>NW_025814845.1:192120000-197760000 GCF_022079265.1 Lynx rufus
TGTAAGTTATGAGAATTACTAAAAATAGTACTAAGCAGGCAGTTATAAATGGGTTGGTGGAGGAAAAAACACTGGCTGGGGCCGGAAATATAGATTGAAGAGCCATATAGCCATATGTGGAACAGAAAGAGAAATTATGAGGAGAAAGATAATCACTGAAATTTAATATGGAGGGAAAACATGGACAAGAACAAAATGTGAAGACATTATAATGGAAGGAAAAAAATGAAGGAAGAAATGGAACCAAAGGACACAGCAAAAGAGCAGCCAAGGCCTGAAAGGAGTCCCAGAAAAGTAAAACAAAGTGAAGGCCAAGGGGTGAGAGTCTCCAGGCCCTAATGAGGTCTTATATCTTGTTAACGGATGCATATACATTCAATGACATTTTCCAAATTATTTTTGGCAGGAAAATGGCCCTGTGTTATTCTGATCAAGTGTTCGTAAACTATGGACATTGTTTACAATTCCAAAAGCTACTAGAGAATATTAGAGCAAATTTGAAATTTTAACTAATTATCAGGATATTTTTCAGGCCATATTAATTAAAGCTGCAAATACTAGAAACAAAACCAAACTACCTTTAATTATAAGCAGTAAAGCTGAAATCTACTTATCAGATCATAATACATTTAATAAGTGTGCATACCTCTCATCCAACCAGATTTCTGTATGTTCACATAATATCCTTTTTACAGCTCCAACCGAAAGACAACTTCTTGTTTTTGATATCTATATATCAAACCTACTGTGACACCTACCACAAACATTGTAGCTCAAAAGAAGACATTTATTATATCTTACAGTTTTATAGGTCATAAATTCGGGCAAGGATTGCCTGAGCAAATATCCTATTGCAAGCTGTGTTAAGAGACGTTATTTGATAGCATTTAACTGATTGATCACGTAGTCTGAATGAGCCAATATGGCTTCTACTGTCTCTGTGAGAATGGGTAGAAGGCTTGGCCCAAATGGGGTGCTGTCAACTGGGTGCTTTACACATGGAATATCCATGTAGTTTGGACTTCCTCATAGAATGGTGGCCTTAGGGTGATTGGCCTTCTTTTTTTTTAAGTTAATTTAATTTTAATGTTTATTTATTTTCTAAGAGAGACACTGTGTGCATGTGGGGGGGGGAGGGACAGGGAGGGGGGGCAGGGAGGGCAGAGAGAGGGAGACAGAATCTGAAGCAGGCTCCAGGCTCTGAGCTGTCAGGACAGAATCTGATGCAGGACTCAAAACCACAAACAGCAAGATCATGACCTGAGCTGAAGTTGGATGCTTAATCAACTAAGCCACCCAGGAGCCAGGAGTTGGCATCCTTAATATGTTTACTCATGGCTCCTGGAGGACAATGAAATTGTCAGTCCTAATAAAACCCAGGACTGAAATGGGTATAGTATCACTTCTTTTTTTTTAATTTTTAATTTTAATTCCAGTTAGTTAACATACAGTGTTATATTAATTTCAGCTGTGCAATTAAGTGATTCAACACCTCCATACATCACCCTGTGCTCATCACAGCAAGTGACTCCTTAATTTCCATTACCTATTTAATCTATCTCCCCATACTGCTCCCCTCTGGTAACCATCAATTTGCTCTCTAAATAATTAAGAGTCTGTTACTTGATTCGTCTCTCTTTCCTTCTTACTTTTTCCTTTTGCTAGTTCATTTTGTGTCTTAAATTCCACATATGAGTGAAATCATATGACATTTGTCTTTCTCAAACTTATTTTGCTTAGCATTAACTCTCTGGCTCCATTCATGTTGTTACCAATCGTATACCATCACTTCTGCCAGTTTCCATTGGTCAAGCATATCACCTTGAGCAGAATGGAAATTCAATTCCACTCCTTAATGCAGGTAGCAGTAAAGCATTTGAAAATATATTTAACTTACTACACTTGGAAAAATTACTGATTGGCTCTGTTTCCATCTCTGTTATACTCTCACATGTACAGGAAATAAGTAATTCACTAACAGATACAAAAGAAAGGAAAGAAAAAAAAAACACGTCATGTAGAAAAAGTAAAAAAAAAAAAAAAAAAAAAGCATCCTCCATAAATAAAGCGACTTAAATCATTATCTCACAATCACTCTCCCCAAAGAATTTAGTAAATAAATAGTAAGTTATTTGTTTATGGGCTTTCTGAAAATGTTACTATGATATTTTTTTCTTTTCTAGTCTGACAGTCTGTGTAATAATATGGTCTAAAATTGAAAAGAAAAATGAAGTAAGGCTTACCTCAACGTTAACATAAAAGACCAAAGTAATTAATTTGGGTATGCATTTGTCTACTTTTTTTTAGAAAGACGCAAAATTTTCACTGACTTTTTGCAATATGCTTTTAAATTAAAGGCAATAGTGACATATTTGATTAGAAGTTCATGGATATACATGACTGACCAACCAATGAAAACTGTTTCATAAGAACTAAGAATTAATGAGAAAGAAATGGAAATACAATAGTTATGAAGAAAGTGGCACTGTGGATTTGACATTTATAATGGATTAGCTGTTAATTTTTCCTCTTCTATATGTTGCTCTAATAAGATTTGTCAGAATATTGTACAATTTATCTTCCTGCACATTTCTCTTACAAATGATGGATCACTGCATATTATAAGTCAAATTTTCAAATAAAATGAAGAAGAGACTTGCTTCCAGCAAGAGATGCATAAGAAATAATGGCATTTGTATGATTATAACTGTGACACCTATGCCCTACTTTTCTTTTTTCAAAAATATTTATGTAATCATGGCTCAACTATCAGTTAAATTATATTAGATTTTTTAGGGAGTGATGGGTTGGTAGTTCATGTGTAAAGCAGGTACTGTTTCTACCTCTTTCTCTTTAATTTTCTCATCTTCTTTCTTCTCTATTTACTTTTCTGCATCTTTGTTGCTCACTGATAGGCCACTCTAGGTCTCTCTCTCTCTCACCAATATCTTTGCCCCCCTTTCCTTACCTGTTTCTGTACCGCCCTCTCTGTCTCTATTTTTCTCTGTTTCTCTTATTTACTTGGTCTAATTATAATAAAACAAAATAGATTCTAAAACATTTTATAAGTAGAATCTACTCAGTCGATGTCTTGCTGAGTCAATGACTGTGCAGAACACATTCCAAGAAAAACAAATCCTGGTGGTCTGCAGTTTATGAGGCTAAAGCCAAATGGACCAGACACATGTCTCAAGTTTCAGCACCTCAAGACCAAAATGTTTTTGGCCCTGGGTCAGTCGGTGTCACCAAAATTTATAATCTGACCTGTCACTGTCTCTGGGGTTAGGTATTAATACACTATCCTCTCCTTTTCTTTATTATTATTTATTTATATTTTCTCTGGAAATAAACATGCAATCTTGACTACCTGTTAGGAAACATCACAATCTCTCTACTCATGAAATAATCCCTGTCTACTAAATTGTAACAAATATATATGGGCAAAAAGGACAAATTTTTAATTAGCACAGGCATATTACATCCAAGTTTCTATAAAAACTACTTGGATTTTTAATATTAACTACAATTTGCTGTTTATTTTATTAATTTATTTTTTATTTAAAAAAAGTTTCTTTTTAATGTTTATTTATTTTTGAGAGAGAGGGAGACAGAGTGCAAACAGGGGAGGAACAGAGAGAGAGGGAGAGACAGAATCTGAAGCAGGCTCCAGGCTCTGAGCTATCAGCACAGAGCCCGACACGGGGCTCAAACTCACAAACCGTGAGATCATGACCTGAGCCGAAGTCGGTCGCTCAAACGACTGAGCCACCCAAGTGTCTCTAGAATATTGTCTTTCCATATTGAAAGACAAAACTTCATAAATGTTTTTCTTCCCGGAAAAAGGCACAAATGTCAACCTCACAAGATTTTGCAAACACATGTAAGATGTTTTGGTTCCCCAGAAACACAAGCTGAATAATCATGACCAAGAGCACTGGACTCCTGATAAGTTTGATTATGAAAGTCACCTGGGAGCATTTTTTAAAATACAAATTTCTCATCTGTCATCCAAGACATAGTAAATCAGAACTGGGGAGCCTGGGGGTGGAGAAGAAGGCTAAAACTTCTATTTTTAGAAAATACCCAAGTAAATATCATGGCCAGTGAGAATCAAAACTAGGAAGGAAGAAAGGGCTGCCATTATTTAGGCCATCTCCCACATTACAAAATAGATTAGACCCAGACAAAATGATAAGAACTAGAAAACAAAAGGTAATACATGGAAACATTAAAAATAAATAGATTGCTTTTATTTATCTCTTAATGTATGCTGCATAGTGTGTTAGTTCTTAGTATATGTTACATTGTTAATTTCTCAGCTACACATAAACAATATGTACTATTATTGGCATCATCCCTGAACCATTTCATATGACACAAGAAAAGTTGAGAGAAGCTAAGTAACTTGCTCATAGCAAGTAAGGGGCAGAATGTGATTGTACCCCAGGTGGTCTGACTATAGAGCCTCTATACAGCCTGATACATTGAGCTGGACAATGGTATTCGTAAAAGATTTTAGTGTAATGGGGGAGTGAATTAAATTTTTACGATGGACCACACTTCTCTGGAATGGAGATCTCAAGGGTGTCCCTGCTTTACTAAGATGTACCTGCATATAGGTGATGCCAAGATTACTGGTAAGGCCAATTACCTCTAATGGTAACTACAAGGGCATTTTTTTAAGTAACAGATAGTTTGGGGCGCCTGGGTGGCTCAGTCGGTTGAGCACCCGACTTGGGCTCAGGTCATGATCTCGCGGTCTGTGAGTTCGAGCCCTGCGTCAGGCTCTGTGCTGACAGCTCAGAGCCTGGAGACAGCTTTGGAATCTGTGTCTCCCTCTCTCTCTGTCCCTCCCCCAATCATGCCCTGTCTCTCTCTCTGTAAAAATAAATAAACATTAAAATAAATAAAGTAACAGATAGTTGGGTGTCTTAGGGGCTATATATATGCATTTCTTGGCCTGACTTTTAGAATCTTTCCAAACAAAGCCTTACAATATATCCAGTTCTTTGCAAAAGCTCAAATAGTATGCAAGACTTCCTCTATCAAAGGGTGAAAATTATGATTCTATTTTGTATAGTCAACTATGGTGTCAGGTTTTTTATCTTGATTTTCTGTTGGACAAAGAAATTTGCATGTACACATATGTTTATAAGGTCACTAGACAGAAGAATATCAGTTGAAAAAGAAATGACAAAGATATCTTTGTGTATGTTTTTACAAAGGTCACTTGAAACAGACATTTGTCAATTAATTTTCTGCAAATACTTCTCTTCATTTCTATTTCTTCCTGAAAAATACTTAATATAGGATTACATCCCCAATCATAGTAGGTAATGTCACACGGCAGCTTTTTGGAATCAGCCTACAACTCTGATTGTCAGGGTAATGGAGGATGTCTATACATGAATTATTCAAAGGCTTGCATAATCAGTACAGCATTCAAATTAAACCCCAGAATGTGCAAATTAGGCAATTATTCATAAAAATTATTAACATGTTAATTTTTCAGAGCTCAATGTGACATTTTGCATAGCTTTGCTTAAATATAGCATGGAACACTGCAATTAGAGCTATACTTCCAGCCCCCAAACTTAAACATTGTATTTTGGATGAGTGCTTACAAGTCAATAAATAATATTGTGGAAACAAAAAAATGGTCATAAAAATAATGATGATTCTGCAAATGTGAACACATGTCTGATTAGGTGAACCTGTCATTGATAATCAATAAAATAACTTGAAACTTGAACTTAATAACTCGTCCACCAATGGCTCATTTGTTTTTCCTTAGAGAATAAAGCTCACAATAAGATAGCATCTCACCTATCACACATACTATAGACATGCATACCTGAATATAGCATATGTAGACATTCACACACAAAAAGAATACTTTAATTTGCTTTAAAATATCAGGATATACTATTTTTCAGTGATTTAGCAAAAAATAATGAGGGACTGAATTAGGTTAGTATTAATGAAAAAGGTGAGGTAGAGTTGTATTTCAGTGCTAGAAATGATCGATTGACACTGATTTTTCTGGAAGAGGGCTATGCTAAGAATAGCAGCAGAATTTCTGCCTTATCAAACTAGGTAGATTATAATACAACTGAACAGCTTAGGGAATTCAAAAAATGAGTGATTTGGGCATATAAAAGTGTGGTCCTTGCAAAAGATCAATGAATTTGATTTCCGATAAACTAAGTTCTTGGTGTCCGTGGGAACTTCCTGTAGACATGACTAGCTGTGGAGTTGCTATTTCATGATTAGCCATAGGTATGCAACAGTTATAGAAGATTACTTGTATGGCACTGGATGGACCAGCATATAGAAATTGGAACCATAAGAAAGTAATCATTGTAGGGATCCTCGTGGAGACTCAATAAATAAGGGTGAAGACAGAAGATCCTGTAATATAGACGAGAAAAATGTTTTGAAGAAGAAGAACCAGCAACAGGTATGATCTTGATAAAAAAAGAAAAAAGGTAGGGTAGAGAATGAGTGTATTAATTATCTACCTTGCTGCAGAGAAATTACCACAAACTTGGTAGCTTAAAACAAAACAAACATATTACCATACAACGCTGTAGGTGAGAAGTATAATTTGTGTCTCACTGGTTCAAATCAAAGTATCAGCAGGACCGTACTGCTCTCTGAAAGCTCTGGTGGAAAATTTGTGTCTTTGCCTTTTCCAGCTTCTAGAATCCACCTGCGCTCCTTGGCTTGTGGCCTCCTTTTTCTATCCTCTAGGGCTGCGCCCTGTGGCCATTCTCCTGTAGTCCCAAATCCCTATGTTCACAACTGGGAAAGGTTCCTTACTTTAGAGAACTCGTGTGATTAGATTGGGCGCACCCAGATAATCCAGAATAACCTCCCTATTTCAAGGTCCTTAACTTAATCACATCTATAAAGTTAACTTCTGCCATAAAAGTTACCATGCTTACAGGTTCTGGGTATAAGGATGTCTTTGGGAGGATATCTTTGTCTGCCTACAACAAATTTCAAGAAACAGGTTAAGAAATGCAAGTTTAAGGAAGTACTATGGACATAGCATCAAATGCTGCACAGAAGTCAAATACTGGAATTTACTGCTACTTTTACATCTTTCAGAGATGCCACATTAATCCACTGTGTAGCTCTTCCAACTATGAAAATGATTTAGCTAAGTATAGTGTTCAGGATGAAACCAGGGGGTCATTATCATAAGAAGAGATACAAACTAGAAGAAAATTCTCCAAAAGTAGACTCTGCCAAAGTGCTTAAGGATAACTGTAAAAACCAAAGACAATCAAAACCAGAACCACAAAGCAAAACAAAAATGTTAAAAACGAGGTAAAAAAGTTAAGCAATGTTTTTCATTCTTCCTGACATTGTAGAATCTGGCCAGTACTGCCATGATGCCTTTAAATACTTGTGGGGAATCTAGCCCAGCTGCTGTTTCAGTCACAGAGCTCCAGACTGGAGAAAGAGACACAGCCTTCATAGATGAAATGGGCTATTTCATCTGGGGTTGGTGTCTTCCAACACCAAAAAATGACTCAGAAGGCAAAACTCCTCTACTGAGCAACGTATGTGTGAACACGATTTGATGGAAAGAGAAAAAGTGCTCTTTCAAGAATTGACATGATAAATAGGGACAGGTAAATGCTGAGAAATCAAACTCTCAAAATAACCTTCTTCAATTACACGTTGAAAACTGTACAATGTAAAAACAAACCAAAAACCAAACAAACAAACAAAAAAAAACACAAAAAAGAAAACTGTACAATGTTTTAGCCATTCACTGTTTTCTCACTTTTTTTTTTAAATAAATAAATACTACTGGGAGGAAAACATAGTAGATTCTTTAAGCTTAGGTAAGGTGCATTTCTTTCTTCAAACTAATTCTGCTTAAAGAGAGCATGGAAAACACCCTGAAAAAAGTAGAAAAATACCAAAATCTGGGGAGTAAAGTTCAATTTCAGTAATTTCACAATTTTTCCTAGAATTGCAAAATAGAGGAAAACGATTACTTTTGAACCAAAGAAGCCCAGAAATAAATCTCTGATCTCACATTGTGCTGTGGGATCTTAGTCAATGCATTTGCTACATTTTAATCTCTATTGCTATTTTATAAATGGATATAACACTACTGATTTTAAAGTAGCCATAAGAAATTAGAGGAAAATAATTAAAGTACACATGATGTTTTCTGCTGAACAGTGGGTATTCAAAGACAGCAAGCAGTAATAGCCATAGCAGTATTTACCTCCCAGAGTCTTTATGGTACACTGTGACTTATCCTTAATTTTTGGTGATAAAATATGTTTATTATATGTATGTTATTGCTTATTCACTAAACTCTGAAACAAAATTAAAAGACAAGCTACAGAATGGGAGAAAATATTTGTAAAGCACACACTGTTAAGGAGTGAATATTCAAAACATAAGGAACTCATATAACTCAATGATGACAAAATCCAATTTCAAAATGGGCAAGGGACCTGAATAGACATCTCTCCAAAGACATACAAATGGCCAACAAGTACATGCAAAGGTGTTCAAATCAGTAGGGGAATGCAAGTTAAAATCACGATTAGATCTTACCTAATACCTGTTAGAATGGCTATTATCAAAAAGACAGAAAATAACAAATGCTGGTGAAGATGTGGACAAACGCGAACCCTTCTGCACTACTGGTGGAAATGTATATTGATACAGCCACTATGAAAAACAGCATGAGTGGTCTTTAAAAAATTAAAAAAATAAAATTACTACACTATCCACCAATTTCACTACTGGATATATACCTGAAGGAAATTAAGCAACTGTTTTGAAGAGTTATCTATACTTCTAGGTTCATTGTGTCATTATTTACAATAGCCAAGACATGGAAACAACCTAAGTGTCCATCAATGGATGAATAAAGAAAATGTGGTATGTATGTATATTTGTGTACACACACACACACACACACACACACACACACACACACAGTGGAATATAATTTAGTCATGAAGAAAGGAAGGAGATCTTGCCCTTTGTGACAAGGATGGGCCTTGTGGGCATTATGCTAAGTGAAATAAGTTAGACAAAGACAAATACTGTATGATATCACTTCTACATGGACTCTAAAAATGCTGAACTCATAGAAGCAGAGAGTAGAATGGTGGTTGCCAGAGGTGGGGGCGGGGAATGGAAGTAATGGGTGAAGGCGGTCAAAGGGTACAAACTTCTATTTATAAAATGAGTAAGTTTTGAGGATTTAATGTATAGTATGGTGACGACAGTTAAAAATAGAGTATTGTATATTTAAAATAGATTTTAAAATCTCTACTAAGAGATTTTAAAAGTTCTTGCCACACACACACAAAATTGGATTTATTCTATATGAGATGGGTAACCAGGATCAAGGTAGGGATATAGTAAAAAGCCTTTTAGTTTATGAATCTCTTGTATTAATTCACATTTTTTGGGGGGTGCCATATATAAGCAGGCAACATATGAGAACCCTCACTTTAATTCTAACTGTGCACTCTTAGACAAATATTTAAAACACTTTTTAATTTCAAATTAAGATACCACAAGGGGTTAAGTTTTTGAAAGAACTTACATCTTAAGTGCTGATATCATTAATTTTCATATAATATAAAAAGATAATTATATTTCATTTTCTTCTGAAGATTTAACTTGGCAGTGGAGATTTCCATGCTGAAATGTGAGATTAAAATAATTAAAACAGCCCATAAAACCTAATGATTTTTAAAAGGTCTATTTTTTAAAGTAAATCATCAAAACTATAATTTTCCTTCAAAAGTCACTGCCATTATAACTAATTTGAATTGTCTGACAACATCTAACAGCGGGGCAAGTCCTGTTTCAAAAAAGTAAAAAATAGGAGTAAAACAAAATTACATTCCAGATTCAACTAAAGTATGCAGTGTCCATAAATGACTACACATTATAAAATTTGTTGATATATAAATAAATATGCCCTCTACTGCAATCTTCTCCTACCTAAAACATGTGGATCCCAATTTTGGCATAGTTTAGCACATATAAAATGATATCTGATGCCAAAGAAAGGCTGAATGTTTCATAATGAAGTGACAGATTTAAATATAATCTTTGAATGGCACGGTACATAAGAAACAGCTAGACTGGGGATGGAAAGAAATGAACGGCAGTCATCAACAGACTCTAACTTCTGAGAGATCTGGAGAAAGGTCATTTGCCAGTAGATATTTCCTCATAAGGAAAAGTGACACAAAAAACTACCTGACATTATTTCTGTGAGCTCCTTTTGTGAAGGTATTTTTAAAGATGTTAATGTAGAAATGCAAGATGTCATATTATTGCTGATGATTCTTTTACTGGAATGTTCAAGGAAGAAACACTGTATGATTAAAAAAAAGGCAATGCAATCAGACAGTCGTAATGTTAATCTGTGATTTGTCACTTACTAGATGAGAGACCTTGACTAAGTCTTGTAAATTCTTATAATCTAATTTATCTCATTTTTAAGATGGGCATAATCCTATCTCCTTTATAAGGTTTTATGAGAAGTTAATGAAATATTTTTACCTGAGTCAGGAAATATAATGCCTTATATAAGGTAGGCACCCCATAAATCTCAGTTTTTAATCCCTCACTCTATCCAATTTATGAAGGTAATGTTTTCTACGTTCTGTGTATTAATACTCTCATCAAAAGACATATCAAAATTAAAATTAAATTTTATTTTATTTATTTTTGAGACAGAGAGGGTGAGGCAGAGAGGGGCAGAGAGAGAGTGGAGAAAGGATCCGAAGCGGGCTGTGCTGTCAGATGCAGGGCTCAGACTCATGAACTCTGAGATCATGACCTGAGCCAGTTTGGACACTTAACCAAGTGAGCCACCCAGGCGCCGTTCAAACTTAAATTTAAAACCAGGGGCACCTGGGTGCCTCAGTTGGTTAAGCATCCAACTTTAGTCACGTATTGATCTCACAGTTCGTAGGCTCGAGCCCCAAGTAGGGCTCTTTGCTGACAGCTCTGAGCCTGGAGCCTGCTTCAGATTCTGTGTCTCCCTCTCTCTCTCTCTGCCCCTCCCCCACTCATGCTCTGTCTCTGTCTCTCTCAAAAATAAATAAACATTAACAAATATATTTTAAAAAGGAAATTAAAAGAAGAGTTAAAAAGTAACTTACAAGAGGACCATTAGAGGGAAAACATTCATTGGCTTTGCCATGTTTCTCCTTCACACTATCATCCTTTGTTGGTTTTAATTTTTTTAAATGTTTTATTTATTTTTGAGACAGAGACAGAGCATGAGCAGGGAAGGGGCAGAGAGAGAGAGGGAGACACAGAATCTGAAGCAGGTTCCAGGCTCTGAGCAGTCAGCACAGAACCTGACGCGGGGCTCGAACTCACGGACCGTGAGATCATGACCTGAGCTGAAGTCGGATGTCCAACCCACCGAGCCACCCAAGCGCCCCCTTTTTTAAAAATAATTGATTCATAAGAGAGAGATGTCTAGATTATGGCAATAATAATTGGCCATTTTATTTGCAGATTTCAGATTCAGAAGATAGGAGAAGTTCCAGAGGAAATAAATTATTTTTTTTTCCAGAATTTCACCAATATAAAGTACAGGGAGAAAAGAGAGGCTATGTGGTTTATTTATTTTTTTTTTTTAAATTTTTTTTTTCAACGTTTATTTATTTTTGGGACAGAGAGAGACAGAGCATGAACGGGGGAGGGGCAGAGAGAGAGGGAGACACAGAATCGGAAACAGGCTCCAGGCTCCGAGCCATCAGCCCAGAGCCTGACGCGGGGCTCGAACTCCCGGACCGCGAGATCGTGACCTGGCTGAAGTCGGACGCTTAACCGACTGCGCCACCCAGGCGCCCCGAGGCTATGTGGTTTAATAAAAGTAGTTTTAGGTCTTTTAACTATTTGAGTTACCGGCTGTACATATACACAATTGCCCATGGGATAATATGCCACCTGATAGGAAACCCATTCAAAGTCATATCAACTCAAACACATATACACACAGCATCTGTGGGCAACTCATTAAATAAAGCTTTCATAATAACACATAGTAAAATCATGTCTTCTAAATGGCTTTATTAGTTTCTCTCTTGCACTTTGTTAAAGGGGAGGCTATCGAATTACCTATATTTTAATAGCATGAGTGCTACAGATCCCAGTCAAGTCAGGATATGTTTTCTTGACACTAAACATGTTAAAAAAAAAAAAAAGCTTAATATAGAACAGTAAATAACACTCTTAAGTTTACTTTACAAAATTGTGTATTCATAAGGAAACATGGCCCAGAAATGAGTGTGTAAAAAAAGAACTCCTCCTAACAAACCATTAAATTCATGAATTAAATGTGATGAAAAACTCAATATTTCATATTAATTACAGGTTAAATTGTGACAGAAATGCCTCCGCAAAACCTGCTCCATCAGTGCACCTGGGTGCCCTAAGAATAGCTTGTCTTCTCTGAAGGTGTGATAAACTAGGTCAGTCGGGAGGGGTAACTTACAGAGACACTTAGGCCACCACCGAGCTACGTGTGCTGTCAGGCACTGACATCTGTGGCTCTCTGTGAAAGCACGAGAAGAGGCAGCACAATTTTCTTACAAAACAGTAAAATGAGAAGTCACTATAACTCTAGGACCATGTCTTATTCTATAAGGACAAAAGCCACGATTCCCCTAACATTTTGAGTACATCTGAAGTTTGAGGTATCCATATTTGCCTAAAGAAACTGACCAAAAAAATATATGTATGACTAACAAAATACAAGATTCAGTCTGAATCTACTAAACAAAATACGTGGAGAAGAAATTAATACGTTTATTCTAAAATGCTCTTAGGTATCCATCTTTAATTAGTACATACCTAAGCTTTCCAAGTGCTGTCCTAACAGTGGAAATCATATCCTCAGAGTATTTGGATTTTTTGGCTGTCACTTCAAACAACCTTAAATACTACTGGAAAGAAAATGTCACAAGTACTAACAGCTGATATTTTAAACATCTTAAGGTTCTTTCAAGGTCTGATGAAAGGATAAAGACATAATGTAGGAAAGTTTAATTGAGAAGCAGGTGTGCTAAAATGAGAAATGAGAATAGAAAAATGCATAAATAATTAATTCATTAACACAACAAATACAGTTTATAGTACAGAGTATACGATGAATATCACCTTAGATACATCCCTCTTCATCTAACAGAGAAGAAAGACAAACAAGAAATCTCAAGAAAGTGTGATGAGTACTATGGTAATGAATCATCATGGGAGCACTTGTCAAAGAAATCTGCATTTGGTAAGGAAAGGCTTCTCAGAAGCAGCGACAACGAGAGTCATATCAAATGGATGAATGGATAGGAGTCAGTTAGGGGAGTTTCCAGTTTAAGGTGAGTCTCCAGGAAGAGCAAACTGCATTTGGCAAGATCCAGCAGTGGTGAGAGAAAATACAATACTCAACGAACCACAGTCCAAAAGACTTACCTCATGGTGAAAGCAGAGAATGTAAGCGGAGAGTAATGGAATAAACTGGACTAGAAGGCTAAGTGGGGCTAGATCTTGAAGGACCCATTAGCCAATGCAGGAAATGTTTATGCAGTCCAAACAGTAAGAGGTCACTGGCCAGCTCTAAGCATGGTGAGACACTTACTCACTTGGGTTTTAGAAGAATCACGCTGGTTATATCTTATAGAATGCAGTGAGGAAGCCCAAATTCATTAATTAAGAAGTTAGTTAGGGATGACTGTTAATTATACTGGAAAGAGAAAATGGGAAAGGAGAGAATTTTTCATTTTCAATTAGTATTATTAAAGAGGTGGTAATGACAGCACTGGTGACTAAATGTATGGAAAGGTGCAAAAACAGAGAGGGGGAGGCAAAGCTGACACCATTTTACTAGCCTGAACAGCTATGAGAAAGAAAATGTCTTTTGTATAATTTGCAAAGAAAAAAAGAGGAACAGCTGGTACGAGAGACAAGATGATGAACTCAGTCGTGGTCATGATTAGATGAACTACTTGTGGGACACTCAAGGGTAGACAGAGTTAGCTATTTAAGGAAGAAGCCATAGACCCAAGAGTCATCAGAATACAACTGCCATTTAAATGCCTGGGAATGAACATAATCCTTCAGAGCAAATGTATAATAATAGAATAATGTCTATAAATAATATTAAAGTATGCTAAGGCTTACAGGAATGGAAGGATACAAAAAAATTTCCTAAAAAGACTGAGAAGGAGCAACCCCAGGTAGAAAGAGAACCAAGGTAGTGGGTTGTCCTGACTACCATTAGTGTATTTTAAGGAGGAAGGAGGAAACAATTCTCACCATCTTTAAAAGATCTATATAGGACTGAAATTTCCTGGATATTAATAATAAAAGAGTCATGGGTGATTTTCCTGGGAGGAGATTTTAATGCAGTGATAAATGCCAAAGAGATCATGCAGATAGTTACAGTGTATGTTTGAGCTGAGTAAGGAGAAACAAAAAGTATATGACATGACATGACATGACATGACATGACATGACATGACATAACAAAACAACATAACAAGAATAACAAGAAAACATAAGATGTAACACACGAGGCATGTTATAGGTAGGGTTCTCCAGGAAGCAAACATTGAGGAGGAGTTATCAGGATTTTTACTAGGGGGTGTCCTTGGTATGAACACCTTTGCAAAGAATGGAGAAGGGAACCTACGATTTAATAGTGACTACATCTTCAGCTAAATACAGCTCTGGAGCTAAAATAACCCACTACTGGGCTAAAATGGATGGATTCTTATACCCTGTCTCTGATAGAGTTATTTAGTTGTAAGCTGTCTCAGGAAGAGCATCACTTCTGAAAGGTACTTCTTTCTCTGCAATTGAGGGTTTTTGAAGGGTTTTCAAAAAAATCTAAACTATAGCTGACCACTAGCTTGGGACTCAGTGTGGACAAGCCTAAGAGTTACAAACTCCAGGGGGATTTTATTCATGGCAGTGGGGTACAATACGGTAAGGTTTACCTCCAGGATCTTGACCAGGCCTCCCCCCCCCCCCAGTAAATATCAAAGAAAAACTCCTCTCCTGATTCTGGCAGGAGGAGGGAAAAGGAACCATTTTGAGACATGCCATAGCACTGTATTTCTGAACAAGGCAAGCCCTCAGGAGGAGCTGGTTAACCAGAGCCTGACCTTCTGGGGTGTTTTCAGAGCCTGAGTGACTTGGAGAAAGGGACAGGCCCAACTGTAGTCGGTTCCAGACTTCCACACAGGAGAATGGAATATGCAAGTCTAGCCCACTCTGGAGCCATCCTGTCCCACCTCAGGAGGGAGAAAATAACTAAGAAGCTTGTGAATTTCACAGCCCAGGGCCACAGGCTCGCTGTAAGACTGCCACCGGGCCATACGTCTAGAGAATGCTTCCCCTGCCCCCACGGCTCACCACCGCATTACCAAAGACCTAGTCACAGCAATTCCTTTTACCTGGTACAACATGTCAGGCTACCCAGAAAACAATGTCACGGCATAGTAAAAGTCAAACACAATTTGAAGAGACAGAGTACGCATTAGAACGCGACATGTCAGAGAGGTTGAAATTCTCAGACTGAGAATTTAATACAGCTACAATAAGTATGCTAGGGCTCTCATAGCTAAAGTAGACAGCATGCAGGAACAGTTGAGTGATGGAAGCAGAGACACGGAAATCCTAAGAAAGAATAACAACAACAAAAAGTGCTAGAGACAGAAGACACTGTAACTTAAATGGAGATGCGTCTGAGGGGCTTAATAATAGACTGGAGATGGCTGAGAATGGAATCTCTGCACTAGAAGACATATTATTAGAATTGTCAAAAACCAAAAACAAAGTGACCAAAGACTAGGTAAAAAATAAAAAAAGCAAACAAAACAAACAAACAAAATAAAAGCAGCCAGCACAGAACATTCAAGGACTACAGGATAATTAGAAAAGGTTTAACATACTTTTAACGGGAATACCAGAAGAAGAGAGAAAAGAATAGAATACATTTGAAATAAAAGACTGAGAGTTTCCCCAAATTAATAAAATCCATAATCAGTTAATCACATACCATACCACCTATCCAAGAAGCTCAAGCAAGAAAAATGCCATCACAAAAATGCAAAGTAAAACAATAATGAGATACCACTAAACACCTACTAGAATGGCCAAAACTTGGAACGCTAAGGATACCACCAAATGCTGACAAGGATATGAAGCAACAGGAACTTTTATTAATTGCTGTTGAAAGTGAAAAATGGCATAATCACTTTTCACTATAGTGAGAAGTGGTACAACCACTTAGAAGACAGTTTGTTTCTTACAAAACTCAACATACTCTTGCCATATGATCCAGAAATTGTACTCCTTAGCATCACGTGATCCAGCAATTGTACTCCTTAGCATTAACCACAGGAATCAAAACTTTTGTCCATGTAAAACCTGCATGCTATATTTATAGCAGCTTTATTCATGACTGCCATAAGTTGGAAGCAACCAAAGCTTCTTTCAATTGGTAAATGGATAAATAAACTGTGGACAATGTGCAATTTTTTTCAGTGCTGAAAAGAAGCGTAAGGCATGTGAAGACATGGGAGAACCTTATATGCATATCAATAAATGAAATAAACTGATATGAAAAGCCTACATACTGTAGGATTCCCACTATATGACATTCTGGAAAAGGCAAAGCTATTGCAACAGAAAAGAGATCAGTGATTGCCAGGGATTAGGGGGTGGGAGAGACAAATAAGTGGATTACAAAGGATTTTTAGAGCAGTGAAAATACTCTTCTATATGATACCATAATGATGGATTCATTTCATTACATATCTGTCCAAACCCACAAAATGTTCAACACTTACAGCAAACTGTACTACAAACTATGAACTTAAGATGATTGTAATGTATCAGTGTAGGTTGATGAATTGCAACAAATGTCCCACTCAGAAGATGTTCATAACGGGGGAGGGTATGCATGTTTGAGGCTAGGGGGAAACGGGAAATCTCTGTACCGTCCCCTCAATTCTGAGGTGAACCTTCAACTGCTCTAAAAAGAGTCTTAATTGAAAGAAAGAGACAAGGGTGTACTAAGTGTTGCTCAAGTAGACTACTTGTCTGCCATATAGTCTTCACTGCTATAATTATGTGACATCAGCTGTATTCTTACAAACAGGATGACTTATTACCTTGCATTCTCATCCCACACACAGCTATCCAGGAAGCAGGTATGTTTCCCAGATAACTGCAAGTCTCAGAGACTGATTGATCTCACCATGCAGAACCCAGGGTTTTGGAGATGATTAAGTACAAATTCTCCTAGTGTGTGATTGGGAGTGATGGCAAACAGAGCCACTCTTGTTTCCCTAAGTACAGTTGCTTCCTAAGTCCTAAGTACTTTTCCTAGGAAAGACAGAACACCATCTGAAATTTAGTGATTTTGAGAACATACTGAATCTTTTGTATGACATGCATCCTCATAAACTATCTCCTCCAAGGCCACGTTTTAGTTGTTCCTTTCACAGGCATTACCAAAACTCTACGAGACTCACAACCTCTGGGCCATGGTCATTCCCACATATCTTTCGTTGGAAGACATTTTTCTGGCCTGATAAAATGTTATGTGGGAAGCTTTGCCAGTATATCAAACACTTGGTAAACTTTCAGGTACTGGTACTGTTTAGAGCTTCAGGGCAGGAAAGATAAACCTCTACCCAGAATGTGTATTTACCTCTATGGGAATGAATTTCTGGCTCTTCTGGGGTGGAAGGAATCAATGTAGTCAATTCCCCACAAAATGACTGAATGTCTCACAGATGGATTAAGCCTTGGTCTTTCTTTCTGGTAGGTTGGACATTCAACCTTATATTATCTGAAAGCACATAATGCAAGGCACAGGCTTAGTCTCCACCTTTGCTACCATGGTCACTTTATTCATGTGCTTGTAGTGCCTACACAGTGCTGGGGTATCTGAAATGGAGGCTGACTGATATCGTGGGCTGAATCATAAGTTTATGCAATTGGTTGTTTAGTGTCTCTTCCATAATGGATGTTCTTTGCTGGATATTACTAAGTCTATTCAGATGTGATGCAAAGATGTTCACACCTGTCCATCCCATTCCATTTAGAATCTGCCTTTAGACCCAAATCAGATCTGGTCCCAGATATTCCAATATTATTCCTTCCAGAAGACCTCTGAATAGAAAGCCTGTTCATTAGCAACTACCCAGGAGTCCATGAATATTCTAATTTTATTCCACTTTTCTGTGTACAGAAAGTGGATGACCAGGTGCTTGGCATGAGGCTCCATGAGGAGGAATTTCCCATCATCCTTGTACTGGCTGCAACTCAGCCACAGTCCAGTTCCTGCTTCTAGCGACACACGGAGATGACAGGGGATAGAAGGGAGTTTCCATCTGGTCTCAGATGCGAGCTGTGGAAGGGGCACTGACCCAAGTTGGGTGGCTAAAACATGGGTTTAAAAACTACTTGCTCATGCAGCTTGCTAGTGTCTTCTGTTCATGCTTGTGCTTGATCCTGAATGTTATTCTCTCATTTTATGTTATGTTGGCCTCCTTCTATCCTACTTTATAGAATGCAGATCTGACAGAACTCATCCTATGTCAAAGATAAATCAAACCTTAAGTAAAGCGGTGAAAACATCTTATTCTGTAACTACTGAGAGTAGGGGGGGAATGAGCTCCATTCCTATCTGTGCTGAGGTGACTGGGAATGATGAAGGAAAAATAAAGGAATAGGGAGGGGGAAGAGAGACTGGAGAGAAGTTTCAAAGGGTTGGTCAGAATAAATGGGATTAGGCCCGGTGTGTCTCCTCCAGAGCAACTATGGAAGTTAGGATTCTATCTCCCACAGAGACTGGAATACAGAGGCCCTTTCCTCACTGATTACAGTTTAGGTCATTGAGAGAAAGAGTCCTGAGGTGTAAGAGATAACACATCCACCTCAAAGGACAGAGAAAGAGTTCACAATTGCAAACCCTTATTAGTAAAAGCTCTAAGAAAAGGAGGTCAGGGGCCTATTGTTAGGTGTTGCCTAGAACAAACAGTAAATTCTTCCCACATCTCTGATTGCTTTTCCAGGCTGAAACTCAAAGAGGGGAAAGGTTTTCCAGGTGATGTAGCCTCAGGCTGCTAGGAGTCTTGCTGAAGGCTCTTGGTCCCTATCTTCCACACAGGTTTGAATGGAATGGCTGTACCAAGAGCTTTTTTCTTTTTTTTCAATTGTTTTTAATGTTTATATATTTTTGAGACGGCATGCCAGTTGGGAGGAGCACAGAGAGGCACACACACACACAATCTGAAACAGGCTCCAGACTCTGACCTGTCAGCACAGAGCCCAACGTGGGGCTCAAACTCATGAACCACAAGATCATGACCTGAGCCGAACGAAGTCAGATGCTTAACTGACTGAGCGACCCAGGCGGCCCTATACCAAGAGTTTTTGCAATTTGCACTCGTGATATATACTTTTGGGTATTTGGTGAACTGGTGCCCTGTGGTCAGACACTGTGTCTACAAGGGCCTTGTAGCACCTTCCAGGTGCTATTTTCAAAAGGTGTATAATCTGCCCTTTGCAGATGACATAACCTTGCTCCAGACCAATAGGGATGTGTGTTCCCTCTCGTGGCTGGCTTCACAAGCCACGCTACATCTTTTCCCACTGCTGATTCTTTTATTTACTTATTCTTTAAAATTTTATCATTATTTTTTTTTTTTAATATTTGAGACAGAGTGACAGAGCATGAGCAGGGGGCGGGGCAGAGAGAGAGAGAGACAGAGACAGAGACAGAGACAGAGAGACATGGAAACACAGAATGTGAAAGAGACTCCAGGCTCTGAGTTGTCAGCACAGAGCCCGATGCAGGGTTCGAACTCACAAGCTGCAACATCATGACCACAGCCAAAATCGGATGCTTAACCAACTAAGCTACCCAGGCACCCCTGATTCTTTTAAGTCTAAAATGTTTACTGGGTCAAATAGCACAAATGTTAGCTTGTACTTCTGCCTAGATCTGCAGGATCTTATGACCCACAGCTAAAGTTGGTAGCCTTTTGTTTCTGGTACATGGGTCAAAGAGTATTTCTAGGTGTGGGATATACAGCCTCCATGATCTGATGAAGTGTCCTGGGCATTATATTTCCTTATTTGTGTTAAGAAATGCAAAATGCAATACAATTATTTTCCTTTACTTTGGATGGCATGTTCATTTTCCCAACCATTGGACTTCTGAAATATTTGCTGATATGAAAAGCTTCTGAAATTTCTTAAGGTTTCTCTTTCACCCTCAGGAGTGTATGTTCTTAGCAATTCATCTAACATGATAGATTCTTCTTGATCATCTGGTCCAATTTGCATGATATCTCTGCTATGGTGCATTAATGTGATGTTGTGCAGGATGTCCAGATGGTCCATATCTCTTTGGACTAGATTATGACAGAGAACCGGAGAATTAAGTTAGCCCCAGCCAAGAACTATAAATGTGTATGCTTATTCATGCTTGGTGAAGGTGAACTGTTTCTGATTTTCTTTCCTGGGAAGAATATAAAATAACACATTTGCCAAAGCTATAATCATTTACCATGTACCTGAGTCTGAGGTAATCAGCTCAGGCAAAGAAACCACATCTGACACAGCAGATGCAGTGGTCTACCATCATTCTTCCAGACCTATGCTATTTCTACAAGTTCTGTGCAGTTAATTAAATATAGGTATGATGGGGACCACAATCCTTGCAACCTTTAGGAACCTTAAATATGACACTAGTCTGCTCCCCTTCCCAGAATGGAATATTTTTCTTGACTTAATACCTTGTGTGGTGAAGGGGTATAGTTTTGGAGGCTTCACCTTGGTCAACGTCACTATGATATAACTTATCCTGAAGGCCAAGGGCCCACATTTGGGGCATTGAACCAACTACTACATTGTCAATTCCAATTATACGTCTAAGGACCAAAAAGATGGTAAAAGTGGGAGGAATCAGAGAAACTGAGAGAGGAGGCAGTTCAGGAAGAGAAGAAGGGAAGGGAGAATATCTAGAGTGGACGACGATGGTATAAAAGGCAGTGTTTCCTTTGTAACAGGAGATCCATGTGTATAGCAATCACACTTTTCTAAGTCCAGGGAGCTCCCAAGTGATGACACATTTGCTCTAAGAAGAGGAGGCAGAATTGTCATCAAAGGGGTCAAATGCAGAGCTTTGAGAAGGGTGGAGAATGTTTTAGAACAGAACCTGTGGAGGCTAGGGAAATAAAAGTAGCAGAAACAACATCAAGGGCTCAAGTGAAGCTGGCAAACATAAATTCACACAGGTACCAATTATCTGGCTGTGTAATTATATCCAACAGTCCTCACATCTGGGGTTAAGCAATGAGAATTCTGGGGAGATTGAGAGTACACTGAAGTAAAGGAACTAAGGGTTCTACAAAGAGAAGAATTAATTCGCTTAATGGTGAATAAGTATTTGTAATAATTATTGAAATTTCAATGGTTAGATTTGCTTTATAGATTTCTAAGAAAATTCTCAGATCATCTAAGATATAAAACCCTCATTACTCTAGGACTAATTCTGGTTTATGTAAACTCAAGGTAAAATAGGTATAGCGTTAGTACTGAAGGGAGGCGGACGTCCTGTCTTTATTCACATGTACTGCTAACAACCTGATCACTGTTTGTCCCTGCCTGCAGCAATGAAAATATTGAGAGAAAATCAATGAACACTTAAGTGAGTATATTCAACCTGTGGAGTTATATATTACAATTTATCCTATAGATTGAAGAGTTAAACTTTTCTGTTCATCTTTTATGAGGAAATCATAGTCTCGTAATTATCGAATATTGTATAAATAAAAACTATTATAGTTACATCAGTGGTTGACTTTTTATTTTTCTTTTTGGCTACTTTCAGATTTAGTAATAGAGATCAAACAGTCAATTCAAAGACCTCTTGATTTTACAACTTGAAAAATTTACCTTTTCAAAGTATATTTCTCTCCCCTTTTACATAACAAAAACCATATATGTATATATATATGTGTGTGTGTATATATATATGTATACACACACACACACACACACACACACATATATATATATATATATATGTATACACACACACACACACACATATATATATATAGTGTTATCAAGGAAAGTACATTTCAGGATAGAGTTTTGCTTAAATTAAGATGATATCAAATTTATGTTGAAAAAGTAAATACACTAAGTGGTTGACATCACTAAATACAGACAACTCTGTTGATTATTTTATTGATCTATAAATTACAATATTTAGAAATAAGTTTGAAATTCATAATATGTGTCTTATGAGTATATAACTAAAATTAAAATGAAAACACTGTTGCAATTATTTTCATTAATTTCAAACAATTCTGTGGAATAAAAATTAAATGTGAAATAATAGTAAGCCACGAGATATAAAATAAATCTGTTGCTGATGTGCTTATCAATGATTTGCAAAAAAAAACTAGGAATCATATAATTATTGGAAGAGATGAATTACTATAAATATTTTAAACACATATGAAAATGTAGACCTGATTTGTTCATTTTTAATTTTATCATATTTTGCTTGTTTTTAACTTTCTTTTTTATCACACATACACACATACACACGCGCGTGCACACACACACACACAAACTGCCCCGTTACTTATAGTTCCATTGTCTCTAGCAGAAGGAATACTTCTGTCATCAACTAAAAATGATATAATACAAACCACTTATTCTGCAAAGCAATCATTACCAGGTTGAAAATTATATCCCTAGTGCCAGTTGTGTATTCAGGGCAATTGAATAGTATAATAATTCTGTACAGAAAAAAAAACAGTTTTATTTTAAACAATATCAATTACACTGTTGAATAAAGGAAATAAGACTGGCATTTTGAAATTACTAAGTTGCCTTCTAACAGCCGCTACTGGTGATTTCAGTAACACGAGCATATACTTTCACCTTTTTCCCCTGACTGGATTATAAATTCTATGAAAGCAGGATGGGTCTGCTTATGCCTCCTAATACATCAAACATGTGCCGTAATACCCATGACATGTAGTTGGGGCCTAATAAATACTTTTCGAATGAAATAATAAATGGACAGAAGGTTACACTACTGGGAGTAATAAAAAGAAAGCACATTCTAAGCAACACTTGCAGGGGGAAGTTTTGCTTAGAAGTAGAAGGCTTGAGACATGTACTGAGATGATAAAGAGACTATCTTGACAAGAAGCTAATGGATTCTATTAAAGGAAAAATGGACAATTAACTTCATTCATTCATACAGCCGTGGAAGACTTTGAGGTTTAGAGAAATTAAACATTTTGCCCAAGGTCAAGCAATGACTAAGTGGCAAAATAAGGAATGTCAGAGCTGTCAGACAAAATATTCTGAGTTCTTAACTAAATGGGCCAGTAGAGAGATCACTGAGATGCTAATCAGGAAATCTGGTAGCTCTGCCTAATTCTGTCACTAATTATCAATGGCTTCAGGCAAGTGAGTCATTACCTCTTTGCCTCCATTTCTTCATCTCTCACATGGAGTTAAAAGAGGACATCCTACATCCTTCCTAGGATTGATGGAAACCCAAGAGTCACAAAAAAGTTAGAAGGACTGTATTACACATGTTGATATCACCATTATTACTGTTAGTCTCAGTGGTGAAATTGTTCTCTAAATATAGATAACTGGGATCTTCATTACCTTGAGGGTATCCAGACTCCTTCAGACCTACTTAATTCCAACCGAAGAACAAATAAAGGCAGATGTATTTTAATATTAAAATTTAAAATGGTCACAAGTCAACTTGCCAGATTTGCAGTCTAGGTGACACTCCTTGCCAGCCAGTGGCCTGTCCCTATATGTGACCACTGAGGTACAGGCTTCAAGCCTGGATCACCAATCCTACTTCCTCCATCTTTACTGTGGAGTAAATTAGCATTGCTTCTTTTAAGCTACACTATTTCATTCCATCTAGAAGACTCTGATGCAGTTAAAATTTCAAACGGAAGGGTCAGAGTATAACCTATTTTCTTCCCAAGGGATTCCTTGTTCTGTACGTGGGTTTATTCATCCATCTGCCAAGGAAAGACTCCAGCATTTGAAGCAAAGTAAAGAACCACATTCACGTTTACCCACGTCAATAAGTGCCTACCGGTTACTCAAGATAACTAGTTGTTAGTTAACTAGAACATACAGAAGAGGATTCCAAAGGGATTTTCCGTTACGTCCACTCAGAGAAGTTGCCGGCAAATTAAAATATAATAGATTTAGGCACTATGATAACAGAAATAGTTTGTGACTTGAATTGTCTTTTTTTGCCCAGTACCTATCCTTCTTTTTGGATGTAACAACATCTCAATTTTGCTATGAACAAAAACATTTGTGTATCATTTAGGCTTGTGTGCAGAAAATGAAACCTCTGGAGATATTTTAAGCAGAAGTATGTTTCATACAGGAAAATAAGTGCCGGTAAAATCAATGGAAAGTCTGGAGGAACTGGAGTCAGCAGGGCTCTACCAATACAACTGGGTCCAACCATACACACCACAGTTATGCTCCAGGGATCAGAAAGTCACATCAACAACAACTCCTGTCAAACAAAGCTGAGGACTAAACAACGAGTGCTCAAGAAAACCACTATAGTTGCCTTGTTGCTTTTTGAGGTCCAAGACTTCCTCGTCCTCTTCTTCAGAAAACAGGACAAAACAACAATAAAAACAAGCCAAAACAAAACAACAGAGCAGAAAAAAGGTCTTCCGCTTCACATTCCTACTACAAATTTCACTCTAGTGCCTACAAATGGCAGAATCTTATTTGCATTTCAAAATATAGCTATAAGGGAATATAGTGATAGTTTTTCAGCTTTTCTGACACTTCTTCACACACAAGTTCAGCTAAGAATATGGAAAAAATACAAACTTCCCTTCAAACTTATCTTTTGTATCCTCTAGGAACTCTCCTTTTGGCAATTCAACATCTACGCACACAGAATTCATCTACCCTTTTAAATGATCAAATAAGAACAACAGAATATTCTCCTACCTTACCCAACTTTGTGCCAGAATGTTGTGCTTCAAGAGCATCCATTGCTGTATCCATCTTTGAGTAGTGTTTCTTCTTTTCTCTTCTAGTCGCAATCTCAGGTCAATTTTCTGTAGTCCAAAGAATAAATTATAAGGACAATCATCACCTACAATGATCACTTTATACATCCTTGTATAAAGAAGGAAGAAAAGAAAAATACACACATCAGAGAACTACAAAGAAAATATAGGTGGCTACCTCCTTTTGTTTGTTTTAACTAGGCACTAGACCATGGTTAACACAGATCTGTTTCTCCATTACCTATTTTGTTTCACTCTCCTCTTAGTACCTGAATTTTCTGGTAATCTGAAACCAACAGGTGACCCAAACCTCCATTCCTGATGACCTCAAACCATTGTTAAACTTTCCTATACAGGATTTCATGTTGGTCTATTTCACTTCTCTCTGTATCCATGTTATAGAAGTAACTCCATTCCTTTTGTTAATAAAGGTCAGTAACTACAAAGTAGCTAAAGTTTGGAGAGTTACTTCAGAGGAATGAGGAGTAAAAACATAGCTAAGTGTAGTTTTAAACTTCCAGTTCAATTGAAAAGTTATATCTAATGGTATCATTTATTCTTTGGATACTAAGAACTCCAAACTAGCAAAATCCAAAATTGTAGAGGATGGCAGACAGTAATGTTGTAAGGGTACAATTAGCTAAACTAGAGATATGTGTCCTTCACACCTCCAAACCTTGGGTAGGAGTAAAATGGAGCTATGGGAGACACAGATATACACACTGGTTCAGAGTATACTCTGCCTCCTGGGGAACAGGACTCAAAGACTGCAAGGTAATATCTTCCAATAGGTGCCATAAATGCACCTTTAATAGTCATTTCCATTACTCTAAGAGGCCAATTATTTGGGGGTGAAGAGTTGTAATGAAACTGTAGTTAGCCACTGCCTCAGGTCTTTTAATATAGCATGACACCCATGCTAATAAATAATATCATGTAGGATATTATAGAAGTATATATGGAATTTTATTAGTCATAAGGTTTCATTTCTGGTAAAAGCATGTTAGAGAAAGCAAATCTACACCCAGAATAAGTGACTATTTTAGTGAGAACAAATCACTGTGCCCTACATAATTAAAAAAATTTAATGTCATCACACTGGCATTAGATCATTGGTGAATATCCCTAGAAAAATGGTGTTGCACTGGGGATAAGCTTCAGCTCTACAGCTAGCAAATTAGGTACAGCATTAAAATAAATTAGATATATCTTGCATTGGAAAGCCCAAATTTTGCATAATATCTAATCTTCATACCTGTCATGTAGCTACTTACTTCATGAACCTATTGACCAGCCCGGGGGTGACCAAAAGAGAAAGCCTAATGCTCACAAAACGGGTTATTTTTATCCAATTGATTATGGACTTCCCTATACCACTATTTGATTAGAATTCACATGTAACATAAATAATTCTCAGAGTCTGGTCCATTTGAGAAATCAATTCACACATAGCTTGCCCATGACACCTGTTATCATACTTCTACATCTTATCCTTACAAATTTCTGGTCATTCAGTCAAATAGTCACTACCAATTAATCAACGTACTTCCATCTCTCTGAAGATTCTTGTTTCCAGGTAAGGTAAACCAGGATGTTCTGTCCATTGGGAAGATTTTTCTTCCAGACAGAATCTATCCTATATGGAGTGGTAATGTTAGCCATTAGATTTCCACTGGTACCTGTATATTGTTTGCTACTACTTATAAATCAGGTTTGCCTGATTTATCCTATTTTACATGAGAACTCCCTATGAGGTTACTGGAGAGGATTTAAGGTGTTTTTTGTTTTGTTTTGTTTTGTTTGAGAGACAGAGAGAGAGAGCAAACGGGAGAGGGGCAGATGGAGGAAGAGGGAGAAGGAGAGGGGGATGGAGGGAGAGGGAGGGAGGGAAGGAGGGAGAGAGGTAGAGGCAGGGAGAGAGGTAGAGGGAGGGAGGGAGAGGGGGGGAGGGAGGGAGGGAGGGGGAGAGGGAGAGAGAGGGAGGGGGAGAGGGAGAGAGAGGGAGGGAGGGAGGGAGAGAGAGGGAGGGAGAGAGAGAGGGAGGGAGGGAGAGAGAGGGAGAGAGAGGGAGGGAGGGAGGGAATGGGAGAGGGAGAGAATATGAATCCCAAACAGGCTCCATGGTCAGCATGGAGCCCGATGAGGGACTTGATCCCACAACTTGGAGATCAGGACCCTAGGCAAAATCAAGAGTCTGCTGCTCAACTGGCTGAGACACCCAGCAACCCTGTGGGCTTAAGGGGTTTAAAGAGACAAGTGAGTACCTCAGGAGTGGGTGCACTGGGAGTGTAAGCCAGGTACCTATGTAATGCACTAACTCCTTCAGAAGTATCACAAACTGAATCTCATTTACACCACTTCTGCTTCATATGCAGTGCTTCAGAGCACAACAGTTTTATGGCTTTGTGTACCAACTGTCACCTATAAAATGATGGGCAAAGTCACTTTGCATCCTACTCTCCAATATTTAATTTCTCCCAGGGTCTGGTGTGAAGGAAACAACTGTTTCTCATGAAGAAAATAGCTATTTGTCAAAAAGGGCATGGCACTGCTCCAAATTTCCAGGGATCACATTCTGATTATCTTTAAAAAGCTTAACACATTTGCAGGGCAAATTCTATTGCTCTTGTATCTGTCGGGGGTCAGTAGCATGGGTACAAACTGAAAATGCTGAAGAATGTCCTCTCGCAGACTCGGACTAAAATGCTGGGAGAGATGCTTCATTTGGTAAAGGAATTAAAGAGAACAATCACATGCAGGATAGTTTGTTTCTAAAATCCAGAGTTTTCACTACTGGAATTAGGCTTTGTCATTGTCTTACTGAAGACTCACTCCTTTCTTGGTGGTAGAGTATCGAAGGTATTATCATTTTGATTTTCAATTTGGTGGCAAAATCATACAGACCACTTAACTCTAAAATTTCACCAATATTGTAATATCCTGCATTTTATCTCCTACCTTCTAGAATAGATTTCTCTAAGCACACATCTAAGATTCATCATGTTTTCTTGCTTGTGACATTTAATTCCTGGTTGTGAAATCCATCGGGATGCTGGGATCTATGAAGTTACCCAATATGACATCATGACCCCAGAAGATAAAATTATTTCAAGAGCTATAGTTGATATAGTCCAGAATAAGACACTGAAAAGATACTAAACATGTCCTGTCCTCCCTGCAAGGAGAAGCTGTTTTTATTATTCATTCATTCATTCATTCATTCTCTCTCTCTCTCTCTCTCTCTCTCTCTCTCTGATACAGACAAAAATAAAAGCTTTTTATTCCTCTCCAAAATAGCTATTTCATATCAAGTGCAAGAATCTATGTTAATTTGGTCCAGTATTTGGAAATTCAATTGCATTTGCAGGTTTTAAAGTATTTTTTCAAGGGACCACCTGGGTGGCCCAGTCAGTGAAGCATCTGACTCCTGATTTTGGCTCAGGTCATGAGCTCACAATTCGTGAGATCCAGCCCTGTGTTGGGCTCCATGGTGACAGCATGGATTCCCACTCTGCATATCCCCATGCTCTCTCTCTATATCTCTCTCAAAATAAATACACTTAAAAAAATAAAGTATTTTACCAATATTTCCTTGAGGTACCATCTTCTACTAAGTCCTAAATGATTTTTGCATAGGCAATCATGTTTGAAAATGGTAATGAAATAGAAAATAGCACTCCTGCTTCATTTTATTATTGAGTATTTCTTCTATGACTCTTTCAGGGATCCAATGTTGTTTATGGTTTATTATTTTGGTAACAGTTTCATTTACAGAATTTTACTCGTGATGCTTGATACTATAACAGACCTCACTCCAAAGATCAGAGAGCAAATGTGGTATTCTTACTACAAACTCAGGCATACAGAATTAGTTCAGAACATTATTTATCACCTATAATTTTGTATTCTCACCAGTGAACCACGTTTTGGGTCCCACAGCTAATATTATCCCATACACTATGTCCAGTAATCTCAGATATTTGGTTTTTTTTCACTAGAATATAGTTAATTTGCCAAATTGGTATGGGTCCATGTATTGAAAGTCAAGAGGAAAATTCATAGTAATTTTGCTTGTGGCAGGATCTAAGCATCTCATTTTTTTTTTTTTTGCAGCTCTTCCTTTTTTGAAATGTTCTGATTCTGTAAATTTTCAAAGTTGAGAAATGAGTAAAGAAGTAACTCTCTATCACTCTATCAAAGTGACTGAAGACAGATTTCTTCAGAACTGGAAGCATTTTTTTTGACTTCTATTTTACAAATATTACAGGCTTTGGAGGGTGCCCATCAAGCAATCACTGCCCAAGACTTCTCTGAATCAAAGTATAGTGGTTAGACTTCTGGCCCAAATTGTCTTAGGTAGTTAAGCCCCAACATTTGACTATTACTACTTTGGGATCTCATATAAACATAAATATAAATATATATAAGTTACATACATAATATAAAACAAATACAATTTTATATATATATTTCTATTCATTGGTCTAAAAGATGCTTTTTAATAAAATAACATTAATGTATTTGATGTTTATAGTATATGAATAAATGAAATGAATGACAATTATTCAAAAGGAACTAGAGTAAAAATTGGGGTTACTCTGTTATAAGGCACCTGGATTGAACACTGCATATCAATCAAAAAAGTAACTGAAAATTATAAGGTAACTAAAAAATTTTAAGAATTACAATGAATATGCTAAGATGAGTTATAATGGAATCATATAAAGTGTTTGATTAAATGAAGTCAGCAAAGAAGTCCAATAGAGAACAGTTATAAATATGATATGTATTCATCCCACTACATAAATAATCATTTTAAATGTCAGTGGTCTAAATATGTCAAGGAAAATACAGAGATCATCACAGTGAATAAAAATACTAAGGCCCAAATAGATATCATCTACAATGAACCCACTTTAAATATTCACTATTGGAAAACACCAAAGGGATGGAGAATGCATATTATGTTAATATTAATTTAAAAATTGCAGTAGCTTTATTAATTTCTGGCACTAATTCCCATGCTAACAAGTCCAAGGCTAACATTTCTGATATTTCTGATAGTATACTGGAATTGAATAACTAAATAAATGGACGGTGGACAACATGAACCGGTTTTTTCACTATTGGAGGGGCAAGAGTTTACTGATAAACAACTGGAAGAGACTAGAATTGGACCTATCTAGTTATGGATTAGAATTGGAAAATTCGTATGAACTAATGTTTAGCTTAATACAGATACAGATGATTATATATAGAAGTATTTATAGATATAGGCATATGCAAGTTAGTACACATAATTATTTTATTTTACCTCTCAGCTGAGATGATTAAGAAATATCAATGCTTACTGCAGTAGCAAGGAGCACAGCTGGTAATCAGATATTAGTTTCCAAAACCATTCTCCAATAGAAGGAACCAGTGCTCCTTAGAGAAATGACTGATTCTAGGATTTAGCAGAAAACATATAAATGAGACTGGAGCATTTATAATGCCACAAAGTAAGGAAGTGCTGAAAACAAAATCCTAAAACCCCACGTTAATGGGGTATGTCAAATACCACAGTAGCCAAAGGAAAGAGCTCCCAAAGGTCAAGACTGGAACAGTTTGAATCAATAAAATATACAGTTTTGGATTATAACTCAAAGTATAAAATAAAATCCATGAGCCCACAGTGATATAAACAATTGGATAAATAATTAGTTGAGGAAGAAGAGGCTCAGCTCTCGTGCAGAAGGGTTCCGAATAATTTATGTAGATACATAAACTTCTCAGTGCAATGGAGCATAACTTCCTACTCTCTTACTGTGGGATGTACATAGTGGCTTCTTTCCAAAGAGTATACATGGAAAAACTTAACAAATGCTATCTCAGTCAGACCATCAAGGTCAACTTCAGCAGTGGTAAGTCATGTTGATAATATGTACCCTTGATATAATGAGATGAAAATGGGACTTGATATCTTTGATCTTCTTCCAAAAACATATTACCACAGTGTAATTAATCATGAAAAATCAGACAAATCTCAAATGAAGGATATTTTACCAACTACCTGACTAGTACTCCTCAAAAAAAGGTTAAAAGTCATCAAAAACAAGGAATGTCTGAAAAACTTTAATAGTGTAAGCAAGGCTATGGAGATATGAAGCCTAAATGTCAAGTGGTATCCTGGATGGAAGCCTAGAACACCACCACCACCAACAACAACAGAAAGATAAAAACTAAGGGCATCTGAAAGAATGGACTTTAGTTAATAATAATGCATCAATATTAACATCTTGTAACACAGGTACTTTACTCATTTAAGATGCTAATAATGGGGCAACTGAATGGGGTATTCTATAGTCTCTTCCCAATATTTCTGTCATTTTCAAACTATTTGTGAAAATAAGATTTATTTTAAAGGCAAATAAAAAGTATTGGAAATTTTGGACACAGTGAACTCAAGGGCTAAATATGTCCACTAGCTCTAGTATAATCTCATAGATCCAAATTATGTGGCAGAACCTGGTACCATTTAACTGCTTCTTGACACCGAATAATACTGTCTTGAGAACAGGCACTGAAACATTAAGTTCTACCAAAACTGCTCTTGCTATTTATGTGTTCCTGCTCTTGAATCCCAGAAGTGAAGGTGGGGTCTATGGGGGGAGTGGGAAGCAGCAGGGAGATCATCTGAACTATCAGTCTTCCTTCTTTCTCTCTTCCCCCAGATGTGTATAACTGGCAAAATATCATTTGCTTCCAAACAGTAAGTAGGAGAGTTTAGGAAACACAGGATTTAGACTTATAGCCTCTGCGGAAAGAGGACACATTTAGAAGAAAGTTGAAGTGGATGCTGAGTACATCCAAACCCAACCACCTTCCTTATTCATAGTCTGTGATGATTTGTGTGGGGTTTAGTAGTTTCCTTCTGTCTTTAGAGGTATGTGTACAAGATCTGTCTACTCAAGATAGCCTGTTCCTCTAAAGAAAATAATGAGCATGTTACCATGGGAGACCACCTTAGGATTTGATGGGGAATGACTAGAACATGGAGACAACTCAAAAAAATCATAATCACAAGACAGAGAGTCATGTCATTGCTGAACTTTTGGTACCATTTTGCCTAAAGGTATCCTTTGCCTTTAGCTTTTTATCTAAGTAAACCAGTGCATTCTTCTTTTTAAATCTGTTTGAATGGCAGTTTCCCTAATTCACAACTATAATGTTATCAATAGAGACATGGACTCCTTAAAGAATTTTGTTGCAAATCAGAGGACCTAAAATGTGGAGCTGAAAGACTAAAGTTTGAAAAACAGGCAGGGTGAACCACCTGATCCTTGGCTGGGAAGTTTGTGATTCTTATTTAGTAGCAAAACAACAGCTCAGTTTTGGTTTCATCTTGAGATCAGATCAAGTATTTAAGTGGGTTGGATATTTAGGAGAATTTATAGAAATATCTGAAGATATTCAAAAATGTTCTATTTTGTAGCCTACAGTAATGCCTTAGAAGAAAGTACGCTCTGAAAAGCTGGCTCATCTTAAACTTAGGGCAAAGAAATATAGATTTTTTGAAGGGGTGATTTCTGTACACAACTGGTCCAGTTGAGAATAAAGTCTATAAAGAAAGCAGTAATTTTGGTGCGTAATGGGGATACCCTTAATAATGGTGAAATAATGAAATAATAATGAGAAAGATAGCGTTGCTTGGTACCCTTGAGGAACCATCACTGATATTAACATAAACACAAGGTTTTTTGTTTTGTTTCTTTTTGTTTTGTTTTTGCGTAAGCTAGCTTAAGTAGGAGTTTCCACTTCTTCAGGTGAAATAGTACAGAATGATACATTTATATATCAATTGGCTATAAACATTTTTAAAGGGCAGTGCTACCCAATTAACATCTCAATTTTTATTAAACAATCTGATGCTTCTAGAACTTGTGGACACATGTGGACATGTGTGGACAGACACTAGCCTAACTTTGGCATCTCTAGTAGTCGTGTCACGGGATAGGCAGTATTTCTTCCATCTATATATTCAGCAGAGTAGTGTTGACCTAATACACTAATTCTTAATTGGGAGTAGATTTCATTCTACAGACAATTTATTCTCATATGTGATTATAAATTAGAAAAATATATAAAATATATTTAAGCAATTTGGACACCATTACATAACTGTGGTAGCTAATTATTTCCTACTGATTAAACATCATTGTTAGCACAGCTCAGTATACAATTACTGGTGGAGTCTAAGTAAAATTTTTTAGTGCTTGCACAACAAAACTTTGACCCCACTGTTAGGGCTTCAGTAGGTGTCGTGGAACAACAATCTGAAGTGCTTACATTAAATGATCAAGAAAATGACTGAAATGTAGAAAAACGAAGCCCAATTTCATTTTGGACTAGAATTAATTTCCAAAACCAAATACAGGGGCACCTGGGTGGCTCAGTCGGTTAAGCATCTGACTTCGGCTCAGGTCATGATCTCATGGATGAACCACGTGTTTGAGCCCCATGTCAGGCTCTGTGCTGACAGCTCAGAGCCTGGAGCCTGCTTCAGATTCTGTCTTCCTCTCTCTCTCTCTGCTCCTCTCCCACTTGCATGCTCTCTCTTTCTTTCTCAAAAATAAATAAACACTTAATGAATTAAAAAATAAAAGCAAGTAGAATATAAAAAGAATTTGCTAATAAATACAATGTCATACTTTAAATGTGAACTAATTTTTTTAGCTTAGAAATAATCCTGTGTATAACTACATTAGCAAAATGTGAAAGGATAGGGATTCTTTCCAGGTATTTGAAAGTTGCTGAAAACATTAGCTACAGGTAAATAAAAATGATAATAATTACTGGTTAATAGTCTAGTTGGGATAAGGGAATCATGTTTTACATTATTTTTGATGGAATATAATTATCATAAAACAACTATTTGTTAGAGAAAAATAGAAAAAATGTAGAGACACTTTACCCAAAATAATACTTAGCCATTAGTTTTATTGGATTCCTTACCATCCCACTTAAATAACCTAAAATGTATGTACATTTATGGTAAATCTATTCTTTTTTTAAATGTTTATTTATGCGTGTGTGTGTGTGTGTGTGTGTGTGTAAGAGAGAGAGAGAGAGAGAGAGAGAGAGAGAGAGAGAGAGAGAATATGAGTGGGGGAGGGGCAGAGGAGAAAGGGAGAGAGAATCCCAAGTAGGCTATGGGCTGGCAGGGTCAGCACAGAGCCTGATGTGTGGTTCGATCCCTAGAGATCATCATGACTTGAGCTGAAATCAAGAGTCCAACACTTGGGGCGCCTGGGTGGCGCAGTCGGTTAAGCGTCCGACTTCAGCCAGGTTACGATCTCGCGGTCCTTGAGTTCGAGCCCCGCGTCGGGCTCTGGGCTGATGGCTCAGAGCCTGGAGCCTGTTTCCGATTCTGCGATTCTGTGTCTCCCTCTCTCTCTGCCCCTCTCCCGTTCATGCTCTGTCTCTCTCTGTCCCAAAAATAAATAAACGTTGAAAAAAAAATTAAAAAAAAAAAAAAAGAGTCCAACACTTAACTGACTGAGCCTCCCAGGCTCCCCAATGGTAAACCTATTCTGTGGAATAATAAAAAGCATTTATTCCAAAAGAGATAACAAATGAGTTTTAAGTGTATGAGCAAATGTACACAGTATTTAATAAGATACTGGGTTTTCCTTATGTTCACTTGCATTCCATCCTTAAAACTGATACCTTTCTTTGTGGCTTTGCACTCGAAGCCGAATGCATTATTTTAGGCACAAGCTATAATAATTCTTCCTCCTATTATCCATAAAGAAAGGGATTTTTGCTGTCTCAGTGTAACACCTAAAGTGCTGATGATGACAGCAAGATTCTACAGATGAGGAAACAGATGACCTACTTGAGGTAACCTCTGCAATTAGGAAATCTGTTGAGATCAATTAAGGCCTGATTATAAATGGAAGGAGATACTCTTGTATCTCCCTCCTTCTCCTGCCCAGAGCTGAACTTCAGAGAGATTACTTTAGGTGGGAACCAATGACCTGTAAAAATGTACTTGAAGCTAAAACTGCCTTTACTGGTCATGATAGTCTTCAAAGCAATAACCTCTGTGATTTAGCCCCCCATTGAGAATCATACTGGCTCACATACCTGAGACATCGCTAGGAAAATGACTCAATAAAGTTAAAAATTAAACTAATAACTTCACTAAAAGAAAGAAAGAAAAGTATTCAGGGCACATGTAGAAAAAGGGTTGACATAATGGTGTTTTAACTTTGCTAATGTGCAAGAAATGGGCTGGATAATTCTAAATTGATGTAATGATTTCTCATAGGTACAGAATCACTCTCCCCCTCTTTTGTCCTTTTATGTAAGAAAATAAGATGTGTTAACAACAGTCTAACTGCTAACATTTAAAAATAATTGGTGAGTGTATGGTCATCTTAGAGCATAACTCCGTAGCTGCTGAAGAATGAGTGCCATAACCATAAGTGAATTATTTACACACGGGGACTATTTTAAGTCCTAGAAGCAGTTAAATCATGATTAGAGAAAGCTTTGCTTCACAAAGCCAACCGTTAATCATTCTATCATATATTAAAAGTTAATTAATTTTAGACCATTTTAGGTTTTGTTTTCTTGGTTCTTGTTGTTTTGTTTTGTTGGCCTGACAAAGAAGTTCAAGTAGGATCTTCAATATCTTTCCTCAAAAAGAAATGTTCTGCTTCCGGTTTGCCACTCTTAACTATAAAAATCAAACTGAGGGTTTCCAGAGGGGAAATGGATGGGGGGATGGGTTTAATACCTAATGGATATTAAGGAGGGCACTTGTGATGAGCACTGGGTACTGTATATGAGTGATGAATCACTGAACTCTATAACTGCCACTAGTATGGCACTGTATGTTAAATGGAATTTAAATAAAAACTTGAAAAAATTTTCTGGTTTACCTTGTAGTTTCAGAATCAGAATATTTCTTCATATATGTATTGTCTAGGACTGCTTAAACACTGCCAGTTTGTAATATTTACTTTACAATGTTTGAAAAAGATACTCATTTCCCATAATTCCAAAATGTAATATATTTTTTGTACACATAGTAACTGACAGAAATTTACATGATTTCAGAAACAGGAGAGTGGAAAACGACCTTCTGCTCCATGAAAAATTAAGACAGACCCTTTCCACAAACTATGTTTTGTAAACTCACTTCATTCTGAGCATATATAAGAAGGATCATACCTTTCTATCTTTGAAGCATGGTGATAATAATTCAATGAATAGATTACTGCATCAGAATATGCCAGTGTATCAGCATGCAATGTTTGGCAAGTAAATTAATCCCCAAATGAAAAATTCACTCACTTTAAAACTTTGCTTGGAATGACTTAAATTCCACTCTGCTGTTTACACGTGTAATTTCCAGTGTGTCTAAATAATACTTTTTTTTTGAATAAGAAAAGAGCCACATTTTTTTTCTGTAACAACTATATAATCCTTATGAATTCAGCTTGTCATCTGAGCATAATTATCAGGCTAGCAAGAAAGGTAGACATGGTGCAATGTAATGTATCAACTGAATGTGAGCAAACGACCCTCCAGGTATAAACCAAAATGGACTCTGGTGACTTCTGGGAGTTAATTCAACATCTTTATCCCTTATGATGGCTCAAATACTTGATAAATACACTGGAATTCTTTTAAATGTGCATGAGCACATCTTAGTGAGACTATGTGTACACTCCATCTCTCCCACCCTTATTCACAGTATTTACTAGTATAAATACCATTAGCTGCCACAAATCATTTTTTAACACACTACATTTTAAAATAAATCTCAACTTTACATGTGTGGTTTTTTACCTGTGATATTCATATGTCATAATTAAAGATACATGCCAGAGTTTGAAGTAGGGGAAAAAAGGAACAAAAATATTAACTCTATTTATTTTATACTCACTTATTTTCTGAGAAGGCTTTCTTAAATGAAATGTTTCTGTTTTCCCTGACTTTGTGGTAATTATCCCCAGTCTATGCAGACAGACATTAACTCTTTAACATATTTGCAATTATCAATTGCTTTAATCATGATGAATATTTTAAAAAATAAATGCTGTGCTCAAGCACAATTCATGTATTAAATAATTTTGCTGATTAAGTTCTGTGCTTTGAATATTAGTTTTTACTGTATTTATATATCTGTATTACACACACACACCCTTCTTAAATCATTTTGACCTTTCAAAATTTTAATCGATCAAATAGGCTTTTAAATACCTGTTGTGATAATAAATACAAATACGATAATAGTAATTCCATTATAAGAATAAAATGAAACCAGTTTGTATAATATAATTTCCATTGGACGTATCAGAAAACATTTACTGATTTGAAAGCAAAATTAAAACCAAGTTAAAAATGTATTGAATATTCATTACTCCAAAGTATAATTCATATAGGTGTCTTGTCAACTAATTAGTTACTTGATCAAAACTAATAGTGATAGTTATACTTGGTATTTTGTTTTGATTCATAATCGAAGTGAAGAAGTATGTCCTATGAATATTGAGTGTGACTAAAACGAAGTCTCCTTATTCTTCTTATTGAAAAAACATGCATCATTTTCCATGACAATTTTAAGCATCACCATTTTAAGTTTGGAAAATTTACAAGTGACACAATACATTAATACAATACATCCTTAGGCAGTACATTACTTTAATGCAATTACAAATAATATGAACCAAAGACAATACAAAAAAAAGGGGCTAGCCTACCTCATACTAGTAGTGGGACTGCAAAGACAATTTATGGAAGAAGAAAGATCATGATTTTATGCATGTTGAATCAACAGCATGTATTTTGTTGACTCACCAGAGATATTTCATGTCTCTTTCACAACTGATATACTTTTTCATCTAACTACCTGTATCAGAAGAAGATGTAGTTATCTCTTTTCATGAGTGCTTAGAAACAAGAGGTTGAGGGAACAATATTTTACAACAGATGGGTTTCGGGGAGTGGTATCACATACCACAGTATGCTTTGGAAATAATGATGAAAAATGTGGCAATTAGAATGTCTCTATTCAGAATTTTTAAATTTAAGAAGATCAAATAATATTTAAACTGTTTCTGAAGAAAACAAACTACTCCACTGAATATGCCTTATATGTTTAATGATCTTAAAAGACAGATTTCAAAGAGGCAAGAAGTAAACAGAGAATGTAGAAGCCCGAATATGTATTTTATATCAACAAAGTGGCCTTTGATAAGCACTACTCTATCAGATTTAGAATCACACTATTTCTGCATCCATCACTGTCTACCATACGTTTCTATCAATGAACATCTTTGTGCGCGCGCGCGCGCACACACACACACACACACACACACACACACACACACACTGTGGCAGTTTATGTTTTAGAAGAATAAAGTTGCAGAACTAGTATCACTCTAGGAAAGGAAATAGCCACTGAGTACCTAGTCTATACCTGCACTGTATTATAGGTTTTACATGTGATATTTAAGGTGATCTTATTAAGAAGGCATTTATTAAGATGGTATTTGTATGTAATATTAAAAATTAAACTATACAAATTAATTCATGAAAGTGTTTCTGGCTAGAGCAAACTAATGTCTATCTGACTCTAAAGTATTATCATTTATTACAGATTAATTTTTATACATAGTAATTTACATAGCATAATAACATAGCAGTTAATATTTTCTTAGCAGTTACTATTTTTAACTTTACATTAGGTGTTGAGCATTGAATTCATGAATGATCTTGCAAAAATTCCTGCCTAATAATTATTAACTATGAAAAAGTAGTTCCAACAAATAACATTTAAGGAGTGCTTCCTGTGGTCTAGGCACTGTTCTGCTGCTTTTATAAACATTGGCTTATTGAATCTGAGAAAACCCTATGAAATAAATCACTGCTGCTACATTATAAGTTAGGCAACATCCTGTCCTCGGAGGAGAATTCCCAGATATTGCTGTCTTACACGGGGTCCGCACAGGAGGCCGGCTATAAAAGAACCCTGGCATCCCACAGCACGGTGATGGTGGTGCAGGAGGCAGTGGTACAGCTAGCTGCCTGCATCCACCACTGTACAGGCAGGTAGTAGCTGGTACCCCAAACTTGTGTGGAAGTAGGTGAGTAGGCATGGGAGTAGAGGCAGAAATTTCCTTTAAGAAAAGCGCTGGACACTAAATGAATACGGGAACCAGTAAACTGGGATGAAGATGCATTACTGGGTCCCGGACAGAAGGCAGAGAAAACACACATAAGACACATAAAACTAAATGTTGGCTACAAAATGAAAAAAATGTCATGTAGTATTAGCACACGCATTATATTTACATAAAATCACATGTTGATGCAGACTGCCTTACTTCACTTGGAGAAAAAAAATTCATTAAGAAATAGGATTATTGGTGCTCTTGGGTAGCTCAGTCAGTTGAGCATGTGAATCTTGATTTCCACTTAGGTCATGATCCCAGGATCATGGCCTTGAGTCCGGCATCGGACTTTGTGCTGAGCATGGAGGCTGCTTATTAGGATTCTCTCTCTCTCTCTCTCTCTCCTCTGCCCCTCTCCCCTGCTAGTGCACACGCTATCTCTCTCAAATAAAAATAATTTTAAAAAGAAATAAGATCATTAATATATGTTACTGAAAGGAAATTAGTAATAGGAAGATAGGGCTGAAGAAAATGTCCAGGTAGAAGTACAGAAACAGAAAATCGAGGATAATCCAGAAAGGACGATCTCATGAACACACAAACAAAATATACACATCATAGTAAAAGGGTCTGAGATTCAAGAAAGGAAAGGAAAGAATGGGGCAGAAGCCATATTTGAAGAGAATGGTGAGAATTTTCCAGGACTGATGAAATACATTTATCTTCAAGTTCAAAAAGGAAGACAAATAGCCAGCAAACTAAATACCCCATTCTCCTAAAAGGCACACCTGTTGAAAACAAGTGCAGAGAGAAGGACAATATAACAAGTGTGACTAGTTACAGAAAGCAAATAGTAAGCTAGTTAATTGAACCAACATATCTGTAATTATATTACATATAATAGATTAAAATTCTCCATTACAAAGACAAAGACAATCAGATTGAATATTAAATGATAAGCATCACTTTTCTATAAGAAAGACACTTTACATACAAGGCTATAGAAAGGTTGAAGGTAAAAGAATGGACAAAGTTACTCAATAGATTCCTATGCTTTTAGCATGTTAAAATATTCCACAATTCCATATCTGAAATTGTGAAATCCAAAATCTCAGAATACCAAAAGTTTAAATATCAGTCTCAGTTCAAATATTTGACATACTTCTGGCAGAAAACCTGACCTCAACGGACCTAATGTCATCTTTATTTATGTTTCTTCTTATGCTTCATAAGATGAAGATTTCTATTGTATACGACATATTATGAATCTGTTTACATAGTTCTGCCCTCTCCCTAAAGGAAACACTTCATAATATAGAAAATGTAGTAACCTGCATTATCATTTGCAAATGCTTATTCTACAGTGTCCCCTTGATGTAGGGCCTGGCCACATCACTTGTTCAGCTAATAGGATGTGAGCAGGTAAGCTAAATCCATCTCGGAATAGAAACTTTACATTCAAATACAAGTTTGCTTTCCACTTTCCCTTTTACTCTTTCCCCTGCACTTCCATTTTAAGCAAGACAACAGTATGGATTAGATAGTGCCCAGTCTCAGAAAGAAAGAAAGAAAGAAAGAAAGAAAGAAAGAAAGAAAGAAAGAAAGAGAAAGAAAGAAAGAAAGAAGAAAGAAAGAAAGAAATGGAAGGAAAAAAAAAGATAGGGGACATTCTTTCAGCCTAGATCCTCAAATAAAACAAAACAAAACAAAACATGCAGAATCACCCCCAGTTAACCCATAGCTACCTATGGATTTCATGTAAAATGAATGATCAAAAAATATAGTTGAAAAACTTCTGTGTTCTTTGCTTTGCACCAACTATACTTTGTATTACCATGTAAAATCAGACTAATAATAATAACATATCACATTACACTTCTAAAAATACAACCTATTCTCAGTACCAACAAACACTGGCCTCAAGGGTTTTGGATAGGCACTGAGTGTATTCAAATCAATCAAACCAGTCTTGGTTCAAGTATTTCAGCAGCTGGGTGAAACACGGGAGAAGGTTTGGTTATATCTATCCATGTGTGATGTTTACACAGAAACTAGGATAAAAAAATGAGTCAGGGTGATTTCCAGTACATGGAAGAATGAGAAATTTCTTTGCATCTCCATTAAATTTCTTTTGCTGTTTTTCTGAACCCCCCATTTTCTAGCTATCTTTCCCAATACCCAAGACAAACGAGTACCTAATTTGATTTGAAACAATCACATTAATTTTGCTAGTAGGAGGGACCGCTGTTGAAAGACAGAAGCGCATGGTGAATTCTCCCTTTCTTTCCTCTTTCGTTAAGTTCTTGAGTAAACTGACCTAGTGTCTGCTTCTTAGACAAGACTCAGTCCTGTGTCTCTCTGTCCTTTCTTAATCATGCTTGAAAACAAGGATAATTGTATTAGATTCCTGAACAGAGCAGAAGGTGATAAGATACTAGCATCTATATTTAGAGAAGAAGGACATCCCATTTATGTCTTATGTATTAAATTGATTTCCTTACTTACTTTAATCATCACAATTTCTGTTAGGGTACCTAGCACTCACATTAGTAATAATAAAATATTATTTATTTACCAAATGCAAATCCTGTAAGGAGGAAGTTATTGGTCAAACTTCCTTAGACATTCCTAAATATGTATGCATAATATTACTAAATACATTAAAATCTCCATTTAAATTCATGCAGACAAGGGGGTTATTAAAACAATGCATCTCAGAATCTGTTAAATAATAAAGGAAATATGAAGTATGGAAGGGTTGATAAAGAAGGATGAGAATTTATAGCCAAATGTAAATTGACATGAGTTTGGATAGAGCAAGTCATGTGGGTAAAGACATGATATATTTGGAAGGACAGGATGTTACCATACGTTATTAGACATTTTTAATGCCGGATTTTAACCATGCAAATGTGGACAAAGGGTAGATGGTTGAAATGAAGTAGATATCAAAGCTACTAGAGATGATCAGTTCAGGAAATTGTAATGTTAAGGATCACCTATATAAATATTGAAGTTCCTCAGTTTAAAATCTAAAATCGGGATGGAGCTCAAAGGTGTCAGATTCACAGATATTTAGTGGACTTTTAGTTAACAGATTATGAAAATGGGTGAGAAATCTTTTGAAAGTGGCTGTGAGGATTTAGGAGAAAGCAACTGCTACAGAATACGGAATATGATGGAATGAGTGGTCTTCATTTAAGAAAGCTGCAGAGGTAGCAGAATTCTCGGGGAGAACAAGTCTTCAGCAAAGGAGATTTTGGCCTGCGGGTTCTGAAAAGGGACTGATGACGTACGGGACTGCATTTATGAAGAATAATTGATTCTTGAAGGCTTACGCATGAGGAATGGTAGGTAACCTGACAACAGAAAATAAATTGGGAATATAACCCGAATGACTTCCTGTGCTTAAGTCAGTTACAACATAACAGTTATCATCAAAGATGACTTATAAAACATATATTTTGTATACTGTATTTGAAATCATATCTTGGAATCTTTATCTAGCATAATTAGCAAGCACCTGAATATATGTTTTACATTAATTTCTTCTAATTTTTAGAACGCTGACCTATATTTGTTTATATAGAATCCATTGTGGCTAGTTCTGTTCTCCAGTATTCATCAGCACCCCCGATACAGCTCAACAAAACTTGCAAGTTCCTTTACCATCCTTTGATATTCTCATTTATGAGGGAATTTGCACTCATTTGCAGCATATGGGTATTCTTTTATATTTTATCTTGTGTTTCCACTGCATCCTACAAGTCTGACCTCATCTTTCTCCTCCACCAATCAGTCTTATTGAAGATGGAAAGCAATGTGTTGTTTGCTCATTACTCTGTGCATTGTGTATTTTTTGATGTATAGGTTAAAAATTATGTGTGTTGAAATACTGAAAGTCTCTGAACTTGTGGTTTACTTTGAAAATATCATTAGGATATGCATCCTGTATTATGTCCATCGTTGATTATGCTTTGGAACTTGTTCCTTTTCTGAATTTTTCCAGAGCCTTAAAATTTTGAGTTGGTCACGGTTTCCTGTACTAATTTCCTTCCTTTTCTGATAACTTATTTTTTCTCAAAGTCATTGATAGGGGCACCCTGGTGGCTCAGCCGGTTAAGCGCCTGACTTTGGCTCAGGTCATGATCTCACAGTTGGTGAGTTCAAGCCCATTGTCAGGCTCTGTGCTCACAGCTCAAAGCCTATAGCCTGCTTCAGATTCTCTGTGTGCTCCCCCCACTCGCCTGCTTGTGCTTTCTCTCAAAATAAATAAGCATTTTTTTTTTAAAAAGATGATTGATAAATACACTGTAAGAACTAATTATTACAAAACAGGGGCACCTGGGTGCCTCAGTCAGTTAAGCCTGTGACTCTTAATTTCTGCTCAGGCCATGATCTCACAGGTCCTGAGATTGAGTCCAGCATCAGTGCAGAGACTGCTTGGGATTCTCTTTCGTGCTCTCTCTCTCTCTCTCTCTCTGCCTCTCCTCCACTCACGTGCACTTAAAATAAACAAACATTTTTAAAAAAGTATTGCAAAAGATTCAGACAATAGATTTGTGCTTCCCTGTATCTATTTCCTAAAATCTGAAATCTCCCTTCCTAAAAAATATGGTGACCAGTATAGTGCCTTGTAATAGGAGGCATTTTCTGTGGTATTTAAGAGTGAAGGCATTGGAGTCAGGTCTGTAACTGAATTGTGGGGTTTCTGTTTACTGTATGTGAACTTAGTGATTCTTAGTAAGCCCTGGTAACTTCCCTTGTTGATAAAATAGGGACAACACTATATACTTCACTGAGTTGCTGGGATAATTTTACAAAATAATGATATAGAACAATTGACTATATATATCTAACATCTCATAAGCAATTAATCTTTTTTATTGTTATGAAAATTCCTTTAAAATACACGTCCCATGTTTTCTTCCTCTGATGGCTATTTATTTCAGTTCAGGTTTGCATTTTTTAAAAATCTCACAGCAATACAGAATTTTGGATCCTTGTTTACTTTTTTTTTTAATGTTTTTATTTATTTTTGAGAGACAGAGCGCGAACAGGGGAGGAGCAGAGAGAGAGGGAGACACAGAATCCGAAGCAGGTTCCAGGCTCTGAGCTGTCAGCACAGAGCCTGACGCAGGGCTCGAACGCACAAACCGTGAGATCATGACCTGAGCCGAAGCCAGACGCTTAACCGACTGAGCCACCCAGGTGCCCCTTGTTTACTTTTTAACACCAATATATTACAATGTGTTTGGAGTTGCTTTTTTTTTTTTAATATTTCTTAGTTTATCCCCTGTTGTCTTTATTGATGATTAATATTCATATTTTTCTTATTTTGGCTTTTCTTATTTAGCATCAGGATTTTTTTTTTTACCATTTCACATAATTCCACATGAAATTCTATTATATATATTTTTCCAAATATCTTTATTAGTTTTGAGGCTTTACTACATGTGGGAAAAATTTCTTACATTATTATGACTGGAGGGCAAATTTCAATTGCATCATGTTAGCAATGTTTTAATTAAATTGTATACAGCAGGGGTCAGGACGACACAGCCTAGTCAGAGGACTCTCCAGGGATCCACAAAGATAGATTTGCGACAAAAGCCTTTATAGTTTAGTATAGACAAGTATCATTTTAATGCTAATACTTAGTTTGTGTTATTTTTCTCAAGCCTCTGTTTCTTTTTACTATTTATGTCATTAAACTCATTTATGCTGCCTAAAAAGTTAATATTTAGAATTTTGCAGAAATAAGATTTTAATTTAAATAAAGTGTAGTCCTTATTAAAGTCAGAAGAAGTGGGAAATACAAACAGTTCTAGGCTATATTATTCTACAGTAAACATTTATGGAATTCCAGCAGAGTGAATCTTACCTTCAGTCACTGTGGGTCTGCAAGGAAGAATATCACATGACAATTTTAAGAATAGAACTAACTGGAGGATTCTGGGAAGATGGCGGCGTAGGAGGACGCTGGGCTCACCGCGCGTCCTGCTGATCACTTAGATTCCACCTACACCTGCCTAAATAACCCAGAAAACCGCCAGAGGATTAGCAGAACAGAGTCACCGGACCCAAGTGCAGACGAGAGGCCCACGGAAGAGGGTAGGAAGGGCGGCGAGGCGGTGCGCGCTCCACGGACTGGCGGGAGGGAGCCGGGACGGAGGGGCGGCTCGCCGGCCAAGCAGAGCCCCCGAGTCCGGCTTGCAAAAGTGGAGGGGCCTGACGGACTGTGTTCCGACAGCAAGCGCGACTTAGCGTCTGGGAGGTCATAAGTTAACAGCTCTGCTCGGAAAGCGGGAAGGCTGGAGGACAAAGGGAGGGAGAGCTGCTGAGCCCCCGGACGACAGAGCTCAGTTTGGCGGGGAACAAAGGCGCTAGCCAGCGCCATCTCCCCCGCCCATCCCCCAGCCAAAATCCCAAAGGGAACCGGCTCCGGCCAGGGAAATTGCTCGCTCCGCGTGAACACCCAACTCTGTGCTTCTGCGGAGCCAAACCTCCGGCAGCGATCTGACTCCTTCCGGCTGCCACAGGGCCCCTCCTGAAGTGGATCACCTAAGGAGAAGCGAGCTAAGCCTGCCCCCCCTGCCGCCGTGCACCTTGCCTTCCCACCCCAGCTAATACGCCAGATCCCCAGCATCACAAGCCTGGCAGTGTGCAAGTAGCCCAGACGGGCCACGCCACCCCACAGTGAATCCCGCCCCTAGGAGAGGGGAAGAGAAGGCACACACCAGTCTGACTGTGGCCCCAGCGGTGGGCTGGGGGCAGACATCAGGTCGGACTGCGGCCCCGCCCACCAACTCCACTTATACACCACAGCACAGGGGAAGTGCCCTGCAGGCCCTCACCACACCAGGGACTATCCAAAATGACCAAGCGGAAGAATTCCCCTCAGAAGAATCTCCAGGAAATAACAACAGCTAATGAGCTGATCAAAAAGGATTTAAATAATATAACAGAACGTGAATTTAGAATAATAGTCATAAAATTAATCGCTGGGCTGGAAAACAGCATACAGGACAGCAGAGAATCTCTTGCTACAGACATCAGGGGACTAAGGAACAGTCACGAGGAGCTGAAAAACGCTTTAAAGGAAATGGAAAACAAAATGCAAACCACCACGGCTCGGATGGAAGAGGCAGAGGAGAGAATAGGTGAACTAGAAGATAAAGTTATGGAAAAAGAGGAAGCTGAGAAAAAGAGAGATAAAAAAATCCAGGAGTATGAGGGGAAAATTAGAGAACTAAGTGATACACTAAAAAGAAATAATATACGCATAATTGGTATCCCAGAGGAGGAAGAGAGAGGGAAAGGTGCTGAAGGGGTACTTGAAGAAATAATAGCTGAGAACTTCCCTGAACTGGGAAAGGAAAAAGGCATTGAAATCCAAGAGGCACAGAGAACTCCCTTCAGACGTAACTTGAATCGATCTTCTGCACGACATATCATAGTGAAACTGGCAAAATACAAGGATAAAGAGAAAATTCTGAAAGCAGCAAGGGGTAAACGTGCCCTCACATATAAAGGGAGACCTATAAGACTCGTGACTGATCTCTCTTTTGAAACTTGGCAGGCCAGAAAGAATTGGCACGAGATTTTCAGGGTGCTAGACAGCAAAAATATGCAGCCGAGAATCCTTTATCCAGCAAGTCTGTCATTTAGAATAGAAGGAGAGATAAAGGTCTTCCCAAACAAACAAAAACTGAAGGAATTTGTCACCACTAAACCAGCCCTACAAGAGATCCTAAGGGGGACCCTGTGAGACAAAGTACCAGAGACATCACTACAAGCATAAAACATACAGACATCACAATGACTCTAAACCCGTATCTTTCTATAATAACACTGAACGTAAATGGATTAAATGCGCCAACCAAAAGACATAGGGTATCAGAATGGATAAAAAAACAAGACCCATCTATTTGCTGTCTACAAGAGACTCATTTTAGACCTGAGGACACCTTTAGATTCAGAGTGAGGGGATGGAGAACTATTTATCATGCTACTGGAAGCCAAAAGAAAGCTGGAGTAGCCATACTTATATCAGACAAACTAGACTTTAAATTAAAGGCTGTAACAAGAGAGGAAGAAGGACATTATATAATAGTTATAGGGTCTATCCATCAGGAAGAGCTAACAATTATAAATGTCTATGCGCCGAATACCGGAGCCCCCAAATATATAAAACAATTACTCATAAACAGAAGCAACCTTATTGATAAGAATGTGGTAATTGCTGGGGACTTTAACACCCCACTTACAGAAATGGATAGATCATCTAGACACACGGTCAATAAAGAAACAAGGGCCCTGAATGAGACACTGGATCAGATGGACTTGACAGATCTATTTAGAACTCTGCATCCCAAAGCAACAGAATATACTTTCTTCTCGAGTGCACATGGAACATTCTCCAAGATAGATTATATACTGGGTCACAAAACAGCCCTTCATAAGTTTACAAGAATTGAAATTATACCATGCATACTTTCAGACCACAATGCTATGAAGCTTGAAATCAACCACAGGAAAAAGTCTGGAAAACCTCCAAAAGCATGGAGGTTAAAGAACACCCTACTAACGAATGAGTGGGTCAACCAGGCAATTAGAGAAGAAATCAAAAAATATATGGAAACAAACGAAAATGAAAATACAACAATCCAAACGCTTTGGGACGCAGCGAAGGCAGTCCTGAGAGGAAAATACATTGCAATCCAGGCCTATCTCCAGAAACAAGAAAAATCCCAAATACAAAATCTAACAGCACACCTAAAGGAAATAGAAGCAGAACAGCAAAGGCAGCCTAAACCCAGCAGAAGAAGAGAAATAATAAAGATCAGAGCAGAAATAAACAATATAGAATCTAAAAAAACTGTAGAGCAGATCAACGAAACCAAGAGTTGGTTTTTTGAAAAAATAAACAAAATTGACAAACCTCTAGCCAGGCTTCTCAAAAAGAAAAGGGAGATGACCCAAATAGATAAAATCATGAATGAAAATGGAATGATTACAACCAATCCCTCAGAGATACAAACAATTATCAGGGAATACTATGAAAAATTATATGCCAACAAATTGGACAACCTGGAAGAAATGGACAAATTCCTGAACACCCACACTCTTCCAAAACTCAATCAGGAGGAAATAGAAAGCTTGAACAGACCCATAACCAGCGAAGAAATTGAATCGGTTATCAAAAATCTCCCAACAAATAAGAGTCCAGGACCAGATGGCTTCCCAGGGGAGTTCTACCAGACGTTTAAAGCAGAGATAATACCTATCCTTCTCAAGCTATTCCAAGAAATAGAAAGGGAAGGAAAACTTCCAGACTCATTCTATGAAGCCAGTATTACTTTGATTCCTAAACCAGACAGAGACCCAGTAAAAAAAGAGAACTACAGGCCAATATCCCTGATGAATATGGATGCAAAAATTCTCAATAAGATACTAGCAAATGGAATTCAACAGCATATAAAAAGAATTATTCACCATGATCAAGTGGGATTCATTCCTGGGATGCAGGGCTGGTTCAACATCTGCAAATCAATCAACGTGATACATCACATTAACAAAAAAAAAGAGAAGAACCATATGATCCTGTCAATCGATGCAGAAAAGGCCTTTGACAAAATCCAGCACCCTTTCTTAATAAAAACCCTTGAGAAAGTCGGGATAGAAGGAACATACTTAAACATCATAAAAGCCATTTATGAAAAGCCCACAGCTAACATCATCCTCAACGGGGAAAAACTGAGAGCTTTCTCCCTGAGATCAGGAACACGACAGGGATGCCCACTCTCACCGTTGTTGTTTAACATAGTGCTGGAAGTTCTAGCATCAGCAATCAGACAACAAAAGGAAATCAAAGGCATCAAAATTGGCAAAGATGAAGTCAAGCTTTCGCTTTTTGCAGATGACATGATATTATACATGGAAAATCCGATAGACTCCACCAAAAGTCTGCTAGAACTGATACATGAATTCAGCAAAGTTGCAGGATACAAATCAATGTACAGAAATCAGTTGCATTCTTATACACTAACAATGAAGCAACAGAAAGACAAATAAAGAAAATGATCCCATTCACAATTGCACCAAGAAGCATAAAATACCTAGGAATAAATCTAACCAAAGATGTAAAGGATCTGTATGCTGAAAACTATAGAAAGCTTATGAAGGAAATTGAAGAAGATTTAAAGAAATGGAAAGACATTCCCTGCTCATGGATTGGAAAAATAAATATTGTCAAAATGTCAATACTACCCAAAGCTATCTACACATTCAATGCAATCCCAATCAAAATTGCACCAGCATTCTTCTCGAAACTAGAACAAGCAATCCTAAAATTCATATGGAACCACAAAAGGCCCCGAATAGCCAAAGGAATTTTGAAGAAGAAGACCAAAGCAGGAGGCATCCCAATCCCAGACTTTAGCCTCTACTACAAAGCTGTCATCATCAAGACAGCATGGTATTGGCACAAAAACAGACACACAGACCAATGGAATAGAATAGAAACCCCAGAACTAGACCCACAAACATATGGCCAACTCATCTTTGACAAAGCAGGAAAGAACATCCAATGGAAAAAAGACAGCCTCTTTAACAAATGGTGCTGGGAGAACTGGACAGCAACATGCAGAAGGTTGAAACTAGACCACTTTCTCACACCATTTACAAAAATAAACTCAAAATGGATAAAGGACCTAAATGTGAGACAGGAAACCATCAGAACCTTAGAGGAGAAAGCAGGAAAAGACCTCTCTGACCTCAGCCGTAGCAATCTCTTACTCGACACATCCCCAAAGGCAAGGGAATTAAAAGCAAAAGTGAATTACTGGGACCTTATGAAGATAAAAAGCTTCTGCACAGCAAAGGAAACAACCAACAAAACTAAAAGGCAACCAACGGAATGGGAAAAGATATTTGCAAATGACATATCGGACAAAGGGCTAGTATCTAAAATCTATAAAGAGCTCACCAAACTCCACACCCGAAAAACAAATAACCCAGTGAAGAAATGTGCAGAAAACATGAATAGACACTTCTCTAAAGAAGACATCCAGATGGCCAACAGGCACATGAAAAGATGTTCAGCCTCGCTCCTTATCAGGGAAATACAAATCAAAACCACACTCAGGTATCACCTCACGCCAGTCAGAGTGGCCAAAATGAACAAATCGGGAGACTATAGATGCTGGAGAGGATGTGGAGAAACGGGAACCCTCTTGCACTGTTGGTGGGAATGCAAATTGGTGCAGCCGCTCTGGAAAGCAGTGTGGAGGTTCCTCAGAAAATTAAAAATAGACCTACCCTATGACCCAGCAATAGCACTGCTAGGAATCTACCCAAGGGATACAGGAGTACTGATGCATAGGGGCACTTGGACCCCAATGTTCATAGCAGCACTCTCAACAATAGCCAAATTATGGAAAGAGCCTAAATGTCCATCAACTGATGAATGGATAAAGAAATTGTGGTATATATACACAATGGAATACTATGTGGCAATGAGAAAAAATGAAATATGGCCTTTTGTAGCAACGTGGATGGAACTGGAGAGTGTGATGCTAAGTGAAACAAGCCATACAGAGAAAGACAGATACCATATGGTTTCACTCTTATGTGGATCCTGAGAAACTTAACAGGAACCCATGGGGGAGGGGAAGGAAAAAAAAAAAAAAAAAAAGGACGTTAGAGTGGGAGAGAGCCAAAGCATAAGAGACTGTTAAAAACTGAGAACAAACTGAGGGTTGATGGGGGGTGGGAGGGAGGGGCGGGTGGGTGATGGGTATTGAGGAGGGCACCTTTTGGGATGAGCACTGGGTGTTGTATGGAAACCAATTTGTCAATAAACTTCATATAAAAAAAATAAGAATAGAACTAACTGGAAAACAATTATCTGTCCTTCACTTTGTGATTCAAATGGTTCTTTGGGAGACAAAACTAACAAAATCAATTACTGTATCAGTAGACAAGGTGCGTATAATGCTTGCACTCTGGCACAGGGACTACTGTCTCTTTCTCTTTTTTAAAATTTTGATGATTTTACCACTGTTATGTAAATCTATCTTTTCCCTAAACCTTTTGTTAAAATCACAAGAAAACTGCAGACTCATAAATATAGTTGCAAAAGACCTCAATGAAACATGAGCAAAATAAATCTGGCAATATATAAAAATAATTCTACACCATGACCAAGTGGGACTTTCAAAGAATGCAGTTTGTCAAAATCCCCAAAATTTGTTAACACAATGCATCATTTCAAGAGAATAAAAAAAAATCATATAATCATTTCAAGTACTACAGAAAAAGCATTTGGTAAAATCAAACCGTTTTTAGAAAGAAACTTCCTCTACCTGATAAGAGCATCTACAAAAGATTCACAGCTAACATCATATGAAATAGTTAAAGACTAGATGCTTTACCTCTAAAACTGAGAATAAGAAAAGAATATCTGCTCTTACTATTCGAGTAAGCATCGTACTGGAAGTTCTATCCATGGCAATTAGGAAAGACAAATAAATAAAAGGGATCTAGGCTGGAAAGCTAAATTTAAAACTATTTCTATTTGTGGGTGACATGATCTATACATAAAAATCTTAAAAACCTGACTAAAAACATAGAACTGATGAAAGAGGTCATTGAGGATGCAAAATAAAAGATCAATACCTAAAACTTAATTGTATTTCTACATTCTTTTAATGAATAATCCAAAAATAAAATTTGAAAAAAATCCATGTAGAGTAGCATGAAAAAAGAACAAAGTTCTTAGGGATGAATTTTACAAAAGAAGTTTATAACCTAAACTCTAAAAACTACAAAACACTGTTGAAGAAATTAAAGATCTAAATAATTTTTTTAAAAATCACATATTTATGCACTGGATAATTTAAAATCTTTTAATAGCACTGCTGGCCAAACTTATCTCCAGATTCTATCCCTGTCAGATTCTCAGCTGACTGTAGAAATTGAAAAACTGAATCTAAAATTCACATGGAATTGTGTGGGTGCCAGGATAGCCAAAAATATCCTAAAGAGTAACAAAATAGAAGGATTTACGATGTCCCAATTTTGAAACTTACTGCAAAATAGGAAACAAGACAGTGTGGTACAGGCATAAGGATAGACATATTAATTAATGGAATACACCTGAGAATCCAGAAGTACAACCGGCATCTATGATCAGTTGAATTTTAACATCAGGGCCAAGACTATCCAATGGAGAAAGAATAGTCATTTCAACAAATGGTCCTGGAAAACTGAGGGGCCACATACAAAAGAATGAAGTTGCCCTTTCACCTCATGCCACATATAAAAATTAACTCTAAATGGATTAAACCTAAATATAGGACTTAAACTGTAATATTCTTGGTGGAAAACATGCAGGTAAACGTTGTGACCTGGGGTTTGGTATAGAATACTTAACTATGACACAAAAAACGTCGGAATTTATCAGTGTTAAACCTTTGTTCTTCAAAGCACATAATCTAGAAAGCAAAAAGACAATATTTATAATGGGATAAATTATTTGAAAATCATATACCTAATAAGGAATTTCTTTCTAGAATATATGAATAACAATGATAAGTCAATAATAAAAGAATACAGCCCAATTAAAAAAAATGGGCAAAGGATATAAATAGACATTTCTCCAAAGAAGATTAGAAATTGTCAATAAGCACATGAAAAAATGCTCAATATCTTTTGAATTTTCATTGTACTCATCACCAAAGTATCTAACCATTCTGTGAAACAGTCCCATAGATGTATCACACCACAACATGGTGTCACTTTATAAGGCAGCATGCTTGTTAGATATTCACCTCAGTTGTTTTTCAGAACAATTTTATAAAATAGACATTATGGTCCCCACTTCATAGATGAGAAAACTGAGGGTCAGAGAACCAAATTTACTTGATCAAAGCTTTACACAGAGCAGGTCATAGAATGGGGATTTCATTTCGGCTTTAATTAAGTCCACAAACCCAAAATTAACTTTTAAAACTATAAACAAAATACTATATTTTGTCTATTCAGATTTTTCCATTTAAAATGAGTCAAATTTATAAATTGTTATTTTCCTAGAAACATTTGCTTTTTCTACATGATCAGAGTCATTAACAAAGTGCCATGCATATATTTTCTTAATCTCTTTACATATCTATGTTTACAGATTTATATCCTTTCTCATTATTGTAAAGCCTCATTCAAATTGTTGTCTTCTGTTTTCTTTAATTCTTGGTGGTTTAAGATTGGCGATTGTTAATTTCACTTAGAAAAATTTTATTTTTTTTAATTTTTAAAACATTTTAGGCAAAGATACTTAACACTGGGTTTATTCTTTTTAATCTTATGCATAATTATATTTCAGTTATCTCTAAGATGTTTTAAATATTTTTTCCTAAATTCCAAGGAAAAGTTTAAACCATTTTTATTATTTCTATTTTATTTATTTATTTATTTATTTATTTATTTATTTATTTATTTATTTATTTCTATTTTAAAAAGCTTTAGCACAATTTTGTAAGTGAATGAACATGTACTACTCACTTTTTTGTCATTATTTTTCATTTAAAGGGCAAAACCAGTTCCCACCTGATGACTGGCAGCAAACGCCGCTCATGATCACACTTGGTTGTATACTTTGTCTGACGGCACAGGAGTTGAATCCTCTTTGCAGTCTGTCGCTAGACAAGAGAACTTTTTCAACCTCCAGTTACCAAAAGGATTGTATAAATCATATTTCTTCTATAGGAGAGGTAGCGTCCTTCTCTTACTCATTCTGTTTCTGTGTAGTGGTTGTGAAACTTACACATCTTTGGATGGAATACTAGTAGAGATCACCTGTCTCCTTCATGAAGAATTGAATTTCTTTGTACTGCATATCTCACAATATATAATACATTCATCTATTAGTTCCACTGTCTCACTATTTTCAGAAAGTTATTTATTTATTTATTCATTCATTCATTCATTCATTCATTCATTTAGAGAGTGAGGGCACGAGTGGGGCAGGGACAGAGGAAAAGAGAGGGAGAGAATGTTAAGCAGACTCCATGCTCAGAGTGGGGGCCAAACATGAGGCTCAATCTCAGGATGCTGAGATCATGACCTAAACCAAAACCAAGAGTTGAATGTTTAACCAACTGAGCCACCACACAGGTGCTCCAAGAGACTTAAAAATGTTTACATTGCCATATAAATTCAAAAAACAATCCACAGAGTATTTTGTGAAAAAGACATACGGATACAGCAATGAAGATGGTGTTGACGGTCACAGTAATTTTCACACATACTTGGCAGTGGGGCAACAAGAACTATATGAAAAATTAGAGACCATTTGAACAGGTAAACTTACATTTACATCTGTCCCAAGCAATTTATAAAAGATATTCAGAAAGTGCATTTAGTATTATTTATATCAGTAAGATAATAATCATAAGTTATATATTTAAAACAAAGACATTTAAAAATAATTGAGATAAAATAATACTGAGATTATAAGTAGTTCCTGAAAATCGTTTGTGAGATTCATTAAGATGAAAATACTCAAAATTAAGATTAAATGAAATAAGGGGTTAAAAGATGAAAACAGACAATTGATATTTATATTACAGATAGAAGATATATAGTATTTTGAGATAATGACTTATTTTTTCTTTGTATTTTCATGGCTGTCCATGTTTTTTTATTATACGTATATATTACTTTTATCACCTAAAATTTATCATTACATTATTGTTAACGATTACTTGGAATTAATTTTGCTTGTTAATTTTCTTAATTTCCCTAATTTATTCTGAACACATACTGATGAGCATTTGGAGTTCAAGGTACTCTTGTTGTACATTGTCAACTATAGACTTGGCTTTCTCATCTTACATGGAAGGCTACAATACAACCTTACTATAATATTACACCAGCTACCAGTTTCTTTGTATAATATGGTTTGTGTAAATTAATTAAATATTAATTATTAATTATTTTACGTAATTGCCAGTGGGGAATGTAATGGGTAATAGAAAAGTATGCATTTGCAATAGTGTGTCTTTGTGTATGTGTAATGATAAATTAATATTTTAGGAGGCATTAAGACGCTCCAACTTTCAGTACTTCACTAGAACACCACTCATTCACTATAATTGTTTTTTTTTTTTTAAACACTTTAAACTAATTGATATAGCTTCAAAAATATACTATGGAGGGTTCTCAAAAAGTGAAAAACAGAACCACCCTAGGATCCAGTAATTGCATTACTAGGTATTTATTCAAAGAATACAAAAATACTAATTCAAAGGGATACATGCACCCCGATGTTTTCACTGCATTATCTACAAGAGCCAAATTATGGAAACATCCCAAGTATTCACCAACTGATGAAAGGATAAAGAAGTGGCATATATATATATATATATAGTAGGATATTACGCATCCATAAAAAAGAAGGAAATCTTTCCATTCGCAATGACATGGATGGAGCAGAGAGTATCATGCTAGGCAAAGTAAGTCAGTCAGAGCAAGACAAATACCATATGACTTCACTCGTGACATTTAAGAAACAAAACAAATGAATGCCAGGGGAAAAGAGAGGCAAATCAAGAAAGAGATGCTTAACTACAGAGAACTGATGGTTACCAGAGGGGAGGTGGGTGGGAGGATGGGGGAAACCGGGGGAGAGGATTAAGGTTGCACTTGTGCTGAGCACTGGGTGAGCTACGGAAGTGCTGAATCACTATAGTGTACACGTGAAACTATTACCCTATATGTTAACTGGAATGTAAATAAAAACTTAAACATATTATGCCTACTATGTGAACTCGAGAAGGTTATTAAAGAACACGTACTCTTTAAAACAAAAAGTTCAGCACATTAACAGCATTGATTCTCTATTTAGAAATACATATTTTAATGAAAAAATGATTAGGATTTTCAAAATAAACCGTATTTCATAAAATACATTAGGAAATAAATACTCAGGGTGCTGGGTGGCTCAGCTGGTTAAGGGCCCAACTCTTGATTTTGACACAGGTGGTGATACAACGGTCCTGAGACTGAGCCCTGCATCAGGCTCTACACTGAGCTTGGAGGCTGCTTGAGATATATCCTTCCTCTCTCTCTCTCCCTCCCTCTCTCTCTCTCTCTCTCTCCGCCCCCTCCACCTCTCCTCCATCCCTTCCCCCATACTCTCTCTCTGTAAAAAACAAACAAAAAAAAAGAATTAAGTACTTAAATATGTGTATTAATTAGACCATGTTTGTAAAAATAATTTTATATTTAAATCCAATAGTATAAATACACAAGATGTTTTAGATTTCTAGTATTATAATAGACATTATCAAAGTAGATTATATATGTTGATACTAACCTGATCAGTGACATCAAGTTTTTTTTAATGCAGAATTAAAAAATCTTGTTGATGAACATATCGTAATAGTATTTGTGTGTGTGTGTGCATTTACATTACTTTAAAACTAAAAACCTAAAGAGAAATAATAGGTTTTAAAGAACTACTCGTCATTTACTATCAACTTATTTGTTATATATGTCATGTTTATTTTTATTTTCTACACTCTGAAGGTACTAAATAGCACATCTGCTATCTAAATATTTTCATGGAAGGGCTGCTGAAATTGAAATCATTTCTACTCGTGGACACTAAAATATCAGCTGCTTCTGGTTAGTTAATTGAACTAGTGATTATTCTTGAACATGTGGGTTGGTTGTTTTCTGCCTGAAATAATTACCCAATGAAGCTTACACTAAGGCTATCAGCAGGAAGCTAACAATTGGGGTATTGGTGAGAAGAATGTACATAACACTTCTGTGTCTGCCGCCAGATGGAGAAACAGATGGGTGTGTAATACGTTCAAAACTAACTACATGACCTCAAATCTCCTCAGTATCTATTACCAACAAGGTCAAGGTCTTGGAAAATCAAATTTTGTAACCAATAAATGACTAAAAAGTAGCTAAGAACAATATTGAAAAATCTCTATTTTTACCTGCAAAATCATTACTGAACCAAAGAGTACATTTGTTGCCTGCCACCAAAATGTGTGGTAATATTAATTTTTATTAACGCATATGACTAAATACACAGGTATTTACTAAAAAAAGGTTACTTCTTAGTGTTTCACCTTATATATTTCCTGGGGTAAAGACTTAAGCAATTTTAGTATCATTATTCTTCAATTTTACTATAATTATTCTTCTAAACTGTGGTAAAACGGTTTTAACTTGAAGACCAACTTACCTCTGTTCAGTGTATATGTATATAGGTACATCTGTTATCTATATAAATATGTGACTTGTTTTTATTGTACTATGCTGCCTTAGAAATAAAAGTTCAAATATTTCCAACATATCTCTTTAGCATACCTGTGGGAATTTTAATATTTATATGAGTTTGTATGAAGACATTACTTAATTCCAATTAAAGCAAAGCATACTTATTTCTGATTATTCCTAGTTATCCATCAGGTTTTCTTCAGGTTATGCCATTAAAAAGGAAAATTTAAACTTTTGAAGAATGTGTTCATGTCAGTAATCTGAAAAGCAAAGTTAATCATAACACTGAAGATAGTACTCAGAAAACATACATTTAAAATCACAAGAAACTTGCTACTGTATTTTCCCATGTTTGTCAGGCTATTCCTTACTTTTGTTAAATGTTATCTATTGCATTGTACTTTGTGTCCCAAATACACAAATGCTTTAATTGTTTGCAGTTTTATGTACTAAATTAGAAAATGGTAAAGGGATGGGGCACCTGGGTGGCTCAGTCGGTTAAGCGTCTGACTTCAGCTCAGGTCATGATCTCACAGTCTGTGAGTTTGAGCCCCATGTCAGGCTTCGTACTGACAGCTCAGAGCCTGGAGCCTGCTTCAGATTCTGTGTCTCCCTCTCTCTCTGTTCCTCCCCTGCTCATGCTCTGTCTCTCTCTGTCTCAAAAATAAATTTAAAAAAAATTAAAATTTTAGAAAATGGTAAAGGGAATAGTAACAAAAACAATAGAAATTAATGACATAAATCCATATAATGAACATAAATATACAAAGGGATGAATCTACATTTGCTAACAAATCAAGATGCAAAGCTCATTTTATACAAGTACACATAAGGAAAAGTTCAAATGAGTCAGTAATACCTATAAAATTGTGGGGTTTATTTTTGCATTGGCAATCTATTATTCCCAATCCTAAGAGAATGTACAATACCATAAAGAGACTTGATACATACCTTCGAAGTTACTGACAGGGTAAAAAAGTCGCAACAGTTTTCTGGCAGTATTTGTCAAGCAAATCATACTATTTTGCATAATATCACTAGATGTAAACACTGTTATTACTTGGCCAGGCAACCAGATATTTTATTTTACATGTGAGCAAAAGCTGAGGGTCAGAAAATAACCAGTTTCTGGCATGTGTTGCATATATACAAGGGATAAATGCTAATTCCTTTTTATCCTTTTTGGCACTATAGCCCAAAATTCAGGACTTTTGGTTTCAGTTCTGTGACTTGGAATTTGTCACTATCTTTGCGACAAGAAAAATCTGGACAAACTGAAAAGTCTCTAATTTTTTTGGGCCCTATCAGAGAACTGGGCTTGCAGGGCAAAGCACAACCTTGAAATCCAGAGAGGAGAAAAAAATCCAGAGGAATTACAGCCAAGATCTGCTTACTTGGATCAGTAATTGCCAAACCCACAATCTAGTTAAGAACACTATGCAGTAATTTACTTAATTGCTGCAGGTTAAATGCAGTCTTGCATAAGCATGAGTAATCTCTGGGGAATGCAGTCCCAACAGTCCCCAAACTTTCATGGGTTTTACCTCGAGGATTTCCACCTGTTTCTTACAGTGAAGACTGGAGCAAGCCCTCATGGCCTTGGCAAGTGGACGGGGAGAGTAATCTTTGTGAATATGTCTAGGGCCATCTCCATTAACAAAGACCTACTATCCAGGGAAAAAATATTTTCCCAGAGCATTATTCAAGTTGGGTGAAAGGTATTCCTCCAGATCTACCGTTCTATAATCTTGTCTTACTAAAGGGGGAAAGAGGCAAACTATATAAGAGGAAACACTTGTGAAGTTCAGAAGTCAAAAAAATAGGTCCACAAAATGACTGAGATTTGGTCTTAAGATTTTAGAATGTTCCCCCTCCGTTCCACACCTGCAAGATTTCAATACACTAATAGTGGATATATGGATGTAGGTAAAAGAACTTCAAGACTCAGACTGTCTGTGAAAAAATATACAGGGAAGCCCAAAGTCTCTGGCACCTATAGTACGTGGGGAAATAGGTTCTACTCATGTAGATGGGTTAGAAAAAGGCTTAGGATGGAAAGCTGCCACCACAGGACGTAAGTGCCTAAGGTTAGGTAGCAAGATGTTGTAATGGGACCACAAGTAACTTGTTATATCACCTGCAGGAAATTATTTTCCATCTGATGCCAATGTACTATTGTACTTTGATCACAAACTCCATTTGCCCCCCAGACACTTTGCTTCTGACATACACAAGTTAATGAGTCTGATTGTTTCTACTGTCCAATTGTTTTCTCCATGTTAACAGTGTAAGACCTTGTTTTCTTCACGTTCACCACGTGGGTAATATCTTGTGTTTTCTTCATATCCACTGTGTGGGGCATATCTTGTGAGCTCAATAAATATGGTGAGGAAACCCCTGTTTGGGGCTCTTGGCTCCTCTCAGATATTAGCCTCTCGTATTAAATTCTGCATCTGCTCTCTTGCTGGACAAGAGAGAACTCCAGACTCATAGTCTGCAGCATAGCTACAGCAATCATCAAAAAAGCCAAACTCCTCATCAAACACACAAAAATCCTCACAGTAGAGGCCGATTTATGCAGTTACTAGTACCCAATACCTCATGTCCAGCTTTCAACAAAAAAATTACCAGGAACACAAAAAGGCAAGAAAAAACACAGTGGAAAGATACAAAGCAAATATTAGAACCAGATTCTTATATGACACAGAGGCTGGAGTTACATGCTGGAGAATTTTAAGTAAGTAGGATTAATATGTTAAGAACTCTAAGAATAGATGGTTAATATAAACAGAAAGATAAAAATTCTACAAAAGAGTCAAAAGACAATGTTAGAAATTTTTAAAAAATCAAAAAATGAAAAATGCCTTTCAACAATTTATGAGTAGGTATGTACACTAAGCACAGAATTTCTGAGCTTCAGATATGTCAATAGTAACTTCTCAAACTGAAATGCAAAAAAAAAACAAAAAAACAAAAAAAACAAAAAACCAAAAAAACAAAAAACAAAACCTAGAAGAGAAAAAAAAAACCAAACAAGACAACAAAACTCATCAAAGAACTGTGGGACAATTTAAAAAGATGTAAGATACGACTAATTAAGATAACAGAGGAATGAGACAGAGAGAATGGAGAAGAAATATTTGAATGAATAATATGTAACGACACTCCAAAATTAGTAACACACCAAATAACAGATATTAGAAGGTCAGAGAACATCAAGAAAATTGAAACAACCAAACAAACAAAAGCCTATTATATCTAGGCATATAATATTCAAAATATAGAAAACCAAATCAATGGTAAAATCTCAGAGGAAGACACAGGAAATACACATCTTACATGTAGAGAAAAGGAATAAGAAATACAATAGACTACTCATCTGAAACGAAGTAAGTAATAAACAGTGAAATATTTAAAGTGTGGAAAAAGACCTAAAATTCTATATCCAATGGAATTATCTTTCAAAGTGAAGATGAAATATAAGATGTTTTAAGACAAAAACAGAATTCATCACCAGCTGACCTTCTTTTTTTTTTTATTTTTAAATGTAGATGGAGAGAAAATTATATAGTTCAGTAACCTGGATCTATATAAAAAAGGGAAGAGTGTCAAAGAAGAAATATTAAGGTAAAATAAAACTTGCTTATTCTTAATAAATCTAAAATATAACTGTTTACTTAATTATGTAATTATAGCTATATATTATATAGCTATATATAGTACAATATTATATTACTTAGTATATATAAAACATACAACATATTATATTTATCAATATAATTATGTATTGAAATGTATTTATTGATATATTGATGTATTATATTGATATATTATTACATCAATTATATGTCAATACAATATGATACACATGATATATTATATCAATACAATTATATATTATATATTGACATTATCTGATTATACATTTTTATTATATTTCAATATAATATATTGATAAGTGTAATGAAAGACAGCAATGTCATAAGGGACAGGAGGGAGGAATTGGAAATACTCTATTATAAGTTAACTGCACGTGAGGTGGAACAATTCAATTTGTAGGTTAACACAGATGAGCTAAAAACATATATTGTCAACTCTAGGCAACCACTCACAGTTTTTAAAGGAAGTATAACTGAAATAATAAGGACATAAATGGAATCATAAATAAAATGCTTAATTAAAATATGAGAAGGCAGAAAAAGAAGTGGACCGGAATGAATAGAAAACAAATACAAAAATGGTTGATGCCAACCAAAATATATTAACATTCACTTTAAATGTGAAAGATTTAAATACAGCTATTATAAGGCAGAACTAATCAAAATAAAAATAAAAGGACACAACTATAAGTTATCTATAAAAAACCCTCTAAATATAAAGAAACTGGTAAGATATAAAGTGATTGAGATATACTATGGTAGTGCTAATAAAAAAAAAAGTTGCGCTAATGTATTTTAGACAAAACAGACATCAGAACAGGGAAAATTATTAGTGGTAAAGAAAGGTACTACCAAATAGCAAAGTTAATTTTCTAAGATCTCGTGATCCTACACATACATGTATCTGAGGACAAAACATCAATATATCTAGGGTAAACATTAATAATTCACTGTGATTCATAAATTGAAGACAGAGAAAATCAGGAAAGATATAATTGGCCTGAATTATGCTATCAATCAACATACCTAATAGAATATTCTAAAAATACTCGATCCACAAAATACAAATTATTCTCAAATTTGCATAATATACACACAAAAATAGACCACATTCAGGGCCATAGCCACACTTAAAGAAATTTGAAAATAATGTAAATCAAACAATAAATATTCTTAGATCACAATAAAATCAAACTAGAAATCAACACTAGAAGCCCACCTGAAAAATCTTCAAATATTTGTAAAAACACAACCCTTAACAATATACAGGTAAAAGAAATGTGAAAAAAAATTTAAGTATTCTTAACTAAATTAAAGTGAAAATAGAACTCATCAAAAATGTACCAAATTCAGTAAAAAGCAGTTTTTAGAGGGAAATTTATAGCATTTAATGTATATGCTATACATTAGCATATATAGAAAGAGCTAAAACTTTCAGCTTAGGAAACCAGAGAAAGAAGACTAATGTAAGCTAATGGAGGCAGAAGAAAAGAAACAAATATTTTGAAATCAGCAGTAATTAATAAAATTGAAAACGGGAAATCAATAGAGGAAATCAACAAAAGTATAATGTGGTTCTTTGAAAAGATCACGGTAATTGATAATTCTCTAGCTAGATTAAACAAGGAATAAGAGAAAACACAAATTACAAAATGTCAAAATAAAAGTCAACAGTAATATATAATGGGATTAAAAAGGACAACATAGGAATACAACAAACAATAAACTTATGCCCACACACTTGATAATTTAGATAAATGGAATAATTTAGTGAAATATACAAACTACCACAAGCCACATGAAGACAAATAAACTCAAGAGTCTTACAGCTATTAGGGAAACTCATTTCAATTCAATAATTTAAGGGGGGGGGGAAATGAAGCCAATTTTCAACAATAATTTTAGTCAATAGAATTAGAGAAAGCACTTCCTAACTTATTCTGTAGTCAGTAGTATCCTAATACTAAAACCAGATTAAAAACAAAAACCTTATAAGGAAGAAAAAATAGAGAAAAAGAACTTATAAGGCATATCAATATATCTCATGAACATAGAAAAACATGAATTCATTCAGTGAAATCTCAGAATATCAACTCCGATAATGTACAAAAATTATACACCATGACCAAGGGAGATTCATTCCAAGTACACAGAGCCAGTTCAATATGTGGAAATCCATCAATGTAATACACTATTAATGTAATCTTTAGTTCATCAAAGGCTAAGCAAAAAATAGTATGATCATAGCAATTTATGCAGAAAAAAAACATTTCATAAAGTGTAAAAATCTTAATCATGTAAATATCTCTCAGCAAAGCAGGAATAAAAGGGAACATACTCAGCTTTATAACAAAAATCTACAAAAAAGCAACTGACCAGTCTAACACTATACTGTTAACTATACTGAAATTAAAATCAGATAAATAAAATTTTTTAAAAATACCATTTATAACAGTACTCCAACACTGAACTCTTTAATTGTAATAAATTTAACAAAATATATACAGGAATTGTATGCAGAAACTATAAAATACTGATAAAAAACTCAAAGAAGATCTAAATAAATGGAGATTTATTACATAGTTATGGAATTGAAGACTCAATATTATTAAGGTATCAATTCTCTTAACTTGATCTATAGACTCAACCTTGATGCAAAGACACCTCATAAAGCCAACAAATACTAAGCAGGAAGAACAAATCTGGAAGACTCATATATAAAATTTCAAGAATTATTATAAGCTACTGTTATTAAGATAATGTGACATTGGAAAAGAGAAAAAAATGAACAGAATAAAAAGCACCAAAAAAAAAAAAAACAACCCATAAAATATAGTCAACTGATGTTTCATAAAGTAGTATGGGTAATTTAATCAAGCAATGATAGGCTTTTCAACAGTCTGAGTAATTAAATGTCCATAAGGAAAAAATGCACCTAGAAATAGAACTTACACAAAAGTCAGTTCAGAATGTATCAAAAAAAGAGTTCAGAATGTATCAAAAAAAAGCAGAAGTATAAAACTGAATTTAGAAAATGTGGAACTTAATGAAGAAAATCTTTATGACCTTGACTTTGTGAGTTTCCTTGATGCAAGAGTAGCATAACCAATGGACAATAATTTGAAGCACTGGAATTAATGAAAAACTTTAAAATATGGCTCTTGAAATGATACTAGCAAAAGTATGAATCAGTAAGTCAAAGACTAGGAGAAGGTATTTTCAAAAATCATATCTAGTAAAGAATTTGTATCTAAAATTTATCAAGAGCTCTTCAAACTTTGAAATAAGGAAAGAAATAGCCAATTTTTTTAAATGCAAATGTTCTGAAGAGATACCACAACAAAGAAGATAATACAAGTGGAAAGCAGTAATATGAAAAGATATTCAATTTTTTTTAATTGGGAAACTACAAATTAAAACCACACTGATATGCTGCAAGATACCTATTTGAACAGCTAAATTTAAGGAATACAATGACAATTCCAAATACTTATGAGGCTATGGAACAGGAACCCTCATTCCTTGCTGCTGGGAATGCAAAACACAACAGCCATTTTGGAAGACAGTTTTGCAGTTTCTTACAAACTAAAGTATAGCCTCACTATATAATACAGTAATACTACTCTTAGGAAATTACTCGAGTAATTTAGAAACTTCTGCACATACATAAACCTGCATGCAAATGTTTACAGAAGCTGTATTCATAATAGCCAAACACTAGAAGAAACCAAAATGTCGCTCATAGGTGAATGGATAAACTGTGGTATACCTATACAATGGACTGTTACTTGATAAGAATTTTAAAATGAACTATCAAGGCACAAAAACATATGGATAAGTTGCAAACGCCTACTGCTAAGTGAAAAGGATCCTGTCTGAAAAAAAGAAAATGATTCCAATTACAGTAAAGTCTTGGTTTGCGAGCATAGTTCATTCCGGAAACATGCTTGTAATCCAAAGCACTTTTCTATCAAAGCAAATTTCAAGAACTATCGGCTCAGTTGTGATCATGTGACGTTTGGCATCATATGAAAAGACAATGCTCATTTATCAAGTATAATTTACTGGAAATGTTTCCTTGTCTTGTGGAACACTCACAGAACAAGTTACTCTCAATCCAGTGTTTTACTGTATAAGGCATTCTGAAATAGTCAACACTATAGTCACAATAAGTAAACCAGTGGTTACCAGTTCAGGAAGATGGACAGGTTGAATAAACAAAGGAGAGGGCATTTTCTTAGAGCAATGGAATTACTATCTATGACACTGGAATGGTAAATGTAAGACATTAAATGATATTATTTATGAAAAAACCAAATAATTTAATAAGACAATGATACACGTGTGTTTATTTTCCAACATTTAAAAATATATTTAATGTACTTTGGAATTTGCAAGATTTCCACTAAGACAACTCATGAAAATGATCTGGGAATTGTCATTAGCTATTCATTGTTAAAAAATACAACATTTTATCAATTTATCAACCGCACTTTTTTTTTACGCTTTAACATCTGGGACATTGAGTCTTATAATGGTTAGTATGTCATACTCTAATTGGCAAGATTTTTCTTTCTCAGTCGTATATGTAAAATGATACATATAAAAATTAAGGAAAAGAAGCATTTTGCTTATTAGACTTTGCTTTAATTTGTGTATTCGTTTTTCCAAAGTAGTTAAAGAAAAAATATAAGAGCAAATAAAAAAATTATTGTAGTTAGCATTACCTGAGATGTTCTATTTTTAGTATCTCCAAAGAGATTGTTCCTTTTATGTTAGATTTTCTCTTAAAAGTCAGTGGTATTCTCAGGAAAGGAACCCTGAAGTGAGGCTTGCAATTAGATGCAAATGATTATCACAATACATATACTGGGTAACTTGAAAGCATTAAAAACTGTCACAGAAATATCTGCATATACTACAATCTTGATATGGCATTAACTGGAATGAGGAACATAACATACCATGATTGCTCCTTCTACTCCTTAATGATAAATAGAGAATTGTATTAAGATTTAATAAGCAAGCTCTACATATATTATAAGGTGTTAATTTGGAAGCCTTAACTGAGGCAATGAGATACAATAGGTAAGAAATTGTTAAAGTACAGACCAAGATGCAAATTTTCAAACAACCTTCATAATGGTATATACAATCAAATGTTCCCAGCCTGGAGAATACAAAACCAATGTATTTCTAGTTCCATTTGACTTGTCTCTTGTCATTCTTTTCAAGATTGAAGAGATTAAAACCCATGGTTATCAGCTTACCAGAATGGGGAGGAGAGGAGGGAGAAAAAATAAAGAAAGAAAAGAAAGAAATATCTCATGTGCCTTCCTCGGTGCTAGGAACTATTTTAAGCATTTAAAATATTATTTATTTAATTCTCTCAACATCCATAAATAGAAAGTATTGTAATAATACCCATTTTAAAACTAAGGAGACCAATACCCAGAGAACCTAAGGAACTTGTCCAAGGTCACATGGTTATTAAGGAGCAAAGGGGGAATCTGGTCTCAGGCACTCTAGCTATGGTGGAGACCACAGTTCCTACACTCCATCACTGCACAGGAATCCTTTCTAAAATCAGAAGCAGAGAACGGGCTTTGATAATTTTGTAAATGGTACAGCCAGCTGGTGGAACACAAATGGGAGGGTTTGTTGCCAACAAACTGTGGCAAGACCATGGCAATGCAATTGAGAGAAAGTGATGGAGGTGGAAGAGAATGAGACAACAGAATTTAGAGGGGGGGAGGAGGACGAATAGGTTTTCTGGATTTGAAGAAAAAAAAATCCCTTTGTCTCCAGTTTACTTCTAATTGGTTCCTTCCATTCTACAGAGATAATATTTTAGGACATATATAATCTCCCCAATATATGTCAGTGTATAGGTTTAGAATGGTTAGGTAAATATAGGACCGAATCTGAAATTCAGAAAGAAATAAATGAGAAAACTTTTATGTGTTATAAGGCCTGTACCAAAGTAGGCACTTTGTTCCCAACGGCACACATTTATAAACTGGGATCTATGGACTTGGTCTGTGGATGGTCTCTAAGGGATCTGAGCACTTAAAATTGCAGGCGAAATTATGCCTACCTTTGCATCTCTGCACTTCTCTGGGGAGCGTGTCCACAGCCTGCATTAGAGTCCCAGAGGGCTTGGTGACATAACAAAGTGTGTAAACCACAGTCATAGACCCTTAATGGAAGTGCCATACTTTTTTATAACACAGTGCTGTACTTCGTATTAGATTGTGTAGACAAACCACCTCCGTTTAAAGCACTGCTCTGCCATGACCATGAGCAAGTTTCTTACTCTTTCTACGCCTCAATGTCCGCATGTGAAAATCAAGGAATCTATTATGGTAATTTTGAGGGTTAATTTAGTTAATATAAAGGTAGTAGGGTAGTGCCTGGCACAAAAATTAACTGTGATATTATCTAAGTCTTCCCTTCAACAGCAACAATTTTTTCCACACAGAACTGTATGTTGCCATCATTCCTGCCAAAGAACTATATTCAGAAATTACATTAACATCGTATATGTAAAATCATTAACTCTGTAACTATTGCACTAAACTGAAAAGCACCCCTCAGACAGAGGTAAAACACTCATCATCAAAATCCTGCCCAAGGATAAACTGCCTAAGAATCATCAAGAGTGAATATTTGATGGATTCCAACCTAGAAACACATTCTGGAGATCTGTGTTCAGGCCACGATTCTGCATTTGTAATAAAGGGCCTCAGAGACTAAAGATTTAGGTGATCTATAGACCACCATGAAGAGGATTACCCTTAATTGTTCTACTTTCTGCCCTTTTTATAACTGTAGCCCTCCTAGTTATATTTTTCAGATATGATGGGATCTGGAAAACCAACAGATCATTCATAAATAGCCTACATACACACACAGGTGGAAGGGATAAACAAATGTCCTTTTTTTTTCCCCCAGGAAAACTAGTTACTTTGCTCTCCCCTAGAAAAAAGCTGCTTATTTCTTTTTCTATGCCCAAACTAGCTCTTGTTATTTAAAATATTTCTTATTAAAATTACTTCTGTTATAATTTGGAGGTCTTTAATTTTCCACCTGGCTATAGTTCCAGCCCCTGTCATAGCAATGCCTTTGCCATACAGCATCCAAGGCATGATTATGCCAGTCACGTGTTAGAAAATTTTCTGTCCTCCCAAGTGCATGTCTAAGCAGCAAAATTAAAAAAAAAAAAATACACGCCCACCCACCCCTCTTATAGGTTTTGCATGAGAAGTCTGAAAATCTACAATGATAATAAAACATGTGAGCATCTAGTACCGAGACATTGATGATATTCTGGTTTTTCAGTATAATGTGAATTCCTTAAAAATTAATCTCTCATCTTCTGTGTAGCTAAATATTTTGAAACTATGTAATTTCTCCATCATAGAAAAAAAAGTTAGAAACATATTTCTTGGCATATCATTCCAATGGGAATTTCATGCAAAAGTAATATTTTAACAGCAGGCTGTAAGGAAGACTCATTGCCTTGTCAAGTGCCAGTTACAAAATTAGACACAGCCTTAAAGGGAACAAATGGGGGATTAAAATGTTTTTGAAGCTGCTCATTTGTCTAAACTTTATTAAAATTTCCATGAAAGGGTAATGATATTGATCGATACATTGTCATATATACGGAACAAAAACAAAGTGAACAGAAGAATGATAAATTATTTTGTCTTAAAAATTAACATTACTGATGGCCAGTGCTATCTGAACTGTATTTAGATGAATTAACCAGATGCTACCCTTCCATTTCTAAAGAAAGGAATTTAATTCACCCCCAAAACAAAGGAAGGCAAATCTCGGAAAAAGAGGCGAAGGTTGAACACAGTCACAAGCCTACTGGTTGAGAAGTCATTAGCAAACTATTATTTCATCTAAAACGTAACGGACGTCATTAGCATACTTATTATCGATATGAAATGTTTATACATTGTACTTACCCCAGTGACTAATTTAGGTTACAAATCACGAATTATTATATCATTATTATATATCAAGGTCTGGGTCCTTCCTGGCTTCAGAGTGGTACATTCTGGGTTCTTCTACAGTCCTTTTTGCTAGTACCTTTATACAACCAGGCAAAGAGAGCTATTACCCTTGATGGATTCTGCTTTGTAAATGGATTGCTGTATACTTTCCAAGTGTCTTTACAAACCATGCTTTCTACCTTGAATATATGTGTATATGTATATGTGTGTGTGTGTAAACTGCGTGTGACTGTATCATTAGACCCAAGAGTTAACGACTGGATAGTGTTTCTTTGAAGATCTCATGGACAAAAGTGGTGGGTTCCCAGGTGCCTTTTGCATTTGAGACCCCCCCCCCACCACCACCAAAGACTTGTCTGTGGAATCTTTAAACACTATAGTGCTTAGTTTCGTAAACTTAAGAGAAACTTCATTTGAAAACGAGAAGAAAGAGCATAAAACGTTGAAGCAGAGAGAAAGAGAGACGGACAAGGAGGACGGAGACTGGTCAGGGACTCACACGTCAGATCTTTCCGCCTCTTGGGAAGAAGCTCGCCCCAGACTGGTGACTGCGTGGTTTCTTTAGTCTGCTCAGTGGTCTCCTCCAGCCAGTGGGTGCGCACCTGCTCCTTCCAGAGGCTCCTTCCAGCAGGTCAAGGCCTTTGATCCCCTCCTTCCGTTTCTCACCCTGCTTGAGGAGGTCTGAGAAAGATTTCTTCCAGGAGGTCAGGCCGCATAAAGTCGGTTCCTTCAGAACCTTCTGGGGCTCCGCTTTGGCAAGTGCCTCCGGCCTCCGGGCCTCTTCCACCACGTGGAGCACGATCCCCTCCAACCCGCGCTTCATCTCCCGCACCTGCAGGTGCTTCACGCGGACCTCCTCGCACCTGGCCCTCAGCAGCCGGTTCCGTCGCGTCGCTCCCACCGCCGCATCCAGGTCCTTCTGGTGGGCCCCAGGGCAGCAGTGGACCAAGGCGCCACGAGGGCACAGGCAGGCGGGTCCGGCACCGCGACAGCCGGAGCTCTTGGACTCCAAGCTCCAGCAGCCTCGCCACGCGCGACCGAGCCTCAGGCGGGCTTCCCGGGAGGCGCGTGGGCCCGGCGCGCACTCCCGCCTCGGGGGCCGCGGCGCGCGCAGCTCGGGGCGAACCCCGAGAAGGGCACGGACTCGTTCCGCAGGGCCCACTCCCAGGAGGAGTCCCAGGCGTCTCCAGATAGTGCCCCCTGGGCCGCCACAGGACCCCGGGCGGCTCCCAAAGCGCTCCTCATTCCGCGCCCCGGACCGGCTCTGGCACCTGACGGGCGGGGGGCCCCCTGCGAGACGCCCGCGGACCCCGCGCCTCAAAGAATTCGCGGTTCCCTACTCGCGGCTGCTCCGCGTCCCCGCGCTTCTGCACCACGGAGTGTCCCCGCTGAGGCTGGCAGCGCCCCCTCCAGGTGAGTTTGCGCGTCCGCAGGCTCACCCGCCTGCTTCCAGGGCGTTCTGGGGGCCCTGACCACCCCGCACCCCCCGAAAGGCTTGACGTTTGGGGCGTTCGGCCCGTCCCGGCGCAGTCCAGCTTGTATGTCCCCCAAGAGGGCAAATGGTCCCTGGGCCGCCGTCGTGGGGATATACCCGCGTCGCCGCGGAAATGTAGGACGCAGTCTCTTCCTCAGTTTCCATGGTGGGAGCGGCCTTTTGTTGGCCGCGTGTTCAGAGGAGTCAGATTCTAGCCTCGTGGGCCCCGTTCCCCCAGGAGGCGGCCAAAGTGGCCGTGAGCCTCTTCCTTCTGAAGACTCAGGGATGTCTGTGGCCTCTGCAGCCTTCCAAGGGCCCTCCGGGCGGTGTTCCCAGGAGGGGGAGTGTGCTGGGGCCTCGCCGGGTAGGGTAGGTTCCGACGGCCCCTGTGCATGTGCTCCATGGGGAGAGCACAGGAGGCCTGCGGAAGCAGAGACCCTTCGTGAGCTCTGTGTGCCCATGTCTCCTGGGACGCCGTTCTGGGCTGGGGGGCGAGGGGGCCGGGGTGTCGGCTAGTCCTCCCCTTGTTACAACAAGAGCTGGGACCTCACAACACGACCTGGCTGAGGCCAGGCCCTGCCAGCAGTTAGCCAACGCAGGGTTCATGGTTGAAACCCTGCTATCCCTCTCCTGCTATGGCCAGGACCTAGGCCTCAAGTCTAGCAGCTTCATCTGTATGCATGGTTTGCTCCTTCAGCTTTCCTGGTAGCCTGGGTAACAGCCTTGCCAAGGTCAGCCTGACCTGACCCATACTTGGTTGGGATTACACCATTATTATTAACCTTGGCCTTGGTCATTTTTATTTTTCAGGGAGCTTTGGGGGAAATCAATCTTTTTTTTTTTTTTTTTTTTTTTGAGAGACCAATCTAAAAGGATCAGTCTTTGATTAATGTATACCACTCCCTGATTAAAAAAAAAAAAGATATATTTTTTTTAAAACGTGAGCAGTAGTTTTACTATAAAGCAAAGAATATATTACGCCTCTTAATTTATAATGTCTTTAAAATTATGACTTGGTTATAATTTAACATGCATAATTATAAAATTAAATCATGATTTAACCTGTGTATTTGTCATGTGTGTGAAAGGTAGAACAGAAAGGTCAGAAATTATGAATATGACTGACAATAGAGCATAATTGAAATTATAGTGCCAACAAATAAACAGTTACAACTTCCAGAATGGAAAACTATTCGTGGAGTTTCACTCCTGTTTTGTTTTAATAGAAATAATATATTTATGTGGTAAAAGAGAAAAATCATGCAAAAATAAATTATATAGATTATAACATTATCCCTCTTTAATAGCTAAATGATAGCCTGTTCTTTAGAAACCACCAATCCTTAAAATATCTGGTTTTGTTTGATTATCACCACCATCATTCTAATGAATGCAATTAAAACATATATGCCAGTTTGAGATTACATATCGTGCTATCAATTCTTACAGGTAATAAACATGGGATACAGCCTCTGGAGGCAGACTTAGGTCTTGAGAAAAATACCTGAATGTGCCTACATTCTCTAACGTTTAAGTAGAATGATATTGATACATAGTAAGGTTGTTACGATTCATTAAAATGTATAAAATGTTCAGACCTGGATATATTTACAAGTCAGTATCATGGCTATGTAAATATAATAATGACATAATTTAAGTAGTGTGATAGATTCAAGTAAGAAAACATGCCTTTTTTTTTTTTAACCACTTGAAGGAGCATGTTCAAACTATCAAGTTCAATTCTTTATCTTTCTTATACTTTATCAACTGCTCAAAACTGTTATCAGATGTTAGGCTGCTTTATAATCATACTAAAACTATTGGTACTGTATTTCGGTTTTCCTGGAGTCTATTTGGGAATAGAAAACTCATATGAAAATATTCCAATGTCTATAACCTACATGTTGTTGATTGGGAATCATATTTCCTTGACCAAAGAGACATCTTTATCTTCTAACTCCTCAAGTATATAAATGTAATTAGATTAATGGTGCTAATGAGACATTCTTCATGGAAATCCCTTTGTCTTTTGTTTGAATCTTGTTTTAAGTTTCCTAGAGTACTTTCTTATGTTAGTTTGGATGCTGGAGTCGGCTGAGTCAGAGTGACTCCAAACGTTGTTCCTTTAAAAAAAAAAAAGGTGGTTTATTTCTCAAGTGTGAGCTAAAGCAACTTCATAATTGTCAGACTTCTGTTGCATTTGTCCATCGTCTTCCACACTTAGCTTAGTTCTCATGGTGCAATATGTTCACTTCACTTTCCTCCATGATATCGTTATATATGCGCAAGGAATGAAGTGATGGGGAAGGCAGAGATGTAGAAGAAGGAGTTGTTTCTTTTAAGGAAAAAACCCTGACAACTCTTAGCTTTGCATCTAAGAGTTGGAATGGCACGGAGCCTTCCCTAGCTGGGAGAGAGATTGGGAAAAGTTTTCTTTAGCTGGAGACCATTGTTCAACTGAATACTCTTACACTGTAAAACCAGATATTAGAGGTCAAGGTCAGCTAGCAGTCTCTGCCACAGTTTCTGTTTTTGAAAATCCAAAAATTCCTGCATATCTTTCTTTTCATATACAGAATTCACTGTTTTCTCCCATTATGTCACCCACCTCAGGATTTCTAACTATGTGTAACCTTCTTTTAAAGGGTTAATCAGAGTTCCATGTGGTCTGACCATATATAAACTGAACTTAAAAAAAAAGGGGGGGCACCTGGGTAGCTCAGTCAGTTAAGTCTTTGACTTTAGCTCAGGTCTGATCTCACAGTTTGTGAGTTCGAGCCCCGCGTCGGGCTCTGTGCTGACAGCTCAGAGCCTGGAGCCCACTTCAGATTCTATATCTCCCTCTTTCTCTGACTGTCTCCTGCTCACACTCTGTGTCTCTGTCTCTCTCAACAATAAATAAACATTAAACAAAACAAAACAAAAGCGGCCATTTACACACACAACACCAGCCCCTCCCTGCCCCATGCCAAATGTACCTTGGTTTGGTTTAAAATAGGCAATTGCAGTACAATGTATAGTTTGATAAAGAGAAAATAGAAACAAAACACCAAAACAATTCATTTATAGCTATTGTTGTATTTTGCTTGGTAGGAGTTATTAAGCCTTTAGGGGCAGGCAAGGAGGTAAATCCTCTGGTAACCCCTTTTGTCAGCACTGTACTGCTTTCTAGGAAAAATCCCTTTGTCCTTCACCTGGTTGTGCAAAGTGGGGTCCTTCCTTTCCTATTGCCTTGTGTACCCTTTAGGAGATCTACAGAGCATTTGTAGCTAGATTTTTCCTGGAGGAGTTTGGGGTAGAAGAGTCACAGTCTTCTGCAGATTAGTGTGTGGTCCCTAACTATACATTTTTAGCCAAAAAAAAAAAAAAAGGTAGGTTTCCAATCTTACTGCTTTTGGTCAATTTCCTGTGTAAATGAACCAGGACAGAGAGCCTATCAGGACGTAGAGCTTAAACCTGAACACTCTCACCTTCTGCGTGTTGATGTTTCTAGTTTGTCCTTCAAGGTCTCTCAGAGGATGGGAAATGGGGAAATGGCAATTGGGTCAGTTGTTGAACATTTTTACCATTTTTATCAGTTATCACTGATTTGTTCTTGTTGTAACAAGTTGTTTTGTCAGTGACAGGTTTGGTGGTTGCTCAATTTTTACTGTTTTGTAGATAACCTATTCTTTCAAAACATAGATCTTTCAGAATTATGTATTTTTCATTAGAACTTCGAAAACTTATGTCTGTGTGTTTATGTCCAGTAACCCAGGGTGCCTTTCAATTAAAAGATTGAATGATTGATTTGACAGTCATCTAATTAGTTGCCATAGATATTACATGAGTTTTTCTGGTCTGTGTCAATGTATCTGTATTCCCATACCCAATGTTAGTAAAAATGTTACATTTTATTACATATATACTAATTTTGATAGGATTTATAGTTTTGATGAGATCTTAAGTGGAAGTTTAAATTTAAAATGTTTTCTCAATCCACTTCTTTTTAAAACCTCAAAAACATACACAAATGTGAAGAAAGACTAGAGTTGTACAAATGACACTATTTACCAGGATCATTTCCAATTCCCAAGCTATTTAGGAAGGCAGAAGTATTTTAATAATATAAATACAACTTTCTTTTCATCTGTAGTAAGTATAACTTTAAGTTATAAATTCTTTTATTTTTACTTTTATTTTTTTCCTATCATTCAAGTATTTCATATGGTAATAATCATATTTCCTATTCTGAAGTTAGATAATTACATTCTGAGTATTTTGAAAAATAGAGCAAAGTAAAAATGATTGACTAAATGCATCAGAGTCTCTCCAATGACCATGACAGTATGGAAAGCAGCATGTGTTTTATATGTAAATAAATGTGGTTTGGACCTATGTTTTTCATTCTCAAATGATACTAGAACTTTCTGATTGATGGCTTTATGTTAATAAATTTGTGGACTTTGAGAGACTGGGCTGTGGGAAACCACAAAGCAACTGAGCAGTGGAACAGTGGAAAAGAGCATTTGTGTGCATTGTGAATGAGGTTACATATTTATATTTAAATATTATTTGTCACACATTTTAAATGCACTGACCTCATATGAGACTTTATCAACCGATCTTCAGAACTATTTTATGTATGTATCTATACACTCACACATACTCATTTATTTATCTACCTGGGCATGATTTAATCAAATGAGGAATTCACATCATTTCTTAACTTATTTTGATAATATAAACACATATTTTTCTCTCCTAAGGCCCTAAAGAACAATGTAAGATAAATAAATAAATACTCAAATATTATTCTCTTTGTTTTGATATTTGACATAAATCAAATAGTTTGCTTCCCTATAGGCCTAGCCATATATGATGAATGAGGCAGATTATTCCAATACTAAAACTTTTTCCGTGTGTCTATTACTCTTTTAGAATTTGAACTTACCTCATTACTGGTTCATACATTTTTTGAATAATATGTTGTAAAATATTGCTGTAATTGGCTAAATTATACTTAAAACTATATTTTGGTGAATCTGATAACCAAATTTGAGTAAATTTAAGAAAAATGGAGTGGAGAAAACAACTTGTGTAGTAACTAGGCAAAATGGTATGCAAGTTTGTGTTTTCCATTTTGTTTCTTAGTATGTCAAAAGGCACTATTACTACACACACGCGCGCACACACACACACACACACACACACACACACACTCTCTTAATGCTCCTGAGAAGAAAGCAGCTCAAAATGTAAAATCAGTAAGAAAGAATAAGAAACGGGTGGCTGGGTGGCTCAGTCAGTTAAGTGTCTGATTCTTGATTTCAGCTCAGGTGAAGATCTTGCCGTTTTGTGAGTTCCAGCCCCACACTGGGCTCTGTGCTGATGGTATGGAACCTGTTTGGGATCCTCTCCCACTCCCTCTCTCTTTGCCCCTCTCCTGCTTGTAGTGTCTGTCTGTTTCTCAAAAAAACTAAATACAATTAGCTTAAGAAGAAAGAATAAGAAACTGCTAGAGCAAAAAGCTTAAATTGACAGAGGATTGGGTCTAGAAAATAAATGGAGAGATTGGGTTAGCGTAATAACTTTGGCAGCTGATTCAGTCAGCAGTGGGAAAGAGGAACATGAGGTATAGATCCTGGTAGGCGGGTATGTGTGGTATAGTGGGATTCTGTGAAACATTTATTTTATTTTATTTTTTAATGTTTATTTATTTTTGAGAGAAAGAGAGCGGGAGCAGGAGAGGGGCAGAGAGAGAGGGAGACACAGTATGATCTGTCAGCACAGAGCCCAACATGGGGCATGAACTCACTAGCGGTGAGATCATGACCTGAGCTGACGTCGGACGCTTAACTGACTGAGCCACCCAGGCACCCCTGTGAAACACTTTTTTAATGTTGAAATTGAACCAGCTAAAAAAATCAGGACATCTCCTGAAATTACGGAGAAAGGAGAAGAACTAGAAGTTTGAGGAAAGAGCAGACATAAAGGCGCCATCTAGGAGAGTGGGCGATGAAGGACCTGGAAAAGTGTGATTGTTGGACAGCCTAAAAGTCCTAAAGGTCTATGCCATCAAATAAGTGAGGCTGATCAGTTGCAAGGATGCATAAATAAAGGTAGACAATTGGGTTTAACCAAGAAATAGCTCTTTTTCCAAGTGAGTTCAGGTAGGGGAAAAAAAGATGTGAGAGTCAAGGAATTAGGTAAAAGAAACATTATTTTGATTGACCATGATATTTAGGATGACTAAAGACAAGAGGACACCAAATGTTTGAGGGACAATGGAAATGCAGTAACATTTGAAGCCCCTATGGTACATAAAGATTATTGGAGCCTAAGTCTTGAAGGAAGTGACCTCAACTGCTGACTGGCAATGGTCAGACAATGGAATGCATGAAATTGAGATCGTGAAGGATGTGCAAATATGTGTAGTGACAAGGTTTGTGGTGAATTGCTTTTTCAGGGTGAAGAATAAAAGCATTAAGGTAGAGGACTCAACGTGTTGGAAAATAGAGTGTTGGAAGGATTATATGCATACTAAAATCACAAAAGTAAAGATGCCATTTGTCAACAGAATGACAGTAAATTAGAAACCGCAATTATCCAAAACTAAGGGTTAGTAATGCAGGTATTGGGAAATTTCATCAATAAGTTTCATGAATGGTAATAGAATGGCAAGATTTTTAACACTGGACACTTTTAGGGAAGTGCAGGAGAAAATAGTCTTAAGGATGTAACGAAGAACAGGAAACACATGTTTCCTATTTCCAGATCCAGATGCTTAAGATCTTTTCATTGGCATGGAAAACAGCCCCCACTTATGAAGACTCTATGGAAACATTGACCTCTCTGACCGAGTACAGGTTTATTGGAACAAGAGAATAAGGAAATGTTTAGAGAAAATATGGAAGATAAAGTGGATTGTGCAGATGATTGGTCATTTCAGAAGGCATGGTAGAAAGCATTTAGGAATTGGGGAAGCCTTAAAAGGGATGAGAATAAGGAAGATTTGATTGTTTTGTGAATGAGAATGTGTAAGATAGCCTAGTAAAATGAGAGTTCAGGCTTCCTGTGATGACCTATTTACATAAAATGAAAGGGCATAATGAAATTAATTCCATCTTATTTGAGACACATGATAGTGGTGCAGCTAAGACTGTTGGAAGGGAGGGAAAGTCAGTTGACATCTACGGTTTACTCATAATCCCTGTCAAGGGAAGCCAAGAGGTGAGCAGAGTAAATTTTGGGCAGAGGGAAAAGCAATTGTAGAGACTGAAAAAAAGTAAATGGCCCTTGACATGTTCAAAAAACAACAAAAAAGGCCAAGTAGGATGAACATAATTGGGATTAGGTCAGAAATGTAGTTGAAGGTCAAATCATATAGAAACCAAAACCAGCAAGCTTTAAAAGACTTGCATTTAATTGGGAGTGAAATGAGTCTTTAGAAGGTTATGGGCACAGATGATTCTATTGGACTTAGATTTAGAATGGCTAACTGGGGATTCGTGTAGAGATTGGTTAGATAAATATCCAGGTAAGCAAAGATGATAGGTGAGAAAAAGATGCCGGTGATGGAGGTATTGAGAATTGGCAGGATATTGCATATGTTTTGAAAGGAGAGGCAAGTAGATTTGTTGTTGGAATGGAGGTACACTTGAAGGACAGAGAAGAGTCAGACATAATTTAAGATCCTTTTTCAGGCCATTGCATTTCCATGTATTGAGATGGGGAGGGCGGATGGACAAGTTTTGTCATAGTGGAGGGAAAGGTAAGAGTTGCATTTGCAACAACCTGTGTTTGAAATGTCTATCAGACATACAAACGAAGATGTTAAGTGAGAAGTTCGTTTTATGAGTCTGGAGTTAACGGATGATGTCACTGTTGGGGATTCATGTTACACTAATGTTTTATGCTTGTGTCTACATATTTCACTCAAAATGTCATAGTTGGAATATTGGTATTATTTAGTTGGCATTTTAACTTTTCTCTGTATGTTTTAAAAATATGAGTAACACTTTCCTCTTTCACCTTTCTCACCCTGCCTTCTGCTTCATACCTTCTGAAAGTTATAATTTCACTTCTGTGCCTATTAACAGTTCACAATTTTGTCTCTATTTACATTGCCCTTTCCCCTGGGAAAATGGACCCATCTCATTTGCCTGCTCATTAAATGTCTTTTCTCATTTTTCTCTCCTTTTGCTATTCAGCTTAGCATTGAGGTTTTGTATTTTTCCCAAAAATAAAATTTTTCGTTTAAGAAGTCTCTATGGAACACCTGTGTGGCTCAGTCGTTTGAACCTCTGACTTCAGCTCAGGTCGTGATCTCTTGGTTCACGAGTTCAAGTCCTGTGTTGGGCTTGCTGATGTCAGAGCAGAGCCTGCTTGGGATCCTCTGCCCTACTTTCTCTTTGCCCCTCCCCGTCTTGTTCTCTCTTGGCTCCTGCATGCGCTTTTTGTCTCCCTCTTTCAAAATTAAACTTGTAAAAAATAAAAATAAATTTAAAAGTCTCTAGTCTGTTATCTTATGGATGCAGTGCCCTCTCATATCACTCTGAAGTTACTTTTTTAATATTTATTTTAATATTTTTATCTGTTGCTATAACATTAACATTTATTTTGTTATTTAAAAAATAATTTCCTGTTTATTGAATTTGATCTCTTTCATTTATGGGATTATCTTTTCTGAAAGTCTTGCTGATTCTTGGATTTACACTCATATTTTGAATCTGCGATTTCCCAATGGGCTGTTTTAAGAGTACTACGTAAGCTTACTATACCCTGCCTCCAGGTATGGTGATGTGTGTGTGGCCACATATGGCTCCAGAGGGTATGCGTATGACTGGGCTTCTGGGCATGGAAACTTTTCATTAATCTGTGTCTCCTGAAAAAGGGTTCTTTCCTCCTTTCTGGCCAAAGAGCACTTACCCTCTGCTCCTTCCCTTAGGCAGATGTTTCTGGTGCCTACTGTTTAGTATGAGGAAATGAGGGATCAAAAGTCTGGTTAGCCTGGCTGCCCTTCCCAGCAGACATCCCAGGGCTTTTCCTTACACCCAAGATGTCCCCCATTTTAGTTTAGAGCAACTTCCACAGTAGACAGGGTTGCTACAAAAATGACAGCACATTCGGAGTTTAGTACCAATCTTCCTACCAAATATATGCTGGGAATTTAGCTAAACATTTCTTATGTAGTTAACCACCAGACCTATGAAATAAATCCTATTAGTATCCCCAGTTTGTAGAAGGGGATATCAGAAACCAAATAATTTTGCTAAGGTCAATATAAAATAATCCATCCAGTTTAAATTTGACAACAGAGTTTATGCCTAATCCACCATGATTTACTACCAAATCTCAAAGATAGACTAGCATTTGTTTTCTTTAATCTTTGCTATAACCTGAGTCTTAGTCCTGTGTCCACTTTGGATCTCCCACTTCAGGAATGACTCCTTTTTGCTTGACCTGTCTTTTCTTAGTAATGATCTCATGTGTTTGGCTTTTTTATGGGATCTTCTTTCTCTGAATTTTTAGAGAAAGGATAAGTATTATGGGTAAAGTATTTTTAGCAGTTATCCCATTTACAGTCATCATTTTAAGTCTAGCTACAACTCGTATTTAAAGTTTTCAGCACTGCAGTCTCGGCTGTTTTCATTGCTTTAATTGTTACCCTTTGTGTTTGAATGTGAAACTATATATAGCATTGTATTTATGTCTACATTCATATTTTCTTTTATTTCCTGTGGAAGGGGTCCAAAGATTTCATTAGTCTTAAAATTGCAGTAAATCACAAAAGACATTATGTAGGAAAAACATGTCCCTACATACACATATAATACCATACTTCTATTTTTTAAGCAAAATGGAAAACTAAAAAATGCATACAGACCTAGCTACATGAAATGAAAAATAAATATTTTTCATTGGATTTACCATTGGAAATGAGCGTAAAAAGAGATCAGTAAAAGTACAAAAATGCTAAATCCTAAATCTTGCAAATATATAGGAGAATAACAAATGAACATTTCTCATTTCCTCGTAAAATATAACATTATTTACAGACCACATAAAACACAGAAAATAGCTGTAATGGTAGTAAATATGTACTATCATTCTAAATCAAGCCATAACTAATGACACTCAGGGAAAGGTTTAGTTTATACTGAGGCTAGGTGTCTTGCAAATGAAAAGCTATTTAAGTGCTAAAATCAATTGACTATATAATACCATGTTTTCTGATGGGAATAGTGCACAAAAGATGCCTGGAAGTTGTTTGTTACAATGGCTAAATGAGATTCTACCTCTGGTTATTATCAACCCATACATTCGTCATTATAAACTGCTTCATTTTTATTTTATTATATTGATTTACTTTAGCACCCAAGACAGTTTGTACTCCTACAAAATTCAGAAAACATTGATTTACTTAAATTATTCAATACTTTACTGTATGGCTATTATGTCATTTAACATTTTAGACAAATCAATACAACTTTTTTTAATTGCCTGTCACATACCCAAGGTATCACAAATGTGTTTCGCTGGAATCATTAATTTGCACTATGTTGATGACATTATTATAAATCAACTAGTTTAAAACAATAAGGTGTCATATATGGGGGGAAAGTACTAGGATATAAAATGAATAATTTAAACTAGTTGGAGTATATAACAGTGCAGAATACTTTATTAAGTTTATAATATAATAATTCTATTTCTCAAGTAGCTGACAGGTGGACTGCTGTCTTCTGAGGACACTGTCTATGATTTTTTTCCCCTCTTTTAAGTCTACATAAGTATAATAGATGGGATGCTAAGTAACCTCAGTGCGGTATTTTCTATTTTGAGAAATCTGTTGTAGAGAATTTTGACTACAAGTTAGAGGAACGATTGGAAGTAAGAAAAAAGTTGTACTTCAAATGATAGTTTGCTATCTTTGTATTTTATTTTTTTATTATTTTTAAAATTTATTTCTTTTGGGAGAGAACACCTGCAAGCAGGGGAGGGGCAGAGAAAGAGAGGGAGAGAGAGAATCCCAAGCAGGCCCTGTGTTGTTAGTGCAGAGCCCAACACGGAGCTCAGTACCACGAGCCTTGACATCATGACCTGAGCTGAAATCAAGAGTCAGAGGCCTAACCAACTAAGCCACCCAGGTGCCCCAACTATCTTTGTATTTTAAAAGGGACCAAAAAGGGGCGCCTGGGTGGCGCAGTCGGTTGGGCGTCCGACTTCGGCCAGGTCACGATCTCGCGGTCCGGGAGTTCGAGCCCCGCGTCGGGCTCTGGGCTGATGGCTCAGAGCCTGGAGCCTGTTTCCGATTCTGTGTCTCCCTCTCTCTCTGCCCCTCCCCCGTTCATGCTCTGTCTCTCTCTGTCCCAAAAATAAATACACGTTGAAAAAAAAAATTAAAAAAAAAAATAAATAAAAGGGACCAAAAAAGTTAATAATTAACATTGTAAAAAGGAACTTATACAGAAAGATGATTATCTAAAAATGTGATAAGTCAACTTGCCAATACTATCTTCTTTCTGGTCATTCTGGGAAGAGTTGTTGTGTGTAGCTCATTTTTCAACCTGGGAAATAAGCCCTATATGGGCAGGGATTTATGTCTACTTTACTCATCTGATATGTATGTAATATTTGTGACATCCCTGATGAATGATGGGTGACAGTAAGTATTTTTTGATAAACAGATCAGAAAGGATGATTTTTATTCTGTCTTTGATTTAACTGGGTTATCACCACATGCTGCTTAAGGATATATTTGTATTTTAATACTCTCTCTAGTAATATTTAATTAAATAAAATACGTGCAACATAAAACACAAAATGGCCCCATTTAGGAAGACACAGTGGCCATATTAGAATGAAGCCAAATTTGAACACAGAATCACTATTGGTAAAATATCAGCTATACATTATAGAATAGAGGGAAATATAGCAGAGCTCTGAGAAGAGACGAACAGTCACCCAAAGTCACAGCAGCCAGAAGATAGCAAGATAAATACTACTGGTATTTTGGAGACTCATTTTACATATGCATATGAATTACCATGTTCCGATGACTGCCCTTACAATTCTGTCTAATACCATCACATATTAGAATACGTTTAGTATTACCTACTTTGATTTTAGGGATATTGGAGCCTTGAAAAGTTTACATTGTATGAATGAATATATTTTTATAATAAGTACTATTATTTATTTAACTATTTACTCATTGATTTTTATACTGTGTTTGAAACATCTATTATGTTCCAGAAATAGTTGTAGATAATTTCTTGCAGTTGAAGAAAATTTACATCTGGGAAAGAAAAATACAAACAAGAACCTTGAATCAGAAGGTGTTTAAAGTGATAAACTAAAGGAAGAATATGGTGTAGGAATATGAACTATGTCAGTGCTTCCAAAACCATGTCTAAGGGTGCCTGGGTGGCTTAGCCCATTAAGCATCTGACTTCAGCTCAGGTCACGATTGCATGGTTCGTGAATTTGAGCCCCACAGCTCTCTGCTGGCAGCATGGAGTTTGCTTAGGATCCTCTGTCTCTCCTCTGCCCCTCCTCCACTTGTGTGTGTGCTCTCTCTCTCTCTCTCAAAAATGAAATAAACATTAGAAAAAAACGGATGTCTAAAGGACCACCCCCCCCATCTGTTATAAACCAATACTTCTGAAAAATCCACCAAGAAAGTGAAATGCCAGAAGAATTAAAACAAAACATAGAACATAAAATTTTCATTCTAGCAGGAATAAATGTGTATCCAATAAATAAAAAGCATGGCAAAGAAAAAGAAAATATTCACCAAACATCTACTTGTTGATCATTGAAAATGAACAGATTGGAGGTGAGTTAAAAGAATTGCTATTGGTCTAGTAACTGTGTCCTCACACATCATAGCTGGTTAGAAATTTATGAATGAAATAGAAATTCCCTGTATAGAGTATCTTGAGGTCCACTTTAAATAGGTGTATCAATATTTAAAGTTTTTATTGTACAAAAGTGCTTGCTACTTATTAATTTATCAGCTGTAGTCTGGATTACAAACTCACTACTTGCAGGAGATAGTACAAATTTAACCTCTCATACAGTCTGTTTGGAAGATACGTGTCACAGGAGCCAGGCAGAGGTGCGTGATGACAAAAGTAGAACAGATTATAAAGCAATTTGTAGTCAACATACTGATTTAAAATTTGTATCCAAATGTAGAAAATTATGCTTTATTTTTGAAATACACTCACCTAAACTTTCATAGTATAAATGTGTCAAATTTAAACAAGCTTTCTGATAAAAAAGTTTAAAATTGGATTCAAATCCATGAATCTCTTATTGATTGATCTAGTTAATGAAAAATGAAACACATTATATTCATAAGGTGATTGGTGATAACTCCCTTTATTTTTATAACTTCCTTTTAATTTTTTTTAATTCTAGTTAGTTAACATATGTAGTTAACATGATTTTAAGTGTACAGTATAGTGATTCAACACTTCCATATATCACACTGTGCTAATCATAATGGACGAAATCCTTAATCCCCATCACCTCTTTCACCATTCCCTATTTCCCCCATTCTCCATTACCCTCCCCTCTGGTCACCATCACTTTACTCTCTATAATTAAGAGTCTTTTTCTTGAATTGTCACTCTCTGTTCCTCTCACTCACTCTCTCTCTCTCTCTCTCTCTCTCTCTCTTTGCTCATGGTTTTTTTCTTAAATTCCACATATAAGTAAAATCATACGGTATTTTTCTTTGGGTGACTTGTTTAGTGTTATATTCTCTAACTCCATCTATATTGCTGCAAATGGCAAAATTTCATTTTTTATGGCTGTGTAATATTCCATTATATATATGCTACCTCTTCTCTATCCATTCATCAATCAGTGGACACTTGGGCTGCTTCGAAAACTTCCATAATTCTTTATGTATGTGTGTGAGTGTGTGTGTGTGAGTGTTTTGATTTGTATTTCCCTGATGAGTGATGTTGAGCATTTTGTCATGTGTCAGTTGGCCATCTGGATGTCTTCTTTGGAGAAGTGTCTATTCATGTCTATTGACCATTTCTTCACTGGATTATTTGTTTTTGGGTGTTGAGTTTGATAAGTTCTTTATAGATTTTGGATACTAACCCTTTCTCTGACATGTCATTTGTAAATATCTTCTGCCATTCCGTCGGTTGCCTTTTTGTTTTGCTGATTGTTTCCTTGGCTGTGCAGAAGATTTTTATTTTGACAAGGTCCCAGGAGTTCATTTCTGCTTTTGTTTCTCTTGCCTCCGGAGATGTGTTGAGTAAGAAATTGCTGGGGGCAAGATCAAAGAGGTTTTTGCCTGCTTTCTCCTCGAGGATTTTGATGGCTTTCTGTCTTACATTGAGGTCTTTCATCCATTTTGAGTTTATTTTTGTATATGGTGTAAGAAAGTGGTCCAGGTTCATCCTTTTGTATGTTGCTGTCCAGTTTCCCCAGCACCACTTGCCGAAGAGACTGTCTTTATTCCATTGGGTATTCTTTCCTGCTTTGTTAAAGATTAGTTGGCCATATGTTTGTGGGTCCATTTCTGGGTTCTCTTTTTTGTTCCACTGATCTGAGTGTCTGTTCTTGTGCCAATACCATAGTGTCTAGGATAGCTTGAAGTCCGGGATTGTGATGCCTCCTGCTTTGGTTTTATTTTTCAAGAGTTCTTTGGCTCTTTGGGGTCTCTTCTGGTTCCATACAAATTTTAGGATTATTTGTTCTAGTTCTTTGAAGAATGCTGGTGTTATTTTGATAGGGATTGCATTAATGATGTAGATTGCTTTGGATAGTGTCAGCATTTTAACAATATTTGTTCTTCCTATCCAGGAGCACGGGATCTTTTTTCCATTTTCATGTGTCTTCAATTTCTTTCATAGCTTTTTACAGTTTTCAGTGTATAGATTTTTCACCTCTTTGGTTACATTTATTCCTAGGTGTGTTATGGTTTTTGGTGCAAATGTAAATGGGATCAATTCCTTGATTTCTCTTTCTGCTGCTTCATTGTTGGTGTATAGGAATGCAACCGATTTCTGTGCATTGATTTTATATCCTGCAACTTTGCTGAATTCACGGATCAGTTCTAGCAGTTTTTTGGTGGAATCATTTGGGTTTTCCATAGAGAGTATCATGTCATCTGCAAAGAGTGAATGTTTGACCTCCTGGTCGATTTGGATGTCTTTTATTTCTTTGTGTTGTCTGATTGCAGAGGCTAATACTTCCAATACTATGTTGAATAACAGTGGCGAGAGTGGACATCCCTGTCTTGTTTCTGAGCTTAGGGGGAAAGCTGTCAGGTTTTCCCCACTGGGGATGTTAGCAGTGTTGGGTCTTTCATATATGGCTTTTTTGATCTTGAGGTATGATCCTTTTATCCATACTTTCTTGAGGGTTTTTATCAAGAAAGGATGCTGTATTTTGTCAAATGCTTTCTCTGCATCTATTGAGAGGATCGTATGGTTCTTGTCCTTTCTTTTACTGATGTGATGAATCACGTTGATCGTTTTGCAGATATCGAACCAGCCCTATGTCCCAGGTATAAATATGACTTGGTCGTGGTGAATAATTTTTTAATGTATTGTTGGATCTGGTTGACTAATAACTTTTTGAGGATTTTTGCTTCCATGTTCATCAGGGAAATTGATCTATAGTTCTCCTTTTTATTGGGGTCTCTGGTTTTGGAGTCAAGGTAATGCTGGTCTCATACAAAGAGTTTGGAAGTTTTCCATCCATTTCTATTTTTTGGAACAGTTTCAAGAGAATAGGTGTTAACTCTTCCTTAAATGTTTGGTAGAATTCCCCTGGAAAGCCATCTGGCCCTGGACACTTATTTTTTGGGAGATTTTTGATTACTAATTAGATTACTTTACTGTTTTGGGGTCTGTTCAAATTTTCTATTTCTTGCTATTTCAGTTTTGGTAGTGTATGTGTTTCTAGGAATTTGTCCATTTCTTCCAGATTGCCCATTTTATTGGCATATACTTGCTCATAGTATTCTCTTATTATTGTTTTTATTTCTGCTGTGTTGATTGTGATGTCTCCTCTTTCATTCTTGATTTTTATTTGGGCCTTTCCTTTTTCTTTTTGATCTTACTGACTAGTAGTTTTTCAATTTTGTTAATGCTTTCAAAGAACTAGCTTCTGGTTTCATTGGTCTTTTCTACTGGTTTGTTTGTTTTTTGGTTTCGATAGCATTAATTTCTGCTCTAATCTTTTTTATTTCCTGTCTTCTGCTGGTTTTGGGTTTTATTTGCTGTTCTGTTTCCAACTCTTTAAGGCATAAGGTGAGGTTGTGTATCTGAGATCTTTCTTCCTTCTTTAAGAAGGCCTGGATTGCTATACACTTTCCTTTTATGTCTTCCTTTTTTGTGTTCCAGAGTTTTGGGTTGTGGTGTTATCGTTTTCATTGGCTTCAATTAACATTTCAATTTCATTAAACTTCTTTAACTTCTTGTTTAGCCCATTCATTCTTTAGTAGGATGTTCTTTAGTCTGTAAGTATTTGTTACCTTTCCAAATTTTTTCTTGTGGTTGATTTCGAGTTTCATAGTGTTATGGTCTGAAAATATGCATGGTGAGATCTCAGTCTTTCTGCCTTTATTCCTGAGGGCTGATTTGTGTCCCAGTGTGGTCTATTCTGGAGAACGTTCCATGTACACTGGAGAAGAATACATATTTCACTGCTTTAGGATGAAATGTTCTGAATATTTCTGTTAAGTCCATCTGGTCCAGTGTGTCATTCAAAGCCATTGTTTCCTTGTTGATTTTTTGATTACATGATCTGTCCATTGATGTGAGTGGGGTCTTGAAGTCCCTTACTGTTATGGTATTATAATCAATGAGTTTCTTTATGTTTGTGATTAACTGATTTATATATTTGGGTGCTTTCACATTTGGCACGTAAATGTTTACAATATTAGGTCTTCTTGGTGCATAGACCCCTTAATTATGATATAACGCCCTTCTTCATCTCCTGATACAGTCTTTATTTTAAAGTCTAGATTGTGTGATATAAGTATGGCTACTCCAGCTTTCTTTTGTTGACCATTAGCATGATAGATGGTTCTCCATCCCCTGATTTTCAATCTGAAGGTGTCTTTAGGTCTAAAGTGGGTCTCTTGTAAACAGCATATAGATGGATCTTGTTTTCATATCTATTGTGTTACCCTATGTCTTTTGATTGGAGCATTGAGTCCATTGACATTTAAAATGAGTACTGAAAGATACAAATTTATTGCCATTATGATGCTTGTAGAGTTGGAGTTTCTGGTGGTCTCTGGTCCTTTCTAATCTTTTGTTGCTTTTGGTATGTGTATATATTTTCATCTTTTCTCCCCTCAGAAAGTCCCCCTTAAAATTTCTTGCAGGGCTGGTTTACTGGTCACAAATGCCTTTAATTTTTGTTTGTGTGGGAAACCTTTTATCTCTCCTTCTATTTTGAATGACAGCCTTGCTGGATAAAGAATTCTTGGCTGCATATTTCTGATTCAGTACATTGAATATATCCTGCCACTCCTTTCTGGGCTGCCAAGTTTCTGTGGACAGGTGTACTGCCAACCTGATCTGTCTTCCCTTGTAGGTTAAGGACTTTTTTTTCCCTTGCTGCTTTCATCATTCTCTCCTTGCCTGAGTATTTTGTGAATTTGACTATGGTATGCCTTGTTGATGGTTGTTTTTTGTTGAATCTAATGGGAGCCCTCTGTGCTTCCTGTATTTGGATGTGTGTTTCCCCAGGTTAGGAAAGTTTTCTGCTATGATTTGCTCACATAACCCTTCTATTCCTCTTTTTCTCTCTTCCTCTTCTGGGTCCTGTATGATTCTGATGTTGTTCCTTTTTAGTGAGTCCCTGATTTCTCTAATTCTTAAATCGGGCTCTTTTGCCTTAATCTCCCTCTTTTTTTTCTGCTTCATTATTCTCCATAAGTTTGTCCTATATATGTCATTGATTCTCTGTTCTGCCTCATCCATCATTGCCACTGTGGCAGCCATTCGAGATTGCAACTCAGTTGTAGCATTTTTTATTTCAATCTGACTAGCTTTTTTTGATCCATTTTTGATCAGCTAGTATTATTATCACAATTCTAAATTCTGGTTCAGACATCTTGCTTGTATCTGTGTTGGCTAAGCCCCTGGCTGTCATTTCTTCCTGTTTTTTCTTTTGGAGTGAATTCCTTCTTTTCATCATTTTGAAGGGAGAAAAGGAATTGATGCCATAAAAAAAATTAAAATTAAATAAAATTATAATTAAAAAAATTAAATGTAATGAAAGCAAACACACAAAAAAATTGAATAAATGATGCAAGATCCTAGGTGTGTTTTAGTTTGGGTGTTGAAAGGGGCTTGATAGATTAGAGAAAAAAGGGGAAAGAAAAATAGAAAAAAAAAAAAAAAGAAATGATTTGAAAATTTAAAAAAATGAATACACTGATGTAGCCTAAAATAAAATGATGGAAATAAAATAGAATTTGAAAAAAATTACAGAAAAATAAAAAATAATATAGAATAAATTAATGAAAAATATTTTTAATAAAAATTGAAAATAAAAATGATTTTTTTCTCTTTCTGTATTCAAGAAAAAGAAAAAAGAAAAAAGAAAAGAAAGAAAATGGAATAGATGGACTGGAGAACAGACTGAAATATGACTGAAATTACTTCGTTTCCCTTAGAAGTCAAACTGTGAAACACTTTATAGTCCATAAACTAAGCAGGCGGAGATACTTGTGTTCCTGAAGCACAAGGTTGCCCCAGTTGGGCGGGGCTTAGTGTAATGGCTCCATTCTCCACTAGATGCCACTGCTTAGCTTACTGAGGTGGATTGTTATGGTGCTTGTAGGTGCTTATGCGCATGCGGGAGTGCAGAAAATGGCGTCACCCAGCTACCCAGTCTCTAGTATGGGAACTCTGTTCTCCCCAATTAGCAATTGGGCACCTCTTCTTTGTCTTCACCTTCTGTCCACTCTCCGCTTTTACACAGTCCCTGATCAGGCCCCAGGCAGCACCTCCCTCCTGAATTTTGTCTCAGATGCAGCTGTTTTTCCCAACCCCTTACTTCTGAGGGACTGTGGCTTTGACTGTTCTGCCCCTCTACAGGATGGTCTCACCGAGCAGTGTCTGGGTGCCAGTCTCACTCAGGAACGTTTGCGGGACTGTGCTACTGCCGATGCCCACAGACTGGGGCCGGGTGCCAGCTCATCCCAGGAAAAGTTCATGAGATAGTGTAGCAGCAGCATTTCAGGGATTATGGAAAATCACAACACACATCTGGTGCCAGGCTTCCCCCTTAACGACCTTGTTCCAGCACCAGTGAATGTGGTTGTTCTCCCACGTACACTGGGGCCTTGCCTTTGGGGGACCCACACAGCCTCTACCAGGTGTCCTCCTAGCAGGGGAACTGCCTTTCCCTGTGTGGCCTGAAGACCCCTGGACTCTGCTCCTGGGGATTTGCCCTTCCCACCAGAGCACCGCTAGGTATCAGCTGCAGAGTTTCAGAGTCTGCACTCCCCCTGTTTATAGTCTTAATGGAATTTAAACCCTCTCCTTTGTTCTTTCTCCCTTTTAGTTTAGTCCCTGTGGCTGTTTCCAATTTTCTACTTCATCTCCAGCTGCTTTTGTGGAGGGATGCTTTTCCTGTATCCCCCCACCCCCCCGTCTCGGTCCTTTCTTTGCGTATAAAAACAGCTCCCTGCCCTCTGTGGCTTCTCTCCCCCCAAGTTCACCTCTCCGCGCTGTGTACCTGCTGAGTTCGGTGGTTCATGTTGTGCAGGTTGTTGTGTTAATCCTCAGATCAGTTTTCTAGGTATGCAGGATGCTTTAGTGTCAGTCTGGCTGTATTTCATGGACACGAGATACACAAAAAACTTCCATGTTGTTCTGCCATCTTTGCTCCTATCACCCTCGATATCTTCCATAATTCTATCTACATTAAAAGTGGATTGAAGACCTAAATGTGACTCCTGAAATCCTAAAAAAAAAAAAAACAAAACAAAAAAAACAAAAAAAAACAAAAAACAAAAAAACAAAAAAACCCAGTAATTTATTTGACATTGGCCATACCAACATTTTTCTAGATATGTCCTCTGAGGCCAGGGAAACAAAACCAAAAATAAACTATTGGGAGTACATCAAAATAAAAAGCTTCTGCACAGTGAAGGAAACAATCAAGAAAACTAAAAGGCAACCTTCTGAATGGGAGATGTTTGCAAATGACATACCCAAGAAAGGGTTAGTATCCAAAATGTGTAAAGAACTTACAAAACTCAAGAACTCAAAACCAAATAACCCATTTAAAGAAAGGACAGAAGACATGAACAGGCATTTTTCCAAAGAAGACATCCAGATGACCAACAGACACACAAAAAAGATGTTCATCATCATTTACCATCAGGGAAATGCAAATCAAAACAAAAATGAGGTATCACTGCACACCTGTCAGAATGGCTAAAATCAGTAACACAGGAAACGACAAATGTTGGGAAGGATTGGTGACAACTTTCAACAAAGTGCAATATTAACATCATGACTTATTTTACTAATAATTGCTGTTAAATTATGGAACATGTCATAACAGTCCCTAGAAATGTTTTTGTCTCAAACTTCCAACTTTTCTTTATGCCCTTGGATCTTATCTGCCATGTTGCACTCCTTCCTTGTGTGAAAGGATTAAAATCTTAAAAATACAAAGAAACAGATAAGCAATTTTGACTATCCAGTTAACTTCATTAAAGAGCTGGAACCAAACTGGTATCTTATCCTGTAGAAACTGAGAGTTTATTCTACACTTCACAATTGGCAACTGAACTGTTGCCGTTGAAAAACATTTTACTTTAGCATGAATTAACATTTGTTTATAATCAGTTTTTATTACCTAGTTGAGCAAAATTTGATTTTAATACATGAGTTTTGGGGCGCCTGGGTGGCTCAGTTGGTTAAGCAGCTAAATTCAGCTCAGGTCATGATCTCACAGTCCATGAATTTGAGCTCCATGTCGGGCTATGTGCTGACCACTCAGAACCTGGAGCCTGATTTGGATTCCATCTCTCCCTCTTTCTCTCTCTCTCTCTCTCTCTCTCTCTGCCCCTCCCTGAGTCACACTTTGTCTCTCTTTCAAAAATAAATAAACATTAAAAAAATAATATGTGAACCTTTATATATTCACAGTTTTAATATATGTGAATAAATATATTTAGTTTTTGTGACTTTTTTTTTAATGCCAGACCGATCTTACTAAAGAAACTAGTATTTTATTTACATTTTGATGTGCCAGATTTAATTTGGTGTAAGTGACTGCCATTAAAATATATTTCTGCTCAAAACTTAAAGTGCCAAGTCCAGTTCACATCATCTCCTAATTTGCACAATACAGAGCTGTGATTATTGGCAAATGATAGAAAAAAAATCTTTGTATCACCATTATATTAAGATAGTGAGCACAAGTACCTGTATTGAAAGTATTCTGTATTGACAATATCTGTGCAAGTTGCAATATTTGTCAAGTTCCAATAAAAAAGACTTTCTTGGTTTTATTTGCTCATTGAGTTGGTCATTTATATCTTAGGTCATTTCTGGACTTTGCTTAGGGATAGTGCCATTGGAGTGTGGCTCAGGAGCTTCCTTCTTGGACCAGATTCACCTGATGTTTCTAATCAATGTCTTTCACAAACGTCAGGGCAAATACACGTTACATATTAGTTTGTTGGTCTTAGAAAATCAGAGTGATCCTTTATAAGAAAAACTGCAAAATAGTAACGTATATATATAAAACATATATCTGCCTCTTCAGCTTTTTTATTCATAACTTGTTTTGAGTTAACTCCTTTTAATAGTTTGTATGTATTGCTGCTGATCAAATTTTGATAATTTCATTGCTTCGTTGGCCAGTAAATCTTTGCACATAACAGTGAATTTCATGCTTCAATAACAGTTTTGGATTAAAAAAATGTGGTACTTAAGGAAACTAAAACAGATAATTTTGGTTTATACATTTCAGAATTGTTTCCAATATTATTATTTGGTTTAGTAATAATGCACATTCAGAAGTTGTGCGTTTTTCTCGGGAAAAAATGCTTTAGTAAAAAATTTTAATGTTTATTTTTTTTATTTTGGGAGAGAGTGTGTGTACGCGAAAGAGCATGTGCATGTACATGCAGGGGAAGTGTAAGGACAGAATCACAAGCAGGCTCCGCATGATCATTGCAGAGTCTGATGCAGGGCTTCAACTCAGGAACCATAAGATCATGACCAGAGCCGGGATTCAGAGTCAGATGCTTAACTGACTGAGCCACCCAGGCGCCCCTTTTCAGGAAAAAAATTCTTTTTTTTTCCCAACGTTTTTATTTATTTTTGGGACAGAGAGAGACAGAGCATGAACGGGGGAGGGGCAGAGAGAGAGGGAGACACAGAATCAGAAACAGGCTCCAGGCTCTGAGCCGTCAGCCCAGAGCCTGATGCGGGGCTCGAACTCATGGACCGCGAGATCATGACCTGGCTGAAGTCGGACGCTTAACCGACTGCGCCACCCAGGCGCCCCTTCAGGAAAAAAATTCTAATGAAGTTTGTTTCACCATCTCTAAATCGGACTTCAAATACACGTTTCACTTATCTAATTTATCTAATATTTAATAATACAATTTTAAAAATAGGTTTTGTTAAAAATTTTAAATTGGTAAAAATAAGTCTTCTTGCTAAACATAAGATGATGAGTAGAGTATAACTAAACTTTCTTTGTAATCGAGAAATATATCAGAAAGGAGAGACATTTCAGGGTAAATCTATCATAATTGACTTGAGTTGTACTATAATTCTTACTCTGAAGGGAAGAAGCAAAGGTAAAATTGCTAATGTTATCTATTCAAATTATTGTCTTCATGATTTCTGAAGTGTCCTAGCTAGAAGTATATCCTATAAACATATTTTATAGGCAATATTTTATATATTAAGTTTAATCTAAATTGTTAATATATGGGATGCATATTAGAAGTATTGTGGCTTTGTGTGATTATGTCCTTACACTTTATCCCTAATGAATGCAGATTTTTCCCCATTACATGCTATATATTCTGTCAAACAATTTCCCCTAGACGCCTTGCTTGTGCCTCAGCCCAAAGTTCTCCAAAGCCCACCCCTCACTCTAACTCTTAGCTGGGGTAATCACCACTTACATTTCACATATTAGAGTAAATATTTTCTTAGAGAGGCATAATCAAAGTTAAGTGAATTCTATTTTCTCTCTCAAAACATCCTATCTTTGTAGAACTTAATCCAGTTTCAAATTATGTGTCTGTTATGTGTTATTTACAGAGTTCAATAAAGTTAGGGACCCTGTCTCATCATTATGTATCCAATTTTTAACATGCTGATGATACATAGGAGGTATTTAATAATTACATGCTGAATGAATAGTTGGATATGAGTACTTGTGATGACATAGGTTAAATATATAACTAAATGCTTTTTGGAATTTCCAATGATTCTCTCCCTCTGTCTCTCAACTGGGTGATTAAATCACTTTATTACTGTCTTTCTGTTAGCATTTGACTCCTTAGAATCAATTTCATTTACAACAATCAAAGTTGTCTTTTTAAAAAGGAAGCCAAATTAAGTTACCTTCTTCTGAAAAATTTTCACTGGATGTAATTAAAATGAAATGATTTACAAACCTATCCATAAGTTGACCACTGCCTAATTCTCATAAATAATTTTCTGTCACTTTTCTTCAGAATCACTATTTCATGCATACTAGATTTAAAATATTTTCTTCTACACAAGATTATTCCTGCCATAGAACCAGTATAAGGTAGTTCACACCAAACTTCTAGAACCAGTTCGAAGGAATATTCAGTGATTCACACCAAATAGAAATGAATTTCTCTCTCATGTAACAGATTGCAGTAGAGAAAGGATCCTTCCAACTCACTGATCTAATAGCTTCCTAGGGATTTGTCTTTGTTTGCATTGCTTAAACTAGTCATTAGCACCATATGTGGTTTCCTACCCTTGGGAAGAAGAAAACCGAAAGTAGCTCCTTTAAGGGACAAGACTTATAGGTTGAGCATATTTTTATTCATAGCCCATTGGTTGCTCATTTCAAAGGGCCACCCCTAACACTCTGGAAAATGTAGTGGGCAGCTGTGTGGATATGTGTCTTGCTTAAACTTAAGAGAAAGGGGTTTTATTTATTATCAGTAAGGAGAAAATGAGTACTAGGAAAAATTAGCTGGCTCTGTTACAAGGTCTTGCTTTGGGTATTTCTTTTGCCTGAAGTGATTGGACTCCAGATTTTTAAAAAATATTTTTAAAGTTTATTTTTTTATTTTGAGAGAGACAGAGACAGCACAAGTATGGGGGGTGCAGAGAGAGAGAGAAAGAGAGAGAGAGAGAGAATCCCAAGCAGGCCAGCACTGTCAGTGCAGAGCCTAACGTGGGGCTTGAACTCATGAAACCAAGAGATCATGACCTGAGCCAAAACCAAGAGCTGGTTGCTTAACCAACTGAGCCACTCAGGCACCCCTAGACTCCAGGTTTTAAAATGCTTAGTTTCTAGTTACCATTCAGATTTCAAATAAAATTAATCTCTTCAGATAAGTTTACTTGAAGAAAGATTTTATATTGTCTGCATCATTACTCTTTATTGCTTTTTTTTTTCATAGCACTCATCGCTACCTGAAAATATGTTGCCCAATAACTAGCTTACTTTTTTATTGCGTGTTTAAATGTCCTACTCTCTGTTTCCGCATCATAATGTGGGCAAGACCTTTGAGAATGGGAATTTTGTCTATATAATGCTCTATACCCTTGTTTTCTGCACCTAGAATGACTGTTACAGTAGTCTTTCAAAAAATTATGGAATAGCTAAATAGACTGTTGTGTTTCTGACACAATTTTATGACATGACATGAAAATAGTGTTTTTTCTTTCCTTTCAATCTTGTGCAGGATGGAGATGTATTTCATAGGATAATATACTGATGTAATATGTAGAATCAGAAGCAATTAAATTCATATTTTAAAGATATTTTCAGTTTTATGTATATGTGAGACATTATCAGTTCTTTTGTAAAGAAATTTGATGCATAGCAGTACATTCTCTTAAATGTTCTATCTCAACTTCTTTCTACACAATATAAGTAATTACCTAAGGAACGTCTACCTAAATATTTCTTCCAGAAGGTCATGTGAATCCTGTGGGACATACATTTTCATTGCCAATAGTACAGCTACTGTGATAAACAAGTGCAGTCACACCTATAAGAATGCAGATGTATATATAGGGATTGATGGCTACTGTAAAAACAGCCGAAACTAGAGTAATAATGCTACATGTTACATGTGACATTTTAGAAGTTTTGAAGGAAAGTAAATTGTACATAGAAGAAGAATACTTTAGAAAATAGAATGATATGTGTAATTTCTAGAAATAAGAATGACCTACCTATATAGCTTCAGATGATCAAGGAGAATCAGTTGTTGATGAGCTTAAAAACGTTTGTCTTACAAATGCCTTTCTTAAACACACAGCTACTTTTGTTCTATCAACTTCCCAACATTCAGATTCTAGACTTTGATCCTAAAATACGGTATTTCATCACTAGTATCACTCTATGTTACCAGTTAACCCTTTTAAGTTTTTTGTTTGTGAAGGGCAAGTTGAACACTAATTAATTTATATTAACATTATCTTTAAATAATCTGATTTGGTATGATCCTATTACCAGATTCCCTTACATAAGAACAATCTCATTAACAAGGCCCTGAGATACCACTTTAGATCCATTTGGTAATAGAAATACAGGCTTAAACTCATTACAAGATGCACTCTCCATTCTTAAATTGATGAGGTTTGCTCTGGGATTATTTGAAAGTAATATGCCTATTATCTAGTATTTCTGGAAGGAATAAATAAAATTATTTTTTAAGGAGAAAAGTTTATAAAAAGGGGAGAGGAAAGGAAGGAAAGAGAGCAAGAAAGAAGCAAAGACAGACTGAAAAAGTAAAAGTATAAATGATTTCTTAATCACATTACAAAATAAGGTAATATTTTTTTAAGTTATAGAAACATTTTTACATGTATTACTCAACCTGATAGAAGTACTGATTGTGATTCAATGCTATTAGATTATTTCAAGATGGAAATATATGAATACTTTGCCAGTCTCCACGGAAATTAATATGAAATGTGCATCTCTTATTTGAATTTTGGTTGAGAAATTAGCAATACAGTAAGTCTACTAGATATAGTTGATTAGTAAATCTAAGTTCCTATGTTACTTCAGTACTCTCTTCTTACTGAAATATTGGGATGTCTTTGCTAATTGAGTATGGGCAGTGGGCAGGATAGTCAATGCTCAGGCAACCAGAAAGGAAAGCTTCTTTATTTCCTCCATAAAAGACGGACGTTGATCCATACTGAAGTACTATGGGCATGTTAAAACTGATATGACAGGAAATTTTTCTGCTATGCTCTTCCATTTCCAAGCAGGTAGAGAATCTGCATTTTTTTAATGTGGCTGACATGAAAGCAAGAATTGTAGGAAAATGAGTTTTTTTAAGTAAAAAATGTGAAGTTTGATTTATGAAAATAATAACACTATAAGCTGTCTAAAAACTAACAGTTCCATATCTCTGATTTCTTCATATCTCTGATTTCTACTCCCCAGAGGGAAACTTACGCAATGCAATTCATTCATCTATCTCTTGTGACATGTTTCTTTGTATTTCTAAATACTGTAATAGCTTATATTACCATTTCTAAGGTTTTCCATTTTTCAACAGTTGGCTGCCTACTGTGGAAGGTGAGAATGTAACCTTCTTCTTCAAAGTCCTCTTACCCACATTCCTAACCACACACTTCCCTGGACTCCTGTATCTCCGTGTCTGGTCCAGTATTTGGTGATTACATTTTTATACTTATAAATAATATGTAAACTGGCTCCCATAATTTATTGTGATTACAATTTCTGTTTGGGACAGCTTTTTGCTTTTCTTGGAGCTATTAATTATTTCATTTCTGTGTGTGTGTGTGTGTGTGTGTGTGTGTGTGCACGTGTGCACGTGTGCACGTGTATTCTCTTTCTGCCTATCACTGATTGATTAACCCAGCTTTCTGAGAGAACTACAGAACTCCTGTAAACATGCTCAAATATTTTACCAGGAAGACTATCCATTCCATCTTTTTTTCTTGGACTCACTTTTCCTGAAATACTCGGTGTTCATCTTTCATTTTGAATTGATTGTGTTCTAGACCTGACAAACCACTGTTGTAATGGAACTTTTTTATTGTGTTCTTCCTTGAACCTTTTTCCTATATTGAATACTTGTCTCCTGGTTCCTGCATTATTTCCATGATACACTTTTATCATTTTTATGAAACATATTCTTTTGTAGCTTTTTCTGAAAAAAAGTAAATAAAGGAAAATGTTTTGAGGCCTTCCTATTCTTAAATAGTTTTTATATTTGATACATTTGATACATTCTTTATATCTTTTCATATTTTGGTTAAAATTGATACCCACGTTTTGATTAAAATATAAAATTTATTGGTATTTTGGTCAAAACTATAGATTTTTTACTATTAGCTTTGTGACATTCACTAGCTACTTGCTCCCAATATTTGTTTGCATCATTTTCCCTTTTTTTCCTTTGTGGTGTCAGTTTGCTTCCCAAAATGACATCAACTGTCTACCATTATCATCAGTTACTGTAGAGACTGAATAACAGTGGCTTCAGTCAAATATCTCTCTTCATATAGCTAAATATTGTCAGTTGAGGGCTTACATGATAGCTTCACAACTCAGGAATCTAGTTCATTCACTTAATTTAATTCTCTACCATTTGAACACATGGCTTCCATTTTATTGTTTATCATGGCTGGTCAAGCCACTTGCACGCATGTCAACCAGCTGGAAGAGAAGGGGAAGGAGAGGTGACCCTTTCCCTGTAATAGCATTGCCAAGAAGTCACACATACCAATCACTTTATACCTCATGGGCCACAAGATTTAGTTTAGTTTTTTTTTTTTTTGTATTGTTTTGTTATCTGAATGGCCCTTTTGTGTAGCATTGTGCTATATTTTTAAAGAAGGCATTTTCTTTTTTCATGTTTCCTGATTTTATAGATTTACTTGAAATTTTTAACCTAAAAACTCTGCTTATTTATTCTGAGTTCTTTTTTTGCTGTTGGTATGTGTACATGAATGGTCATCTCTGGAACTCTATAATTAAAAGTAAGGCACTAAAAGTAGCAGTTAGAGACACTTGGTAGGCAGGTCTCATTTACAGAATAAGGAGTTTTATCCTAGGGTCGTTACTAAGACAGTGTGTGAATTCACTGGACAAATCTGAAGTCATTATCTTTTGACACTTGGTCTTTTCCACTGCCCAGAAAAAATCCTGTAAACTAGGTTGAAGAAAAGAGCGGAAGGATTTCACCATGCACTTTGCAGTCTTGCTAATCCTTAATTTCTTTCTTTCTCTGTGTTTAGGTCTTTGATTCCCAAACCTTCATTGATCCAGCCTTCTCAGAGAGTATACTTCCTCTATTATGCTGTAGTGGGAAATCTAAATTTTCCTGGTAGCAAAGTCTTAGGAAAAAAATCTGGGGGCCTCCTCAATCATACTATGTTCAGTCACAACTCTTATACTCCAGCCTTCAGAAATAGTTCTTGCCTCCAAAGTTCTGAGAGTTATTTTTCTGTGGGATAAATTTGCCAGGTTTTAATTGTCTCCATGCCCTTGAGTACTATCTTTCTTTCTGTGCTATGTTGGTTTCCCTCACCTATCTACTTTCCCTCAAAATTTGTTGAAATTCCTTATCTGTACTTGTCTCTCTTTCCCTTTCTTCCACCCTTGTTGGAATATAATTTATTTATTTTTATTTTTTTTAATGTTTATTTTGACAGAGAGAAAGAACATGAGGGGAGGAGGGGCAGAGAGAGAATGTTGGAACATAATTTCAATCTTTTGTTTTTATTGTTTATTAGGGGGGTTTGAGGAGGGAGCAGAGAGAAAAACACGAGATCAATGCAACACATATAAGTGGATGTTTCCTAAACTTACTTCTAGATTACCTTTAAGAGTAACAAAGGATGATTTCTCCTGTAAGAAAAAGAGAAAGGAATAGATATGTGCGGTTCCCAAATGACAAACTGCTGAGATTTTCGAGATACCTGGAGGCTAGATCTTAGGTGTCTGACCTCCCATCCCCAACAGAAGGACAAGAAACAAAGAAGGAAGGCCAAGAAAGACTTCAGCAATAAGAACAGGATTGGTGATGATTGTGGCCAATAAATGAAGCCAGTTTTCAGTCTGTAAGTCACCCAAGCAGAGAGAGGATCCTTGTGAGACACAGTGATTTTCTGTACCTCTGTTAGAACTGTGCAGTCAGATGCTACCTAGAAACAGGTTTTTGATGAAGTACTGTCCTTGTTACTGCTGAAACTTTTTTTGTGTGTGTGCATGTTACTAAATTCCTTCTACTAAACCTTTACTAGAAACAGGATTAATCTAATTACTGATTATTTAAAAAGGTGACAGGGAATCCTTAGGTCACTGAGCCTCAGTGGCTCAGTGGGTTAAGTGTCTGACTTTGGCTCAGGTCATGATCGCACGGTCTGTGAGTTTGAGCCCTGCATTAGGCTCTGTGCTGACAGCTCAGAGCCTGGAGCCTGCTTCAGATTCTGTGTCTCCCTCTGTCTCTGCCCCACCCCCCCACTCACACTGTGTCTTTCTCTCAAAAATAAGTAGGCGCTAATTTTTTTCAAAAAGGTGACAGGGGATCCTGAAGATTTGCTCACTCTTTCTGAAATGCTTTAATCAACTTTACCACTGTTTAAAATTATAAGCTAAACAATTTTTATGATACAATCATAATTATGGAAAAAATGCTAAATTAAACATACTGCCCTGAGTGTGGCTAGTTACATTAGAATGTACTTGGTGTAATAGTTTCTTATTACTACTGTAATATGTTGCCACAAACTTAGTAGTTAAAAAAAAAACACAGAAATTTATAAATGTTAGAGTTCCAGAGATCAGAAATCTAAAAGCACTCAGAAGGGCTGCATTTCTTTTGAATGTCCTAGTGGGAAAGGGAGGGGACAAGAACTGCAATCTGTTCTTTTGCCTTTTCCAGCATCTAGAGAGTGTCTTCATTTCTTTTCTCATGCTCCCGTGATTCCATCCTTACATCATCTGGACCTCTGTTTCAGTCATTGTACCTCCTTCTCTGACTCTAACCCCTTGTCTCATTTTTTTTTGAGGGTGTGCATGAATGGGAGAGGGGTATAGAGAGGGAGAGAGAGAATCTCAAGCAGGCTCCATGCTGTCAGCACAGGGCCCTATGTGGAGCTTGATCCCACAACCATGATATCACAACCTAAGCCAAAATCAAGTGTTGGACCCTCAACCAACTGAGCACCCAAATTCCCCTTGCCTCCTTTTTATGAGAGCCATTGTGATTATGTCAGGGCCACCTGGATAATCCAGAATAATCTTCTCATCTTTAGGATTCTTAATAACTCAAAGTCCACTTGCCATGTAAGGTAGTGTAATTACAGGTTCTGGGTATTAGGAAATGGACATCGTTGAGGGACCACTATTTTGTCTACCATGCTTTGGAATCATGAAATTATTTCTAATTATTAGATCTAATTACAACATCTAGTATGTTGTTCCACACACATACAGAGTATTTCAAAGACTCATCTCCATCTTTTTTTTTAATGTTTATTTTTGAGAGAGAGAATGATAGAGTGTGAGAGGCAGACAGAATCCAAAGCAGGTCCCAGGCTCTGAGCTGACAGCACAGAGCCCAATGCAGGAGTTAAACTCATGAACAGTGAGATCATGACCTGAGCCAAAGTCAGATGCTTAACTGACTGAGTCATCCAGGTGCCCCAAAACTTGTCTCCATCTTAACTTTCCTTTAGGCGAACATTTTTCTTCCAGTGTTTTGAGGGATTTTGTCCCCCAAAATATGTAACTATCATTTTAAATAATACACACGTTTCTATTATATAAAATAGTCATTTACAAAGGTGTTTTAAAACATGTGTATATGTGTTAATAGAAATGACAAAACATGGGGAAATGTCATACTTCCTTTTGGATACAATAGCAAAGATGCTATGTTTATATTCTGTCTTCAAAGATTGTATGGTTGATAATTAATTCTAATGTTAAGTGCATATTTTGAACTAAGCACGTTTGAGTTTACAGAGCTCATTTTGAGTCTTTGCCAATCAATTACAAATAAATGGAACATATAGTTATTTGGTTACAATAACCATTGAAAAATAGATATTTGTACAGCCCAGCTGCTAGATTGACAGAAAAGACTATAACATATTGAACATGTATCATTAATTAGTCTAAGCCTAACAGTTTAAATCCTAACCTCAATGAGATTTCCATGTTAATTGAGTATGCCAGTCAGGTATCTAGCTATTCTTGGAGTGCCGTAATTTCAAATATTTGGCCACCTTTTCAGACCGTTTTGTTTTGGAAAATATGCTCAGAATGCAATTAAGATACACAATGAGGGACTGCAAGGCACATACCAGGAGAAATGTTAGCACACACAGAAAATGCCAGAGCCACTTTTGTATTATTAAACAAGCGGAGACTTTGTATAAGAAAATAAAATCCATGTAGGCTTTGTGTGAATCCTCAGTTCATGGGCTTGGTTCATTTTTTAAAAACTTTTCTACGTGGGATTCCTTACTAACTTGATTGTTTGTTTGTATAGTTCTTTAAGCTTTTCCTCTTTTTCCTGAATCTCCTCAAAACAAAAAGAACTGAGTCTGTCTCATCCTGGACTTTCCTAGTTTCTGCCCCATTTCCATCTCTGCCAAGTTTCCTGAAACAACAATATGCTGATAGAATCCCAGTTTATACTCTAGCCTTTTGCCTTTAGATTTGTAACTCCATTTTTCATCTGAAACTTCTTTCTAAAGTGAATTCTATATATTCAAAACAAATAGGTGTTTTAAGCGCCTATCTTGATCACCAATTGTTTTGTTAAATATCTGTGTCAATCTCCTTCTTTCCCCCCCTTTTGTCCTACTTGTACTCTTCCATGTTTCTTGGTTGTTTTTTTTTTTTTTTTCATCTCAGGATCTTAGGATCCACCCCATGATATGCAGAATTTCAACATGGTTCCTCAAAGCTGTGCCACTCTAAACCTGTTAGTATGATGTAATATTACAACTGTGATCATACCATGTTATATGATACAGGAAGTTGATTTGGTTAGACCTCAACTAATCCTATGAACCAAGTCAAAAGCAGAATTTTTCTCTGGCTTTGGTAGAAGGAAAGATTTGAAGCAGGAGAAGAAATTGATGCACTGGGGCTGGCTTGAAGATGGAGGAGATTATTTGATGTGGAATGTAGGTGGCTTCTAGAAGCTGAGAACAGCTGTCATTTAACAACCACTGAAGAAATGAGGACTTCAGTACTCCAATTTCTGTTATATTCAGAGTGCTGAAACAAAACCAAACAATGCCCCAACTTCAAGGAACTCATTTTTTTTTTAAATCCAAATGAGCTTGAAAGAGAGCCCTGAATTCCAGAGGAGAAGATAGGTGTCAGCATCTTCATTTCAACCAGAACAGAGAATCCAACCAACCTTGCTGCACTTCTGACATAAAAATATGTGAGCTAATAAGTGTGTATTGTTTTAAGTCACTTGGTTTGTGGTAACTTATTACACAGCAATAGAAAATTAATATACATCCTTTAAAATGAGATGTTCCTTTGACTATTTTTGCCTTTTGTGTACATGATTTCATGGACAAGGCCATCCTTTCTCACTGTTTAAAACTACTTGAATATTCACAGTCACCAAATATATATCTCTAGACTTTGAACTCTAGATTTCATGCTGATTGCCTGCTATATGTCTATATTGGCTATTGGAGAGACAACTCATACTCACGCATTCTTTTTTTTTAAAAAAAATTTTTTAATGTTTATTTATTTTTGAGACAGAGAGAGACAGAGCATGAATGGGGGAGGGTCAGAGAGAGGGAGACACAGAGTCTGAAACAGGCTCCAGGCTCTGAGCTGTCAGCACAGAGCCCGACGCGGGGCTCGAACTCACGGACCATGAGATCATGACCTGAGCCGAAGTCGGACACTCAACCGACCAAGCCACCCAGGTGCCCCATACTCACGCATTCTTAATCTTACTCTATAAATCTACCACCTTCAACAACTGGTTCCTCTTTTTTATAATTAAACAAGAGTTTGTGATTACCCACCCTACAATGATCAAAGCTTTATTCATGAATTTTAGTCTGGAAATTTCTATTGATTTGAAGCAATATTGCATAGAGAATCCACTTATCCTTCCCTTCAGACTTGTTAATCTATCTCTCTGAAGGATTACTTCCAACATGCCTGAAGAAACTCCAAGTATTTAAGCCTACTAGACTAAAATAATACTTTCAAAAATTAACTATTTTTTTTCTTTCCGAATCAGAAAAGAATATGTGAATAGTTACCTAAGATTTCTTGCCTGAGTTCACTGATGGTATCTGCCACTGTAAGACAATACCAATCCACAGTGACTGTAAACAAAAATTAAAGGAAATGAAAGAAAGCAACCTGCAGGTAACAATAAAGAATTTAGTATCCAAAAATTCATGTTTATATGTTGAAGAATTTGCCACACAGAGTGCCAAAGTAGATATCTTGATTACTTTAAATTATTTAAAAAAATAAATCATATAGTTAAAAAAAATACAAATTCTAAGAGCATGTTGTCGAAAAAGTTGTATATATATACATTTATATATACATACATATATACACACACACACTTATTACAGTTTGATAATTATAAGTGAGCAACTATGTTTTCTCTACATTTTTATTTCTATTAAATTTATTGAGCCAAAGTCAAAAAAGAAAAGAGAGAAAAAGAGAGAAATTAGGGAAAAACAACCTGGATCATGAGCTAAATATTATAGAAATTTGAGATACTGAGTTCACAGCTTATCAATTTTCAAGTAGCATACATATCTTTATTTTTTGTGAATGTTTTTACAATTAAATGTGTACAGAGATGAGCTTAACATTTTGACAGGTTTGTTGCTCAGAAGAATTCATTCAGACATTTGTGATTGGAGCAAACTTAATTATTTTGGAAAAGATAAAATTCAGTTTGTTTTGGATACAGATGCAGTTATCTATGATGTAGGTCCCCCTTGCCTTTTCCATTATTTAGGAAGGCTTAATCTGGATTAATGGGTTTAGAGACACTCTGGGTCAAAAACTGCTGGGTTTTCCTAGTCTCAGGCTACTATTTCCTATCAATTCAGCAAGACACATCATTAAATTGGTGACTCCACAATAAGTCTCATTTAGAAAGCAGACCAAACAATAGCCTGACATCATATATTTGACTTGCCGAAATGCTCACTTATTTCAGTCTTACTCTGTCAAACCTTTTCATGTATGAGTAATGAGGTGGAAATAAATGTAAAGTAGCACAGTTAATTTTTTCTCCGTGTTTATATGCCTTTTTAAAAAATAAACTTTTGAGTGATTTCAGCAAGATGTCTGGACCACAGATGAAAGTAAAGAAAGCCTACCTGAACTACAGTATACCATTACAAGAGCCAATCTGAATTATCGGGAGTCCCAGAAGGAGACAAGGGGAAGATGGGTGCAGAAAGCTTATTAAAGAAATAATGGTGAGAACTTCGCAAATCTGGGGAGAGATTTGGCCGTCTCAATTTATCAAGCTCATAAGACTCCAAAAAATTCCACATGAAAAGATTTTGCGAAGACACATTGTAATAAAAGTGTTAAAAATCAAAGAGAATCTTAAAGGCATCAAGGAAATAGAAGCTTATAACTTACAAGGGAGCTCCAACCCATGAGTTGTGCAGTTGATTTCTCAACAGAAGGACAGAAGAGGGTAGGGTCTTCTATTCAGAGTTCTGAAACAAAACCAAACAATGCCCCAAGAATACTTTATTTGACAAAGTTTTCCTTCAGAAATTAAGGAAATATAAAGACAATTCCAAAACAAACAGAAGTTGAAGGAGGTCATCACCATTAGACATATTTTGAAGAAATGCTGAAAGAAATTGTTCAAGTTGAAATAGGGGAATGCTAATGGAGAACATGAAAACATACGGAAGTATTCTATACATTGGTAAAGGTGAATATGCAGAGAAATTCAGAATACTCTAATAGTGTAATAACGTAGTGTGTTTAACCATCTAATTCTATTAAAAGGTTACAAGACAAAAGTATAAAAATTATAGTTGCAATAATTAATGAATACACAATAAAAAGGCAGATAAATTGTGACATCAAAAACCTAAAAGAAGAAAGAGCGAAGGGCCCAGTTTTGTATATAATTGAAGTTAAATTATTAGTGTAAAATAAACTGCTGTGTAATAAATATCTGCAGGTAAGCCTCAAGGTATCTGCAAGCAAAACATACAGTAGGCACAAAATATAAAAAGAAGGAAATCAAAGCATACTACTGGGCAAGATCATTAATTCACAAAGGAACTCAGCAAAGCAGGAAAAAAGGAGAAAGGGAAGTAGAAACAGCCAGAAAACAGTAAGAAAGCCCTCCATATCAATGATTGCTCTAAATGTCAATGGTTAAATTATCCAATCAAAAAGAATAAGAGTGTCTGAATGCATAAAAACTTGACCTGACTCTATGCTGCCTGCAAGAGATTCACTTCAGTTTTAAGGGCATGAGTCGGCTCAAAGTGAAGAGATAGAAACAGAGTATCTCATGCAAGTGAAAAGGGAAAGAGCAGGCATAGCTATACTTACATAAGACAAAACACATTTTGAACCAAAGATAGTAAGAAGATACATAAAGGATTGTTAAATAATAAAGGGGTAAATCATAAATACTTAGGCACCCAACTTGGAAACACTTAAATATATTGAGTAAATATTAACAGATCTAAAGGGAGAAATAGACAACAAAAATAGTAGGGAAATGGGGTGCCTGAGTGACTCAGTCAGTTAAGCATCTGACTTCAGCTCTGGTCACGACTCAGGTTCGTGAGTTCAAGTCCCGGGTTGGGCTCTGTGCTGACAGCTCAGAGCCTGGAGCCTGCTTCCGATTCTTTGCCTCCCTCTGTCTGCCCCTACCCTGCTTGCACTCTGTTTCTTGCTCTGTCTCAAAAATAAATAAACATTTAAAAAATTAAAAAAATAGTAGGGCTGGGGCGCCTGGGTGGCGCAGTCGGTTAAGCGTCCGACTTCAGCCAGGTCACGATCTCGTGGTCCGGGAGTTCGAGCCCCGCGTCAGGCTCTGGGCTGATGGCTCGGAGCCTGGAGCCTGTTTCCGATTCTGTGTCTCCCATTCTCTCTGCCCCTCCCCCGTTCATGCTCTGTCTCTCTCTGTCCCAAAAATAAATAAACGTTGAAAAAAAAAACTGTTTAAAAAAAATAGTAGGGAACTTCAGTACCCCCACTTTTAACAATGCATAGATCATCCAGGCAGAAAATCAGGAAAAAAAAAAAAAAAAGGTTGAACTTGAACTATACAATAGACCAAATGGACCTAAAAGGCTTACAGGGAACATTTCAGGCAACAGTAGAATACACATTGTTGTCAAACATGGCACATTCTGCAAGGTAGACCATATGTTAGGTCACAAAACAAATCATTACAAATTTAAAATTGAAATTATACATACATTTTCCAATGATGCTATGAAACTGGTAAATAGTTAACAGGAGGAAAAGTGGAAAATTCACAAATATGTGGCAATTAAACAAAACACTCCTGATCAATCAATGGGTCAAAGAAAGAAACAAAATGGAAATAAAAATTATCTTGAGAAAAATCAAAATTGAAACAGAACATCCTAAACGATATAGATGCAGAGAAAACACTGATAAGGGGGACGTTTATAGTGATAAACACCTAAATGAAGAAAAAAAGAACTATCCCAAAGAACCTACTTTATACTTCAAGGAACTAGAAATAAAAGAAGAAATTTAGCAGATGGTTAGAAGTGAAATAACAAGGAACAGAGCGGAAATAAATGCAAGCAACAGAGGCCAGAAAAAAAAAATCCAATGAGGCTAAGAGCTGGTTTTTGGAAAGATTTTATAAAACTTGACTAACTTAAGCTAGATTAAGGAAAGAAAACAAAAACAAAAACAAAAAAACAAGACTCAAATGAAAGAGAACATACTACGAATAATACCGGAAAAATATATAGGATTGTAAGAGCTACTTTGAAAATTATATGCCAAAACATTGGATAACCTTGAATAAAGAGACACAGGCCTATAAACTTACTAACTACCAAGACTCAATCATGGAAGAAACAGAAAATCTGAACAGAGTAGTAATCAGTAATCAAAAACATCCAAAGAAAAGCCCAGGACCAGATGGTTTCACTGGTGAATTCTACCAAACATTAAAATAAGAAGTCCAATTCTTTTTAAATTCTAACAGAAGCACCTGGGTGGCTCAGTCGGTTAAGTGTCCCACTTCAGCTTGGGTCATTATCTCGCAGTTCCTGAGTTTGAGCCCCGCAGTTGGGCTCTGTGCTGATAGCTCAGAGGCTGGAGCCTGCTTTGGATTCTGTGTCTGCCTCTCTCTCTGCCCCTTCCCTGCTCACACTGTCTTTCTCTCTCTCAAAAATAAATATTAATTTTTTTTAATTAAAAAAGTAAAAAAATAAATTATAACAAAGAGGATGGAACTCTCCAAGACTCATTTTACAAGGTCAGCATTACTCTTCTGCCAAGGTCAATAAAGATCTTGAAGAAGAAATTACAGGCCAATATCCTTGATGAAAACAGATAAAAAAATCTCAACAAAACATTAAACTGGATTCAGCAAGATATTTAGAGGTGATATACCATGATCAAGTGAGATTTATCCCTGGGATGCAAGGATAATTCATCACACAGAAATGAATCAATGTGATAACACATTAGTAGAATAAAAGTTGAAAATGAGATCATCATGTCAATCCATAGGTACAGAAAGAAAAACATCAGATGGAATTCAACACTGAATCCAATAATCAGGGAAATTCAATAATCAGGGAAATGTAAGTCAAAATCACAATGAGATATAACAAGTGTTCCAAAGATGTGGAATAAAGCACCTTTGTGTGCTGTTGGGATGATAAATTGGTACAGCCACTATGGAAAATAGTATGGAAGTTCCTTAGAAAATAGTAAAATAGTATGGAGATTCCTCAAAAAATTTAAAAAGAGTACTGCGATATAATGAGTAATCCTACTTCTGGATGTATATTGAACGGAAGTAAAGTCAGAATCTCTAAGTGATATCTGCACTGCCATATTTACTGCAGCATAATGCACAATGGTCAGGACATAGAAACATCTAAATGTCTATTCATAGAAGAATAGGTAGACAAGATGCATATATATACACACACACACACACACATATATACATGTATATATACACACACATACATACATACAATGGAATGTTATTCAGCTACTAGAAAGAAGGAAATCCTGTCATTTGCAGCAATATGGATAGATCTTGAGGGCATTATGCTAAGTTAAATTAAGTCAGAGAAAGACAAAGAATACATGATATCACTTATATTTAGAATTAAAAAAAAAACCCTCAGAATCAAAGAGAACAGTGTGGTGGTTGCCAAGAGCTGGGGGAAATGGGGAGAGGTCAAAGGGTGCTAACTTCCATTTAGAAGATGAGTAAGATTTGGAAAGCTAATGTACAGTATGGTTACTATAGTTAACATTACTGCATTAAATACTTGAAAGTTGCTAAGTGAATAGATCTTAAGTGTTTTCATCTCTCTCTCTCACACACACAAACACACATATGTAATCATCATTTATATACCTTAAACTTAAGCAGTGTTATATGTCAATTGTGTTTCAAAAAACAGAAAAAATAAACTTTGTTGGTTAGGACATATTTGAATTATAAAACTATGGGGAACATGCAGATAGTATGGTGTCCACATACCCCAGATCCATTTTCCCCTCTGGTTAGATCTTACATTTTTAGCATAGTACATTTGCTATAGTTAATGAACCAATATTGATGCATTATTACTCAGATAGATTTAGTTTTATGTTCCAGGACCCATACCATATTACATTAATTTTAATGTCTCTTTAAGCTCTTTTTTTTTTAAGAGAAAGAATGAAAGAGAGCATCTTAAGCGGGGTCCATAAATAGCGTGGAGCCCAGATACGGGGTTCTATCTTGTAACCCTGGGATCAAGACCTGAGCTAAAATCAAGAGTTGGATGCTTAACCAACTGAGCCACTCAGGCACCCCTGTGTAGTCTCCTCTTGTCTGTGACAGTTTCAAGTATTTTGTAGAATTTCTGTCTATTGGTATTTGTATGATGGTTTCACATGAGTAGACTTGAGGTTAAGTGTTGTGGAGGAAGACCATAGAGGTAAAATATCCTTCCAAAGACATCATATCAAGTGTACATACTATCAATACGACTTATCACTGTTGGTATTGACCTCAGTTGCCTGGTAAAAGTAATTTTTGTCAGATTTACCCACTATAAAGTTATTTCCTATACTGTAATCTTTGGAAGAAAGTCACTATACACAGTGCAAGAAAATAAAGTAGTGTTGGATTATGACACAAAGTAAATATTTGTGAGTACATACTGATATAAATAATCAGATGAATCAATAAACAGAGGAGGCAAATCTCCCATGCAAAAGAATTCCAAATAATTTATGTAGCAATAGTTTAGCTCAAGGAGATAGAATGTGACTCCCAGCTTCTTAAGTGACCTTCCTTTTTACTTTCGTCACTGGAGGTCTAAGGAGATCTACAGATGGTGGAATAGGGGTAGAGAATATTGAAGCATATGATGGATGATACCTTCCAGGATTAAAGCCACGTAAGTCCTTATTCAAGCATTCTAATGAAACCCTAAGCATTATATTTACTAATGACAGTGCAGAACATTTAAAACAAAAGCTTGAAAGCGCTTTGAGAAAAAAATATATATAAAAGAATTGAGAAATTATGTAAAAATTATATAAATATTGGAAAGAATTCCCAGTAGAGAGGGGGAAAAATCTCATTAGTGAAGCGATAGATTTGAAGCCTTATAAACAGCTCCCGGATTTCTAATGTATCCTGGCAAACATAAACTTTTAACTACACACCCATACACACATGCATATATACTCCACATATTCGAGTTTGTGCACGCTTATGTCTATGTGAGTGTATGTGTATATATGCAAGTATTTGTGAGTGTGTTTGTGTATGTCTAAGTGAGTATAGTTGTTATCAGCATACACCCATATTAGTGTCCAGCAGTTTGCTAAGTTCCTTGACTTCTTCCTAAGGAACTTTCACATACTGGAAAATAGTGTCTTAACTGGGAAATTACAAAACCTTTGATGTGTTAGAAGGTTATATTACCTTACCTACACTTAATATTAATGATCGTCTCTTTTCTCATGGATATGTATTGATATATTTTCTCCAATGTATGTGATTTAAATATTTTTCATCGTGATTTAAATAAAGTATCTGGTAAAATTTGATAGTTTTAGAAAGATAATTAATGATGTCTCATGCACAAAGTATCTTCCACCAATAGTTGAATTGATTATATTTAAATCTCAGTATTTTCCTGATTATTTAGAAGGGCATGTTAATTTCTTCTTATATTTAAACTTATGTAAAATGTAGTCAGTTATTTATGAAATCTTATTTTAGCAAATTTCAGCCATTTTCATTACCACTAAGAATAAAATTGATGTAAAGACACAAATGTGCTTGTAACGTACTTTGTTGACAACAGACACTTTTTTAAAGATTACGGTGTGTTGTAAAAAACTACGGGTAAATCTCGACATTGGCAGAAATATGGTCGACTTAAGGTTTATATAAAAATACTCATGCTTCTGTGTAAATTAACTTCACTTCTCTTCACTTGGCAGGGTGGTTAGGAATAGAAAAAAGTAATGGTCTCTTAGGCACATAATGTTTGTAAGTTCAGGATTTTGTGTACTCAGAATTTTTTTCTAAATGACATAATCTTGCTTAAAACATCACCCAGAAACCCATTTGCTCTCACAAGAGACTTTTTAATTAACAGTCACATCTGTGCTATTACACTATTTTTTTGCAAAGCTAGCAACAACTTAAACCACATTATTAAATTATGAAAAAATGCATAAATCTCAGTGGACTTGTTTGGTGTTTCAAGAGCCAGAAATAGTGATCCCTCTGCCTCTAGGGTCTGGCCTTGAATTACTTAAAAAAATTTTAATGATATTATTAACTATTTAATAGTAGAATATTTTGAGCCCCTTTCAAATATAAATGACATTAAAAATTAAACTGTTTAAAGTATTAAAGGTTACCTGAATAAAATTGATTAGAAATATGTTTCAAATCTATTTAAAGTTGCAATATTTAAAGGTGCTAGCAGATGCAATTTTCCAAGAGACCAATAAACCAATAGTTTAATATTTAAATTAAATATATATTAAACATTGAAGGTCTAGAGGGCTTGTAGGTCTGGAGGCTGCTTAAAAATATGAAGATAAACTGTTATTGCTACGTTGTCCTCATGTAACTTGTGTATATAAAATCTATTTTAAAAATCATTGGCCTAATTACAAATAAGTTTAGTATGCTATATTTTTCTCACCTTTAGAGTTTTTATATTCTTTCTTTTCCTCTTAACATATTATTTAGTAATCATTTACTGGAAATGTTTTCTAGAATTTTTGCGAGACTTTTTTTATCCTTAAATTAGATTCACACCCCAACTCATGAATTCATAGTTAATATTTTACAATGAAAAACCAATGACATAAGGGAAATATGAAATCTATATTAAGTAAATTATTTTCTTTCAAAGTCTTTATTAAATTGATAGCTATATTCTGCACTTAAAATGTATAGGATTTCAGACCTAATATTAGGTCTTATTATGAAAAATATAATTGTACACAGTGGAAAAGCATTTAATATTATGTCAAATATTTCAAATCACTTCATGGAAAATTGTTGAAGCTTTACTCAACTTTAAGTCAAATACAAATCCAGGAATTAATTACAATTGATTTTATAGAAGATTTGTAAAGCAGAACTTTTAAAAATCTATTGTTTCTTAGAAAGTTTTGAATAATACAATTTAATTTGTCTTGATACCAACAGGGACCAGGAAAAGCTGATTTAATTAGATAATGGTAAGACTTGCCCTATTTTTAAATAGAATATTTAAAATATGTCATCTAACTCCAATGATTTCATGATTTATATGAAATGTTCAGTGCAGCATATAATAATATTATTCTTTTCAAAGAAAAAAAAGGAAAAAAAAGGGAGCATGGACTGTGGTTCTGTAATTTAGAAAGATTAATATGAAAGTTCAAAGTTTTTAATGAAAGGTATATTTGTAATTGGTATTGTTTCATGCAATTTATACAAAGAAATTTACATTTATACCAAAGAGAATGAATACATGAATTTATACTGTGACTTTTTCTTTTCTTCCTTGTGAAATACTTTTTTTTAAATTACTGTTTCTATTTATGCAGTCATTAAATCTATACAATATTTTATTATGTCTAGATACATATTATACACTTTCATTGAGGTAAAATATGCAAATGTTCATATATTCCATACAACAGATTGGGACTGCTAAATACAGACTTCAGAGTAAACCAAAGCAGAAAAAAAAAAAAAAAATGGGATTAGTCTTTGAGTTAAAAAGAAAAACAAAACAAAATATATCTTTCTCTGGGGTGTCAGAGAAATAAGAGAAGTTGTTTCAGATGCAGTTAAGGTTGTAGGTAGTTGGGTATATCTGGTAACTGGAAGAAGTATGAGAGTCTCAGAAAACTGAAGCTGTCAATAAACATTTTGCAAAGCTGACTAGGAAACTGAAAGAGTGTAGAAAGATTATCGATGTTGGACTCCCTGAATCTTCACTGATGCCCCTTGGCCAAGTTATATGATTTGCCAAGATGGTTGAGAATCCTGGGTAAAATAAATGGGAATGATTATTGTAGGATTAACACAGAATTGGAGTATGAGCGAGAATTTATCCCAGGGGAAAGGGAATTTTATAAATCATCAAGAAAGTGATTGGAATAGCAAACTGTATTGTCTCCATTGGTCAAGAAAAAAAAAGTCAAACAATAAATGGGGTTGTTAAATTAGGAGAAAATTGTTATTTCAGAGACCGGTGTGTAACAATAGGGCTGATAAGCACAAGTTTTGAAAGGAAGGGTTTGAGTGAAATAGTGTGATAAAAAGTACTTAATAAGAAGTAGAGAATAGAACTGACACTGAACAAAGACAATTTTAGGTACAACTCAGGATGAAAGCTATTTGAGTTTACTTTAAAATATATTTCTCATGGAGAAAAACTCTAAACCTCAGTTTCTTTATATGATAGAAAATAAAATAATGTAGCTTATCACAGTATTGTTCAAATTAAACAGTAACAAGTGATTGGTACTGCACTGGACACATTATTATATATTCCATGTATGGATGAATTTTTAAAATTCATTTATTATTTTTCTTCCCTCTTTCCTCAGAAAGGGACAGTGTGAATAGCCATCCTTTTAGTTTCATTTGCCACATTTGTATTTTTCAAATGAAACATTGTCTCTGTCCGGAATCTACTGTCTACTGAATTTTCACATGTCTTGCTGAATTAGTTTTGTCTGTCCTTTTCCAAATGCAAATAAGTAGCAAACCTGTCTCAGTCATCTTTCATGTACAGTGCCTTGGCCACCGGCCAAGTCATAAAGTCTATCAGACTTTCTGAAAGCTGTTTTTTGGTCTCTGGGTATCCAGCCCACTGTGATTTGTTTAATGATTTGACATGTGCAGTACAACTTTTCTAGGCATTGTAGATTGTCTCGTTACATTAGTCTCACATTCCTGGTCTAGTTTCTTGAATTTCTAGCAAGCGTGCAAGGAAATTCTTCTTTGCGTTGTTCTGCAAACTCTTCTGCCAGCCTTGTGAGCTATCTATCACTAAAAGAAAATAAAGTTAAAGAGTTATCTGCATCAGTAGCTTCACATCTAGCAAGGAAGTTTTTATTTTCATGTAGCTTGCTCAAGTGTTCCTTTTTCTCCTATTACATTTTTCATTAAAACGATTTCTGTTTCTCGCCATGGAGTCAGACTAGAAATAATTATTGACTGATTTCTCCATCATTAACTTTGAGAGTCTCTTGCTTGTTGCCCAGCCATTTGTTTGTAGATATATTAATTACAGAATCTATTTTCACATTACTTTTCTGGTATTTGTTTTAACATCTCTTGTGTCTTCTTGAAAAATCTAGAATCTATCTGCCAGATATGTAACCCACCTTCGTGAAATAAGACGGGGTGGAAAATTCGTGGTTACATTTTAACAGTCATTTGATCTGTTCCTGTGTTTGTCACTCCTACAACTGGCATTTCAGTCTCAAACTCAATTCTCAGTTTTGTTCCAAAGTGGAGATTTTGAGGGCAGCGCAAAGCTTTATTAACTCTTTCATCTCAGTGGGATTCCATTAAAGGTTGTGGTTTAATGTGCGAGAATTAAAAACTAGGGAATAGTGTGAATTTCTAATGGCACCTTTCTGATCACATTTCCATTCCTAGGGTGTACTCAGTGTTGTAATTAAATTGTTCTTAGGTATACTGAACAGTACTCTGTTTCGAGTATAAAAGCAATACCTCTGAAAGTGCCAGGTTGGTGACGAGAGTAACCAAGACCCTGTGACAATCCAACTATTATATTTACTCTGTTTTGCTATCTTTTCTTTCACTAATTTTTACTATGCAACTATTATATATTTGATTTAGTGTGAAGCAGTATGTGTATATAAATATATACTAGCTTTTTAACATTGTTAGTTGAATAGTAATAGACATATTAGATCTTCCTGCAGTAATTTCTTGAGCTCAACAGGCAGCCAATTAGCACCGTAAGACATAGAACTATAACATCCCAAACAAGCTATTGTGTATTTCAATATTAAATCAGTTTTCTTTTAATTCAATGAAAGTAATGCTGATGATAAGATCTAATGAGCGAACGTGCATTCTCAAGCATTTTCTTTTATCTCCAATTCATTTTATTTTCCCTTATCACTGATTCAAAATTGAAGGGGACTCATTAGGGAAAACAGAAAGATATTAATGTAAAGATTTAAGTGATATAAAGAGCTCTGTCCAAGGTTCAGGTACATATCAAATAATTTTAATTAAAATAATGGCACTTAGGAAGCATTTTAGAAGATGTTAATCTCTAAGCTTGATAAACTGGAAGAGCCATCTAGGTAGAGTTAAGTATTGTCTTTTCTCAGCATACTTACAACAAAGAAAAATGAAAGATACTTAATTTACCATTGTATGAAGAAATATTTTATGTTCAACAAAATTTTTACTTTAACATGAGTTTGTTCTTTAATTTACGTTTTTTTAAAATAATTCTAATGGGGCGCCTGGGTGGCGCAGTCGGTTAAGCGTCCGACTTCAGCCAGGTCACGATCTCACGGTCCGTGAGTTCGAGCCCCGCGTCAGGCTCTGGGCTGACGGCTCAGAGCCTGGAGCCTGTTTCCGATTCTGTGTCTCCCTCTCTCTCTGCCCCTCCCCCGTTCATGCTCTGTCTCTCTCTGTCCCAAAAATAAACGTTGAAAAAAAAAAAATTTAAAAAAAAAATAAAATAAAAAAATAAAATAATTCTAATGACACACAAGCTTCATTTCAGTTCTATTTGCTAAGGAATTTCATTCACTAAAGAACATGTACTAATTCCAATTTATAAAAAAAAATCTTTTCTGTTTTAAGATAGATGAATCTAGAACATAGGAAAGCATTTCCACAATTTAAATTCAGCCAGTCAGTGACAGGGCAGTTAGGTGTAGTTGTCGGACTCTCTAGATACCTTAGTTGGACCAAGAATTCCTGCAGATTCCCTGGAAAAGATGCTTTCATGGGAATTGTGAAGTATTCAAAAGATCTTGCTCAATAAATAGTGAAATGGAATTTGTGAGCTGTGGTAGCAAATATGTGATGGCAAAATGAAGGAATTATTGACACAGTAAAAGGAGGGAAGGAAAATGTGAAAACATGACTCACAGTTTCCTATCAGGAATTAAAAAAATCAACATGCCAGACTGTTATCAATAACTTGATAGCCTTGAGGTACATTTCTTCTAAGTGAGTTTGGTTTTCAAGCATTATGCCTTACAGTGCCACCCTTATACCTGTCCAAGAAGAGCTTAGGCTTGTGACATAGGGCTGACCTATGTGAGGGGCTCACTCTGACTCTTCTCTGACCATACTCTTCTCTGCAGGGCCAAGGGGGCTCAACTTTATGAACACCCATCCACATTATAGATACATTGTGGGTACTATCAACCCAAAATGAGCCTCAATTTGGCTTCATGGCCTATGCTAACCTCTTTGCTAGTTTGGTGATTTTTTATTTATTATTTTTTTAAAATAATTAATTTTAATATAATTTATTGTCAAATTGGCTTATATATAACACTCAGTGCTCATCCCAACAAGTGCCCTCCTCAATGCCCATCACCCATTTTCCCCTCTCCCCCACCCCCCCATCCACCCTCAGTTTGTTCTCTGTATTTAAGAGTCTCTTATGGTTTGCCTCCCTCCCTCTCTGTTTGTAACTCTTTTCCCCCGTTCCCTTCCCCCATGGTTTTCTGTTAAGTTTCTCAAGATCCACATGTGAGTGAAAACATGTGATATCTGTCTTTCTCTGACTGACTTATTTCACTCAGCATAATACCTTCCAGTTCCATCCACTTTGCTGCAGATGGCATGATTTCATTCTTATTGCCAAGTAGTATTCCGTTGTATATATAAACCACATCTTTCATAATTTCACTATTGTTGAAAGTGCTGCTATAAACATTGGGGTACAGATGCCCCTGTGCATCAGCACTCCTGTATCCCTTGGGTAAATTCCTAGCAGTGCTATTGCTGAGTCATAGGGTAGATCTATTTTTAATTTTTTGAGGAACCTCCACACTGTTTTTCAGAGTGGCTGCACCAGTTTGCATTCCCACCAACAGTGCAAGAGGGTTCCCGTTTCTCCACATCCTTTCCAGCATCATTAGTTTCCTGACTTGTTCATTTTAGCCACTCTGACTGGTGTGAGGTGGTATCTCAGTATTATCATTTTTTGTTTGTTTATTTTTGAGAGAGAGAGAGAGAGAGAGAAAGAGAAAGAGAGAGAGAGTGAATGAACGAACGGGGCCTGGGCAGAGAGAGAGGGAGACACAGAATCTGAAGCAGCTCCAGGATCTGCACTGTCAGCACAGAGCCTGATATGGGGGGGGGGGCTCCAACTCAAGGACTGTGAGATCGGGACCTGAGCCCAAGTCAGATGCTTAACTGACTGAGCCACCCTGGTGCCTTGAGTGGTGATTTTTTTTTAAATTTTTTTTGTAATGTTTATTTATTTTTGAGACAGAAAGAGAGCATGAACAGGGGAGGGGCAGAGAGAGAGGGAGACACAGAATCTGAAATGGGCTCCAGGCTCTGAGCTGTCAGCACAGAGCCCGACGCGGGGCTCGAACTCACAGACCGTGAGATCATGACCTGAGCCGAAGTCGGACGCTTAACCAACTGAGCCACCCAGGCGCCCTGAGTGGTGATTTTTTAAAATTAGCATTTGTTAAGTAAACCCCTGGGGTTTGAATACTGGTTCAACAAAGACCATAAGGGAAAGTGAGGTAGAGGAGGTTATTACTCACAGTCCTGGAGGGAGTACACAGCATGCCTTGTATGCTCACATGGGGAGGTCAGAGCAGCATGTGGGCAGACAGCAAGGAGTGGGACTTGGGGCACATGACTTCATTAGGATCTGTGGGTGGAGTGTTTTGGGCTTCCCAGGTTAAGTCTGGGTTGGTCAGTTCAAACCAATTGTCGGCAGGTTTTGGTAAACTCTATGGTGGTCTTATCTCAGGGACACACAAATGAAGGAGTTGGGAGGCAGAAGAGACTGTCCGTCATCATTGGCATTGGGGAAGTTGTAACAGAAACTTATACTTGTCACTGTGTAGGCTGTCATATAGGAAATGCCCCTGAGCAAGGGGCTGGTGTCTGTTCAAGGGCCCAGAAGGCCACGTAGGCAACAAACTGCATGCAGAGGTAGCCGTGTTATAGAATACTTTAAACTGTCAACAGCCCGTCAGTCTTCCCTATATCCGACTACCCACGAGGGCCTACCTCTAATTCCAGAGGGTTGTCTGAAAGGGAATTGTTGGGGATTGTGTAGGGACTGCCCTGTAGACTAAGTGTGGATGAATAGTGTGGAGTACATGATGCATGAATGGGAGGCCTTTCACGACAGGAGAGGGCCTGGAGAATGGAAGAGGAGAGGAGTGGACTGTGAGCCTCCTGGATAATAATAAAGATACATTTATCAAAATAGGACAGTAAATATTTTACTTAATAGTTTGGTAAATGACTAATATCTGAATACTTGGTGTATGATTTTTCTGTTAAAAAAATTTTTTTAATGTTCCTTTTTGAGGGAGAGAGAGACAGAGTACGAGTGGGGGAGGGGCAGAGAGAGAGGGAGACACAGAATCTGAAGCAGGCTCCAAGCTCGGAGCTGTCAGCACAGAGCCCGACATGGGGCTCAAACCCACAAACCGTGATATCATGACCTGAGCTGAAGTTGGATACTTAACCAACTAAGCCACCAGGCGCCCCATGATTTTTCCATTTGTTCCTTTCTTGGACAACAAATGTTGACAACTTACCCAGTACGATTTTCAGGCAGTCAGAAATGCCATACAGTATAATTGCACCACTATTTAATTTGCTACAGAAAACAATCAAGAAAGCTTGTCAAACTATTATATAACATTTCTGTAAGTTATGTTTTAGACTTTTTGAAAGAAATTTTGAGACTGAAAGATACATTTTAATCATATATCACTTTTGTGCTCATTTAAAAAGTTAAGTGAAAACTCATTAAGATATGCCCAAATCGTTTCTGTATTCATATTATGAATATTTTGAATCATTTATTTATTCTGGTCTGTCGACATCTGTGGTTTTCTATACAGTATTTTCATGTTTTTTTTTTCTTTTTGAAGAGCTTTGGTAATGGACGATTTCTGGAAGAGTACCTCTTTATTTTCTTTAGAAATTCTTCAGGCTACTGAAACCCTTTTGTAATATTTGATGTTGCCATATTCTTCATATTATTATTGTCAACAAAAGAATTGCAGACCAAGTTAGAACATGTAAAGGAAATAGAAAGATCATGATGAAATTCCCTTAACCAACTATGATTATAAAACATGTTCTAATTTAAGAAATGTTAAAATGCGAGTATGTGTGTATGTGTACATACACATAAGAGAGGAAACAATGTCATTCATTCATAATGTTCTTAACAACATTGAACTTGAAAAACCAACAAATAGTCTCTTTTAGTTAGTCCCTACTGTCTCAGCTTGAACTTTAATATCTTTCTCCTTTACCTCATACTTCTGCTTCCTTCTCCCTTCTTTCTTTCATATATTACAAGGGTCATTAGGGACCTTCATTTTATTATCATGCATATTACTCACATACAAGTGATTCATTACTATTTAATTGTTGGAAATATTGTTGAAAATGTCAAGGTTCTGATTATGAATTGATGTTGAAAATGAAACCTGTAGCTTATCTAGCTATATTTTTTATATAGTAAATTGATATTTCACAAAGATATTTTAGACTTAATTATATTAAACAAGTAAAATGGTGTATCAAAAGTGTTAATATTTTGAGGTGCCTGGGAGGCTCATTCGGTTAGGTGTCCAACTTCAGCTCAGGTCATGGTCTCATGGTTCGTGATTTCGAGCACCAAATCAGGCTTTGTGCTGACAGATCAGAGCCTGGGGTCTGCTTCTGATTCTGTGTCTCCCTCTCTCTCTCTCTGCCCCTCCCTGATCAGACTCTTTTCTCTCTCTCTCTCTCTCTCAAAAATAAACATTAAAAAATTTAAAAACTGTTAACATTTTAATTAGTTTTTAATATTTTAATGCTAGGCCATTTATTATATGCCAATTATGGGTTTTATGGTATTGAAAAAAGGTATATTTTCATTGAGCTATTAACTAAAAGTTAGTATTTGAATGTTTCCTTTCATAATTCTGGGACCATGTAGATGATTATCCTCATTTTTTTCCTAATTATTTAATGTGGTATCCATGACATTCCAAAATTTTGTCTTCATCCATGACTTTAACTTAATCTTTCATCATTTTCCCATTGATTTCTGAGGTTAAACCACACTAGTCTTTTTAAATTCCTATTAACCACAATGGGACTGCTCTATTTTCCTGTTCATTCTAGGAGTCCTTTCTCATGAAGCATATTGTTTTAGAAAGACTCATTTCTTTGCTAGGTCTCTTCTCTATATATGATTCCTCTTTGATAAGTTAATTCAAGATTAATATTTGAGTTGTTTTGAGTTTTTGTATCAAGTTATCATGGACAAAGCTGATATATACATTCATGTGCAGGGTTTTGTGTGAATATAAGTTTTAATTTCTCTAGAATACACATCCAATAGTGCAATTGCTGTGTTAAATTTTATAAGAAACTAACAAACTGTTGCACAGAGTTGTCATGGCCAGAAATATTTGAGACCCCAGATTCCTACCCACTAGAGTACATGCCTTCTAAAACTCTCCCCCTTGAGTGCCAGTGACAGCTGTGAACATGAGGAGAAATACTCCTGTGATACAGCCAAAGGAATTTTGAAGATCTAATTGATATCCCTAATCAGTTGACTTTGATATAATCAATAAAGAGGTTATCCTATGTAGACCAGACATAATTAAGTGCATTCTATTTATTTATTTAAGAAAAAGTTTAAACATTTATTTATTTTTGAGAGCCAGAGCATGAGTGGGGAGGAGCAGAGAGAGAGGAAGACACAGAATTCAAAGCAGGCTCCAGGCTCTGAGCCGTCTGCACAGAGTCTGATGTGGGACTTGAACTCAAGAGCCATGAGATCGTGATGAGAGCTGAAGTCTGATGCTTAACTGACTGAGCCACCCAGGTGCCCCATGTAAGCCTATTTTAAAAGAGACTCAAAGCAGCAGAGTCTGATCTGTGGGTCTGAGGAACAAATGGGTATATTGTTGAGTGTGCCATCTGACAAAGACCAGGATGTAGCCACTAGATATTGAGAATGCTCTCCAGCCAAGAGCTAGCAAGAAAACAAGGATGGCAGTCACAAAACTACAAATAAATGAAATCTGCCAACAACCTGAGGAGATTGAGACTATCTCTTTCCTTGATCTGGCCTCCAGATAAGCACACGTTTAAGTTAACACCTTAATTTCAAACTTGTCACACCTTGAGCAGAGGATCTGTAAAATGAACTACGTGGCTGGCTTTTATCCTCAGTTCTTGGGAGATAGTCTCTAAACTCTTGGAATTTACCAAGTGGTAGGAGTGTCTGTTGCTCATCATGAGCCAGTCATATTGTCCTGGATTGTATGCTAACAAGGTCACTCATGATGGGACCCTCGATAGTCAGTGCTAAGGAAGTGGCTCAGGATGGAGTCTGCTCAAAACAGAAGGACCATGTGATCAGAGAGTTGAGCCTTTAGGGATGGAAGGGGCCTGGCTTCAATCTGAAATTTCTCCCTTAGGGGTAAAGAAGGAATGGAGTATGGAAGGCATTGGCCTTTTAATGTGCTGTGGGAGGGGCCAGTTTCTATCTTGCCTCACATAGAGTGTTCATGAAATAGCCATAGGTCAGTTGCCTGGAGGCAGTTAAAAAGAAACCCAGTGGCAGGCTGCTTACTGAAAGTGGCATGGCTGTGTGAGTTTGAGAGAAGACAGAGACTGAGCCTTCTCTCCCAGGAAAGAGCTAAAGTGTTGTGTATGCCTGTTATGGCCCAGACCTCTCAGTGAGCCATCAAAGGAGGTAGTTTATTTCTTCTCACAGGGAGTGCTGAACAAAGTAAAAGGAACAGGTGTTTTACCATACTCTGCCTGGCTTGGCAACATAGGGAGAAGGTACAGAACTAGAGGACTTCTCTACAAGGAAGAAGGGAAGTAAAGCATGCCTCCAACATCCTGGCCCATGTTTCTAGCAGTCAGACACCAGACGGAAAACCAGATGATGGGCTCCTGAAGGAAAAAGAAACCTGTCCGTCCCTTATTTAATAATTTATATTGAGATGTCCAGAGAAGACACATAATATGTAAAAGTTTCAAGAGACTCCCAGAATCTCTCCCTGGGTTGACTGGTGAAGATATTCCTTGTCAAAGATGGTAAGTAAATACTTGGAGAGGAGGCTGTTTATTCAAATGCACAGACAGGAGTGCAAAGCTGTAAGCAAACACAAAGAATCAGGAAGCTATGATATATATAAGTCTCCAGTAATAGACCTTAAAGAAATAAGATCTGTCAATTACCTTAGAAAAAAATAAAAATAATCATCTCAAAGAAGCCTAGTGCATTGAAATAGAACATAGCAACAGGAAATGAAATCAGGAAAATGATGCATGAACAAAATGAGAATATAAAAACAAAAAAAATAGAAACAATAGAAAATTGCCAAAAAAAGTTGTGTGGCTGAAGAGTACAGTAACTGAACTGACAAATTTAATAAAGAGCTTCAACAGCAGACTCAATAAATCAGGAGAAGAAAAATCATCAAAAGTTGAAGAAAGATCATTTAAAATGATCAAGTTAGAAAAACAAATAGACAAAAAGCGAAAAAGCATGAAGAAATCCTAAAGGACTTATGAGAAACCATCAAACAAATCAATATATACATGATAGGTGTCCCAGACGAAGAGTGAGAGACAAAAGGGAAGAAAACTTAATAAAGCAAATAAAGGTCAGAAGCTCCCCAAATCTGAAGAATAAAATAGTTATCTAGATTCATGAAACCCTCAAATCTCTAAATACAATAAAACCAAATTAGTCTATACCAAGCCACGTTATAATCAAATTGTCAAAAGTCAAGGATAAAGAGAATTTTGAAGGCTGGAAGAAAAAAGTCACTTTTTATATACTAGGCATCCCCCACAAGGCAATAAACAGATTTCTCAGCAGAAACCCTTGCTGGCCAGAGGAGTAGGATGATCAAAGTGGTGAAAGAAAGGAAAGTTGACAACCAAGAATGCAACACCTGGGAAACTGCTCCTTAAAAATGAAGGAGAGATAGAGACTTTCCTACACAAACAAAAAATGGGGGCATTCATGAAGAATAGTTCCCTTATAGAAATTGGTAAAGGGAGTTCCTCAAGTTGAGATGAGGGGATGCTTGACAGTAACTAGAAAGCACATGGAATTATAAACCTCACGGGTAAAGATAAATATATAGACAAATACAGTATGCTATAAAACTATAATGGTGATGTGTAAATTACTTTTAATTTTAGTATAAGATCTAGAAGATAAGGATATCTTATATTTTAAGATAACATAGCCTGGGTGGCTCAGTCAGTTAAGCATCTGACTCTTGATTTTGGCTAAAGTCATGATCTCAGGGTCTCTGGGATTGAGCTGAGCATTGGGCTTCATAGGGAGCCTGCTTGGGATTTTCTCTCCTCTCTCTGTGCCCTCCTCCACTTGCTTCTCTCTCTCTCTCTCTCTCTCTCTCTCTCTCTCTCTCTGTCTCTGTCTCTCTCTCTCAAAATAATAAACATTTTTTTAAAAAAAGAACAACTATAGCTACAAAAAGGTGTTGATGAGTACACAATATAAAAGTATGTAAAATGTGACATCCACAACATAAAGTATATATGTGGAAGAGCAGGTGTAGCATTTTGTATGTGATTCAAGTTACCTGTATAAGTCAGAATTCTCCAGAGCAACAGAACCAATAGGGTAGAGGAATTGGCTTACACAACTGTGGAGGCTGAGAAGTCTGATCTGCCATTTGCAGGCTGTAGATTCAGAAAAACTGGTAGTATAATTCAGTCCGACTCCAAAGTCCCAAGAACCAGGAAAGCCACTCATGTATATCCCAGCTTGGGTTTGAAGGACAGAGAGCCAGGAGCCCCTAGAGGACAAGAGCAATGTTTCAGCTCAAGCAATGAGTTTTTTCTATTTACACATTTAATGGATTGGTTGTTGCCCACCTGTATCAGGGAGAGCACCCTGCTTTACTAAGTCCACCAATTGAATGCTAATGTCATCTTGAAACAATTTTACAAGCATATCCACAAATGTTATATCACCAACTGTCTAGCCTACATTGACCCAGTCAAGTTGGCACACTATTAAGCATCACATTATCAGTTTAAATAGATACATTTTATGTAACTATATTTTACATTTTATGTAAGCTTCATGGTAACCACAAGTAAAATACCTGTTTAAGATACACAAAAGAAAAAGAGAAAATAATAAAAGCATATTGCTACAAAAATCAATGTATCACAATTGAAGGCCATGAGAGAGGAAGAGAAGGACAAAAGACCTATTAGAGTAAACAAACAAACATAAATGGATTAAACTCCCCAAACAAAAGAGATAGAATATCTTAGTGGATTTTTTTTTTAACTCTTTATTTACGTTAGAAAGAGAGCTCCAGGGGCACCTGGGTGGCTCAGTCGGTTAAGCTTCTGACTTCAGCTCAGGTCACAATCTCGCGGTCCTTGAGTTCGAGTCCCGCGTCGGGCTCTGGGCTGATGGCTCCGAGCCTGGAGCCTGCTTTCGATTCTGTGTCTCCCTGTCTCTCTGCCCCTCCCCCGTTCATGCTCTGTCTCTCTCTGTCCCAAAAAAAATAAATAAACGTTGAAAAAAAAAAATTAAAAAAAAAAAAAAGAGAGAGCTCCAGTGAGCCTGTGTGCACTGTGCAAGTGGGGTGGGGCAGAGGGAGAGGGAGACAGGGAATCCAAGCAGGCTCTGCACTGTCAGCACAGACCCCAACATAAGGTTCGAACTTACCTGTGATATCATGACCTGAGCCGAAATCAAGAATCATACACTTACCTGAGCCACTGAAGTACGTCTATGGATACTTCTAATGGATTAAAATATCAAGATGCAATTGTATGCTCTCTAGAAGAATCTTACCTTAGATTTAAGAATACACATGAGCTTAAAATGAAGAGGTATTAAAATATATTCCATGAGAATTATAATCAGAAGAGAACTGGGATAGCTGTACTTATGTTGGAAAAAACAGGCTTTAGTTCAGAAACTGTCACAAGAGACAGGAAGGTCATTATGTAATGATAAAAGAGTAAATGTATCAGAAACATAGAACAATTGTAAACTTATATGAGACCAACACCAAATAACCTATATATATAAAGCAAACATTGGTTGATCTGAAGGGAGAAATTTCCAGCTAGACAATAATAATAGAATTTAATACCTTGTTTTCAATAATGAATAGAAAATTCAAACATAAAATCAATAAGGGAACAGTGGACTTGAGCCACACTATAGACCCAAGTGGACCTAACATATACAGAACGTCTTATACATCAGCAAAATACAAATAATTTTCGAGTACGCATGGAACGTTCTCCATGAGGGATCACATGTTAGGTCAAAAAGCAACTTTCACTAAATTTGAGAAGATTGAAATCATGTCAGGTATCTTTTCCAACAACAATGGAATGAAACTGGAAAATGATAATAGGAGGAAATCTTCAAAATTCACAAATATGTGGAAATTAAACAACACGCTCTTAAACAACAAGAAGTCAGAGAAGAAACCAAGAAGAAAATAGTAAAATAATCTCAAGGTAAACAAAAACATAACATACCAAAACTTATGTAGCACGAATGACAAATATCTACAATTAAAAAGAGGAAAAATCACAAATAACCTATCTTTACACCTCTAGGAACTAGAAAAGAACAAATTAAGCCTAAAGTTAACAGAAAAAAGTTATTAATAAAGATTAGATAAAAAAATACATGAAATGGAGAATAAACAATAAGAAAATCAAGATAGCTGAGTGTTTTTTTTTTTTTGAAAACGAAGGTAAACAGAATTGACAAAGTCATAGGTAGACCATAAAAAAAAAAAGAAGACTCAAATATATAAAATAAAATATGAAAGAGTAGACAATACAGTTGGAGCCACAGAAGTAAAAAAGGTTCAAAAGAGAATACTGTGAACAATAATATGCCCCAAAATTGGATAATCTAGAAGAAATGGATACATTCCTTACATATAAAAGCTACCAAGACTGAGTCATAAAGAAATAGAAAATCTGAACAGACTGATAACAAATGACATGATTAAATAATTAATCAAAAACTTACCAATAAAGGAAAGCCCAGGACCAGGTGGTTTCATTGGTGAATTCTAACAAACATTTACAGAACAAATGCCAATCCTTCACCAACTCCTGTAAAAAAGAGGAGGAAATACTTCCAAACTCAGTTTAAGATGCTAAAATACCTTGATGTCCAAAGAAGACTAGGACCCTACAGGGAAAGAAAAACTACAGGCCAATACGCCTGATGGACATGGAAGCAAAATGGTCAACAAAATACTAGCAAATTGAATTCAGCCACTACATTGAAACTATCAAACACCATGACCAAGCGTGATTTCTCTTTTGGAAATCAGGATGATATACAAATTAGTCCTTGGGATTTTTGTAAGTGGACAATTTTATCATCAGCTGCTAAGGATTTTTTTTTTCTTATTTTTCCAATCTGTATATCTTTTATTTTATTTTCTTGCTTTATTGCTCTGTCTAGGATTTCCTGTATTACATCCAAGAGGATGCTGAGAGCAGACATCCCTGACTTGTTTAGGGGAAAGTCCTCAGTGTTTCACCACTAAGTATGATGTTCAAGCTTTCTTCTTCCTTACTGACTTTCTGTCTAGTTTTTATGTCAGCCATTTGTAAATAACCTCCTAGTGATTTCTCTGTTTCTCTTCAGTTCTGTTTTTTTTTTTCAATGTATTCTAAAGTTTTGTTATTAAATTTGTAAACCTTTAGGATTGTTATATTTTTGGTGAATTGCTCACATCATTTTCTTTTTCTTTTTCTTTTTTAAATTAGTGAAGAATGTTCACATCATTTTTAAGTGACCCTTTTATCCCTAATAATATTTTTCTCTTAAATCTATAACATTTTATTTAAAATAGCTACTTGACTGATAAGCTCTGCTTTTTAATTGGGGTTCTTAGTCTATTTGCATTTGATTTGGCTACAATATGGTTAGTTTTTTATCTATCATTTGTGGGTGGGTGTGTATGTATGTGTTTTCCCTGTTCCATTTTGTCTTATATTTTTTAAATTTCTTTTCTGAATTTCTTTTAAATTGAGTTTTTTCATGATTGCATATTATTCGCTTTGTTGTTTTATTAGCTGTAATTCTTTGTGTGTGTGAGATAGATGACTTTAAGTTTCCTAGTATGTATTTTTACTTAACATGTTATGCTGTCAAATCATATTGTATCACTTAAGCCCTAAATAAACCATAAAATGAGTATTTCCATATCTGCCTTCCTGTGCTTTATGCAATTTTTATACATTTCTATGTATGTTATAAATGCCATCATGCAGTTATTGTTGTCAACAATTAGTCTTGGAGGAAATGTAAAATAGAAAATTATTTTATATTTATTTTTTACCTTTTCCAGTGTTCTTCATGCCTTTGTATAGATCTGGGTTTCCATGCATTATCATTTTATTCTAATAACTCTTATTAACATTTTTCAGTTCAGATCTGTGGGTAATGAGCCCTTACAGCTTCTCTGTATCTGAGATAGTCTTTATTTGGCCTTGGTTTTGAGAAATCTCTTCACTGAAAAAGAAATCTAGGTTGACAGCTTTCTCCTTCAGTCTATAAAGTTGTTGCTCTATTGTATTTTGTATTACCTTGTTTTAATCTCTGTATTCGCTTTTCTACACATAATGTGTCCTTTCTCTGGTTATTTTTAAGTTTTTCTCTATGTCTCGCTTTGAAAAATTTGATGACCATGTGCCTTTATGTAACATTCTCTATATTTCTTACGTTTGGAGTTTATTGAGCTTCTTGGATTTGTGGGTAAATGATTTTTATAATATTTGGGAAATTTTTCTCATGTTTTTCCTATGTCCCTCTGCTTTCAGCCTGGCAACTCTTCTTGGCCTGGACCATGTCTCCAAGCAGTAAGCTCAGACATTCATAGGTCTTACTTCCTATATTTCAGAGATCACTGTCCTGCACTGCCAGAAATTATACATTTTTTGAAAGCCATTAATTGACGTATTGTGTTCAGTTTGTTGAGGCATTTTAGGAGGATGGCTAAAACGTTGTGGCCACAGTTAGAAGTTCTCACACTCTTTTAAAATGTTTTATTCTGAATGGTTATCCTCAGGATTTTCATTATGTTTACTGATTGATTCATTCTTATGAAACATGATGCATTTTTAGCTGCATTTGAAGTAAAAACAAAAACAACAACAAAAACAACCAACCAAATAAAGAAACAAAACCCTGATACTTAATTTCCTCATAATGTGTGACATGAAAATGTACACTTTAAAAAGTATTTTTCTTTGTCTTCTTCCAAACTTCTAAATGGCAAAACATTCTAAGAATAAGTTTTTGTGCAGGAAATCTCATCTCATTTTACAGATTTAAAAAGTCAGGAAACAAAATTTAAAAAGTCAGGTATTTAATGGTATGAAATTTATAATCCCTGAATTTTCTCTCATGTACTATTCAGATTTATGTATGCAACCAGCTACTTAACATTTTTTATTGTATACAGACCTCATATTTCATTAAAAAGAAAGGAAAGTTAAGGACAGGATTAAGTAAGGAGAGAAGGAAGGAAGGAAGGAAGACGGACTGTAGATTTTATACTTGTCTCTCCACATCGGCTCTCCTATCAGCTTTTCCATCTTGATAAATCACAAAACTATATATGCAGCTGCTCAGGTAGGAGGAGGTAGAAAGAAGTCTTAAAGTTTTTTCTTCCCTTTCCTTGCACTCAATTATCTGCTCCCGCTCCTAATATGTCATGTATTTGACCCGTTTTTACCCCCATCCCAATATGGTCTTCTCCTGGACTACTTCAAGGATTTTTGCATTGCTTTACTTTAGTTTACCTACTTTTACTTTTTGAAACTTTCGCTTCCTTCCTGATCCATTCCTAAACTTTACTTCCTGAAGTGTATTTCTCAACAACAGCCAGAATATCCCCGCCTCTCAACAGTCTTCCTCATGTTTGATTATTCCTAACCAGGAATCATGATAGGACTTTTGCTAACAAAACTTACTTGAATCCACTCTTCCCTTGGCTTATCCCATTTCAGAACAACTGAATTTGTTTGATTTCTTCAGTTTAATCGTGTTCTGAACTCACAACTTTTTTTCTTGTTTGCCTGGAATTCACTTTTCTTAAATCTCATACAGATGGTTAACTTAAATATTGTATTCTTATTTTTAATGTCATTGGAACTGTTAATACTGATCTCACTTTGATTGTGTAATACATTCAATTTTTATGGGGAGAGAAAGAGTATAATTTTTTATATAGATTTTTGAGATAAGGGCAAAAATATAAGTGATTCTTGAGTACCTGTTTATCTTCCATCATCAACATATTGACATCTACAAAATCCTTTAATCAGAAAAAATTGACACTACTAGTAAAAGTAGTAGATAATAAAATGCAATCATTTGAAGCAATTACAGTAAGTACAATAAGTGAAATACCTAATTATACATTTTAAAGAGAATAAAGACTTTGTGGGTTTTTAACCTGTAAAAAGTAACAACATAAATTAATCTATTTTGAATAATAAAAGGTCAATCAAACTTCTTACTAAAAAGATGAAAATCATTAATAAAATTCTTGGGGTGCTTGGGTGGCATCCAACTCTTGGTTTTGCTTAAATCATGATCTCATGGCTTTATGAATTTGGGCCCTGCATCGGACTCCGTGCTGACAGTGTGCAGAGTCGGCTTGGGATTCTCTGTCTCCCTCTCTCTCTGCCCCTCCCCCACTCATGTGCACGCGCGCCCACGCGCTCTCTCTCTCTTAAAATAAATAAATACTATTTGTAAAAAAAAAAAAAAAACTTCTCAATTATGGCTTATTTATAATACCTTGTCTATAATTAGGCACTATAGAACAATTTTAACTTTTTATTATGAAAAAACTTAAATGCAAAGAAGGCTAATATGATTTCTTATGTAAGCATCACATAGCTTCAATAATTATCAAGCCAAGTCTAAAGATATATTATTTATATCCTAACTACTTCTGTAAACCATACTTTTACATATGTAAAAGTTTAAATAATAATCTTTAAAAGGTTAGAATTTCTTTACAAATCTATAATGTTACTATCATATGCATATTTTAGAAGTAACATGTTCTCTAATATTGTTCATATGTTCCCATTTGTCTTAAATATTCCATTATTTTTATTTGTTTGAACCAAAATCTAAATAAATTAAAATTATTGTAATTTTACATGTGTTCACACATACACACTCATTTATCTTCAAGTTTTGCCTCTATTTTTGTCTTACAATTTATTTTATTGACAAAACAAACTCTTTTTCCTGTAGGAAGGTATGCAGTCTGGATTTCACTGATTATATCTTCATACTATTTGTTAGGACATTTCTCTCATGTCTGTGTTTTTGTAAATGGAGTGGCTGGATCTATAGGTTTCAACAGATACAGGTTTAATATTTTGGGCAGAACTACTTATGTGGTTTTATGTTCTTCCATCAGATAGCAAATTGTTTCTGATTGTCTTTTTTGTGATGTTACCCGTTGTGATGATTAATACCTATATTTCCTTTTCTATTATGGGTTTATTAAGGTGAATTTAATTTTTCTTAAAAATATACATTATATTTCACTAATAATCATAGTATTTTGGGCAAATTTGATTAATTAAAGCCAGTACATTATAAGTATAATGACTTAAGTTTAACTCTGATATAATTATTTATATAATTATATGTATGTATAATTACATATGTATATATATACATATATATATACACACACATATATATAACATGTATAACAATTATATATATGTTACATATAACATATATATGGATGATTTAGAATATTCAGATGAGGCAGTATTTTGGAAATTATCAATGAGGTATCTTTGACTTCTTGGAATTGAATCTGCAATTAAAATAAATTTTAAAATATTTGACTATCACATACATAGAAAATATTCTCAAATAATTTTGGAATTTGTTCATAAAGCCCAAATCTATTAAGATGCAGTTAATGTTATAGAAAATGTGATACCTCAGGGGCGCTTGGGTGGCTCAGTCGGTTGGGCATCCAACTTTGGCTCAGGTCATGATCTCACAGTTGGTGAGTTGGAGCCCCGCATCGGGCTCTGTGCTAACAGCTTGGAGCCTGGAGCCTGCTTCAGATTCTGTGTCTCCCCCTCTCTCTGCCCCTCCCCTGCTCATGCTCAGTCTCTCTCTATCTCTCAATAATGAATAAACGTTAAAAAAAATTAAAAAAAAAGAAAGAAAATGTGATACCTCTTAAAGCTGAAGAAATCCTTTACAATGCACTAGACCTAACACCTCCATATTCTGGTGAGAAGGCTCTAAACAGTTATTTTCCAAGTTATCTTTTCAGTTGGTGTCTGTTATACCAGGAGAGCATATATTTCTAAGCATGACATTGAGCAACATTTTGATGTAAAATATAACTGCCACATGTCTTCTTTTTTTTTAAGTATAGTTGATATACATGCCAGACATGTTAATCTTATTTTTTTAAGTTTTTATTTTTTGTATTATGAAATTTATTGTCAAATTGGTTTCCATACAACACCCAGTGCTCATCCCAACAAGTGCCCTCCTCAATACCCATCACCCACCCACCCCGCCATCCCACCCCCCATAAATCCTCAGTTCTCAGTTTTTAGGGGTCTCTTATGTTTTGGCTCCCTCCCTCTCTAACCATTTTTTTTCCTTCCCCTCCCCCATGGTCTTCTGTTAAGTTTCTCAGGATCCACCTAGGAGTGAAAACATATGGAATCTGTCCTTCTCTGTGTGACTTATTTCACTTGGCATAACACTCCCCAGTTCCATCCATGTTGCTATAAAAGGCCATAGATCATTCTTAATCTTATTTTTGTCACAAAAGCAACTCTTATTCATTTACTTCTCTCATAGGTCTTCCTTTCTCTTTCTTTAATACACTGTATGGCCTCATTCTACACCAAGATGTCTTTTGTCACTACTGAAGTTTTCTTTTTTGTTGTTGTTTTGTATTTTTTTTCCTTTTAGTATCTTGACATGCTAATAATACACACCCATGACTCAGTGTAGTTCAAATTTATATTTTGTAATAGCTAATGTGTATATTCTGATCTAAACAAAGTAATCTCTGGCATTTGGGGCTTTATACTTTATCTTTCCATTTGAACTAAAAAAATCATATTTTCTCTGAAGGTGGCATATTTATTAAGCATCATAAAATAATGCAATAATTATTTGTCTTTAAATTAAAAATTTTAGGATATGTTTCTTAATTATATAATCTCATATAGGATTTATTTTTATTTTAAGCAGATACTACAGTTTCATATAAGCAATAATGCACTGGACAATCAACAGAAGTGTTTTCAGCTGTGTAATCTACTAGTTATGCTAATTTAACTAGCAGTAATTGAGCCTGATTTATAGAAGAGACTATTGTTAGCCTTATGGGAAATTATACAGTGTACTGTCAGGTTAATAAAGGATGATCTTTTAAATTGTTTGACTTATCTCTCTTTAAAAGTATACCTGGTTTTGCAAAAGAAAAGGTTTCTAAGAAAGTCCATCTGTCATAACAAACCTCTCTGCATCTTGAGTACCTAACCGTTATGTGTTCCATTTGCACGTTCTATTTTTGTATAACTGTCACAAATAAGTTGTATATCATGGGCTACATTTTCTCAAAACATAAGTCAATGCATGGTTGACTTACACATCTCATTGTATGTATTGACTCCTTTAACTTTTGAGTACTTGGTGAAGCTAATATGGGAAGAGAGGGACTTTAATGCAGTGTTTCTTAAAGTGCTAAGCCAACCAGCCCAGATTCTTTGGGGTTCTATGTTAAGAATGCATATTCTTGTGAATAACCCAGATTTACTGAATCAGAATTTATTTATCAGGAAGTGCATTTTTATCAAGTTCCTGAGAGTTTGAAGCACACTGATTTATTCTTCTAAAATTATATTTTTTAGATAATTGCCAATTTAATCTAGTACGTTTCTTCCAATATTATTATTTCTTGATTGTTAAACTGTCTACTTAATATGTATGGTAAGTGAATAGTTGGTCAAAATTTAACACATTTATTGAATATAGGAAATACAGAGTTAAGCAAGAAAAATAAAATTTTTGTTTTCATTTTGAAAGGTCTTAAAAGTGGCATTTTGAGGACTCACATATTTATTAAGAAAACATAATGTAAAATATATCCATGAGAAAGGTGTAGAGGCACACATTACCTTTGTTTAAAAAATCATAAGTGGGTTGGATTCGAAGAGGGAAGTTAATTTTTCTTTTAATTTTTGATCTGTTGAAATAAGCTTATATTTGCAGAATTAAAAAAATATTATGGAACAGAAAAATATCTTCGAGACATCTTGTCACTAATGGTAACAAGTCTCTACTATAATTGTGGAAAGTTACATTAATAATTTTATCCCAACCATATTTACTTGTTTATCTATGTCCCCATAATATAGTATAGAGTCTGAAAAGTGGGGAATTTAGCTAATTTTCCCCAGGGCACCAAACTTGCAAGTGTAATACCTGAGGTAGAAATGAAGGAACTTTGGGGGGGTCGCCTGGGTGGCTCCAGTCAGTTAAGCCCCCGACTCTTGTTCTTGGCTCAGGTCATGATCTCAGGGTCTGTGAGATCCAGCCTCATGCCAAGGCTCTGTGCTGACAGTGCGGAGCCTGCTTGGGATACTCATATTCTCTCTCTCTCTCTCTCTCTCTCTCTCAATAAATAAAGAAACTTAAAAAGAAATGGAGGAAATTTTATTTCAAGGAATACCCATGTATTGTATTCCTCATGTTTTCTTACCTCCTTTCCTATCTCCTGTACTTTCTTTTCTTCTATTTTTATACATTAATATATTTCATATTTATCATAAAGTCACAAGAACTGTACAGTAATTTGTGAAGGGAGAGAGAGGGAGAAAGGACAAGAGGGAAGGAGGCAGAAGGAGAGAGAGGAAGAGAGAGTAAGGTCTCATGTCTCTGCTTATAAGGGCACTAATCTGATTCATGAGGGCTCTACTCTTATGACCTTATGTCCTCCCAAAGGCCCTATCTCCTAACAGCCTCACATTGTGGTTAGAATTTTAACACATAAATCTAGGGGTGACATAAACTTGGAGTTCATAACTACCCTATTAGGTTCATGGACAAGAGCCTGGGAGTGGATGTGACTCTCGGATCTGAGGCTTTCAAGGTTTATGCACCCTCATGATGTCCCACATTTGTCTTTAATAATTTATTGAAAATGTTACCGGCATTCTTCTTGGCAGTTTATGTTATCACATGGCATCTTCTGGAGGTATGCAAATGCTTGTGATTTGTATCTCCTTGGAGCTGCCTGTCTTTCCTTAGATTACAGATTTAGTTATGCTTCTCATTCTTTTTTCTGAGAGGTTCAAGAAAATTTTGCCTTTTTAAAGTTATCTGACATTTCTTGTATGGGTGGGATTGGCACACTTTGTAGTTTTTTTTTTTTCCATCTAAAGTAGAAGCCAGAATGTATCTGGCATTTTAACTTATTATTAATTATTTAATTTATAATTAAAATTATAATTATGTTTGCTTGTTGACATTTTGTTCAAAATTATTTTTGAACAGATAATTTTATAAAGCATATATTAGTTTCAGACAGTACACAAAAATAGGTATAATTGTTTTTAGGAAAATAGGAAACCTTTCCTCACTCTTAGTGTTTCCTGTCATATGAAGGATATGCCATCAGAAGAATACCTCTAATGTCTACCTTCCTAACTTCTCCTTTATTTATAGGAAGATGAATGATATTTTGTCAGTGAGTTTGAGATTGGACATGGAAATGTGCAGCTCAGTCCACTTCTTTTTCTCTCATTTTGCGAGAAAGATTACTGAGAGCCCGCATTTTGTTCTTCAGAGCACAAATTTTATACAAGCTGACTGCACATAGGAATGCCTAAATAATCAAGAGCTACCTACAGCTGGGTGGGTAAGTTGTCTGTGGGATTTGGCTTTAGAATATTTTACTGCCATTCATCTATATTACCTTCCCTCACAAAAGACAGCAATAATATTAACAATAATAAAGGTTCCATTTTGGAATGTGTATGCCTTATTATTCTTTGCCTGTTTCAGGTAGAGTTCTAACAAAAACAGAAAAAAACATTACTAATAAGGCACTTCAAAACATAAGCAGCAGGATTATGACCATCACTAATATTTCTTGATTGATAGGTTAATTTGCTAAGAATTCAATGTGGTACCTAAAATAGTCTTCACAATTGTATGAGGTTGGTGTGAATATTTTTTCTGTTATGTTATGGCCACTTATCCAAGTAGCCTCATGACCCACGATGATAATTTTTTAAAAATCCTACCTCATAGAACTTTTACCTGGTCAGTTCTATTCATTCCCTTCCACTCCATATCATATAGCCAGTTAGCTACCCAACAACTTAGTGGCTTAAAACAACAATAATTGTTAAATCATAGTGTCTATGGATTGAAAATTTAGGTAAACCTTGACTAGATAGATGCCTCTTGCTCAGGGTGTCTCACGGGCTGTCACTTAGTTGTCAGCTGGGGCTTCAGCCTCCTCAAGGTATACCTGGACAAGAGCCTGTTTCCATGCTCACTCCCATGGATGTTGGCAGACCTCAAGCCATCCTTGACTTCTGGTGTGAAGTAACAGTTGATTGCCACAGGAACTTCTGCACAAGTCAGCTCACAGCATTTTGAGAGATAAAGGGAAAGAAAGGAGAGAGAGAGAGAGAGAGGGAGGGAGGGAGAAGGAGGCAGGGAGAGGAGGAGAAGGCTAATAATATGTAAGTCACATGACGTCTCTGCTGCCATATAATGTTCATTAAAGGCAAGTGAGTAGGTTAAGTCCACACTCAAGAAGAAGAGAATCCAAAAGAGCATGGGAACTCAGGAGTGGGAAACATGAGGTGGGGGAACTTGGAGTCAACAAACATGATTATACGTAAAACTTTGTTTTATTTTTTTCATCACCCCACCTCTGGCATTTTAACCTAATATATCACTCTCTGATTTCAATCACTGATCCTTTAAATTTTCTTACACATGGACTGCTCTCAGCTGATTCAGCAGTGTTTTTTTGGATTTCCAGTGCTTTCACTCTTCCTTCTTCAATGCTCATGTCTCTTTTCTCCTAAGTCCTAAATTTCTTCAGGAATGGACTCATTATACTTGCTGACACTGTGATCAAGAATTGAAAATCTTGTCTTACCTCATGTCACTTTTTGTAATAGACTTCCTGAAGTTATTATAGGCAAGGGAAGGTATGCAAATAGATAAAATACCATTTTATTATAGGTGTGAATAACCAATGTACCAATGCATAGCTGTGGCTAAGGTCTGACGGACTGTTGATCATGAGCCATAATAAGCTCCAGAAAGCACAACTTCCTATAAAGCTCCAAAAATAACATGGACTCAACCATTACCCTTTACCAGAGGTTACTGTGGAATAAACAGTGAGGTGGATTATGCCACTGTGATTATCACATTCTCAGTTGCAAAGACTCTTCGAAAAAGTCAAAGGAGTATGAATTAGAAAACCCATATTTTTTTTAAATCGCAGCATAAAATTTAAAATATATATTTTCTGGTATTTTCGACTTCACCTTCATCCACCTCAAAACCAGATGACAATCTTGATTCCTATAATAGAGGTTTTTAGGCATGTAGCCTGCGATTTGCTGACTCGTATACCAATTTATCTTATTAGGTATCCATCCTGATCTCTTCATTTTGCCTTCTCCAAGGAGATACTTTTTTTTCCTATGTAAAGTAAATTCATGTCTCTGTATGGTAGAGACTGACCCTTTATGTCTTTTTAGCAAAATAAGTGTAACCAATTTCTAGTCCACTGTGTATCTTTTCCTTTTCAATAAGTTTCTCTCCTTCAGCACATAAATATGTTTAAGTTTTTAAGAACTTACAAAAAGAATTCTGCCATGACCCCTCTTTTTAAAGCTTGCTTTTAAAAGAGAAACCTTTGCTCCCACATTACCTTTTTGCCTCCCGTTCAATGCTTAATCCAGTTTAATCTGAGTCCTTTACTCAACTTTCCAGTGAAACTTTTCTCACTAAGGTTATCAATGACTTTTACTACCAAGTACATTGAGCACTCTTTAGGCCTTATCTTAGTTAAACTCTTCTGTGAGTATTTGCCATTCTTGATCACTCTTTTTCCTTTGAACTTTTCTATGGGCTTTACTAAGATCTTTATGCTGGCTCAGGCAAGCATCAGTTTATACCTGCGTTGAAAATTGCTCAAGGTAAAATGGATTCAGCCATGCTTTATGAAACAGAACTCTGTGAGCTCATTCTTAAGTCAACTGTGCAGTAAAGTAAATTCAAAACCATTATCTGAGGTTAATCTTGAGTACCCTGCCTGGAGACACTCTTAAGGCTTATCTCCTTATATACATTGGATGTTCTTTAGTTCCAAATGCTTTTATTTTTAGGCTGTTCAGATTTCATGGAAGAGTATTAGTCCCTGAATATGTGTTCGGTGAATACCTTCTAGTAGTTTTCAACCAACAGTTTGCCATGAAATATAATCTTGTGTTTAATCTCTATGATGTTTAAAAAATCATAATCTGGAGAAATGATATTAAGGGAATAGTGATTAAAATATATGAAAAATACCCTTCTTTTAGAATATCCACTCTACCACCACACAGCTCTTTCCCTAACAGGAGAGTTCACATGTATATCACATTTTGTTGATTCCATATGAATGGAATGTGGAGGAAACAGTATCATAAGTGATTAAGAACTTGTATTTTGGAGTAAGGCAGCTCAGGGTTTGAGTCCAGTTCAATGAAGGCTGACTTAGGTAATTAGGTAACATATTATTTTCTCTTACTAAACCTAAAGAGAATCATAATAATAACCACCTGTGTAAGTTTGCCTTCACTTTCAGGAAACAGTCATTCCAACAGTGTTTAGTATACTCTTTCATCCTGCCTCTAGTAATAGTACTTTTAATATTACCACTAATATTAAAGTTCTTAGAAATTGGAAGTGTCTGGGCGCCTGGATGGCTCAGTCGGTTGAGCGTCTGCCTTCAGCTCAGGTCATGATCTTACAGTCTGTGGGTTCGAGTCCCATGTCAGGCTCTGTGCTGACAGCTCAGAGCCTGGAGACTGTTTCCAATCCTGTGTCTCCCTCTCTCTCTGACCCTCCCCCACTCTCACTTTGTCTTACTCTGTCTCTCAAAAATAAATAAATAAATAAATAAATTTAAAAAAAGTAATTGGAAGTGTCTTTCATATATACACATTTATATATCTCATTTATCATGAGACTATTGGATCTAGTCTCTTTATCAGTCAGTAAACTATGTATAATGCCTTTTCTATGTCTCAGAAATCCTCTTGAATTTTTCTCCTATGCAACCACCATAGTTTATAAATTGTATATGGTTTATTTTAACAATATTCACTTTATATATCCTAAAATGTGTGTGTGGGTATGTGTGTAAGCACCTCTCTTCCTCATTTTGTAAACTTTTTTGGGGTACAATTTTTTGTTGTTGTTGATCTTGTGTTAGATTTTTAGATTTTTATAGTTTACACAATAGTTGTAGTTTATACGGTTTTAGTTTCTATAATAACTGGTCATTAGAAAGCATTTCCAAAACAATTTCTGGTTGCATGCATAAATAAGTAAATGATAAAATGTAATATGTGATGACTTTATTTGGAGTTTTATCTTACATCTGTTCAAGATTGTATTAATAATTTGAATAAATCTGTGGAAAATGTCAAATTTGCAGGTGACATTTATGGCAAAGCATAACAAAGATAGCTGGTAAAAATTTATGTTAAAATTTTAACTTGTGGAAACAGTGAGCTGATTCTGAAAAGAGAAATTTCAATACGGATGTATATGAATGTCTCAGTATGGCTCACGACTTCTCTGTACAAATACACAATGAAGAAAGTATAGCTTAATAGCAACATGAGTAAATATAACTGATATTTTTAAGCTTAAATGGATTTTACAGGACTTCCAGGAAGATGCAATAGACATATTTTCCCTTTTATTTCATCGCAATACAAATACAAATCCATGAATATACATACAGCAGTCAGAAGAAAACTCTGAAAGTTGAGGGAAACAAGTCAAATCAGGAAGAGACCTGAGGACCCAAGGAACTTCATTGTAGCGAGATTCCTGTTTTTGTTTTTGTTCTGTCCCGTATCACATACTTAGAGCTGAAGAAACTAGCAACTAGAAATAACAAAGGGTGCAGACAAAAGAAATGTCCCAACAAAAACCTCTTCTCACTAGCCAAAGGATAGGAACAGTAGCCTAGCAAGACCAAAAACTTTTAGACAATAACTATAGTTCTCCAGACCGGCACCACATAAAAATTGTTGCCACCCACCTGCATCCCTGCCAGCACAGTGGATACCCTAAAATTTCATGTTGTCCAGGCTGAAATTATATTATTAAGTTCCTAACTGATATTTTATAGAACATTTCACCAAATGTCAGCAGAAGACACTCTCATCCAGTGCTCATGAAACACATACCAAGATAGACTATCATCTGAGGCATGAAAGAAATCTCAGCAAATTTAAAATAATGGAAATATTCAAAAAACCATGTTCTCTGATGACGATGCCATAAAACAGACAATAAGAAAATCCTCCAAACACTAGGAAACAAAATGGTACACTTGGAGAAAAATCTGGGTAAAAGCGGAGTTTTCAAGCACGCACACACACACATGCATGCATGCACACACACATTGAATGAAAAGGAAACCGTGAAACCACAACGTATTAAAGTATGTGGGATACAACTTAAGAATTATAGAGAGATAAATTCATAGTGAGAGATGCACATATAAGAACAGTAGAAATGTCTCAGATTAATAATCTAAGCTTCCATTTTCTATCAGTCACCTTGGGCTACCATAACATAAGCCTACAGGCTGGGTGGCTTAACAACTGAAATGTATTTTCTCACTGTTCTGGAGACTAGGTGTCCAAGGTCAAGGTGACAGCAGGATTAGTGTCCGGTAAGCCCTCTTTCCTGGGGTGTAGATGGTTGCCTTTTCACTGTGTCCTCACATGGTGGAGGCAGAGACCAACCTCTTTGGTGTCTCTTCTCAGGACACTAAATCTCCTGGATCAGTGTCCCAAGTTATATAACCTTAATTACTTTACTATCTCCAAATATAGTCAGAAGGGGAGAGGAGGTTTTTAAGGTTTCAACACATAGTTTGGGGATGAGGGGGATAAACATTTAGTCTATTACATGCCTCAGGGACCTTGAAAAACAGCAAATGAATTCAAAGCAAGCAGAAGGAAGGTTATAAAAAGTAGAAAAAATGAAATTTTAAACAGAAAAAACAATAGAAAAAGTCAATGAAATAAGGAGCTAATCCTTCCTAAAGATCAATATATTTGATAAACTTCTTGCAAGTTGACAAAGAGAGATAAAACACAAATTACTAACAGCAAAAATTTAACAGGGAACTTCATTATAGACCCTGAAGACATTAAAAGGGTAAAGAGAATACTGTGAAAAACTCTTCACACATACACTTGACAACTTACATAAAATGGACCATTCCCTAAAAAGCATAAGCTATTACAATTCATCCAGGATAAGTTAGATAATTTGAATCATCCTATACCTGTTAAGGAAATAGAATTTCTTTAAAAACAACTAAAAAAGAAAACTCTACATTCAAATAATTTTCTTGCATAGTTCTCCCAAATATTTAAATAACAATGAATTCTACAAGTCTCTTACAGAAAATAGGAAGAAATAGCTCCCATTTTTCTTTTTTTTTGTAAAAATTAGAATTTGCCTGATTCCAAAACAATAAAAGGACTGTTCAAAAAGAAAAGAAAAAAAAGGGGGAGGGGAAGAAGAAAGACAGAAATATTAATATCTGTCATGTATATAGAAGCAAGATTTGTAACAAAGCATTAGCAAACAATATTTACCAATATATAATAATAATAACACAGCATGCTCAAATCGAGTTTATTCCTACTATGAGGCTTGTTTGATATTAGAAATCATTCAACATGATCCACCATATTAAAAAGTTGAAGAAAAAGATCTTGATCACATTAATTGAGGCGGAAATTATTTTTTGACAAAATTCAACACACATTCCTTATAAAAACTCTCAGGAAAACAGGAATAAAGGGTCATTTAAAAAATGTCATAAATAGGTTCTACAAAAGACCTTCCACTAACATTATACTGAAAATTGAACTAACAATGCTTTCTCTTTAAGATGAGGCCAGAGTTTCTATTGTTGTCATCATTATGCAGTAGAGTACTGGAAGTTCTAGTTCATACTAGACAAGGAAAGGAAATAAAAGGTTACAGATCAGAAGGGAAAATATTGAAAAAATTGAGTGTCTCTTTTATAGATGACATTATCATCTCTGCATATAATCCCTAGAAGTCTATAATTTTTTTTTTTTAATTTTTTTTTTTCAACGTTTATTTATTTTTGGGACAGAGAGAAACAGAGCATGAATGGGGGAGGGGCAGAGAGAGAGGTAGACACAGAATGGGAAACAGGCTCCAGGCTCTGAGCCATCAGTCCAGAGCCTGACGCGGGGCTCGAACTCACGGACCGCGAGATCGTGACCTGGCTGAAGTCGGACGCTTAACCGACTGCGCCACCCAGGCGCCCCGTCTATAATTTTAATATAGAAGAATATTGAGATATAATTGACATAACATTTTTTTAGCTTCAAATGTACAACATAATTATTCAATATAACTATATATTGTGAGAAGATCACATTATGACCATTTAACATTCATCACCATGAACAACCATCAACATGGTTGCATTGTTTTTCTTGTGATAAGAACTTTTAAAGTTTGCTCTCATAGCAACTGTCACATATAGAGTACATTAGTAACTATAGTCACCATGCTGTATATTATATCCCCCATTCCACTGTTTAAAAAAAATGAAGGGAATTTTTCCATTTGTAACAATATGGATGGACATTGAGAGTATTATGCTAAGTGAAGTAAGCCACACAATGAAAGACAAATACTGTAGGATCTCACCTATAGTGGAATATAAAATACAAATAAAAAAAACTCATACAGATTTATTGAAAAATTTTAAAATAATCATTAAAGTAATCAAAGCAGAGAGCCAGAGACATATCTTGCAAATGGTATGGAAGATTCAACATTTTCCCCAAATTGAAGAGGTTTAGCACATAGAATAAAACAACTTTGGAAAGAAACTTTCCAAAATAATTTCAGAACTTCCTGTATACCTATAGTAACCCAAGACTATATGGTGTTGACAGACACACAGATCAGTGGCATAAAATAGAGAATTCAGAAATAGACCCACACAAATATTTTCCAACTGATTTAATACATGAAGTTACAAATGCAATTTAATGGAAGAAAGATAGCCCTTGCAACAAATGGTGCTGGAGCAATTGGACATACATAGCCCAAAAAATAAAATCTTCAGGGTCTAAGACTAAGCAAATAATTATTTTATTCGATACTAAAATCCTGACCCATAAAAAGAAAACTTGATCAATTGGCTTCATCAAAGTTAAAAACTTGCTCTATAAATATCATGTAAAGAGGATAAAGATACAAGCTAAAGGCTAAGGAAAAATAATTGTAATCCACAAAACAAAAAAAAAAATAGTATTTAGAATATATCAAAAATTCACAAAACTCAAAATTAAAAAAAAACTCAATTTTTTTAAATGAGCAAAAGACATGAATAGACACATAAAAAAGGATATAGAGATGATAAATAAGTATGTTTTAGATGTTCAACATCATTAGGCATTAGGGATTTTATTACTAAAACTATAAAATGGTATCACCACACATGTATCAAAATCACTAAAATAATAGTGACACCAGTAAACAGTGGTCAGGTTGTGGAATAACTGACTCATACACTAGGGGAGGGAATGTAGTGTTACAGCCGTTCTGCAAACCTTTGGCTTTTTAAAAAAAATTAAACATGCAAATATTCGGTGAACCAGCATTTAGACTCCTGGTTATATATAGTAGAGAAATAGGGGTACCTGGGTGGCTCAGTGGGTTAAGTCTCCAACTTTGGCTCAGATCATGATCTCCTGGTTGGCCGGTTTGAGCCCTGCGTGGGGCTCTGTGCTGGCAGCTCAGAGCCCGGAGCCTGCTTCCGATTCTGTCTCTCTCTCTCTCTCTCTCTCTCTCAAAAACAATCATTAAAAATAAATTTATAATAGAGAAATGATAACGTGTTGACACAAAAGCCTAAACATGAAAGTTTATGCCAGCTTTTTTGGTAACAATGAAAACCTGGAAAAAAATTAAACGTCCTTCAACAAAAAAAAAAAACAGTTAAATAAATTGTAGTACATTCATATCATGGAATATAACTTAGCAATTATAAAAAATAAATAAATAAATGAACTATCGATACATGCAGCAACCTGAATTTATCTTAAAGACGTCTATTGAGAGGGGAATAAATCTCAAAAGGCTTTGATACTATATTGATTCCATTTGCAGAACATTTTTGTAATTATAAAATGGTAGAGATTAAAAAGATTAGTGGTTGCTAGGTATTATTAGGGTGTGGGTTTGGGAAGAAAGTTGCTGTGTTTATATAAAAGACAAAATGAGGGATCCTTGTGATGACCAACATGTTTTTGGGTTTTTTTTTAAATGTTTGTTTATTTTTGAGAGCGAGCGAGTGCATGCGGGCAAGTGGGGGAGGGTCAGAGAGAGAAGGAGACACAGAATCTGAAGCTGGCCCCAGGCCCAGAGCTGTCAACACAGAGGCCAACAGGGGGCTTGAACTCAAGGGTCATGAGATCATGACCTGAGCCGGTTGGTTGCTCAACCAACTGAACCACCCAGGCACCCCTTGACCAACATGTTTTGTTTCTCTATGGGATCAATGTCAATATACTGGTGGTGATACTGTACTATAGTTTTGCATAGCATTGTCTTTGGAGGGAACTTGATAATGGATCTATAAGAACTCTCTGTATTACTTTTGTAACTGCATGTGAATCTTCAATTATCACAAAATAAATTTAAAAAAGAAAACAAAAAGAATTTACAGAGCCATGTGTCTGTCACAAAATTTCAGTGTTATGTATAATACCCTTAATACATAGAAAAACAGAGATGTTATTGGCAATTAATATAAATAGTCAAAATCAAGCCAGGATACAGGGTTTAATTCTTTGTAAACACCTGGAGTATTTTAGACTAATTGGGGTTTATTTATCAATGGAAAACAGGGTGAGGAATAATTCCAAACTGTATGATATACTGAGTTACAAACTACCTCCACATATTTGAAAATTTATATATTTTCTTTTTTCCTTAAATTCGAATTAGAAGTAATGGTAAAAGTATCATGGCAACAGATTTCATTCTTGAATAAGGAAGTACTGTTTATAGTATTTAACATTTGTTAGTTGATTTTTTCCCTGGTTATATTGTAAGTATTTGACATATATAATTCATTTAGTCCTGAAAACAATATAATGTTATCATTAATATTGTCCACATTTTACAGATGATGAATATTGAAGTTAAATATTCTTGTAAGTTTACCTCCAGACCCAGTAGCTGGGCCAACTTTTGAGTCAAAACACTTTGACTTCCAAGATTTTGCTGTTAATCATTGTATTATAGTATATTTAGTATATGTTTCCAGCTATAATGGAATAAACTAGAAATACGTAACTGGAGGAAGTTTATTAGCCACTTGAGTTACTAATCCTGTCATTTGACAGCTATAGACATATTCCCAAATATCCTTAATTAAGGGAATGTCAACAAGTATTCCTTGAACTTTGTTGTTGAAAATAAGGTAATAGAGCATTTTATGTATAATAGAATATATAAAACTTAAATATAAAAGGTCATTTCTTTAAATACGTTTCTTGTCTATATGTTCCTGATATATATGTAATTATACATTCATGATTTATATGGTATATATTTAATGTACATATTATGTATATATCAGGAAAAATTATTTCCTCATAGGCTTATGCCTAATTTTATTTAACAGTGAGAGCATTACATAATTTTTAGTTGTTTTTATAATCTATAAATCTTGTTGCCTCGGAGTGTCCAATTCATTGATGCTTAAGTGTATGTCCATTTGGTAGATTTGACAGTTCATTGTTTTAATGTGATTTTCAGCTGTGGAATTATGGACTTGACATCTAAGCAGTTTTAAAGGGAAACATTTTCTTAATTTCACTAGCTCTTGGTTGTAGTTGTTGATTATACTAGAGTTTTATAAAATGGAAGTGACAATCAAGCAGGAAAGGCTGTGAGGATAAGGGAGATTTTCCTTTCCTGTCACATGTAAATTGGCCTATAATACATCCCAGATATGGAATTTCTCTCTGTTTATAAAAGGTGGGATGGGATAACATTGGAGGATTTAAGGAAAATGCCTGAGGAACAAAGTGCCCATCTTTTTTTCATGTTTAGTTCTCTGCTTCCTACACAAACCTTGTTGTGGACCCAGTTATAGAAATTTATTTATTCTGGATATACAGAAGGAGAGCCTTGCTTTAATCGTTCTAAATTTTCTTTCATTGGGGCGCCAGAAGGATCAGTTGGTTAAGTGTCCAACTTCGGCTGAGGTCACGATCTCACGGTTCTTGGGTTGGAACCCCATGTCGGGCTCTGTGCCGACAGCTCTGAGTCTGGAGCCTGCTTCAAATGCTGTGTCTCCCTCTCTCTGCCCCTTCCATGCCTGTGCTATCTCTGAGTCTCTAAAAAAATATGACTGAACACTAAAAATTTCCCTTCATTTTTATTTCATGTCAATAGTTTTCACATGAGAGAGGACAGTCTTAATACAGGGTAACTTGGTTGCTAAAAGCTATGAGTGAACCTCCTTTTTCATGATTATATGGGAATCACACCAGACCCAAGAAGGCAAACAGAGATGATATAATCAGACCCAAGGAGGTCTGATGTTAGCTGACATGTCAAGGTAGATGGCCATGCAAATTAGAATGCAATATTGTGATTGGATATAAGGTAATAACATCATTACATGATATAGGCAAATATTTACTCAGAGGAAAATCAGGACCAATCATTCCTAATCAGATGCTACTGAAAATAAGAGTAGAATACTGTCTTTTACTTTACCCCACCACAAAATTAAATAAGCCATACAAGTCTACTATGAATCCACTTCATATCTTGAGAAGTAGTAGTAAGATATATGTGAAATTTGAAAAGAAATGTATTTTACTGAACAGAGACTGTACGTTTACTTATGGACCTATATGAATTATTGAATTAGAACAACTTTACTAGATTTTAACAAAAACTAAACTGTACTCTCATAGTGAGGAATCCTGAAGGAAATGAAATGGTTTAGGTACATAAAAAAGAAAGAAAGGAAGAAGATGTTTGTATATCTGAATATAGTGTCAGCAAAGTTGGATCCCTATGTAAACAAAGATAAAATGTTTATAAAATGGGGAGGAACTAAGGAAAGGTCATACATTTTATGGAGAGATCAGAGAAATTTTCACATGCAAAAAAACTTCCACATGTGTAAAATTATTGGGTGAACAGGGATGCATCAGATATCACTGACTGGGGAGAACATCTTGAACAGAGTAACCAGCCTTTGCACTGACACCGTGTTACTATATATCTTAGTTTGTTTTTGAAACAATAAGTTTTAGAATCAATCATTAAAGTTTGAGGTGCAAATGGAGGCATAAATGACAAGAATTGACTAGAGAAATATAAATAATTGGGTCATAGATGGTCTACTTAAATGTTTCAAAAAAAGAAAGGCTATGGTTTAATTTGTGCTTTGGCTTGACCACTCTCCCAGTTGTATGAAAATTTGATGTGAATAGGTAAAATATGTTGAGCAGAGGGATTACTTGGAAAGTATCGGTAGTAGTTCTGAAGATTCAAGGTGAGAACAAGTCTAAAGTAAGCAGTCAACTGTAGGGATGACTAGGTGAAAAGATGTTTGAGAAATATTCAGAAGTTAACTTAATAGGAGTCAGTAAGTGATTAGCTAATTATATCAATAGAAGAAGTAGAGACCTGGACCATTTACTGAATCTGAGTTTTCATGATTTGGTAGAAATTGGTGTCATTGCATGAAGTTAGCAAAAACAGGTATAAAGTGAGTTTGGTCTAGAAAGTAGGTTCAGGGTCAACGAACGGGAAATGAAGTCATTTTTTGTCATGTTGAGTTTTATCATTAGCACATCCAACAGGAAATGTCCCACAAATAATGTGTTCAGAATCTCAAAACTAAAGATCTGACTGTGCTGGTTAGTTACATATCTGTCATCTCTGTATCTTTCTAGCTTGCTTAGGAAAATTAATATATTAACCTTTGAAACCTCAAATGACTGAAATATTACATATAACTTCTTATGATATCTTTCTCAAATAATTATTTCTAAAATAAATAATTTACAGTGAACTCAAGTTTCTTGTATTTTTGCAGCATTCTTATATATTTTCTATGGGGTAGAGATTGGGAATGCTTGAGGTTTTAAATTTGCATAGAATGCTAAAAATTATGTTGACGTATTTGACAGGTATTCGTGATTCCCCAGTTATGAGCCTAAAGGTAAAGTCATGGGGAAAAAAAAATTAAAAGAGAAAGTATTTTTAGTCCTTGGTGGCAGATTGAAACGTGACTACTCAGTTGGACAAAAGAAATTTCTACATTTCTTCATTAATTGAAACTAGTTATTTGTCTGTTATGGTGGAAACTAAAGTTTCAAGATTTTATTTCAACTGGGTCAAGACATCGAATCAGTATGTTGAAATTATTGTATGATCCATCTCTTCCTGATTGGGTTTCATTGTTTTAGAAAAGGGTTTCTTCTTTCATTCATTTTGATTACCCATCTTGCGAGAAATGGAATGCCATAGCTAATGCATCAGTATACTCCACTCAAATGTTCAATATTATTTTTAATACAGATAGCTTGTAATAGCCAATAAAATCACTTTTTGATATGAACTAAAATATCTAATAGAGGGATGGCAAAATCACAAAACTGAAAGCCATCATTTCATGGAGTTAGAGATTTATTTAATCGGCTAGGATTCTGACTGAAATAACTGCATTCAATTTGTTAATAGGACTGTGGGGTTTTCTTATAGGCTGCAATTTTTTAAACTGTTCCACTGATAGTTCACCATTCACAAGACGAGCTTCAGTTCTTCCGTCAGCTCACTGCATGAATTTTAAACTTACATTTGGCAAACAACAGGAAATTATTTTACCTACAGTGCTTATTCTGAAGTATAATTTAGGATATAGTGTTTATTCTTCTGTTTTTTAATAGTATCTACTGAGAAATCACTTTTATTGGGAATCCAAATAACTGGAATTTATTTCATGCTCTATAATTTTATGAGAAGCAAGTGATAATAAACAGTCTGATAACATGACTACATTCATAAAAGCAACTTAGAGACTATGGTCCGTACAATATCCATATTAATGATCATACTTTCTGCAGTAAGATACTGGATGTGTATGAAACAAAGTCACGCATATTAAAGGTGACTATTACTAATTGAACTATCGGAAGAAGAGGGTAACCTATTTTCTGAGAATTCAGGCTCTGAAATCTAACTGCCCGGATTCGAGTCATTATTGTTCACTGTTAATTGTAGTGTTAGATGCAGGTTACTCTAGCTATAAAAATTTGGAACTTACACATTATGTATATCTTAATATCCAGTTCATTAGAAATATTTGTTTTTATAATATGGACTTTACAAACAGCTGATAGTAATAATCCCCATTTTATAGGTAAGTTACCTGATATTAACCGTAGTCAAGGAGTATGCCCAAGTTTACCAGCTAGTATGTGTTGAAATCATGTTCTCAGACTGGCTAAAGCCACCACAGATGCCTAGGATGTTTGTTTTATTATTAATGCTGTTGTAAATTTATTAACGTAAATAGGAAGGAGGGCAATGCAGAGATCCCATGGGACTCACTCAAAAAGTTGTGCTCTAACCTTTAAGAGAATATAATCTCAATTAAAAATTATAAATATCATTTCTTTACCCAAAAAGCATTGCCAAAATAAGAATTGAGGTTTTAGTAGTTTGTAAATTGATTGCAGTTATTTTAGGTGCTATTTAGTAGAAAATACCAGATAATCCTAGTTATTTATTGTCATTATTATTCTTTGCATATACCTAACTCTGCTGTTTGAAAAAAACATCTAAATTTGCATTTTTTATCTTTCCTTACTGAGTTAATGAATTGCATTTATAGATTCATTGCATTTATGTAGCTCTTACCCTGACCATTTTTTAAAACTCTCATGTGTATTTTGCTATTTCCACATTTAAAGGTAAATTTCAGTGGCCAGCAGACCCCTGCCTATGGAATACACATACAGCCTGTATTTTCTCTCTGGTTGTCCAAGAATTCTTAATACATTTGGTTTTGTTTACTTATTTGTGTGTTTTAATTATCTACAGATGTTTACATTGTGGAGTTCCTCATGTTTCACTCTTAGTGGGAAATAGAAATTCTGTAGTAAGTATATATATATACTTATATGTGTGTGTGTATATATATATATATATACACACACACATACACTTCCATATAAGGATTGTTCTAGATTTTTAAAAATGCATTTTGTGTACTTCTGGCTTAATCTCATTTCTTGTATTCATTCTTCTTTGATACCTATTATCTACTATAGTCATGAATGAATATTTAAATTTACATAGTGGTACATATATCTATATAGAATCAAAGGAAACAAACCAAAGTGAATCATGGGACACCTTTCAGGATATTTAAAATCTCGAAGTTTTAGGGTCAGGGCCACGGATAGTTTAAACGCAAACAAATATAATAAAAATTGGCATGCCGTAAGACCATCAATGGTGATGTATTTAGTAATATCTACCAACTACTTTCAGTGAGTCCCAGTGTAGAACCCTATAATCAAAGATGAATATTTGGAACACATAGAATTAAAGTCAGCATTTATAACCTTATTAAAGAAATGTTTTGTGATCTGAATATTTTCCTCATAAGTAGGCAGGAATAAAGGCTGAAAAAAATCAACTCTGAAAAGTAGAAAGAATGTCCAAATCTAATAAACAGATGATACTATATCTGAAGACCACAGCAGAGTAACTCATGAAAACAATAATGTGAATGTGGATGATATGATATGAAAAGCACTGGCAATTTCCCTTAGTAAAATTAAATTGTGTACTATTTTTCCTATGGTGGATTGTGGATTATTGAGTAATTATTGTGAAATGCTTACTCAGAGCTCAGTACTTATTGTTGTTGTTATTGTTTCCCTGTTTGTTTTCCATGATGGAATACTTTTGTACCCTACTACTTTGGCTCTGAAAATAGTAATCCTTGATCATGTGACACATTTTTCTTTCTGTTTATAAGCGTTATATTGGAGTAACATAAACTATAACCATAACCAAAAACCAAACCAAAAACATAAATCATACAGAGAATTATCCAAATCAAAGTGTACTTTTGAATGAATTTTCACCAGGTGAACGTATCATGTAACTGTTACATAGACAAACAAAACATAAATAGAATCACAGAAACTTGTTTTGTGTCTTTCAGCCACTAAATTCTGCAAGGATAACCATTGTTCTGACCTGTAGTACTACAGATAAATTTTGCCATTTATTGGACTTTATATAAATGAAGTAATAAAACATATAGTCTTTGGTTTTCCACTTCTTTCATTCAATGTTGTGATTTTGAGGTTCATCATCAACTATATATTATTTTATATATAGTTTCAAATTATTATTCTCAATGTTCAGAAGAGTATTCAATAGACTATTCAATAGAACTTTCTGTAGTTCTATTCTGTAGTTACTACAGTATATATGTATGTGTATGTATGTGTATGTAATACATATATACATATTATACATATACATGCATATATATATATATTATATCTATGCTTTAAAGTATAGTCGCCATGATCCACATATAGTTATTGAGCACGTACAATATAGCTAGTGTAAGAAACTAAATATTTAACTTTATTAGTTTTGGTTAAGTTTGAACTTAACTTGTCCCATTTGCCTACTTTTTACCATGTTGGACAACACAGTACAAAGTATACATTTGTGTAGTTATGCCACAATTTAATTTTCCATTTTACAGTAGAAAACATTTGGGTGGTTTCAAGTTCAAATTACTGTGAATGGTGTTCTTATGTAATACCTTTTATATGTCCTTGGGAGAAAATGCACATACATTTCCATTAAGTACTTATGTGGGAGTTGTATGACAGCTTTCAACATTTCAATAAAATATGCCAAATAATTTTTCAAATTGGTTGCACCAATTTGAATTACATTTTTAACAGCAATGTCCATGTGGCCCAGTTACTTCACATGATCATCAATTATATTGTCTCTCTTTCATTTTCACTGCTTACAATATAACAATTATTGTTTCAGATTCCCTTTTTTTTAATTTAAGAAAGCATTTTTTCATGTATCTCTAACTCTGTGGTCTTCCTTCCAAATACTTATGGCCCTGTATAATCATCAGAAAAATATTTGTAAAATCTCAATAGAAAGACATTATACAAGTGAGCCAGCACTTCTCAAAATTGTAAGGATAAAAAAAGAAAGAAATGTCTGAGAATCAGTCACAGTCAAGAGGATCTTAAGCAGGGGTGCCTGAGTGGCTCAGTCAGCTGAGCATCTGACTTTGGCTCAGGTCATGATCTTGTGGTTCATGCATTCGAGCCCCGCTCGAATTTTTTTACAAATGTAAAATATCAGTTCATTAATTGTAACAAATAGACCATGCTGCTATAAGATGCCAATAATGGAAGAATTTCTGTGTAAGGTACATGGGAATTCTCTATAGTATGTTCCCAATGTTTCTTTCAAACTTAAGTTGTCCTAAAATGAAAAGTATATTTTAAAAACTAGACTAGAATGCTTTTTTGTGTTGTTGTTTCGCTTTGCTTTATTTCCACGCTCCTGAGGCTCCTACTCTGAAATTTTAAAACAACATTAAAAAAATCTAATAAATATATAGAGCAATCTTAGGTAAGGTAAAAATTGAAGTTTTTCTATCACACATGCTTGGAAGAATGAAATAAAATTTTCTCAAAATTCAGTGTAAAAGGTTACTTCTCAAAGGTGCCCTTTATAGTCTCTGAAAGAGAGCTTAACAGGAACATAGATTGCCAAACTGCCTCAGTGAACTGATACTCCATGATTGACTTACTGTGACAAATAGTAAATGAGATTTTTTTAAAGACCACAATGCCACAGTGACTAGTTTTTCTGCCCCAAGCATCGTAGGTAACACAGAGGCCAAAATATGTCTTTTTTTCTTTTTGAGAAAGAAACATCACTTTTATTTTATCAACACAAGAGATTAATTTCAGCACAGCTGATCTCCATGAATACATTTTCCTCCAGACATTGCCAAGGTCAATGGAATTTTGACTTGTCTGGTGCATTTGTGCCAGATATACAGCTTAAGCCTTCCAAAAGCAAATATAACTCACAATCTATCAAGTTTGCTTTTTAAAGTTCAAGTTGAGTATTTCTATTTCTAGCTCAGCCTTTACAAGCTCCCCTGGTTTTTTTCTCCTTGCCATATTCCTTGCCTTTTTTTTTTCAATGGCCCTAAGACTTCGGATTATATTGATTCAGATTTTTTTTTTTTTTAGTGAACATTAAAATAAGATGAAAAGATTATTGGATTAAGGTGGTAAATATGAATGTGCATTTTCCAAGCATAAACTCGCATTGATGATTATCTTAATTAGGATAATACTGTAATGAAGAAATTAGTTTTATGTGTCAATGTGTGGCAAAATATATGATTCAGTGGCCTTGGTAGAGCACGTGATTTATGTGATTGGTTTGTGCATATTTTTAAATGGATGGCTTCAAGCAATGTAAAAAGTACAATAATGAAATAGAATAATGTGCAGAGCTGAAAAATAAAAGTATTGAACTTACATATTTTACTTCATTTGGCTTCAAACTACATTTAAAGTTCCAGACGTTTATCTTCACATATTCGATCCATTTGAAAATACCTTTAAGGTTTAGTGATTTATGTTGTATCCTCATGAAGGGCTCCATTGAAGCTGTTCCTCCAAAGTCTTCAATTCCCATACACCCAGTTAAACAAAACAATTCTGAGCTTTGACGTATAATATTTCTATTGTATATGTCAAGAGTAAAATAAGATTGTGTCCATCTGTGGTGGTATATTAATAAATTAATATTACTTTATTTTTGGTGAGAAACTCTTCTTCAGTACATGAACTTTTCTTTCTCAATGCACGGTGTAAACATTTTACAGTGTTCCTGTGGAGATGATGATCTGTAGTAGTGCAACTGAGAGATTTTAAAAATGGGAATTTCAGACATTGAAGGAGGAAATAATACTACAGAGGCTAATCAGGGAGATAATTTGGCTCTCTCATTGTTTCTTTCAAAACATCTGTTACTCCTTTCCTATATTTTGATAACAGAACCTTTCATTCACTTTGGGAATCACCCCTCCGGTACATTGATGTGGTCTACAAAAGAACCTTCAATATAAGAAACACCATGGTAGAATTCTGAGGCCAGTGTGTACTATCCCCTTGGGCATCAGTTTGAGTTGAGAAAATGGCCTTTGACCAAATCTGAGACAGTCAGATTTATTTTAATGGATTAAAAGGAATATAGAAAAAGATGACATTTTTTAAAAGATTATTTATAGTAAAGCCTAGCTCTTCTAGTGACAATGTGTGCCACTCTGTAGAGACCTCTTTCAAGAGAATGGAATCTAGGGACACCTGGGTGACTCAATCTGTTGACTGTCCAACTCTTATGTCGGCTCAGGTCATGATTTCATGGTCGTGGGATCAAGCCCTTCATTGGGCTCTGCACTGGGTGTGAAGCCTGCTTAAGATTCTCTCTCCCTCTCTGCCTCTTCCCTGCTTATACATGCTTTCTGTCTCTCTTTGTCTCAAAAATAAATAAATAATCATTAAAAAAAAGATTATGGAATCTATATATAGGCATATATAGGCAAAAGGCCAATGAAATATTCCTGAAGAATTTTTTTTTTCCTTTAGGAAATTTTTGGATCCTTTCTCAAGTCTTATCTAAACTTATTTATAGCTTGACCTTCCCAGTTAGATTCCAAACACATTTAATTAGGATTCCTGTAACTTTCATTGAAAAATAACTCATAGCTGAAAGTAAGAATGTAACTACTTCCTTGACCTATGGTCTTGATCCTTGTGTGTCTGTGGGGGAGGGGCGGCGGGGGGAGAGGAGGGGCGGTAACATTGCATTTAGTAATCTGTGACAAGTAGCTTACATAAATTCGGAAAAAGGGGCCTACAATGCTTTTGAATAAAATGACAATATAAAATATCTCACTAAATAGACAACAACCTTAAGCTTTTTCAGAAGTTATAATTACTAGAATGGTCACTCCTAATATATAGTTTGGTAAGGTCCACTTGGTGAAAATGGAAACTGAAAATTTGAAGTTTTTTAAAATTTGCCCTCAAAAATATATAGTCTCCTTTGAATGTTTTTGTATTTGAAAAATACTAATTGGTCTTTGTGGGAATACAATTAAGAGATTAAAATGTATACATGCCAAATCAGTAAAATTTAAAGGGGAAGAGTTGAAGAATTTTGCCGTTAATCTGCGTTTAGCCTCATTTGTCGTCCAATAGAGTTATGACCCCGTCATTTTGATGCCGCATTTAATGTTAGACTTTTATGACAGGGACTCTTTATTTCCTTTCACCTGATACACTTCTGAACCTCACAATTAGAGAATAACATTTACTAAACTACAATTCAATTTAATTAATATGTATGAATGTTTTCCCTTTTATTAAAAGAAGAAAATGTTGGAATTAGTTTTAGTAGATAACATGCCAATGTAATACAGAAATCAGACTCACAGTTTTGAAATTTTGGCACATTTTGCTTCTTGGAATATGCCATTGAATCAAATAATTTCATGTGGTATATAAGCTTAATGACATTGGAAACTGCAGTGCCCTGGCTTGTTTTAAATCAGAATTAAAGATGTGCCAACCTGTCACAACGCCTATGCACAAAGTACACTATAGTTCTTCACACCCCTTTGAGTTCATATCAATCATTTGAAAATAACATTTTTTCCTCAGAATGAGCTGTCACTATCAATTTGAATAGTGGCTGTTGAACTGGAATTCATCCAAATCTTCAGCAAGCCATTTGGTTCATTATATCAGAAACTAAATGACTTGCAAAACCATATTTTTTCATACTGTTTTAAAGCAAATACAATACTATTTCTTCAAAGATTTCAGGAATAAATTAAGATATTTTTGTTCAAATAGCTATTAAGATTTCTATTCTTTCCTGCTTTCGTGCCATTTATGATTCACTTTCCAATAATCAGCCAAAAGTATCAAGTGTGTTTCTTATTGGAAATGTATTTTGATTCTGCAGTACTTTAGCTCTGGTTATAGGTGATCAGGAAACGGTACACTCATCTTTGTGATGCCACTTCCCTGTTCCTGTTATAAATGTGTAACTGCTAGATGCTATAGGATAAAGATAGTGTTCAGGGTAGAATAATATTTGTGAAACACCTCACTACAAAGTGTTTTATTTTTCTCATTTTGTGACATTTACTATACCTGGAATTAAACTTCTTTTGATGTTTGTTTGTTTATTTATTTTTTTATTTATTTTTTATTTTTTAATGTTTTTATTTATTTTTGAGACAGAGAGAGACAGAGCATGATCAAGGGAGGGGCAGAGAGAGAGGCAGACACAGAATCCGAAGCAGACTCCAGGCTCTGAGCTGTCAGCACAGAGCCCGATGTGGGGCTTGAACTCATGGACTGTGAGATCATGACCTGAACCGAAGTCAGATGCTCAACTGACTGAGCCACCCAGGTGCCCTGATGTTTATTTATTTTTGAGAGCGAGACCTAGGGAGGGGCAGAGAGAGAGGGAGACAGAGGATCTAAAGCAGGCTCCACACTGTGAGCGCAAAGCCCGAGGTGGAGCTAGACCTCACAAACCTTGAGATGATTACCTGAGCTGAAGTTGGGACTCAGCCACCCAGGCATCCCTACCATACCCGGCATTTTATAAAGTCTTATGATTTAGGATTATTTTTGTATTGTTATCTGTCACTAAGCGTGACACAATCTGTTGCATGGGACTGAATGTACAATCAGCTGCAATTTTTCCTAGAGGAAAACATCTGTTGCCCCCTTCTTGGGTTTCTGTTTGCATTCTATTCCAGAATTAATATATAAGCTTTTATTTTTTTCAGGATAAAAATGGTTGATCAGCGATTTCAGCTTTTATAACTTAACAATTAAGTTTTATGATAAAAAATTAACTCTAAGTTTTATTATAAAAACAAATAAACTCTGTTAACTCCTTGGTAAAGCATATTTGTAGCTTTTACCAATTAAATCAAAGAAACAGGACAGAAAACATGTTTCACAATTTGTGGTAAAGATTAATACCTAATACCTGGGAGGTATGATTGGTATAGAATACATAAAGTCCTGATAGGGACATTTAGTTACAAGTCCAAGATTTCAATCTGACTACTTGCTGTATCACCTTGAGCTCATTGTGTTACTTATCTCTGTAGATATCAGATACTCCATCCAGAAAATGGGGCTGAAACACTAAAGTACTTAAATCACTGGGAAACTCTAAAGGCAAAATATATCAAACAGAAAATAATTTGAAGTACTGAAAGTGTCACAAATCAGGAAGAGTAGAGAAATCTCCTGTTATAAGGACGCTGAAAAATCCAACTTAATTTTATCTACATTTTCTCAAGTCTGAAATCACATCTCTTACGGAACCCTTCCTTCCTTCTATCTTTGACAGCATCCGAAACTTAAGTAACTTATGTTTCCCTAGCCAGTCAATAAATTCTGTGTTGAATCTATTCTACTCCTTCTGTTTTTCCCTGGAAAATCTGCAGTCTCATGTGAACTAAATGTTCAGTCTTGAACATTTGCAATCATTGAATTGATTCCTTCTTCTTGCTCTCAATCAGGGACATCTGATAGCTCACTCTTCCTAACTCATAGAAATGGTGATATGGGTTATCACATTACAACTACCTCATTTTCATATGCAAATTATTGATCTGCCAGACCATTAAGATTCCTTCAAGAGAAGTTCATGTCACCTACTTCACCATGACATTTTATTTTCATGATCATTATTTACTTACCCCCAGGGGGTCTTCAACAGGTTAAGGACCTTGTTAAGTTTCTTTGTATGTAGATATATACTTTGCCAAATATTTCAGCAACTTCTGATTTCTTATTGATGACTTATTTTTCTTGTAAATCTTCCTAATTTTTCTAAATCCTAAAACTTGTCAATTTATTAGGTTTCAATTACCCACAAGGCCAGTCACCACTTTGATCACATTACTGGGAGTTAGGCTTTGATTCTAAGATTTTAAACTCTGACATCCATTGTCATACTAAACAACCTGGTTATTGTAAGCTCTCTATCCAAAATTTGTATAAAATGGTCCTCTCCTTTCATACTTAGTGTAGGTATATAAACCATTATCATATTTTATCAAGCCCTGGTGGTATGATGGTTGTCCTATCCTACTTTGACTCTATGGTATACAATTTAAAAGTGCATTTTAATTAGGACCTTGTATTTTTTGTCCATCTAAATTTTGGGAGTGTCTTATATTTTTACTTCCTACTTCAGCTTTACTGAGGTATATGTGACAATTAAATTGTAAGATATTTACAGTTTATGTCACAATGATTTGATACACATATGGATTGTGAAAGGAATTGAAAGGATGACACCTCCATAATTATTTAATACATCCATTGCTTAACATATTTGTCTTTTTCTTTGTGAGAAAATTGAAGTTCTGTCTAATCTGTTAACAAAATTACAGTGTTAGCAACTATTGTTACCATGTTTTACATTAGATTCTCAAAACATATTCATCTGATAGCTGAAAGGTTGTACTCTGACCAACATCTCCCTGTTTTCTCAACTACCCAGGTATGTCTCTGTTGAGTTTGAATTGGAATTGTTTGGGGGGCAGGTGATACTGTTGTTTGTTTTAGAGTCCATATATAAGTGAGACAATTCAGTATTTACCTTTATCTGCTTTCTTTCACTTAGCATAGTGACCTCAAGTTTCATCAGTGTAATTGCAAATGGTAGGATTTCCTTCTTTTTTTATGGATGAATTATATTCTATTGGAGATATATATATACGTCTGTGTGTGTGTGTGTGTGTGTGTGTGTGTGTGTGTATGTGCGTGTATGTATTTAGGTTGTTTCCATGTCTTGGCTATTGTAAATAATGCTGCAACAAACATGGGTATGCAGATCGTTCAAATTAATGCTTTGTTCCCTTCAGACAAATACCCAGAGTCAGAATTGTGGATTATATGGGTGGGGTTTTTTTATTTGTTTTTATTTAAATTCCAGTTAGTTAACATACAGTGTAATAATAGTTTCAGTTTACAGTGTAGTGATTCAACATGTCTATCAAACACCTGGTGCTCATCACAAGTGTACTCCTTAATACCTATCACCTATTTTACCTATCCCCCACCTCCCCTTTGGTAGCCATCAGTTTGTGCTCTATAGTTGTCTGTTTCTTGATTTGTTTCTCTTCCTCTTTCTTGGTTTGCCTCCCTCTCTCTTTTTTCCCCCCTTTGCTCATTTGTTGTGTCTTAATTTCCTCATATGAGTGAAATCATATCGTATTTGTCTTTCTCTCACTTATTTAACTTAGCATAATACTCTATCTCCATCCATGTCATTTCACTGGCAAGATTTCATTCTTTTTACAGGGTGTGTGTGTGTGTGTGTGTGTGTGTGTGTGTGTGAGTGTATACACATATATGCGTACACATATGTCACATCTTCTTTATCCATTCATCAGTTGGTGGACACTTGGGGTGATTGCATAATTTGGCTGTTATAGTTAATGCTGCTATAAACATCACACTACGTTTTCCCCTTATGTGTTAGTATATTTGCATTCTTGGGTAAACACCTGCTAGTCCAATTGCTTATCTTAGGGTTAAGTCTATTTTTTAACCTTTTGATGAACCTCCATACTGTTTTCCTGAGTGGCTGGACCAGTTGCATTCCCACCAGCAGTGAAAGAAGGTTCTTCTTTCTCCACATCTTCACTAGCACCTGCTGTTTCTTGAATTGTTGATTTCAGTTTTTTTTGTTAAGAACTTCCATACTGTTTTCCATAGTAGCTGCATCCATTTACATTGTACTAGAGTTCCCTTTTCTTCACATCCTCACCAACACTTGTTATCTCTTGTCTTTTTGGCATCATCCAGTCTAACAGGTGCGAATTATTGTGTCTGCAGTATTGTTTTTGTTGTTGTTTTCTTTTGTTTTTCTTCATTTCACAGATGATGAATGATGTTGAACACCTTTTCAGGTACCTGTTTTGCCTTTGCTGCCTTCAGTTTTAGTAGCAAATTAAAAAAAAAAATCATTGCCAAGACTAATGGCAAGGAGCTTACCCCCAATGATTTCCATTAGGAGTTTTATGGTTTCAGGTCTTAAGTTTTTAATCCGTACTGAGTTGATTTTTTTTTGTATGGTGTAAAAGAGTGATTACACTCTCTTCTGCCTATAGTTGTCCAATTTTCTCAACACCATTATTGGAGTGACTATCCTTTTCCCATTGTATATTCTGGCTCCTTTTGCCATAAATTAATTGACCATATATGCATGGGTTTATTTCTGGGCTCTCTTCTGTTCCATTGCTCAATGTGTCTGTTTTCCTGCCAATTCCATACTGTTTAGCTATTTTGATTACTATAACTTTATAAAGTAGTTTGAAATTAAGAAGTGTGTTGGGCTAAATGAGTAAGGGGCATTAAGGAATCTACTCTTGAAATCATTGTTTACTGTATGCTAACTAATTTGGATGTAAATTTTAAAAAATAAAAAATGAAATAAAAAAAAGAACAAGTGTGATGCCACAAGCTTTGTTCTTCTTTCTCAAGATTGGTTTGCCTGTTCAAGATCTTTTGTGGTTCCATACAAACTTTAGGATTGTGGTATTTCTGTGAAAAATTCCATCGGGATTTTGATAGGGATTACATTGAATTTGTAGACTGTTTTGGATAATGTGGGTATTTCAATAATATTAATTCCTCTGATTCATGAGCATGGGATATCTTTCTATTTATTTGTGTCTTCCTCAATTTCTTTAATCAAAGAACTATAGCTTTCATTGTATAGATCTTTCAACTCCTTCATTAAATTTAACCCTAGGTATTTTATTATTTTTGATGCTATTGTAAATGGGATTTAAAAAAATTCTCTTTCAAATTCATTGTTAATGTACAGGCACAAATGATTTTTGTATATGGATTTTGTACCCTACAATTTAACTGAGTTTCTTATTAGGTCTAATAGTTTTTAGTGGATCCTTTAAAATTTCTAATTTATGATATGTTACCTGCCAATAGAGACAGTTTTACTTCTTTCTTTCCAATTTTCATGTATTGTATTTCTTCTTCTCGAATAATTACTCTGCTAGGACATTCAGTACTATGTGGAATAAACGTAATGAGAGTGAACATCCTTGTCTTATTCCTGATCCTAGAAGAAAAGCTGTTGGCTTTCACCATTGAGGGTGATGTTAGCTTTGGGTTGTAATAGATGCTCTTTACTGGGTTGTGGTATGTTCCCTCTAAACCTAGTTTGTTGAGAATTTTATCATGAATTTTTATTTAATGTTGAATTTATGAAATGCTTTTTCTGCGTATATCAATATGATTGTCTGATTATTATCCTTAATTTTGTTAATATGGTATGTAGCATATTGATTGATTTGTGGATGTTGATTAATTCTTGAAAATGTAAAATAATTCCCTTGTAATCATGATATATGATGCTTTTGATATATTGGTGAATTTGGATTGCTAATATTTTGTTAAGGATTTTGCATATGTGTTCATGAAGGATATCATCCTGTATTTTCTTTCATGGTAGTGTCTTTGTCTGGTTTTGCTATCAGGATAATGCTGGCCTCATAAAATATGTTTGAAAATATCCCCTCTTTGTTTCCCTTGCTGAGAAGATAAAGATGATACAGATATAGAAAAATGTTTGTACAGTTAATGTCAAAGAAATTACTACCTATGTTTTCTTTTAGGAATTTTATGGTTTCAGGTCTCACATTTAGGTCTTTTGAGTTTATTTTTGTGGATGTTGTAAGAAAGTGGTCCTGTTTGTTTCTTCCTTTTTTTTTTTTTTTCATGTTGCTATCCAGTTTCCCCAGCACTATTTGTTGAAGAGACCATCTTTCCCCCATTGTGTATTCTTACCTCCCTTGGTTGTAGGTTAATTGACCAGATAAGCCTGAGTTTGGATCTGGGCTCTCTATTCTGATCCTCTCTTCAGATCTATTGTGATCATACCTTACTGTTTTGATTACTATAGCATTGTGGTATATTTGAAATCTGGATTGTGTTACCTCAAGGTTTGTTGTTCTTACTCAAGTTTGCTTTGGCTGTTCAGAGTCCATACTTATTTTAGGATTATTTGTTCTAGTTTTGATATTTTGATAGGGATTATATTAAATCTGTAGGTTGCTTTGGGTAGTATGGAAATTATAGCAATGTTTGCTCTTCCAATCCATGATCATGGAATATCTTTTCATTTGGTTGTGTAATCTTCAATTTTTTTCCATCAGTTTTTTTAATAATTTCCAGAGTACTAGTCTTTTACCTTTTTGGTCAAGTTTACCCCTAAGCATTTTATTATGTTTTGGTGGAATTGTAAATGAGATTGTTTTCTTTTTTTTTTCTTCTTTCTTAATGTTTATTTTTGAAAGAGAGTGGCAGAATGTGACCGAGGAAGGGGCAGAATGAGAGGGAGACAGAATCCAAAGCAGGCCCTAGGCTCTGAGCTGTCAGCACAGAGCCTGATGTGGGGCTCAAAACCAAAAACTGCAAGATCAGGACCTGAGCTGAAGTCAGGCATTTAATCAACAGAACCACTCAGGTGCCCCAATGAGATTGTTTTCTGAATTTCTCTTTCTGGTCCTTCATTATTAGTTTATAGAAATGCAATAGATTTCTGTATATTAATTCTGTATCCTGTGACTTTACTTAATTCACTTATCAGTTCCAGTAGTTTTTTAATGGAATCATTAGAGTTTTCTATATATGGTATCATGTCATCCTAAATAGTGAAAGTTTTACTTCTTCCTTTTAATTTGGATGCTTTTTATTTCTTTTGTTAGTGACTAGGATGGGCAAAGGACCTGAATAGACATTTTTCTCAAAAAGACAGACAGCAGATACATGAAAAGAAGCTTAACATCACTCACTAATCATCAGGCAAATGGAAAATTAAATAGCAGTGAGAAATCACCTCACACCTATCAGAATGGCTAATATGAAAAATTCAAGAAATAACAAGTGTTGACAAAGATATTGAGAGAAAAGAATACTTGTGTACTGTTGGAGGGCATATAAACTGATGCAGTCAGTAATTCTATTACTAGGTATTTACTCAAAGAAAATGAAAACACTAATCTGAAAAGATAGCTGCATCCCTCTTTATTGCCATATCATTTACAGTAACCAAGATATGGAAGCAACTTGTGTCCAAGGATAGAAGGATAAAGAAGAAGTGATATGTATGTGTGAGTTTATGTGTGTGTGTGTGTGTGTGTGTGTGTGTGTGTGTGTATAATGTTATTCTGCTCCAAAAAAAGAATGAGATCTTGCCATCTTCAAGAACATGGATAACCCTAGAGGATATAAGGCGTAGCAAAATAAGTCAGAGAAAGACATATATCATATGATTTTACTTATATGTGAAATTTAAGAAATAAAACAAATAAAATGAGACAAACAAACAAACACAAAAACAGACTCTTAAGTTCAGAGAACAAACTGGTGGTTGCCAGGGGGTGGTGGGAAGGGGGTTGGGTGAAATAGACAAAGGGGATTAAGAATAGAAGTATCTTGATGAGCACTGAGTAATGTACAGAATTGTTGATACATTATATGGTACATCTGAAATTAACACATAGGTTAATTATACTTAAATTAAAAAAAAAAGACTTCAAGAAGAGATCAATCCCTAGAGACTCAAGGCATACTAAAGACTCAAAGTCAGGGACTAGGGAGAAGGGGGATGGAGAATGACTGCTTAATAGGTATTTCCTCATGGCATTTGATTTTAGAATGATGAAAATACTTTGGAGCTAAAGAGGTGATGGTTGCACTATGCTGTGGATATACCAAATACCACCAAATTATGCACTTTAAAGAGGTTAATTGTATGAATTTTATCTCAATTTTAAAAAGCGTAATGTGTATTATAAAATTTTCTAAAGTCATATGTCCTAAAATCTCTTCTGTATAACTACTGTCTGGGAGAATCCAGTGATACCTATTGTCTCAGCTTCCCCTCCTCAGTAGCCATTTTTTTTCCTATCATATCTAACAGTTTCCTTTCTTCAGCCACCATAATAACATTCCTTCTGTTTCCAGCAAGAATTATCTATCTCACTCTTTTCCAAAGTTAGTGTCCACATATCATGTGTTCTCCTTTTCTTCCAAGTCCTTATACAACCAATTAAATGTACTTTTCCTCTTTTATATATGTATTTCCTACATATGCATCTTTAGTCTTTTCTTCTATCTCCACATTTAATTTAGTTTATTCAATGACATCTTCCTTTAACCATTTAAAACTTTCTCTTATTCTATCTTAAATATAGACAACACTGATCCTTAATGGGAGGCCATTAAATAAGGCTAAGGTATTAATTTTGTCTGTTGTATTACAGAAACTATAGCCTGTGGCTCAAATATGGTCCAACCCTTAATTTTGTAAATAAAATTTTATTCGAACACAGCCATGCTCGTTTATTACTATGTTGTCTATAACTATTCTCTTTTACTGTGTTCACAGTGTTGGGTAGTTAAGACGGAGACAATATTGCTCACCAAGCCTAAAATATTTGCTCTCTGGACCTGGACCTCTATTTAAAAAGCAAAAAGCAAACAAACAAAACAAAACAAAAAAATACGTCAAAACTTGTGTATTAGAATAGCAGTATACTTAAAGAGTGAAAACTCTAAATCTCAGTGGGTTTGCATAGTGAAAATTTACTCTTACATAAAGAGCAGCCACAGGCACGGTGGTAGTCTTTGCCCTAAAGTGACCCAGGAAAGGGGTGCCTAGGTGGCTCAGTCAGTTAAGTGTCAGACTTTGGCTCAGATCATGATCTCTTGGTCCCTGAGTTCAAGCCCCATGTTGGGCTCTGTGCTGACAGCTCAGAGCTTGGAGCCTGCTTCAGTTTCTGTGTCCCCCCATCTCTCTGCCCCTCCCCAGCTCGTGCACTGTCTTGCTTTGTCTCTCAAAAATAAATAAATGTTAAAAAAAAAAAAACACTTAAAGTGATGAGGGGAAAAGGTTGCCATGTATCTGCCAAAGGTGTCTTACTTTGATAGGTAACTCTCACATGGACAAGAAAATCGGTAACTTCTTTCACCAAAATTCATTGTCCAGAACTCATCAATCATATGAGTTCCAATCTATTTCAAAGAGGACTGCAAAATATTCCCTTGGCTGGTAAGCTTTTTTTTCCCTAACAACAATGCAGTATTATGGCAGAGAGCTGTGTATTTTTGATGGGCAAATAACTATGTCTGCCACATGTATTCATAATGTTCAGGAAAATACTATGAAGAATTGATTTTACTGCTGAGTTTGAAATTGAAAAATTTGAGTAGCTGAGAGTGCCAGTTATTAAGCTATCGTCTCTCAGTTTGAAACACGTTCTTCTTTTTGTGTTTTGATGTTGGCCTGAGACCCTGCGCATCCTACTTCTCCATCGCCAACTGTTAGGTGGAAGCAGCAGTTGTTTCTGGCACCAGTTGGTTCCAGTTGCTGCCTTCTTTTTCCATCTGTAGAGCTAGCTCAGTCTTGCCTCTTTAGAGGGCAGGAGTTATCAGGAGCTCCTTGAAAGTGCTGTCTCCTCACAGGTCTATATCCCTCTTCCACAAGGAGGGAAAGGTTTCCAAGTTCACGATGTGCCAGAAGAAGTCTATAACAGTTCTGCCAGAAGTCCATTTCTTAGCTCTGGAGGGGTCCTTTTCTAATTTCTGGATTCTGATAGCATCAGTTCTTAGGGAGTGTTTCCTGGGTGGGTGAAATGATAATGGTGACTTACAATGTCGAATTCTAGTGAAATAGCAGTAGATTGAAATCAGGATTGATTTGGGGACTTCAGGTAGGTTTCACAGGTAAGGAGTAGAGAATCAGCCTTTGAAAAGACTAAAGAACACAATTGCTGAGAAAATCCCCCATTCTTTTTCAAAAAACTTTTCTGAAAGTATTGCTTTCCCTGTGTCTACTTTATACACCAAACACACGCATTCAACTCTTTGAATCCACATTGCACAAGAACCAGTTACAATGCACTATGAAGTGTTTATCAAGTGGTGAGCAATATCTAACCAGTTAATAGACATAATGAATATTTTCTCCATATTATTCTTAAGTTTCAAAATATTAGTAATCTCTTACTTATTGAAATATTTGTTATCTTCTTTAAAACCACTTTCTCTGCATCATTTACCTCCATTATTGCTGAAATCTGTATCCTACCATCAACGAAAACTCCCATTGCCTCATTTCCAGTTATGACTATGTTCTCTGTACTTAATTCTAGCATCTTTTTTGTCAAAGTTAGTCTCCTACTCTCAAAAAACAATTTTAATTATATCATCTATTTATTTTAAAAATTCTTAAATATAACACACACAACGAAATATTTATAATTTTTTTTAATGTTTAGTTTTGACAGAGAGAGACTGTGTGAGCGGGGAGAGGCGGAGAGAGAGGGAGGCGCAGAATCTGAAGCAGGCTCCAGACTCTGAACTGTCAACACAGAGCCGGTCACAGGGCTCGAACTCATCAACTGTCAGATCATGACCTGAGCCGAAGTCAGGTACTCAACCGACTGAGCCATCCAGGTGCCCCCATAATGAAATATGTATAAAGCATATGAGTACATCTAGAGGAATAATTATATAGTAAGCAAATGCGTGAACACCGATGTGGCCCGGAATTAGAATATTGCCAGTGCTGGGGCACCTGGGTGGTTCAGTCAATTAAGCGTCGGACTCTTGTTTTCAGCTCTAGTCATGATCTCACGGTTTGTGAGTTCGAGCCCCACGTTGGGCTCTGAGCTGACAGTGTGGAGCCTGCTTGGGATTTTCTGTCTCTCTCTCTGTCTCTCTTTCTTTCTTTCTGCCCCTTCTCTGCTCATGCTCACTCTCTCTTTCAGCCTAAATAAATAAACTTAAAAAGAATTTCAAGAATATTACTGTTACCTTAGTAATCCCTGGATTCTTTTTCTGAATTCTGAGTCCCATCCCCCTCAGGTGACTCCTTTCCTGATTCAAACTTCTAATGTATTTGATTCTCATCATAAATTTATGATTTCATGTTTAATTCCTAAATCATAATTTAGTTTTGTCATATTTTTAGCTTATATTAATGTGATATACTTTCTATATTCTTTTTGACTAGCATATTTGCTTCAGCATTTTACTTGAAAAATGCATCCATTTTCCTACACACTGTTGCAATTTATTCATTTTTACAAGTGTGTTATATTTAATTGTATAAACATGCAACACTATCCATTTATACCATTCCTGATGGGTATTCAGGTTAGTTCTAGGTCTTTGCGATAATTAACAGTGGTGGTTATGAACATTCTTGTAAATGTATCACTGTGTCTGGGCAAAATTTCATATAGAGCAAAAATATACTACTTTGTGGCATAATAGGGTATGTATTATTTTAAATGTTATTAGATCATACCACACTGTTTTCCAAACAGCTTCCTACCACTTGACCTCCCAACCAGCGGTTAGAGTTTTTGTGGTTCCATATCTTTCTTGTAATTGATACTGTGTACAGGTACAGTTCAATTTTACATTTTCCACATCAGTAAGAGCACTCGTCATTGAAAATTCTGTTTTTTCACTACTGTTTTCTTTAATATATTTTAATTCCATTTAAAATATTCCATAATTATATTTCTCATATTTGATTGCATATATTCTGATTTTTCATATATTTTGATGTAGTTTTCAATGGTAGCTTTTAGGGACGCTTGGGTGGCTTGGTCAGTTGAGTGTCCAACTCTTGGTTTCTGCTCAGCTCATGATCTCACAGTTCATAGGATTGAGCCTCACATCAGGCTCTATGCTGACAGTGCAGGGCCTGCTTGGGATTCTCTCTCTTCCTCTGTCTCTGCCTCTCCCCACTCACTCACTGTCTCTCTTTCTAAATAAATAAGTAAATAAAACTTTTTAAAAATACAATAAATGGTAGCTTTTAAACTCTCATTTTCTGATTAGCATACTATGTATAAATAAAATAATAAAATGTATTTTCTTTACATATATTTCATATACAACAGTGATACTAAAAACTCATAATGATTATAATATTCAGAGTTATTTTTAAAGGTTTTCTTTATACATAATCTCATTTTCTGTAAACAATTACCATTTTAAAAATCTAATTCTTAAAAATTTATTTTATCTTGTCAGATGTATTGAGGGATAATTTACATAAATATAATTTAAAGGATCTAGAGCATAAAATTTACCTGTCTTTTAGTTTCCACTTTTATGATTTTGACAAACACATGCAGTCATGTAATCACCATCAAATAGAAAGAAAATTTCTATCATTTACAAAATTTCCTTCAAACCCTTTTGGAGTCAGTCCCCACTGCCAACCTGTAGCCCCTGAGAGCACTCATATTTTTCCTTGCAATAGTTTTGCCTTTTACTCAATAATAAATTAATGAATTCATACATGTAGCATCATGTAGGCTTTGAGCCTGTCTTTGTTAACCTAGCACAAAACAGTTTATATTTAATAATGTTGTTGCATGTATCACAAGTTTATTATTTTTCAGAACTGAGTAAAGTATCAATGGATGTGCCAACATTTATTACTTGAAGGATATTTGGGTTGTTTCTAGTTAGGTTGGTCTGTGAGTAATTATGAAAGAAATTGCTATATGTAGTCATAGCATCTGGAAAGTATTGTCAGTTAAGCCTTCCATCTTTTAAGGATACACGAATCACCAGATTATATATTTTATAGTTTTGTGTTTTGCAGTGTATTTTGTCACTTACAAATTTCCTATAACATATATCATATTTTAGGCCTCATAGAGTTATTTATTTTCCTCACATAAATTTTTGCTGTCATTTAGTCATTTTCCCTTAATTATTTCAGGAATATTATAGTGGAAATTCACAGTACATTTAAACAATTGGTACTCAGGAAATGATCTGATATATGCCTAACATGTAGTGTATGTCTTCTTACTCAGGTTCACCTGCAATGTTAATAATTTCATGGAATTTGCATGTAGATCCACAGTAACATGTTTTTATATTTAAATATTATGTTTCAGAAAATATTTGTACATTATTACAGCACTTGTTTGTTTAATTAAAGTTATAGTGATTCATCATTTAAAGATCTGGTTGTTCAAAAACTAAAGCATTAGGGAGCATAATTATGAAGAGAAAGAGAATAAAATCAATGAAATAAATGTATATTTTATGAATGGCAAAAATTTTAGCATACTTTAAGAAATTTTAAAATATTTTTCTCACTTCTCAGAGAATAAAACAGAATGATTAATAAAACAACAGCAACAAAGCCCCTGCAAGTAGCAAGCAATTATGACAAGATTGTAGGGTGCATGTTAATACGCAGAAGTCACTTGCTTTCATATATATCAGCAACAAATGAGTGGAATTTGAAATTAAAAACACAATACTATTCACACTAGAACTCTCCAAAATGAAATACTCAGGCATAAATCTAACAAGATCTATATGAGGAAACTGTAAATCTGTTGAATGAAACCAAAGAAGAACTAAATGAATGAAGAGATATTCTATGTTCATGGATAGAGACACTTATTATTGTCAATGTGTCAGTTATTCTCCACTTAATCTATAGACTCAGTGCAGTGCTGATCACAGTCCCAGCAATTTATTTTATGCATATTTATAAACTTACTCAAAAAACTCCAAAAATCTAATGTTACTGAAGCAGAAGAACGGAGTTGGAGGATTGACATTAACTGACTTTAAGACTTAATATAAAATGACAGTAATTCAGACAGTGAGGTATTGTGAAAGAATTGTCAAATAGATAAATAGAACATAATAGGGAGCCCAGAAATAGACCCATTTTTTTCATTTGATCTTTGATAAAGTAACAAAGGCAATATGGTGGAACAAAAGATTCACTTCAAAAAATGGTACAACTGGAACACTGGATCTACATGCAAAAGAATGAATCTAGATGTAGATCTTGCACCCTTTACAAAATTAACTCAAAATGTATCATAGCCCTAAATATAAAACACAAAAGTATAGGATTCCTGGAAGATAACTGTTCTATATAAAAGTAGTTTGTGTGATACATTTCTGCCCAGAGCCACACATGGTGGGCTTAGTTGGCTTGTACTCTGTATCTGGCCTCAGGATCACAACTGGCTCTTCTCTTCCTGATGCTAAGAGGGATTAACTTGTCTCACCTCCTTGACCTAGACCAGGCTGGCCCCCTGGAATGGATCAGGGAGGGGAAAGAAATATGCAGATGCCCAGGCTCCTTAGATTGTGAGATACAATGAGAAACAGAGAGAAATAGGTCACTCTGGACTACTCTTAAGCAAAGTTAATGATGAACCATAACTCACACATGGGTAGTGTGTATACTGAACTGGCAGTAATAGTTAATTAGAAGCCTCACCTGAGGGAAGGACGCTCAGCCCAGGACCCTCAATCTGGACTCCAACCCAGCTCTTCACCACAGGGCTTCCCCAGCCAGAAGGTTGCATGTTCTAAGTCCCTGATTTGATGTATTAAGACTTCTTTGTTCTTCTCTGTACTTGTCTGCATCTTTATGTTTACTGTAATTGTTTAATTCCTTGTATCCTTTTCCCCTTATAATTAGTAGCTTTCCTCCATGAAACTAAAAGTGTGGCTGTCGTGAATTACTATTATTCAGAACAATAACAAAAAAAATGTAGATGACCTTGGGTTTGACAATGTCATTTTAGAGTCAAAGGCATGATTCATGAAATAAATAAATGGTATGCTGGATTTCATTAAAATTAAAAACTTAAAAACTGTGAAAGGCAATGTTAACAGTATAAGAAGACAAACCATGGACTGGGATAAAATGTTTGCAAAAGACCGTTATCCAAAATACAGTAAGAATGCTTAAAACTCAACAACAAGAAAACAAACACTTTGATTAAAAATGGGTCAAATACTTTAACAGACACCTAACCAAGGAAGATATTTAAATGGAAAACAAGCATATGAAAAGATGCTCCATATCATAGGTCATCAAAGAATTATAAATGAAAACAATGAGTTATCACTATACATCTATTAAAATGCACCAAATCCAGAACACTGACAACACCAAATGCTGGTGAGGATGTATAGAAATAGAAATTCTCATTTATTGCTTTGGGGAATGGTATAGCCACTTTGGAAAGTATTTTGGCAGTTTCTTGAATAATCAAGATACTTTTACCATATGATACAGTAACCATATTTCTTAGTATGGTTGGTTTTAGTGGCTTTATTCATAATTGCCAAAATTTGGAAACAACCAAGATGTCCTCCTCTAGGTAAATGGGTAAACTGTGGTACATTCATACAGTGGAATATTGTTTAGTGATAAAAAGAAATGACCTACGAAGCCATGTGAAGACATCTAGGAACCTTAAATGGATATTGTTAAGTGAAACAAGCTAATTTGAAAAAGTTCTGTAATCCATGATTCCAACTATATGACATTCTGGAAAAGACAAAACTGTGGAGATGATAGAAGTAATAAGAGGTTGCCAAGCATTGGTGGAAGGAGGGATAATAGGCAGAACAGAGAAGATTTTTAAGGCAGTAAAGATAATCTGCATTATATCACAATGATGAATACATGTCATTATACATTTGTCCAAATTCATGGAATGTGAAATACCGAGATTGAATCCTAATGGAAACTGTGGATTTGGGGGTGGTTATGATGTGTCAGTATAGTTTCATCATTGGTAATAAATGTATCACTCTGGTGGAGGCTGTTGATAATGTAGAAGGCTATGCATGTGTGGGGGTGATGGTGCAGGGAGTGTATGGGAATTCTCAGTACCTTCTTCACGATTTTAGGTTCACAGCAAAATTGAGAAAAAGGTACAGAGATTTTGTCATGATTTTTCAATTGTTCAATGAGCCTAAAATTGCTCTAAAATACAAAATTTAAAAATAAATTATAAATATGTTTAAACATAATTTTCAAAGTAAAAATTATATATGATTATGTATATTACATATATAGTTGCAATTAGCCATATAACTTCATATAGTTGTGTTTTCATATTTCTTTGATAATTCCTTGTTTGCCTTTTATTGTGTTTTCTCTTTCTGAAACTATTACTTAAATGTTACCTTTCCAATGTTTATTCTCTAAACATATAAGTATGTGTGTATGTCTGTGTGTGTGTATCTTTTTGAACTTAAATTATTACTTCTATTTCTAGAAGCTGGTGATTCTACTTCAGCTTATCATATATAAGAGGTAAACCACAAAGGAAGAAAACATAAAATGGGAGTCTAACACATAATGGTCATGTGGAAAATTGCTATTTGCACTTTCCAAATACAAATTGGATGGGATATATTATAGTGGCCTAACTGCAGGGACACTATAATGTATCTAATCCCACATGCTGTTCTTACCATGTGACATTGATACTCTTACCATTGACTGAAAGGGTCTATTTCTCTCCAACTTTGTTGAATTATTGTGTCTGCCTTTCTTAATAGAGCATGACAGAAGTAAAGCTTTGTGTTTTCCAAATACAGCAATAAAAAAATGATGAACTTGTTCTTTGTTGTTTTGAGAATCTTGCTTTTGCAACACAGACATCATGCTGTGAATAAGCCATATAGCAGTCCCATGTGGCTGTTCCAACCAGCAGACCCAGGAGATCTTGGCCCATAGCCTGTATCACCCACCAGACATGTGAGGAAAGGAGTTTTCCTGTGTATCAGCATCTACCTGTCTAGTTATCCTCAGCATTCTGACCATCCCAGCTCACAATCCGTGGAGCAAAAATAAGCCATCTTGCCAATTGCTACCGAAATTACAGTTTCATTATCAAATCATGTACTGATGGCTTTAGTTATTAAGTCTGGGGTAGGTTTTATACATCACCAGACACTGGGAACATTATGATACATGTTCAGCAGGCTTAGAGATCAATTTGACCATATTTCAAAGGAAATTTGGAAGCTTTGGAAGATATTTCCAAGAGAGAAATATGAAACTAGTTGGCTGAGTTGGAATACTTGGAAAAATATTTTATCATTTTAAGGATATGTATAAAACTTAGAGAATAAAAATTTATACTTATCCAAATTTATGAAAATGAAAAAAAGATGCAGTTACAAACTTCAGGTAGTAAAGTTTTCAAAAAAGGAATCATCATAATATATTTTTGACTCATCATTAAACATAATAATTATTATTATTTAACTTAAAATCATGTATTGGTAGAAAGGAAGGAGTGGATTTTTAAAAACCTAATTTTCTATTAAAGGAATTATTTAGATGATATCAGTCAAAAATAATGTTATAAAAATTTTTTATACAGAATGATGAATGTAGATACCAAAAGAATTACCAACTTTTTAAACCTTCAACACTATTGTTTTTTATAATGTACATTTCTAGTTCAAATACAAGTTGACATAATATTTGAAAAAGTAGGAACTATGGTCTTTATTTTAATAGGTTATTAGTTTATTAAAGTCAATATTATTTGCAGTAAATCAAAAGAAGATAGAAGGTCCTCAAAGGCTCGTGTCTCTTTCCATAGTTAATAAATATGAATTTCCCAGGGATTAATTGGGATCTCTGCTACAGTCATAAAATATGACTGTAAATACGTGTACCCTAGTACTAAGCTTATTTCCATTTATCAATATCAAACCTATGTTTCCATAGAAGAAATGACTGTATTTCAATTATTTAGGGAAAAATTAATGTTTCTTTTTGAGAGAAAGAGAGACAGAACATGAGCAGGAGAGGGGCAAACAGAGAGGGAGACAAAGAATCTGAAACATGCTCCAGGCTCTGAGCTGTCAACACACAGCCTGATGTGGGGCTCCAACCCAAGGACCATGAGATCATGACCAGAGCTGAAGTCGGACGCTTAACCAACTGAGCCACCCAGGTGCCCCTGTGCCTCAATTATTTTTAGAGGCAAAAGTTACTTATAATATGTTTTAAATAAGGTGAGACCTTTTCTGAGTTCTTTTTCATATGTTATCTTGCTATTCTGCACAAAATTTTCAGTTTTCTGAACATTTTTATCAAACCATTGATTATAAAAAGAATAAAACACTTGTCACCACATATAGAACAGCTTAATGTAGAATCTTATCTGAAATAAAATACTGGAAGTGTGGGAAGACCAAGATCATCAGTAGAGAGAGAAGTATAAGGTAGCAAGAGGGTACTGTGTGCTACACGAGTGTAGTATCCATCTGTATAACAGTGACTTGCCATCAACTCACTTCGTAATTGGCTGCAAAGTTACACATTTTGGGCAGTTGAAAGTACTCACAAAATGTCACAGCACATTTTCACGTAAAACTGTATTAAAGGCACATGATACACTACTTCTGGAGAAAGAAAACCCAAGAGAGCAGTGAGCATATACCTGGGGTTTTTCTAAGTCACATAGAATGTGCTTGGTCTTGGGGGATGAACCACCAAGATATGTGCAAGAAATCTTGGTTTTAGGAGAGCTTCCATAACAGTTTTCAGTAGGGTCTTTTACATCTTTCAGGTCATGTAGCTAAGTCAAGCTGCCTGTCAGATTACACCAGATAAAAGCCATCAATAAGCAAATCTGCCCCAGAGGCCTTGCCCAGGGAACGTTCAAACTGAAGAACACTTTAAAAGTCATTTGTTAGCTTATTCATCCTTATCTTGTCAAGAATTGATACCAGAATCCCAGTCATCTCTAAAGCTAAGTATGGAGCTTTTCCAATCCAGCCATAAAATAATTCTGTTTTATATGTTGGCACACGATAGGCATTCAGTCAAAAAATTTTAAATGTCTATAGCAGTCTAGAGCCCCACCAAACAGAAACCGTAAGGCCCAGTAGGTGAAATATATCCTCCCATGTAAAGTGTATTTGGTTTTAAAAAATACAAATTAAAATAGAATGAGTAAACTCCATTCTAATAATAAGGGAATCTGTAGCAATAATGACCAATAAACAAGGAAGGCTAATCTATTCATTCATCAGTTCGCTCAGTCAGTTAAAAACTACATGTTGACGACCTGCCGTTGCCACACGTAGCGCCTCCCCTGCTGCTTCATTAATTAAAAAGAAAAATTATCTGAGATGTTTAACAGGATATAAAACTTTTATATATCAGGAAGTAGGCATTTGGGGCAGCTGGGTGGCTCAATCAGTTAAACGTCTGACTTTCGCTCAGGTCATGATCTCAGTTCGTGAGTTCAAGTCCCGCATCAGGCTCTGTGCTGACAGCTCAGAGCCTGGGGCCTGCTTCGGATTCTGTGTCTCCCTCTCTCTCTGCCCCTCCCCCACTCACTCTCTGTCTCTCTCTCAAAAAATGAATAAATATTAAAAATAATTAAGAAGTAGGCTTCTGCAGTTCAGTTTTCTTAATACAACTTTGCATTAATTAATCCATAAAACCAATCCATTACTTCAAGAGCATTTTATTTGGATGCCAATAAAACACATCACAGGAGAAGAATATCTGTCACTGGGAAGCAAACTATGAGGAATTAAAATGGTCACACAAATGTCACCAAAATCCATGACAAAAGGATTATTTTAGCATTTAAATTTCCATTTAGGTGGCTCAGCCCAACTTAGGCTGGCCAACATTATCGGATCCACAGAAGAGCTCTAGCCAGTTCATACAGAATACAAAATATAGCCTTAAGGTAAATTAACCGAATAAACATTTTTCCAAAGATTGGCTTTCAGGTGAATCAGCAGAGGCCGTTAGGCAGATTGTTACTGAGGTCCTGACTTGAGAATAAACCTGGTAAAGAATATGTCTATAAATATTTCACTTCATTTTGTAGTCATATGTATATTTTATTATGAAAAATATTTAATTTGTTAAAATGAGTTTGATAGATAATTTTAGCATATTCTCCAATTTAACATCTGTTATTCATGTAAATTGTTTTGTGAATGCAATATTATAGTAACATTGGTGTTTCAACTGAAAAGCAGTATTTTTCAGCCAGTCTGTACTACCAGAAATACACATACACATACATAGACACACACCTACAATTAAAGCTAGAAAAATGTACTGTGAGTACAACTGAGCATCCATAAAATTGAAGAAGATCCACATGATAATAACTCCTCTTCCATTTCTCCTACCCCACATCCAAGTAGAAAATGTGAACTGCACTTGGTGACTAAGATCCAATTAAAATTTCACATTATGTTAATTAAAATGCCTGTTATTATGGGATGAGATAGTATTATCATGGGGTTTACTTTATGTTTAAGGTGTTTCCAAAACTCATAAATAGCAGTCTGATTTAATATGGAAGAAGGGGTGCCTGGGTGGCTCAGTCCTTTAAGTGGCTCTCAATTTCAGTTCGGGTCATGATCCCATGATCTCATGATTCTTGAGTTTGAGTCCTGCATGGGACTTGCTGTTGTCAACATGGAGCCTGCTTGGGATCCTCTGTTCTCCCCTCTCTCTGCTCCTCCCTCAATCATGTGCTCTCTCTCAAAAATAAAGTAAAAACATAAAAAAAAAATATCATGGAAAAAAGCATTTTGCTTTAGCTTTTCTTTATTTCTTTACCGTAAAATGCATGTATTCTCTAGCATTTGATTTTGACCTATGACAATATGACTTTTGATTTATGGTAATAAATTTGTGCGTCTATTTTATTTTAAATGAATATCTAAAATTATATCAGTAGCCATAGGCATTGTATAGATTTAATATCTCCGATCTCTAGTTCACCTTGATATTTATTAGGTATTGTAACACCTAGATATAAGCATAAAGGTGGTATGTCCAATGCTCTCAGAGGTTTTGTTTGTTTGTTTGTTTGTTTTTTGTCTTTTTTGGCAGGATGATTATGTAAGCCTCAGAAGGTTTTTGAACATTGCAATCCTATGATTTTTGCAGATGGAACCTGAGATGCATTTTCTAAAGTATTGCAGATTTACATTAAATACTTTAAATTATCTACTACGTATAAAAAATATGCTTCTCTGAATATCCTACATAAAATGCATGCTTGTATTGTTTTCAGAGCGAATATTTTGATTTCTCACTTACAGTTCAACTGCCAAATACACATTACCTAATAGGGGAAGAAAATAAAAATATGAATTTAAACTGCCCTATGTTTTTCAGAAGACTATATTTTTATGGCCATTTAGAGCACTTTAACTACTTGTTTTTTGCTCTCCTTGCCAAATTGTTTCCCAAGCCACAGATGTCAGTTCCTCTTCATCTGCCGCTCCGTTTCTTACTGACACCCTACAGATTGCATGCGTTGTATTCCAGCTCAAATTGGATCATTTGAGTAAAAAAAAGGAATTTTAAAATCTGTTGCCTGTTTCTTTAACTTTTCTTTACTCATTCACACACAACTTTATGCTATTGTAAATAGACATTTTTTATTTCAGTGTGTAATGTTAGGCAATTCAAATATGGGAGCCTCTGTTTACCTTTGGCAAACTCTCAAAATTCAAGCAATTGTCTTTCCAATGATGATTTAAAATAGGAAATTTTATATGTCAAAGACTTTAAGATGGCAGCCAGTTTTGTAGACATTGAAAGCAATGGGCACAATAATTCTATAAAAACAAAATAAAAATCATTTATTAAAATATATTCTAATAGCATTTGGTTTGTAACAATCCAACGAATATTCATTTTCAATTATTTTAAAATAGTTTAAAAAAACAATCTCATTTAGTAAAAGAAAATCTAAAAAAGAGATGTTCTCAAAACTTTAGAATATTTTAAATGGTTGATGACCTTTTGCAATGTATTATGAATATTTAATTCTGACAAAAAGTTAATGGTTTGAAATCACCCACATTCAGTCACTGACTACTCAGTGGAATTTTAAAGTATGCAAGAATTTATTACCATTTTCTATATCTTCTGTATACATGACCTCTTGTCTCCAGTAGCATCATAGCTCAGCAATTTAAGTAATCCAATGTCTTCATGCTCACCTAAGTTTTATGTTTAAAAAAAAAACACATAATTCTTTCATGTTAAAGCCAACTTTGAAATTTTACTCTGCATTTGTATTACCTGAGAACTTTTTTAATATATATTTTCAGTCTCAACCAACAGAAATCTATGAGCTATGTCTAGAAGTGTTTAAATAATTAGCACACATGGTTAATTCTGATTCCAGGAGCCCTCGGACCACTGTTTAGGAACTTTTATACAAAATAATAGTGATTAATTACATCATGAAGTATTTACCCACCCATAAGCATTTTTATTTTACTGTATTATTTTAAGAAAAAGGAATTAGTCATTTATTAATGGGCTGAGAATAAAAACAATGAGTAGGAGGTAAGATTTCTTTGTGGGAAATCTTTATATCATATTAATACTTTTATATCATTTCTACATACTATGCTAGTACTATCTACAAACTTATTTTAGATAAAGATAATAAATTGACTTACTGTTCTTTTTTTAAAAATTTTTAATATTTATTTTTGAGAGAAAGAGACAGAGAGTGAATGGAGGAAGGGCAGAGAGAGAGGGAGACACAGAATCCAAAGCAGGTACCAGGCTCTGAGCTGTCAGCACAGAGCCTGACACGGGGCTTGAACTCATGAACCGTGAGATGATGACCTGAGCCGAAGTTGGAGGCTTAACTGACTGAGCCACCGAGGCACCCCTCGACTTACTGTTCTTTGAAACAAAACAATTCACAAGAAAGTTTTCAAAGTAACATACTCTTACAGGCACGGGTTTTGGAGCCCAACTACCTAGGCCAAGTCTCACCAATTCAAAGGACTCCGTGAATTAAGCAATCAGTGTTCTGATTAACAAGTCTATAAAATTATTTTAAAAACTAATCAGTGCTTCATAAATTTAATATGAAGATGACATGGGTTAAACATATAAAACATTCAGAAGAGCATTTTGTGTACCATAAGTGGTTATTAGATGATTGACTATCTGTTATTTTGTTGATTATCAAGTCAATTAGTAATACTTTTTTATTATCAGCAAGAGCACAAAGAAATGCATTGATATCTTTGTACTATTTAAAACAACAAAAGTTTACTGTAAACCTTCCTTCTTTTTAAATACTTGGATGGAAATCTTTGATGTGTGTAAAAACCTCCATCTATATTTTTTTTTGCTAATCCCAGGGCCTATACTGAGATGGTACGATAATATACTGTTGGGATATAAACAGTCTGAAAGTTTCCTCCCCACACTTACGCTCACAAAAACTTCTAAGAAATGAATCATGCGGTAGATGCAGGCAAAATTAGATATCCCATTAAATTCCTGCTATGCTTTAATGGCTTCAAAACTTTAAAGATGGTGTATGTAATTAGGGGATTATAATGTATTATGGCTTAATTCCATGCAATTATTTTACCTTAAAGCTTTCTCAGATTATGTTATTTTTATTGCGTATTTACCTAAAAAATGACTTCTTAACTTGATTCATAAAATGTGTATATAAATATAAAATATATATATTTAAATCATTTGAGCATCTGTCTTTAGCAGTATCATTTAAATCTTGATATTCTAGGGTCTTTTGTTACAGATGGCTGAAAAATGGAAGAGTCCACATGGGCCATTTCAGTTTTCTGGTCACTGCTTTATCATGTACCATCCCTGGGGCTCCTATGCCTTCTTTATTTTGTTTCTGGCAGCCTTGTGTAAATTGGAGTGTTCCTATTCTCATCTGCTCATTCCTTTACTGTCATAACAATCCCATTTTGTATTGGAAATTGGTCTTCTCTGAGGCTTAAATATTGTTTTATGTTCTTTATGGTTTCTATATTCTAAATGAAAACTAAGATTTATGATGCCCTGGAGAGACCACTTGGTTTCAGTCCTTCAAAGAAAAATGTTACATTAAAGACAGTGTTGGTAACCCTGCAGTGTATCAGAACATTTTATGAAATATTAACTGTGCTAGAAAGAGAGATATCAGCATGCTTAGTTACAGAGCTGAAAATTATTGTATGTGTTAATGGGATATTATGAATATTCACAACATTTCTTAAATTACTTTCTTTTTTTCCTAAGATGCTGTTCAGCACTAGACCTTCCCTAGAAATAACTCCCTCCCTCACATCAGTTCTTAAAGTATTCTCTGTGTATCACTACACAGAAAGTGCTGAATAACCTCAAGGGAATTCATCTGTTGTCTTATAGAAGAAAGATTTGTCTTTTAGGATAAATGTGGAACATTAGTAAATTCCACAGGATGCCATATAAATTGCATTTCTATCCAAAGCAAAAACAACTATTATTTCTCAGATTTCTCTTCAGTGAATTATTTTTATGTTATTTTCCTGAACTCCAATGAGAATAGCTCATGAGAAGCCCATACTAAGTTCCTGTATTTAAGATCAACACATGAATATTGTCTTTTAAATCGCTATGTATAATCTAAGCTCTATTGCTTTTATTTTTTTCCCTCTTCTTTTCAGACTTAAAACCTATGATGCTAGAGTCAAACAAAGCCTTGGGCAATTTTATTTTAAAGAGGAGTTGTTTTTGAGACATTATAGCCATTCTTTCCAAGTTTGCATGATCTCACTACTTCACAATTATTTTCAGATAATTAAATATTTATTTTATTAAATATTTAAATAATTATTTTATTAATGACCTTCATATTGATAATGCATTTTTAAAAAAATATCCCTATCTCAATTTATATCAGAACCATTGTATCTGGTTATTGGATTTTCCCTCTTCAAACTTGTTTCCTTAAGTTCTGTGACACCATTTTCCAATTGTTGGTTGTCTATCAAAAGTAGTTTTCCTTCCTTCCTTCCTTCCTTCCTTCCTTCCTTCCTTCCTTCCTTCCTTCCTTTCAACAAGCCTTCAATTTTATGGACCTTGTGTTTACTTAGGGACAATATTTACCACCCTATGCCAACATAAAGAATCTGGGATCATCTAACAGACAATAGTGGTCTCATTCTCCTTGCTAACGATTAGTATGGGAAGGCACACGTGTGCCACTTATACCCTCTGGAACCTGAGAGGTGTGCTTGTTGGTTTCTTGGAAAGGTTTTCTTTGACAATACAAATCTTTGTATACAGGGAGACACCCCTTTTCTTTGGTGCTTGGAATTATTGAAGCCATTCCATGACCGTAAGGGAAGACATTATCAATATGACTTGTCAGAATAGAAAGAAGCTAGTTACTTTATAACATTGCTGAGTAACTGAATCAGCAAATCTTAAAATGTTCCTCTGTGCTATCTCATTATTTAACCCACATATAATTCTGGTATTTCAGTAGTAAGCATTCTAAATCATATGGCTGGATTTGAGGTTAATCTTTTTTGGATAGAGAATAAATTCCTAATGGATGTTAGGTGTCTGGAAAATTTCAAAGTCCCATTTGAAGTGTGATGCTGTCCATTGCCTATCAACAGCTTAGCAGCAGTCACAGATAACACCAACAGTTGGATTCATCTAGGAATATATTATTTTCCTGATATATGAAAGTATCTTAAAAAATGATGCAGTGGTGGTTCAAAACATAGTCCGCAGATTGCAAGTAACATTGCCATTAAGTATAAGACAGTAGAAATAATTGAAGAAGAAGAATGAATACAAGGTTGTATTCAGAGAATGTTTAGTGGCTGACATCTTTGTGATATCAGTATTCATAGCATGATGATGATACTAGGCACCTGAAATGGATTGGGAAAGGAAGTTATTGAATAGTATTTCCAGGAGCAGAGAGATAAAATTGCTGGGTGGGTATTCCACAGTAATTTTTAACCTACTGAAGTATATTTCATGAAATGTTGTATAGAGAAAGTTAATAAGCTAAGTGTCAAAGTCACCATTTCTAAAGAAAAGTGTCCAGTTTTTTTTTAATTTATTTATTTGAAAACTTTCATTAAGCATCTATTATGTGCTAAGTATTCATCCAGGTAATAACACTAACAAAAAAGCAAAGAATAAACATGTGCTTATGGTGTTCATATTCTAACAGGTTGATACAGACATGAACTGAAAAACTATACATTACTGAAGTAAAGAAACACACTTTTATGAAAATATAAAATAAAAGAATATGATATGAACCAGTGGGTCAATGGAATTTCTCAAAGGAATGAATACTTCATCTGAGAAAGGAAGGATGAGGAGTTAAATAAAGAATCTTTTTAAAAAGGAGCAAGTTTGGAATTGGGTGGGAGAGTACTTAGTAGGAATAAAATCATGAGTAAAACATATGTGTAAGAATGTTGTACAACATAATTCATGGTAAAGTTACCACTCTTATAATCAGAGTATGAAAAGATAGCAGGAAAAGGTGTACCAACTTTATAGAAATTGAAGAAGCAGGCAGTTTTATCATACAGGATGATAAAATCATATAAAGGGTTGGCCTTGGTCATAATATAATTTGGAAGTTATTGAGGTGCTTTAAATAGGAAGTAACTTGATAATACTTTTTAAAATATTAAATAATCACTGTACTAATGAATATTCGGGGATGCTTTATTTTAATAATATGAGTTTCGATGTGGAAGAGACATTTATAATAGAATTAGCTTTGGGATGTAAATTAATCCAAATGCTTTCTATGTTGTTGTTTGAATCCTAGATTTTTCTCCAAAATGGCTGTGCCAGCTCAAATTCCAGCCAGCCATCTAACCAGTTGGAAAGAGAGAAGGAAAATATAAGAATATACCATTTTCTTAAACACCTTCCTGAAAGGCACAAATACCACCTTTTTTTTTTTTTTTTTTTTTGCATCCCACTGGCCAGAATTTAGTTACATGGCTAAAACTCGATTAAGGAACTTATAAATATAGACTAGCATTTACCCAGAAGGCTGAGGAACAGGGAAGAGTGGATATTGGGGTCAACTCCTTGTGTTTGTCATAGGATATGAGGTGAACATCAATCTAACTTCCAGCCCTGAGATTCATGGGAGAATTGTGAACTGTGGGAAAATAAGCAGCCTTTATATATTTACAGGCTGATGGGAAAGCTCTTATGTTTAATACATATTATACCCTACTAACCAAAAGAACTGTTGCATCATATTATTTTATAAGTGCAAATTTGACATATGACAGAAACAGTGTTATCTTTACATATTGGGAAGTGTAATGTCTTGTAATTTAGTGGGTGGTTTAGTCAGGAGTCATGCATAACTGTAAGTGTCTATAATCATCTCTGTGAGATTTCTTTTGAAAAATGATAAATGTGCTCAATAATCCATTGGCTTAAGAAAGAATGAGCTAACCTTTGTGAACTAAATTCTCAGTTTCTTGAGGTTATTGAATTATATTTTTTCTAATTTAGCAAGAACAACTTAGAAATGTGGTTTAGAATTCTCATAGTTTTTATTGAGAGTTTACAAAGAAATTAAAAATGAGATATATTCATAAACACTGTAATTAAATATATAGAGAATAAAAAATATGTCCACAAGACCCACAGATGAGCAAGATAAAAGAAACAAGAGCGAAAACAGAGTAAGCAAATAAAAAAACAAAATGGCAGAGCTTTACTATCTCAATAATTATATTAAAATAAGTGATGCAAATTAATAAAAAAAAAAGACTGAAAGAGTGGATTAAATAACATGACCTGACTTTGTGCTGTTATGAGAAACTCACATCAAGGTAAAATTAAGTGACATAGGTACACGGAAAGTAAAAAACAAAAGACAAAAAACAATACAAAACAAAAAAAAACAGAGAGGCAAACCAGGAAACAGACTCTTAACTATAGAAAGCAAACCTATGGTTACAAGAAGGGAGGTGGGTGGGGGGTGGGTTAAAAAAGAGAAATGGAAAAAAAAACAAAACAAATATTGACAAAATAAAATAGCAGGAGTTATATTCAACTAGGTAGATGATAGTAAAGAAATTTAATAGAAAGTGAGGATAAAATGTCCAATCAGGAAGATACAATGAGTGAGATATTTACATACAAAACAATAGTGTTTCAATATAAATGAAGCAAAAAATACAGAGTTGACAGGAAAAATAAGCAAATTCACAATTATATTTTGGGACTTAAACCTTCTCCTTTCAGTAACTGATAAAATTACTAGACAAACCCAGCAAATATTTAGAAGATTCAGATAACAGTCAACCAACAAAATCTAATTGATCTATGTAGAGCATTCATTACGCCCAATAGAAGACAAACTTTTTTTTTTCATGCAGCCATGAAATATTTCTCAATATAGACTATAGATTGGGCAATAAAACAAACCTCTACTAATCTGAAACAATTGAAAGTAGATAGAGAATATTCTCTGACTGTAATAAAATCAAACTTGAAGTAACAGAAAAACTATAGGGAAATATGTAAACATGAGAAAATTGAAACAATATTCTTATGAATGGGTCCAAAAGGAGATCTAAAAAACAAAAACAAAACAAAACAAAATGTTTAAGAAAACTAAATAATTTTCTCTTCAGCTTTTATTTTTTGTGTATAAAAATTCATGCCTCTTGTAAATTTTAAATATTATAAAGTACATAATACAGTATGAAAATGTAACTTCTCCCATCTCTGGCAATAACTACTGTTAAGCTTTGTGTATATTATATATATTTCTCTAGGTTTTTAAATTACTTTTAGCAATAATGGTAACAACTCTTCAGTTGGTTGTGAGCAGTTTGCATGCAAGATAACCATTAGGCATCAAAGAATTAATTGTCTGCCTGATAATCAGTCATCTTCTACCAAGTGCAAAGAAAAACTTCCTAGAATGCCTCTTGCATCAAAATAGGAATCTTCTTCTGATAATGACAATACACTTTCATTTCCTAGACATTGTGTACAAATTGCATTTATTTACTTTCAAACACTTTTTATCACTTACATCATCTATAGATATATTTTTCTTTTTGTGAAATTGTTTGGGTGTCTTGAGATGGGATAGACCATATCATCATTTTCCCTATTAAAATTAATAGAAATACCTTTTCATTAAAAAACTATATACGTGTGTATGTATATATGAATATATATATGTGTATATATATATCATGTCTATACCACCTATCTATATTCAATATATGTATATATGTATATCTATGTACATATATACATATGCATATGAGATTGAAAACCCAAACACAAGGAAGAAATAATAAAGATCAGAGCAGGAATCAATTAAATTGAAAATAGGAAACAATAGGAGCACCTGGGTGGCTCAGTTGGTTGAGTGACTTTGGCTCAGGTCATGGTCTCATGGATTTGTGGGTTGGGCTCTGTGCTGACAGCTCAGAGCCTGGAGCCTGCTTTGGATTCTGTGTCTCCCTCTCTCTGTGCCCCTTATCTGCTTGTTCTCTCTCTCTCTCTCTCTGTCTCTCTCTCTCTCTGTCTCTGTATGTCTCAAAAGTGAATAAACACTAAAAAATATTTTAAAAAAGAAAATAGGAAACAATAGAGAAAATGAAAAGAAAGCTGGTTCTTTAAACAAATCAATACAATTGTTAAGACTTGAAAAATAAAGGGAGACTGGAAAAAATAAAAACAATAAAATACAACAATAAATACATATATTTTTGAGAGACAGCATGTGTGACCAGGGAAGGGGCAGAGGGAGAGGGAGAGAGAGAATTTCAAGCAGCCTCCATGCCCAGCATTGAGCCTGATGATGGACTTGATCTCATGAATATGACCTGAGCCAAAATCAAGAGTGTGATGCTTAACTAACTGAGCCACCCAGGTGCCCCAACAATAAATAATTTTTGCTGGAATATATTTTGTATATTCATACAAAATCCTGAACACAAATGTACATAACAGCTTTAATCATGATAGCCCACACTGGAAACAATCCAGATATCTTTTAATAGATAAGTGGTAAACTTGCCCATCAATTACCATGGAAAAACTACACAGCAATAAAAAAGAACAGAGTACTACACATCCAACAAGTTGGATTAATCTGAAAGAAAAAAAAAAGCCAGTTATTGAACTTTATGTATGGAGAACAGATTGTCCATTGCCATGAGTGACTACATGATGATGACGAAGGCTCAAGAAATGAGGGTCTGGTTATTTAAGCCAACATGAGGAAGCCCTATCCTGATGTAACTGTTCTGTATCTTGACTGAAGACAGGAAACTCAGTGATAGGGAATGCTCATTCTTAGGTAAATCATGAGCTTACTGGCATTACACAAAAACCTGCCTTCTTCTCTCTTCATTTACCAATTTGGCATATGTCAGACTAATTTCTGTCATGATAAAAAGAAGAATGTGGCATAAACGTATGTCACATTCAGAAACAAAAATGTCCGGAGGAAACAGAGCTTATGGATTACACATTCCTGTGAATCTTTCTTTGAATTAAGGGAATTTTTCCTAGGCACGCATCCATGCCTACCCTTAGCCCACCTGATTATCAGCTGGCTTCCTTAAATTTCTCATTATCATTTTTTTAAGTGCTAAAGTCTCAAACGATTACTGGTAATGGGAATTAAGCATCAAAATTGCTGAGAAACATTAAAACCAACCCCAAACTCCCATCTCTACAAATTGTAAAGGCAGTGATGTTGATTCCCTAAGGAGTAGGATGTCTTCCTCTTAAGTTCTAGGCTGCTTCCTATTCACTAAGCCTAAAGAGCCTAACATTTTACATTATCACAGTAATGACCGTGTATGCTATCTGGGGTTGATACATAGTTTTGATGATAATTTCAATTGTGGAAGTGTTTACCTGGGCCATTTTATTTATACATATAGAAATAGCTGATGGGTCACCAAAATTTCAAATATTATATTCTCCCCCCCCCTTTTTTCCCCAAAGTATGGTACACTTTGGTTGGATTGACTCCAGACTCTTTCTAGGTGTTCTCTCTTACTGGGAGTATAGGAAGCCCTTTGGTTCAGCACTAGAGGGAGATAAATGAACTATTTCAGCCAAATTTAGGCCACAGCAAAGCTCTGTCTCCAGGTAACTTGATCCCTTGTTTGGTCACTCACTTTTTCAAGTCTCAACATACAACGTCAAATATTTTGTCATTTTCACAATTCTTCAAGGCAAACATCTCTGTCTGTTTTATATTCCACCAATCCTTATTAGGTGTTTTACTTTCAACTCAAAACATACTTCTAGAAGCTGTAGTAATTGTGTTAAGATATTAAGAAGACCCATGGACTGACAAATTTCTAGACTGTGACATTTCTCTTATTCTTTTGTTCTCTTCTCCTATAACTGCAGACATTGCAGTTTACCTCTCACAAGTCATTCCTTTGTCTTATTCTATTAGTAGAGGCTGAAAGTTCTATTGTCAGCCTCTAACTCCATTCCAGTGAGGATTGCTCATATGATCTTGCTCTGTTAATGAAATGTGGACAGAAATCCCAGGTGAAGCCCTCAGCCAAGCTGATGAGAGGGATAGGCTTGGTTGGCTCATGGAACTGTGCTCTTTGTATCTCTGTACCTTTGTTCTTCTCTATTCTTTCTATCTGCAGTATACATTTAATGCCAGGAGTTGCTACAGCCATATTGCAGCCTTCAAAAAAAAATCTGCATATTAGGAGCAACAGAAGAGAAGACCAAGTCACCTAGAATAGTGACAACTGTTTTGGATTGTTTTAGAAATCATTTTAAATGATAAAAATAAATCTTTGTATTGTTACACAGTTATGATTGGGCGATCTGTTGCTTATAGTTACACTGACAACTCACTGAAGCAATCTGTAAATTAGAAAGTGTAAGTAGAGTTTTTCAACAAGTCAGTTTTATTTTATTTTTTTAATATGAAGTTTATCGTCAAATTGGTTTCCATACAACACCCAGTGCTCATCCAAACAGGTGCCCTCCTCAATACCCATTAGACACCCTCCCCACCCTCCCATTCCCCATCAACCCTCAGTTTGTTCTCAGTTTTTAAGAGTCTCTTATGTTTTGGCTCCCTCCCTTTCTAACCTTTTATTATTTTCCTTCCCCTCCGCCATGGTCTTCTGTTAAGTTTCTCAGGATCCACATAAGAGTGGAAACATATGGTTCCTTTCTCTGTATGACTTATTTCACTTAGCATAACACTCTCCAGTTCCATCCACAGTGCTACAAAAGGCCATATTTCATTCTTTCTCATTGCCACGTAGTATTCCATTGTGTATATAAACCACAATTTCTTTATCCATTCATAAGTTGATGGACATTTAGCCTCTTCCCATAGTTTGGCTATTGTTGAAAGTGCTGCTATAAACATTGGGGTACAAGTGCCCCTATGCATCAACACTCCTGTATCCCTTGGGGAAATTCCTAGCAGTGCTACTGCTGGGTCATAGGGTAGGTCTATTTTTAATTTCTTGAGGAACCTCCACCCTGTTTTCCAGAGGGGCTGCACCAGTTTGCATTCCCACCAATGGTGCAAGAGGGTTGCCATTTCTCCACATCCTCACCAGCATCTATATTCTCCTGATTTGTTCATTTTAGCCACTCTGACTGGTGTGAGGTGGAATCTCAGTGTGGTTTTGATTTGTATTTCCCTGATGAGGAGCGACGTTGAGCATCTTTTCATGTGTCTGTTGGCCATCTGGGTGTCTTCTTTAGAGAAGTGTCTATTCATGTTTTGCCCATTTCTTCACTGTATTGTCTTGATGATTACAGCTTTGTAGTAGAGGCTAAAGTCTGGGATTGGGATGCCTCCTGCTTTGGTCTTCTTCTTCAAAATTACTTTGGCTATTCAGGGTCTTTTGTGATTCCATACAGATTTTAGGATTGCTTGTTCTAGCTTCGAGAAGAATGCTGGTGCAATTTTGATTGGGATTGCATTGAATGTGTAGATAGCTTTGGGTAGTATTGACATTTTAACAATATTTATTCTTCCAATCCACGAGCATGGAATGTTTTTCCTTTTCTTTATATTTTCTTCAATTTCCTTCATAAGCTTTGTATAGTTTTCAGCATACAGATCTTAAACATCTTTGGTTAGGTAAATTCCTAGGAATTTTATGCTTCTTGGTGCAGTTGTGAATGGGATCAGTTTCTTTATTTGTCTTTCTGTTGCTTATTAGTGTGTAAGAATGCAACCGATTTCTGTACATTGATTTTGTATCCTGTGACTTTGCTGAATTCATGCATCAGTTCTAGCAGACTTTTGGTGCAGTCTATCGGGTTTTCCGTGTATAATACCATGTCATCTGCAAAAAGTGAAAGCTTAACTTCATCTTTGCCAATTTTGATGCCTTTGATTTCCTTTTGTTGTCTGATTGATGATGCTAGAACTTCCAACACTATGTTAAACAACAGCGGTGAGAGTGGACATCACTGTCGTGTTCCTGATCTCAGAGGGAAAGCTCTCAGTTTTTCCCCATTGAGAATGATACCAGCTGTGGGCTTTTCATGAATGGCTTTTATGATGTTTAAGTGTGTTCATTCTATCCTGACTTTCTCGAGGGTTTTTATTAAGAAAGGATGCTGAATTTTGTCAAATGCTTTTTCTGCCTCAATTGACAGGATCATGTGGTTCTTATCTTTTCTTTTATTAACAGGATGTATCACGTTGATTGATTTGCGAATGTTGAACCAGCCCTGTAGCTCAGGAATGAATCTCACTTGATCATGGTGAATAATTCTTTTTATATGCTGTTGAATTCAATTTGCTAGTATCTTGTTGAGAATTTTTGCATCCGTATTCATCAGGGATATTGGCCTGTAGTTCTGTGGGGTTTTTTTTTTCTTTTTTTTTTTTTGCTGGGCCTCTGTCTGGTTTAGGAATCAAAGTAATGCTGGCTTCATAGAATGAGCCTGGAAGTTTTCCTTCCCTTTCTATTTTTTGGAACAGCTTGAAAAGGATAGGTATTATCTCTGCTTTAAATGTCTGGTAGAATTCCCCAGAGAAGCCATCTGGTCCTGGACTCTTATTTGTTGGGAGATTTTTTGATAACTGATTCAATTTCTTTGCTGGTAATGGGTCTGTTCAAGTTTTCTATTTCTTCCTGTTTGAGTTTGGGAAGTGTGTGGGTGCTTAGGATTTGTCCATTTCTTCCAGGTTGTCCAGTTTGTTGCCATATAATTTTTTATAGTATTCCCTGATAATTGCTTGTATTTCTGAGGGATTGGTTGTAATAATTCCATTTTCATTCATGATTTTATCGATTTGGGTCATCTCCCTTTTCTTTTTGAGAAGCATGGCTAGAGGTTTATCAATTTTATTTATTTTTTCAAAAAACCAACTCTTGGTTTCCTTGATCTGCTCTACAATTTTTTTTAGATTTTGTATTGTTTATCTGCTCTGATCTTTATTATTTCTCTTCTGCTGGGTTTAGGGTATCTTTGCTGTTCTCCTTCTAGTTCTTTTAGGTGTGCTGTTAGATTTTGCATTTGGGCTTTTTCTTGTTTCTTGAGATAGGCCTGGATTGAAATGTATTTTCCTCTCAGGATTGCCTTCGCTGCGTCCCAAAGCGTTTGGATTGTTGTATTTTCATTTTCATTTGTTTCCATATATTTTTTTAATTTCTTCTCTAACTGCCTGGTTGGCCCATTCATTCTTTAGTAGGGTGTTCTTTAACCTCCATGCTTTGGGAGGTTTTCCAGACTTTTTCCTGTGGTTGATTTCAAGTTTCATAGCATTGTGGTCTGAAAGTGTGCATGGTATGATCTCAATTCTTGTATACTTATGAAGGGCTATTTTGTGACCCAGTATGTGATCTATCTTGGAGAATGTTCCATGTGCACTCGAGAAGAAAGTATATTCTGTTGCTTTGGGATACAGAGTTCTAAATATATGTCAAGTCCATCTGATCCAGTGTATCACTCAGGGCCCTTGTTTCTTTATTGATCCTGTGTCTAGATGATCTATCCATTGTTGTAAGTGGAGTATTAAAGTCCCCTGCAATTACCACATTCTTATCAATAAGGTTGCTTATGTTTGTGATTAGTTTTATATATTTGGGGGCTCCCGTATTTGGTGCATAGACATTTATAATTTTAGCCCTTCCTGATAGATAGACCCTGTAATTATTATATATTGCCCTTCTTCCTCTCTTGTTACCGCCTTTAATTTAAAGTCTAGTTTGTCTAAGTATGGCTACTCCAACTTTCTTTTGGTTTCCAGTAGCATGATAAATAGTTCTCCATCCCCTCACTTTCAATCTGAAGGTGTCCTCAGGTCTAAAATGAGTCTCTTGTAGACAGCAAATAGATGGGTCTTGTTCTTTTATCCATTCTGATACCCTATGTCTTTTGGTTGGAGCATTTAGTCCATTTACATTCAGTGTTATTATTGAAAGATATGGGTTTAGAATCATTGTGATGTCTATAGGTTTCATGCTTGTAGTGATGTCTCTGGTACTTTGTGGCTCTTGCAACATTTCCCTCACAGAATCCCCCTTAGGATCGATCTCTTGTAGGGCTGGTTTAGTGGTGATGAATTCCTTCAGTTTTTGTTTGTTTGGGAAAGACTTTATCTCTCCTTCTATTCTGAATGACAGACTTGCTGGATAAAGGATTCTCGGCTGCATATTTTTTCTGTGCATCACATTGAAGGTTTCTTGCCATTCCTTTCTGGCCTGCCAAGTTTCAGTAGATAGATCTGCCACTAGTCTTATGGGTCTCCCTTTATAACTTAAAGCTTGTTTATCCCTAGCTGCTTTCAGAATTTTCTCTTTATCCTTGTATTTTGCCAGTTTCACTATGATATTTCATGCAGAAGATTGATTCAAGTTATGTCTGAAGGGAGTTCTCTGTGCCTCTTAGATTTCAATGCCTTTTTCCTTCCCCACATCAGGGAAGTTCTCAGCTATGATTTGTTCAAGTACACCTTCAGCCCTTTTCTCTCTCTCTTCTTCTTCTGGAATTCCTAGGATATGGATATTGTTCCATTGATTGCATTACTTCGTTCTCTAATTCTCCCCTCATACACCTGGAATTTTTTAATCTCTCTTTTCCTCAGCTTCCTCATTTTCCATAATTTTATCTTCTAATTCACCTATTCCCTCCTCTGCCTCTGTAATCCGTGCTATGGCCACCTCCATTTTATTTTGCACCTCATTTATAGCATTTTTAGCTCCCCTGACTATTTCTTATTAGTCCCTTGGTCTCTGTAGCAATAGATTCTCTGCAGTTCTCTATGCTTTTTTCAAGCCCAGCGATTAATTTTATGACTATTATTCTAAATTCTTGTTCCGTGATATTGCTTAAATCGTTATTGATCAATTCATTAACTGTCGCTACTTCCTAGAGTTTCTTTTGAGGAGAATTCTTCCGTTTCGTCATTTTGGGTAGTCCCTGGAGTGGCTCCCAGCTGCAGGGCACTTCCCCTGTGTTGTCTGGAGCAACTTGTGTTGGTGGGCGTGGCCACAGTCACCCCAGATGTCTGCCCCCAGCCCACCCCTGGGGCCACAGTCAGACTGGTGTGTACCTTCCCCTTCCCAGGGGCAGGACTCACTGTGGAGTGTTGTGGCCCCTGTCTGGGCTACTTGCACACTGCCAGGCTTGTAGTGCTGCTTTGATGAGATCTGGTGTATTTGCTGGGGTTGGTCCACAAGGTGCACCCAGGCGGGTGGGGCAGGCTAAGCTTCCTTTGCTGTGGGTGATCCCCTGAGGGAGGGGCCTTGCAGCACTGGAGGGAGGCAGACCCATAGGAGGGATGGATCCACAGAAGCACAGTATTGGGCGTTTGTGTGGTGCAACCAAGTTCAGTGAAGGGAACTGGTTTCCTTTGGGATTTTGGCTGGGGGATGGGTGAGGGAGATGGCACTTCCCAGTGCCTTTGTTCCCCACGGAGCTGAGCTCTGTCTTCTGGGGCTCAACAACTCTCCCTCCTGGTGTCCTCTCGCCCTCCCGCTCTCCGAGCAGAGCTGTTGACTTACAACATTCCAGATGTTAAGTCCCGCTGGCTGTCAGAACTCACTCTGTCCGGCCCCTCCACTTTTGCGAGTCAGACTCGGGGGGCTCTGCCTTGCCGGGTGGGCTGCCCTTCCACCGCCCCGGCTCCCTCCCGCTAGTCCGCGTAGCATGCACCGCCTCTCCGCCCTTCCTACCCTCTTTCGTGGGCCTCTTGTCTACGCTTGGCTCCCCAGAGTCCGTCTGCTAGTCTCCTGGTGTTTTTCTGGGTTATTTAGGCAGATGTGGGTGGAATCTAAGTGATCAGCAGGACGAGGTGAGCCCAGCGTCCTCCTAAGCTGCCATGTTCCACCATTCCCCTCAGATTCTAACCCAACATGTCAGTTTAGTGAGGATCATGACAAGAAAGTAGGTGGTGATTCCCACAATATATAGCAAGTTATTGAACGCTTATTTTGTATCAGACATTTTTCTAAGAATAGATTTTTTGCCTTTAATCTTTTAAACAGTCATTTGATTTAAAATCAATTTGATTTTACAGAAGATAAAACAAAGGTTTAAATTAAATCATATGCTCAGAATTTGAAGCAGGAAATGATAGAGGCAGGATTCCATCCTGGGTCTTTTTGACTTCAGAACTGTGAATTTCTTGCTAATCCTAATTGCTCTATGACTACTTGAAAGCAGTGAATATCTGGCGTTTGTTTGCCAGTTTTTCTCGATATTAACGTTAGTGAACTCTGGGAAATCAAATAGCTGTATCCTGGGCTAGGAGGTTATAGGGAACACAGTGCAATCCAGAACACTGCCTCTGGCCTTGTTTTGCTTATCTAGTCAAAGTATATCTAGGGGTTGGGTCCTGCCTGTGCTCATAAATTCCTTAGACCATGTTATATGGAATATCTTATCTTGTTTTCCACCGCGTTTTCTACATCTGCTCTTTTGTAGTCTTGTGAAGCCCTAACTTGTTTTTCTGCATGCTTTCTATATGTTTTTACTGACACATAGCCCACTGACGAAATGCATGTTGTTTCCCTAGATGTATGCTTAATAAATACGTGAACTTGAGAACAGCTCAGGGAGATTTTTCTTAACCTCTCTCTCACCTCTCTTGATTTGCATAGAGTCTCAAATAATCCTTTCTCCTGCCCTTGGCTTTGCTGGACAAAGCCGAAAGCCCAACATACAGTGAACGTTTTTGTTCTATTGTTGCAGTTTTGCATTTTTCTTCAGGTGTCATGGCTTGACCGCTTAGAATTTCTCTGAGTTGGAGGGTAGGTCGGACAGTTTTCGCATAGACTCAGTTCTGTTGAAAATAGGGAAATGTCGTGTAATTAGTATTTCTGGTAAAGGTAGCTTTTCCAAATATATAAATATGGATATAGATAAAAAGGTGAGGCATGTTTGAAAGTATAAATATTATTTCTTTTACAATGGCTGTAACAGTCACTAGACACTTTTTAAATCATTGTTTTTCTTTCTCTTTTTAATCATTTTGCTGGTAACCACCCCCCCCCAAAACTATAGAAATTGAAGTAGCTATTAAAAGTAGCTTATAGTTTTATTTTATTTAAACATTACATTTAAACTGAACAAAAGAACACATGAGTTTCAACATAACTTAGTTTTAATGGATTTACTTTGGATGTGAATTATTTTGGAATGGCTTATCATTAGAAAATGTAACATTGACAGTTACTCTGTGTGATTTATAAATACCTCATATTGTTTTTACTATTCCTGTTAACGCACAAAGTGCTCAGTATTTAAAACTCACTCATGTATTTTTAATTTTTTTTCTTTATGAAAACTCAGTTTTTTAAAAATTTACATGAAATACTTTAAATTCTTTTGTATGCCATTTTTATTGTTATAACAATGTTTTATCATTGTTCTAATGATTTTAGAAAACTATTAGGTAGCCCTTAGTCACTTAAATCACAGGAGCATTGTATTTTTTCTAGATATTTTAACATACTCTAGTTTGAATTCCAAAGTGCAAAAGAGCCAGACAAAGGTAAACCTTTGTCTGTTGTTAGGAGAAAATGTTGTAATGGTTCATGATTCAATTCATATTATACTATGAAATATATATGTGTATATATATGTGTGTGTGTGTGTGTGTGTGTGTATATGTGTGTGTATATATATACTTATATATATACACACACACATTATATATAATTTATCTAATATATGTGAATTATATATCAATCTTTACTTTTACTTCACATGTATTTGGTAGATGGCAAGTGCATTTTTTTCCATTTTATTGAGATATAATTGACATATAACATTGTATTTAAAAAGTATAACATAATTTGATTGATATATATATCCATATATATCCATATATGGGAGTATTATTATATATATTGTACGTATATATATTTTTATATATATATATAAATATATATATATATTTATATATATATATATATATTTCTCATATATATATGAGAAAATGATTACCACAGTAAGCTTAGTCAGCATCCATCACCTCACATACTTACACATTTTTCTTCTTGTGGTGAGAACTTTTAAGATCCACTCCCTTAGCAACTTTCAAGTATGCAGTACAATATTGTTAACTGTAGTCACCATGCTGTACATTTTATCCCCAGAACTTATATATCTTTTAAGCAGCAGTTTATATATTTTGACCACCTTCATCCATTTCCTCCAAGCCCCATTGCCTTCATCCCACTACCACTAGAACCACCAATTTGTTGTCGATTTCTCTGAGGGTTGTTTCTTATAAAGAAAATATAAGGTAGATAGATCCTATATTTTCTTTATCCATTTATTCATTGATGGACACTTAGGTTATTTCCATGTCTTGGCTATTTCAATAATGCTACAGTGAACATAAGGGTGTAGGCATCTCTTTGAGATACTGATTTAGTTTCCTTTGGATATATACCCAGAAATAGAATTGCTGTGTCATATGGTAGTTCGTTTTTTCACTTTTTGAGGAGCCTCCATACTGTTTTCCAGAGTGGTTGCACCAATTTACATTCCCACCAGCAGTGCACAAGGGTGCCATTTCATTTACATCCTTGCCAACACTTATTATCTCCTATCTTTTTGATGTTAGCCATCTAATAGGTGTGAGGTGACATCTCATTGTGGTTTTGTTTTGTAGTTCCCTGGTGATTAGATAATATTGAGCAGGTTTTCCTGTAGTTGTTAGTCATCTACGTGCCATCTGTGGAAATGTCTATTCAGTTCCTTTGACCATTTTAAAACAGATTGTTTATTTGTTGTTATTGAGTTGTACGAGCTCTTTATATAGTTGCGATATTAACCCCTTATCAGATACATGATGAGAAAATATTTCCTTCCATTCCATAGGTTACTGTTTCATTTTTTTGATGGCTTACTTTGCTGTGCAAATGATTTTTACTTTGACGTAGCTCTACTTGTTTATTTTCGCTTTTGTTGTTTTTGCTTTTGGTGCCAAATCTAAACATGAATTTCTTTTCTTTGACTAAGTTGTTTTATATTATTTGTTGTGCTTTCTTGATAGTAATAGATTTCAAATCATTTATTGCTACATCTAGATGTAATACAAAATCAATTATGGATGATGTTCCAATTAACTGGAATAGCTAGATACAATGCTGTTTGGCTTCCAGGTGTCATATAATAATTACTGTGATACATATTAGAAAGAATAATAAAATACTGTAATGTCAATAATAAATGTGCATGTATTTTGAAAACATACTCATGAATACAAAACACTACGAATCTGCAAGAGCAGATAGAGATTGTTAAGTATACGAAGGGTTTATTCTTTGAAAAACTGCATAGTTAAGGTACTACAATATAATCTGTGCACGCTTCTCCTCTGTGAGACTCTTTCATACATCACATTGGAATGGGTTATAATACTGATGTAAAGCTAAACAATGTCATGTCTATTTCCGTTACCACAATAACAGTAGTCTTTACTTGACTTGGTTTTCATTCTGTGTTCCTGTTAATCTTTCTTTCTTTATTCATTTTTAAAGACATTTATAGAAGGTACATAATCTTTGTATACAGTAAACATTATAATTTTGAATAACTATGCTGAGGTGGAATTTCACCTGACAGTAGGGACTTCACATGAGAGCAACTGAAACACACAACTTTATTATATTTAGGGACAGAGCACTTAATTTTTATTTTATCACTGGGTATTAGGTACCTAGCCAGATTTTGTTTCCAAGCCTATAATTCTGGAACTCTTTAAAATATTTGTGTTGGCTTATTTTGACAAATAAATATATTCAAAACTGTGATAAAGTTTTATTAATATTAGAATTATCTCAAAATCTGTATAGCTCAGATAATTACTGTGTTTAGTCATTTCATAAAAAGAGAATGTCTGAAGTTATTTTTGTCTGGCCATGGTAATATTTCATGAAAGTATTTTTCACGTTTTTAGAGTATCTGGTATGTATATCTTTCTATATATATCTCTATATACATATGTCTCTATACACATGCATTTTTCTATTATTCTTATTATTACTACATATATTAAACTTTAAATTTACCTAAAATGTAACTCTTTTAGGTCTGTTTGTATTTATTACATTTGAACTGTATTTCATACTATGATCCCTCTAGTATGTGTCAGGGAGATCATACTTTTGCTACTTCTTTAAATATATGAAAAATATGACCAGAAACATATTTGAGAGACACATGAGAAAAGAGGTGGGAATATTTTCATATTATTTCCCCAATATTTTTTTCTTTAATTCCATATCATCCTGATTTCTGATTTTATGAAAATTCACAAGTGTGAAAGTCATACTCTTACAATTTAATCTGTCAGAGTTCCCAGACAAGCTGCAAATGAGAACAGAGTAGCCCTAAGTTAAATTTAGATGATTAACAAAATTTTTTTCTCTAAATTTAAGTTAGCAATTTAGTTGATAATGATAGTGCAATATTTTAGAAGCTCTGTGTGATGGAAGTGGAAGATACAAATAAAACACATATGTGAAGATTAATGGCAGGAGTGAAAAAACAAGCATAAGGAAGTAAGAGAGAAGGTTTGGAGACGATCAAAATACAGTTACCAGTGTGATACTTAGAGAGCTCCTGATAGATGGTCTTCACAGGAGTCTGAATTTAATGCTGAATGATGCTGAACTATTGAAGTAAACTGAGATAGAATCCCTAAAAACCACATCATTCATCTTTTCAATATAATGCAGTGAATTAGAATCACTATCACTATCCATTATGCTTTGCTCGTCTCAGTCAGCAGTAAAATTCTTCACCAAAACTGCTCCTACATACCTTTTACGGATATCACTGCAACTCTTTTATTTTCCTTTGCCTGGCTTTGGCAGTAACACTTCAGACAAACTTCATTTCTTTTCTATTGGAATAACAATACATCTGCAGTTTATTTTAACATCAATTTTTGAAAAATATGCATAGGGCATAAATTTTTCTTATCCTCACAGTGAATTTCAAGACTTAAAAAAAAATTCTTGCTTATTCTATGAATGAGAAAATTGAATAGGAAAGTAGGTAGTTTTTTCATTTCTATTTGTTTTGATTCTAAACAATTGGTTATTGTAGTAAAAATATATATACATTTCCATTTTCCAACCATTGTCTCCTTCCATGGAGTAAAAAAATTGACCCAGTACATTCATAATTAATTTATAATTCTCCCAAACAGACTCAAGAGTAAACCTATCCTTAGGGTAAAACTACAACTCCTAGAATATCTGCCTAGTTAAAAAGGATCAGAAGAGGACTCAAAGGAGTAAGGTCACATTTATTTTCTTAAGGTTTCCTTTTTCTTTATTAAGGGGGGGGGGCAATTTCAACATCAGAATAACATCCTAATTTCCTGAAGGTGCTCGATCCCATAGGTAGGAGTCCACAGGAAACTTATGAACTTGGTGCAACCTTGTCCCTTTGTAACAGAGTGGAATAATCAACTCTCATCCTTTCTAGAAATACTTGTCTCAACTAAGCCATTGACTATCATCATCATGGTTCAAAAAAATAATCAATATGATTGAAATAAGAACCTACTTCCCCAGGCCTACATGTTTCTCTGTACAGAGGTCAAGAGAGATCCTAGATGCCCACCCTTCCATCCTTGCATGCATTATATGTGACGAGTCTACCAAGACCAAAGGACTTTTATTTCTGTTCATCTCAGTAACAGTAGGTAGATCAGTCCTATCTCCCAGATTCTAACTCAGCCTTATAAGTGTTGCATGTTTCTACCAGTCCCTTCTCCCTGTTTCTGCCCCACACTCTTGAAAACTTTTCATTATTCCCTTATAATTCAATGTTGCCCAATTCCTCTGTCTTTGAACTCTTTTCTCAACATTTTGCTCTAGGGTAAATTTGACCTTCCTCTGAAGATTGTGTGTTCCCTGAAGCCCCCTCAAATGGTGGCTCATTTTTCTTTGTTTGTTTTTCAACTCAGAGAACATCAAGTAGGATAAATGCTTAAAAAATGATACCACAGCATATAATTTTAAAGGACCAGAAAAATCAAAGCTAAAGAAAAAAACCTGAAGGAAACCAGAAGGGGAGGAAAAGCAAGCAAACAAACAAACAAACAAAACCCTACCTTACCTATAGACAAACAAAATTTAAAATTACATCCTACTTCTAAGAAACTATGCAAGCAAGAAGAGAGTAAATTACATATTTAAAAGGTTAAGAGAAAAATAACAGCAACCTAAAATTTTGACCATGTTAAATTATGTTTCAAATAATAAGGATCAATAAAAACGTTTCTTGGACAAACAGAATTAAGGAAATTGGTTGCCAGTAGATGTGCCTTGCAAGAAATATTAAGAGGTTCTTTAGAGAGAAGGGAAATGATGCATATTGGAAATTCAGATCTACATAAAGAGCATTAAAAAAGGAGTAAGTGAAGGCAAAATTAAAACTTTTCTTATTGTTAATTGATCTAACAGATAATGGTGTGTTCAGAAAAATATGAACAATGGATTTGCTTGTGTATATATTTTATGCTTATATATATGCTTATGCATATATTTTATGAATATATAAATGCTTATGTATTCCCATATATACGTGAAACAAATGAGACCACAGGGAAGAATTAGGATTATTGTGTTATTATAAAGTACTCACACTATCTGTGAAATGATTTACTGTTATTTGAAAGAGGATATGGATTAGCTATAAAAGTATATTGCAAACTGCAGGGAAACTACTCAATAAGTTAAAAAAAATAGAAGTGAAACTAATATACTAAAAGAGGAGAGAAAATGGCATCATAGATGATCAGTTAAAACCACAAACCAGGGGCGCCTGGGTGGCTCAGTCGGTTGAGCGTCCGACTTCGGCTCAGGTCACGATCTCACGGTCCGTGGGTTCGAGCCCCGCATCGGGCTCTGGGTTGATGGCTCAGAGCCTGGAGCACACTTCTGATTCTGTGTCTCCGTCTCTCTCTGCCCCTCCGCCGTTCATGCTCTGTCTCTCTCTGTCTCAAAAATAAATAAACGTTAAAAAAAAAAATTAAAAAAAATAAAACCACAAACCACAGAAAAAGAGTAGAAGATAAAAATACATATAAGAAAAAAATAGTAAGAAACAATAACCAAAATATGTATATAGAGAGACATGTAGATACATGCTTGATCCTCATTTTAATATAGTCACTTCTTTCCCTTTCTCCCTCCCCCCCTTTCTTTCTTTCACAGTGCCCTGCCCTGCCCTCCCCTCCCCTCCCTTCCCCTCCCTTCCTCTTTCTTTATTCCTTCCTTCTCTCTCTCTCTTCCTTCCTTCTTCCCTTCCTTCCTTCCTTCCTTCCTTGCTTTCTTGCTTTCCTGCCTTTTTTCTTATATGGTAGCGTGGAAATTTCCCTTAAATTACTTGATGGCTCTATAGTTTCCAATTGAGTAGAATAATATTTGCTACCCTATGGAATAATTGCTATTTGGAAAGATGCTCAATGACACCGTGTAAGACAGAGAAAGAAGTAAAGGTTTAGAGGAGTATTTAATGAAAAGGCAACATTTAAACTGACATTTAAGGATGTGAAAGAGTCTGATAAACTGTTGGGTGAGTTCAGGCCATCTAAGAGTAAGAAGATTGAGGATATTATATTTATCAGCATTTTTTAGAGTGGGGGCCACTGTCATTTAAGAAGCAATTTTTTCAGTACTTGGGATACACTCAGTATATATTTTTGGAACAGAGACTTGAGAGAAATTTATTGAACTTTGTACAATATAAAGGATAAATTTGTTCCATTCAGTAAGAAAGGATAAAAATCTGAGGACTGTGGGAAGAGGGTTAGGGAGATCCAAAACATGAAAGAAAAGAAAATATAGAAAACCGGTGGAAGAATGGATGAAAAAGGTTATTGAGGAAAGAATATTCTTATTGTGATGCCTGAAATAAATATGCTTCAACCTTATAAAATCTTAGTAAAGTACAAATTAGTTATGAGTGCTCCTTATTTTAGGAAAATTTTAAGATAGATTAAACTCAGGTGAGAAGCTTATATTTACATCTTTGTAGATTCATGGCAATACCAGATGAAATGCTGGAGGGAAAGATTTGGCATCAGGGTTAACTGAGAATCTATTGTTTTAGAAATTAGTTATCTTTTTTTTTTCTAATTGGGTTTTATTTTTGAAAACAAAAATGTTCACAACAGCTTTATAAACAACGGTAGTAAGTTCTGTATGGTATTTCTTCCTTAGAAATTCCTTTTTAAATATGCTATAGACCTAATGCTTTGTGGAACCTGCTTTGGGGAAGTATGGATTCACTACCAAAAGTGAATGCCAACATAAGGAAAAAAAAATATTTAAATACAAATGAAGTCTACAACTATTTGTGGAAAATATATTTTGTTAACCACCCAAGTAGAATAGCTAGAAAGGGAAGGGTTTTATTTGCAATAGTTTCATTCCTTAAAATAAATGTCGGCCTAAGACTTTGTTCTTTCCTTTATTTAGTCAGTATTATTAGTCAGAATAGGCTGGGTTTGTGAAATAATAAGTAAATCCTGAAGATCTTAGTGCCTAAGACAAGAAAAATTGCTTGTGTATGTATTTCATAGTCCAATTATTTTGAAAATAAATGAGATAGGTGGATGAGGGTTGAGTGACTCCCCTTTATGGCATGATACTCTATCTATCTCTCTCTCTCTCTCTCTCTCTCTGTCTATCATCTATCTATCTATCTATCTATCCGTCTATCTATCTATCTTTCTATCTATCTATCGATCGATCGATCGATCAATCTATCTATCTGTCTATTTTTTTTTTTTAAAGATTTTTTTTTTTTCAACGTTTATTTATTTTTGGGACAGAGAGAGACAGAGCATGAATGGGGGAGGGGCAGAGAGAGAGGGAGACACAGAATCGGAAGCAGGCTCCAGGCTCTGAGCCATCAGCCCAGAGCCTGACGCGGGGCTCGAACCCACGGACCGCGAGATCGTGACCTGGCTGAAGTCGGACGCTTAACCGACTGCGCCACCCAGGTGCCCCTGTCTGTCTATTTTTAAGTAGGCTCCATGTCCTGCATGGAGCCCAACACAGGGCTCAAACTCATGACCCTGAGATTAAGAGTCAGATACTTAAGTAACTGAGCCACTCAGGTGCTCCAGTATTTTTTTTAAAGTTTAGGCTGTTTGCATGTTCTACTTCCATCATCCCTTAACTGTTTGGATAAGAAAATTTGAAAAACACATTTATCAACGGTTGAATTGTATATTTGCCTTGGCTCCAAAATAGCAAATAGGTCAGCTAATGTCCACTGGCAAGAATAAATTATATGACCCCATCTAAACATATGAGAACAAGGAAATGCACTTATCTTTAATAAGACTAACACTGTTCTGCCAAAATATTTTTTTCTTTAAGTTTGGGGAGAAAATCCACTTTTGGTTAAATTTCAGGTGGTTATGAAATAATCATTTCATCATGAATTTGGACATTGAAAAATACTGCCTCTTACCTTGCTTTATTACTAAATTTTATCTTATTTATTTTTTTAGTTTATTTATTTATTTTTAAAGAGACAGAATGTGAGTGGAGGAGAGGCAGAGAGAGAGGGAGAATCTCAAGCGGATTTCATGCAGGGGCTCAAACTGAAACTCATGAACCATGAGATCATGACCTGAGCCAAAATGAAGTCAGGCACTTAACCAACTGAGCCACCCAGGTACCCCAGTAGTAAATTTTATTGATCAGATTTTCAAATTTATGAAAAATTCACTGTAAGAGATAAATTATAAAGGGAGAGTTAGAAGTGAAGGAAATTGTCACCCACCTGACATGCAAAAAATGGAAAATGTGGCATTTTTGGCATTGTATAACTAATAATAGGAAAAGATCTCATTTCTTGGAATATTGCTTGGGTTGCGAATACATGTAGTATCATTCCATACTATGTAATACAATATAAAGTTTGGAAAAAATTCCAGGTTGATAGCTACATCCTGTTCATTTATATTATTGAAATTTAAAGCAGCAAATATTTTTTTGAGTATTTACTCTTTTCAAAGCCTGTATTAAACACTGGGAATTAAAAATATCAAACTGTTGACATAATCTCCAAATACAGAAACTTCCTTCCAAATAAGGCCACTTCAAAACAAAGCAGATAAATGATTGTCATATTAAATGTGTGTCTTTCAAAGGGAAAATAGGAGACAGATATTATTTCTGACCCAAGGAAATGAGAATTTTCAAGGGAAGAGGTTCTCTTTGAGTAATGGTCGGATATTGGGGTGCCTGAGTGGCTTCGTCGGTTAAGAGTCTGACTCTTGATTTTGGCTCATGTCATGATTTTCTGGTTTGTGAGATCGAGCCCTGCCTCAGGCTCTGTACTGACAGTATGGAGCCTGCTTGTCATTTTCTCTCTCTTTCTCTATCTCTCTCCCTGTCTCTGCCCTTCCCCTGCTCTCTCTCTCTTTCTCAAAATAAACAAACTTAAAAAATTATCAATATTTATTAGTGGTAGATAATGTAGTTGGTACTTGCTCTGTGGCAGATGCTATTAACAATTCATATACATTAATCTTTATATAATTGTGTAAAATAGGTTATATTCTTCTCATTTGCGGAGTACAAATTGAGAGGTCAAGTAACTTTACAAGTTTATACATCTACTGAGTCATAGATATGAGCTTAAAACCCACACTGTGGCTGGTGAATCAGAAAATGTTAAAGTGAATTTAGTATTAGAACACTTTGATTATTGGGCAAGATACTTTTTTTTACACTTATTTAGCACATATTGGTCTATATAGTCAGATCTGTTGTCTATTAAAACAAAACTAAATCTAACCCTAGCCTATAGAGTACATTGGATTAGGAAAAACCAAAAGGTTAGTAACAGCTTCTCAGGCCTGAATTATTGCTAATGTGATTTTGGAAAGTGCAAGTAAAGTCAAGTAGAGAAGTGAAAAACATGATTTTGTGAAATCGACTCAAAAATGACTTGCAGAAAATAAAAACATATTGTTCACTTGAGGGAAATAAAGTAACTTTCAAATATCAAACACAGGTCAGAGTGGAAATTGTGGTAATTAAGAAATGAGAATTAACTTATATAGGCACGTGATGTGTACTTAAAAGAAGAAAGTTTAAAAGAATAGGAGAAAGAGCAGAACAAAGACATCAGGAATAACAGAAAGAGCTGGGAGTTTATACTAGTAAAATATTTTAAGTGGGACATTATACTATTTTGAAAACCTAGGAGAATAAACAAATGGAAAAGCTTAGGAATTATTTAGAATCACAGTAAAATACCTTTTAAAATACGTTCAGACCTACTTCAATTTCCTGGAGTATGGTTGGCAAGATTACACTGGACCAATTCTCTTGCTAAAAGCAACTAAAAGTACTGGATACATTATTTTTAAAATATATTATTAGAGGTAAGGTAAAGGATTATCAGGCCCAAATGTAGAGGCAAGTAAAAAGTGGAGTTAGATGGACAGCACACTACAACCCTGAGGGCATTCAGTAATGGGGGCAAATTTAAATCTTTAGGTTTGAGGGGAACACAAATTAAAGCCCGGCCCAAGGCCACCAAGGATGAGAAGAAGCCTATGAGAAACCTGCCCAAAGGCCATACCCTCAGGGTAAGGATCATGATCCTTGATCCCACAGCCTCAGATGGTGTCTGGGAGGTTTTGGGGATTTTGTTTGTTTTTGTTATTTTTGAATTTCAGTCATGGACTCATACGGGGCTCTGAACTAGATTATAAAATCTGCAGTTAAAGACCTGAGCTGGGAGAGTCTAAGACATACATGAAGAATGGGAAGCAGGCTAAGATACAAGATGGGTAAATCAAAAGAAGTAAAATTCCGGACATTTAAACAATGGTTAAACACCCTTTAGACTATGTTTATCAGAAGTTCATTTCATCTTCTCAACACTCGTATAGGAAAGCTGATTTAATGGCTGACAACTAAATATAGTGCAGTTCAATCATATGCCTGAGGTCAGAAAATTAAACAGGATTTGAGCTGGAGGACGGAGGAAGATATTTTGACTCAAAGTTCCTCAATCCTTCTGTTAAACATACAATCTTGGAGGAACAGAAACCTTCATTTTACTTTTAAGAATTATGCTCATAATTGGTAAATCTCTCTCTCTCCATATGTGTGTATGTATGTGTGTGTGTGTATATGGTATGAAATTATTTTTATATATTTGTATATATTATATTTAGTATATAATTATATATAGTACATACTATATATAAATTAAGTTATATATAGCATACTTATTATACATATTGAAAGTTCCATATGTATTTATATAGTTTATCATAGCATATATAAAATGGCAATAAACTGAGGAGATAGTTTTTGGTTTTGTGGGAATAGACATATTATAAAATGAAGGGTAAGAAATCTTAACAGTTGCTGTAAATAACTATTGTAGATTACCAGTGAAATACAAGCTACACAAGATAAAGCTGTAGCAAGAAAGCAGTTTGTTTAGTCAGGTAAAATACACAGGGCACCTGTGTGGCTCAGTCATTAAGCTTTTGAGACTTTATCTCCACTCAGGTCATGATCCCAGGATTCTTTTTTTTTTTTTTTTAATTTTTTTTTTTTCAACGTTTATTTATTTTTGGGACAGAGAGAGACAGTGTCATCCCTCTTACAGAATAGACAGGAAAGGTAAAAGAACAACTGAAGACTGTGGTTGCAGTATTTGTTAAAGCAAATGATTAGCGTATCCTGACCTTTACAAAGACAGCAAGGAAAGGACTTAGGATAGTCTGAAGTTTGGAGTAACATGTTCAAAAGATGAAAGCTGTGACACAGATTGGTGGCGTTTTAGGCAGAACGTTTTTTAAAAAATCCTTCCTGGGGCCACCTGGGTGACTTATTTGGTGAAGCATCCAACTTTGGCTCAGTTCATGATCTCATGGTTCGTGAATTTGAGCCCCACTTTGGGCTTTTTGCTGACAGCACAGAGCCCGGAGCCTGCTTTGGGTCTGTGTCTCCCTCTCTCTCTCTGCCCCTCCTCTGCTCATGCTGTGTCTCCGTCTCCCAAAAAAGAATAAAAGTTAAAAAAATTATTAAAAAATCCAGCCTGACCTATTTTTTATAAGTTCTAACCTTATTAGTTTATTTCACTATTTCTGCTCCTTTATTAGATAATTCCTTTGATGTGAATAATGTCCATAATCAAAATAATTTCCATATAATTTAAGAAATATATGTAATAAAGCTATTTGATGATAAAAAAGTAACAATTGAAGGCAAATGTATTAAGCATATTATCTTAGCTACATTAATTTAAATGTGTTTGTAAGACATGGGGAAGGAAAAAAGATATATATGACTATATTTTTATACTTAAATTGTTTTTGAAAATATAAAGCTCTTAGTTTTATCAGTCTTACATACAAAAATAGCATTAACTTTTGCAATAACATCTTTAAATATGAAGGACAATGATGCATTTTACATAAAATCTTGCCACGGTGTGACATTTTAAAATGCAGAATGGAAACCATTATGAGAAGATGAATTACTTTCACAAATAGCCCAATGAATGGAATCCAAAAGTTATTAAGAATGACATTGGTAAAATCGTGTATTGGGGATTTTATTATACAATTTTAATTTTAAAAGAGTGCCCAAATTTTGTCTGGTTTCATATATAAGATGTTCAACCATGAAAATAAGTGCTGACACTATATGCAGAAACTAATTAGGGTGTGGCTAATGGAAATAAGTGAGCAGTATTAATAAGAATCATTCAGATGAAACTTTCAATGTGCTTTGCTTATTCTTTCTATTCTTTTTTAAGATTAGGTTCCATGACATTCACTGTAAGTACAGAAAAGCAGGACATATTTCATATAGGCATTTGTTACTATTAGTCATTCACCACTACTACTTGTTCAGATTAACATGCCACATCATGAATTGTAATTATTTCAGACATACAGTAACCTTTTTCATTACACTTGTAGTATGACCTTTACTCCAATTAGTCAAACTTTTCTAGTGTTTTCTCTCTCTCTTCTATTCCTTCAGTTTAAAATTTCTCTATGTGGTGTGTGTGTGTGTGTGTGTGTATTACATTCCTCTCATTCAACTCATGCCTTTAGACAAAAGCCAATTGCAATATTTGGTTTGCTTGTTGTTTTTTTTTTTTTGTTTTTTGTTTTTTGTTTTTTTTGTAGATTGCCCCAAGGATATCTCTAGAATTGGCCAGTTCCTTTGTCCCGCTAACTGCCTACCCTGAGCATGAGAGAACAAGGAGGCAAGGGGAAGGAGGTGAATTAGGGTAATGTAAAGGAAACTCGATAGGAATCTTCCATGAGGAAGATGAACTGTGGACATATGGACACACAAGATAGGAGAAGATTGACATGAACAAAAAAGTGGGGAAAATAAAAAAAGAAGTAGAATAACAGAGATATTTCAAATTGGTCCATAAAGAGAAATGAGAAAACTAAAGGGTAGGAGGAAATGTGCAAAAAAATTTAATGAAAATCAGCAAGATCATTCTTCCATCTGTGAAATAAGAAATAAAGAGTAAACTAGGTTCAGAGCAAGCACTCAGCTATGGTGGGTGATTGGCACATAACAAAGTCAGGGTTCAGGGCTGAAAGAGAAGGGAGACAATCATAGAAGAATTAGCATCTGAAAGGAAGTCCAAAGGGAAAGGATAAGCAGAGTCTGAAAAATCAGAAAGTTTACAGATGGATAATGCAAAAAGAAAAAAGAGAAAAAGAAAAAAATCAGATAGAAAGGAATAAAATAAAATATAAACTCAATTAGATGGACATTGTTTGGGGCCAAAAACTGTATAAGGGGAGAAATGGTATTTTAAGAATAATGGATATGAAAACATGCAAATACAAATATCTTAGAAAAAAATAAGCTATGATTAACATACATAATATTAAAAAACAAATATCTGATTATACATGTAGGTGTAGAGGCAGCCTGTCTTTGTGAAAGTAAAGAACTCTGGATAACTACAAAAGAATGATGGAAAGTCTTATAGACATCAGTTCTCTAGGATCAGGAAAGGGACCAAAACAAGTTACTGATTGACACTTGAGGTTCTTTATATCTGCTAGTAAGAGAAGTAATAATTGAATGATGCTGTACATAGAGAATACAGAGAGCTAATCAAGACAATTGACACTGTAAATCATGTTAAACCAAAAATTTTTTTTCAACGTTTTTGTTTTTGTTTTTAAATTTATTTTTGGGACAGAGAGAGACAGAGCATGAACGGGGGAGGGGCAGAGAGAGAGGGAGACACAGAATCGGAAACAGGCTCCAGGCTCTGAGCCATCAGCCCAGAGCCCGACGCGGGGCTCGAACTCACAGACCGCGAGATCGTGACCTGGCTGAAGTCGGACGCTTAACCGACTGCGCCACCCAGGCGCCCCAAACCAAAATTTTTTGAAGGAGCAATTTGTTTGTTCATATCTTAAAACTAAAGCCAACTCATAGGGAGAAGTAAAGCAAAAGAAGTGAAAAGATCTTGAAGTATACATAATAAATCAAAGTGAAAAAAAAAGTTTAGAAATCTTTGAAGCTTTCAAGATAGAGAAAATGTGGCATGCAAAGATATGAGTTGAAGCTATATATTAAAAAGTATGTGTTCATTTGTGTATGTGTTTTAATTGAAATAAAGGCAGACAGAAGCTCCTGGGTGGCTCAGTCTGTTAAGGGCCCAACTCTTGATTTCAACTCAGGTCATAATCTCATGATTCTTGAGATTGAGACCTGCTGGGGCTGTATGCTTACAAAGCCTTCTTGGGACTCTCTCTCTCCCCTTCTCTCTGCCATTCCCCCATTTGCGCGCGCTCTCTCTCTCTCTCTCCCTCTCTCTCTGAAAGTAAATAAACTTAAAAAAAGAGAAAGAAATGCAGACAGAAATAATCTATCAAAATATAGAAAATGTAAAAGAGCACCTAAAAATTTTGGAGTAACTGATGTTTGTTAATTATAAACACAAAAAGATTAATACAAAGAGTTGCATGTGTGAATATACATATATTCATAATACACAGAAAGAAGAGAAATGAGAAAGTCCATGATTTAGGAGCTAGCTTTTGTAAGCATATAAGATGGAACATATTAGAAATATTGCCATTTTCTAAAGACAATTGTCATTATTCTATAAAATTATTATTTTATTGCAAATTTTAATCCAAATATATTTTAACTTGCCTGTCTCTGTCTCAGGAATATAACTATGTAAATCACCCACATAGGTCCCAATATGATAAAGAAAACATTTCATAAAAATTTGTTATGACATTCTGATCCTTTTAGGAAAATAATCTTTTTAAAACAAATTTTTTTTAACATTTTTATCCATTTTTGAGAGACAGAGAAAGACAGGGTGCTAGTGGGGGAGGGGCAAAGAGAGAGGAAGACACAGAATCTGAAGCAGGTTCCAGGCTCTGAGCTGTCAGTACAGAGGCCAACGTGGGTCTCAAACTCACAAACTGTGAGATCATGACCTGAGCTGAAGTCGGACACTTAACTGACTAAGCCACCCAGGTGCCCCAGGAAAATAATCTTTAATGTAATACACTCAGTCTTTACACAAATGTATCTTTCCATACTCTTTAGTTATATATAGAGTCAGGCTAAAAATTGATCTATAAAAATTGACCTAACCTTAAGAAAACATAAACATAGAAAAACTTATTTATTCGGTAAATAGATAATAGGAATATGTTTTATTTCAGGACTATATGTTTCTATTCTATGTATATTTTATTTGCTAATACTCCTTTGTCTTGATTACTGCAGTTTTATGATAAATACTGAGATTAGGTGGTTTGGATTCACTGAATGTGTTCTTCTTCCTAGAACTGTTTTTGCTAGTCTAGTTCCTTTGTTTTTCCCTACTTCTTTCTGCCTTTCTTGGATTGATTGAGCTTTTTATAATTCCATTTTATTTCCTCTATTGACTTGTTATTTATATTTCTTTTTACTTTCTAAAACGGTTGCCCTAGATGTTATGTAATTCATTAGTAGTTAACCGGAGTCTACTTTTAAGGAGTATTATACTACTCACATGTATAAGATTTAACACATGAAAGTCCTAAATATTCTGTGCAATCCTTGTTATTATTCTCATACATTTTAGTTTTACAAGTGGCATTGAACAGTATAATATATTTAAATATTTAGGCAGATAATTATCTTTACAGCAATATATAAAATTAAAGAATGAATTTTATTTTGTCTTCCTTTATTTTGTTTCTGTATTTATTTATTATTATTTTGTATAGGCTCATGATTCTGCTTGGGCCATATTTCTTGGCCAGAGTTTTAACATTTGTCATAGTGTGGGGTATGATGGTAATTACTTATATCATTAATTTTGTCTGGAAATGTCTTTATTTTTTGTTAATTCTTTTTTTAAATTAAGGAATTTTATTGTTAGGGTAGTTTTAGGATCACAGCAAGATTTAGCAAGATATAGAGTTTCCATATAGCGTCCCCACTCTTCTCTGCTATCAACATCACACAACAGAGTGGGACCTTTGTCACCATCTACATTGACATACTGTTAACAGCCCAAATCCAAAGTTTACATTAGGGTTTACCCTTGGTGTTGTACATTTTCTGAGTTTAGATAAATGTATAATGACATGTATTTGTCATTGTAGTGTCACACAGAATAATTTTACTTTCCTGAAAATCTTTTGTACTATATTCATCCCTCCTTCCTCTCTAACCCTCGGCCACTACTAAATTTTTACTGTCTCTAGAGTTTGGCTTTTTAAAAATTCATATAATTGGAATCATGCAGTACATAGCCTTTTCAGATTGGCTTCTTCTTCACTTAATAAAATGCATTTAACTTTCCTCCATGTCTTACCATGACTTGATATTTCTTTTTAATGCTGAATAATACTCATTTCTCTGGGTATACCCCAGTTAATTTATCTACTCACATAGTGAAGGACATCCTGGTGGCTTTCAAGTTTTGACATTTATAATAAACTTGCTGTAAATATTCATGTGCAGGTTTTTGTATGGACATAAGTTCTCAACTTTTTGGGGGGATGAACGTCAGAGAGCACCTTGCTGAATGATATGGCAAGAGTATGTTTTTTATAAGAAACTGCCAAGCTGTCTTTGAAAATAGCTGTACCATTTTTCATTCTAATCAGCAATGACTGAGAGTTCCTATTATCCCACAACATGCTACTATTTGGCATTGGCATTGTCCTTGGATTTTAGCCTTTCTGATGGGTGTGGAGCAGTATCTCATTGTTGTTTAAATTTGTAATTCCCTAATGACAAATGATTTGGAGCAACTTTTCATATGCACACTTGCCATCCTTGTGTGTGTATGTGTGTGTGTATTCTTCTGTGAGTCATATATTTAGAGTTATGCCCATTTTAACTTTTTTTTTATTTTCTTATTGTTGAGTTCTAAGGGTTCTTTGTATATTTTGCACAACAGTCCTTTTTGTCAAGTGTGTCTTTTAAAAATACTTTCTCTCTGTGGCTTGCCTTCTGATTATTTTTTGACACTTTTTTTTGCAGAGCAAAAATTTTTCATTTTAATGAAGTTCAGTTTATCAGTTATTTCTTCCATGGACCGTGCCTTTGGTGTATCTAAAAAGTCATCACCATAAAAACTGTCACCTAGATTTTCTCCTATGCTATCGTCTAGGAGTTTGATGGTTTTACGTTTTACATTTAGATTTGTGAGCCATTTTTAGTCGGTTATTGTGAAGGACATGAGCTCCAGATCCAGGTTTTTTTTTTCATATGGATGTCCAGTTGTGAACATGTGTGATTTGTGTGAAAAAGACTATCTTTCTCCATTGTGTTGCCTTTGCTCCTTCGCCAAAGGTCAGTTGACTACATTTATGTGGATTGATCTCTGGGCTCTCTATTCTTTTCCATTGATCTATATGTCTACTCTTTCACTAGTAACCACACTGTCTTGATTACTATAGCTTGCTATTGTCATGAAGTTGAGTATTTTCAGTCTTCTGACTTGATCTTTCCTTCATTATTGAGTAGGCCATTCTGGGTCTTTTGCTTCTCCATGTAAACTTGAGAATCAGTTTGTTGATACCCACAAAATAACTTGTTGGGATTTTAATTGAGATTGAATTGAATTATCCAGAAAATAGAGAGTCCATTGAGATTGTCAGTAACTTTTGTGGAAGAAATGATAAGTAACTTGAGATTTATTTATTTATTTATTTATTTATTTTTTTTTTTTAAGTAACTTGAGATTTAAAGGAAGATTAAGAGATAGGTGAACAAAGAGGCACTGAACATGTGTTTCAGGCTGAGTGCTATATGTGTGACAGACATTTTTACATTATTATTATTATTATTATTATTATTAAATAGGCTCCGTGCTAGGCATGGAGCCCAATGTGGGGTTTGACCTCATGACGCTGAGATCAAGACCTGAGCTGAGATCAAGAGTTGGACACTTAATCACCCAGGTGCTCCCATTTTTGCATCATTAAGGCAAATAGAAATCATTCCCACTTTCATATACTTGGTGTTGTCTCTGAGTCATTGGCCATATGAATTGGGGTGGCCTAAGCCAGGGGTCCTGCACCAAGATATTTCAAAGCCTTATTAAAAATGTCAGGGTGGGATGCCTGGGTGGCTCAGTCGGTTGAGCGTCCAACTTTGGCTCAGGTCATGATCTCAGGGTCTGCGAGTTCGAGCCCCGCGTCGGGCTCTGTGCTGACAGCTCGGAGCCTGGAGCCTGCTTCAGATTCTGTGTCTCCCTCTCTCTCTGCCCCTCCCCTGTTCATGCTCAGTCTCTCTCTGTCTCAAAAATAAATAAACGTTAAAAAAATTTTTAAAAAAATATCAGGGTACCCCTGGTGCCTTACTATACCTAATATTACCAGGAGATTTGGGTAGAAATAAAGTTGATGGGCTTCCTCATTTATAAAAACAGGAGTTCTGATAAAAGAAGTAAACCTTTGAAAGCTTAGAGTCCTGCACCTGATGATGGCCATCATTAACCAGCTTTACTTGGAGTACATAACAAATGGAATGTCAGGCTGACTGTAATTTTCAGGATGTTCTGTTATATGGGAACATAGAGCATGCATGAAAACTCTTAGAGTTACTTTTTATTGCTAACAATTTCTGACATGGTATATTGTTTACATGAAAAAATCTTGATTAAAACTAATCCCTCTATCCAACATGTGAAAAAAAATTATTTCCCAAGTTAACAAAACTTACTATTTTAAAACTAATTTTAAAAAAAGTAAAACTACTTTAGAAATGAAGTACAAAATCTTTTCAATAAAATATTTTAAGGATAAATGAGATGTCATGGCAACAATTTTTTAATAAAAATCTGTGAGGATAAATTAGATAATATACTGAAAGTACTATGAGCATGTTAAAAAAAACACTATATAAAAATCAATGTATTCTTGTTATTATAGGATTTCCCTTACCTACTAGTTATTGAATCCTTAGTGAGCATATTGAAAAACAGAAGGAAACATTTATAGAAGATTGGTGAAAAAGAATTTATGCAGTAATTTAAATAATTCTATATTATTTAGTGTTTAGCAACTTAATATACATAAATTTAATTATATATTTATCTTCATTTACAAGTATTATTAGGGCTGATGTAAGTCAACTTAGCATTGGGAGAAGTACTGGAGTGTAATAATAATTTTGTTCATGTGTAAATTTATCAGTTTACTATTTATCAATAATTAGAATACTCCATTACCAGTTTTAAGTAAGACATCCTTTAATTGTTTATCACAAATGAAACATGCTTTATTGACTTAATGCTCAGGTATTTTATAAGGTGCATACTATCAATTTACAATGAAGGGCTACAAACTGTTATTAAGTATCCATATTTATCCAGTGTGAAAGCATGTTACCATATAGAGATAAAGATCAAGTAAGAGATAAACTTGATTATTTGCACCTTGTATGACTGTAGACACAAAATGAAGTGCAGTCAATAAATCTCATTTTTCAATGGTATCTAAATTTCAGACAAAACAGGAGTGCCTGGGTGGCTCAGTCTGTTGAGCCTCCGACTTCGGCTCAGGTCATGATCTCACGGGTTCGAACCCCCTGTCAGGCTCTGTGCTGACTGCTTGCTCGGAGCCTGGAGTGTGCTTCAGATTCTGTGTCTCCTTCTCTCTCTGCCCTTCCCCTGCTCATGCTGTGCCTCACTCTCTCAAAAATAAATAAATGTCAAAAAAATTAAATTTCAGACAAAACCATATCCTTGTTCAAAATCAACATGCACAAGAAAGTATCCACAATGTTAGAAACGAATTGTATAAAAGTATTATGGGATGGCAATGTTAGTCTGAGTCACTATTATTTATCTTGTTTAAATCAAAGTCACTTAACTTGACCTCTTATTTTTTTTAAATGTAGAATTATACATAATGACATTTTTTCATCACTAATAAAGATTATCTTTATTCTTACAACTGTGACACATTTCTACAGTAAGTCCCTAAAGTGCACTTTGTTTGCTGATTTGTGTATTGTCCTTTCCCTTACCAATGAAATGATTTAGGAAAGGGTTAAAAAAGCAGTGCCAGCTTTTCAAATGTGACTTCAACTGCTCATTGAAAGTACATTAAAATCTATAAAGAGCTCACCAAACTCCACACCCGAAAAACAAATAACCCAGTGAAGAAATGGGCAGAAAACATGAATAGACACTTCTCTAAAGAAGACATCCAGATGGCCAAGAGGCACATGAAAAGATGTTCAGCGTCGCTCCTCATCAGGGAAATACAAATCAAAACCACACTCAGGTATCACCTCAAACCAGTCAGAGTGGCCAAAATGAACAAATCAGGAGACTACAGATGCTGGAGAGGATGTGGAGAAACGGGAACCCTCTTGCACTGTTGGTGGGAATGCAAATTGGGGCAGCCGCTCTGGAAAGCAGTGTGGAGGTTCCTCAGAAAATTAAAAATAGACCTACCCTATGACCCAGCAATAGCACTGCTAGGAATCTACCCAAGGGATACAGGAGTACTGATGCATAGGGGCACTTGTACCCCAATGTTCATAGCAGCACTCTCAACAATAGCCAAATTATGGAAAGAGCCTAAATGTCCATCAACTGATGAATGGATAAAGAAATTGTGGTTTATATACACAATGGAGTACTACATGGCAATAAGAAAGAATGAAATATGGCCCTTTGTAGCAACGTGGATGGAACTGGAGAGTGTGATGCTAAGTGAAATAAGCCATACAGAGAAAGACAGATACCATATGGTTTCACTCTTATGTGGATCCTGAGAAACTTAACAGGAACCCATGGGGGAGGGGAAGGAAAAAAAAAAAAAAAAAAAAGGACGTTAGAGTGGGAGAGAGCCAAAGCATGAGAGACTGTTAAAAACTGAGAACAAACTGAGGGTTGATGGGGGGTGGGAGGGAGGGGCGGGTGGGTGATGGGTATTGAGGAGGGCACCTTTTGGGATGAGCACTGGGTGTTGTATGGAAACCAATTTGTCAATAAACTTCATATAAAAAAAAAAGTACATTAGATCCTCTTTGGACTGGAACACTATTGTAATCATTTGACAAAAAGCACCTTTGTGACCTGATAGTCTTAAGTAAAGCTTTTAGTATTGCATTAAACCTCAATTTATGTAGTATTTTAATCTGAAGTCCAATGGTGACAGACAAGTATCTTGTGATGGTAAAAGGTAGCAATGAATTGGATTAGGGACAGTCCCAGCACTCATTCCCGAAATAACATTGAATATCCCACATATCTGTAATTATCTGAGATGTGGCAATTAAACAAATGTCCCATGACATGTGTCTAGGACGTGCAGTGGAGCAGGTTGAGTGTGGGCTTTGGAAGTTGAATGCAAGGCTTTGAACCCTCACCACCCAATCCTAGGGTAAATTGCCTAACTTCTCTGTGCTTTAATTACCTGATTCTAAATATGGATCATCTTACGGTTGCTGTGAACAGCTGTAGGTAGGTTCAGAGACTCCAGGTTCTTCTGTGCTCCTGGAGCCAGCTTTGTTTTATTTACCATGCTAGAGGTACCAGCAGCTGCTAAGCAAAACTTCCCAGAAGCCTGATTACTTCAAGTCTTGCCAGAACTCTTTCTTCCCAGCAGCGCTAAGAGGCAAGAAGCAAATGTGGCTAGAACCTAATGAGCAAGAGACCAAGAATAGTAAATAAGGTCAACTCAACTCAAAACAACCTTAAAGATCTCCCTTGTTCCTATCTAACACTCTCATGTTGTTACTGATGTGTGGCTCTTTCTTTTCCTCTTTACAAACCCGTGTTCATAATTAGGCTCAAGTTTTGCTCTCCTCTAAGAAATCTGTTTTTACTAGTCCATTATTTTATACATAATGTTAATGTATGATTTCTGTGATATGCTAGCTGATTCTCAGTTTCCGTAACTTCTATTCTTAAATAAAGAAGCTGCTTCAACAGGAATGAGATCCTCTAGGGATAAAATCTGTGTTTTTCCTCTTTATCCCTAAGCTCAGGCTAATGTGTGGCAGAGATGTGAAAAAGTCAAGGGTTTGTTACATAATGCTATGCAACTTTTACCATCAACCACTAAAAAGGAGGTGTTATATTTCCATTCCCTGTATCCCACTCCTTGTTTGCATTCTTTCCTGGACTTCCCATCGATGTAGAGTTTCCCTGAGAGAATCTTGTCTATGTGTTTTGAAGCCAGTGAACACCTGAGTCCCTTCAGTTGCTTACATTTCCTCGGGAAAATACAATTTGCGCTCATATTTTATCACCTTCTTTTTAGTGTGGAAAAGAAATAGTCTGAAGAGCAGAACTTCATTCTACGATATTTGACTTGACATAAACATGTTTATAGGAGAGGGCCATTCTTTAAAAGTAAACATTATTCATCGCATTATGTACTTAAGGAATTTTACAGAAACATTTGCATCATAACACCTGGTAATAGACGGATTTCACTTGGGCTTAATATAGATTATTTGAAATGTTTCGCCTACTCAGTTGTCAATTCTTGCAGCTATATTGAAATGAAAATGTGTGGTTGGAGGGAGGCTTAGTACCAACCAGAGTGGTCCTACAGCTGTTGTAAGCCCTCAGCTGTTTGCACTTTTCTATTCCTTTCTGTGGAGGGAAAAAGATTGAGCTGCACTTGGGTCCGGGAGGGAGCACCTCTATTTTACATTTCATTTGGTAGGCTATTTTTTAGCAGAGGAGTTAAATGCTAGCTGTCTGACTTTGCTGCGCTGGACTAAGATAATTGTTGCTATTCTGCAGCTGTTCAAAGAGCATTTTGTAGGCAAAGTATGAAGAGTTATTTTGCCAAGAATCTGTGATCAAATAAGATCATGTGCATAAGAATTTAAAGCTCAAGAAATGGAACCATAGAATTGTTTCCCAGTAGTATTGAAATATCAAGAATAAGAGGCAAAAACACAAAATTCAGCATTCATTGAGCATATCATCAGTCTTTGTGCTATTTGAGTATAAATCCAAAATCTTAAGAGACATGTTTTTATTTTTTCTTTATCTGGATAAATTGAAACTGCCAGTTTATCTAAAAGACAGCATATGAAATTCCTGAGGTAACATTTCCTCATTAAAATAGGCATATTTTTAAAATATACATATATTTTTTGAGACAGAGTGTGAACCAATGAGGTTCACAGAGGGAGAGAGAGACACAGAATCTGAAGCAGGCTCCAGGTTCTGAGCTGTCAGCACAGAGCCCGACATGGGGCTTGAACCCAAAAACCATGAAACCATGACCTGAGCCGAAGTCAGATAGTTGACTGACTGAGCCACCCCAGTGCCCCAAAATAAGTATTTTTTTTAAATGAAAAGTTCTTGAAACTAAGAATATTTTTTTAAAAATAAGAATAATTTTTGAAATCTTCACAGCTTGCTAAGCTTTTAGAAAAATATAAGAATATCCTATTCAGTCAGTCCTGGTGATGGGGAGTAGAGGTATCTAAAGTTAGAAAATAGTGTGGAGCCAGATTTCGAGGGTCCTCCAATATAAGCTGCTGTAGTTGGAGTTTATCCTTTCATCTGCAGTCCTGCTTGGAAGGTTCTGCAACAGAAGGAACAAAAAGCAGAATGTTAGGAAAATTTTAATGCTGAAAATGTGCAAGAGAATTAGAATTGGAAGGAAATACTCAAGACTAAAATCACATTAGGCAATAAATGTAACAATGAACAAGTCTAAATATCTGCTTCAGGAATAGTTCTCTACTCTTGGCCTCGATGACATTGAGGTTTTCTGGTTCCAAATCTAACCTGTCTGTGTGTTTTCCACTGTGGGACATTCCCCCCCCCACACCTGCATGTGAGAGTTACACTATGTAACACACTGCCTTAACTATGACACACTGCTGTCGTCTGCCTCCTTCCCTTCCCTTCCTGCCTATCTGCTCTCTTCTCTCCACTCCTTACTTGTCTTTACTTCCCTTCCCATCCTCTCCACTTAACCTTCCTTCCTTCCCCTTGTCTTTCAGTTACTTCCTCTTTCTCTCTCCCTCCTTCCTCTTCTAGCTCCCCCCCTCAGTAATTTATATTCATATCTATACCTATATCTGTTTATATCTACATTTCTATCATTTACTTTCTTCTGAAATATTTGCCAGTAATATGGCTCCAAGTAGCATCTTTATATGAATGGCGACTCAATATATAGTTATAGCCCCTGAGAAATGCACTTTTGTGGTCTTTCAGATTATCAATTGTAATTCCCCAATCAAATACAATTCCAGTAATCAGTTAGCTCTCTTGAACAGGTCCTTCTGATACATATTTGACTTACTCTGTCTGACTTACCGTGTAACCTTGGAAAAGTGAATAGACTTCCATGAATCATAGATGTCCCATCCTTAAAATGAGGAAAACAATAATGCCTGTACTCAAGTCTGTTATAATAATTAGATTATTAAGATAAAGTGAATAGTCCACTCTTTTGTATAAATGTTCAATAAAATTTGATCTTTCATTATTTTATGGTTTTTCAGGTAAAATAGAGAACAATTTTCAGCTTCTTTGGTCTCTATTCTTTGCCTCAAGATTATGGCTTTTACTTAATGATTGGTTTTAATCACAAGCCACACAAATACTTTCACTTCCTAATTAGAAATGGTATGGAAGGAGGATAAGGCATTTATATGTAAGCCTCATTTTAAAACTGATACTAGTTTTCCTCTAAAATGAAATGAAGAAAATAATTGGTAACTTCATTATGGCTTATTCTGAGTATCAAAAGATGTGGCATATATTAAACATATACATTTAATTTCGACAAATTATAAGGTATTGCATAGACTAATGATATAAAGGTGAGAAAAACACTATATTGTGACTTAAATAAATATAAAGTCCCTCATCAAAAGATTCTGGAGTTTAAAGTTTATTTCTAGATGTCAACTTTGAAGGAGATATAGACCAGCCATATTTTTTTCTATTTTTTAGAGTTGAGGGATGACTATTCAGAATATTCTTCTCCTCCTCCTACCTCTGCTTCTCCCCCTTCACTTCCTCCACCTCCTCCCCTTCCTCCTAACCAGGAATTTACAAACCCAAAGAAATTATTAGTGATATAGAATAAAAAATATTGTAAGCTTTAGTTCAATACCAAACAAGCATAAATAACTCATAAAAATGGTATGTGTAGCATAACTATGGCTCATGCTCTGCCCCAGTCTCGTGGGATATTTATCTGTATTGTTTTAGGGATTAGTTCAATCCTCTCATTTTATTCTCAGGGAAATAAAAATTGGAGACACAAAAAAGGTGAATCTTAGTCCAAAACCATGGAAGCATTTTGTGTCAGAATTGGAAATGGACATCAGGTCTCTTGCTTCAATTTGAGGTTTGTTTTTTGTAATACTATTCTAGGATAAGATTCGTACATTTCAAACATCAACGAAGTTATTTTTTAAAGTTCTGTGAACTATCACTGAAGTTATGTAATTAGAGTATTCGTGAGAAGTGCTCTTACTATCACTCACTTAAATAATTCTTCCAGAGCATCTGATTTCTTTCCCCTTGTAGCCTTGAGTTGGGTTGTATTCATGCAGTGTCCTGACAGAAACTTATCCTAGTTAGTTTCATTTTATTCATTCTCTGACTGATTTAAACCATTTTATGAAAAATGTTTAATGGTATCTTCTGTTTATGTAATTCTAATATTGAACAACTTTTATAGTTAGTCATTTAATACAATGATGTTGTTATCCAGAAAATATTGTAACCTATCATACTTTACCTACTATTTTTATATGGAGGCAGCACTAAAGTCAATTTGCATAGTTACATTTACATATGCAATCTCTAAAACATGGGAACTCTGAAATATGGGATGTTGATATTTTAAGAGATAATTATTGAAACTATCTTATGAATTTAATTATACTAGTTAGAGAGGAGCTTTGTTTTTTTAGCATAGAAAATATTTCACTTGAATGAAAGCTAAAATAAACTAAGAGCATCACATCAAACTATTACATAGTTATTTTTTGTTTTCATTTTTTCTTTTTGAGTTAATAAGTGTGATAGCATACATTTCTGAGACTTATGCCTCCTACCTTACCATTTTAATTACTGTGATAGTTTTTCCTTGCTTTATTTTGTAGTCACAATAAAAATTCATTTATTTGATATCATCAAGAAAGAGTATGTTATGCAGTGAAATATAGTTCCTTAAAATTTAAACATTGAATTATATCTGCTTGTGAAATTTAGGCTTGAAATGTGTTTCCTCTTCCTTATCACAATATTCAAAACATTATTTTCATGCATGGATATATTTTTTTTCATACATTGATACTTCAAGAGTTAATTTTTTTCATACATTGATATTCCAAGAGCTAATGTGGTACAAAGAGTTGCTCATGTTAATTCAAAACAACCACTGGTTGTGTTATTTTTATTTTGATCTGGACTTGTACATTTGATCCAGTTCTATTTTTCACAGCTCAAAGTTTGTGTTAATCCCTTTCATCCTATCTTCATATTGCTACTCAAAACATTAAAAGTTGTAAGAAATAGTTGAAAGTGCTGCTCTAAACATTGGGGTACAAGTGCTCCTATGCATCAGCTCTCCTGTATCCCTTGGGTAAATTCCTAGCAGTGCTATTGCTGGGTCATAAGGTAGATCTATTTTTAATTTTTTGAGGAACCTCCACACTGTTTTCCAGAGTGGCTGCACCAGTTTGCATTCACACCAACAATAGCCAAATTATGGAAAGAGCCTAAATGTCCATCAACTGATGAATGGATAAAGAAATTATGGTTTATATACACAATGAAATACTACGTGGCAATGAGAAAGGATGAAATATGGTCTTTTGTAGCAATGTGGATGGAACTGGAGAGTGTTATGCTAAGTGTAATAAGTCATACAGAGAAAGACAGATACCATATGTTTTCACTCTTTTGTGGATCCTGAGAAACTTAACAGAAGACCATGGGGGAGGGGAAGGAAAACAAAAAGTTAGAGAGGGAGAGAGCCAAACCATAAGAGACTCTTAAAAACTGAGAACAAACTGAGAGTTGATGGGGGGTGGGAGGGATGGAAGGGTGCGTGATGGGCATTGAGAAGGGCACCTGTTGGGATGAGCACTGGGTGTTGTATGGAAACCAATTTGACAATAAATTTCATATTAAAAAAATAAAAGTTTTAAGAAATAAACAGCTTACTAAAAGTTGGAGTTGTGAGTAAATAAAATATTAATAACTTATTAATTCACAGAAATGACTTTAGAGACTCAAAACAGACCAAACATTTCAAATGCATTAATTCTGCATATTAATTCAATTTCAGGAATTTCTGGTTTTGTTCTTTAGAATTACTTTACTTAATTTTAGAAAAAAAAAAGCTGTAGAGATATGACAATTATGGTCAGTTTTCTAATAAAAGCCACCCAGATCCTTCCTCCTTAGCCATCTTAACAACCATAAAGAAGTAATCACCAACATGCTGACAATGGCAGGGCAGAGGGTTGCAAACAGGTTGGATTCCGGATGGTAACATTGTGCTGAAGTTGGTTTATTGTTATCTGAAGCAGTAAACATTCCCCCCATACAAAGGACAAGATTTTGTCCTAGAGAGTTGAAATTACTACGTAAGTGGGTTCTTGACAGACCATGTGCTGCTGGATGGGTACTAATATTCAAGGGTACATAGAGAGGATGTCCTTCAGATACAAGTCTTCACTCCCCTATGTCCTCTTTCTCTTCTACCTCCTGGCTACATTTCTAAGAACTGAATAATGAGAAACAATATATGCAACATGCAACAGACTCATGGGCTGCAGTGCTGGTGTGGAATGCTCTTATCCTTTAATTTTGTGACTCCTTTAGGAATGCTGTGTCATTAGTATTTAAATCACTTCATAAATATTTCACTTTAAATACCATTGTAATGTCTTGTGTATGCCTTAATTTGTGTCTAACATAATGGTTTTGTATAGTGAAACAATTTCATCAGGGCACTTATACGATTAAAAAGAGATTTAATGGAACACTTCATCTTTACTTTGAGTTGACCATGGAACAGAAAGCAAAAGGCTATTTAATTTCTGCAGAAATAGCTTCTTATATTTAGATACTTTTTTTAAAGAAAAATCAACATATACTTGTCTCCCAATACATACTCAGGAAAATTGTACACACTGCAGTTTAGGTGGAAGAAAATGCACAGAGAAGCAGGGAATAAAACCGTCCAAGTCCTGGGATAACCTTGTGTAGGGCGAATGAAGAAAGGAGTGGGAGAAGAGTGGAGGGTACAGATGAAGGTTAAAATGCGGGGAATTTCTTAGGATTATGTAAGATATTTTTTTTAACCTCCTTTTCACTGTTCTTCCATTAGAATGCTCTTCTGGGGTATTCAAGAATTTGAGGGTAGTATGGAGACATATGGAAAAACTTAAGAAAGGTAGTATCTGCAGCATTTCCATGTGTATGTGATGAGGAAAAAGATGCGTTTTTTTACCTTGCTTGCCTGCTAAAGGTGTTTCTGGTGAAGTTCAAGAGGCACATTTCTTTTATTTAGCATCCCAGTCTTTATATAGTTTGTTCTATTTTAATTGAAAGTCCTCTTGAACTTACTAAGCAGAGAATTCTATCTTATGCTGTGCATCTGTTATGGTATCCAGACAGTTAAGCAATAATTGCTGAGTCATTAAAAAATTTCCTTCTGTAGATTCATCTCATGATAACAGAGTAGTCATCTGCTCTTGTTTGCTTTTAATCATTATATCCTTAATCATGAAGTAAATACTTTGGGATATTTTTAAGTTCCATTCAAATACAGGAAAAGAAATTTTGGAGGAAATAGAACACCAAATTATAAATGAGCAAAACTTAAATTTTAACTTGAAGAAAAATTAAATTAAAACCACTAAGGCTGCATGCTAGTATTTTGAAATTGACTCTTTTGTTTAATTGTATAGTACACAATTTTTGCCTTGGAAACAAACAAAAGGACGCTACAGAGAGATGAGTTACTGTTTTCAGGGAAAAGAACACTACTTTCTCTTAAAAGTCACAAAGTGCACCAACACTGAAGATCACTCTAAATTTGAAAGGAAGTTAGTGCCAGTAATTGTACATTTAAATCAAGACTGACTTATCTCCAGAGAGCAGAAATAGGTTCTCCTTCTTGAATATTGTCTATTTTTTCCTCATAAGTGACATCCCGGGGGTAGAGCCTATTGAAGACTATAACATCAAGGCTTGTATTTTTTTTTTATAAACTTTGCTTAAAAGGAAAGATCAAGGGATAGGAAAAATGAAAGAAAATTTAGGAGACATGGAGGCAAAATGAGAATTTCCAAAGAATGAAAACAGTCCCAGAAGGATAAAATAGGTAGAATTAGGGGAGATAATGTTCAAAAAAAACAGTGACTGAGAATATTCATAGTTGATGAAACATGTAATCATATTGTTGAAGTTTAGGAAGTCCTGACATTTTTTTTAAATTTTTAAAATTCATTTCTATACATATCCCAGAGAGACTTTACAAAAAACAAAGTGAGTTGTCTTATTATAATAGACTTAATAGATTACCTGTAGATATTTCAAAGACAACAGTAGATATCAGAAGACCCTGGAACACGGGATGCCCAGATGGCTCAGTCGGTTAAGCGTCTGACTTCGGCTCAGGTGATGATCTCATGGTATGGTGAGTTTGAGCCCCTGCGTTGGGCTCTGTGCTGACAGCTCAAAGCCTGGAGCCTGCTTTGGATTTTGTGTCTCCCTCTCTCTCTGCCCCTCCCCCTGCTCACATTCTGTCTCTCTCTCCCTCTCAAAAGTAAATAAACATTAAAAAAATATATTAAAAAAAGAAAGACAACAGAACACAACCATGTCCTATGTTACTTGTGGAAACTACATCAAGTTGAAAACAGTCATGTTCACCTGCAGGTATAGACAGATCATGGCTTATTATGTAACTCCCGTCCAGTCGAATATGCTATCTTCACATACCTTGTATTGTGAGGTGAGTTGAATTGCCATAGCCCTTCTTTCATTGCCAGAATAATAACATCATTGTTGTGGCTTCTTTGAAAGATTAGCCATTTACCATTTGGGAGAATATTGTATAAATTTTTACTGCATTATAGTCTAGAGCATGTGTCTTCTCTTCCTCTGTGCTGTTGTCACCAAGCACTTTCTCAGTTGACTCAGAGGGAGTTAGAGCAAGGAGGTGGAGGACTGAACGTATCTACACTGCTCTTTGATTCAGTGTGAAGGCAAGTAGCAAAATGATAACTATCTCAGTTTGAGACAATTGAATACAATATAAGTTGGAGAAATAAGGTAGCTGTGAAGTAAACTTGGTTCAAATTGGAACATGTTTAAAAACACAGATAAATACAGTGACATAGTAGCATGCAACACATAGTATTTAGTATGCTTATTATACTAAATTTCCATGTGGTACAAACATATCCCAACATCTTCAGATTGCTGAGAGAATGTACAATAAAACCATGACTTGACAAGAATAGATGAAATTAAAAGCCACTTTACACAAAGACTAGGGGATTTACTTCTTTTTTTTTTTTAATGTTTACTTATTTTTGACAGAGAGAGACAGAGCATGAGTGGGGGAGGGGCAGAGAGAGAGGGAGACACAGAATCCGAAGCCGGCTCCAGGCTCTGAGCCATCAGCACAGAGCCTGACGTGGGGCTCGAACTCACAGACCACAAGATCGTGACCTGAGGCGAAGTTGGACGCTCAACCGCCTGAGCCACCAAGGCGCCCCTGGGGATTTACTTCTAATAGAAAAAAAGCTGGAAAACAGTAATAAAGAATTTGGGAAGAAGATTGATCCTCAGTGAAAAGTTTTAAAAGAAATATTGATGAGCAAATAAATGACACAGTGTGTCAGATATAACAATAATGACTAATTCAACAGATACACAATGAGGTAGAATTTTAGTGCTGATAAATAGAGTATGTACCACAGGGGCTGGTCATGAGAACTAAAGGAGTGTATGCTCACTATTTTTTTTCACAGAGAATAATGGTTAAAATAACGTTTTTAAAGCTAAATTTAAATAATACCAATTTATCTGTAGTTAGTGAAGAGTAGACATATAACCCCAAATGTCTGAAACAAGAGTAGATAAAAGGTGAGAGGGGCTAAAGACTAATCAGTTGAAGGTCAGAAAGAGGGCAGTTGAGTAAAAGAAAAGCATGGTTAAAAGAACACTTGAAAAATGGATGGTAGCAACAAATCCAGATGGTTCAATAATGATGGCAGATTACTAGTTAAAAAGGAGATTGTAGTTTGGATTTATTTATTTTTATTTATATGATTTTTATAAACTGAGCTGTATTGCTCGTACAAGAACACAGAAGAAAGGTTGAATTTTAAGAATGAGAGGATAGGGGCCCAACTTCGGCTCCCCCGAGTAGGGGCCCCCCTGAGTTGAGGGTCCAACTTCGGCTCAGGTCATGAACTATGGTTCGTGAGATCAAGCCCTGCATTGGGCTCTAGGCTGACAGCTGGAGCCTGCTTCAGATTCTTTGTCTGACTCGCTCTCTGCCCCTACCCTGCTCATTCCCAGCCTCTCTCTCTCTCTCTCAAAAATAAAATAAACATTTAAAAAAATGAGAGGATAAAGTTAATGGTGTTTTGGCACAGAAAATGGAATTACTTTCAATAAAAAATCATTAAGTGAGCTTATGATGGTTACAAAAAGATGATAATAAAAATTCACCTGGAAGTTTCAACATTTTAAGTTAGAATACAGCCAATAGCATATCTGTTTGACATAATTATAAGGAGAGATTGTCAAATTTATATCATGGTAGAAAACTGTACAATGGCACATCAAGAATATAGGAAAGCTTTATGGTTTAGACACTTCTGCATTAGGACTTGAAACAACACAGAGCACAATAAAGGCAATAACCCTACCACTGAGAACTTTTGAGCAATCCCCTTGACATTTTGGAGCTTCAGGTGTCTCAACTATAAAATGATTCACTTGCATCACATTTCTTTTTTGAGCTCAAACATTCTCATACAAATAACACTACGTATGACCATACGTTAAATATCATTTACAACTTCTGCTTCCAGGAAGATGGAGTAGACAGAATTTTTCCTATTCCTCCCATTAAGTACAACTAAAATCCCTGTACATTATTTAAGAAGACTCTGAAAGGTGTAGAGTACAAACCAACCAGGGACTTCAAGAACACAAGGAATGATGTGACGATGGTGAGTTCTCTAGGCTTTCCTATAACCTGGAGTGTGAAGGGAAAGATAGTAGCCCAGAAATGCCAATGGGTGCATGCAATATAGGCCCCAACAAGATCCTGTTCTTTCAAGCCAGATGGTCACGAAAGGTAATGATACAGAAAATATTTAGCTAGTACTGCCCTATTCTAGCCATATACCCCATAAACAATGTGTAGTTCCATCTATACCCACAATAGCAAAGGTCCAGTGAGTCACCTGGATTTCCACACTTGTCACATTGTGATGAGGTGATCCAAATACCCCATGCCCTGCTAGGTTAATGTCAGGGAAGGCTATGTAGGGAATTGGGATTTTCATCTCTACCAGGAAGTCACCATGAACCTTTTTCAACAGTGTCATTGGAGATTACAGAGAGGAACTAGGCTTCATCATCCACATAGCAGAAATGGGGTGTATCATGCCCTCTCCAACTGGAGGAGCATCAGAGGAGGCCTACTGGAGAGTCAGGAGTTTCATCAGTTACCTGTGATAACCAGCTAACCATGGCCCCCATATTGTCAGTTGAGGCTGTATGTGAAGCAGGAATAAGGACCCCTCCTCTTCCTCCTAGGAAGCCTCAGCAGAGGCTTAGGAGAAAAAAACAGGATTCCAAGTAATTCTGTAATTAATGAGGATAATGAGGAGCCTCTCCCCACCTTTCAAGTCAATGGCCTCTTTATTTCACAGCCTACAACACTTCATTTGAAGAGTTGAGACTGATGACTGCATAAAAGTAGGGTCTTTACAACAATCTAATTAATTAATCAATTTCAAGCCATTTTCACATTAAAGACTTTTTTTAGCCTGGGTTCCTTGTTCCTTAGTCATTACATTTTCCTTAGAACTGAGTTTGTTCTAATCACTTAGATATTTTAATAACCAATCCTAAAATTCTTTGTTATACATAACCTTTAAATAATCCTTTATCTCATTGCTTTCTTGTTCCAATGCCTCTCTCTCCAGACCACACCACAGCAGATCTTTACTACCTCGCTCACGAAAAGTATCTGTGGTCCTATGCTGTTCAAAGGCTTTTAAAATTTTATTTTCAACTCTTTGAGATGTAGTTACAATCTGATTTTTAACATTGTAAAGTAATGAATCTATAGAACTTTTCTTTAGTCTTTCTACTTATAAGCCATCTGATTTCTTCCGGAACTCATCTCTCTCTCATCATATTTTTCCAAAAATAGTCAATATCAACCAACCCATACAAGTGTGACATTGTTTTCCAACCTTTTACCTTATACCTTCTAGCAGAAAGACATATAATCATTCTATCAAAGTTGACAATTTTACCAAAATTTTGCTGATAAACAAAACATAGATCTTTCCAGGATTCAGTGTAACATTCCTTATCAGTCACGACCTGGACACTAAGCTAATGACACATAAAGACATATTGTTAACACCCTGTTTGTAGATACAAATTTCTATTTTATTTATGGTTGGGTAAGCTATTCCATGGAAACAAAGGAACCTAAACATCCCAGTTAATTTAATGCAACAGAGTTTTACTTCCTGCTCAAACAAATGCAGCTGTTCCTCTTTATATAAGTCATCGGGATGATTCTCTTCTATGTAGTGACTCAAAGACACTGATTCTTTCCATCCTTGTTTCCATTTTTCCTCAGAGTCTTTGTGTCCCAACTCTGGATTCTGTCTAACTGGAAAATGAGCCAATGTGGGAAGGCATGCTCAGGGTCTGTGGCTGGGTCAGAAGTTGTCATACATAAGTTTTAATGTCCCAGACTAGTCACATAGTCTCATCAGAAGGGGGTCTTGCTATTATAACTTCATGTGTGCCCAGGAAGAAGTGAATTACCTACTGGTCAACACAAGGCTCATTAATGTGGAGTTTAAAGAATTTGATTGCTGGATGGACATCCCACTTAAAACAGTTATTATAAAATAACAGAAAAGTGGGTTTTGATGGTTTAATAGTAATCTTCATTCCAAGTACAAACTTAAATTTCTTGAAAAGTCTTAAGACTTAGGGCAATAAGAATCACTGTAAATGAAAAATATCTTTGAGGTCCCCATTTTATTTAGAAGTTCATATATTGCAAATTACTGCATAATATATGAATGCTATTTTAACATAAAATTATCTTTTGCAACTATACAACTTTTGGTAAAGTAGGTACCTTCCAAATATGAAATGTTTCAGTCTCTATCCATCAAATATATATTGAGTACCTCCTCAATGACCAGCATATATCCATCAAATATATATTGAGTACCTCTTCAATGACCAGAGATATGGAAGGCAGCGGTGACTAGATCTGACATGGCTTCTAACCTCAGAGTCTCGATCTGAACTGATGTGATATTTCTCCAGCAACACTCCTACGTGCACTGTACATTAATACACCCCTAATTGAGAAGGCATTTTATGCACTCCTGAGAGGGATATAGGTTTAATTATTTAAAGGAATCCCAGATTTACACTAGTTTAATGGTCATTTCAGGTTTTACAGCTAATGAGTCATTCAAACAGGATCAAATCTCTCTTCTTATGGAATCTTTGCGGGGGGCATTCCCCATATTTTACCTTGCCATCAGTCTTGATATTAAAATCAAGGGGATTCAGTGATACTATGGAGTGTCAGAACCGATTTGAGCTATGAATAAAAGTAATAGCTGGAACTCTGGGAGTGTTTGAAACATTTGAAAGAGATTAGAATCTTTTGTTTATTTTTGTGTGTTAGGTTAATGTATTATCACACATTTTTTATTCTTGTATTAAGGTTATTTGTTCCATTGGTTAATGGAACAAGTATGAACTAAATCAAAACACATTTATTTTATAGTCTTTAATAAAACATTGCTTAATAAAAATAAATTATTTCTCCAAAATGTTCTGGAGAAGATAGTACACTTTCCTTAAAACATAGAAAGATCTGTTTAACAGTATATAGAACTTTACAGCATTTGACCTTGCTAATTAAGAGTAAAGAGACTTACTTGAGTTACATTTATCCTGGTTAATATCCTGGAAGGCAGTCCGCCACATCTAAAACTTCTTTTGGAGTTAGTGATAGACACTGAAAGGTGTTATCTACTAGACTTAAAGCTGGTACTTTTCAAGAAAATTTACACTCTATCTAGAACTTCAAAGAGGAAATACCCAGTGAGTGCAATGCCTCTGATTATAATTGCCTTTTATTTTCATCAGGGGTATTTTGGCGTTTTTATTCAAATGCTCCAAATGTTAGAAGCAAAGCCAATAATAATTTCAAACTCATCTGCCCTGATAAAATTAGTCTTAGGAATTTGCAGCCTAGGACATGCACTAAAATGATACTTTATTATAAGATAGTAATGTTAAGTACTAATTGTTTTATAATGTATCAAAAGAGTTCATGCTCCTGGTAATTACTTTTTAAAGCCACATGTGGAGAAAGTGAAGAAAAGAGAAACCCATTATATTTCATCCTAAAGATGCTTGTCCTGTTCTATCAAATGGTGTTGGTTTTTACCCACCATTTTATGTACACAGCAGCATGAAGTTTGTTAGTTTGACTTACATTTTAAAAGTAGGCATCTTTTCTGTTTTAGCTCAATGCCAGTTGTGTGCCGGCTGCCTGCTGCTTCCCAAGTACGTATCTAGAATTTTGTAGTTTAATTGCCACTTGCACAGTGGTATTGTACATAAACACAGCAGCTGCTACTGTATGTTGGAAGTGGCTCAGAAAAATCTATGGACAGTGTTCAGCTTTGACTAAAAAGCCAAAAATTTTAGACCCAGCTGCATTACTCTAAAAGCTTGGCAATATAACACCTTAACAAAAAGAATTCAACTCATTGGAAGTCTACTTACAATATGTTTGAGACCACACTAGAGAAAATTGTATGGAGCCATGTGGTCTAGGGGTAAAACTTTCCAAAAACGAAGATCATCTTTCCCTTTTTTTTTCTAGCCACAGAGGTCCTTATATTTTGTTCGTTAGTATTCTGCATTGCTAGAGATAGCCACTAGAGATAAGAAAGCTAATATGAAACCTGGATATCTTCCTGTTACCAGGTAGAGATTATGTTCTTTTGGTTAAACCAATTAAAAATGTGAAGCCAAAGGGGAAATGCACAGAAACCTTGACAAAAGACCTCTGTTGCAGCAGCTTGCAGACTTTAATGAACACTCTGTTATGTGGAAAAAGTAGACTGATGTCACATTTAATGTAGTCATGAAAGAAACCTCAGTTTGTATTTAAGTATCTCCATGTAAGTACTTTTTTGAAGCAGAAAGATTAGAAAGCCATTTTTCTTTTTCGTTTTTGTTTTTGTTTTTTTTTTTCACATACAAAGAAAATGCAGGGCATGGCAATAAGAGAAGAAATCGAGAGAACTTCATGTGTTCTACTGCCTTGATATTTATCCCTTCCTTACACAGAGTTTTCAGGACCATTCTCTGACGAATAAAGCTTCCCGTGGTATTAGAAACGAGATATTATAGATGTACTATTGAAAATTGTTGTTACCTTGATCTTGTCTTTTGATTAAGTTTAAAATGTGCAAGCTTGTTTAGCAAGATCTTGAGCTCAATTTCATTATAAATATGGCAATATATTTTTTTAATCCTTGTGTTAACCTGGGCTATCCAAGTCCAGCAAAATGATGCCAATAGCTAGTTCTGCCAATTTTGGTGTTTTAGGTATGTAGAGGAGAGAGAATATTAAGGTCTATTGACTAACAGATTCTTTTAGATTACAATAGACCGATATCCAGTGTCTCATTACTACGACTTGAAGAAATAATTAGAGGTATTTATTTCTCTCTCTGTGTTATAAATATTAAGTGACAGCCATGGTAGACATAGTTGAGAGTCACATTAAGAAATTTCTCTGAGGTAAATATTATATAATAGCAACCAAGTTTAAAGCATTTTCAAAGCTTTTATTAAATCAGCAAAAATATCTCTTTTAGTATTTATCTAATTAACTCAAATGACCATAGTACAAAATTATAAGTAATGGCTAGGTAAGTTAATTTAGAAATCTAAATGCAATAGAAATATATTTAATTGACAAGTCATTATGGTACATATTTTTAAGTGCATCACATTGAATATTATCCCCGTTTTAGAGACAACAATTCATTCCAATATTTCCATAGTAGAGAGTAGAACTATAAGCATCTTTAATTTTTTGTTTGCTTTATCTTTTGTTCTCATTTCCTATAGTAATTCAGTTAATACATCTTAAATTTCATAAACAATTTTCCATAAAACTTAATCACCCAAAGATAGCAGTGTGATACCTTATGAACTCAAGGTTTTTAGTGACTTAATTTATGCAATAAGAAAATGCTAGTCACATTAATACCTAGGTAAAGGGATAAAGGGAGAAGAAATGAACATGCTTCATATCAAAGATACATTTGAAAATGTATCACAGCGTGGATCATTGATACCACAAAAAAAATATATCAACAAATCTAATGGAAAAGCAAAGAGAGGGCACTACACTCCAAGTCTTTGAATTCTGCAGATAAATAATTGTCTGTAGGAGAGAGGCATGTTGACTGACAGAATCTAGTGGTAATGGCTATCAGATCTAGCTCTTATTGTCCCGTTTGATCTTTTAAAGAGGCCCTTGACATTAGTATAACTATAATTTATGTAATCCTTTGATAAATCCATGATTAGTCAGCTTTTACACTTGTATCAAAACAAAGAAACAAACAACAACAAAAACGAAACAAAACAAATATAGTATCTTGGTGCTTAGGGCAATATGCATTTATTTCCTGTTCGTGTGACAGTTGTAGGTCACTAGACCTTTGCTTTTCCAACTGGATTGGAGAAGATGTTTTGTTCTCAGGATGGGGAGAAATGAAGAGGGCCCCAGGGAAACTACATGAATAGAATATAGGTAAAGCTTCTGCTTGACCATTGCATTTCAGGACTGCTCAAAATCCATGGAAGAAAGCAAGTCACATGGCCAAGGGAAAAGTCAGTGGATAGATAAGAATATCCCATCTGCCATGAAGCACTGACGGAGAGAAAATAATTATGAACACATAATATGATGTACCATAATCCCCAGCCAACCTGGTGTGTGGCAGGGTTTTTATACCCATCTGTTAAATAGTAATTCATTCAACTTCACTTTAAGTAACATAGTTTTGTAAATGTTATATTCTTTAGATGTTTTTCCTCCCATTTTTCAACCCAACAGGATTTATAGATTTATGTGCAAAAGAGGGGCTTAGTGACATAGTGATGTTTGGAGAAAGATTGGTCTGAATTTAACAAATGTCCTTATACTGTTTTAGGATTGGCTAGTTTTGTTTTGTAATTGGATTCTGTACATGGATATATATCCTCTGAAATAATAGCTGAGGAAGTTGTGACTTCCTTTCTCATTTATTCAGGGTAGAGTGGTCCTCCTCAAGGACTTAGCCTTTTGATTTTTTTTTTTTTTTGGTGATGTTGCAATTCTTTTTTTTTTTTAATTTTTTTAACGTTTATTTATTTTTGAGAGAAAGAGAGAGACAGTGTGTGAGCAGGGGAGGGGCAGAGAGAGAGGGAGACATAGAATCTGAAGCAGGCTCCAGGCTCGGAGCTGTCAGCACACAGCCCAATGCAGGGCTCAAAGTCACGAACTGTGAGATCATGACCTGAGCCGAAGTCGGATACTTAATTGACTGAGCCACCCAGGTGCCACCCGGTGATGTTGCAATTCTTTTTAACTTTATGCTGCACCTTCTAGTTGGGCTCTAGACTGTACTACTTTCAGCTACTGTAGTGGGAGTGGTCCTTCCTTCATGGGAGTGGTTCTATGCAGATTTTTTTGGCTCTTATTGCAGTTATATTAAGTTATCCCCATTGGGCATGTGATAATCCTAGATGTTTTGCACTCTACAGAGGATCTGGGGTAGGTGTGGGACTGTGAACCATTTAAACCTATCAGGTCACTGTCAGAATCCACTGCACTCTTCTTCAACCTTCCCCAATTTGTTACAAAATGCCATTTTGTTTATTGAATCAATAGAAAACTTCCCCCCCCCACCCCCTCAGTGCTACTGTGCCCTTCACTATTTTATTAAAGAACCTTTTCCTTTTGCTCCAATTCATGAACTTAGAGGAAACATTTGGCATGTCCTTCAGTCACCATTGTTATTAGGGATAGCTGTTGCCCTATCTTTAATAATGTCTTCCATTTTTGGAAAATTATTAACATCTTATTCTTTTTTTTAAGCTTATTTATTTATTTTTGAGAGAGAGAGAGGGAGAAAGAAAGGACACACAAGCAAGCAGAGAAGGGGCAGAGAGACAAAGGGAGACAGAGGAATCCCAAGCAGGCTCCATGCTGTCAGCGCAGAGCTTGACCTGGGGCTTGATCCCACAAACCAAGAGTTCATGACCTGAGCAGAAATCAAGAGTTGGTCATTTAACTGACTGAGCCACTCAAGCAGTCCCCTACTTATTCTATATTTTCCATTCCCTGTTTTCAAAGATTCTTTATTTCATCATGTTTAACGACTTAATTTCTGTCCAATTTTAACTATTTTTAAACACACACCCATTTTTCATTTCCCTACTATTTAATATTGTTCAACCATGAATATTTCAAAAACAACAGTTCCTCCTCTGACCACAAATTCTTTCTTCAGCTTCTCTTATTTTCTCTTTCTACTTTATTCTGCTCATCTTCTTTGTAAACTCTAGTTCTTTGAAACACATCACTTTTCTCACCCATACTACTGCTAAATTTGACTTGATTTCTTCAACCATTTTGATCTCATGATCAGGTACTACAATAGTAGATTTATACTATGGTATATGTAGTTCCTTGACATTCTTCTCTTGTCAGCTTCTGCCAAATTCATCTCAGCCTTTCTTTGCTTATTGTGCTTTTCTTCCAGGTTGTATATTTTATATAAGATTATAGAAAGTGCTGAGTTATTCAATTTAAATCCCTGCCATTAAAATTTTTCTAGATTTTTAAATATGAATTCCATGTACGTTTCTCTTGTGTCTCAAGTATATTTTTCTAGAATAGCTGTTTTAAAACATTTTCCATGGTTTTCAAAAAATATCCACACTTCCACAAGCCTCCATGTCAGTTGGCTATTTGATTTCTAACTACTCTCAGAAAAAGGTGTATATAAATTTCCAGTTTTACCTGAAGCAAATATAGCATATCTCTCTACCACCAGTTAGTCATGCTAATTTTTCAGTACAGCTGTGATGTTGTTACCTAAGGGACAATGTTCTTGAGCTTCTTAAATATAGGAGGTAGATTTTTTTCTAAACCAGTTGTCAAAATATATGATCAGTGAGGTGAATTTTATTCAAATGGAAATTTTAGAAATATATTTTAATTCAGGATTGTCCTAGAAAAGCCAGCACCAATCATATCACTAAACTGTTGATCAGTCATAGCCTTCTTCAGGACACATCATCCAATTTCTGTAATGCTGCACATGCACACAAACTTGATAAGTGTGTCTAGACTGAGATTCTCCTGCCTGCTGAGCACAGCTGGAATATTGCTTCAAGCCATAACATCATCACTCTCTACTACACCAGAAAATCCTGCCAGAGAATAAAGGGAAGGTCATCTTCGAAAATATTTTTCTAACATGCTTCAAGACATTAAACAACCTAATAAAGAGATTATGTAAAAGAACAAAGGAGAACTTTAATTTAAAAATTAATTATTTTTTTAAGAAAAGGTAGCCAATAAAAATTTCCAGGGCATTCAATGAGAATATTTTTTTAAAACCTTTAATGAATTATCTAAGGGAGTACCACGTTTATTGCTTAGAAGGAACATAAGCATCATTTCTGCAAAGCCAGAAATAAATTATTATTTAAGAAATCTTAAATTCCAGACTTTGAATCTCAAAACCTTGCAGCTGGCATCTCTTATACCTGTGTTGCCAAGTGTATAATATAATTCCATGAGTTCTAATTAGATGCATTAGAAAACCATTTTGCAAGGACAAGAGACAAAATAATATGTTTTTAAATTTAATAAATATAATATAAAAATATGAAGGAATTAGAAAAGCAAGGTCTAGTATTTCCTTTTAAAAATGTCATAAGAAGTTGTCTTGAATAACAAAATATTTTATCCTGAAAATGCTAATAATTTCTCAAAATTGTATCTTTGTGAGGGTGAATCTATGTAGGAGAATAAGTGCCCACATTAAAATAATGGTAAAGTAATATTTTATTATTTTTATTTTTATTAATAGTAATTAAAATTGTGGTAAAAGAATCTGATCTGTTTGTATACTCATCAGAGTTCATCTTCATTCAAAAAAATTAAATAATTTATACTTATTGTAAAATTGATTATGCTTACTTTTTAAATTTGAGAATGTGATTTGAAAAGTGGAGATTAAAGTAAGACCTAATTAGAAAAGGAAACTCAATGAAGAAGAAATGGGAAAGATGAGGGTAGATATGATCTTGTGTGCCAATGGGTGGGCTAGTCTCTGTCTCACACAGAGATTGAGATCAGATCCATTATAATAACAATGTAAGGAAAAACAAGGTGTATAAACAAAGATCCAAAGAGTTGGGCAGTTGAGTCAGTTGTTTATAATGGAAGTTTTCTTGTGAATTCCCCCTACCCCCAAGTGAAACTGGAAGGAAGTCATCAACTGAGAGTAAAAATTAAGAAAGAGTTATTAAAAATATAAAGAGGGAGAAGAAGACAGGGAAAAGTCTTCCAGACAAGTAGGAGAGAAGTAACTCAGAATATATAGTTGTGTGAACATGTATTGAGAATTATTTATAGTTTGACTTTACGATAAACAATTGATAGGAATTTAACCACACACATCAGTGTGTAATATCTTAGTGCTATTGAGATGTCCCATAATCCTCTGGTCTTTGGGGATCATATGTAAAGAAACAATTTTTTTTGGTTTATAAATAATAGACAATTTTACTTTATAATACCATCTATAGGAGACCGTGATATTCCGATCCAAATCCAGCAAAAAATTTATAAATCCTTTGTAACATTATCTCTTGCAGCATGACAGACTGCCTCAATACTTTGTGGTTAAAAAAATTACCTAACCATTTAGTTCAAATTCTGTCTTTTGGCAAATGAAGCTGAGCTTGGGTGATTTTTTTGCTAGTCACTGGACATCTGTGGTTTAGCTTCATGCCCTGAATTTGGAGATTGGTTGGCTGTCATGGGGATGAGAGCTATTGAGGCATGTGTTTTTCTTCATCCAACAGGCTTGCCCAATTTTCCCCCATAGTGGTAGTGCAGGATCCCAGAAACAGTAAGAAAGGAAGCCTTCTTAAAACCTAGGTTTAGAGCTTATACAGTGTCATGTCTGCAAGAGTCTATGGGCACCATTTTTAAAACCTAGCACAGTTTGTTTTAAAATTACAAGATCTTCTTTCCCATTTTCCCATATCCAACATGTGGAAAAGTACTATCAGTTCTACCCTCAATATATATCCTGGGTCCAGGCACATCCTTCCTTATTTCTATTGCTATCATCTTAGTTCTAAGCATCCCTCCCCTTTTTGTGGGATTACTGCAATGATTCCTTACCAGTCTCCCCACTGACCTCCACCTCAATTGGTTTCCAACCATGCAGCTAATGATTGAGACCATTCCTCTTTCAACATAAAACTCCAATACCCCCAATACCTTCCTTTTTCACTTATAATAATTGCTTAAAGTCCTTATAATGGCTTTAATCCCAAGCATCGTATTCACCATTTCCCCCATGAACTGTATCATATCTCTCAGAATTTGTCACATGCTGCTAGTCTCCTCATTCTGCTGTTGCCACACTGGTTTTCTTACCTCTTCTTAAATATGCTGGATACCTCCATTTAACTTTGTACTTGCCTACCTGTATAGACAGAAATATATAGGTATATGTTTTTATCCCATACTCCAAATATCTGTATGGATTTTTCCTTATCTCGTCAAATGTCATCTTTTCAGCATGGTCTTTTCTAACCATATTATTTTAACTTGTACCCCTCAATCATGCTTCTTTACCTCCTCTGGCTTATAATATATGAGATCAGCTTTCTAGGTAAGTAGGTAGGTAGGTAGGTAGATAAGCAGATACGTACATAGATATACACATACATACACTCATATATACATACATATACATACCTATAATTTAAAATAAAATGTGTTGAGCTGCTTTATGTGACAATTTTATGTGGGTACGTTGAACATATAAAACTCATTAATTAACATAAGGCAGCTGTATAACATACTGTTCTTCCATCCATTATACATATGAAGACGTTGAAAAGCCATGGAGTCAAGTCTCTCAACTGAGGTTGTGCTGTTATTTAGAGGCAAAGCCATGATTCAAACCTAAATTTATCTGTCTACACATCCATATCTCATTATTTCAATGACTTATCCCATGCTTAGTTGTGTATTTTAGCATTGTCAAATTTTATGAAGAAAGTACTATTACTAACGCAACTTGAAGAAGAAGAAGTGGACATGACATGTTAAAGTATGTTATCAAGCTCACACTGTGTATCCAGGACTCCAGCCCCATGAGTCTCATGATAAAACCTATACTTGTGCTCTCCATGTCACATGATTTACTCCACAATTCTAGTTTCTCCCATACCTATTCAGAATTGATTTAGCGTCTAAAATATTCTCTACTTTTTAAAAAAATGTTATATGTTTATTTATTTTGGAGAAGGGGGGGGCATGAATGAGGGAGAGGCAGAGATAGGTGGAGACACACAATCTGAAGCAGGCTCCAGGCTCTGAGCTGTTAGCACAGAGGCTGACACAAGGCTCAAACTCACAAACGGTGAGATCATGACCTAAGCCTAAGTCTGAAGTCAGATGCTTCCGGCTGAGACATCCAGGTGCTCCTAAAATATGCTCTGGTCTTACATGCTTCAGAATCTTTTTACCCTTTCACTTGGACCATTTATTCCAATTACTTTTTTCTGTATCCTTTATCCATCATATTTTGGCATTATATCATCCCTTGAACATTTTAGCTAGGCAAAGTGGCCTTCCTTTGTGTATCTCATGCTCATTTTAAAGCCTTCCTCAATTGCCTTTTTTCCCTTATCCCTGCCTGGAGGAAATTCAAGTAAGATGTCTTGATTATCACTGTAGCTCCAGAATTTTACACAGCATTTGCCACATACTAAAAGTTCAATTGATTTTTGCAACAATGCAAAAGTTGCATTTATTAAGAATAGTAGTATATGAATTAAATGAATAATTAATGCCCTAATTTTGTGGAATTACAGGAAAAACATTAAGTCAAACAATGTTTATTTTTCCATTTAACAAAAAAAATTGTTGTCCAAAAATAATTTCCAAAAATCCAGTATAAAGTAAATCTTTCCAGGTCAAAACTAGGAGGAGGGGCTGGAGGGCCATCTTCTTGGTCTCTAGAGGTACTTCTTGAAGGACTCTAGTACTATGGAGAATTTTAACTGGAACCCACTGCTATGGAGGCAAGAACACTGGTTTGACAAAAGACTTGAGGGAATCTGAATTTATCATTGATTAAGTAAGTATGTGACTTTAACCAAGCCAGGTCACTTTGCTCAGCCTCCACTTTCACCTATAACTTGAAGAGTTAGAGCAGGTGATAGATGGTATCAATCAGACCTAAAATTATTTGCATAATAAATAATTCTTCTCCCTCTGAAGATATCTATTTTCTCAGTATATATTTACCATAAGTCACACATAAGGTAAGCCACTGAACACACACACACACACACACACACACACACACACACACACACAGCCAAAACAGACAAAAAAAGGAGCATTAAATGGCTCTGCAACAGGGTCATATTGAATCTGAACTACAAGGGTAATTTGAACAGGGTTAATGTCAGGGGTCATGTGTGTTGTTCTAACTCAATACACGAATGGAGGCAATAGACTAAAGGTAGCTGAATAAAGCGAAACATGGGAGATTCCAACTTAATTCAGGTACCTAATGTATAGAGATTTGTTTTTGGAGCTCTTTTGTACCTCAGCATTTCTACTTCTCAAGCCTACGTACAAATCTTGTCACTCAATCCCCTGGGGAGCAGGAAAATGGTGGCAGAGTAGGAGGGCCCTAGGTTCACTTTATCCCATGAATGCAACTAGGTAACTGTCACATTGTGCTATCTACCCCAGAAATCCACCTGAAGACCAACAGAACAAACTCTACACCTAAAGAGAGAGAAGATGACACATTGAAGAAGGTAGGAAGTGTGGAGATGTGGTTAAAGGGAGAAACAGATCCTGGGTGCTGCAGAGGGGAAGGGACTCTGGTCTTAGAGAAGGCCAAGAAAGAGAGGAACACACAGAGAAATGCACAAGGAGAAACTTTCCCCAAATTCATTGGCTTGGAAGATGAAAGAGACTGAATTTCAAGAGTTATTTTGCAACCATAGGGACTTACAGCATGGAGTTTTAAAGGTCAGGGGGCTTGGCTGGGAAAAGCCCTGAGGGCACTATATGGCTACTGGAAAAAAAGCAGGCAAACAACTTGGGAGCAGACAGTATGGAAACAGTGATCTGAAGAGTACCTGGGGCACACATTGGGGAGATTATTACCTCTTCCTGGAGCATGTCCCTGAGAGGCAGTTTTCATGAAGACACTTCTGTGAGAACAAAGGAACTGGCCAAGTGCCATTTCCCTCCCCCACTGATCAGCATAAACACAGAAACACCTGTGAGAAGCAGTGTGGCAGTGATGCTACATGCCTAGGTTGCTTACACCAAGCCTCACCACCCCCACCCATCCCGTGCTCTGGTAGCACTGCCCTTCTCAGACATGCTTGCCTCATTCTCAGCAAAGAGGGCCCCTCCCTGAGGAGACCAGCACAAACCCCTGTTTGCACCAACATCTCTGACTAGAGAGTTTTGCAGGGCCTCAATACTGGTGGAGGTGGTGACAAGTCTCATTTTACAAGCAGACAAGAGCACACCTCGTTAAAACTTCCCACGTTCAGGCCAGGGACCAAACACTTCCCACTGCCAGTGAGGAGAGCCTCTGCAGACAACTGGCCTGAAGGATAGAGCAGCCAGAAGACAACAGCAGAGGGCACACAGTACACACTGGAGACATTCCCTGAAGTGCCTGGGTCTGGGCACTATATAACCTCTTCTTCATAAAGTCATTACTTTCAGGAACAGTAGACAAATTGGCTTTTCTAACACAGGGAAGGAGGCAGAGACTTAGACCAAATGCAAAGACAGAGGAATTTATCTCAGATGAGAGTACAGGATAAGGCCACAGCCAGAGATCTAAGCAAAAGAGATATAAGTAACATGCCTGATGGAGAATTTAATGCAACAATCATAAAGATACATACTGAGCATGAGAAAAGAATAGAAGACATCAATGAGACCTTTACCATAGAGATAAAAGAGTTAAAAAACAGATATGAAGAGTGTAATAAATGATATTGGAAACAGCTGATGCGGTGAACAGCAGGTTGCAAGAAGTAAAGGGACAAATTAATGACCTAGTGGAGAAGGTAATAGAAAGTAGTGAGACTGAACAAAAGAGAGAAGAAAAGAATTACACTAAATGAGGATAGACTTAGGGAACTCAGTGATTCCATAAAAGGTAATAACATTTGTATTATAGGAGTCCCAGAAGAAGGAGAGAAAAGGGGGCAGAAAATTTATTTGAAGAAATAATAGCTGATAATATTCTTAATCTGGACAATATAGACAAAAATCTTAAAAGCAGCCAAAGAAGTCCTTAACTTACAAGGGAAAACCCATAAGGGTAACTGGAGATTTTTCAACAGAAACTTGGCAAGCTAGAAGGCAGTGGCATGACACATTCAAAGTGGTGAATGGGAATAATCTGTGGCCAAGAATATAGTATCCAGAAATGCTATCACTCAGAATAGAAGGAGAGATAAAGAGTTTCCCAGACAAACGAAACTAAAGGAGTTTGTGACCACTAACCCAGCCCTGCAACAGATAGTACAGGGGACTCTTTGAGTGGAAAGGAGAGACCAAAAATGACAGTATAAAGGCAGAACCCAAAAGCAGTAAAAATGAATATTTCTGTAAAAATCTGTCAAGGAACTCACACTCACAAAAAGGTGTAAAATATCATAACATATACATAAAATGTGGGGAGGAGAGGGGAAAATAATGGATTCAACGTGAATGACATTCAACTTAATATAGACTGTTATTTGCAGAAGAGGTTATATATAAACCTAATGTTAACGATATGTCAAAACCACTAATAAACATGCAAAGAATAAAAAGAAAGAAATCCAAATATATCACTAAAGAAAATCAGCAAAACGCGAAAGAGGGAAAAACAAGAATGGATCAGAGAAAATCTTCAGAAACAACCACAAAACAAGTAATAAAATGGCAACCAATACGAATCTATCAATAATTACTTTGAATGTAAATGGACTAAATGTTCCAATCAAAAGATATAGGGTATCAGAGTGGATAAAAAAAACAAAACCCGTCTATATCCTGCCTACAAGAGACTCATTTTAGAACTAAAGACACCTGCAGATTGAAAGTGAGGAGGGGGGAGAAACATCTATAACGCATATACATATTAAAAGAAATCTGGAGTAGCAATACTTATATTAGACAAACTAGACTTTAAAACAAACAATGTAACAAGAGATAGAGAAGGGCACTATATAATAATAAGGGGCACAATCCAACAAGAAGATGCAATGATTGTAAGTATTTTGTACTCAACATGGTGGCACCCAAATACATAAAATAATAACAAACAAAGAGGAACTAATTAATAATACAATGATAATAGGGGACTTTTAACATCTCACATCAATGGACAGGTCATGTAAACAGAAAATAAGCAAGGAAATAATGGTTTTGAATGACACCCTGGAATAGATGGACTTAGCAGATATATTCAGAGCATTCCATCTTAAAACAGCAGAATACACATTGTTTTCAAGTGCACAAGGAACATTCACCAGAATGTCATAAAACAGCCCTCAACAAATACAAAAATCTTGAAATTATACCATACACCTTTTTTGACGGCAAAACTATGAAACTCGAAGACAACCACACGAAAAAATCTGGAAAGACCACAAGTACATGGAGGTTAAACAACATGCTACTAAACACAGAATGGATCTACCAAGAAATTAAAGAAGAAATTAAAAAAAAAAATACATGGGAACAAATGAAAATGAAAACACACGGTTCAAAACCTTTGGGATGCAGCAAAAGCGGTCCTAAGAAGGAAGTATATAACAATACAGGGCTACATCAAGAAGCAAGAAAAATCTCAAACAACCTCCCCTTATAACTAAAGGATCTAGAAAAAGAACAACAAATGAAGCCTAAATGCAGTAGAACAAAGGAAATAATAAAGATTAGACCAGAAATAAATGATAGAAAAACTAAAAAGCAAACAGTAAAATAGATCAATGAAACCAGGAGATGGTTCTTTGAAGAAAGTCAATAAAATTGATAACTTCTAGCCAGAATTATCCAAAAGAAAAGATAAAATACCCAAATAAATTAAAATCGTGAATGAGAGAGGAGAAATGACAATATAAGAGAAATAGAAGCAATTATAAGAGAAAATCATGAAATATTAAAAACTAAGTTGCCCAACGTAGATGAAATGGTTAAATTTCTAGAAACATATAAGCTACTAAAACTGAAACAGAATAAACAGAAAATTTGAACAGACTGATAGCCAGAATAGAAATTAAATCAGTAATCAAAAAACTTCCAACAAGCAATAGTCCAGGGCCAGATGGCTTCATAGGTGAATTCTACTAAATGTTTAAAGAAGAGTTACTACCTACTCTTCTCAAACTATTTCAAAGAATAGAAAAAAGGAGGAAAACTTCCAAATTCATTCTGAGCCCAGCCTCACCCTAATACGAAAACCACATAAATACCCCACTAAAAAAGAGTGCTAAAGGCCAATATCCCTGATGAAAATAGATGCAAAAATTCTCAATAAAATACTAGCAAACTGAATTTAACAATACATTAAAAAGTCATTCATCAAGATGAAGTGGGATTTATTCCTGGGTTGCAAGACTGGTTCAATATTCACAAATCAACGTGATACACCACATTAATAAAAGAAAGGGTAAGAACCCTATAATCATTTCAGCAAATGCAAAAAAAGCATTTGACAAAGTACAATGTCCATTCGTGGTAAAAACCATCAACAAAAAAGGTTTAGACAGAATATCCATCAACATAGTAAAGGCCATACATCACTCAGTCCCCATTTCCTTAATTCATAGCCTAATCACTGATTTTTTTTCTTTTTTAAAAAAATATATTTATTGTTCTAAGGTTATTTTATTAAATCCTAAATTCAAAAATTATAAGTGAAAAATACACCAATGAAATATAAGACAAATGTAAGCTGGATATATCAACAGCCAACTGCATGAGATAGATCCCCTCTCCTATTTCTTCTCATGTAGCATTATCTAGAGTTTGGTGTCCAATTTGGTGTCCTAGATTTTCCTTATAGTTTATCATTTCTGTTATATCTATATATGTTAAGATATATGCTGTATTTTAAATACCTAAATATATAAATTATCTGGTTATTTTTGTGATTGACTTTTAATTTCATTGGGTCAGAGACTATCCTTGTGTGATACAATTTTTTGAAATAATTTCAATTATTTGTACCATAGGAGCATAACATTGGGTTAATCATATTCCTCAGTTGATGCAATATTATCCTTATGGGTCTGTGCACTCTTTTTTCTGCTTACTTTATTTCATAAAATGTTTTGTGTGCATATATTTTAAAAATACATATAATACATTATACATCTCACCCTGCTTTCTCATCAAGCATTGTGTGTTTTTTAAATCCATTCAGATAACTCTTTGCACATTAATTCAATTCTTCTAATTGCTTTTGTAATAATACCGCAAAGTGAACATTGACTGCAATTTGTGTGTCTTCTTAGAAACTGACGTGTGGTTTGTCTCCAGACCCCTGTCATTGCAAAGAATGCTGCATAAAAATCCAGTACCTTCCACTTTAATGTTAATTTGATCATTTTTGGGTGTACTCAGGAAAAGAATGTTTGGCTCATAATATATATGACAGATTATAATGTTTTCCCTAATAATTCATTCAGCATATTGCTCTGCCCCCTGCCATGTGACTTGCAGTACCTTCCAGTTTGAGATGTATCCATTTGAACTGCATTGACCAAGAAAGAGCGAGTAAAATGACATATTCCCATTCAAAGTGGAAGCTCTAAGAGGCTTTTATGTGCTCCTCCCAACCCCTTGCTTTCTTTCTCTCTGCCATGAAAATGCATAGCCTAGATCTGGCCTCCTACTTCAACAAGGTCCAGAATGAAGACACATATGTTAATGTTAGCAAGAAATAAACTTTTGTTATTGTGAGCCGTTGAAATTTGAAGACGGTTTGTTACCATAGCAAAATTTACCAGAAAATTAGTATGATGAAGTGTATATATTAATTTTTAATAATATGAAAAAACGAGACATTGCTTTCTAGAATAACCAAGTACACACTATACAGCAATGTAGAAGATTTTCATTTCCCTACAGCAAAGCCAACTCTTAACACCAAGTAGCCTCCTGATTTGTGCCAAACTAAGAGGAAGTGAATAGTATTTAATTATTGTTTTATTTTATGACTAATGATACATATCTTGTCATACATTTGCTACATTTTTAATTTTTTGTCTCTGTAAATCACTTTAGGTACGGGAGCAGTATTAATTTTTTCATATGGTTCGACAGTTTATCCATCTTATACTGAACTTCCATCTTATACTGAACTATCTTTTCTCCCTTTATTCATGCTAATTCAAAAGATATTGACTCTATCTGTGAATTTTCCCATGTTGCATCAGCGGTCTATTTGTTCTTGTGAGAATGCCACATTATTCTTATTAGTATGACATAGTAATGTCTTCTTAACTACTAGTGAAAGACTTTCCCTCAGTCTTTGTTTTTGAAGCCTGATTCATATTCAAAATCTTTAGTATAAAATAACATATATACATGTTTAAAGATCTGTAAATGGTATAAATATATGTTTATAAATATGTGAACGTTACCAATTTCATCTAATTGTACAAGAAAGTTTCTGGATTTTATTAATATTGCATTTATTTTGTTGATTACTTCGTGGAGTCTTAACTTTGTGTAATATTACCTTAACCTCACAAAGCATAAATGACAAAAATCTGCTTCATCCACTTGCTCCAGTCTTCCCAGTTATTTAGTTCCTCTTTTCAGTTGTTGTTATTGCTTTTTGTCTTTTTTTTTCCTTTTACTAGTTGACCATTGCTCTTAGAAAGAAATGCTTTAGTAGGTTGATCATTTTAATTCAAAAACTGGGAATTTTTCCTATATCTACAGTCTTGGCTTCTTCTTTCTGTTGTCTTCCACCCTTCATCTCCCCCAGCCAATGACAATGTCATCTTTACATATAGATGCTTTCATTATGTGACAATGATAGTAATTCCTCCTGTCAAATCCATTTACCTCTACTGCTGGGAAGGCTGGAAAATACTCTTCCACACATGGCTAGGTGTCATACTAAATACCAGGGATTTTATCTCTAAGTAAGAAAAAAGAATGTATTTGATGAACACAATAAATATTGTCTTTTTCCAGTTGAAATAGTATTGTTTTTTTTTTATTTTTCTTGTTTGTTAATCATCTAGCAAAAGATAATGCACATAGACCTCTTAATAAATTCTTTTTGAGAGATTCATATGTTGAATAAAGAATTGTTTCCAAAAGTTTCTCGTATATTATTAATCCAATGCTAAATTGAAGGAAGAATCTAGACCTAAGTTTTTTATTTGAAAATGTGAGGCGGTGCTTGGGTGGCTCAGTTAGTTAAGCATCCAACTCTAGATCTCAGCTCTACTCATGGTCTCAGAGTTGTGAGTTCAAGCCCCACATTGGACTCTGAGCTAGATGTGAAGCATACTTAAAAAAAAAAAATCAGATTTAGTGTTTTGTCGAGTAATAATAGAATTGCTAAAAATTAATGCTTTTTTAATGCACTAATTTCTAACAAGTACAATATGGTGATCTTTTAGCCCATAACACTATTTGATATTGAAAATAAAATCCACCAAAATGAATTCCAGTGCAGGGACTCCATAAGTCCACATTTGTAGATTTGGTATTGAAGAATAAAGTAACACAAAACTGTGAAATATTTTTTTTGTGATTATAAAAAATCAAATGAAGCCAGCGTCTGAACTACGAAGTTAATTTGCCTATCTTGTTTACTTTAAGTAATGTGAGCCAGTAATGATGGTATGTTTTATATAACATTTATGTATGCCTGAAGAAAATATTAAGACAGCTCTTCAGTTAGCTTAAGAGACATATTCTAGAAAAAAAATCAGTTATTTTTCATATGATTTAACAGGTGAAAAAGCCATAGCAGAATTGGGAAAAGAAAACATTGATGGCAAGCTACAGATGTTATTTCAAGGACAATATTGGAATGGCTATTTCAAAGGGTATCATCCTGTTAAGAGCTCAACCCTGAGTTCTTCTACTTTCCTAAAATCACTTTGAAATGGAAATGATAAGAACCTTTAATGTCTTGCCCAAATAGGAAGGTGTGCAGAAATCAGAGCTATTCTTGGCAAGCGATAAGAGGCATTACAAATAAAGCTGGGATGAGCAAGTATAACATGCATAGTCCCAACAGAATAATGAGAAGATAGAATGGGCTGGGATTTCAAATGGAGATATAGAAGTAGTTAGAGATACCTTCTTTATATGTTATCTTCTAATAGTGGCTGTATAAATATTTATTCTGTGAGTAGGGATATGGTGGCAAACCTGGGTCAAAATTGATATGCATGTTCTTATTTCCCTCTAGAAATATCCCCAAAGATTTTCTAAATGATATTGTTTCCTCTATTAAAATTGAAGTAGAAATTATGTTAATATTGTACAGCCTTCGTAATATCCTGTATTACACCTCTCTGTGTAGGGAAAAGGAAAGAGGAAACTGGAATGCTAGGCTCAGTTTTTATGTGAACTGTGTCAGAAATAAAGAAGACAATGTACCTAAAGTTGTACTCAGGAAAATTTCATAGATATAGCAAATACAGTTATGCTGTATCATCTTGAACTCATTCTACACAACCACTGAACTCCAGAAAAGTTTGATTTTTTTTTTCTTCTGTTTACCAGAGAGCTTGTACAGGAGACTTCCTACAATATTGATACTTGTTATCTTTCTTTCATTGTTATCTAGAGGGAGCACTTTTTAGAAGAGTAAATGGAGTAACCACTGTGTATCAATGAGGAAACTGATGCCTCAGCTTTGGACAGCTGAGACCAGCAGGATGCTTCTGCTGAATACAGATAATCGATTTTCCTGTTTCTCAGAAAGATATTCCTCCATTTACTCTGTCAAAACCCTTGCTTCCAGTCTGTGTAGGTACATGCTGGGTGTGAAGTAAAATCACACAGCTATTATATAGGTGTCTGTGACCGTTCCTTATTCAGACAAGAGTTTCAGAAGACAAATAATCTAGTCTTCATTTAGATTACAGAAATACATAAATAAACCAACAAAACCATCTACATTAGTTCACATAAATTGATAAGAATAAATTATTTAATGCATAATAGCTTTCTTCTGTGTGTAAGTTTTTCCTCTCAAATATATAAGCACATATTTAGTTAATGACTGTTTCTTCCAAAATATAAACAACTTAAAAAAAATCCTACTGAGAGAATGTTAAGGGATCTTTAACAACTGCCATCTAGCAACGTTTGTAAATAATTAAATTTTAACTCTGTTTTAACTTATTAAGCCAGCTCATTGAAATTAAGATGTTTGTAAACTGTAGGTTGGTTCATGAGTCAGAATTCTATTGGATTTTCTTTTTGAATCTACATTTTACATTTTTCAAGAATATAAGCTGGAACATGAATAAGTAAATCCCTGTAATAAATGCATTTAACCTAAACTTTAGAAGAGAAATATGTCTACTGTGTAACTATAATTCAATGTTTTATTGTTTCTAAGTCATTTTGATAATTCTAATTGGATTTTAGGGCACATGAACAAAAGATATATTTTTGAACTCCAGGTATAGATATTTCTGTTATCTGAAAAGTATCTGCAAATTATTTTTTTTTAATGTGGAATGTAAATGTCTTTTTTCTAATTCTTACTGATTATCATTCAGACATAAGTTCAAGAATATAAAATTAAGCATACTGGAGTGACTGATAATGTAGACACTTAAGGGAATGTGAAACAAAGCTTTCAGAGAAGATCCCAGATAAAGATATCAATAAATTCATTGCAAAGCCTGCTAGATATTTTTGTTGCTTTGCTTTTGTTTTTGTTTTTAATAGTACAGAGAACTTTTTCTCCTAACTTTACCAATTATTGTGACAAATAGCCTTCTATGCTGGGATCTTGCCAACCCCAACCTAGGTTTATACTGTCACCTAAATTTAGAAATTATCACTTTTATTTCTCACTATGTGGCAAAACTCTGTTAGTCTGAAATTTCATCAGTGGTATAAAGTGAGCATGTCTTCTTTATCTAAGTGATAAGTACTGGGTACAGCAGGGATGTTGAATTAAGTGATCATCAAATGTTTAGGAAGGCCTGATAAAACTGTTAGGTGGTTGTTATATTGGCTTATGAGAAACATCGCATAAATTACAGATTTGTGATTATAAATAAGGAAGATATGTAAATGGATAATTAGATAAGGACCATTAAAATCTTAAAGAGAGCCTATTATAGCTATATTTATATTTATATTCCATTTCCATTATCTGTTTAATATAACTGGTAATGAAAAATCAAAACTCTATTCGTCAAATCAGTGAAATTTAGTACTCTTACCTAATAGGTCATACTATAAATGAAATAAATAAATTAAGTGAAATAAATATTATTGCCTCATATATATATATATATATATATATAATATATAAATATATATAATATACTTTACCATAAAAATCATTATTTTCAAGATAACAACTGTACATTTTATCTGGATCTTGATTCCTCTCAGGTTGTACACTAAGTATTTAGGGGATTAAATTAAATCTTTCTGGCATTTGAACACATTGTAGTAAAAAATAAATGAATACAGTGTGGTGAGTTATTACAACAAGAAGGATTTTGAGGACCTAGAAAATACAGTCATCTTCCAAGTATCAGACTTTCAAGAAACTTTTTTTACTGTTCCTTTAGAAGAAGTGACAATTTATCTTGATTGTCATTTTCTATTCATAAGAAGGAAGGCAGTTTGGTTTACATGCGTATGGCTGAATGGTTAAAGGAACAAACTGAGTCACATTTTCCTTAGACACTTCTGTAAATTATTTTGTAATATGAGGTCAATAGTATCATGGTTTCTCAGGGATATGATCTTGACAGGAAAAAAAAAAGCAACTGTTCATTTTTATTAAAAATGAAAGAAACTGAATATACTATATGCTTATAAAATATCATTCAAATATTCCATTTGCTTCTCTCCAGTGCAACTCAGGTGTTCTGCATCTTCTATGACAGCTGTTCTCAAACTTTAATGTGAAAACAAATCACCTGGGAATCTTATTAAAATGCAGATCTGATTTAGTAGGATGGGTTGGAACCCAAGACTGCTTTTCTAGCAAATTCCTAGGTAATGCTTATGCTTTTGTTTCCCTGAAACACATTTTGGTAGCTTTTAGGTAATGCTGTTGCTTCTGGTTTCTTAAACCACACAAAATATGTGACATTCATATATTTTTATATTAAAGGTTAAATTTAACACCCCTCACATTCCACTTGATCATTATCTGAAGTATAGGAGAGTGGTTTTACAGTCTTCTATGTTCATAAAGGCTTCGAGTTAATACCCTGTTTGATTTAAAAAAATAACCAAATTAGATCCTAAGATTTCACATATTTTGATCAATTTTTCTCTATTAGCTGTCTTTGTCATTGACCACTGATTTGACATGCAATGGATTCTACTGAAGGAGTCATAGCTCACTGACAGAGTAAAATCAAAAGGAAAATTGCTGGAACTTTATACAAATTAAACAAGAAATATAAACAAGAGATATAAAAGAAAATTTATTTTTTGGAATTTTGGAAAACCAGAATACTTGTGGTCAAATCTGTATGACCAAGGATGCTTAAACAAATTCAACTTACAGGCTTGTTAAGCATCCTTGGTCATACAGATTTCTATAACTTTACCTAGTTTAGCACCCAAATACATAAAGCATTTGTATTGAGAACGGTAACACAAAGTGTGATGAGTTGTGTGTGTGTTTGTGTGCATATGTGTGTGTGTGTAAAGTGTGGTTGAGACCAAGAAAGAGAAAACAAAAGACAGCAAAAGTAAAGAAATCAACAGAAAAGTCCAATTCTAAATTAACTTAAGCACCAATGTCGAGGATTCATGTTTGCCCCATCTTGTTCTCCAGGACCAAAATCTATTGCACCCCTGCTGCCTGAGTCTTCTAAGTGGGTGGGGCATCTATAAAACAGTAGAATTTTATTTCTTACCTGAAAGTCAAGAAGTGCTAAAGAGATATCCTTGCTGGTGTCTTCCTCAGATTTGTCAGATTCCACCTAAATCAAGTCCTTAGTGTCTGTTACAATGTGTGTGTGTGTGTGTGTGTGTGTGTGTGTGTGTGTGTGTGTGTAAAGATTTCCATCAGTATTCCTGTTTAGATACAACCTTTAAAAATAATTACGTATAGTATTAGTATGATTTTCTTTTATTTTTCCACATCATACACCAAAGAGACAGTGACACAAAGCAAGACATTCTACTACACGCTTTGTTAACCCTGAGAAAACATGCATTAGTTACCTGATTCTTTCCTGCAGTGCATTATTTCACTTGCCAAAAAGTCAACATTAGAGAACAGTCCTCCAGAGTAGCTTGATTTACAGTGACATGGGGTGATTGGTTAAAAGACATTTGGACTGGTTGCACCTTCAAAATAATCTAAACCTGAGGCAGTGTTTCTTGGGTTGGTTCCCTGATCATATCTATCTAGTAAACAGAATTTCATCAAGGGTGTTTTCGTTATCTTCTCCAATTTAACCATTTATAGAAAAATCTCTCTTTGTAATATTATTTCTTATCAACAGTTCTTTTATGTAAATGTGTTCCACTTAAGACTCAATTTGTAACTTCTTTATTCAAGAATAGGAATAAAGAAGTAGGGGTGTGGGGGGGTTAACTCTTGTGTTGTCCTCATAATACTGTCCCGTCCCTGGCTCTCTTGTTGCTATTAGCAGCGAAGGAGGGATTCACCGCATTCTCCTTGCTCCTGGAAATTTTCCTCCACACTAATACTCAAAGTCTCAGCAAAATAATCTCAAGAGACCAGGAATCATCTCACCATGCCTTTTTACATATTTGTATCATAAGCACAAAAAAGCCCCAAATCCTGGGCTTTATTTAAAATCTCAACTTCTCACGCCCTTACATCCATCCTGGCATTGCACTAGCACAAACCCATATTCCATCTCTCTCCAAAGATGAAAGCTTTCCCTGTTAACTTTCTGGAACTCACATGTCATCACTAATAATAATATTATTATCATTCCTTCCATATTCTTGACCTAAGTGAAACCTGACTCTTTTCTAAGGATGTTGCTTCTGCGCCTGCAGTTATCCGTGGCTGTTCCTTTCAAATTCTTTGCAAATCACTGGGTATGGAGGTCAATAGGTGAATTATTTGCTCTTCATTATAACTACATACGATAGCCTGTCTCTCCCACTTAAAATCACCAGATTTCAAGCCCATGTCATGAGATGATATTACCCACTTTGCCTCTTCAGGTCAGGAATTCATAGAACCTGGTAGTATGTCTTAACATACCTTGAATATATTAGCATGGGGTTATCACTTTTTTTTTTTACACGAGTCCTGTTTTGAAAGTTCTGGATTGCTAACGGTTAAAAAATATTGTTAAAGGGTCACCTGGGTGGCTCAGTTGGTTGAGAATCCAACTCTTGATTTCAGCTCAGGCGATGATCCCAGGGTCATGGGATCGAGCCCCAAGTCAGCTCCATGATGAGCATGGAGCCTGCTTGGGATTCCCTCTCTCTCCTTGTGCCCCTCTTCCCTGCTTGCATTCTCTCTCTCTCTCTCTCTCTCTCTCTCTCTGAAAGAAAATTAAAATAAAATATTATTAAAGGGGCAAAATGCCCTGTTTGTTTCTAGAAAACTAAAAGCTCTCCATTGTGTCGATAAATAAATTTTAAAAAATAATGTAAACAGAAGGAATCTAAGTGTTCAAAAATATGTAAATATTAGCTCTCACTTCATTAGTAATTATGGGAATGCAAAAAGCTACAAAGAGTACGTTCCCAAAAAATAGGCAAACTTTTTTTTTAACAAAAAAAACAAAAACTGGGATGTTAGGTAGTACCAAATGATGGTCCGAATGCCAAGAAGAGAAAACTTTAATACCCTGCTGATGGCAATGTGTTTCAAGGCGTTTATATTTCATAATTTTCAATAAAAATGAATATACATGTAGACTATGGCCCATAGATTATATTTCTTTGTATTTAACCTGTAGAAATGTGTAACTACATCTTGTGATAAGTAGACAATAAGTAAATATTCATAAGCATACAAATGAGGTGGAATCTCATGTTAGTGAAAATGTATCTACATGCAAGAATATAAGTATATATGTTTTTATTTTTTTTAATGTTTATGTATTTTTTTTTCAACGTTTTTATTTATTTTTGGGACAGAGAGAGACAGAGCATGAACGGGGGAGGGGCAGAGAGAGAGGGAGACACAGAATCGGAAACAGGCTCCAGGCTCTGAGCCATCAGCCCAGAGCCCGAAGTGGGGCTCGAACTCACGGACCGCGAGATCGTGACCTGACTGAAGTCGGACGCTTAACCGACTGCGCCACCCAGGCGCCCCGATGTTTCTGTATTTTTAAGAGAGAGAGAGAGCACGTGAGCAGGGGAGGGGCAGAGAGAGAGGGAGACACAGTATCCTAAGCAGACTCCAGGCTCTGAGCTGTCAGCACAGAGCCCAATGTGGGGCTCAAACCCATGAACTCTGAGATCATGACTTGAGCTGAAGTCAGATGCTTAACCGATTGAGCCACCCAGTCATCCCTAATATAAATATATATATTTTTTAATTTTGTTAAGTGCAAGGTCAGAAACAAAATGATGCTTCCATTTCTGTAATGTTCAAACAGCAATTTCAACTATATTATAAAATATTCTTTTATTATAAATCTGTAAAGGAAATTATTGAAGCATTATTGCAAACTTCTGAGTAGTGATTGCCTCTAAGAGTAATGTCATTTTGATGGGCAAGAACCAGATGAGGAGTTGTAAGTTACTAGAAATTTTCCATATCTTTAAACCATGTGATTTGAAATAACACACGTATTTACTTTAAAATATTTTCTAGAAAGTGGTATACATGTTACTAAATATGTGATTTATTTCAAAATGTAAAAGGTTTATATAAAATTTCTTTGAAACCTACATTAGTTTGTTTTTGCAGCTGTAACAAAATACCACAAATTTAGTGGCTTAAAACAATACAAATGCATTATCTACCTATCTACCTATTATCTATCTAACATCAGAAATCTGAAATCAGTTTCATTGGCCTAAATTCATGATATCATAGGGATCTTTTCCTTATAGAGGGGCTAAGGGAATCCATTTTCTTGCATTTTCCAGGGTACAGAGTTTTCTTCATTCTTTATCTGACCCTCCTGACTTCTTCTTCTAAAGATCATTGTGATTGATTACATTAGGCCCATCTGGATAATCTGGGATAATCTCCCCATCTCAGCCTCCTTAATTTAACCACATCTGCAAAATTCCTTTGCCATGTAAAGTAACATAATTGTATGTTTTGGAGATTAAAAACATAATTCTATGTTTTGTATATATCTTTGAGGGTCATTATTAAATAGACAATATCTCAAAATTTCCTTTTAGCTACTGACCTATTTCTTTTCTCACTTGTGAAGCAAAACCTATCAAAAAAGTTTAGGATCAAGATCTCCAAATCTCCTTTCCCATTTAAACCACTTCATTTATGCTTTTCTTTCCAATATGATACACAAACAACCCTTATGTACCATTTTGGATACTCAATTCAGTGGTTCGTTCTCTGTCTCTCTCTCTTTTTTTTTTTTTAATGTTTATTTATTTTTGAGGGAGAGAGAGAGTGACAGAACACAAGCCAGGGAGGGGTAGAGAGAGGGGGAAACACAGAATCCAAAGCAGGCTCCAGGTTCTGAGCTGCCAGCACAGAGCCCAATGTAGGGCTCGAACCCACAAACTGCGAGGTTATGACCTGAGCTGAAGTCGGACACCTAACCGACTGAGCCATCCAGGCACCCCTCTCTTTCTTTATTATAACCTATAATTGAACAAGTTAATTAAGTCTTTTGTGTTTCTTGGGATGCTGTGTTTGTTTGCTTATTTTTGATACCATGTGTTCTTGCTTATCTCCCTTTCTTCCTATAGATATGTACTTGTTTTCCCTCTTCTCTGGTGATTCCTCCTCTTTGTATCGCAGTGGTCTTTGTCAAATCCTCAGGTGGCTTCTCTTTTCTATTTATAGAAAGTCCCTAAGTGCTTTCTTCCAGTCTCATTTCTAGGCTGATGATTGTAAAATGTTTATGCAAATCCCAGACTTCTCCTGTAAACCTAGCTGATTCATATTCAGCTGCCTACCAGAGATGTATTTCAAGCTTAACATTCCCCAAACTGAAATCTCAATTGTGCCTAATCTCTGCTAACTTGTTCTTAGCTGCTCCTTAATTGCTGACTCTGATCTTCATTATTTCAACCCAAACATCTTTTAATTACACTTGACTCCTCCCTTCTGTTCACACCTGACATGTATTTCCTTATCAAGGTTATCTGCAGTTCCCTTAATATGTATCCAGCATCGGACCAGTTCTCAAGACATCTGCCAAAGTGGTCCCCTAATTCATATTTGCTCTTTAGAGACTACTTGCCTGAATTCAGGCAAGCAAATGGATATGCTTTCTTATTGTTCTAGTTTTTGCCTTTTCCATGCTTTAGTCTGTTACTAACACAATCGCCGGAATTCTTTCTGAAGCAGGAGTCACATGACCTTACTCTCCGTCCCATAACTCCCCAGTGCCTTGCTTCCCACAGCACTCCTGTCAAAGTCTAACTCTACCACAGGGGACAGAGCCCTCCATGATAGGACCTGCTAACCTCTCCACTTTCTTCTTCTCCCTCCACTTTCCTTCTTAGGTATCATCTGCCACACTGGCTGCCTGGCTGCTGTTCACACAAGCAGGCATGTTCTTCCCCCAAGACTTGACCTCTTGTGGTTTTCCCTACTAGAAAACTCATTTCCCACCTTCTGGAGCGGTCCCCAGCTGCTGTCTGATCTTTGCTCATGTACCACCCATTTGGTGAGACATTCACTGAACACCAAAAATGACAGTGTTAATCCTCGACCTGTTCAGCCCCCACTAATTTTGCTTTATTTCTTTTCAAAACATTTTTACCATCTAACGTGGCAATGTATGTATTTACTTTTTAAAAATGTGTTATCTGCTGGGGCGCCTGGGTGGCGCAGTCGGTTAAGCGTCCGACTTCAGCCAGGTCACGATCTCGCGGTCCGTGAGTTCGAGCCCCGCGTCGGGCTCTGGGCTGATGGCTCAGAGCCTGGAGCCTGTTTCCGGTTCTGTGTCTCCCTCTCTCTCTGCCCTTCCCCCGTTCATGCTCTGTCTCTCTCTGTCCCAAAAATAAATAAACGTTGAAAAAAAAAAAATTAAAAAAAAAAATAAATAAAAATGTGTTATCTGTTTATATCCATAAGGCCGTATTACTGATCAGAGCAGGACCTTTGTTTTGATCACTGATTACATCTCCAGTGCCTAAAGTGTCGTAGACACTGAACACTTTCTGGAATGTGCAAGTAAGTGACTAAATAATAACTATACTTTATGCCAAATAGTTCTGCAAAATTAACAATACCAAGATCACAGAAGTACCTGGACTTATCTAAAACCATAAGTGACCATAGCTCTTTTCTTTGAGTCACAAGCTATCGAGAGGTTACTGGAATGTAAGATCTCTGAAAGTGAGCATCTTTGAATTGAGGTAAATATAATAGTATAAACTGATTTTTTATCATTTTTCATGCCATTACTTTGCTAGTGTTTTTTTGGGGTGGAAGATTTTATGGTGCTATTTGGATCACAGGGTGCTACTAAAACAAAAATTTGAAAAAATATTGCAGTTGGATATAGTGATCATGTTCCTGTCTGTCATCAATAATATGCACCTCTAAGACACTCAGAAACACTTTGGCAGTCTAAAATACAAGGCTGTCTGGATTTATAAGGAACATTAACTCACCAAAACTTACTGCAAGATAGTGCTTACACATTCTTCTCAATCCTATTCTCACATCATTCAAAAATGCTTTGTGACATATATACAATTACAATGACCTCTCTCAATCTGGGCGTGACCCACAGTAAACAAACAGTTTAGATTTTCACATAAAGAGTCTCTCTCCTGCTACTGGCAGTGGCCTTTGCTGACTTGGTGGTTCAGTAGGTAAAGTCTGGCATCCCTAAGGCCAACACATATAAAGGCGTTATTCTTTTGCCTGTTATCTAACTGAACTTCCCTTTTTCTTATTGATTTTCCTGGAGCCATCACCTCGCCTACTCCATGAACAGATTGCTCCTTGTCCTCCTCCTGCACTGTGTAATACTGTGAATTGGACCCATGGTTATTGACATTTGGTCAGGGCCACCTTCATGGCTGTGCTACCAGTGACATTTCACAGAGCCCAGGCTTGCGTTTAATGCTCTGCCCTTGACATCTTGAGATTTGCATTTGTGTTTGTTTGTTTGTTTGTTTATTATTAGTTTCTTAATGTGTATTTATTTTTAATTTTTTTAATGTTTATTTTTGAGAGAGAGAGAGAGAGAGAGAGAGCGAGCACATGAGCAGGGGAGGGGTAGAGAGAAAGGGAGACACAGAATCTGAGGCAGGCTCCAGGCTCTGAGCTGACACGGGGCTCAAACCCACAAACCGTGAGATCGTGACCTGAGCTGAAGTCAGATGCTTAACTGCCTGAGCCACCCAGGTGCCCTGGCATTTGTGTTTCGGAAGTGAAATCAGGTGGGAGTCAGATGGGACAGTGGCACATGAATGGAGGTGTGGAGATTTGGCTGAGCTGTAGTCTGTCTTTCTGCCATCATTCCAGCATGACTTCTCAGCAGCTGATCTTCCACCCCCCTGGTGAGGTGTGCTAGCCCTGCCAGGACTTTCCTCTGGCTCCCTTATAAAATGAGAGCTGCTCTCCTGCACCCCTGGCAGAGACCTGCATGTGAGCATGGGAAGGGCTGGGCTGGGCAGTTGTACTCCAAAGCAGGCCACTGCACACAAGGGTGTTCCATCCACACAGGCTGCAAGCACCATGGGGCATCTGGTGAGCAGCCGTTCAGAGGTAGCGTCTTGACAGTCATGAGCCTCTCACCCACCCCATTCAGATAACTAGTGCCTCCCAGAGCAAAGGGTTAAAAATCCTTTTGAGCCATCCATCTGCCATGGGTAGGGATGGGGGGCTCATGATAAAGGAAAGCTGGTTCACATTCCCCAGACCCTATCTGGGATGTGGAACCTCAGTTTGGCGACTGGCAGGAGTGCACGCTCCACGGTGTACCTGTGAGGGTCTGCACTCACCTTGAGATCATCTTCCTACCCGGAGTGCTCTTTCAGCAAGCTTCTTACCTGGAGGGAGCCTTTCTTTTTCCCTCCAGCCCTCTTGAGCTGGATTTGTGGGTTTGTTGTTGTTTTTTGTTTGTTTGTTTTTATGTTTTTGTTTTGTTTTGTGGTCTGCTGTTACATGCAGCCTCTGAGACGAGCCTCTTTCAGGCTGTAAGTATTAAGCTGTTGTTGATCTCATTTCCCCAGTGTGGCCTATGATATTCCTTCATGCTTCTAGCCTTAGAGTAGTAATCTCTTTTTCACCAACGGGGTGAAGAAGGGCCAGTATAACAGACCTGCTTCTGGTATATAACAGAAATCATCTTTTAGTTCAATTTCTGGTCATCGTTTGTGTTACTTATCTATTACCGTCTAACAAATGTGCCCAAAATTTTGTGATTTAAAACAACAGTCGATTGTGAATTCCTAGTTTCTGAGTCAAGATTCTGGGTACTGAGGATCTTTGTGCCTCTAGGTGAAGACTTTTCGAAAGTTGAGGTCAAGCTACTGTTGAGGGCTGTGAACTCATATGAAGGCTCAACTTGAATGGAATCACTGTCGGACCCTCTCTTCTCACATGGTTATTGTCTGGCTTTAGCCTCTCACAGGGTCATCTCACAAAATGTCAGCTGGATTCTCCTATGGTGAGAGGTCTGAGAGAATGAGGGAGAGAGAAGAGAGAGAAGTCCAAGTTGAAGCTTCAGTCTCTTGTAATCTAACTTTGGAGTTGACATCCTATCATTTATATAGTACATTTGTTAGAAGCATGTCACTAAATCTGGCCCACATTCAAACGGTGAGACCATACGAAGGTGAATTTATTATGAGGTGAGGGTCCCTTGGAGCATCTTAGTGGCTACCTGCCACACTCATCCCACTGGTTCCCAATCATTAGCAGGCAGAATGTACAACGTCCCTTCTAAGATCTTGAGTTTTCTTGGGCTGCTGTCGGAAAATACTACAAAATGAACGCCTTGAAAAAGCAAACATTTATTGTCTCATGGTGTTGGAGGGTGGAAGTCTAAAATCAAGGTACTGGTAGGGCGATGTTCCTTCCTATACTTCTAGAGGGGGATCCTTTTTTGCCTCTTTGTCTTCCTATAGCCCCCGGCGTTCCTTGGCTATGGCACCATAACTCCACCTCCCTCTCCTATGGCTGTCTTCCCTTTGTGCATCTCCTTGTGGTCACATGCATTTTCTTCTCTGTGCCTCTTCTCCTCTCATAAAGACAGCAATAATATTGGATTAAAGGCTCACCCTATTCCAGTACGACCTCATCTTAACTAATTTTGTTTACAATTACCCTCTTTTCCAAATAAAGTTACATTCTTTGGTACTAGGCATCAGAATTTCAACATATATTTTTAGGAGAGACATTCAACCCACAAAAAGTCTCCTAATGTCTCATCTCATTAAAATGATTCATTCAAAGGGGCGCCTGGGTGGCGCAGTCGGTTAAGCGTCCGACTTCAGCCAGGTCACGATCTCGCGGTCCGTGAGTTCGAGCCCCGCGTCGGGCTTTGGGCTGATGGCTCAGAGCCTGGAGCCTGTTTCCGATTCTGTGTCTCCCTCTCTCTCTGCCCCTCCCCCGTTTATGCTCTGTCTCTCTCTGTCCCAAAAATAAATAAACGTTGAAAAAAAAAATTTTAAATGATTCATTCAATGTCTTACATATAAATTTCTCCACAATGTGTCTGTCTTTTTTTATGTTGAAAAAAGTTATATGTGTGTGTGTATATATATATATGTATATATAATATATACATATATATATATATGGCTTTTAACCTTATGAAAGATAGGTTTTTTTACTTAAATTTTTTTATTTGTCTTAAATAAGTTACACATTTTACTAAATTCAGCAAGCACAATTAAGGAGATATAACTGTATAACTTACGAAAAAACTAATAATGCAACTTTAATCAATAGCAAAAACTTTCCAGAGGAATTCTTGAAACTTACATGTAGAAGCATCTCATATCAGTATCTAGCGATCCATTATAGAAGGTAGGAATATTGAACATGTACCTATTCGTAGTTTATTGAGTGAATGTGGATGCTGATTCTAAAATGCAAATTCATGCTTGGCTTTTATGGAAAAGTTCTTAAAAGCTGTAAATAAACATTTACATATGCAGATCTACTAAGCCAATTTATTAAGGCTTTGGTTCAGCTAAGAATGTGTGTTCTGACTCAAGTAACAGAAAATCCAGCTTGTAGTAACTTAAAAAATAAGTCGGATTTTTTCCTCACGTAATGCCAAGCCAAGAAGTAAATGTAGCTTGCATCAATTCAGCTGATCAAACATGCCTGCCTTTCTCTTTCACTGTATTCTCCCCCATACAAAATGTGATGGCTTTATTCCCCATTCTTGTTACTTTTTGTTCACAAGATGATTGCTTTCTGCTCCAGAAAAAACACACTCAGTTTCAATACAGAAAGATAGAGAAAACAGTACAGTACCATCCACGTATATCCTGTTTAGGTGGCGAAGGGAAGAGAAATAAACACTTTCTAAAAACCTTCTACTAGAAAGTTATGTGCGTCTCAGTGGACAGAATGAGTCACATCACCATTGGACTTGCGGATACCGAAGTAGTAAGTGGCCACAATCATCACAGTAGAGATCAGTATTAAGTCAAAGTGTTGATTTCACTCTTTTCTTCAATGTCTGAAACAAGTTCATTTCAGTGCAAAATGCAGTGAGGCATCAAAAAAAAAAAAAAAAGAGCTGTAAGTCAAAGAAATGACTTTTTGATATATTAAGCATTTTGTACTAATACACACACATATCACTGGTGGTTAACCTTAAGTAATAGAAAGAAGTTACATTTATTTCTAGTCCCAGTGTCTTGCACGACACTTTTTTCTAAGGTATATCCAAGTAATATTACATTGCTGGAAAAATGGCAAACTTGGTCCTGAGGACAATCTCATTGAAAAACAAGAAATAGTCCAATAAAGCTCAGACTTCTTTGGCAAAAGAGAAAAATTGGGAGCCAATTTTTGGTATATTATTGGGTCCAGGTAGAAAATGTTACCAAGTTCCCATGAGTTAGAGAACCCATCAGCATTTCATGTTTAGAATGTGACTGTTGAATGTAAATGTTACTGTTGAAACAAGACGAGTAGAGTGACTGAGAAGGCTTTAGCCTATCTTTGTGGAGACAGAGCAAATGTGTTTTCTTTTGTAATAGCAAGATTTAAATTATATTTTGCAACATAATGTTGCTTTTTTTTTTAAGATTGAGTTGCAAGACTCATTGGATACTAAGTAATTAAATTGGCTTTAGAGGATATGATCGATTTGACTCTTTTCCTTCCAGTCTGCTTCTAGTAAATTTCTCATCACATAGAGGATGAAAATCTAGAAACTACATATTCTGGATTCTTCACAACTTGAGTCCTTGACACAAATTGAGCTTTATCACTAAGATGCATCAACTAAAGTTTGGGAATACAGAAATGCCAATTTCTCTCTGCATCTGCTGGCTGGTAGCTAGGTTCACTATTCCATATGCATGAATATCCAGGGGTAATTGCAGGAGTGGTCGTGACAGCCTAATACATGGCTTCCTGGTCCTGGGAGAGCAACCCCACGATGGCACAAACTATTTTCACAAGAGTTGCAGTCACAGCTGCTGCAGAGTATTTATCTACTGTTTCAATAATTTTTATAAGCAGTGACTTCTTGTATTGAATGTCTTTCACTCCTTAATAGACTTCAGATGGTTTCAGTTTCAGTCACTGAACCCTGACTGATCCAGTTTAAGTATGCCTTACAACTACAGAATATAAACAGAATATATGCTTCAAGGCAGTGAATATAAAAAAATAAACTAAGGAAGTGCCTGAGTGGCTCAGTTGGCTTGAGTCTCCAACTCTTATTAATTTTGGCTCAGGTTGTGATCCCAGGGTCATGAGATGGAGCCCTGATCAGGCTCCATGCTGAACATAGAGCCTACTTAAGATTCATTCTCTCTCTCTCTCTCTCTCTCTCTCTCTCTCTAAATTAAAATAAGAAAAACAGCTCAGTTAAAAACAAGAAAAAAAAAGACAAACAGGAAGTTCAAATTTTGAGTGTAGAAAAAGTTCATATGCACTACTATATAAAATAAAGGAAAATATATAGAATTTTAAATTTACTAAATTTGCATGGACAGATAAAGTCCAGTTGTCAGAGTGCCTGAATGGCTCAGTTGGTTGAGTGTCTGACTCTTCATTTCAGCTCAGGTCAGGATCTCAGTTCGTGAGAGCAAGCCCTTACTGGGACTCTGTGCTGATACTCTGGTGCCTGCTTGGCATTCTCTCTCTAGCCTCTCTCTCTGCCCCTCTCCTGCTTGTTCTCTCCCTCCTTCCCTTGCTCAAAACAAATAAATTAACATTTAAAAAATTAAAGTCCTTTTGCATTATTTTTTTAAATGTAGCTAAATATAAATACAAGGATATGTGTTATTTAAAGTATGAACAAAATGTCACATAAACATAAACCAAATGAAAATTGTGTAGTTTATCTTTTATGCACCTTATAACATCTATTCATGATATATAAATGAAAATTGATAGAAATACATGACAAAATTAAGAAATAAGTGCATATATTAAGAGATTTGAAAATAATGTTCACATATAATTAACCCCTGGGGTGATATTAGCGTATACACAGAGGCACCACAAATACCATATATAATCAAAGAACATAGTTGACAAGGTGGATTTAATAAAATATGAATTCCTAAAGTTAGTAATTAGAGAGCGTGTATTTTTTTTTAAATTTTTTTTTTCAACGTTTATTTATTTTTGGGACAGAGAGAGACAGAGCATGAACGGGGGTGGGGCAGAGAGAGAGGGAGACACAGAATTGGAAACAGGCTCCAGGCTCTGAGCCATCAGCCCAGAGCCTGACGCGGGGCTCGAACTCAGGGACCGCGAGATCGTGACCTGGCTGAAGTCGGACGCTTAACCGACTGCGCCACCCAGGCGCCCCGAGAGCGTGTATTTTTAATGCATATTTGATAAATTTAAGAAGGACTATGGATTAGTCATAAAAGTAGCCATAAAATCCCACTTTCCCCCCCAAAAAAAACAAACCCATAAGTAACAGAATGCAGTGTAGATTCAGTTAGAGGTGAGCATATGACTTCATTCTTTTGGCTTTGGATATCTAGTTGTCCCAGATAGACATTTGTTGAAGACGCTGTTCATTCACCATTGAATGGTCTTGCCACCTTGTCAAGTATCAGTTAACAATAGATGCTTGGCGGGGGGTGCCTGGGTGGCTCAGTCCTTAAGTGTCAGACTTCAGCTCAGGTCATGATCTCATGGTTTGTGAGTTCGAGCCCTGCAGCAGGCTCTGTGCTGACAGCTCAGAGCCTGGAGCCTGCTTTGGATTCTGTGTCTCCCAGTCTTTCAGCCCCTCCCCTGCTCATGCTCTGTCTCTCTCTGTCTCTCTCTGTCTCTAAATAAAAAATAAAGGTTAAAAAAATAGATGCTTAGGTTTCCTTGTGTTCTATCACTTCTCTTCCATTGATCTGTATGTCTATCTTTGTGCAAACACAAAATTGTCTTGATGATTATTGTTTTGTAGTCAGTTTTGGAATCAGGAAGTGTGAATCCTCCTACTTTATTTTTCAATTTCAAGGTTGTCTTGTCTATTCTGGATCCCTTGAAATTCCATATGAATTTTGAAATCAGCGTGTCAGTTTCTGGAAAAAAAAATGTCACCTGAGAGGGACTGTTGAATCCTTAGATCAACTTAAGGAATATTATCATGTTAACAATGTTAAGTCTTCTAATCAATGAAAATGGAATGTTTTCCCAATTACTTAGATTTTCTTTCATTTATTTCAACAAGATTTTATAGTTTTCACAGGATAAATTTTTGTTCCTTTGTTCAACATATTCCTCAGTATTTTATTCTTTTTCATGTTATTGCAAATTGAGTTGCAAGTATATAGAATGCAATTGATTTTTGTATATTGATCTTGTATCCTGCAAATTTGCTGAACTTGTTTATTCTAATAGTTGTTTTTTACTGTAATACTTATAATTTTCTATATACAAGGTTATGTAACTGTGAATTTGGCTACTATTACTTCTGTCTTTCCAATATGGATGGCTTTCATTTCTGTGTTTGGCCTAATTGCCCTCACTAGAACATCTAGTACAGTGTTGAATAGAATTGGTAATAGTTGACATCCTTTTTGTGTTCCCTATCCTGAAAAAAGTGTCTAGGCTCTCACTGTTAAGTATGAGGTTAGCTATCGGTTTTTCATAGATGCCCCTTTATCCAGCTGGGGAAATTCCCTTTTATTCCTAAGGATCTCTTTCTTGTTTCCATGAACACACCAAACTGTTAAATTCCACTAATTGCTTTGTTAATTGCATAATAGTTTTAAACAATATCCTGGAGACATAAAGTCCTTTACAAACCAACCCAGTAAAAATATGGCTTTTCTTAAAGAATATTTATGATGTCATTGATGTGTATTTATTCTGATCCCAGTAGGGCTCCTCCCGACAACCTTGTTTGTCAATTCTCTTCTCAAACTAGACTGCCTACAGTTTAGTTTGTGTATTAAACCTATTCCCAATTCTTTTTCATCAATCATCCACTGCTCTTAAGAGTGTCTTTTGGCTTTGAGTTTATCCAGAGTCAATTTCAAATGAGGTCAGATCTTTGTGAGGAGATTAAGAGGTGTCTGTTGATTGACCTGCTTCTGTCCGCTGATAAAATCTCTGAGCCAGTGCTTTGGATCTGTGGTTGGACACAATGGAAAAGTTCTTTCTGAGGGACAGAATGAAACCCCAGATCTAGGGGCTGAGCACTCAGTGAAGGGTGGGATAACATCTTGAAGATCTCTTCTCTTGCCCCTTCTGGATTTGAATCATTGCTTTGTGAGCTAGGGTTAGGGTGATCATGGCCCCAGTGTTCTTTTTCTTCCCTGAAAAGGCCTTATTGTTTCCATTCAGTAAGGCCCTGGTATTGTTAGCTTACTGTACCCAAGGCCAAGCCTCTGCTCTATGAGTAGAACAGGGAAAATAAGAGAACCTCACTTGTCAGCCACAGTTGCTGAAGATTTAGCCTCAGCAATAGGTTGTGGCTAGGTAGTGGAGTATGTGCCTCGTAGACGGACCTAGTAGTGAGGAGGCAGGGAGCAGTCTTGGTTCAAATACCACAGACTCTCAAAATTCTTATCAAATTTATGTAGATTTTCTTCACATTTACCTAAATGTTTCTTCATTTGCTTGTTTTCCTTTGGGATGATTTTCCATAAGCTGTAAATTCTGGTTTCTTTCTCTTTTCTTTTCTTTTCTTTTCTTTTCTTTTCTTTTCTTTTCTTTCTTTTCGAGAAAGAACACAAGCAAGGGAGAGGGGAAGAGGGAGAGAGAGAGAGAATCTTAAGCATGCTTCATACTCAGCACAGAGCCCCATGCAGGACTCAGTCCCACAACCCTGGGATCATGACCTGAGCTGAAATCAAGAGTTGGAAAGTCAACCAACTGAACCTCCAAGGTGTCCCCCCCCCTTTTTTTAAATAGAGATTTTCACCAGCTTCACTAGGACTAGGTCAGTAGAATTTCTCAACTGTCATGCCAGAAGTCAATCTTCCTTTGCAGTTGTTTCTTGTTATAAATCAGTAATAGTGATAAAGTGGAATTAAAACAGAAAAGATTTATAATTTCCACAAAAACTTTAGCTACCTAGAAATATAACTAGCAAAAGATGATTGTGCTATTTGTTGAGATATTATAAACTTTACTATAAGACATTAGAGGCCAAAATAAGAGGCTGCTATAAGACATAAAGGCCAAAATAAATTATAGAAAACTCATGGATTATAACTTAAATATCAATTCTCCCCAAATTGATTTTCAGATTTCAGAGCAATTCCAATCTGAAGTTTCGTGACACTTGAAAGCTGATTCTAAAAATTACATGGAAAACCAAAGAACCAAAACACTGAAAAGCAGGAAAAAGTTTTAAGAAAAACATTATCATGATAGTAAGACACACACAAACACATACCCCATATGGTATGATGAGGTATTTCAAAGCAAGGCAGGAATGCATTGAAAAAGCTCCTGATTACCACAGCTGGAATAAATTTGGCAAGAAAATAAATATGATGGCATTAGATTATAATATAATGTAGAAAAGAAATATTTATGAGTATAATGCTTCCATGCAGAAGTATTGCAAATGATGAATGTAAACACTTCCTCCTCAAAGGGATGGAGAATAATTTCCTCCTTTGGTGAGGGCTTTACATAGTGCTTTCTTTCCAAAGAGACCAGTATGGAAAAGGGGGAAAAAAGACTAACTTCACAGGGAAGAAATTTTGTGGTCTCCCTCCCAAATAGTAATGGACTTTATGTAATCATGTGGCTAAAATCAGACAAATCTTTATAACAAAAATTTTTTTAATGTTTATTTTGAGAGAGAGCGTGAGTGGGGGAGGGACAGAGAGAGAGAGGGAGACACAAAATCCGGAGCAGGCTCCAGGCTCTGAGCTGTCTTCACAGACCTGGACTCAGGGCTTGAACTCATGAACCTTGAGATCATGACCTGAGCCGAAAGCCAGACGCTTAACCGACTGAGCCACACAGGCGCCCCTATGAGAAAAATTTTAAATGGTATAAATTGATTGGGAAGAAAATAGACCTTTTCTATTAAAAAGAAAAAAAAAAGACTACAAGACCCCTTAATAATGCATTCTGTCATAACAGATAAATTAGCAAAGAAATACTTCCATAGAAGGAAATATCTTTTTTTTCCCAGTACCATCACTTCTCTTTCTTCTACAAGCGATTAAATAGAAGTATTATATTTTGCAGAGATAAGATCTCTTTCCTTCATAGTAGATAAATGGATAAATGCAATTTAGATTTACTTAATGAGGCATAACTGATCTATTAGCAAATATCTATTTTCACTTAAATTCTTTATTTTTAATTTTAACAGCTCCAGTTTGCAATTTGTTTTACAACTGATTTTTTTTTGAAATAGCATATCAAAGTAACTAAAAGAAGAAAAATCAGGAATAGCAAATTCTGATTTAACTCTAGATTAGGTAAATTTAGAAAAAGCTTTGATAGAAGTTTTTATATCAATGCAGCCAGGGTAGATTTAATCAATGATGTTTATCATTTTACATACTTTTTTATTTAGAAAAATGTTTATTTTTGAGAGAGATAGAGCATGTGCATGCATGCTTGGGGGAGGGGCAGAGAGAGAGAGGGGGAGAGAGAGAATCCCAAGCACTCTCCCTGCCATCAGCACAGAGCCCAACATGGTGCTCAATTTCATGAACCATGAGATCATGACCTAAGGTGAAATCAGTAGTCAGACACTTCACCCACTGAGCCATTCAACCTATAGTTTACTCTTTCTAAATATAATACTTCAAAAATATGAACAGTATTTGATGCAGTCTGTGAGTGGAAAAAAATATGTGTATATATATGTGTGTGTGTGTGTGTGTGTGTGTGTGTGTGTGTGTATTGCTCAAAAAGGTACTTTTCAGACAATATTTATTGAGAAATATACACTTCAGCGTTGATCAGGCTGCTTTTTATATATTGCAGTTCTTTGTAATACTGCATATTATTTATCTCTCAGGATTCCATTTGGATGTTCTTCCCTTGTTACAGTTTTTCTGCACTCTTTCTTCCACATTGTCAGGCAGATTTAGCATGAAACTCTTTTTAAAAAACATATCTATACCAGTGTACTTCACCCCGTGTGTAACATTCATCTTTTTATGTTTCTCTTTTGCATATACCTGGAAAGCAGAGTATATGAATAATGATCACTTTTCTTCCATTTCTAGAATCGTGACTGTCAAACAGCTGAACAGTAAATGCTTGGTATATGTCTGGCAATGAATAATATAGTTAACCTTGATCACTGACTGGATTTTGAATTTTATTGGGTGGTTGCCCCAAGAAATAGGCTCTGAGTTGGAGAGTAAGGGATTGTGGGGAGGCTTACCTAGAGGAAATGCTTAATCCTGTTTGAGATCTAGAGATGAGATGGCCCTTCGTGATCTAAATTGAGGGAGTTGCCCTCTTTTCTCATTCACTAGATGTGGACTAGTCCCAGGGGTGGAGTCTAATCTCTGGCTGGAGGCAGTTCCTGGGGAGGGACTAAGTGCTGAACCATCAGCAACCAACGTTCCTAGCAGCTGAGAAATGAGTGACTCTCTCTTTAGCAGGGGATGCAGTAGAGAAGTTTCGGTAATAAACCATGGAATTTCTTAGAGCACATCCCTGTGATGCTCGGATCCACTTACTGAATGTAACAGCAAAGACCTCAGTCCAAACCATGAGGAGCTTTAGAGGTGGGGCGGCCTTTCACAGGTGTCTTACACTCAGGCAAGGGAGTCACGAGCTTGAATAGCTGCATCAGTAAATAGTACATAAGCCATTTCAGCGAGAAGGTTTAACATTGGGAAAGGCAGCTTCCTTGTCAGAAGGCTATTCCCAGGAAAGCGCTCAACTGTGAGGAGTCAGCAGGCAATTCCCAGAAAGGCACTCAACTGTGAGATTCAGCAAGAGTCTCCTGACAACTGAGAGAATGAGTTCTTTGGTTCTGGAGAGAAACTGGGGCAGAGCACTGTGGTGTCCGCTACAGAATTGAACAGTTCATCATTCAGGTCACTTCCAAAATGAGAAAGTAAAGACTAGAGAGTGGAGAGATCAAAAACACACCGTTCTTTCATTAAATTTTGATATAAAAGAAGATAAGTGTTTTTCTAGAAGAGTAAAAGAAATGGTGGATAGGATTAATGACCCCTTTAAATCCAGTTTTAGCTATAAGAATGGATGGGGTAGGGTATATAGTAACTGGCTATGAAAGGCTCTCAAAAGCAGAAACTATGGATATTTTCTGAGGGAAGTGGTGGTAATGATGAGTATACTCAAGAGGAGTTACTCTTGGAACAAACAGGTGATTCAAGGGATTGATTTGCAGTTAGTTTTTAGATTGCGGGTGATTTTGAAGAACTGTGTGTCATGGCAGAACATCTTTGCTGCTATGAGTCTTTTTTTTTCTTTCCTTCAAAAGCCGTGGGCAATGTTCACGTAAGTATAGAACTGAATGATATATATTGAATGATATATATATATATATATGTATAGTACATATATATAAATACATAAACATATATTTATATATAATAATAAGAGGAATTATATAAAATTGTATATAATTCCTTTTATTATTTATTATTATATATAATAAAACATGGCTGTTTGATTCACTTATGCATAAGATTGGCTGAAATGGTAACAAAAGAAGAACAAGAATTTTGAAAGGAAATCTGTTGGATATGTTCTAGGGTATGCCCAAGTGAGCCAAAAGATAAACAGAGCTTGGACATTTTAAAGAATTTTACAAGAATTATAAATTTTATTATTATATGTCCTTCATTTTTATAGTTCAAAGTACAATAACCAGTCTTATAAAAGACTGTAATTTAGGATAGTGATAACCTAAATTATGTAGAAAAATGCAAATATAATTGAATTACACTTTATTTTTTTTAATATGAAATTTATTGTCAAATTGGTTTCCATACAACACCCATTGCTCATCCCAACAGGTGCCCTCCTCACTGCCCATCAGGTACTTTCCCCTCCCTCCCACCCCCATCAATCCTCAGTTTATGCTCAGTTTTTAAGAGTCTCCTATGGTTTGCCTCCCTCCCTAACTTTTTTTTTCCCTTTCACCTCCCCCATGGTCTTCTGTTAAGTTTCTCAGGATCCACATGAGAGTGAAAACATATGGTATCTGTCTCTCTCTGTATGACTTATTTGACTAAGCATAACACTCACCAGCTCTATTCATGTTGCTACAAAAGGCCATATTTCCTTCTTTCTCATTGCCAAGTAGTATTCCATTGCATATATAAAGCACAATTTCTTTATCCATTCATCAGTTGATGGACATTTAGGCTCTTTCCATAATTTGGCTATTGTTGAAAGTGCTGCTATAAACATTGGGGTACATGTGCCCCTATGCATCAGCACTCCTGTATCCCTTGGGTAAATTCCTAGTAGTGCTATTGTCGGGTCATAGGGTAGATCTATTTTTAATTTTTTGAGGAACCTCCACACCGTTTTCCAGAGTGGCTGCCCCAGTTTGCATTCCCACCAACAGTGCAGGAGGGTTCCCATTTCTCCACATCCTCTCCAGCATCTGTATTCTCCTGATTTGTTCATTTTAGCCACTTTGACTGGCGTAAGGTGATATCTGAGTGTGGTTTTGATTTTTATTTCCCTGATGAGGAGCGACGTTGAACATCTTCTCATGTATCTGTTGGCCATCTGGATGTCTTCTTTAGAGAAGTGTCTATTCATGTTTTCTGCCCATTTCTTCACTGGGTTATTTGTTTTTCGGGTGTGGAGTTTGGTGAGCTCTTTATAGATTTTGGATACTAGCCCTTTGTCCGATATGTCCTTTGCAAATACCTTTTCCCATTCCGTTGGTTGCCTTTTAGTTTTGTTGATTGTTTCCTTTGCAGTGCACTTTAATATATACTTGATTTCTCCTATGAAAGGGAATAAGGATAGAAAATTTAGGCTTATAATCTCTGAATAAATCATAATTGGAATAAACCAGTTTAGCTGAATTTGAAAAAAATATATAAGGCAATTTGACTTAACTTTGATATCAGTCCCTTTTGGTAGAAGCATTTCGTTTATCTACAGGAAACTAGTGCTGATATAGAATGATCTACTTGCATAAATATGTATCAATGGCATTAATGGGATGTATTGGAACTTGACAATGGATGAATGATGAAAATGGAGGAAATGGGAATTTTATGACAATTTAGACCATAACCAATACATTATAATAATCTTATATCCACAAATTACTCCACATCATCAATTAGTCCTGTCATTGGATTTTGGCAATAATGGTTTTTGGGAAGTCCACACTCACACAGGGTATTTATTGCACTTGTCACACAATTACGAGTTTAGTTTTAGCTCTTCCAGAATTTCATTAAGCCTCTCTTTATAAAGTAGAATCAATAATAACTGTTCTTTGTTTCTTGTAAAGATCTTTTGCTTCTTTCAAGGAACTTACCAGAATTTCAATATAGATTTGATTAAAGATCTATTTTTTCATACATTGTGGTAGTTCTGTATCATTTATGCTCCAATTATAGAAATATAGGAAGTTCATATTTCCTCCAAATTGGTGATACTCTCTTAAGCTCTATCAACATGCTACATATGCAATTAACCCAGAAATACTCTGTGATTGTAGTAGGGTGGGTTTACAGAAATTCGTGGATTGTTATAAATAACTCAATTGTAAAGTAAAATGCTACTGTTATGTATCAATAGTCTATACTGAATTTCCCATGAAATCATCTAGGATTTTGCCCCCTCCTTCATGTTTTGCTATTTCATTTATTCATCTAAATTTATCAAATATATATCGAGTACCTAAAATGTCCCAAGCATTTTAGTAGACACTTTGGAAAAATGACAAGTGAAGATAGTTGGTGCCTGCCATAAGCTCTAGATGAAAATAAATGGAAGTGGAAATTTCAACCGTAATAAATGCTATGAAAGAGAAGTATGTGATTCCATGAAATAATACAGTTGGGAAATGTGACCAAGTCATGGAGATTCAGGGAAAGATTGGGAGAAGAGTTCAACCTGTGGGAAAACTCTATGATGGAAGTAACATGGCTTGGACAGAGTGAAGAAGAAGATGAGTGTGGGGTGAGCTTACAAGGGTAGGTGGGTAGCACAATGTGAGATAAGAATAAAAACCAAAAGGTACATGTGTGTAGCAATTGGATGCAGGTGGAGGAAAAGGCATACATTGCCTTGTAGTCCTTGAGAAGAAATTTAGTGACTAGGTTAAGAACAATGGGAAACCTGTAATGTTTGTTACACAGGGAAGAAAAAAATAATTTTTCTTTATGGACAAACTGGGTGGTTATATGTGGAGGGTAGAAGAGAACCAGAGAGAATGGAAGCAATTCAGCTAAAGTGTTACTGTACCAGTCACCACAGGAAAAAAAAATACACATATATTTGGATTAGGTGGAGGTGATGGAAATGAAGAGAAGTCAAGGATTTCCACAAATATTTAGGAGATACAAAAATAAAAATTGATGATGGACTGGAGAAAGGGGGTGATAGAAATGGAGGATTTAAGGGTCACTAACAAGTTTGGGAGGGATATTAATGAATTCATAAAAAATAAAGTAATCTACAATTTCACACATGTGAAGAAAGCCATTGAGTTTGATTTTTTTATGTACTCAATTAAAAGTGCCCATGAGATATTTTAGAGTGGGTATAAAATGATGCAAAGAGAATTTATTAATAGCAATAAGAAGAAGAAAAAGAAGGAGGAGAAGGGGGGAGGAAGGAGAGGAGGGAGAGGAAGGAGAAGAAGGAGAAGGTGGTAGTGATTGTGTCATAAAACACATGGAAGGACAGAAACAAGATTTAGAAAGTAACATTCAACTATAGATCAAATGGGGCTGATAACCTGTTCTATTATATGACATGGAGATCACTGTTCACCTTAGCAGAGTTGTTTGTTGACATGAAGGGACTGAAACCCGAAGAGAATATTTGAAAGTAAGTGTTTGAACATTCTTTTTCCACCAACATCAACGTTATATTACTTATTTATCTGGTAGAATGGAAGTATAAGAATACATGTTGTTACCAATATTATAAGCATGTGTCATTCATGTACTATGTATGCTATATGTCACATATCAAAAGTGTAGTTATGTGATACAAAAAATATATGCATATTGATATTATAATTTTTAAAAAATTTATCTGAGAGAGAGATAGAGTGTGAGTGGAGGAAGAACAGAGAAAGAGAGACAGAGAATCCAAAGCCGACTCCAGGCTCTGAGCTGTCAGTACAGAGTCCTATGTGGGGCCAAATCCATGAACAATGAGATCATGACCTGAGCTGAAGCCGGACACTTAACCAACTGAGCCACCCAAGTGTCCCATATTATGATATTATAAATGAGAAATCTGAAGCTCAGAGAAGTTAAATCTTCCTTTTAAAAAAATCTTAGCTTAAAATACAATCTTAACTAATAAGTAACAAAGCTAGAATTTAAATAGATGCATCTGATTTTAAATACTTTGCTTTCAACATGCCTTTTGACTACTTTGTCAAGTATACAGAAACCTGAAATAGAAGTTGGTATTTTAACATAGAATAATTTATGCATTTTGGTTAATTATTAGTATCCCTTCATTTCATATGTGTGTATACACATATACATATTCATATACACACATATGCATATATATATATGAAACTGTATATGTATGCATGCATATGTTTGGATGTGTGTATGTATATGTACATGTTAAGTAGAGCTCAATTCCTCCATGACTTCCCATGAATTAAAGAAAAATAACATTCACGTTATCTACTCAGGGATGGCTGATACACAATATTTTGTGCATATATAATAGTGTAATTATACTAATCATGGTCTTTACTAATAAGGAACAGAATAAAAGAAAATTTCCAAGTAGTTATGGGAAGGACGTTAAAAGCGAAGTTTCAAAGGATTTAAATTCACTCATCATAAGGTTTCTGGGCTTGACTTTATTGAGTAGAGATTATGACTTTATCATGACATTTTTGTGATTACATATTGGAGATGGCAGTAGACACACTAAATCATTTCTGATGACCAGCCTAGAGACATCCATTTCTTAGATTTTTAATCCTTCACATAATCCCATTTGACAAATGCTGCTCAAATTTAGACACTATCTTTTTATGATAACTTTTGATTTTTAAAGTAACATGGATTATATGAATGTAGTAATCTAAAGCTTTCTCTTTGTACTTGTAGAATAGCAGTACTTAAAAATGAGGAAATGCATTATACTTCAGATATAACTTAAAACTCTTCAAAGAGAAACATTTAAAAAATTTTGATGTAATTTAAATTATAATCACACCAACATTTTAAATAGCTTGTATCTTGAAAACTATTTCATAGACTGGATTTTCTTTTTCAGTCCCAACGTGGCAAAAACTGCTTATTCACTTTTTATCTGAGCTTTTGAGTATGCTTTGGTAAGGTATTTTGAAGGTGATCTTCAGGCAACCTTTTAATTAAATACTAAAACTTTAAAATAGTAACAAAAATCTTGGTACAGCTCTTAACGATTTTTGAATCAATGATTTATCAAACAGTACATTTGAGCCCATCTTACAAATTCCATTGACTCTTCTCTAAATAGTATTACTTTAAATTGTATTCCTGAATGTCTTGTTTAGAGTATTTACAGAAAGCATCACATATTGCATCTTGTGAGATTTTTTTCCAATATACATCAGCAAACTTTTATTGGTCCACAGTAGAGTGTTGATTGCTATCAATATGTAAGTGTATGAATGAAATTTTTATTTTCTGTAACTGAAGTTTGCACTTATTTTTATAAGACTATGTGGTGATTACCAAGAGGAGTATAAGAGAGTTTACCAGTATTAAAGTTAACAATTATCCCTCCCCACATTTGAAATATAGTATCATTCTTGGTTCTAAAAGATTACAGTACTGTTTTGATTTCACTGGTGTTTCAGAGTTTTCATATTATTATCTCATTTGATTCTTAAACAACTCTAGGACACAAAGAGGCAGAAATGCATTTTTTTTTCAAGTATGGTAAAAGAGGTTCAGAGAGTCCATATTGAAATCCATTGCTGCAACACGTGATAATTAAGATACTAAAAGGAAAATAGACCCATTAACTTAGATAGGAATTGTATTTTATCCCATTACTTTTTATTTTCTTCCAATTTATTATTGCCAGGCTTTTCTTGTTATTTTGTGTGTGTGTGTGTGTGTGTGTGTGTGTGTGTGTGTGTGTGTGTTAGGTATGATAATCATCTTTAAAAGATGGGATTAAATTTAACCAAGGAGGTAAAAATCTGTACAACGAAAACTATAACACAGTGATGAAAGTAATTGAATACACAAATAAATGGAAAGACATCCCATGTTCATGGATCAGAACAATTAATATTGTTAAAATGTTCATACTACTCAAAATCACCTGTAGATTCAGTGCAATCCCTATCAACATTCTAATGATGCTCTGTTTTACAAAAATAGAAAAAAGATAATTCTAAATGTTGTATGGAATCACAAAGACCCCCCAATAGCCAAAGGAATTCTGAGAAAGAAGAACAAAACCATAGGCATCGTATTTCCCAATTTGAAACTATAGTACAAAACTGTAGTAATAAAAATAGTGTGGTAGTCACATTAAAATAGTTACATAGACCAATGGAACAAAATCAAGAATTAACCCTCATAGAAATAGTCAACTATTAGTTGACAAGGGAGCCAAAAATATTCAATGGGGAAAGGAACATCTCCTCAATAAATGGTGTTGGGAAAACTGGATAATCACATGCAGAGAATGTAATTGGACCCTTATCTTCTACTACTTGAAAAAATTAACTCAAAATGGACTAAAGTCTTAATCATAAGACATGAAACCCTAAAACTCCTAGAAGAAAACATTGGGGGGGAAAGCCCCTTGACATTGGTCATGTCAGTGATATTTGTTAATATAAAATAAAAAGCACAAGCAACAAAAGTAAGCATAAATGAGACCATATGAAACAAAAACTTATGCATAACAAAAAACACACACATGAGAAAAACACACAATAATTAAAAAATGAGAAGACATCCTAGGAATGAAAGAGAATGTTTGGAAATCATATATCTGGTAAGGCATTATTAGCCAAAATCTATAAAGAACTTGTACAAACTTAATAGACATTTTCCAAAGAAGATTTTCAAATGAACAACATGTACATGAAAAGATGCTCAATATCACTTATTATCAGGGAAATACAAATCAAAACAGCAATGAGATATCACCCGATATCTGCTCCAAAAGTACAGTCAGTTATAAGATGACTAAGTTTTGGGAATCTAATGTACACTTTGCTGATTATAACCAAAAAAAAAAAAAAAAGAAGAAAGAAAGAAAATAAATGGTCATTATGTAGGTGATGGAGATATTAGTTAATGCCACAATGATAATCATTTTACAACATGTAAGTGTATAACATCAACATGTTGGACATTTTGTTTTATATTTATTTACTCTTGAGAGAGAGAGTGAGAGACAGAGCACATGAGCGGGGAAGGGGCAGAGAGAGAGGATAGAGAGAGAATCCCAAACAGGCTCTGCACTCTCAGTGCAGAGCCCAATGTGGGGCTCGAACTCATGAACTGCAAGACCATGACCTGAGCCAAAACCAAGAGTCAGAAGGTGAACTGACTGAGCTACGCAGGTGCCCCAACATGTTACACATCTTGAACTTATGCAGTGTTGTACCTCGTTAAAAAAAAAAAATGGAATTAAGATCTGAAGGACGGATGGGCTAGTTTGCTTTTCTAAGAGAAAAAAACTGATGAACAGAAGATAGTAATTAGTATTGTTTTTCTTTTAGCATTTCTATACAAAAATAATTTTTCCTACTACTGTTTTGTGTGACTTTAGTGTCTCACAAAGTCTTAATGTTTTTCTCAAAATGTGTCTGTCACTGATCCACTTAGGAAGCTCAGTTCAGAGATCATGGAAATGATTAGTTTGCCTCTAACATGTCTCATTCACATGGAGTTTCAAATACTAAGATTGGCCGCTTCTAACTACTCTGATTCCAAATGGAATCATTGGTTTTCTTGACTGAGCTTCCCATCTTGATAAACAGCCTCAGGCTTTAAAGTATAAAACCAAGAGCAACTGAGTGGCTCAGTGGGTTAAGTGTCCGACTTCAGCTCAGGTCACCATCTCGCCCTCAGTGAGTTTGGGCCCCACATCCATCAGGCTCTGTGCTGACAGCTCAGAGCCTGGAGCCTGATTCAGATTCTGTGTCTCCCTTGCTCTCTGCCCCTCCCCCACTCACGCTCTTGTCTCTCTGTCTCTGAAAAACGAATAAACCGAAAGGAAAGGAAAGGGAAGGGAAGGGAAGGGAAGGAAGGAAGAAAGAAAGAGAGAAAGAATAAAACCAAACTATGATATAATCTACTAAAGTTTTCTATTTCCTCACATAGATCTTAGGTCCAAATACAATTATAATGCTCTGAAAGAAGTGTTTACTTTTTCTTTTTAAAGGTAATAAATGCGGGTTCAGAACATAATAGTGACAGTATAGTTCACCTTTGGAAGAGCCTTGGAAATACTCCTTGCATTACTATAACTAACATTCATTTTTCACTTAAAAACATTAATTTTGCAAAATGCACACACATATTTTAACTTCTTCAGAAGATAACATCTGTAACTATGGCGAGTCTGTGCAAAAACTATTATAAAAATAGCAATTGATCGTTCTCCGGGGTGGCTGAGTCAGTCAAGTGTCCAGCTCTTTATTTCAGCTCAGGTCATCATGCTAGGTTCATGAGATCAAGCCCCGTATCAGGCTTCATGCTAAGCTTGGAGCCTGCTTAAGATTCTCTCTCCGTCTCCCTCTGCCCCTCTCCCCTGCTCATTCTCTCTCTCTCTGTCTCTCTCTTTCTCTTTCTCTAAAATAAAGGGGAAAAAAAGCAATTTAGTATCGTGACCTACCTGCTGCCTCAAACACATCACTAGGTTTTCTGACTTACTGATGAATTACATGAAAAGTGTTTATATATTCCTTAGTTCTGATAAGCAGTGAAAATTGTGAAATACGACAATGTTACCAATATTTTTAACTGTCAAGTTTGCATGAGAAGCAACGAGGAGGCATTGGATATCTGTCTCTGAGTTTGTGAAGTGAAAACTTTTGCCAGTAAAAACAAGATAATGTTATAGCAATATCATTAGTCATCCCACAACCTTATCTACACTGGTTATATAGTCTTTACAAGACACTAAATCAATGTTTTCATGTAACTATGAAGTAAGTAAAGAGTTTTACTTTAATAACATTGAAAGATAGTGCATATGTAAAAGGCAAATGTCATGAAATGGAAGAAAACATTTAAAGTACTGGGGAAAAGAGCATTTTTTTAGATATCCATTGAATATAGATTCTATTATTATATAGATTATATATATTGTATAGATTATAAATTATAAATATTATTTCAAAATAAATTAAAAATCAACAGCAGTTCTCAAGGAAATATTATAATTGTGGCAAAAATAATGTACAGAAATATAATTTAAAATGAAAATATACATAATTGCTATAAATTAATTTTGATACCTGGGAGATTGAGGAAAATTCTGCTACCATATACTTGCTTTCTACCTCTCTCCAAAAAAAGCAAAAGTAAAACAAAACAAAACAAAACAAAACCCTCTGAATTTAGAACAAATACCTATAAACTTTTAAATTCTTATGATTTTGATTCATCTCTTTAAAAAGTTACATGGGAGCCATCTGGGTGGCTCAGTCACTTAAGTGTCTGATTCTTTATTTAGGCTCAGGTCATGATCTCACAGTTTGAGAGATCAACCCCCTTGTTAGGCTCTGCACTGATATCCCAGAGCCTGCTTGGGATTCTGTCTCTCCCTCTCTCTCTGCCCTTCTCTCTCTCTCTCTCTCTCTCTCTCTCTCTCTCTCTCTCTCTCAAAATAAATAAACATTTAAAAAAACAAATAAATTAAAACTTAGATGGTTAAAGACATGAGTTTATCTAAAGTCTTCAGGGAATTTTCACGTAAGCCTTAAAAACATTTCTCAGGGTGCCTGGGTGGCTTAGTCGGTTGAGCATCCGACTTCAGCTCAGCTCATGGTCTCGCATTTTGGGAGTTCAAGCTCTGCATCCCTCTCTGTACTAACAAATAGCTCAGAGCCTGGAGCCTGCTTCAGATTCTGTATCTCTCTCTCTCCCCCTCCTCTGCTCATGCTCTGCCTGTCTCTGTCTCTCAAAAATAAATAGATGTAAAAAAAAAAAAAAATTCTCCATAGTGGAATGTCTCAAGATTTCCTTGAAACTCCCAATTGTGAGTGTGGAAGAACTATCAGTGTCTCACTTTAGTACATGCACTAAAATAACCTAGAATCATAGAATACAGAAAGAACAATTATTTCACTACAGGAATAAAACAGGAACTGGATGAAAGAAAGTGCCCTCTTCATTTCTAACAAAAGAAAAAATATATATGTATTTTACAAGTGAACTGGTGCTAAATCTTGTCTAAGATCTAGAATTATCTTACAAAAAGGTAAGGATAAAGGAATATTTTTGTATAAGATTGGTAAATAAGCTATATAAAATTATTTGGCAATTTGAGTATGCATTTTAATGCATGTCACATTTTAGACTTTAATTTTAGAAATTTCTCAGGAGATAATCTCAAGGCATATTAAATGGGATTCTTTCTGAAATCATTCTTTATTGAAATATTATTCCATTTGGCATTATCTTCAGAATCATTTACATATCATAAACAAATTATGTAAATTTATAAATCTAATTGTAGTGATTATCTCAAATCCTTTACTAAAGGGCATTTAATAGCAATGCAAAGCTCAATATATTCTAGATTCAAGTACTTTGTCAGACATTTGATTTCCAAATATTACCCCCAATGTGAAACTTGTCTTTCAATCTCTTAGTCTTTCAGAGAGCAAAATACAATACATACAAATGGATGGAGTCAATTTATTATTTTTTTAATGGATTTTTTTTTTTTGGTGTCAAAGTAAGAAGTCTTAAGTTAAGCTTAGTTTAAAAAATTTTGTCTGTTTTTTTTTTTTTTCCTTTAACAGTTTTTTAACTTTGGCTTTAACATTTGGTTAAAGATCTTTGGTTCATTTGAATTAGTATACAGATAAGGTATGAGGCTTAGGTTGTTGTTCTTTTTTTTTTTTTAATCAATTGTTCCAATACCATTTCTTATAAAGATTATCCTTCCAGCATTAAATTCCTTTGGTATTATATTAAAAACTAAATGCCGTATTTGCATGGATCATTTTGTGGACTCTTCATTCTGTTCCATTGTTCTCTGTGTTTATCTTTTCCCCAGTAACACAACATCTTGATTATTATAGTTTTATTTTAAATCATAACATCTTACATCATTGTTTTTTTTAATGTTTTATCTTAGTCCTTGTCCCTCCATATATATTTTAAAATAAATTTATCTAACAAAACAAAAAGGCAAGGCATTTGATCAGAATATTATATTGAGTTAGATCAGTAGATCCATTTGGAGAGAAGTAACATTGGATGTCTCCCATTCCAAGAACATAGTATACCTCTCATTTTATTTAGATCTTCTTGGATTTATCAGTATTTTGCAGTTTTTAGTACATAGATATTACACATATTTTGCTGTGTTTATACATAAGCATTTAATTTTTACTAGGGCTAATATAAGAGCTATTTTTTGAAGTTTGTATTTCCACTTGTACATTGCTAGTGTACAGAAACACTACTGATTTTTATCTGTTGACTGGGTATTTTGCAACCTTTTTAAACTTACTTCTTCATTCTGGTAGCTTTTCTGTAGATTCTTTTGAGTTTTCTACAAAGACAATTAGGTTGTGTATAACAGAGGCTTATTTCTTCCTTTACAATCTGAATGCTTTTTATTTCCTTATTGCACTTGCTACAATTTTCATCACAATCTTGAATTCAAGTGGTGAAACAGGATATTCTTTTCTTGTTCCTGATTTTAACAAAAATTATTAATTCTATACCTATTAAATTTTATATTAGAGGTTCATATATGACCATGTGTTCTTTTCTTCTTTAGACCATTTCTATGATGGGTTGCATTAATTAATTTTTAAATATTGAACAGACCTTTTATTCCTATAATAAGTTCTACTTGGTTATGGTGTACTTTTTCTTTTACATACCTGTGAATTAATTTTCTAACATTTGGTGGCAACTTTTTTTCATGTGTCTAAATTCATGAGAGATATTGGTATGTAGTGTTTCCCCACCACTTTGTTCCATTTTTTTTTTTTTTCTGCTTTTAGTATTGAATGAGTCAATGAGTGCTCTTTTCTACTTTCCAAAAGTGATTGTCTAGAATTGGAATTATTTCTTCTCAAAAAATTTGATGAGTCTTCCAATCTAAATATTTTCCAGATATTTTTCTGCCCATTTTTAAACTAGAAATTTGGTTTGCCTAATAGTTATATTCAGATTATCTGTTTCATCTGGGGTGAACTTTGATAGTACATAGAGCTATTTATTGTAGTATATTAGCATTAGTATTATATTAGTATCTATTGAATGATTGCAGAGTCTCTAATGATATATTTTTTTACTCCTGATTTTTACAATTTGTCTTTTTTCTTCTTCATCTCAGTCATGCTAAGAAGTTTATGAATTTTACTGATCTTTTCAAAGTAACAGATTTGAGTTCATTAGTTTTTTCCATTGTCTTTCTCTTTTCAATTATATTTATTTCTGTTTCTATCTTTGTTAAATTGTTTAGCTTTATTTTGACTTAATTTGTTATCTCTTCTCTAGTTTAATTCAGAGGAAAAAATAGATGATCATTTTGAGAACTTTTTCCTTTTCTAATATAACACTATAAATAACCTTCTAAGAACTCTATTAGCTATATTCCAACAATATGCTGTATTTTGATTTTTGTTTAACTCATGGTATTTCCTAATTTCCTGTGGTAATTATGCCCTGACACACAAATTACTTAGTAGCATGTTGTTTAATTTCATGTTACAGGTGATTTTTTATTATTTTTTTGCATCGATTCCTAGTTTAATTTTATATGGTGTGAGAACATATTTTATATGATTATCTTTTTTTTAATTCAGTTATGTTTTGATGTAAGGCCTGGAATATGGTCTGCCTTAGTGAAAATTCCATATGCATTTGAAAAAATTGCTTATGTTGTTGTTAAGTGGAGAGCTATGCACATGTCCATGAGGTTCACCTGGGTGATGGTGTTCACTTCTTCCGTAGATTTACTAATTTTCTGTCTGTTAATTCTATTTCTGAGAAACCATTGAAAAATATATAAATGCTTTTATATTTTTAAATATTTCCTTTTAGTTCATTGTTTGCTTCATGTATTTTGAAGCCCTGTTGTTTAGTTCATCGAGATTTCTGTGTTCTTGCTGAGTTGCTCAATTCGTCAATAAGCTTTGTTACTCATTCCCTCTGGTGTAATTTACTTTTCTCTGAAATCCACTTTACCTGGTATTAATATAAGTACTTAACCATACTGTTGATTGATGTTTGCATGGTAGAAAGCTATTCTATTGTTACTTTTAATCAAATTTCATGAAGGATATTGTTATGCATTTTTCTTTCTATTTTATTTTATTTCAAGTGACACGCTTGCAGACAGCCTAGAGTTGGGTCATTTTCTTTTTTAAATCATTCTTAGTTTCTGTATCTTATTAATAGAGTTAGACCATTTTTAGGTAATATATTTAAAGTATACATTTCTTGTACACTTAGACCATTTATAATTAATGTAATATGTAAACCATTGATATGGATGTGGATGCAATCATATTTCCCTATGCTCTCCATTTTTACTGTCTCAGATAATACTCCAGGCAGAAAATCCTTATGTAGTCTTCATTTATTCACCTATCATTATGACTACCTAACTCCTAGGAAATTTTCTAATCTTAATCTTCTGCCTCTACTTTCTAAGTAACTAATATCAAGTTACCTTTAGCCTATCTTCACTTCAGGATTTTTGAATATTTTGATTTTTTCTATTACTTGATTATATACACACACACACACACACACACATATATATATATATATATATATATATATATATTTCTCTTCTACTTCTTGAGCAGACAGGTCTTGAAACACAAGTTTTATATCTTTGATCTCACAAATTTTATTGTCAGAGGAAAATACAACCCTCTTTCCTCTTGGTGCTTATTTTAATATCACGTATGTTCCATATTATTGCTCTTTTACCTTTCCTGGATAATTTTTTTTAACGTTTATTTATTTTTGAGACAGAGCATGAATGGGGGAGGGTCAGAGAGAGAGGGAGACACGGAATCTGAAACAGGCTCCAGGCTCTGAGCTGTCAGCACAGAGCCCGATGTGGGGCTCGAACTCATGGACCGCGAGATCATGACCTGAGCTGAAGTCGGACGCTCAACCGACTGAGCCACCCAGGCGCCCCTGGATAATTTTTTAATACTAATCCTATTTTGATCTCTACCAGGTTACATTCATATTTAAAATGGTCCTTTAGGTATAAAATCGTATAGTGAGCTGTGAGAAAACACTTTTTCTAACTATAAACATAAAAGCAAGTATCCTCCTCATCTGACTATAAACTGTAAAGGGGATATGTGTTTTCTTTCTTTCTTAGTGCAAATGTAATCTGCATTTTATAGCACACTCCAGCCCCTCTTATATTACTAATCATGAGGCCTAGCCTAGATATTTGATTTATTGTTTTGTTATAAAGAACACACTTCCCTTAAAATATTCTTACAGCATGTTTAATACATCAGTACCTTAAATTCTAATCTTTAAACATTTTTAAATAATAGTTTTAACAATAGATTCCCTATTTCATAGACAAGTAAAAGTAAATTGATAAGCATTAAATAGTTAATTTGTAAAATGCGTGTTTAGAAAGTATATGTTCCTATTTATAAGTTCAGAAGCATTTGTAAATAATGTGAACAATAATGGTCATATAAATACATAAATGTATTTTTCTTATGTCAAATAAATATATAAATGTATTTTTAATTAGTCAAATATATATATTTTTTATGTCAAAAATATTTGGGAAAAGTGTATCTTCTTAAAGAAAGTACAGAGTCTCCAACAAATAGTGTCTTTATATTCTGCTGTTACAAATATTTTGGTATCAAGAATTATTTAAGCTTACTATTACTTTTATTAAAAAAAAGTATTCCTCTTTTCTTGAAATTTATCTCTTTAAACTGTGAGATAAAAACTGCAGTATTTGCATTTTTGCAAATCTGGTTAGGATCAGCACATTAATTTTGCCAGTTTTGCTGGCTGTGCATAATTTTTGCACCACTATTAATTTTTGTAGGTATATGCAATGAGATTGTTCTTTCCTTGGCTTTAAAAACTAAGTTTATTTGATATATATTTCAAAAAGATGTATCATGAAAGATGATATACTTAAGCAAAACAAATATAAGTTAAAATATTGAAAACCTGTGTATGAAGAACTTAGCTTACTCTTGAGGTTATTAATGCCATTATAAGACCAAACAAAAGTATATACTAAAAAATTAAATACTAAAAACTTCTTAGAAAAAATATAAAGAGAGAAAGGCTTATCTTATTTACTGCTATCAAGACTGTACCTAGAAAAATATTTAGTACATTATAGGTGGTCACTAAGTATTTAAGGAAAGAATGAATAAATATATATATTTATATGATATATATATATGATATATATGTAAATATATATGTATCTTAAAAACAACAGTAAAAATCAGAGTGAAAGCCTAAAAGGTCTCAGGGTGTTCACACATACTTAGAAAACTGACACAGTGAATATTATCTAATCACAAATAGGTAAAAATGGAAAAGTTTTAGACTTTAGAAGGTTGTATTTAAAAATAAAGCTATTTTTGGGTGCCTGGGTGGCGCAGTCAGTTGGGCATCCGACTTCACCTCAGGTCATGATCTCACATTTCATGAGTTCAAGCCCCGCGTCAGGCTCTGCTGACAGCTCAGAGCCTGGAGCCTGCTTCGGATTCTGTGTCTCCCTGTCTCTGGGCTCCTCCCCCACTCACAATCTGTCTCTCTCTCAAAAGTAAAGATTTAAAAAAAAGTAAAAAAAAATAAAGCTATTTTTCTTTCTTTTTCTTTTCCCTTAGCTGTTTTCTAAGTTCTAGAAATAACTTGATTTTAACTTTTTGATCTTAGTCTTAGGAGTTATGATAGAAAAATAAGTGACTACAAATCTGTGCCTTCTTTAAGGGACTAGTGCCTAGATTAATCAGATTTTGGATGCTTACAAAGAAATTGTGTTCAACAGAGAAGAGTATTACATATTGGATCTTTAAATAGTAGATAGACTTGGCTGGCAAGTGAAGTGGATTCTCTGGACTACATTGAAATCAGTATTTTCAGAAATGTGTTTAGGGGAAAGTACAAAATATTTTTAAACTGTATGTGATATAAATTGTTTCTGTATAATCTCTGGATATAATTAATGTTAAAAAGCCGTAATAACCACTAAAGACCCTGAAGAGAATTGACAGAAAGGAGCAAGAAATATTATTAAAATTTAATTAGGTCAAGTGATTGGGGGAACCCATCTACTTCTCACTAAAGTTGAATTTATTGGTGTAGAAAGAAAAGAGGCTGCTTGACACGAAGGGAATCAGAGCCCTGAAATAATCCCTGCAATTCTTAAATTGATGAAGAGACATCCACATTGACTTGTCAAAAAATCTACACTGACAAGGGTAATAATATTTCTTAGCTTTTTTTCTATTATTGGTCCTTAAAGAAATCACATAATACTGCAAGTTAACAGCACATTGATAAATTTTCATACTCAGTACCTTATGATACTAACAAGATGGCAAAATTCTTAACTTCTTCTTTGGTGTATTTTGAAATGTCTTCCTTGAATATTTTTCTTCTTTGTTTATTAGTATACAAGTGCTTTTTTTCCATCAGAGTCTTACCAGCAGAATTTTCCAGTATTTTTAGTGATTACTTACTGCCTAATGAAGTTTTGTAAATCCATTTGTATCTCAAGATTTAGATGATGAAGTAAGTCATCTATATTATAAATAACATTTATTTATTTAGATAGCTCATTATTCTAATATATATAAGCAGCGTTACAGTCTCAGAACATAGGAAACAAAGCAAATAGAATTTTATAGATGTGTAACCCAAAATTAATTTGCTTGTATTACTCAAGGCCTTTTAGAGTATACATTTTAGAGTGATATTTCATGGGACAACTGAGATAAATAGAATACAAGGATTCTCATATTCTATATTTGTAGTATAATAAAATTTGTGATAATAAATCTTAAAAGTAACTACTCTTTCAAATGCCATGTTCAGTAAAGTGTTCTTTTGAAGAAATTAAAAACAAACAAACAAAGAACAACTTCCTCATCATCATTTTTACTGATCATGTTTTTAGCCTAAACACAATTTTAGGTATCTCACTCCAGATTTAAATATATATATATATATTTAAATATATATATATATATATATATATATATTGCCATGGATTCATTTCCCATAACAGTAAGTCTATCTTATTGTCCTTTGTGTGTTTTCTTGCTCTAATTCCTTCTCATTAAGAAATGTGCGAAACTGGAATTTGGTAACTCCTTTCCGTTGCTTTAAATGATATTTTAGTGAATATACCAATTTACTAAACTTCATTCATCATCCAACTAGAAAAGAAATCCAGTTATACTCAGGTGACTCTGATCATTTCTTCATTGTCTAGAATTTTATATATAGATAGATACAGTTTATTCCTAATTTGAATTCTATATGGATGAATAGCTATATGCTTATAAGTAAATATTATTCATACTTGACCAGAAACACCAAAATAGTATGTAAAATCCTATCAGTTCTTTATATATAAAGAATGGTAGCATATTAGTATTCCCATGTCTTTACTTTTAATTTTGCCCCAAGGCTCATGCTTAGGCCTAAGCCTTTGCACAAAATGCAAAAATATGTTTCTCAGGACCACATACACAATAGTGTAGACCACTTATTCCTACTTTAAACAGTGTTTGGTCTCATTGCTTAAGGCATTATGTTATCTTTGTTTAAAATTATTTACTTCAGGGGCGCCCGGGGGGCTCAGTTGGTTAAGCGTCCGATTTCGGCGCGGTTCGTGAGTTTGAGCCCCGCGTCAGACTCTGTGCTGACAGCTCAGAGCCTGGAGCCTGCTTCGGATTCTTTGTCTCCCTCTCTCTCTGCCCCTCCCCCATTCATGTTCTGTCTCTGTCTCAAAAATAAATAAACGTTAAGAATTTTTTTTAAATTATTTACTTCAGCCTACTGTATAGTATCATTCCTGATATCTTTTTTAATCAAAACTATATCTCCATACATGTATATCATATCCACTGGTCTTTTTTTTATATGAGATATTGCTACTTACTCCATGTATCCAGACACCAGGGTGTAATGGTACACTGAGGCCTTGGGCAAGTCACATAACCCTTATGAATATAAGCTGTCTAGTATGGTAATACAAGAATCTCTGGTTTATCTTTAATTAGTTTATACAATAAGAATAAATCATCCAATATTTCACTAAGGATATAGTATTCAATAAATATCAATTTTATTCCTTTGCTATTCATTGTAGTTAATGGATCATCTGTTCCTTATGTATTAAGATGTTCGGAATATATTTAGAAGATATTAGCTACCCGTATAATGAAAAAAGTTGACAAATAAAGATGGATGGTATATAGAAAAAAATAAATGAAAAAGATTATGTGCATTTAATTTTCTACACACAATTCATTGTTTTGTTGTCAGTGGGCTTCAACTGCACTGAGTTATAAGCAAAACAGTTACAATTCCTGGGCCCTGTGATAAATCAAATGAGAACTAATTGGAATGTTCTATGTATATGATGAGTAGATTACTTATATTCAAAGAATAAGGATTTAATGGCACAAATTAAAACTGCACTGATTTATACTTTCTGTTTATTTATAAACATTAGGTTGTTATAGTACATCTTTATGATTGGTAGAACATTAAGTTTGAATTGAAAACTGTCATAATACTGGTTCTACTGCTGAAGAACTCATGGATGCTAATAGGTAAAATTCTGGTAATCAGAATTATTATTCAAGGACAATGACATTGAAAGTTAAAATATATCTTAAAATCTAAAACCCAAATCCTTAAATATAAAATATACTAATCATAACACAAATTTAAATACATTATTTTATTAAAACACAGATACTTATTATATATAGAATATTTTGTTTTAGGTATAACTTATTTTGAATTATTAATTAATGGAATATTTCATTAGTCAGAAAAAAATATGTGCCCAGTATATTCCACATAAATAGTGTTGGTACAGTATAGACAGATCTTATTTTAATTAATATTTTCCCTTTTTATGACCTTCATTTGTAATTAATGTAAGAAAGAGCAATAAATAAATAATGAGAAGGAAAACTTTCCATTATCTCTTTTTTATTCTTTTAAAAATGTCAAATTTAGTGTATTTAAATGAATGTAAAGAAATATAATTTTTACAAATGTTACAATGTCTATACTGTTGTTTCTTACAAGTAGTTTTTTTTTTAATTTTTTTTAAATGTTTATTTATTTTTGAGACGGAGCATGAAAGGGGGAGGGTCAGAGAGAGGGAGACACAGAATCGGAAACAAGCTCCAGGCTCTGAGCTGTCAGCACAGGGCCCGATGCGGGGCTCGAACTCACGGACCACAAGATCATGACCTGAGCCGAAGTCGGCCCCTTAACCGACTGAGCCACCCAGGCACCCCATCTTATAACTAGTTTTATATTACAGTGTTAATCAAACATGGATCTTTCCCTACTTTACAGAAATTACAATAGTTGTCAGTATGCAGGTGGCATTGAGCAGCTCTATTCCACAAAAGATTTGCCAGCATAATGACAAGAATTTCAGATAGTAATTTTTTTACTGAAACAAAAGCTGAAATTTAATAAAGTAGTTGTTTTTGAAAATATATATGACAACATATGTTGTCCTGAAAACAAACAATTTGAACTATGTTCTTACAGGAGTATTAAGGACAATTATGGTGTTTAAAATAAAAATGAAATTCTGTAATTGCAGAACTATAAATCCAGAGTATCAGGTGGAGAATACAGGTGTGTTGACAGCTGTGAAACTCAATAAAATAAATTTCAAAAAGCAGCAAATACTGGAAAGAATCTTGCCAATCACATGTACAGACACACACACACACACACACACACACACTCACTCACATATTAAGGTCTCTTATGAGTGTCTGTGTGTAAAATGGACTCAATGTGAAGCCTTCATGCAAAAACTTAAAATCTAAATTCTTTGTGTACAGAATATTACTCAGTAAACTCATCAGTATTGAGGTATTTAAGGATTATTAGTTTTTAAACTTTATACCTATCTGCATTTTTTTTACATTTTTATAAATATTTCATGAAAATACATTAGTTTTTATAGAGGATCAGTATCTCCAGAATGTATTGTTAACAGTTTTTATAACTTCTTCTTATTAAGCATGGGATTTTTATTATTTTGGACAGCCACATATTTATTTATACATACATGTACATATATATTTTTATGTATGTATTTTCATAAAATGCTTAATATATAGGGAGTCTAAAATCTCTTGCTACTTAGGATTATAGGACATACATTTGACACATTTGTGTGCATTTTGATTCTTTTCTTTGTAGAAATGTATACAAGTAGCTGGAAACCCAATGTCTAATTTCTTTAAGTCTCGTAGTTAATATAAAGTGACTCTGAAAATTTTCTACGTATATCTTTTCAATACATTTATATTTAATTTTTAAAGCACAATTCATAAATCTTAGAAAGAATAGCTATGATTAATTCATGCACAATTTGGTACTCTACTCTGCAAATATTTCATAACTTGATACAATGATCTCTTAATGCTAATCTAGAATCTATTTCTTTATTGTATTAGTAACATATCATCCTGTTATTTATATTTCACTCAAGAGGAAAATAGCTTCTATAGTATCTTTTGTAAAAGTGTTTTCTACTTTCTTGTTGTAGATTGCTAAGCTAGAAGTGAAACATATTTTCTTTTTGATAGAATACACCAATTTTCATATTAACATAATACACTTGCTGTAAAGTACAAGTTCTTAAAATGATTGCATTTTTATTTATATAATTAATGTAAATGGTAATTTCTCATAATGCTTTGTTTCCCAAGAGATGTAAATACTTTGTGAATGTAGTTTCAATAAATACATGTGTTAAACTAAGTCAGTTTCTAAAACTTAGTTATAAATTCAAGAATAGAACAAAGACTCACATTCCTAGGAGTGGAATATATGGTGATTGCTATTACTTATTCTTTTTTAACATGGAGATCACAGTGAAGAACAATGAAGATTATGTTTAACCGTTACCTTTCTTGGTTTTCAATAATGTAAGATGTTTTATATAAACAGCTTTTATACCAAATAGAAAGCAGTAATTAAAATTTTCCAAGTCAGATGTTCTTATGTTGGTTAAAATATCAACAAAATTCTACTCATGAAAAAATTTTTATAGACATTAGCATTCAGTGCTAACATTGGATAAATCTCATGTAAAATAATTGGTATATTTAGACAATCCTGAGCTAAACTGAGCTTTGGTGAAGGGAAGATGTGGAAAAGAGCAGTTCTTATGATGTACAGAAAAGCCCCAATTGCAGAGAAAATCAATCTGTTATTCATACTATTTGACTTAAAGTCCCTGGTATTGCCTTTTCTTAAAATACACACACACACACACACACACACACACACACATATATATACATACATATTTATATGCATATATGAGTCAAATGTTTCAACAGTTTCATTGATTCTGCTATTTTTTTTAGTTATTTCAAATAATTTGCTAGAATTTGGTAAAGACATATGGAAATGTTATATCAGGTCTTTTTTTTTTTTCAATATATGAAATTTATTGTCACATTGGTTTCCATACAACACCCAGTGCTCATCCCAAAAGGTGCCCTCCTCAATACCCATCACCCACCCTCCCCTCCCTCCCACCCCCCATCAACCCTCAGTTTGTTCTCAGTTTTTAACAGTCTCTTATGCTTTGGCTCTCTCCCACTCTAACCTCTTTTTTTTTTTCTTTCCCCTCCCCCATGGGTTTCTGTTAAGTTTCTCAGGATCCACATAAGAGTGAAACCATATGGTATCTGTCTTTCTCTGTATGGCTTATTTCACTTAGCGTCACACTCTCCAGTTCCATCCACGTCTGGGATGGAAGAAGAAGAAGAATGCTGGTGCAATTTTGATTGGGATTGCATTGAATGTATAGACAGCTTTGGGTAGTACTGACATTTTGACAATATTTATTCTTCCAATCCATGAGCAGGGAATGTCTTTCCATTTCGTTATATCTTCTTCAATTACCTTCATAAGCTTTCTATAGTTTTCAGCATACTGATCTGTTACATCTTTGGTTAGGTTTATTCCTAGGTATTTTATGCTTCTTGGTGCAATTGTGAATGGGATCAGTTTCTTTATTTGTCTTTCTGTTGCTTCATTGTTAGTGTATAAGAATGCAACTGACTTCTGTACATTGATTTTGTATCCTGCAACTTTGCTGAATTCATGTATCAGTTCTAGCAGACTTTTGGTGGAGTCTATCAGATTTTCCATGTATAGTATCATGTCATCTGCAAAAAGTGAAAGCTTGACTTCATCTTTGCCAATTTTGATGCCTTTGATTTCCTTTTGTTGTCTGATTGCTGATGCTAGCACTTCCAACACTATGTTAAACAACAGCGGTGAGAGTGGGCATCTCTGTCATGTTCCTGATCTCAAGGAAAAAGCTCTCAGTTTTTCCCCGTTGAGGATGATGTTAGCTGTGGGCTTTTCATAAATGGCTTTTATGATCTTTAAGTATGTTCCTTCTATCCCGACTTTCTCAAGGGTTTTTATTAAGAAAGGGTGCTGAATTTTGTCAAAGGCCTTTTCTGCATCAATTGACAGGATCATATGGTTCTTATCTTTTCTTTTGTTAATGTGATGTATCACGTTGATTGATTTGCAAATGTTGAACCAGCCCTGCATCCCAGGAATGAATCCCACTTGATCATGGTGAATAATTCTTTTTATATGCTGTTGAATTTGATTTGCTAGTATCTTATTGAGAATTTTTGCATCCATATTCATCAGGGTATCAGGTCTTGATATACCCAGAGTCAATTTCTACCATAGCATATCGATTTTTTACTATAGCTCTTCAATTTGTCAAATATTAGTTTTAAATAAAAATGATTTTTTTTATTTCTCTAAAACTTCAGTGTCTATATTTTTACTTTCCTTTATGTTTATTGAAACATTTATCATGAAAAATTGCATCTGAAGAGAATTAAGTCAGTATTTTTATATGTGAGATTAGAAGGAAACCTTATAATAGATGGATTAGGCCCCATTACTGAAAGGCTGGGGATCTTAGTTACAGTCTTCAAATGACATCGGTGTGCCTAAGCATAACATTTTGTAAAACTTAAACTTAATAGTTCATATTTTTGCAACATGAAAAAATTGTGGAGATGGGTAGTGATGATTGTTGCACAACAATGTGAATATACTAAATGCAAAAGAACTGTATATTTAAAAATGGCTAATTAGGTATTTTGTTATTTATATTTTTGACCATTAAAAAGTAAAGGTTATTATTTGAAAATTAAGCTTTTATTGGATAGTGTCACTCACATGCCATATTGAAGATGCCTATCCACAATCAATTTTACCTTTGTTTATCAGCTAGCTTGTGTTTTATTACCCTATGTAGGTCATCCTTAAAAAAACAAAAAAAAAAAGTTACCTGGTAAAATTATCTTAAATTTTGTAAGCAAATTACTTATAAATCTTATTGCAATATTTAAATATGCTTTCATTTGGATCTTCAAATCTATCACCTCTCATTGTCATTTTTTAGAATTCCAGTTACATCATTTTCCTTTTCCTTTGCTTTCCTTTTTTATTCACATCAGGTACTAATTTCTTTCTGTCTTTTCTATACTCTCTATTCTGTAAAGATACATAAGCTCTTTCCTCTGCCCCCAGGCTTCTCTCTTCCTTTAGTTGCCTTATATTCTGCCTATTTGTCTCCTAGGACACCATTTCCCTTCTGGCAGTTAAGCATTTCAATTCTTAGAGTTTGCATTTTCTTTGTCCTAGTTTTCTTTAACTCTCTCTATCTCATTCCTACTAAAACATCAGGCTTCTCTTCATTGTTTTCATTTTGAGAAATTATTCTCTTCTCTGCTAATGTTCCTTTTTCCAATTGACTTGAAAACCAGACCAGCCCAGAGGATATTTTTGAAAGAGGGAAAGATGACAGAAGAACATCTTTGACATATCTCCCTGCTTCTCTTCGATTTTATCAGATGTATTGATTTTATTGTGATGGCCTACTTTGACTTGCCTATATTGAGGCTACCCTTGAAACCACACAGTCCCTTGTCCTCATTCCCCTCCCTTTAATACTTAATGAAGTCTTGTTTATCCCTCTTAGGCACAAAATCTTTGCTAATTTAGATAGTTAGGAAATTAGCGTGCACACTAGCTAAGGGAAGAGGCATCAGATTTCGGCACCTTGGGGTCAAATTTTGGTTCTAATATATTCTGATTAAGTGAACTTGAACAGATTAATCAGTGTCCTAGTTCTTAGTACACTTTTTTCATTAAATGGTCATAATAATGCTCAGATAAATATTTTGAAGATGAAATCAGATGTTCAACTAAAATCTTTAAAACTAGACCTAGTCTTTGTCTGGTCACGCTTCTATAACAAAATATCACAGACTAGATGCCCATAAAGAAGAATTTAAAGGGTATTTCCCACAGTTCTGGAGACTCTGAGTCCAAGATTTGGGGACCAGTATATGTAGAATCTGGCGAGAGCCCACTTCCTGGGTCATAGATGGCCACCTTCTTGCTGTGGCGTCCCGAGGCAGAAGGGGTGAAGGAGCTCTCAGGGTCTCATTTATAAGGTCACTAATCCCATTGTGAAGGCTTTACCTTCATAACCTAGTCACTGGCCAAGGCCAACAAACAATCACACTGGGGGGTGGGGTTCAGCATAGGAATTTTGGGAAGACACAAACATTCAGTTTAGAGGAACCATGAAAAACAAAAATCCATAAACATTTATTATCATCGTGATGTTGTTATTCTTTTATTGTTATTATTTTATACTATAGCAGCAATTCTATGATATACCTTAAAGTTATACTGTAAATGATTTAAACATTTTGAATAGAATACTTTAAAGGTCACATCTGTTCATCACATATAGGACTCCATCGGGTTTTAAACAGTCAAAAATTTTATTTTATTCTCTTTATTTTCTTTTTTGAAAATAATCTCTGCATCCAATGTGGGGCTTGAAACCATGGCTCTGAGATCAAGAGTCTTATATTCCACCAAGTGAGCCAACCAGGAACCAGCAATCCAAAATTTAAAAAATATATAGTATTTTATTATATTTTTAATCTTCATTTATTTTTGAGAGAGACAGAGTGTGAGCAGGGGAGGAGCAGAAAAGAGTGGGAGACACAGAATCTGAAGCGGGCCCCAGGCTCTGAGCTGTCAGCACAGAACCCAACACGGAGCTCGAACTCATGAACTGTGAGATCATGACCTGAGCCGAAATCGATGCTCAACTGACTGAGCCACCTGGGTGCCCCCCAAAATATATAGTATTTTAAATTCATTCACAATTTTAAGACAAAATTATGTATTTGGGCCATGAAAAATATTTAGAAGTATCAAAAAACTAGAAAATACTTCAATAGTCTATGGCCATACCACCCTGAACATGCCCGGTCTCGTCTGATCTCAGAAGCTAAGCAGGGTCGGGCCTGGTTAGTACTTGCATGGGAAAATACTTCAATAAAAAGCACCTCTTTTTTAGTAAAAGCTAAAGCTACTTGAGAAAAGGAAAAAACTTTTACTTTTCCGCACAGTGTATGAGGTGTATAAAACATTCTACCTATTATATCACTATGATATTAAAATGAAATTAATAAAACAATTATAAAAATATTTGTGACTAAATAAAGTATATAAAATGTATATCTCAAAAGGTAAGGAAGAAGTTGAAAAAGGGAGTTTAAAGGTAGCTGCTTATAAAGGAGGGTTGCTTATAAGAGAAGTTGAAGTGATATTGATATGTCAGTTAGTTACCACCATTCTGAAGGAAGTGCTGAGATGTTAGGGTCATGTTGACCCTTCTGTCTGTAAGTACTCCCATAAAATTTACAGTTCATCTCTCCCAGATTCTAGTGTGTTTCTTTGTAACTGTTTGCAGCCCACTTTTAATAAGTAATAACCTAGAGTATATAAAGTAATTAACCATTGTCTGTTGATAAGATTTTAGGATTGTGAACCTCTTTTGTTATTCAACTATCTGGTATGTTTGCTATTTATTTTTGGTAAAATTCTTACCATCCCAGACAACTTTGAGAAACTGGCCTACTGTGTAGCAGTTAGAATATTCCATTAGTGCTGCTAATCATATTAGCTTTTACCCTCCCCCTGGGAAATAGGAATTGGAAATGGGCTTGTTCTAGATTGTGAACAACTGATCAGATTCTCCTTCCTAGATTTTCAAACCTGACCTGAAGCACAGAAAGGAGCAACAGAGCTGGAGTTTGTTGGGTGAACATGATGAAAATGAATGAGTTCCTTTTGCTGGGAAACATAATTATTTTTTAATTTTTAGATAAAGTTTTATTACAAGAAAAGACACAAATTATAATTGTACAGATATATGTGTCTCACTGTTTGAACATATCTGTGTCACTCACATTCAAAAACAGTAAACCTTTTAAGAATTTTTAAAGTTTATTTATTTATTTTTGAAAGAGAGAGAGAGCACAAGTGAGGGAGCGTTAGAGACAGAGAGAGACAGAGAGACAGAGACACAGACAGAGGCAGAATTCCAAGCAGGCTCCGCACTGTCAGCACAGAGCCCAGCAAGGGGGCTTGAACATAAGAATGATGAGATCATGACTTGAGCCTAAATCAAGAGCTGGATGCTTAACTGACTTAGACACCGAGGTGCCCCCTCCAAAATAAAACATTTTACCGTAGGATCTCCACTTTTTCCAATTTGCTCCAGACTTTTATGTAGGTACCAATGAAGGTCCCAATGACAGATTACATAATTCACCCAAATTCACTTAATCATAACATATTAGAATCCGAATTTGACCCCCGAGAGGCCTGACTCTGAGGATTCTCTTAACTAATATGCATGCTTCCTTACTAATTATCTTAACTAACATAATTTTTACATTAAATCTCTGACATTTAAGTTAGTTTTTTTTTTCTTGATTTGCTTTAGATTAAGGTGTTGATAATCTATGGGAAATGTTTCAGACCGGTCTTAATTTACCTAAGAAAAATAAAACAGTGTTTAAAGGGAATATATAAGAGTTAATTAAGTATAGATAGTAGAGGGATGGGAGGAAAGAAGTGTGTTGTTCCAAGGGTACAGTCAGTGTAGGCTAGTCAAGGTGGGCCATCACATTGAAATCCATAGGTCCAACAAAGCTCACTATACAGTGGTATGGGATGTGTGTCTTCAGCATTTAGCACTATCAAAAGAATGCTCCAAATTAATACTCCCATGAGCAGTGTTTAAGAGCTCCTGGTACTTCATGGCCCCATGTAAAATTAGCATGTTTTGTCCTTATAATATATATGTGTGTATGCATATGTATATATGTATATATATTTTATGCATTGAGATATGTATTCATTGTTTTCATTTGCACTTTCCTGATGACTAGGTTGGTCACCTCTTAATATATTTTTAGAATTTCCAAAGCTTCATATATGAAGTGCTTTCCCCAATGTCTGCCCATTTTTTTCTACCACGCTTGTCTGTATCTTAGTTATTTAAAGGATTGCATATTCTGGATACAAGTCCCTTGCTAGTTACTGTGTTATAAAAAATGTGTTTCTTTGGAGATTGTGATGAAAAGAATTTTCTAATTTTAACCTAGTTAACTTCATCAGTCTTTTCTTTTATGTCAAGTGTTCTTTGTGTTATTTAAACTTTCTAAAGGCATGAACACATTATATATATATATATATATATATATATATATATATATATATATATATATAACCTTTATATATATTTACCTTTCGCAATGATATCCTTGGTCAGTTATTTTTTTTAAATTTTTTTTTCAACGTTTTTTATTTATTTTTGGGACAGAGAGAGACAGAGCATGAACGGGGGAGGGGCAGAGAGAGAGGGAGACACAGAATCGGAAACAGGCTCCAGGCTCCGAGCCATCAGCCCAGAGCCTGACGGGGGCTCGAACTCACGGACCGCGAGATCGTGACCTGGCTGAAGTCGGACGCTTAACCGACTGCGCCACCCAGGCGCCCCAGTCAGTTATTTTTATATAGAGAACAAGGTAGATGTCACATTTTATCTTGTTTTGTTTCCCAGTATGGCTAACAAGTCGACTCAGTAGTAATGACTGAAAAGCCTAATCTTTCCTGTGTGTCCCGTGGTTTTACCTTCATTATAAATCATAATCCAGCATGTGTGGCTCTGTTTAGGGCCTCTTTATACACTAATACCATCCACTATATTACTGACCTTTCTAATAAGTTTTGATGTCTGGAAGTCAAAATTCTCCATATTGGTCCTTCTTTAAGATCTTCTTAGCACTTCTGAATCCTTTGTATTTCAATAAAAATAATCTCATCAAATTCCCTATATAGGCAAATGTGCTGGGATAGTCATTGGGATTTCATAGAATGTAAAGATCAACATGGGTAAAGTTGTGTCCTTTGTAATATTGATTTTTTTTAAAAAAAATAAGCATAGTGTATCCTTCCATTTATTTGAGTCTTCTTTACTATTTCTCTTACTTTTGGGATAAAGGATTTGTAGCAGTTTCATTAAACTCAGTCCTAGAATGTGGTGTTTTTGATGCTTCCAAAATAGTAGGTATATATTTTCTTAATTATTTTGAAATATATTGTTGTTTAGAAATAAAGTTGTTTTGGGGCACCTGGGTGGCTCATTCAGTTAAGTGTCCAACTTTGGCTCAGGTCATGATACCATGGTTGGTGAATTCGAGCCCCACATCGGGCTCTATGATGATAGCTCATAGCCTGGAGCCTGCTTCAGATTCTGTGTCTCCCTCTCTTTCTGCCCCTCCTGACTCACATTCTCTTTCTCTCTCTCTCAATTTTCTGTCTCTCAATAATAAATAAATAAAATTGTTTTTGTGTATCTACTTTATATAGTACGTTTGCTAAATTTGTTTATAAATTCTAATAGATTATGTTTAAAATTGGAATGTTTATTTTACATTGTATCTGTTGCAAATAATGCCACTTTATTACTAATTAAAATTTATTTATTTATTTATTTATTTATTTATTTATTTATTTTTGCTTATAACACTGGCTGAAACCTTCAGCATAATGTTAAATAGGAGAGTAGAAGGGATTATAGTGGATATCAGTATGTCATTTCCGATCTCAGAAAGAAAACAATTAAATTTTCATCATTTAGTCTGATGTTTACTGTAGGATTTTTGGTAGTCCCTTTAATAGAGAAATTTTCTTCTGGTATTTGGTGGACAAGAAATTTTATGAAATGTCTGTTGGATTTTATAAAATAGACTTTTTCTACCTCTATTGAAAATACTACATGTTTTTTTCTGTTTGTATTAGCTTCTATTATGCCTTTTTTCTTTTTTACTTCTCTTAGTATGGAAACTTACAAATTGATATATGAATATTAAATCCATTGTACATTTCACTAATTAGACTTTACTACTCCTTTATTGTTTCAATAAAGTTTTTAACATGTACCCTAGTTTATTTTAGTCTGATATAATTAAATGCGCACCTACGTTGGTTTGATATATTTTAAAGTTTTACTGTTTTTCAGAAAAGAAAATAATCTTCGAATAATTTTGTTATCTATTGCCACCCTGAAATTTAAGTGTGGTGTATGTATAGGATATATATATATATATATATATATATATATATATATATATACACACATATACACACACATATGAATATATATATATTTATATACACACACATACACACATATGAATATATATAAACACATGTATGTATACATAAACATATATGTATACATATTCTTATTATATAAAGTCAATATTTAGATTTATCTGTATGTTTATATTTGATATCACTTTTAATTGTTTGTCTTCAACTTTCATTTTGAATCATTTTTCTTCAGGCTGAATGTTGATGTTCTTTTTATTTTATTTTGGTGTAGATCCACTGGAAACAATTTTTCCAAGTTACTGTGTTTCTCAAATTTTCTGTTTGCTTCAATTTTGAGAGATATTTTCACTGAGTTTGGAATACTGGGTCTTAGTTTTTCTGTTCCAGCACTTTGGAAGAAACAGCCAACTATTGTATAGTTTTTATTAAGAAAGGAAAAGCATTGCTGATGTATGAAACTGCCTTGCACCCACAAATGCGAACTGGCCTAACACTCACAGCTGGGCCATGAAGTTCTCCCTCTTGATATAAACATTGATTTAACACCAACATCATAAAAGTCACAGTGCAACCATGAAGTGAGGCAAAAATGACCCCTTCATAATTTTGTCCAAGCTCAGGCAAAACCATGGACACTGTAAAACCTGCAAAACACCAACCAAAATCCTCTTGTCTAATATAAGTGACTGCTTTTTTTGACCGATTGACATCTTTAGTCCCACTTACTCTGTACATAGCCATAGTCTACCTATTTTGGCAAAATAGATATCATACTGGAATATGATACTAATTTGTTTACTCTTTTATGTGTTTCAGATGGATATCAAAAACAGAAACTTTATTTATTGTCTACATTGTCAAATTCCCACAGCCTAAGAATAAGTCTAATACATAGAAGGCACCCAGTAATAATTTATTAAAGGAATCAATAAAAATGAACTCCTGTTTCTTTAAAGACTTGTAATTTTCAGTTATATAGAGGATAAAATCTAAATTCCATAATGTGCTGTGGATATGGAGATCTCAAACCATCCCTAGGTTTAGGGATTCACTAGCAGGACTCAGAAAAGCTGTGATGCTCATAGTTAGGGTTTTTACAGTGGGAGCCTACAGACTAAAATCAGCAAGGGTAAAGACACAGGGACGAAGCCCAAGAGAAACCACAGAAACACACTTAATTCTCACGACAACGATGTGTGACAACACACAAGATGTTGCCAACCAGCAAAATTCACCAGAGCCTTGTGGTCCAGAGACTGATTGCTGTCAGTAACATAGGTATGCAAGGTCCATTTGACTAATGTCAGCTACTTAGATAACCCGTGTTGGGCTCTATGGTAGCAGTACAGAGCCTGCTTGGGAGTCTCTCTCTCTCTCTGTGTCTTTGTCTGTCTCTCTCTCTGCCCCTCTCCTGCTTATACTCTCCCTCTCTCAAAGAAAATACAATTTTGAAATGAAGCGAAAATGGAGAAGCATAATGTACCTATAATAGCTTTGTTTTTTCTCTTCATCTCTGTAATTTGTAACAAGCTGAAAACCAAACCAAAATCCTAAGCTGTCTGGAGGATCTAAGTTTAGTTTGTTCTAGTTCCCGTTATTTTTCCGTGTCTGTCCACAGATGTCTCAAATGACAGGAAATATGACATCGAGTGATGGGTGCAATGAGGGCCACGAAGCCACTTGGCCATACTCAGCTGAGCTGCTGCGGCATTAGTCGAGTTACTGTGGTTTGCATTTCATTGCCCATGCTAGAGCAACAGTTTTATATAGATGACTAGATTATTTCCAGCAGACATTATTTTGCATGACAAAAAATTTGTTTCATAATTTAGGAGAGTTAGATATCTATCAAAACAGCAGTGATAATGGAATGGTAACAGAATGATGGCACCTATCAGTTTTCTCTGGTGAAGCTATTGCCAGTACATTTTATCGTAGAAAGTGTCTTACACCAAGACATACTTAAAGGTTTCTTTCCTGAATGGCCACTCCTTTCTTTCCTAAATTGGTGTATATTTTAAAACTTTAATAAGTCTTTTGAAGCAGGAAAATAAATTACTTGATGACAGAGATAAATCAGTCAGTTAAGGTGCATTCCCTTGGCCTGTCTTTCATCTGAAGTGTACCATTTATGGAATTATTAAAACCATTGCTATTGTGTTGGCCCCTTTAATGTTCAAAGTGAGTTTTGTATAAATCTTTCTTTGGGGTTTCTCTTTCATTGCTTCATATAGTTGAAGAAGATACTGATGTTTAGTTTTGCAAAGACTTTCCGATTCTTAGCTTATGTCATAAATCTTATATTGCATGTTTGGCTTCTCACTTAGACACAAAGCAGTGTTTGTTCTGTGCCTTGTAAACTTATCATCCCAATACTTTGTATTCTCGTTCCTGTGTGAGACTTATTGAACTCTGTCCATGGTACTTCACGTTTCTTGGTAGATGCATGGTATTTCAGTGAGGTTGGAACTGAAGTTGACATTGCTGTATTGTGGCTAATTCAAGACCACTATTACTTTCTTCAAAATACCTAGCCTATCATGTGTCAATGTTGAGTTGACACTTGGGAGAATGTAAACTGCTGAATTATCTTCATTTCATGTTAAAATATTTTTATTTCACTATGCTGATGATTTAGGAGGAAGATATTTCCTCCTTCCAAGGAAGAGCTTAAATATTTCCAGCTCAATTAATGTGAGTGCTCATTTCAGAGAACAATAGCTTCATTAAGGGAAAACTTCGCAGGTTATTTTAGAAAAAGTATTGTTAGAATACCTTCATAATAATAAACAAACAAACAAAACTGCCACATCCTAAGAGGTTTGGGACTCTTGGCAGTCTCAGTTTTTACTGAAGAAAATAGGCATTAAAATCTTTACATTTATTTATTTATTGACTCTCACACCCACGTTGTTGTTGCTACTAATTGCTGCATTTAGTCCCTAGGGATATACTAATGAAACATTTCATTAACATAATAGAAATACAACCAAGAAAATAGTCTGCTTCCTTCAAAGTAAAAAGCTAATTTCCTATATATGTCTCAAAAGGGAAACAAGAATAAATGGAAATTGTGACTTGCCAAATGCTAGACGGATGGTTACAGTCTATCATGGGATTTCTCAAGCTCACAATATTGGAAATGTTTATAACACAGCCAAAGTCATTTAATTGGTTAAATTACTTTACAAGAGATCAGGAAGTAAAATTCCCCAGGCACTTTTACTATGTAAAAGAAGTACCTTGGGAATTAAACCAATAATTACCATTCATGCAAGATTTGAGGAACCAAAGGAAAATCACAGATTAAAATAGAAGATGTGTTGGGGCTCCTGGGTGGCTCAGTCAGTTAAGTGTCCAACTTCGGCTGAGGTCATGATCTCATGGCTCCTAGGTTCAAGACCTCCACTGCGTTGGGCTCTGTGCTGACAGCTCAGAGCCTGGAGCCTGCTTTGGATTCTGTGTCTCCTTCTGTCTCTGCCCGTACCCTGCTTATGATCTCTCTCTCTCTCTCTCTCTCTCTCTCGTTCTCAATATAAATAAACATTTAAAAAATTAAAAAAATAAAATATAAGATGTGTTGCGCTCAGGCTATCTGTATCTGTATGTAGATTGGTGCACACATATATATCACATATATGTTTGATACATGATTGTATGCGTATTTTAAGAAAATAATTAACAAGCTGAAAAGTGTTCAGAATACAGTATTTATAACTTCCAAATTGGTGCTTAAAAATCCAAGATGAAATGTTTTTGTTATGAAAAAAACATTATATCTGGGGAATTTAGTCATTTAGCATTTATACACAGGTATATCTGTCAATGTTCAGGTGATTAGTACAAATCGATTTTAATACATTTATAATATAGTTTTCTGAAAAATTTCCCCAAATATTACAAATACACATATATTTGTGTTACAGATATAATATCAAACTTCCTTTTTAAAACAACATTACAGAAATGCAAGTTGTTTATCATGAAATTGTTAAAATGCAGTGGTATGTTTCATTGGGAAAGGAATGATCATCCCAAAATTTCCAATAAATTAGAATTTTTGGTTAAAACAAGTAAGTGTGTTTCAGAATTTAAGCATAGTTTAGTTTTATCATACCAAAGCTATATAGTTTTAAGTAAATTTGTCAAAATAAGCCATAAATTTTAATTTTAGTATATGGTTTGAAAGTTTATCAATGAAAATGTAGTGAACATATTTGCTTCTGTTCCAAATGGAGTAACAGGGAACACAATTAGTGTTCTGCAGGAAACACCCAAAAACTGGGAAAAATATAGACAACATTGGTTTTTCATGACACTAGCATCAGTAAATGAAAGCCAGCAATACCTGAGAGAGAACAAGTTTAAATGAACTCCTGTGTTTGCCCAGCTTATTGCTCCAAGAGGGTTTCCAGGTGATGCAGGGAAATTCATTAGGATCCCAATGGACTCCCAGAGTAGCATAGTTGGAGTTGAGAGTCTCAAGAGACCAAGAAGGCACCAGGGAGGTAGAGAAGATCATAGTTCTGAAGAAGATGTCCCTCAAGAATTGAGCAGTGTAATGATCACCATACATACGGGAAGAAAGTACTCAAAGGGGGGAAATACTTCTGAATTTGATTAGAGGTAACAGTGCCTGGTGATGTAAATGTTTGTGAATAGTACACTTTTTCTCTAACCAGACTGTAAAGTCTCAGGATACACAGAGCATTGGCTCAATAATGATGTATAATTAGCTCTAGACTCAATGGTGTTCCATCAAACCATAACAGATTCTGGAAGTATTACAGAAAAAAAATCAAAATTTTGAATTAACATAAATTAGTACAAAATAAAGTGCAAGACTCTTTGTTGGAATACAAAACTTTCTAGCACCCCACCCATACTAAGAAAATAATCTCTTATGTTCGATAAAAATTAACAGCAATGGCAAGAAACAGAAAAGTAAATCCTAAGATGAGAAGATTCAATCAAAATAGACCCAGTGTTGAAACATATGTTAGAATTATAAGACAAAGATATTAAAACAGTTATTTTTACTGCATTGTACGTGTTCAAAATGTTGAAACTAGACAATGAAAACTGCATGATGCTTCGTGGAGACATGGAAAATATAGAAAAGATCCAAACTAAATTCTCAAAATGAAAACTTCAAAATGTGAGATGGAAAATTCACCAGATACATTTAATTACTTATTAGACTTTACAAAAGAAAATATTAGTGAAATTGAAAATGCAATAATAGAAACTATTCAAAATGATAGAAACTATTCAAAAAGAGAAAAATAAAATAAAAAATATTAAAAGAGGATATGCAAGTTATGTGACAACCTTAAACAAATTTATATATTATACATATTACATTATCATGTTTTTGTATAATATTTTATATATTGCATATATAGTATATATTGTATATATTACATTATATATGTATAATGTAACATATTCTATATTATAATGTTATTTAACTGATTATAGTTCCCAAAGGAGAGGGGAATGGATAAATATTTTTATAATAAATAATGATGGAAAATTTCCTAAACTGATGAGATCTCCTTGGAAAGAAAACATTCATAGACATTAATTTTCCAGTACTTTTCATTTTAAGACTAATAATGAAGGATATCATTAATTAGGTCTCTCTTTTATGATTTTCAGGTGTATTTAGGTCCATACACCCTTAGTCTTTTGATGAGAATAAATCAAGTAATTCCAATTATGTAAATTTGGTCTCATCCTCTAAGGACAGATTAAAATATGCTCTCAGGTAACATTGAACTTAATAAATTAAATAATTAAATAATAATTACATTTCCAGGGAACTTACCCTTAAATGATCTTAAAATTGATCATTTGACTTCGAGCTGTGAATTTTTCCACCAAAGCAGTCAAATACCTATGCCAATATTTAATTTTAACTAATACTAATTGAAAGAATCATATGGAAGACTTTTGAGGCAATAGTTTTTGTAAATGAGTTAAGGAATGTGGGTGAAATTGATGAGGGGTTGGGTGGATGATGATAATAATTGTATCATTTTGTTGCTGATTTAGTCAGTGCTTATCCTCTGCCATTTACCACATGTACATTATATCATTTAATCCTCATCTTAGGTGAGTGGCAGTGTGGAGATTTAATCTAGACCCATATTTTTCTTCTTTAAAAAAAATATTTATTTATTTATTTATTTATTTATTTATTTATTTATTTAGAGGAGAGAACACATGGGTATGTGCACGCTGGGGAGGGACAGAGAGAGAAACAGAGAATCTCAAGCAGGCTCTGTGCTGTCAGTGCAGAGATGGATGGGGGGCTTGATCCCACAAACATGAGATCATACCCTGAGCTGAAATCAAGAGTCAGATGTTCAACTGACTTAGCCATCCATGCGCTTCTAGACCAAGATTTTTCTATGCTAAACTCTGAACAATGTCACTATTCTATTTTGCGTTAGAAGTATCAGTAAAATATCAGTAATTTTCATAGATAAAGAAGTAGCTTACCATTGCTTTTAAATTTTTCTCCTCTGCTTTTATTAAAGTCTTTTAATCTTTGTTATCAGAAATATCACTCTAGGGGCGCCTGGGTGGCTCAGTCAGTTAAGCGTCCGCTTCAGCTCAGGTCATTTTCAGTTCAAGCCCTGTGTCAAGTTCTGTACTGATAGCTCAGAGCCTGGATCCTGCTTCAGATTCTGCGTCTCCCTCTCTCTCTGCCCCTCCCATGCTCATGCTCTGTCTGTCTCTAAATAATAAATAAACACTAAAAAAATTAAAAAGAAGAAATATCACTCTAATTCTTAAATTATGAAGATATATAAACTTTTGTAATACATATTATGATTCTTTATAGATGATTTTGGAATATGTTAATGCCCTGCTATAATAGGTTTTTATGAGTATTTATAGAAAGTGATATGTAAATTAGTAAAATTTATCTTTCAGGAATCCATCACTTAAGGTTACATGTACACTTACTAATTTATTTATTTCCTATGTCTCTTTGTGTGCTGTGTACCTTCCTCCAGGGGTATATTCTGATTCTTGTTTATGCTTCAGTATTTGGCATGGGTTTGGCTTCTGTCATTCCAAAATTAATTCTCATTTTTCTTATTAATTAATATAAAGACTAGAAACATGATTTTCCTCAGTGTATATATAGAGTGTATGTTTTTTTAAGTATAATGGATATACAGTATTCTATTAGTTTCATGTGCACAACATAGTTATTTGACATTTGTATACATTGTGAATTCATCACGACAGGAAGTCTAGTGAGCATCTGTATGTGTATGTATGGTGAATACAAAGCTAATTCATATTGACTGTATTTCCCATGCTGTACTTTATATCCTTAAGACTTACTTATTTTATAAGTAGATGTTTATATCTCTTGGCCCCCTCCATCCCTTTTGCATCACCCATCCCCAGCACCAGTCTCCTCCTCTGACCACCACCATCTCTGTTTCCTGTATCTGTGAGTCTGGGTTTTGTCTCATTTTTCTTACTTGCTTATTTTGTTTTTAAAAGTCAGGATAAAATACTAGAATGTAATAGGCCATTATTCTAATTGATAATAGCACAGAGGTAGCTACTTGTGAATTCTTTTTCTTAGTGATATCTTTCTAACAACATGAAACATCATGGAATTCTACTTATTTTCATTTTCTAAATCATTCAAATCTGGCTCTTTTGTACATTGAACATACAACACAGTATCTTTGTCTACTTACTTAAGACTTTACCATATTCTTCTTCAAAGTGTACTTTATGCTATTAGAATTTCTAAACACTTATAGGGTAATATGCTTGATGTGTTTTGGGGAAAGCACTTTTATGAACTGACAGGTTCAGCTACTTTTTAAAATTATTACGGTTATTTTAAAAATAATTCCACCTAACATGACAGAAAAAAATTATAATACTTTAACAAAAGAAATGGTTTGTTCATATTTAGCTCAATTTTAGTGAATAAAATTCATAGAACTTTCAACAAGATGTCCACCAAGGGTATCAGTTCTTAACTGTAGTGGTATTGCTTTTGGTGAGCATTAGTGAGATGAGTTTCAAGTTATCTTACTTTTGGAAAAAAGTACATTCACTTGTATTCCCATGATAACTTAATACCAATGAATGTTGCAGTCATGTTTTCATACATGAGGGTATAAGGGCTGAGATTACTATTCACAAAATATAGATAAAAACTAAGTTTGTTGAAGCATGGGTGACCACAGTTACATTTATGCCTTCAAAGAGAGGTGACATTAATTATCCTTGTGCTTGTAAATTATCGTCATCCTCATTTTTTGTAACTGACGGTCATGTGTATGCATCACTAAAGAAGAAGGAAAGGGTAGATGAAGAAAACAGTAAAATTATACGTGTGCGATGAATTACCAAGAGGCATGGATATGTATATTTTTTAGCAACACTAAAAAGCTGTCATAACCAAATTAAAAACAAACCATAGTGTAAGTGAAAGTTCCAAAACAGAATTTATGTCAAATTCTGTAAGGCTGTTAATAATATTTATTATAATTCTGAACATTATTTGCCTGTGTGATTATTCTTTAATAATTAACATAGTTCATTGGGCACCATAAATAATACCTTTGGAGTAGTGCTAGAAAATACATATGAAAATTAGTTTAGCTGTATTTTTTCTTGTAGACTGCTACTGTTAAGAATTTAATGAGATTTACTAAAGTTACAATGCAATATACATAGCACTCTGCATCTAGTAAGGAAATGATTCTAACCTACCTTCCCCAAATGTTTTATGGGGCCATGTAGTAAAATGAAGGCATATCTCTGGAGGTATCTTGCAGTCAGGATAATTTTTTATGTTTAATTATTTGTTTTTGAGAGAAGGAGAGAGAGAGAAAGAGAGCCAGTGCATACGTGAGTATGAGAGGAGCAGAGAGAGAGAGAGAGAGAGAGAGAGAGAGAGAGAGAGAATCCCAAGCATACTCCATGCTGTTGGTGCAGAGCCCAATGTGAGGCTTGATCCTGTGAACCCTGAGATCATGACCTGAGCCAAAATCAAGAGTTGGGGACACTTAACTGACTGAGCTCCCAGGAGTTTCGCAGATATATGTGGCTGAAAACTGAAGGCAAGGTAACAGGCAAAATCCCAAGTGGTATTCAATAGTCTTGATGGGAGTTATGTAGTTTTTAAAGCACAGTATACTTAAGGACCAAACTGAAATTATTCTTATGCATGCTAATGCTCACATGACGTAATTTCCCCAAGGAACCCTATCTGGTAACAATTCTAGCATTATTCCTGCCAACAGAAACATGGCATCACATGCATTTTCAATATTAAACCTAAATTCAAAATTTTAGTGTAGGAATATGATTCATATTACACATTTTGATGAAAGCTAATGTCTTATAGGTTTCAGGAATGCCCTTTCCAAGGCTTCTACAATTGAGGTTCAGGCAATTTAGTTTCTATAATTTTTACTGCTATTGTATTTAAATCTCAGCTTCCATATTCATCATAAGGTCCTCCATTCTGTATGGGTAAGCTTCCCTTTTAGCAACTTTTCATTGCTAAAAATATATCAGTAAGCATTTAGTGTCCATCTCTGTAAGTAAATAATAACAATGAACAGGAAGGATGTAGAACAATGTTTACAAAGTTTGTTGTCATCTGGCTGTCATCAGGTACTCTATTAATAACACTATAGTTTGCTCTGATCTGAGTACCTGGTCAGAGGTTGGCCTTGGAAATTTACTTACATTAATAAGGATGAATCTAAGAAGATTATTTCTGTAAGAATGTGCTGTATTCTTTCTCTATAGGGATATTCTAAAGGCTGCCGTGGCTTGGCCATTTGTCATTTGGGTAGAGACTTAAGTTCATCTCCCACTTGCCCAGTTGTATAAAGAATGTTGAGTATCATCCTTCAACGATGTCGCCCCATTCAGGAAATAGAGGAAGAAGACAAGTGAGATCTGCCATTGACTATAAAAAGTCACAAGTAAGCAGAGCATAGCTAGTAGGTAGCAGAGGTACCCATGAAATACACAAGTTCACATAGCAAGAGAAAAAATAACTGTGCAAAGACCAAAGTCCTTTATTTCAACGCTTTTTAGTTTACAGAAATTTATGAGTTAGAAGGTGCCAAAACTTGTATGGCAAATTTATGAGTGATAAAGTTTTACTGAAAGCTGTTTATGAGCCCTTAGAACATTGGAGTTGAAACATATGTCAAGGTTAAGTTTAAATTCAGTAATCAAGATGAAAATATTTTCTTATCAAATTTATCCTTATAAGTCCTTAAACTTGCCAATAAAGTAATAAAGCATATTAATTTTGTGTGTATTATACCATTTTACTCTTTTTTTAACTAATTAGTAAAATAATTTTTAACCAATAGTTTTTAATTAATTACTGAATAATGCATCCATTTTTTTGTGGTTAGAGAAATCTTTATAATCATTCATATTCTGCACAAATTTAATCCATATGCAAAAACTGATGTTTGATTGTATGAGTTATATGAATAGAAATGGGGCATGACTTAGCCCATACAGTTTAGAGCCCAGAAATTAAATGCACATATATACTGAAAAACAAGTATACCCTCATTTTAAAAAATCTTAAGATTACCCACTTCTGAAATAATTAGCACAGTAATTACAATGTGGATATTAGTATCTTTGTTTCATAGATGAGAAGGCAATAGCTCTCAAAGATGTTAGCTAAATTTCTCAAATCATCCAATTGAGTAACATTCACTCATCCTTTTCATTAAGTATTCTTTTTGTTCATTAAGTATCCTTTCATTGCTTCCCATGTGTGAGACTTTCTGTTAGTCTTTGGGACTATTTCATGAAAAGAAAAGAAAAAAAAAAGAAAAAAAAAGATTATTTCTGGTATCTGCCCTCTGGTATTTAAAGTTTTGTCATTTTGGTTCTATATCTTTTTTGTTTTGTTTTGTTTTGATATTTGTTTTAGGTGTTTTTGTTTGTTTGTTGCATTATACTGTGTCAGAAGATCTATAGGAAATTCATTTGGGGAACATTAAAACCATACAACCTGTGCATTACATAATCATTTTAACCTTTATATAAAACCAGTTGAACTGTAAGTAATCGATAGGACTCCACGAATGCTGAAGCTTTATACAATGTCATTGCAAACCACAACACTTCTCTGCTATGTTAATATCGATATAAGTACGTATTACAACATGGGAGATTTGATATCTCTGTGTCTCATTTTCTCAGCCTGCAAATGGGAATAATAAATGTACTTACCCACTAAGATTGTTGAGGGGATTTTGTGGATTAGCAATGTAAATCATTTTGAAAAGAGCCTCATAGTAGGCTTTCAGTCACTGTTGGCTGTCGTAAATTTATCTCCATTGCAAATAATAATATTTTAAAGCATTTTAACTACATTAGTTAGTACAATAACTTTGTTATAGGTACATATATTGTTTGTCACATTTTAACAAGTACGTTAATTCACTTTTATTGAGTGTAAAACAGCACACTAATTGCTGTGGGAGATACCAAATTATCCTAAAAAATCAGGAGTGTGAAGGCAACATCCAGGGCATGGCTGTGACACAGGAGAAAGGAATACATGGTATATTGGAGATAAAAATCAAACTATCACGGGAAGGAGAAAAGAGAGCTATTAATCGTTACCTCCTTTTAGCTTGCAAAAATTGCAAAATACATTTTTGGAAAGGAATATTAAATTATTTTTCTCCTCCTTTAAAAGCATCTTGAAAGAACAATGATTTTATGCTAAGGGCCTCTACCAGTTTTGTTATAAACCTAGACTATCTCACGAGATATTTAACCACAGTTATGTATTTCATGTCTCTCTCAGCCTAGAAAGAAAATATCCATCACGCCTATATCTCTAGCCAGTGGGCTTTTCACATTTTACACTAACTCTGAGGGTAGCTTCTCAAAAAAACCTCTGAACCCTGAACCACAGAAATTTGGGCTGATAAACTCCTTTTTCTCAGAAAGTGAAAATTTCCATCCACACAGTTCTCTTTTTTCCTCTGGCACAAGTCTGGAACTTTATTTTGCTATTTAACTTTTTATCTTTAGTAACTTGCTATCTGAGATTTTTGTATTCTGCCTCTGATACAGCATCCTGCTTCCAAAGTTCTCACTGGATTCTTCTTGGTCTCAATGGTTCCCTGAAATTGCATAGAATTTCCAATTGGAAAAATGGGCAGTTGTAGATCTTCTCTTAGACTCCTGCTTCCATCTGGAATTTTTTTTCCTCTTTGATTATTTCTTTTATTTTTTTTAATTTAAAAAAATTTTTTAATGTTTATTTATTTTCGACAGAGAGAGAGCACGAGTGGGGGAGGGGCAGAGAGAGAGGGAGACACAGAATCCGAAGCAGGTTCCAGGCTCTGAGCTGTCAGCACAGAGCCTGACGTGGGGCTTGAACTCACAAACCATGAGATCATGACCTGAGCTGAAGGTAACAGGCCAACTGATTTCTCTGTCATATTTCTTGTTTGAAAGATATATGTTGAAGGTTTATATTACCTTTTCAAGTGAAAAATATAATGAATTTATAAATCTCAATTCTTTGAAATAACGTTTGGACTAATTATCCAAGTGCACAAGTGTGTCACTGTTATACTTAGCTGCCATATATTTCTTTTCAAGTTTTTATTTAAATTCCAGTTAGTTCACATAGAGTGTAATATTAATTTCAGGTGTAGAATTCAGTGATTCATTACATACTAGAGCACTCTTTGCTCGTGGCAACAAATGCCCTCCTTAGTACCCATCGCCCATCTAACCCATCTCTCACCCACCTACCTCTGTCAACCCTCAGTTTGTTCTCTATAGTTTAGAGTGTGTTTTATGATTACCACTCTTTCCTTCTCCCCTGTATTAATCTCTTTTGTTTCTTAAATTCCACATATGAGCGAAATCATGTTATTTGTCTTTCTCTGAGTGACTTATTTTGCTTAATATAACTCATTTTAGCTCCATCCACATTGTTGCAAATGGCAAGATTTCATTTCTTTTGATGGCTGAGTAATATTCCATTGTAGATATACCACACTGTCTTTCTCCAAATTCATTAGTCAACATATGATTGAGCTTTATCCATAATTTGACTATTGTTGATAATGATAAGTTCCCATGAAATTATATCGTGATATGTAAAGTTTCTAAACTGCTGCCTTTGGAAATTATTTCAATACATAGAACATCCTTTGCTTGCAGGAATGACCCAGGTTCAGGAAAAAGACTAGGTAGATACATTTTATTGATACACTTTTGTGAACTATTACGCTGAATTATGTAAACTATTTCATATCTCTAAAATGATAATTTTACATGGTTCGATCTAACACAACTTGAATATAAAATCTTCCTTTCTGACACATGGAGAACTTTAAATTATTGTAGCCTTATTACATAAGAGGTCATTTTGCCCTATCCTCATCTGTATATTAGGAGGTATTCATCTTTGTTATATTTTAAAGATCATGTAAAGTCTCATATTAGTTTTATGCATATTTTACTTTATTTGCATAATTTAACATATAATAATACCTACTTCCTCTGTGCTTTGAACTGCTCATTACTTTTATAATAACGTTGTAATTATAAATATTTAAATGTTTATTTTAAATTGTTTGGCCAAAGCATATATTAAATTTATTTTACATAAAAAATAAGTTTTCAAGGAAAATATCACTCATAGAAAAATATTTATTATAGTATAAGTTAAATGGCTAGTTGTTGTAATGTAAATGAGACTATTACTGAAAAGACTTCCTATCATTTGGAATTTGTTAGTATTCAAGAATAGTGACATGACAATAAATACACTTGATGCATTAAAGCACAAATAATTATAACCAAAAATGATACAAAGAGCATTGCCACTACTTGTATGTTCTCTGAAAGTTTTCTTTCTTGAGATTTAAATCTATGGAGAAAAATGAAATAAAATTACACTTATTTGAAAGAAGTTCTTTATTCTGGAATACAAATACATTTCATACCTCCAAAAGAATGAGAAATACACATACATGCACACCCAACAAGGGTAATAACTTGTAAAGACAGCTTTTCCCCCTATCTAATGGTGGAAGGAGAATTTACCAGGCTAAGCTTGCTATTTATGACAAGTTTTCACATTGTCATTTTACTAATCCATGAGTATAAGGATTAATCACTTTTTGCAGTGACACAGTATGTTCCTGTCAAGTTGAATTCTTTTTAAAAGAAAATCCACTAGCCTGAACATTTAAGATAACAAAAATCAACCTAAGTTTGTTAAAGTTTCTAATATTTGAAAGTAAATATGTCTTATAGGTACATTTATTAAAATGTACGAATTCTGATACAGAAACTGAATCACATTACAACCCAAAATGGCATTGGCCTGTAATATTAATAACTGAGTTTTGTAATTCCCTAACTTTTTTGATCCCTTTATATGAGTATGTTACCATTATGTGGAACCAGTGCTATGAATTGATATATTACTATAAATGACAGCATAATTAAAAACACTAGACTGATGATGCATAAAATGTCTTATCCGCCAATAATCTGATTACAAAATATTCATATTGAGAAATACTCTTTATATCAAAGTTTTCTTTTTTTACTCCCACCTGCCAATGATGGAAAATAAATTTATCACTAATAGTTGAGCAGAGATTATTAAATGTCAAATCCCATTTCACATATTTGTAGGTCAAATAAAAAACATAAATTTTATACTAATAAGAAGCAAATCAAAACCAAAAAAAGGCAACAGTCAAAATAAGATTTGCTCCATGATGACAAGAATTATATGATGCTTAGGAGCACCCTGTACCACAGGTCTGACCAACTCCTACTTTACTTACTTCAGTTTAAAGTGAAATGCATGGAATATTTTTTATGTCCAAAGCAATAGGATAAATGCCAAAGAAATAAATATGTGGTACTGTATTCAACCAGTTTAATTTAAGTAAGTTCAGTAACTTCTTTTGCACATAAACTAGGTGCTAGGGACTCATTGTCTCTGGGAAAACAGAATAAACTGGCTGTGGTGGCATCCTTGAAAAATTACAACCGTGTAAATGCCCAGAAAGACTTGATCCATTGAAAAGTTCCAATGGCAAAGTCGGGCAATGATGATTTCATATTTATGAGAAAAAAGCTAATGTGTATAGGTGTCTGTATATTAATTAACCCTTGACTTAAAATGTTTTTCTGTAATTTTGCAGATTGTATTCAGTTTCCCTAGATCACTAATGGTAGAAGGTTAAAAGAGTATGTTTTTTTATGTGTGCTTTTCATCAATAATGTATATTTACAAGTGCTATATTAGGTTCACTAGAGTATTAATGAATTAGATTAAATCTTTATCTGATAAGCAGAGGCAAAACCATGCATTACTGTGACATTACATTATATCCAATTCAAGAAAATAATCAATAGACAGTCTTTGTTTGGACCTGAATAAGTTGCATTATGCAAGTTAACTATTACTAATTATTTATCAGAAGAAATAAAACTGAAAAGGATTTGTTAGCTTATTGGAACCTGTAAACACATCATGGAAAAGAGTCAATTTGTAGACTCATTTCCTACTCTGAGGCATCCCTGTGATTTCTTGTACTACAGGAATTCCAAAGTGAAAAGTGAGATAAGTCATACCACCTCATTGAAACTTCTTACTTATCTATAGTAAAATAACACAAATGTGAAGAAAAGGAGGATAAAAAGAAAAATATTTTTTTCATTTCCTTTTTTTTTCTTTTTCAAAAATTTTTTAACAAGATCACTGGAATTAAAGTATGGTTTTGATTACCAGGTTTTAGCTTGGATATATTTTTAATGCAGTAAAGTATATAATAAGTATAATTTATTTTTGCCATTATAGTGAATGTTTCTTTTTTTATATTCCTCCTTGATATATTTTATTTTAAATCTTAGAACTTATAAGCTACGTACCCAAAATTTTTCTTAAACTGTGACAGTGATTTTTTCTTAAAGATGTTTTTCTACAAACCTATAAATGTATGTGTTCATAAAATTAATTAAATTTATCTTTAATCTGGAAATATCTTTATTATTTTTTTAATATGAAATTTATTGTCATATTGGTTTCCATACAACACCCAGTGCTTATCCCAACAGGTGCCCTATTCAATGCCCATAACCCACTTTCCCCTCCCTCCCACCTTCCATCAACCCTCAGTTTATGCTCAGTTTTTGAGTCTCTTATGGTTTGCCTCCCTTCCTCTCTAACTTTTTGTTTTCCTTCCCCTCCCCCATGGACTTCTGTTAAGTTTCTCAGGATCCACAAAAGAGCGAAAACATATGGTATCTGTCTTTCTCCGTATGGCTTATTTCACTTAACAGAACACTCTCCAGTTCCATCCATCTTGCTACAAAAGGCCATATTTCATTCTTTCTCATTGCCAAGTAGTATTCCATTGTGTATATAAACCACAATTTCTTTATCCATTCATCAGTTGATGGACATTTAGGCTCTTTCCATAATTTGGCTATTGTTGAAAGTGCTGCTACAAAAATTGGGGTACAAGTGCCCCTGTGCATCAGCACTCCTGTATCCTTTGGATAAATTCATAGCAGTGCTATTGCTGGGTCATAGGGTAGATCTATTTTTAATTTTTAAAGAACCTCCACACCATTTTCCAGTGTGTCTGCACCAGTTTGCATTCCCAATAGTGCAAGAGGGTTCCTGTTTCTCCACATCCTCACCAGCATCTGTAGTCTCCTGATTTGTTCATTTTAGCCACTCTGACTGGCGTGAGGTGGTCTGAGCGTGGTTTTGATTTGTATTTCCCTGATGAGGAGCGACATTGAGCATCTTTTCATGTGCCTGTTGGCCATCTGGGTGTCTTCTTTAGAGAAGTGTCTATTCATGTTTTCTGCCCATTTCTTCACTGGGTTATTTGTTTTCGGGTGTGGAGTTTGGTGAGCTCTTTATAGATTTTGGATACTAGCCCTTTGTCTGATAGGTCATTTGCAAATATCTTTTCCCATTCCGTTGGTTGCCTTTTAGTTTTATTGGTTGTTTCCTTTGCTGTGCAGAAGCTTTTTATCTTCATAAGGTCCCAGTAGTTCATTTTTGCTTTGAATTCCCTTGCCTTTGGGGATGTGTCAAGTAAGAAATTGTTGTGGCTGAGGTCAGATAGGTTTTTTTCCTGCTTTCTCCTCTAGGGTTTTGATGGTTTCCTGTCTCACATTCAGGTCCTTTATCCATTTTGAGTTTATTTTTGTGAATGGTATAAGAAAGTGGTCTACTTTCATTCTTCTGCATGTTGCTGTGCAGTTCTCCCAGCACCATTTGTTAAAGAGACTGTCTTTTTTCCATTGGATGTTCTTTCCTGCTTTGTCAAAGATTAGTTGGCCATACTTTTGTGGGTCCAATTCTGGAGTCTCTATTCTATTCCATTGGTCTATGTGTCTGTTTTTGTGCCAATACCATGTTGTCGTGATGACTACAACTTTGTAATAGAGGCTAAAGTCTGGGATTGTGATGCCTCCTGCTTTGGGCTTCTTCCTCAATATTACTTTTGCTATTCTCAGTCTTTTGTGGATCCATACAAATTTTAGGATTGCTTGTTCTAGCTTCGAGAAGAATGCTGGTGCAATTTTGATTGGGATTGCACTGAATGAGTCAATTGCTTTAGGTAGTATTGACATTTTAACAATATTTATTCTTCCAATCCATGAGCATGGAATGTTTCTCTATTTCTTTGTACCTTCTTCAATTTTCTTCATAAGCTTTCTATAGTTTTCAGCATACAGATCTTTTACATCTTTGGTTAGGTTTATTCCTAGGTATTTTATGCTTCTTGGTGCAATTGTGAATGGGATCAGTTTCTTTATTTGTCTTTCTGTTGCTTCATTATTAGTGTATAATAATGCAACTGATTTCTGTACATTGATTTTGTATCCTGCGAGTTTGCTGAATTCATGTATCAGTTCTAGCAGACTTCTGGTGGAGTCTCTCGGATTTTCCATGTATAGTATCATGTCATCTGCAAAAAGTGAAAGCTTGACTTCATCTTTGCCAATTTTGATGCCTTTGATTTCCTTTTGTTGTCTGATTGCTGATGCTAGCACATCCAACACTATGTTAAACAACAGCAGTGAGAGTGGACATCCCTGTCGTGTTCCTGATCTCAGGGAAAAAGCTCTCAGTTTTTCCCCGTTGAGGATGATGTTAGCTGTGGGCTTTTCATAAATGGCTTTTATGATGTTTAAGTATGTTCCTTCTATCCCGACTTTCTCGAGGGTTTTTATTAAGAAAGGATGCTGAATTTTGTCAAATGCTTTTTCTGCATCAATTGACAGGATCATATGGTTCTTATCTTTTCTTTTATTAATGTGATGTATCACATTGATTGATTTGCGAATGTTGAACCAGCCCTGCAGCCCAGGAATGGATCCCACTTGACCATGGTGTATAATTCTTTTTATATGCTGTTGAATTCGATTTGCTAGTATCTTACTGAGAATTTTTACATCCATATTCATCAGGGATATTTGCCTGTAGTTCTCTTTTCTTGCTGGGTCTCTGTCTGGTTTAGGAATCAAAGTAATGCTGGCTTCATAGAATGAGTCTGGAAGTTTTCCTTCCCTTTCTATTTTTTGGAACAGCTTTAGAAGGATAGATAGGATCTCTGTTTTAAATGTCTGGTAGAATTCCCCAGAGAAGCCATCTGGTCCTGGACTCTTATTTGTTGGGGTATTTTTAATAACTGATTCAATTTCTTTGCTTGTTATGGATCTGTTCAAGTTTTCTATTTCTTCCTGTTTGAGTTTTGGAAGTTTGTGGGTGTTGAGGAATTTGTCCATTTCTTCCAGGTTGTCCAGTTTGTTGGCATATAATTTTTCATAGTATTCCCTGATAGTTGCTTGTATTTTTGAGAGATTGGTTGTAATAATTCCATTTTCATTCATGATTTTATCTATTTGGGTCATCTCCTTTTTTTGGGGGGAAACCTGGTTAGAGGTTTACCAATTTTGTTTATTCTTTCAATAAAACAACTCTTGGTTTCCTTGATCTTCTCTATAGTTTGTTTGGATTCTATATTGTTTACTTCTGCTCTGATCTTTATTATTTCTCTTCTGGTGGGTTTGGGGTGTCATTACTGTTCTGCTTCTATTTTCTGTAGGTGTGCTGTTTAGATTTTGTATTTGGGCTTTTTCTTGTTTCTTGAGATAGGCCTGGATTGCAATGTATTTTCCTCTCAGGACTGCCTTCGCTGCATCCCAAAGCATTTGGATTGTTGTATTTTCACTTTCATTTGTTTCCATATATTTTTTAATTTCTTCTCTAGTTGCCTGGTTGACCCATTAATTCTTTAGTAATATGTTGTTTAACCTCCATGCTTTGGGAGGTTTTCCAGATTTTTTCTTGTGGTTGATTTCAAGTTTCATAGCATTGAGGTCTGAAAGTGTTCATGGTATGATCTCAATTCTTGTATACTTATGAAGGGCTGTTTTGTGACCCAGTATGTGATCTATCTTGGAGAATGTTCCATGTGCACTCGAGAAGAAAGTATATTCTGTTGCTTTGGGATGCAGAGTTCTAAATATATCTGTCAAGTCCATCTGATCCAATGTATCATTCAGGGCCCTTGTTTCTTTATTGACCGTGTGTCTAGATGATCTATCCATTTCTGAAAGTGGGGTGTTAAAGTCCCCTGCAATTACCACATTCTTATCAATAAGGTTGCTTATGTTTGTGAGTAAATGTTTTATATATTTGGGGGCTCCTGTATTCGGTGCATAGACATTTATAATTGTTAGCTCTTCCTGATGGATAGACCCTGTGATTATTTTATGATGCCCTTCTTCCTCTCTTGTTACTGCCTTTAATTTAAAGTCTAGTTTGTCTGATATAAGTATGGCTGCTACAGCTTTCTTTTGACTTCCAGAAGCATGATAGATATTCTCCATCCCCTCACTTTCAATCTGAAAGTGTCCTCAGGTCTAAAATGAGTCTCTCGTAGACAGCAAATCTGGTACCCTATGTCTTTTGGTTGGAGCATTTAGTCCATTTACATTCAGTGTTATTATAGAAATATATGGGTTTAGAATCATTGTGATGTCTATAGGTTTCATGCTTGTTGTGATTTCTCTGGTACTTTTTGGTCCTTGCAACATTTCACTCACAGAACCCCCTTAGGATCGATCTCTTGTAGGGCTGGTTTAGTGGTGATGAATTCCTTCAGTTTTTGTTTGTTTGGGAAGACCTTTATCTCTCCTTCTATTCTGAATGACAGACTTGCTGGATAAAGGATTCTCGGCTGCATATTTTTTCTGTGCATCACATTGAAGGTTTCTTGCCATTCCTTTCTGGCCTGCCAAGTTTCAGGAGATAGATCTGCCACTAGTCTTATGGGTCTCCCTTTATAACTTAAAGCTTGTTTATCCCTAGCTGCTTTCAGAATTTTCTCTTTATCCTTGTATTTTGCCAGTTTCACTATAATATGTCATGCAGAAGGTTGATTCAAGTTCCGTCTGAAGGGAGTTCTCTGTGCCTCTTGGATTTCAATGCCCTTTTCCTTCCCCACATCAGGGAAGTTCTCAGCTATGATTTGTTCAAGTACACCTTCAGCCCTTTTCTCTCTCTCTTCTTCTGGAATTCCTCGGATATGGATATTTTTCCATTGATTGCATTACTTAGTTCTCTAATTCTCCCCTCATACTCCTGGAATTTTTTAATCTCTCTTTTCCTCAGCTTCGTCATTTTCCATAATTTTATCTTCTAATTCACCTATTCTCTCCTCTGCCTCTTGAATCCAGGCTACGGCCGCGTCCGTTTTATTTTGCACCTCATTTAGCATTTTTTAGCTCCTGACTATTTCTTAGTCTCTTGATCTCTGTAGCAATAGATTATCTGCTGTCTTCTGTGCTTTTTTCAAGCCCAGTGATTAATTTTATGACTCTCATTCTAAATTCTTGTTCCGTTATGTTGATTAAATTGTTTTTGATCAATTCGTTAGCTGTCGCTACTTCCTGGAGTTTCTTTTGAGGAGAATTCTTCCTTTTCATTGTTTTGGGTAGTCCCTGTGGTAGCTCCCAACTGCAGGACACTTCCCCTGTGCTGTCTGGAGTAACTTGTGTTGGTGGGCAGGGCTGCAGTGAGACCTGATGTCTGCCACAGTCAGACTGGTGTGTACCTTCTCTTCCCCTCTCCTAAGAGTGGATTCTCTGTGGGGTGGCATGGCCCATGTGGGCTCCTTGCACACTGCCAGGCTTGTGGTGCTGTTTCTATGGGATCTGGCCAAGGGCATGTTAGATGGGGTGGATCTGCAAGGTGCACAGGGCTGGGAGGGGCAGGCTTAGCTCACTTTGCCGTCAGTGGTTCCCTGCTGGAGGGGCTCTGCAGCACTGAGAGGGAGGCAGTGCCGTCGGAGGGTTGGATCCATAGAAGCACAGCATTGAGCGTTTGCCTGGTGCAAGCAGGTTTGGGGACGGGAACTCTGACAGCGATATTTTTAACCTGAAGAGTTATCTCTCTTACATAGCATAGTTTCTTTTTCTTTTTTTTTTTCTTAAGTTTATTTTAAGAGAGAGGGAAAAAGAGAGAGAGAGGGCATGAGCAAGCAGTGTAGGGGCAAACAGAAAGGGAGAGAGAGAGTCCGAAGCAGTCTCTATGCTCAGCACAGAGTCCAATGCAGGACTGGATCTCCATGACAGTGAGATCATGACCTGAGCCAAAATCAAGAGTGTGATGCTTAGCCAACTGGGCCACCCAGGTGACCCTATTTTGTTTTCATCACAGTGTGATGAAATAAATTACAATAAATTTAGAAAATTTATTTGTAAGTGCAATTAAAATATTTAAGTTATTGTGACATGAAGGAAAACACTTTTAAAACGGTGTTACTTCATAAATTATAAAGTATGTGTTTGTTGTAATGTAAGTTTATCATCACACCCATATGGTAAGGCTGTATGAACCATATGTCTTCATTTTCAGGGAACATATGGAAAGTGTTTAAAGTAAGTACATTATAAAAATATGACAGGGTTGATAAAGGGTACTTTTCCAGTAAATACACAGTTCCCCATGAGAGTAAATCATAAACAATAGATAATAATGTAATTCAGATCAAAATCTTAGATCACATTGACAGTTCAAGTATTTAAAGAGGACTACTGCACTAAGGTCATCATTGTTGTTAATTAAAATAATCCTTAAGATTATGTGTGTGTACCTTATTGTGTGTATTTGTATGTGTATAATATGTTGAGACAGGATGATTCTAATCACATCTAGCAAATGGCAAAAGCTCTGCTAATACTAAATGAGTAGCGCTTAAAACCTCTCTGTGAGTTAAAACATCAAAAGTAGCGTCAACATGGTTTTCCAAATACATACTCAAACGTCTAATTGTAACATTTAATAAAGGTGTTCAGTAATCTCAAATCTAGATGTTCTCTATGTTGCATATTCAGAAACACAGATGGCCCAATAATGGCGGCATTCATGAAATGTCACAAATGGTACATGCAAAACAGATACAAAGGCTTGGGCTCTCTTATAGTGTACTTTGGTGATTTCATTAAAAGACTCCCTACATATGTGGTGGAAGAGTGATTTTTAATATAAGTTAACAATGTTGATATTAGCTTCATTCCTTACCTCTAATTCAAAAATTATTACTTCTTGGCCTGCCTCCCTGCCTTATACCAAATTTCAGTTTCCAACTTAAGTGTGTTATTTCATCACTGCAGTGTATCTACAGAATAATGAACACAGCGTATGGATTATGGAACATCATTTTAGATTGTTTTGACCCCCTTAGGCTCTCTTTAGGTTATTTTCTAATTCTGAAATAGAGAAAGTAATTACAGGAAAAGAAAACATAAGAAACAGTGAATTAAAGAACAGAGTAGGTATAGTACATACACCTAGAAATGGGGTTAAATCTCACACAAAGTATTGTTGCAAGTCTGTAAGTAAAAGCACATATAATTGACATATGTAGAAATCTAAAACAATAATAAACATGGGAAAAGGAAGTCAACTTCACAGAATGCTCTAAAAATGAAAAAGAAGTGAAAATAAAAAGAGAGATCAAGTACATTTCCTATTTAAATATACAGCCATTAAGGTAAAGATGTAATAATATTTATAATTATATTTATATACATTATATATTGCATGTAGGTCAACATGGTTTTCCAAATACATACCCAAACATCTGTTGTAACTAACATATAATAAAGGTATTCAATAATCTCAAATATAGATAGTCCCTATGTTGCATATCCAAAAACATAGCACAATAGTGGCTGCATTCGTGAAATTTCATTACAAACATATATGCAATATATATTGTATACAAATATAATTCTTGGTGATAGATTGATATGCCATGTGTGAATATGTTCTCTCATTCAGTAAGTTGCCTTTCTATTTTGTTGATTTCCTTTCCTCTGCAAAAGACTTTTAGTTTGATGTAATACCCTTTATTTATTTTTACTTATGTTGCTTTTGCCTTAAAAGACACCCCCCCCCAAATAGTCCTAAGTCCAATGTCAAAGTGTTTACTGCCTATGGTTCTTTTCAGCTTTTTGGTTTCAGGTCTCACATTTAGGTCTTTAATCTATTTTGAATTTTATTTTTGTGTATGGTGTAAGAATGTGGACCAGTTCATTCTTTTGCATGTAGCAGCCTGGTTTTTCTAACACCATTCACTGAAGAGACTACCTTTCCTTGTTGTATGTTCTTGCCTTTTTTGTCAAAGATCAATTGACCTTGTAAGTGTTTATTTCTGGGCTCAATTTTGGGGGGGGTGGGGTGGTGGGCTCTCTCTTCTGTTCTATTGATATATGTGTATGTTTTGTGCCAGGACCATACTGTTTGATTACTGTAATTTTGTAGTATAGTTTAAAATTAGGAAATGGGATATTCCTGAGAATATTTGTGTCTACTCTCTTAGCAATGTTCAAGTAAATAATACAGTATTGCTCACTCTAGTTACCACCGTGTACATTACATCCCAGAACATATCCATCTTATAAATAGAAGTTCATGTTTTTTTACTAACATCTTCCCATTTCCCCAACCCTCCAGGCCTGAAAATCAGCATTCTTATCTCTGCTTCTATAACTTTGGCTTTTTTAGCTTCCACAAGTCAGTGATATCATACAGCACTTGTCTTTCTAGGTCTAACTCCAGTTAGCCTAATGCCCTCAAAGTCTACCATGATTTCCTTCATTTTTGTGCCTAGTAAAATTCCATTATATGTAATTTAACATTGTTTTTATCCATTCATTTATTGATGGGCACACTTAAGTCATTTCTTTCCTATTGAATAATGCTGAAATGAACATGGGAATGGAAATATCTTTTCAGGATACTGATTTCTTTTTCTTTAGCTAAATAACCAATATAGGATTGCTGTTCTATTACAGTGTGTCATGGAAAAGATTGTTTTGAGTTGAGATATTGGAGAACTTATGAGGTTGATAAACTTGGATATCCACATATCTTCCTGGATCTTAGAAGTTCTCAGACATTATTTCTTTAAATAAGTTTTCTGCCCCTTTCTCCCTCTCTTATCTTTTGGACAGTGCAATAATGTATAGTTGTGTTTGTTTGTTTGTTTGTTTGTTTGTTTGTTTGTTTTTAGTGGTATTCCATAGTTCATGTGGGCAGTCTGAAACTCCTGTCATTCCTATTTGTTTTCCCCTAACTGGATAATTTCAAATGACCTGTCTTTTACTTCACACATTATTTATTTTGATTGACTTAGTCTGCTATTTATGCTTTCTATTGTATTTTTTATTTCACTTATTGTATTCTTCAGCTCCAGAATTTCTGTTTAGTTTTTGTTATGATTTCTCTCTGTTAAACTTCTTATTTTGTTCTTGTATTGTTTTCTGATATCATTGGATTGCCTTTCTATGCTTTCTTGTAGCTCACTGAGCTTCCTTAAAACAACAATTTTGAATTAATAAATGGACACATTACAGATCTCCATTTCTTTGGGGTTGATTACTGGAAAATTACTGTGTTCCTTTGGTGGTGTTGTCTTGCCTTGATTTTTCATGGTCTTTGAAGTCTTGTGTTGCTGTCTTCACATTTGAAGAAGCTGTCACCTCCTCTAGTCTTTACTGACTAGTTTTAAGAGAGAAATACCTCTCATCAGCCCTGGGCTGAGGCTCAGAATTTTTCTATAACAGGAACAAAAAAAAGTAGGTGTCTTTGGCAGCATCTTGTAGTGGGGAAGTCAGGTGCTTACTAACATGTTCTCTCTTTCTGCTGTGGGAGAACTTGCTGGCCAAGACAGGTTATCTTGTCACTGATTTGTGGCTCCTTGGAGAGGAAAGGAGTGACATGTAAAATGAGACTGTCCCTCTTACTTTCTTTAATTCATCCGATCTCAAGTTATTTTTATTCCAAAAGTGTGCTGGAACTTCTCCACTGACTCCTGTACTTCCACAAAGGCATTCTTACTGTGAGTGCTTGACAAATCAGTATTCTTTAATGGAAAGATGGTAGAAAACTCCTATTTCACCATTTTGATGATGTAACTCCTGTATATCTTGTATAAACTTTTAGTGTAAATATATATAGTGTAAATACATATATATTCATACACACACACATACATATATATATATAGAGAGAGAGAGAGAGAGAGAGATTTCCCTCGAACAGAAATAGCTGATCAAATGAGACAAATATTTTTTAATATATTTGTAGATTATTCCATGATTGTTGTCTTGACCCACAAATTTGATGAATTTTGTTAATCGTTTGTATCATATTGAACTATTATTCATGAATAATTTTTTGACAGTACTATAGAATTTTATTCACTAAGGTTTAATTTAAAATTTTGCCTTCCTCTTTGGCTTCTGTGATTTACCTGTTAAAAGTGAATACTCACTTCCTGAATGAGAAGCCAGCCAAAAAACAAAAATTAAAAAAATAAAAAAATAAAATTTTGCCTTCTTATTTATGAATGATATTGCTTGATTATGTACTTTAGTAGAATTTTATGTAAATATATCATAGATATAGAAAATAACTGCAATAACTATGATAAATCATCTCATAGTTAACATGTACATGTAGTGGCCTGTCTGGTCAAGACTTTGAAATCTATTGGAACTTTGAAAGCATCTCATATGACCCCTCTCTATCAGAACTTCCTAAAAAAAAAAAAAAAACAACAAAAAACTTCCTGCTAACTTTGCATGATAAATTCTGATTTTTGACAATGTAAATTAGATTTACCTGTTTTTACCTGTGTACAAATGGAATCACAAAGTTACGCAATCTGTGCTGCTTTTTTAATGATTATTTATTATTAATATTACAAAATAATTTTGGAGTTTGATTGCGTTTTAATAGTCAAACACAATTTTCCATTTGTGACCTCTTTTCCAACTAGAAGAATCAGTTTATATCCATGAGATCAAATAATTTTCTTATATTCTCCATACTTACTTTAGTTCTACTTAATTTGGCACAGGTTGACAAAAGGTAAAGATTTCCATTTCTGATGTTTCTGTTAACTCCTTTATCCTTTTCTCTGTCATGCATGCATTATGAGTTAAAGACTGTGCTCTTTGGTTCATAAATATTTGTCTTCCTTTCTCATTGTGATTGTAAATGCCATCTTATTAAAATTACATTTGTTACCCCCGTAATACCATTTGTCTAATTTTGGAAACAAAAATGACATTTTAATTTTTCTTTATACATTTTTATATATTTTAAGTATTCTTTGGTTATATTTTACTTTTAATTCAAACACAGCTTACACAAACCAATGATTAAAATCCATATTTATAATAAAAATATCAGTAACTTGCTTTTGTGTTAGCCACTTACTGTTTAAGATCTGTTGATAACCATGTATATTGTAAGTGATTAAATGAAGTGGTTTAATGAACTAGATAACTTGCCAGGTGTATCAATCTTTTCTCACAGTTTTTTTCAGAGATGATGGCATTACATACTTGGAAGTCCTTCTGTTTTATTGAAAGTGTAACAGGCAGTTAATACTTTTCTACTAGAACTACCAATTACATTTTGATGTGTATTTGTAGTAATTAGTGGCAGGTCCTTGGGTAGATTGTGGATATGAAATGTAAAGTAATTGTCTTAGCAGATACATAATGCAATTTATCAACTTCAAACTGTATTAAATTAGCATACATAACATCATTATACATTCTGAGATCCACAAACAGAATTACTTATGGAAAAGTTATTTATACATCTAAACACTTTAAAAGATCAGTCTTCAAAATCACCTTTCCTAAATATAGATGACCCAGATAATTTTTATACTAGTTGAAAATTGGATAAAATATTTTGCAGTAACTATGGAAATATTGCATTAAATACCACTTCTGTAAATATAAGGTGAGCTTTAAGTTTTTATCATAAAAAATTTGGTCCTTCTCAACCTGTCCATAGTTTGGTTTACATTTTATAAAGTTGCTTAAAATAACTATGCAGAAGCATAAGTAATCTTGGGAGAACTGAAGTATCTATTGGTATGCTTTTTTTTCCAAATGATATATTTTAAAATATAATATGACTAATCTCCAGAAACCTCTATGATTCCATTAGGGCAATTGTAAATTTATCATTGAGAATATTATCTTCCAGATGTAGTAAGATATCATGGAATCAACATTAAATTGGCATTTAGAAGAAAAAAAAGCAGGGCCATAGTTTTATTAATGCCATTTATTACTCAACTAATTCTAATTTAGTTTCCTATTCTATAAAACGAGATTAACAATGCTTCATCAGTATCCTTATGTATTTCTTGGGAAAATGAAATCAAGTCTGAAAAAACTATTTTAAATTATAAAGCACCATTCAAATATTAGGTAGTATATATGGGTTCAGTGATAGAACTCCAACTGAATTCATTTAATTACTGTGATCTGTATATTTAATCTATATTTTAAAATTAAGTCTTCAAAATTCATAAAATTATGTTCTTATTAAAATTATACTCTCTTCTTAAATTATATTTGTAGTTGCAATGTGGGAAGTGAGGTAGAAATCATATGAAAACAAAATTTCTTAGCTTACTTCTCTATATTGTACCTAAATTGAATTCCTTTTATGTTAATTTAAAACATTATTATTATTATTATTATTATTATTATTATTGTCGTTATTATTCAGTGTATCAGAAAGTCTGCTGAACATTATCAAAATGTTCACATTTTATTTCAAATCATGTCAATATTTATAAAAACTAATACATAAAATAAAACTCCAGTTTAGATATTAACATTAAAATAGAGGTGTTATTTGTAGATGCATATGTGGTTTAAGAATGCTTATCAATCAAAATAATAAAATGTATTGCATCAAGATTTCAATAAATAGTTTTTTCTTTAGGAGCACCCTAATCCTAATTCTAAAAGCACTTGTTTAGTACATATTGATAGAAATTAGCTTGACATTTAGACATTTCCCTTTAGCCTTAGTAGAATCAGATGAAACTATTATGTCTGTGTACTGTTGTGGGCAAGGTGGGAATGAATCTTTACTTACTCTCCATGTATATTTTCAATGGTAAAGTCTATTTACATTTTGGTTCAGTGATAATCACAGGCACACAGCTGTAGTTGCAATAGGAAGTCTGGAAGAATTTTAATAGATTAGAAAAAAAGTCGAAAGTATGAAGATTGCTGAGTTTCCCCCTAGCAATTTGTGACATCCACACACTAAAAAGACTGGTTCTTTTATACCACATGGATAAAATTGTTCTGTTACACACATTAGCCAACTGTTATTTTCTGTTCTGAGAAACCAAGATAATGGTTTTTGGGAAACTTCACAAGAAAGAAAATTCCCACCATGAGCAAAAAGGCAACAAAGCATGCATTTAACATTTGTCTATCCAAATACACACTGTAACATATCAAGGCACGTTTCTTTGTAATGAAAATAATTTACTTTTATTTTTCATTGTGTTTAAAGATAAACTGAGGCACATTAAAATTTTGAAGAGTTTACTTCTTTAACTTTTTTTTGTTCATTTATTTTTGAGAGAGAGAGAGAGCGCGCAAGGAGGGGAGGGGCAGAGAAACAGAGAGAAAGGATCCCAAGCAAGCTCCAAGCTGTCAATGCAGAGCCCCATGTGGAGCTTGAAGGATCTCACAAACCGCGAGATCACGACCTGAGCCGAAACCAAGAGTCAGACATTTAGCTGAGCCACCAGATGCCCCGAAGTGTTTATTTGAGTAAACATCAATTTGAATTTTGCATCATGAAGCCGAAACTGGTTAGGAACACTTCGCTGACAGGTGCTGGGGAAAGACTTTATAGGGAAGACCTGAAAGTGAAGTAGAGCTTAAGCAGTTGCCTTGTGGGGAAAGCCTAGTTGACTCTTTATGATTAGTTGTTCTTAAGTTTTGTATTCTCGGATTTGATTGCATTGACTCTGGCTTTGGTTTGCTTAAATAGACCCACCAAGGCACTAGAGCCACCTTAGTCTAATGGCCTTCTCGTTTAATTACTTTAGCAATTCCCCCGCTTTTCGTCACTTCTCCTACATGAGAAATTGAGCACATATTTGGTAGACCATCCAGGTTAAGTTGTTTTTCTCTAATTGTGAAATTTATAGTTTGTCATGTCTGGGGAAAGATTGTAGTTTGCTGTTCTTTGCGTCGTTCATTTTGTTTCTGTTGCTCTGACTGCAGTGGGATCACCTGACATCCTGCTGATGGCTGCAGACGTGTATCTAAGACACTTGAGAGAACACAGTGCTACCACAGAGACTGCACTGGTGAACATTAAGAGGGAAATGCCAAAAGAACGGAAGTGTGCTTCTTAGCCAGAGCCTCCCAAAACCAAACCAGTTAGCAACAAATAAATGAAAGGATGTACTCAAAAAGCCATCAACTTGATTTGGCCAAATGGTTTCTTAATTTCTTATATTTGATTTTCTACAATATAAGGGATATTGATCCAGGTACACTAGGAGGCATTTGCTATGGTGCAGGCTTCTTATTTAGCCAATAAGTAATCTAAAGCAATACTGTTACCTAAACTAATAACTCTAAGCTGTAGAGGTTATATACCTCTTGGTTAATATACTAAAGATGTATATTTTGTATTTTGGGATGACATATTCTGCTCCTGTTTATTCCCTGCCTTTGAAATTTCCCAAAGTTTCACTGCCCAGAAGTTTAGTTGGTAGATTGCTCTGTCTCAGTGAACTTGTCTCTTTGTCCTAAAAGTAGATCACTTCAGTGGAACAGTTGTCTTATTTTAGGAAATGGTGTTTTAAGCAGGCTCCAAAAGTTAGGCACAGATGGTGGGTGCAATTGGGCATTTAAAAGAGGTATTTCTATGAAAACAAAAGAAAAAGAAAGGGTAGAGCAGGCTGTACATCAGTTTCTGAGTCGAGAGATCAACCAGTTGAGATTCCCAGATGATGGGTTTCTACATGTTGGACTGGAAGCATCTCGTGTAATTTAATCTGGCATTCTGCTGATTTTTCTGAGTGGCCCACAAGCAACGGCACAAAAGTTGTCCATACATGAATTATTGTGGTGATTTCTCTGAGGCTGATAGCAAGTGAGCCAACGTCAGTTTGTAGAGTTTCAATAAAAGGGCAGTGTTTGCTCTTGATTATTTCTGGTCAGAAGGGTGAAAGAAAATTGGCAAGACTATCTCAGAGAGTTGTACCCAGATATTGGAAAAAACTAGAAAAATTTAGGATCCCGTCTAAGAATAGTGATTTATGTATATTCTTAAATATGATATTCCAGACAAAGTGTTGGTGATGATATCTCAGTGGCTTTATTGACTCCATTAAGTCACCTTTAGTTTTTTAAAAATGTAATAATCTCAGATTAAAATTTTTAAAGCCTCTTTAGGCTAAGGAGACATGCCAAGGATTTGCCCAGTTGTGTCCTGTTACAAGGAGAACAGGGTCTTGTTGAACTTAGGAAAATACCTATATTGTCAGGGAAAATAAATTTAAATTTAAATTTAAATTTAAATAAATAAAATTTTTATCTTATTTATTTACTTAAATAAATTTATTTTTTATTTTTATTTATTTTTGAGAAAGAGAGGGAATGAACAGGGGAGGGGCAGAGAGAAAGGGAGACACAGAATCTGAAGCAGTCTCCAGGCTCTGAACTGTCAGCACAGAGCCCGTCGCGGGGCTTGAACTCATGAACCACGAGATCATGACCTGAGCCAAAGTCAGATACTTCACTGACTGAGCCACCCAGGTGCTCCTTGTCAGGAAAAATAAGAATACTCAGTAAGAGTTCCTGAATTCTGGAGGGATCAGGTAGAGGAAAAAAGATAAATATTCCATTTTTGTTTCCAAAAATATACTTTGCCAAATTGCTGTAAGTTATAGATATTTTAAAAGAAAGGAGAACATAGTTCTTCAAATCAGGAAAACAAAACATTGAAGAGTAAGTAATGTTTCCCACAGAATAATGAAAATTATCATCAGCTTTAATTTATTCAGTCCTGTGTAATTTTTTTTGTTTGTTTGTTTGTTTTGCTTGGTCTTAGTTTAGCAATTTTATGAATCCATCAGTTTCTTATTTGAAACTTCTTGCCCATTTCAGTGGTATGATCTTAAAGATATCAGAAATCCTTTTCTGTCCCTTCCATGAATTTCTTTGAAGATGAAACTGTTTTGAGAAAACATCAGCATAAAACAAAAGCTGTCTGTAATTGACAAAAGACTTAAAAGTGGCCATGGTTAAAGATTTGATGAGAGTTTATTATAATGCAATTGACAGAGAAGTTTCATTATTTCTCTGACATGCAATGTTTTAGAATAACAATTGGAATTATGACTAATGACATTATACTAGGACATATCAGATCCCTAGGAATTTCATACATCTTCTGGAAAACTTACATTATTAACTAATGACACATATCTGCACAAATAAACCTAAGGAATATTTAGCATCACTTTTTGTTTGTTTGTTTTAATTTGGCAATGCTTCTCACAAAATTTAGCATATCAAATAAGCCTAATTATGCTTCATTTTTCTCCTTTTATAAGGAAAGAGCACACATTCTTCTGAGAAATTTTTCAGGGAACCCCTGGAAAATCCCAGAGTTATTTTGAGGTCAAAAAGACTTTATTATTAGAATATTGCTTTGAAAAGTTTGTCAACAATGTCAAAAGATTTAAAATGCTTGAGTAAATAGGTTTGCTGTGACTATGACAAAATACTTAATTTGACCAAAGTGGCAAAGACTTCACAGGCAAACATAGGAAGTTACATAATGGTAAAAACAAACAAACAAACGAACAAACAAACAAACAAACCCTTCTCAGAAGAAACTCACTTCTCCCAAGTAATCAAAGACCTAATAAAGGTAACATGAAAATGATTTTGGTAACACAGAAAACCTTTGCCTTGCAGATAGACTCCCCGAAAGTTAAAGACAAACCTTTGAGAATCTTATTAATAGCAGACCAATAGTCCAAGAAAGCTTTGCCCTTTTAATATATGAAATAAAATTTATTTGCAGGCACACTACTGATATTAAAGTTTACTTGTAAAACTTCTATAATAGTGGCACCTGGGTGACTCAGTTTGTTAAGCATCCAACTTCGACTCAGGTCATGATCTCACAGTTTGTGGGTTCTAGCCCCGCATCAGGCTCTGTGCTGACAGTTCAGAGCCTGGAGCCTGCTTCGGATTCTGTGTCTCCCATTCTCTTTGCTCCTCTCCTGCTTGTGCTCTCTCAAAAATAAATAAACAGTGAAAAAATTAAAAAATATATATATAAAACTCTTACAATAAATTCATCCAATTTTAGCCAGCTAGACCAGGTAAGATTCATCCCCCCTTTTCTCTCCCTCTCTGTCTCTTGTTTTTTCTCTCTCCCAACTTCCTATACCCATTTAGTTTTTGTCCTTTTCTCTTTTCTATTTTGAAAAATAAAAATGATAGTTATTCTCATTTAAGACAAAATTACTTTGTTTTTTCTTAAAAATGCATCCCAATGCCTCCTACCGTTCTTATCAAAAATACATCCAACTTTAGTTGTATATAGAGTTGTCCCCCTATTTATTTCTCTTAGTTTTAATTACATATATTGATTAGAATTCTTAACTGTTAGAAACCTTAATTTCTAAGGAGAATCAAGAAATAAACAAGTGTTGGACTGTTACACCAATGTTGTGTGCATTGGCAAGGAAATTAGTTCATTTCATAATTTCTGGAAGCATGTTCTTCCTCATATCAATTTTTGCACTGGGTTACAAGGCATGTTTATTAACAGATCCAAACTTCTCTAGTTCTCTATAATAAGTGTAATAAAATAAAAGTAGATAAACCTCTGTCTAGTGGTTAATGTTTTAATATTTTACTTTATTTGAGAATGACCTGATATTCAATGAATGTACATCATTTAACTTAGTATAACTTTGTAGCCTTCAAGTTACCAAAAAGTTTTTGGATCTATTTAATTTACTCATTCTTAACTATTATGTGTAGAATACTCATGAACATTTCATAAGACCTTAAATAACTAGCAACATATTGTTTTTTTTTTCTTGCTGATAAATTTTGTAACTGGTAATATGAGTTTATTTGACTAGTAATCCTAGGTGGAGTGTAAGTTGTATCTTTGTATTATATTCAATGTTGATAACTCTGAAGACATACCTGTTTTAATTAAGCCAACAAACTTAAGATAGCTTTTATTTACAAAAGATTATTCATGATCACATGAACTTGGAAAGCATTTGGGTTAGTTTCTACATTTTCAAGAGAACACTTAATTTTGTCTAAGTTCTTACTTTTCTTTAAGACAATTAAAAATAACTCTTTTACAAATTAACATTGGCAATACCATCCAGAGGTAGAATAATAACACCTAGACATAAACATATAGACAGATGTTTAAAAGTTTTAACCATGGGCCAAGTATATACAAGATAATACAAAGTTTCCTAGTTTACCAAAGAACACTTGGATCCAAATTGTGTTTCTGACATAATCAGTTCAGATTACCCACTCAGATGACTAAAGCTTTTTATTAATATGTGTGAAAAGACTTTTAAGATTCTTAAATTTGCCTTTTGGAAGGATTCTTTACAGAGGCAATTTTTAATTAGTCTCCTAGAAACTTGTGCATACCGTTACAAAATGTGTCTCATTATTTTGGGGAGATAGAGGGCCCAGTTCTCTCTAGAGCTCTTCATAAGTGGATAAACAAGGTTGAAAGTTTCCTGCTGTGACCACTGTTGTTCAAGACTATCTTTGATAAAGTTAATCCACTTGTTCAGGAAAACATATATTTGCGTCCATAATTTTTATCCATATAGTAAGCCTGAGTCCCAGAGGGAAAAGTTCCAGACTCTGGACTCAGAAGAACCCATTTTCTTTTTTGTTCCCGTAAAGCACATTGACCTGTCGGAGGCCTTGTCATGAGCACACTATGAAGGCACACCCGAGTCTTTCCACAACGTCAGCTTTATTCAGTCGTAAAGCAAAGTTAATCAGAATTTATCAAGCAGGTTCGGGATTCCAAACTCATTGACATTTCACCAGGTGATTGAACTTGGCTTCTTGCACAGCACACAAAGCAGAAGACAGGCTACGGGACAAACAAAATAAAGAAGGGTGTAGGAAGTTAATGAACCAAACCCTACAGTCAGTCTGTTGGTGCACAGTTGAGGTGAGGCCTTGCTCTGGCCAGGGGTCAGCTCTCGGCACTTACTGCTTATTATGTTCAAGCAGGCAAGGGTCTCCGTTCTGTTCAGAGGTCAATCCGGGAGTGCCCTGCCGATGGCAACAGCTGTGGTTTTAAGCAGTCGTATGTAGAGGGATCCTGTCTCAAGAGTCTGGCAGTTGGCTGTAAAAATCCTCCCCCCTTTTTCCTTTTAAATGGTTATTTATTTAGAGAGTGAGAGACAGAGCGAGGGGAGGGACGACAGAAAGAGAGGGAGAGGAAGAGAGAGAGAGAATCCCAATCAGGCTATATGCTGTCTACACAGAGCCCGACCTGGGACTCAGATTCATGAACCATAAGATCGTGACCTGGGACAAAATCAAGTGTCTGACGCTCAAGTGACTGATCTACCTAGGCACCCCCCAAACTCCTCCCCCTTTCAAAGGATTCAAACGGTCTGGGCCCTTGCAGACCTCCCTGCTTCTGGATGTTATCAGTTTTGGGCATCAGCTGATGCTGGTCCCTATGGTATCTCAAAGCTGCACTGCCTTTAGATGCATCCTTACTTGACACAGGCCCCTGCTTGACATGAGAGACTCCGTTTTGCTCTCTGCAGGCCTCACACTGGGCCCCATCCAGTTTGGGACAGACCAGTCCATCTCTAAATGCAGTCCAGAGAAAGAAATGCTCAAACAGTCAGAGACTGCTAATGAGAAACAGCAAGGCTCAGATCTGAGAGGGACTCACCCCCACCCCACCCTCACCCCTGCCTTTCGCGGGGGGGGGGGGAGGGGGCGCTAAATATCAGTGTATGTGAGAAGCTTGGCTTGTTCCTGCACAGGACTGCCCATTATTACCAGAGGTCATTGGAGAGCTCCTTCAAATCTTGCTTCTGAAGTCAGAACTTTTTTTTTATTTCTTTTTTATGTTTATTTATTTTTGAGAGAGAGAGAGAGAGAGAGAGAGAGAGAGAGTGCACAAGCAGGGGAGGGGCACAGAGAGAGGGAGACACAGAGTCCAAAGCAGGCTCCAGGCTCTGACCTGTCAGCATAGATCCCGATGTGAGGCTCGAACCTACAAACCGCGAGATCACGACCTGAGCCGAAGTCAGACGCTTAACCAACTGAGCCAGTTCAGGTGCCCCTGAAATCAGAGCTTTTAACAGATAAACTGAGGTACATTAATATTTTGAAGAGTTTCTTTGAGCAAACATTAATTCAATCAAGCAGCTACCAAACTGGATATAGGAGCACTCTCCTGACTGAAGCTGGAGAAAGGCTTTTATAGAAGGAAGGAAGCAAAGCAATTCGATTAGATTGGCTGTAGCTTCATCGTTTGCCTTATTTGTGAAAACCCGGTTACCTGTTTGTGATTAGGTGTTCTTAAATTTAATTTCCTCAGATTTGAGTGCATTGACTCTGGCTTAGGTTTCCTTTTACTTGCATAGGCCACCAGAGTCTTGGAATCTCAGTCTCATGGCCTTTTCGCTTTATTACTTTAGCAAATGTATTGTTCTCAAGTATGGTGATACTTTTCAAGTAATTAGTCTCTCTGAATTATATGAGATCGAATGTGACTATTCTATGCAAAAGTAGTTAAAATGACATACAAGGCTGGAAAATTTGGGGAGGAAATTGTGCATGTTTGTAACTGAATCCTTAAAATAAAATGTACATGAAATGTTAATTGTTTGAATCCATAGCAACAGAGTCTTCCAGTTTGTCATTCTGGCAAAGGGATTATCATAAATTTGTACCATATTTATTACTTGTCTATTACCTACTGAGCATTGGCTTTTGACCTTGCCTCCTACATTAATATTATATAAATGTTTTTTCTTTTTTTTTCTTTTAAGCAACTGTGAAATAAGTTTGCTTTAGTTTTATTGTACTTGACCTCAGTGAGCTCTAAGGAGAAATAACTTGTAAAAGGATAATTGCAGTATAATGTTACTGCTGTGAAATAAGATGTTCAGGTTACAACAAAAGAACAGACAACATACACATTAAAACACGGAGGTTGAGTTAGGCAAATTTTTCTGGAGATGACGCATTTAGAGAAGTTAATTAGGTACAGAACAGGGAAAGGAGAGGAGGAAAGGAATTAATCATTTTAAAGAAAGAAGTGGGAAGAAACCTGTTGGCTCAAACATGACCCTCCCAGCTGAACTCTTCTCCGTGTCCTCAGTTATATAGTCAGTGATGGTGCCATTAGAAAGCAGTTTTCCTCTCTCCCAGTTTTAAAATTAGCATTACTATGTTGATAAAGATTATTATTTAGCTTCTTGACAATTTTTTCAAGTGTTTATTCAAATTCCAGCTGGTTAGCATACAGTGTAATATTAGTATCATGTATAGATTTTCACTAAAATCACTTGCATACAACAGCCAGAGACGATCACAAGTGCACTCTAATAGCCATCGTCCATTTAGCCTATCCCCCCATCCCCCTCTCCTTCAGTAACCCTTAGCTTGTTATCCATAGTTATGAGTCTGTTTCCTGGTTTGCCTCTCTTTTGAGGCACATTTTTCATATGTTCATGTTTTGTTTCTTCCACATATGAGTGAAACCATATGGTATTTGTCTTTCTCTGATTTATTTCACTTAGCATGATACTCTCTAGCTCCATCCATGTCATTGCAAATGGCAAGATGTCATTCTTTTTGATGGCTGAGTATTATTCCATTGTGTGTGTGTGTGTGTGTGTGTGTGTGTGTGTGTGTGTGTGTGTGTGTGTATACACCACATCTTCTTTATCCATTCATCAGTAAATGTACCTTTGGCCTTTTTCCATAATTTGGCTATTATTGATAGTGCTGCTTTAAACATCAGGACGCACGTATCCTTTTGAATCAGTATTTTTGTATCCTTTGAGTTAATAGCTAGTAGAGCAATTGCTGGATCTTAGGGTAGTTCTATTTTTAACTTTCTGAGGAACCTACATACTATTTTCCAGAGTGGCTGCACCAGTTTGCATTCCCACCAACAGTACAAGAGGGTTCCCATTTCTCCAAATCTTTGCCAACATCTGTTGTTTCCTGTGTTGTTAATATTAGCCACTCTGAGAGCTCTGAGGTGATATCTAATTGTGGTTTTGATTTGTATTTCTCTGATGATGAGTGATGTTGAGCATCTTTTCATGTGTCTGTTAGCCATCTGTATGTCTTCTTTGGAAAAAATGTCTATTCATGTCTTCTGCCCATTTATTAACTGGGTATTTGTTTCTTTAGATGTTGAATTTGATAAGTTCTTTATAGATTTTGGATACTAACCTTTTATCAGATATGTCATTTGCACTATCTGCTCCCATTCTCAAGGTTTCTTTTTAGTTTTGATTGTTTCCTTTGCTGTGCAGTAGCTTTTTTTCCTTCACAAAGTCACCATCGTTTATTTTTGCTTTTGTTTCCCTTTTCTCAGGAGACATACGTAGAAAGAGGTATCTAGAATTGGCTATGGCCAGTGTAAAAGAGATTATAGCCTGTGTTCTCCTCTAGAATTTTGATGGTTTCCTGTCTCACATTTAGGTTGTTATTCATTTTGAATTTCTTTTTGTGTATGGTATAAGAAAATGGTCCAGTTTAATTCTTTTGCAAGTTGCTGTCCAGTTTTCCCATCACCATTTGTTGAAGAGACTTTTTACCATTGGATATTCTTTCCTGCTTCATCAAAGATTAATTGACCATATAATTGTGGGTTCATTTCTGGATTTTCTTGTCTATTCCATTAATCTATGTGTCTGTTTTTGTGTCAGTACCATAGTCTCTTCATCATTAAATCTTTGTAATATAACTTGAAGTCCAGAATCGTGATGCCTCCAGCTTTGGTTTTCTTTTTCAAAATTGCTATGGCTATTTGGGGTTTTCTGTGGTTCCCTACAAATTTGAAGATTGTTTGTGATAGCTCTATGAAAAATGCTGGTAGTATTTTGTTTTTTTTTTTTTGTTGTTTTTTTAAATTTTTTTTTTCAACGTTTATTTATTTTTGGGACAGAGAGAGACAGAGCATGAATGGGGAAGGGGCAGAGAGAGAGGGAGACACAGAATCAGAAACAGGCTCCAGGCTCTGAGCCATCAGCCCAGAGCCTGACGCGGGCTCGAACTCACGCACCGCGAGATCGTGACCTGGCTGAAGTCGGACGCTTAACCGACTGCGCCACCCAGGCGCCCCTGGTAGTATTTTGATAGGAATTGCATTAAATGTACAGATTGCTTTAGATAATATAGACATTTTAACAATATTTGTTTTTCTAATCCATGAGCAGGAATTTTTTTTCCATTTCTTTGTGTCATCTTAGAGTTCTTTCATCAGTGTTGTATAGTTTTCAGAGTATAGATCTTTTGTCTCTTTGGTTAGGTTTATTTCTAGGTATCTTATTATTTTTGGTGTAATTGTAAATAGGATTGATTCCTTGATTTCTCTTTCTGCTGCTTTATTATTGGTGTCTAGATATTATTTAGCTTTCTGACAGTTGTCAAAATATATCTAGTGGCCAAGAATTCTGTGACCCAGGGGAAAGAAATAACTTGTGAATAATGCCTTCCCATATGTCCAATGATGAAATTTCAATTTTGATATCATCTGCATGATAAAATTCAATTAGAGATAATCAGATACCAGAACATGTGTACCCTATTTCTTTTCTTAGGGAATAACCAATAATCCTGAGTCCTTTTCTACACATAAATTTAAAGGGATTGTACTTCAATATATTGCCTACATACTTTTTTTTTGTTTTATTTCTTCTTAATGTAAAGTTATTAAAAGTCTACACATATAAAGCATTTGTTCTGATCACCCTTCCTCCTCTCTTCTTCTTCCCTAAAATTCCCTCTTCCCATCATTAAAGTCTTCATTTGATTAATCCTTACATTAAGTTTGTACTTTAATCAACTATCTTTAGAAAAGATATTTGTGGACATCAATCTGAATTAGGCCTCAAGTGGTAGAATCTCAACTATTTTCCTTTATTCTCCTTCATAAAATTCATGAGCCACCATATTTATTTTACATTTACCTAACATATTTCTCTTCTAAATTATAGGTTCTATGGGGCGCCTGGGTGGCGCAGTCGGTTAAGCGTCCGACTTCAGCCAGGTCACGATCTCGCGGTCCGTGAGTTCGAGCCCCGCGTCGGGCTCTGGGCTGATGGCCCAGAGCCTGGAGCCTGGTTTCCGATTCTGTGTCTCCCTCTCTCTCTGCCCCTCCCCTGTTCATGCTCTGTCTCTCTCTGTCCCAAAAGTAAATAAACGTTGAAAAAAAAATTTAAATTATAAGTTCTATGAAGATAGTGACCCTGCTTCTTTTACCTGTTTTGGTTTCTCTGTACTGAATACTTAGGAGAGGGTCAAGTACTCACTTTGGCAGCACATATAATAAAAAATAAAGAAATAATAAAAAATAAATAATAAATAAGACATGCTCAAAGCATATCTGTGGACAGAATGAATTAATGAGTAAATGGAGAAAGGATCAAACATACTTTATATTTTAATATTAAAATTTTGTAATTCAAGAAATTATTTTTGGCAAACTGATAAATAATTTTTATAGACATGCAGAGAACTAGTAAAAAATTGTTTCAATTTTTATTAAGCCCACTGGTTCTATCTTATATAATGCTATTGGTTTTACTACTATCAAACTTTTATAATGTTTCCCATTAATCTAGCTATGGTTGAGTCGATCCTAGATTATAGGCTCCAGTTTCAAATTAACTTGCATATATGTACATGTATAAAGAGAGTTATTTTAAGGAACTGGCTCATGTGATTGTGGAAGTCGACAAGTTCAAAATCTGAAAGGTGGGCCAGCAAGATTGGAGACCCAGGAGAGCCAGTGTTGCAGGTGATGTCTACAGGTCATCTCTGGAGGATTATCTCTTGCTCAGGGAAAGCTGGTATTCTTGTTCTGTTCAGGTTAATTCCATTGGCTGAGATCCATTCACATTATGAAGGGCAGTGTGCTCTTCTTAGTATACACTCATTTAAATGTCAGTTTCATCCAAAATATCCTAATAGAACCCCCCGAATAATGTTTGATCAGACATCTTAGATACTTCATGGCACAGCCAAGTAGACACAAAATTATCACCAGAAAGGCCTTTGTGGGGCATCAATAAATCATGTATGATATTGTGGACTGTCTGACACATATTAAAATCTTAGAATATGTTATTGTAATTTATGTTTAAAAAACTTAGTAATGATCAATATCTGTCTCTATTTTTCCATAAAAGTATGAAAATTAAGCATACATCTCATACAGTCAAGGATATAGTGTTACTTTTCAAAAGGTATATATATCTATACCTATTTGATAGTCATTAACTTCCCTTACATTGTTTATCTTTTTGGTTCTTTTAGCCCCCAGAGCTCAACCTACAAACTATAAGTTCTAGTAATAATCAAATACTCAGTGTGCTTACAACTATTAAACTTTTACAAGATTTACTTAGTGAACTCTTATTAACACTCAAAATTGAGTTCATAAGTTAACACATTTTTGTAACCTTTCAGGATATCATTAATGCCCTAAACTGTGCTCTGGAATTACAATATCATTGCTTCTAATTTTATTACAGTATATTCATCAATCAAGTCATTTTCAGTGCTCAAAATTAGATTTTTAAAAGCTATGATTCTGAACATTTCTTTTGATTCACTGAGCAGTAGAATTGAGATTAGAAGGGAGCAATAGAATTCTCAGTTCAGTATCTAAATTGAGAAACGTACTTTGTCAATTTATCTCAATATTAAGATGACATTTTAGCCACAAAGCTTGTGAGCAATAGAAATTTGATTAGGCATACACACTCTTCAACCCGGAGAAATCTCTGAAAGGGAGAAGAAAGTAAAGGACATAGAGTAGCTTTAATATGATTTTGCATGTTGTTCAGTCTAGAACAGAATTCACTAGAATATAGAGTTGGGCCATGAAGGCACTTATTTGTGTAAGATGGACACAGCTTAGCATATTAGACCAAATCAAGACTTAGGGCCTACTCTTCCCCAAATGTAATTCCATATCATAGAAGTTTCTACTCCAATAAAAAAAGAATGTATACTTATGACAAAATAAAGAAGTACTCTATTAATGTTAGAAAAGATACTTTTTGTTGAAAATGAATATATCTTGTACACAGTAAAAGAAAAAAAAAGTATTTTTGTCATTTGAAAGGAAGGGCATTTAGTTTATGGGATAACAGAAATTTTACATCAATAACAATGAGAAAAATAAAGAGTTGAGATAGTAATATTTTATCAAATACAACAATAATGGTGAAAACATCGCAAGAAGCTTTTGCAAGAATCAAGTGGTCTCCTTCCACTTAATGCTAACGAGTCTAATCCTTGCACAAATTTTGGTTTGATAGAAACTACAAGAGGTAGCATGGTTCCTTGGGCTTTCAAAGCTTTAAAATGTTAAAGGAAGTGAGTTTGTAACTGAACCCAGGTTTCTCCTAGAGCATATACCATAGAGGGGGCTCTTGAGTTACCAGGGGAAAAGTAACTGAAAGTTAGTTAGTTAAAAGTAGATCTGAAAGCCAGAGGCTGACTTCACTTGCAATGTCTGAACAGTGAAGAACTATAGAAAGAAGTCATTTAGGGAACAGAATATATTTTATTATAGAATATTTGAATTTTGGATCTGCTTTGGAGCCGAGGTCAAAATGAAATTTCTCCTCCTCTTCCTGATCTGGACCTACCCAGCAGGGAGAATTTAGTGTGACTTTGACATTGACCTTGCTGCCTGTACTGGAATCACACACTGCCTCATGCCAGTAAGAAAGGTATCTCCAGAAAAACTCCATGAATTCAGCAACACGTAACACAAGAATCTCCACTAACAGAGAACATCAAAACAGGCCATGTTTTCTACCATTAATGGAGTGTCAAGAAAGGATGAAAGTTTACTTTTTATAGATTGAAGTTTTATGAATAGAGACACAGAAAAAAACGATCCCTTATTCTTCCGTTAGTAGCCCGAAGGAAAACTCTACATGAGTATAATAGGAAATAGATCAATATGGTATAATAACTTTCACTGAATATATAATTATGCATCAAAAAATAATTAAAAATTATCCTTGACCAAAATATATTAAACAGGAAAACATGTGTGAATAAGTGATCATATCGTAAGTGCTTTATTTAAAAGACTGAACAAACTTAGATCCAGATGATTCAAATTATTTTGGGTTACAGCTACATAACTTAAAATATTTAGCATATGTTATATGTTCTGCATTTGGCTGACACAGAGTTGACGACTCACACTGTATTACGTTTCCTCTCAAAATAAATGTTACCATTCAAGGCATTTTGTATTAAAATACATTTTGAATCAGTCTAACAGTTTGGACTCACATTCTTTGAAGAGTAAATTTCAAGTTAAACATTAAATACCCATCTTTGTGCAAAGACATTAAATGGATATCAGATATCAGTGTGGGCATTTTTGACCTTCTTATATTTCTTATATTTATTTTCAATAGTATACCAAGTTGGAATATGAAATATCTTATCCTTGCTGATATACTTGAGGAACTATTTCAGTTGACATTAGTTATAAATTGATTAAATTTTACAAGCATTTTTCATATGCCTGTGATTAGCATAAAAGCATGATCCCATTGTTGAGCAAATATTAAATTTTCCAGACATTTTTATTGTTACACAGCCTACTTCTCTTTGAATTACTGCACATAAATAAATACACATTTATATGTTAAAGCAAAAACACATACACCTACAATTGAACTCTTGGAAGATGGAAGGGTTTTGAGAATACATATGAGTATTGAAAAAGGGCCCTCTGGTTTCTAGATATCACCAGAACTGCCTTTGAATATATATTATAGATAAAAGGAAACTGCACTGAATGCCGTTATTATCTGGCTATAGAATTCTTATAAATATAACTCAGGAAAGACCTATTTTGAATAAGACAACTAGAAACTCAAAAATTATTTTAAAGCACAGGTATAGGGATACAAAATTAAAAGATCAAGATAGTATTTTGGAATTTTAACACTGGCAGGGAGATTAACAAACACTTTCATGGACAAACAGAAAATATAAGAATTGAGTAAGTGACTTCAAATTTACACAGCCCGGATCATTTCTGAAACTAGATTTAAAGATTTTAAATACAACATTCTCTCATTGTCCATTCTGATGCTAGGACAAGAAAGGAACAATAACAGCTATTTAGTGCATAATATGTGTGAATGAAACCCCAATGAGAGGTGCAGAACACTACCTGCTAAACCATTTATCATGGCCTCTTCCTCATACATTTCTCACTTCCTTATGTAGAAAATGAAGCACTGAGTGAAAATTAATTTGGTTGTGTTAAACACATATTTGTATTATTTCTAAAAGCTATTATATCATTAGAATGACATTCAGAAGCTGTAAAGAGGCCAACCCAATAAATTAATGCATAAGGAAACAACAGTTCATTAATATTTATTTACTTATTTATTTTTAATATACAGTTGACCCTTGAACAGCATGGGTTTGAACTGCATCAGTCCACTTATGCACAGATTTTTACTGGAAATGTGTTTCCTTTTCCTTGTGATTTTCTAAATAAAATTTTCTTTTCTCCAGTTTGCTTTATTGGAACAATACAGTGTAATAGATCTACCAAATACATATTAATTGACTACACTCTCAGTAAGACTTCCCATCAACAGTAGGCTATTGGTTAAGTTTTGGGAGAGTCAAAAGTTACTGCTCGAAATATTCCTTGTCTACTTCATGTGATATTAATAGAGACACTCAAACTTTCTTTAGATTCATGTTTGCATAGTATATTATTCACTTAATCCATCTATATCAGTATGTACCTAAGATGAGCTTCTAATAGGCAGAATATCCTTGGGTTTTGGGTTTTTTTTTTATCCAGTATAAGTCTATCTTTTAATTGACACATCTAAACTATTTACATTAAATATAGTTATAGAAATAATTCATGTAGGTTTACCTATTTATTTCTTTTATTTTTTTTCTCTGCCCTAACACTCTCCTGCCTTCATTTAGTTTAATGAATTTTTTTTTTTTTTTTTAGAATTCGATTTTAATGTCTGTTTTTCACTCCATTTACGTAATACTTCTAGTGGCTACCTAACTGTCATGGCCTATTCACAGTTAATGCTTTACCACGTAAGACATGGAACACTTATAACCATTTCCGCCTTTTCCTCTTCCCGCCGATACATGTGATAGTTGCCACAGGTATTGTACTACATTCATGAACAACTCCCTATGAAATATTATAGTTTTGCTTTCAATAATCACACTTTTTTGAATAATTAGAGGTAATATTCTATTCTACCTACCCAAATATTGTCATTTGTGAAACTCTTTCATCATTTCTAAAGTTTAGATTTTCCCTCTGGTCTCACATTTTTGCAGAACTTTCTTTAGCATTTCCTTTAGAGTAGCACTTGCAATGAATTTTCTTAGCTTTTCATCATTCAAGAATGTCTTACTTGGCCTTTATTCCTGGAAGTTATTTCACCTGAACAGGGTTTTGAGCCAATGATTTTTCTTTTTCTTTTTCTTTCTCTTGTCCCTTGAAAGGAGTTGCTTACCTTCTGCTTTCTTTCTTTCCTCATGAGAAGTATATAGTTATTGGGATGGTATTTCCCCTGAATAAAACTTTTTCCTCCATTTGCACTCAATGTATCTGTACACAGTTTTCTTTGAATCTGTCTTTAAGGTTGCTGTGTATGTTTAATCTGTAAATTTATGTCTTTCCCTAAATTGAGGAAGCTTTCAGCCATAATTTTTTCTTTTATACCTCTCCTATTTAAAAATTATTTCTTATTTCTCTGTGCTTCAGATTATATAATTTTTATATATCTCTTTTCAAGTTTACATTCTCTTTTCTCCTCATCACTACCCTGCTATCAAGCCTATCCAGTACATTATTTAATTTCAGATATATTCTTAAGCTCTGTTAACTTTCATTTTTATTGTAATCTTTATTTTTCTGATAACAATTTTCTCTCTTTCCTCTTATTTTGTTGTTGCCCTATCAATCATTTTTTCTAATTTAATTTACTTCCCCTCTTCATGTACTAGTCTTTTCAGAGTCTTCCAGTAGTTGGTTGTTTTCTTTTGTTCTGTTTTTGTATTTTATTCACACTTTTTACTTCTAATCACTGGGAAATATAGAATGCAGGGGGATTATTCACACTTAGCCAGCAGATGGTTAAACGCCCCGTATTTAACTTTGAAAAAAGTAATCAAAAAAGATAGTGAAGAAATTCATAAAACATTAATCAGATAATATTGACCAATACAAGTCTGATTTTTGAAACTTTAGTCAAAATATAGGTTGTGGTTAATAGATTTTACCTGACTTGTTTTCCTCATTTTTCTTCAGATAAGAAAATTATGAATGAAACATTGACACGACATCAGAATTAATTCATTCAGGAATTAGGGAGTTCCCTTAAGGTTTCTTCAATTATGTATGGGTAATGATGGAGATATTTTCAACTCAAGGAATATGCTTAGTGTAATTAGAAGCTTAACATCCTAAAGCCCTGATTGGTACAATATCTGGCTTTGGGTTGGCAACAGCAGCCAACAAGTATGAGACAGAAATGTTGAAAAAAAATATATGTATAATGAAATGAAGAACTCAGTCTGAATGTTAAAAGGATCAGAGTGTTTCAGAAAAAAATTAGTCTATATCAGAATATAATTCAATAGAGTCTACTCAAATAACTCCAAGTATAAAGAATATTACAAACATCGAGGTAAGAACATATTTTTTTTAAAATTTACAAACAAAATTAGCCTGGATCAAAGTGAGATTTGTGGGAAAATATTTAAACTGAATGTCTTTACCTAAAAAATTGCCATTTATATGTCAATGTAATATAAGAAATTATCAAAAATTCAAAGACACTTGTAAATATTCTATATCAAAAATTGATTTGAATTTACATGGCAGTGAGAGATCATGGCCTGCACTGCCTAATATTGAACAAGCCATTGAAAAGAAACTTGAAATAACAAGAAATACAACTGCTATTATGATTACACAATATTGGACGTCTCATTACTGCTCAGTATTTCTTTACTGTCTTTTTTATGTGTGCACACTTGAGGATGATCACTCCCTACCTCCTCCATTGAAGTTAGACACAATCATGTGAATTGTTTTGATCAATGATACATAAACAGAAGCATTAAAGATCTAGTATACAGTTCTCCATTGTTTCCTCTTCTATTGCAAACTTCGAAGATATTTTAACATGGTGGCATGTTAAGGTAGTGAAGCTGTCTTCAACTTGGGTATTCAAGTGACCAAATAAGACCGATCTGCCATAATCATGAAGTGTAAGGGAGAAATTAATCTTTGTTGTTATTATAACTGAGAGTTAGAGTTGCCTGTTACTTCAAAATAGATAAATACAGACTGATCAGTAAATACAATATAATATGAATGCCTTAGCTCTTTCAGGCTGCTATAACAAAATATAGTTTAAAAATCATGGCATTTTTTTAGCTTATGAACACCAGAAATTTATTATTTTTGAATATATTAAAATTAAATTAAAATTAATATAAAATCTATTTTATCTGATGTTGGTATAATAATTACAGCACCCTATTGGTTAGTATTTACGTGGTATATCTTTTTCCTTCCTTTTGCTTTGTACTTCTTTTCACTTTAAATCTAAAGTATTATAGACTACATATAGTTAGAGTATGTTACTTTTAAAACTATTCTTGGGGCACATGGATGGCTCATTTGTTTAAGCGTCTGACTCTTGATTTCAGCTCAGTTCATCATCCCACTGTTCATGGGATTGAGCCCAGCATAGGGCTCTGTGCTGACAGTGTGGAGTTTGCTTGGGATTCTCTCTCTCCCTCCTTTTTTGCCCCTCCCTGTTCCTGTGAGCACTCTCCCTCAAATTAAATTAAATTAAATTAAATTAAATTAAATTAAATGAATGAATGAAATTATTCTTTCAATCTCTGCCTTGTTTGGAATGTTTATGATTTGTATTTCTTGCAATTATTAATAAGGTAGGATTATGTCTGCCATTTTGCTTTTGTTTTCTATATGTATTATCTTTGTTTCTCTCTCCTCTATTAATGCCTTTTTTAAATAGATATTTTCTTTTGTGTTATTTTAATACCTTTGTTATTTCTGTTACTATCCTGAAATATTTTCTTAATGGTTGCTGTAGGAATCAAAATTAATATCTCGACAATAAAAGTATAGTTTGGATTAAGGCCAATTTAATTTCCGTAGTGTACAAAAACTTTCTCTTTAGCTCTGTTTCCTACCTACTTCTTTGCCAGATTATCCTTTGCAAACTCCAAATTCCAGTTTTACATATTAAATGCTCCTCAACACAAATATGTAATTATTTATTTTGTCATTTTTTTTAATGAGATGGGCAAAAAAGTTAAAAGTACACTTATATTAATTTTAAAAATGATTTTTATAGTTACCTTTATCCTATAGTTAGTTGTTTTTTATTTGGTTTTGTTTTTAATGTCAATTTAATTTATTCTCTAGTGTCTTTTTATTATAAGCTGAAGGACTCACTTTAGTAAGTATTATGTGTCAGGTTTGCTAGTGAATATTCTCTCTGTTTTTATCTGTAGATGTCTTAAATTTCGCTTAATTTTTGGGTAAGAATTTTGTTGGATAGAGAATTCTTGATTGGCAGCCTTTCAGCATGTTTAAATTATCCCATTGCTTCTGGACTCTGGTATTTGATAAGGAATCATATTTTAATCTTACTGTGGATCCTTTGTACTCGATATATTATGTCTTTCTTCTTTCATGATAATCTCTTTGTCTTGGACATGCAACAGTTTGATTATTATGTGTCTAGGTGTGGATGTCTTCTAGTCTATTCTATTCAGACTTCATTGAGCTTCTTAGATGTGTAATTCATATTTCTATCGTATTCAGACATTTTCAGACCATTATTTATTCAAATACTCTTTCTGCCTCTTTCTACCTCTTCTCCTCTCTGTCTCTTCCATTGTATATATATAGACACATTTGAAGGTGTCCAACAGATCTCTGAGTCTCTATTATATTTCTCGCTTCTATTTTTTTCCTCTTCCTCAGATTTGATAATCTCAATTGACCTATGTCCAAATTCATTGCTTCTTGCTTCTTTATTCTGCCAGCTTGATTCTGTTGTTTAGCTGTTAAAATACATTTATTTTACTTAGTGTGTTTTAGCTCCAGGATTTTTACTTATTCCGTAAGCTATCCTCTATTTGGAAAGGCGTTCCCACTAGCATTTTTAGATATTAATTATTTGAGCATACTTAAAATAGCTAATTTAAAGTATTCTATATTGGGGCGCCTGGGTGGCGCAGTCGGTTAAGCGTCCGACTTCAGCCAGGTCACGATCTCGCGGTCGGTGAGTTCGAGCCCCGCGTCAGGCTCTGGGCTGATGGCTCGGAGCCTGGAGCCTGTTTCTGATTCTGTGTCTCCTTCTCTCTCTGCCCCTCCCCCGTTCATGCTCTGTCTCTCTCTGTCCCAAAAGTAAATAAACGTTGAAAAAAAATTAAAAAAAAAAATAAAGTATTCTATATTAAGTTCAACATCTGGGCTCTCTCATGCTCAGTTTCTACTTCTTTTCCTGTATTGGCCAGCATATTGTTTGCATGGCTCACAATTTTTTCTCAAATACCAGCATTTTAAGTAATATAATGTGGCAACTCTAGATACTGGATCTGGATCTGTCTCCTTCCAAGAGTTTGCTCTGTTGCTGTTTTTTGTTTGTTTATTTTGGCTTTTTCTTTTTTTAGCACTTTGCAGAACTCACTTTGTTAGTCCAGATTCTGTGTAAACATTCTGTGTTGCCAGTGGAATATCTATACATCATAGCTTAGCTCTCAGCTAATCACTGGTCAAAGCTATTCTTACATGCCTGGAGCCAATTAAGTCCTCAGGCCTTTGTCACCAGACTCTCTGTTCAGAGGCATTCATTCAGTGCTCAGGCAGGCTGTTTATATTTGTGCCTTACTCTTCACTTCCTGCTTGCACAGAACCACAGGACAAACAAAGGCCAAGGCTAGATGCATCTCCATTGATTGTAGGCATGCAGACACTCCCAGACATGCAAATAGCCCTATTTGTAACCTTCTACACTTACCAAAATATGTCACAACTTTTCAGAGTCCCCTGTGGCTATCTCATTCTTCAGCTTTCCTTTTTTAGGGTTTTTGTCATTTTGCTGTTTATGTCAACTGCCATTGCCACCTCAGACACCTACAGTGTTAAACAACATGCTGATTGTTTATGATAAACATACCCAGGGACAAACCTGTTCCTACTGGGAGAACTGTAAATATGTCAATTAAAGACAAATTTTGCAAGTGAGATTTTCTAGAGAACTTTCAGAAATGTCAAATAATGACAGAATCTTGGAATGTGATTTTGAAAAAAAATTCTACCTCTCTCTTCTTTTCATTGCCTATAATGCTGATACTCAAGTCTCCCATGGGAGAGGGGACAGGAGTAATGGCAATAGGGCAGGTTAAAATACCACAAGGCTCCCTGTTATTCTGTTCTTTCCAACATTCATCTGTTTTTTGTATTTTGGTTTTTTCCTAGAACAAACACTCATTAGGTAGTTGGAGCTCACTGCTTAATTTCCAGCGTTATGAATACTTTGATTTTGACTTTTATTTTTTAATTCTCTCATTGCCAGTATGGAGAAGGTTTTCATAAGTTCTTTATCTGCCACTTCTGCTGACATCACTCCTTCTTTACTATTTCTCATTCAAATATATTGGAAATATCTTATTTACTTCAATTCACAATCTTTTTTGCTTCCTCAAAGGCCTCATCTATATTTGTATCTGCTTTGAACAAATGTTACATCTCAGCCTAAAAGAATTTTATCTAAAAAGGGCTTTTCTTATAGCTCTTAATATGTTATAATTTTAATATATATTAACACAGAATCCTATGCTTTAAATTACAATAATCGCATTTGAATTTTTTAGTTAAATATCTGTCATCTTTAATCATAGGTTTGCAAAGTCATGAAGAGATCATGAATCAATTCTGTCTTGTTCTATGCATCATTCCTAGGACCTAGCAAAATTCTTGAGTAGGTATCATCCAATAGAGTAATGAAACTATGTGAATATGAGGATATTTATTGAAAATTTGCATAACTATTTAAATAATGATGACTTTTAAAAATTATATGTCCAATCATTTATTGGTTGATTTGTCTTTCTTCCACTTCCCAGTTGCCATTAGTGCTTATCAGGAGTAACAAGGTCCTTTACAAAATATATAATTTCCTAAAGCTGATTGCATAATAAATAAATCATGAAGCAAATGGGGTTAGAGGTAGTTAGAAAATGTTGACCTCACCCAATATTTGCATCCCAAAAATTGACACCACAAAAAAAATCACATCAGAAAATCACAAAAATAAGGATATGAAAACAGCATCTTGAAACATCACACCTGGTAGATAATGGTTCAGAATGAATGTGATACTTGAGATAAGTCTGTCAACAAAACAATGTCAGAATGCCTATTTGCTGGAATCCACAGGAATGTAAGCGGATTAATGATCAAAACAGAGGCCATTTAGAATAAGAGTAAGGCTTTCCTGCTATTCTTTGCGGTCATAATTTGGGCTGTAATACCTTCATCTGCATTTCAGTTAATTCACCCACAGGTCCAGCAACACCTTGTCCCTCACAGTTTCAGAAATATGCGTGTATACGGTAACAGAGGACATTTATCCTGGCTAATTTTCCTACATTTGAGAAGTGGATATGTGATTCATATGAAGTCTAAAATAATTACTGGAAAATGTAAAACTAGAATTCAGTTTCCTTTAAAATCTAATGTGTTTTCATCTCATTCAAATATCTTTTCATCTCAACTGTTTGTTGAGATTGTCCCTTTATTTTATTCTTTTGGAACTTTTTCAAGTGTGGTGATATATATAATTCTCATATTTATTTTTTTTTTCTTTTGTTGCTTCTCAAAATAGAACATGCATTCAGTCTTGCCTAAAAGCATAGCAGTTGGCTCCAAGAAGAAAACACACAAATGACCCCACTCTCCTTAAACCATAATGGGGTGTACAGGGTTCTAAGAGGCTACGCTCTGCCCAGCCAGCTGGACTCTTCACTGAGCCCTTACTGCTATTACATTCAGGCATCCTCTGGAATGAAAAGATTCCCTTCAAAACGCTGGAGAGTGACAAACAGGGTCTCTCTTCTCTGGGACTCCCCAGCCTACATTTAGCAAGAGATCTCTGCTCATAGACACTCAAAAATATAACTCAGTTGCTGAGAATTTCTTTTGCCCCCAGCTAATTAAATGTATCTCTACTGTGAGATAAAACTAGCTCAGAAGTTATCATTTTTTATTTATAATTCTATGGTTTTTTTTAAAATAAATCCTTGAGGACATTTTTTTTTCCTTCAAAGCTAAACTTTTCAACTCAGAAAACTCTCAAGTTTTAAACAGCTTTATTGTGGTATAATGTGTATAGCATAGATTCAGCTGTTTTAAGGCTATAGTTCAATGAGTTTTAGTAGATTTATGGAATGTGTGACTATCAATGCAGTCCAAATTTAGAACATTTTCATTAACTCGGAAACATCCCTCATGCCAATTTGTGCTCAATCCATTTCCCACCCTCCAGACTCAGGCAACTTGCAATTTACTTTCTGTCTCTGCACATTTACATTTTCTAGAAATTTTGTATAAATAGAATCATGCAATGTGTAGTCTTTTGCATCAGACTCTTTTGCTTAGCATAATGTGTTTGAGGTTATTACTGAAATTTTAATAGGAATTGTATAACATCTATAGATTAATTTGGGGACAATTGCTATTTTAATAAATTTAAGTCTTCTAATTAAATAATGTGAAATTACCCTTTATTAATATAGATGTTTTTAATGTTTTATTTGTTTTTTAGTGTTTAGTTTTCAGTATAAATTTCTTATACATAAAAAAATACTTCTAAGAATTGTATTCTTTGTGATAATCTTGAATCAAGGAATAACTTAATTTCATTTTCAGAGTATTCATTGCTGGTGTGTAGAAATCTAATAGCTTCATTGCTTCATTCTGTATTTGGTTGAATTCATGGGTGAAATCATCTGTGACTTAGCTTTTCTTTCTGGGAAGATTTTTAATTACTAAATCGATACTTCTACTTCTTATAGATCTGTTCAAATTTGAATTAGCTTCAGTAATTAAGTTACCTTGGGAATCATGTTCACTAAAGATGCCTAATTTATTGCCATGATGTTGCTCATAATAGTCCCTGAAATTCTTTCAACTACTAAAATCAGTAATAATATTACCCTTCTTTCATTTCTAATTTTGTAATTTGTGTCTTCTCTATTTTTTTTCTTGGTGTAGCTAGGGATTTTGTTCACCTTTTCAAATAAATTTCAGATTTAATTATTCAATATTTTAAAATAGTTTATCAAATTTCTCTCTAATTTTAATTATTTCCTTCTTTTAATGTGCTCTGGATGTAGTTGGCTCTTTAATTTTTTTTGTTTCCTAAAGAAGGAGATTTCATTATAGAGACATTATTTGTTCTATTCTAATATATACTTTACTATATACTTTCCTGCTCAGCACTGCTTTAACTGCATATAACACATTTTGATATGTTGTCTTTTCATTTTCATCCAAGTCAAAATATTTCTTAATTCTTTTGAATTCTCAAAAGTTTAAAAACTTTCCTCAAGAGTTATTTAGAAGTATGCTATTTAAATTCTAAATAACTGGATTTTCAAAATGTTCTCCTTTTATTTTCTAATTGATTATCACTGGTTAGAGAACACACTTTGAAAGATTTCAGTCCTTTTACATTTATTGACTTTTTAGAAATATAATTTAGTATGTGCTGTATCCTAGAGAATATCCCATGTACACTTTGAAAGATTCTACACTTGTTGAGTGAATTGTTCTAGAGATATTACTTTAGTTCAGTTGGTTGGTAGTTTCCAAGTCTATAAACTCATTGATTTTCTATCTTGGTAATTCTGTTCATTATTGAGTGCAGGCATGACAGTGTTCATTATTGTTGAACTGTCTATCTCTTTCTTCAATTCTGTGAGTTTGACATCATATATTTTGGAGCACTGTCTCTTTCAGTATATATATATATATATATATATATACACACACACACACACACACACACACACATATGTGTATGTATATATGGGTATGTGCATATATAAGTTATTTAAATGATTATATATGATCATATAAAATTATATAAGTTCATGTGAATATTTATGCAAATACACTTCTAATGATTGTCCCTTTTATTAATATAAAGTTACTATTTATGTCTAGTAATACTTTCTACTTCAATATTATTTTGTCTGATTATATGTATATATTAATATATATATTATTTACATATAGTCATTTTGTTGGCATATCTTCAACCTATGTGTGTATTTGAATATAGTGTGTATTTTATAAATGAAACACATTTGGATCTTATTCTTTTTAAAAATCTATTCTGGAAATCACATTCTTTGAAATGGAGTGTATAACCTATTCATATTTAATGTTATTATCTATCTTTTTGGGTGTATGTCTGCCAATTTGCGCTTTGTTTTCTATATATTTTGGGTCTTTTGGCTTCTGTGCTCTTTGATCACCTCCATTAAAAAATAATTTCTAAAGTATCATTTTAATATATTAGTTATTCTTATTATTCTTAAGCAATTTTCTTAATGGTTGTGCTGGGAACTATCATAATATAATATATTATATTATTATAATCTACTTATGATTAATACTAAATTCCAGTAAAATATAGAAAAGTTGCTCCATAATGACTCCATTTTCTCCTCTTCCATTTGTTCATGAAGACTGGAGTTGTACTATTTAGATCTTTAAATTTGTTGCAATAGTGTTTTATAGATTCGGTGCACCAGTTTTCCATTCCTTTTAAAAATTTATTTCTAAATACCTTATTTTTTTGATGCTCTTCTATTTGAAATTGTTTTCTTAGTTTCATTTTTAGATTATGCACTGCTGATATATAAACCGGAATCGATTTTTGTATATCAATCTTATGTTTTGAGATTTTCCTACTTGTTTATAAATTTTAAATGTTTTTTAATGAATTCTTTAGGGTTTTCCACATGTAAAATCAGGTCATCTTGAATAGGTACATTTTTACTTCTCCTTGTTTAATCTACATGCCTTTTATTTATTTATCTGTTTGTTTTGCCTAATTTCCCTAGCAGGAACCTTCCAGATATTATTGAATAGAGATAGTAAGAATGGAAGTTCTCTCCTTGTTCCTGATATTAGGGGGAGAACATGGAAATTTTCACTGCTGTGTGTAAGGTTAGCTTTGGGTAGATATCCTTTTTTAAGTTGAAGAAGTCCTTTTTTTTTTTTTAATGTCTGTTTATTTATTTTGAGAGAGAGAGGTGGAGGGGCAGAGAGAGAGAGGGAGAGAGAGAACCCCAAGCAGGCTCTGCACTGTTAGCACAGAGCTCCATGTGGGGCTCCATCTCATGCACTGTGAGGTCAAGACCTAAGCCAAAGTCATTATTTGGAGGCTTCCCAAACTGAGCCACCCAGGCACCCCAAAGAAGTCTATATCTAAATTGTTAGTATTTTATCCTGAGACAATGTTGTACTTTTGGAAATGATTTTTATATGAATATTGAGATGATAATGTGATTTATGTATTGTGTTTTTATTGATTTGGGTATGTTGAGACAACTGCAATGCTGGAATAAAACCCATTTCATCACGTTGTATAATTTTGGGGGGAAATTTTGGGATTCAGTTGTGCTATTATTTTGTTGAAGATATTTTCATCTACAGTCATAAAAATACTGGTCTTTATTTTTTTATTGTTCAGTTGAATATATTAGTGAAGCTATATAGAGTTGAACTTTTCTCAGTGGCAAATTTTTAAATAATTATCTTTACTTTGTATAGGTTTACTTACAGTTTATACTTTTATGAGGCAATTGCTATAGTTTTTGTGTTCCTACAAATTTTTCTATTCTAACTTGTCTTCTATGTTGGTATTCAATTATTCATAGTAGTTTCCTTTAATACATTTTATTGCTTTAACATCAGCAGTGGTGTTCCCTTTTCATTCCCAGTTTTATAGTATATTATCTCTCTTCTCTCTCTCTCTCTCTCTCTCTCTCTCTCTCTCTCTCTCTATTTTTATGTCTAGGTCTTTCTGGCTAATGGTCTGTCAATATTCTTAATCTTTTCAGAGACAAGTTTTGTTTTTTCAGATTTTCTATTATTTATGTGATATTTATTTTATTTATTTCCACTGTAATCTTCATTATTCCCTTATTTCTGCTAGTTATAGGTTTGGTATACTGTTCCTTAAGGTTAATAGTTTAGGTTTGTGATTTGAGGCCTTTCTCCATTTTTAATAAAGGTAGAGAGCTATAAATTTCCCTCTGAGCACTTCTTTAGGTGTATCCCACAATCTTTGGTATATTGTACCTTTCTTTACATCTCAAGGCATTTTCTACTTTTTCAGTGATTTCCTCCTCAATTTTTTTTAATGCGTTGTGTAATTTCCATATATTCACACATTTCTCATTTCCTTCTCTTATTGAATTATAATTTTATTCTACTGCACTTGTAAATATTTATTTGTATTATGCCAACTTTATATATTTATTGGGACTTTTTTATAATGTAACATACAGTCCATAGTAGGGAATGTGCCATATGCACTTGAGAAGAATGTATATTTTGCATTGGTTTTTTAGAGTGTTCTGTAGGTGTCTGTTATGTATAATTGTTTTATACTGTTTTCAAATTCTTTGTTTACTTGTTGGTGTTTTGCCTAGTTGTTCTAACCATTATTGAGTGAGATATTGACCTCTCAAATTTTATTTTCATTTAATATATACACATATGAATATTTTCATTATGTGTGTGTGTATGTATGTATATATACATATACACTTTCCCTCACTTTTGGTTTCACATGTATTTGGGCCTTATATGTCTATACATTTTATGTATTCTTGCTAGATTGACAGTATATTATTAAATTTCCCACTTTATCTCTAATGACTTTTTTTTTTGTTTTCACATGTATATTTTCAGAAGTTAGTGTAAATATTCTTTTTTCATTGTAGGGGTTTGCATTGTACTAATATTTTTTCCCTTTCTTTAACTTTCAGCATGTTTGTATCTTTTATTTTTTTATTTCTTTTTTAATTTTTTAATGTTTATTTACTTTTGAGAGAGAGACAGACAGAGGGAGTGAGCAGGGGTGGGGCAGAGAGAGAAGGAGACAGAGAATCTGAAGCAGGCTCCACGCTGTCAGTGCAGAGCCCGCTGCAGGACTCAAACTCGCTAATGGTGAGATCATGACCTGAACTGAAATCAGACACTTACCCACTGAGCTACTCAGGCACCCAGCATGGTTGTATCTTTTAATCCAAGGTGATAGGAGTATGGACACCATATAGATTAAATGTTTTTAATGTTTATTTATTTTGAGAGAGACAGAGGGAGAGGGAGAGGGAGAGGGAGAAGGAGAGAGAGAATGTGAGTAGGGGAGAGTCAAAGAGAGATGGAGAGAAAGAATCCCAAGCAGGCTCTATGCTCAGCATGGAGCTCAACACAAAACTCAATCTCAGGATAAGGAGATCCTGACCTGAGCCGAAATCAAGAGTGGGAAGCACCCAGGTGCCCCAGTTTAGAAAATTTTTGTATCTAGTTGAGAATCTCCATCTTTGATTAGATTTCTAAGTCTTTCACATTTAATGCAATTATTGAAAAGCATGGATTTATGCCTGCTATTTTTCTTTTTCTTCTTTCTTATAAACTGTTTTTTATCCTTTTCATTTCTCCTTTACTTCTTTACTGCTATCATTTTATTAAGTGGATATATTCCAGTGTAAAATTTAATTTTATTTAATAGATGTTAATTATATATTTGAAATATTTTCTTAATGGTTGCTCTAGGGATTGCTACATACACCTTAAATCATTCAGATGTACTTCATACTTACCTAATTTTGGTATAATAGAGAAATTTTCTTCCTATAGAGTTCCATTCCATTCCTCTATCTCTTGTGGTATCATTGGTGTGAATATTACCTCTGCTTATGTTAAACACAATAGTACATTGTTGTAATTATCACTCTATGTAATCTTACATTTTTTGAAGAAGTGAGATAAAAAATAAGATAAAGTATTTATACATAATTGTTATATTAATTGTATATGCCATTCTGTCTATAGATTCAAGTTCCCATCTGTTATCATGTCCTCATTCTAATAAAATTTTATTCCCACCCATTTTTTTGTGCTGTGATTACAAAATATAATACATATGTATATGTTTTAAGACAAGTAATACAATTATATACCTATCGTTTTATGGAATTGGTTTATAAATCTGTTAACCAATAGGAGAAAGATGCAATCATACTGTATTTTATATTTATGTATATTATACATAGTGCACTATCAGTGCTATTTGGTTTTTAATGTAGATTCCAATTAGTTTCTCGTATCTCTTGCCTCCAGCCTGAAGAACTTCCTTTAATATTCATTGTTAAGTCATGTCCACCAGAAACTAATTTCCTCAGTTTTCATTTATCTCTGAAAAACTTTGTTTTACTGTAATTGTGTGAGATAATTTTGAATGATAAAATATTATAAGGCATTTTTGTTTTTGTTTTTGTTTTTGTAGTTTTAATCTGAACACTGAGATGCTGTCCCCCTGCATTCTGGCTTCCACTGTTTCTGATCAGGTGTCATCCGTTGCTTACATTGATGTTCTCTTAAGAGTCATTCTTCTGCTTTGAAGATTTACTCTTTCCTTCGACTTTCATCCCTTTACTAAAATGAATGTTGATCTCTTTATATATATATCCTACTTGGAGTTTGTTGCATTCTTGAATATGTAAACTCCTATTTTCCCTCAGGTATGTGGAAATGTTAACAAATTATTTTTTTGAATATATATATTTTTTCTGTCCTTTCTCTCTTGTCATCCATGTTCTGTTCCACATAAAGTCAGGTTCCTCGGGCAGTATTGTGGAGGTCTTTATCCACATGACTTGCCTCACTCTCTGGAAAGAAACTCTCTGTTATTGTATAGCAGCTGATGGCGGAGACAGAATTCCACTTTTTCTGGAATGACGCCCTCCTCTTTGAGAAAGTACGGGGTGGTATGGTCTTACTTCATATTCATAGTTTGTCCTCCTGGCATGGAACCATCTTTCTATGAGGAGCTAAGGTAAGGGAAAGAAGGGCCAACTATTTTCAGCTTGCCTCACCTGGGGCACAGCTTCTGTTTTATGAGTAGAAATTGGGGAAATAAAGCCTTACCTTCTAGTCCTGCTCACCCAGAATAGAACTTTTGCATCATGGTTCTGGGGGAGATAAGAAACATTTGTGGCCTGCTTCTGCCAGGATGAAACTGTACCTGTAGCCCTAGACCTGGGTCTAGGGGTACAAAGAGCCCCTGTATTCTTGGCTTTATCTGCCCTGAGTAGGGTGCCTAGAGTACTTTCTAGAAGATGGAACCAGATAGGAAGAGAACCATATCATGGCTAAAATGATACAGATGCCTGCCGTTCTTATGCAAATATATAGATTCTCTTTGATGAATCATTGTCCACTTAACTCTATGCCTTTTGACAATTTCCAATGACTTTAAGTGATTTTTTTAAAAATAATTTTTCGGGGCGCCTGGGTGGCGCAGTCGGTTAAGTGTCCGACTTCAGCCAGGTCACGATCTCGCGGTCCGTGAGTTCGAGCCCCACGTCGGGCTCTGGGCTGATGGCTCAGAGCCTGGAGCCTGTTTCCGATTCTGTGTCTCCCTCTCTCTCTGCCCCTCCCCCGTTCATGCTCTGTCTCTCTCTGTCCCAAAAAAATAAATAAACGTTGAAAAAAAAATTAAAAAAAAAATAATAATTTTTCTATTGCTATATCTTTTTTTGTGTGAAAATAGATTGACTATATATACTCCTCCCTCTGCAATCTTAGAATTTTGAACTTTCTAATATAAATGAAATCATATGATAATTACCCTTTTCCCAGGCATTTTTTGCTCAACATTATGTTTTGAACATTCATTTGTATCGTTGAATGTAAGTATAGTAGATTATTATCATTGGTGCATTGTAGAAAATCGTGTGAATAGGTCACAATTATATATCTATTGGACTTCAAAGTCATTTGTGTCATTTCTAGTTTGGGACCACAATAGATAACTCTGCTATAAGCATTTTTCTCTGTCTTTTAGTCAATATATATGTACATATTTCTCTTGAACACATACCTAGGAGAGGTATTTTTAGTCATCTGATAGACACATGTTTTACTTATTAGAAACTGCCAACCTCTTTTGTAAAATGATTTTACTAATGTACATGTCTGCCACCAGTATACAAAAGACCCAAAGGTCCACAATCTATTCAATACTTGGTATTGTCTGTCACTTTCATATCGGTTGGTATGAAGTTGTATCTCATTGTGGTTTGATTTAGTATTTTCTTTTGGCTAATGAGATTGAGTACCTTTTCTTATGTTTATTGATCATTCTAGTGTCTCCTTATGTTACATGTGTGGTGAATTCTTTTGCATTATTATTTTTATTACTATTATTATCATCAATTTGTCAGGCAAATTGTCATTCTAAATTGAAATTAACCAATATTATCAGTTAATGTTGTAGTAATGATAATACTGATAATAAATATATCATCATGTCACACACACACACACACACACACACACACACACACACACAATTTCATGTTTGGTCTTTGAACCATAGATACATATTTCAAATTTAGATTACCTAAAAACTTACTTTATATTCACAGAAAAGTGATTTTTTACAGTCCACTGAGTTTATATGCCATTTGATATTGACCCATAATTCTATTTCTCCAGTTTTGACTGCTCTTCTAAGTAGAATTTAACTCCTGGGACACCTTGTGGCTCAGTTGGTTGAGCGTCTGACTTCGGTTGGGTTCAGGATCTCACATTTCATGGGTTCGAGCCCCAAATTGGGATCTGTGCTGACAGTGGGGAGCCTGGAGCCTGCTTCAGATTCTGTGTCTCCCTCTCTCTCTGCCCCTCCCTCCATCCCCCCCTCAAAAATGAATAAACATTTAAGAAAATTTAAATAGATTTTAACTTCTTTATCTTTAATTGGATGCCTAATAGGCATCTTTAACTCATGGCAAAACAAGAATTAATGTTGCTTTCATCTACAAGTCTACCCCTACCAAGCCTTCCTCATGACCACATGTGAGGATTACTATTCAGTAAATTATTCAAAACAAAACCTAGATGTCATTCTTTTTTTTTTTTTTAATTTTTTTTTTCAACGTTTATTTATTTTTGGGACAGAGAGAGACAGAGCATGAACGGGGGAGGGGCAGAGAGAGAGGGAGACACAGAATCGGAAACAGGCTCCAGGCTCCGAGCCATCAGCCCAGAGCCTGACGCGGGGCTCGAACTCACGGACCGCGAGATCGTGACCTGGCTGAAGTCGGGCGCTTAACCGACTGCGCCACCCAGGCGCCCCTAGATGTCATTCTTAATTTCTCTGTGATCCATTAAAAATCTCTCCTATGTTTACTTTCAAAATTAATCTTAAATTGGATGATGCCTTACGCACTTTACCAATGCAATCCTGATTTAAACTGTTTTTTACTTCCCTGGACTTCAGAATCATTTCTTCGTTATTCCCAAACCCACCATTGTGCCTCCTCTAGTCCATTCCCACAGAGAAGCCAGAATGTATAAACCCTCGGGGCGTATATAGCACTGTAAGTGTTAGAGCCCTGATAAGCTGGGTTTGCAGGACAAGAAGTGGGGAATATTACCTGGAAGGTAAGAAGGGCAGGAAAATGCAGCTTGTTAAAGATGCGGTCCTTTTACATTAGAATAAAATTTTAAATCTCTGCAGTGTCCTATTATGCCTTTCATTATCTTACTCTTATCAAAAACTCGTCTCTCTCTTAGAACCATGAGTACTCAAAGGCAGAGAACTTTGGCTGTCTTGATTGCAGCTATATGAATGAGACATTCAATGTCTGAGCATGTGTCTTGGCTGACCCAATGACTGAATAACATTGGTGGCCCCACTTACTATCAGTTATTATCTATTTATTATGCATTTAGGTAACTATTCAATCTTTGACTATTTATTGGTAAAATCTTATTATATATACATATATATACATATATATATATTTATTGGTAAAATCTTATATATATACATATATATGTATACATATATATGTATATATATAATATGTTTTTTGTTTTTGTTTTTGTTGTTTTTTTACTAGAATAGAGCCTTAAACAGTACAGGTTTAAACTGTGCATGTTCACTTATACACATATTTTTTTCAGTGAATACAGATAATACAGTCTTCAATGGTATTTTCTCTTTCTTATAATTTTCTTAATAACATTTTATTTTCTCCAATGTGTTTATTATACATATACAGTATATAATGCATAAGACTTACAAAAAAGTTGTTAATTGACTGTATATGTTATTGGTAAGGCTTCAGTCAACAATAGGCTATTAGTAGTTAAGTTTGGGGGCAGTCAAAAGTTATATGTAGATTTCTGACTGTTCAGGGAATCAGTGTCCCTAACCTCTAATTGTTCAAGGGTCAACTAATCTCAAGGCCATTAAGAGGTAACATAATAAAGTCAGTCTCATTAACTTATAAGTTTTAATTAGGATGTCTGTTTTCTTGTTATTGATTTTGCAGAGTTCTTTGTATATTATGGATATAGGTTACTTATCAGATATGTCAAAAATATATCACCTTTTTCAAAATCAACTGATTAGGAGTATTTCTGGGAACTGAATTATGTTTTATTGTGTTTGTTAATCTATTTCTGGGCTCTCTATTCTATATCTTCTCTCTCTCTCACTCCTTCTGTCTCTCTCTCTCTCTCTCTCTCGCTCTCTCTCTCACAGTACTACCTTGTCTTTTTTAATATAGATTTATAGTAAATATTAAATTCAGGTAGTGTCAGTTCTCCAGCTTTGTTCTTCTTTTTAATATTGTCTGGTTATTCTTTGTTTTGCCTTCAAAACTTCAGAATCGGTTTATCAATATCCAAAGTAACTTTTGCCTGGTATTGCATTGAATTCACACATCAATTTGGGAAGAACGGAATCTTAAAAACAATATTGAGCCTTTCTATCCATGAACATGAATTATCTCTCTACTGAGGTCTTTGAAAAAGTTTCTTTGGGGCATCTGGGTGGCTCAGTTGGCTAATTGTGTGACTCTTGATTTCGGCTCAGGTCATGATCTTAAGGGTCGTGAGATCAAGCCCCACATCATGCTCTGTGCTGACAGTGTGGAGCCTGCTTGGTATTCTCTCTCTCTCTCTCTCTCTCTCTCTCTCTCTCTCTGTCTCTGCCCATCTTCTGCTCTTTCTCTCTCTCAAAATAGATAAACATTAAAAAAATTTCTTTTATCAGAGTTTTGTTGTTTTCCTCAGATAGATCATTCACATATTTTTTAAAATTATACCTAAGATGGTTTATTTATTTATTTATTTATTTTGTTTTCCACCAGCTTGTTTATCTTGTTTTGTTTTGTTTGGTGCTAATGAAATGGTGTGTGTTTTCAATTTCAAATTCCAGTGTTTTACTGCTGGGATGTAGGAAAGCAATGCTTTTTGTATGAATCTGGTATTCTGAAAACTTGCTATATTGCTTATTAGTTCTATGATATTTGTTGTTTGCTTTTGACTCTGGGATTTTCTACATAGATAATAATGTGACAAAGACAGTTTTATTTTTTTCTTTTCCAATCCATATACTGTGTGTTTTTTCTTATTGCATTAGAAAGGAATTCCAATATGATGTTGAATAAGATTAGTAAGAGTAGACATTGTTGCATTGTTTTTCTTAGTAAGAAAGCATCCTTTAACATTTTTTCCTTAGGAGGAAAATGTTTAGTTGCTTACCACTAAGTGTAATGTTAGTTGCAGGATTTTTTTAAATGTTCTTTATCAAATTGTGGAAGTATTGCTGTGTACCTAGCTTGTTGGGAGTTTTTATCATGAGTGAATATTAAGTTTTCTTAAACACTTTTCTGCATTTATGGACATGATTATATGATTTTTCTTCTTTGGTCAGTATGATGGATTACATTAATTAATTTTCAAAAGTTAAATTAGCCTTGCATATCTGGAATTAATTCCACGTGGTCATGATGTACAATTATTTTTACATATTTTAGGATTTAATTTGCTGATGTTTTATTGAGGACTTCTTCATATATATTCATAGGAAGTATAAATCTGTATTTTTTCTTCTTATAGTTGTTTGATTTGCCATTAAGGTAATATTGGCCTCATAGTTAGGAAGTGTTTCCTCTGCTTATATTTTCTGGAAGAGACTGTAGAAGATCAATACCTTTACTTCCTTAAGTATTTGGTAGAACTCACCAGTGAAACATTCTGGGTCTGGTGCTTTCTGTTATGGAAAGTTAACTATTGCTTCAATTCCTTTAGTAGATACAGACCTATTCAGATTATCTGTTTCTCTTTGTGTGAGTTTTGGTAGATTACTCATCTTGAGTAACCTTTCCATTTCGTCTAAGCTATCCAATATATGGTCATTGAGTTGTTCGTAATATTTCTTTACTATCCATTTAAAATTCAAGAAATCGGTAGTGATGACTTCTCTTTCATTTCGTATATTAAAAGTTTATGTCATCCTTATTTCCTTTTGTTTTGTTTGTTTTGTTTCTGGGTTAAACTGGCTGGGTATTTAGAAAAAATATTCATTTTTTTTAAAGAACCAACTTTCAGTTTCATTGATTTTATTTTTGGTATCTTATTTCCAATTATATTGATCTCTGCTCTAGTTTTTGCTCTTTTTTTCTGCTTATCTATATTTATTTTTCTCTTCTTATTTTAGTTTCCCAAGTTAGGAGTTTCTAGTACTGAATTTAGATCTTTTTTTTCTTGTCTAATATTTGCATTTAATGCTATAAATCTTCATTTAACCACTGCTCAGCACATCTCACAAACTTTGGTAAGCTGTAAATCCATTAGATTAGACGTCTACTAAGAACTTGATACTCTGTTAGTTATTTCGTGCTTCATAACAAATCACTCAAAACTTAGCAGTTTAATGTTTTGTCTTGTTATTTTTTATTTATTTTTTTAATTTTTGAGACACGGAGAGACAGAGCATGAGCAGGGGAGGGGCAGAGAGAGAGGGAGACACAGAGGGGACCAAAGCAGGCTCCAGGCTCTGAGCTGTCAGCACAGAGCCCCACGCGGGGCTTGAACTCACGGACTGTGAGATCATGACCTGAGCTGAAGTCGGACACTTAACCGACTGAGCCACCCAGGCACCTCCAAAACTTAGCACTTTAAATAATTAAGTTTAATTATCATGCAGCTTCTTAGGGTTGGGAATCTGAGAGCAGCTCAGTTAGATGACTCTTTTTCAGGATCTCTTAAAATATTTCATTCTAGCTGTCAGTCTAGGATGTAGTCATCTCAAGGCTCAACTGGGCCTGGAGAGTCCTCTTCCAAGTTTACTCATTTGTTTTTTTGATAGGCTTTGGTTCCTTAATGGATGTTGGTCTAAGGCCTCAGTTCCTTGCTATGTGGACATCTCCATAATAATGTTCACAAAATGACAGGCTGTTTTCTTCCTAACAAGTTATTTAACAGAGTCCATGAGCTAAGGAGATAGCACCCAAGATAGAAATATCAGTCTCTTAGAACTTAATCTCAGAAGTGGCATATCATTATGTTTGCCATATGTCATCAGTTACAGAGACCAATCCTGGTATAATATAGAAGGATGTAATTCCAATGATGTAGTCATTACTGTGGGTTGCCTTGCAGTGCAAGGGCCGAAGGAGTAGAGTAGATGCTGGGGCAGAATCCTACGGAGGCTCAGCACTGTCAGTGCAGAGTCCAATGTGGGGCTTGATCTCATGACCTGTGAGATCATGACCTGAACCAAAATCAAGAGTGAGATACTTAACTGACTGAGCTACCTAGGTGCCCCTACAGCTTTTTAAATTTTAATTCCATGAACTTAACATACAGTGTTACATTACTTCAGGTGTACTCCCAAGGTATGGTATTAACATGTGGTTGGAAGATAATTAGTTCATGAGGTTGGAACCTGTATGAATGGCATTTGTGCTCTTATAAAAGAGTCCTTAGAGAGCTCTCTTGCTTTCTTTCTGCCATGTGAGGACACAATAAGAATTCCACCATCTACAACCTGAAAGAGGGTTCTCACCAGAACCTGACCAAAGTAGCCCCTTGATCTCAGACTTCTAGCCCCCGGACGATGTTTGTTTGTTATCCATATAGTCTATTTTAAAATATTTTATAGAAATGCAGAAGAGGGGACACCTGACAGCCTGGGGCCTGCTTGGGATTCTGACTCTTTCTCTCTGCCTCTCTTCCACTTGTGCTGGCTCACTCTCTCTCTCTCTCTCTCTCTCAAAATAAATAAATAAACTTAAAAAAATAATGCAGGAGAGGAATCCACTGATCCTCTGTAACTAGTGCCAATTATTATTGTGTGAGGTAAAAAGTTGGTCAGGATTCTGAGTAAGAGGCTGTTCAGCATCTGTTGGCAGAAGGGGAATTGAGGCCTTGTCTGTTATGGGTAGAAGACCCATAGTGTATGATGCAGGAGTTTTATTGGGATTACTGGGTGGCGGTATAAATTTAGTTCCCTGCACAGCCCTGTCAAGTAAAAAGTAAACACAGTATAATTAAGTTAGGGGCACATGGTGATGTAACTAGAAAGCATAAAAGTAAAAAATATGGTTTAAAGTGGGAGTTCATGAGTACAAGTTATAATGGTTTTCACATCAGCCATACGTGAATGTATTGCTAGAATAAATGTGATGTCTGAATGGGATATGATGGGAATGGGTTTGTGTGAAAATCTCTCTTATTTTATTTGGGCATTCTTGGTAGCCTTTAGAATTAAAGAAAAGCATTTTTATGCTTATTTTAAAATTATATGAAAAAATTATATGAGATACCTAGAGGTCAAAATTTTTGCCTTAAATTTAAAACGTGTCAAATGCAATTATATTACTATCCACAAGCCCCCTTTTCGGTGGGCTGTGAGAAAATATGGCCTGCAAGAAAGTCTTACGAATCGTACAGCTTAGCTAGAGTCTACAGAGGGTCGAGACATGCACACCTCCAAAAGCATCCGCTATGTTCACTAACAGTATTCGCAATTCAAGCTGAGCAACAAGATAGAGGAGATTGGTATTCTGTGATTGAGCTAACACTTTGTGTGTGTGTGTGTGTGTGTGTGTGTGTGTGTGTGTGTCTTGCAAGAAAATCAAAGTCAGTTTGAATTCATATGTGATGGACTCCAATACTTGTTTACTGTTCAGGGATATGTAAGTTTTCTTGCTCATGTCCACACGCTGGTGTGATGAGACTTAGCTTCAATTCCATGGAATTATACAGTTATTATGTATTGCTGATATCTCAACCTACTATGAAGCGAAAACTGACTTTCAAATACTAATCGTGCAACCATAAGGGAGTGGCTGTTGACCTACAGGACAGGTCCCAGAATGAATGTTAAAATGATGAAAAATAAGAAGCCAGAGCCATTAGAGAGCCTGTGAACAGGCGAAGGTACGTGAATGTCTCAGCCAGCTGAGATCAAAACAAGGGGCATTAGATTTGAGTGGGTTGCTTGATTTATGGAGACATAACCTGTCACACCTGGAAACTTTAGTAGCAGCCCCCGTAACAATGTTGTGAGGGGGAAATGGTGTATTTCTGTGGTGTTGTGGACAATGCAGGCTCTCGGAGAGCTTCAAAAAGCTATCACCTGGCCGATTCTTTTGGGATCACAGTACTGTAATGTTCGGATGACACTGGAATTGTCAACAGCATGTACAGACAGGAGCCTTGGGTAAAAGTCCGTGACTGCCAACCAGTGGTGACTATAAGGATTTTGCTTTAGCAAATTACCTGAGTTTGCCTCTGGGTATACTCCCTTTTGAGAGGCAATTGCTAGCCTATAATTGAACTTCAGTTGAAATCCTTTCTGTCGCAGAAGGACACAAAGACATGAAAAGCTCATCACGTTATGGGTTATGTTGTAACAGCATTCTAAAAGGAAGAGAAATTCCTCCTCCAAATAGAAATGGCATATTCGATAACACGTGTCAGGGCATCGCTAGAAGTACCCGTCATAGTTGGACAGGATGCTGCTGTGACTTTGAGCCCTACACTAGATTCCCCCTGATTACTTAGCTGATTCAAAGTGGAATAAACAAGTTTCTGTTATTTCCTAGAAAGTGGTAAACAAATGTCATGGTTTCTAGATATTAGCTCAAGGGTGGAGGGCTGAATTTCAAACTGTAAGTCAGAGGTACTGCAACCGTATGGCAGGTGTGCACTGACCGAAGAAGGGAAAGATTTGAGTGGGCAGGACAAACAGTAGGACAGTAGCCGTCACTACACTACCAGATGTCAAAAAGGCCAAACCCTGCAAACACCACCCTCCATTGTTTGTACCTGGATGTCCAGAATTGGTCTGGGCAGACTTAAGAGGTACGACATTTAGAGTAGTCTACGTTTGTGATGCATCTTGATGCAGCCGGATGAACATTTGCGATAACTCTAACATCGCTCTGTCTTTTGGTTTCCATTTAACAGGCTTTATTTATTACAGATGGGACATTTTTAGGTAATAAGTGGGAACTATTGCCTTCTAAATACACACAGAGGAGTTTGTTCAACAGAGATATGGGCCATGTGTAACTTTAAAACTGATGAATGATCTTTTAAGAAAGATCTACAAGTATTACAGTTATAAGTATCTCCTTCTTTCACACCTTGGTTTAGTGTCACTTGTCCTCATGCTGGCAGATCGTGTTCTGTGGATGGAAGGCAATAGTTAAGGCAGTGTATGTGGTCAACTGGAACCAGTACCATTGGTCAAGTAAGTTGGAGCCCTGTGACTCCTTCCGGTTATCCAGCTCTCTGATTGCGGCACCTGCCGTCTTCAGCAGTCCCCAGCTTCAGGCTGCATCGAATCTATTCCTGAAGCATATGAACTCTTACAGGTAAGTGTCTCCATAAGTGAAGGCACTGTATAGAAACTTGTTTATTTTTTTAATTGGAGTGAAATTCATAAAACATAAAGTTAACTATTTAAAAGTAAACTCTTCAGTGACATTCAATACATTTATAATGTTGTGCACCCACCACCTCTATTTAGTTGAAAAGCATTTTTAACACCTCACAAGGAAACTCCAACATATCATTAAGCCAGCATTCCCCAAACCCTCCTGCCATTCTCAGCCCCTGGAAAGCACCAATCTGCTTTCTGTCTCTATTGGTTCACTTCTTCTGGATATTTCATATAACTGGAATCATGCAATGTGTAACCTTTTGCGTCTGGCTTCTTTTACTTACCGTCATGTTTTTGAGGTTCATTTCCTATCTCATCCTGCATTGCATTTGATGATTGGGAAGAAAACACTGAATTTGTGTCCTCAGGAGTTTGCAATTTGATACCTGGAGACAGTCAAGAATGACAAGTAAAACCTATAAAAAATTACATTTATAATATGATAGAAGGTGATGATTGATAGGTAGGAAAAAATGCAAGAGCAGATAAGAGGTATTTTGAGATTTGGAGTGGTTGGTTGCAGTAGGGATGATTGTAGTAATAGTTAACTGGCCAAGTCAGGACTTAAAGAATGTAGAATTATATCAAAAAAGAGAAAGAGGTGATGCCATTGTTAAAGTAAAGGGTGGCTTGGCGGGTGGGCCTTCCATGCAGAATAATTTAAGTCGAGGAAATGCTCTGGTGTGGAAGTGTGCCTAGTGAAATAGCAAAGAGGCTAGTGTGGGTGTGTTTCAGGGAGCGGGGGACAGTGGTACACGTTGAGACTAACAGTGGGGGGGTGGCACAGATCATATGCACAGGGGCCATGCGTACCATTGTGAGGGGCCTTGTTTCTTTTTCACTCTGGTTGAAATGAGGACTCATGGGGGGATTTTGATGTGATCAAACGTAGCTTTTAATTATGTAACTGCTCTATTAAAGATAGAGTGGGGTGATGGGGTGGCTGGGTGGCTCAGTTGGTTAAGCGTCCGACTTCAGCTCAGGTCATGATCTCACAGTCCGTGAGTTTGAGCCCCACGTCAGGCTCTGTGTTGACAGCTCAGAGCCTGGAGCCTGCTTCAGGTTCTGTGTCTCTGGCTCTCTCTGCCTCTCCCCTGCTCACGATCTGTCTCTCTCTCAAAAATAAGTAAACATTAAAAAATTTAAAAAGATAGATTGGTGTGATATGGTAGATTTAAAAATCTGTATAAGAGATGATGATACTCTGACCTGGAGGTAGCATGTATTTTCAAGGGGAGTTCATACAATTTTCTGATGAGTTTTATGAAATAGGAAAAGAATGAAAACTGGGTCTGTCTTTTTTGGGTGGAGCAACTGAGAAATGCAATTTATGAGGAGCATTTGGCTATCCAGTCAGTGGAGATAACATTTGGGATGAGTGCTCTGGTCTCTTGGAAGGCTTGTAGTGGGAAAACTTAGATTTTGCTCTAAACTATGAAAAATGAAAAGTAGGAAACTTAGGTCGGGGATGTGATACTGAGATTGATCGAGCTTATGATACATTAACCAGGATACACAAGGAAAATGCCTACTGTGGATGTCCAAGGTCCCAGCACAGGACACAGAGGAGATGTGGGATCTTGTGGATTTCCAGTTCAGTTTTCTTCCTCAAAGAGTTGCATGAGGGGAGAGCTTTGAGGGAATAGGGGAACAAAATCCCAGGCAGGCATAGGCCTCTTTGTCCTGGAACAGGAATTGGTGAATTAATGCCCATGGGAAAAAGTCAGCATCTCTTATGTTGTTGTAATAAAGTTTTATTGTAATACAGTCATGGATTTGTTTACACTTTGTCTTGGGCCGTTTGGTGCAGTAATGGCAGAGTTGAATAGGTTGCAGCAGAGACCATATGCTGTGCAAAGCCTAAAATATTTACTATATTGCCTTTTGCAGAAAACTTTTGCTGACTACTGCCTTTGACTATGTTTGAGGGATAAAAAATAATCAGTTCATCCTCCTGACTAGATGCTGTAGTGTACTTAGTGTAAATGCTTCTATTTTCATGTTTTTCTCCTTTATATTTAGACTTATTGTCTCATGAGCCCTTGCTGAACAAATCCAAGATAGAACTGAAGTTTATGTCAGAAACCAGGGCCAATAAAACCTGTACAAATAGTCTTTGTAACCAAGCTCATAAATTGTGAGGCTCTGTTAATAATAAACTAATAATAGTTTGTTGCAAGAAATAATCCGCGTGAATACATGTCATCCAGGCTCAAGGATGGATTTGATAAGGTTCCCAAACAAAAACTATGTTTTAAATATAGTTAGTACAAATATAAAGTAATACTTTTTGGTGATTTGTTTCACTTCCCTTTATTTCCAGACACGAAGAAGAAATTTAAATATGAGATCTACCTGGTCAGTTCATGTCTGTGATAGCAATGTTTAAACAGATGGAAGAATGATATATTAGAGTCATCTATAACAATTCCTTTATTACTCTTAGCAGCTCAGGCAATATCTCATATAGAAAAATGTGAGCTTCCTAAAAAAATATTCCAGACCTCACTCAGAACACAGGTGGGCACCCTGAAAACATATTAAAGTCTCAAATACATCGTGGGAAATGTTAGTCAAAGGCAAAGAAGAATTCTTATTACTGTATTCTAGAATTTTTAATGTCTGTACACAGAAGATATTGGCCACCTGTTTTTCATCTCCGTGGAGAGAAGAGCAGTAGAAGTAGGCTTAACTAATAGCAATAAAGTTAACAGTAAGGAGATTCTACTAACAGCAAGAGAGAAAACATTACAGGGTGTATTAAGAAATCTTCTCTGGAGGATCCTTTAGACATGGATGCATTCTCGTTTGTCTGGAATGGTGAGCAGGTGGCCCAGGAGAAAAAGAGATGAGTAGATGTACTTTCCTGTCCTTAAAGTTCTGTAGGTGACTTTAAAATTCACAATATATTTTTCAACACTTGCAACATATGGGAGCTAATTCATATAAGGCATTTCATAAATCACCAATTTTAGTTGAGTATCAAAAGCTACATTCTGCTCTTGTGCAGTGACTGGGAAATTGAAAATATTTTAAAGACACATTAGCAGATGGCTCCAAAAATTAATTTTCTATGTTTTCAATGAAAGAAGTAAAAAAATAAAAAAGGGAATCGTTACTGAAGCTAGCTTTCGTGTTCTCAATCATGTGAGAAAGTGGGATCAAATGTTTTTAGGTCCCATTTCAAATTTTAAAAATATTTCAAAGTAAGATAAAACATGTAAGTAATTTCCAACATGATATATACATATTTTGGGGAAAATATGAAAACATTTGATTACCTGTGGTATAGGATTTTATACCTAAATAGACTATTTGGGTGAGCTGTTTAAATAGGGCCCCAACTGGAACAAAATTAAATATGCAGTCAAAGTAGAAGTTAAAGGAAACACTTTCAAAAATACATGGCATAAATTCAAAATAAGGAGGAAAAGTTTTAAAAAAAGGGCAAAGAAATATTTGGGATTATTAACCCTGTTTTTAATGTGTTTCTGTCAGAGAGGTTTTACACTTGAACTGGGTAAACAAGTTTGGCCTTAAGTAGTAACATCAGATTTTTTATTTTGGTTTTAACACAGAAAAGACTTATGATTTGTGGAAGATATCTAACTGTTCTGAGCATCTAAGGTTTCAGGGTTTTACTGTACATGTTTAAGTAGTTAATAAATACAAAGCACTTAGGATAGTTTTGATCGTATGGAAAACATTCAGTAAACATGGGCTGTGCAGAGGATGAGTAGAAACCATACTAATAATAGTTGGTGTGGTCATAATACCAGCAGTAGGTATTGTACTGTATCATTTTATAATATAATAATATTGAGATATGTGGTTTTATTATATGGAATAAGTTACCACTTTTTAAGCTATATAATATAATGAAATGGTACATCAAACATAAAATAGCATATATAAGGACTGGTAGAACAGCACTCAATGATGAATGAAAATAGGAATCACACATGACTATATGATAGACAATGTTAGCAAGAGGACTTTCCAGGATTTGACAACATCTGTTATGACTAATACAATTCCTTTTTTAAAAAAGTGTTTGTTTTTGAGAGAGACAAGGAGAGAGTAAGCATGTGCACATGCATGGGGGAGGTTCAGAGAGACAGAGGAGGAGAGAGAGAATCCCAAGAAGCACAGAGCCGGATGGAGGGCTCCAACTCACAAACTGTGAGATCATAACTTGAGCCGAAATCAAGAGTTGGACTCAAAGGACTGGGCCATCCAGGCCCCACGAATACAAATCTTAAAGACTATCGTTCTAACTATTCTTTCAATTCATCCACAAAGGCTAAAATAAAATAAAGCAGGGGCTTCTTGGTGGTTCAGTCAGTTAAGCGTCCAATTTTGGCTCAGGTCATGATCTCATGGTTTGTGAGTTCAAGCCCCATATGGGGTTCTGTGCTGACAGCTCAGGGCCTGGAGCCTGTTTCAGATTCTGTGTCTCCCTCTCTCTCTGCCCCTCCCCTGCTTGTGTTCTCTCTCTCTCTCTCTCTCTCAAAAAAATAAATAAATAAATAAAATGCTAAAAAAAATGAAAGTTAAAAAAAGAAAACAAAAGATCACTGAAAATAATTTTTTAAAAATTAAGATATTATCCAGAACATACATTGAAAAAAGCATGAGCAAATAAAATCTGTACATATTTTGAAAAAGCACATAGATGGAAACATCTATATCTAACTAAATAAAAAAGGTTTATAAAAAGGTTTATATAAAAAGGTTTTATGTAAGTGAACAGTCCAGCTAATAATAGCCACCTTGTGGGTGATAGAACCAAAATTTGACCCAAGGACTTATAAGTTCATAATGGATACGATTAATTACTCAACTACAATATATAGACTCCTACCTACAAGTCCAGAAGAGAGGTCTTGCATAAATAATTTTTAAATGTTATCAATCCCAGGACAATAGAACACTGTATTTACAAGAAGATAAAACAAATTATTATATTTATGTTAACTGTAATTGTCTTGCCTTGTACGTGCCTTTATTTTATGTTACATTACTCTCTTTTCATAAAGCAGAAAAATTATTTAGATATAAAAGTTGTGTTGATTCTTCACAAAACTGAGGCCCAAACAAAATCGTGTTGCTAGATTACTCGTGAAGAGAGTACGACTTTGGAACACCATCTGTCACCATGACAGGGTCGTCACAGTTGTCTTCAAAATAATGTCATGTAAATTTGCCACAGATAGCTAAATTTGCAATAGCGATAGATAGAGATTATCGGAGGAATGGTCTTTGTGGCTTCTGGTATCAGACTCAGATGCCTGTGTGTCTTAATCCATTTTTAACCCTGGGAAGTGTTCAGTATACCCTCCACTGTAATACCCACAGCAGCGATTTATTAAGTGTACAACAAGCAGATTCAACAAATGCTGTGACTTGATTCTAGATTATTTTTAGATTGTTTCTTCCCTTTTTCCCCCCTCAAGAATATCACTGAATTAATGACTCGCCCAGTAGGTCATTATGATTTCAATTTGCAACTATGATTCCACTTGCACTACAGAAATCTACATAACATTTTCCTTACTATATTTTGAGAGTTTCTCCAGATGATTTAAATGTCCACAGCTGAACACTGGGCATTTTTCTAGTCTATAGTATCAGACGTTCTACTTTGTTTGTGGTTTAGTGTCTATCCAGTTTTCTTATTCCATCCAATTTCTCAAATCGGCTTTTATTTCATTCCAAGCTATTTGAGGATGTTGATAATAATTATGATTTAGTTGACAACAGCCCAGAAGCCTATTTTTAATATTTTATTTAAAAAGTTTTTACTTAAATATGTATGAACAGAAGGGCACACTACCTATCATGCCCACAGACGCCCGCTGTACTCTACGAGCACAATTTCATCAAAAGTTCTATTCAGGCTGGTACCGTGATGAGAGTATTTATTATAAACAAAACAAAACAAAACAACTATAATTTCAGGGGCACCTGGGTGGCTCAGTCGGTTAAGCGTCTGACTTCAGCTCAGGTCATGATCTCGAGGTTCGTGAGTTCAAGCCCCACATCGGGGTCTGTGCTGCCAGCTCGGAGCCTGGAGCCTGCTTCGGATTCTTGTCTCCCTCTCTCTGCCCCTCTCCCACTCACATTCTGTCTCTGTTTCTCTCTCAGAAATAAACATTTAAAGATTTTTAAAGAATAAGAATGCGGAAAAAAATTCTCACTTGTATCATGACCTTAAGATAATTTTCTTCTTGAAAATATTCTAGGATCTAAATACGACTGTCTCATGCATGCAGATTGCATGTTGCCATTTGGAAACCAAAGAGGCAAGCGTCTGTCTGAAATAAGTGTTTGATCTATACATATTTTGAAACAGCACATAGATGGAAACATCTATATTTAAGCTGGTAAATTGGGAACACAGTGCCATTACATTGCCATCAGATTCATCCACTCATTACAATATAACAATTAAAATAAACAACTTTGTCCCGTGTATCTTACTATATATATGTTGTTGAGTCTATAGATCTGGGTACGTGGGATGTTAAAACCCTCCAGTGACATGCGGATATTTTATCATTCTCTGGATTACTGCCTGACACCTGTGAGCAGCGGGTTGGGACCCTGTCACTGTAAGACACGCAGATGTTGGTGGAAGTCCCTCAGCCCACAAAGCTGTGAAGGCAACAGGAGCTAGATGGATAATGCATCTTGCCCTGCCTGCAGCAAGGCCTCTGGCCATTTTAGACCTGGCACCAATGGGTTTCTGGGGGAGTGACATTCCTATGCCCTTGGGCAAAAACACATCATCAGGTCTGAGGAATGTGAAGTCTGAATGCTTTAAACGCGAAATCTAAGATCTTTTTTAAAAAGTAGGGATTCGAATTTTTCTTCTTCTCCAAACTATTAATATGAAAACTGAGACAACTTTCCTTTAATCTGTATTTCATGTAGCAACATGAAAGCCATTTTAATCTTGGCTTTATTAATTCTCTAGATATAAACATCTGATGCAAAAGTGAACTTTCTAAAGGCTTAATACAGTGTACATTACTCAATTCTTCCTTTTCCTTCACATTGACTCCTACGTATAATAGCCAGGAAAAAAAAATCAATCAACTACTACATCCCTGGCTTCTCACACTGAGCATCCGCACCTCAGACTTGCCCTGGACATGCTGTGATGCAATAGGAATGTATACAGGTGTTTTCCTTAACCTTCACGACACTCATTCATGTATCCGTTCTGTCTTGAATACTCCCAGGAAGTTTTGCTTATGAAATACAGTTACTCTCTTTTATAGAAAAGGAACTACAAATGGATAAATATAGCTCAACCTCTTAATATGTAATTGGTAAGATATTTTAAAGGAAAATTAAACAAAAGTCATTATTGGTAATTTTCTATTCGTTTGCAGAAGGAATACAAAAGATGCTGAGTATTCAATTCTGGCCAGAAATAAGCATTCTCATTTATTATTGGTGGGAGTATAATTTATCAAAACCTTTTTAGAGACAATTTAGGAATAACAATCAAAACTACAAAATGTATTACACTCCAGCAATTCTACCTCAAGAGAATAATTGCACTAGCTCATGTATATTGTTCATTTAGGCCTTACTTGTAATAATAAAAAAATTGAAAAACTTTAAATGGTCATGTTTAGGGGATTGGATAAAATAATTTATGCTACTCCCTTGCAATAAACTATTAAGTATATATTAAAAACAAAGACATGCTGTCTATATACTCAGCTCAGAGAAATCACCCAGAAAATTACTGAGTATTACTATGTTATAATCATGATTATTATGTATTTTGCACATGCACACTTTAGTCCAAAATTATATCCCCAGATATGCACAGCAAATGGAGTGAGTTGGAGGTAGGAAGCTTTCCCTTACAACTTTTTTTATTTTTTTCTATTTTTGAATTAAAGTAGTAAGTATCAGTGTTCTCATGTTGAAATATGTACATCTTAGGGGCACCTGGGTGGCTAACTCGGTTAAACCTTAGATTCTTGATTTTGGCTCAGGTCATGATCACATGATCTTGAGACTGAGTCCTGCGTCAGGCTCCTTGCTGGGGAAGGAACCTGCTTAAGATTCTCTCTCTTCCACTCCCTGTGCCCCACCTCTGGGTGCATATGCTACTCTATTTCTCAAATAAATAAAATAAATTAATATATATAATATATATATATATATATTTTAAACAGTATATATACTGTTTTATATATATATATATATATATATATTTTTTTTTTTTAAACCGTAACAAGGATATGTCAGAGTATAACATTTAGATAATTTGAAGACTCTCAATCTTGAGAAAACTCAAGATGTTAAATATGTAGATTTTTAGTTAACCATGACACTGCCCATGTATTTAACTTAAGTATGATTTACTGATAAAAAGAAACATTATGAGCCAGGTTCCAAAATGGAAACTTTCTTACATTATCTGTTTCATTCCCCAATCAAGCTGAGGCTCAACTGCTTTAAAAGGAAGGAAGGAAGGAAGGAAGGAAGGAAGGAAGGAAGGAAGGAAGGAAGGAAAGGAAGGAAGGAAGAAAATGGAAACATGGTCACATGATTTAGCTAGATTTGAATCTTGACTTTCTGAAACCAAGGTCAATTTCTTCTTACCACAACTTAATCTTAAACATGTATCTCTAAGAATATGAGGAAGAGAATATTACTTTGTATTTTAATTTTACAATCTTGTGCAAGAGTTAATGGAAATAAGGCAGTAATAGTTGCTGGTGCTTTATAAACATATTCTTATATTATTGTTCTCTCTATATGGCCCAGAGAAGTAAGGTCAACTAGGATCTAAGGGCCCATAAAATGGCCAAAATGCAAGTTTGGAATAAAGGTACTATATCTGCTGGAGGTTCTCAAGCCCGAGATTTTTTAAAAATAATTTTGAATGTGTTTGATTTATGTAGGCACTTACAGCCCATTTATAAGTGAATTGAGTATGTATTAAAACTCAAGTCTGGGAGGATTTATGTCTTGTTTTCCTTTCTATTTATGTAAAGGCAATAGGACAGCTTAGGCCACAAACCTTTTTGCCTGTCAGAACTAGGAATTAATTACTATTTTTGTTGCTAATTGTTTCTTTCTGAAATGTAATATGACAATTGTTCATAAACATTTTGGCCAAATGAAATACAAATACATTTCTTAAATTACAGTGTTCTGGTTTAAGCAGTAAGGCTAAGGCTTTTATTTGACAGAGTGTTTTTTATGCACATAATAATTTCCTAAAGTTTGTAGATACACCCAAGCATTCCTAAAAGACTTTGTATCTCATTATATTGTGTTAAAAATATTATTTTACTGAGATATATTTCATTTTGTAAACATCTCAAAATTACATGATGACTATCCAAAGATTTAAGGAGTTTTAAGACTCTTGAAGTAATATTTTTCAAGAAACCTATAGTATTCCAATTTTTTCTGATCTGTGTATCTTTTGTAAACATAGACATTTCTTTCATTTCATAGGAAGCATTTCTTCCTTGCCTGAAAAATCCCTTTCATTATCTAGTTTCATAATAAAGTCAATCTTAGTATCCTAGTTAACTGTATTTGAAATTTTAGGCCTGTAACATATTTCATCTTATTAAAAAAAACCTAGAGCCATCCTGAAAGGATCTTCAGTATGTTTGTTAAGCACTATATATATATACATATATATGTGTGTATATGTATATATATATAATATATGTATACAGCAATAAATATAAAAAAGAAGTACTTTGTATTCTACATTATCTGTATTAATGGAAGATAAACCTAGATAATTATAAGAATAAAAAAAAACATTTTGAAGTTTTTCCTCAAGGGAGAAAAACAAAACAAAACAAAAAACAAAACCCTTGCGTGCCCTCACTATGATTTGTGACCCTAAAAGCTGTATTTTCACAGAAGCAGAATCAAAATACTGAATGATGAGAAGGTTTTATTGACAGATTCTATACTAGGCAGACACCAAAAGATTTATAGAAACATAAGGCTTAATTTCTCTAGAGTTATTTTTTTTTCTACTGATATAAATCAATGTCAAATGTGGAAATATTTGTTAAAAGTATTATTCCTTTTGAAGTATGCATTTAACTGATATCACTTAAGATCTTTTCTGCTTCATTTATTGAAATAAAATCAATTCTAAAACTGCATGACCTGCTTAAAAATTAAAAACAAACAACAAAACAACAACAACAAAACACACTATTGAACATTTGCACTGGGAGTGCATTGTGCTTAGACCCAAGGGATAAACAAAGTAGCATGTGACATTTTCTCAGATATCTAGAAGTTTAAAAGCTAAATGGGAAAGAGTACATTTTAAAAAGGATATTGTGCATTGATGGAGGGAGAGACCTTTGTGAAAATTCTAGTCAGCAGATGGATATGAGTGTCTGGTGCTCAGGTAATAATCAACACTCTGAAAGGTATTAATGATAAAATAAAATGTGGAACCTTGTGGGTGGAAAAACGTTTCTAGGGGAAAAAATATATTCTGAAGAGCAGAATATAGAATATCGGAGCGTACCAATTCTTATACATTAAGTAGTTGGCAAGAAACCTATCACATAGTTGATAAAGGATTATAAACACAAGAAAAAGAGAAATTAAGAACAAAAATAAAAATAAAGAGAGAAGAGAGTGTCTTAATAGCCATGCAAAAAGGAGTAGTCAACAATGTCAAATTCTGAGGAAAGATCAGGTAAAATTAATAAGAGCAGGTTAGTTATAAATATTCCTATAGGCTCTCAAGTATAAAATTATCCCACTGTTATTTTGGGTAACTTTACCATAGAAGGAAAAAAAATTGGGGGGTGGGGAAGATATAGAAGAATTTGAAATAAAAGGAGTAACTTTTACAAATGGTATAAATATGTGACAATTTAAATCATTAAGAAATGGCATGATTTTAAAATATGGAAGCAAGAAGTTCATTATATCCACTTAATAAGGATCTAAGAAATATCAAACTATATCCATATCTGAAGAAACGCACTCATTACATATGACTCAGTTGATCTAGCAGATATTTTCTTGTAGGAGATATTTCTGATTTTGAAGATTTCAGCCTACTTTTTCCTTGTAAACATTGATTGCTGCACAGAATGTGGAAGACAGAACATAAAACTGACACACCCACATAGAGCAGGTACTGCACAAAGCTGGCACCTAAAAGAGCTAAAATAAATGACAAGAGTAAATGAAAAAATACTGGGAACAACAAGGGAAATTTTCTGTCTTGAATTTGGCACTGGATGGAGGAGAATATATTTACCCTGAGAATTTGTAACCATAAGTTAGTCCTCAGGAAATTTTTGTTGCAAATTTATATGACTAGCATGGCCCATTAAACCTCAGTAAAACATTCAGTATCATACTTTTCCAGGTTGGGAATATTCCTGTGGATAAATGCAATTGTACTCTTTTCCTCAAAGATATAATTAGGGAAAGACGATACCATGATTATGAAAAAAACAAACTCAGAAAATAAAATCTGCTTCAAAATTTTTTTAAACACTGAAAAATCTAAGAAGGAAATTATAAAAGTATAAACAAAGATGTACTATATATGGGGGAAAATGCAGGTTCTAGAAATGACGTATCCCAGTGGCATTGAGAATACAGTGACACTTTAAACTGCACTTTAGATAGTATGGAAAATAAAATTTGTGGACTGGAAAATGAATTCAAACAAATTATCTGTGTAGATTGAGAGTTGGCAAACATTTTCTGTAGTCAGATGGTACGTATTTCAAGATTTGTGGACCAGATACTATTCTCTTCCTTTTCTCCTTCTCCTCCTACATATCCTTTCCTTTCCTTTCCTTTCCTTTCCTTTCCTTTCCTTTCCTTTCCTTTCCTTTCCTTCCCTTCCCTTCCCTTCCCTTCCCTTCCCTTCCCTTCCCTTCCCTTCCCTTTCCCTTTCCCTTTCCCTTTCCCTTTCCCTTTCCCTTTCCCTTTCCCTTTCCCTTCCCTTCCCTTTCCCTCTTTCTTTTCTTCCCTCTCTTTTTCTCTCTCTTTCTTTCTCCCTCCCTTCCTTTTATTCCCCTCTCTTTCTACTTCTCCTCCTCCTCTTCCTCCTTCTTCTTCCCCTGTAGAAAACAATGTCTTATGTTGTGAGTCACATAAAACAGGATATAGTTTACTGCTTTTTTATATTGATCTAAAAAGATGAAGAGAAGAATGTAGGAAGGCCAAGTAATATACTATGAAAAATAAGTTGCAAGATGCATGTAGTTTCAGAGTTCCACAAAAAATAATAGTGGCAACAAGATAAAATCATTATTTGAAAAATAGAGCTGAAATTATTCCAGAATTGATATTAGACATGAATCCTCAGACTAAGTATATAAAACATAACCCACACAAAACAAAATACAACTAAATTTAGAGCCAGCTAGATCATAATGAACCTAGAGAATATAAAAGACATAGGATGTGGGAAAAAAAATAAAGTACAGAAAAGGACCCTTCATCTGCAAAGACTGGCAATTACTATCAACTAATTTAAAAAAGAAACAATAGAAATATAAAAGTCAGATATCGTAAAAGAGAGCTTTAATGTATGCCAGGAAAACATATTTCACATCAGATTTCTGTGACCATTAAAAAATGCAGTAAAGAATGTGAGATAAGATAGTTTTAGGGCAAAACAGGCAAGGTTTATGAATAAAGGAAGTCCTGAAGGCTATAACTCCAGAAGGAAACTCTCCTTAGATGGAAGGTTTGAGATGTGAAATGGAATGGGGAGCAGACATAAAGTAATAAGTCTGTGGATAAATCCAAATAGATATTGACATTTAAAAACAGTAACATGTCCACCAATAGAAAACAATGTTTAATGTATGGGGAACATGGCTAAAAAATACTACAAAGGAAAATACATAATTATGTAAGCTGGTGAATATTTTAAAAATATTCTCTTGTATTGTTTGACATTTATCATAGAATGGTTTGAAATTAAAAATTCTAACAATATAGATGAATTTGGTTTTATATACAAGTCAAACATATTTTTACACACCAACAAATTGAAAACATTTAAAAAATTTTTAAATATTTATTTATTTTGAGACAGAGCACAAGCAGGGGAGGGGCAGAGAGAGAGAGAGGGCAACACAGAATCTGAAGCAGGCTCCAAGCTCTGAGCTGTCAGCACAGAGCCTGACGCAGAGTTCAAACCCATGAACCATGAGATCATGACCTGAGCTGAAGTTGGACACTTAACCAACTGAGCCACCCAGGTGCCCCTGAAAACACTTAATACAAAAATTACTTTTATATTATAAAGTAAAAAATATGCAACATAATGTACAAGCCAGTTTTATGAAACAGATGATAATATAATATCATATATAGATATCTCAATACTTAAATAATGGATATATGATACAATTAATGGATATATAATGCATTTTTAAATCTGTAAATTCCATTAAAGTTGACCTACAGAGTCAATGTAATTCCAAATAAAATCCCCACAGGTTTACCTTTTAAGACCTGGATATATGTTTTCTGATTTTTTAATGGAAGAACAAAGGTGCAAAAACAAAACACTTTGTTGATGAAGAATGATATGGAGGGAGTTCTCTGTAACAGATACCAAGATAATATTTAAATGTAAAATATTGAAGCATGTTTATAAATAACATAGATACACAAATTGACTAATTGAATACTTTAATAAATTCCTTTTTATATACTTTTAATATGTTTTATGTATATAAAATACATATATCATATATTATACATAATATATATCTATATATTATAATTATTATATAATATATATAATATATATTGTATAATATATAATATATATTTATATATATAAAACTTTATTATATACTTAAATAAATACTTTAATAAATTAAAAAAGGAATTTAAACTCTGGAAATAAGTCTACACATACATGGGTCATCACATATTCTAGGGCATAAATGGCATTGCATGTGGACAAGAAAAGGATGGATTATTAACTGAATGTTTCTGGGAAAATTTGTCATCTATGAGGAAAGAAAGTGAAAATGTATCATTCCTTCCCTCATCACATGACACCGTATCAGTAAATGTTGTGTGAGACACTTACACATAAACATCCAATGTTAAACCTTTTTGGAGGAAAAAAAAAAGGAGATATTAAACAAGAATATTAAACAAGATGTAAATAAGTGACACAATTGATAAATATCACATCAAACATTAGAATTCTGATTATGAAAAGGTTCTATAAATTGAAAGGACATAATGCCAAATACAATAATGGCACCATTATAATTCCAAAATTATTAGGAATTAGCATTACATATTACAAACTTTAAGCCAATAGTAATTAGTTTTAAAAAGTTAAGCATATACAGATATTTCAGGAAATGAAAAAATAATGAGGGTATCCTATGGTGAGGAAACCTACAGAAAGTTTTTTCATCCACATTAATAAATAAATAGAAACTAAAAAGATACAATCGTGTAGCCACTGGATTTACATAAGTTTAACAGTATCGAGCACGGGAAAACACGTAAATAACTCATACTTATTTACACTTTACGAGGTGATCTGGCATTACCTGGTACATTGGGAACTTCTTACCTATCCTATATTTTAAGGCCACCCTGAAGATAGAAGCTGGATCTATTCCAAAATTTGGTTCAAATGTTGAGACAGATGATGTCACAGACAGAGGATACAAAAGGTTTTGTTTCTCATTAAATGAGGGGTTTTGGAGAGCAAGACAGCCTTTCCATGCTGGTCTGACAGTGACCAAGGGAGCAAGGAGAGAGACTGACTTGGGATTTGGGGAAGATTTGGGGGTGGAGCCAGGGAGAGGGTTTGGAAGTCCCACCAGCGCCAAAGGCGGAGACATCTGAGCTTCATTATCAGCTTTTCCAGATGTGGAGCAAAAGGGGAAAAGGGAGGGAGACTCTTAAAAGCTGTCAGCAGATCAACAGCAAAAATGGAGTCAGACTCCATGCTACACTACTTTCGAGTCATTTCCCTCCCCAGTTTGTCCTCCAGAGAAATTTGCGCACACATACCCCTGCATAGATGTATAAGCATTTTAACAGTAATAATACTGTTGCTTATGTATGTGCTGGAAATTAGAAGGTACAGTAATAGTATATGGGGCTCCTGGGTGGCTCAGTAGGTTGCGAGTTTAGCTCTTGATTTTGGCTCAGGTCATCATTTCACAGTTGTGGGATCGAGCCCTACGTTGGGCTCCTCACTGAATGTAGCACCTGCTTGGGATTCTCTCTCTCCCTCTCTTTCTGCCTCTTCTCTGCTTGTGCTCCCTTTGTCTTTTTCTCTCTCAAAAAATAAATGAGTAAACATTAAAAAAAAAGATACAAGAAAAGTACAAACAAGTAAATAGTATAACCATAAAATAGAACAATTTCCACACAGTAATAATAGACGCAGTTATAACTCACTCCCAAGATATAATATTAAGTGATTAAAAATCTCAAGTCTCATCTATGTAAGTTTCAAATCTGGTAGGTATAAAATGTTCATATGCACATACAGTTTGGGGGAAATATATTTAGGTGTTGAGATATAAAGAAAATCAAGGTCAGCACTGTAGTTAATTCTGATGGTGGGAGAGAAGGTTATAAAATAAGAGAAGGTTAAAAGGAGTTTGTCTGAAGACTTGCTATGCAAAGAGTGATCCTTCAATCTGCAACATCAGCTTCCCTCTGTAGAGTCACTGGGAGCGTTTCAGGCTCTACCCCAGACTACTGTTCAGGATCTGCATTTGAAAGATCTCCCTGTACTCACTGAAGTCTGAAAAGCAATAGTATTAAGGTACTAATTTAGTTATTTTTCTTAACCTGGACATTGCCTGTGTTAATGTTCATTTTATGATTATTTTAAAGTGTTTGTGTGCCTTTTTTTTTCCTTTGCAAATCACATACCTGTTAGTTTCCAATTTTCAGGTTTATAAATAGACACTGGGCTTCATAATTCCCTTACATCTATCAAGGCACATGTGGGACTGTTTCCACATTGTGGAAAAATTCCATTGTTTCAAAATTATTTTAATTTCTAGTACTGAAGTTTTATATACTGAAGATTTTGCTGGAATATATTCCTTTTAGCACTGGTGTTATTGTATGTATGCACTTTTTTACAAATGATTAAATCATATTTGTGCACCTAATGTTTTCCTACTCAAGCATTTCTAGCTTCTTTTATGTTATGATTTTCTCACTTTTCATGAAAATATAATGTATGGATTACAATAACCTAAAAATCACTTAAGATTAGAAGATTTAATAAACCAATCATTTTGGTATCACTGCTACCATGATAGACACTTAGACAATTTCATTATTCATAGTAGACTTCTAAATACAGTGTTCAAATCCATTAAAATATAACCCCAACTTCCATTTCCAGCTTTATCTCCTGTCCCTAGAGAAAAGTACACCATGTCCTGATTAAAACATTAAAATGCCTGTACCTCTCCTGAGTCCCTCGCCTCTGCCCCTGGATAATTTTTCTTAGCCATTCTCTCACCGTGTAATAATGCATCGCCCTAGCTCTGTCTTGCATTCTCTACCCAAGACCCACTCCCCTACACCAGCCTCTCTGGATGCTTCCATTCAAAAATAAATTACCTTCCTATGTGCTTTTACCAGTAGTGTGATTGTATCTCTCTCAGCATTTACAAATCATGTCTTAACATTATTGAATGTGTATTATTCCCCCTCATAAAATTCTTGAGAAAAGGGACCACATTTGACTCATTTTTATAACCTCATTATACCTACCGTGCCTTGTAAATTTTTTAATACATTCCAGCATACATTTTTACTGATGAAACACCACAAATTCTTTATCTAATATATAATCAGAGACAGTAAGAAATGCATAGTTCTGTTTGGCCTAGGACATTTGTTTTCTTGGCCTTCTAATTTTATGATTTGGATCTTACATAAAAACAAACAAAGTCATCACTTCACTTAGTGTAGCACCGTGTTTACATAGAAGAAAGCTCATTTGCTTCTGTCCTTGATCCTCACTGTTTCCTACGACTGCCTGTCAATAGATAAAGGCCATAATTGAGAGAAAGCGTGGTCTCTAGTCTTAAATGATTGTGTCCATTTTAAACCTAAGAATACAAATAGTATTTATAATATTTCCATTTGCATGATTAAAGGATCAAAACGCATCTTGCATTCTCATAGTTCAGTCATCCCTCTGCTAATGAGGAGAGCCATAAAATTTCTATTGTCTGTTGGCTGGCTTCAAGGTGGGCTCATTTAATGGAGTTTACAGCAAGAAATTAGAAGACTGGAGGTGGGAAGAGATTAGCTTTATCTTTCCTGCGTCCCCTGTCTTCAGGACTTTGGCTCTGTGGTAGCGTAACACCAAGACTGAGGTCCCGCTCAGTGGCCCCTTTTTCTCCGTGCACATTATTTCCTTATGTACCACTTTACCACTCGAGCTGGCAAAAGCTTCCTGTTGTTACTAGTTTCTCTGTGTCATACAAGCCCTCTTATTCCCTTAAGTCTGCTCACACATATGAATTCAAGAGTGTCCATATATTATTTTTATGTATTTCTAAGTATTATCATCTATTTAAGATTGATTAACAAGAAAGACCTCATATCATCTGAGACTCGGTTGACTTTAAATTATATGTCTGATGGCTCAGAGATATTATCCACATGGAACCAGAATTCATAAGTTGCTATATTAATGCTGCTAAGTATTTTTAAACTTGATAAAGTTGAAAAGATTATTTAGGGAAACCCTATGTCTGGCTGATTATTACAATGGAAGACACTGTTTGATATTAAGATGTTCTTATTGAGAAATGCTATTTTAAAAATGACAACATTTTACTTTTCAAACGTAGCCTACAGTCATTATGATAAAATGGAAAAACAAAAAACAAAATAAGTGTCAACATAGAATCCTTTCTTAGTGAAAAAAAAAACAACAAACAAAGCCTTAAGGACAAATATCAGCCTTGGTCCTGTCTACCTCCCAGGGTTGTATTATTTTCTCTTTGATTTAGTCCTTGAAGTTCATTTGTATTTTGTCACACAATTATGGGTTTAAAAAGGGTGTTCTTTTTTGTTTGTTCGTTTGTTTCATTTTATCTATCATTTCATAATTTCAATTGGGAAAGTGTTAAATGTATGCTAGCTGCCATGCTTCTAGAAAGTGACTGTTTTTCACTTTTGTATGTCCCAGGGAGAGCACATAATAAACACTCTATAGATATGCTATATGAATGCCTGCCCAGGCACCTTTATATGACTAATACCATAATGCATAAGCAATTCTTAAAATTCTCTTAGTGAAGCTACATCTTTGCCTATGTGTGATGCCCCAAACGCTATAAGAAAATAATAAAACTTCTGAGCCTTTGTCCATTCTCGTCAGAGTAAGAATTGCGTAACACAAAAAATCTAAACAATTCTTATAGCTATCATCATAAGAGAAGGAAAGAAAAGATTTTTTATGGGTTTCTCAAGCTGGTATCTATTAGGAGCTTCCCACTATGCAAGAAAAGAAGTCGGATTTCTACAGTTCACTTTAGACATGCTTCACAGAGACAAGGGTTGGGGGGAGGTGCAGAATAATATCTATAACTGCTTACCCCGAAGCAGAGTGTCTAGACTTGGCCTCTCATAGCAACTCCTCAGTTATGGACAGAAGCACAAAACAGTGAATTATGTCATATTGGGATCTTTCTCTCCTACCTGAAGTAAAAAAGAGAGTGCCTGGTTAACTTTTGAAGATTTCTGATGCAAATTCACAGCATGCTTTTTGTATTTTGAATAACTGAGATGTTTCTGAGTTGATTATAAGTCACTGGTATATGAATATTATGCTTATTATTGTGAAAAACTTATTGTCTGTTTTAAAATTTTTATATTTTGATTGAGTTCATAAAATAATTGTATTCAGAATATTTGGTAAAGGCAAAAAAGGAAAAGTATGTCTTTGCCACCCATGATAACTTTTGAAAAGTTAAATAAAATAAAGCTTTTGGCCTGAGGCAAAGTAATGGCAAATTTCCAGATGAAAGGTGAAACATTCTTCATCCTGAGAACATGGAAATAGAGATATAAAAGAAGATCATTTTGCAGCTGTAACCATACCTGTCACTGCACATGACAGATATAATGAGTGTGGTTCCCCCGGGTTCCAGGGAAAATGAAACAGGAACCTCAGGAGATCTTATCATTTACAAGAAACTTAAAAGGCTGACAGGTATTTTTATTGGACGTGTGTAATTGTATTGCCCCATTATGATTTTCCATTCAGCATTGTTATCATTAATAATGCCATTTATTGTAAACAATGCTTCAGAGCAGTGTATCCATTAGTATATAATGAGAACTACACATATGAGCCCTGTATATCGTTTAAAATTTTCTAGTGGCCACGCTAAAAATAATTATAAATAAAAATGAAAGTTAATTTGACTAATCTCTATATATAATTTAATTTCCCATACAATGTGAATTATTTGGCTAGTATCAGTACAGATTTTTTTTTTTTGCCATTTTTTGGGGGAAACTTAAGAAAACAAAATCCTGAATACTAAAATCAGGTGAAAAGTAAGCCGACTTTAAGAAGATAAAAAATAATGCCTATTAAGTCACACTCATCATTGTTTCAGTATCTGTGGAAATATTAATATGTAAATTAGAGAAATTAATGAGCATACACCTAGAAGAAGGAGGAAATATCTTTGTGAAGCCTCCCATTTAGTTATCTTCAGTAATTTGGTTATTTCCATAGAAAATTATATTGTATATTCAAATATCCACCCTAATCAAAATGAATTTATGTAACCTGAAGAGTTCATGTTCTCAGAAAGAAGTTGTGTTTCAAGTATTTTAGGATAGATTGATTAGGGAACTCAGTTAATGGGAATGATACTAATTCTATTTGTTTTATCTTCCCAACTTAGTGTATATTTTCTTCTTCACTGTATATAATTCCAATTTCATTGCAATTTAAGGGTTTAAGTATTCCGGTCATTTCAGGTTGATTTTGTGAGTAACCTAAAATATTGCTGTATGTGCTTGGGTGGTGGCAGGTATAACACACCCTCTGTGTGCTGCCGTGTGTCTAAATAACCTTGTAAAGTGAATAAACCCCCTCTTAATGAATGCAAATAAGATTCACCAAAATTTCACACACACCCAATATTGCATCCATCTCTTCTAAAGAATTAGACAAGGACAGAGAGGAGTTAAAACACATTCTCACTACACGAGTATGATGGAAACTGGAAACCACTCACAAGAGCCCCGGGTGACAGGCAAGAAGGAAATCAGTAAACCTTCACTCATCATAATTTTAACCATTATTGATCATAAACCTGCCTTTATATTAAGGCATTTGAGACTCTGTGTCAAAACATATCATTCAAATAGTTAAAAGAAACTTTACCAATTTGAACAGGAAGCCTATGCAATCATTTATATGGTTAAAAGAAAAAAATATAGTGAAAAGTTCCAAAGTTTTGATAAACACAGTGGAGACTGATTATTCTTGCCTTCATTAAAAGTATTCCAAATCAAGACAAGATGCACCTTGGGAAACTATTCATTATTAGAGCCTTTATTTATTTTCCCGTTGGGAACCTGTAGGGTATTCAGAGAAGCAAAGAGGGGAAGATGGAAATTTTCAGGAAGAAACATAAAGGTATGATTTTGATTTAGTATACAATAAAATACTTTAAAAATGGTTAGTACATTTATAATTTTAGAAGTGTTTTCCCTAATTAATATATCTGAATAAAGTCATCTCAGAACAATGAATTTAGGAAAGACACAATTTTTTTTTTTTTTAAACGTTTATTTATTTTTGGGACAGAGAGAGACAGAGCATGAACGGGGGAGGGGCAGAGAGAGAGGGAGACACAGAATCGGAAACAGGCTCCAGGCTCTGAGCCATCAGCTCAGAGCCCGACGCGGGGCTCGAACTCACGGACCGCGAGATCGTGACCTGGCTGAAGTCGGACGCTTAACCGACTGCGCCACCCAGGCGCCCCGGAAAGACACAATTTTTAAATGTCAAATAAATTATAGTCAGTCCAAACATCCAATGACATACTTCAAATACACATATGTTCCCAATGAGGTAATGTTTTAAAAGTGTTTTTGAAAAAGCTTATTTGTGAAACTAGGGAACATAGTGGGCTTTTTTTTTAATATAGGTAAAATAAGAATGGAATACTTTTTTAGGTCACAAGCAAATAGGTTCTTGAGTTTAAAATATAATGCATTCAATATATTCAACTTTGTCTCAAGAACTTGTAAAGAGATCAATTTGTCCTAGACTATGCAGTAAGCATAATTTTATTGGCTGTATAAAACAGTATTTGGAAAAACTATCTGCTTAAGTGGTGTTTGCCTATCTGAATTGATTTGGTTCAATATACATGTGCTTAATTCTGCATTTCAATATTCCTAGTGAGAATTAAAATATATGACCATCATTCTAGAGAGTAGCTTCATTTGTTTGATTTTTATGATCCGCCTTATATAGTATTGAAGAATGTTAAAAATATTTTATCTTTTTATAGATTTAAGATAAAGAACTATTACTTAATATTTGTAGCTCCTATATCAAAATGGCATATCACAAGATATATATTGTGTGATAAGATTTAATTAGTTTTATAAATAAGTTCATGTGATAATAATTACTATATTTGAATCAACTTATGATTTGTTCTTTTATTTCATAACAAATTTGTTGCTGCAAATATCTCTGATCATATTCAGGAATATCCCTGTCTTTTCCTCTTATGTGTCTGTGTCTGTCTTTATCCTATTTTCACACAGCTCCTACTGACTACCTGAACAAAATAATCAGGATTGATGTAATAATGGAGGATATTGAGTTTACTGTATTGATTACCTCTGCATTCAATAGTAATTTGCTGAAGCCTGGGCATATCATTTGGATCATGTATGGGAATAGAATTAATGCCACAGATTTAGGGACCTCATAGGTTCACAAGGGAGCTTTTTGATAGAAGGTGAGGCTTATACTCTTTATCACCTAATGCAAATGCAAAGTCCATAACTAGAAAATATTTTTCAACATTTTATTTTTTATTGAAAAAAAACATTACAAAGTGTGTTTGATACAGAAATATATCTATAGTGATTATTTTTATGTTGCTGAAAATGCAAGAAGCCCGATTTAAGCAATGGGTTGCTCTTAAATTTAATTTCATTTATAAAATGTTTTGCAGTCATTTCTGCATTGATAAACAGAATGGTCCATTCTCGGTTCTCATCCTGCTTGGCTACTGGAAATGTTTGACAATGTATCACTCCCCTCCTGAAAACACTTTCTTCAGTGAGTTATCAGTGTCCACATTCTCTTGATCCCACTCTCCCCACCCTGCCCACATATTTTACCAGTTGATGATTTCCACTTTTCTTTTATGTTTTCTTCTTTTATTCCCAAGTCTTATTTCCATATACTCTTCTGTGTCTGCACTGATTCTCTTGGAAATGTGTCTAAGTTTTATGGCTTTTAACACAATCTATAGGATGACAGTTCCCTATGTACAACTCCAAGGCACATCTGGTTCCCAAATTCTAGGCCGATATATTCAGCTACATTGTCAGCATCTCCACTTGAATGCCTTGTGGCAAATCAAACACACAAACAAAAATTTGCCTAACTGAACTCTGTTCTTCTTCTCCAACTTACTCTACTCACATTCTTATTGTGTGTTAGTTGATGACAACTAGTTCAGTGGTTCGAGCCTATGATTTGGAAGAGTACCCCTGGAACTCCTGTCACAGACCATGTTCTACCTGCCATGAAGTCCCTTTTGTTACACCCCAGAATCCAACCTCTTCTCACCACCTTGGGTGTAGTTATCCTGTGAATGGCCATCATCTTCTCCCCAAATGTCTGTAATAACCTCTAACTGTGTTAACTGCTCTGCCTTTCCTTTCACCCACCCAAGATGTTGGCCAGAGTGTTATTTTAAAAATAGTTATTAGATATATCATTCATGTGCTGTAAGCTTTGAAAATAACTTCCCATGTCACTCTGTGCAAAAGCCATTGTTTTGCCATTGGTCAACGAGGCTCTTGAGATATCATCATCTTGGTACTGTTCTGGTCTCATCATATTTCACCTCCAACTTAGATCACCCAGCCTCAGCCCCACTGGCCTCCTTGTTCCTTCCCAAATACATTAGACATATTTCACCTTAGAACTTTTGAATTGGCTCTTCCATCTATTCCCCAAGATACCTCTTCTCACTCCCTTCAAGATTGACTCCAAAGTTGCCTTCTTACGAAAGACCATTCTAGTTATTCTGTGAAATTGCCAATTGTACTTGACCCAGTAACACTGACCCTCCCTTATTGTATATATATATATTTTTTTTTCTACATTTCTTTTTCTTTTTCTCTTTCTTTTAATCCCCTTACAATATACTAATAACTTACTTACATAGTGTGTTTGTTATTTATTTTTTAACTTATCAGCTGCATGAAAATGGGGATCTTTGTGTTGTTCTTTAGACAATAACTAGCACATAGTACTGGCTTAATAATTAATGATAAATAAATATATGATACAATAAAAAATAAATGTAAGAGATGAACAAAAATCAGTTTACATAGTTTTAATTTTCTTCACTTAAGTGCATTTGAGAATAATTCTTTTATTGAATTCCACTTATATTAGAATATAGAGTATATTATTGTTCTCTAGAGAAACATAACCAATAAGATGTATTTACGTATATAGAAAGAGGTTTATTATAAGGAATTGGCCCAAACAATTACAGGGGCTAAGAGGTCTGAAGATCTGCGGTTAGAAAGGTAGAGACCTAAAAGACTCAATGATGTAGTTCCAGTCTGAAAGCCAGCAGGGTTGAGACCCAGGAAGAACAAATGTTTCAATACAAATCTGAAGGCAGGATAAAAGAATCAAGGTTCCAGCTCAAAGGCAGTCAGGTAGAAGAAATTCTTTCTTATGCTTTTTGTTTTATATGGGCCTTCAACTGATTGAATGAGGCCCGCTCACATTAGGCAAGGCAATCAGCTTTACTCAGTCTACCAATTCAATCTAATCCAGAGAAACATTCTCAAGAGACACACCCAGAATAACCTTTGATCAAATGTTTGGACACATAATGTCAAGTAGACACATAAAGTTACCATTACACAAAAATTTAAAAGTAAGGCTTTGCTTTTATTTGTTTTTGATAGTTTTCCTTCAGATTAGTTCCCACTTGCTCCCCGTAAGTACAGGAATGAGTATCATAGAGATATAAGTAAAAGTTATGGAAAACTTGAATGATTAATTGAGAAAACACAAATCTCTGCACTGCTTGATTATATTTTCTTTAACAACAACTAAAAATGTTGGCTGAATTAGTCAATCACAACTTACCAAAAGAGACTAGTTTTCTTTGGCTACTTGGTCTGCTATCTCAAAAACCTGTATAGTCTGAGTTAAGAGCTATGACCAAAGCTTATAGAGAAAGGCAGTTAATAAACTGATCAGTTATACATATTAACTTTAAGATCTTTGAAAACCTACACATGAAGTTAAAGATTTTCATCCGTCCTAAGTAATTTAAAAATGAACAAGAATAGTAAAACAAATTCAGTTGAAAATAGAAAGGGATATATCATACAACCAAATTGTAAGGTTGTAGGATTTAATCACATTACTAACTATAGTTCATAAAAAAGGATGTTTGTGTTTAAGATATGGTATATAATTATATTTAGTAAATGTATCATTTACTAACTGCAAGATCTGGGAAAGGAGTTGAGGGCACGTAAGAATTAATGTAGATCTTACCTACTCTAGTGAAAGAGACAGGCATATAAATATCTAATTGTGATTCCTTTTCATCATCACCCAATTTTTCTTGTATCACCAACCATGTGCAGGGCACTGTGTTTGTAGACATCAGAGATTTAAAAACATGGGAGATGTTTCTTTGTTCTTAATGGATTTGTAATCTAATTACAGAACCAGAACATACACATGCAATACCTGGGGACACACTAAGGGAAACACTGATTATATGGCCAGTAAGTATTTGTAAACAATGAAGGCAACATTGAGGCTAAAGTACTTTAATGCTTTGCTTCTTTCCCAAGCACTTCATGTGGATTGAGGCCAATACTAGGCTGGCTAAAATGATGCTCCCACACAGTAGCACTGCGTATCTGTAGAAGCCATGCCCACGTACAGGTAAGGGCAACAGGAAGGGACTCCAGAACTATTTAAACAGCGAATGAGAGTTAAGATAAAAATTCATTTTTAAAAGAAATTTTCAGAATTAAGGACAGGCAAAAGGGGGGTAGTTTCATCATAACTGCATGGACATCGGTAAGTGTCCAGCTCTAGATATATGCCTGTTCCTCTGAATTATTTCAGTGAGGTTAGGTCACCCCATGCAGCTTGTCATCCCATGAAGCTTGTCACTCTACTTGAGTAAACCTACCGACTCGAATATCACACTCCTTCAAATTAAAATTCTATTAGTTAATGAATTAATCATTTAATTTTTTTTCTTTTAACTCCAGTTAACATACAGTGTAATATTAGTTTCGGGTGTACAACATAGTGATTCAACACTTTCATACACCACCCTGTGCTCATCACAAGTGCCCTCCTTAATCCCCATCACCTATTCCCCCATTTTCCCCACCCACCTCCCCTCTGGTGACCATCAGTTTGTTCTCTAGAGTTAAGAGTTTATTTCTTGGTCTGCTTCTCACTCTCTCTTTTTCCCTTTGCTCATTTGTTTTGTTCTTAAATTCCACATATGAATGAAATCATATGGTATTTGTGTTTCTCTGACTAATTCCACTTAACCTTCTACTCTGTAGCTCCATCCATGTTGCAAGTAGCGAGAATGAATATATATATCCAATCTTTTGTTAAATATTTATTGAAGAGAGATGACCAACACCCTATTATTATAAAATGTATATTTATGATTAAGTAATATTGTTAACTATATTCTTTTTTTTTCAAAAAAAAATGACTATGAGGCATACCAAAAAATATCACTTTATATTTAACCAGATAAATCTCTCATTCCTACATAACAGTTTATATCATGCACTACTGTCTTCTGTATTTTAACCGACTCCAGACTCATGGATTAGTTGATGGAAGTTTTTGTTGTTCATCAGTGAAGCATCTTCCATTTCAAATTCCAGAAAGAAAAGAGAAGAAATTACAAGCTATAGATCTACACTAAGAAGGAGGGATTCTTTTTTCCTTTTTACAATTTTTTTTGTCCACTTGAGGGATTTATCTACTTTGACAGAAAATACCAATCTATGTTTTGTCATTTCAGGATTTTCTTATGGAAGTCTGAATTGCCTTGGAACCATATTTCAGAGTTATTTCAGTAGGGTTTGAACATCCAGTGTAGGTTTTTGTTCCTGTCAGCTGCCCAGCTGCCACCAACTTTACTCTAGATTGAAGTATGGGAGGGTGAGTAGAATCCTCTAGCTCAACATCCAGTACTTATAGAGCAGGTGAGATATGAACCTGGTCTTAACTGTTGATAAGTTGTAACAAAAGACAAGTCCCAAGGTCATTCCATTAAGGGCATTCCACAGAAGCCAGAATTCCCATGGTAATCCCAGAAATTTTCAGTCTATCTAGGAGAAAAATAGTTTAATGGAGAGTTGCTTAGGATTCATTCCTTCATGTGGCTAAAACCTATTAACACTCCTTGAACCTCAACATACTCTAAATTTCAAAAGAAAATGTAAACATACACCCACACATATTCAGGTACATATACACAGAATATCCTGTTGATTCTAATATTCCTTTTATTTATCTTTGCTAATATCACCCATTTGCAAGCTGTTGTCACCTCAACTCTCACCTCAACTATTACAAGAGACTCCTTCTAACTAATCTCCCTGCTTCTGCATTTGTAGTCCTAAATAACAGTCACAAATTATAGCACACTAACTCTTTTGTTTGATAACTTTATTGCCTTTTTAATATACTTGGAATAAAAGCCAAATTCCCTGTCACTGCAATGTCCTACACAAATCAGCCTTTTTTTTTTTACTGTTTCCTCCTTAATCATTAATTTCTAAGCAAATAGACATTATTTTCATCTGTTGAATTGCTCAAGCTTTTTAAGGCTCAAGGTCTTTGCATTGGTTATATCTATTGCTTAGAGCACTTTTCTCCTTGATTTTCATTTGGTGAGCTCATTTTCATCTTTTTGTTCTCAGCCTAATTACTACCTTCTCAGAGAAGCCCTATCTGACCATTATATCCTAGGTAGTCTCCGGAAAGCACTATTGCCCTGGGTTAATGTTCTCTATTTCATCACTTCATTTATTATTTTTTTTCATGGCACTTCTCATCACCTGCAGTTCTCTCAGTATCCGTGTTTATTTTTCACCCCATATTCTAGAATAAAAATACCATAGACAATATGGCATGCATTTCAAAAGAAAAGGAAATCTGTATGCAAAATGTGGTTTACCAAATTCAGAACCTAGTGACGATAATTTGACTATGATGTGTAGGGTGGTTTGTGAGAATATTTAATGAAATAACAGATACTAAATCCTCGTCACATGTTATATACTAAGCGCCTAGCATTTGGTTCAGACTTACTAACTGTAAACTGTTACTGTTATTATGGAGACCATAATCTGATCATGAAGAAGGTGGGAGAGGAAAGAGGGGGAGAAGAGGGTTTAGAGGAATAAATTAGTTCATGATGTGATAAGGTCTCAATAGGATGCTAACAGCAGAAAAGCAAGGAAGCAGCAAAGCATTAGGTAGAATGATGTGGATGGGCTTGAACATGTATGAGAATGAAAAAGCTAGATTTGAATTCCAAATGATTACTTGTTTATGTGACCGTGGGCAATTTACTTAAATTTTCTGAGCTCCAACATCATCTATTACACCATCCTAAAAGTTTAATGTATATGTAACAAACCACCCCAAAAGCTTAATGACTTGAAGTAACCGTTTGTTATGATCTCTTATAGTTCTGGAGGGTGACAGGGCTCAACTGGGTGGTTCTCAACCAGGGTCCCTCCTGAAGTGACAGGAAGATTATGGGTGGAGCTGGGGTCATCCGAAGGCTTTTTTCCTTCTTATCTCTGACATCTAAGCTGGGATGGCTGGACACAAAAGCTAGCCAGGCATCTCTCTTTCAACATGGCCTTTCTCCATGGTTAACTTGGACTTCTTACAGCATGGTGGTCTCAGGGATTTGGACTACTTTCATGGCAGCTGGCTTCACACAGAGCAGGCTTTCCAAGAGACCCAGGTGGATGCTGCCTTAGAAGCCTCAGGACAGCAATTTACCAATAATGGGCATTAAAATGTTATTAAAAAATCAGTTAATTTTATGAGAATCTCAATGAGATTATTGCTATCTGTATTATATATCTCTTTTCGTAAGCCAGTAAATTTCCTTGTTTCTCAACCGTTTTCTCTTTTGCTTTGCAAAAATGCAATATTATAATTTATTCTAATTTTCAGTTAAGACATAATTATGGAGGTTCTCATTTCTCGATTTTGATTTATTCAGCCAATAAATAGATCAATCATTTGCTTTACTCAATTTCCTCTCTATGTTCTCTCTTCAGTGTAAGGTTAATAAATATAAAGTCAGAAATGGAAATCACTTCACAAGAAATAAAGATGAGACATTTGAGCAAGGTGTGAGTTTAGGAGAAGTCATGAAAAATAATTACTAATACGTACATAGATTATTAACCATTTTCCAATGAATGAGATAAGGTATAATATGAAATTTCATACTGCATTTGATATAAAGGAAAACAACCCATGCTTTTCCAAACTCTCATTCTTAACTCTTTTAAACTAAAATGAATTTGTGCACAGAATTTAATTTTCTGCATGGTTCAAGCAACAGACTTATGTGCAGCAACTACTGTTTATACTTTTTGCAAGCTTAAGCCCTTGAACCAGGGTCTACAAATGGAAAATCTTCAAATTACGTAATTATGAGTTATGTAAGGGAGGAGGAGTAGGCTGAATAATGACCACCCAAAGATTTCAGGTTCTAATTCCTGGAACCTGTAAATGTTACCTTAAAAGGAAAAAAGGCCTTTGCAGTGTGACTATGTTAAGGACCGTGGCATGTGGAGATCGCTCTGGGTTATCCAGGTGGCCCTTTAAATTCATCACAAATGTTTGCAAGAAGCAAAGGTGCTTTGACGCACAGACACACAGAGTGGAGGCTGATGGAAGGAGGATGCAGAGATTGGAAGGATGCACCCATTAAATTAAAGAACGCCAGGAAATGGCGGCTGCCAGAAGCAGCCAGAGGAGGCAAGGAGCAGAATCTTCCCCAGAGGCGCGTGGATTCCAGACTTCCACACTCCAGAACTAAGGGAGAATACATTTCTGTTGTCTTAACCCATCAAGTTTGTGATAATTTAGTACAGCAGCCACAGGAATCTAATATAGGACAAAAATAAGCTAACATGTGGAATAAATTAAAATAGAAAATAGAGGAAAATTTTAAGATGCCTGGATTTGTAAAGAGTATTATGGAGAGCCCCATCCTATTTGACTGTACTAAAATTCTCAGTCCTATTTTATTTCTTTTTGATCCCTCTATCCAGCCCCCTGAAACAGCTGTTCATTTATCCAATGGCTATTTATTAAGAGCAAACACAAGACTGGATTCTGGGGAATACAAATTTTCCAGAGAGTTTATATTCTGCCGAAACACACCGACATTAGGTAAAAATATGTAACTTAATAATTGATTGAACGGAATTGTTTTAAGTAGTATGAGGAAATACAGGATGGTACAAAAATGAGCTGTACTATGTTGAATAACTTATTTAAAATTACTGAACCTTGGGGGCACCTGGGTGGCTCAGTTGGTCGGGCGTCCCACTTCAGCTCAGGTCATGATCTTGTGGTTCACGAGTTCGAGCCCTGCGTTGGGCTCTGTACTGACAGCTCAGAGCCTGGAGCCTGCTTCAGATTCTGTGTCTCCCTTTCACCTCTGACCCTCCCCTGCTTGCTCTCTGTTTCTCTCAGAAATAAATGAATAATAAAAAAAATTAAAATTACTGAACCTTGGTTTTGTTTTGCTTTGTTTCAACTTGCTTGGCAACGTTTGTAGGACAATTAAATGAGATTGTGTCTAACACAGAGTAGCTTATTAAACAAAAGTAACAAACAAAACCAAAGCCTCCTATTGAATTTTTTTTCATGCCGTCTGGACTGTCTTTTCCCTCAGAAAATAGGGAATTCTGTGATATTAGAATGTATACCCTCTTCACAAGTATGCTTGTTTTTATATCATCCTTAATTTATAACCTTTCCAGAAGAATGTAATTATACTTCATAGCATATTTTTCTATATCAGATTCCTTAGTGTCTATCCTTCTAGGACTATAAATTTTGGGCCCTATAGAATAAACTATAAGAAACTATCAGAAAAAAAGTTGTCTGTAGGGTGTGAATGCTTATCAGATTGTCCTGGTCATGAATAATATGCAGGAAATATGGCATCATACTTTAACTTTCATATTTATGTAAAGCTTTCTGCAAACCCTAAAGTCAACTCTAAAGTATGCATATTTTAATCCTAATGCTGTCAGGTATTAGGAATAAACCTCTGTGAACAACTTGTATGCCACAAAATCCAAGGAAATATAGTTCTGACCTTGGATAGTTGTTGATGAGGAAGCATTTTAAAAGTGACTAAAACAAATGAATGTTGTAGAGAACTCCATAACTTTTAAGATATTGATTTTGAATTAAAACCCATCTTATGTTCTCCTTCCATTTAAAGCAAACATATGTAATGAACATTTTGTCATAGTTTAACATTAATTCTTGTGAGTCTAAAGTCAAACTAGGTCAGAATCATCAAGTAATCTATCTTTGAAAATAATGTCGCCAACTTTTAATTAAAGTTTTCTATTTTAACTGGTTTTCTTTCTTATTGGATTATTATGTTGGCTTATGTAGGTTAAATAGATTAAATATATATCCATGGTAGCATTAGAAAGCCTTCTGCTTTTGTAGCCAGTAAAGTACTATTATCAGCTCAGAGTACTTACAAACTTCTTCTCCCTCTTTTCCACATTATTTGAAGAACTTCTCTAGGTGCTAAAGTAGTCAATTGTGCCACCAATGTAAAATTCAATGAATATCTGCTAATACAGAATTAGATCACATCCATTTCATGAAAAAACTTATGTAACTAAAAAATGAAATCTCTTATTTGAGAAATGAGAATTAAATGTTTAGCTACAGCCATTGAAGAGAATGATGTCGGTTATAGCTTGCAAAAATCCATATGTGTAAAAAGAAATACAGAATAAGATCAGAAATATTTTTGCTTTTGATTAGGGAATTGAAGGAATGAGTAGTAGAAACATTTCAAATCAAGAGAGAAAAATCTCAATGTAGCTGGGAGCTAAATGACAATAGATTTCTGTTACCTTTCTTACAGAACACAGTTACTAGCCTAATTATAATTTAAGATGTTATTAAAAATGAATAAAAATTAGTTTAACTTCTCATGAATATCGTGGAATATGCTTTTATTTGCATTGAATATACTCTACCTATTGATAGAACCTGAAAGAAAATAAAATTAACACAGATTTAAAAGTTTCAGCTGTACAATATAGTGGTTCAACAGTTCATTACACAATTGCATCATTAATTCCCATCGCCTGTTTAACCCATCCTCCAACCTGCCTTCACTATGGTGACCATCGGTTCTCTATACTTCAGAGTCTGTTTCTTGAGCTGTCTCTCTCTTTCTTTGTCCCCTTTTCTCATTTGTTTTGTTCCTTAAATTCCACATATGAGTGAAATCATAATGTATTTGTTTTTCTCGGACATTATTTCTCTTAGCATAATATTCTCTAGCTCCATCCGTGTCCTTGCAAAGGGCAAGATTTATTATTTCTTTATTGCTAATATTCCAGTGTATATATATGTGCACATATATATACATACTGCATCGTTTTTTAAAAAATTTTTAATGCTTATTTTTTTTATTTTTGAGAGAGAGAGAGAGTGTGTAAGAGGGAGAAACAGAATCCGAAGCAAGCTCCAGGCTCCGAGGTGTTAGCACAGAGTTCAACGTGGGGCTCGAACTCAGGAACTGTGAGATCATGACCTGAGCCCCCCAGGCACCCCTATACTGCATCTTCTTTATCCATTCATTAATTGATGGACACTTGAGCTGCTTCCATATCTTGGCTATTCGAAAAGTGCCACAGTAAAAATAGGGGTGCACAAATCCCTTGAATTAGTGTTTTTATATTCATAAGGTAAGTACCCAGTACTGTGATTACTGGATTATAGGGTCTATTTTTCATCTTTGAGGAACCTCTATACTGTTATCCACAGTAGCTACACCAGGTTGCATTCCCATTAACAGTGCTCTAGTGTTCCTTTTTCTCCACATTCTTGCCAACACTTGTTTCTTGTATTGTTGATTTTAGCCATTCTGACAGATGTGAGATACCTCATTGTAATTTTGACTTACATTTGCACTTTCCTGATAATGAATGATGTTGAGCATCTCTTCATGTGTCTGTCGGCAATCCATATGTCTTTTTTGCAGAAATGTTTATTCATGTCTTCTGCCCATTTTTAAATTTGATTACTTGTTTTGGGGGGTTGAGTTTTATAAGTTATTTATATATTGGATACTAACCCTTTATCTGACATGTCATTTGCAAACATCTCCTCACATTCCATAGGTTGCCTTTTAGTTTTGTTGATGGTTTCCTTCTCTGTGCAGAAGCATTCTATTTTGATGTAGTCCCAATAGTTTATTTTGGCTTTTGTTTCCCTCACGTCAGGTGACATATCTAGAAAGAAGCTGCTACAGCCAATGTCAAAGAAGTTATTACCTATGTTCTCTTCTAGGATTTTTATGATTTCAGGTGTTGCCATTAGGTCTTTGATCCATTTTGAATTTATTTTTGTGTTAGGTATAAGAAAGTGGTCTAATTTCATTCTTTTGCATGTAGCTGTCCTATTTTCTCAACATCATTTGTTGAAGAGACTGCCTTCTTCCTGTTGGATAATCTTTCCTGCTTTGTCAAAGATTAATTGACCATATAGTTGTGGGTTTATTTCTGGTTTTTCTATTCTGATCCATTGTTCTGTCAATTTTTGTGTCTGTACCATACTCTTTTGATGATTACAGCTTTGTAATATATCTTAGATTCTGAAATTGTGATACTTCCGGCTATGCTTTTCTTTTTCAAGACTGCTTCAGCTATTCATGGTCTTTTGTGGTTCCATACAAATGTTAGGATTGTTTGTTCTCGTTCTGTGAAAAATGCTGTTGGATTTGAATAGGGATTGCATTAAATGTATGGATTGCTTTGGGTAGTATAGGCGTTGTAACAATATTTGTTCTTCCAATCCATGAGCATGGAATGGTTTTCCATTTCTTTGTGTCATCTTTAATGTCTTTCATCAGTGTTTTCAGAGTACAGGTTTTCACCTGTTTGGTTAGATTTATTCCTAGGTATCGTTATTTTATTTGGTGCAGGTATAAATGGGATTACTTTCTTCATTTCTCTTTCTGCTGCCTCATTATTGGTTTATAGATATGTAATGGATTGTGGCATATTGGTTTTGTAGTCTGTGAATATACTGAATTTGTTTATCATTTCTAGCAGTTTTTTTGGTGGTTTTAGGTTTTCTATATATAGTATCATGTCTTCAGCAAATAATGAAAGTTTTACTTATTCCTTACCGATTTGGATGCCTTTTATTTCTTTTTGTTGTCTCTTGCGGCTAGGACTTCAAGTACTGTGTTGAATAAAAGTGGTAAGAATGTACATACTTGTCCTCTTCCTGACCTTTCCCATTAAGGATGATGTTAGCTATGGTTTTTTTTTTTTTTTATATATGACCTTTATTATGTTAAGGTATGTTCTCACTAAACATACTTGTTGAGAGTTTTTATCATGAATAGATTTTGAACTTTGTCAAGTGATTTTTTCTGCATCTATTGAAATGATCACGTGGTTGTTACCCTTTCTCTTACTGATGTAAAGAGTCACATTGATTGATTTGTAAATACCGAACCACCCTTGCAACCCAGGAATAAATCCCACTTGATCATGGTGAATGATTTTTTAATGTATTGTTGGATTTGGCTTGCTAGTATTTTGTTGAGGATTTTTGAATCTATCTTCATCAGGGAGGTTGGTCCTGTAATTCTCTTTTATAGTGGTATCTTTATCTGATTTTGGTAATAGGGTAATGCTAGTCTCATGAGATGAATTTGGAAGTTTTTCTTCCTTTTCTAGTTTTTGAAATAGTTTTAGAAGAATGGATATTAAGTCTTCTTTAAACGTTTGGTAGAATAAACCTGTGAAGCCATCTGGCCCTGGACTTTTGTTTGCTGGGAGTATTTGGGTTACTGATTCAGTTTCTTTGCTGGTTATTCATGTGTTCAAATTTTCTATTCCTGTTTCAGTTTTGGTAGTTTATATTTTTTTATGAGTTTAGCCATTTCTTCTAGGTTTTCCAATTTGTTGGCATATAGATTTTCATAATATTCTCTTCTAAGTTTGTATTTTGAGGTGTTGGTTGTTATTTCTCCTCTCTCATTTGAATTTTATTTATTTGAGTCCTTTCCTTTCTTTCTTGATAAGTCTGGCTAGAGGTTTGTCACTTTTATTGATTTTTTCCAAAGAACCAGCTCCTGGTTTCATTGATTTGTTCAATTTTTTTTGTTTGTTTTTGTTTTTTTTTAGTTTTTATATTATTTATTTCTTCCCCAATATTAATTTCTTCCTTCTGCTGGTTTTAGTTTTTTATTATTCTTTTTCTAGCTCCTTTAAGACTAAGATCATTGTTTGTGATTTTTATTGATTCTTGAGGTAGGCCTTTATTACTGTAAACTTCCCTCTTAAAACTGCTTTTGCTGCATCCCAGAGGTTTCAGACAGTTGTATTTTCATTTTCATTTGTTTACATGTACTTTTTATTTATTTTATTTATTTTATTTATATATTTATTTTATTTATTTATTTATTTATTTATTTATTTATTTATTTATTTTATTTATATATTTATTTTTTTTATTTATTTTATTTATTTCTTTTATTTCCTGATTGACCCATCCATTGTTTAGTAGATATTATGTAACCTTCATGTATTTGTGCTCTTTCCAGATTTTTTCTTGGGGTTGATTTCATAGCGTTGTAGTCAGAAAAAATGCATGGTATGACCCTGATCTTAAATTTGTTGAGGCTTATTTTATAGGCTAATGTGTGATCTATTCTGGGGAATGTTCCATGTGTACTTGAAAGGAATGTGTATTCTGCTGTTTTGGGATGGAATGTTCTGAATTTATCTGTTAGATCCATCTGGTCCAGTGTAGCATTTCAAAGCCATTGTTTTCTTGTTGATTTTCTATTTAGATGATATATCCATTGATGTATGTGGGGTTTTAAAGTATCCTACTATTGTATTATTATTTTTTAATTTTTTTAATGTTTTTATTTATTTTTGAGACAGAGAGAGACAGAGCATGAGCAGGGGAGGGGCAGAGAGAGAGGGAGACACAGAATCCAAAGCAGGCTCCAGGCTCTGAGCTGTCAATACAGAGCCTGATGCGGGGCTCAAACTCATGGACTGTGAGATCATGACCAGAGCTGAAGTCGGACCCTTAACTGACTGAGCCACCCAGGCACCCCACTATTACTGTATTATTATTGATTGGTTCATTTTTGTTTGTTACTCACTTTTATGTATTTGCATGCTTCCATGGTACGTGCATAAAATATTTACAATTGTTATATCTCCTTTTTGGACCGTCCCTTTTATTATTATATTGTGTCCTTCTTGTGTCTCTTGTTATAGTCTTTTTTTTAACATCTCCTTTGTCTGATATAAGTATTGCTGCTCCAGCTTTCTTTTGACAACTGTTTGCATGATAAATGAGTCTCTGTTCACTCACTTCAGTCTGCAGATGGGCCTAGCTTTTTAAATATTATGTCGCCCTATGTTTTTTGATTAGAGTAGATAGTCCATTTACATTCAAAATAATTATTGATAAATATGTTTTTGTTGCCATTTTATTATTTGTTTTGTCATTGTTTATGGAGATTTTCTCTGATCCTTTCTTCTCTTTCTCTCATGTTTTGCTGATTTTCTTGAGTGATATATTTGAATTTGTCTTTATTATTACATTTCTTAGTGGTTTTTGTTATATAGTACCATTCAATTTTGTATATAACCTCTTCTGCATATAGAAGTCTGTACTAAGTTGATGGTGGTTTAAGTTTGAAACCATTTTTTACTTCTTTCCTCCCTATGTTTTAGATATATGTTGTCATATTTTACATCCTTTTATTTTGTGAGTTCCTTCACTGATTTTTTCTAGAATATTCATTTTTATTCCTTTTGTGTTTTCTACTTTGGTCTCTCCTGTCTACTGTAAGTCTCCTTTAATATTTCTTGCAGGTCTGGGGGCACCTGCGTGGCTCAGTCGGTTAAGTGCCTGACTTCACTCAGGTCATAATCCCGCAGTTCGTGGGTTTGAGCCCTGTGTCAGGCTCTGTGCTGGCAGCTCGGAGCCTGCAGCCTGCTTCAGATTCTTTGTCTCCCTTTCTCTGCCCCTTCCCCACTCATGCTCTGGCTCTCCCTCTCTCAAAAATAAATAAACATTAAAAAATGTAAATATTTCTTGCAGGTCTGGTTTAGTGGCCATGAACTCCTCTAGTATTTGTTTGTCTCGTGAGCACTTCATCCTTCCTTCTCTTCTGAGTAATAACCTTGCTGGATAGAGTATTCCTGGCTGCTGATTTTCTGCATTCAGCACTTTGAATATATTATGCCACTGCCTTCTGGCTTGGAAAGTTTCTGCAGAAAAATCCCCCGGTAACCTTATGGCGTTTCCTTTGTATTTTACTATCTTCTTTTGTCTTGCTGCTTTAAAATTTTTTTCTTTGTCACTATCGTTTTTCAATATAATAACAATATGTCTTGGTGTGGATCCGATTTTGTTGACTTATTGGGGGTTCTCTTTGCCCCCTGTATCTGGGTGTCTGTTTTCTTCCCCAGATCAGGGAGGTTTTGCTATTATTTCTTTAAGTAAATTATCTGCACCCTTTCTTCTCTCTTCTTCTTCTAGGACTCCTGTCATACAAATGTTATTACATTGTTTGAATCGCTGAGTTCCCTAACTCTATTCTTGTTTTCCATAATTCTTTTTTCTTTCTTTTGTTTTGCTTTATTATGTTTCATTACTCTGTCTTCTAGGTCATTAAATTTTCTACTGCTTCTTTCATCCTGCTGGTCATTCTATCAAGCATGTGTCACATTTTGTTTGAGCCCTTTATCTCTGCTATGTTATTCTATATCTGTCTGTTAAAGGTCTCACTCATGTCTCCCACTCTTTTTCAAGTCCAGTGAGTATCCTTCTAATCATTGCTTTAAATTCTCTTTCAGGCATGTTACTTATGTCTGTTTCACGTAGATCTCTAGCCATGGTTTTCTCCTATTCTTTAATTTGGGATAATTTTTTGTGTCTTCTCATTTTGTGTAAGTCTCTGTGTCTGGTGTGTGTGTGTGTGTGTGTGTGTGTGTGTGTGTGTGTGTGTGTGAAGAAAGTCAGATACATCTCCTGTTCTTGAAGGTAATGATCTTATAAAGAAGAGGTCCTTTAGTACCCTTTTGTGTAGTTTCTTCTGTTCCCCAGGTCCTAGCATTTCCCAGTGTGGCTCCAGTGCTGTGTGTGCTCTGCTGTTTTTTCTTGGCCACTTTATTCTTCATGCCAGTCTTCTGTAGAGGCTCTCTTTGACTGTTATGGGCAATGTTTGGTCTGTGGCCCAAAAGTGTTGTGTTTTTACTAGGTGTGCTCTGGTCTGTTTGCGAAATGAGACCTGTTGCTGCCATAGGCTCCTCCTGAGTGAGGAGATGTGGGGTGAGCAGAGATTTGGGCTGGTCTTCTTGGGGGAGGCCCCACATGGCTAGGACTGAGGCAAAAGAGAATGAGAGGGCCTTTCATCTGAGGTACAAGCGGGGGGCGGGGAGGAGGGGCTTGGTATACGTAAGTAAGTTAAATAGTTAGTGTCGGTGCTGTTCTGGTTCCTGCAGGGAGCCCTGTGTTTATGCTCAGGGACAGGGGAGGTAGATGGCTCCGGCCAGTTCCCTTCTTCCTGGAGGAGTCTCTCCATGAATGCTTCTTCTCTGGGATATGCTCTGAAATGAGCACATAACCTTTCCACTGTGTCCCCATGCATTTTACGGGTCTGTCTTTCCACGCTGTATATCCAGCGTCCCTGGATATGTTTGCTTCCCTTCTGTCCAAGAGCAGCGCGGTACTTACTCATCAGGCTTCATTCCGATCAAGCCCACTGACCTTTTCAGCTAAATCCTTTATGCCCCACCGATTTCCAGGAGTCTCAAATCTGGCCCCTCTTGCTTTCCAGGCCAATTTCTATGGGTATTTGTTTTCCCCTTGTGTTCCCCTGTGTGTTACTCTTTCACCCTTCTCTCAGACCCTGCCTCCCTCCCCTCCATAACAGTCACAATCCATTTCTCTCCCAAACCCCACACTTTCTACCTTCTTTCATGTGACATCTTCTTTCCCTTTAGTTGCACAGTTTGTTCTGCCAGTCTTCAAATCAGTTTCTGGGGTATTTAGGATGATTTGACAGTTATCTGGTATTTGTGGGAGGAGGCAAGCCTGGGGTCCTCCTACTCCACCACTGTCTTCCAACCTTAAAGAACCATTTCAATGGTCTCTTCCCAAATAGCAATTAATTGAAAGTATTCAACATCAAAGGTGTAAAAAAAAAGGATATTTTGCCCTTCTAGCCAGCTAGAGTGCCAGCAAATTAGAGATAGTCTTGAGTTCATATTTCTTCTGAACTGGAGTAATGCACTCATGCATTAGTGGTGGGGGTGGGAGAGAAGGAAGAAGTAAAATGTTCACTTTGGCTATGGTGTTGCAATGTTTCCTTTCTACATCATGGCAGCCAGTTTAAGAAAGAAAAATAGAGTAGGTGAACTAACTTCTGGAATGGTAATAGCATCTGTGATAAAGAGTGGTTATTGCAAAATAAACATTAAGTTCTAGTTAGAAAAAGGTAAATTAGTTTTCAAACTCCTTTGAAGCAAATAATTTAGAATCTCTAAGGCAAACATTTGTAACTTCATACCTAATTTTGGTCGGTACAAGATGGCATAGGTCTGTTTTCTCCCTCCTCCTTTTTGCTAAGCTCTATTACACATGCTAGACAGAAGGCAAGACACAACCGAAGGAGAAATATGAACAGGGGAGTTCTCTCTTCATGAAATATTGATGTTAAAAATTTTTAGATGGCATATTTCAGGAGTTATGTGCAGAAATATAGAGACTATTCATAGCTTTGATCACATGAGTTTTTACTGTTGTTGCCCCGGGACTGAAAATAATATATTTGAGAGAAATGTGTATTAATTTCTAATACATTTTATTAACAAACTTAAACATATGATGATCCACTGAAATCAAATTGGCCTGAAAGTTTATTTGATGAATGCTCATGTTAACAACTATTCTCAGGCATAATTTTTCAGATATTAATTTGGGAAATTTGTGATATTAATTTAAGAGCAATGGGTTACTTGATTTTAAATAAACTTGCCTATCAATATAAAGTTGAGCATTCGTGATTCATTCTATTATTTTTCCAGTTTTCAGTGTTAAAAATTTAAATATATTATGCATATGTTAATTTTAAATCAGTGGAAATTTTAAAATTCATATGTAACTAGTATAGAAAACATTCTTTTAACAAAGGAACACCTACACTCCTTTAAGAAATATTAATTAGTTGCACATTGTTATAGTATTTTTAGTTTCTTTTAGTTGTGACATTGCTATAATTTTGATTTTTTTCTTGTCAATATATTTTTTTTGTTGGTACACATATAGAACACTAAAGCCATAGAAAGCATTTTAGTCACAATGAAGTACTAAGGATATTGCCAATGCACACCAAGGACTGTTTTTTTTAAACCTACAGTATCACTCTCTGATACTGAATAGATTCTCTGTGAGCTCATTAATCCCATTTAAAGTATAGAGCAGCAAGTATTTAACATTTTGGGAAAGGACAAAGCAGGATTCAGTCATTTGGGCATTGGTTATAAGGACACATATTGATCTTAATATTAATGTTGGTGTAGCTTCAGGATATCAGGAAGAATAAGTCCAGAAGCAAATAACTGAAAACCCAACTCAAATGATAAATGGGTTACTGATTCCTCCTGACTGCCTTCTGTTAGGTATTTAGTGTGTAGTTGTGTATTAAGGAAGTGAGGGAGTGGGCTGGTTTTGAGTTCTGTTGTTACGGTTACTCTCAGTGCACCAGCGGCTTCAAATTCTTCTAATAACACCTTGCTTTTGCCTCTGTCCCTTGCTTTGCTTCCTGGAGATCCCATACAGCTCCCAGCCAGTAGTCCACTGTCATTTTTACTGGACTTCATGATGTTATGGAGGTTGAGGGATTGGGATGTACCTGGGTGCTCTCCGTAAGTCTCTGTCTTAGACTCTGTGAACATGGGTCTCTGTGCTGTGGCCGTCATGAATGTTACTGCTCCTTGTCTAGCTGTAAGACTCTGTCTAGACTTTCTCCCAGATGTAGATTTTTTTTCTTTTTACTCTTCTTCTACAGTTTTTGATGCCTTTACTCACATTAAGTCTTTTATTCTTTAGAAGAGATAGAGAAGATGGTTCTGCACCATGTTTTTTGCTGGTGGTTGACATTCCCTCTCGTGGCTTCAATTGTTTTTCCCCATTTTCCTCAAGCTACAGATTCTGTAACTTCCCTCAGTAGATTAAGTAGGAACAATTTTCCTCCTCCAGCAGCACCGTAGGGGAAGCTTTCTCGGGGTGCTTCCCAGTATTCTCTGTGAGCAATTTGTAGGGTTCCTGGAGAAAAAGTCTATAAAAGGATGAAGTTCTTCCTATAGATCTCAGGAGTTTGACACTTTCATGCTACTCAAATCTCAGCGTTTAAAATCTGTTACAAATTTCTAGCTCTTTTACTGAAATAGATGGTATTTGATGGTGTCTATCCCAGACAGGCAAATGTTCACTCCTGTTTCTGCTCTGTACATGCCCTTCTCCCTTTGTGGAGTTCTTTGTTGTATGTTCTCCATTCTCTGAATCTTTCAAGGTAAGTTATTTATTTATAGATTTCTGGGGTTTTTTGTTTGTTTGTTTGTTTTTGTGGTTGTTGTTTTGTTTTTGTTTTTGTTTTGCCTTAATGACAAGAGAGGAAGTGATGTTCTTTCCAGCTGTCTAAGTCTCCGAGCTGAAGTTGATTTAGTTTTTATTATTCATATTTGACGTCCCTGAGATTTTTAGTGGACCAGAAACTAAAAGGAGTTTCATATGCAGGACAGGGTGATACTCTGGTCCAATCTAATATGTTCTTCTTAGGAGAGAGAAGTGTATACGAGCTACTTCCTTTACTAAGCTTTACTTGAGCCCAATAAGCTTTGATTGGCAGCTTTTGTTTTGTTTACAATGTAGATTATTTCTTCTCCCTAAACCTTTCTTATGGACCTTTCCTACAAGTATATCTTTCCTGCCAGATTCTTAAATAACTACATTTATTCTTCTTCTTGGAAACAGTGTTGGGAAACTTCAAAGCTATGAAGTACTTCCTTGTAGTAAAGAAAATATTGTTTTACACCTCTAGATGTGCTAATTATGTGAAAATCTTATTTGACATCTAAAACCATGAGTGTTTTCATTTAGATGTTCTGGCATATCTGTTCACTGCTTTTAGAAAAATGACCCTAGTTCCACAGACAAATTAATTCCTGATTGTTTCTTTTCTGAATGCTTTTGTTTCTTTTAAGATAATTTTAAAGAAAAGGCAATGCTACTATATTATAAATAGAAGTTTAATTTTAACGGAATTTTACAAGTTTACAATTTTCCCTGTAGGAAGTTGGCTAAACATATTTCTCAGACGAATGAATGAGATTTCATTTTATCAATTGCTTCGGCAAAAATAAATGTCAATATATGATATATTTTTAACAATGTATTAGTAAATAATGTATTAGATTAAGCATTTAAAATTTATATCTGTTTCAGTGAGAAGAAATTAATATCATTATTTATGATACACGTTTCTTTTTTTCTGGAGGCTGATTCATTATAGATTTTTAAAAATATGTTTCCTCTACATGTTCTTTTTTTTATTGATTCATAATAGATTTTTTTGAAGGTGAATGTATTAGCATTTAAAAAAAGTATTTTGTGGTCATCCTTATGATTCTTTCTATGATTGTAGCATGCTTTGAAAGATTGTCTTTCCTCAGATATCTTCAAAAGTAATCACCCATGGTTTCTTAAAGTATCTGTGTAGTTTAACAGTAAAATTAATACATTTGGGCCCCCTTAAGAGGGAGTTTGATGTTGTAAATACGGTTGCAGTTTTTTTTTGTTTTATTATAGCTTTCTCAAATAATATTTGGCTGTACTCATGTCAAATCTCCTTTACCTTCTCATAAAAAATCCCACCAACGTATGCAATACATCAGTCCTTGTATTTTAGCCCATTTTAGGATCTTCTGAATTCTATTAATCTTTCCTAACAAAGTGGTGACAATTCAAATCATATTACCATTAGAATATATAAAATAACTAGTTGGAAACCATTCTTCTTTCTTTTTTTAAACTTCTTCCCCGTTTATTTTTTATGGTGAAAATTAGATGTTTTATTTCTAATTCTAAAAAAAAAAACTAATGTTAGAGTAGACTTCTGGTTTCCAGGTTTGCACGTAAGGAGTTTAGAAATGGCCACTCTGCCCTAGCAAGTGATAAGCTGAACAGGCTGAAAGGCCAGCAGCTTCTCTTAGATCCATGAGAGGAGAGAGGACACAGGGCAAACCTCTACCCCCAAGGTGGGAGAGACTGACGGATGAATCCAGGGAGTTGCTTTTTACCTGAGCAGAGACTCAAGGGTGGAAGATGCCTGACAAATAAGAGCCAGGGTAGAAAAACCTGAAAAGTAGTTGATCAAGGGCTGGTGGCTCAGTGCAGGTGACAATCAGAGTGAAAATTTCCATGGCTTCCAGCCATAGGAAGCCTCCAACAATATTGTGAGACATCCAGGAGCTCAACCAGGTGCCCATAATAGATAACTGAGGAAAATCCCTGAGGACTTCTGCGGTGGTGTGGGGAACTGTTCAGAAGCATGCTGTACCAAAACCCTCTGTTCTTAATGCAGGGGAAAACTAGGTAACCAGAGTCTAACCTGCTGGGTGTTATCAGAGCCCACATGACCTGGAGAGGGAAAATATCCACTTATAGCCACCCCTAGCCATGCTGTCACACTTTAGAGGGGAGAAGAAACCTGAGATGTGCTCCCCAGGTTCACAATCTAGAAGCAGAGGCTTAAGGAAAACACAGAGACTTAATCCTAAAACTGTAGAATGCTTCCCCTCCCCCTACATCTTACCACCACGTTACCAAAAGCCTGTGTGCAGCTGTTTGTTATAGCCAGTACCTCATGTTTAGCTGTCAAGAAAATACTATAAGGCAAAGCAAAAGGCAAATATAAAAAGGCAACAAAACAAAACAAAAAACCCACAATTTGAAGAGACAAAGCAAGCATCAGAACCAGACATGGCAGGGATGTTGGGATTATCAGATCAGGAATTTAAAACAACCACAATTAATATGCTAAAGGTTCTAATGGAGAAAGTAGACAGCATGCAAGAACTGATGAGAAATGAAAGCAGACACATGGAAGTCCTAAGAAAGTACCAAAAAAGAAATGCTAAATCAAAACCCTTGTGACAGAATTAAACGGTGCCTTTGATGGATGTATTAGTAGACTATAGAGATTAAGCAACACACTTCTACATAATTCGTGGTTCAAAGATGAAATCTGAAGAGAAATTTTAAAAAACTTAAAAAAATTTTTTTTAATGTTTATTTATTTTTGAGACAGAGAGAGACAGAGCATGAACGGGGGAGGGTCAGACAGAGAGGGACACACAGAATCTGAAACAGGCTCCAGGCTCTGAGCTGTCAGCACAGAGCCCGACACGGGGCTCGAACTCACGGACCGTGAGATCATGACCTGAGCCGAAGTCGGACGCTTAACTGACTGAGCCACCAGGTGCCCCTAAAAAACTTTTTAAAAATAAAATGAAAATACAACTTCTCGAATTTTGTGTGATGCAGTGAAAGCAGCGCCTAGAGGGAAATTTATAGCATTGAAAAGTTGCACATGTTGGAAAAGAAAATCTAAAGTAAATATTCTAAGCTCCGACTTTAGGAAACTAGAAAAGGAAGTATAAGTTAAATCTAAAATAAGGAGGAAAAAAAAGCAAAATAACAAAAATTACAGAAGAAATCAATGAAACTGAAAACAGAAAACCAGTAGAGAAAAGTAAGTGAATCCAAAACCTAACTGGTCCAATGACATGAGAACACATTTTCCTGGAGTAGGTTTCATGCCAAGTTATGTTTCTTATTCAGATGCATCACTGTCCAAAATCACTCACAGTTCTTGGGAAAGGTGAAAATAGCAAATAGAATATTAAAACTAAATTTATCTAAACTGTCAAACATCCTTACGCTCAGATGACACTTTACTCTCGTTAATTCTGATATCCTTTCATTATTTCTTTTAAAGAAGTCATAGATTATGCACTACGAACCATCACTAGTAGGCTCATGCAAATAAAAATGAATCTATCCATACTGTTTCCAGTCTTTTACAAACTTATTAGCTGAACATTTTAAAGCACTGATTCGTAACAGTCCTATAGTAGGCTTCCTTTCCTTCCTCCACCTAATCATCCCTACATGACCTAAATCAGGTGATTTGGTATTCTAGAAAAGACATCAGAGAGATACTGACCTTAGACATCACAGAAAAAAATACCTTATCAAATACTCTCGACTACTTTGTAAGCAATTAAAGCACAAACAGTTTATTCTTGGGTATATGTTAACCAACTAAAACAACTTCACTTATTACCAAAGTAAAAGATTATACTGATAGAGATCAAAACAGAGGCTCTCAAAATTTCTAGAAGTGGCCTATAGAATCAAACTGTGCACCAAATTCTTAAAATATCTATGAGTTGGCCAGTGTTTGTTAAATACCACTGAAATAAATACTTAGATGCCTACAACCATGATGGTAATACTTTGATGATTTGCCTACATTTGCACTTTATCCTTTTAGCTGTCATTTTTCTCTGCCCTTTTTTAAGGTTACAACCTTAATCTAAATGCCCCCTTACTACTAATAATAACTTGCTTAGATCTGTGCTTTACTAGGGATAGTATATAATTCTGCTCTCCCAAACTATTGTTAGTACATTCAATTTATGCAGTTTCGTACATAGTAACAGCTGGAAAATACAAATGAATCAACAAATAATAGTACATTGTATCTGTCTAAACTATTCAGGCATAGACAAAAGATGATGATTAACATAAAGGCATATCAGACCACCTTACTTATAATGTTACTCTCTTGAACCTAAAGGAAATTATATGTATTAAAACAGGGTAAATGAATATTCTTGGGGTGTAACAGTGATTGTTTTTCAAGACAACTCCCAGAGACAGTATACCTAGAACTCCACAAAAATTGTTTATATTTCCTGTTCATTTCCTACTTTCTTCCCTTATGTGAGAATCATTCCTTTCTTTTTAAGTTTATTTTAATCCCAACCCAGGAGCAAAGGAGCAAGGCTTATTTCTCTCTGGGATGAAGAATTAGACCATTACAATTATGTGACGTACGTAACTTTCCAACTTTCTTAGAGAACAGTTTTCATGAAGAGATGGGAGGAATAAAACCATTTTCTGGTGGTGTAACTAATAGTTTTTATTTTTATTGTTTTCCTTTCTCTCTCTCTGTCTCTGTCTCTCTCTCTCTCTCTTTTTAAGAGAAAGAGACAAAGAGAGAGCAAGCATGGGGGAGTGGCAGAGAGAAGGGGAGAGAGAGAATCTTAGGCTCCAGGTTCATTGTGGAACCAGATGCCAAGCTCGATCTCACAGTGCTGAGACCTGAGCTGAAATCAAGAGTCAGACACTTAAGTGACTGAGCCACCCAGGCTTGCCTTAGCTGATCATTTTTAGAACAGGATCCTGATAATGGTGATCCCAACCATAAGATGGAACAGCACATAGTGTTGATCAAAAATGTATTCCTCAATTTACGTAATAGAAAATGGTTTAATTTACTTCCCGTGGCCACAGCCCACAAATTTAATTCCTTAGCTTAACTAAGCATAAGGAATAGCATAACTATTAATGAAGAGAGAGCCTCTTATTTTCTTTGGGTCAACCAGTGGGAAGTCTGTACTATTTCCAGACGACATGTACCCAAATGAATATCACAAGTAATTTGAAAAAGCTGTATCTATATGAATAAAAAACAGTCTGACTAAAACTTTATCTAGTTTAAAGACATGACTGTATGCAAGTTAAAGAAAAGATAGAATTAGGCACTCGTTGGCACTTGTTTCCTTGATCAAGCCTGACAAAACCTTACAATACTTTGTTATGTTACATGTCTCATATTCATTGGATATGTTATCCAGAACCTTGATGCTTTTGTGCAGCCATTATCCCTACATGATTCAATAAATTATTCACAGAGGAAAACAGTATGCAGTACTGCTGACCAACACATAAATGAAACATTTATCTCTGGTAGAATCAGCAACCTGGTGAGGTCCCTGATCAGATCTCCTGCAGCTTTGTCTAAGAAGGACAAAAGAGGTGGATTGAGGATAAAAAGCTCTGACCTATGGGAAAGGACTGGTTGTTCTTTGACTCTAGTAACATCTAACCACCAGAACTGCATAAAAGTAGTTCTAAATGATCCATGACAATTCAGCATCAGTAGCCAAGCTTCTGAGACCCAGCCAATGAATTACAACCTCCTGCTTCTGAAAGTCAGCCAATCCATAAAACATCACTCCACTTTGCACACTTCTGAAATCTTTAAGTTTCATGATTCCTAAATCTATATACGAGCATCTGTCCACACTTTTCAAACAGTGCCTTCCTTGCAATTGTGCCTTACAGCTCTCTTTTCATAATTAACAATTCAGCTTTCTTTTTTCCCTTCTCTCCCTCCTCCCTTCTTTTATTCCTTTATATTTCCCTTCTATTAAAATCTGACCTTTTTATTTGTCATCCATATTTCACTATGCAACTGATTTTATATCACGTTATAGCCCCCAAAAACCAGAGGTGATAGTATATGTTACCTATTCCTTTTATATTTACATACACATAATACAAGATTTTTATATAAGTGATACACTGATAAAAAATTTTAGTAGTTACACAGTATAATTCATGCATGATATTTTGTTTTGCTTTCATAAATCAAAGAAATACACATCTTGATACTGTTTCAAAAAGAGCTATAAGTCAGCAATCTTGTGAATGTCAAAGAGTCAGCAGTGCAGAGGATACAAAAGAAAGGTTGTGTTTCATTTTGTCAACATTGGCTACTGGAACTTTAGAGAAAATATTGAGAAAGAAGGAAAAAATTTCATCATGGCTTTGACCTATCTTAACATCTCCTTGACACTTCATTAAGATCTATTTCTTCTCCTTCAGGATTTTCTCAGAGGATCTACTTTTCACCCGTAAATGAAAGAAAATAAAAAGCTACATAAGAAATGTTTGAAAGTAGAGAAATATTTTGGGGGGCATGGGTGTTTTGGGAGAAAAGAACGTATCTGGCAAGGAATTTGTTCATGTATTGTGTTTGGAAGTTGAAATATATCAAAGGAAATAGAATCTCATGATCTTATCCTAGAGAGATGCCAGCAACTGTGGAAGAAACCACTTAAGGGCTTTAGTAAAACTCATAGTATCGTTCAGTTAAATGCAAATTATAAAACACAAAGGTTGATTTTAATCCACTTTGCTTGCTTGGAAGAAAGCTTTAAGCCTCTCAAAATTCAGAGAGGCTCATATATTTAGAGCTAGTTAAAATCCTATTAAACCAAAGAGGGATTATGTAGATTAATAAAAGAGGGGGTTTATTTTTTGTTTGTTTGTTTTAATATAATATTCTCTGAACCATTCTTGATTATTGGAGTCCTCTGTTTGAGTCCCTTTCTGAAATTACTATTCATATAACCCTTGTAAAATGGGTAAGGGAGATTGATAGTTAATACTTTCTTGTGACAAATTTTACCAGGAATGAAGTCATTAAAAAGTACTTTCCTTGTAGCTGTATATGATAGAAGAACATATTAAGGTTAAAAATAAACTGTGCGGAAATGACTGCATAGGCTAGATCCACCAAAGCATTGCATTTGCCTATGAGATGAGAAGTTTTGCCAGGTTTACTTAAACTATTTGGTTTTGTTGTTGAGGTTTCTGTTTTTCTTCGGTCAACAGATAGGTAGATAGATAGACATGTATCTATATAGAACTGTCAATATATATACTTGATCTCTTATTTTTTGAACAAATTTGAAAACAATATATACTAATGCATATTAATGTATTAATGACACATGGGCAATTCTTAAAGAGATTTTTAATTCTTCAAAAACATTCTATGTTTAGTTCTTTATAATAAGATCAAAGCTAACATGTGTAGGATATATCTATCTATAGTTTCTTCTCCTACTACTTCTTTAAATCCCAGATAGATAATTAAAATAGAAAACTGGTATTTTTACTCCTTTTCAGATACAGAATTAAAAGGGGAAGCCTCTTTATTTACTTAACTATTTCTTGGGAGTCCCTACTGTATTTCGGGAATGGTACTATATACCATGTATGAACATGGATTATGTCGCTGACCCATCCCCTAAAGGCAGTTGGTCATTGATTTCTTTATTCATTTCCATAAATAAGGGTCTGTGCATACATACAGATACGGAAGTATAAGCAAGTGAAAGTACCAATATTGGCATATACACTGTAGAAAAGACTCAGAAAAACATAATTGTATAGATAGAAAGCATTACGTTTAGGTACATTTAAATATTTTAATTAAGTTGATGTTCAAAAGTAGATTGAGCTCTTTTCTTAATTCCATTCCTGGGCTGTATTATTTCTAAAGAGGAACATGATTTAAGGCTTATTTAAAAATATCTCCAAAAAAGACAGTGTATTAAAAAAAAAAAATGCTGCGTAGGCCAAGTGGGGAAAAATGGTAGAAAGAAATACCTTAGAGGACAGTTTTGTTGTACAACATTTGGCCTTAAATAAATGCACAGGCCTGCAAGTGAAAATGTATTACATATGTCAAAGGAACAGTAATTAAACTGCTCCCTCTAAGCTTTTTTGATAGGCCATTTTCAGAATGAATGGTTAAGGCTGAGAAAGGGCACTTGGCATTTAAGATCCCTGCCTTTAGGATATTATTCTCCCTGATTTTTCTATTCAACGTGATTCCTCTTTTCACTTTTATGCCAACTTAGAAGGAACTTTTCTGCTATTTGGGCAAAAGATGACTTTAGCACCCCATAGAAATTGTAAGTTGTTCCTAAGGTATAGTTAATTAATTTGGTCATTGAATACAAATGATTAATGATGATGATGCATACAGATCTTAAAGAAGGTGACAGATTTACAGGTTGTCATGGCCAAAATGGCCAGTTTTATAGTTTGGCTTTGACTAGTGTAAATTAATATATTTCCACTGAGAGTTACAAGACAATTTAAAATTATTATTTGTTTATAGTTATGTGTGTGCTTGATATATCATGCATATGTATACAAATGTGTGTGTGATTGTGTGTGTGTGTGTGTGTGTGTGTGTGTGTGTGCATGTGCGTGTATGTATTGTATTTTCTGATCACGGCCTATAATTTCTTTTAAAAAAAAATTTTTTTTTAACGTTTATTTATTTTTGAGACAGAGAGAGACAGAGCATGAACAGGGGAGGGGCAGAGAGAGAGGGAGACACAGAATTGGAAACAGGCTCCAGGCTCTGAGCCATCAGCCCAGAGCCCGACGCGGGGCTTGAACTCACGGACCGCGAGATCATGACCTGGGCTGAAGTCGGACGCTTAACCGACTGCGCCACCCAGGCGCCCCTATAATTTCTTTTTAGAAGCAAGTAATCCATGAACTAAATCATCACCAATCTTTAAAGAAACGGATAAAAGTTGAATTATTTATTTAAAAGTAATTGCGAATCCCTTTCAAAATACTTATAAAAATTAAATTTAATTGGTATTTTTTCACATACTTTGATAAGTTTCCCTTCATTATATCACAACATATACATGTGTCCAGCAAGCACATAACTTGCTGCGCTAAAAGTAACATTTTTTTTAATGTTTGTGTATTTTTGAGAGAGAGACAGAGTGTGACTGGGGCAGGCATAGAGAGAGGGAAACACAAAATCGGAAGCAAGTTCCAGGCTCCGAGCTGTCAGCACAGAGGCAGACGTGGGGTTTGAACTCAAGAACTGTGAGATCATGACCTGAGCCAAAGTCGGATGCTTAACAGACTGAGCCACCAAGGCGCCCCTAAAAGTAACATTTTTGTAACATTTATGATGGTACCTCTTTCTTATTTTCAACCTATCATGCAAAATCAGATACGAGGCCTCAAAATTTCATTGTGTATACAATCCTGCCATGTTTTGGTTTTTAAAAACCCTGCCTGGGGTGCCTGGGTGGCTCAGTTGGTTACGCGTCTGACTCTTGGTTTCAGGTCAGGTCATGGTCTCATGGTTTGTGAAGAACCAGACATAGGGCATGAACCTATGAACCATGAGATCATGACCTGAATTGAATTCAAAAGTCAGACTCTTAACCACCCGAGCCACCCAAGTTCTCCTAATTGTCCAATGATTCTTTTTTTTTCTTTTTAATGTTTATTTATTTAGAGAGAGGGAGAGAGAGCATGCCCATGTGCCAGAAGGGGCAGATACAGAGGGAGAGAGGGAGAATCTCAAGCAGGCTCTGAGCTGTCAGCACAGAGCCTGATGTGGGGCTTGATCTCATGAACCATGAGACCATGACCTGAGCTGAAATCAAGAGTCAGTTGCTTATCCGACTGTCACCCAGGCACCCGTAAATATAATTATTTTAACATGTAGTCAGAATTTTTTATATTTTATATTAGCCAGTTATCCTGATAACTTTATATAGTAGATAGTTGTAAGAAATTTTATAGAGACCGGTTATAATTGTTAAATTCTAATAGTTTATAATGTAATTGAAGATGCTGAAAATACAGTTCATTTGGAAATCACTGTGTATATTAATAGATTTTCCTTAACATGACACTTAAAGTGTTGTCCGTCTTCTCTCAGAAAACAAGAGTGTTGCTAACACAAATGTCGTCTTGGCTTAAATATTTGTCTGTAACGAGAAGTACATAGTGCATAGTATCAATTAAGATTCATATGATAAACATTTTTTCTTTTTTTTTAATTTGAGGTAATTTTAAAGAAATAAACAAGTCATTGGGTAGTTAAACATGCTTTTAATTATATAAAAATCACATATTTAAGAAGAGACATTTAAGTGTCAGTTTTTTTAAAGTAATGAGTCCATCCTGATAATTTATTCTTCTCTTACTGAGCCCTAGTAAAAGTTGTACTTGTCCAGGCAACTTACGCACATTCTTTAATTAGAATGTCACTTTGTAATTTATATCAGGTAATGCATATTTGGTTATAATAAAAAATCCAAATCAAATTCAGGAAAGGAGAATTTATTAACTAGACAATGGTATCTCATGGTACCCAAAGACAGAAATATACTTGTATCTTACAAATCATTGTAACTAAGAACTAGAATGTCCTCTTGATTTCACATTTCTGTCTTCTTTCTTTTTATTCTCTTTTTCTCTTTATGTTTTATTTTTGGCTTTCTTTCATCTCTTAGTGGTGGTGGCTTTATCCATATAACAAAAATCATTGGCTTGTATATATTTCAAATAAAATATATTTCAAATATATTTCTTGTATATGTTTCAAATAAAATATATTTCAAATAACCATACAACTTAATAAGATCTAAAAATCCCAAACAGTCTTAATATATAATAAATGTGAATGTCAAATCAATAGGGAAAGATAGATTAATCAATACATATTTGCAGATGACTACCTCAACATTTGTTTAAAAGTACATTTAGGGGCTCCTGGGTGCCTTAGTCGCTTAAGCGTTGGACTTTGGCTCAGGTCATGATCTCGCAGTTCATGGTTTGAGCCCTGCATCCGTCTCTGTGCTGACAGCTTGGACCCTGGAGCCTACTTCAGATTCTGTCTCCCTCTCTCTTTCTTCCCCTTTCCTGCACATGCACTCCCTCTCTCTCTCTCTCTCTCTCTCTCTCTCTCTCTCTCTCTGTGAAATAAAAATAAACACTAAAAATAAAATTAAATAAAAATTTTAGAAAAGTACATTTGGAGCCATATCTACTACATTACATTCAAACACAACTAATTCTCTTTATTTTGATGTACGAGAGAGTATGACACTCAAAGCATTTTAACATTTTCAAAAGTATACCCAGTAAGTAATTTATTTAACACTGTTAACTTTCACTAAACATGTCAACTCCATGGATATTACATTTTTATATCAACAAGGGTATCTTTCTATTTCTTTCTTATGCCAATATGATATTATTTTACCTAGAGTTAGGAAATTCCTCAGACTCTGATAACATTAAAATAACATTATTTTTAAATATATCATAGCTTTTCTCATAAGATAGTTTTTCAAATATCTCAGCAATATATTACAGAGTTTCAAATGAAAAAAATACCTTTATAGATTTTACTTCAAATAAAATGATGTTAGTGAATTTCTGTGAAAGAACTATCATAAGCAAATACGGTAGTTTTAAAATTACCTATTCATTTCTTAAATGATACGTGTTGTATTTCACTATTAACTTACTTTGGCTTTAGTACCTGTTCATCTTATTTGTAGGGAGAATGTTTGTTCCTGAATTATAGCAGCTTCCTTTTTCATGGTATTCATCAGATTATTCAGTGTTCCCGTTGTTTGCCAGACAGCGATTCTTTCAAGCCCAAACATCTGCTTAACACTTGTTCCTAATCCAGTGTCAGGAACATAGAAGAAGATTAACATTAAATATACTCAATAATCTAAAACCACCTGCAATCCTTCCTTTCTAGTGAAAGCTAATGGACTACCACAAACTTCAGAATAAATACCCCATTGGCTCTTTCAACGGACACGAATGGCATTACAGTCCTTCACGGCACAGTGTTATCAGAATTTTCCTCCTGACTTTGATGAGAAATGGTGTAAGTAGATCATGTCTACAAGGTGACAAGGATAGGGTGTTTTGTCTCCCTCAGTTAAAGACTTGAAGCTCTAGAAAGTAGTAAGGGATGTGATAAGTATATTGTAATCATCCACTTATGCCATTTTGTTTTGTTTTTAATTGAATGACCCTCAGAAGTTCTGCCTCCAGTTTATAGCAGAGCTTTAATGGGTTGAAAATCAATTTGAGTTATGGTAGAAACCAAGTGTGGTTATGATAGCTTATCTTTTTATTCAAAATAAATGGTTTCTGTTTGTATTTTCTATTTATTTTTCATTTCATCTTTCAATTTTACTTTCTTGTCAGAAAGTGGTGCCAAAGTATCTTTTTAAAACATTTACTTCGCCTTATTGTGTATTTTGTAATGATAATAATTGTTACATACTATTATAGAATGTTTTATTATTGCTTCACAAGAGCTATGTATTTGCACAATTAATATCAGATATTTAGTTAACCAATATTATGCTTATTCTTATTAGTAACATTATAAGACTACCTCTATTTTATTTTTTTTCTCTTAGGCTACAAATACCAAGAATATCAGGCTAATTTATATCTAAATTCATATTCATGACAACATATCCTTGTGTCTCTAACGGTTTAGTTTTGAAGCTAAATTAACTTAGTGGCAAAGGTTTAAGACTATTGTAGCTTCATCTGTCTTAATTTCCTTTTGCAATTTTACCAACTTTCTTTTGATTGGTGTTTGCCTTCTGTACTGTCTTGGTCTTAAATCCTGACAACTCATTCAAATCAACCACGAATTTTAAATAAGAAAAACATAGAAGCCTAAGTTATGCCCCAGGCCAAGGCCAATTAAATGAGTGTCTCTGGGAAAGGGGCCAGGGATTACGTTTTCTTCAAAAGTCTATAGATAAATCTAATACTCAGTCTTGTGATAATCACTCTCTTTAATATGTGCTTGGTATATATTGCTTAATATATTCTTCTTGTGACACATTAAGCTTAATTGTGTTTTTTATAAGGACGATATAATTGTTTATCAAAACTTATTAAAATATATTTTCTATTTTATTGGGGAGGTAACTTTATTATTAATTAACTTTGGACTTATAATTATATGTCAGTTTTAAAAATTCCTTCTTATGATTTACTGTTTTTCTCGCTTTTCTTCCCATCCTTTCATATTTTCAAGAATGAAAAGTTATTTTATTTATTTATTTATTTACTTATTTTTAAATGTTTATTTTTGAGAGAGAGAGAGAGAGAGAGAGAGAGAGAGCGCATAAGCAAGGGAGGGGCAGAGAAGGAGGGAGACACAGAATCCAAAGCAGGCTCCAGGCTCTGCTTGAACCCACCAACTGGGAGATCATGACCTGAATCAAAGCCGGATGCTTACCTAACTCAGCCATCCAGACGCCTGGCAAAAAGCTATTCTAAAATTGATTGGGCATAAAAATCATTTGGTTATCTTGCTCGGTTCATTTTTTTAGACCCCCTTGTCAGACAGTCTGCTTCCTTACTTGTGAGATCAGACATGTAACTAACCCAAAAAACCATAGTGATTGTATATAGATGCAAACCTAAATACAAACATCAGTGAAAGGGATCTCCCCCCTCGCCACATTGAATCAGAACTCCAAAGCGACAACAGTTGTGAAACAGAATTCTCAACAGGAAGTAACTGCTGGCCACAAAGTTGCTCTGGCCACCTTTGGCTTTTGTCACTTCTGCCAAAGCTACTTGTATTAACTGAAGACGACACTTGTCAGCATGCTGGATCTACTTGTGCCTCTTAGAAAAGATTAAAATATCTGGAAGAATCATGGTGATTTTTTGGACATTTAAAGGGAAAACTGAGGATGTGCATACAGACTATGTAAAAAACCATAGCAGCAGCCATGTTTACTGGTGGGAATATGTTTCTCATTCCATACTTTTGTGTGTGTGTGTGTGTGTGTGTGTGTGTGTGTGTGTGTGTGTGTTTAGTTTTGAGAGAGAGAGAGACAGAGTGTGAGCAGGGGAGGGGCAGAGAAAGAGACTGAGACACCGAATCCAAAGCTCCAGGCTTCGAGCTGTCACTGCAGAGCCCGATGTGGGGCTTGAACTCAAGAGCTGTGAGATCATGACCTGAGCCAAAGTCGGCCGCTTAACTGAGTCACCCAGATGCCCCTCTCATTACATACTTTCAAGTTTGCTGTCTCTGACCATAGGCCACAGGGACTCTGAGTATTCTGACTTCTATGTGTTTAGGTCATATCCTTTCCCAGACTCCTCTAAGTTATCTTCCTTTTTAGAAGTAAGATTTTTTGCACCGTGACCTTCATAATACATGAAGTAAGAAAATATATATAAATATATGCAGAATAGATTCTTCCAGAGTAAACCCTCTGCCAATAGCACTTCCTTCCTATATATTACTAGCTTTAATAAGACTCTCTGTTTATAGTTTATATAATTCTGGAATTATGTGTACAGCAATTTCTAGTCAAGATGGTGTTTCCTTGTGTCTTATAGACCTAAAAATGCTCCCATTTTAACCAAAATACATATGTGGTCTTTAGTTACTATGTCACAGAGGAGGAAATAAGTTAAATTCACCTTTTATCTAGTCTTTATATTAAATGCTATCAATGGTTATAGAGAAACATATAATTCAGTTCTACATCAGAACTTGATTATTTATATTATTAATGAAAATACACATATTACTGATACTTTTCCTTTTTGTTAATTTATATATTTATAATTCTGAGATATTTGTGTCTGTCCTTTTTAACCAAAATGGGATTTTTGTTAATTAAAAATGCTTTTAAAATAATAATGAAAGAATGACTTTGCAGATTAGATGAAGTATTTACACTGGCTGTTAATTTTCAAAAGAAAATTTTATTAAATAGAGTCCTTGATGAAAGTGAATGCCAGAGGGATATTGATTTTTATCTGCTAATTATGCCCAGTACACGCACAGAGTATTTAAGAATGCTTCTCTTTCTTCTTTGAAGTTTGTGTGTGTGTATGTGTGTGTAATGCTTTACAGATGTTGCTGAATAAAATTGCTAACTATATAAAATAGAACTATGTTATCTCAAAGAATAGACAAAGTATATTTTGTCACAGCTAACACTGAAATTAAATCTTTGTTGTAATTTGTAATTTGTAGCAGTTTTAGGGATCAATGCTGCTATTATAACTTAAGAGTGTTCTATTTACCCTTCTTTCAAGAAATAGGTTACAAAAATCACAATGTCCTTAATTTTATTTTGAAAAATTGTTTTTTATGTATTTTTAAAAATTTTTTATCTTGATTTGTTTTTGAGAAATAGACAGAGTGCAAGCGGGGGCGGGGGGCAGAGAGAGAGGGAGACACAATATCCAAAGCAGGCTCCAGGCTCCGAGCTGTCAGCACAGAACCCCAGGTGGGGTTTGAACTCACAAACATGTGAGATCATGACCTGAGCTGAAGTCAGACACATAACTGACTAAGCCACCCAGTCAACCCTTGAAAAATTTTTTATTTTTAAAACTAGCTAAAATAAAGTGTCTAAAAAATCAGAAAACCCAATAAATGAATCCCTTCATTTTTCACGCCTAATTACAGTTTGCTATGATAATATAGGATTTTTTTGCATCAAAACAGAGCTTATAATTATGCATATTAGATAAAAAGAGGTTCAGTAAATTCTACAGGACGGTCATCATCCATGTTCTGTAAAACATGTTTATTACTGGATTGAATTTTATAGTTGGTGTAATGATAAAATATGCAATGATATTGTGCCGGAGAGTGACGAAAATATGTTGCATTCCACGAGTCAACAGAGATGGGTTTAATCTAACAATATCAAATTTAACAGAAATGAAGTGAAATTATCCATTTTGTGTCTGAGAAAAACAAGATGAGATTAGGAAAGTCAGAAGAAAGAAGACAAAGTTTAACACAAAACTCAGGAAGAAACAATTATAAATACATATAAAGTTCAAAATTTGTAAAAAGTACGACAGTACTACTAGAAAGACCAATTTTAAATCAACTCTACTCATAAGAATAGATTCAAATCAAGAACAAGATGATGATCCTTGGGATGATAATGATATGAGATACATTCCTATAACTAGCGCCCACATTAGGATGGCTTCCTGAATTCTTCTGGCCCTCTGGGGTAATAGCTAGTTGAGGTTGTTAAGAGGTTTCGCATTCCACCTGTGGTAGGTTCAACATGTGAACTTAGGTTTATTACATCACCCATTTAGTGAGTGTCCTAAGTACTGTGGACAACCTAGGAAAATGCATGTGACATATGCTAATTGATGATACCTAGCACAAATTTGTCTGCAATATGGCCTTGGTTCTTCCCATGTCTTTATCGTTACTCAGAGATTTAAAACCAAAATCAATGAGACACCATGTCACATCTCCCACTTATAATTTTTTTATTTTTTATTTTTAATGTTGGGTTGCCTGGGTGGCTCAGTCAGTTAAGCGTCCAACTCTTAGTTTTGGCTCAGGTCATGATATTGTGGTTTGTGAGTTCGAGCCCCACATCAGGTTCTGAACTGACAGTGCGAGCCTGCTTGGGATTGATTCTCTCTCTCTCTCTCTCTCTCTCTCTCCTTGCTCTTCCCTGATGCTTGCTCTTTCTCTCTCTCAAAATAAACTTGAAAAATAAAATAAAAAATAAAAGTAAAAATGAGGCCGTTGTACAGTCATCCAGCTTCAACATTCCCTCTGATGTCTGTTTATGGTCTGTCCAGTGACCATCATCCTACACCGTGGCGGCTGGAATGAGAAAAAGGACAGCTGATTACAACTGGCACACAGTCCTGTGTCCGCTTCTTCCTTTTTTTGTTTGTAGGTTGTTTTTTTTTTTTTTTTAACGTTTCCCAAAGAGATCTGAATGCTTTCACTGTCAACTGCTTCCTCCTCAAATTTGACCATTATTACATTCATGATTTAAGGCCAGATTTTGAGATCTTGACTTTTAGAAATCTCAGCTGAAGGATTTAAAAGATGCAATTCATCATGATGTGCATCCATGTATAAAATCTGTAATCCCAGCGGCCTACCCGATTCCATCTGTAATATAGTAATTCCATGCCCTTGTCTGTCTTTTTTTTTCTCTCCCCTGTGCTGCTGAGATTCAAATGACTAGAAGCAGAGCACAGAGGCTTCACTCCCTTGTCGCTCATGTGAACAGTGACGACACTATTCTCTTGTCCATTAGCCACCTGCTGACATGCCCAGACAGGTGTAGGTCCTTCGGTGCCCATATCTTTCGCAAGTGTTCCAGGCTACGGTATCCTTGGGTCTATTTTACCCCCATTCTGTGCCATGCATAGCAGCCCTTCAGTCAGGACCTAGAGCTTTGCACCCACCTTCTATATAATCCACGGATCCACTGAACATTTGGCATCATCTGTCGCTTCATGAGATGCCAAAAAGATAGTGAAGACACTGTGATCACACAACCTGGCCTTTTAACCAAGTGCGCAAATAGTACTATTCCTGAAATGCTGCAGTCTGTTTATCCATTTCTGGAGTGAGGCATCCAGTGAGCTCCACCTCAGAAGGCAGAGTCATCCCAGACGGGCACAGGTGCCGACTTCATGGCAGAGCTGAGTTCACACCTCTGGGTCCGATGCATGTCTGCCTGCCCGCTCCCCAAAGCCTGGCTTTCTCCTTTGCTTTCCTCTGAACGGAAGCTATCAAATAGGTTTCTCTTCCTGCTTTTCCTCTTGCTAGCTCTCCCCATGCCTCCAGCTCCCTTACATCTTCCAGCATTTTCTAACAATGCTGGCTTCCCTGTGAGATCTGCCATGAGCATTGCACATACAATGGTGGAGCGCATCTCTTTCCTTATCCCCTTTCTCACTTATACTTCTCTTTACCACACTTACAACCTAATCTGTAACTTGTTTGTTCTGCTTGTTATATATCTCCCCCTATTGGCATATAACGTCTAAAAGGACAGAAAGTATGTGTTTTGTGTTTAGTGCCGATTCCCCATTTAGAAAACAGTCAGACACACATTCAGCTATTAATCGGTCATAAAATGAATACAAAGTAACACACCCATATCACCTCTACTTAGTTTATTCACCTCTCCACAGTTAAACCAGAAGATTATTTTTTATTAATCAGCAAACTATAGTAAATACTGTAGTACAAAATTGATATGGCTTCAAAGGCTTAGTGGAAGGATGGCTCACTGGGGCACCTGGGTGGCTCAGTCAGTTAAGCATCCAACTTCAGCTCAGGTCGTGATCTCACGGTCCATGAGTTCAAGCCCTGCGTCAGGCTCTGTGCTGACAGCTTGGGGCTTGGAGCTCTCGGATCCTGCTTCAAGATCGTCAGATTTTGTGTCTCCCTCTCTCTCATTCATCATGGCACTATTATTATTGTGGCATTTATATTCTCTCTGAATTAGTATTAATGATTTTATTATTGTTTTATTATTGAATATCAGGTATGCATCCCCGTATTACTCATGACTACATGTGACGTTCAACAGTCAAGACAATCAGTTGGAAGAGCTGGCCAGAAGAATTGTGACTTTTTATACCAGGTAAGGGCTGCATTGTAAATTTTGCTATCACATGGTTACATATCTTAGTGTTTTATGTATGTCTATCACTGAACCAGTAACAGAGTAGATTATGGTCTACTGCAATAAACCAGAAGAAAATTATAGGCTGTCTACATTTTCTTTGCACCAACTATAATTTGAAACATGGTAAATACAGATGAATATAACATGAACATGAAAATGATAATGCTAAATAGCCTATTAGCAAATTTATTAAAGCACTTTTTTGAGTAATGGTAATAACAGTTGGGTAAATTCTGTTCCTAGAATACTAGGTAATTTAAAGCTGGTGAAATAAGCAACAATCATAAATAAATAATTTTGCATTCTCAATAGGTATCAGAAGACTGGATAAAACCATTACCTTACTTACACCAAAAGCACCTTAAATACAGTCTGAAACTAAAGTGAGACAAAAATTTTATATATTTTTTAGTGAAGTTAATTCATTATGTTGCAGGTGAAGAGACTATTTATTCTACATACTTTATCTCTTCCAAAGTAAAATGTAAATAATTGTCAACCACAATTAAAAATGATTGCTTTGTAATATTTTTAAAGTGGCAAATTAAATTAACAACCCATCTGACTATATCACCAAGCAAAAGTGTGCCAATAATCTCTAAAATAAAGAATAAGTAATTTTATGTATTGTAATTAAGGAAAATTAAAAGCTAAATGGCAAAACAAATCATACCAGTAGGAATATATACTACTTCTTCAGTAAAACACAGTTATACACAGACCCTTGTAGATGATAATTCAGAATGTAATGATCATCATTTATATCAGTAGAACAGAGTAGGCAGGCCAGAAATAGACCTCTATAAGTAGAGTCAATTGATCTTTGTCAAAGTAGCAAAGGCAACATGATGTAACAAAGGTAGACTTCTGTACCAATGCAAGAACTGCACATCCACGTGCAAAAGAATGAAAGTATACATAGACCTTAAACCCTTTGTGGGAATTAACTCAAAATGGACATAGACCTAAGCATAAAGTGAAAAACTAAACAACTTGTACAAGATAAAATGAGAGAAGACCTTTGGTGATGGCAATGCCTTTTTAGATATGATACCAAAGAAATTATTCTAGAAAGAAATAATTGATAAGCTGGACTTTATTAAAATTAAAAATAATCTGCTCTGCAAAAGGCAATGTCCAGAGAATCAGAAGACAAGCCACAGACAGGAGAATATTTGCAAAATCTTCTCTAATAAAAGATTATTATCCAATTTATGCCAAGAACTCTCAAAACTCAGTGGTAAGGAAACAAACAACCTATTAAAATATTGGCCAAAGACCTTTACAGACACCTCACCAAAGAAGGTATACAGATAACAAATAAGCATATGAAAAGATGCTCCACATCGCGTGTTATCAGGGAAATGCTTGTTAAAACAAAAATGAAATATCACCACACACCTATTAGAGTGGACAAATTCTGGAAGAGTGACAGAACCAAATCCTGTTGAGGATGTGGGGCAACAGAATCTCTAATTCATTGCCAGTGGGAATGCAAAATGGCATAGCCCCTTTGGAGACTGGAGATTTCTGATAAAACTAAATCTATTTTTAACCTATGATCCAGCAATCATGCTCCCTCGTACATACCAAAAGGAATTGAAAACTTATGTTCACACGAAACCTACACACAGGCATTGATAGCATCTTTTCTCATAATTGCCAAACCATGGAAGCAGCAAGAGTCTCTTCAGTAAATAAATGGATAGATAAACTGTAGTCTATCCAGACAATGGATTATTACTCAGCACAAAAATAAATGACCTCTCAAGCCATGAAAAGGTATGAGGGAACCTAAAATGCATATTGCACAGTAAAAGAAGTCAATTTGAGAAAGTTACATACTGTATGATTCCAATTATACAAGATTCTTCAAAAGGCAAAACTATGGAGACAATAAAAAGTTACTGGTTGACAGGATGGGAGGACAATGAATAGGGAGAGCAAAGAGGGTCTTTAGGGCAGTGAAATTACTCTGTATGTTGTTGTAATAATGGATATATGTCATGATACATTTGTATAAACCCATAGAATGCATAGTGTCAAGAGTGAACCCTAAGGTAAACTGTTGACTTTGGGTGATTATGATCTATCAACATAAGTTCATCCCTTATAAAAATGTGCCATTCTTGTTAGTTTACTGACAATGGGAGAGGCTATACATATGAGGGGATAGAGGATTTATGGGAAATCTCTGAACCTTCCTCTCAATTTTATTGTTAACCTAAAATTGCTCTAAAAATGAAGTTTTGATAAAAATTCCTATGGGAAAAAATACTACAGAATGGTGAGCCCAATATTTTGTGCCACTTTTACTTCTGAGGGATTCACTGATTTATAAGTTATGCCTCACAAGAGGCCAGCCAGCTGGGGAGTACTCTTAAGTGAGGATATTGGGAAATTAAATATTCTCAAACGAATAAGTAAAAAGTTTGAGAGTTCAGGGCCTGCCATAAAGAAGGTTTTCTCAAAAAGGTTTTCTGTTGGGAATTCCAGAATGACTGCACACTCTCAAGAAGAACAAACAAAATAATACATTTTTAAGAAAGATTGAAACCAAGCATTAAAATAATTTCCTGACAATTAATTAATTGATTAATTAGTGACATTTATGTCCTCAAACTGGCTACCAAGAGATATATGTCTAAATAAACATAATTTAATTCAAAATCTCTTTACTATTTTATATTTAATGCCCAGCATCAAAACAAGATACTAGACATGCCTAGAGATAAGATCAAATATTAGAAAACTAATGGACAAAAAGGAAAAAAATGATACTACCTTAGACACAAAAAGGATGCATATATTGTAGTTGCCAGATATGGATGTTAAAATCACTACATAGGGGCGCCTGGGTGGCGCAGTCGGTTAAGCGTCCGACTTCAGCCAGGTCACGATCTCGCGGTCCGGGAGTTCAAGCCCCGCGTCAGGCTCTGGGCTGATGGCTCGGAGCCTGGAGCCTGTTTCCGATTCTGTGTCTCCCTCTCTGTCTGCCCCTCCCCCGTTCATGCTCTGTCTCTCTCTGTCCCAAAAATAAATAAACGTTGAAAAAAATTAAAAAAAAAAAAAAAAAATCACTACATAATATATTCAAAATTGTAGATAAAAATTGGAGAAATCATGTGGAATTGAAATGTCCATAAATCATTAGATAACCAACTAGATTTTTATAAATCCCCCATCATGATACGTCAGGTGAATCTGATGAAAACACATTAAAGGCAAACTGTCTAACGTTAAAATCTATAATTTGAGAACAGATAAAGAGTTTAAATAATATTTGATTTTGTTAATTAACACATAAAAATTATGCTCACCCAAAGAATATACATAAACAATATAAGATTCAAACAAGAAGCAAAAAGTGAAAATGACAGTATAATTTTAAAATTAATCCAAAAGAGTAAGGTAAGGAAGCAAAACAAAATTAAAAGAAAAAAAAAGGAGTAATGTCAAATATAATCCTATAATATATTGTTAGATTTAAGTCTATAAATAACGGTGATGATATTAAAAGTAAATGGATTGGCATGCCTGGGTGGCTCAGTCAGTTGAGCATCCAAGTCTTGATATTGGCTTAGGTCAGCATCTCACAGTCTTGAGATCAAGCCCCTCATCTAGCTCCATGCTGGGTGTGGATCTTACTAGCGATTCTCTCTCTCTCTCTCTCGCTCTCTGCCCCTCTCCCACTCACACTCTTTCTCTCTTAAAATAAATAAATAAAAATTTAAAATAAAATAAAATAAAAGTAAAGTAAATGGACTAACTTGTCTAGTTATATTATAAAGTGTATTAATAAATCCTGCTGGCATGAGAAACATCTAAAGCATAAGAACCCAGAATGAATGGCAAAATACATACCAAATAATGTTCAATTTTTACAAAGTCCGTATATAGCTTTAGGCATGTCAGATAATATAAATTGGAAGGCAAAAATTATTACAAGGGATAAAGTTTTTACTCTAAGATTCAAGATGTTCTACTTACCAGGATGATATATAATTCTAAAACTTGTATAAGACACAAAATCAGTAATAAGCTTAGACTAACACGACAAGGGAAATTGCCCTCAGGCCTGCATTTTTGAGGATCCTTCTCTGGCCATTCTTTAGCAATACCCTTTTTCTGACTAAGAAGTCCACTGGGCGAAAAAGAAAGTTTTTCTTTATTAAAGCAAATAAAATTGAATAATGCTACCGATATTAACAATAGAAAAACATAAAATTGAATTGGAATTGAATAACATTGAGTAATACTATTGGTATTAAAAATAAACAACATGCATTTAAAAATATGTATATATGAGAAAGCTATGTAGCAAAGCAAAGTAATGAATCACAAAATTCAGGAATGCAATTACTCTGGCTTGGAGAAGGGAACATGATCACAGTGCATATTGGTCCTCAAATTATTATTTACATTTTGTTTCTTAAGTTTGTCAGTATGTGCACAGGTATTCATGTTACCATCATACTTTAAACTGCGTGTGTATTTTACACCATCTTTCATATGTATGATATATTTCACAATAAGACAATATCAAAGGAAGAGACAAGAAATTTAACAATATGTAGATTACAAAGAGTAACAACAAAATGAACAAAAAGTATGAAGATAATTGAGTTCAGAAATAACGTTGTGACTTAAGCAAAACACATTGCAATTCTAAGTAAAATGTAAGGTCATTTTCAAATAAAGAATAAAGAAAGTAATCTTGGATTGCTCTTTATGTGGTTAGGGCTTTTTGAATTTAGGAGCCAAATCAGGAGTTCTCTATGTTTACTTTCTTAGGTTCTAAAATACTAAAAAAGTACTTAGGTGCTTAATTTGTTTGATTTGCCCAGGGGTATTGCTTATGAGATACTTTGCCAGGTTTTTAATGAAACCACTATCTGTGCCAGTGGTGTTTTACACCAGCTGTACTGGACTAATTATCTGGTTTCCTTAAATGTCTATTTTTGAAATAATTATGGCTTTTGAACACATAATAGACACTATGCTTGGGATAGACAAGAATTTTGCCTAAATTGTTTCTTTAGAAACTTGGAAAATAATTCCCATATACTTATTTCACTAGTCCATTGGTACCCAGACCCCAGCAATCTTGACCTTATCATTATACATGCAAATTTTATTTTTAGATATGCATACACTTACATTTATTTAAGGCATGATTTGACTAAGTGTGGAATATGTTTTACCCTACTGCATACGAATTAAATATTATATAATACCTCCCTTAATTTTGGGGGGAAATGATAACATTTCTAAGTGGAAATTTGAGACCACAACTCATTTTGCACTATGTAATGAATTAGCTTATCCGATCACTATTAATTATCATAACTACCTTTTTACTATGAAATAAACTTGACAAGCTAAATAGAGTGAAATGTAGATAGCTTAGCATAATTGACCAAACACACACACAAGCAGCCCCCCCTTCACTCACTCACACACACAGACACACACACACACACACACACACACCCCACAATAGTGATCATAACAGTAGGTAATTAGATAATTGTGGAAACGCAATGGCTTCATTTCATTTATAGCCCTAATATTCTATAACTTCAAGAATATTATTATGAGAATAATATCAGCTAAAGAAACTAGCACTGTTCTATTTTTGTCCTTTTCTGGACCATTTAATACAATTTATGTATAACTTCAGTGTAGAATAGGGGTACCTGGGTGGCTCAGTCGGTTGAGCGTCCAACTTCAGCTCCTGTCATGGTCTCACGGTTCATGAGTTCGAGCCCCACGTCTGGCTCTGTGCTGACAGGTCAGAGCCTGGAACCTGCTTTGGATTCTGTGTCTCCCTCTCTCTCTGCCCTTCCCTGCTTGTGCTCTGTTTCTCTCTCTCTCTCTCTTAAAAATAAAAATTAAAAAATTTCCTTCAGTGTAGAATGGATCTTAAAATACATTGTATCACATGACTAATCATACACTATATTTTAAGATTTTGGCACTCAAACGCTATTCAGAATTTTCAAGTTTGGTAGCAGATGAAATCATACAAATCATTTCATCCATGATCAGATGAAGAAATAGCATTTGATGCTGGAAGCATCTTTCAGTTATGTCTTTTTCTTCATAGTTTTCAATACAACTGACAATCGCATTTATGTCTTTATGAGAACAACAACAACTAGCCTTTTATATTCACATTAAATTTAAGACTTGGAAAAAAAGTCAAAAATTTTGTGCTACATTTTAACTTTCTGTGTTTACTGGTATTACTAAGATAATTTATTTTAAAATATATGTTAATTATATTTTACTAGCTATATCAAACATTTTTATTACCTTTTATCTTTATGTTTTAGGTTCTTCTATCAGTATTTTGCTCCATATATAGTATATATATATATATATTTTTTTAAATGCCAGTCACAAGCTTGAGTAATTTAAACATGAGAAATGACACCATCGAATTCTATTGGGGAAATACTATTGATAAACATTTTATTTAGTGGTAAAGTGATAGAGAAATAATGTGATAACAGGTCACATAATAATTTTGTTTAATATTACTTAACCCGAGTGGATAAACTCTCCTCAGTAAAGTTTAAATTGGATTAGCTAACAAATACTGATTAGCAAATAAATACCTTTGTCGAATAGAAGCAATACAAGATGTGTGTGGACAAATTTCATGGCAGCTTCCGCAGCAGAAAAAGCCAGAAGGACTGCATTAGAGTCTTGCCACTCATATTTCTCATCTTCAATTTTGTCAGCTCTAAAGTGATGATTAACCGAATTAGTTGATTTACAAAACCTATTCCACTTAAGAAGAAAAAAAGAAAAGAAAAATGACTCCTTACTATTCCTTAAACTACATTTTTCTCTATATTCAGATTTTACTTCAAAGATCCATTTTTGCATTATTCCCATCTATGATGTCATAACCTAATAAAACTCTCACTGATGTATTCTCTCTAAAAGGTAAATGTGTGTACTGACACACAGAGATTATTTATTGATAGAAGAATCCACAAAATTCTTCTCATCCCAATGCTGTAACTTTTTTTCTTTATACTTTTGTAGATACAATTTCTAGATAAAATTACTAACAAGAGGATCTTCTGATACATTATGTATTCAAATTTTAGATGCAATAATAATTATAGTGGGTTTTGAAAAAATCGACTATGATTGATAATGTTCCTTAAAAACATTTCAAATGATTTTGTACTTCTCACATATATGGTTCTGTTTGCCTTTCCTGCATAAATTACTGAGAGAAGTTTAGATTGAAGCCAATAGTCCCTATTCAGTTATTTTCATTTCTTATTTCAGAAGACCCTAGCAGTAAACTCAAGATACTATTCATTATTATAGTTGCTATTATTAGTTGTTTTTAGATGTCTTTTATAGGAAACCTTAGTATATTTGCTATATTTCCATTGAGTTGCTTTCTTTTTATTATTTTGAATTAATGAATATATTATTATGAATATCATTTACATCTATTTTTGTATATTTTTATCTACAATTAATTATGTGAGACATTTTTACTAAAAATACTGTAGAGCCTATGTAAGATTTCTTTAAGAACTACATTAGCATCAGCCTTCATACCATTGTAGTTAGAAAGAACTTTTAGGACTGAGACAGGCTTTTTTTTTTTTCTGTAGGAAAGCACATAGTGAATATTTTAGGCTTTGAGATCTGTATGCTCTGTGTCACAACTATTCAACTCTGCTACTGAATGTAGTGCAAAAGCAGCCATAGGCAATACGTTAAAAACAAAAGAAAGAGGAAGGAAGGAAGGAAGAAAGGAAGGAAGGAAGGAAGGAAGGAAGGAAGGAAGGGTGTGTTCCAGCAAAACTTGGACACTGACATTCAAATTTCATATAATTTTAATATGTCATCAAATGTTACTTTTATTTTGAGCCCTAAAACTGTAAAAAACATTCTTAATTTGGGACTGCACAAAAACAGGTTCCAGACCAGACTAAGCCATGTATTGAAATTTGCCAGCCCCTGATTTAGAATAATACAGAATATGATTAACAAAGCTTTACCCAATTGCCCTTACACAAAATTAAAGACTACTTTAATGTGGATGTAAATTATATGTACTTATAACACAGCAATAATGTCTTCATGTAATGGGCTGACCGTACTTTACGTATGCCATCGCTTAAATCATTGTACAATTATTTCATGAAAAATACGCTTGCCAGCTTTACCCTTATTTACTAATTTTCAGATTTAGATGAAGAAAATAAAGACACTTTGGTAAGATATTTTAGCCAGCTTTACCCTAATTTACTAACTTTCAGATTTATATGAAGACAATAAAGACACTTTCATAAGATATTTTGTGACTTTCCTAGCCTGTAGATCTTTGGATTGTGTGTGTGTGTGTGTGTGTGTGTGTGTGTGTGTGTGTGCACGCGCACGAGCATATGTGTGGACACATAGATTGAATTTGGTGTTCTTCTCTTATACTGAGGCATTTTTCTTTTCTTTTTCTTTTTTTTTCAAGCAAGCTGTCCATAAAATATCTCAAGTGCAAAGTATCACTGGAAATGTCACTGAAGGCAACGGTTACACCAAAATACAGGTTTTCAGTACTATCACAACCAGCTATTTAAGCTTACATGTTGTTTTTCAGTAACTATAATTATATGAAAACATATATGATTTATAAAATTAATTTATATCATTGTGTAGTGTAACATTTTCTTGGCCTACGAACAATGTTACATAAGTTAGTAAGTCATGATACTTTTGGGGTATTATGCTGAAAATCATAATGCTGTTACTCTTGGGTGACAATTCACCTGGCTGTTTCTTCATATCTTGTGTCAGCTTTTGTTCCAGGTTATTTTCCAAGGATGATTATAGAGGAAGTAGCCTTGAAACAGTGCTTCCATCTGTGACACAATGCAGATTTATTTCACGACTAAGATAGCAAAGATAATGTCTCTTTTAGGGGCGATGGTTGGATAGGTCTGTTAGCAGCTCTTCAAAAAATGGAGTTTCCTAAATTTGAGGTTCCTCAGCTGTGACACAGAATTACTGTGTGTGTGGCACCCGCCTAGGCTGCCTCCCCATCTTCTCTGTGGGACTTTTGGGGTGATAAATAACCAACGTGAACATGAAGCTGAAGCTGCTTGCTGTGTTGTAATCAAGTTCTGTCTTTCTGACCCAGGAGTTTGATTTCCTCTGCCAGCACCCAGGGAATTGTGAGACTAACTTTTCAGTTTTAAGGTAAAGTAGCATCTGAGACCGGTCTTGACATACATGTTTTAACCTAACCCAGAATTAGAATAATTTTCCTTGAAAACGAACTCTAACTCAAAATATTTGCCAAATAATTACTTTTATTAGTAGATGCCGGTGTGTCTTATTCATGGTTAGATGTTTCATTAGGGATGTTGTTCCATTTTCTAGTTAAAATTCCATATTTTTTCATTAAATTCTAAACATGTAATCATTTTTAAACAAAATTATTTCTTGAAATCCTATAAAACTGGTAAAAATATGTGGGTATATTTCATAAAATTCATGTTTTATTAATGAAAATGTGCTATGTATATTAGAGAACTGTGTATTTGAAAGCCTAATTTTTACTTTCTATGTAAAACCATGATTGAGATGATGGATGTGAGACTGTTTTCCTCTGATATATTTCTCAGTAAACAAATTGCTTAATATTGCAAAGTAGTTAGATATCTGAAGTGTAGATATATACCTGAAAAGATATCTGAAGGTAGTTAGATATATAGAATACATAATATTTCTCCTATGTCATGTAAAATATACAAATTGTGGGGCTACATTTTTGCTAATTAAATAATATATATTGGCCTTTTTATTATATCATTTCTTATGTTCATCAACTGTATCCTTTTTCAATTTGTTTTTGAGCTGGTACTTAATAGAATATGAGTTGATTTCAAGAAGTATATATGTGAATATAGCTTAGAAGTTTTTTTTTTATAATCATACAGGCCAGTGTTTATTTTTGTGGAGAAGAACAAGGGTGTTTCTGTAACATTCTGTTTCTCGACCTGAGTTGTGGTATGTTTATTATTTGATAATTCATCATAGTGTGTGCACTATCAAATATGTATGTGATATTTAAATTTAAAAAACACTATACAAACTAGGTATTAAAATATTTAATCTTGTCCAGGATGGATCTGCCTTTTGTCCTCAAGTTCTAGAAAGTGATGTCTAAGCCCTTGAACATCATGCTTGGTAGAAGTACCTTTGTTTGCCTGGGAGACTGGGTCTCCAGAAACTAGCAGTGTGATTTAGGGTGGGAGCTTTGAGCCACACCAATAATGTGATTTCAGGTTGGGTGTTTAGGTCAATCAGTAACAACTGGACATTCTAAGGGGCTGGAAACAGAGCAATCCTGTGGGCAGTCCACTATGTCAATGTGATGGAGCCCCAGTGAAGAATTTGGACGTCAAGATTCCTGTAGGTTTCCTGATGTGTATTGTCACACATCAGCGTTAAGAAAGGAATGCTATCCAACTCAAATAGGAAAGGACAATGGAGATTTTGTGTTTGAAACTTTCCTAGACCCTACCTCATGCAGTTCCAACCTTCACTGATTTTAATATGCATCTTTTCCACGTAATAAACCCTAACTGCAAGTGTAAGAGCTATCAGGAAACTCTGTAAGTTCTTCTAGTGAATTTTGAGCCCTGAGTGTATTTGGGAACCCCTCAAGCTTGCAGTTGGTGTCAGTAGTGAGTGTGATCTTGTGTGGACTGTGTCTTCAGAAATTTACAGTTACTGATGTCAAAACTACACAAGTAGTTGTAATTTATGAGAAAACAAAGGAGAAATTTCCTGCCCAGAGTTTATTCGTTTTCTGCCCCCAAATATATAATAAACTCTCACACGAACACATATGAATTAATGCACACTTAGTTGATATTAGTAGCAACAAAGTATAAATAAATAAAAATTTGGCAAAAGTTCTTAATGATCAATAATTCTGTTTCAGTTCTAGTAGCATTTGTTCACATAATATATTTTAATCTGTATTAATTAATTCCATTAATTTAATAAAAACTTTTTTTTCAAGTTTTTGGTGATTTATTTTGTATTATCACTGACCTGTCTCTCCATGCTGATAATGCAGTTACTGTTTCTTGACTAATGAACCTATGGTACCCGTTTAAATATCACATCATACATTTATATTTCTTTTCTTTAAGAGAATAGATCTGAAAATATTATAAATTACTTAATGAATCTTATTATTTCTAACTATATTTTCTGCCACTTTTTTTTTTTACAATACATCAAATCTTGCACCAGAACAAAGAGTATCCAAACTAATTCATCTCATAAACAGCAAGTTTCTTAACCTGTCTTCTTTAATTAGAGCTTAATCTTATTTCAAAAAAAATCTAAATTTCAAATATTTAACTAAAAGAAAAGTATGAGATTTTGAATTTGGTGACCTAAACATTATACAATTCACCTAATGTACTATTACCTCATTAAGGTATTTCTATTGTTTTAATATACCATAAAACATATATCAACTATTTGAATTGCAGCTACTCATTTGGGACATGCGGATTGAACAAGTAAATAAATACTTATGGAAAGTGAAAGGACGTATTTCCAGAGAAAATTATCCTTTATTCTCTTAGAGAGAATATTAAAATTTTGAGAACCTTAGAAATCTAAGGTTCCTATGTCTGCTGTTTGAAATTACCACAAATACATACCTAGTAGCTTAAACAACACGAATTCATTATTGTACAGTACTGGATGGATGACAATAAAGAAAATTTTCATTGTTTTCAAAAATCTTCCTTGTTAGAAGTAAACAATATATTATTAGAGCACAGCTAAAGATATACTTAAACATAATTCAGTGATACAGGTTTCTATGGTGATCTCTGATTTTGTCTACATTATTTTTGACTAAAAAGCCATAGGTTACACTGTTAATAATAATAACAATAATACCTCTGTCAGTAAGCTCCTATTTTGTGCAATATATTCTGATTAGTTCTTTCAACATTATCATAATTCTTAAAACAATGAGAGTGTATGCATATATGCCCAATTTTACATATAAGAAATTTAACTACTAGTTAGATGTCATGCTTAAGGTCACCTATTTGACAGGGAACAGAGATAGCATTCAAATTAAGGTTTGCAAGACTGGAAGACTTTTCTCTTTCTGCTGTATTTCTGTGTAGATTGAGCCAAGCCTATATAATCAGAAGAGCTAAGTGGATCGGGAAAAAAAAAATCTCTATTTGTATGTAACAGAGTATATTTACTTTTTGTTATTAGACAACCTTTGGTAAAAAGTTGTATTGCTGGGAGAGTTAAACACAACCATTTCACCTATATACAAAAGTGTGTGCGGACATTCAGTTTCAAACTAGAAAGTAAGGAACTTAAAAGTCCCACTCAATCCTAACAAGTGGTAAAACATTGAAAGAAAGAAAGAAAGAAAGAAAGAAAGAAAGAAAGAAAGAAAGAAAGATAAACATAAAAAAATTTTTTAAAGCCCCTACTTAGATCTATAAGAGAAGTGAAGTCACATGTCAAACCACTGTCCCCCAAGTTGGAGACACCAGCAGGCAAATACAGAGAATCACAACTTACTGATGCACAAACCACAGTGTGAACCAGCGGTGAGTAGGAACATCTGAACCATAATTGATGAATCGCTGGAGGTACAGCGTGGACAAGTATGAGAGGTAGAGACTCCAAGGATGTCAGTCATCAAGGGTCCCCGACTTTCATGAATGGTATCTCTTGAAGCTGCCAGTATCTCAGGGTGAATATTGAAGATAAATCCCTTATGCTTCCCACAGGGGGAGGGGGAAAAATTTATTTTGAAATACACTACAGCACTCTGTTCTTCTTCACAAGACCTTCCCTCAGGAGAAGCTATTGCACCAGAGCCTAAACTGCTGGAGTTTTATCAGACTCTAACTGAACTGGAGCAAGGAAATACTCACCTTCAGCCCTTCCTAGCCTTCCAAGTAGGAGAAGGGAATTACCCAATTCAAATCTCACTCCAGCCATCCTGTCTTACCTGAGGGGGTGAGTGGGATACCAAAAGCACTTGTGAAGTTTATACTCCAGAGACAAAGGCTCAATAACAGACTGCGACTGAATCGTAGGTATACAGTATGCCTCTCCAACCCCCCACACTTTACCACCACATTACCAAAGGCCTACTTACAGCAATTCCAGTACATCATACCTGGCGGTAAGAATACACTTAAAGACATGCTAAAAGGCAGAAAACACAGTTTGAAGAGGCAGACCAAGTTTCACAACCAGATTCATATGGCAGAGATGTTGGAATTATCAGACTTGGAATTTAAAACACCTGTGATTAATATGCTCATGTCTCTCGTTGGTAATGAAGACAGCATGTAACAGATGGGCAATATAAGAAGAGACGTGGAAATCCTCAGCAAGAATCAAGAGAAATGCTGGCGATTAAAGTCACTGTAACAGAAATTAGGAATGCCTTTGATAGACTTATCAGTAAACCAGACGTGGCTGAGGAAAAGTCTATGAGCTTGAGGTTTTCTCAGAAGAAACCTTCCAAACTGTAAATCACACAGGAAAAAAGAAAGAAAGAAAGAAAGAAAGAAAGAAAGAAAGAAAGAAAGAAAGAAAGAAAGAAAGAGAAAGAAAGAAATAAAGGGACTATCCAACAACTGTGTGACAACTACAAAAGGTATAATGTTTGCATAGTGGAAAAATCAAGAGAAGAGGGAGAGAAAAGAGTAGAATAAATATTTGAAATACTAATGACTGTATATTTCCACAAATTAATGTCAGATAACAAACTGTAGGTCCAAGTAGCTCAGAGAACACTAAGCAGGATATATGCCAGACAAACAAACAAAACAAAACTTCACCTGGGTATACCGTTTTCAAACTATGGAAAGTCAGCTATTAAAAAAAACATCTTGCAAGAAGCCAGAGGGAAAAACACCCTAGTTACAGAGGAGCAAAGACAAGAATTACATCTGACTTCTCCTTAGAAACCATGCAAGCAAGAAGAGAGTGGAATGAAATATTTAAAGGGTTGAGGGAATAAAGCAGCCACCTTAATATTCTGAACCTTGTGAAATTATTCTTCAGAGGTGAAGGAGAAATACTTTCTCAGACAAAAATTGAGGGAATTTGTTGCCAGTAGCCCTGTCTTGCAATAAACGATAGAAGAAGTTCTTTAGAGACCAGGGAAAAAGAAACAGATCAGATATTCTGATACACACAATGAGAATATTGTAGAAGAGAGAAGCAATGATGAAATAAAGACCTTTATTTTATTAATTTATCTAAGAAAAGTCTGTTCAAAATAATCATTAAAATGTATTTGGTTATGTAGTCTTGTGTGTGTGTGTATGTGTATGTGTGTATAATATATACATAAATATATATATACATATATATATATATATATGTTCATTGATAAGTGAAAAGGATTACAGCATTTATACAAGGGACAGGAGGGAGGAATTAGGATTATTTTTGTTATTATAAAGTATCCACACTCCCCATGTAGTAGTATGTAGTTATTTGAAAGTGGAGTTGGATTAGTAGTTAATGTATATTATAGACACTAGGAAAACCACTAAAGAGAGAGAGAGAGAGAGAGACAGAAACAGAAAAAGTAATGTTGATATGTTAAGAGAGGGAAAAAAAATGGAACCATATGAGATGTTCAACTAAAACATCAAAAAGGCAGAAAAAGAGTAGAAGAAACAATAGGAACAAAGAACAAAAGCAACCATAGAAAACCATAACAAATATGGTAGGCATTGTCCCAACTATATCGGTAATCACTTTGCTTGTCACTGATCTAAGTACACCAGTTAAAATACAGAGCAGGCCAAATAGATCCCCTTATTATAGTGTATCAAATAACAATATGCACTTATACGATTTTATAAAAAATCCACAACAAAATGCAACAGACCCCGTTTAGTTCCCTGGAAAACTGTAACAAATATTTAAGGAAGAAATTATACAAAATCTCTACATGCCTCTTGGGGGATAGAAGCTGTGGAAATACTTCCTAAATGATTCCATGAGGCCAGCCATACCCCAATACCAAGACCAGACAAGGACATTACAAGAAAAAAAAACCCAAAAAACAAAAAACACTGACCAGTATCTCTCATGGACATAGAAGCCAAATCTTCAATGAAATATTTAAATTAAATCCAACGATGTATAAAAATAGTTATGATCACAACCAAGTGTGATTATCTCAGGTATGCAAGGCTGGTTCAACGTTTGAAATTCTATTAATGTAATTCATCATATCAAGAGGCTAATAAAGAAAAAAAAACACATCATTATATCAACATGCAATAAATTCATTTGAAAAAAACCTGACATGTTAATGTTAAAACTCTCAGTCAACTAATACAAGGAAAATTTCTCAACCTGATAGAGACTACCTACATAAAACCTAGGGCTAATGTCATACTTAGCAGTGAAAAATGATAAGCATTCACAAAAAGATTAGGAAGAAGCAAGGTTTTGCCTTCTTAGTATTCCTTTCAACACCATAATGGAAGGCCTTGCTAATGCAAGAAGACAAGAAGGAATGTAAAGTTATACTACTTAGGAAGGAAGAAATAAAACTGTCTTTGTTCACAGATAACATAATTGTCTATGTAGAACATCCGAAAAAATCAAGAAAAATTTCCTGAAGGTAGTAAATGACTATAGCAAATTTGCAGGATACAAGGTTAATATACAAAAGTCAATCACTATCCTATATTTCACCAATGAGCAGGGGAATTTGAAATTGAAAACATATTGGCATTTATAATAGTACATTCTCAAAAACTTAATAGTTAGCTATAAATGTGACAGAATATGTACACGCTCTACATGAAGAAAACTACAAAGCTTTGCTGAAAATACCAAAGGAGAAGAAATAAATGGAGAGACATGGGAGAAGAATAAATGGAGAGATAGTGAATGATCATGGATAAAAAGACTCAATATTGTCAAGGCATCAGTTCTTCCCAACTTGATCTGTATAATCTATGCAATGTCCATCAAAATCCTGGCAGGTTTTTTGTGGATATTGTCACATTGATTCTGACACTTAACAGATACAAAGATGAATGATGATGGTGGTAAAAAAAAAAAGGCAAAGACCCAGAAAAACCAAAACAGTATTGCATTAGAACATTGTTGGAGGACTGACCCTACTCAACTTTAAGACTTACTATAAAGCTGTGGTATTGGCAAAAAATATAGGCAAATAGATTACTGGAACACAATAGAGAGCCCAGAAATACATCATCATATATATTTATTTAGTCAATTGATCTTTGACAAAAGAGCAAAGGCACAATGGATGGTCTACTCAACAAATGGAACAGGAACAGTTGGATATCTACAGGCCAAAAAAAAATGAATCAAGACAAAGACTAAACTATTCACAGAAAAATGAAATGTATCATAAACCTAATGTAAAACACAGAACTATAAAACTCTTAGAGGATAACATAGGAGCAGATGATCTTAGATTTTGTTATGACTTTTTATAGACAACACAAAGCCTTGATCTATGAAAGAAATAATTGATAAGCTGACTTCATTAAAATTAAAAGTTTCTGCTTTGCAAAATACACTGTCAAGACAAGGAAGACGAATCACAGACTGGGAGAAAATATTTGCAAAGTACACATCTGATAAAGGACTGTTATACAAAATATACCAAAAATGCTTAAAGCGCAACAATCAGAAAACAAATAACCTGATTAAAAAATAGGCCAAAGACCTCAACCAACACCTCACCAAAGAAGATGTATAGCTGAAAACAGGTGCATATGAACAGATCCTCTATATTTATGTAATCAGGGAAATTCACATCAAAACAACAAAATGCTGCTATTCCCCTATTAGTGTGGCCAACATCCAGAACACTGACAACACTAAATGCTGGCGAGTATGTGGAGCCACCAGAACTTTCTTTCATTACAGGTGGGAATGCAAAATAATACAGCCATTTTGGGAGACAGCTTGACAGTTCCTTACAAAAACATATTTACTTTTATTATACCATCCTGCAGTCAGGCTCCTTAGTATTTACTAGAGGCGGTTGAAAACTCATGTCTACACAAAACCTGCAGTGGATGTTTAAGGTAGCTTTCTTCATAAATGCCAAAACTTGGAAGCAACCAGTATATCTTTCAGTAGGCCAATGGATAAATAAGCTGTGGTACATTCAGACAATGAAATATTATTCAGAGCTTAAAAGAAATGAGTTATCAAGCCATAAAAAAATATAGAATAAACTTAGATGCATATTGCTAAGTGAAAGAAGTCAACTCTATAGGCTACACACTATATGATTTCAACTGTATGATTTTCTAGAAAGGCAAAACTATGGAGACAGAAAAAAAGACTGTTGGTTTTCTGGGGTTAGGGCAGAATAACGGACGAATGGTTGTCAGTTGTTTGGAGGAGGGAAGGATGAATAATAGGCTAAGCACAGAGCATTGTTAGAACATTGACTACTCTATGTAATACTCGCCATAGAATGCACAACACCAAGAGTGAACCCTAATGTAATGTGAGGACTCTGGGTGATAATGATGTGTCAATGTATGTTCATAATTTGTAACAAATGTACCACTCTGGCTGGGTTATTGATAATGAGGGAAAATATAGGAAATGTCTGTACCTCCCCTCAATTTTGCTACAAACTTAAAATTGCTCTAAAATTAAAGTTCATATTTAAAAAGTGGTTGGGAGCATGACTTTTTAATGAGATGTCAAGCATTATCAGTTTAAAGACTCTCATTGATTGATTTAGATAAGGGATATTTAGAAGAATGCAACTTTTCTCTCTTCTGAGTTTACACAGGACTATCTCTGAAAATTAATGTTATTTTTTGGAAGATATGTGAGTGTATATCTGAACTCGTGGTTATTAGCTAAGCTTATTCCATAAGAAACAATTATCACTTCAGTTCATATTGCTAGTGAGTCTGAAAAGCAACCTCAATTTCATATCTTCTATTTAACTAGGATTGCTCCATTCATTTTGGAGTTACAAGACTCCTTCATCATGTGCTTCTGACCATCTCTCATGGTGTTGTTTTACAGGACTTTAAATGTCAAAAGCCACTATATTACATATAGTCTACTGATATTCACAAACGCTATTCACAAATGAGTAAATCAGATTTGGTTATGTATATTTCTCAGCAGAATGTATAAAAATCAGCTGGTCAGCACACGTTAAAACATGCTAAAAATATTAGTCAAGTAGGAGATTAGTCAATTAGGAGGTATTTAGGAGAGAAATTGTTGTGTGTATGCCTTAAAGTCTTGGAGGCAGAAATCCTTGGGTGATCTTTGATTTACAATTCATAATATATCAGCTTTTTCACGATATGTTGATAATACTGCATATTGCTTAACATACCTAGCTTGGTTGAGGGGAGGAGTGTACAATCAGCTCCATCATAACTATGTACTGAAATGTGTGAATATTCATACAAACCAGTGTAAATACTGTATGAAGTCACACTTTTTATCATATCTGCTTTTATGATCCAGTAAACTATAAAAAAATTGGTTTCTAGAGAATTTTCAGTGTCAGCATTAACATTATATATATTTTTTCTTTCTTTCTCTCTCTCTTTTTATCTCTCTCTCTCTGAGTCTATGTCATCATGCAAATATTAAGTTTATTTATTTTGAGAGAGAGAGAGAGAGAGCAAGCAGGGGAGAGGCAGAGAAAGAGAATCCCAAGCAGGCTCCACACTGACAGCGTAAAACCAAACGTGGGGCTCAAACTCACAAACTATCATCTCATGACCTGAGCTGAAATCAAGTCAGATGATTAACTGACTGAGCCACCCAGACGCCCCAGGGTTCTCAGCATTTTGGATGAGTATCAACCTATTTATGCCCTGGACTTGCCCACAAGGATACTGACTCTGAAAGGTTTTGCTGTCTGCAGTAAAATATTGAATATTTCTGTTTACTGTGCTGTTTAAAATTCCTTCCCTTGTATGTTTAGCTTTCTTTGGTTTCGTCCAGCTCCTCAGCAAACAATAATCTAGCTTCACAACTTTCTAAGGTAGTAGTGTTGAGTAATGCAAAGATGGGGCCATAGAATAAGCTAAGACCTGCCTCACATTCACCCCTCCCCACGGTCTCAAAGTACATGGGACAGCACACTGGAAGGAGAGAGATACTCAGTTCAGTGAGTAACTTAGGAGGGAAGTTGAAATAAAATTACTCTCTTTCCTGAATTTACTACCTGGCTGTGATTCTTGCTGGGGATGGGGAAATTAATGTTAAGGATACAGTTTTTGAAATATCAAATCTTATCTTTATTGTATTATAGATGTTGTATAAAGGTGCTCGTTTTATGACTGACACTTGGAAATAAAGTAAATGTCATGGGACAGGAAAAGAGTTTAAGTCTATCTGCCTCTTTCCACATGGAAATTCTTTTAAATAACCAAAGTCAGGGGATCTTAATATTCCACTTAAGAGATCACTAAGAGATCTTAAGAGATCTTAAGAGAAACACTATTTGGAGTACACATGAATAGCTTAAATTCAAAATCTCCTTTCGTGTTGCAAATGGTAAATGAAGACATTCAGTATAAACTGATTATGAAGGTGCTTCCTTCCCAAAGAAAAGAGTCTTACTACTTCTCTTCTCAATTATTACGTTATTAATTACTACAAAAACTCAATGCACTGTTTTCTTTTTTTTTTAATGCACTGTTTTCTTAAGTTATCTTTAAGAATATATAAAATGGGATCTAACTTTACTCAGTGTTGATTTTTCAATATGTATAAAAAGAACCTGTACCTGGTAATGAGTAGATGCTCAATAAATATTTGTTGAATGGATGTGTGAAGGTTTAAATGAATCGATGAATAATTTATTAAAATATTGAAGTAATATGACTCTATGCCCTTATGCATAGATAAGTAGAAAGAATAGATTATTCTTCTACAGTCTGTGAGAATCATAGTATGTTTGTAATAAAATTTGGAGGATATATTGCCACTACCTAACATGTATTTAAGAAACCACACCACTTTGTATCATATGTCTTTTCTGAACATATTTTATGTTTTCCATTAAATGGATTTTTAGGCAGCCAAATAACTTGTTCCTGTTTTCCTAAAATAGAATAGAGTATCATCTCTCTTAAAAGACCAGGGAAAAAAATCTTAACAGTAAAACTAGTAATAACATTGGCTTTTTTCTTATCAAATTAACGTTGACTATTTCCAAGTGTTAGAACACTTAGAGAAGTGGAAAATGTAATTCAGTGTATTGAAACCTCCAAAGCATTTACATTTATCCAAAGCATTAAAAAAATAATGTTTTCTTTTGAATTTAAATTACTTTATTTATTTTCTATTACATTTTCTAGTTTTGTAAATTTTCTGTTAATAGTTTTTTTCCCATAATCTTTATTACACATTGTCCAGTTATTGATCATTCTGTTTTCTAAACTATCATTTACAAAGAGACATCTTTTCAGACTTTACTGGTGTATCAATTTTTTCCAGGTTCTTGTAGAATAGAATCTTTTTTTTTTTTTGGTCCATAGAATATTCCACAAGTAACAGTCAACACAGATGGAAATGTTTTGCACTTTAAGTTTAAAGCTCAGTTGTGATGCATTTATCATTTATCCATTTGTAGAAAAAATGATCTTGCACATTGTTTAGAAAAATGCATTTTAAATTTATTCAAATATCAAAAGACCTCATGTCAAGTTGGCTAGAACTCTCTTTCCCTCCTGAAAAAATCTCCTGAAAATATTCTAAAATATACAATATGTACAAAAGTTCTCTCTATAAAGGTGTTTCCTTTTTTGTGTGACTACATTTATTCTCAGTCCTTAATAGCCTATAGTGCAAAGTTACACCATCTTTGAACTGTAGTAGGTATTTATTTTTATAAGATTTTATTTATTAGTAACATATGAGTGGGTTTTCCAGAAGTAATCCTGGCCAAACACACTAATGACGTTTGGTATTTAATAAATTATTGGGTGTTTGTTTGTTTGTTTGTTTGTTTGTTTGTTTGTTTTACTTTAGTATTGGTCACTCTTATACTACAGTGCATCATTTTAAAAATAGTTCACCATATTCCTTTTAATGCACTTAAACTAAAATATATTTCCTCAGGATTTTGTTTAACATCCTGTGAGTAGATTATTAGTCATGTTTCTTTATTTAAAAATCTGACACTACAACTGAGCCTTTTTACCTAAGGGGAGATGATATTTCTGTGAGAGGCTTACTCTCTGTCTTGGTCCGTGTTTCTAGGAAACAGAGCCTGAGACAGAGATATGTATTAAGGTTTTAATTGAGAAATGCAGTCTTAGGACAGTGAGAGTGATGGAAAAAAGAGAGTGGAGTAGGAAAGAGAAGAAGCAAAGGCGAGGTGATGTGATATATAACTGAGCTGTCCACAGAACTCCCAAAAACACCAGTTTCCTTGGTCCTTCTGGATGACTTCCAGGAATCGCCAGCTTCACAATAGTCTTTTGTGAAAAAGAAAGAAGAGAATTTAATCTGTGTGTTCCCATCTTCTGTCTCTAATTTACCAGGTTCATCCCCCGAGATATTAACTGCCTCTCACCCACATGTTGTGTAACCCTGTGTCTCCCCAACATAGCAAGTTTCAAGGCTGGTGTTGTGGTTGTTCTGAATTCAAAAGTAATGGGAGAAGTCATAGTTCTCCTGAGCGCAGCAATATACACATAATCTAACTGGGTTTTTTGTATGTGTTTGTTTCTTTCTTTCTTTGTTTGGAGACACTGGATTTAGAAGTCAGCTCAACCCATACTTTCAAAATCTATTTCACGGTATCAGAGGTTTTCTATTGCTTTAAACACTGTAATTTCTTGTTATCTACTACATTTCTCTCTCCCTCTCTCTCTCTCTCTCCCTCTCTCTTTCTCTCTCCCAGTGTAATTATCCCATAAAAAAAGAAACCTGAACAACATATTCTTATTTTTGTAGTTACTAAAATATTATATGTTTACTTTATTGAGTTTATACTCACAATAAATATAAATACAAGAAAATAATGTAAGTGAGATTACAGTGAATAAATATTTGGTTGCTAATCTATCCTACCCTGCAGGGGTCTCTGGGTTTGGGTGTACTGGATAGAAATGAACAAGGACAAATCTTGGTCCCCCGCAGAGGGCCACATGGCCCTAAAAGAGCAACATTGTACAAAGTTGGTGTACCTTCTAAATTGATATGCCTTCCCAGATATGCAAGGTTTTTCTAATCCAGATATAGGAAGTATATAGTCTAGTGGCATCCCTCAACACAAATTCAAACAAAAAATACATTTGAACATGGAACAAGTTTTTGAACATGTTAACCAAACATTGAGAATTTTCACTTTACTTTGTGCCATGTAGAAATCAATGTTATGAAAGCATTTTGAACCCTTGTGTGTGTGTGTGTGTGTGTGTGTGTGTGTGTGTGTGTGTGTGTGAGTGCGTGCATGTGTGTGTGTTATGTGGTGATGTACATTATCTCCTTTAAAGAATTCAAAGAAATACCGATAAAGCACAATGTATCAACATTCCCATAAAGCACAGGTAAACCAAAATGCAGTGAAATCCAGAAAACTGTTATCATTTTTCCTTACATTTTTCATATTAAATACCAGATGTGAATTGTCAGATATTTTGTTATACAAAATTGCAGACGAAATCCTCCCATTCAATTAAAAAGAAAGTCTTTCCTTCTCCTGTGATCCCTACAGTACATTTAACCTAGAGGAGACAAAACACATAACTATTTGAAAGAAGGCTTTAGTGTCATCACATCTTCGTCCATGTGTCAGTAGTCAGTCCCCTAAGTCGATGAAAATAAACTGACCAATTATCAAAAACCTTTCTGTTTTTATAGGAACAGTAATGATGGCACATTTGGTGATTGTAATAAGAAAGCATTAAATGAATTGAGGATAGGTCAATCTGGTTCAAAATGCAAAAATTTTTCCTACGTAAGAACCAATTTGCTTTTTTCTTAAGTAGAGTATTTTACTGATTTTTTTTTTTACCCAACAGAAGTACACAATTTAGCCATTTAAAAAATTTAAATAATTAGAAAAATTCCTGAACCCATGTTTTATTGAGTGGGTATGTATAAAGAGAGGTAAAGAAACAAACCCACTAGGCTATTCTTTACCTCTGTTTTCCTAGCATTGTATGAGCACAGAAGAGATTTTATTTTTTTAATTTGTTAATAATTATTAATTTTTATGAAGATTCTATTATAATTTTAAGTACTTGGAATAATTTTATAAATATATTTTACCACAAACACATAGTTTAATGAGTAGTCCTCTTTAAATATGTCTTGCTTTCTCCCTCTTCTCTCTGCCAGGTCCAGTGAGTACTCTTAAGCTCATATGTACGCTTCCTGCTCTTCATCTACTCACGTATCCACATCTATAGCCTTGTATATTCTGAATTACATATATGTGGCTTTAGTTATTATTTTATTCTTATAAAAGTATACTCTATAGCATATATTTCTCTCTATTAAGCTTTTCTCGTTTAAAAAAATTTTTTTTCAACGTTTTTATTTATTTTTGGGACAGAGAGAGACAGAGCATGAACGGGGGAGGGGCAAAGAGAGAGGGAGACACAGAATCGGAAACAGGCTCCCCATAAGCTTTTCTCATTTATAGATCCAGAAGATCCTTCCAGATTTTTCTCTCATTATTTATATACACGTATAATTATGTATACACATATATGTGTATATTCACATATACATATTTAAATGATTAAGTAAATCTATCGTTTCTTTGTTACATATTTATTTTACTTTTTGTTTCTACTTTTTTCTGCTTTTTGTCTGAACATGCTACAGGTTTCCTGGCCCACACTTGTCTTGCTCACTTTACTAGCAATGTCTGTGGCCTTTTCAAGAACCATTTCAAATATCATCTCTTATTTATAAATATGTCTCACTATGCTCATATAGCAAAACTGATAGCTTCTAAGTTATGCATGATGCCATCAAATATTATTATATACATAACACATGCATGGTACTAGCCGATATTATTAAACCACTTAATTAGATATAGAATTATTTGATCACATGCTTTTTTTTGTAAACTAGAAGTTTTCTTTAATGGTAGGAATTCTCTTCTATTCTTATTTTGTCTCTAGTGTCCTGCATAGTTTCATTTTGTGGCTCATGGTAGATAGCGTCAGTTAACATATTGGGTATTTAAACTTTAATGACGTTTACATGTGGCACTATGACATGGAAGAAGGGGAAATGAAGATGTAAATTAAGAATTTCACAAAATTGAAATATCATCAGGAGGAAATTATATATTTTCTTTCATATTGTTTACTATAGTATATCCTACTTATTTTAGAAATAGGTTTTTTAAAAATACAATGAATAAATAGGTATCGATAATCTCAGCACATAGATCATGCCATTAATAAATTTATATATTTTCCTCCATTAACAGATCATGAATTTAACAAATAGAAAGCAATTCTTATATGTCCTTTTTTCCCCTAATTAAAAAAATTCCTCTTTCCTTAAATATATTAAACATATATTCAAATGCTATTATTATCAGTAATAGTCAATATTTCATGTACGGGATGCAACATAAGTTATCTGCTATTACACATTTCTTCTTTTTTTTTAATTTTTTGATGTTTATTTATTTGTGAGATACAGAGACAGAGTGCAAGAAGGGGAGGGGCAGAGAGAGAGGGAGTCACAGAATCCAAGCAGGTTCAGGCTCTGAGCTGTCAGCACAGGGCCCAGGACGGTGCTCGAACTCACAGACCGCAAGATCATGACCTGAGCGGAAGTTGGACGCTCAACCGACTGACCCAGGCACCCCTATTACACATTTCTTCATACAGATGTCTACTTTAAGTTTATATGGTAAATAATTATTCATGTAAATAGATCCCCATGCGTGATAATTTTCTTATGATATATTCCTACTAAATGGATTATCAGATCAAGGAATACTTTACTTCCTTTTGTAGATTAAAAACATATGGGCTATATGTCAACTGTACTCTGTAATTTGTGGAGTCATCATTATTATTTTATAGTGAAATTCATATGAGAGCAAAATGTTTTGCCCTAGTACAGAATGATAGGTACTAACAGCATCTCAATCTCAGGGAATATATTACAATAAATGAACTAGACATGCTATATGCATTGAATACACTATTGAACTAGCTTAAAAATGACAGACTTCCTATTGTTTATTTGCAAAATAATTTAATAATGACAATAGTGTTCTAAAATCTTATTTATGAAAAGGGTTGTTTAGCTTAAAATATATTTTATGTATATTTTTAAGTGATTCCTATTATGCCACAAAACATTTGGCTCACACACCAAAAGAAATACTGGATTACTATTCTTGGACATAAACCAGTTTTATTCTCAGACAAAACTTGATGGTAAAATCCAAAGCATAAAATAAGGGAGTCGAATAGAGAGGAAAGGAAAGGAAAGCATAAATGCTGTTTAATCACGTTATGGATTTTCCCATCTTTCAAATAATTGGCAAACTAATTCAAATAATTGGCAAGAATCTTGTAATACTTATGACTCAGCTGGGACACAAATACCATTAATTTTGCCTGGCAATCCTGTCTTGTGTCCATTTCCCAGCATGTATTTATCATAGAAGCAGTCCTGCAGCATCAGCTTTGAGCTTTTCAAATTAAAGGCCTTGTCTTTTATATACTTTTATTACTTGTACAATCAAGAAAGAAATTGAGCTGTTCTGAGCATTCAGTTAACATATTCTTTTGCAGTTATTTTCCACACACTATACTTGGGGGTCAATAAAAGTTATACATGCTAATAGTTCCACTCCATTAATGATAGAATGGACTTTCTTGTAAAATTGTTGCTTTTTTAAAAATCAGAAAGTTAAAAAAAGAAAACAGGTGCTTCTCAAAAGAGCCTGTTGTAAAGGCTGACCACAAATGAAATGTTTCTCAAAAGTTTTACTCATAGGGAAAATATAAATTGGAACTCTAATGAGATACCATTCTATCCCCAGAGTGAGTATAACCAAAAGATCGGGTAATACCAAATGTTGGTAAGGACATAGAATACCTGGAATTTTCATGGATTACTAGTGAATGTTTATGTACGTGTGACCACTTTGGGAAACTATTTGGTGGTACCTACTTAAACTTGAATATGTAGATAGTATTATGATTAAGCAATTCAATTTCTGGGTATACGCCCAACAGAAATGAGCACTGTGCCACCAAAATATATGTTTTATAGTATCCATGACAGTTCATAATAACCCAATGTAACATACAATGTTTATTAATGTCAAGAAGGGAGAATGAATTCTTTATATATGCAGTAATATATACCACTCTCAAAACTGTAATGTCGAGTGAAAAAATATTCAGCTACCAAAAATTACTGTATGGTTTCCTTACATGGCTAAGCCGAGTGCAGATAGAACTAGTAATCTGTCTGTATAGAAATCAGAATAGTGACTGCCACTGTGAGGTATATCAATTATACTTTATGTTTGCTACAACAGTTTTCCCAATGGCAGGATATAATTAATTAGCATGGAACCTCTAAAACATTTTCTCTTTGTAGAAATCATGTAAAAAAATAGGTAAAATGGACAAATAGGTAGGAAAAGTGACTGCAAATTTATCAGTAGTTCAGAAGATGGGAGATTGATGAGGTGAGTAAAAGCATGAAGGACATACTAGTCTGCCTGAGAACTGTGTGTAGATTCACAGGACTGTTTTGTTTGTTTGTTTTGTTGTTACTGTTGCAGACAGAATGACAAATTGTCCATCATCTTTAAACAATGAGCTTAAAACATATAGTCAAATTTCCTGGCTATATATCTATTTTTTTCAAGATGTAATTTTATGGGTGATGTAGTCATTAGCTAAACGGAAGCAAATATTTAAAAGTTTTGAAAACTAACTTGTTATTAGAGTTTCAGTTTATATTTTTTTCAAATACTGTGTAGAAAGACAGGAACCTGTGTTCTGTGTTACACAAGTTGCCTTGTTTGTTCTGTGATTCCAAACTTGGGCTGAAAGAAAAGTTATTTGGTGAAAGGGGTCCTTGGGAGATACCAATACCAAGAAAGAATGATGAACCAAGGCTCACCATGAGCAGAGATAAGTGAAAGAAACAAAATGTATAGGTTCATCTTTTTTCTTCTGACATTTTATTGTCACATTATACATTTGATTTATAGTTGTCTTAAGATTGTATGCAAAAAGAAAAAAAAGATTACGCCTAAATCCAATACAATGAGGGAAATGGATTGTTTAATCAATGCTTTGTTTTTTAATAGTTTTTCTGTTTCTTATCATATGGTCAATAATTTCACATTTTAAATATTTGTAAAGTTGATTTACTATTTTGTCTTTCTTTTCTACTTTTGATATGTCTCGGTTTCTTTGGCACATGTTTTCATTCCTTTTTGTGATTGACTGACATTATCATAAGGGTTGAGGTTTGAAAATGATGTTTAATGTTTCAATGTTATTCCTCAAAGTTTCAAGCAGCCTTGATCTTTTCAAGTTAGTTGAAATCATGAGACTTATTCTCAACTTGTTTTCCATAAATATTAAACTTTATCTGATGACCACTATCTACATTTACTAGGTTAGCAAGTCATTTCCTGGGTCCTGGCTCTTCCCAGAAGTGTTACATAAGCTCAATATACAAAGCTTTTCTGAACAAATTTCATAAAAGGGGTGAACATTGGACTGTCTTCACACCTGAAACTGTAGGTTCAATGTTTCTGTCTCATTTCTCTCTGAAATCAACACAGTCTTTGAAGACGATGTGTCTCCTTTTAAAGTCTTCTAAAGAAAATTTTATGTAGTACCATCACAAGCTCTACATTCTCTGAAATATTTTTTTTATTTAAAAATAAGGTAATACTGTATTTAAGGTTTAAAATAGACAAGTTAAAAGTCCCGGATACATTTTTAATGTCTGAAAATTCAGATATTCTATCGTTTATAAGAGGAAGATCAAGGAAAAGAATCTAAAGAGTAGAAACTAGCTCATGGTGCCCTCAAAAACACTAATTTGAAATTTTTGTTTTAATTTAATTAGATCAGGTGTGAATGTTTGTGTGTGTGTACATTTTATCACTTGACCTTCTATTAAGTCCTAATCGCTTCTTCACAATATTTTAATCTTATCTAAATTTATGTAGTATTGGTTAAAACCTCAACATGTCCTTTGCTGTTACATTGTATTTTGCTACTTCAGTTTTATTTTTAAGGCTCAAATTCTCTCTCTCTCTTTTTTGTTTGTTTGTTTGTTTGTTTGTGTGGGAAATTTTCTGGTTATGTCAAGACTGACAGCACCAGGGGCCTATTACCTGGTCACTCAATAGGAATATATTGTTTAACATTCAAAATAACATTGATTTGGGAATTAAAATAGAAGGGATATAAAACCTTAGGAGCCTTATTAGGAAATCTCAACTCTTAAAAGTAAGACCAAGGACAATGATTGAGGAAAATCATCTCATGACTAATTAGAGAACATAGAAGTTCTGATTATCTCCTCTCTTCTAAGAACCTATCTTGACAAATTTGATCATAATGTCACCCACCCCCATAGCCCCTTTTTGTGAAACTACCTGTATTAGAGTTCTCCAGGGAAATGGGTGAGAGTAAGACAGATGAAGGAGACTAATGGGAAGGATTATGAGAAATTGGCTTACATGCTTATAGAGGCTGAGAAGCCTCAGTCTGCCATCTGCAAGCTGGAGGCCCAGAAAGGCCCCTGATGCAACTCAGTGTGAGTCTAAATGCTTATGAACCAAGGGAGCTAATGGTTTACATCCCAGTCCCAGGGTAGAAGATGACTTGAGATGTTGCAACACAAGCAGGCAGGCAGAAAGCAAAAAATGACAAATTCCTCTTCCCTCATCGTTTTGTTTTATTAAAGCCCCCAATAGATTGCCAATGCCCATCAATATTGGGAAAGGAAATTCACTTTATTGAGTCCACTGATTCAAATGCTAACCTCATGTGGAAACACCATCACAGACACACCCAGAAATAATTTTTAATCTGGCATCCCATGGCCAGTGAAATTGGCACATAAAATTAACCATCATCCTACCATAAATTAAATCCTCTTATCTTAATATTGCCTCTTTGCGAATAGGGCCATTACCTACCTTCTCCAGAAGCCAACATAAATCTTCTCAAATTATCTAGTAAATTAACTATAATTTGATTTAATTTTCTTTTTTTTAAGTTTTATTTTAATGCCATTACAGCTAATATGCAGTGCTATGTTAGTTTCAGGTGTATAATACAGTGATTCAACAATTCCATACATCACCTGATGCTCCTCACAGCAGTAACTGTAGTTCATTGCAACAAAAATAGCAAGATGCCTAAGAATAAACCTAATCAAAGCGTGAAAGATCTGTTTTCTGAAAATTATAAAACGCCAGTGAAAGAAATTGAAGATCACGAAAAATAAACGGAAAGATTCCATGCTCATGGATTGGAATAGCAAATATTGTTAAAATGTCTACACTATCTGAAATAATCTACCCATTTAATGAAATCCTCATCAATATTTTATCAAATACATATGGTACTTTATTTTTTCACATTTTAAGTTTTTAAACTCCAGTTAGTTAATACACAGTGTTATATTAGTTTCAGGTGTACCCTTAATCCACGTCACCTATTTTCCCCATCCCCCCACCACCTCCCCTTTGGAAACCATCAGTTTGTTCTCTGTACTTAAGAGTGTATTTCTTGGCTTATCTCTCTCTCTCTCTCTCTCTCTCTCTCTCTCTTTCTCTGTTTCTCTCCATTTTTTCCTTTGTTCATTAGTTTCTTATATTCCACATATGAATTAAATCATACAGTATTTGTCTTCTCTGACTTATTTCACTTAGCATTATACTCTCCAGCTCCATCCATCTCATTTCAAATGACAGGATTTCATTGTTTTATGGCTGAATAATATTGGTATATCACTTCTTTTTTTAAAAAAATCAATGTTTATTTTTGAGAGAGACACATAGAGCACAAGTGGGAGAGGGGCAGAGAGAGAGGGAGACACAGAATCTGAAACAGGCTACAGGCTCCAGGCTCTGCACTGTCAGCACAGAGCCTGACGCGGGGCTGTAACCCATGAACCGTGAGATCATGACCTGAGACAGTTAGACGCTTAACCAACTGAGCCACCCAGGCACCCCAATATATCACTTTTTCTTTGTCCATTCATCAGTTGGTGCACACTGGACACTTGGGCTGTTTCCATAGTTAGGCTATTGTAGATAATTATGTTGTAAACATCAGGATGAATGTATCCCTTTGAGTGAGAGTTTTTGTATTCATTGGGTAGGTACCTAACAATGTCATTGTTAGACCATAGGGTAGTTCCATGTCTGACGTTTTGAGGAACTGCCATACTGTTTGCCACAGTCACTCTACCACTTTGCATTCCAATCAATAGTGCATGAGGGTTCCCCTTTCTCTACACCCTAGTCAACACATGTTATTTCTGGTGTTGCTGATTTTAGCCATTCAGACAGGTATGAAGTGATGTGTCGTTGTAGTTCTGATTTATATTTCCCTGATGATGAGTGCTGCTGAGCATCCTTTCATATTTTTGTTGGCCATCTGGATGTCTTCTTTTGAAGAAATGTCTGTTCATGTCTCCTGCCCATTGTTTAATTGGATGATTTGTTTTTGGGTGTTGAGTTTAATAAGTTCTTTATATATTTTAGGTGCTAATCCTTTATCAGATATGTCATTTGCAAGTATCTTCTCCCATTCCATAGGTTGCCTTTTAATTTTGTTGATTATTTCCTTTGCTGTGCAGAATCTTTTTATTTGGATGTAGTCTCAATAGTTTATTTTTTGTTTTTATTTGTCTTGCCTTAGGAGACATATCTAGGAAAATGTTGCTGCAGTCATTGTCAAAGATATTACTGCCTCTATTCTCTTATAGGATTTTTATGGTTTCAGGGATCAGATTTAGGCCTTTAATCTGTTTTGAATTTATTTTTGTGTATGGTGTAATAAAATGGTCCAGTTTTATTCTTTTGCATATTGTGGTCCAGTTTTTCCAGCACCATTTGTTGGAGAATGTCTTTTTCCCATTGGATATTTTTCCAGCCTTGTCAAATTGTTGACCATATTATTTGGGTTCATTTCTGGATTTTTTTTTCTATCTGTTGATCTGTGTGCTATATTTGTGCCCATACCATACTGTTTTGATTACTACAGCTTTGTAGTATAACTTGAAGTATGGAGTTGTGATGCCTCCAGCTTTGGTTTGTTTATTCAAGGTTGCTTTGGCTATTTGGATTCTTTTTGTGGTTCCTTACACATTTTAGGATTATTTTTTTCTAGTTCTGTGAAAAATGTTGTTGGTATTTTGATAAGGATCGCATTATATGTGTAGATTATTTCAGATGGTGTAGACACTGTAACAAAATTTGCTACTCCAATCTATGTGCGTGCCATGTCTTTCCATTTCTTTGTGTGGTCTTCAATTTCTTCCATTGGTGTTTTATAATGTTCAGAGAACAGATCTTTCACCCTTTGATTAGGTTTATTCCTAAGTATCTTGTTATCTTCAGTGCAATGAACTGTTTTTAAAATAAGGTTTCCCTACACTTTTTTTTTTCCTGCTTACAAGTCTTACTTTTAAACTCCCAATTATCTACTGTGAACAAATTTTAGCACTTTCTATCCATTGACCTATCTGGAAATCAAATTCAGTGATAGCAAAGGCAGGGATGATATCAGAAATTCTACACAGGAAGGGTTGATTAAGAAATGGATAGTGAATTATATTTGGGACATTGTTTCAGATCAGCTTTTCTTTACAGATGTTCTTGTATTATTTTTTAACCAGAGGGTTGATAGGGGACATGCTTGTCTTGTTCTTTCCATATTTTGTCTTGTTGCTGACCTTGGTGAGAAAGTGTCAAGTTGTTCCTTATAGGACTTTTGCAATCTTTATTAGATTGAGAAAGTTCTCTTTATTCCTCTGAGAGTTTTTATTTTGAATGAGTGAGTCATGGATTTTTAAAAATGCTTTTTCTGCATCTGTCAATATGATCATGTGATTTTTTTTTTTTTTTTTGTCTGTTCAGGTGATAGATTGCATTGATTGCTTTTCAAATGTTGAACCAGTTTTACATGTTTTAGATAAATCCTGCTTGGTTTCGGAGTATAATTCTTTTAAGACTTTTGTTTTGAAAAGGTTTGCTAATATTTTGTGGAGGATTTTTAAATCTAATCTATGGTCGTGTGAGATACTGATCTGTTTTTTTTTATTTCTGTACATTGATCTTTTATACAGATTCCTTACTGAACTTATTATTTCTAGTAGCCTTTTAAAATAAATATATCATGTTTTTCTATATAGACAATATAAAATTTTGAATAAAGACAAATTTACTTCTCCTTTTCCAATCTGGATACCATTTTTGTTTCTTATATTATTTCACTGCCTAGGACCTCCAGTACAGTGCTGAACAGAAGTAGTGAGAGGGGACATCCTCAGTTTTTCCTAATAGTCACAAAAAGCATTAAGTCTTTCACCATTATGTTTGTAAGTACTCTACTTAATGCCAAAATCTAAATTCTGTATCCATTGTCTTCTGGATTCAATTATTTTAAAGATATTGACTATTAGTCTATTTTTTATTTGATTTGGGGGTGATTTTAGTGTTTTCCTTTGTCTATGCTTTTAAGTGCTTTTATCATAATGTTACAATAGCATTATAATGTCATAGCTATTATTTCTATAGTACTTACTACCTTTGCATTCATAGAGTCTATGATTCCAGAACACAGTGTCTTCCATATGTTTTAGTAAATTATCAGATATTCTCTCTTCATATCTTGTGTTTTCCATTCTCTCTCTCCTAAACTTTATCTATCTTTTTTTTTTTTTTTACTCTTTGATACCTCTCTTTTATCTAACATATCTGTTGATCTTCCTTTGTTAAAATTCCTTATTCACTCATTTCTTTATTCCATTCTTTTGAAGTCTGGTGCTGATAACATTTCTCAACTTTAATATTCTCTTCAGTGTTGTGTTTTGAAGTGTAGAGAGTGAAAATTCCTTCCTTTTATACTGTCATCTTAAAATAGAATCAGATATTTAGTCTATGCAGATTTTAAGGGTTTGTGTTTCCTTTGACTCCATTGAGCTGGTGTAGACCATATAGTGCCATTTTATATGTAGTGTTATTTGGAAATAAAATAAAAGTTTCTGGTTTAATCTCATGTTGGTTAACTGAAGTTTAGAGAAAAAAAAATTGTTTCCATGCTTAAATAATAAAAATGCTGCAATTTTCTCTTTTATCTAGTAAGCCATTTAATTCAATAATAAAAACAAAATATTTGTTTTGTTATTTGTAAAATAGCTTTCGAAATATTTATTCATTTAATCAATAAGCATTGATTTAACACTAAATGTGTATGCCATATATATACTCCTTTACTTCAAGAGTTCAAAGATTTTATGATGATAGAGGTTTGTTAACAGAGACTTACAGAAAATAGAACATCATAAATGCAGTCCAAAATATGGTTTATCTCAGTTAATATCTATAAAAGCTAATTCAAATAAAAGGATTATTTTTGTCAACTTTTTTTTTAATTTGGAAAAGCAGATATAGAATGTTAAATTATTTTCTAAAGGATATCCACTGAAATAATGTATCAACCCAGGATGTCTAAGAGTAGATCCAATTTTTTATATTCCACTTGAAATATAATGGAAACATTTTATATTTATGGAATGTGGCCTTCAAACATCACATAGTTTTAAGACATTTTTCTTACAAAATATGAAAAGTTACTATCAAGGATGAATTAACAAAGGCTAATTGTTTTACTTTAGTAATTTTTGGAAGGGCACTCAGTTCTATAGATCCATTAAATCAACCTTACTACATGATGATTCTTGTAACTCAGCTCTCTAAAATGTGTGACAATTTTCATGTATGAAAGTATTAATTTTAAAATTAATATCAAACTTACGATGACTAAGTACGTATATTTTAAGATACAATTTATTTGAAAATAATTATAATTGAGGCTTTTGGGGGGTATTGGTTGATATTCTAAAGACCTATGTTAAATTAAATGTGAAAGTCTTTAATGAAAATTGAACTGAGCTTGATTATCTAAGATAATACAACTGCTTAAATTAAAAAAAAAACAGTGTGATAATATGTTCTATTTATTCTAAAGTAGGATGAGAATATAAATTTGATCAGTTTATCAATATTTTTCTTCATTTTTTATGTTCTCTCTGTAGTGTTAATTTTTAGCCTACTATATCTCATTTTCTGTGATGGGTATTCAGTTAATACTTCTTAAATGTGAAAAAGAGAGGAGCAACCCCTGAAATCCAAGCCTTTTCCTGGTATCATCCCAGACTAGGTTTTGCCATGAGCTGACATGGTACTCATAGCTAGGTCTTCCTGCTCTTTTATTCAATATCAAACATTTTGTAGAACATCAAGACAGACAAGGGTTCTCTGCAACTGTGAAGGAGAGGACATTCTGTAAATCATGTTTAATACCAGAAAAAACATGAAAACTATACAAATAACAAACTTGACCAAACCTAGATAATATGAATGATTGATGCTTCTTTACCAAGTATAATGTTATTTTCTAGGTCTGGTCTTTCTTTCTTCCAGACAAGAATTGTTAAGATATCAAATCATACATTATTCTCTGCTTCCTGACAAAGTACAGTTCCACTTTGTGAAATCATTTGTAAAATTATCTAATACAGGCCCAAATTCTACAACAAGTTATTCTAAACACACTTTTACTGAGACACCATATAGTTTGTATGGGGTGTAATTTCTCTTGCGACAAGAAATAGTAAACCCAACTTGTTCAGCTACAGGTGTGTTTCACATTGTTCTTTGGCTTCAATGGAGGGCACTGACAAACGTAAATGTGATTTTAGATACTAGACATTGGTACATATTTCTTAAAGGACTTTTTTTAATGTTTATTCATTTTTGAGAGAGAAAGAGACAGAGCATGAGTGGAGGAGGGGCAGAGAGAGAAAGGGAGAGAGAGAATTCGAAGCAGGCTCTAGGCTCCTAGCTGTAAGCACAGAGCCCGAATTCATGAACCATGAGATCATGACCGGAGCCGAAGTCAGATGCTTTAATGAGCCACTCAGGTGTCCCTGGCATGGTATTTCTTGGTGCTACCACCTTCTATTTTGGTCTCTTACTCTCTTTCTTTTTCTTCCTCACTCTCCCTTTCCCTCTCACATTCCCTCCTTGTGTTTCTTCCTCTTTCTCTCCATCAGTCTCACTCATACATACTTGCATAAAGAAACAATATAACCAATGTAAAAATTTGCATAAAACGAGACTCCTGAAAATGTCTACAACTCCACCCACTATACCACAGAGCTACTATTTTTAAGTATAACTGTCTGCATTAAAAGAAAGGTAACTGTAGGTAACTTAAAAGCATTGATACGTATTATCCCCAAAAATGAATGTCTATAGTTTGATTGTTGCCAATGGTAACTCATTATGGATTATCTGGCTGCAAAGGTCAGTCACAGAAAGAATCATAAACAGGTACGTGAGGTTATTCAGGAAGTAGGCTCCTCAGTACATAATAAGGCTGACATTCTTGGTTTAAAAACCATAACTAAAAAGATGAAAGAGAAACTATGCCACAATATATATGTCCTGGGGAAAAAATGACAACCACCAAGAAGAAGAGTTAATACTTTCTACCAAGATTTCTCTCTTCCACTTGTAGTATAAAATATTAGTGTTGACTGTGGTGATATCCTCAGGGATTGTTGCTATTTGTAAGACAATCTATAGAGCTGGCTCACACTAGTGCTTGTCCTCTCTCTCTCTCTCTCTCTCTCCATTTATCTCTTTGTCCCCCTCTCTTTCCTTTCTCCACTTCAGTGTACTCCCTCATCCTACCTTTTACTTGTCTCTTGTGCAATATTTTGGGTGTCCATAGCAAAAGTTGAGATTAAAAGATGTTAAAATGTCTCTCCAAGGATTTTTGTACTTTTAAGAAAACAGGAGAAATAATTCTTAAAATCACTTCACAGTATAACACAAAATAAGTGATTAAATTTGTCACTCAAAATTGTTTCATAAAAAGAAAGTTTTTTTTAATTGCTTCCCCCCCCATTGAAAAAGCTGTTAATTAGACAATAAGTAAATCTTACCACTTCAAACAAGAACACAATTTTTAAATGCTGATTTGAAAATTAAAAAAACAGTATTTGGTGATAAATCACGTATTATGTATGAAGAAGGAGTCTTATGAGGAATCATACTTGTTTGTTTAAATAATAAACAATCATGTTAGTGTACATTTTTACCTAATGGCTTATTTGTAGTTTTTTTTTTTCAGTTGAGAAATTAACTTTGCATGAAGACATAAGGGAAAGTATGCCATCATAGAAAATAATCACTTTTGTGTATGTATTTTCCTTAAAATCCCATGTCTGTCTGGAAGTTCTCTGTGGAACAATGCTATTTCTTCCAGTGATTTCTATTTATCATTGAGCTGTGGGACACCATTGGCAATTTAGAGAAGATTAATGCCCTGCAGATTAGAGACCAGCAGCAGGAGTTTCTCCCGTAAAGACAAATGTTCTAAAGATTTATCTGTTTACCTACATAATTTTTTCTTCTCTTTAAGATACCTAGGGAATTTGTGCCTCATTTGGCACTGCTTTGTAAGGTACTGTTGCCAAGAGAGAAAAAAAACGTTAATTTTCTCTCATTGAAAATACCTAATTTATAGCAGAATCTATTTTTTTTTAAGTTTGTGAATTCCAAAACAATACCACCAAAAGCTAATTACCTTTGAGAATGTAAGTGCATGAATGACCATTCTGGATTTTCTGTATGATAAAACATCATGTTTGCTCTAATTTCAGTCTTCATTCAAATTTAAAAAAAAAGGTTTTCTCTTTATAATTACAAAATCTAACCCAGTTTGTAAAACATTCTATATAAAATTAATACATTTTGAAAATTAATTTTATAAATTGACATGACATACAGTATACCTATTAAATAAAAACAGGTTATGAATAATTGGCAGTAAATCATAAATACTTCATACAATTGTTTCCAAAGGATTTACACAATTATCAGTAAGTTTAAATAGCTTCTGTAAAGTGCAAGCAGTAAGTTATACTGTAATGTCAATACTCACATTTTAATAATATTGCATAATTACATATATTAATACTGGAATTTATCTTAGTTGAATTTAAACTGAGATGTCAGTACATGACCGAAAGGGTGGTTAGTGGTTCATTCATTCCTCATAGAAGTGATGAGAAAGGCATCCGTCGTTACCCTCATTCCACAGATGATGAAATTAAGTATGGAAATATGTGTCAAGATAGATATACATATAGATATAGATATAGATATAGATATATGCAGTTGTTTGAAAATAATCTCATAAAAACCTTATAAAAATAGTCTTAAAACATTTACCACTCTGGAGCTTCCTTCTTCCAAAAAAAAAAAAAAAAAAAAAGTGGGAGAGAGAACAACTTTCTGTGGATTTAAAGCAGAGTTTTCCCCCGTTTCATATGCATGTCTAATTTTGAGCTAATTAAGTATTCGCTCCATACTAAAAAGTGATCTCTTTGATCATTCTTAGATGGAAAAGTCCTCATACAGAAACTATTTTTCCCTCTCTACTCTCTTTAATCTCATCCTCTGAGGATTTTATTATGGAAGAGATGATCTCTCCACAGTAGAGTGGCATCCTCACCAAGTGGAAAGTTGTTTACACCTTCCTAGCTTTGATGGCATATGTGAGGCATTTTATGCTCCATGGAAGAGAGGCCTGCCGTGCACTGAGGTGACGTTATTGTTATTATACCCAGGGCACTTGTTTAAGGATCTGTCTTTAAACAACAACTACAAGGCCCATTTAAAACTCACTTTAGCTTCGAACATACTTGTAATTTAACTTGAGAATACCCAAATCACCAGTGTACTATTTGTGGGAAATAGTTCTGATTCAATCTACACAGATTATTATTGACACCTAAAAATAGTTCAAGGGGATGTAAAATTGGGTCTGTGGAAGGTTAAATGAATCAAAGAGACTGTCATCAAATCAAGAGTCAAACACTGTGATTCAGTAAAGTCTTTAAACATAAGGAAACGTATAGATCAATTGCTTTGCCTTGTATACTACAGTTACAATCATTTTAAACAGTATGAAAGTATTTTCTTTCAGTCTTAAATTAGAGCTTTAAGTTGGAACCCATCACTGAGTCAGTTCATGACCTATCCCAGATGGCGAAATATAATGGCTGTGCATCCGTGTTTTTTTGTATGTCTGTTTTTTCTTCTGCTGGAGGGGATCTAAAGCTTTGATCAGAATCTCAAAGGTAATCATGAACTCTGGAGTGTTTTCTATTCATGGATATAAATGGAAGATTTTCTCATGGCAATCATTACTGTTTACTAGAACAGCAGTTGAGATTTAGCGTCCTTAGAAATATCTAATTCAAAAATATTTTTTCACTTCTCTAGATTACTAAAATTTTAGCATGTGTTTCTTTAACGTCAATTTACATATGTTGAATCACAATTGGCAAGGGGAGAATATATGAATATTTAACTTTTTTTTTCATTGTGTTCTTTTACTGCTCGTCTTGTAACCTATTTGCCTATATGACTTTAAATTTTTTTGGCTACTTGTGATTCTATATATCTCTTTGCTTAGATACTCAGTACAACAAATACGTATTATCTATTATGTGTCAAGTAACGGGGATACAGTTACAAACTAGAAACATGGTCCTTGTTCACAATAAGCAGTTATCCTAGCAGAGGAAATAAATATGAAACAAATACTTGTACAATTATTATTAAATGCAATTGTAACAGTGGCATGGGAGAGAAATACAAAATTTAAGTAAGAATATAATAGATCCTAGCCAGGGAAAAAGCAAAATGATCTCAGAATACAAGAGTAAGTATAGATGAGAAAGGGCTTGGTGCATTGCATGCTACATTTAAGCTACAGCAGGTTAAAACATCACTCAAGCTCTCACTTTCCAATGTGAAATATTTTTACATTCATACACAGTTTCAGATAATCATTCAATATCACCTTTTTGTTCAGAAATTGTTTTCCATGATGTCTTCTTTAGACTATATATATATAGTATATATTCTTTAGACTATATATATATGTATTTAGACTATATATATATATATATATATATGTACATAGTCTATAGTCTTTAGACTATGTACATATATATATATATAGTCTAAATACATATATAGTATGTACATATATAATACATATATACATATTAGTACATAAATACATATATAGTACATATAGTCTAAAGACTATAGACTATGTACATATATATATATATATATACACATATATACACATACATATAACATTGAGCTTATGATGAGTATGCTTTGATGAGTCTCTTTTTTTTAAGTTTAGTTATCTATTTTGAGAGACAGAGAGAGAAAGAAAGAGTTGGGGAGGGGGAGAGAGGAAAGGAAAGAGAGAGAGAATCCCAAGCAGGCTACACGCTGTCAACACAGAGCCTGACTCAGGGCTCTGTCCCATGACTGTGATCATGACTTGAGCAGAAATCAAGAGTCAGACACTGAACCTAGTAAGCCACCCAGGTGCCCCATGATGACTTTCTACTTTTTTCTGCTATTAGTCTGAAAATATATCTTTCTACTTTTGATTTTTAATATAATTTACATTGTTAACCATTCCTGAGACACTAGTGAGAGCATGTCATCAATATTTTTTATATGTTGAAACCTCAATTGCTTTGACCTACTGCACCAGAATGCTGCAATAAAAGTGCAAGCAATAAAAACTAAAGAAAAGAAAGTTAGTGGACATTGTACTGCCTTTATGAATGAACCCTGTTGCAACAAAAGGACACAAAATGTTATATTTATCAAAAAATGACCTTCACACTGTTGCATTTAAAAAGGAATGTGTTGGCAACAGTAACTTCTCTAAAAGCCTGTAGTATACTGTCCACTATACCTTGCTATTGCATATCTATTATGATTTGAAATTAATATATGATGCTGATACTAAGGCAGAGTTTGTTTTCAGTATATTGTTTACTTATTAAGTAATTTAGTTGAGCATGTAAAAGGAACTATGTGATGCAAAATGCCTCTAAATAGACCAAAACCATAATTATAAAAAGTATACTATTTCAAAAGAAACTTTGAAATTATTAGGAAGAAATCCTCTTAAATAAGAAATATTATAAATGGTTTTTTGGAAGTACAAATAGATATTGGAATTTGTAAGACTTATTACATCTTGTGATTAGATGCACACATTTTCCATTCAAATGTTGACTCTATAGTCACCCTATTTTTTTTAAAAAACTAAGCTTGGTTTTAATTTTAATCTAATGAGAGATATGAATTTGAGGTGAAAAATGTCACCTTGTCTCAATACTTCATAGAATATATATTTACTTTTTTCACATTTTAAGTTTTTATATTAATTACAATTAATATACAGTGTTATACTGGTTGCAGGTGTACAATGTAGTGACTGAACACTTCCATACATAACCCTGTGCTCATCACTACAAGTGCACTCCCTAATCCCCCATCACTGATTTAGCCAGTCTCTTCACCAACCTTCCCTCTGGTAGCCCACCAGTTTGTTCTCTATAACAAAGAGTCTGTTTCTTAGTGTCTCTCTCTCTCTCTTTCTCTCTCTCTCCCCCTCTCTCTCCCTCTCTCTCTCTCTCTCTTTTTACCCTTTTCTCCTTTGTTTTGTTTCTTCAATTCCACATTTGAGTGAAATCGTATGTTATTTGTCTTTCTCTGACAGACTCACTTCACTTAGCCTTATACTCAATAGTTCCATCCATGTCATTGCAAATGGCAATATTCCATTCTTTTTTATTGCTTAGTAATATCCCAGGGTGTGTGTGTGTGTGTGTGTGTGTGTGTGTGTGTGTGCGCGCACCACTTTTATCTATTCATCATTTGGTGGACACTTGGGCTGTTTCCATACTTTGGCTATTGTTGATAATGCTGCTATAAACATCAGGGTGCATGCTTCCCTTTGAATTAGGGTTTTTGCATTATTTGGGTAAATACCCAGTAGTCTGATACCTGGATTACAGAGTAGTTCCATGTTTCACTTTTTGAGGGAACTCCATATTGTTTGCCAGTGGCTGCACTGGTTTGCATTCCAACCAACAGTGCAAGAAGTTTCCTTTTCCTCCACATCTTAGTCAACAACTGAAGTTACTTGGGTTGTTGATTTTAGCCGTTATGACAAGTGTGAAGTAATATCTCATTGTATTTCTGATATGCATTTCCCTGATGGTGAGTGATGTTGAGCATCTTTACATGTGTCTGTTGGCCATCTGGTTATCTTTAAAGAAATGCCTGTTCATGTCTTCTGCCCATTTTTAATTGGATTATTCATTTTTTTTTAAATTTTTAAGTTCTTTCTATATTTTTCATACTAATCCTTTATCAAATATGTCATTTTGCAGTATCTTCTCCCATTCTGTAGGTTGCCTTGTAGTTTTGTTGATTTTTTCCATCTCTGTACAGAAATATTACTTTGGTGTAGTCCCAAGAGTATATTTTTGCTTTTCATTTTTTACCTTGCCTCTGGAAACATATCCAGAAAAGAGTTGCTATGGCCAATGTGAAAGAAGTTACTGCCTTTGTTATCTTCTAGTATTTTTATGGTTTCAGGTCTCATATATAGATCTTTATCCATTTTGAACTTCTTTTTGTGTACCGCGTAACGAAGTGGTCCAGTTTCATTCTTTTGCATGTTTGCTATCCAGTTTTCCGAACACCAGTGAAGACACTGTCCTTATTCCATTGGATATTCTTTCATGCTTTGTTGAAGATTAATTCACTGCATAGTTTTGGGTTCATTTCTGGGCTTTCTATTCTTTTATATGGTCTATGTGCCTACTTTTTGCCAGTATCATACTGTTTTGATTACTATAGTTTTGTAATGTAACCTGAAGTCTGAAATTTTGATGCCTCCAGATTTGCTTTTCTTTTGCTATTCAGGGTGTTTTGCTATTCCATATAAATTTAGGATGGTTTGTTTCAGCTCTGTGAAAATGCTTTTGGGATTTTCATAGGGATTGAATCAGATGTGTCGATTGCTTTGGGTAGTATAGATATTTTAACAGTATTTGTTCTTCCAATCCATGAGAATGGAATGTTATGCCATTTTGTTGCATCATCTTCAGATTTCTTTCATCGGTGTTTTCTAGTTTTCAGAGAACAGAACTTTCACCTCTTTGGTTAGGTTTATTTGTAGGTATCTTGGTTTGGTGCAACTGTAAATGAGATTTATTCCTTAATTTCTATTTCTGTTGCTAAATTATTGGTGTATAGAAATGCAACAGATTTCTGTTAATTGTATTGCGTGGCATTTACTGACTTTGTTTATCAGTTCTAGCAGGTTTTTGATGGAGTCTTTTGGATTTTCTACATATAGTATAATGTCATCTGCAGTTAGTGAAAGTTTTACTTTTCCCTTACTGATTTGGCTTACTTTTATTTCTTTTTGTTGTCTGAGTGTTATGGCTAGGACTTTTTTTTTTTTAAAGTATATTGTGAAATAATTGAGTCCTTTCCAAGTTTTTTTGAGGATTATATATATATGTGACCTTTACTCAGAGTGAATGAGGCAGCATCTGTGATCTCACTTGTACTCTCCTCAGTCTTATTTAAAAACTTATTGGGAGATTACAGTGCAGGCTGAATGACAGGATCAAACCAATTCTTTGTTACTCTCTCTCTCTCTCTCTCTTTTTTTTTTTTTTTTTTGCTATAGTTTCTCATAGATACTCAGATTCCTAGGATCCTTTCCTGAAAAATGGGGTTAATAATTGTGCTTATTTTATAGAGTAGAAATCAGAGTTAATTGAAGAAGTATATGTAAAACAGCATGATTGACATAGAGGAATTATAATAAACTAGCTATTATTTCATATATTTTTTGGCCAAGCTTGTTTTATTTTGACATATGGCACCATCCTCCACAGAGATTCATTTAACTGAATTTATATAAAGTCAGCTAAATCTCGTTTTAGACTATTTTATGTAGTAAGGATAGATCATTTTATATGTGCTGTGTAGCTATCAAAAACTGTGCAAAATTATAGAAAACTCATTGCAAGAAAATAGTGTTGATTTACCAAATGGAAAATGTATATTAAGCATCTGGCATGAAAACTCACTAAGATTAATGTTAAGAAAACTGTAGTGAAAATAAGATGCTTTTCTTGTCATGAGTCAGCGACCTTCACACAAGCCTTTGTGTTCTCTTCTCATCCAGGCTGTCAAAAAATGTCTGCTGATATTTTTAACTCTCCTTCTTCTATAAATGTCTAGATCCTTGTTTTTAAAGAGATTTTTAAAAACTTTTAAATGTTTATTTATTTTTGAAAGACAGAAACAGAGCGTGAGCAGGGGAGGGTCAGAGAGAGAGGGAGACACAGAATCGGAAGTAAGCTCCAGGCTCTGAGCTGTCAGCACAGACCCCAACGGTGGGCTCAAACCCACAAACTGTGAGAACACGGCCTGAGCCAAAGTCGGACACTCAACCGACCGAGCCACCTAGGTGCCCCTAGATCCTTGTTTTTATTTCACATCTTTATTTAGATATATTTTAATGATTTGGAAACCTTCAAATTCCTTCTTCATTTCTGTAATATGCTAATTATGAATGGAATTTTTACTGAAGTAGAGTTACATGTGCATATATATGAGTACGTATAAATTAACCTAACAAATTTTCACTTACCAGTTGTGTTGGTAAGACCCTAGATTGAAGAAAAACAAACATAATAATCATTTAAAATTCCAAGTAACTTTGTAAATTAATTTTTTTAATTTTTTTTAATGTTTATTTATTTTTGAGAGAGACAGAGACAGAATGCGAGTGGGTTGGGGCAGAGAGAGAGAGAGGCACAGAATCCGAAGCAGGCTCCAGGCTCCAAGCTGTCAGCACAGAGCCTGACGCGGGGCTCGAACTCACGAGCTGTGAGATCATGACCTGAGCCAAAGTTGGACGCTCAACCGACTGAGCCACCCAGGCACCCCATTTCGGTTTTTTTTTAATAGAAGAACCATATTGTAGTTTTATCAGTTATCCTCATAGTGCACAATACCAAATACCATGTACATTAGTTACTTAGCAGAAATGTAATGAATGAATCCCTATTCTTCACACTATCACCTGCCTCCATCATAGCATAATTCCTAATATTCTCTTGCTTCCCATATTTTTTTCTTTCTTCCAGCATAACATTTATGTTACTACCTAGATAACATTTTAATTTTTTTTAAATATCTTTTTTTCAATATATGAAGTTTATTATCAAATTGGTTTCCATACAACACCCAGTGCTCATCCCAAAAGGTGCCCTCCTCAATACCCATCACCCACCCTTCCCTCCCTCCCACCCCCCATCAACCCTTTTAAAAGTCTCTTATGCTTTGGCTCTCTCCCACTCTAACCTCCTTTTTTTTTTTTCCTTCCCCTCCCCCATGGGTTTCTGTTAAGTTAACATTTTAAAACAGCATTTTGGCTATACTACTCCTGTAATTAAAAATCTTTCAGGATTCAATAAAATTTATCAGCACGGAGTGATAATTTATGAAATATTCTAATCCATAATTCTTTTCTAGTTACTTTCCCTCGGTAATTCTGACTTTCCATTCTCTCGGATCTCCTTTGATTTTATTCATTCCTAGGCATTAAAGAGATAGAAAGTCTATTTTCCAGTTGTTCACATACAAGAATTGGAATCAATCTTGATTCTTCTCCTTTCTTCACACCTGAAAAATCAATCCATCATAATATACTTTGGACACTACTTTGAATATGCGTTTACCATTAATATCCTTTCAGCTCTATTTGGAGTGACTTTCTGAGCAATGCTTACTTCATTTTGAATCTTCTTTCACAGAGTATACATTTGAATATTTTTGCCAAAGATATTTTTTTACATCATTAGTTTTAGTTACTGCCTAGTATTCAAGTAAGCGGATCAATCAAAATATGGAACCAGATTCAACTTTTTGAATTTTATTGTATGAGCCGTTATTGTTCATGTAATCAAAATTTACTTACCTCATCTATAATTTTCAGGTTCTATAAATATATATTACTAAAATAGGATATTGTTTCTAGGGTCAATCAAACTATTTATCATCACTCATTAGGTTTTAGTATTTATGAGCTGTATGTTCAGAATTTTTACAAATATTAAATTTTCGAGTACTCATACCCTCTTTCAATAAGTACTATTATTAATGACAGTTTTAGATAAGAAAAAAACCCAGAAGTTAATAGTAATTAAGTGTTTCACACAAGGTTATTGGCTAATGTTAGTTTCCATAAGTTTTCTGAAAATAGTGTTCCTTTGTCTACATAACTGCTATGAAGTAATCAAAGCCCTTCTTTTGTAATTTTAACATTATTGTAAAATGTATTTTACTATTATTACCAAAATTATCAAATACAGATTTTACTGCATATACATGTATATGTACACACACACACACACACACACACACATATATATATATATATAATTTTCAAATTTCCCTGCAAAGCCCTAAAATAATAAAAATTATTGCACCATACCCCAATAACAGTAAGTGAAATAAATAAACCTCAGGATTAAAATTTTAAAACCTCTGTTTCCTAGAATATTAGATTCTACCCCTCGTCCCAACAAAAACTATTCTTTTTAAACAATAAGGATGACATAAGTAAACTAGTCTTTAGGTATAGCCATAAAGGGTAAAACAGCCAAAATTTCTGTGCTATATTGCAGTTCATTTCTGCCACATAATGTTAAAAAAGATATATATAGAATTACACATTCTCTATAAACATCAAAAGATAATGTACACCAATGATTTCCAAAGAATTGAGGTTTATAATATAAAATATAGTTTCTCTATAATTTTTAACAAGTGGTAACATTTCTTAATCTAGTTGAAGCCCAAATTCTCTGTTTTAGAAACAATTGATAATCTACATGTCCTTGTTAGACTGACTACTAGATAGTACCCTGTTGTTTATTTAAAATTTTTTATGTTTATGTTTGAGAGAGAGAGAGAGCGAGTGAGCAACCATGAGTGGGGGAGGGGCAGAGAGACAGGGAGACACAGAATCTGACACAGGCTCCAGGCTCTGAGCTGTCAGCACAGAGCCCTATGTGAGGCGCGAATTCGCAAGCTGTGAGATCATGACCTGAGCCAAAGTAGTGCACTCAACAGACTGAGCCACCCAGGCACCCCCTATTTATTTAGCTAATGGGAAAGTGGAATAAACTATGTAGCTTGGTCACTTAACTCCTCTTTCTTGCTCGGGAAATGATAAATTTTGAGGCTTGAATCATTGTTTAGGACCCTCTTTCATTATTTTGAAATATACCATTAAATTGCACTGAGTGTTTTGAAAGTTTTCCAGAACGCAATTAGTGATATTACAAACACTACTGATAATATACCATGATAAAAAAGAAAATGAAGGAAAGAAAGAAAGAAAGAAAGAAAGAAAGAAAGAAAGAAAGAGAAAAAGGTGACTTCAGAGCGTGAACAGTAAATAATATGTTCTTACCAGAAAAGCCATCCATCCATCTACTTTCTCATTTGTGTAAAGTGCTTGAATGCCACTATATTATATGACTATAATAAGATGCCATATCAGACTTCTTAGAGAATATGGGTCCGGGAGTTTTACTGAGAGGCTTGCGTAATGCAAGAAAGTTTTAAAACATTTACTATATTTTGAGGCACCTGGGGGCTCAGTCATTTGAGCGTTCCACTCTTGATTTCAGCTCAGGTCATGATCCCAGTGTTGTGGGATTGAGCCCTGTGTCGGGCTCTATACTGAGCGTGAAGCCTGCTTGGGAATCTCTCTCCCCCCCACTGCCCCCTCCCCTGCTCACACTCTCTCTCTCTAAAATATGTATACATATATGTATGTATGTATGTATGTTTACCTATATAAAACATTTACTGTATTATATTATATTTATAATACATATAAAATATTTACTATATTTTAATTATGAAACCAAAAATATGTTTTGTAGGAAATTTGTAGACAATACTCAAAAAAAGAACAAAAAATAGTATGTATCATAATTTCCATTAGGAAAAAGAGAGATTGAAGAAGAGCAGAGGGAGTGAGAGGAGGAACAAGTGACAGAAGGAGAGAGAAATAGGGAAACAAAAAGGTGACAATGTTTTAAATCTAAGATGGTCCCCAAGATTCCTGGGCTCAGGTATGCACACACCTCCCAGCTATGCAGTCAAACATCAACGAGCTTGTTCTGTGTTCTGTGAAAAGACTTTTCAAATATAATTAAACTTCTGTTAAGTTACTACACAGAACCAGAAAACAAATACTTTTCCTGTCCAGGTAGTCTTTTTTATATTAAACATTAAAAAAAAAAATCAAAGCATACTTAATTGAAAAGTTAAAACTCTTTTCAATCCAGATCTCTCTTCCCACACAACTATGATCCATAGACTATGTTTATATGAAACAATGTACACACGTAGGTTATGATTTAAATAAAATATACTCTATAGAAAATATTTTACAGCTTGTTTGTTTTAACCTATTACTATCTCTGGAGATAACTACATAGCACAAATAGATATCACCCTTATTCTTTTTGGTATATGTGTATCAGATATCATTTGATATATTTTTGTGCCTTATGTAACCAGTTATTTATTGTGGACATTGTATCTGCTTCCAAATGTTCACTATTGTGAAAATAAACTGTCTTCTCTTACAAAAATTAAATGGTGATTGAGGTTAATTGTCTTGTTATGTAGAGTTACTGAATTTGAAATTTTTTACTGTGAAATTAGTCATGCCTTTTCAATATTGTTTTTATTGATTGGTAATCAGTTTCTCGTCAGTGTATCAGTGATTAATATCTTAAGTACAATTTACGAAAAATAATTTGTCAGTAAGTATCCCGTTTTATACTTGTGGAAATATTGATAAATTACTTTCCACAAAATATCCCCAATTTAACTTTCTCCAACATTACATGAGGATGTGTTTACCCCATCTACATTAATGCTAGATACATGAATTATGTGTTTCTTGTTAGCTATTCCCAGATGGTGATTTATTTTTGTTGCCTTTCTGAATGACCCTTTTGTAATTCATTTTTATTTATTTTTAAAAATGTTTTAATGTTTACTTTTAGAGAGAGAGAGAGAGAGACAGTGCGTGGGTGGGGGAAGGACAGAGAGAGGGGGAGACACAGAATCTGAAGCAGGCTCTGAACTGTCAGCACAGTGCCTGATGTAGGGCTTGAACTCAGGAACTGGGAGATGACCTGAGCCGGAGTTAGAAGCTTACCTGACTGAGCCACCCAGGCTCCCCTGTTCATTTTTTTAAAGTTAGTGACAAGGGTGTAAGAAGTTCCTGAATTTCATTAGCTGATTTGCTAATGTGTTGACATATTATGCGTGAACTTTATTAGTTCTAGTACATTTCATTTGATTTTCTTAAATTTTCTAGGTATTTAGCATATCATTCTTAAATTATTACTTTCCAATATTTATAATTTAAATATTTTTTCTGTCTTTTTACATTGAATATTAAATGCTAACACTAGCAGTAATAATAGACTTTTTCTTTAAAATTTTTAAGTGAGAAGACTGTTTGCTTACCATTGTGCAGTGCTTTCTGAGAGTTTCTTGTATATATAGTTGAAAAGGTTGAGGAATTTATGAATTTATTCATTTACTTATTTATATTTAACTTAAAATTTAGGGATTTTTTTGAATTTCTACAAGCATTTTAGAATTATTCCCATCTTCTCTTGATTTTAATCAAATTATAGTCAAATTATGTTTTTCATTTAATTATTATTTATATATTGGATTTAAGTAAGAACATTTATTGATGTTGACTGGTTTTGTATGTGTTTATATGCCACTGATCATTTTTATTCATTCACAGATGGCTTGATTACATATGCTAAAATGCATATTAAAATTGTAATTAGTATTTATAAATGAAAATTCTCACCAATTCTTCTCCCCCTCCTCTCCCTCCTCCCCCTTCTCCCACTAGTCCCCCTCCTTCTCTTCCCCCTCCTCCTCACCCTCTCCTCCTCTCCTCCTCCTCTTCCTCTTCCTCCTCCTCCTCCTCCTCCCCTTCTTCTTCTTCTTCTTCTTCTTCTTCTTCTTCTTCTTTTTCTTCTTCTTCTTCTTCTTCTTCTTCTTCTTCTTCTTCTTCTTCTTCAATTTTAGAATATGTTGGAGTAGCTTCATGGAATAATGCTGGTTTCTTTTATTTTTGCATCTCCATGGATTAAACATTTTTTAATAAAATTTATCTCAAAAATATCAGCACATGGTTAATTTTTTAAACTATGGATATTGGCCAAATTTTGCATTTGTTCTCTGCATATATTACCTACTGAATTGTAGATTAATTTTGAAAATTGTTATTCATCTCATAAAACATTTAATTCACTTGATTTTTCATGAATTTTGCTATAAATTTCTGGATAATACTAGTTTTTATTTTTATTTTTATTTAAAAATCTTTAATGTTTATTTATTTTGAGAGATAGAGAGAGGGAGAAAGAAGGAAAGGGGCAGAGAGAGAGTGAGAGAGACAGAATCCGAAGCAGGTTCCAGGCCCTGACCAGGTTCCAAGCTCTCTCAGCACAGAGCCTGATGTGGAGCTCCAACCCACAAGCTGTGATATCATGACCCCAGACGAAGTCAGACGCCTAACTGACTGAGCCACCCAGGCACCCCTAGTTCATATTTTTAAAATAGTCTTTTAGTTAACTTCAATGTGGACTTAATGATGCTTGAACTAGAAGAGTTCTCAATTCATGGACATTATCTAGTTATCATCCCATTTTAACACAACAGCAAATCTAGGATGGAATAGTGATAGTGTACTTTTGACACTCTCTCCTTAGGTCTCCTTTGTTTCTAATGTTGTGTATAGAGATAGAAAAATGATTACTTAGTCCATGTGCTTTCCTAATATATATTGAGGAAACCTGGGAACAGATATGTAACATAATGAATATTTTGTAGTTGTGTCCTCTCTCCCCTTATCTTTTTTTTTATAAATTATAGCTAGAAGAGATTTGAGGCACTGTGGTTAGGAAGTTATGTTTTTTAAATATACCTTTGTCTTAATTATTCAGATATTAAAATATACCAGTTTTATAAAGTAATTTGATTTAACTTTAAATTTTGAGTTAAAATTTTATCAAATAATTGACTCTGGTAATTAACCTAACAGATTAGTGTTTAAAAAATTTTTTTACTTGGCGTGATACCCTCAAGATCCACCCATGTAAGTCAAACTGAAAAATACAAATAGTACACGATTCCACTCATAAATGGAATCTAAAAAAAATGAGTAAACAAAAGTAGAATCAGAAGTATAAATACAGAGAACAAACTGATGGTTTCCAGAAGGGAGAGGGTGTAGGAATGGGCAAAATGGATGAATAGCAGTGGGCCTCCAATTATGGAATGAATAAGTCATAGGAATAGAAGGCACAGCATAAAGAATATAGTCAATGACACTGGAATAGTGATGTAATGCGACAGATGGCAGCTACACTTGAGGTGAATATAACATCATGTATAAATTTTTCAAATCACTAACACCTGCAACTAACATAGCATTATGTGTCAACTATACTCAAATAAATACAAGAATAATAAAATAAAATAAAATAAAATAAAATAAAAGTAAAGTAAAATAAAATAATAAAAAATTTATTGTTTGTACATTTGTCACTTCTAATGTTTCAGATAAAGCAGAGGACTTTTAGGTCCATTTAGTTAACACACAGTGTTCTATTATTATAAAATAAAAGACAATGAATTAAAAAGGAGATTAAAGTGTGAACTTTTTCATAATCAGGGATCAAACCCCATATCCTTATTCCCAGAGCTTGATTCTACTATCTTCGCAGGTATACTATAAAATTATATTAATGCTTTTATTCCAGACCTCAAAAAATGTTACATAAGATTGACAGGTAGACATATTCAGGTTTTGTTATCACACATTTTTTAAGGCAGATAAGAAATTTAAATATATTACCAATGGAATTAAAAAAAATCTTTATGACGTTTTTACACAAGTGACATATAACTCAGATGTTTACTATTTTTTGTTATTTTGTGAGTGCTTTCTAAATTCAGTGGCCCAGATGGCAGGAAGAGCTCTAAGAAATTATTCTGCTTTGCTGAGATGTATAAGGGTAGAACTACATGTCCTTCATTATTTGTATGTACAAGAGATATTTTCTTCCTTCCAATGCTTTCTGGTTACCTTTAACTTAAAATCATTGCCTCTTCCTTTGAACAAAAGCATCCATCCTTGTCCTCAGGAAAAAAGTTGCACACTAACAGTTTATTTTTCTCTTCTAGTGAATGCTAGGTGAATACAATTTCTCCTTTACTTCTTTCTGAGTCATGAAGACACAGGCTTAAAATTTTCCTATCAATCCCTTGGAGGTTCTGTTTGACAAAGTCAGATGAAGAATTTACCTCCTCCCTCAGGCTTACAGGTTGTAGGATTCTCAGAGACTTCCACTGTAAAGCTTTTAACAAATTGTTGTGTTTTTTGAAAAAAAAAATCAAAAGTAAGCAACATAAAATGTTAGCAGCAAATCTGTCTCTATAAACATCATAATCTGTTGTGACAAGCTGCAGTCTGTTGTGTGCTAACATTTAACTGTGGATCACCTCTGAATATCACAATGGCTCAGGATATTTGGTGAATTCCCAAAAGTGTTTACATATATGATTGAATAAAATACAACTTCTAGAACCTTCAACATCTAGACTTGATGCACTCATGCCTTTAGGTATTTAGCATGTTTTTATTAAATTATGTTTACATGAAACTGTAAATTTGATTATTAATTTTATAAACATGCTTATTTTTTAAACATGCTTATTTTTAATACATTAATTGTTTTGTAAGGAATGCTTATTGAACAACATAATTTTTATAAAAATGATTTCAATTTAGTACTTGATTTAATTATTTTGTAAATTCTTTGAGGGTGACTATTTTTATGTATAAATCCGTATTAATTCAGAACAGTTGCAGAGTCTATGAGACCTATACATGAAATCATTCACTTAATCCGTTCTTCTGCTTCTTTTTTCCTGTTTTTCTTCCTTCTCAGGCTTTCATGGAATATGTTTTATCATTCTGTTTTAACTCCTCTTGACCCAGAAGTTGTGTGTAAGTTTTTTTTGAGTGGTTGCCCTAGAGTTTAAAATATATTTTATGTTGGGGCACCTGGGTGGCTCAGTCGGTTGAGAATCCGACTTTGGCTCAGGTCATGATCTCTTGGTTCGTGGGTTCGAGCCCCGCATTGGGCCCTGTGCTAACAGCTCAGAGCCTGGAGCCTGCTTCAGATTCTGTGTCTCCTTCTCTCTCTGCTCCTCCCTGACTCACGCTTTGTCTCACTCTGTTTCTCAAAAATAAATAAATGTAAAATAAAAAAAAATTTAATCTGTAAAAATATTTTTAAAAAATAAAATATATTTTATTTAAAAATAACATAAGTCAGGCACCTGGGTGGCTTAGTCATTTAAGCATCTGACTTCAGCTCAGGTCATAATCTCACGGTTCATAAATTCGGGCCCCGCATCAGCCTCTGTGCTGACAGCTGGGAGCCTCGAGCCTGCTTCAGATTCTGTGTCTTCCTCTGTCTCTGCCCCTCCCCCACTCAGGCTCTGTCTCTCTGTCTCTTAAAAATCAGTAAACATCAAAAATATTAAAAAAATAATATAAGTATGGTGAAATAACACCTTATGATTTAAGGTAAGTGTACTGTGGATACCTTATAACAATTATTCCCAATACATCTGTCTCATCTCTTGTAATTGTACTGTTATTCTTGTCAGTTATCCACATCCCATCATCCAAAAATTGTTACTGTTATTACTTTAAACAAACAATTATGTTGTAGATAAATTAAGATAAGGAAAATAGAAATTTTATTTTACCTTAATATTTATTTTTTTTCACTCCATTTCTTTCCTCTATGAAGATCCAAGCTTCTGATGTATATCATTTCCATCTACATGAATTGCTTCTTTTAACATTGCCATAGCCAGGTCTGTTGATAATGATTTTTTTTTTTTTTTAGTTTTTATTTATTTGGGGAAAATCCCTGTATTTCTTGTTCACTTTTGAAGGGCAATTTTGCTGGATATGTAATTCTAGGTTGATATGGTTTTTCTTTTCTTTTAACATTGAAAAGATTTTATTCTCTCTTTTAACTTGAATTGTTTCCTTTTTTTAATTTTTTAAATGTTTTTATTTATTTTTGAGACAGAGAGAGACAAGAGCATGAACAGGGGAGGGGCAGAGAGAGAGGGAGACACAGAATCTGAGGCAGGCTCCAGGCTCTGAGCTGTCAGCACAGAGCCTGACACAGGCCTCGAACTCACTGACTATGAGATCATGACCTGAGCTGAAGTCAGAAGCTTAACCAACTGAGCCACCCAGGCGCCCCTAACTTTTATTGTTTCTTCTGAGAGGTCCATGTAATTCTTATTCTTGTACCTCTCCACTTTTGTCCCTTCTCTCTGCCTTCTTCATGACTTTTCTCTCTGACTTTCTTTCATTTCTGCAGTGTGATTATGATATGCCTAGATGTATGCATGTGTGTGTGTGTATTTATATTTTTTATTCAACTTGCTTGGTGTTCCCTGAGCTTCCTGGTGGTGTGGTTTAATGTCCGATATTAATTTTGTCAACTTCTCAGTCATCATTGCTTCAAGTATTTCTTCTGAACTATTTTCACTTTCTTTTCCTTTTGGAATTTCAATTATGGCTATATTACAACCTTTTATTTTGTTCTTTAGTACTTAGATATTCTAATGTCTTTTGTTTTGTTTTGCTCATTTTTTTTTTTTTGTTTTTTGTTTTATTTTGTTTTTACACTTTAGTTTTAGTTTGGGAAGTTTATATGGACCTGTCTTCAAGCTCACTAGTTCTTTCCCCAGTTTTTTTTTTTTAAATCTACTTATTAGCTTATTAAGGACATTCTTTGTTTCTATTCCAGTGGCTTTTATTATTTGTTTTATTTCAAGATTTCCTTTTGATATTTTTCTTATAATTCCTAATTCTCTGCTGAAGTTATCCATTCAGTATTGCATAGTGCTTACTTTTTTCTTTAGATCATTTAATGTATTAAGCATAATTATTTTAAATATATTTTTTCTTTTTAAATGTTTTTTTATTTTTTTTTTTTTTATTTTTGAGAGAGCACAGGTGAGGGAGGAGCAGAAAAGAGGGACAGAGGATCTGAGGCAGGCTCTGTACTGGTAGCAGCGAGCCCCTGTCAGGCTCACACTCATGAACTGTGAGATCATGACTTGAGCCAAAGTTGGATGCTCAACTGACTGAGCCACTCAGGCACTCCTAAATTTCTTTAAATTGTTGGAGAGATACAACATCTGTGTCATTTCCAAGTCTGGTTTTGATGATTGTTTTTTTTTTCTTCAGAAAAAAATGTTCAGATTTTTAAATTTAAAAAATGTGTTTGGGGGCGCCTGGGTGGCTTGGTTGGTTAAGCGTCTGACTTCAGCTCAGGTCATGATCTCACGGTCCGTGAGTTCGAGCCCCGCGTCGGGCTCTGTGCTGACAGCTCAGAGCCTGGAGCCTGTTTCAGATTCTGTGTCTCCCTCTCTCTCTGCCCCTCCCCTGTTCATGCTCTGTCTCTCTCTGTCTCCAAAATAAATAAACGTTAATTTTTTTTTAAATAAAAAATTAAAAAAAAATTAAAAATGTTTTGCCTTTTGGAATAAATATCTTGTAATTTTTTGTTGAAAGCTAACTATCAGGTAATAAGAGCTGAGGTAAATAGGTCTATAGTGTGGGGAATTACCTTAATGTGGCTAGGTGTGTGCTACATTTAATGTTTGCTGTAGCTATATTTAACAGAGGATTTAAATTCCTCTAGTATTCTTGTTTTCATCTTCAACCTTGGCTTTGAGTTTTTTCCTTTGTCCTGCTCCTCAGAAGTCCTTGTCTTACAGGTGTTTCTCTAATTGATGATAATTGCACTGATTTTTGTTAGAATGGTTTAGGGAAGGAAATGTTCTATAATCCTTAGATAAAATTCTTTTAGTTCTTTTAATGAAACTACATTCTAGAGGATAGACTCTTTTAAGTGTTTCTTATCACTCTTCTAGGGCACAGATTTTTATTCTGTTGGTCCTATTTGTGCTCTGTCCACAGAATTCCCAATTCCATCCTTGAAGCCTCTCCTCTCTTGGGTATGTGTGTGTTTGTTTGCCTTCCTCCTTAGGTGAGATAGAAAGGCTGAGGAGTGTTGAAGCGAGGCGGAATATCTTCTGCATTGGGGTGACTTTCCAGAATTGTTCTCTGGTGAGGTCGTTCCTCTCACAGAGTAGGCATTTGTTAATGAGAATGGTCTTGAGGGTTTCAAAATGACCATTGTCCCCTGTGATACTAGGACCTTTCTAAGATCCTTACCATGAGAACCTGGTGAGATTCCCACAGGGAAACGACGCAAAGTGAGGACCCCATTCCCTTCATCACAAGTTATTATGAGTTTCTTTTCTTTTTTTTTCTTATTTTGGATCACAACAAATTTTGTATGCACGATTGTCACAGTCTAACTTTATTCCTCATAATTAATACATTTTACTCTTTAGTTGAATGGGATATAATCACTAACAATAATATATAGTTTGCACTAAATTTATGGATGCTTCGTGTATCACATTTAGTGCATCAACAAAAAAGAAATAGCTGGAATCAGAAAATTTTGTTATAAATTAATTTTGCTTAGGTTCTAGTAATATTTTTATAAACTCATTACTTAAAGTTTCTGATCTTATATTTTTATTTGTATTACTGAATTGTTGGGATTTAACTCTGTAAAATACATAAAACACTTTGCAGAAGATGAAATGAAAACATCCAAACTCAAAAAGAGCTACACAAATTTTAGCATGCTATTTATTATCATATTTTATATAATTATGTATTCCTAGAATTTTTTCCCAGGTCATTCCTCTGGAGAGTCTTATAGTATGAAACATATTTACACAAGTAGTTCATATCATTTATCTCAAAATTTGCTTCTGCTTCTTAGATGAGAAAGAATTTTAAAAAAGATATTGAATTCAGTATTAAAAAGAAAAGACAAATTACCAATATTAATAATGAAACAGGAAACATCACTACTGATCTGTAAAGCATTAAAAGGAAAAAAAATGGATACTCAAACAAGCTATGCCACAATTTTTAAAACTTGGATGAAATGTCTCAATTCATAGAAAGAAACAGACTACCAATACTCATCCAAAAAGAAATAGATAACATGAATACACCTTAATTGGAAGTTAAAAAACTTTCCAAAATGGTAACTTTCCAAACACAAACCTTACCAAAATAGAAACTTCCAGACCCAGATACTTTCAAATGCAAATCTTATGGAATATTTAAGGAAGAATTTTTTTAATATCAGTATCTTCTAAAAAAGGAGGTGGGGGTCATTTTATAAGTCTTTAATGAAGCCAACATTATTACATTTATACCAAAACTGGACAAAAGCATTATGAGAAAAAAAATATACACAACCATATCTTTTGTGGACCTGGACATAAAATGCCTCAAAAATTATCAAAACTGAATTAAAAAATATGGGAGAATTAATATATAATGAGTACTTGAGTTTTATCCTAGGAATTCAGTAAGAGTTCAACCTTTGAAAATTGACCAATGATATGTAACATAATAAAGACTATATAAGGAAAACTACATAATCATTTTTATTTCTAAAACTGTTCTTTTCACCTGAGACAAAAGTATGTGGTCAGTGTTTCCTCCTGCTGATACACAATTAAGTTTAATTTTAGCATATGGAAGAACATGAAAATCTTTTTTTTTTATTCCGTACTACAGAGGTATGTGTTCTGTGAACCACACTCCAAGTTTCCAGTATCTAGTTTAGTTTAGATGCAGAAGAAATCTTCAGGGAACAGTATGTAAGTTATTCACATCAATATATTTATAGCTGCCTTATTCAATTTGCCTTGGATTTTTGAATTCGAGACACTGGGTCAATGATTTTAATTTAGAAATTATAGATTAGAACAGAATTAGACTTTAGTGGCACATATGCCATTAACTTTACATATTTAAAGACACACATTTAGAAAAATAAACATCCTCCAATGGTCCAAAAGTTATATTAGGACAAAAAGGAAGACAATAACATGAAATATTTTGCCTGAAATGAGTAAAATTATTCAAAATTGTACAAGTGTGAGAGTTGTTGCGTTGGTAAGGACTGAGTAACAGATACTTGAAACACAAGTTTGGATAATTGCATTAAGATGTTGTAACAGACATTCATACAAGCATCAGAAAGTAGTTAATCTAAGTGTCAGGAGTGTTCTTTAGACTTTTTGTTCATCAAAGACTCAGAGAGTGCTAAACCTGAACTTTGCCTTCTGTATTAACATGCATAACTATGTACGATGTTTTAACTTCCATTATGTATCTAACACACAATCATTTCAATAGATGCAGAGAACACATTTAACAAAATTCATAACCCATCCATAAAAATAAATCAGCAAAGTCAGAAGAGAAGGAAACTTTCATAAACTAATATAACGAAGGAAACTTTTATAAAACTAATAAAACCCAATACCTACTTGTTAAAAAACCATACTTTCCCTGAAGTCAGGAATAAGTTCAGTATCCTCACCACTTGTATTGAGCATTTTCTTCAAGGACCTACCCAATGCGATATGGCAAGAAAAGTAATTAAAAACCACGAGGCTATGCATATATTCTAATAGTTAAATACCTCAGATTGACAACACCCAATGCTGGTGAGAATATGGAGAAACATGAATTTTCATTCATTGCTGGAGGAAGTACAGTATGATACCACCACTCTGGAAGATAGATAGGTGGTTTCCTATAAAATGAAACCATGCTATCTTAGCAAAACTCTAACCATTACATCTAGTGATGACACTCCTCAATATTTACTTAAATGAGTTGAAAACTTATATCCACACTCACACACAAAAATGAATGTTTATAACAGCTTTATTCATAATTGTCAACACTTGGAAGAAAGCATGATGTCTTTCAATAGGTGTATCATTAAACTCTGCCATACAATAGAATATTATTTAATGATAAAATAAATGAGTGATCAAACTAAGAAAGATATGGAAGAACTTTAAATTGCATATTTCTAAAAACTTTCTATTGCATATTTCAGAAATAAGCTAATCTGAAAAGGCTACATACTCTGTGATTCCAACTACATGACATCCTGAAAAGGTCAAAACTATAAACAGAGCAAAAATATCAGTGGTTGGCAGTAGTTCAAGTGGAAGGGGAGAGGGATGACTAGATAGAATGCAGGCATTTTTAAGGCAGTAGAATTATTTTATATAGTAAGGGAAGATACATGTCATTATACATTTGTGAAAGTACAGAATGTACAACATAAAGAGTAAACCCAGTTGTAAACTGAGGACTGGGTTTGATAATCATGTGTCAATACTGGCTCATCAAATGTAATGAATGCACCACACTAATACCATATTGTTAATAATAAGGAGCACTGAGGGGGCAGGAGGAAAGAGTTGTATATGAACTTTGTAATTCCCACTCAGTGTTTCTGTATCCCTAAAACTGCTAAAAAAAAAAAAGCTCATTAACTTAAAAAAATAAATATTTTAGTAAAAGAAATACATCTATCTATGTAAACAGATGACATGATTTGATATATAGAAAAATCCAAAAGAACTACAAAAAGGCATCTAAAACTAACAAGCCAGTTTAGCAAAGTCACATGGTACAAGGTCAATAATAGTCAATTGCCTTCTTATTTAAAAACGTGAACAATTTAAGGTTGAAATTTAAAAAAAATATTTCATTCTCAATAGCACCAAATGAAAAAGACTCATCTTGGCATGTGTCTAACAAAATATGTGGAGGATCTTTATGGAGAAAGCTAAAAGACACTGACAACAGAAATAAAAAGTCTCAATAAATGGTGTTATATGCAATGTTAATGTGTTTGAAGTCTACATTTTTCCCAGCTGGATCTATGTATTCAAAACAATCTCTTCAGAATCACAGCAAGTATTTAATACGCTAATTCTAAAATTCATAAAGAAAGGTAAAGGAATCAGAAAAAAACAAATCTGGAAAACAATTCTGATAAAGGAGAACAAGATGGGACTAACTCTACCTGATTTTTAGGAATTCCTGTAAAGCCAAAGTAAATGCTACACAGAGGGTGACTTTGATGAAGGAAAAGACACAAAGGTCAATGGAGTAATAGTAATAGCTCAGAAAAACACAAACATGAATGAATTCAATTTTTTGTCACAAAGGTGAAAAAAATAAACTTGAGAAAGTGGTGCTAGAAAGCTTGGATGTATATATGCCAAAAATGAATACAGATATAGTTAACAAACATTATATGAAATTTAATTCAAAATAGATTATAGACATAAATGTTAAATGTAAAATTATAGCATTTTCTAGAAGAACAAAGATCTTTATAGACATTTCAGAGGAAGATAAAAGGATAGAAAATAAGCATATGGAAAGATGCTCAATACCATTAATCAGGAAAATGCAAGTTAAAACCACAGTGAATAACTTCTACACACCTATTGCAATTATTAAAATATATATGTATTTTAATCTGAAAGTACCAAATGCTAGAGAAGAGTCAGAGTAATGGGCAATTATTCATTGTTGATAGGAATGCAAAATAGTACAGACAATTTGTAAAACAGCTTTGGAGGTTTTTGTTTGTGTGTTTTTTAATCAAGCATATGTTTCCCATAAGATCCAACAATCCAGTCCCAGAAATTCACCCAAGTGAATCAAAAACATTTACCTAAAGACCTGTTCAAAAGTGTTTATAGCAGCTTTATTCATAATTGCCACAAACTAGAATTAACAAAGTAGACTTCAGCAGGTGGAAAACAAACAAACAAAAACAAAAAACAAAAACCTTTGGTTCATCCATACAAAAGAATAGTACTGAACAATAAATAAATAAATAAACAACTAAGCAAACATAAACATAAATAAGAAAAAATAATAAAATAATAAAAAATACAAAATAATAAAATAAAATTAAAATAAAATAAAATAAAATAAAATAAAATAAAATAAAATAAAATAAAATAAAATAAAATAAAACAAAATAAAATAGGCTTCTGACTTACACAACCAAATGGATGGATCTTGAATGCATTTTGCTAAGTGAAATGAGCCCAGAACCAACAGACTACAAATTGCATGATTTCATTTATATGTCATTCTAAAAATGACAAGCTCTCTGGACAAAAACAAATCAGTTAGTTGCCAGTAGCTGGGGGAAGGATACAGGAAATACTACAAAAGGCCAGACAAGGGAGTTTTAGGGTAAAGGGATAATTCTGTGTGGTACTGTGACAGTGAATACATGACAGTGAATGCATGTGTAGTGGACATGCATTTGTCCACTACACTAAGAAGAGGGAACTTTAGTGCACATAAAAAAAAAAATCAGGCAGGATTGTGTCAATTATCAGTTGGGAATGCAACTATTATGAATGAGTCTAATTCTGTTTCCAATGAGACTTGAGCCACACTGAAGGGTGTAAGAGGAAGGAGCTCACTAACTAACGTGGTTTTGAAAATTTTTTCCGCTGTGACCTTAAGGTGAAAGAGAAACATATTACACACACACTACATACTTTAATAGATATATATTTTCTTTACACAGATAGAGGTTATTAATTGTGTAACTACTTTAAAAATATGTAGCAGAGTGAACAATGAATAAATATTTTGTAGCTAATGGTAGCTAGGTTTCTCTCTATCCGAAAGAGTTGTTACAAATTACCAAACATGAATGCTAAAACATTGTGATTCATTTTAGATATTAGAATATATATACAAACCTCATAGATGTGTGTGTGCGTATACTGGGTATGTGGGTACAAACACATATGTGTAATTCCTGTCCTCTGCGAGGACTTAAAAGCAGTGACACCCTGTAACAAGGAATATATCTATGATGAAATCTTAATTTATATATATAATTATTCAAAGAAAAAAGAATCACCTCTCTTTGGTGAAATGGAAGATTCTGGAGCTAAGGCTGGGACATATGAGTATGGAGTATCTTGTGGTGTCTAAAAGTAAAGAAGAGCTAAAAAGAAAAGAAAAATGGAGCATACCCAAGGAACACAGGAGCCAATCTGAAAGCGCTTTTTTTTTTCCTACAATTTATTTGTTTATTTGGGAGAAGCGGGCAGAGAGATGGAGACAGAGAGGGAAGAGAGAGAGACAGAGAGAGAGAGAGGGAGAGAGAATCCCAAGCAGGCTCCACACTGTCAGCACAGAGCCCGACAAAGGGCTCCATCTCAGGGTTCCTGAGATCATATGACCTGAGCTGAAATCAAAAGACGGGCACTTAACCAACTGAGCCACCTAGGTGTCCCTGAAAGTGCTTTTAATGACCAAAGTTTGAACATCTTAAAAAACAAATAAATAGGGGTGCCTGGGTGACTTAGTAAGTTAAGCATCTGACTTCTGCTCTGGTTATGATCTCAGGACTCATGAGTTCGAGCCCCATATTAGGCTCTGTGCTGACAGCTCAGGGCCTGGAGCCTGCTTCAGATTGTGTTCCCCTCTCTCTGCCCCTCCCCTGCTCATGCTCCCTCCCTCTCTCTCTCTCTGTCTCTCAAAAATAAATAAACACCAAAAAAATAATAAAAAATGAAAAAACAAATAGTGATAATACTAAATCAAAGAATAAAAGAAATATCCAATAGTCCCTAAAAATGTGAATAGGAATTCAATAAATAAATAAATGGCAAAGAAGTAAGAAATCATCCTTACAGAAGAATCTCAAATAACAGATGCAGTAGCAAGGAAAGAAATACAAGAAGTCATCATTACATCATCAAAGCAAAAGAGGATTGAAAATTTATTTTTTTAAAAACTACATTTTATAGAGCGTGAAATATTAGACATAACACAAGAAATATGGAAGAACTCTACATTGAAGCTAACGTTGATGAGAAACATAAAGGAGGATGTATATAACGGAGGCATATACTGTTTTCATAGACTGGACACTTTAATATTGTGAAGGATGCAATTTTTCTAAGTCGATCTGCCAGTTCAGGGCCAGCACACGCATAATTGTAAGAGCTAATGTTGCAATGAACCCGGCTTTCAGTAATACACTATTGGTTTGAAGTGTGTCACAACTGGTATATTTATTTTTTGATACGGGTTTGTAATTTGATACAACATATACTAGAGGGCTATTTGGCAAATCCTGAAAAATAAATAAATAAACATTGCCTGATTAAATTATTAAGGCATACACATACATTTGAGCATAATAATGTCATTAAATTCATGAAGCTGTATTATATGTCTTAATATGAGTTATTAGCAAAATAAAGTAGTAAATGAAAAAGAGAAGTGTGGAAGAGTCTATTTTAATCAGCTATTGTGTTAAAAGAAAGGATAAAATAGGCATAGGGTTTTTGTTAAATCCTTTTAGGATACTATTTATATTTATATTATGTATATTATACTAATATTACATGTTTATGTTTATATGCTTAGCAGCATGGTTAAGTATATCTTGACCAAAATGGTAAGCAATTAAACATTTTTAGTTATAAGTTATCTTCTATTGTTTGTTTTTAAGTCACAAATTTGCATACCATCTCAGTTCACCATGGCCAGGGAACATGAACTGGCCAATTTGTCTCTGGAAATAAAATTAGACATTCAGTGAAAACACAGGCTGGAGAATATAGAAATACGGGGGAAAAAGGATTTTCTCCTTCTGTCTGTGGATCAAATGAATAGATCACTATTTTCTTTTTTTATTTTTTTTTATGTTTATTTATTTTTGACACAGAGACAGAGTGTGAGCAGGGGGAGGAGCAGAGAGAAAGGGAGACAGAATCCAAAGTAGCTCCAGGCTCTGCATGGGGCTCAAACTCATGAACTGTGAGATCATGACCTAAGCCGAAGTTGGAGGCTCAACCAACTGAGCCACCCAGGCGCCCCGTGATCAATATTTTCTACAGCCACGTCAACCTCTACCATTTGGCTTTCCTATCTGTAGAAAGTATATTTCCATCCTCAGTCTCCTCACAAAATAAACATTCTCTATTATGTACCCGTAACTCGTGTTTTTGAGTGTTAGTGGCCTGAAATTTAAGTGGAACTTGGAATAATAACCCCTGGCAATATTATTTTTTAAGCTCTTTTTAAAATTCTTTTTTTTTTTGTTTTTTTTTTTTCCTTCCCCTCCCCGATGGGTTCCTGTTAAGTTTCTCAGGATCCACATAAGAGTGAAACCATATGGTATCTGTCTTTCTCTGTATGGCTTATTTCACTTAGCATCACACTCTCCAGTTCCATCCACGTTGCTACAAAAGGCCATATTTCATTTTTTCTCATTGCCACGTAGTATTCCATTGTGTATATAAACCACAATGTCTTTATCCATTCATCCGTTGATGGACATTTAGGCTCTTTCCATAATTTGGCTATTGTTGAGAGTGCTGCTATAAACATTGGGGTACAAGTGCCCCTATGCATCAGTACTCCTGTATCCCTTGGGTAGATTCCTAGCAGTGCTATTGCTGGGTCATAGGGTAGGTCTATTTTTAATTTTCTGAGGAACCTCCACACTGCTTTCCAGAGCGGCTGCACCAATTTGCATTCCCACCAACACTGCAAGAGGGTTCCCGTTTCTCCACATCCTCTCCAGCATCTATAGTCTCCTGATTTGTTCATTTTGGCCACTCTGACTGGCGTGAGGTGATACCTGAGTGTGGTTTTGATTTGTATTTCCCTGATAAGGAGCGACGCTGAACATCTTTTCATGTGCCTGTTGGCCATCTGGATGTCTTCTTTAGAGAAGTGTCTATTCATGTTTTCTGCCCATTTCTTCACTGGGTTATTTGTTTTTCGGGTGTGGAGTTTGGTGAGCTCTTTTTAGATTTTAGATACTAGACCTTTGTCCGATATGTCATTTGCAAATATCTTTTCCCATTCCGTTGGTTGCCTTTTAGTTTTGTTGGTTGTTCCCTTTGCTGTGCAGAAGCTTTTTATCTTCATAAGGTCCCAGTAATTCACTTTTGCTTTTAATTCCCTTGCCTTTGGGGATGTGTCGAGTAAGAGATTGCTACGGCTGAGGTCAGAGAGGTCTTTTCCTGCTTTCTCCTCTAAGGTTCTGATGGTTTCCTGTCTCACATTTAGGTCCTTTATCCATTTTGAGTTTATTTTTGTAAATGGTGTGAGAAAGTGGTCTAGTTTCAACCTTCTGCATGTTGCTGTCCAGTTCTCCCAGCACCATTTGTTAAAGAGGCTGTCTTTTTTCCATTGGATGTTCTTTCCTACTTTGTCAAAGATGAGTTGGCCATATGTTTGTGGGTCTAGTTCTGGGGTTTCTATTCTATTCCATTGGTCTGTGTGTCTGTTTTTGTGCCAATACCATGCTGTCTTGATGATGACAGCTTTGTAGTAGAGGCTGAAGTCTGGGATTGGGATGCCTCCTGCTTTGGTCTTCTTCTTCAAAATTCCTTTGGCTATTCGGGGCCTTTTGTGGTTCCATATGAATTTTAGGATTGCTTGTTCTAGTTTCGAGAAGAATGCTGGTGCAATTTTGATTGGGATTGCATTGAATGTGTAGATAGCTTTGGGTAGTATTGACATTTTGACAATATTTATTTTTCCAATCCATGAGCAGGGAATGTCTTTCCATTTCTTTAAATCTTCTTCAATTACCTTCATAAGCTTTCTATAGTTTTCAGCATACAGATCCTTTACATCTTTGGTTAGATTTATTCCTAGGTATTTTATGCTTCTTGGTGCAATTGTGAATGGGATCAGTTTCTTTATTTGTCTTTCTGTTGCTTCATTGTTAGTGTATAAGAATGCAACTGATTTCTGTACATTGATTTTGTATCCTGCAACTTTGCTGAATTCATGTATCAGTTCTAGCAGACTTTTGGTGGAGTCTATCGGATTTTCCATGTATAATATCATGTCATCTGCAAAAAGCGAAAGCTTGACTTCATCTTTGCCAATTTGGATGCCTTTGATTTCCTTTTGTTGTCTGATTGCTGATGCTAGAACTTCCAGCACTATGTTAAACAACAACGGTGAGAGTGGGCATCCCTGTCGTGTTCCTGATCTCAGGGAAAAAGCTCTCAGTTTTTCCCCATTGAGGATGATGTTAGCTGTGGGCTTTTCATAAATGGCTTTTATGATCTTTAAGTATGTTCCTTCTATCCCGACTTTCTCAAGGGTTTTTATTAAGAAAGGGTGCTGGATTTTGTCAAAGGCCTTTTCTGCATCGATTGACAGGATCATATGGTTCTTCTCTTTTTTTTTTGTTAATGTGATGTATCACGTTGATTGATTTGCGAATGTTGAACCAGCCCTGCATCCCAGGAATGAATCCCACTTGATCATGGTGAATAATTCTTTTTATATGCTGTTGAATTCGATTTGCTAGTATCTTATTGAGAATTTTGGCATCCATATTCATCAGGGATATTGGCCTGTAGTTCTCTTTTTTTACTGGGTCTCTGTCTGGTTTAGGAATCAAAGTAATACTGGCTTCATAGAATGAGTCTGGAAGTTTTCCTTCCCTTTCTATTTCTTGGAATAGCTTGAGAAGGATAGGTATTATCTCTGCTTTAAACGTCTGGTAGAACTCCCCTGGGAAGCCATCTGGTCCTGGACTCTTATTTGTTGGGAGATTTTTGATAACCGATTCAATTTCTTCGGTGGTTATGGGTCTGTTCAAGCTTTCTATTTCCTCCTGATTGAGTTTTGGAAGAGTGTGGGTGTTCAGGAATTTGTCCATTTCTTCCAGGTTGTCCAATTTGTTGGCATATAATTTTTCATAGTATTCCCTGATAATTGTTTGTATCTCTGAGGGATTGGTTGTAATAATTCCATTTTCATTCATGATTTTATCTATTTGGGTCATCTCCCTTTTCTTTTTGAGAAGCCTGGCTAGAGGTTTGTCAATTTTGTTTATTTTTTCAAAAAACCAACTCTTGGTTTCGTTGATCTGCTCTACAGTTTTTTTAGATTCTATATTGTTTATTTCTGCTCTGATCTTTATTATTTCTCTTCTTCTGCTGGGTTTAGGCTGCCTTTGCTGTTCTGCTTCTATTTCCTTTAGGTGTGCTGTTAGATTTTGTATTTGGGATTTTTCTTGTTTCTTGAGATAGGCCTGGATTGCAATGTATTTTCCTCTCAGGACTGCCTTCGCTGCGTCCCAAAGCGTTTGGATTGTTGTATTTTCATTTTCGTTTGTTTCCATATATTTTTTGATTTCTTCTCTAATTGCCTGGTTGACCCACTCATTCGTTAGTAGGGTGTTCTTTAACCTCCATGCTTTTGGAGGTTTTCCAGACTTTTTCCTGTGGTTGACTTCAAGCTTCATAGCATTGTGGTCTGAAAGTATGCATGGTATAATTTCAATTCTTGTAAACTTATGAAGGGCTGTTTTGTGACCCAGTATATGATCTATCTTGGAGAATGTTCCATGTGCACTCGAGAAGAAAGTATATTCTGTTGCTTTGGGATGCAGAGTTCTAAATATATCTGTCAAGTCCATCTGATCCAATGTCTCATTCAGGGCCCTTGTTTCTTTATTGACCGTGTGTCTAGATGATCTATCCATTTCTGTAAGTGGGGTGTTAAAGTCCCCAGCAATTACCACATTCTTATCAATAAGTTTGCTTCTGTTTATGAGTAATTGTTTTATATATTTGGGGGCTCCGGTATTCGGCGCATAGACATTTATAATTGTTAGCTCTTCCTGATGGATAGATCCTGTGACTATTATATAATGTCCTTCTTCATCTCTTGTTACAGCCTTTAATTTAAAGTCTAGTTTGTCTGATATAAGTATGGCTACTCCAGCTTTCTTCTGGCTTCCAGTAGCATGATAAATAGTTCTCCATCCCCTCACTCTGAATCTAAAGGTGTCCTCAGGTCTAAAATGAGTCTCTTGTAGACAGCAAATAGATGGGTCTTGTTTTTTTATCCATTCTGATACCCTATGTCTTTTGGTTGGCGCATTTAATCCATTTACATTCAGTGTTATTATAGAAAGATACGGGTTTAGAGTCATTGTGATGTCTGTATGTTTTATGCTTGTAGTGATGTCTCTGGTACTTTGTCTCACAGGGTCCCCCTTAGGATCTCTTGTAGGGCTGGTTTAGTGGTGACAAATTCCTTCAGTTTTTGTTTGTTTGGGAAGACCTTTATCTCTCCTTCTATTCTAAATGACAGACTTGCTGGATAAAGGATTCTTGGCTGCATATTTTTGCTGTCTAGCACCCTGAAAATCTCGTGCCAATTCTTTCTGGCCTGCCAAGTTTCAAAAGAGAGATCAGTCACGAGTCTTATAGGTCTCCCTTTATATGTGAGGGCACGTTTACCCCTTGCTGCTTTCAGAATTTTCTCTTTATCCTTGTATTTTGCCAGTTTCACTATGATATGTCGTGCAGAAGATTGATTCAAGTTACGTCTGAAGGGAGTTCTCTGTGCCTCTTGGATTTCAATGCCTTTTTCCTTCCCCAGTTCAGGGAAGTTCTCAGCTATTATTTCTTCAAGTACCCCTTCAGCACCTTTCCCTCTCTCTTCCTCCTCTGGGATACCAATTATGCGTAGATTATTTCTTTTTAGTGTATCACTTAGTTCTCTAATTTTCCCCTCATACTCCTGGATTTTTTTATCTCTCTTTTTCTCAGCTTCCTCTTTTTCCATAACTTTATCTTCTAGTTCACCTATTCTCTCCTCTGCCTCTTCCATCCGAGCTATGGTGGTTTGCATTTTGTTTTCCATTTCCTTTAAAGCGTTTTTCAGCTCCTCGTGACTGTTCCTTAGTCCCCTGATGTCTGTAGCAAGAGATTCTCTGCTGTCCTGTATGCTGTTTTCCAGCCCAGCGATTAATTTTATGACTATTATTCTAAATTCACTTTCTGTTATATTATTTAAATCCTTTTTGATCAGCTCATTAGCTGTTGTTATTTCCTGGAGATTCTTCTGAGGGGAATTCTTCCGCTTGGTCATTTTGGATAGTCCCTGGTGTGGTGAGGGCCTGCAGGGCACTTCCCCTGTGCTGTGGTGTATAACTGGAGTTGGTGGGCGGGGCCGCAGTCCGACCTGATGTCTGCCCCCAGCCCACCGCTGGGGCCACAGTCAGACTGGTGTGTGCCTTCTCTTCCCCTCTCCTAGGGGCGGGATTCACTGTGGGGTGGCGTGGCCTGTCTGGGCTACTTGCACACTGCCAGGCTTGTGATGCTGGGGATCTGGCGTATTAGCTGGGGTGGGAAGGCAAGGTGCACGGCGGCAGGGGGGGCAGGCTTAGCTCGCTTCTCCTTAGGTGATCCACTTCAGGAGGGGCCCTGTGGCAGCCGGAGGGAGTCAGATCGCTGCCGGAGGTTTGGCTCCGCAGAAGCACAGAGTTGGGTGTTCGCGCGAAGCGAGCAATTTCCCTGGCCGGAGCCGGTTCCCTTTGGGATTTTGGCTGGGGGATGGGCGGGGGAGATGGCGCTGGCTAGCGCCTTTGTTCCCCGCCAAACTGAGCTCTGTCGTCCGGGGGCTCCGCAGCTCACCCTCCCTTTGTCCTCCAGCCTTCCCGCTTTCCGAGCAGAGCTGTTAACTTATGACCTCCCAGACGTTAAGTCACGCTTGCTGTCGGAACACAGTCCGTCAGGCCCCTCCGCTTTTGCAAGCCGGACTCGGGGGCTCTGCTTGGCCAGCGAGCCGCCCCTCCGCCCCGGCTCCCTCCCGCCAGTCCGTGGAGCGCGCACCGCCTCGCCGCCCTTCCTACCCTCTTCCGTGGGCCTCTCGTCTGCACTTGGGTCCGGTGACTCTGTTCTGCTAATCCTCTGGCGGTTTTCTGGGTTATTTAGGCAGGTGTAGGTGGAATCTAAGTGATCAGCAGGACGCGCGGTGAGCCCAGCGTCCTCCTACGCCGCCATCTTCCCAGAATCCCCCAAGCTCTTTTAAAATTCTTATAATGTTTATTCATTTTTGAGAAGGAGAGACAGTGTGAAAGCGGGGGAGGGGCAGAGAGAGAGGAAAACACAGAAGCAGGCTGAGCTGTCAGCACAGTCTGATGTGGGGCTCGAACTCACTCACCGTGAGATCATGACCTGAGCTGAAGTTGGATATTTAACAGACTGAGCCACCCAGGCACCCCTTCCTGGTAATATTCTTGAACTTCAGTTCCTCTAAGTAAGTAACACAGTTTATAGAGTATAGATATGAATTCTGTGGTCTCCATGTTATTACCCAAACTGCAACATTTCTTTTTCCCCCTCTCAACCCCTCATTTTTTAATTGTCACATTTTTAAAATAATTATTACATTATCATGTAGAGTGTGGGATCATGTTTATTTGCTATTGAGGTAACGAAAGGTGTGGGGAAAATATATAGCTATCATTAGTCATTCAGATAACTCATGAGCTTTCAGTTTTTGATTCTTTCATAGTCCTGCAGGCACACAGTTCTGTCAACATATATAGCTTACCTTTCTTGCACCCAACTGTAATTTATTTCTCCAAAAGCCCCACATTCACTTGTAATTTACAATACCAGTTCACTGAACCACATGGAATCACTATTCGACCATCTTCAACACCAAATTCTTTATGTACTCGTATCTTAATAATATTCTAAGTAACAAAAATTGTGTTGTTTTATTCATTAAGCTTATCTTAGGATTCAACATGTTTACTGCACAGTGCTAGGTGCTGGAGTCATGTTGACACACACACACCCACCCCCCCACACACACACACATGCGCACACTTGCACACCCACACAGTGTTTGTACCCATATGGCTATTCTATACTAAAGCACTACAGTCCTAAGATGAGAATTTGTCTCGAATATATACTTCCATTGACTTTCAACAGGTCGCCAGGCCCCTCAGGGGAAGGATTTGCATGTCTTCTGACAGAGTATCATGCACTTCTCACTTAGATATTATTCTGTCTGCTACCTCTATCCCACAAACTGTCCAATTCAATGATTTTATGCATGAACTCTCTGGGCTGCAGTTATTTGATGTTATGATCCGTGATCTCTTAGAAGATGAAAAATTCAAATAGAAAATAAATTAATGAGAAATTCCAACTATTATGAGACTCTCAAAGGAAAGTACATGGTATGATAGCAGATGCGTCAGAGAAGATTTCTTATAGCAAGAGATTTTGTAAGTTTATATTTGAAAACACATATGAGATTTCCTAGGTAGATTGGGAAATTGAAGTGGAGCAATAGAAGCAGAATGAACATGAGCATTCTTCTAATGCAGAGTTTCTCCAAGTGTGGTTCCCCAAAGGATCTCTGAGGTTTTTCCGGGGCTTCTGTGAGGTCAAAACTATGTTTCACTGTGTTGAGGTTTGCAAGTGATCATGCAAAAGCAATAGTGAAAAATGTTACGAGTACTTAAACACAAAATAAAGACAGGGCACCAAATTGTATTAGTAGGCATTTTATTCTTCACTATCACTCATTCAAGAAAATGAAAATGCCTGTTTCACTTAAGAATCTGCACCACCGGGGCGCCTGGGTGGCGCAGTCGGTTGAGCGTCCGACTTCAGCCAGGTCACGATCTCGCGGTCCGTGAATTCGAGCCCTGCGTCGGGCTCTGGGCTGATGGCTCAGAGCCTGGAGCCTGTTTCCGATTCTGTGTCTCCCTCTCTCTCTGCCCCTCGCCCGTTCATGCTCTGTCTCTCTCTGTCCCAAAAATAAATAAACGTTGAAAAAAAGAATCTGCACCACCTGTCATTTTGTCAGTCTGTGAGATCAACTGAAATCACTTATGAAGTTCTTTTGTTGAAAGTACAATGCTTATGTTGAGGAAGAATATTTACATGATCTTTTCTGTCCAGAGTGGAACTAGCTGCATTGTATAGGTACTTGCAAGTAACAATGTGGCTGAAATAAGCTAGAAATGGTTGGTGATGGACAGTTCACAGAGGACCTTCTAAGCTACTTTAGATTTGGTGCTCTTCACATAAGAAAGAACAGAAGCCATTTAAGGAACTGAACATAACTCAGATAATTACAAATATTAATTAGCCAATTTCACTTAAAATGAATTATTTACAGCTTAATGTTAGGCCTCAGTAGTGTCCCCAAGACCAATATGTGTCTCTACCAGACTTATTCCCCACTCCATTGGCTAACATTTACTACATCATTTGATATTTTTATATCCCATATGCCTACCTCTATTCAGTATTTAAGATGATAATCCTACTTGTACCTGGGTGAAAAATAACCCATCAGATGGCAACTTCGTTGTCAGATTAAGAGTATAATGTTGGGACTGTGGAAACTATCTCTGTAGTCCTTTACAGATGATGAAAGTACAGGCCTAATCGCCTACATTTTTTTAGCTACAGATTTGAAAGCCAGACCCACTCTCTGTTAACTTAGCAATATTTGTGCCTAATATACTTACAAAAGCACTATTTTTTGTTCAAATGATATTTTTAATCCATAGTTAACAAAACATGTTTATGGGCAAGCATTGAAAACTAGGAAGAAATATATTACCTTTATATTTCCAAAACAGTCCTGTGGATAAACTGTGTTTTCCGTCTTAAAAAAATTTTACCTTAGAGGAGCTTGGGTGGTTCAGTCAGTTAAGAGTCCGGCTCTTGATTTCAGTTCAGGTCATGATCTCATGGTTCATGAGTTTGAGACCTGCATCGGGCTCTGCACTGACAGTGCAGAGCCTGCTTGGGATTCTCTCTCTCCCTCTCTCACTCTGCCCTTTCCCCAGCTCATGTTCTCCCTCTCTCTCTGTCTCTCAAAACAAACAAACAAACAAACAAACATTTAAATAAATTACTTTAGATGCCATTCCTAGCCTAGAGCTCATAGACCATTTAGAGAGAAATGATACCCGACCAGGCCATTTAATATGTATATGTATGTTATACACACACACACACACACACACATCTATATACATATATACATATATATGTGTGTATGTATATATATATATGTACTCCATTAATATATATTAATTATATATACACATTAATATATATACACATATACACATTAATATATGTGTATAATATACATGTGTATAATATATATATACACATATATACATTTATATATATATATGTGTGTGTGTGTGGACTCCATTAATAAAGATACTTCCCCTTATAAAAATTCTAGCTCTAGAATTTTTTTAAGCAATCTCAGCCAACTAGAGGAAACAATCTTGAGTCCTACAGGGAAGCCAAAATAAAATTCTTCTTTGCCATCAATCATTACTATGGGAAATTGTGCAGCATTGGTGGTATAGTGGTGAACATAGCTGCCCTCCATTACTATGGAAAGTTATCCCTACCTTTCTGTTTAAATTACTTAAAAGTTTTTATTTTCCTCAGCTAATAATGTTCATACTAAATGCATTGTTTGACCCTAAAAACATTCCCCTAACATATTGCTTGAAGAAGTCACATACAGTCTTCAAATAAATGCCCGTTTCGTGTCTAGATAAATGAAAAACACAAATTGATGCATATAAGGTTTGTCACAGAGGGGCCAAGAGGAACATTTATAAGAGGCTTTGAGTTCAGCCTCTGGATCAAGCAGCTCCTTTATGCTGTGCATCCATTCACAGGGAGAAACACAGAATTGAAAGAAACTCTTTCCTGATCATGAAGCTTTCCACTTAAAATCTAAGCGATCATGCTGCCTGTGTGCATCATGAATTCATAACTTTATACATTCTGATCCCATAGCTAGAGTAATGTGCATATACTGTCTTCTATATATTTGTATTAAAGATATTTTGTGTGTGGTGCCTGGGTGGCTCAGTTGGTTAAGCGTCCAACTCTTTTTTTTTTTTTTTACATTTTTTAAATGTTGATTTATTTTTGAGAGAGACAGAGGCAGAATGCGAGTGGGTTAGGGGCAGAGAGAGAGGGAGACACAGAATCCGAAGCAGACTCCAGGCTCTGAGCTGTCAGCACAGAGCCCAACGCGGGGCTCGAACTCACAAGCTGTGAAATCATGACCTGAGCCGAAGTCGCGTGCTCAACCGACTGAGCCACCTAGGCGCCCCCAAGTATCCAATTCTTTTTTTTTTTTTAATTTTTTTTTTCAACGTTTATTTATTTTGGGACAGAGAGAGACAGAGCATGAATGGGGGAGGGGCAGAGAGAGAGGGAGACACAGAATCGGAAACAGGCTCCAGGCTCTGAGCCATCAGCCCAGAGCCTGACTCGGGGCTCGAACTCACGGACCGCGAGATCGTGACCTGGCTGAAGTCGGACGCTTAACCGGCTGCGCCACCCAGGCGCCCCTGTATCCAATTCTTAATCTCAGCTCGGGTCATGTATCCTGAGATAGAGCCCCACATCAGGCTCTGTTCTGACAACCTGAAATCTGCTTAAGGTTCTCTGTCTCCCTCTCCTGTGCCTGTCTCTCTCTCTCTCTCTCTCTCTCTCTCTCTCTCTCTCTCTCTCTCTGTCTCTCTCTCTCTCAAAATAAATAAAACGTTAAAAATAAAGATATTTTGTGTTAAAGATATTTATTTGATGTTACCTCTTAATACACTACTGGTTAGTATTGCCTTCTCTTTCAGTTCATTTTCTAACACACTTGAAGCTGCTATAAATAGAAGTAACTCAGAAACTCAGTCTCTGAGAATCCCAGGTTGATATAAACACAAAGATATATCTGTTCCATTTATACTATAAGAATCTATGAGGTTAGTGAGAAATAAATATAATTGGGAAGTTACAGAAGCATAAAATCAATAAGCCAATTTTGGGGTTAAACGTGGTTTTAATGTCCTATTATTATTTTTCATACTTTTCATACTTTTTCATACTTTTTTCATAACTTGATGTTATTTATTCAAGAATAATTGATAGATGAAAGATAAATATCTAGCTAAAATTCACTTTAATAACAAATTTCTATTTTCTGAGACAAAGTAAAGGAAAAATAAATGACAATATATATTTAATCAGATTCGTTCAACCCAGAAAAGAAAAGCTGTAGTGGGGAGAAGAGAAAAGCCCCGTTAGAATAAAAATGTTAAGCCTTAAAGATGAGTCTGCAAAACTGTAAATCACTAAACAACCAGCATCATTTACCTTCATTTCGAAGCAGCATTCCAGGTAAAGAGTGTGTGTGTGTGTGTGTGTGTGTGTGTGTGTGTGTGTGTTGCAGTGTTACAAAGATTACAACAGATTTAAAGTTATAACCGTAATAGTTGTTGGACTAATTTTAAATAAGCCTAAATAGAAGGTGATTGTTTTCCATTTAAAATTATTGGTATTTCATGAATAACATCCTCTATCCAAATTTTTATTCTCCCATATGTTCTGTTATTAAAAACTAGGTCTTTTGTTTCTAGAAGAAAATTCTTCTGTTTCCAGTTGATTAATTTGCAAAGATGGACACCTATTTTGTTTCTTTCCAATATATACTCTTTACAACATTATTTTACAGTTCTTCCCATTGGAATTTGGATTCTAGTACTCTTCCCTTTAATCTGGTATGTCCTTGTGGGTTTCTTGGTCTAATGAATGTAGCAGGAATCATGATATTCCAGTTCTAAGCCTGGTTTGCTTCCACTATGCATCTTTGGAGTCCTGGCTCCTAGTGAAGATACCTGGTCTAGACCGCTATAAAATGAGCCTGTGATAAAAAGAACCACATTTTCCCAATTCATGTTGCCAAGGCTCCAGAAATGTAAGACATAGGAGTCAATATTAGTAAAGCCAGCCCACAGCTGACATGTGTCTGACAACAGATGAATGAGAAAATCCAGCTGCAACCAGAAAAACCACCAACCTAGACCCAGCCAAAAATGGCAATCCACAGAATCATAACCTAAATAAATCATTAGCCATTAAATTTTGAAATACTGTGTTTTGCAATAACAACTAACTTCCAAAACTGATATTGAAATGTGTTGACTCAAATGGAAGAATGTTATCCAAATTAATTTTTAATAGTAAAACCATCTTTTCATTTTACTTCAAGGAAGGTAGATAAGATAGATATAATTAGAATATCTGCAAATTATCTTATTTCCTTTATTATTACTTTTAGCAGTTTTTATGTTTACATAATGTTTATATTTACAAAAAAGTATAGTGTTGGAAGTTCTAGAATCAGCAATCAGACCACAAGAGGAAATCAAGGCATCAAAATTGGCAAAGATGAAGTCAAGCTTTCACTTTTTGCAGATGACATGATATTATACATGGAAAACCCGATACAATCCACCAAAAGTCTGCTAGAACTGATACATGAATTCAGCAAAATCGTGGGATGCAAAATGAATGTACAGAAATCAGTTGCATTCTTATATACTAATAATGAAGCAACAGAAAGACAAGAAACTGATCCCATTCACAATTGCACAAAGAAGCATAAAATACCTAGGAATAAACCTAACCAAAGATATAAAAGATCTGTATGCTGAAAACTATAGAGAGCTTATGAAAGAAAGGAAATTGAAGAAGATACAAAGAAATGGAGAAACATCCCGTGCTCATGGATTGGAAGAATAAATTTGTTAAAATGTCAATACTACCCAAAGCAATCTACACATTCAATGCAATCCCAATAAAAATTGCACCAGCATTTTTCTCGAAGCTAGAACAAGCAATCCTAAAATTTGTATGGAACCATAAAGGACCCTGAATAGCCAAAGTAATTTTGAAGAAGAAGACCAAAGTGGGAGGCATCACAATCCCAGACTTTACAAAGCTATAATTACAATGCTCTATTACAAAGCTGTATCATCAAGACAGCATGGTATTGGCACAAAAACAGACACATAGACCAATGGACTAGAATAGAGACTCCAGAATTGGACCCACAAAAGTATGGCCAACTAATCTTTGACAAAGCAGGAAAGAATATCCAATGGAAAAAAAGACAGTCTCTTTCACAAATGGTGCTGGGAGAACTGGACAGCAACATGCAGAAGGATGAAACTAGACCAGTTTCTTACACGATTCACAAGAATAAACTCAAAATGGATAAAGGACCTGAATGTGAGACAGGAAACCATCAAAACCCTAGAGGAGAAAGCAGGGAAAAACCTCTCTGACCTCAGCTGCAGCAATTTCTTACTTGACACATCCCCAAAGGCAAGGGAATTAAAAGCAAAAATGAACTATTGGGATCTCATGAAGATAAAAAGCTTCTGCACTGCAAAGGAAACAATCAACAAACTAAAAGGCAACCAACGGAATGGAAAAAGATATTTGCAAATGACATATTGGACAAAGGGCTAGTATCCAAAATCTATAAAGAACTCACCAAACTCCACACCCGAAAAACAAATAATCCAATGAAGAAATGGGCAGAAGACATGAATAGACACTTCTCTAAAGAAGACATCCAGATGGCCAATAGACACAAGAAAAGATGCTCAACGTCACTCCTCATCAGGGAAATGCAAATCAAAACCACACTCAGGTACCACCTCACGCCAGTCAGAGTGGCTAAAATGAACACATCAGGAGACTATAGATGTTGGCGAGGATGTGGAGAAACGGGAACCCTCTTGCACTGTTGGTGGGAATGCAAACTGGTGCAGCCATTCTGGAAAACAGTGTTGAGGTTCCTCAAAATATTAAAAAATAGATCTATCCTATGATCCAGCAACACGACTGCTAGGAATTTCCCCAAGGGATACAGGAGTGCTGATGCATAGGGGCACTTGTACCCAAATGTTTATAGCAGCACTTTCAACAATAGCCAAATTATGGAAAGAGCCTAAATGTCCATCAACTGATGAATGGATAAGGAAATTGTAGTTTATATACACAATGGAAAACTATGTGGCAATGAGAAAGAATGAAATATGGCCTTTTGTAGCAATGTGGATGGAACTGGAGAATGTTATGCTCAGTGAAATAAGTCATACAAGAAAGACAGATACCATATGTTTCCACTCTTATGTGGATCCTGAGAAACTTAGCAGAAGACCATGGGGGAGGGGAAGGAAAAAAATGGTTAGAGAGGGAAAGAGCCAAACCATAAGAGACTCTTAAAAACTGAGAATAACCTGAGGGTTGATGGGAGGTGGGGGGGGAGGGGAAAGTGGGTGATGGGCAGTGAGGAGAGCACCTTTTGGGATGAGCACTGGGTGTTGTATGGAAACCAATTTGACAATAAATTTCATATTAAAAAAAATTCTGGCAAAAAAAGTATTAGTATATACTTAAGCATGAAATTATTCCATTACTTTAGATATAAGCTATTGATTATTTTATACAAATTAAGTGAACAAAATATTTCATATGAATATTAAACAGTTTATATTTATTTTTCATATTTAGCTTAAAATTGTATTAGTCATATAATTTACCTTTCATTAGTTCTAAATGGAATTTACAAATAAATGGTATAAATTTAATAAAACTACATAAAAAATTCAACTTGAAAATTGATGTATACACTGTACAATTATTAAATAATTAGCATTCTGTAATGCTATATTGTCTGCCTTAAGACTTAAATACATTAAAATATAGTTTAATAAAATATAGCTTCAGATATTAGCTATTACTTAATTTGTACTCCCTTGGAAATCCTAAAATATGACAAAATAAAACGTACAAAACTGAATGAAGTGGCTCTTACTCTGAAAACTTCGATTTCCCTCAGAATTTATTTCTGTTTCATGAATCTGGGGTAGAACTCACTTTATTTCAGTTATCTATCTCATATAAAATATCATGTTTTTAATTTTTCCTGAGAAATTCTTGTTATAATGTATACATACATAAGTAGTGTGTTATGTGCATACTTAAGTATATGTACATAGAGGTTTTATATGCAATTTTTATTTTTTTATTATTTTATATGCAATTTTTAAAAAGAACATGATATATGATATTTATAATGTATTCTCTTTAAAATTGCATACAAACACTGAACTTCATACAGTTCCTATGAAGGCAATTTAACTTGGTGTTATGTTTACAAATCGTCTTCTGTCGAGTATGTAAAAATGTAATGGATTCAAATCCCATGTAGAGATATTTGCTTATGTTTCAACTTATGCTAAAATTTCTGATCATAGATACTACAAGTAGAGAGACTTCATCGTATGTACTCTTTATAATATTTTTTGCCTTTCCAAAGTTTCCTGGTTAAAGGTGGGCGTTTCAATTTGTGAAATATTTAATGTCATGAAAAGGTGCTTGATTTAGCATGAAGAGAGAAATTATAACATAGAATTGAAATGCATAGATTCCTGGGTGTAAGCTCACACTTTTAAAAATTGTGTCCATTTAAAAAATAAACTGTAATCTACTTGGTTGTAAGACATAATTTATAAGTTTTCTTGTTTTGTGACTAACATAATATTTAATTTCTATGCATAATGTTTTTGAAAAAAAATTGAAGAATTTCCATGCATAATTTTTATTGTATTACACAAATAAAGATATATTGATAGGGCGATATATAACAATGGAGAAATATCACAAAGACTTATTGAATAAAACTAGAAAATTTATATCAGTGAGTATCAATGATAAGAGATTTTGATTTATTCTTTTTTTAATTCTTTTTAATTTTTATTTATTTTTGATAGAGAGATAGTGAGAGACAGAGTGTGAGCAGGGGAGGGGCAGAGAGAAAGGGAGACACAGAAGCCAAAGCAGGCTTCAGGCTCTGAACTGTCAGTACAGAGCCCGTCGCGGGGCTTGAACTCATGAGCCACAAGATCATGACCTGAGCTGAAGTCAGTCACTTAACTGGCTGAGCCACCCAGGCACTCATTTGATTTCTTCTTGAGAACAATGACTGCTGTATTTCCCATTTTGGTTCTATAGTGTATATTTACGGATTATGTTGATATGAAAAGATACATTTAAAATATTTGTAATCAGTAGCATTTTCCTTACTATGAGTTAAATAAGATGATGATTTTTTTTAATTGAGATATCAATGACATATACTATTATATTAGTTTTAGGTAAACAGTATGTTTTGATACATGTACATACTACAAAACAATTACCACTGTAAATTTAATTAACATCATCTTCACATACAATTATAATTTTTGTGATAAGAACTTTTCAGATCTACTCCCTTAGCAACTGTCAAATATAATACAGCATTGTTAACTATAGCTACCATGTTATACATTACATTCCAGAACTTACCATCTTATAAATAGAAGTTTGTTGGTCTTGATCATCTTTACCGATTCCATCCACCCCCCTTATCCCTACCTTTGTCAACCACCAATTTTTTCTCTGTATCTATGGGTTTGTTTGTTTTTTTGCTTTGTTTTGTTTTGATTTATATCCACCTATAAGTGAGATCATACAGTATTTATCTGTATGTGTTTGACTTATTTCACTAAGAATAATGCCCTCAAGTTCTATCCATGTGGTTACACATGGCAAGATTTCTTTCTTTTTTTATGGCTGAATAATATATCTCACAGCTTTTTTATCCACTCATATTTGCAAATGCTATATCCTATTGTTAGACTGACCCTGTTATCATTATGTATATGATGACTCTCCTTGTCTCTTATAGTCTTTGTCTTAAGATGCTGAACTTATTGGTAATTTCAATAACTAAAAAAATTACTTAGGTATAATTAATACAAAAAATTACAGATTGCAATTAGAAAGCGTTATATGATGATATATCAAAAACATTCGTTTAGTCCCAGGATTTATTATTACTAATCAGTTTTTAATGTCAACTGTATTCCAGGCACATATTTGTTGGGGCACAACCTCAGGAGTTCCCCAGGTGAAATTGGAAATTGGCCTCCGTACACAGAGGACAGGAAGAGACTGAAGAAGCAGACCACTCCAGATGGCTAGGTAGGTGGCACTTTTAACAAGCAAAGGGATTTACTTAATTGCATTTGTCTCCGGTGGCCACAAGGTGAGTAGATCTCTGCACCCGCTTGCTAGAAATTTAAAATTTTCTACTAACACCTTAATGGGGTTCTTTCATGTATCTAATCCAATGGTGTCAACAATACATTACTCTCTTCAGGCTATGTCCTTGAAATGGCTAGTAGGTGAAGCAAATATTTCATGTACAAAGAAGTGGGTAAGGAGCCTTGAATTGCCTGGGCTGGGCTCATGGGTCAACACACACACACACACACACACACACACACACAGAAATTAAATCTATATAAAGTTTAAATTATAGAATTTAGTCACAATGAAAGAGTAGAACATTACATAATTATGCACTTTTTTTGTAACATTGTAACCAAGGATTGGATTTAAATTGATAGCTGAAAGGTACCATAGTCATCATCTAGTTAAAACATGTCATTTCACAGAATAATTTACTGGAATAATAGAATCAGTATCTAAGATTCTCTGTTGAGACTCTGGATGCAGGTACAAATGCTAGTTTTAGGGAAACATCTGTTAATAGATTATTTTATTTATACATTCCCAATTAACTTCATGAACAGTTTCTCATTTAAGTTTTTTAAAAAAATTAATGTTTATTTTTGAGAGAGAGAGACAGACAGACAGAGCACAAGTGGGGGAGGGGCAGAGAGAGAGGGAGACACAGAATCCATAGCAGGCTCCAGGCTCTGAGCTGTCAGCACAGAGCCCGACGTGGGGCTGGAACTCACAAACTGTGAGATCATGACCTGAACCAAAGTTGGATGTTTAACCTACTGAGCCACCCAGGTGCCCCTCCCATTTAATTTTTAATGTTATGTTTAATCCATACATGTTTGGCTAGTTTTTAAAATTTTTTTAACGTTTATTTATTTTTGAGACAGGGAGAGACAGCATGAATGGGGGAGGGTCAGAGAGAGAGGGAGACACAGAATGTGAAGCAGGCTCCAGGCTCTGAGCTGTCAGCACAGAGCCTGATGCGGGGCTCGAACTCACGGACCGCGAGATCATGACCTGAGCCGAAGTCGGATGCTTAACCGACTGAGCCACCCAGGCGCCCCTTGGCTAGTTTTTAATCTGTAACTATGCATATAGTTAATATATATAAAGTAATGATTAAAACAAGGCAAGTGGTCTGGGAAACTTTTTAAAAGTCACTGGTCTACATTCATCGTCTACAATTCTAAAAATAAATAATACACTAACATGTAAAAAGTATTAAGTACCCACACTTTTGTAATGAATAGTCAAATAAGCACTCAATTTAGTCAAAGATATTGCAAAGCATCTTTGCTAATTTTTTTTTTTTTTACATGATTGGTGAATTTAGTGGTGGTCTTGATACCTTAAAAAGGGTGCAGGATAATGAATCTAAATGATTTTGGAGTCTAAACGGTTTCTCATCCTGCTTAACATTTGACAGAAATAGATGTTAACTGGCTCTGTAATCCAAGGTTTGTAGCTCTCAGTTCTCTGAGATAGTCAGTGTTAAGCTGGGTCAGTTGATTCATTTATTAAATCAACTGATGTGTATTAATCAACAAGGATACTAACAGGCAGTCCACAAAACAACTAATTGTTACTTTTAAAAGAAGGTATTTTAATGGGAGGTACAAGCAATTAAAAGTATACCAATTTTAAAATTTAATTTAATGATACATATTATGAAGATAATGAATAAGGAGATAGAAAGTGGTGCCGAAGTGGTGCTGTTAGCGATGTGATTGCCTCTCCAAAGACATGATTTTTGGACAGAGGCCTGAGTGACAGGATGGAATAAGCCATGAGACTCTCCATGTGAAAGACACCGTAGGCAAAGCCTCTTATCCAGGGAAGATGTCTTGGGCAGAAGCACACTCTGAAGTGAATGGAGCAGACTTATCCACAAGGAGTAGGTCAGAGCAGGAGCACCAGATTATGGAGAATCTTAAAGCCAAGTAAAAGATTATTTTATTCTGAGAATGGTTGGGAAACAGGGAGAGCTGACACGGTGACACAGTTATATGAATATATTACAAGGGTCAATCTGGCTACTGTCTACAGAATAGAATAGTAGGGTATAAACATGGAAACAATTTTGACAGTTACAAGGCTGTTGAAATGAGTTGATTTGACAGACAATGATCATGGAGACTATGGTGCAAACAGTGAAGGTCTTGAGAAGCAGGTTTTCCTGGATATAATTTAAGACAGAGCATACATTATGTGTTGAGAGATTTGGCTATGGGGTATGAGAAAATAAAAGTGTCCAAGATGATTCTAAGGACTTTGAGCTAAGAAAATGGATAAATGAAGTTATTCTTTTTGGAGATGTTCAATACTACAAAAGCTGGAAATTTGAAGGTGAATATCAAGCTTTGTATATGTGAAGTTAGGAAGGGCCTTTTGGAACTCTTGGAAATGCTATCAGGCGAGTTGGGTATTTGAATTTTTATTCCAAGGATGTACTCAGAATAAGAGATAACAATTTGGAAGTCATAATAATACATAGGATATTTAATAGCTTCACTGGATGCAGTTGATATACAATAAACATAAAATACTTGAGTTGTTCAATTTTATGTTTTTTGATATATGTATAGACCCATCAAGCCATTGCCGTAAGTAAGATGATAAGCATATGCATCACTGCCTAAAGTTTCCTCATGGCACATTGTAATTCTTCTCTCTCACTAAACATCCTTCACTACAAGGGGTAGAGACCCCCTTTCTCCCCTTAAAGATTTAGACCAAATGTCAATAGTGCTGAGGTTGAGAAATTCTGGTCCACATTCAAGCGATGTTATTTGACTTCAGATATAAAATCAGTGTCTTACCACAGTGCGCCACCATTTTCTCCTTCCAGTCTTTGTTCAACGTTAGTATGTATTTACTTCATGTCTACTATAAACACTGCCTTACAAGTGCTCTTATTTTCGCTGTAACCATCCCCTCACCTTTTACAGGTAGATAAATAATGCGAAGAAAACATCTCTGACAGTTTTCATTAATCCTAAATTCTTCATGTGCATTGAGACATTTCCAGCTGCATTTAAGAATTTCTCTTTATAACATTTTTCAGTCATATTATTAAAATGTGCCACAAGGTTGCTTTACTTTTCTGTTGTTATTACGTATAGGTGTTTTTTGTTTTCTTTTTTCCAATTTTTGGTTCATATTTTTAATTACATTTGGAAAGAGTTTGGCTGTGATACTGAAATAATACTTTCTGTCTCTCTTGTATTAGTTATTCTGGGATCTCAATTACATGTATGGTACACTGCTTGATATCATCCTTCTAATCACTGTAACTATGCTTTAAAAAAATTCTTTATGTTTCTCTGTGTTAAATTTTTAATAATTTCTACTGCTATCTGCAGGTTCACTGATTTATTATGTCTTATCCATAATAGCTATCAATCTCCTTCAGTGAGATTTTAATTTCAGATATTGTTAATTTTATCTTTAAAATTCTCATTTTGTTCTTTATTTAAAATACAATTCTCTCCACGTTTTGAGTAACATGTTGAACATTGGAATATATTAAATTTCTATAATAGCTTTCAAAAGTTCCTTATGTGGTAATTCATTATTTCTGTCATTTCTGAGTGTGTTAGTATTGGCCGATGTTTTAGCTTTGTAAAGAAGGTGTAGATTAGCCACTACTCTACATTATACTTACCTTTACAACTAAGTCATAACCCTAGGGCCTTCTTCTGAATGCTCTAGTTGTGTGACAGATACTGTCACCTTTGGTAAGTCACATCAGGGGCATGTCCCCCTCAAAAGCGGGACCCAAGTTGCTGATCCTAAAGTTGCCCTTTTTAAGAAACTATGTCCTTCAACAGATGAATGGATAAACAGACTATATTGTGAAATAATATCCAGTAATAAATTATGTATGTTTTTAAGTTTATTTATTTTTGAGAGAGAGAGAGAGTGAGCCAGCCAGCAGGGGAGGGACAGAGAGAGACAGGGACAGAGGACTCGAAGCAGGCTCTGCGCTGACAGCAGAGAGCTCTATGTGGGGCTAGAACTCGTGAACCGGAAGACCTGAGCAGACGTCGGATGCTTAACCCACTGAGCCACCCAGGTGCCCCAATAAATGATTTGAGACACGTAACAACAAAAATGAATCTTAAATGCGTTTTGTTATGTGAAACAAGCAAGGTTCAAAAGGCTATTTGCTGTATGATTCAATTTGTATCAAGTTCCATCAACTGCACAATTAAAGGAGAGAACACAGAGTGTGATTGCAGTAGCACAGAAGGGCCGAGTACAGGGTGGGTCCTAGGATATTTGAAAGTAATGAAACTGTTCTGTGTAGTATTGGTATAGTAGATACATTATGTGATAAATTTTTCAACATCTGCGGAACTATGTAGGACAAAGGTGAAATTTAATGCATGCAATTTTTTTTTGAAATCATCCAGAAAAATCAGGGGATCTTATGATAAACTGAAGACTGTGACAAGTGAACCCAACAGTGTTATAAATTTACAATTAACCTCTGTGAACTGGTGGGAGAAAAAAAAGCAAGCTGACCTACATAACTTTACAAAACAGTATTTTGACTAGAAACTCCAAGTATAGAGGTATTAAAATAAACAAAAATAAAAACAAGAACTGAACTTAAACACTGTATTATTGTTTGTAATTTTGTTTTTCAAAATATTCTGGATTAACATATTGAGACAAAACTATATTGTCAGATTGAAAAACAAGTAATTACATGGAAAAGTAGGAAAGTAGGTATCAGGTTTCTCACTCTCAGTAAAGGAAATAGCAAAGAGCCAGACTAAAGATGAAAATAAATTTTGTTGCTACTGAATTAGAGTTGGCAACATCTATGTGAATTCATGTTTACATGTACACATACACACACAGAGATAGATGTATACACAAATAAACATGCATATGTATGTCTATGTATCCCTGTGTGTGTGTGTGTGTAAGAGAGGGAGTAAAGCTGGCTTTGTATGCTGACAGTCCCTGGATACAGTGAAACCATAGCGGTAATGAGAATGTACAAAGCCCAGATTTGAGTTTCCATACACCATTCTCTATTAAAAGGAATTAAGGCTTCTTTGAGCAATGGGTGAACCTAGAACTCAGGCAGGGAAAATCCAAGATAAGCCTGGAACATCATATAATGCTATAAAGTAAGGAAGTGCTGAAAAATAAACTAATGAAGATACATCAAGGTGACACAGAGTCAGCCTAAAAGAATTCACCATGGCCAAAATTGGAGTAATTTGAGCAATGCAATAGAAAATGTGGTATTGGATTACAACCTAAATTATGAGGGGTGCCTGGATGACTCAGTCAGTTAATCATCAGACTCTTGATTTTAGCTCACGTCGTAATCTCATGACAGTGGGTTCAAGCCCCACATCAGGCTCCTCGTTCAGCACAGAGCCTGCTTAGGATTCTCTCTCTCCTTCTGCCCCTCCCCCACTCTTGCACTTGCGCTCTCTCTCTCTCTCTCTCTCTCTCTCAAATAAATAAACTTAAAAAAAAAAAAACTAAATTTGGGTGCCTGGGTGGCTCAGGTCATGATCTCCTGGTTTGTGGATCTGAGCCCTGTGTCAGGTTCTGTGCTGACAGCTTGGAGCCTGGACTCTGCCTTGAGTTCTGTGTCTCTCTCTTTATTATTATTATTATTTTTTTTAATGTTTATTTATTTTTGAGAGAGAGAGTGTGAGTGATAGAGGGCAGAGAGAGAGGGAGACATGGAATTTGAAGCAGTCTCCGGCCTCTGAGCTGTCAGCACAGAGACCAATGCGGGGCTCAAACTCACAAACCGTGAGAATATGACCTGAGCCGAAGTCGGACGCTTAACCAACTAAGCCACCCAGGTGCCCCAAATTCTGTGTCTCTCTTTCTCTCTGCCCTTCCTCCACTGTGTGCACTCATTCTCTCTCTCCCTCAAAAATAAGTAATAAATAAACATTTAAAACCCCCTAAATTATGACACTAATACCAATCCATCTATATTAATATAGCTAAATTACTGAATATATAAATAAAGGGGAAGGACAGGAAAGAATTTTTATATAATGATTAGAAATTATATATTGATATGTGTTTCTTCTTCTTCCAAAAGATTTGTCTTTTCTCAAAAATGGTTTGGCATTAAGTAAATTGCTTCTAAAGAATATAATATGAAAAGGGGGAAATCTTAACATTCAATGCAGAAATTGTGTAAACACTACCCTAAACAAGTGATCAAGGTTAACTTCATCAGCAATAAGTCATTCAGCTTTCAGCCACTTCATTACTGGACATAACGTGGTGGTAAGGGTACTTCACCTCTGTGACATTCTTCCTCAAAATCCATAACCCAGTGTATTGATGGGGTAAAAAAAAGTAGACATGCCCAAATTGAGGGACTTTCTACAACTCTTCAAAACTGTCAAAGTCATGGGGAAAAAAAAACAAAGAAAGGCTGAAGAACTGTCACTGAACAGTAGAGACAGAACACATGACAACTAGATGTAATGTGGCATCTCTGACTGGATTCTGGTGCAGAAAAGACATTAATAGAAAAACTAGTGAGATCCATATAAAACCTCAAGTTTAGTTAATAGTAATGCAACCACATTAATTTTTAGTTTTGACCAACGTGCTGTAGTATGTAAGATGTGAACATTTGGGAACAATTAGTGAAGTATGCATGAAGTCTTGGTACTATTTTTAAATCTTTTTTTATAAAGTTAAAATTACCCCCAAATTATATGCATATGTAATATACATATATATGAAATATATATCTGGAATATATTTGTGAAAAAATATATTATATAATTCATCAAAAAGAAAAAAGAGAGGAAACTTTAGGAACTCCATAATCACAAGCCATACAAGTTTCAAACCTTGAATAAATGAAAATTTCCGTAACTTCATCTCCCTCTAACCAACATGCTGGCAGACCTAGTGGGAGAAAAATAAAATAGATGCTATAAGAAGCAAGTGAGGACAATTCAGGGCAGTCTCAGGACTATGCTAGCAGCTATATTTTATGTGAATTACTTTTTATGCTCTTTCATCCCCCAAATTTATTGGAAGTGTGTCTTTATTTTTAAGGTGGGAATATAACTTAATTAAAATCATGCTTAATAGTACAGTGCCTGATGGAAACTTGTGGTTTCTCTGCATTGGGGATAAGTTTTTTGTTCAGACAAATGATGAGTGGAAAAGAGGTCAGCTGTGCTAAATGGACACATACTTCCACAACTACACTCTACGCTGGGACCTTGATAGTGAACTGTGCCGACCAGACTCCTTTATCACTTCTCTTTGACGTCAGCTAGGAGATGAGAGGGCAGGAGGAAAGTAAAACGGTAATTGATAATGACTAAAGAAGGCTCCTGTTGGACAGTTTTCTCTTCCAGGGTCAGCTCTCTATAGCTTCAAGCAATTGCTCCCTGCTATAGGCTGCATTGTGCCCTCCCCCTAATTCATGTGTCAAAGTCGTAAACCCCAGTACCTCAAACTGTGACAATATTTGGAGTTAATGTCATTAAACAGATAATTAAGTTTAAATGTGGTCTTTGTGGGAGGCCCTAATCCACTATGACTGGTGCCCTTATATAAAGAGGAGATGACACAGACATGCACAGAGGAAAGACCACGTGGAGACACAGGTAAAAGACAGCCATCATAAGCCAAGGATAGAAGCCTCAAAATAAAACTAACCCTGCCAATGCCTGAATCTTGGATTTCTATCTTCCAGAATTATTAGAAAATAGCTATCTGTTGCATAAGCCATGCAGTCTGTTGTAATTTGTTATGGCAGCCCCAGAAAACAAATACACTTGCAAACCTTTCTCTTCCTACCACTGTTGCTACCTCTGAGATGTTTTACGATCCCTTGTTGGTTTCCCTTATCCCCGGAAAACTGTATGTTATTTTTAATCACTGTAATTTTTAGTATATTAGTGTTTTCTGCCAGGACGCTTTTAGACGTGTTACTCTATCACAGAGTGAACAAAATCCTTTCCTCTAGATACTTTAACTAAAATATATGCCATGGGGCATCTAGGTGGCTCAGTCAGTTAAGCATCTGACTTCGGCTCAGGTCATGATCTTGCAGCTCATGGGTTTGAGCCCATATTGGGCTCTCTGCTGACAGTTCAGAGCCTGGAGCCTGCTTCGGATTCTGTGTGTGTCCCTCTCTCTGCCCCTCACCTGCTTGTGCTCTGTCTCTCTCTCTGAAAAATAAATAAACCAAAAAATTTTAATAAAAAAATTTAAAAAATAAAATACATGTCACTTTTCTGGATTATGAATCACAAAATAGATTTTAAATAAAGGTTTTCAATGAGATATGCCTCTTAAAGTTATGAAACTACTGAAAGAGTGAGAAATTTCTTTGCTAAATGTGCCAGATTTGTTTTGGAACTCATTTGGAATCACCATTTCAAGTCCTACATAAGACAATCTATCTTATTACTTTGTATTACATCTTTCTTTTGAAAAAAAATGTTATTTATCTGGATTATTCTTTCTCTTTAAAAAAATATAAGTCCTACTGTCTTCTAGTGATGAAGATTTGTCATCACAAGATATTGTGAAAAAGAAAAACTTCTAGGAATGTCTAAAAGTAAATTTAAAAGAAATGTGTCAAAACTGGCTATGTTCAGGGAAAGTGATATCACCAGGATGGCAACATAGGTCATTGTTGAGCTCACTCCCACTTACAAGATAACAACTAACATCTATCAAGAAGAAGACAGCGCTGAGAGAATGTAAGACCACAGGGGTGAACCAGAAACATGCCCTTCCCCTCACAGACCAAGGCGACTGCATTCGAAGGCTAAAAGAAATGGCTACATGTCGGTGCATAGCATCATGCGGAGAGATCTCCCCTGAGTCTCCATTCCCTCCAATGGGAAGAGAGAGCCTGGGTGAGGGGCAGCCAGCCTTCCCTAGCATTATGGGCCACTTTTGGGGGGCCCCTGCTCTGATCTTGTACCACAGAGATGGCAGGGGATTCTATAGGGCTCTACCACTAGGGATTCTGGCTGTGACAGAGAAGGAAAAGGAATTTGTAACAACCAGCGGATGAATCTTGGCAGATTCACTACATACCTGCAGTGCCAAGTAATCCAAAAAAGTGGCTTTCCTCATCTGCAGGTCCAAGTTCAGGGCACACTCTGGCCAGTAAATTCAGTGAAGTACAGAATTGCCTGATGCGGATGCTCAAACAGTTTTTCCTGCCCTAGAGCCCAATTTGCCCACCCAGAGCTGGTAGGCAAGTCATAGCGCCATCCGTGGAGAGTGTCTTCTGGCCCCATCGGACCTGAAGGGCTGGTGACAACTCCTGGAAGCTGTGCAGTTCAGTGGTCCTTGAGTCGAGAGGTGGGCTAGCAGAGCAGACCACTCCCAGGGCAAAGCCAGTACTGGCATGAAACATTCCCATTCTATGTGCTGGCAAGGTGAGGAATTTACAGCCGAGTTTGAAGGTAGCTCCTGGCTTCTTCCAGCCAGAGAGCCTGTTGAAAAGTTGAGAGTAGACTGAAGCAGCAACTCCCATTCCCAACTAGGTCAGGGAGCTGAGACATGACACCACTCACTGTAGTGTCTTTTGGCCCCAGTGGGCCGAGAGAGAGAGAGAGAGAGCAGGCAAAAACTCCAGAAAGCTGTGTAGCCCAACAACACTTGTGCTGAGAAAGGGACAGACAGAGGAGATAGTTTGCAGAGAAAAGCCAGTGGCTCTGCTCAGCCAGGGAATTTTGGGTGCAGATTAACCTGATAAGACAACAAAAGAGTTTTACTGGTTTTAGAACTGCTTCTCGCGCTACACTTGGGCAGGGAATCTAATTTATAAACTGACTTATTGATCAGTACAGCCGCATCACTGTTCAACCAGAGAACTTAAACAGAGCACACAGGGAGCTGCATAGCCCATTAAACAGCCTTACTTACAGTGATATTTGAACAGATAGAATAGCCTGTGGCTTCTACCTTCTGCAAGGTAGACCTCATATGACCAGAGAATTTAGTATATACTCAGGCCTGAGCCGGGACCCCAACCAATGAGCTGTTGAGGCCCTGGATCCTGGCCTGCTGGCCCGCAAAGATGGGGAAGCTAATTCATAGCTCCATCTACTACTGAACGTAGTACTCAGTCCCACCATCTAGTAAGCCTGACCAGAGAATTTAAGCAACTGCACAGTCTACCCTTCATTCTCATTTGGGTAGGGAGCCAAGCCAGGTGTCCTACCCAGCTGGTATAATTTAAGGGCACATACCCATCCTCAAAGGTCAAAGAGTTGCCTCACCCCAAAATAGACTATAATAAAGGCCCCACCTGCCAAAGACAATACCAGTGGGCACATCGAGAAGCCCAAAGTGAGATGCCTGCTGAGGAGATGTCACTGCAAACCTATAAAATCTGTAAGAGGACTCTCATCATCCAAGTAAGCAGAGGCCAACATGAGGAACCAAGTAGCACAAAAAAACAGGTAAATATAGTTTACCCCAACCTAAAGAAATTAATAAACCTTAAGTAATTTATCTAGTTTCAGAACAATCATCTGAAGAAAGCTGAGTAAGTTACAAGAAAACATAAACAGACAACTAAACAAAATTAAGAAAACAATGTATTAACCAAATGACAAGTTTATCAAGGAAATATCAACCACAGAAAAGAAATAAAGTGTTGGGAAGAAAAAGAAGAGAAGGAAGGAAGGAAGGAAGGAAGGAAGGAAGGAAGGAAGGAAGGAAGGAAAAAGGAAAGAAAGAAAAAGCAAGAAAGAGAGAAAGAAAGAAAAGAGAAAAAACAAGAGAGGAAGTAAGAAATGAAGGAAGTTATCCTAGACTTGAAAATACAGTAACAGAACTGAAGAATTCAGTAGAGACTTTCAAAGGCACATTCAACCAAAGAGTCAGCCACCTGGAAGCTAGGACATTGAAAATTACCCAGTCAGAAGAGCAAAAAAGACAACAAAATTTAAAAGAGTGAAGAAAGCCTACAGGAATTATGAAACTCAATGAAAAGAAATACTACACACATTTTGGAAATTCTAGAAAGATAAGAGAAAGAGAAAGGGACACAAAGTATATTTAAAGCAGTAATGGCTTAAAACTTCCTGAATATGGAGAGATAAATGGACATTCAGATCCATGAGTCCCAAAGGATCTCAAATATGTTAGACCAAAAAAGAGATACATGAAGAAATGTAATTAAATTGTCAAAACTCAAAGGCAAAACAAAACAAAGCAAAAAACAAAACAAAACAAAAAACCAGCCAGAGAAAAGAGAGAGGTTGTATACAAGGAAACCCCTATAAGCCCTGTAAGATCCTAGGCAGATTTCTCTACAAAAACTTCCCCTCCAACTCAGAAAAAATGGGATGACATATTAAAAGTATTGAAAGAAAATATTAGCCATGAATTCTATACCCAGTAAAGCTGTCTGTTCAGAAATGAAGGAAGGATAAAGAGTTATCAAAACAAACAAAAGCTGAGGGAGTTCATCAGCACAAGACCTATTTTCCAATACGCTAATGGGAGTTCAATGGAAGTAAAAGAACACTGATTAACATCTTAAAATCATAAAAGGTAGCAAAGATCTCATTAGTAAAGGTAAATATATAGATATAGTCTACAATAGTCTACAATATGGTAATAGTGGTACATAACTCACAACTCCAGTTTAAAAGTTAAAAAATAACCATAAATACAATAACCTGTTATTATTTACACAATATAAAAGGCATGTAAATTGTAACAGTAATTACCTAAAATGTGGGGAGGAAAAGAAGTAAAAATATAAAGTATACAGATTCTATTGAAGTTAAGTTGTTATCAATTTGAAATAGAGTGTGAATAAACTTCAGATGGTTTATGTAAGTTTCATGATAACCACCAAAGGAAATTCTCTAATAATTACACAAAAGAACATGATAAAAAAAGTCAAAGGATAAAAATGCCAAAGGACATCAACACACAGACACACACACCGACACACATACACATGCACACACACTCATACACACAAAGACAGCAGAATAACAAGGAATAGTGGATCTACACAACACGAGAAAATAATTAACAAATGGCAATAGCAAGCAGCAGTAGGTTCGGCTTTTGGCTTTGTCCAGCAAAACCAAGAATGGCGGAATGAATTACTCAAGATTCCATGCCAGTCAAGAGAGGTGAGAGGCTGGCTAAGGAAAGTCTCCCCGAGCTGCTCTCAAGCATTTATTGAGCATACATTTAGGGAAACATTGTGTAATACCCAGTGAGCTACATGCCAGTAAGAACATATAGAAAAACAAGGAGTTCCCAAGACTACAAAAGAGCAGATGCTGAAAGCAGAGTGGAGAACAAGATAAGATATTCCATAGGTAACATGGTCTAAGGAATTCCTGAGCACAGACAAGGAGACAACACCTAAATACACCTAAATACTAGATACTGGTCAGCTGTTTTCAGCAGGGTCAGAAATCAGTGTAATATGTTCCCTGTAATCTCCTTAACTAGGACAGAGCTATTTGGTCTCCCACAAGTACTTATCTATCAATAATTACTTTGAATACGGATTAAATCCTCCAATCAAAAGATGTAGAATGGCCAAATGGATTAAAAAAAAATAATAAGATCCCTAAATATGCTGCCTACAAGAGACTCACTTTAGCTTTAAAGACACATGTAGACTAAGAGTGAATGGATGGAAAAAGACATTCCAAATACATAGTAACCAAGAAATTGCAGGGGTAGTTATGTTTACATCAGGCAACACAGATTTGGGGCTAAAAATAGTAAAAGGTGACAAAGAAAGTCATTATATAATGATAAAAATGTCAATATGAAAAGAAGATATAACATTATAAAATTTTGTGTGCCCCACATCAGAGCATTTAAATATATAAAGCAAAGGATAACAGAGGTAAAAAGATAAATAAACATTAATACAATAAATTTGTGGAATTTAATACCTATCCTCAATGATAGATAAATCATCTGGACAGATAATCAATATGGAAACTGGATTTTAACAGCACTATAGACCAATGGACCTAAAAGTTATATACAGAATATTCTACCCAACAACAACAGAATACACATTTTTAAGTGCCCATAAACCATTTTCTAAAATAGACCATATGTTAGGTCACAAAACAACTCTTAATGGGGCACATGGGTGGTTCAGTCGGTTAAGCGTCTGACTTAATTTTTGCTCAAGTCATAATATTAAGGTTCATGAGCTTGAGCCCCCTGTTGGGCTCTGTGCTCACAGTGCAAAGCCTGTGTGGGATCCTCTCTCTCTCCCTCTCTCTCTGCTCCTTCCCCACTTCCTCTCTCTCTCCCTCCTTCTCTCTCTCTCTCTCTCTCAAAATTAAATAAACTTAGGAAAAAAAAAAAAACCTCTTAGTGAGTACAAGGAAATTGACATCATACCGAGTGTTTACTCTGACTACAATGGGAGGAAACAATACCAATAGCCTCAGTAACAATAACATTTTCCTCAATAACAAGAGAAAAACTAGGAAATTTGTAAACATATTGAAATTAAACAACACTCTTATAAACAACCAATGGATTAAAGAGATTAAATGAAGAAAAAAGAAAGTTTCTTGAGACAAATTAAAGTGGAAATAGAGTATATCAGAACTTGTGGCGTGTGGCAAAAGCAGTTCTAAGACAGAAGTTCATAGCAGTAAACACCTATAGTAAGAAGAAAGATCCCAAATAAGCAACTCAACATTATGCTTTAAGTAACTAGAAAAAGCAGAACAAAATGAGTACAAAGTTGGCAGAGGAAAATAAATAATATAGATTAGAGGAGAAATAATTGAAATAGAGAAGAGGAAAACACTAGAAAAGATTAACAAACTAAGATTTGGCTCTTTGAAACAATAAACAGAATTGGCAAAACCTTAGCCTGACTAACCAAGGAGAAAAGAGAAAAGACCCAAATAAAATTATAAATGAAAAAGGAGATATTATAACAAGTAACACAGAAATCCAAAGGAACATAAGGAGCTACTTTGAACAATTATATAACAAACAACTGGACAACCTAGAAGAAATGGAAAAAAAGCTTAGAAACTGCAATTTACTAAGACTGAATCAGGAAGAAATGGAAAATCTAAACAGATCAATTGCTTTTAAGGATATTGAATTAGTAATAAAATAAAAAATCTCCCAATGAAGAAAAGCTGAGGACGAGATGGCTTCAGTGGTTAATTTTACCAGTCATTTAAGGAGAATTAACACTAGTATTTCTCAAACTCTTCCAAAGAATTCCAAAGAGGAGAGCATACTCCCAAATTCATTTTATGAGAAAAGCATTATCTAATACTAAAACCAGAAAAGTACACTAGTTGAAAAGAAAACTACACACCAATATCCCTGATAAATACAGGTGCAATTTTTTTTCCGTAAAATGCTAGCAAATCCACTTCAGTAGCAAATTAAAGGAACATTCACCATGATCAAGTATGATTTACTGCTGGATGCAAGGATGTTTTTAATATGCAAATAAATCAATGTATAGATCACCTTAATAGAGTGAAAAAACCCAATCATCTCAATAGATTAAAAAAAAAAACACTTGAAAAAATTTTACACCCCCTCATGACAAAAACTTTTAGCAAATTAGGCATAAAAGGATGATATTTCAACACAATAAAAGCCGTGTATGTCTAAATGTCTAACCCACAGCTAAAATTATACTAAATAGTGAAAGGATGAAAAATTCCCTCTAAGATTAGAAACAAGACAAGGATGCTCACTCTCTCCACTTCTATTCAACATAGTACTGAGGTCCTAGCTAGAGGAGTCAGGTAAGAAAAAGAAATAAAAGGTATTCAATTGGAAACAGCAAAGTAAAATTTTTACCATTTTCAGACAACATGATTTTACATATAGAAAATCCCACAGACTCAGCCAAAAAGCTGCTGGATTTAATCAATGAATTCAATAAAGTTTCAAGATATGAAATTGACATACATAAATAGTGGTGTTTCTAAACACTAACAAATTTTCTGAAAAAGAAATCAATGAATTCATCCCTTTTAAAACAGAATAAAATATATAATACATAGGAATAAATTTAACCAAGGAAGTGAAAGATCTCTGTGCTGAAAACCACAAGACATTGATGAAAAATCAATATCAATATCATGGATTGGAAGCATTAATATTGTTAAAATGTTAATACTACTGAAGGCCATATATAGATTCAATGCAATTTCTATCAAGATTCCAATGGCATTTTCTATAGAAGTTAAGAAAATACTCCTAAAATTTATATGAAACCACAAAAGATTTTGTATAGCTATGGGTTGGGCTTTTGGTTTTGTCCAGCAAAGCTGATGTCAGTAGAAAGGATTACTCAAGACTCCATGCAAGTAAAGACAGGTGAGAGGGAGGCTAAGGAAAGTCTCTCTGAGCTGCTCCCAAGCTCCCTATGTGTTGAGCATACATTTAGGGAAACACTGTGCAAATACTTCAGTGGGCTATGTGCCAGCAAGAGCGTATAGAAAACATGCAGAAAAACAAGTTAAGACACGATAAAATATTCCATGTGATCACGTGGTCTAAGGAATTTATGAGTATAGGCAGGACCTAACTTCTATGTATATGTTAACTAGATAAGCGAAGTGAGTGCCCCTTTTATGTACATTAACTAGATAAGCGAAGTGTGGTCTGCTGTTTTCAGCAAGGCCAAAAAGCAGTTTTCTGCTTTGCAATGCATTCCCTATTATCTACTAACCCAGGACATAGCTATTTGGTTTCTCCATACAGCCAAAGAAAATCTGAGAAAGAAGAACACAGCAGGTCTCACAGTCCCTGATTTCAAGCTATATGGTAAACCCATAGTCATCAAAACAGTATGGTACTGGCCTAAAAGCAGACCAATAGAATAACTGAACAGAATTGAGACCCCAGATATGAACCTAAGCATATACAACCAACTAATATTTGGCAAAGAAGCCAAAAATACTCAATGGAAAAAAAAAGCAGTGTCTTCAGCAAATAGCATATGCACCTATAAAAGAATGAAACTGGACCCATTTCTTACACTATTCATAAAAATTAACTTGAAATGGATTAAAGACTTAAATGTAAGACTGGAAACCATGAAATTCCTAAAAGAAACATAAGAACAAAGCCTCTTTATTTAGGTCTTGGTAATATTTCTGCATATGACACCTAAAGCACAGCAACAAAACAAAAAGTAAGTGGGACTACCTCAAACCTAAGAGCTTCTGCACAGCAAATGAAACCATCAATGTGGTGAAAATACAACCCATAGAATGGGAAAAAAGTATTTGCAAACATACATCTGATAAGGGGTTAATATCCAAAACATATAAGGAATTCTTACAACTCAATAGCAATAAAACAGCTCAATTAAAACAAAACTGGGCATTAGGAGCTGAATAAACATTTTTCCAGAGGAGATATGCAAATGGTCAACAGGTATATGAAAAGAAGCTTAATATCACTAGTCATTAGGGAAGCGCAAACTAAAACCGCAGTGCGATATATTATCTCATGCCTGTTAGAATGGCCATGGTCAAAACGATAAGAGGTAACAAGTGCAGGCATTGATGTTTCAAAAAAGGAACCCTTGTGCACTGTTGGCGTTGGTGGAGACACTGTAAAAACAGTATGGAAGATCCTTAAAAAAATTAAAAATAGAACTACCATATGATCCAGCAATTCCACTTCTGGAAATAACAGAAACACACAAAAAGACATGTTCACCCCCATGTTCATAGCATTATTTACATAATTGTTACCATTATTTACAATAGCCTAATAGAAGCAGCCTAAGTGTTCATTGATGGATATATGAGAAAGCTGTAGTACGTATGCACGTAATAGAATAATTTTCAGTCATAAAAAATGAGGAAATCTTACCGTTTGCAACAATGTGTTGGACTCTGAGGGCATTATGCAAAGTGAAATATAGAAAGACAAATACTGTGTGATGTCACTTATGTAATATCTAAAGCAACAACTAACTCCTGGGGAAAAAAAAAAAGATCAAATTTGCAGTTGTCAGAGGTAGGGAGTGGTAGGAGGGGGGAACTGGAGGAAGGTGGTCAAAGGTACAAAGTTCCAGTTATAAAATACGTGGTAGGTATATAATGTACAGCATGATGACTATAGCTAACAGTGCTGTGTGGTAATAGGAAAGTTGTTAAGAGAGTAAATCCTAAGAGTTCTCATCACAAGAAGAAATTTTTTTTCCTTTATTCTCTTCTTTAATTTCTTTTTATTGTATCTATATGAGAAGATGGATGCTAACTGAACCTATTGTGGGCAATTATTTTACAATATATGTTAATCAAACCATCGTGCAATAGGCGTTAAACCTGTACAGTGATGCCTGTCAATTATTGCTCAATAAAACTGGAAAAAACATTATATTCATAAAAAATGATTTGGGATTAAATATATAAGTGATGACATTCTAAAGTACTACTAATTTAAATGTATATGTTAAAGATTAACTTCTGTTACTTGTTTTTAGTGTCATCAAAATACATTTTACTCTACAATGTATTCATTTTAAAGTTAAAAAAAATTCTTTTAAATTAGATTTTTGCCCACTGTGGGGCTTGAAATCACAACCTTGAGATCAAGAGTCGGTTGTTACACTGACTGAGCCAACAAACGCCCCTATAGTTACTTTATATATATTTTTCAATGTTTATTTATTTATTGAGAGACAGAGAGACAGAGCATGAGCAGGGGAGGGGCAGAGAGAGAATGGGAGACACAGAATCCGAAGCAAGCTCCAGGCTCTGAGCCATCAGCACAGAGCCTCACGTGGGGCTCAAACTCATGAATGGTGAGATCATGACCTGAGCCAAAGTAGGACGCTTAACTGACTCATCCAGGTGCCCCCCCCATAGTTACGTTAAACAAACATGGATTATTATTAAGTATTGACAAAGCCTGGGTTAAAAAATGATTTATATTAAAAGAAAAGAAAGAAAATCATACTTTTTGTAACAAATTCCAAATTTTGAGACTTCTAGTATTGGCTTATTTAGGCAGCATATTTCTTATTTGTTTACATATAACACTTCTTTTTTTTTTCTTTAGTGTTTATTTATTTTGAGAGAGAGAGAGAAAATGAACATGAGCGGGAGAGGAAGAGAGAGAGAAACCCAGTCAGCATCACCCCCCCCCCATCAGCCCCGAGCCCTATACCCAAGGAGATCATGACCTGAGCCAAAATCAAGAGTCTGATGCCTAATGCACTGAGCCGTCCAGGGGCCTCAACATTCCTTATATATAGTATGTTCAACATTTTCAAAGAAATCGCTACACTTTTTCATTTGGATCTTGCCAAATATTATGGTTATGTGGACAAATTTTTGTAATTAAAATTATTTAAGTTGACTTACATGCATAGAATATGTATTTTTCCCATGGCTCTACATCTAGATAAGAATGCTAACCCCTCAAATCTCGCCTAAATGTTCACTAACCATTGATGCTTTCAACTTGGAGAGGGAAAACTATTTCCAGTCTTTTATGAAAGCATTGTTCATCAGGTTGCATTTAGAATGGTACAAAAAATTCATCAGAGAAAAATATCCGTGTCTGTCAGTTAGACTAAAATGGACACAGTGCATTTCATAGAGAATCAAACTGACATAATTGTCCAGCTGATGGTAGGACAAATCAGTGAAGCATCTTACAACATCTGCTGGAAGTTGTTAAGTGTTTGCTGATATGAAGCCTGCCTTTTATTCCCACCATCATTCAGGAGAAGTCCTGACCAGTATAAAATTTGCTGTTCGTAGATGTGCACAGATCACCAGAGACTAATGTTACATTTTCAAAAAGCTGACTTTTTTCTCTTGGGCCTTTGAAAGATTAGAAAGTAAGGTCGTATTCATTTTCAGATTCCAAAAAATAGATTAAATTATTTGACGATCTTCAGATGGTCAAGCAAAAGTTTTTGCCAAGATTTATATGTGAAGGTACTGATGGTATTTATATTTGGTTAGCAATAAATAGCTTTCTTGTTTCCTATGTTTAAGTCACAGAGTTAAAAGAAAGAGGAAAGAGTGAGAGCCAGCCTATCATCTTTACTGAAGATGTCCATGTGTTCGGCTTGTGCAAAAGGACCACCAACAGTTACATATCACCCTCTTCTAACACCATTTTCAATTTTCTGTGGTCTTTATCATTTTTTAATGTTTATTTATTTTTGAGAGAGAGAGAGACAACATGCAAGTGTGGGAGGGGCAGAGAGAGAAGGAGACACAGAATCCGAAGCAGGCTCCAGGCTCGGAGCTGTCAGCACAGAGCCCAGTGCGGGGCACGAACCAGGAGATCGTGACCTGAGCCGAAGTCAGATGCTTAACCAATTGAGCCACCCAGGTGCCCCTATTCTCTGTAATCTTTAAATTTAGCTCTATATCACTTCTGTTCCATTACCTGACAGAAATAGATATGTTTTAGGGAGGTTTTAAAAGCCATCTTTTAGATTTACGTGTCCTGGCAAGTGTATCTTAATAATATCTACCTGAGGCTAAATTAATTATACCTGACATGTACTAAGAACAGTGTCTGACAAATATTAGGCACTAAATAAATGTTATATTTCATCATTATTACCACCATCATCATCAGAAGAGTAATTTAGATAGCAAGAGAGAATTATAGACATCTACTTTGCTTCAGCAATTTATTTATTTATTTATTTATTTTGCTTCAGCAATTTAAAAAACACTCAAATATATTCATAGTAATGCAGTACCTTATTACCCAACAGCATAAACCAAAATTTGATTCCGAGTGATTTGATCCCTTGATGTTTGACTCCTCTTTGGTGATATTGTCAGAGGATGCCCTAGAGAATTCTTCAGATTTCAGCTACCTTTCTCTTTTTTTTTTTTTTTGAACCTAAGTTATCAGTATCCCTGTTAACCTTGATAGATAACTCTTACTGTTGCCTACTAGTTCAGTAAAAACCTTATCTTCCTATTAAAGGAATCAATATGTGTACACCAATGAAATATTTTTCACTTGAAGAGCAAAAATTCTGTCAGATGATCCCAGTAGGCCAGGTGTGTGTGTGTGGGGGGGGGGGGAGCAGAAATGTTTTTCCCAGTGAACAATCACATGTAAGAGTGAAAAATAGGATTCTTTTTTCCATCTCTTTTTCTCTTTCTCTCTTGCTTCTGTTTGTTTTGTTTTGTTTGTTTGTTTTTAACTGTCCCTTCTGACAGTGAGAGGAAACAGCATTGTGCATTTCTTCAACTTTGAATATATCATTTTCTATAATAGGGGCTAGTGTTTCAATGTGATGGAGAATATGATAATAGCCCAATGAAGAAAGTTTTTAAAAATGTCTTTATCATACCAATAGAAACACTTCTGAAGATTCTGAGAGACAATGAAGTTAATATTAATTACTATACAATAAAAATTGGTCTAGTACAGGACTATCTCAGACAAACCTGGATTTGAATGTGCCACCAATGAATGCCATGGGCCTCAACTCATAATATTAAATATATGTTTGTACAGTGAATTATTGGCATAAAACCACTGCCATTATGATGATTTTAATGATTTTGTATAAGACATTAGGCAATCCCAAGTATGCTCAGACTGACTGTTAAGTAGGAGAAAGAAATCCACTTCCCAAATAACCATTGCTTGAAATGAGAAAATATATGGCTACTTCATATGTAACCAACGCTCTGTGATATGTCTGCTTTTCCATGAAAAGGTGGATATTTAGAGATCTTTCCTTGCTTTATTTTCATTCATTGAAAAATGGTCAGACACACACACCACGTGTGTGTGTGTGTGTGTGTGTGTGTGTGTGTCTGTGTGTGTTTTATGGCTTTGAAGATTACTGTAGAGAACTGTGTCACTTCATTCATTTTGGATAGGGTTATTTTACATGGAGTAGAACACTGGACCAAAAGGAATTTTACTGAAATGACAGATATGTAATTTCTATGCAATTAATCTTCTACATTATGCCCCTAATAATTCTTAACAGCATATATTATACCTAATATCCTATGTTCTCTATGTACTAACAGCAGGGAGATATAAGGAATTAATGCCATAATGCCATAAAGGATGTTAGACTATTAAAGCTCTTTTATTCTAATTTGTGTTATATAATGAGCCAAATGATGACTACAACTCAGTACAATAGAATTAACATATACTGTTATCTCTGCTTTATGCTTCTGATATTTTCTAACTATTAACGTAAGAGGGTAAAAATAAATTGGAAGTTTAATTGTCGTTTATGAGATCCTAAGATTGAATTGTTTTGCTGAGGTAAAGAGTACCTATCAGATAAAATCTCTGAAGTTGAAATTGCCAATTAATAATTTTAGGTTGTACTGCTATCTTCCTCCCCAAACCACCTGACTTCTTTTAAGAATAAACAGGGAATCATATTTTATGGTTTTGATAGTGAAACTAATCTCCATAATTCCCCAGGTGAAGTAGTATCACCTTTGGTTTATTATTCTGGGAAAAAGATGCCTCCCTCATGTTCAAATGGTCATATAAGGACTAGAGTTCTGTCAAGTGCTATTACAAATATATGTTTAAAAAAACAGAAAATAATTTTAGGTGAGATGAAAAGACCTGCTAAGTAAACTATTTATCACTTGCCAAAGTAAGCTGCATTCTCATGATAGTTGTAGAGCCAGGTTACAAGATTTTCTGTAAAGATAATGTCTAGGTATTTTTGTTTCCTTGTACATATTTATTCTGAAAAAAAAATAGGAGCGATTATATTTTGAGGAATTCTAGGAACAAGATTTATGGAACATGGCTGTGATGTTTTATGAAATGTCTTTTCTGACTTTGCTATCCTTGGAATCCTGAGATTCCAACTGAAATCGGAAAGTCATTTAATTGAAGTATCTCTCTACAGCGAAATCTACCACCACTCTTTAAAGACCATAATGATCTCTCTTCATTGGTTTTTTATAATAACTTGTTGAGTGCATTCACCTCTGGGTCCATTCAGAGGGCATAGTTTGGCGGAACTGAGTTTCTTACACCTGACAAATCTACTCAAGAAATATCTCTCTATGTTCTTGAAGTCTGTACTGTACATTGTAATCAGGAATTTCTACCATCTCAAATTTTATTTTGATGGCCCCCTACTAAATCCAATCTAATTTCATGGCCCCATACTAAATAACTAAACAAAAAGAGTGATTATAAACATTCCTATATGCCTGATCTAGCACATTGGGTGCATATTGAATGTCAAATGCACTCATTCATCAATTCAAATCAGACTAAAATGATGTTCCATCCTAATTTTGTAGTTTGCAGAAACTATGCACAGATATACTTACCATGATTTTATCCTATAGAATGTAATTTAAAACACATTTACAGTTCTGACATGTAAGTCTTTTGCTCCCAGGTTGACTTTGTAATTGATCCAAAGAACATGATCTAATCTAGTCCTGGAGAAATGAAAGACAGTGAGAATGAGGATTGAATATTTCTTTCTCCCTGCAAGTTCATCTTGTAGGAGAGGTGGCTAAAGAATGTGCAGAAAGCAGATAGAGGAAGAAGTGATTCTGCTGGCAAGGGACACTCTTGATTATAAGATAACTTTTATGACAGAGTAGTGTTGTTTCCTTCAGTGTCTAGAGTAGAGTGTAGCACATAATAAACTCTCAAAAAAGACTTGTTGGGACGCCTGGGTGGCTGAGTCTGTCAAGTGTCTGACTTCAGCTCAGGTTGTGATCTCACTGTTCATGACTTCAATCCCTGCATCAGACTTTGTGATGACAGCTCAGCGCCTGGAGTGAGCTTCAGATTCTGTGTCTCCCGCTGTCTCTAACTCCCCCGCTCAACGCTCCCTCTCTCTCTGTCTCTCAAAAATAAATAAATGTAAAAACATAAATAAATAGAAAGATGATAGATAGATGGATAGATAGATAGATAGATAGATAGATGATATGGTTGAATGAATGAATGAATCTAAACTTTCAAATTTGTCCCCCCACCCACTATTATTTAATCATCTTCCAGATGTTACATTGAAAACTAAAAGGATATGAATTCAAGTTAGACACAGAGGATTCAAAATTTGAATTTTTGTCTGTTATCTTAGTTTTGTGGTTAAAATATAAAAGACATTCTTTTAGAATTATCATAGAATGTTTTTGGAATTTATCCCAAACAGAGAATTTAGACATGTTTAGAAATTTAAAAATTAAAAAAAAAAATTTAATTTACATCCAAATTAGCAAATAGTGCAACAATGATTTCAGGAGTAGATTCCTTACTGCCCGTCCACTGCACACACACCCTCCAGTAACCCTCTGTTTGTTCTCCATATTTATGAGTCTCTTCTGTTTTGTCTCCCTCCCTGTTTTTATGGTTTTTTTTTTGCTTCCCTTCCCTTATGTTCATCTGTTTTGTATCTTAAGTTCCTCATGTGAGTGATGTCATATGATTTTTGTCTTTCTCTGACTAATTTCACTTGGCATAATACCCTCCAGTTTCATCCATGTAGTTGCAAATGGCAAGATTTTATTCTTTTTGATTGCCGAGTAGTATTCCATTGTATATATATACCACATCTTCTTTATCCATTCATCCATCGAGGGACATTTGGGCTCTTTCCGTACTTTGGCTACTGTTGATAGTGCTGCTATAAACATTGGGGTGCACATCCTCCTTCGAAACAGCACACCTGTATCCCTTGGATAAATACCTGGTAGTTGGGTCTTGGGTAGTTCTATTTTTAGTTTTTTGAGGAAACTCCATACTATTTTCCAGAGTGGCTGCACCAGCTTGCATTCCCACCAACAATGCAAAAGAGATCCTCTTTCTCCGTATCCACACCAACATCTGTTGGTGCCTCAGTTGTTAATGTTAGCTATTCTGACAGGTGTGAGGTGGTATCTCATTGTGGTTTTGACTTGTATTTCCCTGATGATGAGTGATACTGAGCATTTTTTCATGTGTCTGTTGGCCATCTGGATGTCTTCTTTGGAGAAGTATCTATTCATGTCTTTTCCCATTTCTTCACTGGATTATTTGTTTTTTGGGTGTTGAGGTTTATAAGTTCTGTATAGATTTTGGATACTAACCCTTTACTTGATATGTTGTTTGCAAATATCTTATCGCATTCTGTCAGTTGCCTTTTAGTTTTGCTGATTATTTCCTTTGCTGTGCAGAAGCTTTTGGTTTGATGAGGTCCCAGTAGTTCATTTTTGCTTTGGTTTTCCTTGCCTCCAGAGACGTGTTGAGTAAGAAGTTGCTGCGGCCAAGATCAAAGAGGTTTTTGCCTGCTTTCTCCTTGAAGATTTTGATGGCTTCCTGTCTTACATTGAGGTCTTTCATCCATTTTGAGTTTATTTTTGTGTATGGTGTCAGAAAGTGGCCCAGGTTCATTCTTCTGCATGTCGCTGTCTACTTTTCCCAGCACCACTTGCTGAAGAGACTGCCTTTATTCCACTGGATTCTTTCCTCCCTTGTCAAAGATTAGTTGTCCATATGTTTGTGGGTCCATTTCTGGGTTCTCTATTCTGTTCCATCGATCTGAGTGTCTGTTCTTGTGCCAGTACCATACTGTCTTGATGATTACAGCTTTGTAGTATAGCTTGAAGTCTGGGATTGTAATGCCTCCTGCTTTGGTTTTCTTTTTCAAGATTGCTTTGGCTATTCGGGGCCTTTTCCGGTTCCATACCAATTTTAGGATTATTTGTTATAGCTCTGCGAAGAATGCTGGTGTTACTTTGATAGGAATTGCATTGAATATGTAGATTGCTTTGGGTTGTATCGACATTTTAACAATATTTGTTCTTCCTATCCAGGAGCATGGAATCTTTTTCCATATTTTGTGTCTTCTTCAATTTCTTTCATAAGATTTCTATAGTTTTCAGTGTATAGATTTTTCACCTCTTTGGTTAGATTTATTCCTAGGTATTTTATGGGTTTTTGTGCAACTATAAATGGGACCAATTCCTTGATTCCTCTTTCTGTCACTTCATTGTTGGTGTATAGGAATGCAACCGATTTCTGTGCATTGATATTATATCCTACAACTTTGCTGAATTCATGAATCAGTTCTAGCAGTTTTTCTGGTGGAATCTTTAGGGTTTTCAGTCATGTCATCTGCAAAGAGCGAAAATTTGACCTCCTCCTGGCTGATGTGGATGCCTTTTATTTCTTTGTGTTGTCTGATGGCAGAGGCTAAGACTTCCAATACTATGTTGAATAAGAGTGGTGAGAGTGAACATCCCTGTCTTGTTCTTGACCTTACGGGGAAGGTTCTCAGTTTTTCTCCATTGAGGATGATATTAGCGTTGGGACGTTCATATATGGCTTTTATGATCTCGAGGTATGATCCTTCTATCCCTACTATCTTGAGGGTTTCTTTCAAGAAAAGATGCTGTATTTTGCCAAATGCTTTCTCTGCATCTATTGAGAGGATCATATGGTTCTTGTCCTTTCTTTTATTGATGTGGTGAATCACATTGATTGTTTTGTGGATATCAAACCAGCCCTGCATCCCAGGTCATGGTGAATAATTTCCTCTTTAATTTCTTGGTTAACCCATTCATTCTTTAGTAGGATGTTCTTCAGTCTGCAAGTATTTGTTAACTTTCCAATTTTTTTCTTGTGGTTAATTTTGAGTTTCATAGTGTTGTGGTCTAAAAATATGCACAGTATGATCTCAATCTTTTTGTACTTGCTGAGGGCTGATTTGTGTCCCAGTATGTGGTCTATTCTGGAGAATGTACCATGAGCACTGGAGAAGAATGTATGTTCTGCTGCTTTAAGATGAAATGTACTGAATATATCTGTTAAGTCCATCTGGTCCATATGTCTTAAGTCCATCTGGTCCAGTCTGTTAAGTCCATCTGGTCTACTGTTTCCTTGTTGATTTTTGGATTAGATGATCTGTCCATTGTTGTAAGTGGGGTGTTAAAGTCTCCTACTATTATGGTATCACTATCAATGAGTTTCTTTATGTTTGTGATTAATTGATTTATATATTTGAATGTCTCCACATTTGGTGCATAAATGTTTACAATTGTTAGGTCTTCTTGGTGGATAGACCCCTTGATTATGATATAATGCCCTTCTGCATTTCTTCATACAGTCTCTATGTTAAAGTCTAGATTGTCTGAAATAAGTATGGCTACTCTGGCTTTCTTTTGTTGACCATTAGCATGATAGATGGCTTTTCATCCCCTTACTCTTAATCTGAAGGTGTCTTTAGGTCTAAAGTGGGTCTCTTGTAAAAAGCATATAGATGGATCTTGTTTTCTTAACCATTGTGTTACCCTATGTCTTTTGATTGGAGCATTGAGTCCATTGACGTTTAGAGTGAGCACTGTAAGATCTGAATTTATTGCCATTATGTTGCTTGTCAAGTTGGAGTTTCTGGTTGTGTTCTCTGGTCCTTTCTAATTGTTGTTGCTTTTGGTATTTATTTATTTATTTATTTATTTATTTATTTATTTATTCTTTCATCTTTTCTCCCCGTAGAGAGTACCCCTTAAAATTTCTTGCAGGGCTGGTTTAGTGGTCACAAACTCCTTTAATTTTTGTTTGTCTGGGAAACCTTTTTTCTCTCCTTCTATTTTGAATGGCAGCCTTGCTGGATAAAGAATTCTTGGCTGTATATTTATGACTCAGTACATTGAATACATCCTGCCACTCCTTTCTGGCCTGACAAGTTTCTGTGGATAGGTCCGCTACCAACCTGATCTGTCTTCCCTTGTAGGTTAGGGACTTTTTTTCCCTTGCTGCTTTCATGATTCTCTCCTTGCCTGAGTATTTTGTGAATTTGACTATGGTATGCCTTGTTGATGGTCAGTTTTTTTGAGTCTAATGGGAGTCCTCTGTGCTTCCTGGATTTTGATGTCTGTGTCTTTCCCCAGGTTAGGAAAGTTTTCTGCTATGATTTGCTCACATAACCCTTCTACCCATATTTCTCTCTGTTCCTCTTCTGGGACCCCTATGATTCTGATATTGTTCCTTTTTAACGAGTCACTGATTTCTCTAATTATTAAATTGTGCTCTTTTGCCTTAATCTCCCTCTTTTCTTCCTGCTTCATTATTCTCCATAAGTTTGTCCTCTATATCGCTGATTCTCTGTTCTGCCTCATCCATCCTTGCCTCCGTGGCATCCACCATGATTGCAGCTCAGTTATAATGTTTTTTTTATTTCATCCTGACTAGCTTTTACCTCTTTTATCTCCACAGAAAGGAATTCTGATGTATTTTTGACTCCAGCCAATATTCTTATTATCGTGATTCTTGATTCTGCTTCAGACATCTTTTATGTATCTGGGTTGGTAAAGTCCATGGCTGTTGTTTCTTCCTGCTCTTTCTTTTGGACTGAATTCCTTTGATTGTATTTTGAAGGGAGAAAAGGAATTAATGAGGTAGAAAAAATTAAAATTAAAAAATATTAAAATTAAAAAAGTATTAAAATTAAAAAATTAAAAAAAACACACACACAAATGAATAAATGATGCTAGATCTTTGGTGTGTTTTGATCTGGGTGTTGAAAGTGGCTTGATCAATTAGAGAAAAACGGGGAAAAAATTTAAAAAAGGAAATTGTTTGAAAATTTGAAAATGAATACAATGAGGTAGACTAAAATGAAATGATGGAAGTAAAGTAGAATTTGAAAAAATTTACACGAAAGTAAAGAATATAGTAGAAAAAAATTAAAGGAAAATATTTTTAATAATAATTAAAAATAAAAGTGAATTTTTCTTTTTCTGTATTCAAGAAAAAAAGAAACAAAATAGAGAAAAAAGAAAAAAAGGTAATTGTTTGAAAATTTGAAAAAGTGAATACACTGAAGTAGACTAAAATAAAATTATGGAAGTAAAATTGAATTTGAAAAAAATTACAGACAAGTAAAAAATATAGTAAAAATTAACGAAAAATATTTTTAGTAAAAATTGAAAATAAAAATGAAGTTTTTCTCTTTCTGTATTCAAGAAAAATAAATGAAAAAGAATAAAAAGAAAATTGAATAGGTGGCCTGGCTAACAGACTGAAATAGGACTGAAATTAGTTTGTTTTCCCCTAGAAGTCAGACTATGTAGAACTTTATAGTCCATAAACTAAGTAGGCGGTGAGACTTTTGTTCTTGAAGAGTGAGGTTGGCCCAGTTGGGCAGGGCTCAGTGTAACAGCTCCGCTCTCCACTAGATGGCACTGCTAGCCTACTGGGGTGGATTTTTCTGTGCTCATAGATGTGTATGCACATGCGCGGGAGAGGTGAAAATGGCGTCACTCAGCTACCCAGTCTCTAGTATCAGAACTCTGTTCTCCCTGGTCAGCAATTGCGCACCAGTCCTCTGTCTTCAGATTTCATCCACTCCCTGCTTTTTCACTGTCTGTGACCGAGCCCCGGGCAGTACCTCTTTCCCGAGTTTTGTTTCAGATGCGGCTGTTTTTCCTGGCCCCTTGCTTCTGAAGGACTGCAGCTTTGACCTGTTCCACCCCCATGTGGGAGGGTCTCACTGAGCAAGGCTGGGTGCCAGCTGCACCCAGGAAAGTTCACGGGACTGTGCTGCTGCCGAGGCCCAGAGACTGCACCTAGGTGCCAGCCTACCCAAGAAAAAGTTCGTGAGACAGTGTAGCAGCAGCATCTCAGGGATTATGGAAAATCACAACACACATCTGGCACCAGGCTTTACCCTCAACGACCGTGTTCCAGCACCAGGGAATGTGGCCGTTTTCTGGGGTCTGCTGGGCCCAGGTGGCCTCACAGCCTCTACCAAATGTTCTTCCAGCAGTGAACTGCTTCTCCCCATGTGGGCCAAGAACCTCCTGGACCCTACTCTGCTCCTGGGGATTCGCCCTTCCCACCAGAGTACTGCCAGGTATCAGCTACGGAGTTTCAGACTCTGTGCTCCCCGTTCACAGTCTTAATGAAATTTAAACCCTCTCTTTTCTCCTTTCTCCCTTTTAGTTTAGTCCCGGTGGCTGTTTCCAATTTTCTACTTCCTCTCCAGCTGCTTTTGTCAAGGGGTGCTTTTCCTGTATCCCCTCCTTCCCCCCCCCCCCCATCTCGGTCCTCTCTTTGCGTGCAAAAACAGTTCCCTGCCCTCTGTGGCTTCTCTCTCCCCAAGTTCACCTCTCCTCACTGTGTACCTGTTGAGTTTGGTGGTTCATGTGGTGCAGATTGTTGTGTTAATCCTCAGATCAGCTTTGTAGGTGTGCAGGATGGTTTAGTGTTGGTCTGGCTGTATTTCATAGACGCAAGACGCACACACAAACTTCCATGCTGTTCTGCCATCTTGGCCCCCTCAGAAATTTAGAAATGAATTTTATATCCTTTTTATTTAAGCAAAGTATTTGAAGGAAACATCCTTCCTTTATATTCTTTGAAATTATCAAGTAGGAATACTTATTCTCCACATCTTTAAGTCATTTATCCATTTAGTACAAAATAAGTGTTGAATATCCACTCTCTTCCACGCACTGTTCTAGGCTAGTGGGATACAGCAGTGAATAAAAGATCTCTCTGTGCGGTGGTGCTAATAAACAAGTAATGAACAAATTGATTCAATGTATGACTTATCCAGTGTTGATGTATGCTATATGAAGAAAGAAGGTAGATTAAATTGGATAGAGTGTTGCCAAGGAGTGTGAGTTGCTACATAGGGTCCTTTTTCCAAGTGATGATAAGGGATCATTTAAGGAATTCTTTTCTCACTGTGCTCCTTAAACTGCCATAAGGCCATTCCTTCTTCCTAACTGGACCTTCACTATTTATCTATCTATCTACCTATATATCTATCTGTTTATCAATTTATTTATTTGGAGAGAAAGAGGAAGTACGTGAGGTGAGGGGCAGAGAGAGAGGAAGAGACAGAGTCCCAAGCAGGATTCGTGCTAAAAGCATGGAGACTGATGTGGGGGTCCATCTCATGAACCGTGAGATCATGACCTGAGCCAAAATTAAGAGTCGGATGCTTAATCAACTGAGCCACCCGGACACCCCTAGGTATTCACTGCTTTTCATATCTAGTCCTGAAACCTCCCAGATATTCCCAGATACTCTTTTTTTTTTGCCTGCAGTCACTTTATGCACCATTTGCTCTATCATTCATTCATGTCTTAGTGTGGGATATAAAGGAAAAAGCAAACTGTCAAATTCGAGGAAAAGAAAGCTATTAGAAAGTATTAGGTAGATAGATGAAAGCCCAAAGTTGTTAGAGAAATAAGAATGTAATTACACAGCCAGGGGTGATGCTCACAATAATAACACAAATTAGTCCATTGCCAGTCTTTCATGGCAAAGATACAGTGCAGTTTCTCCCAAAACTCCACAGTGGTTGGATGCTAGATACTGCTACCAAAACTGTTACTAGTTCTACCTCTAAATATTGCCACTACCACAGCCCTTGTAAAAACTTAAATCGTTGGATTCTGTTTACATATGTGGGATGTGTTTATCTTATTTATTCACATTATGACCCAACTGTGACCTAGCTTCAAGGAAGCTGAAAATTGCTGACTCGATTGGTCAAGGTTTGATCAGAGGATAGAACCAACCTAAATATTTCCATCTGAAAATTATAAATATAGGGAATTAGAGGCTTACCAAATTGTTTGAAGTGGAGAATGAATGCAAACAAATAATGCACTATAAATGCAGGGATGGTAGGACATGAACGCTAATGGTCTCAGTTACCAGATGCAATAACATTTCTCATTCACAAGGAAGACCTGTAATGCTCCTGTAAAAATATCTCACTGGCTATCTACAATAGGTCACAAATTTTTTTGTTTGGTTGTTCATTTTGTTTTGCTTTTAACCACTTTATTCAGGTATAATTGATATGCAAAGAACAACATCTATTTAATGTGTCCAATGGGTGAGTTTGGACATATGCAAACACTTTTGATACTATCACTGCAATCAAGATAATAGATATATCCAACATTTCCCAAAGTTTCCTGTGTCTCTTTGTGGGTCTATTTGTGTGGAGCATGGGATTTTTTTTGTCTATTTTTGTGATAAGAATACGTACCGTGGGATTTACTGTCTTGATGCATTTGAAGTACTCGATGACATATTGTTAACCATAGGCATCATGTGCTAGAGCAGATCTCTAGAACTCACTAACTAGCATAACTGAAACTTTAAGCATCAGACCTAGTTAACAATGGGATGGAAAGCCACACACTTTCTATCACTGCAAAGGAATAACAGCTTCTACTCCTGTTTTGGTTTGTAAATATCAAGGAAGTGATTCTCACTGGTAAAATCTAATCCAGAGTCTTGCTATAAACAAAGTTAGAGAATATTGTTCTAAAGTTTCCAGACATTTTGGTGAGGAAAGAACATAGTGGAAGAGGCTGAGACTGGAACACAGACAAGAGGCAATCCAGAACATTCACTTCATCAGCCTTCTTAAAGGCATATGTACTCTCTACAGATGCCAGATTTTTAACTTACAAAAAACAATTATGCAATCACTGTTATAGACAATAGCATAAAGGGGAACTCTAAGAATTTAGGGAAATATTAAAAATGGGACATGAGGGTAGCCTGGGTGGCTCAATTGGTTGATTGTTTAACTCTTGTTTTCAGCTCAGGTCATGATCCCAGGGTCATGGGTTTGAGCCCCATGTCAGCCTCCACATCTAGCTCCACACTGAGCATGGAGGCTGCTTTGGATTCGCTATCTCTGCCTCTGCTCCTCCCCCTGTTTATACACTCTCTCTTGCTATAAAATTAAATAAATAAATACAAACAAAAATGGGACGTGAAAAATAAACTAGTAGATCCCAGGAAACAAATGAAAGAGGACATTAAAAAAAAAGCAAGAACAAAAACAAAAAACCCACTATAGAATCTGGGTGAACATGAAAGCAGTCCAGACACAGATAGCACTGCTAATATAACAAGAAACATAAAAGACATGATCAAGAATAGTGAGAAAGGGGCGCCTGGGTGGCGCAGTCGGTTAAGCCTCCGACTTCAGCCAGGTCACGATCTTGCGGTCCGGGAGTTCGAGCCCCGCGTCGGGCTCTGGGCTGATGGCTCAGAGCCGGGAGCCTGTTTCCGATTCTGTGTCTCCCTCTCTCTCTGCCCCTCCTCCGTTCATGCTCTGTCTCTCTCTGTCCCAAAAATAAATAAACGTTGAAAAAAAAAAAAGAATAGTGAGAGAAAGGAAATAAAAATTAGTAAAGTGTTAAATAAATTCTGAATGAAATAGTTAAAATAGAAGGCAGAAAAGATGATCCAACCACTCTACCTCATTGGTATCCTTGAGGAAAGAATTAAAAGAATAGATTTAAAAAATAGAATATTTAATACAGCAAAAATTATAGAAAATAAAAATAATGTTTACACATGCAAATTTAAGGGGCATATCTTTTCTAACAATAAAGATTTGGCATAGAATAATCAGAGATATAGCTGTTTGAAGGTAGTAGAATTTTCTAGTATCAATAAATAATTCTTAAAACAGAGAGGCAAATAATTATAGTAATCTATACTAAGAAATGTCAGTCTTGTATCCTACTTCTCCATTGTTACATCCAATGACAGAAAATAGTGACACAATGAGATTTCTCCAAGACATTTTGTAGTAAATAAACTATTATTCAAGATAAAAAATCGTGGTGGAAAGCATACTTGATTATATTAGAATTACTTCCCATCAGTACTTCTTTTAGAAAGTACTAAATACTGCCATTAAAACAAGCAAGAAATTAATGAAGTGATTTTGCCAAAAATCCTGGAGGTGATCGCTGAATCTGTTTCTGCAGGAATAATACCAATATAAATATGGTCTCAAACAAGAGTAATTTTTTTTATTTTTATTTATTTTTTTTTTCAACGTTTATTTATTTTTGGGACAGAGAGAGACAGAGCATGAACGGGCGAGGGGCAGAGAGAGAGGGAGACACAGAATCGGAAACAGGCTCCAGGCTCTGAGCCATCAGCCCAGAGCCTGACGCGGGGCTCGAACTCCCGGACCGCGAGATCGTGACCTGGCTGAAGTCGGACGCTCAACCGACTGCGCCACCCAGGCGCCCCAAGAGTATTAATGATATGAAATCTGCATATACAGAAATAATGTAAACTATATGAATAAAGGAACTATATGCAGAAAAACCATGAAACAATGATAAAAAAAAATCATGAAGATCTATATAAATGAAAAAATAATTCATGTATGTGGATTGGAAGCCGCCATAGGATTAAAATGTTAATTCTTCCCAATTTTATCTACAGAATCTACATAATGCAAATAAAAATCCCACCAAATTATTCTCTGGATATCAATAAACTGATTCTAAATTTTACATGGATGGGCGCCTGGGTGGCGCAGTCGGTTAAGCGACCGACTTCAGCCAGGTCACGATCTCGCCGTCCGGGAGTTCGAGCCCCGCGTCAGGCTCTGGGCTGATGGCTCAGAGCCTGGAGCCTGTTTCCGATTCTGTGTCTCCCTCTCTCTCTGCCCCTCGCCCGTTCATGCTCTGTCTCTCTCTGTCCCAAAAATAAATAAACGTTGAAAAAAAAATAAAAAATAAATAAAAATAAATTTTACATGGATTATTAAAAAAAATACTAGAATATCAACACAAATCTGAAGAAGTAGGGCACTGGAGAACTCACGTTACCTGATTTCAAGCCTTACTATAAGCCACAATAATGCACCACTGTGGCATTGGCAAAAGGCAAGATGTGCAGATCAATACAACAGAATAGAAAGCCTAGAAATAGGTGTATGAAAAATACAGTCAACTGATAATTGACAAAGAAGCAAATTCCACCAAAAAAAAAAAAAAGGAAATTAAGGAAATAATTTAATTTACCATTCACAGTATTAACCTACAGAAATAAGTAGTTTTCTCATATAAAAGCCACACATAGAAAGTATATCAGAATAAAAGGTCCACTAACAATTGCCGAAACTGTTAATGTCTCTAGATACAATCATGACATGAAATGAGCTTGATCTATGTCAAGGAATATTTAAAATATTACTTAAAGACCCAAAGATGGCATAAACAAATACAATGCATATCATGTTCTGCATGGTAATACTCAAAATAATAACAATGCCATTTCTCCATATGTTCATCCATAAATATAATAAAATCCCAATGAAAATAAAAATGGCATGTTGTGGGAAAGAGGTGAAGCAGCAGATCTGGTTTTAAAGGTCATAAGAAAAAATAAATCAGCATGAGCAGCCAGGAACCTTATAAAAAACAGAGTAATAGAAGTGCAGAGGGGAGTAACCCTACAAGATAGTAAAGCATAATATAAAGATGCATAGATCAAAGTCTAAATTCTAGCAATACCTCCACACAATTCTAGGATTTAGTACGTACATTTAAAATCTAGGGGAAGAAGAGATAGATGATTTCATAAATTATGACGGTGCAACTAGACTGTCAGATGGGAAGGGAAGTCCCTTTTTTTAAAGACAGAGACAATTTTCAGCTTTTTTTTTCTGACAAAAATATTCAACATGTACAATTGATAAAGTAAAACATATATTTATACTTATAAACATTGTAATTTATATTTAATTTGTATAAGTTCAAAGGATTTCCAAATTTATGTATATTGAAAACACCGTATTACATTTTATTTGGCTTACGAACTAGATATATTGTAAAGTTCAGACAGAAATGTAACCCGATATTGCAGTATTGGAAAATGAGCAGACTTCTCACATGATCTGATATTTTGATAGTTTTTGCACTTTCCAGTCCATAAATAATTTCCATTTTAGGTATAAATGATGCCTAAAATGGGAAGGGATATATGACTTCAACTTAGAAGGTGTTTTTCAGAAATTCAGTTTGATGATGAGAATTTATTAGCAATAAATAGTCCTACTCAATATAGTAGCCCCTATTGTTTCCAGTACTGATCTTTAAAGTTTTTAAACATTTAATTCTGCTACATAAATGTATTGATCTGACAAATTGGAGTTATATGCCTTCAGATCATAAAACAATCTATGGAATCGTTATAATACTGATTTTCCCCATTAACTTCTGCTTTGTCGTAGTGTCACTTAATGCTTTCTGGTTGGTCTATATGTTCATTTGGGGACATATTTAAAGAATATACAATAAAAATTAAAACAAGTTACAATAGTCTACTAGTTAAAACTACCATGGTAAAATTCAGAGACATTTAAGTGAAAATTAAGAGAAAAATGTGTTTCACACATTGAGTGAATTCAGTGAAGAGCTTGTAAAAAAATACAGAGAAATCAATGATCTTCTAATATAGAAGCAAACACCAGTTAGCTGATAAGACCTAGATATATCAACTAATTTAATCCTAAGAAAGCTCACCTGATCCTAACTAATCTTTACATGAGCTCACTTAGTACATACTCAGAAATTCTTAAATGGTTCCATTTTTAAAGATATGCAGATTACCATATCGCTAAGGAAATAGAAATTTGAAACCTAGGCCATTTTTACCTTTAACAAAAGAACCCCTTTTGACATCTTAATGAGACGCTGAAGCTTTCATAAGTCAAAAGTTGGTGAACCACATGTTTTGGTCACTGCTGTGTTACTAGAGCTTAGCACAGAGCGGTGAATAAATGTATGAAGAACGTATGAATGATTGAAGGAGGAAATACAGAAATGAAACTTAAACATGATGACATACGATAAACTCCAATTAGTTACAAATTAAATGATCTAATAAACAGGAACTTGTCCTAAATAAAATTTTATTATCAGTTGTAGAATTTTAAATATTAATGCGTTCTTAATGATTTTCTTTATATGTCCTATGTTTTCAGTGGACTAATGAAGTAAATAAAGCCCTAAGCTTTGAAAGAATTTGCTGACTGGTTCAAGGTTTATGTGTGACAGTAACAGAAGCAGGACCCAAGTTTCCACAATTTATTTTCGATATCCTTTACTGCTTTTAATGATAATTATTGAGTATTTGGGAAAGAAATAGATTTTATATACAGAGAGATTATATGATGTCATAAAGTTTCGGTTCATGTCTATTTGTTTTATTGTCCTCCTTATTATTTATTTTTTTCTACTTCCTTTTGTTTCACTATATAAAAAAGCAATCAAAGTTAAAATGAAGACCAATGTAGTATCACATTTCTCCCAAACATTGATTCATAATATCGATTATGTTTCAAGGTCTTCATATATTAAGGAATTAAAAAGTAGAAAAGGAGTTTTTTTTTTTTTTTATCCCCAGTTATCTTGCATGATGGATACAGTGCCATACTGTATTGATTAATGAAGGCTATAACAAGAATTCACATTACACTTTGTATTTTAAATAGTCAACCTGAAATTATGTGTTATATGTCTTTGTTATTTATTCAACATTGTTTACATTCAGAGATTGCTTACATTATCAGAGACTGGTCTGACTTATAACACATAGGCTGGTCCAAAGGGAAAGAAGTTGGATACAGGCACTCCAGTGAAAAAGCAAATTTTCTGAAATTGCATGAATTCAAGACTACTTTTGAATGGGATTCTGTATCTTTCTATTGGGATCTTCTTAATGCATGTGGTATGATCTTTATAATGACAATTACGTCTGAAAGAAGTTTCCAGAACCTTAGCATGGGAGAGTCAATATGATGATAAGTAAAGGAAGTAAAGTGCTATAAAACAACTCCCAAATCCCAAATCGCTCATAGAATTCCTTCACCTTTCTTTCTTATAATTAGAAAAATAGATATTGTATTTAATAGAATTATAAGTTCTAAATCAGTGGAAATGCATTTCCATGATTAAGTCAACTACAATAGTAATTTCCGCTTTGTAAGCCTTATTAGTGACCCTTAATTTTTCATGCACATATTACTTTAGAACATATTAAATTGTACAAGTATATCAGTGTTAGGAAAATATCTGTTCATGTAAGATTAGACTATGACCCACAAGAAAAGTCATTATAATCAAAAGTTAAAATTGCACTAATTTCTCTTTAATCTTTGTGTTATATTTATAGTCCTCAGTACTACATGAACAAACTGTTTTATTGCATAAAATTATCCTTGCATACGGTTCAAAAGTTATTACATATCTTTTTTTAAAAAACAATGGTGCCAGCCATTTATTTTCTGGTGAATTCATCTCTTTTATGTTCAAGTGGGATTGGCTCAAACCTCCAAATTCCATTTCAAGTGGAAGTCCACATCCATCATCATTTCTGCAGATACTCAGAGATATTGGTTCTTTCGTTTACCTTGTTTATTGGATTTAAATGTGTTTTCACTTCACAGCTATTAGAATAACAAAGCGCTGACTCCTGAATTATGCCAAACACTGTGAAGGATTTGGAAATTCGGGAACACATCCCTGGTGAAACAGTAACTGGTATATCAGATTTGGAGAGCAACCTGCCAATGAAGGGGCCCCACACAGATAGGATGGGAAAACAGTTGAAGCAGAGAGACAGAGACAGAGATGGAGACAGAGACAGAGAAGTGGAAGGTGAAAGAGAAATTAGGTTTCTTACTCTTATCAAATCACAAGGCCACCTCAGGAGCGATTCACTGGAACCGTACCAACCCATGTGATCCCTGGTCTCATATCCACCCCCTTCTGCCCAATCCTTTCTTTTTTGTCTCTTCGTATATTGTCTCTTGCACTACAGCTCATTGAAATCTCTCCAAATTTCCTTTAGGAATAGCTTTATCAATTCTCTTGTTTTTTCTTTTTAATTTTCTAATAGCTCCTTGGTCTCTCGTCTTCTGATGGAGTTTATGTAGTACTTTACCAAAGGAAAGGAATTCCTTTTGCTAGATATGGGGTCAGCAAATGCTTTCCTTTTCCTCCTGCCTACAGGAGAAAACTTTTTAAATTCTTGTCAAGAAAATACAAATCTTACTATTTTGAGGTTAATTCATAAAAAGCATTCTTCTATTGCTTACTGGGAAGTTCTCTAAGGACTTAAAGATATAGTTACTATAATCAATATAAAGAAGCTATAACTTAAAACCCTAAAACCGTCTGATTTAAAGTTTACTTCATTCTACAGAATTAAAATTTTGTGGTATTAATTAAAAAAAATGTAACCTATTAAGGAATTAACTTTTAAGGGACAAGTTGCAATAGAAATATTCATTTTGTTATATCCTATGAGTAGATTTGGGAAACAAATGATAGATTGTTTTTTTAATTTTGTTTATTTAGTTTGAGAGAGAGAAAGCAGGAAAGAAGCAGAGAGAGAGAGAGAGAGAGAGAGAGAATCCCCAGAAGACTCCACGCTGACAGTGGGCTTGATCTCACAAACCATGAGATCATGACCTGAGCCTAAATCAAAAGTCGGATGCTTAACCAGCTGAGTCACCCAGGTGCCCCTAAAATGATAGATTTTATGGGTGACCCTCCACTAAACGTAATCTCAATCAGAAGATCCTAAGTTCCTTCATAGATTATGGTCCATTCCTTCCTTTACACTTAATATAAAGAACTACAGAAAGCTACTTCAATTAGGGTAAAGACCAGATGGCCTTCTTCCCTCCTGGACAGGAAGGAAGAATTAATAAAATGTATATTCCATTGGTATAATGAGAATACACTGCACAGATTAAGTCACTCAGGTTCACCTAGTCTGGTCTCCAGCATCCATCGAGATTCTCAGGAAAGTACTAGAGCTTTTCAAACCTCACTGAGATTTTGAGTCAGTTTTGAAGTAATACCATGTCCCTCTTTAAGATCAGAGCTACTCCAGTTTTAATGTGCATTCAGACCTTTGGGTTCTTGTCAAGGAGGAGCTCCTGATTCAGTAGATATTCGATGTGATCTTCAGTTTTGCATTTCTAACAAGCCCCTGGGTGATGCTGATACTATTCAGTCCAGTTTCTATTGGGTAGAAAGGCTTTACTGGAAGTGAGAGAGATGCAAATATTAGGTAAATTATAGAGCTCCCTATATGTGCTTGGAGCTTACTTTCGTTTAAAACTTTGGTCTTGTCGCATCGGCGTTCTCTGATAATTAATGTTTTTTTTTCTTTTTGTTTTGAAATGTAGATACATAGGTCCTTACAAAAGTAGTGCAGAGAAGACTCATGTACATTTCCACCAGTTTCTCCCAATGACTACATTTTACTTAATTATAGTATAAGGGCCAGCCAGAAACTTGACATTGGTACAATGTATAAATATGTAGTTATAGGTCATGTTTCAACACGTGTACAGATTCATGTAACAACCAGTGCAGTCATGTTACAGAGCTATTACTTCACCACAAAGATATCCTTCCTGCTCTCCCTTTACAGTACAACCCAATCCCTCCCTCCACCATCCCTAACCCTTGACGGCTGCTAACCTGTTATCTATCTCTATAACTTTGTCATTTCAAGAATGGTATATAAATGAATCTCTCGATGTTACCTTTGAGGATTAGCTTATTTCATTCAGAATAATTCTCTGGAGATTTTTCCTTATCATATGCCATCAATTGTTTTTGCTTGTTTTATATTTTGGGTAGTGTTCCATGTTAGGGATGTACCACAATTTTGCTTTTTGTTTCTTTTGTTTTGTTTTATCCTTTTGCCCATTTGAGGCATTGTGGTTGTTTCAGTGTTAGGGTCTATTACAAAGATAGCTGCTATAAATACTTGTGTGCATGCTTTTGTCTGGACATAGTTTTCATTTCTGAGAGAAATGGTCAGGAGTAAAATTACAGGGTCATATAGTAAATCTATGTGTAGTTTATTTTGCAGACTGCAAAGCCATTTTCCAGAGTGGCTGTGGCTGTATCACTTTACATTTTCATCAGCAATGTACAAGTGATTTATTTTCCTGTATCTTTACCAGCATTACATGGTGTCACTATTTTGTGTACTTGTTCTAATAGAGGTGTAGTGATCTCTCATCGTAGTCTCAATTGGCATTTTCCTACTGCTAATGATGTTTTAGCATCTTTTCATGTATTTATTGGTTATCAATATACCTTCTTAGGTAAAATATCTCTTCATGTCTTTTGTCCATTTTTAATTGATCATTTTTTAATAATTGAATAGTTATTTTTTTTATTTTTTTCAACATTTATTTATTTGTTTTTGAGGGACAGAGAGAGACAGAGCATGAGAAGGGGAGGGGCAGAGAGGGAGACACAGAATCCAAAACAGGCTCCAGGCGTCGATGTGTCAGCACAGAGCCCTACTCGGGACTTGAACTCACAAACCGTGAAATCATGACCTGAGCCGAAGTCGGATGCTCAACAGACTGAGCCACCCAGGCACCCTCTCTGTACTTTGTTTCTGCTTTCTCTTCCCTTATTTCCTGGGGTTACTTGATTATTTTTTAGAAATCCATTTTTATTTATTTATGGTGTTTTTGAGTGTCTCTTTTCATAGATTTTTCTAATGGTTGCTCTAGATATTTCTATATAATATATATACATATATATATATATACACATATATATGTGTATATATATATATATGTATATGTATTAATGGGAGACTTTAGAGTCTAAATGTTAGAATGCCAAATACAGTGAAATTTATGTGGAGCAAGAATCATTGCAAGTCCATGGACTCTTAATAATTTCAAAAATCGTATGAAAGTAACTACCATTGTAAGCGTCAGTGTTTAACAAGTCTAAATTCTAATTTATTTGGAGTACTTGTACTTCGCTTTCTGTGTACGTTCTGTGTACTTACCATGGTGCTCATCTGTTGCTCCACAATGTCTTAGGGAATCTTTGGCTTAAGATAGTCTTTTAGATGGAAAGGGTTTTTAAAAAAGAGAGAAATATTTTACTAGAGTGATTTACAAATCTGTAAACCTACCCATGGCCACACAATGTCGTCTAAATGACATCTGTTCACTACCAGGAAATCTGAAAAACTAGTTTCCTACCACTGCTGCCCTTGCCACTAATCTGCTCCAAAATGTGCACACTGGCTCTTCTCCATCGTGCCGCCTAGCTGCGTGCCCGTGGCTGAGATGGCCACACCAGATTGACTTGCCCCCGTTCATTACAGCTCAGTTTTATAGCCATAGCCCTTCCACTTGTTATTACTTTGTGGCAGAAAATTCTCCCATTAGTTCAAGTCCGAGCACTTGTCCCTGCCAGACCAAAGCCCACTTCAGCCCTGTGCCATTTTGGGGATCCTTTCACTTTAACTTCCTAGCTACAATCAAAAAAGAAAAAAAAAGTGAAGTTAATTCTTTGCTTTTCTTGCTATAAATACTTCATCAAGTCACGTAGGTTGAGAGCTGATACACGTAAGTTAAAAGAACTGAAACCATTTTTTTGTGAGTCCTTATGCTTCAAAGAAATAAATCCTTTTTCCCTGTCACTCCCAACTCTTTCCTTCCTCTGAGTTTAGTTTGCACATTTAACTTTTCTTAAAATATTCCTCAATTTTAATCCAGTAAGTAATTCATATTACTACATTCATCCATTCATTCATTTTAAAAATAATTCCTCCAGGGGCGCCTGGGTGGCGCAGTCGGTTAAGCGCCCGACTTCAGCCAGGTCACGATCTCGCGGTCCGTGAGTTCGAGCCCCGCGTCAGGCTCTGGGCTGATGGCTCGGAGCCTGGAGCCTGTTTCCGATTCTGTGTCTCCCTCTCTCTCTGCCCCTCCCCCGTTCATGCTCTGTCTCTCTCTGTCCCAAAAATAAATAAACGTTGGGAAAAAAAATTTAAAATTTAAAAAAAAAATTTTTTTTTTAAAAAGTTAGGGGCGCCTGGGTGGCTCAGTCAGCTAAGCATCAGACTTCGGCTCAGGTCATGGTCTTACAGTTCCTGGGTTTGAGCCCCGAGTCAGGCTCTGTGCTGACAGCTCAGAGCCTGCAGCCTGCTTGGGATTCTGTGTCTCCCTCTCTCTTTACCCCTTGCCCGCTCACATTCTGTCTCGCTCTCTCTCAAAAATAAATAAACATCAATTTTATTAAAAAGTTAGATATAGGGGCGCCTGGGTGGCGCAGTCGGTTAAGCGTCCGACTTCAGCCAGGTCACGATCTCGCGGTCCGTGAGTTCAAGCCCCGCGTCAGGCTCTGGGCTGATGGCTCAGAGCCTGGAGCCTGTTTCAGATTCTGTGTCTCCCTCTCTCTCTGCCCCTCCCCCGTTCATGCTCTGTCTGTCTGTCTCAAAAATAAATAAACGTTAAAAAAAAATTTTTTTTTAATTAAAAAAAAAAATAAAAAAAAAATAAATAAAAATAATTCCTCCAGTGAAAGCATTACACATTACCAAATGTCTGAAAATGAGTGCTGATGCCTTTTCATTAGTAATGAAAGAGAAAACAATAATTTGCACACTTGTAGGCATTTGATATATCAGGTTGAATTTGACCCGATGAATACATCCTCAAACAGTGCTTTTCAAACTTTAATATGGGGATGTTGTTAAATCCAAACTGTGTTATAGGTATGACATAGGGCCTCAGACTTGCCATTTCCTGGAAACCAGTCAGAATGATACAATCTGAGTGGCAAGGTCCTAGGTAATTTCAACTGAATATATCATCTTCGGGCAATCTATGTTGTCATTTTTTTTGATATCTGATTATTTTAATAACAACCCTTGAAAATAATGTAGGGCAAGTAAAGCACAATCCTGGAAGAAGAGTTCCCTCTGGGTAAAAATAAATGAATGTTTATTCTGTTTTAAATGGTATCACTACCATTATTCCTTTTATTTTGCCTTTAAATTAATTCCACACAGCTTGAATTAAGAATTCATCATTTTGTCTTCTTCAGATTTGTCTGTTTAAAAATGACTAATGCAACAGTTTGATTGTTTAAGTAATATTCTCCTGAAGGATTTGTCTGATATATATTATTTAAATAATGGGGTGCCTGGATGGCTCAGTTGGTTAAGTGTCTGACTTTGGGTCAGGTCATGATCTCGCAGTTCACGAGCTCAAGCCCCGCATCAAGCTCTGTGCTGTCAGCTCAGAGCCTAGAGCCTGCTTTGAATTCTGTGTCTCCCTCTATCTCTGTCCCTCCCCCACTCACACTCTGTCTCTTTCTCTCTCAAAAATGAATAAACATTTAAAATTGTTTTCAATAAAAAAATAAATATTAACAAAGGTATGGATATAGATAAATTCTCATTTACTGTAAATACTTGATGTGTGTTAACTTAAAAAAAAAGACCAGATTATTTTGTGTTAAGATAAATTATTGAAATTCAATTTTCTTCAAACCATTCGAGTATTCATATTCTTACTTATGTGATGACCTATTATTTTAGATCATTTATCACTATTTTAATAATTTCTATAATTTTCTTATAATATTTAATTTCATCGAAAAATTATAAATAATTATCTGTATGAAGTTTTTTTTAAGCAAATTTGATTTCCTAATAGCACTGTAGCCTTAATTATACTTCAAAAATGACAAGGCCACTTAGAAATACTAATAAAACATATTGAATATTCCTTTGTAGTCTATTGATCCAAAGGAGAAAATTATTCTTTATACTAAATAGCTCTGCATCTTGTGGAAGTGGAAACAGATACAGGCTCATTAAAAAATATGTATTTAAAGTCATTTGCAAGATCCAAATTATATAAGAATTTAGCTTCTAAGAAGAAACTGAAATTAATCCCAAACTCTAAAATTTTGTACAACATGTAATTCTCAGGTAGCTTGTGCCTTTCTTAGTTGAATTTTTGTTTCTATACTAGCCACTTTCAATATCAACCAGGTATCAAAGTTTTACTAATATTTTACCTCTCGTAATTCTACTCCTAACACCTCCCAGGGTGGTTGATTTATGAAATGCAGTTACACAGTAGTGAATTTTTAAGGAGATACACTTAAATATTGCACTTTGGGAAGCTATCCATTAATATCATATAAAACTTTTCAATCCATTGTCTTTTATTTCCTTTTGTTACCACAAGGGTCAGAGATACAGCTTTAGTGTAAATACAGTTTTCTTAGTTCATTCAGATCTTCAAGTACAGTTATCTCCTTAAAAATTGTTCAAGCAGGGCAACTGGTTGGCTCAGTCTGTTAAGTATAAGATTCAGTTTCAGCTCAGGTCACAATCTCAGTTTTGTGAGATCAAGCCCCGCCTTAGGCTCTGTGCTGACAGTGCAGAGCCTGCTTGGGACTCTTGATCTCTCTCTCTCTCTCTCTCTCTCTCTCTCTCTCTCTGCCTCTCCCCTGCTTGGTCTCCCTCTCTCTCTAAGTAAATAAATAAACAAATACACTTTAAAAAATGTTGTTCAAGTATAACATAAATAGTCAAGAATAACATTATCAGTTTTCTATCTCTTACTATGTAATGGTATCTTAATGGGCATTAGAATTTTGTTGCAGTTTCAAACAATAAAGACACTAGTAGTTTCTTATTAGAGAAATTCCATTTTTCTTAGTATTTGTGAAGATTTTCTTTAGGAAATGATTTCAAGACCATTGAGAAACAACGTAGTACAGTTAGTCTCATTAATTTATAGTTTCAACTCCATTCTGACTTAAGATATTTTGACATAACTCACTCGTCCTATTAACCCCCATATTCTAAAAGAAATAATAACAATGGGTGTTTACTTTCCTATACCTATCTATATACAAGCATTAAACTAAAAGTATCAAGTCCTAAGTCTAAGAGATTTGGTGAAGCTCAAAATCTAGAGGCACATCTCAAAAGTTCATGTCAGAATTCAAGATTTTATGAGTAAGAAATAGGAATCTAACCAAGAAAAATTTGCCAGCTGAGATAATTAATATGACTAGAGTCCAGAATAAAAGGATTGGCACATCTAATATAACCCATGCTTATTATTATCCATGCTGGTTTTTTAATATTGTAGAATCCATCACCATGAACTGCTTTGCGTTTTTGATTATTCAAATGCTTTATCTTATTCATGATAACTAAAGTGTCACTGTTTTCTCCAAGGAGTCTGATAAATATTAAAACACTGTATCTTTTGTTAAATGTTACAATCAGTATACCATCTTATAATAAATGTTGTCTAAAATTATGTGTTGGGGCGCCTGGGTGGCGCAGTCGGTTAAGCGTCCGACTTCAGCCAGGTCACGATCTCGCGGTCCGTGAGTTCGAGCCCCGCGTCAGGCTCTGGGCTGATGGCTCGGAGCCTGGAGCCTGTTTCCGATTCTGTGTCTCCCTCTCTCTCTGCCCCTCGCCCGTTCATGCTCTGTCTCTTTCTGTCCCAAAAATAAATAAACGTTGAAAAATAAAATAAAATTATGTGTTAACTTACTTCTTATAATTGTTTTTTATGTTGTTTTTCAAAAACTCCTAGCATAGAGAAGTAAAAGTAGGCACAGAGGTGGGCACATGCTGGGTATAAATAAAATAATAATGGATACTTTAGTTAAGTGGCTGAGAGCAGTGACTCAGCAGCCAAATTGCCTGGGTTTGCATTCAAACTTTATCATGCTCTTGGCCTTAAACTTCACCACTCTGTGGTTAGTTTCTTTATTAGTACAAATGAGAGTAGTCTTTCCTTTTAGGTTTGTTGTGATTGTAAATAAACTAATACATTCAAGAATTTATGCCAGTGCCAAAAATAATAAATAATCTTTAAAGGGTAGCTATTATTATTCAACAATTACATTTGTGTTGATGATCTTCTCATGATGTTGCTTACTTTGTATATGCAGTCACTAAGTGATTTATCTTTCAGATTCTGAGATATTAACTGCAACTATCTGAATAATAATTTTGTTCTAAATAGCAAGTGATAAAAGACCCAAATAATTTCCCTAACATTTGGCTCAGATTCACTTCACTTAAAAATAACCAAAATTGATTTCCTCAGTAAGTCCTCTTTATTTTGGACAATATCAGTTTCATTTGGGTTCTATGAACTCATTCTCTGTCATTCATGTACAACGGTTAGGGCTAGTATCTTGCCCCTGCACATCATTGTCCTGTTGCCAGATTGCCCTTCTACAGCACAGAACTGAAAAAAAAAAAAAAAAAGTTTAATGAGTCAGTGTTTCCGCAGTGCTCTCAGGGAGAGGATAATTATTGACATATACTTTCATCATCTGTGGGATAATTAAAGGCAAATTGATTGTGGTCTCAGATAAGAGTTACCGAGGTACTCACATCTGAACTCACACTTAGGAAAGCTCTTGTACCTTTGGCTTTAGATTTGCACACCCATCCACAGGGCCAGCAGTGCAGAATATAACCGGTGTTGGTGTGGAAATGTACAGTCTCTTTGTGCCTTATTAAATATATGATCTGGGTAAGTATATTATAAACTTAAAGTTAGACTATTCGAAGGAAATGTGCAGTTGGTTGGTATCACATGCAGAATTGCTGAAATTATAGCCTATTTTAATCCAGTGGGTTTGTCTGTTTCCTTGTTGTTTCCCAAACTAGAATTCCCTTAGCTGAAGGAGGAGAAAAGATACTTAAAAAAATAACTATGTATGACTCAGCTATATATTATCAGAAAAACAAATAATGATGCAAAATGGGAAGAGGTGCTAATCAATACATAAGGGATGTACTGGGCAGTATGATTGTTTGAGCAACCCAAATAATTGATAGAAATAGGTGAAACACAGCTTTGCGTTTGGCTGAAACCAAAAAAAGGGAAAAATGTTGTGACTGGGGAATAATGATTTTTCCAGATTCTGTAGAATAATAGTATAATTTTAGATAATATATAATGCCCTCTGTCTAAATTTAGAATACATTATAGACCCTATTTTGATAAAACTGGAATGTGTAACTACCTATTCTAAAGTAGTTGAATTATTCTTCATTTGTGTTAATTTCTTAAAGAAGTCTAATATGTAATATATGTATATTTTAAAAAGTATTAAGTATCAAGAAAAATGGTATTTAATGGGCATTATTCCCTACCAGTGTTATGTTATGGAAGTTACAAAGTACTTGTATATACTTGTGAATATAACTTTGTATTTTTAGTTTAATACTTAATACAGCAGGACTTTGTAAATATCTACAGCTAATCAAAACTAGCTTAATGAGATATCAGAACTAGATAGAACACTGCTATATATGAGAAATTACAACCTCAAATTTGATTCAAATGCTGTGTATTGTGAACACTAGTTAACTAATTTAAAGTTCACAAGCATATCACCATCTCTACACTAGGGAAGTTCCCTTGTCTGTTAAAAAAAGGGATTAATAATAAATTGAACAATCTGAAATTACCATTTTATGCATCAAAATGATCAAATAACAGCAAGTTCATATGTTTCAAACCTTGACGTTCCAGTTTCTTTGAAAACAAAATTGATACAGAGGTAGTGCCTTTGAATGTTAATTTGTATTCATTTCAGCATTGCTGTAATAGCAGGGGAAATTGTCCAATAAATTATGATATTAAAACTATGCCTTAAGATAATAACAACGAAACTAAGTATAGTATTAAGTGGAAAGAAAAAGTAGAGTGCAGGGTTGTTTTTTTTTTTTTTTTGTATTATAAGGGAGATATAGATAGATGATAAAAATAAAGATAGAGATAGATTATAGATATAGATATGGACACATGCTCATATTTTAACTTCTTTGATATTAAAAACCTTCAGAAGGCAGGAGCTCTTCTGCATGGGGAGAAATGATAATTTGTTTTAAGGTGGACAAGAAAGAAGTTTTTTTTGTTTGTTTTGTTTTTTTTTTTCCAGCTATAATGTTTCAGTGTGAATAATTGTGAAGTACTTGAATTCATTCAAAAGTTATAAATTAAAATGAGGAGCATCTGGGTGGCTCAGTCGGTTAAATGTTTGACCCTTGGTTTTGGCTCAGGTCACATCTCACAGTTTGTGGGTTCAAGCCCTGCATCAGGCTCTGCGTTGACAGAGCCTCTCTGTCTCTCTCTCCCTGCCCCTCCCTGGCTTGCTCTCTCACTCTCTCTCTGTCAAGAAGTAAATAAACATAAAAGTTATAAATTAAAACCAAAGAAACAGCTCATTTGTCTTTCTTTTCCTCATGCCTCTTTCTTTTTACCTGGTCTTTTACCTCACTCTAGTTGCATTGAGTACATACAACTTTTTTCTGTTTGAAGTGTTTAGAACTTTAGACTTTCCCTTAACCTTCTAGATTCTTCTAATATTCAGACTTCCAAAACTTCAGTATGTAGCAGAATTCATGCTCAACTCCATAAATGACTCATCATTATCCAAGATGCAAGAGAAGAGGTAGTAACACAGTTTACTTATTAACTTATTATCCATTTAGATTCTGTTTAAATTCCTCTCTTTTGCTTTTCCCCCTTTGTACCTCAATGTCAAACTTTTCAAGAAAGACACACCCATTGGGGATACCTCATTAACATTTAAGGAAACATCTACAATGAGAGGTCTCAAACCACATCAATGTGTGCAGGTCCTTATCAAGGCCTCCTCTACAGATTCTTGCTTTGGCTTAGATATCAACCCACAGAACAGTAACTTGTGACAATTGTAGCAAGGTCTTACTGCATCAGACATGCCACACCCACACAGAAAAATTCACCTGTGAATATTCATCCAAATGAGAGCTCTGAGCCTAGGAAAATCTCAGTTTCTCTGGGTATCACTTTCATATACAGTCTTTATTAATTTCCCCACAGTTCGAGTGACTACATCATGTAGACCTTTGAGAAGATGATAAACCATTTATTGATGAGGTTTTATTGAGAGGCTTGAAGAGCATAAGGACATAATGTGATTTACATTTTTTTTTAAATGAACCTCTGGCTACTCTGTGGAGAACATAATCTGAGGGGGAGAAAATGGAATTGAGTGTATTGGTGATAAATTTCTTCCCAAGAAAGTGCAAGTGGAAAGCAGGCTGCCGTAAATTGTTTGCTTACTGACTAGGGTGATAGTTGTTCTCAAAACTGAGATTTGAAACAAGATAGCAGAAGAGAAGTTTTTTGCTCCTAGGACATCATAATTGTTTCATAGTGATAATATTTTGTTACACTAGAGAGAGGACTCAGATGAAGATATAAATTTAGTTTTCACCAAAGGATATATACATAATTATTCTTTTTAAAATACATGTTTATTCCTAATATAACATAAAACTGAAGTCATTCTGTTAAATACTATTTGTTTTAGAACAAAAAGAAGACTTCTTTTACTTTATTCTCCAATTTAAAACCCAATTCTGGTCAGATTGGGCCATCACAACTGTAGGAACATTCATGTAGTATTATTGGTGAACTGGTTGAGCATGGACGGGCTTAACAGTGATAGTCTAGGGGCCACAGTCTTGGGAGACGGACCCACACTTTCATCGGCATTACTTCCAGAAGCCCCACCAGGTTCTTAACAGTGAAAATTCAGAACGATTCCCTTGTAGAGCTGGTTTGGGAAAGGGAAAACAATCATTTTGAAATATCCACCACCTTTCCAATAATAAGGGGCTAGTCTCCAGGAGGAAAGAGTTTCACAACCCTAGTCCCAGGTAGAGGAAGGACACTCTTACTCTTAAATTCCCTGTCATCTTCAGATCTCCTCTAAAGGATGCTACGAAGGTAATCAATAGGGGTCAGGACTTCAAGGAGGTGTATTGAAAATGAGGTAGTCAGGAAAGGGAGTAAGGAGGAGGGGGAAAAGCTGTACCACTGGAGAAATACTTGTGAGGATCACAGCCAAGAGACACAGTCTCCCCAAAAGACTGCAATTTAATCACAAAACTATACAAAACTCCCCTCCCAACACACCTTATTACCATACCGACAGGGTTCCTGTATATTGACAATGAATTACAGGGTAAAGCGCTATAGAATGCAGATTTCATCTGAGGTAGTTATCTTAAGGAAATTCCAAGACAAAAACAAGAATACTAGAGGAATTTGAAGCCTTGACACTCACAGTCTCAGCAAATTCATTAGAGCCCAGCCAGTAGCCAGACTAACATAGAACATCACACTACAGCCCTATTTACTTCAGTTCCTTTAACCCAGAATATCATGTCTGCCTTTCAAAGGAAAAGAAAACAACAACAGCAAAGCACAATTACAAAGCATACTAAGTGACCAAAAAAAAAAAAAAATGTAGTGTGAAGAGTCAAACTATGCATCAGAACAAAACTCAGATAAGACACAGATTTTGGAATTGCTACACAGGGATTTAAAATAACTATAAGTAGCATTAGTATGAATGAAACACACAAAAACAAAAGATAAGTGGGAAAGTGCATTGGAATGACTCTAGGTAGAAGTTCAGGGACCAAAGAGTCGGCCATATAGACTTTAAATTTTATCTGAAAATTACCTGAGAAGGAACATATTTCAGAGAAATATTTTCTGCCATTGAGATTTGCTGAAAGCGCTATTTGAAATATCAAATAAGGTATGGAAAATGGGGTCATCAACCATATGATATAAAAAAATCTGAGTTGAGAGGATATAGAAAATGTTTTATAAGAGGAAGAAGCCAGTTCTAACGTTTAAAAAAAAGTGTTGAGCAAATGCATATATGTGTATTCTATGTTTATTTCTGGAAAGTAAATATATTCATATTGATTAGGTATATTACATCTTTTTATGGAACTGTAAAATAGATCCTTAAGAATTCACTAGAATAGCCTTTAAATTATGCTTGAAGTTGAGATGATGGCTTAAATCGATGCTATCCAAAAGTGACTAAATAACAAATCATTTCCGGCACTTTCAAAAGCATATAACCATGCTAAATTTATTAAATCTGAATTTCTGGATGTTGGTTGTGGATATAGGCATTTTATTTTTTAGGTTTTTAAAGTTTTTTTTAAGTTCTCCAAATGATTCAAATACAACAGGTGTTTGAGTATTGAGAAGTACTGATTTAAGTAACCCAAATGATAAAAGGATTATACAAAGGTTAGTTAACAAAAATTGATAAAAGTGGGAGTGATGATGACTTATATAGTCCATAAAATAATATTTCAGAATTGGAATGAATGCAAATAAGTGAATAAATACTCAGTGCATCTTTTTTTTTAAAGTTCATTTCTTTATTTTGAGAGAGAGACCACAGGTGAGAGAGAGGCAGAGAGAGAGGAAGAGAGAATCCCAAGTAGACTCTGCATTGTCAGCCCAGAGCCTAACATGGAGCTCCGTCTCATGAATCGTGAAATCATGACTTGAGCGAAAATCAAGAGTCGGACACTTAACTGATCAAGCCCACAGGCACCCTTGTGTAACTTTTTTAAAGTATTCAAAATATGTTGATATTGGTTATCAGGTCAAAAGGGGCAAACTTTAGGGGCGCCTGGGTGGCGCAGTCGGTTAAGCGTCCGACTTCAGCCAGGTCACGATCTCGCGGTCCGTGAGTTCGAGCCCCGCGTCAGGCTCTGGGCTGATGGCTCGGAGCCTGGAGCCTGTTTCCGATTCTGTGTCTCCTTCTCTCTCTGCCCCTCCCCCGTTCATGCTCTGTCTCTCTCTGTCCCAAAAATAAATAAAAAACGTTGAAAAAAATTTTAAAAGTGGCAAACTGTAAAAAAGTTACTGATTATGGGGAAAATAAACTGATTATGGGGAAAATAAAAGTATTAATAAAATGCATTGGGGGATAGGATAAATACTGTTATTCTGGTTTATGTTCCTCCCTATTCAATACATGCATTTAGTAGCCACTCTTTTGTACATACCATTAAAGATTATTTTCTTAGCAAATGACAGAAACCCAACTCAAATAGCCCTAGCCAAATGGAATTTTATTGTAAGCACTGAATACCCACATACTTACAAGATCAAAGAACCGAGAAGGAATCTTTGTCCTCGGGGGTCCCACTGAGGGAGTGGTGGGTAGTGGTTGCATGCCATTCTCTTATTTTTGCCTTCATTTTGCCAAGAAGTTCTTGCTAAATGATTCCAAGTGTAGTTTTGCAATATCAGCAAAAAGAAAAAAAAAATTCTCCCAGTGTTTATTTAGTAGTTCTGGAAATTTTTTTTCCTGCTACGAGTTGGTCATTTGTCTACCCCTAAAGATTTGTTTCATATATAGATAGACCTATACCACATGGCCATTGCTATGTTTTCTGTAACTAGAATACAGAGGTTGGGAAAATTTATATGCAGAGCAAAAAATAAACTGCCACAGTTCACTCTGCAATGATTAAGAAAATAGTATAAGTATTGAGTTAACCATCTCTCCATTTTATCAATAACCCATCTTGAAAAAATCAATGCCCATTTCTTCCTTTTTGAATTATGTTACTATAAACAATAAATCTGTATTTCCCCTAAAGGCTCAGCAATGTTGAGCACTACACAGTATTAAATTTATTTTATATTGTGAGGTACCAAATAGAAACTACTGATGAGTTAGTCAGATAATAATAATTCTTCTTTTCCCTTAAATCAGTACTTTTCAAACTTGCTTCTAACAAGTTTGCAAATGTTGATGAAGATGCCGGTCTGGAGGTCACAGTTTAATACCTACTGCCCCTATCTCTGCAATCTATATCAATATGTTAAGAAATGTTTCCTTTCATAAGTTGATTCAACTTTATAACATCATGATTATCAGGAAATATGTTAAAATAATTTATGATGAATAAATAGTGGTAAAATCTTATAGATGATTACAAAGGATTCATGAAATATTGAGGGTTGTTAGGTCAAGGTGCAATAAGTAATATAAAATCCAAATAAAGTTGACTTTGACAAAAACTGATTTTACTGATTCAAGTGTTAAAAATATCCAGGGATGGTGTTGGCTTCCATCAAGACTCAAATAATGTCACCAAGGTTGGAGGTTTCTTTTTCTATACTTCTCTTCTGCAGATTTCATTCTCAGATTATGATGAATGCCTTTCCTTTGCATTCATCTAACTAACATGGGTGTCTCCAGACACTCCCCCAGTGGTTCCAAAAGGTAGTGGAAGTCACATCCTCTCCTTAACCAGAGCATGCAGGAGAATAGAACATGTATCTTATTTGCCATATTTGTTCATGCTTCACTGGTCCTGCTTGGTTATCCAGTCCATCCCCCTAGGCTAAGAGGATGCAATACACTGATTCACATGAGGAAATCAAAGACCACTTCTGTAGCCAAAGGTGGGAAAAACTGTCCTCAACCATAATGCGTCAAGAGTCAGAGGATTGCTTCCTCTAGAAGAAAATTGAGATACCAGTTTATCAAAAGAGGTGTCACTCCTGACTAGATTGAAGAGGAAAGAAGCTGATGTCTTAACCATGCTAGTTAATTAATATCAGTTATATCATCCTTATGATTAGATAGTTATAATCCTATACATGAGCAAATACATTTTAACACATATACATCAAAAGGAGGGAAAAACAAGTTGATCAGTTAAACTTGCAATTATATTCCATTAATTTTTTAATGTTTATTTGTTTTTGAGAGAGAGAGAGAGAGAGAGACAGAAACAGAGACAGAGCATGACTGGGGGAGGGACAGAGAGAGAGGGAGACACAGAATCCAAAGCAGGCCCCAGACTCTGAGCTGTCAGCACAGAGCCTAAGGCGGGGCTTGATTTCATGAACTATGAGATCATGACCTCATGGCCCGAGCCGAAGTCAGAGGCTCAACCAACTGAGCCACACAGGTGCACTGATATATTCCATTTAATTAGTCATCATTAGGGGAGTGATTCTCAAACTTCAGCAAGTTTTATGAAGAACCTTAAAATTTTATAAATATGCAGATTTTTGGTTTCTACCCCCAAATATTCTTACTCACAAAGAATATAGTGGTTCTTTATTTCGTTATTTTTAACAAACACTGCAAATAACTCTCTCATTCAATCAAGCCCCATAACATACAGTGCTGAAAATGTTTTTCATTCAAAATTCATCTTTAAGTTCAGATTTTAAATGTAAGATTCAGGCAGAGTAACATGGTGTACATGTTAGACTGTTTTTATTGTACGAGAGTGAAAGCAAATTCATAGAACAAGAAAAGGAATTTTTAGGTTTATGGGGGGAGGATTAAAATAAGCTTCGTAGGATCAGTATCTTCAGTCAGTTTGTGGACTCTCACTGCTTTAGACTCCCTACTCTCAGCCATGAAATGACCATAGTCTCTGAATTTACAATCTCACACCACCAAATGTATGGAAAAGAGGAGGAAAATGAAAGCAGCAACTCCAACAAGTGTATTCAATGTCTCTTTGATTCTTATTAGGCAGGCAATGCACTTATCCCTGATCCAAAAGTATTTGCTGGAAGAATGAAATCTACGGAATGACCAATCAGAGCTAAGGATATTGTCAATTTACTCTGCCCTCACAGATTGGAGTGGGGGAGGTATGATATCTCAAATGAAAATCAAAAGACTTTTCTTAAATGAATGGGGAAATGGATTTTGTGAACAAAGTCAACCTGATAGAGTGTAATGTGATGTATTTCTTTTGATGACAGTAAAAATTACCACAAACGTAGAGGCTTAAATCAACACAAATGTGTTATCTCACTGTTTTGCAGATCAGAGGTCTGACATGGGTCTCACTGAGCTAAAATGAAGGTGTTGAGATTTTTCTCTGAAAGCTTTGGGCCAGGGGTTTCCTTGTGTCTTCTGTTGTTGACAGAATTCACTTCTTTTTTTCTGTAAGACTGAAGTCTGCATTTCCTGGCTGGCCTTCAACTAGGGGCCGTTCCCAGTTTCTTGAAGCAACCCTTGTTCCTTGGTTTATGGCTCACTTTCTCCCCTTTCTGTACCTTCCAAGCCAACAACAGAGTTGAACCTCCCCCATGCTTTGTACCTCGCCTAAGTTTTATCCTGTCTTTTCTCTCCCTGATTTTACCCAGGAAAGATTTCTCTGCCTTTAAAGACTCATCAGATGAGCTAGATAAGTCCCCATCTTATGATATCTACTTTAATCACATCTGCAGAGTTCTTTTCCCCTGCAATATAACATATTCACAAGTTTGGGAAATTCAGGCACAGCCTTTTTTTTTTTTTTTTTGGTGAAGGTGGGATCATCATTCAATTTACCACACATTGAATGTTGTTATAAATTGAATTTCTGTGCTTCATTTTTCAATATTGTTTTTGTTAACTCTATAAACGTAAATTCTGACTTTATTGGTAAGTCATAAACTGTGAAGATTTTACTACTTGCAAGCTAATAATTCCTTGTCACAACACTAATTACATGTATTTATAATATATACATTTATAGTAATAAATATATTGATATTTGTTATATACATTATATATGTTAAATGTATATAATAAATATATATTCTAAATGTATAAATAAGTTTATGATTTATAAGTATTTAGTTTATAATATATATATGTATATCCTGTCAACACACATAAACAGATATAAATGTGGATGTGTTACAGAAAGACACAAAACTGTTGGAGAAAAAAATCAGTCCTTTTATTAATCACAACAAAACAACAGCCAGAGACTATCTTGTTGTGATGACGGTTGGACGTAACCTTTACACACAGTGGAGTATGTACCACAGTAAAGTAACCACAAAATTAGGAGTTGTTGAGCTTTTATGGGGCTGCTGGCATATCTCCCCATTCTCCCCTCCAGGGAGATAGATTACACAGTACTCTTAAATATAGGTAAATCTCCTCTGGGAGAAAAGAAGGCAGGTGTCTTAGATTTATTACTAAGCAAATGTCTCTGAAGAGTAGGAAGGAAGGACTTGATCTCTAAATCTTTCGGGGAGTGGGATACACTAACACTCGCTTCTAAGGCATGTCTGCTATCCAAAGGTCTTTTGCTCAGAATGTCCAGATCATACAAAAACACCCTAAATTTGGGAAGGATATGTCTCCCACCATTGATGTTCTTATTTTAAGAATTCTCTATATGAATAAAAACCAGATTATTCAAAACTTCAAATGTAAATGCAAATTTAAGTGGAGGAAGTGTTGTCTCTTTGATAAAATATAGATTCACTTAGAAGTAGACAACTGCCATTTCTTTAAAATCATAATTTGTAGTTCAATATGTATATTAGACACTATATATTGGACTATCTCTAGCTACATTCTATATATGAATGCTAAGAATGGATCACATATTGCAGTTTTCACTATGTGGCAATGAAAACGCGGGCATGGTGTACATTAACTTCAACCAAAACTCAGGATATTTGAATTTGCCAAGAATTTTGACCTGGGTAATTATTAAGTCTTCAAATCATCAGTGAACTCTTCTGGAAAATTACTAAATCTTCAAATCATCAGTTAATTCTACTGGAAAGGTATTTTATAATATATAAGAGAACTTCCATTTCTCTGATTTAGTTATAAAGCATCAAGTAAAATATATTTATTTAAATATATACTTTTAATCTATGTATGCTTATATATATATATATCTACGCATATACATATAATCTTTAAAAATTATCAATAAAGATACCCTCATGCTTATTATTAGATAGTGTCTCATCTAAGATGTGAAATCAAAAGTAAGTTATTTCTAATCTGTGCAACCTAAGAACAGAAATATCCTCCACTCATTGTAAAGTGGTTTCTTAAGTCTTATTGTATATTGTCAAAAATGAAGTGTAAAGATGTTAACATTGAATTTACTCTGAATAATACCTCAGTTGTTTTTGCTCTGTTATCTGTAAGCTGTTGCTTTATCTCAGATTTTATCATCATCGACATAAACCCTTACCTTCTCATGAAGCCTAGAAATGTTGTTTGTTTTATTTAAATAGAGCAGATTCAAATTCTTATTATTTTTGATGCATTGTTTTCACTCCCTTTAGAAAAGCAAATGTAATGTTTGCTACCACAAAAACTTGGGCCAGATGAACAATAAAATACAGTAATCCAACAGAAGGAACCAGCGGCTTTTCACATTTAAGTATATTCTTTATTCCACACATTGAAATGGCATCCCATTTTTCAGTGAGTCCCAGAACAGCAGGCATATACAACTCCATCAAAGCACATGAATCAATAGACTAAACAAGTTACACTGTAGCCGTTTATACATCAAAACCACTTGTCTATTTCTTTGAGCAATATCATCAAAATCAATATATCCCCCAATCTACAGCTATTCCCCAAACTAGTCTTTCATATTATATATTCAAACAGCTGTAAACAAATTAATAAATTGCTGTGGACTTTTGTTTTCTCTCCTCCTGAATTTTAATTGATTTGTATCACTGGAAAACCCATGCAGGCTTGTTAGCTTGGCTTTTTCCCCCCCTTTTATGGCATGAAGACGAATACAATGAATAACAGCTTCAGCCTCACACTTCACTAACCACTTGTAGTTTTGATGTTAAACTCAAAGAGAGTTCTGTTAAACGCTTAGTGTGTAATTTTCTTCTATCATTGAAACACAAAGCAAAAGAGTTTTCTTATCTAGACCATAGTGATGAGTCCTATAATGCCAGTGAAGCACGAAATGTACAGATGCCATTAGAAGGCATCCAATCTATGCCAGCTAATAAAGGAGTGATACGGTAACCGACGTCGGCAAAAACTAGAATATGCAAGAACAGTTAATTACTAAATCTCCTACTTGCATGTTATATTAAGGAAATTACCCTATTGAATTCCTTCTTCCTTTTAGTGTTTTTGTTTGTTTGTTTCTTTATCGGTGCTGTGTTTTGTGTTCTTATAGTGAAACGGTATTATTTAAGTTTGGAATATTATGCCTAGAAAAAAAAACATTCAACCAACCCAACAGTTTAACTGTATTTAATCTTTTGTTGCTGTGAAAAATAATTAGGTTGATTTCAGATGAGGCTTGGGTTTGATACAATCATAGATATAAAATCACTGATATTGTGGGGTAGTAGACAAGAGAGCAAAAAGGCAAAGGATTTGGAATTTGGATGCAATGTAGCTGTTAACCATTGTCGTGGGACTGGTGTTAGCCATGTCATGGGACTGGTGCTAGTCACAGGTTGTTCAACTGTTAAGTGTTGATGCTTATACGTACCTCTTATGGTTGTTTCCAAGGTTAAAGATGAGCTGTTATGAAATATTTTGCACAAAATACAATAAAATATTTTTTGTGCATATCCTCATCCCACCATATTTGTTTGCTCAAGTAATCGACAGAATCATAGCTCTTTTATGTTAAGCATTGAGTGGACAGGAATCTCAGGGAATTTGTCAGGGTCATACAAGGTCCCATGAAAACAACTTCAGTCAGTCATTTCTTTACTTGTGTTAGGTCAGAAATACAACGCAACCACTGTCTCCCAACAAAAAATGAAAACGTAAGTATTGGTTTGCTTATGCTCTTAATAATTTCTGCCTTTGGGGTTTATATTTGAGAAGGATTCCAGAGTTGTGAACAGGTGATACAGGAATCAAAGCAAGTACAGCTATACCTCCACTTTAAAAATCTTAAATAAAGAAGATGTGCAGTGCGCTGAATGTCTCCCCTCCAAATTCATATGTTTAAATCCTAACCCCTAATGTGATGGTATTAAGAGATGGGGCCTTTGGGAAGTAATTAGGTCATGAGGGTGGCACCCTCATGCATGGGATTAATGCCTTTATAAGAGGAATCCTAGAGAGACCTCTTGCCCCTTTTTTTTCATATCATGTGAGAACACAGCAAGAATATGGCTGTCCATGAACCAAGACGTGGTCTATCATCAGATATTGAATCCGCTGTGCCTTCACACTGGCTTTCCTAGCCTCCAGAACTACGAAAAATAGATGCTTGGTGTTTAAGCCACACAGCCTGTGGTGTTTTTGTGACAGCAGCCCAAATGGACTAAGACAGACAAGTTGCCGAAATAAAAGCTCAACAGTAGCTCTACTTGTTTTCTGTTACTCCTGTAACACACTGTTAAACTCAGTTGTTTAAAACAGCACGAATTCGTTATCTCACAGGTCTGTAGGTTTCAAGTCTGACACTGGTCTCACTGGGTAAAAATGTTAGTTGGCAAGGCTGCTTTTATTCTTTATAGAGAACTGAATTTAGGGCACCTGGGTGACTCAGTCGGTTAAGCCTTTGACTTTGCTTCAGGTCATGATCTTGTAGTTTGAGCCCCATGTCAGGCTCTGTGCTTGGGATTCTCTCTCTCTCACTCTCTCTCTCTGGCCCTCCCCTGTTCGTTCTCTCTCTGTCTCTCTCTCTCTCTCTCTCTCTCTCTCTCTCTTTCTCTTTCTCAAAATAAATAAAAATAAGACTTGAAAAAAGCGAAAAAACAAAGAACTGATTTCAGTTCTTTGTGGTTGGACAGAGGTCTTCATGTCCTTGCTGGATGTCAGTGGTGATTAATCTGTGGTTATATGCTGCCAATTTTCAGCTGGTGATTTCCATGATCTCTTAGAGGCCTCTCTCTGGTTCATGCATGTGGGCCCCCAGGGTCACTAAGTCAACCAACAAGGGTGCATTAAGTCCCTTTCATGCTATAGATCTCTGTGACTTCTGCCTCATGTCTATGACTCCAGCAGAAGAAAGTTCTATATACTTAAGGGATCAAGAAGTTAGAGTTAAGCCAGATAAACCAGGATAATCTTTTTATTTTTAGGTTGGTCCTGTTAACTATATGTAAAGTCCCTTTTGTTATGTAAATAATACATTCCTGGTTCCAGGGATTAGGGTGTGAACATCTTTGGGGACTTTATTAAGCCCATTTTAGTAACCATGTTTCAAATTGGCTTTGTATTCAAAGCTGACCACAGTGTCATGATAATAATACTTGTCTGTTACATCAAATTGTTTAAATCTAGATCCTGATTTTTGTCATCTGGTAAATAAAGAGGAGGCACTGGCTGACCTCTCTGACCTCAGCTTCCTACTTTGGTCAGAGGAGTGAACATAGTACTTGCTGTTACTGTGGAAAGGAGTAAACAAGGAAGTGTATTTGCCCTCTCACTGTATCTGGCCTAAAGATTCTAAAATGGTGCTACTTTCATTAAACCACAGTGAGTTTGACTGCTCTGAATGGAGATCACCTGAATGGTTTGTCCAACATTATAATCTGTTCCTCCAAGTATAATTGACATGCTTTTCAACTGTAGGGAAAAAAATAGAGTATTTTTCAGCCTAGAGCTGTCTAGAAACTGACCAATATTTCTGCATTTCTGCAAAATGCTGAAAGAAAACATGCCAACAATACTTTACCTGGCAATTTCATAATTTTAGTTCAGAAACTAAGGATGGATAAAGACTTTCCTAAACAAAAATTGTAAGAGTTCGTCATCAGTAGACCTACATTATAAGATTGCTAAGGGAGTGGGGTGCCTGGGTGGCTCAGTCAGTTGAGCATACAACTTTGGCTCATGTCATGATCTCACAGTTTCTAGAGTTCAAGCTCCCTGTGGGGCTCTCTGCTGTCGGCACAGAGCCTGCTTCTGATTCTGTGTCTCCCTCTCTCTCTGCCCCTCCCCTGTGTCACCCTCTCTCTCTTTCTCAAAAATAAATAAATAAAAAACATTAAAAAAAAAAAAAGAATTGCAAAGGGAGTTTTTCAAGTTGAAATAAAAACACAAAACATGTGCAAGTATAAAATTTGCTGTGAAGCTAAGAATATAGTTAAAACTCGAATACTGCAATGGTGGTGAAAAAATCACTTTTAATTCTAATATAAAAGTACTAAAAATATATGTAGCTATCATAATTTATCAATGGATACAAAGTATATACAACATATAAATTATGACAGCAATAACATAAAATATGTGTGGAGAAGGTAAAGTGTAGTTTTGTATGAAGTTGAACTTATCTGTTTAAAGTGAACGGTTGCAACTATAACATGTTTATGGAAGTGTCATGGTAATGATGAAGAAAAAACCTGTAGAGATACACAAACAATAAAAAACAAAGAATCAAAGTATACCACTAAAGAGTATCATCTAATCACAGAGGAAGGCAGCAAAAGAGGAAAAAAGAAATAAAAGAACTACAAAACAGTCAGAAAACAATTAACAAAATGACAGTGCTAAACTCTTAACTATCACTAATTATTTTAAATGTAAATAGATTAAATTTTACAATCAAAAGCAATGAATGGCTGAGTAGATTTAAAAAAAAAAAAAGATCCAACTGTATACCACCTATAAGAGACTGACTTTAGATTTAAGGGCACACAAACCCTGAAAGTGAAGCATGGAAAACAATACTCCGTGAAAATGATAATCAGAGGAGACCAGAAATGTTTATATTTTTACCAGACAGAATATACTCTAAGTCCAAAACTGTCACTAGAGAATAAGGTCATTATATAATGATAACAGGGTCAATTCATCAAGAGGAAAGACAATTATAAACATACATGCACACACTGGAAAACCTTAATATGTAAAACAGATATTAACAGAAGTAAAGGGAGAAACAAACAGCAGTTAATAGTGAGAGACTTTAATATCCCATTCACAACAATGGACAGAGAGCATCCACAGAATCAACAATGAAATAGTGAACTTGACATTATAGACCAAATGGTCCTAATGTATACAAAACATTCTATCCAACAAGAGCAAAACACACATTTTTTTTTTCAAGTACAAAGATATTTTCCAAGTATATCATATGTTAGGCCACCAAACAAGTCCTTACAAATTTAAGATTAAAATCATAAATATCTTTTTCCACCACAATGGTATGAAACTAGTAATCAGTAATAGGAGGAGAACAGCAAAAGAGGAAAAAAGAAATATGTAGAAGTTAATATGTAGCTTAATATGTAGAATTAATATGTAGATGTAACTCTAACATGTAGAAATTAACGCATTTCTTTTTTATTATTACTATTTTTTTAAGTTCACTTATTTATTTTGAGAGAGAGAGAGAGAGGGAGAGAGAATACAAGTGGGGATGGGGCAAAGAGAGAGGGAGAGAGAGAGAATCCAAGCAGGCTCCACACCATCAGTGCAGAGCCCAATGCAGAGCTCGAACCCACGAACTGTGAGATCATGACCTGAGCTGAAGTCGGATGCTGAAGTTACTGAGCCACGCAGCCACCTCTAAATAACACATTTCTGAACAACCAATGGGTCAAAGAGGAAATAAAGGGGAAATACACATATATCTTAAGATAAATAATAGAAAAGCAACATGCCAAAACTTAAGGAATGTAATAAAAACAATTCTGTGAAAGAAATTTATTGAGATAAGTGTTACAAATCTCAAACAAAAAAAAACTAACTTTATGCTTCAAGAAACTAGAAAAAGAAAAGAAAGCCTAAAAGAAGAAGAAGAAGGAAGGAAATAATAATGATTAAAGCGGAAATAATGAAATTGAGACTTCAGAAACAATAGGAAAACAAAAAGTTGGGGTTGGGTTTTTGAAAAGATAAACAAAATCTACAAATCCTTAGGTAGACTAAGAAAAAAAGAAGACTCAAATTAACAAAATCAGAAAAGAAGACTTTGAAACCCATATCTCAGAAACAAACTGGTTCATTAGATACAATTATATACACTTACATGCCAACAGATTGGATACCCTAGAAGAAAAGGATAAATTCCTAGAAACATAGGACGTACCAACACTGAATCATAAAGAAATAGAAAATCTACACAGATCAATAAAGAAGAAAGGGATTGAGTCAGTAATAAAAAATCTCCCAACAAAGAAAAGTCCAGGACCAGATAGCTTCACTGATGAATTATACCACTCGTTAAAAAGGTCTTCTCAAGCTCTTCCTAAAAGCTGAAAAATAGGGAACACTTTCAGACTCGTTTCATGAGGCCAGCATTAACCTCCAAACAAAACCAGGCACATTTTTCAAAGAACTAGAATGTCCTGAAATTCATCTGATGTCACAAAAGACTCCAAATAACCAAAGCAATCTTAAAAATAATAAAACTGAAGGCATTTTAAAATGTAATACAAAACTATAATAATCAAAATAGCATGGCACGGGCATAAAAGCAGACATACAGAGCAATGGAACAGAACAGAGAGCCCAGAAATAAGTCCATGCATTTACAATCAATTGATCTTCAGCAAAGATGCCATGAACACAGAATGGAGAAAGGACAGTCTTTTCAATAAATGTTATTGACAAATCTGGATATCCACATGCAGAATGAAATTAGATCCCCATCTCACAAAATATACAAAAATCAACTCAAAATGTATTAAAAACTTAAGTGTAAGACCAGAAACTGTAAAACTACTAGATGAAAACCTAGGGGAAAAGCTTCCTGACATTGGTCAGAGCAATGAATTTTTTTAGCTATCAAACCAAAAGCATAGGCAGTAAAAGCAAATATAGACAACTGGGATTGCTTCAACCTAAAAACTTCTGCACAGCAAAGGAAGCAATCAACAACGGGAAGAAACAATCCCTGGAATCTGAGAAAATATTTGCAAATATTTTGCAAACATTTCTTAAAAGAAGACACACAGATGGCCAACAGGTATATGAAGAAGTATTTAATATCACTAATCATTAAATGCAAATCAAAGCCGCAATGTGATATTACCTCACATGTGTTTGAATGTCTGTAATCAAGAAGACAAATGAAGAGAAGTATTGACATGGATGTGGAGAAAAAAAAACCCTGTGCCCTGTTGAAGGGAATGTATATCAGTACGACCATTATGGGAAATATTATGGAGGTTCCTCAGAAAACTAAAAATAGAACTGTTGTATGATCCAGCAATCTCACTTCTGGTTATATACCTAAAGGAAATGAAAACAGGATCTTGTAGAAGAGTATCTCCTCCCCATGTTCATTGCAGTATCATTTGTAATAACCAACATATGTAATTAACCTAAGTGTGCACTGAAGGATGAATGAATAAAATAGTGTGTGTGTGTGTGTGTATGTGTGTGTGTCTTTGCATGTGTGTTTGTGTGTGTGTGTGTGTGTGTGTATACATACAATGGGATGATATTATTGAACCTTAAAAAAGGAAATCTGTCATGTGTGACAGTATAAAAACTCAGAAGGCATTATGCCAAGTGACTTAAGTCAGATCTAGAAAGACAAATACTGCATTGTCTCACTCATATGTGAAATTTGATAAAGTCGAGTTAGTAGAAGCAGAGAGTAAAATGGTGGTTCCCTGGGGCTCTAGGAGACGGGGGGAATGGAGAGAGGTTGATCAAAGATTACACGGTCTCAGTTAGGAAGAGTTAATAATTTCTGAATATCTAATGTATACTATTTTGGCTATAGTTGATAATAATGTATTATATACTTGAAATTTGCTAAAAGTATATATTTTAAACATTCTCACCATAAGTTTAAAAATAATAATTACGTGAAGTGATAGATGTATTAACTAGATTGAATGTGGTAATCATTTAACAGCATATATGCATATCAAAACATCATAAATATATATAATTTTTATTTGTTAGTTATACCTCAATAAATCTGAAGATAAGAAAAGATTGGATCTTTATATTCAGAAAGTTTTCTCTTCTAGACTAGTTTTCTAAACCAACTTACATCATGTAGAAACGTTCTTATCAGTCTAATGTCATATATCAATTAAATAAGTCTTTACAGAATGCCTGGGTGGCTTAGGTGGTTAAGTGTCTGACTCCTGGTTTCAGCTCATGTCATGATCTCATGGTTTGTGAGTTCCAGCCCCACATTGGGCTCTGTGCTGACAGTGCGGAGCCTGCTTGGGACTCTCTCTCCCCTCCCCCCCCCCTGCCACTCCCCCATTTGCTCTGTCTCTCAAAAATAAATAAACCTAAAAAAAAATAAGTCTTTACAGCATAGATGTAAACATAGGAAGTGGGATCTCATATAACTTAAGGTGAAAAGAGAAGGCAGTGCCTCCTACTGTCCGCCCATATTTCTCTTTCATTTTTGGATCCTGAATAACAGATTTTATAGAAACAATTCTTTCCTTCAGGATGGATTTGACTTCTGTGGGTGCTGTGGTAGTTACTCTATATTATATCAGAGACGTAAATTTCTTTTATGCTCCCAGGTAGACTTAAAGGAGTAGGGCTTGATTTCAATTTAAATGGAAAGATTTGATACTCAATACAGTCCCTGACAAGGGTTAAAAACCTTTTCCAGAATTGACCCTGGCCCACTTTTTCAAGTTCATCAGCACTTTGTCAGAATAAGGACAGTTCTTTTCCCCTCAGCTTGATATGTCACAGGAGGCTCTTCTCTGATTGGCTGTTTCCCCCTTAAACCCAATCCTAGGTTTGAGGATTAAAAGTAATTTTTGTTCAGGGGCACCAGGGTGGCTCAGTCGGTGAAGCCTCCAACTCTTGTTTTCTGCTCAGGTCGTGATCTCATGGTTCTTGGGATTGAGCCTCGTGTTGGTCTCTGTGCTGACTGTGTAGAGACTGCCTGGGCTTCTCTGTCTCCCTCTCTCTCAGCCCCTCTGCTGCTCTCTCTCTATCTCAAAATAAATAAATAGACATTTGAAAAAAATATTTTTTGTTCAAACATTTTATCTTACTTAGGGAGACAGGTATAATAAATCAAACATTCTTCACACTAAGTTATGGTAATCAGTACACAATTACCCAGGCTTCATAATGTGTTTTATGCTGAAACTCATTCCCTGTCTAAACTGTAAACACACCAAATGATTTTTGTTTTGCTTTTCAAAACACAAAACTTAAAATAGCACATGTATCAAATCATTTTATAGGAGGCTGACAGTTTTTAAAACTATTCCAGTGTGCCTGTTGAGTTTATCACAAAATATCTTTAAAGTACACCCAAATTAGCATTGAGATATTCAGCCTGGACACTGGGAGAGGGAAAAGAATTTCATGTGATGAATAATTACTTTGATCAGCTACTTCCTCATGTAAATCTCAAAGCAGCATATGAAGTAGATGTAATTATTTATTTTTACAGATGAGAAAATTGAAGGACTGTATGATTGATTGGAGTCACTCATTTGAGATATTACATCTGTTTGAGTGGTGGGACAAAATCTCCATCTAAGTCTGTTAGGTTCCAAATCCACAGTATAACTCTGGAAAGACATATGAAATCATACAGCATAGTGTTAATGCATTCTAATTCTGGGGTCAGAATTCAAGTGCCATTCATTAAAACTATGCAGATTCAATGGTATGCATTTCCATTAAAATGTCTTTTCTAGTAGATGGCAGTAAGAGAAAGATACACAAACATTTTGATGATGCCATGTTTGTTTGTTTATTTATTTATGAGAGAGAGAGAGCAAGAGGGAGAGGAAAGAGAGAGACAGAGGGAGACACAGATTCTGAAGTAGCCTCCAGGCTCTGAGCTGTCAGCTCAGAAGCAGATGTGGGGCTTGAACTCATGAACTGCAAGATCATGACTTGAGCCAAGGTCGATGCTGAACTGACTGAGCCACCCAGGCACCCCAATGATGCCATGTTTTTAGAATGTTTATAACATACCTGGAAATCAGAAATCAGATTTGATGTTTCAGGCCATTTCAGGCCAATCCAATTTTCTTAAAAACAAACAAACAAACAAACAAACAAAACACTTTAGTGAAATAAATTTGAGGAAGTCAAACTCATCATCTCTATTCAAATTCTACTCCCAAATTATCTTTATTTCATCAGATTTTAACATCTAAGTGTTGTAGTTTTTGTGCTAAAATCAATCTTAATTTTTCTCCATCCTGCATTTTCCACAATCATCAGTGTATTTCATGCGTCTACCTTCAAAACACTTCTTGGAGCTCTCAACTTTGTCCCCTTTCACTGCTCACACGCTAATCCACGCTGTTGTTATAATTCAAGTGCACAGTCTTAAAAGCGTTCTGACCATTCCCTCTGCCAGATGTTTCCCTGTCCCTCTACATTTTTGCCACAGTATCCAAGAGTATCATTTGGAAATACAAATTTGATCATATCACAAGTTAAATCTTATTCAATATATTTTACCATTACACTGAGCATAATCCCAAAATATTTTACCATGGTGTGTTTACTAGATACAAATTTTGTGTGTGTTCTAAGAAACCCTAAATGTTACTTCCCTCTTTGTATCGGTCTTTCTCTTTCTTCTGTTACTAGTTACCCTACATTTTGATATCATGCCTTTACTTCTGTCCTGGGATAAAACTGCAAACTATGGAAATTTCAGAGCATAATAACAAACCTGAAAGTGGAAGATTGTGAGTGACATCCTTGACTAATGGAAAACAAAACAAAACAAAAAACCCAGAAGAACTTTAAACATGTTAACTCTGTCACCCCTTTTTTTTCTCTCCACAGGACTATCCTAAGTTTAGTTTCATTCTTAAAACCATCCTGAGGAAGTCTCAGTTTCTGAGAAGACACATTTACGGAGAGTCCTCAGCTCTTTGTGAAACATGAGCCAAAAGGTAAGTGATTCATTCCATTTCTTTGCATTTTTCCTTTCTATTCACTTTATTCTTCAGCCTCACGACAGCGGAAATGCTTCTCCCAAGTAAGATGTCAGTGTATTAATCCTTACCTCAGATTCTATGGTGTGTGGATATGGGCTCAGTCCTATCTGTCATAAATGTCTGAAAGATATGTTCCTAGCCTGTCTCTTCCACATTGTCTCCTGCACTGTCCACTGCACCTTGAAAACCAGGTTGTAGACACTCTGTTCCTCTTTTGTGCACTAGAACACATAGAGTTCTTCCTTGCCTGAGGCCCAGAGCAAAAGTTACTTCTTTCCCTAGGACGCTCTCCCCTCACATGCATTGCTTCTTGTTCTTCTTTTCCCAGAAAAGCTTTGGCACGCTATACAGAATATGTCTTCCACTCCACTCATCTTTTTAAGAGCGTCTTGTTCATTCCTTTATGTATCTTTTCACATTTTTAATTATAAGTTTATTTGCTTTGAGTTATTTTCAATCTTGACCAAACTGTAAGATCCATGAGAATAGGAATTATGTCTTTTTTTCTATATGGAGAATCTGGTCCAACTGTGGTATTTCATTAGGTATAACAATTTTTTTAATTAAGTGGATACGTTTCTATAAATGGTGGTTTGGTCTCTAGTCTGCTGTGTATAGATAGAAGAAATATATTATTCCATGATCTGAGCAAATCACAAAGGGTAAGGGCCAGAAGATCCCCTGAATCCATGGGTGTCATAGTATTTTAGAAGATGCAAAAGCCATGATAAGTATTGACTTCTTCCAGAAGTTTTAAAACTAAGAATATTAAATGAGAATGTGGTTTCCTTAAGACTCATATGCTCAGTGGTACATGCTTAATAAAAGTAAAATTTTAAAAAGTTAAGCTTTGTCAATCATTTATTAAGACTTTAAAGTTAATATCATTTTATTGTGTTCACAACTGGACTTGACCTTACATCTAATCAAAACCCACTATTATTATTTAAAATCATCCAACATTTAAGTAAATGTATAAGAAAATCAAATGTGATTTTTTCTCCCTTAACTCATCTCATCCCCTCAATAATACTATTCTTGTGTTGAACTATCTGCATAACTGAAAAGTTAGATTTCATGATAAGGAGATAGGGAATATATTTAGCAATTTATCTACATAGTGATAAGTAAACTTGGGAAATTTTGAATTGAGGAGATAAATATTTCTAAAGACTTATTACTGGAAAAATACATTATCTACAATGTACATAAGTCAGTCTGGCCTCAAATTTACTGCAAAATGAAATTTGAGCAAATAATGAAGTATTCTCTGTGGAATACTGAATAGGAGATACTGTAATCAAAAAAGGAAGCAAAACCCATCAGTTGCCATTTAGTTATGACATTTATAATATATAAGTCCTAAAAACCATACCATTAAGACACCTTCCAGGAAAAAAATATATATATATATATACACACATATATATGTATATATATATATGTGTGTATATATATATGTATTTGTATGTATGCATATATGTATTTGTATATCAAATATCTTATTAGAAATAAGAATTCAATATTGAGAAGTCAGGAAACTAAAGAACTTATGTTTATCACAGAAATTACTTAGCAAGATGTCATTATTACATTTTTCAAAGCTTTTTCGATAACCTAAGTGACAAAAACTCAACTCATGCTAACTGAAAGAAACCAAAACTTGGTAGAGGGGGTTGGTAGATGTAATTGAGGTAGATGTTTAGAAAAGTCTAGGTAAAACCTACTTTGAGGTATAACTGAAATTCAGATATATCTGTGTTCACATAGGTTTCAAGGATATTCTTTTCTAATTCTCAGTACAGAATTTGTATTGCTTTCAAGAAAACATAAAATACTTGTATAAGCAAGAAGGCAGAATAAATAAGTCTTATTTTATTTTACTCATTTATTCTGAGAGAGACAAAGACAGCATGAATGGGATAGGGGCAGAGAGAGGGGAAGAGAGAATCCCAAGACGGCTCTGTGCTGCAGCACAGAGTGTGATGCAGAGCTCAGGCTCAATAACCACAAGATCATAACCTGAGCTGGAACCAAGAGCCAGATGCTCAAGCAACAGAGCTGCTCACACACCCCAGAAAAAACAAGTTTTACTAAAACTGTTCATGTTCAAGAAAATATTACTGATTGAATAAAATGTGGATGAAACATATAGTACAATAAAGTAAGAGTTCTGCTAATCAAGTTTGGGATATAAATGTTAAACAATTTGTTTTAAAGTTTATTTATTTTGAGAGAAAGAGACAATACAAAAGAGCAGAATGGGTGTGGGGTCAATGAGAGAGAGAGAGAGAGAGAGAGAGAGAGAGAGAGAGAGAGAGAGAATCCCAGGAAGGCTCTGCACTGTCAGCACATAGCCCAACCCAGGGCTCCAACTTGAACTGTGTGATTATGACCTGAGCCGAAACCAAAAGTTGGAAGCTTAACCCACCAAGTCACTTAGGCACCCCTAAACAAATTTTAAACCTTTTTTGTATCAAGATTTCTCACAACATTTAATAGTCAAGTATAAATTGTTAATTTCCAAGTATAAGTAATATGCATATTTACCCAAGATTATTTGACCTCATGGCTCTTCTTTCCAAGAATAATTATTATCACTCTATACATGAATGTCCCATGGAATATAGCCTGGGCCATTTTGTTCTAGAACTATTATTGCCAAACATTTTCTTTGTATTTCTGCAATCTTGTCAAAGGATCTGCTCACGACTAGGAGAGAATGATAGAGAGGGTGTTTCTTAGTGTCCCAAATCCCATGATTCTTTTGTTTAGGGTAGAGGGTGTGGAAATATATTTTTTTAGTCTCATGACAAACTTAGTCATACTTAATTTGTTGTGGAATCCTATGCTACGATGTGATATAATTTTAGATATCCATAATTTTTACCATGTATTCAGGGTAAACAGATTGACTTGATCTAAAATAAATTTCAAAGATTTCTGCAATATAGTATGTTTGCATGTCTTTAAATATTCAGTATTGATATTTACAATATATATGAGACACAAAGATATGTAAATGACATGGAATAAACATTTTCAAAACTTACAGTTTATCAATGTAAGTGAGAAGTATAAAGGGGGAATAATTGGTACAATTGAAACACAGTTGTGAACCTGACTGATGTCCTCACTGTAACAAAATAACCCTATGATCTCATTCTGAAAGTAACCATATGGAACTGACAGGTCAGCTGATTCTTAACATATTTTAAAATTTCCTGGAAGCTTAGTTAATCAGAGGCATAATTTCCAAATTGCTCTTATAAGTTGACTGGTCAAACCTCATGAGGTTGGAAAGACATTTTGGCAACAGTTTACTTTTAGGTAAATGAAATTGTTGTATTATTTAAATCTCTGTACAGGATACAAAGTGATAAAATGAATTAAATGTTACCCCATCACTCAAATGTCCTAATTATTTAAAGTACACTTTTGTTTGGTTTGTTTGAATAATAGTATCTGTAGAAGTAGGGCACAATTTTTTTTCAGTGGGAAAATTCAGTGAAAATTTAACAGGAAACATTGTTCCCTTCAGTATTCAGTTCAAATGTCACCTCCTTTATCATTTATATAAGGTCTTGTAGACATGAACATTTGTTTTTTCCATTACCCTCAGGATATGTTTCTGTGTCAAACAGCTATCTGTCGTTTTTCAGATAATGGTGGGTTAATCAATTATTTTAATATTGAAAAATAATATGTAAAGCATATGTTAGAATATTTCTGAACAAAACCAATGGATTCAACATTAACAATTATCTTCGTAGACAATGAGCTTGGCTGAGCTGCTAGGCCCTATAATATCATAGAATCTTTTAAACTCAGCTTCTACTTGCTATGGGAAAGCTTGCCCTGTAAAATGTAGTAAATTTCTAGCTTGAAAAAGTAGTTCAGGGGTGCCTGGGTGGCTCAATCTATTAAGCATCTGACCCTTGGTTTCAGCTCAGGTCATGATCTCAGGGTTCCCTGAATTCGAGCCCCACATCAGCCTCTGTGCTGGCCGTATGGAGCCTGCTTGGGATTCTCTCTCTCCTTCTCCCTCTGCTCCTCCCCTACTCTCGTTATTTCGGTCTCTCCCAAATAAATAAATAAATATGTAAAAGTAGAAAAAGCAGTTGATTCTAGTCAGATTTCTTTTAACTGGACTGCTGACAGAACACTTATACATAAGCTATACACATGTATATTTAAAGGAAGGTAATTAAGGCCTTCGGCTCAGCAATCAAGCTGCCTTATGTGGACCTGCTTTAATTTCATTATTTAAATTAAATGAGTTTACTTTGTTAAATGTTTCCCATTGCTTCAGTCTGGTGACACAATATTTCCTGTAATGAAATATAACATTTCATTCATTCATGCATGCAATTTTAAATAAGCATTTCTGCAGTATATGGCCTAATAAACACACACAATTGGTAAGAAGAGTTAGAAGCCATATGGAATCCGAATGAAGGATGGCAGCAAAGTTTCTTTCGTAATCTCTATCTGTGAGATAATACTAAAATATTTTTACTGAATGGGGCGCCTGAGTGACTCAGTCAGTTAAGTGTCAGACTTCAGCTCAGGTCATGATCTCACAGTTGGTTCCTGAGTTCAAGCCCCACGTCAGGCTCTGTGCTGACAGCTCAGAGCCTGGAGCCTGCTTCAGATTGTGTGTGTGTGTGTATGTGTGTGTGTGTGTGTGTGTGTCTTCCTCTGCCCTTTCCCCCCTGAGGCTGTGTCTCTTTCTGTCTCTCAAAAGTGAATAAATGTTAAAGAAATTAAAAGTATTTTTACTGAAATAGCAAAGATATTCTGCCAGATTAACTAGGAATCTCAGGAGAGATCAAGAAAGCTGTTACATTCCCTACAAACAATGAAATATACCAGTCATGTAATTTCCTTATGGAATTGTTAGTTGATGTAATCAGAAAATAATGAAGAGCATAAATGTGCAAATATATTTTAAAAGATTAGGAAAAGTGCCATCATAGGCAGGTGACAAGATGAATGACTTAAAAATCCAGGAGAGTCAGCCAGCAACTCATCGAAATTAAGTAGATCGGCAAATTGCTTATTGTAAAATAAATAATCAGTTAACAATTGGTATCTTCAATTATTGTAATGAGTTAGAAATGGTAATAGCATAAGGCTCTCTTTCATACTGTGTCGTACATTCTTTGTGAGATACAGGTCCCCAGCTCCGATGCAGAGGCTAAGTATATATAAAATATGCATGATTCTATTTACTACTACCTTCCTCTTAACCGGTACACCGTCACCGGAGATAGTTTAGGTGAATTGGACACATTTCCTCAGGGACTTTATTATTAAACCAAAAAGGTTAGAACTCATTCACATGATAACATTGAGAAATCCAGGAGCAGCTGCATTATTTTTATCAATGGTTGTGCCAGAGTCAGTGTCCCGACCACACTGTTCTTTGTGGGAAGGCTTTCTTTGATTCCAGTCTGTTTTCCAGAGCTGGCATGGCAGGCTCCTTATTGATGTGTGGACTACAAAATATCTTCCCCAAAACTTTCTTTTCTGTTTAAGTTAGGGAGGATAGGTTTCTTTTTAAATCTTTATTTTTGAGAGAGAGAGAGAGAAAGAGAGTGAGGATGAGCAGGGAGGGGCAGAGAGAGAGGGAGACCGAATCCAAAGCAGGTTCCGGGCTCCAGGCTCTGAGCTGTTAGCACAGAGCCTGATGCGGGGCTTGAACTCACGACTGAACTCACGAACCATGAGATCATGACCTGAGCCAAAGTCAGACGCTTAACTGACTGAGCCACCTAGGCACCCCAGCCAGGATAGATTTCTTCTGAACATGGGCAAGAGCCCTAACTCCTAACCATTATACACACACACACACACACACACACACACACACACACACACACACACACATTAAAAGTAAATGTGTATGTGTGTGTAGCTGCCTTTATGTGAATTCCTAGTAAAGATGTGGCCAGCTATTCCTATTCTACAGTGTTTATTTTAACCAGAATATGCATATATATATAACGCATCTTCCTTGCAATCCTATAACAGAACCCTTTTTCTCTTGAATTATATTTAGTATGCCGCTATATTATTTTCTAATCATCTATTTATCATATTTTGCATTATTTATATAAGTGATATTTGACTATGGTTCTTTTTAAGTAAATTATTTCAAAAAGTACAACTGTTACCAGGTCACTTGGTTCTTGACCCAGATGCACCAAAGAATTGGAGACCAGAGACCAGAGTGGAGACATAGAGTTTACTGAGTAGGGAAGTATAGTTTACTTTCAAGAGGAAAAAAGGCCACCGCTGAAGCAAGAGTGGCAATGGCCCCTAACGATTTAGCTGCATCCTTTTAAGCCTGCTTTCTGCTTAGGTAAATTTGGCTTTGATTGACATTTTTGATTGATGGCTGGTGGTTATATAACATTTTGGCTTCTGCACATGCACCCAGCCATTGTGCATTCTGTTATAATTGTATTTGTTTATGTATTACATATTTATGAATGTCTATGAGCTTTTGTTGTGGCCTTAAAGGTACTTAACGCAAATTGCACCCTTTGTGAGCATGCACAGCTCTCAGAAGTGCCCTGTGGCTTTCAAGCCAGCTCTGTGGCTAGGCCTTTTCTGTTCTGTTAGCCCTTAGAGGTGGCTCTGAAGATGTGGCTGTTAACCCTCATGGATATTTCCTAGGGTGTGGCCAACATCTGCTTTATCTCTCCTTGCTAATGTCTAACTGCCTAACAAAAAAGTGATGATTGCATTTTTGCATTATATGAAATTTATTTTGCAGTTCTATGGCATTCATACAGTATTTAAATTATGGTTGTTATTTCCCATTTGTAGGGAGCAAGTGTTTGAACCAAGCCCGAAACTTGACCAAATTTCAAATATATGTTTTTTCAATAAAGTAATATTTTATTTATTTCTGGATTATGTGCTTCCTATATATTCTTTGTAGTGCTTACAGGTTTTGTATGGCTCTGTTTATGAAGTTTCATATATTTTATTTAGGTTTGAAGACAATTTCTAGGCCTAATCAATAAAGAGAAGAAGCAAGCTGCAGAAATAATATAAAGTATAATAACATTTTTTCTGATTAAAATAGCACATGAAAACACACACACACACACACACACACACACATACACACACACACACACGCACACACCCTTGGAGGAACGTACTGAAAAATGAATCCAAATCTTTACCACTACTTTTGGACAGTAGGGATGGTCATTGAGTACATTTCTGTGTTTATTATAAAATAACTTTACTGTTGAAATGGGAAAATGAATATTTTAATAATACATGAAAATGACATTGTGCAGTTCATTATGATTGCAATCCTAAAATCACTCAGGTTAGCACATCTTAAAATACTAAAACAAAATTGAAACATATTAGGTTAAAGGGATTATGGAATTTAGTTTTTGTCCAGAGGATTTTAATTAGTAGTTGTATTTATTTTTTTTTTTAATTTTTTTTTCAACGTTTATTTATTTTTGGGACAGAGAGAGACAGAGCATGAGCAGGGGAGGGGCAGAGAGAGAGGGAGACACAGAATCGGAAACAGGCTCCGGGCTCTGAGCCATCAGCCCAGAGCCTGACGCGGGGCTCGAACTCACGGACCGCGAGATCGTGACCTGGCTGAAGTCGGACGCTTAACCGACTGCGCCACCCAGGCGCCCCAGTAGTTGTATTTAAATGTAAACATATTATTAAAAGACTTCCTTAAATGTAATAAGCCAGTTTGGGATCAAAATATTTTATTGAGAGTAATTTAACATGATCAGCATGTCATTGAGAGAGCATGTTATTTCTCTGGCTGTAGTTACTAAATATCACAAGAGGTTGGGTCTAGCCTTTAAATGACTCAATATGCTCATTCAAACATATTGGGTGGTAATTAATTCAAATCTCTGTAGCATTTATTTGACACAAGTCCAAATACCATTATTTCAAATTGGACATATTGGTAATAAATATTGAGAAAATTTTAAAGTGTGTGTAAACCATTCAACCATATCTTATCAGCACAAGAAATAAATTCAGTGAATAGTTGAATCATTGTTTTGTAAATTATCATATCAGTTTACCAGTGATATGTAGTTGTTTATTTCAACTCTGTATGCAAGAAGGGACTGCAAATCTCTATTATTTGTTTTAGTTACAACATTGACTATTTAAATTCTGTCTTTAAAAAAGTGTCAGTATAGTCACTTGCAAATGGACCTGTAAGAATGGGTTTTTTTAGGGAACTGATGAAAACACGTCAAACTTAAGTTAGGGATATTTAATCCAGAAATGGATATAGGGGCAAATCTCTAGACATAATTCTGAGAAATTCATGTCTTCTCAAAATTTTAAATATTCTGTTCAAAAGTAAGCGACAATCACAATTATTTTCTCGTTTATAAAGTTTTCATCCCAGCAATGACCTCTCGGCTGATGCTGATGTAATAAATGTCTAAATGAGACTCTGCATAGTAAATAGTTCACAAGTTCTTTTTGCTTTGTCTTGCTTTCCCTTGTTTTTAATAGTTATGTCATTATAGCAGAAATAATATTAAGAGTAATGATTTTCTTGATACACCTCCTCATTTTCATTAAAACCGACTTGAAATATTCTGAGAAATATCATTTGATATTCAGTCTTCTCAGAATTCTGGAAGCATTATATAGCACATGAAACTGTTGTCTTTATATTTGATACGGAAACTCCACAAAATTTATTTCTTCTTTCATAAGTGTTTTAAACTATATAGAGAAGAGATATTTATTCTGGTTTGAGTAAACTAAGGTGATTGAGATTCCCTAATAACTCCTGGCAAATTATGGCAATATAGAAGAAATCATATGGTCCTGAATTTTCACAGCTTTACTGTCAATTCTCAACTATAGCTTTTCCCTTCCTCTTGTGATTAAAAATGTCTACATGACACAGCCGCTAACACTTTGGTGAAGAAAAGCCACTTTATGAAGCAGCCTTGAATATACTGTTTCTTGGAAAGGCAGTTTCAAGTAATGCTAACACCATGTTCAACTGGTAAAGAAAAAGAAACTCCTTTTAAATTCAGAAAATGTATTATTTACCTATGCAGCGAAAGCAAGAGTAGCATAGGTGTCTATTCCTAATGTCCATTATCTCACAAGATGACACTGAATCAACAGGGTCCAAATGACCGAATCTAGAATGACAGATCACAATTTCAAAGCCTGCAGTTATGTACCTTAAGAATGGGAAACAGCAAGCCTCAGAGATGATCAGAACACAGAAGGCATGAGGAATTGTCTCTTGACAGCCTCCATGGTAAACAGAGAGGCAACTGACAAACAGCCGGATGGCACCTCCTTATAAATCCTCCCATATTCTTGCATTACAGTGTGATCACAGGACATTCTGCCACAACCTAGACCAACTGTCATTAAGCCTTGTCTAAAGGCAAAGTCCACAGGGGACCATGGAAAAGCCATTGCCCTACAATAAGACTAGTATTAATGGTTAAGACCATGCCTTTAAGTTTTCTCTAAGATATGTATGTAGGGACACACACACACACACACACGCACACACACACACACACACACATACACACACACTCATAGTGAGAAAAACAACATCATATTCTGAGGTAAAGTTGAAAGTAAATAATAATTAGTTAAGTGGCTCTGTGGACTCACCTCTTTCTGGAAAATGAATGAAAATAAACCACTATTTAAATAACCCCTTAACATTAAAAAGAATAATAATGCACAATATCTATTTTTTAAATACTTAGGCTAATTACAAACTTTGCCAAACTGTAGGGACATAGATCAAGACCTCTCAAAGCTACGTACTTTTCACTCAGACATATTAAATGATCCAGTCCTAAGAGACTAAAAGCATGGTAACTTAGACTTTTAAGAGAGAACCAAATTTGGTATAAATTTACTCCAGATTAAATTTTGAGGTCAAAATAAAACCAAAACCCTCCTGATAAAACACCCTGGTTCAGAGGATATAAAACCTTTGACAGTTCAATGAAAATTTACCCCTGAATTCAAGTGTTGCCAGATCCCATATGTAGTTTGCTCCTATCTTTTTTATATAAGTTAGTTTTTAGTAAATTGATATGCATGGTGTATTGAAAGTTATACTCCACCTTTTCCTCTCTTTGTTGACTTTTTTGTTTGCCTCAAGTTCTATTACTCTAACTTCCTCACTGTATGCTTGCGACTTCCAGTGTTACTGTCTTTACAGTAGTTTACTCCCTTGTGTATTGTGATTATGTAATGACATCACCAAAAATATGTTATTTCTACTTTCGAAAATGTGTTCAAACTTAAAGCTATTAGGTGTGTGTGTGTGTGTGTGTGTGCACATGTACACATGTGTGCACACGTGTGTCTCTCCATGTGCATATATGTGTCTTTTTCTGTGTGCGCACATGTGTGTATGTGTGCACGCATGTGTGTGTCTGTGCACACATTTTTGTGCAGGTTTTCATAATCGGTCTCTCTTCTCAGAGCAACCTTTTCTTCCTATTTTTCTCTACATTTAATTTACTCAGATGCTGGCTGGATTTAATGATGCCTGTTTCTTATTTGTGGTTATTTTCAATATTGTAAGCTGATAGCTTGGGACTTCTCAGAAATAAAGTTAAAAACTTTATTCCCACTGTATTTCAACTTATAGATAAACTTAACATAATTAGTTTTTCCATAAACTGAATTTGAAGCATACAATATTTTTTAAAAATAAACAGAACATTTTCCAGTCAACCATATAGTCTGTAACAGTAGGGATTATTGTTGGAATTGAAGGGGTTCAGTGGCTGGTTGATAAAAGGCTGGGCACTAATCAAAAATTTTTATTTGTATAAGCCATTTGATTAAAGGATCGATATCTTTCTTTCATATCTGCCCTGTTTCTCCTAATGAGGCATAGAATTCCAATGGAAAGCACATTAGACAAAGAACAATATGAACTATACTCTGTACCTAACTATATTCAGACTGACAACCTGTGTTTAAATATGCTAGCTCTTTTCCCAATTTAAATTTTAGTGTCTTTACTTGGCAATGTAAAAAGAAATGAACTATATTTTAAGATGAAATACTAAAAAGCATAGAGGATTTTGAGATGACTAGGAGGAATAAAGAAAACATTTTTTTTCTTATAATTCAGTAGCATCTATGAAAGACTATCCATCATGATATTAAGTTTATTTGTAAGTGATTATTTTATCTTAAAACAGTTCATAACAATCAAGAGCCTTAAATGATTTATTTAATAATAAAAATCTATTTTCTATGTCATACTATTAAACATTATATATACATTATATAAAAATGTATTATATATACATTATATAAAAATATTTATCTTTAAAACATTAACCATTTAATGAAATATAAGCCACAAATTTGTAGTGTAAAACGTTACAGCTAAATTCACTTGTCTTTTAAACCTGTGAACTTTTAAGTATCCTGTCAAAGACTAAGGGTGAGATAAATTATTTCAGGAGGTTATCACCCTGTTTATTTCTTAGTAGGATAAAAGAACGGAGATCAGTGATTGCCATGATTAATTGATTTTTATAAGCAGTTACTTTTTGTTATAATTAGGAATATGTAACTATAGGTAGATTCTTATTTTATTAATGTTTTAAATTATAAGAATATTTTAATATTCTTATTTTCATTAATATTTTTAAGGAAGAAGGTTTTTTTGAGAGATTTTTGTTACTTTATATAAGACATGCAATATCATTATATTTTAATTATTAAACTATCATAACATTAACTGGTATTTTCTTGTGGTCAGAGCAATATACTTAAAATGAGTATAATGGCTGTACTTAAAAAACCAAATGTTTATATGATGCTTGGTGAAAGCAGCAGGTATAATTATCAGATAACAGCACTCCTGGGTGCTTGAGGGCACATGGCTGCCTCTGGTGACGATATTCTCTTCAGGGGTGATATTAGGACATGATAACTATTACACCCCAATGACCTATTACTAGTTAAGCTTATTTAAAACCCCCAAAATTGACTACTGAAACGTCTTTGCTATCACAAGCTATAATATCACTACCTTAATACATTTTTTTTTCTTGTTTAATTATATCAAGCACTAAAGTTGTTAGGGGTTGTCACTATTAAGTAAATTTGACTGTGTTTGAAATTAAAAATTTTTAAATGTTTATTTGTATTATATTGATCTTTAAAAATCACCAAAATCATCTAGAATAAAAGCAACTAACTAAAAAAAACAGTATTTATTGTACATTATTTGATTATGGTATATATGCCTATATAAAAGTGTGTAAGACATTTAGCTGGATGAATTTTCAAGAATTGAATCATAGCCGTATACCTGAAACTGATCAAGAAACGGAATATCACCAGGGACCTTAAAGTCTTTTGCATATCCTCAAGTAGTAACGTCTCACAAAGGGTAACCAGTATCTTGGCTTCTGACACCACAGTTCAGCTTTGTTGTTGTTTTTTTTTTTTCTAACTTAATATAAATGGAATCATCAATATTCTCTTTTTTGTATGGACTCTTTTGCTGAAAATTAAGATGGAGAAATTCATTCCTGTTGAGTGTTGTTTTACTTTCTTCATATTGCATATTGAACATTGCATATGATCGCCTTGGATGAAGGCACTGTTATATGTGCACCCAGTGTACTGATGCATTGGACTTTTATAAGCAGTGCTGGTATGGGTAACCTTGTACATGTTTTTTGGTGCACTTATGCACTGATCTCTTTTGGGTGCATATCCATGGGAGGGGTTGCTGGAGTAGAGCATCCTTATCTTTCTTTTATTACACTAGATATTGCCAACAGTTTTCACCAAGTTATTTTTATCAATGTACACTCCCATCATCAGTGTATATATATTCTTTGTCTCCCCATAATCTCCAAAGCTAGACCATTGTTCTCCTTTTCATTTTAGCTATTCTTGAGGCAAATCTTTTCTGCATTTTTCTATTTGGTTGTTTGTCAACTTCTTTTTGATTAATATTTCCTTATATATTCTGAAGGTAATAACTTCATGTATTATATACTAGGAATCTCTTCTCCACTCTGTGGGTTGCATTTATCCCCATAATAGTCTATTCTGTAAATAGAAATTTCTGATCAGAACATAATACAATTTTTTTTTTATTTCCATCATAGGAGTTGTTTCATTGTTGTTGCTATCTTGTTCTGTTTGGGAAATCTTTGTCTCATACACATTCATGTACAGGCTGTCCTTTCTGTTTACTCAAAAGCATTCCAATATCCAATTTTCATTTTAAATAATTTAAAATATTTCTATCATCTGTTTTTATATTATTTTTGACATACTTAATATTTAGCCATGTATTATTTGTTTTCCAGGCAATTGAGGATTTGAGTATCTTCTTGGTACCATTGTCATTTTTTTTTAGTTTTTAATTTTAATTCCATATGATTAAGGTAAAAATTTGAATAGGTTCAGTTCCTTGAAATTTTTGAGGATTGCTTTATGACTTAAGCTACATATGTTCAACTTTGACAAATGTTTCATGTTTAATCAAAAAGAATCAGGGTGAGAGCACAATTCTGTGTGTGTGTGTGTGTGTGTGTGTGTGTAAACACATATGCTAAGTGAAGTGAATTTTATTAATCATATTAATGTTATCTCCCATAACTTTACTGAATATTCAGCTGCTTTACTAACAGTTACTGAAAATGGAGCAGTTAAATATTCCACTCTATTGTGGGTTTTCGTATTTCTTCTTGTATTTATTTCTTTGAGGTTTTCCTTCAGGGTATACGGTAGTGATATTCTGCTTGCTTACACAATTAGTATTGCACTATCTCCCTATAAACTGTCCCCATTATTGTTATGAAATGTCCTTTATTTGTGTAGTAAATTTTGCCTCAAGGTCTACTTTGGTAGTGATATAGCTTCTATCAGCTTTCTTTTAATTACCCTTAGCATATTATACCTTTATCAGTGTTTGTCCTTTCAAATTTTTGGTATTATTATTTTTGCTCTGCCTTTTTGAAGGATTTTATATGTTTCCCACGATGACATTCTTAGAAATATTTCATGCATTTACAGTTAGAAAAATTATTAATATTTTAGGTACTTATCTGCCAACCTACATTTTGTTTTATAATAAATCCACCTGTATATTTATTTTTACTTACTCTTTAATATTAAGTATAAAATGTGATTATTACATTTCCCTCTACTAACCTCTTCGCAAATATTCTAGTGTTGCATTTACTATTTCCTCAATAATGCCAGAATCCTGGAGCACATTAATTCTAGTAAAATCTAGACTTTGAGTATGGTGAGAGCTTTTTAGATACAATAGCAAAGGCGTGATCCATGAAAGAAAGAGTTGATAAACTGGGCTTCACCAAAATTATGAGCTTCTGCTAAATGAAAGATAATGTCAAGAAAATTGTAAGATAAGCCACAGACTGGTAGAAAATATTTGCAAAATAAACATCTGAAAAAGCACTGTTACCCAAAACATACAAACTCCTAAACTTAACAATAAGCGTCAAAGTACCCTATTAGAAAATGGGCCAAATGCCTTAACAGACACCTCACCAAAGAAGACATACAGATAGCAAATAAGCGTATGAAAAGATGCTCCATATCATATGTTGTTAGGGAAATATAAATTGAAACAGACATCACTACACAATTACTAAAATGGTTAAAATCCAGAACACTGACAATAGTAAATGCTGACAGTGTTGTTGAGTAACAAGAACTCTCATTCATTGTTGGTATGAATACAAAATGGTGCAAACACTTTGAAAGCCAGTTTGTCAGGTTCTTAGGAAATTAAGCATACTTGCAGGGCACCTGGGTGTCTCAATCGGTTAAATGCCCAATGTTGTCTCAGGTCAAGATCTTACGGTTTGTGTGTTCAAGCCCTGTGTCAGGCTCACTGCTGTCAATAGAGAACCAGCTTGGGATCCTCTGTCCCCCTCTTTCTCTGCCCCCTCCCCCCAAATCTTGTGTGCTCTCTCTCTCTTTCAAACATAAAGTGAACATTTAAAGAAAAAAAATCTAAACATACTCTTACCATAGGATCCAGTAACCACACTACTTGATATTTATCAAAGGGAGTTGAAAACTTAAGTGCACACAAAAGCCTATACACAGATGTTTCTTGCAGCTCTACTAATAATTCCCAAAACTTGGACACAATCAAGATGTACTCCAGTAAGTGAATGTATAAATAAGCTGAAATATATCTGAACAATGGAATATTAATCAGTGATATGAAGAAATTAACTATCAAGCCATTAAAAGACATGGGGAAAACTTGAATGCATATTAATGAATGAAAAAAAAAAAGCCTGAAAGGCTACAGAGCATATAATTCCAAATGTGTGACATTCGGTGTAAAATATAAAACTGTGGAGTCAACAAAAAGATCTGTGGTGGATGGAGCTATTGAATTGTTATACTGTACACCTGAAACTAATATAACACTACACGGTGACTAACTGAAATTAGACTAAAAACTTAAATAAATAAATAAATAAATAAATAAATAAATAAATAAACAAATAACAAAATCTGTTGTAGTCAAGAGTTAAGGGAGAGGGAAGGTTGAGTAAGAGCACAGAAGACATTTAGGACAGTCAAACTACTTCATATGATAATATAATGATGGCTATATATCATTATATATTTGCCTAAACCCTTAGGGTTTATAACACCAGACTGATCCCTGATATAAACTATGGACTTTGAGTAATAAAAAGATATATTAATGTAGGTTCATCAATTTAACAAACCTCTGGTAGGGCAAGTTAATAGTGGAGGAGTCTATGAGTCTATGGGGGAGGGGTTTTGTGCAAAATCTCTGTACCTTCCACTCAATTTTGCTGTGAATGTAAAAGTGGTGTAGAAATCAAAGCCTATATTGGCACCTTAATGGCTGGCTCAGTTGGTTAGGCATCCGACTCATGATTTCAGCTCAGGTCATGATCTCACAGTTCCTGGGATTGTGCGCTCTCTCTCTCTCTGTCCCTCCCTCTCCCTCTCTCTCTCTCTCTATCTCTCAAAAAAGAAAAAAAAAAGCTAAATAAACATTTTTTAAAAAATCAAAGTCAAGGGACACCTGGGTGGCTCAGTCGGTTAAGCATCTGACTTTGGCTTAGGTTATGATCTGCTGGTTTGTGGGTTTGAGCCCCACCTCAGGCTCTGTGCTGACAGCTCAGAGCCTGGAGCCTGCTTCGGATTCTGTGTCTCCATTTCTCTCCTCCTTCCCCTGCTTGTGTTCTGTCTCTCTCAAAAATAAAATTAAACCTTTAAGAAAAAATCGGGAACAAGGCAAGGTTGCGCACAACTGTCACTTGTATTCAACATAGTACCAAAGTGCTAGCCAGAGCAGTTAGGCAAGAAAAAGAAACAGAATGCATCCAAATAAAAAAAAAAGTTTTTTAAGTTCTTTATATATTTTGGATAGTAACCCTTTGGTGTTGTTTGAAAGTATTGAGTAACTAAATCATATACCTGCAACTAATATTACATTGTATGTTAACTAAGTGGAATTTAAATAAAAACTTTAAAAGTATGTAAAAAATTAAAAAATTCATAAGTGAATAAAAGGAAAGAGGTAAAATTATGTTTGTGGATGACATGATATTATATGTAGAATACAGCAAAATTTTAAAAAGAACTCTTAGAGCTAATAAATTCGGTAAAAAATACAGGATATGAAATCAATGGACAAAATTAGTTCTATTCTATGTTTTAACAGTGAACTATCTAAAAGGGAAAATAAGAAAATAATCCCACTTACAATTAGATCAAAAAAGAATAAAATGCAAACAAACTTAACTAAGGAAGTCATAGACTATATTAAAGAAATTTTAAAAGGCACATAGTGGGAGATAGCCCATGTTCATAAATTAGAAGACTTAATATTGTTAAATACCTGTACTACCCAAAGTGATCGCCGGATTCAAAGCAATGCCAATGAAAATCACAACAGTATTTTTTTGCAAAAATCTAAAAATCAATTATAAAATTCATATGGAACCACAAAAAATCCCAAGTATTCAAAACAATCTTGAGAAATAAAAACAAAGTTGTAGGCATCACACTAATTTCAAAATATTTTTACAAACCTACAGTAATTAAGATAGTATTCTACTGGCATAAAAAGGAATATAGACAAATGGAATAGAATGGAGTCCAGAAGTCAGAAATATGCCCATGTACAGTCAAATGATCTTGACAAGTGTGACTGGAATACACAATTGGGAAAGGACAGTCTCTTCTACATGGGATCCAAGTGACTATCCAGTTTCTTGCTCTGCAGGCCAAGATTTAAGGCTCTTACTGCCATTTCTCAACCCTGACCATTTCTCAGGGTTGTGATTGCATGGAACAGCTTTGACAGATGATGTGACATTTCCTTTTGGACAAAGAGAAGGCTTATTTCCGCTCACAATAAAAGCAGTACAGTCCCCAAACTCAGTGCTCCTCTTCTGTACCTCAATCCACTATTTCTGTTGGTGTTCACGTAGGCCCATCTGTACTGTACCTAGGAACAGGAATATCATACTAACCTTCTGGTTATTGCTTTTGCTATGTATAACAGAGTTCTTTGTCTCTGATCCACATGTATTATATATTTTTGTTAGCACCAGTGAAATAGTAATAGTGTAGTATTTTGGCCTGTAAATAAGGTAAAATCTCAGACCCCTCACAATTCTTGGCACAGACATGCGAGTGAAGACTTTTGGATCTTCTAATCCAGTCCAGCTGAGGGCTGATCCCAGCTAATCCACATGGATCAGGAGTGCCCAATTTAGTATCTTTCTGGTAGTTTGTTATTCAACAAAAATAAATTAAATAGTCATAATGAAATGATATTTAAAATCACAAAATGACACTACACTCCTACTGCATTTTCACTAAAATGAAAAAGACAAAACATAAAATACTGAGAAACCAGAACGTTCACATACTGCTGGTAGAACATATATATAATCACTTTGAAAAATTTTTTTGGCAGTATCTTCCAGAGATGAACATATGCATTTCCACTCCTAGTTTAATCCCTAACAGAATATGTATACATGTTAACCAAAAGACATGTAAGATTATTTATGTAAGCACTATCAGTAATAACCAAAAGTGAAAATAACGAAAAATAGTAGAAAGGATCCATATAAATTAAGCTGTTATCCAGAATGCTGTATTTCCTTTTATTTTAAACTGGTTTCTCAATTTTTTCCCTTCCAGATTTTACAGCTTCTTTTCTTTCTACATCTTTTTTAAAGAACAGTTTTGTTGAAATATAATTCATATGCCACAAATATCACGCGTTAAAAGTGTACAATTCATTGGTTCTGGTATATTTATAGAGTGTGCAATCATGAGTCAAATCTAACTTCGAAATGTTTTCATCACCCAAGAAAGAAACCGCAGATGCATTATCAGTTACTCTCCATACCTCCTACATGCCAGCCACAGAAAATCACTACTATACTTTATTTCCCTATAAATTAGTTTTTTCTAAATATTTCAATTTAATGCAATAATATAATATGTAGGTAGTACTTTGTGACTGGCTTCTTTTAATTAGCATAATGATTTTTGAGGTTCTTTCATATATCAGCATCTCATTACTTTTATTGGTAAATAATTTTCCATTGTATGCATATATATTGATAGACATTTATGTTATGTCATTTCCAAGTTCTGATGAATAATGCTACTACGAATATTCCATTTAGTATGTAAAAAATCATTGTCTAACACAAACTCATGAAGAGGAAATCATTGACTAATTTAAGGTCACAATGATTTACTCCTAAATTTACTTCTGTTTTTTTCTTTTTGATTTTGTGTTAAGTGTCTATCCTGAGGAGTCACTGAGCTAAGACCTCTTTCTGTTTTAAAATTTTTGTCTATCTACTCAGATTAACCTGGGGACTAGTCAGTTACTATAAACAAAAATAACACAAAATCACACTTTCTAGAAAGAGAATTTTAGGTAGCACTTGGAAGTTAGTATGATTACAATGAGCATATTTGAACATTAAAACAAAACCATAGATATTAAACACATAGACTTTATTTATTTTTATTTTTTAGGAGAATTAAACTTGTTATATATTTTTTATTATGAAATTTATTGTCAAATTGGTTTCCATACAACACCCAGTGCTCATCGCAACAGGTGCCCTCCTCAATACCCATCACCCACCCACCCTTCCCTCCCACCGCACATAAACCCTCACTTTGTTCTCAGTTTTTAGGAGTCTCTTATGTTTTGGCTCCCTCCCTGTCTAACCATTTTTTTTCTTCCCCTCCCCCATGGTCTTCTCTTAAGTTTCTCAGGATCCACAATGAGTGAAAACATATGGAATCTGTCCTTCTCTGTATGACTTATTTCACTTAGCAGAACACTCTCCAGTTCCATCCATGTTGCTACAAAAGGCCATATTTCATTCTTTCTCATTGCCACGTAGTATTCCATTGTGTATATAAACCACAATTTCTTTATCCATTCATCAGTTGATGGACATTTAGGCTCTTTCCATAATTTGGCTATTGTTGAGAGTGCTGCTATAAACATTGGGGTACAAGTGCCCCTGTGCATCAGTACTCCTGTATCCCTTGTAAATTCCTAGCAATACTACTGCTGGGTCATAGAGTAGGTCTATTTTTAATTTTTTGAGGAGCCTCCACACTGTTTTCCAGAGTGGCTGCACCAATTTGCATTCCCACCAACAGTGCAAGAGGGTTCCCGTTTCTCCACAATCTCTCCAGCATCTATAGTCTCCTGATTTGTTCATTTTGGCCACTCTGACTGTTGTGAGGTGATATCTGAGTGTGGTTTTGGTTTGTATTTCCCTGATGAGGAGTGACGTTGAGCATCTTTTCATGTGCCTGTTGGCCATTCGGATGTCTTCTTTAGAGAAGTGTCTATTCATTTTTTCTGCCCATTTCTTCACTGGGTTATTTGTTTTTTGGGTGTGGAGTTTGGTGAGCTCTTTATAGATTTTGGATACTAGCCCTTTGTCTGATATGTCACTTGCAAATATCTTTTCCCATTCTGTTGGTTGCCTTTTAGTTTTGTTGATTGTTTCCTTTGCTGTGCAGAAGCTTTTTATCTTCATGAGGTCCCAGTAGTTCATTTTTGCTTTTAATTCCCTTGCCTTTGGGGATGTGTCAAGTAAGAAATTGCTGCAGCTGAGGTCAGAGAGGTTTTTCCCTGCTTTCCCCTCTAGGGTTTTGATGGTTTCCTGTCTCACATTCAGGTCCTTTATCCATTTTGAGTTTGTTTTTGTGAATGGTATAAGAAAATGGTCTAGTTTCATCTTTCTGCATGTTGCTGTCCTGTTCTCTCAGCACCATTTGTTAAAGAGACTGTCTTTTTTCCATTGGATATTCTTTCCTGCTTTGTCAAAGATTAGTTGGCCATACTTTTGTGGGTCTAGTTCTGGGGTTTCTATTCTATTCCATTGGTCTATGTGTCTGTTTTTGTGCCAATACCATGCTGTGTTGATGATGACAGCTTTGTAGTAGAGGCTAAAGTCTGGGATTGTGATGCCTCCTGCTTTGGTCTTCTTCTTCAAAATTACTTTGGCTCTTTGGGGCCTTTTGTGGTTCCATACAAATTTTAGGATTGCTTGTTCTAGCTTCGAGAAGAATGCTGGTGCAATTTTGATTGGGATTGCATTGAATGTGTAGATAGCTTTGGGTAGTATTGACATTTTGACAATATTTATTCTTCCAATCCATGAGCACGGAATGTTTTTCCATTTCTTTATATCTTCTTCAATTACCTTCATAAGCTTTCTATAGTTTTCAGCATACATATCTTTTACATCTTTGGTCAGGTTTATTCCTAGGTACTTTATGATTCTTGGTGCAATTGTGAATGGGATCAGTTTCTTTATTTGTCTTTCCATTGCTTCATTATTAGTGTATAATAATGCAACTGATTTCTGTACATTGATTTTGTATCCTGCGAGTTTGCTGAATTCATGTATCAGTTCTAGCAGACATTTGGTGGAGTCTGTCGGGTTTTCCACTTATAATATCATGTCATCTGCAAAAAGTGAAAGCTTGACTTCATCTTTGCCAATTTTGATGCCTTTGATTTCCTTTTGTTGTCTGATTGCTGATGCTAGAACTTCCAACACTATGTTAAACAACAGCGGTGAGAGTGGACATCCCTGTTGTGTTCCTGATCTCAGGGAGGAAGCTCTTAGCTTTTCCCCATGAGGATGATATTAGCTGTGGGCTCTTCATAAATGGCTTTTATGATGTTTAAGTATGTTCCTTCTATCCCGACTTTCTCGAGGGTTTTTATTAAGAAAGGATGCTGAATTTTGTCAAATGCTTTTCCTGCATTGATTGACAGGATCATATGGTTCTTATCTTTTCTTTTATTAATGTGATGTATCACATTGATTGATTTGCGAATGTTGAACCAGCCCTGTAGCCCAGGAATGAATCCCACTTGATCATGGTGAAAAACTCTTTTTATATGCATTTGAATTCGATTTGCTAGTATCTTATTGAGAATTTTTGCATCCATATTCATCAGAGGTATTGGCCTGTAGTTCTCTTTTTTTACTGGGTCTCTGTCATTTAGAATAGAAGGAGAGATAAAGGTCTTGCCAAACAAACAAAAATTGAAGGTATTCATCACCACTAAACCAGCCCTACAAGAGATCCTAAGGGGGACCCTGTGAGACAAAGTACCAGAGACATCACTACAAGCATAAAACATACAGACATCACAATGACTCTAAACCCGTATCTTTCTATAATAACACTGAATGTAAATGGATTAAATGCGCCAACCAAAAGACATAGGGTATCAGAATGGATAAAAAAACAAGACCCATCTATTTGCTGTCTACAAGAGACTCATTTTAGACCTGAGGACACCTTTAGATTGAGAGTGAGGGGATGGAGAACTATTTATCATGCTACTGGAAGCCAAAAGAAAGCTGGAGTAGCCATACTTCTATCAGACAAACTAGACTTTAAATTAAAGGCTGTAACAAGAGATGAAGAAGGGCATTATATAATAATTACAGGGTCTATCCATCAGGAAGAGCTAACAATTATAAATGTCTATGCGCCGAATACTGGAGCCCCCAAATATATAAAACAATTACTCATAAACATAAGCAACCTTATTGATAAGAATGTGGTAATTGCAGGGGACTTTAACACTCCACTTACAGAAATGGATAGATCATCTAGACACACGGTCAATAAAGAAACAAGGGCCCTGAATGATACATCGGATCGGATGGACTTGACAGATATATTTAGAACTCTGCATCCGAAAGCAACAGAATATACTTTCTTCTCGAGTGCACATGGAACATTCTCCAAGATAGATCACATACTGGGTCACAAAACAGCCCTTCATAAGTATACAAGAATTGAGATCATACCATGCACACTTTCAGACCACAATGTGATGAAGCTTGAAATCAACCACAAGAAAACATCTAGAAAACCTCCAAAAGCATGGAGGTTAAAGAACAGACTACTAAAGAATGAATGGGTCAACCAGGCAATTAGAGAAGAAATTAAAAAATATATGGAAGCAAATGAAAGTGAAAATACAACAATCCAAATGCTTTGGGATGCAGCAAAGGCAGTCCTGAGAGGAAAATACATTGCAATCCAGGCCTATCTCAAGAAACAAGAAAAATCCCAAATACAAAATCTAACAGCACACCTAAAGGAAATAGAAGCAGAATAGCATAGCTCCCCAAATCCAGCAGAAGAAGAGAAATAATAAAGATAAGAGCAGATAAACAATATAGAATCTAAAAAAAAAATGTAGAGCAGATCAATGAAACCAAGAGTTGGTTTTTTGAAAAAATAAACAAAATTGATAAACCTCTAGCCAGCCTTCTCAAAAAGAAAAGGGAGAGGACCCAAATAGATAAAATCGTGAATGAAAATGGAATTATTACAACCAATCCCTCAGTAATACAACCAATTATCAGGGAATACTATGAAAAATTATATGCCAACAAACTGGACAACCTGGAAGAAATGGACAAATTCCTCAACACCCACAAACTTCCAAAACTCAAACTGGAAGAAATAGAAAGGTTGAACAGACCCATAACCAGCAAAGAAATTGAATCAATTATCAAAAATCTCCCAACAAGTAAGAGTCCGGGACCAAATGGCTTCCCAGGGGAGTTATACCAGACATTTAAAGCAGAGATAATACCTATCTTTCTCAAGCTATTCCAAAAAATAGAAAGGGAAGGAAAACTTCCAGACTCATTCTATGAAGCCAGCATTACTTTGATTCCTAAACCAAACACATAGACTTTAAACATGATAATTAGTACTCGAAGTATTAAAATTCATAGAATATGAATAATTCTGAAAAGTTTCATTTAAAGATCCTTCAGGGGCACCTGCGTGGCTCAGTCAGTTAAGCGTCCGACTTCAGCTCAGGTCATGGTCTCAGGGTTCCTCAGTTCAAGCCCCACGTCGGGCTCTGTGCTGACAGCTCAGAGCCTGGAGCCTGCTTTGGATTCTGTGTCTCCCTCTCTGTCTGCCCCCTCCACCACTCACACTCTGTCTCTCTCTCTCTGTCTCTCTCTCTCTCAAAAATAAATATACATTAAAAAAATGTTTTTAAAAATCCTTCAGCTTACTTTTACTGTTTGATAGATAGTTTAAATGTCATTATTCCTTTTAAGTAAGGCAAGTCTCTTTTCCTGTGAAACAGGATACAAACATTAGTTTCTGTGTTGACGATTGGACTTGAGCAATGTTTATTTTTTTCAACTACCATGCCGCCAAAACCCAACGCATCCACATTTCTTTAATGTTTAGTCTCAGCAAATTCAATGTGCCTAGGGATCTGCTCTTTTAAAGGGGGCAGAATTAAACTCACTTTCTATTCCTCCATTTTAGACTGGGAAAATACGAAATCAGACTTGGTGTCTCTGAGCTATTACCTGGAACATAATCAGCATATGGTTTAGCTACTTCCAGAATTGTTTCTTGCTTAATTGTCAGGTCTACTCAAGCTTTCAGTGCAATGGCTCATGCCCACCACCTACTGAACATTTACCTGATAAAGTATGTCATGCTTCCTCTTCTGTTTACACACACACACAAAAATATGTATTCTGAACATTTAAAGTGGGAATAACAGAGGGTCACCTGGGTAGCTCAGTCAGTTAAGCATCTGATTTTGGCTCAGGTCATGATCTCACTGTCCATGAGTTCAAGCCCCACGTCCAGCTCTATGCTGACAGCGCAGCGCCTGGAGCCTGCTTCAGATTCCCTATCTCTCTGCCCTTCCCCAACTCGTGCTCTGTCTCTCTCTCTCTCCTTCTCAAAAATAAACATTAAAACAAATTTAATGTCGAAATAACAGAAAATTAGAACACTCTCAAATGCAATTTACTACAAATTGATTTTTCCCACCATTAATATAACATACTATCTTTATAGTTAATGAAACTTGCAAAGTGGTGGATATTAGCAAGGTATATTTTGAAAAATAAGGATCATCATAGATATATATTATGGATTTCTGAGGATTCATTGAGGGTAGTGTCCATGGAGACCTTACAGCATCCAGTAGTGGTCTTCTCTTTTAGGTCTGTCACAGTGACATGGCAGATATACAACTTACTTTAAAAGATTGCCCGGAGTCAGAAAAGTAAAGGAAATGTCTGACCAGATGCTTTTGGAAACCCACACTTCTACAATATATCTGCTTCAGTGAAAAATATTCCTGGTGCATTGACTGAACTGACTCCACTGTATGGGACGTTAACCTTAAATTATATACTGCTTAAAATTCTGCTAATAAATTTTGTGAATATAGATTAATATTAACTTTTTTGGCAATAGTGATGTGAATTGACATATATAGCCTCAAACACAATTTTTTTTTTACCAATATAAATGTCACTTTTCAAATTAATTCTGTCAAGGAAAAACTTCTAGCAGCTCCTTAGGGTGTCTTCTTTTTGTCTTCTCTTTTACCAAAAAAAAAAAAAAAAAAAAAAAAAAAAAAAAAAAGAGAGAGAGAGAGAGAGAAAGATGCTTACAGTTTATAAAAAGAAATTGGAAAGGAAAAAAATAATATTGAAAATGTCATTTTTTAGCAGGGCGAAAAGCATGTGGGCAGAATTCCTGAGAGTGCTAGTAAGCAAATACACATAAGTTCTGCATGCCTAGTGGTCCTCTGGAAATTTCCTTCTCTCATATACTATCATGACAAGGAAGATCCTATTAAACTGTCTTATTTTGTTCAAATTCATAAAATTTATCATTGAATATAATTCACATAAGTGCTGTGAATTTAATATCAGATGTTTTATTAATTAATAATAAAAATCAATCTTTTGTTAACAAGATAGAATACAAACACTTTCTTCTCTAACCCATAAGACATTTCTAAAGTTGATTTGATGTTCAAGAGCGAATTAGATTATTCCACCACATACTTCTATTAAAAACCTTCTACTTAGAAAACTTCCAGTTTCCCTTTCCCCATCTCTTTAAAAACCCTATTTGAAAAACCCAATAATTTTCTAAGAATACTGGAAAAGTGTACCTGAATCTCTGTATTCTTATCCAAAAATATAGCAAAGATCACTTTAATAGTTAATTTTACACATTTTATTATCATCATCATAATTATTAGCTTCTAAGAATGAATGTTTCAATGGGAACATTTTTGGAAATTTCAAATATTTCATTGCCAGTATTAATTTTGAGTTTAGAAAGCCACCCCAAAGTTACATATAGAAATGGATTCTATCTCATGGAATAGAAAGAACTTAATATTTTAGGATTCCTTTATTGAAAATATAAATGTCTGTCAGCGTCTTTTCTCATTCTTTCCCTTAATCATCTCACATATAATTGAGATATTTTAAAAGATATCTAAAATAATATGTAGACTGACATGTAAAGAAAGAACTCCTTAGATTCTTGGAAATGAATTCAGTAAAAAGTGAAGGATAGGAAGAGAGTTGGGATCCATGCATTGGGAGGACTGTAGCATTTTATGAGTTTCTAGAAAAAAAGTTGAAGATTGTAAAATAAAAAAAGTAATATAAAATTTTCTCAAACCAACTTCATGAATAGCAATATATATGTATTTTTACGTATATTTGTGTGTATCCATGAACTTTCATTTTAGAAACATAAACTTTGATAAATGTTTGCTTTCTAACCAGAAATCTGGCTAAAATTGTTTGTATATTAATCATCACTGTAGCTAAAAAGCTTTACAATGAATAAGTAAGGATATCAAAACCCGTAGACACAAACACTACTTGAGAAACTATAAACTAGGAAAATTCTCAGGTATTTCAAGGATGAATATAACAAAATGAAATTGTGCAACAAAATTGGACCACAAAAAGCATATGAAACCATAAATAGGAAAATGATTGCCCTCAAATTTCTGTGAATAAAAGGCCACTAGTGAAAAGTATTTACAATAGGAAATGTTAAACTAATTTTCTTAATTAAAAGCAAAATTTGAATATATAAGTTGAAAAGTTTATTTGTATTTTCTCCAACTTCCTGATCCATCTGAAGTCCGTTGTAGTATATGATGTCATATATTTTATATGGTCTTTAAGTAATCTATTATGCTAATCAATTTGTAGTATCTAATTTATCAGATATAGGGTAAAATAAAGGTATAATAATGTATAATAAAGGTAGAGATTGAGTTTTTCTTATCCATATGTCAATATTGCCTATGTACAACACCATTTTAGAAGATTTAAAACTTTCTAGGATAGAGCATTTGAAAAAAGTAATCCATAGTAAAACATAGAAATATGTTTTAAGAAGTTTCATTGTTATATCCTTTAAATTAAATTAAATAATTAGCATTTTCCAGAAGCAAAATGAAACTATAATATTCAATAAGGCTCATATAGGGGTCCATTTAATCCAGGAGTTGGAAAATTTCAAACACTGGGTACTCATATTTTATACTGTTGGCAAATTATGGCCTGTTTAAATTAAGTTTTCATAATTTTGACCTTCTTATTTTATCCCAGAAACTAGTTCTGTAGAAATAATCAGTGTTACAGACTGTGACTTATTTTTCTGGAGATAGACAATATATCATTTATGGTTTGATCAGGAGAGCAAGACTCCTGTGAATGACATGGCATTAGAGATTTCTTATAGTGTTTTGACCTTGACCACTTGTGGGAGCTGGTGAACAATCTATGGAAGGCTGTTGCCTCTGTGTCTGGTGGTGAATTTAAAGTCACTCTTATCATAAGGGTCTATAGTTAGTATGAAAAACTGGTCATGAAACCGAAGTGGGCAGGACACAGTGGAACACATGAGAGCCAGAACCCTTGAGGACAATTTTGGGGGTGACACATCATCGCATGCAATCTGAATCTATGGAGTCACATGCTTGAGCACCTCATCATGGAGTGATGAGTGTACCTGATTAAGGATGCAGAAAGGTTCAAAAGCTCATTATGGGGGGTTTGCTTTTAGGGCCAGTCCTGGTACTGCCTTCCTTTGGGTTCTCTAGAAAACAGCAAGAAAAAAATTCATGTTGTATGTTGTTGAATACAATCCTAGTTCACCAAAGGAGAGAGAAAAGAGACTCTGTCATGGAAAAAGGGAAAGGAAATTCAATGAGGTGTCTTATTAAACTAGTCACAGCCTCTCAAAATATTGCTAGTTGCTGGGACACTTAGAGAGGCCTTATAGAATCACTACGTCTTCCAATTGGCTGTAAAGGGGAAGAAGTGAATGAATTTCATTCTGGATTCTCCCTCGTGCCTTTCCTTCACTGAGAAAGTTCACTACATCGTGCATTAACTTTCCTTCTCTTCTATATTGAGTTATAAGACACCTCTGAGCCAACTCTGGGGTAAAGAAGAAACAGTGTTGTGATCACATTTGTCCTTTATGGACCTGAGTATTAGTTCTGTCTAGGTACCAAACAAAGTGGGCACAAAAGAGGCTGAACCAAAGTCCAGCCTTTATCCCATAGAAAAGACTAAAATAGCTAGCACTGTTAAATAGAAAACCATATAATAAATCTGAATGTAGGCACTTCTGAGATTGAAAGGAGTTACTATTAATTACACTAAGCACAGTAATTATACGAAGTGCTCAGGCATAAACTGGGATTGTCCTGGTCAGACTGGGACATACGGTCATCCTTAGAAGGTGAGGCAACACCCTTGGTCGTGGGTCTCTTATTAAAAAACAGTAGCTGATGCATAAAAGTAGGTGGAGCCAACTGCATCTCAAGTGCATAGCATGGATTTTGCCCACACTGTGAGGTAGATACTAGTACCGTCTATGTCTACAAGTAAGGACACTGAGTTACAGTATTCTATCGTATATGATGGAATTTGTTGGAAGCACAGTAAAAAGAACCCTCTTTTTCTTATTTCAAAATCAACTGGTAAGAGTAAACAAGTAAGTAGATTAAGAATACAAATATAGCTCATATTGATCAAAGATAAGAATTTGGTTTATACAAAAAAAACAGAGTTTGGCATATACATAGAATACTCTTATATTTTAGATATCAGAATAAGATTCGATTGACTAGGTACAAGTTCCATAGGGCCACAGCATTTATCGCTAATATGGTAGCATGTTAGAGAGTCGTTGAAGAAAATGTTCTGTTTTCGTTTGTTTGTTTGTTTGTTTCTCTTAGAGGTGATCCCAAAGGAGAATGCTAGATGGATAATATTGACAAATCTAGCCAATTTCTTCATCCCAAATCCACCAGTGAGACAAAAGAGGAGTATATGAACATCCTGATAAGGTCCAAGAGTGTTAGCTGGTGAAGCTGCCTTTTACATAGAAGCAATGATTAGGAATGAGATCCTCTAAGAAGAGAAGTTAAAATCGTTTAGCAAAATTATCCTATCATTTAAAAAAGGTATAGTAAGATTAAGGTGTAAATATTTTTTGCATATTAGAAGAGGGGATAAATTCCTAGCACTGGAATGATTGGATCAAAGTGCATGTGTCTTTTTTAATCATCTGGATATATAATACCAAGGGTGCTATAAAGAGTATGCCAATTTGTACTCCAATTCACACAAGAGAGATATTTAAAGTATTTCACAATTACTAGAATATAAGCACTGACCAATTAGAACAGGCGCTTGCACCAATTACAACATATGGCCGTACTGGTGCGTTCTGCCTGAGGATTAGCCCTGCACAAGTAGGACATAAAAATAACAAATCCCTCACTCCTTTGTCAAGATGGGATAGTATCTGACTTTCTGATGGGTTACCAACCTAATACAGGAAAAATGTTATATCATTGTTATTTGATTCGCATGCCTTTAGTTAGGATAAGGAAACATTTTAAAGTTTAACTTGTTATTTATTTTTAATTCTACCATATTTAGGTCATTTGTCCATTTTTACTTTGTATGTTTCATATTTATAAAATTAATTTATGAGTTTCCGGAAAACTTAGGAACTTAGACTAATGCCCTTCATATAAGTTATAAATGTTCTTCATATAAATATATATGCTTATATATATATATTATTTTTATGTTCTTTGCTGTATCATATTTTCAAATTTTTTCTTATTTTACTTAGTCATATTTTATTATACTTTATTTCTTCTTGGTTTTCTTTCTTACTTAAAATGTCATTTTACCCAATGATTAAAAATAAACCCAAATAGTTTACTGTACTTATATTTATGAGCTAATCAATATGGGATTCATTTTGGTGTAAAGATTAAATTAGTGATCCAATGCTTTGTGAAAAGAGCTGGCTACATGTCCAAATACCATTTGTTGAATAACTCATCTCTTTTCAGTAATTTAAAGTATGTCTTTATCATTTACTAAATACTTACAAATAGTCCTATTTATGGACCCATATTTTATTTCTACTCTATTTACCAAATCCCTGTAAGGATAATCATAATTCCTAACAATGACAATGCATTTAATCATTTGGTCTATCCTACAATGAAAATAAATATTGTTTAATTTCTATACCAATACCACTACTCACACGTATATAAAATAAAGTGCATAAAACAAGTGTGTGAAACAGTCACCCACACTACTTCCTTCTAAGTGTCATAACCCTTAAACCAACAGGTGCAACAGCCAGTTGACCTAATGCCTTGACTTCTATCTATATGCCACACCAATTATCTTTGCAATTATTTTTATCTTTAGAATAAATATCCCTTTGATAGTTGTGTTGTAAAGTTACTTAAATTAATTCTTTGTATGTGTAGTTATTTTATGAATTTGATATGGAGTTAGGTTTTGTTTCTGTTTTAAAGATTCATTGTGAAGTTTCTACCCTCATTTAAGATATATAAATATCTTACAGTTTAGAATATGAATTTTTTTAACAGGAGCATCATTAACATATTTTCAATTTTCACGCACCTTCTTTGTAAGCATTTTTTTAAATTTTTGATTTATACTTTCTATGTCTTTTATATTTTCTTTTGAAAAACCAAGAAATACATTTAAATACATTTAATTGCGGGGCGCCTGGGTGGCGCAGTCGGTTAAGCGTCCGACTTCAGCCAGGTCACGATCTCGCAGTCCGTGAGTTCGAGCCCCGCGTCAGGCTCTGGGCTGATGGCTCGGAGCCTGGAGCCTGTTTCCGATTCTGTGTCTCCCTCTCTCTCTGCCGCTCCCCCGTTCATGCTCTGTCTCTCGCTGTCCCAAAAATAAATAAACGTTGAAAAAAAAATTTTTTTAAATAAATACGTTTAATTGCTTTATAGTATTCAGCACCTTGCTGGTTTTCACTCCACATCAGCTGATTACACAGTTGTAAGTCTTTCTTATTCCTTTTCACTACTGCACGGAATCCCATTGTGTGGATCTGAACCAAGTGTCTTACTCGCATGAGTTTCCAGGTGTTTCCCAATACATTGCCATTACAAAATCAGCCACTATAAATATATTTTTTTATTTCTTTCAAAAATTTCAAAAGATATTTTTGGACTAAGTCTAGAAGTGGGTTATCTGGGTCCAAGGGTAAATGTATATGTAGCTTCATTGGATGGTGTCCATTTTCATTCCTATAAACACTTCATGAGAGAACCTCATTCCTCACAGCCTTGCCTCTTCAGTTTGGTGTGAAATCTTAAACATTTTTATAATCTACTTGGTGAAAAAGTTGAATCTTAATGTATAATTTGCATTTTTCTTATCACGTGTGAAATCGTGTTAAAGGCCATTTATGTGAACTGTCCATGTTCTTTACCAGTGTTCTATGTTCTTGCTCATGCTTCTGAAAAAAAAATTATGTTAGGATGTTTTGTTTTGTTTTTGACTAATTATATCACATGTTGCTATTGAGTAGTCTGATGCTGAGTGGCATTATGTAATGTTTTAGATATTTGTTATTTTTCTCTGGAAGTTTTACAAATGTGGCAATGTTCTTCCATTCAACTAAAATTTGTCTGCTTGTGTGATTTTCCTTATGTCTCCTTTGGCACTTTATGGAAACAATCTCTCTCTCTAATTCTGGACAGTTCATCACCATATTTCTTCAAGTAACTCCTCATCTACATTGTGGTATTTTTCCTTCAAAACCTCTATTCTCTGATTGCATTTATTTTATATTACCTTTCTCTTTATCCCCTCCAGCTGGTTTCAAAAGTGTTTCTCTCCATCGTCCTCCATTTTACCACATTTTCTTTTCAGAATTCAGTCCACAATTTTCCTCATCTGTGTTGTCTTTCACATCAACAATTAGATTTCCTTGTTAATATTTCCTTAAGTCACCTGTATGCCTTCCTGATCTTTTTCATTGTACTAAGATTTTTACTTACTTTCCGAATACATTTATACTGCTTATTGTAAATTTCTGGTGCACACATTTCAATAATTCTGCTTTCAATGGTACACCCTGTTGTGGTTCATTTTCTGTCTTTTGAGGGTTTGTCTTTTGCAGGCAGCGGTCTGGTTACAGCCCGTAGGCTCTTGCTCTCCTAGGCCAGGCACCTGTCTTTTCTAAGTATGTTCCTGGGAGAATCTGATCCCAGGGCTACCATTTACATTGAGCTAAAGGTAAAGTGTGTTTAAGAGGAAACGTGGAAAGAACACCCCCAAAACAATATTCCAGGTACAGAGAAGTTTACTAATCTCTCCCTTGTACAGCCATCTCGTTTATTTCCTTGAGCCTTGGGATCACCTTGAAACTCTCTGAGGTCCCGGAAAAGGTCCCGGAAAGGTAGAGAAATGCCTTTTCAAGAACATTTCCTTCCTGTTTTCTTGTCCCTAACTTGGGTTGTCTACACCCTGTCTGTGAAACATTAGCACCATAGCCTTGACTCTTGCCACACATCCCTTCCACACTGAGAAGAGCAAGAAAAGAACGTAAAAAGTTTTCTTTTGCCCGTCTTCCTATCACTTCCTAGAACACAGGCTGCCCACGCCACAGCCACTCACCCCCCACATCACCCCGAGGCAATAGGACATTAAGTTCCAAAGTGAGGTTCTCTTTTTGTGTACTTTCAGAATTTGAGTTTTCCTCTTGCTCTGTATTTTCTCCAGGTTGATTTTTGGAGTAAAAGCACTGTGGCTGATGCTAGTTCATCTGTTTTAAAGAAATAGAAGACACTTCTTACTGACATTTTTGCTTCCTGGCTAGTTGTCTTTATTTCTGAATACTACCCAGATTGTACCCTTTCTTTAAAGTCTTAACTTTTTTTCTAAAATTCACCTGCCATATCTGAAACCCAGCCCCATGTGGTAGACCCTGAAATAGTGATTATCTGCAGCAGTGGTAATAAAAACCAAGGGACCATTGATACACCCTGGGAAGTATTAAGTGCCAACCCTCAGATATTAATCCCGGATGCATTTCAATCAGATTGTCTGGGGTCATAGTTTAGAGCTGATATGTTTCAAACTCCCCAGGTGCTTCTGATGATCAGCTCCACTTGGTTACCACTTATGTAAACCATATAATTGAGCAGGGAATTTATCACTCTGGTCCATGCAAACATATCTGTTCTTTTTACTGTAAACCAAATTATTACCAACATGACAGAAAGGACTGTGTATGACACAGAATCACACATAGAAACACATAAATACACATAGCATGATTAATGTAAGACATATATGTTGAAAAAGTATTAATGTCATGGGTCAAGTCTAATACAGAATCCTCTGCTTTGCTTCCTGTTTCTCAACCTTGGACATTCAGTGGTGTGTTTTGATGATCAATTACTACAGTCTGAATTCCACACTCTTTAATTCTTCCACTTAGTCCACAAATACTTAGTACTTAATATATGTCAGACATTGTTTTAGGTGCTAGGATAGAATAGTGAACAATATAAGGCATTACTCCCATAAGCATATAATGTATGCGAAGGCAGGTATGCAATAAACCAACAAATTAAACTGTATTGAGTAGTAGTAAGAGCTACTATTATCTTTAGAGAAAATTGTTATTATTAGAGAGTATGGCGTCTACTTTAGCCAGGGCTGTTGAGGGAGGATTTTATAAGGAACTAAAGAAATGAGGGCTGCATTCATGCATGTAGGCAGGAAAGAGCAGGAAGAGTGAATGTCCCTACACCTTCTTTCTCTGTTCAAGGAACAGCAGGGAGACCAGCTTGGCTCACAAGAAGGGCGGGGGGTGTCAGGAAAAACGTTAGAACATGGGTTTGCAGATCATGCAGACCGCATTAATTCCCAACTCCTTTCACAGAATGACCCACACGGAGATGGAGGCACACTAGAGTATCAGGATGGCGAACCTGCGTTCCAGCTGGCCTGGCATCCGTGCTGATTCCTGCAAACCAGGAGGGGAGGTCAGTATCAGGATATTTATGACACCAATTCTGGACACCGGGCTGGGAATCTCTGTTATAGGTCCTTGTAATTTTGGAAAAGTCCAGGAATTTGTTCTGATGAGAAGGGGGAATACGGGCTAGCTTGGTGTTTACAACATTAATTGAAAATTTCTCACCAAGGTTGCCAAGAATCTCATGGCATCAGAGCATGTGATTCTTTGAATTCTTTCTTTCCTTACTTCTCCACATTTCATACTACTGTTGACCAACTTCTGTTTTTTAAAGCTTTCTTCTCTTATGGAAATATTCTCTTTTGTTCCTCTTCTAGATGCCCATGACTTTTGACCAGTGCTTGTTATAAAAAAAAAAAATTTTTTTTTGCTACTCTGTCTTGTTGTTGCCCCACAGGGCTCTGTCTTTAGAGTTCTATTCTTATATTACCAATTCCCTGAGACACTATATCTAGATCTATGACTTCAAATACACAGACACACTAAGGGATTGTCCCACTTTTATCTCCAGGCTAGACCTCTCTCATGAGTTTAAAAAAAATTCTGCACAGAAATTTTATTTAAAAATCAAATATTCACCTTAAGATCTTTAGGTTCAGGCTAAAATAACAATCCTTTGCAGCAAAGACAGGACTCCTCTTCATATGTTTCTGCCTTTATGAATTGAACCTTTGACTGTTTCCATGACACGAACATCTATCACTAGCCCCAATCTCATAATCCTTCATACAAATCGATGACTATACTGTCTTGTCTATTCCATCTCTAAAATATTCCCCATAAATATTATCTTCTGTATACCCCTGTTGTTGCAGCCATGTTGAAGTCATCACGATTCTTTTTATAAAACTGTTCCAAAACAATGGATTCATAAAAGATGAACATTAAGTGTCTTAAACTTCATATGTGGAAGGAGACATGGGTGGGGGAAGAGGAAGAGGAAGGAGTGAAACACACCATTTGTCCCTCCATTGCATTTAGTGGCTAACATGAAATAGGATTTGGAGGGTTTTTCTTTGAGTCTTAGGTGCCAAATACATCCCACTATGTATAAATATTTTTTCATTGAACATCTTCTTGGGCTATGACAATATGTGTTTTTCATACACTTACATGCATGGATCTTGACATAAAACTAGCTACTTACACTGGTCCTAAGCAGAAAAAAACAAACAAATAAACAAATTGAAACTCTCTATTAGCACAGGAAGTCAACATAGCTATTGATAACTAATTTTACTGTTTGTCAACCTGAAAAAAAAAAAAAGATAAACTGAGAGAAGCTCAAAATTGTCAAAAAGATGAGTTTATTCAGGAATAGGAGAGGGATTACAGTCATGGGCACACAAACTATAGCAAGCTTCAGGCGCACCTGTTGAGGGTTTGTGGTCATCTATATCTATGGGTAGGAAGTATAAAGGGGGAAAAGTTCAGCTGGAGTCTTAAAACCAAAACCCGATGGAGACCAGCTTTGAAAATTCCCCAAGCAGACACAACCAGTCCAGTCATACAAATAAAGCTTAATTCAGTTTAGTCTGTGACATCAACCTCCCTGAGTCATTTCTTATTCATACCTCTGGAAGTCATAAGCAAAAATTTCCCAAGGTTGATATGAGGTAACTGCAGATAAACTCCCTATCATTTAGGAAAATTCTAACACTGTCAGATTTCTATACATCAGGCATTTGTGGGAAATCGGGCTCTCCTAGTCCTTAAGTTTTGTTTCCCTGAGGGCACATGTTTGAGATTTCCCATTGTATATCCCCTGGGTCCATGTTCCTAAAGTTATCTCACGTATTTAACCAATGTTTACTAAACATGTGATAGTGACAGGCATCATTATAGGCTCTAGAAATGTGGTAGTGAATAACATAGATAAAATGCCAGTTAGCAGAAGTGTTTATTTTGTGTTTAGAGAGAGGCAATATGTTGATCTTCATTTTTTAAATTTTTTTTAACATTTATTTATTTTCAAGAGACAGAGTGAGACAGAGAATGAGTGGGGGAGGGGCAGAGAGAGGTGGGTACACAGAATCTGAAGCAGGCTTCAGGCTCTGAGCTGTCAGCACAGAGCCTGATGTGGGGCTTGAAGCCACCAACCGTGAGATCATGACCTGAGCCAAAACCGACGCTCAACTGACTGAGCCCTCCAGGTGTCCATAGATCTTTATTTTTTTAATGTTTACTTATTTTTGAGAGTGAGAGAGAGAGTGAGAGTGAGAGAGAGAGAGAGAGAGAGAGAGAGCATGAGCAGGGGAGGGGCAGAGAGAGAGAGGGAGACACAGAATCTGAAGCAGGCTCCAGGCTCTGAGCTGTCAGCACAGAGCCTGATGCAGGGCTTGAACTCACAGACCAGGAGATCATGACCTGAGCAGAAGTCAGAAGCTTAACCCACTAAGCCACCCAGGTGCCCCAAGATTTTTAATGTGTCATGTTTCTAATTATATTTTTTTTCTGGGAAACATTGACTATATGTTATTTATACCTTAGGTTGTAAATTTACAATCAAACCCTTTGTGTAAATGAGTCTGTTACAACCTACTTACAATTCTTCCTGCCCCCGCCTCTAATTGGCTCCCCTCTCAATCCATCAATGCTTCAAATGAATGTCAAAATCCAATTTTAACAAATCATATACCTCCTTCCTCATTTTCTCTGAGACTCCTCATTTGTTTTGAAAACAAAATTCAGACTCCTTATTGCTTGCAGCGGTAGGTTTCCTGCCTTATTTCTTGCTTATCTCTGCTGTGCAGTTCAATCTCTTGAATCCCTGCCATGCTGCTAGCCTCCTGTTGCCCATCTCATGGTGATCGTTCAGGATTAGTTATTTTCACATTCCAGCCACTTGCCTGAGATCCTCCCTACCCTTGGAGTCTTCCTGAAAAAAAACACTACTCAGATTTTCACTCAAATATTTTCTTCTCTTCTCTGTCACCTACTTGTATCCCTATTTCTCTAATAAGGTAGAGAAGTTCCGTGTGTGTGTGTGTGCGTGTGTGTGTGTGTGTGTGTGTGTGTGTGTGTGTTCTTAGACTATTTAGTACATTCCTCTAGTTTTATATTATAATTTTTGGCATGTATTCTCCTCCATAGGCTATTAGATTTTTTAAGACTTTATTTTTTTTAGAGCAGTTGTAAGTTCACAACAAAATTGAACAGAAGGGACAGAGATTTCACATATACCCCCTCACCCCACTTGTGCCTTACCTCCTGCTTTATCTACATCCCCTACCAGAGTTGGATATTTGTTACAATTAATGAAACTAACTACATGGACACATTTGCACCCTCCCAGAGTTCAGGAGTTACACTGCAGTTCAGTCTTGGTGCTGTACATTCTGTGGGTTTGGACAAATGTATAATGACATTTATCCACCATTATAATATCATACCACGTATTTTCACTGCTCTAAAAATCCTCTGTACTCAACATATTCATCCCTCTTCCCTCAACCCAGGTCAAACACTGGTCTTTTCCTGTCTATAGTTTTGTACTAGTTTTGTTTTGAAGACAAATAACTTATATTTTCATATTCTTGTATTTCTGTCATCAAGCTCAATCCCTGGCATATAATGAGATATAAATGTATTCCTTAAATGAATACATGCTGGAATCTAAAATATATATTGATATATCCATAGATATTTATATTAATGGAAGAACACAAATTCTCCTTTTGTAAGTTAAGGAGTGCAAAATTTGTACCTAACTTATGCTTGAATTTATGATTGGTAGAACAGCTCATAAGAAAGCAGATACAAGAAAACAGTATATTTTTAAATGAACCATGAAAGGAGAAGAGTAGAAACAGAATACACAGAGAAAAAAGGTAAGAGAAGGAAAAAAAAAGAAAGAAAAGAGAAAGAAAGAATACAGCCAGAGAGAAAAGAGATTAGTTTGGTCAAGGGTAAACTTAAGCATGTCATGCTACTTGCCCAACACAGTAGGGCTTTCCCTTCTACAAAGCTTTGTGAACTGTTAGATTTTCATCGTAATAGATTTATTTTATGGGCACAGTGGCTAATAAAAATATAGAATGCATATTCAAACATATATATTCAAATATTTTATATTCTATATTCAAAACATCTTTCTATTTCTGACATTAGGTAGAAGAATTATGTAAAACTGCTCAAAAATCTTATAACTCTAATTTAGACAATTATTAGTGTTTTATAAGGTATAAATTAGTCTAAAAAACACATCAGTGTACATCTACACTGATGTGTAAATGCTCTGTATGTGAATCCTGATAAGATTGTTAAGGACACAATATTAACTCCATTTTACGGACAAAGGAATGGGGACAGAAGATGCTGATTTGCATGATGTTGGTCAGGAGATGTGCCCCACCTAGTTCAGATCACCTCTTGCCAGGGTCACTATGATTCAATTCCATGGCATCACCTCTTGGCCTAAAGTCAGCTCATTCAAACATCTCCACACATTGGTTCAGATGAACTTGTCATTTTTGTAGGTCATTTCTTCCTCAGAATTTCCCAACATGTGTAACCTGAGAATGGATTCTCAGAAGGCATTACACGAATTTGTTGTGTGAAAGCTAACTGTCTAAAGCGTTAGTGAATATGATACCACATTTAACAATAAATAATTTAATTACCTCCAAGCCGATTGCATTTGAGTCTGAAATGCAGATCATTTCTGTGTGAACAAACATTTAAAGGCAGTGAAAATTTTGAAACGAAGATGTGAAACATCACTTACTTTTTATATTTATAATTTCCTTACATGTTGTTTACTTTTAAGTACTAATTTGCTGGAAACAATTTTATGAAAGAGAAGAAAGGTTTTCTGAAATAATACTTTCATAAACTTTTGCCATTAATACAGAAATTTAATAGAGTAATTTCAGGTTTTCTAGGCTTCTACATTTAAATACATATGTATTAGCTCAAATGGAAAAGTGGAAGTAAACACTTACTTAAAATTAGCTAACTGCACTGATTTTGTAAGAAACATTTAGGGAAATATATTTTGTATTATTTTCTGTTGTTTACTACCAGCATGAGGTCAGTGCACTTAGAGTTGGTAATTAGATAGAAGGTTCTAAAACGTATTACCCAAATACCACATTTTCCATTTTAATTAAATTATACTTGCAGACACGGCAGGTATACCTACCAAAATTAAGTTAAATTGTCCTATATATGCAATTTTGTTATTATCTTGGCTTCAATCTTTCATGATAAAAGATAACTTGGTCTACAATAGTATATTTACACATATATGAATATATTTTCTTTCCTTTTTTCCTCCCCCCCACAAACAAAATGGTCCCAAATAAGAGCAAAAGAGAAGGTGCTAAAATGAATGGCATGACTTTTTAAAGTTTTTTTTTTAATTGTTATTTATTTATTTGAGAGGGAGACGGTGAGTGGTGAAAGGGGGGCGGGGAGAGGGAGAGGGAGTTGGAGAGGGAGAGAGAGAGACAGAGACACAGAAGCTTAAGCAGGCTCCACGCTCAGCAGGATGGCATGGGGTTCGATCCCATGACCTGGAATCATGACCTGAGCCAAAATCAAGAGTCAGACACTCAACCGAGACACCCAGGTGCCCCCCAAAATGGCATCCTTTAAACTTAAACCTGTCTTTTAGGCAGTATTTCCCAGAGTATGATACTGGGAACATTTGCCTTGAAATCATGTGGGAATTTGTTACAATTTTCTTCTCGATCCTATCACAAATTTGAATTCTAATCTCTGGGTATGGAATCCAAGTATTTATATTTTTAGCAGAATCAGAGGTAAAACTCGATAACTAACAGGAAAACTTATCGACTGAGTATCAAATGAATCATCTCCAAACTTCCTGTCTCACTTAGAGAAGGTATGCTAGCTATAAAAGTAGCTAGGGAGCAGTGGGGCTAAATAGGAATAAATTCATACTCTTCTAGTAAGCCCAGCAAAACATGGAAACTTAGGAATTTCTGTGTTTAATTTATGGAAACTTATGTTGAAATTGCATAAATAATTAATGCTGATGTGAGAAGGAAGTGTTAGGAGAACTCAGACCACTAAAAATGGTGGGTTTAGTGAAATTAAAATACAACTCTACTGAACTGGTTTACTTACCCATTTTGAGCCATCTTCTCATCATTCAAAGATCAACAATTGGTGTCTGCTTCATGGAGCCATTGAGAAGTGAGATCATGTGACTGGGAGTGCCTGATATAGAGGATATATCCTCTTTCTCACTCTGACAATATAAGTGTATGTGTTCTATACACTGTGTATATGGGCAAGCATCTATATAAACATTTTGTAAATTAACTGCAGTAGGAGTAAAACTGTCATGATGAAACTTTCTCTTTGAGTAGAATGGAACAGTGTTTTTAGGTTGCTCTGTTAAATACAGAAATCTATTTGTTACTTGACCAAATGTAACATTTAACAATAAGCATTATTCTGTTTTTCCCTTCATTATCTGTCTATGACCATTTGTCTTAGGTTTCAGAAAAGAAATTACCCACATGCATGGCAGTGTCTGATTTTACTACTGAATCTCTGAAATATTCCAGTTTTTTTTTTTTTTTGCTAATGTTTATTTATTCTGAGAGAGAGAGACAAAGACAGAGAGCACAAGCAGGGGAGGAGCAGAGAGAGAGAGGGAGAGAGAGAATTGCATGCAGGCTCCATGCCACCAGCACAAAGCCTGACAAGGAGCTCAAACCCATGAACTGTGAGAACATGACCTGAGCCAAAATCAAGAGTTGGACGCTTAACTGATTGAGCCACTCAGGCAGCCCCCCCACACTTTTTTTAAAGTTTATTTATTTATTTGTTTGTTTGTTTTTTTGTCTATTTGGAGACAGAGACAGAGTGTGAGTGGAGGAAGGGCAGAGATACAACTTTTGATAAAAGTTTATTTTGGCTTATTTCACTAGCATATTAAGCCTTTTTATCATTAAGGTGTTTTGTCATGTTGTATCCCTTAATATGTTTTTTCCCCTCAAACAAGATATTTCACAATTAAAATGAGACAAAGAATGTTGCTATGACACAAAAGAAAATCTACCTCAGCCAATTTAAATTGGAAATCGTGTGTGTGTGTGTGTGTGTGTGTGTGTGTGTGTGTGTGTGTGTGAGATTGTTCTCTCCTGGTAGCAGATATAAGAGGGATATAAGATAACAAGAAGAATCTACTCTTCTCACCTCTTCACTTTTATTTATTTATATTTTTCTTTCTGGACTGAGACCATTGACAAATGCAGATATCTTCCAGAACCATCCTTTGTTGCTTTTCTCCATCTGTCTGATATGGCCAATATGATGCCAGTTGACACAGGTAATATTGGGAGGTGGGAAGAGCAAAGAACCTTCACTGAATCTGGCACACGAAATGAGTACTTTTACAGAAATGAAGTGATGCATGACACAAGGAAGCTGAAAGTTGACATTAAATGTTGGGAGATTTTCAATTCTCATTCTTGGGACTCTTTTGTGGTCTGTGTATTCTCATCACTTAAACCTTATGAATGTCAGACCCACATGTTTCATTAGCTATATGGAGTAGAAATCAAAGAAGTTGAGTAGAGCCACCCTAATTTGCTTTTTTATTGAATATTTAATCAAACAGACTCATTTGGTTGCAGAGAAAGAGAGCTTTGTTTGATCTCCTTAAACCAAAACCTCAGAAATCTTTGGGACGTTTTCCTGAAGTCCCACCTCTTCTGAATAATTTCATAACTAGTGACTGTTGTCCTCCCATCATTGTTTACTTTTCATCCTGCTTCAGAAGAGACCAGAAAAGCCACCTAAGAGGCTTCCTCCTAGTAAAAGATCATCATGAAACTGAACTTTGGGGAAAGATAGACTAGTTGTTAGTAGAAAAAGTCAGAAAAAGGGCAGAGAAAGATAGATAAACTCATCTGTTAATACATGCCTTAATTCTCTTAACATTAACCGTATATTTTTATTTGTTAAAAAGATACATGTCTTTTAATATATATGTTTATTTTAAAAAAAATAATGTGTATTTATTTATTTTGAGAGATAGAGAGAGAAATTTAGAGCATGGGCAAGGGCAGGGCAGAGAGAGAGAGGTAGGGAGAGAATCCCAAGCAGACCCCACATTGTCAGCCAAAGAGTTGGAAGCTTAACCAACTGAGCCACACAGGCACCCCACCATAGATATATTTCTACATCTTAGTATTTTTTCTTCATTTTTAACTATACCTGTTACTATGTGTATTTTGTCTTTGCTTCTATCTATCCATCTATCCGTTTTAACATTTTCCAGCAGTTCTAGGCTAAATGGTTTTTCACCCACATACTCCACAGAATATCTGAATTTATCTGACATAAAATTTTCTGGCAGTGTAGGAAGTCTACCAAGGCAGCAAGAATGTGCTGGACGAAGGCTACAAAAGAAAAGAAACCCGGAGAAGTTAGCCCATTATTTGGCCCAACTGCACTATTTTTGTCACTGAGAAAAGCAACTATAACTGTGGCTGATAGCCTAAAATCTAATAGCACTGCCTTCTTCTGAGCTCCCCTGACTCCATGTGCCCAACTTCACAGTGTGTAGAAACCTTGGCTCTGCCCTTCAGTCATTCTCTCCATAATCAGCAAGCCACCCTGAGTCACAGTGTGCCCCAAACCAGGCTTATATCCCAGGACGTTACCCTCCTTTTAACATAGTATTCTCTATTTTCTAGCTCTTTAATGCAGGTGGATTTTATGTTTGTCCAGATTTTCTACTTGTTTTCAGCTAGAGAGTAGGCTGGATTACTTAGTTAATGGTAAACAGAAATTTCAAAAATGTGCTTTTTGCTCTAGATTTCTTTGCTGAAGTAAGTTTTTATACCACCCATGATGCTTCCTTTTTACTCATGCTGATTATGGGCAGTAGTATGAAGTACATCTAAATTTTCAAAGTCTGTAGAGTGAATTACTCTTGACTCCTTCTGTGGAAAGAAGTTCACATTTTGGTCCAATGAGAACATAAAGATTTTATCTTCCTCTCTGGAAATATCTTGGATGGGAAAATTCACCTTCAAATGAAAGAAAATGCATCTATCTCTACATTCATATGCTTTTAACCTTTGCCCTAATGCTAATGACTGAATAACAATTTGTAATAAATTGCAGTTTAAAAAAAGAAAGAGGGACACAAAATTATCATAGGGAATTAAATACATTTTACTAGTAAGAAATATCCTATTTTTATTTGAAAGGAAACAAATGTATTTTTAAGGCAGTTATATTGTTAGTGTTAGACTAAACCCTGAACAAAATTAAATGCTATCATTTCTTGTGATGAGGTTGTTAATTTATGAAACAGTGCTGATTTGTGCTCATTTTCTGGGTATGGGTGCATATATAATTACAAAAGGGAAATGTTCGACCAGAAACATCTTTCTTTAGAAACAAATATTATTTTGTAGGTTTGTTGTATGTATGTAAAAATAAATGTACATTCCTAGTTTATACAACTTGTAAGTAATGGGTCAGATTGGAATTGGCATTATGTCTAAATGTAGTTAAATTATGAACACTGAAATATGGCATGTGAGGGGTCCAATAAATAATGATACCCTGTTCCATGTCCCAGCAAAGGCTGGATTTACAGATGGGCACAAGAGGCAGATGTAAATTAATGCTTGTTTTATTGAAGACTACAGCCTAGACTTGTAGTCATCAAGTCTACATGCCTTGATGTAGACGCACTTATCACAGGACTTTTAATTTAATTTATCCACCCTCATGGGTACACACCATGAAAAACGATCTGCAGCTCGCCAGGGAGAAGCCCGCCCACATTTACTGACTGCAGAGAGGGACATGCTGTCTTCAGATAGAACATCTAGAGAGAAGATGGGGCTTAAACATGCTAGACCCTTCTGTCAAACCCAGCAGCCATATGTATCTCTGCCTTCACCAGGGGGAGAGATTAGGAGGCTGAGGCAAGAGATCAGTACTGTTACTAGGGGGCCTATCTTATTATTTCATTATTATTATTATTATACATAATTAATGATATCATTGCACATGAGGCAACACATAACTACAAAGAAGTTCCCAACTAAGAACATTTTTCCCTTTCTATTAAATCCTATAGCCTTCATCCCCCTAAGGATGGACATTGAATACTCCGCATCTTTTGTTCTTCCTAACTACACTGAGTACAACAGTGGATATTTAATACTTTTTAAGTTAATATTAAATGAAGAAATGTCTCCTAGTGGATTTTCTGTGACACATAAGTAATTTTTAAGAACATGGACCTGTCTCTCCACTGCTATTCCTTAGAGATTCTGTGATTGTCCTGTAAAAATAATCATATAAGGGGCGCCTGGGTGGCTCAGTCGGTTAAGCGTCTGACTTCGGCTCAGGTCATGCTCTGGTGGTCCGTGAGTGCGAGCCCCACGTTGGGCTCTGTGCTGGCAGCTCGGAGCCTGGAGCCTGCTTCGGATTCTGTGTCTCCCCCTCTCTCTGCCCCTCCCCCACTCCCCATTAGTATCTCTCTGCCGCACTCCCCACTAATATCTTTTCATTAGTAGGGGCGACTCACCTGGCCTCTACAAAGAGGTACAAATTGATTTTAGGCTTAGTCATTTTCATCAATACCGTGTACCTTATGAAGAGTACCGCTCAGTGTTTCCAAGAGTAAACAAAACCCCACGTGTGTTCAACAGTCTGTCAGGGAGGTACAAAACCGGAAGTCACAAATTGCGCAGAAACATGCTCTTCATAAAGGAGTGTGGTTTTATGTGCGGGCATGAGTGTCTGTATGTATATATCCAAACAGATTTTCAGTACACTTTTCACGGTGTACTGAATTGTCATTAAACTCTAATGGCTCAGAAAAATATTTGTTGAAATTTCAGAAAAATACATTTAAAAATACCTTGTAAAGAAGTTACCCTGGGAGAAAATTACAAGCAAATAAAATCCTAAAAATTTAATGTACTTGGGCTTAGAAAGGTAAGATTTGTGATAGGTGAATAGAGAATTTATTATTTTTCCAAAGTTGAACCATATTTTAAGAAATGTAATTACTCCGTACATAAGAATTCAGAATGGAACTGTCACAGACAGAAAAATAAATGAAGAAGAGAAATGTACTTATCCTACACTCTAACACACGTACTAAGGCTTTAAATGAATATATATTTATAAAATTGCCTCTGACAATTCACACGATCTGATTATGTGGCAGGATGCTCTGACAAAGGATTTGATTACATGGTGCATTGAGCTGTGGCTAGGAAATAATAACCTTCCTTGTTCGTGCTTCTCCTTGTTATTGTTGGAAAAGAGACAGAATGGGGAGAATTCATTTGTATCATAAACAAATCAATTACTGATGCAAGCCCTAAGATAGCATGACATTTATGTTATGCCACTGAATTTTATGAATGGGTAATAAATTTTTCTGAAGTGGATGCTAATTTTGATTAGGTCAACTGTGCTTGTGGTAAGTGGTCCATGTCACAAATCTCCACCATCTGTGCTCAATGATTAGATAGGCTTGTAAAGACATGTCTCAGGTAGAGGTGCAAATATCATTAATCATACTTTTGTACAGCAAGAATTGTCATTACTATGTATTCAAGTCCTGTACAAGAGTTAAAGTAAGTGATATTTGATTTCCTTATTTATTTTTAAAGTTAATTATTTATTTTAGATGACAGGGAGGGGCAGAGAGAGAAGGAGAGAGAGAGAGAGAGAGAGAGATAACGCCAAGCAGGCTCTGCACGGCCAGTGCAGAGTCTACCACGGGGCTCGAACCCACGAACCTTCAGATCATGACCTGAGCCAAAGCCAAGAGTCAGACGCTTAACTGACTGAGCCACCTAGGTGCCCCTAAAGTAAGTGGCAATTTAAATATGAGAGAACGAGTTTGAATTGGAGGGAGAGGAATGCCAGGAAAGGGTACAATATTAAGCTAAAGAAAATTAATAATTATTTTAACATAATTATTAATGAATCTGTTCTTTTTAATATTGCATTTCCTGTTAAGTAAATGGTGCTGTGCTTAGCACAAAGAAAATGTTATGGGAGACTCCACTGAACTGTTACAGGTTTTATATAATAAATAAGTGTGTGTACATATGTGCGTCTATGTTTGTGTGAACTGATAAAAGGTAAAGGACATTTTATAAGTATATAAATTATATAGAATTATATATAATTTTTTATAAAATAACTATATGAATCATATAAATATATGCATTTATATATATTTATATAAATGTTCCAAAGTATACATATATATTTATATAAATATACATACATATTATATATATATATGTATATATATATATGTTCCACAGAATCAAAAATATTGTAGCAAGTGATGAATCTCAGAAATAAGAAATATTCAATGGAAAGATAGCTAGCAACTGCAAATTATGCATGTAAAACTGTTAAGATTGTATATAAGACAGATTGAGTAAAGTTGAAATTTATTTGGTTTTACTCAATTTATTTTTCAACTAGAAATTTGTGAAGTATATTTTCTTTACCTGTGGTACCATGTCACACACACAAAAAGTTGTCCAATAAATATTATTTAATTTTCACTGTGAAACATAGAAATCCATGTCTCCTGACATAGATAAAACTAATAATTTATGTGGCTTTCGTTAATGAAGATGACTATAACATCTCACAGTGTCATCATTGTGTGCTTTATACTACTCTTGTTGCATAGACAGATTGTGGTAGAAATGTTAGATAAGCCATTGAATCCAATCTCATTTCAGTCTATCATCTGGAACTGCAGGCAAGACATAAACTAGATTTCCCAGACCACCTTGCAGCTTGGATTCTTGCTGTACTGGCTGAACCACGGCTCCCATTGGGCAGCTGCAGCCTAGTTCTGGGGCCAAGTGGTCTGGAGCACACTTTCTGGTGTCCAAATTGAAGCCAAGTTATTGTTTTCCTGAAGCCAGGATTTAAGAAAGTTATTTTTTAGGGTTGCCTGAGTGGTTCAATCTGTTAGGCATCTGACTCTTGGTTTCAGTTCAGGTTGTGATCCCACTGTTGGTGGGTTTGAGCCCTGCATCAGGCTTCACACTGCCGGCTTGGGATTCTCTGTCTCCCTCTCTCTCTCTCTGTCCCTCCCCTGCTTGAGATCTCTCTCTCAAAATAAATAAATAAACATTTAAAACATTTAAAACAAAAAGAAAATTATTTTTTTATCCCTAGAGTGTAGATAAAATGGTATAGTCATGTACCCGGCAGTTGCCTCAATGTCGCCCTCAGTACAGTGGAGGTAAGGGTTCTGCTGGTGGGCAAATTCAGTAGTGATGTCCAGGATGGAATTCACCCAAGCCAGGCCTAGAGCCTGCCCTTACGGCCTTCTCAGCGATTTTGTAAGCACTTAAATTCCTATATTCAATCAGTGAATGTCTGAAAGCCTAAAATTGTTTGTTATCTACATACAAACCTTAATTTTTATATAGATTCTGTTTTCTGACAAAGTCTTTATGATTTCCTGTACCTTGGTTTTCTTATATATTATTTTCCTTAATCTAAACAGACTGGGATTTTGAAAGAGTTATTAAAAATTTAAATTCTAGGGTGCTTATTTGAATGGCTTTTATTAATTACAAAAATAATACATTTTATATTTCAACCAATACCTATTTATTTAGTTTGGGTCACATAACAGACACTGGGATGGTTACTAGAGATTTAACAGTAAATTAGAGTTCTCACTACCTAAAATATCACTGTATGTTAAGGGGAAAAGATAAAGACATAAATTAAAATACAGTTCAACAGTGCCACAGTGAAAATCATGTATGAGGCAACGTAAATAAGCGTGGATTTTTTGTTTGTTTGTTTTTATGTAACAGGCAAGCATACTTATAAAACAGAGACTCTCAAAAAGAGGAAGAAGGTTCTAGCAGGGCTCCCGGCTTAGGAATCATTAAGCTGTTTGCCTGCAACAATAAACCATTTAATGTTGCTAGACTTTAGAATACAAAGGGAGGAGTGGCTGAGTAGAGACTTAATAGTCAGGCAGAGTCCATCATGAATAACACCATGTGCTTTGATAGCTGTCTTGAACGTGACCAAGGAGAAAGGGGTAAACACTGACACGATTTAAACTAAGAAAAAACATGAACATATGTTAATTTGAATAATAAATTTTTCGGCATTTGTGAGGAGGAGAGGTCAAGGACATGAGATTAGCAACTAAATCATTGTAGAAATAGCAGAGGCCAGAAAAAGTGAGGGATGTTTGAAGGTAATTTCGAACTTCATGTGACTGGTGCAGCCCCTCAAAGAAAAAAGCTGTCTCAGATGGTGATCAAACTGTGGCCTAAGCAGATAGATGTATGTTGACAACACTGATGAAGATTAAAACCAAAATGAAGAAAATATAGATGAAAAGTAGATTGGGACTGAAACATGGACGGGATAATAAATTCAGTTTTGGAAGATGTCAATCTAAATTCACGTTCCCATGGATTTTCATGGTATGCCATTAGATATTGGGGTTTGATTTTAGCAGAGCTGGAAGCTAGAGACACAAATGTGTGTCATGTTGCATTCATCCCAGGACAGTGCTTCAGAAGGGCACAGCCTCCATCACTTCCTCTTATATAATTACGTCCCTAGCCACCATTCCATCTGATTGTCTCACTTTTTATATGTTAATATCTTCAACCAGGTTATAGCCAAGTTGTATCCATTAATGATTTTGTTCCATTATCTGTGTCATTTTACGTATCTCTCAAGTGGATAACATTTTTGTTAGTCTTTCTGTTGATCTGAGACTTCTTACACTTTCTATGTGAATCGCTACAATATGACTAAATAATGCTTACAAATTGAGTCTCTTATGTTTTTGTAAGCCCATAAGTGTATTCTGTAATGGCATTCTTTTCTCTTTCACACTACTAGAAAATTGTTTACATGAAGCCAAATTAAAGTGCTGGTGTTATCAATATTGCTTACCAACAAATATGGTATATATTTATTTTCCAAACGCAATCACATTTTAGAGATATTTGAGATGAGCAATCATACATACATACAATGTGTGTGTATATGTCTGTATCTCATAGATATCTAAAACTGCTCAAACAGTTCTCCATTTTCTAACATAGCCACTTATGCAAGGTAACCCATGAGCGCACACATCTGTGCACATATACACACTAGTCAGCTCTATATAGTTTCAATTTCAGTGAAAATTTGACTGCATTTCTAAAATGTTCCATAAATGGAACTTTGAGATATCTAAGGAAAGAGAACTATCAGATTTTCTCTATAGTATAAAAAAAACTTTTACACTTTAAAATATTCATAGTTATTGAGACGGGAATAGCACTTCACAAGATTTATTATTTGGAAACTGTTGTAAGTTGAAAAAATATTTCTGTATTATGTGATTTTGTATCATTATAACATGAAAATCAGAAGCTACATCTAGGTTCATCAAAGGGAAATGGTTAAAAAGGGGAAACATTCGTACAATAGAATATTATGCAGTTCTGAGGTGCCTGGGTGGCTCAGTTGGTTAAGCGACCGACTCCTGGTTTCAGGTCAGGTCATGATCTCACAGTTCATGAGTTCAAACCCCCCACTTTGGGCTATGCACTGACAGTGCGGAGTCTGCTTGAGATTCTCTCTCTCTCTCTCTCTCTCTCTCTCTCTCAGTCTCTCTGCCCCTTCCCCTCTCATGCTTAGGCTTTCTCTCTCAAAATAAATAAGTAAATTTACACACAAAAAAAGAAAGAAAATATACTATTACACGGGTCTTAAAAATAAGATTACAGAAGAATAGTTACTAATACACAGTGTGCTTATGATATGAATTTTATAATAATGAGTATTATAGAAAATCAATTTTATAATACATTAACTTTTAAATTTCTTGCTAATGAAGTTATAGATGATTTTTACTTCTTCTTCCATATATTTTAAAAATAAAAATAAAAGGATGTTATAAAAACAATATGGAATTCTGGAAATTGTCCTTGAATTCACTAACTTTTTTACAAGTCTCATGTCTTTCATTGTTATTTAATGAAAAGCAAAATAATAGGTAATACTGGCAAAATTCCCTTTTCTCACCTTTTACTTGATATGTCAAATAAAAATATATAACTAAAAAGCCTTTTTACATGGAACACATTGTTTTTAGTTGGCAGAATTAGAAACTTTAGTATTGTTTCTGTATTGCTGCTACGGTGAACCATATCAAAAAAGAATATATAAGTTTTTTATATAAATTCTTCATGTAAAAAAGTAGTCATGAGCTAAGAACTTCATGTTGTTGGGAAGACATGAGTTTCCATATACATTAATTGAGGATAAAAATGTTAGTGCTCAGAGTATATAAATATGAGTATTTCTTAGAGGTAATCTCTGAAACTTGGGTAATATTTGACCCTATGTGTTTTGCCTTAGAAAATAATCTCATTCACAATAAAAGATAGGAGAATCTCATTATAAATTTAGTATTCATAGAAGAGGCCAAACATGTTTTCTAAGTAATTTACTAATCAAATTAGAAGTTAAAGAAAAAAATAGGTTTTAGACAATAGAAGTATAGCTATATTTATATAATAATTATTATATTTTCATGTATACAGTAAGTTACGTGTATGTGTGAGTATGTGTACCGTTGAGATTTTAACCATTAAGCCAAAAAACTGGGCATTTGAAATAAAATATATTGGGTATTATGTACAAAAAAAATGTATAGAACAAAAAATAATATAAGGACTCGGGTAGGTTAATTGGGAAAAGTTTAAGAATCAGCTGGAACACTGTTCTTTTCTCAGGAGGGATCTGTTAATGAGATTGCTCTAATATGGTCTTATGTTTCCCTGGTAGGGTACGCTATCATTTAATAACCAAATGAGAATACTGGTACTAAGACATTGTAGATGAACCCAGATGAGGGAGTTTTCCCCCTTGCTGTGTCTCTGTATTAATTTCTTAAGTTCAGTTGTTTTTTGTGTAACTTGTCTTTGGTCTCTTATGTGCCATTGTTCCTTACTTTAAATATATAATAGGAATCATGTGAACACTTATAAATGAATTTCTCAGGCAGTGTATAACTCAACATGCCAAAGGAAGTTGCACATATTACCATAAAACTTAATATTTCATCGGTAAACCTTTGTGATTCCTTCTACTGAGTACTCATAAAATAATTGCTTTTTCATTACATTCCTAAACAAAAAGGAAAAAGATCAAGTAATTATCCAGAGAGATTACTTCTTCATACTACTGGTTACATGAAAGATATAATATATGAGTCTTATCATATTTTGGCACTGATTATTATTATTAAGGAGAAAAGGAGCAATCTACAGAATGATTACACAGCAAGACAGATATGCTGTATTTTCTTACTACATGATCACCATTCTCACTGAGAATATCCAGATGTGTAAATGTTCAGCTTTGATCTCTTTGTGTGAAAATTATTCAGTAGAAATTACTTTAAGAAGAAATAATTATTTGAAAGGAAATATTTTATACAGACATATCTTTAAATTACAAATTTATAAAAATTTGCCAAAAAATTAATTTATGTTTTTCAGCCAAAATTCACAGAGGAAGTGATTAAAGCATTTAATATATTTATAAATAACAAAATCTAAATATCTCAATGTTGTAGGAATTAATTATTATTGAATGCAAAGTGTAGTTTTATTATTTTTTAAAAAAATTTTTTTTTTCAACGTTTATTTATTTTTGGGACAGAGAGAGACAGAGCATGAACGGGGGAGGGGCAGAGAGAGAGGGAGACACAGAATCGGAAACAGGCTCCAGGCTCTGAGCCATCAGCCCAGAGCCTGACGCGGGGCTCGAACTCCCAGACCGCGAGATCGTGACCTGGCTGAAGTCGGATGCTTAACCGACTGCGCCACCCAGGCGCCCCAAGTTTTATTATTTTTAATGAATAAATCATATACTTTTCTTCATAAACAATTGAAGTTTTTTTTAGGATAAGAGTTCCATATGACTGGGAAGATTGCTATTTCAAATATGACTTGGGCTTTTATCCCAAAATGAGAATTATAATACATTCAGTTAAAGCCTACAAAAACAAATAAATCAATAGTCATTCGCTGAATGACTGGTTTTTCTATGCTGAAATATATTCCAAGTTTCTAACACTAACCTCTTCTATGCAAAAATTGGTTCCTTCCAGTAGTATTGATTGAGTAGCAAGAAATTGGTAATACAGTGCTGCCCTTTAGCAGGTTAGAGATTTGTGAAGAAAATGCAAATTTAAAAGAAACAAAAGAACACGATAAAGTATCATAACTTCTGTAACAGGGCAACTTCTGAATGTCACTCTAAACCAGAGATCTGAAAATAAACAGGTGAGACCAGAGGAGAGCACCCATGTTGGGGAATGGAAAGAGAGCATCCTGGGAAGAAGTTTGCAGGAAGACTAAGGCACATGAGCAAGGCCTGCAGGAGTGTGAGAACATGGCATCACAAGAAATAACAAGTATTTCGGTGTTTTAAACATGTAAATGGGACAAGGCAGTGTGAGTGATGATAGTGGAAAAGCAAACCCAGGTCAGATCAAGAAGGTGTGCACCATACTGAAGTATATTCTCTGTTGCCGGGAGAAATTGGCTTCTGCTAAAGAGTTGTAAGCAAGGGAATTGAGGTCCTTAAAAGTATACTTTAATTTAGAACAGGAGTAGCAAACTTTAAAAGTTAAAATTTGAGTTAAAAAACCCAAGAACCTTCAAATTCATGTATTTATTCAAATCCATTGGATAGATGTCACAGAGAAATTCATTGGCCTAAATTCTAAAGAAAATGGGGTACATGGTGCTACGGAGGGAGAAAATGAGAGTAGACACTCACCTGAAATTGATGCGACTGGATATAAATCGAGAGGTCACCGTGAAAAAATGAAGGGCGGTGTGAAAAACCTGGGAACCACAGGATTTGGGGGAATCCTGCAGCTCTTTCTCCAGGAACTCTATTGAGTACTCCCAGGAAATGCTGGAAAGATTGCTAACAATTACTCATTGTGGATGCTGCTGGGAAGGAGAACAGCAAGCTTGTGAAAAGGGCATGAAACTCTGCCTAGATCCTCCTCTCCTTTTTCTGAAATGGGTAAAAAGCTTTAATCGGTAAGGGGAAAGGCAGCAAACACTGCTGTCCTTAGTGCTTTGGTGAAAACAAAAGGCAGCTGGAGGAATAGAACAGAGTAGAAAAAGTCCCTCTGAGCCCACAGGCACATCCGGGAGAGTGGCAAGACAACCAAGAAGGCCAGACCTCTAAGACCTGGGGATATATACACATCTGAGACCAAGGAGATTGAGAACAAAAAGACACACATCCTGCAACCCTTCGTCAACCAACTAACAAGACTGAATGATAAAACAACAAAGAATTCCTAAGAAAGAGGCAGAAGAGGTGAAAGGGTGCCCAGAGATGCCCTCTCTCACACGTGGCACAAAACCTCTACCTCATAACCAAGCAGATGTGTTCTGGTAAGTCAACTCTCATCTTAACTCCAGGGTCTCTCTGTAAGAATGTCAAGTTTGAGGTACAATATGTGTAAAGACAGCAGTCACATATCTCAATCCCAGCCCAAACCCTACATAGATTAGCTCAATCCCCTCACTAAAAGTCTAGCAGGAAGTAAAAGGATGATCTTTTCCTGATATAAATACCCTTCCAGGCTCTACAAATTCTACATGGCATGTCCCACTGTCATTTTAAAAATTACAAGACCTATGAAAAAACAGAATTTTCATCTGAAGAGCCAAAACACTCATCAGAACCACCCTAAGATATTATACACATATTGAATCTACCTGTGAGGGTTTTGCCATAATTGTGAGTAACACATAAAAGGCTCTCACGTAAAAGGGGGACAATATGCAAAATAAGATGGGTATTTTTTTATAAAAAGAGGCAAAATAAAATTCAAGGCAGATAATAGGTTAAAAAAAAAAAAGAAAAAAAGAAAAAGAAATGCTAACAGAGATGTGTAATAGAATGCCTTTTCCAGGCTTCACAGTAGAGACAACACAGCCAGGAAAAGAATCAGTAGACTAGAAGGCAGGTCAATGGAAGTTACACTAAGTGAAGCACAAAGGGAAAAATATTTTTAAAAAATCAAATACAATTTCCAAGGTCTGTAGGTCAATATCAAACTTCTAAAAGACGTATATAATTAGAATCACAGAAGGAAATGAAAAAGACAAGGGCAGAAGTAGTATTTGAAGAAATATGGGCAGCAGTTTTTGCAAAAAGAAAAGTGACAGATATCTAAACAGTCACATAAAAATCATGCACAACACAAAAATTCTTTTGAAAAACACAGAACGTATTGTATTTAAACTTCTGATAACAAAGTACAAAGAGAAAGCCTTGAAAGTAGCTTAGGTAAAAGGAAATGTGACACAGAGAAACAAAGGTACCAAACTATTGCTGACCCTTTGTCAGAAATCATGTAAGCAAAAATACAGGGGGATGATATTTTCTAAATGCTGAAGGAAAAGTAATGTCAACCTAAAATGCTATACTCAGTGAAAAATATACATCAAAAGTGAAAGCTTTCTTGACAAATACCATATGTTATCACTTACATGTGGGATCCCCCCCCCACCCCTGCAAAACAAGCTTATAGATACAGAGAACAGATTCTTGGTTGCCAGAGGTGGGGTGGGGGATGGGCAAAACAGGTAAAGGGAGTCAAAAGTAATAAATTTCCAATTGTAAGTAAGTCCTGGAGATATAATCTATAGCATGGTGACTATGTTAATAGTTAAAAATGTTGAATAGTTAATAATGAATAATAGTTAATAATGTTGAATTTTATATTTGAAAGTTGCTGAAAGACTAGATCTTAAAAGTTCTTACCGCAAGAAAAAAATTCGGTAACTATTTTATGGTGATGGATGTTAACCAGTGTTATGGTGGTGATCATTTTGCAACATATACAAATATTGAACTGTTATGCTGTGCACTTGACATTAATATAATGTTTTCTGTAGTTCAGTTATACCTCAATAAAAAAGTGAAGACTTTCTTAAAATCTGAGGACATTTACAGCAGTCAGACCCACTCTTTAAAAAATGTGAAATACATTTCTTCAGACAGAAGGAATAGGGTATGAAAGTGAAGCTTACGTCTATAAAAAGAAACAAAATGTTGGAGGAAACTAAAAATAAATTCAGTTTTAAAACATTTTACTTGTTCTAAAAGATGATGCAGTGTCTATAGAAACAATGTTTTATTGTGTGTTAATACATGTAAAAGTAGATGGTATAGAAAAGATACACCAAAGGATGGGAGAAAAAACATGAGACTATAGAATAAAAAGTTCTTACACTACAAAGGGAGCAGTATAATCTTATTTGAAGGAAGATTTTGATTACTTGAAGAGATATATTGTAAAACTTAAGTAAGACACTATTTTTTCAAGAAGACATAACTAATATATCAACAGAGGAGATAAAATTCAGCTAATAAAGTAGAAGGCAGAAGGGGAGGAAAAATGAAACAAAGAGCAGACAAAATAAGTGGAAGAGGCTAGTGAGTTGGTAAATTGTAATCCAGGATATCAACTTCAGTGTGAATAACTTAATAAACCAGTTAAAGGAGTTTTCAGATTGAATTAAACAGCAAATCCAAATATATGTTGCCTATATGAAAATCACTTTAAATATTTTAAAAAGTAACAAGTCACATTTCTGACAAATAACTTGAATTCATATTTTATAAAGAACTCTGGAAATAATGTGGAAACAAAGTGATCAAGAATGAAAAACACTTGGAGCTCTATATCCTAGAGTGTATGATGTTGGGGAGTTTTGGAAATCAGTTGAACAACTTGTTATTTATTCCTTTGATGCTTCTAATGTATGACCAAGCAATCTATCTTCTGTCTTACTGCTAGATATCAGCCCAATCGATGAGAAAATGTATATTTACTAAAATCTTTATGGGGCTGTTTTATTTTACTCATAATTATCAAAAATTGGAAATGCAACTTCAACTGGAAAATTAATAAACAATGATGATATACTCATAAAAATGACTACTAGTACTAAGTAACTAAAAAGTACAAACTATTGGGGCACCTGGGTGGAAACTGGTTTGTTGAGCATCTGACTCTTGATTTGGGATCAGGTCATGATCCCAGGGTCACAGGATCGAGTCCTGTGTCAGGCTCAGCACTGACCATGGAGTCTGCTTAAGATTCTTTCTCTTTATCTCTTTCTCTCTCTTTTTCTCTTTCTTTCTACTCACATGGGCATTCTCTCTCTCTCTCTCTCTCTCTCTCTCTCTCTCTCAAATAAAAACAAATAATAATAAAAAATTAAAAATATATTTTAAAAATTAACTAGAATAAGTTAAAATTAAAAGCACAGACTATTGACTCTTGCAAAAATATTAGTGAACCTTAATTTTCTAGTGAACGAAGCCAGTCCCCAAAGGTTTACATATTTAGCTATTCCATTTATGTTATATTCTGTTAAGAAATTAGATCAGTAGTTGCCTGGGGTCAAAAGGGGTATGACTTATAAGGGTGCAGCATGAAAAAAAAGCTATAGCAGGGGCTATTTTTGTGGTGATAGAACAGTTCTATATGGAATTGTAAGGGTGGACATATGACTCTATATACTCTTCAAAGTCTGTGTAACTGTACCCAACCAAAGGTGTATTTTGCTTTATATAATTGTTATGGTCACCTTCAGAGGCAGAAGGAGGTCACCCCAAGTGTATCAGATGTAGAGACAAATCGCTTCACACACATACAAAAGGAGTATGAAAAGGCTTATTACCCACACATGTGAAGTGTCCGGGCAGAGCAGGGCAGGCCTCTCAAGGAGGTTGAGATGCCCTGAGACAACACGGGGAAAGAGTAGCCTGGGGTCGTAGTGTGGGCAGGAAGGGACCGGTGCGAGAGTTCAGTCCACCTGAGGGTAGGGGCTTAACGTTTCGCTCTCCTGTTGGCACCACACGAGGGAACGTTTTCTCGTTTTCTAACCTCTTGCCCAGATGAGGGGCACCACGGGATCCAGGAGATGTGTTACTGAGCACGGGAAACGTGAACAGCGGCTCAAGGGGCAAAAGAGATAAGGACTATATGGGTCCATTGAATTATCATAAACTTCTCATATTTACTGGTCAGTATATTTTATTGATCAAAACATCTGGTTCCAAATGTAAATATTGGCTTTGAATTTCAACTCACTCTCAGATGTATGATATGAAAATGTAATAAAATTATGTTTTTTTCTAATATAACCATTTCAAGTATTTCACTGTTGCTATAAGGGAAAACAAACAAAAAAGGAGATCAATGAAAAACAAACTTACAGCCATGCTGAGAAGAATTACAAGGGCATAGAGATTGAAATTATTGTCCAAAATGATATGTATGCATTAGGCAGTCAGTCGTACATAATGAAACAGGAAAATGGTTATTAAACTTCTGAATTACACCTGTCATGTCATCTATCTTTCCATGTCAGATATATAGCTTGGCTGGATATCTGCATGTTCAATTTTCTTTCCGATCTCTGTCACTTGCTTTTACTGTCACATACAATACCCATAGTTTGCCTTCAAGGGTGATATCAATTTTTTGAATTTCTCTGCTTTGTTCTTTCCTCCTTCCTGTAGAGATCATATTGGATATACAAGTCTCTTTCTATCCACCAATCTGTATCTGGTGCTTCGGATGCATTAGAGAAGAATATATACCAAACAAAGAAAGCTTTTATTTAATCAGCAAATATTGTTGAGCTCCTACCAAATCATGGTGTCTATTCTACATTCAAGAATTATAAAAATAAGCCAACAAGAGCAAATCCTAAGCTTCGGGGAATTTGTATTCTAGAGGGAGGGGACAGGGAAACTTAACGTTAAAAAAAACATGAAGTGATTTTAGATGTAGATAAAAGGTTTGAAGGAAATACAGTAGGGAAATGCTAGAGAGCAAGTGGAGGTGGGAAAGTGACAAGATAAGTCCTAAGTAGATGATATTTGAACCGAGACAGAAATGAAGAAAAAGAGGAAGCCATCAGAAGACACACAGGAAGACTCACAAACAGAGGACATTGCAAATACAAAATTGTGACATAGGAACATGCTTGATGTGTTCAAACACAAGCAAGAATAAGAATGCAAAAATTAAGTTTGTTCAGTGGAAATTTCTGGAACTCTCATGGGAACCAAGGAATGCTTTAATTATCAAGCTTCAGGATTGAAAGAAACCAGAGAAGATCCAAGGACCTTTATAATGTGAGGATTCTGAAATTGTGCAGTTTGTTGAAACTTCATAAAATATTTCATAATTTATTCATGTTTCATGTATATCTATAAATTTATTATAAATTTATATGCCTTTATTAAATTTATATAATGAATACAATGTTAAAGTTCAATATGTACCATCTGCTAGATGAACTTTTATTTTTTTATTTAATTTTTTTAAGTCTATTTATTTATTTTGAGAATGAGTGGGGAGGAGGTGCAGAAAGAAGGGGAGAGAGAGAATCCCAAGCAGGCTCTGTGTGATATGCAGCTCGATCCCATGAACCGTGATATCATGACCTGTGCCAAAATCAAGAGTCGATCGCTCAACCAACTGAGCCACCCAGGTGCCCTAGAGGAAATTTTGGTATAAAATAAGACAAATGTCTGGCAGTATATTGTTCCATATCATAGGAATGTCTTGTGTAACAGATCTACCCAAGGATTGTATCAGGAATGTTCTTTGTTCCACTTACTGTTTCCTGTTGATAAGATGCTATATTTCATGAACTAAGGGAATGACTCCTGGTAGAAGAGATAGCTCCAAAGGTTATGGTCCTTTTCCCTAAAGGCTATTAACTCCTATTATGTCTAACACAGCAAATTCATTTTAACATTATTTTATTAACTTTCTATAATTATCCAGCTCCTTAAATGCTCTTTGACCAAGCCTTATCATCATCCTGGTTTTCTCATTAATTAGTGAATAGAATGAAATCATCAATGTATATTCATTTTATATTTGTATAGGAATCATTTTTTAAAACTTTTTGATAATTTTATTTTAACAGACATATAAAACAGTTTTCGAATCAACGTATAGATGAGATATACTAGGGCATAAAATGCAAATATCTTAATGCTTTTTCTTTGGTTCAGATTTGTTTTCCTTCCTGCCAAGAATTGCTGCATAAACATATGTGGAGACTTGCCTGGAACAAACTGTATTATATTGCTTATAATAATGTACAGTTTCTTCCAAGACAGAGACTATGCTTTGACATAATTGTGTACAAGTACATAGTTTTGAAGAAGAAAAGCCACTTGATTTTAAAAATTTCATTCTAGTTGATTTGTTACTGTAGTTACATCTCATGTAACTTCTTATTAATATTTCTTACAAGCAAAAATAGTCTTTTCCCATGTGAGTAAAGAAATAGAGCATAATACTGTCTCTATGCAAATGTATGCTTTTGTGAAAATTCTAGCATCTACAAATATACTTAAGTGTACTTTATAGCAAACAGAATTTTTGGTATGTAAATTGTGAGATAATTCAATTATTTTTAATGTGGCTTTTATATTTTTCTAAAAGACCTGTGTAAGGGAAAAAAAATATGGGTGAGATTGACATAAGACAGACCTCAGTAGACAGTGGTTTTACAGAATTTTTAAAAATGCATGAGTAGAATCAAGAGTCCTCTGCTTACACAGATCACATCAGCACCTTTTCAGAACTTGTTTTGAGGTGGACAGAGGTATGCAAAAAAGGGAAGCGCTTGTTAGAAAAAAGGCTCGTGATTTCATTGCAAAAAGAGTCATGCACATATTTGAAAACAGAGGTGAAGCGTGTATTTGAAACCTGCGCATTTGAAGCGATTCAGATATAGATTTGAACACAGAGAAGATTACCACAAGCAACATAAACTATAATATATGTGAAAGCAAATTTTGGAAAAGTGAGTCTAAATAATTGAGTAAAAAGAACAACTGGGGAAAAAGTATTGAGAATTGTTGTGCTTTATATTTTAGAAAATATGATATACAATTGAGTTGATTTGGAGAGGCTAATTTTCCTCACCACAGGATAATTAGGGCAAAAAATAGTTAGCAATTATAAAAAAGGGAAATAAACACATACAATAAAGAAATTAAAGGTTTTTGCAGTAAAATAATTGAAAGGAGGAAAAATCCAAGTAACATGCAACATACATCCTCACCCCCCATTCAGATGACACATCAGATGAAGGACTGAATTGAAATATGTGTCCAAGGAAATTTCTGGCCATATGTGTGCTATGGGTAGGCTAACAATGTAACTATGTATTTGGGCTGGTTAAGGGAAAGTGACAAAATGTGTGTGTGTTGGGGGGGGGGGGGTGGGGACGGTTCACCAGGAAATTAATTTGCATCCCTAGGGCCATAAGTAGAAGCAGGATTCAGGAAGAAAATCTCAATGGTTTCTACCCAGGTAATTAAAAAAAAAAAAAGGAATAATACATGTTTCAAAGGAGAATTAGATATAAAGGAACATTTTTTTGCATACATTTTATCTAAAACAAATTTAAATGAGGTTAATTTCTACTTGAGCATTTATAGGAGTCTCAAAACTTTTCAGTTAAGTTGAGGAAAATGATTGGCAGAGGATATGGAGTAACCATTTGTACAATTTAACCTGCATAAATTGCCATTATATTCTAAGTTGAATTTTGAATTGTTCTTAATATTACGGACTCACTACAATTGTCCTTAGTCCACCTTCAAGATTAAAATGGATGGAATTCATCAGGGGCTAAAAAATGGAACATAGTAGTTGCTGAATACGTGAACATATTTGACAAGACAAATGAAGCTAAGTCTGTCTGTTTTGTCTTTATGCTCCAAGATGGAATAATTTTCCCTATATATTGATCTTCTCGTTAAGAGAGGTGGCTTTGGAGGGGCACCTGGGTAGTTCAGTCGGTTAAGCATCTGACTCTTGATTTCGGTTCAGGTCATGATCTCATTGCTTGTGAGTTTGAGACCCGCATCAGGTTCTGTGCTGACAGCCTGGTGCTTGCTTGAGATTCTCTGTCTCCCTCTCTCTCCCCTACTTGTTGTCTCTCTCTCTGTGTCAAAATAACTAAATAAACTTAAAAAGAAATAGATGTGCTTTGGAAATATGACATCAATTAGTGGTTCTATAAAGAAGTAAATATAGTCCTACTCACTTTATTTTATTGTGCTTCACAGGTATGGCTTTTTTTGTTGTTGTTGTTGTTGTTACAAATTGAAGGGATATGGCAATCCTGTGCCCAGCAAGTCTATCAACACCATTTTCCCAATATCATTTGCTCATTTTGTGTCTCTGTGCCACATTTTGATAATTATCACCATATTTCACTTTTTCATTTCTATTATATGTGTTATGGTGATCAGTGATCTTTGATGTTACTATTATAATTGCTTTGGGGCACAAACTTACTAAATGTTGTGTGTGTTCTAATTATTCCACCAGCCATTCCCCCATATGTCTCCCTCTCCTCTAGCTTCCTTTTTTCCCTGAGACACAATATTGAAATTAAGGCCCATAATGGCCTCTAAATGTTTAAATGAAAGCAAGAGTGGTGTGTTTCTCACTTTAAATTAAAAGCTAGAAATGATTAAGCTTAGTGAGGAAGACCTGTCCAAAGCTGAGATAAGGTGAAAGCCAGGCCTCTTGTGCCAGTTAACCAAGCTGTCAATACAAAGGAAAAGTTCTGGGAGGAAATTGAAAGTGCTTTTCAGGGCGCCGGGGTGGCTCAGTCGGTTAAGCATCTGACTTGGGCTCAGGTCGTCATCTTACAGCTCGTGAGTTTGAGCACCGCATCGGGCTCTGTGCTGACAGATTGGAGCCTGAAACCTGCTTCAGATTCTGTGTCTCCCTCTCTGTCTCTGTCCCTACACTGCTTGTGCTCTCTGTCTCTCATAAATGAATAATTGTTAAAAAAGAAGGAGGAGGAGGAGGAGGAGGAGAAGAAGAAGAAGAAGGAGAAGGAGAAGAAGAAGAAGAAGAAGAAGAAGAAGAAGAAGAAGAAGAAGAAGCAGCAGCAGCAGCAGCAGCAGCAGCAGCAGCAGCAGAAGCAGCAGCTTCTCCGGTGAACAAATGATAAAAACACAAAACATCCATATTGCTGATATGGAGAAAGGTTTGAGCGGTCTGGATAGAAGATCAAACCAGCCACAACATTCCCTTAAATGAAAGCCTGATCCTGAGTAAGACCCTAACTCCTTTCTTCAATTCTATGAAGGCTAAGAACTATGAAACTGCAGAGGAAAAGTTTGAAGCTAGTAGAGGTTGGTTGGTGAGGATTAAGGAAAGAAGCCATATCCATAATTGTCAAAGTACAAGGTCAAACACCAAGTACTGATACAGAAGGTGCACAGGATTATCCAGAAGATCTAACTAAGATAATTCAGGAAGGTGGCTACACTAAACAATAGATTTTCAGTGTAGATGAAACAGCCTTTAATTGGAAGAAGATGCCATCTAGACTCTCATAGCTAGAGAGGAGAAGTCAATGCCTGACTTTAAAGCTTCAAAGGACAGACTGACTCTCTTGTTAGGGGCTAATGCAGCTGGTGACTTTAAATGGAAGCCAATACTCATTTACCATCCTGAAAATCCTATGGCCCTTCAGAATTATGCTAATTCTGTCTACGCTCTATAAATGAAACAACACAACCTGGATGACAGAAAATCTGTTTACAACAAGGCTTACTGAGTATTCTAAGCCATCTATTTAGGTTTAAGGAAAAATTCCTTTTAAATTATTACTTCTCATTGACGATGTCCCTAATCACCCAAGAATTCAGATGGATCTCTGTACAATGAGATTAATGGTGTTTTTATGCCTGCTAACACAACATTCATTTGCAGCCCATAGATCAAGGAGTCATTTTGACTTTCAAGTCTTGCTATTTAAGAGACATTTTGTAAGGCTGTAGCTGCCATAGATAGTGATTCGTCTGATGAATAGAGCAAAACAAATTGAAAACCTTCAGGAAAGGACTCACCTTTCAGGATGCCATTAAGAACATTCATGATTCTTGGGAAAAGGTCAAATTATCAACATTAGCTGGTGTTTGGAAGAAGAGAAGCAGCTTCCAATCCTCATGGATGACTTTGACGTGTTCAAGATTTCAGTGGAGGAAAGAGATGTAGATATGGTGGAAGGAGCCAGAAAACAAGAATTAGAAGTGGAGCCTTAAGATGGGACTGAGTGCTGTAATCTCATGATAAAACTGGAATGGATGAAGCATTGCTTCTCATGACTAAGCAAAGAAAGTGGTCTCTTGAGAAGGAATCTGTTTCTGGTGAAGATGCTGTGAAGATTGTTGAAATGACAACAAAGAATTTGGAATATTACATAAACTTAGTTGATAACGAATCAGCAGGGTTTGAGAGGATTGATTCCAATTTGAAAGCAGTTCTACTGTGGGTGAAATACTATCAAACAGCATCACATGCTACAGAGAAAAACTTCATAAAAGGAAGAGTCAATCAATGCTGCAAACTTCATTGTTGTCTTCTTTTAAGAAATTGCCAAGGACACCCCAACCTTCCACTACCCCTGCCCTGATCAGTCAGCAGCCATCAACACTGAAGCTCAGATGGTGGTTAGGATTTTTTAGCAATACAGTATTTTTTAATTAAGGTATATACATTTTTGACATAATGCTGTTGCGCACTTCATGAATTGCACTATAGTGTAAACATAACTTTTACATGCACTGGGACCCAAAAACTGTCATTTCACTCACTTTATTGCTTTATTCATTTTACTGGCTTTATTGTGGTGGTCTAGATCCAAACTTGCACTCTCTGAGGTATGCCTGTAAAACATTAGTAGCTCTACTGAATCTTGAGTCAGATGTATGAGTCACTCCCTGCTTTTCCAATTCTACAGAGAACTAGAAAAGGAGATTGCATCCTTTGGTGTCATGCTAACAGGATGGCAATAACTTCCAACTCATATAGCTTCATTCTGTGACCAGCAATTCCATACTTCATAACGCTGTCCCGAGTACAAGAGCACACATGATGAGCCCACTCCTGAGCACTGGAGCAAATTTAGTTTCAGCTCAGTTTCTTAGACATCTTTGTAAGACCAGGGTGGCATTTGAGAAAGACAGTGGGGAGGTAGAGCCTGTAACTTATAGACTGCTTTTGAAAAACCACAATAAAAGAGAATGAAATCTAACTTTCATTGGATTAATAACTTATCTTATTTTGGGATTCTACTTTAATAAATCACACCATATGGCTGGGTCATATTACCTACCCCCACTCAAAAAAAAAAGTCATGTTTGATTCAGAATGTGTTCTAACTATATAATGTACTCATTTTTTAAAATTATAAATGTTATTTGTGGCATGGATTCACTCCTTTTCAAGGGGTAAAAAGTTATCTTCAAGGAAAGATTTTAATAAACAGCCTAAAAATTCTTCGTTTATTTTTTTCTTATCCGAAAGCCCAATGTAGCTACTCATCAAAATATCTTAGAGATTTTTCTCTATTAAAATATATTTATTTTAGTGTCTAAAAATCATTGTAAGTGCTCTCAAAAGTCTTTACCAAACCTAATCTTTTTCCCCAACCCCTTTCAAACCCCAACAGGCTACACTTGGGGAGAAAGTAATATGAAGTCTTTATTGTAGAGTATGGGAAAGATTCATTATCTAAAAATTATGCCTACAAATATACTATTGAAAATACAGGTTGACAAGAAATTCAGATGTATCCTCAATGAGATAGGATTTTCTATGTAGTTCTGGTAAAAAAAAAAATTATAAGCTAATACATCTAAAATAGCAATGTACAAGTAAATGAGGGATCTCCTCGCAGCTAATTTCCTCTGGTGCCTCATTGCTGCACATAGACTAGTGTGTGACTTTGACAACGAAGGGAAAATGAATCTTACTCTGTTTTCAAACGCTGTTTATTTATTCAAATAATAGAACGAGTGCCTGACAGCTTGAATGTGTGGTCTCTTTTCAGATTGGTCAACTGATTCACTCTAATTAAGGAAGTTTCCCCCTGCTATTTAAATTGTTTATGGGGCGCCTGGGTGGCGCAGTCGGTTAAGCGTCCGACTTCAGCCAGGTCACGATCTCGCGGTCCGTGAGTTCGAGCCCCGCGTCAGGCTCTGGGCTGATGGCTCAGAGCCTGGAGCCTGTTTCCGATTCTGTGTCTCCCTCTCTCTCTGCCCCTCCCCCGTTCATGCTCTGTCTCTCTCTGTCCCCCCAAAAAAATAAATAAATAAACGTTAGAAAAAAAAATTTAAATTGTTTATAGTTTCACTTAGGTCTATATTGTGGCTACCATACATAGCCCACTTTACCCACTGTTGTTTTTTAGCAGCAGTCATGGCTTCTCGGGGTCAGGAGAGAGGTCCCCCCCTACTGGAAGGATCTAATGACATTTCTCAGATCACACATCATTCAGCATTCTCCACGTCATGCTCAATTTATATCCTGGCTCCAAGAAGAACATCATACAAAATTTCTCAGCTCCAATATTACATTATTCCCCATCTTCTCTCCAGTAACAACAGAAGTACCAGGAGAGGTTTCTGCCGATTTTTTTTTAATCCATGAGATTTGTTCTCTTCCTTTCATATCCTAATATTCACAACACTATCAATATACTCAGCATTTATTATTCAAATATTCCTACTGACATTTTATGTGTCAGTGAGGATTGAAAGTTCCCATAAGAGGAACTGGAAAATAAGAAGGTTTTCTGAATCAGTGAATTGTGCTAAACACATCAACAAATCATAGAACAACTGAAAAATCTTTAGGCAAAAGTATTTCCATTAGGGAGTGTTCTGTTTTGAGGAGATGTCACATTCCCAGCAGAGAATGGGAGAAGTAGGGGATTATAATTTTATTTGAATATGGAGCCCCTCTCTGGTTCATTGTAACACTGATTACCTTTGCCAGAAGAGCTAGTAAGTACCCCTCAACAACTACCGGGTGGGCAAGTTAGGCAGGAGGTGCCAGCCTTTCTTCCTTCTCTGCCTCCTCTTCCCCCCAGTCTGATTCACTTCTTTTTTTTTTTTTTTTAATTTTTTTTTTCAACGTTTATTTATTTTGGGGACAGAGAGACAGAGCATGAACGGGGGAGGGGCAGAGAGAGAGGGAGACACAGAATCGGAAGCAGGCCCCGGGCTCTGAGCCATCAGCCCAGAGCCCGACGCGGGGCTCGAACTCACAGACCGCGAGATCGTGACCTGGCTGAAGTCGGACGCTTAACCGACTGCGCCACCCAGGCGCCCCCTGATTCACTTCTCAAATGCAATGCGCTTGCCCCAGTGCCCTTCCAATGTAAATGTTTCCTCCTGTGGCACTTCCTCCAGATCACCATTGTCTATACCTGCCTGTGCTGACCCAGTAGCCTCAAGATCTTCTTGTGATTCCTGGGACACCAGACCTCACCAAAATATCACACTTGGGGTCAGCTCCCCTCCACGCCAGCCATGCTGGATTCTTCAATTCTATGTTTTCTACGCTTCTGTTATTTATCTTCAGTCTTAAAGAAAAAGTTTTGTATTTCATTTTCTTTGAATCTACTGATTCCAAACTTCTTTTTCAGTCATGAATGAAATCTACCCCAGGATATTCTCCCTTAGGCTTTCTGTGTACTCTAGGAGGTATGCGAAGGAAAAAGTCCTACAAAAGGAGAGAGGTCGTTGTTAAGACATGTGAGACAAATATTAGCGTGGAGAGTGTCTTTTTTGGAAATGTCTAAGCAGTAGTTTTATTTATCTAGCAAATAATAGGGACATATATCTTTGACTACCTCACAAGGGAAAACTTTGTGCAATTAGAAGTTTGCTAGGCAGCCAAAAGAAAAAGCAATTTATTCCACATAAATTGAATTTTATTTGCATATATTGATGTGTTGGTTCAAGATACCAAAAGTGAGATTTGCTTCAGTTACCTTTAACAAAGTGAAGGAAGGGCCACAGAGAGCCTTACACAATGGAACAGAAAACAAAGAACATACTCAAGCAAGATTCTTTTATAAGCTTGTTATTGTAAGCAGTGTATCACATGGTACCTTGTATATTTTAATCTAAAAATAAGCTTATGATATCACAATTACAACTGGAGTCACCTTGTTTCGATAATTTCAAATATCCTTTCTATATTAATTTCAGGGAGGCAAAATGTTTTCAACACCCATTAGATTTCTGTTCTCATTATTCATTAAATAATAAAATGACACCCTTTATAGACACGAACTCGTTTTCATGCAGTGCATGTTGAGAGCAAGAAGAACATGAAAGGCGCCAGGAAGGGTGCAGTTGTTGCCTGGGCTTGAATGTTAATGTGCTACTGCTCCCAAATGCTACTCCGTCAGAAAGAGGGAAATGGTAGTAGTGTTTCAAAAGGCTGAAACGCAATATGCCATATACAGCTGGCTGAAGGGAGAAAGTGAGTGAAGAATTATGATCAGGAGAGGTCAGACGGGAATACAAATTGCCTACTATGGAGGGAGATTGCACTCCTTCTGCTGTGTGATTTTAAGTTGGGATGCCTTGGGAGCGAATACTAAAGATGTTTTGGATATTCCTCAGGATATCACCACGGTAACAAAAGCATGTAACATTTATCATCAACTGCTAATATGTTGGCAATCGAAAACTACACATTATTCTTTATATGGGACCAAAATATTAGAAGACATGGATAAACACAGAAGAGCTGAATCTACCAAGAAGGCCACGGAGGGTTTCACCGTGTCCAAATTGAACTGACCGTTCTTCCCACGTGTTCCTGTAGCTGTGATGTTTAGGAATAGACTCCAAAAATTAGACGAGCTAGCAGAAATCTTGAGCTTTTCACTTAGAAACTATTTATTGGCTTCACAGATTCTATTCAGTCCATCTCCTAAATAATTATAATATGATCTTTCATATTTTTATTGTGGCTACCTTTATTCATCCCTATGACTTAGTCTTCTCTTTTTTTCTAACTTCTTTACCCTTCTCTATTCATATCATGCTTGACTGTTTCTTCTAATCTCCCTTCTTATTCTATACCATTGTCTCACAATCTGTTCCTGTCTGTCTCTGTCTGTCTCACATACACAAATACGTTTACATAAATAGTATTAAAATTTGGAAAACGACAGGGACTTGGATAGTATTTGTAAGATTTAAACCACTTCCCCATACCTTCTAAATATTTAGATTTTAATTTTTTTTTTTACAATTCAGATTTGCTTTCAGGTAATAAAACTTATATTTACATTTATAGTGAGATGGGGTTTTAGAGCAGTAGATGGTAACTTCACCCGCACATTCAAGAAACGGATTTTAGCATGACCCAAGCTAATGCTCTCCTGGTCTTTTGTATTCTCTCCTCCCACCAACCCCTATCTTTCAGCAACCAATCATTTCATTTCTGTCCACATAGGGGTTTTTTCCCCCTTTTTTCAGAACATCATATAAATTGAGTCATGTAGTGTATGATATTTACGTCTCTTCTCTTACACTTAGCATGATGACAAATGTAGACACGTGCCGTATGTGATTGCTTCATCAGCACTTACAGGCAGTGGTATCCATTGTATGAATATACCATAGTTGGTTTTAACAGTCGCTCGTTGATAGAATTTGGGGTTGTCTTCTATTTGGACATTTTGGAGGAAAGCTGGTAATAAACGTTTGTGCACAGGTCTTCGTGAGGACGTACGTTTAATTTCTATCAGGTAATTACCAAAAGTGCAATTGCTGAGTCATATGATGAGTCAATACCTAACACGGTGAGGAACCACCTTACTGTTTAACCAGCAGCTGTGCCCTTTTGCATTCTCATTAGCAGTGCGCAATTGCAGACTCATTGTTATCCTCGCCAGCATTTTGTGGTTTCTTTTTCGTCCCTTTTCTCTTCTTCCTCCTCCTCCTCTTCCTTATCAACTGTAGATGCAAAGCAGCCTCGCACTGCTACTTGCATTTCACTAAGAAGTAATGATGTTGAACATCTTTTCATATGCTTCTGTGCTCCCCCCATGTATTCTTCAGGAAAATGTCTTTCAAATCATTCACCCATTTTAAATTAGGTTTTCTGTCTTCCTATTGTGCTTTAAGAGTTGTTTATATGTTCAAAGTAGAAGCCTTTTGTCAGATACATGTCTTGACCATATTTTCTCCCAGTGGCTTATCTTTTTAAGTTCTTAAAAAATACAGCAGACATTTTAAATTTTGTAAGGTACAACTTATCAATTCATTTTATTTTTTTATAAATTGGGCTTTTTTGGGTCGTCTGAGAATTTTTTGCCTAAACCAAGGTGATGAACATATCCTTCTATGTTTTCCTCGGTATTTTTATGTGTAGCATTTAGGTCTGAGTTGTTTTGTCAACAAAACAAACAGTCAAAGATTCAGTGCCATTTCCAAAGACCATTCTTTCTCCAGTGCATTGCCTTGGCACTTTTACTGAAACACAGTCAAATTCATCTGTTTAGGTTCGTTCTCAGGTTCAATATTGTGTTCAACTTATTTATATGCCTATCACATTATGCCAAGATCACATTGCTTTGATGACTCTAGCATAACAATTTTTGAAATTTGGGAGTATTATCCTCCAACTTGAATAACTGGAGGACATGTACCCACCCAGGATGTGCGGATAGAGGGAAACACAAATGTGATTGGGCCCTAGGAAATACTGAGAATTCATCTGCTAGATGCACTACTCCAGAAGGTCAGACCCCCTGTCTATGTTGTTCACCACTGTATATTCTATTTTTGAAAAGATGTCTGATCTAAGGAGTTCTCTCTGTAGACAATTCCTGGTCGTTTGAATTAATACACAAGCAGTTGGAATTGGTGAAGTTTCTTGAAACCTTCAGACTTTAGCAATGTTTTGAAAGAGCTGCAGATTTCAAAGTAATGATGAAGTCAAATTTGCTGCCTAATCACAAGAGACATATCCCAAACAAGTTCTCCATATTTCTAGCTTGTGCTTTTATGTATTTTCTTAACCCTTTTTGTGCTTAATATTATTTATCTGTAAAGTGTGGAAATTGCCCCACCTACTTCTCTATTTTGTTTTAAGGATGAAATGTGTTTGTGGCAACTGGGTGGCTCAGTCAGTTAAGCTTATGACTTCAGCTTAGGTCATGATCTCACGGTTCGTGAGTTCAAGTCCCACGTTGGGCTCTATGCTGGCAGTGCAGATCCTGCTTCAGATCCTTGGTCTTCCTGTCTGTGCTCCTCCCCTGCTTTCACTCTCTCCCTTTCTCTCTCTCTCAAAAATAAAAAAAAAAAAAAACTTTAAAAAAAAGGATGAAATGGTTACTATATGTAAAAATTTAGACATTGATTGTCACAGTTAATGCTAAATTGAATCATAGTGACTACTATCCCTAAAACTATCACCAATATCACGGCCTTTGGCATCAGTAAGTCCTCATTTACAGATAGACTGCTTTTAAGGGCGGCTGGGGTGGCTCAGTCAGTTAAGGATAGACTGATTTTATGAGGGGAAATGGGAGAATAGTGTTAGCACCTAGTGACAGCACTTGAACGCAGAAGTATCTTTCTGATACTGAGTTGCAGCCTGTTTCCTGCTCTATTTGAAGCAATAACCAGATGCTGATCTGCTTTATTTTTCTGTTCTCTTCCAAGTTCTATTCCTTGTATTTTCCTGCCACTAAAAATACAAAGCAAGAGTAATCTTCTCCAACCCCTCCTTTTTCACAATCCTCGTGACGAGGAAATAAAGCTCAGTTCCAGTAGTGACTTTGGAGCTAATTGACTGAAGCATGGAGAAGTTACAAAACTAAGACATCTTAAAAACATTAGGATGCTAGTGTATAAGTTCAACTTCCCCGTTAAGATAATAAATAGAAATACTGGACTTTCAATAATTCACTTACATTCCTGATGGTGGTTTTACCAAACTCCCTAAACTACACTCCAAATTGCGTCTTCACAGACAAACATCACATATCTGTCAGATAACTTGTGATTCTCTTTTCTGTTTTCAAACCAATGTCTAGAGAGCTGGATAAAATAATGTGCCCATTGCCTAAATTCACTAGTGCACATTTATGAAGTCGTACAGACTAGTGTTACCATTTAACAAAAATTGTTTTTCCTAACTGACCAATCCATTTCAGAGAGTTGTACAAATGGAATTTTAACACCGCTAATGCTGTAGACACCAACAGGCCACCGAGGTCAGAAGGCATCTTCTAAAAATAATGAGAATAGGAGCCATTCTGAGAGGGAGGCATTTCTGACTATGGCACGCACCTGGTTGATATTTTGAATCGAAATCTTTGTCCAGCTGTTAGAGGACAATATTCATTCAGTTGTATATGAAATGTCTTTCTAACAGAATACTCATTTTACAGAAAAGAAAATCAATTGAAGTGTTATCGCCTTGCTCTTATCTAGATTATTCTACAAACAGCTTTGAAACTCATTTATGTTCCTAAAAGCCTTGGGCATCTTCTGTGGCAACCATTGATGAATTTTCAATCAGAGGAAAATAAAAGGCAAAGGAGTTTACACATATATTTTTTTTCCTTGATGTTCTCACAATGTATTAGCAAAAAGATGTGCATGGGGGAGAGGAGGAATAGGACCAGGTAAATAAATGTCAAACAAATTAGGCATAAAAACAGATGAAAAGCAACACACAGAGAATGAAAATAAGCAACTTTCCAAGGGCATTTTTACATCAAAAATTATATGTGTATATGTATTTATATTGGAAATATAATTTCAAGGGTCAATATATGTTTTATATTTCTCTTAAAATAATGCTACCTTTTATCACTTATACCTTATCATCTACACAACATCCTAGGGAGTCAATAATGCAGTTTTCCTTTTGTCTATATTACAGGCAAGCAAGCATTTATACTTACTCTTTCCTTTCAAGTTCTAAAGAAACTTTTACAGAAAAAAAGAAAAAAAAAATCTTTATTACGAGTGAACATGATTCTCACCTGCATCATATTTAGTGCCTTGTCCGCTCCATAGAGCAGTAATTCAGAAGTAGAAAAACATCCTTTTTAGCCTTGGTCCAAGAATTATGTAGACAGATTCATGAAGTACTTTGCTAAGAGGATGCCTATGTCCTAAAACAGAAGTGCTGAATAATCACCTGTGAAATCGAATACAACTTCAGATGATAATCTCTTTCGTTTGTACCCCAAGAGCACCTGAAAACTGTTACTTTGGTTCTTGTGGCCCTGTCTCTATTCTACTTAGTGTCAAATGAGAAGCAAACATCAATTTCTTTCCTGCAGCCTCTTATAATCTTATCAATAATGTGAGTACTGCTTTAAACACAGGAGAGTTTAAAAGAATTAGTCATAATGGGAAAAAGAATGTAGCTAATGTTTTCAGTATTTTTGTAAGTAGCACGTACTTGAAGTTGAAATTAAAATTCTACATTTAGACCTTTATAAAAACATTTCAGGATATATTTAATGAATCATCTACATGTAGATTTAAAAGCATTTATCTACAAAGAAATCTTTTTTTTTTGTAAAATACCTGTTTTAGCATAGTAAAGCACTCTGTCTCTACTCCACTATTACTGACTCTTATCTTGTTAGTCCAAGTACATTTTTCTTAGTTTCCTTAATCTTTCTTTTTAGAATTTTTTTTCATAAAGAGAGAGAGAGAGCAAGCACGAGTTGGGGAGAGGGGCAGAGGAAGAGAGAGAATCTTAAGCAGGCTCCACACTCACACAGATCTCCATTCCATGACCCTGGGATCATGACCTGAGCTGAAATCAAGAGTCAGATGCTCAATCAACTGAGCCACCCAACTGCCCCTCTTAATTTCTAAGTGTTATTTTGAGGTATGGAAAGCATATAATTCAGAATGAAGTTAGGCATTAAGACCCAAGAGAGTTATAATTACAGTGACAAAACTTTCTGTTTATTTATTTAGATTAATGTGAGTTTAGTAAATTCACCTACACAGAAATTTTGAATGTTAATATTATTCTGAAAAATGGGAATGTAAAAATAAGTTTAGAAATGCATACATCTTACATTGTTTTCAGGGAATGGATATAAATCTGATTGCCATGATAAAAAAATAAATGACAGCAACTATCAGTTGCATATAACCAGGAAAAGCATCTATATATTTAACTCTAATAAAGGTAATATGTAGCCTAGAATATGTCATACAACGATCTAATGTATAACAGAAATTGTACGTGTTTAAGCAGCTATAAAAGCAATACCTCCTTGCAGCATCTGGGTATCTCAGTTGGTAAGGCATCGGACTTGATTTCAACTCAGGTCGTGATCTCACAATTCGTGAGACCCAGCCTGACTTCGGAGTCTGTGCTGACAGCGTGGAGCCTGCTTGGGGTTTCTCTCGTCATCTCTCTCTGCCCCTTTCCTGCTCACATGCACACATGCACACACACGTGCTCTCTCTCTCTCTCTCCTTCTCTCAAAAATAATAAACATTTAAAACAAATCCAACCTCCTAAGTTTTCTATGTTATGATGAAGTAAAGTGTTAAAATCATAGTTGTAAACAATGTAAAAATTTCCCGATCATCATGCCCAATAAATGCATATAACAAACTGTGTGCAAGTTTCGAAAATATGATTTAAAACTTCGAGAATTTTAATTTTTTCTTTTAATGTTTATTTTTCAGAGATATGGAGTGGGAATGGGCGAGGAGCAGAGAGAGAGAGAGAGAGAGAGAGAGAGAGAGAGAGAGAGAGAAGGAGACCCAGAATCCGAAGCAGGCTCCAGGCTCTGAGCTGTCAGCACAGAGTCTGATGCAGGGCTTGAACCCACCAACCATGAGATCATGACCCGAGCTGAAGGCACCCTAAAACTTTGAGAATTTTATATCATACTTGCTCATTTTTAAAGGAACCAGTCTGAGGGTGCCTGGGTGGCTCAGTCTGTTAAGCGTCTGACTTCGGCTCAGGTCATGATCTCACGTTTTGAGCCCCAATTTGGGCTCTGTGCTGACAGCTCAGAGCCTGGAGCCTGCTTGGGATTCTGGGTCTCTCTCTCTCTACCCCTCCCTACTCGGTCTCTGTCTTTCTCTGTCTCTCAAAAATAAAAATTAACGTTAAAAATAAATAAATAAAGGAACAACTCTGTGTTTTTGATAAATTTTTCTCATAAAAAGAAGGAAATATTCCTGTAACATTTAAGTGTATGTTATAAGATCACAAAGATTACCATGATTGTTAAAATGTGGTAAGCATATATGGTCTTCCTTATTTGTGATGTTCGGTCATATCTGACATATGGATGACATTTGACTATGCATTTCCCTCTGTGTGTGTTTATATCTATGTGTAGTTATACAGTTTATTGTTTATATATATTTATGTACATATATATACACACACAAAATAGAAACACACATATGTGCTCTCTGATTTTATAAAAAATAAAAGGTGATACTTAGAAAAGTTTTTTTTTGTTTTTGTTTTTGTTTTTATTTATTTATTTTTTTGTCACACAGTTAATTACTCATGAAGGAAATACTGGAATCTAGACCTTCATGCCTATAATTGTGATTTATTGTAAAAAGCCTATATTTGGTTTCTGTCACAGAATTCCAAAAACCCTTAGAATTTCCTAGGTGGTGAGGGCAAAACAAGATGCCTTTCGTATGCTAATGAGTGACTTTTAGAACTCACTTACAGATGGGGTGTTTGCCAGTTGGAGCCCACCCTAGGATTAGAGAATTGGAATTTGAAATCCCCTTCCCTGTCCTCTGGAAACAGGAGAGAGCCTGCAGGTTGAATTCAGTCACAGTCACCCATGGCCCGGGATGATTTAGCCAGTAATGCCTATGTAATGAAGCCTCAATAAAACCCCAAAGGATGGGGTTTGAGGAGTTTCCAGGTTGGGGAACAGAGCCCTTCCGCAAGGAAGGCCCCTACCTCCTTTTTGTGGGGGATCTCACCCTATACTTCTCCTTACTTGGCTGTTGGTTTGTACCCTTGAATATACTTTGTGATAAACCAGTGATCTCATGAATCAGGTGTTTCCTAAGTTCTGGGAGCACCTCCAGTAAATTCATCAAACCCAAGGAGGAAGTTGTAGGAACCTCTTATTTAGAGCCAACTGGTCAAAAGTACAATTAACTACCTGGGTGTGGGATTGGCATCCTGAATCCAAGGGGGTTGTTGGAGCCTCCAGTCTGTAGCCTGTCAGTCAGAAGCACAAGTGACAGCCTGGGCTTGCGACTGGCATCCGACATGGGGGCTGGGGGCCAGTCTTGCAGGATCGAGCCTTTAACTTGTGGAATCTGACAGTATCTCCAGGTAGACAGCGTCAGAATGGAGTTGAATTGGAGGCTACCCAGCCAGTGTCCAAGAATTGCTTCTCGGTGGTGTGGGAACCTCCCTCCACACATCAAATTGGGTCCAGAAACCCAAAAGAATACCTCTCCTGGGAAAGAAAGTTCTAAGTTGAACTGTCTCCACACCCATGCAAATGACCTTTCAGACTCTTATGCTGCTTGCTCACTTAGCCGCATTTGCTGTGTTTCGGCCAATATCTGAGCCCCAACTAACAAGTGGTCGGGGGTGAGAACCGTGGCAGCAGTGGGACATGTCTGGGGCCCAGACTGAGGCAGATTAAAAGGACACATAGCAGAGTCTCAGCTGAAGGGCCTTGTGATTTGTTCGGTCTGCTTTTTGTTCTGGTGCCCCCTCCCACCTTGTGAGGGCCCACCGGGCTGCCCAGTGAACAAGCAAGGCTCAGCAGTTCACAGGAGTTCCTTCCCTCAGGCGAGCCCTAACCTCTGAGATGGGGGAGCTGGTGGGTAAGCGGTCCAGCATGCCCTTCCTCAGACTCACACATCCTCACAAGTGTTCCCTCTGCTTCTCAGAAGGTCCCACGTGGTGACCACAATACCACGCCCTTGCTGGATTTCCTTCCTGTTCACTCACTACAACTCTCAAATAAACCTGCACCTGTTTAGGCCCTGCTTCTAGGGGAACCCAAATTAATACTGACTGGTAGTTGAAGAGACGTTTAGAGTTTCAAGGAAGGGTTTTGTTCATTCATTTCCATGTTTTAAGGGGGGAGAAGTAGAGCCATATATAAAATCGAACTGGCAAGATCCAGGAGGGAGCGAATTTCAATGACAAAAATGGTGTAATAAACTCAGGCAGTGGATACTGGTGACGTTCACTATTCGGATAGCCTTAAATGAAAAGAGGGATACACATACACAAAGGAATAAACATGGGGTTGGATGAATGTTGCTTCTTTATGATGGGAAATGTGTGGAGTGAAAAAACAAAGCATGATAAAACAAAAGCCTCAGCTCTGGAGTTATTCCATTGTTATCTGATCTTATCCCATATGACGGACATGCACCTCCCCTCACTCCACCCATTTTTACCCTCTCCACATTCCCAAACCTTCCTTCTCCACTCTGGAACCCATACACTGATATCATAAAATTACCTCATTTTTTATTTTGAAGGGTGTCTTTGCTTTTTTATCATTTCACACAATCTGGTCTTCTACAGCTTTCATTATTTATTTATTTTTTTTTTTTAATTTTTTTTTTTCAACGTTTATTTATTTTTGGGACAGAGAGAGACAGAGCACGAACGGGGGAGGGGCAGAGAGAGAGGGAGACACAGAATTGGAAACAGGCTCCAGGCTCTGAGCCATCAGCCCAGAGCCCGACGCGGGGCTCGAACTCCCGGACCGTGAGATCATGACCTGGCTGAAGTCGGACGCTTAACCGACTGCGCCACCCAGGCGCCCCTCATTATTTATTTTAATGGTCTTACAAAAAACAAGATTTCCTTGGGTTAGGTTTGTTTTGATTTCTTACAACAATATACCCTAAACAGCACAGATTTGCTGCTGGGATAGGTATGGTCTACTGGCTCTTTACTGCTGTTTCCGAATGATCACTTTTCTTTCAGAAACTCTTTGCTCTGGTCATCTCAATCAGACGTTTTCAGAGTCAAGCTCAGCATCTTTCCCTGCATTGCTGTTAGTGACAGATTGAACACCCATGCAAGAAATCCACCTAAGACTCTTGCCTGTCAATTATTTGACAACTTCGTTTTCATAATCTTTTCCTGTATCTGTCCTTACCCCTTAGCGTATATCATCCTATCAGAGAACTGGACATCATCCATTATTTCACTGCCCCCAAAATTTCAAATTCAGACATCCTGTTCTCCACACATCTTTCCATTGTTCAAGATTATTTACTCTATCCGGTAAGTAAGGCAGTTTTAATGAATGTTTGACTCACTGGCGTCTTCCTTGGATCCAAAACATTTTTTCTCTTAGCATGCCCAAAACTTTAGATTAATAAGTTTTTCCTTTCCTGTCTTTTCTAAAACATTTTCTTTCCCATAGTCACTTTCACTTTTGAGTACATATCCGTTACTATACTATTTACAATAATCTTTACTAGTTAAAAATACGTCATATCTTTGCTTATTCAGGGCTGACTTCGTTACTCAAATGCATGCTCTCTGAATTTTTCTGTCACTTCCTATACCATCCCCAGAGTTTGGCAAATAGCAGAAAATAGTAAATAATTTGCTTATTAAATAAGTGTATGAACTGATTGTCACTTCCATTCTACCATATATATTTAAATATTGATCATCTTCTCCATTTATTTCTTAGTTATACTTGCAGTCAAACTATGCATTACTATTTAGATTGTGCCTTGGATCATATAAGTTCATAATTGTTTTGAAATTAGAGAGAAACCATATAACTTATTTTGTTCTCAAGCTTGATATTTTGTAACAATAGTTTTCTTATTTAGTATTTACCAAAACTACTACTCATGTAAGATAAAAGATAGTAAGAACAGAGAAGCTAAGTGTTTAAACACTTTGAAATTTTGTTATACTCTCTTTAAACTGTGCAGATGAAAATTATGCACTCTGAAAAAAATAAAATTTAATTTTGTCAGGCTTGGTAAAAGGCTGGTAAATATAGTATTCAGCATCAGTTTTCATAATCTTACTGCTTATAGTGCAATATACATTTATATATATTTCTTTACAGGGTTATCTATGCAAAATCATGTAGGGTGAACTTACGGGCGGATTCAAGTAAGTTTTCAATATTTTTCATACTGTAAATGAATCACACTTCATTTACTAGGTTTCCTGTAAAATCTAACCTCTACATGGATGCAATTCTGTTTTTTTTTTTTGAATTATGATAATTATAGGGCCAAGGATTTGGCAAAGCTTAGCGATTGCTATATATTGGCCTTAAAATGTAAATTTCCTTGAAACAAACTGTGCTTGTTTGAGATGAAAAATAAAGGCATAACATGACAAATCTGGAATACTTAATGGACAAATGGAAGATATTTTTAAGTAGTAATACTTTGAGTTACATACATATTTATGTGGTACCTAAATAAAAACAGCTTAGCAAGGTTATTTATATACAGAATGCTTATTCATTTCTTCTTCTATTGTACAACAGACAGTGAATATAATTGTATAGCTGTTACCATCCATTGAGAGATTCACATATATGTGGGGCACCTGGGTGGCTCAGGCGCTTAAGCGTCTATCTTCGGCTCAGGTCATGATCTCACGGCTGGTGAGTTCGAGCCCTGCGTTGGGCTCTGTGCTGACAGCTGGGAGCCTGGAGCCTGCTTTGGATTCTATGTCTCCCCCTCTGTCTTCCCCTCCCCTGTTTACGCTCTCTCACTCTCAAAATAAATAAACATTTGTTTAAATTTTTTTTTTAAAGACACATTATTCACATATATGTAAGTGATAAATCAATCACTACATTCTACTCCTGAAACCTATACTATACTATAATGTTAACTAACTTGAATTTAAATAAAAACTTGGAAGAAAACAAACAAACAAAAAATAAAACATAAAAGGAGAGAGAGAGAGAGAGAAATATCATTCATACTCCCTACCTTCTCTTCATTTTCTTTGGGTCACTCTATGTCCTAATCATCATATTCTTTGTCCTTGCAACTTTTTTATGCTCTTTATTCCTGCAGCCAGAAAACAACTCAAATCCATCTACTTTCATATTAAGAATAAACGTATTGTCTATTTTTTGTATCCCTTAACTTCAAGCCCATGTCCTACGGCATGCCACATTTCATAACCAAATATTAACTTCAAGTAATTAACGTCATCACAGAAAAAAAAAAAGAATTTAATATCTAAATGAATTCAGCTGATCTCCTCAATAACCTTCTTCCATTTATTCCAAAACTGTAGTAATAGGCTACAATGATAAGTAGTAAAGCTGAAAATGTAATGTCAGTAGGGGCACCTGGGTGGCTCAGTCAGTTGAGCATCCAACTTCGGCTCAGGTCATGATCTCATGGTTTGTAGGTTGGAGCCCCGTGTCGGGCTCTGTGCTGGCAGCTCGGAGCCTGATGTCTGCCTCAAATTCTGTGTCTCCCTCTCTCTCTGTTCCTCCCCTGCTCATCCTCTGTCTCTTTCTCTCTCAAAAATAAGTAAACATTAAAAAAATGTGTTTAATACAATGTCAGTAATGCTAATTATAATAATATTCATTTAAATGCCCTATTTTGCTGGATTTGTTCCAAGTATGCCTTGTCTACTAGCCTATTTAATCCCCACACATATTATTGGTTAAAATAGGATGAACACTGGGGGTTACATGTAAGTAAAGAATCACTAAATTCTACACCTGAAACCAATTTTACCATATGTGTTAACTATAATTTAAATAAAAACTTGGAGAAAAAATAAAAATGAAAACAAAAAAAATCTAATTCTGTAGAAAGTATGTTCGCAGAGAAAAATCTATCTCCATACGTATTCTCTGGTACCTGTTGTGTGTTAGTGGGGAATTGACAGTGAAGGTCAGGGGATGATGCAATGCAACTGGTGTCTTTAAGGAGAAGAAAAAGGAGAGAAGAGTAAGACTATGTGGAGAAATAAGACATAGAATGCAAATGCGGGATTCAGTACACACTACTATACACGAAAGTATTCAAATTTAATGTTTCAATATTTGACTTAAACATGTTAAGTATTTATAAAATATTTGGAAAACTATTGCCTTGTATAATTCCTATAGCGTCTACGTTTCAACAGCTTAATTTATTTTATTTTAATTAATTTAAAAATTAATTAATTTAAAAATTAATTATGTTAATTAATTTATTTTTAATTATACTAGTTATATTAATGTTATATATGTGATATTATATATATAACATAAATAACATATGTACATGTATAATGTATATACCAATATTATATATAACATATATAACATATAATGTTATATATATATGTAACATATATAACATAACATATATAATGTTATATACACACACACACACACACACAAAAAAAAACAGTTTCAGATGTACAATATGGTAATTCAACAATTCTATACATTACTCAGTGCCCATCACCCCAAGTGTGCTCTTTCGCTCATCCCCCCACCCACCTTCCCTCTGTCAACCATCAGTTTGTTCTCTATACTTTGTTTGACTTTGTTCATCTTTTTTTCTTTGTTTATTTATTTTGTTTTTTAAAGTCCAAAGATGAGTAAAATCATTTGTCTTTTTCTGACTTATTTCACTTAGGATTATACCCTCTAGCTCCATCCATGTTGTTGTAAATGGCAAGACTTTATTTTTTAAGGCTGACTAATATTCCACTGTATATATATCTTCATCCATTCATTGTATATCTTCTTTATCCATTCATCTATTGATGGACACTATGGTTGCCTCCATGATTTGGCCATTACAAATAATGCTGCAATAAAACATAGGGACATATGTATCTTTTTGATTTTGTGTTTTTGTATTCTTTGAGTCAATACCCTATAGTGGACTTACTGGATCATATGGAAATTTTATTTTTAACTTTTTAAGGAACCTCCATACTGTTTTCCACAGTGGCTGCGCCAGTTTGCATTCCCACCAACATCTGCTTTAAAAATCATGGGTACATCTTTAAATAAAATATTTAATATAATAACATTGATTCATAAATAATGTTAATTATAGGGAGTATAATCTGAAAAAGAACACAACTCTAGCAGAAATGAATTAGTTTCCTCTACAGATACCATCTTTTCAATCAAGAACCCATCACATAAATTTCCATTCAGTACTGGTACTTTCTTTTCTAGCATTCTTATTTCTTTCCTACAGCAGCCTCCCATTCTTTCCCTGTTGTAAATACACACAGACACACACACACATGCACACGTACATGCACACAGAGCCCAAAATGCAATTTATTAGAGGCTGTTCACTTCTCTCTCCATTCTGAAATAATTCTAGCCACACTCAAGTTTTTAGCTATCTCAGTTCATTGAACTGTGTCAAACTTATCTTTGAAACGTAGTTAGTACCTATATGGAAATAGTGCAGCTTTGGGATCAAAATAACTTAACTCTCATTCTCTTCATAAGTCTACTAAACGCTTGTCACATTGTAATAAACCTGTTGACATGTTAATCTCCCACAGTGGGCTAATTATAATGCAGAAATAATAAAAGGAATTCACAAATAATCAATTTAATGTTATAAGTGGAATCAAAATAGCGTATTTTACCTTTGTCTGCAATTTATTAGCTGATCTAATTTTAACATTACCTAGTTTCCTGAATTAAGAACTAACCATCCTAGTTACAGCCAATGCACCACCTACCTTTAGGGACTTATTCTACCTAAAAGTACTTGATTATGCCCTTAGTTGAAGCTGGCATGTGAAATATACCAACCTCCAAGAAGACTGTTCTATGAATCTCTTCAGAATGAAAGACTTCCATGAGGAATTTTCTAGAAATGATCATAGAGACCTTCTCAGAGAGACCTGGTATCTATTGATAACAGTCAGGACATTTACATAGCACATTAGCCTAACAAACACAAACAGTCTCAACAGGCTCTTCTCTCATTTATTTTAACTTGGGATATAGTGTTATACTCATAAAAGATGTCAATTGTTTTTATGGTGACATGTATTTTGTTAGATAAGCACTAATCAAGTGTCTGCTGATTGAGGGTGATTGTTTGCCCCCCATCAACACATACACATAAAATATTACATTTAAACTCAGTGCCCCTGTCATGTCTTTTGAAATAAAATTGCTGTAAACTTTAATTCTCTTGCTCAATATCTGTTGTTTTTATATTTGTTGTTTTGAGATAAGTGCAATGAGGGAATAGATAACTTTCCTTCAGAGCCTTTGGACTGAGGTATTATAATTTTTTAATATGTCAATAAAGTGACTCCTCATAGTTTGTAAGTGTTCATAATATATTATTTTACACAACAGTGCCTTGAGACTTTTCACTCACAAAGGATTAAAAGTCTAAGTTCATTTTCAGTGTCAACCCTCAAAAGAAATTAGTCATAAATGTAGTTGATATTAAGGATTATTATATTCTAACTGATTTTGCAATGAAACTAGAACATATGTGAAATTTAACCTCCCATTTTTCCTACCATATATATAAAATGTGTGTAAATTGAAACAATCATCTATGAAATATTTTCATTATTGCTGCTGCATCATATTTTATTTAATAGTTGTTGGGAAAAACAGTTAATGTACATTAACAGAATCTAGAGTTTAGCATTTTAATTTTGGAAGTCTCACAGGTCATGAATAATAGTTTACAGATAGGCAGAAAGACATTGAGAGCTAAAGGACTAAAATGTAATTGGGAAAAATGATACAAACTTCAAAATATTAATTTGTATGTCAATAAATTAAATATAAAAGACATAAAGATAGTGTAGTATTTATCTTAGGTTACATATTTTATTTTATTGTCACAAAATATAGTTGTTCTCTTTCAAAATGATATTGATTATAAATTTTTATAATTTAGCAATATTATTTATTCAGTGTGCATATTTCCACAATTCAGGGTGCTTTTTAAAATTATGTTTTCTTCACTTTCTCTTTTATAACCATCAAAATATATGTGAAAAACAATTCAATGCTAATGTAACAATAAGGCTACAAATCTAAACATATGTCAGAACAGAAAAGTTACAGTTCTCATGGTAACATTATATTATCAGCATTATACAGCCTGCACAATAAAATATGTATTTAGAAACCTAACTGGTAATTTAAAACACCACATGTTATATATATTAAATGAGGATAAGTTAACATCCGTAGGAGAACCTTAACTTATCTCGCTTTGTTTCAGTATGTCTTAAATTCATAACGTTTCACTATTAAAAGATCTCAACATACAGCTATAGTCACCCTATACTTGAAATTCTTTTGCCCTTTTTCTCTGTACAGGGATTCACTTTAAAACTGAGTACAAAGGGTTGGAAATGTGTTGAGATGATATGTTTTATACATTACATTATTAGCCTCAGCATTTTTTCTAAGATAATGTTCTACTATTACCATATTTTATGGTAATATAATAACTCTATATCTGATAGAAAAACAAATTAGGTGGAAGCCGTACCATTAGAGTGTCCAGATGCAAAGCTTCCATTCTCAGATTCTAAGTAAAATATTTATGAGCTTATTTAAATAATAATGAGGTAGAATGCTCACAGTGCCATCGTTTAAGAATTATGCCACATATGTAATATTAGAGGGACTGGTAAATAGGAAACCCAGGTTTCCAGCTAAGAACCAAATTTCACGTCACACAGTTCCAACCTAGTTATTCATCTGCAAGAAACATTGAAATAAACCCAGCTAACATCTGATTTATAAAAGTGTTTATTACTCAAATATTTGATATCCCACCTTTCATGAAAATGTATGTATAAATAAATCCCATGAATATTTCAATTTTAGGTACTCTTATAAATCTACTCATATTAAAATTACTTCCTAATATCATTTCTAACATACTTGGAGTATTTTCATAAGTTCTGTCCCACATATATCTGCAAATTTGAACTAAAAGAAATTTATAGAGAAATAGTTATTTTTGGACTCTTAATTAGAAGGTGTTTTGATATTTGGGTTCTAAAGATATGCTGAGAGTCCAGTGAGGGGCATAGAGTTAGGGATAATAAAAGTCACCTTTTATTTTTCAATGGAATTAGGATCGAAGAATTCAGATATTTGTATCTTTGCTGAAGTCCAGTTGATTTGAACCTAAATATGCCTACCATTTTGTGTTACCTTTTTTTTCCTCCACATGAAATCATCAGGGGCATAAAAAGTTATTTTGTATTATTGGATAGAGTACATAATCATTTGATTGAAGAAAGCCAGAAGGTAAGCTATTCTCTTTCATATGTCTCAGTTACATTTACTAGACGTACTGAATACTCAAGAGAATTAATTAAATACTGCCACTGCCTTTGCACATTATTCGTGATTCTGAGTGAGGTCAGAAATACACAAAAAAATCGATCCAATCCTTAAGATATATTTTCCCTGGAAATTAAATTATATAATACACTCATAGGAACTTGAAAACATAAGAAAAAAAATAAAAGAAAGAAAAAAAGAAAAAAAATCAGAAGAGTAAACATTCCAGTGTCTCTGAGGTCTTTGCTTTGTCAGTAGCTTATAAGTTGCTTCAAAGCTGACTTGTGTCTTATTTAAAATAATACCTGGCATTAGTAAAGTACCCCATGGTTACTCAGTAACTGCTGTTGTATGAAAATATGTGCCATAAAGTTAATCAAGTATTTTTATAATACTTTGTAAACTGTCCTATATATTTTATTCATTATAATACAGTAAGATGCCCTATAAAATGGTCTTCAAAAACATAGGTAAGATAGTTATTAGAATCTGTATATATCATTGAATTTCTTAGATATTAAGCATTGATGTTATCATCCCAAACTTCATATCAACTTCTATGGCCAAGCTCATTTTAGATTGTGTATTAGTTTCTGAATGTTGCTGTAACAAATTACTACAAGCATAGTAGTTTAAAGCAGTAAAAAGTTATTATCTTGTAGTTCAGGATATCAGAAGTCTGGCCCCCCATCTCCAATGAGTCTCCTGCGTTTTAGAGATCTTGGTTGATTTCAATAACTGACCATTTAGGCCCACTGCCTTTTTTTTTTTCTTTCTTCCTGTACTTTAAACCTCCGCTCTTAGGTTTAAATTCACGGATAAAGAAGGAGCCTGTGAAACTCTTCCTCACCCTTAACCTCAATAAAAGCAGAACCCAGGCCCACGCTCTCTCATTTATCTCTCCCTATAACCTTGCTGTGTGGCCACAGGTGCGCCATATAATTTCTAGGACCTGTGGGTAATAATTTTTTTTTAAGTTTTCTGATAGTTATTGCCAAGGATATCTGACAGTCATAGTAAGAATCACAAAAGGTCATTCTAGCTACAACATTGATTATTGATAGGCTGGGACAAGCACAAAACTGTCCATTTGGATAATCCAGAATAATCTCATTTCAAGGTATTTATCACATTTGCAAAGCCCTCTTTGGCATGTAGAGGAACATATTCACATATCCCTGCATTAGGATGTTTATATCTTTGAGGATCCATCATTTGGCTTTTGACAAGTGGAAAGTGTTAAAAAAAAAACTGACAAAGTACAGAAAGATAGGTTAATCTGGGGTGTCTGTTTGGTGGGATTCTTCATCTTGGTAGTAATGTTCTTATTTCTTTTTTTATTTTAAAAAATTTTTAATGTTTTTATTTATTTTTGAGAGAGAGAGAGACAGAGCATGAGCAGGGGAGGGGCAGAGAGATGGGGAGACACAGAATCTGAAGCAGGCTCCAGGCTCTGAGCTGTCAGCACAGAGGCTGATGTAGGGCTCGAACTCACAGAGTGTGAGATCATGACGGGCTGAAGTCAGACACTTAACCGACTGAGCCACCCAGGCGCCCTATAATGTTCTTATTTCTGAATTGTAATTTCTGGACTCAGAATTCGAAATTAGGCATATCAGTAAAATGTATGGACCTTGACAAACATCGTGTAAAGTTAAGTGAGTCCAGATAGACTGACAGATAAAATCATGAATTAATGTTTCTACTTAAAATATAGCCCTAGATGCTTTTTAGAGTCTTGTAATGTTGAGTGTTTCCTCTGAGTCCTAAATGATGATTTTCAAAACAGGGTAAATAAAATAATGACTCTCGTCTGGATATAAATAGAACATGTGGTAAAGATTTGAATTAACTCATTATTAATGAGGAAATTGGCCAGTTACACCCAACCCAAAGATTCACAAATTTCTATGGAGTAAAGGAACATTCAAATAAATTACAAATGAACATGGAACTTGCTTTGCAAACAATATGGAGAAGGGAAGTAAATTGAACCCCCATAAGGGAGAATGCATTTCACATCTATAAAAGTAAAATATTTACATTTCATCAGAGCTGTAAAATGGCTCAAATACAATGATTATTGAGAATCAGACAATCTGGATGGATATGCTCTGAACAATGAATAGTTTTCCACTGGAGATAACTAATTATTATTATTTGCTCATTCCAAATTTCCTTATAAGACTAACTTGATTTCTTCTTTTGCAACTTCGCCCATGGTACCCTCTAGGGAAGGCAAGTTTTCTCTTTATTTCTAGTATCGTGAAAATTGATACAAACACATTACCATTTTTAGGAAAGCAATTCCATACCTAAGAACAGTTGGTAACCTCGTACTCTCTCTTTTGGAAAGAAGATTTGCTTTATAAAATATTAAAAGTTTGACAAGTGCTCAAATTATCGATACTTTCTAAGTGATAGAATATAGTTTAGGGGTCCTTCTTTAGAGAAACAAAACATTCTAATGCAAACACATTCTAATGATACTCATACTGGTAAGTATGATAAGGATAATTATTCTTTTCCCTCAAGTTCCTCAAGAAAAGGGATGACAGCTAGCATGTGTCTGTACTAAGTAACCTAAGCGCAGAGAAAAAGCCTGGAATGTTGTAGTTGCTAAACAAATATTTGTTGAATGGAGGTAATTTCGGGACAAGTAGATTTTATTTTAAGGAACCAATATCAATTTTACTCCAGATTGTTGACAGTAATCATTTGAGAATGCAAAGTTAAAAGGTATTCTGCAGTTTGAGTTTTAAACAGTGTTAGGTGACTGACCAGTTTTGTATTGGTGCATAACAAAGTACCACAAATTTATCAGCCTAAAACAGTAGGTATTTATTAGCTCATCATTCTGAGGTCGGAAATTTGGAAATGCACGGGCGCTCTGCTCAGATTGGCGCCTTGCTGAAATCAGGTATTTGATTGCAGATGGAACTCTCATTTGGGCTCAAAGCCCTCTCCAAGCTTATTCGAAAGGTCGGAGGACTTCAGTTCCTTGCCGGACATTGGCTTCCGTCACTCTCAGGTCCTCACTGCCAGTTTCAGGTCCTTGGCGTGTGGCTCATCCATCCACAAGCCAGTAAGGGAGAGCTTTCTGGTGTGTCAAATCTCCCTGTGCTTCATGCCTTCCACCAAAACCAAAACAAAACAAGAAACAAAACAACAAACAAACAAAAACAAAACCCCACAAGTCCTTTGAAGGACTGAGCTAATTTGATCAGTCCACGGAGGACTGACCCTTTCTTACAGTCACTGTGCCATACGATATAACCATCATCACCCACCGCCATTAAAGATACTTTTGTACCAATGTGCTTCTCCAAACACAGTAGGAAATTTTAGCATTCAGAAATCATTTGTCTGACATTCAAAGAAAATATACTGCTTTAGAAATAATGACCAGTAAACAGAGTGTCATCATTTATTGCCAACCTCAAATTTTAAAAATCTCAATTTGAACGTATTGAATTATGTGACAGAATTTTTTACATTGTTCAAAATGCTTTTTTGACTTAAAAATTTTTGGAAGTATAGTATATTTTCCTTTTCCACTGTGCATGTCTAATACTAACACATCCTGTCATTTATTTTTTGGCCAGCTTCCTCAGAAATGAGAATGCTGAACTGTGTATCAGAAATATATATACACATTGATAACCAAATTTAAGATAGTATTCATGTGCAAACCATAAGAATCTTGCATTGCTCTTCAAACACTTGTAAATACCTTACTGTGAAAGGGCACAATACATATTTTTTTCTGAATATAAGCTGCTACATATCTTCATCCACCTCCATCTATCATCAAGGGCATTATTTTTTTTGTACAATTAAAATGCAAATTTAATTGGTAACAGACTAGAGAATATCCACTCTAAAGTAATGCATCACCAATTGGAAAACTATGTCAAGCGGTATAATTTCCAAACCATGATTGCAAAATTATATTACTGAAGTCTAGGAACAAGTGGAATCTGCTTTCTTTAAGATGTATGGGAATTATAATTTTAAATGTTAATTTATCCCCAAACTGATTTGAGAATTTGAAAATGTAACGCGAGGCTGTTTAGGGAAATTGACAGTGTAATATTGTCATTTACATGTTTTTGTTGTTAACATGAGGAATATAGACATACCATGACAGGTTTGATGTGCTATAATGTAAGATAGGGACAATGATGGAAAACAGGAGGGAATTGTCTGTCTTCTATACTTTCATTGGAACATTGTTTAAAATCATATCTATTTTTGCCAACTGCCAGTTTTGTGTCTCTAATGCTTAGAAAAAGTCACATTGTATTATCTTTGAATATAAGCCATCTCACGTGATTGTAGTCTTTAAATACTTCCTTTTCTTGGATCATATAGGCACTTTTGGTTAACATTTTATATTTGATATCCCTTTATTAAGGCATTGAACGTGGTTCAAAAATTATGCAGGTGTCAAAACAATGAATTTCTGGAGGCTATTTTTTTTCTTGTCTCTTAAAAGCCTGGTATTGTTACCGTCAACAGGAAAAGAATTACAGTGAAGCATAAAGTTGAAGTACAGTTTTTGTTCTTTATAGGTAGCTGGCAGTTCTTCTCTTAATTTACCATTGTAATAAAACAGAAATGACAATGCTTTTCCTAAAAGGGGAAAACATATTTTCTAATAGTAGATAGGCCAAAGTGGTGATATTTTTAATCACAAATCCCACTTAAACAGCATGATCCTAGATAAATGTATCAGAGTATGTTACCATGTGAGTTATCGTTTAAGCTCTCAGTAGCCTACTGTAGTGAGAGCAGATGGTTTGAGTTTATATCTTTTGTGCTTCTCGGTTATTGATGTGGATTATATGAGAAGATAATTGGCAGGGTTTTGCACATAATTGATATAAAATGCTGTTTAGGATATTCTCTGATTGGTCAAGTTTCTAGGACAGCTGGGACGGCAATCTTGGATTACATGTGGAAAAGATATAACTCTCAATCATCTGTATGCTAGCAGCAAAGTGCTGTAATGGTTTATAATTTTTCTGTGCATTTGAAAAAAGTGAAAATAGGTTTACTCAGGAAAATTGCTTGATTCAGAGCAGAGAAACCAATAATTTAAATATATATATATCTTTTTCCTTTATTTTTCCCTACACAGGAGGGTAGGAAAACAGGTAAAAATACAAACCAAATTTAAAGGGAAGAAAAGGAGAGTAGAATATTTTAAGACTGTATAGCACCCTGAAATTCCTCCTTAAATACCTTTCTTCAACGCAAGATTATGATGATTTCACATGTATCATATCTGTCTGGAGACTTGAAAAACACTTGGCAGAGATCTGAATAATGGCAGTCTTCATAATGGTTATTTTCAGCCACCAGAATTCACATGGTAGTACCTATTCAAAAAGGCAAAATGTGTATCTGGTTATCTAGTTTTTATAATGCCCACTATTCCTTTAATTAATCAACCTAAGGGTTATTCACAGGTAATATACACTGTTATCATCCAGTCTTACAAATTCTAAAATTCCGTATGACATCCAACTGGGAATTTTGCCTCTCCTATTTTTCTTCTTTTCAGCTACCATGTTGAATTTAGCATACCAGTTAGTAAATACGATGTTGACTACAGATTTTAACTGTGAGGATTTCAGGAAGTCCAAACACTCACATGCAAACATACAGATAAACAGGTAAATAAATTGATGCCTTTATGCCAATGCCAAAAGTTTTTTAAAAGGAATATGTTTCTGTAGGTTTGAGAGGCCATAAATGACTTCATCAAGAATAGTAAGAGACAATTTGTGTCCACTAAAGTTATGCCAGACTGACTTTAATTTCATACACTCTGTTTACTATGATAGTGCATGTAGATACATTTTAGTCAAATTTTTAAAATAATTTATAATCCTATTATAGATAACATTGGAAAAATATTACATGTATATGCTCTAGCCAGATATATTTATAGTATTATATCTGCTGTATTAAAAATGTGATGAATATCAATGTGTCATTTAGGGGCAAACCATAGAGTTCTGCTCTTGGAACTTAGCTACCAAAATGTATATAATTACTTGCATTCCTACTGCATATATCTTTCTGCCTTCCTCTAAAGCCTATTTAGTTCGTCTACCTTTACTTCCACCTTCAGTATTTATTTCCCCCAGATTTTTCCTTGAAGTCAAAGCTCGCTTAAACTAAATAAGCTAAATTTGTTTCAGAAAGCACACTATCCATATAGGTAGTATGCTATATCTCTCTTAATCCATCAGGCTTCAACGCTTTTTTAAGAATATTATACATTTCTTGGGGCGCCTGGGTGGCACAGTCGGTTAAGCGTCCGACTTCAGCCAGGTCACGATCTCGCGGTCTGTGAGTTCGAGCCCCGCGTCAGGCTCTGGGCTGATGGCTCGGAGCCTGGAGCCTGTTTCCGATTCTGTGTCTCCCTCTCTCTCTGCCCTTCCCCCGTTCATGCTCTGTCTCTCTCTGTCCCAGAAAATAAATAAATGTTGAAAAAAAAATTTAAAAAAAAGAATATTATACATTTCCTTTATCTACTTGCTGTTTTACCATTTATCGCCCGCCAATCCCTTGCACTCTGCCCCCAGCCAGAATCTCTAGAATGCCATATTCTTTTTATTATTATTATTATTATTATTATTATTAAGTTTTTACTTTAGATTCCAGTTAGTTAACATAGAGCATGATCTTAGTTTTGGGCGTATAGTTTAGTGATTCAACAACATCATATTCTTAATGTCTAGGCTTCCATCAGGAGTCAATAGGCATGCAAAAAAAAAGGAAAAACATTAACGAATGTCTAGAAAAAATGAACTCAATGGAAACAAAATCAAATGACTGCTGTTTGAATATATTTCTCATTCTTGTGGGACTCTTGATTAGATGCTCTGCTAAGTAACTCTCCTTACGAGAATATCCAGGGATCCAAGTTTCCTCCATTTCTTTCCCTTCATACCTTCCCCAGAAATGAGAAAAATGGAGCAGTGAGGATCATGTATGCCAGGCACATACTGACTTCCTTTCACTTCCATAAGCTTGCCGTTGCTCAGAAATCACTAACAGGACCAAATATAACTACAAGGAGGTTAGAAAATATATCTTAGTCAAGTGTCTGGAAAGAACAGCGTCAAGCTTTTAAAGCATCTAACTAATTTCTGCCAAATTCTCCAACTTCTTGTCTGGCTCGTTTTCCCTTTCATTAAATCTAAAAGAGGCATTTCCTTTAATTTATATTCTAAGATTGCTCCTTTTATGCTTTTTTTTTTTTTTTCAAAAAGGTTATCCCACCCTAGGTCTTCAAATGACACATCCATAGGGGTGTCTGGGTGGCTCAGTTGGTTAAGTGCCTGACTTTGGCTCAGGTGATGATCTCATGGTTCATGAGTTCAAACCCCGCGCTGGGCTCTGTGCTGACAGCTTAGAGCCTAGAGCCTGCTTCAAGTTATGTTTCTCTCTCTCTGTCCCTCCCTTGCTCACACTCTGTCTCTCTCTCTCAAAAATAAATAAACATTAAAATTTTTTTTAAATGACATGTCTATACAGATATATATATATATATGTATTTCAACATGCACTGTATAATTTTGAGCAGACAGAAGAATAGAGAGTAATACAATTTACAAATTTAAGTAAAACAAATTCATTCAACAATTTACTGAACCTTGTGCAAATAACTTAAAGTTCATACGCATGGATAGGCAAAATTTCTCCTAAATCTGAGCTGCCACCATTCTTTCTATTTTTGAGCTCTATCACAACTTTTCCTATTTTCTGATACTTTCTTCACTGTATGTTCCACCTCTTCACCTGGAAAGCTATGTTGCAACTCCAGCTCAGTGTGTTCAGAACTGAAGTCAATTTCCCTGCCTTTAGTTCCTAAACGAGATAATGTCAGATTCCTCTAATTCAAACTAAAACCATGAACATAAACGCACCCCCCTTTCCTTCTCCATTGCTAGGATAAAAGCAGGGTCACTGCAATGTGAAATGGAACATGATATCATAAGATTTTGCTATCATTTTTACCTATCATTTTATCCAAATGATTTTGACAAATCATTTATCAAAATTATTTTGCTTATCATTTTATCATTGATGCTCAGAACCCACTTCCAAAATTGTGGAATCCCAGATTTCTTTGAGAAGTCAATTGCTTTAAAATACATTGGAAGTGATAAATTGATTGTGATTTATATAATACACTTTAATATGGGGTTTTTAGTTGATTGCAATTTATTTATGATTGATGAGGGTTTCATGGTTGTTAGTTCAAAATATAGTGCCATTCTCAAATAAGGTAATAGTCCCATTCAATTCTGTTCTCCTTACATGTTATAAAAAGGAAAAGTGGACAATGTGAAGTGGAGCCAAAAAAGGGTTACCAGAAAGCTGAAAAGCTGGAAAATCAACTAACATGAGGGGAACCAGAAGTAGCCTGTGTTATTTAACATGGCAAATAGTTCTCTTCAAATATCTCTTTGCCAAAGCGAATGCAACTTATTATTTGTTCCATAAAGCAGAACCGGAATATATGCTATGAAACAGCCAGAAGTGATTTTTCAGTCTGTTCGAAGAATTTTCCAACAGAGCCCTTCAGAAATAGAATGGCACGTTCATAGAAATTCTTCACCCACCCCTGAAATTATTCCTGGTATGGAAAACGAATTCAAATATTTCATCTAACAAGTCCCTCTAAACTGAAGTTTCGTAATTATATGCATCTGTATCAATTCACTAAGGATGAAGTGTGTAAAGAAATACTTGAACATAAATGAAAATACCATTTTGCACCAGTGAGCTGAGGACCCTAATAATTGACATTTCTAAGTGCTTGGAAACTACCTGCAATGGAGGGTGGGTAGAGAGTTCAGTGTATACACCAGAAAGAGCCAGTGGGGGGACACCAAAGTAGGAGGGGCAGCTAAGGTATCGACTCTTCAGAAGACAGTTCAGATTGAATTGCAGTTTCAATCCAGGGCGGACTGAAGGAAATCATATCTGCAAAAGGACAACATTTACTCTATTTGAAGATGTAATTGAGTGATCTGTACAGGAAACATGTTATTTTTTATTTTTTTTAACAATTTTTAAAAATGTATTTTAGAGGGAGAGAAAGAGAGCATGAGCAGGGAAAAGGCAGAGGGACAGAGAGAGAGATTCTTAAGCTCTACATTCTGTGCAGAGCCCAATGTGGGGCTCATTCCCATGAACCTGGGATCATGACCTGAGCTGAAATCGAGTCACATGTTCAACCAGCTGAGCCACCCAGGTGCCTGCCCCAACAGAGAAACGTATTATAATGGTGTGAGCCTTTGTTTGAAATATGTTATTCTCCCTATGTTTTGTTAGGTTAGGCTTTGTAACAGGAAGTCTCAGTATTTCATATTTTATACATGTGTAAGTGTGTAGCTTTGGAGTTTCTTAGGTGTTCTCCATGAAACTCATGTTACTGGATGTCTAGTGATGAAAATATCAATCTGTTCGTTTTAGATAACTTCCTCTAGATAACAATTGTTAGACTAATTGCATAGTATTATCCTAGGACATATTCTATACTGGCTACACCAGGTAAACTAAAAGTTAATATCCCTTTTTTTAGTATTTTTAAATGAATGCTCTAAAAATGTGAGGAATAGGTCCAAGTTAGATGTAAATTTGATATAGGTATAAGTACATTAACATGACTGCTGTAAATTTATTTATTCCTGTTATGTTTACTAAATTCGTTAATTATTTATATACGAATGCACCACTATTTGTATTATTCAATTATTTTATACAATTTGGAGATATACTAGCTTATATATTAGTCAATCATCAGTGACAGTGTCTTATAAAATCCATTTTCAGTACCTGAGATATATAAAATCTTGGATGAGTATAAGGTGATTTCACCAGAGACTGAATGAGTGATAGTGTAATTGACTTTCCTACACTGACAGGTTTACTATCAAAAGTTAAAAGAAACATCATATACTTGACCTTCTGTCTCTTTTAATGTACAACATTTCAAAATCAAATCAAAATCTTTATTGTCCTCGGGGCACCTATGTGGCTCAGTCAGTTAAGTGTCTGACTTTTTTTTTTTATTTGTGTTTTTTTAATGTTTATTTTATTTTGAGAGAGAGAGAGAGTGGGTAGGAGAGGGGTAGAGAGAGAGGGAGACACAGAATCTGAAGCAGGCTCCAGGCTCTAGGCTGTGAGCACAGAGCCTGAGGCGGGGCTTGAACCCGTAAACCGTGAGATCATGACCTGAGCCTAGACCAAACTCAGATGCTCCATCGACTGAGCCACCCAAGTGCCCCTTAAGTATCTGACTCTTAATCTCAGTTTACGTCGTGACCTCACAGTTCCTGAGATTAAGCCCCGCATCAGGCTCAGTGCTGAGAGTGCAGAGGCTGCTTGGGATCCTCTCTCTCCCTTTCTCTCTGCCCTCTCCGTGCTCACACGCTCTCCCTCTCTCTCTCAAAGTAAATAAATACATTTAAAAAATCTTTAATCTCATAACATTTTTTTTTCAACATGGTCATTCCTTCCTGTTCAGCTACCCTACATTATTAGTTATCACAGTAAAACGAACCTTGAGGTATTTATACCAGCATTAGATTCACCCCGCACCCCTCCTCTCCCTCCCCCCCGCCCTGCACCTGTCCTGGCCCATTCTTCCTCACTCACGTCCTTTTCTGAGTCCTGTGGTTTGTCAAAAGGTTTTATCATCTGTAACTTTCTCAGCTGCATCTTAGACCACGACTCTTCTACTGCCCAGAGTTCTCACTTGCTGCCTGCCATCTTTCAAGCTCTCCCTTTCTTGCATTTACTCTCAGTTCCTGAGGATTACAGAGGATGAGAGTGGCTGCGGGCTTTGCTGCATGTCTCAGGAGGAGACGTTGCAGGAGCATCTCTTAGACATAAAGCTGAAAATAGCCCTGAAATCAAAGCAGTGCATAGAGCCAAGAGTTCAGTAAGGCGACTGGGTCTGAAAAGTAGAGAATGAGGTACAACCTGGTCTTTCCCTGCAGTTGCTTATCTCTATGAGAAAGTTGATACTTTTCTTAAGATACAGCTTCAATGTTTTATCTGTCTACCAAGAGGACCATTCTGCCTGTCCATTTGAGGATTTTTTTTCTCTTTTATGTGCTGCAATAGAACATTGTCTTGTTCATAACACAAGACTGTATATAATTTATTACAGTTCCTTATATAAGAGATTATCAACTTCATTGGAATAAAAACCCTATCTCTCTTATGTATATGTCTCTAATACTTAATATAATGACTGACAAATAAAAAAGAGTTCAGTGGATGTTTGTTGAACAAATGAATAGACAGATGCATAAAGAGCAGGGCCTCTAAGAAATATTAATGACTGACATACTGCATGAGGGAAAAGGAAGCCAGGGAGGTAAAATCATGAAGTATAAATGGACTTTGTACATTGGAATGGGTTCTGAGTTAATACTCCTGGCTGGCATTGTTGTTCGAGATTGGCTTTTATATACTGTCCATGGCATGATGGTAAAGCTATGTTCATAATGCCAGAACATGGTACATTTATTCCGAGAATATTGACTGAGCATTTATTATGTGTCAGAGCATCACGCTATGTGCAAGTATACTGCATGGAACAAAATACAGAGATGTTAGCAAGGAGGCAGACAATAGTCAAGACAAGAAATAAAATCATCCTTAGAAATTGTGATAAAATCAAACAAAATTATAGTATTTCTGAACCTAGAGGATTTAAAAATAGTGCCTGGAACAGAGTAGGACCTCAATAATTATAGATTCAATGACAAGTTAATGATAGGAGAAGGGGGACATTATAAATAGTGTCCAAAGAAGTAGCATATGAGTTTAGATCAGAATGGAAGCAGGAAACAAAGAGTAGAAAAAGAAGTCAGAGAAATCAAGTTCAAAGTCACTGGCATAAGAAATAACAGTATTCTTAAAGTCCAGAAAGAAGCCATGAATACATCCCAAGAGAAGAAACATTGGTAGACATTAAACAAAGCGGAAAATAATTTCTTTACATTTTTAAAAAGCTATCTGTAGCTTTTTTAAATTTATTTTTGAGAGACAACCTGAGCAGGGAAAGGGGCAGAGAGAGAGAGAGAGAGAGAGAGAGAGAGAGAGGGACAGAGGATCAGAAGTGGGCTCTGTGCTGAGAGCAGGAAGCCTGATGGGGGGCTCAAATTCACCAACCATGGGATCATGACCTGAGCCAAAGCTGGATGCTTAAACCACTGAGCCAATGAGCTGCCCCATTACTTTAAAAAAAAAATAACATTTATTTATTTATTTTTGAGAGAGAGTGCAAGCAGAGGAGGGATAGAGAGAGAAGGAAACACAGAATCTGAAGCAGGTTCCAGGCTCTGAGCTGTCAGTACAGAGCCTGTCACAGGGCTTGAACCCAAGGACCATGAGAACCCACGGACCATGAGATCATGACCTGAGCTGAAGTCGGATGCTTAACTGACTGAGGCATCCAGGTGCCCCACTCAAATAATGGACTGCAGAGCACAGAAGACCAAAGGATGTAAAACCCAGAGGGTAGGCTATTGGCAGTTTTAAGAAATGAAACTATTATTATTTGTTTATGGAGTGGATACCAAGGTGAGAAAACGGAAAGACATAAAAATGAGTCCTACATCTCACTGGTTGAGCAACTGTGAGGCTTAGGTTAATGGAGGAGTTTAACTTTAGTGTGTGTGTGTGTGTGTGTGTGTGTGCACGCATGTGCACAGGTTGTTTTTGTATATGACGTGAGGTAAGATCTGTATGTCTCCCCTTATGCCAGTATCACATTGTGTTGGTTACTGTTGCTTCCTACTCAGTTTTGAAAGTAAAAAGTGTGAGTTCTAAAGTTCTTTTTCAAGATTGTTTTGGGTAGTATGGGTCTCTTGCAATTCCATATGAAATTTAGAATCAGCTTGTCAATTTTTAGAAAGAAGTCAGCTGGAATTCTGATAGCAATTGTGTTGAATCTGTAGATAGAGCAGGGAGTGACAGTCTAGCTATAAAGCTTTGTCAATTTTGTTAATCTTGTCAGGTAACCATTTTTCAGTTTTGTTGGTTTTCTTCACTGTTCTTCTGTTGTCTATTTCATACATTTCTGGTCCAATATTTATTATTTCCTCCTTCTGCTTCCTTTAGGTTTAATTTGTTCTTTGTCCAGTTCATTATTGTGGTAGTTTAAGAAATTTATATTATTCATTTCAGACATTTTTTCATGTTTAATATAGGCATTTACCTCAGTAAGATTCCCTGAAGTATGGGGGAATCCCAAATCTCTTGGCATGTTATCTCTTCATTTTTGTTCACCTCAAAATATGTTCTAATTCTTTTTTTTTATATCTTCTTTGACACATTAGTTATTTAGCAGTGTTTTGTATAATTTCCACATGGCTGTAATTTTCCCTAGTTTCTCTGTTATTGTTTGCTAATTCAAACAAATGTGATCAGAGAACACACTTTCTATTATTTCTATACTTTTAAATTTCATGAGGTTTGATTTACAGTCCAGCCTATGGCCCATTCTGGAGAACATTCCTAAACATGGGCACTTGAGAAGAATGTATATTGTGCTTTTGTTTGGTAGAGTGTTCTGTAGATGTCTGTTAAGTCTAGTTTGCTGATATAATTGTTCAAGTATTCTATTCTTCTTGGCCTGCCTAGTTTTTCTATTCATTATTGAAGGAGGGATGCACTAGATTTAATAGTGTTTCCTCAAAACTCATGTGTAAACAAAACCTCAGAATGTGGCCTGACTTGGAAATCTGGTTTTTAAAGACAGAAACAGAAGAAAAAAGGCCGTGTAAAGACAACGAGATGGGAATTTTACTGCTACGAGCCAGGGAATGGCAATGATCACCAACAACCACTAAAAGGCAGGGGAGGAAGCACAGAATCTTTCCCAGTTCCCTCAGATGGAACATGGGTCTGCAGACACCTTGATTTCTGACTACCAGCCTTTGTAATTAGGAGATAGAGAAAAAATGTGTGATTTAAGCCATCCAAGTTTATGGCAATTTGTTACAGCAGATTTGGGTACTAATATATAGATTTTGGTGCTGGGAAGTAAGGTATTGCTGTAGCAAATACCTAAAAATTGAAATAGGGCTTAGGATTGAGTAATGGCTAGAGGTGGAAAGAGTTTTGGAGTGCATGATAGAAAAATAGCTAAACTGCCTTGAAGATTTTCATAGAAATATAAATGTCAAAAGTGACACTGCTGAGAGCTCAGAAGGGCACAAGGAGAGCCCTAGAGAAGGATCCTGTCATCTTAAAGTACACATGGGGTGTCCTGAACTGAATGTGGTTGGAAATATGAATACATAAGGCACTTTCTGGAGGAAATCTCAGATGGAAATGGAGAGCATGTGTTGGACACTGCAGAAAAAACAACCCTGGCTACTAAGTGGTAGAAAACTTGGCAGAATTTCATCCTACCGTTGGGTGAAAAGTAAAACTTGGAAGTGATGAACTTGGAATGACGATATTCAGCTGAAGAGATTTCCACGCAAAATGTGGAAGATGTGAACTATGTTCTTCTTAATGCTTACAGTAAAATGTGAAAGAAAAAAGATAAATTGATGGAGGAGCTGTTAAGTGAAGAGGAGCTGGCACTTTATGATTTGGAAAATTCTTAGCTTATCCTGGTAGTTGCTCTGGAATCAGGATCAAGGGTGTGGATGGAAAAACTTTCTGGGCACATGAAGTATGAGAGTCATGGATCCAATTGACCATCTCAGCAGAAGTCAGGAATAGAGATTGACTTTCCCAGAAAGCAGCTATGAAGCATCCTCCTTTGTAGTGGATGAGTCCTCTTGACATCCACAGAAGCACAAGATTTTTGAGAATATTATATAAGTAGAAATACTGTCATCTTATACTGAAGAAGACAAAGACAGGAAAATATATTTAAGGAAGGCTAGAAGATTTCTGGGATTCCATAAATAGGAAATGGGCTGCCCAGAAGGCAGGGGACCACTAGCACAGGTCAGGGCAAATTTTTGTCCACAGGCTCTGAGGCTGGGGGACCAAGGTCTCAATGGAAACAGAGTTGGGAGCTTTACACTACAGAGGATTATTCTCGGGCCTTGAAAGCTAATGAATTTTGCCCTGCTGAATTTTGGACTTGCTCATTACCTATAACCACTCTTTCCTTCTAATGTCTGCATTTTTTAATGGAAATGCCAATCCTATGCCCTTGTATTTTAGAATAAAATAGCCTGCCTGAAATAGCCTAGTGTTACAGGGCCACAGATGGAGATCAATTCTGTCCAGGATGGATCATACCCAAGAATCATCCATATCTGAAAAGATGATAAAATTTGGAACTTTTTGAGTTTATGTTTAGATGGGATTTGGATTGTAGAGTTGATACAGGAATGGGTTAAGGCTTTTGGAGACGTTGGGCCTGTATGAATGCATTTTTCAAATGGAAAAGAAATGAATTTATGTGGGGCAGAGAATGAACTCTATCGGGTTGAATAGTGTTCCTACCAAAATTCATGTCCAGTCAAAACCTTACAATGTGACCTTACTTAGAGGTAAGGTCTTTGCGGATGTACTTGGACGAGATTGTATCTTACTGGAAATATCAAATGGACATCAATGACTGGCATCCTATGAGAAGGCCATAGGATGTGGCCAATGTGAAGACACACAGACACAAAGGGAAGAAGACCACAGACAGATAGAAAAGGAGACTGAATTTAAGCTATTAAAAGCCAAGAAATATCATGGATGGTCCACAACCAAAAGAAGCTAAAGGCAAGGAAAGATTTTTCCTTTCCTTAGCGCCTTCACAGGGAGCATGGCCCTTACAGCACCATGATTTGAGAAGGCTAGCCTGCAGAGGTGTGCAAGGATAAATGTCTTTTGTTTTAAGCCACGAGGGTTTGTGGTCATTCGTTATGGTAACCCTAGGAAATCAATCCAGAGTGTCTCCTTACTATTGTTGAATTGCCTTTTTCTCCATTCATTTGTGTCACTTTTTGTTCTATGTATTTTGATGATATTATTTGGTACATATATGCATAAAATGTTATATCTTTCGCGAGTATTGACCCTTTTGTTGTAACAGTTGATTCCTTTTTTTTTTCCTCTAGGAACATTTATTTTTGTTTTAAGGTCTATTTTGTCTGATATTTGTATAGCATTCCAACTAATTATTATTGAAGTCTACTCTCTATGACGACCTTCATGGCCTCTACTGTGACCTTCTGTAGTAGTCTCAACACTGTTTCTCAAAAAAGCATCCAGAGAGATCATTGTAAATATAAATCAGATATTACCAATCTCCTATTGTAAATCTTGTAATGCCTTAACCATTAACCCAAAGGAAAAATAAATGGCCTTAATCTGTAAGTGATACTTGTCTCAATATCATTTGCATTTCTAATATCCCTTCCTAACATTTTTTTTTCCTATTTACTCTGCTCCAGCCACATCAGTCTCCCTCTGTCATCCAGATACAGAAGGCACACTTGTGGCATAAACTCTGCGTATTTGTCCCTCCTCCCTGAAACACTCTTCTCCCATTAATCCATATGGCTGTGTCTTCAGCTCCTTCATATCTAATTTTCTCTATGTGGCCTTCTCTGACAGTTCTTTCCATTACATGAGTATAGCTGCTTGTCTTTACTGCTTTACTTAATGTTTTTTAGTTATAAGTTTTCTGATATAGCATATAATTTACTTTAAAGGTTAGTTTTTTATTGCCTGACTCACAAAAGTAAAATGAGAGCCCTAAGGAGGTAGGGACCTTTATTTATAATTAATTTATCCCAGTGATTAGAGCATTGTCTGCACATAGCATATGTTCAATAAACTTTTGTTAAATTAACTCAATGATCTGCTACTGTTTCTATTTCAATATATATCACCCTTTAAAAAAAAAAACAACTATCCACTGTTACCATGAGTTTTAGATCAACTCTTTCCTAGAAGTTTTTGCCCCTATTTTAATATGAAAAAATAGCAAAATTGAAGGGTGGATATGTTTCTGAAGTTTGATGTCACATATCAGTCTAATCCTTTAATTAAGAAACAAAGTAAAAGACAGAGAGGCAGAGAGAGATGGAAATATCTAGCTAATATTTTTATCTAGAGAAAGGAGGGAAACACTTTGATAGACTAGAGAGAGAGATACAAGTGTCTAGATATACAGGTATTTGCTATTAATAGGTCTTTACTCACACGGAAAAATGCAATAGTTGTTCAGAAATGAAACTATATAACAAAAGAGTAAGACTTCACAAATATTAAAAAAATAAGCAATTGGGGCGCCTGGGTGGCGCAGTCGGTTAAGCGTCCGACTTCAGCCAGGTCACGATCTCGCGGTCCGTGAGTTCGAGCCCCGCGTCAGGCTCTGGGCTGATGGCTCAGAGCCTGGAGCCTGTTTCCGATTCTGTGTCTCCCTCTCTCTCTGCCCCTCCCCCGTTCATGCTCTGTCTCTCTCTGTCCCAAAAATAAATAAAAAAACGTTGAAAAAAAATTAAAAAAAAAAAAGGAAAACATTTAAAGAATGGCAACAGAAGATTCCTATTCACGCAAAACCATAATGATGTTCACAAGAACTTCATTACAAGTATGCATTGTTAAAACATTCTGTATGTATAAAATGTCCTTATCTCTAATTCTAGAAGATAAATTTCATGTCTGTCTATCTATTATCTATGTATCATCTATCTACCTGTCTATCTATCTATCTATCTATCTATCTATCTATTTAGAGAAAGGAAGGAAACTCTTTGATATAGAAGTGAATAGTAGCCTTTTCTAACAGGTATACATATGTTTGGGGTCAGTAGACATATTCTAAGAAATGTAATAGTTAATATTCTACCTAATTTTGATTTTCCACTTCAGAAATGTTCTCTTTCATGAGAGGAAACCTGGGAATCTCATATCAGAAAGCCTGGACAGGTTATTCTTAATCTAACTATGTGACTAGAAGCTAGCAGAGTTTTTAATGAGGTCCAGTAATTTGTTTGTCCAAGGTCCTCAAGTTTAGTTCTTTAAGGATTTGCAACATTTTTAGCTACTTTCATTTTATAATTATTATAGCTGGAATTTGGAGAAAGGTATATCAGACACTGACAGCTAGATGCCACGAGAGGCGTAAGTAAACATTTTTAGATAACTGCAATCAGTGCACATTCTCTTGTCTTGGGCTTTTACATCACATTTGCAGTTAAAAAGTAAAAACCTAGTGGGCCCAAAGCAGACAGTTTCAAGGCAGGCCTGCTGCTATTAGGAGACATTTGAAAGAATCACAAAGGAAGCAATTGTAGCATAAAGGGCATTACAAGATTTGAAGAGACACTTTCTGTAGAACTCTGATCAGGAGTTTTTATTTCCTTCAAATGTCAGAAAAATTGATAAAACTTTTCCCAGTGCAGCAATTCAGAGGAAGAGAAGGGACTTTGAAAGCAATTGTTTTGCCTATTAGAGAACAACTTCTTTCCTCATGTTTCTGCACACACAGGGATCTGTGCACCAACACTCAGAAACGGAAACAACTCAGACTGAAGCAATTCAACTGATACTCTCTATTCTTTAGAGTCTTAACTTTAAAAAGGGCAAACTAAGACAGATGCTTTTCTGCAATTATTATCAATCAGTCCTGACACAGAAAGTGACCCACCCAATGTAGAAGTGGTTTAGATCGATCAGCAAGGTCTCTTACTGAGGTGGGACACAGAAAAGGGACAGAAACTCTTACAGAAAAATGCTGCATGAAAAGAGGATCTAAAAAAGACCAGAACGAAAGTTTCTCATGGCTACATTTAGTTAAAGCCTTAATACTTTCTTGGGGGGAGAAATTTTGATACTTAACACAAAATATCTGGTAGCTCTTAATTTGATTTGGGTTCACTGCAAGTTAAATAATTTGTATCTGTATATACTTGATTCTGCTGTGTGGGTCCTTTCGGCTTCGAATGCTGCTGTCATTGTAAATATTACTTTTGATGTTGTGAAAGAATTGTTTCTGAACTTCATGATCTTAACTGACATTAGTAACCTTGAAATCTTAATACCCACAGAATCCTTACTAAATGAGCTTGCATAAAGATAATTTCTGTTTCAGAATACAAACATTTCAATGCTTTACCATTGTTTTGGCATTATGGTACAATATATTGTCCTGTTTGCTGACTTTATGCGGACACATTACTTTCAGTTAATTTCAATTAATTAATTAAGGTAATACACGGAATATGTTCTGATTTCTGTCTGGGTTGTGTTCAAATGGCATTCTCTGAATGACTATATGAAAACTGTATTTTTCACTGAAAAAAAATCACATTAACAATGAAAATCTTACTACAAAGCCAGCAATAGGTATTCTTCAGACGTGTGTTTTATCTTTTAATTTTTGTTCTTTAAACTTCTTTACAAAACCACAATTATATGTGAACCAATGTTATTTTATTATTTCTTCTTCCATCATGCATTTTGCATTTTATGAAATGCTTTCAGTGCATGACTTTAGACGTCCGTGTTACTACATTTAATAGATGTATCAAAATGTACATAACCATTTCCATATTTTTGGGCAATAAACATGTTCTGTGTTTTTAGTTATAAGTAAATATTTGAATACACTTTATAATCTCATACCTAATTATTTCCTTAAGATATGTTTCTGGAGCTTACATATAGGAATATTTTAATTTTTTTTCAAAGTTTTTATTTATTTTTGGGACAGAGAGAGACAGAGCATGAACGGGGGAGGGGCAGAGAGAGAGGGAGACACAGAATCGGAAACAGGCTCCAGGCTCCGAGCCATCAGCCCAGAGCCTGACGCGGGGCTCGAACTCACGGACCGCGAGACCGTGACCTGGCTGAAGTCGGACGCTTAACCGACTGCGCCACCCAGGCGCCCCTACACATAGGAATATTTTAACATATCTTGTTAGTTGCATCTAAATTGTCTGAAAAAGGCAGAAGAGGATGGCTAATTTTAATATTCAATTTATTAGAGTAATTATATCACTCTTGCCTGAACAGTATTTGGTACGATATTAGTAAATTGTTTTCTAATTCGATAGGAGCACAGGAAATACCCTTTTATTTCCCTAATGTGATTATGTCACTTCTGGTGAGGTGAAACTTTTTCGCAGTTGATCTGATAAACAGTTCTTTGTTTATTTGGTGAACAATCGGTAATGCCTTTCATTCATTTTTCTATTAGAGCATTATTTTTTAAATTTTTTAAATATATTTTTTTGTCAAATTAGCTAACATACAGTGTATACAGTGTGCTCTTGGCTTCGGGAGTAGCTTCCCATGATTCATCGCTTACATACAACGCCCAGTACTGATCCCAACAAGTGCCCTCCTCAGTGCCCATCACCTATTTCCCTCTCACCACCCTTCATGAGCCCTCAGTTTGTTCACTGTATTTAAGAGTCTCTTATGGTTTGCCTTCCTCTCTGTTTGAAAGTACTTTTTTTCCCTTTCCTTCCCCCGTGGTCTTCTGTTAAGTTTCTCAAATTCCACATACAAGTGAAAACATATATCTGTCTTTCTCTGAGTGACTTACTTCACTTAGCATAATACCCTCCAGTTCCATCCACATTGCTGCAAATAGCAAGATTTCATTCTTTCTCATTGCCAAGTAGTATTCCCTTGTATGTATAAACCGCATCTTCTTTATCCATTCGTCAGTTGATGGACATTTACGCTCTTTCCATAATTTGACTATTGTTGAAAGTGCTGCTATAAATATTGTGGCACATGTGCCCCTATTAATCAGCACTCCTGTATCCTTTAGATAAATTCCTAGTAGTGATATTGCTGGGTCGTAGGGTAATTTCATTTTTAATTTTGGGGGGAACCTCCACACTGTTTTCTAGAGCAGCTTCACCAGTTGGCATTCCCATCAACACTGCAAGAGGGTTCCCATTTCTCCACATCCTCACCGACATCTGTTGTTTCCTGAGTTGATGATTTTAGCCACTCTGACAGGTGTGAGGTTGTATCTCAGCGTATTTGGTTTGCATTTCCCTGATGATGAGCAATGTTGACCATTTTTTCATGTGTCTGTTGGCCATCTGGATGTCTTGTTTGGAAAAATGTCTGTTCATGTCTTCTGCCCATTTCTTCACTGGATTTTTTTTTTCAGGTGTTGAGTTTGGTTAAGTGCTTATAGATTTTGGACACTAACCCTTTATCCTCTATGTCATTTGCAAATATCTTCTCCCATTCCATTGGTGGCCTTTTAGTTTTGTTGAAAACAGGCAACAATCTCTTTGACCTCAGCTGCAGCAACTTCTTACTCGACATGTCTCCAAAGACAAGGGAAATAAAAGCACAATTGAACTATAAGGACCTTAGCAAGAGAAAAATGCTTCTGCACAGCGAAGGAAACAATATTAGAACATTATTCATTATATGATTTATTCACAGAGGCTACTTTGACTTACGTATTTAAATTTTAGCTAAGTATCTGTGCAGGTCAGTCATCACTCCATCTTGCTGATGTACAGACATCCTTCTCCAAGACTGAAGTTGCATCTACTTCCTTTCCTTTATCTCCCTTTCCTTAATTTCTGGATCTTCCACTTGGAACACTTCCCCCATTTGAGAACAAGTCATTTTTGGCCTATGTTTTTACTCCGGTTGTTTTCTGATGATATTATTGACGTGTAATTCTTTATCATATCTGAGAATTGGCTTGGTTTAGGCTTTGAGGTAGATGGCTCCTTTTAGTTTCCCTCTTACCTTCTGCTTTGTGATTAAAGTGCTCGGTAGGAATTTTAATTTCTCACATTTATACTTTATTCCTTCAATCTGTACACACATACAGCCACCCCATTTTACTTGTTTTATAATTTTATGCATGTGCGTTTAATATTATATCAATATTACATGAGCTATTATGTATAATGTGACTTTCATCACAGGAAATTTCAAATATACCTAAAAATCAAAGAGAACAATGCAGTAAACTCCAACTGCACACCAGACCACTTTGACAATTATTGTCATTCTCATCTTGATTTATCTATTTCCCCCCCATTTTTTTGTTTTCATTGTTGTAGATGTTTATTTATTTTGAGAAAGAGAAAGAGAGTGCAAAGGGGGGTCAGAGAGAAATGGAGAGAATCCCAAGCAGGTTATGCAATGTCAGTGCAGAGCCTGACTCGGGGCCTGATCTCACAAGGCATGAGATCATGACCTGAGCCAAAAGCAAGAGTCAGATGCTAAACCAGCTGAACCACTCAGGTACCCCTGTTTTCATTTTAGATAGAACCTTTTCTCAGTAACAGCAAAAGAAAAATTCAAACATACAGAAAAAATACAAAAGCACTTATATCCTCTACGTACATTCACCACTTGTTAATATATTTTGCTGTAATGTTTGAAAATAAGTGGTGTGAAACTTAAAGACACCACGGTTATTTTATTCTCACATACAATGCCATGTAGCATCCAAGAATGAAAGCTTTCTTTCATAAAACCACAAAAATTTTCCCTTCCAAGAAATTAAACATTGAAACAATATTATCTCATATCGAGACCATAAATATTTTCCTAGGTGTACCAATCATGTCTTTTTAAAATCTGGTATCCATTCAAGGACGTGTTGATTTTACTATAATAATTTCAGAATCTTAATTTTTTTTTCAGATTTTTCAGAATCTATTTTTTGGTAATTCTTTTTTTATTTTTGAAGAATCTATACGATTTGCCTAAAAATGTCATAAAAATCTCCATTTATCTGATTATTTTCATGTAAATAAATTCAAAGAAAACATTTGGCAAGACAACTAGAGGGGTGAATTGCATTACGTTAAAAGGATATGTGTCAATTCGTCTTATAAGTTGAACTAAGAGTATTCACCTTAATTAAGGTGGTCTTTACCAGCTTTTTCTGGAAGTATATTACATTGTCTTCCCCTTTGGAATTTACACTTAAACTGTGTGAAGCTCTTTGAATGTCTTATTTGGCAGTAGTTGAAGTTATGAATTGCTTGAATTAATTCAGGTAGCAATTGTCTGAATCAATTAATGCACTGTTGATTACAAAATGATTAGTGTCTACTTTTCTCATCCCTTCTATATTACCTGGCATTTTTCTGTGTAGGCAAATTTTCTCCACTTTCTTCTATCTCCTTCATAGTTTCCCCTGCAAAACGATGTGCTAATGGATTCTTCCTCTAGTCAAGTTTATTAAAACATAATTGCCACTATTCTTTTTGCTGGTACAGTTTCCTCAAATTTAGCCAGTGGAAGCCTTCACATTAGCTGTAGTGTCTTTTTTGATACATTTGTCTTTTGGCATCTTAATTTTAGTACCCATAAGATGCGCCAGCCTCATTTTTAACAAAATAGTTTTACATCCCCAGACAAGGTCCTGGGTGGCACAGTTGGTTAAGCGTCAGACTCTTGATTTGGCTCAGGTCATGACTCATTGTTCCTGAGTTCCAGCCCCATGTCAGTCTCTTCACTGAGAGCAGGGATCCTACTTGGAATTCTCTCTCTCCCCCTCTAGTTCTGCCTCCCCCCCTTCTGTCTCCCTCAAAATAAATAAACATTTAAAAAATAATTTTTTACAGCCCAAGATCTATATTCAATACTTTCTTCATGGAGCTCTGGTTCCTTTTATTGGGAATGGTATTTAGATAACAAGATCTGAGTAGTACTTTTGCTTATTGCTACAGGTATGTTATTTCTTCTAGGCTCTTTCACTGGACAAAGTTAAGGGAGGTATTCATTTATTTTTTTAAAGATCATGGCTTCATACTGATTTCTCCCGTTTCAACTTAAGGTTACAGGATTTTTCTTCTTGTTCTGTCATTCCAAATATTTACTCTCTTACTGCCACAGATAACATGCTGGTTCCTGATATCTCTCTATTTAATCATTTGTCCTATCTTACAATGCACAGAAGATGTTTCTAATCATTATACTGATAATAATACCACAGAAGAATCTTAGTAAAAAAAAAAGATGATGATTACTTGGCAGATTATTTGTCTAAGGTGCATACATCTGAATGCTGTGCTCAAAATGTTGCTTAAATTAATTGCATGTGGTTTGCATATAACTTTGCTGTAATTCAATATGTACTGTGGTTAATTTTTTACTTTTTAATATTCAATTTTATATTTTGCTTTTTTATCCTTTTTATTTTTCAAATTATATATTATAGGCATAAAATGATGTATCCACCATCCAAGGTCCATACAGAGTGGACCCTTTCTATCTAAAAACTAACAACAACAACAAAAATAGTCAACAGAGGTGAGAATGATCCCGGGAAGAAATATAGACAAAGACAAATAAACACACCAGTATTATAAATGCATGATACAACTTCAAAGCAGAGAGTGAAAAAGCAGGAACTGACTTAAATAACTTTCAAAAATCAAGTTTGACTGGACACTGAAATGCCAAAGATCGAAGGAACTGAGCCCAAACACTGTTCTGGTTCTGGTAAATGTGTTTCTCACAGAGGACAAGTTAGTAATTCTGAAGCTAGTGTTTTCATATCCCAGGGTTACATGTACTATAGATGTACGTTACATATACTATAGATAATGGAAGCCAGATTTCTCAGAAAGAAGTTACAAATAAACAAGAAGGAAAGCTAGAATGAACCATACATTACTGGATTAGGGCCAGAGATATCAGCAGGAAGTCATGTTTAACAAAACCACATGTAGATAAGTGTGTACATATGCATTAGTATACTTACTTAAATCTAGCTCTTTCTGCTGAGAAGACCCACCAGCAGCAGTAAAAATAGCCATTGAAAGTAAAAGGCCACAGGGTTTCATGGAGAATGGCCAATTCTGGGACTGGATGAGGGACTATACAATACGATCCTGGAACATATACCCAAAGAGAAGGGCATTGAGCTCCACCTTTTGCTGTGGGATAGTTGGGAATTGAGGTAGGGAATATCTACATAAATTATTTATATTTGTCTTTTCTTTCATATATATTTACTAATGCATGTATTTATTTTTGTCTGTGTAGAATTGTGGACATTCATTTTACTCTCTGGGTTATAATTTAATATTATCATTATTTACTTGGGTGCTCAAATTGTATCAGATTTGGACATTTGGGGACCCTTTGGATTTGCTGCCATGCACTTTGGCATGCCCTATCCCAGACAGAAAGAAGGAAATGTTTGGATCATGGGGCCAGGAATGTTTTTCTTATGGAACTTTCAAAAATGAAAGTTCCACAGGGAAGCATGAAACCGGGTTACAAGTGTCATTTCCCTCTAGTATAAAATTATTTGAGGAATAATACTTGAGTGAAAAAAAAAACACCTTTCCAAATTGCTTTGACTCTAAATTAATTTCTACTCAGTCTTCTTTTTTAATTGGTAAAAATTAAAGCAAATACGTCTGACATTTTACTGTAGCATTTGTTGTAGTTTTATTGAAGTACAACACACAAATAAAGTCTGTCGATAATGGAAATTGTACCAGGACGAAAATGATGAACATCTGCTCTGATATGAAAAACGAGTATTCTAATCAAATAATTTTGCTTCTTAAATAATTCATGGAAAGATACAAGATTAAAATAAGTATTCATTGGTAAACTCCAAATTCCATAAAAGCCAGTTTATTTCATTTTAAACAAAGGGGATAGAAAGTTTTAAATATAACAATGCCTACAAAATGGTGCAGCTGCTGATGGCACTACATATATCCGTGAGACAAAATTGCCAATAAAATTGTATTCCTCTCCACATTATTGGAGTTTGAAATATATTTAGGAACACTCAGTGCTAATTACAGTACATGGTGCTTTTACTAAAGTATGGGCATTTGACAAACATTCCCAATTATTCTCCTTAGGTGAAATATTTGTACAATTTGCCATCTAAAAATAGATAATATGGTATTTAAAATTGTGTTTCAAATTATGTATATGGTGATCTGTCTTTTAATTTTTTAATTGTGAAATGTAATACATATGGTGCAGCCCACTGACTGTTAATCAACAATGTAATAAATTCTTAAAAATTGAACAGACTCGAAACCATCATTACAGTCAGGAAATAATACATTCATGATATCCCCAAAGCCCTTAAAATAACTCTTCCCAATTACTCACACTCCTTTAACCCCATAGGTGACCATGCCATGATGTTTATGACAATAAACCCCTGTTTTTTTTAGCATGATATCACCTATGTCATTATACAGTACAGTATACATTTGCTGTTATTTGAGTTCAGGACATCATTAAATGGGATTTCTTTTCTGGTTGCTTTTGCTAAGCATTATGTTGTTTAAATTATTCTTGTGTGTAACTACAGATTTTTTCCCACTGCTGTATTTGTTTGCCTAGAAACATAAAGTAGAATGGAATAGAATAGAATAGAATAGAATAGAATAGAATAGAATAGAATAGAATAGAAATAAAACTAAGCTATTCCTTGTTTATGGCTAATAAGAACAAAGTTGAAACTTTTTTTTGCCTCTATTCTGAGTTTGTAATTGGACATTATTCCAGAGTATAGTTATAGAAGTGGAAATGTTGAATCAGAAGAGATACAAATCTTAAACCTTGTATAAACACCATACTGTTTTCTAAGGTAGTTGTTTCAGTGTATATTCCTATCAGTTGAAAGTCCAAGGGGTCCTACTTTTATGCGAACACACACACACACACACACACACACACACACATACATATATATGTGTATATATATGTAAATATGTATGTATATGTATATATAATATATGCAATAGTGTATACATAATAAATATAATACAATATATAATATTATAAACATAATTATATATATACATATATATAATATATGTAATGCAACTGTTATTGTGTGAGCCGTTCTACTGACTTTTTGAAAATAAGAGGGTCATGGGAATCCTAAATTTATAGCCAATTGGTCAGAAACACAGCTCACTTGGGTACTACCAAAGTGTAGCTAGTGTGTGAAGTACAGAAATTCTTGTTGAAGACTGTGCCCTTTTACTTGTAGGGTCTGTAGTAATTATGGGTGGTCCGTCCCAAAATGGAATTGTAGTACCCCCTAGTTAGGTTTTGAACAGAATAGTGCACCCTATTGATTGGCCAATAGTCTCAGGATCTGACAGTCTCAGGATCTGACATGTGGTCCCTAGGGGCTACTGCAACTGAATGTAATGTAAGAATCATGGGGGTAGTAAGTTAACTTTTTAAATCAATTGCACAAGTTAAAATGAGAAGGATGTGCTTTTGAATATTTCTGTCTTATATCCTTGATAGCCTTTACTTATTTCCGCAGTCCCTATCATATATTGTTTTTTTGAAAGAGCTTTCTAAATGGTCTTTATATCTCAATCCTTCCTTAAGATTCTTCTGTTGTCCCAACCTTTTTTCAGTATATATTGATGTCTAACTGATTTCCCCATGTCATCCTTGCTTACAAGCAATCAGGTTGATACTTATGATTAAAACTTTTTAGTGGCTTCCATGACCTTAGAAGATGGTTAAATCACTGTCATATGACTTAAAGATCCTTCATAACGTGGATCCTACTATTTTCCAGAGTTCTTTTTCTAGACTTTCAAAGTGCAATGCTGCTACTTTGAATTTAAGTTCCTCAAATGGTCCATATTTTCTCTTGTCAAGATAAGTGGTTTTATCTGCACAAAGCATTCTTCACTCACCTATTTTCCTAGATATGAATGCACCAAGTAGCTTATAAATACTATGATTTAAATTTATAGCCAGGTAAACAGACAGGTGACTTTCATTAGTAACTGCTTGAGGGGTATAGGTTTTAAATAAGCTGTAAATTAGGGAATGACCCTGAAACTTCAAGTTTCAATTTTCTGTAATTCTTTATTTGATGAAGACATTGGTTTTGTGAATAAATACCTAAAATTTGAGAACTATAAGACAAATTTCAAAGTTCTCTGAAATATATCATACCAATTATTTGAATTACACTTTTACAGTAAGAAAAAAAATATCTCTAAGTTATTAGTCAGTGTTGCCAATGGGCTATTCTTGAGAGGTGTGTGTGTGTGTGTGTGTGTGCATGTCTGTGTGTGTGAAGAGTCTAGTAAATGTCCTCCAGATGGTACGATGGGTAGAGGGATTTGCTGCCTTTTTTTCTTAGCAGTAAAGCCCTGGGTATCCCCGTGGCTATGCATGAGGAAGGTATCCCTGTGGCTATGTGTGAAGTTTAAAAGCTTTATTCTTGTTTTGTAAAAGTTTCTTTTAGCATAGCAACATTCAGAGATGAATCTAAAAGCAAAATAACTTTTAAGCTTGGAGTTCTTCTATGAAGATTACTTTCTTTGGTAAAAAGAATCCCAAATAGTGTCTGAAAACAGGTCTCCATGGACACATTTTATGATTTGAAAGACTTTTTTTTTTCTTTTTCTTAGAAAGGCTGTTTGCAAGCCCAAATAACTAACTTTAGCGAAACAGAAAAAGAGCTCACCAACTTTGGAAAGTAAGAAAATCATCTTACGTTGTCTGCTGCCTATCTACAACTCAGCTGTCAGAATGAGAGAAATAGCACCTATGATCAAAACCACATAACTTTCTAAATACCAATCTCTAAGCATATAGCAAAAACAAACATTTTCAGCCCATCAGTTTGTCATGTTAATTTAATGATTTTTGAAGCTTTCTCGTCCTGTATTTATTCTGAATGGGTTTTTTTTCCTCTCTTTTACTAAAATAGACATCTTCTCCGTACCTGTCCAGACCCTCCTAGTCTCTTTCACCTCTTTCTTCAGTCATCATGTGAGTTGTAAACTTTAGACAATATCTTACTCTGTTACCATTTCTGCAGTCCATCTTGCATCATACTTCAAGCCATCTCAGTTGACGTGAAAAGTTCTAGAAACCCACTTTGTGCCCAGGCATGCACAAACCAAAGATGGAGGTGAGGTAACTGTGCAGGGGGTAAACATTGATTAATAGGGAATGTGACCTAATAAATAAATAATTGCCTCTTCTCCATTCCCCATAAAAAGGACAATTTTAATGTTGCCTCTTTGATGGTCCCAAAGTAATAAGCAGCTAGTTGCCCACAGGGAAGTCCAGCTCACTGAGACATCATTGTCATGGCTCTCCTTCTCCCTCCCCCTCTACGCCCCCGCCCCCACCTTTCTCTCCTACTGCCCTTATTCCCTTTCCCAAGAATCGCATCTCTCACAACACCCACCCAAATACTCTTACATATGCATTTTTGAGTCTCTTATTTCTAGGGAATTAAGCTAAAATGTCACCATTGCATGTAAGAAGTCATAAATATTTTAAGTTGTACTTATTAAATACATTGCAAACCTGTCCTGTTGTCCTATTCCAGGTGATACTACTATCACAACTTTGGAGCCTCACCATCCGACAATAGCTCCCTGTTTTCCTGTTTTCCTTATACACATTTTCCAGATTCTTCCATTACTGTCAATGTTTTCTCTCCAAAAAAAGCAAGCCCTACCCACATCCCTTTATCTACTCTACAGTGATTAATATCTTAGACATTTATCAAGATTTATAAAAAACTTTATAAACCAGTCAATGGCTACTTCTCTAACATAATCCTCTTACATCAATGTCCTGTTTCTTAGCACCCTATATAATGTATTTGCAAATAACAAGAACTTCTAGAAAGGTAAGCATGGGTTATTTTATAAATGACGCTTTATATTCTAATAAGGAATTAAGTATTAATCAGAAGACATACGTATATATTGGCAGCATTTGCTTATATCTTTATACCATTGGCCATAGGAATATTACCCCCTTTCTAATACATTTATCATCCTCAAAACATATTCAGATATTACTTACTCTGAAAAAATAGCTTTGCTCACCTCACTTGATAGTTGGATTTAACCATGTTTCTGTACTGTTCTGAACCTGATTCTCCATATGTTATATCACAAATCCTTTTTCCTTCTTTCAGATATTTGTTGAATTCAATTGTATGTGTTAACCAGAAAAGAAAAATCTTTATATTTCTCTTTTTTAGTGATAGCTCTAACATGTAATCTTTATAATTTACTCAAAAGGTTAATTCTACATCAGCCTGCAATACCTCCTAAGAGATTCCTTTCTGCATTTGGTAGCTACTTGGATAAAATGACATTTATTAAGACCTTCATTGTACATTGTGCTGAAAATTGAAGAAAAAGACAATTAAGGAAGAATCCCTTTCAGTTTTTTATACTAACACCTCCATTTACATTTTCTATGTAAGTAATGGGGAGAGGCCACTCATACAAAAACCACTGAGAAAACATTATGGAATGCTCAAAAGTAATCATGTGAGTAGTATAAACAACAAATTATTAGTATTTCAAGTGAAAGATGTATTGACTTTTATTTGTTTGGAAAGGCTTATAATTGATGAGCCAGATGGGCTGATTTATTAATGTTGAAGAATTAATTCAAAAATCCAAAATGGTACTCAAGATGTGACGCACCTGTAATACTTAGTACACATTGGTACGTAAAACATATATATAGTGCTAGAAGGTGCAGAAGAATTAAAATTGAATGGATCAGTAATCAGTAATGAGGGTAGCTCAGTGGATTCTTAAGTATTTAACTATGATAATCTATTCAAAAAATAAGGTGAAATCAAATTTTAAATGGTGAAACACTAATTTTATCTTCTATATCAAGATTTGATTTTTTTTACTATTTTTTTAATTTCTTGAGGTTCTGGGAAATGAAATATACAATAAAAATATTTAAAAACTCATAGACTACCTCTATTTTACAGGTAGTCTGATTACATTCCAAATAAAAACCCAGTTTATAATAAAATTAATTTGAATTAATATAAAATGATAAAATATTTTTACATAAGCTAAAAATATATATCATTATTCTATTCCAAACAATATATACTTAATAATTAGTATTTGAAAATAAAAATTTTTTAAGTGTATTTAATTTATTTATTTAAATTCAAGTTAGTTAATATGCAGTGTAGTATTGGTTTCAGGAGTAGAACCCAGTGATTCATCTCTTACATATAACACCCAATGCTCATCCCAGCAAGTGCCCTCCTTATGCCGTTCACCCATCTAGCCCTTCCTCCACCCACCTCCCCTCCAGCAATGCTCAGTTTGTTCTCTGTATTTAAGAATCTCTTATGGTTTGCCTACCTCTCTGTTTTAATCTTATTTTTCTGTCCCTTCCCCTATGTTCATATGTTTTGTTTTTTAAATTCCACATATGAATGAAATCATATGATATTTGTCTTTCTCTGACTGACTTATTTCCTTAGCATAATACCCTCTAGTTCTATCCATGTTGTTACAAGTGGCAAGATTTCATTCTTTTTCATCACTGAGTAGTATTCTATTGTGTGTATATATTATACATATATACACCACATCTTCTTAATCCATTCATCTGCTAAGGGACATTGGGGCTCTTCCCATAATTTGGCTATTGTTGATAGCTCTGCAATAAACATTGGGGTATATGTGCCCCTTCGAATCAGCATTTTTACTTCCTTTGGATAATTACCTAGTAGTGTAATTCCTGGGTCCTAGGGTAATTCTACTTTTAATTTTTTGAGGAACTTCCACCCTGCTTTCCAGAGTGGCTGCACCATTTTGCATTCCCACCAACAATGCAAGAAGTTTCTTCTTTCCTCTCATCCTCACCTACATGTGCTGTTTCCTGAGTTGTTAATTTTAGCCATTCTGACAGGTGTGACATGGGATCTCATTGTGGTTTTGATTTGTATTTCCCTGATGATGAGTGTTGTTGGCATCTTTTCATGTGTCTGTTTGCCATCTGGATGTCTTTGGAAAAGTGTCTATTCATGTCTTTTGCCCATTTCTTCACTGGATTATTTGTTTTTGGGGTGTTGAGTTTGACTAGTTCTTTATAGATTTTGGATACAAACCCTTTATCTAATATGTCATTTGCAAATATCTTCTCCCATTCTGTCGGTTGCCTTTTAGTTTGGTCAATTGTTTCTTTCCCTGTGCAGAAGTTATTTACCTTGATCAGGTCCCAATAGTTCATTTTTGCTTTTATTTCCCTTGCCTCCAGAGACCTTTCTAGTGAGAAGTTGCTGCGGCCAAGATAAGAGGTTGCTGCCCAACTTCTCCTCTAGGATTTTGATTGTTTCCTGTCTCACATTTAGGTTTTTCATCCATTTTGAGGTTGTGTGTGTGTGTGTGTGTGTGTGTGTGTGTGTGTATGGTGTAAAAAAGACACACTGTAGCAGACACTGATAGCTGACCACACAATTGATCACAAATCTCTTCTTCATTAATTAGCTTCCACTCTCCAGATGTAAAAAGTGGGGAATTTTGTATCTACCAAATTCTTGGGGTGGTCATGTGAGCACTATCTGCCCATTAAGATAGAGGGAGAAGTAACACTGACAGCTTTTAGAAAGACATACCCTATTTAATTAAAGATGTGCCCATAGGTAATATTTGTAAAATTCTTACCTAAGAAATAATTTAAAACTATCAAAAATAGATTAAATGGAATGTTCAGTAATTAAGCTCTCCCCTATTTCTTCCTTCTCCCCACTCAATTTTTCCTTTAACTGAGACCAGGTGAGGGTCTGAAATATTGAATGACAGTCATTTCTTGTACTTGTGATTATACTGATAAGCCTAATATAAAAGTTCAATATATCAAAGCTAGTGAAGTAGAAACATACAATTCAGGGTCTTGAATAGCATTGTTGGATCTACAAATCGTTTTTGATTTCATGAATCAGGGTTAAGAATAAATTTCCATGTGTTTTTATCCCCTGTTACCTGAGTTTCCTGTTACTCCATTTATTAACTCAACAAACATTTGTGGAGTTTAGTCAAAGGGTAGAAACATTTGATGTGAATCTGTAATGGTAGTTAAAAATAGGAAAAAATATTTCTGCATTCATGGAGCTAAGCCTGTTGCAGAAAGAAAAACCAAAACTGATAGTTGATGGAGAATCTGTCACCAAATAATAGGGGATAAGGATCTACTTCCAGCCAAGACAGCATGACTGGAATTGAACTTGCCATTCTGCCTGGAACATTTATAAATCACAAAATATACGAAACAATGATTTTTAGGCATTGGATAGGGCATGACAGTGATGCCTGAGAGACAGGAAGGAAGCATGAGAAATGAAAATATATGTTTACAACATGGCTTGTACATAAATGTTCACAACAGCTATATTGTAAAAGCCAAAGAGTGGAAAGAAAACATATTTCTCCATCAGGTGAATAGGTAAAAGATTTATGATATATCCATAAAATGCAATGCTGGTTAGTAATAAAAATGTGTTAACTATTGATATACCAAACAGCCTAGATTAATCTCAAAATAATTATAGTGAATAAAAGAAGTGAGACCAAAACCAATTATTGATGACATACCATACGATCCCATTCACATGCTGTTGGGAAATCCAAACTAATCAACAAAGGCAGAAAGGAGATTCATGGTGCCTTGAGAGGGGGAGAAAGAAGGATACCAGAATGGCATGAGGAAAATTTTGATAGTGATAGATACGGGCATGATCTCAAGTGTGGTGTTAGTATCACCGATATAATACCATCAAATCCCAAATGTCCACAAGTTCCTCAGAAGATAGTGTCTTTCTCTGTGTATCCAGTGCCTAACTGCCATCAGGAGCCTCAGATTCTATTTAAAATATATTTTCAAATAATAATAGGTAGACATTATTATTTTACCCTGTGCCAAACAAGGTTTAAGGCTCTGCATGCATTATCTTTGTATGCTCCACAGTTTAGAGCAGAGTTTCTGAATCCAACTTTATATATGTTTGATATTATATAGAGTGAGAATATATTTTATATATTTATATATAAAGGACATAAGTATAAATGTATCTATAAAGATACATGCATCTATGAATATGAAGCTATGTATTATAAGAATACACAAACTAATAATTAGAACTGAAATAGAAATCAGAATATAATTAAACACATAAATTTATTAGTTGATGATGAATTTGAGTTTTCTTTTCAATGGTTAAGAATACTCTATTTCATAAACTGCACTTGATACAATTGGCAAGCCATTCAGAAGATAAACATGTTGATTCAAATTTCATACCAGATATAAATGTAATTTCTAGATGAATTATATATTAAAGTATAGACATTCATAAATCATTAAAAGTGAAGGTGATTGAGTGCATAGCACAATGAAGTGATGTTGAAGAATACAATGAAGATTTAAGTGAGTTTTTTTTCAAGGTCTACATTTTTAACAAAACAATCCCTGTTTATACAATTTATTCAAACCCTTTTTGGCTTCCAAGCATTTAATTTTCTGGTCCAATTATGCTGGTAAAAACATGTAAATCTTGAAACACAAACCATGCAAACATTCCTGGCATTAATGGCATTTTCTGGATAATGTGTGTGTGTGTGTGTGTGTGTGTGTGTGTGTGTGTGTAAATATAGCAATTCCTTTTAATTTTAATTTTTTTCAAGAGTTACGTATAACTCTGAAGACAAAATATTTATAAAACATGCAATTAAATTTAGTTTAAAAACTCACCACATGTCTCCAGATTTGGTATTTGTGTTTAACTTCATTTTTCATTTTTTTAATAGTGTTCTGTCTTAGTTCATTAACATAGAATAAATGAAATTTTAAAGGAACATATTTATTTTGGTTTCCTAAAACAAGCCAAGTGCAATCTGCCAATTTGTTTTGTAAATAGGGCACATTCACATTGTGCACATATTCCATATTCATATTCCTTTTAAGACATTTTACAGATGGTGAACTACCTACATACAGACAATAAGAAAAATTTAGATTTTTTTTAATAGGACACCATCACTATACTTCCGTATTGATCCTGTGCATATTTATGAGCCTCTGACAAGGTGCACAAGGGACATGTGCCATTTCTTTTCCTGCAGATTGGATTTTCATTTCTCTGAGAGCATAAAGCCATGTGTTGGCTATATTTATATGTCTGACCAAAGCAATCACATATTTTCATGTGATATATTTTTTCTGGCTTTTCCAATAGACACTTATGTAGCATTGTCTCTCTAAAATAAATAGTATTTAATCTAATTGGACAATGTATAAATATATGTTAAATATTTTCCCAAGTAGCAGGTTAAGAAAATAAAACAGTGGGAAATATAGTAAAACAAGTTGTTTTTTTTTTTACTTTTTTTAATGTTTATTTATTTTTGAGAGAGAGAAACAGAAAGAGAGAGAGAGAGAGCACAAGCCGGGGAGGGGCAGTAGGAGGGAGACACAGAATCCAAAGCAGGCTCCAGGCTCTGAGCTGTCAGCACAGAGCCCAATTTGGGGCTCGAACTCAAACTGTAAAATCATGACCTGGGTCAGAAGCTAAACCAAATGAGCTACCCAGGCACCTCTATAGTAAAACAAGTTTTATAGAAATATGGTATTTGCTACCAAAGTAGTTGTTGAGATTTGAAATATCTTCACTGCATTTTGTCCGTCATTTGGCTTAAATTAAATTGGTATCTACACCACAAATATGTCTACAATCTCTGATAACTTACATCAAATCTGCTCCTTTAAGAAACTAAAAGATAGCAAAACCAAATGGATCCTTTCTGTCTTTTCCATTAGCATATATGTAAACAAAATGATAATATTTATAATATCTGTATTTTTGTAAACATAATAATTTTTACCATTTCATTTTTATCATTAAAATTGAATTTCACTGGGAATGACATTTAAAGAAAAGTACTGCCTTGTAGTAAGTTTCTTCCATCAGAATTAATGTAAGATCCAGTTGATTTCCTGGCCACATGACTCCCACGTAAACAGTGAAAACATAATGGAAGGAACTACCTTCCCTTCCCAGTTACAGTCATGGTCCATTTGTAAATCATAAGCATTAGCAATTTTTACAAATGCCTTTGATAGTCTGCATACACATGTAAATGCTAGAGAAAGGAAAGGGAAACACATTTTACTTATCATAAAGCTACAGTGAGTTCTCAGTATGGCCCAGATATTCTACTGATTAATTACACTGACCTGCCCAGATGTTTGCTTGGTCTGAATAAATAAGCCTGCTATTATAGCATTACGTGGACACAATTTTAGCATGTAGGTATTTTTGGACATGGATTGTTTTATGAAAACTATGTCATACAAGTGAAATGGTAAGGCATCTTTTGTCTTACTTTTAAATTAATCAGGACTGTTTTCACTTTAATTTAAAATATTCTAAAATTATTAAAACACTTTTCTTTTACCATTTTAATTGGAAAATAAAATATGTAAGCCACTACAGCAAATACGCAAATCCATATTTGCATCAATCAAGATGCACGCCAAGTGTGATGTAAATACTTAGATCACAAAAAAATGGCAGAAGAATATCAAGGTAGCAGCATAGTTTTTGACTCTTCCCAAGTCTCAAAAAAAAAAAATAAATAAGATGGGATATCTAGGATACCAAAAGATAAGCTCCAACAGACGTCATTCAACAGCTAGGTGCCAAGGAAGGCCCACAAAGCTCACAATAGGATGGGAATGAAAAGGTCAAAACCACACAGAGGTGAGGCAGAAGAGAGGACCAGCAGGTTTGAGCAGGTGTGCAGGGATAATGCAGGAAAGACAAAAGGGGCTTGCAAAGGCCAAGTGCAGAAGCCCCAGAATCATCCACAGGTGTTCTTCAAAACAAGAGGATCTCCTGCAGCATAGAATTCTCAGCAGCAGATCTGAGAAAAAATTGACGAACCTGGAAGAGGTGCTACAGTCCTCAAATTGTGAGTTAACACAAAACAAACAAACCAGAGTTCTCAAAGGGTTTGTTAAAAGATCAGCAGTTTGTGGGAAATTCAAGGACCTCAAAAATACCAAAAAGAAAAACATTCATTTGGAGAGAATAAACTTTTGGGGAGTGGAGGTGGGTAACTGCTGGTGGTCTGTCAAAATTTTTTAGAGTATGAACACTAGGAATAAAGATGAACCGATCGTTAACTAGTCGGGGGAGGCATCCAGAGAGAGAGCTCAGAATTCTCAAAGTGGCTACATGGAGTGAAAAACATTCCTAAGCATTTTATTCAGAATGACAACGAATTCACACAGAGGTCTGTGATTTGTATCAGACAATCCGAGATACAGGAAATTTTCTTCCTGAGAAAACTTCCTGAGAGACTTCCTGAGAATTCCATCTTGTAAACAAAAAGTCTGTTTTTGTGGTTTTGTGCCAAGATAATTAATTACAATTTTTGCTTGACCAAATACTTGTTCACATTTCTATCAAAATGGAATGCTTAAATATAGTAAATGGCATGATTGCTCAAACTGGTTTGGTTATTGGAGTGTTTGTATCTTTCATTGTTTGACTCCGTGAAATTCATGGGGATAAGAATGTAGTCAGATGATCCAGGTTTTTGTTTGTTTGTTTGTTTTTATTTAAATTCCAGTTAGGTAACGTACAGTATAATATTATTTTCAGGTGTACAATTTAGTGATTGAACACTTACATACAACACCCAGAGCTCATCACAGCAAGTGCCCTCCTGAATCTCCATCACCTATTTAACCCATCCCCTCCACCCCATTCCCCTCTGGTACCCACCAGTTTGTTCTCTATAGTTAATAGTCTATATCTTGGTTTGCCTCTCTTTCTTTAATATGGCTTCTGTCTATAATGCTTCTATAAACATCAGGATGCATTTATCCCTGTAAATTAGCATTTTGTATTCTTTGGGTAAATATCTAGTAGTGCAATTGCTGGATCCTAGGGTTATTATCTATTTTTAACTTTTGGAGGAACCTCTGCCCTGTTCTCCAGAGTGACCTCACTGGTTGCATTCCCACCAGAAGTACAAGACGGTTCCCCTTTCTCCATATCCTCACCAACACCTGTTATTTCTTGTGGTGATTTTTGCCATTCTCACAGGTAGGAGGTGATATCTAACTGTATTTTTTATTAGAATTTCCCTGATGTTGAGTGATGTTGAGCAGATTTTCATGTGTCTGTTGGCCATCTGGTAGTCTTCTTTGTAAAAAATGTCTATTCATGTCATCTACCCATTTTTTTAATTGGAATAGTCATTTTTTGGGTGTAGAGTTTTGTAAGTTCTTTATGTATTTTGCATACTAACCCTTTATTACACATGTCATTTTCAAATATCTTCTCCCATTCTGTAGGTTGTCTTTTCATTTTGTTGGTTGTTTCCTTTGCTGTGCAGAAGCTTTTTATATGGATAAAGTCTCAACAGTTTATTTTTGCTTTTGTTTCCCTTGCCTCAAGGGACAAACCTAGAAAGAAGTTGCTACAGCCAATGTCAAAAAGGCCTGTATGTTCTCTCCTTTAGGATTTAATGTTTTCCTATCTCAAATTTAGATCTTTAAACCATTTTGAATTTGTTTTTGTGTATGTTATAAGAAACTGGTCCAGTTTCTTTCTTTTGCATGTGGTTGTCCAGTTTTCCCAACACCATTTGTAAAGAGACTGTTCTTTTCCCATTGGATATTCTTTCCTGCCTCATTAAAGATTAATTGACCATAGAGCTGTGCATTCATTTCTGAGTTTTTTATTCGGTTCTCTCGATACATGTGTCTGTTTCTGCACCAGTACCATACTATTTTGATTGTTATGTCCTCGTAATATAACTTGAAGTCCGAAATGAAATTGTGATGCCTCCAGCTTGACTTTTCTTTTTCAAGGTTGTTTTGACTATTTGGGGTCTTTTTTGGTTCCATACTAATTTTAGGTTTGTTTTTTCTAGCTCTGTAAAAAATGCTGTTGGTATTTTGATATAGATTGCATTAAATGTGTAGATTGCTTTGTGTAGCATAGACATTTTATCACTATTTGTTCTTCCAATCCATGAACATGGAATGCCTTTCCATTTCTTTGTGTCATCTTAAATTTCTTTTATCAGTATTTTATAGTTTTCAGAGTACAGGTCTTTCACCTCTGTGGTTAGGTTTATTCCTGGGGGCATCTTACAGTTTTTTGTGCAGTTATAAATGGGATTGATTCCTTAATTTCTCTTTCTGCTGCATCATTGTTCTTGTGTAGAAATACAACAAATTTTTGTATGTTTATTTCATATCCTGTGACTTTATGAATTCATGTATCAGTTCTAGCAATTTTTGGTGGAGACTTTTGGGTTTTCTATATAGAGTATCGTGTCATCTCATAGTGAAAGTTTTACTTTCAAATAGTGAAATTTGTATTTCTTCCTTGCTGATTTGGATAACTTTTATATCCTTTGGTTGTCTGGTTGCTGTGGCTAGGACTTCCAGTACGTTGTTAAATAATAGTGGTGAGCGTGGACAGCTCTGTCTTGTTCCTGAACGTGGAGAAAAAGCTCTCGGATTTTTCCCACTGAGGATGATATTAACTATGGGTTTTTTGTAGATGGCCTTTATGATTTTGAGGTATGTCCCCTTTAAGCCTACTTTGTTGAGGGTTTTTTTTTAAAGAATGGATACTGTACTTTTAAAATGCTTTTTCTGTATCTATTGAAATAATCATATGGTTTTTATCCTTTCTTTTATTAATGTGGTGTATCACATTGATTGATTTGTGAATACTGAACCATCCTTGCAACCTAAGAATAAATCCCACTTGATCTTGGTCAATGACTCTCTTTTATAGTAGAGTCTTTATCTCATTTTGGTATCAGTGTACCTCTGGCCTCAAAGAATGATTTTGGAAGTTTTTATTTTTGTCTTTGTTTTTTTCTTTTTTCTATTTTTTGGCATAATTTGAGAAGAATAGCTGTTAACTTTTCTTTAAACCTTTGGTAGAATTCACCTATGAAGCATTCTGGTCCTAGACTTTTGTTTGTTTGGGAGATTTTTGATTACTGATTCAACTTATTTGCTGATTATCATTCTGTTAAAGTTTTATATTTCTCCCTGTTTCAGATTTGATACTTTATGTTTGTAGGAATTTATCTATTTCCTCTACATGTCCAATTTGTTGGCATATAATTTTTCATGATAATCTCTTATAATTATTTGTATTTCTGTGGTGTTGGTTGTTATTTCTCCTCTCTCATTTGTGATTTTACTTATTTGGGTTCTTTTTCTTTTGTTTTTGATAAGTCTGGCTAAGAGCTTATAAATTTTCTTATTTTTTTTTCAAAGAACCATCTCCTGGCTTCATTGAACTGTTCTATTGTGTTTTTAGTTTCTCTATCATTTATTTCTTTTCCAAAATTTATTATTTCCTTCCTTCTGCTGGCTTAAGGCTTTATTCATTGTTATTTTCCTAGCTCCTTTAGGTATAAGATTAGGTTGTTTATTTGAGATTTTTTGTGCTTTTTTAAGGTAGGCCTGTATTACTCCATACTTCCCTCTTAGGACTACTTTTGTTGCATCCCAAAGATTCTGAACTATTGTGTTTTCTTTATTTTTTAAAGTTTATTTATTTATTTTGAGAGGTAGAGAGAGGGCACAAGCAGAAGAGGAACAGAGAGAGAGGGAGAGAGAGAATCCTAAGCAGGTTCCATGCTCAGCACAAAGCCCAACATGGGGCTTGATGTCACAACTGTGAGATCATGACCTGAGCTGAGATCAAGAGTTGGCTGTTTAACCAACTAAGCCACCCAGGCACCCCTGGACTATTGTGTTTTCATTTGTTTCCATGTATCTCTTTTTAATTTCTTTTTTTATTTCCTGGTTTACCCAAGCATTGTTTAGTAGCATGCTATTTAACCTCCACGTACTTGTGGTCTTTTCATATTTTGTCTTATGGTTAGAAAATATGCATGGTAATATTTCAATCATATATTTTTTTGTATTTTTTAAGGTCTGATTTGTGACCTAGTATGTGATCTGTTCTGGAGAAAGTCCTGTGTTTGAAAAGAATGTGTATTCTGCTGCTTTAGGATGGAATGTTTTGAATATATCTGTTAAGTCCATCTGTTCCATTGTGTTATTCAAAGCCATTATTTTCTTGTTGATTTTCTGTTTAGATGATTTGTCCATTGATGTAAGTGGGGTGTTAAAGTCTCCTACTAGTGTTGTATTATTATCAATGTGTTCCTTTATTCTTGTCATTAATTTTTTGTATGTTTGGGTACTCCCATGTTGGGTGCATACATATTTATAATTATTAAATCTTCTTTTTGGATTGTTCACTTTGTTATGATATAGTACACTTCTTCTAGGTGACCCAATTTTGAGGAGTGAGAGTAAAACTGTCAGGATAGTTTCCCATGTGGAAATGGTCATCAGAATTCAAAGATAAGCAAAGTTTTGCTTTGAGAAAAAGTACCTTGGAAGTTTGAAAGTAGGGAGTTGTGCCTACTATCTAACAAATCTTCAAGAAATTTAAAGATGGTGTATCTCCTATTTGGCATTCAAAGTGGAGCTGTTACCATGGGTTAAAGTCAACATTTGTCAGTGGTCCTGGGTCAAATTTTATTAATGTTAACTTCAATGTATGTTTTAACAGTCATGTCATATTTTTATGTATTACTACCAGCAGAGTCTATGATCACTCTCTAGAACATCTGACAGATACTGAGTTATCTTATTCACAAAACTAGTCATGTGGCTAGCCAAATATTACACAGGGTGTTTTTCTGTGGCTTTTAGTTTTGACAGCACAGGTTGAGGAGAAATCAGTTCACCTTACTACAGAGATGAAATTGAATAAATCAAACCTGCAACCATGACTATGTTGAAACATCACGTTTGAAGGTGAATTTCATTTAGTTGAATATGACAAGTCCATTACTGTGCAGAGTTTGAATGGTGTTGTAGTCAGTTTGGACTGCTATAACAAAATACCATAGACTCCGTGGCTTAAACTACAGACACTTGTGTCTGACAGTTCTGGAAGCTGGCAAGTCCAAGAGCAAGATTCAGTGGCGGGTGAGAACCCTCTTCTAGCTTGGAAATTGCCACTTTCTTATTATGTCCTTACATGTTTTGTTTTGTTTTGTTTTGTTTTGTTTTGTTTTTCTTTTTTTCCTTTTATTTATTTGTGTGTTTGTTTATTTACTTATTTATTGGTGGCATACATGCTGAGAAAGAGAAGAGAAGTTCTGGCTTTCTTCCTTTTCTTGTAAAGACACTAATCCTACCATGGGAGCTCCACAGGCATACCTCCTCTAAACCTAAGTTTCTCCAACAGGCCGCACCTCCTAATACCTTCACACGGGGGATTAGAGCTTAAAAATAGGAGTTGGAGGGTGTCCAATATTTTTTTCTGTAATAAGTCATGTCCTCCCGAGGCCGTGTGCATTTGGAATAGAAATGTGACCTTATTTGGAAATAGGATCTTTTTAGATGTAATCACATTAAGATGAGGGCATACTGGATTAGTGTGAACCCTGCTCTAATACTATTGGCCTTTTAAGAAGAGGCAAATTTGGGGGCGCCTGGGTGGCGCAGTCGGTTAAGCCTCCGACTTCAGCCAGGTCACGATCTCGCGCTCCGTGAGTTCGAGCCCCGCGTCAGGCTCTGAGCTGATGGCTCAGAGCCTGGAGCCTGTTTCCGATTCTGTGTCTCCCTCTCTCTCTGCCCCTCCCCCGTTCATGCTCTGTCTCTCTCTGTCCCAAAAATAAATAAAAACGTTGAAAAAAAAAATTAAAAAAAAAAAAAAAAGAAGAGGCAAATTTGGACACAGATAGGCACAGAGGGAAGATGGTGGGAAGACACATGGAAACATACTGGGTAGAAGATCATGTGACAATGGAGGCAGAGGTGGGGATAAGGAACATCAAAGATTATTGGCAATCACCAGAATCTTGAGGAAGCAAGAAAGGATTCTTCCATAGCGTTTTCAGAGGGAAAATGGTCCTGCATACACCTTAATTTCAGAATTCTAACTTCCAGAACTATGAGAGAATAAATTTCTGGTCAGTCAGCCAGTTTGTGGCACTTTGTTATGGCAACCTAGGAAACAATAAAAATTACTAAGGAAAAATGACTGCACTTCACATATGAAAAAATCAGAAATGCCAACAGTTTCTAGTAGTAACTTGGCCTAGCCTTCTTCTTACTCAGTAGCTTTTAAAGTTTCAGCCTTACAGTGATAAGGAACATTGACTCTTAGAAGATCAAGAAAGTCAATAAGTTGTATAACCTTAGGAAAAGAGGATTAGCTCCATTTTTCTTAGGCTTGCAGATGGCAAAGAGGCCCTTGAACAATAGCTTCTGATTTAGGAATGGACTTAATAACAAGTCCAGGGATAAGAGAAGCCATCAAAATGTGGCCGTGAGCAGAGAGGAGATACCTGGCTCTCCTAGTCCATACTCGCTTCATAAATGGCCCTAGATCTGTTGACCACACTCGGTTTATCTTTGCTAATCAATGCCTCTTTTGCAGTTATATGAGTAAAATCAGTCAGAAAGAAAAGGTTCTTCTTGATATAAAAGCTGTGCCCCAAAGTATCTGCAGTAGCTACTACTACAACAGAGTCACCATGGGACATTTTAAACATAACACGTTTAGTTTTCAGAGTTAGAGTCTGCTAAATTGAAGTTTAAAGTTAGAGTACAAAATAAGAAAAAGGGATGTCTTCCTCTTGCTATGAGAAAATGGATTTCAAGGGAAAAAAAAATGCAGGAGACTAGGAAATGCTAGGTGTGTCCTATTAAACTTCTTAAATGCTCTAGGCATCCATAGGATCAGAAATATATTCATCAATTAAAAAATGGTTTTTGTTTAAAAATATTGTTTTTATCCCACTCATCCAACCCCCACCATACATACACATACACACACACATGCCACAACTTACATACAAAGAAAAAGCATTTGCAAATTTGCAATTTGGTTTTGCAATGGGTTTATCATTGGAGTTACACATTTATTCTGGCTAAAACACTAAAAAGGACTCATCTGTGGGGTACTTTTTGACCTGTTTGGGTGAGTTGTCGTTTTAGTAAATTTCTGTGATTTAGCCATTTCCAGAAGAACAATATTGAAAGTGGTGTGTATGACCTTTACTAGTTAAGATCAGTTACTTGCTCTTGAAATGCTTTGATTAAAATGATCTTAAATATGTCCTGAGTGTGGGTCATATAAAGGGACCTCTGAACGTAGATATCACTGCCAACTCTGAATATTGCTGACAATGGTGACTAGATTACAACTCTTAAATTGGCCCCTTGGCCCCTGCAGTGTGAGCATGAGGTAAAGTCTGGAAATGCTCTTGCAAGCTATTAGCAGATATCTGTGAAATTTTCCAGTCCTGATGCTATCCGCTAAGTTTACCTACAGATCACAAGAATGACTCCTACGGGGAGACCAAGGCTATCATTCACCTACATGGAAAGGGACGACCTAAAGTTTACCGCACTCTAATTGTAAAACAAAAATAGAAAATAAATTTAACCGTGACTTCATTCTTTGAAACATACATGAATGTACTATTCATACTACCATAACCCATTCCGGTTTAAATTTGGAATAGGCCCTGCCTAATTCCAGGGGATAGAATTTTTTCTCTATAGCCCATGCCTTATCTTCATCAAGATGCATTTTCTCTCTCAGTGTATTGGACAATCATCACTTCCAATTGGGTCTTTTCTTTCTTAAATATGATGCATTTTGCATGAAATGCTTTCATGCACAGATCTCACGAAAAAAAATTGATACAATGTTCTCTTTTACCCTAAAGATAGATATAGTCAGATGTTATCACATAAAACTAAATTCCCTTTGATAATTCTCATTTTGAAGTGATTCTAAAGTCTTTTACACACGGGGAAAGTCATATTCCTAGAAGGTAAGACAGAAAAAAAGATCTGCAAAACTTATTTTATTCCAGTACATTTGAGACTGAATCTCAATCTGAGTATAACCAGCTTCTCATAAGGCAGGCATCTCAGCAACCGCATCTTCCTTCACAGCAGCTCAGATCCCAGATGAAGATACTCATGTTTTTAGAATTGAACACTTTAACATTATTCAAGTACTCAGGAGGCAGGAATAAATACTTAAAAACTGCACATTTGTTTCAACCTTCACTGATGAAAACACAAGAAGTTTTCTAAATAGAAAGATTAAGGAATTTCTTAGCCATCTGACCTTCATCCGTGTCTATAACTGCAAAACACAACACATGGTAGAAATAGCACTTGACTATGATCTGTAAACCCACATGCACTGTCCTTTGTCCATATGGAATTGGGAGGTAAAAACAATAGGACTGTTTTTAATTACTCCAAAGAGTATTGCAAAATCTTGAATATTTTTCTTTGAAAGTTGTACAAATCTCCTCTGGCTATTTTTTATAAGAGTTTATCACATTCAGTGTTTCCACAGTTCATCGTCGATTTGCCAAATAGTAATCATGTCATTCTTTTCAGCTTAATTAACATTCTAATTTTATTTTCTTATACTTCTAAATCATGAAGCTTCCAAATATGGTTTATTCTTGTCTAATCTCTAGTATTAGCAAGCAATTTTTTTTTGTACTAGCCAGCAATATAATCTAAATGTTATTTTGAATTCAAAGTGGATTGTGATACATAAGAAACTCAGTGAAACTGTTGTTTAAACAAACTCTACATAATACGTATCACTTATTATAGAGAATAATGTCAGAATTTTTATGTGCACTTGACACCCAAACAGACAATATGGGTTTCTTATTCACTTTTTCATTTGTTAATTCACTCATTCATTCATCAGACATCCAAACAACACCTATTATGTGCAAGACCCTACGTTAGATTTTGGACCTAAAAAGATAAATAAGTCAGTACTATAATGATTTCAGCTCCTGCAGAGCACTGCTTCTGCAAAAATAATACCTTACATACACAGAGTTCTGCTTCTTTCCGGAAAGCACAGGTCCAGTAAAGGAAATTCCCACACTTAGTTTCTGATTTGCAGATAGGAAGATTACTGAATATAGAATGAGTTTCCAAGCATAGTTGTATGTCTGATGCATACACGCTAGGCATTTAGAATCCCATTGTCATACCTACCTTGCCGATCTGCAACTTTCAAGTCTCTGAGTTAGTCCAAGACTCTGAGATAAGGCATTTCTCAACTCCAGCTCTCTTTGCTCTGAGACACTTCATTCATATATCTTGTGTCCCTCTTGCCCTCATGCTTTCTCTTTCCACTTTGCTAGCAAACTGAAACTTCAGGAAGAGGATAGTACTGTTCTGTTTCCCTGCACATTCAAGGAATTTGTTTCAAGGATTATGTAATGAACTAAGTATAGTCCTGAATGGAAGCCTGAACTTTGTCAGCTTTTATCTTTGTATCCCAAAAGAGTGCCTGGCCCATAGTACATGCTCAGTAAATAGTTGTTGAATTACATAATAACATGTGAAAACACATAGAGCAAAATTTATTTTATGAACTTTTGAAACTTAAGTGTTTTTAAATTTATCAGTTTTGTTCATATTTTTAAATATATGTTCATTTATAGTTTCCTAACATTTATGCTTATTTATAGAAATGAGTAGCAAAGGGCATTTAAAAAAATATCAAAAGCATTTTGCTTGTGTTTGTTTTTTTCAAACTATTTCTGTTTTATTCCATCTCCATTTGAAAATAATTTGATTTACAGTCATAATATAAGAATAAGGCACTCTATTAAAATTTACTTGCAAATGTGTTATTTTCATTATAAATAATTTTTATTAGAAAATATTATATGATCTACATTTTTTTTCTACATTTTTTATTAAATTAGTAAATACAATTAATCTTGCCTTTTTCTAAATTCTTTTTCAGTAATTTTTTAAAAGTTTATTCATTTACTTTGAGAGGGAGAGAGAGCAAGCATGAGCAGGGGAGGAGCAGAGAGAGAACAAAAGAGAGAGTTCCAAGTAGGCTCTGCACTGTCAGCACAGAGCCCAACGTGGGGCTGGAACTCATGACCCATGAAATCATGACCTGAGCTGAAACTAAGAGCCGGCCACTTAAACCGCTGAGGCACCCAGGCATCCAGCCTTTTTCTAACTTCTACAGGTTAAAAACAAAAAAACAAAACAAAAACAAAAACAAAAACAAAAAACAACGTGTTGCAAAATATCTTAAAGATCTGAGGGTGAATTAAAAATGTAATGGCACAGTTTGGGGATTACTGAAATATAACACATTTTAGCAAAAAAAAAAACCACATAGAAATAAAATACTTATTTGGTAAAGGATTGTTTATTGAATAAATATTATAGGCCAGGGAATTTTTTAAGTTCCTGGAATTTTAAGATTTGGAACATATTGTCATCCTGATTAAGGACCTTAAGGACAATGCACAGCTTTTAAAGTCTCAGTACAGTGGAAACCTGTGAGATACACAGTTTTGGGAGGAGTAGATGAGAGCATATCTACCGAGTGCACTGGATTATTTGTCTTCAATGAAATCATTTTGCTCTTCTCACTGGAATCCAATTTTCTTCTGAAACCACTCAAAGTATTACTTCACTTCTGAGTTACTGACTATGGCACGTTGTGATTTTACTTTAACTCATTCTTGCATAATGGAGAAAAGAAAGCAAATATGCAATTGTTTACAGAATTTTCATAAAGGCCAACAGAGATAAGACTTGTAAAGTTTCTGTGAACTTTTTTTCCTACTCCGAATGCTGAAATTTTGAGGGAGTGGATTTCTCAGGACCTATGATTAATGTTTTACTGAATATGAGAGCATGATTTATTTAGAAACAATATTAGAATTATTATATGATTGCCATATATCAAATTGTACAATAACACATTGGTTAGTAGTGTGAGAATACTATTAATGTCATCGTTAAAATATTTACATATTCTGAGGCACCTGGGTGGCTCAGTCAGTTAAGCATCTGACTTCGGCTCAGGTCATGATCTCATGGTTCATGAGTTCAAGCCCCATGTCGGGCTCTGTGCTGACAGTTCAGAACCTGGAGCCTGCTTCGGATTCTGTGTCTCCCTTTCTCTCTGCCCCTCCCCAGCTCACACTCCGTCTCACTCTCTCTCAAAAATAAACAGATATTAATTTTTTAAAAAATATTTACATGTTCTTCATAGCATAGATGTGGATCAATTCATGTAGTTCTTTTCACCATGAATTTCTTTAAGTTAAATATACATAAAGTGGCATAGAATATTATTAACCAATTGTCAAATTTGTAATGACATAGAATAAAATACTAATAAAAACATTCAGAATCATTTTGTTTGTTTTGTCTGGCTAAAGTATTATCTCATTCAGTTTTAAAAAAAAATAAATGAGCTACTAGTATATCAGAAAATTTTAAATAAACATCTAAACTTGTGACTTTAACTAAAACTTCAAATTATCTAGGATCCCAAGGCCCACACTGTGGCATGGAAAAACCTAAAGGAGTTGAGGAATGTTGCTTTCTTAGTTTGCAATTTCAAATTTCTACCCTGACACTAAAACAGTGCATTTCTCCTTAAACCTCTCACATGGCCCTCATTTTCAATTCCTGTCTGTTTCTTGTCATGGTAGTTCAACCATTAACTATGGGTGTCTCTGATCTCTTATTGGAGGCTTTATATGTCGTATATTAGTAAAATAAGCTATTGGATTAGTTAATTAGTAATTTATAGCAATTGCAACATCATGTAATGATCTCTTCATTACCTGAATTAGTATAGTGAGAAACAAACGTAATATACTCTTTGTATGTTATTCTTATATTTGTATAGTCAATTTGTATAAATATTTATGTCAATAATAATTTTATTTCCACTCTTCCATACACATTTGAGATTTGAGTTTCATTGCATTTATATTTCATAAACAACACTCTGCTCCAAATGGTATTAAGAGAATCATAATAGCAGCTCCCCCCGCCCCCCCACCTCCACACACACACAAAAGTAAAAGGAAGACTTGGACATTTCATTAACAGTAATTAGGACCATGAGAACTCCTTCAACATACACACTTAATATGGCTCCCAAACAGGAAGTACACTACCCTCGAGGGTGTTTTTGGTTGCCTGGACAAAGAGGCGTGGGTGTAACTGGCCTTTAGTGAACAATCAGGGAAGACAGATTGTCTGCAACTCCATGTTCATGGTAGCCAAGTGTTACCTTCTGTTCAGCAGAGCTCATGAACGCCCTAAATTTCTTAATTGAAATTTGAAAATTGAAAGTGCTTTCAAACATTACCATGTTTATACATCGCCTGAAGGTCTTATTAGGTTCCAAGTTAAGACCGCTTCTCAGGTGAGACCTACGTGTTTGATTCTCAGACTATGTTTTGAGTAACAAGGTGTCACTAACATACCTGAAAACTTATTTATAAATTTTTGAGCTAAGAAACTATTTCTGTTTCGGATGTAAATGCAAACCATTTGGGGCATGGTTCTTATATAGCTGGAATTTTTCAGCAATGCAAATATCTGACATGGAAGCAAACTGTATTTTGTTCAATTGTACCTTACCAAAGATTGTATCATTTTGCAAAAATTACATCACCACCAATGGCAATGTTCCTGCTTATGTTTCTAATGAAACGTACTGTATTAGTCTGGAGGGTAGCTGCCACAATAGTAATTCTTCATATACATGCAAGCATTTGACCATTTCTTTAGGGGTAATAGCTAGTTGTACCCATAAGTTTACAGATCGAAATTCTCATTATTATGATAAATTTATTTTTTGTATTATAATTGTGATCATAGTGATATTTTAAACTATGTGCATATGTACATTATATTTCTATAAATTTTATTTTATAATAGGAAATGGGGTATAAAAAGTATTTTCATGAAAAAGTGGGACATTGAGTTTCACAGGGTTGAAATCTACTGTCTCATGCAGAATTTTTTCTTGTTGTTGTTCTGATTTATTGGGTTTTATCTTTTTAACTCTTTAAATAAGTGGATTTAAAATACAATAAACCAGGGCACCTGGGTGGCTCAGTCGGTTAAGTGGCCGACTTCGGTTCGTGTCACGATCTCACCGTTCACGAGGTCGAGCCCTGTGTCAGGCTCTGTGCTGACAGCTCAGAGCCTGCAGGCTGCTTCAGATTCTGTGTCTCCCTCTCTCTCTCTCTCCTCTGCTCATGCTCTGTGTCTCTCTCTCTCTCAAAAATAAATTTTAAAAAAATTTAAAAAAATTAAAAAAAATAAAATACAATAAACCTATCATTGTGGTTTTAAAATCATATAATGAAGGACTTACTGGGTAGCTTAGTTGGTTAAGAGTCAGACTTTAGCTCAGGTCATGTTCTCAAGGCTCCAGCCCCATGTCGGGTCCTGTGCAGATAGCTCAGAACCTGGAGCCTGCTTTGAATTCTGTGTCTCCCTCTCTCTGATCCCCCACCCCACTCCCCCACTGCTCACACTCTGTCTCTCTCTCTCTCTCTCTCTGTCTCCAAAAATAAAAAGTAAAATAAATAAAAATAACAAAAATAAAAAAAACTTTAAAACCATTTAATGAAGGGTAATTGTATCATGTATATCCAGAGAACCCCTATAAATTCTCCACCAATTAGTATGGAAATATTCCCCTAGCCTCTTCTACAGTATCAGCATCACCCGGGGTTTTCTAGAAATGCAAGTATCTCAAACTCCACCCAGACTTACTGAGCCCTGATCTACATTTTATCAAGATCTCCAGGTAGTCTGTATGTACACTGATACTTGAGAAGCCCCTCTGAATGTTGAACACTGAGGTTCAAGCCACCTACCTGCCTCCTGGGGACGGCCACGAGCCTGTGCCCTCTGTGCATTTTGCACACCCAACCTGCAGACCTGAAGCCCAGCTGTGTGTCTTCTGTATCTTGCCTTCGTACTGTAGCCCGTTATTTCCTGAATATGAAGGAAATCTGTGGCAAGAATTATCTTCTGACATATTTGGGGAATATTGGAGATCATCGTTTCTGTCAGGGAGGAAACTCGGAGAGGGCTGAGGCCATGATGGGGTCGCGGGGTGCGCTGTCGGGGTGGGCCTAAAATGTCACATCAAAATGCAGTGAGAGACGGACGTGCACTCCTTCCCCTCACAGGGACTCTGGGCCTGCCAGCAGCCCTTCCTTGCTCATCACTATCACTTCTCCCAACAAACTAGGAGACAGATTCCTGACAGACCCGGAGTCGTGTTTCCTTTCTCTCTTGCAGGAGATTTCCTCTCATAAATAAACAGCTTTTTTCTTTTTTTTCCATTTAAAATTTTGAAAAACAGTGTTTGAATAAATCTTTTCACATTTCTCCTCTCCAACTCCCTAAAATTTACTACTAACCCCGTATTACTATGTCTAAGTAAATCTAATTGCAGTCATCTCTAATCAAAAGGGGCTCTAATTCACCTTGCAATTCCTGCCTGATCCTATACCTGCTCTTCAGAGTAAACCATCTTTCTTAACACCTAAGACACAGAAGTGTCTCATCATGCTAAATAATGTAAAATCTTACCACATGCATAAACAAACTGAACAAACCAAGAAGGCACTAACTTCAGCATTCCGAGATTCTTTCCCCTGTACCTTTATTATAAAGGGGGAAAAAATGGGAAGAGACTGCCATCCTGGAGAGTTTAAGGTAATTCCCCGGCATGATCTCTGTGAAGAAGATAGGGAGAAAGTGATGTCTAGAGGGGACCATGTGCTAAAGAGGTTAATGGAGGAGAGTGTTGAAGGAAAAGGGAAGGACCGGAAGTAAGGATTCCTGACGCCATCAAATGTTCTTCCTGGAATTAGGTTTAATGTCTTGTATAAAAACTTTCATGCCACTTGAAATCTCTTGTAGGAATGAGGAGAAGCTAATGGATAGGGCAATATTATTTGTCCATTTTCCACTTTCTAAATTTGTTTGAGGAAAGATTTCCATCATTTCTGGGTCTTGTTTTCATTTCCATTTTTGTTTTCCTTTGCTACTCTAAATCTCTCCTATTTAAAACCTTAGAAATAGGGGTGCCTGAGCATCTCAGTTGATTGAGTGTCTGACTCTTGATTGCGGCTCAGGTCATGATCTCAGTTTGTTGAGACTGAGCCCTGCATCGGGCTCTGCACTGATAGCATAGAGCCTGCTTGGGATTTTCTCTCTCCCTCTCTCCCCCTGCCCCTTCCCTGCTTGTGCACTCTCTTTCTCTCTCAAAACAAATAAATCAACATTTTTTTTAAATAAAAAAATAAAGGGGCATCTGAGCGGCTCAGTCGGTTAAGCGTCTGACTTTGGCTCGGGTCACGACCTCACGAACCCCGCATTGGGCTCTGGGCTGACAGCTCGGAGCCTGGAGCCCGCTTCAGATTCTGTGTCTTCCTCTGTCTGCCCCTCCGTTGCTTGCACTCTGTCTCTCGCATTGTCTCAAAAAATAAATAAACATTAAAATTTTTTTTAATTAAAAAATAAAACTTTAGAAATAAAGAGGTTTTAGCCATACTTCTAAGTAATCGTTTAACTCAAATTTCATTGAAAATGTATATGTGTTGGCAGTCCGCAGCTGTTAGTCAAACAAGTCTCACACATGCCGCCTGCCGACTAACACACACACATTGTGGCTGTGATTATGCATCTGGCGGTATAGTTTGCTCAGCTGGGCCAACCGGCACTTCTGGCCATCTAGAATCGTGCTATCAAGGAGCTAAAACACAGATGACTCAATTACCCTACCATAACTCTTAAAGAAATTCAGTGATCACTCATTATGAACAAATATAATGGGGGAAGTACATAGTCTCTTAGAATTTTAGGTTCCTCCTATTAAAAATTTGAAGAGGCATTTTGCAACCTCAGAGGAAACTTTTGGCATCCGCATTTTTTTCAATATCCCCTTGCATTTTGTACACATTTCTTAGACCACCTGGATTTAGGCACCCTCAGGGTGACCCCTATACCTGTTAATGACACTCTACTGACATATCGCTTCCTCAAAGATATATTTTTGTTTTGGAATCTCTTTTGTTGTACTGAGTCAATCCCTGTTTGTGTTTCTGCTAATGTCATACGTGTCATGAACACGCAAACACACAGTAGGAAATCTAGCCATGTTCAAAGGTATGCAGCCACGTATGACCTAAACGGAGGCACATAAATGCTTTGTCAGGGCAATCGGATTCTCCCATTCATACACCAGCTTGTGTTAGCCTGTTTGTCCTTGGAATACCTTTTTATCCTTTTGTAGACAAGACCAATAATTCATGAGAGAGCTGGGAATAGAAAATAGTCCTCCCTATTCCCATCAGAGTATTCTTGCCACTAGGTTATATTGACTCCTTATACACATTAGCTGTTTCACTTGCACACTGAAACAGATCAGTATTTTTGATTGAGTTTGACATTTTGAAATTTAACTACAATAGCTTACCCTATAAACAGGAAGTGACTGTAAAACAGATGTTCTTATTTAGAGAACATGTACCAAAAGAGCAAAACACTAAATTTGTCCTTGCTGTAATTGTGTCATTTAAACCAAGAGGAACAAGTCAGAGCCCTAAGACTGAAGAAACCCTGATAGGAAAATTATGCCATCATTCAATGTTATAAGATGTCACCTGAAGAAAGAATGTGATTTAAGGTTCAACACTGTTTCCAGGTGATATGAATACCAATTTCCAAATTCTGGTATACAATTACTGAGTGAAAATCTTCCAGTATGTATGAAAGTAAAGATCTGTGCATGATTTTTAATACATTAGGGAAAAGACTCATCCTTAAACTCTGGAAACCAATGACTATATTCAAAATTTTGTGAAAATTAATTCTCTGCATTCATTAATCATTAGCTTTGTCTATGAAAGTTAGGCAGATGATTTGTTTGCTTAAAAAAGACAAAATTAGCATGAAAGCAGTCAATTCTGAAATCAAAAATTTATCAATGTATCATGAATATATGTGTTGAATGGAATATATGTGTTTTTAGAAAAAGAAAATGAGTATTTCAAAGCACTTCATCCGGAGATAATACTTATGACTACCCTGTGATGCCTTCTAAGATAATCTACACTCATCCACCACTCCTCAGAGAAGATGGGCATGAGGACCATATTAGTACTTAATAGATTAATTCACCTGGTTGTAATTGCTGGGACCATTGTGGACAAACGATCCAGGTTGGGGCAAGGTATTTGGAATAAGCATATTAACAGATTTAATTAGTTACTTATCAGAAGCTAAGTAGTATATGTGATTTTTCTTTTGGCTTTTTTTTTTCTTTTTTAATTTTTTTGGTCAGACATTAGAGTGCCTTTTGGAGAAGCCATAATGACACATGACTAACTGGAACTGAGACCAGATAATGCTAATCTGTTGAGAGAGGAAATGAATCAAACACTTAAGGAGATGCTGTCATGAGAAACTCCGTAGCTCTGATGGAGATAACACACACTTGGTGCTTGCCTTTCAAGAATAAGTCCCAATGTGATGTGTCTGTACTTAATTTCCTGTTCCTAAATTATGTGGCATCTGCTCATTTCTTCCTTGCCAAAAGGAAAAGCAAAGACTAAAAATGTATTCCATTACTTAAGGCAACCTAACTGGGGTATTATTTGTTGTGTTATGGCTGCAATATTCAAATTTTCTTGAGTCAACCAAATTCAGATATGTAATCTTAAAACTGTATTTCTAAATCTGACTTTGATTTTTTTTACTTTGAATCTGCCTCATGTCACAGAATTTAACTTATACATGTAGGGGCTGTCAAATGGATCGTTTTTTTTTTTAAATTATGTAAATTGAGACACCTGACTGCCTCAGTTGGTGGAGCATAGGACTCTTGATCTCAGGACTGGAAGTGTGAGCCCCACGGGGGGTGGGGTGGGCACAGAGATTACTTTAAAAAAGAAAAAGGAAATGAAAAATATGTAAATTAATTGTCGTCTAGTTCAGAAACTTTATTTTAGGTATTCCCTGATATTCTCATCTTCCCAAAGAAGATGGACCGACCAAGGTAGCCTCCCTAAGAATCTCCTTCTGGAATTGCACGCATGCCAGTGATGGTGTGTGCATGGACCAGAGATCCATCATACTTCTGAATAAGATGGTTCTGGGCCAGCATCAGCCACTGATTTTCTCATCACTTTGGAAGGATGATGTCTCATAGTGGCTCATACCAGTGATTCATTCTAATTTTCTGGGTGCACACTCTGATTTCCCTGGTGTGTTTGGGTACATAGTTTATCTGCCCTGCTATAGTAACATCATGATATATTTCTCCGATGTGAAGCTTCTTGAATCATGGGATGATGAAACAGGTTTCAATTATTACTAGCTTCTAAGTTCAACAGTAAACATTACACTTGTTTTTCAGGCACTTGAGAAACATAGAAATAATAAGGAAAGGGATTATCAGGGGCCACCTCTCATATCTAGCTGCACCATAACCTACTTGGCTATTCTCACTGGAAAGTGAAATGGAAATTTTCCAGTGTAGTTCCTCACTCAAAATTCTCTTGTCTTGGATAATCCCTAAAATTCAGGGATTTAATTTCATAATATTTTATTAGTTACACTTACATTATCAGAATAGAGTCTTTGTTCCCAAAGAACTTGTCCTTTTTTTCTTCCTGTTTTTCTTGAACTTATTTCTAGAGAAAATACCAGAACACCATTAAGCATCAGCTAAGTAATTGAAAATATAAAAAAGAGGTATCATGAGACCAATATTGAGCTGTATACAAGAGTATAGAATTGTAACAAAACAATACATAAGTATTGACTTTTATAAAAGTATATATATATATATATATATATATATATATATATATATATAAGCAGCCCCAATGACTAACCATCCTATCTGTGGAAAAAACTAAAGGGAGTATTTAAAAAAAAACATATTGAAAATAAAAGAAAGAGTAAGGATAGTGAGAGGAAGCTAGAAACAGCAGCTGTTGCCGTTTGCATTGAGTTAATCTTTATTAGAATAAAATGTGAACAGGAGTTTCCATTATCCTTGGAACTTCTATTTTCATAGATTTCAATAATAATCATGCCATGACCGTGGTGGCTAGTGATAGCCATTTAGTGAAATAAATCAAAACAGTACATAATCATCTTACTCGGTTTTCTGCCCCTATTCTCAAGAAATAAATTGCCTGAACATGTCACGTTATTTTTCTCTCCACCTCGCTTGTTCACCTCTCCACCCCTGCAGACATCCTGTGTTCCAAGATTATTAGAGGAAACTTAAGGCCAAAAGTTCAAAACAAGTAATTTTCATCTGTTAGGAAGGGGAAATGGATGAAATATAAAATGTGTGTTGGTGCTTTTGTATTCTTCCCTCTGACTGGTTGTTGGTGATTATGTACCTTAAGTATAGCAATGGACTCACGGAATCATAAGACACTCTGTACCTATAATTTATCTCATTTAAAGATATGTTATTTATGTTTCCTGTGTCTGAAAACATTAAAGAAATTTGATGCACCTCAGGTAAAAAGAAACATAAACATTATTAAAACCAGATAATCTATAATGGTAAACCAATAATTTATTGGTCTGATTGTTAGTCTTTCTTGCAAGTAAATGTCCACATTTTAAACGGGTCATATCTCTAAAATATGATGGATCCACCAGACAGAGGAAAAAGTCATCCTCTGCCAAAGGGTGGTGAGGGAAACGTTATCTGAACTACACAATAATAGAAACGTGTTTTAGTAATATTCTAGTAATATGATAAAATGTGGGATTTTTAAGTGTTAATTTATAGAATATTTTAATTTTAAAGAACTTTTACCCTCAGCATGTTCTTTGAAAATGCTTTATTAATAGCCAGAAGAATTAAATTTACCATAACATTAATTAAAAATTGTCAAGAGATGGGGTGCCTGGGTGACTTAGTCGGTTAAGTGTTCAACTTCTGCTCAGGTCATGATCTTGCAGTTCGTGGGTTCGAGCCCGGCGTCAGGCTCTCTGCTGACAGCACAGATCCTGGAGCCTGCTTCGGATTCTGTGTCTCCTTCTCTCTGCCCCTCCCCCACTGGTGCACGCGCTCTCTCTCTCTCTCTCTCTCTCTTCTTTCTCTCTCTCTCTCTTCTTTCTCTCTTTCAAATAAAACATTTAAAAAATTAAAAAAAATAGTCAAGACAGTTTGTGAGAACAGAGACATGGCATAATAAATCACACATGGCCACCTTTAAAACACTTGAAAATCATGTTTTAAGAGATAATTTCCTAAGAATACAATTCAAGATTGGTCATCATTTTGGGAATTCATTCTGTTCTTTTAAAAGATTTTATGAAAACTCTAGAACGTGCTGAGAGAATTTTAGAAAGGTTTTATTATGTAGCACCCAATTCCAACAATTTTGAACCAGTGGTGCATTTCTGTTGTTTTTTGTACGGGCAGAGAAAAGAAACTGAATGACTTCAGGAATAAAATAGCCTGAACCTTTTATCATTCACATTCAATTCCTTTTAATGCATCACCCAGGGCTGACATAATTCTTCTATTATCCTACACAGATTGGGAAAGAAAATGCTGTAGCCTGGAAACTTCAGACAAAATCCCAAATCTGGTCAAGGTAAAGTGGGTTTAATAAATGCCAGTCTACTTACAAGTTTCAAATCTTTAAAATCCTGCATGAATTATCCCCATCTTACCTGGCCTCTCTCTCATTTACTTTGGAAGAAGGAGTGGATAATATGCTACCCTCTTTTCCAATTTCCTTCTCTGATTTCGTTGCATTTAGTGTGTTCCCCAGAGGCCTCTGGGAAGGCTGCAGGCAGTCATTTACATGTAGTCTTTCTCTTTGGAGGCTGTTCTGGGGAAAGGGTAATTTATTGTCTTTACTTCCTTCACAGAATTTTTTTTTTCAAAATCTCTTCTTTCTTCTCCCAGCTAGATCTTTTTGAACTTGCCCACTTTTTGCTCCGTAAATCCTATCAAAGAACAGCCAGTCCCAACGGAAGCTCCACACTGTGGAGGCTGGCTCAAAACTACAGAGATCTCTCGACGCCATCGTGTTCGTAATCCCACAACCAACGATACTCTTTTTCCAAAGGTGAAGTAGAATTCGTGCCATCCTCGGTGACATTTATCCAGCAGACAAGAAATAGTCCGAAGTTTCTTGTAAGCTTCAGGTTGAATGTGCAGTTCAGTACACACACCAAAAATTTCGAAATGCACATGAGCCCAAGACCTGTCCTTGGGGAAACCAACCAGTGCATAAACAACCAGACAACATCCACAACAAAATACTATCTCTTGGGAAAATTTGCATAGATAGATAGATAGATAGAGACGATGACACACATATTTATGTATATAAACACATTCTCAGTTGTGCTTATGATGTCAAATTCTCCACCACACAATGTAAGAAACTTAAGGATTCTCTTTCCCCTCCCATTTCAGCTTCATAGTCAATTTTATGAAGAAAATCATCATCATCTATAATGATGGCAAGGTCAGTGCATTTGCCATTCTACAAAGTGCTGCTGCTTCCATGGCCATATTAAAAACAACATGGTATAATACCTATAGGTAATATAAATATCAATATAATAATTGGAAATGCAAAGACTTCCTGGAATTCTATAGAGATTGGGAATATATATATATATTGGGAATATATATATATATTGGGAATATATATATATATATATATATATATATATATAGCTGAAAGATGATTTTGGGTTTAAGTTCTGTGCTAAATCAAACCAAATACAGCTTCTCTATTAGCATAGTCAAATTGAACTGATTTTTCAGGCTTCATGTCTATTCAGTAGAAGTATCCAGACTCTATCTCTCACTTTTATCACTAAAATCTTTCCTTTCGGTATGCTCCAAGTAAGATTCTCATTTTTGTTAATGAAAGGATTATAGAACTATGGAAGCTCTAATACCCCCTAAGCATTGCTGTTGATCTTGAACTGCCATTCGTCTTTCAGTGTCTCCATTTTTAGTCTTGCAATAGACTCTGAACTACAGTTGAGAAACGAAAAATTGCATAAGATGTTTTAACAAAATCACCTGAGAATCAAAGTCTGTGATATCTTAACTATTGTAATCATGCTTTGGACCAAGGAAAGGAGGGTTTTTCTAATAGATTCCATATCTGCACCTTAATTTTTCCAAGTTGTAAACATACGTAGCCTTCCAAAGCTCATCTACACCAACAAATATCAAGTGTTTTGATTAAAAAAAATAGCTAATGGACATATGCAAATTTTAAGAGTATCTGTAATTGGATAATATTTAACAAATATGAAATAACATTTTCTAGCCTTGTTCCTACAAAATTTGATAGCCAGACCTGGACTGTCCAAACTTCTGGGCTTGGGATTGATTATGTGTCATGGGGAAGTTGAAATCTATTCCCCTGTTACTCTCTAGAATCACAAACTTTCTTTCCTTTATTTTTGTTCTGACATTCTAGAAAATAATGGGAGTGCCAAGAGAATTTTAGGTTTTCTGAGAAAAGAGACATTTCTTCTCTCTCACAGACATACATACACTTTACCACTTCTCTTCTCTCTCCCTCTCTCTCTCTGTCTCCCTGCCTCCCTTACATATACACTGTACACACACACACACACACACACACACACACACATATACTTTGGCAGGGATATCTTCTGAATAACTGGAATGATATCTTCCTTGCCACTTGAAGTTAGGCATGGCTATGAAACTCCCATTGGTAAATGAAAAGCAGACATAATGTGGTCATGTCTAAGCAAAAACATTTAATTGCTGATATTCTATATAAAAATTTTCTTTTCACCTAAAGTTCCAACTAGTAGTACTTTTTTATCAGCTTGAGTTTCACAGGAGCTATCATAATCTCTGTAATACTTCCAAATAGTCATAAGAGGTTGCCATTTAATGGGGTAATTCTTCTTAGCAATTGAGCAATTGTGGGTATATACATGCTTTGTTCACTGATTCATTTATTTTGGACACAATATTAGTTATATTTTGTTTAGGTGTCTAAATTAAGAAGCTTAGAAATGAAATTCACTTTTCAAAGATAATACTAGTTTTAGTTTCAGCCATATCTCTTATTATCTGCCTACATCAGTTAACTTACGAGCATTCCATATTTCTCCAAAAAGGAGAAATTTCTCCAGGGTAGACAATACATGCAGGTAATCTGTGAGTCACTGAGATAAAGTCTTTCATCATGTTGTAAGAAAATAATAATAATAAACATAAAGAGTAAAAGAGAGGGAGACAGAGAAAGAACTAAGTGCTAAAGCTTTGGTTCTCAACATTTAGCTGCTTCCGAATCAAGAGAGCTTGTTAAAACATAGATTGGCGGGTGTAGAAGACAGAATTCTACAAGGGTTCCCAAGATTCCTGGCCCAGGTCAATGTACACCTTCTTGAACTTATTCAACTCAAACACTAATTTAGTTGGTGCTATGAAGGGATTATTGCAGAGGTAATTGAAGGCCCAAGTCAGTTGACCTTACGAGAGAGTGATCATCTAGGTGTGTTTGACCTAATATTAAATCTGGGTCTAGAGGTCAGAGACAGAGAAAGTGAGACATCAGAAGCACTAGAAGGACATGGCCCACGACTCAGGCTTAAAGGTGGAAAGGACCACAGGTGAGGCATTAGGGTCATCTGTTGGAGCAGAGAGCAGGCCTCGGGGCTGACAACCTGAAACAACATGGGGCTGCAGTCCTATATCTACAGGGAACTAAATTCATCCCCAAACCAGAATGAGCTTGAACGTTCATTCTTCGCCAGAGCTTCCAGACAAAAACCCAGCTCCGCCCACACCTTGATTTCAGCCCTGTGATACCATGAGCAGAAAAGCCAGTGTGCCGTAATGAATTGTGACTTACAGATCTGTGAGTGAATAAATGCGTTTTGTTTTAAGTTGCTGTGTTTTGGGGCGCCTGGGTGGCGCAGTCGGTTAAGCGTCCAACTTCAGCCAGGTCACGATCTCGCGGTCCGTGAGTTCGAGCCCCGCGTCGGGCTCTGGGCTGATGGCTCAGAGCCTGGACCCTGCTTCCGATTCTGTGTCTCCCTCTCTCTCTGCCCCTCGCCCGTTCACGCTCTGTCTCTCTCTGTCTCAAAAATAAATAAACGTTAAAAAAATTAAAAAAAAAAAAAAAAAAAAGAAAGAAAAGCCAGTGTGCCGTAATGAATTGTGACCTACAGATCTGTGAGTGAATAAATGCGTTTTGTTTTAAGTTGCTGTGTTTTGGGGCGCCTGGGTGGCGCAGTCGGTTAAGCGTCCAACTTCAGCCAGGTCACGATCTCGCGGTCCGTGAGTTCGAGCCCCGCGTCGGGCTCTGGGCTGATGGCTCAGAGCCTGGACCCTGCTTCCGATTCTGTGTCTCCCTCTCTCTCTGCCCCTCGCCCGTTCACGCTCTGTCTCTCTCTGTCTCAAAAATAAATAAACGTTAAAAAAATTAAAAAAAAAAAAAAAAAAAAGAAAGAAAAGCCAGTGTGCCGTAATGAATTGTGACCTACAGATCTGTGAGTGAATAAATGCGTTTTGTTTTAAGTTGCTGTGTTTTGATGATTTGTTACACAGCAAGTGAAAATGAATAACTCGGCCTTTCCCCCAGAGCTTCTCATTTAGCTGCTCTGAGGTGGAGCCTGAGAATTTGTACTTCTAACAAATTTGCAGATGCTACTACTGCTTCTGCCATTCACAATCTGAAAAAAAAACAAAAAAAAAAAAAACAAAAAAACAAAACAGCCATCTGGAAGGGTTTGGGGCCATGGGTGTCACAAGGAAGAAAATCGAAGAACTGACAGGTGGTTGAGTTATACTGTGTGGCAATGCTTACTGAGTCCACTCAGTAGGCAATGTGGCCAGGAATCAATAAAATGTAAGTTAATAGCGTAGGTAGGTTGTTTTAGGCATTGACATTCTGGCTGAAGACACACAGTTGTCTAATCAGAAATAAGACAACATTGTTTCTTGGTTCTATTTTCATTGGTACTCTTACTATGACCATTACCATTGAGGAAACACCCAGTTTCCAATGACAGTGACATAGATGGATTGGTGGACTGATTGCTACTCTATTTGTCCTACGGTGGCATGCAGTAGAGAGAGTAAGCAAAAGAGAATTTTTGGAATGTTTAGATGATTCTACATGTAGACCCTGAGTGAATCTTCCTTTTATTTTTTATTATATAAATATTAAGGCATATGCCAAAATTGAAAGAATAGCATAATAAACTCCCATGCACTTATAAACCACATAAACGAGCTTTAACAATGAACAACGGGGCACCTGGGTAGCTCAGTCAGTTACGAATCTGACTTCTGCTCAGGTCATGATCTCACAGTCTGGGTGTGAGACCTGCGTCAGGTTCTGTGTTGAGAACTCAGAGCCCAGAGCCTGTTTGGGATTCTGTGTCTCCCTCTCTCTCTGTCCCTCCCCTTCTCATGCTCTGTCTCTCTCTCTCTCTCTCTCTCTCTGTCTCAAAAATAATAAACATTAAAAAAAACCCAGAAACCAATGAACAACAAATGGCCAATCCTGTCCCATCCATGTCGCCATCCAATTTCTGACACCTGAGTGATTATTTTGAAGCTAATCCCATGCATATTATTTAATTAATGGCAGACATTAGAGTATATATATTTCTAACCATCACATTCTACTTGATGCTTTCACAAAGTGATGAGCTATGAGGCAAAGCATATGAATAGTTTAAGGAGGACATCAAAACTTTATGGAATAAAAATTCTTCTAAATTGTAGGTGAATATCATTTTTAAAACTTATTCTTTCCATTTATCTAAAAATTGCTTTTGTTGAAAATTATGGGATACTGGCTGTTAGTGGTAACGGAAGAAACTTAAGTCAGCAGGAATTGCCTAATTATTCAATATGTGGAGAATTTATTTATTATAAGTGCCAGGAAGACCATAAGTCTCTGGAACAGTCTTGAACCTTCACGAAATCTGCTCCCATAGAATTGAGGACTTTCAGAGACCAATATATATTCATAACACACAGTCTTGGATTTTATAAGCCTGCTTGTTCTTTTAGGGCATAAAACAAATTTTACCCAGATCACCTTTGCCAAGTAGAGCATTTTGGTAGAGACAGAATTAATTAATTAATTAATTAATGCATTCACATAAATATATTTGCAATTATATGTATAAAAACATACTTATTTACATTACGTGGGTGTTCATATGTAAATAAATATGTATATATTTATATCTGATCCTAGCTTCTGTCTGGCATCACCACTCAATATATTTCCTCTGGTACCTCATGTTTTAGGTTATTGGACTACCCTTTACATGCTGTATACACTTTTGTAAAATATATATGTATACATGTATATTTTATTTTAGAGAGAGAGAGAAAGGTGGGTGGAGAGGGGCAGAGGGAGAGGGAGAAGACAGAGAGAGAGAGAGAGAGAGAGAGAGAGAGAATCCGAAGTACCTCCATGATCATCACGAACCCCATTGCAGTCCTCAATCCCACACCTCTGACCTGAACCGAAATCAAGAGGCAGACGCTCAACTGACTGAGCCGTCCAGGAGCCCCGGCTTACTTCTGTACAGAAATATTATGTATAATTCCTTGAGTCTTTGTGTGTTATATTCCCTTTGCCTGAAATATTTGCCCTTATTTTGCCCAGTTCCTTCCAAGTCTCATTCAATATTCGCCCAAAGTTACTCTGTACCTTCTGTCCCCATTATCCTATCAACAAATAAAGAGGTTCCCTGATTAATAATATCAAATAGTATTTTTATAATTTTAATTATCTTCTAACAGATAGATATTCTTCAGTCTGCAAATTCAGATAGTCAAATTGTATAGAAAGTAATCATTCCCCCAAATGTTAAATTATCAAATGGGTGAATCAATAAATATACTGAAGTTAATAGAATTTGTTAATAAAGTAATACCTTAGTTACTGACATAGACTCTATGGTCATTCAGTAAAACTTTTTTTTTTTTTTTTCCTGCTGAACATAATCCTAGACTATATATCCTGGCTAAATTGCTAGGTCAGTCCATGTGATTTATTTTAATCTGAGCTATATGAGTTGTGTTTTATGCCTCTAGTCATGACCAACTAAATATTTCCTATGTGGTCCTCTCTTCCCTTTCTCTTTATTCAACTGCTAGCTGAATCCCAAACCCCTGGGTAACTTTAAAAGTGTACAATTCTTTAAATATAACAGCCTCTTCTAGAATGTGTGGAGCCAGGCACCGCTCCCATCAAGTGTTACCTGGGCAAGAAACAATGTTTTCTTGTTAAAGCAGCTGGCATTAATTTAATTAATACAAAAGTTGTTTCCAGAAGTGTGATACAGAATTGAAATCCTTCAACTATGTCTCATTGTTGGTCAGGCAATGAGCTTCAAGGATATTGACAAAAGAAGTTGGAAAAAGGGAATCTCTATTATGTGAGGGAACAAATGTCCAGAATGTTACCTGTGATAACTCATAAGCAAGCCACCTGCCTACTGAAACACTAGCTCTAGCAGAAGAGACTGGAAAACAGAAGTTAGTAATGCATGTGGGCAGCTATTAGGGACATTTAGCAAGGTGTTAGATGAAGAAAATGGCCTCGAGTTATAATTGCTTTATTTGCCAGCAGAAGTAAGAGAAAATAGAAAGTACAGATATTTGAGGCCAGAGAAGATTAGCTTCTGGAACCCCCAACAATAGGAATAATTTTTTTTTATTTTTAACCTCAAAACCTCTTGGCCTTTCTTTTGAAAATAAGACTAAGGTCAGCTTCAAGGTCACCCCTAATAAACTGAGCAAGAATATCATAGAGACAAGGAAGAAGTAAGGAAAAATGAGAACGAATAAGGCACCTGGAACTGACTGAACACAAATGTTAAAAGACTAGTGGCTCAGTGGGTTAAGCGTCTGTCGGACTTCCGCTCAGGTCATGATCTCATGGTTTGTGGGTTTGAGCCCCAGGTCAGGCTCTGTGCTGACAGCTCAGAGCCTGGACCCTACTTTGGATTCTGTGTCTCCCTCTCTCTCTGCTCCTCTGTCTCTCGCTCTGTCTCTCTCTCAAAAATAAAAAACATTTAAAAGATGTTAAAAGACAATTTCATTTTTAAGGGAATGTTATTGTCAAAGAAACTACAATTCCAAACTAAAAAAGATAATCTTTGACAATGTTCTGGTCTCAAAATTTTTACCAAGAGGAAGTTGGCTGCAGGAGTCGTAGCCTCCCAGGAAAGCATCGTCCTGAACACTCGCCTTTGCTGTGACTCTGAGATGGGTAAGCAAAATCCTCCCGGCTTTCAGAGCCAGCACAGGGAGAGGACTGTTCAGAGGAGCTCCTTGTGCTCCAGTCACGGCCCTGTCCTTGCCCCGAGCGGGGGTGTGACAGCCGCAGACCGCCAGACCCTTGCCTGCTCCACAAGATTTCATATCGACGCTGATGGCCCAGCTTCTCCTGATCTGTCCCTTCTGTGAATCAGAGCTTTCATTGTCGCTGTTGTACCTTTTCTCACGGACGGTTTCAGAGAAATTGTCTTTTTAGTTTACAGGTCTCCATAGCTCAAAAACCAATGTGTACTCTTGAGCTTGTCATGGCTGAATGAGATTGGGGACTGCCTCCCTCGGAGAGCAGGTGAGTGCTGTGTTGAGGCAAAACAATTAAATAGCTACTTGGTGAACAGAAGGGCCCTCCGTGACAGGGAACGACTGGATGCTTACGTGTCTTTACCTTTGGGACACAGAATTACACCGTATTTTTCATCCTCTTTTTTTCATGGGTCCTTATGACTAAATTCTGTCCGTGGATTACGAGAGGATGTTGTATTCCACTTTTAGTTAAAATGCCTCCCCCCACATATACACACAAAATGAAATGAAATGAAGTAATAAAACAAAATGAAACAATAAAATAAAAAGGGCACTAAAACATTTTCATGCTGTCATCTATCCATTTGTTCCTGGTCAGTTGACTGGTGTTAACACCCAGAGTCACCTTGGAAGCTCTGTGACAATGGCAGCTTCCTGTCAGCTTAGGTTTCTGACAGGACCTGGGAGAAGACATTGCCTCCCGCACATCTCCCGACAGCCTCCCTCAACACACACTAGAGTCGACTTTGAGCAAGAAAGAGATTTTATTATGTTAATTCACTGAGATTTGGGGATTTAGCTAGTACAGCACCTAGTGTCGTTTTAACTAATAGTAACCTTCAATTAAAGCCCAGATTTAGTGTCTAACTCTGACAGAACTCAATAAACATATATAATCTCCCAAATGCCATTTTATAGGCTTCCAAAAATTCCACTTTCATACATTTCAGTTCTCTTTCTACTTAAAATGCATATACATTTCTCACACTACAAAATATCACTGTCTTTCCTGCCGATCTGACCCGGGGATCTTACTTATGCCAGCCTCCTCTCCAAGCTGCCTACATCAATGTATTTACCCGAGGGCACTTTCTTATAACTGCTTTTTTAGCTCCAAAAGGAGAATTTCTGTTTTTCCTGCTTTGAAAATGATAGCCCTGATTAGCTCTTCTCGGTTTCCCACATTGCCCTAGGAATCCACCAAGGAGGTGGCTACAAGACTCTATAAACTACATTAACATTTTCTCATAGATGTGTATTTTTTTTAAGTTCATGTACTTATTTTGGGAGAGACAGAGTGCACAAGCAAATGGGGGAGGGGAAGAGAGAGAGGGAGAGAGAGAACCCCAAGCGGGCTCTACACTGTCAGCATAGAGCCCCACGATGTGGGGCTCGAACCCAAGAACCGAGAGATCATGACATGAACCCAACTCAAGAGTCAGATGCTTAGCCAACTCAACCACCCAGATGACCCGAGAATATGTATTTTTTATATGCACCTAGAATTCTGGGTCACAGGAGACGCAGTGGCTACCGGTCCCATTTTACTAACAAGTAAAAGCCTGGGAGCTGACCCGTAGATTATGCTGGTACATGGCTGACCTGGTCTTCACATTCCTACCTCCTGTGCTTCCAAACTCAGCACAGCACTATCAGCTCTTCACGTAGCACAACAGATCACTCGTGCTTTCTTTTCTTTTAACTTTATTCCTGAGATCTGAAAAAGCATGTTATACTCTGCATACGTTTCAGCATCTCTCCTAGTTTCTCAAACATCAGGGGCTCCGGTCAAAAAAAAAAAACAAAAAACAACTGATTGGAGAATTGTTTCCAGGCTTCATGTCACTTATTCATTCATTCGTTCATTTTCTTCTGAGAGGAGTGACTCTTGGCTGTCCTGGGCATTCACAGCTGTCTCCTTTCTTGGGAGTTGATTTATGCCTCACACAAGGCTCACTACGTACAAGGCTCACTACATGAAATTTCCTGTCTGTATTCCAGATGAAAGGAGACAGCATTAGGGAAGGAGTTGCACTTCAACATGGTTTGTGTAAGTGTGTACCTAACATTTGAGGAACACTTGGAAGAAAAAATGTAGAAAATTTTCCTTTACCTGCTTACTCTTTTTTTTAAGTGTATTTATTTTGAGAGAGAGACAGCATGAGTGGGGAGGGGCAGAGAGAGAGGGAGAGAGAGAATTGTAAGCAGGCTCCATGCTGTCAGCACAGAGCCTGACTCTGGGCTCAAACTCACAAAACAGAGAGATCATGACCTGAGCTGAAACCAAGAGTAAGGCGCCCCTTTGCTTGATTACTGAATGCAAATATCTATAAAAGTAGGCAAGCTAGGGTCAGCATTTTTTAAAAAATGTCTATTTTTGGAGGGAGAGAGAGAGAGAGCTCCCTAGCAGGAGCAGCGGAGGGGAAGAGAGAGAGGAAGACACAGAATCCGAAGCAGGCTCCGTGCTCCCAGCTGTCAGCACAGAGTCCAACGCGGGGCTGGAACTCACCCTGGGGAGATCACGACCTGAGCCGGTCTGACGTTTCCACCCAGGAGCCCCAGCCTTTATCAGTTTTACAAAATGACACGCACATTCTCATTGGACGGCTTGTTATTTCTTCTAGTCGCCTTCCTCACTGATTATTTGTCATGGATCGTATCTTGTAAATACTTAAACATATTTTGTCTATTTATCACATGTCTGGGTTTATGTGTTTAGTGGGAGAGGGGGTAACACTTCCCCCTTCGCAGGACTGATTGCATTATTAAATGAGAAACACCTGGGGAAAGGATATTCTAAGAATGCAGTGATCTAATGTGTTGTTGAATGGTTTTCCGATACAGAAAGAGAAGTGTTTAGTTAACTTTTCAGAATCGTTAAAAGGGAAAAGAGAAAATAATAAAAAATAATAGCATCGTAATTAGATTAGACTGGAGAAATCATGTGGGAGGACAGTGGGTTAGTAAGAGATTCCTCTACTCCCGCCCAGGCTTTATTGGAACAACCTGGTGCTTTGAATGCTTGTGTTATTTGGGCAACCCTCACTCTCTGGGACGAGTGGGGTATGAGCTGCTTTTTGAAAATGAGATGGTGGGACTTGTGAGGCCCTCACAAAAGTTGGGCTACCGAAAATTCTCCAGGGAAGCCAGAGCCGGTAAGCTTGTAGCACATCTGAACTAAGTGGTTCCATTGGAACCGTCTAGCTGGGGATGCATCTCTATGCCAGGGGAAGCCATTTAGGACTTTCTCCCCAGACTCAGACGAAGTATTTTGGGGCAGGAAAAAGTGCCCTCAGGGTGGGGTGGTTGGCCCGCTCCTTCTCTGCAATTATTCCTGATCAATCCATAGGCCTGAGAGGAAACTGTTGTCTGCAGACCCCCGCACCCCTTTCTTTAGTCGTCTGGAACTGTCATTTACTTGGCATTGCAGCCCCATGATTCATGGATTGTTACCCTCTTCTTCCAGATAGGGGACCTGAGTTTCAAAACTAGTCATGGGAGAGTGAATTTGATTAGAGTTCTGTATGACCTCCAAATGATGCTTTATTCTTCTTTGCATGCTTTTTCTCAAAACATCGCATATAAACATTTCCCAGAGGAGGAGACTGAAACTTGGAGGGATTAGCTGACTTCTGGAAGTTGTCATGGCCTGTACTTGGCTTATCAGGTCATGACCTTTCTCTTCAGCTTCTACACCTGATGGTCTTTGCACTATACCAGTCTCTTTACTCTCTTTACTTTAAATTGTCATTTTTCACAAGAAAAAAATTGTAAGTTTGTGAGGTGATGCATGTTAACTAAACTTATTGTGGTGATCACTTCACGATATTTGTGCCCATCACATCGTTATGTTGTGCACCTGAAACTAATACAATATTTATGTCAATTATATCTCGGTAAAGCTGGGGATGTGTTTAAAATTTTAAAATACTGATAATTGTTATTTTGCCTCAGGCTACCATGAGAATTTGTAATGTCCACAGTGAAATTTGGCTTATTGTCTATTATTGACAACAATGGCAATACTGGATTTAAGCCATAGTTACAAGCCTCTAAAAATACCCTAAAAATAACTTTGATGAATGATATTTTTGGTTTGAAGCTGAAAAATAATCCTTTGAAAATATCTGTGTAATTATGTATGCAAAACACAGGAAATTTCATCAATTTGATCTTTTTTAATATGTTTTATAAGTCAAAGAGCCAGTTAGTGGAGATGTATATAATAGGGTACTCCTGTCATGTTTTTCTAATGATGTTTCATGTCAACAAACCAAGTATTCATTCTTTGTGCTGTTTAAAATAGTAACGTGAAAATATTTCCAGCTTCATCTTATGGCGAAGGGCCATAACGTGGGCCCATTCCTGAGTAGCCATATGGCAATGGTGCCGCCATCTGCTTATCCTGATTTTCCTTTTCCTGGCAAAACTTGGACCCATATGGGTTCTTTGTGTCTCATCTGTGTACATCACGAGGAGAGGCTGAATCGCTATCTACACTCTTCCCTGGAAACGACTTTTTATAATTACTCTGAACAGGAAGATCATCTCTTTTCTATTTACCTTCTTCTTCCTCTAGTTTTTACACACCTGCCTTCTTCTAATAGAAGCAGGAACAAGTTGATTTCAGGAATATGTGAAGCCTGTCAGGGCAAGCTGTCAGGTTTGAGGCATCATAGTCACCTCAAAGGACTGACGGCCTGTGCTTTGTGGATGTGAAACTTCATCACTCAGGAGATAAAATGATCCATCCTTTTACATGTTGACAGGATAGCAATTTGGTGTCAATGTGGAGAGTCACATACACAGACAATAAGGCAACAAGGAATCTATGAACAGGCCTCTTATATTTGCAGTGACAACTATTTTCAGGAATGCCTCAAATATTTGATATGGGCTCTTTAGAATAATTTTAAGCAACTATGTCAATTTCTTGCGTGACACATTCTTACACTTGAGTGAAAATATGGCAAAAGCCCATTTGCCAATCTGCTCTTTAATGTTTGCCTTCAAATGAAATAATTATATTTATACTATTGAAATATTTAAAAGCATGTATGCATGCTTCTCTTTTTTATTTTAGTGTATTTTAATTTGGTTATTTAGTGTAATTTAATTTGGAATCTGCTTTGTGTATTTTTTTTAACTCAAAAATACCTCTCTACTATGAAAGTATATATGAAGAAAAAATCACTACCATGTTGAGATTAATTAAGTGAATGAAGATAACTCATTCGGGAAACTCAGCGTTTACAGAAAAGAAGTAACTTGGGTGCCTGGGTGCTTCAGTCAGTTAAGTGTCCGAATCTTGATTTCAGCTCAGGTCATGATCTCACAGTCCTGAGGTGGAGTCCCAAGAAGGACTCTGAGCTGGGTGTGTAGCCTGCTTAAGAGTCTCTCTTTCTTCCTTTGCCCCTACCCCGACCCACGTGTCTGTCTGTTTCTCTCTCAAAATAAACAATAAGCAAAAAAGAATTAACTGACCTACAGTCTTGCTCTGCGCAGATGCCCATTAGACAGAACTAATATTGTAGTAAGCATGACGATGAGTGATACAGTATTCACAAAGGAAATTGATCCAGAATATAAAGTTCATCTTTTTGGTCGCTGCCACTGTCTACAAGCTCTGGTATACGTAGTCATTGTGCTTGAGTAATTAGCACATATTCCTTGGCAAGAGCCTCGTGCTTCTACCCTTGTTGTTACTAATGTGCCTTCTAGAAGAGCTTCGAAAAACTGACAAACCATAAAATGTGTAATTTTATTTAAAAACATTATAAATTTGAGATAACAATAATTTGAAGCATCTGGAATTAGGAAGACTTCAGGCAATATAATTGTATATTTTAAAGTATGGTTAATCTGAAAGATGACCATTTAGATGATATCTTTTGAAGAGATTGATCTGATGAGATACCACATTACTCTGACCAAGATGATTAATTAAAGGGTGGGGTCAATTCAGGCCAATCAGAGCCATTGTGCATCTCCTAGCTCTGCAGGCAAAGAATTTTCTTTCCCCATTATGGTTGCAAAGCTAATGGAATATTACCTACAGTTTCTTTGGCAGTCTTCTTTGTCACTGACTGTGGAGAGTCTGAAATACAGAAAAAGCATAACAAAGGGTCAATGTTTGAACACTTGAATCTGGTCATGTCTTTTTTTTTTTAATTTTATTTGAATAAATATAATTTATTGTCAAGTTGACATACTGTGTATACAGTATACTCTTGGTTTTGGGGGTAGATTCCCATGATTCATCGCTTACATACAACACCCAGTGTTCATCCCAGCAAATGCCCTCCCTAATATCCATCACCCATTTTCTCCTCTTCTCTTCCCCTCTCCTCTTCTCTGCACCCCCTCCCCATCCACCCTCAGTTTGTCCTCTGAATTTCAAGTCACTTATGGTTTGCCTCCCTCCCTCTCTGTTTATAATTATTTTTTCCCCTTCCCTTCTCCCATGGTCTTCTGTTATGTTTCTCAAGTTCCACATATGAGTGAAAACATATGATACCTGCCTTTCTCTGAATGACTTATTTCACTTAGCATAATACCCTCCAGTTCCATCCACGTTGCTGCAAATGGCAGGATTTCATTCTTTCTCATTACAAAGTAGTATTCCATTGTATATATAAACCACATCTTTATCCATTCATCAGTTGATGGACATTTAGGAATCTGGTCATATCTTAAGTGGGGCAGAAAGCTCTACACATGTGTTTCTATTTTGGATTCTGATACAGTTTCTTCTTAAAGTTTTTTAATGTTTATTTGTTTTTGAGAGAGAGAGCATGAGCAAGGAGTGGCAGAGAGAGATGGAGACACAGAAACCAAAGCAGGCTCCAGGCTCTGAGCTATCAGCCCAGAGCCCCACATGGGGCTCAAAACCACAAACCGTGAGATCATGACCTGAGCTGAAGTCAGTCACTTAACCGACTGAGCCACCCAGGTGCCGTTGGTATAGTCTCTTTTTAATTTAAGTCAGCTGAGCTTAATATTTAGTTACCACCATTTTTATTATCAGCAACTAAATATTTCTACAATTCACATACCTAAATATCACTACAAATGTATGCAATTTCATCACCTGTTAAATTTAAATGATCCTAATTGCTTATGTGTTTTGTGATGTGCTGTCTTCAGTATGGAGATTTTGACATGGTTATTTTTGGAAATTTCCAGTAAAACTGCCTCCCTACTATCTCTCCTACAGGAGAATAATGCAGAAAACATTTGTTTTGTGGTTGTATGCTAAACACAACATTTTATATGAGTTATAAGGGTCGCTGTGAAACGTACACTTAGGTAACTACTTGGAATTTGGATTGCAAACCCTTAATACATTGTTACCTAGGATATCATGAGGCACTGCATAGCAGTTTTTTACCATGCATATACGCATTGGAATCATTAAGATTGACATTTTTGAAATACTAACTATGAAAATCTTAATAAATATTTCTACCCCACTTACACTTACACGCGCTTGGTGTTTTGTACCAAAAAAAAAAAAAAAATCTGCTGACTGCAAGAATACATCTTGATGTTGTTGTATATCAATAGTCCATTACTTTTACACTCATATTCCACTTTGCGGAATTTTTTTATCCATTCACCTGTTGAGGGAACTTTGAGTTATTTCCAGTTTTCACCTGTTATAAATTAAGCAGTGTATCTTACATGTAAGATTTTTTCAGAGATTTCGGAATGGTAATACCATTTTATACTCTCAGTAGTATAGCTTTTCCGTATCTGTACAAGTGTGTGGTGTGTTCAGCGTTTTGAGTCTTAGCTATTCTAATAAATGTGCAATGACCTATGTTGGGATGTTAATTTGTGTTTCCCTAGTGATTCATGATGTTGATCGTCTGTCCATTTGCTGCTCTGTTCTTTTTATTGCTGAAGTGTCTGCTCAAACATTTTGCCCATTTTTAAAATTAGATTGATCGTTTCTGTTACTATTGAATTTTGGGAGTTCTTTATATATTCTGGATACAAGTTTTTGCATAAGGTATAGGATTTATTAATGCTTTCTCCCAGCCTGTGGCTTCTTTTTTCTTTCTCTTAATGATGTCTTTGGAAGAGCAGATTTTTTTATTTTTTTATTTTTAAGGAAATCCAATTTATCAATGTGTTCTTGGATGTATTGCACTTTGGTGACATCTATTAAAATAATTAGGCTGATTGAAAAAAGTCAAATAAAAAAGAGTAAATTCTATACAGTCATATATATGTATATATATAGAATTATACATACATATATAGAGAGAGTTATACATATATATGTGTATATATATATATATATATATATATATATATATATATAACTCTAGAACAGTACAACTTTCCTATAGTGACAGGGAGTTGGTGAGTATTGACCTGGGGATACAATTATGAAAGGGACAGAAGAAGAGTTAGAGAGCAATGAAAATGATCACTACTTTCATTGTGGTCATGGTTTTTATCATAAATATTTATGACAAAATTTATTAAATTATAAGTTTAAATATGTGCCGCATATTATTTGTCAATTATAACACCTTAAAGCTGATAATTATACATGACATGGCAAACTATATATTCACCTGCTCAGAGCTCAAGTCAAATTGAATAAAGTATGATTTATTTTTATTGTTATCATTGTGGCTTGCATAGCTCTTGAATGGTTTTGTGAACTTCTAATTCTATATTAGGCAAAAATCTGGCACTTAGTGATTATCACAGAAGGATTCAAAGGGTAATGAGACATACAGATATGTGAGTTTGTAGTTTCCAGTGATATGGAAAAGTCCATTCTGTGTGTGTGTGTGTGTGTGTGTGTGTGTGTGTTTCTTTTCTAACTGCAGAGACAGACCTACTGGTAATGATCACAGTTGCAATATTCTATTACTGAATCCCCTAATTTTCCCCGGGTGACTTATTATTACCCTGAATTACTGTTACATTCTGTTTCTGCAGCTCACACTCCAGCTAGAATGCAGATTGTTTATCTTCCACAAGACTAGCCTTGGAATAACTCCTGGTCATAGTGTTTTGACAGTCTGTTTAGAGAAAGAAAGAAGATAGGGGAAAAAAATCAGTAAGTGAAGGCCAGAATGCATGGCAATGAAAACAATAATTAATTTTCTTTTACTTAGAAAGGGAAATAGTGACAATACAGTGAAAATGTGTTAAGTTCCAGGATAATTTGGCTTCAAAGAGGTTACCACTGCTTTAACAGCTAAGGTGGTTGTGTTGGGCATATAAATGGGAAAACCATGGGCAGTAATGGCATATAAATCGCAACCCTATGGCTTACTAGTTGAGAGACTAAAGCGAGGCATTTAATCTTGAGTAGCAGATTCCTATCCTTACCTATTTATTAAAAAAATAGAGAAAAAAGGTTGGTTCACTTTTTCTATCAGGCTTAAAAATGTAAGTATTTACTCACTATGAAATGAAATTAAAAAAAAAATTATGAGCCATCTGAAGCACAATACCTAAGAGTAAAAGAATACTATTTGGGGATAAGACAAAGTTTTGGTTCAAGCCTTGAACTAAAATTTATAGCAGGGATCGGTACACATACTCAACTGAAAATTGGTAATAAAACCAATTTTATTTATTGTAATAAAACGACTCCTCCAGGTTTAACTATAACGAACACCAAGTCTATCCCCCCTAATAAAGCAAGGTTCCCAGAAGTGTTGTTTTCTCTGCAGATTCTTCTGTGCTCTTTTACCCAGCATACAGTCTTCAGGAACTAATCCATCTATGCCAGTCAGATGCCATCTTAAAGACTTACTATGCCATTCAGATTTCATGTTCCAAGCACTATCCTATTCTTGCCTGAAACTCGACCTCACTGAAAAATCCGCTTTCTCACAGCTGGTTTTTCCTTCCTGTAAGTGTGATATCAAATGCATTACAGATAGATTCATACATAGACAATCCCTCCATGCAAGTATGTTGCTTTTTAATTGTAGGAAAAAATACGTATAACATCAAATTTAGCATCTTAACCATTTTTAGGTGTACAGTGCATAGAATTATTTACATTTGCATTATTTCTTTTTTTTTTTTTTTGTAATTCTTTTTTTCAACGTTTATTTATTTTTGGGACAGAGAGAGACAGAGCATGAACGGGGGAGGGTCAGAGAGAGGGAGACACAGAATCGGAAACAGGCTCCAGGCTCTGAGCCATCAGCCCAGAGCCTGACGCGGGGCTCGAACTCATGGACCGCGAGATCGTGACCTGGCTGAAGTTGGACGCTTAACCGACTGTGCCACCCAGGCGCCCCTACATTTGCATTATTTCAATGTATACATATATATCTGTTTTTGCAAAACTGGAACTCCCTATCCATTAAACAAGAACTTCCTATTTCCCTCCTTCCCAAGCCCCTGGCAACCCCCATTCTATTTCAGTGAGTTTTAGATACCTCAAATGAGTGGAATCATATATATTGACCTATTGGGACTGGCCTATTTTATTTAACATAAGGTCCATGAGGTTCAACCACGCTGTAGCAGGTGATAGGATTTCTATCTTTTCTAAGGCTGAATAACTTTTCATTGTATGTATATACTACATTTTCTTGTATCCATTCATCTGTCTGTAGACATTTGTGTGGTTTCCAGCTCTTGGCTATTGTGAATAATCCTTCAAGGAACATGAGCTTGCAATATCTCTTCAAGATCTTGCTTTCATTCTTTTGGATATAGATCCAAAAATGGGTTGTTGGATGACAGAATAATTCTATTTTTAATTTGGGAGGGGGAGACCACGATACTATTTTCCACACCAGCTGTACCATTTTATATTCTGACCAACAGGATACAAGTGTTCTAATTTCTCTACATCCTTGCCAACACTTGTCATTTTCTGTTTGTTTTATTTTGTTTTGTTTTGTTTTTAATAGTGGCCATTCTAATGAGTATGAATACTGAGTTTCATTTAAAATGCCTGTTAACCATTTATATATCTTTTTGGAGAAATGTCTATTCAAGTTCTTTGCCTATTTTTTAATTTGGTTATTCATTTTCTTGTTGGGCTGTATGAGTTATTTATATATATTTGATACTAATTCCTTATCAGAGAGATGATTTACAAATATCTTCTCCCATTATGTAGACTACCTTTTCATTCTGTTGATTGTTTCTTTTGATCCACAAAAGTTTTTTTTTTTTGTTTTTTGTTTTTTGTTTTTTTTTGTAGTCCCATTTGTATATTTTTTGCTTTTGTGGCCTCAGCTTTTGGTATCATACTCAAGAAATCATTATCAACTTGAATGTCATGAAGATTTTCCTATATATATATTTTTTAGGAGTTTCATAGATTTAGGTCTTAATGTTTAGGTCTTTAATCCATTTGGGTTAATTTTTTATATGATATAAGGTAAGGATCCAATTTGTTAGTTTGAACGTAAATATATAGTTTTTCCAACATCACTTATTAAAGACTATGTTTTTTTTTTTCCCATTGTGTGGTCTTGACAACTCTATAAAAGATCTGATCAAGCACATAAGGGTTTATTCCTGGGTTATCTATCCTTTTCCACTCCTCTGTATGTCTGTCTTTATGCCACTATCACACCATTTTAATTAGGTTTGTATCATATTTTGAAATCCAGAAGTGTGAGGTCTTCAACTTTGTTTCCTCCTTTAAAGATTATTTTGGCTATTCATGGTCCTTCGAGATTCCATAAGGATTTTAGGAGTTTTTTTTTTGTTTTGTTTTGTTTTGTTTTTACTATTTCTGCAAAAAAAAATGTCATCAGAGGGCACCTGGGTGGCTTAGTTGGCTAAGCCTCTGACTTCGGCTCATGTTATGATCTTACGGTTTGTGGGTTCGAGTCCTGCATTGGATTCTGTGCTGACACCTCAGAGCCTGGATCCTGCTTTAAATTCTGTGTCTTCCTGTGTTTGTGCTCCTCCCTTTCTCTCTCTTTCTCTCTCTCTCTTTCTCTCTGTGTCTGTATCAAAAATAAATAAACATTATTTTTTAATGCCATCAGGGTTTTAATAGGATTGCATTGAATCTGTAGATTGCTTTAGGTAGAATGGACATTTTAATAGTGCTAAATCTTTCAATCCATTAATATGGAATATTTTTCCACTTATTTTGTGCCTTTAGTTTCTTCCACCAGTGTTTTATAGTATTCAATATAGAAGTCTTTTGCTTTCTTGATTATACTTTTACAGAGTATTATATTCTTTTTGATGTTATATCCCACAAGTTTGCTTAATTTGTTTATTAATTCTAATAGGATTTGTGTGTGTGTGTATGTAATCTTTATTGTTTTCTACGTATAAGATCATACGATATACAGTGAGAAGAGATTACCTCTTCCTTTCCAGTTTGGTTTTGTAATTCCTTTTCACGCTTAATTGCTCTGGCTAAGAGTTCCAGTACTGTGTTGACTAGAAATGGTTAAAGTGGACATCCTTACCAGGCTCCTGATTTTGGAAGAAAATATTTCAATTTTTCACCTTTAGGTGTGATGTTTGCTGTGGGATTTTTCATATATGGTTATTATTATGTTGAGGTAGTTTCCTTCTATTTCTAGTTTTTTTGTTTTTTTCTTTTCAGTAATAAAAGTGTATAGAACATGTTAAGTGCCTTTACCACATCAGTTAAGGTGATCATGTGGTTATGCCCTTCATTCTGTTAATGTGACATATTATGTTGAGTGATTTTTGTACATTAAAACATATTATATCAAAAACATACTTGTATTAAAGGAATAAATCCTACATAGTCATGGTGTATAATCTTTTTAATGCACTGTTGAATATGGTTTTCTAATATTTTGCTGAGTTTTTTTTTCACCAGTGTTCATCAGGGATATTAGTCTGTAGTTTTCTTGTAGTATCTTTTTCTGGGTTTGTTATCAGGGTAATGTTGGGTTTCCAGAATAAATTTGGATTTGTTTCCTCCACTTGAATTTTCTGGAAGTTTGAAGAGGCCTGGTGTTATTTCTTCTTCAAATGTTTGGTAGAATTCTTCAGTGCAATCATCTGGTCCTAGGATTTTCTTTATTGGGAGGTTCTGATTACAGCTTTAATCTTTATCCTAGATCTAGATCTATTCAGGTTTTTATTCTTCATAACTTAGCTGTGGTAGGTTACGTGTTTTAGAAATTTGCCCATTTCCTCTAATTTGTCCAATTTTTTGGTGTATAACAATTCATAGTTTTCTCTTATAATCCTTTTTTTAATGTCTGTGGCATCAGTAGAAATATCCCCTCTTTCATTTCTGATTTTAATTTAAGTTTTCTCTCTTTTTTTCCTTGGTCTTTCTAAGGGTTTGTCAATTTTGCTGATCCTTCCAAAAAAAGAATTCCTACTTCATTGCTTTTGTTTTCCTATGCTCTATTTAGTTTATCTCTGTTCTAGTCTTTAGTATTCCCTTCCTGATGTTAGTTTGGGGTTGAATTTTCTCTTTTTCTAATTTGTTGAGGTATAAAGTTAGGTTATTTATTTGAGATCTTTCTACTTTTTGATTGTAAATGTTTCCTGCTATAAACTTCCATCCTAGTACTGCCTTAGCTGCATCTCATCAGTTTGATGTGTTATGTTTTTATTTTCATTTATGTCCATATAATTTCTAAGCCTGCAGTTTCTTCTTTGACCACTGGTTGTTTAAATGTATGGTGTTTAATTGCAAAATATTTGTGGATTTTCTCATTTCTAATTCTGCTATAGATTGCTAGTTTCTTTCTACTGTGGTTGAAAAAGATACTCTGTAAGACTTCAGTCTTCTCAAATTTCTTAAGAATATTGTTATGGTCTAGCACATGGTCTGTCCTGGAGAATGTTCCATGCGCACTTCAGAAGACCATGCATTCTGTTGTTTTTGGATGGAGTATTCTGTATGTGTCTATTAGGTCCACTGGTCTATGGTGTTGTTCAAGTTTTCTGTTTCCTTATGGATCTTCTGTCTTGTTTTATCCATTATTGAAACTGTGCTATTGAAACTGTGTGCTATTGAAACTGTGCTATTGTTTCATCCATTATTGAAACTGTGCTGTTGAACTGTGCTATAGACGTTCTGTCTTGTTTCATCCATTATTGAAACTGTGCTAGATTTCTGAGATCTAAAGGATATCTTTGCTATTGAAGTTTTGTACTACTATTTTGTTGCTGTCTATTACTACCTTCAGTTCTATCAATGTTTGCTTCATGTATTTGGGAGCTTCAGTGTTGGGTGCATTTATGTTTATAATTGTTATGTGTTATTCAGAAACAGACCCTTTTACCAGTAATGTCTTTCATTGTTTCATGTGACAATTGTTGACTTAAAGTCTATTTTATCTAAGTATGGCTATGTCTGTTCTCTTTTGGTGTTAGGTTTCTGACCTTGGCTCAGGTCATGATCTCGCTGTCTGTGAGTTCAAGCCCTGTGTCGGGCTCTGTGCTGACAGCTCAGAGACAGGAGCCTGCTTCGGATTCTGTGCCTCCCTCTTTCTCTCCCCCTCCGCTGCTCACACTGTCTCCCTCTCTCTCAAAAATAAATAAACAAGAAAAGAAAAGAAAAGGAGTCTCTTGTTGCAGCATGTAGTTGGATCTTTTTTTTTTTTCTTTTTGACCATTCAGTCTATATTTGTCTTTTCATTCAGGTGGTTAATCCATTTACATTTAAAGTAGTGGTAGAAAAGATTTACCACATTGTCATTTTGTTAGTTCTTTTCTGCATGTCTTGTAGATACTTTGTCTCTTTTCCTCTCTTACTTCCTTTCTCTGTATGTATGTGTGTGTGTTTACAGACTTGCTTTGATTTCTTTCTTATTTCCCTTTGTACATTTTCAACAGGTGTTTTCTTTGTGCTTGCCATGGGGATTATACGAAACAGTAACAGTTGTAAATTGAAAATTCTTTAATTTGCGTACAAAACTACTGGTTTACGTCTCCACTCCCCAACTTTATGTTATTGACGCCATATATTACATCTGTTTATACTGTATCTTGTTAACATACATAATAGTGATTCTTATGCTTTTATCTTTTAAATCTACACCAGAATGAATAGTGCTTTATCATTAAATCACAAAAGTGTGACGTTAGGATACCACCGAATTCTGTATTTGTATCTGTATTTACCTTTACCAGAGAGTTTTATATTTTCATATGGTTTCCTGTTATTGCTTACCCTCCCTTCATTTCCATTTGAAGGAATCCCTTTACCATTCATTGTAGGGCAGGTTTGGTGATGAACTCCCTCGGCTTCCGTTTTCTGGGAAAGTATTAATTTTTCCTTCAATTTTGAAAGATTGTGTTGCCAGATAGAGTATTATCAGTTGGCAGTTTTCCTTTCAGTACTCTGAATATATTATCTCCCTCCCTCTGGCCTGCAAGATTTCTACTGAGAAATCTGTTGATAATCTTAACTGGTTTCTAGAGTTCTCACAAAGGCAATGTTGTCTGCATATGGTTGTTCAATTGATGTTTCCATTGAGGAGTGAGAACCCAGAGCTGCTTTTTCTACCATTTTGCTGACATCACTCAAATCTGTTTTTAAAATAATGATTTCATTCCTCAATCATACTATTTTATTGTGCTCTTTTCTGTAAACCATGCTGAGACTTTGCCAGTTAATGTGCTATGAGGAAATCAGACCTCATCTGTATAATCTAGCAGAAAAGAATTTCATCCAGGAATTAGGTGATTATAAAGTATTGCATTTTTAAATCACTTTTCTGAATGATCTGGTGTCATGTGGCCACAGCTAGATTTCTGAGATCTAAAGGATATCTTTGCAGCACACATGACAAATATTTTTCCACCTTCACTATCACTACAACTCTTTCTCTGAATGTCAAAAGCTGTCGCCCCTCCAAGTGATATAGAAACTGGCCAAGTATTGTGTCCCGTGCCTTCAAAATTAAGAAAGTATTTACACTCTCTTGTACTTCCCATATGTCATTAAATGTTTCCAGTTGAAATAATTCACTCAGGATCTTAGCTATAGGAGACTCTTGAAATTTTCATTTGTATCTTTCCACCACTGCCATTCACAAATGGACACCAAATCGAATGAGAATAAAGAGTGAATGCCAACTGCCCGCATATAACACAGACCACCCTTTGAGTTACTCAGTATCCAAAGACATCCTTCTACTCAAAAAGGCAATAATAATATGCTGTAACAAAAAAATGAAAAGTTCATCTTGAATACAAAAGTCTTCTTCTCAGAAGGGAGTATTTGATGGCCAATCATCCTTCTCTTCTTTGGAAGAGGTTGGTTTCCTCTGCTAGTGTGGCCATAATCCTATCTTGAATTAAATCTTGGGTAATTGACTATAAAGTTGGGTGGCAAAAAGACCAGTGTAAGGTTGCAAAGAGTGTTGCATGTCCCATTCATACCTAAGCTGTAGAATGTGTAAAGAAAGCCACTCCAACCTAAGACTAAGAAAAAGCTGAGTAAACAAAATAAAATAAAACAAAGAACTTTAAAAACAATCCATCAGAAAATTGAAGTCACAGGATAACCAAGTAGTGTAAAATTGATAGAGCAAGTTGATTCAAAAGAATGGGATGAGGAGCTCCTGGGTGGCTCAGTCCATTTAGCGGCAGACTCTAGATTTCAGTCCAGGTCATGATCTGATGGTTCGTGAGTTCAAGCCCCACATCGGGCCCTGCACTGACAGTGTGGAGCCTGCTTGGGATTCTCTCTCTGCCCCTCCCCAACTTTCTCTCTCTCAAGGTAAATAAGTAAACTTAAAAAAATAAAGGAAGCATGGGATGAGAGCATTAGCATGTCTGTTGGAGAGGGCAGGGAAATATAAAAAAACTTCTGAGAATGTATCAGCTGCTGAAAACCATGTTCTGAAACTTTTTACATATTGCTAGAAGCTGAGTGCGGACTAGGAGGGCTGTCCAGAATCCCTGACAGCCAGACAGTGGAGTTCGTACCCACTTGCAAGTTGTTCTTCACAGATCTCTACTGGCATTCATGACAATAAGATATGTATGAAGATATATAATAATTATATCGATTACATTTTATTATCAAAGAGCTTGAGCATTAATAACTTTCATATCATTTTATAGACACAGCTCTCTGAGATGTAGACTTAATAATTTATATTTCCTTTCATTTCCTAAGAGCAATTCATTTGTTCCCTGTGCCAAATATATAATTAAGCTATGTTTACTGTGAACACAGGTATAATTTTAGCAGGCCAATTGTTTGCTGAGTGATGAAATGATGAACTCTGCAAATCATGTTCCATATTAGGCATTCCAGAGCTAATAAGCCTTATGCGTGAACAGGCCCATATATATGTATAAATGTAAAACAGACCATATCAGATTTAGTGATCCTCTATTTTACCTCTTAAATGGCATTACAAAGAAAACAACATAAAGTATTGTTATTGTTATAGTTACTTACTTTTTTTTCCCCTTGGAATATTTTGGCCAGCATCAGACATCTTTCAGTTATGGAATTTATCAAGAGTTCTGCATAAAATTAAGAAATGAAGATAATTTAATGAGCTCAATATGCAATTAACCTCAGAAGCATTGCCTAAGCTTTCAAATCTGCCCTAGAGTATATTCTAAAACATTTTCCTTTATTATTTTATGTTTAATAAATCTTTCAGCTAAAATTAGAGATCAAAATTTAGCATTTGGGCCTATAATCTTTATATGTTCTAGGTCTGTATTTGATGCTACTGACAAAAACAAATGATATTAATTCACAAATGGCTCAAAAGATCAAAATGTGCAAAACCCCACTTGAATTTAGTTATATGATGTATAGCTTTTCTGGGAATAGGGATGTTGTGTTAAAAGGCAAAGATATCCAAATAATATCAATTATAAAGATAAAAGTATAAACCAGAATGTCTGTGGAGAGTTTCATATGTAATCTCCGTGACAACAAGCCCTTGTAGGTTTTATTCATTGTTGCGTCCCCAAGTGTTTGTATAGAAGTTGCTCAATGATTATTTTAAATGAAATGGTAATGAAGAACAAATATAAATATTTATAGCTGTGTCAAAAAAATTTTCTGCCCTTAAGAGATATGCCTTTTCTGCTTTGAGAGGAAGGGAAGGCTAATAGGAAAGACAAAATTCATATAGAAGACCCAGTAGGTCTCTTTGCAAATACTTTTCTCAATCAGTATTTTCGTCAGCAGTGTGTGGGAGTGGTTGTCTTGACTTTTCCAGGAAGGTGAGGCAAATAGTATTGAAATAGTGTGACCGAGATTGCACAGTTAAAAAAAACAAATAGCCTGAACATATTCAGTAGTGGGGGGGGGGTTCAATTTTCTCTTAGAATTTAGGCCAAGTCTATATTCCCAGAACCAGCAAACAATAGCGCATAGTCAGTTCCAATTATACACAACAGGCACTAAGTATATGGCCGTCTGTTAATGAGCAAATTACCTAAAAGCTTAGTCATATATTTTTAATTTTATTTACATTGTAATAATTTTGACCAGTTGACTTACAGAGACGATGGCCTTTGTTTTCACCCGCCCAGAATTCTTATGTTCTTGCCACAATCGCCCAACACACTTTCCCAAGAAATGAAATCCATGGGTTACTCCAGCTAAATGCATTCACTTAATTCCCAGAAACAACATCTAATACATTTTTTTCCCACCTCTCTACCTAATAATGAGGAGAGAGAAAAACAGCTTGTTAGGAAAATTGGACATTCGCTTGTAACCTACTCTCTCTTTTTCCCGGTAGAGTCCTGATATGATCCTTCCCAATACTCAAGAGTAAAAGGAACTTCCCAGTTAGATGAAAACAGCAGTTACTCAAACTTTCTCTCTTCAATTCCTTCAATTCTTTTCTGAAATGCACCCTTCTGTAGTACAGAGAAGATCTATTGCTCTTCTCATGATCTTGAGAACACAGTCTTCTGTCAGTTTTTAACTCTTCCATCATATTCCCGATAGGAATCTTGGTCACGGAATGAATACGTGGTGCAGTACAAATGTTGCTGTGTGTGTATTTTTCCATTAAGAGCGTATCTTTTTTGTTTATGATCCTTGAAATCAAAGATCAATGTGCTGAATCATTTTAATCCATCGCAATAACAATTCATGAGGTAAAGGTAGAATGTGTAGGTAATTTTATCTTGATTTCAGATGTAAATCTGAGAGTCTCCAATTTCAATATATAACACTGGGAATTTCTCAAAAAGGGATATCACCATCATGATAAAGGAATAGAAGTATTCTATCCTTAGGTAAATTTTTAGGAATAACTGATGACTTTAATATATCTACATAAAAAAGAAAATGAGAAAAGCTCCAATAAAGGAAAGTAATATAGCAACATAACCATATTGGTTCATTTCAAAAATAAAATAGGGCCACCAGGGTGGCTCAGTCAGTTAAGCATCTGACTTTGGCTCAGGTCATGATCTCGCAGTTTGTGGGTTTGAGCCCCACATGCGTCTCTATGCTGACAGCTCAGAGCCTGGAGCCTGCTTTGTATTCTGAGTGCGTCTCTCTCTCTGCCTCTCCCCTGCTTATACTATGTCTCTCTCTTTCTCACAAATAAACATTTTTAAAAATTAAAAAAAAACAGTAAAATACATTTACTGGCCCATTTTATACATCAGTTTGCTTATGAATATTACTATTCCCATTTCATAGCTGAAGAAATTGAAGAAGAACAAAAAAAAAGTCATATAGCTAGCTTCATATAACAGATTTAGTAATGTTAGAGTTAGAAATTAATCAAGATTGATTTTCTTCGTTGGTTTTCTGTTAACTACTCTTACATAGGTGCTACCACTGAAAAGAATGTCAATGGATGACGATGCTTATAACATCTGAGTAAAATTATTTAAAATTTCTAAATCCTAAATTTGAGAAACATCCTATTGAAATATGTTTATTATATATGTTATTAGAATTTATATTTGAAATATGAAAGACCTCTGTTAAAAGTGATGCCAAATGTTTAAAATGGAGTTAACAAATTGATACACAAATATATTTGCACATCATACCTAGCATTATAATTTTTATTAATAATTCTATCATCCTACAATATATCACTTTCTCTTCTGAAAAAAATTATTGCCTAAGTCTTTTTTTGTGTGTTTAATTGTATTTTCAATAATATCTCATTTAGGTGATAGTACAATTATCTAATATTTCTCCCCAATAAATTGTTTTGTAAGCCTATTAGTAAACCACAAATGTATTGATGTCTTTCACCTATATTTAAATTTATTAAAGACTATGCACCTATTATAAATATATAAAGATAAGTAAGTATATCAATATGCATTGTGTGTATATATATAAATAAATAATATGCAAACATATTATACTTTTGTATTATTATAAATATATTATTAAATTCTCAATAGATTATACATTTTATAATATAAGTTTGTGTCAAAGATCTCTCTTATTATCCTTAGTTATGTTTTTTCCCTAAACTTAGGAAGATGGGGAATTAAATTTTAGATACTGGGGTGCTGGGGTGGCTCAGTCATTTAAGCATCTGATTCTTAGTTTCAGCTTAGGTCATGATCTCACAGTTTTATGAGTTCCAGCCTGACATAAGGCTCTGCACTGACGTTGTGGAGCCTGTTTGGGATTTTCTCTCCCTCTCTCTGCCCCTTCCCTGCTGACACTGTCTCCGTTTCTCTCAAAATAAATAAACTTAAAAAATTTTAAATATTTTAATAGATTTAAAATATGAAGTTTATGTGAAGAATTTAGCACTTATTTTATATATTGCTGAGATAGAAATCAAGAAAAATAATTTTTGAAGGCATATGGGTGGCTCAGTCATTAAGCACCAGATTCTTGATTTCAGCTCAGGTCACAGTCTCATGGTGGTCAGATCAAGCCCCGCATGGGGCTCCAACCTGGGCAGAGAACCTGCTTAGGATTCTCTCCCTCTGCCCCTCATGTGGGACCATCTCTGTATCTCTCATTCTCTCTCTTTTTTTTTGTTTTTTTGTGTTTTTTAAATATAATTTATTGTCAAATTGGCTAACATACGGTGTGTAAAGTCTTCTCTTGGTTTCGGGGGTAGATTCCCGTGGTTCATCACTTACATACAACACCCAATGCTCATCCGAACAAGTGCCCTCCTCAATGACCATCACCCATTTCCCTTCTCCCCCACCCCTCATCAACTCTCAGTTTTTCTCTGTATTTAAGAGTGTCTTATGGTTTGCCTCCCTCCCTCTTTGTAACTTTTTTTTTGCCCCTTCCCTTTCCCCATGGTCTTCTGTTAAGCTTCTCAACATCCACATATGAGTGAAAACACATGATACCTGCCTCTCTCTGACTAACTTATATCACTCAGCATAATACCTTCCAGTTCCATCCTTGTTGCTGCAAATGGCAGGATTTCATTCTTTCTAATTGCCAAGTAGTATTCCATTATATATATAAACCATATCTTCTTTATCCATTCATCAGTTGATGGACATTTAGGCTCTTTCCAGACTTTGGCTATTGTTGAAATCACTGATATAAACATTGGGGTATATGTGCCCCTATGAATCAGCACTCCTGTATCCTTTGGATAAATTCCTAGTAATACTATTGCTGGATTGTAGGGTAGTTCTATTTTTAATTTTTTGAGGAACCTCCACAACGTTTTACAGAGCGGCTGCAATGTTACTGTCCCACCAACAGTACAAGAGGGTTCCCGTTTCTCCACATCCTTGCCGATAATCTGTTGTTGCCTGAGTTGTTCATTATAGCCATTCTGACAGGTTTGAGGTGATATCTCATCAGGGCTTTGATTTGTTTGTCCCTGTTGATGAGTGATGCTGAGCATGTTTTCATGCGTCTGTTAGCCATCTGGATGTCTTCTTCGGAAAATTGTCTATTCATGTCTTCTGTCCAGTTCTTATTTGGATTATTTGTTGTGAGTGTTGAGTTTGATAAATTTTTTATAGATGGTGGATACTAACCCTTCCTGAGGTCAATTGCAAATATCTTCTCCCATTCCGTAGGCTGCCTTTTCATTTTGTTGATTGTTTTACTGTGCAGAAGCTTTTTATCTTGATGAATTCCCAATAGTTCATTTTTAACTTTTGTTTCCCTGGCTTCCCAGCAATATGTCTAGTAAGTAGTTGGTACAGCTGAGGTCAAAGAGGTTGCTGTGTGTGCTATCCTCTAGGATTTTGATGGTTTCCTATCTGACATTTATGCCTTTCATCCATTTTGAATTTATTTCCGAGTGTGGTATAAGAAAGTGGTCCAGTTTCATTCTTCTGCATGTTGCTGTCCAGTTTTCCAAACACCATTTGTTAGAGAGACTGTTTTCCATTGGATATTCTTTATTCCTTTTTGTTATTTTAATTGGTTCTTTTTATCTTCTTAATATATCTATATTCTTCATGGATATGAAGACTATTCATTTCCTATTAGCTACTGAGAATGCTTATAAAACCTCTGAATTAAAAATTACCATCTTGGGGCACCTGGGTGGCTCAGTCGGTTAAGCGTCCAACTTCAGCTCAGGTCATGATCCCACGGTCCATGGGTTCGAGCCTCGCATCAGGCTTTGTGCTGACAGCTCAAGAGCCTGGAGCCTGTTTCAGATTCTGTGTCTCCCTCTCTCTCTGCCCCTCCCCAACTCATGCCCTGTCTCTGTCTCTCTCAAAAATAAATAAACTTTAAAAATGTAAAAAAATAAAAAAGTTTAAAAATTAAAAAAAATAAAAATTACCATCTTGAATATGAAAATATTTCTGTCAAATTTTCTTTTCTTTCAATATTATTTGGACATTTATAGGGAATTTTAACATACCTATTTTCACCAAACTTCTATCTACCCCAACAATTTGTAAACATAACTATTTCACATTGTTTTTTGAAAATGTATGTATTTTGTACTGATTTTCCCTCATGAATTGTAAGAAGGTAGAAGTGCATGTTGCAATTTAATGAGCTGAGCTCAGGGGTGACCTTACACCTCAGTCATACATGAATATCCTCTCATTACTGCCTCTTTGGTATTGAAGTCTTTGCATTAGAAATTCACTAGGGATATTCACTTCTACATTTGGTCTCTTACTTTATTGAATTATTTTACTGTTTGAGTTAATCATGGTTTCTTTGGGTTTTTCTAGATGCCTGATTGTATCTTCTCCACATAGAGAATATTTTATTTAGTGTCTTCTCATTCTTACTCCAGTTGGTTTTCCAACTTAATTGAACAACAGTGGAGTTTTGAACACCTTGCCTTATTTCTGATATTACTGGAAATTCCCTTGGGTTTCCCCAATAGTAAGATCATGTGTTTAGGATTAAGATAGTTATGCATATAAGCATGATAGAAAAGTATGTTTTAATTCTCATTCTCATGTATTTTTTTAAATTAGAAGTGAGTATTGAATTTCCTTGAAAGCTTTTTTAACATCTATACAGATACTTATATGATGTTTCCCTAAGTATTTAATATAGTGTTACAATAATACAGTTATATAAATAGATTTCCTAATACTGAACCAACTTTGAATTCTTCAAAAGATTTTCACTTATTCGTCACATATCATTTTTTTACTGTGATTCTAGGTTCTATTTGTTGACATTATACATGGAATTTTTGTCATGATATTTGTAAGTGATACTAACCTAAAATTTTTCTTTCTCTCTTTCTTAGGGTTAGGTATCAATATTATGTTTAAGAACAATTTATGATACATTAAGACTATTTGGCCTTTGAGGTTTGGTAGATTACTTTCCAATACCATTCTGACCTTTTTCTTTTCCTAGGGGTAATTTTTTAATAACTTTCTTAGTATCTCCAAGGAAAATTCATGAGTTGAAATTTTCTGTCTTTAATGAGGTTAATTTTGAAAAAAAAATGCTTATTTCTAAAAAAATTCTCCACTGACTCTTAAGTCTTCCTAAATATTTTCAAAAAGGTCTCAACATTTCTATAAAATTAATTTTGTTTCATTGGTTGTCTTCCCTTCAGAATCTTTTATTATGTGTTGTTGTGTATACTCTTTCTTCCCTAATTAATTTTTTTAGCAATATCTCTATTTGTTAATCAGTATCTACACACACATTTGATGGAAAGGAACAATAATCATTCAGATTTCTTGAACTTTAAGATGAATGAAGGGATGCCTGGGTGGCTCAGTTGGTTAAGCGTCCGACTTCAGCTCAGGTATGATCTCACCATTGGTGGGTTCAAGCCCCGTGTCAGGCTCTCTGCTAATAGCTTGGAGCCTGGAGCCTAATTCGGATTCTGTGTCTCCTTCTCTCTGTGTCCCTCCCCTGCTCACTCTCTGTCTCTCTTTCAAAATAAACAAGCATTATTATTTTTTTTAATGAGATGAATGAAGTAAATATCTGCAAATTTGAAAAGGGTTCCCTTGAAGAAGGGGTAAATATTTTATATGGCTGGGAAGGAGCATATGCAGATATTTGGTGACCAAAGTGATGGACTTGTAGGAATTGATAGCTGTGTGAAATACCCATTTATTGTCTCTATCCATCTACAGTCTTCCATAGAAATGGAAGGGTCAGGGTTAAATTAGCACATCATCATATAAAGGAAAACCACATTTCTAAGCTTGCTCATGGCACAATTTATCTAATGGTTAGTGATGAATGATATGTGTGCATTCTAGGAGGTACCCAAAAGGAAAGTAAAATATTGTTAGGTCTGTCTCCTTCACTTTCTACCTTCATGTTGACTACATACTGGATATTGTATCTAGAGAAGCTATTTTATTTTATTTTTGAATATAATTTATTGTCAAATTGGCTTACATACAACACCCAGTGCTCATCCCAACAAGTGCTCCTCTCTGCTCATCACCAACTTTCTCCTCTCCCCCAGTCCCTATCAACCCTCAGTTTGTTCTCTGTATTTAAGAGTCTCTATAATTTGGAGCAGCCGTTATAGACCCTTGTAAACAGAGCTTATGCACAGGGGAGTGACTAAAGATAAATAATGCCTGGTTCTCTGATGCACTACATACCACAGCATGTGTGGAGAAACAAATGTATACCATTCTTTGGTTTTACACTGTTTTGAACTGTCACATTTGGAATTGTAGTAGATAATATTATGAATCAAGTTTCTTTTGCATGACAGTAGGCTTGTTCAATGCATTCATTTTGTGGAATATAGAGATACTTCGTTCATTTTTATTTTTTAGAATCTTGTCCATCGTATGAATTCACTAAAATTTATTCAGATATTATACTGCTGATGGGCCTTTAACCTTTTTCTGCATTGCAGTTAATTGAAAATTTTCTGGTATTTCTCTTTTGATAACTTTGTGTGTATATGTGTGTGTGCACTCAACTGAGTGAAATATATACATATAAGTGTGTATATATATGTATATATGTACATGTATATATGTCTACATATATATTATGTATATATGTACATGTATATATGTATACATATATATTATGTATATATGTATACATATATGTTATATATGTACATATTATGTATATACATGTATACATATATATTATGTACAGTTATAGACACAGGAGTACAACTGCTGACTGGTAGGTTACATCATAGGGTATAGGTATGTAAAGTAAAGGCTGTTTTCATAAATGTTTTGCCTATTTGGATACTCTTGTGAGATTCCTATTAAAACTTTTAACAATTTTTTATCATTTTTCTTATACTTTTTTTGATTTTAATATCTTATTTACATATTATGGATATGAGTCCTCTGTTGGTTGTATACATGTCAAATAAACTTTCCTATTTTGGCCTGTGTTTTGGCTTGTTTTCCCCCCATTTTAATGGTAATTTTAATGATTTAAAGTTCATTGTCTTAACATAGCCCAAATTATCAGTCTCTTCCTTAATAGTGTTTTGTTGTATTTAACAACTAAAACAAATACATATAAATACATACATATATGTGTATAATATGCATTATATATTATATATAATATAATATATGTATATTATATAATATTATATATATATAATGCAAGCTTTTGAAATATTCACAAGTTTTATCATTTTTAACTTTTTCTTTTGAATCTGCAATCCATCTGAGATAGCCTTTTGGGAAATGTGAGATCAGGTTTAGGATATGGTGTATGGTAAGGATTATGAGATTTTTAAATAACATATGAGAATTCAGTTGACTCAAGACCATTTTTTATAGAGTCCATCCTTTTGTCCTTATTTATGTAGACTTCTCTTTGGATGTTCTCTCTCATTTCATTTGTCAAGGCAAGTGTCCATTTTTCCACTACTATATTATTTTATATATTGATATGAAGAGAAATGTATTACTCTGGCATACTGATTATTTTGAATTTAAAGTACTTAGGAAACAGTCAGGGCAAGAACACTCTGACCTTCCTTTGTTCCCCTGAGAGCACCCTGCCCATGTGAAGGGTACCCTGTCTGTATCTGGAGGGTAGAATGCATCCTTATTTCCAGAGAAAGGGAAGTCAGAGCTGATTCGTCTGTATAAACAAACTTTGTTACCTCTTCATCACTTTGCCAAATCTTCACAAATACTTGGTTTTTTGTTTGTTTTTGTCTTGTTTTTGGAAAAATGTGTAAAATCTGACTCTTGGTCACTTTGAGTCTGATATTTCTATAAGCTTTTGTACACATGAAATTATTTTTTTTCTTCTCTTAATCTGTTTTATCTCAGTTTAATTATTAGGCCCACCAAAGAAGGGAAGAATGGAAGGTTTCCTCCCCTACAGTTTTGGTGCCCAGCATGGAGCTCTTCACTGGCTGGATGCTGGTTTCTGGGACTTCCAACAAGAGCCACCAGGAGGTAAGAATTCTTACCAAATTATTATCTCAGATCTCAGCCTACAGAGCCTGGTAGAAGAGAAAGTGGTGAGAGTCCTTTTATTTTCTAAAATTAAATTAACCAGAGAAAACATTTGTGGAATTAGTTCCTTGGGTGTTGAAACATTGGTAAAGATTGGTTATGAGTACTCTTGCTTTCTATTAATCCCTTTCCTCCCAGAGATGGTCAATGTATTGCTTTGTCTCTGACTTTCGTGTCATTTGTCCTAAGGAAGAAAGCCGTAGGGTTAAACACAAACTTGGTCCTATAAGGCTGTTATACTCTGCTTCACAGATTGGAGCATTCATGCTTCTCACCAGACCCATGTGTGTTTAGACAAGCTTTGCTGTGATTCCCCAGTGAAAAAGTGGGGTGAGGCTTTCCTTTCACTTATTCTATGTCTTGAGAGCTTAGCTTGGTGACCAGTGAGAATATTCACTCAGATCTCTGCCATCCAGAAGGCACATATATTGTGTGAGTATGGTAGCCAGTTGAATAGACTGGGATTCTGTGACATAAAATCATTCTCTTTGTCGAGCTGTACCAGCTTTCAGGCGAGTTTGTCATGAGGAGCCCCAGTCCATAAGGGACATTTGTTGTCCTAACCTTCATTGCTGTGGTAGTGCTGGAAAAGTGTCGTTCTAGTAATGCCTGCCTGATGTCATAGACCTATAGTTCTTTATGACTAGAGGCATCTCATATTCCGATGAGAAACAAATACCATTTTTACTACACAATTCTTACTGTCTATGACAACAAAGATCTTTCCTAGGTTAACTCTGGGAGTCAACTTTTGGGTCTTGGGCTACATCTTCTTCTACACCCACTTTGGGGACCCCTCCGTGTCCTTGGTTAAGATTTATTCTAAGCCTGGAAATGTATCTTCTGGTATTTGTATAAGAAGGTTTATTAGACTGAGTTGTTATTAGAATAAGTATACTGATGGAGATCTCAGTCATGATTGGCCAGACAACACATCTTTTGAATTGCAAAAGCTTCTATATTTAAAAAAAAATTTAGGGAGTTCCACCCCAACATCTGTCTTACTGGTATCTCTGGAAAGATAAAATTGAAAAGAAGGCATAAAGTAGTGTAACAGCTAGTTTTCGGGGTTAACCAAACATGATGAAGGGACAGAAAGTAGCTTGGGAATAAAACTTAAAGTTCATATCAACATAAACATCCCTTTCCATTTTCTTATGTACCCATTTATTCCCCACTCGTTGTCTTTGAAACTCCAGAAGATGTTTTAAGTCTCTGGACCCCAAATCTCAACCCCCTTTTCAAAATCCAGCCCCCAATCCTCAACAAATCCCCTTATATCCTCCAACTTCCCCAGAAAATTCCTTAAACAGATAGCTACCTGTTTTAACTCCCCTTTCCATACAAGATTTACAAAAAGCACTGAGGTCTGCCCTCCAGGCCTTGGGATATACAGGTTATTTATAGAAATGCTAAATATCAGGAAGTGAATTTAGCAAGAACACCAGGGACAGGTCTCGAAGCTTGCTTTGCTGTCCCCTACAGCTCCTCCAACTTTCCATGGCTCTGTCATCAGAGCATCAAGGCATCAAGCCTTCCTATGTGATATCCTTTGCAAATGTAACCTGGACCCCCACTGAAGAGAATATGTGTCTCCTGGACACAGCAGACCTATTAAATTTTAAAGCCTTTTTATCTCCACTTTCAGAAGGTCCTAAATAGATTTCGAGAAAAAATTACCAATATTAGTGGTCATTCATAGCTCCACTTATGGAGACCTTGATTGGCTGCTAAAGAGTGTTCTTCCCACCCATATTTATACTATAGTTATCAGACAGGCCACATAGCACCCATGGGTGGGGGTCTTGGGGGTACTTACAGAGAAAACAGATGTCAGAAGTTCTCCCAGGCCCTCCTGCAAATGACAGGAAATGGCTCAGCTGGAAGTGGATATTCAAGCACTAAAAGGAGCAGTAGTAGAGGCTTTCCTTCCCAAAGCAAATTGGTCTAAGTTTGAATTGTACTCTCAGAAGGGATAGCATCCAAAGGCTTTTATTGAATGCTTCCTACTGACTTTTTAGAGGCAGCTTCGCTAAACCCTGAAGCTCCAGAACATAGGAACCTCTTGATTTCTGTCTTAGGAGGAAATTTTCCTTCTGATATAAAGAGGCAAATTCAAAATAATGTAGTTGGGTGGGCCAGCCAGCATTTTGTCATAATAAAAGCAGCTACTTTTTTTTTTTTTTTTTTGAGAATTGCTTACAGGAAAACAAAAGTAAAAGATTAAATCAACAATTCTTACTTTGCAACTGGAATCTCTAGAGAAACAAAAACATAACTCTAAGAATGACTCAAAGCTCACTGAATGCCCTTCTTACTTGCTTCCATGTATTTGTAGATACTATTTTTTTTAAAGGCCCAAACACAAAAACAAAAAAATAAACAGGATGTTGAAAGAATAGTTGTCCTTCACTTAAGAGAAATAAAAGTTTAAAAAGCAACACTCCTCAGGCTCCAGAATCCCCAGAGTCTGTTTTTCTCCTCCTGTGGGACAATCCTCTGTCAGTTGACAGAGTTAGTCAATCCTCAATCACACCCCAGAGCTCACCATTACACTTAAAGCTGAGAATTGGTAATGATTTTTTTAATTTTTTTAACATCTATTTGTTTTTGAGAGAGAGAGAGAGAGAGAGGGAGGGAGGGAGGAAGGGGCAGAGAGGGAGGGAGACACAGAATTGAAGGAGGCTCCAGGCTCTAAGCTGACAGCACAGAGCCCAACACGGGGTTGGAACTCACAAACCTCGAGACAATTTTGGCATTTAACCAACTGAGCCACCCAGGCGCTCCGGAAATGACAGTTTTTAATTGACAGTGATGTGATCACCATCCATTCGGAGAATGTGTCTCTTCGTGTCACCTCTAATTCTTTCTAAGTTGTTGGGGTCTCTGGACAACCTTTCACTGTTTGTATATCAGCCCCCAAATCCCCCCATCTCTTCAGCCCCCCTTATCAGTCATGACTCTCTAATGCCCATCTCCTCACCAGCAAACCTTTTTGGTAGAGATTTGTTTGCAAAGTTTAATGCCACTATAAAATGTCACAAGAAAGGCATTTTTATTTCCCAGCCTTCAGATAAAACCCCAAGTTTCCTATCCCCCCCCCCCGGAATTCATCTTGATGTAAATTCCTCTGAAGAGAGTGAATCTTTAAAAGATGTCCAGTTAGTCTCTGGGCCACACATGCAAAGGAAGTTGGATGGTTACTATATGCAGAGCCCATATGCATTACTTGGAAAAGGGAGAAACACTTTCCATCGGTAACTCGTTGCCCTCCCTCCCAAAATGCAGGGGTGAGCAGTTCAACCTGTAACACACTCTTTCGCATTAGGATGTGCTTGTCTTTGTCCTCACCTCCTCACCCTGTACCACTCCAATCTGGCCAGTAAAGAAAGGAGGTAAATTTGAAGCAGATGGGAACCAAAAATCCATCAATTTTTGGAAGCACTAAGAGCCATGGATTCTTGTGTAATCTCTTCCCACCCCATAGTACCAAAACAGCTACTCTGCTTACCTCAATTCTCTTTACATTTACATGAAGGAGACAGTTAATGTGCGTTCCCATCCCTCAGGAATATCGGGATTATCCTGCAGTATTTTCTCAAGCCCTTAAAACCCTTAGACTCTGTAGCCTTTACGTAGGGTTTCACTCTTGTTCTGTATATTGATGACCTTTTACTCTGTAACCAAGCTCAACAGCAGGTTCTTACAGACTCCCTCATTCTCCTAAAGACCCGAGCTGACACAGGCCATAAAGTCTCCCCATCTAAATTTCAATGGGTACAAACAACTCGTAAGCTATTTAGGAAGCGAGTTATCTCAGGGCATTCAAAAGTTCACTGTAAGCAATGAGGGTTTAGCTCAGTGGTAGGGCATTTGGCTGCACAAATTCATCCCCAAATGCCTGGAGTCTATTTTGCCTACCCCTTTCTCCAAAAAAATAAAAACAAAAACAAAGCAGTTACATAAATACCTAGAGGTAACTGGATAGTGGAACCAGTGGATTCCTAATTTTGTTGTCTTTAATAGATATAAATAATAATATATAAATATATTGTCCCTAAAATATGTCCTTAATAAATATAAATAATAATAATAATAATAATGATAATAATATGATAATAAATCTGGTCCTCCCAGATACCACTTCAGAGCCCATTTTGTGGTCTTCAGAAGCATTAACCTCCTTTGCAGTTGTTTTAAAATTGATAATGTCCACAACCTAGCTCTTGGCTTACCTAATTTTGACAAACTTTTTCATGTATATTATCATGCAAAGGACGGCATTGCCGCAGGCTTTCTAGGAGAAACTTTTGCCTCTCAGATGTGGCCTGGAGCATATTTCTCATGCCAGTCAGACCTTGACTTGTGGCATCAGGTATGCCTCTGTGCTTGCATGCAGTGGCTACAAGCTGCACGTTCATTGACAAAACCAGTACTATGATATTAGACTCCCTAGTCACTTCTATGTTCCCTGCGCAACGTCTGTTCTTTTATGAGTTCAAAGACCCGACACCCTCCACAGGGTGACAGACTACCTATGAGTATGCCCTTTTGGCTAACCTTTCCATCATCTTCCATTATAGGAAATCCAACCCCTTTACTACCCTTCCCCAATGTTTAGTAGTATGACTTCTCTTTAATTTTTTTGTTTATTTATTTTTGAGAGAAAGAGACAGAGCATGAGGGGAGAGGGAAAGAGAGAGAGGGAGACACAGAATTGGACACAGGCTCCAGGCTCTGAGCTGTCAGCATAGAGCCCAATGTGGGGCTCGAACTCATGGGCCGTGAGATCATGACCTGAGCTGAAGTCAGACACTCAACCGACCCAGCCACCCAGGCGCCCCAAGTATGACTTTTCAATAAGCACAGCTTAGAGTTTTAGAGAGAGGTAAGAGATCTGCAAAGGGAGAAAGGAACTCAGATTAGAAAGAGGAAGAGAAAAAAGGAGCAAATTGATGTACATTTCGCCACAACCCATTTATCTAGTCTCTAATCCTGGGAATAGGCCAGTCCAACAAAATGGCTGTGCTTCATTTATCTAATGGAAAGTGTCACTCTTCTAATAGATAAAAGTTAGACGCTATTTGTCCTGTTTGACAGAGAAGCACCATTTTCCACCAATGTTTGCACAAAATCCTCCTTTTGGGACAGGGTATCTAGGGCAAGAAGATTTTTGAGTACAGCAGAGGCTAAGTTTGGAATGTGGTATTAAACTCTTATTCTACTACCATGAAATATTTAAGATCACCTTTTTCGATCCATGAGTTCCAGTGGTTGGGAATGAGGTCCTCAACACTGAGGAGGACTAGCAGGGCTGGTGCACAAGTGGGTTTCCTAAGCTTTCTCCTATAGTCCATTATACAGCATGACTTTATGAAAAAAGGAGCCAAGGTTGTAATTTGACTGGCATTTAACATGGAGTATCTGATCACAGTTTTCATCAATATTGCTATTGATTTGGAAACGGCCTATTTAACGTTCCTCAAACCACTCGGTGAGAAAAAAAAGTAGTTACTGCATTGTTTCATGCAGTTGATTTCAGTGATCAGGAGGAATATAGCTGCTAGTCCTCTAAGGAAAAAGTTTATTTGAGAAAATTATACTTACTTCCATAATTAGAGGAAACAATGGGAGACTAAAGCGAATTCTATATAAGGGGCATTGGGCTACATATTCCTTAGTAGCGAAAGTCTGGTTCACTCTGACTGTTAAAACAAACAGGAACTGAGGTTCCTGCTGGGTTGTCAGAGGAAACTGACTGAGGTACTTAATGTCAATAACACCTTGTACCCAACTTCATAAATGAGAATGACGATCACAAACCATGCTTTCTTCCTTAATGTGATGTGTATTTGTTTACATGACTTAATTTTTCTTCATTTTTCTCTTTTCTCATTACTTTCTTAATTAACATATATTGTATTGATGATATTTAACTTTAAACTTCAGAATGGATCATAAATGTAGTATTATAGCTAAATGAGAGGGATGGAAATTTACTATCCTACCATTCCTTATAGCTCACATGTAGGCAAATAACTGAGGGTCTTTCTATCAAATGCACTTTCAAGAGCCTTTGAATTGGCTGTAAACAGCAAGAGTAAAAGAGGCTTTAAGAGATATCAACTCTTACCCACCCATGAGAAAGAAGAGACACCCTGGTATCAGTTTTACCATGATTCTTTCTTTTTTTTAATTGAAGTAATATTGACATACAATGTTATGTTTGCTGGTGTTGACTCTGTGAATTACCTACTGCCTTTTACTGAATTTTTATTTTAAGTAGCCAGAATGAATTCTGTTATTTGTAAAAATTCTTGAGCAACCCCTGTTATTTGTAAAACCCCATCGAGTAATATAGACTCAATGGTTAGTTTCTTGAAATGTTTCTCTTCCCTACTTCACTTGAATGCAGACATGGTGATAATTAACAACAGTTTTTATACAACATAGACTTATGAGTAATACTTTTTCTTAATGTTTAAAAATATTTTTTAACATATACATAAAGCATATACCAATACAACTAGTATATGTGCATGTGTGTGTGTGTGTGTGTGTGTACAATTGAAAGAAAGGAAAAAGAAAATAGTTTCTAGTCACTCTATGTAGGAATGAGTCATAGTGGGAGGGAGCATTCTTCAGAAAGATATGGTTTATGCACCATCTAAATCTTATTCTCACTCATTATTCTTTTTTTTCCCTCCTATGTGATTTTATATTATTTTTATAGTATAACTCAGTTTATAAATCTGTTTATTATAACTCCTTTTTAAGGAGGATGGTGGTTAAAATACGGGAAGAAAAGATAATTTTAAATGTTACTATAATTTTTTAGTAGAAATGAAAAGTTAAAGGTTGATGTCATTTTCATTCAAATTTCCTATTTATTTTCTGGGTTTAGGTTTCTTTTACATTGCTTTTCCCCTCAGCTTATAGCAGGTTCCTATACCATTGTCAGTTTTTTTTTGTTTTTTTTTTTAATTTTTTTTTCAACGTTTATTTATTTTTGGGACAGAGAGAGACAGAGCATGAACGGGGGAGGGGCAGAGAGAGAGGGAGACACAGAATCGGAAACAGGCTCCAGGCTCTGAGCCATCAGCCCAGAGCCTGACGTGGGGCTCGAACTCGCGGACTGCGAGATCGTGACCTGGCTGAAGTCGGACGCTTAACCGACTGCGCCACCCAGGCGCCCCCATTGTCAGTTTTTACACCATATACATATTGGCTTATTACCTCAATTGGAAAAAAAAAAAGAATTGTCAAAATGAATAATTATTTTGCTTAAAGTAGAAATTTTTTCTTATGTTTTCATAATGTAATAGTTCCTTCAGAATGAAGATAATACTGCGGAACATATTAATTGCTTGGTGTTTAAATTTGTAGCAAGGTACTCTTTATATATGATTTTTGCCTTCTATTACTGTTAGTTTTTCTATACTGAAGTAGGATGTCCATTCTTAAATGTATTGTCATACAAAAAAAAGAAAAATGTATCATTCCCATTTATGCCCTCAACTTGTAGATATATTTTTATAATAAATAAAAGAGTGTCGATTCATGGCCAGCATGTGGTAAATGATGTGTGCCAGAAATTTTCTCCCACATCTGTTCTTCACCATTCTTTATTTTCTGTTTCACATTGTTTATATTTTTCTAAATGTTGCCTTAAATTCTGATTTTCTGTTCTTTTGGATTGTTTTTGAAGTTTTCAATTTTTTTTAAATCATTTTAATGCTTTCCCCTCAAAATCTTAACCTACTTAAAACTATGAACACCTTGAAGGTAAGCTTATTTATCTTTAGCATGCCATTTTTTGTATGTTTGATAAATTCATGTTTGTCAATGAATTAATGGGTCTGCATAATTTTCAAAACCTTTGTTACTAAGTATTGTGGTATGATCTAATTGCATTGGAATATCTCTATTTCCTTATGGAAATTCCAAGAGCACAAGAACATGAGTGTAAGATCTATATGTTCGGGATAATATTCATCCTGTTAATTTCTCTTTTTCTTGTATTGTGCCTGGCCACAATATTTGTCACATGAATTAGATGACCAACAATTGTTGATTACCAATAGTTTGAAAATTTCCAAACACTACCATGTTAATCTCTTAGTTAAGTGTCTCTCTCTCAAGTATTTCCAATGAAGTGCCTTTAACAGCAAAAAACATAAAACAATATTCCTTGTGCTCTAGTCTGTCATATCCATTTGGAAAACTCTCATGAATACTCTTAATGTATTTTAAAAATATGAATATGTTTTAGTTTATATTTCTTGATATATGTGTTTCATTAATGTTGGGGGGGAGCTATTGTCCTAATCTGTAAAAAAAAAAAAAAAAAAAAAAAAGAAAGTAAGTAAAGAAGGAAAGCAAGGGAAAAGAAAAGAAAAAAGAAAAAAAAAAGGAAGGTGTGCACCCTCACTACGTCAGCTCCATCATGTTGCTTACCCATGTAGACCTTTGACTTCTCTCCCTACTCCGTTACCTACACTGAATAGATAGAAAAAAAGCTTTCTTTCCATTAGAATATTTCTGGAGTAGTTTCTTACAGCCTACCTTGGTATTTGGCATTACTCTTTTTAAACATAAATAAATGTGTTTATCTAATTTGCCATGTATTAGGTATAACCTAAATTCACAGATATACAAGTGAGGATAATTATAAATGCCTGTCTGCATGTTTATGTAAATTAGAATGCTATTCATTTCCAATCCTGTATATCTTTTATAATTAGAAGGGTTTGGGGGTTTTGTTCATTTGTTTGTTTAGTTTCCTTCCAAATAATTTAAATATTTATTTTGATTTTGAATTAAATTAGTTGACCAATACCTAGGGTTCTTGTTCATTAAACAAGATATATTTTGTAATTATAAGGTGGATTTCTTCACATCTTCAAATGTTATGAGCATTGTAACTTTTCCTTAAACAGGAGAGTAGGTGATATTTGTGGTAAGAGAGTGGAAAAAGTAAAGTTGTATTTTCAAAAGTCGGATCACAGTATCTTAATACTCATTTGTTATCCCAAGGGCACAAAATACTTCAAAATGTGACTCAGGCAGTAATTATGTTTGGTAGTCCACCTAAATAGATCCATTTCTCTGTACTTAAACTGAGGAAAAGAGAAAGACTTTGAATTTCTAGAGTCTGGCATAGTGTCAGACATCTTGTAGTTGTATAATAAATGTTTTTTTTAATCAACTGAACAAATAATTTATTCCTGTGGGGTTGACCATTTGCCTTTGCAGAGAAAATTTAGTTGTTTTTTTTTTAATGTCTTATCTTCTTGATGGTTCATTCATTTGGCCCCTTGACAAATAATTATTTATGGAGTGCTACAATATGCCAGATATTTCTATTCTATAGTAGAGAAATTGTAATAAATGGGAGAAATAACAGAGAAATATGAGTATTTTTGACTGAGATAAGTACCAAAGACAAAATAAATTTGGAGAAAGTAAGTGTTGAAGAAGGGCATCTATCTGGAGTGTCCAGAAAAGACCTCACTGTTTTATAAATTACAACCTAAAGGAAGTGAGTAAATGAGTTGTGTGTCTATGGGAAGGAGAGAATTCTAAGTAGTCAATGCACAAGAGTAGAGACCCTGTAAAAGAATTATGCTTAGCAAGATCAAGAAAAACTGGTGAGACATGAGGCTGGAGCGAAGTAGGGAATAGGAGCAAAGTCAAATAAATAACAGGCACCACATCTTATGAAACCTTTGAGTCCGTTTTAAGGAATTTGGCATCTACTCTGAATGACATAAGAAGCTTCGGGGGTGGGGGGGTGTGTACAGGATAGTGGCCTGATCTGATTTTGATTTCTTTTTCTAGTTTTATTGAAGTATAATTCACAAATCAAAATGGTCTACATTTAAGGTACACATGATGTTTTGATGTGCATGTAAATTGTGAAATGATGAACACAATCAAGTTAACACATTCACTGCCTCACATAGTCACAATGTGTGTGTGTGTGTGCTGAGAATGCTTAAGATAAACTCTCTTGGTGAATTCAAGTATACAAGACTGTATTATGACCTGTAGATTATCTCCAGAACTTATTCACCCTGTGTAGCTGACACATGGTACCCTTTGTGACCAACATCTCTCCATTTCCCCCACCCTGATCCCTGGCAACCAGCATTTTGCTCTGCTTGTATAAGTTTGACTTTTTTTGGATTTCACATATAAATAAGATCATGCAATATTTGCTCTTTTTTTTATTTGGCTTCTCATTTAAATTTAACGGTTTTACACTAACTTCTGTGTTGAAAATAGCAGAAGGAACCTATGGGTGGAAATAAGAACAGTTAGGCTGCTACTGTGGAGGCAGAGGAAGTAGTGAGGTAGTGAGAAGGGGCCAGATTCTCACATGAGTGTGATTCTCTGTATCACATCCTGTTTACACGTATATCCCATATTCCCTATTTTTACCGATGTCCCAAGCACCTTGCTTAAAGCACATGATTGCCTTTTCTCATGTTCTTCATGTAAGAAATATGCAGCAGTTGCTCTAACAAAAGCTATCCTTCAAGTCCCTTCTAAAAACCAAATTCATCCACAAAAGATTTCTTGATTCCCCCCCCCCAACCTACTGCCCTCCATAGGACAATTTGTTTTGTCAAGTGTTGACTTCCAAATGCTAATCTGCCAGATTCCCTGGAATATTAAATTACTCCTCATTTTACAAAAGCCCTCCAAAGAAGAAATGATCCCCCTTCCCCATGCATAATGACACCTAAGTCACAGAGCTTAAACGATGTCTCAGGAGCTGTCCAAGTGATACACTACAGTGCTAGATCTTAAAGCCAGTATGATTTTGCTTCAAAGCTCAAAAATTTTTCACCCTGTCACATGGCCACCTTACTTGTAATTTATATCATCATATGTAATAACAGCAGTAGGAACAATTCCAGTGAATATAATCCAAGCTGCTTAATGCAGAAGCTCTTTGTCACTCATCTTAGAATTTATTTCAATTGATCATAAAAGGGAGATAGCATTGATGAGTATTTTGATAACTTTCCGATAGCTTATTCTCCTTCTAAAAAGTGCAAACTGTTCTGTTTTATTCCATTATTGCAACTATGTGTTCCTCTCTACTGTAGTTCTGTTTTTCCCCTTAAACTTTAATTTAGCTGTTTTAACAATATAAAGTAATTCAAAGTGTCTGATAGAAGTTGATTTAACTTTTAACAAGTAAAATAATTAAAAATTACAAAATCAGCCCACTGTGTAATTTAAGCTCTTTCTCCACTGCTTAAATTAGGATTCAAATTAGGATTTATGATTAGGACTGGATTTTGGGATTTGATCATATAATAATGAATTTATATAATTGTATATTGCATTTTGAAAGCTTTATGATTAACACCTAAATCACTATTAGGATATTATCAGATAATTATAATGGCGATGATTATTACTATTGTAAGATTATTTTAAAATTAAAGATTCTAGGGATTCCAATTATAAGAGACACATTTTTTTACTTTTCACAGTTTTACTAATTGAGATATGTGTGAGACTTGATAAAATATGGTTAGGCAGATATTAGAATTAAACTTTTCAGATGGAGTAACATAAGAATACATTTTTCTAGAAAAAATCCTTACTACAGGCACACCCTATGCTGGGAAAGCATTAAATTGTTTCGGGGAAATGCTGAAAGCCACCCACCTTTTACTATAGTTACTAACCCTTAAACTATTGTGTTCCATAGGCCGTTTGCGATGTTTTTCCCAGCAAGTATATGTTAACATAGAACATTTTTAAACGTATAATAAAATAGAAATATCCTTAAAATGCATATTAATAATTTATTTCTCATCTTATTAAATAACATTAAAATGAATGTATCCTTAAGATCATCAGACTTGTGGGACATACGTATAATTCAATGCTTAAGGAATTCATCATTAAAGGCAAATTTGATTGGTCATATTATTTCTTTAATCTGCCTTTGCAAAATTTCATTAACTTTCTTGTCATTAAGAAAATCTTATACAAAGTTCTGAAGAACTGAGAAAGGTTTATAATCCTTATATATTTTTAAAAATTTTAAATGAGTAAGCCATAGACGAGCCCTTATTAGGTTTCACTCTATTTTGATGTTGTCTAAAATTTCAGTCAACTTAAGTTTAAATATTTGAACCATTAATTATTAAATTAATGATGTATATATTAATAATCATTAAGTTAATTTAAATATTTGAATCATTAAAATATTTGAATCATTACTGGCATAAATATCTTCTAGTAATAATTATTAAGTAATATTAGCCTTGCTTTCTAAATAATAGACAAACTTCTTTTTTTCCTTTATAAAGATGACACTTTGCATTAAGTGTTTGGGACCTAACAATTAGTGGTCAAAAGGACAACTGCCATCATTTTTATAACACTAGGTGTTATGATAAATATTGATGTCTGGAAAATATGGTTCCTACTGTTTTAATATGTTTCTCAGACCAATCTGCCTCTTTATTGTAATCCTCACAAATAATCAGTTCAATATATATTTAAGTGTTTTCTGTGCCCTATGTGCAGCCATTTATAAGAAAGCGTAAAGATAAATGGAAAAAATACTACACAATTTATTTTACATTCTGTTTCGAAATGAGTTGAGCAAGAGGATGGATGGTAGGCCACAGAGAAACGTGCACACTTTTTATAAAGTATACATTTTTTTTAAATGAAGATATGTTTCAGAAAGGCCACATGAAAAAGAGTTATGTTCAAATTGTACAATGAAAACAAAAGAAATTTTACTGCAAAGGAGTGGGTGTAACACATACTACATGGTAAATGGAAATCTACTTTCTGATCAGCAATGCAAAACAGTTCAAACCGATCAGTTATAGAATTCACTGTTTAATATATACAATATCCCAGTAAATCAAAAGAACACATTTCTGTTGATTCTTATATCTGTAAAAAAAAAAAAATTATTGTAGTTAGGCTGTCATGAAGGGGCAATTTAGCGATTTGTAGAATATGGCCTCTGACATAATCCAACAATTAAAATCATAGAGATTTTAATATGGCTCCCTGTTAAATGTATGTGCTTTTTGTTTGTTTTGTTTTGTCTTGTTTTGTTTATTTGTTTAGGGAATTATGTTTCAAAAATTGACTCCTCGTTTTCTCTACCCCTGGATTATTCTGATAACTACTGCTCTCGTTTTCGTGTCTATGATTTTTATTATTTTGAGTACCTCATTTAAGTGGATGATACAATATTCGTCCTTTTGTGTCTGACTTATTTCACTTAGCATAATGCTCTCAAGATTTATCCATGTTGTAGCATGTATCAAAATGTCATCTCTTTTTAAGACCGAATAGTATTGCATTAGATGTACATACTGCCTTGATTTATCTGTTCATCCGGTATTGGGCTTTTGGGTTGATTCCACCTTTGAGCTAATGTGAATAATGTTGCCATGAACATTTTGTACGAATGTCTCTTTGAGTCCCAGCTTTCATTTCTTTGGGGTATATACCTACAAGTGGAATTTTTTTTAAGTTTATTTATTTTGAGAGAGAGAGAGACTAGGAGGGGATAGAGGGGAAGAGGGAGAGAGAAAGGGAGAGGAAGAGAGAGACAGAGAGAGAGAGAGAGAGAGAATGAGAATGAATGAATCTGAAGCAGGCTTCATGCTGTCAGCACACAGTTGACATAGGGCTCGAACCCATGAATGGTGAGATCATGACCTGAGCCAAAGTCGGTTGCTTAACTGACTGAGCCACCCAGGTGCCCCTACAAACGGAATTTCCTGATCATAAGGTTATTTTGTTTAATTTTTTGAGGAACCGTTACACACTCTTTACAGAAGTTGCACCATTATCTATTCCCACTAGCAGTGCACAAAGGTTCCTTTTATTCTACATCCTTGCTAACACTTATAATCCCTTTATTGCTTATATATATATAAGCTTATATTGCATATATATATATATATATATATATATATATATATATATATAAGAGTCACCCTAATGTGTGTGAGGTAGAATCTCATCGTGGTATTGATTTGCATTTCACTAACCATTAGTGATGTTGAGAGCATCTTTTCATGAATCATTAGTATATCTTCTTGGAAGGAATAGCTATTTAAGTCCTTGACCCATTTGTAAAAATATATGTAAAGACTTCTCTATGGAGCAGTTTTAGATTTACAATAAAATATCAAGGAAGGTACAGAAATCTCCTACATATCTCTCATGTCGACACATGCACAGCCTCCCTCATTAACAACAGTTCCCACCAGGGTGGTGAATTTATTACACCTGATGAAACTACATTGACATATCATAATCACAAAGTCAAGTTTACTTTAGGGCTTTCTCTCCATGCTGTAATTCTGTGGGTTTGGACAAATGTATAATGGTGTATACCCATCATTGTAATATTATACATAGTATTTCTACTTCCCTCAAAATCCCTTGTGTTCTGCCTATTCATCTTTCTCCCACTACCCCAATCTCTGGCACAGCTGATTCTTTTACTGTCTCCATAGTTTTGCCTTTTCCAGCCTGTCATACGGTTGGAATTATACAGTCTGTCGCCTTTCTGATTCATCTCTTTCCCTTAAGGACATGCAATTAAGTTTCCTCTCTATCATTTCATACTCGATAGCTTCTTTCTTTTTAGTGATGAAGAAGTGGAGGGGTACTCCACTATGTGGCTGTACCATTGTTTATTTGTCCATTCACCAACTGCAGGACATGTTGATCACTTCCAGCCTTTGGCAGTTATCCGTGTAACTGCTGTAAACTTCCGTGTACAGGTTTTGTGTGGACATAGGCTCTTGGCCCCTTTGAGTAAATAGCAAGGAGCACAATTGCTGGATTATATGGCAAGACTATGATCAGTTTCGTAAGAAGTGCCGAACTGTCTTCCAAAAGCAGCTGTATCGTCTGGCATACCCATCAGCCATGACTCAGAAGAGTTCCTGTTACTCTGCATCCTTGCCAGCAACTGGTGTCGTCTGTGTTCTGGATTTTGGCTGTTCTAATAGGTCCGTGTATCTTATTAGTGTTTTCATTGGCATTTCCCCAATGATACAAGATGTGGAACATTTTTTCACACGCTTATTTGCCATCTGTGGCTCTTCTTTGCTGAGGTGTCTATGAAGGTGTCTGGCCATTTATTTATTTATTTTATTTGAGTGAGAGAGAATGTGAGTGGGTGAGAGGGACAGAGGGACAGAGAGAGGGAGAGAGGGAGTGAGGGAGGGAGGGAGAGAGACAGAGAGAGAGAGAGAGAGAGAGAGAGAGAGAGAGAGAGAGAAACAGAATCTCAAGCAGGATTCACACTGAGCTTGGGAGGCTTGATCCTATGACCGTGGGGTCAGAACCTGAGCTGAAATTGTGTTGTATGCTGAACCAACTGACCATGTGCCCCAGGTCTTTGACCCTTTTAAAAGTAAAGCTGTGTATCTTCTTATTGTTGAGTTTTAAGAATTCCTTGCATATGTTGGATAACAGTCCTTTATCAGATGATTCCTTTGCAAGTAATTTCTCCTAGTGTGGCTTACCTTGTCATTTCTTTGATACTTGCATTCACAGAGCAAAAGTTTATACTTTTAATGAAGTCCAGCTAATCAGTTATTATTTTTTAGGTCATATCTTTGATATTGTATCTCTAAGAGGCATCACGATACCCAAGGTCATCTAGGTTTTCTCCTATGTTATCTTCCAGGAGTCTTATGCTTTTGCATTTGGCATTTAGATCAATGATCCATTTTGGGTTGATTTTTATAGTGTAAAGTTTGTATCTAGATTCATGGTTTTTCCTTTTTCTTTTGTATGTGGATGTTTATTTGTTCCGCACCATTTGTTGAAGAGATTATCCTTGGCTTCTTTTTTTGAGTTCTTAGTTTTCTTGTTGTTGAATTATAGGTCTATGTATATTCTGGATGTTAACCCTTTAATAAATACATGACTTGCAAATACTTTCTTTCATTCTGTTGGTTGGTTCCTCACTCTCTTGATGGTTCTTCACTCTCTTGATGCACATTTTTTTTTCAATTTTTATAAAGTCCAATTTATTGTTTTCTTTTGTTCTGTGTACCTTTGATGACATATCCAAGAAATCATTGACAAATGCAAAGACATGAAGCTTTCTCCCTTTGTTTTCTTTTAAGCATTTTATACTTTCAGCTCTTACATAGATTTTGATCCATTTTCAGTTAAATTTTGTTTATGATGGAAAGTTAGAATTCAACTTCATTCTTTTGCATATCGATATCCAGTTTCTCAGCACCATTTATTGAAAAGACTTTCCTTTTCTCATTGAATAGTCTTGGCACCCTTGTTGAACATCATTCGACCGTATATGTGAGGATTTATGTCTGGGCTACCAATCCTCTCCCACTGGTCTGTATGTCTCCCTTTTTGCTACTAATCACATTGTTTTGATTATAATAGCTATGTAGTAAGTTTTGAAATCAAAAAGTGTGAGACCCACAACTTTCTCATTTTTTCCAAGTTTGTTTTGGTTATTTGGAGTCCCTTGAGATTTTATATGGTCTTGATAATGTATAACATTGTCAGAATTTATCAACTTGCACATTTTTAAATTACATAATTTACTGAGAATGGTTTATCATATGGTCTATCCTTGGGGTTGTTGCGTTTGCTTTGGAGAAGAATGTGTATTCTACCATAGTCTGGTGGAGGGTTCTAGAGATGTCTGTTAAGTCTAGCTTATTTAGAATGTTCTTCAAGTCTACTATTTTCTGACTCATGTTCTGTCTTACAATTGATTATTGTGTCATGCTTCTCAATGTTTTTGTTGAATTGTTCACCTCTGCTTTTAAACTTGTTGATTTTTTTCCCCACGATTTTAGAGCTCTATTTTTAGGTACGTGCATATTTATAATTGTTACATTTTGATGATAGATTGACCCATTTATCATTTTGAAATATCCTTTATTTCTGACAATATGTTGTTTCACTTATGGTTTATTCTGTGTGATGTTAATATAGTCCTTACTGTTCTTTCATGACTGAGTTTTACCTGGGATGTTTCTTCCATTATTTTCCTTTCATCTTGTTCCTTCTGCAGACTGAATAGATCTGAATATGAATGTTCCAACAGATAAACTGCCTGTTGTGCAGATTGTTCAATCTATTTGCTTTTAATGTAACTATTGCTTTGATTGGATTAACATCCACTTTTTTCTTTTTGTTGACTATGTATTGTGTCTTTTGGTTTCTTATTCCTCCTTTAATGCATTATTTTTTCATTATGTGGCTATTTTTTACTAAAGAATTTCAACTTCTTTAGGACTTTATATATATTTTTGAAATCTTTCAGCTTTTGCTCTATTACTTATGTACATTTAATTTATTTTTAATGTTTATTTTTGAGAGAGAGAGAGAGAGAGAGAGAGAGCAGGGGAAGAGGAGAGAAAGAGGATAGACACAGAATCAGAAGCAGTCTCCAGCCTTGAGGCTGTCAGCACAGAGCCAGACGGGACTCAAACCCAGGAGCAGTGAGATCATGACCTGAGCCTAAGTCAGACATTCAACTGACTGAGCTACCCAGGTGCCCCTATTACTTATATGCATTTTAACTTAGCAAAGTCAACCTCAGATTTGCAATAACTTGATACCAACGATATATAGATACTATTTTTCCTATGTAGCTCCATTCCATCCTTCTTTCTTGTGATATTATTGTTATACATATTAAGCCTATGTATATGACAGACCCAAACAAAACATTGTTATATGCATTACTTTGCAATATCTTGTGTCATTTAAAAAGGTAAGAGAAGAAAAGAGAGCAAGTAGAGAGTAAGTGTTGGTCTTTTTTTTATATTAACCTTATTTACCATTTCTGATACTCTGCATTTTTTTTCCTATAGATTCACATTATTACCTGATGTTATTTCCTTATTCCCATGCACCTTGGGTCCTGTCTACTACCTATGCACTGCAGTTGACGAATATATTTCTATATATTTTAAGCCCTAAGATACAATGATGTACACATTGCTTTATGGACTTATTTTCTAAAAAAATTACCTCAGAGAAGAAAAGGGGGGGAAAAAACAGAGAAGGAAAGGGAGCAAGAGGGGAAGTAACAGAAAGTTTTTAAAAAACATTTAGACAATCATGATAGCTTTTAGCAGTATTTCTAGAGCATTTAAATGCAAAACACCACTTTTAGGAATTGTAAGGTCAGGTTGCACGGTCAAACTAATGTAGAGAATTCAGATGCTCTGTTTTTTCTCTTGAAAGTTGGCAGAGTACATTTCTTTCTTTCTTTCTTTCTTTCTTTCTTTCTTTCTTTCTTTTTTTGTTTTGTTTTTTAGGTTTATTTATTTTGAGAGAGAGAAAGCAGGGGAGGGGCAGAGAAAGGCAGAAAGAGAATCCCAAGCAGGCTTTGCACTGTCAGCATAGATCCCCACACAGGGCTTGATCCCATGAATCATGAGATCATGACCTGAGCCAAGATCAAGAGTTGGCCGCTCAACTGACTGAGCCACACAGACACCCCTGACAATGTACATATCTAATATGAAAGATTCTGAGAAATCCCAACAGAAAGAACTGTTTGATTTTGTTCATTCCAAACCACACTTATTTGTTCATGATGGATTTTTTTTTTTTAAACAAAGCATCTCATAAAACACAATGGTCACCTTGGAAAATTCATTTGTAAAATGAACTTTTCAGGAGAGTGTTAAACTACACACAGACATCAAAATGAATATGGAATAAGGGAAGCCTTCATGCATGGTGATTGGGAATTCACTGGTGTTTTGTATGATGGACAATTTATTAGGATGTGGGAATGGAAAACGGAGTTATGAAGGAGAAAGTAAGATATCGTAACAGTACATGTGGAAAACTCGGTTAAAAAGCTAATGAATATTTGTAACATGAAGGAGAGAAGGAGGAAAGTGCAAAAGATAGTTTTGTCAGTCTCATTTAACATCTATAGTTTTAATCATGGTACAGTTATGGATCTAAAAGTGGATATATTCTTAAAAACAAATTTAAACTTCATACCTTCATACCTTCAAACCTTCATACCTTTCAACACCATACCTTGAGGAAAATGGAACAGAGGAAGGAAAAAGAGCTCTTAAAGCAATGTCTCTCACAATGTGATTTCAGGACCACTAGCCTTGAAATTACCCTAGGGCATGGGGCCAACTAAACTGCATTTTAGAAAGTACCCCCAGTGAGAAAAATGTACTTAAATGGCTCACTGTATCATTTATGTCATTCCTGCTCTGCCCTCGGAGGCCTGCTTAATAGCCTTTCTGCCTCTGATCATTTTGATCAATCAGTTCCTCAAGTCATTAGATCTCTTAGGACCTCTGTCTTCCTGACTCAAAGTTCGTCAGAAACTTGTTCCTTTTCTGATTCATTCTAAGAGAAAAACTTACTGTCCTTGACGGTATTTTTTTTTTTTTAGAGAAGGCAGATTATGATATAATGTGGAACTGTAGCCATTAAACACACTGTAACAGGCAGTTTTTAACATATAGAATTATCGATTCATTAAAGACAGGCAGGCACTTTACAATTACTGCATTGCACTACATTCACGGAGAAAATGTAGATGAAGCCATCCCTCCAGTCACACTCTTGTTCAGGCTGCATTTTAAGTCACCGGATCTGACCATGCACTACACAAATTCTGGGGGAGACAGACAAGTGACCTATGTGCACAGAAATGTCTCTGCCCCTGCAATTTAAATTGTGCTGAGGGATTCAGTCCGCTCCCTGCAGATCTGAGGTAGGTTATAGTACATGCTTCTTTAACTTGATGATGGATTTAATTCTTCATAGAAAAATTTCCCTTTTGTTTCAGAAGCTTTTATACTTTTGTTTAAATTAAAGAGAATATCATTTTTGTTAATTTCTTTGTGTGTGATTTAATCAATGTGCTTCTTGAATTCTAAATCACTTTAACTATGATGTTCTTGTAGCAATCATGCGATCTTAATTTTGAGTATAAATAAAAATGTGTGTAATTGTTCTCAAATATTAACTTCTGAATTATTGAAAATCAAGACAATACTGTTCCCTTTGTATCAGTATTCAAATATATATTCATTTCAAGCTACACGCAGAACATTGTATCCTTACATATATGTCTGTATGAACATAAAGAGTGTTCTTATTTGTGATTTAATATCAGCAAAAGAGAAGAAATAAGAATGACTTCACTGTGACATTTGAAGAAATTATTTAATTTCAGATACATTTTCAAAATAAAATAGTATCTGAAGTTGCAGATAGAGAAAGCAAAGCCTAAAATATCTGGAGAAAGTCAAATTTAGGAAAATCATTAGTACTTATTGAAATAAAAATATTAATAGATATATGTATGATAAACACACACACATATTCATTATACATACATATTCACACAAATCCTAGGCCAATAAGTCTTATTTGTAGTTCTGTAAGCTCAATTTTCTTGACATGGATTACTACATTATTTTAAGAGAATATCGCTAAATGTTACGTAAATTATAGAGTTAAGAGAAACATGCAATGTTTCTATACTTCTATTTCATCAGTCAGAAAATCTATGTGACTCTCTTTGAGATCTGTCTTTACTCCATGGCCACCTGGGTGGCTCAGGTGGCTAAGCTCGGACTCTTGATTTTGGCTCAGGTCAGGATCTCACGGTTGGTGGGAGAGATCCCTGTGTCAGGCCGTGAGCTGACAGCAAGGAGCCTGCTTGGGATTCTCTCCCCACCTCTCCCTGCCCCTCCCCGCCCCCAATAAATAAACTTCAGGAAAAAAATTAAAATGATTACAAAACTGATGATGGCTATTTTCTATTTTAAATATGAGTAGTATCATATATCCTTCAAAAGCAACATCTTCTTTATGAATACTATTCATAAATAAACACAATGTTTAAACTTACATTTGCCAGACATCTTCTGATATTGTGTTCAAACTACTCTCTTCTTTGAGCATGTAACTACTTTGCATCTTTATTCTTCATTGTATATGATATGAGCAAAATCAGAGAAAGAAGAAAGTGTATATTTTCAGTCCCAAGAGAGATTATGCAATTAATCTTTAATTTTAAAATAAGTATTACATTTTATTCTGTTCTTTTTCTCACTTTTATTATTTTTCTGGCATTTAAATTCTTTTTTTTTTTTTTTTTTTTTTTTCCGACACAACACAGATTTATTATCTTATAGTTCTATAGGCCAGAAGTTTGACATCAGCTCACTGGGCTAAAACCACGGTATCCGCAAGGCTGTGAGCTTTCTGGAGGCTCTCGGGGACAACCTCTCTTGCCTTTTCCAGCTTCCAGAGGCTTCTGCATTCCTTGGCTCAGGGTCCCTCCCTCCACCTCCAGAGCCAGCAAGGTCAAGTCTCTCTGTACCTTTCTTCCAGATCCTGTCTCCCTCTCGCCCTCCTTGTGTGCCACCCTCTTCTCTGTGCCTGTGCGAGTGCTTGGGTTCGTTTTATTGTGGTCAGGTACACACGGCACAGATTTACCATACTCACCATTAAGAGCACCATTTGGTGTTATTAAGGACAGTCACCATGACCACGATCTAGCTCCACAAGTTTTGCATCGTCCCAAACTGAGACTCTGTCCCTCTTCTACTTTTAAGGACCCTTGTGGCTTCCATTGGATCCACTGGAATAATCCACAATGATCTCCCTAGTTCCGAGTCGGCTGGTCAGCACTGTTGATTCCCCTTTGCCCTGTGACCTTGTGCCAAGGCATCTTTGGGCGCCTCCCATCCATCCCCTGCGATGTCTGGGGAGGGACCTGTCCCCGCAGCTGAGCACTCAGGGGCCTGACCTCAATCAGTGCTGGCTGTCGCTGTTAGCAGCAGCTGCATATTTTCGGCATGTGGGGAGAGAGTCTTGTGGTCATTTGCCCCGTCCCTTCTTTGTCTTGTCCCCTGTCCTGAATGTCATCCGTTGGGTCCTGCATTTCAGGCCAGCCAGGGAGCAGCGAGTTCAGAAGTGTATAGAGAAACACATGTCCTTCGTCAAGTCCACAGCGGAGGGTGGAGAGGTTGGTGCGGGACACCCCTCACCTTCTGAGCTCCCAACAATCCCATGGGGCCCTGGATTCTGGAACTCCCTCTCCTCTGGGCCCCCCCGAGGCCCCCGGGATCGCTCTGCTGGGACTCCGATTACATGGCACTTCGGCCGACAGTTCCCGGGTTTCCTGTCTTCCCAGGTCAGGAAGTCCCGAATCCTGGGACCTTGACTGATCTCCCTGCCGGCAGGGTCTGTTCTCCTCAGCCGCCAGCCTTGCTGGCCTGCAAAGCTGGCCTTCTGCCCGCTGGTCCCAAGCACGTCCTCTCGAGCTCTTAAATCTGCGCCGGACAGAGGCTCTTAGCGCCATTTCCCCTGAGCTGGAGCCATTTGCAGACCTTCTGAAGTCACAGGGGGGTTTTTTGGTTTTTGGTTTTTTGTGTGTTTTTGTTTGTTTGTTTGTTTTTTGCCATCGCCACAAACCTCCTGTACTGTTTTAGCTGTTGTTTAAATCAGCACCTTTCTCTTCTTTCTCCATCTCCCTCCGTTTCTTCGCCCCTGCCCTTCCTTTCTCTTTCTTTCCTTTCTTTAATGATTTTCAGATTGTTCTAAGCAATGATATTAATGAAATCAAGGGGTCGATAGGCTGGTTACATGTTTTTTCCATGCAGGTTCAGTTAAATAATCGCTTAAAAAACATTTTCTGGCATTTAAATTCTTAGAAAATTTGCAAGTGAGGCAAATATACATTTTTAGAAAAACAGTTTTATTGCATAAGCAAGATTAATATGATAACTGTGTCTTTTTTAATTATAAAAACAAAGATACATGTAAAAATCATAAGATATGTATAAAATTATATAGCTGTCGTTAATATTTCTTTCCCATCATTATTCTTTTGTAATCTTTTTAAAATGTATTCTTTAGAGATATGACCCCATAACTGTATGGCTTTCAGTATCTCATGACCATCAGTGTAGAACAAATTATTCATGTTTCAGTACTTCAATAATGAGATGTCAGCCCATAATCCTTGCTGTTGAAGGGATTGTCAGAAATGATTGAATCCCTGGTGATATGACCTCAATGCCATTGAAAGCTTGCCCTCACAAGAGAGTACATGCTCTCTCCAAAGCCCTTCTTATTCCTCTTAGCTTTTTTGTTGTTGTTTTGCATAATATCCTGCATGTACATCGTGTATATGCATAATTCAAAGTGAAAAATTCACATAAGGTATGAATATGCATAGTTCCAACTGAAAATCAATTCAGCAATAATCATATACACATAGAACATGTATTAAGCACTATTTATTTTGAGCACGTATTATGAAGATGTACAAATATTTGAATATTTACTAAAATCCAGAATTAATTGTTAGAGCTGCCAATTTTCAGTTGCTCTATGATAGGTGTGTTCGTCTATTATGAGCTTTGTTTGTTTAGTTTAAATATCATGCCCTTGATGATGGTAAAACAAAAGTATTGTATTTACCTAAAGATTTTATATCCATGAGAGTTTCCTTTGCCATTGTAAGTTCACAAAGCAGAGAGGGTATGTAGCAGGTAGGGCTCTACCGGAGGGGGGGAAATAAAAAAACAGTAAAGTATATATATTAAGGGATTTACTGCAAGGAATTGGCTCATAAAATTGTGGAGGCTGCCTAAGCAAGTATGAAATTCATAGGACAGGCTATCAGGAAGGGTGGGCTGGAACTCTCAGGCAAGAGCAGAAGCTGAAATCCATGGGCACATTTGTGTTTCCCCCAAAGGAAACTTCACTTCTGCTCTTGACTTCCAACTCATTGAGTGGGACCCACCCAGATTATCTGGGATAATCTCCTTTATTTAAAGGTCAACTCCTTATGGATTTTAATCACATCTACAAAGTATCTTGTCAGCAACACCTTCAACAGTGTTTGATTGAATAATTGGGGACTACAGACTAGCAAGTTGACACAGAAAATTTATCTTCAGAGATTATTTCCTCTTTTGATAGGATTAACATTCACTAGATATAAGAATGACAACACTGTGAGTGCTGACCTCACCTCTCTCAATGAGTTTGAATCATGTACATGGGAGTACCATAAGGTTTTTAAAATTTACATTCATATATTCAAGGTCCATATTATAGTTAGATATATTTCAGTACTACTTATAAATTTCAAGATTGTAGGGCTGGTAGGTGCTTAAAGTTTCAACCAGTTTTAAACATCATATTTTAACCAAGATCTAGATATGATTATTAAAAAAAAGAGCTTAATTGTGCTTATGAGCATATAATAAAACTTACACCATGGACAGTATTCCAATGCACTCTTCCTGTATCGGTCATGTACATAAATTAAACATATAAATGATAAATATCAAAGATGGGACAGTACATATAAGTATAATTTGCTGGCTGGGGTGTTCAACTTCAGCTGAGTTGGTGAGTCAGTTATGTGTTCAACTTCAGCTTTGGTTATGACCTCATGGTGTATGGATTCAAGCCCTGTGTTGGGCTCTGTGCTGACATCTCGGAGCCTGGAGCCTGCTTCAGATTCTGTGTCTCCCTCTCTCTCTGCCCCTTCCTTGCTCACACTCCATCTTTCTATGTCTCTGAAAAATAAATAAATGTGAAAAAAAAAGGAAGAAAAATAATTTTCTGGCTTCAATATATATGAGACAGTATCAATATATGCAGTTAATTTTCTACTTAAAAAATTTATGACTTATCAGATTAATGGACAATTACTAAGATATAGGCCTTCTGTCCTGGGAACTTCAGTATAAAGCATAGGAAATCTGACATGAAATACCTTATGCTTCAAATTTTTCTGTTTTTTTTTTCTTAAAAATATCTTTTATATTTTACAAATTTCCTAATATCTCCCTACATCCCTCTATTCCTTTTCTTTATAGTATGAATTAGTTTCTATTGCTTCATAACACATTACTACAAACTGTTGCTTGAAACAAGACAAATTCATTATCTCCCCATTTCTGCAGTCAGGAGTCTGGATTATGGAGTAAACTGGGTTCTTTGCTGAGAGTCTCACTAGTCTGAAATTAAGGTGTCAGCCAAGTCTGTCTTCTCATCTGAAGCTGACACCTCTTCCAAGCTCACTTGTTTTGTGAGAATTCAGCTCCTTGCAGTTGTTGAAATGAAGTCCCATTTCCTGACTGGCTCTTCGCCAGGGACTGCTGTCAGCACCTTGGGGCCACTCTTTGGTCCTTGCCACATGGTGCCCTCCCTGGCAGTGCACAGCATATTTATTTGTTTTTTAGAGGCTGGGAGGAGTATTTCTTTTGCCTTGAATGTGCCTGCTGCTTTGAGTCTCTTTAAAAGAGTCACCTGATTAGATCCGTCCCACCCATGGGAATCTCTTTGTTGGTTAATACAAAATCAGCTGATTAGGGACCTTAATTATACCTGCAAAATATCATTTGCCATGTAAGATAGTCTAACCATGTGAGTGATATCCTGTCGTATTCACTCACACACACATACAAGGGAAGATTATGGAAGGATATGAAACACCTTAGAAATCTGTCCACTGCATATCCTAAAATAAAATTTCCCAAGAATATGTTGAAAGTAATAGATCGACCTAGTAATAAAGACTAATCTGCTTTACAACTTACTTGCTTTAGGTCTTTTTGTTTGTTTGTTTGTGATAGGGTTACATAGGAATCAGAAATGCCAGACTTTCAAAGATGTAATCAACTATTAAGAACACCTTTTTATTTTCCATTTCTTCAACTCTGAGTGAATATACAGGCTTCCACAAGACATTAAAAAAAAATCACTAAGTAGAACCAGTTTCAATGCAAGAGACGCATTACCCCTGTCTATTAAAAAAATGTATTTTAGACTTCTGCACATATGTGTGCATTTGTGTTTAATACAGATATTAAAGAAATAAAACAGCCTATCTCCAATGATAACTGAATAGACACGAGGATATAATTTTCACATAGATTTTTAAATTTGCCAATCACCTATCATTTTCGAATAATAAATATAAAGGGAAGTTATGAACAGTAAAATTTATTACATACCAAAATTCAAACTTTAAAAATAAATCATAAGTATGCTTTTGTAGACTTAAAGTGCCTTCAAGAGAGGTTATGCTTCATTTATACACTGTACTATTTATTGTTGCCTTTCAGTAATTCTGTACTGCTGACATTTTTAATGTATTTATGCTTTCCTTCATGGTGCTAAGAGGCAACACATTGTCACATGGAATAATTACATGTTAGTCTCACATTACTTCAAAAAGTAATGGATGAATCAAATTGCTCTTCATATATACCCATCCCTTCTGATGCACACCATTGGTTTTGCACATTGTGCAGTATTAACTGCTCTGATATACTCAATATTGCCCTGAGTCAAAAAAGGCTTATTCCCAAGACACATATTGTCAAAGGAGTAAGATCCCCTAGTAGAAATAAGTAATACACATCGTGAAATATCTTGAAAGGAAATTAGAACCTTTCGCTCTTAATTCTACGAACTCACGTTTTTATGTGCAAAGGGTTTAAAATAGTTAATAGAAGAGTGAGTAGTACATTAACAGCAAATGTTATCATCATTAATGATTTTTTTTCTGGCTATATAAAATTAAGATCATACTTGAGTAATTCACTGCAAAAAGTAGATAGAAAATTAAAAGTTAATGAAATAATGCAGACTTTAAATACAACTATCCAGCAATACTGGAAACCAACTCATTTGCTTATAATGAAATAATTATGATTTTTAAATATTTGGCTGTGTTAATAATATTTTAGTAGCTATAGCTATGATTTTTTTAAGATAAGAATTACAAAGATAGAATAATAGTAATGTATTCTATAAAATGTAAAGGTAAATATAAAGTACAAAGATGTAAAGGTAACAAAATAAACATGATACATAAGAATTAATGAAATAAAATATTGGTAACAATATAATTAAATGTCTAAAAGTTGTAAAGGTAAAATTTTTATAAAGCATATTAATGGGTTGCCATTACTCATTAGCTTGGGTTAAAGCCTCGAGTTGAAAATCATGTATTAAAAACTATGTTTTGCAAAATAATATGACATTGAAACACTATACAAGCCTGAAAAGTAAACCTTTGGGAAATGATCTAATGGTAGCAATTATCCAACACATAATAGGATAAAAGTTCAAGCATATAAATATTGATGACTATCTAGGAATTAAATGCATGTTGGGGCGCCTGGGTGGCTAAGTCAGTTGAGCGCCTGACTTTGGCTCAGGTCATGATCTCACAGTTCGTGGGTTCGAGCCCTGTGTCAGGCTCTGTGCTGACAGCTCAGAACCTGGAGCCTGCTTCGGATTCTCTGTCTCCCTCTCTCTCTGCCCCTCCCCCGCTAATGCTCTGTCTCTCTCTCTCTGTCAAAAATAAATAAAACATTAAAAAAAATTTAATGCATGTTAAAACCATAAGTGTCTTATGAGAAATACTTCAGAAGAAATATTTGATGGAAACAGTATGGGAGACCATTCTACAAATTGGTGCCTTATCACAAATGCATCATGATGTAGGGGCTTGTATTTGATAGTCTCAGAGCAGGCTATACAGTTCACTGGAGTAAGAAATGATGCTCTTCTCCACGGAGAATCCATAAATAACCCGAATGAACACAAAATTACAAAGTAGACACTTCTACAAGTAGAGTTCATAGAGCTAAAGTTTAATTTAGAAACATAAATATGAAATTTAAAAAGAAATACTCTATGAAAAAAGCCAGAATAATCCTCATGGACTGCATTATAAAGACAACCATGTAATGCTACTTAGTATAAAAACCTTAATTTAATATCGTCTGCAAAGGAGGAATATCATTATATGTTATATGTATAGTTTCAACCAGAAGCAGGCACCTCAATCTTAAAACCCTGTTATTATTGTTTTAAAGTTCTGTAGAGTGATAAAATGTAACAGAATTGGAAGTAGATTCATTTTCATTTTCATTAAAGTAAAAAGTTATTCTGTTCACATGATTATACTTCCATAAAGATATAAATTTAGCATGCCTTATCAAATCATTTGATTTTACTCATAGTCTCTACTTTCATTAATGAAAAATTATCATTGAAAAGAAATAGGGAAGAAAATGTTTGAGGGCAGTTCATGACATGTTAGGGAAAGAATAACTGACGTAAAATTTTCTTCTTGTTCAGAAAAAAAAAACATGTTCTGAATTTAATGTCATATTAATAAATTTTACTTCAAAACATGAATGTATTTTTAAATAAGTGTTCATTCAATGTTAATTCAAAGGAACAATATATTTTTTTCCAACCTAAACAAACAAGAGTGAGACAAGAATGTGTAGAAATTCAGGACAGTCATGGGAGGACAAAACACCTTGGAAAACACAGTAGCAGTGGGACGAGTAGTATTGGGAAAGAGAAAATATTTGAGAGGTCTGTTTAAGCTCAGTTTTACTTCGTGTGTAATCTGCATCAGTTTATTTCCTCCAACATGATTATAACTTGGGCGTTGTATATTAAAGGACAAAACACAGCTAAACATCACAAACAACAAAAGGAGCCAAGATAGAGCTGAGGAAGATGCATTTGACATTTTAAAATGAGATAAGAAACAAAACTCCTCTGTGAACCTCACTGAATTTAGGCTTACTTGGGTTTAAGAGGCTTGACATCCTTCAGGGGAAAAAATGAATTAGTACTAGGTTCTTGTATTTTGTGAGAAGAAAAATCATGTAAAACAAACAAACAAACAAAAACGAAGACGTAAATACCACTCTTGGCAATGTACCAGTGATTATTTCCTTAATTGGATAAGTAACTTTAAGCTGAATCTAGTACAAGGTGCTTTTCGACACTGTCAATTTTCAGTTTGCTTTCAAGTCTTAATTGGAATCATACTTTTCTATGCAGTTGCTATTTGGATAATTGAGATATTTCTAGGCTCTAATGTGCTTGTTAGCAGAGTGCAATTAAATCTATTGTTTACCTTTTGTTTTACTCGCAACAATGCTTTTCCATTCAGGTGACACCATGCCCGGATGGGATCACCAGTGATTTTCATTTTGCACCTGTTAAATAATACCTTTCTGAAATTTACTTCCACACACATAATTTGTTTTATTGTTTTAAGTTTTTGCCTATGAGGAGGCATTTTTAAAATCTCTACCCAGTAACTGAAAATACTAGGTGGAAAAAAGAATGCAAAAACTATTGATTGTAGTAGGAGAAAAAACACGTGTGGGATACTCAGATGAGGAGGAGGAAGGCAGCTAAGGTTTGTTGGCATCCTTCTCCATGTCAGACACTGCCAAGCAGTTTACATACAATTAACTAATTGAATCTTTACATCAGTCCTACGGAGCATACCTAATTGGTCTCAATTTTCAGATGTACGCTAAAGATTGGGCAGACAACATCACACAGTCCCTACGGTTAGTAAAAAGTAGAAGCGATCATCAAACACATTGAATCCATACAATACTCATGTACGTGATTGTGTAATTACAATGTCTGATTGCATGATGAAGAATATGCAGTGTGATAACCTAGAAATAAGAGAAGAACCCCCAAGAAGGGACACCGGGTCGCTCGCCAAACAACAGACAGTAGTGCCTGTTCACAAGACTATTTTATAGCACTATTTTAAACTATTTCTGTGTCTTTCTGCAAATTAGGAGCACTGAAAATAAGGAGAAAGTTTTTAAATATGCTGCATTGCAAATCTTGAAGAAGAAATAATTACATGAACAGAATGATATGCAGCACGAAAGGAAATTGACAGGGAAAGACATAAGAAAATATCTTAGGGGCGCCTGGGTGGCTCAGTCGGTTGAGCAACCAACTTCAGCTCAGGTCATGATCTCACGGTTTGTGAGTTCAAGACCTACATCGGGCTCTGGGCTGACAGCTCAGAGCGTGGAGCCTGCTTCAGATTCTGTCTCTCTCCCTCTCTCTCTGCCCCTCCCCCACTCATGCTCTTTCTGTCTCAGAAATAAATAAACCTTAAAGAAAATTAAAAAAAAAAAGTATCTTACATTCAAGGGTGAGATGATATATAGTTTAGTTAGCATATTATAAAAACAAGCCAATATGACTAAAACAAAAATCATGGGAAATAGTGTATCAAAATGAAATTGGACTTGGCTGAAACCAAACTGCAGAACCTTCCATTATGTGTTAACAGTTTGATCCTTGCTCTTTGTTCTAGGAACACGATAAAGCCACAAAAGGGTTTTAAGCTGGGGGCGGTGACATAATCACAGATGTGTTTTGAGAAAGATCACTCTGGTTTCAATGTACATAGAAAATAGGTAAGGAAACTGCCCAAGTAAGAGGGAATAAAATCTTGGACTAGGGCTAGAGACATGGAAATGAAGAGAAACTCACCGTAAAATTGACAGCTGTAGCAGATGCTTTCCATGACCTGCCTGAATCCGTTCAGCCTACCTTGGAGGTCACTCGTAACTACTTCCAAACGTGTTGATGGCCCCAGGTCTCTATGCTTTCAGAAATTTCCCCTGCCATTTACTGGCATAAGCTCTGTCTTCCAGTCAGGAAGAGCTGGAGAGTTAAGGCCTGGGGAGCAAGCCTCACCCAAAGACAAATAAAAGGGGGCGGTGGATAAACACCCAGCCTCTTCTTCCCTTCATGGAGGAGAGACAATTCCGAGGTGTTTAGTGCTTGGTGTTTCAGAGATTCTTTACAGGGATTGAGCCCCAGTTTCTCACAGCAGTAACCTCTGCAATAGTACATCTGTTATAAGCTTTTCTCCCTTTTCCTGTTACCTCCTCCACTCTCCCTCAGAACATGCTGGGATCTCTTTCCAAATGAGATACCCCTGCATCCATTTACTGGCTTTAGGGACACCTTTGCTTGGAAACAAAACAAAGATAATAGTACTCAATGATTTATTTATTGGTATGTGGCAGAGCAGAATTAAAGGAAAAAAACTGATGATGATACCAGTTCTCCGTCGTTTAGAACAGGATGGATATTGAAGCTATTCGCTAAGTAGGGATCATCAGAAGAGGACTGTTTTTGGAGGAAGCTTACGAGATCCATGTTTCAACATACTGTGCTTGATTTCCTGCTGTAGGCCTCCAATAGCAATATCATGGAGGCAACCTTTTTTGCACACCTATATGTCAGAGCTATATGAATTTGAAAGTCATTGGCATATGTGTGGTGATAGCATTGTGGGTCAGATTTTCTAGGCAGACAATATACAGTAAGATGAGGATCTAAAAAGAAGCCACAAGAAACCCTTCAGGTAATGGCCAATTGGGAGAGAATGAGAATGAATTTGGAGAGAAGGTAGATAAGAAGCCAGGTGAGTCACACATGAGAAAAATGAGGTGACGTTGATGTCAAAGAAACAAGAAAGGAGTGCCTTCTCTTGTGTTGTGAATCTTTCCATAAATGTAATGTGGGTTTGAGGGCAGGAGCATAGAAACAATGGTGCACTGGGGCAACTGTCTGATTTCAACTTTCTCACAAAGTTGGGGTTTGCTAGTTTAAGACTATTTTTAACAGTCCTGTGGAAAACAGGTACGTCACTACCATTTACCTCTATTTTATTCATCCTAATGCATAGTACAACAATGCTTTTAGTCTCCATCTATAAAGAAGCAGGGCTCTATTTTAAAATGTGATTGCCTTGTATTTCTGTAAAAGAAATAATTACAGAGCAATCACCAGCAGGAATGCTTGAGTCCTTTCAGGTGAAGAATTACAGAGGAACTACAGAACTAAGAACTTTTACTGTTACTCTATCATTAATCTCCTTTCCATTTCTTTCTCCAAGGAAAGGCTTATCAGAGAAAGGGTGGACAACACTGACCTTGAACACTTGAAACTTTGTTCCTTGGATCTGTATCAGTTGCCCAGTAAAGAGTTTGGCTAATCATACTATGCATACATGGCTTATTAGATTATTGGTCTATCAGTCCCATTTTGGTCCCATAACTGTTCTAATCCTAATATCTGCTAACGGTGACGGATTTTATTCAAAGTCATTGATGACATCTGAGAAACTGTTCAGTCGTATGTGAATACTCAGAACTCAAGTGATGATCTCATGATTGGAGATCATCCAGGATACTGGATCTGATAGCTAAAAGAAAAAGAGCGTACTTTTTCACAAGCCATCTGGTAGATCATATTGTATCATAATGTGAAACCACTTATATTGGAAAGTGAGGCATGAAATTTTAAAATATCTGACACTACTTTGGAATCATTCTTCATTATTCACTCCTCCATCAATTGCCATCCTCAGAGAATTTATTAACCCAAGATTCTGAATCTAATTTTTAAGAAGTGGTAAACCGATTTTTCTATTCTGTCAACGTTTTCAAAGTAGAACCAATCAACTTGCAAAATCTATGGGAAATCGGAGTCATTTCTCTTCTAGTTCTCAATGCATAAAGGCCCTTCTCATCAGGTCTGTGTCTTCACAGTCTAACGCATTACTCATTTGGATTTTTTATGCATATTTTTAGATAGTTTTCTCCAACTGAAAATGCTTTGTGTCCATGTCATAGCTAGTTGCCAAGGAACAAGAACAGGCTCATTTCCAATTCTTCCAACTAGTGGAGCCAACAGTTGTAATGAGAGTCTTAAGTTGAGTTGACTGCTATAGAACCTGTAGGTTTATTTTGCTGTTTCTTATGCATTATTAAAAAAAATGTTTATTTTGAGAGAGAGAAAGAGAGCAAGTGGGAGAGGGGCAGAGAGAGAGATGGACACAGGGAATCCCAAGCAGGCTCTGCGCTGTCAGCGCAGAAACCTATGTGGGGCTTGATCTCACCACAATGAGATCATGACCCAAGCCAACATCAAGAGTCAGACACTTAACTGACTGAGCCACCCAGGTGCCCCTCTTGTGAATTCTTTAACTCTTCAACAAGTATTACAAACTCATTGAGAACAGATGTTTCCTACCTATTCATAGCAGTTTACCATACTGACAGGTTTCTCGTTAGTCAGGTCAGCTCTGAGTTCAAGCTGCAGTAGAAACCATTGTCTTAGAGATGTGAACCCAACCATGTAAGTTCTCTCTGTCTATATTTCCTCTTCTGTAAAATGGAAATGGAAAGAGTACCTGCCACCAAAGGAATTTGTCAGGAAGAAATCAGATAATTCACACAATAAAATTAGTAAAGTGGTATACATACTATTTTGTCCATAAATGTAGTTGGTAATTTTGAGATACAAGTAAAATAAGCTGACCCACTTGCTTACTGTAAAATTCAAAATTATGTTCAATATAAATTTTTAAAATTGGGAGGAAAACATGGTCATACACTTTTTTTAACTTCTGCATAAATAATATATATTTAAAAGATTTCAAGTTCAGAATTCTTAAATTTTTTTTAATGTTTATTTGAGAGAGAGAGAGAGAGAGAGAGCACAAGTAGGAGAGGGGCAGAGAGAGAGGGAGAGAGAGAGAATCCCAAGAAGCCTCCACACTGTCAGCACAGAGCCAGATGCAGGACTCAAACCCATGAACCATGAGATCAGGACCTGAGCTGAAGTCAGATGCTTGACTGAGCCACCCACGTACCCCTGAAGTTCAGAATTCTAATATCACCACTATTATACTTCCCTGAAACTGAAAATTAACCCATGGTTTTATGAAAAATCAAATACATTCAGTAAATATGCCCACGGTTGTGATAATATGTATTTTTCATAATATAAAAGTACCTACTGCAATTACCACCAAATCAATAATGAGAATTTCATTTCAATATATATGAGTGATAAAATACTTGTGCAGTAAATATATATTTTTAAACATATTAAGCTATTTTGAGAGCTTTAGGGAAGTGACACATGACAGTGATCAAAGGAATAAAACTGATTAAAAAAGAAATAGGATTTATTAAGGAAAATAGCAACATTTTCTTATATATTACCTCCAATTGACTTCACAGAAGATTAAGGATTATCCTTCATAAAACAATAAAATAAATATATTCACCAGCATCCACGTGTTAAACTAGAAAGGCATCTAACTGTATTTTAATTTTATAGTTTTTGAGGGCGTTTTATTAATATTTCTGATCAATGTTGTGCTAATTTATAGTTAAGTTAGCTTGTTCTTGTATCCTAGGTGTTCCACCATTGCTTGATTTAAAGGCAAACAGTCTAAAAGGAGGTAAGAGTATTCATTTCTACAGTACAATTTAGCACCGGAGGATTTAGTATAAATATACACTATTTAGTCCAGTCTAACGTTAATGTTTTTATTTAAGTCTCACAGAATAGGCCATGGTGTAAAATAGTGGAACCAGAATAGATCCTTTTTTGGTTTTGTTCTATGTTTTTGTTTTTACTTCATTGCTTAAATTGCTTTTGGTTTTTATTGAACTGTAAATACTAAGTAAAAGGGAGGATATTAGAATGTCAGAGATATAACAGGGAGGTTTAGCCACATGTAAGAGATGGAGTGGCATCGGGTTTAGTAACCACACAGATTTAGATCACTCATTTTTCTTGATCTGCAGCGGATATGCCCAAGACTAAACACCTCCTCATACATGGTGGAATTACGTCTGCTGTAAGAACTTTCATAATTTTCAGACTAATGTCCTTTCCACAAACATGCTAAAAACAATGTGTTTAAAAAGGCCCATACTATGAATGTAAATTCTAAGCTATTTATTTAGAGAAATAAAGTTATATTGCATTAAGCCTAATTTCATGATACCACCGAAATTCTTACCAAAGTTCTTCTGTTACCTAAGTATGTATATTAGTATTGGATAGTGGTGAAGTTTGCACAACAATGTGAATATAATTACTGCTACTGAGCTGTACATTTAAAAATAGCTAACATGGTAAAGTTACGTTAGTATATTTTATTACAGTAAAAAATATTACTATATTTAATGACTTTGTATTATATTTCTGGCACCTGTCATTAAATAATTTGCAAGTTTTAAATATTTTGATTATAAGCTTGATATTATTTGACTTTAATTTGTTACATTATGATATATGAAAAGTTCCATGAAAAACTAAGAAAATTGTTAAATCTACAAATCTATGTATTTAGGATAAAAACAAAATATTGGAAGGACTTAATATTAGATGAATGCATCTTCTGAATTATTTTAATTCTCTGTAATATAGGGCACATTTTAAAAATAAATTCTGGTTTATCATGTATGTGTAGAATTAGAAATAATGCCATTCTTTTTGGTTGTAAACTTAGGGTTGTTTTTTTTTAAATAAATATTTATTATTTTTGAGAGAGAGGGAGGGAGCAAGTACTAGTGAGTACAGAGAGACAGAGAATGCGAAGTGGGCTTTGCACTGATAATAGAGAGCCCCATATGGGGCTCGAAGTCACAAACTGTGAGATCATGACATGAGCTGAAGTCGGACGCTCATCCAACTAAGCCACCCAGGCACCTCTGTAATCTTAGCTTTTTTAAGTGCCAAAGTTGAAAGAATCAAAGTAATTGATAATATAAAACATGATACTGAGATTTCTACAACAGCATTGTTCAAGATCTACAACTAGTAGGCATGTTCCGATATAAACTGTCATCCTGTTCCTATAAATAACCTTGAGCTGTTTTCCATTAGGCAAGGGTGTTTTGTAAAAGTGACATCTCGCCATGAATTAGGGAACCTCATTTTGTGGAGGTCTATATAATCAGTCAACTAGCAATAGACCAAATTAGGAGCGATGCCTGATATTTTCCTCTTTGGTATCAGGTTTACTAACAGGAGAGACATACTCACATTGTATTAGCAATCACCCACACCACCTCCAAGCTCTGAAAAGAAAAGAAAAGAAAACTTAAAAGAGAAAAACTTTCAATTTGATAGTGAGGCCACTAGTGTTTGCTACCATTGTATAATAAAATCACATAGTTTCCTTTTTTTTTTTTTTTTTTGTACTCTCCTGACACATCTCTCTCCATCTCCCCCCTGTCCCTTCTTAGATATGGCTCAATTTAGGTCTTGTTACACTGTTTATTTTATTGAGTTTAAAATTATTTGGGAACTCCTCTAATAAATATCCCACTGACCCAGTGTGAAATAGCAGAATGTTTGATAGAACAAAATTTGATGTACTGTGAAGTCAAAACAGTCAACAAGATGTACGAGGGCTTAACTATGAATAGCATTAAAGTTTTATCTCCCTTTCTCTACTTTATCTCCATTATCTTTCCAAAACATCAACCTCTGATATAATGGAATAGTCGGCTATACTGGAGACAGAGACTGAGATGGAGAAAGGAAATGACCATATTCTTTTTTTTTTTTAATTTGTTTAACATTTACTCATTTTTTGAGAGACAGAGACAGAGTGTGAGCAGGGGAGGGGCAGAGAGAGAGGGCGAGACACAGAATCTGAAGCAGGCTCCAGGGTCTGAGCTGTCAGCACAGAGCCCTACGCGGGGTCGGAACTCACAAACTGAAGGTAGAGATCATGACCTGAGCCGAAGTGGGCCGCTTAACCGACTGAGCCACCCAGGTGCCCTGGAAAGGAGCATATTCTCATATGTTATTCACTATCAGGAAAATGAACAGCTAAGCCACTGATGAGAGAAAATAGTTGTAAAAGACACATCTGGATAAAGCACTCATCCAAATATGTACAAACAATTCTTAAAACTCGATCATAAGAAAACAAGCCATCCAGTTAAGAAATTAGCAAAAGACTTTGATACCTCCCTGAAGAAGACACACAGTTGGTGTATCAGCCCAAGTAAAAATGCTGCCCATGTGTTGTCACTGAACAACTGAAAATTAAAACAACAGTGAGATACTACTGGGCACTATTCGAGTGGCCACAATCTGCAACACCGACACGCAGATTGCTGGCAAAGGCATGGAGCAAGGGAACTGTTGTTCAGTGCTGGTTGCAGTGAAAAACTCTAGAGTCGCTTTGGGGGACAGTTTGACAGTTTATTATTTTTTACAAAACTAAACATTTTTACATAAGATCCATAAACATGCTTCTTGGTATTTAACAAAGGAGTTGAAAATGTGTGTCTACACAAAAACCTCTCACAAATATCTATAGCAGCTTTATTCATCATTGTCCAAACTTGGGAGAAACCAAGATGTCCTCCAGCCTATGAATAGATAAATAAACTGTGGTACATCCAGACAATTGAATATTATTCACCATTCAAAGAAATGAGCTATCAAGAAAGACAGAACTGGGGCACCTGAGTGGCTCAGTCAGTTAAGCGTCTGACTTTTGATTTTGGCTCAGGTCCTGATCCTTGAGGTTCGTGAGTTCAAGCCTCTCACCGGGCTCTGTGCTGACAGCACAGAGCCTGCTTGGGATTCGCTCTCGGCCCCTCCCCAGCTCGTGCTCGTTCTCTCTCTATCTCGAAAATAAATAAATAAACTTAAAAAAAGACACACGAGAACATTAAATGTACGCTATTAAGTGAAAGAAGCCAATTTGAAAAGGCTACATGCTGTATGATTACAATATGATCTTCTGGAAAAGTCAAAATTATGGAGACGGTAAAAATAGCAGTGGCTGCGAGAGTAAATAGGAGGAAAGCCTAGGTGGAGCACAGAAACTACTTAAGGCAGTGAAACTACTCTTGACAATGGTGGGTGCATGTCGTTATATGATTTTCCATACCCATAGAAGTTACAGGAGTGAGCTGTGATGTAAACTGTGGGTTCTGAGTGGTGATGACATTGTCAGTGTAGGTTCATCACTTGTAATAAATGTACATTCTGGTGGTGGATATTGATAATGGCCAAGATTATACATACGTAGGGGCAGGGGGTATATGAGACATCTCCATACTTTCTGCTCAAGTTTGCTGTGAAATTAAAGCTGCTCTAAAAATTAAGTCTAGGGGTGCCTGGATGGCTCAGTCAGTTGAGCATCTGACTATTGATTTGGGCTCAGGTCATGATCCCAGGATCATGGGATCGAGTTCCATGTTGGGTTTCACTCTCAACATGGAGCCTGCTTGAGATTCTCTCTCTCTCTCTCTCTCTCTCTCTCTCTCTCTCTCTCTCCTTCTGCCCTCTACCCCACTCATTATCTCTCTCTCCCACTCAGAAAGAAAGAAAGAAAGAAAGAAAGAAAGAAAGAAAGAAAGAAAGAAAAAAAGAAAGAAAGGAAGTCTATATATGTACCATAGCTCATTTACCTGAAGCATTTTACATTATTTAAGTTATTCTGACTGATTTTACATCTCTTATTCTAGAAAAATATTACTTTTAATGGAGAAAATTTTTGGATTAAGTACTTCATCAAAATTCTGTTTTGTGGCATTGTGAAAGATCTGTGAGCCATAGAACCAGGTGCACCAGTATTTGAGGTTTTCTGTGCCCTATGATTTTTAGGACCATGCGCAAATGATTTAACCTTTGTGCCCCTCTGTTACCATACGTATAATATGGAAAGAAAAATGGCTTCTCAGAGTTGTGAGGAGGATACAGTGAAATAAAAAGGCAGCCAATGTAGAGGCTGGCTCAAAATAGGCATTAATAAATATTAATTACCTGCTAACATGGTCTCCAAAATCTGCTAATTAGGCAGTGAAACTTTTCATATGTCAGATTGTGTTTTGACATTTGGATTTCTTAATCTTTATTTGCCGTTGGAAAGTTAGCAGAACCCTCGAGTTCCCAATAAAATGAAAACTTTGACACAGTTGGAGGGCAGACTGTGTACTTCTGTCATTCTTTTACCAAAATTAATTAAAAGTTATGTTATTTGCGCAGTTAAACTTTTTAACCAATGATATTTCAGCAACTTACTGATTGATGTGTCTATTGCTTTTTAATTTTTCAACAGAACACTCTGAAGGGGGTTTTATATAAATATAAAATTACGTGTCTCTGGGGGTTTTTAGAATAAGTGGAGAGACAAAACTAATTTCTCCACACGTACATGACTCTAAGAATTCACTGAGAATTCCACGGTGGTAGATATTTTTTAATTAAAGTTGGATTAGAAACGTAGGAAGAGAAAGGACGTTGTGAAAAATTATGTGTCAGTCTTAAAGAACCTGGTAACCATGCAAAGAGTAAAAACAAGACAAACCTCAAGTTGGTCTTCAAGCGCTAAGATAAATGAGTAAATCCCCCAAATCCGCTGAGTTGCAGACATAACTTAGAAATTAAACATCAATGAGTTGGATAGGTAGCTTTCAGAATGCCCAGGCTGTACCTCTCCACACAGATTTTAGTGTCTTGTAGATGGCAGGTTTCTTACTTAGCCACTTTTATTAAACATCTAGATTACGGTTGGCCTTTTCCTAGAAGGTTTCTCCCTTCACAGGCGGTAACACCAACACTATTCAAAGCTAGGGCGGGGCATGTGAAAAAAGTAATCATATTATGAAGCTAAGGTAAACGTTCAGGGGAAAATAAATCTGAAGTGTGTAAGGGAAAGAAAGATAAAAATAAACGATAAAATGTTAATTACAGTTTGGGATAGGATCCACAAATGTTGATGGCTACTTGTACAGCGACTGGGAATGTATATGTGAGAAAATCTAAGAGTCCAGATTACAAATTTGTGGCTTTTGGGGACATTAAGGGACACAGGGAATTGTGGTGAAAAAGAGTTGTTGTGAAGAGATGATGAGTGTCACTACTCTGGACATATTGGAATAGAGGTTCTTAGGGGAATTCCAAAAAGAGATATACAAAGGTTTAGGTTTAAGATACAGATGTAGCGGCACCTGGGTGGCTCAGTTGATTATCCGACTTCAGCTCAGGTCATGATCTCATGAGGTCAAGCCCCACATTGGGTTTTCTGCTGTCAGTGCAAAGCCCTTTTCACATCCTCTGTTCCTATCTCTCTGCCCCTCCCCTGCTCTCACTCATTCTCTCTCTCTCTCTCTCTCTCTCTCTCTCTCTCTCTCTCTCAAAAATAGATATTTAAAACAAAAGATACAGATGGAGAAATGGCATACATATAAATGTGGTAATTAAACTTCTGAGTGTTTTATAGAGATACACCTCTGAGATACATATATGTTAAACACACAAAGACATACACATACATATATATCAATGATGTGTGTGTGGTGTGTATCATTATATATCTGGTAATTAAGCTTTTTGGTGTTTATGGGATAATTTAAATGGAATCTGCAGTATCAGAAGTTGACAAGACCAAAAATGTTGCTTGAGAGGAAGTTGAGGGGAGAACTCCTATTTTAAGGGTAAGCAAAAAAAGTAAAGTCCATGAAGAAAATTGAAAACGGATATCCAGGGAGTTATGAAAGAACTGTAATAGAATGATGTCAATTTGTTATGTTTCTTAACCTTTATAACAATTACATTTTCTTGATGACTAAGATCATTAGTCTAATAACTATAATTAGTTATAATTATGCAAAATGGGAATGTAATTTAATGTGTTCTCTATTTACTGTTCTCAATAGATCTCATTAATAGCGTTTATGAACAAAGTGTTTATCTCCATCTTAGATTACCTCTAAGGTCCTTGCAGCTCTAAACCTAGGATGCAATGAAATGTTGTATTTAGAATCATAGACTGATTCCTAGAAACCCAAGTGACTTGCATGGAACTTTGCACATAATAGTTGCTGAAAAAATCCAAGGGGCATTTTTGGTCTAGTGTTTATTTTTTAGATGAGTAAATCAAACCAAGAAATGATAATTCAAAAAAATTCAAAAGGATATCTAATGTCAGAACTAGGACTAAAATAGGACCTTACTTCCTAGTTTATCATTCATATTTTTTTCCACAATGTTACAACACCTCTTGGGCAACTAGGAATATTTACAAATTAATGTCTTCAGTGATGCCGATAAAAACTACAAATGAAACTCACCTTTTAATTATATTACAGGTTTACATTAAGGCAAACACTCAATCTATGTTTTTTTTTCTATTTGTTAATAAGTTGTTTTAGCATTTCATAGGCTAGATTACTCTGATCTTGTCAAATAACATGCCCTTCTCCAGAATCATCAATAAGCCACAGGCAAAATGCTTTCTCAAATACTATCTTAAGTGCCTTAATAAGATAATACTATTGCAAAGCACATGGACATCATGTTTCTGTTTCTTCTATTTATAGTCAATATGTATTTGTGTCTTTAAGTGTACTGATAAGATCAACTGTAGGATCATACTAGGATGAAAGCATGAGAAACCCAGGGCATAAAAACTGACTAAGTAACTGCCATCTGGGACAACTTGCCACTCTACCGTGTTTTTTGTTGTTGTTGTTTGTTTTGGTTTTTTTGTTTTTTTTGTTTTTTGTTTTATTTTCTTTTTTAGTGTCCTAGTTAACACATAGAAACATTATGCATTTCCTATATTATCATCTAAGTGTATTAAATTTTGTATTTTTCTTTATATGCTTCTTTACAAATTTATAATATCTGAATACCAAGGATTTGTACAAGCATCTAATAAAACTCTGAAAATAGTTGTTTCCTACCCTTCCCATTTAAGTTATGAATTTTATGATGCAAGATGTTAAGAGCTATATCAATCTCAAAAGATCATGTTTCTTTAAAAAACATGCTTGTGATTTTCATTGTTTGTATAATGTATACATTTATCTAAAAGCATATATGAATATAATTATGTCTATTATATATAAATATATAATTATAGTAATATATCATCATATACTAATATTTTACTAATATTATAGAAATCATCTAAAATACTTGTAGTGTAAACTCTTCTTCAAAGATATTAGAAAGTAGAGAACACATATTTTGCAGCTCTTTTAAATCTCTTGATCCTTAAAAGTTATTTTTAAAACAATAATTATGAATAGAGGAAAATGAACATAAGTATATAAATGCAAATCATGTTAGGAATTGTGAATAGTATACTGGGGAAAAAAAAACTTTCACTCATTACTTTTATAAATACTCTAAATAGAAGTTCTATAAAGCTTCATTTGTGAGTTATCTAATTTCATTTTGTTAAAATTGTGTCTAAAGGTACAATATGGATTTGAGAAAAAATAAGTTAACTGTAAAAGCGCATGCTAACGTATGGATATTTATAAAATCATAAAATTGGACAGATATTCTGCTTGAACATTTTTCTGTTATGTTCATAGTGTATTCATGTCTATTTACTTCTAAAAAAGTCAAAACAAAAGGAATGATTTTTATAATTAAGCCAAAAGCATTTTAATAAGCTGTATTTTGTATATTTATTCTGATATCTACAAATGTCCAAATACTTAAATGTATTTTCCAGTTAAATTACAAATGATACAAAAGGGGGTATTGAGTAAGAGTACCTTGAAACTTGTTGCTTTATTTTTTTAAGGTCTATTTATTTATTTTGAAGGGAGGAGGGGCAGAGAGAGAGGGAGAGAGAGAATCCCAACACAGGGCTTGAACCCATGAACTGGGAAATCATGCCCTGAGCCAAAATCAGGAGTTGATGCTCAACCAACTGAGCCATCCAGGCACCCAAAAATCTGTTGCTTTAAACATAAAATATACAATGCCATCAATCTATATGATGTACGTGCCAAAGAAACCCAACTTTGTAATCAAAGGGAAAAAATGTCACACTTCAAGTGCTTTTATGCTGGAAAATTTCTTTTCTTTCCTTTTCTTTCCTTTCCTTTCCTTTTCTTTTCTCTCTTTTTTTAAGTATATTTATTTATTTTGAGAGAAACAGAGATAGAGCAAGTGGGGGAGGGGCAGACAGAGAGAGAGAGACAGAGAATCCCAAGCAGGCTCCACACTGTCAGCTTGGAGCCTGACGTGAGGCTTGAATTCACAAAACTGTGAGATCATGACTTCAGCTGAAAAGAATTGTCAGACACTTAACATACTAAGCCACCCATGCGCCCCAGATGCTGGAAAGTTTCTAAGAAGCTTTTTGGTTGTCATGATTTTATACAATCTTTTAGACGATAAGAAAAAGTAAACATGAGTTTTGAAAAGTAATATCCTGTTTTCTGTGGATTCTAATAATCCCTAAAATAAGATAACTAATAATTTCTGGGTTGTAAACATTTTGGGTTGTAAATCAAATTCATTTTTCACTGTATTCGTGACACTGGTTTGAAAAGCTATGGAGGAACAAATTGAGGAAAAAATGATGCAAATTGATATTAAAATAGTTTAACAGTGGGCACATGGGTGGCTCAGTGAGTTAAGTGTCTTTCTCTCCTTCTCTCGATGCCTCTCCCCCACTTGCAGTCTTTACCTCTCTCAAAATAAATAAATAAACTTTATTTATTTTGTTAAAGACACCAGCTCTTTAAGCATTTATTTATTTTTGAAGGAGAAACACAGAGTGCAAGCGGGGGAGGGGCGAGAGACAGTGAGACACAGAATTCAACGCAGGCTCCAGGCTCTGAGCTGTCAGAACAGAACCTGCTACAGGCCTTGATCCCACGAACTGCGAGATCACGGCCTTAGCTGAAGTCAGAAGCTTAACCTAATGAGCCACCCAGGAGCCCTTAGATAAACTTTAAAAAAAAATAGTTTGACTCAAGAAAAATAAACGTATAAGGGCTATAAAACCAAATACCATTGATATCATATCCTTTAGTCTTTATTATCCTTTGAAATGTAAATCATAGGTAATATGTGTGAAAAATGTGATAAGTGACTTATTCATGTTTTACTAATTACTGAGTATTCATACTCATACATTTGCTATATTTATTACAATGCAAGGACTACTTCTGATATTTTCACAAAATAAAATGATCCCTAAGAATCAGACTTTTACATTTTTTAGATTTCTTTTGATTTAGGTATGCTTATGAATAAATCCATATGCTGTCCACATATAGCATATGCCTTCAAAGGTAATAATTTTTGGCGAAAAACCTTCTCTCGGCCCCAGAAAAATACTTACTTCCTTCTAAGTAGGAAACTAATTTTGAAATGAAAAATTTCTTACTATGTGACAGAAAGTCTATTTCGAAAGAAATATTTTACACTTTTGATTTGCTTTCTAAAGCCAAAAGTGAAGTTCCTACCAGACTCACTGATCTGCTACTTACTTGATGGTAATTAGACAGAGTATATGATGTCATGTATCAGACTTCATCCAGAGCGCGGGAAATCGGAGGTTTAAGTTTTGTTTTGTTTTTGTTTTAATGTTTATTAATTTATTTTGAGAGAGAGCGAGTGCGCGCGTGGGAGAGGCAGAGAGAGAGCAAGTGAGAGAGACCAGACCCAGCAGACCCCCAGCTTTAGCACAGCACCTGATGTGGGGCGCAAACCCACGAACTGTGAGATCATGACTAGAGCCGAAATCAAGAGTCAGATGCTTACCTGGCTGAGCCACCCAGGTGCCCCTGGATTTTGTGGGTTTTTTGCATTTTCCTCTTTAATATTTAAATTAAGTTTCATGTTATCCAGTGATTACGTCTTAACTGACTGAGGAACCTTCTCACAGCCATCCTTAGAGCATTAGAGTTGGAGATGCTCCTATGGAAAGATTAACCTGTTATCCAGGCTATCAGCGTGTCTGCTCCCTTGACTAAGGAAGAGGTGCAGAAGGGATTCCCGGGCCTCAAATTAAGGTGACAAGTAATTCTTATGCATATGACTGTAGTGCAGAGCTTCATCCCTCCTTCAGGGATTGGGGGGAGTCCAGAAGAATGCTTAAACCAGTCATTTTCTGGGCTCATAATTCTTTCTGAGCAAGAATCCTAAATAATTTTTTGAGGTGGAAGAAAACCCCAGGTCTCTCTAGAGTGTGGAGATTATCTACTAACCAAGGAATGATTCTGTTAAGTGCTGATTTCTGTCATTCCTTGAATTGTGCTTGTTTTGAGCCTATATTAGGGAAGTTGACTCATTCAAAGAGCAGTACTTGCATGTTTTCTTACTAATCCAAAATTAAATGTTATCATGGAAAAGAAAGTCTACTGATTCCCATTAAACATGAGATGCTTTAGACTTTTCTTTGCCTTCTGAAATCCACAACGTTTTTGGATTGTGGCTATGATTACTGTATACAGCAATTATAAATTATTTGTATTAGAACTATAAATTACAAAGCAAGAAGAAAGGAAATAAGGAGGGAGGAAGGAAAGAATGAAGGAAGGAAGGAGATTATTAGCAGAAATAATTCAAGGTATTGCAAAAAATTTAGAAGAAGAAATTTACCGTTATAACTTCTTGTCCAAGACCTTCTGCATATTTAACATTTTATATATGTACATATTTTTCAACAAAAAAATAGGCCAAATTACATGAAAACGAGACTTGTTTTGGCCACAGAACATAATGAAATTGGAGAACCACAGTGACTCAGATCAAAAAGCAATACAAGACAGAAAAATCATAAATCTACAAAAATTTTAAAAGATGTTATATGGCAAAAACAGAACAAAACAACCTACATGAAGAAGTCAAAGGCAAATTCCACATGGGAGCTATTTTTAGCCACGCAGTCTATAGTATTTTTGTTACAGTAGCCTGAACAGACTAAGACGAGGAGATTAAGTATCTTGCGAGTTTAATTAGATGAACAAAATATAGACTATAAGAAGTCCCCTTCTATAGAAGTTGTTCAAAAGGCCCTTATGTGGGAAAGATAAAGTCGTCATACTTTAACCTATTTCTCCAAGTACAGCTAAAATACTTGGGTACGTAACTCAAACATAAGCAGACTCTGAAAGATGAAGAGAATAGGCAAACTGATTGTATACCTAGGGAGCCAAGGAAGAGCCTGATGATGAGGCTCTTGGATTTTCTTTCCACCTCATAAATCATGGACTCTGTGTTTATTGGAGAAATCAGCCTACCAGTAAACATCAAGGGTGCAACTAATCAATCATAAATAAATAAATAAATAACCAAGACACAAAAACCAAAATCAAGTAGAAAATTCTTTGTTCAGCCAAAGGACCAGAAAGTGTTTTTACAATAACAGCTTTACTCCAGCCACATACCCCACACCACACAAACACACCAGCAAAAGCAAACAGTCTTCCCCTCCCTCAGGCAGCAAAAGCCTAGTGAAGACCCTAGATTTCTACCCTTGCTTTGCTGTGATGAGATGCTTCTATCCTCATTCCCTGTTCTGGCCAGGTAATATCAGAGAAGGTTGAGTAGGGAGTGAAACTTTCATAGCCACTAAGTGTTGAGCCCCACATTCCTTGTCCCAAAGTGTCATTATCACAGGGAGGGGGTGGAGGTCCACAATTCCATAATGGCCATTCATTCACCTTGAGAAACTAAAATAAAATAGACTATCACTCAATGCTAGGTTCGAATGCATGTAAATGGATAAGCATTCCTTGATGAAATGTGTATAAATGCAGAAGTCAAAACAACCCATATTTCGTAATTATTCCAAAGGTTTCCCTGTTGTTGCACACAAATACTTTAAAATTTCATTTTAAATATCTGCACACTACATACATTAGGTGGTTATATTGTGGAGAATACACACACATCTGTCTATATCTATATATACATACGTGTACAAGCCTGATGGTCATAACTACTAAAGACACGTGAAGGGGTGCTTGTGACTTTGGGCTAATTTTTGAGTACAGCGTCACACTTGGACTTAAAAACCACTGTAGTATATCAGGTATCCCTAATGGAGGAAAACATGGCATACTTTATACAACTATTTTGTTTATTCAAAAGTAGCTCATGTAGGGGCGCCTGGGTGGCGCAGTCGGTTAAGCGTCCGACTTCAGCCAGGTCACGATCTCGCGGTCCGTGAGTTCGAGCCCCGCGTCGGGCTCTGGGCTGATGGCGCAGAGCCTGGAGCCTGTTTCCCATTCTGTGTCTCCCTCTCTCTCTGCCCCTCCCCCGTTCATGCTCTGTCTCTCTCTGTCCCAAAAATAAATAAACGTTGAAAAACAAAAATTTAAAAAAAAAAAAAAAGTAGCTCATGTATATATAAAGGGATTGGTGGGAAAGATGAATGTAACATGATTTGGTGAAAGTTTTTTCATAAATTGTACTAGTGGATGAAAGCAATATGACAGACAATACATTATACCTGCTGTTATATAACAATTATTGCTGGGTTTTCTCTTTAAAATATATTTACCCGTGCTACAAGAGAGTCTTTTTATGCTCTCAATAATACCTTAGGCTTTGCTCCACTTCTGATGTATGCAGTAAGAACCTAATGTGTTTTCGGTGAGGAGGCTAATATATATTTTACTGAAAAAAGTGCCATTTGATACTTTTCTGTAAACATGGAAATTTTATTCTCTACTAATATAAAAAACAATGCAGAGACACTATACCTCTCAGCATTTTCACAATTCTATTAACTACACAAAGGAGGTGTCCCTCTTGGTAACATGTTGCCAAAATACAGTTCTTGACTGCCTCATGCCCTTGTGTTAACCGTTGTGAGGCGAATAAGTTGATATTCTGCCCATTATTGTAAGAGAAAGGGCCATTGGATCTTCATAAGAAAAAGCAACAAAAAACCTTTTTCACTTCTAAGAGCAGCACCACAGCCAGGAGTGTTTGCTCTCGCTGCGAGTTCTTGGATCCCAGGGCCTGGCACCAACAGGAGCAAATGCCATAGCAGACAGCCCCGCCCACCTATGCACTCAGAGCTCTTCCAGGCTGTGATGTCCCCTGCGAGGGGCCGGGTCCAGAGAGATGGAGATCCACTCCTAACAGGAATCATGTGGGCCCTTGCACTTGTCACCAGAAGGGGAAAGAAGGAGCAGAAGGGTGCAGAGAACCAAAGTGAGGCTCATCACAATTCTGCCAGAGAAAATCGACTGTCACGAGTCTGTGGTGTCAGACAGCAAGGACCTTGGAACAGACCAAAAGAAACCCAGACACTAAGTTAGCAGTCTCATCTCGGGATCTTGGCTTCTCATCTACGTAATCAAAGTAAACTTTCCCATTTCTCCAAAGCAAAACCCAGTCCCTCCTATTCCTTCCCTTCTCTGCCTTGGCAACCACAACTCTGCCTTCCGTCTGATGGAATTAACTATTCTGAATATCTAGATTTCATATAAACAGAATCAGACAATATGCATGATACAAAAAAAATTGAATGAATAAGACCAGGTTTGTAGAATTTTTAAACTGCATATGTAAATACTTTTGACACAGTGTGCCTAAGGGTTGAGCCAAAGGTTTTTAAGATAATGTGACATTTCTTGAATACCACTAAGCAAAGCAGTTTTCTTCAGATGTGTTTATTCTGTTTTATTAGAAAGGAGTCCTTAGATTTCTTATTTTATATTTCCAGTCTAAAATTTTTCACATTTCTCATCATTTATGTTGTTTTTGTCCTTTATCTTTTGAATCTGCTTTTTGGGAGAAGTTTTCAAATTTATCTTCTGCATTGCTGATATAGTTTTCCATAAAATCAAATCAGTTCTTCTCTGACTCCAATAAAAATGTTAATTTTGTTACTGCTCTTTAAGTTTCTAAGCAGCTAATCTTGTCTTTTTGTATAGGCACTTTTACTGTATGTGGCTTTCTGCTACCATTTCATAAAAGCCATAATTCTTTGCCTCTAACAAATGCTAAATAATTTTCTAGATAATTTTAATTTTTTTTGTATTTGCACAGGTTCAATTAATTCAAAGACAATACATTTTTTGCTACAATAATCTAAAACCACCAGATATAAAGATAGTACATAATTTTAACATATTTACTTATATCACCTAAGATTCGTATCTATTTTATAATTCTTATTTTAGAATATGAAATTGTTAACACTCTCAATAAATTATTCTTGGAAATATTATGTTCCTCCAAAATGATGTAAATATTTGCATGATAAAGTAGAGATCTTGAAGATACTGTATCATCAACATATATTTGATGTGACAGAAGCTTACATATGGCTTTAGTAACAGATTTTATAACAGTTTCAACACAATGGATTATCTGTCTTTTTTCCTTATTATAAAGCTGTATCTAACATCTGCCCAAAATCAAAGTAAATGATCTCCATTTTCCTAGCAAAATCTTGCTTCAAATCTTGTGATTTTAACCTATATTTGAGATATCTTTTCAACTTCTGTGTTAATCAGCAATGCGTATTTGATTTAGAGCTTGAAGTTTATAAACAAATCATTTAGGTGAATAAAATTACCTTTATATTAAAAAGTTATCATCATAATTCATTTAGCAGGAAGTTTAGGTTGGTGTGAACTTAACTGAATCGTCTACAGTATTGAACATAAATAAACAAGGTTTCATAAGTGCTAAAATTATTTTCAGAACATTAAAGTCTATCTGTTCATACAACAATTGGGATTTGTGACTCTTATGGTAAATCTAGTATACTATATAAGACAAAAAGACAGCAAAACTGAGAATGCACAATTTTCTGATGAGGACCAGACTGCACTAAAAAACAGCACGTAATTCTGTTCAGTTAAAAAAAAAAAATCACTCATTTGACTGTTAGCATCAACTCAATCAGATAGTTACACAGATTTTTCACAATGCGTGTCTGTTTAAATGGAGACATTGAAAAAAAAAAGTCTGATGCTTCTTCTCTTTTAATCCTGACTATTTTATGTAGGAGAAACATGCAGGATTTCACTTTCACATGCCTGCAAGGGCTGATTGAGAATATAACTCAGTTTAAAAAAAGTGGGGGGACAGGGACGCCTGGGTGGCCCAGTTGGTTGATTGTCAGCTTCTTGATTCAGCTCAGATCATGATCTCGTGGTTTGTGAGATCAAGCCTTGCATCAGGCTCTGCACTGACAGCATGGAACCTGCTTGGGATTCTCTCTCTCTCAAAATAAATAAAAATTGGGAAAAAATGGGGGACAGGAGGTAGGTAGATGTAATGGTGGAATGGAGAATGCTCTGATAATTGCCTTCATTTCATTGAAAAATAATATATACAAAAGCAACAGACAAACAAATATCCGGTCTGAAAGATAGATCTCATGTGAATAATAGGTGAAATATATCTAGACACTAAAAAATATATGACCAGCAATTAAGTTAATCTAATTGATTTTGTTGTCACTCAGAAGCATCTTGTTACTATGTTATAAAACATTTTACTTAAATGATCATTAAGGAAATATCACTGTTTAAGGATTCTAGAGTCGGTCATATATTTTAATAAATGCAAAGTATCAGCATTATAAGTCCCAAGAAAATTGGTAATATTTGGAGAATCGTCATGCCATGACAGCAACAGTACAGGCTTTCATGGGACGTGACTCTGCCTTGAACCTGAAAAGGATAAAATTTATTAGAGGGAAGACACTTTGACTAAATCATATATTTAATAAGACCTATTGGTATTATTAATGTTGAAATATTTAAATATCAAGAAAATGAACAAGTGTCAATCCTCTACTAATTTGCAAGATTCCGATAAAACAAAATTTAAAGATGCTTTCACTCTTCACATATTCTGTGTTTAATATAGAGAAATTCAGTTATAATGAAAATGAGGGTGATGGTCTAAAATCAGCTTAGAGGCTTTATTTAGTCAGCATATCTGTTGGCAGCCTCTTTGGAGGAAGTTGTTGCCAGGGAGAAGTGCAAACACAACGCAGAGAACTAACCGCTATACAATCACAGCAGGAGAAGAACAAACACACAGCAAAGAAAGATGGAACCATTTGAAGCAACAAAGTGAGGCTATTGCTCTTTTTCTGGGCAGTCTGCCATTTTGAAATTTAAAAGGATGACTTTTCCAAAATATTAGAAACAGAAGTACATGCATGAGTTAAGAAAACTGGAATGAGATTTCTGATTCCAAATGTGTGTGTATTGGGGGGAAGCCTAGAATTGGGCCATAAAGAAAGTTTCAAAAAATGTGTAAGAAATTGAATTATTATAGGTATTATTTGAACAGAATCCGATGGCTGTGAAAACCAACTAACACTGACAGCTAGAATATCTTCAATGCCTAGAAATTAAACTATAAACTTCCATATAACCCAGGAGTTACAGAAGAAATTACAGTGCATATTTAGAAAATGTTTTTGAAGAAAATAATGAAGGAAGGGTATATTAAAATTGAGTAATAAAGCTCATATGTTCATATGAAAATTCCTGATCTTAAAATGCATACATTAGCAATGAAGACAGTCTGAAAATCTAAGAGCTGATCTCCCATCTCAAGAATCTAGATAAACAACAAAAAAAATCATCAAAGAAAGTAGAAGGGAGAAAATACTAAAAGAAAACTCAGAAATTAATGAAATAGAAAATGCAATTAAACAAATTGACAAAATTTTTGAAACATTTGAAGATGCATAAGATTGATAACCCCCTAGTGAGAAGACAAATAAGATTGGTAAGCTCTCAAAAATTCTTATGGAAAAAGTGAACATATAATAACAAAAAAAATTGAAATAAAGTGAAATGAGACAAAAGCGAATGAGATGAGATAATTCTACATTTCCAACAGAATCACTCAAGTGAAAAGACAGAAAGATAAAGAGGGGCAGCTGGGTGGCTCAGTCGGTTTAGTGGCCGACTTTGACTCAGGTCATGATCTCACGGTTCATGGGTTCGAACCCCACGTTGGACTCTGTGCTAACAGCTCGGAGCCTGGAACCTCCTTTGGATTCTGTGTTTCCCTCTCTCTCTGTCCCTTCCCCGCTCATGCTCTTTATCTCTCCCTCTCAAAAATGAATCAACACTAAAAATAAGTAAATTAAAAATAAAAGAAAGTTAAAGACAACATATGGGACAAATGGAACTCTCTTACACAGGTGGCAATTAAACTGCTACAACCACCCTGAAAAGCCCTTTGGTCCTAGTTACGTAAGCTGAACGTTGGCATAACCTCAAACACATATGCATGTATTTTCACCAAAGAGTATATTTTAGAAAGTTCATGGTAGCGTAATTCATAATAGTTAAAAGTGAGAGCATCCAAATGTCCATGAACTATATAGAATGATTTTTTCCCAATGTGTTAGCTGTGAAATGGAGTCTAATTTTTGTGTCCCTGAACAAAACCATAATTTTTGTTCAGGACTTCACTTTTGTCCTCCTACTTACACTAGCTGAGTATTGGCGTATCAGTGAGTGTTCTTTTGATTAAACATGATTAATTTAGGCCTGGATCATGCACTTTATCCTTTGGGGCAGGGGCCGAATGGTCATATATAAAAACCTAAGAACTAACAGTAGCAAATTCTACACCCCCCAAACAAAATCTTGAGGCAATAGGAAAAAAGGTATGGGACATATAAAGAAGCAGAAAAAAAAGTACACATAAGTCTCCTTGAATGTAGAATCAGGAAACAGGGAAATTTCAGAGAAATAATAAGCCTAAATTAATATCTCAAAATACAGACCAACCACACAATATTTTGTATTACATATCAAAAATTTTTAGTAATTGCAAATGCTGACAGTTGAGTTTCAAGATGCTAGAATGTCAGATACCTTGTTGTGTAATAGAAGTAAGTGTATGATGCGTCAATACTTTTCATTGTCATGATCTGTACCCTGATATGAATATGTTTGTTCTCTTTATACTCTATGACAAAAGGAATCACGATATATAATTTTTTTCAAAGGTTCAGGATTTTAAAAATTATTTCCCTCCAAGAAATCAATAAGTACTTTTGCACTAGTAATGATGTTTCTGTTAAAGTAGGACTAGTTTTGGATGATGTAGGTTCACAATCCAAACCACGCATTTGAATCAATTGAGTAGTTCATTATCAGTAATAATGCCCAGGGGCGCCTGGGTGGCTCAGTCGGTTGGCCTTCTGACTTCACCTCAGGTCGTGATCTCACCGTTCGTGGGTTCGAGCCCTGTATCGGGCTCTGTGCTATCAGCACGTGGAGGCTGCTTTGGAACTTCTGTCCCCATCTTGCTCTGCCCCTGCCCCGCTTGTGCCCTCTCTCTCTGTCTCAAAAATAAACAAACATTAAAAAAATTTAAAAATAAATAAAAATAAAAATAAAAATAAATAAAAATTAAAATTAAAAAATAAATAATAATGTCCGTATTCCAGCTGTGCAGAGTTTGACTGGATGGGTCCAGGCTCAGGTCTAAACAAAGTGGCAATAATCAAGTGGGTAATGAAAATCCTTCAATAATACTTCCACTAAAGATACTCTAGCATTTGCAAAAGTAGAGTGTAAGAAACTCCATCAGTGTAATTCATCCCCTTGTGGCCAAATTATGTGCTACTTATACATCCATCTACATCCCTCCTTTACTGTTTTGAAGCAAAACAAGACATGATATATTTCAACGTGGAAACATTTCAGGATTCCTTTTAGTATGTGTCATCTAAAAGACAAAGACTTTAAAAGTCACAGCTGTGATTCTGTTATCATGCCTTAAATGGTTAACAATTCTTTAATGACGTCAAATTTTTAGCCAGTGATTATATTTCTTTCCCCTGTTGTGGCTGTCTCCTTTTAAAAATGTTTAAATCCAAGTCATTGAGCGACATAGATTTAACTGGCTGTGATGTTTCTTATTTAGAGTCCTCTGTCCCAGATGCCTGGATGCCCTCCCTGTTCACTCCCACCATAATTTTTAATAACAATCACCTTTACTCTCAGTGTCCTATTTGGATGAATCAGTTATATAATTATTCTTCCTGTAAGTATCTTTTAGGCTATAGGTTTTACGTTTTCTTGCTAATTTTCTCTTAGAGTGTATTTTTTTTGTGTGTGTGTGTGTGGAAGAAAGTAGGTTGGCTATCCGATAGTTTTTGTTTTGTTTTGTTTTGTTTTGTTTTTAATCTGTATTTTGTTGATTGCCTTATTGTTTTATTGCTGAAAGTGCTATTCTGTCCCCTGTAAATTTACTTCCTGTAAATTTGTTGTCAGAAATAGAAGCATGGTTAGATTCAAGTTTGATTTTCAGGACAACATTTCCTTGATGGTCGTCCACACTTCTACAAAATGCTCATTTTTTTCTCTTGTGATGCATGTGTTGATGTTCATTCTCTAGACCTGTTATTTCACTGGGGGTTAAAATGATGAACATCTGTAATTCCTTCTTAAATTTTTGGTGGAATATTTCTTCAAAAAGGATCTCCTGCAGGGCACCTGGGTGGCTCAGTCGGTTGAGCCTCCAGCTTCGGCTCAGGTCATGATCTCTTGACTCATGAGTTCGAACCCCAGGACAGGCTCTGTGCTGACAGCTCAGAGCCTAGAGCCTGTTTTGGATTCTGTGTCTTCCTCTCTCTCTGCCGCTCGCCTGACTGAACTTTGTCTTCCTCTGCCTCTCAAAAGATAAATTAAACATTTAAAAAAATGTAAAAAGAGATACCCCAGTAAATGTTTAGATTCTCTGTGGTATGGTATGGTTTGTATAGGAAATTCAGGATAGATGCTTGATGTTTCTCTTTATTTGCTAGTTTTCAAATGTTGAATTGCTTCCTTAGCAACCACAGAAATGACAGTTATGAACTCATGGATTTAAAATATTGGATTTTTTTTTCAATTCATTACAGTTATTCTTATTGAAGCTTAGATATTGCCTTTTTTTTTTTTTTTTAATCAATGGTTGATTTCCTCTTGCTGTCTCCTCTGTTCTTTAGACAAGAACACTGCAATCTTTGACAGCTTACTGGCATTCTAGTTTGGCAAGATATTCCATGGTCATGTCATGGCCCCAGACATGGCATCAGCTGATTTATCTAAAGAGTCCTGATTCCTTTTTCTTTCTTTCTTTCTTTCTTTCTTTCTTTCTTTCTTTCTTTCTTTCGTCTTTTTTTTTTTTTTTTCTAGAGTGTCATTGCTGCAGAGGGAAACAATGGCATTTAGAGAATACAATCTAGGTCTCAGAATGCTCACTGCTGTGGGGTGGGTCTTTTCAGGAGAAGAGAAGAAATGTGTTTGTTTTATGAAAGACTCTACAGATCATATGCTTATTCTCACACATTAAGAGATACTGGTTATTACTTGTTAATCTTCTATCTGTCACTCCTTTTATACAGGAAATCCAAGCTGGCAGCGACATCAATATTATTCTTTACATTAATTCACAATAAACTCAATACAGTCTCAGAATAATGATAGCTACACTGTCTCCAAGATAGTTTAAGATATTTTTCTCATTGTTCCCCTTTAAAGTATATTATACTACAAAGTTACATTTAAATTACTGTGTGTTGACCTCTCTTGAAAAAACTTCCACATGTTATACAAAGTTCAATATACTAAAAGTAGTTACCTTTTTAAATGTTTTTAAGGATTACCTTTTAAAATAATACTTTTTTTGATATAAAAGGTTTGCATGATTTGAAAACAAATGTACTGAACAGGATAAGCCTAAGGAAGTTAAGTTTCTATCCTGGTAGCCTCCAACTGTGCAGTTCAATTCCCTCTGTCACATCTAACCATTTTTAAAAAAAAATTGTTTGGTTCATCCTTCAAATTATGTGTGAAATATATATTATATATATTTCACGTATAATATATATTTCACATATAATATGAATTTCACACACACACACGCATACATATATGTGTGTGTGTGTGTTCCCCATTCTTAGATAAGTAGTGGCATATTATACATAATTTATATGCCTTTTTAATTGTAATTATCTTGAAGATAACTTCATAGATTGTATATAAAAACGCTCCCTTCCTTTTCAGAGTTACCTGGTAGCTCATTATATGATTCTACTATGTCTTGTTCATCGTTCCTGATTGATGAATATTTTTAGTCTTTGTCTTTGGTTGAAGTAATGGAAGGAACGATAACCTTATGAGTAGTGATGATCCTAACTGAAAGATAATTGAAACATACTTTGAGTAGAAAAGATGCCAATACTTACACAGAAAGTGTTGTACTAGCTATCAAAATTAGATATGTTTTCCCTCTGTTGATAGACTTTGTTTGGACTATTTTTATTTCATTGAGCCAGGAACCTCTTGACATGCTGACTCAAGACCACCTCAGTAACTTTACATATTAAATGCATTGTCAAATACTTATCTGAATATTACTCATACTTTGTGCAGACCTCTGAATGAAGGAAGGGACATCTGATCACTGCAATGGTACTGAACCCTGCAACTTTTGTTACTAAATACCGAATTTCCAGTGGGATATCTATGGGAGTACTACATGGTATTTATATTCCTTTAATTGCTTTCTGCAAAACAGAAATTAAGGGCTAATTATGGAATCCAATCGCGCATTTCTCTCACATTCTTTAGATACAGAGGAAAATTGTCACTTTGGGTTTGCTTCTGATTTATAAGTGAATAAAACATATACAAATTGTGAAAAATTGAATTCTTTTCAAACAAAAGGACTTTCAGGAGGGATTTGCAGATAGGTCTTTTTCTGTCTCTCTCTCTCTCTCTCTCTAAAAGGACAGATCTGTGTTCTGCTTTATAATGGGACACCAGAATTGAGCAAATCTTGAGAAAAAATGGTTACGGTCTAATAGTCACATTTCCTTCTGTGAAGAAAAACAATTTCACATGGTATACTTAAGTTCTCAGCCAGATTTGAAGACTTTTCTGAGAGTTACATAATAAGAATAAAAGTAGAGTGTTTTCAAGTCCAAACTTCATCAAATTTGTGTATTAAAAATCCTCAAATTGGTTAGCCTTTGCAGAAGTCCCAACTGGAAGATAGTCAGCATAAGTTTTATATTTAGGAGGTTAGACTTATGACTAATATATATTTGAAAAGTATACAATTATTATTTTCTTGTCATTCATTTGTGTCACATTGGCTATGTATGAAATCAATTTCCAATAACGATATTCTAATATACATCATTTATTATACAGGAAGTGAAATTTTAATTACACCTACTATGACTGCTAGTATTTTGATCATTTTCTAGAAAACAATGTGAAAACAATCTGAAGGTACTCTCCAGCCATAGTTCTGTGAAATATAGTTTATCTTTAATGTTATTAAAAATACTGTTTATGTTATCAAAACTATCTTTTAGTGGAGGGATTGAGAAGAAATTATTTTTTTCTTTTTCTATGACATATATTGTTATTCTTAGTAACTAGGTTTTTATCGTATGAATGCAATGATTTATATAATAAGATTCCCATTTTAAGTTTTGACTGTTAAAAGTTACAGAAACAAAACTGTGGATGAATTCTAGCCATGTTTTTATAATACATGTCTCTGAACATTTTTATGTGTTCATCATTGTTTCACTTTTATGTTTTTCATGATATAACTTAATCTGATTAATATATCAACTTATGTTTTATACTGAAGGCGATATATTATTACCATCATGTTTTTATTATTATATGAATACACTAAATTATATATAATATTATATATTATGTTTTATATAGTAATAATGGAAAGAATAATAATTCTATTTCATTTCCAAGATCACTCTGTATCCACAATATTAAAAACTGATCGACCTTGTTTTAAAAGTTGATACATTAAAAGTTCTCTTTGTCTTGTCACTAGCTATTCAACAGATTTAAGATTGTTCTTCACTGGAAATTTACATATAAGAAAAAACACACTTTCTTTTATTTATTGAAGTCTTTCAGCATATGTAATCAAAGCTTTTTTTTTTTTTTTCTTTTTTGGTGAGGAGGTTGTCAGCAGGAAGAGATAAATTAGTAGGTAGATGATGACTCATAACCTGCAATTATGTACATAAATAAATTAGAACAAAATGAAGTACTGTCAGTCTTAATGTACATTATAAAGTTGAGACAAACATTAGTAGAGAGACAGTCAATTAGTTGTTTGAGAGTCAGTGATGTTAGACTTACCAAGATGTACTTTCGAGATGGTAACCATAGAGTGAAATGCTAAATACCACCTCCTAACCCCACAAGTGTATCTCGCACTTTATTTGACCACAGAACAGTTGAAAGACACTTTAGATCCAAGGAGCAGCTGCAGTAAGAGGCAATTATTCATAAAAGGGGATCAGTCTTCATTGTAGTCTATCTTACTGACTTTTTTCAGAACAGTAGCCCAAATGGAATAAATTAAATAGTACAAAGCGCTAAAGACAGAGATCCATATACATAGACCTCAAACCTTACAGAAACAAGAAAAGCAGTTTAAAAGGACTTCGGGGGTGCCTGGGTGGCTCAGTCAGTTGAGCAGCCGACTTCAGCTCAGGTCATGATCTCACACTCCCTGAGTTCGAGCCCCGCGTCAGGCTCTGTGCTGACAGCAGCTCAGAGCCTGGAGCCTGCTTCGGATTCTGTGTCTCCTTCTCTCTCTGCCCCTCCCCCACTTGTGCTCTATCTCTCTCTGTCTCTCAAAACGAAATAAATGTATAAAAAAAATTTTTAAAAATAAATAAATAAACATTAAAAAAATTTTTTAAAGAATAAAAGGACTTCGAATTCCAGAAAAGACCCTTTTCCACAATTCCTCCAAAATAATAAAGATTATACAATGTGACTCTCAGCAAGTTATCTATTTGGTTAGTAAGAGTAACATGCAATTCATGGAGGAAATTGCTAATGTAAGTCCCAAACCCTTAGATGCGTCACTTCCTGGTTCTTCTTCTCCTCCCCGTTTTGCGGGCTTATTTTTCATGGGCTTATTTCTGCAGGCTCTTCAATGAGCACGTGCCAAAGAACGAAGGGAGGAGGGACTGAAAAAGTCTGTACTCACCTCAGGATATGGACATTTGTTGCAATTGACTATTTTTTGCCTTAGGTGGGCATAGGTGACTTCCCGGTCAGGCTGTAACCTCTGCAGTACTCAGCCAATGAGGAACCAGGGGAGAGACCTGCTCACTAGGAGATAAATTGTCTGCTGTAACCACACTGATTGTGCCTGTCCATCAGACACCCACTCTTGCAAGAAAGTTAATTAAAGCCTTGTTTCACTGTGCTCCGAATCTCCATGTCCCTCCTTTGATTGAGTCGATGGGCTTATTTCTAAAACACATCATTAGCATGTGTTTTCACCAATAAGTTAATATCTGCTTCTTGCTCCCATGATGATTATAATTTTCTATGGATTTTAAATTAAAATGTAATAAATCTCACAGCATTCTGATTCTTGTAGCCAATTTTGAAAAAGATAAAAAGACAATTATTTCAGTATATCTCTTCATAATATTCTTTAATGGAGACAAAGGGAAAGACAAAAATTAAAATAAATAAATAAATAAAATAAAATAAAATAAAATAAAATAAAATAAAATAAAGTAAAAACTATGTTTTCTCCAAAGAAACAGAAGCAATAGTTGACATAGAGATGTATATAGAGTGATTATGAAGGATTGGCTCACATCATTATGGAGGCTACGAAGTCTCACGATCTGCTGTCAGCAAGCAGGAGGCCCAGGAAACCTGAAGGAATAGTTCCAGGCCTAACCTGAAGGCCTAAGAACCAGGAGAGCCAATAGTGTCCTCCCAGTCTGACTTCAGAGAACCAAAGGAACCAGTGTCTATGGCAGGAGATGTGTGTCCCAAGGAGCTCCAGCAGAGAGCTAATTTGCATTTCCTCTGCTCTTGTATTCTAGTCAGGCCCTCAGTGGATGGGATGATGGCCACTCACATCCAATAGGGAGAATGGATGTCCTTTACTCACATCACTGATTCAAATGCTCATCTCTTCTGGAAATACCCACATGGACTCACCTGGAAATAAATTTTTGCCAGATATCTGGGCATTCCTTAACCCAGCCAAGTTATGCATAAAATTAACCATCATGGTGAGCTTTATGGAAATTTTGCCCTTTTTTCAAATACAAAAGACACTTTATTTTACAAGGCAGTCTATGTTTACAGCTGATGAACTTCAACTAAAAACAAATTAAATAGACATAAAATAGAAAACAAATAGACTCTTGAGACACAAAGAGTTTAAATATATAGATAAGTATCATTTGGTTTCTTTTAAGCAACTGTGATCCATTCTCTTCTGTCTTAAGTCATCAAAATTTAATCAAATCACAGGTATGGAATCTGGTTCAATTTCAACCACCTACCTGTTAAGTTGTCACTAACATCTAGTGTAAACCTGCACTGGAACAATGGGCCTTTATGAACATAGCCCTTCTTGCCCCATAGACTACTAGACAGATTTTATTAACACTGTGAATGCAGCTGGAATGAGATTCCAAAACAGAATAACACTAGGCGTGAGCTATAATCTTTCATCATCTAACTGTGGCAGAAATATCTCTTTGCCTCTACTATCATGTGGAATTTTTGCAGCAATAGACTATCCTTACAGTCTCTATATTCCCTAGACACTCTCTCATGCAGATGTGACCATATGACTAGGTTTCACCAATGGAAAGAGAGTTGAGTTGATATACATCAGTTGTGTCACTTAACATAAGATCTTATGAAGCATATTGTATTTTATACTCTCTCTGTATTCATCAGCTGAATACAGGGAATTTGAAGCTTTAAAAAATAGATACTGGAAGAAGGTCCTTGAATTTCAACATCATAAGACCAATGAAAGCCACAAATGTTGGGTGCTAAAAATGCAAGACATAAGTGTTTATTTCAACTGCTGTTTCAGTAATTATCAGTTCCTAAGGCAATGACATCATTCTAACTAACATATTTGCATCATATTTAGTTACTTCTATGCCTGTGTTTACCAGAGAGAGCAAGTATACTTAAGAAAGCAAATATTTATTCATATTTGTACGTATTTGTACAGTCTAGGTTGACTATTTTACATTGTCTCTCATGTCAACATTTCCATTAGAATATTTTAAGATTTCTATTACTATTATGTAGAATATAATAGATTTTTATGTATTTACCTTATATCCTCTCGTCTTCCTAAAGATGTTTAGTAGTTCTATTGTCTACAAAATATTCCTTAGGATTCTCTATTTATGTGATCATTTAATCTGCAATGGCAATATTTTTTCTTTTTTTTTTTTTTACATCTTCATGCCGTTGAGTGACTGACTGATTGATTGATTGACTGGCCGACTGACTGACTTTTTGACTCCTTGCACTGGCAGTACCTTGAGTACAATATTGGTCAGAAATAATAAGAGTGAGTATCTTTGCCATTTCCCTATCTTAGAGGAAAGCTTGCAATCTTTTATCATTAAGCATGATGTTAGCTATAAATTGACCATACACACCTTTCACTGGATTTAGGAAGTACTCTTCTGTTCCTATTTCACTAAGAAGGTTTTTATTTTGTTTTGTTTTGTTTTTAGTGACAAACAGGTTTTAGTTGTGTCAAATTGCCCTTCTGCATCTATTGAGATGCTCTTATTGTTTCTTCCCTTATTCTATTCACATAGATAATTACATTTATTAACTTTTCAAATGTTAAATCTGTGTTGAATTCCTGGAATAATCCCCATTTGGCAATGATGTATTATCCTTCTTATATATTTTCATTTGACTTGTTAATATCATTTTAAGAATTGTGCATTTGGTTTTATTATGATTAGTGATCAGTAGTTTGCTTATAATATTGTTCTTTTGTTTTGCTGGATGAGCAATGTTGCCATTATAAAATGAGTTGGGAAATATTTGATGTTTTCTATTTTTCTGAAAGATCATGTAAAATTTTCATTTCTTCCATAAATATTTTGCAGAGTTCATGAAACCATCCTAGTCTAAAATGTGTAGAGAAGAAATTTTATCTGCAAATTTATTGTTTTAATAGACATAAAGGTATTATTTGTTTCTTTATGTTTATTTGTTAGTATGAGTTATATGTTTTTGAAGGTATTTATCCATTTGATCTAAGTTGTTGAATTTATAGACAGAATGTGTCTCACATCATGTCTTTATTGTCCTTCAAAAATCTCCTTTTCCTCCCAAATATTTGATTTCCCATATTACAATACATGTGATCTTTAAATACTCTTCTTTCTTCTTTTAAGTCAGGATAGAAATCTATCAGCTTTAATATTTTATTTAAAAAATACTTGCCCTTAATTTAAATGGATTTTTCTTTTTATTCTAATTTCCAGTTTCTTTGATTTCTACTCTTTATTCTCGTTCTTTTTGTCCCTTTGTTCCTTTAACTTGCTCTTCCTTTTCAGTTTTCTTGAGGTAAAATTATACATCATTGCTATTAAATGTTTAGTTTTCTGTAACATAAGCATTTTAAAGCCATGCAATTTTCTTCAATTGCTTTTTTAAGTGATTCACACACATTTTGATGTGTTAGCTTTTAATTTTATTCACCTCAAAATATTTTTTTATCCTTTTGATTTCTTCCTTGATCATTGGATTATTTAGAATCGTGTAAGCCTAGAGTTCACTCACACACTCTCACCATCCCCTGTGGGACAGGTTATGGACTAAGAGAGTGTCTTGGAACTTGACACATTCATGCTTTGCCTTGATGGTGAACTGGAACTTCTCCACTGGTCTTCTACACTTTGTCTTCTATAAAGCCTTTCTCATCTGTGGGTGGTAACCTAAATCAGTGTTTTCCAGGGCTGAAAAGTACTGAAGCTGGTTTAGGGCCTCAGATGATGTTTCAGATGGCTGACACTCTGTCACCCATAGGTCCTTGGGTACTGGATCCCACAGCTCCCACAAGGGCACTTTGTCCACGGTTGGATGCAAAATTTTTGTTGTGGCAGGGATACAATGAGGGATGTCTTACTCTGCCATGTTGCTGACATCATTTCCCTCTCAGCTTTCTGAAATGATTAAGGTTTCTTCACAATGGAGTATCCATTTGCACAGTCCATAGAGGTTCATCAACAGGGCCATTTTCTAGTCAGAAAGAAGGGGAAAAGACTCTTCTACAATGGGTTTCTGATAGGTAATATCTAGTTGGGTCTTAGTGTGACAATCTGTGTCCTTTAATTGGAATATTTAGCATATATAAATTTCCATCATTATTAAACTATCAGATGGTGGGGTTCAAGTCCACTGACTTGTCACTTATCTTACATTTTCTATCTGCTTCCCCTCTTTGTTTCTTTTAGATATTTTCTGGCCTTCTTTTGAATTTATTGGCTATATTTTAGAAATCCACCTATGTGGAATTTTATATGTTCCATTAGCTTATTGCATATAGTTTTTTGTTAATATTTTACAGAAGCTGCTCTAGGGTTTAAAATGTGTATATTTAACTTATCAAAATCTACCTATACATAGTATTATGTGTCCTCATATTAAATGTAAGCCCTTTATAATTGTACACTTTCCTTCCCACAGTCAGCCCTTTGCACTATTGCTTTCATACACATTGTTTTTTGGGGATTTTATAAATACCCAAATATACTGTCAACATTTTGCTTTAAATAGCAATTATATTCTCCCTCTTTCTCTGCCCCCCTGCCCTGCTCACACCCTGTCTCTCTCCATCTCTCAAAAATCGAATAAATATTTTTAAAAAATTAAAAAGGGGCACCTCAGTGGCTCAGTTGGTTAAGTGTCCGACTTCGGCTCAGGTCATGTTCTTGTGATTCGTGGGTTCGAGCCCCACATCGGGCTCTGTGCTGACAGCTCAGAGCCTGGAGTCGGCTTCGGATTCTGTGTCTCCCTCTCTCTCTGCCCCTCCCCTGCTTGCACTCTGTCTCTCTCTGTCTCTCAAAACAATGAATAAACATAAAAAAACTTTTATTTAATAAATAATCAATTATATCTTAAAAATTAAAATAAGGATAACATCTTCAATATTTCACCACATATTTGCCATTTCTGGCTTTATTCCTACTTTTTTGTAGCTCCAAATATACATCTGTTATCATTTGCTTTGCTGGTATTGCAGACCTGTTGGTGACACATTCACTTGACCATTGCTTGGCCAAAAAAACTTTTTATTTCATCTGGATAATTTCACTGGGTATATAGTTCTTAGTTGGCTGTTTTTCTTTTTCGTGTTTTGTTTTGTTTTTTGTTGTTATTTGTTTGTTTGTTTTGCTTTTTTAAAAGTATCAATCTGTTTTCTTCTGGCTTGCATAATTTAAGATAAGAAGTCTATCCTAAACCTTATCCTGTTTCTATGTGTATGTCAGTATTTTTTTTCAGACTGCATGTAGTGTTTTCTCTTTAGCACTGGTGCTCAGCAATCTCTACATAATGTTTCTTAACATGGTTTGTTAATGCATGTGAATCTAGGTATATTTGTTTATGTTTTTTTAGAATTTGTTGAACTTCCTGGGTATATGGGTTTTTGTTTTCAACAAATTTTCAATGTTGTAACCAGTTTTAGAAACATATTTTTGAATGTTCTTCCTTTTAGGATTCCAATTTTATTTATGATAAACCAGTTGTTATTTCCTGGCATGTATCTAAATATCTTTTTATTAGTTTCAATAATGTTTCTCTCTTTGCTTCATTTTTGAAGCATTTCTATTGCTATGTGTTCAAGTTCACTGATACTTTAATTTCCACTGTCTTATATGTTGTTATTTCCACCCAGTGAAATTTTCATTTCAGATATTATATTTTCCACTTTCTTCAGTAATTATTATATATATTTTTATACATATATTTTTATACACATATAAACACACGCATATATAAAACAACTACTCAGAAAGTTGGGGAAATGGGCAGTAATAGGACTCACTTTTGATTTACCTTCTTTCAATGATCATAGCGCTGTTCATCCTGAACTGGTTGCTGAGAGTCAGAAAACATTTTGTCTAGTTTTAGAAATTTTAAAACATTGCTACTCATTTAATGCTTTTATAAATGTTTCCTCCAATAGTCTACAAATTAGAATAGTAAATAGGTAAAATACAGGCAATTTTTAGGTTGTATAACTTCTCCACATAAAGCAAAATTATGACACATCAATTATACATCATTTATCAAAAATATTCCTTGTATTGAAATTGTTTGATTTACTTTTTTCCACAATTCAAAGTGAAAAACCAAAATAATTCATTAAGATTTTTAAAATTCTATCCATTAAGTTCAAGATGATAAGGATTAATCATCTCTACCGTGCAGAGATAGCTGATTTTAGAGGGAGGTACTCTAAAGGAAGAACCATGTCATATTAGTCTAGGAGTTAAAACTAATCTAATGCTCCCAACTTTTGTTTGTATTTAACTAATAATCCCACTCTTGCTTCCTAATAGTAGCAGCAAATTAAAAAAAAATCACTAAATGAATATTGTGTGATCCATAGTATGACCTCAAAAAGTAAGAATAGAACACATATTCTTTAATTCCTATTTACAAAAGCCATAGTTAAATTTCTCTGAATTCTCTATTGAAAAGTCCATTAATAATTTTGTTTCTATGGTAAGATGTATTTTTTTCCCGAAAACATTAATGTAGAGAAGATCATAAATAACAAAATACGTGAACGTGACTAACCTTACAAATAAAATGATACTTAATGACTCGCAACATCAGTGTTAATAGAACATCCATTTGTGATTATTGTTTAATAAATAATCTAATCAGTGGCTGTTGTATTAACAGTGATATTATGAAGCATCAAATATTTCCTAGTATATATTTACTGAGTAGTTCATTAATTTAGCTCTAACATCTATTGTTAATTACAGATTTATCAACAAAACGGTGTAGACACCTTGGCAACAATTTTGTTTTCTGAAACTGTGTTTTGCTTATAGCCCATGAAATAGCAATAGTGTGACCACTTACAACTACTCTTTAGACACGTAAATCATTGCCTATCCTATGAATCAATATTGCCATTTTCAATTGCTGGTTGTGAGAAAAATGTAAGTTTATTTCCAAATGTATAAATTCTGACTCTGAAAGTGACTACAAAAACTAATGTATTCTTTTCCACAAGTCTTGTTTCCCAGTATAGATTTTATATAAGCAGCCTTTGGAACTCTCTATTTTACAATGATTATTATGAATATGATAAATTTTTTGATCTAGAAGGTGTATAGGCTTCTGATTGTCCAATTTCTTACTAGTCAAATAAATAAATCAAAAGGTTATAACACAAAGTCTGTTCTAGAGGTAGAGTGACAGGAAAAAATATTAAACACTTGTGGATTTTTTCTATATGAACTCTGCTGTCTCTACTTCAGCATATTTTTTAACCCCCTTTCACAGAAAATGCATCCTCTGAATGTATTTGCTTTAAGATTTCTTACTGAAAATCCAACAGAGTTTATTATATGTATGTGTGTATATATATATAAATGTACATACATACATATATATAACTCTGCATTATTTTGACAACCTCTCTCTTTGCAATCTATTTATCTCCGTACTTTGAACATACTTGTCTCATAACATTTCAACACTCTAACGAAGTTAACGTGCTTATGTATCTTTTTTGATTAGGAGAAATATCAAAGAGATTTATGTATTTTATTTGTTACTTTGTTCCAATTATCTTACATGTTACTTTTTTTTTTTTAATTTTTTTCAACGTTTTTTAATTTATTTTGGGACAGAGAGAGACAGAGCATGAACGGGGGAGGGGCAGAGAGAGAGGGAGACACAGAATCGGAAACAGGCTCCAGGCTCTGAGCCATCAGCCCAGAGCCTGACGCGGGGCTCGAACTCCCGGACCGCGAGATCGTGACCTGGCTGAAGTCGGACGCTTAACCGACTGCGCCACCCAGGCGCCCCACATGTTACATTTTTTAAATGAAGGTCTCTGAGGCAGAAATACTCAATGGATAATCTGAATTCTGGCACTGATACTTTCAGATGTGCACACATTTTTGATGCTTTGTAAATTTTTTCTGGAATTTGCTTTCTCCTAAGGCAATTCCACTCTTTGTTTTGGTATGACAACAGCTTTCGGTCAAATTCCTACTAACTCAGCATCTTTAGTAGGAAGACAGATTTCTTTCTCTACAAGTTTTCACTAAAGCCTTGGAATAGAGTCTGAATGGCCTTGTTTCGGCTGCATACCCACTCACATCTGTAGGAAATCAGGTGGAGTGAGTGAAAGGGGAAATCAGGGCACCTGGGGGGCTCAGTTGGTTAAACATCTGCCTCTTGATCTCAGCTCAGGTCATGATCTCACAGTTCATGAGACTGAGCTCTGCTTTGGGCTCTGCACTGACAGTGAGGAACCTACTTGGGATTCTCTCTCTCTCTCTCTTTCTCTCTCTCTCAATCTCTCTCTCTCTCTCTCGCTGTCCTTCCCCTACTCATGATCTCTCTCTCTCTCTCTCTCTCTCAAGAATAAACTTCAAGAAAAAAAAGAAGGAAAGGGAAATACAGGGCCTGGCCAAGCCACTAGCACTGTGTGGTAGGGTGGGAGTGATGTTAGCCCTGCTTCAAATGCCAAATTGGAAAGGATGGAGAATTTAATTTCTCAAGGGAATGAGGGGAGCTCCAAAGATGAAAACAACAGGTGATCACTACAATGTCATAAGGCTTTGAAAAACAGCCTGTAATAGTCAACTTGAAAAACTCACATTTCTCTATACTCCAACTGTAATCAGCTTAGTTAATACTACCATTAGCTAAATAAATTGTCCATTATTAACTGACCACCATTTGCCATTCATTTTTATTCTTTGAAAATATGTAGTCTCCCTCCAATGCACTGTTACTATGTATATTATTTCACTGAATTTATTTTTTTAATTGTGACAAATTGAGTCATAAAAGGTGTCTATACTTTGGGTGTGTGGTAGAGAGTTAAAAATATATTTATGGTTAATGAGGCCCATTATAATAATATAGAAAATTTATGAACAAGAGTTGCATTAAGAAACATGAAAGATAAAGTATTTTCCTTTCTCTTTAATATAAATACATACATGTATTTACATGGAAAGAGCGAGAAAAGGAGAAGGTATTAAGAAAGTAAAAGTTGGGGCGCCTGGGTGGCTCAGTCGGTTAAGTGGCCGACTTCGGCTCAGGTCATGATCTCTCGGTCCGTGAGTTCAACCCCTGCATTGGGCTCTGTGCTGACAGCTCAGAGCCCAGAGCCTGCTTCAGATTCTGCGTCTCCCTTTCTCTCTAAACCTCCCCTGTCATTCTCTCTCTCTCTCTCTCTCTCTCAAAAATAAACACTTTAAAAAATAAAAAGAAATGAAGTAAAAGTTTACATATATACATATAAATATATATATATATTATATTTATATTTGAAAATGTCTTAAAATGTCTTTTTTATTTCTGACTGGGCATATAAAAATGCAAAATAAGCAAAACTCATAGAATGTCTGGCTAAAAATATACATATAAATAAATATTATAACCACAAGTTATTCTACATGGTCACAATTGCTACAAATCAGTTATAAAAATGCACAGATAAAATGCAACACATACAGAAGAATTTTAATTAAGGAGTGCTATATTCTTTACAATTGAAGAGGCTAATGTAAAGAAATGTCTAATGAAAATAAGGTAATAGGAAATAAGAAAGGCAACATTGAATTTATTTAAAATCAGGAAAAGAGTAGAACTGACTTTTTTAAGATTTGAATTTTATTTTTCACTTTAGACCACATAGTCTACCTTAGCATTCACAGAAGTGAGTGGATTTAACAAGTGTGTTCAATGTATAAAGATGTCGACTCATGAAATTGAGCAGAATTCTATCTTCATAGTAGCATTATCTGACCTGCCACCTACAAATGGCCTTTTTCCCAAAAATGTTTGTTAGAATGATTTTGCATTTCTTCTCACTGAAGGACACATATTAACACATTTCTTGTAAAAGTCACCATCTTGAGACTTTCTTTCATCAAGAAATTTCAAAACCCTTCTTTCTACCTCTGCACCATCTGGAAACATGTCCAGCGTATCCTCATCATTTTATTAAAAATGACTCTTTGCATGTCTTTCTCCTTTTTGTGCTACAAACTCTTCAGAACACAAGCTATTTCTCACTATTTTTTTTGCCTGCATAGTGCCTAGAATATAGGAAGTGCTTAATTTTATCTGCCGAATGAATAAATTAATGAATGTGGTGGGGGCGGGGGGGAAGAAGGCTTGCACAGATTTACATGCACATATGTAAATGTGACTGACTATGAGCTGGCAGGTGGAAATAATGCTTTGTATGCTCAACGTAATACTCTTAAGTTCCAGATGTACTTTTCGTCTTTGGGTATTCTTAGGTCGATGTTATAACCTTAATAAACCATCAAGAACACCTTTCATCCCATCTAAATTGTCACTATTTCCCTTTCGAAGGATTTAAAAAAATGATGCCTTAATTGCACAGTATTCTGTTGTTATTTGTGTCTGTAAATAGGCAATAAGCACAAGTCAGAAATTGTAGCTGATCAGCAATAAATGCATTTTACAAATGTTATCACTGGGCTTTGTTGAAGTTTCTGGGATGAATTTAAATCAGGAACAAAGAATATTTTATTGATTAGTGGTCTCCTTTCCTGCTAAGCAACTCCCTCATTTACCTCTTGAAACCACACAATCATCCAATAAATATGAGAAGGAAGGACACAGTGTTAGATTATTTCATAAACAAGAAGCCATAGACAGGCCTTGATGTGTGCTACCTGTCTTTGGCAGGAAGTTTAAAGTACAACTTGAAATGTATGGAAAGACCTTGCCCAAGGCTATGGATACAAATGATTGCCTATGTGGAGAAGTTTTTTTTAATCAGTAGATTATATAACAAGATGGTAAGATTCTTGCTTGTTTAGCAGTTTGACAAAGCATCCTGTAGCTTATTCTATTTGCAAAGAGTAAAAATGTCTTTATAACTTCCCTCTGGCATTGGTCTCATTTATTTTAACCCTGAATCCTATGGTAAATGCATCCTTCACTAAAATAGATTAAATTGCAAATCTCTTAAGTGTTTTTCCCCCCAATTGGGATAATAACAGGGAAAGAGACAGCAGAATTCTAATTTCAGTTTTTATATTCTATTTTAAAATGTTGTATTCCAAGGCATCAATTCCCTTTATAATGTTTAATGAATATATTCAGGTAGAATGGACAGGGGAAAAAAAGTGTTTTAGAATTAACATACCTACATAAGATATTTTATCTCTGGAAGATTCTGTTATGAAGTACTATCCTGTTGCGTTTACGTGCATTAGTTTCATTTAACCAGGAATTTGCTAAAATATTTGGGAATTTTGTGGTATAGACACGTATGATCTCTGCTTTGCACAAAGGTGGCTTTCTGTTCAGAAGAAAAAGTCGTGGGGCTAATGCCAATTTTAATAATCAAATATTTTGTTGAAACCAATAATTATCAAATGTTTCTTTTAGCAAAGTTTTTAGAGGAGTCATTACAGTTTTCAGTCAACTATGAAATTGATTCGTGATCTTCCAATCATGTTACTGAATTTTTAGATAGCTTTCTCTATTTCACAAATAGCAAAGCACAGGTGATATAGTAACATCTGATGTGATTTTCTGGGAGTGCTGACTTAACTTGGTATAGAAAATGGAAACAAAATTATTTTCCATGTAGCCCTGATACTTTGTCTTCAGTTTCAACACTCCCCAATTTTTTCTAGGTCTAATTTTGTTAACCCCTGGGGTTAAGAAAAACAAAAATTAAATAAGATAAATCACAGCAAATTCCACTCACAGAAGTATTTGAGTGAGAAAGACACAGGAGCTAGAGAGAAAACTAAACAAAAGAAACTTTTATTCCCAAAGAGGAAACGGTTGACAAAAGAAATATAAGTTTTAAACAATTACCATAAAAGGGGGTACACAAGTAAATGGGGAAGAATATCAACAAGTGCCTCATCTTTTAATATAATATGATCAAGCAAGAGAAATACTAACTATGGTTATAGTTAGTATCTGAGATGCAATTATCTCTATTACCCAATTCACTTCTCTCTGTTCTCAGTTCTGTATACAAAACATCAGGATAGAAAATATTGAGTTCATATAATTGAAATGTGTCTGTACTAATCAGCACGTCTTCATTTTGCATCTCAAATGTCTGCACGTGTATAAAAACCCCAATTAGAAGAAGAAAACAACTTTGGCCTAAAGTTTTCTATTCCTACAACCAAGCATCCTTTGACACAAATTGGCTAAAATGTCTCAATGCGTCATAACGTTTTCCCATCTGTTTCTTTAGGAATAGGTGATGTCCATTTAATGTAAATTAAAAGGTAAGTAGTAGCTGGTTGTTTTCTACTCAGAGCATCAAGAAACACTACCCACTAACTGGTCCACTTCTAAATCTTTTAGGACTTTGTGGGATCTCCAGAGCTGGTGGACACTAAGGGTATTCAGCACGGCTGCAGGGATCACGGGTCATCCGAGGAGTCTTGCTTTAGAAAGTGCTCTTTAAATCAGAATATAGAGTTAGTGCCATTGATCAGGGATGGCTAAGGAGCAGGATTAGCTTTAGAGAGGGGAACAAAGTGTATGAAGGCTCTGGGGGACGAGCAAATATGGAGCACACAGAGGGTGAATAGCAGCCTGGAGGGGCTGGAACAGAGTTTGTAGAAAAATCCCAGAAAGAGGCCAAGGTGGCGCTGGAACACTAAACAGACTAGAGATACTGCTGGGCTTTGTAGACTCGCATCTTTGAAGCTATAGGAATCTACTAGAGAGATTTAAAGAGGATAGCAACGTGATAACAGATGGTATGCTTTAGGATACAGACGGCGATAAACAAAACGCATTGAGGTTGGGATAAAAAAGAAATGAGAGGAGTCAGAAAGGAGCCTGTTGAATTTGCCCAGGTGAGAGATTGTGATAGCTTAGGACAAGGCAATAGCAGAGGACAGACTGAGAAATGTTAAAGAGATAATATTGACAGAACATTTTGGTCCTCTGCTGATTGAGCCATACTCGCTAGTTCTAATCGCTTCAGATCTTAAAGACTCATTTTTATGTGCTCATATTAAAACATAGTAAAATAGAGGCTTCCTTTTAAAAAATCAATGCACATTTCTCAGTCATTGGTTAAGCGGACATTCCTAGCTGTTCTGAACACTGAGACGTTGCTTCCAGTTTTCAGATCTGAGTTTATAGTTAACTTTTTTTTTTTTTTTTCCGTCTTGTTTCCTTTAGAAGTTTCAACCTTGGGCTCAGTTCGCTCGTTGTCCCTCTTTTATGACATGGATATCCAAACACCCAACCAACAAAATGTTTATGGTTTCTGCCTGGCTAGTGCCTATAATGATTACCAAGCAAATGAAACCAAGTACTTTAATTGTTCGTAAAGCAGGTTCAGAGCTAAAGTTTTCACTTGTGTGAAAACAATAACTGATAAAGAAATTGTCTCACCATTGAGAAAGAATGTTAATAAAGTCATCGAGAGACCCTAGCAGTCTTCAGGATTGCAACAGCACAGAATAGAAACTTCTGTATGCTTTTGTTTCTCTAGACAGTACCCTTTGTTTCCAGGAGAGCAGTGGGTTTTCAGAGAGAAGTAGCCACTCACCACAAAGAATCTATATAATTTATCACTGTTATTACCTTCTACCTTCACTACCAACCTATGAAGAGGTTTTGATATTTTATTCACGTTTGAAACCTGAAGAAAGTGGGTCATAGGAAATTTAAATACTATTTTTGATGGTGTGGAGTTAATTTGGATAGTAAAAGTAGAATGTGTGAGAAAGCTACTTGGCATAATGTAATAAAGCCATTAAATTTTCATAAAGAGATCTCTAAACCTATCTCAAGAATCCAAATCAATGCTGTAGAGTGATCTCACAGTCATAATTTCCTTCTGTTAATTTTCTTTCTCAAAATTACAGGCTCCTCTACCTGAAGTCCTGCTTCAATTATTAGTTCCTTGTGCTTCTTATTTGCTGACATGTAAAAGCAATATAGTTCTGTCTTCAAATTTGTGTATATATTTAGTAAACAGTTCATGTTCATTGTAGAATAATCAAAAAAATAAATAAATACAACAAGAAAGGTAAAACGCACCCCATAAAGTCAGCACTACAAAATACCCCTATGGAATATATTTACCCCATGGAATATGTTAGAATTATATATTATATATTTTTATACATAAACATGTAAATGTTTCACGTTTTTGTTTTGTGGTATTTAGAGTTTCTGTTTTGTTTTAGAAATGGGATCATGTAATAAACACTGATTCATAACATTTTTCCTGTCCAACCATATATTGTAAACTTTATTTAGGTTAGCAAGATGTATATATTTACATAATTATTTAACAGCTGTGTGGTTCACCCACATAATTTCTGACAATATAGTAATATTTACTTTTGGTGAGCTCTTTGTCAGTGACTTTATGCAAAGGTATATTATTTTACCACATAAGCTTTAAAAAAAAGTCAAACCAAGGGAAGGCATAGATCAATCATGTGTGGAAAAGTAATGCCATCAAAAATGACCAGGCCACTCCAAACCCAATTACCCAATACTTGAATTCAATAACTACTGTCAGTCATGCTTGGCAGGCTAACACTTTTAGCAAATAAACTTTTCCTTTCACATTTTACTAGTTGTGGAAGATTTTATTTTCTTCCTCCCTCTCGTCAACTCATACACGTTCTTTGAGACCAATTTCAAATGACCATTGCCATGGCCCTACTTTTCAAACTTCTCCTGGGGGATGAGTTATTCCATTCTATATACATTTAAATGATAGAGACCTCAATCACAGACTTTATCATCCTAACATGTTAATTTCTTCCAGAAGGTTGCTTATTCTTTTAAAACCTGGCAATGTTTTATTCATACTTGCGTTGGCAACACTCATGCACTGTTTGGCATAGAACAACAATGAGCTACAACGTGGCATAGAACAACAATGAGCTACAACGTGTGACAGAAGGCCAAGGGCATTCTGTCATCTACAAGACTGATATTTAGCCATTACACACCAATAGTTTGTATGAGTTGTTACAATATTAAAATGCTTTTCTTCCCTATAGTAAACTGCAATTGTTCCAAGCTTTCTATATTCTCCCCCAAAATTCTCCTAGAACTCCCAGAACTCCCATGTGATCTAGGCACTACATGGTTAATAATGACACAAAAGAAAGGTATTTAGAAACTGATATGTATATATATATGTGTGTGTGTGTGTGTGTGTGTGTGTGTATGTATGTATATATGTATATATATCACTTCTTCTTTGTCAGTTCATCAATCAGTGGACACTTGGCTGCTTCCATATCTTGGCTGTTGTAAATAATGCTTCTGTAAACATAGGGGTGCATGTATTCCTTTGAATTAGGTTTTTTTTTTTTATTATTCTTTGGATAACTAACCCGTAGTGCAATTACTGGATCATAGGGTAGTTCTATTTGTGACTTTTTTGAGGAAACTCCGTACTGTTTTTCAGAGGGCCTGCACCAGTTTGCATTCCCCGCAACAGTGCAAGAGGGTTCCTTTTCCTCCACGTCCTTGCCAATACTTGTTATTTCTTGTGTTTTTGATTTTAGGCATTCTGACAAGTGTGAGGTGGTATCTCATTGTAGTTTTGATTTGTATTTTCCTGATGATGAGTGATGTTGAGCATCTTTTCACGTGTCTGTTGGCCATCTGTGTATCATCTCTGGACAAAGTTATTTTTTTTTAATTTTTTAAATATTTATTTATTTTTCAGAGACAGAGAGAGCACAAGACAGGGAGGGACAGAGGCGGGGGGGAGAGAGAGAATCCAAAACAGGCTCTGCATTGTCAGTGCAAAGTCTAAGTGGGGCTGTAACTCATGTCCGACTCAAGTGCTGAACTATAATCATCTGTAAATTCTATGTGCACTCAATGCTGAGCAAACCTTGCAAAAGTTCCTTAATGTTTTGTTGGGTAGTTTCTATAAGATGAACAAATGGAATATGAGGCATGCTGTGTTTCCTTGCTCCTCTTGAACCCCTGGGCTGAATTTAGTAGTTCACGGTTAATTGGTGTTTTGAGATCCAGGAGCAGCAGGTTTGTGAATAGATATAAATCTTTTTTAGTGCACTGGACGGTTTTGCAATCGCTTTCCTGTTCAGACTTTAGAATTTAAAATTTTACTCTTCATTAACATAAAACACGCTGTGACCACCACCTTTAATTATTCCTTGACACTGAAAATAATGTTGGGAATTAGTTGTGTATAAACAACTAGTTTATCCAATCATACAAACATTTTCAATCTTATGGTAGACTAGTTTTAGTTTACTGATATCTTTAGACCATTATTATAGCTATTCTGATGTATAGTGATTAAAAAAAAAGCTTGACTAAGCTATTATTGATTTACAAATAATGATACATCTTCAATGTTTCCAATTGGATGAGTTTGGGCATATGCAAACCCCAGGGATACCATCACAACAGTCAAACTTTTCCTGTTTTGGGAAGAATTTTTGGTGCTTTATTTTTGTTTGTTTATATAATTTTTTTAGTATAGTGATTTTCAAAACAGTGAGATATAGGTATTTTTTAGTGTGATAATTTTTTCATTAATAAATTGAAACTCTCAATCATCTATATTTTTATACCTACATAGAGAGCTTTATTCCACCTTGAAAATTTGAAGACAAAAGTGTGATCTTTTGGAATGCATGATAATCTTATTTCCCTTTGAAAATATCTCTGAAGATATTTTCATATGATTCACCTACCAATGCTTGCTAATGAAGTTAAATATCATTTTTCTATTTATTAATCATTTTTATTTTCCTAGATGTAGTTTAGCTCCAAATATTACTTTTAGAGAACTTAGAATGAGTGCAGAGAGAAGGGAAAATGAAAAATAAAGTGAGATTTTGAAGATTTTGAAGTGTTATTAGAAGAATAGAGTGGGGGGGCCAGGGCAGGGTAGAGAGTATCTCAGATTTTAATTTGAACTGGCCCCACTTCCTTCCCCTGTGCGAGATTCTATGTCCCACCCCCCTCCATTCAATTCTTTTAGGGCCAGATTCATTATTTTAGAGCTTGACAACTTTTAACTCTAAGATGATTTATTCTGAGTAACATCTCATTTCCTAGTAATCATTCCTAGAAAGACTCCAGTGGACAAAAGGTCATTCTGTACCATGGAGTTTTGTCAAGTGGAGCATTTGAGCGCGGGGTGTTGATGGAATGACTATTATACGTCACTTTGAAATAAAATATCACTACACTTTATCATTATTGATAGCAAATTCTTGAAAATACACTATTATATTTTGCTTCTATGTTATAATTACTACTTTATTCTTTGTAAACTGCCTTTAATTCCTGGTCATGGACATTCCTAAACAAAAATGGTTTTACATCCACAAATGTTAAATATCTAGAATCATCTAAGAGAGGAATAATATTTCTGGCGTCCAGGAGTATTAAAATTCCTAGATAGTGATGAAGATTAGCAAGTATTAATTCTCTAGGCTGTCCTAAAGTGCACATAAAACATCAGTTTGCTTTAGAGAAAGAGGCACAATAACTTCTTAAGTACTAACTTGGTTTTCCTAGGAAAGGTGTACCTGACTAGAGAGCATGTATATATCAGTATAAATTAGTGATATTGCATCTTTCTAATTTGTGAATAAGTCATGATTTGCATTTCAGCTGTTAAACACAAATCCTCTAAAGGCAAAGTGCAAATCCTCTTCATCTAGCGTAATATTTGTACATAATAGTTATACAAAATATTTTGAATGGATAAGACTGGGTTTCCAATCCAACTGTCTGTAGACTCTGTCCCAAAGCACACATTCATCACCAAGGCTAAATAAAAAAGCTTTTGTGAAAATCTGACTTGTGGGTTAGAAGGAAATATTGACATGTTCCCCTCTATGATTATACCCGATTGTTATTTGAAATGTAGTATTTTATATGTATACTTCTGAGAGAGAATTCCAGTGATAAAAATGCCACATTTATAATGTCAAGTTTTTAGCAGAAAAAAAATAAATTGTAATTGATATTTGAATTTCTTGCTGAGTTTTTTTTCCTTAGATGTTTCCATTTTACAATTGAAGAATAATCTTCAAAATATTTGATAGCTGGATTGCAACTATTTAAAGGCATTATTATAAAAATACCTCCTGGTAGAAGCCATATTTTGAGTCTATTGTTAATAGCCCCCAACATTTCAATAGCTGTCTTCTGGCTATTCATTCTGAGATTGAAGAATCTACAGTTATTTTATGTACTTTTGTGTAATATAGTTTCATAAGCTGCCATTTCCAGTGCCTATTTGTATGATATTTTTATCTCTTTTTTGTTTAATGAAGTATTTTTACAAGCTGCATTTTGCATTTTATTTTAATGACCTTAAAAAAACTATCAAACTTTGTTTTTAATTTGCTCTCAAAAATATTCAAATCAGAATTTGCATTTACCAGTTCACTGTGTTGGTGATAATCAGCAGAATGAAATGGTAAATACGAGGAAATGCATCTTTTATGGTTGGATAAACCCATCAATAGGAACAGCAACAAAAAAGACTGCCTCTCTTTTTTTAATAAGCTTGAGAAAGCATCTGTCTTACTACAAACAATATACTTCACCAACCATGTAAGAATTTATTTCCATTGTCAAGATTTAGTTAGTTGAAAAAATGGCTTTTACCAGCTTGCAAGTTACTTATTGTTCTTATTAAAGGGAGTTTTTCTTTCTAGAAGCCAATAGACTGCAGTAGACAGTAATTTTATACAGTACAGATTCTAAAACTAGTGTTTCCCTATTTCTTCAGTGCTTAAATATCATCAACATAAAGCAAGTTAACAGGACCGATGACTTATAAAAATCTTCTCAATATATGCAGCATGGAAAAGACAGAGAATTTGAAATCTAGAAATAGGACTTCTTTCTTATTATCAAAGTCGAATCAAAAGCAGAGCTAATTGCATGATGGGAAGGAATAAGGAACGTTATTCTGTCAGCATGTGGCAAAAAGATATTATAAGAGTATATATAATTATGTTACCAAAACTGTACCCGATTTAACTCCAAAAGAATTCCTTTAGACTACTCTTCAAGTAGAGATATTTTATTGACATTAATTCAAAGGTTAGGAGCTCAACAAACTGGATGCTCTTATAAAAAGATTATATATTTTGCCAGACAGGCAAAAATGATTATCAGCATATTTGATATATTTCAATGTATGGGTAGATTACAAAGTCAGGGAAGACTTGTAGATGATGTGAATTTAACTATATTCTGAAGAACAGTCTGTGGCTGATTGGACAAGAAAATATAGGCAATATTAAGTATGACAATGAGCATGAAGGATTACTTGAAATATTAACCATTAAATTTTGGAGGACTATTGATAACAGCAAAGAAGAGTACAGTTTAAGGAAGTGGTAGTATAAATGTGAGTCACTGGACACCTGACTTACATACGGTCTTAAACCCTTAATTATGAAAGATAGAATACATTACTTGGCTGAGTAACTGCATAATGGGCTATCCTAAAACAGTGGCTTCCAATAAGAGCCATTTTTGTTGTTGAGGTTCACAGTTCTGTGGCCTTGTAATTTAGGCTGTGCTAAGCTTTTGTTTTGTTTTTTCTTCCTTTTGAGTTTGTCTGGGGTCATGGCTATAGTCATTCATCTCCAGGTTGATCTCAGGGCATAAGCTGAGCCTCTTGTTTCTGATCCTTGCACTCTTATCCTCCCAGGGTTTCAGCTGAGATTCTCGGAAGGCAGCCCTGCATTCCAAGAGGTCAGTGAACTGGGACATGACAGTTCTGAAATCTAGACAGACACAAGATGTCAGATCCTCCACCTTTAAGGAGAGGGAATGTTCTATAATGAAGAAGAACTTCTTATCCTCTGGCTTGGTTTCTTAATGCTTGTGTGTGTGTGTGTGTGTGTGTGTGTGTGTAACTCTTGACAGAGCATCTGGTTCTTTGCTTTGGACTCTCAGGCTTTATTATTATTATTATTATTATTATTATTATTTATAAGAAATGGTCTGTATTTATTTAAAGCTAATTAGCCTTCTCAGTCAGTTTCCAGTTCATAGAAGCCTAAAGACCCGAAGTCTTCATTTGGTAATTTCTTGTTCCCATTTAGTCCAATTTGTAAAACTCCCTTATAAACACTAAGGACATTCTTTGAGTCAGGTTATAATTCGTTCCATTAGACCAAAGTTAAACTAAGAATTATTTTGGAAATTGGTTTCTCTCTACTTTGGGTGATGATCTGGATACAGTGGAAAGACATCCTTACATTCTCAGAAGCCTTTTACCTACTTGAGAATTTCTACTGGGCAGCACTTAAATCTTTCTGAGGTCTTGAATAAAATTTTTCATAGCCACACCCTGCTTTTGATCTTTGTGGAGAAACCATTTCTTACTTTGGAAATGTCGTACAGCCTGGAGTGACTAGAAATAAGAACAGTGTTAGTTTCCAAGCGAGGCAATACTAGGACCGTCCATGCTTCCTTTTTTCTATTTAAAAACTGATTTTCTTTTTAGTTTACCATTCACTGTACATTATAGCAAATAGTAGCACCCATTGGCCCATTCCACATTGTGTCTATAGATCTCATTTATGAGGTACTTTACGCTATGTTACCACAGAATACAAAACACAGATAGTCCTTTCTCTGAATTTCAACAGTCCCTTTGTCATTCTTCATCAACAATTTGAATGCCATACAAGTGTTGGCCAGTGGCACCCATTGGTCACCAATGCCAAAGCCAGTGTAACAAATTTTAGATTTTTGTTATGGCAACCTCCACTTCTGAGCACCAATTTCAATTTAAAATTTTTTTTAATATTTATTTATTTTTGAGAGAGAGAGAGACAGAGTGTGAGTTGGGGAGGGTCAGGGAAACAGGGAGACACGGAGAATCTGAAGCAGACTCCAGGCTCTGAGCTGTCAACACAGAGCCCAACACAGGGCTTGAACTCACGAACAGTGAGATCAGACCTGAGCTGAAGTCTGACGCTTAACCAACTGAGCCACACAGGCATCCCCTGAGCACCAATTTCAGTATCACATATATTTCTGTGTAAAAACTACACATTCTTAGTGTTTTAAAACAATAGCCATTTTATTTGTTCATAACTGTGTGGGATAGAAATTTTTCCGGGCACAGGTAGTTCTGTTGGTAGTCTTACCAGGGGAAATTCATGCAGCTTCACTGAGCTGGTGGTTCACAATGAGGCCAATTGGTGTAGAAGGCTATGGCTGGGCCAGTCTGTCTCTACTCTGTATCATTTCATGCTACAACAAGCTAGTCTGAGCTCACATAGTCGCTTTATGCTCCCAAACAGCAAAAGCAGAAGCTGCAAGGTTTCTCGAGATAGAAACTAGGAAGTTGTGAAACATACTTCTGTTACCTTCTATAATAAATGTAACTCACAATGTCAGCAGACCCCATGCAGGCACTGGAGAATAGAGCCTTGATTTGAGGAGTGGTAAAATCCTATTGCAAAAGGGCTCCGTACAAGAATGAGATGGAGTGTTGCAAACAGCTTTGCAAGTAGCCTACCAAGAGAAGTAATTATTTTTTAAGATGCAATAGTGGGATATACAGAATTGAAAGAGAATACAATAGAGGCATGGATGTCAGTGAGAAATGAGTGCAATAATTTAGGTGAAATATAAACAGAAGCAGAACTAAGGTAGTGAGACTTTTAAAGAAAATGACAGCTTGGTTGTTAAATATATGTTAAAAAAATAACAGAATTAATTGATTGACTTAATGGAGGGATATGCCAGGTTTCCAGATGTGGAGAATGTTTGAATGTTGATGCCAATAAGACAAATTTCAATTTAGTTGCTTTTTAGTAGACATTATGTAATATATCTAGGACATAAGGAGGTTGAGATATATTCAGTCCCACTGACATTGATTGAGCACTGGATGGTTGCTTTTTAGCACCCTTTTCAGAACACACAGATAAAGAAGACTTTCCTTTTGGGGCGCCTGGGTGGCTCAGTCGGTTGAGCATCCGACTTCAGCTCAGGTCATGATCTCACGATTGGTGAGTTCGAGCCCTGCGTCGGGCTCTGTGCTGACAGCTCAGAGCCTGGAGCCTGCTTCAGATTCTGTGTCTCCCTCTCTCTGCCCCTTCCCCGCTCATGCTGTGTCTTTTTCTGTCTAAGATGAATAAACATTAAAAAAAATTTTTAAAGACTTTCTAATATCAGAGTACTTGAATAAACATGATAAATGCATTGTGATAGGATAACATTGATAAATGGACACAGAATCAGTAAAACTGTATCACTTTATTGCATAAGGATAAGGAGCTAATTGGCCCCATGATATATCTGGATGTGAAAATGTTACACATTCTAAGTTGACAAGGTCATTTTGTACAATTCAAAATTGTTAGAATATTCTTGAAGATGGAAAACTCAAAATTTTAAAGTGTTTGTGTGTGTGTGTATGTGTGTGGGGGGGGGTTGTGTATTGAGCACTCTGACAGACAGATCTATAAATGGGACACATGAGCTAGAGGGCTAGCAAACTTTTATATCTCATGAAGAGAAAGAAATTCAGTATTCAGTGCTAGTAGTGATTCCGCTAGATTCTATGTATGTGACTTCATTATGCCTCATATGACCCAATATTACCATAGTTTTGAAAGCAGACTCAGCTCAATGGCCACTCATTTTTTTAATGATTATTTATATTTGGCGGGGGGGGGGGGGCGGGAGGGGCAGAGAGAGACACACACACACAGAATCCGAAGCAGGTTCCAGGTTCTAAGCTGTCAGCACAGAGCCTGACGACGCGGGGCTCGAATTTATGAACCATGAAATCATGACCTGAGCTGAAGTTGGACGCTTAACCACCTGAGCCCTCCAGGAGCCTCACCAATGGCCATTCTTAATTTTATAAAATGCAATAAGGGGAAAAAGATATTTGGATGTTTGCAACCATGGTCTTTACATCAGAGATTAGAATTGCATATTGATTAGATATTGCAAAGAATTAGATATTGCAAATGTAGAGAGAAAAAAATGTCTACTGAAATAGGTACTATTAAGAGTGAAGTTTGGCTCCCACTTCAAGCCCAAATGATATATGTCACCTACTTGAAACGAATTTAGATGGTTTTTGAGTTGCTATTGTATCCAAATACATTAGAAGTGTTTGGAGGTAGACTTTGCCCCCACCGTGGCCTCCTCATCACATCTTCACTCCAAGAGCTTTCACAATAAACTTGACTCAATGGCAAAAAGGAAAAAACAAAAACAAAAACAAAAGAACGATGACTGTAGTTACTAACAAACTTCTGGGAGGGAGATGAACATTATATGTTGTCTTATTAATACATCTGTAAAATTAAATTGCAATTGTTAGTCAAATAGACAAAAAAAAAAAGAAAGAAAAAAGAAAAAGAAAGCTTTGTAAGAAATCCGGAGAAAGATACCACATTGCTTATCGGGAAAAGCAAACAAAAAAATTGAATGACACTGAATTTCTTATCAGAAACCATGGAAGTCAGAAAGTAGTGGCACAATCGTTTTCAAGCACTGAAATAAAAATCAACATAAATCCACAATCCTAAAGCCGGTGAAAATATCAATAAGGTATGACATGTTAGTGAAGCAAGACAATTTGTCTCCAGCAGACCTTTCTTAAAGAATGGCTAAAGTTCTCTAAACAGAAAGAAGATATTTTGTAAAAGAAACTTTGAAACTTCAGAAAGAAAAAAAAAAGCATATCGTAAGCAAAAATATCGGACTATACATTAGGCTTTCATTCTCTTTTGTTTTCCAATTATGTTTGACAGTTGCAGCCACAATTATAAAACTATCCAGGAGACTTCTAAATGTAGGTAGAGAAAAGCTTCAAAGCAATTATGTTATAAATGAAAGAGAGTAAATGAATTTAAGGGGAATGAAAGTTTCTATCCTTCATTCAAACTGGCTAAGTGAAGACATCAGTAGACTGTGATAAGGTCTGTATATATAATGTAACACCTAGAGCAAACAGTAAATAGCTACACAAAAAGCTACAACCAGACACACTATAGATAAATAAAAACGTTCAGGCAACTCAAAGAAAGTCAGGGGATATCCAGAGAAGTGAAAGGGAAAGAGAACAAATAAACAAAAAATAAAATAGCAGACTTACGATCTCGCAAATCAATAATTACTTAATTACTCAAAGTCAGTGATCGGCAGAATGGATTAGTAACATGCCTTCACCATGCTGTGTACCAGAAACTCACTTCAAATATCATGGTATAACTATCTTGAGAAAAGGATGGAAAATGATATATCATGAAAATTTTAATAAGAAGAAAAACAGGGGTGGCTCTGTTAATATTAGTTATGCTTCAATTTAATTAATATTAGGCCACAGAGCAAAGAAATGTACCAAGCGAGGGGCATTATATGATAATAAAGGGTTAATACAGAAGAAAACTCCTGAATCCTAAATGTGAGTGTACTAAACACAAAAACTGGAAAATATGTGAAGCAAACTTCTGGAACAAAAAAGGAGAAACAGACAAATCCACATGTAAAGTTAGAGACCACAACACTTATCTCTCCACAACTAATAGAGGAACTAGACAGAAAATTGGCAAAACCATGAAATAATTCCATAATACCATCCACCACCAAGATCTACTAAACTAATCAGAATGTATAGTATGCTTCACCCCAACACAGCAGAATACACATCCTTTTCAAGTGCCAAACAAATATATTAAGATAGACTGTAATCTGAACAGTAAGGCAAGCCTCAATACATTTAACAGAAATGAAATCATGCAGAGGGTATCCTCTAACTACAGTGAAATCAGACTAGAAACCAATAGCAAAAACATCACAAGAAAATCTCCAAACACTTGGAAACTAAACTACATATTTCTTAATAACCCACGAGTCAAAGAGGGAGGCGACAAATGCATTGAACTGAAGGAAAATAGAAACTCCACATATTAAAATTTGGAAAATGGAGCTAAAACTTTGCTGAGAGGAAAGTTGTTGGCACTAAATTCATGTATTAAGGGAAAAAATGTCAAATCGATCCTCTGAGATCCCACCACAAAAACACAGAAAAAAAGAAGTTTGAGTTGTAATAATAAAGACCCGATACAAATTGGTGAGAGAAAAGCACTGAAGATACGAGTACATGCATGGGCACAGGTTACAAGCAGATAATTTTCTCTAGATCAGAATCTAATGACCACGGTACAGACAGAAAAATGTTCGTCTGGAAAACAGTAATTAAATAAATGCAAATTAAGAGAAAATATAATTTGTTAAGCTAATGAAGGAAGATTTTAAAATCGATCTCAATATCCACAGACATGTTGGAAAAGCATATTTATTGTTATCCTTTATTTAATGAAATGGACATTAAAATGCTTATTAGAAATTTGTAATTACCTCAAAATGAATTTGGCAACCTGTATAAAAACCTGGGAAATACCTGCACTTGTTAGCATAATATGTATTCTTCCGGGCATCTTAATGAAATAACTAGCTGTAGCAGAGGTTTACATGTAACTGTAGTAATCACAGTGTTACTTTTGATAATAATAAGAGCTAATACATACTTAGTGTTTAATATGGGCAAAGCTTTACTATAAAACCTTTATGTGTTCTGGAAAGACTGTTAATGCTCCTCAAAAGCATGTGAACACATGACTTGTGACAACATAGAAACATTACAGAATGAAGATAGTCTGGTTTCGAGGGTAATAGAGGAAATTTCCAGTGATGCATGTGAGATTTGATATGAGTGTGAAATACATTTTTCTTCTGCTAAGCCACGGCGATGTGTGTGTATGTGTGGGGGGGGTGTTACTGCCGCAAAATTTTGCCAGACCAGCACAGTATACCAACACGTATAGTCTATCAGGAAACCCTAAGTGGTAGCTACAATCATTTCTTCATGTCGCCTTTGAGGAAATTAAGATATAGTGTGATTTAAAGAGATGATCAAATGAAAAAAGATGGCTCTCAAATAGTGGAAAAACATATCCATGGAATTGGCTGTAAAGATATAGTCTTCCTTCTTTTATTATTTTAGAGAGAGAGAGAGTGTGTGCCCCCTGGGAAGAAGGGCAGAGGGAGAGAGAGCGGGTATGAATTGAGAGATGCCTCCAGAGCCGGGAATCTTACAGGACCAGTAAAACAAAACAAAACTCATCTTGTGGCAAAGGTAGAATAAATGTCTTTTTCTATCTCAAATCTGCCAACAAAAATATATGAAAGCTGAAACTTGTACTTCATGTGGAAAGTGGTTAGAAATTTATACCATATTGATATGCTGAAAAATCTCAAGATGTAAAAGCCACACAAGAAAAAACAGGTTGGTGAAACTCCTGTAGCTGTAAAGAAACAAAGGCAAATCCTCTAGAGGGAAGTTCCCTTAAGACAGGAGAGGAGGGATCCTCACTGGAAAAAAAAACTACAACAACAGTAGCTGTGGATTACGTGAACTTCAGGCTACACATACAAAAGAAAGTACAAATGACATGCTAGAATGAACTTCCATGAGCAAGAATCATCAGATACAATAAGAAACAAGATTGTGATCATAATGGTTTTGCATGTTTATAAAATTCAAGAACAAGATACTATGAAAGAAGAACAGACACTTTTGAAAAAAATGGAATAAATTGCACAAATAGCATGAAATAGCCATTGAAGCAAAAAGAAAACTCAAATACAGTAACTAAACACCAGATGAGACTCATTTAATGAGAGAATTAGTGGATTTGTAGAATAATAGAAGGCAAATGCTAAGAATGCTGCATAAGGATTGTGATATAGAAGAGAGGAAGAGAGTCCAATATGGATCCTACTGAATTTGCAGACACAGGCAAAGGGCTTGGACAAAAACATACTAAGATAATGGCAGATATTTGTCTAGTATGATGCAATAAATAATTTCTCAGAGTCAATGTGCTCAATATATCATTAGCAAGAAAAAAAAAAAAAGAACACAGACCGCTGGATAAAACATAGTAACATTAGGGGCAGCTGGGTGACTTCGTCCATTAAGTCTCTGACTTCAGCTCAGGTCACGATCTCATGCTCTGTGAGTTCAAGCCCCATGTCAGGCACTGGGCTGACAGCTCAGAGCCTGGAGCCTGCTTCCGACGGTGTCTCCCTCTCTCTCTTCCCCTTCCCTGCTCATGGTCTGTCTCTCTCTCTCTCTGTCTCTTTCTCTCTCTCAAAAATAATAAATAAACATTAAAAAAACATACTAACATAAAATACCAAAGAAGGAATTAAAAGTTTAAGGAAATGCAATTGCACTGATGAACAGATTCGTGAAGAAGGCATGCTGAGGAAATTCTGGGGTAAAACATCTCTTAACATACAATCTTATAGACTCATCTAAACTACAATTCAAGTAAAAAGGCTTAACACAGGCAGGGAGATTTAAGAGGATTTGCCATTAACAGAGCCTCATCGGAGAGCTGACTAAAATGTACTTGGATACAGGGGAACTGAACCCAGGACCCAGAGGTGGGGAGTGGGGGTGGGTAGGGACATGGGGAGTTCAGGGATACAGGGAAGGATGATTGAATTTAAGAAGCAATAGTGAGTAAAGAAAGGGAAACATCTGATGACCAGTCTAATAAGCAAAAGTGATAAAAACACCACCTCCATAACCATAGTGACTCATTTAGAAGGTCATATAAACCAGAGGATCATAAAATACTATATTAAGGTAACATACAAGAAATGAGAAGAGGGTGATAGATATTGGAGCTTATAAAGTTTGCAGTGTTTCAAGGAGGGTGGATATGTCATCAGCAGTGGGTTTTGTTGCCAAGCTGGTTATCATTTAGAAACAAAATGATGAAGGGCCTACCCTTCAAATATTTGTCATGGCAAAGCAACGTTTCCTGTCAGTACAATCAGTGGTGCAGAACATCGCTGGTTTGGTCTACTCATGGCCTCCCCACAAGATAGGGCGGAGGCAGGAGCTGTCCCCCAAAACTCCCCTCCTCCTGCACAGAAAGAGCTCAGGGGTGGACATGGTATCTCTTAGAGAGCACTGCTTACAGCCCCGCCAACTGTCCTGTAATCATCCCATAAAATTCTGGCATGGCAGAGGGTGCTTCTAGTTAAAGATGCTGCAAGCACATGGGGATAAGCAGAGGTCTTTACGTCTTTACCTCTCAGGCCTTCTCTGCCTGCTCTGATTTGACAGAGTCAGAAAGACAGGGGAGGGAGGTTAAGAAAGGGCCCATGAACTGCCCCCGTTCTCCCGCTGTGGTATCCGAAACAGATGGGTGGAGAAGAATGAGGTTTGACTTAAGGCCAAAGCTTTAATTTAGAGTGAATGGATTCCTAACACTTAAAAGTGAATAGTAACTCTCTAAAAAACAGAACTGAAATTCATAAGGAAATTACGGGTTCTTCCCAAAATGACATCTAAGTTGAGAAAAAAAGCACTTGTTTCTTGGAGTGTTTGAAGGATCTAAGGGAGAAACTTCCATTCACGTACCTAGGACACGTGCTCAGGAGTCTGGAGTCTCCATGAAATGGAGTACCCCAAGAGTTAAAATATATGCACCTCAAGGAGTAGTAAGGTTTAACTTTCTAAATTTAAGAATAATATTTAGGAAAATATTTCTGCAAAAGGATACCTGCAGAATATCCTTAAAATAAAAGCTTAAGTATAAGCACATACACACACACACACACACACACACACACACACACACACTCACACACACACACACACACACAAAACCTTAACTAATTCTTGGTAATATGTACAAATACATTACTATGTCTAATATAAAGTCCACTCCAGAATTTACCTATTTATATTGTTTTCTTCAGTATTTTGTCAATATTCACAAAAATAAGTAATAATTTGATAAATCCAGTTTCACTGTACAAAGTGCATTGGAATTCTTGATAGTTGTATCTAACGATATTAGAAAATGTCTTAATTCTGCCTCCAACACAAGGTGGGTTTTGCATTCTAATGCATTGTTAATAACAGCAGTGCGTCCATCTATGGCCCATTCCTTTATGCATAGTAGGAGATGGCAATCGTCGTATGCCATTAATTTAAGTATTTATCAATGGAGTGAATGCAATTATCCTAACACATTACTTATTTACCCTTAACTTTGTTAAAATCAATGTCATATATATTTATAATCTTTTTATCCAAAGGAACTTGTTGATAATAAAACCCACTCAAACAAATCACTTAACATCCAAAAAGTTTTTTTTTAAATACTATATTTTTGAGATAAATTTTCAAACTTGATACCTTTCTAAGTTTAATACATTCTGAAGTCTAAATCCTCAAAGATTTTAGGCAATGATTTCTTTTCCTTCCCTATGCTGGAGACTGACTTTTATTCTTACTTACACCTTTAATTTTTTTTTTAATGTTCATTTATTTTTGAGAGAGAGAGAGACAGAGCATGAGCAGGGGAGGGGCAGAGAGAGAGGGAGACACAGAATCTGAAACAGGCTCCAGGCTCTGAGCTGTCAGCACAGAGCCTGACGTGGGGCTTTGAACCCATAGACTGTGAGATCATGACCTGAGTCAAAGTCGGACGCTTAATTAACTGAGCCACCCAGGTGCCGCTATTCTTCCTTACACCTTTAGAATGAACTTCTAACCTTGAGATAGCTTAATATGTGGAGTGGTGTCCTTTTAATGGTGACAAAGAATCATAAATATTTAAAATTTGAGGAGAATGAAAAACACAATCCAATTATCTTGAATATAATAGTCTATTCAAGAAGAAAAAGTGTTAAAAATTACTATAGAAAATTAACAAATTTTTTTCCTCACAAATGATAGCATGTCCTTATTTATTTCATTGATAATGCATTTGTAGGAAATGAAGATTCTGAGAGCCAACGTAAAAAATACAGTTTTATGAAATGGCTCAATGACCGACTACCTTTAGCCAAGGTCAAACTTCCCTGAACATTTGAAGACTTGAAATTCTGAAGTTCATAAATTTCAAGATTCATTTACTCCTGACAATATGCCACCTCTTAGTCCAAAGGGAAAAAAAATACATGTACATTTAAGAACTAAGGAATAAAACTCGATAGAGTATTTAACTTTATATAGCTTTTTAAAATGAAAATTTTTTATGACTTAAGAGCAAGCTAGTAAAAAAATCATAAATTAATTTTTCTTTACCATAGAGTTGGAGCTTTAAATGAAAGTTGAAAGTGGTCATAAAATGTTCTATTGGTTTCATACTTTCCAAAGCACTAAAGGAAAAATTATATATATTGGCAATAGTGCATAAATCCAACTATGGACTTCACTTGGGGAGAAAACAATTTATGAACACTAAGACAATGTTTATAGGATAGCAATCAATCTTTTGAAAGAATTGTAATCCAGAAAATTGGTGACTTTCTTATTTTTATTAAAATTATAAATTTGGTTAATGTTTCTTTAGAAAATATTTAATATTTTATCTTCTCACTGCATTTATAACATAATTCACTTACAGAATCACAGAATCCTTTTCTTCCAATGCTGAGTTGACAGATTGTCTATATTGTTTTGTCTGTGCTGATTTCCTCCTAAATATTATATTATAGGAGATCCTGCCTGCAGATGTTGGGAAGGATATGTTGATTCCAAGTGGTTTTATGAGACTGTGTGTGAAAAGACTTAGCCCTTCCTTTATGGAATTAATCATAACAGATGAGAACAAATTTTTCCCTATAAATTGAATGCTTGATAAAATTGGCCTAATGTATTATCTGGACATTAATTCCAGTCATACAATTTGGTCTCATAAAATTTGAGGACTATAATTTCTTCTTTCCTCTCTCTGTTTATATCCCTCTGTCTTTCCCTTAGCCTAATATTTTTTCCTCAAAAACAAAATCATGAAATGCCTGGCAGACAGAAAAATGATAAATCTCATACAAGTTTGAGTCCACATGCCCTAAAATTTTGAGTATCTTTTGACTCCAAAGTTTTACTTTTAGAAAATTAGAATAAGAACGTAATCATGGAGGTAACTAAGATTTTGTTCCCAAGTTTGTTTGTTTCATCTAGGAAATTGCCAACAATCAATAAGGAATTACTTAAACAAATTGTAGAATATACAGATAATGGAATTTGTTGGCTTTGCAACCATTAAAAATATCATAGAAGGCTATCTACCAACATGGGAAGATATTAATGACATTTTTTAAGCTGACAATAATTAAAATTATTATGTACAGAAAAGATGCTCTTCAATAGGTGAAAGGATAAGCACATATCAATGCAGTGAATATTAGTCAGCAATTAAAGGAAGAAAGCATTGGTTCATACAACAACAAGAATGAATTTTGAATATGCTTTGCTAGGTTAAGGAAGCCAGAACCAAAAGGTTCTGCACTGTGTAATTCCATTTATATAATAATTTGGAAAAGGCAGGGCATGATAAAAAGCAAGAAATACGCCTGTGTGATGGTTTTTGCCCACATGCAACCTTCCTTGAGCCATGTAAAGAATATGTCTAGGGGTGCCTGGGTGGCTCAACCGATTAAAAGTCTAACTTCAGCTCAGGTCACGATCTCATAGTTCGTGGGTTCAGCCCCCCACATCTGGCTCTCTGTTGTCAGCAGAGAGCCTGCTTTGGGCCCTCTGTCTCCCTCTCTCTCTGCCTGCCTCTCTCTCTCTCTCAAAAATAAATAAACATTTGAAAAAAATAAAGTCTTAAAAAATAGAAGAGCATGTCTAGTCAATAGTTCTAGGAGGACCTTACTACCTTATTTAGTTGGATCCAAATTTAGCTTCGTCAAGTCTTCCTTTGAACTTTGACTACCTACGTGATATTAAGGTCTGTGGTGATATGTGAGAGAGCAGTATTGTGATAATATCAAAATGATAAATTTTGATTACATAAAATATGGTTAAAATCCATACCAAATACAATAAAAACAAATAAGACATTAGAATATATTTGTGACAAATACAATATTTGTTAGTCTTATGTGTAATATAGAGAGAGCCCCTATGTGTGGAATATAATCATTAAAATTATCAAAATAGACAAAGAACATAAACAGTTCATAAAAGAAGATGTACAAAATATAAGAATACATTACAGGGGCACCTGGGTGGCTCAGTCGGTTGAGCGTCCGATTTCAGCTCAGGTCATGATCTCACGGTTCATGAGTCTGAGCCCTACGTTGGGCTGGAGCCTGGAGCCTGCTTCGGATTCTGTGTCTCCCTCTCTCTCTGCCTCTCCCCTGCTTGTATGTACTATGTCTGTCTGTCTCTTTCTCTGTTTGAAAAATGAATAAACATTAAAAACTTTTTAAAAAAGAATACATTACAGTATTTTTAGTGCTTTAAAGGCAAATTCAGACAGTAAGGAAAAAACATTTTCTGCACATTTCTCAATGATTTTATTCTATTTGTAGACTGAGAATATTAAAAATATGAATCAGTACAACACTCTGTAAGAATGCTTGACAATATGGACCATATTTTAGACACAGTAATTACTCTTCAAGCAATAAATCTGAGGTACATGTACATCTTTAAAGGAAATTACATTTGCCATATGGTACAAATAGTCTAATGTACAAACTTATATAAAATTTGTATAAATACACCTATTATTACACAAGTAAAATCACTATAAATAGATGTTCAATATCTTTCTTATAGCAACAGCACCAAAAACCTATATATCTAAATAGGATGACTGAATTGTTATTTAACAGATGCTGGATTTATGCATCTATTAAATAATGAGTTGAATTTTTATATATACATATATGAAGGTATAAGATATATAAATATAAATGTAAGATATATGTATATAGTAAGATATATATGTAAATTTAATTGCAAAGGGTAGTTTGCAAATACACACAAATATATACATACAAACATATATTTACACATAACATATGAATATGTTTGTAAATGACATGTACTTCTCAAATGTCAACCATATTTTTCAAATTTTTTCAATGTTTATTTTTTTTTAGAGAGAGAGAAGAAGAGAGAGACAGAGAGTCGGGGGGGTGGGGGCAGTGAGAGAGGGAGACACAGAATCCGAAGCAGGTTCCAGGCTGGGAGCTGTCAGCGCAGAGCCCAGTGCGGTGCTTGAACTCATGAACTGTGAGATCATGACCTGAGCTGAAGTCGATGCTTAACTGACTGAGCCACCCAGGTGCCCCAAATGATATCTATACAGAGACAAAATGTCTAGAATGGATTGTATCAAGGGCGCCTGGGTGGCTCAGTCGTTAAGCGTCCGACTTCAGCTCAGGTCATGATCTCGCGGTCCGGTGAGCTCAAACCCCGCGTCCGGCTCTGTGCTGATGGCTCAGAGCCTGGATCCTACTTCCGATTCTGTGTCCCCCTCTCTCTCTGACCCTCCCCCGTTCATGCTCTGTCTCTCTCTGTCTCAAAAATAAATAAACGTTTAAAAAATATTAGAATGGATTGGATCAGAATGTAAGAGAATTTCAGTCTCCAGTTATCAAAATTTGTGTTGTATGTTCTTAAAAATTATGGAGGATCCTGGGGTCACCAGTCTGGCTCAGTCAGTATAGAATGTGACCCTTGATTTGGCAGTGGTGAGTTCAAGCCCCACGTTGGGCATGGAACCTACCTAAAAATCACACAGGATCCAGAAAGGCTTTTATTTATGTTGAACATAACTATTCAGATTTATCATATTATTAATTTAAACCAATAACTTTCGGGGGCTCCTGGGTGGCTCAGTTAAGCATTGAACTCTTGATTTCCACTAAGGTCATAATCTCACATTCCGTGGGTTCAAGCCGCATGTGAGATTCTGCCCTGACAGTGCAGAGCCTGCTTGGGAATCTCTATCTCTCTCCCTCTCTCTCTACCCCTCTCCTGCTCATGCTTGCTCTCTCTCTCTCTCTCTCTCTCTCTCTCTCTCAAGATAAATAAATAAACTTAAAAAAATGGACTGATAACTTTTTAAACACAGGAATACTCAGACACACTTTACATTATCGGTCAGAACAATGACATATATATAATGTAACCTCTGTGACAGAGTAGCTGTGAAAGAATGAGGAACAATGAGGCAAATACAGTCTTAGTATTATTATGAAAACATGTCTAACTGACCCTCTGAAACTATCTTGGAGACTGTAGGCATTCTGGGACCACACCTTATTGGTTAATTGTTTAGATAGTGCCTTTAGTGTGAATTGAATTTTTATTCATATTTTTTCATTTTAATAATAATATTATAGTTTCATTATATATGTAGTCTTTTAAAACTGGAATAATTGAACTAATTGTTGTAATAACAAAAATTCCCTAGAAAAGCAGACTCTGGTCAAGTTCTCTCATATTCTGCATATAGTGCCAGAATATTTTTTTAAATTTTTTTTAATGTTTATTTATTTTTGAGACAGAGAGAGACAGAGCATGAGCAGGGAAGGGGCAGAGAGAGAGGGAGACACAGAATGTGAAGCAGTCTCCAGGCTCTGAGCTGTCAGCACAGAGCCTGACGCGGGGCTCGAACTCAAGAACTGTGAGATCATGACCTGAGCCAAAGTCGGACGCTTAACCGACGGAGCCACTCAGGCGCCCCAGTGCCAGAATATTATTTTCTCATGTTTTATTTTTTCTCTCCCATTTGTCTGTCCTTTCTCCCTCCTGCCCTTTGACCAACTATCCTTCTTGTTCTCTTCTTCCTTTATACAAAACAAATGATTATTACACACTATGTTTATTGCCATATGTTTAAAAGAAAGTGACCAACTTCCCATCTCTAGAAGCTCATAACTTAATGAAAAATAATACGTAAATCCTGGAATCACGATTGTCTTTCCTTCTAGTCCCACGCTAGAGAGCCAGATTTGGATTTCTTTCCTCCTATATTCTGAGGTTATGTAATGCCTCGTATTTCCAAATATTTCCTCAGTCTTTAATGCCCAGGTCTAGCCCTGCACCATGGAGGAGAATTCTCTAAGATTTCTAGTAAACAAAGCTCTGCCCTTTCATCACAAATCATTGGGAGATCCCCATCCATCACTCATGCCTCTCTTCTTTTCCCAGATGAAGTTAAAGGAATTAAAGGCAGCAAATGTGTTTTATAGTTGATTTTATTCCCCAGAATATTGTGGCTCTTTCTCAGTATTTACTTGGTGCTCACTAAAGAGCTTATCAATTGCTTATGTGTCTGATACTTTGGAGAAAAGACAACTGTCATGCATTGATAAATGATGCCATTACACTCATTGGCAGGAAATAAAAACTTTTATTGTCTTTAAAATGAAATGACAAAGTGTCCTGGATAAAAATTTTTATTAGGATATAAAGTGCAAATTGGCGTTAGGGTAGATGCAATCTCAAAGGTTATTCAAATATGATTTCACTAAGAGGTGTGTTTATAAATTATAAATGAGTAAGAAGGTATATGGAAAATTTTAGAAATTGAACTTGGAAATGTCTTCACAGTTACCTTTTGTTCTTTGGGCAGAAGTCCTTTAATTTTAAAACAAAACATTTTGTTTTTACTCATTATCATAGTTTCATCTGCTCATTTCTTTCAGAAATATATTATTCATATACTTCCATGTAACAGACCGATGTTGCTGTAAGGGCCAGAATAAATTCTTACATAAACAAATTAGAATAGTGTCAATTCTTATAAAAACCATGTGTTTTCTTTGCATAATTTATTAATTATAGTGAACCATTTAGATGTAAGAATAAATAGCAAGACTCCTTTAGAATGTTTTCATGGGCATTACTATTGTTGACGTGTTATTGTATTTCATTCATAAAAATGTAAATTTATGTATGGCTGGCTATCTGCTCTACCTATTTATAACTACATATATGTGTGCATATGGATGTAGAAAGGGAGAGTGTGTTACAGATATAATTGAATGTTTTCAGATGATGTCTACAGCATAACATGGCACTTGTTTTCTAATTTGAGAAATAAAATTATGTATTTTTCTGGTGATAACTTGAATTCCTTTTTCAATTTTAGTTGGACATTTCTAATATTTTGCCTGGCTATTTTTAATTTTTCTCTTGTTCCTTTGTGAATTTTTTGGCCATTTTATGGAAAGACATTTGATGATACTTTGAATGACTGTTATAGACTATATTTTGCACCAGCCCCAGTGGTTATGAGCTTGGGTTGACAAACAGTTCAAATCTGCAGTGTCTTTTTAGGTCTGTGGAAGGATTTCCCTTAAATATAGACCCAGGAGTAGAATCACTGGGTCACAACATGTGCATGTACTTAATTAGACTCACTGATGCCAAATGCATTCCTTTTAGTAATAAAATGTCCCTAGTACATGTCTGTATGTGGATAAAAGTAGAAGTAGGTATGTGTGCAATCTTCATGAGTTTCATCATTAGTTTCTGATCAAATTCATGTTTCATTGTGTTCTAAATTAGTCAGTATGCCATAAAAGAGGTAAAACCGATCTAGTCTAAATTAAATGCAGCTGACTTTTATTTTTATAAAACTTTTTCCAGTGTCTTTGTATATTTATTTTCTTTTTTCTTTCTAATATTTCTAATATTTCTTTTCTCTTTTCTTCTAATATTTTCTATTTTCTTTATTTCTGTTGTCATTTTGATAAATTTCTTCTGCCTTGCTCTGTTTTGTTTAATATGCTTCATTAACAACTTGAGACATAGTTTAGCTCATTTATTTTCATAATTTTATGTTCTAGGCCATTATTTTACATGAAAGACTATCATTTATTAAGTATATTTATAAGATTAAAAGTTCAAATATATAGCATTTCATGTTTACTAATTGCATGATTGATTTACCGTTATATTAATTTTTCTATGGGAGAAATGTTAAATTATTCACCATAATTATGCACAGGTTTACCCAGAAGAGTTCTGGCTTTGTGTGGTTTTCCTAGGTATAATTAATAATAAGTTTTTCGTACCTAAAATATCAATTTGGATCATATATGTGTTCGTTCTAACAAAAATATTTTCTATTAATCTATTCCATTATATTTAAGGTGTTCTTTATATGAGATAATGTAGAGCTGCCTGGGTGGCTCAGTCAGTTGAGCGTCTGACTTAGGCTCAGGTCATGATCTCACAGGTCTGTGAGTTCAAGCCCCAAATCGGGCTCTGTGCTAATGGCTCGGAGTCTGGAGCCCGCTTTGGATTCTGTGTCTCCCTCTCTCTCTGCCCCTAACCCACTCTCATTCTGTCTCTGTCTCTCTCAAAAATAAATACACATTAAAAAAATTATATGAGATAATGTAAGAATGCTGTATTATGAAAAATAATAAGCGTGCATATCGCTTGGGAAAATTCCAGGGAGTCTAATATCCACACACATCGGCAGCAAGAGTTCACAGGTGTAGACACACAGGAGACCAACTAAGTCCATAAGAAGCTACGGTTGAGACTTAAAAATTAAGACACTTAAAGGCAGCCATGTAGACTGGAGTTTCAAAAGCCACATACAAACACAAATAAGACACCTGCTCGGGGGTGACATGAGAACATTTTATTAAACACAATCACTGTGTTGTGTATTAGATCCTCAGAACGTATTCACCTTGTCACTGGATCCTCAGAACTTATTTGTCTTATAACTGGATTTTGTACGCTTTGACCAACACCTTCTCATCCCCCAGCCCCCACCCCCTTCCCCAGGGCTCCGTAATCACCATTCTGCTCTACATTTGTACCAGCACTGCTTTTCCGAGTGCCACATGTAAGTGATACCACACAGTATTTATCCTTCTCGGTCTGACTGATTTCACTGAGCATCATGCCCTCAAACTCAATCCATGTCGTACTAAATGACAGAATGTCCTTCTTTCTCATGATTCTACAATATAAAATATATATTCTTTACCCGTCTCGCCACTGACGACAGTTTATTTCCGAATGTTGGCGATTGTGAGTAATACTGCAACGGACGTGGAAATGCAGATGCGTTTTCGAGGTCGTGTTTTCATTTCCTTTCGATATGTACCCAGAGGTGGAATTATTAGATCGCATGGCGGTTCTCATTTTTAAGTTTCTGAGGAACCACCGTAGTGTTTTTCATAATGGCTGCACCGGTATACATTCCCGTGAACGGTGAGCAAGGACTCCCTTTTCTCCACATCCTCAGGAACACTTATGTCTTGTGTTTTTGATACTAGCCATTCTAATAAGTGTGCGGTGATACGTCATCGTGGTGTTCGTTTGCATGCCTGTGACGGTTAGTGAGGTTGAGCATCTCTTCGTGTACCTATTGGCTTTTTGTATGTCTTCTTTGGAGAAAGGTCTATTTAGAGCCTCTGCGCATTTTTAAATTGGATCTGTTGTTTGCTTACTGTTGAGTTGTATGAGTTCTTATAGCTTTTTATTTATGTATTTAATCATTTGTTAGTTTTCCATTTTACACATGCATACCTTTTCTAATATTGAAGATACTCATTTTTTTTATTCCAGTGTAATTAATGTACTGTGTTAAATTAGTTTCAGGTGTACAACATAGTAACTCAACGATTCTATACCTTACTCAGTGCTCATCAAGATAACTGTACGCTTAATCCCCTTCACCTATTTCACCCATCCACCTACCTACCTCTTCTCTGGTAAACACCAGTTAGCTGTATTTAAGTCTACTTTTTTGTTGGTCTCTTTCTTTCTTTGTTGGTTTGTTTTGTTTCTTAAATTCCACAGATGAGTGAAATTGTATGGTGCTTGTCTTTGTCTGACTGACTTATTTCACTTAGCATTATACCCTCTAAATCCATCCATGTTGCTGCAAATGGTAAGATTCCATTCCCATTATGGCCATTATTCCATTATATGTATACACCACTTCTTCTTTAGCTGTTAATTTATGCATGGACATTTGAGTTGCTTCCATAGTTTGGCTATTATACATAATGCTGCAGTAAACACAGCTGCATATTTCTTTTTGAATTAGTGTTTTTGTACTCTACGGGTAAATACCAGTAGTGGAAATGATGGATCATATGGTAATACTATTTATAATTTTTTTGGGCAACCTCCATACTGTTTTCCACAGTGCTGTTCCAGTTTGCATTTCTAGCAACAGTGTACCAGGGGTTACTTTTTTCTGCATATTCTCACCAGCGCTTGTTGTTTCTTGTGTTTTTATTTTATTCATTCTTACAGGAGTAAAGTGATATCTCATTGTGGTTTTGATTTGCATTTCCCTGATGATGAGCGACATTGAGCATCTTTTCATGTATCTGTTGACCATCTGTATTTTTTTGGAAAAATTGTCTGTTCATGTCTTCTGCCCATTTTAAATTCTTTTCTTTTCTTTTTTTTTTTTTTTTTGGTGTTGAGTTGTCTAAGTTCTTTATGTTATTTGGATACTAACCCTTTACTAGATATGTTATTTACAAATATCTTTTCCTGTTCAATAGGTTATTTTTTAGTTTTTAATTTTTGTTTTCTAATTTCTTTGCTGTACAGAAGATTTTTATTTTGACGTAGCCCAAATAGTTTATTTTCGCTTTTATTTTTCTTACTTCAGAAGATATATGTAGAAAAATGTTGCTACTGCCCATGTCCGAGAAATTACTACCTGTGCTCTTTTCTAGGATGTTTATGTACTTAGGTCTCTCATTTAAGTCTTTAACCCATTTGAGTTTATTTGGGGTATGGAGTGAGAAAGTGGTATAGTTTCATTCTTTTGCATGTAGCTGCCAAGTTTTCCCAACCTCAATTGTTGAAGAGACTGTTATTTTACCATTGCCTGTTCTTGCCTCCTTTGTCATAGATTAATTGACCATATAATCTTGTTTTGAATTTTTGATTCTCTATTCTGTTCTGTTGATCAACTTGTCTATTTTTGTGCCAGTACCGTACTGTTTTGAGTACTGTACTAAAGCTTTGGAGTATATGTTGAAATCTGGGATTGTGGTACCTCCAGTTTTATTCTTCGTGTTCAAGGTTGCTTTGCTATTCAAGGTCTTTTGGGGTTTCATACATGTTTTAGGATTATTTGTTCTAGTTTTGTTAAAAATACTGTTGGCATTTTGATATGGGTTGCATTAAATCTGTAAATTGCTGTGGCATCTGGATGGCTCAGCCAGTTAAGCATCCAACTCTTGATTTTGGCTCAAGTCATGATCTCACAGTAGTGGGATTGGGCCCCACATTGGGCTCCGTGCTGAGCATGGAGCCTGCTTAAGATTCTCTGTCCTTTTCTCTCTGCCCCTTTACCCTGCTTGTGCCCTCTCTCTCAAAATAAATAAATAAACGTTTATAAATAAATGAATAAGTAAATCTATACAGTGTTTTGCGTGGTTTGGACATCTTAACAATATTTGTTCTCCCAATCCATGATGATCTTTCTATTTAGTTGTGTCATCTTCAACTTTATCATCAGTGTTTTATAGTTTTCAGAGTACCAGTCTTTCACTTCTTTGGTTAAGTTTATTCCTAGGTATTTTATTTGGTGCAATTATAAATAGGATTGTGCTCTTAATTTCTCTTTCTACTACTTCATTACTAGTATATAAAAATGTAACATATTTCTGTATATTCATTTTGTATCCTGTGACACTACTGAATTAATTTATTAGTTCTAGTAGCTTCTCAGTGGATTCTTTTTGGTTATATATATATATATATATGTGTGTGTGTATATATATATATATATATATATAGTGTCATGTCATCTGCAAATAGTGAAAATTTTACTTCTTCCTTACCAATTTGGACGTTTTATTCCTTTTTGTTGTCTGATTGCTATGGCCATGTCTGCCAGTACTGTTTAATAAAAGTGGTAAACGTGGGGGCGCCTGGGTGGCGCAGTCGGTTAAGCGTCCGACTTCAGCCAGGTCACGATCTCGCGGTCCGTGAGTTCGAGCCCCGCGTCAGGCTCTGGGCGGATGGCTCAGAGCCTGGAGCCTGTTTCCGATTCTGTGTCTCCCTCTCTCTCTGCCCCTCCCCCGTTCATGCTCGCTCTCTCTCTGTCCCAAAAAAAAAATAAATAAAAACATTGAAAAAAAAAATTTAAAAGTGGTAAACGTGGACATCCTTGTTTTATTCATGATCTTAGCAGAAAAACTCTCAGTGTGGAGTTCTTACATATTTTAAGTATTAAGCCCTTATAGATATATTTGATTTGCAAATATTTTCTCCCATTCCCATTTTCTGTCTTTGTTGTTGTTGTTGATGATGATGATGATGATGATTTTCTTTTCTGTTCAGAATCTTTTTTTTTTTAACGTTTATTTATTTTTGAGACAGAGAGAGACAGAGCATGAACGGGGGAGGGACAGAGAGAGAGGGAGACACAGAACCCGAAACAGGCTCCAGGCTCTGAGCTGTCAGCACAGAGCCCGATGCAGGGCTCGAACTCACGGACCGTGAGATCGTGACCTGAGCTGAAGTCGACACTTAACCGACTGAGCCACCCAGGCGCCTCCAGAATCTTCTTAGGTTAATGCCAATGTTTATGATCTCATTCATTACGTTAGCATAAATAAAAGGAAATTATTTAATTCAAAGTTGAGTTTAAAAACAACCAAATCTTCTTCACAGTTCTTAAAATTATTATTCTTTCGGACTATATATTTCTGCACCATATACGTTTATTGTTGCAAACTCAAAATCCTCAATTTGTAATTTTCTGTTATCTCTTTGAATCTCCCTAAAAAATTCTCACACAAATCCTAATTTCATAATACTTTTTTTCTAATTTTAACAGAGAAAATTATTACTTTTATTTGATTTTTCCTACTTAATCAAATATATTCTATAGATTCAATGCATTCAGCAGATTATACATTTAAAGATTGCAATATAAAATAAGTTATTAAAAATATACTTACATGGTTAAATAGAACTGATACTCACTTCTTATTCTGAGGTTACCTGGAAAGTATATGTGCATTTAACTGAGTAACAACATATTTGACTACTCCTATAGTAAACACTGTGAGAAATAAGAAAATTTTACTACATTGTTCCTCATCTCAAGTAATGTACTGCAAATTGTGTTAAATAGTGCTAAAATTCTTGAGGAAAAAGCAAGAAACCCATAATAACTTACAAACATTGCCAACATGGCATATACTCTTTTGTGGGCAGCCAGTTTCAGTAATAGTTAACAGGAAGTTTTCCATCAAAATTATATTTATGGGAGAAAATACAGTAATTAATAATAAGCTGATTTTATTATCTTCCAAACTCTAGCTTTGGGCACTTTCCCACCATTTCATGAAATTGTGCTTCTGAGTCCAGTTTCCTAAGGTATCAAAACTAAGAGCAATTAAATAAATTGCCTATATTCTTTCAGCTATTTGTCCAAACAGAGCTCTGACCCTAAAGTCCAAGATCTTTTCACTGTACCATTACAATTTAGGCACCTTTGGAAAGATGTTAAAAAGCACAAAATATCAGCAGGAAATGAACAGAGAGGAAGGGAAATACACACACACTCACACACACACACACACACACACACACACACACACACATACTGACTCTACAGTACAGTTTTCTTTGAGTTACATAAAATAACCCTAGAGAAAGGAAGAAATGGGGAGTGATATGGTAACAAAAAATTATTTATGAATGTCCTATCCATCTATGGCCTATTAAAATATGAAATTCCTCAAGTTAAACAATACAATCTATTTGTAATCTAAAGAAACTGCCTTTCCAGATTGCTCTTTCAAGACCTCTTCTTATTGTCTTAAGATTTGCAATATAGGGGCGCCTGGGTGGCGCAGTCGGTTAAGCGTCCGACTTCAGCCAGGTCACGATCTCGCGGTCCGTGAGTTCGAGCCCCGCGTCGGGCTCTGGGCTGACGGCTCAGAGCCTGGAGCCTGTTTCCGATTCTGTGTCTCCCTCTCTCTCTGCCCCTCCCCCGTTCATGCTCTGTCTCTCTCTGTCCCCAAAATAAATAAAAAACGTTGAAAAAAAATTAAAAAAAAAAAAAGATTTGCAATATAGGCAGAGACTGTAAAACTTTATATACTTTGAAAAGCAAAATATTTCACTGGAGCAATGCATGTTGCTTGGGCTTCAACTTCAACATAACTCATCTCAATGTGAATTGGCAGACAAAACAATGTTAATATTCTCCATGTTGCCATCCTGTGTCTGCTTTCTCATTCACATTAGAACCTCATTCATCTCCTTGCATGGGAATGGGTGTATGGCTTTTATAATGCATGCATGGATTATTACCATAATTTTCAGTGATGTTCAGTGAGTTTTACAATAGTAAGTAATAAAAAACAAGAAGATGAGCAAATAATATTCATTCATATTCAGATATTGAAGAAAGGCCGAGTTCTTGTATTGAGGACTGGAAAACAAACAATGACTGTAATAGAGACATCTTGTTGTTCGTTTCTATTTTGCTGTAAAAACAAAGTACACTTTACTGAGTGAGAGTGGAAGTTGCTATGATATCAGCATTTTCATGTTGTGGAATTCAAAGGCCTTAATAACTACATTAAATATAATTGCAGGTAATCCTTTCAACCATTCCCTTTTAAAGGTTCTGAAAATAACTGATTTATACTTCAAGAAAATATACAGATAGTAAGAGTACAGATTTTATACCAAAAGTGTGCTTTTAGATTTATGTCAAAAACTGCCCCCCCCCAGATACCACACCTTCTTTCATACTTCTACTAATTATTTAGGATACTTTTCAATTGCAAATGTTGATTACTTAATGATCTCCCTGCCAACCATGCAATTGTCACAAAACGCACTCTGAGCACATCCTTCTAGAAACTGATAACTTAATACAGATATTAATGTCAATGAGCACATAAAAGAAACTGATACAGTAAAATTAAACATTAAACTAATACATCACAAGGTTGGTGGAGATGCATTTAAAAACAAAATTTAAGTGTCAACCAAAAAAATGGCATGATGGAATAGAGAAAATATAGGAGAAATAATTATTTTATTATGTTCTCTGTGTTTTAGTGATACATTTTAATGGCATATATTTTATGTTATCAAAGAATGTTATAATGCTATATGGACATCCTCACAATATATGGTTAAATAATAAATTATTAAATACCTATTACAATTTCAAAGATGTAAATTTGTGGACTAAAGATTAGCGTACACTCTTTCAAAATATACACCGTTTACATCTGCATTGCATGGACAGGCATGATCTTTATTCATCCTCTATAAATTTTCCAAATTTCATCTTTGACATTTCTTTTATTTTATACAAATAAGTTAAAATATTGATGTATTAGAAACAAGTGTTTCTATTTTCAGTGTTTACTATGTAAGCTTTGAAATATGCTAAAACTAAAGATGAAAATACAATGTCTTTCATAAAAGTAGAATTCTTGTACTTCCATAATTTCTTTTAACTATGATGTATTTCTAGATTGCCAATAAGAATTAGAAATCATTAATTTTCGGGGCGCCTGGGTGCCTCAGTCAGTTGAGCATCCGACTTCGGCTCAGGTCATGATCTCACGGCTCGTGAGTTTGAGCCCCGTGTCAGGCTCTGTGCTGACGGCTCGGAGCCTGGAGCCTTCTTCAGATTCTGTGTCTCCCTCTCTCTTCTCCACTCATGCTGTGTCTCTCAAAAATGAATAAATGTTAAAAAAAATAAATCATTAATTTTCATCTTTAGTATATTGATGCATACGTATATGTACATATTCACGTGCATGTTTTCTGAACAAATGTGAATATTGTCATTTCAAATATTTTAAACCCTTACTCTAGAGAAAAATTTGTTCATTTTTCATTGTTCAAGATAGTGATTTACGAAAATAACTTCAAGACTGTCAGGGAATTTGAACAAAAAATATGATGAAATCAGAATGTACATATTACTGGGAAGTGCAAGTTATTAGTTAATTATAGCTCTGATTACTTTAGAATTTTGTTCTGGACTGACTTCTAAAATCTAAATTAGCAGCACCTAACAGGCCAATGTGATGTCCATTTCTTACTTAATTCTATTTCTATTAGATATATGAATGATTAGCTGAAGGCTGATTCATGTTTAAGCATCCAACTCTTGATTTCTGGTTAGGTCATGATCTTGCAGTTCCTGAATATGGGCCCCACATCAGGCTTTCTGCGGACAGCATGGAACCTGCTTGGGATTCTCTCTCTCTCTCTCTCTCTCTCTCTCTCTCTCTGTCTGCAACCCCTTCTCTCTAAATAAATAAAATACACTTTAAAAAAACTCACTGCTGGTATTTCTTAAAAATCATAATGTAACATTATAATATGTCATTCAATAATGATCATATAGTAAGTTTTAAGAGTACAAAAAATAAGAGGTACCTGAGTGGCTCAGTTGGTTAAGTGTCAGACTCTTGGGTTCATCTCATGACTCGTGGGTTTGAGCCCCGCATCACGCTCTGCTCTGACAGAGCAGAACTGCTTGGGATTCTCTGTGTCCCTCTTTCTGGCTCTACCCTAACGCTCTCTCTCTGTCTCAAAAATAAATAAGGAAATGGAAAAAAATAAACACTAGGCATGTGAGATCAATATAAAGTATGAGATGCTGAGTAAGCCAAAAGACCTACAGTGACCAGGCTGGCAGTATCAAAGATAGGGTTTGCTTCATTCATATTTTGATCCAGATGAACTTAATTTATTCACTGAAGGATAAAATGTTAACCTATTGTTATGTAAGATAAACTGTATAGTTTTCTTTTAACCTGCATGATCCTTTGCTACAAAGACAGTTTACACAATGATTATATAACATGTAATTCCAGAACTCAAGCTTCTTAATAATTACATTGTAATTCATAAGACTATTATATGACTAATGATATTCAAACCGTAGTATTTCCATTTGATAACATATGAGTGTGTGCACACACATATACATGTACAGAGACTTGGAATTTATTGTGTGTGTGATTTTTTTATAGGCATTAGGCAATAATGTCAATTAAGTGTCCACTCAGAATTTGAGATATACAAATCATTTTAGAAAGATATAAAACAAAATGCTTGACCAACATGACTCAGTGGGCATTTAGAGTTTTTCTTCCTTCTTTTAGTGTATTAACATTTTTACCGGAAAAAAAGAAGAGAATCTTAATGGGCCTCTAGTTTTTATAAAATAAAGCTTAAATGTATTATATTTGTAAATACCTTTAGATTGTCTTAAAGCAAGGACCTTTCAATGATGAAGACACCTCTACACTTTATTAATTTCACGCCAAATGAATCTAATAATGCCTCTTTTTATTTGAGGTTAAGGGAGCTTGAATATTCCCGAGGTTGGAATTCAAATATCTAAGACTGACTTTAGACACATTTACATACAGTGCCTTTTTTAATTCAACCAAGTTTTCCTTTACTGGATACATGGAAAACAGTATTGTTTCCAGCTTTTGTGCCCAATATTTATTTGTGTGTTTTTTTTAACCACATATGTTAGGCTTTGTTCCCAAGAGTGACTGAATGAGTCCCATCAAAAAAATCTGAATTGTTGACTATAAAGGGTAAGAAATTACAACCATTAAATATTTAAGTCATCTAATTATATATATTGGACCAATTTAATTTTCAGGTTGATATCGTTGCAATTTATTTTTTGCCTTCGGATTTAAATTATTCCTATGGCTTTCTATCTATGTTGTTTTCTCAAAAACAAAAGATGAACCTAACAATTGTAAACTATTTTTAAAAATTCAACAAATTCCATACCTAATAAAATGACAATACATCCTGAAAGATGCTATAAAGAACATAATGTTTAAGTTTTACATAATTAAATATCTGTTTTTCAATTGCACTTATAAACATCCAGAAAGCGATAGTTGCTTTACTACAAGTATGACTCCAGAGATTTAGCAAAACACTAGACCCCAGTATTACTTTCATTTTTCACAGTCTACCTGACATAAAGAGTAGGAGATAAAGCTTAGGAATTACCCGCGGTGACTACGTTAACAGTACATCTTCACCAGAAATGTGGCACTAAAATGGCATTATTTTCAATGGAAATGAACTAGAAATAAGTCAAAATGAAAATCAGGAAAAGAGGCGTGTCTGGGTGGCTCACCCAGTTGAGCATCCGACTTCAGCTCAGGTCACAATCTCATGGTTCGTGCGGGTGGGGATCTGTGCTGATAGGTCAGAGCCTGGAACCTGCTTCAGATTCTATGTCTCCCTCTCTCTGCCTGTCCCCCACTCACATTCTGTCTCCCTCTCTCTCTCTCAAAAATAAATAAACATTAAAAAAGAAAATAAGGAAAAAAAAACTATTTCAAATTTTGATACAAGGAGAAAATATAAGTGATCTCTAAAATTTTGTAATCATAACGTTGTTCGTATAAAGACTTTCATTCTAATCTGTACTACCTATGATGGATGAAGACGTCAAGTAAGTTTGAGACTCATCCTCAAAATAGGCCTCAAAAAATTCTGACAGTAATGGTTTTATTGGATATGTGTACCGCCAAAACTCAATAGACACACGAGGCCACTAAAGCACAAACAAGACAGAGCAAAAACAATTGTCAGCAAAGTCATATCAGCAAAGAATTTAGATTTTAGAGTTACTCACAGACTCTCAAGTGGTTATGTTTAATATTTTAAATGTATTTTTAACTTCTTACTCTGAGATACATTTCATTTCATTGTTTTTAATGTTTATTTTTGAGAGAGAGACAGAGCGCGAGCAGGGGCGGGGCAGAGAGAGAGGGCGACAGGATCCCAAGCAGGCTCCAGGCTCTGAGCTGCCGGCACAGAGCCCGACGCGGGGCTCGAAACATGAACCGGGAGATGGCAACCTGGCCAAAGTTGGACGCCTAACTGACTGAGCCACCCAGGCGCCCCTTGAGATACATTTAGATTTATTGGCAGTTGCAAACACAATGAGAGAGTACCCATGAGTCCTTCACCCAATGACATTTTAAATAACCATTGTACATTGTCAAAAGGAGTAAATCAGCATTGGTACAATACTGTTAACTCAATTGAGAACTCCTTTAATTTTCTCTACACTTTTCACTATGCGTAATTTTTACGTTCACTTTTTTTTTTTTTTGGACGTATACTTCTGTGAAATTTTGTTACGTGTGTAACCACCACCACCTGTAACCAGTCAGTATGCAGTATTTCTCTCTCTCTCCCCAAAGGAGCTTCCTTGTGCTATGCCTTTTAGACATACTCTCCCACGTCTAAATCTGGACACCCACTGATAAGTTGTTAAGCACTATAATTTCGTCATTCCAAGGATCTTATGTTAAGGAAATTGTAAATATGTGACCTTTTGAGATTACCTTTCTTTTGCTCCGCGTGATACTGTTGAAATACAGATGCTGCTGGAGCTTCTCAGTTTGTTTCTGTTTAATCTTGAGTAGCATTCCTAGTGTGGATGAACCACAGATTACTTCCCACAGAAGAGCAAATGAGTTGTTTTGGCGCTGTGACTTCTAAACTTAAAAGTGCTGTGAATATTTGTGTACAGGTTTCTGTGTACATACACATTTTATTTTTTCTAGAAGACCTATGCAGGATTCTGACTGCTGGTTCATATTTTAGGTATATGCTGTTCAGTTTTTGTTTTGTTTTGTTTTGTTTTTTATGAAACTGTCAAACTATTTTGTAGAGTGGCTGTCCCATTTACATGCTCAACAACAATGTATGAAAGATCCACTTCCCCTTATCCTCGTCAGCACTTAATACTTTCAGTATTCATTATTGTGGCCATTCTAAGAGGTGTATAGTGTTATCTCATAACTCCAAGTATATCGCTAAAAGCTAATGATGTAGAGCATCTTTCTCATGTGCCTTTTTGTCATTGTAGATACTCTTTAAGTGTCTACTCAAATCATTTGCACTTTTCCTAATTTGATTTGTTGTTTTCTTATTGTTGCATTTTGACAGATCTTTACATATATGTAAGTTTTAAATATCCCATCTCCTCCTACCTGATTGTGTCTCCATTATCAAATTTGCCTGAGTAAAAGAATAACAAGTCTAATAGCCACTTAGAAGGTCTAGGTAAAACCAATTTGGGAACGCTTTTCAAAAGTTTAGGAAGAGAATCATCATGGGACTAATGGGTGAACAATTTTGCAAATCAGTTGATTTGCAATTTCTTTCAATTGAATTTCAGTTCTTTCTTCAACTTTTTTAAAAGATTTGTTATCTAGATACACAATATTATCATTAAGATGATACTAATTCTCAGGTACAAAGAAGTTCCAATATGCTGTATATGATTCAATGAATAATAATTAAATACCTAAATTAACCACTTGAGTTTCATTGCTCTCTGTTGCCATGTTTATTAATTTCCCCTTGAAAAAAATTGTCTTTGGGGCACCTTTGGGGCTCAGTTGGTTAAGTGTCCGACTTCGGCTCAGATCATGATCTCACCGTCTGTGGGTTCGAGCCCCACATCAGGCTCTGTGCTGACAGCTCAGAGCCTGGAGCCTGCTTTGGATTCTGTGTCTCCCTCTCTCTCTGCCCCTCCCCTGCTCTCTCTCTCTCTCTCTCTCAAAAATAAACATTAAAAAATTTTTGAAAAATGTCTGCCTTCGGGAAAACATTAGTTACACTAATGTAGTCTGCAAAATAAACTTAGAAAAATGGAAATAGCCACAATTTCTATAAAAGTACATGTGTTGCTATGGATAAAATCTGAGATGTGTGGATTATAGAAATGGCATATAAAGTAAATTGTAAAGTAGAGTATGTACACCAAATAACAGCATCACAATATGGTCTTTAGTTTTTCTTAATGTTGCATGAAAGAAATATTTCAGTTCATAAGAATAATCTGCTTAGGCTCCTTAATGGATAATAATACTATTTGGAAACTCCTTCCTTGAAATTTCTCATATATATTCCACTTATACAAAAGTAGCTTTTGTATTAGTATTGGTAAATTTTTTTAAAACAACATTTTTTATATTTTAAAATTATATTTAAAAGAAAAGCTGCTTATATTTCTAAACATATTTCTTAACATTTAAAACAAACTTACATTTATATACTCAAATTTAATGTTATATTTAATGGATGCTGTACTTATGCCATATAATTTGGAAAAAATAGAAATATCTAATACTCATTTTTTGCTATTAGTATAATTTGATTACTTCAACCTCCTAATTTCTGAGGTACAGATAAAACTAAATTAATTTCATTCTTCAGAAAAATGCATGATATGTTATATCAAAAGACTTTATTTTTAATTGTAAATTAAATTACTTCAGTTCTGTTAGGCTACATTATCGCTATATGTGCCTTCATGGAAAAAGTGATTTGGATACTTTTATGTAATACACGTTCATATAGATCCTATCATCAGAAATAAAACTTGGATCGCAAAACATTTCAAGATAAGTAGAAACCAAAAAATCATATCTTTTCAAAGGAAATGACAAATGCGATACATTCAAATTAAAATTGGAGAAAATTGTAGTCTATTAATCTCCAGTGATTTAAGAAACACAAGTTTATAAATGGCAGATTCTGTGTGTATTACGACCCATTTTATTTTACCCCTCAGAGAAAATTAACTGTTCTGAATGAACATATAGAACAACCAAGGACACACAATCTGTTGCTTTGTATACTAGCAATTTTATTCTTAATTTTCCAAGCTATTTCTCCCATCAGTATTTTGATTGTCCTAGAGGATATTAAGCTACAACTCATCCAATGCTTTTCTAAAGAAAAAATAAAACAAATAGGAGACAAAAAAAGAAAAAGAAAACAAACAAACAAACAAACAAAAAAAAACACCAGAGAAATCATGCTATCGAATGGGAAGAACAAGGGTTGTGTTTATTCATTTTGTTCTCCTATTGTAGAGGAGGCATGAGGTTTGTTTCTGTCCCTGGAGAAAGCCCATGGTATGAGCTTTGAAATGACAAGTATAATTAAGACAAAGTGTGCTATTTAGCCCAACAAAAGAAATATATCTTTCAAAATAGCTGTCCCTTGAAGTTATAGAACACAGTCTGTCTCAGTTGAAACAGCTCACAGTGTTAAATCAGTTGTCAACTTCAACTTGGCTCCAACTTGGTATATCATTTAGCCGGGTGCCCCATCACTGCCCAGCATGGCTAGTACTACCATTGGTATATTCACAGCACATTTATAACATTCTGACTATTCAACAAAGAGAATCGAGATGCCAACAACCATAAAACATAAACAATACAAATTTGCTTCTTGACAGAATCAACTCAAGTTAAAGTAGTAAATCCATGAGTAGTTGGGACAAAATGTGTAAGAAGAAAAGTAGACTAAGCATAGTTTGGCATTTCACTGCAATTTCTCATTTAGCTGTCATGGGTACAAACTGTATTTTAGACATGTGAGAACTCATTTCTTCAGAGAATAGTCATGCAGCACATTTATATAGAAAATATACAATTCTTTGTGATTTCATGGATGACTTCTCAAAATAGCATGTATATTAATGTAACACAAAAATACATGTAAACCATATTGTAGGTTATTTTTCAAGGAATACACTTATGCTCACTGCCTGGCTGGATACAAATATGTTACCAAAACTGTTTAAAATGTCCCATGCATATTTTTTCAAATAGGAAACAAGCCAGTGTACTTTTTATGAATAAATATGTTATCGTTTTTGTTATTTTTCTTTATGAACAATTAAGGAGAATTCCCCACATTGAGTTGACAGATCATAGTCTTAAATTTAGGGATTCCATGATTGCTAGATAGATTGGCTACTAACAGATTGTATGGCGTCAGTAAATGGTAAATGAACTCATCATCATAAATATGACTTTATTTTGTGTTGTGGGCTGTATGATTAAATACAAGTTTTTTTGTTTATTATAATTCCTATATAATTCTGTCAAATGGTGTTCTTGAAATTCCATGACCTGAAATATATTTTTCAAAGTTTGAAGGACAGTTTCTCGATGGAATGTATAGCTGGCCTCACTTAAACTTCACTTTGCAGTTTGGAGAACTCTGTGTTTTTTCTCATACTCTTGCTTCTACTCTATATGGTATTGTCTCATTTTCTCTTCCTGGGAAGTCTTATCTATTCTTCAAGGCTGAGGTTAATGTGACCTGATGGGTAAAGTATTCTCTGATACTTGAAGACAGTATTAAAAACCCCATTTTTCTTTATTTCTGAGACACACTGCTGTTGTATTAATTATAGTCTTCATTCCATTGAATTATGATAGATTAAATGTGTATCTGAATTCTGAGTTATTTGTCAGTTTTCAGTGGCAGAGAATCTATCTTATTTATTTTTAGTTCACTAGTTCCTAATAATAAGAATTGATAAAATATTTGAAGTGAATTTATTTCAATTTAAATACCATGCTCACCATTGTAATAAGTACATGTTATCATAAGCATAAAAGTTGGAGAAGATCAATACATATCACCTTTATGACTATATATCTACATATATATGTACCTTTGAGAGTCATATCCACTTCTCACAGGTAAAAAACATGAGCTGCACAGATTATAGATGCAGAAATAATATCAAGAATGCTAAGGAATTAAAAGAAATATATTTCACCAAAAATGTAATATATTGTAAATTTGATCCCTTTCTCAGAGGAATGTATAGAAAGACTTCTTAGACTGCCCCCTGCCCCCCCCCAAAAAAAGTCACCAGGCTATTAGTAATAATTTTGAACTTTTTTTGAAGACTGCAAGGAAGAAAAATAAGCCCAAAAATCAGTGAAGGGAGGGGGACTTCTCCATTTTTTTAACAGAAAAACTCAGTCTCAATGAATCTCACCTCCTCCATCCATTACATGATTCACCATTCTCATCTGTACTCATAGTAGTCACTGATTTCAGCACCATGGATAGATACAAGAAGTGCATATTGTAACTGACCCATTTTGTTAACCATTTATTTGGCCAAATATATGCCAAAGAGTATGTTATCTTTTATGTTTTGTCTCATTTCATCTTTATATCAGCTTTATGAAATGCAGATGATAAAACTGAGGCTCTTAACATTTAAGCTCATCATTTAGACTTGATCTTAGGTCTGTGTAATTAGAAACCTGTGTTTAAAATGTTTTCTGAGGCAGATGCTCAACATCACTCATCATCAGGGAAATACTAATCAAAGCCACAAGGAGGTACCACCTCACACCTGTCAGAATGGCTAACATTAACAACTCAGGCAACAACAGACGTTGGCGAGGATGTGGAGAAAGGGGAACACTTTTGCACTGCTGGTGGGAATATAAACTGGCACAGCCACTCTGGAAAACAATATGGAAGTTCCTCAAAAAATTAAAAATAGAACTACCCTACAATGCAGCAATTGCACTACTAGGTATTTATCCAAAGGACATAAAAATGCTGATTTGAAAGGACACATGCACCCTAATGTTTATAGCAGTACTATCGACAATAGCCAAAGTATAGAAAGAGCCCAAATGTCCATCAACTGATGAATGGATAAAGATGATGTGGTATATGTATAGAATGGAATATCATTTGGTGATCAAAAATAATGAAACAGTGCCATTTACAATAATGTGGGTGGAACTATAATGTATTATGCCAAGCAAAATAAGTCAGTCAAAGGAAGACACATATTATATGATTTTACTCATATGTGGAATTTAAGAAACAAAACAGATGAACATAAGGGAAGAAAAGCAAAAAAAGATAAAAATAGAGAGGAAGGGGCACCTGGGTGACTCAGTCGGTTAGACATTTGACCCTGGCTCAGATCATGATCTCAGAGTTCATGAGTTCAAGTCCTGCATTGGGCTCTCTCCTGTCCATTGCCCACTTCAGATCCTCTGTCTTCCTATCTCTTTGCCCCTCTTCGCTCATTCTTTCTCTCTCTCTCAAAATAAATAAAGATTTTAAAAAACAGGAAGATTAACTATAAGAGACTCTTAAATACTGAGAACAAACAGAGGGTTGCTGGCAAAGTATTGGGTGGGGGATGGGCTAAATGGGCAATAGGCATTAAGGAGGGAGCTTGTTGGGATGAACACTGGGTGTTACATGTAAGTGATTAATCACTACTTTCTATTCCTGTAATCATTATTACACTATATGCCAACTAACTTAGATTTTAAAAATATGAAAAAATAAATAAATAAATAAAAATTTAAAAAATGTATCTTCTGCTTTCTTAAAGGAAACCTCTTGATGATTATTCTGCATTAATGACTGTTATGCTAAAAACATGTTTTTGCCAATGTTAGTAATATTTTCCTTTTCCTTCAAAATAAATTTTTAAGTATACATTTGCTAAAAATTGCCTATATTTTCCAATGAAATAGTATGTCGGTCTATAATATCAAAAGGGGACAGTCAGCTAAAATGAATAGTGTCAGAATACTTCACAAATAAGATAACTGATGAACATTAAAATATCCCCAATAAAAATAATCATTTGATCAGATGTGGTCCATTTTCTCTTGGCCTTACCTGAGATCTAGTTCCATATGATAAAGACCATGTGAGTAGTATGGTTCCCAGTTAAAATTCTATAAGTAGTTTTTCCAGCGTGACCATAAATAGACCATTCCAAAAGCTTTCTCTGACAGACATCAATGAGGAAAGCTGTACTTTCCACACCAGATCCAGTGCACAGCCAGTACAGTGTAGTCTCAGGGGGAGTTCAGAGGGAATTAAAATCAAGGACTCAGCCCCACCAGCAGGTCATGCTCTTTCGTATTTATATCCCCTAGTATCTTATTATTAGGTCTCTTTCTCTGAGGCCATGGGCAGAGGTCTTCTTCATGCCCCTGTGATAAGACCTCATTATGGAGGAATGGGGATTCTTAAAGACACTTTTTCCCACTCTACATACCCAGTACATTTCTACACCTAGAATGTCCTTCTCATGCTGCCCTCTACCCCAGTATTGATAAAACTGTGGGAGCCTTTTGCTCAGAGTTATCTCAGTGGTAAGATGACCCCACATCTGTTCTTATCTGCCTGACTCTCCCCTAGTAGGCCTTACCATCCAGAAAACACAACAGGGAGAGTGGGCTCTAGTTTCAGCCTCTTGCTTATCTCATTTATGGCTCGTTGCTTTAATGGGCTATTTTGACACCTGGCAGCTCATCTCTCACTCTCCCTGCTCAGTTCAGCTCCTGACAGCATGTAATAAAGAGTCTGAGTCCATTTTTGAATGTTTGATTGCTGACAGCTTTTAAGCCTTATTCCTCTCCCCTTCTGCCTCACATCTGGTCATGCTTATGAGAAGCCCAGATGTTCCATCATTTGGTGCCAGCAAAAGATTCAGAGCAGTCAAACTTCTGTGTGTGTGTGTGTGTGTGTGTGTGTGCGGCAACCATCAATGCAACCCTACTCCATAACCACAGTTAAAACCCTTTCCTTCTTTTTCAAGTCATTTTAGGACTGTTTGAGAAGATCGCCCTCCTCTCTGCAGAAAGTCTCGTTATATAAGGGGTGATTTTTTTTCATACTATTTCAATGAGTGCATGTGTGTGTGTGTGTGTGTGTGTGTATCAGTCTTTTATCTAAATAAAACTTTGGGTCGGGGTGGGGAGGCATCCTCTTTTTGAAGAGTGACTGTAAACAATAGACTATAATAGGATGATTAAATGATAAAAATGGTTAACATTAATAGGTTCAGTCTGGAGATTCATGGAGTTCTTTCCAGAGTATATTGCATCATAGTTGAAACATGAAGGATGAACCTGAATTATCCAAGTACTGAGGCAAGAGCATTGCAGGTGGAATAAATATATTTGAAAAAAACAGAGACAAGACTTCAGTATCCAAAAATATTCAAAATGCACTTTATGTAAAATAAAGAAATTGTTGAGTATTTTGAATTATATGAGTTTATTTAGGTTAAAAAAGAGGGAGAAATGAAACCCAGAATTCTGGCTTGGATAACCTGCTTGTTGGTGATTCACATATATGAGATATGAAGTACTTTAGGTAATTTAATGTAAGATATTTGTGGGGCATAGAGCTGGATTATCTAATATACCACTGAATGAATCTGACACTCAGGGGAGATAGCAAGCTAGAGATAAAGACTCAAGGGTGTGTAGAATATAAATAGTAATTGAAGTTATAGGAGGGGAAAGTCATTCATAGGGTGAAAACAAAAGGGTCTGAGGAAAAAACTAAAATAAATAAACAAATAAATAACACCAAATACATGGAGATTGAAGGGGCAGAATGGTAAGAGGAAACTAAGTAATTTGGTCTCACATAAGCTAAGAGATGCTGTAATGGACTAAACTGTGTTCCCACAACATTCATATGTTAAAACTGTAAACTCCCCCCCCCCCCACCACCATGTAACTGCATTTGGAGAAATGGCCTGTGGAAGATAAATAAGGTTAAATGAGGTCATTAGGGTGGCACCCTCATGCAGTCAGACTGGTATTCTCCTATTAGAAGGAGAGAGACACCAGTGCTCTCTCTTTGCATGCACAGAGAAAAGCCATGTTCAGAATTTGTGAAAAAACAGCTCTCTGCAAGCCAGGAAGAGAGATCTCATCAGAACTCAAGCTTGGTGGCATCTTGATCTCCACCTTCCAGAAGTTAGAAAATAAAAGTGTCTGTTGCTTCAGCCACCAAGTCTGTGATATTTTCTTACGACACCCCAAGCAGAATAATGTCAACGCACTTGGTTCAAGAAACAGTGAGGAGGAGTTTGATAAGAACTATGTCTCATAGAAATGTCAAGTAAATTAAGAATCAAAATATCTGTTTGCCTCAGAAAGAAGCATTTACCATGTAACCTGCGTAGGAGAAGTTTTGGACATGGGTTAGAAGTGAAAGTCAGGGGACACCTGGGTGGCTCAGTCTTTTAAATGGCAGACACTTGATTTTAGCTCAGGCCATGATCTCATGGTTCATGATATTGAGCCCGCGTTGGGCTCTGTGCTCACAGTGAGGAGACTGCTTAGGATTCTCTCTTTCCCTCTCTCTCTGCCCCTCCCCTGTTGTCTCTAAAAAAAAAAAAAAAGGAAATAGAAGTCAGATTAGAACAAAAAGAACAGGGGCGACTGGGTGGCTCAGTTGGTTAAGCGGCCAACTTCGGCTCAGGTCATGATCTCGCGGTCCATGAGTTCGAGCCCCGCCTTGGGCTCTGTGCTGACAGCTCAGAGCCTGGAGCCTGTTTTGGATTCTGTGTCTCCCTCTCTCTGACCCTCCCCCATTCATGTTCTGTCTCTCTCTGTCTCAAAAATAAATAAACTTAAAAAAAATCATTTAAAAAAAGAACAGGAAGAACAGTGACAGGAATGTGTAAGTTATGACAACAAAGGAATATGTTACTGAACATAGAAATAAGGCTGGGGGCAATAGGAGGTACACGTGATAGAAACCTATTTAATGTGACTGACCAGAGTATATCAGATAGTAATGAGAAACAGCCTCATAGAAAGGATAATGTTGAGAATATAGGTGAGAGAATGCATAACGAACCAAAAGAAGCTCAGATTAGGGGTCGGTTTGCATTCTTTTTATATGATTTTGGAGATGAGCCCACCCTCAGCTCCTATGTTGTCTGAAAGCTGACTCACACTCTGGGTTCTAGAGTCCCTAGAAATGTCTATAGGGAAGATCTGTAAATTTAGCCCCACTTAGCCTTTACCCTTTTGTCTTGTACTTGTAACCATATAATATTCAATAGTGCCACTTAAAGCTTTACCATTATTTCCCTATAACTTAACATTGTTTCAGGCAAGAACAAACCTAACTGTAGGTTTTATATCTAAGAAGCAGAGACTGCATACTCGAGAACATTGAAAATAGATGAATCCTAGAGCTTTCAAGTCAAATGGCTATTTCTTTATTGTAGATTACCCCAATACTTAGCGACTTTACACTACAGCTATCAATTATTTGCTACAAAATCTGTAATCTGTAATCTGGGCTTGGTGGGACAATGAATCTCTTCCCCAGCTGGCATCAGCTAGGTTGGCTTACGTGTGAATTGGAAACTCCACTTTTTTAAGATAGCTCATTCAAATGACTGGCAAGCTGGCGATGACTGTCATTTGGCAGCTCAGGGTAGATGATGGACTCTGGTTCTTAGATTCTTTCCACATGGCTATCTTTGTGATCAGCTTGAATTTCCCCAAGGTATGATGGCTACTTTCAATAATAAGCCTCAAAAATGACAGAACTGAAATCTGCCAATTTGTTATGGATGGCTACTGGAAACTGTACAGTGTGATTTCCACTGAATTCTGTTGGTCCAGCAGTTACAGAGTTCAGATCCACCCTCTCCTTTCAGTGAGAAGAGTGCAAAAAAGAAATTGTCAGACATGTTTTACAGATGCCACAATTTTTAAAAGCCAGCACAAAAGCTTCAATCATTTGTCATTTTAACCCTATAGTTGGAAAGATAACTGAATAACATTGGAAAGAATAATACTCTCTAAAACAACATTTAGGGTAAATATTAAATTGAAAGGAGAAGTATAAATTTACTACTAAAAATATAAACATCCATGGCTATGTATCTGTATCCATGTATGTGTAGATATATACATATATATATGTGTATATATGTTTGTGTGTGTCTCCATTTATTTCCTTTAAACTACATTTTTATTGCTTGTTGGAGTGTTTAGTGGATTATATTTTGCCCTTAATTACTAATTTAAAAAGATGGAAAGAATTATAGAATATAAATAATAAACACTCTTTCTCCAGTTACCAATCATTTGTAGTTCCATGTCCATGCATAAATATAGAATACACTATTACAAAGAAAAATTTGATTTATTATATCCTTGGTGAGCAATGGGAATAATTTATCAAAATCCAAAAGCAATCTTGATTTTCACTGGCATTAAAATGGAAATAATTAGGTAAAATAAAGTATTATAGATGTAGAATAACTATAAATATATCCTACTTTGTTTTCTCCTTTGACAATGAATAGTGAAAAAAAGTTCTTAATCAAACCAGTCCTGAAGGGCTACCTTAGGTCTTTAAATTAATTCTTTAACAAACAGGGAAAATTGCCATTTATTCTATCATTTTAATTCATAGAGATTTATAAGCTGCAGAAGTAAGGAGTTCAAATTATAAATGATAATTTATTGAAACTGCTCACAAAATGTTAGACATAATTAATACATGTGGTTTTAAAATATCCTTGTTTTGAAGTTTCCTATGCTGTATATATATTTTTTCTAGGGACTAGAGAGTCTATAGTATAAATATTTGCATCAAAATCTAGTTTTAGCAACTAGAGCAACAAGAACATAACATGTAAACAATTTAGGGCATGATGTGGGTTACCAAGGGCATTAATGGAAATTCATCTAAATACTATTTTTTACAGAAACCAGTACCCTTCACTGATTCTTCCCATCATTATCTCCTATTATTAGGAAATATATACTGTCATATATTTCTTATGATTCTTTTTTATAGGTTTTTGGAAGCCAATTTAGCAACACATTTTTTTTTTAGCTTTAGAGATGCCATTTCTAGATATGTATCATAAAAAATAATTTTAGGTGTGTGGAGAATTAACCCACATAGATATTCAATATCTATTATGATGAAAAATTTTGAAACACTTTAACAGTCCCCAAATAGGGAAATAATTGAATACATCACATCTGTAAGAAGAAATACTATAGAGACATTAAACACAATAATGTTAGAAAATATTTAGTGGAAGATGAATACTCAAAATGTATGTAACAACATACAGATGAGTGAAAATAGCATATTACAATGCCATATCTCTAGTAATATTTTATTGTTTTTTTAAATATATTTATGAGTAAGTAACATACCACCATGGTAGCAATTTTCTCTGCATGCTGTAATTTAAGGAGCTTATGTGTAAATTATAAGTAAATTTTCTTTACTTAATGTACGCTAGATTATATTGGGATAAGGAGTGTATAAAATATGAATATTATGGCTTGCAAAATTATATTTCCGCACATATCAATCTGTTTTGTTGTGTTTATGGTAATCAGCCTCCTCCCTTTTGGAATCAAGTAGTGAATGCAGAAACCTATTTATTTAAAATTTGCTTTACTGAAATCGTAGATATTTTTCTCACCTGTCCACTTGGTTTTCTACACTGTATTGTAATAAAAAGTCTAGTTTCCTTTTTTTTTTTTACCATATGTTTAAGAGGATAAAGGCCACAGCTTATATCATTCATCCTGTTCTATCAATAACTTGAGGATTACATAAAAGCATACCATAGCAGATCTGTGAAGACCAAAAGGAAGCCATTCTTGTCTCCTTCGTGTTACAACTTTTAATGGTGACTTAAATGGAATTTATTGTATCAGAGTCAAAATTGGAATAATTTTCAAACATATATTACTACCTTCTCCCTTTGAAGTTCTTTTAATTAAGTATTTAATTTATTTATATATATCAATATATTCATCCCTTATCTCTCTCCTAAGGCCTGCTCTTCAAACAAGTCAAGATTAAAGCTTCCACATCCAAATTCAATATCTTCATCCTCTTAATCTCTCTAAACATCACTCACATTCTATATTGCTACTATAATTAACATAATAGTGTTATTTCCAACTGGGTGTCAGTTAATCTCTTTTGGGTCTCATTTTTCTCATTATAAAATTATATGGTTAATTTTGATTGATTTCAGCCATTGCATAGTTTATTACAAGTCTGAGACGGGAAATGCACTAGATGAACTTGAACATCTTGTCACACTGGAAAGCCAAGAAAGTATTAAACAATTACCAGGGTAGGATCAAAAGGACACAGGTGCCAACTCTGAAGATGCTCCCTCAGGCCAGGGATGGGAAAACTTGAACATCACTAAAGAAAGGTAAAGTAACAAATTAAATTCATAAATTTCCTAAATAATTCTAAAATGTCACCTCTGGAGGATGTTAGGGAAGCAAGTCTTTGTTTTGAAACTGGTAAATGAAAGAAAATAATTATATTCTCAGTAGTATCCCAAACAATAAACAAGGAAATAATTTAAAAATTCAGATATAATATCATTAGAATATCACTTTTTAATACTCTAGTGATCAAGAATTAGTCACTGATAGCACTACAAAAAGACAAAAAAAAATTATATGCCTCCAGATATAAGTATTCCACAGCATCTATTATGTATTCCTACAAAAATAATTTGAATTTAAATCTGCCTAATCTTCTAGATTTAACAATAGAATTACAAGAAATGAAGGAAAGTATAAAGCATGTTAAACAGTATTATGGTAATACAATAAGAAAAAATGCAGTCTATAGAAAGCCTATGGGGCAAACAACCAGCTTATCCAGTTATTTTCAAAGTTGAAAAAGAAAAAAAGAAGACAGAAAAAGAGGACCCTAGATAAAAATAGACTAAAGAAATGTAAACACTATTTGAAAACAAAGCGGATGGACCCATGATATTACTGTATTAAATATATGATCCATGTATGTGATACACCATTGTCATAATCCCATTTGTCTATAATATCTAACTAAAAGAAGTGCTACGTTTGTGGAACATTTGACTCATTTTTGATGTTGTTATTGTTGTGAATTGAGTTTACTTTTGAATGGAGTCATGTTAAAAGAAAAGAAAGCTTTCTGAAATAATTGAATTAGTCAACTATTTGACTATTATGAGATGGCAGACAATTTAAGGAAAATTGAAGATATCACAATAAAAATAGTCTTCTTGGCTGCCAGAAATCCCTTGGAAATAGTGAGTATGTTATGATTACCATATTTTTAGATTACATGATATTCTCAAAAAAAATAGCCATGAGAAGGCTGACAAAGAATGTTACAGCAAGTGCCATTTGAATTCTAATGACCATGATACACAAATGAGGTTTGAAAAGGTATTTTGCCTCAATTCAAAAATAAATACTCTTCAAGAGTATGCTGATGATAAATGTCCAGCTAAGAATCTGGAAGCACTTTGTAAAGCTGAGAAGGTGACTAGACTTTGGGTGGATATGGCAGCTGTAATACATGATCTTCTTTCTCAGGACAAGAACCCTAATTTTGTTCAGCTCAGAAAAGTTCTCAGCTAAAAATACTTGACATTCAGACACTCTTGAAGCCGTAAGTGTTAATATGTTACATATGTGTACATGACCTATTGGCAGAGGTCCTTGGGGAAGATCTACATGCCTAATCAAGAGATAAAACTCCTTAAGGAGAAAGAGTTGCTTTCTTCAGCATTCTTTCGAGGGACTGGAAATCATTCCTGGGATATAGCAACCATGTTTTAACCACAAAAGCAACAGTCAGATTAAGAACGGTGGAGCAAAACCAAAAATCAAAAGGGTTTAGACATATTGAAATGAGTGGAGAAGTCTGGCTTTTTGATGAGCTCATTGAACAAGTACACAGACCTTAGAATGCCCACATCCAGACAGCTCAGTACATGAGATAAAGAGCTACAGCTGTGTAAGTAGGGGGGATGCTGGTCTCCTACAGGCATTCCATCCAGTTGACAAAATACTACCAATGAAATTAAGGAAACATTTGGTGTATCTCTGCCTTGTGCTCCTGACTTATACCATAGTCTCCCCAGTAGTGGGTGACAAAGACACAGGGTAAGTCAGATTTTTTCTTTAAGCGGATGATTAAGTAAACAAAACACCAACAACAGCAGCAACAACAACAACATCAAAACACAGTGATAACCTCCGTTTCTTTTCCTCTTTGTCTTTCAGGGAGGCAACAAACTAGTATCTTCCTTTCAAGGACAGAATGCAGGGTGATTACTGATTTGGAAATGTGTATTTGAACACTTGCAGCTAGGAACATCTAATTCCTTCTGGTCTGGCAATGGTGGAAATATTTGAGGCTGTTGGGTGTCTGTTTGCTGTGTCAGCCAGCTGTGGCCGGGGTTATGCTGAAAACTGAATGATGAACAAAGGTACCATGTTTCTAGGCAGTAGAGAGAGTGATAAATGTATGAGATTAAGGGAGTAGGAGCCTGGAACTGCCCATTCCTGGCATGGAGGGGATATAAGTCAGGGAATGGTTTGCTTTTTCTATGAAAGACCAGATCGCAAATACTTTGGTCTTTGAGAGTCAAGAGGCAAGACCAAGAATATTATGTAGGCATTGATATAACAAAAAAGAAAATGTATTTTCACATAATTATTATTGGCAAAATTCAAATTATAATAATAGTAGGTGGATACAATTTCATTATTATACAAGTCTGTACTAGAAATGGAATCTATTCATGGACATTCAATTTTGAATTTTTTACAATTTCACGTGTCACAAAATACTATTCTTTCAATGTTTTCTAACCAGTTAACAATATGAAAATCATCTTTAGCCCATATGCTGAGCATCCTTACTACAGTAGTTTGTCATTTTACTGAGTTTTTTAAAATTACACTATTGGGGCGCCTGGGTGGCGCAGTCGGTTAAGCGTCCGACTTCAGCCAGGTCACGATCTCGCGGTCCGTGAGTTCGAGCCCCGCGTCAGGCTCTGGGCTGACGGCTCAGAGCCTGGAGCCTGTTTCCGATTCTGTGTCTCCCTCTCTCTCTGCCCCTCCCCCGTTCATGCTCTGTCTCTCTCTGTCCCAAAAATAAATAAACGTTGAAAAAAAAATTTTTAAATAAAAAAAAAATTACACTATTTACATTACCGTTTGGCAAACATTATTTGATTTTACACTACATTTTTGGAAGGAATGGGCTCAAAAAGACAGAAATGCATGTTTAATGCGAAGTTAGTGGTAACACTGCTTGAAAACTGGAAGACACAAGCCAAATGAAGAATTAAATATTAGGATCCAGTTCAAAAATTAGTAGTTACTTCAGGAAACTATTCCCAAAGCAAATTGTTTAACATTTTGTGCTGTGGAGCATAACTGTTCTTCAAATTAATTTCACTTTTGAAAAAAACAGTGTTTTTGTCGATGTATAAAATGTCAACGTAGCTCTTGGACCCTTTTATAGAAGAGCCACAGTCAGATACTACAGTGTCATTAGATGCATACTAAAAATATATATATGTATACATATATAGTATGTATATATATATACACACATAGTATGTGTGTATATATATATGTGTGTATATATATACAGTATATATATATATATACACATAGTATATATATGTATACTATTATACATATATATACATATATATACACTATATATGTATTGCTGGAAATGTCATCACTATATATATATATATATACACACACACACACATACATATATAGTATATGTGTATACTATACACATATATAAAGTATATATAATATATACTATAGTATATATACTATATATGTATGTGTGTGTATATATTTATATTATATACTATATACTATAGTATATACATACTATACATATATACTATATATGTATATATATATATACTATATATACAGCAATACCCTTTTAAATCCAAGTCATGAAATTAAAGCTTTTGGAAGTTTATTCTATGACAGTAAAACACTTGACAATGTTGTGAATGCTATTATGTATTCATTTAAATAGATGTTTCCTTCTACTGTGAACTACAGATTAAAAAATTAGATTGAAAGAGCTTTCTGATAAAAGTGATACTCTTTATAAACAACTTAAGTGTCCCAGAAGGGTACTAGAATATTTTTGTCATGGTTGTTAAATGATTAAAAAAATTTTTTTAATGTTTATTTATTTGAGAGAAAGAGAGAGAGAGAGAGCAGAGGTAGGGCAGAGAGAGAAAGACACAGAATCTGAAGCAGGCTCCTGGCTCTGAGCTGCCAGTGCAGAGCCCAATGTGGGGCTTAGACTCATAGATGGCGAGATCATGACCTGAGCTGACGTTGGACACTCAACCAAATGAGCCACCTAGGTTAAATGCTTTTTAGCCTTTCATTCAAAAATAGTTATGGAGTCACAGAAAATTGCAAACAACAACAAAAACAGTGTATGGAGATACACTATGTACTCTTCACTAGGTCTTACCCAATGTTAACATCTTGCATTCATATAGGATATTGATTGATATCAACAATATCAAAGTCAGGTAACTCACATTAATATAGTCAACAGTTTATTCAGATTCACAGTTATATATGCACTCCTCTGTGTGTGTGTGTGTGTGTGTGTGTGTACATAGTGTGTACATCATCATCACATGAGTGCCTTCTTGTAGTTACACCCACAATGAAGATACCTACCTGCATCCTCCTGGTACTCCTTGATAGTTACACTCACCTTTCACCCTGTTCCCAACGTCTGGTAACCATTCTGACAGGTTTGTAGTAATATCACACTGTGGCTTTAATATACATTTTCCTAACGACTAATGATATTGAACATACTTGTCAGGATACATACTTTTGATAAAATATCTATGTAAGTCTTTCCTTCATTTTTACTGTTAAGTTTTGATAATTCTTTCATATCCCAGGTACAAATCCTCTATCAGGTATGTGGTTTGTGACGTGGTGAACAAAGACAAAAGAAAAATTAAAATTTTCTTACAACTTATAGCCATTGATAAGTCCTTGAGAATGACCTTCCTCTAGGAACTCAACTGCCTCAATGTTAATACTTTGTAAAATACTTTGCAGTCTTAGCTTAACATTATCCCAATGTCCAGGATTATATCCTATAAGTCTTCTTTAACATATAAAAATTCCTTTGGAAACTTCCTTTATCTCTACGTCCCCAAGATATAGGATGGCAATCATCTTCCAAGCATATGGCCTCTGACTGCATCTGAGGGGTCTCATGACTGAGGTCGTATTAGACTTTAATCAACCACTTCCAACAATCCCAATGCAGCTCTTTCTGCTCACGGGTCCTGTCCCCAGGCTTTAATAAAACCACCTTTTTGCACCAAAATTGAACCAATTTTTCTTTCTTGACCGTTTGTGCCTGAACCCCAAGATTTCCACATCAGTTGCAAATATTTTCTTACAGTGTATAATCTGGATTTTGGCTTTTTCATTGTTTTAACAGTATTTCACAGAGCAACTAATTTCTTTTATTCTTCAATTTTGATTAGATATTATTCGTCAATTTTTCTTTTTATGGGTCACAATTTTGGTATCAAGAAATCTTGGTCTAGTGTTAGTCCCTGAAGATCCTCTCCCTTTTACTTTTTTTCTTGAAGGGTTATACTTTTGGTTTAATACTGAAGTCAATGGGATGACCCATTTGGAGTTTCAATAGTTTTTTCCTCCCCTTTTGCCCAGAGTTGCCCTGTTGCTCCAGAGGCATTTGTGGAAAAGGCAATCCCTCGTCCATTAAATTGGTTTTACTTCTTCGTTACAAATTAACTGGACGTGTTTGTTTGTCTAAGTTCTCCATCTGTTTCACTGCTGTTTATGGCCATCTCTCAGCCAGTGCCATGCTGCATTTAGTACTGTAACTAGATGGTAACTCTTAACTTGATGGAATAGAATTTCCTCCCACTTTATTCTTCTTTTCCAAAATTGCTTTCACTATTCTAAAGGCCTTTCCCTTTCCCTGTAAGTTTTGGGATAAGAATAGTAGATATCTTTCATAAATAACTCCACTACATCATGGTCGTAGTTTGTTCAAAATGGTTTAGAAGGCTTTTATCAGAGCATTCAGTCAGCGAAGTCCCCAAACATCAGCCTTTGAGCACCTTAGCAGATTGTAGTTTTTCAAAATATAACTTGGACATAGAAAGACATTGATATATATTCCAATAGGACCATGGAAGACACTATAGGAGTTACAAAATTAGAGCTCAAAAGGTGCATACGTTTTGATTTGAACTTTTAAAATTGCAATGTGTAGTGTTGAAATGTGAGAAGAATCTCTTGATTGAAAGCACGTTTAGGGGCACCTGGGTGCCTCCGTCAGTTAAGCCTCTGACTCTTGATTTCGAATCAGGTCATGATCTCATGATTTGTGGGTTCAAGCCCTGCATTAGGCTCTACACTGACAGTGTAGAGTGTTGCTTGGGATTCTCTCTTTCTCCTTCTCTCCTGCCCATCTCCCCCTCCATCTCTCTCTTAAATAAACAAAATAAATAAATAAGCAAAAAAAAAAAAACCTAACTAAAAAATCATGTTTAATTGAAAAAATGCATTGCATACTGGAATTGAATAAAATTAAGAAGGCCCACAGTTTGCAACATCTAAATGTAGTGAAACGTCCAAAGGATACTATATATTTTATTTGATGAGTATGTCCATAGAACATACTTATCAAATACAGGCAATTGGAATTAAAACATTATAGTACCTGTGAATGCTATAGGTTACAATCTATTCACCATGTAGTATTAAATATTTGAATTGAAAATTGCTTCCGTTTATCAGAATTGATGTAGTTTGAAGTGTTGGGGTTTGGAAGTGGCAGTCAAGAAATAATTCTTGAGATGTCTTTGGGGCAAAAAGTTGGTTTTATTAAAGCCCAGGGAACAGGATCTGTGGGCATAAAGAGCTGCACTGGGTTTGTGAAAAGTGACTGATTATATATCTTCAGGTGGGGGGGGGGGTTGGGACAGCATAATTCTCTAAGGAATTTTGAAAATAAGGTTCCCAGGACCTTGAGGGGCTAGCTGCTGTTAGGAAAAGGTCACTAATTACTGTTTAGTAAAAACTCAGTCATGAGACCCTTCAGATGTAGATCGGTGGGCCATAAGCTTGGAGTATCATTGCTAACATACATTTAGAGGGTAGAGATAAAGGAAGTTTCCAAAGGAATTTATAGATGTTAAAGTAGACTTACAGAATCCTTGAGGTTGGGACAATGTTAAGCTAAGATCACCTTCTGCCCTTAGTAAAGTTCATTATCCAGGCAGCTGAGCTTCCGGAGGAAGGTCACTCTATGTGTCTCAAGGACTTGTCAATGGGCTATAGGCAGTTAGGAAATGTAACTTTTTTTCTTCTGCCTTTGTTTCCCACATCTGAATCATCTATGAGTTTCCTGTAAGAATGATTTCTGAAATACAAATATTATGGCATGATAGAAATAAGTTATTTGAGGGTCCAAATTTCAAGTTAATAACAAAAAAATAGAACTTTGAAAGAGTTTGCAGACAAATGAAAAATAATAAGACTATATTAAAAAGAACATATTCTTGGGGTGCCTGGGTGGCTCAGTCGGTTAGGCATCCAACTTGGGCTCGGGTCATGATCTCACGGTGCATGAGTTCAAGCCCTGCATCAGGCTCTGTGCTGACAGCTCAGAGCCTGGAGCCTGCTTCGGATTCTGTGTCTCCCTCTCTCTCTGCCCCTACCCTGCTTGTGCTTTATCTCTCTCTCTCTCAAAAATAAATAAACGGTAAAAAAAATTTTTTAAAAACTTTAAAGAAAGAACATATTCTTTGAAAAATTCTAAAAATACTATATTAAAAAATGACCACCATAAATGAATATGTATCCCAAATTATCACTCATATTACACAATTTAAACATTAAAATAATTAATATAAAGTTTAATTTTCAATGTATATGGGTATATATTAATTTTATTTTAGAACTAACATTAATGTTAAAAATCAGTGTAATAAGACCAATTATGAATCAATAAATAATTATCCAAATATATATACATATATCCAAAACTACTATAGGAAGATTATCAGTGATTTTTGCTGAGCACATATTTCCTACGTAATCTAGGAAATAGCTGCTATAATTGAATTGCTACATATCTTAATTATTTTTACTAGAAACTTGTAGATCTTCATAGTGCAGTCTTTGAAGATCAGGAACTTAGCACCATTGGTAAGATCCTAGTTTCTGAAGCCGGAAAGCTTAGTTTACTACTTCTTCCTACTAACTTCCTCTACTAACTTACTAACATCTCTACTCCTCAATTTAACCATAAGGAAAAGGAGGTTTGGAAGACTATCCACCCAATAAGACTCTTTTGAAAATGTAATAAGAAAATGTCTCTAAAGCACTTACCTTGGTTATTAGCACCTAGTTAATAAGGGAGCTTAAGACAAGTGGCAGGCAAAGCACAAGCTAGCATTTCCCATCCCCCCACTGCCCCGCCTCTCCTGCCCAGGTGGTGTATATGTGATATTCCTCAGGCACTCCTGGCTGCCTAAGAACAAAGGAAAGGACAGAAAACAAATGGTTAAACTGATGTCTCCATCAGTTTACAAATATCTTAGTAGTATTACAAAAAAAAGACAATCTTATCCATAGCCTAATCTCCAGAAACCTATAGACCCCGTTTCCTGGAGCCCTAATATCACCCTCATCAAGATAAATGGGTGTTTAAGTGCTTGCCATGGTGATGTAGGAAAAAAAGGCAATGAAAAATTAAATGCCCTTAATGCCTACTGCCCAGTGACAAGTCCTTGAAACAAGTAGAGTGACTTTCCTTTAGGAGCTCAGCTGCCTAGATGATGACACTTTGCTGGGGGCACAAGGGAATCTTGGTTTAACATTATCCTGCCCCCTGCCCCCAGGGTCCTATAAGTCTCCTTAAGCCCATAAAATTTCCTTTGCAAACCTCTTTATCTTTAACCCCCAAGTATATATTCGTAATTATACTCTAGGCATATGGCCCCTGATATACTACATCTAAAGAAAGGTTCTCATCACTCAGGTTTTTCTAAACAGTAATATATGATGTTTTTCTAACAACATCTAGCCCCTCAAGGCCCTGGAATCCTTGCTTCCAAAATTCCTTAAAGACTTTCTCTGTCCCTAACCTCCTCTCAACCTGAAGGTATATAATCAGTCACTCTTCACAACCCCAGTGCAGCTTTTTCTGCCCATGGGACCTGTCCCATGTTTTAATAAAATCACCTTTTTTGCACCAAAGACATCTTTAAGAATTCCTTCTTGGCCATTGCCTCTGAACCCTCACCATCACCCCAAAACCTCATCATAGGGAGCACTCAACAGGTCTTATTATTTTTATTGGTAGGGTTCTGTTTCAAATGGATTAAGTTCAGATGTACCAAATTGTCATTTAAATAATCATAAGGATAATCAAAAAACATGAACACTCATGAATTATTAAAAGCTTAATTGGAAAACTACTTACTGTCAGGTTTTTAAAGATCTCCACACTCTGTAATGCAGATGAACTTAATTTATACTACAGGGGAGGAAAGATAATTTTCCCTCTCCCCTTCTAGGTTCTTGGCTGAGAACTCCTATAATAAAAGACAGATTAACAAGAGAAAAACAAACCGAAGTTTACATGGGGGAGACCTAGGAAAATGAAGTAAAACCCGAGTAACACCTCTGAATGGCCCAAACCACCGCCATATCATTTCCAGGTAAAGACAAAAGAAGATGATGGGGGGGGGGGAGGGAGCCAGTTATGGGAAAGTGCCAGGAAAAACAGTAAACAATGGCAAGTCTGTAATGTAGATTTACGTGGCTGCCCTCTGCATTGATGAGTTTCTAAAGATTTAGTCATCCCTCTCTTGTTGGTACACAGAGGGAGATACCCTTGCAATCTGAGATTTCCCTTACAAATGCAAATTTCTCTTACAAAAATGTACCTTCTACTCAATTTTCAGAGCTTTTCCTGTGTCTACTGTTTCTTAAAAACAATCAGCCTAAAATAATCCTTACACCAAAGAGATACACTTGGGGATGGCAAAGTCTCCCTCTCCTCAAGGCACACACACATACACACACACACACACACACACACGCACATGCACACGCACATGCACACACATGCAAACACACACACACACACACACAATTTGCTCAATGACTTATCTATGATCTATTTCTTGCAAAAGAGACTTCCTGAAAAGAGGTTAATGACTCTTTGCCCCTATTTTGTAGATGCTTAACCTTAATTTGGTCAAAAACCACAGACCTTCCCCTCTTTTTTTAGCACTTAGAGCCATGCCCCAGGGTCTCCATTTTTCTGCATTCCTTCAGATGTTGAACATTCCATAAAATGGAAATCTACTTGTGGGAACTTTATGGCATCTTAGGAAATGCAGGATTTATTCCAAGTAAAACCATCAAGATTGGAGCAAGGTAGCTATGCTAGTTTTGGTAGTTTAAATATATATTTAAATTGGGGCACCTGGGTGGCTCAGTCAGTTAAGCGTGTGACTTCGTCTCAGGTCATGATCTCGCAGTCTGTGAGTTCGAGCCCCACGTTGGGCTCTGTGCTGACAGCTCAGAGCGTGGAGCCTGTTTCAGATTCTGTGTCTGTCTACCCCTCTCTCTCACCCTCCCCCCGATATGCTCTGTCTCAAAAATAAATAAACACTAAATATATATTTAAATTATACAAAGACAAGGCCATGAAGGAAACACTGCATCTCTAAATTGGAGTTACAATAACAGACCAGATTCTTTTATGAGGTGAGCGTTTGATAGAAGCTGTGTACTTCAAGCAATTGAGAATTTACAGAACTGAAGGAGAATTGGGGCCATTCCCCAACTATAGAGTTCGGAAAAGGGCTCAAGTTAATACATCACTGATAGAAATCTTAGATGTCCAAGGAAAATGTTTAAGGAAAAAAAATAATAGGTGTCATTGGTAAATTCATGGCAGAACCAGATTTTAAAATGTCGTATGTAAATGCTTAGAAGCAAAATCTATTTCTAGAAATTACCTGTTGCAGAGTCCAGGAGACAATTTTAATTTCTTTGTCGTTTTTTAATGCTATGCTCATAGACATAGCTTCTATAATAAGAGCCCCAAGATCCCACTGAGAAAATCAAGTTGAGTTGAGAATTCAACAGGATCCAATTAAAATTTAACAGAACATGAATAAAAAGTAAAAATTAAAGAGAAGTGGATGTTCTATGGCAGGATTGCAGGCGAATTTAAATCCAGTGACAGAATACATTTCTGTACTGAAAGTAATAAAAGGCAGACTTTATACTATGGAAATCAAATTTCAAAGCTCAGTTCTGATGAGAGCCTGAGCTGACATGCGCATGTCCCCCTCACAATACAAACACGGTGAAATATGTACATGGTTAATCTTCAAAGAGAATGGGAAATTTTGTTTGGGAACAGAAACAAGGAGAGAAATCAATGTCAGTAAGTGGGGGCTGATGCCACATCAGTGCGATGGGGTTTGGGACCCCGTGTTGGTGGAGTGCATCTTAATGCCATGCACCACTGGAGATGATACATATTGTTGCAAGTGACTCCCTACCATAATCCCAGAGCCTTGAAATACAACTAGGTGTGTAAAAAGGAGGCTGCATTTGATGTTTCTTCCCAGAATGGCAGCTTCAGGGATTTCGTCCAGTCTTTTGGCTGAAGTCAAGTAGAAGAGCTGAAAGATATTGTAAAACATTTAGAAGGGATCCAAGAGCTAACCAGGCCATGAAGAATTGTAATATCAAGGTCCAAAAGAGGTTAGCCTAGAGATATGAGCAAGGTATTTGTGACTTTTTGCTTTTGTTTGTTTGTTTGTTTGTTTGTTTTCCCTTGGCACAGCCATTGATTTCAATTTGAAGCTTAGAGGAGATAATAGATAATCTGGGAAAGATGGTGGATTTAATTGCATTTTGGATGAAAAATTGGCACGGGGTGGAATTTAAACAAGGAATGGGCTGTAGTATGCCTAGGAGGACCTGGAAAAGAGATAATACAGTCAGTGTGTAATCATTTGAGTCTGATGTGTATTATACGTTGAGTTTGATTTGTGTTTTTAAATTATTCAGGCTATGTATTATTAATTTGATTAATCTGTCATTGAATAAATGAAATTTAAAAAAAAAGGAGTGGAAAAAAAAAAGAAAGAAATACCCAAACAACAATAATAGCTCTGGGAAACTGAATGCATAAGAAAAGAGCTCGCTTGGAGATATTTTTCAGCTCTGCGTAGATTGTATAGGCATGATGTTGAAATAGTTTTCTTACGCTTAGTAATCTTATTATTATAAAACAGAGGGTCTGTTAAAAACTAATTACTTTATCTTTAGTTTGCATTCTAAAATCTACTAATTTAATCCCTCAGTGTTTAATACTCGTTGAAAAATATGCAAACATGCGCAAGATAACACCTATGCCTATTTTTCTGGAGAAATAGATATGCAACAGGAAATGAGCACATCTCCCTGTCTCTCCTTCTCCTCCCCTACACATACACACACAAAATCAGGATTATAGACCTCCTGAACAGATGGCCTTTGGCTTGGAGAAAATTGGATCCTGGGATAACTTTCTGAATTTATTTTAGATTCAAACAATCTTTAGTATGCACAAATCATTAAAGCACCAGTCTGGGCCTGAAGAGGTTTTCCTTCAATATTTTATAGGAAGGATTTTGATCTATGATTTATCAGTCAACTGACAGCACTAAGGGCAGAGAGGTTTTCTTTCTTTTTTTTTTTCCATTAAGAATCAATTCTTCTGGTAGATAGATTTTTATTTCCATCCTCATTCTGCCCATTGAAAAAAAATCTGCATTGGTATGTGTCTGTCAATTTGAGTGACCAGGCACATAAGTGGTATAAAATGTAGGAAGTTTTAAATTGTAAGAAGTACTGAAATGTAGCAAAATACATAAACAATGAATAAAGAAAAACCACCAAGCACCTTTTATGATTTGCACGTGCCTTGAATGCAGGAAACATTAAAGAGGGATGCATTTTATTTATCCAAAGGTCACCATTAGGTTTTATGTCTTTATACATCTTGTCAGCTCATATATAGATAAAGAAATTTGATGGACAAATGCAGCTATATATTTCTGCAAGATCTGCCGTTGTTGTCTTTGCAAGATTTTGTTTAGTGTCATTTATTTCGTTATAGTTTGTGATTTATTGCAAGTCAGGCTAGCCAGTCTATTTTTCATTCCTCAGCTATGTGTGCCTGAATTTCCAGTAAATTTTCCAGTCAGTTTACATTGGCTTGAAAAGTTAATATTATGGAAAAGAAACTACCAAGTTTTATAGGAAGATATATTGTGCTCCCATTTATTTCTGCATATAAGGCTGACTACAAAAAGCTGGCAGGTAGGAGAGCTGGGGGGCAGCTGCTAGGGTTCAGATGAATATCAAATAATTTGGAAATGGTTTTCTTAGAGTAATGTTCTCTTCTCTTAAGAAATCATAAGCTTTAGAAGCTCTTTAGTCTTTCAAATTGCTTCCCTGAGAAGTTGCTAGGTTTTCAGGGAGGTTCTATTATAATGATGAGTTGAAATTACAATGGAGCTCCACCACTAGTGTCTAAAGAAATTACAAATAGTTTATTTTATCAGGATCTTCCTGTTGATTAAGTAAAGCATTTCAGTGTCTTTGTCCATGTGTCTTTGTTCCTCCTAAAACTATAATAAATATGACAATTATATTTATCAAAATTATGGAGATGTCCCTACATAGTTCATTTAAAGAAAGGATATATGTATATGTATGTATACATATGTGTACATATTTTAATATGATACATTGTGGTCCTAGGTTATAAGCCCTCCCCTTTGTCCCCATCATGATCTTCTTAAAACAGGTTTTTGCTGTTTCCCTTCACTATACTCTTGACATAGATGAATCTTTTGGAATCGAGACTACTTGGGGAAATATGCATTTCACCATTTTATTGTTAGGACCATTAATTGGAATGATCATAGCTCAATATTTTTAACCAAAACTCTACTCCAGCTTTTAGATAACTCTTTTTCCAAATGCATCTGTCTCAAGGCAGGACAGATTGCGTTAACACGCCTGTTTCCTCCCAGGGGGCATGGAGGTAAAACAGTGTATTGTTTCCTATATCTTTGAACTGCAACTTTGTGGCAAATCCCCATGTTGAGGATTACATGTGGTACATGTGGCTGCCTGTGTTTGTATTTGAGAGTGAGAAATATTAATATTTAATGTGTATGAATGGATAGCTCTGTGTTTCCCCCAGGAAATACCAGTCGGCTCCAAGTTGAGAAAAGAATGTTCAAACACATCCTAAGGTAGAGGCAGAATCCAAATGTTAGGCAAAGAAGATAATACTTAAAAATTTAGACTATCTTGTGGTCTCCCAGGAATACCCTTCTCAAGTAACCATGGGATTTGGCTCAGCTGAGGCTATTTTGAAAAAAAAAAAGTAAGGATAAACAACTAGGAAAATAGGAAAATAAGTCTGGATAAAATATAAGATGATTTGAACATTCAGTCTGTTGTTGGAACTCATTAAAACATCTTTTAAGATTGACTCAGTACTTTAGATATGTTAATTTCTTACTGGTGAACAATTTTTAGTGTAAAATATTTCTATTGCGAATTAAGAAAAAAATGTTCTGGTACTAAGAAAACACTCCCACCCACCACTGGAGTATGAATTCATTGCATTTGTGAGAGGAATCACTGCAAATTAAGGGGATTATATTTCTGAAATATAAATTGCAAGAGACCTGCATTCCTTCTAAAAGTGACACATTTTACCAGGCTCATACTTTCCCAAGATATACTTGGCCTGTCATTAATCTTTAGAATAATCATCTAATTATTCAACTGTTCCCCATTGCCTTCGAAACCAAATCTAAATGTCTTTGTGTGAGAAGTAAGGGAGATGATTCCTTTTCAGAAATACCGAATAAAATCTATGCTGTCCAGTTAACAATAGATTTACAACCTACTGTAAATATGTACGCCCCACCACCACCACCACACCCACACACAGTGGAGTCCCAAACCCTTAGATACATCACTCCCTGGTTCTCCTTCCCCTGTCCATTTCTCAGGCTTAGTTTTGCGGGCTTCTCAATAAGCCTGCGCCATAAAATAAAGAAAGGCAGGAGGGATTGAAATTTTCTGTGTCACCTTAGGGAATTAACGTTTGTTCCATTAGACTGCTTTTTGCCTTACGTGGGCCTAGGTGACCCGGGTAAGGCTGTAACCTCTGCCGTACTCGACCAATGAGGAACCAGGGGAGGGACTTGCACGCCAGGAGGTAAATTGTCTGCTGTCACCATCCTGAGTGTGCGTGTCCCTCACACACCTGTTCTTCCAAGAATGCTGATTGAAGCCTCGCTTCACTGTGCTCCAAGGCTCCCTGTCCCTCCTTTGACGGAGTCAGTGGGCTTAGTTTTCACACTTTGTGATGTGATCCTGTCTACATTTAATTTCTCATCGCTCACCATGCCGGTCATCCCAGTGTTCATTTAGTCGCATAACCGCATGCAGAACACAGAACAAATCGTATCCTTTGGGGTTCTCTTGTGTCTTCATCTGCCGCCCTTTTGACGTGCACGGCAGTTTTCTTCGCCCCTTCATGTTGAGTTCCTAGTACAGTAGGGTTCAGCCAACAGTGCTGTCTGAAGCTTTCCTCAAATACCAAATACACCGGGGTATGTTTTCTGTGCTGCATAGTGATGCACCTGCTTATTTTATAGAGCCTGATGCACGTGTGAGTTCCTTTAAATTCACCCCTATGACTTTAAACTTCCTGAAGGCAAAGACAGCTTTTATTTGTCTGTTTCTTTAGCGACCAGGCATGTGCCTAGGGCATAGTGACAGCCACTATGACATCAAGTGACATCACTTGATGAAGGGAGGAAGGGAAGGAGAGAGGGAAAGAGAAAAAGAGGGGTAGGAAGTAATGAAAATAATAATAGGTATTGTAAGGAAAAAAGTGTCATTTCCAATAAGGGGCTTAATTTTATCGTACGAAAAGAATACTCATGTTAAGGAAAGAACACTGGTGAAGACTGCATCTAAGTAAAGTCGTCCCTTCTCGTTCTTACTGGCCATGCAAACGTAGGCAGTCACTGTGATCTTTATGGGCTCAGGTTCTCACTCTAGAAAGCTGAAATAACAACATATATTCATCCTCCTATTCCTGGGTACAGCAGCGGTCACATATAATGGTATTTGTCCTTGTGCTTCATATTTTAAATTTTTTAAAATGTTTATGTTTGAGAGAGGCAGAAAGAGTGTGAGCAGGGGAGGGGCAGAGAGAGAAGGAGACACAGAATCTGAAGCAGGCTCCAGGCTCCGAGCTGTCAGCACAGATCCTGACTCGGGCCATAAACTCATGAACTGTGAGATCATGACGTGAGCCGAAGTGGGGTTGGATGTTCAACCGATGGAGCCACCCAGGTGCCCCCATGTGCTTCGTATTTATAAAATACAGAGCAATTATAAGGTCTTATTATTTCAAAACATACCACAGATTAAAAATAAGATGAGAAAAATATAAATATTTAATTTATATGTAGCATATGTATACTTTTTTTTTTAAATGATGAGTGATTTTCTAATTAAAAGCAGTCTTAAATGGAAGTTATAAATACTCTGTAATTAAATATTTTTGTATGTTCTTAAGCACTCGGGCAATTACAGAACAGTTGTCAGGAAGCGTGGTTTAGTACCTAGCTGCATTTGCTTCTCCCTATCATATCCTTCAATTTCTGCTTTATTAAGCGTTATTAGTTTTTGTCTGGGATTCCAAACAAATATTTGAGAAATGTATCCATTAATTATAAGATGAAAAGCCTGGCAAGTAGTTATACATGTAGTGTGTAAGCACTTTTTCTTTAAAAAAAATTTTTTTTAATGTTTATTCATTATTGAAAGACAGAGAGAGAGCACAAGCAGGAGTGGGGCAGAGAGAGAGGGGGACACAGAATCTGAGGCAGGCTCCAGGCTCTGAGCAGTCAGCACAGAGACCAACGCGGGGCTCAAACTCACAGACCAGGAGATCATGACCTGAGCTTAAGTCGGACGCTTAACCAACTGAGCCACCCAGGTGCCCCGTAAGCACTTTTTCTTTTAAGATTTCATTTTTAAGTAATCTCTATACCCAACACAGGGCTTGAACCTACAACCCTGAGGTCAAGAGTCACAAGTTCCACCAACGAAGCCAGCCAAGTGCCCCCGGACTTATTTTTCATGTGTAGATTTTAGTATCACAAATCTAGGGCAACTTGAGGTTTTATTTGTCTAGAATATTCTATCCATTCACAGTCATCCATCTCAAACATTTCTATTCCTGGGTCTATCTGGAAGCCTAGAAATTCAAAATGAAAAACAGATTTGTGATGTCCTTTAATACATTCAGGAATATTCGTTTATATCTTGTATAATTGACAGTGTGTTATAAAAGCTAACAATTTGGTTTGTCACACCGTCTTGTCATTTTTGCTGCAGAAACAAATGACCCAAAATATCTCCAAAGATTTATTTCTTACTCTTATTACATCTGAGTTTTAAGTCTGTGGAAGTTACACATTTGTTTTTTATTTCAAAACCTAGGCTTCAGAAGCTACCCACCCATAGAGGAAATGGCATTTTTCTGGAAAAGAAAAAAAGAGCAGGCGATCTGGCAAAACCACAAGATAATTTAGTCCTTAAGCACTACATCACGACTGATAAAGCTGCCTTGAGAAGCTGGCCTCTTGGTCCTTCTGCCCACATATTTAAAACCCAAGTAAGTCAAGCGGCCAAGTTCATACCAGTGGGGTGGTGAAGTACATTTCTTCCATAGGAAGGCATTGCAGTTGCTTGGTGACACAGTGATATATAATTGACTTAGAGAAAAGAGGAAAACAAGAGTAATAGTGCAAAGAACAATGCCCATTCTCTTAAGCAGACATATCGCCAGCCCCTCCCCAAGGAAGACGTCTGAAATATTCAGTCCAGTCATGGTAATTAGATTCAAATTTCAACATTTATTGATAATCTCTATATCAGATCCAGGTCTGGTTTTTTTGAGTCTAGTGGCCCATGAGCACGTGCGCACACAACAAGACACACACTGCAATCTGACACCTACAGACTCAATGAAATAGTAGAATAGGGTCAGATATCCACACTCGACAGTGTTTTGCAGAAGTGGGATCAATGAGTGGTAAATAGTCATCACTGGCCATAGTAATTATGGATTTTTGTTGGCATATTTTTCAAGGAACATAAAAAGACTTCTTGATTATGACCTAAATTTGTTTCCTGGAAGCTCCCCAATCTGTTCTTCTCAGTGGCTCTTGTATCTACCTTCTGGACACTTCTTCCTTACTTATTAAATAATTAAACCTGCTCATATCCGAAGAGGGCATTGGATACTGTGCCTTCAGTTGTGGCCTGCTTCCTGGTTGTAGAAATGTTCAATCCCAGAAACGACTCTATATCTCAAATGGTCACCATCCCTTTAATTCATCTCGGCAGTTCTTTTGAGAGTACAGCTCTGTTAGCAACTGTATTTTTCATCTATTTGACTCCAATCATTGCTATTTGCAAACTGACATACTCACAGTGCTTTCTAAGGCAGCCCTCCACCTTTTTTCCCACAGTTATTCTTACTTACCTAAAGTTCCTTTGAGTTTATGAAACTTCCCTGGAAAGACACCCTTGGTCTGTTATCCTGACACATTTTGTTTAACTGGAATGATTGCTAGGAGCTACCTTAATCTATTCGGATTTTTTAAGCAAGAGTAAGATTACAATGATCTTAATTTGGTTTTTGCTCTAGGTTAATTATTAATTAGTCTCAGTTGTGTAGAGTACTTCCAAATTTTATTGCTTATTCGTTGCCTAACAGTCTGGATTATCTCATTCCACTTTACTTCTTGTTAACTAGTGAGTTCTCTTCGGATCTGATTCCTGTTTTGACGAATTCAGCTAATAACAAAGGTACATCTTATAAGTTCTGTTTGACCCCTTTTGCCAGAAGCACAAGTTAATTAGGTACATTATATTATTTAAGTGTTATTGTAGAAACACTGTTACCAATTTCATGAATACAGAAAAATTCATCAGTTCATAAAATGGGCTGCCATTTTCCATTGTCCAGTTATAATTTATTTGATGCTCACAGCACAGCCCTGAAGCCAATACTGCACACACTGAGTTGCTTGCTTGTTTGTTTTTTATGTCGTCATGCTTCACTCCTTGTACAATTTCTGAACTGCTCACCTGTGCAGTGTAAACAAATTACCCCAAAGTGTCCGTGGCTTATACCAGCAAATGTTTGTTCCTCTAATGCGGATGGATGTTTTCGACAGCTCTGCACATGCTCCACTTTTGTCTGCAGGTAGGGATGAAAAGGAATTATTCCCTATTGTGACGTGACCTTTGGTGGCAGATTAAAAACGAAAAACAAACAGCAAAGTTGGATAAAATCTCAAAACTTCTGTTTGGAATTGACATACTGCCGTAGCATTTACCAGGAGAAATCACATGGCCGACTAAATGGTTTCACTATGGATGTTCCTCTGTCTCCTCCCACAGGAAGGCAATGGAGATCCATGAGAAGCAATTGATTCATAACGGTCTTCCGGGGAATGGGAATAATTATCATCATGACAACACAAATGGTCTCACACTTATGTATACCTTTATGTGATAAGTGCTCGTTCATATTTTAAAGTTTTCTGTCCCCGCACTGTATCAGACTACCTAGATAGTCAGCTGTGTGTTTGTCCTTGACTTCTTCATTTCCATCCGGTGGATTGTCCTTCCAACTTTCTATATATGGGCTCAGCTTCATCTAATTATGTCAGCCTGGCAGCATATCAGGAACCAAATTTAGTACATGTCATCTGGAATTGGCTTTGATGCCCTAGTCTCATATATGGCGGAAGTGAGTTCCTGTCATTTCAGTGAAAATGAAGTCTGCTCCTGAATTCCTGGAGGTTTAGTTAACGTTCCAATTTCCTGCCTAACATTTGCCATCTGTCTCCCATGGAGGCTGGATCTTATTCTTTTCCCTTAGTTTTTTTGAATCGACAGGGCACTTGCAGTAGTAACACTACTCAAATACACACGAATATCTCTGCAAAGTTCCTTTCCAAGCCCCTCCAGCTTATCTTCATTTAATCCCATTATTGCAGAAAACAGAGATAGACCAAGTTGAGACTAGGTTTTCCATTTCCCACAGACCTTGCGACTTAAACTCTGATCAGCCCAATAAAGGCAAGCTTTATTCTAAAACAACATATTCTCAGTTTACTCTAAACTTCCTCTTATGTCACTTAGCATATGCTTTAGCTAAAACTGTATAGATTTTAGAGTTTGTTGCAAAACGAATATACATTTATTTGAGTCTGACCACCTACAGTAGCTGGAATACTTGTTAAATAGTTTGTGTTCAATAAATGACTATAAAAATAGCTGTGTACATGATATAGATACAGTGGATGTATACTCATTTTTTTTTCTTTTTACTAGCATAATCTTAAGGAACTAATGATGATATATAACATATCTGAGAATGTACAAGGGATCCCTAAAATGGATGGAATATAAAATCGAGTGTGTGTTTATGTGTGTATCAGTTGGGCCCCACGTGGTTTTAATAATTATTTGACAACTAGCAAGCTATACTTTTGTAAAAGCATGAATTGAAAGTTTGTATATCATGGAACTGGTGAGAGAGAGTAGAGTAATCATTTTTGATCTTCTGTAAACGATGATTTGGTGACTGAGATCCTGGGCCATGCTGAATGCTCACATGCACAGCACTCACATCCATACTGCCTGTGTCCGAGGGCAGGGGAGAATCCAATTCTAACCTCCATCCATAAACCAGTATTTGCGTTCCACTTCCTGCACAATAGGAGCATCCTTCCCTAATAACTCCCCACTGCCAACTTTCACCACTGTTTTTCGGCCAGTCCTTCTGCCTCCTGACCGCCCCTGGTGCTTCCCCATGTGGCCCTGCATGGCATGGCATGACTGCACTCCTCTTGGGAACTCTGAATAATAAATTCCTTTGTCAATGGCATTGACCTCTCCATGTCGTCACTTGGTCATGCCTATAAATGAAATCCTGGGTCCTTTTGAAAACAGAGAATTATGTTGCTGGTGAATAAGTTTAGCTGGCCCTATTTAGCTGACCAGAATAAATAAATGTAGCTGGCAGAATCAGCATATCTATCTGACTTCGTGGTTCTCTTCCATTCATCCTACATTTTAATACATCTCATGAACCAGTTGCATATTTAGTTTTCAGATAAACGTAGGCTCAAAAAGCCATGCTTTTTATAATGATGTACAGAAGAAATGTGTGGATCTCAAAGAGGCATTAATGAGAAATAAATAACTGGAATACATAAAATGAGATAAAGGTAAATAGCCTATGCAACCATTTCCACACTTGAAATTTGGAGAACTGCAAATATTGGAAATGTGCACTCCTCACATACCCTTACTGTCTTTTGCATGTTATTAGCAGTATCGGTGCCCTAGAAGGTTAACGACCAGCAGATCAGTAAAGTAACACCAAACAGCATTAAAATAGTCTCTATAGGGAGCTCTCAGGTGTCTTTCATGACATCACTCAAAACATTTATAAATGCTTACTTTTCTGTCAAAAGTCTTAAAGCCAGAGACACAGAGTGGTAATATTCAAAATTCCAAGTGTTGGGCTAAATGTTTCACTCTTGCTGAAGTTTCAACATTACAAGTGCCTATGTGGGGGCCCCTGGCTGGATCAGTCGGTACGGCATGCAGCTCTTGATCTCAAGGTCATAGGTTGAAGCCTCACGCTGGGCGTGCAGAGCTCACTTAGTGAAATAAATAAATCAAAAATTGTTAAAAAGTGCCTATGTGTGAAACTAAAATGCAGTCAAGTTGAAAGTGTAATCAATCCTTTAGCAAATCTTTAGTTCCTAAAGTGTGTATTTTGTGGTTTCTGGTAGATCATGAGCCTGCTTTTCCAAACTGGAAAAACTCCTCATAGGAATCTCCATTTGGGAAGTTCGATGATGGGGCTGTGTCTCTTTGTGTGATTTCCATATTTCTGGACAGATGAAAAGAAGTTTGTTTAGACTAGAAACGTTTAACTTCTGCGTTAGCCCTCCATGCCTTTTCTCTCCCTCGCCTGAGGTCCCCTTCCAGTAAGTTGTTCTCACTTGCCCTCATGTAATTGGGAGACGTCTCCTGCAAGATTGACATATACTTACCTAATGAAAAGAATAACGCTACAAACTTTGCCGTCCGTGAAGGAAAGCGCTAAAAAGAAATCATAGGTTAATAATTTATCATTTCTGAATATATTTGTTTTAATTTACTGTTTTCGTGTTAATCTTAGAAAGGGCTGTCATATTCATTACGTAAAGTACAACCTGAGGTGACAGCTGCTGTACGAAAATATTGTCATAGGTGGATCCACTAAGTACCGAAGACACACACGTGTGCCCCACTCACGAGTGCAGCCCTCGCTTTTCATTAAGCTCTCTCTTTGTCTCCTTCTGGGGTTTCACCACCAAGATACTTGAAAGAGCCTCCGTGTTTCCACTCCCTCAGCTCCCACTCATGTTTTAAATTATTAATACTCAGTTTCGCACAGCGCTCTTGGGATTCTCATCAATGACCGTCTAGGATCTGTATGATGAATTGAAAGGCACGGTTCGTTTTACCTGACGTTGTAGCCTCTACATTTTTAAAATTACCCTCGTATCCATGCTGTCACCGCAGGCGTCTACAGACCTCTGGACCCAACCTACACCTGCCCCAACAAGCCTGTCTCTGTGTCCAGCCAGCACCACAGTCCCCACGTGAGGGCAGAAAGTGTTACTGCCTACGCAGTCCTCCTCTCCTTTCCTGTATTTTCCGTATCACTAAACGGCACAACCATCCGCTTACTTTCTTTAAAAGTAAATATTCTGGGGTGAATTTCACTCTTTTTCATTCCCAACAATAAATTTAGTCTTCGCTTCAGGTTTAGTTGTCTGAGCGTTTCTGGGGAATGGTGTCTCCTCTCCCTGTTGCTGCCTGTGTCTTGATTCTTCAATGTCTCATTTAGATGATTCCAGTAGCCACCCTGACATTAGAATCCTCCCACACGTAGCCATCAAAATTACTATTTTAAGAAGCAAAACTGCTTCAGTTTTTTAACAGCCGAATTCTCTATCCCCAGATAAAAATCCAAGCTCCTTAGCCTTTCCCAGTTTGACTCTTGTTTTCTATTCAAATAGCCAGACACTAACCTTGTAACCCTTTTACTCTTCTGCCCCATTGAGCTTCTTTGAAACCCTCTTCGGCCACACGTTTTCTTCTTTGAGACTTTGGTTTTAATAACACTGAACCCTCTTCTTTTCTCAAACTTATCTTCCACCCAATCTAAATATCTGTGCATCAGGTGAAATCTTGCCTGATCTCCCTGAAGAGTTTAATTACCTGACAGCTCTTCCTCCCAAAGCACTTTCCTCACAGGTCATTTATGCCCTGAGCCTGGATTTGATCTGGCGAAGGACAGAGTTCCTTAGGCCAGCTTAAGTTGTAAGTTCTTTGAGGACATAGGAACTGCTGATTCACATTTGCTTCTTCAGCTCCAAGTACTTTAAATGAGCTAATTAAAATCTTCAGTGACCACACCACCTTCCAAGCAATGCCCGAACCCGAGTTCTCAGATCTCTACGGCATTTTCTCCAGTGCATTCTTCTTATTCTCATCAACTTGAAGCACCTTTCTTATCCCTGCTATAAGTCTTTGCTCATGTTCAAGTGGTTGCCAAGTTGAAGCCACTCTTCATTACACAGCACAGACTCTTCTTCCTTAGAACTCTCACATCCATAGCCGATAGTTGGCTGATGATACATGAATAACATTACATGAATGTTGGTCTGTGCCAAACTCATACCCTTTAACATTCAGATTAACACTCCTATTCCAATCACATTAGGTGTAACTTTCTTAGAACATCTACGTCTGACCTCATAATCATTCCTTATCATATGTGAGTCCCAGGGGTGTGTGGGAGCCAGCTCCTAATGGTTCATGAGAGCCCATTCTAAAATCTTCAGGAATTTTGTAAATAAGTTGTAAAATTATAGACGTTCTTTAAAAATTAAATTATGCAAAATTACAATTATATTAAAAACAGAAGAAATAAAAACTTAAAGCTTATTATTTCATAATTATTTACTTATTTATTTTTATTTATTTATGTTTTATCTTAGAGCACATGAGCGGGGGAGAGGGGCAGAGGGAGAAAGAGAGAGAATCTTGAGCAAGTTCCATACTCAGCACAGAGCTTGATACAGAGCTCAATCCCATGACCCTGGGATCACACCCTGAGCCCAAATCAAGACTCAGACACTCAACTGACTGAGCCACCCAGGCACCATCATAATCATTTTACTATTATATGCTTCTAAGTTATTTATATCTGTTGTGGGAATACCATATAATATACTATTGTGCATCTATTCTAAACATTGCCTTCAATAGTGTCCCTCAGCTTGAAATCAGCCATAGTGGGAATATTTACATCACAGTAGTCGGAAAACTCTGCAAATCAGGCTTTGAGTTATTGTTTCAACAAAACAGGAATTATCTAAACTTCAGAAAATTATGTAGAAAATGTTAATAATACTGTTTAAGTGTAGAAATGTGTTGTGTCTGTAGCCATTGCTTTGAAAATAACACAAATTTTAGAAAAAAATCTTTAAATTTTTAAAAACTGTTAATTGATTCAGGAGAGAAGCTATTCCTTCCATTGGTGGAAGAGTATATTTTCAACATACATCTTCATTGGGGTTTTTTTGCACTCATTAATTTAAATGAAAATATCAAATAACATTCATGTTAGAATGGCAGTTGTTCATCAATGGCAACCATAGTCAGTTGGCAAAGATTCAGCAAAATCAAGGAAAGCATTTTGGGAGTCGATTAGCTGTATGGAAATGGGAGCAAAGAACATTTCATATTGTATTACAATATGTGTTACAAAGGCTTTCCCTCTTTCTCTGCAGTTTCTCTACCTCAGTTATTCATACACAATCATAGCTATTCCCAAAGGACTCCCATTGCCTTAAATCCCATAACCTAATAGTTGCCATAAACTGACCCAATTTTCTAGTGTACAGCTTAAAACTTCCTTTGAGAAAGATATTTACTGGCCCCGCTTGAATAAAGAAAACCCTCTTGGTCCAATCAGTTACAGTCATGAGGGTAAGTATGCTCTTGATGGGGGCCAGGTCCTACGCAGGAAGTCCTCAGAAAAGAAAATAAGAACTAAGAATAGACATCTGGAGATTTTTCTAACCAAATTACAACTTTTTTTTAAATGTATTTATTTATTTATTTATTTAGAGAGAGAGAGAGAGAGAGAGCATGGAGGAGGGGCAGATGGGAGGGGGAGAGAATCCCAAGCAGGCTCCATGCTGTCAGCACAGAGCCAGACGCAGGGCTTGAACTCACGAACCATGAGGTCATGACCCAAGCCAAAATCAAAAGTCGGATACTTAACTGACTGAGCCACCCAGGCGTCCCCCTCTTTTAAAAGTTTATTTATTTATTTAGAGGGGCGCCTGGGTGGCTCAGTCGGTTGGGCATCCGACTTCAACTCAGGTCACGATCTCACTGTTCCCGAGTTCGAGCCCCATGTCGGTCTCTGTGCTGACTGCTCAGAGCCTGGAGCTGCTTGGGATTCTGTGTCTCCCTCTCTCTCTGCCCCTCTCCTGCTCGTGCTCTGTCTCTCTCTCTCTCTGTCTGTCAAAAATAAATAAACATTAAAAAAAATTTTAAACAGTTTATTTATTTATTTATTTTGAGAGAGAGCGAGAGAGTAAATTTCTACTTAGTTTTAAGCAGCTTCCTTATTTAGCTTAGAATGTGTCTCATGCTTATTTGATTAGAAGCATAGCTTTAATAATATAGTATCTTTGAAGAATATTCTTTTCTCTGGATACTTTGTAGTAATTTCGATTTTGAAAACAATTTATACTTCAAAATTATCTGTTCTTTGATCTTAACATTTTGAACTGGATCCATTTCTGAAAGCATGACCATTACAACGAAGGATCACAGGAAGATATACCCCAGAATGTGCCACTTTGGCATAAAGATTATTTTGACTTAAAAGTAATCAAAACCCAGCAGATGCAGGAAAAGCTCTCTGCCTCCCCCTCAAATGCCTAAATTTAGTTTGGAAAGGAGAACCTGTACCAAGAAAGGAGCTTTGAAGGGAAACTCCCCTCTACCTAAGAAAAGTATCTACATAATAGGGCAACTCTTGTTTTTTAAATCATCTCCTGTCACTTTCGTGCTAATGGCCTTCTCCCCTTTTCTATCCCCAGACCCTTACCCCTCCTTAGCTTATGTAAGCTTCATCTTGCCTCATTGTCTTTGCTGTGTGTGGAATCCCTGAATGTATACCTATTAAATTTGATTTTTTCCTGTTAATTGTCTCATATCAATTTGAATCTAAATCCAGCTCAGAGGAAGGTCTTCCTCCTCAACAACAGAATCTGTACTTCCATTGCATTTTACTTATAAATCAAATAAGATATAAAATTTAAGGGGCTCTTGGGTGGTTCAGCTTCAGCTCAGGTCATGCTCAGGTCGTGAGCTCACAGTTTGTGAGTTCAAGTACAGCTTCTGGCTGTGCTCTAACAGCTCAGAGCCAGAAGCCTGCTTCAGATTCTGTGTCTCCTTCTCTCTGCCCCTCCCTCACTTGCACTCTGTGTCTCTCTCTCTGTGTCTCAAAAATAAATAAACATTAAAAAAATTTGTAATAAATTAAAAAAAATAAAACCACTATTATATGTTACAATTTTTCTATAACTTAAGGCAATATCTAAATGGAAATTATCACAATGAACTAGCTTATGTGGTTAATTAATAGCTTATGTGGTTAATAAAATCAGAAAAATGTTTGTGATTAATTTTCATAATTAATGACAAAATTATTAAAATCATCTATCATTTCTCTAAATAAACATGGGAAATAATGCTCTAATGTCCCAGAGGTCATCAAGGCATGGAACTTCAAACAAATATAACCACCAAGTCTAAATGATGATTTATGGTCATGGATATACATATGAATCACAAGTGTATATCTATAAATATTCCTAATTATATATATATAATATAACATATATATATTCCTAATTACATTTGAAACCAAGAGGCACTGCTGTTATTGACATAAAATACAATTCAGTATTTTTAAAATATTGGTATGCAAGAAATAAAATACTGTTTTCAGGAAGAGGGCTAGGGACAGTTGATTTACTAACAATTCTCCTTATGGCAAAAAAAAAAAATCCAGACACTTCTAATATCTCTGCCTCTTTTAAAATAAATTCTAAGCACACTGAAATGCTACAGATTTGTTCTAACAGAGCAAAGTATGTAGATCAGGTGCCTGGTTTTCTAATAAATACTTACATGCTGTCGGATACGCTTGTCAAGATGCCACAGTTGTAAGTAAAAAGCCATATCCTTCAGAAAAATAGTTGGTATCTATAATGAATACACAGGGACAGCAATAGTTACTGTCTACTAAAATTATAACCCAACTGCTATTTTACAATTTCAGGAAGCACCATAGCTCATAATAGCAGTAATTTACATGCAAACAGACACAACTGTGTTATTTTACTACCAATTATAGTCTTATATATATTTCCATGTCACTGTCTACATCTGAAAATGGAATTAATTTAGAAGCTTAAAGAATACAAACTAGTTCACCACAAGAAAACATGCTAACAAATGCTGGATTTCTAAAACAAGGAATCAATACATATTTATTAAACTCATATTAATTATGAATAAAACTACAATTAGGTGTGCAGAGGATACTGCTTGCCTTTCCAATATCTGGCACCATTGACAGAAGAGCATGTGTTAAGAGAAATGAAAAGAAAAACTCAGTTTCATATAGCGTATAATACATTCTAGCTCTCAGACTTTTGAAGATCTCAGTTTCATGTTTCCTGGCTTTTATGGCAAAAGCATTCATTCAATGAACATTTAAGCTGCTAGCCAGTCTAGATGATACATAGACGTATCACTCACTTTTTTTCTCAATGAGCTCATAGTTAACCAGCTGAGAAAGGATACACTCACACAGAATACACTTCTCAAGAGAAAAAAATATAGTGTAAACACTGAATATCACCATCTTTCTTAAGGAGGAATGTGATGGCAATAAAATGAATCTCTTGAAGTTTGATTTTGTGACCACATACCCATTACTTTTCACTAACTTAGGCAACCACAAAACAACTTGAAAAGATTTTGTGTAAAAATTGACTGCATATCTGAGGAGTGATATTTGGGGTGGTAATTTCGGTAATTTCCAATTGTCCTCACACACACCTTTTCCTTTTGAAAGGCATGACAAGAAGAGGCTCAGAATTGGGGTGAGGAGGCAGCTAATTTACAGGACCCAGGGCAAAGTCTTCTCTTGCCTGAGTTTAAGAGAGGGATTAATATGGAGAATAGTTTGAAACGACTAGCGATTGGGATTGTTACTTGCTGTATGGCATAATGTCAACACTGTGTATGGTTTAGTTTGGACCTATTGTGGAGCGATGCATTAAATATAAAATATGCATTTTTAATGAAACATCATTCTGAATTATGTCTCATCAACAAAGTTGATATTGAACATAAAAGTTGCACAAAATTATTTTTTTAACATTCATAATCCAACATAGAGGTCCTAGGGATATTACTAAGCATATGAAAATTAGGAGAGAAAAAAATTACTGAAGTATCAGCATCTACTTCAAAAATTAATGCTTGGATGCATATTGCTCTGTGAGGCATGCATTTTTATATAGATCAAATGATTTCTTGTAATTAATTGAACTCATCTGCAATGCTAAGTTTTGTTGTGTATTCATGAAAGTTAAGATAATAGCTTTTAAGGCGTTAGCTTCATTAGCAACAGAAGATTTTAAAAATTCAATAACAGAATTCAAGAAATCTAGTTAATTTCAATAACGTTTGACATTTTTCAGTTCAATTCATAGAATCAAAGTAAATCTTCAGAAAGTTTATCCACATAAGGTGACATATCTTATATTTTATAAATGCTACTTACAGTTAGTTAAAAATTAAATGATGAAGATAAAACAATTTCAAGATGATAACACAGAGAACATTTTCCATGAATTATTATATAAAAGAAAAGAACATTCTCATCAAATTTAAAAAATTTTATAATAAAATCAGAAAATGAAATCAAAAGACATACAGATTATAACCCACAAGTATCTGGTCAAATAATCTTCAACAAAGCAGGAAAGAACACCCAATGGGGAAGACAGTCTCTTCAACAAATGGTGTTGGGAAAACTGGACAGCAACATGCAGAAGAATAAAACTGAACCACTTTCCTACACCATACACAAAAATAAACTCAAAATGGATTAAAGAGCTAAATGTGAGGCTGAAACCAGAAAAATCCTATAGGAAAACACAGGCAGTAACCTCTTTTGTTCCTCAAAGAGTTAAAAATACAACTACACTAGGATCCAGCATTTGTACTACTAGGTATTTACCCAAAGAATGCAAAAAATAATAATTCAAAGAACATATATACCCTATGTTTATAGTAGCATTATCTGCAACCGTCAAATTTGGAAATGGCCCAAGTGCCCATCATCTGATGAATGGGTAAAGAAGTAGTATATTATGGAATAATGGAATATTATTCAGTCATAAGATGAATGAAATCTTGCCATTTGCAAATGACACAGATGAAGCTAGGGAGTATTATGCTTCATGAAATAAGGCAGAGAAAGACAAATACCATATGATTTCACTCATATGTGGAATTTAAGGAACAAACCAAATGAGCATAGAGGAAAAAAGAGGGAGGGAGGCCAACCAAGAAACAGACTTTTGTTTTTCATTAAAAAGACTATATTTACTTATTTTTGAGAGAGACAAAGTGTGAACAGGGGAGGGGCAGAGAAAGAGGGAGACACAGAATCTGAGGCAGGCTCCAGGCTCTGAACTGTCAGCACAGAGCCTGACGCAGGGCTCGAACTCTTGAACCATGGAATCATGACCTGAGTCGAAGTCTGATGCTTAACTGACCTAGCCACCCAGATGCCCCAGAAACAGACCTTTAACTATAGAGAACAGACTGATGGCTACCAGAGGGGAGGTGGGTGGGGAAGGGTGAAGTAAGTGATGGAGATTAAGGAGTGCACTTTCTGTGATGAGCACCAGGTGATTTAAGGAAGTGCTGAATCACTATATTATATCCTGAAGATAATATTACACTGTATTTTAGCTAACTAGAATTTAAATTAAAACTTAAAAAAAAGATGTACAGATTGTCAAAGAAGAGATTTTTAAAACGATCCTCTTCTCAGGCATGATTATCTACATATCATATTCCATAGGATCTGCTGAGAAGCTGCTACAGCAAATAAGTGGCTTTAACAAAGCTTCCAGAACACAAGGTAAATTTTAAAAAATAGTATTTCTAAACCCTAGAAATAAAAACTTAGAAGTTGAAAATTACCATTTACAACGATACCACAAAAATGAAACACATAGTTATAAATCCTGCAAAATACGTGTAAGACTTGTCTGCTGCAAAGTGTAACGATATTCACACATATATGGTCAATCGATTTTCTGCAAAGGTCCACAGGAAAAATGCCTAGAAACTGAAATGTACTTGGAATTGATTGTGTTGAAGACATAATTCATAAATACTTCCAAATAAGCTACACTTTTCACTGTACTAATTGAATTAGAAGCCATCGTTTTCAAAATGTATGGATTCTTTGTACAGTTTGTTGTTACTAATTTTAATGAAGAATGTCCTATTGAACACAAAAAGATGCTTTACCATGTAATTTATTTCCTTCTTCCTATTATCAATTGAAAACTTAAAAGGTAGGGATTGCAAAATCAACTAAATGTCCTACAAGTGTTTTAATTTTTATTTTAATGAGTTCTGTGTTTTTGTCTTTTGTGCTCACAACTGTTGTAATGTATTTAACTTAATTAGTTAATGATTTTACCTCCAAAAGTTTTCAGTTTTTAAGATTGTTTTGGAATATAATTATTGAAATAAAAATTTGGGAATATGAAATATTGAAATGTATCAATTTGGTGTCAAAGGAATAACTAAAATATAAAATAATTAGTTTTAAACTGCGCACAAGAGTGTTTCATTTAGCAACCATACATGGACAAAAATAGCCATGTTAAGGAACCATCAAAGCACAAAAGCCTAATAATGTTATTTTAGAACAACAACAAAAATAAAGTGCAAGATTCAATTTCTATAATTTTTTAACATTTATTTGTTTTTGAGAGACAGACAGAGCGTGAGCAGGGAAGAGGCAGAGAGAGAGAGAGAGACAGACAGACAGACAGACAGAATCCAAAGTAGGCTCCAGGCTCTGAGCTGTCAGCACAGACCCCGACGTGGGGCTTGAACCTATGAACTGTGAGATCATGACCTGAGCTGAAGTCAGATGCTTAACCGACTGAAACATGCAGGTGCCCCAAGATTCAATTTTTAAGTGTTATAACTGGGAAAAAAATCTTTCAAAGGAGCTTCTACTTGAAATTGGATAAATTATATTTTATAGCATCGTGGAATTAAATTGAGCCCTACACTCTTTTTAACATCTAAATTTGGCAAAACATCCAAAACAGTTCATCTAATTTAGCAAGTCTTTAATTAAAATACTATTTGTCAATAAAATGTAATCCAATGAAGGTAAAATAGTCTATACCTGTGAAAACATTTGGATAATATTTATACATTTAAAAAATTTAAAAAATGTATCCATTACTTAGGATTTCCTCTGACTTTGCCAGGTAAGCTGTGAAGACAGTGCTTTCTTAATTAAAAACTTAAGTTTAACAGTAAAGAATAAACAAAAAGTGTAAGCTATTTAAAATTTGTGAACCATAAAATGCAGTTTTTAAGACTATTGCAGGCAATTTTTTAAGAAATAAACAACTCACAACTTAAAAACATCATTTTCACAAAGTACTAGTTGCAGAGTATTATTAGGTAGGATAAGTTAAAGTATGGAAATACAGCTCAGACCATTTTATTTATGCTATTTTTAAAGCCCCTGAAATTAGTAAAACATTCATGTAATCTCAATTGAATAAATGTAGATAGATGTTAATTTATAGAATAAATTCATTTTAGTAATATTTTTGAATATGACTATTTCTATAGTGAACAATATAATCAGTCCGGCATTCTGTTGAATAAATATTTCACAAAAAATGTGTAAAAATAGATTCTATTTCTGAGCTTTCTCCCACTCTTTCACCTATCCTGTTTTGAATGATACTTTTTCTTTTCTTTTTTAACTTTCCCTTCACAACTCTAACATTGTAGTAGGGTCCAGCAGAGATTTTTAGGATAAATGCTTATATATTTTTTTTTCTCTTTTGGTTCCCTGCTACTAAATATATTATCTTTCCATTTGAACAAGACTTTACTTAATAAATAGAACAGAGGGGTCGTTATTTTCATCATCCCTTAAAGAAATATTCCAGAAGTTTACTATATAGTTGGCCATATTCCTGGAGTTGGGGTGAGGTAATAGGCCAACCAACATTTAAGTTCCTGCTTTATTTTCCTTGATCGTCTACAGGGGAGATGTAGCTTAAACATCCCCAATCCCCACATGTGCTAAATGTACCACCAGGACTACATGACCGGGACACTGAATTAAGGCTAGTGTTCTCTTGACTGCTTCTTCTTTTTTTTTTTTTAAGTTTATTTATTTTGAGAGACAGAGCAGAGGAGGGGCAGAGAGAGAGAGGGAGAGGGAGAGAGAGAGAGAGAGAGAGAGAGAGAATCCCAGGCAGGCTCCATGCTGTCAGAACGGAGCTCCATGCGGGGCTTGAACTCTCGAACCGTGAGATCATGACCTGAGCCAAAACCAAGAGTCAGACGCTTAACCGACTGAGCCATCCAGGCGCCCCTCTTGAACACTTCTGATACAGATGTTTGATATATTCATGAGATTCCTCTGTGGAAGGGACTTTAGTTGAGTTGAAATGATAAGTAAGGATTACTAAATATAAAAAGAGTAGGAAACACGGGTGCCTGAGTGGTTCAGTCGTTTAAGCATCCACTCTTGATTTTAGCTCAGGTCGTGATCTCACCATTTTGGAGATCGAGCCCTGAGTGGGGATCTGTGCTGACAGTGCAGAGCCTGCTTGGGATTCTTTCTCTCCCTCCCTGCCTTTCTCTCATTCTCTCTCTCTCTCTCTCTCTCTCTGACACTCCGTAGCTCAATCACTCTTTTTCTCAAAACATAAATAAACTTTTATTTTAAAGAGTAGGAAACAAAGTGGCAAAAACAGAGGTGGGATGACTTGGGACATGAGAGGTAGGAGGGCCTTGAAGGCAGTGAGAATAAACTGTTGTAAAATGAGCCCCATTAGAAGGGGACCCAAACACCACAAGCTCCGTGTCACAGGTTAAGGAGTTTAGCATTAATGGATCATAAGCAGAGAAGAGTAGGATCAAATTTGCATTTTGAAAGGACAAATGTGTGTGTGTGTGTGTGTGTGTGTGTGTGCGCGCTTTGTGTGTATGGGGTGTGGGTGTGTCTGTCTGTCTGTCTTAGAAAAGGACACAGAAGGAATGCTATGAATACTAACTACAGTTAATGGGGAGTTAGATATGAGGTGTGTTGTGTTACAATTAATAAAACCATATATAATGGACTATAAATGGCAGTTGGGAAGTATGAGAAACACAGCTCCATCCGTCTCTGAATGTTCAGTTAAAAAAAAAAGTTTTAATTAACTTTTAATCAAAAATATTCTATTGAGGAGTGACTGATATATAATGTTATACTAGTTTTAGGTGTACAATATAATGATTCAACATTTGTTTATACTATAAACTGGTTGCCATAATAAGTCTAGTTGCCATCCATCACTATGAAAGTTACAACATTTTTTTTCTTGGGATGAGAACTTTTAAGATTTACTCTCTTGACAGCTTTCACATATGCACTACAATATTGCGCACTGTCTTCCCCACGCTGTACTTTACATCTCCACGACTTATTTTATCACTGGAAGTGTGTAGCTCTTGACCTTCTTCATCCCTTTTGCCCACCTCCCCAACCCCCTGCCTCCTGGCAACCACCATTCTGTTCTCTGTATCTATGAGTTCTGTTTCGTTTTGTGTGTTCAATGCTTACGATTTTTAGATTTCATGTGTAAGTGATATCATCTATTTGTTTTTCTCTGTCTTATTTCGCTTAGCATAATACCCTCTAGGTTCATCCATACTGTAATACTTGGCAGGATTTCATCCTTTTTATGGCTTTTCTATGCTATATGTACATACATATACCATATCTCCTTTATTCATCTATCCGTTTATGGACACTTAGATTGTTTCCACACATTGGTTATTATAAACTACAATGCTACAATGGTCATAAGAGAGCATGTCTTTCCAATTAGTGGTTTTATTTTCTTTAGATAAATACTCAGAAGCGGAATTCCTGGATCACATAGTTGTTCTACTTTTAATTTTATAAGGAGCCACCACACTGTTTTTCATAGTGGCTGCGCCAGTTTACGTTCCCACCAACAGTGCATGAGTGATTGGTTTTTCCACATTTCTGCCAGCACCTATTATCTCTTACCTTCTCAATAATAACCATTCTAACAGGTGTTAAGGTGATATCTCACTTTGGTTTTGATCTGTATTTCCCTGATAATTAGTGATGAGCATCTTTTCATGAACCTGTTAATCATGTGTGTATTTTCTTTGGAAAAATGTCTATTCAAGTCATTTTTCCAATGTAAAATTGGATTATTTGGGTTTTGTTTGTGTTTTTTTGCTATTGAATTGTAGGAGTTTTTCGATTTTTTGTTCTTTTCTTGTTTTTCTCTTTAAATGTTCATTTATTTATTTTGAGAGGGACAGAGGGTGTGGGGGGACATGGAGGAGGGACAGGGAGAGAGGGAGAGAGAGAATCCCAAGCAGGTTCTGAGCTGTCAGAGCAGAGCCGGACATAGGGCTCGATCTCAGACCATGAGATCATGACCTGAGCCAAAATCTAGAGTCGGGTGCTTAGCTGACTGAGCCACTCAGTCACCCCTGTATATTTTGGATGTAAAGTACCTATCAGATACATGATTTGCAAATATTTTCACCTCTTCTGTAGGTTGCCTTCTCATTATGTTAATTATTTCTTCTGGTGTGAAGAAAGTTTGTGGTTTGATGTCATCCTGCTCCAAATGTTTATTTTTGCTCTTTTGCCTGTGCTTTTGGTGTCATATTTAATCACTTATTGCCAAAAACAATATCTCTATGCTGTCTTCTAGAAGTATTAGATGAGCTTCAAGTCTTACATTTTGTCCCTATACATTTCAAGTTAGTTTTTGTGGTTGGTGTAAGATTAGGCTCTAGACACTGGGTGTTGTATGGAAACCAATTTGACAATAAATTTCATATATTAAAAAAATAAAATAATAAAATAAAATAAAATAAAATAAAATAAAATAAAATAAAATAAAATAAAATAAAAGATTAGGCTCTAGATTTATTCTTTGTCTGTGGATTTCCTTTTTTTCTTAACACAATTTGTTGAAAAGATGATTATTTCTTCTTTGAGTGTTCTTGGCTTCCTTGTCAAGTATTAGTTGACTGTGAATACGTGACTTTATTTCTGGGCTCTTGATTCTGCCTCATTGGTTTTATGTGTCTGTTTTTATGCCAGCAGCATAATTTTTTTTTATTGTTGTAGTTTTGTAGTATGATCTTAAATCAAGAAGTGTGATGTGTGATTCCTCCAGTTCTGTGCTTTAGCAAGATTGGTTTGGCCATTTGGGACTTTTGTGTTTCCTTTGAATTTCAGGTTTTGTTTTTTCTGTGACAAATACCATTGGAATTTTGATAGGGATAGCACTGAATCTATAGATGGCTTTGGATAGTATGAACATTTTAATAATACGAACCCTTCCTATCCATGACCATGGGATATTTTTCCATTAATTTGTGTCTACCTCAATATTTGTTCTCAAGATACATATCTTTCACTTCCTTATTTAAATTTAGTAAATTTAATCTGCTTCAGTTACTATACTCAGTTGTCCAGAGAGAATCTCACAGACATACTACGGAACAAGAGAACCAAGCTAAATCAGTATGTGATATAGGATTCCATTTAGATCAAATTTTTAAAATCTCCAAAAATAACTCTATGCCTCCCTTTGGAAGAGATGGGGCAGGAGAATCAAGGATTTGCTCTGGAAAGCCATTCTATATCTTGATGAGCATGGTGGTGTCTTACCTTGAAAATAGGCAGATAATAGCTTTTAGAAAGACAAAAGGTGAAAAACAAAAGGTGGCTATTTGAAAACTAGTGTAGTGCATGTTAGCATGTTAGCACACACAATAGCACTTTGGGTGACAATGGTGGGTCCGTGTGGTGAGGTTTAAGGAACTTAAAAATTGAATATAGCAATTGTAGTCAAAGGGCTTAAAAACCCAGTTCAAGAAAGTCTAAAGTATGATGATTTGGGGGTAAAGAGATTTCATAGGTTGAGATAGTTCAAGATATCTCACTACCTACATGTAATGCAAATAACATGTTTTATACATGTCTTATTTTATATATCTGCTTACATATGTGGTTTATTTTATTATTTTCCTTAAACCTAAGAGTGCTTGTCCTGTATTTCTGATACTTCAAGGAATGGTCACAAGAAAAGGAGATAATGTCATTTGGTGAAATTACATACAATAATCACCTGGGGAAATTTATGAAAAACATTATAAGGAGACACACTCATAAATCAAATATTTCTTTTAAAAAAAGATCCATGCTTGTAGCTTTGGTTACACAGTGTAGACTTTTAAAATATTGTTTGTACTTGCAGTTTTACCTCAAAATATTTTAGGAAGAGAAACGATGGTGTACTTGTTATAACAGTGTTGGCCTACATACGTAGTGTTAAAGTCATTGAACAGTAGGGATCCTTTCGGATCAGTCAGTTCCACATATAGAGGCACACGTTTGCTAGAATATCGGTTGCATTAAAATTGTATTCCATCTACCGAAGTTAAGGAAGTAACACAAAAGTACCTATTGAGAAGTATGCATTCACACAGACACACAAAGCAAACATTAAAATTCTGATGAACTAAAGTAAAGTTCTTGAACTAAATTATGGCCCTTTGCACATGAAAATTCAGATGAATAATATTTGTTGGTCTTATTATTGTTAAAGGCCTATTACAATATTAGAGCAAAACGCAAAACAGAGTAACAGATATATTGGCTTACTATATTTACCTAGAACATATGGGATAAAGTCATCTTTAAGAAACATGGCTTGGATTGTTAAAGAACGAATATAAGGGAGAAGTTTGCATTGAGATTTGACCGCTGCTGTGTTTAGTGTAAATAAGTGTGGCTCACATAATTATGCGCTTGGTAGTTGATAGAAACACTTGTACGGCTAAGGGCTGAAACACAGTTAGTAAGTTTTGTGATTGATTTTCAAATCATTCATAGTCTTAAAACCACATGGAGTTGCTTTTAGACATTTTTAAGGAAACAATAAAATTATTCTTTGGTCACTTTGTTAGTGACAGTTTAGCTTACAGTGCTTCCTACTATATTGACTGGATCCAAGATTATGAAGACATACATTATGTTATAGATTGGCTTATATAATACATATTTTATTATCTATGATTCTGAAATATCCAGAAGTCTCCTCCACTCTCCTAAATCATTACAAATTACTATATCATATATGATGGGAAACCTGTGGAATTATAGTCACATTTTTAATAATAATCAATTTCAGAATATAATGTTATGTAAAAGTAAAATATGTTTTCTTTGTTGTCTTCAAATAAATTTTTTCTTTATCTTATTTTGTGTAGAAAACTAATATTTAACAAGATACATAGCCTATAGAGTAAAAATGGATAAAGTGGCAATGTTTATTATATATTATTCTATTTTGTCTAGTAGAGAAGTACAAATTCGAATGGCTTTGCTAATAATCACCTTGCAAATGTTATTTATTTAAAATACATATTGCATGATATTTTAAAATTTGTTTTGGGGATTGACTATGTTATTTTAGACCTACTCAAAAACAAGCAACATTATAAAAAAGTGATATGATGGTTACTCATGGTCATTTTAAACTCCAATTTATACAAACATCCACAAAATGAATGCCCAAAGGACTCATCACAAAGGAATAAATGGCTTCTCTCTAAGAAGTAAGCTCAAAACTCAGGTATGTATTTTTATTAGAGAAAATAAAAATCAGTATCTCCTTGTATGTATCTGTGTGACTATAATAGATTCATTGTTATACATGGACTGTGTCTAATAATAATGCCAACTTTGGTTAAGACTCTTTAATGCCAATCATTTCATATATACTTTTTTGAAAACTTCTTCTTATGGGTTCTTAGTATTTATTTGGTATTATCAAGAAGAAAGCCCCCAAAAGGATATTCAGTCTGCATAATGCCCTGCTCTTTAGCTCTGGCCACTATGGGAGAGGGGCCTAGGCTTTGCCTGGCCTCAGTGAGGCCTGGATGTGGCCAGGAGAGGATGGTTCATATCCTATCTGAGGCTGCAAGAAGATCAGTGGCAAAGTGTACTAATTTGGGCAAAATTGAAGTACTTCATGGGTCTAAATTATGACCTGTCATTGTGGTTCATAATCAACATCTGTCATCAGAAGGTCCATCAGGCTGTGACCATCTACTGCTAACTGGTATTATTTTCATATGCTGTGGCCATTGTTACAAGGAACGGATATATGTGTTATTACCAGGGGTGTGTTTGCAATTTGCTTTTCCATTCACATGTCCATTTTGTGAATAATAAGTATCGTAAACTGAGCACAGAATATATTATGGAAACCAGGCATTCTGGGTGGCCTACAGCAATATGGTCACCCTGGTCTTCCTCTGATTCCTCAAACACACCTTGTTTAAGCCCAGTTCCCAGCCTTTGTATTTGATGTTCTCTGTGCCTGGAGGACTCAACACCCTAATCTCCTCCTGGCTGGATCCTTCTTTTCTTTCAGGCATCACCTTCAGGGCAGGCTTTGCCTGGCACTCCCAAGTAGCTACAAGTTCACTTTCAATCCCATCACCTTAGTTTATTACTATGTTTTGTTTTACCATTTGTTTACTTTTTGTTCTCTGTCTTCTCTCACTATAGTGAATACTGCAAGTGTTTCCTAGGTAATTCACTGGGTCTTATTAATGGGTCTAATTAATGGGTCTCTTACCTTTGCCGTCTCATAGATAAGGATGTGGGCCACACCGGAAAAGGTGCTGTTGGCAAGTTTGGACCATTTCTATGTTCCTCTGTCTCTCTTCACATACCACTGATGTGGCAAGTGAGTCCAGATCACCTTCCTTTTTCCTTTCTCAGGGGCAGACCGATGGGTAATGCCTTGTATTGCTCCAAGTAAAGAGTCTTTATCCTTCACATCCTCATTTCCTATCACACTTCCTTTCTGCTCTATCCTCGACGGCATTCTCCACTTCTGGTCAGTCACCTCTGACACTTTCTCATTCAATGAGTTTAGTTAGATACATTACAATGATTGTATCCTTCTCAGGGTCAAAGACATATTCATCTTTATGTATGAAAAATTGATGCAAGAAATGTTTATTAAAATATACTTTGCTCTGGGTTTAAATGTGCCTGTTAGTTGATGAAATTCACAGTAATTTTTACAGAATAAATAAAATGGCCTAGAGAGTTTTTCAATTTTCTCAGTCTCCCTGACACAGTTTCCTCCCAGAATAATCATAGATTAAATTCTTACGAGGTGGTTATATGTGATAGCTCAGGAAAAGATTCTAGTATCCTCAAATTTGGTAATTCAGGGCAATATAATAAATTATAGAGAACTGTTAAATCTTAATTAACAACAAGTAGGGAGCACCCTCCTTTCTCAGCTGATCTAGCTTCTACACGATCTTAAACAATTGTATGTTTTGAAAACATTATCAGCTAAAGACTATGCTTGAATATCTTCGGAATTAATGGGTAATGCTAATAACTAACACAGCAGTAAAACGCGTTGGTTTGATCCTTGGATACTTGTTTCCTGGCTAAAACAACATTTGTCTTTTCTCCAACAGTAAGAGTTAAAGTAAAGCAAAGCAAGCAAGCAAACAAATCACACACACACACACACACACACACACACACACACACACTTGAGGATCTCTAGTGAATCTCCAAAAGTATATGGTCTTTGGAATAAGCCAATGACTGCACAAAGCAGGCTTCTTCTGCCTAAAACCACCAGAATAAGACAACCCTAATGCCAGATGCCACAATCTGCAATATGTTTAGGTGCAAGTTTTGTTCTTTAGCCTCTACACTACTTTCTTTCCTCCTATTGGTATAAGATTCTAAATTGTTAGTAGACATCCTTCTCCTTAAATCATGGTATTCCCGACTCTTATCATTGATAACCACTAGGTTATATGATGTCATTGTAATACCAGATGGTTTTGAAAAAAGATTATTTTTGAGAGTACATGAAAGAATTCTCACAGAGGTCAAAATACTACCATTATAAACATGATATAAGATCATTATCCATTGAATGAACAGTGGTGCCAGTTTGGATTGATGATAACACCAGGAGATGATGGGCTATCCTTCAGCTTAGGCTAAAAACCCACCAGAAAAAAAGACTAATGAAATAAAAATGTGGTTTCTGGAGAGAGCTGGGCTGTGCATGTGTGTGTTTGGAGAGGGGGGTAGTTGTGGTAGGAGGTGAGAATTTGCATGGGAACTGCAACTTGCAAGACAGACTCATCTATTACTTACAAAATAGATACATCCAGCAAGCAAAATTGTCATCTACACCACACACTCTCTGCAATTAGACTCCTTTAATATCAACTTGATTACACCCATATGTTCCAGGAAATAAAAAAAAATACAGAAAAATGTTCCTACATTTCTATGGGGACTTGCGTGCTCTAATGAGATCACTAACCATTCTAGCACTTTAACTATTTGATATATCCTGACCAATCCTTCCAAAGACAAACTTATGACCAACTTCACTTACAAAATCCTAAAATTATCCTTCCCTAACTTCTACAAAATATCCCCAGTCACTGTTGTGTATATCATCCCTTGCTGGAAATTGAATAAACCCACATTCTTAAAAAGGTTCACTTATTTATTTTGAGAGTGCATGAGAGAGATTGTGTGCCTGTGTGCACATGTGTGCATGAGCAGGTGGAGAGGTGGGGGGAGGGCTCCACTCCAGGAACCATGTGATCATGAGCTGAGCAGAAATCAAGTGTCAGTCTCTTAACTGGCTGAGCCACCCAGGGTCCCCTAAACCCACATTTTTTTTTCAAAACCACAACTATATTCTTGGTGGTCTTAGGTTGGTGACTTCTATCATTAGTTAACAAAGGTAAAATTCAGTACAATTGCAGAATTGCTGTGAAATACACATAAATAAACTCCAACATTGCAGTTTCCAAGTTTTATTTAAGGGGCCACAAAATCCTGTACTAACTTATTTAAAATATTTTCCTCTTTACTGCTCTAATTAAATCTTTAACCTGATGAGTGGAAGGAAAATTAGATATTTTTAAAGAGTGACTAAAAGAAAAATATTTACAAGAAAATATGTTCTTCATTCCCACCTCTTTTTAAAAGTTTCAGCAGCCACAAGCATTAATGAAAGTTTGTGGTTACACAACAAATCTTATTTTATTTTTCTGAACCTGTGTAACTATCTTCACGGCACTAATTTTTTAAAGAAGCAAATCTAATATCCAAGTGATCAGTTATTCTATTCCTTACAATAAAGCATGGGTATAAAGGTGTAATGTAATAAAGAGGGCTTTTTCCCCCCAAATAAATTCTTTTAAACTTCCAGAAAAATTGTAATTTCCCTGACACTATCTGAATGCTGACTTCATAATACTACCTGATACCCCAGATATTTATTGTCTTTGAATCCCGCTTAGGAAAAATCAGAGAAATTATGAGCTTCAGACTAACCAAAGTAGAGCAATTATGTGAATTATCTGATATTGAAAATGTGTGTAATTTAGGCTATTATGATTCTGCATAAAATGATAAAAGTTACCTTTTCCCTCTTGGGGACATGTAACATGTACAAAACAAAGCTTAGGTAGCAATTACGAATTATAATTAGGAACTGAATAAATTGTAGTCCTGGTTTCTTGCATTATTATTGTAATTATTTTATTAAATATTCTTACCAAAATTTCTAACTTCATTGTACTCAGTACAAATTATGATGAACTACAGAGAGTTAATGGCCAGGCCTTATTTCCAAATTTTTAAAATATAAGGTCCAACCCATAAGCAACCTATAACCTATTTTAGCAAGTTTGGGAAGGCATAGGTGAAGTTACATGGTGAAGTTAAACATTAACACGTTTAACAAAAGATTAATTTTTTTCAACCTTTAGGCTCCATCTGATACAACACAAAATCTATTAATCATACTAATAATCATGTTATCGATTAAATTTCCCCCCAAATAAATAACTTGAGTGGAAAAGTGTCAAAATGCCATTTGCAAGTAAATTCTTATTTCTATTTTGAGCTCATTGGTCCTTTTTTTAAAGTTTATTTCTTTATTTTGCAAGAGAGAGGGAGAGAGGGAGGGACAAAAAGATAAGGAGAGAGAGAGAATTGCAAGCAAGCTCTGCACGTTCAGTGAAAAGCTGGACGTGGGGCTCGAACTCACAAACTGCAAGATCATGCCCTGAGCTGAAATCAAGAGTCAGATGCTCAACCAACTGAGCCACCCAGGCACCCCCTCATTGGTCCTTTTGATGCAAGCAAATTAAATCAAGGAATGAAAATTTCAGTCAGCATTGCCCATTAGAATACAAACCATCACATACGACAATGAGAGCTCAGTGAGTGTTTGCCCCTATTTTAAACCTCTACAGTTGTTAGTTTAATGCTGGGTGGATCTTTGTGCATGATTTATATGGTAAGAGGGGAAATGCCCTTGTTTTGAGAATTCATCGTGTCACATTAAATTTCCCAAATTGCTTTCTTTCTTGGAGTGAAACTAAAGATGGGTACCATTTACAATGAAGAGAGCCCTGGACTCCTTTATTATTTGAAGATGAGATCACAACAGGATTCCTTTACTGTACCTTAATAATGTAGTTGCAAATATCTGTCTGAACCATGTGGCTCATTGTGTATCCCTGTGTATTTATAGTATGTACTAGGCTTCAAATTCTCATTTTACGTAGTGCTGTGTAACTCAAACAGTTGAGGCATAACGTTGAGTTGTTTGATTTGTTGAAATGAACTTTGGCAGATTATAATGTGCAGCACGCTCAGAAAAGTTTCAGAAATCAGCATTCACTCACCAGAATGGCATAGCCCACACAAATAAAAGTTCATTTCCTTAAGTAATTATTTTTTTCTGGTAATACGTATAATACATATTAATTGTAAAAATTTTGGGAAACTTTATAGGGAAAAACAACCACCCCAAATTAGGCATGACTCCACTACCCAGAATTAAGTATCGTTAACATTTATTTCTAAAAATCAAAATTAGAATTATACAGACCATGTACACTGAAATGGTATATTCCATTATATTTAATAGTAGATTATTTTCCCATATTCCTTAATATCCTTGAATTTCTTGTAATGCTAATTTAACCCATACTGGTCAGAAAAGCATGCAGGTGAACTCTAACCTAAAAACGACCCATTGTTATGCAAAGTTGACCATGAGTACCTCTGAAGTCCTGCTGATTCTTTTACACAGTTTCCTCCAGTGCTTTTTAAACAGTGACAAAGTAGACTCATTAAGGTTTGGAAGTTCCGCATCTCCTCTGATCTCTTCCCCTCTGCGCGTTTCTGCTTCTTTTCCATAAGTAGCAACTCTGCTATACACTGCTATTCCTTTAACCCAGGTACCCCCACCCATATTTTTTTCAGAGAGGAGTACCTAAGAAAAAAAATCTATAATTGTTTTGATATTTAAACCTTGATCCATTGTTGCATTAATTGTACTTTCTCAAATAGAAGTCAGGATGGTGAGGCACAAAGGGGTGATGGAGGCACAGCCCCCCACCTATACCATGATTGCAATGGCTACGTATCACTCCATCATATGGGTACATCACAACTTATTTAGCCAATCTATGATTCTAAAAACTCAATCTATTTCTTTATTTTCCAGTTATAAATAACAATGCAATGATGATCATGTTTTCCTCTGATGGATTCCTAAAATAAGTTCCTAGAGACAAATTATTAAATCAAGAAAAATGAACGTTTTCATGAAACTTAACTCAAAATGCCATATCTAGTAGAGAGATATAATTTATACCCTATGGTAGTTGATTATTTTCTTTTTACTTCTTCCTCCAACCTCCGCTTCCTTTCTGACCCTAAGATCCATTCATTGCCACTTTCTGCTCTGTTTTCTGTCCTGGGAAGTTCACTGCCAGGAACTTGACTATATTACCTGGTTCTAGTTGGGATAAGTCAAAGGGAGACACCAGCAAGAGATGGAAAGGGAGGGATAGATCGGGGCTCTTACCCTCTCTTCTGCAAACTCATTGATTCCCTTCTTGGTGATGTCAGGGTATAAATGTACAGCTTCTATAGGGAATCTTCACTTCTACAGCCCTGACCTACCCATGCTCTTCTAACCCCACTTGCTACCCTTTCAGGCTTCAGTTAGGTAATGGCTTTCTGCTGGTGGTGGTCCTTGTGTGTTTCACCATTCCTGATGGTCCCTTATGGTTCCTTAACTGTGACCACAATAAATAGAACTTCATTGAACTGCTCTCAAAAAATTTGAATATGCCCTCTGTTTGCCGCTAGGACCCTGACTAATACTTCCAGCAGTGTCCCAGGATGCTGGCTTCAAAATATATTTGGTAATAAAAGAAGGACTTTAAAAGAATATTTGACAATCTGAACAATTTCAAGAGAAAAAGATATCTCATTTTTATTTAAATTCTTTGATTCCCAGTGAGGCTGAGTATTATAATAAAGATTTTTTCTTCAAATTTTTGTTTAAATTCTAGTTTGTTAACATGTAGTGTAATACTGATTTCAAGAGTAGAATTTAGTGATTATCACTTACATATAACACCCAGTGCTAATCCCAACAAATACCTCCCTTAATACCCATCACCCATCTGGCCCATCCTCCACCCTCATCCCTCCATCAACCCTCAGTTTGTTCTCTATCATTAAGAGTCTCTTATGGTTTGCTTCCCACTCTCTTTTAATCTACATTTATGGGGGGATAGCCATCCTAACTATTGCTTGTTCACTTTTTTAAAGAAGAGTTTGTCTTTCTCTTACAGCTTTGAAAATCATCATTTATATAACAGAAATGTCCAATTTGATACTTCATTTAATTTAGGATTTAAAGAAAAACAGATTCTCATTTCTACCATTGCCTTGAGTTTTAATTTTCTGCTCCCTGTGTCAGCCACATTTGATGCATACATGAAAGTTTTTGTCTCATTTTAGCTAAGCTACACATGATTGCAAATATGAGAACCTTCCAACGAGGGTTCAGAAAGGTGTTCCTGAGTCCTGGGCTGCTGACCTCTGCCAGATCAGAGTTGATCAGACACACCTACAGCACCGTGGTTAGTACTTGCAATGGATGAGACAAAATTCATGAACAAAACCACACTTCCTATAAGTCTCTGTACTTTCCTGTGATGTATGTCATCTTCTAGCTCAACCATCATCCCCTTTTGATAGCCGATAACACAGTGACTAGAACCACCAATTTATCACATCCAAAATATTAGTGGAAGGGGATGAGCTTCTGCAACTTGTCACAAGGTTGTAGTTGGTATTTTATAAATTCTTTCTTCCGATACCAATTTCTTGTCTTTGCCCTCAGGTGGAGCTCCATCCAGTTCTTAACTTCATACATTGAATGAAATCGTCATTGAGATTTGGATCATTAACGATCTGATTTCGAGGTGTTGTAGTCTTTCATTAACTTGCAGCAGTGGACAAGGGCATTACTAAGAGGTACTACCAGAGAATCACCTGAATTCCAGAAATTCTTCTCGTTGACCCCATTTTGCGGTAGCAATTCCATTCTCCCTTAATGAATAGAACCAGTCAACTGTGATCCCTGTTTGTTGCGGATTGCCAAACCACAAGTGAAAATGTGGTGGCCTCAACATGTAATTCAGAACAGCTTTTGTTGTGCTCCCTGGTGGGATCATATCTTCTTTGGATCTAAGACCTATAAACTGTCAGTGCCCAACAGATGGAGGAAAGGAAATACAATATAATAAAGAGTTTGAGGGTATATGTTGATGTTTCCACAGTTTTTCAGCCTCATCCCTCCTTTCTGGCTTCAGCACCACACCTGGGCAAGCTGAAAACAAAGCTGGGGTGCTCCCTGCTTAGATACACTGGTAGGAGATACAAACCACATGAGCTCCTGCCGATGTGTGGGAACCCTCACTCAGCTTCCACCCCTAACCACAATGAAAGCGCTCACACAGTCTCTTTTCCTTCATCTCCCAGGTCGTGTTTAGACGTGTGTAAAAGATCTAGTCCAATGATGAATAAGACTAATGAAGTCAGGCATCTTTATTTTCTTCCTGAACTCAAGGGGAATAAAGAACAATGTTCACCATTAAAATGTTGCTAATTTTTGTTTCTGCAGATTTTCTTTCTGAGAACGTCAGTTATATCTGTGTGTATCAAACCACATCACTAGTTACTAGTTGAAAACAATGTCACTTATTTAGATGATGATTCTGTGGCAGAAGCTTGGACTGGGATAGGCTAGCCAGTTCTTCGCTAGTCATGATAGTTATTTCCGATGAACTAAACTCTATCTCATCATAAGGTGACCTACTTATTTCTAGTGTTGCATTTTGCTTTAAAGTTTATCTTCTATTAAAATGGGCACATCAATTTTCTTTGATTTTTATATTACATATTTTTTCATCCTGTTATTTTACATTTTCTGCATGCTCATATTTCAGATGCATCTCTTATAAGCAAGTATGAATTGCTTGTACATTTTTCATTTAGACTATCAAGCATTGTCCTTTTTTAAAATATCATTTTGAGTTTTACTGAGGTATAACTGATAAAAATCGTATATGTTTAAGGTGTACAATGAGATGGTTTGATAGGCACATACGTTGCGAAATGATTCCTACAATCATTTATTACCTCACAAGTTACCATTTTTTTGGATTGAGGACATGAAAAAACTCTCTTAGCAAATTTAAAATATGCAGTGCAGTATTATTAACTATATACACCGTGTTGTATATTAGATTTCCAGAACTTATTTATCTTATGTCTGAGAGTGGGTACTAACAACCAACTTCTATTCATTTCTAATAGCTCTCAAGTCCTGCAAACCTCCATTCTCCACTCAGTTTCTGAGTTCTAATTTTTATGGATGAATGCTATCCCATCATATAAATAAATAGGTATTTATCTAGAGTGAAATACTACTCAGTCAAGCATATTCTTTCACATGGTTTATTGCCCATTTACTTATTTTGTATGATATCATTATGTTATTCCTATGTGTCTCCAATATTTTATTGTTTATTTCCCTTCTTGTTTCTTGTTTGAGGCATGTTCATCATTCCATTTTTTTCCTGTTGCTGTGCTAATTTTATGGTGTTTTACTCTTAGTGTTACCCTAAACATTTTATGCTCTTTTCATTAATTTAATTCTGTATATAATTTCAAACACCACAATATGTAATTTTCTGTTTATTTTTTAAAGATTTTATTTTTTAACATAATTTATTGTCAAATTGGTTTCCATACAACAGCCAGTGCTCACCCCAACAAGTGCCCTCCTCAGTGCCCATCACCCACTTTCTCCTCTTCCCCACCCCCCATCCACTCTCAGCTTGTTCTCTGTATTTAAGAGTCTCTTATGGTTTGCCTACCTCCCCACTCTGTTTGTATGTATTATTTCCCCTTCCCTGCCCCCATGGTCTTCTGTTAAGTTTCTCAAGTTCCACATATGAGTGAAAATATATGATATCTGACTTTCTCTGACTGACTTATTTCACTTAGCATAATACCCTCCAGTTCCATCCACGTTGCTGCAAATGGCAGGATTTCATTTTTTCTCATTCCCAGGTAGTATTCCATTGGATATATAAACCACATCTTCTTTATCCATTCATCACTTGATGGACATTTAGGCTCTTTCCATAATTTGCCTATTGTTGAAAATATTTTATTTTTAAGTAATCTCTATACCCAACATGGGGCTCAAACTTGAAACCCTGAGATCAAATCACATATTTTACCAACTGAGCCAGGCCAGTGCCCCTGTAATTTTCTATTTAGATAGTGATGCCCCCCATATGTTATACTTTTCCTTTGCTTTTATAGTTAGACGTATTACATCTTCTAATGTTTCCTCAATGTCTCATCCTTTCTTCTGCGGTTTTTATTCTTTTGTCTTTCTGTGCTTCATTCCTGAGAGTTCTCTCATTTATGTCCCAGTTCACTAATGTTCTCTTCAGCTAAATCTCATTCCCTGTTATGTTGGCTCCTGAGTCCTTAATTTTAGTAATTACATCTTCAGTGGAAAATTTTTAGTTGTTTCTTTTTGAAACTTGGAATATCAGTTTTTTTTTTAATCTTTGAGTTCTTTGCTGAAATGTTTACACTTGTCTATTATCTCCACAGTACTCATAGTTATTGTACAACCTGTATCTCTTAATTCTACTATCTGGAGTAACAGTGGACTTATTTGATTCTTCAGAAAACTTAATCCTTGTATTCATAATTTTATTTGTTTTGAATAAAGCTTTTTTTTTTTCAATTACTCTTTTCGCTATTACTATAATCAGGACTCTCCCTTTCCACTGTCTTACTTAGAACATCTCTCTCTCTCTCTCTCTCTCTCTCTCTCTCTTTCTCCTTTTTTTTTTTTTCCTTATCGGGAAAACTGTAAGAACTCTGAATCTTATAGACTTAAGGTGACTACCATAACTATTTTGTTATAGAAGTTCTTAAAGTTCTCATCACAAGAAAAAAATAATTAAAAATGAATTCCCTTAAACCAGCAAAGGAAAAAGAGAGAGAAAGAGAGAGAGAGAACCAAGAATAGACTCTTACGTATGGAGAACAAAATGATGGTTACCAGAGGGGAGGTGGGTGGAGGATGGGTGGAAGAGGGGATGTGGATTAAGGAGGACATCTGTCGTGATGAGCACTGGGTGGTGTATGGAATTGCTGAATCACCATATTGTACACCTAAAACAAATATAACACTGTAGATTAACTATACTGGAATTAAAATAAAATTTAAAAAATCAACTCCCTGATCATAGGCAATGCTGAGTGAAATTTTATGATAAAAAATAAGGTATTTAATAAATATATGGATGTGGTGTTGGTAGAATTAATGTAGATAGAGAATGCAGTTACATATTAAGAATAAGTGTCTATTTTACTGTGGATAGATTACTGCTCCTGCCATGATGGAAGAATTCCAATGTAATCAATCTTAATTTGCCACCAGTTGGCTGCTCTTTCCCTCCAGAGAATGATGCCACATCAAGGAATCAACAATATTTTCTGTTGTTGACATATGAGATATGCAATAGTAGTGTTAGCCAAATCAACCTTGGTAAGACAAACACTGCACCATCATGTTTTTCCCAGCAGCCCTGGCTATATTTTTTGTGTCCCTTTAGTGAGAGCCAGGTCAGTTGGAAAAGAAGGCAGACTAACCTCTAATGAATGGGTCATTTTTGTCTATCTGATCACTGAGAGCTTGATCTGTAGAAGATGCACTTTGATGATCAATCTTAATTCCGTTAAAGATTTTTACACACGGTTCCGATGCTGGACATCAGTTCATATATTTTGTGCTCATTCCTCCATTGTTATGCCTTCCAAGTCTGTGACCATGAGCTAAGTCGTTAGCCAACATATCAGTGTCGCTCCAAAATTTTAGCTCTCTTTTCTTGTAGGCAAAGTAGATGAACAGATTTATAGTTCAAGTCTCTCGACTGGGAGTATTTACTTTCTCATTGTCATTGAGGGACATCCCTTTGAGAGGCTCTGTGACCAACCAGTGTCATTTTAGGCTGAGTCAGAATATTATGCAAAGCAATCATAAATAAAGGCCCACCTATTTAATTTCTCATTTTACTGTCATAGGGAATTCCACATAGATTCACTGGTTTGGGTTGAGATAAAGGTGGTTATAGAACAATAGAGGGGTGACTGGGTGACTCAGTTGGTTAAGTGTCTGACTCTTGATTTGTAATTAGGTCATGATCTTGTGGTCCATGAGATCGAGTCCTGTGTCAGGCTCTGGGCTGACAGCATGGACCCTGCTTGGGATTGTCTCTACTCTCTCCGCCCCTCCCTAGCTCACTTGTGCTCACTCTCTCTCTCTCTCTCTCAAAATAAATATAGGCGCATGGGTGGCTCAGTCGGTTAAGCATCCGACTTCAGCTCAGGTCATGATCTCACAGTTTGTGGGTTTGAGCCCAACTTGGGCTCTGTGCCTACAGCTCAAGCCTGCTTGGGATTCTGTGTGTGTCTCTATCTCTGCCTCCCCTACTCATGTTCTGTCTCTGTCTCTCAAAATAAATAAATGTTAAAAAAATAAAAAATAAACTTAAAAAAAAGAATAGTAGATAGATACTATATAGGAGTCTGAACCATGGTTTATGGGATTTTTATGCTTTTAGAGAGGATTTAGGCATGATATTTACATTACCCTCATACTTGGTAATGGAATATTTAATTTTATGCCCTCATAGATCAGATTATATGTCTTTTCTGATAGGCGGGTCAGACCACAAGCTCACCAAGTGACTCAGGGCCAAGCATTCCGCATCTACCACTGAGCACCATTAAGCCAGAAGTTCTTGTCCAAGTAGAATATTTGTGGGTAAAAGAGAGCATGCTTTCCCCAATCTACAGTGTTTGTCTTATCAGATCTTGCCAGAGGCTCCACATGCCAACCATATCTGTCACAGGCACTTGGAGCATCACCGATCTGGTTCATAGAGCTCAAGTGGCTTAGTAGTTTGCAGTGTCCTCAACTTGCTCTTGTTGTTGGCCCACCGAAATTGGCAGCCTTATGGTTCATGTTGTAAATGGGTCAAAAAAAATTTTTTTTTTCATTTAAGACATTTAATCAATCACAGTAACACATTCAGGCTATAAAAACATTCTATACAGTGATCGTAAAAAGCGATTGTAAAAAGCGATTGTAAAAAGCGACACGCATCCCCCAAAAGCAACCCAACATATATACAACACAGACCCATTTCTCCTGAAGAGCTTCAAAGCACAAAGCCCACACGAATAATCTTTGTAAAAGAATTAGAGGCATCTCAGAGACAACTTCCCCCCAATGCAGAGCCCCCATAGGGGTCACAGATGCAGCAACCAGGGTTTGCAAAAAATAAATAGGTCTCTGTTTCATATATATAAGTGATAAATGTCTAATGAATATACAAAGTGCAAATGTAACAAAAAGCGCCCCCGCCCCATATCTGTACAGCGGTTTATTTACATGCTTCAGAAGGAGAAAAGGCTTTCACAGTTTCCTACAGAGTAGGGCACAGTGCTTAGTGGTCATGCAGTAAACAGTGGACACTCCCTGGACGACATTGAGCAGGAATCCACAAGAGGCTGGCACTTCTTTCTTTGGTCATGAGTGTGACATGTGTGATAAGATCAGAAAGTTTTGTTTCAGAAGTCCCAAAAAAATGACCAAGCCCAGGGGATGCCTTACAGGGCTAAAACGAACCATCTTCTTGGGGAAACTAACGGCTCAGGGGACATCTGCATAGAAGCGGCAACACTAGCTGGACAGTCATGATTGTGACTTTGAAGTGTTGGGGGGCTGGGGGAGGGAGACCTCGAGATAGCACGTTCGTCCACAAGGGCCCTCTCCACTAAGTCCACTATGCTGTATTACGTAACTGTTCACAATCCAGAGAATTGCTAAATAGAATAAGACAGTCATTCCTTCTGATCAACAGATCTAATCAGTATGTGACCAATCGGATAAACTAGTGCCATGTCCAAACTGATACCAAGATGGTCAAGATTAGTCTATGACAGTCATGAGGATGACATAATGTTAAGACTAAGAACATACTTCTATTCATACCAAGCGAAAGAAAACTACATCTTTCTTGCTTCATATAAAAAACAACACATTTTTCAAATAGATAGCTTTATCTCAGAGGTTGGGCTAATTTGCACCTGCAAAGGGAAGACATCAGTGTAATTGGAGTCCTCACCTGGCTACTTGACGTTGCACTATCGTTCTTTAAGATACATTTGCCTTATGCAAAGGCAAAAAGAAAAGTTACACAGAGATATAAAAGAAATCATACTGTTTTCTTTTCTCTCAAATCTTTGTTGCTTTAAAATTGGTATTTCCTGAGAAATGTGGCTTTCAATTCAGTTGACTATTTTGATAAAGAGGGTAAGTTCCACTGGTTCTATCCGAACTTTTAAATCCTAACCGTAAGTTTGGTGGGCTGTGAGATGATACTGTACTTCATCAAGCTACATGTATTTCTATTATGAATATATGTTCAGGACTCACCTGTGCCAAAACCCTATTTATTATTTTTCATAAGCTTCCATTTTAGTATAGACCACAAGGGTACTTTGTCTTTCCAGGGATTAGAATAGGGTCAGGCATGTGGTACATTCTGTGGTACATTCTCTTGCCTGAAGAACTTCTTCTAACACTCCTGATAATGAAAGACTCCTGATACTGAATCCTTTCAACGTTAGTTTGCCTGAAAGTCTTTATTTTACCTTAATTTTAGGTCGACAGTTTCTTTTTCTCAGCAGTTGCAAATCTTCTTCTCTTCTTCTGGCTTACAGAGATTCTGATGAGAAATCGACTCGAATTTCCCACCTTTTTCCCTCTGTTTTTAGTGTTGATGTTTCTTTTGCTCCCCTCCAGATTTTTTTCTCTATCTTTGTTTTCAGTAGACTGACTCTTATGTATCTAGGTGTATTTTTGAATTTTATTTTTTTTTTTTTAAATCCTGCTTGGATGTCTCTAAAAACCTGGAATATGTACTTTGTTGCCTTACTAATTTTGGTGGATTCTTGACCATTATTCTTCCAAACATTTCTTATGGATCATTCTCTTTTCCTTTTGAGATTACAGTTCCAACTACATGTAACTTAGATAATTTGATTGACTTAGGTTCAGTGTTTTGTTTTCTGTTTTTTGTTTGTTTTTGTTTTTAACTTTCTCTCTTCATGAAACTGCAAGTTGAGATAATTTCTTTTGACATATATTCAAGTTCACTATTTTCCCATCAGCTGTGTTTCGTTATCGGATAATCTTGTTGAAGGCATTCATGATTTATATTGTGATTTTTATTTCTAATATTTCCTTTTTCCTTTTTGTTTTTTGTTTTAATTCCCCTGTGGAATTTCTCATCTGTCCATGCATGCTGTCTATCTTTTCCACTACGTTTAAAAACATTTAACATAGTTACTGTACACGTCCTATCTGCAATCTGCATTTGAGTCATTTTTGCAGCTGGTTCTATTGACTAATTGATCTCTTGGCAATGCCCCCAACCTCACCCCACCTAACTGTATTTTGTGGCTTATCATTTTTTTATTGAATGCCAAGTATCATGTAAAAAAATAGTAGAAAATGAGGTAATTAGTATTTATGACTAGAAATGATGGATCCACTTTTGTCAGACTAATGGTATGATGAGTCGATCTAGTCAGTTCCTTGGGCTGGGTTTGGGTTTTGTTGTTGGGAGAAAAGCCTCAGTGTTCCACATGCCCTCCCAGTGTTGGGTCATTGTTATCTTGTCCTCAGTGAGCTTAGGGTGCTAGAGTTTTTCCCACTCTCCCTGTTCCACCTTCAACTTTGATCAGTTCCTATATATGGCATCATAGAGGCAATTTCTCTCGTGCTCTTGTCTCTCCTCTCATGGTACATTGCTATACTTTATTACTTAGTGTGGGCTTATGGTGGAGGCAGGAGGGTTTCTTGTCCAAGTTCTATCTTAGGCCGGACTTTCTTACCCAAGTTAAGGGGTGAGATCTTCTGAGCATTTTTGCCTTTTCCTCATCTGTCAAACTGCTGCCAGATTCTGCCATGTATCTGCTTCAAATCAGCCAAGAGAGGGTTTTCTGTTCCTCCCTGGGTTTTAGCAGAACTTTTCTTTGTACTATTGCAGGATCTTGGGTTATACAAGGTGTTTGTGTGTTTGTTTGTTTGTTTGTTTTTAGTTTTTATTTTCTTTGCTTTTGCTTCTACCTTTCCAACAGGACCCGTGGATCTGTACCTTGTTCCTAAAGGTAGGAAGAAAGGTTGTCTACCCATCCCTCCAATGATAGATACGTTTTGCTTTTTTTTTTTTAACACCATTTTCTTTAGGTTTATTTACTTATTTTGAGCATGAGCAGGGGAGAGGCAGAGAAAGGAGAGAGAGAGAGAAGCTGAAGCAGATTCTTCACTGTCAGCGCAGAGCCCAATGCAGGGCTCAAACCCACAAACCATGAGATGACGACTTGAGTTGAAGTCAGACACTTAACCGATTGAGCCACCCAGGCACCCCTAAGTTTTGCTTTTAATACTAACCCAATATTGCTCCTAGGGTGGAGAGAGCTTGCTGTGGTTCTCTGACCTAATCTAAATCTTTTAAGTAAGCAAATGACACAGAATCATGGGGAAGAAATTTCCGTGAGAAATCTTTTTTGTGTGTAGGACTCCCAGGTGAGATTATAAACTCACATGCTCACCATATTCATCCTTTACAAGTTTAGCTGATTTCTTCTTACCCATTTCCATGGAAGCAACCATTTCCTCTCCTCCAATGACAGAAGTTTCTTTTTCTGCCTCTTCTATGGGGACTTGTTACATTTTGGTTCTCAGTTGTCTTGATTATGTTATGACCTACAAGCTACTTCATGAGTTAAAGGAAAGCTAAACTTTTGCAGATTATCTTTTTGTTTTGTTTTTTTTTTCTTTAGATGTTAGGATGCTGTAACTTTGCTGCTTTCTACTAGCAGTAATGCTTTCAATGCAGGAAATGGGAGGCTAACAAAATCATTGGAAAAAATTGAGAAGTGAAAAAATATGGAGGTTCAGAGAGTATAGGGAACTAACTCTCTGTGGTCTTAACTGATTTTACTACCGTAGTGCAGTCTCAACAGGGCATCCAAAATCTATGGGATAATCCCAACTCAGGGAGTTGCTGATACCCATATACCTGACTGCAGTTGCCCCTTGAGAATGATCTCTTCTACCTTCCTAAAGCCACAGTGTCTGTCCACAATCTTCCCGGCAATAAAGACTTGCAAGTGGAGTTTTCAGGATTGATGGATTGATGCCTTGCACACAGCAGAGTGTAGGATGGTGTGAAATACGCTGAGTATCAACAAATAATATCAGGCACATCTCAACCCATTAAATTGTCATTTCCAGTATAAGCAAATGATTAAATATCTGAATATGTATTTACACAACTGATCTTGGAATAAATGTTACATGTTTTATAATCCTTAAATTATATTTACAGTGTACTGTAATGGCCCTGCAAATATCACAAGATACACCATTTTAATCTTATTTTAAAAGTACCAAATGAAAACACCAAAGGAAACTCAAGCTAATCAATTGTTAAAACTATCCTTTGCTTGACAGGAGTCATGTTACTATATAGGATTCTATAACAGACTAGCTAAAAAGCTCATGCATTTTGTTTTTGAGAGAAAGAGAAAGCACATGACTAGGGAAGAGGGACAGATGGAAAGACAGAATCTTAAGCAGGCTTCATACTCAGCGCAGAGCCCTACCGGGGGCTCCATGTCACAACCATGAGATCATGACCTTAGCTTAAATCAAAAATTGGACACTCAACTGAATGACCCACCCAGGTGCCATGGAGCTTATGCAATTTTAATAACACAATTATCTAGGTTACAAAATGCTTTATGTAAGCACACATTTTTTTTGCTAGATTCTATGGGTAAAATGTTGTAAGTTTATAACAAGCTTTTTTTTTTCTTCAGAGCCAATGCTATGAAGTCCAGTATACCCTTCGCATTAATGTACCCTAATTATTGAAAATGCAACTGTGGATGACCATGACTCAGCACTACAAATGAAGTAATTACTGAAGAATGTCACGACATGGATGTCAAAAAACATTAAACTGAGTGAAAGAAGCCAGGCCTAACAGGGTATGTACCATATGATTCTATTCACATTAAACTCAAGAAAAGCTTCATACAGTCTACCCTGACAGAAAACAGGAGAGCACTGCCTGGGACTAGGGCTGGAGGAGGATCGACTGGGAAGGTGCAGGAGGGAATTTTTGAAGTGATGGAAATATTCTGTATCTTGATTTGGGTGGTGTTCCCATCAGTGTATACCTTTATCAAGACTTACTGAAATGCGCTCTTTCATGGAAGCCCTTTATATCAATTATATTTCAATGAAGTGTGTTGAAATAAACAAATAAAGGAAACCAACAGCCGAAAGAACTATCAGAGTCACATAGGGTGGCAAAGGCAGTTTCCTGGAGGAGGGGACTTAAAGACGCTAGAAGGTCCAAGTCATCAGTGATAGGAGACAAGGTTTTTCAGGAAAAACCTGTGGTAGGAAATGCTCCTGAGTAAGAAGCTGACCTGGAAGATTGCTGTCCTCAAATCTTCTAGAAGGAGCAAACAGGTTCTTCCTTTGAGACTCACAGCAATGAAGGAGGAAGATGAGTAACTATTTTCCCCACAGCCTGAGTGGCAGATGGGCCGGAGCAGGAGCACAGGTTTTCTGAGTCAAATGCGGTGGGGCTCCTCCCAGGGTTCCTCCATCTCCTGCAGCATCGGGGGTGAGGCTTCACGTGCAGCAGGGATGACACGTGGCTCTGGTCACTGAGGACACCCAGGGAAGTGTCAAACGAGGTGGCGTGTATCATGTACCTAAAAAAACGTGCCTAATGCAGTGCTTGGCATATGGAAAGTGTTACACAAACGTATGTATGGATTTCTGACTGTGACCATAAAATCAAGCTCTTTAGTTCCATCCTTCTTAATCGCTGCTCTCTCTCACTCATGTTTTGTGAGAAAATGCACAAATCAATGCTACTCCTCCATCTCAGCTGCTGTTCAGTCACCAGAAGGTCTCCGTGTCCTGTCTTCCTTGTGTAAACCCCGAGTTGATTTCAAGCAGAGAAATCCCACTAAGTGTAACTTTGTGTTGAAAATCATGGTAGGCATAACAATGGGCGCCCAAATCCCGAAATCTGTGAATACACAGTCAAGGGAAGCTGGCAGGTGTGATTAAGTTAAGAGTCTTCAGATGGGGAGATTGGCCTAGATTGTCCAGGTGGGTCAATGTAATCCCAGGTCCTTATAAAAGGGAGGCAGGCAGCGCAGAGCGCTACTCAGGGGTCTGATGCTGGATTTGGGGGGTTTCCTGTGATATGAAGTCAGAGTCACAAATTGAGAAAGGCGGGCAATCTCTAGATCCAGGGGTGTGTCACCCTGTCAAACATCTTCACTTTAGACTTCGGGTGGTAAGTTAATTCATTTTTTGTTGTTTTAAGAGACTTTGTGGAAGTTTGTGGCAGCAGCCATGGGAATCTGTTAAGGGGGGTGTTGGATAACGGTGGTGAAGATCTATAGATTCTCTGCAGGAGTCCCTAGGGTCGCCTTGAACCTAAGACTCCCTTCCTCGTCCAATTTCTCTGAGGCTGTTCACTCTTATGGTCCCTTATTCCTAGATCTCTTTGAGCTTCAGTGACCATATATTCTCCCACTCTTCCACCCTGTAGTTGGAGAGGGAAAGGCCTCTATCTTCCCAACTATCAGATCGCTGGCAGTGTAACAGAGACACTGACTATTCATTTTTTCAAACACTTGCTGTTGGTTACAGGGTCTTGCTGAGCTAGGCACAGACTGACACAGGGCTAAGTCATCACTTCTACTGGGATACAGTTCTGTGTTTTCACTGCAGCTAGAAATAGAGTGGAAGGGAAGCTATTTTTTTTTCCTCCAATCTCATAAGCACGTTTATACTTAGAGGCCACTTGAGAAGTAAAATTAAAATTAACACCCTCCACATCATCGTGGACAGTGAAAGTTATTTACAGTTACAACTGTCTTTTAGAAGGAGCTGTTCACTGGTTCGTAGTACATGTATTTTTTTTCTGCCTTGCAAATTATTTAAAAGAGCTGAATGTTTTCAGACTAATGATTTGGAGATGAATTCTGCAGGTTGAATTACTTTAGTGATAATGAAACGTTCAATTCTAAAACAGGCTTTTGCAATGGTGATAATTGCTAACCTATGGTTTACAGAGAAAAATACTGGATTTTAAACCACTTGGAGTTTTTTTGTTCCTCATGTAAGAAGGATGGAGGAAATAATCTTTTGAAACATTTCTTTGTTTTCAAGTGAAGGTAGATAGAAAGTCTCGAAGTACTTGTTTCAAGGTACTATGAATTTGACAGTTTTCTCCTGAAGAAAATTCAGTGGTATTAAATAGCAATGGGAGGACATAAGGATTTGATAGATTGGAAAAACAGTGTAAAATCAAATTGGAACATGTACCTTCTTGAAAGACGAGACCACAAGCCTTCAAAACACTACAAATCGTCACCTAGAACAGTATCTGAACTTGATTTGCAGGTTGACAGAAATCAGTAGGAGAGCTTTTAAAACCTACTCGAACCTTATTCTTCCCATCAGAAATTGGTTTAATTGATTTGGGGGTGTGGCCTGACTGTGTGTTCGCGTTGGAGCTTCTTTCTCCCCAGGTGGTTGTAATATTCAGGCTGGCCTGCTAACCATCGTGTTTTTCCTAATGGGATCTACAAAACAGGCTCTAGCCTTGTCCTAGGCTGTTCTATCTCTCAATTAAAACAAATTTTGGCTAGCTGAGCCTTAGGGGGCTTGATTTTCAACATGACCTTCCTGGCTCAGCCGAAGCCCGATCTACAGAACGGCTGCCTCAGTTACCTTATAACTGAATATTATCAAAGTACTTAAAACCTCGGGCCCCAATTTTATCTTCTCATAAAAAGAAGAATCCTTCAAAGGTGAATGAAGGATCTAATAGGAGTTCACTGTGAGGAAAATAAAAATGGCCAGTGCATATGGAACAATTCTCAAGATAACCACCTATTTAGCAACTGAAATTTGGAGAAAAAAAAAAAAAGGTTCATTGGCAAAAATCCAAGTCTGATAATAGCAGTGATAGTGAGGATAATGGGAATGTACTGTCCTATATTAGTGGTAGAGGTGAAAATTACTGTAGACACTTGATGGAAAAAATGGCACTATTGAATAAAAAATAAAACCTAATGCAGCTACTTCAAATCTGTATGTAAAATCATTAATTTGTTGACAAAATGACATACAGGTATTCACTGCACTTGTATTTGTAATAGCAAGTGAGTGGAGAAAACCTAAATTATGAAAAGCAATACCTATGCTACACAATGAAAAAAATATTAAGTTAAAAAAATTCATTAAATCTTATTTATATAAATTGTACAAAATACAAGCTTTTGAATGAAAACAAGACTATACTAAGTCTGAAAATCTAACAGTACAAGGAATGGAAGTGGGACAGATATGCACAAACATTTTACTTGGCTACATTCCCCTTAACTATAGTCATTCATTCTGGTAACAAAACTTGTTACATGAATTAGCAGCAGTACTGTTGGTACCTTTTCTCCTTTTTTCTTAATCCCTCTGAAATGGCCTTATTCCCACCTCTGTTGAAATCCCTGTCAGTGGTAGTGACCTTCATCTTTTCAAATACACTGATCTTGTCCTAGTTCTTATCTGACTTTTCACTAACCCTTTTTGAAATTATTATATAACTTGTTTTCGAAGATAGCATTCTTCTCTCTAGAAGCTCATATTTTCTAAATTTACCTGTTCATATGTTGGATTCTCAGAAGGTTTTTCTGTGGACATTTTCGTTTTTAACTACCCTTATTCCAGGTGATCATGGCCTTTCCAAACCTATTCCCCTATTCCATACTGTCTGCAAACAAAACTGGTTTAAATATTTAACTCCAGGAAAAAATTCTGCCCCTAAAATCCAGCCTCTTAGGTTAAGTCACTTCTTATTACATCCACGACCACCTTATTGCAAGGTACTGTAATTTCTCACTGCGAAATTGGAACCACCGTTTCAAATGTGTGAAATTAGTTTCCCAGAGAAAAGAAGACTGAATTAATGGTTGAAAACTGGCTAAATGAGGATAACTGTAAATCCACAGATGGAAAAATGGAGTTATTAAACAGAACCTCTCCAAGTTACAGATAATAAAATTCTTTTTTTTTTTTAAAGTTTATTCATTTTTGAGAGGGACAGACTTGCATGAGTAGGGGAGGGGCAGAGAGGGAGAGAGAGAATCCCAAGCAGGCTCTGAGCTGTCAACACATAACAGAGCCTGATGCAGGGCTCAAACTCAGGCACTGTGAGATCATGAGCTGAGCCAAAACCAAGAGTTGGATGCTTAACCAACTGAGCCATGCAGGCACCCCAATACATTATTTTTTTAATTAATTTATTGAGACAGGGAGGGGGAGGGGGAGAGGGAGAGAGAGCACAACTCGGGGATGGGCTCAGAGAGAATGAGACACAGAACCTTAGCAGGCTCCAGGCTTTGATCTTGCAGCACAGAGCCCGACAAGGGGCTGGAACTCAAAAGCTGTGAGATCATGACCTGAGCTGAAGTCAGATGCTCAACTGACTGAGCCACCCAGGTGCCCCCACCCCAATAAATTCTTTAAGCCAGCCGGAAAAAATTAGAGACAGAGGAGCAAAAGGGAGGACAGCAGACTTTGCAGAAAAATATTTAAAGGAAAGAACAATTGAGATTTCTTTGATTTACTGAAAAAGTGCCTATCTATAATTGTACACTAAGCAAGCCTAGAACTCCAATGAAATGATTATTTTAGGGGAAAAAGATGAACCAACAGGCGTGAACTCTACAAAGTCATAACCTCTGAGGTGAGAAAGAAAAAATACCCCATACAACAGGACCTTCAGTGTCCATAAAACTGAAACACTAGGAAGCATACATACATAAGTCAGTATTAATGACCTCTTTACTATAGTCTCCATGTATTTTTTTTTTTTATTAGTCATTGATGTACTGGTTTAATAGCCTGTTGTCTAGCCTCCACATGTTTGTTGCCTAGTTTTGTTTCTGTGTTTGTTTTTGTTTTTGTGTTTCTTGTGATGCATTCCTTGTTTGGTATCCTTGTGATTGGAAAAGATGAATGATAGGATTTTAGTCCTGTTAATTGCATTGAGACTTATTGTGGGGCCAACTCTAATCTATCCAAGAGAAAGTTCCATTCCTCGGTTCACTTGCCCTGAGAACAGCAAAACCTTTAGTAGAACTCCATCTAAGACCTGACCTAACTCTACCATGGCTTCTGGAAATGTAATGCTGTGTCCCCAGGATGATCCCCACCCTCCCTCCTCCCCAACACTGCATCTCCAACAAAATGTCTGCCTGAGAAAGCTCAGTGTTGCCAGCAACTTTACTACTGCTTCTAGCCAACAACGGATGAATCTCCCTGACCTTCTTAGAGCTTTTACTGAAACAGGCTGAACATTTTGAGTAGGTATCTTTTAAAACTCAGAGGCTATGTCTTGAAGACATGAGAGGATTTATTTTGAAATGAAATCTTTGGGAGACCTTCTTAATCCCTAGAGGGATTGAATCCTTTAAACTTCTTAATCCCTGGGAGGATGGAATCCTGGTGTCCAGGTAACAGAACTGGCCTAATCACATTGATGTTGACCAGTCTTGTGTGCTTGTTGATTTCTCTTGCTCTACTGAATAACCTGTATCGCTCCCTCCCTTCTCCTTCCTCTATAACTCTCATATCACTTTCATACCTCGAATGGAACCCACTCTTGCCCCTCGGGTCAGAAGTTGGCTGAGAAAAATCTGTTATACCACATTAATGAATGTGTGGCTATGTTGATCCTTGATACCTCAGTTCCTGGCAACCACTGGTAGGCTTTCTATCCCTTTGAATTTACATTAGTACTCCCATAAGTGGTGTCATAGAACATTTATACTTCTGTTACTGGCTTACATCCATTAGCATTAGATCTTGAAGTTTCAACCAAGTCCTAACCTGCAGAATTTGCCATTGTAAGTCAGGAATATTCCCTTATGTGTATACCACATCTACTTATCCATTCACTTGTCATTGGATACCTGGTTTGCTTCTACCTTTTTGTTACTGAGAATAATGCTATTACAAATAAGGATGTACAAACAAAAATTAAAGCCTCTGCTTTCTGGGGTTTTTTTGGGTGGGTATATTTTCAGAAGTTGAACTAGTGGATGATACGGTGTTTCTATAAAACTTTGGAGCAACTGCCATATTTTTCTCAAGGACTTCACCATTGTACATTGTCATCAATCATGCACAAAGGTTAGAATTTTTCTATGTTCTTGACCATATTAAGTTTTCTGTTTTGGTAGTAATGATCATAATAGATCCTAATGATGATAATAGATGTGAGTTTGTATCTCAGTGTGGTTTTGACTTTGATTACCCTATTGATTGATGTTGAACATCTCTTCACATAATAGTCTTTTGTGTATCTATTAAGGAAGAATGCCTAATTTGTTCATTTTTACATCAGTTCTTTTTTTGGTTTGAGTTACAGGGAACGAATATTAAGAACATGTAAACTATCAGACATGTAACATAAAAATATTTTGTTCCATTACATAGGTTACCTTTTGACTATGTTGCTAGTGTGCATTGAACAAAAAATCTAATGTTCAGTCGGCATATTGTTGAATTTGCTTTTGATCCTATACAAAAAATCAGTAAAAAATAAGTCTTGAAGCTTTTTCCCTGTATTTGCTCCTAAAGAGTTGGATGGTTGTGGCTCTTAAATTGAGGTCTTAGTTCCATTTTAAGTTAATGCTTCTACATGGTATAAAGTAAGGGTTCAACTTCTATTTTGTTTTTTGCATGTGGCTATCCAGTTTTCCCATCATTTGTTGAAAAATGAAACTTGTCAGATCATTTGACCATATATTAAGTTTTATTTGGTGGCTCTCTATTAAACCTCTTTGCACATTTCTTTATGATAGTACCAAACTGTGTTGATTACCGTAGTTGTGGGTTTAACTGGAGCTTTGTAGCAAGTTATGCCATCAGGAAATGTGAGACTATCAGTTTTGTTGATGAATAAGATTGTTGGCACTCTTCAGGCTCCCTTGAGATTCCACGTCAGTTGTTAGATATATATTTGCTTGTCAAATGTCATTGGGATTTTGACAGACCTTGCATTGAATCACTTGGTCACTTTGGGTAATACTGACATTTCAGTAATATGCTTGCAATCCATGAATAGAAGATGCCTTTCTATCTGTAATTCTTACAGTCTTTGAACAGGTTTTGTTGTCTTTTTGCCTCCTTGGCTAAGTTATACCTAAGCATTGTTTTTAATAGTATAAATGGGATGGTGTTCACCATTTGCTTTTTGGACTGTTAGTATATAGAAATAGCACTTTTTTGGGGCGCCTGGGTGGCGCAGTCGGTTAAGCATCCGACTTCAGCCAGGTCACGATCTCGCAGTCCGGGAGTTCGAGCCCCGCGTCAGGCTCTGGGCTGATGGCTCAGAGCCTGGAGCCTGTTTCCGATTCTGTGTCTCCCTCTCTCTCTGCCCCTCCCCCCTTCATGCTCTGTCTCTCTCTGTCCCCCCCAAAAAATAAATAAACGTTGAAAAAAAAATTTAAAAGAAATAGCACTTTTTTTCCTTTTTTTTTTTTTTTTTTGTCTAGCACTTGATTTCTAAAAGGGAACTTGGTTTTTGGCATGTGTAATCTTTACAGATGATAGAAACCTAGACATAAAAAGCTCTGAACAGGTAATTTACTTGGATGATTGTGGTGCTGGTGGTGGTGGTGGTAGTGTGTGTGTGTGTGTGTGTGTGTGTGTGTGTGTGTGTGTGTGTTTAACTGCTCTGGCTGGGACATCTAGTACTCTGATGAAAGTGGCAAAAGAGGCACTTGTCTTGTTAGGTGTTAAAATGGCTCAACATGTGAACCTTACAATTAGCAACCGTAGGCTTAGTAGCTTCTGCAAGGGCAAAATAAAATGGAGTGGGGGAATAGAACTACACAGTTGTAAGGCTATTGCTGTGTGTATGCAAGGTACATAAGATACACAGTAATTACTTTAAGATGTATGTTGTAAACCTACACAAACACAATAAACAAGTACAGCTCATCTAATAAAATTTTAAAATCATTTAAAAATAATTTTAACTCCCTTGTGTACAAGAAGGTAAAGGTAGGACACTGGTAACAAATGGTGTGTGTGGGGGGGGGGGGAGAGGGAGGGAGAGACCGTTGTAAAGACCTCTATATCAGTTATATTAAACTCAAATGACCTAATGCTCTAAGATTGTCATCTTAGATAAAAAAAAAAAAACAATTGTATCCTCTCTCCCACATAATGATATTATAAACAAAGACAGTTGATGGGTTAAATATGAAAACTAGAATACTGTAACAAGGGATTAAGTAATACTTTGACCAGATGAAGATAACACAGATTTATGAAGAAATAATACAAAGGATAAGCAGCATCACTTAATAAAATCTTCAGTTGCAACGAAGGTTAAAAGAAAAAAAAAAATCCTAACTGTATATGCATGAAATAAGCCTGAGGAGAACACCTAATAGAAGTATAAACAACCAGACAACTGTTGGAAGTGAGGAATTCACTGTGCAATTCACATGTAGACAATGAACCTGAAAAAATGTGGAGGGGGAACGGGGGGAAAACCTAGTAACTCTACCTCTATCACGCTTAGGGAATAAGCTGCCAAATGGCAGAAAATACTTCTTTTTAAAAGGCCCACAGAACATTTACCAAGCTAGCTCCTCTTACTTGAAAGTAATGTAACACTGTGTGTCATCTACATGTGAATAAAACTGGTAGTAAAAATGTATTGAGCCATAATAGAAGTCTAAATTTCAAAAGAAGCAAAAAAAAAATGAGTATGCTCCCTGAACATCCTGGAATTACACTAGAAATCAAGAGTACAAAATAATCATAATAGCACCAAGTGGTGGGAAATAATCTAGTATAGTTGTAAAAGATTCGTTGGTAGGGCACGTGGGTGGTTCAGCCATGAAGCATCTGACTTGAGCTCAGGTCATGATCTTAGTGTTGCTGAGCCCAAGTCCTGCTTTGTTGTTTCTTTCTGTCTCTCTCTCTGCCTCTCCTCTCCTCTCGTTCTACCCTTTGCTCCTGTGCTTGCTCGTGCACTCGTGCGCTCTGTCTCTAAATAACCATAAGAAACGAAAGCATGCAGACTGAGCCAAACACTAGATGAAAAGAAGGAAATATCAAATAATGAAAACACAAATCAAGAACTAAAAAGAGTAAACGCACAAAAACTGGTCCTTGGAGGAGATCAATAGAAGCAAGTGCCAATATCATCAGAGTTGCTATTGATATTTAAAAGTTCTAAAAGGCAAACTACAGCACTTGGGCGGGATCCATCCTGCTGCTTGTCGTCCACAATTCTACTGGAGCACAGCCATCCCATTTTCACGTTGCCTGTCAGTGGTTCCGCACTGCCGTAGCAGAGTTGAATAGTCGGCGAAGAAGTAGGGTGCACAAAGCATAAAATTATCTGGCACTCTATAGAAAGTTTGCTAATCCATGTGTTTAATAAAGAGCAGTATACACAAATGTGTACCAATGTAGTAAAAACTTCTGTGGAAGGCGTAAATTTCCAGAGAGGCATGAAGCTAGTGTTTCTCTAAGACCAACTCCGTAACCTGTCGGCATTTTATCACAGACCTAGCCACGAAAGCACTTCTGAGTAGGTAGGTTCCACAGTGAAAGGAGTAACATCAACTCTATAAGCACAGGTGCACATACAGTCCATGAGAACCCATTCCAACTCCTTTTTGGAGTGCAGCATTACCCAGATACTAAAAAGAGACTTGAGGCTGCCCAAGAAAGGGAAGCTACAGAACAATCCCTGTCAAAAACATAGGTGTTTTAGCAAATCAAATCCAACAATGTAAAGACAAAAAAATAAATACAAATAAAAAACAAATGAGGTTTATCCCAAGAGTGCAAATTTGGCTTGTTTGAAAATCAATGTATGGGGCGCCTGGGTGGCGCAGTCGGTTAAGCGTCCGACTTCAGCCAGGTCACGATCTCGCGGTCCGTGAGTTCGAGCCCCGCGTCGGGCTCTGGGCTGACGGCTCAGAGCCTGGAGCCTGTTTCCGTTTCTGTGTCTCCCTCTCTCTCTGCCCCTCCCCCGTTCATGCTCTGTCTCTCTCTGTCCCAAAAATAAATAAACTTTGAAAAAAAAAAAAAAAAAAAAAGAAAATCAATGTGACTCATCTTTGTAAATGTGGAGGTAACAGGTGTCAATTTTATCAGTCATCCTTGATGAAATTTTCAAGATGGGATTAGAAGGAAAAACCTTCAACATGGTAAAGGACTTACATGGAAAAATCTTAAGTTTGCATTCTACTTGTTAGGAAAAATCTAACTGCCCTCCCTGTAAGAAAACAAAGCTTTTCCTCTTCCTGCTTATATTGGCATTGTCCCAAAGGCCCTAGCTTTTGAAATAGAGAAAACAGAAAGACAAATGCATTGACATTGGAAAGAAATTAAATTGTATCCATTTGCAAGTGACATGATCTCTTGAGAACAAAATCCATACACACACACACACACACACACACACACACACACACAGCATTGCTAGTGAAAGTAAAAAGTCTGCAATAGAAGGTCAGTATGGAAATCTCAATGGTATCAGCAAACCACTGGAAATTGAAATAAAAAATGCTATTTATCATCAAATGACAAAGTGCTTAGGGGTACATTTAAGAATATGCTCAAGAGTTGTACAATGAAATATTGCTAAGAGAATAAGGTATAAATGAAGAGATGCCGTATTCATAGGCCGAAAGCCAATATCTTAAAATTTTCAATTCTCCTTGAATTGATCTCTAGATTCAGTAAAATCTATATCCATAGGCCAGCAGTATTTTCTTTGGAGAAATTGACAAACTGATTTGAAAATGAGGTAATAGAAATTAGCTAGAATAACCAAAACAATTTGGGAGTAAGTTGGAAGATCCACGGTACTCAATTTCAAGATTTGCCATAAATGTACAGCAATTGAAACAGATGGCCATTTGTCTAAGGATAGACACAGGTCTATTTTTAGTTTGCAGGCTTCCTTGTGAAAGCTTTAACACCTAAATCAGGTTTAAGATTTACTATTTTCGAAGACAGCTAGTACGGTGGATATAATTCTTCATTTTTCGGTGTCCTTGACAAGATAGCAGCTCTAATGCAGAGGTACCAGGTTTATGGAAATGATTACTTTTCTATGTGGTCCCCTCTCTTTCTAGGCTTTCACTTGCTTCACCAAGTGCCACACCGTGCCTACTCTGGAGTCACACGTAGGCTGTATCACTAATAACATGGCAGTCTTGCCCTTCTTGACTTCAACCATCATTCTACAACTTGCTCCTTGTCTAATTTCATTGTTCTCTATAACGCAATTTTTCTGTAAAGATTGAGGTTCATGATGGGATATTGCATGGTTTCCCTTTGCATGGAATTCACGTTGGTACATCTGGAAGTGAGTGCTCATAGGTGGCAGTCTTGTTGATCTGGGTACTCAGTAGTGACGGTGGTGGTGATTATTAATCCTCATTAAAATAAGCGGGAGCCCATTTTTCGTTTGTGCTGGTGAACAACTTTCAAGGCAAGAGTAGCTTCCACTTTCTAAGGAGAATGCTTTTAGACCAACTGACCGATGATGAGAGATCAATTTATTACCAAATGATAACACGACTTCTCTGGGCAATTGGGAAGAGAAACCTAAAATATCCAATGTCTCTTGTAGCATATTCAGAGAACTTTTTGCTCCTCTTACTCCATTGCTTATATTTACACCTTATAACTTACATATTATGGAACTGAATAAACTAAGATAAGCACAGTAACACACTTAAAATCACAAATAGTTGTCATAATCTTCAGTTTTGTGTTCTACCTTGCAAGCTTTAATGGGCAACAAGAGCCCCTTGAAATAGCCATGTTCATGGGGCACCTGGGTGACTCAGTCTGTTAAGCATCTGACTTCATCTCAGGTCCAGATCTTGTGGTACAAGCCCTGCGTCAAACTCTGTGCTGAAATCCCGGAGCCTGCTTTGGATTCCGTGTCTCCCTCTTTGTCTGCCCCTCCCCTGCTCATGCTCTGTCTCAAAAAAAAAATAGGTCTAAAAAAAATTAAAGTAGATGTACTCAACTTAAAGGAAATCTAATAGCTTAAGATACCTGAGCAATTATCAAAGGAAATATAAAAAAAAAAAATAGAGCTCTTTTTCTAGAAGCATGGTAGATGCGGTGTCTATAAGCTTGGCTTCCACATCCTAACACAAACATGCAGGGTTGCTGTGTAAGAAAACTGAGTGTGGGAACTGGAAACAAGGGCTGTCAGCTACAGCTATACATACAGGGAGCCTCTGCCTATCTTAGTAACCAAAAGGCTTGCATTTTAAATGACTATGTATGAAATGAGAGATGAGGCTTGGATTCTAGACAGAGTATTAAGTTGGGAATGAGCTTTTTATGCATAACTTGGGCCATTTAAAGCAAGGATTTTTCACCTTTTTTTCCCCATCCCATAGCCTAATAAAAACTTACAACATTGCACTGGTGTAGTCAGGTGTGGTTGTTCGTGCTGGCCTGTAACCCATTTAGCATGATGGCATCGTGACTGGGAACCTCAAACTAAGAAAAATACTTTGATCTGGCAAAATGAGACTGGTAGGAAGGTTATTCTGATTCTATCTTGAGTGGAGGTGGGGAGGGGAAACTATCTTGGGAATATATGATCAAGATTACCTTTATGTAGACTGAGGGCTCAAACTTGTAAAAACATTTATTCTTAGAGGTTAGCACAGAAGGACCTCGGGTAGATGGAAACCTAAATTGTCCAAAAGGACAGAATCTCAACCCAAATAAATCTTCAAGGATCTTCAAAGCTGAATCACCACCAAATGTGTCGATTGAAAGTGGTACTTGCAGCATGTGATACCATTTATGTTAAATAAAAAATTTTAGAAAACAAGGCTACTTAATATTCAGGTAAATATATATAAATTGTAAGAGTAGAGAAGTTGTGTATGGGCACTGCATAAAACAAATTGAGGAACCTGGCTTTGTATAGGCAGAATGTTAATCTGATTTGGAAAGTATAGGTACATGGGAGGTATTTAAATCGTACTTGTGAAGGGCGGTGCCTGGGTGGCTCAGTCGGTTGGGCGTCCGACTTCGGCTCAGGTCATGATCTCGCAGTCCATGAGTTCGAGCCCTGCATCGGGCTCTGTGCTGACAGCTCAGACCTGGAGCCTGTTTCAGATTCTGTGTCTCCCTCTCTCTCTGACCCTCCCCTGTTCATGCTCTCTCAGTCTCAAAAATAAATAAAAACGTAAAATAAATAAATTGTACTTGTGATACTTAATTTCTTGAGTTGATAGGAATCATGTGTTCTTTCACTTTATGTTCATTAAGTAACATTAAAAAATAGTAGACAGTTTGAGAATGAAAGCAACTCCTGTGGAAGTCAAAGATCACCTAGCATGCTAGAAAGAAAATGTGGCTAAGAGCCTTTGGGATCCATGACAGGATCTATAATTGCAGTTCTCAAAGCTTAACAGGATGGAATTCATACAATGAAGGCTTAAGCGGACTCCCTGATAATAAACCAGGATAAGAGATGGTCAAGATTTCCTTGAAAAACGATAGTGACAACTATCAATAGTCCAAAGTAACGTAGGAAGATAGCAACTCAGAGAAGCAAAAGAATGAGTACAAGGCATATTTTGCCCATAGTTCAGAGAACCTGTCTGGAGGTCTGAGGTTAGGGCAAAGCAAGTGTGGAAATGTGATCAAAATCATATCACTAGTACCCAGCATCCGAAGTGTCAGGGTTTCTGTTGCAGAAGGCTATCTTGAATAGCCTGATGGGGAGACTAACTGGGTGTACTTGGCCAAAGTGAAGAACCCTTCATTACTACAAATTATTAGCTTTTAGGAGTTAAAATTGAGGAGACTCTGGACATCAAGAATGTAGTAGGCGTTCTCAGAAATCTGAAAGGAAACTACCTCAATGCAGACAAAAGCTGTAGAAGGTGGGGTAAGACTCCATGGGAAGAAATTGCCACTTAGTATATCGAGTATAGCTTCGAACAACAAAAACCACCTACTGATGTAAGCAGAGAAGACACTTAAAACCATTAGGTAGTTGAGTTTCTCTAAACAGCTATAGAACTATAGGAGGCTTGACGGCAGCCAAAATGAACCCTACCAGAGAACTTGGGCCAAGAACTTTCCTTACTTCTGCTGCTGTTGTGAGCCAGCATGCTCTTCAAACTCTGAAATTTCTGTTACCCTAACATGAGCAGAAGATTTCTGAGTAAATTATGTCCAGGCATAGTGGACCTAGTTGGGAATCATTCACCTTTTGAAATAGAACTTGTTCCTTTCTTGGACCTGCTGGATCTTTACTGAAACAGTTAATAAGCGTAACCTTTCCGCTATTATTCTAGGTAACTTGAGAAATTAAGGCAGATCTGAAACTGAATACAAAACTAGAAACCATAATTTTTGTTTTTTAGTTGAGATTTGGGGTTAATGTCAGCAACCCAGATCAAATTGGCATGGCTCTGGGTAAAGGTAAATGTAGGGGGCTCAGATCTCATTAAGGATTTTTTTTTTTATCTTGAGACACTTTGATTTGTCTTTTAGACTTTTTCTCCTGCTTCAGATACACTAAGTCTTAACAGGCAGTTAAGGAATGTGGCTTCTAGCAGCTAAGCGTTATATTTTAAACTTTTCCACCCCGGTGGGAAAAAAAATAAAAATCCCCTTTAAAAATTGTAACAAGGGTCACTGGACCTGGCATGTCTTTGTAGTGATTGGCCCTTTCTGATCCAGAACAAAAACAAGAAAGTGAGGCACAAGGATTTGGTAATTCTAAGCTTGGGCCACATACGAATGCCTGGTGCCCAAGAGTTGGGTCAATCCAACCAAACTACATATATAACCAGAAGAGATGGGGAAAGAAACTACTTCTTAAAGGAAACTGTTGTGTTCCTACAAGAGGAGCAAATACAATGGATTCCTCTTGTCTACCGGGAACAAAAAAGGTCAAAATGTAAAGTATCCTCTGTCATTTGGTGAGCCATCTGGTGACTAGTTTGCATAGCTCATTATTTTCTGATGAGATTTTTAGGGTCAGTTGATCGTTTCTTTCTCTGCCTTTGGTCTTTTAACAGATCCGTTAACTTCTGCCAAATCGGTAAAGTTCAAATGATAGACATAAACAAAATGAGATTTGGATTAAGGGGTCATAGTTGGTTTTTGGTATAACTATTGCTATAGTTTTGTCCAATAAAGTTGATTTATTTGAACCTCCAAATTATTTTTAGAAAAATTTTTAACATTTATTTATTTTCGAGAGACAGAGACAGCATGAGCAGGGGAGGGGCAGAGAACGAGGGAGACACAGGATCTGAAGCGGGTTCCAGGCTCCGAGTTGTCAGAACAGAGCCTGAGTTGTCAGAACAGTTGACGCAGTGCTCAAACTCAAGAACCACGAGATGATGACCTGAGCCAAAATCGGATGCATAACTGACTACGCCACCCTGGTTCCCCAAACCTCAAACTTACTTTAAAATTAGCATATAAGATTCAATCTATGTTCTAGTTCTCTTGGACCTAAGTAAATAACTTTCCTTCTCTGTTTTTTCAAAATCCCTTAATTTGAAATTGACGTCTAAACATGGTCAGAGTTGACAAGTTAAATGAAAGTATTGTAAAGTTACTTACATTCTATTTCCAGACGATAAAAATCATAGAGTATTCTCTTCTCAGATATTCTGTGCTTCAGATGATGCTTTGCCACCAAGCCTTCCTTGTGGTTATTTGATAAACACTTTGGACCACTTCCAAAGATAGATTTATTTTACTTTGACTTGAAGATCAAACAAAATCCTGATGAGACTCAAACAATTTAGATAATCCCCTTCAAATGTGTAGACCTGTTTACATGTGGGTTTTAGTGTCTAATAAAACTGAAAAATAGTATTCATGTTTATTTTCCTTAGCATAACTAGGAAGAATACTGACTATTATCACTTGGACTTCTTCACACTGTTCATCTTTAATACGTTCTATACTTGAATAAGTATCCCAGACGATGGCCTAGGAGTTTAACAGAAAGTATAATAGAGGTGGAATAAAGTGCACATACTTAAAGCATACACGAAGAGATTTGACATGTATATAATCATAAGATCAAAACAAAAGAGAAAATGAGTATACAGTCCTCCAAAATTTCTTCTGTCACTTTGTAGTACCTTTCTTCTCCCCATCTCTAGGCAACCAATGAATTGCTTCTGTCATTATGGATTAGTTACACTTTACAAAAACCTATGTAAATAGATGCACACAGTGTGACTACTTTGACCATATTCTGAGATTCATGTATGTTCTTATGTAGATCAACTGTTTCTTCCTTATTGTCCAGTAATATTTCACGTATATATGACAAAATTTGTTCTAACCATAAGAATATTTGGGTGGTTTTCAGCATTTGTTAAATCTGTAATCACCACTTGGTGTATCAATTTTTGTATGGTGTTTATCCTTTGCTTTGGGGTAAAAACCTAGGAGTGGAACACCTGGATCATGTGGTAGGTGTATGTTGAATTTATTAAGCTCTTAAATTATTACATCATGTGCTTGTTACATTGTACATTGTTATGACCACCGTATGGAATTCTAGTGTTTCCACATCCTCACCAACATTTGGTATTGTCAGTTTTTAGTTGTTTCTTTTTTTTTCAATTTTAGGCCACTTACAAGGTGTGTTACATTACGTTGCAAATTTAAGTAGAATCTGCCTAATGAATAATCAAGTTGAGTCTGTTTTCAAGTACTTTTTGCCATCCATGTATGTTCTTGGGTGAAATAACTGTTCTTGGAACGTCTGCGTTTATATTGGGTGGTTGTATTACTCCTGAAGTTTTACCATTCTTTGTTTACTTTAGATACAATTCTTTTATCAGACTAACTGATAAAATTAACTTGCAAATTTTTGTCCTAGACTGTGGTTTGCCTTTTCATTTTATTTGTGCATTACAAATATAAAAAAAATTTTGAAACCTATGTTACCAATGTATTCCTTTGATGGATTATGTTATCATTGTGTCTAAGAAATCTTTGCAAATTGAATTTCAAAGATGTTTTCCTCCTGTGCTTCTAGAAGTTTTATAGTTCTATATTTTACACTTGAGTATATCATCCATTTTACTGTTTGTATATTGGACAAGACAGCCAGCAAAGTTGACTCTTAAGCATAGCAACGTACACATTGCTAGCAATATTTGTGAAAAAATTGTCCTCTGATTCCTCAAGTTGTACACCCATATGGGTCTCTTTCTGGACTTGCTACCCTGTTTCATTGATAGAGGATCATTATGTTGATGACAGTAACGGACTTCTACATTACTGGAGCTGTTAAGATCTTCCAGTCAGGCTGTTGTATAGTTTTTAGAATCACTTGGCCTAATTCTAACATTGGAGGATTTTCATGTGAATTACAGAATTGGCATTTTGTTCAAAAAGTCCTGCTGGGGGCACATGGGTGGCTCACTTGATTGAACATCGACTGAGCTCAGGTCATGACCTCACAGTTGGTGAGTTTGCGCTCCATGTCCGCCTGCTTTGGATCCTCCGTCCCCCTCTCTCTCTGCCCCTCTCCTCCTTGCTCTTTCGCAAAAATAAACATTAAAAAAAACCTGTTGGGATTTTTACTGGGATTGCATTGTATGTATAGATTAATTTTGGAAGAAATGACATTAACATCGATTTATCAGACTCGAAAAGAAAAAGTTACCTACCTTTTTTATTTAGGTATTTGAAATTTCAGCAGTGTTTTGTGTTTTGCGTGCACAGACAGTACTCACATTTTGTCAGATTGATTTCCAAAACATTGATATTTTAAAAACATCTTAAGTTTGTTTATTTTGAGAGCAACAGAGACCATGTGATCGGGCGAGGGGCAGAGGGAGAGAGAGAGAATCCCAAACAGGCTCTCCACTGTCATCGCAGACCCCGACACAGGGCTTGAACTCAGGAAACCATGAGATCACGACCTGAGCTGAAGCCAAGAGTCAGACACGTAAGCAGGCACCCCTCAAGAAATTCATATTTAGAATGTTATTGTAAGGTTTTAAAATGTGTTCTTGTTCATTGCTAGTATGTAGAAATATCTTTTTTCTCTTATCCTTCAAACTTCGTAATGCACTTAATACTACTTACAACTTTATAGATTGCATCCTGTTTTATATATGGTCACACATGTGTATTAAACATGGAAATAAAGCTACTTTCACTTAGTTTTCTTTCTTTTTCTTTTACCATTTAAAAAAAAATTTAAATCAAATTAGCTAACATGCAGTGTAATGATTTCAGGAATAGGATTTAGTGATTCATCACTTACATATAACACCCAGCCCTCATCCCAGCAAGTTCTCTCCTTAATGTCCATCCCTCATTTAGCCCATCCCCCCACCCAATATTCCACCAGCAACCCTCCGTTTGTTCTCTGTATTTAAGTCTTTTATGGTTTGTCTCCATTTCTTTATTAGTTTTGCTTCCCTTCCCCTGTGTTCATCTGTTTTGTTTCTTAAATTCCACAAGAGTGATATCATGATATTTGTCTTTCTGACTTATTTTGCTTAACATCATACCCCCTGTTTCCATTCCCACTTTGTTTTCAATCTCTTTATTATTTTAATGACCTCACTACCCAAAATGCCCAGTTCACAGTTAAACAGAAACAGTACAGGCCCCTGGGTGGCTCATTTGGTTAAGCATCTGACTCTTGATTTCAGCTCAGGTCGTGATCTCATGGTCCATAAGTTCGAGCCCTGTGTCGGGCTCTGTGCTAAGAGCAAGGAGCCTGCTTGTGATTTTGCCTCCTTGCTCTCTGCCCCTCTCCTGCTTGCTGTCTATTTCTCGCAACATAAATAAAAATAATAAAAAACAGTAGGAGGAACTTTCCTTCTCTTGATCTCAGGAAGTAAGCATAGTCTCTATTGTGTGGTTAGTTGTAGATACATTACAGATTTTATTATGTTGAACAAGTTCCCTTTTATTCCCAGTTTGAGAGTTTTGATCAGGAATGGATGTGGGATTTTTTCAAATGCCTTGTCTGAGTTTAAGATGATCATTTTGTTTTTAAGTTTAATATGGTGAAAGATTATTTAGATTGAGCTACAAATAAAAACAAACTTTTGTTCTTGGTCATGATGTATATTTTTAAATGAATTTATCTTTATTCTTTTACTAATGTATTTCTTAGAATTTTTGCATCTGTGTTCAGGAGGAGTATTGTGAACAGCTTGCCTGATAAAATCCAGTTTTAGACATATAAAATGTACTAGGAAGCATTCATTCCATATTTTTTCACTTAGGTTTTGTAGAAATCAGTGAAATCATAGAGGCCTATCATTTTCCTTGAGGAAAAGTTTTTTTTTTTTTAATTACAAACTCATGTAATACAGCTGTACAAGTTTAAGTTTATTGTTTTTGAAGGAATTTGTCCACATCAAGTCATTGGAGTTGAATACATTGTCACACAATTGTTCATAACACTCGCTTTGTGCTCAATTTTTGTAGAATATGATCTGTAGTTACATGTTTCCCTTAATCTTAGTAGAGTCTTACCTTTATTTTGTTCCTAACCAGTCTATAGTCTTAGCAGATTATTTCTTTAAGAGCCAATTTTGGAATATATTGCTTTTGTTCCATTTTTTTCTATCTCCTTTAGCTGTTAATATTTCCTTTTCTCTGTTGATTTGAAGTTTGGCTTGTTCTTTTTTTAGTTGGTTAAAATGAAACTTGAGGTCATGAATTGGGTTTTTTTCTAACACGATTTCTTTTTCTATGTTTCTGCCTATATATAGCTTCAGTGGTATTCCACTTACTGTTATATTTTGTGCTTTTACCCACATTGAGTTCAAAATCCTTCCTTCCTGATTTTCCTTTGACCCATGTTTTATTTACTAATGTTATTTAATTCCCATTTGCTTAAGGATTTTCCAGAGCTCCTGTTAATAGTTTGTAATCATTTTGCAGTGAGAGAACATATTTTGTATGAATTGGAACCTTTTAAATTTGAGACGTGTGTTAAAGGGCAAGATATGGTCTATCTCAGTAAATGTTCCATGTGCACTTTAAGGTATGTATTCTGCTCAATAGATTGTTCTAAAATTGTCAATTGGGCCGATTAGGTTGATAGTGTTATTAAAGTGTTCCATACAGTTATAGATTTTCTAGCAATTGTTCACAGAGTAGTATTACTGTTCAACCATAGTTGTGGAAATACCTCTTGGTCTTTGCAGTGCTATCATTTTTTTTTTTTTTTTTTTTTGCGTTGCATGTTCTGAAGATCTGTTACGTACGTTAAGTTGGGGATTTTTACTTCTTTAGGAATTGACTCTGTGTGAAGAGACCTTCCTTTTTGGTTATATTTTTCTGGAATCTACTTTGCCTATTAATGTACTTATAGCAGACTTATTTTTATTAGTTTAGAATGGTTTATTCTATCTACCCATTTACTTTTTACCTACTTAGATACTAATAGTGATAGTGCTTTTTTTTTTTTTAAATAGCAAAAAGTTGTGACATGCTTTTTGAACTAATCTAACAATCTCTGCCTTTTAATTGTAGCGCCTATCAGTTACATGTATTAGGATTGATATGGTTGGGATTAAGTCCTACTTGAAGTTAACACTGGAGTTTGGACATCTTCAATATATGCATGGATGGAAACATGCTTATATTCCCACATTTGGTTAAATATTGAAGATCATTAGAATTTGAAAGAAAATTGAACATAAAAATATCCACCTACATTCCTATGTTTGCCTTTATAAAATTCTAATCTATAAAAAACTATAAGAGATTAGAAATTCTATTTTCTACTGTAGATGTAGAGACTAAGAACTATCTAAAAATATCTTGGACAAATCTCATTTAACATTTTATAGACCATACTATATGCTCTGCATGAAGCTAATTTAACACGCACTAGTTAAATTGTTTCTGTCATCTTGAACATCTAACCCAGTACTTGAGAGCCCATGTGCCAGTATTGGTGTTCTAGATTACTAAAATGATATAGAAGCTTCTGGTCCATTCTAGAGTTTTAAGCTTGGCGTTACAGCAAGAAGTGGTCAGCTGAGTTGCCCACAGAGGGAGCAAGACTTTGGTCCCGGGTCCCACTTTCAATATTGTCTAGTCCCATAGGCTGTACTTCATGTGGCCCACACTCTGAATTTAAAGAAATATGACCTTCTCAGGGCACCTGGTTGGCTAAGCCAGTTAAGCGTCCTCTTGTCGTGGTCTCATGGTTAGTGAGTTCCGGTTCCCGGTCAGGCTCTGTGCTGACAGCTTAGAGCCAGGACCCTGCCTCAGATTCTGCTTCAGATTATTCCTTTTTTCTCTGCTCCTCCCCTGCTCACTCATTCTCGCTCTCCCTTTTGCAGTCTCTTTGTCTCTCTCCAAAGTAAACATTAAAAAATTTTAAAAGGACCTTCTTACTCCTTCCTCTGACAATATACGTAAGGAATCTCTTTTACACATCCATCAAAAGAAGGTAACAGGTTTGATAAAGGAGGTTAAACTACAGTAAATCCTCAACTAAAAGGGATTTATGAATCCAGTGAGAAATTTACCATTTGTATTTTCATATTCTCTTTGATGTGTATTTTATACCTAAGTTACAAATCCAGATCACATGTATTGGTATCTAAGAAAATGAACTGTTAGCAAAGTTACTGATACACACACATAATATTAAATCTAAAGCCTGTGATTTTGACATACTTCAATTATCAGAGCAGATGAATATTACAGTTGAACTTAGAAGGCAAATTGAATGTCTGTGTTGTGCAGATAAGCTCCTGATTGGCCTGCTACTTGAGTTCAACTGAAAGTTATAACTGTTTTTGCCCACTTGTGTACTGTTCTATAAATCATGAAATTTTTAAAGACCTAAAATATTGATTAGCTTGGCTCTCATATCTAGGGACCAATTAAGTAGTAAGAAAAATGGAGTCCCATAACATTTTAAGAGCAAACTATGATAGTATGAGTAAAATCCTTGTTACTAAGCCAAATACTTATATTTCTGACAAAAAGATAATCCTTTTGAATAATTGTGTCAGCATACAAAACTATAGAGCACTTATTGAAAAATATACAAATGATTATCTGCCTGTGATGCAGTCATATGATGGTCGACAACAATTACTATGAACACCACTCAAGATGAGAGTTTTTTTCTTTCACTTGCCATTAATCTAGAGCAGGGTAACCTGCCGGTTTCTAGAACCCACAGTGACTGCATTATATTCCAACAACAAGTAGTCTTGAGATCTCAGCTCATCCAACAGCAGCTTCTCACTTTTTTTGTGAGCAATTGTATGCCCAAAAAAAACTATGTCCTAAGGTTGTGTTGGAATGAATGGTTTGGAAATAGGAGAGGGTTCCTGGTACATGTCTAAAACTCAAATCCTTTTAAGCCTTTATCCACAACTCGTGATACAGTGGCAATACAGCTTCTACCTGGCTATGTTCTCCCTGGAAGGCTTGCCCTCGGAATGGAAAGATCACTTTGGGTAATACTCTGCCCGACAAGCCCAGCTAGTCCCCCAGCTGACCGTCATCCTCTATGATAAGACATGTGAGTGAGTAAGCTTCCAGATGTTTCCAGGCCTGGATTTTTTTTTAAATGTTTATTTTTGAGAGAGACACAGAGGGCGAGTGGGGGAGGGGCAGAGAGAGAGGGAGACACAGAATCTGAAGCAGGCTCCAAGCTCTGATCTTGTCAGCACAGAGCCTGATGTGGGGCTCAAACTCAGGACCCATGAGATCATTACCTGAGCCAAAGTCGGACACTTAACCGGCTGAGCCACCCAGACACCCCTCCAGGCCTGGATTTGAGTTTCTACCTGTGTTCCAGACACTATGGCACAGCAATTACAGTCTCATAGGTCTTAACTCCTAGTTAATGGAAACTGAGAGATAATAACTAACTTGTAGCCTCTATGTTCTGGGAAATGCCTTGCACCACAGTAGACTGATGTTTCTATGTGGCTATGGCAGTGAGTTTGAGTTGAAGGTGATGTCCGACTTTTCATGCCCCACTGCGTTTGTCCCCCAGCCCACACAAATTCAGCCCTGACTTTTTGCTACGGTGACACAGTTTAGGAGTTGTGATGCCCATGCCAGCTCTAGTGTCAGGGAGAAAGACTGAATCCGGATGGGGAAAAATGTTCCCTGAATGATCATTTCCAAAAAATTGCTACTGGTATAGTGCTTCTAGTGATGAAGGAGAAAGGCTAGAGCCAGTGGCATTTTGAGCACCGTTTATATGTAATATCATTACAAATTGGTTTTTGCTCAGATTGTCCCTGATCAAAATAAACTTTTTTTCCAGTCTCTTTTAGTGAGCTATAACTGACCTATAACATTACGTTAATTTCAGGTGTACAACATAATTTTAAATTTGTGTGTATAGCAAACAGATCACAACAAGCCTGGGTAACATTGATCACCATGCAGTGTTAAAATCTTTTTCTTGAAACTTAAGATCCTCTCTTAGCAGTGTTGAAATACATAATATAATATTAACTATGGTCACCATGTTGTACCTTACATCCCCAAGACTTATTTCATAACAAGAATTTTGTGCCTTTTGACCCCCTTCACCTGTTTCATCCACCGTCCCATCCTTTCCCAGTGATATTGATAAATAATTGACATACATCGCTGTGTAAGTTTAAGGCCTATAGAATGGTGGTTTGATTTACATAGATGAAATGATGAACACAGTAGGGTCACCTAGTATCCATCTTTTCATAAACATGTTTTCCTTCTTACTATGAGAACTCTTACGTTTTCCTCAATTTCCCTATACACCATAAAACACTTAACTATAGTCCTCATGCTCTATGTTATATCACTAACACTCATAACTGGAAATTTGTACTTGATGACCATGTACCTCCAATCCCCCACTACACACACACACACACACACACACACTACCCCTTGATAAATGGCATTTGGGAAGTATAAGAAAGACCTGCCTATGTTTTCTGAATGTTCAATTGGAAGGGAATTGGTACAATTTATTGATAGTACGAATGGGAATTCAGATGAGATGATGAGGTCAGGGGACTTGAAGACGGTCAAAAGCAAATACCAAGCAGATAGTTTGATAAATGGGTCTCAGGAAGAGAGGGAATGTGGATAATATAAATGGTTGAGTCCTGTGCTTAGACATGAATCTAGAAACCATAGATGTTAGTGAGACCATATGAGTAGAGCTGTTGGAGGATTGCTGAAAAGCACTGTTGACATTCTGAGCAAGACAGTTTTTTCTTCTGTGGGGTTGTTAGGTGCATTGCAGGACTTGGAGCAACATCCCTGGCCTTTGCAAGCCAGATGCCACCAGCACCCCTAGTGGTGACCGCTAGAATGTCTCCAATGATTGCCAAGTGTCCCTTGGGGCAAAAATACCCCTAGTTGAGAACCACTGGATTAGAATAGTAAGAGGAGAAAAATCCCTCTTAATATTATTGGAGTAACCAAACCTATCCGTGTTGTAAAAATGTAGACCATTCTCAAAGTTTTTCTAAGCAGAGAAAAGAGTTAAGTGACATAAGCAAAACTTAAGGTCGCTGTTTGTCACGAACATAAGCAAAATAGGTTTTTTGAGGTTTTTTTTGGTTTTTTTGTTTTGTTTTTTGGTAAATGCCTCCTGGTAATCCTAAAACTTAAGTCATCTACCTAAAATGGTGCTGAAATAGTTCCTTTTAACCAATCCCCTGCTGTCTGGGAACTGCACTATAATAACCAATCCATCGTAAAAGGTAAGCAACTTCCTCATCTTTCCCTTTAAAGCCTTTTCGTAGTTTCATGTCTCCTAGCTTCTTGCCAGTTTCTTGTTTGAGATCTCCCAGTTTCGAGTTTTTCCACTCAATAGAATACTCGTTTCACATCTCTTTGAATTTTTATTAACAACATGATTTTACATGTGTTTCTATAAAAACTTTTTAATTCTCTATTGCCAATAAAGTCCCTTTTCAGATATTATTCTCTGAAATCTCTCCAGTGTATATATATTTTTCATAAAAGACTTCTAATTTACTGGAAAAATTGTACATACCCCATCCATATTTGGGGCAAAACAACTGTACCATCCTGTGATTATCTGAGCCTTAATTCTGTTCATATTCTTTAAGGACAGCTGGCGTGACTGTTACTTGTCAGAATAATTTGGGTATTCTTGGAAAATCCCATTTATGAGATACATAAATCTTCTAAAAACATTTTTCTATGTTGCTTTAGTTTAAATGTTCTGATAATAATTAAACACGGAAATCTCTTCAGAAATATCTGAACCACCTACTATAATTAAATTTATGGCATATTTCTTTTTATATTGTGTTGGACAGATTTATGAATGATAATTTCAAACAGGCAATTCCAAATTGATTTATGTAACAGAGAGCCCTCAATTATAGTGTTAACTGTCTAGAAATACATTTATCAATTCATGATAAAATTAATACTGCGGAAGAGAAAGGTAAAATACACAGTATTGATTGATAAAACTTCATAATAAGTGGTTGTTAGGCAGTATATAGTTTTCTTTTAAACAGCCTAATGCCTTGAGATTACTTCAGTGATGTTTTCTTATCCATTTAAATTCTATGTGCCATAACATTAATGTAAATATCCCTAACCTCTGAACAAAACTCTCTAGTACTTAAATTATTAAAATTTTTTGGGGGAATGTCAAATCTTACAAAACATCCTTATAAGAATGTTATTATTATGTAAAGTTGTTTGTAAATAATCTTTTCCTCTTTAAGTAATGGCCTTTATCAATTACCGATTCTTCATAACAAATCACCCTAAAACTTAGCATCTGAAAATGACACCGTTACATTCTCAGTTTCTGGAAGTCAGGGATCAGGCCATGGCTTAGCTTCATCCTCGGACTCTGAGCCTCACATTTCAGGCATCAACTAGATCCAAGTCCTCTCAAATTTCTACTGTGGCAGAAACAACTTACAAGATCTCTCCACGGTTGCAGGAAGGGCTCAGTTCTTCTAGGGTCTTTGGACTACAAAGTTTTTCTCCAACATGGGATTCTCTAACATGGCAGCTGGTTTCATACACTTGAGCCAGCCAAGAAATCAAGAGAGTGTTCCCAAGAGAGCATTACTGAGATGGAAATCACACAGCCTTTGTAACCTAATCACATTCGTGACAGTTCGTGAGTGTTGTTGTATTTCATATTACAAACTAGTCACTATATCCAACCACACTCAAGGATAAGGGCAGAAATAACTCATGGCCACCTTAGAAGTTAGCCTACTTATTTGCTTATATAATTGGTCGTTGGTTTGGGAGACACCCTGAAGAACTGAATTTCCCACCGAAACCTTGCGTGACTATGCCCTTTATTGCTCCTTCTTGATTTTTCCCCTCTGCACCCAAACTATCTAAACAATGGCTGCTAACTCCAAGAACAATTCTTTGCACTTCTAGGAAGGATTTTTTGGACAACTATGCCCCAAACATTAGTTGACTTCCCTTACTAAAAACTATAAAATTCAATCCTTCTTCCTCATAGTAGAAAACTCCTGTAGAGATGGATAAAGGTATATGTTTAATAATGTGGTTGATTTTTCTTTCACAGTATATTTGTGCATAGTCTGTCCTTGGTTAATCTTGATGGAAGATTGTCAATTTTGGTAATGTTTTGAAGAACCACTTTTGTTTTGGTGGTCACTTCTATTTTGTTTCTACACTTTTTATTTCATGGGGAAATGCTGTTTTAAATTTCTGAGTTGGAGGTTGTCAAATCAGTCCCTATGAGGAGCAGATGTCAAGATGGAATTACATGTGTAATATAGGTTCTGAAGAAACCCCTCTGAAGGGTGAAGTGAAAAGAATCCAGATCAATCAGAGAAGGCCTTCAGACCACGTTGTAGATGTGGTGATTGGGAAATGAGAGTAGGCAGGAAGGAGGGTTTGAGAGGAAGTGGTTCTGGTTGAAATGCAACTCTAAGAAAATCTCGGGATGTTAGGGCACTCTAGAGCAAAGATTGCCCAATAGTGAAGTCGGCAAGAATGGTGGAATCCTTGTACCACTGCTACAATCAGTTACTGGTTTTATAAAGATGAGGAACAGTGTGGGCTTGAAGTGAACACTGCAGCAGATAGGATAATGACAAAGCTGGAAACTTTCTGCCAACCACCCTTCACTCAGAAGGTACCCTCTTGAAAGTGCCTTCACAGTTGGACGTGAAGCACAGCATGGGTGGTGGTACCCTCAATGGTCCAGTGATAGGACAATCCAACCCAAATACTTTTGAGATGTATCATCTCCACGTTTTCCATTAGCCCTTTTTCCTGAGGGAAAAAGACTAGAGTTGAGATGGAGGAACTAAACCCCCTAACTCTTGTTGGTCGTGAAGCAATGTCTCTTTCTTGAATTCTGCGTTATAAATGGCCTCAGCCACTGCACTCCTCTCTGAAATTTTTGACTGCTTACTTGGTGAGCTGACTTAAACTCTTACTCAAAGAAAGTGAGGAGGTCTTGGAAATGCTGCCGTGCTCGGATCTGGACTGTTGCACGGTCCTCGCACTGTTAGAATTGAGCTACATGAGCACCAAATGGTGTCTATGAAGATTTCCTGAGACACACAAGCATTTCTCCTTGACTCCAGTGTGTTCAATCTGCACTATCTCCTGGTGATGAGCGTAAATTATCTGTGGCAGTTAGTGGGGAGTTAACCTGCCTTTGCAGGATAAAGGATAGTGCAGAAGTAGGTGTGTAGAGCTTCAGGTCTACTGCGGACGTGGATGGAAGCAGGGTTGGATAGGAGGGGTCTCAGGCCAGTAAATGGAGGGTGTTCCAAAGTGAAGATTGCCTGTTAGACTTGGCCCTGGATGGAAAGGGCTGGGCCAGCAATATTTCCCTGCTGTGTTCAGTCATTGTGACAGCATGGGAATAATATGTCCTTAGCATGAACACAATGGATGTGACAGATCCAACATTACAGCACCTGCAGTGTGTCCAGCCACTACCCCCTCACTACAGACTCACATGAAGGAGATCAGAGCAGCACACTCCATTCATCACCACCTGAGGTTTACAGCCATCAAATGTTTATTCCTCTTTAGCAGAGAGGCATTTGTAGATCTAATCTCTCCCTAAATACTTGGTTGCATTTCATCCATTTTGGAAGATAGTATTTTTATTATCCTTCACATGTATTTTCTAATATTAAGACATCTCCAAGTATTTAGAAGAATTTATACTAAATTTTTGTTTCTCTAGGACTCCTTTCTAAATTAGGTATGTATTTAGAGAATGTATTCAGTACAATGATACTGATTGTTGAAGATTTGTAGGGGCTTCTTTGAGTGTTAAATATATACATGGAAATAACTTGGTAAAATCCATTTTACTCTTCTTTATGTCAAATATTCTTGCTGTTTATTTTATTCTTCAAACTCAAATACACAATTTTTTTTTTCTTTTTGTTCTCTTGATTGTTGAAGGACTCACTTGTAATTCTTCCCTGGGAAGATGGATTTAAAAGTATTGTGTTGAATCTATTAATTTCAAATTAAACAAAACTAGAATCATCATGTTACATATGTAAAAGCTCCAAAGTGTTCTATTTATAGAGTGAATTAAACATAGTGAATGCTATGTAAAAGTAATAGTGTTTCCTGGTAACAATTTTCTATTTAAATGCATTTTGTCTAGTATTAACATATTTACATTGATTTTTCAAATCTGCTTTTGCAGTCCTTACAGGTAGGATATATTGGTGGTAAATTTGCTCATGTTTAATTTTTAATATGAAAGACTATTTTTTCTCAGTGTTTTAAAGATGTTTTTCCATTGTCTGCTGTCTTCAACTTTTGCTGTTTGGAAATTAGTTGTCTTTGTTGTAGTTTGCTTCCCATTGGTTTTATCTTCTCTTTGTCTTAAGTATAGGACAGTTTAATGATAGTACAGGTGGTTGTAGATTTATTTGTATCCCTGTTAGGCACCTGCGAAACTTTTTGAAACTGATGTATTCTGGGAAATACTTAGAGATTTTATCAAATATTACTATCTTTTGTTATCGCTATTCCTATCTTCTAAGACTCTGGTCTCACATTCTTAGTTTACTTGTGGTTTCATCTTCGTAAATTGTCCCATTTCAGATGTCTCTTAGATGCATTCTGAGTAATATCTTTGGTCCTATTTTTAACTTAACTAATGCTCTCTTCCCTTGTACCTAATGTTCAAATTGTATCTCTAACTTCAACTTGACACAGAAAAACACACACTCCTGATAATTCTAGAACATGTCTAGAAATGATATTTGTTACGATTTTTAAATGCTTCGTCTTTTGATAGCTTATTTTCTAGTCATAGTTTTAATATTCTTTAAAATATAAACAAATAGAGACTTCTGATCTTTTAAGTCTTAAGTCTAATTATGGGACTTCTTGATACTGACAATCACTTTTGAAAACAAAATTCCTAGTCATTGATTTACTGTGTGCCTTTATATTTTTCAGCTCCTGTTCATGTTTTTAATTTTGTCTTGGGAAACTGAGTCCTGAATTAAGGGTGCCCTTCTTCTGGAATGTTTTATTGTGTGTTCTATTAATAATTGGCAGTATTACCAACAGAAGAAGCTTAAAATTTTCTTGGTGTTAAAGAACCAAACAGTATTTAAAATGCAAATTCAAAAATCACATGATGAGACATCTGAAAATGTTCAGGTCTTATTTCACAGAAATAATAGCCCTTACCATCTTGATGTGTGAATTAGCATTATTTTCTTGATCCTACATCTTACATCCTCTAGCTGAGCAACAACACAGTCAAAAGATGAAGTGTAGATCCTGAACTTGGGTGGCCTATGCTGAACCCTAGTTCCACCATATACTAACACTTAAGTCAAATGGCTTACCTTATACTCTCTGCCTCAAATTCTTGAATCTGTAAAATCAGGATTATAATGGTTATTATAAGGAGAAGTTGATGTAGAACAAAATTGCTAGGACAGTGGCTGTTAAAACGTATGTGGTCAACATACATGAATGTAGTAGTTCTCATCATACACTGGTACACTGATGTGTTCCACAAAGCTAAGCTCTGACTTCCTTTTTTGTAAAAGTTTTTATTTTAATTCCAGTTAACATTCAGTGTGAAATTAGTTTCAGGAATAAAATACAGTGATTTAACATTTCCATACATCACCCAGTGCTCATCATCATGCCCTCCCTAATACCATCATTTACTTACTCCATCTGCGACCCTCCTCCCCTCTGTTTGTTCTCTATAATAAGAGTCTATTTCTTAGTTTGTCTCTTTTTTTTCCCTTTGTTCATTTGTTTCTTAAATTCTGCATATGAGTGAAATCTTAAGGTATTTTTCTTTCTCCGACTTTGCTTAGCATTGTACTTTCTAGCTCCATTCATGTCATTGCAAATGACAAGATTTCATTCTTGCTTTTTTTTCCCCAAGTTTTTATTTAAATTCTAGTTAACATATAGTGTAATACTAGATTCAGGAGTAGAATTTGGTGACTCACCACTTAAATATAATACTCAGTGCTCAACACAATGAGTGCCCTCAGTACCCATAAGCCATTTAGCCCATTCCCCACTCACCATCCCTCCATCAACCTTCGGTTTGTTCTTTATCATTAAGAGTCATATACGGTTTGCTTCATTATTTTTTTTTCCTTACCATATGTTCATCTGTTTTGTTTCTTAAATTCCATGGTATTCGTCTTTCTCTGACTTACATTGCTTAGCATAATGCATTCTTTTTCCATCTACGTCATTGCAAATGGCAAGATTCCATTGTTTTTGATGGCTAATACTCCATTGTGTATATACCACATCTTTTTTATCCATTCCTCATCAATGGACACTTGGGCTGTTTCCACAGTTTGGTTATTGTTGATAATGCTTCTCTAAACATTGGGGTATAGATATATACCCCTTAAAACCAGTATCTTTGTATCCTTTGGGTAAATACCTAGTAGTGCAGTTGTTGGGTCCCAGGGTAGTTCTATTTTTAACTTCATGAGGATTCTCCATACTGTTTTCCATGGTGGTTGCACCAGTTTGTATTTCCACCAACAGTGTAAGAGGGTTCCCCTTGCTCCATATCCTGGTGAACATTTGTTGTTTCCTGTGTTGTTAATTTTACCCATTCTAACAAGTGTGAACTGTTATCTCATCCTAGTTTTGATTTGTATTTCCCTGATGACAAGTAATATTGACCATCTTGTCATATGTCTATTGGCCATCTGTATGTTGTCTTTGGAAAAGTGTCTATTCATGTCTTCTGCCCATTTCTTAACTGGGTTATTTGTTTTTTGGGTGTTCAGTTTGATACGTTCTTTATAGATTTTGGATACCAGTGCTTGATCAGATACGTCATTTGAAAATCTCTTCTCCCATTCTGAAGGTTTGCCTTTTAGTTTTAGTTTCCTTTGCTGTGCAGAAGCTTTTTTTTTATCTTGAAGTCCCCAAAATTCATGTTTGTTTCTGTTTCCCTTTGGCAACGTATCCAGTAAGAAATTGCTGAGGCCAAGGTCAAAGAGGTTGCTACCTGTGTTCTCCTCTAGGATTTTGATGGTTTTCTGTCTCACACTTAGGTCTTTGATCCATCTTCAATTTTTATGTATGGTGTAAAAAAGTGGTTCAGTTTCATTCTTTTGCATGTTGCTGTCCAGTTTTCCCAATACACTTTGTGGAAGAGACAGTCTTTTTCGCATGGGATATTCTTTCCTGCTTTGTCACAGATGAGTTGACGATATAGGTGTGGGTCCATTTCTGGATTTTCTATTCTTTGCCACTGATCTATGTGTCTGTTTTTGTGCCAGTACCTACCATACTGTTTTGGTGTCTATAGTTTTGTAATGTAGCTTGAAGTCCAGAATTGTGATACATCCAGCTTTGCTTTTCTTTTTCAAGATTGCTTTGGCTATTTAGGGTTTTGTGGTTCCATATAAATTTTAGCATTGTTTGTTCTAGCTGTGAAAAATGCTGGTGGTATTTTGATTGGGATTGTATTAAATGAGTAGATTTATTTGGGTAATGTATCTAATATTCTTACATTCCATGAGCATGGAATGTTTCTCCATTTGTGTCCTTTTTAATTTCTTTCATCAATGTTTTACAGTTTTCAGAGTACAGGTCTTTGACTTCTTTGGTTAGATTTATTCCTATGTATCTTATTTTTGCTGCAATTGTAAATCAGGTTGATTCCTTAATTTCTGTTCCTGCTGCTTCATTATTAGTGTATGGAAACAAGAGATTTGTATGCATTGGTTTTGTATCTACAACCTTACTGAATTCATTTATCAGTTCTAGCAATTATTTAGTGGAGTTTTTTGGGTTTTCTACTTATAGTATCATGTTATATACAAATAATGAAAGTTTTACTTCTTCCTTAATGATGGGGATTTTTTATTTCTTTTTATTCTCTGGTGCTGTGGCTAGGACTTTGGATACTTACTGGATGAAAAGTGGAGAGAGTGGACATCCTTGCCTTGTTCCTGACCTCCTCTCAGTTTTCTGCCATTAAAGATGATGATAGCTATAGGTTTTCCATATATGGTCTTCATTATGTTGAGGTATGTTCCCTCTGAAGCTACTTTGTTGAGGGTTTTTATCATGAATGGATGTTGTACTTGGCCAAATGCTTTCTCTGCATCTACTGAAATGATAAAATTGTTACACTTTGTCTTACTGATGTGATGTATCACATTGACTTGTGAATATTGAACCACTCTTGGAACCAAGTAATTAATCCCATTTGATTGTGGTGAATGATTTTTTTAAATGGATTGTTGAGTTCAGTTTGCTAGTATCTTGTTAAGAACTTTTGAATCTATGTTCATCAGGGATATTTTTCTATTTTTTAGTGGTGTCTTTAACTGGTTTTTGTATCAGGGCAATGCTTACCTCATAGAATGAATTTGGAAGTTTCCCTTCCTTTTTTTATTTTTTGCAATAGTTTGATAAGAATAGATACTCTTTTTAAAAGGTTTGGTTGAATTCACCTATGAAGCCATCTGGTCCTAGACTTTTGTTTGTTAGGAGTTTTTTGATTGAATTTCTTTCCTGGATAACAGTGTGCTCAATTTTCTATTTCTTCCTGTTTTGGTCTGGGAGGTTATATGCTTGTAGGAATTTAGCCATTTTTTTCCAACTTGGACCTTTTTTGATACATAATTTTTAATATTTTTTATAACCTTAGGTATTCATGTAGTGTTGGATGTTATTTCTTTCATTTCTGATTTTGAGTACCCTTTTCATCTCTCTTTTTCCCTCTCTTTTTCAAATTTGTTGATCTTTTCAAAGAATTAGCTCATGGTTTGTGTTCTATCATTTAGCTTCTATCCTTTTTTTGGCTCTCATCTTTATTATTTTCTTCATTCAGTGGGTTTGGGGTTTTGTTTGTTCTTTTGTTTCTGTTCTTTAAGGTATATGGTTACATTTTAATTGAGATTTTTCTTGATCCTGGAGGTGGGCTTGTATTGGTATAAACTTCCTTTTCAGAACAGATTTTGGACCATTGTGTTTTCATTTTCATTTGTCACCATGTACTTTTTGATTTCCTCTTTGATTTCTTGGTTGACCAATTCTTTGTTTAGTAACAAGTTATATAACCTCCATGTGTTTTTGTTCTTTCCAGATTTTTGCCTGTGGTTGATTTTGACTTTTCATAGTGTTGTAGTCAGAAAAGATGCATGATGTGGCTTCAATCTTTGTGAATTTTTTGAGATTGGTTTTGTGGCCTAAAATGTAAACTACTCTGGAGAATGTTCCATGCACTCTTGAAAATAATGTGTATTCTGTATTAAGAAGGAATATTCTTCATATATCTGATTGAATGCGAATCCAATGCATCATCAAAAGGCATTGTTTCCTTGTTGATTCTGTTTATTAATAGCTGCTTTGGGTGTGGGTGCTTCCATGTTGAATGCGTAAGTATTTATAATTGGTATAATTTCTTGTCAGATTGTTAGCTTGGTGATGATGTAGTGTCCTTCTTTTTCTCATTACAATCTTTGTATTAAAGTCTATTTTGATTCATAAAGGTACCGTGACCTGGCTTTGCTTTCACTTCCATTTGCGTGATAAATGTTTGTCTATCCCTTGACTTTGAATCCGCATTTGTCTTTAGGTCTGCAGTGACTTTTGAAGCAGCATATAAATGGGTCTTGCTTTTTTAGGCGTTAACCTTACGTCTTTTGATTGGAGCATTTGGTTCATTTAAATTCAAAGTAGTTATTGATAGGTATTATTACCATTGTGTAACCTATATCACAGTTGTTTTTGTGGTTCTTCTCTGTTCTTTTCTTTCTTTGCTCTTTTGTTTTCTGGCTTGATGGCTTTCTTCAGTGATATACTTAGGTCCCTTTTTCTTTATTTTTTGTGTATCTACTAATTTTTCAACTGTGGTCACCCTTAGGTTTATATAAAACATCTTGGGCATATAGTAGTCTATATTAAGTGGATGGCCACTTAAGTTTGAGCCCACTTCAAAAGCAATAAAGTTTTACTACCCTCTGTCTACACTTTAGGTATGTGGTGATGTCATTTACGTGTTTTTATTCTGTGAATCCCTTGACTGATATTTATAGGTTTAATTAATTTTACTACTTTTGTGCTTTCTTCTTTTCATACTCCTGCTTATGGTGTGTCTTTACCACTCAAAGAATCCCCTTTAACATTTCTATTGGGCTGATTTAGTGGTGAATTTTTGCAGCTCGTGTTTGGGAAATTCTATCTCTCCTTCATTCTGCATGATAGCTTTGCTAGATAGAGTAGAACTGGTTGCAGATTTTTTTCTTGCATCACATTGAATATATCATGCCACTCCTGTCTGCCTTGCAAATTTCTGCTGAAAAATCTGCTGATGGTCTTATGGTATTTCCCTTGTTATAACTGTTTTGCTGCTTTTAAAATTCTCTCCTTATCACTACATTTTTGCCATTTTCATTACTTTGTGACTTGGTGTGGACCTCCTTGGGGGATCCCTGTGCCTCCTGGATCTTGATTTCTAATTCTTTCCCCAGATTCAGGAGTTTTTCAGCTACTATTTTTTCAGTTAAATTTTATGCTCTCTTTTCTCACTCTTGTCCTTGTGGGGTCCCTATATTGCAAAGATTTTGTACTTGATAGTATCACTGAGTTTGCTTCATCTTTTCTCATAATTTTTTTCTCTTTTTAGCTTGACTGCTTTCCATGTCCCTGAACCATTCTTTTGCTTCCTCTGGTCTATTTATTCCCTCTCCTGTGTTTTTAATCTGTTATTGAGTTCTTCATTTCAGATTCTTCTTTCAGGATTTCTCTTTGTGGAGGGTCTCAGTGAGGTGTTCCACTCTATTCTTATGTCCAGTATTTTAATGACTTTTGATTCTCCATCAGGCATACTTCTTAAGTGTATTCTGTGTAGCTCTAGTGCTAGGATTTTTGTACTGTTTTCATATTTGGGACATAATCTTATTATTTTTTTTTATGTAACTGTGTGTGTTGGTTTCTGTGTGTTAAGAAAGTCACCTGTGGCTCCTGCTGTTGAAAGTAGTGGCCTTATGGAGAAGAGGTCCTGTAATGCCATGCAGTGCAGTGTTGCCTCTTTACCAGAACCTGGTGCTCCATAGGTGTCTCTTAGGTATGTGCATGTACCCTACCATTAGCCTGGAGCGTGTTTTATTTGCATCCAGGCATCTGTGATGGCTCTCTGCCTATTGTGGCTGAAGTTTGGCCATTGTGCTGTTAGTGGGCCAGTTTGGGTGCTTTGAGTTTGAGTTAGATCAGGTCGGGTATTTTCCAGAGCTGCAGTCACACCAAACTGCAGGTCACTCTGTGTGTTGTTCCCTGAGAGACTTTGATTGGCGAGTGAGACCTATAATTACACCAGATGTCTACCCCCAGCTCACTGCTGGAGCCACAGTGGATGCAGTGTATGTGGTTATCTTCCCCTTTCCTCAGGGCTGGAGTCATTTTGGAGTGATGCTGGCTACTCTCTGGGCTGATGTATGATGCCCTATTTGTGGAGCTAATTTGAATAGGCTTCTGCAAAGGGCAGATTTTCAGGAGAATGAGGGGGTAGTGTTAGTAAGTTTTGCCCTGGTCTGCTGTGAGAAGGGACCTGAAGTGCCTTGGAGAATTTCTGCTAAGAATGGTTGGGATGGCAGGTTGTAGGAGAGAGCAGGGGTGAGGCACAGGGTGTTAATATTGTTTGTGGATCTGTTGTGGGTGGAGGGGAGAATTGTAGCCATTTAGGAGAACTGCCAGGTGTGAGTTTGATGGGCAGGTCCGCAGTAGTAAGCTAGAGAAGGGGGCGGGGCACTGCGAGCAAGCTAGGTGAAGAGTGTTCATGTTGGTTCCTGCAGATGTCTATGTATCTAGCCTGGGATGTTGCAGAGGGAAATTGTGCATGCCATCTCTCTTGTTCTTAGACTTTTCTAAAGACTCCTGGCCCTCCAGCACATGTGAGATGAGTAAATTTTCGTGTATAACCCAGGCATGTTTTCAGCTGCTGCTTCTATGTTGTATTTCAGTGGAGTTGTTGGTTATGCTGACTCTTTACTGGATGTGAACTCCATTTCCTGTTGCCCTGTGACCTCCCCCCTCCCTCCGGCCCAGTCTAGCTGTTGGTTTTTAAAGTTCCAGGTGTCAAGCCCCACTGATTGGTTTTTGTTGTGTTTTGTTTTGTTTCGTTTCACAAACTGGCAAAGTTGAGCCTCTTTGGTTTTCAGACCCAAATTTGGGTGTTTGTCTTCCTAGGGCAGGTCCCCCATGCCTGGGGTGCCTGGGATGGAGTCTTGCCTCTTTTTTCTGTGCCTGTGGTGTCCCACCCTACAGTCTTGTCAGTCACTTTGATTCTGGCCTGCCTCTCTGCCCTTCCTAACATTTTCAGTGTGCTCTCTTCTCTGTGATTAACTTGGAGAGTCTGTTGAGCCAGTTCTGGGGTAATTTTCTGGGTTATTTCCACTGATGGAGTGCTACCTAGAAGTGTCTGTGGGAGGAAGTGAGCTTAGTGCCCTCTTACTGAACCATCTTGCCTATAAATCCCTCAGAATCTTACGAAAATAATTATCTCAACTCAATATACCCTTGGAGCTATCGCTGCAGTGTTCCCCTTTGCATAGTGAAACTTACTTTATTTTTAATTTATCTTGAAAAGGATTTACTTAGTCACCTCCTTTTTTTCTCCTTCAGGTCTGTCCAACCTACCAGCAAGTTGCTATGATTTTCACTCCTTGGGCACTATTTTGCCAAATCACAGCAAGCATATTGTGATATCTAGCAAAATATCCTTGTCTTAATTTGCTTGAGCCCTTATTTGATAGCTCCTTGCTAATTGGGATTAGTGTTTTACTTTCTATAACATTAGCTCTCACAGTTTGTGAGATGATGTCCTGAGCAGAAATCAAGATACTTAGCCAACTGAGTCACCCATGTGCCCCTCTCTTTGCCATTGTTAGTACTTCTTACTCTGAAATAACTGTTTTTATACCCACAAGCTTTGTTTCTTCACTATTTGTTCTACAACTTTGCTCTCTCTTGGTGACACAATTCCCTTTCAACCTTCTCAAGGGTTAAGGTTCTCTTTCCCAAATCCCTCCTAGAATGGACTTGGAAGCGGACGAACTTTTCTTTTAATGTACATTGCTGTTTCTAGAGCATGCTCCCTTGCCATCACTTAACCACCTCCCATATGGCCCTTCATTATGCCCAAATTTTATCACCCTACATTCCACTCTACTTGTTTCTATCTAAAGAAGCTTAGGCTGTTCCCATTCACTTCTTCATTTTAAAAAAAAATTCACTGCTACTCAAATTCATTGACCTCTGAGCTCCTTGACAAAGCACTGGGAAACGTTTTCAAAGTTTTCTAAATGTTTCAATATCCCACTGTTTTAAAATGTAAACATTTAAACATTTAAAAAAATTTTAGAATTGCTTTAGATTATGGAAGAATGTAAAAGATAGTACAGAGTTCCCAAAGCTCTCAAACCCTGTTCCAATATGATAAACATCTTCTATAAATAATTTTCATTATTTTTTCTCTAAGACCTATTATTTTTTCTTCTTGGATCCCAGTCAGGATATGACCTAGCTCTTTAATTATCCTATTTCTTGATTATCATTTTTTCTCTTACTATCTCATCGTATTTGCAGAAACAACGACTTCAACCTTACGAAGACCAACACTATTGATTATACCAGTGTTTTTCTATTGCAACAACTCTTTTATCTTGATTTCTTAGCTGGATTAAATTTCATGGTAAATAATGATAATTATATCCTTTCATAGATCTTCAATTCCCTTGCCACCTTTACCTTTTGTTAACCAAACAACCATTCCATTTATGTTTTCTTCCCTCATCCTCCTCCACGGAAACGGATTTTTGCCAAAATTGATCAATACGGAAGTTACTGACAAATGACTTTCATATTGCTAAATCTAATGGTGAGTTTCTCATCATTCACCTTAGTTGGCATACCAAATTGATTCAGTTAACTACCTTCTTCTCTTTACAACATTCTCTTCAATTACTGTCTATTGTGCCTCGGGGCGCCTGGGTGGCGCAGTCGGTTAAGCGTCCGACTTCAGCCAGGTCACGATCTCGCGGTCCGTGAGTTCGAGCCCCGCGTCAGGCTCTGGGCTGATGGCTCAGAGCCTGGAGCCTGTTTCCGATTCTGTGTCTCCCTCTCTCTCTGCCCCTCCCCTGTTCATGCTCTGTCTCTCTCTGTCCCAAAAATAAATAAACGTTGAAAAAAAAAATTTATTGTGCCTTAATGTTTTTAATTTCCTCCTTTGCCAATAAACTTGATCTCAAACTCTACTTGACATTTTTCTTTGCATCTTTTATTTGGCCTTGGAATGCCCCAGGATTTATCATTTGGACCATACCAATTCCTTATCCACTGATCAACGTATGCTATCTAGTGATTTCAAATAGCATCTAAAAACAACTCCCAAACATACATATTTCCATCTTAAATGTTTCTCCTTGATAGCAAACTCATAAGCCAAATAGCCTTGTCATATTTTGCATGGATATCTAATCAGCAACTCAAACTGGCTGTGTATAAAAGCAAATTCCCGAACACCACCACTGTTCCACAAAAAAACATACATACAAATGAAAACTTCTGTAGCCATACATTTTTACCTTGATTATTGATAACTGGATGCTTTAAATTAGTCTGGAAATCTTGCTATTCTCCTGAATTCTGCTTTTTCTCTCACACTCCAAATAAAATACACCGGCAAATCATGAAAGCTTAACCTTCAAAGTAAACCCCAGATCTAAGCACCTCTCATTAATACACCACTAAGACACCCTAATCCATTACCACCTTCATTGCTTGCCGGAATGACTGCCAGTTAGCTGATTCTGCACTTGTTCCCTACAGCATATTATAACAAAGTAAACACATTTTCATTGAGTGACATCAAGTTAGGATGTCTAAAACCCTTAGATGTTTTTCCATCTCTCCTTAGGTGAAATCTAAAATTCTCGCAGGAACCTAAATACTTCACATACTGATTGTTTATTTCTTTCCTATCTTCATCTCTTATTAATATTCTTCTTAAGCCAATATAGAGACCTCTATTGCTGTGTTCTTTCTTGGACATGCAGGTATGCTTTTTATGTCAGAACCTGGGCTTGATGTTTCTTATGCCTGCAAAATTATTCCAACAGGTATTTTCCTAACATGCCCCCACTACTCTAATGGCTTTTAAATGACTGATTTTTGCTGCCTTAAAATTAATCTCTGCATCTTCAAGAATTTCCTAGTGATCTTTATCAGGTCAGAAAGTGAATCTTCTTGACCTAGAAACTTGAAATAAAATACTAGTTATGCTTTCTTCCAAAATGCAGTATACACTATGAAAGAGGGAAGTATAACTGCATTAAACACTCCCATTCCAAAATGGTGACAAGGCAAGACACTTAGAAGTCCCTAATTCATGGTCATTCTGAAATCCACTGGGCCAATTTTGTGATGTCGTCTTATAGTGGGCCCAAATTTTTCGAGAACTTTCTATCCTTGATTAAATCCCTGTTCTGCTCCCTGAATATATGTCCTAAGTCTCTTAATTTCTTGGGCTCTTTCTCTATCTTGTGGATGTGCTTCCTTTTTCATCATCGTCCTTTGCTACATCTGAAGGGAGTGGTAGGAAACGTATCCTCCTGAAAGACTGAGAAGTTCTTTAAACCATCTTTAAGGAAGGAGAAGCGAGGGTCTTCATACCTTGAATAGCCTCAGTGTCTTTTAATGCAGGCTGGTAAAACTTAGGCTGATTCAACTTCATAGAAACACTGAGTTTTCCTATTCATTTGATTCTATTTCATTTTATGTCCCCAAAGTTACACCCACAGTTTACTCTCTCTCTACATGCAAGTAAAACTTTCACAGTGTAAAAGGCTTCACGAGACCATATCTGTAGTCTTAGAGGGCCCATTAGTTCAATCGGAAAGGTACCTATTAGTCCTAATGACCATGGCCTTGCTGTGATTTCTGTCTTAAGGCTATGAAGTAAGGGGAGACATTGAATTCAGATTTTTTCCTGAGTGGGAGATATAACGGGCCTAGTTTTACTTGGTGAGAGCTAGTTCATTTTCTAACTGAGAAAGTCCTAGAATTTGGGGATCTCTCTATTGACTTCAGAGTATTGTTAGAGTGCCAGTCAGGTCTTTTCTACTCGGCTTCTTTTTCTATTATTTTAACAAGCACAGATACCAAACGCCCAAGGACTGGAATTAATTTGTTGCTTCCACTTGCTTGTCTTGTGCGCAAGTACATATTATCATTCCTAGGTTACCATACGTGTGAATTCGACTGAACTTTTACCACAATGTGTGTTGTGCTATTTACATCCTTTTCTAAGGCTTGCCTCACTTGTCTTGCTCTATTCCAAAGACAATGGCACATATTTTGTAGAAGAGCAACATCGCAATCTTCGTCACAGATGGCTCTAATTTTTGAGCAAAAATCCACTCAAGTTTATCAGACTACAAAGACACTTATTTTTGTGCTTATGACTAGGTAGGTCGGGGTGTCGACCTAGAGTGTGGATGATACTGATGGAATTCAGCTATGCTTACATTCAGACTGCAAGTTGGGTCAGGCTCATTATACTTGGATGTTTTTCTGGCACAAGCAGCCAGGTAAGCCATGTTCTTGGGAACGATATCAAGAAAACAAACTAAACTATGTAACTGAATTTACATCTTAGCAGAATTACATAACCTATGTAATATATTAACCAAGGCAAATGACGTGGTGAGGCCAACATAGTTGAGGCAGGAAGATACGCTCTCTCCACAGTTGGAGGCACTTCAAAATTACAAGGGAAAATGTCAAAGTACAGTTCTATTAAGGAAGAGTAAAGACAACACCCGGACCACCATCTTTGAATTCAATCCTCTTATACTGCTGAAATATATGTATAATATATGTATGTATGGGTGTGTGTGTGTGTGTGTGTGTGTGTGTATGTGTGTATATAGGTATCTAATAGTTGATGATTTTTTCCTCCCACACACTCTGCCCCATACCAACTCATATCTATCATTGGAATCAGTGGTTTGAGTAAAATAACAAGGAAAAACTATGTATATAATCTCATTTTACCCTTTACCCATTTCCAACATGAAATCTATCAAGTCTTGCCTACTACATCTCTAAAATCAAATCCATAGTGTTTTCTTTCTGTTAATTTTGTAAATATCAATTTGAAATTCACCATGACTTTGGGTCTAGACTATCACAGTGTACTTAAGGAATTGAGGGTGTCTTCACCTGTTTCTTCTGGCTCCAATCACTTCAGAAGTTGTGTGCCCATTTGTTGCTCCTTTGAAGGTAATAGATATTTTCTCAGACTACCTTTGAACCTGTCTCCTGTCTTTGGTTTTCAACTGTCTTTATTATTATTATTATTATTATTATTATTATTATTATTAATGTTTATTTACTTTGAGAGAGAAAGAGCATGCACCTGTGTGTGAAGGAGAAGGCAGAGAAAAGAGAGAATCCCAAGAAGGCTCCGTGCTGACAGTCCTAACATGGGGCTCAGTCTCACCAACCAAGACATGATGACCTCAGCCAAAATCAAGAGACGAATGCTTAACTGACTGAGCCACCCAGGAGACCCTGTTTTCAACAGTCATACTATGATGTTTCCTTTGTATTCATTCTGCCTGAGGTACTCAAAGATCTCTGAATTTTGGAGCTAGTCTCCTTCATCAGTCGTCTCCTAACATACTAACTCCTCTCTTTTCTTATCCCGGGGCTCCATTTACGTAGGTGGAAGTCTGTTTGACTCAGTCCCATGTGGTTCTATTTTTTTTCCCCTGTCTTATCCTTTTAGAAGCTTTGTGGTTCAGTTTGGACATTTACTAATGACCTTCTTTTTCACTAATCCTGTCTTCTGTATTTCTTTAAACACTACTAAACTCAAACTGGGCATAAATTTAGGTAGCATATTTTGCTACAACCCCTATGTTAGTCAGTATTCTCTGATAAATGTATGGTGCATATGGATATGTTTTCAGCAGTGATTTAGCAAATTTAAACCAAATGGTTTTATTTATACCTGAACTATAATGATATATGCTATGACAATAATTTAAGGCCATTGTAAATCAAATCACATAAATTCAATACATAACATATATATTGGGATACAAGAACAAAACTTACGCCCTTGAACTTTTAAGACAAAATATGTTCATGTTAATGAAAATTTGGGACAATATTTAAAAAGCATAAGTAAAAAAGCACTTGGTGTTCCTTTGAAAACTAGAGAAATTCCGATCATAAAATAAATGTAAGCTACTGGAATAAGATACATGCAGGAGGCCTGAAAATTTTCATAAAAGGGGAACTTACAAAAGGATTATTCCAGACATGGCTATATGGCTGCTCTTCATATACTGAGTAAACGACATTTGAAAGATAAAAAGATACTAAGGAAAATGATAGCTTGTGTATTTTAAATCAGTTAATATTTAAATATTAAACCTATTTGTATAATTTCAGTGTATTGTCTGTTAGTGATGCTGACATAACCCTTTAAACATTCTCATACTTCACAAAATTAAATCACATTAGATTTTTAAATAAGTGATTTATTTTTAAATGCTAACAAACTTGTCAACTTTGACAAATCTCTGATAAGTAGCGGGCAATATTCATATATCCAATTTTGAAATGAATATGCTAAATCCATTTATATTTTAGGCACAGGAAAATGCATAAGGGTACTTGAACATCCAAGTTTTCTTTTGAAAAGGGTGGTAAATATGAAATAAACACTGTACGGACATAGCTCCTTATTCTAAATTTTATTGAATTGTGATACAATAATCCTTCAAAAATAAGAAAATGGTATTTAGTTTTGAATTACAAATTTTCTCTCTCCTTCTACTCCATGTTTTTAAAGATGCATGGTGTTAAAACTCTTGTAAAAGATGGTGAAAATGTATTAGTGGAGGCCACTTTCAACTGGGGACAGTGTTTAAAACAAAAATTAGGGGCGCCTGGGTGGCGCAGTCGGTTAAGCGTCCGACTTCAGCCAGGTCACGATCTCGCGGTCCGTGAGTTCGAGCCCCGCGTCGGGCTCTGGGCTGATGGCTCAGAGCCTGGAGCCTGTTTCCGATTCTGTGTCTCCCTCTCTCTCTGCCCCTCCCCCGTTAATGCTCTGTCTCTCTCTGTCCCAAAAATAAATAAACGTTGAAAAAAAAATAAAAAAAAAAATTAAAAGCCATCTTTTCGTCAGTGATCTATGTATTTACATCTCCCTTTATCCCTCTCTGGTCCATAAAATCTAGGTCACTAATGTTTCTTGTAGTACCCAAATTATTACAAGTTTTATGTTAAATGTTATTTGCTTAACTGTAGAAATGTTTATGTGTCATATTCAACCATGAAATAATTCTGAGAACAGATCAAATTAGCACCAAAATTCACTCTTGCTACAAAATTACATCTAGCTGAAAAAGTGAATGTATTACCCTGCACCTGCAAATCATTCTTTTCATTAGGGTTCCCATTCTGTGAATCATTAGGCACACATACTGAATTTTGAAAGCGTTACTTGTGACAAAATGTGCTTCCTAGGGTCACATCTTCTAACAACTACTTAAGTATATATTGTATAAATATAATTGTTTAATATATCGTGAAGCAAGTTAACTGAGTAACAGTTATTAAAGTGTGGACTTGTAAAATTTGTCAAAGTCACATTAAAAGAGTATGGATATTAAAAGAGTAAATTAAGTATTATCATATTAATCTTAAAGTATTCTGGTACTTAGCAAACTTTAATAATGTATTTGCCATCAAAGCATGTTGTTTAGAAAAAGTTATTTTTTTGTTTTCGTTTTTTTCCCTATTTGGCCATTGATTCTTTTTTGTTGTTGCTGTTTAATTTCTTGTCAAGTTAGCTAACATACAGTGTGCTCTTGGCTTCAGGGATAGATACCGTGATTCATCACTTACATATAACACCCAGTGCTCATCCCAACAAATGCCCTCCTCGATGCCCATCACCCATTTTCCCCTCTCCCCCACCCCCCATCAACCCTCAGTTTGTTCTCTGTATTTTAGTCTCTTACGGTTTGCCTCCCTCTCTGTTTGAAACTATTTTTCTCCTTCCCTTCCCCCATGTTCTTCTGTTAAGTTTCTCAAATTCCATATATGAGTGGAAACAAGATCTGTCTTTTTCTGACTGACTTATTTCACTTAGCATGATACCCTCCAGTCCCATCCACATTACTGCAAATGGCAGGATTTCATTCTTTCCCATTGCCAACTAGTATTGATTACACACACACACACACACACACACACACACACACACACACACACTGTATGTATATAAACCACATTTTCTGTATCCACCATCTGATGGACATCTGGGCTCTGCATAATTTGGCTACTGTTGAAAGCACTGCTATAAACATTGGGGTACATGTATCCCTATGAATCAGCACAGCTGTATTCTTTGGATACATTTCTAGTAGTGTTATTGCTGAGTTCTGTAGGATAATTCGATTCTTAACTTTTTGAGGAAACTCCACACGGTTTTCCAGAGATGCTGTACCAGTTTGTATTCCCACCAACAGTGTAAGAAGATTCCCATTTCATCATATCCACACCAACATCTGTTGTTTACTGAGTTCTTAATTTGAGTCACTCTGACTGGTGTGAGGTGGTATCTCAGTGTGGTTTTGATTTGTATTTCCCTGATGATGAGTGATGTTGAGCATCTTTTCATGTGTCTGTTGGCCTTCTGGATGTCTTTAGAAAAGTGTCTATTCATGTCTTCTGCCCATTTCTTCACTGGATTATTTTTTTTGGGGGGGTGTTGAGTTGGGTAAGTTCTTTATAGATTTTGGATACTAGCCCTTTATCTGATGTGTCATTTGGAAATACCTTCTCCCATTCAGTCGGTTGACTTTTGGTTTGTTGACTGTTTCCTTGACAGTGCAGAAGGTTTTTATCTTGACAAGGTCCCCATAGTTCATTTTGGCTTTTATTTTCCCTTGACTTCTGGTAAGTGTCAAGTAAAAAGTTAATACAGCTAAGGTCAGAGAGGTTGTTGCCTGTTTTCTCCTCTAGGGTTTTGATGGTTTCCTTTCATCCATTTTGAGTTTATTTTTGTGTATGGGGTAAGGAAGTGGTCCAGTTTCATTATTCTGCGTGTTGTTATCCAGTTCTCCCAGCACCATTTACTAATGAGACGGTCTTTTTTTCCTTTGAATACATGTTCCTGCTTTGTCAAAGATTAGTTGGCCATACATATGTGGGTCCAATTCTGGGTTCTCTATTCCATTGGTCTGTGTGTCTGTTTTTTGTGCCAATACCATACTGTCTCGATGATTACAGTTTTGTAGTAGAGGCTAAAGTCCAAGATTGTGATGTGTCCCGTTTTGGTTTTCTTTTTCAACATTGCTTTGACTACTGGGGGTCTTTTGTGGTTCCATACAAATTGTAGGATTGTTTGTTCTAGCTCTGAAAAGAATGCCGGTGCAATTTGGATTGGAATTGCATTGAATTTGTAGATGGCTTTGGGTAGTACTGACATTTTAACACTATTTATGCTTCCAATCCACGAACCTGGAATGTTTTTCCATTTCTTTGTGTCATCTTCAATTTCTTTCTTACAAGTTTTCTATAGTTTTCAGCATACAGATCTTTTATATCTCTGGTTAAGTTTATTCCTAGGTATTTTATGGTTCTTGGTCCATTTGTAAATGGGATCGATTTCTTGATTTCTCTTTCTGTGGCTTCATTATTGGTGTATAGAAACGCAACCAGTATCCTGCAATTTTGCTGAATTGGTACCAGTTTTAGCAACTTTTTGGTGGAGTCTTTTGGGTTTTCCTGAAAGTGTTTCAGCTTTCCCATGTAGAGTATCAGGTCATCTGCGAAAAGTGAAAGTTTAACTTGTTCTTTCCCAATTTGGATGCCTTTTATTTCATTTTGTTGCCTGATTGCTGAGGCTAGGACTTTAAACTTTGTGTTAAACAACAGTGGTGACAGTGGACATCCCTGTCATGTTCCTGGTCTCAGGGGGAAAGCTCTCAGTTTTTCCTCATTGAGGATGATACTAGCTGTGGGCTTTTCATATATGGTTTTTATAATGTTAAGGTATGTTCCTTCTATCCTGACTTCATTGAGGGTTTTTATTAAGAAAGATGCTGTATTTTGCCAAATGCTTTTTCTGCATCTATTGACAGGATCATATGGCTCTTACCCTTCATTCTATTAATGGGATGTATCACACTGATTGATTTGCATATATTGAACCAGCCGTGCAGCCCAGGAATGAATCCCACTTGATCATGGTGAATAATCCTTTTAGTATAACGTTGAATTCGATTTTCTGCTAGTACCTTGTTGAGAACTTTTACATCCATGTTCATCAGGGATATTGGCCTGTAATTCTCCTTTCTAGTGGGATCTCTGTGTGTTTTAGGTATCATGGTAATTCTGGCTTCAAAGAATGAATCCAGAAGCTTTTCTTCCATTTCTGTTTTTTTTGGAACAGCTTGTGAAGGATAGCTATTGACTCTGCTTTAAGTATCTGGTAGAATTCGCCTAGGAAGCCATCTGGCCCAGAACTCTAATTTGTTGGGAAATTTTTGATAACTGATTCAATTTCTTTACTGGTTATGGGTCTGTTCAAACTTTCTATTTCTTCCTGTTTGAGTTTTGGTGGTGTGTGAGTGTCTAGAATGTATCCATTTCTTCCACGTTGTCCAGTTTGTTGACACATAATTTTTCATAGCATTCTCTAATGGTTGTTTGTATTTCTGTAGTGTTGGTTGTGATCTCTCCTCTTTTGTTGATAATTTTATCAGTTTGGGTTTTCTTTCCTTTTTGAGAAGTCTGGATAAGGTTTATCAATTTTGTTCTCTCAAAAAATCAGCTTGAGATTCATTGATCTGTTCTTTTTTGGGGATTCTAGACAGTTTATTTCTGCTCTAATCTTTTTGATTGCTCTTCTTCTGGGTTTGGGGTGTCATCGCTGTTCTACTTCTAGTTCCTTTAGGTGTGCTGTTAGATTTTGTATTGGGGATTTTTCTTGTTTCTTGAGATAGGCCTGGATTGCAATGTATTTTCTCTGAGGACTGCTTTTGCTGCATTCTAAAGGGTTCGGGCTGTCATGTTTTGATTTTCATTTGCTTCCATATATTTTTAATTTCTTCTTCAATTGCCTAGTTGACCCTTTCATTCTTTAGTAGGGTGTCCTTTAATCTCCATGCATTTGGAGGCTTTCCAAATTTTTTCTGGTGGTTGATTTCAAGGTTCATAGCACTGTGATCTGAAAATAGTCATGGTCTGATCTCACTTCTTTTAGGTTAATTGAGGGCTGTTTTGTGAACCAGTATGTGGTCTATCTTGGAGAATGTTCCATGTGCACTTGAGAATAATGTATATTCTGCTTTTGGATGAAAAGTTCTGAATATATCTGTCAAGTCCCTCTGGTCTAGTGTATCATTCAGAGCCATTTTTCTTTATTGATTTTTCTGCCTAGATGATGTGTCCATTGTTGTAAGTGGAGTATTAAAGTCCCCTGCAATTACTGCACTCTTATCAATAAGACTGCTTATGTTTGTGATTGTTTTATATATTTGGGTGCTCTCAGATTGGGTGCATAAACATTTTTGGTAGATATTTGGTAGGATTCATCATGAAGTCTTTCCCTTATGGAAAGTTTTAAAAGTATTAATCTAATAGATCTCCTTGTTACAGGTCAATTTTATTTTCTTCTTGCATCAGTTTTCATAGTCTGTGTCCTTTTAGGAATTTTTCTAGCTTATCTAACTTATATAATTGATTGGCAGACAAGTAGTGATAGCCTTCTCTTGAAATCTTTTAATTATTTATGGTTGTTAGTGGTGTATGCTTTTTCACTAATTTCCAGTATTATAAAAACAGTAAAACTACATATAATCCAAAGAAATGTGTAATAAGTTATTGTAAGTAATAAGTGATGAGCATGATTGCTGAAATGAGTTTACGCAAAAAGTGGTATTTGTATGCAAAATGACAAATATTTAGAAATACAACTAATGCAATTAATGAAATAATATAAAGTGTCTAGGAATATATTTAACAAATAGCTGCAAAAAGATTTTGGTGAGAAATATAAAACTGCACTGAGAAACATTAAATATCACCTACATACGGTGAAAATAGAAAATTTTTGTTTTGTGAAAGAGCCAACATAGAAAATACTAAACGTTTTCCTCAATTTAAACACTCTATGCAAGCACATAGATATATTATCATTTTTGGGGTTTGGTTTTATTTTATTCTATAGGTATTTCTAAATACCACAAAATGCCCCAAAATATCTAAAGGAATCTTGAAAGGAAACACATTATCTTTATTAGGAATCCAGATTTATCAAAAGCCTCTATTAAGATATCAAGGGGGTACCTGGGTGGTGCAGTAGGTTAAGCATGCAACTTCAGCTCAGGTCATGTTCTCAACAGTTTGTGAATTCAAGCCGTGCATTGTGCTTTCTGCTGTCAGCACAGAACTAGCTTTGGAGCCTCTGTCTCCCTCTCTTTCTCTGCCCCTACCTCCACTCATGCTCTCTCGCGTGTGCACACTCTCCCTCTATCAAAAACAAATATTAAAAAAAAAAAACATACGGAGGAATAAGTAGAAGAAGCCATGGAACAGAATAAAAAGCCTGGAGTCAGACATAGGGAAACTTGATAAGCAGTAGAGGTAGTATACTGGAAACGCAATAGTATTTGTAATTGATTTTAAGCAAATTACAGAATGGTAGAATATCACTATGAGATCGGGATAGGAAAGACTGTTCAACATGCATACAATACAAAGACGGCGGTGGTGCCTGGGTTGCTCAGTCAGTTAAGTGTCTGACTTTGGCTCAGATCATGATCTCAGGGTTGGTGAGTTCGAGCCCCATGTCAGGCTTTGTACTGACAGCTCAGAGCCTGGAGCCTGCTTCAGATTCTGTGTCTCCCTCTCTCTCTCTCTTCCCCTTCCCCACTCATGGTCTGTCTCTTTCTCAAAAATAAACATTAAAATTTTTTAAATAAATAATAAAAGGAAATTCGGACATATTGTATATTTAAATTGAAATAAATTTAAATATAAACATATAAATACATTCTCTAATAAAAAATGAGAGCATATTTTCAGCACACAAAGCCTCTGTGTTATTTTTTTTTTTGATATATGAAGTTTATTGTCAGATTGGTTTCCATACAACACCCAGTGCTCATCCCAAAAGGTGCCCTCCTCAATACCCATCACCAACCCTCCCCTCCCTCACACCCCCCATCAACCTCAGTTTGTTCTCAGTTTTTAAGAGTCTCTTATGCTTTGGCTCTCTTCCAATCTAACCTCTTTTTTCTTTTCCTTCCCCTCCCCCATGGGTTTCTGCTAAGTTTCTCAGGATCCACATAAGAGTGAAAACATATGGTATCTGTTTTCTCTGTATGGCTTATTTCACTTAGCCTAACACTCTCCAGTTCCATCCATGTTGCTACAAATGGCCATATTTCATTCTTTCTCATTGCCACGTAGTATCCCATTGTGTATATAAACCACAATTTCTTTATCCATTCATCAGTTGATGTAAATTTAGGTTCTTTCCATAATTTGGCTATTGTTGAGAGTGCTGCTATAAACATTGGGGTACAAGTGCCCCTATGCATCAGTACTCCTGTATCCCTTGGATAAATTCCTAGCAGTGCTATTGCTGGGTCATAGGGTAGGTCTCTTTTTAATTTTCTGAGGAACCTCCACACTGTTTTCCAGAGTGGCTACACCAGTTTGCATTCCCACCAACAGTGCAAGAGGGTTCCTGTTTCTCCACATCTACTCCAGCATCTATGGTCTCCTGATTTGTTCATTTTGGCCACTCTGACTGGCGTGAGGTAACATCTGAGTGAGGTTTTAATCTGTATTTCCCTGATGAGGAGAGACGTTGAGCATGTTTTCATGTGCCTGTTGGCCATCTGGATGTCTTCTTTAGAGAAGTGTCTATTCATGTTTTCTGCCCATTTCTTCACTGGGTTGCTTTTCGGGTGTGGAGTTTGGTGAGCTCTTTATAGATTTTGGATACTAGCCCTTGGTCCGATATGTCATTTGCAAATCTTTTCCCATTCCGTTGGTTGCCTTTCAGTTTTGTTGGTTGTTTCCTTTGCTGGGCAAAAGCTTCTTATCTTCATAAGGTCCCAGTAGTTCATTTTTGCTTTTAATTCCCTTGCCTTTGGGGATGTGTCAGGTAAGAAATTGCTACGGCTGAGGTCAGAGAGGTCTTTTCCTGTTTTCTCCTCTAGGGTTTTGATGGTTTCCTGTCTCACATTCAGGTCCTTTATCCATTTCGAGTTTATTTTTGTGAATGGTGTGAGAAAGTGGTCTAGTTTCAACCTTCTGCATGTTGCTGTCCAGTTCTCCCAGCACCATTTGTTAAAGAGACTGTCTTTTTTGCATTGGATGTTCTTTCCTGCTTTGTCAAAGATGAGTTGGCCATACGTTTGTAGGTCTAGTTCTGGGATTTCTATTCTTTTCCATTGGTCTATGTGTCTGTTTTTGTGCCAGTACCATACTGTCTTGATGATTACAGCTTTGTAGTAGAGGCTAAAGTCTGGGATTGTGATGCCTCCTGCTTTGGTCTTCTTCTTCAAAATTCCTTTGTCTATTCGGGGCCTTTTGTGGTTCCATATGAATTTTAGGATTGCTTGTTCTAGTTTCGAGAAGAATGCTGGTGCAATTTTGATTGGGATTGCAGTGAATGTGTAGATAGCTTTGGGTAGTATTGACATTTTGACAATATTTATTCTTCCAACCCATGAGCATGGAATATTTTTCCATTTCTTTATATCTTCTTCAATTTCCTTCATAAGCTTTCTATAGTTTTCAGCATACAGATCTTTTACGTCTTTGGTTAGATTTATTCCTAGGCATTTTATGCCTCTTGGTGCAATTGTGAATGGGATTAGTTTCTTTATTTGTCTTTCTGTTGCTTCATTGTTAGTGTATAAGAATGCAACTGATTTCTGTACATTGATTTTGTATCCTGCAACTTTGCTGAATTCATGTATCAGTTCTAGCAGACTTTTGGTGGAGTCTATCGGATTTTCCATGTATAATATCATGTCATCTGCAAAAAGTGAAAGCTTGACTTCATCTTTGCCAATTTTGATGCCTTTGATTTCCTTTTGTTGTCTGATTGATGATGCTAGCACTTCCAACACTATGTTAAACAACAGCGGTGAGAGTGGGCATCCCTGTCGTGTTCCTGATCTCAGGGAAAAAGCTCTCAGTTTTTCCTCATTGAGGATGATGTTAGCTGTGGGCTTTTCATAAATGGCTTTTATGATCTTTAAGTATGTTCCTTCTATCCTGACTTTCTTGAGGGTTTTTATTAAGAAACGTTGCTGAATTTTATCAAAGGCCTTTTCTGCATCAATTGACAGGATCATATGATTCTTTTCTTTTATTAATGTGATGTATCACATTGATTGATTTGCAAATGTTGAACCAGCCCTGCATCCCAGGAATGAATCCCACTTGATCATGGAGAATAATTCTTTCTGTATGCTGTTGAATTCGATTTGCTAGTATCTTCTTGAGAATTTTTGCATCCATATTAATCAGGGATATTGGCCTGTAGTTCTCTTTTGTTACTGGGTCTCTGTCTGGTTTAGGAATCAAAGTAATACTGGCTTCAAAGAATGAGTCTGGAAGTTTTCCTTCCCTTTCTATTTTTTGGAATAGCTTGAGAAGGATAGGTATTATCTCTGCTTTAAACGTCTGGTAGAACTCCCCTGGGAAGCCGTCTGGTCCTGGACTCTTATTTGTTGGGAAATTTTTGATGACTGATTCAATTTCATCGCTGGTTATGGGTCTGTTCAAGCTTTCTATTTCCTCCTGAGTTTTGGAAGCATGTGGGTGTTTAGGAATTTGTCCATTTCTTACAGGTTGTCCAGTTTGTTGGCATATAATTTTTCATAGTATTCCCTGATAATTGCTTGTATCTCTGAGGGATTGGTTGTAATAATTCCATTTTCATTCATGATTTTATCTATTTGGGTCCTCTCCCTTTTCTTTTTGAGAAGGCTGGCTAGAGGTTTATCGATTTTGTTTATTTTTTCAAAAAACCAACTCTTGGTTTCATTGACCTGTTCTACAGTTTTTTTAGCTTCTATATTGTTTATTTCTGCTCTGATCTTTTTATTTCTCTTCTTCTGCTGGGTTTAGGCTGTCTTTGCTGTTCTGCTTCTATTGCCTTTAGGTGTGCTGTTAGATTTTGTACTTGGGATTTTTCTTGTTTCTTGAGATAGGCCTGGATTGCAATGTATTTTCCTCTCAGGACTGCCTTTGCTGCATCCCAAAGCGTTTGGATTGTTGTATTTTCATTTTCGTTTGTTTCCATACATTTTTTAATTTCTTTTCTAATTGCCTGGTTGACCCACTCATTCTTTAGTAGGGTGTTCTTTAACCTCCACGCTTTTGGAAGTTTTCCAGACTTTTCCTGTGGTTGATTTCAGGCTTCAAAGCATTGTGGTCTGAAAGTATGCATGGTCTGATTTCAATTCTTGTATACTTATGAAGGGCTGTTCTGTGACCCAGTATGTGATCTATCTTAGAGAATGTTCCATGTGCACTCGAGAAGAAAGTATATTCTGTTGTTTTGGGATGCAGAGTTCTAAATATATCTGTCAAGTCCATCTCATCCAATGTCTCATTCAGGGCCCTTGTTTCTTTATTGACCATGTGTCTAGATGATCTATCCATTTCTGTCAGTGGAGTGTTAAAGTCCCCTGCAATTACCACATTCTTATCAATAAGGTTGCTTATGTTTGTGAGTAATTGTTTTATATATTTGGGGGCTCCTGTGTTCGGCGCATAGACATTTATAATTGTTAGCTCTTCCTGATGGATAGACCCTGTGATTATTATATAATGCCCTTCTTCATCTCTTGTTACAGCCTTTAATTTAAAGTCTAGTTTGTCTGATATAAGTATGGCTACTCCAGCTTTCTTTTGACTTCCAGTGGCATGATAAATAGTTCTCCATCCCCTCACTCTCAATCTGAAGGTGTCCTCAGGTCTAAAATGAGTCTCTTGTAGACAACAAATAGATGGGCCTTGTTCTTCTATCCATTCTGATACCCTATGTCTTTTGGTTGGCCCATTTAGTCCATTTAGAGTAAGTGTTATTATAGAAAGATATGGGTTTAGAGTCATTGTGATGTCAGTATGTTTTATGCTTTAGTGATGTCTCTGGTACTTTGTCTCACAGGATCCCCCTTAGGATCTCTTGTAGGGCTGGTTTAGTGGTGACGAATTCCTTCAGTTTTTGTTTATTTGGGAAGACCTTTATCTCTCCTTCTATTCTAAATGACAGACTTGTTGGATAAAGGAATCTAGGCTACATATTTTTTCTGTTCATCACATTGAAGATCTCCTGCCATTCCTTTCTGGCCTGCCAAGTTTCAGTACAGAGATGGGTCACGAGTCTTATAGGTCTCCCTTTATATGTTAGAGCACGTTTATCCCTCGCTGCTTTCCGAATTTTCTCTTTATCCTTGTATTTTGCCAGTTTCACTATGATACGTTGTGCAGAAGATCGATTCAAGTTAAATCTGAAGGGAGTTCTCTGTGCCTCTTGGATTTCAGTGCCTTTTTCCTTCCCCAGATCTATTAAGTTCTCAACTATTATTTCTTCAAGCACACCTTCAGCACCTTTCCCTCTCTCTTCCTCCTCTGGAATACCAATTATGCGTAGATTATTTCTCTTTAGTGCATCACTTAGTTCTCTAATTTTCCCCTCATACTCCTGGATTTTTTTATCTCTCTTTTTCTCAGCTTCTTCTTTTTCCATAATTTTATCTTCTAGTTCACCTATTCTTGCCTCTGCTTCTTCAATCTGAGCCTTAGTTGTCTCCATTTTATTTTGCAGCTCGTTGATAGCGTTTTTTAGCTCCTCCTGGCTGGTCCTTAGTCCCTTGATCTCTGTAGCAAGAGATTCTCTGCTGTTATTTATACTGTTTTCAAGCCCAGCGATTAATTTTATGACTATTATTATAAATTCATTTTCTGTTATATTGTTTAAATCATTTTTCATCAGTTTGTTAGCTGTTGTTATTTCCTGGACGTTTTTCTGAGGGGAATTCTTCCATTTCCTCATTTTGGATAGTCCCTGGAGTGGTGAGGACCTGCAGGGCACTTCCCCTGTGCTGTGGTGTATAACTGGAGTTGGTGGGTGGGGCCGCAGTCAGACCTGATGTCTGCCCCCAGCACACCCTGGGGCCACAGTCAGACTGGTGTTTGCCTTCTCTTCCCCTCTCCTAGGGGCGGGATTCACTGTGGGGTGGGGTGGCATGGCCCGTCTGGGCCACTTGCACACTGCCAGGCTTGTGGTGCTGGGGATCTGGCGTATTAGCTGGGGTGGATCGGCAAGGTGCACGGGGGCAGGAGGGGCAGGCTCAGCTTGCTTTTCCTTTGGAGATCTGCTTCGGGAGGGGCCCTGCGGCACAGGGAGGGAGTCAGACCTGCCGGAGGGATGGATCTGCACAAGCACAGCATTGGGTGTTTGCATGGTGCAAGCAAGTTCCCTGGCAGGAACTGGTTCCCTTTGGGATTTTGGCTGGGGTCGGGCGAGGGAGATGGCGCTGGCGAGCACCTTTGTTCCCCACCAAGCTGAGCTCTGTTGTCCAGGGCTCAGCAACTCCCCTTCCCGTTGTCCTCCAGCCCTCCCGTTCTCCGAGCAGAGCTATTAGCTTATGACCTTCCAGATGTCAAGTCCCGCTTGCTGTCGGAACACACTCCATCCAGCCCCTCAGCTTTTGCAAGCCAGACTCGGGGGCCCTGCTTGGCCGGCGGGCCGCCCCTCCGCCCCGGCTCCCTCCCGCCAGTCCGTGGAGCGTGCACCGCCCTTCCTACCCTCTTCCATGGGCCTGTCTTCTGCGCTTGGCTCCGGAGACTCCATTCTACTAGTCTTCTGGCGGTTTTCTGGGTTATTTAGGCAGGTGTAGGTGGAATCTAAGTGATCAGCTGGACACGCAGTGAGCCCAGCATCCTCCTACACTGCCATCCTCCCAGGATTCTATCTGTATGTATTATTTTAAAGAAATCTTCTTAAACTATGAAAAAAGACAATGGGACAGTTAAATAATGGTGAAATATTAGAATTTCACAAAATGGAAGTCCAAAAGAACAAATACACATATGATTAAATATAAACCTCATTAGTAATCAGAAAAATAGAAAAAAAATCCCTCAAGTTTTTTGGTCTTGTTTAAGGTTTTTTGTTTTTTCCATCACAACATGTGCCTTTGTTAATTTCCATCACCCCTCTCCCCTCTGGTAACTATCAGTTGGCTCTCTATAATTGAGTCAGTTTCTTGGTTTCTCTTTTTTTCTTTGCTCATTTGTTTTGTTTCTTGCATTCCACCTAAGAGTGAAAGCATATGGTTTTTGTCTTTCTCTGATTAATTTCACTCAGCATTATACTCTCTAGCTCCATCCATGGTGTTGCAAATGACAAGATTTTTTTCTTGGTTATGACTGAGTATTCTTACCTTGCATGAATAGACCAGTCTGTATCCATTCATCTCTCAGTGGACACTGGGGCTGTGTCCGTAGTTTTGCTCTTGAATATGGTGCTGCAATAAACATAGGACTGCCTATATCCCTTTCAATTAGTGGGAAATTTCAAGTTTTTATTTTTTCATTCAAAAGATGGCAGAAGTTTAAAATTTCAGAATCAAGTGTTAGAAATGTGGCTTGATAGTGGAATACACTGCCGGTAAGTCAAAATAGCTTCAAGAACTTGGGGAAAAGATAGAACATTGCTTAGTGGAATGATAATCTCAGAATGTAACATTTCCACAGTTGGGCATATACCACGAGTTAATTCTTTTATAGGACTAATTAGTAAAGCCAGCAATGTTTATGACAATGTTAGAAGAGAAAAATAACTGGTACTATGTATGTACAGAGACATAAGTGATGTCAAATGTTAATCTGTTAAGAGTATCAGCTTGTATAGTACGGGGAGTGTTAAGTAATAGAAGTTGTGTATGAAACAGAATGTAGGACCTATAGTATTACTTTGAGAGCACTCCCTTAAGGCTAAATTTAGTTGTAGTATGATTTTCCTTTAGGAAATTTGCTTATTCAGAGGTACCTTTGTGACAATCATCTGAGGACCTTTCTCAAACGACGTAACTTCTCCAGTCCACAAAGTCTCTCCATGGACTATGCCAGCCTGTATGCATGGCTTAACTCTCATACTTCCTCTGCTCACGGTCTGTCCCTGGTGTATACACAGGGTCAACCCAGTGGTGTCAATATAACTTTGCTTCTTGTTCTGCTTAAATCTGTGACCTATGGAATGTTTGGTAATGTGACTGATGGAACAAAATCTATTAAATTTCTCAATAAAAATGATACCTAGGGTATTGCCTTTTAAGCAATACGAGATCTCCAGCCATACTCCACATAAGTAGAATCTGGTGTTCTAATGCAGATGCACTTCACAATTGAATTACCTAAGCAGATGTATTTCACGATTCTCAGAAGTGATAATGCTCTCTTACTGCATAAGTCCTTGGAGTCCATGAAGGGGTGTAATTGTAAATAGTATGAAGATGGTGGGTTTTTTTTTTAATATTTTTTTAACGTTTATTTATTTTTGAGACAGAGAGACAGAGCATGAATGGGGAAGGGTCAGAGAGAGGGAGACACAGAATCTGAGACAGGCTCCAGGCTCTGAGCTGTCAGCACAGAGCGTGACGCGGGGCTCGAACTCAAGGACCGCGAGATCATGACCTGAGCCGAAGTCGGCCGTTTAACCGACTGAGCCACCCAGGCGCCCCTGAAGATGGTGGTTTTATAAGGCTTCTGTTATTTGATGACCATCTACCAACATGGACATGAAGTACATTGTCCAGAGACCTCCAACGATGCATTCTAGTCTATGTGCCACAAGTGGCTATGGTCAAATGTTAGAGGCAAAGCCGTTGCACAGAGTATACAAGATAGGTACATTGTACATTACACATATGTCCTGGTTTATTCCTTAAAATACTTACATCCAATTTTTGTACAACATGAATAAAATATGTGAAAAAGTTAAAGAAAAGGGAAATAGTGTACAACAAGAAATCTTTTAGCTTGAGCTAAAAGTGGAGCATGTAAGGTGCCTGGGTGGCTCAGTCGATTGAGTGGATAACTTCGGCTCAGGTCATGATCTCACAGCTCGTGAGTTCGAGCCCCGCGTCGGGCTCTGTGCTGCCAGCTCAGAGCCTGGAGCCTGCTTCGGATGCTGTGTCTGCCTCTCTCTGCCCTTCCCTGCTAGCACCTCACCTCTCTCATTCAAAAATAAACATTAAAAAAAATAAAAGTGGAGCATGTATTCTAATTTTTCTACCACTCAAATAGGAAAATTTAATCAGACACTTAAAACATCAATACAGAGTGAAAGTACTTTAGGTAGAATAACACACTAGAAAACAGAAAACCTTTTTCTGACATAATTTTTTGAAGATGGACTTAAAGAGTATTTTCATTAGGATGTTTCAATTTAATGTTGACAGAGATAGGGGATTACTGGGAGAACTCAGAAACTGAGGCTTCTGTTGAGGATTTTATCCATCCCTAGAATCCACTGAGAAAGTGAAAAACATGAATCGAGTCAAATCATAAGTCTCCTAAGTTTCTTAGGTTGGAAACTTTGTCAGATTTTTTTTCCTGCTTCTCTCCTGAGTAATAATGAAGCAAGCAGGGCAGCCGTTTGGGGAGTGATTGTGTAGACTTGGAGCCCCATCCACACCTGCAATTGTTGGCCCACGACCAGGCCATTCACAATTGTAACGAATGGTATTGTCAATCTGAGACTTTTTTTTTTAAGCCATTCACTCGTATATTATCTGTAGCAAGCACATTCTGAAGGCATACAATTCACAATGGTATAATCTACCCCACCCTTCCACCCCCAATAGAGAGACAGTAGATCTTCTCCTTTCCAGGCACTTAAAAATCAATTGGAGAAAGAAAACCGTATATAAAACATCACAGCATCCTATGGTTTTTAGTTCCATAGTTTGTATGTTTATACTTGTAAAATGTTCTTACCACAACTAAAACCTCATGAAAATTCATTGTTACTAGATTTCCCAGGCATGCCATAAGCAATATCTAAAAAAATAACTAATGCTCTATTAAATTTAAAAATGTAACTAAATTCTTTAAAGAAGGCATATATTTTTAAATTGAAAGCAATTTCTGATGAACCCAGGGGAATTAAATATCAACTTACACTGAGGCAAAATACAGACAGGAATTGTTTGGGTGTATTTTCCAAAGAAATTTAGGGAGATAAATTATTAAACCACATCCTTAGCTATGACTATGCCATTAAAATTTGACATAAAATATATTTTAAGTATCAACTTAATTGTATTTGATTTACATAGGCCTTAGGGAGCTTGTAAAGTGAAACTTACAAGTGATTTTAAAAATGGTCTATCTATAATTTAGTTACTAGAGTATAAATATGGTAACTTTATTAAACATTGGTATATTTTCTTCCCCAAATATATATACAATACACATTATATCGTATATTTATAAAGCAGACTATGCATTTGTTCTTGATTTAATATTCACAGAAAATCAACCAACTTAGAGTAACGTGAAAATATGTGTCAGCGTTTTCAGTGTAATCATGGATTTCAATACAGCAGTGTACAATTTAATGAGAATCACTTCAAAATAAATCATAGCTCTAGTATACTTGAGGGAAGTATAGCTCATCATTGAAAAGTTCCAAAGAGGGAAAGTCATTTTTGGTAAACAATACAGCTACATCTTCACAAAAGAAGGAAACGTGAACACGGTCAGCCTGCCTGCCCCTTCCTGCATTTCTAATTATTCGCATTATGAAGTTAATACTGTCTGCTTTAAAAACAAGATTAAGGCCAGAAATCTATTGCCAAGAAGACATACCACCCTTTGATCTGCTACTCAGCTCAAAGATATTGCTGTAAACAATCTTCAATGTTTCCAAGGTTATTTGTTTATGTATATGTAGGTATTTTTTGCTTGAACATAATTTTATATTTATGAAGCAAGTCAATTCTCTGTAAACAAATACGAATAGAAAGTAAATACTGCAAGCATCAAGTGTGAGTGGATTTTTGTTTTGATCACCTAAATTCTTTCTCAGCTTTATTTGCCTTTTGAGGACTACTGCTTTCTTTATAAATTAGAACCCATGCCTCACTTAGTGAAATTTGATTTCTTTCACGTGTCAAAGAGAATTTTCTGTTGAGACATATGCAGCTGTCCAAAGTTAACCTCCATAAGTTCAATTTTGAGATTTCTTAATATTATGATTTACCAATACCCTGCTTTCTCTGAAATTACCTACAATGTATTTTAAAATGTTAAACCATACATCTAAGCCGCTCCTCAATTTGTAACAAAACTTGACAAAGCCATTCACTAAAGGCACTTCATACATCAAGACACTAAGGCAATCCCATAAAATCTTAAAACATTTTCCTTAGTAGCCTGATTGTAAGTTTCACCCAGAGGTGAGAAGGCACAACAAAGTGCATTAGGTTTAAAAGGATCTTTAGTTATTTCTCGAACTTGTCCCACATCCTGATTTTTTTTTTCAAAATTGAAGAAAAACTCTCACATTTATACTCACCGTGGTAATATGCTTCGCTCTATTGAGGATTCAGATCTTATACTGAAAATTTTATCATTTCTCTCAAAATAGACATCAAATTTGCATGGAAATATTCTGCCATACATGCTAAAATATATATGTATATATCATAATAAAAGAAGAGAGGATGTCCTAGATACTTGATATATAAAAAATATGGATGCAAATAGAATATTTATATAGCATAGCAGTGTGCACAATAAACCAGTAAGGTTTAACTCCATGCTTCACTGATCGGAATTTTAACTGAGAATTTTTAGTGTTCAGCTTAAATATTATCTTTTAATGAGACTTTAAGAAGTGATTTGCATAATCCTCAAGCAAAACATGCTGGATATTCAAAAGAGCCATCAGTATTCTCTTTCAATGTTCATATTAATGCAACTTCAAAAAGGACTGTTGATGATAACCCGACAAGAAAATAGAAATAGTGGTTAATCACTGTGTAATTACAAAATGTCCCTCATTATAATCGTGGCAATGTTTTACTCCAGACTTCTACTCCTATTGCCTTGCAGGTGTCTTCTATAATTAATTTATTTTGCTATCTCTTTTTAATGCCTGTAAAATATAGAACAAATAGCAAGGTAGTCAAAAATTTAAGTAAAAATTACGGCAACTGAGCTGTTTTCTACTCTGGTTGTTTTAGGAAATTTAAAATACATGAAAACATGCCCTATCATATCTTCATAATTCTGAAGTATCCAAGTTAGAGGAGAATGTTTAAAAGTCACAATTTTAAAAAGTCACAGTGGAATAAAAAAATTTTTTTAGCTATGTTTCATCTTTCTTCAGTATTAATTTTTCCATGATTCTTTGTTTTAATAAGTTAATCCATAATATGAAATAGGTGAAAATAATCAGTGAAAAGGATTTGTTAAAGCTAATATGTATATAAAAGACAGTTTGATGGAATAAAAATTTGGAAAGTGTGATCACACTTTATTTGAACTGTTTTATACTTCTGTAATTATTCAAAGATTGCTTGTGTGATTTTTTTATGTCAATTTTCTACCATTTACAGAGGTCTGGTGGAAGATTAGCAAAACATTTCAGTTAATATTTGCATTGAAAACTGAAAATAAAATTAAATCAGTTTGTATATTTAAAACCTGCACATAGCTATATGTAGATAACGTAAGGATTTAGAACATTGGTTAATTATGAAAAAAATAACAGAAGAGGGTTCAGAGACACAAAGTGGAAATGCTGTGTACTTGGAAATCACAGGGACCCAATCTTCATACATTTTCACAGAAAGCGCAGGTTAAATTCCTTAAGTTTTGAAGAGTAAGGAGAATGAATAGAACTCAAGTTCGATCACTTGATGGTTGGGCAAACCTGAACAAATTAAGTTGTCCATTTTCTATAACGTGAAATGGGAATAGTAATGCTTCCAAACGTTACATGTACAATATAAGAATTTAAGTTAAATCAGAGCAGTCTGCTCCTAAAACACCCTTAAACACTACATTGTTTTATGTAATTTTATTAGTAGTGTTAAAATAGTAAACTATACTTATAAAAATAACCTTCTTATATTTTTATAGAATGGAGTTAGCTGTGGTCTTTAGTACTCCCACTCCCCCCCCCCCCCCGCAACGTGACTTTTGAAAATTAACCAGAACTCTCTGAGCCTAGGTTGCTTAGGTGTTTAAAAAAAAAAAAAAAAGGAACTGTAATAATACATTTCATGGGTATGATGTTTTGGCCTGAATTGCTTATGAGCTATACATGAATGGGAAATTTAATTACATTTCAATTATATCTTTGTTATCATTAGCATTTATCAGAGAAGAAAATTCAATTGCCAGATTTCCAAGTTCACGAACTTCATGGCTACTTACTTGGTTTTCAAAACCCTCAGATAATGAATGTGAGAAAACAAGAGGGACTAACGAAGGGAAACATTTACTCTAGGACTTCTGCAATAGTTATTATTGTCCTATGTAAATATTCAAATAATTCTTCATTGCTATCAGCTCCCTTATTTATATATTTATTTTCCTATCTTCCTCTTCTTACCATCCATTTTTCCTTTGTACTTGATTTCTTTATTTCTCACTCACTCCCTTGCCTCTACAATTAAAAATTGGGCTGATAAGCAGAGAGTACAATGAATTGTATTTATGATTTCCTAAAACCTTGAGACAGCCAGGGCATCATTCTTGTGTCATTTTGGTCTACTTAAGTGTTTTCTTTTTTCCTTTTCCAACTTTATTTTGAGAGACAGAGCATAAGCGGGGAAGGGGCAGGGAGAGAGGGACAGAGGATCTGAAGTGTGGGGCTCATACTCAAGAACTGTGATCATGACCTGAGCTGAAGTTGGATGCGTAACCGATGGAGCCATCCAGGTGCCCTGTACTTGAGTATTTTCTTCTTCATTCGATATGGAGTAATTTCACTGGTTACTCTAATCTAAATTCTCATGTGTTGTAGAGTGAAGTCAGCAAGTGTGATCAATTTAGAAATCCATTTGAGCTCGATTATTCCTAGACTGTTGTTAAACAACATAAATCCTAAAGGAAATTACCATAAATCACTTCGCAAAAATTCTCGTCACCGCCTTTAAGAAAATATCCAGGCTTTAATCTATAAAAATACACATACACTCACTCAATGTTTATTATTCATGGATTTATTTGTGAGTTTGCTTACTAGACAGAGTTTATAATTTGTAACCCCCCAAATCAGTAGTGTTACACTTTGCCATTATTTGTGGACATGTGCAGAAGGTCAAAAATTGAGTCACTCAGTGAATACGATAAGGTTGAACAAGGTGATGCTCTGCCTTCTTGTTGCAGCTCTGATTCTATAAACCAGTGTTGTTTCCACAGTGTATCTAGTTCCATGCTTGTCATCTGTTGATAATTTTGGTCGGTGATTTTGCTGTTTAAGATGTCCCCCAAGTTGAGTACAGAAACATGCTCTCATGTTTTTAAGAGTGAGAAAGCCAGGATGTGCCTCATGGGGAAAATAAGTGTATGCACATAAAATAATGTATAATATATTCATTACATGTATTACATGTATTACATTTATGTGAAGGGCAACCTATTATAAAAACACCCTAAACACCCTTAAATACTATTATCATTGTTTAAATAATAGAATACATTTAAGATACATAACTGTCACACATATAAAGATAGGTGTTATTACTAAACAACATCATATACAATTTTAGGAATATGTTAAACTATGAAGCTACAAATATAAATAGAACTTTTTATATTTTTATACAGTGGATTTGGCTATGGTCTACGGCTCTCCCACTTACTTGTTTTGTGACCTTAGAAAGTGAACTGATCCTGTCTGAGCCTTGATTTCTCACCTGCAAAATAATGGACTTTTACTAAGATATAAGTCACAGTGCTGTGGGCAGTAGTTGAGTGTTAATAAATGAATAATATATTACATCCAGGAAAAGGAAGAGGAAATTTTGAACTGTACTCGAAGCCTCTCTAGAAAGTGCTGAAATACTATAGAGCGTAATGAAACTATGGAAAAAGACTCAAGTTGTGGATTCATGACATAACCGATAAAGTATGGCGGACAGCATTGTTGTGAGGCTGAAAATGATACAGTTTACAGTCACACTACCCAGGGTCAGCAGAAGGTTAAACACTTCCCAGCCGATGTTGGCTGGTCTGCGTGTTTCAAAAGGTGATCTGGCTTGAACAGCCTCAAGCTTGCAGGTGAGGTCAGTTCTGCAGATTAGGAGGCTTCAAGGAAAAAAGAAAAAAAAAATGATGAGTATTGCACAGAAACAGGATTTTGTGAAAAAGCAAGTTTTCAAGGCTGAGACTGACTTGATCGACAAGGCTTGCCTTGGCAAACAAATTGTACAATGCAAATGGCTTCCAAAATCTAAGCTGTCTTAAGAACATAAGTAAGGTTTTGTGTATATCACTTGATGAAAATGTTGTCATGACCAGAGGTTTCCAGGGAGCTGACCTTGTATTTACCCTAGAAACAATGGTTCTGAATTTGCCAATTCGTTGTTCATACAACCTTACAGAACATAACTACTGTGAAAAATGAGAATCAATCCTCTATCCAGGCATGTATATATAGTTACATATAGTATTATTAAAAGAAAAAGAGGGGTGCCTGTGTGGCTCAGCCAGTTAAGCGTCCTACTTAAGCTCAGGTCGTGATCTCACCATTTGTGACTTCAAGCCTCACGTTGGTTTCTGTGCTGACAGATCAGTCTCGAACCTGCTCAGGTTGTGTCTCCCTCTCTCTCTTTGCCTCCTTGCTCTGTTTCTTTCTCAAAACTAAATGAAAACTTTAAAAGTTAAAAAAAAAAATGTGAATCACCCTAATTCAATCAGTGGCATAGAAGTTGCAAATGTGAATGACCTTCGTGATTAGCTTTTAAGTCACTTGTATGTGACCTGGTTTCCAATTACTACTTTCATTGAAGTTGAAAGGATCAAATCGAATTGTAGCTTGATACATCATTAAAAATACTTGAGGGTGCCTGAGTGGCTCAGTCAGTTAAGCGTCCAACTTCAGCTCAGGTCATGATCTTGTGGTTCATGGGTTCAAGCCCACGTTGGGCTCTGTGCTGACAGCTCAGTTCTGTCGCTCTCAAAAATATTTTTAATATTTTTAAAAAAATACTTTAGGTTACTATTTTCCTTTTTTCACGTGTCTTGCAAGTTGTCCAAATTATTGTTTGCAATTATTCAAAAGGTAGTATTAAAGACCATCTTTGTGTTTATGCTAACTCTATTAAAGTGAATAGTAAATATTATGTTAATAGATACATTTAGAAAAAGTGATAGAACAATGTCAGTTAAAATGAAATACTTGTATCAGAAATTACATTATTTTCAAATATTTAAATTTAAGGTAAAAACATTTAATGCACACAAAATGTATAGGTGAGATAGGGTTTTTAAAATTTAAGTAGGCACAGGATAAAAAACAATTTGAAGTCATAAAAGAAGTCGTGTTTCATTTATCTTTATATATTGAATTCCTACAATCCTCCTTTTTCTCCATTACCTTGCAACTTTATAACTCATAACATTTGGTAATTTATAAATGTGTAATTATAAAATATAAAACTACTTATTGTTTATATGTCCTTTGTCTAATTGTATTTTTTAGAAGTGTTTATTTTGTTAGAGAGCATGAGCAGGGGGGAGGACAGAGAAGAACGAGAATCCCAAGCAGGCTTCATGCTGTCAGCACAGAGCCTGACACAGGGCTGGACTTCAAGAACCACGAGATCATGACCAGAGCCAAAATCAAGAGTCAGTTGCTTCACTGGCTGTGCCACCCAGGCACCCTGTTTAATAGTGTTTTAAATAGTGTTTTAAAACCATTATGGCCCTGTACAAAGTATTTACATGTGTTAGAGTGTTGTATAAAAAAATCAGAATATATTTATCACATCACTCAAAAAGCTTAATAAATACACACTCATAAAAGCAAAAATTTATCCATTTATTTAGAACTTCATGTCTGTAATTTTTAAGTTGGCTTCTCAGGCTCTCCTTCCTTGGTTGCCCGGTTGGGCAACCAACTCTTGATTTCCACTCAGGTGATGATCTCACTCTTGGGTTCAAGCCCCATGTCAGGCTCTGTGCTGACAGCTTGGAGCCTGCTTGGGATATTCTCTCTCTCTCTCTCTCTCTCCACCTCTGTCTCTCTCTCTCTCTCTGCATCGCACCCCCACCAGTAGCACGTGCTTGTGTGTGTGCCCTGTCTCTCTCTCTCTCTCGAAATAAATAAAAATTTTCCCAATTTTTTACTCTTTTGTATGGTTGGTTCCTAGACCATTTAGAGTGGTTAATGTAAATGGGAAGCTTTTCTTTTTTTTTTTTTTTAATTTTTTTTTTTTCAACGTTTATTTATTTTTGGGACAGAGAGAGACAGAGCATGAACGGGGGAGGGGCAGAGAGAGAGGGAGTCACAGAGTCGGAAACAGGCTCCAGGCTCTGAGCCATCAGCCCAGAGCCCGACGCGGGGCTCGAACTCACGGACCGCGAGATCGTGACCTGGCTGAAGTCGGACGCTTAACCGACTGCGCCACCCAGGCGCCCCAATGGGAAGCTTTTCTAATACAGTTGCCTAATAAATTGCTGTGTTATAGGGGAATGGTGTGGTTAATCAGTACATAATCCTACAGCCTCACTGCAGTGCCTCATCTGTTTGTCCATAATCAGTGGTTGTGGTTTTATTATTTTTTTTTAATTTTTTTTCAACGTTTATTTATTTTTGGGACAGAGAGAGACAGAGCATGAACGGGGAAGGGGCAGAGAGAGAGGGAGACACAGAATCGGAAACAGGCTCCAGGCTCCGAGCCATCAGCCCAGAGCCTGACGCGGGGCTCGAACTCACGGACCGCGAGATCGTGACCTGGCTGAAGTCAGACGCTTAACCGACTGCGCCACCCAGGCGCCCCATTGGGGTTGTGGTTTTAAACAGAAAATCAAATTTACAAGATGGAATTGATCAGCACCAGGTTGACTCTGAAGAAGACAGAGTTAGGCAACATAGCATGCGTAGTCAGGTTCTGGAGGGCTGGTGACTCCCAGACCCTTTAATCAGCATCCCTACCCTGCATATAAGAAATAAGGCTCTGTGGGTTCAGACAATCTTAATTAAAGCAAGCCAGCAGACCTGGGAAACCTTCAGCTGCATCTCATTAATTTCAGGTTACACATAAGTTAAGGATTACTCCATAATGAATATCAACAGTGAGTTACAGATGTGCAGTTTGTTAGAGTAAATTTAGCCGGTCTCCTGTAAGCTGATCCCGCATAGATACACAGAGTTAGTGTAACGAGGAGTATTTGACTGGGGGCCAAATTCCAGGCGTCCTTGGGGCTAATACGCACCACAGATCAGGTAATAATACTTCCTCTCCAATTTCCAGCTCTATTTGGCCTATATTTAGCCTAATATTTTTGATCAGATCATTAAAATTCATAACATTCACTTGGTTATGGCATATTATCATTTTTATATATCCTTGGACTTGATTTCCTAGTAGTTTGTTAAGCATATTTGTGACTGTATTCATGATGGCTCTTAATTTTATATATATGTATATATATATATTTATAATTTTTTTTGGTAATTTGTTTTTGATATTAGGGTAAATCTCTCCTTATATAAAAAAAAGTACTTTTTTTAAATTTTCTTTAAAAAAGTTGTGAAAAAATGATGCTATTCTTCCCTAAATACTTAATTGAATGTATCAGTGAAGTAATTGGATCTACAGTTGTCTTAGAGGAAGGTTTATGATTAATAATCCAATTCCTTTATAAATACATGGTTAGCCACATAAGATTCTTTACTTCTCTGCTTGGGTAATTGTTTTCTTACGTATTTAAAATTTTAAATTTATTAGCATAAAGTTATTCTTGTTCCTAATGTCTGTAGGAACTATTGTTTTATGTAACATTTTATCAATAATATTGGTAATCTATTTTTGTCAAGTTATTTTTTCCATCAGTATTAACCTTTGAAAATACCAAATTTTGACCTACTCTATTTTGTCCATTTCTTTTACCTGTTACTCTTCTTATCTATTCTCTTATTTCTTTTTATCGTTTTAGCCTTATTCTTTCTTTCTTAGTTTCTTAGAGAAAAATCTTTGATCATTGATTTTATAACTATCTCTACTGTAGGCATTACAACTGTTTCTGAAAACTATCAATTTACAAATTTTGATAGTTTATATTTTCCTTTTCATACAATTTAATATATTTTGTAAGTTTAGTTATGTTTTCTTCTATGACTTAATGGATTATTTAGAAGAGTTTTATTAAATATCCAAATAATCTTTTTTTTTTCCTGGATATCAAATTGATAGTCATTTGTAACTTAATGTTCATGCTTTTTTAGTAAAAATATCAATCTTGAAATTTATTAGCATAATTACATCTCATAAAATTTAAATAGGCTATGTAAGATCTTATATACTTACTAAAGAATTTATAGTCTAAAATAGGAATTAGGGTGAATATCTATGCATACTCGAAAGAATAGATCTCTCACAATTTTAGTGTAATATTTGTAAACCTCAGTAAAGTCAGGTTTCATAGAGTTGTTTATGTACGCTATACTCTTAGTTTTATCTCCTTCTGTCATTTACAGAGGGAGGTGACTTAAACACACCATCTGTAATGTTGGAGTTGTCTTTTTCTGCCCCAAGAGTTTTCTCGATTCATGTATGTTGACATTCTCTTGTTAGATATACACTTCAGGTTTGCGAACCAATTTTTTTAATCATTGTTGTAATCATTTATATCATTTTTAAATATTTTTGTAATACTTTTCATCATTTTTATAAATTTTTTCCTGGTGAACTAATTATCTTACCATGATGAAGAAATTCTGGAGTCTCTGGTAATCCTTCTTGTCTTGAGTGTACCTTGTCTGACCTTAATATAGTCATAGCAGCTTTTTCTGCTTTTTGGCTCTTAGAAACAACCTGCTATGAATTTTTTAGTACAAGTGTTCATGTGGACATATGTTTGCTTTGCTTTGCAGTACATCTTTACGACTCGTAAGGCTTTGGGTTTTGTTTTGGTAAGTTGTTTCACTTAATTTTTAAAAACTTGAATTCCAGCAGATTGATAGGTTGTAGGGAATGCTTAACTTCATGAGAAATGGTACTACCACTTTGTCCTTAAAGCAGCATTTAATGTGACTTCTAGTGGCTTTAGTTGTTATGAGGTATATGCATATAAAACGTGGTGTTAGGCATCCTAGTCATGTGGTGGCATCTTAGTGTAATTATAATTACTCATTTTCCTGAACACTTTATGTTGAGCAATGATTCATGTGTTCTTTTCCTCTTATCTGTTCTTGAGTCGTGTATCTCTTAACATTTTTTTTTAATTTAACTTACTATTTTTTTGATTTACATCCAAGTTAGTTAGCATATAGTGCAACAATGATTTCAGGGGTAGATTCATTAATGCCCCTTACCCATTTAGCCCATCCCCCCTCCTACAACCCCTCCAGTAACCCTCTGTTTTTTCTCCATATTTAAGTCTCTAATGTCTCTTAACATTTTTCTATACTTCTAGTAAGTTTTTTACTTGAACTGTTCAACTTATTCATATACATTCTGGGAAAAAAAAAAACGTATCCAATCACAGTTTTGCTAACATTTTCTGCTGGTCTTGAGTTTCACATTTTATTTTTACTAAGAATTTCTTTTAAATAGGGGAAAAACGATGAAGTCCAATTTATCAATTTTTATTTTTGAGTTTAGGCTTTTTGTAGCTTATGAAATCTTTTACTTATCCCAATGTAATTACAAAATTCTCTTGTATTTTCTCCTAGAATTTATAGATTAAATGGAAGAGCTGAGGTTGATTCAATTCAAGGTAATTTCTGTTGTTTATCTACATAGTGTTAATACAGGTATAATGTAAGGTTGTCCACTTGTCCCAGCTCCATTTGATGAACATATTATTCTTAATTCATTGAAATGCCTTGACACCACTGATAGGAATTAATAAGTGTACATAACTAGGCCTCCTTCTTAACTTTTATTCTATTTCATTAATTCATAGTCTATTGACTTGTAGTTACATGTATTTTATTTTTAGTAGTCTTAGAGTTTCCTTTATACCTCTGCAAGTTTTATTAAGAGTTAATATTTACTCTACCTTCCATTTCACTCTGGATCCCAAATTCCCACTTTTTCTTATTTCATACTTGACACTTCATATACTACACCTGGTGACTTTGACTTCTGTTTTCCTATCTATCTCATCTACAAACTGTTGAAATTCCACATTTGATGCTACACTTGTTCAGGAAATCAATAGAAAAAAATATTTTTATTTCCCCATATGTTTGCCATTTCTGATGCTATTCTGAGGTTTTTACCTGGTGTCATTCTTTTTCTGCCTAAAGAACACAATTTAGCATTTCTTCTGGTGCAGGTCTATGGCTTGGATCCTCAGCTTTTATTTAACTGTAAATTTTGCTCATTATTTTTTTTCCTGGCTTCTGCGTGGAACCCCCTCTTTTGGCACTCTAGTGATAATGCTGCATTGCCTGTGGCTTTTGTGATGTCTGATGAGAAGTTAGCTGTCACTCACTCCAGTGTTGCTCTGTACGTGAGAGCTCTTTTGTTCTGTGGCTGTTTGCAAAAAATTTCCCGTTGTTTTTCAGCAGTTTGACTATGATGTGATTTTCTTAGTATTTATCCTAGTTAGTGTATGCTTAAGTGCATGGCTCTGTCAGTGGATGTTTTAAATCAAACAGTGGGGGTAAAAGGGTCATTTTATTCAAACATTTTCTTATTTTTTTGCTCCAATCTGTCTTCTCTTTCCGTGACTCCAACTATGGGTTTGTTAGATCCTTGTTGGCCATCTTGTCTTCAGTCTTTGTTCTCTGTATCTTGAGATGAGACCATTTCACTAATGGACTTTCCCGGTCACCGATCATTTCCTCTCCTCACCAGGCTCCTGCTAATAACATATAGTTGATTTCTTATTTTGATTATTGTACATTTTGGTTCTAAAATCTGTGTTATTTTTTGTTCCCATTTATTTATTGCAGTTCCCATACCGTTTACTCAGTAAGGCCATATTTTCCTTTAATCCTTGAAAATATTTATAGTAGCTGCTTGAAAGCCTATGTCCTTCAACACAACTTCCAAACCCTCTTGATACTTGCTTCTCTTTTCTATTAATCTTGACCAAGTAAGATATTCTTCCTTGGCATAGAAATGCTGGTTGAAATATTTATTTTTCTTTAAGAATTTTAAAAACACCTTCACACTTGCTCTGGGCTAGCACAATTTCTGAAAATAAATCTGTTGAAATTCTTCTCTTGCTTCCTCTGTATGCTATGTTTATTTTTCTTTAATGCCTTCCAGATTTTCATTTTACATCTTTTTTTTTTCCAGAAAATTGACTTTAATTTTTTTTTTCTTCCTAAAATTTTTCTTTCAGTTTGCATTTCTCTTGTTGCAGTTATCTAAACTTACTGGATATGTGTGTTGTAGTCTTTGATTTATTTTGGAAATTCAGGGCCGTTATATGTTGGAAAAGCTCCCCAGGCATTTTCTTCTTTCTTCTTCCTCTATCACTATATTACATGCATGTTAACTTTCTGTCTGTATCTCACAGCTCTTGAATGCCCTATTTTTATTTATTTATTTAGTTTTTGCATTTCATCTTGAATATTTTTTTATTGATTTACCTTCAAATTCAGTAGAGTCTTTCTTAGTGGTGCCTGGTCTATTGGAGAGATAGTTCAAGAATTTTTTCTTAGATATAATAAGTATAAATTCCAGACACGAAGCTGAAAAATACAGGTGAGCCATATATTTATGCTCCATAGTGGATACTCTACCTCATTTGTCAGCTCAGTATTCTGGAAGGTTAGTTAAATGTGGTTGGTGGTTGATAGATGCTGTGTCTGGCAGACGTGGGTTTGGATGCCATTTCATTATCTGCGTTTCCCACAGACTTGACGTTGATTCAGCTATGAGCCATTGGTTTGTACACTTTCTGTGAGTTCTGGGTCTTTAGAGAACTTTCTTAGTGCTGCTGTCCATCTTCCCCTCATGTCTCACATTGTTCCTGCGTTGTTGAATCACAGAGTGTGAGGTCTCTCCTTCTCTCCCCTCCCCCAGTGGCAGACGGTGTGGCTATGCACAGGGTATTATTCATGATAATGCTGTGCTTATGTTTGGGGTGGGGAGTTCTCAGCGCCCCTGGCCCACCTCAGTCGTCACCAGGAGGTGAATGTCCTCACTGTTCCTGCCTCTGTTCCACCGTGGCAGCCAAATTGTGCCCCGTAGCTAGTGTAGGTCTCCTGTAGGAAAATGTTACCTTTCCCTTGGCTCAGCAATAACAGCACACTGCTTTGTATTGATGAGGAACGTAGGGTCTGGTTTCCTCCCTCTCCCAGAGAATTAGGCTTCTGCCCTTCTCCGGAAACAGTGAATCCTAGCCCCGCCCTTAAGACCATGAAGGAGGTTTTCCTCAGCCCATCCCTACTTGCACATGAGCTTGCCCCTGCCCATGTGCCTGTAGGCTCCTGTGTGAAAATTGGCTGCCACCCCATCAGGAGGCTAGAAAAGGCATGTATATTTCTTTCCCATTCTCCAGTGGCGTAGGGTCAATCCCAGCATTCCTATGGCCCCAAAGAGATGCTTCAGTCTTCTCCTCTGCCCCCCGTCTTTCTATTAAAAGTCTAGGGGAAGCACATGTAGAAGAGTCTGTGACTACCCACTTTCCTGCCCCTGGGACTCCCAGTTACTATGAACTGATACACAGCCTTACAGTTTCTCTTTAGAATATGGTTAATTTAAAAAAAAATTATTTGTGCCCTGCCAAAGTGTAACAGTTCTTAGGTCTCTTCTCTAGTTAGAAGAAATGGTCACTCCTTACCATTCAGTTGCCATAAGTGACCTGTGACTTCAGCTCTTGAATCAGTTCCGGAAAATTTTAGTTTTATATTTTATCCAGCTGTTAAACATTTTTAGGTTGAGAGTGATGTTCTCTTGCAGTTTTCTATATTCAGGGTGGGACTATCACTCCTTTCTTCTGTACATCAATGTTATTTTAAACAAAACAAGACCTTGCTTTACACAGCTAGTATTGCTTTAGATTTTTCTCCCTCGTCTATACCTTTTGAGTTCATCTTCTCTCATTCTTCTGCCTGATTAATATGTCTTGCCATAATCATGGGCTCCTTGCTGATGAATTATATTTATTTGGCTTTACTGAAAACACCTTTGGGCTTTTGTAATTTGTTTTTATTTTCAGCATTTCTACCATGATGTGCTTAAGGATTGATTTTCTTCATAGCCATTCTTGAATTTATAGCTTCTTGAATTGCCCTGATTCTGTAAAATGCTAAGCCACTGTCAGTCTTCACTCATTCTCTTCTCCCATCAATGACTTACTAAAGTGTATATTAAACTAGGTGCTAACTACAGGTTTTAACAATACCTGGAGATTTATTTTTTTTTAATATTTTTTAGGTTTATTTATTTTTGAGACAGAGAGAGCACGAGTAGGGGAGGAGCAGAGAGACACATACAGGGTCTGAAGCAGGCTCCAGGCTCTGAACCATTAGTACAGAGCCAGACCCGGGGCTCAAATTCATGAACTGTGAGATCATGACCTGAGCTGAAATCAGCCGCTTAACCCACTGAGCCACCCAGGTCCCCTAGATTACTTTTCAAAATAGATTTCACTTTCATTATTTTTATGCTTAGTTTTTTCCCCAGCTTTATTGAAGCGTGATTGAAAAATAGCTTCTATACATTAATGTTGTGAGATGTGAGGACTTAATAGGCGTAGGCGTTGTGAAATGATTACCACAATCAAGTTAATTAACATCTCTAAACAACTCTAAACATTTTAAGCATTTTTAAGCATTTTTTGTTTTCATATCTTATCTAGTATAATTATTGTCCACATCCCCTGTGGTTGTTTTTAATTTTCTCCTAGCTTTCAGTCCTCTGACTTTGTTTCCTCAAGTGCTTAGTAGTGTTGGTTAAATGATAGGTATTTATACATGGAAAATATTTGAGGCTACATATAATGTTAAGTCCTCCCAAGAGTATTTACCTTTGCTTCTGGGTTAATATAATCCAGTTAATGGATTTACAATGATTTACAGTGATAGGACTTTGGGTTTTAGTGTATGTGAGGCTAGTTCTGTTCCTGTTTTTCATTCCTCTCAAAATACTGCCTATATGGTTTAGCCCTTCAGGGAGCCAAATCAAACAACTGAAGGTTTAACAAGCTTCTCTTGCTTAGTAGACCCCAACTCCAAATTCTGTCTTCACAAGGCTGACAATATCTGTGCATAGCTTCACATTCTGTCAGCTACCTTTTGCAAAATACACACTTACAAAGGTGAAAAGCTACCCACAATGATGGGTCACAATTATCCAAGTTCCCTTTTCATATTTTAGCCTTGTGATTCTGTACTGATACGTATGAGTTTAAATTTTTCTTGGTAATAGTCAATTCACATTAGCTACTATGCTGTTGTTTTAAGCGACAATGCACTCCCTTTCTTTGATTATTCCATTTTGGTTTTAATTCAGGATACACCCACGCATTGCCCAAGGTAATGTTTGATCCTAGCTTTTGTTGAAGTGAGTAGAATAATCTATGTAGCTACAAACCAATTAACGATTTACAAAATCACATAAAAGATATAGTATATAACGCTTTGACTTTACACTCAAACACACACACACACACACACACACACACACACACACACACACAGATTGAATGTGAAGAGATTTTCCTAATAATAAAATTACAATAATGGCAGACGTAGAGAAATCCCTACTTGATTACCAAACCAATGCTTTCACCTCAGCAACATTTCATTCCAATTTCTACCATCCAAATCATTTTCTCCAGTTCACTGTTTCTAAAACACACCTCTTGTCATTGGTAAAAAAGACAACAAAAGAGAGAAGGACAGAGTATACCTAAGTTTTTTTACGCCTTTAGAGATTTTGATCTTAAAAGAAAAGTACATGAAAAACTTTGCAATCCATGTGCAATGATTACATCATCTATTCAATTTAAGACCCGGTAAGTAGATCCTGTATAAAGCCAAATTACACAGTGAAAGCTTAATAACAGTTAAGGAGCAAGCTTTTGAAAACCCCTTTATTACCTTTGATGATTAAAATGTTCCACTTCATTTATAACTTTTTAAAAAATAATTTGAATTCCTGAAGCCTGTCAGGAATTTCTACATTAACAGAGAAGCATAAAAAAGATGCCATACGCAAAGGTAATTGTTTGCTGTTCGGGATAAGTGTAAACTCTGTGTAATTCGGGCTTTAACATTTTATTTACATGTCTGCACTGAATGCTATTGAGAACTCTAGGTCTATTTTAAAACCATCTCTTCACTTTTGTTTTCTTCCATTTGTTGGGTTCTATGAGCAAACAGTCTTGAAACTAGACTGGATCACTACATTTCTATGCGAGATAAACCTTGAGAGTTAAACAACATAATTACAGCCTTAGTCTTAAGGTAAAGAATTTCCTAATGAAAGTTAAAGTTATTAGCAAAAAATAATTTTACATGAAATCTGTTGAACAGAAGTCATTTTAGATTTAATAACAGAAAATCCTGACAGAATTCTTGACAAAATAGGCAAAAGGCACAAGCTGTAACTCTAGAACATGCTGTCCTTATTCTGTTGCAAACTGTAAATAATCATTAAGCAATCATAAACAATGTGCAATTCAACTTTTTCTCTCTATATAAGTATCAGCCACCCTTTCACAAACTTTTCACAAGCTTAATTATACACATTTTCTATTTAAGAAAAAAGATACACAAAAAATTAACTCCATTTATGTTCTTATTTATATTTCTGCTGAAAACTATCAGCCCATGTATTATTGTCAGTGTTTCTCTAGTGCTAACTAAATTCTACAAGTGGATTATAAGTAGATGAGAGAAGGCAATCTCTTTTTAATACAAATTGTGAAGAAATGTGTTCTTGAAACAATTTTATTATTTGAATTTCATAAAGTCAGTGGTTTATTGCCCTTGGGTTTATTGTACTGTTATATTATAGATGATGCTATTGCCGTCACCGTGCAATGCCATATAAACAAACCATGATTCCCAAAGATAGTTCTAAATATTTGCATTTGTAGTTTGGTGCTTTCCACTCAGAGCCATGTTCACGCCTCAGGTACTTTCTTTCCTTGACTTTAAAACAGTAGGATCTTTAGGGCACTTCCAGTGAAAGCTTCCTCTCTCACAGACATTAGGACAATTAACACCTTCATAAAATCCCATTCTGCATTAAAAATATATTTGATCTCCTTCAACTTATTTATTACCTTGTGGTAGAATAGTCCTCCTATAAGGATGTGTCTAGTACTTGCCTTATGGAGGTGTTTTTATTTTCCTGCTAATAAGTTCTTTTTTTAAAAAAAAATTCTGTTACTTATTACACAGTTGTGAAATAACAGATAAGTTATAATGATGAAATGTGGATATAGCGCATAGATTATGTCCTCAAAATATTCCCTGCTACCCTGGACACAAGTTATTGTCCCAATGTGTCAACGTAAAGTCAATTTTGACACTGATGGACCTGTGCGATGTTGAGGTTTATCACCATAATCAAAAATTTACCATTAAGTAGGTTATATATATATTGAGATTTACTTAAAAATTTTTGAAGTGAGGACATTTCATCAGCGGCTTTGAAGCAAACATGATTGGTTATTTTGCCATACGATACAGTAATTTGGAATTGTCAGTGTAAATGTTGAATATCTTAATTCATGTAAAACACCTATGTCAACATAGAACATAAGAGACTCAAATGGCATAAAATCATATTATAATCTTAATATAATGAATGGAAGTAAATGATCTAAAAAAGCATGTGTTTATTTTACGTATCCTTAAAGACTAAAGAAAATCAGGCAGCTGATATGCTGAGGGATTTCAACTACTTAGAATTACATATAATTATGAAAAGATTTCATAAGGATTTTCGTAAGGAGTAAGACATTACATATAAGAGTATTTAATGTCGTAGAGGGATATATAGTGTTTGCATGGAATCAAAATACAAATATGAGTTTGATTGAAACTATTGGTCTTTACCTTCTAAATGAGTGTACAAAAACACATACACACTTTGTCAAATAATTTCATATTTAGAGAGTTAAGAGTTTGCACTTTCTGTACTCTTGATATTACTAGTATGTTAGAGATAATTTTCTATACCCATGCTAATATTGTAAAAGCTTGAATATATCTTTAAAAACTTCAACTTCTAACATAAGACTGCTCAACTTGAATATTTTTTTGCTGACATAGTAATATAAGAACTATATTCTCTCAGGGCATTCTGCAGTGTTATTTATATATGAGAATATTGGCTTTCTTGGCATACAAGAAGTATGTGATTTATTTAATGTTGGTGTTATCTGTGCTTTGCACGAGCACATTTTATGAAAAATAAACATGCAGTTGGTGCCTAATTTAATAATAAATAGAACCCAGTGGGCTGCAAATATGCCACCTATATTATATACTTTCAATGCATTGGATACACATTGTGGAACAGATTTAATGTTTCATTATGAAAGTATTTTATATTCAGATTTAAAACCAATTAATGGTTACAAATAAAACATGAGATATCTTTACAAGAAGACATTTGTGTATAGGTACAGGATCTGTGACAAGTGTAGTAAAAATGAAATTTGATTTTTTAAATCTCTCAATCTGATGTTTGATAATTTCAACCACATACATTGCTTTCTTGAAATCCTTGTATACTTTACATTTTTGACTTTTTATTTTTTATTTTTCATGGATAGGAGAAAGAGTCTTTAATGCAAAGTTTTTGATGCAGGGAAATCCTCAACATATTTCAACCTTAAAACTTAATTGCAAAACAATATTAGCTTCTTACTATTCTTTAATGAAATATGTGTAACTTTAAATTTGGTATTTTTGACTACATTTGCCCTATATTGATTACTAAAATTAAACTTAAAAATCATTTATGAAATTGTCTCAAAGGATTAGTATCTTTAATTAGCTAATTAACGTCAGATGAACAAGAAGTTGCTGGAAACATTAAAATTTCCTCATAATGAGTAAAGAAAGTTTGGGTAGGAAGTGATACAGCAGAGGTGAGAAGATGGAAATGATCTGAGTTGAAAAATAGGAGATAACAAAATCAATTTTAAAAAGTGGTCTCCTTTTTACTCTTTGTATTAGTTGCCAATTCTTTTCTAAGTTTAAGGTGTTCTTTTTTTTTTAATGTTTATTTTTGAAAGAGCACTTAGCAGGGGAGGAGCAGAGAGCAAGGGAGACACAGAATCTGAAATAGGCTTCGGTCTCTGAGCTTGAAGCCCAGAGCCTCATGCAGGCCTGGAAATCACAAGCCGTGAGATCATGACCTGAGCCAAAGCCAGACTCTTCACTGAGCCAACCAAGTGCCTGTATTTGTTGCCAATTCTAAACAATGTCAGTGATGAAACACTTTTTCAGGAAGGAATATTTTCTGGGTCTAGGTTCTAAATAATTCTGGCGGTTAGTTACCTTTGGACTTTAATTGTATATATTAAATCCATATATTTTATGAATATTTAAGTATACTCCTATTAGAACATCTTAGTTTTTAATTTATCATTTAACAAAAACTGTATTCTATGAAGAAGTTATTTCAGAGTATTGCATTATACAATGTATTTCCCACACAGGGACTTAAAGTTATTTTGAGCCATGGTTTGTAATAGTATCATTCAAGTTTCTTTCAGTAAACATTTATGGCTCTAACCCTATGTTAGTAGATACCCCTGACTATGAAAACCAGATTCGATATATACGTTGAAAAAAATATATATAAAACCAGATTCAATATATATATATAAAACTATTTCAATTCTGTCATTTCTGTAAATGTCAACAGAAACCATGATTCCTGTTCAGCAAAGTTGCTGGGTGCAAGCAAATAGACAAAAACTGAATTTTATTCCTTGTTACAACAGAATTGAGTAATTGCACATGGAAATTAAAATAAAGCCTATAATGTTTCCAAATACATGGTAGGAAAGATAAAGGAATTAGAGAAAACAATATGCCACGTTTATTATGTTGAAATGTGTAATATCAAAGAGCAAAATTAAAGAACATGAAAGTAAATAAAGAGCTATAAACTGAAAGCTTACTGTTAGAGGCCATTTTTCCCAAAGTTGACGTAGAAATAACCCAACAAAAATACCAGCAGGACTTTTGTAGGTCTGGTCAGTTGGTTAAAAGCGTATATATATGGAAGCCTAGTGGACCAAAGTTTTGAAAAAGAGTTAATGACATAACTAAGACTCAGAGGACCTGAATTCACAATTTACACTTAATAGCCCACTTTATTGATTATTGTAGCTTCTCATAAGAATAAAACATATGGATAAATTAGAGAAATGAGCCTACACATATGTGATGAATTAATTTTACAAAGGTGCCAATGTACTTTTAATGACCAAGGGTAGTATTTTCAGCAAATTGGACCATATGGGCACCACGGTTTAAAAAAAAAAAAAATTAGGGGCACCTGAGTGGCTCAGTTGGTTAAGCGTCAGACTTCAGCTTAGGTCATGATCTCTTAGTCTCTGAGTTCGAGCTCTGTGTTGGGCTCTGTGCTGACAGCTCAGAGCCTGGAGCCTGCTTTGAATTCTGCGTCTCCCTCTTTCTCTGCCCCTCCCCTTTTGGCTTTCTGTCTCTCGCTCTCTCTTGCAAAAATAATAAACATTAAAAAAATAAAATGAAAAATCCTATGTCTAAATCTAATGCCTAATATGTATACAGGTTAAAAGAAAACACTGGAAAAGAATTCTTGGGACACAAAACAAATGAAACCTGAATTTTTTTAAAGAGATATACTTTAAATATTTGACTCTCCAATAAGTTACCATTATGAAAACATAATTTATTTTCAAAACTCCTTTCTAATACGGAAGCTATTGCCGTGTTATATTTGCAACATATTTGCAAATATATTTGGATATATTTGCAAATGCTTATCGAAAAGATTTATATCCAGTGTTGATGAAGAATTCTTAAATTCATTCATAAGGAAAAAAAAGCCAACTAAAAAATTGTTAAAGAACTGAACAGATGCTTTCTGAGATATGAATAGAAAATAGATGAAACTCTCAGAATTATTCATTGGGAAAATGTAAATTGAAAACAGAGACACCACTACACTAGAATGGGCAAAATTAAAGAACACAAAAGGGGAGTGCCTGGGTGGTTCAGTCCGTTGAGCGTCTGAATCTTCATTTCAGCTCAGGTCATGAACCCAGGGTTCCACTCCATGCTGAGTGTGCAGCCTACTTGAGATTCTCTCCCCTTTCCCTTCCCTGCTTATGCACATGCTTTCTCTCTCTCTAAAATAAAATAGTAATAATAAAACAAAAATACTTCGAAAAATACAAAAAAAAAGAAAATGTGAAGTCTTTAGAAGGTTGAAGGACACCTTTGACATTCATAGTTCTCAATAAACTTTGGAAAAATATTTGTTATTTTCTTTATAAACTTAAATACAAGCTTGCTGTAGAACCGATCATTCTAATTTCTAGGTAGTTACTAAAGATCAAAGCATACATGGGTTCACTGGAGACCTAAACACCCGTACTTACAACAGCATTCTTTGCAACGATGTAAACCTGGAATCCTCTGAAAGTGTGTCAAATGATGAGTGGATAAATTATAGTATATCTATAACAGATTATTGTCACCATAAAAGGAATAAATACATCCTACACAATATATAAGATATATACATCAAGGATGGATCCAAAAAGTGTGAAGCTAAATTAGTCTGACACAAAAGGCAGCTACTGGGGGAAAGGTTGGAGAACAGAAAGCTTATACAACGGTCACAAATTATTTCTCCTCAGTTATCAATTATACAAAAATAGTAACTTTATAGTGAAAAGGGTTGCTGGACAACACTTTAACAAATTATTAATATTCGCATCACCAATAATAGGACATAGTGACAGAATAGTCCTTATGTGGGACCCTTGGACACGGTTTCACTGCTTTGTATTCCTATTAGGCAGATTATTAGCTTTGCCACTCAAAGTAGGTAATCAGAGTGACTTAAAAGCCTCAAAATCTGAAGGCAAATAACTGAGCGGGTAGAAAACCAGTTAAGAGCTGTTGTTTTTGCTTTGCTTATGACAAAGTCATTTTCTGTTTTACTACGCATATTTTGAAATGTATCCAACACTAGAGAAAAAGTCTTTGGAACATAGCCTTTTATCTGTATCTACAACATTTTTAATCCACACATTTGCTTTTCTTCAATTTGTAATGATTGTCTTTTAAAGAAAATAAATATTTTAAAAAGCAAACAGATTATTTCTTAATTTAAATGGGCTTTTTGGTTTTTTTGTTTTGTTTTTGGTTTTGGTTTATGTGCATTGCCGTTCGTTTTTATAAGTTAAGATTTTTTAGGACAGTAGAAGCTTCACAGCAAATTGAGAGGGAGGTTACAAGGCTTCGGATACACCATCTGCCACCACACATGCGTAGCCTTCCCCAGTGTAGACACCCCCATCCGTGTGGTGCTTTGTTGAAACTGATGATCCTGCCTGAATACACCGTAACCACACAAGGTCCGTAGTTTCTGTTACGCTTCACCCTTGGTGTCAGAAACAGGGATGACCTAGGAAAGCGTTTAGTTGAACACTACCCTCAAGTTGTTTTATTTAAATGGATTTTTCCCACCATTTTCCAATTTTACTGTCTTCTGAGATTTTATATATAGTCCAATCCTCTTAATTTCTCATGGTCAGAGAACAAACAAGATGGAACAACGTTATATTGTAGTGAACTTTGTGGAGGGGTGTGTGTGTGTGAGAGAGAACATATATATACACATACATACACTTTATATTAACTTTAAGAAGTACATTATTTAGAAGTTCTATATCCATTTTTATTTGCATTCTTAGATGAGAGAGAATGCAATCCTAAAGTCTCCCAATATTACTGCATTTTGTTTTTTTTATAACTAATATAGTTCATACATTTGATATAGCATTAGCTGTCAAAACGGTTACAACCCTTTTTCATCTCTATATATCATAATCTCCATTTGCCCCCCAAATTTCCATTTTTATTAGTAAAAATGGTTTGAGTTTTTTTCTACTTACATGTGCTAATAATTTGTTCTTTCTTCCTTGATGGGAGAGACCCGATCTACCATCAGAGATTCAGAAGCAATTTATCTTCCTTGGATAACTAAGGTGATTTGCTGCTGTCTCTTGCTGGAGTAAGGAGATAGGGGAAAAAGTAACATAACACATTAATTTTCAACTACAGTATCTGTCTTGAAATGTCAACTTCATACATTTTCATTTCCCATGTAGAAGCAAATTCTGATATCACAATTATGCAGAATGAGAGAAATCAAGAGGGTTGAGACCCTGGTAACAGACTTCTCTAATCTGTGGGTCTTTTAGATAAACCCTGTGATATACGGAGTTTGCACAAACTATTCTTAGTTTTATAGTAATATCCATATGATACACTTTTAAAAATACTATAAATGTAGATCAAGTAGAATAAATATCCCCACTACTTTGAGGGACATTGAAATACTGAGCTTCCAAAGAAACTATGAAAATTTACATTTCAAATAGCATTATATAGTAGCCAATTGATTTTGATACTTGAAACAATATCAAGACAGGATTAAAGCAAAAGTATGTCCAAAACACTTCAAACACATTTTTCATCTTAAACTCATTGCATTAAATGGAATAACCTAGTTTATTGCATTTCCTCCACAGATGCAAAAATAATTTCTGAATACTGCTGGTTCCACATGGAGGGTATGTTTAAAGTTCCCATTGCATTTCACATTCAATAATTTATTTTTTGATATAGAATGAAGTTTACAGTAATCTATTTTTTTTGATGTTCACTACCAGTCATTGGGATTTATTAAAAATTCCAAACCTATAAATTGTGCTTGTGGAGAAAATGTATAAGTTACATGTTTTGCATTCCAAGTTTAATTAAAATCATATTCTGGTAGACTGTTATAGATGTATTTATCCTACAAAAAAAAACCTTAGGTAATTGTGGTTCCTGAATCAACCCTTCTCCTCTAGGTGTTACTCTTACTGGAAATATTTTCTCTTTGAAATAATTATTCTTCTATATTCTTACCACATTTATAGGGAAAAATAAGTCTGTTTTAAAATACTTCAAAATCCCTCAGATTAAGTGTTTTTCATTTCTATTTAGTAAACTACATTTAAACTTACATGATAATTTTTCTTACGTTTTCTTTCTCAAAACTATTAACGTTTTACAGTAACATAGCTAGGAGTTTTAAGTAGCAAGAACAAATTTATGATGTAAACAATCATTCCAGCTACACTATAGAAAAGGATTTTGAATCCATTTTTTCCTGAAAAATCAGCTACACATAGTAAGATAAAATTCCTTACATTTATTCTAAAACATCTCTTCCAAATTGAGCATAGACTGTTGCTATATTCCTTCATTTGTTACATATGCCTTGTATATTTTTATATCATATACAGAATATGTTATCTCTCATATTCTCTGCAGTATTTGCAATGTATTTTCAATAAGTCTTGGTATAGGATTCTCATTTTCCAGATGAAAATTTTATTAAATACGGAATTCAGAGGACAACTTTTTTTTTTAGTTTATAATCTCATGGGCTTGTGTCTAGCTGACCTCTCTTGATAAAGTATTACTGAGGTCAATCGATCACAAGTACGCATTTAAACACTGGGAAACAGCTATAGAAATCACTATCAATGTTAGCAATTTGCAGAAGGCATGCAAAATAAAGTATCTTTACATATACTATTACTTGTTTGTTATGTATGGACTCTAAACTAGATAATTTATACGCAGTATTTTAGCAATTCTCAAATGTTTTAGTCTGAGATCCTCTTTATCTTCTTTTACAGAGTTCTTTTACAAACACCCCAAAAAGTTTTTTTCCCACATGGACTATATTTATCAATATTTGCCATATCAGATATTAAAAGTGAGAAATACTTAAAATATTTATTTCAAGACAAACACATGAGATGTTAACACCAATAATTCTTTCATGAAAGGAATACTTTTTGAAACTAAAAATGATACTGTATAAAACCCAGAACTTTGCATTTTTATTTTATTTTTGTATTAATATTCATTTATTACAAGTGTAGTTAATGTGCAATATTACATTAGTTTCAGAAGTATATAAGTCAACATTTATGTACAGTATGAAATGCTCATCACAGTAAGTGTAGTTACTTTGTCATACAAAGATAGTACAAATTCTTGACATATTACCTACTGTGCAGTTTTTATTTCCACAACTTATTCTAAAACTGGGAACTGTACCTCTTATTCTCCTTCGCCTATTTGGTGCATTCCACCACTCTCACAACTACCAATTCTCTGTATTTGAATCAATTTCAGTTTTGTTTTGTTCTTTGATTTCATTTTTTAAAATCCACATAAATCTTGAAATACAGTATTTGTCTCTCTGACTTATTTCACCTAGCATAATGCCCTCTGAGTCCATCCATGTTGTCACATATGGAAGATTTCATTCTTTTCTATGACTGAGTAATATTCCATTCGTATGTTGCAATATACCTATACACGTATCATGCACATCCTAGCACATGACTTATACAACATAACACAATTTCTTTTTATACTCCTCTATTGACAGATACTTTGGTTCCTTCAATAACTCGACTATTGTAAATAATTGTACAATGAACATAGGAATACATATATATTTTTAAATAAGTGTTTTTTCTTTCCTTACATTAATATCCAAAGGTGGAATTTCTGGGTCATCTGGCATTTATCATATTTTTAAAGGAATCTCCATACTGTTTTCCGTAGTGGTTACACAAATTACACTCCCCACCACTACTGCATGAGGCTTCCTTTTTCTCCACAGCACCACAGTCCTTGCTCTGTCTTCTTTGGTTAGTACTAATCATCATTGGAGGTGTGAATTGAACATTATACACTTAATTTGCATTTCCCTGATGATTAGTGATATTGAGCATCTTTTCATGGGTTTGTTGGTCATCTGCATATCCTATATGAAAAAAATACCTATTCAGGTCCTTTGCCCATTTTTTAATTGAATTGTCATTTTGATGTTGAGCTGTATGAATTACGTATATATTGGATATTAACCCATTATACGATGTATTGCTTGCACATATTTTCTAACCAGCAGGTTGTTTTTCATTATCTTGATGGTTCCCTTTACTGTGCCAAAGCTTTTTAGTTGGGTTTGTTCTCAATTGTTTATCTTCACTTTTGTTGCCCTAACTTGAGGAGACAGATTTGCTAACACCAATGTCCAAGAGCCTACTGCCTTGGTATTCTTCGAGGATTTTTGCAGCTTTAGTCCTTGCGTTTACATTTTTAATTCATTTTGCATTTATTTTCATCTATAGTCTAAGAAAGTGGTCCAGTTTAATTCTTTTCCATATAGCTTTCCAGTTTATTCAATACTGTTTACAGAAGAGATTGTCTTTTCCGCATTGTATATTCTTGCCTCTTTTGTCATAGATTAATGGATCATATCAGCATAGGTTTATTTCTGGGCTTTCTATTCTGTTCCATTTATCTATATGTCTGTTTTGTGTCAGCACCACATTATTTTAATTGCTACAGCTTTTCAGTATAGCTTCAAATCTGGGGGTGTCCCACCTCCAAGTTCACCTTTCTCAAGATCGCTTTGACTATTTAGGAATCTTTGGTAGTTCCGTATACATTTTAGGATTTTTTGTCCTAGTCATGTGAAAAATTTCACTGATACTTGATGAGAATTGTGTTAAATATATAGATTGCTTTGGGTAATATGGACATCTAAACAATATTAATTTTGCCAATCCATAAGGATGGTGTATTTTTCCATTTATTTGTATTAGCTTCCGTTTCATTCTTCAATCTCTTCTAGGCTTCAGAGGATAGGTCTCTCACCTCTTTGGCTTAACTAATTCCTAGATAATTTATTCTTCTTGATGTATTTGTGAATGTAATTATTTTCTTAATGTATGTTTCTACTATGGCATTGGTGTACAGAAATGCAGCTGATCTCTGGATAGTAAATTATATTCTGCTTGCTTACCTACTTCATTGGTTCTAGTAGTTTTGTGGCAGAGGAATTAGGGTTTTCTATATATGTTGTCAATAAACTTTCTATACGTATTGCCAATATTATCAAATATTGACACTTTAACTTCTTCCTTACCAGCTTGGAAGTCAGTTATGTATGTCCGTCTGTCCATCTGTCTGATTGCTGTTTCTAGGATTTCGAGTGCTATCTTGAAGAAGGTGACAGTGGGTATCCTTGTCTTAATCCTGATCTTAGAGGAAAAGTTTTTAGGTTTCATCATTCAGTGTGATGTTAGCATCGACTTTGTCACATATATTGTCTTACCTGTGTTGAGGTATGTTCCTTTTTTTTAATGTTCATTCATTTTTGAGACAGCAGCATGAGTCGGGGAGGGACAGGGAAGGAGGAGGACAGAGGATCCAAAGCAGGCTATGTGCTGACAGCCTTGAGTCCAACACAGAACTCGAACCCACAACCATGAGATCATGACCTAGGTCAAAGTCTGATGCTCAACTGTCTGAGCCACCCAGGTGCCCTGAGATATGTTCCTTCTGCACTCCCTTGGTTGAGATTCCTTTTTATCATGAATGAATGTTGAATTTTTTCAAATGCATTTTCTGCATCTATTGAAATTATTATGATTTTTAATCCTTCTTTTTGTTAACGTGGTGTATCATATCCACTAATTGGTGGACATTGAACTTTACCTTCATCTCTGGTATCTGTCCCACTGGATCATTGGGAATGAGACTTCTAATGTGTTGTTGAATGTGGTTTGTTAATATTTTGTTGAGAATTATTGCATCTATGTTTATCAGAGCTATAGTGCGATAATTTTCTTTTGGGTAGTGTCTTTGATTCTAGTATCAGGGTAATGCTAGTTGCATAGAATGAATTTGGAAGCATTCCTTTCTCTTCAGTTTTTTCTTTTTTCTTTTTTTTTCTTTTTTTTTTCCCAATACTTTGGGATGGAGGGGTATTAACTCTTCTTTAAATGTTTGATAAACTTCATACATGAAGACATCTGATGCTGGACTAGGATTTGTTTGTACTTTTTATTACTTTCAATTTTACTAGTGATGTACTCAGATATCTTTTTTTTTTTTCTGATTCAGCCTTGATAGATTTTATTCTTTTTTTTTTTTTTTAATTTTTTTTTCAACGTTTATTTATTTTTGGGACAGAGACAGAGCATGAACGGGAGAGGGGCAGAGAGAGAGGGAGACAGAATCGGAAACAGGCTCCAGGCTCTGAGCCATCAGCCCAGAGCCCGACCCGGGGCTCGAACTCACGGACCGCAAGATAGTGACCTGGCTGAAGTTGGACGCTTAACCGACTGCGCCACCCAGGCTCCCCTTGATAGATTTTATTCTTAAACAAATGTATCAACTTCTATTTTATCCACTTTGTTGGCATATAATTTTGAATAAATGTCTCATAACCCTCTGTATTTCTGTGATATCGATTATAAATTCTCTTTGATTTCTCATTTTACTCATATGAGTGTACTTTTTCTTTGATTCTACATAAAAATGTATCCCTTTGTTTATATTTTTAAAGAACCAGTTCTTAGCTTCCTTCATATTTAATCTTTTTTTTTCTTAATGTTTATTTTTGAGAGAGAGACTGAGAGCAGTGAAGGGCCAGAGAGAGAGAGAGAAACAGAGGACCTGAAGTGGCCTCCACGCTGACAGCAGAGAGCCCAATGTGCTCATGACCTGAGCCAAAGTTGGACGCTCAACCCACTGAGCCACCCATATGCCCCACTGTGTTCTCTTATCAGTCACTATTTTATTGGTTTCCATCGTGATCTTTATTACGACCTCCCTTTTAACCTTGGGCTTTGTTCGTGTTTTTCTGGTCCTTCAAGTATAAGGTTAGATGGTTTATTTCAGATCTCTCATTTCTTGATGTAGGGCCTGTATCATTACAAACTTGCTTCTTAGAACTGCTTTTGCTGCATCCCAAAGATTTCTTGTTTGTTTGCTTGTTTATTTTGAAAGAGAGAGAGTGGGGGGGGGGGGGCAGGGAGAGAATGCAAAGCAGGCTCCATGATACCAGCATAGATATGCCTGACAAGGAGCTTCAACTCATGAACCATGAGATCATGACCTGAGCTGAAATCAAGAGTTGGTCACATAACTGACCAAGCCACTCCGGTGTCCCCTTCCCAAAGATTTTGAACTGTTGTGTTTCCATTTTTGTTGGTCTCAAAGTCTTTTTTGACTAGCTCTATTGACACTTGTTTTGTGGCCTAACATCCATTCTGGAGAAATTCCATGTGCACTTGAGAAAAAGGTGTATTCTGTTGTTTTTGGATGAAATGTTGTGTAGGCATGTATTAAATCCATGTGGCCTAATGGCCACAATTGTTTAAGGCCAATTTTTTATAGGTTTTCTGTCTGGATAATCTATCCATTCATAAATGGGTTATTAAATTTGCCTACAATTACTATATTGCTGTCTATTTCTCCTTTTATTTCTATTAACATTGCTTTATACATTTAGGTTCTTTTACACTATCATTAATGTAATGCCTTTATCATTATGTAATGCCTCTCTTTGTCGACTGTTACAGTCTTTGTTTTAATGTCATTTCGTCTGATAGAATAATGGCTACCCCACCCTTTAGTTTCCATTTGTATGGTGTATTTTTTCCATGCCTTTCCTCTCAGTGTGAGTGTCTTTATGGTTTAACTGAGTTTCCTGTAGGCAATACCCTGAAAGAACCTTGTTTTTTATTCATTCAGCCATGTTATTTTTTTTTAATGGAACATTTAGTCCATTTACATTTAAAGTAATTATTGAGAGCTATATACTTAGTGCCATTTTGTTGTTTTCTGGCTATTTTTTTTGTAATTCATTTCTGTTACTTTCTTCTGTTGCTCTCCTGTGGTTTGATTTTCATTAGTGTTCTGTTTAGAATTCATTTTTCTTACATATTTTGTGCATATTTTGCATTTACCATAAGTTTATACTTTGGGGATACCATAAAGTTCACATATAGCATATTATGTGTGTAATAGTCTATTTTAAAGATGATAGTAATTTAATTTTGAACACAGTCCAAAGTTTTACAATTTTGCTTCCCCATCCAGGTTTTATATTTGGATAAAACATCTTACATCTTCTTATTTTATGTGTCTGTTAACTAATTACTGTTCTTGTAAAATATTTAATTGTTTTTTAGTATAGTGGACACATAATGTTACACTAGTAATTGCACCCTTAAATAATTTGACCACTTAATTTTAGTTTATATATTTTGATAGAGAAAGAGAGCCGGGGAGGGACAGAGAGAGAAGGAGAGAGAAAATCCCCAGCTCCGTGCTGTTAGTGCAGAACCCAATGCAGGGCTTGATCTCATGAGCTGTGAGATCATGACCTGAGCCAAAATCAAGAGTTGGATGCTGAACCAACTGAGCCACTCCAGCTCCCTTACTACTTCTGTCTTTGACTTTCCATATTTTATAAGTGGTTGATCTATGTTTATTATTTATTTATTTTTCCAGTGATATTTTTACTTTTATATGATACCTTATTACTAAGCAGTTCCTTTTCTTTTTAACTTAGAGAAGTCTGTTTAATATTTCTTGGAAGGCTGGTTTAGTGGTGATGAACTCATGTAGATTTTGCTTATCTGCAAAAGTCTTAATCTCCTTCAATTCTGAGTGATAATCTTGCCAGGTAGAGAATTCTCAGTTGGCAGGTTTGTTTTCCTTTTAACATTTAGTATGTCATGCTATTCTCTTCAGTCTTGTTAAGTTCCTGCTGAAAAATGCCGCCTTAGCCTTATGGGGTTTCCCTTTTGTTTAATATGTTGGTTTTTCCTTTCTCTTTTAAGATTCTCTGTTTCTCTGGGGGTGCCTGTGTAGCTCCGTTGTTAAGCTTCTGACTCTTAATTTTGGCTCAGGTCATGATCCCATGGTCGTGAGATCAACCCTGAGTTGGGATCTGTACTGACAATTCACATCATGCTTGGGATTCTCTCTCTTCCTCTCTCTTTGCCCTTCCCCTGCTTGTACTCTCAATTTCTCTTAACACGAATAAAACTTAAAAAAAGATTCTTTATCCTCTTAACTATAATGTGTCTTGGTGTCTTTCTCTTCAGGCTCATTTTACTTGGAACTCTCTGGGATTCCTGGACCTGGATATCTATTTTCTTCAGATTGGGGAAGTTTCTAGCCATTATTTCCTCACATAATTTTCTCTCCCTCTCTCTTCTACTTTAGGGACCCCTGTATTATGAATGTTACTCTGCTTGATATCCCTGAGGTCCCTCAAGGGATCTGCAATTCTTTATATTCTTCTTTTCATTTTGCTGCTTTTTCTGGTTGTGTCCCATTGCTTTGTCTTCCAGCTCACTGACTGATGCTTCTACTTTACTCATTTTGCTGTTGAATCTCTCTAGGGTGCTTTCCAATTCAGTTATAACTCTGTTTGGTACTTCTTACATTTTCTATATCTTACTGTTTTCACTGTGTTCATCCATTCTGCTCCCAAATAGGTGAGGACCTTTTTGACCATTACTTCAAACTCTATCAGGTAGGTTGCTTATATCCTTTCTACTAAGAGGATTCTCTTAGGATATGATTTGTTGTGTCTATTTGAAGCATTTTCCTCTGTGCTCCCTTATTGTCTGTCTCTTTGTGTTTGTCTCTACGTATTTGGCAAAGTGGCTACCTGCCTCAGTCTTGAAGGAGTGGTCTTGTTGAGAAACTGTTTAATATGGCCATGAAGCATATATATATTCTGGCCACTAGAGCCAGCATTCTGTGTGTTCCTCATGTGGGCTGGGTGTACCCCCCCCCCACTGTGAAAGGGCCCAGACTGCTGCATGGGGAGGTCAGGGCTTGGGGCACTTGGGCAGTCTGGTTGTGGCTCAGCTACTGTATCAGTAGTGTGGGATTTGAGATTCCTGGCCAGCCCGGTCGTGGCGAGGTGCTTGTGTGGGTTGGGTGAGGGTCTGTGTGTTTTCCCGGCCTGCTTATGGGTCAGCTGCTACTTCTGGATGGTGGAGTTCAGGGTGTTGGCCTGGGCTGGTTGTAGCTCCCCTGCTGTGCAAGGTGGGCAGGCCTCAGGGTACTTGTACATCCTTGTTGTGACTCATCCTTGTGCTGGGCGAGCAGGTCTCCCTGTGCCCACCAAGACTCATTGCTGCTCAGCTGCTACAACAGAAGCACAGGGCTCTGGGCACCCACCAATCATGGTTCTTCTGTGTTCAGGGTTCTTGCCCAACCCGGTTGTGGTCTGGCCACTGCATAGTGAAGGCGGGGGTTTGGGACACTCCCTTAGTGGCCAGGCCACTGTGTGGCTTGTTCGGGGCTCAGGGAACCCACGCCAGCCAATTCTGTCTCAGCCGCCGAACACGGGTGACAGGGCTCAGGACGCTTGCTTGTCCTGCTTGCAGCTGGGATCTGGCTGCTTGGCCACATGCTGGGTGCTCGCCCAGGCCAATTACAAACCAGCGTAGGTGGCACACGTTCTCCGGTGCTAGCAGGCTAAAGACCATGCACCAAAAATGGCACCCATTGGTTTCATCACCAGCAAGTTAGGATGAGACTGCATCAATGGCATCCGCAAACACCTCCATCTCTGCTTCCCACCCGCTTTTACCGTTAGTAAGTGCATCTTTGTGGCTTACGGTCTAGGCACTTTTCAGTCCACTGCTTTCATGCTGGATCTTTAGACAAGTGCGTTTGTACATAAGCCCTTTTCTAGTAAGATCTCTATTCCCTATAGTTCCATGGTTCCCCTAGTGTTAATTTTCAAAACCAGGCATTTTGAGAACTTACCTTTCTGGTGCCAGCCCCTAGGGTCAGGGTGCCTCGTGTGGGGGCACAATCCCTTCACTCCTCAAGGAAGCATTTGTGTTATGGAGATCCCTCCCACTTCTGGGAGGGGCACTTGTGAGATCCCTCCCACTTCTGGGGTCACCACGTCTGATAAGTAGTCCCAGGTGAAATTCTGCCTCTCCTACCCTTATCTATGCCTCTTGTGTTGTAGAGGCATTGTTCACCTAGTTCTTAGGTCCTTTACAGAGGCAAATTGTTCCATAGGTAGCTGTAAATTTGCTGTGTCTGTGGGAGCAGGTGAGTTCAGGGTCTTCTACACTGACACCTTAAACCCTTGCTACTAGATAAAATTTTAAATACTGAAACATAGAAAGCTTGTAGCCATTGCTGTAAGCTTGACAAAGTTGACCTTTCCCTGGAAGTTTAAATTTTATATGCAATACCAAATGCTATCACTTGTGTGTTGTGAAATAACAAACTGTTAATTTTTGCAAAAGTATCTAGGAATACTTTAACTTAGCTATTCTGCCAGCTTTTTTTTTTCTTCCACCAAAAAAATTCTAGTTTAGCTTGCCATTCAAACAGCCTTGCAAAAGTTTGTCCTGGATGATGGGGTGCCTGGGTGGCTCAGTCCGTTAAGTGTCTCACTCGTGAATTTGGCTCAGGTCATGATCTCACAGTTCATGAGATCAATCCCCACGTGGGTCTCTGTGCTGACAGTGTGGGCCCTGCTTTGGATACTCTCTTCTCTCTCTCTCTCTGCCTCTCCCCTGCCCACACATACACTCTTTCTCTCTGTCAAAATAAATAAACTTGAAAAAAAAGTTTCTCCTAGATGAGTAGTTGGTAAAGGCAAGCCCCGCAAATCTCATCCTGCCTGCCACATGCTATTATAAACGTAGCTTCTTTGGTTTCATGCTCACGTATCACCTTACTAACTTGCTGCCTTCAAGCTCCAGTGGTAATTAGTTGCCATAGAGCCTACATTTCCCACAAAGTCTAAAATACTATTTGCCCCTTATAGGAAACCAAAGTTTACCAACCTCTGTTCCAGGCAACCATGACTTTGGCTTCCTGTAGAAATGCTGTATACACATTTCCCAATTGCCACACAGAATATTGAAAACAAATGTATTTGGGAGTCAAAATTTAATAGAATTTATGACTTTCACTGCTTCAGTAAAAGCATTAAGTGAAATTGGCATTGATTATGATAATGATTAGGTTTTAAATTTTTTTTTTTTTTTTTTTTTTTTTTTTTTACTGTGTTGATGGGTCTATATGAAGACTAGTGGAGGATAAGATAATTTCAAGTGCAGTTTAGTGGCATTTTTGTGCTATGGTGCAAACCACAAATATCAACCCAGAGAAAAGGGCAAATATAGTGGTATTTATATACTTCCTAGATAAGGATGCTAGCTACAAAGATAAATGTTCTAAGAAGAAAAATGTAGAAAGTGGCCAAGTTGGGATTTTATTTTATTCTTCTATTTTAATTATTTATAGAGGAAGAGAGCTTGAACTGGGGAGGGGGACAGAGGGAGAAAGACTGAGGGATTGGGGCAGAGGGGGAGGGGCAGAGGGCGAGAGAGAGATATTAAGCAGGCTCCACACTCAGCACAGCCTGATTTGGGGCTCAATCCCACCGCCTTGGGATCATGACCCGAACTGAAACCAAGAGTTGGATGCTTAACCACCTGAGCCACCCAGCATCTTGGTACAGTTGGGATTTTAAATTGAACACATTTAAATTGAGAGCAAGTTTCCTCAAAGTCCACATTTCGAGGGAAAAGGCTTTGTGACCCTAATTTAAACAAGTTATGTGAGCCTGTCTCAACATTTTTCCTGGACTACACATTTCAGTCTTCAAGCAGGTATTGACAACCCAACATAATCTGGACCCATACATTGTCAAGCCAAATGGAATTGTCATCTTTGTAAGATTTTACTAATGTAAAGGACAAACCTTAACAAGAAGGGCTTTAAAACAAACCTATCCTTCATTTGTGTTGTTTGAGCCTATTTAACTTCTATGAATCTGTTTATTTATATTAAACGGTGATGTTAAAGAGGTGGAGTGTTCAGCCAAGACATTCTATAGAGTTTATTTATCACAGTGGTAAGCAGAGTAGTAGTAAATATTCTTTGGATATTCTAAAGATAGAGTCTGTATCTAATATATCATTAATCCTTGTGTTACAATGGTTTTTATTCACCTCCTGCGGTGAATTTCAATAGATGTCTTATTATATTTTTTTAATTAATATTTCAAAGTTCATTGTTCGGGCACCCGGGTGGCCAAGAGAAGCATGAAGCATGTGACTTTGGCTCAGGATGTGATATCATGGTTCTTGAGTTTGAGCCCCACATGGGGCTCTCTGCTGTCAGAACAGAGCCAGCTCCCCCTTCGGATCCTCTGTTCCTCTCTCTCTCTCTCCCTCTCTCTCTCTCTCTCTCTCTGCCCCTGCCCCACTCACACTCTCTCTCAAAAATGAATAAACATTTAAAAATTATCAAAATAAATAAAGTTCATTGTTAATCTATGATATTATGTAATAAATTTAATTGCTTCATTGATCTTTACTTCCAAAAATTGCAGACAGGCCAAAATATCTAAAACTTCCTTTATGACTGTTTGGTGACTATCATTCCACAGTGACATTTAAATGTATTATTCAGTTAAATCTCTAACACTAGGCTTAGTTGCAATCATTGTAAGGATGCTTATGTACTTGATGATTGAGCACAATTTAAAGGGAACATCAGACAGCAAGATTTGTAGAAATGCACTAATTTCATGAAATCTCTCTGTGCATATGTATCTGTTTTGTGTGCAGATATTTATAAAGTTTTAAAGTCAGGGTAATGCAAAATAACTCCTTTGTACATTACAATACTGAAAGGAAACAGCATGTAACCAATGGTAGTTACTTGTGTGTGTGGAGAGAATCTTATGTGCAAAATACTCAGAATCAGGGACGCCTGGGTGGCTCAGTCAGCTGAGAGTGGGACTTTGGCTCAGGTCATGATCTTGCGGTCTGTGAGTTCAAGCTCCACGTCAGGCTCTGTGCTGACAGCTCAGAGCCTGGAACCTGCTTCGGATTCTGATTCCCTCTCTCTCTGCCTCTTCCCTGCTCATGCTCTGTCTCTCTGTCAAAAATAAACATTTAAAAAATGTTTTTTAAATACTTAATTTTATAGCGTATTATAATCAAGAATTTTCATCATAACTTTATATTCCAATGAGTTAAAAATTTTAAATTGACTTCAAATCTTGTATCCTTTTCTTGTATCTTTTAAAAGTAATAATCCCACCATAGCTCATGAAGCTTAAAGAAAAAAATAGGTATTTTTGAGCAACTGTGTGGCTGTATCCTTGTATGTGTTTAATAATACCAGTGTCCTGTGGATGTAGAAATGGATATGCTCATCGTGACGACTGTCAGAATAAATGACTCTTCGAAAGAAGGGCTTCTCTTTCCCAAGCTGTTTTCTTAATCGACCGAGTTGCAATTAACACAGCAGCAGGACAGAGTAGCTGAAGGCTCTTTTTAACCAGACACTTCTAAAGTGAGCTCTAGATCTAGACTGCATTTTGTAGGTGGAGGCTGAGTTAATTGCTTTTAATTAGTTGCCTAATTACCCTAACTAGCACCATATTTGTCTGTGTCGTACTTGTACCAGGAACATAAAAGCTTCGAGGCGAAATTTCTTCGGCTGCGTTATCTCTTTCTGCAAGCTTGTTACCTTTTCATCTACTAACTGGCGGCTGATCACTGCCCTCAGGACCATCTCTGGGTCTAAAGAATATGGAGACACACTTCCCGTGTAATGTCCACCGCCTTTTCCCTTTACCTTAGAACACGATCTTTGTTCTTCAGAACGTGGCCCCTGCCAGGAAAGTTATTTTTTGTGATGGGATCTGCTTGTCACCTCTTCTCGGTTGAGGCTCCTTTTAATCACTCTATTTAGCATGGATACCATCCCCCAGCCTGCCTCCTTATTTTTTTTCAAATTTTACACAGGAGTGAGCATCCTATATTAAGCCTTATTTTTATTTATCAAGTATTGTAGTTTTTATTGTTTATATCCTCTCAGTGTATCTCATTTGAAGTCAAGGATTTTCTCCTTTTATTATTCATGTCTGTGTGCTAAGATCCCTGAAAATTCCCTGACATATATAGGGACTCTATAAAATATAAGAGGATTTTTGAGTAAATCATCCCATATGCACTTTTTAAATCACGAGGCTGTTATTTTACATGATCAGTTTGTGGATATGATAAAAGACCACTCACTGACTACAGGGGAGCCGTGAGACCAGACTAGAAATTGTACTTGAAACTTAAACCTTACAGGCTGTTCCCATAGAGCGTGCAACAATTGCCAAATGTTACAGAAAACTTAAAAAAATGTGTAAAGCTTTATATTACTATTCTTTCTACTACACTTTTAAAATGATAGAATTTGCTTATTTTCTAATGTGTTACTTATTTTTTGGATACATTCAAAGGCAGTAAAAACATGACTTTTGGTTTGGTTTGGGTTTGTTTTTTTTTTTTTTTTTTTGCTTTTTTATTTTTTTATTTTGTTTTTGAGAGAGCAAGAGCAGGGGAGAGGGCAAAGGGAGAGAGAAAGACAATCGTAAGTAGATGCCATGCTCAGGACAGAAACTGACATAGGGCTCGATCCCACGACACTGGGATCATGACCTGAGCCGAAATCAAGAGCTGATGTTCAACCGACTGAGCCACTCAGCTTGTCTTGTTTTTTGTTTTTGTGTTTCTTGTTTTAAATAAAAGACAATAAAATAGAATATGAAGTAAGATGTGTCCATTTTTGGAGAGGCCATGGGTCCTTGTTATTCCTTGACAGGAATTTAAATATATAAGGCAAAAGCCTCCAATGAAATGAGAATTTTACATTTTCTTACGTAATTTAAAGAAGATGGTCAGGATAAGCTTTTTCAAATCTTGGTTTGGGACATTTGAGTTTTAAATTTGCACCGCAAACATGCAAGAGGAGAAACATATAACTGGGTCCTACGTTAACTGGCTAGAAAAATCTGTGCTGCAATTTATTACTCCATATAATTGGAATTGATTTTATTTATTTTTTTTTAATTTTTTTTTTCAACGTTTTTTACTTATTTTTGGGACAGAGAGAGACAGAGCATGAACGGGGAGGGGCAGAGAGAGAGGGAGACACAGAATCGGAAACAGGCTCCAGGCTCTGAGCCAACAGCCCAGAGCCCGACGCGGGGCTCGAACCCACGGACCGCGAGATCGTGACCTGGCTGAAGTCGGACGCTTAACCGACTGCGCCACCCAGGCGCCCCTGGAATTGATTTTAAAAATACATTATTTCTTTAGCTATAGTAGATTGTGTTCAAAGTGCCACTTATTCTGGTGTAGTTTTTTTTAAGTACATTTCTTGGTTAAAAACTTACTGTGATGATAGGAACAATTAATACCTAATATTCCTGTTAGCCTTAGGAAGTCCATGTCAGAATCATTTTTCTTTCATGGCTAGCTAAGATTCTAATTTGGAAAGGTGACTCACTAAATAATATAACAGATAAATATGTTAGGAATTAGTTTCAGAATAACCAGTGTCTGTGTATCATTAGAGTGATATAATTTGTAATTTACTTTGAACCTGACATTTTTGTAATGTTTGATCAACGTGGCTGAAGAGGAAAGACAGCCTCGAAGCTGCTGACAGGCTCAAGAGATGTGTAGATGAAGACTAGACCACAGCTGACAGAGCCAGGAGTTTACAAACACCCATGTGAGGCAAACTCCCCTCCAGATCCCTTGAATGGAAAAACACCAAACCCAGCATGGGCTAAGGGTGGGGACAAGAAGGAAGCTATGACCTCTCCTCTGAAGGCTGACTTTCCCCTCCATGACTCACCTTGGAAGCTTTGGAAGTGTATTTAGTCTTCAACTCCTTTCCTCCTCTTCTCTCTTAATCACTCTTATGAGGTTTCCTCACACAGTCCCTTTTCGTCACACTATTCTTGTCATTGCTTCTCAGTTTTCTTTGCAGATTCCTGATCTTTACCCAGACTTGGAATATCAACCCTTTTACCTCTTCTATTTTCAGTCTATACTAAATCCTCGGGAAGATCTTCCTGCTTTATTCTACAGCTTATTACCCCCAATTCTACAGCTTATTACCCCATTCTACAGCTTATTCTACAGCTTATTACCCCAAACTCCGTCATCTAAGAGCTTGCTGGACTTAATTCAGATATCTAGCAGACCTCTCAAACTGAGCATAGTCAGGACTCAGTGCCCGATCTGCACTTTCAATATCTACTCCGTTGTCAGACTGGTTTTGGGAGCTCCACATTTCTAAACTTTTTTAAGTTTATGTTTATTTTTGAGAGAGAAAGAGAAAGAGAAAGAGACACACAGAGCATGAGTGCAGGAGGGCAGAGAGAGGGATACACAGAACCCGAAGTAGGCTCCAGGCTCTGAGCTGTCTGCAAAGGAAACCATGAACTGTGAGATCATGACCTGAGCCAAAGTGGGATGCTTAACCAACTGAGCCACCCAGGCACCCCCCGGAGTTCCACATTTCTAACTTCGCACACCACAACAGTGGTTTCTGCCTTCAGTTCTTCCCTTCATACCCCATAGGCACTGTGGAAAGAGAACTTTATATTTTTATTCAAGTATAATTAACCTAAAGTGTTAGATTAGTTTCAGACTGAGCAACATAATGTGAGTTGTATCACTTTATTCCACTCAAAACCCTCAAGTGCTTCTGTTGTCATTAGAGTATAATTCAGAGTCCTTACAATGACTTCATTACATTTCCTTTTTTTCTCTCTGTTTTTTTTTCTGGGGCTGCCAACTTTCACTTTGCCATGGAAAACCATTTAAATTAATATTTATGACTACTGTTACTTCATAACAGAAAAGACATTTTGCCACAAGCACAAAGTTGGAAGGACATTCTCAAAACAACCAAAAAACAGTATTTAATTTTTAAAAAGTCCTTACTTTAAGGGCCGCATTTCCTCTATATACTTTTATTATTATTTTTTTTTTTTGACAGGGAGCAAGTGAGTGAGGGGCAGTTAGAGAGATGGACAGAGAGAATCCCACAAGGGTCAGAGAGGGAGCAAGAGAGAGAGAGAGAGAGAGAGAGAGAGAAAATTCCATGAAGGCTCTGCATCATCAACATAGATCCCAGTGTGGGGCTTGAACTCACAAACCCAGTTCGTAACCTGAGAGGAGGTCAAGAGTCGGTTGCTTAACCTATTGAGCCATCCAGGCAGCTGTTTTGGTTTTTACATTTCACGTTAAATGAAATCATATGGCATTTCTCTTTTTCTGTTTTATTTCACTGAGCATAATACCTTTCAGGTCCATCCATGTTGTCACATATGGTAAGATTCTATTCTTTTAATGTCTGAGGACTATTCTCTTATGTCTATGTGTTGGGGGTAAGGGACATTTTATCCATCCATCTATGAATCTTGGGTTACTTCCTTATCCTGGTCATTGTACATAATACTGCCATGAACAATAAGGTACATATATATTTTCAAATTACTGTTTTAATTTTTTTTTTGGATAAATACACAGTAGTGGAATTGCTAGATGGTATGGTGCTTCTATTGTTAATAGTCTGAGGAGTCTCCATACTGTTTTCCACAGGGGATGTACCAATTTACATTGTTACCTACAATGCAGGAGGTTCCCTTTTCTCCACATCCTCACCAACACTTATTTCTTGTCTTTATGTTAATAACCATACTCACAGGTGTAAGGTGATCTCTCATTAAGGTTTTAGTTTCACATTTTGCTGATTTTTAGTTATGTTGAGCATTATTTCATATGAACTATTTTTCCTGTATTTTATAAAGATTTTGGAACTTTGTATTTTCATATTCATTTGTCTCCTTGTGTTTTTGATTTTCTCTTTGATTCTTTTTGAGCCATTTGTTGAGTAGCATGTGTAGTCTCAAAATGTTTTTTTTTTTGCTTTGTTGCTCTCCCCCCACCCCCCGGGAACCTGGGTCGCTTAGTTGGTAAGTGTCCAACTCCTGAATTCGACTCAGGTCATGATCTCGTGTTTCATGAGTTCGAGCGACACATCAGGCTCGGCAGTGGCAGTGCAGATACTGCTTGGGATTCTCTCGCTCTCAAAATAAAATTTAAAAAGATGTTTTTTTTCTTTTTCCAGTTTTTTTCATAAAATCAATTTTTGATTTTATATTATGGTTGGACAACATGCTTGATATGATTTCAAATTTCTTTATTTAGCCTTGCTTATGAGGCCTAATATGATCTACTTTGGAAAATGTCCAATGTGCAGTTGGAAAGTGTGTATTCCGCTGTTTATGGACGGAATAGCTGTATCTACCTGTTAAGTCCATCTGGTCTACTACATCATTTACAGCCACGGTTTACTTTCCTATTGATAATCTGTTTGGTTGGTCTATCCATCAATGAAAGTGGGTTGTTAAAGTTCCCTAATACTATCGTGTTGTTGTCAACTTCTCACTTTATGTCTGTTAATTTCTGCTTTATTTTTTCGATGCTGCTATATTGGGTGCATAGATATTTACAACTGTAATATCCTCTGGTTGGATTGATTCTTTTATTAATATGTAATACACTCTTTTGTCTCTTGTGAAATTGCTTACTTTAAAGTCAACTTGTGTCAGACAACAAAAATAAATGAAAGGCATCCAAATTGGTAAGGAAAAAGTCAAACTCTCAATATTTGCAGATGACATACTAAATACAGACAACACAAAATACTCCACCAAAAAGAAAAAAAAATGCTAGAACTGATCAACAAATGAGATACCTAGGAAATAAACCTAACCAAGGATGTAAGAGACCTATACTCTGAAAACTATAAAACACTGATGAAAGAAATTGAATATGGCTCAAAGAAATGGCACACTCATGGAGTGGTAGAACAAATCATGTTAAAATGTCTATACCACCTTAAGCAATCTACACATTTAACATAATAACTATCAGAACACCAACGACATTCTTCTCAGAACTAGAACAAACAATTCTGAAAATTTGTATGGAACCACAAAAGACCCCAAATAGCCAAAGCAAGCTTGAAAAAGAAAAATAAAGCTGGAGGAATCACAATTCTGGACTTTAAGTCATATTAAAAAATTATAGTAATCAAAACAATATGGTCTGGCACAGAAATGGATGCACAGATCAATGGACAAGAATAGAAAACTCAGAAATGAACCCACAACTATATGATCTGTTAATCTTTGACAAAACAGAAAAGAATATCCAACGGGAAAAAGATGGTCTCTTCAACAAATGGTGTTGGGAAAACTGGACCACTTTCTTAAACCATCCACAAAAATAAATTCAAAATTGATTAAGACCTAAATGTGACATTTGAAACCATTAAAAAATTCTAGAAGAGAACACAGGCAGTAACCTACTTAACATCAGTCATAGCAACATTTTTCTAGATCGGTTTCCTGAGGTAAGGCAAATAAAAGCGAAAAGAAATTATTGGGATTACATCAATAAAAGCTTCACAGTGAAAGAAACAATAAAACTAAAAGGCAACCTACAGAATGGAAGAAGATACTTGCAAGTGACACATCTGTTAAAGGGTTAGTATCAAAAATAGATGAACAATTTATAAAACTCAACATCCAAAATAGATAATCCAATTAAAAAACAGGCAGAAGACACGATCAGGCATTTCTCCAAAGAAGATATCGAGATGGCAACAGACATAAAATATGCTCAACATCACTTATCAGGGAAATGCAAATCAAAACTACAGTTAGATACCACCTCACATCTGTCAGTTGGCAGAATCAACAACACAAGAAACAAGAAGTGTCGGGGAGGATGTGGAGAAAAAGGAAAACTCTAGCACTTTTTGTGGAAATGCAAACTGGTGCAGCCACTGTGGAAAAGAGAATGGAGCTTCCTCAAAAAGTTTAAAAGAGAACTATCCTATGATCCAGTTATTATACTACTGGGTTTTTACCCAAAGGATACAAAAACCCTAGTTCGTTGGGATCCATGTACCTCTGTGTATACTGCAGCATTATTCTATGGTAGCCTAGATGTGGAAGCAGCCCAGTGTCCATTGATTAGTAAATAAAGAAGTGGGGTGTGTGTGTGTGTGTGTGTGTGTGTGTACACGTATAAAGGAATATTATGCAGCCATTAAAAAAGAATGAAGTCTTGCTATTTGCAACAACATGGTTGGAGCTAGACGGTATAGTAGTAAGCAAAATAAGTCAGAAAAAGATAAATACCATATGATTTCACTCATATGTGGACTTGAAAAAAGAAAAAGAACAAATAAAAAAGAGAGATGAACACAAAACCAAACTCTTACATACAGAGAACAAATGGGTAGTTACCAGAGAGGAGATAGGTGGGAATTTGGGTGAGATAGGTGAACGGGGATTACAGGTATACTCATGGTGACAAGCTCTGAGTAATGTACAGAATTGTTCAATCACTATATTGTACACCTGAAACTAATAAAACACTATGTCAACTAACTGGAATTGAAATAAAACTTTTAAAAAGTTTATCTGTGATATAACTGTTGTTATACATTTTTTTTTCATTTCTACTGGGTGGGATATTTTTTCCTATCCCTTTCTTGCAGTCTGTATGTGTCTTCAGGTCTGAAATAAATCCCCTGCAGGCAGTGTAGAGACGGATCTTGGTTTTTTGTTTGATTTTTTTTTTTCCAATCCATTCAGCCACCCAACTTGAAACACTTAGTCCTTTCACACTTTAATTATTAATAGGCGTGTACTGCCATTTTTTAAGTTGATTCCTTTTTTTTTTTTTTAATTCTGCTCTATTCCTTTCTTGTTCTCTTTGTTTCCTTCCCTTATGGTTTAAAAATGTAGTATTATGCTTGGATTCTTTTCTCTTATTTTTATGTATATGTTACAGGGTTTTGGTTACTTTATGTTCATGTATAGCAGCCTATTTATATGACAGTCTATTTTAACTTGATGGTTGCTTAGGTTTGAATACATTCTAAAGGCACTGTATATTTACTGTCAACTCACCATATTTTATGTGTTTGGTGTCATGTTCTATATCTTTGTATTTTGCTTATTTCTTAATAATTGTAAGTGTACTTGATTTTACTATTTGTTTTCTTTTAACCTTTTCACTAGCTTTATAAGGTTATTGATCTACTAACTTTATCATACGTTTGCTTTTACCAGTGAATTTTCTTCTTCCATAATTTCCTGTCTTATAGTTAAGGTTTTTTTGTTTTGTTTTTGTTTTTTGCCTTAAAGAAGTCCTTTTAGCATATCATGTAAGGCTGGTTTTATGGTGATGAAATCCTGGCTGGAGCATTCTTGGTTATAAGCTTACTCCTTTCAGCACTTTGTATATACCATACCACTTTCTTCTGGCCAGCAAAGTTCCTACTGAAAAATCAGCTGATAGTCTTAGGTTCTTTTGTATGTAACTAGTTGCTTTTCTCTTGCTGCTTGCGTGTCTTGTGGATCTCTTTGGGTTCATCCTATTTGGGCCTCTGTGCTTCCTACACCTGAATGGCTGTTTTCTTTCCCAGGCTAGGGAAGATTTTGGGTATGAATTCTTCTAATATATTTTATTTCCTGTTCTCCTTCTTGAACTCCTGAAATATGAATAGTTGCATACTTGGTGTTTTCCCGTATGTCCCTTATCCTAGCCTCAGTTTTATAATTCTGTTCTTTGTTGTTCACTATGGATGATTTCTACTGCTCTGTTTTCCAGATCCCTCATCCTTTCTTCTACCTCCAATAGGCTGTCCGTTGATTTCTTCTAGTGTATTTTTCATTTTTTTTTGTCTAATGCTTTTTTTAAAGTTTGTTTATTTATTTTGAGAGAGAGACAGAGTGAGTCGGGGAAGGGCAGAGATAGAGGAAGAGAGAGAAACCCAAGGAGTCTCCATGCTGTCAGTGCAGAGCCCCAAGCAGGGCTTGAACTCACAAAACCGTGTGATCATGACCTGAGCTGAAACCAAGAGTCAGACGCTTAACTGACTGAGCCACCCAAGTGCCCCTTTGTCTAATGCTTTTTAGTTTCTCTCTCGTTGTTGCGGTTCTCACTGAGTTCATCCACACTTCTCCCCAGTTTGGTGAACATATTTATGACCATTGATTTAACTATTTGAGATAGGTGGCTTATTTTTCACTTAGTTCTTTTTCTGAAGTTTTGTCTTTTCCTTTTATTCAGAACATAATCCTTTGGTCATTTTGTCTGTTTTTTCTCAAGATATTAGGTAAGTCAGCTACTTCTCCTAGTTTTGATAGTAGTAGTTCTTGTTAAAAGCACCCTGTGGGACCCAGTAGTGCAGTCATCCCTTGCCATCAGAACCTGGTACTCCAGAGGTGATCCATGTATGGGCTGCATGTTTCCTCCTGTTGTTTCTGGGCCCTGACTGCCTCAGGCCACACTGTGGATTGGGCTTTCCCTGGGTCAGCTGGTTGAGAAGCTCAGGTTTAGCTGCTGTGGGCATATCAGGAAGTGAGGTCAGTCCCTGGCCTGGCTGGATGCAAGGTCTTCCTGGTTGGGAGAGCTGGTCTTTCCACCTTCCTGGGCATGCCATTGCTTTGGAAAGCTCCTGATCCTGACCAAGACTGCCCATTGAGTGTCATAGGGCGGGAGCCACTTTGGAGGGGTGACAGACAGGTTGTATGGGCAGGGCTGCATGGGAACGCTGCAGTGGACATAGCAAGGGAGACAGAGAGTGTCAGAACTAGACCACCAGTAAAAGGCAAGGTAGACTGAGGAGGCGAGGGCAAGGAAATGTTTCTCATCAATGTTTTTCTTCCTGGAAAAATTCTTACGGGTCCCTGTCTTTTCACTACAGGTCCTAAAATTAGTTAGTAAATCTTCTCTTCATATAAGATCCAGATATTTTGAAAACTGCTGCCTCTGTACTGGGTTCAAGAGCAAGTTAGAAAGTGTGCAGGCCCTTGAAGAGTAGAGTCTCAGTTTCCTACAGCCCTCTGTGTCTCCTGGAGATAAGCTCCACCGATTGTCAAAGATGGATATTATGGGGGCTCATCCTCCCAGCGCACGACCCCCCGGTGGGGCAGCCTGATGTGGAACTGGAGCCCCTCACTCCTCAGGGAGGGTTTCTGCACCTCTGATACCCTCCCACCTGTGGGTTGCAGCTCTGAAGTCTCTGCCCCTCTCATCCTCCCCAGTGTTGCTTTAAGAAAATAGCTTCGGCTTTGGAGGAGCTGCCCTGCTTCTCTTGAGTTTGCTCACAAAGTTGCCTTATTGTAGTTGCAGCCTTGGTGTGCACGTGGGATGAGGGGTAACCTCTTGATTTTCTTACTCTCCTGTCTTCCCCTCCTCTAACCTAATTACATGCGTTACTTCCTTTCCTACAGTCATACCCTTTTCATTATTCTTCCTCAGCCACACCAGCCTTTGTTTGTTTCTCAGCAGTGCTCAACACACTCTGATGTGAGAGCCTTTTCAGGGGCTCTTTGTACTATGAAATGTTCTTTCCTCCAGATGTGCCAGAGATCTCTTTTCTACTACTTCGCATTGCTCGATACCACTTTCTCAGTGAAGCTTTCCAAAGCCATCATCTATAAAACTGCAAATGCTCAGTGCCCACCCTTCAAAATGGTCTTGTCACTTTCTTCCCCCATAGCATTTAAAAGAGATGATATAATGTATTCAGTTAAAGTATTCAGGGTGTATTTTATTTCTTCACCAGCTAGAATGTAAGGTATAAGAGGACAGGAATGTTTGTCTGCTTTATCTTTTTTTTTTTTATTTGTTTTGTAGTGTTTGTTTATTTTTGAGAGAGAGAGAGAGGGAGAGAGAGAGAGGGGCACAGGATCCATCAGAACACAATGTGATGCAGGTTCAAACTTGGGAACCGGGCGATCATAACCTGAGCTGAAGTTGGACACTTAACCAACTGAGCCACCCAGGCACCCCTGTCTGCTTTATCTTTATCTTTTTCACCACTTCCTGGTGGTAGAGATAGTGTGAGCACTTAATAAGTATTTGTTTAATTAACCAGTATCTCATCACTTATATTTATATTATTATACAAAATTTATGGAACATTTATAAAAAGTCCTATATTAAGACAATAGAGAAAATACTAATTGTGAAAGATAGGAAAAATAAGTATCACGTTCTCAGATTGTGATGTAAAAAGTATTTTTTACGTTTATTCGTTTTGAGAGAGACACAGGAGTTGGTGGGGGCAGAGAGCAAGAATCGCAAGCAGGCTCCAAGACCCGATGTGGGGTTTGAACCCCAAAGCCAGGAGACCATGACCTGAGCCAAAACCAAGACTCAGACACTTAACTGAGTGAGCTACCCAGGCCCTCCCCTAGAAATTATTTTTTTAAGTAAGAAAAACAAAGAGATAAAATTCTATATTGCAGGGAATTTGAGTGTCCTAAACAGCTGTTGGTAAGGAGACCCTTAAAACAGAAATAATTGACAATGAAAAGTCACTTCAGGATGCAAATATTGTTAAGCATTAAAGTCAGTAAGTTAGAAGAATGAGCAGTCTAACAAATATAAAAATAGAAATGATTTTATTTAAAAATAGTAAATAAAGATGAGCAATGAGCTTCCATAAGCAGAAAAACAGGAAAATATATCAAATTTTGAAATTTTATATGGATAAAACAGAAAATTTTAAACGTCTAAAAAATACTTTAATCAGATTTGAAGACCTCCCTGCATCTGATGAATTTTAGAGAAATTAAATGGCCGTCTTCAAAGATACATAAAATCTCAATAGGCCAATAATTATAAAATAATTGTAAGAGTTATCAAAATCTAAGCACCTGATAAAGATAATGCCCAGAAAATTTTATAGTTTAATTACCTAATCTAAAAAGAACAAATTAGTCTAATACTGTTTAAACTTTTCCAGAGAAAAGATAAAGTTTCTCAAACAGTTTTACAAAACCAGTGTTAGACTAATTTATAATTGGAGTTGGGAATTAAAAAACATTGGATAAATTTTCTATAAGATAGGGTCTTGTTGAACAAGAATAAATGTGATTAAAGATTACTACATTCATCATGCATAAAAAATTTTTCAAGGCCAAAATACCACCAACTACATCAAAATGACTAAGGAAAAAAATAGAACATTTGCAACAGAACATTAATAAAACAAGAGCACTCACAGAGAAGATACCTAACAGAATCCCACTTATTGGTAAAGTCAGGTAATTATAGTTTGCGTACACATAGATAAATGTGTAGCCAGAGATGTCTACAAGAATATTCACAGCAGTAAGATGTATAAAAGCTAACAACTGTAAATATATCAAATGTTCAATAATTGAATAAATACTAGTGGTCGACTCTTGAATAAATACTAGTGGTCGACTTGTGTAATACACAAGAAAAAAAAAATACAGCTAGTTCTAATAGCCTGAGTAAATTTTTCAAATATAAGGAAGCATGATTCCATCTATAGAAAGTTAAAATTAGGCAATAAAAAATTTATTGTGTTAGAAGTCAGAATGGGGTTAACTAGGATAAGGAGAGTGGGCTGGTAACTACGATGGCTCTAGATTGCTGGATATTTTTATTTTATTTCTTTGGTTGCACAAATATGTGCTCTTCGACATTTATATGCAGCTGAGTTTCACTTTCCTAAACATAGGTGTTTTATAGCAATGAAATATTTCGAACGTATAGGGTAAATAAATATCTCCTAGGATATACAAGAAAGTGATCAAAATGAGTTTTCCAAGTAATTTAAATAGAACAAGAAATACCAGGTATATTGTAGTTGGATAAACATTTTAAAATTACAAGCCTGTACCCATTCATCAGTTTGCTTGTGCAGATAAGCACATTGTTGTTTAAAAGTTTTAAACAATATTTTTTTTTCAAAATCCCCTATTTGACTTATTTCCCCAGTAACTATTGTGTTTGGAATGTTTTTCCAGATTTTTTTCTTGAAACTTATGGTCCTATTTTCACAGAGAAATATGTTTTTTTTCTTTTTTTGTTTTTTTGTGTTTTTTTGTTGCTGTTTATACTGTATTTACAGTGTACAGTCTGGTTTAACAATATGTATACATAATATATGGTGGAGATCTTTCTATAAAAGGACTGAAGTTCTACCTCATTCTTTCTAAGTGTGAGAAATATCATATCACGAATGTCCCTTTTGCAGACTTCTTAAATTGTTCTTACTAATAATTGCTTGCTCAGATAATCCTCCTTGTTTTCCATCTTTTCCTATAATACCCTATGAACCATTTTCTCTCATTCCTTAACTTTAGAACTCTGTCTATACCCAATCTCTGCTACTCTGTCATAATTCCCAGACATTTTAATGTTCATATACTCTTCTTCAGATCTTGGCTTTAGGAATGTTGTCATCTTCTCAAATGACCCCCCCTCTTCTGTACCCTGGCCACCAAACCCATGGTCACACCTCTGGGTCATTATTACCAACTGCTACTCCTCTGCAGTCCCCAAAACCTTACATGGTAATCCGCGATCTTGTTTCCTTCCCACTCTCTCCAGTCTTACTCTCTGTGGTATTCCATTTCTGACAATGTCTAGATCATACCTGAGCCTTCAATCCATTAAAGGTTTGTTTTTGACTTCTCAGCTCATGCCCTTTACTCTCTACTTACCTGCTTAAATTCCTAAAGGGTATGAGCTGTCCAGAAATGTGACCAGGGTTTGTGACTTAGCATCATCATCTGCAATTTCCAACACATTAACCAAGTAGCCTAAAATTTCTGCATTGCAATTTCCTTACCTGCACAAACGGGGAACATATAACATCTATCTTACAGGGCTGTTAAGACATTTAAATGAGTGAATAATCATAAATAGCTTAGAATGGTACCCAGCATATTGTAAAGATATGCCACTAATAAATAAAAACCTATTATTAAAAACTCCAGACAGATATTCTCAAATTCGACTCGACTCCTTTCATCATATGCATTTTGCAAAATATTACTCTGAGTAAATCTCCTTCTTGGCCTTCTCAGTGACCACACCAGTGCGGCTGAAGGTGGCTAAGGAAGGAAAAAAAAATTTGCTGAGTAATCTCACTTTCGATTCATGATTACTGAATCCAGTGGCCTTTTAGCTTTATTCACAATCACGCATTTCTTCTCCATTTACTCTGCCATTCTCCCCCATGTCAGTCTCCTGCATTATCCTCTTTCTTCAAAATTCCTGGTATCTCCTGTCCTCTTGTAACACTCACTGCTGACTTTTTTTTTCTCCTTTTCTCCGAGAAAACAGAAGAAAGTATGTGAGACATTCTGCAAGCCCTCAGTCCCGTGTTTGTGCCCATATAATTTATCCTCTTACAGTGGTTGAACTGTTCTTGTTTCTATCTAAGGCCAATATTTTTTTTATATATATGAAATTTATTGACAAATTGGTTTCCATACAACACCCAGTGCTCATCCCAAAAGGTGCCCTCCTCAATACCCATCACCCACCCTCCCCTCCCTCCCACCCCCCATCAACCCTCAGTTTGTTCTCAGTTTTTAACAGTCTCTTATGCTTTGGCTCTCTCCCACTCTAACCTCTTTTTTTTTTTTTCCTTCCCCTCCCCCATGGGTTCCTGTTAAGTTTCTCAGGATCCACATAAGAGTGAAACCATATGGTATCTGTCTTTCTCTGTATGGCTTATTTCACTTAGCATCACACTCTCCAGTTCCATCCACGTTGCTACAAAAGGCCATATTTCATTTTTTCTCATTGCCACGTAGTATTCCATTGCGTATATAAACCACAATGTCTTTATCCGTTCATCAGTTGATGGACATTTAGGCTCTTTCCATAATTTGGCTATTGTTGAGAGTGCTGCTATGAACATTGGGGTACAAGTGCCCCTATGCATCAGTACTCCTGTATCCCTTGGGTAAATTCCTAGCAGTGCTATTGCTGGGTCATAGGGTAGGTCTATTTTTAATTTAAGGCCAATATTTTTTTAATGCATTTAATCCTACCTTTTTGTATTACTCTTTTAACCTCTATCCTGGATCATTCTATTCAGCATATTACTTCCATTTTAAATTGCCACACATAACTAAATCACCACCCTCCTCAGAAACCAGGCCTTTTAGCTCTCAGAAAATATTCTACTTTGCATTTTCTCTTAAATTTATCCAGATTTTCACCCCTTGACACTTAGATCCCCAATACCATCTATATTAATACTTAGAATATTTACTTTCCAGGTGTGATCTCATTCAGGACTAACAACGTTTGATATTTGGGGACATTTCGCTGCTGACAACATTTGACAATGTTACTCACGTCTTTGAAAGGCTCATTTCATTGGCTTATGGTGTACATAGCACCAAAACTCAATTTCCCTGCCCATTGGCTGCTAACATTTTTCTTTTCCTTTTTCTTTTTTTCTCTCATACAGCTAGCATCTACAGAATTCAGTCCTGTTACTGTTTCTTTTTCATATCTATACAAAATCCCTAGTTGATTTTCTAGTCTCATAGTTTCAAATTGTAAATATAGTGTTAACTCCCAAATTAGGAAAGCCAGACTAGTCTTTTCCTCTGAAATGAGATGGATATTTCGAATCCCGTACTTAAGTTTTTCCTTACATATGTGTTAGATCTGTCAAAGTGAATAAATCCCGAACTGACCTCTCAACATAACTCATGAACCAGCTCCAACAGTAGTATTTCTGATCTCCGTAAAACTCGTCGAAAACTTTTCTGTTGCTCTGACCAAAACTTAACATTATTCCTAACTGTTGTTTTCATACCTTCTTCCTCTAATCCATTAGGAAATTGTAATTTTTTTTCAATATTCAAAAGTCTCCAGAAGTAAATCACCTCCACACTTTACCTGGTCGCAGTTGGCAACCATCTTCACTGGATTGCCTCCTAATGGGTCTTCCCTCTTTGGTACTCACTCCACTTCGCTCCGTTCTCAACATGGCAGAAGGAGCGATTCTATTACAATATAACATACATCATTTCAGTCGCCTGCTAAAATACTTACATTAACCATTTATGTCACTCAGATTCAACACCAACTTCCTTGTGATAGCTTACAAAATTCTCTAGGAACTGACCATCTGTGCTTCTTGTCTTGCTTGGTCTGCTCTAGTCACACTGGACTCTGATTGCTCCAAAATATGAGGCGTGTCTGTGCTCTTAGTGCTTCCTTCCAGATGGATGCATCCCACATCCTCAACTCCCTGCCCAGAGAGTCCCAGACAAACCCTCCGTTCCTTTAAGTTACTCGTGGAAATCTTTTCCAGAATACCCCCTTGGTGGATTTCAATACACAGAAAAGTCATTTCTTTTCTGCTTTGCTTCTCTTTTAAAACCACAAATTTTAGTCATTCATAGTTGTGTTGTTAGCCTTCCTCATTGGAATTTAAACTGAGTGACATAATTCTGGCAATGAGAAGAATACCCTGCCATGTCATAAATGGTTGTGTCAGCCAAGGCCATGGCTAGCAAAAAGTAGAATGTACACTGGGATCCAATAATTGGAGTGAGCCAAAGGGAGGGAGTAGAAGAGTGTTGTAGTGAATGCCATCTCGTTGGAGTTGTGGCTTAGGTATTGTGATCTAGCCAGCCCACGACAGACTTTGCAAGGAGGGAGTTTGGAAAATATATCCTTTGGGTTGCAATCTCCTTTCTCTCTGTGATTACATGCAGGGAACTTCATTGCCCATTTCCAAAAGGAAGCTAGATGACAAGGGAGCTCTTTGATACAGTGGAAGGAGATCCAGAGAGTAAATTGAAGTTTTATAGTATAGTGGTCAATAAATAACGGTGAATGAATGCTTCACTGAACATCTGGGCAAATGCTCATGACATCCAGTTAACCCTATTTCTCTAGAAGTGTAATTAGTAAGCTCAAGGAAATTTATATACTAATCGATGTGAAAACTGCAATATAGCATTCTAAAAACAAAAACAATAGAATCCTCTCATCTTACCAACAATGTACAGACTATGAATTTTCTACCAATCGTATCATCAAAGATATATTTTAACACTGTATTCGTTTCCTGCTGATAATGTAACAAATTGCACCTAAAAATGATTTTGAAGAACAGCTCTAACAATGATGAATGGAGATTGATGTATAACACTGGGGTTCCCTTGCCCCTCAAGTGAGCTACTCTTGGTTACAGTCTAAATCATTGCCCAGAAGTCTGTACCAGGTGTTAGATGCAGGTGACCACAATGGCATTGTGGTCATTAATGCAAACTCTACGGGTTTCTGTTTCATGTCTCACTTGTTCTTTACCCTACAAGTGCTTTTCTCAGATTCTTCCCAAATTGCCCTCAAATCTTTTGTGTAAAGATCTGCTTTTGTGGGAACCTAAGACAGGCCAAAAAAAATAATCCTTGGTTGAAAATACATGCTATGGAAACTTGACTAGTGGGGGTTAATGGCCAAATAGTTGTTTCTTCAAAGAAATTTTACTTGCTTTATGACATTATAGTTTTGGTGTGTGAGAGGGAGGTTTTTAGAAATACTCATATAAAGACCTTTTATTTGTTTATTTTTGCATCTATGGTAACAGAAAAATAGAGAAATTTGCTTCTGGTAGTTCAGTGCTATGTAATGAAAGTTGGATATGTAAGCTTGTTGAGTGAATTCAAATGTAAGTAAACGCAACTTTGATTCTGAAACACCTTTCTTTGCTGGTCATTCAGATAATGTCTAACATTTTCTTCTGGGTTAAAATCCATACTCATGTTTGGAATTAATATATTCTAATGACTGCTATAAACATGTAGACAACATAGCAAAACATACTTTTATGTATCATACATAGTCATAAAATCTATGTAGAGTGATATAAATATAATTGCAAATAGAGTTGCAAATTTAAACCAATACCTTAATATGTTAATGTTAAGTTCATTGATTTTTAAATGTATTACATAAATATGATTTAAAACATGACAGGTAAATTAAATGAATATAGCCATGTTCCCCCTCTTAAATTATATCTTCATTTTTCAGTTACTCATATGCATCTTTTTTTTTGAAGATTTATTCTTAATGTATGTTTGTTTATTTTTGAGAGAGAGCGAGTGAGCATGAGAGGCAGAGGGGCAGAGAGAGAGGGAGGGAGTCAGAATACCAAGCAGGCTCAGTACTGACAGCACAGAGCCCAATTCAGGGCTCAAACTCACAAACTGTGAGATCCTGACCTGAGCCGAAACCAAGAGTCAGACACTTAAGGGACTGAGCCACCCAGGAACCCAGTATGCATCTTGGTTAACTATTACACTCTTTACTAAATGTATTAGGATTTAAAATTGCATTTCTGCCTGCAACCCAACTTACATTATTTTAAGATAGAAAAATGTGTTAGCATATACAGATTTTATTATAGTTTGTGAAACCTAGTCTTTAAATCAACTCAAGATTGTTTTAGCAATTTATATTGGAATCTCTCATTAATTAAATTGAAATTTTCCCTCTGAAACGATAGAACATTGAGAAACTATCTTTAATCACCCGACCAAAAGCAAGGTTTACTTTTTTTTCAAACCATTGTTCATCAGATCAAAGAGACTTGATGTATCTTTGATTAAAGACAGAATAGTTCTTTGCAGATAACTAGTTTACCTTTTGAAGATTTTTTTAACTCCTAAGACAAGTTAATAATTAAAGAGGTCTGGATGACAAGTATCAATTCCTCATAAAAAAATAACTAAAATATGAACAGCATTAAAAATATATAAGTACAGGAGTATGATGTTTAGCTTGCTTAAATTGAACTTGGATTTCATTTGTGTGTAATACAATAATGAAATAAAGTAGAGTCTAAAATGTATTACATCCAGGTGGTAAGCAAAAGATACTTGCTTCAAGCAATACTTTATCTTTCATCATCTTTGGTAGATAGATACTTTCTTGAACACTTTTTTCTTCTCAGATTTGGAAAATCAAGGGATGGAATGAGAGCTGTTGATCTCAAAAATCATGTCTAGAGGCATCTGTGTTCAATGCATACAGTATAAACATGTATAAATATATTGATGCATTTATATAAATCATTTTTCGCATACTCTTCCTCAAGCGAATCATCAGTCAAGCATTTTGTAAAAGGGTATTTCATTTCTAATGGAAAAAATACAAAGCTTAAACCCATGATTTTGGTCATTAATTTTGATATGCCCATGATTTGATTGGGTTAACCAGCCAATGATTAGTATGTGACCAGTGCTAGCTTATAACACAAACTGACACAAAATACCCATGGGAGCTGTTTATATTTTATAAACTTACTATATTCAATAGCACATTTTTAAAAATTATTTTTAATTCTAGCATAATTAATAGAGTATGTATTAGTTTCAGGTGTACAAGATAGCGATTCAAAAATTCTATACATTACTCAGTGCTCAGTGCTAAGTGTATTCTTAATCTCCTTCAACTATTTCACTTATCCCCCAACCACTTCCCCTCTGGTAGCCACCAGTTCTCTATATTTAAAAATTCTATATCTTGTTTACTGGTTTTTTTTTCCTTCATTTGTTTGTTGCATTACACATACGAGTAAAATCCTATGGTATGTATGTGTCTCTGACTTATTTTCTCTATCATTCTTCACTCATGGCCAATACATGTTGTTGCAAATGGTAAGAGTTCATTCTTTTTTATGGCTGAGTAATATTTCATTGTATATATCTGGATATCTTCATCCGTTGGTGAACATGGGTTGCTTTTATATTTCGGCTGCTGTAAATAATGGTGCAATATATATATATATATATATATATATATATATATATATATATATATATCTCCATACTGAATTGATACGTGTGTGTGTGTGTATATATATATACATATATACACACACACACACACAGATACACATAAGGAGATATATATGTATATCTAGAATTAATGCTATATATATATATATACATATACACACACACATATATACACATATATGTGTATATATATATATATATATATATACACACACACACACACATATACATATATATAGATAGATAGATAGATAGAGAACTAGCACTTTTATATTCTTTGGGTATATACCCAGTAGTGGAATTACTCATCATAAGGAAGTTCTATTTTTATTTGTGGGGAGGTGGTCAATACAGTTTTCCACAGTGGCTACACCATTTAGCATTCCCAGCAACAGTGCAAGAGAGTTCGTTTTTCTCCATATCATGGTTTTAATTTTAGCTATTCTAACAGGTGTCAGGTGATACCTCATCGTGGGTTTGATTTGCATTTTCCTAATGATTAGTCCTGTTAAGCATCTTTTCTTGTGTCTGCTGTTTGGTGTTGAATTATAGAAGTTCTTTATATATTTTGAATACTAGCTCCTTATCACATAGGAAGTTTGTAAATATCTTCTCCCATTTAGTAGATTGTCTTTTGGTTTTGTTTATTGTTTCTTTTGCTGTATAGAAGCTTTTTATCTTGATGTAGTCTCAATAACTTGTTTCTGTTATTGTTTCTCTTGCCTCAGGAGACAAATCTAGAAAAATGTTGTTATATCCTGTGTCAGATCATTACTGCCTGTGCTCTCTTCTAGGATTTTTATGGCTTCAGATCTGAAATTTAGATACTGAATCAATTTTGAGTTTACATTGCAAGCATTAAATGAAATTGGTCCAGTGTCATTCTATGGCATGTAGCTGCCCAGTTTTCCAAGCACTATTTATTAAATTTTTTCCATTGCATACTCTTGCTTTTTCAGTGATTAATTGACCATATAAGTCTGAATTTACTTCTGGTCCTGTTGCGGTTCCATACACATTTTAGGATTATTTGTTCTATATCTGTGAAAAATGGTATTGGTGTTTTGATAAGGATTGCATTAACTCTGGTTTGCTTTTGGTAATATGGCTATTTTAACAATATCGTCCCAATCTGTGAGAATGGAATATATTTCTATTTGTGTATTTTTCAATTTCTTTCATCAATGTTTTATACTTTCAGAGTAGAGGTCTTTCACCTCTCTGGTTAAATTTATTCCTACATATTTTATTATTTTTGGTGCAATTATAAATGGGATTGATTCCTTAATTTCTTTTCCTGCTACTTAATTAGTAGTGTATAGAAATGCAACTGATGATGTCTATTGATTTTGTATCCTGTGACTTTACTGAATTCATTTATGAGTTCCAGTAGTTTTACGTAGAGTTCATAGGGTTTTCTACATAGAGTATCATGTCATCTGTAGATAGGGAACATTTTACCTCACGCAATCAATTCGGATGGCTTAAATTTCTTTTTGTTTGATTGCTGTGGCTAGGACTTCTAGGACTATACTGAATAAAAGTGGTGAGAATGGTGACAATGGACACCCTTGTCTTGTTCGTGACCTTACGAGAAAAGCTCTCAATTTTTTTCCACCGAGTATGATGTTACCTGTGGGTTTTTCATATATGTTGAGGTATGTTCTCTCTAAACCTACTTTGTTGAGAGTTTTTATCATGAATGAATGTTGTAATTGGCCAGATGCTTTTTCTGAGTCTATTAAAATGATCATACGGTTTTTCTCCATTCTCTTGATGTGATGTATACTTTGATAGATTTGTAAATATTGAACAGATTTGCATCCCCAGCATAAATCCCACTTGATCATGATGAATGATTTTTTTAATGTATTGTTGAATTTGCTAATATTTTGTGGAGGATTTTTTCATCTATGTTCATTAGAGATAGTTTCCCTGTAGTCTCCCTTTTTTGTAGAGTCTTTATCTTGTTTTTGCCATTAGGTTAATGGTGGTGTCATGGAATGAATTAGGAAGTGTTCTTTCTTTCTTCTATTTTTGGTATTAACTCTTTACATGTGTCGTAGAATTTGCCTGTGAGCCATCTGGTCCTGGGCTTTTGTTTGTTGGGAGTCTTTAGATTATTGGTTAAATTTCTCTACTGGTAATGGAACTGTTCAAATTTTCTATTTCTTGCTGATTGAGTTCTGGGAGGTTATATACTTCTAGAAATTCATCCACTTCTTCCAGGTTGTCCAATTTGTTGGCATATGAGTTTTCATAATATTCTCCTATATTCCTTTGATCTCTGTGGCATTGATTATTGTTTTTGTTCTTTTATTTCTGATTCGGTTTGAGTCCTCTTTTTTTGATAAATGTGGCTGAAGGTTTATCAGTTTTGTTGATCTTTTCAAAGATCTGTTCTAATTTTTAAGTTTATATTTCAATTATTTCTGCTTTATATTTATTTTCTTTTACTGGTTTGGGGATTTGTTGGTTCTTATTTTCCTAGTCCTTTAGGTATAAGTGTAGGTTGTTTGAGATTTTTCTTGCTTTTTGAGATGGGCCTGCATCTGTATAAATTTCCCTATTAGAACAGCTTTGCTACATCCCAAAGATAATGAACCATTGTGTTTTTATTTTCATTTTCATTTGTCTCCTTGTATTTTTTTTTTATTTACTCTTTGGTTTCCTGGTTCTTTGGTTTCCTGTTTCCCATTCATTGTTTAGTAGCCTATCATTTAACTTCCATGCATTTGTGCTCTTTCCAGATTTTTTCTTGTGGTTGGTTTCAAGTTTCATAGCATTGTGGTTGGAAAAGATGCATGACGGGACTTCAGTTTTTTAGAATTTGTCGAGATTGTTTGGTGGCCTAACATGTGGTTTATTCTGGAGGATGTTATATGTGCCCTTAAAAAATGTTATTCTCCTGTGTTAGGATGGAGTGGTCTGAATATATCTGTTGCATGTGTCATTCAGAGTTGTTGTTTGCTTATGATTTTCTGTTTAGATAATCTATCCATTGATGTAACTGAGGTTTTAAAGTTCCCTGCTATTATTGTATTGCTTTCAATTACTTCCTATATGTTGGTCACAAGCTGCTTTATGTGTTTGGGTGCATCCATAGATATTGACCCTCGTTATAGCTTGTTGGGTTTTCCCTTTTGTATTTATGTATTGTTTTCCTTTGCCTCTTGCTATAGTCTTTGTTTTAATATCTATTTTGTCTAATATAAATGTTGTTAACCCAGCTTTCTTTTTACTTTCATTTCCAGGATAAATGCTTTTCCATCCCTTCATTTTCAATCTGCATGTGTATCTAGATCTGAAATGAGCCTCTTGTAGGCAGCATAGTGACAGATCTTGCTTTTTTATCCATTCACTCACCTTACGTCTTTTGACTTGAGCATTTATCCATTTACATTTAAAGTAACTATTGATAATTAAGTACTTCTTGCCATTTTGTTACTTTGTGTTGTTGTTTTGTAGTTCTCTGTTCCTTTCTCCTCTTGCTCTCTTCTCTGGTAGCTGTATGGCTTTCTGTGGTGATCTATTTGGATTCCATTCTCTTTATTTTTTGCATATCTTTTACTGGTTTTTGAACTGCAGTCACCGTTAGGTTCACATGTAACGTCTTATGCATACAGCGATCTGTACTACTTTTCCTGCCCCTGCTTGTGGTCTTTCCATCCATAATAGCTGAAGTTTTCAGCTATTATTTGTTTCTTTCTCTTCTTCAGCTTAATTGCTTTCCATTGCTCTGAACACTAAACTCTTTTTCTGCTACCTATAGTCTATTCCCATGGGTATATATTTAAATCAGTGATTGAGTGCTTCATCTGATTGGTTGTATTTTCTGTCTTTTTGTCGAGGGTCTCACTGAGGTCCTTCACTGTTTTCTTCAAGACCAGTGAGTATCTTTGTGACCATTACTTTAAATTCTGTATTAGGCATAATACTTAGCTCTGTTTCACTTAGTTCTTTCACTGTGATTTTATCCTGTTTGTTACTTTGGGTCATAGTCCTGTTTCCTTACTTTGTTGAACTCTGTCTGTTTCTATGGTTAGGAAATTCAGCTACGTTTTCTTCTCTTGAAAGTCGTGGCCTTATGAAGAAGAGATCCTATAGTGCCCTGAAGTGCCGTGTCCCCTGTTTACCAGAACCTAATGCTTCAGGGGTGTCTCCTCTATGTGTCGCATACACACTGTTGTTGAGGCTGGGCGGTGTTTACCCTCATTCCCGTCATCTTCAATTCCTCTGTTGTTAATGGGCAGTCTGGGGCTGCCTTGGGCTTGAGTTGGGTAAGACTAGGTATTTGCCTGTACTGTGGCCACACTGAACACAGGGTGCCCTCCCTGTGTTCTCCTCTGAGAGGCTTTTATTGGGAGGTGGTACCTGCAGTCAGATCAGATGTGTGCCCCTAGCCAGTTACTGGGGCTAGGTTGAAGTTGCTGTGTTTATCTTCCCCTTTCTCCAGGGAAAGGGTCACTCTGGAGTGGTGCTGGCCACTGTCAGGCCTGCTTGCAGGATGCCATATGTGTGGTATTGTGGATAGACTCCCGCTGAGGGCAGGTCGGTTGGGGGCAGGTCCACAAGAGAACCCAGAGGCAGGGTGCACAATGTTAGCTAGGTTTACACATGTCTGCTATGGGAGGGGACCAGGAGACTTTGGAGAGCGGCCAAGCACAGGTTGGAGGGGGTGGTTCTGCCTGAGAGTGCTAAGACAGGTTGCATTGTTAGCAAGCTAGTTGGGGAGGGTTTGCTCTTGTTCAGATAGGTGTCCCTGTGTCTAGACTAGTGGATGGGGAGGGAAACGGCACCCTCTAGCTCCTCTCTTCTTGGAGGAGTCCCCTAAAGATCCCTGCATGTCCAGCACATATTCTGAGACTAGTAAATAAATTTCCTTCTCGTATACCCCAGGAATTTTTCACACTACTCCTTCTGTGCGGTGTCTGAGTGGGGCTGTTGGTTGTGCTGTCTCCTCAAAGGTGGGGACTCACGTCCTGTCAGTTTCTGGCTCTCTTTGAGCCAAGCCGGCTGATGTTTAAGGTTCGAGGTGTTAAGCCTTGCTGACTGTAAGAACGGGCAAACTTGAGCCCCTCTGGTTTTCAAAGTCAGGTGTTCTGCAGACCTGTCTTCACAGTGTGGGACCCTGTGCCTGTGGTACTTGGTGTGGTGTCTCCTCCTCTCCCTTCTCTAGAGTTGCAGTGTCCCTTCCGTGGACAGCCTCATGGGTCACTTGGGTTTCTGATCACACCTCTCCCCTTGCTACCTTCTCAGTGTAGCCTTGTCTCTGAAATGAGCTGTGGAGAGTCTGTTCTACCAGGCTTTAGGTCATTTTCTCGGTTATTTACACTGATGTGGTTGTTCTCTAGGGGTACCCATGGGATGAGGTAAGCTTAGGATTCTCCTATTCTGCCATTTCCGGACCCCTAGACAGCACCCTTTTTAGAGTAAAAACTACTTTTGTATTTTCGTAGAGAAAATATGTCACTTTATTTTACTCCTGATAGTACCTAGTTAAGTAAGTTTCCTTTGAAGGCCGAGTGTCTCTGAAGCAATAGTCTTAAGTAAGCAAATAGCATTTTCAGTACAGCTGCTCTGTTACAACTCTCCTTTTGCATTGTAAAAGCTTAAATTAAATGGATAGTAGTGATTTAGCTTTAGAAATATGGAGTAAAATCAGATAATTAACAAAGTTGTAGAAGAGAGAATCATTTAAATAGACAATTTATGCTTCCTCTGGAATGAGAGCTCGTAGTTAATTTCCTGTTTTGTAGACTCTGGGCCTAATTTTAAGACATTTAACACGCGGGAGAGTAATAAAGAAAAAGTAATAACTAGGTACAGTATGCAATCTGTTTTGGAAAAACATTTGCACAAACAAGGGTTTGTGTCAGCGTTTTCTGTTACTTGAAAGTACAGAAATAGTAGAAAGTCCTTCACTATGGGTTATATGAAAAATAGCAAAAGAAGTGACATAAAAAATGATGGATTTATCGAACATAATTATCAAGAAATGGGTTGAACAGCCTGCATTAAATTGTCATTGTTTCCTAATTACCACATTCTCCGTGTAATATTTATCCATGTGACATTTGTGTTGTTCTGATACATACAGCCTGGGCACAGTGGAGACTTGGGCCCGTGAGTGTCTCATAGCGGGGTGTAAAAGGTAGGCACTTGACATCAAGGCATGTCAGTTGCAGAGTGCTATTCAGACTCGAAAATCAGGCTGAGCCACACCTATTTGTCTAGCTTTTTATGTCCTGTTTCTTTCCATCGCTTCCTTGCACTTCCTTCCCATCACTTCCTTGCCTTCCTTGTATCCGAAAACACACTTGCAATAAATCATTTATGTAAACATTTCTTAAGCCCTGATTCTAGTGATCAGCCCTAAGAGAATGCATGAGAGGAAATTAAACATTAGAAGTACATATAATAGGAAAGGCCTACAAAGTCATTTTATGATTAATGACTTGAAGAATATTCTTTATTTTTTTCTCTTCTATGTATGAACATATATTTGGGTATTATCAGTCTCAAAATTGGATTTACTGCTTTTACTGCTTAATAGCATGTTTTTAATGTAATTACTTGTTGAAAAAAGCGAACTTTTCGATTTTAGGATACTCTTCAAAGTACAGAAAAACTTTGAAGGTAGTACAAAGTTCCCATATAGCCCACATTCCATTTCTCCTAAGTCCGATGTTAAATTCAACGATTCTCCAGCTCTTTCACATTTCTTTTGATTAGTGTTAGTGTGGCATGTCTTTCTAGAATTCTTTGATGTTAACATAAGTCTTTGTATTGAAAATGGATTTCTTGTAGACAATATATAGTTGATGTTTTTAACCCATTCTGACAATCTCTGTCTTCTGAGTGGTATATCTGTGTCATTCACACTTAAGGTGTTTGTAACTGATAACTAGTCCTTGCATTTGCTATTAGTTTTGTTCCCTTCCTTCCCTGTTCTCTCTGGATTTAACTGAGTATTTTATATGATTCTGTACTAACCCCTCTCTTAGCATATCAATTACTTATGTTTAATTTCATTTTTTAGTTGTTGCACTAGAGTTTACAGTGTGCATTTTAATTGCTCTAAGTCCCCCTTTGAGGAATACTCGAATCACTTCATGCATAGTGCAAGTACCCCATGACTGAACGTTCCCAATTCCTGTCTTCTGTCTTTTCAGATACTACTGTCATGCATTTCTCTTATCCCATGTGCTGTAATTATTCAATACATTCTTTAATTTTTTTATTGAAGTGTATTTGACATACAATGTTGCATTAGTTTCAAATACACAGCACAGTGATTTGTCAATTCTTTACATTATGCTATGCTCACCACAATAAGTGTGGTCATGATCTGTCACCATACAATGCTATTAAAATATTAATGACTGTGTTGACTATACTGTACTTTTTTCATCCTTGTGACTTATTTTTTTTTTATAACTGAGACTTTGTATCTCTTAGTCTTCTTCACGTACTTCATTCATCTACCCACCAATTTCCCCTCTGGCAACCACCAGATCTCTGTATTTATGATTGTGTTTATGTTTGTTTTGTTATTTTCAATTCTGTATAAATAAAATGATAAGGTTTCATCTTTTTCTGACTTCTTTCACTTAGCATAATAATTTTAAGTTTCATCTGTGTTGTCACAAATCTCACGTTTCACTCTTTTTTATTTTTTTTTTCTTTAAAATTTTTTTTAACGTTTATTTATTTTTGAGACAGAGACAGAGCATGAACGGGGGAGGGTAAGAGAGAGAGAGGGAGACACAGAATCTGAAACAGGCTCCAGGCTTTGAGCGGTCAGCACAGAGCAGACGCGGGGCTCGAACTCAGGGATCGTGAGATCGTGACCTGAGCCGAAGTCCGATGCTTAACCGACTGAGCCACCCAGGCGCCCCTCACTCTTTTTTATACTTGAGAAATTGTGTAATTGTATATGTGTGTGTGCGTGTGTGTGTGTATCAATCACTACTTCTTTACTCATTCAGATAATGGTAGGCACTTAGGTTGCTTCTGTAATGTGATTATTGTAAATAATGCAGTAAACGTGGAGATGTATATGTCTTTTGTTTTTAATTTTTTTTTAACATTTATTTATTTTTGAGAGAGACAGAGCATGAGTAGGGGGAGGGCAGAGAGGGAGACACAGAATATAAAGGCTCCAGGCTTGGAGCTGTCAGCACAGAGCCCTACACGGGGCTTGAACTCATGAACCGTGAGATCATGACCTGAGCTCAAGTCAGATGCTCAACCAACTGGGACACCCAGGCGCCCCTGCAAATATATTTTCAAATTAATTTTCATTTTTGGGGTGTAAATACCCTGTAATACAATTACTGGATAATATGATATTTGTTTTTAACTTTTTGATGAAACTGTATGCTGATATCCATGGTTGTTGCACCATTTGCATTTCCAATAATAATGGATGAAGTTTCCTTCCTCCATATCCTCACCAACACTTGTTATTTCTTGTCTTTTTTATACTATCCATTCTGACAAGTGTAAGATGGTATATCACTTGATTTTAATTTGTATTTTCTGATTGTGATGTTGAGCCTCTTGTCATTAGCCATTGATATGTATTGTTTAGAAAAATTGCTATTCAGGTCCTCTGCTCTTGTTTTAATTGAATTATTATTTTTTCAGTGTTGGATAGTATAATTTTTTATATATTTTGAATATTAACCCCTTATTTCATACATCATTTGTGAATACATTCTCCTATTCAATAGGTTGCCTTTTGTTTTATTGATGATATCCTTCACTATGCAAAAGCTCTTTTTTTTTTTAATTTTTTAATGTTTGTTTATTTTTGACAGAGAGAGAGAGAGAGAGAGAGAGACAGAGCATGAACGGGGGAGGGGCAAAGAGAGAGGGAGACACAGAATCTGAAGCAGGCTCCAGGCTCCAAGCTGTCAGCACAGATCCAGATGCAGGGCTCGAACTCACAGACTGTGAGATCATGACCTGAGCCGAAGTCAGACGCTCAACCGACTGAAACACCCAGGTACACCCCCCCCTTTTTTTAGTTTTTAATGTTTATTTACAAAAGCTTTTAATTTTGGTATAGCCCCTATCCTTTATTTTTGTTCTTCTTTCTCTCACCTGAAGACATATATCTAGAAATAATGTTGCTAAAGCCAATATCCAAGAGCTTACCATCTTTTCTTTTAGGAGATTTATGGTTTCAGGTGTTATTTTTTGGTCTTTAATCCATTGTATTTCTGTGCATAGTGTAAGAAAGTGGTTCAGTTACTTTTTGTGCGTGTGGTTACTGAATTTTTTTGGTATCATTCATGGAAGAGACAGTATTTTTCCCATTGCATAGTCTCTTTTGTCATAGATGAAATGACTTTATAAGTGTGGGTTTATTTCTGGGCTCTATATCATGTTCCATTGATCTATGTGTCTATTTTTTGTGCTGGTACCATACTGTTTTGATTATACCTTTTCAGTTTATCTTGAAACCTGGGAGTGTGATATCTCTCCTTATGCTCCTCTTTCTCAAAATAGCTTTGACTATTCAGGATATTCTGTGGTTCCATTCAAATTTACGTAGTCTTTGTTATGGTTCTGTGAAAATTGCTATTGGTATTTTCACCAGGTTTGCATTGAATATGTAGATTGCTTCAAGTTATATTGTCATTTTAACAATATTAATTTTTCTAGTCCATGAGCATTGTGTATTTTTTCCATTTGTTTGTGTGGACTTCAAGTTCTTTCATAAATGTTTTATAGTTTTCAGAGTACAGGTCTTTGACCTCCTGGTTTCTAACTATTGTATTTATTTATTTTTGGTAAAACTGTAAGTGGGATTATTTTCTTAATTTCTCTTTTGCTACATTATTATTTATAGAAATGCAGTATATTTATGCATATTTTGTTTCCTGCAAGTTTACTGAATTTATTAGTGCTAAAATATTATCAGTGGAATCTTCAGCATTTCTGTATATATTATCATGCTATTTGCAAATAATAACAGTTTCACTTCTTCCTAAATAAAATGCTTTGATTTCTTTTTCTTGTCTAATTGCTGTGGCTATGACTCCCAGTACCGTCCTGAATAAAACTGGTGAGAGGAATCATCCTTGGATTGTTCTTGACCTTAGAAGTAAATATTTCCATTTTTTCATGATTGAATATTATGTTAGCTGTGGGTTTTTCATATATGGCTTTATTATTTTGAGTTATGTTTTCTCTAAACCCATTTTGTTGGGAACTTTTATCATGAATGGATGTTGAATTTTGTCAAAGTATTTATTCATCTATTAAGATGATAATAGGGTTTTTATTATTCGTTTTGTTAATGTGATACAACACATGGATTGATTTGAGGATATTGAGCCTTCCTTGTATCCCCAGAATAAATCACACATGATGGTGAATGATGCTTCTAATGTATTCTTAAATTTTGCTTGATTAATAATATGTTGAGAATTATTTGCATCTGTGTTCATCAGACAGAATGGCCTGTAGTTTCTTTTTGTTGTAGTGTCTTTATCTGGTTTTGGTATTTTTGTAATAATGGCCACATAGCATGAACTTGGAAGTTTTCTTTCATTCTTTATTTTTTGGAATAGTTTGAAATGGGTAGGTATTAATCCTTTTCATGTTTAGTAGTATTCACCTGTGAAGCCATTTGGTCTTGGACTTTTGTTGACAATTTTTTGATCATCATTTCAATTTTGTTCCTGGTGATTGATGTGTTCAGACTTGTTATTTCTTCCTGATTCAGTTTTGGAAAATTTTATGTCCTGGAAATTAATTAGAATTTCTTCTAGGTTTTCCAATTTGTTGGCTTGTGGTTTTTCATAGTAGTCTCATAATCCTATGTAATTCTGTGAGGTCAGTTGTTACCTGTCTACCATATCTGATTTTTGAGTCTTGTCTTTTTTCCCTTGATGAGTCTGACTAAATGTTTACCAATTTTGTTATCCTTTCAAAGAACCAGCTCTTATATTCATGGACATTTATTTTAAGGCTGATGTTTTTTCAGGAGCTATGTTGTTTAGTGACCATTAAATCTATTTATCTTTTCCATTACAGTATTTTTTCTTTCTAACATTTCATTTTAATACTTGATTATAATTTTTACTTGATTTACTCTTGAATGTATGCACATTGAACCACTATTTCCATTATGGCACTTTACATATTAATCATAATTTCTTAAGTTCCCTAATGGATAATTCCAACATCTGTCTGTGTCATATCTAAATCTTAGTCTGGTAATTGTTTTGTCTCTTCAGACTATGTTTTCTATGATCTTTTGTCATGCCTTGCAACCTTGAGATTGTTTGTTTAAAGTCCATAATGGTGTGAGGTTTTGTTTCTCTGGCTAAGTGTTGGACTTTGTTTATTTGCTGTAGGTATAGGGGCCAGAGATTTCACATTTTTCTGGTCTTTCTTTTGTCTTGCCTCTTGACTTTGGGCTTCCCTAGATACTCCTTCTCAAACTAAGCCTGCATCTTGTGCTTTTCAGCTATAAACCATTGTTATTATACTTGTGCTCTATCTTGGTGGCACTAAGGGAGTGGAAACAGTGTGATATAATCCTGATTACATCTCCGTCTTTTAAGGAGCTCATCTCTTGTGAATGTGACCTTTTTATGTTTTTCTCCCCAACTTCCTTTTCTGGCTGCATTCCCTTATGTGCTACTTTGAAGCCTTGAACCTTAATGACTTGGGGGTTTAACCCCTCATGAGATAGGAAGGATAGGAAGGATAGAGGGGGCCAGAGTAGAAGCATTGAACTTCCTCCAATCTAGGTAAATTTCTGGCAAAGTTTTTCTTCCTAGAGATTGGGTGTTTGTCATGGAGAAGTCTCTGAGTATATTTCACAATGACTACTTCTACCCTCGCCTTTCTAGAGCCAAGGGGAAAACTTTCTTATATATTTATCATGATAACTAGGGGGCTTTCCTGGAGGTAAGCCCATAGAAGTATGGGACACTTCTAAAAGTATTGTTCCTAAGAGTTTTTACTTCTAACACGAGTCTCCATTCATTCTCCAGCAGTTCATCAAAACTATCATTTAAATGTTCCTGCCTGTTACAGTTTCATTGGTTTACTGCTCCAGGTGAGGAAATCTTGGCTGAGTTCTTGGTACATAAGCCCCCATCTCCAAATTTCACAGTTGCAGATGTTCTTGCAACCTCTGTTCTCTTACAGACCCAGAAAGATTTGCTGCGTGTCAGTCTGGTCTCCTGTTGTAAGGACAGCAATACTAACTTGTGAAAAAAATGTTGGAGCTGAAATCAAAAGTGATTTTATGTGTTAGATTCATCTTTTCTTTCTATACTATGAAATGTGGCCATGTTCATAAATATTTACACTCATTTTCATAGCATTATGCCATACCTTCTCTGAATTTCAAGATGTTTCACTCTTAGTAAAGTCAACTATACATGTTTGTCAGAATTGCTATAGATTATATATTTACTACTGTGTTTATTTCAGTTGCTCTTGGAGATGGAGTGGAGGTGTTTTAATTTATACCATTACCTTGGAATGCAGTGTCAACAATTTTGGGATATAAAAATTATCCACTATGAAAAAAAGATGAATGCATTTTGCAGTAATATTCACAGAATGAGTTATATATAACCATTGAAAATATTAAACTAAATTGTGAATAGTTCTCAAGCATTAAATTAAAATAAAGTAGAAAATTGGAAGTCAATTGAATGAAAATATGATCAAGAGTGCAGAAGATTAATTCTATAGATATTTACGTAAAGTTAAACAGTTGTCTAGCTAAGCAGTAACTAAGGGATTGAAGTAAGTGTTGACATGCACTTTCATGATGTAAAACAATAAATAGTTTGAGAATAAAGATTATCCCAATTGTCTGAATGTCAAGAAATAAAGTTAAAATTGGAATTAAGCAAGTGTGTTAGAACATGAACTCTACAGGTAAGTGTTAATGTTAGAAAACGTCATACACAGAGGATATAAAAATAAAGAAAATTATGAAAAAGCCTTATTTTAAACTCTAAAACATGAAACTGATAGTGTTTCCAACTTTTTAAAATAGCTATTCTTCATTTGAAAATATTTTTAAGTGTCTACTATTTCTAAAACCAAATACAGTTTTGTAAGTTTTTTAAAGTGACACTAGTCCCCAAGGAATATCCATTTTGAAAAACAAAGCCCTGTAAATGTAATAGACATATACCTAAAACATAACTGTAGCCATAAATATAGTTGTTGGAATGTATAGAGATATCTGCGGGGAATCAAAAAATGGTATGTATATGGATTTGACTGTGTTACAGACTGAATTTAAAAGTAATGGCTTCAACTAATTTGCAACCTGTGTAACTTTCCATTTGGAAGAAGACTGTAATCTAATTTATCGTTGTATTCAAAATAAATTAGAATGGTCTGAGGTTGGAATGTGAAATATTTGGGGCATTAACATTTCAAACTACTTATATCATGTTATTTTCTTTTGCACTTTTTATTGATGTTTTAAAAAATGTTAATTAAGCAATACATAGTTGGGATTCTAATTTGCATTGAAAGATGTGGTTGAGCATCAAGAAACATATTACCGAAAGTATTACTCAAGTGACTCTACCCTGTCTGTGGATTTTAAACAAATGCGCATTAAGCAACAAGCAGCATTAGCAGTTTAAAGTTAGTAAAAACTAATTCTGGACTGCATTTCAAGAGCTAGAGGGCAGTGGTCTTACAATGGGGTTTTCAAGTGTACCTGGATGACTCAGTAGGTTCAGCATCAGCTCTTGGTTTTGGCTTAGGTCATGATATCATTGTTCGTGGTTTTGAGTCCTGTGTCAGGGTCTTCACTGAGAGTGTGGGGCCTGCTTTGGATTCTCTCTCCCTGCCTCTCTACCCCTTCCCTGCTCATGCTCTCTCTCCCTCTCAAAATAAATACACTTAAAAAAATGAGGCTTATAGGGACGCCTGGGTGGCCCAGTCAATGAAGTGTCCGACTCCAGCTCAGGTCACGATCTCAAGGTCCGTGAGTTGGACCCCCATGTCAGGTGCTGTGCTGACAGCTCAGAGCCTGGAACCTGCCTCAGATTCTGCGTCTCCCTCTCTCTCTGCCCCTCCCCTGTTCGTGCTTTGTCTCTTTCACTCCCCAAAATAAATGAACATTAAAAAAATGTTTAAAAAATAGGGTTTATATACTTAATGGGGGCATACAAACGCTTCCTGGGCTATGTAGATACAGATCATTTTAAGAATATTAACATAAAATCTACAACTACTCTATGTACCTCTCTTAAAATTAATCTGGCAGAGATACCACTCTACCCATTTTCTGAAATAAAGGCATTTCTTCTTCATGCTTTGTGTAGGCATTGCCTCTATGTAAAATATACTGGAGCACCTGACAAAATGCACAATTTCATCAGTGTTGGTATTAAAAAGTGTGTGACTAATGCTTAGGAAACAGATTTATATGCAAGTCAAATGGTTTCCAATTCTTTGCTCAGGACAAAACTAAGGTAAAACTGGAACAAGTTATTAATCAAAATATAGGGTTTATTTTTGATGGTAGACTACCATCTGAATTTTGACTTGTAAATCATAAGGGTCTAACGAATTGCACAGCACTGCTATTTCTCTTTTGCTTATACATAAAGAAGTTTTCGCAGTGGTTATGGTTGTACAGTTAAAAATAATGTAATTGATGGAGAAGAGTGTCATATTCAACCAATAAGTAGTATTCATTCAGAGATCCATAAACTAAATTTTTAAAGAGTAATCCACATAATTATGCTACATTTTAAAAATGTTTGTTTATATTTTAAAATTACACATGCTGTACTAATTTACTTGAATCAGTATGTAAGACTAATAATTATTATGATTTAATCCAGAGAAAAATTCTTAAACACTTGACTTAGAATTACATAAAATTTAAAAACTATGTGCAGATACATATATACACATACATACATGTATTCACACACTTCACTGTGGATACATTTTGCTGCAGAAAGTTAATAAAATATTACTAGCATAAAGTATATTAGTTTAAATTTTTTGGAATAATCGCATTCGAAGAGAAAAGAATATTTTTCTCTTAGACATTTTTTGGTTAAAGAGATTTTTTTTTCTACCTAGATCTTAAGTTAATGAGGGATGATATCAAATATCTATAGTACATAGTCTATAGACTACATTTTATGCTTACTGGTTACATATGAGCACTTTTTTTGAGAGTGACCATATTTACATATTTGGAAATTGTAACTTGAATTTCACAATAAAAACATTTGATGACAAATTATCTATGCACAAGGCATTGGGTGGCAAAATTCTCTAAGGGGTGGTTGTATAAGATATTTGAAGTCTCTGCTCTATATGGTATGACTAATGACATAGATGTGGTATAACGAAACCAGTGACATGGTTGGACATAGGGTGTACTGAAGGAGAGAGGGCATTAATCCTATAGACAAGCAATGATAGGTATAAATTCATGGTTACAGAAAGGAGGTAGAGACTGTAAGAAGATCTAACCATAAGGTAGAAAATATCAGAAATATGATGATACTGAAAAGTTGATGTCATGTAAAATTAAAGAAATCTTTGAAAATGAAAGAATTTTGGGTTTGATTTATGGATAACTTGATGCAAGATTTTGAATTTGAGAGTGGAGGATTATGTTAATAACTGTACTGATATATAATCAGCTTATATGCTTATAAATGATCCTTACATAATACATATTTTATAATTTATGTAAAGTATTAAATTATAAAAAGAAATTATGTGACAACATAATAAGTATAATTTTTAATGTAATTATTATTTTCAGCTATGACATCGATTTTATCCAGTCATTTAAGGAAAATAAAATCCATTCATGTCACACGATGGTGAGTCAGGAAGATTGAGATAAAAATGTAAAACAAGCCAAAAATTTACACCAAGGAGAATTGTAAGGGGCATTTATACATCTTGGGAATATTTAGAAAAGATGGCATCACAAATGTTGCTTTCAACAATATAATGTTGGCTTCCTGGAAAGAAAGGTTATCTTTACCTAGTTAGCCACATCTTTGCTTTCTGCTTTTATTTTTATTTATTTGGTCGGGGAGCGGGGGGGAGTGATGCACAGAGAGAGAGGGAGAGAGAGAATCCCAAGCAGGCTCCACACTGACAGGGGCTCGAATTCATGAACTGTGAGATCATGACCCAAGGCAAAATCAAGACTCACACACTTAACCCACTCAGCCACCTGGGTACCTCTGCTTTTTGCTTTTTAGATCTTGCTCATATTCACATTAGTACATAATACACATTATTGCTTAGTACTTTAAGTATATTGTTGGGAATTAACAAGTAAATACTGGTGCATGATAAAATGTGGTTATCCTTTGCAAAATTGCTACCACAGTATATATTGTGGTTATTGCTTGCAAAATTCATTTACCCTCATACCAGAATTCCTGTTCTTAAAACCAACAGTGTAACACCAACACAAGGAGGGCACGGATGGAAACAACAATTTTAAAGTCATTACTTGAGGAGTGATAATAGAAAACACAAAAGCAAATATCAGAATGTATATAAAAACAAAAGAAGGGCGCCTGGGTGGCTCAGTCTGTTGGGTGACCGACTTTGGCTCAGGTCATGATCTCGCAGTTCGTGAGTTCGAACCCCTCATCAGGCTCGGTGCTGATGCCTCAGAGCCTGGAGCGTGCTTCAGATTCTGTGTCTCCCTCTCTCTGCCCCTCCCCTGCTCATGCTCTGTCTCTCTCTGTCTCTAATAAATAAATAAATGTTAAAAAACAAAAAAATAATTAAAAAAAAAAAGAGAAGGGCCAACCATTGGAAAAATCCCATAGGTGAAATGAAGCAAAAATAGTTAAATAATCATTAGTTAGGTTGAAAGGCATTCAGGATAATGTGTTGATTGTATAAATAGGGGGAAAAGTCCATGCTAAGAAGGCCATCATTAGTTAGTGGCAAAAGAAACACAGGGTGATAGTTTTGACTGCTCATTTAAGGATTCTGGAGTTAAAAAACAAAACAAAACATTAAACTTCATTGACCCATATTTATACTTAAAATTAGTTTTGTGGCTTTCTGAGTAAAAAGCAGTCATCTAAGCAGTGAAGTAAAGGAGCTCCACCTGGAACCACAGGTTGTTCGCGCACAACCTGTGTCTCTCAAACCCCAAGGGCTTTAGAGTCTGGAATTGCAGACCATGAGGGACAAAAATCATCTATGAGTATGTGTCTTTGAAGAAACTTGTTTCCAACATTTTAAAAAACAGGTTGACCTTTACCTGGTAAAAGGAGAGACTACTGACTTTTAAAGGTAGATGGATGCTTTCTTACAATAGTTACCAGATGATTTAGAATGCATATTCAGCTGCCATTTACTTTTTTTTTTCCAGAAGAGCATATTTTAATTAAAATACTAGAACTGATTTTGTCCCAAAGATACAATGCAAGGACAGAACTGGATAAGTACTGAATAAGGAGATATTACTAAAAAAATCATTTAAATATAAAAGCACTTAATTCCATGAAACATGTTTGAAATACTGAAAACTCTTGGATTTGAACATTGGAATTTTTATTTAATCTACCTACTAGCAGTGACTTGTGATTATTAATATACACATGATACTTGTCCTTAAAAGAGTATAAAATTAGCACAATTACCACATAAAATAGATAGCAAAATCCTAGATGTTTAAGTGCTAATTTTTAGAGCAAAACCAAAATTAAAATAGGATTACAAGTATGTGTACATACTATAAAATATATATCTGTTTCAAAATGATCAAGAAATAAGTCTTTTTTAAATATAAGCAAATATTTATTTTTTTTCATAAGTGAAATATTTGTGTATCTTTACTACTAAGGGTGCTTGGACAGGTTTATTTCACACGTGTTACAAGAGAAGATTGCATTTTTGTTTTCCAGTGATAGCAATTTCATTGTAACACTCAAGACCATTTTATGTTACTTTTAGTCAAGATTCATATGTTACTGAAATTAAATGATGGATAAGCTAAAATATAATTTAGAAATACAAATCATGGAACAAGAAACATTTAAGGGAAGTGTAAGTATTAAAAATGAATTTGATTGCTATGACAATAATAGTGGAATTCAAATGTTTTAAAAAGGTATATCTTTAGGACTACCAACATTTATATATGGAAGTTCAGGATCACATAATATTTGAACCTTGTAATGGCACATGTGTATGATATCACTTTCCTTTTGGCATTTTAATAAGGGATGTTGATATGAAGTCAGTTGGCTAACAACATTATTATTCAGTCTACATTTAATAAAAGGCAAATTCACCAACTGTGTTGTGACCTAAAAGATTATATATTATTGTAATTCATTGAAACATCTTCTGCCCAAGAACTCACAATGACTAGATCCCTGAGATGTAAAATGAATTGTTGCAATATGTTGTCTGAGATGTGGAATTAAGGGGTAATGGTAGTCAAAGAGGAATTTCTATAACACTTTCATAGAATTTCCTTTTACACGTTGAATACTATTAACTCTTCACCATAGAACTTTTTGGATAGGAACCCCTTTTGGTTTAGTTGCCTTTTTAAGCTCAAACATACAAGATTAGTGTATTATAAAAATTCATATGTTGACATTATGGTTTTAGGTGAAGACCCATTCATCAGTTTTACTGTCAGTGTTTTGTTTCATTGGGCCAAATACTTACATTAAAAATAACTACAAAAGGCCCCGAATAGCCAAAGGAATTTTGAAGAAGAAGACCAAAGCAGGAGGCATCACAATCCCAGACTTTAGCCTCTACTACAAAGCTGTAATCATCAAGACAGCATGGTATTGGCACAAAAACAGACACACAGACCAATGGAATAGAATAGAAACCCCAGAACTAGACCCACAAACGTATGGCCAACTCATCTTTGACAAAGCAGGAAAGAACATCCAATGAAAAAAAGACAGTCTCTTTAACAAATGGTGCTGGGAGAACTGGACAGCAACATGCAGAAGGTTGAAACTAGACCACTTTCTCACACCATTCACAAAAATAAACTCGAAATGGATAAAGGACCTGAATGTGAGACAGGAAATCATCAAAACCCTAGAGGAGAAAACAGGAAAAGACCTCTCTGACCTCAGCTGCAGCAATTTCTTACTTGACACATCCCCAAAGGCAAGGGAATTAAAAGCAAAAATGAACTACTGGGACCTTATGAAGATAAGAAGCTTTTGCCCAGCAAAGGAAACAACCAACAAAACTGAAAGGCAACCAACGGAATGGGAAAAGATTTGCAAATGACATATCGGACCAAGGGCTAGTATCCAAAATCTATAAAGAGCTCACCAAACTCCACACCCGAAAAGCAACCCAGTGAAGAAATGGGCAGAAAACATGAATAGACACTTCTCTAAAGAAGACATCCAGATGGCCAACAGGCACATGAAAACATGCTCAACGTCTCTCCTCATCAGGGAAATACAAATTAAATCCTCACTCAGATGTTACCTCACGCCAGTCAGAGTGGCCAAAATGAACAAATCAGGAGACCATAGATGCTGGAGTAGATGTGGAGAAACAGGAACCCTCTTGCACTGTTGGTGGGAATGCAAACTGGTGTAGCCACTCTGGAAAACAGTGTGGAGGTTCCTCAGAAAATTAAAAAGAGACCTACCCTATGACCCAGCAATAGCACTGCTAGGAATCTACCCAAGGGATACAGGAGTACTGATGCATAGGGGCACTTGTACCCCAATGTTCATAGCAGCACTCTCAACAATAGCCAAATTATGGAAAGAGCCTAAATGTCCATCAACTGATGAATGGATAAAGAAATTGTGGTTTATATACACAATGGAATACTACGTGGCAATGAGAAAAAATGAAATATGGCCTTTTGTAGCAACGTGGATGGAACTGGAGAGTGTGATGCTAAGTGAAATAAGCCATACAGAGAAAGACAGATACCATATGGTTTCACTCTTATGTGGATCCTGAGAAACTTAACAGGAACCCATGGGGGAGGGGAAGGAAAAAAAAAAAAAAGAGAGGTTAGAGTGGGAGAGAGCCAAAGCATAAGAGACTGTTAAAAACTGAGAACAAACTGAGGGTTGATGGGGGGTGGGAGGGAGGGGCGGGTGGGTGATGGGTATTGAGGAGGGCACCTTTTGGGATGAGCACTGGGTGTTGTATGGAAACCAATTTGTCAATAAATTTCATATATATATATAAAAAAATAAAAAAAAATAACTACAAAAGAATGAAGCCATCAGAATTGTAGACTAAGTTCCGGGCTCCTGTACCCTCATAAAAACATTAAAAACACAACTACCAGCTGGCTAAAACTCTGGAAAATTGTCAAAGGCCTACAAAAACCACATGCCAAATTTAAAAAAAAAAATGCCACATTTAAAATGGTGGGAAAATGCACGGCTTATTTACTAATCATTTCCCCAATTCAGCCCAATGGAGTACACACCACAGTGGGGAAAACACAAGCCTAGTTCTCTTCTTTGAATTTGAGGGGAAAAGAATGAATATTATTGTCAATGTTCTAACCTGCTTGAGGGGCTGCCTTGAAGAATTGGTATCTTTTTCACTAAACCCAAGAATCTGATAGCCTGAAATCCCAGCTATGGCGATTTCCCTAAGAGAAGCCATGGGAAGAAACGCACACCGCTTGTGAAAGCTGCAGAAACCTACAAACCTGCAATCGCCTGGGACAAAAGAAGATGGGTACATGAATAGATAGAACGTTGAAGGCACTGAGAAGAAATGGAGATAAAACTCTTTGGAAATTGAGGAAATTTAAAACATCTGTGTGCAGGGGAAATTGAAAAAAACACATAGGGCTTGGGCTGAGGGTGACCTGGATAAAGTGAACAAATTCCTTAAACACGTAAAACTTACCAAGACTGAATCATGAACAAATACAAAATCTCAATAGATCTGTAAGTGGTAAAGAGATTTAATCAATAACCACAAAATCCCAATTAAGAGCTCAGGACTAGACACCTTCACCAAAGAATTGTACCAAACGGTAAAATAAAAATAAAACTGGTCCTTTTTAAAATTTTCCAAAAATTGAGGACAGAGGAACACTTTTAACTCACTGTGTGAGGCCACCATTACCCAGATACCAAAGTCAGACCAAAAAACACGAGAAAATCAGACCAATCTCTGATGAATATACATACAAAAAGTCAAAAAATGCTAGCAAACTGTATTTATCATACTAAAAGGATTGTACATCATGACCAAGTAGGATTTATTTCTGTAATGCAAAGATGATTCGGTATACTAAAATTAGCACAATAAACCACATTAATAAAGTGGGAAAGAAACCCACACAATTATCTAATTGAAAAAATTCAAACTATTTCATGATACATAAACAAGATAGAGAAGAAAACTATCTCTCTCTCTCTCTCTCTATATATATATACATACACACACACACACACACACATATATGAAAAGCTCATAGCTTACATAGAGTCAGCAGTGAAAAGTGATTTTCCTTTAAGATCAGGAAGAAGAAAGGGATACCAGGTTTCAGTGTTTCTATCGAACATAGTATTGAGTGTTCAAGGGAGATCAATTAAGCAAGAAAAAAAATAGATAAAAGGTATCCAGCTGCAAAGAAAACAGTACACATTATCTCTATTCACATATGTAGGAAATAACTAATGAATCCACAAAAAAAAAATAAAAACAATAACCTGAGAAAAATTGCAGGATACAAACATGCAACAATCAATTGCATTTATATCTACTGACAATGAACAATCAGAAAAGAATTTACAATAGCATCGAAAAGAATTAAATACTTAGGGGTAAACTTAGCTAAAGGGACGGAACACTTGTACACTGAAAACTTCAAATGTTGCTGAAAGAAATTAAGAAATAAATGGAAATCTCCCTTGTTCATGGATTAGAATACTTAATGTCAGAACTACCCAAAGCTGAGTTACCAATTCATTGCAATCTGTATTAAAATATCTGTATTGTATTTATTGTTTTTGTTTTTGCAGAAATAGAAAAATCCACCCTAAAATTCATTTGAAATTTTAAAGGACCTTATGTTGCCTAAATAATCTTGAAAAAGAACTAAGTGGGAGTTCTCATACTTCCTGATTTCAAAACCTACTCCAAAGTTACGGTAATCACGTGTTGAGATACTAATATGAAAGCAGACACACAAACCAATGGGGGAAAAAAAGCACAGAAACAATATGGTCCCATATATGGTCAAATGATTTTCTACAAGGGTTTCAAGACCATTCATCATATAAAGAATAGTTTTTTCAACAAAGGGTGCTCTGAAAATTGGATATCCACATACAAAAGAATGAAGTTGGGTTCCTTTCTTACATCATATACATGATTAACTCAACATGGATGAGAGGTGAAATTGTAAGAACTGAAATCATAAAGGTCTTGAAAGAAAATATGGGGAAAATGTTTTGTGACATTGGAATTGGCAGCGATTTCTTGGGTATGACAACAAAAGTACAAGCAACAAAAGCCAGTTGGATAAATTGGGCTCAATTATAAAATTAGAAAAACTTGTATTCATCAAGGGACACTGTCAACAGAGTGAAAAGGCAATGTGAAGAACTGGAGAAATGCTAGTGAGTGACTAATAGCCAGAATATACAGAGAACTCATCAGACTTAACTGCAACTCGCGATGAACAACCTGATTCAAAATTAAAGGACTGAATAGATACTTCTTCAAAGAAAACATAGAGATGGCCAATAAACATGAAAAAAAATCAACATCAATAATCATTAGTTAAGTGCAAGCCAAAGCTACAAAAAAATGCTAGATTACACCCATCGTAATGTAAAACAGTAAAAAAAGAAAAGAAAAAAGTACTGGCTGAAATGTGGAGAATTTGAAACTCTTTAGGTGGGAAGGTAAAGTGGTGCATCCACTGTAGAAAACAGTATGGTGGCTTCTGAAAACATTAAAAATGGTATTACCATATGTACAATCCAGCACTTACCTTTCTGAGCAATACCCAAAAGTATTTTAGGCAGGGATTTGAGATATTTGTATACCATTGTTGATATAAACAACAGTCACAGTGGCCAAAATGTGGAAATACTCCAAATGTCCACTGATGAATGGTTAACTCAATTTAATATATACCTACAGTAAAACATTATTCAACCTTAAAAAGGAATGAATTTTTTTTGCAAAGCTACCAAGTGGATAAGCCATTAAGACCTTATATTAAGCAAAATAAGACAGATGCAGAAATCAAAAATACCATATGATGCAACATAAAACAGGTACCAAGGGTAGTCAAATTCCTAGAGAAAGCAGAATGGTGGTTTCCAGGGGCTAGGAGGAGGAAAGAAAGAATTATTGTTTGATGGGTACAGAATTTTAGTTTCGGGAAATAAATTTCTGGAGATGAATGATGGTGATAGTTATACAACCATGTAAATAGGTTATAAGTCATTGTCATGACTTATTCGTAACTGGAAGTTAGTACTTTTTAATTCTATTCACCTAATTTGCCCACCAACCATCGTCCTGTAAACAATAGGGTTTCTTCCTGTATGTGAGTCTGTTTTGTTCTGTTCCTATGCTTTGCTTTTTGGATTCCACATATACGTGAAAAGCAGTATTTGTCTTCCTGTGTCTGACTTATTTCCCTTAGCATAATACCCTCTGTGTTCATCCATGTTGTAGCACCTTGCAAGATTTAATTCCTTTTTTGGCTGAGTAATATTTCATTATATATATAGATATATACATACAAATATTGCATTTTTTATCCATTCATCTAACAATGGGCTCTTACATTGCTTCTATATCTTGGTTTTTGTTAAGTAATCAGTACACCAAAGAGCTCACATATCTCTTCAAATAGATGGGGTATTTTTCTTGAGATAAATACCCTAAACTGGAACTGGATTATATGTATTAAGTGGTATTTTAGTCTTACATGCCTACCAATAGTGTATGAGAGTCACGTTTTCTTCACATCATTGCCAACACTTGATATTTTTTCTCTCTGATAATACTTGATGTGATGAGTGTAAGGTGCTCTCTCATTATGGTTTTGATTTGTATTTTCCCTGATGGTGAGTAATGCTAAATACGTTGCTGCAGGCATGGTGGCCATCTTTTGTCTCAGGAAAATGTCTGTTAAGAGACCTATCTAAGAAATATTGCAAAGACTAACATCAAAAACTTACTGCCTATGTTTTCTTCTAATAATATAACGGTTTCAAGTCTTCAAGTCTACAATGAATTTTGAGTTTATTTTTATATATTGTGTAAGATAGTGGTTTAGTTTCATTCTTTTGCATGTGGCTGTCAGGTTTTCCCAACACCATTTATTGGAGAGACCATCTTTTTCTCATTGTATATTCCCATCTACTTTGTCAGAGATTAATTTACCATCTATTCATGGGTTTATTCTGGGTTTGCTATTCTTTTCCATTCATCAGTGTGTCTATTTTTGATCAGTACCATACTGTTTGGATTATTTTAACTTTGCAGTATCGTTTGAAGTCTGATATTGGAATACCTCCAGCTTTTTGTTTCTCAAGATTGCTTTGGCTGTGTAGGATCTTTTGTGGTTTTATACAAATTTTATGGTTGGTTGTTGTAGTTTTGTGAAAACTGTCAATGGCACAGAATATTTTTCAATTTATTTGTGTCATCTTCCTTTTTTTTCTTTTTTTTTTTTGAACAATGTTTTCTAGTTTTCAGAATACAGATCTTTTACCTCCTTGGTTAAATACACTGATAGGTATTTTATTCTTTTGGGTGCAATGGTAAATGGTTTTCTTAATTTCTATTTCTGATAGCTTATGACTAGTCCGTAGAAATACAATTGATAGAATCCACTGTTACTTTGCTACTAGAGCAGGAAAATCTGTGCCTGAGCTCCTCAGTGATATTTCTCCTTATTGCCACATCAAGGGAAGGGTTCTCATTACTGTGCCTTTATCTTTTCTACCCACCACTGAATGGCCCCTCTATCATTTGTTGTGTAAAACCTTTTTAATCAGGCCTCAGTTCTCCAAGAGAAATTGCTCTGTATTTAGGTGTAGGTTTGGTGTATCCTTTAAAGGAGGTGATTTTAGTCTCTTCCTATCTGCTGTCTGGGTCTGCTAGTCAAAATGTATTTCTTTAAAGTTGATTATACATCATATTTTAGGACTGCTTATTATGTGCTGTTTTTTTAGGCTAACGTGTGATCTTTTCTACAATTCTCAGTAGAGACTATAATAAGACACAATACTCTTAGCAGAAATAATCATGCTGGTTTTCAGTTAGAAATCTTCATCGAAATTTCAGTACACCCAAAGGTTAGAGAAGACATTCATGATTTTCAGATTAACAGTATATTCTGTTTCCTGAGACTATATCTTCTATTATAGAACTGAATATTGTTAATGATGAGTTGTTATTTTAGATGACTTAAAACACAGGCTTAGCTTTTTTAAAAAAATAAACTGATCATTTTAAGGCAAGCAAAAACTAATAATGCTTTATTATTAACCTGCAGACCTTAAAATAAGTTAATTGACACACATATGAATATATATAGGGATATAATGAGGAGTACAAATACGAATATGTAGATGTTGCTATGAGATGTAAGTATAAAATATATACAAATATATATTTAAATATATAAATTTAAACACCATTAATTAACTTCATTAGAGTCTAAACATACTTGAAAAATTAAGCATCTTAAAAGATAATTTTTAAAACTCCATTCTCTTATTATGAGTGTCAGCTTTTGCCTTAGTTTCACCAAATCCTTTGTTAGATTCCGTATAATCTACTTGATAGAAGGGGTATTGTAAATAGATGAAATATCAAGGATACTATCAGAATTAATAAGTGGTACTTATTTCTACATAATTGTAGTATTGACTTAGCCATCTTAAAATTAACTTTTTCATCTTTGTTTTTATTTTTCTTCTAGAGTTGTGTAACTACTGAGTGCAGTTCAAAGCACAGTTGCTATTAGAAATTCACGTGAAGGCCAGGTCAGAGGGCATGTATTTAAAAATCTATCTTTAGTACAGAAATGATGTAACGGTCTTAACCTTACCATTTTTACTTTTCATTCATTTACAGTGGCCTTGTAAATAGATCCCTAAAATAAAGCTCTGGATTCCTTTTCGATTCATGTCATCACATTGCAAAAGTCAGTGAACTTAGTTTTATATTTCTTACCCTAAAGATATGCATAGTATCCATCATGTTTTATGCAGGAAGCCAAAAAAAATCTATTAATCCAACTAAAGCCACACTGTGGTGCAATCACTCTCTGAACATGAACCAAAGGTCACGATGAATTTATACAAGTGGATAGAAATGAAGAAATACGTTAAGCTCTGTAACTCCTATAAAAATGGGAATAATATTATGATCGCTGTAGAGTCCTTTAAATAAGGACACCTTGGTGCATTAACTTTGAAACAATGTAATGCATTTGCTTTGGGACACAGTGGATTTTAGCACCTCTTCCTTTTCTAAAATGACTCTTAGGGCTACTAATTTTACTACAAATAACTATTATTTGTTTCTTTACTATATCAAAAAGTATTTTCTTTCCCTGTATATTTTTAACAAGTTGAACATATACATTTTATTCCTGATATTTATAGGTAATGATGTGTTTACATCTAAAAGACATTCACTAGAAATAAAACACTGCTGCTGCTAATTGACCACCATGGATTATCAAAGGCTAATGTTGGTTTTTGTGAGCATTTTGAGTAAGAAGATGGAACTGCCTGTAGATTTGAGTTCTTTTACGTTTTGATTTTCCTTTCCTTCATGGTGCTGGGCCCATCTGTGGATACAAGCTTTTGCCTGATAAATACGGGAGAAGGGCAGGTGTGAATCCATAGACTGGAAACTCAGCGAGGAAAAGATTGATGTGCCGATTTGTTTTTGTATACCTGCCCAAAAGCTGAGGGATGAGTGTAATCTAATGATCATAAATAATAGACACCCTCATAAGCTGGGATAGGAAAGGACATGGTGGCAATCTCCATCAGAGGGAGGAGAACCAGCTGTTGCTGCTACCAATGAACAGAATTAGAAAAAACCTTTGCCCAAAACAGTCAGAAACAAGCTTGGAAAAACCATGTATATCTCCCTGCCCCCAAAATAGTTAGCCTACTCAGGCAAAACAAAAACTTTTCCCCCCCAACATACAGCGAGCATTTATAGTTCAAGGGAAAACTGCATGCTGAGGTTTTTATCAATACTTTCTCCACTCTCCTGTAAAAGATAGAATGATTTTCATGGGTTTTCTCTGTTCTGATGGAAAGAGGTGCTAAAACCAAGCCTCCTCCTTCTTTACCAGGTCAGTAAGTGGCAGATTCAGTCATGGATATGTAATTACGTGCATGATGAGATTGTTTTTATTAATTATTGCTATTAATGTCATCATGGCTCTCAAAGAATAAAAATATTTAGGGGTGCCTGGGTGGCTCAGTCAGTTAAACGCCCAGCTCTTAATTTCTGTTCAGGTCATGATCTCATGGTATGTGGGTTAGAGTCCCTGCCTTGGGCTCTGTGGGAATAGATTCTCTCTTTTCCTCTCTTTCTGCCCCTGCCCCACACTCCCTCTCTCCCCCTCTCCCCCTTTCAAAACAAATAAATATTTAAAAAAAGAATAAAATCACTAAAAACAATGAAAATCACATTTAATTGCTTTTTAAAATTCTTAAAACAATATCCATATATATGTTCCTTTTTGCCATTACAAAAATATTAGAAGGAGGGAATGCATGTATTATTAGAACTACTTAAAAGCTAATAAAAAACAGAAGTGAGAGTCCACACTAAATATAGTCTCTGTCCCCCAAGTTCTTCAATATTTCTATGTTCTATTTCACTTGTTAAATACTATAGTCTTCAAAATACATCATTAGCATTCACTCTTTTTATTACCGACTATCTCCCAAAAAAGATCCCTATGCTATGATTTGAACTCACATTTACATATTCATAAATTTTTCATTTAGAAGGGGGAACCTGTTTCTACTTTTAAATGAAATGCATTTTCCATGTTGACTATACCTAAACACTTTAAATACATTAACAGTATGTTAACGTGAGTTGAAATGTGTATTCCAGAGCAGCTACTGAAATCGGTCACTGTGGAATAATGAAGAAAATGAGTTGCACCCGAAAGTACTTGTTTAAAGTTTCACGAAGCTAAATGCATCATGTAAAAGTAACGCTTCTAGCTATCAGACAGGGCTTCAGTTTGTTAGTAAATTATCAGGAGTTTGGGAAATACATAATCTAAAATATATTTGAATCAAGAGTATCTAACATATATAGGATCCAACACATAATTTTCAAAGTTGTACTTGGAAAGGAAATTTATGATCTGTCTTGCTGTTGAAGTAAATGATATTCTTGAAAGTCAGATATCACTTAGAAAATAACAAAGTGGCCTGGAATTATTTATTAAGGTAGAACAGAAATTTGTCTTCTTTTGTCCACATCTCAAATGCATGGCAATATACATCAGTAGTTCAGAGAATCCTCAAGTTGTTATAACTGGTTGTCATGTATGTTTTTACATTTTTTTATTTTTTTAAATTTACATCCAAATTAGTTAGCATATAGTGAAACCATGATTTCAGGAGTAGATTCCTTAGTGCCTCTTACCCATTTAGCCCATACCCCCTCCCACGACCCCTCCAGTAACCCTCAGTTTGTTCTCCATATTTATGAGTCTCTTCTGTTTTGTCCCCCTCTGTGTTTTTATATTCTTTTCGTTTCCCTTCCCTTATGTTCATCTGTTTTGTCTCTTAAAGTCCTCATATGAGTGAAGTCATACGTTTTTGTCTTTCTCTAATTTCACTTAGCATAATACCCTCCAGTTCCATCCATGTAGTTGCAAATGGCAAGATTTCATTCTTTTTGATTGTTGAGTAATACTACATTGTGTGTGTGTGTGTGTGTGTGTGTATACATATATATATATATATATATATATATATATATATATATATATACATCTTCTTTATCCATTCATCAATCAGAGGACATTGGGGCTCTTTCCATACTTTGGCTATTGTTGATAGTGCTGCTATAAACATGGGGGTGCATGTGTCCCTTGGAAACAGCACACCTATATCCCTTGGATAAATACCTAGTAATGCAATTGCTGGGTCATAGGGTAGTTCTATTTTTAGTTTTTTGAAGAACCTCCATACTGTTTTCCAGAGTGGCTACACCAGCTTGCATTGCCACCAACAATGCGAAAGAGATCCTCTTTCTCCACATCCTCACCAACATCTGTTGTTGCCTGAGTTGTTAATATTAGCCATTCTGACAGGTGTGAGGTGGTATCTCATGGTGGTTTTGATTTGTATTTCCCTGATGATGAGTGATGCTGAGCACTTTTTCATGTGTCAGTTGGCCATCTGGATGTCGTCTTTGGAGAAGTGTCTATTCATGTTTTTTGCCCATTTCTTCACTGGATTGTTTGTTTTTGGGTGTTGAGTTTAATAAGTTCTTTATAGATTTTGGATACTAACCCTTTATCTGATATGTCATTTGCAAATATCTTCTCCCATTATGTCAGTTGCCTTTTAGTTTTGCTGATTGTTTCCTTCACTGTACAGAAGCTTTTTATTTTGATGAGGTCCCAGTAGTTCATTTTTGCTTTTGTTTCTCTTGCCTCCAGAGACGTGTTGATAAGAAGTTACTGTGAGCAAGATCAAAGAGGTTTTTGCCTGCTTTCTCCTCAAGGATTTTGATGGCTTCCTGTCTTACACTGAGGTCTTTCATCCATTTTTTTATTTTTGTGTATGGTGTAAGAAAGTGGTCCAGGTTCATTCTGCATGTCACTGTCTAGTTTTCCCAGCACCACTTGCTGAAGAGACTGCCTTTATTCCATTGGATATTCTTTCCTCCTTTGTCAAAGATTTGTTGCCCATATGTTTGTGGGTCTATTTCTGGGTTCTCTATTCTGTTCCATCAACCTGAGTGTCTGTTCTTGTGCCAGTACCATACTGTCTTGATGATTACAACGTTGTAGTACAGCTTGAATTTGGGGATTTTGATGCCTCCTGCTTTGGTTTTCTTTTTCAAGATCCCTTTGGCTATTCGGAGTCTTTTCTGGTTCCATACAAATTTTAGGATTATTTGTTCTAGCTCTGTGAAGAATGCTGGTGTTACTTTGATAGGGATTGCATTGAATATGTAGATTGCTTTGGGTAGTATCAACATTTTAACATGTTAGCATTGGGTCTTTCATATATGGCTTTTATGATATCAAGGTATGATCCTTCTATCCCTGCTTTCTTAAGAGTTTTATTGAGAAACGATGCTATATTTTGTCAAATGCTTTCTCTGCATCTATTGAGAGGATCATAGGGTTCTTGTCCTTTCTTTTATTGATGTCATGAATCACATTGATTGTTTTGCAGATATTGTACCAGCCCTGCATCCCAGGTATAAATCCCACTTGGCCATGGTGAATAATTTTTCTAATGTATTGTTGGATCCAGTTGGCTAAAATCTTGTTGAGGATTTTTACATCCATGTTCATCAGGGAAATGGGTCTGTAGTTCTGCTTTCTAGTGGGGTCATTGTCTAGTTTTGGAATCAAGGTAATGCTGGCTTCATAGAAAGAGTTTGGAAGTTTTCCTTCCATTTCTACTTTTTGTAACAGCTTCCAGAGAATAGGTGTTCACTCTTCTGAAATGTTTGGTAGAAATCCCCTGGAAAGCCATCTGGCCCTGGACTCTAGTTTTTTCTGGGGAGATATTTGATTACTACTTCAATTTCTTTGCAGGTTATGGATCTGTTCAAATTTTCTATTTCTCCATGTTTCAGGTTTGGTAGTTTATATGTTTCTAGGAATTTGTCAATTTCTTCCAGGTTGCCCCTTTTATTGGCATATAATTGCTCATGATATTCTCTTATTATTGTTTTTATTTCTGCTGTGTTGGTTGTGATCTCTCCTCTTTCATTCTTGATTTTATTTTTTTGGGTCCTTTCCTTTTTCTTTTTGATCCAACTGGCCAGTGGTTTATCAATTTTGTTAATTCTTTCAAAGAACCAGCTCCTGGTTTCATTGATCTGTTCAACTGTTTTGTTTGGTTTTGGTTTCGATAGCACTGATCTCTTCTCTAATCTTTATGATTTCTTGTCTTCTGCTGGTTTTGGGTTTTATTTGCTGTTCTTTTTCCAGCTGTTTAAGGTGTATGGTTAGATTGTGTACCTGAGACTTTTCTTCCTTCTTTAATAAGGCTTGGATTGCTATGTACTTCCCTCTTATGACCACCTTTGCTGCACCCCAGAGGTTTTGCGCTATGGTGTTATCATTTTCGTTGGCTTCCATATACTTTTTAATTTCCTCTTTAACTTCTTGGTTAGCCCATTCACTATTTAGTAGGATGTTCTTTAGTCTCCAACTATTTGTTATCTTTCTACATTTTTTCTTGTGGTTGATTTCGAGTTTCATAGTGGTGTGGTCTGAAAATATGCAAGGTATGATCTTGATCTTTTTGTACTTGTTCAGGAATGATTTGTGTCCCAGTATGTGATCTATTCTGGAGAACATTTCCATGTGCATTGGAGAAGAAAGTATATTCCACTGCTTTAGGATAAAATGTTCTGCTTATATTTGTTAAGTCCATGTGGTTCAGTGTGTCCTTCAAAACCATTGTGTCCTTGTTGATTTCCTGTTTAGATGATTTGTCCATTGTAGTAAGTGGGGTGTTGAAATCCCCTACTATTATGGCATTACTGTCAATGAGTTTCTTTATGTTTGTGATTGTTTTATATATTTGGGTGTTTCACATTTGGAGTATAAATGTTTACAATTATTATGTCTTCTTGGTGGATAGACCCCATAATTATGATATAATGCCCTTCTTCATCTCTAGTTACAGTCTTTATTTTGAAGTCTAAATTGTGATACAAGTATGGCTACTCCGGATTTTTTTTGGTCAACCATTAGCATGATAGATGGTTCTCCATCCCCTTATTTTCAATCTGAAGGTGTCTTTAGGTCTAAAGTGGGTCTCTTGTAAACAGCATAAGAAAACATCTTGTTTTCTTATCCATTCTGTTACTCTGTGTCTTTTGATTGGAGCATTGGGTCCATTGATGTTTAGAGTGAGTACTGAAAGATATGAATTTATTGCCATTATGTTGCCTATAGAGTTGGAGTTTCTGGTGGTGTTCTCTGGTTCTTTCTAGTCTTTGTGCTTTTGGTCTTTTATTTGTTTTTTCTCATCTTTTCTCCCCTCAGCAAGTCCCCCTTAAATTTTTTGCAGGGCTGGCTTAGTGGTCATGAACTCTAATTTTTGTTTTGGGAAACTTTTAATCTCTCTTTCTATTTTGAATGACAGTCTTGCTGGATAAAGAATTCTTCGCTGCATATTTTTCCAGTTCAGCACATTGAATATATCCTGCCACTCCTTTCTGGCCTGCCAAATTTCTGTGGATAGGTCTGCTGCCAACCTGATCTGTCTTCCCTTGTAGAGTAAGGACTTTTTTTCCATTGCTGGTTTCATGATTCTCTCCTTGCCTGAGTATTTTGTGTATTTGACTATGACATGCCTTGTTTATGGTTAGTTTTTGTTGAATCTTATGGGAGTGCTCTGTGCTTCCTGGATTTTGATGTCTGTGTCTTTCCCCAGGTTACAAAAGTTTTCCCCTATGATTTGCTCACATAAGTCTTCTACCGCTTTTTCTCTCTCTCTCCATCTTCTGGGACCCCTATGATTCTGATATTATTCCTTTTTAATGAGTCACTGATTTCTCTAATTCTTAAATCATGCTCTTTTTTGCCTTAGTCTCCCTCATTTTTTCTGCTTCCTTATTCTCCATAAGTTTGTCCTCTATATCACAGATTTTCTTTTCTGCCTCATCCATCCTTTCTGCTGTGGCATTCATTCGAGATTGCAGCTCATTTCTTGCATCTTTTATTTCATCCTGACTAGTTTTTACTCCTTCTATCTCCACAGAGAGCGATTTTAATTTATTTTTGGCCCCAGCTAGTATTCTTATAATCATGATTCTAAATTCTGGTTCAGACATCTTGCTTGTATCTGTGTTGATTAAGTCCATGGCTGTCGTTTCTTCCTTCTCTTTCTTTTGGGGAGAATTCGTTCGTTTTGTCATTTTGAAGGGAGAAAAGGAATTGATGAGGTAAAAAAATTAAAATTAAAAAATTAAAAACAACACACACAAAAACATAAACTACATGATGCTAGATTCTAGGTGTGTTTTGGTCTGTTTATTGAAAGGAGCTTGGCAGATAAGAGAAAAAGAACAAAAAAGGAAAATGCGTGATAATTTGAGAAAACGAATAGAATGAAATAGAATAAAATGAAATGATGGAAGTAAGATAGAGTTTAAAAAATTTACAAAAAAGTAAAAAATATAGTAAAAAATAAAGACTAATATTTTAAGAAGAATTGAATACAGAAAGAAAAAGTCTACTTTTAAGAAAAAGAAAAGAAACAAAAAAGAAGGAAAAAAAGAAAATTGAATTGATGGAATAGTGACAGAGTGAAATAATGTTTGAAATTACATCAGCTTCCCCTAGAAGTCAAACTATGAAGCACTTTATACTCCATAAACTAAGCAGGTGGAGAGATTTGTGGTGTTCCTGAAGAGCAAGGTCTGCCCAGTTGGGCTGGGCTCAGTGTAACAGCTGCGTTCCCCACTAGATGGCGCTGCTTAGTTTACTGGGGGGGATTGTTGTGGCACTTGTAGGTGTGTATGCGCATGCGTGGGAGGGGTGAAAATGGCATCACCAGCTACCCAGTGTCTAGAATCAAAACTCTGCTCTCCCCAACAAGCAACCACACACCCATCCTTTATTTCCGACTTCTGTCCACTCCCCACTTTCACACTGTCTGTGACTAAGCCTTCAGGTTGCCAGGTGGCACCGCTCTCCTGAGTTTTGTCTCAAATGAGGCTGTGTTTCCCAACCCCTCACTTCTGAGGGACTGTGGCTTCGACCTGCTCTGAACTTCTGTGGGAGGGTCTCATTGAGCAATGGCCTGGTCCTGGCCACACCCAGGAACATTAGCGGGACCGTGCTGCAGCCTATGCTCACAGACTGTGGCAGGGTCCCAGCCTGCCCCAGAAAAAGTTCACGCAATCATGTGGCAGCAGTGTTTCAGGGATTATGGAAAATCACAACACAGATCTGGGGCCAGGCTTCACCCTTAATGACCTTGTTCCAGCACCAGCAAATGTGGTTGTTCTCTGGAGTCTGCTGGGACCTCTGGGGTCTGCTGGGACTGGGTGGCCACACAGCTTCTATCAAATGTCTTTCCAGCAGTGGAACCCCTTCTCCCCATGTTGCCTGAGAATTTCCTGGACCTCACTCTGCTCCTGGGGATTCACCCTTCCCAACAGAGCACTGCCAGGTATTGAGCTGTGGAATTTCAGACACTGCGCTCCTCCTGTTTATATAGTCTTAGTGGAATTTAAACCATCTTCTTTGTCATTTCTCCCTTTTTAGTTCAGTCGCTGTGGCTGTTTCCACATTTCCACTTTCTCTCCAGCTGATTTTGGGGGGGGGTGATATTTTCCCCTGCTCTCCCCCCATCCCCATCCTGTCTCCACAAGCAAAAACAGCTCCCTGCCCTCTGTGGCTTTTCTCTCCCCCAGGTCACCTCTCCTTGCCATGTACCTGCTGAGTTCTGTGGTTCAGGTTGTGCAGATTGTTGTGTTAATCCTCAAATCAGTTTTCTAGGGGTGCAGGATGGTTTAGTGTTGATCTGGCTATATTTCATGGATGGACACAAGATGCAAAAAATCTGTGCTCTTCTGCAATCTTGGCTCCTCCTTTTTATTTTTTAAAATAGAGACTATGTCATATTGATAGATTTCTAGGGGCAATATAGACATTTTAACAATATTGATTCTTCCAGCCCATAAGCATGTGATATTTTATCATTTATTTGTGTTGTCTTCAATTTCTTTGAACAATGCCTTACAGTTTACATTTATTTCCCTCCTTTGATGAATCTATTCTTAGCTACTGAATCTTTTTGATGCAACTGTAAGTGGGAATGCTTTATTAATTTCTATTTTTGTTTTTTATAAAAGTGCAATTTGTGTGTAAAACTTCATTCTAACAGTTTTGGGGTGGAGTTTTTAGGGTTTTTATATGTAAAATAATTTCATTTGCAAGTGGTAACAATTTTATCTCTTCCTTTTCCATTGGGAATCTTTTCATTTCCTTTTCTTGACTAATTGCTGTGGCCAGGAATTCCAATAATATTTTTTAACAAAAGAGGCCAGAGTGGGGTGCCTGGACGGCTCAGTTGGTTGGGCATCTGACTCTCTCTCCCTCTCTCTCTTCTTTTCCCCTGCTTACATTATCTCTCTCTCAAATAAATAAACTTTTAAAAAAAAAGTGGCAAGAGTGGACATCCTTGGGTTACTTCCTGCTCTTAGAGGAAAAGCTTTTAGCGTTTCACCATTGAGTATGATGTTACCTCTGGTCTTGTCCCTCTTGTGTTGAGGTACATTATGTCTATAGCAGCTTTGTTTGGTGAGAGTTTTTATCATAAATTGATGCTGAATTTTGTCAAATGCTTTTTCAGCATCTATTGAGAATATCGAAAGATTTTTTCCTTCATTTTGTTGATGTGGTGTATCATTACGATATTGAACTAACCTAACATCCCTAGAGTAAATGTTCCTTGATCATGGTGTATGACCTTTGAATGTGTTGTTGAATTCATTTTGCTTGTGTTTTATGGAGGATTTTTCATTTGTGTTCATCAGGGATATTGGCCTGCAATTCTCTCTCTCTCTCTCTCTTAAAAGGTATTTTTGTCTAGTATTGGTATCAGGCTAATCCTGGTCTTTGAGAAAGAGCTTGGAAGCCTTTCTTCCTCTTCAGCTTTTGGAACAGCTTGAGAAGAATTGGTTTTAACTCTTCTTAGAAGGTTTGGTAGAATTCCCCAGTAATATTTTGGTCCTGAATCAGTAATTAAAACCCTCACAAAATTAGCTTGTCTTGAGAGGCCTCCCCCCCCACCCCCCTGAAGTAAGCTTGCATTACTAAGATGTCCCTTTTAGAATTATTTTTGTGGCATCCCATATGTCTTGGTATGTTGTATATTAATTTTCCTTTCTTTCAAGCTGTGTGTGTGTGTGTGTGTGTGTGCGTGCACACAAGTGTGTATAATTTGTTGGTAGTTTATTTGAGAGAGAGAGAGAGAGAGGGAGGGAGAGAGAGAGAATCTCAAGCGATTTCTGTGCTGTCAGTGCAGAGCCTGATGTGGGTCTCAGTCTCATGAACGATGATATCGTGACCTGAGCTGAGATCAAGAGTCATACACTCAACCAACTGAGCCACCCAGGTGCCTCTCTCAAGCTATATTTTTAATTATTTACTGGCTCTCTTCATTGAACCATTGGTTATTCAATAGCATATTGTTTAATCTGTACATATTTGGATTTTTTCTAGTTTTATCTTTGTGGTTGATTTTCAGTTTTATATTGTGGGCTGAAAGATGCTTGATATGATTTCATTCTCCATAATTTTTTTAGACTTGTTTGGGGGCCTAATATATGATCTTGTAGAATGTTCCAGGTGCATTGGATAAGAACATATATTCTACTGTTTTTGCTGGAATGTTCTGGTGTATCTGTTAAGTGTATCTGGTCTAATGTGTCATTTAAAGCCAATGATTTTCTGTCTGGATGATATATTAGTTGATATAAATGGGGTGTTAAAGTTCCTTACTATTGTACTGAATTCAATTCATCCTGTTTAGTCTGATAATATTCACTTTATATATTAAGTGTTCCAGGCTGAGGTGCATAAATATTTTTAAAAATTTTATCTCCTTAATAGATTGACTGCTTTATCACTATGAAATGCCCCTGTTATTACAATCTTTGTTAGAAAATCTTTTTCTGATAAGAGTATAGCAGTATAGCTATTCCAGCTTTTTTTTTCCATTTGCATGAAGCCTCTTGTTACCTCCCTTCATTTTGACTCTGTGCTCTTTTATGTGAGATGAGTCTCTTGTAGGCAACCTATAAATGGGTTTTGTTGTTCCATTCATTTACTCTGTTTTATGATTGGAGCATTTAGTCCAAGTATTTTTAAAGTAATTACTGATTCTTATGTAGTTATTGCCACTTTTATAATCATTTTATGGCTGTTCGGGAGTTCTCTCTGTTGCTCTCTACTTCTCTTTCTTCACTTGGGGTTTTCTGCCTTTGTTAATGTTACAGTTAGATAGAGAGAATAGCAGCTTTCATGTATGTAGTATAGGTCTTTGATTTGTTGTTACCATGAGCCTTCCATATATCAGCCTATATAAATGCCAGCCTCCTTCATGATGATCGCGAGTTAATTTCTCATGAACTCGACATTTTGTTTTTGATTTCACATTTCCATCTTTTAATTTTGTGTGTCCATTAAGTAATTACCGTAGTTATAGTTATTTGTATTAATTTGTCTTCTAACGTTCATACTAACTTCACTCTTCACTATACATTCTCCTTTATCGGTGTCATTTTTATACTCAAGTTTCCTTGTTACTAATTAGTACCCTACCATTTTAGCTTAAAGAAGTCTCTTTAACATTTCTTCCAAGGTTAGTTCAATGATGGTAAATTCCTTTTTTCTTTTCTTTTGTCCTCATCTCATTCATTACTTTACCACTCTACCACTCTAGTGTAATTTTCAGTTCAGTTATTTTTTGCTTCAAATCTATAACTTCTCTTTGGTACTTTAAATATAAATATAAATACATACATGCATATATATATATATGTGTGTATATATATATATATATATATATATATATATATATATATAACTTCTTGGAGATTTCTCTGTGTTCATCCATTGTTCTCTATAGATTGATGGGCAACTTTATGACTATAAAGTTTTGAAATTTATCAACTAAACTTTGATTTGAACTTTTTTATCAACTAAAAATTGATTACTTACCTCCATTTCATTAAGGATTTTCCCATGGTTTTATTTACTTTTTGTTTCATATGGAATATATTCCCATTTCCTCATTTTCTTGACTCTCTGTGTTTGTCTGTATTAGATGCAACAGCTATCTCTACCAGTCTGGAGGGTGTTTTCACAGAAGGACTAGGTGTGTTGCAGTCTGCTGTCTGTGCAGTGCCCTGGGGGTTGTAGCCTGCAAAGAATGGTCTCTGTTTGAGTCCTTCAGAGCCCAGAAAGGCAAGCCTTACCTGGCCCTGAGAGCCAGGCATTCAAGGGGCATCCCCTTCATTCACCATTTGAATTGGCTGGGCTTAGTGGGGCAGGGCCACAGGGGAGCACCCAACCCATACATTAGGGGCCAGCAAGGTTGAGAGGAGAATACAAAAATGATGCCTGCATTGGCAGGCATCAGCAAGGTAGGAGAATTGAAAAGTGGTGCCTGCCATCACTTCTCACCTTGGAGAGAGTTCCAAGAGACACCTGTCCATACAACAAATGCTTTAAGATGAGTCAATTTAGCTCCTTGACATAAAGTCTAGGCACTTTTCATCCTGATGTTTGGGTGCCAAGTCTGGGGTGAATTAAATAATAGGGTATTTTTGCAGGTGTTTATTAATAGATCAATGAAATGATGAGAAAACATGTGGCTGTATCTTCAAGAAAGGGAAGATATAGTCATTTCAAAATAATGAGAAAGATGAAATATCTATGTAATATTTGTAGTCTGATTTATTCATTACTAGATGATACTTACTAATTAAGGAATCATGTTTACTATTTCTCTGGTTCTATAATTAAACTATTTTATCACAGTTGGGGTTTTTTGTTCTGCTCATGTTTTGAAAACAAATAATCTAGGTGAACAAAAAGTTCCCATTGCTAAAGAAAAACAAGTGTTGTTTGTTATAAAATCCTTGAAAGCAGATTACACAATCCACTATTCTATTTTTTATTATGGTGTTATACATATGGCTGTTTTAAAGATTAAATGTTGAGTTTATAATCAATACACATTTTTTAAAAATTCATGTTTACTTTTAATTCCATACAAGCACCTTAATAACTTCCAATTAAATTTAGTATATGTAAAATAATATGCTGAATTAAGCACTTAATATCCTGAACTACTCTAAAATATTATAGAAGTAGCCTCTCTTGTACTGAGTTTAGACGTCTGCATTTGAGTGTTAAAAGCAAGACAAGTCAGGGAGAAGAAGAAATAAAGAAGAGCCATGTGAATGTTTGTATTCCTATCTCATTCTCATAGAAATTTGATTTTTAATTTATGATTCCACCCATTTAAATTTTATTAAGTGATGTGATAATTGTGTAAAACAAACATGTTAAGCATTTTACTTTGGATGACTACTAATCACACAAAATCTGGGAAAGAGAAGTTTCAGCAATTATTACAGCAATTATTCATAAGTTGGCATCTGTTGAAATAATTTCCAAACAATTGTTTTTTTCCCCCACTATTTGTCAGAATATGCAAACAACTGTTGCTTGCTGAGGAAAATTACAGCTTTATCTCTTACAAGTAGATACATTTGTAGTATCAATTTTTTCTTACCAAATGAAAGTTACATGAAAATTTTAAAATTCAAAAAATTGTTAGCTTATTTGGTAACAATTCCTACAATGTCTATTAGAGGAAAGTAATCTCAATAAAAGTTACAATTATAGTAAAGTTTCAATGGAAGTATTACTTCCCAAACCTTCAAATCTTAAGAGACAAAAAGGTATTGAAATCTGTACACTTACTAAATTTTTATTGAGGCTGAACTAATGTGTTCTTTATGAATCAAAATATCAGGACACTTTCTCTAATACTGTCCAAATAATAGGAAGACTATTCTGAAGTATTACTTTTATGAATATTAATAGAAAGTTGGAAAGGTCTTATTACTCATTTGAGACCACAGGTTTCTGATTAGTGGGAAAAAATATTGTGAAAGGCATGATAAGCATGGTAATATTTTAATAAATAAAAATATATGATTGGGTTCAGTATTCCTATATTCTACAAAAGGAATGTAGACCTTAAAGATAAATTTATAGAATATGAAAATGAATGAAGCAGAGTTAGAGGAAAAATCATTGAATAGAAAAATATGGTGATGATAAACTATTTTATCCCACTTAATACAAATTAGAGAATTATATTGATGCAGACAGGTGAAAACAATATAATCTCACTGACAGACATCCATTCAGCTTGGATGGTGAGGGGGGCCTTCACTGTAGAATTTCAGTAATCTTGTATGGTAGAGCTTCTCTTTTGATTGGGCTCCAGTATCTTTCTTGCAAAGGTTAGTTTTCCTTGATCAATGAAAATGCTACCAAACATTCCTTGGTCAATCCTTAACACACTCTGTATGAATCATCCTGACTGTAATACTTCCCCAAGGTCACATCTAACAAATAATGTACCTGTGACTTGAATCCAAATCTAATTCACTCTTAATATTAGTTCCTTATTAAAAAAAATTGCGAGGTTCTCTGACAGTCGAGGAAGCAAATGAAAGTAAACTGTTTTGTGACATATTAAATTGATCTGCTGCAGGAAACACAAAGAGCTGTACTTTCTCCTGTTTTAAATTCATGCTGCAGAACCAGTGGTGATGAATAAGTCAAACCTATGTCACAGAAGAAGAGAAAACAACCAAATTCCTTTACAAGTTCCTACTGTTGCTTCTATGCATGGTCTTCTTCAATTTGGGCCAATCTTGAACTAAAAAAATTTTGACTGTGAGAAGTTTGGATATAAGGCTAGATAGGCCTTATATTCTCGAAAAGAACTTAGGCTTAAATTAGATTGTAGTTGGAATCAGGTAAAGGAAAAAGTCCTTTTGTTGATATTTTTTCAGTAGCTAAATTTGGTGAAATGGAACAGAAATAGAATATCCAGGTAATGAGACAGAGGACCAAATGTAATCAGGGGAATAGGTAGAATGAGAATAAGTGTTTTCTTCAGTGGGTGATAGGCAGGATAAATTGAAATAATCAGTGTGCTTTGACAGTAGAACTGAAAATAATTAGGTGTATGTTTTGTTCTAAATTTTAAAATTTCTAAGTCCTTTAATCCTGAAAGTAGATATGAAGCTAGGTTTTAATAAAGATGTCCAGCTCATTTTCTAAACAAGTGGCTTAGATTTTGTTTCTCTTGGTCCAGCTGAGAAATCCTGATTTCTCACTTAAATGGGCTAACTCCAAGGTTGCAAAACAAACTTGATCAGCAGGGTTGGTCAGAACTCTGAAAAACCTCATTTCCTCTAAATATCCTGATTAATCAGATGCATCTATTTGTTTATGTGTTCATGCTTAAATCTATCAAACTAATATTTCATGAGTACCTATTGTACTCAGGCACTAAGTAGAGAGCAGTGAAAAATTGAGGCAAAAGATGTTTTCATAGAAGTTAGACTCTTTTGAACCATAAAAAAATACATACAAAATTTATTATTCATAGTTATATCTTAGGAGGAAAACAAACAAGATAATTAGGATAGAATGGGAAAGTGAAAGTCTATTGTAGAGTTCTATACAGGGGAGTTTGAGTTTTCTATCGGCCTGGACCTAAATGCAGGGAAGGGGTGTATGTGCATGTGAAAATTGAGATAACAGAGTATCAGTGTTTAAGAAGAGCAACTCAGGGTGGCTGGGTGGCTCAGGCAGTTAAGTGTCTACCTCTTGAAGTCAGCTCAGGTCAGGATCTCATCATGCATGAGTTCGAGCCCCCCTTTGGGCTCCTTGCTGACGGGTGGAGCCTACTTGGGATTCTCTCTGCCTCTGCTCTCTCACTCTTTGTCTCTCAAAACAAATAAATACACTAAAAAAAAATTACTGAAAAAGAACAGTGCAAGTCAACTAGTTAACCAACACTAACTACAAGGGACATCACATTGACTGAAAAGTGAAATTTGAGGACAGAGAAAAATCTTTTCAATTCTAATTTGAAACAGAAGTTCTAACTTTTTAGGCTTTTGGTTATAACCATGTATACACTATATTTAATGTACTGCATTTCCACTGAAAAGGCACTTCACCAAATAGTAATATAGTAATACATGTCCTAACAATATTCAAGGGTAAATTTGATTCTATTAAGCAAAAATACACACACACACACACACACGCACACATATGGTAAAATAATAAATTCTACCAAAACACTTAATGTAAATAAAAATCACTTATAATTGGCATTTATTAAATTTAACTTTTTAAAAAGGCATTAAATCAGAGCACCTGGGTGGTTCAGTTGATTAAACATCTAACTCTTGATTTCAGCTCAGGGCATGATCTCATGGTTGTGAGATCAAGCCATATGTTGGGCTCTACACTGACAGCCCGAGGCTGCTTGGGATTCTCCCTCTCTCCCAAAATAGATAAGCATTTGTTATTTTTTAATTTGTTTTTATTTTTTAATGTTTATTTATTTTTGAAAGAGACACAAAGAGATGAAGCATGAGCATTGGAGGGGCAGAAAGAGAGGGAGACAAAGAATATGAAGCATCTCCAGGCTCTGAGCTGTCAGCACAGAGCTCTATGTGGGGCTAGAACTCACAAATCATGAGATCTTGATCTGAGATCATGATCTGAGATGAAGTCGGATGCTTAACCAACTGAGCCACCCAGGCCCCCAATAAACATTTTTTAACAAGGGCATTAAGTCCAATAAGTTTACATGTACATAAATTCAATATGGCTGCACTTTTGGCATTGCCTAGGTAGACCTGGGCTTTACTTTTTAATTGCACCAATTTTTAAAAGCTGAAAGAGTGTATCATGACCCTAATTGTCGATCTGACTATAAATATCAGTTGTACAGAAATGAAAAAAAAATGGAAATAATTTTATATGACACTAAAATATACTACATAGAAATAACACGCCAGTTTTAAGATACAGCTTCTTAGAAAATTGGTATTTTCATGTTGTGTAAATCAACTATATTGAGAGAGAATCTGCATACAGTAAAAAGTGCCAATTTTAGGTGCACAGTTTGATGAACTTTGACAAATACTTATGACGACAATGAAATATCTCTTAAAAAGTTCCTAAAGGGGCGCCTGGGTGGCTCAGTCGGTTGAGCATCCGACTTCAGCTCAGGTCATGATCTCATGCTCTGTGAGTTCAAGCCCTGCCTCACGCTCTGTGCTGACAGCTCAGAGCCTGGAGCCTGCTTTGGATTCTGTGTCTCGCTCTCTCTCTGACCCTCTCCTGTTCATGCTCTGTCTCTCTCTGTCTCCAAGATAAATAAATGTTAAAAAAAAAAACTTCCTACAAATCTCCTTTGCAGTAAATCTTGATGCGCTTTGTCACTAAAATTTAGTTGTGTTTCTAGAATTCACTAGAAATGGAATTACATGTGAATTTTTGGCTAGATTCTTTCACACAGGATAATTTATGACCCATCAATGTGGTTGTGTGCATCAGCAGTTTGTTTGTATTTATTGCAGAGTAATCTACATCATGTGTGAATATGACCGAATTTATTAATCCATTCACTATTGAGGAACATGTGAGCTGTTTCCAGGTTTGAGATGTTAGGAAAGAAGCAGCTACAAAAATATATGAGCAATTATTTTGTTCTCATTCCTCTTGGGTAAATATACAGGAGGGCAGTCACTGCATCATATGGTAAATAAATAATTCACCTATTATAAGAAACTTACTCCTCCCATTGTTTTTAAATCCTCATCGACAAATTAACGGCCATTTTATTTTTTTATAATTTAAATTCCAGTTAGCATACAGTGTTATATTAGTTTCACGTGTATAATGTATTGACTCACCACTTCCATACCTCACCTGGTGCTCATCACAACAAATGCCTCCCTTAATTTCCATCGCCTATTTAACCCATTCCCCCCATCCACATCCCATCTGGTATCCATGCATTTGTTCTCTATAGTTAAGAGTCTGATGCTTGGTTTCTCTTTTTTTTTTTCCCTTTGTTTGTTTTGTTTCTTAAATTCCACACGAGTAAAATCATATGGTATTTATCTTTCTCTGTTATTTCACTTAGCATCATACTCAGTAGCTCCATCCATGTTGTTGCAAATGGCAAGATTTCATTCGTTTTTGTGGCTAATATCCCATTGTGTGTGTGAGTGTGTGTATGTGTGTGTGTGTGTATTTGTGTCTGTGTATTTCCTTATGCATTCATCAGTCCTTGAAATTTTATCTATCATAACAGATACATAGTAGCATCTTATGTTTATCAGTGCAAATTTAATACATTTTGACATATGTTCATCTCCATGAAGCCATTATTACAATACGATACTAAACCTACTGATCACTTCCAAAATTTCCTTGTGTAATATTTTTCTTCCCTACTTTGCCACTTGTCCATCTCTAGACAAAGATACTCTTTCTTTTCCTTTACTTTAAATTTGAATTCTTTACAAGTTTTAGTAAGTGGAATCCCACAACATATTTTCTTAGTGTATTCAGGGCATAGTAGTTCATTGCTTTTATTTAGCATTAATCCTCTGTGTACCTACTATAATCTGTTAACCCAGTGACCTATTGATATTTAGGCTATTGAAATGAAGGTGCTCTGAATCTTTCTGTCCAAGGTTTGCATTTATATATGTTTTTGTTTCCTTTAGGCAAATACCTAGAAATTTTGGCTAGGAATACCTAGTAATATTGTAGCCATTCCTACTATGGAATATAATATATACATATAATATAATGCATAATAGCAATAATGGTTGAGATATAAGGGTGCTGTATGTTTAGTGTTTTAAGAAACTGCTAAATGTTTTGGAAAACTGTACTATTTTACATTCCCACTACAGGTTTTAATATTGAGAGTTAGTTCACAGGTGCCCAAAATGTGACATGACTCATCTTTTTAATTTTTGCCATTTAATGGGATATGTAGAGGTAGTTCATTGGAGTTTTGATTTGCATTCGAATAGAGTCAAATGATAGTGAATATTATTTTGTGTGCTGCTTTCCCTCCAGAAATGATCTTTGTTGAAGTATCTGTTCAAATATTTTGCCCATTTTTAATTGGGCTGCTTCTCTTCTATACACACACACACACACACACACACACACACACATATACAAGTGCAAGTCCTTATTGAATATTTTCTGCAAATATTTTCTCTAGTCTGTTTTTTAAAGCTTTATTGAAGCAAAGTTGACAAACCATAAATACATACATTTAAAAGTCCTATATTAAAATACGTATCTATTTAAAACATAATTTGATACATTTTGAAATAGGTACACACCTGTGAAATCATTACCACAATCAAGACAGTATACATGTGCCTCAGTGCAAAAATTCCCTTTTTGTTGTTCGTCCTTCCCACTACACTCTCACCATCCTCTGAAACTACTGATGTGTTGCTGCTCTACAGTAGTGTGCATTTCCTAAAGTTCTGTACCAATCAACCATACTTAAAAAGTTGTTACTTTCAGGTGTATAATGTAGTGATTTGACAATTATAAACTTTACAAAATGCTCACCATGAAAAATGTAGTTATCTGTCATCTTACAATGTTATTACACGTCGACTATATCCCCTATGCTATATTCTACATTCCCATAAATTATTTATTTTATAACTTCAAGTTTATATTTCTCTTTCACCCAGCACCCCTCCCCTCAGGCAACCATCAATTTGCTATATTTGAATCGGTTTCTGATTTTTTGGGGTTTTTTCGGTTCGTTGGTTCACTTGATTTGTTTTCTAGATTCCACATCTAGAAGATTGTTGGAGGCAAATCCCCTTTTTCTTTGCAGGAAAAGGGGTCTTACCATGCAGATTACCTTGTCTTTCAGGAGAGGATAGATAGGATGTATATGGCAGACTCATTGGCAGTGACTGAAAAATTTGGCTCAGCAGTTAAGACAGAATTTCTGGAGGAAACTGGAACTGTAATTATATTAGGTATCAAGCCCCGGTTTGGGACCTCCATCAAGTGATACGATTCATTGCCTTTTGATCTGACTCTCAGCTTAATGGAGAGATGTGATCAGGTTTAAGGCATTAGCATCATTCTCAGCTACTGCTCTGAACTTACTACACTCGTGTTGCTCTTTTCTGGGGTGTCTGTTACCCATGACAATTTTACTTAACCCCTGTGATTTTCACAGGTCACATCTTCCCATTTTAAGGTGGTAATTTTAAGGTGGTAATTTTTTTTTTTTTTTCATTTCTTAGATGTTCCAGTCAGGGGAATCATTTGCTTGGTGGCTAGTGCTGCAAACACACATTTAAAGCTTTTGAGAGAAAATAACACCTCAGGGAGATGATCATGATTGCTATAAGCCATAGATAGAATTCCCAATATTTAGAATGCACTTGAGAGCTGTGGTCCCAGTGCGCCTCAGTGGCACAGTAGGTTAAACATCCAACTTCAGCTCAGGTCATGATCTCATGGTTTGTGTGTTTGAGCCCCATGTCAGGCTCTGTGCTCACAGCTCAGAGCCTGGAGGCTGCTTTGGATTCTGTGTCTCCATCTCTCTCTCCCCCTACCCTGTTCTGTCTCTCTCAAAAATCTCGAGTAAGTCAAAGATCCCACTGAAAGTCACCTTTTGAAGTCAAGCAACTTGTTGTTCTGTAATTGCTTTAACTTCCACAGATGTGTTAATTCAGGCACAGAAGAGGTTGTCCTAGCACAGATACCACCTTGTTCAGCTAAAAGATAATTAAGAGCTATTTTATTAACAACCACAACTTAGACTAGAGAGTTTAAGGTTATCTGTTGGGTGACTACTGATTTAGCAGCAGATACTGCAGTAACTTTAAGAATTTAGTGGAAGTTTGTGATGATAGCCTCATTTACATTTCTCCCTAACCAGAGAACCATGGACCTGCCAAAAGGAATGAGTTCTGGCTCAGGATTGCCTCCTGGTGAATCCTTTTAATTTACCATTGAACATTTAGGATAGACAGTCAATAGATGTCTTGTGAAAAGTCAGTGGCACGGTTGGATTTCCTCTTAGCCTGAAATAAAAGAGGTTTCCACCCTTAGCACCAGCCTGGGAAAAAGATGACGGTGCTATCTTTCCAGGCCAATTCCAGAGTAATGGAAAGGAAAAGAGTTTTATGTTCAGTTATGAAGTCTTGATCCATCATCTTAGGAATAAAATGTCTACCTCAGTGTCAGCTGCTTCTCTTCCTTGTCAAGCAGATTTAGAGGTTGATAGCCTCTATGCAGCAATGGTCAGGTCCTTTAAGCTGTACTCAAAGGCTGTCTGCCCCTGAAGATGATTTAGAATACCCTGTCATCAGTCTCCATGACAGGTTCCTTTAAATTAGAAGCCAGAAAGGCTTCTTTAACCTGTTCATGATTGGCTTGAACATAACACATTAGAGACTCATAGTAGCTGATCATATAAGCATGAGACAACAAAGGATCAGCCAAAGATCGTATATGGATAGAGTTTCAAAACGTTCATACGATTTCTAACAATTCTATGATTTGCACAGTAAAGTGGGCGCCTCTATCACTGGAAAGTCCAAACCAAGTGGGAAACATTGTTTGTTGTTTTTTACTGTGAGGCAATCAGACTTTGTGGCAGGAAAATGCTTTAACCCATCCAGAAAACACAATCTATACTAAACTGCAGCTTAATGATGTCTAGCCACAGCTGTTTACAGAGGGTTTAGAAGGAGGTTTGAAACGTCTGGAAACAAACTAATTTTTTTTTGTAGGATTATGGAGCAAAAAGGTCAGACATTGCCGGTAGCTTGTAATTTTGTAGAAGTGTCTACACCTATGTCTATTTATAATTGGAGTCGTTGTGAATGTAGTATGGTGGGTGAAGAAGAAGTGCAGGAACTGGAAAATCGGGTTGGTCAGGGATCTAGGAAGAGCAAAGCCATCTTGAGCTTCCCATATCCCTGATTATTCATTAAATTTACAACTGGTATTGGCACACACACACCCCATTTTTTCTGTGATGCAGGAGCAGAACGTTGACATGTCACAAAGGACATTAGGATGGCAAGTCTGACCATGAGGGGTCATTTTTGCAGAAGCAGGAGGGACTTTACCTACTTGGGCCCCAATTTTACAAATAAAAAGAAAGCTTGTGACGACTTCTCATGTGATTTCCATGTCAAATAAGCCTAATTAGTTTAACAAACACTTTTGGGATAGTCCAGATTAAAGACTTTTTAGAATTTGATTTGGGGAAGTTTCTCAAAAGTACTTAAAAAAATTTTTATTGCACTTGTCCAAATAAAATTACAGATTATTACGAAACCTAATATTTAAAGAGCAAAGAGACTTAGGATCTTAGGAAAAGCAGACCAAACATTCAAGAATACTTTTTTTTTTTTTACTAAGTTTAATCTTTGCCAGCTTGATGACACATTAAATTTTTTTCCAAAGGTTTTTTTTTTTTATATACCTTCTATACTTCTTTCAACATTCTTATTCTGTCCTATATTTTTCTCTTTAATCCAACCTCCTTTTAGAATAAAATTACTTTACTTATCCTCAATGAAAAAATATAGTATCTCTATTTTCAGTAGTTTAATTACATACAGAATTTTTAATACTTAGAAATCCTGATTTCTAGTGAAAACTAAGAAGTAAGCAATTGTGAAACGTTGGTCATATCAGCATTTTTTTATTTGCAAATTTATAAATTTTAAAATATCTAGAAGTATATGCCTTAATTTTTCAGTATAGCAGTTATATGTCAAAATATGCTTTTAGTTTCTTTGTAATAAGCCAAAAGTACATAAACCTATACCTAGTAATTAGTGTTTTGTCTATTTACATATTTAATGCATTTAATTCATCATTTCACTTGCCAAATATTTAAGTTTTTAAGTTATAAAAAATATTTGAGGAAACTTTTTTTTAATTTGCCTGAAAGTTCTCATTTAATCTACTTTTTTAACAGCTATGTTTAGATTACTTACAAAAATGTTACTAAAGGTTACAGTAATTCATTATCCTAAGCTATTATGTTGTTGTTGACATACCTTATAAAAGATAACAAACTGATTTGGCCAGTAAACTCAGGTAGAATAAAAGTTTCATATTTCATGTCAATCCTAAAAACGTGCCTGATTTAGTTAAACCATGAACCTCAACTAGCTTTTATATAAAATATTTTTCTAGATCATGTGAGCTTAGAAAAGATTTGAGTTAGTTTCCAGCTTTTTTACTTTTATTTTATTTTACTTTTTTTAATGTTTTTATTTTTGAGACAGAGAAAGACAAAGCATGAGCAGGGGAGGGGCAGAGAGAGAGGGAGACACAGAATCTGAAGCAGGCTCCACGCTCTGAGCTGTCAGCAGAGTCTAATACGGGGCTCAAACTCATACACTGAGATCATGACCTGAGCTGAAGTCGGACGCTTAATTGAGCCACCCAGATGCCCCTCCAACTTTTCGACTTTTAAAATGCCAAATCCTTACAAGCGCTTTGCTTCAAACCAACTAATTACAGCTGTTTCACAAATTAATTTTAGTGCTTCGATCTGGAGGTAGGAACACATTTACAATACATACATAGGCACATGAGAACATGTAGACTCAACTTCTGTTTTAAAATCACTGTCATGAAATAGGTACAGAAATTTACCAGTTATAAACCTCCCGTCTGAGTTTTTTTGGTAGATGGAATAAGTAAAGGCCATTTGTCTAGATGTCTAAAGTAAAGCTTTCTATTTGTAGAAAAGACATTTCACATTTTTATTTATTTCAAGTTTTTAATGGTCTTTCCCCCCTTGTTTTGACAGGAAAAAAATTACTTCCTTGGAATTCGATTAAAAAAAAAAAAAAAGGACTAAGGAGTTCCTGGACAAGACCAGGCAGTACTCTGAATATTTACATTTTAAAGGCACTGGGTAAAAATGCAAGGAATTTTTAGGACGTGTATACACTGAAGGCCCAAATTTTTATAATACTTATAAAGCCTTTTGAGATAAATAGGGGGAATTTTGGGATTTGTAAAAAGGACTGATGATCTTTGAATTGACTTTGTAACCACATCTGTGATTCCGTAAAAACTATAATTGTAAAACAAGGACAGTTGTGTTTAATTTTACAAAGGATTGGGTTGTCCCCTAAATGATATCAAAGAACCTTACTTAGGAAAACATCTTAATTTCCTCTGGGTATATTTAGATTAAGGGAGAATGCTTAGATTTTTGTTGATCATCCTTTGAATATCACCTTCCAGATTGTCCAAATTACTTTTTAAAAAAAATTTTTTAATGTTTTTTAATTAATTAATTAATTTATTTATTTTTTGAGACAGGGAGAGAGAGAGCATGAACAGGGGAGTGTCACAGAGAGGGAGACACAGAATCTGAAACAGGCTCCAGGCTCTGAGCTGTCAGCACAGAGCCCGATGCGGGGCTCCAACTCATGGACCGCAAGATCATGACCTGAGCTGAAGTCGGCCGCTTAACCGACTGAGCCACCCAGGCGCTCCCAGATTGTTCAAATTTCTGGGCATAAAGGTAGATATGCCCACTAGGGAAATCTTTTTTTTTTCTTTTTCTTTTTTTTTTTTTTTTTCCATTCTGAAGCAGCAGTTGGCCTAAGAGAGCAGGGGTTAAGGTAGGGAGACTAAATCTAGTATCAACTAAAATTTGGCAGTTTTAAATTGATTTTTATTTTAGTTTTTCCTTGGCTGATGAAAGAAATTACAGTTTTTAAAGAAAGTTTACCAGAGAATCCATTAGAGTCCTGCTAACTCTGGAGGGGCCCATATAGGGGGCCCTTCCTTAGAGCACCACAACTGAAGAACTTGCACAGGGCCTTTGAGGACAATCTTTTTTCCAGTGTGCTAGTTGATGACAAAATAAACATGGATCTTTACACCATCATTTTGATGGTCACCATTAGAAGTGTGAAATATGGTAGGTAGGCCCAGGTGTTATTTTAGGTGTCTAGCCTTGAAGCTCTTATAGCTGTAGAATGGTTTGACAGATTTTTTCATTTTATTTATGACTTTGTTCCAAGGTTCTTTCAAAAAGCTCAGCGCCAGCCCTGAGTTCAGTCAGGCCTGTGGCCTCCTATCTTTATTATTATTATTATTATTGTTGTTGTTGTTATTGCTATTGTTAACCCACTAATCTCAAGGGAAAATGCATTTACAAACAGAGCAGCTAGAGTACATTTGATGACCTTAGTTATTTGTATGGTCTGGAACACCAAAGCAAGAGTACTTCCCAATGGGCTTTAAATAGTGTCTCATGGAGTTATCTTTCTTTTGTTTGCAGGTTTGAATAATAAACCAATCAGTAGAGGCAGGGAAGACTCTGGGGGTGGCTTTTAAAAGACTAGTTTCTATTCTCTGAGCTTTTTCTGGTCCATAAGATTGACTACATTGGAGAATGGTGATCTCAAATATCAACCTTGGCAGTATGCCATTCTGCTTCCCACATCCATTTCTGGGCATCACAAGATCCTATTAAAACGTGGAGAAGCTGATAAAGATCTGGGAGCCTAGAGTTATAGGTCCTGATAATGATTTTAAATTATTAGGAAAGCTTGTGAGGCTCCTCCCTTGGTTTTGGAGATTCTTTCGTTATGGCCCTTAATTGAGTGTTTGGCCAAGGACTGAAAGACACCTGAGGATTGCCTATAGGGTAGTTTATTTTAAAAAGTAACTGTCATCTCTAAAGAGTAGAAAGGGAATACAGACAGAAAATTACTAGACTAGGGATACTCAGGTAAAGGAAAGAGGGAGGCAGGAATCAATATTTTGGACCAATGGTTTGTAGTGTATCATGTTGATTAATGTGCAGAATTTGAACCATCCTTGCATCCCTGAAATAAGTCACACTTAATTGTAGTAATTGATTATGTAAAAGCATTGTTGAATTTGGCTTGTAATCTTTTTTGTTGAGGATTTTTGCATCTATATTCATCAGGGATGTTGGTGTGTGTGTGTGTGTGTGTGTGTGTGTATATATATATATATATATATATATAATTTTTTTTTTTTGCAGTGTCTTTGGTTTTGGCCTAGTGGAATGAATCTGTAGGCACTCCTTCATCTTTTTATTTCATGGATTACTTTCATTGAGAAGGATAAATGTTAGCTCTTCTTTAAATGTTTGGTAAAATTCACTGGTGAAACAGTCTGTGGACCTATTGGGTAATCTTCGATTACTGATTTAATATCATGGTTACCAATCATTTTGCTCTGATTTTCTATTTCTTCCTGACTCAGTCTTGAAAGACTGTAGGTTTCTAATTTTCATAGTAGTCTCTCATAAGCTTCGCATTTTTGAGATATGGGTTGTAACTTTCCTTTCCTGTCTAATTTTGAGTGTTCTTCCTGTTATTCTTGAAGTCTACCTAAACTTTGATCAGTATTCTTGATCTTTTCAAAGAATCAGCTCCTAGTTGCATGAGGTGTTCTTTTATTTCATTGTAATGCCCGAAGTTCCGAAACCTCCCACAGAAGTCCACCAGAGTCGTAAGTCAAAGCCAAGCGGCAAGGGTCGTTTATTGCAGGTTCGAACCTGGTCCTCTGCGCACTCGTCGCCGGTGACACAAGAGGCCTCAATCAGGGTTGGTACAGCGTTTTTATAGACAGAGACAAATAGCACAGGGGAGGCTTCAAATTATGAGGGGCCTGATTAGTTGATTTTAAAGTAAGGACATTTGTTGTTCTCTGATTGGGCGTCCTTTGTCTGTCCTTTGGCGGGAAGGCTTTGTCCGTTACTTGTGGCGGGAGGAAAAAGGGGGAAGGGGGTAGGGTAGGTGAGGAATGTGCTAAGCAAGCAGGTTTACAGAAGTGAGAAATGCCGGTTAGTTTATGTATAATCACTCATTCCATTACATATCAGACTACATTTAGGAAGGTTTACAACCCATTCTACTACACAGCGGGTTACATTCAGGAAAGGCCTCACAATGCTCGTAGCAAACCTCAAGCAAAACAGACTTCTCAGCAATTGTATTTCTTATCAAAGATCCATAATAAGCAGAAAAGAGAACCTGGCTTTAAACTAAGGCAGGGCTGTCATTTGGATTGTTCCTTTCATCATAAGTATCCACCTCATTTATTTTAGGCTCTTTATTATTTCCTTCCTTCTACTAATTTTGGGCTTGTTCTTTCTGTACTTGATTTAGGTGTACGATTAGATTGCTTATTTGAGAGGCTTCTTGTTCTCTGACTCAGGGTAGTAGTGCTATAAACTTGACTCCTAGAATAAGTTATCCTTCATCCCAAATATTTTGAACTGTTGTGTTTCCATTTGTCTCCAGGAATTTTTCATTTCCTCTTTTGCTTTGTTGGCCCCTGGGTTGTTTTATATTATTTTTTCTCCATGTGGTTGTGTGTTTTCTAGGTTTTTTTTCCCTTATAATTGATTTCCAGCTTAATATTGTTGATAGCAGAAAAGATACTTGGTCTGATTTCAATTTTCATAAATTTATTGAGACTTGTTTCGTGGCCCATTATATGACTGATCCTGGAGAATGTTCCATGGGCACTTGAAAAGAATGGGTGCATTGACAGAATGTTTTACATATCTGTTAAGTCCATTTGGTCTAACGTGTCGTTCAAAGCCACTGTTTCCTCAGTGATAGTCTGTCTCAATGATCTATACATAGAAATAAATGTGGTGCTCAATCCCCTATTGTACTGTGGTTAGTTTGTTCCTTTATATCAGTTAATATTTGCTTTATATATATTAGGTGCTATACTGTTAAGTGTATCAATATTTACAATTGTAGGTCCACTTTTTGGATTGGTCCCTTTATCATTATATAGTACCCCTCCTTGTTTCTTGTTACTGTTATGATTTTATCTAAGAGTTGTTGCCTTATTTTGTTTCCATTTGCATGGAATACCTTTTTCCATCTCTTCAATTTCCTTAGACCTGAAGTGTGTCTCTTGCAGGTAGCATACTTACGGGTTTTTGTTTGTTTTTACCCATTCCATCACCCTGTGTGTCTTGATGAGAGCATTTTAACCATTCATATTTAAAGTAATTATTGATAGGTACATACCTACTGCCATTTGTTTTTCTGGTGGTTTTCAGTAGTTCTCTGTTTTTCCTCTTCCTGTGTTCTCTTATGATTGGTGACTTTCTTTAGTATTATGATTACTTTTAATAAAAAAATAAAGTTGTGGTTCTTATGAAGTTTATAACAACATCGTCTGCATATATTAAGTTAGAACAAATTATAGTAGCACATTTGTACTGTACATTTTATGTATAGGATATTTTATATCTTCATTTTATGTTTCCCTCAACTAATTTTTGTAGCTATGAGTTATTTTGCTACTTTGGCTTTTTAACATTCCTACTACCTTCATAAGTGATTGATCCACTAGTATGACTATAGGTTTCCTTTTACCGAGAACATTCTTTCATAAGGTTCTTCTCATTACGGCCTTGTCTTCTCTGCTCCAAGAAATCCCTCTTAACATTTCTTGTAAGGCTGACTTAGTGATTACAAAATCCTTTAAAATTTGGTTGGGAAACTATCTTTCCATCAATCTTCAATGATATCTTTGTCAGATAGAGTGTTCTGTTATTTTTTCCCAGCCCTTTGAATATACATGCCATTCCCTTCTGCTGAAAAATTAGCTGATAGCTTTATGAGGTTTCCCTTGTATGTGATTTTTTTGTTGTTGTCTCTTGCTGCTTTTAAACTTCTCTTTGTAGCTTCAACTTCTATTTTAAGGATGTGTCTTCTTTGGGACTCTCTATCAGAGATTGTTATAATGTGAAAGTGAGTTGTTTCATGTTGTCCCAGATGCCCTACAACCTATGCTCATTTCTCTTTATTTTTTGATGTTCAGCTTGGATTATTTTCACTATCCTCTCTTCATGATCACTGATAGATTTTTTCTGCCTCTAAACTGCTGTCGATTCTCTCTGGGGTATTTTTCATTTCACTTATTGTATTCCTAAACTATGATGTTTTAATGTTTTCATTGAGTTCATTTACACTTCTCTCCAGTCTGATGAGTGTATTTATAATCATTAAAGTGTGTAATAGGGAGATTGCTTACCTACTTTTTATTTCTGGGGGTTTGTCTTATATTCCTAGGAAAATAGTTCTCTCTCTCCTTATTTTGTTTGACTGTGTTAGGTAGATCCGTCACACACTCTCTCATTCAAAGTAGTGGCCATATGCAGAAAGCATCTGGTGGATACACCATTTTTCCAGGTCACCAGAACCAGGCACTCTAGGGGTGTCTCTTGGTTTTACTGCATGCATTCTCCTGGGAAGACTGGGCTTCAAAGACCGTAGACATGCTGGTGGCTGGTTAAGAGGCCTGGCTCTAATAGCTGCAGGTGTCAGCCCTTACCTACCAGTCAGAAGTTGCCCTGGATGTTTGCTCACCCTAGCTGGAGCTGCTCACTATGTGTAGTGATATAATTGTTTTGGGGGAATGCTGATTCCTCCTGAGGATTCCAGCAGGTGTGGTGAGGCAGGAGCTACTTTCAAGGGGCACCTGCCAGTGGGGGCATGCTGATGAGCTGGTCTGCAGGGGAAGGTAAGTGGTGCTATCACATCAGTCAGAAAGTTTCAGTTCTGAACTCAGAAGTGTCTGGCCAGCTCTGCTGAAGGAGGCAAGAAAAATGGTGCTTGGCACAATATATTGTCTTGGAGAAAGGTATTGCAGATCCCAATACCTCTGGCACACAGGCTAAAATCAGTGAACAAATCTCCTTCACATATAACTCAGTGCTTTAAAACCCCTCTTTCTGTTCTGGGTCTCCGGCTGTGTGATACACTAGCTGGCACTTTAGGATCAGTGTCTAAGTTTTCAATAGCTCTCCTGCTCAATTTCAAAGCCACATGTTATGAAGGTTGTCTTTCCCCTGAAGGTCTGTAGGGCTTGGAGGTGCCTTCTTTTTGGGGGAAGAGCTATGCATTTGTGATATTCCTCCTGAATATAAGGCACCATGCTGGGGGGTTTGGTTCCTGACAACATAGCTGTACCTGCTGCTCTTCTTGATGTGGTTGCTTCTTTTTCTGGGGAAGATCTGTTACGTTAATCTTCAGGTTGCTTTCTGGGGGAATTGCATTATATGCAGCCATTGCCTTGGTGTGTCCATAGTAAGAAGGTGAGTTCAAGATCTTCCAACATTGCCATCTTTCCCTGATGTCTTATCTTTTCGTTTACAGTCCATAATTCCTGAGTAAAATTTAAGGAATTTTTGCCTACCTCAAGGTCATTAACTTCTTTATTTTCAAATATTTTCTTTGTACTTTTTGCTCTTGTATTTATTTGGATCTTAGGTCTCTTTTGAGTTAGTGTGTGTTTACGATGTGAAGTCTCAAGTTCACCATTAGATAACCTTTGCACTATTTTAGAATCAAGCTATCTTGATCTTCATTTGTTTGGCCTCTCCTTGGCTCTAGGGGTGTATATTTTTAATCAAATTTTTTAAAATATTCACCATTATTCCTTAACTACCCCTCTCTATTTGCAAATCCCAATTACAAGATCATTAATATCCTTTCAGTTTTCCCAAAGCGCACAGTTTCAGGGTTCTTTTTCTTCAGGCATTTTGTGCCTTTTATTTGGGAAATTTTTTGTTATAACATCTTCAATTTCAGGAGTGTTTTCTTCCTCAGTGTGCTTTTAATCCTATCCACTGTAAATGGATAAGAGCTTAATTTGCATATCTAAAAGTTGAATTGGGGACTTTGTACATCTTTGACCATCTATAAAATAAGCTGTCATTCCTCTACCTTTTTGAGAAAATAGATGTGATTCTTGTTTTTATGCTAATTATAATCTGTGTCATGTAAGTTTGTTTCTTGAGTGGTTTTTCTCTTCACTATTAGTGGAAGTGTCCTGCATCTTCCTATCCCTGGTAATTATTTCATGCCAGACATTGTGAATTTTATTACTGTTAAATTTATTTGCATTTCTATAGATACTATTGACTTCTATCTGGGCCATGGTTACCTTGGAAACTATTGTCCTAAAATGTTTATTAACTATTATTTTAATACCTCTGAGGTGATTATTGGGACCCTTTTATAATTTGTGAATTTTGTTTATGTCTTGGCCAGCTGTTCCAAGGAATGTAATAATTAACCTTTTCAAATTCCAATGTTTACAGTCATTTTGCTCTGTTATTTTTTTTAATATTTTACTGATGGAAATTTTAATGTATCATATGTAAAAATGTTAAAAACTCATCTTCCTGGCAATTTAATACCTTCTTTTTGCTTTAAGATGAAATAATCAATCTATGGTTTCTAAGAAATAGCAAATCTGAATGTGGTCATCTTAAAACAACCTATAAAAGATAAGATGCTAAAACCTTTTTTGTTGTTGTTGTTGTTATTTGCTTCTATAGTTAAATGCCTCAGAAGACTATTCTAAAACTATACTGGAGACCTTTGTTTCAGAGATAAATTTTCACATCTATCCACTGATTATATATAGCTATATCATAACTACAGATAAATATAAAGCAATGCATAATTTAGTCTATGTGCTATACATTATTCCCTTTTTTTCTTCTTTTGAAACATTTCAAGAAATCACATTAAAGAAAATAAATTGACATACTAATTGTTGAGTGTTGGTTCTAGAAATAGGGTAAAATATAATTATATTAATAATGAAGCTAAATCCTGGATGGGTCAATTTCACTGTAAAAATAACTTTGGCTACCAAAATATCATCTTAAATTTTTATGCCTAGAATCACCTAAAATGAGAGACTCTAGGACTATGAAGAGTTTATTAAGCTAAATTTCATGCTATGACTAAAGAATTTTGAGTGGCTATTTTACCTCAGGTGGAACATTGGATTTAAATTGAAAAAAAATGAGGCCATAGTATTTTAAGATATATACACTTGAAAGCATAAGTATTTAATGAACTACATATAACCATTCAATGTTTTCTAAATAATAGGGAGAAAGGCCCTTAAAAACAAGGGAAAATTAAGCAGCACTATTTTAGAAATAGCTTATTTTCATTATTATTTGATCATGAACCCTAGGGTACAGTGTATAAAAATGAATAAACACATGCATTAAAATTAAATACAAGTGTGATCACAAATGTCACTTTAAAAGAGGAGGTGAAGTAGATGTTAAAACTTACTTTCTCATGTTATTTTATCTTTGCTGCTTTGGTGTATAAACTTCAAACCAATCTGTAGAATGACTGTTGACTCATTTCATACTAAAAATACCAATGGACATCAGTATTTAAAAATATTCCTGGAAAAAGATGGTGGCCTAAGGCTGTCAACTAAATTCCCACAAACTCACTGACTTTGTGTCTCCAAAAAGAGTAATTCCTTTTAAAGAACTGAAGGCTGATGGAACATTTTCTGCAAAGCCAAGGATGGGGAGACCACATCAAGGAAAGATGGACACAAAATAATAATGAGGACTCCACCACCAACACAGTGACCTACTGTCCAGAGGGATATCAGTGGTGGGGACGGGGTCGTCTGTGGTGGACTCAACGATCCTGACACCCAGTAAAAAATAAGTGGTAGTTTAAAGGGTGGCTAGACTATAGCTGAAGGAGAGCCATTGAGTAATTCACGGCATCAGACAAAAAGGCAGGGAGCTGCTGAGGTGCCAGTATGACTGATGTTTTGCTGTCCTCCAGTTTCCTAGTGTGCATGGAAGCAGGGTCCCTAGGCTCTGGCCTGCCTGAAAATGCCACCCAGGTGCAGCACACCTGGGCTTGCGCATGCTCCCTCCAACTATCCTGCCCGAAGGACCGTGTTCTGTACGTCTAGCACGGTACCCAGACCAGCTCCAGATGACCCAGAACCACATCCTTCGGGGGCCCGTGGGCATGTACTTAGACACCCACCCCTCCAAGCCCTGCTTGTATTTCCACCACGGGGACCTTGGCAAAACCTGCCCAAGGGCCTCTGCATTATTGTTCCAGTCATCATGCCAAAGCAGCCACTAAAACAAAGTCTGCACAGGGACTACTCCTCTCTGGGTCCGCTACTTCAAGAATGGGAAAGGTAGCTGGTCTGCCTAATTCATAAAAGCAAACAAAATCATGAAAAACAGAGAAATGCATTTTACGCTCAAGAACACGATAAAACCCCAGGAAAAGAATCCTAACAAAAGAGAGGTAAGTAATTTACCTGAGGTAATTGGAAGTAATACTCATAAAGATACTTTTCATCCATAATTTTCCCGAGTTTGTTGCATAACAACTTCAACAAAGAGATTAAAAATACCCTTGAGGGATTTAACAGCAGAATAGATGATATAGAAGACCCGAGCAGCAACCTGAAAGAGCAGTAAAAACCAAGCTCTCAGAATATATATATTAAAAAAAATGTGACTAGGCTAATGCATCACTGGGATAATATTAACATAAAGCAGAGTAAAATTCACGTTACAGGGGTCCCAGAAGGAACAGGGAACACAACTCTCCCAATGAGGGGAAGAAAACAGACATCCAGACCAGGAGGCACAGAGAGCTGCAAACAAAACGAAGACAAGGAGATTCACCCTGACCCATATTATAATTAAAATGTCAAAAGTTGAAGACTAAGAATCTTAAAAACAGCAACAAAAGAAAAAATGGTCAAATACATTGGAAAGATTGAAAACTATAAGCTGATTTTTCAACAGAAACCTTGTGGTCTAGATGGAGCAGAGGATAACTGTAAAATACTGAAAGGGAAAAACTTACAAGAATTCTTGAACAGCACGATTATTGTTCAGAATTGGAGGATAAATGGAGTTAATAATAAACTATGCACCAGGATGTTTAAAGCAGCATTATCGATAATAGCCAAATTATGGAAAGAGCCCAAATGCCCAGTGACTGATGAATGAAGAATATGTGGGGCATACATACATACAGTGGAATGTCACCCAGTAATCAAAAAGAACTAAATCTTGCTGTCTGCAATGATGTGGATGGAGCTAGAATGTATTATGCTAAGTGAGGTAAGTTAATCAGAGAAAGACAAATACCCTATGTTTTCACTCATATGTGGAGTTTAAGAAACAAACAAGCAAAGGGTGGGTAAAAAAGAGAGAGAAACCAGGAAACAAACTCTTAACTACAGAGAACTGATGGCTACCCGAGGGGAGATGGGGAAGGGGATGGGAATTAAGGAGTGCACTTGTTGTGATGAGCACTGGGTATTGCACAGAAGTGTGGAATAACTATAACATTTATATACCTGAAACTAATAGTACACTGTATGTTAACTAACTGGAACTTAAACCTTAAAAACCAGAGGAGGACCCCAGAAGAAAATTACAGATGAATATCACCAATGAACAGAGATGCAAAAATCCCCAACATTAGCAAAAATGAAATTGGTACGTTAAAAAGATCATATACCACATGCAAATGGGATTTATTCCAGGGATGCACAGATGGTTAAACATGTGCAACAAAATGAGGGATAAAAATCATTGATCATCTCAATAGATGCAGGAAAACATTTGACAAAATCCATGTATCAATGATAAACTTAACCAAGTGTATAAAAGGAATGGACCTCAACATGTAAAGTCCATATAATATGAACTCACAAGTACCAACAGACTCAACAGTGAAACGGTGAAAGCTTTCCCTCTAAGATCACAAGACTGGCCCCTCTCACTTCTTTATATTCAAGTTGATATTGGAAGTCCGAGTCAAAGCAGTCAGGCAAGAAAAAAAAAACATCATGCCATATACAGAAAACTCTGATAACTATGATAAAGAATGCTGAATTCATTTATTCTAAGAAGTAACAGGCTACAAAATGAACACAGGCATAGGCTGCATTTTTCTACACTAATAACCTATCAGAAAGAGAGAGATTAAATAAAATGCATAAGAGAAAATTTATCTGAGAAAGTAAAAGATGGGTACAATACTTTGAAAACATCAAGACATTGATGAAGAAATTGAAGACGTTATGATCATGGATTAGAAGAATTTCTGTATTCAAACATCCATCCTACCCAAAGCAATCTACCGATTCAATGCAATCTCTATTAAAACATCAATGATATTTTTCATAGAACTGAAATAATCCAGAAAATGTGTACATAACCACAAAAGATTCTGAATAGCCAAAGCAATCTTGAGGAAGAAGAACAAATCTGGAGGTATCACACTTCCAGATTTCAAGCTATACTACAAAACCTAGTAATCAAAGCAGTTTCGAACTGTCGTGAAAACAGATACATAAATCAAGGAAAATAAAGAGTCCAGAAATAAACCCATCCGTATATAGTCAATTAACATATGACAAAGTAGGCAAGAAGATATTATGGGGAAAAAGTGTCTTCAAAAAATATTGGAAAATTGGGATCACTATCTTATACCATACACAAACTAGGTTCAAAATTGAAGACTTCAATGTAACCATAAAACTCCTAGAAGAACATGTAGGCATTTAGCTCTTTGCCATGGGCCTTAGCAAACTAAGAAGCTTTAAACACAAAAAGGAAAGCATCAAAATATACAAAAAGCCACCTACTGAATGGGAGAAGATGTTTACAAATCATGCAATCAAAATGGATGATATTCATGTGAAAAAAACTACACAAGAGCAGAGGACTAGAAGTGACATTTTTCCATAGAAAACATACAGATGCTCAGCCGACAAATCATCAGGGAAGTGCAAATCAAAACCCACATACTGGTTAAAATGGCTAAAATCAAGAAGACTATCAGGGTTGGGGAGGATGTAAAGAGAAAGGAACACTCATATACTGATGGTGGGAATGCAAATTACTATACTCACTTGAAAAATAGTATGAAGGTTCCTCAAAGAACACAGAAGAATGACCATATAATCAGGATTGGCGCTCCTGTGTATTTATCTAGAGAGCAAAGAAAACAGATATAGGCACCTTATGGTCACTACAGTATTATTTATAATAGCCAAGATAGGGAAGCAATGTAAATGTCCATCAATAGATGGATAAACAAATGCAGTATACACACACATACACCAAGACACATACACAATGGAATATTACTCAACTTTTTAAAAGGATGAAATCAGGGCACCTGGGTGGCTGAGTTGTTTAAACGTCCAACTTCAGCTCAGGTTATGATCTCACGGTTTGTGGGTTCAAGTCCCACATCAGGCACTGTGACAACATCTCAGAGCCTAGAGCCTACTTCAGATTCTGTGTCTCCCTCTCTCTCTCTGCCCTTCCCCCACTTATGTGCGCACACGCACACACACTCTCTGCCTCTTGAGTGCACACACACTCAAAAATAAATAAAAACTTTACAAATGGATGAAATCTTGCCATTTCAAACAACAGTGATAGACCTACAGGGTATTATCTTAGGTGCAAAAGAATGACATATACCCTATGATTTCATTTATTTGAAATCTAAAAAAATAAACTCATAAATACAAAAAATAAACTATTGGTTAAGGAGACGAAAGGCTTAGAGTGGAATGAAATAGGTGAAGGGGATTAGAAAGTACAAAGTTTCAGTTACACAATAAGTAAGTTATGCAGATATTATAGTATTGGTATATAGTCAATTATGTAACTTTATGGTGACAGTGTCTAAACTTACTATAAAGACTGCTTTTGCAATGTATAAAAATGTCAGATCGCTATAATGTTCACCTGAAACCCATAGCATATTGTGTAGCAATAATACTTTTTTTAAAAAGTAATTCAGTTAATGCTTTAAAGGTCCCTAATGAAACATATCTGGGAAAAGAGAGAATGTTCAATACCGAAGCACAGCAAACAGTGAAGTCTGAGAGGCTGGCCGGGCAGTGGTTGGGCTTTCCTTATACAACAGAAAGATCAAGGACAAATGGTTTCCTTCAAGTGCATTTGGTGCTCTGACTGTATAAGGCTAGATGCTTTATTTCCACATTTACCCAGAGAGTTAATCTTTGGATTTCCAGGTAACTTGTTACAGATGACTACAGACTTTTATAACTGTGAGGCACTGAAAAGGAAGATCTGGGGCACTGGATAAGGAAGGACACGATACTTCATGAATCAGGACACGGATAATCCGTTTCCACTGTGACCCTCTGGGTTACATTAGACATTTCTTCCATGTAGTTAATTTGTCACAGTAATAAGATGAAGTTTCTGGGTATATACAACTAACACATCATCATAAGGGAAATATTACCCATTAAGCCAATGAAGGGCCAGCCAGAAGGTTTACTTGTGGTGATAGGTCTCCTTTATAAGTTCAGAAAAGGGAATTCCTAATGCTCAGCAGTTGAGATGTTTACTGGCCCTCCATTTCCTGAAAACTTGCTGTGCTCAAATTATCATCATTAAAGTTTTTACACAGAGGGGTCACATGTCGGTTTCATTCACATTTCACCCAAAGTAAGTCCCATGATCTCACCTGATGTCAAGGATGCATGAAATGATAATCCTTGATAGGAAGGGCAGCAAATAGGAATACGACCTTCTACATGGGCCTTATTTACTTAGTTGTCTAATTTAAGAATCTAGTCCTAGCGACAATCAAAGATCCTAAGTTGTCCACTTCAATAAATTCTTAGTATTCACTCCTTACTATAGTGATTTAAAAAAAAACAACTAATCTTTGATTAGATACATAGCTGCAGTCACCACACAAATTTTTTTGTATCCCATTACTAAATATAAAAATACATTAGGATATTCAAACAATTTCATTAGGCTTAATTGAATGTTAGATTGAGGCAACATTAGAATAATAGAGAGTCATTCAGATCATGGACTTTGATGTTGTGTTAGCTTTTCTTTGAGTTCTTGCTCTAACAATGCCCAATTTGAATAGGTTAAATATTTCAACATTCTTATTGGTAAATTTAGGATAAGAAAAACTTCTTCATTGAGTCATTGTAAGAATTGAGTATTTGCCACAATGTTTGCCACGTGATAGATGCTTAATATATTGTTGTACATTATTAATAGAAAATAAACTAATCCCAAAGACTCAATGGTGAATTAGGTTAATTTGTAATGGCTATGAGAGAATCATCTGCGGTTTTTAATCTAACTGCCCATCCCTCCACAATCAAGAGTCTGATACACACCCTCTCTGGAGGGACAGTCTCCCTCTTCCTTCTGAATGGTTCTATAAGTCATGAAAGAATAGCATGTTCTATCCTTCAGGTGTGTTGGTGAAGAACAAAGTTTGACAAGCCTTGCCTAGTGAATTCTAGTGTCAGCAGTAGACCTTTCATAAAGTAGTTTCAATTGCTTTAAATCCGGATCTCCATTCACTGATAAGAGTGTTGACTGCTCTAGCTCTTTCTGTAAGCTCATAATTGGGCCAGTGTCATATGCAAATGTTATCAAAATTAAACTAGAATGGACCGTGCATGTGGTGAAATATGTGCATAAAATACAGTATTAACTGTATTAGCCAAAAAAGTCTTTAGAGATTGTCAAGATTGAATAAAGTATTTCTGAATTAAATACTTTATCAGGTGGAGAAATCCTATGTATAATAGTATTATGTAAGGTATTTCAATTAAAATTAAAATCTTCACCACATGCTTTTGCGATTACACGAAAAAAGATACTATTTATACAACAAAGTAAATGCTTCCTATGGATGATATGCATAGTAACTCAAAAGCCTATATTTAAACTCACTTTTGCATAGCTTTTATCAATGTTTCATTTTACTTCTTTTGTGAAAAAACATTTTGTACTTCAATGTCCTTCCCTGCCCCCGCAAAAAACTTTTCTGAATAAAGATTTTGAGAAATATCAATGCCTTCCCATACAGGTTTCAGACTCTAGACAGTAAAATTTTAGTTTAGTTTCGAATATATTGTCCCATAAGGAGGCTTGTCATGTAAACCAATGGATGCATCAAACAATGATTCTTTGCACTAATTAACTTGAGTTGACTAAAAATATTCCACAGCATATGCCATAAAAAAGTTGAGAGCTACTTGTCTTATTCACTATCAGTGCCAAGTTATACTTATCTAGGGGCTTTCTGTCTACTAAAATAACAGTTTTGCTATGCCTAGAGACACTTTCTATCAGTTTTATGAGAGCACACAAACAAGAGACATCAGACGCTTAGGCAGTGGGTATTTATTCTTCACACAACACAGTTGTAGCCATCTTAATCAGCTATATCAATGTGAGAACATTCCTATAGAACATATTACTGATTATTTTGAAACATGTCTACTCAGCTCAGAAGCACTTTCTTTTTTGATGTGTTCATTTTATTACTTCCTTAAACTATTGGAATCCACTTCAATCTTTATCTCACTGTAAAATAGGAAACATCATCACTTTGGCACTTGGTGGATACTACCAATAAACAAAGTTTATAAATGATAGAATGTTAGAAACTTCAATAAAAGCTTTTGAAAGTTAGGTCTTAAAAACAGAGTATTTCAAATTACTTTGAAGGATGTTTCTTAAACAGAGGAGAATTTTCTCCCTCTAGACCTTAGGTAGGTGAAGAATCACCTGCATCAGAATTAGAGTAGACAATGTCAACACAGTGATAGGTACTTACTCTAGCTCCACAGTGAGAAAAATCTCTCCTGATTCAGTGATGGGGAATTAGAACAGGAAAACATAAACATTTGGAACCTACAGCAGAAACATCTACATAGAAAGCAGTTGGATTTGAAATGAAAAACAATTTATGTTTTTAAACATAGCTGACTTTTAAGGAGTATGGATAGTTTTAAACTTAAGCATCTTGATGAATTTGACTATGCAAGCACAAAGTAAAATGGGTACTGAAAAAGTCATGAATTGGTCTACATAATAATAAGGAAATTAGAGTTTCAAGGGCAATCAGACATGGATGAAGGTGAGAGAAGGGAATGGAATTAGTGAAGTGGAAAAAGGCCCAGCAGTACATGAAGTCAAGGAATAGGGGCATGTTTCAGAAAGTGAGGTGGTTTAGATCATTTTTGTGAAATGCAAGCTGTTCAAGTCCCATTTTTTTTTCAGTCGATTATATCGCAATAATGACTACTGTCCTAAATGATTTATTTCTATTTCTAAAAAAACATTTGGGACTTCAAAATATGAAACAAATTCGGTAATTGTAGAAAATAGAACTAAATTCTAGTGAAGACCGTGATAGAATAGGTCTCAAAGTGATTATTAGGTATTTATCTGAGGCTTCCTGTGTCTACATGTATGGAAAAGGCTTGAACCAAACAGGTCTAGATTTCAAGGGACCAACACATGGCGTTCATGAGTCTCATAACATGAAATGGTTTCCTTTGGTTGTTATTTTGAAAAATAGTATTCAGAGATCAAGAAACTGTGGAATAATAAGGTGTATCAAATTTGGAGGCATCTATATGAAACCACAAATATTAGAAAATGGGGAATTTACAGAAAGTTTATTGTGAGAAATGGCATAAATCCCAAATGATGATCTGATATAATTAGATCAGCTTATCAATTAAGGAAGAGAAAATAGGATAGGGGGACACACAGTTGGAGCAAAAGAGAAGATCTGAGAAGACTTTTAATACAGATTTTATAGCATCTCTGAACTTCTGTAGTATTTAAGTAACATGTCTAACTGGCATTTGAATACAGGTATTTAGTCTCTTGAGGTATTCTCATGGGGTTACTAATCCTACTCCTTATTTCCTCTTGAAATGTAACAGAGCTTATGTGGTTTTTTTTTGGCCAAAAAATAATGTGATTTTTATCTAAAAGGTGTTGCTAAAAACATTGCATTTAATGAGTGCTTGTGACATTTTGCTAAATATAAGAAAAATATATTTTGTACTGTTTTATTTTCTTAATTGCCAATAATTCCCCCTGTATTGTTTGAAATGCTGTGTTCTCTTGCAGTGTGATTCATGGTGAGAACATTTTTATGTTAATTAAACCTAGAAGAGGAGGAGTCCAAGCTGGTGGTGTAGAAAGATCCTGAACTCACCTCCTCCCATGGACACACCTAATCTACAGCCACATATGGATCATTTTCCTCTGAAAACTAGATGATCTGTTTGCCACAACAAAGGATAAAAGAACTACACACAAAGATGGGAAGCAGAGGAAGACACAAATTAAAAAAACAACAACCCATCCCTGCTATGGTGACAGGTAATAGGGAGGACTGTCACTGGACAGATGCTCCTTCTAGAAGAATGAGGGATTGATGCCCTACATCAGGCACCTTAGCCCCCTGGACCTGCACCAGAAAGATGAGCCTATGGAACATCTGGCTTACATAGCCAATGGAGCTGTTGTGAGGAAGTCCCAAAGTGCTATAGGAAACTGGGATTCCCATTTTACAGAGGGCTCATGTGTACTCTTACTGTTCCCAAGACCCAGTGGAAAACAAAACAAAACAGTTTGAAGAGTACTTAGACTAAATGTAAGGGGGATTTATTTGCTGATCTAGGGGGCATCAGCTAGAAAGGCAGCAAACAGTTGAGATGATCCCCAGAGAGGAAGGTGCTGGAAGAAGCCATTGTTGCACTCTCCACATTACCTGCTAGCACAGGGGTGTAAGCTTGAACAGAGAACCCTTCCACTACCTTGATTGGAGGGGCTGGGATGGGCTATCACTGCACTTGCTGGGGCAGGCAATTGTGAGCTATTGCAGAGTTCTCCCTAGGTAAAATCTGCTGGCATGGGGGAGTTGTGACACTCCTCCTACCCCCTGATTCGAGATGATAAGCATCAGAATTCATGGCATTCTCCCTCTCCCAGACAAGCCAGCATGCACACACTCAAGACATTTGGTTTCTGCCTTCAAGAAACTGACAAGCATCCCCCACCCACTGCACTCCACAGCTGCCTTGCTAAAGCCAGCAGAAATGTGCAGTCCACACCAGGGACACCCCTTCATTACCAGGCCCTAGTGTGCAGGAGGCCTGGCATTTGAGAACTCCATGGGACTTTAACAATTGTAAAGAGTACTTGGCAAGCCACCACCCATAGGACAATGCACAGACAGTAGACTGAACAAAACTCATTCTTTTATGAAAAAGGCCTATTCACTTAGCCTGATACTGAAGCCTGAAGGAAAGGCATTGTGTTTTCTACACACCTAGAAGCAAAAGAAGTGCTCCCAGGGAACATCAACAGGAAAACACCTGCTTGCACACTCCCTTGGCCTAGCTACAGATCAATGAGACTTCCCAGGAAAGTGCTTATACACTTCTGTGGAGCAATGAGTCTTGCTAATGTCACATAAGACCCATTTCCAGATCTCCTGGTCTGGAGATCAACAGATAGTATAATCATGATCTCATAGGACTGTATATATTTGTATGCTTTAAAAGTTTCTGCCTGAATGTCTGGCTTCCACTTAGCCTCAACATAAGTGCTAAATAAGATTCCTCTTCTTGGATTACTGACAGGTCTTGGCACATCCTTAACAATGGGAGCATGTCCAGAATAAACCAGGTGGTTTAGATAATCACAAAGGCTGGAGAGACAACCAAGAGCTAGGGCAAGGTTGAATGAAAAGCATGAGCTATACAAGGCCACAGCTTCAAGACAAAGAGATACATGTTGCACCTAATACACTGAAACAGAGTCCCGCAAAATGAGGAAACAGATAAATATACACAAAACAAAGAACAAGATGAAACCTCAGAAAAAGGCCTTAATGATGTAAAGGTAAGTAATCTACGTGATACACATATTAAGTAATGGTCCTAAAGGTAGTCACAGAAGTAGAAGAATGAAGAACACAGAGAAGTTCAAAGAGAAAACAAAGTATTTAACAGAAGTGACAGAGCTGAAGGATAAAACAGCTGAACGGAATAAACTAGATGAGTTCAATAAATTGGTGACAAGGAAGAAAAAGCAATGGAACTCACCCAAAGAGCAAAACAAGAAAAAAAAAAAAATCAAGGAACTACTCAGACTACAACAAGTGGAACAACAGCTACAGTATAGGGGTCCCAGAAAAAGAAGATAGAGAAAAGGGCAAAAGCTTGTTTGAAGTCACAATGGCTATAAGCTTCCCTAACAGGGAAGGAAACAAATTGAGGAATGTCAGAATCCAGGAATGTCAGAGAGGTCTAAGTAAGATGAAGCCTAAGAAAGCCACACCATGACACATCATAATTAAAATGTCACAGTTAGAGGGGCGCCTGGGTGGCGCAGTCGGTTAAGCGTCCGACTTCAGCCAGGTCACGATCTCGCAGTCCGGGAGTTCGAGCCCCGCGTCAGGCTCTGGGCTGATGGCTCAGAGCCTGGAGCCTGTTTCCGATTCTGTGTCTCCCTCTCTCTCTGCCCCTCCCCCGTTCATGCTCTGTCTCTCTCTGTCCCAAAAATAAATAAAAACGTTGAAAAAAAAATTAAAAAAAATAAAATAAAATAAAATAAAATGTCACAGTTAGAGAATCTTAAAGGCAACAAGAGGAAAACAACCTTTTACATATAAGAGAAACCCAATAAGGCTATCGGATTTCTCACTAGAAATTTTGCAAACAAGAAGGGAGTGGCTTGATGTATTCAAAGTATGGATAGGAAAAAAAAAAAACAAAAACAAAAAACTTCTAATGAAAACCACCACCATAAAATGTAGGGGAGATTAAAATTTAGAGTTTTGAAATGTGTTCAAATTTAAAGTACACTTACCTTTACGTGGGATAATATACGAAACCTCATATAAACTATAAAGCAAAAACTTATAAATATGCAAAGAAAATGAAAAAGGAAATTAAACACTAAAGAAAGTCATCAAAGGTGAAGAGAGAAAAAAAGAAACCGAAAAGAACTACAAAAAACAAAAAAACAACAAAATGGCAATAAGTATATATCTATCAAAATTACTTTAAATGTAAGAGGACTACATGTCCCAGTCAAAAGATACAGAGTTGCTGAATGGATTTTTTGAAATAAGGACACACACACTAAAAAAGATATTCCTTGCAAATGAAAGTGAAAAGAAAGCTGATGTAGCTATACTCCTATCAAACAAAATAAACTTTAAAACGAAGATTGGAATGCAATACAAAATAGGCAACTACATACTCGTAAATGTTGTATCTTCTGACCAAATTGAGCCTTTTATCAATATATGCACCCAACATAGAAAGACCAAAATACATAGAGCAAATATTAACAGACATAGAGAAAATGACAGCAATACAATAGAACTAGGGAATTTTAACACCCCATTTAATCAATGGATAAATCAACCTCATATGATACATTAGACCAGATGGGCATAACAAATATGCACAGAACATTCCATCCAAAGCAGCAGAATACAAATTCTTTTCAAAGCGCACACACAAATTCTTCAGGTAGGTTACATGTTCAGGCACAAGTCTCCATTTTCTAGAATATTAACTCCTATCAAGTATCTTTTCTCCCGTGAGGGTATGAAGCTAGAAATCAATTATAAAAGGAAAACTGAAGAAGAAGAAATTATAAGAAGAAACATTAACTACTGAATCATAAAAAAAAAAATTAGATAATTTTTAAAAACACCTAGAAACATGGGGCGCCTGGGTGGCGCAGTCGGTTAAGCGTCCGACTTCAGCCAGGTCACGATCTCGCGGTCCGTGAGTTCGAGCCCCGCGTCAGGCTCTGGGCTGATGGCTCAGAGCCTGTTTCCGATTCTGTGTCTCCCTCTCTCTCTGCTCCTCCCCCGTTCATGCTCTGTCTCTCTCTGTCCCAAAAATAAATAAAAACGTTGAAAAAAAAAAATTAAAAAAAAAAAAACACCTAGAAACAAAACAGAAATAGGCCATACCAAAACCTATGGGCTTTAGCAAAAGCAGTTATAACTAGGAAGTTTATAGTAATACAAGCCTACCCCCAAAAAAGAACAGAAATCACACATAAACAAATTAAACTTTACATGTAAAGGACCTATAAAATAAAGAACTAATGAATTCCAATGTAGTAGAAGGAAGGGGATAATAAAGATTAGGATAGAAATACATGATAAACACACTTAAAAGATAGTAAAAAAAGATCAATGAAATTAAGAGATAACTTTTTGAAAAGAAAAATAAAATTTACAAATCTTTAGCTACATTCACCTAAATAAACTTCAATATCAGAAATGAAAGAGAAGTTAAAACTGATACCAAAGAAATAAAAAGTTTAAGAGACTAGTATGAACAATAATATAAAATAGAAACCTTAAAAATTTACAATTTTCCAAGACTGAATAATGAAGAAATAGAAAATCTGAATAGACCCTCCCAGTAAGCCTAACTCCAGGATCACATGATTCCACTGGTAAATTCTACCAAATGTTCAAAGGAAATTTAATATCAATCCTTCTCAAACTCTTCCAAAAACGGTGAAAACAAGTCAAAGCTTACAAACTCTTTTTAATAGGTCATAATTACCCAGATACCAAAACCTGATGACATTCCAAAGCAACAAGGCCAAAAAAGGCAAAAATCCCTGATGAACACAGTTGCAAAAATCCCTATTAAAGTATTAGGGAAGTGAGTTCAACGGTAAATTAAAAGAACCATAAGCCAAGATCAAGTTTAATTTTGCCAGGGATGCAAGGAAGTGTCAACATCCACAAATCAATGTGCTATACTACGTTAACAAAATTAAGGCTAAAAATCATGATCATCTCAATAGATTCAGAAAGGCATTTGACAAAACTGAACATTCTCTTATGATAAAAATCTCAACAAAGAACTTTAGCTCAACATATTAAAGACCATATATGATAAATGCAGATAATAAGCTCAACAGTGAAAATCTGAGCTTTTCATGAGATCAGGAACAAGAAAGGGATGCTTACGATTGTCACCATCATTTGAGATACTATTTGAAGTCCTAGCTGTACCAATTAGGGGAAAAAAAATAGAAGCCATCTAAGCTGGAAAGCAAGAGAACTGTCACTATTTTCAGAGGACATGACGCTATGTATAGAAAACCCTAAAGACTCAACAAAACTGTTCAGAATAAATGAATTCAGTAAAGTTGCAGGATACAAAATTAGTATTTTTTCAACTTTATTTTGAGAGAGAAAGAGCTCACACATGAGCCAGGGAGGTGCAGAGAGAGACAGAATCCAAAGCAGGCTCTGTCATGTCAGCATAAGCCATGAGATCATGACCTAGGCCAAAATCAAGAATCAGACACCTAACTGATGAGCCAGCCAGGTGCCCCCAGAATTAATATTTTTTTATTTTTTATCTTATTTAAATCCAAGTTAGTTAACATATAATGTAATAATGGTTTCAGAAGTAGAATTTAGTGATTCATCACTGACTTATAACACCCAGTGCTCGTCCCCATAAGTGCTGCCCTTACTGCCCATCACCAATTTAACCCATCCCCCCACCCAACACCCCGCCAGCAACCCTCAGTTTGTTCTCTGTATTTAAGAGTCTCTTATGGTTTGCCTCCCTCTGTTTTTATCTTATTTTTCCTTCCCTCCCCCTATGTTCATCCGTTTGGTTTCTTAAATTCTACATTGGAGTGAAATCATATGGTATTTGTCTTTGTCTGACTGACTTATTTTGCTTAGCATAATGCTAGGTCTACATTGTTGTAAATGGTAGCATTTCATTCATTGTTTAAATATTTACTTATTTTGGGGACAGCACAAGTGGGGGTGGGGCGGAGAGAGAGAAGACGACCGAGGATCCAAAGGGGGCTCTGCACTGACAGCAGAGAGACCGATGTGGGACTCAAACTCATGAACTGTGAGATCATGACCTGCGCTGAAGTTGGACGCTCAACTGACTGAGCTGCCCAGGTGCCCCAGGATTTCATTCTTTTGATCACTGAGTAATATTCCATTGTGTGTGTGTGTGTGTGTATACACACACACATACCCCATCTTCTTTGTCAGTTGCACATTTGGACTCTTTCCATAACTGGGCTATTGTTGATAGTGCTGCTATAAATATTGGGCTGCATGTGCCCCATTGAATCAGCAACCCCAAAATTATTATTTAAAAAAATTTAATTTAAAATTAAAAACAAATATCTGTTATATTTCTGTATACCAACAATCATAAGAAATTAATAAAACAATCCTATTTATAATTGCAATAAAAATTACATGGCACCCAGGAATAAATTCAAGGAGGTGAAATATCTGTACACTGAAAACTATAAGACATAAATAACAGAAGTCAAGGAATACACATAAATGGAAAGATATACAGTGCTCATGGATTAGAAAGATGACTATTGTTAAAATGTCATATTATCCATAGCAATCTAAAGATTCAATTCAATCACCATCCAAGTGTTTAGGACATTTTTCACAAAAGTAGAACAAATAATTCAAAAATTTCTATAGAACCACAAAGGACCCTGAATAAACAAAACAATCTTGAAAAAGAATAAATCTGTAAGGTATCATGCAGTTGGGAAAAGATAGTCTTTTCAATAAATGGTATTGAGGAAACTGGAGCAGTATCTTACACTATATACAAAAAACTAACTCAAAATGGATGAAACACATGAATGTAACACCTGAAACCATAAAACTCCTATGAGAAAACATAGATGGTAAGCTCCTTCACATTCAGCTTAGTAATGTGCATTTGGATATGAATCCAAAGGCCAGGGCAACAAAAACTAACAAATATAACTACATCAAAACAAAAATCTTCTGCACAGGAAACAAACCATTAACAACAAAAGTCAACTTATATTTAAAAATCTTATATTCAATAGGGGGTTAATGTCTAAAATGTATTCTAAAAGATACCTAAAACTCAAAAAATTTAAAAAAATCAATTATTAGAGAGTCTGAATTGACATTTTTTCCAAAGAAGATATAGAGTTGACCGATAGGCACATAAAAAAATGCTCAACATCATAAATTATCAGGGAACTAAAAACCCAAACCACAAGGAGATAGCCTTTTATACACATCAGAATGCCTATTAACAATACAAGAAACAGCAAGTATTGGTGAGGATGGGGAGAAAAAGGAACCCTTATGCACTCTTAATGGGAATGTAAGTTGGTGCAATTACTATGGAAATCAGGATGAAGTTTTCTTAAATAATTAAAATCAGGGCTACCATACTATCTAACAGTTCTAGTACTGGGTATCTATCCAAAGAAAACCCAGACTAACACGAGAAGTGACATGTACCCTAGAGTCACTGCAACATAATTCACAATAGACAAGATATGGAAACAACCTAGGTGTCCATCAGTGGAGGAACGACAAAAGATTTAGTATATACATACACGATGGAATCCTACTCAGCCATAAAATGGAAGGGAATTTTGACATTTCAACAACGTGGATGGCTCTTGGGTATATTGTGCTAAGCAAAATAAGTCAGAGAAACACAAATACCACATAATTTCATTTACATGAAATCAATACCCAGACTCATGGACACAGAACAGATTCAGAGTTGCCAGAGGGTTAGATGGGGAGATGAAATGACCGAAAGGGGGTAAGATGTACAAACTTTCAGTTATACAATAAATAAGTCATGGTAACACGTACACCATGGAGAATATGGTCAATAATATTGTATTACCTCAATTAATAAACAAGTTACATTATTGTTAAAGTTATATAAACAAGGACTCCCCTATTTTAAAAAGCATATCAGCAAATGAAATAACTGTAAATACAATTACATATAATATTAGAAGTTCCATAATAAATATGTTTTGATTATTTTAAAAATATTTGAGGATTTGCCTGTTTAATTTTTACCTGTCCTCACTTTTTGAGCTGATTCATCTATTCTGTATGTCAGTCTATCCTCAAAATATTGGTTTTTTTTTTTCATTTCTAGCCAATAATATTTTTTACCCTAGATACTTACCATTTTCTCTCATTACACAAATTGTTCCTTCTGGTTTGGGTATATTGTGATCTGCATTTGAATCTCCTTTGTTCTAAGTATCTCTATAGCTGTACTATAAGAAACCACACAACTGGAAGGGAACAAAGTTCTCAAATGATATTTGTTTTCCAACTGGGAAATGTGTAATTCACTATAATTAAATGTCTATCAAAGATTAAACTTCAAGATTTTACCCCATTTTTGGATTCCATGTTCCCTCCTATTAGTTATAAGCTCTCTCAATCAAAACATAGGCTTAACTACTCCAAAAAAAAAGTAAATAACTAAATATATGGACATATGCCTAATACTATCTAAAAGAAGTATTTATAATGAATATAACTTATATTCATACATAATGACATGTTATCAATAAAGTGATATCCATCTGAATTTTCCCAAATCCCGCTTTCTTTTGGTAACTTTTTCAGGGACTATTGAAACTACCAAAAAATGGGCCTTTCAAAATAGGTAATATACTTCAAGTTCCAAAAACCCCAGCCTTCAATTTGATGGCAAGCACTTACAAAACCAGTGCCATACGCCCACCTTTGAAGGTGTGTTTCCTGTTACCACTGAGTTTTACTATTACTCTGGCTCGGTCAAAACATCAAAAGCCACAGCAGTTCAAACAGGAATGCAGGGATTCATGGTGCTTGCGGTCAAACAGGGGAAAATGAGATTCTGAGGGATAAGATAACGAATAGATTAGTGTCTACAGGAAACTGCTCACCACTTGGGTCTTTGGAGCAGGAGAGAATAGGTGGGATTAATGACAAGTAGAAGTGAGAAGGGCCTGTGAAGCTGGTGCTTGTTTCCTGGAGGATAAGGTTCTCTGTGCAGATGCCGGAAATGAAAAAGCAAGCTGGGAACAGGAGTTAACTACCCATTTGTTGCTACTGAAGTGACTCTTACATGAACAGCAATAAAAAAGAAGACAGGAAAGGAGTTCTATTCCCCCTCTTTCAACTTTCCGTTCCCCTTCAGTACCTTCATCAAGTTGGCCATAGTAGGATATCGTGAGAAAATCCTGATGACAAGAGAGTCAGTCTTAGCCCAGGTATCAGGAAGGGAGGAGAAAGAGTGGAAGCAAACAGAGAGATCATGCAACAACTGCAGACCAGGAGACTAAAGTAGAAGTCTCAGAATAGCCGCCTGTAGTGGTAGAGGCAGAATCTCGATTTGTGAATATATCAGAAAGAATGAGAGGAGAGATCATAGACGCAGGGAGTTTAGATAACTATTTGAAATGTTTAGCTAGCATCATGAATTACCAAGATGGAGGGGTAACTGGAAGGTTATCTTTTTGTTTTAAATCATCTTTGCTAAAGTATAATTTACTATGATCCAACGTACCACAATCAAGATATATAACATTTTCCACCTCATAAAATTTCCTCATGCTCCTTTTCAGTCAGCCCCACCCTCAGCCCAGGCACAGCTCCACAGCTGGTCCCCATTAACCAAGTAAACTTAATGGATATTTATAGAATGCTACGCCCCATGACGACAGAAAACGCATTCTGTTCAAATGCTCATGGACATTCACATAGCTCATCTTCTGTGCCATGATACAAAGAGGAGTCAATGTAAAAGGACTGAAATCGTACACAGTGTGTTCAATGACTGCAAAGGAAGTGAATTAGAAATCAAGTATAGAAAGTATTCTGGGAAATGCCCAAATATGGAGACAATTAAACAAGACACTTCATGTGGAACATGAGTCAAAGAATAAACCACAAAGAAATTTAAAAATATCCCAACTAAACAAATAACTATATTCTCTGGGATGTATGTGAAGTAGTGTTTAAAAGAAAATTTGGTAACTTTACATACACACATGCGCACACACAGAGGAAATGGCTTAATTGAATGCTTTAGCTCCCACCTTGAGGAGTTGGTAAAAATTTTGAAAATGCAAAATAAAGGTTTTAAAGCAACACTATCAATAAATTCAATGCCTGTAAGTTCTTGGTATGAGCATAATTTTTAACAGAATATTTTTTTAAATAAACATTCTCAAAGAGAGGGGTATCCAGATGGTAGAATACAAAGATGCTGAGCCCACTTCCTTCCACCAACACAACAAAACCACACCGACCGGTAGCAAGACTCTCTTCTGCAGATGAGCTGAAGACCAGCACAAGAGCTCTACCAGAATTGAAGATGGAAAGTAAAAGCCACCTCGGGATGGGTAGGAGGGTTAGAGATACGGTCTAGTCAGGATCCACACCCCTGCACAGACTCACAAATGGGAGTGATGACACAAATGCAGAGGTCCTCCTTGAGGACCTAGGGTTTAAGCTCCACAGTCATCACCTTGGGGACCTGCAGTGGAAAGATGAGTCCCCACAAGGTCTGGCTTCGAACCAGTGTGGCTTAAATCCGGGAGAGCCACAGGCTATAGGAAACTGAGACTTTGCCCTGAAAGAGCCCAACCCAAACTCACTTGCTCTGAGTCCCAGTCCAGAGGCAGCAGTTTGAGAAGTGCCTCAGCCCTATGTGAAGAAGACTTACTGATTGATTTGGGGTTGTATTCTTGAGAAACAATGATCTGTAGGAACTTCTTCCGGGAATCGAAGTACTGACAGATCCATTTATTTATTTGTTTTTATTCTCCTCCTACTTAGCTCCCCCAGCAATGGCAAGTGCCTTTTTTGACTTTCTGCATCTGCCCTGCAGGCCAGCACTGTATGCATTTCACTTCAGCATTCCCCTGTAGATCTGACCTGCCTAACCTGCCCACCTCAGCATGTGTTCTTCCAAAGTGGCTCCTGCTTTGACATACCTGGTGGGTGGTCTTGACCTGGACTAGTGCTGCTTCAAAGCAGCTCCTGCCCCAGGGCAGGCCAGCCCCACCCACCAGCATGCTAGTAGCAGGTGCACCCTGGCCTCTTAACCAGCTATTCTAAGGGGTCAGCCCTGACCATCTGTGAAAGTGTGGCCATTGCAACTGGGCACTGCACCTATTTGGGCTAGGGGACAGCCACACCCACCAATGCACCTCCAGCAATTGCAGCCCAGCCCCAACAGGAGGGCACAAGCAGACCTCCTAGGGGATCCCCAAGCATGCTTGGTTCTGGTGACCAAGAGGGATTAACTTCTGGGCCTTCTACATAAGGTCAGTCTCTCAAGACCAAGACCTATAGCTGATCTACTTAATACATGGAAGGAAACGAGAGAGTCGTTCAAAATGAAGAAACAGAGAAATACATTCCAAAAGAACGAATCAGAAAAAAAAGAAAAAAAAAACTAAACAAAATGGATAATAACTTTAACTGATAAAGAGATCACATAATAGAAAAATAAAAAAGAACCAATTGGAGCTGAAGAATTTAATGTCTAAAATGAAAACTACACTAGAGTGATTCAACAACAGATTGCATGACGCAGAACAATGGATCAGTGATCTGGACCACAGGAAAATACTCAAGCAAAACAGCAAATGAACAAAAAATTTTAAAAATAAGGATAGTATAAGCAACCTCTGAGACAACATGAAGCATACAGACGTTTGCATTATAGCAGTCAAAGAAGGACAAGAGGCAGAGTAACGGGCTGAAAACACTTTGAAGGAATAAATCTGAAAAATTCCCTAATCTGGGGAAGGAAATAGACTTCTAGTTCTAGGAATCACAGAGAGCCCCAAACCAGATGAATCCAAAGAAGGTCACAGCAAGACACATTACAATTAAAATGTCAAAAGTTAAAGAATTTCAAAAGCAGCAAAAGAAAACTAGTCATGTACAAAGGCATGCCCATAAGACTGTCAGCTGATTGTCCAGCCAAAACTTTGCACACCAGAAGGGAGTGAAATGATGTATTCAAAGTGCTGAAAGGAAAAGAAAAAAAAAAAACTACAACCAAGACTATTCTACCTGGTTATCATTCGGAAGTAAAGGAAAGCCAACAAGTTTCCCAGAAGAAAGAAAAATTAAAGCACTTATTCACCATGAAACCAGCCTTACAAGAAATCTTAAGGAGACTTCTTTAAGTGAGGTGGGGGTGGGGGGAGTGGAAGATACAACCACAAGTAAAACAGTTATGAAAGAAATAATCTCACTGGTAAAAGCAAAATATACTAAAGTCTATGAATCAACCATTTAGCAAGCTAGAATGAAGGCTAAAAGAAAAAAAATAACAAAAATCAATCATATAAACAATAATTATTTTAAGGAATACACAGAATAAATAAATGTAAATTATGACATCAAAAAACATAAAACCTAGAGGAGATAGTAAGAATGTAGTGCTTTTAGAATGTGTTAAAATGTATATAACCATCACTTAAAATAAACTGCTTTTATGGGTTGTTATATAAGAACCTCACAACAAGCACAAATCAAAATCTATAACAGATACAAAAAAGAAAGAGAAAAAAATCCAAACATAACACTAAAAATGTGATGAAATCTCAAGGCAAGAAAGAAAAAACAAAAAAGTGAACAAATGAGCTTAAGTACATACCTATTAGTAACTGCTATTGATTTGAATGAATTAAATGCTCCAATCAAAAGACATCAAGAGGCTGAATGGATAAAAATTTTTAAAAAATCTATATCTTGCCTGCAAGAGATTCACTTCATACCTAAGGATACACACACACTGAAAGTAAAGGGATGTACAAGATACTCTATGAAAATGTAAAATATTAAATATCAATTCACCAATCATAGGAGTATCTAAATATATAACAGATATAAGGGGAGAAACTGACAGTAATACAGAAATAATAGGAGACCTTAAATCCCACCTACATCAATGAATAGATCATTCAGATAGAAAATTAGTAACAAAATAGTGGCCTTTAATGACATATTAGACCAAATGGACTTAATAGATGTATATGGAACGTTGTATCTACCAGCAGTAGACTACTCATTCTTTTCAAGTGCATATCGAACATTCTCTCCCAGATAGATGATATATATCCAAAAAAAAAAAAGTCAATAAATTTAAAAGATTGAAATCATATCAAGCATCTTTTCCGAACACAACATTATGATACTAGAACTTAAAAAAAAAAAAAAACAAACTAGCAGAAACAAATTAAAATAAGAGTACCATTTGGGGCACCTGAGTGGCTCAGTCAGTTGACTGTCCAACTCTTGATTGTGGCTCAGATCATGATCTCACAGTTCGTGGGTTCAAGCCCTGTGTTAGTCTCTGCACTGACAGTGAAGCCTGATTGGGATTCTCTGCTTCCTTCTCTTTGTGCCCCTCCCCTGCTCGCGCTCTCTCTCTCTCTCTCTCAAAAATAAAGAAACATTGAAAAAAATCCCATTTACACTTACAACAAAAAGAGTAAGTTACTTAGAAATGAATTTAACCAAGAAGGTCTGAAAACTATGACACACTGATGAAAGAAGTTGAAGAGGAATGGTTCTTTCTGTACTCGTGGATTGTAAGAATTAATACTGGTAAAATGTTTATACTACCCAGAGAAATCTATAGATTCAGTGCAATCTCTATCAAAATACCAATTGTGGTTTCACAGACTAGAATAAATAATTGTAAAATTTGTATGGAACCACAAATGACCACACATGGCCAAAGCAAGCTTGAGAAAGAACAAAGCTGGTAGTGTCACGTTCCATGATTTCAAACTCGACTACAAGGGCAAAGTAATCAAAACAATACAGAAGGGACACAAACACAGACACATAGATCAAAGGAACAGAGATCCCAGGAAGGGATAGAGATCCCAGAAAGAAACACATGTTTATAGGGTCAATTAATCCATGACATATACAATAGGGGAAATAGAGTCTCTTAAATACTGTTGGGACAGCTGACATCCACACACAAAAGGAAGAAACTGAACCCCTTTCTTATACCATGTACAAAAATACACTCAAAATGGATAAAAGTCCTATAACTAAGATCTGAAATCTTACAACTCCTAGAAGAAAACATGTTTTAAGCTCTTTGACATCAGTCTAGATATTATTTTGGATCTATCTCCTTAGGCAAGGACAACAAAAGCAAAAATAGATCAATGGGACTACTTCAAACTAAAGGCTTTTGAAAAGCAAGGGAAACCATGAACAAAATAAAAAGATGATCTACTGAATGGGAAAAGATACTTGCAAATGATATATCCAATAAGGTGACGATATCTTAATACATAAGGAACACACACAACAACAAAAAGAAAAAACTCAATTAAAACATGGGTAGAAAATTTGATTGGACATTTTTCAAATAAAGACCTGCAGATGGTAAATAGGCATATGAAATGCTCAACATCACTAATCATCAGGGAATTCCAAATCAATACCACAATGAGATATTACTTTACACTTATGAGAATGGCCATTATCAAAAAGATACGAAATAGCAAGTGTTGGTGAGGATGTGGAGAAAAGAGAACCCTCATGCAATTTTTGATGGGAAAGTAAATTGGTGCAACCACTATGGAAAACAATCTGGAATATCCTCAAAATATTAAAAATACAGCTACCATACCATCTGGCAATTCCACTTCTGGGTATTTATCCAAACAAAATGAAAAGTACTACTTGAAATAGATACATGCACTCCTACATTCATGCAGCAATATTGACAATAGCCAAGATGTGCATGCAACCAAAATGTTTACTGCTAGATACATGAAATGATAGTATATATATGTATACATACACCCTGAAAACGTAGCTATATAAAAGGATGAAACCTTATTATGTGCAACAACATGGGTGGGCCTAGAGGGTGTTAAGCTAAGTGAAATTAGAGAAAAAAAATAAATGCTTTATGATTTAACTTAGATGTGGAATAAAAAACAAATGAATGAGCCAAACAGAAGCAGACTCCTACACAGAACTCTTGGTTGCCAGAGGAAAGGAGTTGAGGGAATGAGTCAAGGGAATGAACACATACAAACTTCCAGTTATAAGTCACTTGCATGTAAAGTACAGCATAGGGAATATAATAAATAGTATTGCAGTAACTTTGCTGATAGTAACAATTTATCATAATGATCATTTCATAATTTATATAAACATTGAATCATTATATTGTACACCTGAAACTAATATTGCATAGCAACTACACTTCAATAAAAAATAAAAACATTTAAAAATGCATTCGTTTATAAATGTAATAAATATCTGTAAATTGCACACACCTATGCATATTGCAGTCACATTGTCCTTCAATTGTTTTTGATATAATATATTCTGGATATTGATTCCTTGTAGCACATATGGATCTACACGTTAATGAAGGGCTACATGGTATGGATGTGCTACAACTGACTTAGTCACTCTCTGTTAGATTTTTTTTTTTAATTTTTTTATTTATTTATTTTTTTATATATATATATGAAATTTATTGACAAATTGGTTTCCATACAACACCCAGTGCTCATCCCAAAAGGTGCCCTCCTCAATACCCATCACCCACCCTCCCCTCCCTCCCACCCCCCATCAACCCTCAGTTTGTTCTCAGTTTTTAACAGTCTCTTATGCTTTGGCTCTCTCCCACTCTAACGTCTTTTTTTTCTTTTCCTTCCCCTCCCCCATGGGTACTCTCTGTTAGATTTAAATTAACTTTCAATCATTTGCTAATGCAAACAATACATTGAAAGTTATAATTCTTTTAATAAATAAAACACACAAAATAATATAAAAACGCTAATATTTTTTTAATTTTTTAATGTTTATTTATTTTTGACAGAGAGACAGAGAGAGAGTGTGAGCAGAAGAGGGACAGAGAGAGAGAGACACACAGAATCTGACGCAGGCTCCAGGATCAGACCTGTCAGCACAGAGCCTGACACAGGACTCGAACTCACGAACTGGGAGATCATGACCTGAGTGGAAGCCGGACGTTTAACAGACTGAACCACCCAGGTGTCCCAAAATTTTTAAGCTGAAAAGATAAAGGGGTATACCTGCCTTGATGAGCAGTGTGAAATGTGTGGAATTGTTGATTCATTACGTTTTATGCCTGAAAAGGCCATAACACTGTATATTGATTATGCTTCATAAAAATTAATATTTTTTTTACAAAAAGGTAAAAGCAGGCAATAGGCAGTTGGCTAAAATCAGCCTGTCTGTGTAACTTTCTTGTTTGTAAGAAAAATATGATGAAAACTGTGTTTTGGAATATTCAGGCACACAATATCCACATATATCTGAAATATCAAAAAGGGATTACTGACAATTAATATGAAATTAGTTATTTATGCATGGTATGTATACAGTTATTTCATTATTTCATTATCCCATTCCCAAATAATGCAAAGTAATGAAATTTTTGGTGATAATTTTGTCCACCTGATAGTTCTGAATTCACCCCAGAAATGTTTTAAGCATTCCTGGCCAATAGTGACAGATAGCACAGTGAAATTATGATGCACTTTTCTTAGATCTTTAATTTCTAGAGGTGAATCTATGACAATTAGTTCCATGAAAACACTTTTTAAAAATGAGTCCAAATAAAGCAACCCTTGTTTTTTTCTTTTTTAAAGATATACTACCAGATGAGAAACTACAAAGTTTTTCTCAACGAGTAACAGATACGCTGGTCAATAGCAAAAATCATTAAATGACATGAATGCCTGGGAAAATACTTCCAGAAAAAATATTTTAAATAAAAGACAATAGACAATGCATTATTTGGAGAAACTAGAAATTGTGAAGAGGTCATACAAGTTATTTACCTTTGTCAACTGAGGTTGCCCATGATTCGGCATTTGAATGAAAATAATTTTTCTGATGACTAATTTTGGGACTGAACACTCTGGTTAACATTCCAGGTGTTTAAATGTTTTAATGATCAATTTGGAAACTTCCAGTTTTGTCTCTCTTTGGTGTTAAATTAGACATTGGAAATTGGCTAGGCCCTTACCTATATATTCTCCCATAATTATTAGAGTGCATACGTCAAATTTTAATGTTTCTGCCTTTGTTATTGATGGAGAATATTTTACTATCTACTGGGGAATAACATTAGTATGATGGTTTTGTGGCGGGTTGCTGTTATATGTTAGCAATAGATAGCACCTGCAATCTCCCAGCCCTTTAAAATAAACATCACACTGATTTACACCCTTCTTCTACATCCTTTGGAATATCTGATACTATCCTCATTAATATGTGGCATATGACTAAGGAAGCAGTTATATTTCTGAGATTCTTCTTCCAAAAGTGCTGCCTCTATTTTATGCTTTTTTAAAACATGTTCTTTTATGTATGAATGTAGGTATTTATGTACTTTTATACTTAAATACTTTTCGAGTGGGACTTGAACTCATGACAGTGAGATCAAGACCTGAGTGGAGATGAAGAGTTGGACACTTAACCAACTGAGCAAGCCAGGTACTCCCCTGCCCCCCCCCATTTTATACTTTCTTAATTAATAATGCTCCTTGGATATAGTCTCTGATTCAGTACACACATAAATGCATATCTGTAAATACACACACATACAAGGAAGCCTATGTATATATTTGTAGCTCACCAATTAGGAAAAGTGTACATTTGAACCTATTGGTTTTGGGTCAAATTAGTACTGACAATCAGCATGTGATATAAAAAAACAAACTCATGGTCCTTAGTTTTCTTCCCCTCAGTCTTACATAAAGACAACTTAAACACATCCCCATACAATCCAACATCAAGGAGGTCTCAATTCCTTCAGAAAAGAAATAATTTTTTTTGGTCTGTTATTTCCACATTTATCCCAAGACTACTTTCCAAGTAGGGATTCACTATTTTCCTCTTGATATAATTTAATTTTCAATTATTTATTGAAAGTTTAAGAACCTGTAATTCTTAATTTTCAAATAACTCACTTAAATCACTTTCATGTTAGTAAGACTGATTTCAAAACCTGTCTGAATATTCCCATCACTCTCCTCAGTTGAAATAACAATCATGAAGTATTTGGTGGTCCGCCATCTTTTGGTTCTCTCAAAGTTTGAAATGTTCAGTTTTGAGGCTTCAACGATAAAAATAAATATGTAAATATATATGATAACTAGGGTATCAAACCCTTTCTCCATTTTTTTTTCTTGTCTCCTCATTTGAGAGAAAAAACGCAGTCTATCCACAGTCAATAGACAGCACTTCTGTGGTTATTTGTGGATGCATGTGGAGTGGAGAAACATGTGGGTCACCCAATGAACGTGTTCCCAATGTATTTTTTAATACATTTAAGGTCATGATTTTTAAATCTTCGCTGTTGATTTTGTTTAAAATGGCCTCCAAGTTTAGTGCTAAAGGGCTACCTAGTATTCTAAAATGTAAAATGGCTGTGATGTGCCCTATGATAAAAATACAGTTGACCTTTGAACACGTGGTGGTTACACTGACCCCCTGTACAGTCAAAAATCCATGTGTAAGTTTTGACTCCCCAGATTTTATCTACTACTACCCTACTGTTGCCTGGAAGCCTTACTGCTAACATAAACAGTTGATTAACACATATTTTGTATGTGATATATATTTGTGTTCTTACAATAAAGTAAGCTAAAGAAAAGAAAATGTTATTAAGAAAACCATAGAGAAAATACATTTACAGTACTATATTGTATTCACTGAAAAACTAATCTGCATATAAACACGCCCACCTAGTTCAAAACCATATTGTTCAAGAGTCAACTGTACATGGGTCAGATAGGCTTTGTTCAGGAATTAATTTACAAATAATATGTATTATACAGGCCCTGTAAATAGAAAAAGACATAAAACAAGGTCCTGGATTGATAGGCTGATGAAAATGTGACCAGAGACTCACAGGAACCTAACTGTGTACTTGCCCTAAGAGCAATGGCTCAGTATTCGTGACTTTAGTGTTCACCTAAACTTTATAGAACAACTTCAAATAATGAGCATTGACTTTGTGTATATATATCATTTATCTATCTATATTAAAGACATTTTAGGGGCGCCTGGGTGGCTCAGTCAATTAAGCATCCGACTTTAGCTCAGGTCATGATCTCGCGGTCCGTGAGTTAGAGCCCCGCGTCGGGCTCTGTGATGACCGCTCAGAGCCTGGAGCCTGTTTCGGATTCTGTGTCTCCCTCTCTCTCTGACCCTCCCCCATTCATGCTCTGTCTCTCTCTGTCTCAAAAACAAACAAACGTTAAAAAAAATACATTTTAAAAGTTTTGTAAAGTACATAGTATGTAAGAAAGCTGTGCACAAAGCATAAAACAAACACAAATTCATTTGATCTTCACCACAGAATTATGTCAACAAATGGTAAGATATGTCAATTAACTTTCAAAGACCATGTAGCTTCTAGATGACACAGCAGACTGGGCATCTCTTTGTCTTCAGAGTTTATATATTTTTTATTACAGCATGCCAGCAGACCGATTTGTAAATTTAGACACTTCTACGTTCCTAAGTATGAATCACATTTTTGCATATGAAATTCAAACTCAATATTCCTCCTACCTCTCTTCTAAATGGCTCTGTATGTTTTCCCCCCCATAATAACAACAACAAAAATCTCTAGCTATGTTTCACCTCATTATCTTTGGATTGAAATCCTGATTAAATAATCTTCTCATTTCATATTCTGATCTCTAACTTTTCAATTCTTAATACCAGTTTTTAAGTTAGTTTTCCTATTTTCTTCTTCAAAAATCAAATTCTGCAGCTGCTTATAATTCCTCTGCAGGTGCCACCGATAATTATTCCCTATGGGTTTCTAGGACAATTCCACCAGGCTCATTTATCACATGCAATTACATCTATTCTACTTTTTAAATGTTTTTTGTTTTGTTTTGTTTCTGGTAGACTTACAAGAAACACCATTATATCAATTTTCAACTAACATCTGTGGATAAAAAGCATTATAATACAAAAGACATGTCTTCAGGGTGCAGCTCAACATTGTGTTTCTTTCTTCACTACTTAAATAGCACTACATTCATTTTATTGTCTTGAAATTTTGGAGGAAAAGGAAAGAAACAAAGCTTATTTTACCATGATAAAACTCGATAGAGTATGGTTTGCGATTAAGGACTTAAGGTTGGCAAGAGAGGGAATAAAGAATAGTGATTTCTTGTACAAAGTTCTCACAATAAAAAGCAGCTGGAGTTAGCTCTTTTTTTTTAAGTATAAAAATAAGCAACAGAAGAAACCTCCTTTTAAACTCACTTCCAGTAACTCTAGGGCTTATTCTTTGTATACTCTTCTTGAGAATGATGGATAATGACAAATAGGAAGAGATCTTGCTTTTCTGAGTATTTATGTCAGGCCTAATATTAAGTCTTTAAAGACAAAGTGGTAACTATTTCAGCTCCGTGTGCTTACATGAAAATCTTTCTTTATAAATTGGTTTATAAGCCTTGGTTTTGTTTTTGTTTTTGTTTTTTTGTATAACAAGCCAGCATATACTACTTTAATTTAGTCAGAGAGGAATGTTGCTTGAAATGTAATTAATTGTAAGAATCTGTTCTGGTAACAGATTCACAATGCAGTTTTATGAGATGCTTAGCTGAATCAGCAGGACAAATTTTGCATCAAGATATCTTGAGAATCAGGATTAGAAACAGAACTCGTTTTGTTCTTAGCAGAATGGTAAAAATTGGGAGAGTTGTTAGCATAAGAGCCTAATAAAGTTGGTCTGTATGTGTAAATTCAGAATCAAAGAGATAAAATATTTTTAGAGAAATTCCAAGAATCTGAAAGGAAAGCTGGGTTTGGGACTTTGAAAATTAAGGCAGGTATATAATATGTGAGGTTCTTCGAGAGAGAATTTTTGTTGATGAAAGTGTTTCCAACTAGCTGGGGGAGATGGAGAACTTGAAGAATCAGTTTGTATAAGTTAGTTTATAAGAGACTGTTGGAGTATCTGCTGGAAGAAAATATAAGATGTATTTGTGAAGTTTCTGAAGGCACATGGGTGAGAGTCAGAGATATAATTGACTAGAAAACAACCCACCCCCAACACTGTGACATACAGTTTGAGACCAATGGAGAGTTGCTACAGGAAGAAGCTGAAGAAATCCTTACAATCAATTCCTCCAGGAAGGCACCACAAAGGGGCAGAAACACACTCTGAATCTGAGGTGCCAGAGTATGACAAAACGGAACACAAGTATTTTACTACTTGTGAACAATTTAGAGGATGGATTTATTACCTGAAATTCTGACAGAACTTGGAGACAGCATCCTTTTGAAATAACTGGTATTCTGGTGGTCATGATATTATTAGTAAGAGTGATGGTGCACCCTTGAGCAGATGTGAAGGAGCATCTCTGAGGGTGGCAATCTGTTTCAACAACTCATAGTACATCTTCTGTGGACAGTTCAAGGTTGGGTGCTGAGGCCTGGAGTGAGAGAACTGACACTTAAGTGGCTTTCTGCTCTAGGGGGTTGCCAGATATTTGAGGAATTGTTGAAGCTTCTCTTAGATAGGACTCTAATTAATGAGAAGAAATGATCAAACACCAGTTATCTGGAACTTAATGAAAGATTAAGCAAAAGAACATGTTGCTAGAAGAGACAATTTTAAAATCCAGGTATCACAGGCAACATCTAAAGCTCGAGGAATTAAAATAATCTCCCTACTATGATCTAATCTACATTTGTAAATTCCACCACTCTAACTACCAGAAAAACCCATGCTGACACAGGTGAAAACCTGGACAGCTCAGAGTTCAACTTGTTTCTCATATTGCAACAGACTATAACAACTCCTTTTATATTGTTTGTGATATAACTTTGTGTCTAATTTAATTTTCTCTGAATTCCCAGTTATTTTTATCAAAATCATCCACATGTAGTTTTGTCTTCTTAAATAATTTTATAATGCAGAATAATGTATAAACATATTTTAATTCTTCTTATGTATTTTCAGGTTCACATTCCTCTAACAGAATGCAATATACTAATGATGCTGGGTTATATTTTAATAGGGCATATATATTCTTGGAGTCTTAACGATTTTCTACACTATGACATTGAAATGTTATAATTAGGTACTATAGGTAATTACAACTTTGCTTTGTCACCTGGTAGCAACTTCCATGAATGTTAGTCTATGCCCACAAGGGGATTTATACACTCAATAAGGTGTGCAAAGGGCACACCCATTATTTAGCACATTGTAGCTGTTTTGATACATAAACGGTTGCCACAAAGAAAAATAGGCTAACCATTGATAAAGGTGACATTAAATTTACCAAAATTAACACTATACAGAGTCATTTTGAAAAGAAAAGCACTGACCCATTACTGTATTTTCAGCTTCTAATATACACAGAATGAAACATTTTCTATGGAGTATAATTAAGACTGTTTTCAATTTTAATAGCAGTAACATTTTTCAACATTGCTCTGATAATTCATCAAAGATAAAACAAAAATTTTTACCAAAGGGTATTTTTGCTTCCAGTTAAAATGTAGATACTTCCAACATAACATCACTCCCAAAGTAATGAGAATACCATGGGATAAGCTATGAAATCATAATGTTTAAAACTATTAAAGATTTTAGATGTAAAAAGAGGCAGATAGATTTAAATCCAGAAATAAACAAGATGCATGGCTGGCCTAAATCACTGAGGAATAGTGGGAGAATGAGCAAATCTGCCATTGACTGGAATAAAGAGAAGCCAGGCACACTTTTAATGAACTTTCGATGGCTGCATGTGGATTGTCTAATGAATTAGAACCCAAGTGGAAAGACAGAAACCCTCCTCCTACCCACCAATTCTGTCGCACAGGGTCTTCACTGTATATGTGGGATAAAGTGAGGTAGAGAAGAAATGAAAGTAATCACTGAAGCCCCCTACCCAAAGGCACAAAGAATCTTCCTGAAAGCACATCAACAGGCTACTAACTACAAGGGGAGAGGGCACCTAAGTGAAGCCCAATCACTTACATGTGTGCTAGGCCTCCACCCCCCAGTGGGAGTGGAAAAAGAGCTTTCACCAAAGGCACTGCAATTCATGAAGGTGGGGCCAAACACTCATGTTAGAGAGAGAAGAGAAATATCTAGTGATCCAGAAGGCTGGAAACAGTGCTATAAAGTACAGAGAAATCAACTGTGGTTTGGAAAACTGATCAATGGACTCTAAAACACGAAGAGGTCTCCATAGTCTTGCCAATACTCAGATCCCAAGACTTGCTATAAAAAAAGTTCAAATCCTGCCTGAAAAATAGTCATAGTCAAATCTAGTCGTGAAGTGAGTCTAACTAAAGCAAACAAAGTTCAATAGCACCTCACCTACTCACTGGATTCACTTAGATCCTACAGTAGTAATCTGACATTTTCTTTTCTTGTATGACTATCATTTACTTCTGTTCCTACCATTCTATCACATATACCATGGCAGGAAGGCAGTCAACAATTATGACCCATGAAGAAACAGGGAACGTGATTCATATTCAAAAGGGAAAAACAGACAATGGGAGCAAATTCTTAGATGACCTGGAAGTACGAACTAGAAGATTTAGAAGCTGGAAACTGGTAGAGTTGGAGGAACCTGAGCCTACCTCATCACACGAATACAACTGGTTAACACTGACATCAGCATAAATAACCTGAAAACTGACAGAACAAACTCTACAACTGAAGGTAGACAAGAGGCCACAGAGAAGAAGGTAGAAACGCAGAGATGCAGTTTGGGAGCAAAAGAGCTGTGGCCATCCACACCGGGAGGAAGCTAGGGTCACCGAGAGGGACAAGAGCCAGACCATCACACCAGGGTGCCTACATGGGGAAGACAAATCCCCCTAACATTTGTCTTTGAAAGAAAGAGGGGCTGAATTTCTTGAGTTCTTACAACCAGTGGGACATAAAAAGCCTAGAATTAAAAAGACAAACAAAACAAAAATGGTGGGCCTCCATCTAGAGCTCAGAGGGCACTAGAAAGCTGGGCCCTGCCCTTAAATAGACAGCATGATAAACAGCCAGGTTCAGTATGGAAGCAGCAGTTTGAAAACTGACGGGGCCACAAGAAAAGGAAAGTGATTTTCTCATCTCAGAGCCTGTCCTGGAAGACAGGCATCACAGGGAGACACCTCCAGGAAGAAAGGTGCTGGCACACTGCATTTTCCTCACCCATCCTTCATAAACAGTATAAGCACAGCCACCTGCAGAAACCAGCACAGTGCCCACATTCACTACCTATCTTGGACCAAGCCCTGCCCCCACATGCTTCTGAGGATCTGCCCTTTCAAGTCATGCATGCCTGCCTCATGTTGGCATTGTGGGTCCCCTCCTCCAAAAAAACAGTCTCAAACTTTGCCAATACCAGATCTCCCAACCTGCACCTTTTGTGAGACCTTGGTTCTGGTGGCAGAGGCATCAGGTCTCATTTTTCAAGGAGACTAGTGCACATCTTGTTAAAATGCATCCCACTAAGCCAGGGACCAAACGCTGCTCACAACGGGCAAAGAGGGTTTCTGCAGACAGTGGGACTTAAGGAAAAAGAGGCAAGGACTCAACAGCAGAGCACACACAAGACACATAGAAGACATTCCCTGAAGCACCAGGGCCTGGGAAACAGAGGACACTGCAATGCAGGACACTATAGGACCTCTTCATCAGGCCAGTACCTTCAAGAGCAGGAGATGTAGATGGCTTTCCTAACACACACAAACAGACACAGAGAACTAGACAAAGTGAAGAGACAAAGGAATATGTCCCAAATGAAAGAACAGGACCAAACCACAGGAAGAGATCTAAATGAAAAGAATTAAATAATATGGCTGATAGAGTATTTCAAGTAATGTCCACAAAGATACTCACTAGACTTAAGAAAAGAATGCAGGGCGTCAGTGAGACCCTAGGCAAAGAGATAAAAAAGAACCAATCAGAGATGAAGAGCAAAATAAATGAGATTAAAAATACATTTGATGGAATAAGTAACTGGCTAGAGAAAACAAAACAATGAATTAATGGCCTGGAAGACAGGGCAATGGAAAGTAACTAAGTTGAGGGAATGAGAGAAAAAAACATATATGCAAATTGTGAATAGTCTTAGGAAAGCATAGTAACATTGGTATTATAGGGATCTGAGAAGCAGAAGAGAGAGGAAAAAGGGCAGAAACTTTACTTGAAGAAATAATAGGTGAAATCTTCCCTAATCTAGGGAAGGAAATAGACATCCAGAACCTGGAGACACATAGATCGCCCAACGAAATCAATCTTAGGAGGTTCACACCAAGAAACATAGTAAGTAAAATTGCAAAAACTAGTGATAAAGAAAAATAAATAAAATCAACAAGAGAAAGGACAGTTACATACAAGGGAACCCCCATAAGATTATCAGCAGACTTTTCAGCAGAAACTTTCCAGACCAGAAGTGAGTGGCATGATATAGTCAAAGTGCTGAAAGGGAAAAATCTGTAGCCAGGAATACTCTGTCCAGCAAATGTATCATCCAGAAAAGAAGAAATAAAGAGTTTCTCAAATGAACAAAAACTAAAGGAGTTTCATGACCACTGCAAGAATTATTAAAGGGGGCCTTTTGAATAGAAAGGAAAGGCCATAAGTGAGAGTATGAAAAGTTAAAACACAAAACACAAAACAATAAAAGTTAAAAACACAAAAACAATAAAAAAAAAGTATTGCTGTAACAGTCAGTCAAGAGATTCATAAAATAAAATGATGTAAAATATGACACCATATACCTAAAACATGATGGGGGACAGGACTAAAGAATGCATTCACACTTAAATGACAACTTCATATAGACTACTATATGCACAAAAGTTTATATACCAATCTATTGGTAACCACAAATTTACAAAAAATCTAAGTAATAGTTATACAAAGAATAAAAATAGAATCCAAGTATATCACTATATAAACCAAACAAACCAAAAAAAAAGAGGAAGATAAGACAGGATCACCAAAAAACCACAAAAGCTACCACAAAAAAATGTAATAAAATGACAAGAAATATATGTCTATCAATAATTATTTTGGCTGTAAATGGACTAAAAGCTGCATTCCAAAGAATAGGATGGCAGAGTGGATAAAAGAATCAAGATCCATCTATATATTGCCTACAGGAGTAGGCAATTTCAGACCTAAAGACACCTGTAGATTGGAAGTGAGGGGACAGAGAAGCATTTGTCATGCAAATAATAATAATAATAATAATAATAGCAATACTTATATCGGACAAAACAGATGTTAGAACAAAGACTATAACAAGAGACAAAGTAGGACACTATATAATAATAAAGGGCACAATCCAATGAGAAGATATAAAAATTATAAATAAATATGCAACCAACATGGAAGAGCCCAAATACATAAAATAATAACAAAGATACAGGAACTCACCAATAGTGATACAATAGTAGTAAGGGACTTTAATACTCCACTACATCAATGGACACACCATCCAAACAGAAAATCAACAAGAAAACAGTGGCTTTGAATGACACACTGGATAAGATAGATTTAACTGATATATTCAGAACATTCTACCCTAAAACAACAGAATGTGCATTCCTTTCAAGTGCACGTGGAACATTCCCAGGATAGATCCCATAATAGGACACAGAGCAAGTGTCACCAAATTCAAAAAGATCAGCCATGCCATGTATTTTTATGCCCACAATGCTATGACACTAGAAATCAGTCTCAAGAAAAACTCTCAGAAGACCACAAATACAGGATAAATAACATGCTACTAAACAATGAGTGGATCAACCAAAAAATCAAAGATGAAATCAAAAATATACAAGGAGATAAATGAAAATGAAAACACAATGGTCCCAAATCTGTTCGATGCAGCAAAATCTGTTCTAAGAGGGAAGGTGATAGCAATCACAGGCCTACCTCAAAAAGAAAAAAAAAAAAAAAAAAAAAAAAAAAAAAACAAACCACCTAATCTTACACCACAAGGAGCAAGAAAAGAACAATAAACTAAACCCACACCAGCAGGAGGAAAGAAAAAAAAACGATTAGAACAGAAGTAAATGATATAGAATCTGAAAAACAAAAGAGCATGGCAGATCAATGAAACTAGGAGCTGGTACTTTGAAAAGACCAAAATACTGATAAACCTTCAGCCACACTCATCTAAAAGTGAGTGAGTGAATGAATGAATGAATGAATGCATAAATAAATAGAAAGGAGCAAAATAAACCAAATCAGAAATAAAAGAGGAAAATAACAACCAACACCGCAGAAATATAAACAAATTTTAAGAGAATATAATGAAAACTTATAAGCTAACAAACTGGACAACCTACAAGAAATGGGTAAATTTCAAGAAAAAGATAATCTACTAAAAGTGAAGCAGGAAGAAATAGAAAATCAGGGCAGAATGATTACCAGTAATGAAATTGAATCAATAATCAAAAAACTCCCAACAAAAAAAATCCAGGACCAGAAAGCTTCACTGGTGAATTCTACCTAACATTTAAGAAGAATTAATACCTGTTCTTCTGAAACTATTCCAAAAAAGTAAAAGAGGAAAGAAGAAAACTTTCAAATTCATTCCGTGAGGGCATCATCACCCTAGTACCAAAACGAAATAATGACACCACAAAAAAGACAAGTACAGGCAAATGTCTCTGATGAACATAGATGCAAGAATCATCAACAAAATAGTAGCAAACTGAAACCAACAATACATTTAAAAAAAAAAAAGCATTCACCATGATCAAGCGAGAATTATTCCTGGATACAAGGATGATTCAATATTTGCAAATCAATCAGTGTGATACATCACACCCAAGAGAGGAGGAATAAGAACCATATGATCATTTTAGTTGATGCAGGAAAAAATCATTTGACGAAGTAGGACATCCATTCACGATAAAAGCCCTCAAGAAAGTAGAGATAGAGAGAACATAACTCTCTATAATAAAGGCCTTATATGAAGAACCCACCAGCAAACAACATACTGAATAGGGAAGAACTGAGAGCAGGTCAGGGACAAGCCAAGAATGTCCACTGTCAGCACTTTTATTCAACATAGTACCAGAAATCCTAGCCACAGCAATTAGAAAACAAAAACAAATAAAATGCATCCAAATTGGTAAAAAAGTAAAACTTGCACTCTTTGCAGATGTTATAAAACATGTAAAAAACCCTAAAGACTCCACCAAAAAACTGCTAGAATGGACAAATAAATTCAACAGTCACAGGATACAAAAATCAATGTGCAGAGATCTGTTGCATTTCTATACACTATTAATGAAGCAGCAGAAAGAGAAATTAAGGAATCACATCAGGCTTGCTGCTGTCAGCCTGTCAGCACGGAGACCATTTCAGATCTGCCCTTCTCTCTCTGCCCCTTCCCCACTTGCATTCTGTCTCAAAAAGAAATCAGCATTTAAAAAAATCTTTAAGAAAATACATTACCATGATCTAGCAATCACACTACTGGGTATTTACCAACAAAGTGCAAAAACACTAGTTCATAAGGGATACATGCACTCCTATGTTTATAGCAGCATTATTTACAAAGTGAAATTATGGAAGCAGTCCAAGTGTCCATCGATAGATGAATGGATAAAGAAGAGTGGTATATTCATATAATAGAATATTACTCAGCCATAAAAAAGAATGGAATCTTGCCACTTACAACACCATGGATGGAGCTAGAAAGTATAGTGCTAAGTGAAATAAATCAGTGAGAGAAAGACAAGTAAGTACCTTAAAAAAAACAAACAAGTAGGAACTAGAAGATAAAGATTTTAAGCAATTAGAATAAATATGTTAGAAGAGCTAGGAAAAAAAACCAGGTAATAAAAAACATAACAGTCACATATAACACTACATATAAAAGGAAACAAATAAATGCAAATACTACAAAGATTATAATACTGCAAACAAAATTCATTTAATTTAATCCTATTCTAATTTGCAGATGATCACAAATATTATTTAAACTGAAAACACACATAAAGCATATTTTGTGAGCAGGGTTTCTAAGATTTGTAGAATTTATATATGAATAATTGGAGAACCAGCAAAAAATAGGGGATAAGGGAGAAAATTTTTGAAGAGATAATGTCATAATTACCCAAAATTGATGAGAAACATCAAGCCACAAATTTAAGAAGCTCATTGAAACTCAAAATTTAAAAGCAAAGAAAATCATACTTGGGCACATCTTAATTGAAACTTGTAAAAAAGTAAGTCAACTGAAAAAAAAACATGAAAAGTGTTAAGAGAATATAGAGATTTGGCATACATGGGATATGTGATATAAATAATGACCATCTTCAGAAACAGAGGCCACAGGGGAAAAATGCCATTTTTAAATGATGTGAGAATAAATTAGTAAACCCTTCCCAATTTAGAATTCTATATCTAAAAAATATATTCTTCAAAAAATGATGCGAAATAAATGTATCTTCATATCATCAAACTTGAAAACAGCTATTCCTGGAGACTAGCAGTGTAAGAAAAGGTGCGGGAGCCTAGATCTATATGAAGAAATGAAAGACACCTTACAAGTAATATTTATGAAATAATCTTTTAAATAACAGTGTTTTTTCTTATTGTAATATATAGTGTGGTAGGCAGAATAATGCCTTCCCACCATTTCCAAGTTTTAATCCTCAAAATTTGTGAACAGGTGCAATTGCGTGGCAAAAGTGAATTAAGATAGATGGAATTCAATCTGCTAATGAGAAGATGTTTGAGTACGATTATCCAGGAGAAACCAATGTAATCACAACAGTTCTTAAAAGTGTAACTCTTACATCAGAGTAGCCATCAGAGTCAGTGTCAAAGTGATGTGTTAGGAGAAAAACGATCAGCCATTGCTGGTTGTGAAGATTGAAACAGGGCAGGGTCACAAGCCAAGAAAAGCAGGCCCCCTCAGGAAGTTGGAAAGGTTAAGAAAATAGATCCTTTCTTAGAGCCTCGGCAAGAACACAACCCTGTTGAAACCTTGATTCTAGCCTAGAGAACCCCATTTAGGATGTCTGACCTCATGACAGATAATAAGTTGGCATCGTTTTAAGCCCCTAGCTTTGTCCTAATTCTGCACAGAGTGGGTGGAAGAAAGATCAATCAATATGCTACTGTAAATTTCTCCCTTGTCAATGGTAAACCAGCATAATCCTATCTGAAGGTTGATATTTTCATAAAGATGCATATTGTAATTAATAAAGGGGTAGAGACAACCATAAATATAATAAGTAAACATGTTTTATCTGAGAGGGCATTAAGTGCTACTGAAAAAAAAATCCCAAGAGAAAGGGCTAGGAAATTCTAAGGATAAAATCTGTGATTTTCAATAAAGTTATCAGAACAGCTACTGTGGAGAAGTGACATTTAAGCAAAGCCTTAGAAAATGCTAGAATTTTAGCTCTGGGATATCTGGGCAAAAATCCTCCCAGATAAAAGGCACAGCCAGTGCAAATCTGTAAGATGTGTGGGGTCCTGGCATGTTAGATAAAGAACAAACAGCCCAGGGTGGCTGCACTGAAACGATCCAGGGACGAGAGTAGCAGGAGTGGAGGTCAAAGGTTACTGAGAGGTCAGACAGCACAGAACTGTAGAGGCCCTTTCTTTTCCAGTGTATAAAAGGGATTATGCTCCATTAAGAACCAGAATCATGGGGCATCCGGGTGGCTCAGTTGGTTAAGCTCAGACCATGATCTTGTCATTCATGAGTTCGAGCCCCACATAGGGCTTTCTTCTGTCAGAACAGAGCCTGCTTTAGATCCTCGGTTCCCTTCTCTCTGCCCCTCCCCAACTTTCTCTCTCTCTCCTCTCTCTTTCAAAAATAAATAAGCATTAAAAAAAAAAGAGGACCAGACTTGTGCTTACATGGGCAGCTTGAAGCCTGACTCCAAGCCTAGGCTGCAGCTTAGTGTTAGTTATGGGAGACAATACAGAAAGAAGGTAAGTGCCTAATTAATCGTTACTCATCTCACAAGTTACAGTCCCACAGATGGAAAACCTTCCTTTTATTCGTATGAGAATATCTTTGCAGGCTTTTGATAGGAGAGTTATGTTAACATATAGGGATCCAATATGTTCTGAGACGGAATGTTCTTTAATATAAAGTTTCAGTATTGTTCTTGTGACGTGGAAACTAAGTCCTTATTAGCAAATTTTTAACAAAATATTCTATTGTAAAATGTGAAGCGTCACTATGGTGATAAAAATTTTCGTGTTAGCAGTTTCCTAATAGACCACGAGGTATTCATTGAATGTAGATAAATGCTATTTAACAACACGGCTGTTAAATAATTTAAAAAGTTTAATGTTATAGGGAAATAAATGAATATTCAGTGTCCTAATCTAGCAATATTAAATGATTTTCCTTTCATAGACATTTTTGTACTTAAAATCAATTATCTTAGGAATAATTGTGATCCTTACCCATAGTCTGTATGTCAGGGGTGACACTGATAAATATGCCACCAAAAATCTTTTGTGTGATAAAAAAAAATTTCCTTCTTCAATATGTGGTTTTTCTAACATTTTCATTTACTAGTGAAATATCCCAGTTTGTAAGTACTGCCTTCATTCATTTGGCACTATGCTAGTTTCTAGGGGTACAACAGTGAATAAAGATAGGACAGGGTCCGTACCTATCTTACTTGTACCTTAAAATCTATACTCAGATGCTATGGTTCCATAGTTCGGCATCAAGATTCTTGGTTATGTATAATTCTCCTACCTTTCCCTATTGAAGAATATCTAATATTTGACAATAGACCAGAACACAAAAAATAAATATGACTCATTAGAAGAGATCACGAAATGATTACAATCTAAATCTGACATGTAATGAGTACAATTCCACCTTTATTCTCCACTATATGAAACTGATAGCATGTCCGTTACATGGCTTTTCTCATCAGGCTAAACTAATCACGATCTACCATTTTACATTGTGTTCTTGTATTCCCCCCCCCCCCACCAGATTTCAGTACATCAGTAGAATGACACCTCAGTATTTTCTTGTTTCTGACAGAGAATCAGTACCTGGTCATTTGTCAGTCATCACAGGAAAGTTTTGGATCTGGAAAGACAAAGATTCCACAGAAAGACAAAGAGATTCTACTGACTTGTGCCTTGCAACCTCTAGGGACCTCTCAGTATAGTGTTAGGTAGATGGTACATTTACCTTCTTAGGAAAAAAAAAAAAAAACAGTAAAAAACCTTCCACATGGAATCCTTTGGGAGGGGCTGTTGTCCATATGCATTTTGCTTTGCTGTCCATATTTATATTTCTTTGCCTCTTGATAAGATTCTGACATATGCTAAGATGGGAACAAGATGTTCAACTCATTAAGCCTATCCTACATCTAGAAAGAGAGAGACAATGTTTTTTTATTACATTCATGTGCTTAGGTCAAGTAGTGCGGTCCTTTGGAATAACAAAACACAACAGAATGCTCCAGAGAAGGGTCAAACTGATGACTGTGATATTGATGGATTAAACTATTAGATATATAAAGGTTATTTGTCATCCTACTCCTGCCATTTAAATGAGTAAGGACCGAGAGAAGAGTTTCTATCAGCTAAAGGGTAAATAAACCAGAAAAGTAATTTTCAAGTCTTCCTTTCATTTGGACTAGCAAAGCCAAAAGAATGTGTTATTGTGTGCTGGTAAAGATATTTACCAAATAAAATTAAGGAAGAACAGAGGAGAACCTTATAAAATAGGTGCAAATGTGCTATAACCCCACTGAGGTCAGAGTATATTTAAAATTGTTCAGATCGGTATCAGTCAAAACCAACTAGGTGATGCTGTAAGTACAAAATAATTCCGAAATCTCACGGGCTTAAAAATCACAGGTTTATCTGTCCTTCATGCTATGTATCTTTCAAACCAACTCTATTCTTACAGAGATTGGTTGCATATTTGTGTCTGTACAATTGCAGAGACTGAAAGAAGGCATATGGTGAACCATGTACTGAATGGTAAGGCTCTGTACAAAATTAGTATAAGCCATTTCCACTTGCACGTTACCCACTAAAACAAGTGGCAAAGTCACAATTCAATGACTGCAGAGAAGTTCAGTGCCAGCATCAGCACCAAAATATCTGGTAAACACCGTTAATGACTCCTCATGACTCTGCTCACCAACTTTGATTTGGAAATATATATCTTTATCTTTAGTTTTCTTTGGAAAAGTAATTACCGTTATACCTGTACCAAAGCAAGGTTAATATATCAAGGTTAACATTTTAAGATGTTTCATCTATCTCTGTAAAATTATTATGCTTAAAGAATTTAACATGACACCTTCTTCACAAACATTTAAGTATACAATACATTATTGTCAACTACAGGCACAATGTGGTACAGCACACGACTAGAAGTTTATTCATCTTCTACAACTGAAATTTATGCCCATGGAATGCCCATCTCCTATTTTCCTAATGGATGGATATAATTTCAGTTTGTGAGCTAAACTTATTTATTTTTCTTTCTTACCATGATGGATGTTAAGTTTTCTTTTTCTGCATTTGTGGTATTAAAGATAATATTCAATGAAGTTTTACCTACCTATCTGTTATTTCTATACAGATATCTAGAGATAACATTGCTAGACAATGTGTTTGTTCATTTTTATTTTTAACAGACACAGAAAATTACCTCCCTAAAACTTGTTAAATTAGTTTGTCTGTCAACAGTAAAAGAGTCACATGTTTCCATTTGTTTAAATTGTGGAAAATTTTATGTGGTCATCATTCACCTTGGGATTTTGAAATTTTTAAACTGGAAACAATGATCTCAGTTGTGTCAAGGTTTAAAATCAGCTTTCACCCTTTTTTGTTCTGTTGGGAAACTCAGGGCAAATAAATTCTATGAACAAAACAACTAACTAAATATCTTTTTGGTAACAGTGACATATGCAAATTTAAGATTTAGAAGTAACTAGATTTGGTACGAAAATATTAACATCTAAAGAGCAATGGCTAATTTTTATTGACTAAAAATTAGTGAAAGGATTTAACCCAGACATAATTTGGATTGAGAAATTTTCACCAGCAGAAATCCTACTTGGCTGAAATAATGACATCAAGGAAACTGATGAGGTTTTGGGGGACAGTGGGGTGTGTGGGGTCTGGAGCCGATGACCAAGAAAGAATTCTTGAAGATGTCTTTGGTGCACAAAAAGGTCATTTTATGAAAGCACTGGGACAGGACAGGTGGGCAGAAAGAGCTGCCCTGGACCATGAGGAGACTGGTTATATACTATGTAGTAGGGGGAGGTAATATCCTAGGGAAGTTTCCAGTCAGATTTTCATATGCTAAAGAAGACTCCCAGGATACTGGAGGCCTAGCTATTGTCAAGCTAAGGTTGGTTTTCCCTGTAGCAAAGCATTAACATTAAGACAGTAGGGAGTTAACTGCAGGCCTCAAGTATTTGTCAATGGGCTGCAGGGTATAAGGAATTTAGTTCTACCTGCCATTTCCTTCTGCCTTTGTTCCCTACATCACCATGGAGGGGTGATGGAGACTTAGGTCCTGGGGACTATGATCTCTATCAGTTAACCATTTGTTTTTCCCCTTTCCTTTGCTCTTGGGCAGCCAAGATTGCCCCGGGAGTATCACACATATCCCATCTGGGGCAGGGTGGGTGGGGAGAAGGTTTGAAGCCAGTCAGCTTGCCTTATGTACCCTCAGGAGAAACTACAATGGCAAAAATAATATTTTGGGAAAACTAATATGCTCTGAAGAAACAATCAGGAAACCAAATATTTGAAATTTATACTAAAGGAATCCATCCTGAGGAAAATTATTTCAATGACATCAGAATGGAATTAAGTGGGAACATATAATGGTGCTATTTAAAAAAAGAGACTAAGTGAAATTGGCTTAATTTCACTGGGGAAATACCTAGTTTCACTGAAAATGGGGTATATCAATTTTGGTATAAATCCCAACATCCGAATTCCGAAGAAAAAGGATTTCAATACACTTACTACAAATTGATCTCTACTTCTACGAAGGTGAGGTAGAAAATACTGAAATGAAAATATGGGTATGGTCATATCCAAGCAAATATACAGTTATGGAAGTTTTAATAACTTATATATTCATTATTTAGAACCCATACACTTTAAAAAACTTTGAAACATTTTCTGTAAAGAAATAATATATTTCAGACTGATTTTGAAAGCTTAAATAATGACCACTATAGGAAATAGGTGTGTATAAATAGATTTCGGGCTTTTCTTACACTCAATGTGGTTATTACTTTTGTTCACAAGTCCTAACTCTGAGAATTCAGGCACATACAAATTGAGTTACACAGTTTGATGTTCTGAACAAAATATCAAACCTGCTTTCTAAGATAATCAAACTTTCCCAATACTAAATTCTGAAAGTAATGTGTTCCCTGGGTACTCATATGAATGACAAAGAACAGGATAATGGACAATCTCCTCAACAGCAGCTTATCAGCAAAGCTAGAAGCATTCTTCATACCTCCATTTATTGACTCTAACCTTAATAAAAGCCAAGGGTATAACATTAAAAATCATGCAATGATGGCATTTCTGCAGAAATCCCTGCCCAAGTTCATGCCCATCAGGTAAGCATTTTTATAATCCAACTTGATGAAATGGTCAAGTTTACACTAATTTGAGATGTGATGGATAGAGGTCTTGCACTTTGGTTATCTTTCTTGAATATCAGTCTTATTCTTTACATGAAAGAAAGTAATTTCAAGTTCAACCTCTTTGACTTGAGCCAGGAGCACAGGGGTTCCAGATTGCTGAAAGAGTAGAGCAAGCATTTTACAACAGAGATTAAAGAGTATAATTTATAGTCTCCACAGATAGAGTGTGACAGAGAGATGGACCAGCATTTTCTCAATGAGTTTTAGGTCATTTTAAAATATGTCCAACTGAGGTCACATGCTGTAGGTGAAAATTTGAATTATACACAAACTTCAGAGTTGCTCCCACAAAACTTTTCTTCTATGAATAAAACTAAAAATTATATTTTCCCAAATATTCCATATATCATTAGTTGGAACCAGCATCCCATTAGACCCTCAAGACAGACACAGGATAGATTTAATTTAGATTTCTAAATTTCCCCCTCCTTTATTCTCTACTTCTAATCGATAATCAATTTCCAGTAAGTTCATCTCTTAAGAATATGTTTATGATATTTCTTTTTCTTCCCTACTCACACAGTCCTCGTTGAACCTTTGATTACTATTACAAGAGACTATCTATGTTCCATCTTTTCCACCAGAGAGGTCTTTAAGACATAACCATTGATCAACACTCAATGACATAAACTTTCGATGTATTTTCCTAGCCATCAGGCAAATGGCTACAATCATTGTCCTGGTATAGGAGAACTTAATGACATATGATAATATCTTCACTTTCAAACTTAACGTTATCTACTATAGAATTATGTGTTACCTCAGCTTTTTTACATTTCCTCTATTTATAGGCATAGCCTTGTCTTTCTAGAAAAGTACTAGAAAATATTTTTTTAAGATTTTTTTAACTATTTATTTTTGAGAGAGAGAGAAAATGAGCAGGGGAGGGGCAGAGAATCCTAAGGAGCAGGGGAGACACAGAATCCTAAGCAGGCTCCAGGCTCTGCGCTGTCAGCACAGAACCCAACGCGGGGCTCAAATCCATGAACCCGCGATCATGACCTGAGCCGAAGTCAGACACCAAACCAACTGAGCCACCCAGGTGCCCTGAAAAGTCCTAGAAATTATTAAAGACAATGCTCCAATGGTTTCTGTGTGAGATTCCTTTTCTGAAACTTCACACAGAGGCAATTGTGTGTGTGGTTACAGTAACAGTAAAATAATGAATGTCACTTGTCAACAAAAATGAAGCATAGTTCATTTGAGGATTATTTTTGTGAGAAAGATTAGGAACTTTCCATAGATGGTCATATGAGGTAGGAAAAACTCAAGGAGATTAATTGAAAGTGGATTGTATTCTAGTGTGATAACAGAGATAAGATTTGGGAAGAAAAGCCACTGTAAGTAATATTTATCAGTTAATGGAAGTGGGGATTAAACAGATTCCACACATGGGGGAGAATTTTCAATATGGTAGACTCTGGGGGTTGAGGTAGATTTTCAATAAAACTGATGATGGGCAAGTTCCAGGACCCAGGTTCTACCCAAAGCTTTCATCTTTTTACTTGCAGTGCTGTACTCTTTTACTTAAAAACAGCCCATAAAAGTGTGTAAGCTCCAGACCCTGAAAACCTTGACAAAAAATAGAATTAAACCAAACAAAAATATAGCAGGCTTCCTTTCTATGTGTTTGCCGGTTTCCTTGAACTTTGACCATCATAGTTTTCTGTTCATGCTTAGAGGTGAGTAGCACAGAGGAAAAGATTTCTTTTTTTATAATTAAAAAATTCATTTGTGGGGCCCCTGGGTGGCTCAGTCCATTAAGCATCTGACTTCGGCTCAGGTCATTATCTCATGATTCATGGGTTCAAGCCCTGTGTTGGCCTCTGTGCTGGCAGCTCAGAGCCTGGAGCCTGCTTTGGATTCTGTGTCTCCCTCTACCTCTGCCCCTGCCCTGCTCACACTCTCTCTCTCTTTCAAAAATGAATATTAAGAGCAAATTTTAAAAATACATAAACATAAAAATAAAAATTCATTTGCTGATGAAGCAAACAATAAGAATCAGAGCATCAGTTTTTAGGCAACAGATGTGTTTCTGTGGGTTTCTTTTCAACTCTTTCTCTCTCTCTCTCTCTCGCTCGCTCGCTCTCTGTGGAATGTCATATATATGTCCCTGCCTGTATTCCTGTATGTTTGTATGTGTACGCGCACACACACACACACGCACACACACATAAATATATATGTATAATATTCCTAAATAATCTCTTAGAAATAATGCAAGCTCTTGCCAATTTCTACTAAATTCCATGCAAAATGGAGAAGGGAAGATCTTCCTCTAAAAGATTTGCTTCATTAGAAAGTAAATAATAACAGTAATAATCTATCAATAACTATGTTATTAAATACATATTTTATGCTTCATTTATTTTTATTCTTTACAAATGTGAAATATAAAGACTAAATATTATTTTGTCTTCTGAGAGTCTAAATCCCTTCAAAGCAATTAATTTCCCACAGGCCAATAAGAACATGTGCAAAGTTAAAACCCACTTCATATTGATTCTTAAGCCTAATATCTTTCTACTAATCCACTGGACCATTCAGTTTGAAAACAATTGCAGCATTCTAGCACCAAAGGAACCCTGGACACTGATTTTGGATACTCTGCTGTTCACTTTCCAAGAAGGAATCCCCAGATCAGAACTACTTGGTTATTTATAAAAGTTACATGCTGTATTTTTTTTTTCCTTTGGAAGCTGTTTACAATACGGTTTTTCTTCCTGGAGAGAGTTTCCTTTCACTCAGGATTGTATTGTATTTATGGACCACTCCTGACAAAATCAGATGCTGCATGTTTTCAGAAGAAAGTGGGTTGTTCATGGGTAAGGAAATAATAGTGTTCCTTCCTCGGTTAAAAGCTCATCTACTGATGTCAGCTGAGAGTTGCATTTCAATACTGGCCTTATTGTTTGCTAGCACCGTAACTATTGAGTAACTAATGAGTTTCATTTTTACTGTCGGTTAAATGAGGATAATGATATTGTACACATAACACTTAAAAAAAAAGTGTATATGCTCATGCAAGTAACAGGTTTAGAATGTTTCTTTCCGCCTTATCGTCTCCTCCCAGCTGATTTTTTTTTAAATGTTTTTTATTTATTTTTGAAGGAGAGAAAGAGACAGAGCATGAGCAGGGGAGGAACAGAGATAGAGGGAGACAGAATTTGGAGCAGGCTCTAGGCGCTAAGCACAGAGCCCGATGCGGGGCTCGAACTCACAAACTGTGAGATCATGACCTGAGCCGAAGTTGGACACTTAACCAACTGAGCCACCCAGGCGCCTCCCAGTTGATTTTTAGGGGAAGATTTTACAGTCACACTGCACTATTTAACAGATTCCTAGTATTTCACTGGGGCTGATTTTACTGTCCACAAGTTCACCTAGGAGAAAAGAAGAGAGGAAACAGGTACGTGCTACCGAAGGAGCCAAGTGATTTCTGCTTCTCTCCAGTCATTCTGGGGGTTAAGTACTTCTTTTTAATTATTTATAAGTGATAACAAGTAATAAAGTACATGAGCTAAATATACAAACCAAAAATGGATAAAGTGATAAGATTTCGATGGCGAAGACTGTGAATCCCAAGGCTAAACTCTACACGGAGGAGCGGGCAGTGCTCTCTTAGTTACAGGTACCATCAACAACTCACCTGTGGCTGCATCCTCGGCCTGGGACTCACTGTACGAAGTCTCCTTTGAAGAACCTGAATCCATACCAGAGAGAAGGCCAAAGTCTGAAACAACCTGAAGGCAGTGAACTCCCAAACATAGGAGAGTTTTCTCAATAAACATGAGAAGATTCAGCTGACCTATCTGTTGGGGACTATCCTAAACAGTCAAAGGAACAGACTCAGCATTTAGTCACAGAACTTTCCTGATTCTTGGAGACAGATCCAAACTGTATTATTCTGCTATTGTCATTCTTCAAAGAAGTGTACGTGGACCAACACCGAAACCAAAGATTCAAATGAGGTATTGAACTTAGGTTTCCTCTGGAAATTTGAAAAACAAAATCAAAAAACAAAGAGTGGGGAATCCAAAACTATGTGGAAAGTATGTATTTGCATTATGTAGTATAAAAAATTATAAATGTTCACAATGAAATATCTCCTTGAATAAAATGGGTGAATTTTGTTTTCTAATTTATTAAAAAATTAACATAAAAGACCTATGGCCTTATAATCAGAAAATATTATCATTATTTTACCATTGCTATTATCTACACATGTAGAGTGTTGATGTTTATCGCAATAATTATCTCAATTTTTAAAACTTCTATCAGTATGTGAGACACGGGGCACTTGAAATTCCATTTGAAACCCCTATTAATAATGTGCTACCTTTTATGACTTACCTTTAAAAATTTACAGTAGACCTATAAAGTATACATATGCCTTAATAACCATCTATTATTTCTTCTGATATGAAATAGTACTTTAATCAGAAATGTCTTCTCTTTAAATTAAGGGTATAAACCTTTCCCAGATTTTATCCTGTTGTCATATAGAACCATCACATTCAATGTTTGATGAATACTAATAGCGATATACTACTTGGAATTTGATAAAAACATGAAGCTTATTTCGAATAGATGTGCTAAATAGCACTAATGTATTTTCCAATATGTTTTCACTATATGAGATTTGAGAGATTTGACAGCTAGGTGATGTGGAAAAAGGTCTTAATGCTAATCAGTAACTGCCCAGCTGAAGATGTAAAAATTCATCCACAGGATAAAGAAAATCGTATGAAGTTAGGAATCCCTTGTATTTATTTCAGATGCATATTCTTATCGTCATAAGACTAAATTCACTTAAAATAGATCTCTAGTTAAATAAAAGGAAGTTTCTACATTAATTTATTCCCCAAGACAATCTGAAAATATGCTTTTTCATGAGCCTAAGAAGTGTGAGCTGGATATATCGGAACCCCCAGAAACACATCCTCATATTTTTGTCTTAAAAAAAAAAACAACAAAGCAGGCCCTTAGTGGACTGAGGTAGCTACAATTACAAAGAGGTAAGTCTTACAACACCAGCCACAGCAGGAAAGGGCCCTGTGTCATATCCGACTTTGTTGGTCTGAACAGTCAACTGGACTAGGGCAGGGGAAAAAAAAAAACCACAATTTGAAAACATTTTTATAAGTTGGAATGAGATATATGGCTTTCATATAATCATGCTCACATCAGAAGAAGAGGTTAATGACTCTCTAGGTGTCTGCTACAGAGCATAATTTGAAATTTTCTTTATATTTACGCTAACAAATGTTGCATAAATTGATTTCACAAAGGTGTACATTACTTGTTTTTCGAATAAAGTGAAAATATGTGAAACTATTTTTGTTAACTTAAGTGTTTCCTAGTATTTTTATTAGACCTGAGGGTAAAGCTGAATCACAAATGAGTAGTTTATGTGCCAATGAGGTATTTTGTATTGAAGCTTTTAACTTGATATCTTCATGAGTTTAAAAATAGTTTTATAGTATTTCTATACATGTAGTCTTATGGGTTTTCCATAAACTTTCCTCTGATTAATGGAAACTCAAGGTCACTCTACTCCTCCATAATAAGGAGTGCTGGTTTCATTTATGGATAAACGTTCATGTTTGATATTTCAGATCTCAGTACAGAAAAATCTCAAGACCTATATTTCCTTTTAGTGTTAGCACAATCTGCAGTTGTTAAGAGAGCTGTCAATCTCTTCTTAATACATTCGAGCCCTTTAGAGAAAAGCATAAGCCAAAGGGGAAAACCCACAGTAGAAAATTTCTGAAGCTGATTACAGAGCAGGCTGAATGGTAGTCAAAGGTAAATTTCCAAAGGGATCCGATTAACATGGCTGTATCAAATAAGAACTGGAGAATAAGCCATTAATTGTATGGCATTTTGTTCTCCTACCTGGTTTTTCATAAGTTGGACTTCCTTCCAGGCTAATTAACCACTAAACATTTTACAAGCAATCCAAGTGCGGAAGCAGTAAAAGATGAATTGCACTTATGAAGTAATTGACAAAGGGTATATTGAATATTTTAAGCAATGATGGTGTGCATCCTCATACCGGAAGAAAGGCTTATGTACTGCCATTTGACAGGTCATTAGTTAATCTTAAACCTCAGGAGCAGATAAAAGAAACTCAAGGCTAAAATGAACTTACGCACACTAGGTGGGGGGTAGTAGCCTCGTGCCAAGATCTTCTGAGAAAACGCTTAGCGTTCTTCCCTTGGCATTATCAAAATACCCCTGGTGTTATCTCAGATGAATTCCCTAGTTATTTTATTTCCTTTTGACAGTAAAGTCAGAACTGACATACCAAGGCACTTCTCAGAGAAATTCAATTACTGAAATGTCTGACAGCTTGCTTTGCCTCTTACTAAAGTTTCCAAAGTTGCTTGAAGCATGTATAATACAGTTTGCTTTGCAAGACATGTGCTGCATCTTATGAATAAAATAAAATACTATCAAAAGAAAGATAAAAGTTTCAGAAACAAAAATTTTCATTCAAAGTAAAAAAAAATCAAAGTAATGATATTAGATTTAGAAATATTTATAATTTTTTATTGAGGACATATGAGCTTTCCTAGTATTGTTCATGGCAGTCAGGAGATAGAATACTAAATTGTTTCTGTTATTAAGAAGACTGAAATCTATCAAACACTTATTGCCGGGAACTCTGAAGTCACTAAAATAGTTTGAATTCAAATGGCGCACTTCAAATTTTAAAATGTTTTTTATTTCTGAATAACACTATATCCGTGTGTTGAGTAACTGCAGTGAATGACGATTGAGGCATGTTTAAGGAGCGTCTGGATCATGTGGCCCATTTTCAAAAATTGGGATAAATATCAGATGAGATAAAGTACTCCATATGTGTATATTATTATGACCCAAAATCTATATAAATTGCATTATTAACATACAATTGCTGTACAAAATAGGTGAGTTATATTTATATCGTGTATTAAAAATGATTTAAAAAAAGTATGCTCAGAAGCAAGATTTCAAGAATTACCTTGCTTCGACTGATTACTATGTTTAACTTAAATTCATATTCTCTTCATCTAATTACAACTCGAGATTAGGCTTCAAAGAAATATTAGGAAGAAGGATGGACAGACACTGTGTCTACATTCTACCACTCTTCCAACTAAGCCTAACTTCAAGGGAGTGGGCAGTAGAGAATTCAATTAAAAACTGCAGTTCTTCCTGTAGTCTGTCTTAGAACGTAAGAGGACATTTGCACTGACTGCCAAATGAGTCACTTATCCTCTAGTTTCTAGAAAAAAATTAATTTAAAGTTAGTGGGTTTTTTTTTCTGAGTTAGACTTAGACACGTTCATCCTATTATTCCAAAGATGGAAGCTACATGCTGTCAAAAATTTGACCTGTGTGGCACTTAATGATCATCTGGTCCCAGCCTCCTCATTGACAATATGAGGAACTCAACATTAAACATTAAATAAATTATAAAATCATGCATCTGTTAGGGAAAAAAAAACACTTGGGTTCTGTACTAACTTACATCCTCAAACACCGCACGTACTTCTAATCATATATAATAATATCTACTTGCACATATCAGCTTTCAAATACCCACTGCCCCATGAACACATTTTAAAAACAAAATTAGACAATGTCTTCCTTGATTTTATTGGTTGTACATTTTCTAGAGAGTAAGTTATGTGGCCTACTTTCAATTATATTTTGTAACAAAAAAAAATCTAATTTTTTTTAGTAATGTAATGTCAATGTGTATTCTTTTTATTTCTAGTGCTTGGCTCCAAGCAGAATTAGCAATAATAGGTAAATGGTTATTTAAAACGCTGTTAAGCCTTTTCAACAAAGTGAATAATAAACCACTGAATGCAATATAAGATTCCAACTTCCCAGGATTTCGATCCAATTAACCTCTTTTCTATCTCTCCTTCTATCACTGCTCTCCCTGGAAAAGCTTCATCTGTATTTAAGAATCTAGCTCGCTGTTTATACCATGATGGACACTGGGAAAAAACACAGCCATGTTGAATGGTTTGTTCTATAGTGAACAAGAGACTGTATGTGAGCATTACAATGCCTTTGGATAGTGGTATGTTTTCTCAGAAAATTCTGTCTTCTACTTTTGTAGGTGAAGACTTCATAACTTCTCTTTTCCCCCTCAAATTGTCCAATCATTCATACTCCTTCTCATTATCAGGTCATGATCCTGATTGACTCTTTCACTAGAAAAGAGAAATAATCAGAAGAGAACAACTGGACATTTATGTTCTGCTTTTTCTTATGTCATGGGTCAAACCAGCTAACAGATTCCATTTCCTTATCCTCCTTCAAGGCCCTGGCTGCTGAGGTTGTTCCCTCTGACTCCTGCAACATAAGCTATTCACCCTCCTATGACTAATTCCCCTCAAGTACACATACATAAGCATGTATCTTGATTGATACATCATAGAGATAGATAGATAGATAGATAGATAGATAGATAGATAGATAGATATGGATGGATAGATGATAGACAGACAGTCAGAAAGAAAGAAAGAAAAAGAAAGAAAGAAAGAAAGAAAGAAAGAAAGAAAGAAAGAAAGAAAGAAAGAAAAGAAAGTCTACCATCTTAAAAATAGAAACTGGAAATAAAAGCTCTTATTTATATACGAGTCAGACACTGCCCTGTTTTTCTCCTCTTAGAGTAAAACTTCTCAAGAGTCTCTGAACTTACTCTACTTCTCCAATTCTCCCTTAAACCTACCTTCATCTGTTTTATCTTTATCACTCCTTGGAAACGTTCCCAAAAAACTACCAGTGACATATAATTCACCCAAACCAATGGTCATTTCCATCTCCATGTTACTCAACTTCTTAGCATTATTTGACACAATTGATCAGTTCCTGCTCTTGAAACACATTTCCCACCCATATTCCAGGACTTCTCTCCTTCTCCCTCTCCCTCTCTCTCTCTTTCCCCCTTGGTTTCCTTTCATTCCATTAGAAGCTTCTTATCTGTCTCTGTTTTGAGTCCTCTTAGTTTTCCTGGTTTCCTTAAGTTCTTTGTTTCTTCAACCTACATTTAGCCATAGGTATTTTCATCCCACTCCATGACTTTTAAATATATATTATGTGGTTGGTAATTCCATCTTAGTCCATTCAGGCTGCTATAACAAAACGCTATTAGGTAGATTATCAACAATAGAAATTTTCTCACAGTTTTGGAGGCTGGAAGTCTGAGATTGGGATGTCGGTAGGGTCAGGTAAGGACCCTGTTCATAGCTGGCACCTTTTCACCATATCCTCACATGGGGAAAGGGATAAGACAGCTCTGTGAGGTCTCTTGTAAATGAATTAATTGCATTCATGAGACTTCCACCTTAATGATTTAAGGCTCCACCTCTCAATACCATCACCTTCGGGGTTTTCAGCATATGAATTTGGCAGCAGTGGGGGTGTACATAGTGAGAAGGACACAAACACTCAGACCACAACACTCTATAAATGGTATCTATGGCTATAACATTTCCTGAATTTATATTTGTATATCCAACTGTCTCTTTAATATTTCCACTTGTATGTAATAAACTCTTACAGAATAACTCTTATGGAACTCTTGCATATAATAACAACTCTCACTTGTATGGAATAATGACTCTTTCATTGTTTAAGAGGCACTCTACCAAGTGTTTTTAGGTACATGGCCCCCAACAACACTATTATAGTACTATGATTTTTACCTTTACATATGAGGAAAATGAAGCAGAAAGAGAGTAAGGAAGTTTCTCAAAGCATCATCTGGCAAATGGCAGAGCTTGAATTTTGGCCTAGGTGTTCTGGCTAGACAGCCCTGATCTTCATCATGATGTTTTACTCATATTTCATCTATCCAAAATGGAACCCTCATAATTAACTCTTTGAATATTCTGTGACTCCAGTTCCCCACCATCTCAGTAAATTTTAACTATATTCCTTCAATCGCTTTGGTAAAAATACCAGGAATAATTTCAATTTCAATCCATTAGGCCAGCCAATCCTGTACCTTAAAATACATCCAGCCCCTAGTCATTTCTCAGATTTCCACTATTAGCATTTTATTCCAAATCAACACGTTTCTTGCTTGGATTATTATACTTTCATCCTAAGATGTTTTTCTGAGTCAGCACTTCGCTTCATCAAATCTGTTCTAAACATGTAGAGTGAGACTAAATACAATCTATTAAGGTTTAATAGTGCAACTCCTCTGCTGACAACCCCAGAAACCTACCTCAGTCAAGAAAGTAAAAAAGTCCTTAACAGAGCTTATGGTGCCAAAAGGACCCGGTCCCCAACACTTCTTTAAGCTCATCTCCTTCTACTCTCCTCTTTAGTCATGGTCTTCTATATCTTCCATATGCCAAGATGCTATGACTTTAGAACCCTGAATTTGTTCTAAAGAGATATCCTCATCAACATCCTCATTAACTGGCTTCCTTGCCTTATGCATTAGAGGCTTGAGTTGTACTCTTTCAGATAGCACTTCCTAAAAGATTATGCCCTATCATTGTCCTTTCCGATTTATAGTACCTTTCAACATTTATCACCATCAGGTATACATTGTACTGGTTCATTTGTATGCTTATTGTAAGTCCCTGCCTCCCCAATTAAAACAGAAGCTCATGGGAGAAGATAACTTTACATCGTTTCAATGTTGTATCCCCCCCAAATTAAAACAATGCCTACCATATAGTAGATGCTTAATCAATACATGGTAGATGAATAATGTATGAACGACAGCCCATCCCACTGAAGATTCAATGGCCAAAAATTTGAGGGAAGAAAAAAGGTTACCATTTGGCTTTGAATTTTACATAGATCTTGTTTTCCAAACCAGAAGAGGCGGCACGTCTTATTTACCACATATTTCAGCTTCCCATACACCAGAAACCAATTTTGAGCCCTTTGGCTCAAAATATAAGGAAAAAATAATATATAACATAATAAGCCATACACATAAAATTATATAAATCTTCTGGTAGATTCAAGAAACATGTACAGTGGTGGCCTGTCTCTGTACAAATAAAATGGAAAGACTAAATGAATTTGAGTTCTCAATATTTATGAATTTGAGTTCTCAATATTTATAACAAAGAGACTATTATTCTGTAACATTGCACACCTTAAAAATTTGAAATCTAAACAATAAATGAGTGAAGGGATATCAGGAATACTTTTCATACAGAAAATGTACTTCTGCCAAGTGGTCATCTAACTTCTGCTACGAGAGTTTTTAGTAATAGAGAAATCACTACATTAAAGTTGAAGCCAATCCCACTATTGGACTGTTATAATGATTAGGAAACTTTTTTTCTTTTATCAAAACTAAATCTGCCTCCTGGTCACTTCATTGCTTTCAGGTTTATTTGGCTACACTAAGTCTAATTGTTTAAAAGAAATGTTTGATATATATGAATATTTTTGACATTTTCATTTAAGCAGAGCTAAATTCTTCACTTTTTTTTGCATTATATATGGGTTTATATCCTTTTTAACTGTCTAAGTTACCCTCTTTTGAATCTACTAGAATTTGTTAACATCTCTTTAATATTAGATTTCCCAGTATTCACTGAAGTACGTTTTAACAATAGCGTCTAAATTCACTAATCCAAGCTGGCACTGAAATGACCACACAACTATAAAAATAGCAAACAGCTGTACCAGTATTGCAAATTAAAGTAGCATGCCATGCACCCTTCAGAAGCTTGAATAAATTTCTTCTGAATTTAAAATAGGTGCTACTAGATAAAAAAAAAAAAAAAAAAAAAAAAAGATGTTTCCACTACCTAACTTGGAAATTCTCTTTACTGAAAATGACTGCACAATGTCAAGGGACACAGGTGCTGTCAGATCACATCGTTCTACAGGAATGGAGCTGAGGTAAATGCAAGATACAGAAAAGTTGGGGAGGTCATTCTTCAGGACACTGACTACTAATTCATATAAACACTATTTGAGTGGCAATACCAGAAAACCTTACAAATACACAATTGCAGGTCTGTGGCAAGCATAATTACAACGCAGGACAGAACCTTTCTAGGACCAGCTGTGGCTGTCATGCCAATGGAACTCAGTGCTTTATCAATATAGAGAAGACACCCTGTTGAATAAATTCTCACTTCTATAGACTAACCCATAATTCATTGTGTTCTCTCACCTTAGGTCAGCCTATTAGCTCATGGAACTTCTGTCAAACTTATGTCAACTGTCCTGATGGCTTAAGGTCTTAAGTCCTTCAGTAAGACAGATAAACAAATAGAAAGTGAATGGATTGAAAAAAGTCATTCCTTTCTGCTCTTGGGAGAATGGTGGAAAACATAAACATAGAAACAAATGGGTCAATCTAAAAAGCTCTTGAAATTATTTTGGAAACAAGTGCTTAAAAACTACTTATAAAAATTATAATGGTTTTATAAGATGTATCAAAAGGCCAAAAGAGCCATGATTCTCTAGCTATTAAAACCATGTTAAAAGAATAAGTGATAAAATAATATTCATTTGAACCATTTGAAATAACTTAATTCCCCAATCCTTCAAAGATACCTGTCAACAAAAAAATTCAGGATTAAGTCTATGCACATACATGATAAATCTTAAACTGAGTATTAGAAAATTAAACTTGTCAAGGTATTAAATAAATAGACCATGAACAAGGATTTTTCCAGAGGTATAAAATCATCCAAAATTAAGAAATCTATTCATTTAACTCCATTAACAGGACAAAAAGAATAACCTAGCTGCAAATATCCAAGAAATATTAAATTTCTAACATATAAGATTTTTAGTATTTATTAGTATTAAAAATTTTAACTATGATAGGAAAAAGATAATTTCTTAAGTTTGTAAGAATATTTACATGAAATATAAAGCCAAAATCCCACTTAAGCATGTAAGAATAAATACTTTCTTTTAAATTCAGGACAAAACATATAGTTAAAATTCACTATCTCAGTGTGCACTGTTTCACATAATTGTTCCAAAAGTGACAAAATGATGCAGTAAGTAAATGAGGAAGAAACAAATATTCATTATTTTCTGACATTACTGTTCACCTGGAAAACACAAATCATCTACTTATCTGTTAAAATTACTAAGACCACTTAGTAAGATTTCTAGATACAAATCAATAGGCAGTAATCAATAATTTAAAGTTACAAAGTGTATTTAAAAAAATAGAATCCATTAACATTAGCAAAGATCAATATGATATGAAAAATCAGCTGAAATATTCACAAACAATATTTTTCAAAAAATACCATATATCTTTACTGAAGGTCAATACAAATTTTTAGTGGATAAATTCAATGATATACAATTACCCATTCTTTCCAAAAAAATCATCAATTTGATGTGTTTTCAATGAAAATACCTATGATTTTTTTGGATAGAAATTGTATAAAAATATAGATAAGTATTCAATATAGTGATAAAATTAGCGAAGAAAACTGAGAGAATATAATTGAAAGAGTAATTGCTTCCTAAAGTATTAAGAATTACATAGAATAGATAGATCATTGAAAGATAATTAAATGTCCTTAAGATTTCAAGGATTTGTTTTAATTTCAAGGATTTTTTTTAATTTCAAGGATTTTTAAATGTGCTAAATATAGCATCATAATTAAAAAGAAATTAAGAATTAGTAAATGGGTGGCATTGAATTACATGTCAACCATCAAGAACAAATTGTTTATAATTGGTAAGGAGTCAACACACATTTCAAAAGAATTAGGTAAGAAAAAAAAGAATAATGAAATAATTACAAGAAAAATATTTGGAAATATTAATATAATTTAGGATGATGAGTGATGTTTGTTCAGGTGTAAAAAGAAAGGCAAAATGTAAAACTAAAAATACACAGGATTTTCTAACAAATTAAATCTGTATAAGAAAATAATTACAAAAAATTAATTACAAAGATCAAATTAAAAAAAAAATACTTTCAGCCTCAGTGACCACCAAATGTTAAAGTACAGGTGTGTAAAAAGTTAACTAATAATGTTTCTTAAAAGAAAATGAACAGGGGCGCCTGGGTGGCTCAGTCGGTTAAGCGTCCGACTTCAGCCAGGTCACGATCTCGCGGTCCGGGAGTTCGAGCCCCGCGTCGGGCTCTGGGCTGATGGCTCAGAGCCTGGAGCCTGTTTCCGATTCTGTGTCTCCCTCTCTCTCTGCCCCTCCCCCGTTCATGCTCTGTCTCTCTCTGTCTCAAAAATAAATAAACGTTAAGAAAAAAAAATTAAAAAAAAAAAAAGAAAATGAACAAAGGGAAGGAAGAAGCAGTCACCAAAATGGGAAAAAAGGAATGTATTAAAAGCATTAAAAAAGTGAATTCAGTAGCAAAGGAGTGCAAAATGATCCAACTTGGCTCAGTTTTAAGAAAATGATTAAAAACAAAAGGGAGAAAAATAGTCATTGAGAATGAGAGTTAAGTGGAAATTGATATTTGCATTTATGGCAGGGTGGTTGTACAATCTGCTTGTAAGATAACATAGACATACGTAAAATAATCTGAGTAATATGCAATTAGATTTTTTGGAGTTAATATTAAGAAAATAACTGAGATGGACATAAAAATATATTTTTGTAATAATATTTCAAGTAGTAAAATTTTAGAATGTCACCACAACCCTTGATTTGTTGATTAACACGGAGTACCTAAAATGGAATGCATGGATTCACCACATTTTGAAGAAATAATATTTCTGCATGGAGATGACAGAGTGAAGTTGTATTATTGAATCTCCTTCCATCAATATCTTATCAAACAGCAAAATAGTAACACACAGATGCACACAGATACACAAGCAGAAGAAATCATACAATAAAAATAGCACAGTTTCATTTGATAAATACTGAAATGTGATAACCAAGAAAGACAGTATCAACTCCATACCCCTCTCCACAAGGCGGTTTGGAAGAATAACGATAAATTAAAATATAATCAGGTAGGGGCGCCTGGGTGGCCCGGTCGGTTGAGCGGCCGACTTCGGCTCAGGTCATGATCTCGCGGTCCGTGAGTTTGAGCCCCGCGTCGGGCTCTGGGCTGATGGCTCGGAGCCTGGAGCCTGTTTCCGATTCTGTGTCTCCCTCTCTCTCTGCCCCTCCCCCGTTCATGCTCTGTCTCTCTCTGTCCCAAAAATAAATAAAAGTTGAAAAAAAAAATTAAAAAAAAAAAATATAATTAGTTATGAACAGAAATGGCCTCTAATATTTCATGGCTGTTGTGAATATCTCCCTAACTTGTATGTCCTTGTCCCCCTGCAGCGAGAAATATTTGAAATCATTGATGCTCTACTAGCATGGATCCATTCGGGGCTTGTAGGGAGCAAATTACTCCATGTCAATCTTTGATAGAGCTATAGTAGGAGCTAGCCATATATTGTTATTGGTTCCCATTTTAAGCCACTGATATTTTGATGTTATTTATTGCAAAATGATACCCAGCCTATTGGGTTTGATAACATGAAGAATTCAGGCAGCAAAGGATATAAATGTTGTCTCCAAGAACCACTTTACATCTGCTGGTAACTATACATCTGTATCGGCAATACAGGTTTCCTATACATTGTGCCCAAGCATTCAAATTACAATACAATAAAATAAGATAAAAACAAAAACAGAGTAGGCACTGGGAATTCTATGGTATCTGGGTAAACTGCCCAATTAAGTCCAGAGAATCAGTTGAAACAGGACTTCTTCCTAAAGATATCTCTGTCTACCAAATATCTAGTTAACTATGCCATGCACACACCCAAATGCTATGGAAAACTTGGTGTTTTCATTGCTGATATAAATAAGTCGTGCTGTAAACAGTGAATAATGGGGTAGATTTCTCTATCTGCCACAAAATACTGCTTTGACTATGCAGTATCTACACTGTGTATCTTGTCATAATTAACTTTTTTTTAGTGTTAAATTATTTTTGAGACAGAGAGACAGAGCATGAGCAGGGGACGGGCAGAGAGAGAGGGAGACGCAGAATGCCAAGCAGGCTCCAGGCTCTGAGCTGTCAGCACAGAGCCCGACGCGGGGCTTGAACTCACGAACGGCAAGATCGTGACCTAAGCCGAAGTAGGATGTCTAACTAAGCCACCCAGGCGCCCCTCAAAATTAACTTTTAAAAAGAGCAACTGCAACACTTGCTTGCAGTCATGATGCCATTACACCATTTATAAATAAAACTGGATGACTCTTTCATCCAAAGGCAATTCACTGGTTTCAACTGAAGATAATTTATGTGTTTAGTTTAAATCAACTGCAGCCAGCAGACCTAGTCAATAACCTTATATGGAAAGATAAATGTTAGAAAACACTGAAAATTATTTAACATTCCTAATTGTATACAAGGGTAAGGATGGCAAGTAACTGGAAAACAAGGGATATTTACACCATCATTCATGTTCTTCTCCATGGACTTTTTCTGGGTACTTGTGCGAATGACTGGGGGCAGATATGAACATGAAATACCTTCCTGGGGTGCATCAATGAAGAAGGAGAATCAGTCATGGCTGGAAAGGAACAAAGCCATGTTTGGGTGGTTTTCCCCTAAGTAACACAGTCTTAAATTCCTGGATGAGGATAGCAGACCCTGTCACCTTGAAGACTTAGGTAGACCTACTAGAGTTGAAGGAAGGAAAAAGTATAGAAAAAAAAAAGTAAAACAAATCCACTCTATCAGGGTAGATTCAAGAAATTTGTCTGGCCTCAGACATTTAAACTCCCAAAATCTGGGAACCAATATAAGATTTCTACCAATTGGCGAATGTTTCCACTACATGTAAACACTCAGGAAATAACAACAAACGGCTACATGAGCACTTCTGGCTCAGTGTAAGAGCAGCTTGGACTCAAACTCATTCCACTTATCAGCTGGACCAAATAAGCCACTCAGTGATTACAGTAAACATGGAAGCATAATATGTCCCCTGGAAATAACATTACTTCAGACCCCTGGTTCATTAATCCACACAAGAAGTAGGTTTTCTTTTTCCCAGGTTACAATAGTTTTAATAAATGACCCCAGGGGCACCTAGCTGGCTTAGTCGGTTGAGTGTCCGACATTTGGCTCAGGTCATGATCTTACAGTTCGTGAGATCGACCCCCACATCAGGCTCTGTGCTGACAGCTCGGAGCCTGGAGCCTGCTTCAGATTCTGTGTCTCCCTCTCTCTGCTCCTCCCCTGCTCACACACTGTCTCTCTCTCAAAAATAAATAAAGTTTTAAAAAAAATTTTTTTAATAAATAAATGACCCCAGATCATGTTGAGGAAGGCTGGGAAGAAGTTATATAGCATGAACTTGTGGTGGTAAGGAATATTAATAAACTATTTTATTTGAGAGGTACTGGCTTTGTTAAAGAATGTGGTCTGGAAAAGAGGCGGCAGCAATGATTATCTTGGTGTCTGAAGATAGACCTCTGTGCCCTAAACTTGACCTTCATTACTCATATCAAAAAGGGATGATTTGCATTCCCACCAACAGTGCAAGAGGGTTCCCTTTTCTCTGCATTCTCGCCAACATCTGTTGTTAATTTCCTACTCTTTCCCGAGTTGTTAATTTTACCTACTGTTGCATTTTAAGAGTTCTTTGTACACTTGGAATTACAGTCTTTTATCAGATGTGTCTTTTAAAAATATTTTCTCCCAATCTGTGTCTTGTCCTCATTCTCTTGATATTGTCTTTCACAGAGCAAAAGTTTTTAATTTTAAGAAAGTCCAATCAGAGCGCCTTGGTGGTTAAGCACCCAACTTCAGCTCATGTCATGATCTCATGGTCAGGGAGTTCAAGCCCCATATCGGGCTCTATGCTGACAGCTCAGAACCTTGAGTCTGCTTCAAATTCTGTGTCTCCCTCTTTCTCTCTGCCCCTCCTCCACTTAAGTTGTCTCTCTCTGTCTCTCTGTCTCTGTCTCTGTCTCTCTCTCTCTCTGCCAAAAAATAAAAAAAAACATAAAAAAAGAAAACAAAAAAAGGGCCTGAGCAATGAGGGGCCAAGAGGGTAGAAGAGCATGGAACTTGGTTTTTTTGCCTCTTTTACCCCTGAAATGCAGCTAGATCAATACCAAACCATCTTGCACACCTAGAAAACTGATCTGAGGATTAACACAACAATCTGCACAACTTGAACCACAGAACTCGGCAGGTACACAGTATGGAGAGGTCAACTGGGGGAGAGAGAAGCTGCAGAGGGTAGGCAGCTGTTTTTGCCTGCAGAGAGAGGACAGAGACAAGGGGAAGGGTATGGGAAAAGCACTCTCCCCCAAAAGCAGCTGGAGAGAAACAGAAACAGTGGACTGAACAAAAAAGGGGAGAAAGGACAAAGGACAAAGGAGAGGGTTTAAATTCCATTAAGACACCATAAACAAGGGAGTGCAGCTTGATACCTGGTGAACCTCTGGTGGGAAGGGAGAATCCCCAGGAGCAGACAGCGAGGTCTGAGGGGTCCTCAGAAAACCAGGGGAGAGGTGGTTTCCCTGCTGGGAGAACATTTGGCAGAGGCTGTGTGGCCTTCCCATAGGCAAAGGTTTCATTGGACCCCAGAGAATAGCCACACTCGCTGGAGTTGGAACAACGACGTTAAGGGTGAGTCTGGGTGCCAGATGGGTGTTCTGATTTACTGTAATCCCTGAAATGCTGCTGCTACACGATTACACGAACGTTTTCTGGGGCAGGCTGGCACCTGGCCCCTGTCTCTGGGCCTCTTGTAGCAGCATAGTTGTGAGAACATTCCAGGGGCCAGGCCAGCACCCAGTCATTGCTTGGTAAGACCCTCCCCTAGAGGGTCTGAGCAGGTCAAAGCCACAGGGCCCTTAGAAGTAAGGAGTTTGGAAACACAGCTCCATCTGAGGTAAAACTCAGGAGGGAGGTGCTGCCTGGCAAGCTAACGGCTTGATCACAAATGGTGTAGAAGCAGGGAGTGGATGGAAGCTGGAGACAAAGGAGGGGTGCTTGATTGCCAGTTGGGGAGAGCACAGAGTTGTGACACTAGAGACTGGGTGAGTGGGTGATACTATTTTCACCCCTCCTACGCATGCACATACACGCCTCCATATGCCACAATGATCCACCCCAGTAAACTAAGCAGCACCATCTAGTGGAGAATGGAGCTGTTACACCAATCCCCACACACTGAGCCAACTGTACTCTAGAAGAAGTCCACAAACCTCTCCCCCTGCTTAGTTTATAAAGTGCTTCATAGTTTGACTTCTAGGGGAACTAGATGTAATTTCAATTGTATTTCATTCTGTTCGCTGGTCCATCTATTCAATTTTTATTTTCTTTTCTCATTATTGAATACGGAAAGAAAAAAATTATTTTTATTTTCCATTTTTACAAAAAAAAAGACTAATTTTTTCTATGTATTTTTTTACTTTTTGTAAATATTTTAAATTCTATTTTACTTTCATCATTTCATTTTATGCTATTTTATTGTATTCATTTTTTTAAAATTTTCAAACATTTTCCTTCATTTCCTTTTCTATTCTTTCCTTTTTTCTCTGTTCTATCAAGCTTCTTTCAACAACCAAACCAAAACACACTAACAGCTAGGATCTTATTTGATTTTTTGTGTTGTTTTTAATTTTTTAATTTTTATTTAAAATTTTTTTAATAATTCTTTTTCTTCCTTAAAAATGATGAAATGAAGGAATTCACTGCAAAAGAAAGAACAGGAAGAAATGACAGCCAGGGACTTAACACAAATACAAGCAAGAGTCTGAAACGGAATTTAGAATAATGATAATAAGAATACTAGCTAGGTTTGAAAAAAGCATAGGATCCCTTTCTGTGGAGATAAAAGAAGTAAAATATAGTCAGGATGAAATTAAAAATGCTATAACTAAGCTGTAATCTCGAATGGATGCCATGGTGGCAAGGATGGATGAAACAGAACAGTGAATCAGCAATATAGAGGATAAACTTCTGGAGAATAATGAAGCAGAAAAAAAGAGGAAAACTAATGCAAAAGAGCACAAGATAAGAATTAGAGAACACAGTGACTCATTAAAAAGGAATAATATCCAAATCATAGGGGTCCCAGCAGATGAAGAAGGAGGAAAAACGGTAGGTTTATGTGAACAAATTATATCAGAAAACTTTCCTAACCTGGGGTAAGACACAGACATCAAAATCCAGGAAGCACATAGAACTCCCATTAGATTCAACAAAAATGAACCATTAAAAGGTATATCATAGTAAAATTCACAAAAGGAAAGAATCATGAAAGCAGCAAGGGAAAAACAAAACAAAACAAAACAAAACTCCTAACCTACAAGGGAAGACAGATCAGGTTCATAGCAGACCTATCCAGAGAAACTTGGCAGGCCAGAAAGGAGTGGCAGGATATATTCAATGTGCTGAACCAGAAATATATGTAGCCAAGGATTCTTTATCTAGCAAGGCTCTCATTCGAAATAGGAGAGATAAAACATTTCACGGACAAAAAAAAAACTAAATGAGTTCATGACCACTAAACCAGCCCTGCAAGAAATTTTAAGGGGGACTCTCAAGGGGAGAAAAAGCGAAAAAAACAAACAAACAAACAAACAAACAAACAAAAAAAGACCAAAAGCAACAAAGACTAGAAAGGACCAGAGAACACCACCAGAAACTTCAACTCTACAGGCAACAAAATGGTAATAAATTCTTATCTTTCAATACTCACTCCAAATGTCAATGGACTAAGTGCTCTAATTAAAAGACAGAGAGTAACAAGATCCACTTATATGCTCTTTATAATAGACACATTTTAGACCTAAAGTCACCTTCAGATTGAAAGTAATAGGATGGAGAACCATCTATCATGCTACTACTCAGCAAAAGAAAGCCAGAATAGCCATACTTATATCAGACAATCTATATTTTAAAATAAAGACTGTAACAAGAGATGAAGAAAGGCATTATATCACAATTAAGAGGTCTACCCACCAAGAAGGCCTAACAATTGTAAACATTTATGTGCCAAATGTGGCAGCACCCAAATATATAAATCAATTAATCACAAACATACAGAAACTCATTGATAATAATACCGTAATAGTAGGGAACTTCAACACCACATTTACAATAAAGGACAGGTCATATAAACAGAAACTTAACAAGGAAAAAATGGGTTTGAATGACACACTTGACCAGATGGACTTAACAGATATATTCAGAACATTTCATTCTAAAGCAGGAGAGTACACATCTCTTCTCCAGTGCACATGGAACATTCTCTGGAAGAGATCACATACCGGGACACAAATCAGCCCTCAACAAGTACAAAGAGATCGAGATCATACTGTGCATATTTTTGGACTACAATGCCATGAAACTCGAAATCAACCACAAGAAAAAATTTGGAAAGATAGCAAATACTTGGAGACCAAAGAACATCCTACTAAAGAATGAATGGGCCAACCAAGAAGTTAAAGAGGAAATTAAAAAGTATATGGAAGCCAATGAAAATGATAACACCACAGCCCAAAACCTCCGGGACACAGCAAAGGCAGTCATAAGAGGGAAGTGTACAGCAATCCAGGCCTTCCTAAAGAAGGAAGAAAGATCTCAGATACACAACCTAACCTTATGCCTTAAAGAGAAGGAAAAAGAACAGGAAATAAAACCCAAAACCAGCAGAAGACAGGAAATAATAAAGATCAGAGCAGAAAGACAGGAGCACCTGGTTGACTCAGTCGGTTAAGTGTGACTTCAGCTCAGGTCATGATCTCACAGTTTGTGGGTTTAAGCCCTGCGTCAGGCTCTGTGCTGACAGCTCAGAGCCTGGAGCCTGCTTCAGATTCTGTGTCTCCCTCTCTCTCTGCCCCTCCCCTGCTCACTCTCTCTCACTCTCTCTCTCTCTCTTTCAAAAAGAAATAAACATTAAAAAAAAGATGAGAGCAGAAATTAATGCTATCAAAACCAAAAGAAAAAAAAAGTAGTAGAACAGATCAATGAAACCAGGAGCTGATTATTTGAAAGAATTAACAAAATTGATAATCCCCTAGACAGTTTGATCAAAAAGTAAAAGGAAAGGACCCAAATAAATAAAACTGAGAATTAAAGAGAAGAGATCACAACCAACACTGCAGAAATACAAACAATAATAGAGAACATTATAAGTTGTAATACACCAATAAAATGGGCTGTCTGGAAGAAATCGACAAATTCCCAGAAACATATAAACTACCAAAACTGAAACAAGAAGAAAGAGAAAATTTGAACAGACCCATAACCAGTAAAGAAATCAAATCAGTAATCCCAAATCTCCCAACAACATGAGTCCAGGGCCAGAAGCCTTTTCAGGGGAATTCTACCAAACATTTAGAGAAGAGTTAACACCTATTCTCTTGAAGCTGTTCCAAAAAATAGAAATGGAAGGAAAACTTCCAAACTCATTCTATGAAGCCAGTATTACCTTGATTCCAAAACCAAAGACCCCACTAAAAAGGAGAACTACAGGCCAATTTCTCTGATGAACATGGATACAAAAATCCTCAACAAGATACTAGCCAACGAGTTAACTAGCCAACAATACGTTAAAAAAACTATTTACCACGACCGAGTGGGATTTATACCTGGGACACAGGACTGATTCAATATCAGCAAAACAATCATGTGATACATCATATCAATAAAAGAAAGGACAAGAACCACATGATCCTCTCAATAGATGCAGAGAAAACATATGACAAAACACAGTATCCTTTCTTGATAAAAACCCTCAGGAAAATAGGGATAGAAGGATCATACCTCAAGACCACAAAAGCCATATACAAAAGACCCGCCGCGAATACCATCCTCATTGGGGAAAAAACTGAGAGCGTTCCCCCTAAGGTCGGAACACGACAGGGATGTCCACCCTCCCCAGTGTTATTCAACACAGTACTGGAAGTCCTAGCCTCAGCAATCAGACAACACAAAGGAATAAAAGGCATCCAATTGGCAAGGAGGAAGTCAAACTTTCACTTTTTGCAGGTGACATGATACTCGACAAGGAAAACCCAAAAGATTCCACCAAGAAACTGCTAGAATTGATCCATGAATTGAGAAATGTCCCAGGATATAAAATCAATGCATAGAAATCAGTTGCATTCCTATACAACAATAATGAAGCAACAGAAAGAGAAACCAAGGAATCGATCCCATTTACAACTACACCAAAAATCATAAAATACCTAGGGATAAACTTAACCAAAGAGGTGAAAAATCTCTACTCTGAAAACTTTAGAAAGCCTATGAAAGAAATTGAAGAAAACACAAAAAAATGGAAAAATATTCTATGCTCATAGATTGGAAGAACAAGTATTATTAAAATGTCAATACTCCCCAATCCAATCTACATATTCAGTGTAATCCCTATCAAAATAACACCAGCATTCTTCACAGAACTAGAACAATCAATCCTAAAATTTGTATGGAAACAGCAAAGACCCCAAATAGTCAAAGCAATCCTGAAATAGAAAAACAAACCTGGAGGCATCACAATCCCAAACTTCAAGATGTATTACAAAGCCCTTCTGGCACAAAAACAGACATTCAGATCAATGCAACAGAATAGAGAACCCAGAAATTGACAGTCATCTTGATGGCCAACATCCAGATGGCCAACCGACACATGAAAAAATGCTCAACCTCACTCATCATAAGGGACATAAAAATCAAAAACACAATGACATACCACCTCACACCTCTCAGAATGGCTAACATTAACTCAGGAAACAACAGATGTTGGGGAGGATGCGGAAAAAGAGGATCTCTTTTGCACTGCTGGTGGGAATGTAAACTGGTACAGCAACTCTAGAAAACAGTATGGATTTTCCTCAAAAAATTAAAAATAGAACTACCCTACAACCCAGCAATTGCACTACTAGGCATTTATCCAAGGGATACAGGTAGGCTATTTCAAAGGGACACAGGCACCCAATGTTTATAGCAGCACTATCAACAATAGCCAAAGTATGTAAAGAGCCCAAATGTCCATCGACAGATGAATGGATAAAAATATGATAAATATATATATTATATATATATATATATATATATATATATATATATATATATATATTACTCAGCAATCAAAAAGAATGAAATCTTTCCATTTGCAAGTACATGGATGGAACCAGAGGGGATTATGCCAAGCAAAATTAGCCAGTCAGAGAAAGAAAATATCATATGACTTCACTCATATGAGGACTGTAAGAGACAAAACAGATGAACATAAGGGAAGGGAAGCAAAAATAACATAAAAACAAGGTGGGGGACAAAACATAAGAGACTCTTAAATACAGAGAACAAACTGAGGGTTGCTGGAGGGGTTGTGGGTAAGGGGATGAGCTAAACGGGTAAGGGGCATTAGGGAGGACACTTGTTGGGATGAGCACTGGGTGTTATAAATAGGGGGTGAATCACTGGAATCGACTCCTGAAATCATTATAGCACTATATGCTAACTAACTTGGATGTAAGTAAGTAAGTGAATGAATGAATGAATGAATGAATGAATAAATAAATAAATAAATAAATAAATAAATAAATGCCTTGGCCAGCTACCTTTTTCTTTTGGTGGGTCAAAATTACTGGTTTTTCACTCCAGTCTTGTTGCCAGTCTGATAATCATGCTTATCTTGTACATGTCAGATAAATTATGTAATTTAGCTACTATGCTCCAAATTTCATCATTTACTTGAAAGGCAAGAAGCTCATTTCAAGGCAGAATTTTCCACTTTATACCTAGGCTACTAAGTACAGCCACTAGGGAGTTCATAAGGATTCTCCCACATCATCACCACTTAGCTTTTAACACTATGGTAAAGGAGAGTCCTTTTCAAGGGACATAGAGTGTAGGGGAATCAGCATATTTTTCAATGCACTCCAACATCCCTCTCTCCATTTATTTTTGGATTCATTTATGATTTCTTACATCTTACATTCATTCAGCTGTTCAGATTTTAGTCCATTAACTGTGCAACCTGTTTGAAAAGTATCAGCTGCCTGAGCTAACACATGGTCATTCTACCCATGTCAAAAGCTCGGTGTGATCTCCAATTGGATTCTCTTCCCTCACACTACCATATTTGAATTAACTCCAGCAGGTATTCTCCCTATTTTTGCTGATACACATTAGTCAAAACCCTGTGATTCTACTGGTATGTAGGAATTTTCACCTGGTATGACATTTTACTTGCCCCCTTAGCTGCTGGTCTCCCCTCCAGATCTGTAAGTCCAGCTTTGCATAATAATGTAGCTTCAACTCAGCACATAGCTGTCCAATTAGGCAATACTTCTCATAGCCCCTCTTGTTGCCAGCCGTACATGCAACTAAGTTATCAACCACATATCATCAGAAGTATTATGTGCAAATTTTGTGTCATTTACTTAAAAAAAATTGTTTTCCTCCCACTTCAAACAGGATCCAAGATGCAGAGCTGAATTAGTTTCTACCATATAGAAAATAGCTCTTGAGTTTTTAGAAAAATAAGATTAAAAGGATCGAAGGGTGTCCCTTGAAAATACACGTTGGAGCAGAAGTACCCTGCCAGCCAGTATCATTCCTGTTTTGACCTTAGAAAAAATTCAGTCTTAATTTATTTTTGTGTCTGTTGATGATGGCATCGAAGCTTGCATCCTAAGTGTCACAACCCTCTGTGGCATGTAGGGACTAAAGACAATGTAAGTTAGTAGGGATAGGTCATAAAAAGATAAGACAATAAAAGTTACTAAGGGTACATCATAAAAAAAATGTGACATCTGGGAGGAAGAGGCTACCTTAGATGCGGGTATTACAGAGCCATTAACCAAGGCAAGAATTATCACTGAGAGACAATTTCTCTTGATGTTTCTTTTCCAAAACTCCCATACAGATGTACATGTTGAGTAAGAGATGGGAACTTCGAAGAAAACAATCTTTAGTTTTCCAGCTTTGAGAATGCAGTTAAGCCATCCTCCAAAGGGAATAAAACCAAGTAGACTCAGGCCACAAATATTTCTGGCTCCCTCACCAACCTCTAAGAATAATGGAAATTGTCTTTTGCTACCCTTGCAGGAGAAAATATGACATGAAAGGAGAAAATTAAGTGTGGTGTAATACTTCTTTGAAGAAACAGTAAATGACAGAACTATTTTTAAAAAATTGAAATAGCCTGAGAGAAAAAAGAAGCCCAAGGATATTATACTCAAAAAAGATAGTGATCAAATACAGGCAAGAAGCTAGTAACTTTAAATGTGTCGATTTTAAAAAAACAATAAAGTGAGCCTACCAAGATCTGACTCAAAATAACTCAGGGACGGAAAACATATTAAAGGGATTTGTGGTCAACAGTGAATGCAATTAAGTACAAAACAAAAAAGAACATTTGTGGGATTTATGGATTAGTGTAGGGAATGGTTTTTTACTTTAATGATTATTTGAGATTGTGGACTTTTCTAGGGTTTTCCCTTCTTTGTAGTATTGTTTGATTATTTAAAAGAATCATGTTTCTTTTTAATAAATATAATTATTCCAAGATTAAAGAAATACAGTTATTTCACAAGAATCACTAGTAGCAAGATAAATCCATGCTGGTATTGAATAATAATGGACTCTATAAAAATACCATGTTATCTATTTAAAAATGTGATCAAACTGGCAATTTGTATAAACAGATGCTTATAAATAAAATGAAACCCTTACGTTTTTCTTAGCATTGATCAAAATCTCAACAATTTGAGATTTTAGGCTTTCTCATGAAACAATTCCTCATGTTTTGTATCACTCTTTTGGATTCATACCCACTTAATATGCCACTGGGGATGGGGGAGGAAGTCCTTATAAAGATAGGAAAAGATTAATTGCTCTGTAGTGACGATAAATAACCATCAGAAACTGTGAAAACGTTTTCAGTTGATCACTGGCAACTCAGCTGTTCCAACCAATGTTAGAACTTAACTTCTAAAGTCAGTGGTAAGAAACAGAGTTATTCCATAAACACAGCCTAATGTCATCTATCACCAGCCTCTTACCTGAGTAACCACAATTGTACAGAAAACGTCCATACACTTTACCTTCAGAAAGCCTGCCAATCCCTGTCTTCAATATTCTCACAAATCTAAGATCGTCAGGCTGCTCTATTCAAGGAAATAATGTCTGACTCTGCTAGACTAAGAAACAAATTCAGAATCATCTCTTTACTTCAGATGTTAAATGGTAGTTTCCTGATCATTTTGGAGGCCTGACTTAAAGACACTCAGCTGACTGAATCTAGGAGGTCTCAGACCAACATGGATTCTCACCAGATTCCTTATGCCCAACCATCATTTTTCCTTGAGATCTACTGTCTCAACAATGAGTTGAGCTCTAAAGAGTTTCACTGAGCCATGATGCTGAATGTATTTTGTTAGCCTAGGATTTATAACCAAATAGATTATTATATGAGGTTACTAAACCTAGATTTTTATGTAAAATTTTCAAACTTGGGTCTGTTTACAAAGGGATTTTGGTTTGAGGGTACATCAATTGATCAATTGCACTCAAGTTTTCCTGCAACATGGTTAGATTTGAAGCTGTACAATTAAGTGCACTGTCGTTTGCTCTTAACATGTTTATTCTGTTGCTTGCAATGCATTTGTTTTTGTCTGTCTACAATGTTTTGTGCAGGCTACTTCTGTTTTGTCCTTGATTTTCTTATTTCTATTACACATATAAGGGGCTTCCATAGAGAATGGATGCAGTGTTCCAATAAATTTCCATTTCAATACAAGTGGACTCTAAGCGCTAACGAAATGGAAACCAACAGACCAGGAAAGAGTCATGAACATTCACTAGCCAAGTTGGGTCCGAGGTGCCTTACACAACCTCAGGAGGACAACCTCCCTTCAGTCAGTGTGTGAAAAAAAAACTGGCACATGGTGGATCACACGACCCCTTCTGAACAGGTCTTGTCTGGGGAACGAAGATAACATTCATTAAGCATATACACTGACCACAGGTAGTGGTTCTGCTTTCTTAGGTGTCAGGGGTTTTTCTGTGTCAAAATCTCAACCTCTTTCTTAAAGAAAATCTGATTTCTATGTAAAGTCTCATTATAATCTTAATTCACACTTTCCTTAATGGCCCAAAACAAAGTCAGCATAGAATAGCAAATGGACCCTATGGTGGGGCTTTTGACATATAAAAACTAATGAAGGGGCACCAGGGTGGCTCAGTCGGTTAAGTCTCCGACTTCAGATCAGGTCATGACGGTTCGTGGATTCGTGCCCCGTGTTGGTGTCTGTGCTGACAGCTCAGAGCCTGGAGCCTGCTTCGGGTTCTGCGTCTCCCTCTTTCTCTGCCCCTCCCCGGATCGTGCTCTGTCTCTCTTTCTCTCAAAAAACAAATAAACAGTAACCAAAAATAAAATTAAAAACAAAAATTAATGAACTCATAGGCTAATGAGGAATTCTGTAAAAACCAAAGGACAAAACACTACACATTAAAAAATCAGAATATTTAACTGGAGTACTGAGCCTTGAAATAGTTTTAACTTCAAGAATCTCTCTCGGGGCGCCTGGGTGGCGCAGTCGGTTAAGCGTCCAACTTCAGCCAGGTCACGATCTCGCGGTCCGTGAGTTCGAGCCCCGCGTCAGGCTCTGGGCTGATGGCTCAGAGCCTGGAGCCTGTTTCCGATTCTGTGTCTCCCTCTCTCTCTGCCCCTCCCCCGTTCATGCTCTGTCTCTCTCTGTCCCAAAAATAAATGAACGTGGAAAAAAAAAAATTAAAAAAAAAAAAAAAAGAATCTCTCTCAAAGATTTGTAACTTTTCAAATTTACTCTCCTTCCACCTCACCTTTTTTAAATTTTATGTTTAATTTTTTAAAATATTTATTTATTTTTGACAGAGAGAGCAAGAGGAAGACAGATAATCTCAAGCAGCGTCCACACTGTTATCACAGAGCCTGATGCGGGGATCAAACCCGCAAACCATGATATTGTGACCTGAGCCAAAATCAAGAGTCAGATGCTGAACTGACTGAACTACCCAGGCACCCCTGATTTTTAATTTTTTTCAGCTTCAAGTTTTTATTTAAATTCCAGTTAGCTAACATAATAGTGTAATATTAGTTTAGGCATAGAATTTAGTGATTCATCACTTACATATAACACCCAGTGCTCATCCCAACATGCCTCAATCTTTTTAAAACCCAGATGTACCTGATGTTCAAAAGGAACTATCTTTTCTTGTGGCTTTCTTCAGAAAAGAAGGGTCATGTTGTAAAAGTGCTGAACCAGGAGGTATCGTGAGATTACTAGGCCCTGGGCCAGAGTGAAGTTAGTTGCAAGAATTTGCTGTTATTTTACTCTAGCAGAGATAATACTAAATAGTATGAACAAAAGACATATAAATATATGTAAAAGTTAGTGCCATGAAAGGAGCCAAAAATGAAGCACATTGATTTTACTGCTCAGTGTTTTTATTGTTTTTTCTTTTTGTGTCCCTGAAGTATCTTTTATTGTTTCTCTATAACCTTTCAATGTGATAAAACTTCTCTTCTTCTCATATTTGATCTAAATTCTATAAACATGTTTTAACTGTGTAAATCCAAAACCAGAACAAATGACAAAATGCCTTGCCATGTAAGAAAGAAGCAGCTTGCATTCAGGTGGTTTACATTTTAGGATATTAGCATTTTGGTTGTGGGCAAAGCCATGCAGTTCCTCTAAAGAAAGGTAAAATTTTACATCTCACATGCCCATCTCAACATTGTTTTTGTTGTTGTCGTTTTTAATGTTTATTATGTTTGAGAGAGAGACAGAGCACGAGCAGAGGAGGAACAGAAAGAGAGGGAGACACAAAATCCGAAACAGAATCCAGGCTCTGAACTGTCAGCACAGAGCCCAACTGGGGACTTGAACCCACCGTGAAGTCATGACCTGAGCCGAAGTCAAACTGACTGAGCCACCCAGGCGTCCCCCCATCTCTATGTTTTAAAAAACCTAAGCTGTTTGACTAATGCAAAGTAACAATGTAAAGGAAGAACTAAAAGTTGATTTAATGAAAAATTCTGAAAGTTTGGGGTATTTTTAAGGCATCAAAGAAATGTTTACATCAGCATTCTTTCCTATCCTACCTAGAAGTTAGGAGCATTAAATACATAGAGGTATCAGTATTTCCAAAACCACTATCATGTACTATCCCAGAAGAAGTAGGCACGAAATTATTCCAGACCTAGTCCTAAAAGGATGCACAGGCATCACGGGACTTGTGTCCCCAATGTTTCTCCAGCTCTTCATTGTGACAAATGGCCCTTCGGTGCTCATACTGTGTTTTGGGGGAAAAAATCAAGAGAAACGTAAATGTATCCTACTATGTTCTATCACCAACGACCCACAAGGATCCCATTTCCTCCTTTGCTTAACTTGATCTTTCCTTCCTGTAAGGGGGATGTAAATTCATGTCACCAATTTGCATCCAATTAACTTGTACCGAGGAGAAAACCATCATAACAGAAAATGAGGCAATTGACTGAAAATCACAATTGGTTCTGCTTATCTTCATATCTTTCCCTGATTGACTGTGGGCACGAAAAGCAAGATCATTACAGTTTTTAAAAAGGAGAAAAATTGACCTCAGTTTCATTATGAAGAGGGAAACTTTGCAAGGATGTGTACCTAAGAGCGTATCATTTTTAGATAAGAAGAAGGATGTAGTGCAAAACGAGAGCATGTAATTTTTGTTAAATTTTGAAACAGCTTGACATTCTAAAGAAACATATTTCAATGGAAGCATTTATTGAATTATAATCATGTTCTCCCTCAAACAATGGGGGAAAAAATAGAGCAAAATTACCATGTCAGGGCCCTACACCACTGTCATTAGTTAATATGTGAGAGATCTAAAGAAAGACCTAAAATTCTGTTCTAGTATGTATACTGTGTGATCCGTTCCTTTTCAATTCTTTTGTCATCAGTATTACCTTTGCCTTTCCCTTATTATGTGTGCCGAAAACCTCACTACAAAGCGGCTCTCCATCTTCGTTACGGGCGTCTACACCCTTCTTCATTACCTTCAATTTCATGAGGAGAAACGTATTAAAGCCACCTGAGCCTGTGGGTTTGATGGATAGTTTCTCACAGAATCTTAGAATTTGCCAATTTAAAAGAAGTCTCTACCAGGCTATCTAGTTTCTCTCTCTTCACACAGCTATTTATTTTATGATCTCTTTTAATGATTTCTAAAAGAAACGCAAGTTGTAATTCTGCAACTTTCTTTTGCCACTGGTTTCCTCTGCTTGTTCAGATACAGACTTTGCGTTACGTGTTTTCACGTCATGTTAACATGCTTTGGGCTCTATGTTAACTCACCAAGATAAAAAGAACCCATTTTATCAGACGTCTACAATTATTTGGGTTCTACTGCCATTTAGTAGTGCTTATTCTTATAAGTTTTATACTTTTTACCTAGATGGTATCTTCCCTCTATTTTTTTGTTAAATATCATATTCATAACTTACAACCCTATGATCACATAGTACTGAAAGATGTTCATATGCATGTGATATACAACTAAAATATTTTAACATATCATAATGAAAAGGAATTGTTAACTTAAAAACAAATTAAAATATCCACAAACGGAATACTATAGTATAAGTCTTACAACTTACAAGATTCCAAACTAACTGCCTAGTCCACAGATAGTGCTGTAAACATTACAGAATTATACTCTGGAAATCACAAACAAATTTTTTTTTGAAGAAATGGTATAATTTTTGGTAAGCAGGCTTAGAGAAAGGTTGTGTGTGAAGAGAGGAGCAGAAACACAAGGAGAGACAAAGAAAGGGGCGCCTGGGTGGCTCAGTCGGTTGAGCATCCGACTTCAGCTCAGGTCACGATCTCACGGTCCGTGAGTTTGAGCCCCGCGTCAGGCTCTGGGCTGATAGCTCAGAGCCTGGAGCCTGCTTCCGATTCTGTGTCTCCTTCTCTCTCTGTCCCTCCCCTATTCATGCTCTGTCTCTCTCTGTCTCAAAAAATACATAAAAACGTTAAAAAAAATTAAAAAAAAAAGGAGAGACAAAGAAAGATGGTAAGACAGATGGAGAAGATTAGCGGGTTATAACAATGAGAACTGACAGTGAGAGGAAATGTGCAAGAAAAGATGAAAAAAAATCAAGAAAAAAGAAAACAATACTTGGGAAAAGTTGATATCTCAAATAGCCTATACAAATAGCTGGTTCATGCTCATTCCAAATCTGTTAAACATAAAATAAAACAAAAATGAAATAGCAAGACACACAAACTTGAGTAGCTCAAATTAAATGAATGGATACTTGGGTTCCAGCCCCACGCTGGGCTATTGCTGACAGCTCAGAGCCTGGAGCCTGCTTCAGATTCTGTGTCTCCCTCTCTCTCTGCCTCTTCCCTGTTCATGCTCTGTCTCTCTCTCTCTCAAAAATAAACGTTAAAAACATTTTTAATGGATGGATACTGTCAGGTTTTGTTGAGGATGTGCAGCACTGTAGCTTAAACTGATACTATTATGTCTTTAGAAATATGGGTGCCAGTCTTTAAGGTTATCTAAGCACAAATAAGAACTCAGCAATTTCATACGTAGAAGAAATACACACATCTGTGCATCAACAGGTGTGTACAAAATCCTCTCAGCAGCCTTGTTCCAAGTAGTCAAAGTTGGAAAAAATCCAAATGTCCACAAATATTAAAATGGGTAAATAGAATGATGCTGTTGTTGTAACAGAACACTAAGCAGTAATAGGTAAGCGTGAAAAAAAACCAAAACCACCTGAGTTATCCACAAGAGAGGGAGCGAATTCCAGAAACAATATGTTGAGCAAACGAAGCAATACTCAAAACTACTTAAAAATAATACTGGGGACACCTGGGAGGCTCAGTCAGTTGAGCGTCCAACTCTTCATTTTCACTCAGGTCAGTGTTGTGGGATCAAGCCCTTCATCAGGCTCCTACTTGAGTCTCTCTCTGTTTCCCTCTGCTCTTCGTCTGTTCATGCCCTTTCTCCCTCTCTCTAAAAAAGTAACAAAAAACAAAGAACAAATAATACTGTATGATTCTATATGTACAATTTTCAAAGAGACACGAAACAAATCTATGGTGTTAGAAATCAGGATAGAATAATCTCTGGAGAAGGAGGGGTTAATGTTTGGAAGGGTAATTAGGGGAAGCTGAGGTTTGTTAATATTCTATTTCTTGAGCTCATAGAGGTCATGTGGACGGATGTGCCCTATGCTCATTCACTGATTTGCATTTTATGGTTTTGGCAATTTACATGTGAGTATATTTCAGCCAAATACTTTATAAAGTAAAACAAACAAACAAAAAGTACACACACACACACACACACACACACACACACACAGGAGTGTGTATCAGAAGGGAACATATATGTATAGAAATTCAAATGTATAGAAATTCAACAATAAACCTCCTGAGATAGAATATGTTTGAATAATTAAATCAGGGAAGTTGAAAAAGAGGGATATTTGGTTGATAAATTTTTGAATATACTAGAAAGACACATTTCAAAAAATTCTCTCTCTCTTTCACATACAAACACTAGGTGAACACAAGACAGATTTTTAAAAATAAATAAATGTGGGGCAACTGGGTGGCTCAGTCGGTTAAGCGTCCGACTTCAGCTGGGGTCATGTTCTCGCAGGTTGTGAGTTCAAGCCCAGCATTGGGCTCTCTGCTGACCGTGCAGAGCCTGCTCTAGTTCCTCTGTCCCCCTTTCTCTGCCCCTCCTCTGCTGATTCTCTCTCTCTCCCTAATAAACTATAAAGTAAAAAAAATAAATAAATAAATGCTCTATGTTTCAGATGAAAAGATCTCTGGTTTTATAAAATGTAGATTTAAAATGAAAGACACATTTTACTGTTCTAGTAAATACCACAAGGACTCCCAGGTAGTTCAAAGAAAATGTGAAACAGGAGTTTAAAATGAAAATGAGGTTAAGGCACTGAATGATTATTTGTTAAAAAAAAAAGAAAAAAGAGGAAGTTACACAAAACAAGAAGCCAGAATGTGTCTCCTAGGAATTTAAAATAATTGGAGGAGTTCTTAGTTGAGCAAGTGGGGACTGAAAAGTGGGGAGATATCTTTTTGAGAAAGTCAGTTAGGAGCAAACATTGCAGTAAGATACTCACTTAGGAGCAAACATTGCAGTAAGATACTCAGGAACAAATATTGCAGTAAGATACTCACTTAGGGACAAACATTGCTCAATGAAGCACGTGTGTTCACGTAATAATGCAGGGTTTTTTTTTCTGTCCTACACATTCCGCTCTCCGGTGACACAGGAAAGATGTGTGTAAGGATCAGAAGGTCTTGTGCCTAAAAGAACTAAGTAAGAAAGCCATCGCTTTCAGGATGTCTGTTTCCCCTTTCTGTGACCCTTTTCCCTCCTTGAAATTCAATCTCAATTCAATCACTGAATAAGTCTTCTTGTTTTTTTTTAAATCACAGCAAGGGGTTCTGACTTAATGTGTCACCACTTACTTGAGAGTTTGAATTTTTAAATATGACAGTAATTATGGCAGGCTTGGGAGTTATTAAAATAAATAAGTTATGCTCCCTATCCTTGAAAAGCTCATGACCTACTCAGTTTGGAAAAACCAGAGACAGATTTTTAAATATCTAGAGCAAGAAAGCCTGTTGTACTAAGGAATGGATTGTAAGACCAAACAAGAAGTATTTCCAGGCAGGACTATAAGCTCAAATCACATCACAATGTCTACAGAAATAAAAAGTCATGCTTGGGATAAACAGTTCTGTGCAACTGGGGACGCTTGGATATGATCCTCGAAAATTAGGAGTTCATAAACATGAACAGTTTATGGCATAATATTTTAGGCAGCGATGGATCTCTTGGCTTGGTAAGAGGAATGTTTACCGTTGTTCATGTTTAGTAGTCTGCTTTGGCATATTTCTTGGGGGTATCATTTTTAAATTTCCTCTCCTGGACCCTCTCTTGGCAGGCACTTTAGAAAACTGCCTTTAGCTACTTTCCCCGTGGTAAGAGGCCTCCATTTAAGAAAGAAGTTCTCATCCGAGACACGTATACCTGTCTCTTCTAGGAAAAGCAGTCTCTTCTAGGAAAAGCAGCCCCCTTACTCACTTATACCTGAGCCCAGTTCCCCAGGGATCTACCCACAGGCTTGGTGGCAGCTGGAGAGACTGATTTGTCCAAACTAACTTCCCTTCCGGACTTCTAAGATGTTGCCTGCAGCCACTCCGGACAACCGGCCGATGGAAGTCTGCTTCCTGAAAACACCAACACCTAATTGCAGTGAACTTTAAACTTCTTTAGAAAGGACTCTAGACCAACACAAATGATTAAAAATTAAATGTGCTCCATATATTAAATAATAATAATAATAATTAAATGTGCTCCAAAGAGTCCCCCCAAATAGGTCTACTCTCGTGTTAAAATAGGCTAGTAGGACTCAAAATGGGAATCACCTCTCTAAATGAGATCAAGTATACATAACAATAATTCCATCAATTGCACAATACTGATTTTAAAGAAAATAGCCAGGTATGTGGGTTTAATAATTAACCGGGATTGAAACAAATTCAACACACAGTTATTCCCTTTATATTTTGGTTTAATTAAAAGCAAACCAAGATTAAACTGTATCCCCAAAATACGCACTTACAGTCATTGCAAAGGAAAATATTACTTAAGAGAAACACTTACGCTTGATGGATAGCATCTAATTGTTTCTCTAAAATATCACATGCTAATGAAACTTTTTTCTATCACTATTTTACATCCGTGATCTATTCGGGCAGTATTGAAAAATCACATCCGTCCTGCTTGATTTACAGTAGCTCGTTTGATCTTCCCCTAAGCTCAAGTTAAAGATGGAGTAAAATAAGCTAAATACATAAATTAAGTAAAAGACATCCAAATGTATCTCAAAATGGTTATATTGCCTTTGTTAAGGCTATTGAAAGGAAACTTTTTAAGTTTGAGCATCATTACTAAATCCTATATACAATGGCATTCAGTGAAACTCCACTATTACACAAAGAGAAACAAAAACCATCTTATCCAATTAACAGCTCATTGTTAAAACCCCAAGCTTCCATGACTTAATACAAAGCAAATACCAATTTCCTCCCAGTTTTGCAGTGCAGTTAGCATTGCACGAATATTTTTTTAACGTTTATTTATTTTTGAGACAGAGAGAGACAGAGCATGAACGGGGGAGGGTCAGAGAGAGGGAGACACAGAATCTGAAACAGGCTCCAGGCTCTGAGCTGTCAGCACAGAGCCCGACGCGGGGCTCAAACTCACGGACCGTGAGATCATGACCTGAGCCGAAGCTGGACGCTCAACCGACTGAGCCACCTAGGTGCCCCAGCATTGCACGACTATTGAAGAAAGCAAGAGAGAAAGCCTGATTCAAGCAAGGGTCAGGGGATTTAAAATCAAGAATATTTAGAAGAAATGGAAAACCACAGGTTTCTAGATCTTGCCTTTTAACTCAACGTGAACTGCCAAGAATTACATGGCTTTCTTCTCGGAACATTCAAAAATCAATTGCATGTCTCTACTGTGTATCTGGGAACCTTGTTTCATTGCCTTTCAAAGGGTGAGCATTATGAGGGAAAAATGATGCCAAAGTGTCACAAAACACATTGCCCTCCCCTCATTTTTTATCCAATCAGCAGAAAGCCCATCTATGTGTAAAATCCCAGATTTCTAGAAAGATGGTGAAAGCAAGGGTAAAAAATGGAAAGTTCCATTGTTGGGACAAGTGGGAGTTATTCTCAAGGGAAAGGATAAAACTAAATATTAATAAAAGAAGCCACATGAGAAATCCATTATTAAAGGATTTAAATAATTTGGACTTTTTTCATTTTTAAAAATCATATAGTCAAAGCTTTTCTTTCTTTTTTTTTAATGTTTATTTTGAGAGAGAGAGAGCTCTTGCGTGCACCCTTGCCTGGGGGGAGGGGCAGAGAGTGAAGAGCAAGAAAATCAATCCTAAGCAGGCTCCATGCTGTCAGTGCAGAGCTAGATGTGAGCCTTGAACTCATGAACTATGTGATCATGACCTGAGCTGAAATCAAGACTTGGTAGCTTAACCAACTGAGTCACCCAGGTTCCACAAGGTCAAAGCTTTTTTTTTTCCCCCAAAAGAGAATTTCTCCCCAACTCCAGTCAGTAACATATGTATGTGTGTGTATATGTCTGTATACACACACAAACTGGCATGATATTCGTGAAAACAATAGCAATTTACAGAATCACAAAATATTGAAGCTCATGTTCAAATATACTTAGAGTATATTTAATCTAGCAACCCATGACTATAGGAAGAATCCTTTATGTAGACACCAAAAAAGTAGTTTCTATTCTCTGTCTTCATTGGATGGGTCTCAATGTTACAGGGACCTTAACACAGCAACAAATATCTTGGTATAGCTTCTTCCAACCAGCCTGTGCTTTGCCCTAGAAAGTTCAGTTTCTTAAAAATGAGTTATGATTTACTATACAATATATTCTCTAGAATCCTGTAATTTCCAAGTTTAAAACAGACAATCATCTAAAACCTTATTTATCAGTTACTTGTAACTACAGATTTTTCCGTAAAATAACGACTCATGGTATGACAACAGGCTCACTTTAAATCCTCACAAGTAGGGGCACCTGGGTGGCCCTGTCAGTTTAGCATCCGACTTCTGCTCAGGTCATGATCTCATGGTTCATGGGTTCAAGCCCCACATCAGGATCTGTGCTTACAGCTCAGAGCCTGCAACCTGCTTTGGATTCGGTGTTTGCCTCTCCCACTGCCCCTCCCCTGCCTATGCTCTACCTCTCTCTCTCAAAAATAAACAAACACTAAAAAAAAATCCCCATAAATCAATGTATATCTACATACCTACATAGACATGCATATATATACAATAATAAATGAATAAAACTATGCCTAGAGTTTAGTTCTGTAGAGTTGGAACATGTATCTATTCATTGACCAGGTATTTCAGGTTTTTTCTTTACATGCAAGGCACAATATCAATAAATGTACCAATTTCTTCTATAAATACCAATATCAATAAAGATAGGATCAATAAAGATAGCATCAATAAAATTCACAAATCTCCTCTGAAAGAAAAATGCATGTAGCCATTATATTGTAGGTCTTATTTATTATATGCGTATTATTTATACTCTCTTATAGATAGCATTCCACTCTGGGAAAATACACTTGATAATTAAATTCTGGATGCTAGAATAATCTCCTACAGAAAAGTGCCTGATATCAAAATCAACCATGAGAAGTACTGCAAATTTCATTTTAAGATATAAGAATAGTGGCACTGGGCAGCGTGTCTGGATGGCTCAGTCGGTTAAGCACCCAGCTTCAGCTCAGGTCATGATCTCATGATGGTCTGTGAGTTCGAGCCACGCATCGGGCTCTGTGCTGGCAACTCAGAGCCTGGAGCCTGCCTCAGATTCTCTATCTCCCTCTCTCTCTGCCCCACTTTCTCTCAAAAAATGGATAACTGTTAAAAAAAAAGAAAAAAGGAAAAAGAATACTTATGCTGGGCAACTCCTTGAAGAAGCAGTCTATGTGAATGGCAGAGCTGGTGGTTGTAGGTGTGCAACCGGTTGGACCCTGAGGCTTATACCAAAGGATCACTCAGAAAGGAGAGTATCTAAAGATAACGTTCCCCTGAGGAAGCAGCAGAGGCTGTGGAATTAGACGTGCCTTTGTTTCAATCTTGGCAAAAGTACTTACCAACTAATGCAACCAAACGAGTTGATTAACAGTTCAAAAGTTCTTATCTTTAAATTAGGGGTACAAGAAAACCTCCCCAGAGAAATGTGTTGAATGAATCATCTGCCCAGCCCTAGTCCTCCTCCAGTGGCCGGTGGATGTTGGAGAAGGTCACTGAGAGGAAATGACCACTGATGGACCCTCTAGCTGGACCAAAGCAATCAGAGGCTCGTTACCCATTCCCCTCTCCTTGGAAGGAATATTCTGCTCACTGTTCCCGCAATGGGCACCATTTTCAAGGACGAAGCCTTAAGAGACCAATGTTTTGTTGTGACCATCTGGACAGTATAAGCTGAATGAACCCAGGTAAGACCTAACGATATAAACTTTTAAGATTCCGACAGGCACATGTGGAGATCTCATGGGGCTGCTCATATGTAAGTGTCCTTGCTTATTAAACTTGCCATCTACCAATCGGGAAAGGTCTGCCTCTTTGCTCACTCTCTTCTCGCCCTGTGTGTTTGGGGCCAATTTGCAACCGACACTGGATGAGGAAGGTATATGTGTGCTCCAAGAAGCAAAAGACTGAACATGCATATTCACAGCAGCAGGGAACCACCGAGAAGTAGTGGGTTGACCACAGTGAACAAGTTGATTAGTGCATACATCCAAACAAGGATGGCTCTGCATTTCCACAAACGAATGAGGTGGTGCCGGGAATTCCTTTCTGCAGGGATCTGGCGTGACTGATGTGCAGTTCTATAAATGCACCTGTTTGTCTCATGATCCTTACACCTAGTTTATGAAAGTATTAACATAACTTTGATAAATATTTTGGGTTATAAACTCATTTCTCATCTTCATGTAATGAGAAAACAAAAACAGAATTTGAAGAAGCCAAATAAAAGGCTGTATATTTGGAGATTATATAAAATAAATTATGCATATTCTAAATAGAACCCCTTTAATCAAACTCCAGGAGCTCAGGGCAATATTCAATTTGACTTTATAATACTTCAAGAAACAGAATCCACTGGTTCTAAGAATTTTAGATGCTTTATATTCAACATCAGTGACTCATAACATTTTAGCTACCTAATTTCTCTGTAAATCCATCAAATATTTTAAAAATGTTTTCCAAAAAATTTAAGTGTACTAGTGCAGTTCTTTTTTTCAAGGATTAAGTTAAAAAATGTTTTTTGTTAATTCAAGTCAATGCATCTGAACTTAACCTTGTAGGAAATTTGTTTTTTTTTTTAATTGGGTTACTTTATGATGGGTACACTTGTAATTAGTAACAGCTGTGATTCTCCATTTTGTAAAACTGGGGAGGATAAGTTATCAAATTAATCGCATTTGGATAAATCTCAAGTTTTTATAAGAGCGATTTGAGTAGAATTTTTGGCAACGTTTTGAAAATACTTAAAGAAAAGTACAAATATTTTAGCTAACCTTGTTATAAAGGCAAAATATGAATTATCTTTCTTCCCAACCCCAAGTTAATTATGCCATTCACCTCTTTACCTCCTACAGAGATTCCTCATTCTCTGGAAAGATTCTAAACGTTTATTTTATCACCTCTGTATGTCTTTAGATGCATCCCCACTGTTGCAAGGGAAACTCTAACTAGATCACCCATTGTCTGCCGAGAGCTGGGATTTCAGATGAGCCTTGGAAAATCATCTTACCATTAGGCTATAAGCAATTTTGAAAATGGAAAGTGGAACATATTTACTACACCTGGTGAGTCTCTAATTACAATGGTCTATATTCATCGTTTACACACATTTGTTATTTTAATTAATTACTCAGGGCTCAATTCAATCCCTTTGCTGCATTCTAAAATTCCCATTGATTTAAAAGGTGTAATTGTTGCGATAGAGTAATAGACTTTTTGGAATCATTGGTTTTTATACAATCAAGAGCTATTCGATATCATTCACTCCCTGTGTGGAGTTCAGGTTCCTGTCACTTAAAGTCATTTTGCCTTTCTTTTTCCTGTGACTAGGAATACCAAAAAACCTATTTTGGGTATTTTAGAAAATCATCTAAAAAATTCTGTGTTCAGTCTTCCAAGTCCCATGTTTAACATCATTATAAATATGCATAGGAATTATTATATTATCTTTTATTAATAACTGCTTTATGTAAATATTAAAGGCTTGTTAAGTAGGCAACATGTTTGCTTGTGGGTAAATTCATTCATAGGAATATCAATTTTAGCACTCAAATGTAATGCAAACATTCTCAATTATTTATAACACCTTTCATTCCTGAACTCCATTTTTTTTCAATTCTAAGTATATTTGTTGCTATTTAGTGTATTCAATAACTTTAAAATAGAGATTTAAACAATGTCATGAAAAAAAGTCATTCACAATCACATGATGGAATTTTTTTGGTTTTAGTAATATGAAATTCTGGGGAAAAAGTGAATCTTTATTGGTTTCAATTAACTAACTTAGTATCTATGGTGTAATCAAATTGATTTAAATTGGTTATATATAGGCTTCCTTCATGTATTATCTACAGGTGTGAGCCAGTTGACGAAAGCTTGTAGACTGCCATGGATAATTTCCAACAATAACTTGTTGTTATTGTTTATTGTTTACTTAGACTAAAGCAGGTGCTCTTTGCAGTGTTTTATGTGGAGAAACTTTTGTTATCATCACAAGAAACTTGTCAATAAACCATTTTTACCTCCATTTCATAGAAAACTGAAGCGCAGAGGGTTATGTAATTTCCAAAGTTCACAAAGTAACAGATTAGAACTGATCTCAGACTCTGTGAGTCTGGAGACTGCACTCCTAACCATCGTGCTCCACTGTCACCACGCCTTTATGTTTCATTTTATTATAAAATGTTTGAGACCTAGTCATAGTCATATTTTCTCTCTCCCGCAAGGTCCTTTTAAAAATAACTACTGGGTATTTTTGGCTTTCACTGACACAACACATCTAATTAAAACGCTACTCAGTGGCAAATTCAATATATGAACTGGGTCTCTAGGTCCACAACTTGGTTTGTTTATTTAGGGTATTAAATATATTTATGTGCTAATGACCACAATCAAGATATTAAATCTTACTAATATATCAAAAACTCCCCCGAGCCCCTCTATCATATAAATAAAGTCCTGCAATACGCATTTATGTTTGAATTCTTTCACTCAGCATGATATTTTGCAATTAGATTGCTACATGTGCCAAATGCTCTTGTTTATTCAGTGTGTATTCCACATCACGAACACACCAAACTCTCATTAGCACGAGCTGATGCACATTTGCATTATTTGGAACAGTTCTAATTTCTGGCTACCATCATCAATGCTCCTACCAACATTTGCGTACAGGTCATCGTGCGAATATGTATGTTCACTGCTCCTGGGTAAATCTCTAGGGTTCCTGGTTCAGGCGTAATTTTAGACTTCACTTTATCTCTACTGCTAATCTGTTTTCTAAAAACCAATTGTACAGTTCTGCGTTCCCACCCCCAAAATATGAGACGGCCAGTTACTCCACATCTTCATCAACACATCCTTCTAATTTTAACCAAAATGGATGCACAGTGATATGTCGTTGGAGTGTTTATTCCTGTCTCTCTGATGACTGCTGATTCTGAGTATCTTTTCATCTGCCTCTTAACCATTCATTTATCTTCTTGTGTAAAGTAACTATTAAAAATGTTTACCCATTTTGGGTTGTCGTATTATTGAGTTGGCAAAGTCTTCCAGATATTTGAAAAACAAATCCTGTAAAGTTTTATGAAATCGACCAGGGAACCCACCTCTTCCCTGCGTTATTTTTTCCCTAAGGACGTTAATTATGACCTTGATCGCTTTTATTGATAAAGGGTTGTTTATATTATCTATTTCTTCTTGGATACATTAAAGAAGTTCGAGCCTGTTAAAGATAAGGTTTATCTTGGCATGATGTTCCTCATAATAATCCTTTGTTCTCCCTTTAATGTCTGGAGGATCTAACTTAACATTCCCTCTTTCATTATTGATACTGTTCATTTGTGTCTTCTCTACTTTTATTAGTCTCAGTTTTATCAATTTGATTGCATTTTTCAAAGAATCAGCTTTCGATTTTATTGTTTTTTAATGTAATTTTCAATGTAATTGGGAATTTCAATGTATTTTAATTTATTGATAATTAATTTATGTCCCAGCCTATGGTCTATCTTGGTGAACATATCATGAGCAGTTGAAAAGAAGATATTCCTATTGAGTGTGGTGTCTGTGTCATGTAGGTCAAAGTGATTAAGAGTGTCACTCAGTACTTCTATGTTTTTAATTATGTTTTAAACTAATTATTTTATCAACCATTGAAATGGGTATGTTAAAATGCTTCAGGTGCCATTGTGGGCTTGTGTAATTTGTCCTTTATTTATGTCAGTGTTTCAATATGTATTTTGAAACGCTGTTATTCGGTACATACACATTTATAATTGTTATGACCTCAAGATGACTAAACTATCCTTACGAATTGTTCCACTTTTATAGTGGTAATAATATGTAAGATCTGCACCTGTTTTGTCTGGTACTAATAGATTCATAAAAGGCATGCTACCTTTCTTATCTTTACTGCTTGCATAGTAAACATTCCAGCCATTTGTTTTCAACCTATGTCTACAGTTGTACTGAGACATGACTTCTTTTTTACCCATTATGACAATCATTGCCTTCTAATTAAAGAGAGTCTATTAAAGACAGTTTAATGTAATTGTTAATACTGTACCATCAGAGCATAATTCTGCATTATTTGTTTCCTCTTTGGCACCTCTGCTTATGATGACTCTGACATTTCCTCACCTTTTTTATTGAAATATTCTAATTTTCACCCATACGTATTTTCATTACGTTTTCACTAGTTGTTCAATGATTCCACAGTCTATGTCAAGTTTATTTTATACCACTTTACATAAAATGTAGAAAACTTTAAATCATAAAACTAAACTTAACCTTGGGCCGTATACCATCATAGAAATCTATAAATTCATGTCTTTAGTTTTTGAAAAAATAAGCCATTATTTTTTCAAATATTTTTTCTGCCCTATTTTCTGTGTGCTTTCTGTATTAGTTTGCTAGGTTACCATAGCAAGGTACCATAAACTGAGGAACGTAAGTAACAAATTTAGTGTCTCATAGTTTGGGAGGCAGTAAGTAAGATCAAGGTAGGAGCTGGGCTGTTCTCTACAGAGAACTATGAGGAAGAATCTGTTCCATGCCTCTCTCCTAGTTCTTGGTAGTTTGCTGGCAATCACTGATGTTCCCTAATTAGCAGAAGCATCACCCTTGCCTCAGCCTTTATCTTCATGTGTGTTCTCCTTGTGTGCAGATCAGTGACCAAATTTCCCCCCTGTTTTTTTAATTTAGTGTGTATTTTATTTCTCAGAGAGAGAGGGAGAGAGAGAGAGAGAGAGAGCGCATGAGTGGGGAGGGGAAGAGAGAGAGGGAGACACAGAATCCGAAGCAGGCTCCAGGTTCCGAACTGTGAACACGGAATCGGATGCAGGGCTCCAACTCACAAACCGTGAGATCATGACCTGAGCTAAAGTGGGACCCTTAACCAACTAAGCCACCCAGGCGCCCCACCCCTTTTGATAAATAAATTAGTCATATGGGATTAGAAGTCCACCTAACTCCACCATGACCATCTGCTTTACTCGAAATAAATGTTTGTTAAGTATGCTCACAACTGCAATATTAAATGATCAATGGCCTCATCGGTTTAAACAGTTTTGAGGACCTGATTTATATCGATTTCTGTTATTAGATATTAATAAAATAGATTACTTATGGAAGTTTCAGAAATTCATCTACCAGATACATTTCATGAATGATAGAAAATAATCAACACATTAATGTAATTTCATACTTTTTAAACTTTCTACTACCATGAAAAAAAAGAAACACAACAACAAATGCAAATTTCCAACTTTCCAGCCAGGTCAAATAAGGGCAAATGTGCAAAAAGGAGTAACGGTTCAGAATGTTCTATCCAACTTCTTAGGATGAAGTATAAATGTCCTTAGGGTTGAGAAGAATCAGCAATAGCAGTCAAGACAAAGGGGAAAAAATGAGACACCTGTCAAATGAAACATTAACCCTCGGGCTAAAAATATCTTAAATGGTGGCCTGAAAGGTATTATATCTGTTGAATCCAAATGTTCCCTCAGGATTAAGATTTCTTTTCCACAAACTTTAACGGTACTATAAACACAGTTATTCACAACACTGAGGAGAATTGTGATCCTGAGTCAACAGTCAAGTTTTAAACTATGTTTAAAGGATGTTTTCTTCTCTTTAGCAAAGAAATAAATGTGTGAAGAGTGTATGTCCAAGATGACAAATGAAGTTCCTTGGAGAAATAGAATTCTAAACTTTATGTGCTCTGTACCATTTACAGACACACACACTCTCTCAGAAAAAGCGTTAAGCATAGTTCTGTAAGAATCTGGACAAACAGCTCCACTAATTGTCTCTGGATTTTGTATCATAATAACCCAAATTCAGTTTTGAAACCACACACTGAAAGGCGTCCAATCAACGGTCAGGATCCTGTGGAGACAGGCATTAAGGTGGCTCCAATGGTCCTGCGTACTGGTGTGCAGGGTTTTTGTCAGCCTTTCCTCTCGAGTGTGGCAAAGATGTGACTTGCCCGAACCAATAAAATATGGCAAAGGTAACAGGATGTCATACCCGTGATTTGTTGGCGTCAAGGAGATGTTTTCTCACTATCAGACTCACCTTCCTGCTTTCTTGCTGACCTTGAAGAAGCAAGCAGACATGGGACAAATTCCTTGCAGAGAAAACCACAAATGAGGCAAGTGTGGGTGGCTGTCAGGAGCTGAGAGCAGTTTCCAGATGACAGGTAGCAAAAATCTGCAGCTCTCAGTCCCACAACCAGGAAGAAATGGATCCTACCAACAACCTGAGTTTCGGGGTAGATTGTCCCTCCAGTTAAGACTGCAGCCCAGCCATTCCCTTGCAGGAAACCTTCCAAGACCCTGAGTATGGGAAAGAGTTAAGCCAGGCAGAGATTCTGGACCAGGAGACAAAAGTGAGGTAATAAACCTGTGTTTTCTAAAGTCACTAAGTTTGTGGTACATTTTATACAGCACAGCTAACTAATATAACACAGTAAAATCATATTTTCTTCTTAAAAAGGCATTCTTTTGGTGGTGCCTGGGTGGTTCAGCTGGTTGAGCACCCGATTCTCGATTTCAGCTTGGGTCATGATCCTAGGGTCATGGGATCAAGCCTTACCTCGGGCCCAATGCTGAGCATGAAGCCTGCTTAAGATTCTTTCTCCCTCTCCCACTACTCCCCTCCCCTGCTCATGTTCTCTCCCCCTGTCTCAAAAATATAAATAATAAATAAATAAAAAATAATGTCATTCTTTTTCACTCACTCACTTCTAATTGCCAAGCTATTGAGAGAGTACATTAATTTTTTACTGGGCCGTTTGCCCTGAGATGATTGGTACTCATTATTGAATTAAAGTTATTTTAAAATTTATTACTTATCTGTGGCTTGGTATCTACTTGGATTTAACATCTTACCTTGATACAGTATGGTCTATGATGCCAAAGAAATATTATTATTTGAATGCACATTTGTGCATTAATACACAACTATATACCTATATCTGTATTTTCATATATAGATATGTTTTTTCTAATTAAAAGTTACACGTACTTTTGATGTCATATATATGCATAAGCATATGCATATGTCATATATACGTGTGCATATGCATATATATGTGTATGTATATATATATGTGTATATATATATACACATATATATATATAGACATGTGCATACAATATTCATTCTGATAATTTAACCCACCCCCAAAATATTCACCAGTGTCTGAAATTTATAAAATACATGTGAAATATTTTAAAATCACCTGAACAGATTACAACTCACCTCAAAACCTGTATTACATTTTGCATCTGTAAATGAGCTACTCATACATGTAGGTTTATTTGTATTCAAACTGTGGAAGATTTTTAAAAAGCTAAGAAGCAAGCTTCTCTCAAGTGTAGTAGATCAGGGGTAGACCAATGCTTTGTCAACAACTAGAGAAGCAAGACAAATTATAAAGTTACAAAATCAAATTTTATTCAAGTTTGGTCATATATTCCTTCACTTATTTTAAAGTAAGCTCTGCTGGGATGAGCACTGGGTGTATTATGGAAACCAATGTGACAATAAATTTCATATATTGAAGAAAAAAGAAATATTATAACTTAGGCATATTAAAAACATTTCCAGGTAAAAAAAAAAATAAAGAAATAAAGTAAGCTCTGCACTCAAGGTGGGGCTTGAACTCATGACCTCAAGATCATGAGGTGATCTTGACCTTTACTGACTGAGCCAGCCAGGCACCCTCAAAATCACATTTCTAAAGTAATCAGTGAGTGAGGTTTCAAACCAACAAGCACTTGGATGAACTCCATTTATACAGAGGGAAAATTGTATAGGTGTAAACTAAGTATTCACAGCTACTTTTTTTTTTAATTTCCTAGTTGCATGTACCCATTCAGCATGTGCACCTAGAGTATGCGGAGGACCTCATGGGGAGAATGAGAAATGCTTTTAGCACTTGTATAGGGACGCTTAAACAAAATGTGGGTCTTGACGGGTCTCCAACTCAGGACTGTTTTCCCCAAAAGCATTTTATTGCACGTTGAGGATGTTAAAGAAAATACAGGATTAAAAGGAGAGCATCTTAAAAGCAAAGTGCAGATCTTCTATGTGCTGTGTTGTATAGTGAACAGATTCCTGCTGGAACAAGGGATTCTTAGAAATTGAAAACTTGAACAGAAGGCTGAACTGGCAATGACAACTTTTATCTGCCTTTTATCAACAGTTTGCAAACACAAGTATAATGAGACCCATGATAAGAGTCCTGGTTCCTAGCAGAGGGCCACTACTAAAGGACAGAGTCATCAGCAGAGATTGTGGTAGAGTTTCTAAACTGAAAACATCAGAGTGTTTAAAGACAGTCTTCCCTTGAAGATGTATGACAAATTTTTGAATCAAGACAGCTAGGCTGAAAGGAAGATACGAAATTCTCTGAAAGGCAGAAATAAATTGCCAACAACCTTTCAGGTCTAAGGATGCTAAGTCCAAGAAAGCTACCTAGTGAAAGTTTTTGAGGGTCACATTCCGGTAATACGAGTGAACCACAGGTATGTTTAGACTGACAAATACTGAAACTCAGCCCTGACTCAACTCAGTCCCTAGCTGAATTATGGTGATACATCCTAGGATCTGTGTGATAATAGATGTATAAACCCTTTCCTGTGAAAGGTAATGTGATCTGAAACCTCTAAACTTCTTTTATACAGAGAGATCAGCATACATTGAAAATATAAATGAAAGAAGCAAAAGTATGTAATTAATAAACAAAATAAACATTAGACAATAGAAGTGAACCAAAAGGTGACCCAGACAGGAAAGAAAGCAGGCAACGATTATAATGAATTTGTTACAGAAAATAAAGATGGATAAAATAAACTGGTGAAAGGATGGAAAATTCTGAATAAAACTTTAATTATAGGAAATTAAATAATGTGCCAGAATAAATGTGTATTATGACTGAAATTAAATGCTCAAAGGGTGGACACAGCAAAACACAGTTTAGCAAATGGAAACTGCATCAGAAAATAAATCAGTATAAATCACAGAGAAAAACAAGAGTAGAAATTTGGATACTAGTTTAAAAGATTAATGGAAGACACCCCAAAATCCTAACATATATGTAATTGAAATTAACAGAAGGAGAAAGCAACACATGGGGAAAAAAATCAAAATTTGATGACATGATATCTGAAAACTTTGCCAAATTAATGGAAGATATCAATTCAAAAGGCTAAAAGGAAGAAAACAACCCTTAAATACCTCATTGCAAACCAAAACAAAGAAAACATCTTAAAAACATTAAATACAGACATGGATACTATTACCGGCTGTACTGTGTTCCTCCCAAATTTGTATGTCGAAACCCTAACCCATAGTACTTTTGAATGTGACTGTATTTGGAGACAGGTACTTCAAAGAAGAGATTAAGCTAAAATGGTGCCAATAGCACAGGGCCTAACCCAATCTGGCTGATGTCCTTGTAAGAGAAAGAAATACATGTAGACACACACACACAAGAGATACCAGGAATGTAGAATCCCAGAAGAAAGACATGTGAGGGCAGAGCAAGGAGGCCATGTCTCCAAGCCACCAAGAGAGGCCTCAGAAGAAACCAATCCTGCTGATCTTGATCTTGGATTTCCAACTGTGAGGAAATGAATTTCTGATATTTTGTTACGGCAGTCCTAACAAATGACGACACATGCCTTCAAAGAAACAACAGTAAGACTGACTGCTGACTTCTCCAAAGAAAAGTTAAAAGCTTTTTTTAAGCTAAAAATAAGACAGTGACAACTAAAGAAAAATCATTTAAGTGAAGTGTATGCCAAAATATTCATACATTTCAAATATGCAGTCTCTTGCAAAGAAAGTCACAAATAAGTAAAGTACTGAATACTTCCAGTTACAAACACTACAAATTAGGCAAAACTAAGGCCCAGTTAGAGCACTCAGTTTGGAGGTTATTTTTTACTGGGTTTTGGTTGCATAGTAATGATCTCTTTTGTGTCTATATATATTTAATTAGAAACTACTTAAACTATGGAGAAAAAAAGTTAAAATTAAAGAGGAACTGAGCTAGTTGCTAACCTGCAATATTGAATTGAGAGAAGAAATTTTAAAACTAAACAGAGCAACAGCAAAACCTCACAGATACAGAAATGAAATGGAAGAGGGAATGATGAATACCAGAAAGGGGATTAAGTCTAAAAGCGCATGTGTTTTATGTGGTTTAACATATCTCTAGACAAGAAAAACATGACAATAGTAAGGCAGAAGATAATGCACCTGAAGGCAGATATTGCATTCATCTGTTCTAGAGTTATTAAGTAAGTATTGCATTTAATTGAAAACAGTTGAGAATATATGATACCCTCTTTAGAATAAACTATTAGAAATAAAAGAAAGCTATATTGTTAAATGGAAATAAAAAGTTTAAAATATTTATTAATTGAAAGACAAAATAGTATTTTAAAGTAAATGAGTTCAATAGAAAATACAGTAACATCATAATAGCAGTTACTACAGTGAATATGGGTTAAATTCTCCAACTTAGATGCTAATAAAATTCAACTAAATTTGAGTCAAAGCCTAAGCCTAGTCTACTCTAAACAGCTATCTTGTAAAAATAAAGATACAGGATGGTTGAAAGAAGAGTTTAGGGAAATATATCTCATGTAACATCTCAACAACAAAAACATCCATTAAGCATAGATTTGAAGGTAAGAAGCTATACTAGATACAAAGATGGAAATTTCAAAATGATGGATTAATTCCAAATATTTCAAATTCCGAACTTCTATGTTCTCAGTAACATAGCTTAAAATATAGACAGCAAAAATTGAGTGAATTATAACAAGAAAACAATTCATCATCTTCATGGGGGGCATTAATAAACCTTTTGCAATAGGTGCTAAATGAAATGGAAAATGAGGATGAAGTGAAATATCTTTCAACATTATTAAAAAAATGTAGGGGGAAGATGGCAGAGTAAGAGTATCCTTGGCTTAGACCAAGGTGTATCCGTGGATACACCAAATATTACACCCATATCAGCGTGAATGACCCAGAAAAAAGCCCCAAGACTAGCAGAACAGACTCTCCACGGCTAATCATAGAAAAGAAAATAGCAGGAAGAATGGAGAAATGGTTAGGAGCCAAATGGACCCATGAGACTGCTTGCAGAGTGGGGAAGGATGCAGTGGGTGTGGAGAGGGAAAAGGAGCAGAGCCCACACCAACCATCACAAGCATGTGAACCTCCACTAGAAAGACAAATACCCATAACATTTGGCTTTGAAAAGGAGAGGGGTTTAACTTCATGTGTTTTTTTTTTTTTTTTCACTAAGTTATTTTGAGAGACACAGAGTTTGAGCAGGGGATGGGCAGAGAAAGAGGGAGAATCTCAAGCAGGCCCTGCTGTCAGCACAGAGCCTGACAAGGGGCTTAAACCCTCAAACTGTGAGATCATGACCTGAGCAGAAGTCAAGAGTTGGAAGCCCAACCAACTGAGCCACTCAGGTGCCCCTTGTACGTTCTTTTAATCAGCAGGGCTTAACACCTGGAACTTGAAAAATTAGTAGGCTTAGTTCTAGGAGAACTGGATGGCATAGGAAAACAAGTTCCCACCCTTAAAGAGAAGTACAACAAACACCCCTGTTGAGATAAAGCATATAAGCAGCAGTTTGAAAAACACCCGAGGTATATGGGAAGGTATATTCACTAATCTCACAGCATGTGCTGGAGGGGTCGGAACGTGTGGAAGAATTCTTTAAGAACAAGGGAGTAGACAGGTGCCATTTCCTTTCCTCAACCCCCAGCCTAGATACACAGACACCTGCAGGAAACAGCTCAACCAGAACACTCTCCACCTAGCTTGCAAACAGTGTGCCCTAAACCCACCCTGTGCTGTGGACCTGCATCCTCTAATTTGCCCTCAGCAAGACTTTTCCAAGTGGCTAAAGGACAGGAATTTAACACAAAATGTGCTAACACCGTGCACTCTGCCCATGCACTCTCCTGTGCACCTGCTCCCTTCCATATGCGCTCTCCAAAAGCCCATTCAAAGCAACGCCACAAGCCTGGCACTGTGAAAGCAGCCCCAACAGGGGTCAGCACCACCATAAAGTGACTCCTGCCACAGGGAGAGGGGAAGAAAATCATACAGACAAGTTCCACCCCTGCCCCAGCAGTGAGCTGAGGGCACACATCTGATCTGATTGCAGGCCCCACCCATCAACAAACACCTGTCAGGTGACAAACAGAGAAAACACCCTGTAATTCCCTGTGACTACAGCTCCTGCAAATGCTTAGTCTAACAATTCAAGCCCAAGGTAGGCCCAGACTGGTCCACTAACAACACGGGGACAAAACCCTGCCCACAACAGGCAAAGAGTGCCATTGCAGATGACTGGACTGAAAGCAAATGCAGCTTAGCCACAAGAGTAAGGTGCACAAAACATGCACAGCAGACACTCTTGAAATGCCAAGTTTCAGTAAATAAAGGACCCTGCACTGCATGGCATTATAGGACCTCTTTTTCTAAGGCCACCACTTTCAGGACCAAGAGACATAGCTGACTTTCTTACCATATAATACCAGACACAGAAAGTCAGATGAAATGAGGAGACAGAAGAATATGTTCCAAATGAAAGAATGGGACAAAATCAAAGCAAGGGAGCTAAAAGAAATGAAGATGAGTAATATGCCTGATGGAAGATTTAAAATGGTCATAAATATACTCCCTGGACTCGAGAAAAGTGTGGAGGGCTTCAGTAAGGCCTTCATGAAAGAGACAGAAACATAAAAAAAAAATTGGAAATGAAGAACTCAGTAAGTGAAATTAAAAATACACTAGATGGAACAAATAGTAGAATAGAGGAAGCAGAAGAATGGATCAGAAAAATGGAAAGCAATCAAGCTGAGTGGGAGAGAGAAAAAATAATAATATAAATGACAGAGAATAAGGGAATTCATAGAACAACAAAAAGCATATTAACATTCACATTATAGGGATCCCAGAAGGAGAACAGAGGAAAAAGTGGGCAGAAAATTTATTTGAAGCTGAAATCTTCCTGAATTTGAGGAGTAACCAGAAAGTGAAATCCAGGAAGCACAGAAAGCCCCTAACAAAATCAAGCCAAGGAGATCCACCTTGGGTTGGATATACAGTAATTAAAATGACAAAAAAGCAGTAATAAAAGAATTTTAAAAGCACAATAGAAAACAGTTACAGAGAAGAGAAACTTCATAAGGCTACCAGAAGATTTTTTTAGCAGAAATTTTGCAGACCAGAAAGGAGAGGCATACTATATTCAAAGTGCTGAAAGGAAAAAACCTCAACCAAGAGCATTTTATCCAGCAAGGCTGTCATTCAGAACAGAAGGAGAAAGAGTTTCCCAGACAAACACAAGTCAAAGGTCACAATTAAGAACCTCTAAGCCAGTCTTAAAATAAATGTTAAAGGGGATTTTTTCAGTGGAAAGGAAAGACCATAAACAGGACTTAGATAAGTAGTAATCACAAAATCGGTAACATAAAGAATATCTATACAGGGATGCCTGCGTGGCTCAGTCGTAGTCGTTTAAGCATCTGACTTAGGCACAGGTCATGAGCTCATGGCTTGTGAATTTGAGCCCCGTGCCAGGCTCCAGGCTGACAGCTCACAGCCTGGAGTCTACTTTGGATTCTGTGTCTCCTTCCCTCTCTGCTCTCTCCCACTCATGCTCTATCTTGCTTTGTCTCAAAAATAAACATTAAAAAAAAGAATAGCTATACAAATCAGTCACAGTATCCACAAAATAAAAATATGTAAAGTATGACACCATATACTTAAAATGTGGGGGAGAGAGGAATAAAAATTTAGTGTTTTTAGAAAGGATTCAAACTTAAATGACACTAATTCATATAAACTGCTATAAGCTTAAGATGTTATATACAAATTAATGACAACCAAAACCCAAAAACCAGTAATAGATACACTTAGATAATGTTTCCTTAATTTTTGCCTATCACTAATGAAAACCCGCAAACTGTGAGAAAAGAGCAAGAGAAAAGAGGAAGAGAGGAAAATGCAAAAAAACATAAAACAATTAACAAAATTGCAGTAAATACATATATACCACTAATTACTTTGAATATAAGTTGACTAAGTGCACCAATCAAAACACAGTGTGACAGAACGATAAAAAAGTAAGAACCATCTATATGCCGCCTACAAGAGACTCCCTTTAAACTGAAAGACACATACAGATTGAAAGTGAAGGGATGGAAAAGCATTTATTATGCAAGTGAATATCAAGAGAAAGTCAAAATAATAGTACTTATATTGAACGAAATAATCATTAAAGTCTGTAACGCGAGACAAAGATACTATATAATCATAAAGAGAACAATCCCACAAAAAGATATGATGAATATATGTATATGCGCACCCAACATAGGAGTACCCATATACATAAAGCTATTAGTAACAAACACAAATGAAACAATCAATAGTAATACAATAATAGTAGGAGAATTTAACACCCCACTTGCATCAATGGATCAAACATCCAAATAGAAAATAAAAAAGGAAACAGTGCCTTTGAATGATACATTGGGCTGTATGGATTTAACAAATATGTACAAAACATTCCATCCTAATAGCAGACTACACACTCTTTTCAAGTGAACATGGAATATTCTTTGGAAGAGTCCACATGTTAAGCTGCCAAACAGTCTCAACAAATTTTAAAAAATTCAGTCTTATCATGCATCTTTTTCAATCACAACACTATGAAGCTAGAAGTCAACCACAAGAAAAAAATTGGAAAGAGCACAAATCCACGGAGGTTCAATAACATGCTACTAAACAATGAATGCACCAGACAGAAATCAAAAAGTAAATCACAGACTGCATGAAGAAAACAAAAAAAAAAAATAACACAATGATCCAGAATCTTTGGGATGCAGCAAAAGCTGTTCTAAGAGGGAAATTTATAGTAATACAGGTCTACGTCAAGAAGCAAAACATTTCTCAAATAATCACCTACCCTTATACCTATATAAGCTAGAAGAAGCAGCACACACACACACACACACACACACACACACACACACACAAAACAAAACCCAAACACAAAATTGGTAGAAGGAAAGAAATAATACAAATTAGATCAGAAATAAAAGAGAAACTGAAAAAACAATAGAACAGAGCTGTTTCTTTGAAAAGATCAACAAAAATGATTAAAAAGAGACAGAGAGAAAGAGAGAGAGAGAGAGAGAGGACTCAAATCAACAAAATCAAAAGTGAAAAAGGAGAAATAACGATCCACACCACAGAAATAAAAAGGATTTTAAGAAAGGGTGCCAGGTGGCTCAGTCAGTTGAGTACCAGACTCTTGATTTTGGCTCAGATCATGATCTCACAATTGTGAGATTGAGCCCTGCACCAAGCTCTGTGCTGACAGCGTGGAGCTAGCTTGGGATTTTTCTCACTCACTCTCTCTCTCTCCCTCTGCCTCTCCCCTGCTTGCTCTCTCTCTCTCTCTAAACAAATAAAAATAAAAATAATAAAAGTTAAAAAAAAAAAACACAACAAAACAGGGTACCTAGGTGGCTCAGTCAATAATCATTAAGCATTTGACTTCGGCTCATGAATCTCACAATTCATGAGTTTGAGTCCCACACCAAGTGGGCCCAAACCCTGCTTTGGGTGAGCACGAACCCCACTTTGGGTGATCCACGTTTTTCTCTCTCTCTCTCCCACTCTGTCTCTCTCTCTCTCTCTCTCTCTCCCCCTCATTCACTTGCTCTCTTTCTCTCTCAAAATACAAACAAAACAACAACAACCACCACTAATGGAGCAAAGTTTATTTAAAAAAAGGATTATAAAAGGTTATGAATAATTATATGCTAACAGACTGGACAACCTAGAAGAAATGGATAAATTCCTACAAACATATAATCCCCCAGAACTGAATCAATAAGAAACAGACGATTTGAACAGACCAATTACCAGCAATAAAATTGAATCAGTAAAGAAAAAGAAAAACCCAACAAACAGAAGAACCCAGAAACTTCATAGGTGAGTTCTATCAAACATTGAAAGAAGACTTAATACCTATTCTTCTCAATCTACTCCAAAAAACTAAAGTGGAAGGAAAGCTTCCAAATTATTTCTAGGAGACTAGCATTACCCTGATACCCAAACCAGATGAAGTCACTACAAAAAAAGAGAACTACAGGCCAATACTTCTGATGAACATAAATGCAAAAATCCTCAACAGAACATTAGCAAACCAAATCCAAGAATATATTAAAAACCCATTCACCACAATCCATTGGGATTTATTCCCAAGATACAAGAATGTTCACATCAACAACAGAAAGGATACAAACCACGTGATCATTTTCAATAGATGCAGAAAAAGCATTTGACAAAGTACAACATCCATTTTTATAAAAACCCTCAACAAACTAGGTTTAGAGGGAACATACATCAGTATGATAAAGGCCTTAGAAGAACAAACCCACAGCAAACACCATCCTCATGGGGAAAAACTAAGAGCTTTTCCTCTATGGTTAGTAGTAAGACAGGAATGTCTTACCACTGTTATTTAACATAGTACTGGAAGTTCTAGGCACAGCAATCAGACAACAACATGAAATCAAAAGTATTGAAATTGGCAAGGAAGAAGTAAAAGTTTCACTGTTTGCAGATGACATGATACTCTATATAGAAAACCTTCAAGATTCCACCAGAAAACTACCAGAACTGATAAAGGAATTCAGTAAAATCAAAGGATAAAAACTCAATATGCAGAGCACATGCACCCCAATGTTTATAGCAGCACTATCAACAATAGCCAAAGTACGGAAAGAGCCCAAATGTCCATCGATGGATGAATGGATAGACAAGATGTGTTTATCCAATGGAGTATTGGAGTAACACAATGGAGTATTACTCGGCAATCAAAAAGAATGAAATCTTGCCATTTGCTACTACGTGGATAGAACTAGAGGGTATTATGCTAAGCGAAATTAGTCAGAGAAAGACAAATATCATATGACTTCACTCATAGGAGGACTTTAAGATACAAAACAGATGAATTTAAGGGAAGGGAAGCAAAAATAATATAAAAACAGGGAGGGGGACAAAAAACATAAGAGCCTCTTAAATATGGAGAACAAACAGAGGGTTACCGGAGGGGTTGTGGGAGGGGGGATGGACTAAATGGGTAAGAGGCACTAAGGAATCTACTCCTGAAATCATTGTTGCACTATATGCTAACTAACTTGGATGTAATTTAAAATAAATAAATAAATAAATAAAAATTTAAAATTTAAAAATTTAAGAAATTAAAAAGGAAAAAAATCAATATACAGAATTCCACTGCATTTCCATACAATAATAATGAAGTAGGAGAAAAAGAAGTTGAGAAGACAGTCTTATATGTAGGTGTAGCAAAAATACTATACTAGGAATAAACTTAACCAAAGAGGTGAAAGATTTGTCCTCTGAAAACTCTAAAACACTGATGAAAGAAATCGAAAATGACAAACGTAAAGATAGTCCACGCTCACAAATGGGAGAACAAACATCGTTAAAATGTCCATTCTACCCAAAGCAGTCTACAGATTTAATGCAATCTCTACCAAAATACCACCACCATTTCCCAAAGAACTATAACAAATGATCTTAAAATTTGTATGGAATGACAAAAGACCCAAAATACCCAAAGCATTCCTGAAACAGGAGAACAAAACTGGAGGTATCACATTCCCATATTTCAAGACATACTGCAAATCTGTAATAATCTATGCAGAATGGTAATGGCACTAAATAGACACATCAATCAATAGAACAGGGAGCCCAGAAATAAACCCACAATTATATGGTCAATTGAAATTTAAAAAAAAAGGAGGCAATAATATGCAATGGGAAAAAAATCTCTTCATCAAATAATGTTGGAAAAAATTGACAGCTATAAGAGTAAAATGACCAGTTTTTTACACCGAACACAAAAATTAACTCAAAACTGATTAAAGGCCTAAATATGAGACTTGAAACCATTAAAATCCCAGAAGGGAACACAGGCAGTAATGTTTCTGACATTGGCCATACCAACATTTTTCTAGATATATTTCCTGAGGCAAGGGAAATATAAGCAAACATAAACTATTGGGACTGCATCAAAGTAAAAAGCCTCTGCAAAGCAAAGGAAATAGTCAAGAAATCTGAAAGATAACCTACCGAATGGGAGAAGATATTTCTGAATTACATCTCTGATAAAGGGCTAGTATCCAGAATAAAAGAACTTTTACCACTCTACCAAAAAACAAATACTCCAAATAAAAAAATAGAAGACATCAACAGATATTCCTCCAATGAAGACAAATGTCCAACAGAAGCATGAAAAGATGCTACGACTCATCATCAGGAAAATGCAAATCAAAATCTTGACAAGATACCACCTTACACCTGCCAGATGGCTTAAACAACAACAACAACAACAACAACAACAAACATAAGGAACAACAAGTGTTAATGAAGAGGTTAAGAAGGAATCCTGCTACATTGTTGTTGGAAATGCACACTGGTACAGCCACTGTGGAAAACCGTACGGAGGTTCCTGAAAAAATTAAAAATAGAATTACCATATGATCCAGTAATTCCACTACTGTATTTAACCAAAAATTAAAAACAAACTAATTCAAAACATATATGCCTCCCTATATTAATTGCATTATTTGCAGTAGCCAAACTATGGAAGTAGCCCAAGCGTCCACTGATAGATGAATGGATAGAGTTGGTATATATAAATGTGTGTGTGTGTGTATATGTATATATACAGACACACACACACACACACACACACACACACACACACACACATATATATACACATATATGATGGAATATTACTCAGCCATAAAAAAGAATGCAATCTCACCATTTACAGTAACATGGAACAACTTAGAGGATATAATGCTAAGTGAAACCAGATAAATCAAGATGAATACCGTATGATTTCATTCCTGCATGGAATTTAAGAAACAAATTATCAAAGTAAAAAGAGAAACCAAAAAACAGACTCTTAACAATACAGAACACACTGGTGGTTATGAGAGGAGAGGTAGGTGGGTGGTGGGTGAAACGGGTGAAGGAGATTAAGACCACACTTAGCATCATGAGCGGTGAGTACTGTAAAGAATCAGTGAATCAGTGTATTGCACATTTGTCACTATATAACATTGTATATTAATTATACAAACAAAAAACTTAGCTTCATTTCCATATATAGAACCAGGCACCACAAAACTACAAAAGCCACCTTTTTTTTCCCCAGCTGGTAGAAAATATTTGCCAAATTTTACAGTTTGGCATAAAAAATCCTAAGATATTAAAATGTTTTAATTTCCTGACCAGCACGTAATTTAGGTATCTGTTTTAAAAAAGATAACTACAGTATTTCCCAGGTCCCTAGATATTAAACCATGCCCATGTGATTATGCTATAATTCAAACATGAAATCCAACAAAATTTAGAAAACATGTAACTGAATAATTTATGAATTCTTGCAGGATGTAATTAAAACAGGGTGTAATGAAATGTATTGCCTGAGAGGAGTATTTAAGAAGAAAATATAAAGTATCATATATTTGTATTTGAAATTTCTTCTAATTCAACTAAGAAAGGAATAGAAAAGCAAAATATAGATATACGTAATCAAAAGTAGAAGCCTAAATTTTAAAAATAGAGAATTCAGACAAAGCCAAGAGTTGATTCTTTGAATAAATTAATAAATTTGATGATGATCTCCTATTACTATTCGGTTTAAATAACAAAAAACATTTTTAAACGTCAGAAGTTAAAAAGGGACATTACAACATACACCACAGATATTAATAATGAAAGTATATTACAAACTATGTTAAGCAATATGACAATAAGATGAAAATATTAAAGCTAGAATCAAAAATAGAAAATTTGCCTATCTTGTGGTCGATCAAAGAAATTTAATCCATTAGGAAACATCTTCACAAAAAGAAACACTCTGGTTCAAACGCTTTCTCCTTCCACCAGAGGGAAAGAAGTACTCTTGTTGCTAAAAACAGTTTCCAAGCCTTCCTTAAAGTTAACAAAGCAGTTCTACGATGCACCTTGTCATTTTCCCAATGAACCTTTATTTTTGAAAAGGCTAGAAACCTTGAGTTTGTGCAGGTTAACATAAAATAAATTAGATAGTGGTGGCATATAATACCAAGGTTCTAGCCTAGAGCCACGGTGGAGAATTTGGGATGGGGGATATGGAGGAGATATTCAAGGAAGATACTCAGAGACACAGCATATCTCTGTAAGGAGAGATACTCCTGTTCCCGGGTTGGATGTGAGCCCAGTTAAATAAAGTGTTAGGTACAGCCTGATACACTAAATAAAAATGTCTTGAGAGATTTTACGAAAGGGTTGAGACTTTTTTCTCCAGACACTAACAGTAACACACACAGTCTTAGAAATCGATGGCTGCTGCTTTATGGGAACTTCCGGAGGTAACAAAGTATCCAGAGGAAGCAGGGGGATGCAAAGAGACCAAATGTCCTTCTTTAGGCATATGTGTGGGAGAATGGATACTATGGAAGACAGCACAGTCTTCAAAATAACGCCGGGAGGGCTACCTTGTGGACCAAGGAAATCTCAGTAATTATTTTCTTTAAAAGCAGGATTTGCAGGGCATTGCAAGAGTTCAATGAAGGAGCAAGAAGACATCCTAGGGGAGGTGAAGTCTGTGAATGTTTGCTCCAGAGAAGATAGTAACAGCACAATCTTAACAGTCCTTTAAGTGCCTGACTCTAGATTTCAGCTTAGGTCATGATCTCATGGTTCCTGGGATGGAGTCCCATGTGCAGCATGGAGCCTGCTTGGGATTCTCTCTCTCCCTGCCCCTCCCCCAGTTGGCGCTGTGTCTCTCCCTCAAAATAAATAAATAAACATTAAAAAAAAGGACAAGCATATGGCCCCTTTCTTCTTTCCCTCTACCCCAATTTACCCTACACTCATCCTGGAGACTCTCCACCAACAGGACACAGAGGTGGTACAAGAGTAAATGACCACAACCCTGTGTCCTAGTTCAAGTCCCTGAGCTGAGGAGAGGAAAATATGGTAATCTGACATGATATTGACAGTTTAAATTAGATATTCAACTTTTTAATCTAATTTTGATACTTCAACTATCTTAATTACCAAAGTGAGACACTTTTTACGGTTGAAAGCTACTGGAAGGCTTTGGGCTATCCTTGAGATTTCTAAAAAAGGCAGGGTAGGGAGAGCCTAAAGAGCTTGTTGGAAGACCATAGCTGGAAAAAAATGATCCATTTCCTCTCTGCACTCAAAAAATTCAGATTTTGAGGCAGAGTGGTTATGAAGTGATAAAAATATACACGCGTACCTTATTTTGTTTCAACTTTCCATATATTTTAAATGAAATTTTTATCATAGCATAAAATTTATTGAAGCCCAATAGTGTTAATTTTGTCTAAACAAAATGAGCTTTCCATTTCATTCATGTTATTTTGGCTTATTGCACCGAAACAATATAATTATATATGTAATATATATGGATAATATATATGCAATTATATATGTATACATATGTAATATATACGTAATATAGTATGCAGAACATGTAACATTTTGTATCAGACCTTACATATTATAAATCATGTAATATTCATATATTATAGGGCACATATTCTATGTTATATATGGTATAGCATATACTGCCTATTATATAATATAAACTTTAGAAATTTAACATTGAAAATATAAAAAGCATATAAAGTATTTTCATATTTGCTGTGGTTTTGCCTAAGAAAAACTATATACTGTTTTTTTTACTTTACATGTACATATGTATCTTATATTTATGAATGTAGAGAACTCTACCACAACCATACATTTATAGGTGTAAAAACTCATAACCAGAGAATGTTAGTTGAGATTATAAAATCAACATCAACATATGATCTCCAAAAAAAAACACAGTCCACTATTTACAAATGTAAGAATGAACAAAAGTAAGTTTACTGGGAGTATTTTTAAATTTGCCAAGGTGTTTCCTTTTCTCCCCTGGGGAAGTCTTTGTTTCTCTGTGTTTCTTTGAATAAATAAATGTTTTATTGCTGAATAGTGTAGTTGATACCTATGTGGAATGCATTCCTGTACCTTATAAATTACCCTGACCATCTGTAAATGCATTGGAAAATTTCTATAGTTTCACATATTTCAGTAATACCAATATCAGAGACAGCCATAGTAACACAACATTGAAAATCTGTTTGGATATTTAATCACATTTTTTACAACTCTGAAGGATCAAGTAAAGCTTACAGTCTTTGCATTTTTGTTGTTATGGTTGTTTTTTAATTAACCAGGATCACCTTGAAAACAGTACAAAGGTGGAATAATTTTCTTCTTGGACACATTAAATTAGTTGGTTTAAGCTTTCTTACTCATTTATATTGATCAACAACAGTCTTGCCAAGCTTAGGACTTGAACTTGTTTTTGTTGTGGTTTTTTTGGTTTTTTTAAAGTGTGGATTACTTTATTCCTTTGAAACAATTTTGAGAAAAGTCAAAGCCAGGGTCATTTCAATTTGATGTGATGAAAACTAACATAAAAACTGGGTAGACATGATTTGCCTTGATTTAACTTGCAGAATAAGTGTTTCACAAATGTGATTTTATGAACATTAAGAGTAGCAGAATATAGCTGGGCTAGAGACATTTTCTTAAAAACCATACCTCTTTGTCCCCTAAATCCAATTTTAAAACATATGCTGGTATAGTTTTAGGTCATTCAATAATTTTTTCATATAGTTCTCCTTTCTCAGTTTTGTTTTTTTTTTTTGTTTTTTTAATTCAAATCTAAGATTAGACCAGGGCACTAGACTTTGGGCTCCAAAAAAATTTAGCAGGAGTATAAAAAAATAAAAATACCAAGGGCTAGCATAGCTTGACTACATCAAGCCTGGGAATCTCATGAAATTCAGAGCCTATTCTCCCCATTTGATATAATGCTGGATTTTACAGCTACATCACAGAGGAAAGTCCACTCATGTAAGAATAAATTGACTCCCCTTAGACAATCAGTGTGAATTTCTCTTGTCAGCAACACAACCACACAATCTAACCAGTTACCAAGAACGATATTCCCGTGTGGCAGAAACTTTAATGTAAATTATCTAAATTAAGAAATTATCAACCAATTCTTATAATTTTTCTCAATATCAAAGAACCATTTATTACTAGCAATTTTTGCAGGTTGTCAAGATGTCATATTGGAACTAAATTATGTGTTTACTCTTACTATTTTACTCTTCAATTTTATTCTTACTATTTTAAAATCCGTATTAATACTGCACTCGCCCTGCTAATTATGAAGTTTAATTCACACAAGTTATAATTAACTTTTAAAATACTAGAAAGTTCTGACCAATCAAGAATGAACAATTTTTCTATTTTTATGACCTCTATATTAAAATATCAAATATGACTTCATTCTATGCAGAGACAACACACACTTTTTAAAGCATCACGGATTTTACGTGTGTTTTGTATTATGCTCATGAAATTTCAATTCGATGGGTACCATTATTCTTTTAGAAAAAAAGAATAGAATTAAGTAGAGTTTTGAGTTGAAGGAAGTCAGAGATACCTTCCTAAAATCCAACTCGGATCAAATCATATTGAATGGATGCACTTTGCATATGGGACTGAGAATTCAAAGCGGGAGACAGTTTGTCTCAATTCTTAACTTTGCTTTTTATGGTATCTCTCCATAAACTCTCTTCTCCCACCATCTCACACTCAGGTCAAATTGCCCCAACACAATATTCACTTTCATTGCTCTGATATTTAACTCATGCTACTGTGTCCTTTCCAAATGCAACATCCTCTTCTCCAGTCTTGGGAGTCCTACCACCTATCACACTTCAGTGAGATTTACCACCTTTCCAGCAACATTTTCTTCTCCCCTAAGTTATTTAGACCTTTTTCTGTCCCGTTGGCACAACCATTATAGCATGGAATGCTCCTTTCTTACAAAGCAAGGAAAATCCACCATGTCAGTATAATGTTTATTAAGTGGAGAACAGATCTTCACTGGATTTAGAAAACAACAACAACAACAAGTCAACAAATGTTTATTCACCTGAAACTTGTGTAATTAGTAATCATCATGCCAAAGCTGGTATTGGCTATTGCCATCACCCGCAAAGATTACAATACCATTTCTGGAATTGCTACTTTGTAACAAGCCCCCTACACTGAGTTAACTGCGGGTGGTACCTCACTATTGCTTCGAATTCCAGCGCAGCCTAACAACCCCACCGCATTCTCAAGGTGTGGCTGGCAGTCACTCAAATCAGTTTGGCTTTAGTGCCTCCTCTCTAAACTCCACTAGGCTTACCTGGGGGTGGCGGGGTTCTAGAAGAAAACATCTGCATTAGGTTCTGCAAGTGTCAACTCGGAACTACTGAGTTTGTGATCAACTCAGAAACAGAACCATGGATCTCAAGGGTTAAGTCATTATGTGTCCTAAGTTTTTAAGTTAATGTTAGTAATTTAGAAAGTGATTTAGATACAAAAATAGCATTCTTTTTACTTCATAATGACCTTTATTTTTTAACTACCTTTTATTTCACAAAACAGGAGATCATGACCTGAGCTGCAATCAGGAGTCAGAAACTTAACCAACTGAGCCACTGAGGTGCCCCAATAAATAAACTAATTTTTAGAACAGTTTTCATATACCATTCACGCAGTTTCTCCTAATGGTAACGTCTTAGATTACTAGGTATATTTGTCACAATTCGTGAGCCAATAGTGATACATATTTCTTAGCTAAAGTCCAGACTTTTCAGATCTCAGTAGTTTTTAGTTAATGTCCTTTTTCTACTAAAGGATCCCATCCAAGATACATTTATTTATTTCCTTATTTCCTTATTTTTAATTTATTTTTAATGTTTATTTATTTGAGAGAGAGAGAGAGAGCGCGCACACACGTGAGCATGAGCAGGGGAGGCACAGAGAAAGAGGGTGACACAGAATCTGAAGCAGGCTCCAGGCTCTGAGCAAGTGTTCAGCACAGAGCCTGATGTGGGGCTTGAACCCATGAACTGTGAGATCATGACCTGAACCAAAGTTGGATGCTCAACTCACTGAGCCATCCCAGCATGCTGCAGGATACTACATTTAGGAGACATCTCTCATCCTATCTCCTCTTTGCAATGTCAGTTTCTCAGTCTTTTCCTGTTTGTTTGTTTGTTTGTTTGTTTGTTTTTATAAGGAGTAATAGTCAAGTATTTTGTAGGCTGCCCCTCTACTGGACTTTTTTTTGTCATGATTGGATTGGGGTTATAGACTTAGGGGATGAAGATAAGAAAAATAAAATGTCATCTTCATCTCATCATGAGTACAAACTAGCAACATGATTTATAACTGTTAATGTTGACTTTTATCATCTGGCTGAGGAAGTGTCTGTCGTATTTCTTCACTGTAAGGTTGTTTTTCTTAATCTGGTTTCTGTAATGTTCTCTTTTAGAAGGAATGTGCTGTGTAGCCCATACTAAAGAATATGGATTGTGCTTTTCCTCCTTGAGAATGGAGTATCTCTATCAGTAGAAATCTTCTCCTGCAGGAGAGATTTTCTCTGCTCCACAATTTATCAACTTATTCACTTATTTCCTTATAATCATATGGGCTCATGAATATCTGTTTTATATTTTGGGTTAGAATTCAATATTATTCCATTTGATTCCTCAAATTGTTTTAACACTAGCCATTATGAACCAGTTGGCTCCTCTTTCTGACATAACCTAGTCGGTGTGCTTGCGGAAGGGTGTTTAGTTCTTTCTTACCTTCTGAAACTACAGATGCCCCAGACACATCTGGTATATTTGCTATCCTGGCCCTGTATTTAGGTGTTGCTCTAGGTGACATAATTCATTTTACTGGAGAACTAGAAACATCTGGGTGCGGGTCGGGCTCATTGCCACTGGTGTCTCATTTCCGTCAGGCTCTCTGCGTATACTAACTAACTAAAAAAATCTGCGTATACTAACTTGTGTATCTATAAATATTTCTGTACGTAACCATCTTTAGTAGGCTAGACCAGTTCTTACTTACATCTCTGAATCAATCTCAGTGCCACATGGCTTATTCTAGCCTTCCTTTCCTTGCTTGTCTATAAACTCACATTTCACAGTGAGATAGATTCCTGGCTCCCACCATCCACCCTACAGAGATTTTGATTTTTCTTTTCTTTTCCTCTTTTTTCTTTCTTTTCTTTCTTTCTTTCTTTCTTTCTTTCTTTCTCTCTCTCTCTCTCTCTCTCTCTCTCTCCCTCTCCCTCCCTCCCTCGCTTCCTTTCCCTTCCCTCCCTCCCTTCCCTTATCACTGAGCTTTAAGAGTTCTTTGTATATTTTGAAAGTACAAAATATGTGCTTTTAAGTGGTAGGTATAAAGCCATCCTCCACTTAAAATCATAGTCCAGGGAGATGTCAATGCTCGTTCAGAATCTTTCGATGGAATAATTCAATCTATTCACTATATTAGTATCTTTTCAACTGTTTTTGTAAAATATGGTGTGTTTTTTTCTCCCACACATCATCTTTTACTGTTTTTTCCTAACACATTTATATTAGAAAAACAACCATGTAACTAACTAGATAGGATTTCTTCTCTCTTTCCCAGGAATAAAAATGTTGCATTCTCTGTTGAGTTTCCTTTACTATTTGTATTGCCCAGTTCATCTCCTATTTTTACCTCTTCGGAAAATAGAATCTATTCCTAAGGCCTTTTTAAATTCTATTGTTTCTTCAAAAAAGTAGTAAGATGGATATAGTGCTTCAAGGTTATATATAAATACAAACACACATGTATGTAAAACCTAAAAATAACAAATAACATATAAAATAGAAAGACATTTCATTATAGCCTCAAATATATATATATATTACATATATACTATATATATGTAATATATATATTACAATATATATATTACATATATATAAAAGTATATATATATATATAGTTTTGGAAAATATATATATATATATATATATAGTTTTGGAAAATTCTGCAATCTGTATGTGTTAAATGCATCCTATTTTTGTCATGCTTTAATATTTACTCTATATGCCCACCATTTTTCTGAACATTATAGATAAAGCACAAAACAGGACTGAAAATGTCTAAAATCTCATAGCCCTGTTTTCTAAAAGGAGATATCATGAGAAGATTAAGAAAATATTAATTAGGGACAAGTAGTATGATAAAAGCAAAAAAATGGTAGCTATTAGTATTTCCAAATCATTCCAATTTGTAATTACTTTTATAACTAAATTTATAGACAAAAAATGGCTCTTTGTTTTAATGTTAGAGAGTTGTCCTCTTTTAGCTATATTTGTTTATGCTAAACCTTAATATATAAGATGCATCCAACATATATTTAAACCTATTTCTTCTGTATAAAGACATGGAATTTGGATGTAATGCTGTGTGTCAATGTCAGCGTTCTTTTTACAATTTACAGAGTTTTTCAGAGAGGGTTAGAATATTATTAAGTATTAATATGTAAATATGTAAATATGTATGTCAGATTTTATTATTTTGGAGGCAAAGCATACAAAGATAAACATTTCTGGGTACATATGGGATTTGAAATCAACATTCTCTGATCTGAAGGCTCTTCTCTGTATTGCCTTTGAAATAGGATGTAATGTGACAATGATTCTATGTATTTATACCTCTAAAACTAATGATTTAAAGTGTCATCTATGGAGCTGTGCAGTACAGCCCTGTGGCTTCTATCAAGAACACTCTCAGGGCTGAGTGTATGCTTGAATGCACTTATAACTGAATCATGTCCCTTGACATAGCCGAATGCCATGTGTGTGGCCCACCAACGTGCTGGTTTGTCACCAGTCACATCAATCACATGAATGCCTGCTTGATTTTAAAAACTAGGGATGAAAATACTTGTAAGAAAAAGAGCTACACTAGGATATTCTTCAGGAATAAAACTATAAACAATATATACAGTAAAACTATAAACAAACGCTGCGTGTGCACGATGTGGGGGGGCATGTATGCATGACTAATATGGAGAAGTACACGTATGGAGAAATAGAGATCACAAAACAAATGTCATCATGACATAACACAAAAATGTGCTACATAAATTGGGAGGAACGGAACTGCAACATCAACGGGGGCTTGGAAGTGAAAGGAGAAATGATTTCTTGAGAAGCATGTTTCTTTCTAGAATCGGTGATAAAGGCCTAATATTTTCAGTAGGAGCCATTAAAATGCATGAAAGTTTTATTCGTTCTAAGGAGATACTTCTTGTATTGAAGTCAGAAAATCCTAACAATTTTGCCACAGGCCCTGAACCAAGTTTAAAAAACATACCCTTATGAGGTAATAAGTTGGAACTTAAAATGTTTTGGTAGAGGCTCAAATTTCAAAGGTCATCTGTCATGACCTAATATGGAAAGTTGATTGCAAAGCAGTGATAAATTTTAATATGGAAAAATTTTAATTTTATAGAAAAATTTTAATATGGATAAATTTCCTAATATGGAAAGTTTATTGCAAAGCAGTGATAAATTTTGGGGACTCCCAATGATTTGGTTAGTTTACACTTTAGGTCTAAAATGCTTGAACAGTGGTGTATCACTCACCTAAAAGTGGATATTTGGGAAAAAAATTGCTCTCCTGGATTGTGTATCCAATCGCTTTAGGTATTTCCATCAGGGGGCAGGAATCTGAGTCCCTTATATAGTGGAAGGTAGGGTAACATTCAAGTGTCATATTACTGCTCAGGAGATAATGCCAATGATTCATTAGACTAGGTATTTTGATGTTCTCTGATGTCTCCCTTTTTCTCAAAACCATACATTTATACAATATTTTATAAATATTATTTAACTGCAGTTTTCACAGGTAGGTGAGGAAATGACCATCGCTTCATTGTATATGTAAGTAAACTGGTGTCAAAGAGGTTAAGTGCCTGGCTTCGGATCAAATATCCAATAAATGAATACCAGATATACAGATAGGCTATCTGTCCCCATCCTCTGTCAGTTTCACACCATGGATGCCAACTTATGGGAGGAAGGATGGAGGTCCAGGCATCCGGTGCCCAGGCATTGTACATTAACCAGACAATATGATTAGGATTTTAATTGAATTATATATGAACTAAGACAACGAGAAAGTTATTTTTTATTAGTGACATTTTAAGGATCTTCTTTAATATGATCTACCTCTTACACTTTGCTTTTACTTTTTTTTTTTTTAATTTTTTTTTTCAACGTTTATTTATTTTTTTTTTGGGACAGAGAGAGACAGAGCATGAACGGGCGAGGGGCAGAGAGAGAGGGAGACACAGAATCGGAAACAGGCTCCAGGCTCTGAGCCATCAGCCCAGAGCCCGACGCGGGGCTCGAACTCACGGACCGCGAGATCGTGACCTGGCTAAAGTCGGACGCTTAACCGACTGCGCCACCCAGGCGCCCCTGCTTTTACTTTTAAGTGATACAACCTACTACAGCAGGAGGAATGTTAGATTGGGTCTGAAAACATGGTAAACATTCTAAATATTCTAACATGCTAAATATTCTTGGGACATTTCTCAATTGATTTAGCTTCAATGAAAGAGATTTAGAAAAAGGTATGCTCCCAGATACACTTTGGCTATTAGGGGTTTGATTAAAAAATGGAGGAATTATTCACTTACAGAATCCTTCTAAAACTACAAACCCAAAGTGTTAAGGTAAATTCTCCAATTCATTATTATTTTTTTTAATTCACAAAGATTTCACTCTTCCAGTCTTCACTATTCATGAGGACGCTACAAAGCTTTAACATCATGCTTTATAGAAATACATCCATGCTACAAATGTGGATAATACAAACCCTCTTGGGCTACACTAAGCACGGTGACTGGAGCGCCCTGGACTGATTCCCCTTTCTCGGTGAGCTTCCACACAAAACCACACCCAGAGCCCTCCTTGGTATCATCACGTGACCAAGAAGGCAGCACACTAACTTCGTGTGACTTAACTTCACAGTTTGAAACAGTGGCAACTTCTGCAGCAGGGGTGATGAAAGAGGGAAAATTACTCAGCTGTTTGCTCTTAGAACTCTTGCTTAAAATTCCCTGGACAACAGCAGTATTGCTTGTCTAAGTAGCTGTTCATGAGAAATTAAGTACATTTTCTCCGTGAGAGGGTAGCAGTGGAGGGAGAGAAGACATTGGAATCAGGGTGTTGCCTGAAGCAGGTCGCAGATCCTGCCTTGGGCCTTGAGTTCCAGATCTCAAATCTGTAAACATCCATGCAAAATCCAACGAATAGCAAAGCCCACGCTTTTAAGTGGGGAAAGTCTTAATTAAGTCTAAGTAAGGTAAATATTCAATTAAAACCTCCTACATGTTCTGACTTTTTAAAAAAAATTAAGTCCTGAAGCCTTCAAACTAAGAGAAAAAAATGTTGGTCAAAGACGAAATTTGTAGATGGACAAAGGTCATTTTTCCTAAACACTTACACAATCTCAATATTCTTCCTACTAGGTAGATCTATTTCAGTGGCACTCTACCTAACAACTTTTATTTGAAAATCCTTTTAGAAAATTCAGTCATTTTTGTTTTGCACACCTCATGCTAGATTTTCGAAGACATGTTTTGTGTCAGGAAGAGCTCCAGACTCATAAGGACTTTTTATTTAATGAGAGATATGTTTGATTTTCTCCTGCCCCTTAAAGAGATGTATTCCAACACCCCTTGATGGTGACCAAAAGTCAACTCAGGCTTATTCTTAAGGATAAAAAAAAAAATCCCTTATAAAAGACCAAACTTTCAAATTAGTGAACTAATCTATCTCACACGAGCATGGCTTGAGTCATTACACTGCTCACATCCCTGGGAAGTATGAAGAGCTATATTGTGCACAAGGAATTCTGGAAGGAAAACAAAGCAAAGCAAACAAACAAACAAAAACACAAAAAAAACAAACAAACCAAAAAAAAAAAAAAACAAGGAAGACAATTCCAGCAAACACAAATCAAGGGAACTAGAACTTTTCCAAATAACACAGATTTTATGGAAAACACTCATTTCATGTTATACACACACACACACACACACACACATATATATATATATATATATATATATATATATATATATATATATAACTGACCTGAGACCTGAGGACAAAATAGATGCTTTTAAGTATCATCTGACTAAGAAATGAAAGTTCTTTGTATTATTGGGACTTATTTTTGTCTTAAGATATAGTAGCTTTAATGATTTCTCTGGGTCCGCATTTAAGAGATCCTACATCTGCTAGTCATGTATTTATTTAGAGGCAACCCACATAGATTTATACAAGCTAATGACAAGTAGTACTTTATAATGAAAGCATCTTGTGACAAATATTAAATGCATAAAGAAAAAGTTTGCTATACCTGTGTGTGTGTGCATATGCATGTGTGTGTTAATGTATATATGAATGCATATAGTATTTTTATTTTGTTGGATTTTATTAATGGGGAAAAATAATGATCGCCTATTTATGAAATACAGGTCAGACAGGTCCAAAATTTACTTGAAAAAAGTTATAGAGCTCTTTAATATTTATTACAGGTTCATTACAGTGGGGCAAAACAAAATGGAGATACGAAGGAAAATGTCCTACTCATAAATTGACTCTTTCCCAGACACAATCAGTATCAGCAAACAATAATCAAATTTCATGAAAAACCCTATTTTCAGTTCACTTTTATAACTCTAGTGTTGTTCTGCCTTTCAATAATGGGTAATTGGAAAAGGCACTATGCCTTCACAAATGTTTTCCCTTGGATTTCCGAAAAGGTGACTTTTTCAAAAAGTCAAAGCCAAAGCATTTGTAAGTCAGAGAAATCTCGTATAATTAAAGCTTCCAGCTGCATGCATTTTCAATACTACACACAACATGGTAATTGACACGTGTGATTCTGGATCACACTTCCGATTGTAAATTATTTTAGTCTCCTGAAATGTGTTTAAGTGCACTCACCAGATACACTTCCAGTAATTCGGCTTTTAATGACTATCCTTCACTTCAGAGCTACCTTTGATGTTAAAATAGTCTAAGAAATAATGTAATTTTCCCACATGCTGGTTGGGTTATAGTCAGATGTTTCTTAAATATTTCATGTAAGAACTCTCCCTGACCCCTACCACGGTGAAAATGTGAGGAGATTTTACTTAACAATAATTTTATATCTTGTAGTTCACTAAATTAACTGGCATGATCAGGACCTTAACCAAAATTGATTGCTGAGCCAAAAATAAGATCAAAGCAGTAAATCAAAAGGATCTAGCAGATGTAAAAATACAAATTACAAGAATAAGTTCAGAATAATTAATATTTGCAAAATTGCACTGAAAAAGACCTTCGAAGGTGTAAAGCTCACAGTACATTAAGATCTAAAATTTTAAATAGGCCTCTGAACCCGGAAAAGGCTACTAATTCCTACTTACTTGCTGTAAAGCCAACAGGCATGGTACAACAGAGCTCTATTAGTAATTATACTAATTTATCTGCTTAGTTTCTCACCTTCCTTCAACTTCTTGCTACCAGACTATTCAGAAATATGAGCGCGTTCAAAAGATTTCAGTCACCTTTCTTACGTACCAGTCAAGGCCATCATTTCTGTACTCTTCTTCCTACATTGTTCAGGCAAAATATAAATATGTATAGAAGAAAATTATAGAAGGTATTATTTAATAAATTAAATTTGATAAGCATTCATTGGGCTTTCATTATTAAGGAGCTGTCAAATTGGGGCTGGACATAAAGAGCTGAAATCAAGTCAATCATCCCCAGGGAGTCTCAATCTACTGCCTCAGAATGTTTTAAGATAAGGGCATAAAAAGATGCAGTTTGTGAAGAAGAAGATAAATGCCAGAAAGCAAGTAAATATTATTATGAAGAGTTTGAAGAGTCTGGGTTTTACGTAGTTGAGACAGTGAGGAAGCATTTCATGGCAGTAGCAGCTTATGAGATGGGTTTTATTTTATTTAATTAATTAATTTATTTTTAGGAGATGGATTTCACAGGATCAGAGAAGTCTTTCCAGCCAAAGAATTAGTGTTGATAAAACACAGAATCACCAAATGTGGGGCACACGCATAGATCAACAAGCAGCCCAGCCTGACCATGACCCAGCTGATGCTTATGGAAACAGTGGCAATACGATTGGAGAGATAGAGATGCCTGAGGTCTTGTTGTACAGCCATGACCTGCACAACTCAAGACCTCCGGTTCTTCTGACTAAATCACATCACGTATTCATAGTGGCGTACACAGAAACTAGCCTGGGGGAGATGGTAATGAAGAGGCGAGAGCAATAGACTTTTTTTTTTTTTAATCTGAATAATGGGAGAGAGAGAGAAAAATGAAAAAAAAAATACAAACAACAGTATGTTAACATTAGGTCCTAAAAGCATTTCCCAGTACGAATAACTAAGATGAATTAATAAAAGCTTAAAATAGTTTGATAATCCAACCACACCAAAATGATCAATAAAAACTATATTTGTATCATCGGGAAAGTTAGGCTGTCAAGCACATTTGTAAGACGTCTGAAGGATTAAATGAGATGTTTTTAAAGTTATTTTCAATTTGGTGAAAAAAATAGAAGAAAAACAATGCTGAATTATAAAATGAAACAAGTAAAACCCCTAAAACCAAAAATAAAAACAAACACTGAGCATGTGTAACATGCCAGAAACTAGGTTAAATTATTTATTGTAGAGCATAGCAGTGAGATTATCATCATAATTTGATAATGATGATAATATTACTTTAACAATAATTATTATTATTTCCACTTACTATGTGTAGGAAATGAGACTAAATACATTAAATTACTAGTCCAAGTTTGCACGGTTAGTGTTTTACAGGTTAAGACTTCAAGCTGTTTTTCCAACCATACAACACAAAGCGAATGTGCATGACATCTGGGAAGAAAAGTAGGAAAGAAATCAGAAGAGTAGTTTTACTAATGCCAAAGAATCTCTAACAAGAGTCAAAATGAAGAACCATGAAAGTATGACCTAATGGTAATTGTAAATAAATGCAAGAATCAGAAAATATTTTGGACAATTAATTATATGAGCATTACTAATCAATATAATAATGGAGAAGAAGAAGAAGAATGATGCAAAATGTATTTGGTTATTTGGGTTAAAATTGTGAGACATCAACTGAATGGTTATTGATGTTAATAGAAAAGTTCAGGAAATTCAAAGGAGGACATCATGAGATATTTGGACATTTAGGACCTCATAAAACTGTAAGCTCCAAGTAAGAGGATTTTTCTACTTTTGATTTCCAGGCAAAATTTAAATTTTTAGTCTTGAAAAATTTTAGTTGGTCATTAAATACTGGTATTAAAAGATGGGGATTGGGATGCCAAAAGTTTATTGGTTTGTTGCCTCAGGATAAAAACCTGTTGGGAATTCATATGGAATCTTAAGGGACCCTACACAGACAAAACTATCTTGATGGAGAGGAAAGTTGAAGGACTCATACCTCCCGATGTCAAAACTCACAATAAAGCTACAGTAATCAAGAGAGCATAGTCAGACACAGAGACAGACATACAGACAAATGAAATAAAGAGCCCAGAAACAGACTCTTGCATGTGTAGTCAAATGATTTTCAACAAGTGTGCCAAGACAATTTAACTGGGCCAAGGAAAGTTTTTGCAGTAAATGGTACTGGTAAAAATAGATAGTCACGTGCACAAGAATGAAGTTAGACCTTCACCTTTTCCCTTATACAAACAGTAACTCAGAATGGATCAAAGACCTAAATGTGAACATTAAAACCACAGGGAAATAAGGAAACACAGGGAAAAAGTTTCATGACATTGATTTTGGCAATGATACATTTGATGTGACAGCAAAACACAGACAATAAAAAGATACATTGAACTACATCAAAATTTAAAACTTTTGTGCACCAAAGGACACTATCAAGGAAGTGAAAGGGCAACAAAAGAACAGAAGAAAAAAATTACAAATCATTTATCTGATAAGAAATTTATAGCCAGGGCCACGTGGGTGGCTCTGTCAGTTAAGCACCAGACTCTTGATTTAGGCTCAGGTCGTGATCTCACATTTCGCGAGATCAAGCCCCATGTCCGACTCTGCGCTAACAGCACAGAGCCTGCTTGGGATTCACTCTCTCTCCTCCACTCACTCTCTCTCAAATTAAATAGATACATGAAAGAAAGAAAGAAAGAAAGAAAGAAAGAAAGAAAGAAAGAAAGAAAGAAAGAAAGAAAGAAAGAAAGAAAGAAAGAAAGGAAGGAGAGAGAGAGAGAGAGAGAGAGAGAGAGAAAGAAAGAAAGAAACTAACTTGTACCTAGAATAGTCACACAACTGCTATGATTCACAACAGCAAAGCTCAATTTTAAAGAGGTCAAAGATTTAAATAGACATTTCTCAACAAAGATACTCAGATGGCGAGTATGGATATGAAAGATACTCTACATTACCAGTCATCAAGGAAAAGCAAACCAATACGATGGCAACATATTTATTACAGTGGCTGTTAATCAACTGAAGAAAATGGGTTGGCAAGGATGGGGAGAAATTACAACCCATTGTATCTTGCTGGGGGGGGGATGAAAAATCTTGTAGCCACCATGAAAAACAGGCAGCTTCTCAAAAAATCAAACGTGAAATTACCATGGGGTTGCATAATGCCGCTCCTAGGCATATGCCTAAAAGAACTGAAAGCAAGGACAAAGATACTTGTATACAAATAACATCATTATTCACAAAGACTAAGAAATGGAAGCAACTCAAATCTCCATCAAAAGATATATATTTAAATAAAACGTTGCTTATACATACAATGGAGTATTATTTAGCCTTGAAAAAGGAAGGAAACTCTTGCTTACGCTGTACAACAGGTGAATCTTGAAAACATTTTGCTAAGTGAAATAAGCCTGACATAAAAGAAGAACATAGTGCATAATTGTACAAATATGAGGAGTGCTCACACAGGTAGGTTTATTGACAAAGAATAGGCTAGTGCTTGCCAGGGACATGGGCAAGGAGGAGGTACATAGGCCTTGTTTATTGAGTACACAGGTTCACTTTGGGATGATCAAAGACTTCTGGAGATGGACTGTGGTGATGTTCGCGTAATAACGTGAGTGTATTAAATGCTACTGAACTGTGTGTGTACAAATGGTTAAAATGGAAAATTTTAGGTTATGTGATTTCACCATCATAAAACAAAAATATTTTTACCACTATTTTACAATAAAACAAAAAGATTTTAAAAATAATCTGTTGGGGAATAAGAGAGAGAAGTGTGCTTGGCAGAAGAGGTTTTGAACTGCAGTGCAATTAAACAGAGGCCTCCGCCAACTCCAGAGGGAGCTCTGGACCTAGGATGTCCCTCCAGACTTGACCTGTCCTGAGGACAAGGGCAGGAATCCTTACAGCATCCACATTCTAACAGACTTTGGGTTGAGGTGCTTCCCAAGAGGTAGGTCATTCCTGAATGAGGCTGGTCTGACCTTCAAAGATTGCAAGGGAGGGCTGTAACCCAGAGTTATCATTCCTAGCAGCTGGGGGACAAGGGCTTCGGTCCTTCAGGGAAGACGGGGCATAAGCCACACCAGCCGTTACAGCTCACTCTAGTGGACCCCTTTTTTATCCCGCTACCACAACAATGGAGCTACTCTTCCTATACTGTTGGCTCTCCACCCATGCTCTGAGAGCCATCCTGGGTACCTGGTGGTGTGGAGTCTTGTGTCACAGGTGAATGCTTCCACAGTAGTAACAGACCTGATATTTCACCTTTCTTGACCGAGCCCCCTCAGAATCCTACTCTTTTCCTATTCCCCTGTTCCTCTTGTTACCTCTGTTGGATAAATCCTGCAGGTTCTTCAGCATCAACTGTATTATTACTCCCTAGCTTGAATTAATAACACAATGTTTCTGACAACTTTTATAATTTTTACCTATTTATTTCTTTAAGAAACACTCCTGATTACATAACTTCCAATGAGTAAAAATTGTAGCTTGTGTGAAATGAGAGAATGGAAGCAATATTTTTTATAGCCTTATATTTTACACTATAAATATTGTCTTAATAATTGTGGGGCAAAATGTATCTCAATTTTAGAGAAGAGGAAGGAAAGAGAAGAGACCCAGGGAAGTTAACTGACTTGAGAAGAATAAATAGCTAGCAAGTAGTAGAACAATTTGGCTACAAAATCTTTACCAACTACTTAATTACTGGTCATATTTATGAAAGCTACCATTTTCTGAGCATGTACTGTGTGACATGTTATAAAAGTCACTCATAATTTAAATTTAACACTTAAAATCACCCTGTAGGAAATAAGAAAAAGTAATACTCCGAAGGAACATCATTCCTGTATTACAAGTGAGAAACTTGAACCTCACACAGAGGCAAAACTCCTTGACACAAGCTCACGCTGCCTGCCATCTTTGTTCCAATTTGCTCTATTTTATGCAGGCGCCATACCCAAAATGACTCTTAGAACCTGAGGAGTATTCAAAAGTATCAAAGCAATACATACATACTACATGCACATATATACATGCATATCCTATTTATGAATACGGAGAAAGAGACAGAGATAAGAGAGAGACAGAGACAAATATGGAATTACAGGGGTCTACAATATTCTTTTTGTGGATGTATAGCACCAATATCATGGGAAATATTTCAACTCAGCAAAAAAAGGTCACAACAGAATAACCAGCTGGCAAATTTAAATGCTACATTCTCTACCACAAGATAGTTGAAATGTATCATTTTCTATTTAAACTGAAACAGAAAGCAAATCAAACAATGTGTATTGTTTAGAAATTATTATACCATATAGGGTACACGACAGTGATTTTAGGCTACTCAGGAAAAAAAATCAGAATCTCCTTTGATAGGGTATACTAAATATATTATTTCTTTTCTCAAAAATCCCTCAAGTTGGGTTAGAAATAAATGGAAATTTACTACTATTTCAATAAGGCTTGGATGATTTAAATTGGTAAGCCCAAATCACTTTATTAAAGCAAGTACTAAAACAGCATTTAATTATCTGTAGTAAATAGTACAATCAAATGGACTAAACTATTATGCTCAAGGTTCCCAGAAGTAGATGGAGAACTCAACTGGTCCATAAGATTCAGGATTAGTAGACAGTACAAGGGCACTACGTATGGATTGCCTGTGTATGGAATGCCTTAATATTGTACTCATTTGCAAATGATAAAACCAAACCTAAACAATCACCAACACTGAAATAAAATCTGAACAAATTACCTAAGGAAGATATACCAGTATTTCAAATAACAACTAGAAAGCCTTAGAGAAGTTCAAGGCACTGTGCGGTGTCAATGCACTTGATTTGCAAAGTTTTAAATGTAAAGTGATGAGTTGGACGTATATAAAGAACAGCACATCCTAAGTTCACTCCTACATTAGAAATATAGGAAAGAGACACTCTATCTTCTATAGCAAAGGTTCAACTGCAAAATGGGCTCATTTTACAAAGTTCATCCTAAATGGGTCAATAATGCTTACCTGTATAATCTTGCTTTATTTAGTCTGCAAATATTTATTTGAAGATAACAAGTGGTGACAGCCAAGAATTACATTTAGTCCTTTTCCATCTTGAAGATAAATAGAAATTCTAGAAGTACAATTCAACGTAGCAGAATAATCAATGAAGTTATTCACTGAGAGTATGGGACACTGAGTTACCCACACTTGGAAAGTGATTTTAGAGCAACTGTTTCTTATCTGGATAATTAGAACTCATTCATCTTAATAAAATAGCAAGAACAAGAGTCCTAAACAGAACACGTGACTTTGTAGAATTGACAATACAACGGTAGAATCTGAGGAAATAAAATCCTTTCTTAAGTGGCCTATTAATATTTTACTTTGCTTTTTTTTTGTTTTTGTTTTTAATATGACTTACTATAGAAATGAAACCAATTGGCAAAGAAAGTAGCAAAACAGAATGCATGTATCCTTCCCAATGAAGACTGAAGTTGAATATTGACATTGATAGAAAGAAGTAAACTGTTCAAAAAAAAAAGTAAACTGTTCAATGAGACCTGTTCACATTTCTGCTTTCACACTGCAAAGACGAATCTTTTCCTAATCTTAGATTGCTCTCAAAAAAAAAAAAAAAAAAAAAGAAAAAGAAAAAAAAAGAAACAACCTCAAGGCACTATTAAAAGTCAAAGTCATGTTGAAAAACGGAGCCAACGTTCTCTTCACATTACAAATATACATGTTTCAGTTGCTAATTGTATCACTAACGGAAAATTCAAGTCACTTACATGGAAAAAGGAAAATTAATCCACACAAGAGAGTTGATTTTATAACAAATAACTTTCTAAGTGTGGCTAATGTTCCCGACAAGAAAGGACGGGCATGTGCAGAGAACCTTGAGAAAAAGTAGGGCAGGCATCCACTTGATCATGCTGCATGTGTATAGTTCCACCAAGCAACAGACAAGCTATTATAACTTTATTGTTTCAGGATATAAGCCTATTATACTCTGCAAATGAAGACACTGACATTTTGCTGTACTGGCTGAAATGATTAACAGTTCACAGAGAACAGTACCAACTGTGCCAAATTAAATATATTAAAATTTGAAGGTTTTACATTCAAGATGCCCTCCACTGTAGATGCACATACAGTATAGTTTAAATGGCCTCAGTGGCTCCATTAATAATGTAATGGCATGTCAGTTTTGGAGATGCAATTTAAGTCCTTGCTATTTTGTAATAAAATATGGCAGGGTGTGTTTTTCTAAACCATTAATAAGTATATCTAGTGTTGGTGGAACAGTAAAGCAGGGTATGTCTACGAGCCTATTCATATATATGTCCATCTGTTATATGGAGAACATAGAGATTCATGCATATAGAAGTCTATTAATATATATGTGTACATGTATGTGTGCATATATATGATCACTTGTGCCCTTGCACACCTCAACAGACTTAGGAAGCAACATTCAGAATACTTAGATAGCTAATATATTTTTTAATCTATCTTGAGTCTTGATAGCTTTTTTCTAGTCCTTTTAGTTCGTTTCCTATCATTTAGTCATACATTTCCCTTTACTCAAAAGAATTCATCTCCTTTTATATGAATGCAGATTCCATGGCATCCTAAGTTATCTTACCTGTTTCTACTTCATTTACCTTCTATGTAAACTATTAATATTTATATGAAACCCAAAGGTTTGTAGTGAGGATTAAATCAGTATAATATTTTAGAGTTTATCACAAGGACTAGCATACAGGGAGACTACAAAACCTGTTAAATAAAAGTGTTAATAATTATCTCTATCTCATATACATTGCATATTCATCTGGTACTTAGATAAAATGACCTTGGAGAATCGGGAGCATTCCCTCAACTACGGAAAATATACCCTAACTTGGCCAACCCTTCTGCTTCTGGTGCCCCAGTGATGACACTCTGTCATCCTAAATGACCTCCATGTTTTCTCTCCAGATGCTGTGTATCTGGGTGTTCATTTCTACTTGTATTCAAGACTTGTTTCATTTTTAAATATAAGAATGTACTTATCCCAGTGCTTATATGCACACAGATATCAAGGGTCACATTTGTGTATTTATTCAACATGACAACTTATCGTAGTAAAACTTCATAGTTGGTATTTTCAGAGTCATGATGTTAACTAGTTTTGAATGTGTTACTCATGAAGGTTAGGAATTAATTTAACAACAAAAAAGGAAGTAACTTGACAACACACTTGGTAAAACGTGTAGACCCAAACCTCTTGCAAGCACTAATGATAACAAGATAAAAAATAAGAATGTGAAAGAGGCCAAAAACTGTGGTTATCAATTGGAAGGAACTTTGCTGTTACCTCCCCAGGCTGGCAACGTATCCTATCATGGATCAGGTAATTTCTTCAACTCCCCACAAAAAACAAAAAACAAAAAACAAAAAAAAAAAAACAACCACAAGCTATTAGTGTCTCAAGCCATGTTTTCTTGGTTTTTACATTTTCAACTTATGACTATTGTAGATGTCCTGAGAAAATGCAATTATACATTAAGAACTGTATAATCAACATACTGACTTTCTGTTCTCTATTTAGAGGGGAAGGAGAGGAGAGAAACAATATAAAAACAAAAAAAGTTAAATTGTGATATTCATTCTTGGGGTGTTAGGACAAGCATCATAAGTTCGAGTTGCTTGTACGTTCTCTGCCTGATATCCTCAATATATGCACAGATACACAGATACAGATATACAAATATAAATGTAGATGTATGTATACATCTACATATATAGATAGATACACATCTACTACAGTTCACCTTTGAACAACACAGTTTTGAAATGCACAGGTCCACTTATATTGGCCTTTTTTTTCCCCAGTAAATCAGTACTATGAATGTATTTCCTCCTCACAATTTCTTAACATTTTCTTTTGTCTAGCTTGCTTTATCGTAAGAATGCAGTAAATACTATATATAACATATGAAATATGTGTTAATCATTGTTTCATGTTATCGTTGAGGCTTCCAGTCAACAGTAGGATATGAGCAGTGAAGTTTTTGGAGAGTCACAAATTTTATGTGATTGTTCAACTGGGTGGCAGGTTAAGCACCCCTAACCCCTGTGTTATTCAAAGGTCTACTGTAGAATTCAATGGTCTAATGCAGAATTAATTCCTTAAGGGAAGTGAGTCACATTTTTAAAGAGTGGTTTATATTTTTAAAATGAAACCATGAGGGGCGCCTGGGTGGCGCAGTCGGTTAAGCGTCCGACTTCAGCCAGGTCACGATCTCGCAGTCCGTGAGTTCGAGCCCCGCGTCAGGCTCTGGGCTGATGGCTCAGAGCCTGGAGCCTGTTTCCGATTCTGTGTCTCCCTCTCTCTCTGCCCCTCCCCCGTTCATGCTCTGTCTCTCTCTGTCCCAAAAATAAATAAACGTTGAAAAAAAAAATAAAATAAAATGAAACCATGAAACTAAATGTAACTAAAGTGCTAAGAGAGGCATATTATAAAAGTTTTATGTTAGAAAGAATTAAGAGAGGAGGTAATGAAAATGAGCAAGTCATGGTTTCGAGCCAACTGGTGACAAGGGAATAATACACATATTTTGATATAGTTCATGCATGTACTCAACTGTAACCATTCATAAGTAAGCATACAAAATATTCCTACTGAGTATGTTGGCCACACTCATAGGTATTCTGGAAAAGGCAGAAGAAAAAAAAAAAAGAGAGAGAGGGAGGAAGCCTTGACATTACAAATTTCTCAATGTGTGGAATATGTAGGAAAGCAAGTTTCACCCAGTTGACAATACTTTAAATTCTTCTCATTAATTATCATTATGCTCATTAATGATTTCATTTAAAAATATTGTTAAAATACAACTGATGAATGTCAAAGAGCTAGACTTAAAAATGAGACAATTCATGTAAAAAGCCAGATCACGGATGACAACCACATCTTTAAAGGACTCTGAAACATCGCTGCTTACTATGGGAGATTATTTTAAAAATAATCTGCTTAAGGGCACCGGGGTGGCTCAGTCAGTTAAGTGTCTGACTCTGAAATCAGCTCTGAACATGATCTCTGATCTAGTCCCATGTGGGGCTCCGCACTGAGCACGGAGCCTGCTTGGGAGTCTCTTGGCCCCTGTCTCTCTGCCCCTCCCCTGATAACATGCTCTCAAAATAAAATAAAATAAAATAAAATAAAATAAAATAAAATAAATCTGCTTCATGTCAATTTATTATTATGAAGCATTGAAAGGATTATAAACTGAAGACATTATGTTGGTGAACTTCTAAATATACACCTCTCAGCATTATTAAGTAATCTTTAAGCTTGATACTTAATATTTACTTCCCATATTGTATATAAAGGAAGTTACTGAGATATTAACATTTCGAAGAGACTGTGTTATTTTACTCTATTTTTTATGTGTGATATATTTTAACATTGTTTGTGAAAAACACTATAGAACTGAATCATTTCAATAGATTTCACTGTGAGAGATAAAAATGACTTCTCTTCCTTTCAAAGATATAAGATAGTGCTGGGTCTTTTATGACTTCCTTATTTTCAGCCATAATCAGGAGCATAAAGAAATATAAAGGATATACATATATACATATGTCTGTTGTTTATAAATTTTACTTTCTAAATTAGGTTTTCAATAGACTCACAAATATGAATTTTAAATTAAATGTCAGCAATTTTATACATATAGGAAACCTGTTTTTAGACAAATGTGAGTTTCTCTTTACAAAGGTACTTGAATAACTAGAAGTCTTGCCAAAACAATCTTCTCATTGCCTTTAGCTTGATGACTCATAATTTCATCATATAAGCAAGAACTATTTACAGGAGGCATTATGTTGGTATTATACATTCTTTCCAGTAAGGCCAATACCCATGATAAAACCTGAAAATTTGGAAGATCAGCCCTAGGAAATCCATCTATGAGATCCAGTTCAGGGATCATACATATCTTAACTCTAATTTTATTTGAGGACAAACAAAATATAACGAGAGGGGCATTCTGTACCCCCTGTAAGAATTTATTTACATAAGAATAATCTGGAGGGAGTAATTAAAATTAGAACAAAATAGAGACGATAAAATCAGTGCTTTGAAAATTAATTTTTCTTAATGTTTTATTTGTTTATTTTTGAGACAGAGAGAGACAGAGCATGAGCAGGGGAGGGTCAGGGAGAGAGGCAGACACAGAATCCGAAGCAGGCTCCAGGCTCTGAGCTGTTAGCAGAGAGGCTGACGCGGGGCTTGAACTCACAAACCGCAAGATCATGCCCTGAGCGGAAGTCCGACGCTTAACCGACTGAGCCACCCAGGCGCCCCGAAAATTACATTTTAATTGGTAAGCTGATAGAATCTATTGGTAAATAATACATCTGTGCTGGGTTAGACCTTAATTTCACCCTTACTTCACTCACTGAAAATCAGACAGGTATGAATTATTACCATTACTTAGCTGTTTCAGATATTACAATCTGGAGAGCGATACCTGTTATACATTTTTATGGATTAATCCATTATGCTTTAAGCAGAAGATCTGAATACACTTCATTCCACCACTTAGCAAATCCACCTCTTCAACCTTGTACAAAGGAGACAGGGAAGGAAAAGCAAACTAAACAATGTTTTGACTATCTTTAAATATGTTACCAGAATTATCAGATTTATTTTCACTAAGTTAACATTATCATACTTTAAATATTTTACAGTTTAGAAAATCTTTCACAGGATACCATGAATATGTTTTAATACATCTCAAAACCAGATGAAATAAAATTTGAATCTCCTCTTTGGAGAAACTATAGCACTTCTTTTCCTAAAGTGGAAGAGGTCACTTATCCTGATGTTCATATCGTCCTGCAGTAACCAGTGTCTCAAAGAAAGCCTACCTGCTATTAGGTCATAGGACTTGGTCACGCTCAGGTGAAGCAAGAGACACATTCTCTCTAGATTCAACCTCTAATTTCTACAAATTAATATCGAGCAGTATTCTTATCCAGCAAAGCAATTATTCAAGGCTGAAGGAGAAAAAAATGCACTTGTAGATAAGCTAAACTGAGTTCTTACCACCACAAACCCCATTTTATGGAAGGAGCCTTTAAAGACAGAACTTCAGAGAAGCAAAAGGATATCAAAAGTAGAGGGAGATACAAGGGGGCAGGTTAAAGAAACTGGTGAGCACAGTCAATCGGAAATACTTTCTGTGTGTCACAATCACAACTGTTATCTTACACAGGATTAAGAACAAGACAAAACTAAAACACAAATTCACAACAGCTTAAGTCCACGCACTGGCCCCAGGCACTTAATGCAAAACAGGCTGCAGAATTAAAAGGAATTCAAAAAAAAACCCAAAAAACAATAGTTGTGATCTACACATGCAAGAGAAAGTTCAAATGCCTACTTTAGAGAAAAACAAATGTAACCATCCCTCAAGACCCACACAAGCTTCACAGGCATATTTTCTCCATTTCGTATTCTCCAGAGTAAACGAGACAGAAGAGATTTTTTTTCTTTTCATTTGTTTGTTGCACTCAGTCTTGCCGACCACCCTTTCAGTAACCCTCCTGCGATTCCTACAGAATCTGAAGAGAATGTTTTTCATGATGCCCTTTCCTACCTTTACGAATTACTTTTCTCTGCAAAGGAGATCATAGGTCCTACAAACACAATGTCTCATTCCAGCTAGCCCGGACCCTGCAGTGAAATATCAGTTTTATCTCCAGATCAGCAGGATGAATATGAACAGAACGAGCAGCATATTGTCTGACCAATAGTGCTAGGTAGCTTTGCATTGCCAAAATAATTCCATCTAAAATAGTTTTCTTGGATTTGTCTTATCACCAGTTACGGTATATTCCCCACCAAAATTGAAACTGGCACAATTAAAAATCATTTAACCGTGGAAAGCACTCTATATACATATTAAGATGGGTAAAATAGTACTGGAAATTACAAAATGATCCTTCCTTTGGTTCCTCTATGGGGTAAATTTAAAAACATGGATTTTTGTCCTCCCCATTGCTTTATTTGAAGTATCACACAATTATTTGGGCAAAAACATAATCTACGAGGTAAATAAATTCCTGTCATGACATGTGCAGTATTTACCTTTTTTAATTACCAGAAAAACTCATGAATAAAATGATATTCGCATGGTTTTGCTTATCATTTTGACCCAATATTATGAAATTTTGGGCCATGAGCAAATTATGCTTTAAATTCTTCTGGTCATCGGAATTGGTAACTTAGAAGTTTTAACTCAGTCTGTTATCGACGCAAAACGGAGGTTAACCAAGTAAATGCTGAGCCCAGATTTTCCAAGCAGCTAGACAAATCAGTGACTGAGAATCCCCTCACTCCCTGCTAAATTTGCACAACGGGGTAAGCGCTATGTTGTCCTGAAGTCAAGGACCGCTCTTAACATGGTGTGCGTCTCACAGAGATCAGAAGGTGAGTCACACTCCTGTCTTTATTCCCCTTCAGGAAGTTGAAAAGGCAAAAACGATGTAGGGCTAAAATTCTTTGGTAGTAAACTCAGCATAGAATTTGTCAAGGTAAATAACAGCTGGTGTTTCCTTCAGACCAGATATTTTGTCATATGGGAGGAGAAAGAGTCAGCCTGGAATCAGTGTGACTTTGGCTTACAAGTATTATTGGTCCACATAATAAAAACCAAGTAAAAGGTCTTCCAGTGGTGGTGGGGAGGGAGCTCCTCTAAAACCAGAACCTTGCAGAGACAAATACTCAAGGGAAGGGTACCCATAGCCTGCATCAGGGCAGAGTCCAAGCAGAGGAACCCCAAAGACATCATGACAACTTAGCCTAGATCATGAGAGCTTAGATGAGAGTACTAACTAGTGAAAATCAGCTAGAACCCCCTGCCAGATGTAAAGAACACAAAATCATTTTCAAGAAGTACCGGTAGAGTAAAAACTTTGGGTAAAACTCTACCCCTTCACTACTTCCCATTTTCCAACTTAGGAGGCTTTGGGATGAAGTGAATGGAAAGAGAACAGTACGTGGCTATTTCTGTTCTCAGGCAGCAGGCAATCTGGCTGAAGCCAATCCTTTGTCTCACAACGGAGATTTAAATCAGATGCATAGTTATTATCAAGGACTAGGCATTCTAACTGTCAGTTTCCTACTGCATTTTGTGATCTGGGTGCGTGGATACTTGGGTCAGTTGAGTGTCTGACTTTTGATTTTGGCTCAGGTTATGATCTAATGGTTTAGTGAGTTTGAGCTCAACATGAGGCTCTGTGCTGACAGTAGGGAGCCTGCTTGGGATTCTCTCTCTCTCTCTGGTCCTACTGACCTCTCTCTCTCTCTCACCCTCACTCTTTAAATAAATAAAATAAATTTTGAATAAATAACTAAAATTACCACAGGACCCCCCCCCACCAAGAGAAAAATGAAGAATCACAAGCCTACCAAAATTTTCATTTAGTGGTCAAAGAATCCCTCCCCCCATTCAACAATGTTAAAGGGATAGTAGGGACAAATAATAATCAGGTATATTAAAAGAATCTTACAAGTCATATCTGATCAATATTTGGATGCCATCTGCATAAATGAATCATCTTTTCTTCTACTCAAAGAAGGATAGATTGTATTTCAAGCACCAGATCAACTTAGCCTATAAAAGAAAGTGAAATGAGAAGGAAAACACAGTTTTCTTTCTTTCATCTTTTTTTTTTTATAGTGCCCTCTTAGTATCACCATCTGGCAGTTTTCCTGTGACAATTATTGTAGAAACAAGTGGCTCTTATCCCAGCAGTCAATGGAACACACAATAGATATTTAGAAGAAAGAGAATCTCCAATCACAAGCAGCACAGATGTCAGAAATGTAAAGGTTTGGATATAGTTTTCTTTTTTCCCCGAGATTCACAAGGCAAACAACACATTTTGATCAGCACCTACTTTTGCAGCGCAGTGATTAGCACAACACAGGTCTCTGTGCCTCGATGCTATTGACATTTAGGGCTAGATAATACTCCGTTGTGCGGAGCTATGTGCGCTGTCCGATGTTTAGTTGTATCCCCGACCTTTATCCATTAAATTCTGGCACCTCTCCCAAGTTCCAACAACTGAAAATATCTCCAGACATTGTCAAATATCCTCCATACACTGAAAGTGTCCTCTCCCCCTACCATGAGAACCAGTGGTTTACAAGTTAGCTTGCATACAAAAATACTGGTTTGTAATCTATTTCTAACATCCTTTATTATCATTTTACATTTTTTAAATATTCATAATATTGCAGCACAAAATGCTATCTGTCCATAAATCTCAGTTGGTAAGAGCTGATATATTGAACAGTGTTGAAAATTAAGAGATGTGGTTTTCCAAAAGCTACCAGAAATCTTCAAAGACAGAAGTCTTTTTGGTACTATTAAACTGTGTCATGAAATTTGGAAAACACAGAAATACTTTTGTAAACTCATATTTCATTGAAAATGTAATAAAACATTATCTCAACTCTAAGACTCTAATGCTACCCCAAGAGCATGAAAGTGTTGCTAATCCTAGCACAAACTCCACAGAGTGAAACATCTATTACCCCAGATTACTCGAATGTCACCATAAAGGACATGGTCTTCCTGCTGCACTATATTAGATTTATTTTATATGCAGCCATAACTGAATAATCTTATGAGAATCCATTATTTTATTGCTTTATAATTTTTTTTAGTTTACTAAATATGGAAGATGCCAGTCACAGTGTAAAGAAAAATGTGTTGAATATATTTTGATTCAAACTGAATTTTCATTACTTTTTAGAAATATTCAGATGTTACCAATTAGTGATGTGTTAAACATCATTGAACATTTTTTTCAACTTTGAAAATAATTTAGCTTGAGAGGAGATGGTCCAAGATGGCAGCTTAGGAAAATCATGAACTCACTTCCTTCCACGGACACACCACATCTATACCTACAAATGGAGTAATTCCCACTGAAAGAGAACAGACTACTAGATAAACGGCTTCCTCCACAAAAAGGGATAAAAGGGCCACACTGTGAGAGGTAGCAAAGGCAGAGACACGGCCATCAAAACTCCCAGCCCTAGTGCAGCAAACCCTATCAAGAGCGATAACACTGAGTTAGAGCCTCTCCAGAGTGACGGCTTTGTGTCCCACATCAGGCTCCTGAACCCTTGGGACATATGTCAGAGAGACAAGGTCCTAAAAACATCGGGCTTTCCAAACAAATAGTGCTTACATCCAAAATCTCGGGGGTGGGGTGGGGGGTAGGGACTGTGGGTATCTGAGATACTCCTTTCCAGAAGCGCATGTGCACATGCAGTCCTCCCAGGACCCAGGCCAAAGGCACTGAAACATAGTCAAGATAGGGAATTAAACACTTATAAAGGTAGCATAAAGGTTGAAAGATAAAAGTAGTAAAATTAACTATAATTGCCTTTATTAAAAGAGATACAAAATAAAAAGAAGAAAAATGTGACATGAGAAATATAAAATAGGGGGGCAAAATGCAGAGATTTTAAAATGCGTTCAAATTTATGTTTCCATCCACTTTATACACACACACACACACACACACACACACACAAATATGTGTGTGTGTGTGTGTGTGTGTGTGTGTGTGTGTAGATATGTGTGGGTATATATATCCATACATATCCATACAATATACAGTATACCAAATCCCTGGTGTTGCTTTTCATCCATAGTGTGGAAGCAGATGATCTCCCTGATATAGCATCAGAGGGTAGTAGCAGGTTAATATTACATCACAATTCCTGTGTCATTCACCTCACTTTATCTTATCATACAGACACTTTATCATCTCACATCATCACAAGAAGAGCAAGTACAGTTCTATACAATTTTGAGGGGAAAAGAGACCACATTCTCCTAACTTTTATTGTAGCACATGGTTATAATTGTTCTACTTTAGTATTAGTTGCTACTGTTCCTCTCTTACTGTGCCCAATTTATTAATTAAACTTTATCATAGCTAGGTATGTAGAGTAAAACATGTACAGGACTCAGCACTATCTATACTTTGAGACATCCACCGGGGGTCTTGGAACATATCCCTCACAGATACGGGGGTGGGGGAGCTACTGTACAGACTGTCGTATATGAAACACATGGTAATCATGAGGCAAAAACCTGGAGTACACACACAAAAGAAAATGAAAAAGGAAACTAAATACAACACTAAAGTAATCATAAGGGAGAGAACAAGAGAAGAATAAAGGAAGAAGGAAGTACTAAAGAAACAGCCAGAAATCAACTGACAAAAATGTAGTAAGTACCTATCAATAATTTCTTTACACATAAATGGATTAAATTTTCCAAAAGACAGAGAGTGGCTAAATGGGTGAAATGTCAAGGCTCATCTATATATTGCCTACATATATGTATTGCCTACAAGACAGCTATAAGGACACACACAGACTCAAAGTGAGAGGAAGGGAAAAGATATTCTGTGCAAATAAAAGCCAAAACAAAGGTTCGGTAGGTGTTTTAAGCCTGAAAAAATAAACTTTGAAAGAAAGTCTTTAATAAAAGACTAAAAAGGCATTACATAACGTAAAGGGGTCCATCCAACAAGAGGATATAGCAAGTGTAATTATTTATGCACCCAATAAAGTAGCACCTAAGACTATACAATAAATATTAATAGACCTAAAGGGAGAAATTTACGGCAATACAATAATCCTGGGGACTCTACTACCCTACTTACATCAATGGATAGATCATACAGACAGAAAATCAATAAGTAAAATTGGCCATGAATGGCACATTAGATCAGATGGAATTAATAGATATATACAGAACATCCCATCCCAACCCAGAATACACATTTATCTCAATGCATATGAAACATTCTCCAGGAAAGATCACATGTAGGCCCAAAACAACCATCAAGAAGTTCAAGGAGGTTGAAATCCTATGAAGAATCTTCTCCAATCACAATGGTATGTAGATAGACATCAACCATAAGAAAAATAATGGAAAAAATAACAAGTAGTGATGAAACATTATACTTAACAACAAATGGGTCAAGAAAGAAATAAAAGGATAAATCAAAACATACCTGGAAACACATGAAATTAGAAATACAACAAGCCAAAATCTATGGAACACATCAAAAGCAGTTCTAAGAGGGAAGTTTACGGCACTAAAGGCCTATCTCAAGAAACAATCTAATCAAGAAAAAAAAAAAAAGGAAAGCCCAAAGTTAATAGAAGGAAGGCAATAATAAATACCAGAGCAGAAACAAATGAAATAAAGAAGAGTATAATAAAAAATTCATAAAACCAAGAGACAGTTCTTTGAAAAAATAAACAAAATTGGCAAACCTTTAGATAAATTTACCCAGAAAAAAAAGTAATTCTCACATAAACAGAGAAATAAAATAGGAGAGGTTACACAACTGATGCCACAGATTTCAGAGGCCAAAAAGAGAATATTATGAACAAGTATATGCCAACAAATTGGACAACAAAGAAGAAATGGGTAAATTCATAGAACATACAATTTTCAGAGATGGAATAATGAAGAAAGACAAAATGTGAATAGACTGAATACTAGAAAGGAGATTAAGTAATCAAAACCCTCCCAATAAACAAAATTCAGGACCAGATGGCTTCACTGGTGAATTCTACCAAGCAAAGGTGACTTAATACCTATCCTTTCAAACTCTTCCAAAACACTGAAGAGAAGGGAACATTTCCAAATGTTATGAGGCCAGCATTACCCCAATACCAAAATCAGACATGAACAACCACAGAAAGAAAATTACAATTTCCCTGATAAACAGAGATGCAAAAATTCTCAACAAAATATGAGCAAACTAATTTAACTTTACATCATGAGGATCACACACCATTATTAAGTGGGATTTACTCCAAGGATGCAAGAATGGTTCAAAATCCAACTATCAATATGGTATACCATGTTAACAAAATCAAAGATAAAAATCATACAATCATCTCAACACATACAGAAAATCAAATGAGCAAATCCAACATCCATACAGGATAAAAACTCTCAACAATGGTTATAGAAGGAACCTACCTCAATAGAATAAAGGACATAAAGGGCAAACCCTCAGCGTTTATCACACTCAATGGTGAAAAACTAAAGCTTTCTCTTTAAGACCAGGAACAAGACAAGGATGCTCATTTTTGCCACCTTAATCAATATCATATTTGAAATCCTAGTCACACCAATTAGATAAGAAATAAAAGCCATCCAAGATGGAAAAAAACTAAAAGTTATTATGTGCAGATATAATGATACTGTATATACAAAATCTGAGAGAAATGACCAAAAAACTGTGGGAAATAATAAATAAATTCAGTAACATTGCAGGATACAAAATCAATATAAAGAAATCTGTTGTATTTCCCTACACTAAAAATGAGCTATCAATATGAGAACTCAAAAAACCATCCTACTTATAATTCCATTAAAAAGAGAAAAATACCTGGGAAATAATTTACACAAGGAGTTGAAAGACCTGTACTCTGAAAACTGTCATATGCAAGTGAGAGCAAATAAAGAAAACACAAACAGAAAGATTTCTGTGCTCACAGATTGGAAATAATATTGTTAAAATGTCCATCATACCCAAGGAGATCTATAGATTCATTGTAATCCCTATCAAATTTCCAATAGCATTATTCACAGAACTAGAATAAAGCATCCTAAAATTTATATGGAGCCACAAAAGATCCTGAAGAGCAAAAGGAATTTTGAGAAAGAAAAACAAAACTGGAGGTATCATAGTCTCTGATTTAAAACTATACTACAATATTATCATAATCAAAACAGTATAGTGTTGACATAAAAAAAAGAAAAAAAACAGTGAGAGAGAGAGAGAGAGAGAGAGAGAGAGAAATATCAATGGAGTACAACAGACAGCCCAGAACTAAACCCACACTTATTTGGTCAATTAACTGATGACAAAAGAGCCAAGCATATACAATGGGGGAAAGGACAGTCAGTCTCCAATAAATGGTGTTAAGAAAACTGGACAGCCATATGCCAAAGAATAAAAATGGACCACCATCTTATACCTTACATAAAAACTGACTCAAAAAAAACTTGAATGTGACACCTGAAACTATAAAAATCCCAGAAGAAAACATAGCTAGTAAGCTCCTACCATCTTAGCAATGAATTTTTGGATCAGATTCCAAAAATAAAGGCAACAAAATCAACAATTAAGAAGTAGACTACATGAATGTAAAAAGCTTTAATAGCAAAACAAGCAAACCTACTAAAAAATGGCCAGAGGATTAAATACACCTTTTTCCAAAGCAACATACACATGGCCAACAGACACATGAGGAGATAGATGCTCAGCATCACTAACTACCAGGGAAATACAAATTAAAGCCACAATTAAATATCACCCTATATCTGTTAAAAAGGCTATTTAAAAAAGGAAATAGGAATCATTGGTAATATGGAAAAAATGGAACCCTTCATACACTGCTAGTGGGAATGTAAATTGGTGCAGTCACCATGGAGATGAGTATGGAGATTCCTCAGTAAATTAGAAATACAACTAAGAGGTGATCCAGCTATTCTACTTCTGGGTCTTTATCCAAAGAAAATGCAAACACTGATTCAAAAAATATATAAACCCATACATTAATTGCAGCATTATTTAAAATAGCCAAGATATGTAAACAACCTGTTTTCACTGATAGATGGATAAAGAAGGTATAGGTGTGTGTGCGTGTGTGCGTGTGATGTGTGTGTGTGTATACACACATATATATATACACACACTTATACATATATATATATGCATATATACACATACATACATACACATACACACACAATGGAATATTACTCAACCATAAAACAGAGTGATATCTTATCATTTGTGACCACAAGGATGGACCTTGAGAGTATTATGCCAAGTAAAATAAGTGAGACACAGAAAGACAGAGAGTGTATGATTTCACTCAAATACAGAACATTAGAAACAAAACAAATGAACAAACAAAACCGAACTCCTATTTCTTTTATCAGTGTCATAGTTTTAAGAGTACAGACTTTTTACCTCTTTGCTTAAATATTCCTAGGTATTTTATTCCTTTTGATGCAATTGTAAATGGGATTCTTTTTCTTTCTCTTTCCACTATTTCATTATTAGTGTAAAGAAATGCAATTTGAAATGACTTAATATGTGAACCATACTTTAATTAAACATTTAAAAATTAAAAACCCTCATAGATACAGACGATGGTGGTTATCAGAGACGAAGTTGATCAGGAGGTGGGTAAAAAGGGTGAGGGGGTCAATTTAATGGAGATGAATAACTATACTTACTGTGGTGATCACTTTTTAACATATACTGATATCGAATTATAATATTGTATACCTGAGACTAACAGAATGTTATAAAACAATTTTACTTCAATTGGAAAAAAAAAAAAACTTAGCATGTAGATTTTCTCAACTCACTTGAAATGGAAGTGTAATTGTCAGGGTCCCTCCCAATTAGGCACCTCCTCATGAAGACCTTTTTGTTTTTATTATCATAGCAATGATAACAGCATAAAAAAGAATGAAAACAGTTAAGAAACAGAAATAAAAGTGTTCTTATCTAATATCATAATAATGCCAACTCATTATTTGAGAAGGCAGCCACTATTACATTTTGATAGGTATTTTTAATAGAAGAGAAACAGCTCAAAATGTTTAATGAGAAATAAAGAATCCTGTTTGATCAAACTGATTATTTTACACTAGAGAAGAACATACTTTATTTTAAATGCCTTTTTTCCTTTCCAAACTCTTTTCTCAAAAGATACCAAGTTTAATCCTAAGTCAGGTCAGCAAATAATCATGGCATAGTGTGTTAACTGCATACTTCTCTATCCTTCATTTCTAATGTGAGTGTGAATAACAGTTTGAAGTCATGTGTATTCTTAAATGTGCACGGAGTATTTTCTCTCAATCAGATAAATCACAATGGTATACTAACAAAAAGAAATCTATGTGGTGACATCTTAATAGCTTTAAAAAGTTTGATCTACAACATTTCATGAGCAATTAAGTTACTACCAAAAAGTGGTCACATATGAATCCCTTTAAAATTTTTTTTAAGTTTATTAATTTACTCTGCAACAGAGAAAGCAAGCTAAGGAGGAACAAAGAGAAGGAAAGAGAGAGATTTCCAAGGAGGATCCACACTGCCAGTATGGAGCCCAATTCAGGGCTTGAACTCATGAACCACGCGACCATGACCTGAGCAGAAATCTAGAGTCAGATGCTTAACTAAGCCACCCAGGCGCCCCAATCCATTTAAATTTCAGAACGTGTCAACTCTCAATCTCTGCCTCTCTAGGTTACAAACCTCAGACACTTTGAGTTAAAGTGACACTGAGGTCCTAATAAAGTCATTGGTTTAGCCAGGAATAGAAAGAATCTGGGACCAATGCCTCCAAAAAAAATCTTTAAAAATAAGTACTAAAATATGTACTGCAGGAGTGAATCTGGGACCATTAAAAGATTAAAAAATTTGTTTCTATGCAATAATGATTCTCAATACTCTTATGAGATCCTATTTTCTTAACTCCTGGTAGCTACCCCAGTCCCTATGAACCTCACCTAAACTTCCTACTATAAAAGTAAAGGAATTGACATTTTAACAATATTTATTTTTCCAACCCATGAGCACGGAATGTTTTTCCATTTCTTTATATCATCTTCAATTTCCTTCATAAGCTTTCTATAGTTTTCAGCATACAGATCTTTTACATCTTTGGTTAGGTTTATTCCTAGGTATTTTATGATACTTGGTGCAATTGTGAATGGGATCAGTTTATTTTTCTTTCTGTTGCTTCATTATTAGTGTATAAGAATGCAACTGATTTCTGTACATTAATTTTGTATCCTGCAAATTTGCTGAATTCATGTATCAGTTCTAGCAGACTTTAGGTGGAGTCTATCTGGCTTTCCATGTGTAATATCATGTCATCTGCAAAAAGTGAAAGCTTGACTTCATCTTTGCCAATTTTGATGCCTTTGATTTCCTTTTGTTGTCTGATTGCTGATGCTAGAACTTCTTTTTTTATTTATTTATTTATTTTTGGGACAGACAGAGACAGAGCATGAACGGGGGAGGGGCAGAGAGAGAGGGAGACACAGAATCGGAAACAGGCTCCAGGCTCTGAGCCATCAGCCCAGAGCCTGATGCGGGGCTCGAACTCACGGACCGCGAGATCGTGACCTGGCTGAAGTCGGACGCTTAACCGACTGCGCCACCCAGGCGCCCCTAGAACTTCTAACACTATGTGAAACAACAGCGGTGAGAGTGGACATCCCTGTTGTGTCCCTGTTCTCAAGGGGAAAGCTCTGAGTTTTTCCCCATTGAGGATGATATTAACCAAAGATGTAAAAGATCTGTATGCTGAAAACTATAGAAAGCTTATGAAGGAAATTGAAGAAGTTATAAAGAAATGGAGAAACATTCCATGCTCATGGATTGGAAGAATAAATTTGTTAAAATGTCAATACTACCCAAAGCAATCTACACATTCAATCCAATCCCAATCAAAATTGCACTGGCATTCTTCTTGAAGCTAGAACAAGCAATCCTAAAATTTGTATGGAACCACAAAAGATCCTGAATAGCCAAAGTAATGTTGAAGAAGAAGACCAAAGCGGGAGGCATCACAATCCCAGACTTTAGCCTCTACTACAAAGCTGTATTAATCAAGACAGCATGGTATTGGCACAAAAACAGACACATACACCAATGGAATAGAATAGAGACTCAATAATTGGACCCACAAAAGTATGGCCAACTAACTTTTGACAAAGCAGGAAAGAATATCCAATGGAAAAGAATCTCTTTAACAAATGGTGCTGGGAGAACTGGACAGCAACATGCAGAAAAATGAAACTAGACCACTTTATTACATCGTTCAAAAAAAATCACCTCAAAATGGATAAAGGACCTGAATGTGAGACAGGAAACCATCAAAACCCTAGAGGAGAAAGCAGGAAGAAACCTCTCTGACCTCAGTTGCAGCAATTTCTTAGTGGACACATCTCCAAAGGCAAGGGAATTAAAAGCAAAATGAACTATTGGGACCTTATGAAGATAAAAAGCTTCTGCACTGCAAAGAAAACAATCAACAAAACTAGAGGGCAACCAACGGATTGGGAAAAGATGCTTGCAAATGACATATCGGACAAAGGGCTAGTATCTAAAATCTATAAAGAATTCACCAAACTCCACACCCGAAAAACAAATAGTCCAGTGAAGAAATAGGCAGAAAACCTGAATAGACACTTCTCTAAAGAAGACATCCGGATGGCCAACAGGCACATGAAAAGATGCTCAACGTCGCTCCTCATCAGGGAAATACAAATCAAAACCACACTCAGATATCATCTCACGCCAGTCAGAGTGGCCAAAATGAACAAATCAGGAGACTATAGATGCTGGAGAGGATGTGGAGAAACGGGAACCCTCTTGCACTGTTGGTGGGAATGCAAACTGGTACAGCTGCTCTTGAAAACAGTGTGGAGGTTCCTCAAAAAACTAAAAATAGATCTACCCTACGACCCAGCAGAAGCACTGCTAGGAATTTACGCAAGGGATACAGGCGTGCTGATGCATAGGGGCACTTGTACCCCAATGTTTACAGCAGCACTCTCAACAATAGCCAAATTATGGAAAGAGCCTAAATGTCCATCAACTGATGAATAGATAAGAAATTTTGGTTTATATACACAATGGAATACTACCTGGCAATGAGAAAGAATGAAATATGGCCTTTTGTACCAATATGGATGGAACTGGTGAGTGTTATGCTAAGTGAAATAAGTCATACAAAGAGAGACAGATACCATATGTTTTCACTCTTATGTGGATCCCGAGAAACTTAAGAGAAGACCATGGGGAAGGGGAAGGGGGAAAAAAAGTTAGGGAGGGAGCCAAAGCATAAGAGACTCTTAAAAACTGAGCATAAACTGAGGGTTGATGGGGGGTGGGAGGGAACCTGTTGGGATGAGCACTGGGTGTTGTATGGAAACCAGTTTGACAATAAATTTCATATTAACAATAAATAAAAAATTTTTAAAAAGCAGCTCTGAGGTCTTCTGAGAGAGAAGAAACACATATCCCAACTCTTTAAAACAGAGCTTGTGGCTAGGGAGGTGGGCCAGGGTGTGTCCTGTGTCCCTGATAGACCCAGGGAATAGAGGAACTAGGAATCCCCAGAAATAAAATTTCTTTGAGGAAAGCACATCAATGCTAGGAACTTAGGATCCACAGAATTATTCATTAGGAAGCCTAATTTCAGTTGTGGCTTATGCATAAAATTAACAATTTTTCTTTAAGAATATTTAGATTACAGCAATTAAAATTTGCAATAGACCCTAAATGACCAGGAGCTAGGTTTGTCATGTTTAAAATAACTAACAAAGTGACCAAGCATATGCAGTATACTAAGAATTTTATTTCACTTATATAAATTAATAAAGACAAATGATAGAATCAAGACTGTTGGAAACTATAAAAAAGGAAAACCCTTCTTTTGCTACAGAACACAAGCTAAGTGACAGACTCTCTCCTGGACCAAACCTGAGTCAGGCTCCTCTGAACTCTTCCCAATTAGACCTTGACCTCTGGGCTTTCTTGTTTGTCTTCGCATTGCCCAGTTATGGCAACAATCCTGCTATGTTAGATTAACATGACTCTCTCACTCTTGGTGATTGATTTGCCTCGATACGCAATCAAATTTCTCATCTGCCGCCCTTGCTATCCAATCACTCTGATCTTCTTCTACCAAAAATCCTGTCCAGCTGGTTTAGTCAGAATCCTCCCTAATACCTGATAGTTCCATTTATGAATTTTTTCATCCACAGACTCCCACCCTGCTCCTTGCCTATGAACCCCCACTTGTTCATGCAGTATTTGGAATTAAGCCCAGTTCTGTACTGAAGTCTTTTCCTCCTTATTGTAATAGTTCTTGAATAAAATGTGGTTTTACAGCTTAAAAAAAAAAAAAAAAGCAAAGGAATGACCCAAAAAATATACAGTAACTAAAAATAAGCAAAACTTTTAGGTTTTTTAGTTTTGTGACGTATATCAATGCACAGTGGATCACTGTGCAAATTAATGAAGGAGTCATTTAAACAGTAGTAGAGCTAATACAGTGGTAAAGTATGAAATAGAAAATAGTTCAATGTGAAGCATTGCCTGACATTGCAACAAAGGGTCAACGGAGTAAGCTAAACTCAGTTTTATTAAGCTCATATGAAATTATGTCACCAGACAAAGGCATTGTTACAGATAAAAATTCAGGCTTGAATTAGACAATCACCATTCACCTCAGTGACAAGGCTTAAAGCTTATTTAATAAATTTCCAATGAAGTATTTATGAATGGATACAAATTCTAATTAACCAAGAGTCATTCTACAAAAGGAAACTAATAAAAAGCCTTCTAACCCACACTCTTCCTATTCGATACTGAAAAGAAATGATTGTACAGAGCCCATTTTTATCTTGGGGAAAGTACAATAAATATATGTTTACTAACACCATTACTGAAATAATCTAATGAGCAAAATGAACCATGGGCTTTGTTTTTAATCAAAATAATTTGTGTCATTATTCTAGGCTTACTGGTACCACACTCAAAAACACTTAGTTTCCATCTTTAAGACAAGCTCTGTCAGAAACCAGATAGTTTGAGAGAGTAGAAAATGCAACTGGGAAAATATTATATAGCTTTTCACTGTAATATACCTGGTTAACTATGGCAAGCTCATAGTCAATGGAATATGCCCCATCTAATTTCAGTGCATATAAATGTGCAATGAATTATACAGATTTTTTTTACAACTATGTTTTATTCCCAGTAAAAGTTGTTTTATTGCAGTGTAAAACTGAACAGTTTGTAAATAAGACAAGAGCAGACTCAACAGTGTAGATTCCTTAGTCAGGAAGATGGCATCTCTCCCCTTGGCATGACTTCCAGAAGCAGCAGGAAATTAGAGCTTTCTGACTCTTTTGGCTGCGAAGGTATCAGCAAGGATGAGTGATTCTACTGGGAAAGATATAATAACGATGCTGGTTTTCTCCAGTGTTACCCCATTGCCCATTGGAAATCCCCCACGCATCTCCTGCCCAGAAATTTCCAGATGCTTAAATTCACTTCTTGTTCCTCTGTCCATCCAGTCAGGGCAACTAATGAAAACAACGAAACTGGAAGAAAACGTATAACATATGAGGTGGTAATTAGTAAGAATGAGTGTGATGTACAGGCACACTTATTTAGGACTGCCGGCTCAGACTTCGCAGAGGAGGTGATTTTTGGATAGAAATATGAACGAAGGGAAGAAGACAGTCACTAGATTATCTTCAGGGGAAACTGTCTCAGCAAAGAGGACAAGTTCAAGGGTCCTACAGCCTGAGCTTATTTGGGCTCATCAAGACACAGCAATGAGCCTAGTGTGCCTGCAGTAGAATGAACAAGCGAAAAGGAGGTAGGAAAAATCAGAGAGGGAGGAGGAATTGGAAAGGGTAGCAGATCAGCAGATCATAGACGGTCACATAGGCCACTGTGAAGAATTTGGAACCTATTCTTGATGTCAAAGGAAACAAATGGAAGATGTGAAGGGGAAGAACGGCGTTACACGACTTTTCCAGAAAGAAATCTACCGGTTCTAGATGGAAATATATAATACGGTGTGCTAGTGTGAGTCAGTTCCATCAGGAGGGTACAACAGACCTTATGAGAGATCGCGGTGGCTTGGGAGACATGATAAGACCTGCTAAGGATAAGGATCTATTTTGAAGACACAGACAAAAAGATTTATTACCGAGCGTTGGTCACTTTGAGAAATTTGTGGAAAGCTGCTCCTCTAATACGTTTCAGAGATGAAATTCGACCTGTTTCTCTGAGCCCTCAAGTGCAGGTTCTTCCCATGACTCTGTGGTTTCCAATCAAAGATGGTCACTGTAACACACGGCAGTATTTATCAAACACCAACTTGTAAGTCACACGCCAGTCCTACAGAGTCAGACTACTTCGGAAAGGAAATCAGGCAATTACTGTTTCAGATATTCAGATACATTCACCTCATTTACGATGCGATGGTAAGTATGAAGGATGTGTGGATAAGATACAGCCTTAACACCATAGGAAAATGACTGCGCTTAGGGAATGTGGAGAAAATACTCGTGCCACCGAGCATTTCACACAAGAAATAGGTAAGCAGGGCCTAGAAGCACAAGTTATAGTTGTCGAAAGAAGAATGGATTCAAAGAAGTAGACTTCATACAGAAATAAGAGAAGGGGAAAAAAATCAAATCCTGAACGGGCCCTTCTCCCTCTGAGTCTCTGAGAGGAGAAGGAATATCGGTAAAAACACATTTCTTACAGACATAGGTATCAAAGCAAGTTAAAATACTGTGGCCTTAATTACCCCTGTTAAACAGAAGGTGAGATTAGCTGGGGAGAAGGTAGATTATGACCGATATGTGGGCCAGAGGCCTGAAGAGAACAGAGAAGTTTTTCAATCAGGGCAGAACAGAATGAACAGGTGACCAAGGGGGAAAAAACAGCCAGGTGAAATTTCAGAGAACATATTAACATACAGGACATAAAGCAGAAATTATATACTAATCCAGCCAGCTGTGTGATTCTGGTTTACTCAGCAGCTTGGCATATGAAGAAAGACCAAGTACTGAAGACAGATCCTCGTCTGAGGATATGTGGGGTTTGGAGGCGAAATTCGAGTTAAGAACAAATACTTGGGAGCTTGAGCAATTCATTTAACTTCACCAGTCCCAACTTCCTCATCCACACAGTTGAGATAAATCTTAACTCATTATGCTGCGAGGATTAAATCAGATAAAACAAACGGATTATTGTCTGATACACGGTAGAAGGTCGAGAACTAATAACCATTTTACCTATTGCTACTGCCTGAAGTATGCTCTTAAGGTGAATAAAGACAAGGTATCAGAGTTCAGAAGGCCAAGATTTTCGGAATACTCATTTGCAAAAATCATCAAATGCCAAGAATAATGGCAGGAGGCCTCCATTTGTCAATGTGGGAACCTGACACGAAGACACTAAATTGTTTTTGTATCTTTCCAGCCTGTTGAGACCATCATGTACATAATCCTGCCACCCATAGAATGTGTCTGCTCTAACTTGGAGCTTTGAGTCACCTCTCCCCTGACTTACTTCTATTGAGTGTGGCGATCTACCTGAATCCTTCTGGTTTTAATTCACGAAGGTGAAAGCGAAGACTTGGAGGGTTATTGAAAGCATGTTGTTTGTTTTGTTGGTCACTCCACGGGGGGCGGTTTGCTTTTCCCTGTTGCCTGTTCACATCTGTATGCATTTTCAACGTGCTCATAGCTCCCTGAGCCACTGAAGAAGCTTCTCCACATAAAAATCGCAAGTGACTCTATGTAGCCAAATCCAAGTGACCATTTACAGTAATCACCTTCCTTGACCTTTCAGTATTGATCAAGTCAACCACTGCTGCTTGAAACCCTCTCCACCAGTCTTCTGCAAGATCAGACTCTTCTGGATTTCTGCCTACCGCGTATACGGCTCTGTCAGATTCAAACATGGAGGTTCAGCAAACACTGAATGATTATTTGGCAAATCATTCCCGTCCTGTGACTCCTTAAATGCTTGTAAGAAATATGATCCATTCCTACATATATGGCTATTTCTGTTCCTCAGGATAGAGGGACTCTATCAGACTTACTTTTCCTCTTCTAATAGGTGACCTCTACATTTTAACGTTTTCCAGGGTGTGTGTGAGCCCTCTTTCCATCAGCTTTCTCCTTAGAAAGGAGGTGATTCTCACACAAACGTCATTTAACACCATTTATGGACTGGTAATCTCTACATGCATGTGTCCAAACTGACTGTTTTAAACGTTAAGACCACCAATCCAAATGATACTCTCTTAGAGATGTCTTAAATTCAGTATGTTAAAAACAAACAATGATTGAGTTTTTATGTTAAGCCCGTATGTTCCAACTTACTACAATGGATGCTTCCAACCTAGACCATTTTTGTCTATAAATTATATTTATACTACACATCTATAAATTATAAATGACATAATTTCCATTAAATAACAGGGGTATAATACCTTTAAGCCACAGACACAGCATTTGAGTTAGATCTTTAAAAAGCCTTCCAGGGGCGCCTGGGTGGCGCAGTCAGTTAAGCATCCGACTTCAGCCAGGTCACGATCTCGCGGCCCGTGGGTTCAAGCCCCACGTCAGGCTCTGTCTGGGCTGATGGCTCAGAGCCTGGAGCCTGTTTCCGATTCTGTGTCTCCCTCTCTCTCTGCCCCTCCCCCGTTCATGCTCTGTCTCTCTCTGTCCCAAAAATAAATAAACGTTGAAAAAAAAATTTTTTTAAATACATAAATAAAAAGCCTTCCATTCATCAGATAAAATCTGAATTCCACATGCAAAGTTAAGTGCTCTCCTCATCTGTCCTGGGCTGCCTTCTCTCACGAACCTCCCATCTACTGCCATGTAGACATGTCCACATCTATAACCTCCTTCCGCATGGCTGAAGACCAGCACTTTTCCCCTGTCTAGGGAAAGCACTTGCTCTCTGTCCCTTACCTAGAACTCTATTCTCTATTCTCCTGACACAGCTGGTTTCTTCCCATGATTGAAGTCTCATATTAAATGTCACCTCTTCATAGAAAACACCTTGTTAATATTAATCTCCTCAACCGGTCTCCACCTTTTCACCTTATCATTTCCGAAGCAGCACTTATCACACTTATATGTAATTCAGGTTTATTGTTTGTTATTCCCCACACAAAACAACACCTTGAAAGAGCCATGAGCCAAAGCACACAGGTGCAATGCTCCCCATTCATTTTTCAGCACATAATTCATACCTAGCACATGGTAGGCAAACCAAAGAATTTTGAGTTGGTGAACAATTGAGGAATCAGCGCTCTTTCTAACCACGCGAAAAAGATGTTTCTATGTGCAAGTAAACTTGGATTAGTAAACAGGACAAAGAGCTCCAAAAATGTTGTCTTGGAAATGTCCTTAAACAATATGTCCGTTTAGTTTTACATTTTACATTTTCTTTGACATAGATTTCTCATCTCATGATCCAGAGAGAAGAGTGATTATATCAGGGGAGAAAAAATGCCCAACATCTGTACCATTTTTTTTTTTTTTACCATAATAACGTTTACACTAAATGTATTTTAGGAAGATAAAGTTTTTCAGTGTAAGAGCTAAATCAAACTGGAAAATAATATTCAATAGTAAACATTTACAGTTTAGGATTACACTAATTTTTAAATCTTCAAGCAAATCCAGATTATATTTAGGTTGGTTTCATAGAAACAGTGTATTTCTAAAACTTCTGATGAACACAGCTTTCCTTCTAAATGCTAGAAAATGCATCAGAGTTTGGATATAATCCACCATACTGTTGTTATTTATTTTTATTGGTAATAGAATTATTTTGTCAATATTTAAAAGTCATTTTGTCACTATTGTGGCACTTGGGGAACAGGCAAGGATACTGCCCTGAAAATGCTTAGACCTTACAAGCTACCATGACATAGATTATCATTTTGCTTCAAATTTCTATTTTTGTTATTGGGAATGTTTTAGTATCTCTTCAGAGTTTCATTAAACGATTGTTAGTTCATATAGATATAAAATAATACTCAAAATATAATTTTATATCCTTCAAAACTATTTTCAAAGGAGACTTAAATCCACTTATTGTTAACTTTTCATATGTAAAAATATTTATCCAAAAATAACATATTCTTGCCACAGTGGGACACTGTTAAGCTGTCAGTCATTGCCCAGTGTATAACTAAAATTACATGTGAAAAAAAATTCGTATTGAATTTCATGGTTCTTCTTGAACAAAGAAAATCTGATTGATTGCAATCATTTACAGAGCCAGAAAAGAGAAGAAGAATAAAAAAATTCAAATGTATCATTTTAGGCTTCTATCTACAAAGCTTTGAGAAGGGAACTAAGAGGAGAAATCCTGTACTCCTTCCAGATTGCATAAACCAGCTGTGAATTCAGATTCCACACTTCATCTTTCATTTTGATGTGTATTCTTTTGATCCCCAGAAAGAAATATATTTATAATTGCCAAAAGAACTGCCTCAGAGGTAAGTGGTATCCAAATATTGTTCTGCAGAGATAAAAAAATATACAATGTCAGTGGTATTTGGCCGTGGATTGATGATACATTGCACATGAATATAGAGACATCAAAACCTATAAAACTTGTAACATTATGGTTTAGGGACTATTTAACCTTTAACACAAATCATTTTTATTTTCCCACTGGAATTTAAAGCACTTTATTCTGTTATATTGTATTTCTTTTTCTCCCCCATTTTCCCTGCACTACGCCCACTGAAATTGTTGCCTTTGGCAAGCTGTAAAGAAGAAAAAAATAAGGAACAGGATTGCAAGGCATACAAACTGAGAACAATGGAGAACCAATTTCTTGAGAAGGTATACTTTTAATGTAAATGAGCTTAAGTCCACAGCAACAAAAGATTCCTAAAAATTAGAAATAAATTGGTTACACATTTTTTTTTCCGATCAGTTCTGCCAAACTGAAGAGTAAACAATAACAGACAATATAAAAAACAAACATATTGGCAGTCATCAATTTTTGATAGATCAATTTATTTTATTTTAATAAAAAATATGTTTCCTATCCGGTATTGCACAATGTTCCATCAGAATTGCTCGAAGGCACCTCACTGACAGGGTGTAAAGAGAGGAAAACAACAAACTTTAAGCCATCTTGAAAACAAGTGAAGGAGTAGAATCTAAGAGATCATTGTGTTTCATTAACATCCTGACATCAGTGACAAATTCTGAGGCCTTCTGCTGCTGTATTTGGTGAAGACGTGTGCATTTCTGGAGGAGTTCTTCCTACGTGGAGGAGATTTTATAGGTCTCTTCTTTCCACCCTGACAGAATAACACTGCTGTTGGTGCACAGTGCCAAAGAGAAATATAAATAATAAAATATTTTGAGTTATATTTGGACAACTAACATGATTTGTTCTAAAGGTTAAATAGGCTCTGAACCACAACGTTATAAATTTTATAGGAATGATGTCTGTATGTGGGGTCATACATCATCAGTTCACTGCCAACAGCCATGACATTGTACATTTCTATTTTTGCAGGACTTTCTTTGGATAGCATTTCCCTCTAAACAGATCTCTCTAGATGCAGGAGCATGGGACATTTTATGTAAGAATGAAATAGGGGATCATGACTCTAAATGGACAGGGATTCATTCAACATAAAGATGATTCGTGAAGTGCTAACCATGTGACTATGTTTTTTGTTTCTTCAATTTTTTTTTTTAATACACAACTGACCCTTGAACAACATGGGTTTTATTTTTTATTAAATTTTTTTTTCAACGTTTTTATTTATTTTTGGGACAGAGAGAAACAGAGCATGAACGGGGGAGGGGCAGAGAGAGAGGGAGACACAGAATCGGAAACAGGCTCCAGGCTCTGAGCCATCAGCCCAGAGCCCGACGCGGGGCTCGAACTCCCGGACCGCGAGATCGTGACCTGGCTGAAGTCGGACGCTTAACCGACTGCGCCACCCAGGCGCCCCTGTTTCTTCAATTTTTAAAGCAAACTCGTTCTTTCTGCACAGAGAGGGAAATGGTATGATTTAATATAAAGATTTGATTTTAGTAATTTTGCCTTCTTATAAAACATCCTTGATATGTGAGGGTTTTTCAAAGTTTACGAATATATTTAGGAAGCCACTTTATAAAAGGATGCACAAATTGCCAATTATCCATTAAAGTCAGGTTATACAGTCATTCAAGAAACTCTAAAGATTTTAATTAAATAAATGTCATATTCAAATGTTCTCCATACATTCCAGAAAGTTTAAGTGAATATTAAATTTTTTCTACATACGGGAAATATGTCAGACTCTAACTATAAGAGACAACTTCATAATCGTTATTTTCATGTGGCTTCTTCTGTCTCGCCCCAAGTTAGTAAAGGTATTCTGGACTAATAATTGCCAATTTGGTGGAAAAGCTGATTTTAGGCGATTTTCTGGAAAAGCCCTGGTCTCTTGTGTACATTTCTCTTAACTATGGTCTGCGAATAACACACAATACTGTCTTTACCACTTTGATGGAGCATAAAGGATTAAGGATATATTTATCCGCATATAACAAAATAAATTTCCGATAGCACCAAAAATTATCATTTCTAGGTACCTTTATTTTATTTTGAGAGAGAGAGAGAGAGAGAGTGAGAGAGAGAGAGAGAGAGAGAGAGAGAGAGAGAAAGGAAGGGAGAGAGAGAGAGTGGGCGCATTCATGCACCCATAAGCAGGAGAGGGACAGAGGCTGAGACAGAGAATCTGAGCACACTCCACGCTCAACCTTGAGGCTAATGTGGGGCTCGATTTAAAACCCTGGGATCATGACCTGAGTCAAAATCAAGAGTCGCAAGTTCAATTAATTGAGCCACTCAGGTGCCACACTAGGTACCTTATAACGTAAGGCAGACATTATTATGTTCAGGATTAGCTGGATACATTTTTTTCCAAATCTTCCAAGCATTATGTTAGGAGACATCAATTCATTTACCATTCTATCTATAGGCAAATACAGAGGGGCATATGATATACATGGGTGAAACTGTATTAAAAAATGTCAACTGTCACAAATATCCAAACTTTGTATCTACTATCATATTGCAACAAAAGCAAGTGTTATTTGAAATCATATTTTAAAATTGAAACTGAAATCTCATGAGCTACAGAATTTTCTTCTGTAAGTATCACTTCCTTTGATTTGTAAAGCCAACCTAAAACCCCTTCCTCGGCATGAGCTGGCGGTGCAGGAGGCAGGCTTTGCATCATGGTGTGCATTCCTGGGCACAGAGCTCAGCTCTCTGTCCTTAGCTCAGCAATCATTACTGTTATTCAGTTTCTGATTGGAAACCATAGTTACAAACTAAGACGCTTCTCTACACTGAATTTTTACATCAAAGCTTTTATATTTACAATAGCTACTAAGAGGTTATCTGTAAAAGTCAGCCATCTCAACACTATTGCATTTAATCTTTGGAACTGGGCTACCCACAGGAAGGGATATCTAATCTTACTTTTTCTTTTCTTTTTCTTTTTCTTTTTTTTTTAACCCCAGCTCTCCACTCACCTAGCCAGATTATGTGATTGAATACCATGAGGTCATTATTATCAGTTTTAATCTGAACCTGTTTTATTTACTTACTTTATTTATTTATTATTGTATTTTATTCCTTAGCTCCACAGTATCAGGGGTTTCATTCCAGGAGTCCTGTTGAATTCCAGAAGGGCATTTCTGACATGCAATATGGGCCAGATTAATCTTTGACAAAGGGGTTTCCCAAAGGCGTAACTCACAAGAAATCAGGTAAGCAAAGCATATACGCTGTAACTATTTTTTTGAATTTTCTTAAATGTTTGTTTATTTTTGAGAGAGAGAGACAGACAGACAGACAGAACATTTGTGGGGAGGGGCAGAGAGAGAGGGAGACACAGAATCTGAAACAGGCTCCAGGCTCCTAGTTGTCAGCACAGAGCCCAACATGGGGCTGGAACCCACGAATCGTGAGATCACGACCTGAGCCAAAGTCGGACACAACCAACTGCACCACCCAGGCTCCCCTGCTGTAACTATTTTTATTCTATATAGTATTTTATAAGGTGTTGAGATAGCGAATAACAACAACAAAGAGACACTCTCATTGATCACATTCTTTGCTTGTAAGCAAAAATGGAATTTTTTATTAGATGACATGAACTCACTCCATTTTACGTTCAAACAATCTTCTCAGTATCCAGTGACACATCACCTAACTTCCAGATAGTTCACTACCTGATGGCTGAATCCATGGGAGCACACCCAGATGAGTGGCTTCAGCGCTGTAGACATCAAGAGTTGTGTTTCAATCCTGACTTAAAGCCAACTATGGTTATCAGTGAACTGAGGGTAACTGGTATGTCATAGCTAATTATTTCTAAACAGGATTGTGAATTATATTAAGTCTGAAATGAACTGATCATCTGCTAAGAATTGCCTGTAGTCAGTTAACTTTATGTTAAACTTCTCCAGAATGATCCAACATGCATACCTAACTAGGTATGTGTATTTTGTAGGTGCACACACAAAAAATCATGTCAGAGTGTGTGCCAGTCATAGATCTCACACCCACAAGTTCCTTACCACATCATAATTCCATTGATAATGCATCACAAATTCACAACATCAGCAGTAGGTAAAAACAGCACAAATCAGGGGTGTTTTTGTTGTTGTTCTTTTATTTAACTTAATAAGAACTGGGTATGTTTACCCATGCTTTCCATTTTCAACTGCCTGGGGAAGAGCTTTCAGTTAGCCTCGTATTCTCAAACGTTTATTTTTCTTCCTTTGACAAAAGCATCTCTAACCTTACCATTTTAAACAGTACTGATGTATGATTTTAAGTTTTTACTTAAATTCCAGTTAGTTGGGGCACCTGAGTGGCTGAGTCAGTTAGGTGTCCAACTCTCGATTTCAGCTCAGGTCATGTTTTCCCTGTTTATAGGGCTCATGCTTCAATATGGAGCCTGCTTAGGATTCTCTCTCCTTCTCTTTCTGTCCCTCCCCTGCCTTCTCTCTCTCAAAAATAAATAAATAAACTTTAAAAAATGAAAAGAAAGAAATCCCAGTCAGTTAGCACATAGTGTAATATTAGTTTCAGGTGTACAATATAGTGATTCAACATTTCCATACAACACATTGTTAAAATTGCTACACTACCCAAAACCATCTACACTGTTAGTGCAATCCCTATCAAAAAACCAACAGCATTTTTAACACAACTAGAATGAACAATACTAAAATTTGTATGGAACCATAAAACACCCCAAAGAGGCAAAGCAACCTTGAAAACCAAAAACGCAAGAAAAGCTGGAGGCATCACAATTCTGAACTTCAAGCTGTATTACAAAGCTGTAATCATCAAGACAGTAGGGTACAGGTACAAAAATAGACACAGAGATCAATGGAATAAAATAGAAAACCCAGAAATGAACCCCCCATTTGTGGTCAATTAATCTTTGGCAAAGTAGGAAAGAATATCCAGTAGGAAAAAGTCTCTTCATCAAATGGTGTTGGGAAAATTGGACAGAAATATACAAAAGAATGAAACCGGATCACTTTCTTACAACATACGCAAAAATAAACTCACAATGGATTCAAGACTTAAATGTGAGACAGGAAATAATCAAAATCCTAGAGGAGAACGCATGCAGTAACCTCTTTGACATCAACTATAGCGACTTCTTTCTAGATACGTACCCTGAGGGAAGGGAAATAAAAGCAAAAACAAACTATTGGGATCTCATCAAAATAAAAAGCTTTGGCACAATAAAGAAAACAATCAACAAAACTAACAGGCAACTGATAGAATGGAAGAAGATATTTGCAAATGCTCTATCTGATAAAGGGTCCATATCGAAAATATATTAAGAATTTACAAAACTCAACACCTGAAAAATGAGTACTCCAACTAAAACACGGGCAGAAGGCATTTTTCCAAAGAAGACATCCAGATGGCCAATAGACACATGAAAAGACTTTTTTTTTTTTTTAATTCATGATATGACTCCTTTTCAGAGTAGTGGTGCTCATTTGCATCAAAAAGATAAATCCTCTTAAAATCTGAGCCTTTTCCTTTCAGTTCATGGCATATCCTTTCCTTATGTTGTTCATTGCTATCACTGTTGCTTAAAAATGAAGACTTAAATTACAGTCTTTTAAACTAGATAAACGTTGTGTGTTAAATACATAATAGTATTCACCTCCACTAAATAATAGGTTTTTCAATTTCCCTGAAATGTTCATCTTCTAGATCAAACTTTTATAAACTTACTTTTGTTACTTACACAGAATTTACTTACACAGAAAAATACCTAGGTATTAAAAAAAAACAGAAATTTTATGGGAATGTAAGCTGGTGCAGCCACTCTGGAAAACAGTATGGAGGTTCCTCAAAAAACTAAAACTAGAACTACCCTACGACCCAGCAATTGCACTACTAGGCATTTATCCACGGGATACAGGTGTGCTGTTTTGAAGGGACACATGCACCCCCATGTTTATAGCACCACTATCAACAATAGCCAAAGTATGGAAAGAGCCCAAATGTCTGTCGATGGATGAATGGATAAAGAAGATGTGGTATGGAGTATTTCTCAACAATCAAAAAGAATGAAATCTTGCCATTTGCAACTACGTGGATGGAACTGGAGGGTATTATGCTAAGTGAAATTAGTCAGAGAAAGACAAAAATCATATGTTTTCACTCATATGAGGACTTTAAGAGACAAAACAGATGAACATAAGGGAAGGGAAACAAAAATAATATAAAAACAGGGAGGGGGACAAAACAGAAGAGACTCATAAATATGAGGAACAAACTGAGGGTTATGAGAGGGGTTGTGGGAGGGGGGATGGGCTCAATAGGTAAGGGGCACTAAGGAACCTACTCCTGAAATCATTGTTGCACTATATGCTAACTAATTGGGATGTAAATTTAAAATAATAAAAAGTAAAACAAGTTAAAACAAGACAGAACTTGTGTAAACACTATTACAAGTGGAAATTGACACTTCGGTGTCACAAGGAGGCAACAAGAGGAAGTCATAAAATGGTCAGCTCAGGAGAAGCCAGTGACCAGCCCCGCACAATTAGGATGGTAGGGGGATGGGGGCATTGAGTTTGTAGCTCTTCCAATTTTCCAGATAAGCCTGGGCATTCAAATTTTGACCTTCTGTCTCATGACTTTTTAGTGTTGACTCAAAAGTTTTTGAAGTTCTGCGAGGGAAACACGCATGATTGAACACGGATCTGACTCTCTGGACCTCCATCTCTGACCTCTAAGCTTCTGAAATCAACCACCACCTTTCCATAAAAGACAGAACGGAGATTCTGAAAACTGACGTTATCTGCCCACACTGGGAGAGGTAACAAACCTTAAAATCTGATACCGGAAGATACGAAATATACCATATCTAAACTGCCTACGTAAAAACTCCACCGTGATTAAATTTTGAATCAACCTGCCAATCAAGATTAAAGAACAACAAAGGTGGATACTCTACCAAAATAACATAGATCATCATCTGTCTTGGATTATTTCAAAATCACCCTGAATACAGGTTTAGACCAGATCATTTCTGAATGTTTGTGTTGTAGTAGAAGGATAAAGGCAGAACTTTCAATTACGTTGTAAACCAAGCGTCCTATAGATAAGTACATTTCAAAAGGTACAATTCCTCCATGATTTCAGATGGACATTAACAACAAATGTAGGCCAAAAATTCTGCATGACTAAATTGTCCTAACTGGCTCTTTGGACGGCGCCACACGCTGTTCAACCCTAGCCATGTAACTACACCCTCTGGCAACTAAATAGCAAGGCCAAAAGAAGCTCATTAAAACATTAAATGAACTTGATAAACATTCAGTATAGCCAGTGCCAGCTGGAAAATACAGTTCTCGTGATTTTGCCAAACAGACTTTGGTGAGTATATGAAAAGATTATATCAAGGCATTTCCTCCCTCTCAGCAATACTGTCTCAAAATTATGTTACTTTTTTAGGCTTAAGTAAATAAAATTGTGTTTTGACATAAATCTTGTTAACTACATGCTCAAAGACAGTCAACAACTACTGGACATCTTTAGGTTAATTAGCTTAAAAGTTTTAAATGCTAAATACCTAACTTACAGCACTACAGTACTGTCTTTTCCTCAGCACAGAAAATAAGGTTAAAACGTTCTCAATAAGATTAAGCATTTAAACACTTTTAAAATTGCCTCATGTCATTAATTGACACTCAACATTTTTCTGCAAATCCTTCCTGAAATTGTAACTTAGAAGAAGAGAAGCAAATTTTAGCATTATTCTTTCTTCCTAAATATACTACATTAACCTTTGCCTTATAATTTGTTTGGCATAAAAGGAAGCCCTATAGCCTACAAAACTCAGACTTATTGCAGCTTCTTCTGAATTCATAGACATTTTTTCCAAGCATAAAATGCTCTTTAAATCAATATGCACAATGGGGACACCTCGGGGGCTCAGTCAGTAGAGTGTGAGACTCTTGATTTCGGCTCAGGTCATGATCCCATGGTTCATGGGATCAAGCCCCATGTTGGGCTCTGTACTAACAGCACAAAGCCTGCTTTGGATTCTCTCTCCTTCTCTCTCTGCCTCTCCCCTACTCATGGTCGCCCCTCTCTCTCAAAATAAATAAACATTAAAAAGTAAAGAAATCGATATGCACAATGAACGTGTAGGTGAACATTACCAGAAATGAAAGGAAGAATTACGGGCTACAATCAACTCCTCTTCCTTCCTCAACTGCGCAAAAAGTGAGGCAGAGACGTCAATTTCCAAATTTGCCTTTGCCTTTGGAAAACTTCTTACCCTAGATAGACTTTAGCACCGATGTTTCTGACGTTTGCTCACCAATGACAATTAGATCAGATGACAAAGCTCTGTGAAGTGAATGACCTGGCTACTAGTCAACATTTTTTTCTGAGCTCCCCATTCACAGCACCTTCTGTTCTGCAGAGTATTCTGGGGCTGAATCCCTGGCTGACGTGTTCATTCAACGAATACTTCCTGAGTATCTAAGCACGCGCAGATGCAATTTTAGTGACTCTGTGTATGGCCACAAGAGAGGCCAAATCCCTGTCCTCGTGGGCTAACATTCTTATGGCGGAAAGACAAACAAGAGAAAAGGAAAATACATAAAAATCACACAGCCATAACTGTGGCATACAAAAATCCAACTGGGTAAAGGTCTTGAGTGGGCTACCCTTCATTTCTGAAAATAACTGGCTAAAATTTTCCTTTTCTGAGCATGAGATCATGAGCCCTTGTGCAGAGTATAAATATTTACATTTCTGTACTTTCTTGACTCTATCTCAGCAATTGGTCCTACACTGATGCTATCATAATAGAAAGATGAAGCGGAACTGTTGTGAATAAAAAGAGTGGTGTTTCTGACTTTAGAGTCCAGACAGCAGTATGCTTCAATTTACATTGCATGCATGGCAGAAAGGGGCGACTCGTGCCCTGGGATCATCTTTCTACATGGGCTTCATCCTGATAAAATATTCATTCATGGGGTGCTTGGGAGGCTCAGTTGGTTAACCGTCCGACTTGGGCTCAGGTCATAATCTTGCGGTTCGTGGGTTTGAGCCCCACATCAACGCTCTGCTGACAGCTTGAAGCCCGGAGCCTGCTTCAGATCCTGTGTCTCCCTTTCTCTCTCTGCCCCTCTCCCACTCACACTCTCTCTCTCTCTCTCTCAAGAACAAACATTAAACAAAAAAGTGTTTTAAGAAAATTAAAAAAAAAAAAAAAACATTAGTTTGTATTTAGTGTACATGCTGCGGCTGGGAGGAGTTGTCACCTGATTCTTCTGCCATGAAATCATCAATTATTCTCCCCGTGGTTCAAAAGGCTAAGGTTCTGTAAAAGGCCTTTCAGAGGCTCTGGTTGAGATGCGAAGCCCTTGTCTATTAGTCAAGTGGAAAGAATCCTCTGGAGTGAAATTATCCTCATCCTCACTATTCAACAACCAGACAAACGTGATTTTTCAGCTGAATAGTGCAGCTGGGCTCTTTAGAGAATATTAACACATAAAGCGAGTGGAAGATTCAACAATTTATCTCGTGAAATCTGGCACATAAAATGCTTAATCTGATACACAGGCAACACAAGTAAAAACAACTACTTTGATAATATATATGTAACATCACTAGAATTCCTAAATACCTGTATTTAGTTTAGATTTGGATTATAAGTGAATTGACTCTGAACACTATACAACTATGAGATGATAATTTCATTTTTTTTTTTTCAATCTGAGAAAGAGGAAGCAGGGGAGGGGCAGAGGGAGAGACAGAGTCTTAATCAGGCTTCACGTTTAACACAGAGCCAGACACAGGGCTCTATTCCACGACCCTGGGAACATGATCTCAGCCAAAATAAAGAATCAGATGCTCAACTAACTGAACAGCCCAGGCGTCCCTATTATTTCCCTTTTTCTTCATGATGTGGTCTAAGCTCAGGTTAATCATTTCATAGAACTTCTAAAAATTGTGTGACAAAGGCAAAAGATACAACTTTATCATTTCACTGGAAAAAAAAAAACTACTTTCTTTTTGACAATTAAAGGCATGAAAATTTTTTAGCTGGCATATTTCTAAAAAAAATTCATATTTACCCAACAATGAAAAGAAAAGCTGTAAGGCAGCCAAGCCAGAATTTAAAAAGATTTAAAAGTCCCAAGGATAGCCGAATGCAGTCCACCTAAGGACAGAATAAATCTTAATATATGATGCACGTGTGTGTGCGTGCATGTAAAACAGGCGAATTGGTTAATAACTCCTCCTGAAGGCAAAAGGAGGTGATATATACCAAGGATGTTTTTTATTAATGAAGTAGATCATCAGATTGTATAAATGTAGTAAGCAGGGATGTAAAAGATTAATTAGCTCATTATTTTAGATAAATTCTCAGGAAAGAATAGACATAGGTTATCTTTAACACCTTTATCTTGAAGATTTGTAGCTCTTTTAATTGAAAGAGATTTGATATTTACGAGAAAAGGGGCAGGTGGAAAAGAAAGCAAGAGGAAAGCTAGTGAACACTAAATACATTTTGCAAAAACATATGAATTTTGTTATATATCTTTACCATGTTGATGACTCACAACGCTTTGACCTTTCCTCCAAATTCAAACCAGGGGAGAACCTATCATGTTTTGTTTACTTTATTGTGGTTCAAGCTAAATACAATCTCATTAGTAGTAACTAGGAAACCACTACACTAAAACTATAGCTAAATATGCCCAGACAGTAAAGATTACACTGGTTAAACACCTGATGGATGAAATCTATAACATCAGGGAAGGTATTCATGGGCAAGGTATTATGAGGGGCAAGAGATGGGAGCAAAAATAAAAACCTTAAGAAAATCTGGAGCAGCATTGCCTGCCTTCCTTCCTTCCTTCCTTCCTTCCTTCCTTCCTTCCTTCCTCTTCTCTCTCTCTCTCTCTCTCTCTCTGTCTTTTTTTTTTTTTTTAACAGACTCAAGAGTCTAGTAATTACATCAGAGGGCAGACCTACAAAAATGAGCATTTTCATAATCAAGTCTGTAAGAAACCAAGAGAACAATTTTATGCCAACCCTGAGGGAACCAATATGTCAATCAGACAAAATGGTTTAGTTTCATTTTGCAGGGACCTAAATTGATGTTGTTCTCACTATGAGCCCTAGGAGGACCAATGGTCAATTCTGTGGCCAGAAGTCCTTTCCATATACCCTCATTGACTCTTATCCACCTCAAAATAAAATGGAGCAGTTTTTTGTTGACTGATTCACTCATTCACGTTGCTAATAAAGATTAATCAACGAGAGATTAACCTGGCCGAACACATACTATGGCTATGTAAAACAAACACCAAAGAGAATAGAAAAGCTCTAGCTATTCGGAATCAACTCTTGACAAGAAAGATAGGCAAATAAATAAAGTATCTGAATGCAAGGAGTTAGACTCATAGTATTGATATAAAATGCTATAGAAACACCAGTTTGAATGTCTGATTCTGTTATTTTAGTTGTTTTATGTTAGATAAGAGTGCATTGTCCCAGGAACATGTATCGAGACCCATTATTTCCAACAATTCCTACTTGTGAGGCCCAGACTTTCGGCCAAGTGTTAGTACAACAATCTAGCAAAAGCTGAGGCAGTATAAACAGAAAGAAGGAAGGGATAGAGACAGAGGAGGAGGGAGCGGGGCAGATAATCAAGTGAGTAAAGGGAATAGTTCCTAGTTCAATGGTCTTCTTAAAATAATGATTACCTGCCTGGGGTCCACTAGGGATGAAAAATCATCTTGCTACCAAAACCTGTTTTGTAGACTCATGGAAGAGATCAGCACTCACAGTTTACTTTCTTCTAGAAATTAATGACAGCAAGAAAATGAAAGAAAACATTTCAAAAGTAAAAAGTCTCTTGAGTTGATTAAAGCAATTAATGTTGAGGAAGTCATTAACTAACAGGCTAGGGAAAAAGCAAGTTGACCCGCCTAGAACCTTCAGGCATTCTATACACAGGTACAGAGTCTTGGAAATATTGGCAAAACAGTACATTTCTGTGTTGACACAAGCGTGATAAGAGGCAGAGTTAAAGAGTTACCTAGTTTTCAGTAAATTTGATGAAGAAAGAAAAGCAATCTGGAAAATTCTACATCATGGCTTTTTTTAAAAAAGAATTACATTCATTTTCACCTAATCAACTTTACTGTAGAGATTTCAATAGTACCTCTGCACTGGTATCTGTAGCTCATACTAAGTGGACTCTAAATATTATCCCATAGCAGAAAGAAAAAGCAACCTAACTTGTGTTTAGAATCAGTTCAGATCTCAGTTCCTGTTTATTTTCACTTTGCTTTCCACATGCAAATGCTTTGAGCAAATATTTACTTTTTTGAGGTAATTTTATCGTGATTCAACTCTACCTTAATTTCCATGCTCTGAGCATTATATATTATACAGTAAATCAGGTAGCTGTTCAAGTTTACAACCTCTGGAATCTGAATGTGACTTTTAGCGATTCATTTCTACTGTCGTGTGGTCCCCTCTAAATTCCATTTACAGTCTTTTCTGAAGTTTCTTCAGGTAGCTTAAAGATCTAATTGATTTCCCTTTTGAGAATGTGACTCCACAGTTTGGCAGTATTAGAAGTATTCAGGTCAGCTTGGTAACAATACAGACCTTAGCAGTATCATATACCTAGCAAAATTTAGAACTTGCATAAAACTTTTACATTCTTGGTTTTATTTCTCCTGCAATGTTTTTACCCCTCCTTCAATGCTTGCAATAAACTTTTATGTTAGAAAAGAAGAAAATATAGGAACTAGAAGCCAGTACCATATATTTTTAAGAGGTAGGCTTTTATAAGAAGACGAGGATTTGTCACACCATGGCAATTTGATCAAATTCCATAATAAACACAATTAGCGGGTCTGCTGTTCCCAGTTAGCAAGGTTTGTAATGAAGCTTGATGCTCAGCTCTAAGATTATATTAAAATATTTTAAGTGGAACATTGAAAAATGTCTATAAACTATTAATTGTCCTCATGATTTTCAATCCTCAAAACTTTACAAAGAAAGGTATTTCAGTTCTGTTAGTAGACTTATTATCCAGAAACCACAGAATTTCAAAACATATAGTAAGACTGATTTGAGTTTGACTTTTTGCTTCATATACTATTCAGGTTACCAAAGATAATTAACGTGATGGCTTCTGAATAGGTTCATCACAAACAAGAGATGCATATCCTCTTGACAAAAATAGCCTAAGACTAAATAAAAGACATCTTAACCTTGAAATCCTTAACGCTGGAATAGAAGTACTGTGTAGGGTATCTTGTACACTGTCTTCCTATATTGAGAGAATTTATTTTGTGATAAACTGATCAACCCATTTTCCAAAGATGTGTGTTTTGAATTTCACTTCAGTAATCACCTTATCTTGATCAAGCAAAATAAAATCTGGTAACATGCAAAGAGAATCCTGGAATGCAGTTTTCTTTTTTTTCCCCCTATGCTCAGGGTAAAGGGAGAGTGCATCTAACTCCGAGAAGAAAAGTAAGTGGAATCTCGAGGGAATGCATTTTATTGATTATAGCAAAGAAAGGGGAGCAAGTTCAATTGGCTCATACTACTTCGTCTTGACAGAGATGCAGCTTCGCTGAGAAGAAAATGAGTATGAGGTAATGCCATCATAAATAATTGCTTAAATCATCTCGGCACTCTGGAAGCAGAAATTTTGTAAAAGGAGAAAGCCCTGTAAATGTAAAAGCATGGTAAAGGCAAGCTCTTAAGGTAATTGAGGATTTTTCAATGGACAGAAGCTTCATACAACACACAGCTTTAAATCTAAGTATGGAGTTCCCTCTAGTAACTGCAAATCAAAGCTTTTACAGTTTTTACTACTAGCTTTAGCTACTACAAACAAAATTCAGGGGCTAATGGAATGTACACAATTAAATAGGCTTCCATTCAACGTTGTATAGTGACACAAGGAGGAGAGGGTGTTTGTTACAAATAGCCCCGAAGCTCTTAAATGTGTTTCTCGTCTAAATATTGAAATCAATATTGACCTGTTTATTTAAAAAAGAAAAACCCAACAATGGATTTAATGAAGACCATTATGACATACCCATATAATTTCCAGGATTTATTCTTGCCCCTTTTGGGAAAGCCTAATATTGAAGAAGGAGTGGACGACGTTGTCCTTTTTTCCAAAAGTACTTCCTAATTTCAACATATAAAGGTTCTGCTATGGTCAAATCTAAGTCAACATTTACGAAGATTTTACTTCTTTTTAACTAGGATGTTAACAAAATTACATAATAGATGATAATAAAAGGCGGGTACCCAGCTAAGTGACTTCCACCTATCATTTCATTTCATCTTCATGAGAAAAACTTGATGGGAAATCATCTCATTTTGCAGTTGTGGATAGCACAGTGAGGGTAAGTGATGGACATGAGCTCCTACAGCCAGTAAACCAGAGGCCAGTCCTTAACAAGGGACACAGCATGGTAGCAGCCTCAGAACGTGGGCCCTGGAAACACACCCCAGAATAGGGATCATTTCTGCCACTTGCCACCTTTGTCTTCTGTCAAACTGGCCCAAGCTGCCTCGGTTCCCTCTTCAGTAAACTAGGGTGATGGCTTCAAAGGCTTGTAATATTAAATGTGCTAATATCATTAAAACACTACAAAAGTTTTGGAAAATTAAAGAGGTATCTGTGACTTTTCAAAACAGGATTCTCTCCTGTATTTTACAACACTGCCCCTTTGCTACCATCCCAGAGTGGTTTGTTTCATTAGACCGTATCGTGAACTAAACCGTATAGGAGGCAATATGGAAAACTGTATGTTGCACAGGGTTGGTAGGTTTTGGTCAAACAGAACTCACTTAAGAAACAGGCAATAGAACTCATGAAAATCATGTAAAAGGAAGATTTTAATGTATTCCTGACAAACCATCAGTTACAAAGAACTGTTCATTTTCCACCAAATATTGTTACTAACCAAATATGCAATGCTACTTCAGAATGCACTTTACAAACTGTGTTCGTACCTATAAAATTGTCATGAGAATTTTAAGTAGGTGATTTTTTCAAAGTAATTCTCATTTAAAATTCAATTTCCTATAAAAATTATTATTTCATCAAAGATATAAACACTAGTTCTTATTCACTCCACTTATTTACCAAATGTTGTATTATAAATTGATGGTAACCTACATTTATATGTCTTACTTGCAAATACGACCTTATCCTTAAAAAAAAATCTTAGAAGACACCTGAGAATTATTCTACTCAAAACATACAGAAGTAAAATAAAATTGTTAGATGCAATAATTTTGTCTACAAAAAAATTTTAATCTGCAAGAAAAAAAATGCCAAAAAAATTAAATTTGTTTATACAGCAATGTGTTCTGTTGTATTATGTGGTAAGTTCTTCACTGTACAATATACAAAGGTGTGCAGTATAATGCAAGAATATGTCTTGACAGTGTAGAAAGACTAAGATATAAAGACTAAGATGTAAGGCCTTATGACAGAGAAAGACTAAAGCTTAGATCTTATTTTAGTTCTCCAGTATAATAAAGAGACTTGTGGTAATCGAATTTGGTGTTTTTCAATTTCCTTTGCCCATAGGTCTAAATTCTATTAAATGGCTAGTATTAGGCAATCCCCTTTCACATTTAATCATACATTGGCAAAGGAAGCAGTGCATCCTGTAAATATTTAAGAACATGAAATGAGAATGAACTTCTTACTTAATAGTATCTCTACCAAGTAATAAAAGTATGATACATTGATAAATATAATGTACTAAGCAGATTAAAGATATATTTCATTTTATTCAACAGATGCCTAAAAAGTTGTCTATTAATCACTTTTTTTTTTTCTAACTGAACCATGATTTAAATAAAATTGAATATGTAGAAAGATCTGTGCCCTTCCTTCCCTTTCTCCTGTTGACTGGGACCACATCTGACCACACAGGGGTTTGGGGAGGACTCAGTGGTGTGTCTGTAACTGGGGAGAGTGTCAAAACTTGCAGATAGAGAGACCATGAGTCCAACCGCTTGCTTAGATGGGGACCTGAAAACTGACTGGCAAAATGTCACTTTATCACTGAGAGCAGGAACTATTGTGCCCCTACCTCTCACAGGATTTCAGCCAGTTGATAAATCCCATTACCAGGACCAGAGAATAAGAAGTGTGAGAAAATGAACAGACTTCAATAGTCATAATGGCCGAGACAAGAATAAGCAAAAACACTCAGGGAAGGCAGAATCTAAATAAAAAAAAAAAAGTTTGAAAAAAACAGGCAAAATTTGAACACCGCTGCAATAACATGGAGAGACCTGACACAGACTTACATCTAGATTTCAAAGGATAGGATTTAGCAACCCAATCCTTGCAAGATACCAAAAGAAAAAAGGCTAGAAGAAAACAAACTACTAAGGAGACAAACAAGTCAAACTAACCATGGCATCCGCAAATGTAGCACAAGATGTTAGAACAATATAGTCTCTATAGACTGCAGAGTGATAGGATGCTAGGTTATGAGTTTCAAATCAAAATATCCTTGTTATCACAGTGAAAATGGATACTTTTGGAAACGCAATGATGGTGACAATTTTTCACCTATCTACCTAATGTAAGGAAAATATTCAAAAAATAATTCTAAATGAGCAACCAAAGCAGCACTCATAGCAGAGTATACAACACAATGAAAAGATAGTAATGAGGAGGGAGTCACTAAGCCTGTGACGTGTATGTACATATACAATGACACTGCCCAGGGACATCTCGGTTGCTCACTCAGTTGACCATCCAACTCTTGATTTCAGGTCAGGTTATGATCTTACAGTTGGTTGGATGGAGCTCTGAGCTCTGCACTGTCAGTATAGGACGTTCTTGGGATTCTCTCTGTCCCTCCCTGACTCATGCTTTCTCTCTCTATCAAAATAAGTACAAAAATTAAAAGAAAGAAAAGAGGCATCTGGGCGGGTCAAGTCAGTTGAGCTCGGGTCTGACTTCCGCTTGGGTCATTATCTGTCAGTTCATGAGTTTGAGTCCTGCTGGAGGCTCTCGGCTATCAACTCAGAGCCTGCTCTGAATTCTCTGTACCCGCCCCCTCTGCCCCTCCCCAGCTCAAGCACTCATGCACTCTTAAAAATAAATAAACATTAAAAATATTTTTAAGAAAGAATAACACTGAATAGCTTCAATATTACATGTGGATTTTTGAAGAAATATACTGCCGAGGGGAAAGACACAGTAACAGCAGAATAAAAAGTAACAGCCATGTCAGGAAAAGCTAGATGCTTAAGTGGGCTGTGAGATTACAAACGTCCTATTTAAGATGTACCTCTTACTGGAGGAAACAGAGAAAGTAGGTAAATATAAAAGCGTTCGGTGTGTCCTGTTTTATTAAGGATGATAGAAAGAGAAGAAGTAGAGAATTTGAGAATTTCATAAGACAACAGAGTAATATATGGTAGGTTACAATTACTATGAAAGAGGAGTTAGTTCTCGTGGAATGAAAGATGCTTAAAAAATTCCAAATTGAAAAGACAACTCGACTATGCCTGCAAAAATAAATGAGGAAAAATGAAATCGAAGACAATAAATATTAAACGAACATATGATGGAAAAATCGGACACAACTATTGTCATACTACATGAAAACTGACTCAATTATTCCCTTACAACAACAAAAAATTTTGCAAAGAAACACCTGTGGAAACATTAATTCAAAGAATTCTACAATGTTTTCTTTGAGCTAAATACAAAAACAAAGCAAATCAAGAGGAGAAATGTTATCGCGGTGGGATTTAATAATAAATCCACTAAGTAGAAAGAGTACTCTTAAATTAACCTTAGGATTAACAAAGAGAGAATTAGAGACAAAGGAAATTTTCCATTTTAGGAATCTTCATTATAAAAATAGAGTGATAAAATTCACAAGTTATGAAAGAGGATGAATAAATATCCTCTATACATTAATACATCAAATAATAATAATAATAGTAATAATAATAAAACATAATTTTGAAAACATATTGACAAAATAAAAATGATCCTGGGAAATATCAATAGAAAATTTTCAAAATTATGTAGTCCAGAGCAAAAAGCTTCAGTAAGATCGTCAAGAATCTGAGTAATACAACCAGCACAATTTTTCAAAAGGTGGATCCTTCAAACTGAGAATGCATTCACATATCCTCGAAACTAAGAAAAATTAATCATGCGTGTACACAAGTTCTGATATAATTTAAATGGATATTAATGTAAATAATAAAAAAAAGATTACTTACATGTTTAAGCTAAATGGAATTTAAGTTCATACAGCTACAAGTAATCTTTGGATTGAAACCAATGGATGAGAGTGAAGTCCTCCTTTAAAAGGAACACTGGTTCTAAAATACTTTTTTGTAGAAGAAAAAAGCTATAAAGCAGGGTAATTTATTAACCATTGTTAAGAAACTGGGAAATGCATAGCAAAATAAAGGCTTAAAATAAGGTAAATTATAATAAAAATTTTTAGTACCAAACAAAGTGGAAGGCAGACAAGAATTTATAAAGAAAAGCAAAGGCATTTTAAAAAATCTAGTGTGCATGAGAGACAAGAAGACAGAGACAGGAGGTATGGAGAAAGTAGCTTTGGGAAGACTCATTAAAGAAAAAGAAAGACTGAAAATAGATGAGTTCAGAAAACAGTGCCCCCAATAGACAGAAGAGGAGTTCAGATTCCACAGTGGTAGAATGTGGGACAAAGGCAGGGCTGTGAAGAAAAAGGTTAAAGTATTCAGATAAAATTTTTAATTAATGGCTAAAGGCCAAGGGTAGGCTGTTACAACAATTAGTACCTTAAGCACCACAGCCATAGCAGAGTTTACACCCACTCACAGATTTGTCGTCAGAGACCATCAATCTGCACTCACTCCTGAGAAACAGAAGCAGGTCAAGAAATTGGGAAAAATCAAACCAAACCAACCCCAAAACTGGGACAAATCACAAGAGAAATAGACCTGTTCGTAACCAGGTTTGGGAGAAACTTTGTTCCTATTTCTTTCACACAAAAAGAAATCAATATGTATATAGATGTCTTAAAAACCAAGTTAACAACCTCGATATAATTTGGCCTAATTGATATTATCTCCTAAATGTGCATCTGTGTATCTTATGACCCTACAATTCCACTCAGCAGAAATGGAAATGAATGTGCCTGATTGCAACCAGACACATGCAAGATTTTTATACAACAGTGAAGTATTCCAAAAGTAAAACTCTCTCAAAATGTTATCAGTGGAATGGGTAATTAAATTGTCGTACATTCATATCCTACAACCATGAAAATTTTTGAAGATGTGCTATGCTCAAGAACATGGATGAATATTCTAAACACTATTAAGTAACTATGCCAGACACAAAAGAATAATTACGGTATGATTCTATTTATACAAAGTTTGTTAAATAGACATAACAAAACTGTCATAATTAGGAATGTATGCTTTAGTCATAAAAGTATGGACAAAGGCAAGGAAATGATTACCATGAAACTCAGGATACCAGAAGGGTGTAATTATCAGGAAGAATCCAGTCGTTTCTGGGTGTTAACAATGTCCTAGGGGCGTCTGGGTGGCTCAGTCGGTGGAGCTTCCGACTTCAGCTCAGGTCATGATCTCACGGTCCATGAGTTCGAGCTCCGCATCGGGCTCTGTGCTGACAGCTCAGAGCCTGGAGCCTGCTTCAGATTCAGTGTCTCCCTCTCTCTCTGCCCCTCCCCTGCTCACATTCTGTCTCTCTCTCTCAAAAATAAACATTAAAAAAAAAAAAACAAAACAAAACAACGTCCTAGGTCTTAACCTTGATTACACAGGTTTTAGTGTGTGCTAAATCACTTAACAATGTATTGTGCTTTATTCACTCATTTGTATATGTTTGAGGGGCTGAGAATGTTAAAACACTTAAGAGAGATCGGTGTCCAAATATGGCAAGCTATTATTAATTGTTACAGCAGGGTGATGGGTAGACAGGGATTTGTTATATTATTCACGACTTCTGTGTTTGAAAGTTCCAAGAGAGTTGAAATTGCATTTAGAATGTAAGATAGGCACAAATCTATTCTCTTTTGTTTTGTTTAGTTGTTTTTTTTTTTCAAATTAATGATCATAATTGATCAAGAGCTATCGCCTCACCTCTAGCAGTATCTTAATTGTCAGACTGGTCAAGGAAGTTATTAAAGGGAAGCAATGAAATCAAATATAGATTTGCACAACAAAAGGGTCAAAAAATACATAATAACCAAATGAGCTTGTGCCCTGGTGGTGTATTTCTCTAGAGCCTTGAAATACAGATTACAATCAGTTTCTAAATCTTGAAGGACTTTTCTTAGTAACTGGACCATTTAACATTCAAATACCAATTCCCTTAATAGTTTGGGATTTAAAATTAACATCTGGATTACACTGGTCCAGAGACTACCATTGAGCACACAACTGCAAGCTTCTAAGACACGAACGTTGGAAATTATAGAAGTACAAACACTAACTCCCATTACCAAGAGAAAGAAATCTGGCTAGATTTTCAGAAAACGACTTTTACACAAACCATTAAGAAACTCCTCCATTGTTTTCACTTTTAAGAAATATACTTCCAATATAACATTTAAATATTTCTATATGCAAATATGGCATTTTAGCTGTTCAACCCTAGGACTTCTCAACTTCATCCTAAATAGAATTTAGAGATGTCCCTAAGGTAACTCAGCAATGTGTAGTGTCCGTTTTAATGTTTCTTCTATAAAACATAATTTGGGTCTACGATTGATTTTTTCCCCCTGATGTTCTCTAGGTGTCTTAACTACATTACGCACAATGGTCTTTCTCTCTCTTCAACAACTTATCCCCAGGTCACCAACCTCTATGTCATGTTTTCTAACAACGCTAGCTATACCTGGCAAGACATTTTTGCGAGTCCTACATTTAGTAAATCTCCTATTTTTGAAAGAATGAACTTATGTATCTTAAATATCTGCCTAAATGGCCCAATTATCTCCATGTGTACGTGTATATAAGCCAATGGAATGTCTTAAAGTGGTCAAATCAGTGATCCTTCTGTAAATGCAAAAAATCTAGGTGGGTTTGTTTCATGTGTATTTTTTAGGGGAAAGGTTTACAGTTTCATTAGTTTTTAAAACATTTCTGTAATCACAAAAGTATTTTAAAATATACATAAAAATGGACCAGAGCTAAATTATCTGAATTAATCAAGTATGGCATTTTCATAAAATATATCATTTAGAGGTCCAAGACTTTCTTCCCATAATCTAAATGGGAAAAATAAATAAATAAATAAAAGCAGTCACAGCAATTACAGCATAATTCTTCCCATAATCTAAATGGGAAAAATAAATAAATAAATAAAAGCAGTCACAGCAAAAGACAGAAAACTCAAAAGTTAAGGGAAACCACTCTGATTAAAAAGTATTCATATAAATAAAGAGCTTAATTGTGTGCTGTAAACTATAACATGTTCACCAAGTATATCAAGACTCTCATTGCCTAACCTATAAAGGAAATGAGGAAAATACAAAAATATCTTGAAATGTAGACAAAAAAATATTAAAATAAGGTGAAAAACCAAGCTGTTATTACATTGAATCTTGCAAAATACCATCAGATAACAGTCTCACCCAAAGGTTTGGAAAAAAAAAATTGGGGGGAGGTTATATATTCTTGTGTTTTAACCATACAGATAGGTTTTAATCATGCAAACACAGGGGTGCCTGGGTGGCTCAGCCAGTTAAGCATCCACCTTCAGCTCAGGTAATGATCTCATGGCCTATGGGTTTGAGCCCCCAGCTGGGCTCTGTGCTGACAGCTCAGAGCCGGGAGTCTGCTTTGGATTCTGTATCTCCCTCTCTCTTTCTCTGCACCACCCCCCCCCACCCGCCCCTGCCGATACAGTGTGCTCTGTCTCTCTTTTCTCTCAAAATCAATAAACATTATTTTTTTAATTATGCAAACACAATGTCTTTAGCTGTCACACATTTCTCAACACTAAGAAAGTTTCTTGAAATATGTCGTTGATAATGATCATGTTCAATAAAAACAAGTTGCTATTCAACCTTTATGCCACTACACCATTGCTAAATATACTGTACAAAGAGAATCAAAATCATGCCCTGTTTTACAGATGCATTAATAAGGTAGCAGTAATTCTGAAAAAGTATTTGAGTAGTCAATAAGGGGGCAGAGATTATCGGCATAAATTGAACATCAATTAAATATACAAAAACATTTTTATTCCTTGCTATCAACTTTAGTTACCATTCCAGGCAAAGAGAATGCATGTAAGCTTCCATTTGTAGCATAAAGCTTGCTATCATTTCCTATTATGGCTCATGCGCCAATCTGAACATTTTTGCATTGACTTTTCTCTGCTTCTGAAAGAAATTGTCCTTGTCAATGGCCACTTTAACTAGGTACATTTGTATCATCCAGTTTTCCAAATGGATAACACAGAATCCAGGTAAATCCAGAAAAACCTAACATTTGGTCCTCTTGTATTGCTGGAACAGCAAACAAGTCCTCATATTTCAGTAAATGTGCCAGGGGATTATAATACATCATTAACTGAATACTTTAAAAAAATTATAGATAGTAACCTTTCTGAGAGATCACTGTTGAAATATCAAAATTATGCCTGTCTTCTAATAAGAAAACTCAGTACATGTAATTATTATTAACCCCATGCAATTTAAGAAAATTGTACACCCCTTTTCTTCTAATAGTACTTCGAAATACAAAAACCCAAATTCAATGTGAAATAGTATTAAAGACAGTTTGACATCATAATTGAGAATCATTTTTCATGGCCTATCATATTGCCACGATGAAAGGAAAATACGGATTTGAGCACCTAAAATATCTCCTAATCACCAACCGCAGAAAAATTTACTCTATATTTATACATTGTGCCTACCATAGCATGGTACAAAAAATAATAATAATCCAAAGACCTATCTCTTGAATTCTTGCGGCTTGCTGTCCATGACAGAGGGCATCATACCTGGATGCGAAGCAGGTCTGGCGAGGACACTAGTTTCATTAGTAACTGACCATGTTGAGTTGTCACAATGAGCAGATGGGGTTAACAGCCCCCGGAGAAGCTGCACCTGTTTTTGGTATGAGGCTCACAGTTGAAATTTCACTTCTTACCCCAGAACTGCCTGAGATCTGCACTCTCTACTTTTGATAAGTCCCACGGGATCCGGGACCTTGTTGGATTGTCACTACTTCATCCCCAGCAGCCAGCACATAAGGGAGAGACGACTGAGTGGCATCAGAGAGAGACAAGACAAAGGGGAGAAACAGAGGAAACAAACATAATAAAGGGAGGAATTCAAATTTCACAATGAATGCTTATAGAAGGTAACACTGACAGTTTCTTGTTTTTTAAAGTAAAACAAACTCATTTCTGTTAGTTTCATGAAACTCTCTCTAAAGGTAAACAATTTAATGAATTTAAGGCCTTACACTACGAGGTTATTTAAGTAATAGAATTTTAAACCAATTTTAATTGTATAATTTTAACTGCATTTAAAACATGTTTTTTCTCCAAAAAATAATTTTAGCAATGAAATAAATGCATTTTTTAAATCAAATATCCATCTCCAGACTTTCAGAGATTTCTCTCTCATGTGAGATTATTTCAATTTTTTACAAATTAATCTTTTGGAGTTCAACAGATAACTCCTTTGTTTTCTCCACCCTTCCAATTCCACACCCTAAAATATTTCTCTATGGTCACATTCCAAACAAGTCCAATATTGCTCAATTAAAGAGGCAGGAAAGGAAAACTAACAAAAACTAGGAGGCGATCAGCTGTGGTGGCAGCCTAGCAGGGCCTGGGATACACCTGTCCCCTTCCCGTGGCTTTCCATTAACAATGTTCTGGTTCGGGGAGAATCAGCCTTGCTGGTAACAGGTTAACAGTCACCCACAGAGAAGAATCATCTATTCAGCTGTTAAGTCCCCAACATCAGGTTTCAAGTCAAGTTACTGCCATCTTCCCTAACATCCTCTCCTCCACACCACACCTCAAACAGGGCAGCAGGTGACACTGAGAAAGAGTGTTTTCTTTGTAGGGAGTACCCATCACCCGAGTACTCTCAGGAAGAGTCCAATTACTCGAGCAGCATCCCATGTACTCCATCGCCACTGTCCTGCACAAAAGAGACTTCCTGAAGTGAGCCTTGTGCAGCAATATAAATACTCTAAGACGGATTAAGACGCGCAATTTAACACACTCAATCCTTATTAGAAGGGGAATTACCTCTGTGTGCCAATTAATCATCTTATAGTTGGAAGGCATAAGGAAACAAAACCACACAGTTACTAGCCAGAAGCTTTCTTGAGACAATGGTAATTGTGATAAGGTAAGCACAGTTCGCTTGCACCATTTATAATGGCATAAAATATTTCAACTTTCTCATACACTTTCATTTTATCTACATGCTAGCCATTTTGTTATTGCGAATCAATTTGGAGAGGTGAGATTTCTGATTCTCAAAACAAGTTATTTTCCACGAACTCTAGAATCCCTTAGCTAACTAGGGCAGAGCTATAAGCCAAGTCCTGATTTTTCTTTTACCCAAGTCTAGTGCCTTTTTTATTATAGGACCTCCACCACCTGTCACCTCTTTGCTTTTTTCATGTGAGGTGGTTATAAAATTTGAAAGTTCCTTAAGCAGATTATGGCTCTAGTTTTCACTCCTGAGATGAAACAATACGTAAGAGAAAGCAGAAACTTCTCCAAAAACCAGGCAATGTGGCCAGCAAATTAACTTTTGGTCCCCACATGGCATTGAGTCTGTTGAGATCTTTTCTGAACTCTCTTTCCCTCTATTTTTACTGCACCTGGGACTAGAGGTCTTAACTGCGAGTCAATTCTTTCCCTGAAACAAGAAACAACTTTAGCTCTGTGCTGAATAAACATTCTGTTTGATAGAATACCATCATAAATACATTTACATTAAATTACCTAAACTGCCTTAATCTTTTTATTTTTAATCCCCAGACTATGTTTATGAAAAACACTACGGGCACAACAATGCTCAGACTACGCTTGTTATTACTAATATTAAAAACCTTTACCCGGGAATGAAAGTTTACATGCCTCCTGTTTGCTAAAAAAGGAAAAAAAAAAAAAACAAACAATAGCATTAAGTATTTCCCATATAAGTAAACTGTCCATTGTTATTACTGGTTTCAATGATGGAAAGAAGAATTATAATTACTTGAAAAAATAGTTCTCTCACAATGTCCATAAAAGGAGTTAATTTTGTAGTTGTGTTTCTAAAATTTTTCTTTTCTTTTTCATTAAAGTTGGTTTCTTAGGAAATACTGCTTTCCTTAACTTTTCAATAACCAAAATTATACTACCTAGCATTTTAAAATTTAATCAGAAACTGAAAGTAGATATGAATACTGAGCTTTAAGTATCACAAGATTTGCATATCAACTATTAAATCATTGAAACCAGGGGCGCCTGGTTGGCGCAGTCGGTTAAGCGTCCGACTTCAGCCAGGTCACGATCTCGCGGTCCGTGAGTTCGAGCCCCGCGTCGGGCTCTGGGCTGATGGCTCAGAGCCTGGAGCCTGTTTCCGATTCTGTGTCTCCCTCTCTCTCTGCCCCTCGCCCGTTCATGCTCTGTCTCTCTCTGTCCCAAAAATAAATAAACGTTGAAAAAAAAAAATTTAAAAAAATAAAAAAAAAAAAATCATTGAAACCAAAGCTAAAATTGATCACTTCAGTGATGTCACCAGGAATAGCAAAATAAGGACATCCAAAAATCCACTCTCCCTTAAAGCAATGAGAACACTAGAAAAAATATCAAAATCTACTTTATCAAAACTCTGAAAATTAACCAAAGCCTTTCAATAATCGAGGGGTACTTGTTGGATAAAAATAAAAATGGCTGAACAATTAACATTGAGTTGTTATAATTTTCCCTATTCTCACACACCAGCTCAATGGTAGCCTTGAAAATTAATAGCCCTACAATTACAATACTAATGCAAACCAGCAGCTGACTGGCCCATGGAGGTGTAAGGGGAGTTGGACAGGGCATGGCTTGGAGCTACCCAGACACCCCATCTTCAGAACATTATGATAGTCCAACAGTTCCGGGAAACACCCACCACAGGACTTGCCTTTACTTGACCCGACTCAAAGCTTGCTCATTGCAAACAGTGTTTTTGTAGGGCCATTTGTTAAAAGCAATCAGCAGAACATGTGTGAGAAAATGCATGAAAAGAATTGAATAATAATGAACAGAAACTTGGATCTGTGGTAAAGTATCAATTGTACCAACCTATACATAGTGAGTCCCAGAAATAAAGGAGAGAGAAGTAGTTACATTTTGAAGTTGACACGATTTGATTAAGTGATTCCCCTAAACTTTCCATAATTGAAGACATGCATTTATCTAACCAAAAAAAAAAAAAAATCAAGGAACTTCAAGTACAATAAAGTTAAATATAAATAAATATGTAAGTATATATAGATTATTTTCCTTCTTATCAGATTTAAGATACCGCTGCAGAAAACAGTAATTATTAAACTGTATTTGTGGGCATATAATGTATAAAGATGCAATTTTTGTGATTATAGTAACATAAAGGAGGGGGGGAGTGGAACAATGTAGAGATGAGATCCATAGATTATCTCATGTTAATCTGAACTAGATGACTATAAATTAAGATTTTAACTGTAATCTACAAGGAAACTACTAAGAAAATAACTCAAAATTTTTACTATACAAGTAACAGGGGGGTGGTACCTGAGTAGGTTAAAAGTCCAATTTCAGCTCAGGTCATGATCTCACAGTTCTTGGTTTCAGCCCCATGTCCGGCTCTGTGTTGACAGCTCAGAGCCTGGAGCCTGTTTCAGATTCTGTCTCCCTCTCTCTCTGCCCCTCCCCACTCACACTCTGTGTGTCTCTCTCAAAAATAAACAATATTAAAAGAAAGAAAGAAAGAAAGAAAGAAAGAAAGAAAGAAAGAAAGAAAGAAAGAAAGAAAGAAAGAAAGAAAACGAACGAACAGGGGGATTAAATTGTCCAATGGAAAATATTTAACTGAAACAAAAAGACATAACAGGAAAACAGCAGAATGGGAGGTGTAAGTGCCATTTTATTGGCAGTTACGTTAAACACAAATGATTAAGACACTCAAATTAAAATAAAGATATGTGTACAATGTATTTTTAAAATGATTGGACTATTTGCTGTCCACAGCAGACACACTTTAGACCAAGATACAAACAGATTGAAAATAAAAATAGAAATATATACCATACAAAGTAATACCCTACAAAATAGATTTTAAGACCAAAGTTGTTTCTAGAGGCAAAGAGACACATTTTATATTGATATAAGAAATAGAGAAGTAGTAACAGTTGGACACATCAAAAACCCTTTTCAATAAAGAATAAAACAACTACACAGGAAATCCATAAAAGTATAGAAAATTTAAACAATACTATAAACCAACCAGGCCTAGCAAACAAGTGCAGCCTACCCAGCCCAGAATTACACAATATATATTTTTCTCAAATGCACATGGAACATTTCCAGTACATCTATATGCTAGGCCATAAAACAAATCTGAATTTTCAAGAATTAAGATCACACAACATACATTCTCTAGCAAAATGGAATGAAATTTAAATTGAAAAACCAAAGAAAACACATAAAATTTATAAATATGTAGAAATATGTAGAATTTTAAATAAGTCAGGGAAGAAATCATAGAAGAAATTGAAAAATACCTTGAAATGAGGGAAATATAAATAATACACCAAACTTCATGACATGTAGCTGAAGCAATACTTGGAAGGAATTTGTAGCTATAGAAGTCTATATTAAGAAAAATCGCAAATCAATAACCTAGTTTCTACCCTAACAGAAAACAGCAAACAAAATCAGGAATGAGAAGGATATAATAAATATTGCAACGAAAGCAAATAAAGAATAGAAAAACAATGGAAAACATCAACAAAACTAAAACTGGACTATTTGAATAAAACAAAATTGAAAAAACTTTATGCAGATAACAATAAGAAAAAAGACTTGAGTTACCAAAATCAGGAATCAAGGAGAGACCATTATTACCAATGCTACAAACACAAAAAGGATTGTCAAAGAATACTGTGAACAACTGCCTGCCAATAAATTAGATTCCTTAAATGAAACTGACAAATGCTAGAAACATAACTGCTTGAAGAGACTCAAGAAGAAATAGCCAATCCGAATAGATCTACATCACATGGCTTCACAGGTGAATTCTACCATTTAAAGGAAAATCAACAACAATTCATTACAAACTATTGTAAAATAATGGTAAAAACTGAAAGCTTTCCCTGTAAGAGCATGAACAAAATCAGGATACCCACCCCTGTCATTTCTTTTCTTTTCTTTTCTTTTCTTTTCTTTTCTTTTCTTTTCTTTTCTTTTCTTTTCTTTTATTAATTTTTGAAGGAGAGAGAAAGCTCATGTACACAAACAGGAGAGAGGCAGAGAGAGAGAATCCCAAGCAGGCTCCATGCCACCAGCATGGATTTCACAAACCATAAGATTATGACCTGAACAGAAATCCAGAGTGAGATGCTTAACCAACTGAGCCACCCAGGCATCCCACCCTTTCTTTTCTATTCAATATCATATTGAAGGTTGTAGCTAGAACGTGAGGGCGTGCAAAACGGAGTCTATGTTGATTAAAAAAAAAAGTGTCTCCTTTCATAGATAACATATTCTTATAAATAAACCCAAAGGAATCTACACACAAAATCATTAAAGCAAATGTATGAGTTTATCAAGGTTGTAGCACCTAAGATCAATAAACAAAAATTCACTGTGTTTCTATATCCTAGCAATGAACCATCAAAAATTTTGTTCTAGAAATTCATTTACAACATCAAAAATACGAAGATACTTAGGATTTAATTAATGAATTAATCCATTAATCCAGTGTTAGTGTAAAGCTTATGTTGTATCATATTTTTTGAATATGTTAATCCATAATTGAGGCTGCATTAACCTCCATCGATCAAAGACAAGTAAGGTTTGGTGTGGTAGTTTCAGAGAGTGATAAATGTCTATTAAAGCCTATTAAAACATATCACTATCAGCCAGTACAACAGTATTCCACTAAAGCAGATAATCTAGCACAATTTCTTTGCCCTAGTCTCTGAAAGTGGTAACTTTTCTAACATGATGTTATAAATCGACAGCAATGGTGACAGCAAAATGTCTAGTCTCCCATGTTCTTCTACTATTCAACCCGTCCTGGCGTGCCTGGGGTTTACCTAGTTATCAAACTAAATGTTTCACTTTGTTGGAACCCACACATGTGCCAGAAACAAATCGCCTACTCTGTGCCCTAGCTGAATTCTAGACCCACACCATCTGAGAACTTGACACAACGGTTACCTCACCACTTCATTCTGGGATGGCTTGTTAATGAGCAATAGCAAATGGGACATCACTTGCCTCACCTGCTTTTCTGTTTGTTGCCCCTAGGTTTCTTTCTGTAGACACTCGTTATCTCTTCTAACCCCAGTACAATGACCTGTGTTCACCTAGCTTTACATCTTTAATTAGAGCTCTCTGCTTATCTGATTATTGGTCTTCTTTCTCTCCACTGCCCTATTTAAGTACTTCTATGGCCCGCAGCAGCACTGAATTAATTGAATGTTGTTCATTTCACATAAATATCAAATTCCATCAGATTTGTGCTGACCTTTTTGCAGTCAATGTAAAATAAGACTCAAATAACTTGAAATCATGTACGGCGATAGGGAACTCTATACATGTGGTATTGAAGGAAAAATGTATACGGGCTACTCAATTCTAAATGTCTATAGGTAATCTCCAAATCTCTAAAAACGATTTTTTCTCTAATGTTTGTCTTTCTGGATACTCACTACCGATGTCAAAAATAGCATTTGCCCTTCATTTCTATACAATTTCAAAAATGGCATTAAACTAGGGGAAATTCATCTGCCTTTATAATAAAGGTACGGTTTACCTGTATACATAAGATAGCTTTTCATTCTGAATGAAGCACAAAAATGAATATAAACGATTGTGTATTTTCTATTTTTGTAGTTTGTGATAATTACAATTTCTACACAAGTTTGCGGTAAAAGTACACGTATTGCATCTTTAGGCAAATTATCAGAAATGTAATGGGAACATTTATATCTGTAAAAGCGTACCCTGTTTCTTAGAATGTGATCGCGCGTCATTAGATCCAAGCTGAAAAACGAATGTTATTAGGAAGTATTTATTTCTTAAAACTTTTAAGTGTCTTTTTTCTCCCAAGTCGAGACACTCGGAGGAAAACATTTACTACTAGCGTCAGAAAACCTTGTTTGGTTTTTACACTGCAGATTCTTTAAACTGTTCATACCGCAGCTATGTTACATGAAAATTCACTTCACTGTCTTGCTGCAATGCCCCATGTTTTTGCAACGTGTTCTGCCAAAATTGGACAGACAGGAGAAAATATACAAGTCTGTGAGTCAAAGTATACACTTCAAAATTGCCCCACTGATAGCAGGGTAGAAAACAATTGGCTATTTTCACCTAAATAGCTCATTTGGAACAGATGCAATAAGTATCTTTTGTTTCTCATGGCCGTATTGTTATTTATATAGTGAAATAAATTACTGTTCTCAGAAACGTGAAGCAAAAATATATACATCTTAACCTCCTGTGAGGATTTTGAAATAGCTATATCTAAGTAAATTTGTTACTGCCTCCCAAGTGTCTGAAGATGAATCCAATCTTTACTACATATCAGCTTCTTTTTTTTTTTAATCTTGGACAAGTTCGTCTCATGAATACACTATGAATAAAAATAATGTCAATTAAACAGCACTCAGTGCTCAAATGCTCAGTACCCGTTCATTAATTTATAATTGCTATTATTAAATCAAAGATAAGTAACATTATTAGATACCATAAGATTCATGAAAAAGAACATACTGTCTTTACTGTTTAAAGTTTGCAATACATTACGTTCCTTTAAAGTAATCCTTTACCTGTCAAACTCAGTTTGCTATTTGTCCTCAATAGTATATCCAATAGCAAAGTAGCCTGATAAAATTAATGTAGATAAGCCATTATTTCTGGTACTTAAAACATCCTGTCCTTGAATTCAAGCAAAAGCTCACTCCTATCTTTGTAACTTGCGTTCTACTTTTTATATGTTTACTTACATGTTTTTCCTTACTTTCCAAGTCAAACTATCTGAATAAGATTTATTTTATTTTCCCCAAATCAATATCCTCCCCAAATCAACTCTTCTCTTCTCCACCTGGACCCCTTTCTTTCTCTTTTGCCACACAAAACTCAATCTATCACAAACATTTGTCTCTTTCTCTTTTAGACTATGTGTCTGTTTGCTAAACATAGCCAGATCGGTCTTTGATTCGGTCCATTCAGTATTTTTAATTAGTCTAACCCTTTTTAACTGGTAGAATTTTCAGAGGTTTATCATTAACATTATAGTCTTCCCTCAGTGGATTGGTTTTAATTCTTTCATAGGTACAGATGTTTGCTACCACAGAAGTTGGTAGCATTATTTCAGTAACGGTAACAGTTTTGCCATATCAGTAAAATCTCTTCCAAAAATAACTTCTGGTGGGTCTTCTCCAGGGGGAAAATAAATGGTATTGTTTATAGTATGAACTACTTTGACACTTCTAAACCAGTGAATGTGTTTTTACTGTTTTCTGATGGAACCATTCACAATACCGCTAATTTTTCATGAGGATACAACTGTGTTCCAGTGGAATCAGCTAGTTCTATTTCTCATGTTTTATCATTTTGACATTTTCAGACAATTTGGCAAGTTTCATTTTAAGGTGTGTTGAGATGTCATTTGTAAAGCATCATGATTTGGCATTCTATAGCTTGGTCAAGTGCTTTCAAAACTCCAACTACTTTCAAGATTACGTGCTCAAGTTTTTGGTAGAAGAAGATTTAAAGCCACATTTATTTGTTCCCTTCAAAGCTCATATTCACAGTCAAGGTAAACCCACTGTGATCATCATAATCTTCTGTAATAGCAGAGTCTTACCACACAACCTTTTCAAGTTCCAAATACAACTTCATCTAGGTACAAAGCTATCTGAAAAAAAAGGTACTATCTCTAGCATCAAAACAAGGAACAGTGTTGGAGAGAATAATGTTCAACCAAGGACGATAGGCAGACAGATTAAAATACATATTCTCCAAAGCAATCTCCCCCTTGTTATTTAGGGCACAGTACTGATCAGAGTGGTGGGGGAGATGCCAGCTAGCTCAATACACCATATTTCAGGACTTGATTCAAGAACCTGGAGTTTAAAAATACTTCCGTCTTTTTGTCAAGCATGAACATAGTTATTTTTTCCAGGAACCGTGTGAATACTAAAAACAAGAACAAATCGAACAAACTGTAACCATAAAAGAGAAAATCAGAAGATTCCCAGTTAAAAAAAAAACTACATTTGCTAATTTCATAATTTATGAGAAGATTTGTCTCTATAAGCTTGCATTTAAAAAAATTCTTTAAGTTTATTTATTTGTTTTTTGAGAGAGAGCAAGCAGGGGAGAGGCAGACAGAGAGGGAGACAGAGATTCCCAAGCAAGCTCTACATCAGCCTGGGCTTCAACCCACGAAACCCTAAGATCATGACCTGAGCCAAAACTAAGAATTGGATACTTAAACACCTGAGCCACCCAGGCACTCCTAAGCCTGTACTTTTAAATGGGAAGTAATGCCTGGAACTCTGTAGCAGGCACTGTCTTCATATAGAATAGGCATTCTTTTTTGCTTTTGTTTTTTAAAGAGTCAGTGTGTGACTGGGCGAGGGGCAGAGAGACGGAGACAGAATCTGAAGCAGGCTCCAGGCTCTGAGCTGTCAGCACAGACCTGGAGGCGGGGCTCGAACTCACCAACCATGAGATCATGACCTGAGCTAAAGTCTGATGCTTAACCGACTGAGCCATCCAGGTGCTCAGAATTCTTTAGCTATAATGTTCTTACACCATTGCGACCCTTTGTATTTTGAGTTTTCTACTGTGGCCTTTAGAGTCTCTGCAATTTTCTCTTTGTTTTAGGTCTACTGCTGTAATTCTGTTGTGAATCATCACATTTGAGTTAATCTTGACCTTCCCGGTAGCATACTGCACAGTTTGTCTTTGCAAAACACGATGGCAAATGCCCATGAGATACTGAAGGCTTACAGCCAACAACCTAATCTCTGAACATGCCTGTGTCTTCAGCTCCCACCAGTTGGTTGCATGCTTAGCTAACCTTGGTTATACTTTCTCTAGGCAACTTTGTTTATGCCAGGTAACACTGTCTTTGAAACTATGTGATTTACAAAAACCTTCCTTAATCAATCAAATGTATGTTTCTGTGAAAATAACGAACGCTTCCAGAAATCTATGTAGATATGAGACCCCTGTAAAATATTTTTGTTATGAAAATACAGAAATACGACAGGCAGATTGCTTTCTAACTATTGAATTTCGGATTAAACTGTAAAGGAACTAAAACTAGAAGTGCAAGAGAAATTTGATAAATCCTATGATGCATGTAACAAAAAGCAAGTGCCACTATATACAGGACTAAGATTCTTCATGTTTATGGAACAGTTTTTCATCTTGATTGTAGCGATAGTTGCAGAAATCTACACGTGTGGTGAAATTCCAGAGAACTATGTATTAAAAGGAAAAGTGCGCATAAAAATGGGTTAAACTGAAGTAAGATCTCTGAGTTAACAGTATTATACCAACGTCAGCTTCCAGATATTCACAATGTGCTATGGTTACATAACATACGAGAAAACTCTCTGCATAATTTTTCCAACTTCATTTAAGTACTAAAACATTAGAAAACTAAAAGACTATAAAGAAATAAAAATAGAGAAGACACTGTACACAGTTTCCTTTACAAATATTGACATGAATTTGTGCTTCGCTGTAAAGGAACCAAAGTGACACTAAAGATATTCATATGATTTATGCAGTAAAATTTAAGTGCCTCTATACAAAGCAACTATAGCCAGCCAAAAGATCTTGAACCCCCATAAAAAAGGTGAATGAATGCATTTTTATTTTTTTCAATGAAAACAAAATGCCTACATTAAGTATAGATCATGCCTAGCATTCTGCTATTAACATTTTTTTCAATATAATTAATTATCAGGTTAGTTAACATACAGTGTATACAGTGTGCTCTTGGCTTCGGAAGTAGATTCCCATGATTCATTGCTTACATACAGCATCCAGGGCTCATACCAAAAGGTGTCCTCCTCAATGCCCATCACCCATTTCCCCCCCTCCCCAGCCCTCCATCAACCCTCATTTTTTCTCTGTATTTAAAAGTCTCTTATGGTTTGCCTCCCTCTCTGTTTCAAACTATTTTTCCCCTTCCCTTCCTTCATGGTCTTCTGTTAAGTTTCTCAAATTCCACCTGTGAGTGAAAACATATGACATCTATCCCTAACTTATTTCACTTATCATAATACCCTCCAGTTCCATCCATGTTGTTGCAAATGGAAGATTTCCTTTTTTCTCATTCCTAAGTAGTATTCCATTGTATATATAAGCAACATCTTCTTTATCCGTTCATCAAATGATGGACATGTGGCCTCTTTCCATAACTTGGTTATTGTTGATAGTGCTGCTGTAAAGATTGTGGTACATATGTCCCTGTGAATCAGCATTCCTGTATCCTTTGGATAAATTCCTAGTAGTCATATTGCTGGTTCGTAGGGTAATTTGATTTTTAATTTTGGGGGGAACCTCCAACTGTTTTCCAGAGTGACTGTACCAGTTTGCATTCCCATCAACAGTGCCAGAGGGCTCCCATTTCTCCACATCATCACCAACATATGTTGTATCCTGAGTTAATTTTAGCTACTATGACTGGTGTGAGGCAGTATCTCAATGTGCTTTTGATTCATATTTCCCTGATGATGAACAACGTTGAGCATCTTTTTATGTGTTGGTTGGCCATCTGGATGTTTTCTTTGGAAAAGTGTCTATTCATGTCTTCTGCCCATTTCCTCACTGGATTGTTTGACTTTCAGGTGGTGAATTTGGTAAGTTCTTTACAGACACTGAAAACTAACCTGTTATCTGACATGTCTTTTGCAAATATTTTCTCCTATTCCATTGATTGTGTCTCTTGCTGGGCAGAAGATTTTTATCTTGATGAGGTCCCAATAGTTCATTTTTGCTTTTATTTCCCTTGCCTTTGGAGACATGGTGAACAAGAAATTGCTGTGGCTGAGGTCAAAGAAGTTGTTGTCTGCTTTCTTCTCTAGAGTTTTGATGGTTTCCTGTCTCACATTTAGGTATTTCATCCATTTTGAGTTTATTTTTGTGTATGGCATAAGAAAGTGGTCCAGTTTCATTCCTCTGCATGTTGCTGTCCAGTTTTCCCAGCACCATTTGCTAAAAAGACTCTTTTTTCCATTGGAAACTCTTTACTGCTTTGTCAAAAATTAGTTGGCCATACATTTGTGGATTCAACTCTAAGTTCTCTATTCTATTCCATTGGTCTATGTGTCTGTTTTTGTGCCAATACCATACTGTGTTGATGATTACAGCTTTCCAGTACAGGCTAAAGGCTGAGATTGTGATGAGTCCCACTTTGGTTTTCTTTTACAATATTGCTTTGGCTATTCAGTCTTTTGTGGTTCCATACAAATTTTAGGATTGTTTGCTCTAGCTCTGAGAAGAATGCCAGTGAAATTTTGATTGGGATTGCATTGATTGGGGTTGTATACACTGTATGTGTAGAGTGCTTTGGGTAGTGTTGAAATTTTAACAATTGTTCTTCTAATCCATGAGCATGGAATGTTTTTCCATTTTTTTGTGTGTCTTCTTCACTTTTTGTCATAAGTTTTCTATAGTTTTTAGCATACTGATCTTTTATATCATTGTTTAGGTTTATTCCAAGGTATTTTATGGTTCTTGGTGCAACTGTAAATAGGATTGATTCCTTAATTTCTCTTTGTGTTGCTTCATTATTGGTGTATAGGAATGAAAATGATTTGTGTGCATTGACTTCATGTCCTGCAACTTTGCTGAATTCATGTATCAGTTCTAGCTGCTCTTTGGTGGAGTCTTTCAGGTTTTACATGTAGAGTATCATGTCATCTGCATAAAGTGAAAGTTTGACTTCTTCTTTGCCAGTTTAGATGCCTTTTATTTAATTTTGTTGTCTGATTTCTGAGACTAGGACTTCCAACACTATGTTAAACAACAGTGATGAGAGTGGACATCCCTGTCATGTTCATGATCTCAGGAGGAAAGCTTTCAGTTTTTTCCCATTGAGGATATTAGATTTGGGCTCTTATATATATATGGCTTTTATGATGTTAAGGTATGTGCCTTCTATACCGACTTTCTTGAGGGTTTCTATTAAGAAAGGACTTTACATTTTGTGAGATGCTTTTTCTGCATCTATTGACAGGATCATTTGATTCTTATGCTTTCTTCTGTTAATGTGGTGTACCACATTGGTTGATTTGTGAATACTGAACCAGCCCTGCAGCCCTGTAATGAATTCCACTTGGTCATGGTCAATGATTATTATCATATACCGTTGAATTCGATTTGCTAGTATCTTGTTGAGAATTTTTGCATCCATGTTCATCAGGGATATTGGCCTGTAATTCTCCTTTTTAGTGGTGTCTCTCTCTGGTTTGGAAATCAAGGCAATGCTGGCTTCATAGAAGGAGACCATAAGCATTCCTTCTGTTTCTATTTTTTGGATCAGCTTGAGAAGAATAGGTATTAACTCAGCTTTAAACGTCTGGTAGAATTCCCGGGGGAAGCCATTTGGCCCAGGACTCTTATTTTATGGTAGATATTTGATAACTGATTCAATTTCTTCACTGATTATGGGTCTATTCAAATTTTCTATTTCTTCCCTTCGAGTTTGGTGGTGTGTACATTTCTAGGAATTTGTTCATTTCTTCCAGGTTTTCCAGTTTGTTGGCATATAATTTTTCATAGTATTCTCTAATAATTGTTTATATTTCTGTGGTGTTGGTTGTGATCTCTCCTCTTTCATTCATTATTTTATCTATTTGGGTTCTTACGTTCATTGTTGAGAAGTCTGGCTAGGTGTGTATCAATTTTGTTTATTCTCTTAAAAAAACAGCTCTTAGATTCACTGATGTGTTTTACTGTGTTTTTTTTTAATTCCATATTGTTTATTTCTGCTCTAATCTTTATTATTTCTCTTCTTGTACTGACTTTGGGGTTTCTTTGCTGCTCTGCTTCTGGTTCCTTTAGATGTGAGGTTAGGTTTTATATTTGGGATTTTTCTTGTTTCTTGAGATGACCTGGACTGCAATGTATTTTCCTCTTAGGACTACATTTGATGCAACCCAAAGGGTTGGAACTGTCATGTTTTCATTTCATTTGCTTTCATATATTTTTTTTAAATTTCTTCTTTAATTAGTTGCCTGGTTGAGCCATTCCTTCTTTACTAGGATGTTATTTAACCTCCATGCATTTAGAGGCTTTCCAAATTTTTTCTTATGGTTGATTTCAAGTTTCATAGCACTGTGATATGAAAATAGGCGTGGTATGATCTCAATTATTTTATATTTATTGAGGGCTGTTTTGTGACCCAGTATGTTATCTATCTTGGAGAATGTTCCATGTGCACTCTAAAAGAATGTGTATTCTGCTGCTTTTGGATGAAAAATTCTGAATATATCTGTCAAGTCCATCTGGTCCAGTGTATCATTCAAAGCCATTGTTTCTTTATTGGTTTTCTGCCTAGATCATCTGTTCATTGTTGTAAGTGCCATATTAAAGTCCCCTGCAATTGCCTTACCTTATGAAAAAGATTACTTATGTTTGTCATTGATTTATATATTTGGGTGATTTCAAGTTGGGGGAATAAACATCTATAATTGTTAGCTCTTCTTGATGGACAGACCCCGTAATTATGATAGAATGCCCTTCTTTATCTCTTGTTACAACCTTTAGTTTAAGGGGCGCCTGGGTGGCGCAGTCGGTTAAGCGTCCGACTTCAGCCAGGTCACGATCTCGCGGTCCGTGAGTTCGAGCCCCGCGTCGGGCTCTGGGCTGATGGCTCAGAGCCTGGAGCCTGTTTCCGATTCTGTGTCTCCCTCTCTCTCTGCCCCTCGCCCATTCATGCTCTGTCTCTCTCTGTCCCAAAAATAAATAAACGTTGAAAAAAAAATTTTTTTTTTAAATAAAATCTAGCTTGTCTGATACAAGTATGGCTACTCCAGCTTTCTTTTGACTTCCAGTAGCACGATAGATGGTTCTCCATCCCCTCACTTTCAATCAGAAGATGTCCTCAGGTGTAAAATGAATCTATTGCAGACAGAACATAGATGGATCTTGGTTTTTTATCCATTCTGATGCCCTATGTGTTTTAATTAGAGAATTTAGTGCATTTACATTCAGAGTTATTATTGAAAGATATGGGTCTAGTGTCATTGTGCTATCTGTAGGTAACATGCTTGTGTTGATATCTCTGGTCCTTTGTAGGCTTTGCAGCATTCCACTCACAGAGTCCCCCTTGGGGGGGGTGGTTAGTGGTCATGAACTACTTCAGGTTTTGTTTGTCTTTATCTCTCCTTCTATTCTGAATGAAAGCCTTGCTGAATAAAGGATTCTTGGCTGCGTATTTTTCCTATTCAACACACTGAATATTTCTTGCCACTCCCTTCTGGCCTGCAAAGTTTCAGCGGACAGGTCTGCTACTACTCTCATGTATCTACCCTGGTAGGTGAAGGCCCATTTGTCCCTAGCTGCTTTCATAATTCTGTCTTTATCTTTTTATTTTGTCAGTTTCACTATGTTATGCCATAGTGAAGACCTATTCTTGTTAAATCTGAAGGGAGTTCTCTGTGCCATTGGATTTAGATGTCTGTTTCCTTCCCCAGATTAGGGAAGTTTTCAGCTATAATTTGTTCAAGTAAACCTTCTACCCCATTCTCCCTCTCTTCTTTGGAATTCTTATGATATGGATATTATTATGTTTCATTGAATCACTTGGTTCTCTAATTCTCCCCTTGTGGTCTAGTATTTTCTTATCTATTTCTCGGCTTTATATTTTCCATAATTTTATCTTCTATTTAACTTATCCTCCCCTCTGCTTCCTCCATCCTTGCTATCACTGCATCTACTTAATTTTGCACCTCATATACAACATTTAATTTGTCATGAATATTTCTTAGTTCCTTGATCTCTGCAAAAATAGATTCTTTCCTGTTTTCTATGCTTTATTTCAAGCCCAGCTATTAATCCTATGACTAGTATCCTAAATTCTTGATCAGATATATTGTTTATATCTGTTTTGAGCAATTCTCTGTTATTTCTTCCTGTAATTTCTTTTGAGGAGAATCCTTACATTTCATCATTTTGGCTAGTTTTCTGTCCTTTACTTGTTTTCATAGCTTGCTATGTGTCCTGCACATAGCAAGCACTACTCTATCAAAAAAGAGGTCATATGCTGTCCAGGGTCTGGCCCTTCAGTAGGTGTTTTTAGTGGATGTTGCATGTTCTCTGTTGTTGTGACCCTGGTTACTTTATCTCCCTACTCATAGTGGTGGTTTGGACCTTCCACACGGTGTGCTTTGATTTGTTCACTGAAGTAAACCTGGAAAGTTTTAAAAAGAGTGGTAGAAGCCTTATCCCATACAAAGAGAGAAATGACAGGGGAGAGGAAAAAGAAAAAAAAAAAAAACTGACCAGTCAGAGAATCAGAGAAACTAAATGGCTTAACACAGAGAGAGAGAGACAGAGAGAGAGAGAGAGAGAGGGCATGCACAAAATAAAGAGGGAGATACAGAAGAGGTGTAAAAAGAATAGATCGAAATGTCTGTTTAAACAAACCAACAATCAGAACAGAGAAGGGAATAAGAGGAAGAAAGGAAAAAAAATAATTATATATATAATAAGACTTGATCAAGAATCAAATCAGAAAATGCAAAACCACTGGACTGATATCTGACGGTGCCGTGGAACCAGTGCCTGCGCTGGTCTGGAGGAGGGGCTGTCTGGTTTGGTCAGTGTTAATCTTGCTCTGTTAGATATGCAGTTACCAGGCACAGAGGGGCATGGTTTTGTGGTCTGGCTAGGTGGGTCCCACCTCCACTGGGGGCCACTATCCTGTTCCCTGAAGCCCCACCTTGGTGATGGAAAGAAAAATGGTGACACCCCAGTTCCCCACCCACCCCGGACCAGGTGTCCCAGCCACTCTGTTCAGGCCATCCTCACAGGGCTGCGCAGGTGCAAGCAGGCAGTTTGTTCAATGTCATAAGGGATCCCATTCTGCATGCCTCAGTTCCAGGAAAGTGCCACCCTGCCTCACTGAAAAAGGGCCTCTGGCTCCTCACAGTGCACTGTGGTCATGAGCAGGCCAGTTTGTCCCACTTCACAGTCTTCTGCACCTCCCAGGTGCTGGGCTGGGATTCAAACCCCAAAGTCTTAAGGGTTCTGCTCTGCACACCCCAGTTCTGGGGTACAGCCACTCTGCCAGCCAGATGACAAAGGGCCTTTTGTCCTTGGAGTGGCTATATGCCTTCTCCCCATAGCACTCAAGGAGGGGAATGCTCTCTCCATCTGTGCCTCTGAGCTAGCTACTAAGCCCAGGGCTGGCTCCCTTCCTCCCCAGGCATGTGTACAGGCACGCCAGCCCCAGTCCAAAGTCCTGCACCCTGGAACGAATTAGAAGTTGGTTCTTTCTCCACTTTTCCCATTATCCAGTTTGTGATTTTTATTTTGCCCAAACACAATCCTACTTTTCCACAGCCTCTCTTTCTCTTCCTTTTGTCTCTCCGCAGAAGGGGACCACTCCCATCCATGCCTATGTGACCTGTTTTATCTCTCCCAATTTGTAACCCCATACCTATGGCCCACCAAGCTATCCTCATGGGACCTGGAGATGTTTCTGTCACTCTGTAGCCCATATTCCTGGAATTCCAAATCTTCTGGCCTTAATAGTGCTGTGTTTGAAGGACAAGGGAACTTAAGGCCCTCATACTTCTCTACCATGTTGACTCCTCCTAAGTAACCAGTTTTGTTTTTGTTAATTAGACAAGTTCTAATGAATCAACTCAAAATAGGAAAATAGGACTGCAGAAATATAGTTTTTTGACTTCTGTTACATCTGATATCTTCAATTGTCAACAAAAATTACTTCCACTTTCATCTTGCAAAAACATCATTTCAACTTAATTATTATTGACTTTCAATTTAGAATTTAATACAGTAGGTTCATTAGTTATAAAATATATACCACTCCGGTGGGGGTGTTGATAATGGAGAAGCTGTGCATGTGTGGGGTAGGGGGTCTATGGGAAATCTCTGTACTTTCTGTTCAGTACAGCTATGAACATTAAACTTCTCTATTAAAATGCTTTTCAAAATGACACAAACTCTTGGGGTGCCTGGGTGGATCAGTCGGTTAAGTGGCCGACTTTGGCTCAGGTCATGATCTTGAAGTCCGTGAGTTCGGGCCCCACATCAGGCTCTGTGCTGATAGCTCGGAGCCTGGAGCCCCCTTCTGTTTCTGTCTCTCCCTCATCTCTCTGCCCCTCCCCCATTCATGCTCTGTCTCTCTCTGCCTTTCAAAAATGAATGTTTAAAAAAATTTTTAAATGATACAAACTCTTAACATTTACATATTACAACTCCAAATCTGACACTCAAAGTTCCCCACAAATTGAATGTAGCTTTTCTCACTTCAGTAAGAGACTGCTGTGAAATTCAATATATACTACTGTTACTACAAAGTTTAAACTTTATTTTAATTGATGAGGCTACATTTTCACATAATTAGAGAATATTAGAAAAAAAAAGTAGGACATAAATTAGCATATACTACCTTTCAAATAATGAAAATTATTCATCCCAATAATTTTAAGTTCCTGAAGTTGCAGACGACTTGAAAACATTTTCTATGAGTAGGATTTGAACCACATTTGACTGGAAGTTCATGTAAGTGGTGATATGGGGTAGCCCTTCAAGCAGGGGAAATCAGCATTGGCAAAGGTTAAAAAGAAAAAAGCCTTTGATACATCTGAGAAAACCTGGATAAATCAGAAGGTTCTTCTTTAGGAAAAGTAATTAAAAATTTCTGAAAAACTGTTTTTCTCTTTTAATTACCATTTTGGCCCGTCTCCTTTGGGGACTACCCCCCCCCCACTTTATTTGAGAACTGTTCCTCTCGCAAGTATGAAGTTCCTGTAAGAATCAGACAGGCTTGGCACAGGACTCTGGCCAGTACTATTAAGAGCACTTTGGGGCACCTGGGTGGCTCAGTGGTTGAGCACCTGACTTAAGCTCAAGTCATGTCTCACACTTTGTGAGTTCGAGCCCCGCGTCGGGCTCTGTGCTGACAGCTCAGAGCCTGGATCCTGCTTCACATTCTGTGTTTCCCTTGCTCTCTGCGCTTCCACCACTCACACTCTGTCTCTGTCTCATTCTCTCTCAAAAATAAATAAACATTAAAAAAAAAAGAGAAAGCACTTTGTAGGATTCCATGAACCAGCACTGAAAGAGAACTCTCTTTGCCCAGTGACTGAAAGTAAGAGCATTTTTGGTTACCACACAAACCTCATATGAAAGGAAGTATCATCAATACAAAGTCAGCCCTCAGAAGCAGAGATGTGGGAAACAGGTGCTCAAGACAAAGGATTTTTAATGCCCAGGTGTATCTTTGTGCTTCTTGTAGCTTGACATTTCAACCTTTGCTTGCACATTTTGAGCAAATGTATTCCATTGCCCTAAATTATTTTGATTAATGGTTTCTCACTAACACTTGTATAGTGCCCTATTTTGGATTTAGATAGAGGCTATTTTTTGTATACGATTAGAAGTTTTGAAAAAATCCATTACATCATGTACAACAGAGAGATTGCATAACTTTAAGCAGAAATGATATATAACATGGCAGCATGAAGGATGTATTTTTAAGAGATTTTAAGACTGAAACAAAAAAATAAGACATTTCTTTAATAAATAATGCTTGCTGAAATAAAGATTTAATTTATAGTATTAATACTAGGAACACAAACATTAATGGTTTGTCTAGATTAGGATGGTGTCATTAGGGAATGATATCTTTGATGATCTCTATTCTTGGAACTTTTAGAGACCAATCAGATGCTAAATGTTATAGGATACATTCCCACATCCATGACTCACAGGTCCAGGAATTGGGTGGAAAAGGCAGTGGCACCACCATTACCTATACTGACCCACTATCAGAAAGTTTGCTCCGTATCCTTGCAACTTTATAATCTTCTGGCCTAGAAATCTACATTCTAAGGAGAGGAATGCTTTCACCAAAAGATACAAAAATGATCCCATTGAGCTGGGAGTTACGACTGTCACCTGGCCACTTTGAAATCTTCATGCTATAAATAAAAAGGAAAAGAGAAGAGTTTCTATGTTGGCTGAAGTAACTGATGCTAATTACCAAGAGGGAACTGGATTTTATTGCACAAGAAAAATAAGATTATATCTAGAATAAAGGAGATACCTTAAGATGTCTCTTAATATTACCATGTCCATGTAAATGGAAAAGTTTAATAATCCAGTTTAGTCAGGACTACTAATGACCCACATCCTCCAGGAATAAAAGTTTGGATCATACCACTAGGTAAGGAACCACAACCAGCTAAGGTGCTTTCTGAGGGCAATGGATACATGGTATAGGTAATGTAAGAAGGTATTGATAAATGCCATCTACAAACACATGACAAGTTACAGAAACAACAATTTTAATCATTATAAATATTTCTTATATTATTTTGGATATGTTTTTGTATTTGTATAGCAAATATCTCAGGTTTCTTCTTTTCTTATCCCCTTATATAACATAAGATGTGTTGATTCTATATCATAATATTCAGGTATTGTTAACTTTACATCATATAAAGGTTATCAAGGAGAAGTGTGAATCGCACCTAAGGACTTAGTTTCCTCTTATGGGTAAGGGGTTACTGCAATTTCAGTTGGAGAGTGGGTAGTTCTAACATGTTAGGTCTAAGTATGACCTTGTCTTTGTCCTTATTTAGAAATTAAGTATAGCTTAAAAAATGTATATGGGTACCAAGTTGACATGGGGTGAACTTGTGATGGTCAATTTTATGTATCAATTTGGCTAGGACATGATGTCCAGGTATTTGGTTAAACATTACTATGGAGTCTGTTCTACAGGTAGTTTTTAAATGAGAATGATACTTAATTCCCTTGCCTTTGGGGATGTGTTAAGTAAGAGATTGCTACGGCTGAGTCAGAGAGGTCTTTTCCTGCTTTCTCCTCCAGGGTTTTGATGGTTTCCTGTCTCACATTCAGGTCCTTTATCCATTTTGAGTTTATTTTTGTGAATGGTGTGAGAAAGTGGTCTAGTTTCAATCTTCTGCATGTTGCTGTCCAGTTCTCTCAGCACCATTTGTTAAAGAGACTGTCTTTTTTCCATTGGATGTTCTTTCCTGCTTTGTCAAAGATTAGTTGGCCATACGTTTGTGGGTCTATTTCTGGGGTTTCTATTCTATTCCATTGGTCTATGTGTCTGTTTTTGTGCCAATACCATGCTGTTTGATGCATTCCCAAAGGCAAGGGAATTAAAAGCAAAAATAAACTATGGGACCTTATGAAGATAAAAACCTTCTGCACAGCAAAGGAAAAAAACCAACAAAACTAAAAGGCAACCAACGGAATGGGAAAAGATATTTGCAAATGACATATCAGACAAAGGGCTAGTATCAAAAATCTATAAAGAGCTCACCAAACTCCACACCCAAAAAACAAATAACCCAGTGAAGAAATGGGCAGAAAACATGAATAGACACTTCTCTAAAGAAGACATCCGGATGGCCAACAGGTACATGACAAGATGCTCAATGTCACTCCTCATCAGGGAAATACAAATCAAAACCACACTCAGATATCACCTCATGCCAGTCAGAGTGGCCAAAATGAACAAATCAGGAGACTATAGATGCTGGAGAGGATGTGGAGAAACGGGAACCCTCTTGCACTGTTGGTAGGAATGCAAATTGGTGCAGCCACTCTGGAAAACAGTGTGGAGGTGCCTCAAAAAATTAAAAATAGACCTACCCTATGACCCAGCAATAGCACTCCTAGGAATTTACCCAAGGGATACAGGAGTACTGATGCAGAGGGGCACTTGTACCCCAATGTTTATAGCAGCACTCTCAACAATAGCCAAATTATGGAAAGAGCCTAAATGTCCATCAACGGATGAATGGATAAAGAAATTGTGGTTTATATACCCAATGGAGTACTACATGGCAATGAGAAAGAATCAAATATGGCCCTTTGTAGCAACGTGGATGGAACTGGAGAGTGTGATGCTAAGTGAAATAAGCCATACAGAGAAAGACAGATACCATATGATTTCACTCTTATGTGGATCCTGAGAAACTTAACAGGAACCATGGGGGAGGGAAAGGAAAAAAAAAATAGAGGTTAGAGTGGGAGAGAGCCAAAGTATAAGAGACTCTTAAAAACTGAGAACAAACTGAGGGTTGATGGGGGGTGGGAGGGAGGGGAGGATGGGTGATGGATATTGAGGAGGGCACCTTTTGGGATGAGCACTGGGTGTTGTATGGAAACCAATTTGACAATAAATTTCATAAATTGAAAAAAAGTAACATTAAAAAATTTTTTTTAAATAAATAAATGAGAATGACACTTAAATCAGTAGACTTTGAATACTGCACATTACCCTATAGTGCTGATACAGCTCATCCAATCAATTGGAGGCCTTAAAAGAAAAAAAAAAATTAACATCCTCAAAGAAGAGGGAATTCTGCCAACAGACTGCCTTTAGATGTGAAGTGCAACACCTACTCTTCATTAAGTGTCCATCCTTCCAGCAGGCTTTTCATTTGCCAATTCCTTAACATCAAAATCTCTGTTGTCTGTCTCTCTAGAGAACCATGACTAATGGAGATTTTGTAGGATATACTTCCCATACAAGGAATCCTGCAGAAAATTATCTTACCAGAAGACAATAAGAGGGTATATTTAAAGTACTGCAAAAGAAAAAAGAAAAAAAATTAGCCAAGAATTCTAAATACAGCAAAAATTATTCTTCAAAATTAAGAACTCAACACTCCAAAAGAGACAAAAGCTGAGGTAATTCATCACTGCTAGACCTGTCTTCAAAAAAATGCTCAAGATTTCAAACTGAAATGAAAGGATGACAGAATGCAATACAAAGCATATAAAATATAAAATGTACTGATAAATACAGAAACCAGTATTATAATATTGAAACTCCTTTTTAAATTTTCTATAGGATAAAAAAAAGTATATAGGGGCACCTGGGTGGCTCAGTCGGTTGAGCATCCGACTTCAACTCAGGTCATGATCTCATGGTTCATGAGTTCGAGCCCCATGTTGGGCTCTGTGCTGACAGCTCAGAGCCTAGAGCCTGCTTCAGATTCTGTGTCTCCCTCTATCTCTGCCCCTCCCCAGCTCATGCTCTTTCTCTCAAAAATAAATAAACATTAAAAAAATTTAAAATTAATAAATAAATTAAAAAGCATACAACTAAATATAGCTTTATGTTAATGGGTCCCTGGAATATATTGTGACATCAATGACAAAGTAAGGCATGCAGAGTTGTAAAGGAGTTTTGTAAGTGATCAAAATTTACTTGGTATCAGTGTAAAAGAGATTGCTGTAATGTTAGGACATAATATATAATCCTTATGGGAACCAAAGACAAAATCTATAGAATGTACTCAAAAGGAATTTTGAAGGGAATCAAATGTGTCAATAAAAAAAATAATAACATGAAAGTAGGTGGTAAAAGAATGAACGAGGGATAAAAATGTTGTATAATATACAGAAAATAAAGTGTCAATAAAAAATACTTCTGTATCAATATTTATTTTAAATGTAAAGGGATTAAACTGTCAAAATACATAGATTGGAATGAAGAAAAAACCAGGACCCAAGTACAAGTTTTCTACAAAAGATTGACTATAGGTTTAAGGACAAACGAAAGATTTAGCACCTATTCATCTCAAGTTATTTCAAAAAATTAAAGAGAAAGGAACTCTTCCAACCTTTTTTTTTTTTTTACAAGGCTAGCATTTCCTGGTATCATATAAAAACAGATATGAACACCACAGAAAAAAGAAACAGAAGGAAATTATAGGCCAATATAATAGAAAAACAGAGATGCAAAAATTCTTGCCAAAATATTAGTAAATCAAATTCAACAATATGTTAAAAGGATTAAACACCATGATCAAGTGGAATTTATTCTAGGAATCCAAGACTGGTTCAATACACAAATCACTATGATACACCACTTCATGTCAAAGGATAAAAATTTTATGATCATCTCAAATGATGTACAAAAGACATTTTACAAGATTCAACGTCAATCCATTTACAATAAAAACCCCAACACAGTAGGTATAGAAGGAATATCCCTCAGCATAATAGGGCCATATATGACAAATACATAGCTAATATCATACTCAATGGTGAAAAGCTCAAAGCCTTTCCTATAAGATCAGTAAAAAGACAAGGATGCCTAGTGTCACCATCTTTATTCAACACTGTATTGGAAGTCCTAGCCACAGCAATTAGGCAAGAAAAAGGAAAGAAGAAGCATCCAATATGGAAAGGGAGAAGCAAAACTGCCACTATTTGCAGTCAACACAATACTATGTATACAAAATCCTTTGGATTCTGTATCTTCCTCTCTCTCTCTCTCTCTCTCTCTCTCTCTCTCTCTCTGCCTTCCCCTATTCATGTCCTGTCTCTCTCTCTCTCTCAAAAAATGAATAAACATTTTTTAAAAAATTGAAAAAAAAGAGAGCCCAGAAATATACTGGCATTATTGTCAATATTTTTGACAAAAGAGGTAAAAATATACCATGAGGAAAAAAATTCTTTTCAATAAATGGTTCCAGGAAAAGTGAGAAGCAACATGCAAAAGGATGAAATCGGACCCCTGTCTTATGCTATACACAAAAGACAACTCAAAGTAGATTTATAGATTTGAATATAAACCTCAAAACCATAATACTCCTAGAAGAAAACATAGGCAGTAAGGTCTTTCCTATCAGTCTTAAGCAAACTTTTGGGCCAGTCTCCTCCAGCAAAGGCAATGAAACTACAACAAACAAATGGAATTAACCACTAAGTCTGCACAGCAAAGGAAACCATCAACAAAACTAAAAAGTAATCTAATCGATAGGAAAGGTATTTGCAAATAATATATCCAATAAGAGGTTAATATTCAAAATATATAAAGAAGAAAACTTGTACATCACCTAAATAAATAAAGGATCTGTTTAAAACATGGGCAGAGGATCTGAATATACATTTTGCCAATGATAACATACAGATGGCCAAGAGACACAAGAAAAGATGCTCAGCATCACTAATTAGGCAAATGCAATCAAAACCTCAATGAGATATTACCTCACACTGTTCATATTGACTATCATCAAAAAAACAATACAAAAATAATAGTGATAGTGCAGAAGTGGAGAAAAGGAAAACCTTGTACATTGTTGATGGGGATGCAGCCACTATGGCAAACAGTATGGAAATTCTTCAAAATATTAAAATTAGAAATACTATACAATTCCACTTACGGGTAGTTATCTAAAGAAAATGAAAACACCAACCCAAAGGGATAGATGCAGCCCTATGTTCAGGGTAGCATTATTTACAATAGCCAAGATATGGAAGCTGCCTAAATTGTCCATTGATAGATGAGTGGACAAAGAATATCGATGGATAGAAGCCACATATCAAACTAAAGAAAACAGAAAGGGACTCATAGATACAGAAAATAAACTGCTGTTTAAGAGGGGAATTGGCTGGGGGACCAGTGAAATAGGTGATGTGGATTAAGAGATTCAAACTTCCAGTTATAAAGTAAGTCAGAGTAATGTAATGCACAGCATAGGAAATATAGTCAACATATTATAATAACTTTTTATGTTGAGAGATGGTAACTAGACTTATGCAGATTATTTCATGATGCAAAAAAGTAAGAAACCACTATGATGCATCCTGAAAATAATAGGATATTGTGTGTCTATAGTACTTCAATAAAAAAGGAAATCAATAGCAGAAAAAAAAACCTTAAAAATCTACCAACTTTTGGATATTAAACAACATAATCTCAACAGGTAGGTCAAAGAAGAATTTATATGGGAAAATTTTCCTAGTGAAAAATATGAAAATTAACAGCAAAATTTATGAGATTCAGCAAAAGTGCTATTAAAACTGAAGTTCATTGCTATATATTCTTCCATAAAAAAAGATTACAACTAAACCATCTAGCTTTACACCTTAAGGAATTAGAAAATGAAGAAAAACTAAACCCAAAGTGACAAAAGGAAAGAAATAATTAAGATTAGAGCAGAGATAAAAAAAAACACATAAAACAGAAAATCAATGGAGAAACTCAATAAAATCAAGACTTAATCCTTCAGAGGACTCAGCAAAAGTGACAAACTTCTGGTCAGACTGACAAACCAAAAAAAGAAAAAAGTAGAAGAAGTCTCAAACCAAATAAAAGCAAAACAAAACAAAAAGAGACTAGTACTACTGACTTTAAGAAAAAAAATCACTGTAAGACGGTACTATCAATAATAGTATGCTGAACAATTGAGTAAAATAACTAATCCTTGGCAACATGCAAATCAAATCCACACTGAGATACCACTTCACACTGAGATCATTGTTTGTAAACAGAAAATAAAGAAAACAACAAGTGTGAGCAAGGAGGTGGAGAAAATGGAAACCTTGAGCACTGCTGGTTGGAATGTAAATTGGTGCAACCACTATAGCAAACAATACAGTCATTCCCAAAAGCTTGAAAACAGCAATTCTATATCACCCAGAAACTCCACTGCTGGGTAGATACTCCCCCAAAACTGGGACTCAAATAGATACTTGGACATCAATGTTCACAGCAGCATTTTACACAAGAGACAAATGGTGGAAGCAAAGGAAACATCCATCAATGTAAGAATGGAGAAGCAAAGTGTGGTACATGCATGCAATGGAGTACTATTCAGCCTTGAAAAGGAAAGGAGTTCTGATACATGCTACAACATAAATGATCCTTGAAGCCATTCTACCAAGCAAAATAAACCAGTCAACAGAACAAATATTCTTTTTTTTTAATGTTTATTTTACTTTTGAGAGAGAGAGACAGAGAAGAGACAGAGTGCGAGGAGGGGAGGGGCAGAGAGAGAGGGAGACACAGAATCTGAAGCAGGCTCCAGGCTCTGAGCTGTCAGCACAGAGCCCAATGCGGGGCTTGAACCCATGAATGGTGAGATCGTGACCTGAGCCAAAGTCAGACACCTAGCCGACTGAGCCACCCAGGTGACCTAGAACAAATATTCTATCACTCCACTTACATTGGGTACTTAGTCAATTTCACAGAGGGAGAGACGATGAAGGTTACCAGGGGCTGATCATAGGGGAGAAGCTGAAAAAGTTCTAGAGGTGGAGGGGGTACAACAATGTGATACAATAACAATGTATTTCATGCCACCAAGCTGTACACTTAGAAGCAGCTACAATGATCCATTTTGCATGTATATTTTACCATGATCAAAGGGAAAAGAAGCATGTATCTATGTATATGCATAGAATGCACAATTTTATTTTTACTTAATTTACCTTTGCTTTTATTAAGCACATATTCTTTCAAAATCAGTATTACATAAAAAATAAAAAAAGATACGTTACAAATGGAGACCTCCCCAGGAAAATCTTAATATAAGTGACTACTTTTTGTTATCATCTTAAATTATGTAATCATTACATAATTATCTGTAATTATAACATCCCAACTATAATTATAACTACATGCACATCTCCCAAGCATCTACAACATGCCAAGGGCTATACCTAACAGAAAAACATTTTATTGGCTTTGTCTCTTTCTAATTTCAGCAGGACCCTTTGCCATCTTAATCTTTTGTTATCCAAAGAACCTCCTCTTCGAGTGAGGCTTCTTTAAGGTTTTCCTCTTCTATGCCTACTTTCTAGACCTTAGAAGATTTTTAAAGTAGCCTAACAGCCTATTAACAATATAAGGAGAGAAGCCATCATACTAATTCTTATTTATAAAAAAAAAAATCCCCAAGGTATTTGTATTTATAGGACTCAAAATAGATGTCCTATTAAACTGTTCTGAGGTTACATAAAAGGAGAAGCACAAAAGCTTGAAGGCAAATAGAGAGAGGTTGAAAGTGTGTCTAATGTATTTGGATGAGAAGAATTCAAAGGACTGCAGATTTAATCACATGCAGAACTTTGAAGTCTAATTATAGGGGTCCATCATCTGGAGCCAAAGGCCAGAAAACTAATTCTCCCTCGTAACTGTAACTGAATTGAAGCTCATTTTGCAGGAGTATCATCTGAGCTTCATGGAGCCATGACTGTTTCAGCCCTTTGCTCGATTTACTTTGTCGGCAAAATTCTGCCGGAATATAAAACCAATTTTGGAACTCTTCTGTTAGAAATCCCTTAATGCATTTTCAGAAAGGGAGAACTTCTGACCTAAAGCAGTCCCAATCAGGAAAATTACATATATATCCAATAACTGGGCTAGACTATTAAGCATAACATATTGCTGTTAAACGGAGTCCTTAAAAAATATTTATACAAAATATATATACAACAGAATTCTTCCTGAAAATTAAGAAGTTTATTTTCTTGTTACAATATATGGAAAACCAAAAGAAAAAATCATTATATGCATAAACAGAATAAATTTAAAATATGATAGGGAAATCCTTAAGACCAATGACTATGTGGATATGTTCCATTTAATCCAAGAGAATGAATTAGGTAGCAATATTTTTACATCTGTATCAATGATCACAGCATCGCTGAAGAACTGAATTATTTACGAAGCAGACTAGGCTGAAAAACAAATTCTTTTTATCCTTTCAGGAAGAATATACTAGTTTGGTAATGCGAGAACATATTGTACAAACTGACATTTAACCCTTGGCTTATTTCATTTATACAGGTTTCAATCAAGTGTTTCAGATGCTTTTTTTAAAATGAATATATCTCATCTGCTTAAGTAATACCTGACACACAGGAGACACCTTGTAAGTATTTGTTCAATGAAAAAGTATCTGGATGTAGTTACACTAATATTTCAATTATAAGCAAAATGGGTGACTTTTGCCTCATTGGTAACAACAGTGTAGTCCCTGAAAATGAAAAGCACTTTTTCTTTGGATCAACAATGGACTTACACTCTCTCAATTACTAAAGCAACAGTTAAAAGTCTTTGTGGAAAGAAATACCAGCAGTTTCCTGTTGCAAAGTGTCTGTTTCAGATGATGCTCTGCTAATTCTAGCAACAATGACAAGTAAATAGTTCCTGCTAAAACCTGGGAAAACTGAAAAGTTCTGAAAAGGGTGAATTTTTGAGAGCTTCTTCCAGCTTAAATTCTACTGTATTTGCCTGAGATTTACAGACTCTGTGAGTTTTTATCAGAAAATGGTTCTGCTGATAATATTCAGTTCAGAAACAAAGATACGAGATAAAAAGAAAAGTTAACCACCATCATAATCCTATCAGTGTTTAGATAATAATTGTAGAGGGCATAAATTTTTCTCCAAATGCCTTTTTCCCAATGCCTATTAGTGTTCCTTGTGTTCCTTTCTTCTTCTTTCAAGCATATTTTTGTCATTTTTTGTACTTTTTACAAATGCACCACAAGCTTGGGAACAAAGTTTTGCTGCAAAGGAGTACAATCCATGGAAGAAGTAAGGACACAGTGAACTGAGCAGGTTATGAGACATGGTCTCCATTAATAAGCACTTGTAGAAAACAAAAAGTAACAAAAATAGGGGCTTGCAGCATATAAACAAATACAAACCAGCAGAACACAGGAAATAACAAGGATTAGAGCAGAAATTAATGCTATCAAAACCAAAAAAACAGTAGAACAGATCAATGAAACCAGAAGCTGGTTCCTTGAAAGAATTAACAAAATTGATAAACCACTAGCCAGTTTAATCAAAAAGAAAAAGGAAAGGACACAAATAAAATCAAGAATGAAAGAGTAGAAATTACAACCAACACAACAGAAATTCAAACAGTAAGAGAATATTATGAGCAATTAATGCCAATAAAATGGGCAATCTGGAAGACATGGACAAATTCCTAGAAACATATACACTACCAAAACTGAAACAGGAAGAAGTGGAAATCTGAACAGACCAAGAACCAGTAAGGAAATCAAATTAGTAATCAAAAATCTGCCAAAAAACGAGAGTACATGGCCAGACGGCTTTCCAGAGGAATTCTACCAAACATTTAAGGAAGAGTTAACACCTACTCTCTTGGAGGTGTTCCAAAAAATAGAAATGGAAGGAAAACTTCCAAACTCTTGCTATGAAGCCAGCATTACCTTGATTCCAAAACCAAACAGAAACCACACTAAAAAGGAGAACTATAGACCAATTTCTCAGATGAACGTGGATGCAAAAATCCTCAACAAGCTATTAGCGAAACAGCTCCAACAAGACATTAAAAAAAATTATTCACCACGACCAAGTGGGATTTATACCTGCAATGCAGGGCTGGTTCAATATCCGCAAAACAATTAACATGATTCATCACATCAATAAAAGAAAGGACAAGAAATATATAATCCTCTCAAAAGATGCAGAGAAAGCATTTGACAAAATATAGCATCCTTTCTTGATAAAAACCCTCAGGAAAGTAGGGATAGAAGGAGCATACCTCGAGATCATAAAAGCTATATATGAACGACCCAATGCTAATATCATCCTCAATGGGGAAAAACTGAGAGCTTTCCCCCTAAGGTCGGGAACAAGACAGGGATGTCCACTCTCGCCACTCTTATTCAACATAGTATTGGAAGTCTTAGCCTCTGCAATCAGACAACACAAAGAAATAAAAGGCATCCAAATCGGCCAGGAGGAGGTCAAACTTTCACTCTTCGCAGATGACAGGATACTCTATATGGAAAACCCAAAAGATTCCACCAAAAAACTGCTAGAATTCATTCATGAATTCAGCAAAGTTGAAGGATATAAAATCAATGCACAGAAATCAGTTGCATTCCTATACACCAACAATGAGGCAACAGAAAGAGAAATCAAGGAATTGATCCCATTTACAGTTGTACAAAAAACATAAAATACCTAGGAATAAATGTAACCAAAGAGGTGAAGAATCTATACACTGAAAAGTATAGAAAGCTTATGAAAGAAATTGAAGAAGACACCAAAATAAAAATGGAAAAAGATTCCACGCTCCTGGTTAGGAAGAACAAATATTGTTAAAATGTCAATACTACCCAAAGCAATCTACATATTCAATGCAATCCCTACCAAAATAACACCAGTATTCTTCACAGAGCTAGAACAAATAATCCTAAAATTGGTATGGAACCAGAAAAGGCCCCGAATAGCCGAAGCAATCTTGAAAAAGAAAACCAAAGCAGGAGGCATCACAATCCCAGACTTCAAGCTATACTACAAAGCTGTAATCATCAAGACAGTATGGTACTGGCACAAGAACAGACACTCAGATCAATGGAACAGAATAGAGAACCCAGAAATGGACCCACAAACATATGGCCAACTAATCTTTGACAAAGCAGGAAAGGCTAGCCAATGGAGTAAAGACAGTCTCTTCAGCAAATGGTGTTGGGAAAACTGGACAGTGACATGCAGAAGAATGAACCTGGACCACCTTTTTGACACCATACACAAAAATAAACTCAAAATCGATTAAAGACCTGAATGTAAGACAGGAAGCCATCAAAATCCTCAAGGAGAAAGCAGGCAAAAACCTCTTTGATCTTGCCCACAGCAACTTCTTACTCAACACGTCTCTACAGGCAAAGGAAACCAAAGCAAAAATGAACTACTGGGATCTCATCAAAACAAAAAGTTTCTGCACAGCGACGGAAACAATCAGAAAAACTGAAAGGCAACCGACAGAATGGGAGAAGATATTTGCAAATGACATATCAGATAAAGGGTTAGTATCCAAAATCTATAAAGAACTTATCAAACTCAACACCCAAAAAACAAATAATCCAGTGAAGAAATGGGCAAAACACATGAAGAGACACTTCTCCAAAGAAGACATCCAGATGGCCAACTGACACATGACAAAATGCTCAACACTACACATCATCAGGGAAATACAAATCAAGACCACAATGAGATACCACCTCACACCTGTCAGAATGGCTAATATTAACTCAGGAAACAACAGATGTTGGTGAGGATGTGGAAAAAGAGGATCTCTTTTGCATTGCTGGTGGGAATGCAAGCTGGGGCAGCCACTCTGGAAAACAGTATGGAGGTTCCTTAAAAAACTAAAACTAGAACTACCCTACGACCCAGCAATTGCACTACTAGGCATTTATCCAAGGGATATAGGTGTGCTGTTTTGAAGGGACATATGTACCCCCATGTTTATAGTAGAGCTATCAACAAAGCCAAAGTATGGAAAGAGCCCCAATGTCCATCGATGGATGAAAGGATAAACAAGAGGTGGTCTATATATACAATGGAGTATTACTCAGCAATGAAAAAGAATGAAATCTTGCCATTTGCAACTACGTGGATGGAACTGGAGGGTATTATGCTAAGTGAAATTAGTCAGAGAAAGACAAAAATCCTATGACTTCACTCATATGAGGACTTCAAGAGACAAACAGATGAGTATAAGGGAACGGAAACAAAAAAGAATATAAAAACAGGGAGGGGGACAAAACAGAAGAGACTCATAAATATACAGAACAAACTGAGGGTTACTGGAGGGGTTGTGGGAGGGGGGATGGGCTAAATGGGTAAGGGGCATTAAGGAATCTACTCCTGAAATCATTGTTTCACTATATGCTACCTAATTTGGATGTAAATGTTAAAAAATTAAAAATAAAATTAAAGAAAATTAGCTTTTTAACTCCCTGTTTCTATTCTTTGAAAACCAAATTATAATAGGTATCTGTCAAGCCCTTTACTTAAGGTCAATGTAATCAACAGACCACTATAAGGTAGGACCTTTAATTCTTTCACTATGTGTATTTCTAATTTTTTAAAACTTATTTTATTCGATACTATGCTGCTTGGCATGTAGTACACATGCATTGAAGATTATTTGTTTGACTTCAGATTTCTTGTTTTTATGTGTTAGATCCTGTATCCCCATGATAAGACTAAAAGAAATGTTTTTGAAGAAAAAACGAGTAAGATGTATCAAATCCCCCTTTTAGTGCCTTGTAGAATGGCAGCCCTCACCACTAATATGGTTGGTAATTTTGCCTGAGCAAAAATTCATAAGGATACAGACCATGAGAATATAGGGTTTGTGAAAAGCCTCAGAAGTTGTGGTATGGTAATGCGTACCCCTATAGTATATGAAGAGTGTTGCCTTGACACGTTTCATTTGATTAAAAACAAAAGATGAGCTTAGAAAATAAAGCCTGGGGCTGCTTGAATAAAACAGACTTATAAAACTTGTTCACAAAGATGAGAAATAAATTTTGAAAGGAATAACGTCTAAATAAGGTCAATAAATGTTAAATGAAAGAAAAACAGGGTCAATGTTAGAAGAAAGAAAAATCATCAGTTTGAACCAGAAGAAAGGAAGAAGAAAAAACAATTCTTTTGAATTTGATATGTATGAGATACATATCATCAAGAAGGAGAGGCCTTCAGAAGATAAGTATTTTTCTTTGTCCTTTTTGTTTCAAGCCATTAAATATTAGTTAACATAAAATATAATACTAGTTTCAGGAGTAGAATTTAGTGATTCATCACTTACATATAAACACCCAGAGCTCATCACAAGTGCCCTCCTTAACATCACTCACCCGTTTAGCCCACCTCTCTCCATCAACCCTCTGTTTTCTCTCATTGAGTCTCTTGTGATTTGTTTCCCTCTCTCCTCTTTTTTTCCCCTCTTCCATGTATTTATCTGTTCTGTTTCTTGAGTTCCACATAGGAGTGAAATCATATGGTATTTGTCTTTGTCTGACTGGCTTGTTTCATGCCACAGTTTTTTCTAACTTCAGCTTTGATTTAAATACAAACTAAGTTTTAAAAGTAAATTAAATGAGATGTCTTGTTGCATAACTCTGTCTAGATCAGAGCCTAAAAACATAACTAAAGTAAACTAATTTAACTCTTCCAGGTGTTAATGAAGAAAGAAGATAATAATACAGGCTGAACTATGGCCTATGGGCCAAATAAATCCCTGAGGTTGTTTTTTTGCTTTTCTGTCAACAAAGTTTTATTAGAACACAGTCATGCTCATTCACTTGCATGTTGTCTGGTCTATGGCAACTTTGATGATAGTAAGGTTAAATAGTCACAGCAGAGACTTTACCTATACAGCTTGCAAAGCCTGAAATATTTACTATATGTCAGCTTGTAGAAAAAAAGTACTGAACTGGGTGCTAGAACCACAGAAAAACATTTCTGGAGAAAGCAAGTCTGTAAATTTCTTAAGTACTGTTAGGAAAAGGAGAAAAGATTTATTAAATAATGATGGTATGCCAAACATTGGAACACTTTCACATGTGCTTGCAAAATCTCTAGGAGATAGGCACCATTATCATTAAACAAATGAGGAATCAGAGATTCTGCATCTGTAAAAATAATTGCCCAGCCTAGGGTCTCTTCAGACTCTTGTGTGGGTTGATTATTAAACATGTATGTCACATTTAAGGAGGTACCATTTGTCCACAGTCATAATTGTCGTGATAAATATATAAATACATCATCAGGTAGTTGGCAGGAATATGTATGTTAGAACAATCATTATAACAATTGGAAATAAAGCATATTGAGATAGGATGCCATTAGACTGAACTTACATGAATGAAGTTGTCACATGGTCTATTGATATTGATTCATAATATCATACTATACCATACTGAAGTAATGAATTACATTATTGGTTTGAATTGAGAAATCATATAAAGAAAACAAGAATGAAGATTCAATGAGCAAAGAGCATTATATGTGCTTTGGTTTTTTTTTTCCCTCCCCTCAGTGAAATTATCTAAGACAATTAACATAAAAATGAACATTGAACAAAAATACAGCCCCATACTTTGCCACATCAAGTTGTTACCTATTCTTTATGGATACTACTTTTGTGCATACCCTGATTCTAGTGTGCTATTAACACATAAATTTTGTTAGCAACACTAATAACTGAGAATTTCTGTGAAGTGTATGCATATCCCATACAGCTGGTCTCCTTTTTATATTAAAGGGAAATGCCTGGCTTACACTTTAATATTTAGAATTATAGGATTCAGCTTTAAGCATTTTGACTGAATATCCGCAGGAAATAAAATCCTCTAGGCCTGGTGTATGTACTTCCACAATAAAGCCAATCTTCTATCGGTAGCTCTTAAGGTCATTCAGTAGAACAATGTTAGCATTTTCACAAATTCTAATGACAAAATTCTGAGCCACTTATATTAGTCTACCTGAATATATACATACATGTTCATATTGCTAAAATAGTTTCTAACTGAACATTTAATGACTTGACTGTTTTTGAAGTTTTTCCCTCCAAAAAATTAAAAAATGGTGTTGGAGTGTTATAAACACATTTACTAAGTATGTTTAAGAATAAATTCAGTGATATCCTAGAAATTGGTACAATGTAGCACAACTGGAAGGGAACTTGTTTAAAGTGGAGGGATTTCATGGGCTGATATCTCAACCGACTTTTATCCAAGAGGTAGGATTAGAACCAAAAGAACAGGAAGAAATCAAGAATTTCTCTGACAGAAAGCCGTTGTGAAGATAACCAGGTAGAAATTCCCACGAGACATTTGGGAATAGGAATCTTGCAGAAGTCAGTCCAAGGATGACATTTTGGGACTTATCTCTGTGAATAACAAAAACCTACTTTAGGCACACAAGATCACTAAAGGTGACCAGGCTGAAAATGAGAAACAAACAGGTACTCAATATTTGGGGGACACCCATGTTAGACTGTCACAAAGAGTGAGAAGGCAAGCATGAGAAGCAGAAATAACAAAGAAGGTGTGAGAGAAGATGACAGACTTCCAAAGATGTGGTAACACTGTCAAATGCTCTCAAGAAGAAATAACGGAAGGAGGGAGAGAAAAAGGTGATGGACTTTGTCAATTCCAGGATTAAAAATGACACTGGAAGAAAACAATTCCATCAGACATGAGGACTAAGGGCAGAGAAAATACATTCACACCTGTTCCTTGGTGGTTTGTAACAAATTCAGGAACTGGTTTTGGGGAAATGGTAAGAGTTCCTAAAATTATCTTTTCATTTTTATGTGTATATGTGTATGTACAGGTGTATGTGATTAATTTGGATAACTGAAATCTGAGCATGCTCATTAGCCACACTGCTCCAGTTAAATGAAATTAAAGATGTAAGAGACTAAAGATAGCTGATGTCAGAAAACATTGAAAAATATACTTACTCCATTTGAATGTTCTAGAGATAGAAACATCTGATAAAATAAATGTAATAGCACACTGACCAACATTTAAAAGAAACTTCAGGGTTCTTTGAAATATACCTGAAACCAGGAGTGAATACATTGAGCACCACATATGCAATAATCATAGATAGGTGGGAATCATACTGTCAGTTTCCACCATTATCTATTGGACCTAGAATATTTTGGTATAGTTACTTTACTTCTGTGTTTAATGAATTTAGCAATATCTTACACATAAATATTTAAGTCAAATTAAGACATTTTTAGACATAAGAAGCTATTTTAAATTATCTTTCAAAAACACAACTTTCCTCAGAATAAACATCTTTTAAAAAATTACACTAACAAACCTCCAAGGTACAACAACCCCACTCAACAGAAAGTGAGAAAAACTAAGCATCTTTGAGAGTGAATTAAAGAAAATAAAATTACCTATGAACACAAATTTATGTAGCACTGAAAAAGTGAATCAGATACTCTTCATTTCAGCCACTTCTGAAGTATTTCACTGGACAGTATTTCAGTAGGAGCATACTTAACCCTTTAATCTCCTCTGCTCTCTCCACAAAATCCCCTCTTACAGCAGGATTTGGGTAGTCTGCCCTCACCTAACCCATAAAGCTCATCCCTTAAGACAAACCATCTTTATCAAAGTTCTTGGATTGTCTTCCTTTTGAAAGTGATGTAATTCCTGGTCAATGAAAATCTGTAACCTTCAAAAGGCAAAGCCTCAATCTATCTTTAGTAGAGAAATAGTTCTTTTTCTTTGGTGCAAAACCACAACAGCAAATCAGCTCACAATTTTTTTTAATGATTTTTGTCTTTGCAATTCTTCTGACAATAATCGTTTGGTGCCCAAGTACATCCAGTGTAAATAAACATGCTACATCCCAAGGCAGTTCAGTCATGGAAGGGACAACACAATCAGGCAGAAAGACATTAATGGCCACTGAGGCTGGGCAAAAAGCTGCCTCAGAAGGCATTCCCTCTGTGGAGAAAGAGACAGGCACTTTCACATGTTCCCTGGGTTCTTCTAAACCTGTAGGACCCTATTCATTTAGCCAGAACCTTGACTGGACTTAGTCCTATACTGAATTCCATACATACTTCTGAGTCTCTACCCAAGTCTACTTTCTGATTTTGACAGCCCTTAATGGCTGTCAACCATTACTGAGATGCCCCTTATTTCTTTTATATCTTAAATGCACCATTTCTCACCTTGTCTCTTCCTGCCTAACACCTAGCAATGGCACCTCCATGAACATACCACAAAGAAAGAGATAAGGAGATATTTCTACATATTTTTTAATCAAAGAGAAGTTTATTTCATTCCCTTGGGCCACTATCTTTCATAAGAGAAAGAAGTAAACAAACATATCGAATGGAGCACATACATATCCTCTTCCACGTAGGAAAAGGGATCCCAAAGAGCCATCTGACATTGGTCACATTTTGGCCTAAAACACATATCTCATTTCATCATTTAATGATCTGTAAGTAAGATGAATTAGACTACCATAGTTCACATTTGCAATGGTGACAATTTCACTCACGTGAGGGCGCAGTACTAGAATGGGCTGTAAGGGGGTGAGTCCCTTCAAGCTAAGTAAAAAACAGTAGTGCAAAATTAACTGACTCTTGTGGATAGTTCAAATTCATAATACAGTAGAACTGCATTTTATGTATTCAATTTTTATGATTCACTGGGGCCCATGAATGATCAGTGTATGGTACATTTACACCCATTGCGTAGAAAATGGAGCAGAGTTTTAGCATTTAAAATTATTACACAAATTTATACTTGTATGTCTTGCTTTATGACATTTTTCAGTCATGTCTATGATTTATCTGATGCTTGGCCTCCCACATAACGTCAGATTGTAACATTGTTCCTATGAGGAAATATAAAATTTTTATAACAACCTGCTCTACAGTCAGGCTTCTAACAATGCATTGTGGTGACAAGTAGGAATATGCCATTGCGGTTTTATGAACTCTACTTTGCACAGATTTATGATTAAAGAATAAAATGCCCCTGGCGAATATTTAACAGCTCATGTAAATCAAAATTGTAAATGTTTTTTTAACCTTGACCTTTAAATTTTCTCTAATGCTTATTTATTTTTGAGAGAGAGAGAGAGAAAGAGAGACAGACTGTGAGCAGGAGAGAAGCAGAGAGAGAGAGAGGGAGACTCACAATCCGAAGGAGGCTCCAGGTTCTGAGCTGTCAGCACAGAGCCCCACGCGGGGCTCAAACCCACGAACCATGAGAGCATGACCTGAGCCGAAGTCAGAAATTAATCTTGACTTTTAAAACACAGTTTTAGGACTACCTCTGTGACATATACTCCTTTCTGCATTCCTGTCCTGACCGGAGTCTCCTAAAGATGCCGTCTGTTGGGTTCATTTCACACTCAAATATATCCTGCCTTGTACTGCAACCATATTCTCCCAGTTTTTCTTTCCGATGTCCATCAATGTGGTGTTATTTACATGGGAAGACAAGTTTTGTTAGCCTGAATTAAAGAATACGCATGATACTGCTTTCAGAAAGAGCAATTCAACCCCATACACACACTATTTTGTGGTTTATTAATAAAAATGTGATGATTTAGGAACATGTAAACCTCGATTTACTCAGAGTTTATTACATTTGCACAGACACAATAGAAAATAAAATCACTGAGGAAAATAATAACCCTGACTCATGGCACAAACATTACAATAATTACTGAACAGAATTTCATTTTAAATATTTTTAAAGAGAATGATTATAGATCATACTAGTCGTTATTTAGAAAATTAAGTTCATTGGTGGAAGACTTCAGGTGTAAAAACACCTTAGATTACTAAAGAACCATTCTACAAATATTTATATTTAGATACTTGTCACAAAAATATTCTGAGGTATAAGTAATTGTAAGGAAGTTCTGACAACTCATATCTAAAGATCTATGTTCAAATACCAGTGTCTGTAGAATATGAAGATATCATCATAAAACTCACTCTGCCCTCAATGGATCACTATGGATGAAGTTATTACAGCTAGAATCTGACCTTATGCTGCTATAAAACTGTTTTCTCCCCAAGATGATACGGGTCTCAGTTGGTTTACCAACCAGATCTTCTTACCCTTTAGCATAAAAACATTATGTGAATGAACATTTAAACTCTTATACATGAGAAATTTCTCTGTCCATTGTATTAAATACTTTAATAATGTAGAAACTGATGTATGCAGCAGTATTTTTGGTTACTCTGAACCCCAAGAGGGTATTACTCCTAAAATTGTATAATAGATAATAGTATCCAGTGCCCATGAAGTGTTTTTCTGAGAGACCATCTTGGAAGACACCCATGAAAACAGACGCTTTAACACAAGTAATATTGTCTTCTCTCTGGCAGAACTGTTGCAAACAGTTTTAAATATAAAAGTATTTTCATTAATCAGAGAAGTGTATTTCGTTGCATTAGAGCTCTAAATGGAAATTATCAGGCATTAGTCCTATTTTATAATCTAACAAATATGTAGTGTATATGTACCATGTATCAGCTACTATTCCAAACATCGGAGAAAAAATGATAAGCCAAAGAGACATGTTATGTTCCTCTCACCTAGTATACAGTCTACGGGCATTATGGAGAAAAGGAAGCCAGAGCACAAAATATAGTGATTTTCCTGCTACTGTTTGAGTAAGAGAAGAGTAAGATTAGAAGAGGAGAAGGAGGTAGGGAGAAAGAGAGAATGAAAATTCAACTTTTGAAAACCTAAAAGTAACTTAACTGTAGAAGAAAATGTGTGGGTGGATGGCAGAATGGAAGAGATTAATGACAATGGGTCATACCAGAGAGAAGAGAGTGAGCTTTGGTAGTCTTAATTTAAGGACTTTGCATTGTCTCCATGTGGGGAAAAAATTCATAATTATCATTTGAATCTATCAAAACTAGCAAACTCCTTTAGATGGTGTTGGGTTGTTTTGTTTTGTCATTTATTTCTCTACATGGTTTCATTTCTTTCTGTTGTGGCTGATACCAAGCATGTTGGCAGAAATTAGGTGGCATGTTTATTGGATTAGAATTTATTAATTTATAGCCTTCTTTTCATACGTAATCCTATCTAGATAAAGCTTTGCTTTCTTAACCCATAAAAAGAGTTCTATTACGGGGCGCCTGGGTGGCTCAGTCAGTTGAGCATCCGACTTCAGCTCCGGTCATGATCTCGCAGTTCATGAGTTCGAGCCCCACCTCAGGCTCTGTGCTGACAGTTCAGAACCTGGAGCCTGCTTCAGATTCAGTGTGTCCCTCTCTCTCTGCCCCTCCCCTGTTCATGCTCTGTCTCTGTCTCTGCCTCTCAAAAATAAAGAAAACTAATAATTTTTTTTTTAAAAAAAAGAGTTCTATTATGTTCTCTAATTGTGGGAGATTTAGGAAATCAGATTTTCAATAAGCTATTCTTCTTAGGTACTAATAACATGGTAAAGGCACAGTATAATAAACTTAAGGTTAAGGTAAAGTATTCTATGAAATGGTGAATATTGATAAGAGAATATTAGGTGCAAATGTCCTAACTATGCAATAGAAGTCTGCCCCCATCTAACAAAATGCAACACAGTTTTAATTTCTGCCCGTGTATAAATTAGGAGGTATTTAATATTTCTCCTGTTTAATCCACGTGCTTGGTAAATTTTATTTTAAGCTATTCCTGTCACCTTTGTTGAATAGTTAAACCAAACAGCAGCATAAGAACTGCACTTCATATAGGTTAAAGAATGTGCAACTGAAGTAACAAAATCCCATGGTACTGATGTAGTCTCTAACACATTTTTATTTTGGTTTTCGATTTGTTCCATTATTTTTAAAAATGCATCAATGCTAGCCTTCTGTAAGTTTTATGCCTCCAAAACAGATGGTTATTTTTTAAATTTTGTAATGATTTCAGCTCAGGTCATGATCTCACAGTCGTGGGATCAAGCCTCCCATTGGGTTCTGTGCTGATAGCGCAGGGTTTGCTTGGGATTCTCTATCTCCCTCTGTCTCTGCCCCTCCCCCGTTCATGTTCTCTCTTTCTGTCTCTCTCTCAAAATAAATAAACTTTAAAAAATAAATTAAATGCTGTAAAAGGTAACTTTTCCATTATGTCATATTCTAAGTTTACAACAAAACTGAGAAGAATAAACAGAAGTTTTTCATATATTCCACTCCCCCTACCCAAGCATTACCTCCCCCCCCACCGCCATCGCGCACCAGAGGGGCGTACACTTTGGCAAGGATGAACCTACAGTGACATAGCACAATCACCGAAGTCCACAGTTTGCGTTATGGGTGTAATGCAAGATTACAAGATGCACAACATGCTGTGCATCCTGTGGGATTGGACAAACGCATTCCTAACATGTGTCCATCACCATACTGTCACACAAGGTATTTCACTGCTCTAAAATCCCTCTATGCTTTCCCTATTCAACTCTTCCTACTTCCTCCATTCCCTACACCCTGGCAACCATCGATCTTTGTCGCCAGTTTTGCTTTTTCGAGAATGTCATCTACTTGGAAACATATACTGTGTAACCTTTTCACATTAGCTTCTTTGACTTAATACATGCATGTAAGTTTCCTTCATGTCTTTTCATGGCTTGATAGTTCATTGATTGTTAGTGCTGAGTAATATTCCATTCTCTAGATGTTCTACACTTTATTTACCCGTTCACTTACTTAAGAATATCCTGGTCACTCCGGGCTTTTGCAATTATAAATAATGCTGTTAGAGACATCCATGTGTGGGTTTATAGGTGGCCATAAATTTACAAATCCATCAAGTAAATATCAAGAGGCCCAATTATTGAATTGCATGGCAAAAGTACCTTTAGTTTTTTAATAAACCACTAAATTGTCTTCTCAAGAGGTTGTGTCCTTTTGCATTCAGTGATGTGTAAGAGTTCCACTGTTCCACATCCTCACTTGCATTTTATAGCATCAGTGTTAGGGATTTTTGAAATACTACTAGTGCTATCTCATGGTTGTTTTAAATTGCATTTCCCTGGTGACATATTATGTGGAGCACCTTTTCATATGCTTATTTGCCATATGTGTATCTTTATCTTTGGTGAGATAACTGGTAACGTCTTTCGGTGGTTTTTTTTAAATCAGGTTGTTTTCTATGGTAGAGTTTTAAGAGTTCTTTGTCCATCTCATGTAACAATCTTCTATTAGATATGTCCTTTGCAAGTATTTTCCCCCAGTCTGTAGCTAGAAGGTTGTTTCATTTTGGTAGAGCAGCTTTACATTTTCAACTCCAGCTAATCAATTATTTCCTTCATGGATTGTGTCTTTGATATCCTATCTAAAAAAGCGTCAAAATACCCAAGGTTATCTAGGATTTCTCTTGTGTTCTCTTCTAGGAGTTTCATGGTGATGCATTTCACAGAGATCTATGATCCATTTGAGCAAATTTTTGTGAAGAATATAAGGGCTGAATCTAGATTCACCCTTTTGCATGTCCACGTCTTTTTGTTATATCATTTCCTGAAAAAACTACCTTTGCTCTATAGCATTGCCTTTTCTCCCTTGTTCAAGAAGAGGTGTCTATTTCTGGGCTCTCTATTCTGTCCCATCGATCTGCTTTCTTCATCTTTCACTAATATTGATTACTGGTTTGATTACTATAACCTAACAGTATGTCTTGAAGTTGAACAGCATAAGTCTTCCAACTTTGTTCTTTCCCTTAAATACTGTGTGTGCTATTATAGGTCTTAGGACTCTACATATAAACATTTTTTTTTTTTTAGTTTATTTGAGAGCGAGAGAGCGAGTGAGCAAGCAGGCATCAGGTAGGGGAAGAGAGAGAGAGAGAGAGAGAGAGAGCGCAAATCCCAAGCAGGCTCTGTGCCAAATGAGGGGCTTGACCTCATGAACCATGAGATCATGACCTGAACCTAAATCAAGAGCCAGACACTTAACTGAATGATGCACCCAGGCACCCCTTTATAAAAACTTTAGAATCAGTTTGCAGATATTCATAAAATCTTTCAATTTTGATTGAGATTGCAAATCTCAATAATATTGAGTCTTTCCATACATCAACATAGAATATCTCTCCATTTATTTAGCCCTTCAATTTCACTCATCAGAATTTTAGAATTTTCCTCATCTAGTGCTATAGATTTCCTTCTCGTCACTACTTTCACTGCATCCCATGAATTTGGGTAAATTGTGTTTTTTCATTTAGTTCAAAATATAAGTTTTTTTAAAGTTTTTTTATTTTGAGAGACACAGCACAAGTTGGGGGAGGGGCAGAGATAGAGGGAGACAGAGAATCCTGCACTGTCAGCATGGAGCCCGATGTGAGGCTCAAACTCACCAAACCATGACATCATGACCTGAGCTTGAACCAAGAGGTGGACGCTTAACCAAATGAGCCACCTAGGTGCCCCCCCCCAGGTATTTTTCTATTATGGATTTCTAACTTAATTCCACTGTGATCTGAGAACAGCTTTCTTTGATTTTTCTTTCAAATTTATTAGAAACTGTTTCATAGGACAGAATGTGGTCTGTGCTATGGATGAATAGATGAATGTGAACTGGAGAAAAATGTGTACTCTCATGCTGGATGAAGTGGACTATAATGTCATTTATATCTAGCTGATTGACTATGTGGTTGAGTTCAACTGCATCCTTACTGATTTTCTGCCTTCTGGATCCTTCCATTTCCGAGAGAAGTGTGTTGAAGTCTTCAACTTTCATAACAGTGGATTCATCGGTTTCTTCTCGCAATTCTATCAGTTTTGCTTCATGTAATGTGATGCTCTGATGTTTGGGACATACATGTTAGTAATTGTTACATGTTCTTGGAAAATTGACCCCTTTTATCAGTTTGTAATATGCCCCCTCTGTCCCCGATAACTTTCCTTACTATGAAGTCTACTGTCTGAAATTAATATAGTGATTCTTCCTTTATTTTCATTAGTGTTATCATGGTATATTTTTCTCCGTTCATTTAATTTAAATCGTATTTGTCTTTAGACTTAAAATAGGTTTCTTTGTAGACCACATATAGTTGGGTCATGTTTTCTGACCTTCTTGGACAATTTTAATTAGTACATTTAGACCACTGATAAACTGATATTGATGTAGCTGAATTAGTATTCCCTATTTTTGTTATCATTTCCTATTGTGTTAATTATTGCCTATTTTTGTCTTCTATTCTTTATATCTAGTATTTTTTTAACTGAGTATTTTGTATGATTCCATATTCTCTCCTTCCTTAGTAAATCAATTGTACTTTTTAAAAATTTTTTAGTGGTTTCCCTAGATTCTATTCCAAATAACATAATACCACTTTACAGGTAGTATCAATCCTTCCATACATCCCTCATGATATATACATATATGGATACATATTATATGTATATATCCCTTATATATGCATAAGTATACAAATTCAAATATCTTGTTGCTCTTATTTAGAACAAATTACTGTGTATTAGGTCAATTTCCTCCTCACTAAACAACTTTTACAACATTTCTTGCAAGGCAGATCTGTTGGCAAATAAATTCCTTCGGTTATTTTTTGTCTCAGGTCGTTTCTTTCTTTCCTCTTCACTTTTGAATGATAATTTCACAGGGCACAAAATTCTGGATTTGGTGGGGTTTTATCCCCAACATTCTAATTATTTCATTGCACTTCTTTTGGTTTGCTTGGTTCCTGAGAAGTCAGATATAACTCTTATCTTTGTCCTCCTATCAACCCACAGGCCTTTTCAATACTTTTTCTTTACCTTTGATTTTCTGTACTTTGAAAAGGATATGACTAGGTGTAATTTTTGGGAGGACATTTATCCCCCCCCCCCTCGGCTTTTTTCTGAGCTTCCTGGATCTGTGGCTTGGTATTAAACATTAATTTGGAGACATTATCAGTCATTATTGTTTTAAACATTTCTTCTTTTTCTTTCTATTTCTACCATAGTTCTCATTACATTGATGTTACACCTTTTTTAAGAGCCCCACAATCCTTGGATAGCCTGTCCTATTTTTTTTTTTAAGGTTAGTATTCTCTTGGCTTTTTGGCTTGAAGATTCTACGGGCATATCCTCTAGTTCAGAGATTCCTTCCTCTGTTGAATGTGACCTACTCGTCAGTTCATGTAAAGTCTTCTTCATTTCTGTTATGGTGTTTTTATATCTGGCATTTCTTTTTAGTTCTTCAAATTTCCATCTTTGCTTATCATGCCTGTCTGTTCCTATATGTAGTCTACTTTATCTGTTATAGTCCTCAGCACATCAATCATAGTTGTTTTAAACTACCAGTCTAGTAGTTCCTTTAATCCATGCCATGTCTAGGTCTGATACTTTCTCTGTCTCTTCAGATTGTGCCTTTTGCCTTTGGTGTGCCTTGTAATTTCTTTGTGATAGGTGCAAAGTATGCACTGAGTCAAAGACACTGATGAAGGTAGGTTCATAAAGTGGTTGTGGGGTTTGGGGGAGGGTAAGAGTATAATCCTATGATGAGGTCTCAGTTTCTCATGAGCCAGTGTCTCTGGACTGTAAACATGACAAGTTCTCATTGTTGTTCTCCTCTTTTCGGTGGGACAGGCTGGCTAGAGTGTTCTGGGGTTGGGCATTTCCATTCCAGTCAGTTATGCTTCAATAATACCCTACTGGGCTGGGTTCTGATTAACTCATTTCCTTTGGCAACAACAGGCCTTGGAGAGAACAGAGTGGTCTCAAGTCTTTAAAAAGTTGTTCCTTTTCCCTTTCCCCTGACAGGGCTTCCTCAGAAGCCTGAGAGGATTTTTCTAAGATAGTTACTATGGAATGAATCTGGTTGAGCTCCTGGAAGTAAATCTCACAATGTTTTGCATCCTCCCACCCCCAAACCATGACTGTATCTCCCTGAGGATTTTAAAGCTTTGACTCGTCCACAGTGAGCCTCCAGCACTTCCATCAATTCCAATTTAGGGTTTCCTCCCTCCACCACTGATTTCCATAGTGGTTTCAGCCTGTGAGTCTCTGCTGCAGTCAACTGTGACTCTCTATTTTTCTGTATGTTTTCTCTTATCTCGGAGGCAGTGGTTTACCTTGTGTCTTCCTCTCTTATGGATCTAGGAAGAGTTGTTGACTTTTCAGTCTGTTCAGTTCAGATTTTTCCAGGTTGTCAGGAGAAACTGGCCTAACCTTCAAGCACTTTACATAAAAAACTGGAAATGTGATCATATGATTTTAGTATTTATTAATATATTTTTAATAACAGCTGAAAAATTTTTAAGGTAATAAAATAATTATACTTAATACTTACATAATTGATTCTGTAATCATAAAAAGAAAATACACAAATATTGTTCCCAACAGGAAAAAAATAAAAATTGTAATATAAGCATCTGTTAACTTACTCCACACTTATAGTTCATTTAATTGGGATGAAGTATGCTACAGAGAAGTGAGCATTTAGGTGTTTGGTTCACATTTTAGTTCTTGTTCAGGTTCTATTTTTATCTACATATTATCTAGTGATATGGGTGGATTCACTGAAATTGTATCCACAATTTTCTGTGTAGGTATAAAATGTCATTTATTCATCTTTTTGGCAAGAGTGTCCATAATTTTTGAAACATCTCAACTAGATATGTCTACAAAAATAAGTGGAAATTATCACTTGAAGCCATCAGAAACACCCTTCAGCCAGTAAGTTTTTATAAAGATATATTTATATTGAACGCTACATTTGCATTCACCTCTCAACCACCTGAGAGAAAAAGAAAATACATCACAATTTTGGGAAATAATTTTGCCTACAGGTTCAGGAAAACTCTTCAATTTTTAAACTTCTATGTTTTTTTTTCCTAATTCTGTAGCTATCAGCAAATATTTTCATTATTGAGGTAACGGATGCCACACAAAATCTCAAATGCACCAATTATCACTGGACTTAAATAAGTATTCAGTTATATAGTTCTTATAAGCTGAAATATGTTTCTACAAAATTCGTATGTTGAAGCTCCAACCCCCAATACTATGGAACATTAATGTATTTGAAAATAGAGCCTTTAAAGATGTAAGTTAAAATTTAAGTTAAGGCCGTTAGGATGGACCCTAATCTGATTTTACTGGTGTCCTTACAAGAAGAGGAAATATGGACAGAAAGATGGAAAGGAAACATGCACAAAGACGAAAGACATTTATGTGCCTCCCCATTAGCTATACCTTGTCTGCAAATGGAGGATTATTGTCCAAAGTTCTCTCAATGCCAACACTGCACACTCTGATACTCATACCCACAGGATTATGCTGTGCAAATTCCTGCCAGCCTAGGCTCACCTGCACCCTGGAGGATTGTTTCCAGGGGAAGCCATGTGATTCATACACAGAGCGATGCCATGAAACGCACTATGTGCCTGCCAACCAGCCTCAATTCTTCTCTGCCCTGGGTGGTTATCCCTCATGACCCTTCTACACGGATTGTGCACACTTCGAGTTTCCCAACCATGGGGGCTTTCCAGCTTCTGCTGCATGCACACGTGCCAGGCTCAGCTTACCGGCACATTTCAGAGTGATCACTTGATTGGCAGGGAACTGGGGTAGCTCCAACAGAAGCAATCTAATGTACATCTTTGCCATTAAGTGGGCTGAAGCCATACCTTCTCTAATGAGGTTTAATCCCAAGCCTCAGAAGTACATCCCTGATTTCTAATCTTGTTCCTTCTTGATGACTCTCACTGCTCTAGGGTATCCATTACTTATCTTTACCTCTTTATAGTTTCGTATACTAATAAAGTTTCATACTTATTTGTATTAAACTTGTCTATAAATAACTATGCCATTTTTGTCTTGACTGGAACCAGAATGATATGTGTGTTTTGCCTAATAGGCCATTGGATTTCTTACAAGCAAGGGCTTGAAAGAGTGTTGGGTGCTTGTACTTCCTCTTATTTCTTTATAGCCATAATTAGTATATTCTAAGGGGAGCTGGGTGGCTCGGTCAGTTAAGCATCTGACTGGCACAGGTCATAATCTCACGGCTGGTGGGTTCGGGCCTCGCATTGGGCTCTGTGCAGACAGCTCAGAACCTGGAGCCTGCTTCAGATTCTGTGTCTCCATCTCTCTCTGCCCTGTCCCCACTCACGCGGTCTCTTTCTCTCTCCCTCAAAAATAAATAAACATTAAATTTTTTAAATAAAAATTATATCTTCCAAAGAAAGCTAGCCAGGTGAAGGAAGAGGATTCTAAGCATGAAAAACACCTGGAACGGGAGCGGAGTTTTCACAACTTTTGAGGGAGCAGAGCCAAGACTGGCAGAACCGCCTACATGACCCACAGCTGACTGCAGGTGCATCGATGAGTACAGCTTTGACCAAAAATTTTGCCCAGTCCATACATTTGTTGGAAATATATCCCCATCAGGGCACCTGGGTGGCTCTGGTTAAGCATCCTACTCAACATTTCAGTTCAGGTCATGATCTCACCATCATGACATTGAGCCCCACATCAGGTTCCGCACTGAGTGTGGAGCCTACTTAAGATTCTCTCTCCCCCTCCTCAACATGTGCATTTTTTTTTCTCTCTCTCTCTCCACAAATAAAAATAATTAAAAAAAAAAGTATATCCTCATTGTTTGGAGTTATCAGACTCGGGGTAGTTCATTATGCAAGAATACTTTGACAAAAGATAACTGATACAAAAACCTCTATTTATGTGGAAATCCTAAACTCTAACTCCTGTATGAAGCTGATAATCCAAGTTTTAAGAAAAATAAAGCAAATAGTGAAGACAAGTAAGAGAAATTTTAAAATCCCCAATTTACATAGTTCAATCTATCGTTCAAGTTTCATAAGCTACAAAGAATAATACAGAAACTCAATATAAATTAGCAAAAGGAAAAACAAATTGAATGAGCACCTCACTAAAGACGATGATCAAAACATATAGCAAGTTGCTCAGCACTATTGGTCATCAGTGAAATGCAAACTAAACACACGCTGCACGACTACCGCACGTGGACTCTAATAGCTGAAGAAAAACAAAAACTGAACAATATACTTCCAGTTATTTATTGCAGAATAATGAACTACCTCACAACCCAGTGGCTGGAAACATCTCAATTTTCCATCTTATGATTTCTGTCTCATATCTCACGTTTCAAGAATTCTATCAGTCTTACATTGGGAATTCCTATGTTCTCCATGGCACTAAAGGAAGTCTAGTGGCTGGGCTAGTGGGAAGTATTTGAGACAAGTTCAGTCGTGTGATGGCAAGCAAGGTTTTCAGGAAGGCTAGGATTAATTGGTACTATGAAAGCAGACCTCTCCAGCATGGTGGTCTCAGAGGGGTCAGACTGCTTACATGGTGGCTCAGAGCTCCAAACGGGGGGGTTTTAAGATGCCCAAAGAGAAGGAACAATGCTTCCTATTACTAACCGGTCTTTCAAGCTTTAGAACTTCACTTCTCTTGCAGTCTCCTAGCCAAGGAAATCTTCAAGGCCAGTCCCACTTCAGGAGGAAGGGAGTTAGACTCTACCTCTCAACAGGAGAGTGAGTCGAGAATTGTTAACTATTATCAACCTACGAAATTACAACTATTCGCAAAGAGGATAAATACATAGTTGATGGGAAAGTAAAATGGTGTATCTAGTTTTGAAAACTGTTTGACATACGCTCTAAAGCTAATCCTAATCATAGTCTAACATCCGGAAGTTACTCTTCGAAATAATGACATAAATGTAAACAGTGATTCTCCCAAAGACATGCACCAAAATGATCACTGTAGTGCTATTTAGCCCCAAATGAGAAAATACAGGCATGTCCTTTAACAGTAAAATGTCTAACGAGTTTATGACAGCACTCTGCAAATCAGCAATCTACAGCAATCTCCCATCCAACATGCTCTTAAAATAAGATTTTGATCACTTCATTCTCAAAAGGTGGGGTGTCTATTACCCCCCACCCCATCTTGAATCTGAGTAGTCTAGCGATCAAAGGGACACTATATAACTTTTGAAGATAAATCATGGTGTGACTGAAGTTCCTACCTGATTCCCTTGGGTTCCTCCCTCTTAAAACCCAGGTCAAAGGGAGCCCAAGCAACCCACTGAGAACCAGCCTGGAAAGAAACCGCACTTTTGATGAGCCGATAGCTGCCAGCTTGTGCCAGCATGCCAACCACATAGGTAAGCCATCTTTAAAATGAATACCCTAGCCCTGAATCAGTCTGCCTTAGCTGACACCAGCTGGAGCCAAGGCGAGCGGACCCATCGTAGTCATGCTCCCATTACAGGGTTATGACCACAAATAAATGACTGCTGGTAATTTAAGCCAGTATATTTTGAGGTACTTGTAATGTAGCTATAATAACTAGGAATGTGATACCAGCAACGAGCGCCTGAGACATTGCTGTTGGAAACAGAAAGCAGGTAAAAGTCTAAATGCTTTCTGAAAAAAGTGTTTTAGTTAAATTGCTTTAGTAAAAATTGTTGTAGTGGTTTACTGAAATCCTCAAAGGCCTCAAGGAAGCTGTAAGTAAAGGCTTAAAAGGATATGTTACTGGAAGTTGGAGGAAAGAAGTCCCATGTCATACAGAGGCAGAACTGTTAACAATACTGTCACCTGTCACACTGTGGAAGGCAGGCAAAGTGCCCAGTGAACTGGACGACCTAGCTGAAGGAGATTTTCAGGTAGAATATTTGAAGTGCCATCTGGCCCCTTCTCACCCTTTATGATAAAATGCGAGAAAAGAGACACAGCATAAAGAAGTGTTTAAGCTTTAAAAAGCCAAGACATACTGGGTTGTAAAATAAAATTGTTTCTCATTTCCAGCCTCTCCCAGGACAAAATAGTCTCAAATTATCAAAGATTGAATCTCAGATAGGACCATAACCACCTTTGTTAAGGCTTCAGAAATATTTAAAGGAGTGAGGCATAAAATTTTTCAGACAAGAAAAGGCCTAAAACTACCCTCGAGGCATGCTTTTCAAATCTTTCTCATTAGGCAACAGGGCTTCTAAGATTCCTGAAGGAATTGTGCTACAGCTGCCTTAAGGAGAGAAGGCAGGGAAGAATCTGTGGCCGTGGGTTTTGTCCGATGTAAATGTGGATGGGCGCACAAATCGCATACATAGCATACACATATATATTAAATAGAACTGTCGCTTTTGGTCATTGGGTCTTCTACAGGGGTGCACAGCACAGCAAGGGTAACTGGAACACTGTGGTATATTGACACAAAGCCATATGACTGGAGGACGAGACAGTCTCCCTCCCTCTCTGCCTTCCACCGCTCAGGCTCTCTCTCTCCCTCAAAGTAAATAAACATTTTTTTAAAAAAGAAAAAAAAACATACCAAAAAGCAAAATATGCCAATCATGATTACTAATTTCCTCAACTGGATAAACCATTTGGGTTAAAAAAAAAAAAAAAGTCAAAATAGCTTCCCTGATAACCTGCATCCCAGGTTTGTGGTAACATTGGTCTATCCTGATAGTGCAATGCCCTCGACCACCGCCCCCACCCCCAGCCCCACCTGGGAAGGGAGGGGGAGTTGGGTGAGGGGGAAGAGCCACAAGGCATTTAGTCTTAACAGTGGACAGGTTGAACACCCCTGAGCCTCTATGTCTTTAAACTACCTATTATGGGGTCACCTGGGTGGTCAGTGGGTTGAGTGTCCAACTCTTGATCTTGGCTCAGGTCATGATCCCAGGGTCGGGAGATCAAACCTACATCAAGCTCTGTGCTGAGCATGGAGCCTGCTTGGGATTCTCTCTTCCTCCCTGTGTCCCTCTCCCTTACTTGTGCATGCTTGCTCACTCTCTTAACAAATAACAAAATAAGTAACACTTGACTTTATACTTCCATTTTCCTCATCTATAAAATGGGTAAGAATACTGTCTACTTTACAGGTTTTATAGGGATTCACTGAAGAAAGTCTTTAGAAGACTGCCAGGTACCTAGTCACAATTGGGAGAACAATGATTTTACGACTGTCATTTCTATATAAAAAGGAATCAATGCTCATCAGAAATAATGAGAGCTTCAAGTCCCAAGTTCATTACTTTGATTCATCTCTACTTACCTAGATATCCTCAAGAAATTTTTCTTTCTTTTTATTTTTTAAGGTAGAGTACATGTTGCCATATTCCCTGAATTCCTACATGCTCATATTGGAAAAATGTTGTGACTTTGTATAATATTCTTGGGTCATATTTTCTTTCCCTCAGTACTCTGAAGACGGGTGTCTCGTTGTCTTCTGATCTTACTACTGTGGAGAGGTTGGAGACCAGGCTAATTTTTCCTGAATTGAGGTGGTATTTTTTGGTGTGATGGTCTAAAGAATTATATCTTTATCCTGAAGTTAAAAAGCTTAACTTTGGGCTAAAAGCAGTCTTTGTTAGAATACCATGGCTTTTGTTAAATGTCCCTTGGCAGGGTTCATTTCCATTAATTTAGTAGTGTATCCTACTCACGTAGAAGGCTACCACTGAGTTTCAGATCATTTCTCCAACTCAATACATAAGCCTAGAGTCTATTTTGTTGGAAAGAATCACCCTGTTCATTTCACCATGTTGTACACCTTTCTAGCTGCTAGTAGTTTCCATTCTTCCTCCGAGGTGGGCAAAGTGTGCTCACTCATTTGTTCATCTATACACTTAGACATGTTAATGGGCATTTCTTGGGATTTTAACATTTTATCAGGATGGTGTCAAAGGGAAGAAGTCACTTTTAGGAACCGTGATTTTTTGGTGCTTTTCCTGCAAGATTCAATTAAGTGAATCTTATATTCTTCCTTTGCTTGAAGTTTTGAATGTGATTTCATAAAGTTATATCCCTTCCCTTGTTTTGTTGATGCAATTTTGTTTTTTCATTTGTTGACTAGCTTTTTCTAGTTTTTGTTCATTTCGTCAGGATTTCCAAAGGGACATTCTGTGAAGTTTAAATCCATTGTCTTACTTATGCCCTTATTTACAGCTTTCCAAGAGGCAATTAAGGATAAATGTATTCAAAAGAGTATTTGAAGGAGAAACCTTTCATGGAGAACTCTAGACAAACCTAAGAACTTTCAAAAAGTCAGTAAAACAACTTCAAGAAAATAATGCATCTTTCTTAATAAGAAATGAAAAATATGGGGAAGTGGTTTTTTTAGTAAATCAAGAGTCAGAAGCAAGGCATGAATCACGTGTATTTTGTACAACCATACGAAATATTAGGCTGATGGTTTTTAATCTTACACCTTTATTAAATGCACATAAGCCACTATTTTCTAATGTACACTGTGGAGGATGAAGTTAATGATGTTCTCAAGATACATCATCAGTAAACTAACTGAAATTCATAGCCATTTTGCAACATCACCAGAAAGGAGAGATAAATGATTAAATGACAACAAATACTACAAAGTATATTTGCACATTTAAAAAGTCTGATTGTAAGTTCTAAGAAAAAAATAGGAGTTACCAAGTGTTAAAATCTTAATTACATGTTCATTCTTCTACCCTGTGGGTACAGAATATATACAGGTTTATTATAATTTTCAAAATGTGACTTGCTTTTCCCACATTCTGGTGTTTCTAATTCTGCATACTGTTATCAAACATGATATCCATTAAAAGATTATTTTCATTATAGATTGGTATCTGGCTCTTTAAAAGAAATCAACACAGAATTTGAAAGGATCCTAGAATTTTAAACCTAAGTGGGATGATAGAAATCAGATAGTATAAACTCCTTCATTCTGCAGATGAGAAAAGAATCTCATAGATGTTGAACCTTGCCAAGCTTCCTGCTTACATACATGCCTAGTAACAAGAGAAAGATAGAACACTTTCTGTAAAGAAGGGAATATACATGTTGTCATGTTTTAAGGAAATAACTTCTATTATTGTTTAATTCCTAGAACAAGCACAGATCTCTGTGTACAACTGTAATTGCTTTTGAAATGTAATCATGGCAGCATTTTTCATGTTTTCTGACATTGTCAAAAATTAAACCCTTTCTGCAAAAATTAGTAAGTATTTTCAATATTTGCTTAATCCTTGGCTTCCAGTTTTCTAGATGGTTTGTGGTCATATGGGCAGGTGAATGGGAAACGGAAGGAACGCCATTTTTCAAAGGCTCCATTTCTGCTGTTTTTCTGCCAGGTCCCATTTACTCATGTGTATTTACTCACTCAGATGCAAAATAACAGAGTAAAAACCAAAGAAGCCATCTTCCTGCGCCAAGGGGGAAGCAAGAAAATTAATCTTTCTCTAAGTTTTGTCACAGGCCCCCAAATACCTGATGACATCTAGTAAGAGCTGGATCCCAAACAGGTTGCAGGACGTTAGTTTGAACAAACTTCATCTGACACCGACAACAACACCCCCTACTTTGATAATTTGTAAAATAATACCTTTATTTGCCTGTCACTTGCATTTGGTTGGATAGTACACTAGATTCCTGAAGGAACAGGTATCCAGGATTCCTTTCCAATATAAATCCCTAACCCCAAGCCACTAGGAGACTATAAGACTCGTTCTCTTTTCCTGAGTCTCCCGGACACCACGTCTACTCTACCTGTCATTCGCCCTTTTCAGTAAACTCTGCTTTTACTTCCTTCTGGCTAATGTCCAATCTCTATCCTACACAAGGAAAAAGACCCTGTTGGCTGGTCCAGCATGTTCCCCCACTTCCTGACCCCAGGTTCCCATACCCAGCCTGCTAACCTCAGGATTTCTCGAATCCTAGCCAGGATTTAGCACACATGTAGAACTAGAATAAGGATCTGAGTTGCGAGTTGTCAATTCTCATCTCACAGAATCCTAATCTTGCTTCTACAAGTAGGACCAACAACACTCTACAGAGGGGTACTAATGATATGAAATTGAAAAATAAATTTTAAAATAGAATATTTCTCTCAGAAATAACACATTTTAATTTTCTGGAATGAAAGAGTGCAACAGAGATATTTTCTTTCCAGTTACATGTCTTTGTTTACAGAGATTACAAAAGTCTTAGATTTCTGAGAATATGCAGTATTTGGAATGGAGAAAACTCTCATTTAAGACAGGACAAGTATGAGCAGATGTCACCTAAGACCTACCTGAACTTTGCAAATAAACATCTCATTAGGATAGAGTTCCTAGAATTATTGCACAGGTAATCTCTAATAATAGTACAAAAACAGAAGTTCAAAGGGACTCAAAATGGTCCAACAGTAATAACAATTTTGATAATAACCATCATAATTTCTAGAGAAAGAGAAACATCAGCCCTCTCTCCCTAGTCTTTAGATTCTAGAAAATCTGAGACACCTCAGAAAAGGAGGTTCAAAGTAAACTGTGTCACTCTGCTTCCTTGTTTTTCAAATTGTTTCACTGTATTGTTAATAAATCATTGACATCAATCAGCGAATATATCTATTTTCTTTTTTTTTTTTTTTTAATTTTTTTTTTCAACGTTTATTTATTTTTTTGGGACAGAGAGAGACAGAGCATGAACGGGGGAGGGGCAGAGAGAGAGGGAGACACAGAATCGGAAACAGGCTCCAGGCTCCGAGCCATCAGCCCAGAGCCTGACGCGGGGCTCGAACTCACGGACCGCGAGATCGTGACCTGGCTGAAGTCGGACGCTTAACCGACTGCGCCACCCAGGCGCCCCTCTATTTTCTAAATATCATCTATTTATCAGAATTATGGAAATATTCCTTTAACTCCAGCTTTTCTATATAGCTTTGCAAGTAACTCTTTGTCTCTTTCTATTGATGCAAGATATCTAATATTTAAATTATTAATCAGTCTCCTATTGCCTAGCTTCACAGAGTCAAGGAATTATATCATCATCAGACCTCTTCCAATTTTCAGTAGGTAATCTTGGAATTAGAAATATTAAAGTCTATTGGATCATATTCCTTCCTACTTTTGGTGCAGCTAAGTTTAAGAACAAACTCATGTTCAAATTAGCAAAGCTCACTCAGAATACAAAAGGTACATGCTAATTAGAGACTCATGTTCTTCCTTATAATAATTCATACTCAGCCAATATATCCAGGCACCACACCCAACCCCCCCCCCCCCGCCCCGGCACACCACCTGTGTCAGTTATCACCTCTAGTGCAAGGGCAATATATTCTATTCTCTGTTTTTTTTTTTTTTTCAATTCAGATACTAATATGTCTCAACCCACTTCTCATTCCAAATCTCTAAGAATCTGGTGATTCTTCCAGTCTGTAGTATTTATACCTTTCCCTTTAATCATCCTGTGTATCTTCTCTTTTCCAAGCTCTTCACACACAATGTCAATCTTATGTACCATTTTAAGGATCCCAGTGTTTTCTTCTCCCTTAACTTTAATATATTTCTTATAATTTCGTGGAATACCAAACAAAATCCCGAGAAGGGTCTAAGTATCTAGACTGCAAGGACATATTATGTACACACCATCGATGCTTCATTCTAAGTACAAGTTGGTAGAATGTTTGTCTTCCCAATGATGCTAAGCTCTGGGTGCCTATACTGAGAACTTAAGATCCTTTATTCCTTCCCAAACCATTATAAAACCCATTTGATTCTTTTCATTGGTACGTTTTTGGGTGAAACCCGCTTCTTGCCTAAACCATAATATATTACCATTATGCCAAATGGTAATAATTAATAGCAAAAACTCAAGATTTTGCTTGATACTGTACTAGTAATTTGTTTAGGGAAGCTTATATCATGAACAGAGGACTTTATCAGCTGGTTGTCAGTTAATCTCTATTATTTAGAAAAAAAGTGGGGAAAAATTGAGGGAGATGATCATTACTAACGGACTTTCTGGAGATTTGATTTGCACGTGTACAGTTTTCTCAAATAGTAACTGAAGATGTCTTACATGGATTAAACCCATTCTATCAAATAAAAGTAGGTGACAGAGAGGAAGATGGCGGTGTAGGAGGACGCTGGGTTCACTGCATCCTGCTGATCACTTAGATTCCCCCCACACCTGCCTAAATAACCCAGAAAATCACCAGAAGACTAGCAGAACGGATTCTCTGGAGCCAAGCGCAGACGAGAGGCCCACGGAAGAGGGTAGGAGGGGCGGAGAGGCGGTGCACGCTACACGGATTGGCGGGAGGGAGCTGGGGCGGAGGGGCAGCCCGCCGGCAAAGCAGAGCCCCCAGTCTGGCTGGCAAAAAGCGGAGGGGCCGGACAGAGTGTGTTCTGACAGCAAGGGGGACTTAACATCTGGAATGTTCTAAGTTAACAGCACTGCTCCGAGAGAGGGAGGGCTGGAGGACAACAGGAGGGAGAGTTGTTGAGCCCCTGATGACAGAGCTCAGCTTGGTGGAGAAAAAAGGTGCTCGCCAGTGCCATCTCCCTCACCCATCCCCCAGCCAAAATCCCAAAGGGAACTAGTTCCTGTCAGGGAACTTGCTTGCACCGTTCAAACACCCAACACTGTGCTTCTGTGGATCCATCCCTCCGGCAGTGGGTCTGACTCCCTCCGGGTGTCACAGGGCCCCTCCTGAAGCGGATCTCCAAAGGAAAAGCGAGCTGAGCCTGCCCCTCCCGCCCTCCGCGCACCTTGCCCATCCACCCCAGCTAATACGCCACATCCCCAGCACCACAAGCCTGGCAGTGTGCAAGTAGCCCAGACGGGCCACCCCACCCCACAGTGAATCCCGCCCCTACGAGAGGGGAAGAGAAGGCGCACACCAGTCTGACTGTGGCCCCAGCGGAGGGCTGGGGGCAGACATCAGGTCTGACTGTGGCCCCATCCACCAACGTAAGTTATTCAAGACAGAACAGGGGAAGTGCCCTGCAGTTCTGCACCACTCCAGGGACTATCCAAAATGACAAAACGCAAGAATTCCCCTCAAAATAAACTCCAGTAAATAGCAACAGCTAACGAATTGACCAAAAACGATTTAAACAATATAATGGAAAGTGAATTTGGAATAATAGTCATAAAATTAATCACTGGGCTTGAAAACAGTATAAAGGACAGCAGAGAATCTATTGCTACAGAGATCAAGGGACTAAGGAACAGCCAGGAGGAGCTAAAAAACGCTATTAATGAGCTGCAAAACAAAATGGAGATGACCACAGCTCGGATTGAAGAGGCAGAGGAGAGAATAGGTGAACTAGATAAAGATAAAATTATGGGAAAAAAAAGCTGAGAAAAGGAGAGATAAAAAAAAAATCCAGGAGTATGAGGGGAAAATTAGAGAACTAAGTGATACACTAAAGAGAAATAATCTATGCATAATTGGTATTCCAGAGGAGGAAGAGAGAGGGAAAGGTGCTGAAGGTGTATTTGAAGAAATACTAGCTGAGAACTTCCCTGAACTGGGGAAGGAAAAAGGCATTGAAATCCAAGAGGCACAGAGAACTCCCTTCAGACGTAACTTGAATCGATCTGCACGACATATCATAGTGAAACTGGCAAAATACAAGGATAAAGGGAAAATTCTGAAAGCAGCTAGGGATAAACGTGCTCTAACATATAAAGGGAGACCTATAAGACTTGTGACCCATCTCTCTACGGAAACTAGGCAGGCCAGAAAGGAATGGCAGGAGATATTCAATGTGATGAACAGAAAAAATATGCAGCCGAGAATCCTTTATCCAGCAAGTCTGTCATTTAGAATAGAAGGAGAGATAAAGGTCTTCCCAAACAAACAAAAACTGAAGGAATTCGTCACCATTAAACCAGCCCTACAAGAGATCCTAAGGGGGATCCTGTGAGACAAAGTACCAGAGACATTGCTATAAGCATGAAACCTACGGACATCACAATGTCCCATTATGTGATATGTCCCATATCTTTCTATAACACTGAACATAAATGGACTTAATGCGCCAACCAAAAGACATAGGGTATTAGAATGGATAAAAAAACAAGACCCATCTATTTGCTGTCTACAAGAGACTCATTTTATACCTGAGGACATCTTCAGATTGAGAGTGAGGGGATGGAGAACTATCTATCATGCTACTGGAAGTCAAAAGAAAGCTGGAGTAGCCATACTTATATCAGACAAACTAGACTTTAAATTAAAGGCGGTAACAAGAGAGGAAGAAGGGCATTATATAATAATCACAGGGTCTATCCATCCGGAAGAGCTAACAATTATAAATGTCTATGTGCCGAATACAGGAGCCCCCAAATATATAAAACAATTACTCACAAACATAAGCAACCTTATTGATAAGAATGTGGTAATTGCCAGGGACTTTAACACTCCACTTACAGAAATGGATAGATCATCTAGACACATGGTCAATAAAGAAACAAGGGCCCTGAATGATACATTGGATCAGATGGACTTGACAGATATATTTAGAACTCTGCATCCCAAAGCAACAGAATATACTTTCTTCTCAATTGCACATGGAACATTCTCCAAGATAGATCACATACTGGGTCACAAAACAGCCCTTCATAAGTATACAAGAATTGAAATCAGACCATGCATACTTTCAGACTACAATGCTATGAAGCTTGAAATCCACCACAGGAAAAAGTCTGGAAAACCTCCAAAAGCATGGAGGTTAAAGAACACCCTACTAAAGAATGAGTGGGTCAACCAGGCAATTAGAGAGGAAATTAAAAAATATATGGAAACAAAAGAAAATGAAAATACAACAATCCAAACGCTTTGGGATGCAGCGAAGGCAGTCCTGAGAGGAAAATACATTGCAATCCAGGCCTATCTCAAGAAATAAGAAAAATCCCAAATACAAAAATCTAACAGCACACCTAAAGGAAATAGAAGCAGAACAGCAAAGACACCCTAAACCCAGCAGAAGAAGAGAAATAATAAAGATCAGAGCAGAAATAAACAATATAGAATCTAAAAAAACTGTAGAGCAGATCAACGAAACCAAGAGTTGGTTTTTTGAAAAAATAAACAAAATTGATAAACCTCTAGCCAGGCTTCTCAAAAAGAAAAGGGAGATGACTCAAATAGATAAAATCATGAATGAAAATGGAATTATTACAACTGATCCTTCAGAGATACAAGCAATTATCAGGGAATACTATGAAAAATTATATGCCAACAAACTGAACAACCTGGAAGAAATGGACAAAATCCTAAACACCTGCCCACTTCCAAAACTCAATCAGGAGGAAATAGAAAGCTTGAACAGACCCATAACCAGTGAAGAAATTGAATCAGTTATCAAAAATCTCCCAACAAGTAGAGTCTAGGACCAGATGGCTTCCCAGGGGAGTTCTACCAGACGTTTAAAGCAGAGATAATACCTATCCTTCACAAGCTATTCCAAAAAATAGAAAGGGAAGCAAAACTTCCAGACTCATTCTATGAAGCCAGTATTACTTTGATTCCTAAACCAGACAGAGACCCAGTAACAGAAGAGAACTAAAGGCCAATATCCCTGATGAATATGGATGCAAAAATTCTCAATAAGATACTAGCAAATCGAATTCAACCGCATATAAAAAGAATTATTCACCATGATCAAGTAGGATTCATTCCTGGGATGCAGGGCTGGTTCAACATTCGCAAATCAATCAACATGATACATCACGTTAATAAAAGAAAAGATAAGAACCATATGATCCTGTCAATCGATGCAGAAAAGGCATTTGACAAAATTCAGCACCCTTTCTTAATAAAAACCCTTCAGAAAGTAGGGATAGAAGGTATATACTTAAACATCATAAAAGCCATTTATGAAAAGCCCACAGCTAACATCATCCTCAATGGGGAAAAACTGAGAGCTTTTTCCCTGAGATCAGGAACACGACAGGGATGTCCACTCTCACTGCTGTTGTTTAACATAGTGTTGGAAGTGCTAGCATCAGCAATCAGACAACAAAAGGAAATCAAAGGCATCAAAATTGGCAAAGATGAAGTCAAGCTTTCACTTTTTGCAGATGACATGATATTATACATGGAAAATCTGACAGACTCCACCAGAAGTCTGCTAGAATTGATACATGAATTTAGCAAAGTTGCAGGATACAAAATCAATGTACAGAAATCAGTTGCATTCTTATACACTAATAAGCAACAGAAAGACAAATAAAGAAACTGATCCCATTCCCAATTGCACCAAGAAGCATAAAATACCTAGGAATAAATCTAACCAAAGGTGTAAAAGATCTGTACGCTGAAAACTATAGAAAGCTTATGAAGGAAATTGAAGAAGATATAAAGAAATGGAAAAACATTCCGTGCTCATGGGTTGGAAGAATAAATATTGTCAAAATGTCAATACTACCCAAAGCTATCTACACATTCACTGCAATCCCAATCAAAATTGCACCAGCATTCTTCTCGAAGCTAAAACAAGCAATCCTAAAATTCATATGGAACCACAAAAGGCCCCGAATAGCCAAAGTAATTTCGAAGAAGACCAAAGCAGGAAGGCATCACAATCCCAGACTTTAGCCTCTACTACAAAGCTGTCATCATCAAGACAGCATGGTATTGGCACAAAAACAGACACATAGACTAATGGAATAGATAAGAAACCCCAGAACTAGACCCAGAAACATGGCCAACTAATCTTTGACAAAGCAGGAAAGAACATCCAATGGAAAAAAGTCTCTTTAACAAATGGTGCTGGGAGAACTGGACAGCTACACGCAGAAGGTTGAAACTAGACCACTTTCTCACACCATTCACAAAAATAAACTCAAAATGGTTAAAGGATCTGAATGTGAGACAGGAAACCATCAAAACCCTAGAGGAGAAAGCAGGAAAAGACCTCTCTGACCTCAGCCGTAGCAATTTCTTACTTGAGACATCCCCAAAGGCAAGGGAATTAAAAGCTAAAATGAACTATTGGGACCTCATGAAGATAAAAAGCTTCTGCACAGCAAAGGAAACAATCAACAAAACTAAAAGGCAACCAATGGAATGGGAAAAGATATTTGCAAATGACATATCGGACAAAGGGCTAGTATCCAAAATCTATCAAGAGCGCACCAAACTCCACACCTGAAAAACAAATAACCCAGTGAAGAAATTGGCAGAAAACATGAATAGACACTTCTCTAAAGAAGACATCCAGATGGCCAACAGGCACATGACAAGATGCTCAACATCGCTCCTCATCAGAGAAATACAAATCAAAACCACACTCAGATATCACCTCACGCCAGTCAGAGTGGCCAAAATGAACAAATCAGGAGACTATAGATGCTGGAGAGGATGTGGAGAAACGGGAACCCTCTTGCACTGTTGGTGGGAATGCAAACTGGTGCAGCCACTCTGGAAAACAGTGTGGAGGTTCCTCAAAAAATTAAAAATAGACCTACCCTATGACCCAGCAATAGCACTGCTAGGACTTTACCCAAGGGATACAGGAGTACTGATGCAGAGGGGCACTTGTACCCCAATGTTTATAGCAGCACTCTCAACAATAGCCAAATTATGGAAAGAGCCTAAATGTCCATCAACGGATGAATGGATAAAGAAATTGTGGTTTATATACACAATGGAGTACTACGTGGCAATGAGAAAGAATCAAATATGGCCTTTTGTAGCACCGTGGATGGAACTGGAGAGTGTGATGCTAAGTGAAATAAGCCATACAGAGAAAGACAGATACCATATGGTTTCACTCTTATGTGGATCCTGAGAAACTTAACAGGAACCCATGGGGGAGGGGAAGGATAAAAAAAAAAGGAGGTTAGAGTGGGAGAGAGCCAAAGCATAAGAAACTCTTAAAAACTGAGAACAAACTGAGGGTTGATGGGGGGTGGGAGAGAGGGGGGTGGGAGAGAGGGGAGGGTGGGTGATGGGTATTGAAGAGGGCATCTTTTGGGATGAGCTCTGGGTGTTGTATGGAAACCAATTTGACAATAAATTTCATATATTAAAAAAAATACAAGTATAACGGATTATCAATCTACCGTATGAGTTTTTACTGTCACCCGTAGAAACTTTGGGTAGAATGGATTTTTAAACTTTTAAACTGTGTTTTAATAAAAGTTTTAGGTTCTCATTAAAATTTGGCAGGAAAGACTTCTCATGTGTCCCCTACCTTCACCGATGTACAGTCTTCCCCACTATGAAAATCCCACACCAAAATGGTACATTTTGTAACTCATCAGCCTACACTGTCATTATCACCCAAAGTCCACAGTTTACATTGCAATTCATTCTGGGTGCATGTTCTATCGGTTTGAACAAACATAGAATGACATGTACCCATCATTATGGTATCACAGAGAATATTTTTGCTCTCCTCAAAATGTTCTACACTCTGCCTATACATCTCCTCCCCAATTTCTGTCAACCACTGATCTTTTCACTGTCTCCGTAATTTGCCTTTTCAAGAATGTCATATAATTGGAATCATATAGTACATAGACCTTTTTAATTGGTTTCTTTCCTTAGTATTTTTATTCCCTGCATGTCTTTTTCATGGCTTGATATTTTTTTCCCTCTTAGCAGTTATATACTTTCAGCCTATTGATCAATCAATCAGAAAAATGCTACCAAAATGGCCCTAATGAAACCTCGCCAGTCTTGACATCAAAGATGCTGCAACACTGCCAGGTATCAAGCTGAAGTGACATTGACTCATTATGATTTGATGAGCTAGGATCCAAGAGTGATGAGAACCAGGTCTTTGGAGTCCACATGTCTGTGTGGAAATCATGGCGTATCAAGCTATGTAACCTTGAGCAACTTATGTAACTTCTCTTGACTCAGTTTCTTCATCTTAAAAGTGTAATTAACAGATACTTCAGAGTGTGCTTGTGATTAGCAAATGAATTGTTCAAAAGCACACAGAAGAGAGTTTAGAAAGGATTAAGAACCAGTGACTATTAACTATATTATATTTAAGACAAAGAAAGGTATCTAATCAACATTCCTGCACTCCAATAATACAGGTATTTCAGAAGAGAAATTCTTAAGATTATTACTCTTATTATCTTATGGCTTCCCAAATTCTTGCATTTGTTTGAGTAATATTGTTACAATTCTACTGGTATGAAGAAAGGTCAGGCAGCAGAACCCTAAGAGTGGCTAAGAACTTGGGTACTGAGCCACAATTCCTGGCAGAAATTTGTCTGTCATATCCCTAATTTCCACATTGAAGACATAAAATAAAAAGCTGTAGTTCACTGGTGAGCTGAATACAAGCTGTAAGTGAAATAATATTACATAGATGGTATTTGATTAATGGAACGAACTCATAGGGTGGGTAATTCTTCGAATATAAGCAATTTAAATGAGCAAAACCAAGGGACAGGGTAACTTGAAGTCAAGACACAGGGACTTGGTGACTACCAAAGGAAAATTGTTTTTGAAGAATGTTGTGGGATTCCACTGATGTGCTCGGCTCTCTGTTAGAGCTGTGGGAGTCTCAAGTTAAAATTATAAAAATGCCTACAAATGTTTACCTCAACCACCATGTTTCAGTGAATTACAAACTACATGTTGGTCTATTTGAATTTTAGATGAAAAACTCCAAAATAAGATGAAAAACCAAACACAAAACAGAGCTTTACTATGATCTTCGGCTTTAATTTTTTTTCATGTAGAAAAAGGTCATGCTAAGTTTAAATCAGGAAAAATATTTTAAGGACTTCAATGGAAATGGTAAACGCTTAAAGGTAAGAAATTTGCCTTGGCCTCTAAGAAAGAAATGATGCTAATAAAAGTGAAGTACGAAAAATTGACTTAAAATGTGATCAACAATATTAGGAAAACCAAAGAAAATAATAATAAAATACTGAAAATATAATACTTCTAAATTAGTAGCAAAAGACCAAAGAGACTTTTAAAGGATTGTAATTTTAAAAACTTACCAATGGACTACTACAAAAGAAAACACATTTATTTAAATGTCATTTGGTTGTTCTTTTTGTCATGAATGGCTGCTGGGTGATATTCACAAATACTTGATATTTCTCAAAGCTGTGTGTCTCATGGACAATGTTTTAATTTATTTTCAAATCAGCTCCCTTCATGATGGTTGTTTATCTCTTATTTCTTTTCCCCAAAACATAACTCAGCTTGGGTGGCTATTTTTTCAACACTGCACATCTCCTTAGGTATTATTTGTTTATTTCTAAATGGTCTTTCCCTAGGGTGATGTATGCAACATTTGCTTTGTTTATAAGAAACAATGACTATGTTTTATTAATGAATAGTTCACATTTTAGCATGTAAAATCTATATACACAAAATGATTCTGTGAAATTTGTATATAAGAAAATATCTTTAGTTTTCTGTGATTTAAGTTGAATCTATAGCATTTACATTTTAAACTCAGTCACATCCTACATTTCTAACACAAAGAAAGGAACACACCTTTACTTTCAAGCTCCTCAGAGTTGAGTTGTTTTTATACTAGAGCAAAGAGTACTGTACTGAGATAATAGTTCTTCTACAAAGACCATTTCCAAAGCTGGTGGAATGAAATCTAACACAGTTTTAGTGTCTCCATCCCCACTTCCTAAAAAAATCCAAGTAATTCCTACAGGACTATATCATTTCATATAGATTAGAACAAATCTGCCAAGAAAATTAGTAGAAGTAATCAAAGTATGGATAACAATTTTAAAAGACATGAACATGTAGCCTACAACTGAGAAGGTGACTCAATCAATTCTCTGCACCTACTGCATAAGCTAATACTAGTTTTCTTTCATAATGAGATAGGATGGAATGATTTGGGCTCGGCCACCCACCAGTGACCAGTATAGTATAGTTTCTGTGCATCTGGCTGATTGATTTTATTTTTTCTAGTTTTTTTTTGGCCATTTATTTATTTTTGAGATACAGAGCACAAGCAGGGGAAGGGCAGAGAGAGACCCAGAATCTGAAGTAGGCTCCAGGCTCTGATCTGTCCCAGACAGAGCCCGACACAGGGCTCAAATCTCATAAACAATGAGATCATGACCTGAGCCCAAGTCAGATGCTTAACCGACTGAGCCACCCAGGCACCCCCTGGCTGATTGACTTTAAAAGACTCTGGGCACTTGCTCAACTACCTCAGCCTTCATTTTACTTGAAATTGTGACTGTTCTTAATATTTTCCTGAGTTCTTCTACTCTGGCCAACCAATTAGCAATTAACACTTCAGGTTATCCTATGACAAAAATTCCTATCAGAATAAAGTTATGCATTGTCACTTTATTTACATTTATAAGTCATCTCATCCTTTAGTCATGTTTCTATGGCTCTCCCTGGTTTATTTCCTGTAACAGCTTCCCAGAAAGTTATGTTATCTCTTCTACAGACACGTGTCTTTAAACTAGCCATCTTTAGATAAAGATATAAAAAAATGAGTATTTTAGGAATTGAAGAAAATATTCCTTGAGTACTTACATAATAGAAATTTTTCTAAATATTATTTCATTCAATATTGAAAAGATCTTTTTCCTAATGAGTAAATGGAAATTCAAAGGCATCGTATAGCTTCCTTTATATAACGTGGGTAATCAAGCAGAGAAGCTATCCTTGAAACTCTATCTTGAAATCTGTATTTTTAGGGCTACCTAAGCTGAAGAATATCAAAAACATAAACTCCAATTCATCGCTTTAAATTACAAGGTTTACTGTCAAGTGTCACAAAGCTATGACAGAAAGCAAAGTGTTGGGGTATTTTTTGTTTGTTTATTGTTTTGGGTTTTTTTTAATTGGTGTTTGGGGTGGGGGGCAAGGAGAATCCTGCTAATACCACCGTGAGATAATTATCAGCTTGACAAACTTCAGATGACACTCTCTACAAGCCCACTTAAAATTCTCAACTGGTAATGTGTTTAACTTTTATTAAAATACTAGCAGACCAGGAGACTTCCAGATTCTGAAGCGGCAGATAGGCACTCAAAAGTCATCACTCTGTTCTAACAACAAGTAAAAAGGTGAAAAAACTGAAAAATCTCACCTGTTCTTGACCCATCAGGGAAGTGAGGTCACAGGGCATACATCATTGTCCACTAGAGCAGAGAGACAGATAGGCAAATTTAGAGAAACACAACTTACCTGAAGAGAATCTTCCATGGGAACCAGAATCAGTAGGAAAACCTAAAATGTAACTTACAATTTGCCTGAGTCTCATATAGAACCATTTAAGCATTTCCAATTCTACAGGATCTGGTCACAGGGAATCCCCACACTTGTATGACTTTGGTGTCCAGGAGCTCAACTTGGTTATCACAGTGAATATTGGGGGGAAAAATCCCCTCAATCTCCCCACAGAGATAGGGAAATAGTAACAATTTTGAAATACACCAGATTATGTTCTTCTTAACCAGGCCTTCCTTTAGAAGAAACCCTTTTACCAGAGTTTTAACTAGTGAACTTTTTCCAGATCCTAACAGACAAGAGCAAAGAGAGATTCTTAATTCCAGCATAATCCAGCCATCCTGCCCACATTGGCGGGGGGGTGAGGGGGTAGGGGGGTGGGAAGGGGACCTCAGAAACACTCGTGAAGTTCACAGCAGACAGGCACAGGCTCATTTAAAGATTGAAACTAATCATAGGACCTTGGAACATTCCTGCTCTGTATAACATATCACCACATTACTAAAGGCCTATTTACAGCAGCTCCTTTTACCCACTACATTATGTCTGGTACTCAAGAAAACAATTATTAGGTAAACTAATAGGGGGAAAAAAACTGCACTGTTTTAACAGAAAGAGCATCAGAACCAGACTCGAATAAGGCAGAGATGTTAAAATTATCATACTAGAAATTGAAAACAATTATGATGAATATCCTAAGAGATCTGATGGATATAGCTGATAGCATGCAAGAACCAAAAAGAAATCTAAGGAGAGAGAGGACATTAAAAGAAAGAATTAAAAAGAAATGCTAGAGGGGTACCTGGGTGGCTCAGTCAGTTAAGCGTCATGACTTCAGCTCAGTCATGATCCAAGGGTTGTGGGATCAAGCCCCGCATGGAGTTCTGTACGGAGCATGGAGCCTGCTTAAGATTCTCATTCTCTCCTTTTGCTTCTCTCCCCTGCTCATGCTCTCTCTCTAAAAGGAAAAAATAAAAAGAAATGTCAGAAATCAAAAACAGTGTCTCCAAAAATACAGAGTGCCTATGAGAGGCTCATTGGTAGACTGGACATGCCTGAGGAAACAATTTCTAAAGGGTATTAGGATATTTCAGTAAAATTCCCAAAACCACAAAGACTGAAAGAAAAAAAAAATCCAAATCCCAGAATTCCTAAGAACTGTGGGACCATTATAAAACATGTAGCATATGCATCATAAGAACACCAGAATGAGACAAGTGAAAGCAACTAAAGCAATATTTGCAGTAATAGTAACTATAAATTTCCCCAAATTAATGGCTAACACCAAGCCACAGATCCAGGAAGCCTAGAAAATAACAAGCAAGATAAATGCAAAGAACAACAAACAACTATCCCTGCATATCACATGCAATCTGCAGGAAATCAAAGATTTAAACAAAACAAAACAAAAAGCCTCTTCAAAGTAACCAGAGTCAGGGTGGAGGGTGAGGGGGAACACACCTTACCCATAAAGCAGCAAAGACAAGTATTACATCTGACATTTCTTGAAATCTTTGCAAGCAAGAATAGCATAGAATGAAATTCTTAAAGTGATGAGAGAAGGAAAAACAAAGAAAAAGACAGGGACCTGGAATTCTACCTGGCAAAGCATACTTCAAAAGGAAAGGAGAAATTAAGGCTCTCTCAAAGAAATGGAAAAAAAGAAAAAAAAAAGAAAAAAGGATTTCTAAGGCAATGAAACATAGAATACTGTAATTGTGACTACGTGTCACTATGTAGTCAAAACTGTGTAGCTCTAAGAGAAAACCCTAACGTAAACCATGGACTGCACGTGATGATCAAGTGTCAGTGTAGCTTCATCAATAGTAGCAAATGTACTGTGTGGTGTGGGATTTACACATCGGGGAGGTTGTGCATGTGTGAACAGAGGGCATACACCAAACCTCTGTGCCTTGCTCTCAATTTTGCTATAAGCCAAAAATGCTCTAAAAAATAAAGTCTATCTAAAAATTACAAAAATTACTAACAGAACAAAATTAATACAATGGGAATAGAATCGTATTTTGACATTTCTGCTCCATGTCTACACTCAGATTCTCTTAATTTCTTTGCTAGAGTCTTTTCTCTGTAGCACACTGACAAGTGTCTGATATATGATGATAAATGACAAAAAAAAAAAAAAACTCCAAAATGAGCCAAAACAATGTTGGAGAACTTACACTCCAGACAGACAAATATAGTGTGATGTTGATGTAAGGAGAGATATGTAAACAGATGCAACTAAACAAAGAAACAGATTCATATATGTATTAATATCTGACTAAGGAGCCCAGGTAATTTAGTGAAGGAAGATTCTTTTCAGAAAAAGGTACCAGAGCCATTGTCAATCCCTAAAAAAGTCAACTCTACTCCTTACCTCACACCATTTATGCAAAGTAATAAATTCACCTAACACTTAGACCTAAAATTATTACTTTCCTAGAAGAAAACATAGGGCCAATCTTGTGACCTCAGGTTAAGAAACTATGTCTTAGAGATTTTTTAAAACTTATTCAAAAAGGAAAAAATTGTTCAGCTTGACACAAAGTTTAAATTTTCTTAAATTCCTAAGACACAGTTTTTAAAAAAAAATAATAAAAAGCCACAGACTATAAGAAAATATTTTCAAAATGTCGACCTGATAAAAGATTTGTATACAGAACACATAAAGAACTCTTACAATTCAGTAATATGACAAATACAATTTTAAGATGGACAGATGATTTAAATAAAGAATTTAGCAAAGAAAACATTCAAAAGGCCAATCAACATGTGAAAGGATGATTAACATCATTAGTCATTAGGGAAATGCCAACTAAAATCACAAAATACCATCACATACCCAGTGGCTTAAAATCGATAGTACCAAAGTTTGGTGAAAATGAAGAGGAATTTGGAGGATTTGCTAGGGAAAATACAAGATGACCAAGTCATTTTGGAAAACGTTTTGGTGGTTGCTTATGAAATTAAACATATATTTACTACCCTCCCCAGCAATCCCCCTACTAGATATTTATGGAGAAAATGTATTCACACACAGAGACTTGTACTAGAATACTAATACTGCTTTCTTAGTAAGAGCCAAAAACTAGAACTCAACCCAAGTGTTATCAACTGGTAAGCAAATAAGCAAATTGAGATACACCCATACAAGGGAATTTTATTTAGTAATAAGAAGAAATAAATAGTATCACCTATGAACTCAAAAGCACTGTGCTAAGTAAAAGAATAAAGACACAGAAGGATTACATGGTTCCACTCAGTTGAAATTCCAGAAAATGCAATACTTTGGCAGATAGAAAAAAATTCAGTGACTGTAAGGACTAAGGGATTAGAGCAAAGGAATGACCACAGAGGAAATGTGGCAGGTGAAGGAAAGGTCCTATATCATGATTGTGGTGGTGGTTACATGACCATTTGTTGAGATATATCAAATTGTACATTTAAATGTGAATTTTATTTTCTGTAAATTATATCCCAATACAACTGACTACAAGCAAAACAAAAATAAAGTTGTTCTGAAAACTAATCATCACACATGCTGTGTCCCAGCTTCCTGCCCAGAAAAGGATGCACGAATGTGAGGGACTAAGTAGGAGGCTGCTATCTGTGGAAATGTGTGAGTTCAGACTTAGAACTGAAAGGTCTGGAGGAACACAAGCCATCCAAGGGACAGGTGTATGCAGCCTCAGCTGGGAACTCAGGGGAACCTCTGCTGCTTGAGGCTCAAGGTCAACACCAGCATTTCATCAGTTTTTACCATACCCATGCAGGGAGAACACCCAGGACACCGAAATTACTTCCTATGTCCCTAGATTATGGACCCTAACTCTAGGTTTTCCTGCATTCCCTACATAAACATTCTCTCAAGAGATCCATTTTCTCTACACTGAGAGTAATGGACTCTTGTGTTTGCTTTGCTTCTATTTGTCTCGTTTTAAAAATAGTGTATTTTGAGGGTAACCTGGGGGGCTCTCAGGTTAGTTAGCCTTCAACTCTTGATTCTGGCTCAGGTTAAGATCCCTTGGTATCTGAGATCGAGCCCCCAGTTGGCGTGGGATTCTTTCTTTCCCTGCCCCCTCCCCACTCACTCACTCTCAAAATAGTAAATAAATTTTTTAAAATAGTATATTTTTTTAAAAACTTTATGATTCCAGCAAAGCACAAATTAAAAAATGAGAATTGCCTGTAATTTCATCAATGATATATCAGAACAAATAATACATGACTTTTTTTCCAAAGGGACCAACAAAGAAACATATTTTGGTGTGAAAATACATCATTTACCAGTAGCAGATTGTGAATTTCTCCTTTTGCTCCCTCACCCCCCTCACTCTCCTATGCCTACTCCTTGCTCCTGTTCTGCATTTTCTCCAGTCTGTCCCTGGGTCTCCTCCTCACATGATGAAGCTTCATGGCAATAACCTCTCTGGTTGGAAAGACCTATAATGAGGGATCCAAAGGAATGACTCTCAGAAAGAGCTTTTCAAGCCCAGTGACAAGAAAGATTCTGGGTTATGGATTTCTGCCCAGCATTCTTCACAGATATAGACCATCCCCGGTTTTTAAAACTGACCCTGACTTAGAATCAAGCTGTCACCTTTAAAATAACTATAGCAGCCATTCTTTGATCATTCATGGATGAGGAATACAGACTTCTGAATAATAGAATTCTCTCTTTCAAAAGGTTTACTGTAACATGAACTTAGTCTATGAACTGAAATATTGTTAAATACCTGATTTCATGTTGTGAAATAAAATTCAATAGATCGTTCACTACTCTAGGAGAATTTTATAATCTTGAATCCCCTATTGTATCACATTATGATTTTTATGGTTTATAGTATCAGGCACTGTTTAGTGTTATCTTTCCTTGTTACCATAGATACTCTTGCTCAGAAAGCTATGTCAATTGCACCCAGTTTAACTTTTAAATACAAGAGCCTCAATCTAATCCTAGCTTTCCTTTTAATCACCCAAAACCTATTCTCTTGCCAGAGCAAGCATTTTGAGTATCAAGTATCTTTGAGCCTCAGATGTACATTTACAAATTAATAAAACTTAACTTCCGATTTTTATTTCTACATGTACTTCTGAAAACAAACTCACCTTGAAGCCAATTATTTGGTATTTGATAAAGTTTACACTGAAACTACAGAATCATCCCCATGTGTCCCATGATACCTTCTTTCTTGCTTGCTTCCTTTTGGCATTTTTGTGTTACTTACCTTTTGGAGCATTTCAAAACAATGAGTTGATTGCAAAAATAACTTAGGGTTTTTTTTTTTTTTTCAAAACTTGGGATTAAAAAAAAACATTTGTTTTGAGTACAAAAATGAGACTATTTAAGACAGAAAGTTACTATAGAATAAGTGCCTTTAAAAGATGTAATTTAACCCTACAATTTACAGACTTGGAAATATGGATATTGAGGAGTGTTTTGCAAGACTAAGGCATGAATTCAGCAGTTCATGACCAAATGAAAGTCTTTGAAAAAGGATTTAGTGATCTCCTTAATCTTGCTAATGGTGGAGTGTCCACTTCAAATATCTAAATTGATTTCTTTCTCACTCTGTAGCTTAAACAGAAAACCATAGTGCTGGATTTAATATGTACAAATGAACTATGCTTTCTACCTACCAAGTAGCTCCAGCAGGTCAAGTTTAAAGCCATTACTTAACTAATCTCTTTTCCCAGATTGGATCAAGTTATTTCAGTAACTGATGTCAGATACTTTTTAAGTTCAACATTTAGCTTTTATTTCAAGTCATTTTCCTCTTAAACCGGTTCCTGAGGGCTATTTGGTATAATATGAACTGAGGTCAATTCCTTGGAAGCGTAATATAAAATTACCTCTTCTTTCAATCTTTGGTGTGCTGTCATGGCTCCTTTTCCTAGAAAAGAGAATCTGACACGGTAGTGGAGGCACCCAAGTGGACTGTTAGGCAATGCTTTCAGCAACAACCTTTGTAGAGAACCACCTTTGATGTCATTAAGACCGGACAGAAGCTAACAGCAGTACATTTGTTACAGAGGCCTCAGGTGACATACTATCTGTGATGGCCTTTTTTAGAGAGGTCTTCAACTAAGGCCAGTGGGCTATGTCCTTGTATTGCTGCAAAGGTGGGCGGCATAACCCTGTGGGCAAGGAAGCTCCTTCAGCCAGGGACAATTCTCAGGAGGGACCTGTTGTTTGCCCTCAGAAGCCAAAACCCCCAACAACTGGGAAATCAGTGCTTTGGTCCTACAAGGAACATCTGTCTCCACAATGTTCAACAGCTTTCCTTACGTGTCCCCAAGGGACACTTAACTAAATTTATTTCCTTTTCATGTGCCTGTAAGGTGTGTGGATTCCAATTTTAGATCAATTTCCCTGAGTAAGACAGTCGTTCTCAGTATGTTTTCTGTGGAAATCATTTGTCTCCAACGTTTACTGCAGTGTATACCTTAGGGGGCGAAAAGCCACCACCATTTAGTACTGCTTTATTCTGGATTGGAGGATGTTCTGATTTCCGTTAAAATTATTTGGCCAGAACAACAAGACCTTTATCTTGGCAATAAACATTTGAGTATGGTTTCTCGTGGAGGAAAAGAAAAAAGTCTTCAAATACAGAATAAATACCAAAAAGTATTGGGTAGAGATAAAGCAACTTAAAAAAAAAGTGGGAGTGATATTGACTTGAATTTCAATAAAAATTTTGAAAAAAGAAGAAATAAGTGGTAGTGCATTTATGGTACAATAATTTCTATCAGAAAAATTACGTCTCACTCTCCCATATACTGCTTGGTATCCAACCAAATTCTAAGCAGATTTCTGGAGCTATTTGTGTACCTCCTCTCAAATATCTGCTCCCAAATTTCAGTCGGCCTTCATTTATCCAAATTCTGATCATCAATTCGTTGAGACCACTGTTTTCTACTTATGTTTACCCTCTGAACTCCATGAACAGGAAAGGGTTCCACTCTATACGAAGAGATGATCCTATGGCATACCTAAGGTGTTTCTCTTCTTTTTCAGGGATCATAGTTCTTTACTGTCTTTCAATTTCTGAAAAGAACTGTTTCATCTATTTGGTCTATACATACATCCTTTTTTCTTTTAATTTCAGGAGAGCATGCCCAGTAGCAGTTACTATGACATGAGCCTGAGTGAGCCTTGTGTTTTTTTTGACTCAAGGACAAAATATACAAATCCCAAAATACATGTATTTAAAATGGTATATATCAGTAATTATAAAAATCTTTGAATAAATCAGCAAATAAAATCAATACCAAGAAACAATATGGAGCATATCTCAGTCAAGAATAGATCTAAATTACAAAATCTATTATACTTCAACATATAATAAAATCAAAATGAAAATGGTGTGATTATATTCATAGATGCTGAGGTTATATTATTCAACAGATTGATTTTTGGTGTTTTAAAAGTTGCATCAAGTAGATGTACTTCCGACAATTTTAAAAAAATCTACTCAGCCAACAAGTTGTTATTCATATTGGGTATCTACTACAACAAATTTTATTTAAGGTTTTCAAGGTACTACAATAATAAAAGGCTAATATAATAAAAAGAAAGACTAATATAATCACTATTTGTAAATAATTTCATTACTTTAATAAAAAATTCCAAATATTTGACTGTAAAATGGCATAGTATTTAGAGAAATTATTATGGCAGCTGGATTCAGTATTATCAGAAATACATCACTATCCCTCCTGTATATAAAAATAACTTGTTAAACCAAGGACTGGCTCATTGAAAAGATAAAAAAAAAAAAACAAACATTCAACACTTTAGCTAGACTCACCAAGACAAAAAAAAAAAAAAGGACTCAAAATAGGAAATGAAAGAGAAGACATTACAACTGACACCACAGAAATAAAATGATCCTAGGAGACTACTACAATTATACACCTCCAAATTGGACAACCTATAAAAATAGCTAAATTCCTAGAAACATACAACGTTACAGGACTGAATCATGAATAGAAAATCTTAGCAGAGTAATTGTAAGTAAGGAGATGAAATCAGTAGTCAAAAACCTCCCAAAATCCAGAAGCAGACAGCTTTAATAGTGAGTTCTACCAAACATTCCAATAATTAATACCAGCCCTTCTCAAACTCTTCCAAAAACTAAAGATGAAGAAATATTTCAAACTCACTTTATGAAACAAGCACTACCCCAGTGCAAAAACCAGACAGTAACACCACAAGAAAAGGCAATTACAGGCCAATAGCTCTGATGAACATACATGTAAAAATCCTCCACGTATTAGGAGACTGAATTCAATCACACATTAAAAAGATGATACGCCTAGTGGAATTTATTCCAGAAATGCAAGAATTATTCAACACCTACAAATCAATCAACGTAACACACTAACAAATAAAGGAGAAAAAAGATATAATCATCACAAGAGAGGCAGGATAAGTATGTGCCAAAATTCAACATCCATTTATGATAAAAAAAACTCACAACAAAGTGGGTATAAATGGAAGATACCTCAACATAATAACAACCATATAGGACAAGCCCTAGCTAACATCAGAGTCAACAGTAACAAGCTAAAAGCTTTCTGTCTAAAAACAGGAACAAGACAAGAGTGCCTACCCTTACCACTCCTACATACTCCCAGAAGTCCTAGCCAAAGGAAACAGGCAAGAAATAAAATCATCTGAATACTAAAGGAATCAGTAAAATGGTATTTGTTTGCAGATAATATGATTTTATATATATAAAATCTTGCACTTGAGAGTCGGGGTGCCTGGATGGTTCGGTTGGTTAAGCATCCAACTTTGGCTCACAATCTCACGGTTGGTGAGTTCAAGCCCCGCATCAGGCTCTGAGTTGACAGCATAGAGGCTGCTTGAAATTCTCTTTCTCCTTCTTTGTCTGCCCCTCTCCTGCTCCCTCTCACTCCAATAAAAAAAAAAAAAAAACAAAACAAAGAAAGAAAATATTATACTTCTCGAAAGAAAGAAATGAATTCACCAATATTGCAGGACACAAAATCAATATTCACAAATGCTGCACTGGTATACACTAAAAATGAACTACCACAAAGAGAAGTCAAAGCAAATGTAATTTACATTGGCATCAAAAAAGAATAAAATACCTAGGAATTAATTTAACCAAGGTGGTGAAAGACCTGTATACTGAAAATGCTAAGACATTGATGAAAGGAAAGGAAGACACAAGTCAATGGAAAGATGTTCTGTGCTCATGGATTAGAAGAATTAATATCATTAAAATGTTCATACTACCCTAAGCAATCTACATACTGGATGCAAAATCTATCAAAATCCCAATCAATTTTTTTATAGAAATAGGACAATACTAAAATTTGTATAAAACCACAAAATACCACAAATTGACAAGGAAATATTGAGAAAAACACAACAAAACATAAAAGCTGGAGGCATCAGGCTCTGTAATTCCAAAATGCATTACAAAGTTTTAGTAATAAAAACAGTAGTAATTGGCCTAACAACAGACACACAGATCAATGTAACAGAGTACAGAGGCCAGAAATAAATCCATGCACAGTCAATTAATTTATGACAAAGGAGCCAAAAATTTATGAAGGGGAAAAGATAGTCCCTTCAATAAACGGTGTTGGGAAAATAGGATATACATGTGCAAAATAATGAAACTGGATGCTAATCCTACACCAAAAATCAACAGAAATGGATTCTAGAATTTAAATGTAATATATGATACCATTCAACTCTAAGAGGAAAACACAGAGGGTGAAGGGCTAAGCTCCTTGACATCAGTTTTGGCAGTGATTTTGTATTTTGTATTTGTAAAAGGCAACAAAAGCAAAACCAGTAGGCGGAAGACTATACCATGCTAAAAAGCTTCTACACAGCAGAGGAAACTATCAAGAAAATGAAAAGGGAACCTATGGATCAGGAGAACACATTTACAAAACATTTGTCAAATAATGGGTCAAATACCTTGAACAAAGAGCTCACATAAGTCATCAGGAAAGAAATAAACAACATAATTTAAAAATGGGTGGAGGCGAGGAGACTGGGTGGGCTCAGTCAGTTAGGCTTATGACTGTTGATTTTGGCTCAGGTCATGATCTCACGGTTCGTGAGATGGAGCCTCAAGTGGGGCTCCGTGCTAAGCGTGGAGCTTGCTTGGGATTCTCTCTCTTCCCCTCTCTCTGCACCTCCCCCACTAGCGCTCACTCACTTTAAATTAACTTTGTATATATGATATATAATTATATATATATATATTTATATATATATAAATAATACATTTATTTATATATATATATAAATAACACATATATTTTTATATATGTATAAGTGGATCTAAATAGACATTTTTCCAAAGAAGACCGTATACAGGCACATGAAAAGATGGTCAACATCACTACTCATCAGAGAAATGCAAATCGAAACCACAATTAGATTTTATCTCCCCTCTGTTAGAATGGCTATCATCAAAAAGACAAGAAATAACCAGTGTTAGCAAGGATGTGTAAAAAAGAGAATACTTATACACCGTTGGTGCAGCCACTAAGGAAAACAGTACAGAGCTTCCTCCAAAAATTAAAAATTTAATTACCATGTGATCCAGCAATTCCATTTCTGAATATTTATTACAAGCAAACAAAACCACTAATTTGAAAGGATATATGCACCCTGTGGTCACTGAAGCATTATTTACTATATCTAAAACATAGAAACAACCTCAGCATCCACTGATACATGGATAAAGAAAATGTGATACACACACACACACACACACACACACACACACACAATGAAATATTATACAGCCATAAAAAAATAAAGTCTTCTACTTGCTACAACATGGATGGATCTTGAGGGCATTGTTCGAAGTGAAATAATAAAGAAAAGGATAAATACTGTATAATTTCACTGAAATGGTTTTTAGGTTTATTTCTTGTTTGTGTGGTTGGTTTTTTGTTTAGATTCCACAAAGAAAACCTGAGGTTATGGATATAGAGAACAGATTGGTGATTGCGTAAGGTGAGAAGTGGGGGTTTGGCAAAATTGGTTGTCTCAAAAGATATAAATTTTCAGTTGTAAAATCAATAATTCAACGGGATAGAATACACAGTGTGGTGACTATAGTTAATATTGTATTTTATACTTGAAGGTAGCTAGGAGAGGATATTGAAGGTTCCGTTCAGAAGAAAAATTTTAACTACATACAGAAACAGACGTCAACTACTGTTTTGCAATATATACAAATATCAACTCAATGTTGTACACCTTAAATAATTATGCTATTATGGCAATTCTACTTCAATTTTAAAAATAACATCTAAAAAAAACAGGGAAAGAGTTGAAAATATTCATGAGCCCATTGTAAGATATAGCGGTGTACCGATGAAGATTTAGGACCATGGGTAGGGAAAAGGAACAGACATATTTATTTGTTTAATGTTCAAAGAGTGCACATGGAGATTCTTTTTACTATCTAGGTATCATCAATTCCTGTTTAAACCCAGGTACAGCGTCTTGGGTTTTTTTTTTTAATTTTTTTTAATGTTTATTTATTTTTGAGACAGAGAGAGACAGAGCATCAACAGGGGAGGGTCAGAGAGAGAGGGAGACACTGAATCCAAAACAGGTTCCAGGCTCTGAGCTGTCAGCACAGAGCCTGATGCAGGGCTCGAATTCATGGATAGTGAGATCATGACCTGAGCCAAAGTTGGACGCTTAACTGACTGAGCCACTGAGGTGCCCCAACGTCTTATTGTTTTTTTATTATTAATGCTCCCTTCCTAGCGAACTTGTCTAATACAATGCTGTTATTACTCATAATGCCATGACTCTTCAGAACCTTATTGTATTGGAAAAAATATAGACCATTTTTGATTCTGAAAACAAACAAAACCTCATTAATAATATAAGGGGCAGGGGGAAGACAACTTATAAACACGGATAAACTTTAAAGCCAGTTCAAATCTACATAAAATATTTTTAATATTAGTGACAGAAATACAGATAACTTGAAATAAAGGCATGGAATTCTTTAAGAAAAGTCAGTATCCTAAAGCATTCAATTCTCCCAGAGTGAGTTTATGTGCCAGCCATGTTTGAATGGACAGGATTCATGAGATATCACTTTCAACCATCTTTAATATTTGTCTCCTACTCTCAATTTAAGTGTATTTCCTGGGACCAGTTCTTTCCTTGCTTTTGGATGAAATTACAAGTTCTGTTCATTTTCTTGTCACTTTTGGTAACAAAATACCTTTGGGTTAGAAATCAGTAAATTTTGTCCAGCACTGTAAATGTATTTGTTTGCTAGGGTTGCCATAACAAAATAACAGTCTAGATGGCTCCAATGGCAAGTTTTCTCACTGTTCTGGAGGCTAGAAGTCTAAATCTACCTGTTAGCACTATTATTTCTTCTGAGGTCTCTCTCCTTGGCTTGTAGATGGCCATCTGCTCTTGTCTTCACATGGTCTTCCCCCTGTTCTGGTCTGTGGACTCCTCTCTTGTAATAACACTAGTCATACAGAATTAGGGTCCACCCTAAGGACCTCATTTAGCTTTAATTGCTCCTTTAAAGGCATCATCCCCAACTACAGCGGCATTCTGAGGTCCAGGGCATTAGGTCTGAAACACAAGAATTTCAGGGTGGGGTGGAGGACACAAGTCAAGCCCTAACAATAACCAAACTTTAAACTGTTCAAAGCTACAGGTATCATCCCTTCTCAGAGCTTCAGCTTGTTGACTGCTAAGCACTTGGAAGATGGACATTTACTGACTTGTAGTCATTGTTCTTTGTGCCTTGTGCTTGTGCTCATTTGCCATCTGGGAGCCATGAACTTTGACCTCTCCAAGATCAAAACAGATGGGAGAAAGAAAAGAAAGGAAACGGCTTTTTATTTGACCAGTGAGCACCACCCTCTGCACCAGCCAGATATTTATTGCTAATTTGTTCTTAGGGTCTTCTTGTGAGTTCTTTGGGGAATTCCCTAAAATAGTTTCACTTGTAGTTCTCTTGGTGACAAGAATACACTCTTTGGTTAGCCACTGAATATTTTCTCCTGGCCTCTGCTTTTTCTTGATCAAAATTTTCTGTTTAGAGAAAAAACTGGGCATCTCTTTATATATTTATGAAGATATAATCTCTAATATATGCTAAGATTAAAAAAATTAAGGTGCACATGAATATATTTGTGTAAGGCAGAAAATTTTGCTGCCTACATAGCAAAATGTTACATGATTAAATTTTGGGAGGGGGGCGCCTGGGTGGCGCAGTCGGTTAAGCGTCCGACTTCAGCCAGGTCACGATCTTGCGGTCCGTGAGTTCGAGCCCCGCGTCGGGCTCTGGGCTGATGGCTCAGAGCCTGGAGCCTGTTTCTGACTCTGTGTCTCCCTCTCTCTCTGCCCCTCCCCCGTTCATGCTCTGTCTCTCTCTGTCCCAAAAATAAATAAACGTTGAAAAAAAAAAAATTAAAAAAAAAAAAATTTTGGGAGGGAACCTGAGAGGCTACAAAAGAGGATCTTTTATAATTCAACTATTTGTACCATTTTATACAATGTGTACAGGTAAAAAAGTTATTTTGGGATATAATAATTTTCATTCTGTTAAAATGAAAATTTTCATTCTGTTAAAATGTCATCATTTAGGGTGTGCCTATAGATTTTTATTTAGTTGCAAAAAGATAAAATGAAGACACACAACAATTTTCTTTAAGAAATAATAATAGCTGCCATTTAATGAGTACTTAACATTTGTCAGGAGTTTAAATTTGTTATTCATACTCCTAGAAGATATACAGCATATCGTTTACATAAAGGCAATGAAGTTTTATATAAGAAAATTTTTATATATGAAAATTTATATATGAAAATTTATAAAATGAAAATTTTCATTCTGTTAATATGTCATCATTTAGGGTGTGCCTATAGATTTTTATTTAGTTGCAAAAAGATAAAATGAAGACACACAACAATTTTCTTTAAGAAATAATAATAGCTGCCATTTAATGAGTACTTAACATTTGTCAGGAGTTTAAATTTGTCATTCATACTCCTAGAAGATATACAGCATATCGTTTACATAAAGGCAATGAAGTTTTAAAAAGTTATATAATTTTTGCAAGGTTACAAATAGCGTTAGAAAACAGAAATGGGAAGATTTTAATCCAAATATATCTCTAAAGTATGTAGTTATCAAATTAGATACAGAAAGCAATGGGCAGAGCAAAGCATACCATGCAAAATCTTTTAGCAACCAGGAACTTGCTTTTTTCTTTGGAAAGGATCCTGAATCTCTCAATACAGGGGACAACAGGGGGAATTAAATCAGAAAGAGAACAACCATTTTTAAAAATTATCTGTGAATAAGTTAACTGTTTCTATATTGTCCATCAAATATGCAAACACATCCTAAAAATGAACAAAACACTCCCCATTTCCTATCATGAAACCTCCCAACATGCAGAAATACCTCCATAATTTGTGCAATGTAATATAAAATGTGGGGGATGATTGTTAAAAATTAGTAATTTCAACATGGTAACAGCAGAGCATTAAACCAAGCAGAGAGTGCTTGAAGGTGGGGCTTTGAGCGATTATATAAAGTCACATACCCATGAAGCCTGCCCTTCTGCCCCACCCCCATCCCATCAGCCCCATATACCCTTAGCTTAATCATGACCTCTTCATGTCCATTAACACAAAATCATGCTGTCGTTGAATGCATCAGGAAGTATTTGCAACACCACATTCTCTTGGTATTCCTACCCCTTTCCTTTATAATTTTTGCTATTTATCTTCTTTTGTCTCCTAATCTATAAATACCTTAGGGCTCTACCCTCAATTTTTTCTGTATGGATACTCATTCAATTGATATTCTCATCCAGTTCCATCATTTTAAATACCATCTATATAAGCAGATAACTCTAAAATTTGCATATCTTATTCAGTCCTTTCTCCCAAACTATAGACATGAATATCTTCCTCCTCGACCTGTTTTGGATAAATATCCAAGAAGTGCCTTTAATTTAAGAAATAATAAATTGAACTTCTCATGTCCTCCACTAAAAACAAAACAAACACAAACTTTTCCATACACTCCTTCCCATGTCAGTAGATATCAACTGAAATCTTCCAATTACATAAGCCAAAACCTTGGAATCTTTGTGTTTATCTTACAATCTGTATCCAATCTAATAGCAAATCATGTGTCTTAATCTTCATAAGATATCCAGAAACCAACTATGGTCATGAAATCCACTGCCAATATCCTGCCGACCTTCATTATCACCAATCTGTGGAATTATTGCAATGGCCTCTTACATACTGCTTTGTTTCTTCCTTCATCCCTACAGTCATCACCAAAACTTTTTTTTAAGCGTACTTATTTGCATATTTTGATAGAGAGACACACACATGCAATATCAGGGGAGAGGCACAGAGAGAAGGAGAGAATCCAAAGCAGCCTCCTCCTGTTAGCATAGAGCCTGATATGGGGCTCAAATCCATGAACCATGAGACCATGACCTGAGCCAAAACCAAGAGTCAGACACTTAACTGACTGAGCCAGGCAGGTGCCCCTAAAGTCATCATTTTAATGTGTTCCTCTGTTCCATACCCTATAATGAGTCCTTATTGTACTCAGAATAAGAGGCCAAATCTCCACAGTGGCCTAATGACTGATAGGCCCCTCAGTCATTTCACCCCTTGCTACCTTTCTCACCACCTCACCCTACTGTCTCCCCAGCTCACTCCACTTCAGTAATACAAGGTTCCATGTAGTACCTCAAACATACTTATCAGGCTCCTACCCTAGAGCTTTTGTTCTAGTTGGTCCCTCCAGCTAGCACATTCCCCAGATATCCCATTCACTTAAGTTCTAATCAACTCATTCCTCAAAACTTGCCATAAAACTTGACCTCATCACCTTACTTAATCCTGCTATCAGGTACTACCTGGCACCCTCCCTCATGCACTGTGTATCTCCCTCACTACTCTGTTATTCGTGTCTCCTCAACACAATAAATTACTGATTATTATTTTTAATATCTATCTCCTTATGCCCAGACATCAATGAAAGATTCACAGGGCACATTTCGTTCAATGTTGTACTCTAAGTTATGCAGATGCCTAGAGTAGTAACTGGAACCCACTAGATGCTACATAAATACTGATTAAATAAGCTCAAAAATATTTTCTAAAACAATGTGATTTACATTGTTATGCTTCTTCCAATGTTTCCATTTTCAGTTTACGTATTAAAAAATCTTTAACCTTGACAATGATAGAACAATGTTTTTATAACCTCTTTCACCTTGGCATTCAAAAAGTCTGAATTCTTAGAGTTCTTTTACTAGGCTAATTCATGCTTGGGAATTGAACTCCTAGCTTTGCAGAATATGCATTTTCGGGGAATACCTCATGATATTGAGTAATAGACTTTTTACTAAAATATATGTATGTACACACACACACACACACACACACACACACAATCAGAGAAAAAGAACCTTTGTGATGTTTCATGATCACTGTGACAGAAGAACATTTAATTACCCAGTAAGTGGCCTAGGACAAGGCACCCTCCTGGTCACATCTGCCCTAGCCATGATTAATGGCTAATCAACAAGTGGTAAATGTATGAAATGCATTGCCTTTCATTACAGATTTACACTTGAAAATATAGAAGGCAAACTGATTCTAATTTTATCAAATAATGTCACAAAGAAAATAAATTAACTGTATGTCCCAGTGTTGTATTTATCAACTTGCATTCATCCAAGCAAAAACTAGTGTCCTTCTCAGCATACAGCATCTCCTTAATAAATATTTTTGTTATGAATACATGACTGAATTGAAATGTTAACAAGAAGCCCAGCAAAATTAATAAAAATAGCAAGGCTGCCCTATATTCTAATATATTCTGCAAATAGACTGCCATGTTAAAAAGAAAAATAAATGAATAGTCTTCCTTTTTAAAATTTTTTAAATTTTATTTTAGAGAAGAGAGAGAGAAAGCATGCGCAGGGGAGAGGGGCAGAGAGAGCAAAAGAATCCCAAGCAGGTTCCATGCTCAGTGCAGAGCCCAATGTGGGGTTTGATCCCACAACCCTGGGATCATAACCTGAGCCAAAATCATGAGTTGGATACTCAATCGACTGAGCCACCCAGGCACCCCTAATCTTTGTCCTTTTTAAGAGAATCAGTCTTGTTGTAGAGTGGAAAATGGTTCAGAGTGGGGCAAAAAATGGACAAAGAAAGATAAGTAAGACAATATATGGCAATGTTCCTTTGCAAAATTATAGTTCCTCAGAGTATTAACATTCAGAAAGGAGAACAGAGGCACGGTCTGCATTGGAATGATCCAAGATCCAGTGGGTCCTGAATGCCAATACCATCAAGAGATTTTACTGAAGCACTGCTACATGCACAAGTTTGGTGATCAAGTAAGAAAGTAACATAGAACAACATATTTTTAGCAGGATCCATAAGATAGCTGCACAATACAGTGATATGACAAAATCAGTGAGAACAACAAGAAAAGAATCAATGAGAACACGTTTTAAAAAGAGACATTGATGATTGGTTACTTTTTTTTGAAATTGAAGTATCTGTGAGATACAGGAGTAGAATGTAGAAAAACTGAGTAAGAAAAGAGGTCTTGGCCAGAGATAAGCTTTACAAGCCATCACAAACTAAGAACATGGATGAGATATTGGAGAACTGTATTTAATAACAAAATGCATTTCATAACCAGAAAACCTCTCCACAAAGGCAGAAGACAAAACAATTTTATTACTGAATAAGCATTAAATCTGAATGGGATATGACTTACTGAACGATTTTCTACCTCAATACCCGGGGTTCACTTTTTCGCCACGTCAAAGAATGAAGAGGTAGACACAAAATGAGCAGCAGGCTTGTTAGAGTTTAAGATCAGAAAGTAAAAATACTATGGAAATTCTAGGGGACGTTCGAAAGTGAATGCTGGTGACTATAGCCAAGCGTCCTTGTTTTAGAAGGTTCTGGTCAGCCCTCCCCTCCCTTCCCCTCCCCATCCCTCAGCCCTGTTCCCTCTGAGGTCCTACCCTTATTGGCTTGATAGCTCTAGGTGCTGGCTTGTCCATTCTTGAATGGATTGATTCCATTGTATGAGGGGTGGCCTACGGCCATATCATTCCACGTGGGTTATAAGTTTTATGGTCTACTACTTAATTTTAGTCAGGTCTTTTGTAAAATTCCTGTGGAGAACATGTGGGGGAGTGGGTGGTGTCTGTTGCATTCTTAAGAGGAACTTTAAGCCTGAGGGGGGTCTACTAAGGTCAGACACTCCCAGCATTTTTCTAAAATCTGTGTTTTTCCCCCACCCAGGGACCTCAGGTCCTAATCTTTCCCTCTCTGCCTGCTGAATTCTATCTATGGTAGCATCACAGGCAATCTGCTCAAAGATTACAAAGACAAAGAATTCTCACCCTTTCATAAAGATAAGTGCATACAATTCATTACACAGAGGTTCTCAAGATTAATAGTAATTAGCCCTCAGGTAAAAGAATTCGACAGCACCCTTTACCACACAGCCTATCCTAAATTCAGCTGGAATTGGTGACCATCTGTGTTAGTTACTTGGCTTTCTAAAAAGGAAAAACAACCTTGACATAGCTTTATGATACAAAGTAGTTCTGCAACTTGGAGGCAGACTCCAGATGAAGTTAGGCTCCTAACCATTCTCAGGAACTGAGAAATAGAGGCTGGAAATTCCCTATTTTACATCCCAAAGAGATGGCTCTCAGGTCCTTGAGAAAAACATTCTTGGGATTTAAATTTTAGCTTTTTGAAAACTTCACACACACTTCAAAGCAATGGAAAACTAACCTACATGTTCTTTAAAGTAAAGGCTCTAAAAAATGGCAGAGGGAAGCGAAAATGCCAGAGGAATCTCTATCCTCACCTTCAATAAGTAGAATTAAGTCACTTACTTTGAATTTGTATGGGCGATTACAAAGATCATTTAGTGAGAGAATGCAAGTTTAAGGAGTAACTGAGGGCAATCCCTAAGAGGAACCAATACTTGACATTTAGATGGGGAAGGAATCAGCAGTAACTAAGAATATATGTGACCACTATTCCAAGTTGGCACGGGTGGCTAGGTTTTAAAAACACACAAAGAGAAAACTGAACCTATTTTTAATAAAAGGTAACACTGTTCTATGAACTGAACCATATGCCTCCAAATTCATACATTGAAGCACTAACCCCCAATATGACTGTGCTTGGAGGTGCATTAAATGAGGTGTTAAGGGTGGGGCCCTGATCCCATAGGGCTGGTGTCCTTTTAAGAAGAGGAGAGGGCACCAGAGCTTGCCTGCTCTCTTTCTCAATCTCTACACACACACACACACACACACACACACACACACACAGAGACCCAATGACAACACACCAAGAAGGCACTGTGCGCAAGCCACAGAGAGGCCTTAGGAGAAACCAACCCTGTTTGCTCCTTGATCTTGGGCATCCAGCCTCCAGAACTGAGAGCAAACAAATGTCTGTTGTTCAAGATGTCCAGTATGTGGTATCCTGTTATGGCAGCCCTAGGACCTGAATACACACAATAACAAGTTAAGATATTCTTGAGAAAAGGGAGCTAACCAAAGACTTGATAAGGAAAAGCATCCAGAGGACAACTGGAGGAAATGCCCTTGACAGAAAAAGACAAACGGAGACGGATCTGTAGACTTTGTGAAGAAATTCCCATCACATGACTGCTTCTGTTTCTCAAGAAATATGATGTTGTCATCAGCTGAATAGGATGCTGGCTGAGGGGGTGGAAGAGATTTGAGGTGGAGATGGAGAGAGTCACCATAATCCTAAAAGAGCATACATAGCAGTGAGACAGGGTAGCATTCCAATGACCTTTCTGATCAGATGCTTAAATCTCATGCATTTGTCCAGAAGCATTCTTTGGTTGGATGCATGGAAACAGACTGACCATGGAGTTCAAGGTAGTTAGTTGCACTTTCTCCAGGTGAGGATGCTGTAATGAGAGAGAGGCAGAAAAATGTGGGTATTTTCTTGACTGTGATATTGACAAGAGAGCCTGGGATTGAAAAGTAGTAGGCAAACCCAGGCGGGGGTTAATGAGTACCAAGAAAATGCTGGGGTCAATGAACCTGGTAACTGGGAAATGGCAGAAGAAATATTCAAGGGGGTGTATTGGATCAGGTAATATGAAAAGAGTAATGATGGAACCTGGAATACTCGGACTACTTTAGATTTTATTAGATTTCTGGACATTTCTGGGGATAAGATCCTTGAGATTGTTATGATTTGAATTGTGCCCTCTCATGCCCAAGATACGTTGAAGTTCTAAGCCCTGTTACCTGTAATTATGACCTCATTTAGTCAGGTGTCATTATGAAAAGAGAGAAATTTGGTCACAGGGATAACATCATGTGAAGAAAGAGGCAGAGATTGGAGTCATGTATCTATAAGCCAAAAATGCCTGAGGCTATCGGAAGCTCAAAGAAATAAGGAAGGATCCTCACCTATAGGATTCAGAGGGACCTGACAATACACTGATTCCCAATTTTTAGCCTTCAGAACTGTGAAATAATTCATCTGTTTTTTTAAGCCACCCACTTTATGCTACTTTGTTCCCATAGCTGTAGGAAATTAATCCAGTGATGTTACCATAGGAGTGAGGAATTAAGTGGGGTAGAGAAATTGTTTTCTGAAAGTTAAGTCAAAAAAATGGAAAGGCAAAAAAAAAGCCACAATATGTGATAGTTCATCCATATGCTTATTTTCCTCACCGATGATAAAGATCTCATTCAATATGGTAGAACGATGAGATCAGAAGGGCATGAATAAGGTGACTTAGCTGGTGCAACATGACCCTCAGGTGGGTAGTTTTGGTTTTGGGTGTTTCCAGGAGTGTTTCCAGGAGTACTGATCTAAAAACAATGACAGAGAGATTCTGATGCCTATCTCCTGACCTTAAACTTCTGACACTGGTGAATGAACCAGGGGTGAGTTACTTCCATAGTCCTTAAGTTGAGAAATCAAACCCATTGTTCTGGTCTCATCTGCTTCACTGTGTTGTATTATGGCCTTCACAATGCTGATATTTGGTGCTAGATCAAATAGTCTATTGCTATGGACCAAATTGTGTCCCCCCCAGAATTCTTATGTTGAAGCCCTAACTCTGAAGGTGACAGTATTTGGGGATGGAACCTTTGACAGATAATTAAGAGTGGATTATTACTAAAGGAATAATTCGAATATAGTTGTCCAAGATTGTCCATACATCTTGGTTGCAGCCAAGAAATTCATATATACATGAATACTGTTCATATATGTTCCCTCTGAATATATGTATTTTTATATACACGTGCATATATATGTGTATATGCATAAATGTATGTGCCTCTGAGTGTCTGCTGTATATCCATGTACTCAGGTAATTTTTTTTATAACCTGTCAGGTTTGGAAAACATAATTTAGATCTTATCACTCAAAACTGCTTTCTGTTTGAGCTAGGAGCCATGAGAAGTGCAGGACATGAACCCAACCCACATCTACTGCATCTGAATGTTTAATTTCGCAAGATCCAAAGCTCAGTCATGCTAACAAAGCATGAGAGGCACTGTTCACAGATACCCAAGGGATCTTACAGAGTACAGAGATGAAGTCAGAGATCGTAGATCACGTATCATGAGAGCATGTCAAGAGTTACTATATGAACTTCAGGCAAACGCAAGGAATTCAAGATGGAATGGCAAGGTACCAATAAACAGATCCAACCAGGCAACTAAAACCCAGGATCAGGCAATTTTAAATATCAGTGAGATGTGTAATGGTGACCAAGTTCTTCCAGGCTGTGAGAAGATGAGAACCACACACATGGGAAAACTCAGAAACTCTTGGAAAACTCAGCAACTCTTTCATAACCCAGGAAATCAAAGTGTTAAAAAATGTTAAGAAACACAGGTGGTCTTTAATGGGTTTTGGTAAAAACCATCATCTGGAAGAGATGAGAAACAATACCAACAAGCTTGCACTCATTGCACTCTACATTTTGGGTAATAAGAATATTCCAAGAAAAGTAAAAGGTTAGGAAAAACAATGATAGTCTTCATGCAAAATAAAATCCTACATGGTTGGTTTGGGGAGCCTTCTCTAGCTGAACCTGTGTTAAAATCAAGGACAAAAAATAGAGAAGCTGGTGATTCAAGACCAGGGTCTGACGGTTCCAAGTGGATTACTATGGTGGTGATGGGTTTGCCTTCCCAGGCTGCTTGCTGCACAGCTGAGGGCGAGCATGTACGCTCTCACCACAGGCCCTTTACGTACTCAATCTTTCAAAGGGCAGAGTGCACTCTAAGAACAGTACAGGTGTAACTGGCTTGCGTGGAGGACAGAACTGCAAAGCCAGTGTGATTCGAATTAAAAAGCCTTCACCGGTACTAAAGGATGGGAACTACGTATTTATTTATTTATTTTTTAATTTTTTTTCAACATTTATTTATTTTTGGGACAGAGAGAGACAGAGCATGAACGGGGGAGGGGCAGAGAGAGAGGGAGACACAGAATCGGAAACAGGCTCCAGGCTCTGAGCCATCAGCCCAGAGCCCGACGCGGGGCTCGAACTCACGGACCGCGAGATCGTGACCTGGCTGAAGTCGGACGCTTAACCGACTGCGCCACCCAGGCGCCCCTGGAACTACGTATTTAAACTACTTGTTAAAGGTTCATTGTTTAAAACAGCTTTTTTTTTTTTCTGTCCCAAATTAGCTGCCAAATTTGCCTCCTTGACTGAGTTCAAATGATAATTGCCACCTTGCCAAAACCCGTATTTAAATTTCATCTCTGAGAGGTTTAAAAGTACTACCTAGGGCATATGCATCCAAATTTCATGCTCAAAGCGTATGTTTCGCCAGCAAAATTATGTCTATATTCTGACTTTAAAAGTGTCAAAGGTTGTGTTATAAAAAGATATGAAATGAGGATTGAAATAGTACCAGGGAGTTTTACATCCAACACTCACCACTACCTACAGATCTGAAGAAGAACCATAATACAGTTTGCCTAATTTCCATTCAAAAAGAACCCAGGAGCTTACAGGAGCTCTTGATTACGTGAGAAATGTATTAAAAAGAAAGAGAGGCCACAAGTGGCATCAGGGAATGGGGTTTTCAACCCTTTTTTGTTTTAATTGGAAGAAGCAGTTTGCAAAGAGGAAAACACTGAAAATAAAAAAAATTTAAAAAACTTGCTCTGAACGCTCTGTAAGCATCATTGTTGTGATGATAAAAATGTAACGCTGAGATGCAGTGGTATTTGTGAGAGCATATTCACGTGCTAGGATTTGGAAGGAGTCCTGGCCCAGCACGCAGCTTTCAGGAGGCCCTAGATTGTGTACCCCAGGCTTCCCGCGCAGAAAAATTCCTGCTGAGGAACAAGGCAGATGAGAACTGTCACGTCAGGATGGCACCAATGCTCCAAGCCAGAGCAAACCAGCCAAAAAAGTTAAATTTTAATAAAATTCCAGATGTAACACCCGTGTATCTGAGTGACTCTAATGGTGTTCTTTCATACCTTGAAACATGAGCTTACATACAGTTTAACACTTAGATAATGTGCATCTCATTTAAACAGCAACGGACTTTGAACAACATAATCCACTGTGTGCAATGCAAAGTGGAAAGTCTTATTTTTGGCTCTGCTATGGTTTGTTAACTATAGACTCATATTTCTACTGTGCATCAACACAGAACCATTCACAAGCTGCCTCCCTGACTCTTAAAGTTGAAAGAGGTGATTAGAAACTGAAATCATGTTCTGAAAAAGAGCCTCCTTTCTTCCCCTGCTTCTCCCAGGTTAGGTGAAAAATCCACAAGCGGAGAATTTCCACCCTGGGTGAATGTGTGTATTTTCATAGCCTAAAGGCAACATAATATCCTCGCTATTTTAGACAATTTTAAAGTCTTTTATATGGCACCAGAACATATTTAAGATTATTTGACTAAAGAAAACATCTAGGGAAAGGATTTTAGAGATAGAGTTCAAAGTTGTTCTTGAAATTGGGCAACACTGGGTTCATTTCTGTTCATTGCCATTTTCTGAAGAGAGGGTACAAGCTTTCTTCATCGACTCGAAGCAGCTATGGAACCCAGTGATTTAGAGGCACTAATCTAAAGGTTAAATAATGTTTAGTGGCCTTTACAAGAAAGCTTAAAAAGCACTGTACTGGAGATGAAAAAACCAACACCCATCTAATGCCATTCTAAAGATTCTTCTTGGCCACGTTATTTCTCTCTTCATGACCTCAATTTTGTCACCATTAAAACATCAACAGTGGAAGTGACCTCTGAGAGACACGCAATAAATTTTATGACTTGACTCAGTCCTTGGTCTATTACACCTGTTAGGAGTTGATCTATGTTACCACCCGAAAGATATGCTCAAGTCCTCACCCCCAGTATGTCAAAATGTGGACTTGAGAATAGCACATTATGTGCATGTTTTCAAGTTAAACGGCATCTGTAGATTAGACCCAAATCCAGTATGATTGATGTCCTTGTCCCAGGGAAACTTGTACACAGAGACATGCACCCAGAGAACACAATCTGAAGACGAAGGGAGAGACAGGAGTAATGTATCTACAAGCTACGGAAAGTCAAACACGGCCAGCAAGCCACCAGAAGCTAGGAAAAGACCCTCCCTTAAAGCCAGGAGGAGACAACTCTGCTGATACCTTGATTTCCGACATGTCGCCACCAGAACTGTGAGACAGTAAGTGCCTAAGGTTTAAGCTACCCCGTCTATTATATTTTGGTGTTCAGCTCCAACAACCTAACACAGGGCGTAAGCCAGACAAACAGCTCTGATATAATCCAGACTATAGATCCGTTATGGAAAAGCAGTGAGAACAGTGACCCAGTGTCTTTTCCCCACCCACAATCTGCCTTATGTTTGCTGACTTGCCCGATGTTGTTTCAGGGCTTTCTATCTTCATTTCCAGGCATGCCTGTTCTGGCCAGTAGTGTGGCCACACATGAATACTTTAACAGCCAAAGGTCCTCAGGGAAAATGACATGCTTTTAAGTTGCAGCTGAATATCTGATCAACTGAAGAGCTGTATTGACAAGAGTTTCCCAGAGCCTAGGTAGAAATATCTTAGAAAGGATAAATAACTTTAAAAAAATTCTTGTTCCAAGTGTACACCATCATCTGCCGCTCCTGTGTGTATTATTTGAGCAGTGAATTCACCTCCACAAAGCAGGGTAAAAAGACCCTGATGAAAATAGAAAACAATATTCCCTTCCCCAAGCCTCTCAAGTGTCACTCGTGACCCTAAAGCAGGATGTGTGATTCTAGCCTGTTGGCTAAATTGGTATTACTTAGATTTGAAAGTTTGCTTTAGCTTGACCCTCTGTGGCAGGTGTAGCTTAACTCTCCTAATCAAGCTTCTGGAAGACTGGCCTGCCATTCGACACACTGATTTCTAGCTGTTGCTTTAGCTCTTACACACGCCATTTATTATTTATTTTTTCCTCAAGGACCCCATCTAGCAATTCTCTTAGACTAGTAATTTTTACAGATTTCTTCTTGGCTATTGGACATCCCATCCATCTGTCTTTTTCTAGTAATTTTCTCTGTGCTGTCCTTTAGTGTCATTTTCAGCTTATCATTGTTCCTTGGAGCCTTAGAGGCTATTCCATAAAACCATCTTCTTTTTGTCTCACCCTGGTGCCTCGAGCACGGCTCATGCTTCATTGGCCCGCCGCTCACCCTAGGCATCAATGCTTATCCAGCCCGTGCTCATGGCTAGTGGCCCATGCGTAATGAGGACAGAGGCATACCCAAACGATGTGCTGATTAATGGGACGCAGTTGGAAAAAAATCCCTTCCTGATCCCTGTGATTGGAGAGATGGAGTTTTTAAAAAGACTTATTATGGACGACACTTAAAGATGTATGAAACAAATTTAAAGAAGAAAGTCAACTTACTTCTAAGGAAGGGTGCTAATAAATGTATTCTCAGTGTTCTGTGTCCTAAGAGATCATTTTTTTGGTCATATGATCAAATCAGGAAAACAACCAGCAGTAAGTAACAGATACCAAAAGACTCAATTTTTCCATTACTGATAAAGTTTGTCAAAAGGAGGAAAAAATTAGGGTGTTCTAAACAACATTATGCATAAGAAAAAAAGATAGGCGCAGCTTTTAAGCAAGAATAATGACAATAATAAGAGGACAGAAAAGTCTCTACATCATGGGGAGTAGAAAAGGTTTTCAGCTGCTATTTCTCACTGACAAGAACTGAGCAATGAGTGTAGCCGAGCTCCTTTGTCTACTGCGGAAAGAACAGCATAACATATTTGAGAGCTCTGTGAGCTTCCTTACCAGTCACTTTTATCTAGCACAGAGAATATTTTGAATATTTTCTATCTCTTTTCTTACTCCAAGGCCAGTTACATTTGTGACACAGTTAAAGCCATCCCCTTTGTTTTCTCGGTCTGCTGGAAATATTCAATAGCAGGTAGAACATGGCAGCAGGAAGAATAAAGAAGCACGTATGGTTTTATTATTGTTAATAATGAAAAACTCATTTTGTGGTCATATGAAGTAGGGATAATAGTTCTGGGAGCCTGATCTGCCACTCAATCCAAAGGTTAAATATTGTTGATCTCAGCTAACAGTGAAGACTGGATTGTTCTCCTCGATTCTCGACCCTAGCCCAGTAAGGGAATTACACAACCAGGGCCTTTGCTGTGGGACTTTATAATGCCCCCACCCCTTGAGGAAGAGATTGCTTCTCCCCATGCTGACATTGAGCTTGTCTGTGTGACTCGAAGGCAGGCAGGCATAGGGTATCCCAGGTCCCATCAGGAGCCTTACATGTGCCTGTGTGGTTTGGGCTGCAACTCCTGGAGACGGCATCTGTCAACATCAGAAAAGCATACTCCCATCAGCCATTAGCTCCATAATGAGAAAATGCTCAAAGGACCTTAGCCTGACCTGCACTGTGAAGAAAAACCATAACCTCTGACCTGCGGTCCTGTGAATGAGAAAGATTTCAAAGACAAAGCCCCTGAAATATTGGGGGTGTTTGTTTCACACTGTTATGGCAGCAGAAATCTTACATCCTCCTTAACCCTGGTGACTTTACTCTCATGGGCGGTTGGGGTAAGCATGAACATATAACGCTATTCTAGATTTTATACGGTGTGTACAAGGAAATGGGCTTAGGGGGAGAATTTTCCTTGCTAAAAAAAGGCTAACAGCAGGAAATGATCTCCTATCCCATCTGTGTGGTCATGCAGCAACCATCCCACTACCAACAGGTAAAGCCGAAAAAAAAAGCTAGCACTCTCAGGATGATTCAGGAACAACAACAACAACAACAACAATGCAAAGAACCTGTGTCTTTAATAACGTTGGTGAACTGCTAAAAGGATCAGTTTGTTAAGTCTGGAACTATCATCAAATGACATTCTGGTACCTGCAACTGAAAAGATCTTATATGAAACAAATATAAGTAGACGTAATGTAGCAAATGCATCTGTTTTTAGTTTTAGAGAACTAAGAGGGTCACAAAAAATTTTCTGTAAAGGGTCAAATATTAAATATTTTAGGTTGTGTGGGACATGTATTTTCTGTTGCAGTTACTCAAATCTACCAATGTAGTACATAGATAATATATAAATGACGTGACTGCATTACAAGGAAACTTTATTCACAAAAACTAAGGCCAGTGGCTGGATTTAACCTATAGGGTATAGTTCGCTGACTACTGTGAAATGAGGGATAATGAAAGCTGCAATGATAATCCATTAATTGGCATGTATTACAGAGAGATTTTATTTGGATGAAAATAACACACTAAATGGGACAATATATACTTACAGCTCTTCCTCAGGGAAGATTATACCCAATTACCCAAAAATGACCTAAAAAAAAAAAAAGACACTAGCTAGTCAATTGTTAGTTGTCTTTTCAGGGCAAAAGGTTTGACAGAGAGGACATCTGCTTCTAGCAATATGGAGATGTAGATAGTCTGAGATCATCTAAAATACTAAACAGTTGGATAAAAATAATGATAATACTTGTTATCATCATGTTCAAAGGAAAGAGAAAATACTCCATGAGCTACCAGGAACAAGTCAGTCAATGACTGTATCAAAACATGCAAATACTACACTGACATGAGAGCTCTCATGATCAGGACAGAACAGGACACGAAAGTCCTATGAGCAGTAGTTATCCTGAACCAGCAACCGCAGGGGAGCCGAGCCATGTAACCCTGAGCATGACTCTCCAAGTAGACTAATTTGCTTCAAGACGTAGTAGCTCTGAATCTGATCAGAGGCAGACACAATTTCTTCCCTTTAGGCTGGGAAAAAAAGTCATCCTTTACAAATTACAAACTTTCCAAAAGCAAAGATTAAAGCAAGAAGGATGTGACACAGTATCTTCAAAGGGATTTAAAACAAAACAAAACAAAACAAAAAAACCTGACACCCTGACCAGAAATTTTTTTTCATAAGTGACAATGAGCTTGTTTTAAGGGGGGAAAGAAAAAGATGGTTGACAGCAAATCGCCCTTCACTAAAGGACCTCCTGCAGTCTATGTCTCAAGAGGCAAAGACAGCGACACTAGAACCATATTAGGAGATGAAAGAAGCAGAAGCAAGTGATATACGAACATGTTGGAAAATGGAAACAAATACTGGAGGCATCTCATTAATGCATGTGATGTGTGGGGTTTAAGAACTTAAGGGGCACCCGGGTGTCTCAGTCAGTTAAGGTCTGACTTCAGCTAAGGTCATGATTGCGCGGTTTTGAGTTCATTTTGAGTTCTGACAGCTCAGAGCCTGGAGCCTGCTTCAGATTCTGTGTCTCCCTCTCTTCCTGCCCCTCCCCCACTTGCACTCTCTTTTTCTCAAATATAAACATTAAAAAAAAAACTTTTTATGGCGCAAAAACTGACACTCAGATCAATGAAATGGAATAGAGAAACCAGAAATGGACCCACCAGCATAGGGCCAACTAATCTTTGACAAAGCAGGAAAGAATCTCCAATGGAATAAAGACATTCTCTTCAGCAAGTGCGAAAACTGGACAGCAACATGCAGGAAAATGAACCTGGAACACTTTCTTACACCATACACAAAAGTAAACTCAAAATGGATGAAAGACCTAAATTTAAGACAGGAAGCCATCAAAATCCTCAAGGAGAAAGCAGGGAAAACCTCTTTGACCTTGGCCACAAGAACTTCTTACTTAAGACATCTCCAGAGGCAAGGGAAACCAAAGCAAAAATGAACTATTGGGACCTCATCAAAAAAAAAACCTTCAGCATAGCGAAGGAAATTATCAACAAAACTAAAAGACAATCGGCAGAATGTGAGGAAATATTTGCAAATGACATATCCGATAAAATGTTAGTATCCAAAATCTATAGAGAACTTATCAATCTCAACACCCAAAAAATGAATAATCCAGTGAAGAAATGGGCAAAAGTCATGAATAGACACTTCTCCAAATTAGACATCCAGATGGTGAACATACACATGAAATAATGTTCAACATAACTCATCATCAGGGAAATATAAAAACCACAATGAGATATCACCTCACCCCTGTCAGAATGGCTAACATTAACAACTCAAGCAACAACAGATGTTGGTGAGGATGTGGAGAGAGAGGATCTCTTTTGCACTACTGGTGGGAATGCAAGCTGGTGCAGCCACTCTGGAAAACAGCATGACGGTTCCTCAAAAAACTAAAAATAGAACTATCCTACAACCCAGCAACCGCACTACTAGGTATTTAGCCAAGGGATACAGGTATGCTGTTTCAAAGGGGCATATGTACCCCAAGTATTATGGCAGCACTATCAACAATAGCCAAAGTATGGAAAGAGCCCCAAAGTCCATCAATGGATGAATGGATAAAGAAGATGTGGTCTATACATAAAAAATTAAACTTAGATGATAAAAATCAATTCTCTAGTTTCAACAACCTAAAATATCTTAAATGGTTGTGGACATTAATTTCTATCCTTGTTTTTCAAATACACATATATGTATTATATATGTAAGTTATTTATAGACATATATATGAAAATACATAAATTATTTGAAATATACATACATATGATATGTGTGTGTGTATATATATATATATATACACATATATATATTACTTAGAAGATAAGAAGTAAAAGTTTGTAAAAGCGAAGTTTAAGATACTAAACTTAATTTCTGCTTTTTTCCCTTTCCCTCAGTGCTTCTCAAAATGCAGTTTCTGTTCACTTCTTCAGGCAATATATGCCCTGGGTGGAGTTTAATCATCTGCCACCAACATGTTATTTCTAAGCAGAATACTTCCATCTCACTTAAAGCCCAACAAACTAAGCTCGAAAGTGTATCGTGACAGGAAGAAAAATCAGAATTTTCAAGTGGATTTCATCTTATCCATGGCTAATCCCCAAGGATGACAGACCATCTGAACACTGTGTGCTGTGGCATCTTGTACACAATTTAATGAGTGGGTTTTTTTGTTGTTCCTCATTGGAAATGGAGTTTCTAGGCAGCTGCTCATCCCAAAAACACTACAGTCCTCACGTTGCTTTGCTTTTCTTTACTGCTGGGTACCTGTTGTCCTGTGGGTGTTATGCACACACAACTTCTTCCTTTCTTTTTGGCCTTCTGTTTCAGGATCACAATGGAGAATTTCTTTTAGAAGCCTAAATAAAGTCTATTTTTTTTTTCTGACTCTGAATCACCAACTAAGGTATACTCAAAAGTAGGGACTTTCTTCTATTTGAGTTTCTGCCCACCAGAGGAAAAATATTTTATTCTCTTTTTTCCCTGTTTCAGTTTTCATCTTGTGGTTCCCTTTCCTTTGATACAGTGATTACATTTTCTCGTTAGTCGACTCTACCATCAGCCACCGGGGTCCATTCTCTTCTCTCATTCCTACCGGGCACATCACTTTGTCCCGCAAGCCCATCATCGAGAACCTGCTGAATATTCCTCCAGTACTCTAACCGGGAGTCCTTTGTGCAGACCTGCTCTTATTTTCTGCTTCACTAGTCTTTGTTCAGCATTAATTTTGCAGACTTCAAGGGAGAAGTTACATGTTTGTTCGTTTTGCTGCTTGAGTACACAATATTGTGAACCACTGAGAAAAACCCACATTTTAGCCATAAAAAAGCTCAAACTCAGAATTCTAACAGCAACCTGATCATCGGCAGTCTGATCATCAACGAGAATTGTATGTCTATTTAAAGCTTACCTAGACCCCATACGGTTTTCTGGGAAAAGAAATGGTAACTAGCAGATTCACTTATTCCTATCTGCCCCTGATGCATTGTTTCAGCAAAGGATTGGCAGAATTCTGAAATTTCTTTTAGGGTATGTTTTTCCATCGTCTCCCTTTGAAACTTGGTGTTCATACTGAATAGCCTTCACAGATCATAATTGGTATCATCATTGTAATAATAATAACAACCATAGCGAGCATCATTATCAACATCTGATCTTTATTGTAGTTATGGCCCCTGAAACTGAGAGGCACTGTGCAACGGAAATTAAACGTAGTAAAAAATCAGTCATTCTCTATTTCTCTACGTCTTTACCATTATTACAATATCTTTCCCTTTTTTTCCTCAGTCTTCCCATCTTCAAGCCTAGAGTGACCTTACATCCTGGGTTACCAAAGTTGGCCTTGGCTCATACCCATTATACAAACATAATTATTAATGGAGCTTCCTCTTATGTTCACAAGAGCTCTAGTTTCGGGTCCTTATGTGATTACTTAAACCCCAGAGGAGGGTGATCCTACCTTTATGAAACTATCCCAAAAGGCTACCGAACTGAAATTCTATTAAGACAAATAGCCATTTAAGAAGATAAAGATAAGTAGGGAAATAGAAGAAAGATCACTAGTGCTACTGGGGTCTCCATTTTTTTAATGAAAACAAGGTGAAAAATATTCTCTCCCCCACTCTCCTTGATTCCATCAGCTCTTAGGCAGCCAAATAAAATCCTGTAACAGAAAACCCAAAATACAACTGGTTTAAATGCCCAAGGGTTGATTCTATTAAGTAAAAAGAGGCCCGTGAAAAAGATCTGTGTTTGGTATGAAAGTTTCTATTCCTCAGAGACCAAGCTCCATCTAAGTAACCATACTAGCGTGGCTCCCATCCTTGAGGTCGCTCTGAGATCCAAGATGGCTGCCCAAGCGCCCATCTTTCTACTTGCATTGAAGCCAAAAGGACTAAAGGAGGAAGAACACATGAAGGATGAAGACACAGGTACACAGTTGCACACATCCAATTGTTTGACTGAGTACCTACCCGCTTTTCAACTGCCTTTATTCAAAGCCCCCTTAACTCTTGTTATCATTGGTCAACACTGAGTCACACCCAAGGAGAGAGATCACAGCTAACGAGAAGGTGAATTACCAAAGTTCTCCTTTAGCTGGGTATTGCATTCTCAATAATGCGTGTGTCCTGCTGGCATGGAAGTGTGGGCAGGTAGGTGTTGGTAAGTACAGCTGTCATCTCTGAACATCCCTTGCCACAACACAGTGCTCTGGAGGGCTTGCAGCATGGGGTCTGTGCCAGACTCCTTGCTAAACATGTGCATGAATTATTTTAATCTTACTATGACTTAGTTTCCTACTAGGGAGACTGTGACAGTTTACTTCAGAGAGCTGCCTTGAGGACTGAGTTAATAAGTATCAAGTAGTCTGAATAGTTCCTGACATATGCTATGCTTTCTATAAACATGGTGACACTTCCATGTCCTTAAGTAACTGCCCTTAGTATAGTGTCTCATTCAATAACCCGCCTTAAATGCAATAGAGTACCGAAATTCCGGAGCCTCTCTTTAACTCTATTTGTTAAGTTTAATAAACAATGTCCGTTAAGTTTCATTCAATTCATTAGCATAAACTCTATAAATTCTCAGAACAGCACAGGTAGATTAAGGAGTTTGAGAATTTCAGAGCCCAGTGAAGCTGGTATCCAGGGATATTCCCTTCAGAAGAAGCTGGCAAGCTATCTTCCAAAAGGTCTCATAGCGTAAAACACATCATGCTGGTGAATTTATGCAAGGTTGGGCTCTCATCCCTGCAGGCTCAGAAATCTTAATAGCTCACGCAAGGGGATTGGTCTCTCAGCTTGCCTTTCATTAACCCAATCCCTAAGTTTCCATTTAAAATGACAAAGGTAACCCTAACAGGGACTAATCTTCTCAGATATCCAGATCTACAAAGGAAAAATACTTTTCATCAAATGGTGTTTGCTGAAGGTTAAACTGAAACAGTATACTTTTAATGTTTCGAATCATCTCCACAAAAGGTATCCATTAAAAAAGGTATCCATAAAAAAAGACATCATAGTGGTTGATGTTGATTATACTTCACTCTCATGTCTGTAAACAATTGCTGGGTGTAAATCTTTCTGGGCTTCCCTTGCTTATCAAGTCTTTTGGTTGACCAATTCTTTCCTTAGGTGCCCAATGCACTCAATCAGGTTTCAAGCAAGACTTGTATATCCAGCAATCATTCCGCCTTTTACTGCTTTTATCTGTCAAGTTTGTGTGTGTGTGTGTGTGTGTGTGTGTTATAAAAAAGTCTACCTGTCCAACACGGCATGTCCTTCCTTCCTAGCTCATGGAGATTTTTGCCTATAATAAACAAGCCACTAGTGGCTCAGGGCATACCCACCATAGCGTCAGGAAATCAAGACTTAGTGGAATTTGCTCTACTTCAAATAGCAATAGGTAAAAGAACAGACATTAAACCAGATCTCCCTGACTCCATGCCCTTTTCTCTCATACTAATGCATTTGCTTCAGATTCTTCTCAATATTTTCTTTCACTCTTTATACTTTCACATCTATCCCTGCTGCACATCACCCAAAGTTTTGTCATTTAACATATAATCATTTGTCTGGAGGCAAACAGAAAAACAAAACAAAACAAACAAAAAAACATGAGTTCATGATTTGGCAAAAGCATGAAATATACTGAATGAGTTATGCACCCAACATTCACAGATAGATGCTTCACTGAAGGGAAATGTACTTTTAATAGCCATGTTTGGTGAGAGATAATATTCCCCAAGGACAGTCACCTCCATAATCATTACTCCTTGCTTCTCTCCCTACTGGCTCTTTCAAAAATCTCTTCACCAGCAGGCCTTCTTGTTGTCTTTGCTTTTACAGCAGCTTTGCATTGTGGTGAGCTGGGTCGTTGCATTACGATAATACAGTCCATGTTCCCACAACAATAGTAGAATCAGGAATGATTGAAAATTACGGACAGTCCAATTTGTCACAGCTCAGTACAATAGTCCCAGACTGGTATTTAAGCAGCAGGACAGACATAATCAAGATTCTACTTCTTGTGGGGCCATGTAGACACATTTTACTGAATAAAATCAACAAATATTGTAGGCATATCTAACTCCATCATAATCACCTAGACTTCTTTCATTTGTAAACATAATCCATAAGGTCAAAGGGAACACCAAGTTCATAGGCCCAATGAATCAGTGTTTTAGATATACAGCATCCCTCAAAGATTGTCTAATCCAGCCTTTTATGTGAGATAGCACATTTTTTCTCCAGGAAAGGAATCACTCTTTTTTTTCCCCAAAAAACAATCAGTAACAAGGAATTTACAATAACCCAGAGTAATCCATGCTTTCGTAAAGGTGTAGTTGATAAAATGTCCTTTATGTAATATTTCTAATACACATAATAGAGCATCTCTGTTCTGTATTACAGTTTGGGTTTTCTAACACAGTCAGTGTGTCCCTCACATGGATTCTTCTCTCTAGGAATGTCTCCAACCACCCCTGATGAGACATAATTTTAAATCCCTTCACTTTCCCTGGATGCACTGCAGTTTACCAAAGTCTTTCTTACAGTATTTTTGCCAAAGTTAAATACAGTTGCCTTTGAACAACATGGGTTTGAACTGCATGGGTCCACTTATATGTGGATATTTTTCAATCCAGTACTGTAAATGCATTTTTTTCTTAGGACTTTCTTAGTAACATTTTCTTTTCTCTAGCTTACTTTAAGAATACAGTATATAGAGATGCCTGGGTGGCTCGGCTGGTTAAGCATCTGACTCTTGGTTTAGGCTCAGGTCATGGTCTCACAGTACATGGGATCGAGTTCCGTGTCCAGCTCTGCGCTGACAGCATGAGTCTGCTTGGGGTTCTCTCTCTCCTCTCTGTGCCCCTCCCACTCCCCCACTTGCATACGCTGGCACTTACGCTGTTTCTCAAAATACACACTTAAAATAAAAAAGAATACAGTATATAAGCATACAAAAAATACATGTTCATTGCTGTTTATGTTATTCTAGTGAATAGCACGGTATTAGTAATTAAGTTTTGAGGAGTCAAAGGTTATACATGGATTTCCAGCCGCTTGGGGGTCAGTGTCTCTAGCCCCCACATTGTTCAAGGGTCAACTGTACATAAAGCCAGATATCATCTCCCTCTTGTCATAATGAGGAGAATGTATATATTAATACAATACAGGATAATAATTTTTATTGGCCATCCTGAGCGGAGAACCAAATGGATCTCTGAAAATAATTACAATAGCTAAGTAATTAATTGCTTCCTCTGTTTTGGCCACTATCTTATGATAGTCCTATGAGCTTGGTACTAGTAACAGACCCACTGCGCAGATCAAGAAACTAAACCACAATGAAGTTCAAAGAAACCAACTATTAAGTGACAGAATTCAATTTGGATTTAGGGAGGCTGGTGCCAGAGCCCCTGCTGGTAACTATTACTCGATACCAGTAGTTACCCAAGGGTGGGCTCTGGACCAGCATCACCAAAAATCCTCTAGGAACCCGGTAGAAGTGGGTACCATCAGACCCCATTCCCAATCTACTAAAACAAAAACTCAGAGTAAACTGATGCAACTCCGCCAAAAGCTGTCTGGCAATGGCAGCTTCTGTTCTACACAACCTGCCTGAACATTCTTAAAAATGCAAAGTACACACGAGCCTCAAAAAAGATCACTGGACACAAGAACAAGGCTTCCAAACGATGGGAGCTGGTTCTCAACAGGCGTAGACCAGAGAGGATCAGAAAGCCACACACAGTAATTCTGACAACAGATTTTTAAAGAATAATTCATCCACTAGGCATCTCCCGTTAAACGGTGTGTCAGGGTCAAGGGCTGCTCTTTTGTTGCTAACATTATCTTGGAAAAGCTATTAGGGCCTCTTAAACTGGGGAACTGAACCGGTACCATTCCCCCAGTCACTGTTGATATTTAACTTAGAAGAGTTTTCTGTTTATACGGAGCTAACAGATTTCTGACTTCACTTTTAATGCCTATTTTCCCTGTGATCATAAAAATTCAGTCGGCAATTCCACAACTGATTTTGTATCTCTAAAAACTCATGAATGGAAAATGGATTACTTGTCCTAGGCATAGTGAGGATAATAAAAATGAATGCATTTTCTTGAACTATTTAAATATCTTATTAAGTGAAGTCAAGGTCATTATAATCTCTTGGGTAAAATATCTATGATACTTCTACAAGACTACTGCTGAATCAATCACCATGATTATTGGGTTATAATTATTTTATTGTTTATGTGAAATTACAATGTGTGGTTATCAGTCGCAGACACAGTAAGTAATAACCATCCACAGCCAATTACAATTTATAGTCACCATAGGTGCAAGACCAGTCAAAATATATCTAGGTGCACTAATTGGCCCTATAATTTAATAAGACAGTCTCATAAAGACTTGTGCACCCGCCAAAAGGTTGGGCTGCCTGTGGCAAGAGTAAAAGTCCACGAGCAATTTCTGCTATCATACTTCTCAAGTTACTTGTTTGCTTAACCTTACCTAATCCAAAAATATCCCTAAGAAGGATAAGCATATTTTACTATTTGGTTTTAATGGTGAGAACTACATAGAATTAGAGCCCCATGTATACATAAGATACGCTAATCATAATCCCAATTATTTCCAATTATCCTCCCAAATTTAGATGGTGAGGTGGCAGCTGTGGTTAATAAAAATAGCACTTAATTTTGGAATCAGAAGACCTCAATTGTTTTCTGCATACCATCTGTGGGACCTTGGGCACCTCATCCCACTATCTCTGGGCTTTATTGCTTTCTATGTAAATGGTAATACTAACACTTTCTCTTTACCTCATAGAATGTGGAGAAGGATTCCTTGACATTTCTAGGGAATGGTTTGTGTAAAAGGTAAAATTACGTTCAAATGGTTTCAAGTTATTTTACTAAAACTACTATTTTTTTTTCAAATTTCTCCCCATGAATCCATTTTCATTCTCCCTTAAATATTGGGAGAATATTTAAATTTTGATTTTTCTTTGACTTACAATGTCATGTTTGCTTTTTAATATTGCAAAAAAATGAAAAAACATTTACATGACCAAATATAATGATACTTTTGATCTATGTTGTGCTTTTCTTCTATAATGTCTTAGTGATTAGGGGAAAGTAAATTAACACTCAATTAAGGCATGCTTACAAGTAGTTTTTAGTGACAGAGTATGTCTTTGCTAGTAATAGAATCTAAAGATTCTAGATTCTAGTAATAGAATCAAGACTAAAGATTTAAAAATATGTTGCTAGTAAGCATTTGCAAATGTGTGAAATTGCATGGAGCAGAGTAGGCTTTATGAAGAAGATTTTGACACATTATTCAAAGCGGGAGACAGTCTATTTCCTCTTCGTATATGAAATTATGTTTTTATCTGTTTATAGAAAAAAATAAGAAAAGTGAAAGAAAATGTAAATTTCCTATCATTCCTTATTGTCTCCATCACTAGATCTTGCATTTAACTGAATTTCTACAGTAGCAATAGAAAAAATAAACCTCCAGTTTGAATGGACTCTTATCCAACTGATAAATATCTCCATGCACCTGTCTTCCGGCAGGAGTGCTTCTAAACCATAGTTAGGCTAAACAAGAAATAATCAAATAACCTCCATCCATTCAAATAGTTCCTTCCAGCATCAGACACTCAGACTTTTCATTCTGCTCAAATCATACACTTCTGAAAACATGTTTATGTAGATATAGGCATTAACTTTCCCTTTATGACACTGTTATTGTCATTATCTAAAATTATTTTTCAAACATCAATTGTGTAAATGGAAAAGGTCCTTCCCGTTAAGAAAGGGTAACTCTCCTTAGGGAGCTGACAGCATAACAGAATGTTGTTTGTATTGAAAGTGCAATTCTAGCTGAGGTTTTATTTTTAAAATACCTAATAATCCAAATTATCACAAAGTCGAATCTACTCCCTGGTGGTGTATTAGAAAGCTGTATTCGCAAGGGCACTAAGTTACTATTAAGTAAGTTTCTGCTCAGCACAGGGCCAAATCCTGTTTTTAATTGACTTAAATTAATATTTTCTCATGGTGACAAAGAAACAGGATTCGAACAATTAGAAATGAAAAAAGCTAACTATGTATGTGATGTTATTTCATTTTAAAGAAGACCGCGACCTCTGCATCTACATTTTATTTATTTTTTTTTTTCAACGTTTATTTATTTTTGGGACAGAGAGAGACAGAGCATGAACGGGGGAGGGGCAGAGAGAGAGGGAGACACAGAACCGGAAACAGGCTCCAGGCTCTGAGCCATCAGCCCAGAGCCCGACGCGGGGCTCGAACTCACGGACCGCGAGATCGTGACCTGGCTGAAGTCAGACGCTTAACCGACTGCGCCACCCAGGCGCCCCTGCATCTACATTTTAAAGGGAATCATGTGACAGGGAATCCTTTAAGGGGACAAAGTTGTTCCTTACATAATAATCTTCAACCAGGGTACACACCAAAGCCAAATGCCTATTTTCTAGAAGTAACAAAGTACGAAAATAATGGTGGATATGTTTTCCGTGGTGAGGTCAAGCATGAGCTGCACAGCTGGGTGAAGAAGACACGGGAGAAACAACACAGAGAAGGCGGGCACCACTTACTGGCTGTGCAAAGAACACGTCGTTTGTTGGCCGAAGAGAATGAACTCAAAAGTTGAGCTTCATAGCGACGCCTGGGTGGCTCAGTGGGTTAAGCGTCCAAATTCAGCTCAGGTCCTGATTTCATGGCTTGTGGGTTTGAGCCCCACATTGGGCTCTGTGCTGACAGCTCAGAGCCTAGAAGCTGCTTTGGATTCTCTGTCTCCCTCTCTCTGTGCCCCTCTCTCACTCAAGCTGTGTCTCTCTCTCAAAAATAAACATTAAAAAAAAATAAAGAAGAAAAATTGAGCTTCATAATCAGGAAATTATTCTTTGTACCTAAAGAAAATATTAAGGAAATCGTAAGAACAAATACATTTATAGTAATGAACATACATATATCAAAAAAAATCCTGTATATGTGGACCCACACATTTGAAACCTGGGTGGTTTGAAGGTCAACTGTACTTAACTTGGCAGCTTTTTGTCTATAAAAATGGGACATAAATCCCAGGTGAGGCTCACTTGGAAGAGTGCATAAGAAATAGCCCTGACTGACAAGGTCGGAAGAGTGAATTTCACAAGAGGAAATGGTCACCAGGATCTAGTCCTGCAAAGAGGCCAACTAAAGTGAATACCAAAGAGCAAGGATATAGTCAGGGCAATTAAAGATACGGAGATTCATGGACATGTTAGTAACATCAGCAGTCACCACTTCAGAAAAAGTGAAGGTAAAAATACTATCTAGAATGGCGTAGATTGACAAATACATAAAATAAGGGGCTAGGAATGGTGGGTCTTAAAGGAATAATCATTTTAAGAACAAGATGAAGATACTGACCTAAAAGTGGCAACGTGAAGGAGAACTCATTGAAAAACCAAGCTCTAGACCTGAGCTAGACACAGTGTTTTAAACATTCAGTAGTTTACTCGATAAGACTCAAGGGGCATTAATACCCTCAAAGAGAACCAATACTCAACCAGTACAAGGGGAGAGAACATTCAACATGCAAGAGACTATAGAAGAGTGATTACTGAAGAAGTTCCATAGGCAAGTTCTAAAGGGAGAGATGGGAAGGACAGGGATCTGGGTCAAGGCAAGAAGCACAGAGCAAGCATTATGGTCTTGATAAGTGACTGAAAGGTAGGTAGAGGCCTGGAGACCTATCCTGGGTCCTGACTTTTAATGTCACGAATGAGAGAGAGGTCCTAGTCCTAATGCACAGGCACTTTGCTTTACTTGACCTTGCTTTCTGTCATACTGGAACACGGTCATAAAAAATTGGGATATTGATCTTTGTGAAAAATGGTTTCTTGTTCAGTATTTAGCCACTGATGTGCCTTCCCAAAGATGTAACCTGTTTTATTTTATATGCTGCTTTAGCAAGAATGAAACCTTGGAGTCCCCTGCTTTTTCCTCTGAGTGTCTGATCTATGAGGCATAAAATTTTCCTCCTTACCCACTTGTCTCAGAAATATGTTAAATTGCTTAGATGTTTTTAAAACTTAATTACATCCCTAATTCCAGAGAAAATAATGTTATTTTTTACATCTCCAGAGCAGTACTTCCCAAACTTTGGTCCTTATACAATATGCATCTCATTCATTAAAATATACATTCTTGAGCTCTTAGATCCACTGCATCAGAATTTCTGAAAAGTAAAATTGACAATATTCCATTGGAATCATCTTCACTAAATCTGGAGAAGCAATTTTTGCCCCCACCCCCAACCCTGCCCTTAGAGTTAATGACAACATTTCTGAGAAAAGGAGTAGAAAGAAGCTTTTGCGTTCAGGAGGGGTTAATAAATACTCTGGACTCCAGGAGACCCTCAGGTCTGTAAAGAGTTCCCATGTTTAGATTTTCAAAAGGACAGGTGTGAGAACTATCTAATTCTGGTGTAGGATCACTAAAGAAGTGAGGCTTAGATGATGGCAAATATGTGTGACTAACAATAACTGGCCTGTGAAATCCACAAAGTGAGGTACTAGTTAGAGCACAGCACTAACAGCGCATCCCTCCTAGATGCTAACTCCAACACCCAGGCGGCCGTGCCATCACTGCAGAAGGGATCAGCTGGGTCAGGTGGGGCAATTAGGGGATCACAGGAAATAAGGGCAGCAATGTCAACAGTAAGCTGACCCAGGAGCATACCCGTGCAATGAGCCCACAGGATGATCCAATGGAGTGAAGTACTCCAAAGGAGAAATGGATGATCCAATGGAGTGAAACACTCCAAATGGGGAAATGTGTCATCTTCAACTCAGGTATTGAAATCTTAAGCAAATTTAAATATAATTTTAAAGAAAATATTTGGGGGAGCAGTTACTCTGGGTTACTTTTTAAAAAATAATGTAAATATGATATCCAATGCTAACTGAGAAAATGAAACAATTTGATTGGGTCAAATTTCTGTAACAGAAAAAAAAATTATTAGAGAAAAAAACATCAACCATAGTCTTTAATGATGTCAAACAGAGACTGACACCACAAAGATGGTGACATGGTTGTTTTAGCTTAGCTTCCATCTCACAAGAACAATGAACAACTATTCAAGAACAAGCACTAAGAGAATCCTTCAAGACAGGGGTGAGGTTGAAGTACACCTTCACCGCAGAGAGTAAGACAGACCGTATGAGAAGGTCAGATATAATGTCCTTCTTCAACTCTTGTTATAGTCTTTATTTTAAAGTCTAGATTGTCTGATGTAAGTATGGCTACTCCGGCTTTCTTTTGTTGACCATTGGCATGATAGAGGATTCTCCTTCCCCTTACTCAGTCTGAAGGTGTCTTGAGGTCTGAAGTGGGTCTCTTGTAAAAAGCATATAGATGGACCTTGTTTTCTTATCTATTCTGTTACCCTTTGTCTTTTGATCAGACCATTGACATTTAGAGTGGGTACTGAAAGGTATGAATTTATTGCCATTGTGTTGCCTATAGAGTTGGAGTCTCTGGTGGTGTTCTCTGGTCCTTTCTAGTCCTTGTTGCTTTTGGTCTTTTTTTTTTTTTTTTTGGTCTTTTCTCCCCTCAAAGAGTCCCACTTAAAATTTCTTGCAAAGCTGGTTTAGTGGTCATGATCTCCTTTAATTTTTGTTTGCCTGGGAAACTTTTAATCTCTCCTTCTATGTTTGAATGACATCCTTTCTGGATAAAGAATTCTTGGCTGCATAAATTTTCAGTTGAGCACACTGAATATATCCTGCCACTCCTTTCTGGCCCGCCAAGTTTCTGTGGATAGGTATGCTACAAACATGATCTGTCTTCCCTTGTAGGTTAAGGACTTTTTTCCCTTCCTTGCAACTGCTGGTGGGAATGCAAACTGGTGCAATGACTCTGGAAAACAGTATGGAAGTTCCTCAAAAAATTAAAAAGAGAACTACCCTACCACCCAGCAATTGCACTACTAGGTATTTATCCAAGGGATACAGGTATGCTGTTTCCAAGGAGCACATGCACCCCAATGTGTATAGCAGTGCTATCCGCAAAAGCCAAAGTATGAAGAGAGCCCAAAAGTCCATCAAAGGATGAATAAAGAAGATGTGAAATTACAATGGATTATTACTCGGCAATCAAAAAGAATGAAATCTTGCCATTTGCAACTATGTGGGTGGAACTAGAGGGTATCATGTTAAGTAAAATTAGCCAGTAAGAGAAAGACAAGTATCATATCACTTCACTCATATGAAGACTTTAAGAGACAAAACAGATGAACATAAGGGAAGAGAAGCAAAAATAATATAAAAACAGGGAAGGGGACAAAACATAAGAGACTCTTAAATATGGAGAACAAACTGAGGGTTGCTGGAAGGGTTGTGGGAGGGGGGATGGGCTAAATGGGTAAGGGGCATTAAGCAATCTACTCCTGAAATCAATGCTGCATTATATGCTAACTAACTTGGATGTAAATTAAAATATAAGAAAAAAATAAAAAAAAAGTAAAAAAGAAAAAAAAAAAAAAAGAAGGTAAGAGAAGCAGCTACACTTTGACCTCATTGCCGTCCCCCCAGGCCAGCACAGCACCACTTGAAGCTGTCTCCCCATGAGACTCTGGTTCTTCCAGTGCAAAAGGAAAACCCAGGAGGGGCAGGCAAGCTGTCGTAGCATTGCAGGTCACTTTGTAGGAACCACCGTCTACTGTGATCTCACACCATGGGAAGGGCAGAAAACCTGTGCAGTTCAACCACTGGGAATGGGACTATGATAGAGAAGGAGGAGGGGCACATAACAACCTGCACATAGATCTTGGTGGACCAAGTTCATTACTGTAGTGCCTGAGTAATAACCTTAACCAGAGGTTGTGTTCATCTGCAGAGCCGAACTGGGGGCATATTCTCATCAGGAGTTCTTACTTTGTAAGTGAAAGAACACTAATTAATATCATAAAAGCAAGAAAAATTTGTGTAAATCTCACTGGTAATGGTAAATATAGAGTCATACACACATTCTGTACCTGATAATAGTGGTGAATAACTCATGACTTTAGTTTGTAAGTTAAGAAGAAAAAGAACATAGTAAAAACAACCATAGCTACAGTAACATGTAACTAGTTAAACTATATAAAAACCGTGCAAATTTTATCATCCATAACATAAAATGCAAGAAGAGCAGTGAAAGCATAAAGTTAAATTCTATTGAAGTTCTTTAAGCAAATGAACTCAGTTTAAAGCATGGTTATATAAGCTGAAGATATTTTATGTAAGCATAATGGTAACCACAAAGGAAAATCCTACAGAAATGACACAAAAGAACCTAAGTCAAAGCATACTCATACCTGAAGACATCAAAACACAAAAATACCAGAGTAAAAAACAAGAAACAAAGTATCCATTTAAATAAAAAAGCAATTAATAAAATGGCAATAGTAAATAATTACAAATCAATTACAAAACATCAATGGTTTAAATTCTCCAATTAAGAAACACGGAATGGCTGAGTGGATTAAAAAAAAGATTTAACAATATCATTATCATGCCTACAGTAGACTCCTTTTAGCCATAAAGACATATATAGACTGAAAGTGAAGAGGTGGAAAGACATTTCAAGAAAATGGTGACCAAAATAAAGTAGGTAGCTATACATTTATCAGGAAAAAAAAATAGTTTCGAAGAGGGAGTTAAGAGGGCAGAAGAGTGGGAAGATCTTATGCTCTGGTTGCCTCATCCCTGGTACACAGCCAGATAAGTATTACATCATTCTCAACACCCCAGAAATCAGTCTAAGGACTGAGAGAACAAACTGCACAGCTAGAGGGAGAGAAGAGGCCACATGATGGAAGGTAAGAGGTGTAGAGATGTGATTTGGGTGGGAGAGAAAAGGATTATGAGCACCTTGGAGTGGAGGGAGCCCTGATCACGGAGAAAGGAAAGAGAGAGAGAAGGACAGAGAGAGAGCACACACACAGCACAGAGTGGATCGCACAAGAAAACACTTCCCCAAAAGCAATGACTGGGAAAAGTAGAGGGTCGGATTTTATTGAGTTTTCACAATCAGCAGAGCCCTAAGCCTGGAGTTTTAGACATAAGAGCTATGGCAGGTGCACAGCCCAAAAAGGGACAGTGGTGCTCCAATGGAGAAGGAGAGAAGAGGCCCCAGGGCAGACAGCGTGACCTGAGGATCCCCTGAATCACACTGGGAGAGACATTTCTCCCTTCTTGGAGTGCATCTGGAGAAGTGGCATTGCCTCTCAAGGGGACAAGAGAGTCCATGGGCACCATTGTGCTGCCCCATTCCTCAGCACAGGGGCAGAGACACCCGCCATGGGCAACCAACCTGGATGCAGCCTTTTGCTGCACTTGACTCTAAACTCCAAGGCCAGCACATCGGTTCAACATCCCCTTCAGGGACAAACCTGCACCAGCCCCCAGCACCGCAAGACCCTCCTCCAGAGCACCAGTGTGGCTCCTGACCATGCTGGGTCCCTAAAGTTTGCAGTTTTGAAACTCCACTGGCATACCTGAGATAAAACACAGGTGCACTGCCCTGCCAGGTGGGCAGACAGGCTGGACACAAAGAGGGCAAAAGTAAGCATCTGAGGGAGACGTGCGAGGGGAGATTGTTTGCTCTTCTGTGAGGGCTTCCTGGAGAGCTGCAGGTGGGAACTTTCCTCTCCAGGGATGAAGGGCAGGGCTGGTGTCATTTTTCTCCCCACCCCTCAGCATGACCGACTTCAGTCGGCAGCACAGAGCCCACAGGGGAGACTTGAGCCACTTACACCAATTCCTGCCTTCCTGTGCTCTGCAACTGCTTCTTTACTAGGGCAAGTGTGATACAGAGCCAGAGCAGCGGGCCCATCTTCTAGAACCAGCGCAACAAACACCCCCCCCAACCCCGCCCAGCACTCCCACCAAGTCTACTGACCATAGAGTGCTGCAAAGTTTCAGCTCTAATGGAAATAGGATCAGGCCTCTCTTAACAAGCAGAACAGAGCAAACCTAGTTAACACTTGCCACAGTGTGGACAAGGTCCAGACACTCCCCACTGCAGGCAAGGAGAACCCGCAGAAGACTGATCTGAGGGTAAGAGCAGACAAGTCACAACACAGAGCCCTCACCGGAAACACTTCCTGAAGCACCAGGCCATGAACAGGATGCGACCTCTTCTTAATAAAGCCATTACTCTCACGGCATGACTCCATGCCAAGATGGAGAAACTCGTCCCAAAAGAAAGAACGAGAAAATGTCACAGGCAGGGAGCTAATCGAAACAGATTTTAGTTCTCGATCAGGGAGATGACTTATAGCAACAATCATCGATACTCACTGGGCTTGAGAAAGGCAGAGAGGACACCAGAGAGTCTCCAACTGCAGTAACAAAAAAACTAAAAACGAGTCATCCAAAATAAAAACTGCTACAACCAAGATGTAGAATCAACTGGATCTCATTGTTCTCCTGATGAAGTCCCAATAGCTCATTTTTACTTTTGTTCCCCTCACTTTCAAAGAGGTGTCTAGTAAGAAGTTGCTCTGTCCAGTGTCACAGACGTTTCTGCCTGTGTTCTCCTCTAGGATTTTGATGGTTTCCTATCTCACATTTAGGTCTTTCATCCATTTTGAGTCTTTTTTGTGTATGGTGTAAGAAAGACACTCTATGGCAGACATTGATAGGTGACCATACAATAATGAATCCCAAATCTCTTTTTCATTATTTAACTTCCATTCTCCAGATGTAAACAGTGGGGAATTTTCTTTTCTTTTTTTTTGTTAATATCATTTAGTGTCAAATTGGTTTCCATAGAACACCCAGTGCTCATCCCAACAGGGGCCCTCCGCAACGCTCATCGCACACTTTCCCCTCTCCCTGCCCCCTCCCATCAACCCTCAGTTTGTTCTCAGTATTTAAGAGTGTCTTATGGTTTTCCTCCCTCCTGCCCTGTAACTCTTTTTTCCCTTCCCCTTCCCCATGGTCTTCTGTTAAGTTTCTCAAGATCCACAAATGAGCGAAAACATATCGTATCTGTCTTTCTCTGACTTATTTCACTTAGCATAATCCCCTCCAGTTCCATCCACATTGCTGCACATGGCCAGATTTCCTTCTTTCTCATTGCCAAGTAGTATTCCATTGTATATATAAACCACATCTTCTTTATCCATTCGTCAGTGGGTGGACATTTAGGCTCTTTCCATACTTTGGCTATTGTTGAAAGTGCCACTATAAACATTGGGGTACATGTGCCCCTGTGCAACTATCTTCCAAACATCATAAAGGTGATATATGGAAGACTCACAGCTAATGTCATCCTTAATAGGAAAAAACAGAGCCTTTCCCCCTAAGGTCAGAGACATGACAAGGATGAAAACCCAGAAGAGAAAACCTAGAAGTGGATTCACAATTATATGGTCAATTCATCTCTGACAAAGCAGAAAGAATATCCAGTGGAATAAAGTCAGTCTTTTCAACAAATAGTGATGGGAAAACTGGACAGAGACATGCCGAAGAATGAAATTGGACCACTTTCTTACGTTACACACAAAAATAAATTCAAAGGGTGCCTGGGTGGCTTAGTTGGTTTAGTGTCCAACTCTTGGTTTTGGCTAAGGTCATGATCTTCTGGTTTCTGAGTTTAAGCCCTGCATCAAGCTCTGCACTGACAGTGCTGAGCCTCCTTGGGATTCTCTATCTCCCTCTCTCTCTCTGTCCCTCTCTCCCTCCCTCCCTCTCTCCCTCTCTCAAATAAATTTTTAAAAATTAATTCAAAATGGTTTGTCTAAAATCTATAACAAACTTATCAAGCTCAATGCCCAAAAAACAAATAATCCAGTTAAGAAATGGGCAGAAGACATAAATAGACATTTTCCAAAGATTACACAAATGATTAATAGATACATGAAAAAGATGCTCAACATACTCATTATCGGGGAAAAGCAAATCAAAATCATGATGAGCTACTACCTCACACCTTTCAGAATGGCTAAAATTAAGAACACAGGAAATAATAGATGTTGGCAAGGATGTGGAGAAAGAGGAATCCTCTTGTACTGTTGGTAGGAACACAAACTGGTGCAGCCACTCTGGAAAATAGTATGGAGCTTCCTCAAAAAGTTAAAAATACAAGTACCCTTTTATCCAGCAATTACACTACTGGGTATTTACCCAAAGGATACACAAAATGCACCTTGATGTTTCTAGCAGCATTATTGATAAAAGCCAAATTATGGAAAGAGCCCAAATTTCCACTGACTCATGAATAAAGAAGAAGTGATACACACACATACACACAGAATGGAATATTACTTAGCCATGAAAAAAGAATGAAATCTCACCATTAGCAACAACTTGGATGGAGCTAGAGAGTATTATGGTAAGCAAAATAAATCAGTCAGAGAAAGCCAAATACCAAATGATTTCACTCATATGTGGAGTTTAAGAAACAAAACAGAAAATTAAATATAAAACTACCATATATTCCAGCAATTCCACTTCTAGTTATGTATACAAAGGAAACAAAAAGCAGTAACTAAAATATTTATCTGCACCCCCATGTATATAGGAACATTACTTATAATAACAAAGATATGGAAATAATCTGAATGTCCATTGGTGGATAAATGGAAAAAGAAGTTATATATCAAATATATTATTATATATATTGCAAGTTACAAACCTCCACTTAGAAGAGAAATACATACTAAGGATGTAATGTACAAGAGGTTGACTGTAGCTCACAGTGCTCTATGATACATATGTAAGTTGTTGAGAGTATGGCCTGTGAGTTCTCGTTACTAGGAGAAAATTTTGTTTTTTTCTTTTTATTGTTATTATCCCAAAATATGTCAACCAAATAAGAAAATAGATACATTTTCAGATGAAGAAATTACTTCTTCAATCCAAAAGTGCTAAGTATTTACTTAGCACTATAGTGGAGAAGATTTTTAGAGACTGAGTTAAAGAGACAACTGTGTGATGTGAGCAAACAGGTAAAACCCGTAACCATCGATGTTCCCTAACTACAGCCTATGCTCACAAAATTCTATGTATTTCATGTTAAATTTGCTACTGAAACTTACAAAGTATTTTCTGATAAGGGAAAACATGTTCAAGACGGAGGACTGCATGTTCAAACAGTCAAGAATTCCAGTCAGTTCTGCTCCTTTACTGGGCAGAATTGGCCAATAATTTACTGGATGGTATAGGGCAAAATTCTTCACTTCCTTAAGTGCTATCTTCCTCAGTTATAAAATAGAAAAATGAGTGTTTACCTCATAAGACTGCTGTGAGGAGTGCATGAGACTATGTGTGCAAAGCTCTTACTGTAGTCAGTATGAGTCATTCTGACCATCCTATAATCCTGCTTTGTTTTTAATTGCTTGAAAGACTTTTTATCAGTCATGAAACAGAAATTCAAGTACCGTAGCTTACCCAATTTAACAGTAATACTGAGACATTTCCTTCACTGATGTGAAAGTTCACTGCACCAAATTAGATCCAAGGGACATGAATGGGACTGAAGATGGATAGTGACAGCAATGCCCTGTCCAGAATCAACAGTGACAGAGGAATGGACGAATGTACACAATGAGGCAGAACTTGAATATTTGCCTTCTAATGGCTTAAATCACTCCCTGCAGTCCATGAAAAAACATTTTAAAGAAAAAAGCTCCACAGTTTCAGCAAAGTGAAACAGAAGTCTCCATGGTACCTGGTTAAAGTCAAACACCAAATGCAGACTGTCGCACAGTACTATGAAAAGGATGAGCATTATTATTATCACTAGCTACAGTGCCTTATGTCAACCTCCAAACTGCATAAATTAATATAAACAGTGATATTTTCTTTTCCCTAGGCCAAGTTTTATTTTTCTGTTCACTACTGCACTGTGAAGACGTGGCCATACATTAGAGACATTTTTTTTGTTTTTTTTAATGCTTATTTAATGTTTATTTAAATAAATATAAGCCTGTCTTGTTTTAATTTCACCAAAAAAAAAAATGTCGCTTATCATTACTATCTCCAATTTCTTATCTCAAATTTGCCCCACAGTCCGTGTCAATCAAGCTCCTCTCACCACAGCATAACTGAGACCATTTTGTCAAGATCATAAATGATTTCCTTTCTTCCAAATCTAATAGTCCCTTCTCTGTTCTTTGACCTCTCAGTTGCATTCAATGCTGTTCAACACTCCACCCTCTTGGAATACTACTTTCTTCACATAGCTCTCAGGAAAGGGTTTTTCTCTGATCTTACTACCTGCCTTCTTCACAATCTCCACTGGTTTTTATATTTCTGCTGGGCCTCTAAATGTGAACACAAAAATGACCACAATAAAGTTGAGAGCTTTTTCTTGACCATTTTCCAGAACTTGACACTAGTAAACTTCATATTTGACATCTTTGCAATGCCATCCAATACAGCTCTGAAAATGAATATACTCAGAAAAGAAAGTAAATATACCACCACACAAAACTCTCAAATTATTTCTTTTCCCAGTATTCCTCAACTTGTCAATGGTACCAGCATACCACAGCAATTTAAATAAAAGAACAAAACCTCAATATCCTTGACTTTCCATCACTCCCTACCACACCCATCGTATAATCTTCACTCAAAGCTACCAATATTCCCTCACTCCATGCCAAAACAAACAAAAAAAAAACCTTTATCCACTTAATTGCTTTTACATCCATGATCTTTTGTCTGGACCTCCTATGTGTTTTCTCTCTCACTAGACTTCTTACAATTAGTTAATACATAAATATGTAGCACTTAATTTGTGTAATAGACTGTTTATGACACTTTTATACACATGAATTCATTTTTTTAAATCATCTTAGTACTAACACTATTCTCTTTTAGAAATGAAGTATGCGGTCACATACCTAGGAATCATTTCTATTCTGTACACGTCACATGAATCTTCTTAAATCTTAAGACCACTAACATCAATAGCCTGTTTAGATTTTCCAGTAGATTGTCCATGACTTAGAATAAAAACCAAACTCTGTACCCTGCTTCACAAAGCTCTGGGAGATCCTGCTTCCTCTTTCCATTGATCTCATCCTGTATACATCTTGCCTACCTGGTTCAGCCAAACAGAACTCCAAAATCCACCAAGTTTATGACAATACTCAGAGTCTTTTCATAGCTTCTAGGTGTGCTTAGAACATGGTGTCCTTGCCCAATTGTCCATGACTGGGATTATGTGTCATCAAAACTCCACTTTGTTTTCACCTAAAATAAAACCTTGTTTTCTGGTGAGACCCGCCTTGTTCCTCTCTACAATGAATACGAGCCCCAATAGGGAGAGCATTTTTGTTTACCCTATTAGTGGGTCTGTGGAACCCTAGAAGAAAACTGGCACACAGTAAGCCCTCAGTAAAGCTTTCCTAAAGAACTGGATGGACTATTCCAGTTGCTTTCTCATGAAGGCTTTATTTTTTGTTTGTCTCCTCCCAACTGCATCCCCAATTAGAATATTCATACAGTGGGAGTAAGGTGGCATCTCTCTTCTCTTTTTATTCCCAGTAACTAATAACTTCTCAAGTATAAAAATCATTCAGTGGACTGGAAACACTTGTGGACAACAAATGTATTAATATGTGGCAATGAAAATGAAGATTTGCTAATCATCTGGGAGGATCCAGATATTATAACAAACTCAACTATGAACTTTTGACTATGTTTTCCAGCCATGTTTGGCAAGCCATACATGTTAATAAGGAAACTTGACTATGAATGGCATCCAGGTTTGATAGAAATTGTGCAGGATCTGAATGGAAGAAAAATTGAAGTACTGTGAATAGTTTGATGCAATGTCTGACCATGACATTCAGACTAAATCAAAGATTCATTCACTGGCAAAGTTATGTTGAATGGAGGCCTGCTGAGAAATGGATTTAGTTATACCAAATTTTTAGGAAAGCTACAAACAGTGTTTTAGAGATGTAGTCTTAAGGAAGGGTGCCATTAAACTTGAGCCCTAAAGTAGTATGTGGATAGAATTCTTAAGCACTTACAAACCTGCTGCAATTGTGTTAAAGGCCATTCACATGGAAGCTTACTCACTTGAAAGGGACTAGAGATGGGGCGCCTGGGTGGCTCAGTTGGTTAAGCGTCCGACTTCGGCTCAGGTCACGATCTCGCGTGAGTTCGAGCCCCGCTTCGGGCTCTGGGCTGACGGTTCAGAGCCTGGAGCCTGCTTCCGGTTCTGTGTCTCCCTCTCTCTCTGCCCCTCCCCCCTTCATGCTCTGTCTCTGTCTCAAAAATAAATAAACGTTAAAAAAAATTAAAAAAAAAATAAAGGGACTAGAGATTATATTAGATTCTCCTAAGGAACCATGGCATAAAAGATATTGAATACTCTAAAATATACCTTAGGATTTACCAGCATAAATGTTCAATTTTGAGTAATGGATAATGGTTAACCCCAAAAATAACTGAGAAATTATTGAAGGAAAGGAAAAATTTAGATACTGAAGAAAAACAGAGATTACTTAATCTGATTCCATTTTATGAGGAAAATGATACACATAAAATGTAAGCTTCTTGGGCAAGTATTTCAAGTTGATGTTACGTATTATTTTATATATGAACTTTTTTTGACAAAATGAATATTGTCTATGCAAATAGCCATTAGTACAAATTAGTAAAATTAAAAAGATAAAGTGATGTTTTCTTTGTAATCAGAATCTCTTGGATATAAGGAGAATCTGTCTACTTTTTGCTTGTAAAAATTTGGAAATATTCTTTCACAAATATTCAAAATAATGAAGATGCTAAAAAATGTCATGAGGTGGACAAGTTGTCCAGATTTTGAAGTGTAGAATACAAATTTTCAAATATCCTACTAAACCTAATGAATGTTAGAAACAAGCAAAATAAATTTCAGAAGAGTCATAGGTACAAGTTTAATAAGGAGACTAAAGATTTTTTCCCATTTTTTAAATGTTTATTTATTTACTATTTTCTTAGAAAGAGAGAGAGCATGAGCAGGGGAGGGACAGAGACAGAGGGAGACAGACAATCCCAAGCAGGCTCCGTACTAGTAAGTTGATGATATGTCATTTATGTTTATACATCATTAACATTTCTAAGTATGATTTGTGGAATAAAGTCTTATTAGTATACTATTATTGGTATATTAATATAGTTTACTAGTATACAAAAGTACTTTAATGGTGATCAATTTCATACCTTTTAGAAATCAAGAACAGAAGTTGCATAAAATAGGAGAAAAAGATAAGTGTCTCAGGATATATCATTTACCATGCACTAGCCATTATTCTAAGCTAGGGACCGGCAAAGTATCACCCACAGCAAAATCCACCTCAAGGTCTGTTTTTATTTCATCTTTGAACTAAGAGCACTTTTTCCAAAGTGTTGAAAAGAAAAAGAAAAAAATATACAAAGAAAAGGGTGGGGAAAAACAAAGTATCAAACAAACCACATAGATGAAGGATACACTAATTAAACTGAAAAATTCAATAGACAGGTTTAATAGCAGCCCACATCAAGCAAAAGAAACTATTAGTGAACTCAAAGACAGGACAGAAGAATCCACTCAGAGAAACAAAAAGAAAAAATTTTAAAGTAATGATTTCAAGATACTCACTAGGCTGGAGCAAAGAGTGGAATAACCCATTGAGACCTTCATAAGCAAACAGAAAATATAAAAAGAAGCAATCACAGTTGAAGAATAACTAAAATGAAAACTATGCTAGAGGCAATCAACAGATTAGTAGATGTAGAACATATCAGCAATCTGGAACACAGGATAATGGAAAGCACCCGTCCTCAGCACCAAAAAAAAAACCTTTGAAAAATCACACACACACACACACACACACACACACACACACACACACACACGTGTGTGTGTGAATTTTATTTTCATTTACTTCTTTCTTTTCTTTTCTTTCTTTTCTTTTCTTTTTTCTTTATTTACCTATGAGAGCACGAGTGAGCAAGGGACAGAGAGAAGCCCACAAAGTGCAGACAGAGAAGGGGGAGTGTGGAGCCCACAACAGGGCTTGAGCTCACCCGAAGCAGGGCACGAGCTATTTTAAAAGCAGCAGGAGAGGGGCGCCTGGGTGGCTCAGTCGGTTAAGCGTCCGACTTCAACTCAGGTCACCATCTCGCAGTCTGTGAGTTGGAGCCCCGCGTCGGGCTCTGGACTGACGGCTCAGAGCCTGGAGCTGCTTCGGATTCTGTGTCTCCCTCTCTCTCTGACCCTCCCCTGTTCATGCTCTGTTTCTCTCTGTCTCAAAAATAAATAAACGGTAAAAAAATTAAAAAATAAAATAAAAAATAAAAGCAGCAGGAGAGATGCAAATATTATACACAGGACAACTCCCTAAGTCTATCAGGTGAGTTTTCAGCAGAACTTTGAAGATCAGAATGGAGTAGCAGGATATATTCAAAGTGATGAGGGGAAAAAAAAATCCTACAACCAACAGTACTCTACCTGACAAGGTTATCATTCACAAATCCAAGAGAGATAAAGGGTTTCTCAGACAAAAGTTAAAGGAGTTTACCACCACTAAACCAGCCTTACAAAAAATGCTAAGGACTTCTTTGAGTGGAAAAAATAAGGCCATAATAAGACATAAGAAAAGTGTAACTAAAAGACATGATATATATATGATACCATATACATAAAACATGAATTTTTAAAAAGATGTTTTTACAATGTGTTTGAACTTTTTTTCAAAAAAAAAGTTTATTTATTTATTTATTTTGAGAGAGACAGAGTAAGGGAATGGTAGAGAGAGGAGGAGAGAATCCCAAGCAGGCTCCATGCCTGCTGTCAGCGAAGAGCCTGATGCAGGGTTTGATCTTACCAACCATGAGATCACAACCTGAGCTGAATCCAAGAGTCTGACGCTTAACCAGCTAAGCCACCCTGGTACCCCTACAACGTGTTTGAACTTAACTGACCATCAACTTAACATAGACTGTTATATACTTAGGATGTTTTATATCAATCTTCTGGTAACCACAACCCCAACCAAACCTGAAAGACATACACAAAAATTAAATGGGGCCATACATAACATTACAGAAACTCATCAATCACAAAGACAAAAAGCAAGAGGAAATTGGAACAGAGCACAAACACAAAAACACAAGAAAACAGTAAGGAATTAGGAATAAGTACCAACCTATCAATAATTATTTTAAATGCCTGAATTCTCTAATCACAACACAGAGTTGTGAGATGGATAAAAAATAACAAGACCTAAGCACATGCTGTCTACAAAAAACTCACCTCAGGCCTAAACACAGAAACAGACTGAAAGTGAAGGGACAGAAAAATATTTACCATGCAAATAAAAGGGGAAAAAAAGGACAAAAACAAAAACAGGGTAGCAATATTAAAAAAAAAAAAAGACTTCAAAACAAATCTGTAACAAGACACAATGAAAGCCATTAAATAATGATGAAAAGATCAGTCCAAAAAGAGGATATAGCAATTGTAATTACCTATGCACCCAATATGAGAGCACATAAATACATAGAGCAAATATTAACAGACATAAAGGGGAAAAGTGACGGTAATACAATAATACTGGGGACCTAACACACCACTTACATCAATGGATACATCAAACAAACAGAAAATCATTAAGGAAAGAGTCTTTGAATGATACATCAGACTAGATAGACATAATAAATACATACAGAGCCTTCCATCTAACAACAACAGAATACGCATTCTTTTCAAGTACACACGGAACATTCTCCAGAATAGATCACATGATTGGCCACGAAACAAGTCTCAGTAAATTTAAGATTATTATCATACCATGTATCTTTTCTAACCACAACAGAATGAAAACTAGAAATTAATCACAAGAAAAACACTGGAAAAAAATACAAACATGGAGACTAAACAACATACTAACAAACAACCAATGAGTCAAAGAGGAAATCAAAATATATCAAAAAAATATATGGAGACAAATGAGAATACAACGGTCCAACATCTTTAGGACTTAGCAGCAAAAACCATTCAATGAGGGAATTATGCATCAATATAAGCCTACTTCAATAAACAAGAAAAAGCTCAAACAAACTAACCTTATACTGAAAGGAATAGGAAAAACAAAGCCCAAGATGAGGAGGAAAATAATAAAGATCAGAGTACAGGAGAAATAAATGACATAGAGACAAAAAATTATAAATATCAATGAAACCAAGAGAGGGTTCTTTGAAAATATAAATAAAACGGACATTTAGCCAGACTCCTCAAGAAAAATAGAGAATGGACTGAGTAAAATCAGATGAAAGAGAAATAACTGACACCACAGAAATACAAAGGATTATAAGAGGATATTATGAAAAATTGTATGACAATAAATTGGACAATCTAGAAGGAATGGCTAATTTCCTATAAGCAATATTCCAAAACTGAATCTGTAGGAAATAGAAAACATGGACAGACCAGTAACTAGCAAAATTAAATCAGTAATCAACAAGTTACAAAAAACAACAACAACAAAAAAAACAAAAAACAAAAGTCTAAAACCAGATGGATGCACAAGAGAGTTCTACTGAACCTTTAAAAAAAAGGTAATGCCTACTTTCCTCAAAATATTCAAAAAAGATAGAAGGGGAATGAAAGCTCCCAAATACATTCTTCGAGACAAGCAATGTCCTGATACCAAAATCAGATAAAGACACCACACTTAAAGAGAACTACAGGGCAATAGCCGTGATGAACATAGATGCAAAAATCCTCAACACAATATGAGCAAACCAAATTCAACAATACATTAAAAGGATGATTCACCACAATCTAGTGGGATCTATTTTGGGGATGCAACAATGGTTCAATACCCACAATCAATATGATACACCACATCAACAAAATGAAGGATAAGTAACATATGATCATCTCATTAGATACAGAAAAATCATGTAACGAAATTCAATATCCATTCATGATAAAAACTCTAAAAGTGGGTTTAACGGGAAACTACTTCTAACAAAGTCAAATATGAAAAACTCACAGCTGACATCATACTCAAGGGTAAAAACATGAGACCTCTTCCCCTAAGATCAGTAATCACACAAGGATATCCACTCTTACCGCTTTTATTCAACACAGTCCTGGAAGTCCTAGCCATGGCAATCAGACCAGAAAAAGAAATGAGAGGGATCCATATTGGTAAGGAAGAGGTGAAATTGTTATTATTTGCAAATGACATGATACTATACATAGAAAACCCTAAAGACTCCACCAAAAAAACCTACTGGAAATAATAAATGAATTCAGTAAAGTTTCAAGATATAAAATTTAACCCCAGAAATCAATAGCATTTCTGCACAATAATGGAGACGAGAAATTAAGAGAATAATTCCATTAACTATTGCACCAAAAAGAATAAAATTCATAGAAATAAACTAAGGAGGTGAAAGACCTATACTCTGAAAACTACAAAACAATGATGAAAGTTACTGGAGATAATACTAGCAAAAGCAAAGATATTTTCAGTCTCATGGATTGGAAGAATATTGTTAAAATATCCATACTACTCAAAGCCATCTATAGATGCAATACAATCCCTATCAAAACACTAAAACCATTTGTTACAAAGCTAGAGTAAATCCAAAATTTGTATGTAAGCACCAAATAGCCAAAGCAACCTTGAGAAAGAAGAAGAAATGAAACACAACACAATTACACAACCACAAAGTTGTGTAATTGTATAATTGTAGTAACTGGCACTAAATTAGACACATAGATCAATGGGACAGAATAGAAAGCCCAGGAAATAAACCCATGCTTATATGGCCAATTAATCTATGACAAGGTAAGACATCGCAATGGGGAAAAGGCCATCTCTTCAATAAATGGTGATGGGAAAAACTGGATAGCTACATGCAAAAGAACAAAACTGGACTAATTTCTACACCAAACACAAAAATAAATTCAAATTAGATTAAAGACCTTAATTTAAGTCTTGAAACCATCAAGATTCTAGGGGAAAAAATATAGGCAGTAATTTCTTCAATACTAGCCATAGTTAGTTTTTTTTTTTTTTAAGTGTCTCTTAAGGAAGAGAAACAAAAGCAAAAATACACAACTGGGACTATACTAAAATAAACTTTTTCACAGACCTACTGAAGGGGAGAAGGTATTTACAAGTAACATATCTGATAAGGGGTTAATATCCAAAATACATTAAGAAAAAAAAAACATTAAATGCCAAGAAAACCATCTGATTTAAAAAATGGGCAGAAGACCTGAATAGGCATTTGTCCCAAGAAAACAAAATTTAAATGGCCAACAGACACATGAAAAGATGCTGAACATCACTAATCATCAAGTTCAAATCCAAACCATAAAGAGAGATCACTCCACACCCCTCAAAAAGACAAGTACAAGTACTAGCCAGGATGTAGAAAAAAAAGAAATTCTGTGCACTGATGGTGTGAATGTAAATTGGTGTGGTCACTGCAGACAACAGTATGGAGTTTCCTCAAACTATTAATAAAAAACACTGTATGCTCCAATAATTCCAATATAGGGTTTTTACCCACAGAAAATGACAACACTAATTCAAAAAGATATATATGCCCCTACACCTATTGTAGTATTATTTAAAATAGACAAGATAAAGGGGTGCCTGGGTGGCTCGGTTGGTTATGCATCCAACTTGAGCCCATGTCATGATCTCATGATCTGTGAGTTTGGGCCCCACCACTGGGCTCTGTGCTGACAGCCCAGAGCCTTGAGCCTGGTTCACATTCTCTATCTTCCTTTCTTTCTCTGACCCTCCCCTGGTTGCACTCTGCCTCTCTCAAAAATAAACATCAGAAAAACAGGCAATATATAGAAGCAAAGTGTACATCAAGGGCATGGTAAAGAAGATGTGGTATGTGTTTGTATATACATACATGTACACATATATATACAATGAAATATTATGAAGTCATAAAAAGGGATGAGACCTTGCCATTTGTCACAACATGAATGGACCTAGAGGTATTACGCTAAGTGAAATAAGGCAGACTGAGAAAGACAAATACCATATGATATCATTCACATGCGGAATCTAAAAACCAAAATAAATGAAAAAACAAAGAGCTGAATCAGACCACAAATACAAAGAACAAACTGATGGCTGCTAGAGGGAAGGGGGTTAGAGGGACAGGCAAAATTGGTGAAGGAGAGAGAGAGATGCAGACTTCCAGTAATGGAATGAATACATCATAAATAAAAAGTAAATCATAGGGAATATAGTCAATTATATCATAATAATGTTATATGGTGGCAGATGGTAGCTACACTTGGAGTGAGCTTGGCATAATGTATAGAGATGTTAAATCACTAGGCTGTACGGTGGAAACTAACACAACATTTTATGTCAACTATATTCAAATTTAAAAATTAAAACATAGAAACACAGAGTGCCTGAGTGGATTAAAACAAAACAAGACCCGAACATATGCTACCTAAAGAAGATTCACTTCAGCTATAAGTACATATGGAATGTAAGTGAAATCATGAAAAATACTTTATGTAAACAAACAAAAGAAAACAGGAAAGCAGGAGAAGTTATACTGTATCAGACAAACTAGAGTTTAAGCCAAAGATCATAATAAGAGACAAAGGTCATATATAATGATAAACGGGCCAATTGAGAGGTTTTAACACTTGTAAATATTGATGCAACACAACATAGGAGCACCTAAATGTATAAAACAAATATAACAGGTAGAAAGGGAAAAATAGACAGCAATACACTGTGAGTAAGGAACTTTTATACACCACTTTCATCAATTGATAGATCATCCAGGGAGAAAATCAATAAGGAAACATCCTTCTTAAGTGACAAGTTAAACCAGAAGGACTTAGATATATAGAGAACCAAAAGCAATAGAATACATATTCTTCTATTGCACAGAAGAAAAGCAATAGAATACATAGAAAATATAATAGAAAAGCAATAGAATACATATTCTTCTCAAATGCACATGAAACATTTTCCAGGATAGATTATATGTCAGGTCACAAAACAGGTCTTAAATTTAAAAGGACTGGAATCATATAAAGCATCTTTTCTGGCCACAATGGCATGAAACTAGATAATAATTATATGGAAACCACCGAAAAATTTGCCAATATGCGGAGATTAAACAACATGCTCCTGAACACCTGTAAGTCAATGAAGAAATCAACAGACAAATAATAACCTGAAGCAATGAAATGGGAAATACAACATACCAAGTCCTATGGGCTGCAGAAAAAGCAATTCTAAAACAAAAGTTCATAGCCTATGTTAAGTAAAAATAAATAAACAACCTACCTTGACCCCTCAACAACCTAGATTAAACAGAGGAACTGTAGAAGAAAATATTAGAATGGAAATAAACCCAATTAAGACTGGAAAGAAAAGATGAATGAAACTAAAAGCTGGAGTTTTTTAAGATTTTATATTATTTTTTTAAATAATTATTTATTTGGGGTGGGGAGAGGCAGAGAGAGAGGCACAGAGCACCACTCAGAGCTCCATCTCAGGAACCATGGGAGCATGCCCTGAGCCAAAATCAAGAGCCAGACTTTTAATTGACTGAACCACCCAGGTGCTCCAATGGAGTTTTGTTTTTATTCTTAACAATAAACAAAATAAACATTTAGCCAGATTCATCAAGTAAAAAAATGAAGTATTTAAAATTAGAAATAAAAGAGGAGACCCTAAAACTGACACCACACAATTACAAAGATTCTTAAGAGACTACTATTATTATGTACCACCAAATTAGAAAACCTAGATATGGATAAATTATTACAAACACACAAGGTACTAAGACTGACCCATAAGGAAATAGAAAATATGAAAAGACTAACTATTAGTTAGGAGATTAAATCAGTAATCAAAACCTCACCAAAAAAAGAATTTCAGGACCAGACCACTTCACTGGTGAATTCTACAAAACATTTGAAGGAAAACTAATACTAATTCTTCTAAAATTTTGCTAAGAGAGAGAAAAAGAAAGAGAGAAAGAGAAAGGAAAACTTTCAAAATCACTTTATGAGGTTAACATTACCATATCCCAAAGCCAGACAACACGTACACACACACACACACACATACACACACACACACAGAAAATCATAAGCCACTATCTTTGATTAACATGGAGGCAAATCCTCAACAAGTTATTAGCAAATCAAGTTCAACAATATTTTAACAGGATCATACACATTGTCAATTGAGATTTATTCCAAGGATACAAGGGTGGCTCAACATTTGCATAATAATATACCACATTAACAAAATGAAGAATTAAAATCATGTAATCATCTCAATAGATACAGAAAAAGCATTTAACCAAATTCAACATTCATTCAAGATAAAAGTAACAAATAGTATAGCAAGAATGCACCTCAATAAAATAAAGGCCATATACAACAAGCTCAAAGCTAACCTCATACTTTATAGTGAAACTTTGAAAGATTTCCTTTAAGATTAGGAATAAGACAAATATTTTTTACCTCACCACTTTTATTCAACATGGTACTTGAAGTCCTAGCCAGAGTAATCAGTCATGAAAAATGGCATCCAAATATGAATAAAAGAAGGAAACTTTTTATTTGCAGATGACATGATATTATAAATAGAAAAATCCTAAGAGCGCTACAAAAAACTTTTAGGACAAACAAATTCAGTAAATTTTCAGGATACAAAATACCCAAAAACAGTTGTGTTTCCATGTACTAACAACAAATTCCAAGAAGAGAAATATAGAAAAAATCCCATCTGGAACTGCATCAAAAGTAACTGGAAATAACTTTAACCCAGGAGTGAACAAAATCTGTACAATGAACACTATAAAACATATTGAAAGAAATGAAAACACAAATAAATGGAAAGATACTCCACCTGCATGAATTCTGAGAATATTGTTAAAGTGTCCATAATACCCAAAACAGCCTACAGATTCACTGTAATCTTTATCAAAATTCCAATGGCACTTTTCAAATAGAATCAACAATCCTAAAGTTTGAATAGAATCACAAAAGACCACAAATATCCAAAGCAATCTTAAGAAAAACAAAGCTAGAGACATCATGTATTTTTTATTTCAAATTATATTACAAAGCTATGGTAATCAAACGATATGTTATTGGCATAAAAATGGACACACGATCAATAGAACAGAATGGAGACCCCAGAAATAAACCCAGGCATATATTGTCAAGTAATTTATGACAAAGCCAAGAATATACATGGGGAAAGGATAGTCTGTTGGATAGTGTTGGGATAACTGGACAGCCCCATGCGAAAGAATGAAACTACGTATCTATCTTAACACCACAACTGAAAACTCAAAATGGATTAAAGACATGAATTTAAGACATAAACCATAGAACTCAAGAAAACATGGGGGTTTAGCTCCTTGACATTGGTCTTGGTTTTTTTGTTGTTGTTGTTTTGGGGTTTTTTTTGTTTTGATTTTTTTGTATAGGACACCAAAAGCAAAGACAAAAACTTAAAAAGTAGGACCAAATCAAACTGAACACCTTCCGCACAGCAATGGATATCATCAACAAAATGAAAAGGCAACCTACAGAATTGACTATATGGTCAGCTAATCTTAAACAAAACTGGAAGAATATCTAATGGGAAAAAGAGTCTCTTCCACAAATGGTGTTGGGAGAAATGGACAGCAACTTGAAAAAGAATGAAACTGGACCACTTTCATAAACCATACATAAAAACAATTTCAAAATGGATCAAAGACCTAAATACGAAACAGGAAACCATTAAAATCCTAGTGGAAAACACAGTCAATCGCCTTTTTGGAATCAGCCCTAGCAACTTTTTACTAGGTATGTCTCCTGAGGCAAGGGAAACAAAAACAAAAATCAACTATTGGGACTTCATCAAAATAAAAAGTTTCTGCAAAGTGAAGGAAACAGTGAAGAAAACTAAAAGGCAACCTACAGAATGGGAGATGTTTACTAATGATGTATCTGATAAAGAGTTAGTATCCAAAATCTATAGACAAGTTGTTAAATTCCAAATCCAAAACAGAAATTATCTAGTCAAAAATGAGAACACATGAATCGACATTTTTCCAAAGAAGATATCCAGATAGCCAATAGACACATGAAAAGATGCCTCACATCACTCATCATCATGGAAATACAAATTAAAACTACAATGAGATATCACCTCACACCAGTCAGAACGGGTAAAATTAGTAACACAAAAAACAGGTAAGTGTTGGCAAGGATGAGGAAAACTCTTCCCCTGTTGGTGCAAATACAAACTGATTCAGCCAGTCTGGAAAATAGGGTGGAGGTTTCTCGCAAAGTTAAAAACAGAATGATGCTACCCCAACAACTGCACTACTAGGTATTGATTCAAAGTATACAAAAATACACTCTGACATTTATACAGCCTTATCAGCAATAGCCAAATTATGGAAAGTGCCCAAATGTCCACTGACTGATGAATGCATATAGAAGATGTGGTGTGTGGGTATGTATGTGTGTATATACTCAGCCATCAAAAAGAATGAAATATTGCCATCTGCAATGACATGGTTGGAGCTAAAGCATATTACGCTAAGCGAAATAAGTCAGACAAAGACAAATACCATATGATTTCACTCATATATGGAATTTAAAAAAACTAAAGAAATGAACATGGGGTGGGGGAACGGGGAAGGGCAAACCAAGAAAGAGACTAACCATAGAGAAGACACTGACGGTTACCAGAGGGGAGGTGGGTGGGGAGATGGGTTAAATAGGTGATGGGGATTAAGGAGTGCACTTGTTGTAGTGAGTACCAGGCATTGTATTTAAGTGTTAAATCACTAAATTGTACACCTAAAACTAAATTACACTGTATGTTAACTAACTATAAATTAACTTTTAAAAAAAAAAGAAAGGAAAAAAGAGAAGGCAAGTTACAGAATGGTAAAATATATATATATATATTTGAAAACCGTGTATCTTATACATTGTAAAAACAAACAAACAAACAAACACTCCTAAAAATTCAGTAGCAAGAAAACAAATCTGATTAAAATGAGCAGTGGTAATGAATGGACATTTTCCCCCCAAAATGGACAAATGACTAACAGGTACATGAAAAGATGCTCAACATCACTCACCATCAGGGAAATACAAATACAAATCACAGTCTGTTATCACCTTATACCTTTTAGGACGTCTGTCACCAAAATGACAAAAGCTAACAAATATTGGCAATGGAGAAAGGGACACTTGTACATTGCTGTTGGTAATGTACGCTGGTCCAGCCACAATGGAAAATAATACGTGGGCTCCTCAAAAAATTAAATAATAACTACCATGTGGTCCAATAATTTTACTTCTGAGTATACATTCCAAGGAAACAAAAATAAAATCTCTAGGACAGATCTATATTCCCGTGCTTGTTGCAGCATTATTCACAATAGCCACCATACGGAAACAACGAAGTGTTCATCAATGGATGAATTGATAAAGTGTGCACGCACACACACACGTATAGTCTCTCTATATACATATATGAACACACATACATAATGCACACACACACTACAGTGGAATTTTAGTCACCCATGAAAAAGAAAGAAATCCTACCAGTTACTCCAAGATCGAAGGAGCTTCAGAGCATTATTCTAAGTGAAATGAGGCAAAATCAAAATACTCCATGGTATCATTTATACATGGAATTTTTTTTAATTCGTAGAAATAGTAGAAAAGTGGTTTCCATGGGTTGGAGGGTGGGGGCAATGGAGATACTCTGGTAAAAATGTACAACCTTCAGCTGTAAGATGAATCAGATCTGAGGGTCTAATGGAAAATATTGTGACTATGGTTGCTAAGTATATAATTGAAATTTGCTAACAATTTAAACGTTCTCACAAAAAGAAAGAGACAGGTGATGGATTTTGATAATAGCGAGATGGTGGGAATCCTTTCACAATTTGTATCAACTCACCATGATAGGCACTTAACTATCTTAAAATTTTTTTAATTAGACCTGTAAAAGTAGGGGAAAAAATCAGTCCAAGTGGATTTCCCTGGGGCCACTGGTTCAGAAGTCATTTTATTTGATGACTGGTTTTTGGTGTCTACCTCTCTGGTTTCTCTTCTAAATTTCACTCATTGAAAGACCTAGTGGTAGAATGGTTTCCTCATTTCTTCTTGTATTTACAGACCATTTTCCCCTCTTATCTTCAAATGACAGACAGGAAGAAAGGAAAGGAGAATTGTGCCCTTGCCACGTGGAACCAAATCAACCTGGTCTGATGCAGTAACTGAAAGATCTACTGTTCGTGCCCCTCACTCAGCAAATGTGTGAGCATGAAGATCACCACCATGCTTCCAGCACTCTTTCTTTCAGGATTCCTGGTGGTGTCCACATCTCGAAGAATCTCCCAACACTCTGGCCTTTAAGTTCCTCTAAGTCTGCTCCAGAGATTTTCTTTTTCTGTCAGTCTCAATTCAGTCACTAAATGTCCTGTTGACATCTTAATCAACAAGACCATTTTTGGCATTAATAATTCAGCCATGTAACTCTTAAATGAGTGTCTCTCGCATTTTTCAGCTCATTTGTTATAGGAACCCAACTTCCCAGTTTTACTCTGACAGTTTTACTAGCATTAACTCTATCTCTCCTTTACATTGTCTATACTTCCCTCTTGAAATTACTTCAGGTCTTAATTACTCAGATTTCATGGTGTGCTGAACATTACAATTATTCTCTAACATGCAGCCTCCACTCTTTTCTGCTTCTCTCCCCCTTTTATTCTCATCTAGCAGCACTCAACTCTACTTTGTGCCATACAGCCAAAAGTGATTGGAGAAACTCAAGGAGTCACGCTAGCTGATTTTAATACAGGTATTCAATGTCAATGGGAACACTGAGGCAGAAAAGGAAAACGTTAATAATATGAGATAAAGAAATGTTAAATCTCCAATTTAAAAAAATCCTTGGCCTCCTATTTTTCTAAAGATGCTGGCCAAAGCCTGATTTCATTCGCATTAAGAATAACACTCCTTTAAAAATGTGTCTATACTAGCAATCTCTACAGCCTCCCCTCTCTACACCTCACCCCAATCAGGACTATTCCACTGAAATTGATCTTGTGAACCTCTGCAGGGACCACTAACATACAATCAACTGACACAATTAACCACCATGCCTTCTTGAAATATTTTCTCTACTCTCCACTTTTCTGCCTACAACACTGGCTTATCCTTTTCAATCTTTTGTGTTGACTCTTCCCCCATTTTGGACCTTTAAATGTCAGAGTCCTCTGGGGTTTAGAGCTTTGTAATCTTCTATCCTCTCATTTTCAGTTTATCTCTTTGAGTCCTACATTTAAAAATATCATTTCAATACATATTTGATGCACAAATGAATGAGTGGACAAATTAATAAGAAATTATGGTAGAATTAATCAAAAAGTCACTTTTGTGCCTTTGCCGTAGGTTAAGATACTAGGAAAGGCTAGTTTAAGAAGTTCTGGATGAATAATTCAGAAAGAAAAGTTTGAAACCTAGGAACCAAATGATCCTATGCATATAGCCTTGACTCCCAAGTTTGAACTCAGCCCTACTCTTCTACGAAACTGTCTAGTTGACCTCTCTACTTGCAAATGTAACAAACATCTCCAACTTCCCAAGTTTAAAATAGAACTCTTGACTCCATGTCTTTTCTTCACCAAGTATTACTAAAAAATAGAAACTCTCTCCTCCATTTTAATAAATTACACTACCATTTCATCAGGTCAAGGTATATAGGAAATATCCTTGTCTTCTATCCTTCTCTATCATCCCAAATCGAGCAGTACTGTTAGCTCCAACCACACAATAGGTGTCAAACATGAGCACTTTTTCTGACATCTAAAGCTTCTGTCTGGCATTTTCTCACCTTAATATAAAGCATTTCCTACTCACTCTTGGGCTGTATATATAGATAGATTCCTCAGTAGTCTTCCTGTTCCAACTCTCACCCTCCTGTGATCTGTTCTTCATAGTCACCACGATCTCTTGACTATGCAGACAGCATTACTATCACATTCCAAGTCTCCAAAATCTTTTAGTTTGCAAAACAATATCCAAACTTATCAAATTAGAGCAAACCGTACTTGCTCTGGGTTCTGTCTACATTTTTATCTGTATAATGTAATAAATCTGTTCTCATTCCCATTAGTTCAACCACACTGGCTTTTGCACTGACCCCTAAATATACCAACCTCACTTCAACCTTGATATTTCCATGTATGGTTTGGTGTGTCTGATACTGTATTTTCACCTTAATGTCATCTCTTTAGAGGAACATTCAGAGAGTATCCCATCTAAAATGCTTCCCATGAGCACAGAGCAATGTATGGTATTATTGAAACACTATATTGTATACTTAAAACTAATATAACAACATTTGTTAATTATACTGGAATTTATAAATATTTTAATAATAAAAATATAAAATACTTGCCATGGTTACTGCCCTTTTTATTATCTTGCTTAGTATATTTATATATTACCTTTATTGTTTTTATTACTATATATTTTTTAATCAAAATTAGTTTTGTGGCTGTTATTTATTATCTGTCTTCTTTACTAGAATATAAATTCAATAAAGGAGATTTATTTACAGCTGTATCCTCAGTATCTAAAATAGTACCTGGAATAGAGAATATTTTCAATCAATACTTTTCAAAGGAACATTGGCACAAACTTGGGGCTTACTCCAGCCATTCTGCGAGAATGTCACGTAGCAAGATTTAGAGATCTAACCTGGCTAGTTTTTAAATCTGAAATATTTAAGATTTCAGCTTAAGGTTAGAGCTAAGAACATGATTGATATGTTATATAAAACTAGATGCATTTCTGATGCTATGGAAATATAATCCTGATATTGCTAATATGTAGATCAATATCCTCTGAAGACATTCAATTACTGGTTGAGTATATAATATAATGATGTGTCATTATGTAGTAAATCACTAGCCAACTCTTGTTCTATTACATATGAAGAAATATGTTTTCTCAGAACATAATCATTTATGCATAAGTTTGCATCAACACACATAACTGAGTTGTTTACCATTTATTCTATGTGTAATGTGTTTCTATATTTTGTACTATATCTTTTTCTATTCTACTCTATTTGTTTCATTTTTAAAATATTCTGCCAGCCTAACAGATTTTGTGATGAACAAATGTTTCTCAAGCCATAGTTTACAAAGCTCTATAGGTTACATGAAAATTCAGAAACAAAAAGGAAACAAGAATATAAATTATGTCTCTTGTTCTAAAGAAATAATTCTAAAAATGCAAACTTTTCCACACCTCCACCTTCCTTAATCTTTTAAGTAAGTAAGAAACAAACAAGGGATGATGCCTTTTATGTTCTTGGTTATAAAAATATTTCAACTACACATTTTGTTCCATAAACTTAAACATAAGTTCAGGTCAAGGAATCACAGAATCCAATATGTTCATGTTTTTTAGTTCATTATGCTCAAAATAATTACCTCTGAATTATGTAGAAATATTTTACAATTTTATTTTAGTTCAGGTTTCTAGGAAAAAAAGCAATGGAAGTGATGTTTTAAAAGCTATGGGTGCCACAGGGCAAGGACGAGGTATAGGCTTCGTGTCTGGAGAAAGTCTCTCCAACTTTATTCAAAAGCTCAGAGAAGGAGTTCCTGTACATATCTATGTAGTGTCTTAAGAAATGTCAAAGTCAGTACTAGAGGCCTTAAAAATTGAACTGATGTCACAACAATGATCACATGAATTTATCCAGAGCATCTATTTAAAAAAAATGGCAAAAATTACTAAAAAATCTAAAAGCATATTACCACATATGTAGGAAATAAAAACTCATTTGAGATATGGAAATTTTTTAATTTTTGAAATAAGCTGTAGGGTAAAGCACAGATTTTCAGAGAGAAAGTATACTATTTTTCTACATCATACTTATTGCATATTCATAAAATCAGATAGGCCTTTAATCCAAGGACAAAGAATCATTTGAAGGGTTTCATGTAATAATCTCTGAGAGACATTCATTTAAATCTGAGAGTCTCAAGATTTAGTAGGGAAAAAATGAATTGATTCTCCATGTAGTTATCATTATAAATTGTTCATTAGATACTAAGTTCATTATCTAATCAACAACTCACAAGTTGAAATTTTGTAAATACAGAAATTTGAGAAATTAAGTTTTTCTATTGTTTGCCTTATTTTGTTGTTTCACTTAATTTGTACACATAGGTCTTTCAAAAAGGTGGAAGGGAGTTTATAGATGCTAACAATGCAAGAACATATGTAGGTTTAAATAGGTAAAATCGAACAAAGTCCGTGTAATGGATCCATAAACACACACACGTATGCACACACACATACGCACAGACACACAGTACATTTGCTTAAACACCATAGCTTACTGGAATTTGTAATTAACATGTGTAGATCTATATTTCTGAGGTTATAAAGGAGAGATGTCAACTTATGTTACATATTATTTTCCATAAAGAGAAATCCATATTGATCTGTCAAAAACAAAACAAAAACAAAACAAAAAACTTAGCTACAACCCAACAAGACATTATCCCTGGAAAATCACATAAAGAGAGAGAGACAGAGAGAGAGAGAGACAATCCTACCACAATTATTTTTTACGAAATATTTAAAATATAGCAACCAAAACAAAACCCTGTTCATCCAGAGAGCTCTTACTGTAACCATCTATAAAAATATTAAAAAAGTAGTAAGTAGTGCAGTCACTCTTTTTATCTTTTTATACCTTGAATTATAGCTTCAGAAAATTAAATAGGATTTGCTATACACTAGATTATTGCATCAAATTATGTGATGTCTTGAAATTTAATACACTATTTCATTAATAGTCTAATCTGCTAATAGTGACCCAAGTAATACTCCATAAAAAGTTTTCTAAGACCTAAAGTTTGGACTTCTGAGTTAAAAGAGCAACTCTTCTATGACTTTTCTTAAATTGGTATTATCTGAGGGCCAACAAAAGCAGTAAGAGGGCAGAGGAGATAACTCAGCTTTAAATGAGATCAAGAAGACTAAAGTCTCATTCTTTTTACGGCTGCATGACATTCCACTTCATATCTCACACACACATCTTCCTTCTCCATTTATATATCAATGGACACTCAGTTTGCTCCCATATGTTAGCATGGTTGCCAGAGGGTGGGGGAGAGGTGGAATGGGTCAAAGGGGTGAAGGAGAGTAGGAGATACAGGCTTCCACTTATGGAATGTCTAAGTCACATCATGAAAGGTACAGCATAGATAACATAATTAATGATATTGTAATAGTGTTGTATGCTGACAGATGGTAGCTACACTTGTGGGAAGCATAAGATCATGTATGGAAATGTTGAATCATGATGTTGTATACCTGAAATGAACTTAAACATTGTGTGTCAATTACCCAAAAAAAAAAATTTTAAAGAAGAACCCATTCTCATTCATTGGCTGATGCCTGAAAATTCCAAATTAATGCCATTTTTCTATGAATCACTTCTTTTAAAATTTAAATAAATCTAAGAAGATTAACATTTTCAGACATTAAGCCTAATGTGAATTTTTTTATTCTTTCCTAAAAGGAAATAATTGGAGAAAGGAGTGACTTGTAATCTGAGGATATATATAAATTCCAAGTATTCACCTTAGGGAGTCCACAAATAGCATAAAATTCAGTGCTTAGTGATTTTGCTTAATATCTCTGAAGTCAAATTTAAATCAAAGTAGGAATAAAAAAATAGTATTTTAAGGATTTAAAAACAAAAACAAAAATGTTCTGCTGGGGCTCCTGGGTGGCTCAGTTGGTTAAACATCCAACTTTAGCTCATTTCATGATCTCACAGTTTGTGAGTTCAAGCCCCACATTGGGCTCTCTACTGTCAGCGCAGAGCCTGCTTGGGATCCTCTGTCCCGCTCTCTCTCTCTCTGTCTCTTTCCTTCTGATTCGTTCTCTCTCTCTATTTCTGTCTCTCTTTCAAAATAAGTAAGTAAAACTTCAAACAAAACCAAAAATTTCCTAAGTTCCTAAATAAGACAAAATTCCACATATGTATTTTATGTAAGTGTTCTAACTGTATACTTGGATTCTACCAGTAGAATAAATGAATATACCTTTCCAAAGCTTTTCTGAAAGAACATTTATAAAGAATCATGAAGGCCAAATGTGAAGCAGACATAATAAGATTATTGTGAATTATGCTTAACTCAAACTCTTACTGGTTTTAGGTGGAGAAGCTCCCTTCAGAATAACATATGTACTCTTCCTGACCTTAATTCTTTTCTTATGAAAGGAAGAGTTACTTATGTCATCTATCTTTTCCTCTCTTTATTTGGGATGATCCTGCTAAAGAAGCACCCACTCCACACTGCTGTTTTGTGCAAGCTTTTCAGAGCCAGCCTTTAAATACAGGATTGGGTAAAGGAGGCCTGTCATTTCCCAGGCCTTCCTGACACCGGAGGGCAATTCCCTGTATTACCAAAACTAAAAACTAGGAAACCCATTAATGCTAAATACCTAAGGATCATCTTTCAAACCAGACTTTAACTGTAATGTGGTCATCTGTTGGATCCTTGTCCATTTCTTAGTTGATCCAAATTTGAGTAGGAAATATGGGCATCAAACCCACACATCTTAGGTGTGGGCTGAGACCCTTCAGTATCCATGAATGAAAGTGGGGATCAAAATAAGGGAGAGACCTTGAGGGGGTCCAGGATTGGCCACCATAAGCATGATGTTTAACAACAAACATTTCAACTTGGAGTCAATGAAAAATGTGGTCACCTTGTCCAAGGTAAAAGTCTGTGTTTTTACAGGTGAATGGCTATTTTACATAAGCAGGAATAAAGATTTTAACACCTAACAAGAGGTGGCCTTTGGTAACCCAAGTACAAGCTGGTTTTACACTACACAGTTTATCTTGGATTCTTGGACAAAGCTTTATTAAGAACTGAACCTTCAGAAACATTACATCTAAATACAAATAAACATTTTAGTTTTGGGGTGGCTGGGTGGCTCAATTGGTTAAGTGTATGACCTCAGCTCAGGTCATCATCTCACGACTCATGGGTTCGAGATCCGTGTAAGGCTTTGTGCTGAACACTTGCTTAGAGCCTGGAGCCTGTTTCAGATTCAGGGTCTCTTTCTCTCTCTGCCTCTTCCCCGCTCATGCTCTGTCTCACTCTGTCTCTCAAAAATAAATAAAAGTAAAAAATAAATAAAATAAACATTTTAGTGTCATTAAAGGATCTCCCCTTAAAAAACAGATAATAACAATGCCTGCTTATTTTATGGTGTTTTTCAGTCTTGTGGGTAAATTCCGGAAGGACAGTCGAGCTCTTTAAATGATAGTCTCTGGAGAGAGATAGCCTCAGTTTAAATGCCAGTTCTGTCATCTTGAACTGTGACCTTGGGCAAATTAAGACATCCTATGTTATTTTCCACATCTTTAAAATACAAATGAGAACATTATTAAGTAAAACTTAGGCCTGCTTGGAGAGGAGTTAAGATCCAGATGCACTTTAAAAAGTCACCAATAGGCCAGCTTTAATAAGCACTAGCTATTTCCATTCTACTGAAGCTACAGAAAAATAGTCAAGTTTTAGTTTAACTGTTCACATTAAGAAAAACTATACAGGGAGTTGGTTCAAAATGGTGGCATAGGAAAAACCCTAACTCACCTCCTCCAATGTACAAAAAATCTACAGCTATATATGGAATAATTTCCACTGTAAAAGTCCTAAAAAAAGAGATAATCAACACCTCCATAACAAATGATAAAAGACCTATCAAGACTGAGTACACAGGGCACAGACAGGCTCTTACCAAAAACCCCACTCAAGCTATGGTGACTCACAATCAGAAGCAATGTCAAAAACATGGAATTTTTCTCAGAGGAGTGAGGGGTTTGCTCTCTGCATTATACACAACAACTCTTGGGTATCAAACCAGAAAGGAGTCCCCGCAATGGCTGGCTTTTGGTATTGGTCCCCAAAATTGACAGGGACTACATCCAGAAGAACCACCGAACTACAGGTAACAGAGAACCCACTCTTTAAAGGCTTGTGCACAGACATTTATCTCAGAATTCAGAGCAAGAGCTATAATTTAAAAAGCACCTAGGCCATATGTGAAGGAGACCCACTTATTCATCTAAAAGTCACCAGTGAAGAGCAAGAATCTGTTGGGACTTTTTCTAAGAACAGAAATTCTGGTGGAAATCATTTTGGCAATCTTCTTCTAACTTTCCAGCACCACTGGACAGGTCCTGCACCCACCAGCCATAGCCATCAGGCACATAAGGTTCACACAGGGGAAGCCACTTAAATAGCTGACTGTGGTGGTGGAGTTGGGGAAGGGATTAGCTTCTGAGCCACACAGGGCATCTCCTACATAAGGCCACTCCTTCAAGACTGGTAAAGGCAGCTGTGTCACCTAATACATAGAAACAAACACAGACAATCAGGCAAAATGAAGACACAAGGGAATATGTTCCAAACAAAAGAATAAGACAAAACCTCAGAAAAAGACCTTGATGAAATGGAGAGAAACATTCTACCTGATGAAGGGTTCCAAATAACGGCCATAAAGATGCTCACCAAAGTTAGGTGAAGAATTGATGAACACAGTGAAAATTTCAATGACACAGAAAAGATAAACAGAAGTCAGAGAGCTAAAGAATATAGTAACTGGAAGGCAAAATACACTAGAGATGTTCAACAGCAGACTGGATAAAACAGAAAAACTGATCAGCAACCTGGAAGAAAAGCCAGTGAAACTCAGAGCAGCAAAAAAGAAAAAAAATAATAAAAATGCAGATACCCTAAGGGACCTATAGGATAACATTAAGTGGAATAATATCCATATTATTTGGATCTTAGAAGCAAAAGAGAAAGGAATAGAAAACTTAGGTTAAAAATAATGACTGAATAATGTCCTAATCTGAGGAAGGAAGCAGTCATCCAAAGTCAAGGAAGCCCAGGGAGGTCCAATTAAAATGAAGACAAAGACATCCACCAAGACATATTATAATTGAAATGACAAAAGTTAAGGATAAAAGGAATCTTAAGTAGCAGAGAAACAACTTGTCACATACAAGGAAAACCCAGTAAGGCTATGAGTAGACTTTTTAGCAGAAACTTTCCAAGTCAGAAGGGAGCACAAGACACATTCCAAGTGCTGAAAGAAAAAAACCCATGACCTAGACATTCTCCCCAGTGATGTGATCAGAAGAAGAAAATAGGGTTTTCCAGACAAGCAAAGCCAAAAGAGTTCATAACCACTAAACGAGCCTTACAAAAAATGTTAAAGGGTGCTATTTAAGCTAATTAGAAATGGCATGAATAACAAGAAAACATAAAAGAATAAAAATCCCACTAGAAAAGACAAATATGTAGTGAAGGCAGTGGATCAATCATTTATAAAGCTAATCTGATGATCAAAGACAAAAGTAATAAAAATTAAAACTACAACAGTTAGTTAAGGAATACCTAAAAGAAAATCTGACAGCAGGAATCCCTGAAGGGGAGTAAAAATGTAAAGTTATAGAAGGTATTCAAATTAATGTTGCTATCAACTTAAGATAAACCATTATAAACATAGAGTGATCTGTGAACTTTATGGAAACTACAGTGAAAAAACTTCTAACAAATGCACAGAAGAAAATGAGAAAAGAATCTAAACATAAACCAAAGAAAGTTACCAACCCAGAGGAAAAAGAAGAAACAAATACCAGCTACAAAAACAGAGAGAAAGAGAAAGAGAGAGAGAGAGAGAGAGAGAACACAAGTGGGGGAGGGATAGAGAGAGAGGGAGAGAGAGAATCCTAAGCAGGCTCCACACTGTCAGCATTGAGCCCAATGTGGGGCTTGACCTCACAAACCAGGAGATCATGACCTGAGGCAAAGTCAAGAGTCAGACACTTACCTGACTGAGCCACCCAGACACTCTTTTTGTAATGTTTATTTAGAGAGAGTAAGTTCTTCATTCAAGACTGTGGCTAAATGTAATAAAACCAATAATAATCTATACGTTTCCTACAAGAGATTCATTTCATAAGTAAAAACACTCACAGACTGAAAGACTTTGCTTGCAAATGGAAACAAAAACAAACCTGGTATAGCTATACCCAAGTAAGACAAAAAAGACTTGAAAATAAAGACTATAATGAAAGACAGTGACATTACATAGTGATAAAAGGGGTCAATCCAGCAGGAAAATGTAACACATAAAAATATATGAATCCAGCATAAGAGTACCAAATGTATAAATCAAATATTAACAGATATACAGGGAGAAATCAACAACAATTCAATAATAGTAGACTTTAACACACAGTAACATTAATAGTAAGTCATTCAGACAATCAATAAGATAACATCAGCCATAAATAACACATTAAGCCAGATGAACTTAAATAGATACATACAGACAATTCCATCCAAAAGCAACAAGTTACACATACTTTCCATGTAGATATGGAACTTTCCACAGGATAGATCACATGTTAGTCCACAAAAGAAATCTCAATAAAAAAAATTAATACATCATACATCTTTTCTGATCACAACAGTATGAAGCTAGCAATCAACTACATGAATAAAATTATAAAAAACACATAGAAAAGGGGAGATTAACCAGCATGCCACAAGAAATAAAAAATATCTAGAGATGAATGAAAACATAAATGTGACATACCATATGCAGCAAAAGCAGTTCTAGTAGGGAAGTTCGTTGCAATACAGGCTTACCTCAAGAATCAAGAAAACTCTCCAGCTATCTAATTAAACCTAAAGGAATTAAGAAAAACCCAAACCCAAAGTCAGTAGAAGGAAGGGAATAGTAAAGATCATAATGGAAAAAAATGAACTAGAAACTAAAAAGACAATAGAAATGATGAGTAAAACTTAGCTTATTTTTTGAAAAGATAAACAAAAGTGACAAATTTTAAGTTAGACTTAACAAGGCAAAAAAGGGAATTCAAATAAAATAAAAACTGGAAGAGGTTACATTTGATGAAATACTAAGGATCATAAGAGACTACTATGAACAATTCTATGCCAACAATTCGGACAGGAAGAAATAAATTCTTGGAAACACAATCATCCAAGACTGAATCATGAAAAAAATAGAACATACGAACAGACCAATTACTAGTAAGGAGGTTGAATCAGTAATAGCTTTACTGGAGAATTATATGACAACTTGAAAATGATTTAATACCTTTCGTTTTCAAACTATTCCAAAAGACTGAAAAGGGAGGAGCTCTTCCAAACTCATTTTATGAGGACAGCATTCTCCAACCAAAACCAGACAAAGACATCACATACAAAATATTAGAAGCCAATATCCTTGATGACTACAGATGCAAAAATCCTCAACATAATAGTAGCAAAATGAATTCAAACGTATATTTAGAAGATTGTACACTATAATGAAGCAGGATTTGTTCCAGTAACGAGGGGATGGTTCAACTTCCACAAATCAATGGGATGTACCACATTAACAAGATAAAAACATGATTATCTCAATAGATTTAGAAGAAGCATTTGAAAAAACTAAACATCCGTTTATGATTAAAACTCTCAAAGTGTAAAAAGGGAAGTAGCCACATATAAAAATCATGTGACAATTGTGACAAACCCCCAAATGGTATCATACTCAACAGTGAAATGCTGAAACCTTTTCCTCTAGGACCAGGAACGAGACAAGGATGCCCACTCTAATTACTCTTATTCAGTTGAATAGTGGATGTCCTGGGCCAGCAATTAGGCAGGAAATAAAAGGCATCCAAATTGGAAAGGAAGAAATAAAACATTCACTATTTCCAGATCATATATTATATAGAGAAAAGCCTAAAACCTCCATCAAAAACCTCTTAAGTAAATAAAGTAAGTAAAGTTTCAGGATATAAAATTAATATGTAGAAATTGGTTGTGTTTCTATATGCTAATAACAAACTATCAGAAGAAAAATTAAGAAAACAGGGTTGTTTACAATTGTATCAGCAAGTATAAAATACTTAGGGATAAATTAACCAAGGAGGTGAGAGACCTGTACACTGAAAACTGTATGACACTGATTAAAGAAACTGAAGAAAACACAAATAGATGAGAAGGTAGTGTGCTTAGGGAATGAACGATCAACACTGTTAAAATGTCCTTACTACTCAAAGCAATCTACACATTCGGTGCAATCCTACAAAATCCCTGTGGCATTTTTCATAAAACTCCAAGAAATAATTATAAAACTTGTATGAATTAATAAAAGACCCCAGAGAGCCAAAGCCATCCTCAGAAAGAAGAACAAAGATAGAGGTATCATGCTCCCTGGTTTCAAGCTAATACAACAAAATGGTAGTAATCAAAACTTCATGGTATTGGCATAAAACCGGACATACGAATCAATGCAACAAAAGACAGAGCCCACAAATAAACCCAGGCACATGCGGTCAATTAATTTACAACAAAAGACTCAAGAATATACAATGGAAAAAAGGACAGTGTCTTCAATAAATGGCATTGGAAAACTGGACGGCTACATGAAAAAAAAATTTTAACTGGACCACTATCCAATACCATATACCCAGATTAACTCAAAATGGAGTCAAGATTTGCACGGAAGACCTAAAATCATAAAACTTCCAGAAGAAAATAGAAGTGGTAAGCTCCTCGACATCAGTCTGAGCTGTATATGTATTTTTGGATCTGACTCCAAAGGCAAGGGCAAAGAAGGTAAATATTTAAACATGTGAATAGATCACACTAAAAAACTTTTGCACAAAGGTAACCCTCAAGAAAAAGATAACCCAGTAAAGGGAGGAAATATTTGCAAATCATGTATCTCATAAAGGGTTAATACCCAAAATATATAAAGAACTCTTCCAACTCAAAACAAAAACACAAACTGATTTATGAACGGGAAGAGGACCTGAACAGGTATTTTTTCCACAAACTACATGTAGATGGACAAGAGGTACATGGAAATATGCTCAATATCACTCATCAGGGAAATGTACATCAAAACCATGTTGAGATGTCACCGGTGAACTCAGTCTGATTAAAGACATAAATTGAACTACTCTACCCACTGTAAATACCAGACAGCATACACTAAAGATAATGTACTCTGGGAAAGTAACAAAATGAGACAAAAACAAAAAATTCCTACTGTACTATTATATGCAAAATAGAATACAAAACATTAAGATATGTAGAGACAAGTTGGACAATGTCCCATAATTAGGAGAACAACAGTCAATAGAAGCAAAACTTCAGATGACCAAATAATTAGCGTTAGTGGACAATAACTTAAAACCACTACAGATATTTTAATGAGTTTACAGGAAAAGATGGGTATAAATGAGTAGACAGATCTTCCGTATTTTATTTTGAAATATATAAGAAGAATGGATTTACGGAAATATAAAAATTTATTGAATGGATGTCAACAAATTAGATATTGCAGAATGAAGTCTGAATTAACTTGGTAACAATTCAACATAAGTTGCCTTAAGTTAATCACAGACAGAGACTGAAAAAATTTAATGGAGTATATCTGTGAGAATTATCATCTAACACGTATATGTTTGTAGTCCTCGAGTTACAGCAGTGAAAGACTGGGCAGAAAATACGTTTGAGAAGAATGATAAAACTTACCTTCATATCAATCACATATTTAAGAATCATAGATGACTCCCCAAGAATAAGTAAAAATAAAAGCAAATGAAGACAGTTCGCAACTACATTGCTAAAAATGAAAAATAAGCTCCTATTTTATAAGCAGCAAAATAAGACAGACAACGTATTTAATGTGATAAGTAAAAGGATGGCTACCTTCTCATCTAAGAACAGTCTAGCCAAAAGCAAGGAACCAAATCATTCATGTGCTGAGCAGCAAACACCATCCAAACCCCAAAACCAAACAGAAAGAAGTAAAAACCAGTCTGAATAATATTCTATATCCAGTGAAACTACCACGCACAAGTGAAGATACATGAAACTGGAGGTAAATTGGGACCAGTAGAACAACACTACCAAATCAATGCTGAAAATGAGCAGACCCACTGACACACGGCACACAGTCTACGAACTTTACGTATACAGGCACAGATACAATAAAAACGGATGGGAATATGTTGATATTAGACCAAGGCAAGAGAGGTACGTTTACTAGACCTGAAGGGCTTTTCAAAAGCTATAAAAGCCAATATTAAAAAGAAAAACCCTAAAAACCTATGCTACTACAAAGTAGCATAACAGTTAAAAGTGGACATACTATTTTTGCCTGAGCCCTATGAGAACATCCCGAGAAATTTAAGGAATAAGGCCTCTAACAGCATGCAAAACAGAGTAAGAACTATGAAAGCGGAACCATGCAGGGACAGAATCGTCCAGCCCTGGTTGTATTGGGGTGTCGGGGAGCAGCTCAGTCCGTGGGGTTATCCATGTCTCGGATGCATAGACAATTGAGGTGTATGAAGGGTGAATGGTTTTAGCAGGCTTGGAACTCACTGATTTTGAGACCAGGAGTATGGAGGTATCTCCACAAAATATAATGTTGTAAACCATGTTACTGTTCCAGGAAAAAAATTTAAAAAAGGAAAGGGAATAGAAAAGGAGCGTCCAACCCAGGAGTCTTGTGAAGCCCCTACAGAGCAGGCACAGAGGTGGATCAAGTTCAGAAGCAGATTCATGGAAGTTTGTGCAAAGTAGTGATGGAACAGCAGAGAAAACTCCTAAGGCAAGATTGCAATGCAAGTTGTGACACGGGTAGTTTAGTCTCAGAGAAGTCACTGGCAGTTTGGGAGTCTAGTGACAAGGATGTGGCAGTTGACATCAATATACGGACACGGAGACATCTTTCTTTAGAAGTTAGGTTTGTGCGAACTCTAACTCCCCAGGAAGAAGCAACGGCATCAGCCGTCATAGCGAGGAGATCCAGCAGCCAAGCCTCAGCGAGGAAATGCAGATTCAGAGGTTTAAATGTGCTCCACGAAAGGGAGTGTGCGGTAAGACGCAGGTTTGGGGCGGCCAGCGTTTCAAATTTATCAACTTTGCAAGATCACAGCAGTGTCTCAAATACCAGTCCCTGAGAAAAGAGGCCACGTGGAATAGATTCATTTTCTTCCAAATATAATAAATCTAGGATATGAAAAGCAAACATTAGGTGAGGAGTAACTTGACTGAGTTCTTACTTCATGGGCTCTGGACACATGCTACAGACTGACCCGCATTCTAGCCAAAATGGTTTTCCTTCATCCCCCCCCCCTCTTTTTTAAATATGAAATTTATTGTCAAATTGGTTTCCATATGACACCCAGGGCTCATCCCAACAGGTGCCCTCGTCCCCTTTTCAATAACCGAGGCTGCGGAGGCTCTCGGCCATCCTCAGCAGGAGACTTTGGGGAGGTCATTTTACTTGTGGTAATTCATTTTGTTTTCTAACTCTTGCCCTTGGGGGGCTGGTAGGGTTACTGTTTTCTATTAACTCCTTGTCCTCCTTAAAATGGAGGGTGGATGGGGCGCCTGGGTGGCTCTGGCTGGTCCTCGGTCAGGATCTCACAGTTCATGAGTTTGAGCCCTGCGGCAGGCTCTGTGCTGACAGCTCAGATTCCGTGTCTCCCTCGCTCTCTGCCCCTCGCCCCCTCACATTTTGTCTCTCTCAAAAATAAACAAGTATTTTAAAAACATTTTTTTAATTGAACGTGGAGAGTTATTTAGCGTTGACCTCATCTTCTGAATTCTAAACGAATATCACTTCGCTGATATTCAGGCCAGCGTTGGGCTGTAGGACAAGTCCCCAGCTGAACCCTTCAGGATAAGACTAAGCAGAATACAACATTGGAATCGGGGAGGGTGTGATTCCATCTGAAGAGGTGATTCTGATCATTAATTTCTGTGATCTTTCAACTTTAACAGGCATGACTTTCATACTCCATTTTATCGTGCCGCAGATGTGATGAGCGTATTAGACAATGAGACACAACATGTGCAGTCGATTCTCAGTCGAGGGTGCAGAGAGGGCTTGGAGATCATTATGAACCATTATGACCCCTTGCAGGATCTCGTAACAAGATCAGCAGCACATCCTTCTGGTATCAGGAAGACCCACAGGAGAGATGGCTGGAGTGGACAGAGCTGCCTCACGTAAGTGGGAACAGGCTGACATTTAGGGTCCGTCTGTGTCCTCTCATGAGGAGAGTGGTACCCCGTGGCTGACCACGGTTTAAGGCCACAAACGATAGCCAAGAACCATCAAGTTAGAGGAACTCAGTCCATCTCTGGAACAAAGAGGAAGGTCCACGTGTATCTCTCCCTGTCTTGACACTCCTCTCCCAAGAAGAAATGGAAGTACATTTGGGTGAATTTAGAGGACTTGAACACGTGTGGTTCAATTTTTTCTCCACCTTGTTTTGCAAAGAAGCCTGATTCTGTGCCCTCCGCTGCTTTTAGTTTTGCCACAGGCTCTGCCACCCCAGACGAAGCTTGGGTGGATGCAACACAGTCTCTGGCTACTTGAGAAAGTCTCTTTCATTTGATGATCTGTATTAGGCAGCCCTCTGTTGCCCTACACCCAAACTAACATTACCAAATAACGAATGTGATTTTTTTTTCTATCTGACTTCCATTTCCATTTCTCCGTTGGTTTTAAACGTGGTACGTTAAGGGGTGCCTGGGTGGCTCAGTCGGTTAAGCGTCTGACTTCAGCTCAGGTCATGATCTCGCGATTTGTGAGTTCGAGTTCCAAGTCGGGCTCTGCGCAGATAGCTCAGAGCCTGAAGCCTGCTTCAGATCCTGTGTCTCCCCATTTCTCTGCTCCTCCCATGATCATGTTAGGTCTCTCTCTCAATAATAAATACACGTTAAAAAAATTTTTTTAATAAAAATAATGAATAAAAAATAAATGTGGTACGTTAAGAAGTACACCGATTTACCGGCCCCTCCAAGCCTTCACACGGCTGTGGAGAATAGGTGTTTTAGCCAGGGTGGGACATAAGACCACTTTGTCCAGCTACGGAAACTGCCATCACCCCTTGTGTAAATAAATCACGGCCACTGACTGGCAGAGCTAATATTCAAATCTGGAGTCATGACTTTTCCGTTAACTGAGGCAGACAGTGAGACCATCAAATGCATTCCTAGCCTTCTTGCTCTTTTTGCTAAGGTGTCTTAAGATGAGGATACTTCTCTGTCATTTACATGTTTCATTCTGATGACCAAGAGTAACAGCTTTCTGTTTCCCATCATATATGCTATCAGAGCAAATAAGCTATTATAAACAAAGGGCAGAAAAAAAGGGGGGACAGAAGTTTTCTACTTGAGACATGTGATTTTGCTCCTTAAGAAGGTATAAATTTGCACCCAGATCAGTGTTGACAGATCAGTGTCAACTCTTTTTGTCTCCCAACTGAGGAGGTAACATTTCAGCATCTAATCATCTAACCACTGTTTGAAACAGGTTTTTTTAATTATGTTTTTTAGTTGAGTTTTTGCAGTTTTCTGCTAAATCATTCTCAAGAGACAGTTTCAGACAGGCTTGTCTTAGAGGGATTCCACTATATGATCTAACTTTCCATCTTTTCATATCACGTCTAGATGACAGCCTACAAACGTTGTATATTTAAAAACATGTGCCATACTGAGTAAACTGACAGCCAATGTTTGTGATAATTGATTAGTAACCCCACTTCAACTGAGGTGGTGAAACATTAATTCCCTTTAGGCTCTGAACCACCCAATAAAAGTCAAGAGGAAGGCATTTAAGGAACAAGCAAAGGGTGGGTATGCATTGCTCTTAAAACAGAAAAAAGTCACATGTGGTAGCAGAAATTACCATTAAAATTTCTCCTGGGGGGGAAATTATATTCTTCTGTTTTCCCTATTTAAATAAAATGCCAATCTCCCAGATTGTGCATTTTATGAAATTTTCATCCACTCAGAGCATTCATTTCACATCTCATCTGTTCTGTGAATGAGATGGGAACATCATCCTCCGCCCCCCCCCCCGTTTTTTTTTAACAGCATAAAGAATCCGTGGTGAATTGCACATTTACCACACAGGACGCTCTGTTCCGTCCTTTTCGGAGTATTCACTCACGGCTGCGCTGTCCTCCTTTGGATTCCTTACATAGATAACCACAGGTCTCCACGACTATGCTGTACTCTCCACATTTGTTTCCAACCATGGTAACTCAGGCAGTCTTCAAATCGAGAAGCCAGAAACCAAGCAGAGGAGGGCAATGTCAGTCTAAGAAACGGCTGCTCAAACTCAAGAGAGTGCAAACTCTTGGCAGCATTCTTTATTTTCATCTACTATGTTTAAAAAGACCCCTTTCCCCACTGTTAGTAGTTAGAATTTCATCATCAAATACTCCCGTAAAAACTATTTAATTTTCTACTACAGGGAGGGAGGGTCTGATCTCTTATGAAACATTTTATGGAAAAGCCTAAAAGTGCTTTCAATTATTTATCGAATTGAAACCTAGGCCTTGGAAACTGCTGGCATTACACACACACACACACATAATATTATCAGCCCACTGAGTGCCATTAGGTCATAGAGAGCTGCCATAGCGACATCTCTGATCCAGCTGCTGGTGCTCATGTAACTTTTACTACAGTTATAAAGTCATTTATTACATTTTCTTTATGATGCTAATGCATTGCGGTCTGTTACTTTATTGTTCCCATTGTGATCAAGACTGAAATGTACGATACTGTGCAAAATACAGATAGATCCTTAATAACAAAGCTGTTGCATTAAAAACCTTAGATAAACTTAAAAGGTCCATAAAACTATTAACAGTGGATATCACAAAGGAAGTAGTTTTTGTGGGACTTTTTGTCATGTTGTTTCATCATTCCCCACAGAATTATTTTTTATAAGTTTGACTTCGGTCAAATATATGAAGAACGATAGGATTATCTGACCATTTTTTTCTTTAATTACAGTATCAGCCTTGCAGAACATTATTTGCAATTCGCCAGGAGGAAGTAGGACTCTATGATTTCCAAATAATCCTATAGAAAGGAACAAAGTCCGTGGACCCAAAGGTACCCATAATTGGAAATTACCTTTTGTTCCAACTGTCTAAACTTAACTCTCCTTACGATACAATTGTACATAAAGAGAATGCAGTTTTCTATTGAGGGAAAAAAAATCAATTGTGAATTAACTGCTACCCTATACTAAAGCTGACTTAGCAGCTGACACCCTCCAGCTCGGTGACTCAAGGGGAAATTCAGCCACAGACTGGAGTCCTCTGGAGCTGTGACTCCTCATCTTTGGGTTAGAGTTTAATTATTTCTGCTTCTTCATTTCTCCTATTCTCCATGATGTTTTTCTTCCACTTTACGAAAAAAACAAATTTTTTTTTTTCAAGAATAAGGAAAGTCCTAGGGAAATAATCATGTGGTCAAGCAGTTCTTGAACCTGGCCAACCTATTTACGATCGTTTTTCATTTTCCCCAAAGAGCAATCAAACATGTACTATTTAAGGAAAAGCTTAACATTGGTTTCAATAATGAAGTCCGTCCTATCATCTTTACTTTTTCTCTCGGTAATGCAAATGCATTTATAGTTTGCTATCAGCATAACGTATAAAATTATTACAGCAAAGGACTAGTAAAATCTTAACAGGTCTAAGTATTATTAGTTAATTTCACTGACTTAATATTGATATTGAGTTTGGAGTTGGATGAGCTCATACGAATGGTTTTCTTTACTCTCTCATTTAACTAGGAACCGGAAAAGTTCATCTCCCCAAGAGAGGTTTCTGTAGCTGCCTACTACATACTTCATTCCTTTTCAACCTATTTTTAGTCTCCGCAGCAGCATCAAGGCAGAACGGGTTGATTCTCTTGAAGTTGAGACGTCCTCACGGAGATGAAATGTGGAGTCATTAGGACATTCGGCATTATGGGTGTGATGTGTGGAAATAGCACAGTGCGAGCGCTCTCGTGTCTTAGACGACAATTTGATTATAAACAGAGGAAATTCAGACACCTGGTCCTGCATGTTTATCTCAAAATGGGATCAGTACTCTCAATTCTGGGCTATCAATTCCCACTCGTGAAGCATAACACGTTGGAGTAAATACGACAGAAAATCTGTATGTGTATTCAAATTAAGTGAGAAAGAAGCATATTAGATTTAACATCTTTCCAGCTTGCCTGTAACTGCTTAACTCTGGGCTCTTGAATATATTTCCAATATTTCTAAAGTCAATATCTACTATGTTTTTATGCATTACTAATAAGATCACTATATTTGTTTAGAGAATAAATTATACCATGAATAATTTCAAATAACATGATCTTAAAAAATAAGAACATGAGTACATTTACACTTTCATCTGTTCATTACAACTATGTTCAGAGAAACACTGTAGAAGAAATGCCTGAATTTACTGAGAATCTACCACAGAAAGCCCCTAAATCCCTATTTAATATTTACCTCTGAGAAGCAATAGTGACAATCAAAAGAATCATATACCAATGATATCTATTCAGTATAGAAGACATTTTATCTTGTCAGCACACATTTTTATCACTATATATTTAAAGGTACTCTAATACTGTATTCACTTTTTTTTTTTTAAGTAATCATGTTTTCTAAGCCAGAAAACCAAAGAAGGCAATGACAGGTTAAATCCAAGTGTGTCTATCACATTGTATTTGAAACATACAATTTTATACCGCATGCTTTTAACCCCCTAAATGTGTGAAATAGGAGTTAACTTTTTGTCTCCAGTTACTTGAAGGAATTATGCAGAATTATCAAAATAAATAGAACTTTATTTGGTGATTAAAAATTACATCATAAAGCATTTTAAGTGGAGTAAAAATACTGTAAAGTGAACACTGCATCACCGATGATATAATAATGTTCTTATCTCTATTGTAACCAGAAAAGATGATTTATTTCACAAAGTACATTATGGTGCTTCTGGACAAGGACTCTTTTCTCTATGTAAAGAGGATTATGTTCTTTATTGGCTGTAGTTTTCTTCCGTCAGTATTGAATAAGCCCAAACCTCAAGCATCAGAACATAGATCCCAGCCTGTAACTGTCCACCTGGAGAGTCTTTTCCTCAGGCCTACAGAACTCAACTCATTTTCATTTGGTTAGTGATGGATCTCTTTCTTTCGTGGTACTTATCACAACTTATACTTAGATATTTATTTGTGGTTTACTGTCCATCTTCTCCCCTAAAGTACAATCTAATCTACCTCAAGGGGAGCAAATCATGTCTGATTTGGTCATAGATAGGACCACTTCCGATGTATATCAATTAGTTAATATTATTTGAATGAATTGAAATAATGAATCAATGGACATTCATGATAACTACATTATAAAAAAATGGGCTGGCCATCGAACTTATTGGGAAGTATTTAATGTTTTGAAAAGTATTATAATGGAGGTCAGTAAGTTAAACTGGATATGAAATTTACTAGCATTCTGAAGGGTATTTTATTAGTTTTCAAAGGATGTTTATTAGTTTATATGTTATTGATTTTTTTTGTTCTCAATGTAAATATACGTAGAATACATGGTATGTGAGCAAATGAATATCCTAGGATGGCAAATGTACTTGTTTGGAAATAAAAAGTTCCACTTTATATACATTTACTTGTTAAAGGAAAGGATTCAATATTATAAAGTAATACAAATATTACAAATATCTCCTTTCAACTTACAGATTTTAGCCTTCTCTCCTGTATAAAACAATATTTCAAAAAACTTTTAGTGTCATACATTTTCTTTTTGTGAAAAGGGACTATGCTAAGTATGACTTATTTATAACTGAAGAGAAGTCAAAAGTCAAAGTAAGGCATACATTTCTGAAAACATGCTTTTTTCAGAGTTTCTAAGTTCAACCTAAGTACCAACTCTTAAAATCTGTTAATTGAAGTATAATTAACAGTGTTATATATCAGTTTCAGGTATACAATATGATTCATCAATTCTATGTTAATCAGAAAAGGGGACTTTTAATCCTCTTGATCTATTTCACCCATCCCCCAGCTACTATCCTTCTGGCAACAGTCAGCTTGTTTTCTATATTTAAGAGTCCAGGTTTCTGTTTGCCTCTTTTTTCCCTTTGTTTCTTCTACACATGAGTGAACTCATGTGGTATTTGTCTTTCTCTGACTTATTTCACTTAGCATTATACCGTTCAGGTTCATCCATGTTGTTGCAGATGCTATACCTCATTCTGTTTTATGGCTAATATTCCACTGAGAGAGAGCAAGAGAGACGATGTGTGTGTATGTATATATACACATATATACATGGATGTGTGTATATGGGTATGAATATATATGTATGTATGTGTATGTGTGCGTATGTGTATATATGTATGTCTATACATGCGTGTATTTGTATGTATGTGTTTTACAGGTATTTTGAATGTGGGGGGTATGCACATGTGTATATCTACACATGTGTGTATGCATATGCGTGTATGTGTATATATGTACACATACAATGTGTATGGGTATGTGTATATGAACTGAAACAATAAAATTCCTCAAAGAAAGCATAGGCAGTAATCTCTTTGACATAAGCTGTAGAAATATCTTTATAGATAGGTCTCCTCTGGCAAGGGACACAAAAACAAAATTAAACTATTGGGAAATACCTCAAAATATTAAACTTTTTGCACAACAAAGGAACCCAACAACAAAGCAAAAGGCAATCTACTGAATGGCAGGAGATACTTGCAAATAACACATCCAGTAAGGGGTTAATATCCGAGATATATAAAGAACTTATACCATTCAACACCAAAAAAACAAAAACAAAAAATGAAAAAAAAAACAAATCCAACTGAAAATAGGCAGAAGACCTGACTGGACACTTTTTCCAGGGAAAATATACAGAAGGCCAAGAGGCACATAAAAAGATGTTCAACATCACTACTCATCAGGGAAATGCACATCAAAACCACAAGTCATGCCCTCACACCTGTCAGCATGACTGAGATAAAAAAGACAAAAACAAGTGTTGGCGTGAAAAAAAAAGGACATCTCATGTAAGACTGGTGATAATGAACACTGGTCCAGCCACTGTGGAAAACGGTATGGCGGGTCCTCAAAAAATGAAAAATACAATACCTATACAATCCAGTAACGTCACTACTGAGTATTTACCGTAGAAAACAAAAACACTAATTCAAAAACCACATGCACTTCCGTGTTTATTGCAGCGTTAGCTATAACAGCAAACCACAGAAGCAATCCAAGGCCCAAAAATAGGTAAGTCGATAAAACAATATTTTTTCTTTCAAAAATACAAGAAATGTTTCATTGTACTCCAGGTTGTTTTTTTTTTTTTTTCCTTTACGATGAAACCCAAGGGAATAAAGGTTCATGTTTAATAGTGGTCTATTTAGACAATGTGGCAAGATTCAATTCTGTTAGTGAACCAGAAACTTTGCTCATTGTGTGGGTCAGAGCACATTAAAATGTGTCAATGCTTTCAAGTTAGTGAGGAAAGCATTAGCACCTCAGCCCTAAGACAGATGGAGTGGGGGGAAGCCAGACAGCTTAGTAGGCATCTGATAGATTATAGATAGATCATATGACAAAAGACCCTATTGAGCCAAAAATAGAGCCCCACTGAGGAGGGGGGTGTGAGGAGGGTGTCTTCCCAGTTTACTGCCCCTTAACTCGAATGAATTTCAGCTTCTTTAAATATCCCGGAACATACTTGGTTTTAACACTCCTGTATTCAACTTTGCGCAAAAAAATTGTACCTATTTTGTGAAAAATCAGTAACGATGCCTCGGAACACACAAATGAGTGAAATATGACTAATGGGTCTCCTACCATCCCCAAAACTGAGGAAAATTAAGCAGTGGTAAATCATGACTCTGTCCCCATTGAGATGTTGACAAAATCAAGTCATACTCATTACCTACAGAATTCCCACCTGCTCTTAACTACATTAAATTTTTAAGTTGCGCTTTTATAAACGGAATCATATGTCATGTTTCTCCATATGCTTCTTAGCAGGCACAGAGAGTTCTTAGTACGTTTTTAGACAGACTGAGCCCTGTGATATGATTCATTACCATGCATAAGTCCTGGGTTATTGCCGTGTCTTTGCCATTTGGAAGATGGTGCTCACACACTTGATGTAAGGTGATAGAGTGGAATTAGATGTGTGTAGTTAACTCAACTATAGACTTAAACACAGTGCATCTCCAGGATCATAAGTAGATGACAATTACTGAGGATTAAACTCCCTGTATGAAACTAATTTCAGAAGCAGATGGCTCCACACAACTTTGATGGCCCTTCAGTCTCTTTATTGCAAATAAAATACTTGCTAGGTTTGGTAAAACAAAAGAAGAGCACAGCTGTCTTATCAGTACATGTTTTGATAAGGACGCCTAATCAGGCTTTAAGTGATGTGACACAGTGGGGAAAAAAAATCCTCACATTCGTCATCTCTTGTCATTATTGAACACAACAAGGCCAATGATGAGGCACCAAGTACTGGGGCTACGGGCAGGATTCATTCCAGAACAGTATGTGTAAGCCATGGGGTATTTTCAGGAAACCTAGGGATTCATTCAGACCTGAAAAACAGTGTTAAAGCACAATGGTATAATAAAAATTATCGTTAACTACTGTGAGCCTCGAGAAATGTAAACCATTATCTGTTTCATAAAACTTTGGTCAGACCATGGCCAGATTATTCCTGGAAGTACATAAAGATAGGTAATGCCCTGCCTAATTAACAAAATTAAAGTCATTTTCTAATTCGCAGTCTTTCAAATAGCTTTAATTCCATACTCTAGTGGCATTTTGGACAACCTCTCTAAGGGATTTGTCATGGTGTAGTGAGTAGTTGTTTATACACAATTCTCGCCTACAGCACAGACAGCACTCCGAAGCCAAGGGCCATATTTGTTCTCTTTTGTAACCCCAGCACCCTGCACAGGGCTAACCATTTAATTTTCAATTTTTAATAAGCAAGTGATTAGTTATCTAATATATGGATTATACATGGAATACAGTCTTGGGTCTATGACTAAAATATATGAAAATAATCATGGCAAGAACAGGTTGGGGATAAAACCCAGTTTATGGCTTTTTGCTTGCAGATGATATAAAGCAAAGCATTATTCTAGAGAGATCCAAGGGTATATTGATACAAACTACACCAGGCATCACAAACCCAAATGGCTTGAGATCAACTCTACATTTATTGAGAAGGTGTCACACTACTTTTTTTGCTATAAGGAATATCTTCAGTGTGTCATTTTTCAAAATATATGTGCCAGTGTTGAACTCTGATCTGTAGGTTATTCAAAAGGCAAATCATGTGAAAATAGAGGAGTCCCGGGGCGTCTGGGTGGCTCAGTCAGTTAAGCGTCCGACTTCGGCTCAGGTCATGATCTCGTGGTCCGTGAGTTCGAGCCCCACGTCGGGCTCTGTGCTGACCGCTCAGAGCCTGGAGCCTGTTTCAGATTCTGTGTCTCCCTCTCTCTCTGACCCTCCCCCGTTCATGCTCTGTCTCTCTCTGTCTCAAAAATAAATAAACGTTAAAAAAAAAATTTAAAAAAAAATAAGAAAATAGAGGAGTCCATTTTGTCAGGGGAGAGGGCCAAGATAGAGTAAGGACTTCTGAGTGGAAAAATTCATAAGGAACAATTACAGACTCAGAAAACTGCCATATCATAGGAAGAATGATCAAGCCCCACACAGCAAGTTAGCTGAAGAAAGAAAGAAGGGATACAATCAAATTGTATAGAAACAAAGGAAAAGCTGTCGGGAGAGGTCAATGAGAGGACGCAGACCACCGCTGACCCAAGAGCCAGAGTGAGGCACTCGGAGGCTCCTCACCTTTCCTCTGTGCCTCCATTTACCTTTCCTGCTCCCAGAGGTTGCTGCAAGGACAGAGCCTGGAGAAGTGACTGAACCCAGTTAAAACTTCTCTATAAACATTAAGGTTTGGCAGGTGGGCAGGTGTGGGGATGCATTCATCTTGCGGCCACCTAAGACAAGCCTGGTACATAAGTTCCCCTGCTTATCAAACCCCCCACCTACCAACCAAGAGTGGTCTGCCTCTTTCTTTGGTCTCTCTCTGCCCTCCCCGTATATGGGCTGGTTTCTAATTATACCTGCAAAGCTCCCAAAGAACTGACGAACCAACACACTACCGGAGGCACTAAGGCAGTGATACTCTAACCTGTGACTCACAAACCTCTTGGGAAACTGTTGTACCATCTATAAAGAAGAAGTAATTTAGGGTCCAAAAATAATTCTTTTGGATCAGATAATTCCAATTTATCCTGTATCTAGGGGATACAATCCACTTAAATTATTTGCACTACATGTAAAAGTCACTGAACAATACAGTTCAAAAATGACAGCAAGTAATGTTTAAGAACCAACTCAAGATGGAAAGATATAATGAGATGTATTCATGAGATCAAAAATAGAAAAAATATTCTTACATTCAATAGCTAGTAATTCTTTTATTTACTAATTTTCTAAAAAACATCAAGTGGTTTTGTGTCACAACAGACTTTCAAAGAGCGGCTGTGGTCCAGTCATTCACTCCCTCCATCTACTCTTCTTCAAGCTCTGTGGCTTTGCGTGGCAGGAGGGCACCTAAGGCAGGGGTTCACAGGTGCTAATGGCCTGGGGCTGCCTCAACTCCATTAGCCTCATCTTCTGCCAGACTCCTTTGAGCCTCCTGGTCATCTCTCCCTTCCTCAGACCCTCTCATTCCTTCCTTCTGTGGTCTTTTAATAGGTTTCTTTTAGGACAGGCTGCCAGACTGGTTACCACATCACACCTCCCTGAGCTTAGATTTTAAGGGTTACCTCCTCAAGGAAACCATTCCTGACCCCAGGGGTTTTCCTTTGCTTTCTATGCTAATGTAACCATCAGGGCAGTTGTTTCCATTTGTATTGACACTCTTCTTTGTGTGATTGTCTCCTTAGGTATGTGTCCTCCACTAGACAGGAAGCCTATTTTTGTCTCCTTATTAGCAGGCAATGGGAAATTAACAGTCTCAGAAGTCAACTATGCATCCTTAAATATTTACTGGTGAACACGTGAGTGAATCAGCTGTTATAATTTACATGTATTCTGAATTTGTTTGTTTTTACAGTTACTAAAGCAGTTATTTTTGAGATTGGGGAAAAAAGGGGTAAACTAAACAAAACCATAAAAAAGAGTCAAACAAAGCATTCAAACAGCCACTGAATGAAGACAAAGAAGATAGTACGATGTTAACAATTGGGAGACACTAATGTTGTGAAGCATGGTTGGAAGGTTTCTTTTTAGAAACTCTACATAGGATGGCAGAGAAGGTGGGGAAAACTTCGGAGACTAAGGGATGAAATCAAAGTTGTAGAAAGGGTCATGGTTGGATTTGTTTTTACCTCTTTAAGACCCCACTTTTATATGGATTAAATATTTTGCTACCCTGGAAGAGCTTCACTCCATGTGACAGATACGAACCTTCCTTTGAGGAAGATAGCCACTCATTTTTGCACTATTTCGTTCTTTCCCCCTTTTATTCTAAGCATTTTTTTTTTTAAATTTTTTTTCAATGTTTATTTATTTTTGGGACAGAGAGAGACAGAGCATGAACGGGGGAGGGGCAGAGAGAGAGGGAGACACAGAATCGGAAACAGGCTCCAGGCTCTGAGCCATCAGCCCAGAGCCTGACGCGGGGCTCGAACTCACGGACCGCGAGATCGTGACCTGGCTGAAGTCGGACGCTTAACCGACTGCGCCACCCAGGCGCCCCTATTCTAAGCATTTTAGAGCTAACCTACTTAGAGCTATTAATTTAAATTTGCTTTCGAGTTAGTTCCATTCTTTTGTGGTGGAAAAGCAACTTGCTAATTAAGAGAATTGCCCTCCTCACCCCTATTTTCATAGATTTGTTAATGGAATCAGGTGGTTTACAGCAGAGCACCTGATAAAATCATGTCAAGAGTATAATGACTCCCTTTAAGGGAAGCAGCAATGGTGTGAAGATAAAATAGAGCGTTGGAAATAAATGCTCTGGGTGATCTGAGTGGGAGTTTGAAGATAGGAAACTATTACACCTCTGAGGTCAAAAGAAAGTTAGCCTATACTATAGGAGTAAAAAAAAAAAGTTTCTAGGTGAAATGTTCTTGATTAGCTAACTACATGTATTCGATATATGTATTCTACTTTGAAACAATAAGAAAAATATTTTTTTAATAAAATATTCTACCTGGAGTTGTCTTTTAAAAGGTCACACCTTCAAAGCATTGGCAATCCATGTAATTAGTTTTCCTGCGCTCCTGGGGGAAGGACACAGCCTGGGCCTGAGCTTAACATTTCTCAGGAGAATTCGAGTCAAGATATCATCAAAAGTTTTGTACCCATGTTGTTTCAGGTAGATAAATGCCTCACATTTCACTCATTCCCACCCCATGAAAAAGGACTTCATACCACATGGAGCTTCTAAGAAAGTAGCAGGAAAACGTGAAGGTCAGAGACCAAAAGAATCCTACAAAAGATTGCCTCATTTTCTTGTAAGTTGAGACGCAGCGTGTATATAACATAGACTTCATGGGAGCAATCCTTTCTTAAAAGCTCAGAGCAGGTGGTTCTTTTGCGAAGGAGATCATATTTTTGTCACGTTCAAGGGTCTAGTCATAAGTCTGGAGTTTAAAACCTGAGATTCTGTGTGGTTTTGTTGACAGGTTCTTTGTAACTGTCTGTTCTTGATACACACTGTGGGACGCTGCGATTGAATCTGATCTGACAGATTTCCTGGTGATCATATTGTGATCGTACATTCTACTTCCGTTCACCTTTATGGCAGCTGCTTGGCGAGCCAGTTATTTGATCTTCCCTGTGCACGTACTGACCTAATCCAGTAGGGTGGGACTTTTCTTCCCCAACTCATGATTGGGGTTAGGCTTAAATGAATTAACATACATGAAGCAGTGGGTACAGACCCTGGTAGGTAAGAATACAATATATGTTGGCCATTATCTTTACCCTTAACATAAGAATGTTTGCATACTCCCAAGGGAAAGAATGCTAAAATCTCTGCCAAAAATAACATTTTTCGTCCATTTCCAAATTTTTACTTATACCTCACCTAGAAAGAATATAGTCCGTTCTCATTTGTTGATTTGGTATTTTGTAAGTGAACCAACTTGAGAAAATTATTTGAAACCCCCAAATTAGTACTAGGGGTTCTTTTACAGTTGTTCACAGACATGTGCAGAGTGGTGAAACATTTGAATTGCCAGACACGTTCATTCCCAGCTGTTGGGGGAGGTCATCAAGAGGACATGGCCACCAGTAGACCCATGAGCTGGACCCTGACAATCAGAGGCTCCTCATTCCCTCCACCCCATCCTTGGAATATGGGCTTCAAGAGCCTTTCCCTACTCCCAGAGGCTGGCCCAAAGACCTGGCTTTGCAATAGCAATATGGTGTTAAGACTGAAGACTTGATGAAGGGCATGGTGGGGACGGGTATCTACTTGTCATGCTTCCACCCAAAATAAGAGTCACATGTGTGTGCCCTTCCTTCTTAAAGCCACCACATGCCAACTGCAGAGACCTCTTTCTTCCATTTCTCCCTGCCCTACAAGTTGGAAAGACAGTTTCAGATTATACCTGGGAAGCTCTTCAGGTTTGAAACCAACACCAGTGGAGGTCAAACAAGGTGCACTCTGCCTTCTTGTTTCAGTTTTCATACTGCCCACAAGTGTCCTTTTCACAGAGACATTCCTAGTATCACACTTTTCACTGTTGTGGTCTGTGTTGGTGGTTTTTCCATTTAAAATTACCCCAAGCATGGAGCACCTGTGTGGCTCAGTTGGTTAAGCATTGGACTTCAGCTCAGGTCATGATCTCATGGTTCAGGGGTTTGAGCCCTGCATCCAGCTCTGTGCTGACAGCTCAGAGCCTGCAGCCTGCTTTGGATTCTGTGTCTCCCAATCTCTCTCTGCCCCTCCCCCACTCGACTCTGTCTCTTGGTCTCTCAAAAATAAATAAACGTTAGACAAAATTATAAGTAAATGAAATTACCCCAAATAGAGTGCTGAAGGGCTGTCCGATGTTTCTAAGCTCAAGAATATTGATGTGCATTACAGAAAGCATACATTATGAGATAAGCTTTGTTCAGGCACGTGTTATAGTGATGTTGCTTCTCAATTTAACGTTAATGAATCAACCACATGTTACACAAGATACCTTCAAAGAGAAACACCTAAAACAAGGTACATACAAATCAGGTAAAAATAGAGTGACCACAGGCTTGCAGGAACCCAACCCTGCACGTCCCCCAGGAGCCAATGGTTGAGTATTTGCTAATTCGGTATTCACACCAACTTCACAGAATATTACCACCACCACCAAGAACTGACAGCACTAAATATGGAAGAGTATGTTGGAAAATGCTTATATTATTTCATGTTTCTGAAGAAAAGCAAACAAATTTGGAAAGATGGATTGGGCAAGAATGAGAGAGATTTTGTATGTCATACATAATGCTGAATATGATTTTTCTTGAGGCAACTAGAAAAGCAATTAAGTCTTCTTGTTTAAAATCATTATCTAGAACCTACCTGAAAACCAAACCAGAATGAAAATGTTGTTTCTAGGATTTCATGCAAAGAAAAGATGCTAGGGTTGGGGGGAGTCCGAATTGAGAAGTCGAAATCAAAGTTTAGTTTGGAAGGCAAACAAATCGGAGACTGAGAAGTGCTGGGATGACCAAGCTACAGAGTTGAGTCACTTAGACTGGTAGGACAGAAATTACATCAGTCGTAGATGTAACACAGAAATGAAGACAAACATGTTGAGGGCAAGATGCTATGGACCTGAGTTTCCAAATACGAGGAATCTTCTATTTTATGAAGAATCATCAATAGTGGCTATGATTAATAAGCTCCTTAAGGAAAACGTTGGGATGCAAAGTATTTATGATGTTAACTGTATTGATATTTATATAAGAAAGTTTCCAAATCCCTCTCTGTGATGTCGTAACATGCGGTTAGTCTGTCATCCAGCAGAAAAGGTTCTTGAGGGCAAAAAACAATAGTCCAACCGTTATTTTTGTGTCATTTACCCCAATTTCATGAACTGTTTCAGCAACAGGAAGGAATTAGGTGTTTGTTGAGTAAATCAGTGGGCTTCTTTACTAAGAGGATTCTCAGAATCAATTCCCCATTTTCCTCTCAGTCTCTCCTACTCCCTTCTGTTCCTTTCCAACCACCACCACCACCATTTTTAGCCTTTGAGTGGGGTTGACACAGTTATTCTTACTCTGTATTCACAGGCTCCAGGGCGATCATGAAATCTGTATTACTACTACACTATCATCGCACAGGGAAGAACAAAGCTACTTATGCCTATACACAGACCAAGTTGGGTACACGGGGTGTATTAACAAAACAAGTATTGTAAGGACATTATTCACATAATCATCACAAAATAGAAGCTTTGAGGTCATGGAAAAAGCTACCTATTCTGGTCACACAGTACAGGCTTTCTGATAAATCTTAAGTATGCTGCAATCAAATAATGAGCTTCATCTTTTCTACAGAATAAAAGGAGACTGTGACAAAGACACATGGGAAATATGGTTACCCAGCAAATAATGAAAATATTAACAATAATGACTCTTAACAAGGCAGCCAAACTCCATTACTAAGGGCTCCTGCACAAAAAACTCTAGATTAAGGCTTCAACAAAGTCCTGTAATATCATCAGCTTTTTCTATAGCTTGATCTCCAAATTTCTAATAAAATCTAATCATTGTTATCTCATTTCATGGGGCATTATTGAAATCACAAAGGAAAATGTGTGCTAACATAAATAGTATTTAGAAATAGGAATGAAAATATTACCCTAAAACCCGATCTTTTACACCAAGTCCCAAAAAGAAAATATCCTCCCATCATTTAATCATTTCAAATTTTTCACTTGCCATTCAGTTCCACTCATACTTATCAGCACTTGTTTAATTTGAAGAGTACACACATGAAGAATTACGATCCAGATCCACTAAAGAAGAGGAAACAAAGGAGACTATTTCTATTAAATTGGATGTACCTCGTACAAAGAAGAAAGATGTTCTTAAATATGTATCAAGCTCATTTCTCTAGAGTAATGTGATCACAAGCATATTAGTTCCTTCAATACTTTGTTCAAGTTACATACTGGGTTTCTATAAGGGACAGTCACTTTCCTCAAGGGTCTTTAAGTCTAACTGTACCTAGTAACACCTGCACACAAAATTGCAACGTCTAACGATCTGGTCATCTGGAGAAGGGCCGGAGGGGAGTTCACCTTGTAAAAAGCAGGACATTCCTAGCAAGAGAAAGTGCATGTCCAGAAAGGAAGTTTAAAAAAATGTGCCTAGAAATTTGCTCAGCTTTCAGTGGTTGGGAACTAAATGGAAGGCAGATATTGGAGGTAAATCTTACAACACAGGGCCGAATTGTGAACCCAAGGGTTGAACTTAGTTCGAATCATGGTAAGTTTTGAGTTTTTTCTTCATTAACGAGTAGCCATCAGGAATTCCTGATGGTTGACGTGTCTTGGTTCCTTCAGACCGCTGAATAAAGCACCGTCAACTGAGTCGCTTGTAAGCCACAAATTTATTTCTCACAGTCTTGGGACCAGGAATGCAAGATCAAATGCTGGTACGTTCAGTGTCTGGTAAAAACCTACCTCCCTGGTTCACAAGCTGTATCATCTTGCTGTGACCTCACATAGTAAAGGGGGATAATAAGGAAGTTTTTCTGACCACTTTCACAAGGGCATTGATTCAGTTCATGAGGACAGAGCTAATCCCCCCACAAAGGTCCCCTGTCCTAATACCATCACGCCAAGTTCTTAGGGTATCAACATGATTCGGTGATAGGAGACACTCCAATCTGTCCCAATTTTCCTCCATTACCTCTGCTAAGACTAGACCACAATGCCCTTCTCCTGGTAGCAGGTCATCTGGTTTTCACCCATCACAGATTGAAAACATTTTCAATGGTTTCCCAATTCTAGTTCTGATACTTTACATCCAACTTTTCCTATTATAGGATGCTAGTCCCTCTTGTCCTAGAGAGAAGTGAGATTCTTAGAACTTACCCTAGATTTTAATAAACAAGCTTCACAGAAATATTTGCATCATAAAGAGGAATGGAAGAAGAAAACCACCACCCTTTATTAAGAGAAATACCAACGACACAGCACAGAAACCTAAGTGTGGAGGATTCCTGGCTAGAGGCCATTTCAAAGCAGTTGAAAACACATGACCTACTGGTAGATTCCTACAGAAGACAAGCCATACTGCTTGCACTATAGATGTCTTTGCAATTTGATGGCTAGTTCTAAGGCCTTGAAGGACGGTCCAAACGTAATCCCCTTTGAGTCTAGAGTTTTACAAACCTGTGCACACTGATTCAAGATTTGATAAATTTTAGTTCCTGGTTTGTCAACTCCCATATGCCCAGGATAAATACAATCGCCGCCAAGTCCTTCTTTGCCAACATAAACAACAGGGGCATTTACACACATACGCATTTCCATTTGATAGAAAAGCCTTCATAAGAAAGAAAAAAATTTTGGGGCGCCTGGGTGGCGCAGTCGGTTAAGCGTCCGACTTCAGCCAGGTCACGATCTCGCGGTCCGGGAGTTCGAGCCCCGCGTCGGGCTCTGGGCTGATGGCTCAGAGCCTGGAGCCTGTTTCCGATTCTGTGTCTCCCTCTCTCTCTGCCCCTCCCCCGTTCATGCTCTGTCTCTCTCTGTCCCAAAAATAAATAAACGTTGAAAAAAAAATTTTTTTAAATAAAAACAAAAAAGAAAGAAAAAAAATTTTAATGGAAAATAAATTTAGCTCCTTTAAAACCATTAAGGGATACCAGAAATATACACTATGGAGGCAAGAACAATAGCATACTCCAGAATTAGAGGATTTTGTAGCAAAAACAGACATGTAATTTAGATTGATTTCAGGTCAGGAGATGCCTAAATTTAGTTGAAAAAAAGAGCACAAGCATCTAGGGCACCAGTGAATTCTCGGAATACATCTATTGCCGCAGAGTGCGACATTATTTGTGGTGAAGCTTAGGTCTTGGGCACGGAGACTTTCCTTGATTAGGTAATTTTGTTATTACCTGCACTTCACAGCAAGACCTGTTAACGTTATAAGCAGTTTTTAACAATTGTATCCTGTGATATTTTCCTAATGTGTGTATTTATGCGTACTGCTGTGTGAACAGTTACGCTTTAAGCCTTTTTAAGGACTCTAACCTGTGATATTTTACTAATGTGTGTATTTATGCATATCACAGAGAGCTGTTAATGTTATAAGCGTTTTTAAGGACTTCAAGGATATTTTAAACCAATGTTTATAGTGGCTGAAACTTCCAAATGTGTCTTTCTAGAAAAAATATGGCTTTAAGTCACTTTGTTTACACAAGGCACATGACAGGCTTGTGTGCCTTTCTCTGAGTTAGTTTTGTGGGTTGTTTTTTTTTTTTCAAGCCTGGAAGTATGTATCTGAATCAGGAGGTTTGAAATAAAGGAGTGAAATATTCAGGGAAAATAAAACTGATAAATCCTTTAACTCTAGACAATCGATATTTAGAAGTGCTTACTGGACAGCTGTTTTATACAAGTTACCAAGTTAGATAACATACAAGATAAAATAAAAAAAAATGTTCTTACAAGGAGTTCCTAAATTTAGGAAGATAATGGATATATACAAGATTAATTCTAATAAAAGGAGACATGGAGAAAGCCATGAGAGAGATGTAAAGGATAATGGGAAAGTGAGTAATTTGGAAATAATTCAGCTCTAAGCACACCGTACTCTCATTTTGCTGTAAAGGCCTTAATGTTCGTTGTTTCTTCTGTCTGGAATCCACCTTTCTCTTAGTTCACTTACCAAGCTACTCTTCCTCTATCGGTGTTGTCCTTCAAGACACAATCTGCAGACACGATAGAAATTTCCCAGTCCTTAAGCCACTTTAAGGTATGATTGACATCTTTAGTGTGTACAACTTCATGAACTTGGGGTACATACATATACACCTGTGGAACCATCACTATCATGAAGGCCACAAACATTTCTATCTCCTCTAAAGTTTCTCCCACCCTATAGATAATTGTTGGTGATGGGAGACTGGGATGAGTAAGAACATTTAATATTCTTTTCCACGAACATTTGAAAAATTGTATTACAAGGACAAACCCAAAGTTTGAGCAGCTTAATATATGAACCCTACAAACAAACCCTGCAAATACATTCCAATAAGGTTATTTGCTCCAGGCCCTTGGGAACCAGGTAGACGGTGGCCCTACCAGGTTACAACTACACCGCCTGAAATATGTCACCCTGTGGGTCACCATGCAGAACATCAAGTTAGAGTCATAAGCGGAGTTTTCTAGGAGTTGTTCTGGGAAGGACACTGTTTGCTTTCACTCCCAGCTGGTAACATAGTTTACTAGCTAATAGCAAGAAATGGTAATAGAAATGTCTAGGAGTATTGAGATTTGTGGAGCTTTAAGAAAAATTTGCAAATAGCACAAAGTTGGTTCCTTTTTAAAAAATATTTATTTTGAGAGAGGAGGGGGGAAGGGGCAGAGAGAAAGGGAGAGAGAGAATCCCAAGCAAGCTCTGCACTATCAGCACAGAGCTCGATGCAGGGCTCAATCTCACAAACCATGAGAACACGACCTGAGTGGAAATCAAGACTTGGATTTAACAGAGCTTAACTGACTGAGTCACCCAGGATTCACCACGAACTAGGTTCTTAATTGACGGAATTTAACACCCTTATAGAGAGCTGAAAGTCTGGTCACACAGAGAGATGATGCCAATTTTAAAGATATTATACCACAGAACTGATATCAAAGATGCTAGTATTTGGAGAATTGGAGGATTGACTCGGGATGTCATTTAGACTATGGAGACATGACCATTTCAAGGAACTCAACTGTAAGCTGACATTCAGAATAGAAATATTTAAATGTTGAAATATTTAAACCAAGAAAAATCAGGTTCCTTAAAAAAATAACCTATACTCAAGATTGGTTCCATGAAAACGGAGGTGAACGCTAAGGTATAGAAAAGTTGCATGAAAGCCAGGGAAGGGTCAAGTTGTCTCTGCTGTGGCGTCAACAAAAAAGCACAGGATCTAGGAATCTGGCCAGCCACTGAACTTGCTCTCAGGGAGAAGCACAGAATTCTGAAAATGACTCACATGAACACACTCAGTGGACGCAAAAATGGATCAAGGTAATTTCAAAAGTGTACTCTTTCGAGTATTTGGATCTTCTAAATATTTGTCAATCATTTTATATAAGTGGGTATACAGGTGACAGAAAATAGAGTTATATACATAATGTTAATACGTATTTTAATTCAACTCGTTCTGAGGATCCTTCAAAATGTAGATTTTTAAACGTCAGGGAAACATCAAATGGCATGTGGCTCCCAAGGTCTCCTTGGATGGAGAGAATAACATAAGCACCTCCTCAGGGTCTATCACAAGGCATTCTGAGGAAGCTATATACACATCACTGACCGATGCGGGTCTCTGATTTTAATGTCCCTAAGCATCAGTTATTACCAAACTGTGGACATGCATAGTTTTTCCTCCACCAGTCCTGTCAGCAAAAGGATGTTAACCATCATCCTATGATTTTTATTCAAGTTAGCCTTATTATATGCAGATTATAGATTAAGGACACAGCCTAGACTATAATGGTTTTGCTGTTCTTCTACGACAGCAACAGAGTACCTGCAAACCTTTTTGTGAGTTTTCCCAGAGTATTATTTGCCTTTTCTTTACCTTCATCTAACCAGAGGTGTGACGTATTTTCAGCAATATATTCAGTTTTGATATCTTTTTTTTTTGCCAGTCAACTACTCTCATCTCAAAAGATAATTACTTCTAGTCTGCTAATTTCCATAATGAGCCCAGCATTTATTCTTCACTCACAGCTCCTGTAACAGTTCAGCTTCTCCTCGGCCACCCAGCACTGAGGCAGATTATGCGGTCAATTCTTCCATCTGCAAATTCGTGATGGGCACATTTCTACATGGACACTGAAGGTCTTGACACAGTGACAGACTGTTTCCACATCACTCAAGATTTCATGCAGTATACTACACTTGCAAGAAATGTCACGAAAACATATATCCAAGACAGTCAGGGAGGGAAGAGATAATGTTGTTTTTAAACACACTCAAAGTCTAATTAATTTGAATTTCCTGAATCCCTTCTATTGTTTTAGCTGGTAAGGGAAACTAACATCCCTTTGGTTCAGATAATAAAACGACAAAAGCATGTGTTCACCTAAATTAAATGTTAAAAGGTAATTTCTTTCCAGAAAGAGATCGAATGTTACTAGTAGACAAAAATAGCTAGTTCTTGCTTTTCTTTTTCCCATTTTCTATATCTGGAGGAAACAGTGGTCTTGGTTAAAGGCGGCAATTAATAGAAAAAGCCAATATTATGGCAGTAGAACCTTGAAAAATAACTGTATACAAAAAAAAGACAAAGAAATGTGCCATTTCTATTAGTGAACAGGCAACCTCTTACTGACGCTTCAGCAGTCACCCAAGACACTTAGGAATAGTCTCTTCACTAAAATCACAGCCTGTCAACTACAAAGGAGGAATTCCAACTTCTCTCCCATCTAGGAACCTGAATGAGCATCTTGAAACACATGATTTCCCAAGACAGTGTTTCCTGTCTATACTGTTAGATTAACTGGAAAAAAAAAAAAGGTATTCTCATTTTCTGAAAAATGGTGTTTACCATGTGGCCATTTTTAACTGTTCTATCAGTACTCAAAACTAACTGAATATACATATATAAGCATTTTGTACGTATTTACATGTATACTGTGTCTCCACATACGTGTGTGTAGAGAATCACATTCATCCAAATCACTTATCCCTCACCTGTGGTAGCTTAACTGACTTGTGTTCACCTGGCCCGACTCGTCTCATCCTCTTTCCTCCTCTTCTATTCTCTTTGCAACAGGTGGAAACTTCTTTTAAGTGTATACATCTGATCATGTCAATCCCAAGGCTCTAATGGCTTTCCTGTGCTGTTAGGACAAATCCTTACCTAGTTCCCGTCCCCAGCTGCCCTACCGTTTCCACTATCTTCCTCGTGGGATTTTCCCTCTCACTGTGTCAGCTCCACAGCACTGGTCAGGTTTGGATTTTGTTCTCAGGCACTAAACAAATGCTATTCCACATGCTTAGGTCATTTCCATCCTCACGGCAGTGACCCCTTCGCCCAGTGAACTCCCGCCAGCCTCATCTTCTGTAGGGAGTACTTCACTGCAACCACAGGTTATGGTAGAGCCCTCTGGTACAGCACCTTGTGCTTCTCCAACAAAACCCCCAACACACTGCACTGCAGTTTCCCCCAGATCGGGAAGCACATATACGTTGCTTCCCCATCATTTAGCACCATGTCTGAACACAGTAGGTGTTTCACAAGGACTTACAGGTGCAGAAGGGATGAAAAGGGAATTATGAGGACACGACGGTGGATCAATTGGTTGCACATCTGACGTTGGCTCAGATCATGGTCTCATGGTTCATGATTTCGAACCCCACATCTGGCTCTCTGCTGTCAGCACAGAGCCCACTTCAAATCTTCTGTGTGTGTCTGTCTGTCTGTCTCTCTCTCTCTCTCTCTCTCTGCCACTCCCCAGTGCGTACACGCACTGTCTCTCTCAAAAATAATAAATAAACATTGAACAAAAAAAAATAAAGAAAAAGGGAATTATGGAGAAATACGTGGGAGGCCAAATTAGAATAGGCATGACCCAGGGAACGGATGTAAAAAGGAAATCCTTATACTTGTATAGAATTACATCAGGCAAGGAGATTATGAATTCTATTAATTTCTAATCTCATGTGTGTGTTTAATGGTACTGTAATTCTTTGTAATTTTGCTAGCCTGTTTCTTTCTAAACTTTTTATACTGTGAAAACTTTGCTTGTATGTGAAATCCTTTTATTTGTATTAAACCATTTCACTATAGTCTATTTCAATACTTTCATGACTTCTTTCTTATGGTTATCTACCTTATGGTTACCTATCAATCTAGAAAAATAATATTGGAGCAAGATTCAGAAATAGAGTCAGAAATATAGGTTGTCAGGAGCTCTATTTACCTGGATATTGGTGAATCATACATTGCAGTTCTAAGTTACAAGTCTCAACCCACTAATTCAACTAAGCAATGTCATTTTTTTTAATTAAGGTTTGTTAGTTTATTTATTTATTGAGAAAGAGTGTGTGTGTGTGTGTGTGTGCGCGCGTGCGTGAGAGGAGGAAGAGGGGCAGTGGGAGAGAGAGAGAATCCCAAGAAGGCTCCACGCTGTCAGTGCAAAGTCCAATGGTGGGGCTCAAACTCATGAACCGTGAGACCATGCCCTGAGCTGAAACCTAGATTCAGATGCTTGACCAAATGAGCCACCCAAGTGCCCCTATTTTTCTTTAATTAAAGATGACCTCTAGGGGGTCCAGTGATCTGTCCACTGCAGAGACAGGTCTCAGTCCTTGTAGGACCACAGTGGTAGCTGGTGAGATGTATCCATTTGTATGCACTTCGGTATCTATCTCCTGCATCACAGAGATGATGGTCTTTCATTCTCAACCTTGTGACCTTCCAAAGTGCTCTATGTTTCAGGCAATTCTGGGCTACTTTGGGGATAAAAAGAGCAATTCAGATGAATTTCCATGACATTAAAGCAAACACCGTGAGGCTGTTTCTGTCCCCTCTGCCCCAGAATAACATGCAGCCCCTCCTAGCCTCTGCTCATCAGCTTTTGCCAGCAAAGTGGGCTCTCCTCACTTTCCAAGACTAACCCAAAACTGGGTTCACAGGTCACCTCGGGTCTCCAATTCCCCAGTATCGAATTTCCCCTCAAATCCTACAAATGAGACCCACGAGAACACGTTGTTTTGTATTTTGTCTGATTCTCCTGATTCCCACCTCAACCTTGTCCAGCAATGTTTTCTGATGCGAGAACGGGGAAGTATCTAACAGTATATTCATTCCTTTTCTTCTTATACCTGAGCCCGTGGAATTCAGAAACCCACAATTTTGGTCCTATTATTTTTAACTCTATTATAGCAAACCTCCCACAAGCTACCAGATACTCACATGCTGAAGCCCAAATGGGAGAGGTACCAAAATAACTGAAAATATTAGAGAAAGAAACCCTTTAGAGAGTAGCTGCAAATACTACCCCAATTGCATGTTGGTCGCAAAATCTTACACCAAGGCTCTCCTCTTTTGCAATTGGAATATCCCATCTTCCAGCAGCAGAGCCTCTAGTATTTTAAGTCAAACTGATTTACAGACAAAACTGCAAGTTCTGTTTCAGTTCAGCTCACAGGAATCTAACAGCCTTATATCCCACACCTGCTTCCTTGATAAGGCCAGTCCATTAAACCCACATCAACTGCGTCTCTTCCACAATGTTTTCCCAAACAAGGAAACCACTCATTTAGATTGTTCTCGATAAGTTTTCCAGTACTTGAGTGATTTTAGGGAAATTTTATAGGAAAAATTTAGGCCCAATATTACATTGTTTTTAGAGCCACAGTCTTTTTTTGTTTGTTTGTTTGTTTAGAAGATGGAGTGGGGTTTCTGCTTGAGCACAGTTCAGCTGAAAATTTCAATTGCCTTTGGACATGGGTTATTTCATCAGTCTGGTTCTTTTTACCGCTAACAGGACACTGCCAAATTTCTGCAGGTTGTACACATTTTCCTTACAAATAGGAGAATGGACTTTCAAGCCTTGTATGAAACACCTTTCTCAGCTCACAGGCAACTGCATATGGAACGATGTGTTCCCTCTGAACACACTGAGCAAATACAGAAAAACAATTCTCTAATTATGAGAACATAGGTTTAATAGCATACAGTTAAGAATAAAATTAGTTCAAAGAATCAATTCCCTGAATTACGACCTTGTATTCATATAATACTTTGTGTTTTACCAAACATGTTCATGTATCTTATTTTCATTTTTGGCTTCTACATGGGTCTATGTCAAAAATTCTAATTTTCCTATGAAACTAAAAACAATTCATGCCCACAGAAAACAAGCAGCAAACAAAATCATATAAGGACTAAGAATCACCTATTTTTCCACTAAAGACAAGTTACCCCTAATATTTTTGTTCATCCTTTTTTGCCATGTTATTGTTCAGTTATTATAGTCTATATAAATTCTCATATATTTAATATTTATAATATTAAAGGCAACTAAAGTTGTTCATTATGTTGGGTTAATAATCTTTCAGAATTTAATTATGATGCTTTTGGCTATTTCCTGTGTTTTAAGTTCGAAAAACATCTCCATATAAATCTCCTTTGCTGCACAAATCCTAGCCTGCATCCTGATTTATTCCCCTATAGAAAATAACCAGAAGTAGAATTCCTATGCCTCACACTCTGTATCACCTTAAGAACATGGCCCAATGCATGTAATTGCACGTGATGCTGACCCATTCCCAGGGTATCATGACAACAGAGGGTCTTGAATCACTGTCCCTCCCACCCTGCCCCACCCCTGGCTGTCAAGATAAAGGCTCTTGATCCAAAGTGCTTGTAAACATGACTACAGACGTGATTTCCCCTTTTCTGACTCATGATTATTTAATGCAGCATTTTCATTTTTGCCATGTCTTTGGCTAAATAGTGGCAACTTTTTAAAGCTTTGTTTAAGCATGCATTACTGGTTTATAGGTATTAGTCGGAATTGCACTGTGTTCGTTTTCTCCCTTCTACAAGTTCAAAATTATACTCAAGTACAGATTAATTAAGAAAGCTTTTCGACACTCATTTATGGTAACAACTACCAATAAAGGAGGCATAGAGGGAACATACCTCACTATAATAAAAAGCATACACAATAAAGACATAGCTACATCTTACCTAACAGTGAAAAGTTGAGGGCTTTTCCCTGCAGATCAGGAACAAGACAAGCATGTCCACTCTTACTACTTTTATTGAACAAAGTATTGGAAGTCCTAGCTAGAGCATTTAGTCAACAAAAATAAAAGGCATCCAGATTGGAAAGGAGGAAGTAAAACTGTCACTATTTGCAGGTGGCATTATGCTATACATGATACCATACACAGAAAACCCTAAAATATCCATCAAGTAACTGTTACAATTAATAAAGTTGCAGTGTACAAAATTAATACAAAAAAAACCAGCTGTGTGTCTATACATTAACAACAAACTATCCAGAAGAGAATTGAAAAAGTCCATTTACAAGTGCATCAAAAACAACAAAATACCTAGAAAGAAACTGTACCAAGGGAGCTAAAGACCTGTACACTGAAAAGTCTAGGACTCTGATGAAAGACAATAAAGATGACACAGATGTATGCAAAGATAGTCCATTTTCACAGATCAGAAGAATTCATGTTGTTAAAATGTGCACACCACCCAAGGCAATCTACAGATTCAGTACAATCCCTACCAAAATTCCAATGGCATTTTTCGTAAAACAAATAATCTTAAAATTTGTATGGAACCTCAGAAGACTTCAAACTGCCAAACCCCTCTTGAGAAGAAAGAACAAAGCTGGAGCCATCACACCCCTTGACTTCAAACTATATTACAAAGCTATAATTATCAGAACAGGATGGTATTAGCATGAAAATGGACACCTGATCAATGGAGCACAACAGACAGTCCAGAAACAAATCCATACATAGTCAATTTACGACAAAGGAGGCAAGAACATAGAATGGGGAAAGAACAGTCCCTTTAATAAATGGTGTTGGGGAAATCGGACAGCCACATGCCGAAGAAACCAACTAAATCACATTCTTACACCATACACAAAAATGAGTTCAAAACAGATTGAAAACTTGAATGCAAGTCCTAAAACCTTAGAAGAAAACATAGGGAGTAAACTCTTTGACATCAGTCTTAGTGGTGATTTTTTAGGTCTGACACCAAAAGCAAAGGCAAGGAAAGCAAAAACAAACAAGTGGAACTGTATCAAACTAAAAACGTCTGCACAGCAAAGGAAACTGTCCACAAAAAGGCAGCCTGCCAAATGCAAGACTGTATTTGCAAATCCTGTCTGATAAAGAGTTAACATCCAAACTACATAAACCGTACAACTCAGCAGCAAAAAAGACAATCCAATTCAAAAATGGGCAGAGGATGCAAGGAGACGTGTCTCCAAAGACCATATACAATTGGCCAACATCAAAAGATGTTGGAACATCAACAAAAGGTACATCAAAAGATGCTCAACATCACTAATCAGGAAAATATAACATGATGAACCATCACTACATGTATCTGTTAGAATTTCTATCATCAAAAAAGACAAAAAAAAAACAACAAGTGTTGGTGAGAATGTGGAGACAAGAGAACCCTTGTCCACTGTTGGGAATGTAAACTTGTACAGCCATTATGGAAAATAATATGGAGATTCCTCAAAAAATTAAAGATAGAACTAGCATGTGACCCAGCAATCACACTTCTGGGTGTTTATCTGAAGAATATGAAAACATTAAGTCAAAGAGATCTGGGCAGAACCATGTTGTCTGCAGCATTTTTTATAGTAGCCAAGGTATGGAAAAATTAAAGATAGAACTAGCATGTGACCCAGCAATCACACTTCTGGGTGTTTATCTGAAGAATATGAAAACATTAAGTCAAAGAGATCTGGGCAGAACCATGTTGTCTGCAGCATTTTTTATAGTAGCCAAGGTATGGAAACAAAGTGGCCCTTGATGAATGAATGGCCAAATGAATTGTGTTTGTATACAATCAATATCATTTAGCCATAAAAAAAGGAAATCCTGTCTTTTGTGACAACATGGATGGATCTTGAGGACATTATGATAAATGAAGTCCAGCAAAGTAAAACAAATACTGAATGATCTCACATATATGTGGAATCTTAAAACAAAAAAAACAAAAAACAAAAAAAACTCATAGACACCAAGAACAGATTAGTGGTTGTCAGAGGCAGGGCTGGGAGGTTGGCATGATGAGTAAAAGCGACCAAAATGTACCAACTTCCGTTTTAAAGAACATCCTGGGGATGTTAACTAAAGCATGGTGACTGTAGTTAGGAATACTGAATTGTATATTTGAGTTGCTAAAAGTAGATCTTAGAAGTTCTTGTCACAAGAAAATATGTTTAACTGGGTGATGGATTTTAAACAAATTTATTGTGGTGATTGTTTTGCCATACATACATATATCAAATCATTATGCTATACAACTGAAACTAATAAGACATAAGTTACATCTCAATAAGAAAACTATGCATGCTGTCAAAAATGTAGCCTTTTTGTATGGTAAAAAAAAATGGATTAAAAAAAAGAAAATGGAAAAAAGAGAAAAGGGGCGCTGGGGTGGCTTAGTGGGTTAGGCATCTGACTTTGGCTATGGTCATGATCTCACCATCCCTGAGTTCGAGCCCCATGTTGGGCTCTGTGCTGACAGCTCAGAGATTCTGTGTCTCTCTCTGTCTCTGTCCCTTCCCCACTTGCACGGTCTCTCTCAAAAATAAAATACAATAAAAAATGGATCCAACATTAGTTATATGAACTAAAATTCCTTATGGGTCTCAGTTAGAAATTGTACTTTACTGCATTAAACTGGAAATTCCAAATACAGATTTCAAATGAGAGTTCTCTCACATAAAAAAAAAAAAAATTTCTGAAGGTATGAAATCCAGTCCGAACTGGAAGTTCATGGTCATCAGCAACCCAAATTTCTTCATTTTCTCTGTTACTCTAGTGCATGGCTTTCTCAAGATTTCTTCCTGACCTAAGATGCACACCGAAACCAGCTGCACATCTGTGTTCCTGATGGCTGAGAGGGTAAGACAAAAGAGGCACAGCTTTCTTTTTTTTTTAATTTTTTTTAATGTTTACTTATTTTTGAGAGGCAGAGAGAGACAGCATGAGTGGGAGAGGGGCAGAGACAGAGAGAGAGAGAGAGGGAGACCCAGAATCTGAAGCAGGCTCCAGGCTCTGAGCTGTCAGCACAGAGCCCACACAGGGCTTGAACTCACGAATTGTGAGATGATGACCTGAGCCGAAGTCGGACACTCAACCAACTGAGCCACCCAGGCACCCCAAAAAAGGCCCAGCTTTCTGCCTGAGCCAGCTCCCTCGACACATCCTCTCAGAACACTACCTTGAAAGAGATCCAGAAGGGATCCAGCATAAGTTTCAGATGTACCCTCACTGGTGAGAACCTAGTCCTTGGTTCATCCCAAGTGCAAGGTAGGTTGAAAAATACAGTACTTTGGTTGGCTTTATTCATAACAAAATAATTGCATCAAGTCCATTATCAAAAATAAAGGGAAAAGGCATACTGACCAGGCAGCCAACACTAGCAATCTAACAAATTTTCTTCATTTTTGATTCATCTGTCAAAAAAAGATACACTGAAGGGTCTCATTCCAGTGGTTTTTTAACAGATTGTTCCTATATATTAAGTGGATTTTCTGTTTCCCTTCTATGTCTTTTTTAACTTCTGTTTTCAAATTACAAAGTTAACCCTTCCTTGTCCATATTGTGATTCTGTTTACTACACACTTTCAGATTCATGACCACTTTAGCTTGAGATTCACTCCAAGCACAGAAAAACACTCTTAACCATCTAATACCTTTCCTTTGAGTTCACAGTTGTCTGAAACTAATATCTGGCTTTACTTTCATTCCTTAATAAATCGTTGCCTAATCTCTTTTTTAAGTGATTCTGCTTCTCAGGTATCTGGGTTTCATTTTTAACTATAGTTGAACGTAGCTTTCAGAACACTAATGTGAAGTATTAAAATGTGTTCTTCTAAGAGAAGTCGGTTTTCTGCTCCCTCGTTTCATGCTTATGGTGTTTTACGCTTTCTCACTTGGCTCATCCTTTGTTTTATGTGTTGTGATCACAATTAACTGTGCTTGGTTTTGTGTTGATCATTTCCAGTTATTTTAAGGGTACATATCATGCCTTTAATTTTATGAGAATGTTTTACAGAAGCGTAAATTTAACATGCATAGTTATATTCACATATTTATCATTTTTACTTTTAAAATGAAAAATGGGCACATTTTACATCTCTGCTCAACCATTCCATTCAAAATGTGTTTTAAATAAGGTTCTATTTATGTTTCAAAATAAATATTTTGATCATTAAATTTTCTATTGTCTTAGTTCTTTCATTAGCAACTGATATATTTTCTGAGCTCCTCCACTTACAAGAATATTTTCAGGCTGCTTTTGCACATGGGTAATAGCTTAGTTACGGAGAATTCTTGCCGCATTCTCTTTTCCCTTTTAAAATAGATATTGTTTTCTGCAATTTTAAGTTACCAAAAAGGTAACCCAATCTGCCATTTTTTTTTTTTGAGAGACAGAGACAGAGCCCAAGTGGGGGAGGGGGCGAGAGAGAGGGAGACACAGAATCTGAAGCAGGCTCCAGGCTCTGAAATGTCAGCACAGAGCCCTACACGGGGCTCAAATCCACGAACCGAGAGATCATGACCTGAGCTGAAGTCGGATGCTTAACTGACTGAGCCACACAGGCGCCCCTAACATTTGTTTCTCTAATAATTTTGTTAATATACTCAATACTGCCTGTGTTAAATTTTTCCTCGGATTTCTTTATTTGAAGGTTAGAGTTTGCATGATTATACTCTACCTGTACGCACTCTGAAAGACTTCATTTTCCATATCAATTCTACCTTTCTTTTTATTCCACTACAACATTTCTCATTTCCTCACAATGTCTACACAACAGGAAACCAAGCAGACATTCAATGATGTCATAGGAATGTCAATTGTCAACCCAAGAAATTTTGATTTTTCTTTTAGTTTATTACGTTTTTGTTTTAAAACAACCAAACTCCTGTCTGCATGCCCTTTTCATGGTCATCAGTCATGTTCTTTGTCATCCTGTCATAGAATGCAGAGCCCAGTCAACCATGTTGATGAGCAGTGGAAAAGCATAGCGGTAGGCAACACATGGTATGCTAACACCACGGGTCAAGTGCTGCACATTGTAGAGGTAAGAGCGGCCCTTTGTGGGTCTTGTATTTAACGGCCGTGACTATATATTTTATTTGGTCAAAGTAGCAGCTCTCAGCCAACAGCTATAGTGACTAAAACTGAAATTTTTTCCCACCTATTTCCAGGATATGGCAGTTTTGTTTCAGGAGAAAGGGAGTGTGAACCAGTGTGTATGCCTACCATTTTGGGTTTCCAGTTTATCCTCATTAATGGTCTGTCACTCTCCTGAGCGGTGACCGAACGCAGAGGTTCTGAGTCTGGACTCTGGAGTCAAGATGCAGGATTTAAGTTGACTCTGTCAAACCTGCCTCAAGTCTTTGTAAAACAAGACCGACCACTTCACTGAGGTACTGTGCGGACAAAATGTCATGTTATAGATTAAAACAGTAGTGCCTGTCATGGAGAAAATCCACAGAAGTGTTAGCTGACATGACTATTTCATAAAAATACCCCCAAATCAATCCAATTATTCATTCAGGATACATGCAATGGGTTTCAGTCTTCACTTTGCTTGGACGTGTCTCTCTTCGCAGGTAGGAGAGACTTCCAGGACTGTTACCCAGGCAAGCTTCTAAACTAGAACTCAGAAGATGCCTTTGGTGATTGAGGATTTCGACTACCCTTTTATTTACATTTCATTAAGGAAAGACAACCCTTCTCAGTTGTTTGTTTTCTTAATGGTATTAGCAAGGCAGTGGTCACTTTATCTCCTTGACCAGAGTATGAGCAACATGATGGCAGACACTAGGACTGAAGCTTCTATCAAGATTTCTGTGATATAGTCTGGCTCTACTCATTTTTCAATGAATAAAGGGTTAGAAGACTAAGTGATTAAAAGACAGAATCCATTTAACTATTCCAGGCTCTATCTTCCCACCTCTTTACCTAAAAGATTTCACCTGAAACTGATAAAACACAGATTAAGGGGATATACAATCAATTTCAATAAACTTGCCTAACTTTGGTAGAATCTAAAAGTAAAAATAGCCAACATATGGGTTTCATTTCTCTTAAAATACACAAGGATTAAAATTAAAAGGAATAAAGTGCTTGGCAAACATGTTTTTTAATTCAACAGATGGATAGTTTTTCTACTTTTGCTGATAAAAGAAATTAACATAATGAAAATGTGCATTCTGCCTCAATTTTTGCATTTTCTTGCACTTCGGTGAAAGAAGTTCAAGTCCCTTCTGGCCTCTTCAGGTGTTTCGACAATAAAGATTTTATTTTAATGTTTTTTTTTTCTTGGCAAACAAGGTAATAGAACATATCCAAGGATGTATTTTATTAGATTATAGAGATCTGCTAACTTAAACAGGTTAATGACCGTGACATTATAGCACTGACATTTCAACTTAAATACCTATAAGCCACCAACAAATTACTGATGTACAGATAGATCATACTTCAAAAGCTACTTAAACCTCTTTATTGAAATCATATTACATTTACTATTGGGATTGGGTTAAAATGACAAAATTAGTTCGAATTTTCATTATCTGCTTTAAGAATACTATTCTTGATGCTTCTCTATTATTTGTCCATAAAGTAATTAGAATTTTATGAAAATAGAACATTTTGAACTACAGTGTTTGCAAAGATTTTAAACATTCTCAAATCTCTTGTAGGATCTATTTTTGAGGTTAGTTTTCACAGTCGATTTCAAGATAATTCTATTTTGTTTTTTCTAGTTTCCTTGGTCTGCCATCAGAATAAGCATACTTCTTCACGTAGGAACTAAATATAAACAATTTGTGTCTACCTTACTGCAGTAAAGGTGGAAAAGTAAAATCGACTTCCATTAAAAATTTTTCAATGGCCCCTTTTTCATGTGATGTTGAAATAATGTATCTAGTAACTATTCACCATTGGATTATATGTGCTCGACTATGAGATAGGGTTCATGTGGATTCATGATATAACCCCATCTTCATTATTCTATTCAATCTTACATGTTAAAACTTACTAAAAATTAAAGACAAGTCTTAAATTATACTTTTATACACATAAAATTGTCAAGGATTTAAACAAAATGATTATAGTTAGCATTAACAATGATACATAAAACAAATAATCATTGATGGTGGGAATTAGCTCAGGTGCAATCTACACTGGAAATCAACTTAGCAATATTTATTAGTGGTTTAAGACGCTTGAGAATTTAGTAGTTTGGGTAAAGACACATTTAGCATTGGTGACATTGTAAAATGCCTGGAATTATTTAAGCATCCCCAGTATTACAATAGTTACATTATACTGTATTTTATGACAGTATTAAAAATTAATGTGTTTGTAGAACAAGTAATCCTAAAATTCATATGGAACCACAAAAGGCCCCAAATAGCCAAAGTAATTTTGAAGAAGAAGACCAAAGCAGGAGGCATCACAATCCCAGACTTTAGCCTCTACTACAAAGCTGTCATCATCAAGACAACATGGTATTGGCACAAAAACAGACACATAGACCAATGGAATAGAATAGAAACCCCAGAACTAGACCCACAAACGTATGGCCAACTCATCTTTGACAAAGCAGGAAAGAACATCCAATAGAAAAAAGACAGTCTCTTTAACAAATGGTGCTGGGAGAACTGGACAGCTACACGCAGAAGGTTGAAACTAGACCACTTTCTCACACCATTCACAAAAATAAACTCAAAATGGATAAAGGACCTGAATGGGAGACAGGAAACCATCCAAACCCTAGAGGAGAAAGCAGGAAAGACCTCTCTGACCTCAGCCGTAGCAATTTCTTACTTGACACATCCCCAAAGGCAAGGGAATTGAAAGCAAAAATGAACTATTGGGACTTCATGAAGATAAAAAGCATCTGCACTGCAAAGGAAACAATCAACAAAACTAAAGGCAACCAACGGAATGGGAAAAGATATTTGCAAATGACATATCAGACAAAGGGCTAGTGTCAAAAATCTATAAAGAGCTCACCAAACTCCACACCCGAAAAACAACTAACCCAGTGAAGAAATGGGCAGAAAACATGAATAGACACTTCTCTAAAGAAGACATCCGGATGGCCAACAGGCACATGACAAGATGCTCAACGTCGCTCCTCATCAGAGAAATACAAATCAAAACCACACTCAGATGTCACCTCACGCCAGTCAGAGTGGCCAAAATGAACAAATCAGGAGACTATAGATGCTGGAGAGGATGTGGAGAAATGAGAACCCTCTTGCACTGTTGGTGGGAATGCAAATTGGTGCAGCCACTCTGGAAAACAGTGTGGAGGTTCCTCAAAAAATTAAAAATAGACCTACCCTATGACCCAGCAATAGCACTCCTAGGAATTTACCCAAGGGATACAGGAGTACTGATGCACAGGGGCACTTGTACCCCAATGTTTATAGCAGCACTCTCAACAATAGCCAAATTATGGAAAGAGCCTAAATGTCCATCAACTGATGAATGGATAAAGAAATTGTGGTTTATATACACAATGGAGTACTATGTGGCAAGAGAAAGAATCAAATATGGCCCTTTGTAGCACCGTGGATGGAACTGGAGAGTGTGATGCTAAGTGAAATAAGCCATACAGAGAAAGACAGATACCATATGGTTTCACTCTTATGTGGATCCTGAGAAACTTAGCAGAAACCCATGGGGGAGGGGAAGGAAAAAAAAGGGGGGGATTAGAGTGGAAGAGAGCCAAAGCATAAGAGACTGTTAAAAACTGAGAACAAACTGAGGGTTGATGGGGGGTGGGAGGGAGGGGAGGGTGGGTGATGGGTATTGAGGAGGGCACCTTTTGGGGTGAGCACTGGGTGTTGTATGGAAACCAATCTGACAATAAACTTCATATATTGAAAAAAAATTAATGTGTTTGTGCATAAGAAAAGCTTTAAACATTTATATTTTTGAACTGTTAATCCTGCTAAAAGCTTACCTGAACTATAATGATGTGTAGGCAAAGACTTATATATAAGGATATTCTACTATTAGGCAAAATTTCTAAAAGTGATTCTTTAGATAAATGTATGTGGACCTCCTAAATAATATACAATCTTGTCATTAAGACCCTGCTTTCAAAAATACTTAACACTAGAAAAAACAGGGCTTGTAAGAAAATGATAAAAATCAAGGAGAACAGCATCTGCGAGTAATATTCAAATCTTGTATATAAGATGCCTAAGTACATGAATGCTCGCCAAAAAAAAGTGCAAATAAAAATATTGAATATACTTACTAGAAACAAAAGAGATATATTTGTAGCCTGACTGCTTTTCTTAAAATTATGTATGGTTTTCCCACAATGAGATACCACCTCACACCTGTCAGAATGGCTAACATTAACAACTAAGGCAACAACAGATGTAGGAGAGGATGTGGATAGAGAGGAGCTCTTTTGTACTGCTGGTGGGAATGCAAACTGGTGCAGCCAGTCTGGAAAATGGTATGGGGGCTTCTCAAAAAATTTAAAAGAGAACTACCCTACAACCCAGCAATTGCACTACTAGGTATTTATCCAAGGGATACAGGTATGCTGTTTCAAAGGGGGACTCACACTCCAATGTTTATAGCAGCACTATCGACAATAGCCCAAGCACGGAAAGAGCCCCAATGCCCATCGATGGATGAATGGATAAAGATGTGGTATATATACACAATGGAGTATTACTCAGCAATCACAAAGAATGACATCTTGGCAACTATGTGGATGAAACTAGAGGGTATTATGCTAAATGAAATTAGAGAAAGACAAATGTCCTATGACCTCACTCATATGAGGACTTTAAGATACAAAACAGATGAACATAAGGGAAGGGAAATGAAAATAATATAAAAACAGGGCGGGGGACAAAACAGAAGAGACTCTTAAATATGGAGAACAAACAGAGGGTTACTGGAAGGGTTGTGGGAGGGGGGATGGGCTAAATGGATAAGGGGCATTAAGGAATCTACTCCTGAAATCATTGTTGCACTAACTAACTTGGATGGAAATTAAAAAAATAATAATAAACTAAGTAAAATTTTTTTAAAAATTATGGATGGTTTTCAAATTTTTAACAATGTTAATTTTATTATAAAATATAGTATTATGGCATAAAAACATTTGGATCAATTTCTAAAAGCATTATGCAAAATGATTCATAAATTGGATAAAATTATATGAAACATTTTGTCAGATATTAAATTTGATTACAATTATTAAGCTGTAAGTCATTGATTTTCACTCAGTGTTTCTACATTTAGTAGCTAGAAATCTTCTGTAAGAAATGTTTATCCCCTTTCTTCTATTTACTCAATTATTATCATCATGCTTGAGGTTCATTTTTGTGTATTTCCTGCTGCAACATAAGAATCAGTTATTCCTCCAAAGAACATGGTTCCTTTCATTGTAAAATGGTATTGAAAACCAAGATCTTGTTTTCTTGTCACTATGAGAGCATCACTGTTTCTATCAACAACACAGTTATAATTTATGCAGGCAAAGCACACAGACAAATGCTAAAATGTGGTCAAATTTTAACACACATATCACTACAGTATTGTTGAGATAATTTTAACATATGTCCCCAAGTCTTTGATGCTCCTTGCTTTGAGAGGTGAAGTTTAACCACCACGATCCTCTCAAGCATGGGCTGGACTTATCTACTTCCTTCTAGTGATGACAGTATATAAAGGAAAAAATGGTAACTTTACACAGGAGAATCCTGGCAGACACTTCCTTAACCAAGTAGGAAAGGTGAGCATGACCCAAAGTAAATCACATTAATGGGTTAATAATACCTCAGTGGTATTCTTCTACAAAATCTGTAGCACCAGGTTAATCATAAGAAACATCAGACAAACCCACATCAAGAGATGCTAAACCAAAGTAACGAACCATCAGCCTTCACAAGTGTCAAGGTCATGCAAGACAAGAAAAGGCCAAGGAATTCTCAAAGATTGGAAGAGACTAAGGAGACATGAAGACTCAATGCAGTGTAGTATCTGGAATTGGATCTTAGACCAGGTAAAGGACGTTTGTGAAAAAACCAGTGGTATCCACGTAACACCAAGTAGCCTTGTTCAAAGTATCCTCTGACTTTCAGCTTCGGAGTTTTAATAAATGTACCGTGGTTATAGAAGATGAAACCTTTAGGACAATCTAGGAGGGGTATGTGGGAATTCTGTACTCTTTGTGAATCTTCTGTAAAGCAAACACTTGAAATCAAGTGTAAGTTGCAAAAGGAGGACATAGTTCCCTAAAGCCAGAGTTTTAGCTGACACGGTGCCATGCAGACCAAGGGCTATCTGTAGGTTTCTTTCATCCCTTACCATACAATCTAGAACAAAGTAGACAGTGAATAAATGGAATCTTCAGTCACTAGTAATAGTCATTAGTAGTAGTCATTAGTAGTAATTTCGAATAACAAAATTTAACATTAAAAATATAAATTGAAGTTTTATTCTATTGAAATTTCAAATTAGAAAGAGGAATTTGCAGATAATATCATAGGCAGTATGGAAAGATAGAAAACCTGTGAACAGACTGATCGTACTTCTGGGAACCCAAACGGGGAATCAGATATGTGATGTTATCCAAAGGGAAAGGATCTTCAATTTATTTTTATGCAGCCCAACTTGGAGGTATAGAGACTAAATATTGCTTATATAGGAAGAACTGTCTTGCTGCAATACTCAATCATCCATCCTCTAGGTCTCTATGACCAGAGTCACGCCTTTATCTTTTATCCCTACGATGACAAGTACAGTATTCTTTACATTGAAGGCTTTCAATAAGTCCTTGCTGACTGAACGTTTTTCATGATTTTTAACCTCCCTCTGATTTATTGCACTCCATTGAGCCAACAATGAAGAATAGTGGAAGAAATTGATGCAGCTTTTCTAAGATCTGTTCAGTTAGTTGTTCAACTTTATTTTAAAACAAAATGTGCATCTGTCACAGAATGGGAGAAAGGAGGAAGTATTTTTCATTTTAAGAGTCTGTGTCCATTTGACAGATTCTAGTCAGATGTAAAAGGTTGGGAATGATTCTGACTTCAAGTGTCAAGCCCTCAAGTATTTTTGTGTAAAGCTATCAAGGGCAAGCATGTCTCCTGCCTCAAAGAATTATGGAACTTTATCAGTGCATTTAAGAAGCATTCAGCGGTAGTGCTCGGACACATTGGTCCCATAAAATTGACTAAAGATAAAGCACTTAAAAATTTGGGACAATGTTAATATTTCAAGTCTCACATAAACAAGAAAGTTCATCTTCTGATGAAAAAGCTTGGAAAACAATATTCACTGAAGCAAAATAAACACTCAACAGTTACTAATGTTTCACATATTGTATATCATTGTCAAGGTCGGACTATGGATTATATTAAGCAACTACCTGAATTTGTTACAAAATTATTTAGCTTTTAAGACTATGTTTAAAATAAAGCTGGAATAACCTGCATGAGAAAGTAGGAAGTTTTTATTAAATTCTTAAGTCAACTGACACTATTCATTTTTCTAAGTCTCCTGCAGATGGGGCATTGAATTTTTTCATGGCTATACAAAATATTTAGCAATGACTAATGTCTTTTGGCTCCAAAGAAGGAAACAGAAACTTTTTAAATTGACCTTGACACACAAAAAAGTCCTAAACACCCAGTAGGCGGCTCTAGCTCTTTATCATTAAGGCAAGTCTGAAATCTAAATGAACAGAACCCCCAAATTTGATGCATGTGCACTACATTATACGGAAAAAAAATTTGTAGGTGAAAAAAAAAAAAAAACACTCACGATCTTAAAAGATGTGACGTGGTTCAGCAGATGTTTGCCAGCTAGTTAATTACAAGCATAGAGGTACATTTTCTACGAAGAAAGACGAACATTAATACATTGGAACATTTCAATGAAATACACATATTTAAATTGTGAAGATAAGGGATTTCATCCACATTAGAATCATCAGTGCAGAGAAATGGACAATTCAGTTCTATTTCCCTAACGGTATTTGAATCAGAGAGGACCAGATTTGTTCAGATGGTACCTATGTAGATCAAGTCTCTCACCTCCTCCATTCTCCACCTTTACCTTCCTACTCTACCTCCTGTGAAGAAAATCCTTTTGCATTTGGAAAATCCCAGAGCTGTCACTGTTCTGGCATTCTACTTACAAATCTAGTCCAAACGTTTTTGCCATGAAGACAACGATGGCTATAAAGAGATGATTGTGCTTCATGCCTCTGTCTTCCTTAGACTGGGTCCACAATGAAGAGGGGACTGAAACAAGCTCAAATAACACAATCTGCTTGGAGACAGTCTCCGTATGTCAACCCAGGCACCATCAAAAGGCAGCTTACCAATCTCCAGTTCGACAACATTCAAAAACCTCGGAGTACTTACATTCAAATAGTGTTAGAATTTGGTCAATACAAGAAGCTTTCTCAAAGTACGTATACTGAGCAATGCCATGTGTGATACTTTCCGAACGGACTCATCGGAATTTTTCTTAACAACCAGACATGGCATAAGAACGTAGGGAATAAAATGAACCCCTTTAGTTTGGGTAGTGTAGCCAATCCAGTGATAACATTGAGCTTTGTGCGGCATAACTCAGTAAGGTAATGACTGTACGGAGGGGAGTAACTCCAGGACAGCTAAGCAGCCTAGGAGGAGCTAAAATGAAGCCAAAGTAGCAGGGTAACTAAGCGTTCCATAATTGACATGGGACGCTTTCATGATGGAAGCTCAACCTAACCGGTAAGTCAACATTGCTCTTGAATGCTTGAGCTTTTCCAAGTAGCCATACGATAAAAAGATAGCCTTCACATGTACTATCAAGTAGTCGACAGCCACATGCAAGTCATTTTCAAGGTAAGGCACAGTGATAGCAGTAAGCATCTTTTAAAACTACATTCGATAAGAGCGTCCGCGAACTCCTAGAATGCAGCACATCGTGTGGTTGGCATAAATGCCTGATGGGTTTTACTCATATGGACCTAGAACCTGGCACAGAGAATACATTTAGTATGTACGTTCTGAATTAATACTTTTTTCTCAAGCTATACTAAACACTGAGCCAAGCTAACTTCTACACAAACTGCGCAACTGGCTGATTCCCCAGAAGTCTTCACAGCAAGGAGGACACCAGGTCAAGGCGTATCTATCTCCTCTAGGCTGGCTCACGCTGACAGACCATCTACATTTCACCTCGTGTTAAAACCTCACCATAGGTTTTGGAACACGTGTTAATGAGCAGTGCCCTGGCTGCTGTGGGAAAAGAGAAAAGGTATCCATGCTGTGAAATATGGTTTTAAAAAGATGTTCTATTCCTCAAATTTCTGTCACAGCCATTGTTCGCAAATACCACTTTTTTGGATAGCTCAACTGGCAGTAGTAAGATTGGTAGGGGGCATGCTCCAGTCCCTGTTGATTTAGCAAAAAAAAAAAAAAAAAAAAATAGCATTTATGTTCAATGCATATTTCTATTAGCTATTCCAAAAAGGAATTTATGAGAAATATATCATAGGGGAAAGTCATTATGAACTGAAGTTAGAGACGTTTTAGTTGGTGAACTATTGTACTTGGAAGAGTATGTTATAAGCCACTTGACAAAAAAAGAGCAACTGGACTATAAAACTGACTGAGCAAATAAAGTATAAAAAGGCCAGAGTCAAGTAAGTAATGAAAGGCTTTTAGTACCAAGACACTGACTGGAGTCCATTAAGAAGAGGAAAGGAGGGGCGCCCCTGGGTGGCTTAGGAGGTTAAGCATCTGACTTCACCTCTGGTCATGAGCTCTAGTTTAGTGGGCTCAAGCCCCAAGCCGGGCTCTGGGCTGACAGCTTGGAGCCTGGGGCCTGCTTCAGATTCTGTGTCTCCCTCTCTCTCTCTCTCTCTCTCTCTGTTCCTCCCCCGCTCGCATTCTTTCTCTCTCTCAAAAGTAAATAAAGATTTAAAAAATTAAAAAAAAAAAAAAGAAGAAGAAGAACCAAAAATGGATGCCTGGGTGGCTCAGTCAGTTAAGCATCTGACTTCGGCTCATGTCATGAGCTCATGGTTAGTAGGTTCGAGCCCCGCATTGGGCTCTGTGCTGACCGCTCAGAGCCTGGAGCCTGCTTTGGATTCTTTGTCTCCCTCTTTGTCTGCCCCTCCCCCATTTGTGCTCTCTCTCTCAAAAATAAACATACATTTAAAAATTTTTTTTAAAAAGAGGAAAGGAACTTTGAGGTATATGGGTATGGTGAATAGTATATAGTATTTCAACTCAGTATGTAATTCTACAGGCATGAAGAAAAAAGCAGATGAACACAATTTTAAGAAAAAAATAAATGATCATCAAAGCAGAAAGACCTAAGAGTCAGTGATAGTCTTTGCTTAAAATAAAAAAATATTAAGCTGTAAGTTCTGCCATAGGTGTTAAGCAGAGAATGTTCACAGATGTGGATTTATATGTACAATAAAAGTAGATACACAATGTGTTCATAATAAGGTCACTCTCTATACAGAAATGAAAAACACACAGCTTAATCATGGACAGTATGTCCATGTTAAATGTTGATATGACCAGAGATGAGAATGAGAAGTGAAGAAATTAACAATAAAGCTAAAAGTAGTTGTACAGATTAAAGCAACATAATTCAAAGGAAACATGATAAGCAATGACAGTCATTTTAATTACCAAACAGCAAAATGTAAGCAACAGCGCTGACTTCCAAGGTTCTCCGTCTGCCTAGCAACACATAAATCATCCCCAAGTCCTCTTTGATCCACCAAATAAGATCTACATGAATAAATAAGGAATACTTCAATCGCTTCACTTTAAGAACTAAATCTACACAATATAGAGCCAACTGCTAAGACAAGTGGTCACACCAAGAGGGGACCTGGTATGGGAAGTTCTAAGTGTATACTCCTCACAAGACAAAAACACACAACCTCAATGTAACAGTGATCTTGGTCTGCAAACACAGCACAAAATAAATCTTACCGCTTGTGCTTCCATCCACACTATTGCTCCTAAGCCCATCTTAGATTGAAAACAGAGCCATCTTTAAGCATAATGTAAGTCTAATCAGACTAACTTCCCAGTATATGCAAGTTTATTGACTGCTTTTGTGCAAGCTTTCATTGGCAGTCCCATGTGACACTCGTGCCCTGGTGCAGTATCTATAAAGGATGCCAAGTTCACATTCTTCTCATGGGACACCATCATCTCCAATACTTTTGGAAAGAGGTACACTGAACACTCTGCTCCCGGAAAAAAGTTTACTTTTTGTACAGTTGAGCTAGACAAAGTGAGAGAGGACAGCTGAAGGCCATAAATGTACATACAACAGAGCCTTAGGTTATAGTCATGGAGTCCAAAAAGGTGGTGTTAAGAAACTTTACTAACATAAAACTTACAAGTAGTGTCTTTGGACTGGTATCCACGGGAGCTCAGATTTACATGTGGAACCCTCCTGTATCAGATTAAGCCTACAGGCATATCAATGGCCAAGTCTTCCAAGACTGGATGGCATTGGACAAGGAAGGAAAGCAATCATTTGCAAAGTACCTACTCTGTGGTGGGCAGTGCACAATCTGGTAAGTACACAAAATCTCCTCCCATTTTCTCAACAGCCACCAAGGTAGACAGTAGTCTGTTTTATCAAGACAACAAGCTAAAGGAAGCTAACTTGCTCAGTGCCATATGCCAAGAAATAACTCAGTCCATATTAGAGCTAGCCCTTTTATTCCTGATTCCATGTTCCTTCCAGTATCCATTCTCACTCAACAAAAAGCTGATTCCCCAGACTGACCTTGTGATAAACCATTGATACACCTCCAACCTTGAAGGCTAGTAGCAATCTGCACAATTGCACAGCATTCTTGTAGGCAATAAGGAGAAACAATGGCCCACAACCAAATATGGTTAAGAATGATTGCAGTTATGATTGTTCAACATCCTAGTTGAGTTTATAACAGTCAATTGAGAAATTTGAAAAGGGTCATTTCCTAAAATCTCAAATCTAAGTCAATCAAATGTTAAATCTTCTGTATCTTGTATAAACAGGTCACTAGATCCACACAGAGAACCTCATCACCTGGGCTAAGTAGAATATTATTTTGGAATTTTCAGAATTTAAGAGAAACCACAAGGGAAGTTGGGTAACTATCAGAAAAAATACTTGATATGCTACAGACAAGAAGATCAGCAAGACTAGAAGGTACTCAGTGCAATACAATACACTGCTTGAGAATGAATGTAAGATATAAAGCTATAAACCCAAAGGGATCAGAAAGGCCAGACTGGACACCACAAAAGGACATTGCGTTATTATCAGACTGTGTAATTTACAAGGAGATTCTGAACAAAGCTCAGTATTTTGGGGATTTCAACATCTAAGCTAATAAAACTTACATGTAATATATAGGTTTCAAGAAAAAGTAATCATCGTAACTTAAAGAATAATAGTCTGCAATTTCATGTAAGAAACTGAATTATCAAGCCAGAAGTCTTGCTTAGAGTGGAAATAAAAATTTACTAAAAATGAGAAGTAAAATGACTATAGATCTTTCATTAAAGGCAACAGCAAAATGAAGGGAGGCAAACAGGTACAGTGTCTCCCACACCCTCATTAGAGCTTTACAGCTACTTTGTGAAAATATCCCTGAGCTGTGAATAAACAGTTGTCCAAATTCAAGGACAATACAAAATTACACGACAGATACAGAGAATAGGTTACTTGCAATGAATAAGGTTTGAGATCGTAAGCTACTTATATAGTTTAATATGCTGACATATAAAGTAGTATGATTTATAGGAATAGTTTTCTGGGAAACCCACTGTTGGTGTCCCTTCAGTGTACAGTATGGAATAGCTTGAAAATAAGTTTATAATAAATTTCTATTTATCAGCAATGTGAAAAACATTGGGTATTTTTACTGAAGAGATGACACTATTAACAATTAGAAATAGGAATTTTTGTCTTTTGTTTTTGTTCTCCCACTTGTGGTAGTGAACTTTCCTAGAGCCACTGGGAAATTCATCTTCTGGATGATTCTATTACATCTCATTAAAGGCAGACCTTAGTCACAGAACAAAGCAAAATGACCCGTTATGTTGGTTCCATTAGATCTGTTCTGAAAATACACCTAGTAACTGGCTGTGCAGTGGAGAACCTTCACCTTGAGATCCAGAAATTAGCTTAAATAGCTGATTTCCTTAGACATAAATGATTAATTACACAATTAAAAGTGATTTCACAAATCTTATTTTGTGAAATCTCTGAAATTAACTGTGGACTTTATGCAAATATTTCTGAAGACAACTAAGTGCCTGGATAGTTGCAAGTTGTCAGATACAGTTTTATTCTGTGACACTTTGTCTTTGAAATGAATATAGTCTCCTCCTCTATCTCCAGTAGCTCCTTGAGTCTCCATCCACAAAGGCCTGAGATATACAATCCTTCTCCCTTTCGGTGACTGGGGCTTTCTATTTGCTACAATTCTTTAGAGCCCATCTCACCTGTAATGATGCACACTATAGTTCTACACATTTGTGTTTCTTTTCTTGATCTGCGAAAATGAGAATGTTGACCTCATAGAATAAAAATATCTGCCCCATAGGCTTGATGGAGCTCAAAATTTTATGACTATTAATGTGTCCCTGTGGTTCAAATGCTTAACATTTGTCATCTTCAGATCAAGGAAGAAAATACAGAGCATGAACATACAGGGTACCTAGAAGGTAAGGGAAAACATCATCTAGGTTGCAATTATTAGATTTGAAGGACCCACTTGATTTTGCAGGTAAAGTACCAAGGAAGGCAAAGAACTCACTCAGAGTCACACAACTAATATAAGGTGTAGATATGTGTATGCATACCTGCACACACACACACACACACACACACACACACACACACACACACACACCTTGACTTCTACTTGTAAACCACATTTAATTCCCCTATTCCATCTAGAAACTGGAAATACCCATGATCTTCTGCCTGCTGTGCCCTCTCCAAGTCATTTCCATTGTGTCATTTGTACAACAAAATACCAGTGAGTAGGACAGGATCATCACCAAAATGTTGATGGCTTTCTCGTGCATCCTAATAGAAGACACTACCATAGAGCTGGTCATCCTAATGTAAGAAGGGAGGTGAGCCGTTCCCCAGTTGGAACTGCAGCCATTTACCAAGGTAACTATACTCTGGAATAAGGGATAAACCCAAAGCTTTCCAAAGGCCACACAATGCAGTGTCTGATTTGATAGCAATACTAAATGTGGCAGGCAGAAATTTCCAAGACATCCAAGACTTCTGTTCTGTATAATTCCTCTGTCCATGAGTGTGGATGTGACTGGAAATGTACATTTAACTGTCATAGTTGGCTTATATTATATGACAAACTGACCCAATCTTCAATATAACCAAGGTTTCCGAATTAAATAATCATTAGGAGAATTGTCCACAGTGGGCCTGTCCTCGTCAGGTGAGCCCCTAAAGGACGGGGCCCTTTCAGAAAAAAAAGATTCCAAAGAATAGAATTCTGCTTCTGGTTTTGAAGGAATACATTTCCATTTACTGAGAGGGCCCATAGAGGAAAACACACAGCAAGAACTGGAGATTATCCTCTAGAGCATAGGGTGGTCTCCAGTGACACCAACAACACTGATGTCAGTTGCATGGCCATTAGAACATGGCTGCTGTGAATAACAAGGGAGCTTGGAAGACACCACCCCCCAACCTTGGATGAGAGCACAGTCCAACCAAGGCTTTGATTCCAGCCTTGTGAAACTCGGAGTCAACAGGCATGCTCTGTCAGGATTTCTAACCTAGATAAGGTAGAGCGTGTGTGTGTTTATTAAGCCATTAGGTTAATGAAAGTATGGTACACGGCAACAGAAAACTAGTATGTTATGGGACCTCTACCCTCAAAAAAGACCCAATTGTGGTCTGCTGAGTACAATGGGGTTGGATGGAAGCCAGTAAATGGGATAGTAGCTCCAGTCTGTCTTGCTATAGGTCCGACAGATCCAAAAGAACCACAGGTCCCCAAATGGCTGATTGAAATGGGTAGACATGGCAGTTGTAATAACCCCCAGATGATATACTGACCCTTGAATAAGAGTCAACATGGCAAGAAGGACCCAGTAGAAGCCCTGGAAACTGCCACTCTTGTTCAGTGACTGATTAGTAAACCAGGAGCAATACTGCATCCTAGGTGGTTATGAAAAGCTTAACAACATCCTCAGACTTAAATCACACATGTATTGTTATTACCAACATATTGGGGTCCTGTTTAGTGTTTTTTTAATGTTTATTTATCTTTGAGAGAGAGAGACGAGTGCAAGTGGGAGAGGGCATAGAGAGAAGGGTCAAAGAATCCAAAGCAGGCTCCAGGCTTTGAGCTGTCAGTAAAGAGCCCAATGTGTGGCTCAAATTCTCTAACGGTGAGATCACGACCTGAACCGAAGTCAGACACTTAACCAACTGAGCCACCCAGAAACCCTCCAATATATTGTTTTTGATTTTACTCTACTGTTCCCTTAATCAGCCACATGGGAGGTAGAGGATGAGAGAGAACTACAGAAACTTAACCAAGTGGAAATCCTTATCCCAGCTGTTGCACTGCAAGTGATACATTTGCTGAAATCAACTAACACAAGTTCTGGAACTCAGTATGTGGTTATTGACCTGATGTATACAGTCTCTTCAGTCCTCAAAGAGCAGATCATTTCTACACGGAAATGGAAGCAGTACACATCCAGTCTTGCCTCAGTATTAACGTTAACTGTTCAAAACATACAGTCTGAGGACCTGAGATCTTATTACACAAAACACAGACTCAGTATATGGTAATTAGACCAGGGTATAGTGTCAAATGCTCTAGAAGGTGGTAATGAAGACCTACAAATATCACAGCCCTTTCATATTTAAGTTTTCAGGGGCTCAGCACTCCAGGACATTTTATGACAGCAACCCCAACATAAAAAGTTGGTACAGCATGAATCCCTTACTACAAAATAAAAATTCCAGAACTTAATGGGCCCTTAAGATTTCAAAAGCAGCCTATGTCGCTCTTGCAAATACTATGGACTCATTTATTGGATGTGCAAAAGGGATGCTCAAAACACTCTTGGTTTCAAGTGGGGCCCAGAGCAAGAGTTGTGGTCAGGTCTAGATTATGCTCCCAAATCCCTAGCATTCGAGCTGCAGGACATGGGGAAGCCAACGCAACTTTAATTATCTACTAGTAGTAGCTAAAGATGCACTGAGAAGTGCCTGGTGAGCCACCATAGGAGAGTCACTGTATAGACCCCTCAGATTCTGGAGAAAGGCCGTGTAATTTGCAGCAGAGAAATAAACCTGTGGCAAGTAGTTCCCAATATGCCACTGGGCCCGTGGTCAGTGGATATCTGACCATGGAACATTCAGTCCAACCAAGTCAGAGCTGTCCATCACGAGGTAAGTACCCTCATTATCTCCAAGCCTTAAGATCAGTTAGCACAAATCCTCCATGTAATGGAAACGGTATGCCGGTAATCAAGCCCAAGTGGATCCAAGTGTCTCAACTAAGCTTTGGGTCTCAGATTCAGAGAGCCTCCAGGCCTCCTAACTCTTGGAGCAACCCCTCTTTCTCAACCTCTGGCATTGAAGAGGCTCCTTGTAAACAGCACATAAAAGGAAGAAAAACCCAGATCTGCTTCAAACATAGCTTAATGTGATTGAGTGTGCTGTAAGCACATGTCGCTCATGTGTCGCTACTACAGAGCTATTTAGAGGTGGCGTTAAAGGTAGTTGTGAAGGTTTAATGCTATATGCACTAAGCTGTCTTTGTAGTGAGGGTAAATTAGTCTGAGATAAGTTTGTACATGAAGTCCTAGGCAGGGACAAAGGTCTTGGCTCTTTGATCATGGTTCTCAAGAGATCAAGATTAATATGGGAAACAAGGAGACTTGGGGAATTATGCAAATAGCCATTTGGGGTGAACTATGAAATGTGAGGTTATTTGTGTCTCAGGTCAATGTCTGCCAGAAAAGATCTTCCACAGAGGAGGTATTCAGTCAGCATCCTAGTTAACAAGATCATTTGGCACTTTCAGACAGCTTCTGTCCCCAGCCACCCCAATACTTACATGATGGGCTAGGACAGAGACTATGCAGGCACACAATAGCACAGGCTCCTTCTCACCAAGGCTGTGCTTATGCTCACTCCTGACTGAGCACTTTGCCTGTCATCAGCACAGATTTCACTGGTGGTAGTAATTGACTGGAGTGTTGTGAGTGTTTCGGATTGTTACTACCTACTGGGGCAAGTAATCTGAAACGTGGTAAGTTCCTGGGCATCTCTTGGTAGCTCCGTGCCTATTGACCCAAGTGAATGGGAGATGATAGCACTCAGCCCTTATAAGAGACTGAGCCCTCCAGAGATGACACCCTGCCCCTCCACTGCCATTAGCAGGGTGAAATGTTGGCCAAGAATGAGGGAAAACTAACATGGATGATGGAAAAGGAAGGTCAGTATTAACTATAGCCCCTGAACCAGAGGCAGCAGTGGGCACTCAGATTTGTTCCACTTACTAGATCTAAGTAATCTTTTTATGAACCTCTCGCTGATTACCACCAGGCAGAGCTGGTGACCGAAAAGATGGATCTGAGCAGCACAAAGGGCAAACACAACACAGAAGATGCTTCCGTTGCCCCTCCCTTATTTCCTTGGCCCAGCTCTAATTCCAAAGATGCCAGATCAGGCAATTTCATGCAAATTGACCCTTAGACTGACAGCATTCCACCTCAATGGCCTTTCCAAGTCCCTCTGGCCCTAAGCTAGTGCATTACAGAAGGGAGGGGTGGTCAAAGTACCAGGCAATCCTCAGCCAACCAAGGATGGGAGCTGGTGTTTAAGGCTGCAGCCCACAGACCGATTTGGGAAGCCTTGTGTGTATTTCTCCGATGTCCCTGCAGAATTCAATTCTGCAGCAATGACACGGACAATATACTGTCTTTCCATCATGTTTCTGTTTCATTACTCCTACTTGGAGTGAAGTCTCAAGCACACCACCCCAAACTCAGACTCACTCTCCGAGATGCAACCCAGAGACCTACATTTTATATAAACTTGCTAGACATTAAAAATGATTCATATATACTGATTTATAATACTAGTATTATTGAATTCATACTGGATACGTGGGTATTATGTGCGCACATTAGCATATGTAAATAAGATTATTCCTGAACGAGCTGGGGTTTAATTAACAGATTAAATTTTATACTGAAATACATCTGTCCATTAAAAGTCTTAAAGTATACAATTATCCATCTGCTGAGCTGACATTTTTCAGCCTGACATTTAATATTGTCGCAAACAGGCAAACAGTTCTACTGAGCCTTGCGCAGTGTTTCGGAGGCAGTGTCTCCAGGCAGAAACTTTTTAATTAAAGTTTGATTTAATGAAAATTATGATTCACAAAAACAACTGCTTCAAGCAATATCAAGTACCCAGACTGGAAATAAATGCATCAAGTTGTAATCCGAGAGCTTTCAATCACCTCTAAGTTTGTGTAACAGTCAAGCACGAGTGTCAGACCTCCGCCACTACCGATTTCCTTGCGTCTACTACCTCGTATCACTTGTAAACAAGCTAATTTCCCTTTCTGGGAGTGAGGGGTGCTTTTCATTCTTGTTATACTGTTTTCAATTTCAGACTCCCCACAGTGACTTACACACAGTAATGATGAAGGGAATACTGGCTAACATTCTGTGAGCGCACAGTATTATAATAGATGATATTTCACACCTATGTTCCCCTATGTAATTTTCATAGCACCTCTATGAAATAAAGTTATCGTCCCACTTTCTAAATGAGGAAATTATCATATAGGGATAGGAAATGAATGTATCCAATACCATGCCCAATGGTAGCAAGGATAAACCACCCAGCAGTCTACCCCCTAACTATTCATTCCTAACAACTAGACAGTTGTGGCTAAAAAATATTCCAATATTTTAGGTAGGTGATTCTTCACATCTCAAGGCTCATAAAAGTATAGTTTTTATCTCTGCAATTTTTTTTTATTTTTCCCTTTCTCCTTGCCAAACTACTTTAGAACCTTCACGATTAATATTGGCAGGATTTTTTCTTTTAGTTTTAAAAACAATTTCACCCTTATACTCCTCTAATAGCATTGCATACCTTTACACCTCAAATATTAAGAAGAGACTTCATTTTCCCTCTAAATTAAGAAAGTCATTAAACACTTAGGTCAAAACACCAATCCTCATTACACCGCTCAATAAAATTCCCTTTATTGACACTGTATTTTAACTGCCAACTCACATTCCATTCAACCTGTTTGTATTTAAAACCATAAATATTACCACGGTGTTCACTACGTTCTTTTGATATGCTCTTTTTGGCTGTACTCATGTAACAGACTGTAGGTCTTTTGTATATATTTAGAGAAATATGCCAATAAGAAATAAGGTTCTCCTGAAATTACAAGACACAATGAAGCAAAATCATCTGTGGAGTTTAAAAATTACTTGAAGAAGGAATTGACGCATGAGGCAATGTCTTAGAAGCTGAATAAGCTGATATGTGAAGAGAGATAAAAGTAATAATACAGGCAAAAGCTCTAAACACCATTAAGAAGAGAATTATTTGTCATCCTTGGCTCTCTTACTCCATGTGGGAAGAGTGCAATACTGCTAAGTGCCAAAAACATTCTCCCCTCTTTCTGTCGTTCTAGATCCTGCCGCCCTGGAAACGTAACCCCCTGAGAGGACAGCTTTGCTATTTATGTAATAGGTACCAACTCCCCATGAATATACTTCATCTCATTAAACTTTTTCAGGTTCTCTATGAATCACTGTTACTACTGACTGCCATCTACATAGAACTAGTTCAGTCATAACGCTTGACATAGTAGGAAATAAGTCAACTTATACGTCTGCTAATTCTAATGGGGAACACCACTTTTAACCAGCTCTCAGAAGGAAGACTTCAGTGCATCCAAGTCAACTCTCCCTATTCGGGCTCAGACAGGGGGGGGTCAGACAGCAGTGAATGTGAAAAACACAGACTGCAGAAAGTATCAGGGACTCTAAGCCAGTATCGACATAAAACACCTGGAAATCCAGACACGTCTACCAAACACATGGAACACAGACCAAAAGAATGAAAACTACCATAAACGATTGTTTTCCCTAGGGGGTAACTAAGATGAAACGAATTGTATCCCTCTGCAAATGTAAACAATGATTCAAAACAGAAAAATTGAATCATTATGTACCAATTTATGAAAGGACAGAAAACAAAGACCTATTTAAACGTTCAAAGCAAAGAGATACAGGAACAGTTCTACTGAAATCTCAAGAAATGTTTAAGCCCAGGCACAGAGCCAGGATACAACAGAGGGGTGTCTGTGGGAGTCAAGGAATTTTAGGAGAGAAAAAAATTACCTTCAGAATTTTTTTTTCAAAACTCACCAAGGATAATTACTCATCTGTTTGTGTTCTAATCTTTAATTTAGTAACCATGCATAAGTGTATTTACACATCTGTTTAAGTCCTAAGTTGAATTTTAACTAGTTTCGATTTTAGGGAATTACAAAAATAAAGGAGATAGAAAACTTTGCCTGTGATGTTGGCACTGCTGAGTACATATACTAACCTACATAGGCGATAAAACTGTACATGACTAAACACAGACATGTGAATACACAAATTGTATGTATTCATACAGTGGAAGAAGAATATGTATAAGAGAACATGTGTAATACATGTTTAATACATGTATTAATAGGTGTAAAACAGATTTAATTCACAAAACCTTTATGCTGAGCAACTGAAGCCAATCACAAAAGAGCACCTACTGTACGAGTCATTTTATATGGATGTTCTCACAGACAAAACTCATCTATGGTGCTATAAAGCCCAACAATGGTTGCTTCTTGGAGGAACAAAGACGGTGCTGAATGAGCAATGTGAAAATAGCCTGTGTTTTGACCAGGATGTGAAATAAGGAGGTGTATACACGTTTGACAAAACTCATCTATGTTCTTACAATATGAAGACTTCACTGTGTGTCAATTATTTCTAGATTTGAAAACACGTGAAAGTTGGTACTTGTGTAATTCACTGTATGTAAAATCCAATTTTTAAAAAATGTAACAACAGGAAGACATTAGAAATATCTATTTTTCATTTGAATTGTGACTGTAGATTACCCAAAATATCTTACCAACTATTACTTTTACTCACAGCATATTTCACGTGTCTGCACATGTCAAAGAGACTATGGTGGCAGGAACAGTCAAAAGCAACATTTCCAAAGATCATGACTCAAAACATTCTCATTTATTAAATCCTTTCTCATATGTAAAACCATTACTTCAGTCTTTCACATTGAACTTAAATGGCAGGCCCTATATATAGACAACTCACAAGAACAGATACTGTTCTTGATGTGATCATTATACAAAGGTTTAAATTGTCACTGAAGGGAAGGTCTATGATATGTTCCTTGGATTCATAATCATTCTTCCTTTTGTGGTTTTCCCATTATATTTTTTATTTAACCTTACAAATGTATGTGTCACTTTTCTAGGAGGAAGGTGGTGGCAAGGTTATTAGACTGTTGGATGGATTTAATGTGAGCCTCTAGGAAATATGTGAACCCCGTGCGTTTAACAATCTTCACCTTGAATGGATTGCTTGTTACATACAGGTAACTCCAAGTATAATCTCTGGCTGTTAAATGTCTATTATCCCACTGGACTATTTCATAAATTAGGATTCTCTGAGCTTAAATTTCAGAAATTTAAATGAATTTCAAAAGACAATTCATAATGTTTCATAAAATTATGTTTGACAAACATTGAAACATACAAATTCTAATGGAATTATTCAACATTGATTACTATTTACAGGAGTAATTATTTGGCCTTTTATAACCATGAAGAACAAAGGGAAAGTTGACTGTTGACTGTATGTTACGGAGAAAAACATCTATCGAAGGTATTACATCAGTAGCATCCTCAAGGTCAGTGTTTCAATCCCAGAAATATACCTTTAAGTGTTTGCCTTAAATTCAAACTTACCCAACTTATTAAATTTACCACTCTTACTGTATTTACTGGGTTTTTTTTTTTTGACAGAGAAGTTTCAAAGGTATTTTTTTTTCCAAAGGCATGTTTGATTCATCTTTCACGTCAAATTTGCTGTGGACATACAATTTCCTGCATGAAAACTTTAGTCATCTTTAAATCCTGTATATAGGGAAGTTGAGCATGAAAGATGCACTAGAGAAATCACAGGTGTATTGTTACATACTAGTTATGACTGTTTTGAAAATGTCACCATCGTTTCTGTAGTAAGCATCCTATTTTAGGACGGCTGCTTTGCATACCAAGCGCGGACAGAGAACTCAACATCTTGAAATAAGAAGGGATATTTTCCTTAAAAGTTTCTCAACACTTTAACTCCTTTATACACTCATGTATTTGTATTAATCTGTCTTTAACTTCGTCTATGTAATATTTTGGCAGAAGAAATTATGAATAGGTCTGTGTGACATAATGCACGCTGGCGTGAAAGGTTTAGATTCCCTTTGGAGAAGGCAACCCTCTAAACGAAGTCATCTTCATACAGGACAGACAGCAGCAGAATTTAAGGGAAACTCAAGAAAGCAAGCCTCTGTGACTCCGTGGACTTTGTCTACCAGCAATGCAAATGATTTACCAGCAACACGGTCCACCCTCCCAGAGTATATCACTTCACCAGGTTTCCTTCTGTATGTGGCGATAGAAAGCTTTCTGCTCGGCCCTGAATTAACAGTTCTAGCAGGCAGTATTTTGTAATACCTGCAAATCTATCACAAGACACCAAGATTGCCAGGGACTCATGTAGGGAAAGTCACTCGAAACGTGAATTTACTGGTTTCCGTAAATGAGGGTCTACAGAAGTGTGGAAGTGGTTTCCATTTCCACACAACAGCAGCAGGTAGGTAAAAGAGCCCAGGCACCATGATGACGAGATGAGGGCTCTTACCAGGAGCTGTGTCAACTCATGAAGACCCCGGAACCCTCGGTCTGTTTTCTATTAGTATAGTCAACTTAATTCCTATTATCCAACTTCAGAGGGGTATTGTTAGGAGATTAAGTCAAATGACAGAGATAGAAGCATATTTTCCTGATTGTAAACATCATGAAAATATTTGAACTGTACTGGGTCACTGAAAAATTTGCCTCCACTTCTATTTGTTTCCATTTTGGCTCATTCCTCATTTTCTCATCTGGGAGGGGAAAGCAAAGTCCATCCTCTCCTGTAGCTCTCAAGTTCAAGGATACTAAGTGGCATGTGCTGGAGAAGAGAAACTTTCAGAGAATAAGAAACCTACAGTCTCTTCCTTTTGTTTCTAAAAAGAGAAGGAATGGCTCAAACAATTTAAGTAATAAGAAAAAACAGTTCCTAAATCCTATCAGGGTGCATTTATACTGTATTCATATGGTCATTTAAATATAAAGTTATATTTAAAGTCCAACTCAGAGTCCAAAGGTGGTGACAAGGGGCTGGGGGCGGGGGGGGGGGGGGGACTGGAGATGTTTAAAGGTACAACTTCCAACCAGTAAATGAAGAAGTTCTGGGGATTTAATACTCGGCATGGCATTTGCCATCAACAACACTGTATTATAAACCTCCAAGTTGCTAAGAGACTTCATTTTTTTCACCACAACAAAGAAATTATTATGTGAGGTGACAGAGGAATTAGCTAATGCTATGGTAGTAACATATCACAGTGTGTGAAGATATCAAAACAATACATTGTACACCTTAAACTTCTCTAGTGTTCTATGTCAACTGTGTCTCAAATAAATACTGTGAGGCTTTCATTAACATCAGGCTCAAACATCTCTTTCATGTCCCAAAACCCAAAACCTAACATTCGGCCCCCTCCATTGAAAGGTATTCTTCAGAATGAAAGCATAAATTACTTTCAGGCTGTTACAAACCAGCAAGTCCTAAAAATTATCTAATACCTTAGGCAGCATTGAGATTTCAAAGTTTGCTTCAGAAGTAACTCTAGTTACCTCTTAGGACAATTACGCTCACCTTTAGGTCATAGCCTGAGAGAGAGCACATTTCAGGCTTACAACAACAGCAAAAACACCAATCAGTACAACACAGCACTCAAAATTGTATACACAAAACACATACACACAGGCTGTCTTTGCTTGGCTTGGCTCTCACGTGCTTGGTTTCATTTCCAAGGGTTTTGGTTAAATAACACCAGCACCTAACAACATTTCAAGTTTCAGTTCCCACATTCCCATAGTAATGATGAGTAATTTCATTAAGTACCCACTTAGCAGCTAGCCCTTCAATCTACAAATCCTGATGTAAATTAGAGATGTTCATGAAGGTCAGTGACCTATCCCAACTAGTTCAACGTTTGCTAGCAATCCATCACCATGCTTCTTTTATTCAGTTTTCAGACAGGATATCTTGTAGTCGTGCTCTCTCTTTGTCTCCCAGTGATAACCCTAAGTAATAGTTCTACACAAGTGGACAATTCCAAGAGGAAGCGGCTGATAAAGAGGGAAGTACAGTCAAGAAACACATAGGAACGCTAGGAGTTAGAATGAAATCTAAGTGGAGATCCAGAACAAGTTGGCTGAGGGAAATTGTCATGGCTGTTGGTTCAGAGACTCTTGATATAGAGCCAGAGAAATGTAGTGAAGGTGAATTTAGGGACAAAAATGAGGAAAAGATGATGATGTCCCCAAGGAAGACAAGTGGATAAAATAGTCATACTCGAGGAATTCAGCAGTGTTCCACAATATTGAAGGCACAAAGGATAAAAAGTTGAAAACTGATTCAAACTCAGAAATAAGCCTGACAGCTAGTGTAGGCATAGAAAACACAGGTACCCTTCAGAAAGGTCCTTGCCAAAGAGTCAGCTGTCCCATACAACTTTAAATGTAGCAACCAAATATTCCCTTCCAATGGCAATGCTGACTCTGAGTCAGACAGACGGAGGATACACAGGAAACATAAGTAGGACCCAGAAAAGGAGGCAGGCACTGGGACCTGAGATTTCTCCGCCCCACACTCACCTAAGATTTCACCAACTCCTCTGTGTGAAGAGACGAAGGTCACCGTCAGAGTAACATTCAGTTTTCATTTTAGTTTGGTAGCTAAAATAAGAACAGAACCAGAAACAAAAACCATGAATGCTCCGTTTTTTCAATGGGCCAAGTTACAGTGAACTAAAAAGATGTTTTACTACTCATCATTTTCTTGCACATTTATAAGTAACAGTACCGGAGGATTTCTTCTTTAGATCAAAGTTGATAAAGATCATGGGAAAATCTTAACTTTTCCCATTAATGAATAAGATCAGTTCTCACTTTGCCTAACTTTCATGGTTCCAGAGTACCATTCAGAACAAGGCACATATCTGTGCGTGCATGCGCCCAGGTGGGGAGCAAGGGCGTGGGAGCATATTCTCAAGAATAATGAAAACCTTGAAGGAAGACTAGATCAAGATATTTTTGACATATACAAATATTCGTGTCTATTTTGTTCCAATTTGTTAATTTCCATAGCACGTGGTAGACAAACCACGATTAACATAGGTTTCTTCTGTAAAGTTCATGTCTCTGCTTTCCTATCCTTCAAGGTGACATCTCCACCACCCAAGATGGATTTAACAAGAAGCTTATTTTTAGCTCTCCATATGGTTAACTTAAGGCTGCTCTAGCTATTACAAGGCACATTAGTTCCTTGCCAGGATGTTTTTATCATGCAAGTAGGCTTCAGGCGTAGCACACTCCATGATTTTAATGTTAAATACCTTTCTTTGCCTTCTAAAAATGTCTTTTCTTCAGCTCGTCATTTTCCTACCATCGTATCTCTTGCAGGAGAGTGTGTTATTTTTATACTTGCTATTTTCAATCAAAAACGTTTCTGTGGTATTTTAACATTTCTATTTACAAAATACGATTATGTTTTAAATCGCTCCATAAAATCTGCAAGCGCTAACAACTTTGGCACACCTTCTACGTTTAACCTGAGTAGTGTGTTCACATGTAGAAGCAGGTCTATAGTCTTTTGCGTTGAGAAACTTATCCTGTTAATCCCAAAGTTTTCCTAGTGCAGCTTTCCTAATGGGTTTTATACTTCTCATGCTTCCTAGATTGTATTTCGATCTTTTATCTTTTATATTTTCTCTACAAAACAATGACACTTCATTTTATAATCAATTTTACATTGTCATCAATAAGGTATTTATGCTAAATAACTTCCGTTTTTAGATAAAAAGCTTCTAATGTCATCTACTACTGATTTATATATAAATCCTATAATGTACCATATAGGGAATTTCGTTTATTTTATAAAGCGTTTGTTGTTCCTTGCTTGTGCTAGCATTAAAAGATAAATGACAATAAGATACTGCTCAGAGTTATTATGATTTTATGAACAATCTAAGGAAACCAAAATTGTGATACATAACTCAGTTCAGCAAAAGGTGGTCCTCTAAATTGTTCTGGGCACATTTCAGGCTAAGTTTTCAACTTTAGACAGAAACATCAGATCCATCTATAACTCTTTCTGAAACCTATTATCAAATGAGAAAAAATTTCCTAGCGGACTCTGTTATCTTACGACAGGGCTTTGACACTTGGATCAACTAATAATTGTAGCTGTTTCACATAAAAGGTCAGTTTTGACAAATGGCCTCTTGCACATGGTAAAAACACTCTTTCACTGTCAGGCTATGGTTTTATTCAGTAAATGCACTTGTACAATGAAAACCATCTTTGGATGGACCATGGTATATGCACAGGGCATTTGGAGGAAAACGTAAAGCTACATCTTTGTCCTAAATTATCTTCCTAAAGACAAAAGGAAATACAACTTAGTCTAAGAAGACATAAATAACAGTTACATGAATTATGAATAAGTCACTGTAGCTATGTAAGAATAAGCCCCTGGTACCAATCGAAAGTACATGAGGGTAAGAGACCTGATACAATCAGGCAGCGTGTTTATTATACAGTAAATAATGGGTAGTAAAAGTCACAAGCAAACAAAAAATCTCAAGTAGTGACCTTCGTAAAAGTTTGGTTCAATGGGCAAATTCACCTGTATGGAGAAACAAACATTGTATATAGACATGTTCTCTAGTCTGTGCACATTTCTAGTCATTCATTGTTAATTTTTAGAAAATTATCCCTGTCATTAGAATTAGTTCAAGTAACTTTAGGACTTTTCATTTAACAATGTAGTAACAGGTACCTCACACAAGAATTTCTGTTGTGTCACATACAAGAGGAGCTAAGTCACCATTTAATTGTCTGAGAAGTTCGAGTCTTTATTCTATGACCAAGAATAAATCCATCAAAGTAAGTGTTTATTTCAATGTCTATTGTGTGCTTAGCATGGTTGCATCATACAGGGAATAGGGAAGAAAAATCATTGTGTCCATGCAAGTTAGTATGATAAGACGCACTGTTACAATAAGGGTTAAAAAAAACTGTGCCCAACAACTCAGTAATTAAAAGTAGAGGAAGGTAAATGGGTAGGGGATAGGATGGAGTCCACCTAGCCTAGGATATTGGTTTTCCTTTTTGCATCACAATTTAGTAACACTTGGACAGTTAACAGGAGTGCTTGCCGAAAACCATGAACAAGAGGGGGATGAAATTACGGACAGATCTACCTCTTTCAGTGAGAGCAAAATACAGAGGAGGGAGGGAAACAGAGCATGAGTGGGTGAGAGAGGCCCAAGAACGTAAGGGGGGGAGGGAGGAATGGGGAGAAGGACTGATACGCAAAATGTAAAATTAAGATAGGCCTAGAAATCTAGACAAGTACATAGACAAAAGGGTATATGTTTGCCCTTTTTGTTGCTCTTATTTTTAGAAGGCAGCGGTAACATGAAATGTCATTTGAGACCTTCTCATCTAGTAACCAAGTGCTGAAACCACTGCCTTACTTATTGTCAAACTGTGATTTTAGATAAGCCTTGGAATGGATAGAGTGGATGAATGAATGCTGCAGGGAAAGTAAGCATTTGACAATTCACAATATTATAACAGTTACCGAGGGAGAATTCAAGACTCAGGATTAAAAAAAAAAAAAATAGTAATAATAAGCATTATCATAGCAACAAGAGTTGTAGCCACTAAGATGACCAAGAATGAGGATTAAAGATAAAACTGAAGAAATACTGTAGTTGAAACCAGTAAATGAGAAATAAAAGAAATATTAAGGAAAGACTAGCACAATAGGTTGCTACAAAAATCAAGGAGGAGGCATTTTGATGGCTGGTCTCATTGTATCAGATGTCAAAATGAAGTTCAGAAAAATGAGGCTAAGTCGATGAAAATAAAAATCGGAATTTGAAAGTTATATAGTCTCTGCAGAATTCTGGAGGGCAAGGGGTGAGGGGCATGAGACAGAAATTTAAGAGTTACCCATGAAAATGCAGGGAAGGAAGCAGCCAGACTGGATGGCAGTTCCAACTACAAAGTCATGTTGGCTCAGTTCAGATCCCAAGGTTTCACCTCCCCACTTGCTGCTCATGTAATATGGACAATTTAGTCAGCCTGTTTTCCTCATCTGAGAAGATGAGATAAATATCACATCTATTTCATAAGGCTGGTATGAGAATTAACTAGCACAGGAAATACACTAAAGCATGTCTTGGCAATTTGTCATTGCAGTATTACATTGATAGATTGCCTCTATTAGGAGGAATCAAAATGAAGGAAAAGAACGTGCCAGAAAAGAAGGGGTCATGTTCTAGGAACAAGAACCTTGAGGTTGCCCGGTATTATTACATTGGATTTCCGGAGTCTTTCGACCAGACCTAATTAAAATTGGAAGTTTTCATAGATTTCTAATCTTGTACTTCAAGTTTTTGCCATCAATAAATAAATATTGAAGATGTAGGATTTAGGATAAAAAATTTTAATTTTCCACATTAAAAAAACCTTATCAAGTAAGTACATCTGGGACTTGTCATTGGCATTATGTCAATTGTTTGACTTCTTGTAGTTCATTAAGAGCTTTCCAAAATGATTTTATCGTATTGCCTTTCTCAATCTGCTGTGCAACAAAGTAGACTACCCATAATCCTTTTTTTGTAACCTAAGAAATAATGGGAAAGATGAAACAATAAAGGTAATTGACAAGATGACATTTTCTCTTCTAAAATCAGTAACAGTGGAAGTCTCCAATTAGGAATATCATAGCTTTGGCACAAAATCTCACGATCATTTGTTGAAGTATTTTTCTTTATTTCTTATTTTATATTTAATGGCACATTAGATCTTCCTAAAACTTGCATGTTTCTCACTTATGCACACTGCTTGGTTTCTTCAACAGTTGAGCGACTCCAAGTTACTCATCCCAATATGGGCGAATTTCCATTAAAATGGCTCCGTGCAAAGAAAGGACCTCCACCTTATCAGATTTTATATTGTGTGGTTGGTTAGGCTGAACAAAGTGACCAAAAGCTGACTCAAAGTTAAAACAGTCAAGATACATAGGCTTGTTCTTTAAATAGGCTTTTGGAAAATGTTTAGTTGTAATGCAAAACAACTGAGGAGCTTACAAATACATTGCTTAGTTTTTAGATGTGCAGGCAACAGGACCCATGCTCTTATACTGGACTGAAGTACCCAATTATTACCAATTTACAGCAGATGGAAATCCTGCATGTTAAATAACATCTTCTTGATTATTATACTTTCCAGTATGTAAGATTATAAGCCTAATCCAATGAATGCCATCAACAGATTGTACAATGGGTCATTTTCACTGCGGGGTGTAAGAGAATTACTAAGAAAGTTGACAGGCACAGCATATTAGAAGACAATCTAGTAAATTTGATTAGTGATACTTGCAAAGTCAAACGCATTAAAAAAAACAGTGTTTTCTATACATACAGTGACATGGGAAATCTTAGGCCCTCCCTTGAGAAAACATACTTAAGATAGCTTAAAACAAACAAACAAGAAACACCGATGCTCTGCAGTAAAAAACACAATCGAGGTGTTTGAATTAAAACAAACCGGTCACTGAAAAAGACTTGTTCAACTAAAATTCAAATTAGATAGACAAGTTAGTCTTGTCTTCAGTAGAACCCCGTGATTCATCTCTTACATATGACACCCGGTGCTCATCCCAACAAGTGCCCTCTTAATGCCCATCACCCATTTATCCCATCCCCCTTACACTCTCCTTCCAGCAATCCTCAATTTGTTCTCCATAGTTAAGAGTCTCTTATGGCTTACCTCCCTCTGTTTTTATCTTAAGAGCGGAATTTTTAATCAAAAGCCAGAAAATGCTGAGAGCAAGTACATGGATCCATTATTCGATTGATCTCCGGAGCGAAGGCAGGCTCTTGTCTGCCTCTCTGTGTGGGTCCCACAGATGCCGGGCAGACACGATGGAGTACCAATGCCCATTCAAACAAATCTCCCCATTGGGTCAAGGTGGAGAGGGAGCCTGTAAAGTCCTTGGTACAGTAGCCATTACCCAATTTTCTCTGAGCCACCCACAATGCATTGCCAAGCCTTAGCTAAACAGCCATCAAAAGCAATTAGAGACAAGTTTGCCAGAAGCTATCACAAGCACTGGTTACAATTCACCAATTTGCTTACAGAGTTAGTCAGTAGGGTGTTTCATCAGAAAATCTGGAAGAGAGATTTTCTCTCCCTAGTTCAAATTTAACTGCTTCAAGCTCTAGATCAATCTTTTAAGATACACAATGCACGCCCCAAGTAGGGTTTTAAATTTCTGATATCCACATTAAATAGTAAAAAGAAGTGAAATTTTCTAATTTATTTTGTCAGCCATATAGGTTTTACGGTGAACATATATAAAATGTATTTTTCCTACCAAGTCTTCAAAAGTCGATGGGTATTTTTTACTTAAAGCCCATATGAATTCAAGCTAACCACACTTAGGAACACCTGGGTGACTCTGTCGGTTAAGAGTCTGCCTTCGGCTCAGGTCATGATCTCACAGTTCCTGAGTTCGAGCCCCAGGTTGGACTCTGCTGTCAGTGTGGAGCCCACTTCAGATCTTCTGTCATTCTCTCTATCTCTCTCTGCTCCTCTCCCACTTACTCTCTCAAAAAATAAACTTAAAAAAATAACCACATCGCAAGAGATCAGTAGCAACATATGGCTAATGGCTATCCTTTTGGACAGCCCAAGTATTTATGGTCCCCTACACTGATGTGCCCTTCTTTATTTTCTTATTCTGCGAAACCAGAGTAGTTGGTAGATGAAATGTTGTAAAGAAATAACTACGGAATAAACTATCTAAATCAAAGGAAAAGTGTGAATATCTACTGAGTGAAACTGTGGAGAGATAATGAAAATGGGAAGTTTCTAGTCGGATGCCTGGGTGGCTCAGTCAGTTAAGTGTTGGACCCTTGATTTCAGCTCAAGTCATGATCTCATGGTTCTATGAGTTGAAGCCTCACATCGAGCTCCCTGCTGAGAGTGCATACACTGCTTGGGATTTTCAATCTCTGCCCCTACCCCACATTCTCTCTCTCTCTCAAAATAAATAAACTTTTAAAAAGTATCTATCGAATTCCAGATGTTTCACCAAAACCATAGGGCCAAAATTACATTTAGACAATTGATTGCAACGTTTACTTTTCATCAGCAGTAACAATAAAATGCTGCTCTGTAATTTAACTTGTTAATTTAATTAACATAGGAATCACAGTAGTTGTTTTAGAACCAATCTAACTTTGATTCCTGAATTATATGGATTATATGTCAATACAGATCTAATTGTGAATGATACATTTTCCTTCTGCTTTTTTATGATCAGAAATTCTACTTTAATTTCTTTTAATTATCAAAAATCTATCTCTACATAGATTTTGCCACTTTGTAACTTTGCCTTAGTTTTCACTTTTTAAAAATCTTATTAAGAGGTCCCCCAAAATTATTGTTAAAATATTCTTAGTTCTCTTGTTGGCTATTCTGTATCTTACAATAAAAATACATGATTTGTTTCCTGATGTATATATTCAGGATTCATAGATTTGTAATACCATTTTTTTTTTACATTCTAAGTATTTTGGGGGTTTAATTATTCCTAATTTCAAACTAAACTCAGATGCAAGGTAAAGGCCAAAAGTGAGTAATTCTTGTTGTTAATCTGTAATTAGACTAACAGTTTTTTTTTTCTAAAGTAGGACTCTACTTTCTTTTGCAGTCTAACCAGGACTTAGCATCTATGAATGTTTTATGTACAATGTATATATTATTTTTGAAAGCCTAAATTCTTAAAACCAGCATCCATATTTTAATATATTCTGAATCTAGTTTCCCACTTTTATATTTACAACATAAAATGAGTCGTTTCAACTCACTTCCCCCCAATATAGTACATTCATCAGCTTCCAATATTTGGTACCATGCTTCCCTATCACTGAATGTTCTTCATTGAGGGTAATTCATTTCTATCCATCCTTCAATCCCTACATCAAACATTTCTTCTTTGGGAAAGTTTTCTCCAGAGCACTCCAGCTAAGAGCAATGTCCTTTTCCTCTGATCTTCTTTAACACTTATTACAAATAATGAAATGGGTGTAAGTGGGATTTTTTGAAAGACCACAAAACACTCTAGGGAAGCAAAGGATAAAATGAACAACTTTGCCTAACTTTGATTGCAGCAGTTATTGGATGGATAGAAGACCACTCAGATGAACCACAGCTTAATGACCATACTTGGACTCGATATGAACATGCAGCTATCTGTAGCTGGGGCCATCGCACCATCTTCTATAGGCACTTTAGTAGTATGTATCAATTGTGAGCATTCTAATCTCCTAACAGTTAGGCCTCAGGTCCCAGTAGAAACATTTGATTAGCCAAGATCAGCTGCCAGTTACTTAGCTGTAGATGGTGAAGAAAAAAGATCAATGTAGAAGAAAATACCCATTCCCCAGGAAACAGGGGTGGTATTACAGAGGTCAAGAGGATGATGGCCAAATATATTATGATACTAGCTAACTCATTAATATGTTGAACTGATATGTATCCTTAGTTATTTAACTTCTCCTACATGTAAGTAATTTTCTCTTTAAAGTCAACATTTATGAAGAATTTTCTATTTCTCATTATCTTCCATAGTATCTTTCACATAATAGCAATCTAATTTGGTTTTTTCCATTTATTTCCTTTCAGCAAGTATTTTCTTTTTACTGTAATGTGAACATCCTTCAATAGATCTAAGATGGTGTGCCTAACTATACACATGTTGACATGTATTTTTCATATTAATTCTTATATATGTCTCAGTTATGTTCCAAAAGAGTGCATATTTTGTGTGAACATGCTAGGCTCTGGGACAGAAAGATGTAGACTATGTCCATGCTCTCAACTCTCAAGTCTAGTGATTCTGTTTTGTAGTTTTGGAAAATAATGACTGTACTAAGTCATGGTCTAACAGCTTGTATTTTAAAACATCACTAATTTTGTATCCAGAAGTTTAGAATGTCTAGGACTTGAAAGCAACTGGCTAAATCAAAAAGAAAAAAAAAATCTCATAAAAGCAAACATCTAAAGACTGTTACTATAGTCTTCACAGTACAAAAAATAGGGCATTATTTCCTAACCAGTGTTAGTTTTACACACACAGTTAACTATTAATAATCTCACTTCTAATAATATTCCTAGAAATGAGAAATAAAAAAATGTTCAGCATGTAACATATATACCATTGTCTTCTCTTAGTGTCTGATCTTTATAAAGCCAGTTTTGAAGAAGTCTGTCTGGTAACATTTGCCTTATGTCTTCATTTATATGCTAGTGGTTGAGTATCCCCTATGATAAACCAGAATCCTAACCATTTCTGGGACCAGATACCTGAGTAATATATATAGTGCACCTTAAACAATCAACTTTTCAGCGGGGATAATGAGCTGTATTATAATACCAGGTGATCTATGAAAATTTGTATTGGACAGTTTGAAAAACTTAAGAGTTCACAGAACAGATTAGATAGGCAATTTCTAGTGGAGGAAAAGTTCAGAGGACAGAGATAGGCCTATTGTGCTCAGGGAAAGTCTCTTAGATGCAATTAAAATCTAAGTTGAATTTAAAGACCCCATTCTGCCTCTCTAACATCATGTACTGGTTACCCATCTACCTCCTTCCTCCTCCTCTCCAAGCTTATGACTACAAAATCATGCCTTGACAAAAAGAAAAAAGCAAAAATACACTATTTGGACTTCATCAAAATTAAAAGCTTCTGCACAGCAAAGGAACCAACCAACAAAACTAAAAGGCAGCCTACAGAATGGGAGAGGATAATTTCCAATGACATATCTGATAAATGAATAATATTCAAAATATATGAAGACCTTATCAAACTCAACACCCAAAAAACAATCCAGTTAAAAAAAAATGGGCAGAAGACATGAACAGTTTTCCAAAGAGGAAATGCAGATGGCTAACAGACACGTGAAAAGATGCTCAACATCACTCATCATCAGGGAGAAACACATCAAAACCACAATGAGCTTACACCTCACACCTGTCAGAAAGGCTAAAATTAACAACACAGCAAATAATCGGTGTTGGCCACAATGTTAATAAAGAAGAACCCTTGGGGCGCCTGGGTGGCGCAGTCGGTTAAGCGTCCGACTTCAGCCAGGTCACGATCTCGCGGTCCGTGAGTTCGAGCCCCGCGTCGGGCTCTGGGCTGATGGCTCAGAGCCTGGAGCCTGTTTCCGATTCTGTGTCTCCCTCTCTCTCTGCCCCTCCCCCGTTCATGCTCTGTCTCTCTCTGTCCCAAAAATAAATAAATGTTGAAAAAAAAATTTTTTTTTAAATAATAAAAAAAAAAAAAAGAAAGAAGAACCCTCTTACACTGTTGGTGAGAATGCAAACTGGTGCAGCTGCACTCTGGAAAACAGGATGGAGTTTCTCAAAAAACTAAAAGTAAAACTATGCTATGATCCACCAATGGCCCTACTATATATTTACCCAAAAGATACAACAAAAATGCTAATTTGAAGGCATACCTGCACCCTTATGTTTATGGCAGCATTATCAACAATAGCCAAATTATGGAGAGAGCCCAAATTTCCACCAACTGATGAATAAGAAATATAACACACATTATATATATTTTATACACATATTACACGTAAGTGTGTATACATATACATACAATGGAGTATCACTCAGCTGTCAAAAATAATGAAATCTTGCCATTTGAAATGATGTGCATAGAGTTAGGGAGTATTAAATAAGTCAGAGAAATACAAATACTGTATACAATTTCACTCATATTTGGAATTTAACGAAAAGAAAATGAACATGGTGGGTGGGGGGGAGGGCAAACCAGGAAACAGACTCTTAACGCTATAGAAAAAACTGATGCTTACCAGAGGGGCATTGGACAGAAGTGATGGGTGAAATGGTGATGGGGATTAAGGAAGGCAGTGCCCTTGTGATGAGTACCAGGTGTTGTATGTAAGTGATGAATCACTAAATTCTACATCTGAAATTAATATTGCACTGTAGGTTAACTAGTTGGAATTTAGATAAAAATCAGAAAAATAAAATGGTACCTGGAGGTATTTTTCAGTCTTTGTTCTTGTTGCCATAAAACTGCCAATATCCTTCTTACTCAAGGTTCAATTTGAACTGAGTTTGAGTTTCCAACTATTTGCCAAGTCCTGTAACAGGGAATGTCATTACCAGGAGACCTCGTCTCTGCCCTTGATACATTCAGAAACCAATACAGAGGGAATCATCCCACAGCTGTAAAAGACCTAGGCACACAATTCTGTAACATTGGAATTGAGTTAGACATAGCTTTCTTCAAACTGAAATGAACTGGATGGTGGTAAAACAAGAGAAGACTTCACAGACAAGGTAGAATTGGCTTAAGATTTTCAGTATTGAGGGTCCTAGGCAGGCTATCCTAGTTATAAATATTTAGTGTTATAAAAATACGTGGAACAGAGTGTATACATGGGTTGCACCCCACCACCATTGATAGGTTGAGTCTCAAACCAAAACACTCATGCTTTGGCCCACCAGGGTGCATCCTAAAGGGGAAAGAGGGATCCGAGGAGATAGAACAGAGGAGAGCTCACCTGTCCAGGTCACTGGAAAAGTCTTTGTTGTTAGCCCTATTTAAAAAGTTAGGTTGTGCAAAAGTTTAGCATGAGTAGTTTCTTTTTAATTTTGACCATGCTGTATTGGAATAGGTATTGCAGGGTATGCTGCTGAAAGACCTTTACAGTATAACCATCTGGAGAAGATAACGAATCCGTATCACTGAATTTTTTCATTTACACAGCACTTCCCACGGTTTTACTCTATTGATCCTGACAAAAACTCTTGAGGTTAAATATTTCCTTCCAAACTCTGGTTTAAAAATAATGCTGGAGTTTAAACACTTCTTATCTCTAGAAGCATAACTGATTGGAAAGTAAGATCATAAATCGCTGTCACTGATAAGACATTACCTGTGAATCCCAAGTCATTAATGTAAAATTTTTCTCAATTTGTTACCTATGTATAAGGGATTTGGCATTTTCTCTAGAGACTGATGCAAAGAATGCACAAAATAGCAGAAATACTATATTCAGTTGACTGAGGACAGGGTTATGTTGTTAACTTTTTAAATGAAAATTACCTGTAGATTCTACATCTAGATCTTGTTAAACGACAGTATGAGCACAGCTTCATTTAACTGTTCACTGTCTTTCTTTAGAAATACACTCCTTTCAATTGCCCAGAACATTTTAGAGAGAAAAAAAATATTTCAACAAGTCCAAATATCTACTCTAAGCACTAACCTATTAAAAGTGGGGGTTTCAAAATCTTAACAAGATGGCACTAACAATTCAATGTTTAACCTTTTGTAATGCATTCTAATGATAAAATGATAGCTTCACATCATGTGAGAATTTAATCCATTTTATTTTAACCATGAGCAATCTAAGCAAAAAAAAAATCAAATTTTGTTATGAAATTACAGATAGATGGGACCCAAAGTCTAGCATTTCTCCTTCGTCATTGGAGGAACCATACTTGTAGCAATTGTTGTAGTTAGGGCTGAATTTGTGTGGGCTAGGGGACAAGGGCAGTGGTGCAATGAAGAGACAGACACCATTTTCAACCCAAACTTACCACAAGAGTCACAGAGAACCATCAATCTACTGCTGTGCAACCAGTTACCCCAGAACTTACAGGCTATAAATAGTAATTATTATCTCTCCATTTCCCTTCATCATGAGTTCACAAAAGACCTATGAGACTATTTAATTGCTGTTGCACGGTGTTGGAACATAGGTAGAAACTCAAATCCAAGTCTGGAAACATCTGGAAGCTTACTCACTCACATGTCTTATCATAGATGCTGATGATCAGCTGGGGGACTAGCTGAGTTTCTCAGCCAGAATATTACTAGAAGCGGTCTTTCTGTTCCAAGGGCAAGCCTTCCAGGGAAAACATAGCCAGGTAGAAGCCATACTCCCACTTAATGCGAGGCCCCAGAAGCCACACATCGTCACTCTGTTACATTCCATCGGTCACAGGAATCACAGAAGCCCATCCAGGTTTGGGGGCAGGGAACATAGACCACACCTCTCGATGGAGGCATGTCAGCATTAAATCACCAGTATATACCATATCTATTGTTCACGTGTGGGTCTATTTTTCTAAAGATGGCTATACATGTACATTCTTCTGTAAGAAAAACTAGAAGAAACAAGATATTGTGCTCATGGCATTGTGATTTTGAAACTGCGTTTCCAAATACCTGGGAAATTAAATCACCACATTAATTTCAACCCCATTTGGTTCTCTGTACCAAGCATGAGATCTCAAATATGCCAATATCAATATGGCGCCCAGAAGCTTCTCCGAGATTGTTTGGAATCATCTGCTATTGATAGCGTTTCTATCAAAATCTCTGGCTTTCCATTCTTACTGGCAAAGTTTAGGAGCACAGTTTGAATTTCTCCTTTAATACAGTCCTATGGCTGTTGTCCTATTTTTCCTTCTCCAAGACGTCTACCTCTCACCCTGCCCCTATCACAGTCGCATTGAGTTGTGGATGAAGCCTTAATGTGGCTTGAGTGCACTCTCTCATCTTTGCAAACTGCATTCCACAACAGCCCTAGGACATGGTTTCTCAGCATATAATCACTCGTAAGAAAATAAGTGAGAAGCCGCTGTTCAAAGTGCTGAGATTTCAGGGCTACTTATTGTTGGAACGTGACTAGTCATCAACACACACCCTGTAAAACGGTCACCTGCCATGGCTAAAGTCGCCATTCTCCAGATTAGTGAATGTCGTATCTGACACTTCTATCCAGAGTAGTGTTTCTAATAATTGTTGTCAGAGCATCATATTAGGGCATCACAGGCAGATAATCACTTCTATATTCCTCACTAAATACACTTCTGTGTACTGACACAATTATTAAGAAACTATCATATCTTTTTGTCAGAAACATAATTATATGTCTCAATAACAAGGACTTCACAGCTATTACCACTTTCCTCTGAAAATGTCCTATGATCTAATTTTTTTAACAACTTAATACATCTCTGGATATTATAGACAAGTTACCCAATATTTTAGGTTTTTAAGAAAACTGTCGTTCTAAGAGGGTACTTAAGTGATTCAAAATAGTTTTAACTGCCAGTTGAACCAAAATAGATCCTGTCAGGACCTTATCTACACAATGCAGGCAACTATTATACTAGCCTTCTAAGTTAAATTTATCTTCTCTAATTACTAATAATTGAGTGAAGTATATGAAAATCACAGCCATTATATTTGATATTGTGTATTAATCATTTTAACATTTCAATTTCTCAGATATCCTATGCATAATATGCATTCATCACTTAGTCATAAAGTATCAAATAATGGTCAAGATACCAAAGTTCTCACTGGATTCATTATCAGGTTTGTTTTTTGTTTTTTTTAACTACAATTTAACCTTTATCAAATCTGTTACCTCCGTTTGACAACAGGCAAAGAGATTTCTCACAGAGTTAACAGAAAAGAGAAAGTCATATTGCTTTAATTCAAGGGTGCAGGCCATGTAAAGTGCGGCACATGGGATTAGACAACATTGGGAATGTGACTAAAGTATTTTCTGTATCTGCATGTGACTTATCTGACCACATCACACTATGCCGTGGGCACAAAACTTTCTAAGAGACCAGAAGCTTAAGCATAACCTGAGGAATCTAGTAAACGAACATGGAAACAGGCCAACAAGTATTGGATTGGATATTCAAGACAACACAAGCAGTGCAATTTAATAAGTATTTATTGAATTAGCCTCATGCAGGGCACGTAATAGTATCTTTAAAAGTTGGATATTTTCCCCCTTCAAGTTTTAGATATTTAAGTATTTAGATATTTAAACTAAGCATCCTCCTTGCAAGTGGAAGATTGAAATTTATAGCCTCTCATTACATATTAGTCACTTACAGTTACTTATATATTCTACTTGTATAAAGACAAATATAGGAAGATAGCTATGTTTATTTCTATGTTCAGTTTTGTTACAAATTCTCATTTTCAGTTTTTAACAATGTGTGGGAATTTAAATATGCCTTCATCCATGCTAAAGATGGCCGGTCCTAAACTACACCGTTAACTTCAAATGTGACTTAAAACAAACCACATCACATTAAATGTAATTAAAAGATAGAGATTGTTAGATAAAAAGGCAAGTCTTTAGGTTGCTTAAAAGAAATACACCTTCAATATTAAGAGCCAAGTAGATAAGGAGCATAAAGATGGCCATGACAGACCATTTTAAACGAATTAAGATAAATCTGCTGGAACTATAATAGTAGGCAAAGTAGATTCAAGAATATAACTTTTCATAAAGAGATCAATTCATAAAAGGCATAAAAATCCTAAACTTTACATAATTAACAAATCTTCAAAACACACAAAGCAAAAACTGATAAAATGACAAGGAGAAATAGACATTTCCATAACTATAGTTGAAGACTGATACTACTCAACCAATAATTGATCAACAAACATAATTGTATGGAACACTTCAATAACACTATCAACCAAATCAACCCAACTGACAATTTTAGAACACTCTCCTCAGCAGAATACACATTCTTTTCAAGTGCACATGGGAACGTTAACCAAGATAGACCATACCACAAGTCTCAAGAAATTTGTAAGGATTTGATTCATACAAACTATATTCTCTGCCCACAAAATAATTACAAATCATTAACAAAGATCTCTGCAAAATCCTTAGTTGGAAATTAAACAACACTTTTAAATAACATGTGGTCAATGCAAACATCGAAAAGGAAATTACAAAGTATTTTAAACTGAATATAAATAAAAGCACAAAATTTATGAATAGACTGCTACTAAGCCATAGAAAGGCAGAAATTTAGAGCATGAAATTGTATTAGGAAAGTCCAATTTGTGACCTCATGTTCCATTTTCAGTAACTAGAAAAAAACAAATTAAACCCAAAATAAGGAAAAATAGTATTTCAGCACACATAAATAGAGAAAGAGATAATGGAGAGTAAAAAAATCCATGTTTACTAAAACTGGCTCTTAGAGAAAAAAATATCCAATTAGACTCTAGTCAGAATGGCCAGGGGAAAAAACTGGGTAGATAGGGCTTAAACTATATTTCAAATAAATGAGTACATAACTACTGGTCTTATTCTACAAATACAAAGAGGATTTTGAGAAGATCATGATCAATTTTCTGCCAAAAATATTCAACAACTCCAGTGATAGGATAACGACGAATTCCTTCTAAGACAAAGACTTAACTCAAACAGCTCTGTATTTATTATAGAAAATGAGTTTGCAATTTGAAAAACTTTCCCACAAATCAAGGGTTATGGAATGCTTCTCAATACATTCTATGAGGTCAAAACTAGACATTATATAAAGAAAGCTGCAGACTAGTACTCTTTGTGGAGCACAGACATATCAATCCTGAAAGAAAAGTTATCACACAAAAAGATAAGTATATTTAAAATAGACATCAACAGGAACACAAGTTTTGTTTTACATTTGAACCTTCCTCAATACTCTTAACCTTATTAACAAACTAAGCAAAATTATAGAATAAACTTACTGAACTCAGAAAAAGCATTTGACCAAAGCCAAAATTAATTCCTGATAAAACTTTTCGTCAAGGTGGAAATAAAAGAAAACTTGTTCTACATAACCAAGGACATCTACAACTAATATAATTAATGGCGAGATGTTTCTAAGATCAGGAAAAAGACCAATTTCTCTCACCCTTTCATGTAATATCGAACTGGGCATTTTAGCCAGTACAATAAAACAGAGAAGAGGGGATAGTTTTACTACTTCTAGGTTTATTCACACATTTCTCATACATGTCAGAAGCCACATGTGTCACACATGTCAAAGTTGAAGATCTGACCCAATCTACAAAAAAGCTACCATAAGTACTGAGTGGATTAGTAAGGTGGCAAGAAATGTGATCAATAAAAAGTTGAATTTGCACATCCTAGCAATGAACAATTGGGAATTGAGATTAGGTAGTATTTACAGTAGCTTCAAAAATATGAATTTCTTAGGCATGAATCTCAGTTGTGTAAGGCCTGTGCACTGAGAAATATAAAACACTCCTAAAATTTAAGAATACCCAAGGGAGACTTATACCATTTTTTATGAGTCAGATGATTCAATGATAGTATGTCAGTCAGTCCTACCAAAATTCATCTATAAATGTGATGAAATCCCAATTCCAACATTATTTTTGTAAAAATTGACAAAACCTCCTAACAAAATCTAAGGTTCATAGGCCACTGTCTAGGATGTTAATTAAAATATTGCACGTATTAAAGATCAACAGTATGAAGACGTGGAAATGAGGATAGCCATACTAAGTACATAAAGTCAGACTAAATAAAATAAACCTGACTATTATTTTCTGTTTCATTTGGTGCTAAACACCAGAGATAAGCAAATCTCTACATTTGAAGGGGTTTATGTAAATGTTTGAGACTTATTACTACTGTGTTTGATCTTCAAATTCAAAGTAAAATAAAACTGTCTTTGGAAGTATTCTAAAGTGTTCATCAAATGACCATGAAGAAAAGTGGGAAAGCAATATAATCTGGAGCAAAAAAGAGGTTACTGAGAATAATGTACTTGTGATGGTTTTTATACTAATGTGAAAACAAGACATGAGTACTTTACAAAAGTTTCACTTAAGTCATAAATCCTGCAAATATGTAGATATATTATTTAAATTAAGTGAATCTGAAAAAAAACGTTATTTGGATCTAAGAGAATCTAGAAGACTGAATCTTACATGGAAATTTGAAAGTAAGAAGTTTGAATTTTAACGAAATCAAGCTTACTATCCAAAGCTATACTAGTAATACCAATAGCAAAATCAAACTGCAATCCCTTCACCCAAATCCAAATCTATTTACAAATCTATTTACAAATCTATTTTCATCTGAAATTTATTGTGTCTTTGCAGAAGTTAAACAACCTGTCCAAAGACCAAAGAGGGGTTATTATATATACTGGTGATTATAAATGTGTTATGATGCTTGTATTATCATTTTATGCACTTCAATAAAATATAAACTATAAGGTCTAGATATAAACAAGTATCGTACAATAAAAAAAAAAAATCACAGTTCTCCCTTTTGCACTACAGATGGGAATGCAAACTGGTGCAACCACTATGGAAAACAATATGGAGGTTCCTCAAAAGTTAAAAATGGAACTACCCTATGACCCAGCAATTGTATTACTAGGTATTTACCCTAAAAACACAAAATTGCTGATGGAAAGGGCACATGCACCCCAATGTTTATAGCAGTGCTATCGACAATAGCCACAATATGAAAAGAGCCCTAACGCCCATTGACTGATGAATGGATAAAGAAGATGTGGCATGCTCTGGAAGCAGTGTGGAGGTTCCTCAGAAAATTAAAAATACACCTACCCTATGACCCAGCAATAGCACTGCTAGGAATTTACCCAAGGAATACAGGAGTACGGATGCATAGGGGCACTTGTACCCCAATGTTTATAGCAGCACTCTCAACAATAGCCAAATTGTGGAAAGAGCCTAAATGTCCATCAACTGATGAATGGATAAAGAAATTGTGGTTTATATACACAATGGAATACTACGCAGCAATGAGAAAGAATAAAATATGGCCTTTTGTAGCAACGTGGATGGAACTGGAGAATGTGATGCTAAGTGAAATAAGCCGTACAGAGAAAGACAGATACCATATGTTTTCACTCTTATGAGGATCCTGAGAAACTTAACAGAAACCCATGGGGGAGGGGAAGGAAAAAAAAGAGGTTAGAGTGGGAGAGAGCCAAAGCATAAGAGACTCTTAAAAACTGAGAACCAACTGAGGGTTGATGGGGGATGGGAGGGAGGAGAGGGTGGGTGATGGGTATTGAGGAGGGCACCTTTTGGGATGAGCACTGGGGGTTGTATGGAAACCAATTTGACAATAAATTTCATATATTGAAAAAAAAAAGAAGATGTGGCATCTATCAACAATGAAATACCACTCAGCAACCAAAAATAATGGAAATCTTGCCATCTGCAACAATGTGGATGGAACTAGAGTGTATTATTCTAAGTGAAGTAAGTCAGACAAAGACAAATATTTTATGATTTTACTCACATGTAGAATTTAATAAATAAACCAGATGAATAGGAGGAAGGGAAGCAAAAATAAGATAAAAACAGGGATTCAAACCATAAGAAAATCTTAAATACAGAGAATAAACTGAGGGTTGCTGCAAGGGTGTTGGATAGAAGGGAGGGGCTAAATGGGCAATGGGCATTAAGGAAGGTACTTGTTGGGTTGAGCACTGGGTGTTATATGTAAGTGATGAATCACTAAATTCTATTCCTGAAATCATTATTACACTGTAGGTTAACTAACTTGGACTTAAATAAAAATTTTATTTATTTTTAATTTTTTTAATGCTTATTTATTTTTGAGAGAGACAGAAACAGAATGTGAATGGGTTAGGAGCAGAGAGAGAGGGAGACACAGAATCCAAAGCAGGCTCCAGGCTCCGAGCTGTCAGCAGAGAGCCAGACATGGGGCTCAAACTCATGAACCACGAGATCATGACCTGAGCTGAAGTTGGACACTCAATTGACTGAGCCAACCGGGTGCCCCTAAATAAAAATTTTTTAAAAATGAAGTTCTCTGAATATCCTAGAAGACACCCTACATACTGGGCTTCCCTTTCCAATTGCCAAAATAAATCATCTTGACTAATCAGTCGAGGATAAATTGATCTGTTGGCACTAAATGCCTCCTCCTGAGAAAGTAGAACCTACTCTCTCCTCGAAACACGTTCACCACCACAAGTGAAGGGAAACAGACTCACTCGCATTCTTTTTCAATGAAGGCTAATAATCTCCACCCCTTCTACTACACAGTCCACAGCAAGTAATATTGCCACTTGGGAGCCATCACTGCCAGATGTTCCCAACTAAACCTCCTGCGGAGGAAGATTATGACAAGTCCAATCACACACCTAAATGTATAGAAAAAGTCTATTATAGGCAACGATTGCATCAAGCTTGGAGCAGTTACACATAGGATGATGATAAAGTCAGGAAATCGCCATAAGTCATACACAAAGCTATCAACGGATACTGGTGATGGCTGAAGTCAGAGAGGGCAAAATGGCAAGTTCTCAGTGATACAGCACGTGTCTTATTCTAAAATAAACAGATTATGAGACTTAGTCAAGAGCAAACAAGAAGCTAAAAAGAGATGTGACCACACAAGGAAGAAATTATTACTATAAATCTGGGTATCTCTGCCTTAGATGTCAAGGACACCTCAAAACAAAGATTATACCCATTGTACTGGCAGTCTTCAGAACTGATCTTTTTACTTGCTTTAAGCACTTAGCAGGTCAAGTTCACAGGAAGCCTGCACATTAAAAAAATAAAGAGGTTCAAGGCACTCGGGTGGCTCAATCGGTTAAGTGTTTGACACTTGATCTCGGCTCAAGTCATGACGTCACCATTCCCGAGCTTGATCCCCACGTCAGGCTCTGCACTGATGGTATGGAGACTGTTCGGATTCTCCCCTCTTTGCTCTGTCCCTCCCCTGCTTGTGCTCACACATGGGCATGTTCTCTCTCTTTCAAAATAAATAAACTTAAAAAAATAAAAGGGTTCACCTAGCCTTTGGCAACAATACTTTCTTCTTAAATGTCCCCATTAGATTCTGCCACTTGCTGAAATGTGCCACTAAAATATGTAAATCAAGCTTTGAAAACTTCCACTCACGTAGAAATCTAAGATCAACTGCTATATACTTGAGATGGAGATTTAACCCCTCTCCAGCAAGAAGATGTGAAATACAAAGTCCAAGGTCTTTCTTCAGAGTCCCAAAATGTGTAGATTATAAATAATGCAAACAACACTTAAAGTGGAGTACAATGTATTAAGATGTTACCTTTGTCCTTTGTTTTAGGACTTGTGCTCACTGTGGATTATACAAGGGTTGTTAACCCATGTTTCAAAACATATTCTATTTTTTCATAGGATTTATTGTTGTAGTTACTATATGATCCCATTCAAGTTAGTATTTGTATAGAATATAAAGTTAAGGACAGAAGTTTTATTTTTTCCCATATGAACAATTTCCAGGACCATTTGTTAAGACCATTATAACCCCTTTGGAATGGCCTTAGTGTGTTTGTCAAGCATCAGTTGACCATTTAAATGTAGGTTCATTTCTGACCATTCAGTGTGGCTTCATCGATCCGTGAGTCTACCCTTAGACAAACACCAGGCTGTTTTCATTACTTCAGGTTTATACCAAGATTTTAAGCACTTGGTGTCTTCCAACTGTTTTCCAAAATTGTTATTACTATTGTAAGCACTTGATGTTATCATATGAATTTTAGAGTCGGTTTATCAAGTTATATTAATAAGTATCACTGGGCTATTGGTATGAATTTTATCAAATCTAAAGGCAAATTCAGGGAGAATTGGATTTTTTAAAATACTATCTTCCCATGTATAAACATTTTCCTTCTCCAGCTTATCTTTAATTTTTCTCGGCACTATTTCAGTGTAGAGTTCTCGAATGTATTTGAAGCATACCCATTAGTACTTAATGTCATTTGGTGCTAACATGGTTTTTAATTTCCAATTTTTGCTGATCATATAAACAATTGAGATTTCCTTATTAACCTTATATCCTACAGACTATAGTTTCACTAGGAGACCTTTTATATTCTCTAGATTTTTGTACTTGAAATCATGTCACTTGCAAATGGAGACCTTTTCACTTCTTTTCCACTGTCCATGCCTTTTTCTTTGCCTCTCATAGTAACTGGGATCTTTGGTACAACACCAAGTATAAGTGGTGATCAGAGAAACCCCTGCCTTCTTCTTAGAAGGTATTCATCTTGTCAGCGTCAAGCATAATGCAAACTTGGATTTCTATGGAGAAACCTCTTGCTGCAGATTTCTTTCTAACGCTAGCTTGTTGGGAAACTGATCAAGTAAGAGGACTTTTTTTAATTTTCATTTTAGTCACCTGGTGCTCATCATAGCAAATGTACTCCTTAATCCCTATCACCTATTTCACACAGGGCCCTACCCATCTCCCCTCTGATAACTATAGAGAGCAAATTTAGGGTTAGGAGTCTATCTTTTGGTTTGTCTGTTTCCCCCCCACCCACTCTGCTTGTTTGTTTTAATTCCACATATTGGTGACATCATACATATTTGTCTTACTCTAAGTGACTTATTTTGCTTTACATCAAATTTTCTAGCTCCATCCATATCCTTGCAAATGATAAGATTCCATTTTTTTTATGGCTGAATATTCTGTTGTGTGTACATTCACACACACACACACACACACACACACACACACACACACACCTTACATCAAGAAGTAGGATTGAATTTTGACCAACATCCTCTCTCTCTACTGAGATAGTAACTGATTAAGGAAGAAAAATAACTATGTAACAATGATTTCACTGCTGGGGTAAGTTCTATTTGTTGCTATTTTTATGTTGCTGCATTTGATTTGCTAAAGCATTCTTAAAGACTATCAGGTCTATATGCTTACGAGGATTTGCTCTGTTGTCTTGCTTTCTTGCACAGTCTTAGGTGTTGTTTACACATTAGAGTAAATCTAGTCTCCTAAAAGGAGTTCGAATGTGCTCTACTATTTGTGTGTATATAATAGATGTTACTGCTTTCACCATAGAACTTACCTAGTCATTAGATCTCTTAAGAACTACAGCAATAAATGCCATCAGATTAATTACTGAATCCTGTAATGAGATACGGTGGCTTAATGACTTCCTGGAATTTTTTCCCATTTTCCTATGTTAATTAGAAAAAAAATTGTACATCATTTTCCTTATTAAACACGGGGATTAACAAACTTGATAAAATGCTAGATATTTATAACTTTGTATATGATACATTCCGTGACAACTGATCAACTGTTACTGCAGTACCAAAACAGTGTCAGACAACATGAAAATCGGGATGCCTGAGGCTGGATTTGGCCCAAAAGCGATAGTTTGCTGAACTTTGTGGTAAGTATCTGTAGCATCTCTGATGATAGGTTTTATTTCTGATAGCGGCAATTATGTCCATTGATGTTTGCAAAATGTTTTTGGTTTCACTGGTTTATTTTTGTGACTTGGGTTTTTTTGTTTTGTTTTGTTCGGGTTTTTTTTTTGCTGTTTTTGTTTCCTCCCTTCTCTTCATCCGTGTCCAGCTTGCTCTGCATGCTTCAGTTTATTGTAGTTTTAGTGTCAATCATTTATTTGGAATCTTTCTTCTGTGCCAATGTAAGCATCTAATGCTATAAATATCCCTGTAAGCATGGCTTTACCTGCACCTAACAATTGGATACGTGGGATTTTTTGAACTCCAAAACATTTAAAAAAATTTTTTTCTGCTTATTTATTTTTGAGAGAGAGGGAGAGACAGAGCTTGAGCAGGGGAGGAGCAGAGAGGGGGAGACACAGAATCCGAAGCAGGTTCCAGGCTCCGAACTGTCAGCACAGAGCCCAACAGGGGGCTCAAATTCACACACCGCGAGATCATGACCTGAGCTGAAGTTGGACACTCAACCGACAGAGCCACCCAGGCACCCCATGAACTTCCAAACATTTTTAAAGGCCGTTTTTCATTAGATTTATGACCAATGAATCCTGTAGAAGTGTACCATGTCATTATCTACTGTTTGGGGATTAAGTGTCCTATTATTGATCTCTACTTCCAAAATGGTCAAGGAACTTACTTTTTCCTTCTTCAATCCTTTAAAAATTCAAGACCTATCATATGCTTAAGAATATCACCTATCTTGATATTCTCTAGGAATTTTAGAATAGGGTTTTCTGTTTGGCATATTAGTCCATAAATGTTATATAAGTGGAGTTGTTTGATAGGGTTCTTCCTATCTGTGTCTTTATCTAATAAAGCGAAGTATACGAATTCTAACCAGGGAGTTTAGTTTTCCTTTATATTTCTACCAGATTCTCTACTTTCAAGCATATTTTGAGCATGTATAGTTAGTATTTAACTTATTGGCAACTGAATAAAAAAATGTTCCTCCTTATCATTTCTCCTTCTGAAGTGCTGTTTTCCACCTCCTGTGAGACTAAGTATGTTTAAAATTTCATTTGGTCTCCCCTGTGGGTTTATCAGCTAGATATGGTTTCATTACCATTGTTTTCTCTAAGTTTAGAATATACATCATCTTCAATTATATAGCACTTCACATATAGGTTAAGAGCCTTACAACTTGGGATTTCTGTTTATCCCCAAGTTATATGCTACATCCATGTAAGTTAGAAACCTGCAGGAGACCACTAGAGCGTTTAATTTTAAAGGGAGTTGTTAAAGCACTTTAAGAAAGCAAAGAAAGAAAATGGAGGTTTTTGTAAAAGCAAATACAGGATCTTGCGAAACAAGTAATATATTAACTTCAGAGGAGGCGTGGTTCCTGTTAACTGCTAGTGAAAACTCAGGAGAGTCAAGGATTCAAACACTGTCCATGCACTAGACAAGATGAAGGTCACAGACACTGGCAGAAGGCTTTCAACAGACGTGAGAATAAGGCCTTTCGGCATGGACTACAACACCAACAAAAAAGATGAATACCCGAAGTACAGACGACTTCTAAGTTTTGTTACTAAGGCAAACAGGCAATTTCTCAACATTTAGGGGCAATGTGGGCATATTTTTGCACATATGTGTAGCCGTTCCTATCTTGTCCTGTTTTATTTACTTAATTATGATACCATGTTCAACTGCTCCTTGTTTTAAGAGTTTAGATCTTGTTCAATATATATTGATAAAAGTAGATTTAATGAATTCTTTTATCTGAACAGTATTCTGATTTAGGATTGTGTGGCATCTCTACTGTGTTTCTTACTCAATTTTTCTTCTTCATTTGCTATTTACCAACATTGGTGCAATAAACATCCTTCTACATGTCATTTTGTTAGATTTGCATATAGAACTAAAGTAGCTGAATCCTGTTATATGTATTTTATCAGATATTGCCCATTTTTCCTGTAAAGTGCCCACAATAATTTTCATCTCCACCCATAATAGGGCAGTCCATTTTCCCCTCACCCTCACCACTTCTGTCTTAGATTTTTGCCAATAAACTCCATCTTGTTTTCTTGAGTTTCTGCAAATAGCAGTTTCTAAACATACAGCTAGGTTGAAGACCATTCCATATATACTGACCATTTTTGCTTCCCTCTCAACAAATTCCTATGCAGATACTTTACCTACCTTTGAAAGGTTCTTTTTTTTTTTTTCATACTGACTGGCATCAATTTTATGTTCACACACAAATTTTGCCTGTTCTATCTATTTACCTATTTTCTCCCAGAAAATGATCACATGAAGACTATTTCTCTTTATGCTATCAACCTTAAGATAGGGAGCAGCCTCCTTAAATATGCTTCCCTCTGCAGGCCCCTGGGTGGCTCAGTCATTTGAGCATCCAACTTTGGCTAAGGTCATGATCTCATAATTCATGCATTCAAGCTCCATAGTGGGCTCTTTGCTATCTCCCTCTTTCTCTCTCTCTGCCCCTGGATCACATGCTCTTTCTCAAAAATAAACATTTGTATCATATCATAGATGTATATGCTTCCCTTTCTTTGACTACACCTACTAAGTGCCAAGCAAGGTGCTTCAAGTCCTAGTCTCCTGAGCTTCACATTATCTGCTGCTCAGGGAATTGTTCTGTCTCCCTGTCCAAAATGGCTCCCCCTTGGGGCACCTGGGTGGCTCAGTTGGTTAAGCATCCGACTTCAGCTCAGGTCATGATCTCACAGTTTGTGGGTTCAAGCCCCACGTCAGGCTCTGTACTGACAGCTCAGAACCTGGAGCCTGCTTCAGATTTTGTGTCTCCCTCTCTGTCTGCCCCTACCCCACTCACACTCAGTTTCTCCCTGTCTCTCAAAAATGAATAAATTTTTTTAAAAAAGTAAAAAAAAAAAATGCCTCCCCCTTTTTCTTAGATGCCCAGCTCTGTGCCCTGGCTCACAGCAATGAAGGGAATGCTCAAGTACCAAGCAGCCAGACTGGTCCCTCGGCAGTGCCTGAGTTCATCTCCCTGTCAGGTGCTCCTAAGGCCTCTTCTGCTTCTAGGATCTATGACCTCCAGGCATAGATCTCCCTCTGTGTGTCTGCCATCATTTGGCAATTTCTCCCCTGTAAGCTCTCAACATCTGTAATACGCTACCATTTCACTCTTCAGTATCATCTTACAGCTTTCACTCTTCAAGAATTCCTCATTTTCTGCTCCTCTGAGAATTCTTCCCCCCACATCCCATCACAACTACTTGTGTTATCATTGCATAGGTTATTTATATAGTTTGGGAGTAGGAGAACCAACTTTCAAGCTTAGAAAACACTGGTTGGTCCTAGCCCTCACCATTTCAGAACATCCTGGAGGGGAGAAACAGCCTCAGCAGTTTTACTACAAGGGAACATTGGCTTCTGAAATCTCTAAGAAATCACAGGCACCCTTTATTTGCTTTGTAACAAAAGGGACTAATCCATGAAAAGATCAGACAAAAGCCATCAAGTGTATTTCCTTGTATCACCATCAACTTTTGGATTAGTAAATCCCAGGCCATACCCTGTAAGACAGATAAAATAACTGCGAATTCATTAATTCCTTAGAATTAGAAATTAGAAATTAACATTTAGAAATTAACAATGCTTACATTAGATTACTGAATTGGCACTTTACATAAGGTCGTAAAATTTAAAAAGGAAAAAGTACTTTCAATTAAAGTAAGTAACTTTTAATGTCTACACATCTGTACTATGTGTTTTGCTTTTCTTTTCCTTCTCAGCTCATAGAGTTAAGATGCTTTCTCAACAGCTGATATTGGTACAAGTTATAGACCACTGTAAAAAAGGGCCAACTAAACATATCTAACAAGAATTTTGAGATAAAGATTTCTCTAAGTAAGAGCTACTAACCTTCCACACTCCTACCCACCCACTAAATGGATCGGAGTTGTTCAAATATTTGGGGAACCCTGTGGGGGTGGGGGAGGCAGAATAAAATCGGTGGAAGGAATCTCAGATGTTCTGAGCATACACTGAGGCAACTAGTCCATGCGCCAGGCCTAGGCTAGGCCATTGCTCCTCTTTCATGGAGAGAGTAAGTTCACGTTGAAAAATCACATATCCCAAGGTCAGCCAGCCAAAACCATGTGTTTTAAGTTGAGGGGGACACAGTCTGGTCTAAGGATGGATGCTAGCAGTTTATACAGATCTCATTAAGAAACAGAGGCCGGTTGGGGCGCCTGGGTGGCGCAGTCGGTTAAGCGTCCGACTTCAGCCAGGTCACGATCTCGCGGTCCGGGAGTTCGAGCCCCGTGTCGGGCTCTGGGCTGATGGCTCGGAGCCTGGAGCCTGTTTCCGATTCTGTGTCTCCCTCTCTCTCTGCCCCTCCCCCGTTCATGCTCTGTCTCTCTCTGTCCCAAAAATAAATAAAAACGTTGAAAAAAAAATAATAATAAATAAATAAAACTTTAAAAAAAAAAAAAAAAAAAGAAACAGAGGCCGGTAGGCAAGCTAGGATGAGTATACAACCACCTGGAGAGAGGGGAAAAAAAATAAAAGGAAGCTTTAAAAACACATACTCAGGCCAAATACCAAAATTAAGTCCGTTTCTGATAATATCAGGGTCAGATTTATAACTCCCCAGGTTGAGAAACTATCCCACATGGATACTGAGTCTGTATTTTCAAGCCTCGTAGCCCCATCCACCAAAAACACAGAACTTGTGTGATTTTACATACATCTACAAGTTAATCAATTCCTTCTATCCTTCCACTGCTACTTCACACCAAAGAATCTTCTTCAGGAAACAGTTACCAAATTCATAGTGCCTGGAAAGAAGTACTTTAAAGAATTTCTATCTCCATGTACTTGGAAACAGATCCATGTTACAAATTATTGTTTCCCAAGGGGATGGGTTCATGATGGTGGAGCAGAATGGAAACTCTCAGCTTGTCTCATTCCTGAAACATAGCTAGATCAGCACCAGAACACTTTGCACACCTAGGAAATTGATCTGAGGATTAACAACAATCTGCATAACTTGAGCCACAGAACTCGGCAAAAAGATAAACTTTAATTTTTTTAAATAGTAAAATTAATTTAAAAAATTAAAAAATCATGTGTTTTATTTTTATTTTTATCCTATTTCAATTTAATTTTATTCTATACATTGATTTCTTTTTCTTTCCCTATTTTCTCTATGCCATCAAGCTTCTCTCAACAAGGAAACCAAAACACAACTAGGATCTAGCTTCCTTTATTTGATTTTTTGTTTTGTTTTGAATTTTTAAATTTTAATTATTTTATTATTTCTTCCTCCTCCAAAAGGACAAAAAGAAGGAATTCACCCCAAAAGAAAGAACAGAAAGAAATGACACCCAGGGACTTCATCAACACATATAACATCACGATGTCTCAACTAGAATTTAGAACCATGATAAAGAGAATACTGGAGGTTGAAAAAAGCATAAAATCCCTTTCTGCTGAGATTAAAAAAGTAAAATCTAGTCAAAATCCAATTAAAAAGGCTGTAACCAATATTGAATCTTGAATGGATGCCATGGGGGCAAAAACAGACAAAGCTGAGCAGCAAATCAGCAAGACAGAAGACAAAATTATAGAAAATAAAGCAGAAAAATAAGGAAGCAACAGGCACAAGAGCATGATACAAGACTTCAAGAACTCAGTGATTTGTTAAAAAGGAATAGCATCCAAATCATAGGAGTCCCAGAAGATGTAGAAGGAGATAAAAGAGGCCCAAGAGTTATTTAAGCAAATTACAGTAGAAAACTTTCCTATCCTGGGGAAGGGCAAAGACATCAAAATCCAAGAAGCACAAAAAACTTCCAACAGATTCAACAACAATTTACCATTACCAAGGCATACCATAGTCAAATTCACAAAACACACAGATCCTTAAGAAACGATCAAGGGGAAAAAGGACCTTAACCTTGAAGGGAGGACAGATCAGGTTCGCAGCAGACCTATCCACAGAAACTTGACAGGCCAGAAAGGAGTGGCAGGATATATTCAAAGTGCTGAATTGGAAGAATATGCAGCCAAGAACATTATCCAGCAAGGCTGTCATTCAAAATAGAAGGAGAAAGAAAAAGTTTCCCAGACAAACAAAAATTAAAGGAGTTTGTGACCACTAAACCAGCCCTGCAAGAAATTTTAAGGGGAACTCCCCTGATGGGAAAAAGACAAAACAAAACAAAACCAAGAAACAAAGACCAAAAGCAACAAAAACAAGAAAGGACCAGAGAACACCACCAGAAATTTCAACTCTACAATGTAATGGCAATCAATTCCTATCCTTCAGTACTCACTCTAAAGATCAATGGACTAAATGCTCCAATCAAAAGACATAAGGTATCAGAATGGATACAGAAACAAGAGCCATCAATATGTTTACAAGAGACCCATTTTAGACCTAAAGACACCTTCAGATTGAAAATAAGGGGATGGAGAACCATCTATCATGCTATTGGTGGCCAAAAGAAAGCCAGAGTAGCCATACTTGTATCACGTCTTATATCTAGACCTTAAAATAAAGACTAATAAGAGATGAAGAAGGTCATCATATCACAATTAAGGGGTGTATTCACCAAGAAGACCTCACAATTGTGAACATTTATGCTCCAAAAGTGAAATCACCCAAATATATAAATCAATCACAACATAAAGAAACTCATTGATACTAATACCATAATTGTAGGTGATTTCAACATCCTATTTACAGCAATGGACAGATGATCTAAGCAGAAAATCAACAAGGAAACAGTAACTTGGAATGACACACTATGGACTTAAATATATTCAGAACATTTCATCCTAAAGCAGTACAATACACATTCTTCTGGAGTGCACATGGAACATTCTCCAGAACACATCACTTTCTGGGACACAAATCAGCTCTCAACAAGTACAAAAAGATCAAGATCATACCATGCAGATTTTCAGACCAAACACTATGAAACTCGAAATCAACCACACACACACACAAAATGTGGAAAGGTAAATACTGGGAGACTAAAGAACATCCTACTCAAGAATGAATGGGCCAACCAAGAAGTTAAAGAGGAAGTTAAAAAGTACATGGAAGCCAATTAAAATGGTAACAGTGATAACACCACAACCCAAAACCTCTGGGATGCAGTAAAGGCAGTTCTAAGAGGGAAGCATATAAACATCCAGGCCTTCCTAAAGAAGGAAGAAAGGTCTCAGATACATAACTTTAAGGTGTAAGGTTAAGAGCTGGAAAAAGAACAGCAAATAAAATCCAATACCAGCAGAAGACTGGAAATAAAGATTATAGCAGAAAGCAATGCTATGCGGGAGGGGGAGGAGCCACACAGAACAGATCAATGAAACTAGAAGCTGGTTCTTTGAAAAAATTACCAAAATTGATAAATCCATAGCCTTATAAAAAAGTAAAGAACACAAATAAGTAAAATCATGAATTAAAAAGGAAAAATCACAACCAGCCCTGCACAAATATAAACAATGAGAAATTATAAGCAACTATATGCCAACAAATTGGGCCATCTGGAAGAAATGGACAAATTCCTAGAAACATAGAGACTACCAAAACTGGAACAGGAAGAAATAGATAATTTGAACAGACTCATATCCAGTAAACAAAGTGAATCAGTATTAAAAAAAAATCCCCCAAAACCGAGAGTCCAGGGCCAGAAGGCTTTCCAAGGGAATTCTATCAAACATTTAAAGAAGAGTTAACACCTACTATTCTAAAACTGTTCCAAAAAGATAGAAATGGAAGGAAAACTTCCAAACTCATTCTATGAGGCCAGCATTACCCGGATTCTAAAACCAAAGACCCCATTAAAAGGAAAACTACACACTAATTTCCCTTATGAACATGGATGCAGTAATTCAGAACAAGACACTAGCCAACGGGATGCAATAATATATTAAAAGAATTATCCACCACAATCAAGTGAGATTTATTTCTGGGAAACAGGGCTGGCTCAGTTGCTGCAAATCAATGTGATACATCACATTAATACAAGAAAGAATAAGAATCACTTGATCCTCTCAATACATGCAGAGAAGGCATTTGACAAAATACAGCATCCTTTCTTGGTAAAAACCCTCAACAAAGTAGGGATATCCTACATTGGAAATCCTAGCCTCAGCAATCAGACAACACAGAGAAATAAAAGGCATCCAAATCACTAAGGAGGAATTCAATTCTCACTCTTCCCAGATGACAAGATACTCTATGTGGAAAACCCAAAAACTCCACCGTAAAACTGCTAGAATGGATATATGAAGTCAGCCAGGTTTGCAGGGTATAAAAAGACCAATGTACAGAAATTGGTTACATTTTTTTACACCAATAATGAAGTGACAGAAAAAGAAATCAAGGAATCGGTTACATTTACAGTTGCACCAAATCCCCTAAAACACCTAGGAATAAATCTAACCAAAGAGGTGAAGAATCTATTACACTGAAAACTACAGAAAGCTTATGAAAGAAATTGAAGACGAAACCGAAAAACTGGAAAAACATTCCATGCTAATGGATTAGAAGAACAAATATCTTAAGATATTGATACTACCCAAAGCAATCTACATATTCAATGCACCCCCTATTGAAGTAACACCATCATTCTTCACAGAGCTAGAAGAAACAATCCTAAAGTTTGTATGGAATCAGAAAAGATCCTCAATAGCGACAGCAATCCTGAAAAAGAAAACCAAAGCTGGAAGCATCACAATTCCAGACTTCAAGCTCTATACAAAACTGTAATCACCCAAACAGTGTGGTACTGGCACAGAAACAGACACACAGATCAATGGAACAGAATACAGAACCCAAAAATGGACCCACAAACATATGACCAACTAATCTTTGACCAAATAATCATTTCCAAAAGAAAAAAAAGGCAGTCTCTTTAGCAAATGGTGTTGGGAACACTCGACAGTGACATGCACAAGAACGAACCTGGACCACTTTCTTACTCCACAAACAAAAATAAACTCAAAATGAATGAAAGACCTCCATGTAAGACAGGAAGCCATCAAAATCCTAAATGAGAAAACAGCCAACAACCTTTTTGACCTCAGCTGCAGCAACTTCTTACTGGACATGCCACCAGAGGCAAGGGAAACAAAAGCAAAAAAGAACTCCTGGGATGTCATCAAAATAAAAAGCTTCTGCACAGCAAGGCAAACAATCAGCAAAACTAAAAGGCAACTGACAGAATGGGAGAAGATATTTGCAAACAACCTATCAGGTAAAGGGTTAGTATCCAAAAATCTATGAAGTACTTATCAAACTCAACCCCCCAAAACCAAATAATCCAGTGAAGAAATGGGCAAAAGACATGAAGAAACACTTCTCCAAAGAAGACATCCAGATGGCCAACCGACACATGAAAAAATGCTCAACACCACTCATCATCAGGGAAATACAAATCAAAACCACAAGGAGATCCCACCTCACACGTGTCACAAGGGCTAAAATTAACAACCCTGGCAGCAAAAGACAGTGAGGATGCAGAGAAAGAGCAATGCTTTTCACTGCTGGTGGGAATGCCGACTGGTGTAGCCATTCTGGAAAACAGTATGGAAGTTCCTCAAAAAAATGAAAATACAAGTACCCTATGAACGAGCAATTACACTACTAGGTATTTATCCAAAGGATACAGGAGTACTATTTTGAAGGGGCACGTGCACCCAAATGTTTATAGCAGCACTATCGAGGGGCACCTGGGTGGCTCAGTCTGTTGAGTATCCGAGTTCGGCTCAGGTCATGATCTCACAGTTTGTGAGTTTGAGTCCTGTGTTGGGCTCTGTGCTGACAGCTCAAAACCTGGAGCCTGCTTCAGCTTCTGTGTCTCCCTCTCTCTGCCCCTCCCCTACTCTCCCTTTGTCTCACTGTCTCTCAAAAATAAAGTAAAATATATATATGTATATACATATACATATATATACATATAATGTGTACATATATATGTACGTGTATATATATATATATATATATATATATATATATATAGCATCACTATCAATAGTAGCCCAAGTATGGAAAGAGCCCAAATGTCCATCAATGGGTGAATGGATACAGATATATATAGATATACACACACACACACACACACACACACACACACACACACACACAATGGAGTATTACTTGGCAATCAAAAAGAATGAAATCTTGCCATTTGCAACTATGTGGATGGAACTAGAGGGTATTATGCTAAGCAAAATAAGTTAGCTAGAGAAAGATATTCTATGATTTCACTCATATGTGGAACTTAAAGCAGATGAACATAGAGAAAGGATGCAAAAATAAGTTAACAGTGAGACAAACCATAAGAAACTCTTAAACACAGAACAAACTGAGGGTTGCTGGTGGGATGTGGAGAGAGTTGATGGGCACTGAGGAGGGCACTTGTTGGGATGAGCGCTGGGTGTTATATATAAGTGATGAATCAGTAAATTCTATTCCTAAAATCATTATTACACTGTATGTTAAGTAACTTGAACGTAAATAATATAGATATTTTTTTAATATTTTATCATTTATTTTGAGAGTGAGAGAGACAGAGCACATGCAGGGGAGGGGCAGAGAGAGAGGGAGACACAGAATCCGAAGCAGGCTCCAGGCTCTGAGCTGGCAGCACAAAGCCTGAGGCGGGGCTCGAACTGTGAACTACCAAATCACGACCTGAGCTGATGTTGGGCACTTAACCGACTGAGTCACCCCAGGTGCCCCAATAAAAAAAATAATTTAAAAGAAGTAAAAAAAAATATTTCCTCTAGACTTCCCTTTATTATTACAAACAACTTAAAAATAGGTTTCTCAAATATAGCATTTTTCTCCATAAATCATCTATTATTATACCCATTACAAAAGCACTTTTTCAAATTGAATACTTATTACCAAAGTGATTGAACCTGCATGGTTTTCCATTTCAAAATCATTAGTCGGAAAATATTCAGCTCTCAAGTACTTTGCAAGGCAGCAAAAAATCTGTATACTGAGATACACTGAACAGTTCTTCCTACAAGGTAGTTGTTTCTATAATTAACTTGTGCTTTCTAAAATGAAGTGGAATGTGTTAATCTTAAGTTTCACTCTTCTAAACATAGACCATCCCACCTTTTCCTGCTTAAGTCCTAGATGGCCTGAAAGTTGTAAATGCGCTTATGAGATTGTAAAAAGAAAATCTGTTCCCTGTTTCTAGCTGTGCTTAAAACACAGACTTGATGTTTTTCCTGTTAGGAATTATGAGTTTGCCCTGGGTCATTCATTGCCTGGTTCAGCTGGACCCCTTGTACCCAACAGCACGTATTTTAAAAATGAATAGCTAAAGGCAATATGGTTGTCATGCCACTGGTTGTCTGATAGAGAAAAAAGAAACCCTTCCCTCTGAAGCTACGGCTAGGATGACGGGGGGGGGGGGGGGGGTGGGGCGGAGGGCACAGAATAGTCACAAATCCCAAAGAAACCTAAGAATAAAGGGTCCTAATAGTGAGCCACCTTGGAGAAATCGGATCAGGAACATAGTCTTAGTTTCAAGGCGACTCTAGGGACTCCTGCAGAGAATCTGTAGATCTTCACCAGAGTCATCCAACATCCCCCTAGCAGATTCCTATGGCTGCTGCCACAAACTTCCACAAACGCAGTCTCTTAAAACAACAAAAAATGAGTTAACTTACCGCCAAAAGTCTCATGTCAAGGTGCATGGCAGGGAAGAATTCCCTTCCCGTGTTTCTCAGTGTCTAGAGGCTGCCTGCACACCTTGGCTGATAACCCTGCCTTTAAAGCAACCGAAACTCCTAACCCCACCACCAAGATACCTACTAGTGCTCTGGGCCCTTTTGTAAGTCCCTCCCTTTTATAAGTACCCAGGGTTATTTGAGCCACCTGGACAATCTAGGCTAATCTCCCCATCTGAAGATCCTTAACTTGATCACCCTGGCCAGCTTCTTTTTAGGGTGCAGTGTATTCACAGATTCTGGGATTGGGGAGCAGACGTCTTTAGGGGCCATTGTTAAGCCTACCATCTCAAAGTTACACTTAGCGGGACATGTCTGCTTGAAATCAGCTGGGGGCTTACACAAGAAAGACGGGACACGGAGACCTTCTGGTGACTCCGAACAGCAGCTGAGATGGAGGCGTAGCAAGACCTATTTGATTTGTGTATCTTCTCACAAAACATGAGTGAGAGAGAACAGCGATTAAGAAGGATGGAACTAAAGAGCTTGCTTTTATGGTCACAGTCAGAAATCCATACATACGTTTGTGTAACGCTTTCCATATGCCAACCACTGCGGTAGGCACGTGATACACGCCACCTCGTTTGACACTTCCCTGGGTGTCCTCAGTGACCAGAGCCACGTGTCATCCCTAATGCACGTGAAGCCTCACCCCCGATGCTGCAGGAGATGGAGGAACCCTGGGAGGAGCCCCACTGCATTTGACTCAGAAAACCTGTGCTCCTGCTCCGGCCCATCTGCCACGCAGGCTGTGGGGAAAATAGTTACTCATCTTCCTCCTTCATTGCTGTGAGTCTCAAAGGAAGAAACTGTTTGCTCCTTCTAGAAGATTTGAGGACAGCAATCTTCCAGGTCAACTTCTTACTCAGGAGCATTTCCTACCACAGGTTTTTCCTGAAAAACCTTGCCTCCTATCACTGATGACTTGGACCTTCTAGCGTCTTTAAGTCCCCTCCTCCAGGAAACTGCCTTTGCGACCCTATGTGACTCTGATAGTTCTTTCGGCTGTTGGTTTCCTTTATTTGTTTATTTCAACACACTTCATTGAAATATAATTGATATAAAGGGCTTCCATGAAAGAGCGCATTTCAGTAAGTCTTGATAAAGGTATACACTGATGGGAACACCACCCAAATCAAGATACAGAATATTTCCATCACTTCAAAAATTCCTTCCAGCACCTTCCCAGTCGATCCTCCTCCAGCCCTAGTCCCAGGCAGCGCTCACCTGTTTTCTGTCAGGGTAGATTGTATGAGGCTTTTCTTGAGTTTAATGTGAATAGAATCATACGGTACATACCCTGTTAGGCCTGGCTTCTTTCACTCAGTTTAATGTTTTTTGACATCCATGTGTGGCATTCTTCAGTAATTACTTCATTTGTAGTGCTGAGTCATGGTCATCCACAGTTGCATTTTCACGAATTTAGAGCACATTGATACGAAGGGTACTGGACTTCATAGCATGGGCTGTGAAGAACAAAAGAGAAAGCTTGCTATAAACTCACAGTATGGTACCCACAGAATCTAGCAAAAAAACTATCAGGTTTGCATAAAGCATTTTGTCGTGTAGATAATTATTTTATTGAAAACACATCATCTCCTCACGTAATAAGGTATAGAATTCCATACAGTAGTACGACTCCTGCCAAGCAAAGGGTAGTTTTAAAAATTGCTTAGCGTGAGTTTCCTTTGGCATTTTCATTTGGCACTTTTAAAATAAAACAAAAACAGTTTATCCTCTGATATTTGCAGGGCCATTACAGTACACTCTAAATATAATTTAGGGATTAAAACCTGTAACATTTATTCAAAAGATCAGTTATATACATACATATTCAGAGATTTAATCATTTGCTTATGCTGGAAATGACAATTTAATGGGTTGAGATGTGCCTGATATTATTTGTTGATACTCAGCATATTTCACACCATCCTACACTCTGCTGCGTGTGAGGCATCAATCCTGAACACTTGACTTGCAAATCTCTCTTGCCAGGAAGGTTGTGGACAGATATCACCAGGAATCTGTGGCTTTAGGAAAGTGGAAGCAATCATTCTCAAGTTGCAGCTGCAGGCAGGTGCATGGGTGTCCGCAAGGTGTTGAGTTGGGATTACCCTGTGCATTTGGGATGCCCTGTTGAGACTGCTCTACTGTAGTGCAATCACACTCAAGACCAGTGAAGAGTGGCTTTCCTACAACCCGTGGGCTCCCCTAATGTTCTTCACTTCTCAGACTTTTCCAATGGTTTTATTATCCTTTGACTTCCTGCGTGAAAAGCGTTACTGTTAGCAGAAGGCAGCAAAGTCATGGCATCCTAACATCTAAAAGGGGGGGGGGAAGATAATCTGCAAAAGTTTAGCTTTCCTTTAACTCATTGGATAGCTGAAGGTCGTAACATAACTAAGGCAATTGAATACCAAAGAGTAATAAGTCCCTAAAAGAAGAGGCACTCGAAGAAAGTCTCCCTTCAATAGAGCAGCAGGAGAAGAAGAGGTGGCTGCCATAGAGGTGGGCAAGAAGAAATCGGCTAAAACTGCAAAGGCTGAGTGTGGTGAGCATATCAGTTGAGAAGGTCGCCTGGGAGTCCCACACACAAAAAGGATTTCACACTCCCTGAAATCTCTTCCTCACGCTCCTGCATCATTTGCTCACTTAAAAGACTGGGGTCAGGACAGAGGACCCGTGAAAGCCACCACTGAGGAAAGACACTTTTCTTATACAACTTTCAGAACCCCAACATCATCCTCCAACTAAAGAACGTTTGACTATGGTTTAGAGGCTCAGTAGGACCAGTGGAACGTCCTCTCTCTATCAGGGGCCAACTGAATGTCAAAACCACGTTTCTCAGGGAATTTCAAATGAAAAGCAACAACCAAAGACTCAAAAAACCAGTGAAGATTTTCATTGTATCTCTACTTAATTTCCTGTTAGCCTTTGTTTAAGGCAAATGTATCTTCAAGAATGACAGTGTAATGTCATTAGGCAACCAGGCGAGGACTCTAATTGTTCCGATGTTTTATCTTTGCAGGTGCAAACTAACACAACCTCTGGTACCTGAGATAAAGCTATCTATTTGAAAAATGTGTTGTTTCTACCAAGCAAGAAAGATATACCTTACTTTTCACTTGATTAGAATAGAAGTAAGTACTCAGTCTTGCCTGAGCATTAAGTCATCCTCATCACTGTGATGGACTAACCTTGACCATCTTGATATCAGTTTGGACAGGGCACTATTTTGTCAGATTGGTCGCAGATTGATTAGGTCTGCTGATCTGCAAGTAATGATTATCTTATGCTATTTAACAAGTAATGCTCTTACCGGAGAGGTAAAATAAATGGAAATCAAAGGACAACCAACTTAGTGAAGGTTCTGTGAGTCTCCTTGTCTGCAGTAGGTTGAAATTGTCTCTCCAAGGACAGAAACAAATGATAAAAACGAGTGTTTTGCAATTTTCAGCTCTAAGAAAGAGACACAACTTTCTGGACTGTGAAAGTTATGTAACACAGCATAGTGGACTGATATGACCCATTTACCAAAGAAACCATAAGGCTACCAAGAATCTGTTGGCCAAGAACAAGAGCAAGTTGAGGACACTGCAAACAACTAAGCCACTTGAGCTCTAGGAACCAGATTGGCGATGCTCCAAGTGCCAATATGGTTGGCATGTGGAGCCTCTGGAAGATCTGATATGACAAACACTGCAATTTGAGGAAAGCAGGCTCTCTTCTACCAATAAAGATTCACCTTTGATGACAGTTTCTGGCTTAATGGTGCACACAAGATGCAGAATGCTTGACCGAGTCACTCAGTGACCTTGTGATCTGACCTGCCTATCAGAAAAGACATATAGAGGAGGAGCCAAGATGGTGGAACATCATGGAAGTTTTTTGTGTGTCTCAAGTACATGAAATACAGTCAGACCAACACTAAATCATCCTACACACCTAGAAAACTGATAGGAGGATTAACACAACAATCTGCACAACTTGAACCACAGAATTCAGCAGGTACTGATGCAGAGAGGTGAATTTGGGAAGCAAGAAGCCATGGAGGGTAGGGAACGGCTTTTGTGGGCAGAGAGAGGACAGAGACTGGGGAGGCAGGAGAATATGGGAAAAGCACCCTTCCCCAAAAGCAGCCGGAGAGAAAGTGGAAAATTGGAAACAGCCACAGGGACTAAACTAAAAAGGGAGAAAGGAGAAAGGAGAGGGTTTAAATTCCATTAAGACTGTGAACAATGGGAATGCAAAGGCTGCAACTCCACAGCTCCATACCTGGCGGTGCTCTGGTGGGAAGGGCGAATTCCCAGGAACAGAGTAGGGTCCGGGAGGTTCTCGGCCCACACGGGGAAAAGCGGTTCTACTTCTGGAAGGACATTTGGTAGACTGTTGAAGCCACCTGGTCCCAGCAGACCCCAGAAAATGGCCACATTCGCTGGTGCTGGAACAAGGTCATGGAGGGTGAAGCCTGGTGCCAGGTGTGTGTTGGGATTTTCCATAATTCCTGAGATGCTGCTGCTACACTGTCTCGTGAACATTTTCTGGGACGGGCTGGCACCCGGCCACAGTCTCGGGGCACCAGCAGCAGCAGGGTCCAGCGGGTGTTCCTGGGTGCAGCCGACATTCGACCAATGCTCATTCAGCCATTGCTCGGTGAGACCCTCTCGCAGAGGGGCGGAATGGGGCAAAGCCGCAGTCCTTCGGAAGTAAGGGGCCGGGGAAAACAGCCACATCTGAGACAAAACTCGGAAGAGAGGTACTGCCTGGGGCCTGGTCACGGAGAGTGGAAAAGCGGGGAGTGGACGAGAGCTGAAGACAAGAGGACGGGTGCATGATTGCTGACCCGGGAGAACAGACTGGGTAGCTGCGTGCAGGCAGGGGCACTGCTCCCGCGCATGCGCATAAGTACCTACAAGCTCTGCAACAATCCACCCCAGCAGGCTAGCAGCGCCATCTAGTGGAGAGCAGAGCCATTACACTGAGCCCCACCCAACTGGGCTCTTCAAGAACACAAGTCTCACCGCCGGTCTGTTTATGGACTGTAAATCGCTACACAGACTGACTTCTAGGGGAAAACAAAGTAATTTCAGTCCTACTTCAATCTGTTAGGTCCATCTATCCAATTTTCTTTCTTTTTTTTTTCTTTTTCTCTTTTGCACTCCTTTTCTTTTTCTTGATTACAGAAAGAGAAAAAATTCATTTTTATTTTCAATTTTTATTAAAAATATTTTTCTTCAATTTTTACTATATTTTTTACTTTTGTGTAAATTTTTTCGAATTCTATTTTACTTCCATCATTTTATTTTCGTCTACTTCAGTGTATTCACCTTTTCAAATTTTCAAACAATTTCCTTTTTTTTCTTTTTTCTCTTTTTCGTTTCTTTTCTTTTTCTTGAATGCAGAAAGAGAAAAACTTCATTTTTACTTTCAATTTCTATTAAAAATATCTTTAATTTTTTTTACTATATTTTTGCTTTTATGTAAATTTTTTCAAATTCTATTTTACTTCCACCATTTTATTTTAGTCTACTACAGTGTATTCACTTTTTCAAATTTTCAAATGATTTCCTTTCTTTTTCTTTTGTTAAATCTTTTTTCTCTTTTTTGTTTATTTTCTTTTTTCGTGAATACAGAAAGAGAAAAAAATTCATATTTATTTTTAATTTTTATTAAAAATATTTTCCTTTAATTTTTTTCTACTATATTCTTTACTTTTGTGTATATTTTTTCAAATTCTATTTTACCCCCATCATCTCATTTTAGTCTACTTCAGTGTATTCATTTTTTCAAATTCTCAAATGATTTCCTTTTTTTTCCCCTCCCTTTTTTTTCTCTAATCTGTCAAACCACTTTCAACACCCAGACCAAAACACACCTAGGATCTAGCATCATCTATTCGATTTGTGTGTTTGTTTGTGTTTTTTTAATTTTTAATTTAATTTTTTTATTTCAATTTTTTTAATTTCAATTTTTCTACCTGATTAATTCCTTTTCTCCCTTCAAAATGACAAAAACGAAGGAGTTCATCCCAAAAGAAAGAGCATGAAGAAATGACAGCCAGGGATTTAACCAACACAGATGCAAGCAAAATGTCTGAACCAGAATTTAGAATCATGATAATAAGAATACTAGCTGGAATCAAAAATAGATTAGAATCCCTTTCTGCAGAGATAAAAGAAGTAAAAAAATAGCCAGAATGAAATCAAAAATGCTATAACTGAGCTGCAATCATGGAGAGATACAGCGGCGGAAAGGATGGATGAGGCAGAACAGAGAATCAGTGATATAGAGGACAAACTTATGGAGAATAATGAAGCAGCAAAAAAGAGGGAGATTAAGGCAAAAGAGCACGATTTAAGAATTAGAGAAATCAGTGACTCATAAAGGAACAACATCAGAATCATACAGGTCCCAGAAGAGGAAGAGAGAGAAATTGGGGTAGAAGGCTTATGTGAGCAAATCATAGCAAAAAACTTTCCTAACCTGGGGAAAGACACAGACATCAAAATCCAGGAAGCGCAGAGGACCCCCATTAGATTCAACAAAAACCGGCCATCAAAAAGGCATATCACAGTCAAATTCACAAAATACTCAGGCAAGGAGAGAATCATGAAAGCAGCAAGGGAAAAAAAGTCCCTAACATACAAGCAAAGACAGATCAGGTTGGCAGCAGACCTATCCACAGAAACCTGGCAGGCCAGAAAGGAGTGGTGGGATATATTCAGTGTGCTGAATCAGAAAAATTTGCAGCCAAGAATTCTTTATCCAGCAAGGCTGTCATTCAAAATAGAAGGAGAGATAAAAAAGTTTCCCAGACAAACAAAAATTAAAGGAGTTTGTGACCACTAAACGAGCCCTGCAAGAAATTTTAAAGGGGACTCTCTGAGAGGAGAAAAGATGAAAAAATATAGATAGATAGATAGATAGATAGATAGATAATACCAAAAGCAACAAAGACTAAAAAGGACCAGAGAACACCGCCAGAAACTCCAACTCTACAAGCATCATAATGGCAATAAATTCATATCTTTCAGTACTCACTCTAAAAGTCAATGGACTAAATGCAACAATCAAAACACAAAGGGTAACAGAATGGATAAGAAAAAAAGATCCATCTATATGCTGGTTACAAGAGACCCACTTTAGACCTAAAGACACCTTCAGATTGAAAATCAGGGGATGGAGAACCATCTATCATGCTAATGATCAATAAAAGAAAGCCAGAGTGGCCATACTTATATCAGACAATCTAGACTTTAAAATAAAGACTGTATCAAGAGAGGCAGAAGGGCGTTATATCGTAATCAAGGGGTCTATAGACCAAGAAGACCTAACAGTTGTAAACATTTACGTGCCAAACATGAGAGTGCCGGAAGCCGAGCTATCCAACCAGCATGATGGCAGGGCCCAGACAGTGGACGGATCGGGACTGCAGGGTGGCCCCCCGACAGTAAAGCTTCTTGTACTGCCGCTTTTATGTAATTTGGCCTTAATAAAAGTACCTGGGGAATTGTCTGTTGGGGAATTGCCCCCGACAGGCCCCCTACGAAAAGAACCATTGGGAAAAGAAATAAGGTTCCGCAAGGAAACTGTGCGGCCCTAGATTTAGCCCTTGCCACCCCCTATAAAGACTCTTCTACCTAAAGGAAGGATAGCCTCATACATTTCCCAGTCAAGGAAGGAACAAATGGATTTGAAAGCCCCACTCAGGTAACTAAGGAGTGTATCTACGGGCACAGGTTACTCCAACCCCTAGGCCCACTTGGCCCCCAGGAGGCATTCCAGATGATGATTGAACCTAGTCGGTTAAGGGACAGAATGGTTCATTAGTTCCTAGGTGCATTGTCTCTCTGAGAATATATAAGGTGTGGGTTTCCTAAGGCCCTCTTGGCCCCCTCCTAGAACCTCAGACCAAGGTGAATACTTCTGTTCTTCAAAACCATGAATGGTTCAGGGAAACAACTAAGAGGTCATGTCCCTGTAACTGTTCCACTTGAGGTGTTGAGAGATAAGTGACCTTTCATGAAAACAGCAAAGCAAATGCTTTATAGATTATAGATAAAGGTAGATACATAATAAAAACAATGAAAGAAATTAATCAATAAGCAAAGGGCAGGAGGGAACGTTATAAGGAAACAATCATGTTATTCTTTAATGGGTGATTACACAACAGAACAATTTTAGAATTGGGTAATGCCAGAAAACTTAGATGACGCACGCTATAAGGAAATCGCTAGCAAATATAATGCCACGCTTGCCACAGTAAAGCGGCCAGCTCAACACACTGCTGTTGTTTGCGTCCATTTTTATTTTTGTTTTATTTTATTTTCACTTTTTCGCCAACGCCGTTCATCCTTCGGGAACCCCTGGACCTGCTGGTGCTGGACTTCGGCATGAGAGCACCCAAATATATAAGTCAATTCATCACAACCATAAAGAAACTCATTGATAGCAATACCATAATAGTAGGAGACTTCAACACCCCACTCACAGCAATGGACAGATCATCTAATCAAAAATCAACAAGGAAACAATGGCTTTGAATGACACACTGGACCAGATGGACTTAACAGATACATTCAGAACATCTCATTCTAAAGCAGCAGAATATACATTCTTCCCCAGTGCACATGGAACGTTCTCCAGAATAAACCATATACTGGGACACAAATCAGCCCTAAGTAAGTATAAAAAGATCGAGATCATACCATGCATATTTTCAGATCGCAACGCTAGAAAACTCGAAATTAACCACAAGGAAAAATTTGGAAAGGTAACAAAAACTTGGAGACTGAAGAACATCCTACTAAAGAATGAATGGGCTAACCAAGCAGTTAAAGAGGAAATTAAAAAGTATATGGAAGTCAATGAACATGATAACACCACATTCCAAAACCTCTGGGACACAGCAAAGGCGGTCATAACGGGAAAGTATATAGTAATCCAGGCCTTCCTAAAGAAGGAAAAAAGATCTCAGATACACAACCTGACCTTATGCCTTAAGGATGTAGAAAAAGAACAGCAAATAAAACCCCAAACCAGCTGAAGACAGGAAATAACAAAGATTAGAGCAGAAATTAATGCTATCAAAACCAAAAAAAAAAAAAAAAAACAGTAGAACAGATCAATGAAACCAGAAGCTGGTTCTTTGAAAGAATTAACAAAATTGATAAACCACTAGCCAATTTGATCAAAAAGAAAAAGCAAAGGACCCAGATAAATAAAATCAAGAATGAAACAGGAGAGATCACAACCATCACAACAGAAATAAAAACAATAATAAGAGAATATTATGAGCAATTATATGCCAATAAAATGGGTAATCTGGAAGAAATGGACAAATTCCTAGAAACATATACACAACCAAAACTGAAACAGGAGGAAATAGAAAATTTGAATGGACCCATAACCAGTAAGGAAATCAAATTAGTAATCAAAAATCTACCAAAAAACAAGAGTCCAGGGCCAGATGACTTTCCAGAGGAATTCTACCAAACATTTAAGGAAGAGTTAACACTTATTCTCTTGAAACTGTTTCAAAAACCAGAAATGGAAGGAAAACTTCCAAATCCTTTCTATGAAGCCAGCATTACCTTGATTCCAAAACCAAACAGAGACCACACTAAAAAGGAGAACTATAGACCAATTTCCCTGATGAACATGGATGCAAAAATCCTCAACAAGATTATTAGTCAACCAGATCCAACAATACATTAAAAAAAATTATTCACCATGACTAAGCGGGATTTATACCTGAGATGCAGGGCTGGTTCAATGTCCGCAAAACAATTAACGTGATTCATCACATCAATAAAAGAAAGGACAAGAACCATATGATCCTCTCAAAAGACGCAGAGAAAGAATTTGACAAAATACAGCATCCTTTCTTGATAAAAACCCTCAAGAAAGTAGGGATAGAAAGAGAATACCTCCAGATCATAAAAGCCATATATGAACGGCCCAACGCTAATATCATCTTCAATGGGGAAAAACTGAGAGCTTTCCCCCTAAGGTCAGGAACAAGACAGGGATGTCCACTCTGGCCACTCTTATTCAACATAGTATTGGAAGTCTTAGCCTCTGCAATCAGACAACACAAAGAAATAAAAGGCATCCAAATCGGCCAGGAGGAGGTCAAACTTTCACTCTTCGCAGATGACATGATACTCCATATTGAAAACCCAAAATATTCCACCAAAAAAAACTTCTAGAATTGATTCATGAATTCAGCAAAGTTGCAGGATATAAAATCAATGCACAGAAATCGGTTGCATTCCTATACACCAACAATGAAGCAACAGAAAGAGAAATCAAAGAAATGCTCTCATTTACAGTTCCACAAAAAAAGATAAAATACCTAGGAATAAATGTAACCAAAGAGGTAAAATATCTATACACTGAAACCTATAGAAAGCTTATGAAAGAAATTGAAGAAGTCTCAAAAAAATGGAAAAAGATTCCATGATCTTAGATAGGAAGAACAAATATTGTTAAAATGTTGATACTACCCAAAGCAATCTACATATTCAATGCAATCCCTATCAAAGTAACACCGGCATTCTTCACAGAGCTAGAACAAATAATCCTAAAATTTGTATGGAACCAGAAAAGACCCCAAATAGCCAAAGAGATCTTGAAAAAGAAAACCAAAGCAGGAGGCATCACAATCCCAGACTTCAAGCTACACTACAAAGCTGTAATCATCCAGACAGTATGGTCCTGACAGAAGAACAGACACTCAGATCAGTGGAACAGAATAGAGAACCCAGAAAGGGACCCACAAACGTAGGGCCAACTAATCTTTGACAAAGCAGGAAAGAATATCCAATGGAACAAAGACAGTCTCTTCAGCACGTGGTGCTGGGAACACTGGACAGCAACATGCAGAAGAATGAACCTGGACCACTTTATTACACCATACACAAAAATAAACTCAAGATGGATGAAAGATCTAAATGTAAGACAGGAAGCCATCAAAATCCTCAAGGAGAAAGCAGACACAAACCTCTTTGACCTTGGCCACAGCAATTTCTTACTCAACACATCTCCAGAGGCAAGGGAAACAAAAGCAAAACTAATTACTGGAACCTCATCAAAATAAAAAGCTTCTGCACAGAGAAGGAAACAATCAGCAAAACTAAAAGACGACCGACAAAATGGGAGAAGATATTCACAAATGACATATTAGGTAAAGAGTTAGTATCCAAAATCTATAAAGAACTTATCAAACTCAACACTCAAAAAACAAATAATCCAGTGAAGAAATGGACAAAAGACATGAAGAGACACTTCTCCAAGGAAGACATCCAGATGGTGAATAGACACATGAAAAAATGCTCAACATCACTCGTCATCAGGGAAATACAAACCAAAACCACAATGAGATATCACCTTACACCTGTAATAATGGCTAACATTAACACCTCAAGCAACAACAGATGTTGGCGAGGATGCGGAGAAAGAGGATCTCTTTTGCGCTATGGGTGGGAATGCAAACAGATGCAGCCACTCTGTAAAACAGTATGGAGGTTCCTCAAAACATAAAAATAGAACTACCCTATGACCCAGCAATTGCACTACTAGGTATTATCCAAGGGATACAGGTATGCTCTTTTGAAGAAGCACATGCACCCAAATATTTAGAGCAGCACTATCGACAGTAGCCAAAGTACGGAAAAGAGCTCAAATGTCCATCGATGGATGAATGGATAAAGAAGAAGTGGGATATATATACAGTGGAGCATTACTCGGTAATCAAAAAGAATGAAATCTTACCATTTGCAACTATGTGGATGGAACTAGAGGGTATTATGCTAGGTGTAATTAGTCAGAAAAGGACAAATATCATATGACTTCACTCATATGAGGACTTTAAGAGACCAAAGTGATGAGCATAAGGGAAGGGAAGCAAAAATAATATAAAAACAGGGAGGGGGACAAAACTTAAGAGACTTTTAAATATGGAGAACAAATAGAGGGTTACTGGAAGGGTTGTGGGAGGGGGAATGGGCTAAATGGGTAAGGGCATTAAGGAATCTACTTCTGAAATCATTGTTGCACTATATGCTAACTAACTTGGATGTAAATTTAAAAAATAAATAAACTAAATAAATAAATACATACATACATACAATAATAATAATAATATGCTGACTCAGCCTAAAATGACACTGGTTGCTCACACAGCCCCTCAAAGGGTTGTCCCTGAATCACAATGAGTAAAGAAATACTCCCAGTGGAGAGACCTGAACAACAAATCTGTCTTCTTTGCCTGGAAGACAAGAGAACTAAAATTTTGGAGCTGCATGGACATTTTGGCTAATGGCTTAGCTTAAGGTCACAGACTTGGAAGGAGCAACAAGGGAGGAATGAGAACAGGATACACGGCTGATGCCCAGTATAAGAACTGTGTGTCAAAACTGTAGCTACCGTGAGACTGACCCTCAAAATGCATCTTCTACAGATCAGGCTCTCAGGGATCAGGTAGACAAAAACGATCCATTCAATAGAGGTCAGTCTGCCTCCTTTCCCAACTGGCCTGGTTCTCACTGAGGGGCCCGGGCAGCAGAGATAAAATGGTTGCACAGTGTTTGTCTTACCAAGGTTGATTTGGCTAACATTACTACCGCATACCCAACATGTTAACCACAGAGAATACAGTTGATTCCTTGATATGGCATCATTTTCTGGAGGGAAAGCACAGCCAACTGATAGCAAATTAAGACTGATTACATTGGAATTCTTCCATCATGGCAGCAGTAGTAATTTTTCCACAGTAAAATAGACACTTATTCTTAATTTATGACTGCATTCTCTACCTGCCTTCATTCTGCCAACACCACCATCCGTATATTTATTAAATACCTTATTCATCATCATGAAATTTCACACAGCATCGTGAATGAATCAGGGAATTGATTTTTTACGTTTTTTTTTCTTGTGATAAGAACTTTTAAGAACTTTTATAATAAAATTGTGGAAATGGTTTTAAGTTCAAGAGATTCACAGTCCCAACAGCCTTTCCTGCTGGCAAAAAATAAATAAATGCCCTAGAGAAGATGTTAGAGTGGGAGACTCCTGGTTAGATTACAGTAACAGTGAATAAAGTAATTGAAAGAAATCTTGATTCAAAACAAAGAAAATAGGGAATGCAGGAACTCAAGTAGATGTAGGTTCCTACAAGAATCAAATAGGCAATTACGCAGTAAAAAACTACAAGGCTAAGATGTGACATACATTGGATATCAGTGAGATGAGCCAAGCATTCATGACCATACTGCACAGTATTACAAGTAGACAAAGAGCCGAGAGAATGAGCAGGAAATGTTCACACGTGTGGAAGTAGAAGGGCAGGAGTTGGGGCACAGAGCGTCTAACTCTGCAGCACTTCAAATGACCTGTACTTAAAACTGAGCCATTAAAGGCCTGTATCTTAAGTGTAGAGACGAATGGAAGTAAACAAGCCTTTACGTAGACTATAGCACCACTCTGAGAACAGCAGTGGTCCAGAAAATTCTCATGCCCTGGTATTGGATTAGGTTAATCGTATATTTCTAATATCCTGAGGTCCCTAAAGGAGGTTAAAAATATTCTTCCAGTTCTCTGGAAGAATATTCCATCATCCAGCACCTTGACATTTATTTCTAAAATAATAATGTTTCCACTAAAATGCTCAACCCACAATCAAAGATACCTAGGGACGTGAGAAGACATGACATCTGATTGGAGACCAACACAAACATATTAAGCAAAAATAGGTGTCCTGGTTCTCCAGAGAGTAGAATTAATAGATATGACTTGTAAAATAACTATGCTTACTGTGGAGATAACAGGCAAGTGTAAAGAACTTTTCAGTAAAGAACTCAAAGATTTAAAAAACACTGATATTCCAGTTTTGCAAAAGAAACATTATAGAAGCCAGTTTATAACATAACATATAACCACATATATAACAACATTTAATACATGTGTAATTAATCTTGGGATGAATTCAACGTAGTAGGAAGCACTATAATTTCTGCACAACTAAAATATAACTAGCCAAGGCACAAAAGAATAATCTTATTGTTTCTATTAAAAAAACATACAAAATCAACTCCATGTGGTTTTGATACTGAGGGGTTTGAAAATCAATCACAAATTTATTAATTGTGTTTCAACCCTTAAAGGCATTAGTGTTTCTATCAACTACCAAGCACACAATTGTAGGAGCCACAATAATCTTCGTCAACACAGCAGTAGTCAAATTTCAAAGCAAACCCCTTCCTTATATTCATTCTTAATCTAATGATGCAGGCCGTGCTTTTTAAAGATTACTTTATCCCATATGTTCCACATAAATGTATTAGCCAATGTATTTTTTCTTTTGTTTTGCATTTTGCTGTAATATGGTAATAGGCCTTGAACAATAAGAACAATAGAAATTATTCACTTGAATTTTCATGTGCAAAAAGGCAGTAATTTAGTTCAATAATGTTAATGTATCAGAACTTCAGCTAATGTCTTATCTCCATGTATGTGAATGTATAATTTTCAATATGTACTTTTATACCACTTCTTTAACATAAATAGATGCAAGACAGATTTAATGGGACCAATATTCTCTCCAGAGTTTGCAGGTATATGCAGACCTAATTGATCAGAAAGTAATACACTTACCAGGAGAAGTTGTCACTATCTAATGTAAGAACCGTGAATAATTTTTAAATGACTTCAAATTTTATAACAGTGACATCATCCTTTTATCTTGGTAAAATATTTTGAGATCAAGTTGTAAGTAAAAAGAATATTTCAAAAGTCTATGCTGTGTAACCAAAGCTACAAGCAGGAATCTTTTTGGAAAGAAATATTTGATTTATGAGTGTAGCACCTTATAATGTTTTTCATAAATTTCCTCAAGTGATTATTTTTATGTGAGTTCACCAAATTATGTATCCCCATTTCTTGTAAACACTCCTAGAAGGATCAGAAGTACAGGACAAGCACTCTTACTTTGTTTTTGAGGAAAATAATCAAATAAACTACATATGTAAACAGATTTATATAATAAGACATTGTATAAAACATGTTATATGTATTGCATGTAGGTAGTGAGAAATATTGAGCTATCTCAATCTATAAAACCTTTGAGACTATGAATGATTTGAGAATCAATCCCCCATAATAATTTGGACCTTCTTGAGTTGGTTTTTAAGAGCTTGGAATGCAATTGCTCTCCAGTAGACACCCCCTTATCCACAGTTTCACTTTCCATGTTTCAGGTGTCTGTGATCAACCATGGTCCAAAGGCAGATGATCCTCCTTTTGATCAAAGAGTGTCAATAGTCTAACGCCATGTCACAATGCCTGTGTCCTTAACCTCACTTAATTCCATCGTGTAGTCATTTCACCATCTCACATAATCACAAAAAGAAGGGTGAGTGCAGGACAGTAAGATAGTTGAGACCGACAGAGAGAGACTACATTTGTGTAACTTTTATTACAGCATATTGTTACAATTGTTCTATCATATTATTAGTTATTGTAGTTAATCTCGTCCTGAGCCTAATTATAAATTAAACTTTATCATAGGTACGTATAGAAAAAAAAAACCATAATATATATAGGGTTTGGTACAGTCAGCAGCTGCAGGCATCCACTGGGGGTCTTGGAACATATCTCCCATGATAAGGGCGTGGGGTTAGACTTCTGTATTCAACTTTCAAGTTCCTCACAATTCGCCAGTGCATTCACTGCTTCTGTCATTCACATTGCCATCCTCTGTGCTAAAATGCACTGCACGAATATCCAAATGCCCAGGCTTTGAGTTTTTCATACCCTCTTTCCAAAAACTATCACCTGCCTATTCTCCACATAAGATACCACCGAGCTGATCAGGATACAGGATAGCCTCCCAGACCAAACTCTTGCTTTTTCCTATCACTTCTTTTCCAAAGTTAATCATAGATTGATTTCTGGCCATTTTAAAATTCTATCCAAATGGTCTGGCTTTTTTGCTCCACATTACGTCTGTGAGAGTCTCTCTGGACGTGGAGTATTGTTTTTCGTCATTGTTTTCTAGCAGGCTTCTCAACCTAGGCATTGTTCCCACTTTAAACTGAATAATTATTTGCTGTTGGAAACTGTCCTATGCACAGTAAGATGTTTAGCAGAATTTCAGGCAAAGCTCTATTCATAAAATGCCAATGGCAGTCCCCCAGGTTGTGACTACAAAAGATATCTCCAGAAATTTCTAAATGTCCAGTGAGAAACAAAATTCCCCCCAGTTGAGAACCACAACCATATAGTATTCCACTTTAGAAACCTTTTTTTTAATTTTTTTAACATTTATTCATTTTTGAGACAGAGAGAGACAGAGCATGAATGGCGGAAGGTCAGAGAGAGAGGGAGACACAGAATCTGAAACAGGCTCCAGGCTCTGAGCTGTCAGCACAGAGCCCGACGCCGGGCTCGAACTCACCGACCGCGAGATCACGACCTGAGCTGAAGTCGGACGCTTAACCGACTGACCCACCCAGGCGCCCCCCACTTTAGAAACTCACCAATTAATTATCTTTAGACTTTTCTCTCATTGAAATTTGGTTGATTAGGGTTTGGGCAACAATCTGGACTTATTCAAGAATATAAGGCCGCTCTAATTATCCTGAGAATCAAGTGGTTTGGTATAAAAATTAGAGTTTACACAAATTTTGTGAGAGCCTGGTGAGTGGTGGTGGTGGAGGAGGAAAAGGAAGACAAATCAAAGGAAACTACTGCTAAATCTGGCACCGGCGAAAAAGATCCGGAAGCAGATCCCGGAGACCTCAACCTGGAGACCAAGGCAGGTAGTTGTCCAAGGCCCCAGGAGAGCCAGTGCGTCTCGTGAGTCTGGGAGAATGCTCCCATCTACTGTCCCTTTCTGAATCATCAAGTTAGATTTCCATCCTCAAAAATAATAAAATACTTAGGAGTAAATTTAACCCACGTGGTAAAATATCTGCACACTAAAAACTATAAGACACTAAGAAATGAAATTGAGGAAGACACAAATAAATGGAATTACATTGCCTGGTCATGGATTGGAAGAATTAATATTGTTAAAGTGTCTGTACTATACAAGCCATCTGCAGATTCAATGCAAACCTGTTGGCTCATAACCCCTTGGGAACCTTCCTAGACATAATCTGAACCTGGGCCCTAAAACTGGCTGGGAGAGCCCAAAGAAAGAGGCAGGCCACTCCAAGTTGCTAAGCTGCAGTTTTAACAAGCAAAGGGAACTTAGATATGAGGCTTGTCTTGGACAAGAGCAAGACAAGTGGGTCCCTGAACTTGCTCCCTCAATCTTTAAAGTTTGTATAGAGGCCTTAACTGAGTTGAGTCACCTATACCATGCAGGTATTCTCAACACTACATTGCTGTCTCAAAGCTATGTCCTTGGAGCAGCCTCTGGGGAAAAAAGCAAGTGGAACCCATATTCCCAGAACAGGAGAGGGGGGAGGAGCCACCAAGTGCCTGGGTCCAGTTCAGCGGCAGTCATGTCTTTTTGATGACTTTCGCCAACAAAACCGTGTCAAAATTCCAATGGTATTTTTCACACAAATAGAAGAGCAATCCTAAAGTGCAAATGGAAACACAAAATATCCCCAATAGCCAAAACACTCCTCAGAAAGAAGCACATCACTGGAGACATTACCCTTCTTAATTTCAAACTATACTATAAGACTATAGTAATCAAAAAAGTACACTCCTGGCATAAAAACAGTCACATAAGACCAATGGAACAGAATCAAGAGCCCAGAAATATACCCACACATAAACAGTCAACTAATATTTGACTAGAGGGCCAAGAATACTCCGTGGAGAAAAGAAAGTCTTTTCAACGAATGCAAAAGAATCAAACTGGAACACTATCTAGCACCATTCACAAAAATTATCTTGAAATGAATAAAGACTTAAATATAGTCCTGAAATTGCAAAACTCCTAGTAGACAACATAGGGGGAAAAGGTCCTTGACGTTGGTTTTAGCCATAATTTTCTGGATATGACACCAAAAGAAAAGGCAACAAAACTGAACATTTTATGTGGGAGTACCTCAAAATAAAAAGCTTCTGCACAGCAGGACATAGAATCAACAAGATGAGAAGGTAACCTATGAAGTAGAAGATAACATGCAAATCACACATCGGGTAAGTGCTTTATATCCAAAATATGCAAGGAGTGTATTGTACTCAATAGTAAATAATAATAATCCACTTTAAAAAAAGGGGACAAAACATTTGAATAGACATTTTTCCAAAGAGGATATACAAATGGCCAACAGGTACATGAGAAGGTATTCATCAGGGAAATACAGATCAAAATGACATGAGATATTACCTCACACCTCAGAGTGGCTATTGTCAAAAAGATAAGAAATAACAAGGGCTTGGGAAGGATATGGAGTAAAGGGAACCTTTGTGCACTGTTGGTGGGACTGTAAATTGGTATTGCCACTATGGAAAACATTATGAGGTTCCTCAAAAAATATATGTGTATATGTAGGTATATAATGTATATATGTATGTATGTATGTATGTATATATTATATCTATATGTATGTGTATGTACAATATATATGTATGTATGTATGTATGTATATATGTATGTATAATATATATATACATATAACATATATTATATATAACATTTGTGATATATATATCACATTATGTGATCTATATTATTATAAGAGATATTAATTTAAATCACATTAAAGAAAATGTGATATATATCACATTTGTGATATATATAATATTGTGTGATATATATAATATTATGTTATAAAGTAATATATATAAATATTATTCAGCCATAAAAAAGAGAAGGAAATCTCTTTTGTTGCCATTTGCAACAACATGGGTGGACATTAAGGCCTTTATGCTAGGTGAAATACCTCAGATGGAGAAAGATAAATACTGCATAATTTCATTTATATATGCAATCTTTAAAAATACAGAACTCACAGAAACAATAGACTGGTGTTTGCTAGGGGTGTGAGGTATGATGTAATGGGTGAAGATGGTCAAAGGGTAAAACTTCCAATTGTAAGATGTACAAGTCCCAGGCATCTACTATAAAGCATGGTGACTATAGTTAAAAATACTGTATTACATACTTGAAAGTTGCTAACACAGTAAATCTGAAAAATTCTCAACACACACACACACACACACACACACACACACACACACACACAGAACCCATGTAAGAGAATGCATGTGTTAACTAGTTTTATTGCGGTATTTTGGAGTATATACTCATATGAAGCCATCATGTTGCACATCTCAACGCTATTATATGTCAATCACATTTCCATATACGTGGAAAAATCAAAATAAAACTGTAATTCCTTTTACTCTTTGTCTCTATGTCTTCTACTGACAAAAATCTCCTGTTACTCTTATTTTTGCTCTGTTGAAGAAAATGTGTTTGTTCATTTGTCTTTACTCTGGCTGCTTTGAAGATTTTATCCTTACCTGTGTTCAGAGTTTTACCTAGTCAAGTGATTTTCTCTGTATTTCTTCTGACTGAGGTCCATCCAGCTTCTTGACATACAGGGTGAGACCTTTGCTAATGTTGGAAAATTCTCAGGCCATATTATTTCACTATTGCTTCTGTTCTATTGTCTTCTCACTCTGACTCAAATGACACACATTTTAGGTTTTTGGTTTTTTTTTTTTTCAGTACATCAGCTGGATCTTTTACACGTTTTTCTGAATTTCTCACTCTATCTGTATATGTTTTAAAAATATTCTGACTTTTTTATGGCTTCCTAATTTTCTCTTTTGCCATATTTAATGCCTACCTCCCTAATTCTCATTGTTATTATAATTTTTTTAGTTCTAAAATTTTAAGCTGACTTTCTTATAGATTCCAGGTCTCTAGCAAGTCTCCATCTCTTCTCTTTTTTTTCTTTTTTTTTTTTTTAATTTTTTTTTCAACGTTTATTTATTTTTGGGACAGAGAGAGACAGAGCATGAACGGGGGAGGGGCAGAGAGAGAGGGAGACACAGAATCGGAAACAGGCTCCAGGCTCTGAGCCATCAGCCCAGAGCCCGACGCGGGGCTCGAATTCACGGACCGCGAGATCGTGACCTGGCTGAAGTCGGACGCTTAACCGACTGCGCCACCCAGGCGCCCCCTCTTTTTTTTCTTTTTTAAACAAAATAATCATGATTATTTTAAGTCTATTGTTTATAAATAACCTGAATATCTAGATCACTTGGATCTATTTTCGTTGTATTTTTATCTTGGTTTGTATGCATTTTATAGACATGTCTGGTGATTTTTAACTATAAAAAATACAGAAGTCCTGGCTAATGATCTTTCTCAGAGGAATAATCTTCAAGCCGGCACAGAGTGTTTTGGTGGGTCACCCAGTGCAGACAAGGAAAGGTTTGGGGCTCTGTGAAGTCAGGACTGTGGTCAGCTCCTGCCACCAAGGCACAGACCCGGCTCCTAGGGCGTATTCTTTCTGGGCACTTAACCGAGAATCCCTGAGTCCTCCTTGGGGCCATGCAATTTTTTACTCACCGCTGCTTCACTTTCCCCAGGACTAACAGACTGCTGAAATATGTGCTCCGGTCTTTAGTTCTCAGACCACAGCCTGACACTAGGTGTCTCTTCCTGGACACCAACACAGTTCAGGAAACGCCAAAACCACTGGTGGCAAACTTCACGCACTCTCCCACTCACATCTCTGCAGTCACTTTCCCCTTCTTCCGAGAAATTCAGTTCTTCTTAGACGGACCCAACACCGATTTTTGTCTCCCCAGCACGGTGAGACCTCAGTAGATTCCAAGGTTTTCCTTTCTGTTCTGACTCTTCATCCATGTACTTGACAAAACCCTGAGGAAAAACAGAGATGAATGGGGGACTCATAAGTCATTTTCTCTTGTTTCCGGAATGTGGGCCTCTCCTATTCTGTCTGCCTTGTTCTCTGATCCTTTCAAAGATTTGTTTTAGGTACTAACCCAGCCTTTATACTTGTTTAAAAAAGGTGTATTTTGAGAGGCACTACCTTGTTAGGTTTGACAAAAGGAATAACTGAAACTATGTGAGTTATCAGTCATGAGAAATACTCGGTAAACACATGTTTTGAATAAATATGACATCCCTGAATGCTGAAAAATATCTAGTAGTTATCTCTATGTGTAGAGGTGCCATTCTCTCTCTCAATGATCTTGAATTTTCTCTCATTTCTTCTCTCATGCTGTGATGGTGGTGCAATCCACCTTTACCAACTAGAAAAGTTACCATATGAAATTAACCCAGGACTTATTCACTTTGAGATAGAGAGAGAAAGAGATAAAGATGGAGATAGAGAGAGAAAGAGAGACAGAGAGAGAGAGAATCCCGAGCAGGCTCTGCATTGTCAGTGTGAAGTTCGATGTGGGGCTCGAACTCATGAACCGTGAGATCATGACTTGAGCCAAAATCAAGAGTCAGATGCTTAACCGACTGAGCCACCCAGGCACCCTGGATGAATCTGAGAGTTTTTCAAATGACTGTGACATTTCCAATGTCACACAATACGCTATCCTTCCTGTTGCGGCAGTTCGGGATTTCATAGTTAACCAATTCCGTATTTGCTGTAACAAATTTTAAGACACCTTATTTTCCTTTAAAAAATACCCAAGCATTTTTTTAAGGAACACAATATTTGAGCATTTGTGTGGTCATTTATTGGTGCCCTATTATGCCTAAGTTGAAAATCTATGGGTGAATAGCCCTCAGGATGTCAGTAGAATATTTTAAGTGCTGTAAACTGGGTTATTTAAAATCTACTCTCCAACGAAAAGTACTTACCTGAAGTGCCTATAACTCAGCTAGCTCAAGACATAATCACAGAGTGGAAGTTTATATTCCATATGCTAAAGTAGCTCATTGAACAAAAAGGTACATTAATGTCTACTAAGCAGAGAAATCTAGTGTTAATTTTCTTGACTCTCAGCCAGTGGAATCTGCTGAGTCTGTTATGGTAAATATGCGGTTTTCAAAGAATTATCCAGAGAAATCAGCCCATAAGAGATTTCTTTCTTTTTTTTTTTTTTTTTTCTAGAGGCTTTCTTACCAAAGAAAATGCTCGCTGTGATGTGGAAGAAGGTGGTACTGTTGGGGTATAAAAACCTAGATTATTCTACTTACAATTGCACTGGATTTCATTCCCATTCATTCCTATGAAATAGAAATGGAAGTTTATGGGGATGTGTAAGATAGATCAGCACTTTAAATCGCATCTGTTCCGTTTTACTGCAAGCTGATGTCTTATTAAAATCAAACAACAGCATACTTTAGAGCCAGAAATTATTACAAGACCGCCACACCAGGAAAAACATGAAACAAACAAAACAAGATATAGTGAATAGAACTACTTATTAAGCATGAAAACGATCCTCATCTGGGATTATTTGGATGCAGTGTTGGAAGCATTTTATTCCTCAGATGTCATTCCTGCAATAAATACTAAATTATCATTGTGTTTTTCATAGCAATACACAGACATCCCGTCTTAAGGCAGAAATTGAAGGGAGTGTTATAGACTAGGATGGTTTTTATGAAAGAAAGGAAAAACACAAAAGAGATAAATAAAAGTATTGATTTATGAAGTGGTGTGTAAAAAATAAAGGAGCAGGTTATAAAGGATGCTTGTGGAGGGCATCAGAGTATCTATTATGAGGAAACTGTGTTATTTTATTGGGGTTTTTTTCCAAACATGGAGACAGAATAATAGGTCCAATATAGCCTTAGCTTGAATTACAACAGAGATTTCAACTTCTTTGTTTGGAGAAAAAAAAAAGTCTGTTGCTCTGTTCATTTCACGATGACATGAAACACAGGCAAGGCTCAAATCCTGACAGTGTGCATTTTTATTTATCGATACATATAATTTTTATGCAACTAACTTTATGCAGGAGTAGATTAAATATCTATTACTGTAATTCCGATGATTTTTAATAAAGTAAAATTTACTTTTGTGCAACACCTAATTATTAATCATTGGAAGGTGTTGTATTATTTTAATGAAAATAAATGACCTGAATAATGTATGAATATATGAATATGTGAATAGTTAATTGCTCAAATGCAATGATATATGAAGTGTTTGGGTCAAAGTCTGTGGTCAAATACATGTACGTGGATCCAACTGCCCTGGAAATCCCGTGTATTCCTCTCTTTGCCATTTAATGAATAACAATCAATTGTATTTGGAACTTCACCTTTGTTAATCTTTAGGTTTAATCTTCTTATTAATAACTTGAAAGCTTTCTCTGAATTCAGAATTAATGGACAATTTCCCAGAACACCCTATTAACAGAATTGCATGTAGGGAACAACCATAGAACTAATGTAAAGTTGTGTGGTCACACCTGATGGGACTAAACCTACATTCTTCCACTGGCAAAGAGAAAGGGAAACTCAGAGGAAAAACGCTTTTTAAAAAGGATGACATCTCACATCAACATTAAAATCCAGTGAAGGACAGCCTACTAGGTTTTTATTTAATAACCAATGCTTCCATTCATTGTGAGATGTGATTTACCAATATTTACTTACTACCCACTATATTATAAACTAGACTTCTTATATCTCCCTCCAGCCTGCCTAGATCTGTTGATCACCAAATTTTTCCCATATTTTGTCTATACTCACTTTTATATTTCTAATAAACATCTAAGTTCAAGAGTGATACGCTCTATCCAAAGATTCCGATCCCATAACAGACTAGCTTCTCTCCAAAATGTAATATATCTCTACATAATGTGAAAACATAAAATAATAGGTATGTCTTAGTCTGCTCGGCCTGTTATAACAAAATGCTAAAGACTGAGCAGCTTAAACTACACTTATTTCTCACAGTTCTGGAAGCTGGAAGGTCTGAGATCAAGGTTGCCTGCAAATTCAGTTCTCAGTGAGGTCCCACTTGTAGACAACGTCCTTCTCAATGTGTGCTCACGTGGTCCTTCCTCGGTACATGCACAGGGAGAGAGAGAGATCTCACTGTCTTCCTCTTCTTATAAGATACTAACCCCCCGTGAGAGGCTCAGTCTCATGACCTCATATAATCCTAATTACCCCCCAATGGCCCAACCTCCAAATACCATCACATTAGGGGATGGAGGTTCAACCTATGTATTTGGAGGAGGGCAGAGTCAGCCCATTACAATGTTTATTAAAGTTTTGTTAAGCTATGTGAATAGAGCTTAATATCCATACTTTTTGTTTTCTTAATATCCACACTTCTTTTAAAAACATGACTGGATACTTACCATGTCCTAGAAACTGTAATAAATACAGGACACGGGAGCTCAAAACTGTTGAGTATGAGGGATTTGCAACTCTGTGGCAGAGAAATGCACATTAACCGATGATAGTGCTGGCTACAGTGTGTGTGTGTGTGTGTGTGTGTGTGTGTGTGTGTGTGTGTCTGTGTGTGTGTACTTATATAAGAATAAAAAGGAGAAACTAATTAATTATGACTGCAGAGACCACAGAAAGTTTACAATAGGTGAAAGTTATCTGGATCTTAATGCATGGGCAATGGAAAGTAGGGTTGAAAAATTTAGAAGGCAAAGCCAACTTGTATGCAAACGGATCATAGATTTTCTAAAACAACTTCCTTAGAACTGGTGAATAGTATTGTGAAGTTTTATCACAAAGTGCATGATGTTTTTGTACCCACATCCTTTTGGGTATTGAGAAAAGGTAAGAATGGAAAGAAAAGTTTGGACCAAACTCTACTGGGCCTTTTTGGCATGCCAAAGCTCTCGGACTGTGCCAGATGGGCAGTGGGAAACCAACTAAGTCTTCTAGATGGAGAATGAGTTAGGTGATCACATCGTTATAATACTAAAACAATAGCTACTATCCATGAAATGCTTTTGATGTACCTTATCCATACACTTCTATAAGTTTTACATGCAGTAACTTGTTTCATGCTTATAGTAACCTCTAAAGTGAAGGTTAGTATTTTCTTCAATTTATAGGTGAAGAGACTAAGTCTTGGAATCCCTTGTGTAAGATCACACAGGGTAAAAAGTGACAGATGCAAGTTTCAGTTTTTCTGACTCCAGGGACTGCGTCACTAACCTCTGCATTATATAAAATCAAATTTCTGGTTTACAAAATTCAAGGTACAAGTAAATGATTAAAATTTTGGTGATAGCCTCGTCTTCCGTTCAAATCCCTCACCTTGGACTTGGGATATGCTTGTTTTAGAGGTGGGGGTTGGAGCTGTGGAGGACAATGGACACCGACTGTACTTTTCTAAACATTTTCCTTGTACCTGAAAAAATAAGTAGAAGTGATAAGGGAAAGCTAAATAATACCTTCCATAAAAAATCTATTACTGCACTCCACTGCATTTAATGCTTGCTCTAAAAAATTATTGATATGCTCAATATCTTCCTTTTAATTCCTCAAGTAACTTCCAGAGAATTTAGGTGAGGTAGATAATAAAAGAGATAATAAGTGGTACATGAAAGGTGATGAAGTTTAAATTTAAGAACATACTTTAAAAACCTTTCTGATAAGCATTGACTATTTCAAAGCTCTTTTTTTTCAGTTCATGACACAAGAACAAAATGGCAGCATTAACAGAGATTCAAAATAGGTTCAAATTGAAAAAGAAGTTATATGATATACAGCCATAAAGAAGGATCTTCTCTCTGTTTTGATGTTCCATTTCTTATTCCTGGTGACCTTGAAACATCATCTTGATTCCATCACTTTTCTCTCCGATTATGATTTCCAAATTCAAAACTAGATCTGGAGTTTCATCCTGGTTCTTACATACCTTCTTCTTTCTGCAATTTTTTTTTTCATTGTGAAACTCCTTTCTCCTGATCCACGTTTAAAACCCTGACACAAATTCATCATTCTGCTCCCTTCTATTTAATACTTCATAAAAGAAGGTAACTTTTCACCAAGGGTTAGCACTATCATCCAACTGGATGGTAGAACTAATAAAAAGCCCATATCAACAGACTCTCAAGGTATCCAAGAGTTAAGTTACACAAGTTGTAAACAGTATGATTATTAGATGAAAATATGTTATTATTATCTCTTACAAATATTTCCAATTAATAACCATAACCCTACAAATCGACAAGTTGACAACCTAGAAAATTATTTACACTACTGTATATTTTTACATCAAATTATTATTTCAGTAGGCACCTAAGTTTTATATACAGTTCTAATCTGAGAACTTAACATAAACCTGAAATTGCAATGTGTCATTCAAAATTAGAAACTCCAGGTATGTATGGGAGTTTCCCTTCCTGTCACAGTAATTTGTTTGTCTTCTCAGTTCCCATATGCAGTTAGGTTACTTAAGTTAGGGTCGCCATGGAACAAGCACCACTAAAGGTAACTGAAACAAATAAGCAAGTGAGTAAGTAAACAAATAATCTCCTTGTGAAAATGTAGCATTTCTATTACACTAAAACATCCACCGTCCAATTATCAGTCCACTTTACTATTTTCTCTGTAATTCCTTCTAGTATAATGGCATAATTTAACAAATAGATCAATAATATTTAGCAAAGGCAAAACTAAGGTATTTAAAGTTCATAAATCAAATCTAAGAAATGCGCAATTGATTATGATATGAATATTTCCTATAATTAATGTGCTCCAGTGAAGGGAAACTACTGGGATTTGACTTAATTTTCAGATTTGAACATGCTGCATTTGGAGTGAATATTTCAACCATAATACAAAGAGGCATCAGCTTATACCTAGTTAGGGTGAGAGTCATACCATTGTATATGGCAATGTTCCACATACTTTATGTCTATTTTTAAATACCCACAGCTCTTTAGTATGGAAATTTGAATTCCAGGCCCTAAGCAAAATAAAATGTTTATCGTTATCCGATTGATTTTTTTTCTAAAACATCAAAAACATTTATCACCCCTGAAGTCTTTCATACCAAAATAAAAATAGTTTCCTATTTTAAGACATCTTACATGGATAAGGCACTTGAGTTTAAAATCAATGTAAACTGCCTAATTAACCAATACCACACATTCATAACTTAAAAGGGAGAATTTTAGGGTTTGGCTTAATGTGCGTTTTATACTAAAACTGTGATAACACATAATTTTGAACTGATGTTAGCCTTCTATAATTTGGTGGCAGAGCCTTATTTGATCATCTTTGGAAGTATTCAAAAATCTGGGTAATAGAATCCAAGTGAAGATGAGCTAAAATCTTAAAGGATGTTTTGTGTAGAATTATTGCATGATGATATAAATCCATTCACATATAAAATTTTATGTAGAATTGTTGCATAATAATGTAAATCCACTCACATATAAAACTGTATATGCCGGGGCGCCTGGGTAAGCTCTGTTGGTTGGGCCTCCAACTTTGGTTCAGGTCATAATCTCGCCGTCTGTGGGTTCCAGCCCCACGTGGGGCTCTGTGCTGACAGCTCGGAGCCTGGAGCCTGCTTCAGGTTCTAGGTCTCCCTCTCTCTCTGCCCCTCCCCTGCTTGTGCTCTGTCTCTCTCTCTCAAAAATAAATAAACATTAAACAATTAAAAAAAACTGTATATGTCTGGATATACATAAATGTATTTTTTTTTAAGTCAAAGGAAAGGAGTGAAGGATTACATATCAAATTCTTAAAGGTGATTCCTCCGGAAAGAATGGATGTGTATGCATATATGTCTGTAGGTTTAGAAAGAATTTATACTCCTCTATTTTCATTTTTTATAAAAAAATTTATTTATTGATTTATCACTCGTTTAATACTCTTTAAAAATGACTTCAAGTCAAGAATGTATAATTTCTCATAAATCAGAATGAGAAGGTAATCAAGACCATTTTCAGTCAATTCTTCTATGTTACAAATTCATCGAGGGCAGACAATTGGTTCCATTTATATATGCACTCCCCTGATGATAGTGAAATAATTTATACATAACAGGTTCTTGATAATGACATATTTGGTGAGTGAATAAACAAACACAAGCCACCAGCAGGTAGTGATCAGGAAATCCGTGTCATTATCACAGAGAAGCCACTGTGAACTGTAAAAATAAGGACATGTGACAGGAGATCATCACCATGATTACAGTTTGAGAGCAGAGTTCCAGTTCTCGGGTTCGAGGACTTGGAAGAGAAATAAAGTCCTGGAGAAACCAATAGAGAAACTCAGGCAGGGGAGTAAGAAGACATAAATTCTGTCCCTACAACTCTTAAGCGGATCTTGAAACTGAAGTCTGACTATAATAAACAGGGTTTAAAAAAAATAAACATCTATCTACAGATGGCATTGATTCAGTGCTGAGCCCAAAGAAAAGAATAAAGTTCTTTTTGTATTACTGTTCCCAGTAATTCCCTAGTCATAGGGCCTTGGGTCAATGTGAAGCCAGTCACCAGAAATTAAGCCATTGCAGGAAATCTAACAGGGTAAAGAGACGAGAAGAGACAGACTCCAAACCTCAAATGTATGAGATATAAGTAGGAGAACCATGGAGGATTTCTAGGTCAAACTATTCTGTGTGACACTATAATGGTGGATACATGTCATTCATTACACATTTGTCCAAACCCACTAAGGGTACAACACCAAGAATGACCTTAATGTAAACCACGCAATTTGGCTGATAACGATGTGTCAATACAGGTTCATCAGTTATGACAAATACACCCTCTGGTGAGAAATACTGATAGTGGGGGGTTGTGGGGAGTGCAGAGAATATATGGGAAATCTCTGTTCCTTCTGCTCAATTGTGCTATGAACCTAAAATGGTGCTAAAAAACTAAGTCTGTTGCAAAAAGAAAGAGACAGAAATGGGAAATTAGCAGTAGAATAATAAAGATGAGGGCAGGTGATTCCTTTTTTTTTTAAGTTCACTTATTTATTTTGAGAGAAAGAGAGAGAGAGCGTGGAGGAGGGGCAGAGAGAGAGGGAGAGAGAGAATCCCAAGCAGGCTTTGTGCTGTCAGTGCAGAGCCTGACACAGGGCTCAATCCCACAAACCGTGAGATCATGACATGAGCCAAAATCAAGAGTCACATGCTTAACTGACTATGCTACCCAGATGCACTGAGGACAGGTGATTCTAAGAATTTTTCATTGGTAAAAATGTTCCATACCCTAGAATAGAGGCTAGAGGCAACCATTTAATGTTTTGGACGTGTCCCAAGTTTTGTCATTTTTTCCCCACTTCTATTACTATTTTCACAATTCAAAGCTAACTCTCTCTTGACAATAGTATTTCAATCATGTACTAACTGGCCTCTCTGGGTCCAGTCTTTCCCTCTTCCAGTTCATATGCCATACTTCTTCAGATTTACCTTTCACAAATTTCTAACATCACTGTCCGATTTGAATGTCTCAGTGACTTCGTACAATGCACCGAAGGAAATCCAATTTATTAACATGTCTTAGTAGGTCTCAGCAGGTTAAATGTTCAGTCACCACTTAGTTTACAATAAGGGAATAAATAAAATAATAAGATTATAAGTACAACACACAACACACACACACACACACACACACACACACACACACACACACAATGGAATATTACTCAGCCCTAAAAAGAATGAAATCTTGTCTTTCACAACAACACGGATGAACCTGGATGGTATAATGCTAAGTGAAATAAATCAGACAGAGAAAGACAAATACCATTTGATTTCACTCAAATGTAGAATTAAAGAAACAAAACAAATGAAGTAACAAAGAAAAAAAAGAGACAAACAGGCTCTTACACATAGAGAACAAACTGGTGGTTTCCAGAAAGGAGGTGGGTGGGAGGATGTGGGAAATAGATAAAGGAGATTAAAAGTACACTTACTATGATGAACACTGAGAAATGTGTAGAACTGTTGAATCACTATATTGTATACCTGAAATTAATATAACACTGTATGTTAATTATACTTAAATCTTAAAAACAATACAATAAAATCTGGTAGATTAAAAAAAAATTTAAACAGTAAATCAGAAATAGAAAACAACATAATTAATTCTAAGGAAGAGACTGTCTCCTGATGAGTGCCTTATAAAGAAACATGGACATGATTGGCCTAGAGGCTGAAAAATTATGCCTGACTGAAACAATTACTTTAAAATATGTTCACTTTAAGAATCAAAGTAGACCATATAACTAATTTGGGGCCAAACTGAAGAGTATATACAAAATAGATATAACCTCTTAAAGAAGAGGAAATCTCAATTAGATTTTTCTGATCTAGTCAAATGATAAACTAGCCATCTGCAACACAAATACCCCAATGTGTGAGTTCTAGTTGCATCTTGACTTGGCCAGAGGAATTAAAGGTAGTGGATTCTGTTTACTCCAACCTGACCAGATGGCTATTGATGGGTATAATAAAATCAATCCTGATTTTAAACTAATAAATTAATAAATAATAATAATAAAACAAGGATATTAATAAAAAGAGGCCGGGAGGGCGGTAAATAATGGCATTACAGCCTTTCCCCATGCTTGCTACAAAGGACTATGTTCCCAGTCTGAGCATCTTCCCTCAGGATGGGTGTGACTGGTGGCAGACGATGTTGGTGGTCATTGGATTATGATTCTGCTGTCAGTGATTATCTTCAGTTTCTAGTACAAAAGGTCCAAGTTGAGGCTCAAAATTTATGCACACCAGAATATATGCACTCGAGTAATCCCACTCCACAGACTCTTTCTGTTACTTGCACTTCCCTTTACTACCACCAGGGGGTGAAGGTTGATTTCTCACTGACATTTCTTCCTTGGTGACACTTATTAAAAGCCAGTCCCTAATTGTTAGTGGCTCATCATTTTAGTAAAACAGAAAATGTTTAGAAAAAAAAAAACTAGATATTAAAATGTTCTAAACTTAGCACTCATTGATTATTCCGAGGTGGTCATTTTTTCTCTTTCATTCTACTACTTAGAATAGGCAAATTTGATCTTTGCTTTCCTTTACCTCGTGGCTAGTATACTATAATGCTTAAGATTATGGACTCTAAAATCAGACCACCTGAGGTCAATCTTTGTTCATGTACTCACTGGCCATGTAATCTCATGGCCAAGCTGCTTGTCCTCTGTGATTTCAATTGTTGTATCTCTAAGGTGGCAAGAATGATAGATTCTACTGCCTAGTTTCTTTTAAGGAGCACAAGAGTCAATACTTGAGAAAAACAAGCATTGCCAGGCATATCAGATAAGACCTCTCAAGGTGAGAATTTCACAAATTGCAATCTAAGGGGTCCTCTATCGATATTTAATTACTTCTATTAACCCTTCTAGGGAAATAAAGGTTATCAACAACCCCTACATTGGTACAAACAATGGTCAAGACGTCATCTTACTTGACGCATCAGGACTGGGAAACTCTCTTCCCACTTGGCTTCCTTATACCCACTCTCCTGGACCACCTACCATTACTTCCCCTAGTCCATCACTGATTCTCCTTTTCTCATGATATGCCGACAAGGGGGTGTCCTAAGATTCAGTGCTCAGACTTTTCTCTTTTCTCCCTTATTTATCTCATCCAGACCATGATTTCCTAGCCCTTTATCAGACGATGCTTCCTAAATTTAAATCTCCCACACAGAACTTTCCCTTGAACTTAAAATTCACCTATCCACTTACTCCCTGAAAATCACCATGTGGACGGCTAATGATAGCCCACATTTAAATTTTTCTTCACTGAAAATCTGATCTTTCCCAATACCTGTTTCACTCACAGTTTTTCTGATGTTATTGTACAGCAACAACATCCTTTTAGTAGTTTTGGATAAGAGCCTTGGAAACATTCTGGGTTCCTCTTTTCTCTAAAGCCATATATCTAAACTGTCAGTAAATTTTGTTGCTTCTATTGTCAACACACACCCCAAATCTGACCACCTCTGTGCACTGCAACCAGCCTGGTCCAGGCCACCATCATCTCTTGCTTGATTACTTGGATAGCCTCCAAATTAGACTCCCTGCTTCTACCTTTCCACCATCAGTTCACAGCTTAGCAGTGATTAGTGCTTCTAGAATATAATTCCATTCATGCCACTCCTCTGTTCACACTCTGCTGATGACTGTCGTTGTCACTCAGAGTGAAAATCAAAGCCTCTTCCTGGTGATGTAGGCTGCCCCTGACCCACTCGTTACCTCTCTGAACTTCTCTTCTTCCTCTTCTAATAACTAAGAAGAATTAATATAATTCCGTGTATACATAAAATAGATTAGCCAATACAAACAATTTATCTGTAACATAAAATGAAAGAACCAAACAAGCTGTAATGCTTTGTAGAGGTTGATGGGGAGTGGGAGGGAGGGGAGGGTGGGTGATGCATATTGAGGAGGGCACCTTTTGGGATGAGCACTGGGTGTTGTATGGAAACCAATTTGACAATAAACTTCATATATTGAAAATAAAATAAAATAAAAAAATAAAGCCAAGGAGACAGGAAAAGAGCTTCTGTCCCCTCCAAAATCAAAAAAAAAAAAAAAAAGAAAAAAAAAAAGAAAAATAAAAGAAAGCTGATGACATTATTTGAGTGCCTGGACAATGATGACCAAAGTTCACTACTTGAACTTCCTAGTTATATGAGCCAATAAATTTCTCCACTTACACCTTTAAAAAAAATGTGGGGGCCTTCTTAAATGTACATGTAGAATGTATGGAATATATAGAAATTGTATTCAATAACTTTATTGATTTTCTTGAAGACCACTTAAGGGAGTAATACATTAAAATGGCTTTGAAAAGGCAATTAAAGTTTTTACTACTTTGTCTTTCTTATGCTGTCTTTGCAGAAAACAAGGGAAGGGAAGGGAAGGGAAGGGAAGGGAAGGGAAGGGAAGGGAAGGGAAGGGAAGGGAAGGGAAGGGAAGGGAAGGGAAGGGAAGGGAAGGGAGGAAGAAAGAGAGAGAGGGAGGGAGAAGAGTATGAAGAGAAAGTGGGGGGAGAAAGAGAGTGAGCAAAGAAAGAGGAAAGATCTGCAAATATAAATAAAGCTGTATGCCAACATACATTGAATTATTTTACACGATATTCTTATTTTTGAAATACATAGCGCAACAATTCATTCCAAGACAAATTACAGTCACACAGGAATCCTAAGTGTTTGTAGAACCACTTACACATTCAAACAAATTGCAAAGCATGTTAAATTACACCAAATATTTCAATTTTGATACCTACTGACACACCACAAGAGTTCCCTAATTAAGGAATTCTTGCTGATGATGACTGCCATAATAGCTAACATCTTCCAAAATGAGTTATCTACAGAGAACCTGCAAACAGTTGGCCAATGTACACTTCTACTTATGAATGATTTTTATCTAGAATCCCATGTAGACTGGTCAGCCATATGCAAGTATGTAATTCCTGATGGGGGTGTTTTCTTTGTGTTTGAAAATGAGAGCAATCCTGTCCAAATGCCATACCTGCGGGTTATTAATTAATTTCACATTCACCATTATTAAAATATAATTACCCATGATTGAATGTGTTAATGAAAAACAAGTACTTGTCACTGGCAAATAGCATCAAAAGAGCAAGAGGGCATTGAAGGCCACATAACCAAAAATACGATCCATTTGTCTTCTCTTTGAAGAATCCAGTCATGCTAGCAACATGCCACAATATAACTAAATAAACTTGGTTTATTTGTGGGAGAAACATAAAGGAAAAGCAATGACAATGTTTTGGTTTTGATTTTCTTTAAATACTCAAAAAATTCTTATAATACCAAACATGTCTAGAAACATAGGATAATATTCCTCATGTATGGAAAATATGAGAAATACAGCTAAATTTAGAAAAAGTCACATAGTCTGATAAAATATACTGGGGGAATTAGTTCAGGCCATAGGATGAATTGATCACATAAATCTCTAGCAAAATATATTAATAGCTACAGTAAAATCCAATAAAACAAAATTAGCATCCTATGCCTCAGGGCACATTCGACTTCTCTTACACATCCATTTCCAACACCATGTCAGCTTGAGGCCCGCTGTCTGCCAGGAAAGAGTTTGTGTCCAAGATATGCATTTTTCTCAAATAAGGAAGCTTTCTAACATTGAAAAACTCTGTATTAGAACTGTACAAAGCTTGCTTCGAATCACCATGTGGTCATATAACGAGGGAAAAACTTTACGTTTCCTCGCCTTCCTATGATGAGTCTAAGAAAAACCTACAACAAAAATAATGTTTTTAATTGTGGTATAATATCTCCAGGGGTATGTCCATTAAATGAAAGAATACAGTGAAGATATTTTAAAAACTGTACAACACTAAAATGTTAGTATGACTATCATTTTATTTACAAGAAAAAAATCTAAGACAGGGACTTTGTAATGTAGAGTTGGCCAACAAAACATTACTGCTTGTCCTAAAATAAAAGTTTAGATGAACGATCAGAACTCTGGTATTTTTACAGAGTGCTCTTTTGCTGATATATTAAACCTTCTGATAGTGTTATTAAATTATTATTCAAAAGCTGACTTAAGTTACTGACTGAACAGCTAGTCTTCAGAATGCTTTGCATAAAAGATCTACATTAGTTGTCTTCTACAATGAGAACAGAATCTGTACCTTCTCAAATAGATCAAGTAGAGTTTACAGAAAGCCATTTTGTTTTTTCTTAAATCTCATTATTTAGGGTCTGGACATCAAGTACCTCAGGCAAACTGAAGTCATCTCTTGGTAATGAAATGAAAGGCTACACTACCTCTAAAGACCAAGACATGGCAGGAATATTCACTGTCAAGAACCTGAAGGAAGAGTGGAGTAAACCATGGGGTTGACGCGATTTTTCCTAACTGTATCTTATTTGTATTTTCTTGCCCTTTTTAAACCTTTAATGAAGTCCTATTAAAATATTGTAGCCTGGCATACACTTTGCAACAGAGAATTGAGACTGGTGTCTCCTTCCAGTACCTACTTCTTAGGCCCAAAGTAAATCTTCCCTCACATCAGGAGGATGGTGACAGTGGTAATATACGGTCATAATATTCTCCAAAAAAAAAAAAGAGGGGGGGAGACAAAAACCTTTCTGACACACAAGAAAAAGAGTATCATTATAATACGTTATTAGTAGACAAGCAGGGGCAAAATAGGCAAGTAGCTTTCCTTTCAGCAAAAGAAGACAACTGGGTTTTGATGGAAAAGAGTTGGGGTTTTTTTCTTATTTGTTTAAAGTAGGTTTTTTTCATAACACCCTAAATCTAGATGTAAAGTTAGTAAGAAACAAGACTAGAAGGAATTTATACATATACGTATTTGGAATCAGTCTTTCACGGTTTAGCATGTGATTTGGACAAGCTGAAAAACAATGTTTGCAGATTGAGGACAACATCCAATTCATCAGGAAGATCTTGGGCTGTACCTTTAAAATATATTCAGAATCCAAACACTGATCAACAGCTTCCCTTCTATGGCCTTGGTAATCTACTGCAAAGACCTCCTGATGGGTCCACTTCCAGTCTGTTTTTAGCATGGCAGCCAAAATGATCACTTAAAACGGAAGCCCTGTCATGCCATTCCTTCAGTGAAAACCCTGAAATGCCTCATGGAAGCCATATGATCTGCACCCCTGCACACCCACCCCCCACCCTGTATGTCTCTACCTCCCTCATCTACCATTCTTGCAATTGATGACTTTATTCACTCACCGTCCTCCAGTGACAATAACCTCCTCGTTCTTCCTCAACTGTGCCAAATAGGCTCCCATCAAAGAGTTTGTCATATTGTTTTTCTACCCAGAAAAATCTTCTTTCCTCCCACATATTTATAAGGCTAATTTCCTCCTTCAAGTATTGGATTAAAGTCACCTCCTCGATAATACTATCCGGATCCACTCTCCTCACCTACATCCAAATCTTTCTTAACTTGTTCTCATTTTCCATTTTCCAAAGAACTTATATTTTTCTATTATGCTACATAACTGCCTATTTATTATGTTCAGTATTTATCAGCAATTCTGTCTATCACTCACTACAATATAGGTTCTACAAGGGAATAGACTTTTGTTTATTACTACATTAAAGCATTTAAAACAATGTCAGATAGCTAATAAGCACTCAGTAACTTGTTGCCTAATAAATTTAAGGAAACAACAGAAGACGATCCAGATAAGACCAGAAAGGACAGCATCTTAATCCCAACAAAAAATTCCAAATTATTGCAAAAAAAGAAGGGTTTGTTTTTTGCATTCATTCTTTTAACCCGCATGTATTGGGTCTAACTATGAGTCAGACAGAGTTGTAGGTGCTGGGGATATAATGGGGAGCAAACAGTAACATGCCCCCTAATTGCTTGAACTTGTGTACTAGAGGGAGAAACAAAAATTAAAGAAACACAAAATCTCATTTGTTGTAATAAAATCAGTGTCTTACAGGGGGATCTGACCTAGGGAGAAATGCCAGGGAGGCTTTCATAAGGAAGTAACAATTGAGCTTAAATCTGAGGGATAAGAATGATTTAATAGAGAGGAGGAAAAATCATTTTTGAGAAAATTGTGTAGCATGTTCACTCTGTGGTAAAAGAAAACACAACACTTACAAGGCACTGAATTCATGCCAGTTGTGGCCAGAACTTAAAAGACAAGGTGAGGGTAGAGAGCTAAATAGTCCCTAGTCATGTAACTTGACAGGTCTGCTCATGAACCTTGTAAATCAAGTTGAAGATTTTCATCTTTGGCTGAGAGAAATGGGAAACTGTTCAAGGGTGTGTCTGTGTGTGCATGCAAGTATGTATGAGAGGAGACAGGGGCTAGTTGTTGATAAGATCAAGTTTTGTTTTGAAAATGGTATTGTGATAATGGGATACATGTAAGAATGAAGTCGAACCCCATCCTCACACCTTATACAAAAATTAATACAAAATGGATCGCAGATTTAAGTGTAACACTTAGAGGTACCTGGGTGTCTCAGTTGGTTAGGCGTCTGACTTTGGCCCAGGTCATGATCTCATGGTCTGTGAGTTCAAGCCCCACATTGGGCACTGTGCTGACAGCTCTGGAGCCTGGAGCCTGCTTCAGATTCTGTGTCTCCATCTCTCTCTGGGCCCTGTCCCCACTGGTGTCTCTGTCTCTCGCTGTCTCTAAAAAATATAAATAGACACGTAAAAAATTTTCAATGTAACACTTAGACGATGATATATGAGTAAAATGTTGGGGCACCTGGGTGGCTCAGTCATTGAGGCAACCAACTCCTGATTTCGGCGAACGTCATGATCTCATGGCTTCATTAGATCGAGTCCCACATCGGGTTCTGCACAGTCACTATGCACAGGACCTGCTTGGGATTCTCTATCTGTCCCTCTGTCTCTACCCCTCCCCAGCTAGATTCTCTCTCTGTCTCTCTCAAAATAAATAAATAAACTTAAAAAAAAAAAAGAGTAAAACGTTATGACCTTGATTTAGGCAAAGGCTTTTTTAAACATGATATCAAAGGCACAAGCAACAAAAGGAAAATGTGATAAGTTGGACATGGTCATCAACATTTAAAACTCTGGAGATTCAAGGACTACCCTCAGAAATGTGGGGAAAAAAAAACCTACATTCTGGGAAAAAACATAAGAGATCTATGTAGAATACACAAAATTTATAACTCAACAAAAAGGCAACTGGATTTAAAAATTGGCAAATGATTTGAATAGAAACTACTCCAAAGATGATATGCAGGTGGCTTAGAAGCAAAAGCATGCGCCACATCTTTAGTCACTAGAGAGATGCGAATCAAAGCCACAGAGAGATGCCAATTCATATCCACGAGAGTAGCTTCGATCAGAAGGCGCATAACAAACGTTGGTACGGATGTGAAGAAATCAGAATGCTCACAGGTTGTTGGTGGGAATATAAAATGGTGCGTGCTTTGGAAAATCTCCCACCAGTTCTTCATAAAATTAAATAGAGACTGTATCATCCAGAAATGTCCCTCTAATGTATACACCAAAGGGATTTGAAAACATACATCCTCACAAAAAGTTGGTCACAAAAATACTGCTGTCCTTAGCAGTATTATTCATAATAGCCAGAAATGGGAAAAGATGTCTATCACCTGATTAACAAATAAACAAGTATAATATAATCATACAATGGGGCACGATTTGTCCATACATGATATGCTACATGCATGAGCAATCATGGATGAGTTTTTTAAACATCATGCTAAGTGAAAGAAGCTACTTACAAAAGGTCACCTATTGGGGCGCCTGGGTGGCACAGTCGGTTGAGCGTCCGACTTCAGCCAGGTCACGATCTCGCGGTCCGTGAGTTCGAGCCCCGCGTCGGGCTCTGGGCTGATGGCTCAGAGCCTGGAGCCTGCTTCCGATTCTGTGTCTCCCTCTCTCTCTGCCCCTCCCCCGTTCATGCTCTGTCTCTCTCTGTCCCAAAAATAAATAAACGTTGAAAAAAAAAATTAAAAAAAAAAAACAAAAGGTCACCTATTTTACGATCTTACTCATGATGCACCTAGAAGAGGCACTTATAGAGCCAGAAAGTAGTTTTGTGGTTCCCAGGGTCCGGGAGGGGTTGGGGGGAAATTCAGAGCGACAACTAATGGATACAGAACTTCTCTTTCTAAACGTCTTCTCTTTCTAAATTGATTAATGTCTGGTACATCTCTGTGCATATATTAAAATAACACTGAGGGGTGCCTGGGTGGCTCAGTCAGTTAAGTGTCCGATTTCAGCTTGGTCATGATCTCACAGTTTGTGAGATCAAGCCCCACATCGGGCTCTGTGCTGACAGCTCAGAGCCTGGAGCCTGCCTCAGATCCTGTGTCTCCCTCTCTCTCTGCCCCTCTCTGTTCATACCATGTCTCTCTGTGTCTCTCAAAAATGAAAAAATGTTACAAGTATTTTTAAATAACAGAAAAATAAAATAAAGTCGCATGAGTCGTACGTTTTAAGTGAGTGAATTGTATGGTAGGTGAGCTATAGCCCATAAAGCTGTCATATTGTTTAAAAGCTACTTGCTGATGGTCCAGACGGTATCCAGACTGCCCGGTTGTGAGTCCCTCCAGCGCATCTGGTTGAACGTGGGCTCTTCGCTTAAACCGGCTGTGATTGCGGTACCTACCTCGGAGGCCTGTGGTTGGGTCTACAGGAGAGAGCACTTCTCAAATGCTCTACTCCAGTGTTAGCCCTAACCAGGTTAGCAGTCACTGGCCTCCGCACTTCGGCACCCTCAGCGATGCATGCCTATACTAGCCAGCTCCACCCGAGCTCACTAAAGTGCAAAATACCATTTTGCAAATATCACAAATCGTTTTAAAATACTACTTTGGGGGCGCCTGGGTGGCGCAGTCGGTTAAGCGTCCGACTTCAGCCAGGTCACGATCTCGCGGTCCGTGAGTTCGAGCCCCGCGTCGGGCTCTGGGCTGATGGCTCAGAGCCTGGAGCCTGTTTCCGATTCTGTGTCTCCCTCTCTCTCTGTCCCTCCCCCGTTCATGCTCTGTCTCTCTCTGTCCCAAAAATAAATAAACGTTGGAAAAAAAAAAATTTTAAATACTACTTTGTTTCTCACATGCAACTATATAAATAAATTCTCCACCCACGTATAGACAAAAACCCACAGCAAGAGAGAAACTTAAAATCACTATGTACCCTGCTCAAAATAGGAACGTCTATGAAGAAAAACCAAAAACATTACTGGAAAATAAAAAGTAAGTCTTAGCTAAATGGAGAGATTTACCGTGTGTCTGGATGAGGAGACCAAACACTGTAACTTTTTTTTAATAGTATATGTTTCCAATACAATTACAAGTCACTTCCTTATTTAGCTATAAACTTCACCTGGAAAAATAAAGAAGCGATAATAGCTAAGAACATTTGGGAAGAGTAATAAGGAGGGACATGCCTTTCTGGATATTGAAATATTGTAAGCTATAAAATAATTAAAACAGGGCTGTACAAAACAACCCAGTCTAATAATTCAGTACAATAATAATCTGGTGCAATACCAGTTTTAACGGGCAAATTAATAGACTACAGTAAAGTGCCATAAAATAGACCTTAACTGTTTATAAACATTGATTTCATGCTGAAGAAACTATCACAAATCAATGGAGAAAGGACGGACTACTCAGTTAATAGTGTTAACACTTTAAACTAAAATCTGTTTCACATTGACAAAACAGTGAATATTTAAATAAATTATTTAAAAAATAAAATTTAAAGAAGTATTTAGCTCACTGCTGAACTGGAAGCAATTTGCTAATGACCAAAACAACCAAAGCAATTACAAAAGATGTGAACACACAGTAACCAAAGCTTCTTAATGCCAAAAAAGAACATTACATAAAATTTAAACTTGATGTAAAAATAGGAAAGTATGCCAAGGTTAATGTTGTTTGTATACACACACACACACACACACACACAAAATTTTAAAATATGTGAAAAATAGAAAAATGTAATAATAAATAGGTGATTGGGCAGAAAAGCAAATAAGAAAATATAATTGTTTAATGAACAAAAATCTTCAGTTTCTGTAGTTACTGCAGTGACTGAAGAAAAACATACTTGAACATATAAAATATATTTTTTAAAACATTATCCAGGGCTCATGAGGAGGAACAGGGAATATAAATTAGTTTGAACATCTGGAAAGCAGTCAGCAGTTTGTATCAAGAGACTTTAAAATGTGTATAACATTCAACTTAATTATTCTAATTCTGATATCTTTTCTAAGTACATCATTAGATACGTAGACACAAAAATATGTTAAAATATCCTCATTACAGTCTTCTTACTGTAATAACAATCTTGTTATGAATTATATACATAACATATATAAGATATATAATTTATATATAAATTATAAATTATACACACATATATATACATATATATACAACAGTCAAATTTTCAATACTTAGTAAATAGTTCATTTAATTAGGGCAAATCTATAAAAAAAATTCTTTCAGTACCAACAATGGGTTTCTGAAGAATTTTCATGTCACGAGAAAATTTTCACAATATATTAACTCGTTAGAAAAACACTATGTGAACTAAGAATTCGATCGCAGCTTGGGCATAGGAAATATATTGAACAGAAATATACAAAATGCAAACATGCTAATGATGTCTATCTTTGATGAGTACAAAGTGATTTTTAGTCTTTCTTAATCTGTTCTCTATTTTCTACAATTAGCAGCTATTCCTGCCCGAACACCGCAGCGGAAAGTAGCTTTTCTGAATATCTATTGTGCTCTTGCTTCAACAATTTTTCCTTATTTTCTGCTACTTTGCGATTATTAAAATGTGACTGTGAGATGCAGAATTACTTTGAATTTAATTAAAAGACAAAGCAATTATTTTGGCACTAGCAAAACTACGGTGAAATTGATTTTTATGTTGCCGACTCCGTTATCAACATGGATGAGTTTACGATTCATAAATAGTAATTTTTGAGTCTATTAGTACATCCACATCATGATATTTTCCCCCAACTCTGTCAAGCAATAAATGCTCAAAGAAATAAGTCTAAAAATTATGATTTACCCTTTCTTTAATTTCACACCTTTAATTGGTACTGATTAGGGGGGATATGTTCAAAAAGCTTATGAACAAACTTGAATTCGAATTGAAATTTGTGAGCTTGAAGTACACATATTTAAATTACGGACACATACAGAAATACCTTGTTTTACCGTGCTTCCCTTCATCGTACTTCCCAGACAGCGCATTTGTTACAAACTGAAGGTGGTTGACAACCCCGCTTTGAGCCAGTTTCCAGAGCCATTTTTCGAATAGCATTTGCTCATTACGTGTATCTGTGTCACATTTTGGTAATTCTCACAATATTTCAAACTTTTTATTATTATTATATGTGTTTCGGTGATCTGTGATTAGCGATTATGACCCACTGAAAGCTCAGATAATAGCATTTTTTAGCAATAAAGTATTTTTTTAATTACGGCATGTACTTTATTTTTTCAGATAAAATGCTATTGCACACTTAGTAGACTATAGAGTAAACATAACTCTTATATGCACAGGGAAACCAAAAAATGCACTTGACTCATTTTATAAGTGATATTCACTTTATCGTGGCGGTCTGGAACCAAACACGCAATTCCTCAAGGGAGGCCTTGAAATCTGTCTGGACAAAACCACTTTGTAAACAGCAACGAGGTAGAATGTAATACTAATTAATTTGCATTTGCTTAAATTCAAATGCAAATTAAGGACAGAGGATTTCTTCAGATCCCTGTTTCCATTTTAACTAACAATCATCACAATGATGTGACATGGGCATTTCGCTCACATGTGATATTACTTTCAAATAAACAAATACTGCAAAAATAAATTATACAGAACACTTTTTGGTTAAACCATGTAAGTAAGATAAGTGACAGATAATCATTACCTTTCCTGTTCCTTTACCCCTCCCAACCACATCCCCCCCCCCAAAGCCAAATATTTTGGGCAAATTTAAACACTAAAATGAGGGTAATATTTAGTTGAAACCCCCTCCTTCTCCTAACCCTAAACCCTTTTTTTTATTATTCAGTAGAATAGCCATAATAGCCAAAGGGATTGAAACAGTATCAACAGCTTAATCTAATCTAAATTTAAGTCCCTTGACTCGCTTATCGGCCTGCATTCCTTAAATATTTTGTTAGAACTTGCTTTAATGAGAATAAATGTCCAAGCATGATTTTTAAAAAGACATTTACACATTACGGTGAAATCTTGTGAAAGATTGGTTCAGCAGACCTTTACAGTCTTTCATTATCATCTAAGCTATTTCAGAAATTGGCTATTGCCCCCCCCTTTTTTTTTTTGGTAATTTACAGTGCATATTGTTACAAGTTAGATTGTTTTGCCCATCTCGTTTTTATTCCAAGTCTATTTCCCCTGAGCAGTCAAAACTACTGTAGTGTAACATTTATTACCATCTACTTTTTATTACTCCTCAATCCCATAGCTATGCATCACTTCTTTGAATTTTTCTCATTAAAATTAATACATGTATATGTTTCAATCCTATGTTTCATGTCATATCCTATTGGACTGGCGAAAACGATATTAATAAATCGATTCATGTTTGCAGGGTTTCCATCCCTCTCCTTTTTCTCTCTCTCTTCCTCTTACTTAAGCCAGCATCCTTAAAGTATAGAAATGATTGGATTTTCATTAAGTCTGCTAACTACGTCTTTCCACGTTACAATGAGCAGCTATCACTTAGAAAATGTCAATAACCTTAGAAGTCAAACCATGCTGATTCGTTTCCATTGAAGCATGGGAAAAACTATTCCTCTGGATTTATTAGCTTGGTCATATTGAGAACATTCAAAAACAATTAAGCTTTTGAATATGGACAAGAGCCATGAGGAGTGTGCAAAGTGCACTATGTTGAAAACTGAAACTGTGGCTTCTTTTCATGGCTCTATCCCTGACCGACTTTGTGAGCCTTGAAGACAGGCCCATTTTCAGGTCTTTCCGGGATCTGGGATTCATCTGTAAAGATAATATGTGATGACGACTTCAAAAATTTTATTCGATTATTGTTGGGGAAATGTAATCAGAAACAAAATCTTTCAACCCACAAAAAAAGCAGATAACATAAATTTATATCTATCTATAATATCTAGTTATTATATATATATATATATATATATATATGGGTTTCCTCCACTATCTGTTCCTATGAAAATGTTCATAAGCCAAAATGGCAAAAAGCAAAGAAATAATTACCATTAATCTATATGGAAAAATATTTGAGTGTTCCTAGACTCAAGAAGAAAAAAAAAAAAAACACCCCTCTTAGGTTTTTACCTTAGATCACCTCTTGCTAATGGACACACAAAACAAATTGAGACAAAGCAGAGATGCTCACAGAGATTTCAAAGCTCTGGTGGCCTGATGCTGAGGTGCTGAGTGTATGGCCCCAGGTACAGAGCTTGGTGGCACTCTCACTGCCCCACATGCACACTGTTTCTCTAACAGTTCATGCCAAAACCAATACCGCACACCATTTTTGTGTTCTTTTTTCATAAAAGGAAAAATCCTCTTTGATTTATTTTGGTTGGCAAAACAGGTAATAATGCAGGTCTGTCAGAAAAACAAAGTGGCATAACATAAACTTTCAAAAGCAGGGACACCTGTATATTATGTATACTGGGGGGAAGGCAGGAGGGAGGGACAAAGGAGGGAGAGAGAGAGAGAGAGAGAAAGAGAGAGACAGAGAGAGAGTTACTATAGGAATTGGCTCCCATGATTATGGAGGTCAGGAAATCCCAAGATCTGCCATCTATAGGCTGGACAATGAGGCAAGCCTGTGTTATAATTCAGGCCAAGTCCAAAGGTCCAATAACCGGAAACAATGATTCCAAGGGCAGAGGAAGACAGATGTCCAAACTTAAGAAAGAGAGCAAATTCCTCTGCCTTTTTTTCTACTCAGTCTCTCGGTGGACTGGACACTGCCCACCTGCATACGTGATGGAGATCTTTACTCAGTCTACTTATTCAAATGGTAATCTCTTCCAGAAATATGCTCACAGACATACCTAGAAATTATATTTTACCAGATATCTGGTGTTCCTTAGCCCAGCCAAGATGACATATAAAATTAGTCATCACAGCACAATAAAAATAAAATGTTCTTGCCATGGTCTATAATGTCCTAAAAAAAGTGTAAATGTGTCTAAGAAAGAAACTTGCGGAAGAATAACAGACTGAAAATACACAAACACACCGATAAGAATCTGTCAGTGATGGACATATCACAAAAGGTCCAGTGTGGTGACAAGACAATCAGGAAGTAGGTGAAAGGGAGGAAGTATAAGGGAGCCACTCTAATCCTTGAAAGCTCAGTGATAATTTTAAGACTCCTTGGGCTTTCAATGAATCATAGGTCATCACTGAAGTTGCTGGGAGTACTGACCTATGTTCAATTACACCTGTCCTCCTAAAATCTTAGATTCAATAAAGAAAAAAATCTCGGTCTGTTATTCACTTTTCATTGATGAAATAATACATGTATTTGGAAGGACAATGTGATCATGTAGAGAATTACTGTGTCATTTAGACAGAAAATGCTACCGAACCCCTAAGGAAGCATACCTCCACTCCTTTCTAGGATTTGTTTGCATTACTCTGAGTCCTTCTTTTCAAAGAAGAAGGTGGGCTTATTTCAGTCAATAAAGTACAGAACTATGTACTCAATAAATGCATAGTTGATTTCTTATAAAGTTTTTGAAGTACAGGTGTTGTTTTCTGTATTTTCTGTGTGTAATTTTGCACGAGGGAATTCTGGTGCTTGGGTCTATACTGTCCCTTTAGCATCATTTCTGCTCCTGTTAAGAACTGCATGGAACCTGAAGAAAAGAGAAGGTATTCACAGTATACTGCCTAACACATTTATGGAAATGCATTGAGCTTTGATTGAGATAAATTTGATTTAAACCACATCATGATGACCACAACATCAACACACATTTACCCCACCATGCCTGCAAAAAAGGAAAAAGAAAAAAAAAAAGTAGTCAAAGAAAATGCTTTATTACATGTTTTACTTACTTTAAGGTGCTGACTCTTGGATAATTCTGCTGCCTCAGAACTAGGTTAACTACTTAAAGTTGTGTAAATGTTACTGATTATTTCTGTTGCTTTTTCATACAATTAACATAAACTTGATCTATGTTGGTAATTTTAAAAAACACACACAAAGGATCTTAGGCAGCATTAAAAATGCTGATCTGCAATTTGCTCCCAGGAAGGCAGAAGATCATTCTCACATACCCTGAGGGTGAGTAAGTTTAGGATATTTTAATAAATTCACACATTAAATTATATAAAAGAGAACCATTAGAAATTAACGCTAAACTCTAAACAGGTTTGGATGTACCGTACTAGATCATAAGTGATATGCAAATGTTTCTTTTCAGAAAAAAAAAAACTAGCATAATTTATAGAACTATTTTCAAACTATAGGCACCTGCAGAACTGCTCACAAAACTACCCTTTAATTACAGTTGACACGCAAACAAAGAACAAGGGATTTCTAGGGGCCTTCATCCAAAGGGTGGTTCTCAAAACCATTTGCATATAAAATCACCTGGGGGTTACCAGAAACTAGTGATCACTGTGACTGACTCCCAGAAATTCTTCTTTAATTAACCTGAGACAGGTCTCTGATCTGGAGAATGACTGGATTATGCTTGGCATGTAAGCCTGGAATATTCAGACCTTGGCATTACATATATCCTTCCCACATCCCCATATACAAAATACACTAAGGACGGAGAATAACCAAGGAAACCAGCTTTTTTTTTTTCAATGTTTCATAAAAATACTGTCCACCCGAACCATTAGAGCTTCAATTTAAAACTAGCATTGGAACTTTATGCTAAGTCAACACTCTGAGGGGTACTGAAAAGAGAAGGAATGGACCTGGGACCACATACTCCAGAAAGTTGATGTCCACTTGGCCTCACCTTAGAGGCATTTTCCCATGGATGAGCTATGGTGAAACCATTTCAGCTATGGTGAAAATCTCTGAAACCTCCAATAAGAGGGACTTCTTGGTCCAGGAGACTTTTTGCCTCTCTCCAAGGTGTCTTATGTCTATAGCTGAATGACACAAATTCCAAGTCCAATTTTATTGGTTCACCAACTGTCTCCTGTACACAGAGGGCAAGGAGATGTGGAAGACAGAGGCAGACAACTCCAGGTTTGTGGACAGCAGATTTAATAAGCAAGAGGACTTTCTTCTGAGGCTTGTCCTGGCCAAAAGATGAGTAGATCTCTACACCTACCACCAAATCTTAAAAGTCTGAATAGAGACCCTAATGGGGCTCAGTCATGGCTACTGCCCAGATGGTCTCAACAACACATTGCTCTCTCAGGTTAGATCCTTGAAGTGGATCCCAGCTCAGGAATGGTGAGTGGACCACATGTTCCAAGAAAAGGGGAGGGATGAGACACCACCAATTGTCCAGGCCCGGGTCATAGGCCAACCAACGGTCACATCCTCTTGATGACCTCCTCCAACAAGTTTCCCTAATTTGAGATGGACATTTAGAAATAGACACAAGAATGAAGCCACTCAACTCTTGAGGTGAAGAGAAAAAGGTTTGGTTTTAGATACCCTAGAGCAGAACTACTAACAGAGTAAGGTACTATTCATTTGTACTAACCCTAAAATTGTATGCCCCACTATCCAAATTCTAGTTCCTATCAACATTCAAAACTTGGAAACAGATTAATGTTAGGTATACAGAAACAAACCCATATCAAGGCTGGAGAATAACTGAGTATTTCCATCTCCCATCCCCCATTATTTGGGCACAGATACCTTCCTTTAATACTCAAACATGGAGACTTCTGCTTCAGGCCATTTTAGATTTCCTAATACTGAAATTTCCTTCCTGCTGTTAATAAATAGATAATTTGACGAAGTACATAAGGAAACTGTTCTCAGAGAGTGGATAAACAGCAGCACAAGACTGCCATGTCTAAAGGAAAGAAAACAAACCTGATGACTTCTACCAAACCTCAGCTTTCCGCCTAGAGGCGAATCAGTCTCTTTTAGTTGAAAAGAAAGAGATCAGAGTTTGAGGAGACTGAGACAGCCGGACCAGCATACTGAAGAAGCAAAATCTGCACAGAAAAACAGCTCCAAAAATCGGCTTCCTATTCCCTTAAGCTTATTGATGGAAACTAAGAGGCACAGAGTGAAACTCCATGAGGCCAGGTGAAGGATACTAGAAAGCTATGAACTAAACAATTCTCAGAGCTCAAACAGCAAAAGGGGGCATTTTAGTCCTAACCATTCAGAATAGAAAATCCTCACTGAACACATGAGGTATTCAGGAAGGACCACAGACGACTAGCACCTTAATAATAGGTTTAACATGCTCTACGTGAAGATTACACTCTATCCAACTATGGTAGGTAGAGCTCCAAGGTCCCTTCCAGGACTCTTGCCCTCTGTCATACAGGCTTTGTTTGGTCTCCTCCCCTCGAATGTGCACGGAACACTATCCATTTAACAAGGAAGTTACACTTACTTATAATTTTAAGACTCTCAGCAAAATAGGAATGAAAATAAACTTCCACCAAAGAGAAAAAATCAATAAAATAGACAACGAACAGGTAACAATGAAAATAAATTCTCTGAAAAAAATCAATAAAATTGATAAAACACTAACTAGATTGATCAGGGCAGGGGGGAGAGAGGACGCACATTATCAATGTCACAAATGAAACAGGTAACATCATTGCAGATGCTAGACAAATAAGGGAATATGAATAGGCAACAAGCCAGTAAACTTGATAAATTAGCTGAGTTAGACAGATTTTTAAAACATACAAAGACTGACTCAAGAAAAAGTAGAAAATATGAAGACCCTTATATCTATTAAAGAAATCTGATGCTCAATTTTAAAAACCTTCTCATGAGACAATAATTCAAACTTAAATCTTCTAGGCCTATATACTCCCCTGGCAAAAAAAAAGAAACAAAGAAAGAATAAACCTCCAGTAACCATTCATGATTATAACTCCCAAAAAGTTATGCATGGCGGAGAATTTTCTTACCTTGAAAAACAGTATGAACAAAAAACCTAGAGCACACATCACACTAAAAGTGGAAAGACAATAATTTCCCATTAAGATAAGAAATAAAACAAAATACCCACTCTCATCTCTTCTACTCAATGTTGTTATGATGCAAGAAGGGAAAAAAAGAAAATAACATTCAGACAGAGTAGGAATGATTTCATGATCCTATAGAGAGAAAATCTAAAGGAATATACAAGAAAGTTACCAGTATTAACAAGCAAATTTAGCAAGATGCAGAATATATAGTCAATAAAAAAACAATTATATCTTTATAGAAAAGCAGGGAAATAAAACCGGAAAATTGAATTTAAAAACGGATTCATCTCACAATATCATCCAGAAGCAAGATATTTAAAATAAGTATAATAATTTTGGGCAGATACGTACAGCGTAAACTACAAAATATTACTGAGAGAAATTAAAGAAGGCTTAAGTCAATGAGGAAATATACCATATTCAAAGACCAAAGACTGGAAATTGTTAAGAAGCCAATTATTTCAAAATTGATCTTTAGAATCAATGCAATCCCAATAAAACATGTGTTATTTTTCCCTCCTCCCTTATTACTACCATCGATTTGCTTTCAGTATTACAGGTTGCTGAAGAGGGTTTCTGAGTCTTTGGAGTTGGGGTAGGGGGAGAAACAGGTAGACTAGAATAAAAGGAATAATAATTAGTGATTTATTCCCAAGAAGCATCAATGTTCAGGACACGGGAGAAGAAGAGACACTAGTGAGTGAGGGTAAGGGTAAGTTACCAGAGAAATCATAGAACAATTGGAGTGTTTCAAGAAGAAAAGCAAGGATGAGTATCATTGGCTGCGAAGAAATCAGGAAGGATAAAGAAAGAAGGGGAACAAAAAGATCATCGAATATAATAAGGAAATGTCTGTGGCGTCTGTAACAAACACCCCTAGAAACGTGCATCCAGTTTGTGACATCCCTTCCTTTGAGAATCATCCCTTACCCCCCTACCCAGAGGGCTGTGTGCCTTCAGTCATATTCCTCCTTGTCCCATCAGCATAAGTTGATGATCGATGCCAATAAACTTCTCTCTCCAGATAAGTTGGAGTTGCAATTCGTCGAGTTCGGTTACTCAGTACTGAATTACTTAGAGGACTTAAATTTTTTAAACTACAAGGTGAGCCTGTCATTGTGCCTGTCAGCAAATTGTCAGTATCAAAATGTGTCCAACTAGATTCCTGAAACTGATCATAACCTCCAATTTCCTATCTCAATGAATACCACTCCACACACAATACATAACGTTTACACCTTCATTTATTCAACCTTGTTTAAGATGTGCACTCTATTTGGCATATATTAATAGTTCTCTTAATTACATTGTTCGAGCCCTCAATTGCTTCGTTACATTTCGTGTATTTGACAATAATTTAAAGAGAGTGGTTTGTTAATGACTCTATCAGTAATTGTGCAGTTTTCAATTTACCTTAGATTTTTGCAGGCTTTTGTAATAGATATTTTGCTGCTGTATAATTTGCCACATAGTTTAATGACTGGATTTTCTTCATCACGAGGAGTTAATGCATATAATTAGCCTTCTGTAATCCACACCACCCACAGGCAAAAGCGAGTACTTACTGTCTCACCAATAAAAAGTTACCCCTCTTTGGCCCGTTTTGTTTAAAAAGTGCTTTTTTTTTTTCTAGGAACACTATGCACTCATCACTGTGTCTGGCCTGTCACTGTGTCCCCAAAGAATTCACATTTCGGTGAGACTCAGTATTACAGCCTTATTAAAGAATGCAATAATTGTCTATCAATATAAAAATCACTGTCTTTTTAGTCTGATAAATGTGTACCCCTTCCTTGAAAACCTTCAGTGTAACTCTGTTTTAGGTTTTTCCATTGTTAGCAGCATACAATTGAATTTACTTGAGTTTTTGTTTTTAAACACAATCTGAGAGCATTTTTGTTTCAGTAGGGAGCTTTATCCTAGGGCCATTTAGAGGAATAACTGTTGATCTTGGTTCTGTTTCTATTGTTTTATATTTTTTGGTTTATTAGACCCCTATTGTTTCGTTTATTTTGTCTATTGTAATATGCACAAAACTCATCTTTTACTCTTCCCAATGATTAGGAAGTCAACCTGTTTTTAAATGTCCAGGGCTCTTTGTCTCTAAGTTTTCCAAAACCTACATGAGTTGACTTCTCCAAACACAAAAGTTAAGAAAACACACAAAAATGTTAATCTCCTTTCCCTCATACTGAAAGAAAAAATATCTGTGGCCTGTCTACCTCTTACCTCTCATTTCTATTTCCTTATGAACTGAATCTTGAAATGTCAATCCGAATAATCACTGTTTTATTTTTCACACCTCATAAGTAGTGCCCTTTTGTTTTATGGATTCCAACGGGAACTGATTTAGATTTGTCTTTTCAGGTTAATATTTCAGTCATCCTGAATGCATAAGTATTTAAATATTACGAGCCACACATTCTTAAATTCTTCCTTTCTACTTGTCTCTAAGTCCTTTGTTCAGTAGAAGTTGAGTCTTTGAGACATTCACTCTCCTGCTGTTACCTCAACATCTGGAAAGCCATTACATTGCTGATGCATTTATATGTAAACATCAACTTGCCTGGGTGTTGACCTTTGATTTCAAAACCATTTACTCTCAAAATTTTAAGCTTGGCTATTCTACTGTCTTCTGGTATTTTGTGTTTTGGAAGACTAATAATACGAGACTTTTCAGTGTTGTTGTTGTTTTAGTAACCAAGGTTGTATTACTGTTTCTCTGGTTGAGAGCCAGTCAGATTTTATCATCTGCTTGAGACTGAAGATGCCACGCGTACTTCTGTAGGTGACGGTCTTTTCCTCAACTATGCCTAGAGAACAGCAATCTCTTTCAGGCTTGAAATATTATGTTTACTTCACTACCGTTGTTTTCATTCATACTACATTCATTCTGTTTGTTTGTTTGTTTGTTTTTGTTTTGTTTTCTTTTAAATTTTTTTTTCAACGTTTATTTTTGGGACAGAGAGAGACAGAGCATGAACGGGGGAGAGGCAGAGAGAGAGGGAGACACAGAATCGGAAACAGGCTCCAGGTTCTGAGCCATCAGCCCAGAGCCTGACGCGGGGCTCGAACTCACGGACCGCGAGATCGTGACCTGGCTGAAGTCGGACGCCTAACCGACTGCACTACCCAGGCGCCCCTCATTCTGGTTTTTAATTGCTTCCGTTCCATTGGTTTGGTTTCTGATTCGGGATTTTATTCTTTTACAAGCTTAATACAAAACATTTCTACTCACTGTCTTACCTATCACTACTTTATCTATTTCTCTGCCTCTGTGTTCTGAGTAACATATAAAGTACCTCATCTGACTCACTCAATTTTCTGTCAAGAGCTCTCTACAGGTGCCTGTAGTTCTCAGGCCTTTTGTTGTATTTTTAGGATGCCTTGCTCTTCTCATCTCAATGTATCTCTTCATTTCTTCCCACCTCACAGCTCAGCCTTTTTCTTCCTCTGGATTAAAAGGTTTCCCAACCGTGTGTGGGTTCACTGTTCCCTTCCCCAGACTGGCTTCCCTGCTCAACATCCAACTTGGCCTTCGTGGTCCCTTTGCCACAACTCTGTACCTCTGGAAGGCAAATCTGATTCTTCACCCACAGCCCAATACACGGTTTTCTTCCTCTATTTCTTAACTCATTGATAAGCACATACTGCAGATCGATGTGAACACATCAAAGGTCGGATATGATATGCCTTTGCCAAATGGGGTCTGTCTCATATCAGAGTGAATTTCCCCTGGTAATTGTTCCTGAGGAATTATTTTAAATAACTATTTAGCATATACAACCTAATACACAAGTAGAGACTATCAACAATACTATCATATTTAATTCCTAATAGTTTACACGCATGAATAATAATTTTAAGTAAATCACATAACTATTTTCAGTAAAACTCAATGCAATTTATCTTTATAATTTAGAATCCTTTACCTGTAAGTCTTCTCAAATTACATCATGAAAGTAGGACAAGTGGAAGGACATCCAAAAATAAAAACAGGTATCATTAATTCCTCCATGAATTTTTCTCAGGTCAGAGTCCCACGTAGTACAGAGAGAGTAGGTATGGAGCCTCCAAAGTTACCATGTATAATGTAACATATCATGAAATACATGCACAATATAACATTTTTATGTTATAAAAGTATTTCCTATCTTGCACACAATATGCCTATCCTATAATATAGTCCCTGTTATGAAAAGTACTTGTTACTAAAGTAAAGGGTCAGTATTTCCCGAAGCTACTTTGGCCGCCATATTGTTCTCTGAGCCTTCTCAACTAACATCATTTCTCTGCATTCCCCCAAAGATCACACGCAATCAGCCTAATCTCCGTCTGCATCTGAGACACACACATTTCAAAATTAAACGTATCTATTTTGAAATGCTTTCACTACCTGAGTGGGGGTGAATGGGAAGCAGCGTGATTTGAATTGCATACTGTGATTACTGAAGATGTAACATGTGAATTTTAATACCACCTCAGAACTCCTCTTAATGACGCCGCATACAAAATATTTGAAAAACAGTTACCAAAGTAAAAAGCATCAAGCCATGCATATACGTAATATACTCAGAATACTATGTGATTTGCACACATTCATTCATGTTCTGCTTGTCCCTCAGTGAACTTGAAATCATGTCAATACAACCTCATAAAGTATCTCTGAGATAGATAATCCCAGGTAAAACCTTTTTAAGAATGAGGATCCAAATGATTTCTTATTACTTCAGAAGGACCTCTACGTATATTAGATGCATGTTTTTTTTTATGAAGAAATATGTTAACCCACTGAATTTCAACTCAATCCTCTATAACTCTTAAGCTTAAACTCCATATTCTGCTTCTTCTAAATTGGTTTATATGTGATTCCCAGAATCGAAGCCTGTGAACTAGGGATTGTCTGTTCTCTTTTACAGTGTAGACAGGGCAACATTTTTGTCTATTTCAGTAAGAACATTAGGTCTCTTTGGGGGGTTATTCAGAGCACTGCTAACCCAGGGTTTTATTTTAATGTTGAAATCATTGTTTTGCTATTTTGTAATTAAAGAGATTTTTCTTGATGCAAATATTCAGCAACATCCTTTAGGGACATTTTTAAGCAAATGTTCACATTTTGCGTGGTGTAGCAAATGAAGTAATTCTTGTATTTTTCCTATTATATTGTGTAAGACTGTGAGACAGCTTTGCAAGAATGCCCTACTACGGCTATAAGCGCAGCGGTGTGAAGAAAAGCTTTGAGAATACAGAAACACAATTTGAAACAATGTGGAATAACTGTCGACTTTTGGGAGAATAACAACAGCAGACAGACCGACCTGGCACACAGCAATCAGAAATGAGGTCATTCACATTTAGCAAAAGCCTTGGGCCTTTTAAGGGAAGAGAATAGCCAAAAACAACCATTTCCCCGAGCCAAAAGATTCTTCAGATATACAGCAAAAAGGCTCCCGATTCCATAGGGATCCTTGCAGGTACCTTTATGCCGACAGCTAACAATGACATCAGTCCCCATACTGTCTTCAGATATGGAGTCCACCAATATCATGTATGAGTGGGGTTTCCACAAATTTCAGTTATTTGACCAAGCTATTCAACATTACTTTCTCCATTTTCAACTGCTGACTTTAGCATTCTTATCCTCCATAGTTATTTCTTCAAGTAATTTTCTACATATTCAGAGAACTGGAAAAAAAAGTTTATTTGAGAATTGTGAATCATGTTCAGCTAGCTAGTAATTGAAATGCCTTCTAAGCACACACTTTTCAGTAGGGTGTTGCTATCAGGGAAAATCTACCTCCCGTGGATTGTCTTCAAAGCTATAAAAACTCCTTATTTTGTTTTCTTATGCTGAGGGTGGGGTGGGGGGTTGATGTTACATCCTCATTCAGATCAAATGATTTTTGTTCCATATGTTCTGTTTGAAGGCCTGTAATTTCACCACTGTTGATGGTGGAAATGAAGTTTGGTGGAGGAAATGATGTGGAAAGTCGCATTTGATATTTCTGGGCTGTCCCAGTGAGGTTGAGAGTGAGCAAGCTAACAGATTTTATACACAGCATCTTCCATGCCATCAGAAAGCTAAATATCCTTTCCTTTTCAAAGAATAATTATTTTGGTTTGATTTATCAATAATGATTTCGCTGTAATTATAACAGAAATAATGAATGGATCTTCTGTCTCCTAAGAATTATGCTCTGTTGTATGGAGCTTGTTTGGTGGGCTCTACCAATAAGTCAAACAAATTTAACATATTAAGGCTGTTATGCACAGTAATTTTCAGCAGAGCGGCAGGGTAGCTCTATTTCCAGGCAATGGTTTCTTGTAACAAATTGACATCAAAACAAATGAAAAGTTGGAAAGTTATTTCTGCTAATACAAAAATATGTATTATATAATGGACCTGTTTCCAGGCAGGTTTATGGTGAAATCAACACTTCATCTCGATGCCTAGTACAACGTTAAAATGCAGAAATGAACCAGGCTCAAGTCAAATGGACATAGAAAGCTCTGAAGTTGATGGTAGAACAAAGCATAAGTTCAAAGACCATCATTGCTATTTTGATGGGCTTCCCCGCCTTCCCTTCCTTCCCCATTCTCTCTCCTTCCTTCCTTCCTCTTCTTTTCATCCTTCCTTCCTTCCAACAGACCTTACTAAAAAATGAATGTAACCCTTTGAATGAAATAATGCCACATGATTTCTCAATCACTTAGCCTTTGCTTGGCCATTTGGTGTGGTCACGCCTGTCACCTCATGGCTACATGCAATAATGAAAATGGACCTTTTAATTAGTTATATACAACACATAATGGCTGCAAGCCTCTAACATCCTTTATGCAAATGATTCTTTAGAGATTATTAATTAGTTTTTGAGGAATATTAATTTCTCTCACCCTCCAAAATTATTACTACTGGGAAATAGGCCTGAATTCATTTTAACTATGATAAAATTGCGCTCAGTGACAATTAATCGAGCACAGCAAAAGAGACCTTGGCGTTAAATGAGAAGTGCACTCGCTATCGCTTCTTGTGAAGACTTTTAATTTGTAGGCACAAACATGACTTTAAGCAGAGTGAGTATGATCTCTGGTCAAGCAAACGTTCTGGACACCTGTCTTGAAAATAACTTATATGCAGAAACACTGAGTTCAGAGGTGATTTTATAATCAACATGCGTATGTTTACATATAGCTTTAAAAAGAAAAGTAGAAAGTCAAAGCACGCCCAGAGGAGCTGATAGTGTTTTGCAGGAACACTATTTAAACTCAACCAATAGGATCGTCACATGATGCCAGGGGTCCGTCTTTTCTGACTACAAATGAGGCCCTTTGTTTTAACTAGAGATACCTTGGGGCAAACTTAAAAAAAAAATACATAAAACCCTGATGAAGCACAAAGTTAATTTTATTAAAATTAACAGCATTTTCTCTTCTACCAATTTACTACCAGATACAATACCTTAGGCAATATTATGAAGCAATCTATATTCAAATTCGTGGGTTAGGTATGTCGAAAGTTCCATTTTTGTTTTCTACCTTAGTAGAAAGTGAGTATCATTACAGAACTCAAATATATTTTTTCAAATATATTCTCGGAAGACAAAGTTGAAAACTCCACATCAAAAAAAATGTTTAAAAAAAAAAAACAAAGTAAAACTAAATATTGTGAACCGCATGTTGTGATTTATTTTTTCCCTATATTACATGCTAGTTCAAAAGATTAGTAACCGTGACCTATTAAGAGAGGAAACTGACAAGAGAACAATTCATTTTGCAGAGAAAAATAACCATGAAGATTTGGAGATTCTCAGGGAAACAAAGGACAAGCTGTATTAATGAGTAGCAAACAAATGTTTCAAGGTGTGGCAAGCTGTTTATGTAAAGAGACACCATAGCATATGCACTGTATATGTATGTGTATACATACGCAACATACATCAAGCAGTAGAGTGACAAGAAGACAATAGCAACCACTGGAACTTTTCACTAATTTTTTCATGCATGCATATGTGTGGACTCCATTCAAAAGTGGTTCTGAAGTTATTAAAAACAGGTCAAAGGTATCTAACCTGTTGAAAGATCTCAGATCCCATCGAGAATGTGAGTAATGCTTTGGACTATTTTTCCAGGAAAATAATAGATATAGTATACATATAATATGTATCTTTACACACATGTATGTGCCATTGTTGCAACTATTTTTACTGTCGTATGTTCTTCACAAACATGTGGAACTCTGCAGGCAAGTGTGGAGTCCTCTTGTAACCCAAAGATCCATGGTAACAAAGTACGACTTAACCAGTGAAAAGTTGCTGAAAAACTAACATGTTTTCTAAAAAAAAATCTGAAAACATTACTCTTATTAGTCTGCCTTCATGCCTAAAATGATCCACTATTAATATTACAATATTATATCTCAAAAATTATCCACATGTATGATAACTGTAAAAACATAATATTATAACAGCAAGGGCAATTTTATCAGAATACTAGGTAATAACTCTATCAAGAAAAGCCAGGTAGATGTTCAGAAAACTGTCTACACTGAGATTTAAAACAAAGTGGACAAACAGAAACGCAGGTCCATTCAGACCCAGGTAAGGTGCTGGGGGAACCAGGGAGAGCATGAGGGCTCTAGGGTCCTGGGGAATGGTTGGGGGCAGGAGCCTCATAAGAAAGAAGTAGAAGAAGCTGAAGGCCAACATTTCCTCTTTCAAAATTTCTGTACTGAATGTGCCTAGTTTTTGATAGAGCTGATGTGCTGCATATCATGCATTAGGCTGGTGACCATACAGAACTGTATGAATCCAGAAGCTTGAAAATAGGCTAGTGTTTTAAAAACCGTTATCCAGACTGAATCATTTCAGTACTGAAAATTCCCAGGAAAGAAGCTTTGTTCTTCCCGTTAGGAAATTATTGGGAGACATTTCCAGTAATCAGAAATGTGGCCTACTGATCAAACAAGGGCAAAAAATCAGCTTAATCAAGCCCCTGAGTCCAGTATGCCTCAGTAGTCTGTCTTTGTCATTTCCATTTCCTATTAAAATAAATAAATAAATAAATAAATAAATAAATAAATGTATTCACTGCAGGATATGTTATTCATTCACATATACTTATCTGTAACTCCAATCTTTCCCCCTCTTTTTAAAAAAAAGTAAGTTCTATACCCAACATGGGGCTTGAACTCATGATCCTGAGATCAAGAGTCACATGGTCTACCACCTGAGCCAGGCAGGCACCCCTCCTTAACTCTAATCCTGATACTCTATGGTAGGTGATAGAGACATAGCAAACTCCCCCCAAGTAAGGAGGTAATGATTATAAAGGAGTGGACTAACCCGCAAAGAAATAATTCTACCATGATAAAATGAGGCTATGGTGTAGAGAGCTAACTTAAGGGGAGCACATGTTGAGATGGAACTCTGAAGCAAGTAGGATTTCTACACTTAGAGATTAGAAGCCTGTAAGCAGAGGGTGAGGACACAGAAGGACGAGGAGAAAGGTGGAAAAATGTGAAAGGCATTAAGTCCAGGAGGCATTATGAAACCCAAGATTGCCTTGATAATTCACTCTCTTCATGATTCAGAGTAGTATTGGAGGTATCATGAGATCCATCTAAGAGATGGCCTGCTACGCTATTACTACACCAACAATAATCTTGGAAATAAAAATGGATGGTTGTTCCTCTGAGATGAAACAGTACGGGAGAGGAAAGAGCGATGAGGCCGTTTTAAGGCAGAGCAGAAAGAGGTGGTATTAAATAGCCTTGGTCATTTTATTAAAACCGAAGAGAAAGTCATGTAATGAAAGGGAAGGCAGCTCTTGATGGGAATAAATGAGCTGAGGATAGCTAATGTTCAGAATTCAAAGGCGAAAAAGAAGTGAAAAACTTTGTGGAGCAGCAGGAAGGATCCAGTTAGTGTTGAATAACACGAATTTGAATCGAACTCCATCAGTTCCAACACTTAACTTGCCATAACGTTTGTCAGAATGGCAGCGGAAGCAGTGGAATCAAAACTCAGAAATATTCGGGGAAGAGAATTTTTTGAGAGAAACGTGTTGATGAGCTACTCCAAGTGCAAGGTTAGCCGAATTGACCAAGGACGTGATCTTGTAACAAAGGGTGGTTTCAAACCTAAACGGCACTTGGGTTGCTGAGCGCTGGCATGAGTTGCGGTCAGTAAGTCTGAAGACAGAAAGCAGGTGGAGTAGAATAGGTTTTCGTCATATAGAAGAACAGCACTTGGCTAGGTGATAAATGACTGACTATGCAGCGTGAAAAATTTGCCCTGTCTTCACAGTGTGTTGGGAAAGTGCCAAGGAATGAGATGATAGAAACAGAATGCCCCTAGTCTTTAAGCCCTGTTAAGAAGTACAGCCCTTTTAACACAAGTACTACAAGGATATTGAAGAGCTTAGTGGGAGCCTCTAACATGGGGGTCTCCATGTAAAGCAGCCTAGGTTGGGTTGAGGACAACTCAGGCAGTTACACTTAACTCTGCACAGTCTGGAATTTTACCAGGTAGGTGACACAGAATAGTGACTGCACATAGGGAAGAGAAGGGGGGGATGACAAGACTTAGAATCCAAAGTACATACAGAAGAAAGTAAAAACAGAAGGTGCCATTAAATTGGATAAATATGGCGGCAACAATAGATTGAAATATCTAGTTTAGTCCCTGCGGCTGTTTCCAATGTTCCACTTTCTCTCCAGCTTGTTTTTGGGGAGGGGTCCTTTTCCGTATTCTCCCCCCCCCCAGTCTCCGTCCTCTCTCCTCCCACAAAAGCGGTTCCCAACCCTCCGTGGCTTCTCACTCCCCAAATTCACCTCTCCGCGCTGGGTACCTGCTGAATACTGTGGTTCAGGTTGTGCAGATTGTTGTGTTAATCCTCCAATCAGTTTTCTAAGTGTGTAGGATGGTTTAGTGTTGGTCTGGCTGTATTTCATGGACGCGAGACACACAAAAAACTTCCATGCTCTTCCGCCATCTTGGCTCCTCCCCCAATAGATTGAAATATCTAAAAAAAGAAAAGAAAAGAAAGAAAGAAAAAGAGCATACTTAAGAACAGCTGAGTAAAAACTGAAAGGATGTGTTTGGATTTTTCTCTCAACTTTATATTAGTAATACACTTTCTTCATGAACCTCTCTTCACTCAAAACAGTTCTGTCCATCCTACTACACACACACAGTGGATACTTAAAATATTCCAATGGCATTACACATTAAGGCTTTTTCCTTCTCTGGCAAAGCTCAGGAGACTTAAATATTTCTGTTCTTCATCTTATCTTCATAATCTCAAGGCTCTTACAAATGGATTTGCTTATAAAATGGTTTTAAAACAGAGTATTATTACTCAGTATGATTTAAATCCTTGCAGTGTCTTCTGTACATGGGGGAAGGGCTCCTGTTTATTATAAATAAATATATATTTATATAAATATATATAAACGTATATATAATATAATATATAGAAGTGTGGCCAATGAATTTTGTATTCCTCAAAAGAATGGTGGAAAATATATCTCTAGGTCTTTTTTTTTCTTTTCATCGATGGCCTATTATTTTGTACATGATATATGAAAAATGAAAAGCACGGGGATACCTAAAACTCAGTGAGGAAGTGACTTCAATGTATTATGGGTACTACTCTTTAAGACACCTGTGGGAGCAAACTTAGATGAGTTTGTAGCTTCTTCAGGGGACCCTGGAGTGTCTCATGTAAAAATGTCATTTTAATTATTTATGCAGGAAAAAAATTCCATCATGTACATGAACTTTTTTTTATTAGTTTCAATGCACTTGTAGAAAGAATGAAACTCTGGGTTTACACAGTACATTTTGCCTTAGGAATACGAAGTGCTTTGAAAGCGTTATTGTAGGTTTTCCAATAGAGTGAGATTTGATGCCTATTTTTATTCTCGCACACAGGGTAGAAGAGTAACATGGGCAAAGTTAGCCAAGTTAGTAAAAGATCTCAGAATTAAATTCAGGACTGTAAATTCCAAAACAATGCAGTATCAACAAGGATAAATACTCCAAGACAAAAAGACTTACTCAAAGGAAAGGAGCACAGAATTTTTGTCCTTAAAATATACGTTATCAGATGGATCTTAAATAGCTTTTGAAAACCAGAATTCAAGACAGGATATACTACTAACAGGATTCTTAGAGGCACGTAAGGTAAGTCACGAATGACCCAACCAGTTTAACTAAAATACGCAATGCTGAACAAATGCAAAGTAACCATTTTTCATTTTTCTCCGGAATTAAGCTTAATGACTTAGGAATTATGAAAACACGATTTCCTTCGACAGGAACACAGTGCTGCTTGTTTGGTCTTGCTTGTCATTGAGACTGAGGTTGAGATGACTTTGCTGATTGGGTGACGGCAACCTTAATAAAAAGAAAAGTTCTATGCCTTACATTTTTCTTCAAAATAAACACATATGAGTCAACAAGTCATTCTAACCCCAGAAGAGGGTTCTAGGGTCAGCATTCTCTTGGTCCTCCACTGGAGTTTTCACACTATTGCAAATACAACTTCTGGAAACATTCAACAATGGTGTCCTTGTGTCTTTATTCTCCTGCTATCTAGTCACATACTGGTGCTTCCTTTACAATTTTGGAAATGTTTTTAACGTAGTAATCTGTTGGCTCAACAGATATTTATTAAATGGCCTGCTCTGTGTCAAGTTCTGGGGACATGGAAACGAGGGAGAAAGCGGTTCCTATAGTCACAACCCAGGGAAGAGGGCAGTCACATAAACAAGTATTACGCCATGTAAGGGATGTGTCAGCAGAAATATTTATGGAGTAAACCGGAGGAAGCAGGAGGACAGCTGAGGTGCAGCAGAGAGAGCCCTGCCTCTGTTGTGGGTGCCTGGGCAGGCTCCGTGGGGAGGAGCAGACAACCATGGGTGGAGCTTTGGGTGAGAGAGGTCACGCTGGTAACATCACCGTGCATCCTTTCTCAGGCTGGAAACTATATTTCCCAGAAACCATTTGGCTTAAACAGTGTGGGTTAGAGTCTGCCCCTGGGAGGAATCTGTGGGAGATTTGGAAGGAAGAAGGAAAGCTTAATGTCAACCATTAAGCTTGACATTTTATAGTAGCCTGTGCTGCGAGTTCTGGATCCCTCCACAAACTTCCAGAATCAACAGCATCCTCCAGGCAGACATATTGACTATTTCTCTAATCTCCCAGCCTCAGCCTTCTAACCCTACCATATTCAGATAAACTCTAGTTCCCATATTAGAGGCTACAAAGATTCCTATGCTAAATCACTCCTCTTCCTAATACTCATAGACAATCTTTGCCTGACTAAACTCAGGTGATGCAGATAATTTCAAAGAGAAGTTAAAACTTGGACAGGGTTTTGAAAGCGAAATAGGAATTGATCCGGCAAACAAGCTATAGACATCATTCCTGCAAAACTGAAGAGCGATGGGCATCGGATGCAAATTAACCGTTATAAGCCCATGAGGGAACAAAAAATAGTCATGTCTAAATACTCGCAGAAAGGTCCTTCCCTCTAGCCACGAGGACAGAGGGTGCATTTTCCTGCTTAGTCTTAGCTCCTTACCCAAATTCTAAGGGGTGGCCCTGCCTTGGCAGAAAGGCTTCAGTCATCCTTCACCCACGTCACCACATATAGATAGTTCGTCTGACAACAAATCCAAGAAGGCAGCTAGAGCCAGACAGCCAAAGCTGAGTCCTAAGTGAAATTGGTTTGTCTGTTGGACTTCTCAGTTGTGTAAGAAAAATTAAAAAGAAAGAAAGAAAGAAAGAAAGAAAGAAAGAAAGAAAGAAAGAAAGAAAGAAAGAAAGAAAACCTTTTTTCTATAAAAACACTTTGACTTCAAGTTTATATTCACTCAGAAACACGGGCCCTTGTCAACAATACAGTGAGAAATGTACACAGTTGAATAACATTGAGATCACTTCTTGGGTTTCATACCAATGCTGCAATTACTACAAACAGTACGGGGATGAGGCCTCACAACTGTAATTCGTTTTTCAATTAATATTTATTGGACCAAATTGTGCCTGGCACTGTACTGGGTACTAGGCATTCAAAAAGACAGGCAAAGATGTAGCCCTCAAGGAGCTTAAGTTCCCCTGGGTAGAATTATAAAATAATTGGAAACTTTTCAAAAATAAGTATGTAGCATACCACATAGATGTAATAGATTTGCCCTTCCTCAACCACAGGTGACAGAAACAAGACAGTGTCACTAGTTTGTGATGTCTGAGTGACAGCTGCTTGACACAAGTTCCCTTTGACCCAGGGATGCCCCCAGGTCCTATCACTGGACGCTCCCCAGTTCCCTCCTCCCTTAAATGACACCTTATAACTCAGTTGATAAAGGGTCCTTACGACCTGCTGTGATAAATTTAGAAGAACAAATGTCCTTTTTGGAGACACCTGCAAAGGCTGGTTAAGGTTCAAATCCCGTCAGGTGATGACTAATAAATACAGTCACTCCTTGATCAATACATAAATTCTATTCCTTCTATAATCCTGCATTTCTCTGATGACTGCCAATCTCCAGCAGTCACCGCCAATCTCCAGCTGTAACTCCTATTTTCTTCTGGGAGTCACTGTTGGTATGTATATTAATAATAAACCTTGTTCTCTTATGCTTGGGGTTGGTTATGTCCTTAGCTCAAGCATCTGGTACCTTCCTCAGTGGGAAGAGCACAGTGAGTTTCGGGGTTTCTCTAGGTCTCTCTAGGGTTGACTGAAACATGGTTTTATTATTTCACTTATCGGCTCACATCCCCAAATCTCCTCCTTCATCCTTCCATCCACACCTTTAGTTAATGAATTTACTCATAGTTTACAGAGAAAAATGGGACAACTGCAAGGTAACATTTAACAGACTCTCACCACCCCATCTATCACCTACCAGCATCCATCTGTTCTCCCAACCTGTTAACTTAGATGAAACTTCCATAATCCCATCCAAAACCAATTCCTACACTTTACCCAGGATCCCCTCTCCTTGAGGCCTCCAGGACATCACTGCACCAGTTTTTTCCTCATTTTCCTACATCATTCTTAATTTCTAAATGGTTTATACTGATAACACACAAGTATGTCATTATTTTTTCATATAAAAAATATGTGTATATATACACATCATTCTCGGGTGAACTTGAAAAGGAGCCTGAGAAGAAGGAGCCAATGAAATAGGAGGAAAAGAAAGCACATGTGATTTTGGCAGTTCATGTGAAAAAAAAAATAGTGTTTTAAGGAAAAGGAAGAAACCGTCATGCCACTGCCGGTAAATCAGACAAGATAAGATGACGACATCTCGCAGCACAAAGGGTGGTATTAACACAGAAGTCACTGATGAGTCATAAGAGCAATTCTGATGGAAAAGTGAGGGTAAAAACTTGATGGCATGTTTCACAGAGGCTGCGACAAGAGGATAGGAGCTAGAGTGTCAGCTCCTTCGAGGAACAAAGTGCCGTGATACTGACAAGGCAAATGGGGATACTGGTTTTACAGAGTATCACAGAAACTCCTTCTGTGGGAACAGGAAAAAAGCAGTCAGGCATTAGCACAGGAGACAGAGAAGGAGCAGGGAGAGCCTGTGGAAGGACTTCTCTGACTGTTTCATTTCTTTCAGTGAAATAGAAAGTGAGCCCAGAGCGAGGATGATGAAGGAGACTTGGAGGTAGAAAAATAGAACACACGGGGACCCCTGGCTGGCTCAGTCCATGGAGCGTGTGGCTCTTTACCTCAGGGCTATGAGTTCGAGGCCCACACTGGATGGAGAGATAATTTAATAAAATGTTTTTTTTAAAAATAGAAGCTATGAAGTGGTCTCCTTGGGAGAATAGACTCTGAACACACAGTATGATCCAAGCAGCCTACTTGAGGTTCATGGTCATGAATTCCAAGTGAGATCAATCAGCATGGTTGTGTGTTGTCTTTAGCCCCATTACAATAAAGGCACGGAATTAGGTGGAAAGTTGAATTTAATCAGGACTTTAGGTTTGCTGAGCCAGTACAAGCAAGAGAGGTGAAAAGAAAAGTTGAGATTATATGCAAAGGACTTACAATAGTGATTGACCATGAAATTCGTGCTGGCTAAGGAATGAGGATGTTAAGCACGTGAGGGATGGTTAAATGATAGTAACACCAGTAGATTAGTGATCTGGGCGGCAGTGATAGATTTCTAGGCTAAGGGTGAGCTATCATTTTAGGAAGTGTGGTAAGGAGAATAGGACACATGAAATTTAGGTTTGAGAGAGGTTATAATTATTGACAAAGTGTAGTACCATTTGCGGAAGTAGATGCCGAGGAAAAGAACGAAAGGCAAATACGATAATTTGAGTAACGTTATAAGGTCTTTATCTTTAAAATTATCAGGCAGCTTTTTGTTATTTGCAATATGAAAGTCACAGCTTCGTAGCACATGACACAGGCTCTTTAGTCTTTAACTCTCTCCCTGTCCTATCTACTCTAACCGCCCCCCCACCTCTCCCTACTGCACCTTATCCATCAGAAATGCTGAACTACCTCAGTTTCTCTGAATATTACTTTCACTGTAGCACATCTTTGTATATAAACATTGTTCCCTCTACCTGTAATTTTTTCCCCTCCTTGCCTGACTGATAAATTCCATTAAGCTCAATCATCTGTGAATTTTTTTCCTGATGAATGTATATATACACATATATATGGGATTTTTCTTTTTAAAATATGGCTTTTTGAGAAAAGAGCCAGATTACTCATGTTTGTACATTTTGGCCTCATACCATGTCTGACACACAAAATAAAAATATCTGAGATGAATAAATGGGAAGATAAATATTAATAGTTTTTCTTCTTGATAAAGGGTTCATATTCCATTTCCTAATTCGTTTGACACTTTCACTTATAGATATTTCATCATGAAATCAAACATTACTGAGTTGACTGAAAGGCATGTACTAATATGAATATAGAGAGGAAAAACAAATTAAGCTTCTCTTCCTCATATTCTTCTGTGAGCCAAATATCTTCAGATTGCCCTAATCCAGAAATCGGATAGCTCCTCTCCTACATAAACTAAGCCACACGTTTACAAATCATCCTTACAATATATTTGGAAAAATCTTGCTTTACAGAAGTCTATACACAAGACATTATGCTTTGTTGTAATAGGAAGGGTCATATTGAATAATGTTCTTAGTTTTTCAAATAGAAAAATAATATTATTGGGCACAGGGGCGGCTCAGTTGGTTAAGCATCCGACTTCGGCCCAGGTCATGATTTCACAGTCTGTGAATTCAAGCCCCGTGTTGGGCTCCATGCTGACAGCTCAGAGCCCGGAGTCTGCTTCAGATTCTGTGTCTCCCTCCCTCTCTACTCCTCCCCCGCTTATACTCTGTCTCTCTCTGTCTCTCAAATATAAATAAACATTTAAAAAAAAAACCTTTAAAAACTAAATAAACAGAAAAATAATATCGTTAACTGAATGTTGTAACTTAATTAAAAAGACCCCGGGAATACAGGAAGATATTTAATAATTTCTGAACTCAGCAACTAATGCACGTTTTGATTTAGGGCAAAGGGAGTGTGGCTTGTAAGGAATGGCCACTCCTTCCACTAACCTCAGAAGGAGAAACAACTATAAGAATCTAAGACAGCCAGAAGATGTGAATCAGAGTAACCATAACTGGGTTTGTAATGTAACAGAAGTCTCCCCAAGTCACTGGAGGGTCTCCAACGGCGGAAATTGTAGCAAAAACGGTTATTTTGCAGTTCGGCCCCTTTCTCCGACTGAAAATACAGGCGAGGTCCTCAGGACGTGTCCTATCTGCTGTGCTGGTCCTTCCCACACGCTGTAGTGACAAGTGCCTGTATTTGACCATGACATTTACAAACTGCCCAGAGAATCCAAGCCTTTTTCAAAGAATACAGCAACTGCTGTTTCTCTATTTACAGATTATGGGTGCAACGTTATTTCACATTCAGTCTTTGTGGGGCCTGGGAACCAGAAAAGGGCTACCAGATACCTTTTATGAGCCAGGTAGTCCCAGGAGGTTCCTGCTCCAAACAAGATAGTAAAATCTCCTTCCCCTCCTCTGTGCGGACCCTGGGATCCCGCCACCAAGCAAGTAAGCTTCTTTGTTTCAATTCTCTCCCACTCAGGAGGAAGAAGCCCTGGATGAAACCATGAATAATCTCTCAACACAAAACTTTTATTTAGAAAGGCGTAAAAACAGTGGTGTGTGTGTGTGTGTGTGTGTGTGTGTGTGTGTGTGTGTATGTGTGTGTGGCATCTGTAAGTAAAGACACGGCTGATTAGAAAAGTATAAAGAAATCCTCAGAAACCAGCTCATGATTATGCCCATGAACGGAGGCTGTGATTGCCTGAGAAACTGTGGTGCTATGGGTAAGCTAGGGCTTGAGTAAAAACCACAAACCAGGACGGGCAAAGAGGCCTTGAGGAATTGTTACTATGAACCCCACGTATACTTTAGATCAAGTCTCAATACAAGTATATAATAGGAGGAAAAAAAAGGTTCCCACTGACAGAGGAAGACCAAAAATATTTTTTGCCTGGTTTAGCCTGGGCTCTGGTCAGGAGATTTAAAAATCTCTTGGAAATTCATAAATACAATAGGCCTGAGGCCTGAATTTCAATCCTACTTCAAGAAGTCAACATTAAATGCAGGCTGAACTGAGAAATCTGTAGCACCTGAGAAACACAGACCAAAAAAAAAAAAAAAAAAAAAACAAAAAACAAAAAAAAAATGCTTCTCTTGAGAAGCATGCCCTCTCTACAGCCCCAAAGTTTTACTGCAAATAAATTCTCACTGAAGATTTTCTCACAAATCTTGTGGAATGTACTAGAAAACAACCCACTATCAGCGTGAACCAGGGCACAAGAGGTTGAGGAAGAAATACGTAGGAACTACAAATAATAAAACTATCAGATATAGGCAATATAATGAGTTCAAACGACTAAGACATAAAAGAATTCATAAAAAAGAAAAATTCCAGATCAACAGACTATTAAAAAAATAGGCATACTTAAAGAAAATAGAAGTTTGAGCACTGAAAAATATAGTAATTGTAGTAAAAAAAGTTAAGTGAATGGGCTAAGCAGTCAATTAGAAAGGAAGAGAAAAATGGTGAATTTGAATATTAATCTGAGAAAATGACTCAGAATTTAGCAGAAAATGAAAATAGACATGAAAAAATGAGAGTTTAATAGATACAGAAATTAAAATAAGAAAATCTAATGAAGGGCTAATAAAAAGCTTTTTTAAAAAAAATTTTTTTAACGTTTATTTATTTTTGAGAGAGAGACAGAGCATGAACAGGGGAGGGGCAGAGAGAGAGGGGGACACAGAATCTGAAACAGGCTCCAGGCTCTGAGCGGTCAGCACAGAGCCTGATGCGGGGCTCGAACTCACGGACGGCGAGATCATGACCCGAGCCGAAGTCGGACGCTCAACTGACTGAGCCACCCAGGCGCCCCAGAAGGGCTAATAAAAAGCTTTAACACTGAGAGCAGATGGTTGCAATCCAGGACACGGACACGGGGGGCTCCTGAATTCACCTCCTCCCAAAAACACACTGAACCTACAGCAACACGCAGAATAATTACCTCTGAAAGAAATTGTGTGTGTTGAGTAAACAAATAAACAAAAAAAAAAAAAACCCACACTGAGTAGGATGGGTGAGATACACTCTCACCTTAAACCTCACCCCAGCACAGGGACATATAATCAGGAAAGAAATCATCAACCCCAGCTTCTTCCTAAGGAGTGACAGGTTTGAACCCCAACTCCCAAGACTTCCGCCTGAGGGATGGGCCCCCAGAACACCTAAGCCTGAAAGTCTACAGGGCTTGTTTCCATGCAATCCTCTCCAGAGGCAGGCGAGACCAGTGGGCACCATTATCATGTCATCTGTCTGGCCCACTCCAGGTCACTGGTATCTCCCTGAAAGGAGGTTATGCATCTATCTGACAGTCCGGCTTCTGTGGCTACCACTCAGAAGACACACCTGTTGGCTGCGTGGCTGTATGGCCAGTGAGTCCTGTAGTGGCCAGAGGACCATAGCAAAGAAACAATTCTTAACCACTCAGAAGATGCCCCTGTTACCGCCTGGCTGTAGTAGCTAGTGGGTCCTGTAGTGGTGACAGGACAGTGGCAAACAACGAAACAATTCACCTATTCCCCCAGGGCTAGCTCCTACACAGGAAAAATAATGATGAGCAAAATAAAAGTGCAACCTACAAAAAAAAAAAAAAACGGGGGGGGGAATATTTGCAAATTGCATATTGGATGAGGGATTAATATCTAAAACATATAAAGAACACTTACAACTATTTGGGGAAAAAAATAAACGGTCCAATTTAAAAAATGGGCAAATGAATTGAGCAGACATTTTTCCAAAGAAGACATCCAAATGGCCAAAAGATACACGAAAAGGTGCTCAACATCCATCATCATCAGGTGCAAGCAAGCCAAAACCACAATGAGATAGCACCTCATACTCGTTAGAATGGCTATCATCAAAAAGACATGAAAAAGCAGGGGCACCTGGATGTCTCAGCCAGTTAAGCATCCGGTTCTTGGATTTGGTTCAGGGCATGATCTCTGGGGTTCATGAAGTCAAGCTCCACCTTGGACTCCATGCTGACAGTTCAGAGTCTGCTTAGGATTCCCTCTCTCTCTCTCTCTCTCTCTGCCCCTCCCCCACTCGTGTACACACTCTCCCTCTCTCTCTCTCAAAACAAATATATCAACATTTTTAAAAAGACTTGAAATAGCAAGTATTGGTGAGAATGTAGAGAAAAGGGAACTCTTGTTCACCAAGAGTAGAAATATAAATTGATGCAACTACTATGGAAAACATTATGGAGATCCCTCAAAAAATTAAAAAAAAAAGAAATACCGTATGATCTGACAATCCTACTTCTGAACATTTACCCAAATAAAATGAAATCAGAGTCTCAAAGTGATATCTGCATTCCCTTGTTCATCGCAACATCACTCACAATAGCTAAGATACGGAAACGACTTAGGTGTCTGTCAGTGGATGAATGGATAAAGAACTTACGGTATACATATGCAATGGAATATTATTCAGCCATGATAAAGAAGGAAATCCTGACATTTGCAACAACATGGATGGACCTTGAAGGCATTATGCTAAGTGAAATAAGACAGAGAAAGACAAATATTTCATAGTATCACTTATCTGTGGATTCTAAAAGAAAGAAGAAAGAAAAAAAGAAAGTAAGAAAGTAAAACCCACAGAAACAGAGTAGAAAAGTAGTTGGCAGGGACTGGGGCATGGATAGGGAGAGTTTGGTAAAAGGGTACAAACTTACAGCTCTAAGATGAAGATTATCTAAAGATATAATATAAATCATGGTGACTACAGCTGATTTAAAAAAGGGAAAGAGGTAATAATATTGAAAAGGATAATCTTAGAGAATTTTCCTTAAACAATAAAAATATATGATTCCTCAAAAAGAACATGATTCCTCATATTCAGAACAAAATATACTACATATGGATTTATTTTAATGGAGAAAGAAAGAAAGAAAGAAAGAAAGAAAGAAAGAAAGAAAGAAAGAAAGAAAGAAAGAAAAAGAAGAAAAGGAAATAAAGAGAAAGGATCTTAAATGTTATAATAAGGCAGATTACTTTCAGGGGAACGATATTTAAACTAATGGGAGGTTATTAAGTATGCAAAATAACATATAAAGACAATGGAAAAATATCACCAATGTACTAGTGAAGAAAAAAATCAGTTGTAAGTCTGGGTATGTTGTATATCTTGACTAAAGTTTTGGCTTTGCAGATGTATACATTTGTCACAATGTCTCCATTATATAGTTTAAGTTAATGCAATTTTTGCACTTAAATTATACTGCAAGAAAGTTGGTTTTAAAAATCCAACAGGATCGTGTTTCCAAGGACATCAGACAGGAGGACGGAAAAAAAAAATTCAACAAATTCAGCAGTATTACGGGCTGAATGGTACCCCCCAACTCCTATGTTGAAGTCCTAACCCTAGTACCCCAGAATGTAGCTATATTTAAATATGAGGCCTTCAAAGGTGATTATGTTAAAATAAGGAGCTTTAGGACAAGCTTCAGTCCAATCTGACTGTTGTCCTTGTTAGAAGAGATAAAGAGAGAATTAAGGCATGAATGTGCATACACAGTGGAAAGTTCATGTGAGGACAGAGAAAATGTCACTGCAAACCAAGGAGAGAGACCTCATGAGAAACCAACCAGCTGACACATTGATCTCAGACTTTCACGGTCCAAACTCTGAGAAAATAAATTTCTGTTGTTTAAGCCACAGAGTCTGTAGTGTTTTTTTCTGTTTTTTTGTTTTTATTTTTTTTTATGGCAGCCTTAGGAAACTAATACAACCACGTTTCGTGATCATAAGTACATTTCAGTAGATACATAAAAGTCATAGGACAAAGTTCAAATTCTTTACATAACTTTAAAAGGAAGTTGTTAGCAAAATAGGTATAGAAGGACACTACCGAAAGTGATTATAGGTATCTTTCCAAAAGACCTTGATCAAACATGACTCAGAGAGAAGTTTTCCTTTTAAAATTCAGGTGCCTAGGTGGCTCAGTCAGCTAAGCGTCTGACGTCGGCTCAGGTCACGATCTCACAGTTCATGGGCTTGAGCCCCGCATCAGGCCCCGTGCGGACAGCTCAGAGCCTGGAGCCTGTTTTGAATTCTGTGTCTCCCTCTCTCTCTGCCCCTCCCCGGCTCATGCTCTGTCTGTCTGTCTCTCTCTCTCTCTCTCATAAATAAACATTAAAAATTTTTAAATAAAATATAATGATAAAATAAAACAAAATTCAGGAATTTACAAGGATTCTTACTATTACTACATTTACTCAGGATTCTACTATAGTCCCTAAACAGAAAAATAAAAAGAGTAAAATAAATAGAAGCATAAATACTAGAAATAAAATAGGAAAACTCATTATTTGCATATGTTATAATTGTATATATGGGAAATATAAACATGTCTACAAACTTTTAGAGCAAAAAAAGTGAGTTCAGCAAGTTTGATGACAGAAACATTGTAAAACATCGATTGCTTTCCTGTAACATAGCAGCAACAACAAAAACAAATCTTTAAAAATTCAACTTTACAATAAAAAAATACAACTATAATTTATCTAGGAAGGCCTCTGGCAAAGATATGCAGTATCTTTGTGGAATTGTAAATACAAGAAGTGGTATATTAATTGAAGATTCAATATTGGAAAGATGTCAATTTCTCCCAAAATTGGTCTCTAGAGCCAAAACAGTTCCTTTCTACATTAAAACAAGTAATTTGTATTTTTTGCTATTGTTTTGGAGAAACTTGACAAATTGCCCCAAAAGGTATATGAAAATTGCAATATCTAAAAATGGCCAAAATTCCTAAAAACAACAGTGGAAGGAGAGGTAGTGATACTAAACAGTCATATTATAAAACTATATAATAAATCAAAGAGTCTGAATTTGTCAAACATAGAAAAGAAGACAAGGAGAACTCAAAAATGCTCAGAAATGGAGCCACATATTTCTGGAAACTTGATATCAGGTAGATTTATCAATGCAAATCAGTGGGGAAAGAAATAAAGCCTTTTTTAAGTAATCTGTTCTGGGACAGTTGGGTATCTGTGTGTAAAAGGGAAAAAAATGACATTAGATCCCTATTTTCAAGCCATACACAAAAATAAATTCTAGGTAGACTAAAGATACATATGTGGAAAACATTTCCATACAACTTTTGGAATATAATATGCAAGGGCATTGTATGATTTCAAGAGCAGAGAGGATTTTTATATAAGGCAAAAATTCATTAAACTTAACATGAAAGACTGAGTAATTTCTGTAAAACAAAATTCAATGTAAACAAAATAGAAAAGAAACCACAAACTGGAAGAACATATCTATAATCTATGCAACCAAAAAAGAGTAAGTATCAATGTATTTAAATAATTGCTTTAATAAGAAAAAGAAAGGGGCGCCTGGGTGGCGCAGTCGGTTAAGCGTCCGACTTCAGCCAGGTCACGATCTCACGGTCCGTGAGTTCGAGCCCCGCGTCAGGCTCTGGGCTGATGGCTGGGAGCCTGGAGCCTGTTTCCGATTCTGTGTCTCCCTCTCTCTCTGCCCCTCCCCCGTTCATGCTCTGTCTCTCTCTGTCCCAAAAATAAATAAACGTTGAAAAAAAAAAAAAAAAAAGAAAAGCTATATATATATATATATATAGGCAAAAAATATTAATAACCAGTTTACAGAAAAGGCATATGGCTGTCAAGTACATGTGAAGTGTCTTCAACTTACTAGTAATCACAAAAATGCTAACTCTAACAATAATGAAATACTGCTTTGGGATTTTTTAGATTTGTCAATATTCAACATTTGATGAGATTTTTAAAATATAAAAGTTTAGCAATACCAAGTGTTGACAAAAATAGGAAGTAATCAGAACTCCTGCAAACACCCTGCAGGAGTATAAATTAGTATGACCTTTTTGGGGAAATATCTGAATATGGAATTTCATACCCATTTACAAACCACTGAAATAATGTTTGCAAGGAGAGCACATATATATACGAATCTTCGCACAGCAGGGTTCAGTGACATTCCTTGGGTCACTCAACTAGTAAGTGGTAAAATCATGATTCAAATCCGAGAGTCTGACTCCTGAGTCTCTAGCCTAACCACACCACTGATGTGTAACCTATCAGGATCATAAAACACTCAGCGGCCATTAAAGAGAATTACCCAGCTCTGTGTCTAGTAATATTAAACGACCTCTAAAATATACCGTTACACAAAGAATCAATGCTAATGAATGTAAATAATGGAAAAGTATCTACAGATGATATATGAGAATAAGTGAGCTTGAAAAATTTGTTGGCTACTAGGTCAGTATGTAAAAATCATTTTTATTTCTATGCACCAGCGATAGTTACAAAATTAAGGGTTTTTTTTCAGTTTATTCATTTATTTTGAGAGAAAGAGAGAACCATTGGGGGAGGGACAGAGAAGGACAGGGACAGAGGGCTCAAAGTGAGCTCTGTGCTGACAGCAGAGGGTCAGATATGGGGCTCAAACTCATGAACCGTGAGATCATGACCTGAGCCAAAAACAGACAATCAACCGACTGAGCCACCCAGGTGCCTCCAAAATTAAGTTTTAAAAAGGGATACCTTTTTATAAGCACATACAAAATAAAATACATAGGTCTAAATCTAAAAGTGTACAATTATTGAAAGAAATGAACAAATCCTAAATAAATGTGTATGATCATATATATATATATATATATATATATAGCCATAAAAGAAAAGACTGATAAATTAGAATACAGGAAAATTTAAAGGTTCTATTCATCAAAGATACTATTAAGAAAATATAAATCAAATCAGGTAATGAGAAAAGATGCTTGCAATACATATAACCAACAAACAATTTGTGTACAGAATACAAAAATCACTCCTTCAAACCAATAAAAAGTATATCTGACTCCATCATAAAATGGGAAAAAATGATATTATCTCACCAAAAAGATATACAAATGACTATTAAACATATGAAAAGGTGCTCGCCCTCATTAGGAATGTGGTCAATTTGAAATAAGACTTCCATGAGAATGGCTTCAGTTAAAATGAGATTTACAGCCAGGTTTTGGTGAGCATGTGAAGTAGCAGGAACTCTCATTCAGTGCTAGTGGGCATGTAAATTGGTACACCCACTTTGCAAAACAGTACTTTATCGAAGCTGATCTATGACCCAACATTTCCACTTCTAGTACGTACCAAACATCAACGCATCTTCGTGTACTCCAAAAGACATCTCCTAAATATCTACAAGCAGTTTTGTTGCTCATCTTCCCAGACTAGAAAACAAATCCATCACCTGTGAAATGAACAACGAACTTGTGATACAGCCATATAATAAAATCCCATGCACTAATGCAATGAAATGAACTGCCGTTACACACTCACAAGCATAAACTCACAAAGATCGCTTTGAGCAGAAGCAGCCAGACACAAAAGGATACACGTGGTGTTATTCCAGTTGTATAAGTTTAATAAACAGGCAAAAACAATTTTCTGTGATATTCAAAGTCAGCAATGGAGGGGAAAGTACAACTTGTTCTTGGAAGGGCACCAGCGGTTATGGTTTGGGGTTTGGGCAAAGTTTGAATTCTTGACCTTGGGCATGGGTACATTGGTGTTAGCTTTGATCATTCTTTGGGTTGTATATTTATATGTTGTACACTTTTTTAAAAGTTTATTTATTTATTATGAGAGAAAGAGAGAAAGAGAGAGTGAGCAAGCAGGGGAAGGGCAGTGGGAGAGAGAGAAAGAGAACCCCAAGCAGGTTCCATGCTGTGGAGCCCGAGGCTCAATCCCACCAACTGTGAGATCATGACCTCAACTGAAATCAAGAGCGAGACACTTAACTCACTGAGCCACCCAGGCACCCCTTTGGTACACTTTTATATGTGTGTATCACGCTTCAATGAAGAAAGTTTTTTTTTAATTCAAAAAGCATGCATTTTTAAAATTATCTGCCTATATGTGCATAGTTTATCTAGATGTATTATTTAACTGATAATGGTTACATCTGAGAGTAATGCAGATAGGTGAAAGACAGGGCTGTCCAACATATTTGAAAATCTTCCCCACATTTAGATAATGCCCACTTGAAATGTCAAGCTAAAAAACCTAAAACTTGGTTTTCTATTCAGACTCTCTGAGCTTCCGGGTTGGTGAACAGGAGACACAGGGAGAGTGGCATACCTGATGAGGGCACCACATGTCTCGTCTTCTACATCTTTTCCATCTGGATGTTCATCTGTGTCCTTTATCATGCTTTTACGTGAAACCGGCAAACAAAAGAGGATTATCAGGGCAGGGTTAAGATGGCAGAAAAGTAGGGGGACCGGGATTTTCCTCATCCCTCAAACACAGCTGAACTGAAATCAGATCACTTGGAATATCCAGGAAATCAGTCTGAGGAGTGGCAGAAGGAGACCTCCACAGATGGAAGGAGGAAGCTTGGCAGGATCGAGGGTTACTTCAACAAACAAATCAGAGCACCCCCGGTTGAAGGCCCAAACACTCCACCGCAACAAACTCTGCAGAGGACTGACTAGTGGGACAGAGCAGCCAAAACGCAACAACACAGTGCACACAACATACACCAAAAACACCCCCTGAAGTGACCGACCCTGGCCAGTGTATGACCCCTTTTTACTATGGTACTACTCACAGGTTCAAGATGCGTAACAAGCTATTAAAACACGAAAAAGACAGAAACTTAGCCAAAATGACAAAATGGAATAATTTTCCCCAGCAGAAAATTCAGGAAGAAATCACAGCCAGAGAATTGCTCAAAACAGATATAAACAATATATATGAACAAGAATTTAGAGTAACCATCATAAGACTACTAGCTGGGCTTGAAAAAAGCATAGAAGCAGAGTCTGTTGCCGCAGAGATCAAAGACCTAAGAAACAGTCATGATGAATTAAGAAATGCTATAAATGACATGTAAAATAAACTAGATACAGTGACAGCAAGAATGGGAGAAGCAGGGGAGAGAATAGGTGAAATAAGACAAAATTAAGGAAAATTATGAGGCTGAAAATAGTAGGGGAAAAAAATTACTAGACCATGAGGGGCGAATTAGACACCTAAGTGATTCCATGAAAGAAAACAATACCTGTATCATAAGAGTTCCGGAAGAAGAAAAGCGAGAGAAGGGGGCAGAAGGTTTAGCTGAACAAATTACAGCTGAGAATGTCCCTAATGTGGGGAAGGAAACAGGCATCCAATTGCAAGAGGCACAGAGAACTCCCTTCAAAATCAACAAAACAGGTCAACACCACAACATACCATAGTGAAACTGGCAAGACGCAAACGTAAAGGGAGAATTCTGAAAGCAGCTAGGGACAAACAGGCCTTAACCTACAAGGGTAGGCACATAAGGGTGGAATCAGACCTGTCCGCTGAAACTTGACAGGCCAGAAGGGAGTGGCAAGAAATGGTCAGTGTGCTCAATAGGAAAAGTATGCAGCCAAGAATCCTTTATCCAGCAAGGATATCATTCAGAATAGAAGGAGAGATAAAGGCTTTCCCAGACAAACAAAAACTAAAGGAGTTCATGACCACTAACCAGCCCTGCAGGAGATTCTCAGAGGGACTCTGAGTGGAAGCAGCAAAGACTACAAGGGACCAGAGACACCATTACAAACACGAAATCTATAGATAACACAACGGTACTAAATTCATACCTTTCAATAATCACTCTGAATATAAATGGACTCAATGCCCCAATCAAAAGATAGAGGGTATCAGAATGGGTAAAAAAAAAAAAAAAAAAAACAAGATCCACTGGGGCGCCTGGGTGGCTCAGTCAGTTAAGTGTCTGACTTCGGTTCAGGTCATGATCTCATGGTTCGTGGGTTTAAGCCCTGCGTCGGGCTCTGTGCTGACAGCTCAGAGCCTAGAGCCTACTTCGGATTCTGTGTCTCCCTCTCTCTGCCCCTCCCCTGAATTCACTCTGTCTCTCTCAAAAATTAAAAATTAAGAAATTAAAAAAAAAACAAGATCTATCTATATTCTTCCTACAAGAGACTCATTTGAGACCTAAAGACACCTGCAGATTGAAAGTGAGGGGATAGAGAAGAATCTATTTTGCTAACGGACATCAAAAGAAAGCTGGACTAGCCATATTTATATCAGACAAACCAGATTAAAACAAAGACCGTAACAAGAGATGAAGAAGGGTATTGTATCATAATCAACAATTATTAATAATATGATAATATTAATAATGACAATTAAGGGGTCTATCCATCCAGAAGAGCTAACAATTGTAAATGGTTATGCCCCCAATGTGGAATAACCCAAATATGTAAATCAATTAATCACAAACATAAACAGACTCTCCAACCACCTTGGAGAATCTTCAGGCTCTCTGATATCTTAGTCACATCCCCTTGCTCCAGGAAGAACCAGGGTGGCATCTGTTGCTTGTGTTGGAGAAATAAAATTAAACTAAACTTAAATGGAACTTAATAGAATCAAAGAATGAAAGCACATCTCCCAACTCAGAACACCTCCCATGAAAGTAGAAGAGAAAGAAACCAATTTTATTACTGAGTAAGCAATAAGCCAGAATGTGATGTGCGTCACACAAAAGCCTGTAGATTACAAAGACAGAAGGAAATCTCACCTTTTATAGAGCCAGGCAGATACAGTCTATCACACACAAGTTCTCAAAATAAACGATAACTAGCCCTCACGTCAGAGGACTTGACAAGACCATATGTCACACATGGTTCATCCACCCCTAGTTGGGGCAACCATCTGTTAGTTAATTGGCTCTATCCAAAGGAAAAATAAACTTCTAATAGCTTTATGAATGGGGGTAGTGTAGCACCTTGGAGTGAGGTACCCAGTGAAGGCTCCTAGCTTCCTACAGACACTGAAGCCAGGGGCACTTTCTTCCTTAAAAATTACATTTTAACGGGGCACCTGGGTGGCTCAATTGGTTGAGCATCCAACTCGTGATTTCGGCTCAGGGCATGTTCTTGCAGTTCGTGGGTTCAAGCCCCGCATCCGTCTCCACACTGATGGTGCGGAGCCTGCTTGGGATTCTCTCTGTCCCTCCCCTGCTCCCTCTCCCTCCTTCTCTCTCTCAGAATACACAACTAAACTTCAAAAAATAATTACATTCTAAAGATACAGCTCCTGGATCCTTGAGAAAGACAATCCTGGGTTGTAAAGCTGGCCAGAGGTTTATTTAGCTACTCAAAATATTCACATACATTTTAAAGAGACGGAGAAAGAACTTGCAAGTTTTGTAAACTACATGCTTTATGAAAAGGGGAGAGAGGAAAGTCGCTTTTCTTACTCTTGACAGAGAAAATTAAGTCTCCTATTTTAATTTGCATTTGCCCTTACATTTGCCACCAAAAACCTAATGAATGAAGAGAGAAACATCACTTATAGCATAACATTTGATGCACATTGAATTTTTTACTATGTCCATGTATTCACCATGTAATTACGTATCTCTATACATTTATATATACATATATGCAAATTATACATTGTGCTTAAAAAAAGAGAGAACTGAAAGAGAAACATTAATTTAGTTCAGAGATATAGAGGGTTAAAAAAAACTGAGTTTAATCATTTCCAGCGTAACATCTATAAGTTTCCCAACCATTTTTCCCATTCACATGGCAATATTGAATCAGGCTAAATTCCTAGCGGCAATTCCGAAGAAAATTAATACTTGTTAATTCAACAAAGCACTGTAATGAGCTACAAGGATGAAGGGAGATACAGATTCTGATTTGTGGCTGCAGCGGCAGCCCCGATTTTGTCATCACTGTATTTAAAAATAGCATTTTAATATTTTGAAACTCAGCATCTCCATTTTTAAAAATACAGCAAGTCTAATTGCTCGCCTCATCAGGGTCTTACCTGGTTGATTAAACCTTATTGAAAGGTCTAGTGGGGGATTTTCAAACTGCTCGGTTGTCTAATAAGCTTGTATTAAGTGATTCTGCTCACCCACAATATAAGCAATTCAGACGCGTAAGGGACCTAGTTAGGGGATAGTATTAAAAGGTGTCTGGTGAGATTCTTAATTAAAAGAAAAAAAATCTGTGATACAGTGAAAATAGGAATAATTTGTTTAAAAGACTCTGTTACCCTTATTTCACTCCCAAAACCAATGAGGTACGCGTGAAATGGGAAAAGTATGGCTATACATTTTATTAATGTTATTTTCAAACAAATACAAGACACTCTGTGAAATATAGTTCTTTACTTAATCACGGGAAGCCCAAACCCAGGTAAAATTGAGAGGGAAGGAAGGAGGAAGAACAAGAATTCTTTTTCTTCTTGTCTCCATCTATGATGGCATTTAAACAATTAAAAAAATGAATAACACCCTGAGACATAACTATCTACAGCAATATATTCCAAAAGCCTGACACCCTTTAACAGGAAATTCTTTCTTATGAAATCAAACTCTATGATGCCAAATTAAATATATTTAAATTTGCTCTTGTTATTTCTTATGGGGACTGTACCAATATACCCTTCATTCTGTGTTCATCAAATGCTATACATCCTGACAAAGTCGGATTCAATCTCATTTCTTTCTTTTTTTTTTCTTCTTAATGTTTATTTTTGAGAGATTGAGTGCATGTGCAAACGGGGGAGGGGCAGAGAAAGAGGGAAACAGAAGATCTGAAGTGGGCTCTGTGGTGACAGCAGAGACCTGATGCGGGGCTTGAACTCATGAATCGTGAGATCACGACTGGAGCCAAAGTCGGACCCTTAATTGACTGAGTCACCCAGGAGGCGCCCCTCATTTCTTTCTAAATAGATTGTTTCATGTGTCCCAAACCCACTGATGCTATTCTCTAAAATAATACTCGGTGATTAGCCTGAATCTCACAATTTAGTAATCAATGCCCATAGCCTCACACCGTTCAACAACTGTCTTATTTTCCAGAATAGATTATAAATTTCTGGAAGCCTTTTCTTAATCATCTCTTCACAGGTAAACTATTTCAAATTGATTCAGGCTTTTCAACATCACTATGATATTCTTATTAAACCTCTGAAATCCTCTGCATTCCTTTCACATTTGGCTCTAATACCTTTCTCAGAAATGCTTCACTCTTTATCGATTGTAATTTCATGCATTTTTAGAATGGGACCAAACATGAGAGTCCAATTTAACTTTCGAATGTGACCCCATTTTTTCTTGTGTAGGTACTTAGCCATTTATTTCTTTTTAGTTTTTGGTTGTTTATCCAGGTTTTTTGTTTGTTTGCTTATTTTCCCTTTGCGGGGTGTTCTTTCCCAAGAACGTTTATTCTTGGCAAGCCTCACTGAATGCCTTCCTGGTTGCAGTTCCAATTTTCAAGGGTCAGTTTTATGATCATCCTACCACTACAATTCATCTCTCACAGAGTAGCAAAGGGCAGAGTTCAAACTGGTAAACTGGATAAAAGACAAACTAGTAGGATCAGATTAAATGCATTTAAGGTGTCTAAAGGAAGTCAAGGGGAAAAATAGGGGAGGCATTAGCAAAGATACATAACCTGCCATTGTGGAAGGTGATTATTACAGAGAACTGAAAGTGCCCAGAGAATTATCAGTCACGTCTGAGCCCTGCCTCCGCCGGCTGGCAAAATAAAGGCCAAGACATGGACAGATTGCCACAGCCCTCTCAGCAATCAGTAGGATCTGGCCAAGTGCCATATTATATTCCCCTGGCCCCGTGAACTTGCAAGATCTGAATAGAGTCTGGATTCCCACTGAATCCCATCTTTCCCTCTACCCTTTGCTATAAGCTTCACCAGAAAATCAGGTTTCCCTCAGGTCTCTGTATGAAAGTCTTGTATGAACCTTCTTTTGGAAATCTGATGCTTCAAATGGGAAGATAAATATCTTCCTGACCATCGTTACAGGATCAAATATTGCCCCTAAGACCACCACCACCATTAGCACCACCAGCATCATGCTACCTGCTACTGGGAAGGTTAAGCAGCCAAGAGGGGAGAGGGTACAGAGTTACCAGTGAAATTCTCTTGGTGTTCCTCCTATATAAATTTTACTTTTAAAAACTAAAGATAACTTATTCGTGTCTTTAAACTTCTCTACTATCAAAAACTTACCAAATCTGTAACAGTTCACAGTAATAGGATTTAGTAAATTCATTTATTTTATTTATTCGTGCCTCTCTCTCCCTTGTTTTTGTTCATTTCATTTTATATTTTTGTAAATGCTTTATTATTCCATTTTGGATTCTGTACTGCATATAGCCAATGAGTTTGTTAAACCTCTTTATCAAATACCCAATATTAGTTTTTGTGGGGTTTTTTGGTTGCGCTAGAGTTACTTTGACCAAAATAATAGTAAGGGTGGGTTAGAATTCTCTGTACTAAACGTCAGTTGTATTGCCAGTCATCAAGGATGCAGGGGCAATAACCAATCATCTCATCTGCAAAGGACTTCATAGCCCAGCACTGCTGACCGACCCATGGACAAGTCATTCTAGGTACACAGTTCAATGACAGACACACACAGGAGTACAGTGGTGACACAGAACCATTTGACAAACGAAACTGACAGAACCGAAAGAAGTTTCCTAGAGAAGGCGATATTTCAACTGGGACAAAAACAATGATCGTTGAACAGGAGATGTTAGACATTTTGGGAATAGATGAAAGAGTAAATAAAAGTTTAGTAGCGGTAAGCATCTCTAAGAATGTTCTGTATTACTGATGACCAAACTCTGATGCTTCTCTCTGAATAGTTTTTATCTACCATTCTAATTCAGCATGAGATGACCCACACTCCACCCCCGCCAAAAAAAAAAAAAAAAAAGAGAAATGGTTAAACTAGGAGGGTTCTTCTGCTGATTTAGTAAGTCATGAGTAAATAAAATTAGTATCTGGAGGCTGAATGGTCTCAGATGGCCTCGTCTATATTCTGGAGGCAGTGAGTGCGCTTCTGGTCTCCACCTGGCCTCACATCCTCCGGAAGGCTGGCTCAGATAAAGACCTGCCTGCTGAACACAGATGCATGAGAAACCTCATCAGAAATCAAACCGGATCAAACCAGAAGAGCTGTGCAGCTGGTCTTTTTAAACCACCAAATTTTGGGGTGATACTGATACCCATGCGTACAATGAAATACCATGGATGCATTTGAAAAAATGAGGTGGAAATATGTACAGTAGTGTACGGACATGGAAAGCTTGCTGAGACGAATTAATAAGAAAAAACCCCCAAAAACCTTGTAATTCTACAAGCCATCCTATAGCCTTCTGATGACTTCTTTTTCCTCTTAAAAAAAAAATTACTATCAGTTATGAGACAGATAAGTGAGTTGCTAAAAAAAAAAAAAAGAAAGAAAGAAAGAAATCTTAGAAAAACTATGTCAACCCTGGAAATGTTTTCTGCTTAGCATTTAAAATATTATCAGCAAACACACCGAAAATTACCTAAAAGATGAATTGCTTTTTGTCTAAAACTCGGCACCTCACTGAATCTCTTGTCCTACAAAGTTCACCGAGGATGCATGCTGGTTTCTTTCTCCTTGTAAGAGACAACTTGCCTAAATTTGATTTGTATGTGGGTGAAACATTCAACATGCTAATTTACTGGTTAATATTCCCCTTTGGCACGTACCAGCGAAGGATAATTGGCAGTAATGTGATTTAAACCTACTTGAATTTGTAGCTGTTAATGGAACCTTCACTTTTAGTAACTCTGCATCACAGCATAGAAATAACCGCGTCCACGTAAGATGTTCCCAAAACTCCTTCTGAACAGAGAACATCAGACCAGGAAACTTTCCGTATCCTCCCTCCCATCTGGAACCTAGGGAATCAACTCTAAATAACCTCTAGCATTATCTTCTAATCTCATGATTTGATGATTATGGAATGGGCTACTTATCTATTTATCTCTCAAAGAAAGGCGAGCACAGCACAGTGCGAGGAGGAGTCATTAATCCAAGGAGGGGACTTTGAACTAATTTCAGTGAGGGATGAAGACAGTCAAGAGGTAATTTTAAATTGTAATGATGAAGAAAGAAATCAGCTGATGCAGATTTGAGAAGTTGTACCAGGAACAATAATGAGAAAAGAGGCTACTTAATCACATTCACAAAAGAATTATAGGAATACATAATTAAAGCAATGATAATGAGTAACAAAACTCTTGGTGAGATATCTTTCAGATATCGCCAGAAGTAGAGTAAGGAGCAAAAAAGACACTGTCTTCTGTGTTAGCAATAGAGATCTTGCATGGAAGTTCAAGTAGGCAGTTGGGAAAATGAGAAAATCTTAGGGCTACATGCAAACGGCTGTTGGATACGTGCGAAGGGGTTTAACAAATTTGTAGGGCATACACTGTAGAGAGAGAAAAAGGAAAACAAAAACAAGAAGACAATTTAGTACTTTAATATATTCTAATAATAGAGAAGTAACTAGGATTTCGTACATGAAACAGGAAAACTTGTAGGAAAAGCAAATGCCCTTCAAAACTACCAATGTTAGCACAGGGAAAAAATACAGAAGGTCTCATGAATCAGAGGAGGAAAAAAGGAGCTAGGAAATGTGTAAAAATTATTCTGCGCAAAAAGGAAAAGAGGACAAATTAAAAATAAGGTTTATAACCATCCAGAGACCAAGTACAACGCAATAATGCAAGCAATAAATAGCAAACTGCAGGGGAATTAAAATTACAAAGAGTGATAGAAGATATATTATCACATATATATTCATATATATGAGTTGATCATGAAGCAAAATTTTTCCAACATTTCTAATGACCTATATTTGTGTGTGCACGTGAATTCTTAATCCTCCTTTAGATCTGTTTTAAAATCTTGTTGGATGAATGGATAAAAAAATTGTGGTTTATATACACAATGGAGTACTACGTGGCAATGACAAAGAATGAAATATGGCCATTTGTAGCAACATGGATGGAACCGGAGAGTGTGATGCTAAGTGAAATAAGCCATACAGAGAAAGACAGATACCATATGGTTTCACTCTCATGTGGATCCTGAGAAACTTAACAAAAACCCATGGGGGAGGGGAAGGAAAAAAAAAAAAAAAAGAGGTTAGAGTGGAAGAGAGCCAAAACATAAGAGACTCTTAAAAACTGAGAACCAACTGAGGGTTGATGGGGGGTGGGAGGGAGGGGAGGGTGGGTGATGGGCATTGAGGAGGGCACCTTTTGGGATGAGCACTGGGTGTTGTATGGAAACCAATTTGACAATAAACTTCATATATTGAAAAAAAAATCTTGTTGGTTCCCTCATTAATCGGTATGCCAAATATTTTTGTATTCTTTTTATATTTGTGAGAATACTCACATCTTCAAAATACTTTAATTTATTCTTTAAATATCTATAATACATACATAAGTGTGTGGAATAAGTAACAACATACGAAAGAAACAAAATGTCATGTGTGTATGTATGTATGTATATGCCTGTATTTAGGAAATATAATATGATGTATGTATATATTTAGGAAATATAATATATAGATATATACATATAAATATTAGGTAACTAAATGAGAATTAATACTCATAGTGTCCACCAGGTGCCATATACTGTTTTAAATGCTTTATGTATTAACTCATTTAATCCTTGGAGTTGTCCTACAAAGTGGGTAGGTCCCGCTACGGCTCCGATAAGCAAACATGCTCATGAAAACAGACAGTGGCAAAGCTAAGATTGTGAACCCAGAACACTGGGCTCCAATGGCCACACCCTTACTCTAACTACTGTCTACTGCTTTCCCTTGTGTGAGGATGGTCATGCATCAGCAGATAAAATTGCCTACAAAGGAAATCAACAAATATTCTTAAATAAATAACAGAGAAAAATCCAATACACCAGACCCCAAATTGTATCTTCTCTCCTCTTCCCAAAAGGGATTAAGCGTGATCATGGGCCTCACATAAATTTCAACACTGATGGCAAAGCAACTATAAACAGTAGCTTACCAGGCAAAGGACTACTTAGCCAAGCTACATGCTTTCAAGTAATCTAGACTTGATGAAACCTACCCTAGGGCACTCAGCAACTACCAATTAAATCTCAGCGCCATTACCTACTATACTTAAAAACTCACTGAGGAACGATAAGATCCCAGCTGTCTGAGCAAATGCAAACATATCACCCACTTCACAAAAAATAAATAAATAAATCAATAACGTTATCCTCAGGAATTATCGCCGAGTAAATCCACAGAAGGATCTGGAGAGGTTCTGCAGCAATAAATGAAGGAATCAATGGCCAAGACTGCTACAATTACAGGGTAACAAGTAGGGATGAATATAGATTTATCAGAATAGATAAGAGCTCCCCAATGTGCTAGCTTTCTCTTCCTTTGAAGCAAAAACGGAGTTTGTAAATTGTAGGGGATGAAGGAAGATGAGTAGAGAAAATATGCCTGAACCTTTCAACTCGAATGATTTTCACACAACATTTTCACACATTCCAGTTTCCCTGGCCAGTGTTATATTACCACCTTCCTATTTGTACTTACACACTAACATAACTGACCCCGAATTTAAGCAACTTAGAAATACCCGAACCTGCCAACGTACGCCTGCGTTACTGTTGTGTCCCACAGTCAGCATGGGGCTCGTGAGAACAACACCTAACTAGGGACAGAGGCAGAAAAAGGATATAACAAGCTCCAGCTGGAGAACCTTCCTTGTGATTCCCCCTCATCCAACACATGTGCTTCCGTATCTAGCTAACGATGAAAATATGTGCCCATTATTTCAAGTGAAACTGTTCTATTGTTAACTTTTTCCAAAGCAACCTTTTTGTGTTCAGTTTCCTTCTCAGTTCCTACTGCCCAAAGGCTGCAGTTTAACCCCACTGATTCTTTTAGAAATGCAGCACCCCCTTGTTAAACAACATGGCACATTGCACGTCGCGTGAAGCTTCTCACTTAGTTCTAAAGAGAGAGTCTGTGTGGAGGGTGCCTTTCTACAAGTGGTCCAGGCCGGTTGGAGGTTCGGGGAGCATAATGACGCAGTTGATATCAAAGTGCCTGAAGCGAATGATTAAAAGTCTATCAATAAAAATGGGGAAAAACTGAAATCAGAGGTTAGCTTGTTCCCCTTTTCTAAGAATTTGGTTTTATTGATCCTTTTTTGATGTGTTGAACCATTTTTGAGTGTGTGTTCCTGTTTCCATTATCTATAAAAATATAATCTTTTATCAAGACTTATTAATTCATTATCTTGTTGAGAATATTGTATTTCCAAATTGCCTATGTACTGCTAGGCACTACATTGAATCCTGTTACTTACACTTCCCTGGATTTTATTCTGGGAAAGGCAGCAAAGGAGTGGAGGTAGCTGAAGCACTGTATTTGTTCGGAGTCATTTCTCTGTCAAGTCTACATGCTTACATCAGATGGTAACTGCCCAAAGTTATCCAAAAACGCAATCAAAACTTATTATTCGAAGTGGTTTACAGATATTGATTCAGTCAAAACGCAAGAGGCAGTTAAGATTATAGCCCCATGTTAAAGATAAGAAACCTGAAACCCAGAGATTTTAAGCAAATCGCCCAAGGTTACTCAAGTGGTAACTGATGGAGACAGAATTCCAATCTAAGGAGACGCAGTTCTGAATCCTTGATGATATGAATTCCTTAAGAGAGACAAATCTCTTCTAAAAGGAATTTATCCACTGAGTCCTTATATGAGGAACAGGCAGAAGCATGGTGGTCATTTTTTCAATAATAGTGCTTTTTTAAGAGTGCACAGGGATTTTTTTTCTTTTTTTTTAGTGGTCTAATCACATAATTAAGTATCCCTCAGTAAGGAAATTTCTGGAGCTAGTAAGCTGACTTGTCTATTCATCTATTCAACCTTATTAGGCACTCTGTGCAAGGCACTGATAAGGAACACAAAATGAACATAATCCCTGATCTCCAGAAGCCTGCAGGCCAGTGGGGAACAAAACAAATGAAACAGCATGGAAGGTAACAGCAGCGAGAAGAGATGTACATGGTGTTATGTGTGCTCAGGGGAGGGAGACATAAGCTTGTTGGGTGCAGGGGTAGGGGAGTCAAGACAGGTTTTAATGAAAGATGATACATGAAATGCTTAATGAGCAGTAAATTAGAATGCCAATTGAATTTAAAAGAAGAGTAGAATGTAAAAGAATACACTTAATGAAATGCAAAATCCCTAAAAATATGGAAATTTTGTTGAAAAATATGTGCTTAGGAACCTGAAGCTAGTGACGTATAGGTATGTAATTTCTGTTTTATTTCTATTTTAGTAAAACAATAAAGCTTCTAGCAAAACCATACGGTATAAAATCCAGAAACGGACCCACAACTATATGGTCGACTAATCTCCGACAAAGCAGGTAAGAATTTCCAATGGAAAAATGATATCCCTTCAACAAATGGTGTTGGGAAAATTGGAGAGGAAGAATGAAGCTGGACCACTTTCTTACACGATACACACAAATAAATTAAAAATGGATGAAAGACCTAGATATGAGACAGGAAACCATCAAAATCCTAGAGGAGAACACACATGCAGCAACCTCTTTGACCTTGGCCAGAGCAACTTCTCACATATCACCAGAGGCCAGGGAAACAAGCAAAAATGAATTATTGGTACCTCAAGCTTCTGCACGGTGAAGGAAACAATCAACAGAAATAAAAGGCAACCAACGGAATGTAAATAACTTAGCAAACTCCACACCCAAAAAACAAATAACCCAATTAAGAAATGGGAAGACATGAATAGACACTTTTCCATAGACATCCAGATGGCCAATAGACACACAAAAAGATGCTCAACATCACCCATCATCAGGGAAATACAAATAAAAACCTCAAGGAGATACCACCTCACACCCATCAGAATGGCTAAAATTAACAACACAAGAAGCAACAGGTGTTGGCAAACATATGGAGAAAGGGAAACCCTCTTGAACTGTTGGTGGGAATGCAAACTCATGCAGCCACTCTGGAGAGCAGGCTGGAGGTTCTTCAAAAAACTAAAAGTAGAACTACCCTATGACCCAGAAATTACACTATTAGCGATTTACCCAAAGGACACAGAAATACAGATTTGAAGATAAACATGCACCCCAATGTTTATAGCAGCATTATCACAAGAGCCAAACTATGGAGAGAGCCCAAATGTTCATCGGTTGATAAATGGGTAAAGATGTGGTATCTATATACAATGGAATATTACTCAGCCATCAAAACAAATGAAATTTTGCCATTTTCAATGACATGGAGCTAGAATATAGTATGCTAAGCGAAATAAATCAATCAGAGAAAGACAAATACCATAGGATCTCACTCATATGTAGAATTTAAGAAATAACTCAGATGAACATCTGGGAAGGGGAAAAAAAGAGGAGAGAGGGAAATAAACCACAAGAGATTCCTAATGACAGAGAACAAACTGAGGGTTGATGGAGGGAGGTAGGTGGGAGATGGGCTAGATGGGTGATGGGGACTAAGGACGGCACTTGTGATGAGAACTAGGTGTTGTAAGGAAGTGATGAATCACTGAATTCTACTCCTGAAACCAACGTTGCACTATATGTTAACTAACTAGAATTTAAATTTTTAAAAAAGGAAAGAAAAAAACCATATGATGTGATTGTGAAAAGTGGCAGTTCCTTAACCACTCTTAAACCTACGGCTTTAGAATCTCTCGTAGCACAGCCCTGAAAACTGTCCATTGAACAAGCTCCAGCAGTGGCTTTATGCACAGGAAAATCCAAGCATAATGAAGACATTTAGTCTGTAATGTTTTTAAAGATTTTCCAGTCTCCCACTTCAATCATCTTTATTTTGTGCAATGCTGTATCAGGTTTAGGGGAACACTGCCTCAACAATGAGTTAGTGGAGACTTGAATTAGTGTCAAGATAACACACGCCTGTAAATGAACAAGTTGGTCTGCTGGGTGGAATTTTTAATGCTGATCATTTGTAATTCTAATTTGGAAAACATCTACACAAAATAAAACAATAAACTGAACATTTATAGTTAGTAATACACTGTTCTTTATGATAATTATTAGATAATGGTCACTTGAGTCTTAAGACTTCTCCATTATGAAAATAAAATCTCACATTGGAAATCATTGGTTACAAAGGCTATCGCTACCTACACAGGGATGCTCACATGTTTTGCTCTATTATTCAGCCTAATTTTTACCTGGTGGTCAGACATCAGCCTGGAATAAGCTTGTTGAAAGAGCAGAAAGGCAAATCAAATCGAATATACGGTAACAGTGGTAGCATGCTAAAATTTTTGTTTTCCTCTAGGATCTATATTGTGCAACAAAGTTCAAATAAGAGAGAAATGTAGTGAAGTATTTTTGATGTCTTCAAAAATAATCATACTTCGATAAAAGTCAAGATAGATCTCCCTAATGACAGTACCGTGAAATACAATTCAGGAGTCAAGAAAGGGATGGTCCATACTATTGTGATGTTCTTGGTTTTAGCAGAACCATTCACCTTTTCCCCATAATGCCAAGGTTTTCTGTTAGAGGCAGAGCCACAGTGGTGTGCTGGAATGACACAGACTGGCTCAGAAGAACAGGTATAAAATATGTGGGAATTTTTAGAGATTTACAACCCTTCATAATCTAAACGTGGCCATAATGGGAGTATTTACATCACAGAAAATCACTTGGTTTTTTTCTTTAAATGTTTATTTAGAGAGAACGTGAGTGAGGGGGTGGGTGCAGGCGGGCAGAGAGAGAGAGAGAATCCCAAGCAGGCACTAAGACATCAGCTCAGAGTCCGATTCTGGGCTTGAACTCAGGGAACCGCGAGATTATGACCTGAGCTGAAATCAACAGTGGGACGCTTAACTGACTGAGCCACTCAGGCGCCCCCAGTTTTGTTTTTTGGGATTTTTTTTTTGCTTTTTTTTTCTTTTAAAAAGCCAGTTTTTCAGGATATGAGTGCTGTACCTTTGCAAGCACATGACTTACCTCAAATCTGTACTCTGCAATCACTACCGGTGTGAATTAGGTATGAACCTCTCTGAACTTCAGTTTATCTTCTCCCCAGTAGGGATAAAGTTTCCTACTGTTATAGAGAAGTAACTTTATATAAAATAACGTTTGGTGAAAACACATCAGCATTTTGAAATGATGCCGAGTATTCCATGACGGCCTTGTCATCTGTGCGCCTTGTATTTTAATATAATAAATATCCTGTAGTTTGAAATTTCCACGTATGTCCTTTATCGCAAAGAAGTTTTCAGCGTAGGAAAAGCTAATTTCTTCAAAGGATTGCTTTGAACGTCAAACATCTGATGCAATTACAAAACAAGACATTCTGAAGAAAAATTCATTCAAAGAAGGAAGTTTCAAAAAAGGCAACACTTTTTTTAAAGCTTGCCTTCAAACAAATCAAGGTAAATGATTTTACTATTTTTTCTGAAATTCCCATCATGTTTTCAAAGTTTTTACTTAAATTCCAATTCGTTATCCTACAGTGTAATATTAATTTCAGGTGTACAATTTAGTATATAATTGAGGTAAATGATTTTAAAATGTTTTAACCACAAAAGTAGCCAACATGAATGTTTACTCTGTTTCCCCTTAAAAAAGTTGATCTTCTTTGCTCTATAGTATGATTAGTACACCAAACCGTCCTGTTATTTCACGGGCATGTTCTTGCGAACGTAAACTGGAGAGCAAACAGGGGTGATAATGTTTTTAAATTCGAGGTTTGTGACATATACATGGATGTCCATCACAGCTCTGTGCTCTTGGACAGAATATATGACCGGACATTCAAATATTGAATCTACAATAGCAAGAAAGAATCAAGGGTATTTGAAGATACCTTCTTTCACACTGAGAAGTCAATTAGTGGGGCTTTCCAACAGAACTTTCTGTGATGCCAGAAAGGTTTTAGATCTTTGCTCTTCAAAATGTTGCCAACAGCCACAAACAGCTTTTCAGCCTTTGAAATATGACCAGTAAAAATGAAGAAATAAACTCTTTAAGTTAAAATTTACTTGAATTAAATTTAAAGTTAAATACAGGTGGAGAGTGGCTACCATAACAAAAGTACAGAACAGACATTTTAAATGTGTTCTTCTTCGTGTGTGTGTGTGTGTGTGTGTGTGTGTGTGTGTAGAAAGGTTGGTGAAAAGGATAGAATAGTGGAAGAAGTAATTGTAGCATTTATATAATAGACTACAAACCTCATGTCTCTTCCTCATTTTAAAGGTATGTGGGAGTTATGAGTCACCTCTCTTGAAGTGCTTTATTTCATGTCCTGTTATGCCATAGAGCTATGAAAAGATATTACTTTTCAGGCTTGACAAGTGGCCTAATACATTTAGTTCTTACTGTATAATGAATTGGCTGACATAAGCACATAGCAAACAAATAGTACAATATTGTATATTCTCAACAAATATTAAATAATATTTGTGTTTCCAAAGCATCGGACTGTGGAAACACTGATGGAGACAGTAACTTATAATAAAGTATCTTGAGATTCGGACATTTACAATTTGCTTTCCTTTTATGTAATAAGTAGAAGTTATTTCTTCTTCCAGCTCTATTTGTCTTTTCTCTCCTTCATGTGTTCATAATAGACACCATACTTAAAATTAAAATGAATACTGTCTTTCATTGAATTTTTACCCCAAAGATTCAAGGTTTTACTCTTTAAGCTAGTACTACCACTAAAAGTCATTTAATCCAATTTATAAATCTATAAATTTATAAAGTACTTTATAAATCCAATAACTTTAAAGTTGCTGATTCCTTTCATACTTAGAAATATGTTGGCATTCCACTAAATGCCAAGACACCTCAATTAATGTATTCTTTTAAAATCTTCACATGTTTTTTTTTAAAGAACACTTTTTAAAAAATCAAATGTCAATATGTCATTAATATTAAGAGAAATGAGGTTAGCCAGGTTCAATATATGAGGGGAGTTTTTTCCTTGACATTTAACCCATCATATTAAAAGCTTCTTCAAAGGAAAGAAATATCAGCTTGTCACCCGGAGATCGAAATTGAGCTGCTCTGAGACAAACTACTGTTTCTTTCCCATGATGAAATTCACAGGATGGACAAAAATGTCAGGATAAAAATAGGCCGCCTGGGGGAAAAAAAGCCATCAGGGAAAGAAGGAGAGCTATTGTTATAATTACGACTAAAAATCATTTAAAAGTCAGTTATTTTTCTCCGGTAGCACAGGAAAGAACACCCAGCACCTTGATTTATATTGTTAAATACTTAGGTGAGAACAAAATGTTCAAAGACTATGTTTATAGGAGTCCACGGATTTAATTTTTAATAAAAGATGAATCATGGATAAGAAGGTACTTTAAAGAATGGCAAATATTTTAATTCATCGTGTACAAAGGACATACCACAAGCTGGCATTCTGAAACTCCAGAATGACAAAAAGATATGTATCAATATTAAATCATGCAAGATGTTGGAGGATTGGATGCCAAAATGTGCATATCTTATAAGGAAAGCCTCTGACAATTCCAGAATGACAGAATTATCAATAAATCTAGTAAGAATCAACAAGTTGCACTTTTCTGCAATTTAAAACTTATCTTGAATAAACACCACATAACAGAAGCAGAGAACTCAAGATGAAATCTCTTATTCCTGAAAACATTCCCCTAAAGAAAACTTAATATAGCAATCTATCAGATTTTGCTGTTTCTGTGTAATAGAAAAAATATAGATTAATCCAGATTCTGCTAAATGCCACTCTTTGCCACTGACCACTCCATATTATTAGTTGCTCAGATTTTAATTTTACATACTAAGAACACTCTTAGCTACTTTCATGGATAGTTAATCCTGTGGGTTTGATTACATTGTTATCTACTGGGATTTTAATCATTGGCAGATGGTTACAATTATACCAATCGTACAGATTTTATTTAAGAATTATATCACTTTTTTGTAAATCATTTTCAATTATTTATGCAAGTATTTTCCAGTCTCCTTATCTTTATTTTCCATTGCTTTCCCGATTGGCATTTCTTCCACCTAATGAATAATGCAAAGAGAGAAGTTTAGGTCAGGTGTGGGCCAAAATCCAATGTGCCCTTAAAGTAAATAAATAAATATCATAATGTGTGTTACAGCCGGCACATCAGATTGAAAAAAATATCCTTTAATTTGATAAAAGTGTTAGATTTAGATTTCACCAGTAAAACAGGGAAGGAGGGGAGAGAGGGCTTCCTGGATTAATTGGGATTGGGCATAAAATATGTTACAGTAGGGATAACATACACAATATGGTAATCACCGAGTCCTCAAAAACAAAAACCATTACAGTGTGATTCTGTACAAGTTAGACCTAGACTTGGTATGTGTTACTTTCTCAGAGCGAAAATATTGGCTAATGTTAGAAGAACAGAATAGCAGACTCATCGGTTTTCCCATTTATGATGACAGAAATGTGTTACATATTCGTTGTGTGTTCAATGGCTTTGTAAAGACACAAAGAAAAAGCTTTAACCAGAAGTCATCCATACCACATTCAAAATTGCCTAACATTTTAAAGCCTAATAGGCAGAAAATTTTAAGGAATAACACTGAACATTCTGCTCAGTTTTATTAAGAGATTTCAAAAAAAAAAAGGTTTAGAAGACAATATGTATGATAAATTGTCCTTACGTATTATAATATACTTTAACATGATATTTGATTTTTATCACAGGTGCAAATAACTAATCAGACATGTTGCACAAATCACGTTTTCACTTTTGCAGTCACCATTAGCTTTTGTCGATTGGACATGTCGGTTAAGTATTCCACAGTCTGTGACCAATACATTTGCCATCTTTTCCCTCAAACACCTAAGTTGTCTCTACGTCTCTACTTCCATGAACATAATCAGGTGTGACCCTCTTGGAAGTGAGGGCCAGATTTTCTGGGTGTAATAACAAATACTGGATTGTTGCATAATAAGATACGAGCACTCATAAATTCACTGCGATGAGTTTCTTTCCAGAAGGCCGAACAGTCCGTGTTGCCATGTTGTGATCATTCCTCCTTGTCAATACTGGGTTGTATCACTCTTATTTTGTGAATCCAATGGGGGTAAAGTTGTATTTTATTTCTGTTTTTATTTTCCATTTGTCTGATTATTAAAGCTGCTGTGCATCTCTCATGTAATTTGCATAATGTTGTGCCTCTTTACATCCTTTCCCAATTTGTTTACTAATTTCCTCATCATTTTTGGTTGCTTAGAAGACAGTCTTTATGTAGTTTCAATACTAAACCTCTTGCAAACATCTTCACTCAATCTGTCATCCACCATTTAATTCTTTCTTTGATATTCCTAATTGAACAAAAATACTAAGTTTTTTACGTGGATAAATCCATTGCGGACAAACCCATTTGCATTGTGCTTTCAGGGCTCTGTAAAGAAATTTCTCCCCGTAGTTTTTATAGTTTTACTAGTTACAGTTATATCTAATTCCCAAACCAAGGGTTCTGTTTTGAACTCTGTTTTGTTACCTTAATCTTTTTACTATTTCCTACAATGATATTAATTGTGTTTATTACTTAGACTTCGTAGTGTATCTATATATCTCTTAGGAGATACCTTCTTTTTTACCAGTTGAGCTTTTCATGGATATTTATATATGTATGCTCCATTCTTCAAGATGAATTGTTATTGAAATCACATAGAACTTACACGTTATTATAGAAAAAAATCTTTATATTGTTAAAGATGTACTATGTCTCTACATTTATTCAGCTCTGTTTTTGTTTCCTTTACTACAGTTTTAAAATTTCTATTATAAGGGTTTGCATATTATTTCCCAGGTAAATTTTTACATCCTTTTAATTGTTGTTGCAGGAATTTTATATTACATTTTTAATTAGTAGTTACTGATTTAGATAGATGCTGAAGAATTGAATAAGTTGACCTCATGTTCAGAACACTTATTCAATTCTCTCATGAACTCCTAGGTTGTTTATTCTGCTAGGATTTCTATAGAGATCATATCTACAAAATGATAGAGTTTTATACTTTTCTATTATTTTTCTCAAAATTTGCCAAAATTTATATTTATTTTATAGTAATCTACAGAATTGTCCTTAATCTCCAGTAATTCTTTGAACTGCAGTAATGAAAATTGGACACACTTGTTTTCATCCTGGTCAAAGGTAATGTCTACAATTCATCTTTAAATATGACATTTAATATAATTATATTATATAATTAAATATAACACATTAAGAGAACTTCCTTTGAATTTTCTTAGCATTTTTAAATACATATTGTGAACAGAAATACAATTTTATAACTTATTTCCGTCTTCATATTGTTTGTTTCAATATTAAACTCTTTTAATTTTTATTTTTGAGAGAAAGACAGGCAGAGTATGAAGCAGGCTCCAGGCCCTGAGCTGTTAGCACAGAGCCCAACGCGGGGCTCGAACTCACAAACCATGAGATCATGACCTAAGCTGAAGTCAGACGCTTAACCTACTGAGCCACCCAGGACACCCACCCGTGTCCAGCTCCTGCGGAGTGCTCTATGTCTGGCCCTGACATCAGTGGGTGTGCAGGTGCCTCTCAGGCTGGCCATCGTTCTTCATGCTCTATCTGTGACTATGAAGCTGTTAGATGTTTGTCACACCTGAGGCAGGTACTCACCCCTGTGTCTACAGCACACAGCATACAACTCAAGGTTCCTAAGTGCTTCTCCAAAAGCTCTTCTCACTTAGTTTAAGGAGAAAATGTACCCCCATGTCCCTAAAATCTTTGTCCGAGGACATTCCCATTAAAAATGTTCCCGTAATGCATGCTTAGACGCCTTTTACGCACCTGTTAACGAGTGATGCTCTCATGGTGCAGAGTAGTTTGTGAGTAGTTCACAGCCGGTCTAAAATAGCATTTTAGAATATGGTAGCACCTGGCCTCTACCTCATCTCTGTGTTGGTGCTTCTGCTAAAAGAACAAATACCATGTATCAAGTGCCTTCGATATGATTTTTAAAATTGAATTACATAAAATCCCAAAAGCATCAAGATTTAATTATCTTCCAAGCTCTTGCATAATGGAGTTTTATATGCTTTGTATCCATTTTTTTCTATAACCAAGGTATATTAATTGCTTCCTATGAGTCAGGGCCATTCTAAGGACTGGGATCACAGTAGGAAATAAAGCGGAAAGGCTCTATGCTCATGGAAATTACATCAGAGCGAGGCGTATACATATAAATAAACAAACTATTTTATTATAGGCCAGTGCTATGACCAAACTATGCAGGTGAATGACTGGGCAAGAGGCAGCAAAATTTGTGGTTAGGAAAAGGGAAGGTGTTGACAATTTAGCAGAAGTTCTAAAGAAGTGATAGAGTAATAGGGTGAGGCTTGCTTCTTCTATGGAGAAACATGCCAGGCAAATGCAAAGCATGCGTTGTCCCTGTTCAAAGAACAGCAGGAAGGCCATTATAACTTTGAACCTAAATGGTTAAGTTAGATGTCAAGTTCTGGAGTCAAAATCTCCTTTCTCTCATGGTCCACTTTCTTGGTGATAAAATTCACTTTTCAATCTATACCTGGAAAGCAAGGTGATATACACTCTTCTTGCCTTTTGTTGTTGTTGTGGTGGTGGTGGTTGTCTACTTGATGAAGCTTTCCTAAAAACACTGTCCCCTTCCCAAATGTCCATCTCTAGAAAACTGTGACACAGTAGAATAAATGAAAAAAACACAGATTGTGCAAGTATTCTGATTTAAGGATGAAACGTTATAGACTCATGCCGATCAAGGTGTTCGGGTACAAATGACCACATGTAAGAGATAAGCCATGTAATTTTGATTCTCTTCAATTCTTACTCTTTAATTTTCTCTAGGGATGTTTGTAAACATTATTCTTGCTTGATTCGGTATTGTTAGTAAGCCTAATTTTAGTAGATACTATGTTAGAACTTGAATTTTAAAGAAGATTTAGAACGACCTTGGTCTTGCATGAACTCAGTCATTTGAGGAGAGGAGAAAACAAGTAATGTCTAACAGAGCGACAATGAGGCATTACCAAATGTCAGGAGAAGGTACTACGGTTATAACATCCACAGTCAGAAAAAGATGGCCTCAAATTCTTTGACATTCCTCTCATGAGGAGGTCAGGTCTCTGTCTCCTCCTTTCAAATCGGGGCAGGCTCGTGACTGCTTTGAGCCACCGATTACAGAGGAAGCGATTCTAGGTAACTTCCGGGACATGGTCCCAAAAGCCATACAGCTTCTATCCGGCTCTCTTGGAAAGCTCGCTGTCTGGATGCCCCTCTCAGAACACAGCCCTGGGAGCCAGCAACCATGTTGGAAGAATCTGGAGCCTCACAGAGCGAGAACGTAAGGGCCTGGCCGGTAGTCCCTGCTGAGCCTTAAGTCAGACTCAGAGGTAGACAAACACGCAGGCGGCTTCGGCCATTTAAGTCTTCCCAGGAGCAGCCCCGGACACGGAGCAGACACAGCCTGTCCCCAAGATGCCGCTTTCACTCCCGTCCACAGGTCAAGACACAAGGAAATGACTGACACGTTATGTCCTCAAGCGTGGGTGGTTTGTTATGTTGCAGTAGACAACTGAAACGTATCACGGTCATACGTTTCAGAATTTTCAGATGGCCTTTATTTCATATACTCGGCAACTTTAATCCTCACGATCCCTCAGACTGTCAGAGTCTGGGCTAATATTTTATCTGTTGATCAAAGCTGTCCCTGTACCACTTATTCTGCCTGGGAAAGACGGGGAAGGCTTCACAGAGCACACGCCATTTGTCAATACTATTGAAAAACTGTCCGATCTATTTCATGTGTCCTCCGGGCCACTGTTCGGGGCCAACACCCAAAAGCCTTTAATATTTTGAAAAGTGCCCCAAAATCTTTTTTTTTCAATTGCATATAACTTGATCTTCAGTTTTGTCATCTGCCTGAACTTGGGACACATTCTGTGTCACTCTGGAGGTAATTTTGCAAGGCAGGCCGGTCAGTATTGTGACAGCAGATGATGGAAAAAGGAAGGCTGCCTTCTTTTGTCCCAACAAAGGACAAGAAGGAAGGTGAGAGGGAGACGTGGGCCCGGATTCTGTTGCCTTTCATCTTTACATTATCACCGCCTGTGTCTGCTCTTCAATGTAGAGCTACCATTCAGACTGCATCTGCAAAGAAAACGGGTTTGTTTTTGTTTTCTTTTCTGGCGAACCTAATTTTTAAAAAATCATTTAATTGGGCCCGAGGGCTGAGCAATGGGAGTATACAGAGTTTAGGGAAAATAAGACCAATGAGTGAATCAGGACATTTTGTACACTTTAAGCATTTAGGACAAGAGCTAACTGAGGACACTGTCACATTGTTATTATGACGGATTAGTCACTGAGGGCATGCTTCCAGAAAGAAAAGGAAAGGAAGAAGCAGCTCGGCATTGCACACAAGGAGCTTACTGTCCATTCTCCACAATGACAATGTGAGATACAAGACAATGTATTCAGGTTATATTCACGTATTATTCGTCTCTTGTTCCTCTATGCAGGCTTCACATTAATCTGTTTATTGTAAATAGGTTTCACGTATCACGTTTCTTTCCGGGTTTTCCTACTTGATTTTCTGTCGCCTACCTTCCGTTCGCGTGGCACCAAACCCTGAGCTACTATCTGTTCTGATAAATTCAAATCCCACAAGATCTCTCTCGCCACAGTATCACAACCAATTTTCTCCTTTCAATTAAAGGTCATAGTGTGTTTGAGAAGAGCAAAAAGAACCGCGAGAAGCATATTGACATTGTGTAAATGAGAACGGAACATCAAGGGGTGGGGAGTTAATGAACAAAGGATCGTTGCTTAGTGTCTTAACTGCAGCATTGCGGCATCAGAATAAATTCACCGAAAAGGTGATGCCCCAGAGGACAGTCAGCCGGGTGAGAGGGCACTCACCCCCTGCGGTGGGTTCCCCAACCTCCTCTCCCCATTTCTTTCTGTGTAGAGTTGGATTCGTAGGATTTCGACACCCGTTGGAGGGAAAAGAAAGCATTTCTCCCTCTTGTACAGAGATCTAAAGTACTTATAACATATGTGCTGGTATATATTATTCAGCACAACAATCCATATCATGAAGTTGTGTTTGCTCTCTTGTGGGCTGGGAACAAACATGTCAGGAGAAAGGTCACTCTGAAGAACACAGGAGGTATCACACCTGTTGATTCAAAGACTACATGTTACAGGCGTTCAAATAATAAAGGCGGATCTAACTATGTCTTATAATTTAATCACTTTACAATGCAGAACGATAAACACTTATTTCAGAGGAAAAATATGAAAAGTAAATTGCAGGAATACATTTCTACCTTACATAAATATGCTTTAGGTAGACTCATGCTTTTGAAAAAACTCTGCCATGCTGGCATAGTTCCGTGTGCGTGTCTCCCAGAAAGAGGACATAACATATATTTTAATATTTTAAATTTCAATGTTAACTTTTCATTAGCACGTAACTTCAGGGTTTGCTAATAGCTTATATATTTAGGGTTGTAGAAAAAGAGACACTGGTAGATAGACTAGAAATTCATCATAATATTACCTGCTATGAAAATTATAAAATACATAGAAATCTTACTTTAATACAAACTTAATGCTTAATCCCCCATTAAATTTGAATACTGGCTGTCAGTTATACATCATTACTATCCCTCTAGTCAACAATTAACGATTTTGGTGTTGGTGAGAGATGACATCATTTGTCTAAGTTTCCTGTTTTAAACAGGCTAAATTTCACATTTTAAATATATGTTAAGTAACTCATGTAAAAGAAAAAAAGGATACTATTTTTAGCAATTCACCAATAAAGATACTAACAGACAATGTTAGTGTAAACGCACACTATAGAAAATCTCAAACAGTGCAAAAAAGCTAAAATAATTTTGCTATTTATTTCCACACTTACATAATTTCTACAGATAGCTTTCTTTACCTATAGAAATTAAAGTTTCAATTAATATGCTTGCATCTCTATGCTGTTATTGTTAATGGTTAATCACATGCATAAATATCCTTTGTTTAAAAGCTCATTGAGTAACAAATTCAGTCTTCTTATTAACAATGAAAGCTTTGGAATTCTAGACGTATTGGGAATGTACAAACATAACCTCTGTCCTAAAATACCTTATCATTTCCTTCAGGAGGCAAATCTAACACACATGAAATGATTGAAGACAACATAAAATTAGGACAAAGGTGTGTTATTTTAGCTGCAAAAGCTGTAAAAGTTCACAGGCGAAGAGATGGCGGAAGCTAGAATAATTGGAAGCTTTTATGGGGGAAGCTCTCCCATTTGACAATTCACCGTATTGAATGCTTTCAGCTAACCACCTCCTGGTAACTGTGCACCTGAACTTTTACTATAAAAATATAACTGCATTTAGAAATGGAAGCAAGGGAAATGATTCTTTTTAAATTTAGGAAGTGTTTCTTGACAAAAATTTGATTTTCTATGAACAACGTGATTTCACTTACAAATTTTTAAAACGCGCAATTCCAAGGAATAGAGGAGAACCAGTAATAAATGAAACATTAATGGGCAAAATTTTTGTGGCATAAAGACCAAATAAAATAACCGGAATCGTACTTGTTAGTTTTACACTCACAAGTTTAGAAAGCAAATTATTCTGGAGGAAGAGATTATCCCTGGAAGAATGAAAAAGAATGCCAAGTCAGAAAACTCTACACTGGCTAGGGAGTAATAAAAGATTTTCTCAAAGAATTCAAAACTGTATCATGGGACAGCAGTTCCATAATATAAAAAGTATTTGGGAGAAAATGTAGATAATAACTCATTATATGATCACTGAGAGAAAAAACTCAAAATATTATTTTTAATTTACAAATGGTCACAATGGAAATTCAAGCACCTAAGAGCATGTCAGGATGAGAGGAGAGGAAGAACATATCAAAATGGACTCTTTGCCCGCCTTCAAAATTTATAGAGGAGAGACCTTACATTGGTGGGAGAGATGGAGATAATCAAGATAAATTAAATGGAAAAGTTATAATGATCTGTACTGACAGGGGCTAGATAAATGTGCAACAGCTCAAAAGAGAACAAGAGAAAATCTCCTGGGTGATTTTCTGACTTGCCAGTGTTGAACAGACAGTACACGATTAATAAGTGAATATTCCTTAGTTGACTCCACATTCCGACATGAGAATAGTTAATATCCTAGAGCGGCAAAGTGCATGGAATATGTGTGTGTGTGTGTGTGTGTGTGTGTGTGTGTGTGTATGTACATGTATATACACACACATATATACATACATATACACACACACACACACACAAAATGGGTCATGAAAAAATGAAACAATGTGAGAGAGTACTAGTTACACGCCACTTAGAAGTACAGTTAGAATTTAAAAAATACACTTAATAACTTATGAATACTAATCATTATTTACAGATGTGCATGTGAAGAAAAGAAAGAAGGAAAAATTTTAAAGACCAAAAACTATTGAAATAATCAATAGGATACTATAAAACGTTCAGATGCTCTTCAAGCCTTTTAAGAGGGAATATGAAAAAAACAAGTCGTACAAAATTGTGCACCAAATTACATTTTCTTTGTTATTCCCCAACATGATCTCAGAAACAATAGCTAAGTAAACTTAGCAGTCATAAGTAAATAAGAATCAGATTGAAGCTAGAAAGGATAAATCCAGTGAACTATTTCTGATTTCATAAACTGTGAGGCATTAACAAATTTAAATAAATGGAGGAAAATGTACACATAAATTCAATAAATTACTTTACTGATAACATATTTGAAACATGAATATTTTCCCTTAATTGAGAATAAATGTTTATTTTCCACATGAAAAGCTTGTCAAGGAAAAAGTCAAAATTAAGTAAACCTCTAAAATAAATAGTAAGCATACGTCTACATTAATAAAATGGGGCTTTTCTTTAGCTTTTACATTTCCTTTTGCAGATTTAACAAACATGACAAAGGAAATGACTGGCTTCCAGCTTCTTACCTGTGTGGTTGGCAACCGGGATGCATTGGACCCATCTTTCAAAGTGAATAGTTAATATCACTATTCTTAATTTATCTACAAGAAAGGACAGAAAAGCAAAATACCAAAGGAGCCCTGGGGATGACTTCACTAAAAGTGAGGACCCTTTGAGCAAAAGAGCCTCCGAGGTATACTTCAGTCAAAAAGACCACTCGACTGTGACTTTATTAACTCACAACATACAACATGGCAATGGGTACCAGGAGGGCTTTGAGCACAAAGCGACAAGAGCACATTCTCCAAATAGAGGACAGGTGGTTTGTTATCCATTACCCAAATGCGTTATCTCCAAAGGGAAAAAAGTGATGATCTCTATGGTTTTCTGTGTTCACATTAAGACATACATAGACTTACTATGCTTTTTAAAAAGCCATGGATATATATTTCTCTTGTATCTAAAATGTAGCCAAATATAAATAATACAAAACACATTTGGAAAGGAATCTTAAATGGTTTTCATGTAAAGCAAGTCACAGTTGTCATGCAAGTCACATTTATGCTTATACTAACACACCTTTGAGTGCAATTTTTCAAAAAGTATACCAATTGGAGTACATTTTCATAAATTCAGTGTCATGTTATTACAGATGATAAAGGAAAAATCAGAAGGAATATTGACTCTAGAGAGAAGGACTAAGGCACAGTTGCAAAGGGTTAATTTTTTTTTTCTAATATGTCTCCACCGTCCCAGGGGTCTACCCTGATGTGGGATGGTTCCCTAATTCTCCAATGTGTCTACCATGACTTTGAATATCTCCCAAATTCCCTGAAATTCCTACTCTAACACTTTCACTTCCTCCCCAAGGGTGTCTATACCAGCTAGCTCCCTAATTCCCAGGTGTGTATACCACTGACTTGTGATTCCTCCCTAACTTCCCAGGTTTGCCAACTATAACGTAGGATGTCTCCCTCACACGCAGTAGTTTCTAAACTATCCTTGGACATCACCCTAATCTTACAAAACAGCAAAGGCTCTCTAAATCCTCAGGCTTGTCCACACTGACCAGTGCTGGATCTACACTTGCCCAGTTCAATCACTATCCTTGGATGTCTTTTCAATTTCCCAGGGACGTCTTTTCTGATGTAGGATGTCTCTCTAACTCACCTAATCTTCCAAGATTCTACCCTAATCTTGAAAGTCTCCTTAGTTCCTCATGACGGTCTGAATTAAACTGGATGCCTCCTCATCTTCCAAGTGTGTCCACCCTGACACTGTGTGTATGCATAACTCCCCTGATATGTCTACAGTGACTTGGCATACCTTCCAAATTTCCCAGGAGGTTTTATAATGACTTGGCATGTTAAAAGTTCATTCAATTCATTTTATTTTAGAAAATATACTTTAAGCCAGAAGCAAATTCATTGGAAACATTAGAAATATCTTAGATGTATATTCTTCATAAAATATTGATAAATTTTCTGTACCAAAGAAAATACTTCAATAATAAGAATTCACAGAAGAATTGAGCCAATTAAGTATACAGAATAGTAAAACTTGAGGATCTCAAAATAAGTATGGTTTATATATGGGTGTACTAAAAAGATAACGCGTGTTCGTCCAAATGCATGCTTTGCTAAAAGGAGTTAATTTGTTCTAATGGTTTAAGAAAAAGTTCACATTTTTATTGTCAAACCAGGGGTATGTTAATGTTAGCGAATACTGTATCTCAAAATTCTCTAATGACAGAGAAATGCTAAATACAAAGTAGAACTAAGTCTGTGTATCGATGGGGGCATGGGGGGGTTCTGCTGCCATAATAAATTAATTCTGCTTGCATGGATATCCTAATATAATGCAAATAATTATTCGTTTCTTTAAAAGAAATGCATAGGAAATAGCATTTCAATATTTTTCCAAATAAACCACTTCACTTTGCAAGAAAAGGAACGTCCTTAGGGAAATTTTCAAATAAGGATTAAACTCGGAGACAGATTGCCTCAAAACAGAGATCATCAACTGTACTTGCAAATGAGGCATCAGTGCAGAGCATTTTTGAACATTTCCATGTTAATTACTAGTTAAATTGTACTTATTTGTAATTGTGAAAATCAACACTCTGAAAGTTATGTTTAAAGACTACTGCACGGAGCAATCATTACACTTACCCTGTAACTCAAATCCTCACGTACATGAGCAACTCTTAAGGTTAAGGTTTCACGTCTCTGGTGCTCATTCCGTGGCGGGCACTTAAAAGAATCCAAAAATTGTCACCTACCTCCTCTGTACTTCAGTTACTAACAGTTATATACCAGGTACAAGGAATCAAGTCAATTATCTGCATAATAGTAAATATTTTCCCATTTCGTATCACACAGGGGAAATTAGGCTACTTAGGACTCAATTTTAATTACTTATTCAGACATTCAGTGTCCTGCGGATAGGATTACACGTGAACCAGTTGGGACTTTTGGACACTTATTTAAAAGTAACCGGAGGGGCGCCTGGGTGGCCCAGTCAGCTAAGCATCTAACTTTGGCTGGGGTCATGATCTTGCCATTCATGAGCTCAAGCCCCTTGTCAGGCTCTGTGCCGACAGCTCGGAGTCTGGAGCCTACTTTGGATTCTGTGTCTCCCTCTCTCTCTGCCCTTCCGCTGCTCATGCTCTGTCTCTCTCTCTCTCTCAAGAATCATTAAACATTAAAAAATATATTTTAAAAAAGAGCCTGGATATCTTCCATTAGGAAGGCAGCAACTAAAAATGCATCATATTCATATTTCAATTTACTTGGAATTAGAGAAATTTTTTTAAGTTTACTTCTGTATTTTGAGACAGACAGAGACAGCACAGATGTGGGAAGGGCAGCAAGAGAGGGAGAGAGAGAATCCCAAGCAAGCTCTGTGCTGCCAGCACAGAGCCCAATGTGGGGTTCGAACTCAGAAAGTCATGAGATCACGACCTGAGTGAAACCAAGAGTCGGATGCTTAACCAACTGAGCCACCCAGGAGCCCCCAGTTTACTTGGAATTAAAATGTACATGATATCCCAGGCAAATTTTGGGTGTACAGTTTTATTTTTCATCTACATCCTAATTGTTTGAACTGCAGAAATTGGTAAATTACTGTAATATTCATTAAGGAGTAGGGATTATGTAAAATATGTTATATATATTTGTATCTTATGCAGCATTTAAAAATATGCACATATTTTACACACATAACTCTGATTTGTTTTGAGGTTTTGGGCTCTAAATTACAGAGATGACTGCTAATCTAAGATGTTGAATATATGTTAAAAATAAAGCTATAAGATCATTAAGCTTTCAAGTCAATAATCAGATATACCTTACAGTTTGATAGACAACAATATTTTGTTTTCCTAACACAGAAACCTTCAGGCAGTGACTTCTGCTAATGTTATCTGAATACAACAACCTTAAAAAAAAATAACTACTTAGTATTAAAAATTTGTTTCACTCTTTTAAAATTATATCAGTGAAGGGGCACCTGGGTGGCTCAGTGGGTTAAGCATCCAACTCTTGATTTGGCTCAGGTCATGATCTCACAGTTCACGATATTGAGCCCATGCGTGCGCGCACGCTCTCGCTCTCTCTCTCTTAAAAAATAATAACTGTGATATATTAATGAAATTCAACCTTCCATAGTTGAAGAGAAAAATTTTATTTATATATGTAGAGAGAGAGAGAGGAAGAGAGACATTTAAAACATGTGTTTTACCATAGTAAATGGACTTTTTAATGATCCATTTAGTAAGGAAAAATTGTTTCCCATCAGAAATTCCACAGATTTCAAAACTGCCTGAAATGCACAACAGTGAAATTAGTCAAGCTCAGGTACTGCCTTTTTTTAATTATTTTTAGTATCTGCCATTCTTCCGTGAAAGCACATTCATTCATTCTGTCATCTAATTAGCATCATGGCAAGTTATGACAAACCAAATAGTGTAGGCAGGGAATCAAAGATAACATATTTTGTCCACAAAAATAATCCTATTTGTTTGCCTTATTTTTCAGACACATCTCACATTTTATTGACTCAGTCTCTGAAAATCAGACTTAAGTCCAGTTTCATTACCCTGGATTGTTCCGGATAAAATCTGCATTCTTTGGGAAAGTTAGTGATCTGAATATTTGATTACAATAGAAATGGCTTTCTAAATTGGGGAGCTTCTGAAACTTTATTTTTTCTACCTGTATAGTGAAAATACTCCTACATGCTCATTTTAAATTCCCTCTGTATTTTGCTCCAGTTATTTTTAAACCACAACAGTGCTTTGCAATAGAGCAGATCCACCTGCTTTAATAAACACGAGTAAGACTGTGTGTCTGTTAACTTTAAGCTATTACCATGACAACTGCCTTTTTCACACAAATGAATAAATGACCTTATGAAATACATTTACGAAACATTACTGGGATAAATTTATGAAACTAAGAGAGCATTTATAATTGTTTAAAAACTAGGAAAAAATAATAGTATACATTTCGGTGTGATCTTATCCCTGATTATTTCCTTGGAACAGATTTTGAGAAGTGGGATTAACCAAAGAAGACTATACAAACATTCTTAAGATTCTTGTGATTTGGGTTGAGAAGTTGAGTACCAGTCTACTCTATAATTTATAACAGATTCTGAAAAAGGTAGGAAAACTTGTTAAAGACTACCATTAACATATCTGCTTTTGAAAGTTGAAATTTGGTTATCTGGATTGAGGAGAGAGGCTCAAATTTATCACTGAAAAATATATTTGCAAGTAAAAACAATAATTTAATATTATAATTATGGAAATCATCTTTGAACGACAGGAGTTTATATGTAGAAATTTTATAGAGAACTTCTAGACTATTTAGACAAAAAAAGAATCCACAGATTTAGAACCAAATCACATCAGGAGTTTAACCTGCCTCAAGAGAGCCCTTCACTTTGGGTGTACACAGTTGTCATAAGTCATTGTGAGGCTGTTTAATCAACAAACATTTAGTGACTGGTGTTTAAGTGCCAGCGATTGTGCTAGAATGCTGAAGAACGAAGAACAAAGAACGTGATGATGAAGGACACAGAAGACCTCACAGAGCTACAAAGTTACAATCCAGAAGGGAACACAGCCCAGAAAATCAATTACATGCTAATACTGCTCTACAGGAGTATAGCAGGTGCAATGCCATTGAAGGCAAAGAACGGAAAACCTGACCTGAAAGAGGGTCAGGGCTGGGTCTCCACCCAATCATCCCTGATGGCAAAGGTAAAGTCAGCGAGTCCAAGAAGATGAAAAGGGTTTTTTTCTTGCTCTTGCTGTTTGTTTGTTGTGAAGTAACAGCAAATGCATAAAAAGAAAGACACTGTAAGTTCCATACAGCTAGAGCAGAATTTGGTGATTTCCACTGACCCAAACAACTGAGGTTTATTTTCATAGTTTAGTTGTTTCTATATGTTCTATTCTGTATTTCTATTTGTAGAAATTCCCTTGTGTGGAACTATTTAAAAATTTTTGAAATATCTAGGAATTCCATCATACAAAAATAAGTGACATTAATATTTCTGTGTACTTCTTTGCATTTTTTTCTTTTTTTTAATGTTTATTTATTTTGGAGAGAGAGAGACAGAGCACGAGCAGGTGAGGGGCAGAGAGAGGAGACACAGAATGTGAAGCAGGCTCCAGGCTCCAGCTGTCAGTACAGAGCCCGACATGGGGCTCAAACCCACACACTGTGAGATCATGACCTGAGCTGAAGTCAGATGTTTAACCAACTGAGCTACCCAGGTGCCCCTGCATTGTATTTTTTAATGGAGCTATGTAATGTTTTAATTGGAGTTATTGAGTATATATAATTTTAAACCTGTTTTTCTATGTAACATTGCAAATATTTTCCCATATCATTGAATAGTTTAAGTTCTTTTTAAAAATAATATTTTTAGTGACTGCAAATACATCATCATCGTCAAAATGTACCAGAATGTATTTACTCAAGCTCCTATTGTTTTTTTTAATTTTTTTAAATATTTATTTATTCTTGAGAGAGACAGAGACAGAATGCGAGCGGGGGAGGGGCAGAGAGAGAGGAAGACACAGAATCCGAAGCAGGCTCCAGGCTCTGAGCTGTCAGCACGGAGCCCAATGAGGGGCTGGAACTCACGAACCGCGAGATCATGACCTGAGCCGAAGTCAGATGCTTAACTGACAGAGCCACCCAGGCGCCCTTCAAGCTCCTATCTCTTTTGCAATTAGGAACGTGCTATGAACTAACTGTATCCTCCCAAAATTTATATGTTGAAGTCCTAACACTATTATCATGGTATTTGAAGGTGGGCCTTTGGGAGGCAATTAGGTTTAATGATATCAAGTGTGGATCCCATGAAAGGGATATATAGCGTCATTATAAGAACACAGACCAGAACTCCTTCCCCCTCAGCCATGTGAGAACAAGAAACCAACAACACAGCAAGAAATCAACCTTCTGCACACCTGGGAAAAGGCCCTAGCCAAGAACCAAAACGGCCAGCACCTTGATATTGAACTTCCCACCTCCAGAACTATAAAAAAAAAATAAATATCTAAGCTACCTATGGTATTTTGTTACAGCAGCCAAAACTAAGATAGCATTTATAATTTTTTTAAGTTTATTTATTTATTTTGAGTGTGAGAGAGCATGCATGAGCGGGGGAGGGGCACAGAGAGAAGGAGAGAGAGAATCCCAAGCATGCTCTGCATTATCAGCCCAGAGCCCCGTGTGGGGCTCGAACTCATGGAACCGTGAGATCATGACCTGAGCAGAAATCAAGAGCTGGACACTTAACTGACTGAGCCACCCAGGGGCCCCATTTATAATTTTTTTAAGCAGAAAAAATATTAATATACATTTATGTGTAATATTATTCCAGGTTACTTCCTTTGGGTAGATTTTGAGAAGTGAGATTACTGGAGAAGAGTATACAAATAGTTTTAAGGATCTTGATGTAAATTTCCAAACCCATTCTAGAAAGAATACATTCCTACCAAGAGCATATGACGAATTCCATCTCCTATGCATCTTTTATTATCATATTATCTTTTCACTAGGTGGATAATTTTTTTATCTTGGTCTAACTTTTCATTTCAAATGTGCAAAATAAATCTAAAGGCTCTTAGTCACATTATATGTAGAAATAATTCTAATTAAACTATTATGATAGCATATACTCATGGCTAACAAAGTTAAAATTTTTTAAACCTGGGATTGAAAACTTTGGTTTTTCAAAATAAGAAGACTATAACAGGTATAGCTTTCCTCATTAGTTGAAGTTTTTGAACACTCCTTATCAAGTGACTATTATTCACAGGCTCATAAGGGAACATAAGGAGGAAAGACAGGGTCTGTGTTTCCCTCCCCTGCTCACACTCTGTCTCTGTCTCTTTCTCTGCCTCTGTCTCTCTCTCTCTCTCAAAAATAAACATTAAGAAATTTTTTTCTAAAAAAAGAGGAACAAAAGAACTTATAGAGAATTAAATTCACCTTGACTCCTTGAGTTTTTCATCCACATTTTTTTCCCTTATGTCAAGACTACATAATATGAAACTTCCCTTAGAATTCAAAATACCTCTGTACATGTTGTCATGCTTCTGCATAACCCGTAACGGGATGTTCTTAAGTTGAGCATTTTTTATATAAGACCAAAAAAAAGAACTTTAAATAAAATCCCAAACTACAGGGTTGAACCCCTTGACCAACCACTGGCTAACTGTATTTTCCACTAAGATCAAAATTAATAGTATTTGCCACTAAGCTCTCCACCTTTCAGAAGATTCAGAGATGGTATGGACAATGTGTGACACCAGAATGAAGTCAGAGCTGACATTCACTGTAGCTAAGAAAATCACAAAATGCATGCCTCTGTTTCCTGTAGACAGGAACAGTTTCCATTTACTCAGAAGTTCCTACGTAGGTACAGGACTCTATGCAGTTCTGGATTAACATCAATTTCTGGATCCTTAATTACGATCCTATAAAACATATATACATATAATCAAAGATTCTGTGTAATATATATATATGTGTGTATATATATATATATATATATATATATATATACACAAAGCTTGTTAAACGCACGCTCCTGAGAATGATTAAATTCGCTTTTGCAAGAGACAAACATCAAACATTAGAAGTAGACTTCCTGTCCACCTGAAATCCAACACTGCCATCTGGAACACGTGCTTCCAAAGGCACAAGAGAAGACAGTGATTTGGGGAGACACATCCACTCCTACCTACCTCGGCTGGAAGTGACATGTCTTTTGTGCTCAGAGTTCATTAGCCAGGACAGCACGGAAGGCCAGGCAATGGAGAGGAGCTGAAGGGAAGAGTGATGAGCCCTGCCACCAACCCTAACCAAAGGTTATGAAAATCTGTAATGCAGAAAGAGTTAACAGAGGTCAGATGTCTACTGTGAAATCTGGATTGAATGTGTCCTCGACTTTGCATTAGACAGTGTGGGGAAACAGAAGACATTTTAAACATATTCCCTACCCACAAGAATTCTAAAATTCATAATATGGTTAAGGAGTTGACGAAAAAATGTATGAATAATTTAAGGGCTATTTTTTTTTTTCAGTACAAAACCTGAAAACTTTAGAATCGAAGGAGGAGATCCATGAATAATAAGGGTAGGCTTCATAAAAAAAGGTAGGGCAGGAGTTTGTCCCTAAAGGACAGCAGAGTGGGATTTATATAGGAGCAGGAAAAAGAAAGCACATTTGAGGCAAGATGATGGGCTCCAGGGAGAGCCAAGGTGAGAATGAGCATGACAGCCTCAGAGAACCTTACGGAAATGGGCCTAATTAGAGAGTACATTTTGAGAAATAGTGGAAGATAAAATTAAACAGACAGAGCGGAGAATCTTGGAAACCCCACAGAGGAACTTAGAACTGATACAGTAGAAAAGCGGGAAACATATAAAATCCTTGAGCAAAAGGCTGAGATGTATTTGTTTAAGAATTGCACTTCACCCTTTTCCATGAGGACACGAAGTAGCTTAGAAAATTAGGCGTCAAGGAATAAAAAGCGAGCAAAGTCTGCTTTGAAGTTAAGGGACTTAATGAACTTAACGAAACAGAAGGAAGAGATGCTGGCCTACACAGTACTCGAAACAACAGCTGGGCAGCGATTACACGCCTGTGCAATGAGTCTAGCTCTTAATTTTCTTACTTAAAACAAAAAAGGAAAGTAGATTAGGTTAAATAATGTGTACTGATTGGGCCAAAAGGAAATCACCTTCACCCGTGTGTCATGATACAAGCAGGGTTTCAGGAACACTTGACGGGCAGCGGTCTGCAAGGTGAGTCCAGGGACTGGCAGGAGAAGGAAGGAAGGAGGAACACAATCGGCACAAGGGCCCCTGAGCCATTTTGGGCAACAAACACACCAATGACCAAAGTAATATGGCTGCTGTAGTAGAAAGTGCTTTGTGTGAGTCTATCTTGGGAATCCCTAAATATTCTCTGAGAGGTGTTAGTAAACGAGGGTGGGCGCAGTCTCGAGTTTTCACAAATTAAAAGAGACATCACTGAAACCGAAGCCAAGAGCCACACGCAGAGCTCAACACCGACACTCCCATGAACGTAATTAGACTCCCTTTCCCTTCGACTCGTCCCTTTTATTTCCGCCAAGGAGCATAACGCTGATGTTGCTCAAGCTGCACACGTGCTAGCATTGATTATTTAGACAAGATAAGGAGATGGCTTATGAATAATTTAACTCACCATGACTAATGGTATTGCTTTGGGAACACCCAAACCCCAGTCAGAAAAATCGCACCATCTTAAAGCTCTAAAAAACCTCTGGCGATCATTCACAGCACCTTCTCTTCTTCGTGTAATGCACATCTAAATCATTATGATGACTACTATTTTAAAGTCTTTTGGAACAGAAGACAGTATATTCTATAATTGATAGATGGCCTTAGACATAGTAATATATATCTAGTTTACAGGCTGTCGGTTTTAAAGAGAAAGATAACTGAAAGCTTATTGTCTGTACTAAAGAATAAGAAAACCAATACAAAAAAAATGTTTTATAATGCACTAGGGAGGTAACAATTCTCATTCTTAAGATTTTAAAACAAATTAGTTGAGGAAAATTAAGATAACATTAAGATAAATTTTCTAACTCTCCTCTTTGAGGCCTGCACTCTTCTTTTTTCAAATGCCTAAAACGCTGTTATAGATGTTCTTGCGTGACCACCAAGAAAAAGTGTGGCCACTTTTTGTTTTGCAAAAGCGTGCTGTTAAAAAATATACATTGTATTATTACAGGGTAATGACGACTGGTTTGCTCTCATTTAATACTAACTCCTAGGTAATATAGAGAAAATCAAATTTTAAGCCAAATTCAAGAAAATATGAAGAACTAATAATTAGAGTGAAATGTCAACATGGTATATCAGTGGCCTTTAAGTCACATCCATCATTTTTTATTATTTCTAGGTAATAAGTAAGCCAACATTGTTCAGTCACAGATATTTACAGATACTCTCATTGTGTAGATGATACAGTTTTGTACCTTGCATTAACATGGGACAATCCTCTAAGCCACTGGCTTAGACAACAGACTGTGGGTCTCAAAACTTACTTAACACATTAGGACATGTTTGGGGCTTCTTTAAAAGAAAAGGTACCAATCTGTCCATTCTAACATCCACAGGTCTTGATGCAGAAGGAATTTATAAACTTGACTGACCACTGTACAAAAGGCCACTCTACAACGAAAACAGAAAAAAAAAAAAAAAAAGGTTGAATTTGATGAAGTATACGCATGACCAAAAAGCCACATTTCCTGGGGCTCCTGAGTGGCTCACTCAGTTAAGGATCCAACTCTTGATCTGGGCTCAGGTCATGATCTCAAGCCTGCTACCAGCTCCATGCTGGTCATGGAGCCCACTTAAGATTCTCTCTCTTCCTCTCCTTCTGCCCCTCCCCTGCTCACGCACACACATGCACACACACACACTCTCTCTCTCTCCAGCAAAATTAATAAACATTTAAAAAGTAGATCAATAAATGCCATGTTTCCTTTCAATCAAATAATAATATCTAGCAATCTTTTGAGAATCGCCAAACAACAGGCTGATTCTTTGTCAAATTACATTAAAAATAACAACCTACAAAGTTTTTTAACTCTTTTTTATATAGTCTTTCTTTGTTTGCTTGCTTCATTTGTTCATCAGTTTTGCTCATTTCTTTAAAATAAAATCTCTTTAGGGGCACCTGGGTGGTTCAGTCAGCAAGCGTCCAACTTCAGCTCAGGTCATGATCCCACGGTTCGTGGGCTAGACCAGGCTGAGAACCTGGAGCCTGCTTCAGATTCCGTGTCTCCCTCTCTCTCTGCCCCTTCCCCGCTCACGTTCTCTCTCTCAAAAATAAATAAGCATTAAAAATAAATAAGCAAATAAGACAAAATAAAATATTTTTTAAATGGAGACAATGAAAAATACAATGAAAAAGACCACTTAGAGAAACGGTTATATGGATAATTTTGAAAACATTAATCTGTAGCTTGAAATCTTTGAAAGCACACTGTGATATTGACCTATATGTGTGAAAAAGAAACATTACTGACAATCAAGTTAATATGTATTTAGGTATTTTTGAACCGGCCCAAGAACTTATGACAGCTTCTTTGTAAACATCACGATCTAAACAACTTTCTAAACATATACCACCCTTTTCATCATGTAAGGATTATGAATGTAAAAGATCTAGTAAAAAGTTTAAATAAGCAAATAGTTTATTCAAAAAGTAAACTCCAGAAAATTTCAAGGCAGGTGGTACAACTTTCTGTTCTTATTTTATAAACTGACAAAATTTCAAATGCCCCAACTTCAGGTCAATTGAATTTGTTAACAACCCACCTAGACTGAGAAGATCATACTGACTTTTCTACAATTTACTAATGGCTAAAACAGTATCACTGTTAATGCTGAAAAACAATTCTAGGGGGTCTTGGGACGTGGACACAGAGCAAAACAAGTTTACGATTGAGCTTCCATTTGTCAGAATAGCTAACATTACTCTCGTATCTCTGTGCTGCCAGAATGACATAATAAATCATTAAACTTTAATCAAATGGCAGTTTTGTTGGGGCTAAAGTTCAATTCTCCACGGTGTAAGCAAAGAAGCTCCCTTCCAAAGAGGCAGTTTGGCCAAGGCCTGGAAAACACCAACGCTTCTCTCAAAGCATTTAGCAATAAATTTATTTGTAAAACTGATTTTTCATGTATTTATCCCATGTGCAATAAGAGAGTGTATATGGATATATAGTCACGATAAATGTATGTACATCATTAGTGATAACTGCTATGTATATGTGAATGCATATGAGTATATTATTGGTCGTATTTCGATGTTAAGTTCTTAACAGGAGTATACTATACACACCGTAAGTATTTACTACGGGCATCTTGCAGAAACAGGTAAGCCTCAGTCTCATGGCTGAGAACCGTGACCTCTGATAATAAATATAGCAGATATATTGGTACAGCTGTATATGTCACAAGACACCTATATTTCTGCTAGCTGTAGTTTCATGAATTCTAGTTTTGCTTTGTAGAATAGAGAGATGGCATGATATAGACACACATTTTTAAAACTTACAAGTACTACAGTCCCACAGAAATAATGTAACTTGTCAATATTTTTTCTAAGAATAGGCACCACTGTCTTTGATGCTTTAATAAAACAGATATTTTTCAACTAATCTCTTCTCTCTGCCAGCCCTTCTCCCCATAACGTATCCAATAAAACCTGGCATTTCTGTGCAGATCGTACATTATGCAGAAGATAACAGATGAGCGTATCAGCTGTTTTACAAGTGCAAGGATAAATGTATTGATAAAACTGTAAGACATGAACCAACCTGACTTTCATCAGTAACATCTGACTCAATCAGTTTTGACCAGTTACCTGTTTGGAGTACTCCTCAAGGCACAGTAAAACAAATGACTTTGTAACATGAAGAAAATGGGCGCTGGTGAAAAGGCTCAGAAATTTTCTTTTCCATAAACTTAGAAAAGGCTTGCTTTAAATTTAGTCTTGTAACCTCCTGTGTGAGTATCTTACCACCCGTTCTCTAATAACGTCTGCACCAAAGTGTACTCACTGTGCCATCTTCAGGACATTTTTAGAAAACATCTCTACGAAGGAAGTGAGAATAGACCACTTTGATGGGTTTTTTATTATGTTAAAAATATAGAAAGTTTTGTATATGTATCAATTATAAAATGTGTTGGCTGAAATTCTATTACAAAGCAAAATAATGCACACTTTCATTCATGTTGGAATATAAACATGAAAAATTTTACATGTAAATATATACATATATACATTTTCAGGTACTTAACAGTTTCCAAAGGGCTTATATATGATCTTACTTCATATTTATAGCATTCCCGTAAGATGAGAACAGGAATTAGTATCATCTTTTTCACAAACGAGAAACACATACATACAGCTTGAGTCATCGACCATACAGCTTGAGTCATCGAACCATATAGCCATGATTCAAGCCTACACCTTTTCACTCCAACAAAATTATTTCCACTAGCAAAGTAATTATTACCTTTGTAATCAATGAAGAAAATTAAATGTAACTCCTAATTATTCTCGGTCAATACCTTCTTAAAGTATCTATACTGAAAGTTGGAATAATTCTTGGCTATAATGATCACGTATCAGAGAATTAGACATGTATATAGAGCTCAACTCTTTCATCATTTCTGGACTTTATTTCACTCAGAAACCTACAGTAAATCAAGGATGTATTTCACTAATAGAAAATTACAGTAGAATTATACAAACCCATCCAAATATGTAAAATAAATGGTCTATGTGATAAACCTGAATATGCAAATACAAATTTGCTGTTCTTATATCTCTAAGATGTCCTAGAGAAAACCCATAAGATGTCATACCCACTGTCATTTTGGATGACCATGTTTCCTGGTTTGTTTGGAATGGCGGTAATTACCTGGTGAAGCACATGTTTACATTCAAACGTGTGCTCATTCGGACAACATATTAAATGACCAACTGAAGATGGTGTGTGAAGGAGAGTGGCCCACTTGATCCAATGGGAGTAGCTGCAACCCGAACAGGGACAGTGAGGTAAGTACGACAGCACAATGAAACGCTTCCCAATTTTCAAAATCCATTTATTTTATATACAACCTGGACAGCACAGTAGACTTAGAATCAGAAGACACATGTTCCAATTCTAGCCTTGTCTTTTGTGAAGCTAGTGAATTTGTGTATATATCTCTGAAATTCTCTAAGCCTCTATTTCTTATAAAGGACAATACCTCCTCCCCATGGTTTGTGCAAGGACTAAATTAGACGGCCACGTGAAATCAACTAGAACTCCGCCTGGCAGCCAGGACTTTATGAATGAATGTTCATTATAAATCTTTAAGTCTCTGAGGAGATGACCTAGACATGAATGATAATCAAACAGATGCATTTACTGAGTGAATTTTAAGGGACAGGGAAGGCATTACCTTTACAAGAGGAGATCTTTTTTAAAAAAATTATCAGTTCTAACAAATAAACCAACCACATATGGGTTTCCCTAGTACAAAAGAAATACCAAAAACCGACTACATGGGGCGCCTGGGTGGCTCAGTCGGTTAAGCATCCGACTTCAGCTCAGGTCACGATCTTGCGGTCCGTGAGTTCGAGCCCCGCGTCGGGCTCTGGGCTGATGGCTCAGAGCCTGGAGCCTGTTTCCGATTCTGTGTCTCCCTCTCTCTCTGCCCCTCCCCCATTCATGCTCTGTCTCTCTCTGTCTCAAAAATAAATAAAAACATTAAAAAAAAAAAAAAAAACCACTACATGCCAGTTGACTTAGGGCATCGCTGATTCATGGACTTTTCTAATGAAAATATCTCCTCCTAGGGATAAAGTTCCTAGACTATGCGTTGTAAGTCTAACTTGAAATCCAGAAAGAAGCTATGACTCGCTCTAAAAACAAACAAATCGTATATATTATACAAATCACTGTACATATATACGTACAAGTTATACATACATATGTAATACACACATATGTAAAACTAAACATACAATTTCAAGAAGTTTGTGAAAAACTCTAAAGCCTCTATCATAGGTTTTTAGTCAACAATGTCTAAACGGGGGTAGTGGCACATGCTCTTTGTTGACCTCACAAGACACATATTATTATCGATATTAAACAACAGAAATGACTGTTTAATGAAGCAATACTTAGTCATACCACATAGCGGTGTATCCTGGCATTTTCTACTCTATTCCATCTGGGACTGTTCCATTCCATTCTATTCTATACTGTACTGTTCCAATTAAAACAAACAAACAAAAAAGGCTGATTTAGCCAACTGTATCGATTTCAGATTTCACGCTCAAGACTGAACATTGCTGCAGGGTGTGACAGGAGCAGGAGACCACGCAAGGCAGGATAACACCAGCTGGCCACCACTGACCTAAAGGAGAGCGCCTTGGAGGGAAAAAAATGTAGGACAGGAACACTGGCTCAAAGGAACTGGGGAAAACAAAGCCTTATGGCCTCCTCCTGTTTGCACATAGACCTCTGGCACAGGTTGGGGATCCCCTACAAAGCCACTTTTTGCTTTTATTGTAAGTAGACTACTTAATCTACGTTTGCATAAAAATGATGGGTGGATGGGAGAAACAGGAGACCTGGACAGCTCTATAGTTCCTTGAAATAAACCATCCTGATACTCTGCTTTTAAGGAGAAATCTTTTCTTAGCAAAAACTCCCAAATAAGTGGGAAGTGAAAATGGATTCAACAGGAGATTTATGCATTTATTTATACTGACCTTATCTCCAAAAGGATTTGGGAGGACTTCAACAGGAATTAAGAACATGTTTTTTTCAAATTAATTTGGAATTAAGAGCGTAAGTAATGAAATACTTAAGAATCATCTAACAGTCGGTTCAATGATAATATTCAGGGAGGCACAAGAATAATGCATTGCTGAATCCACAGTATTTAGACTCAGACAGGCAGGCTCTAGTTGTGATGAGGGCAACCCAGACCATCTTAGTAGTTAACAGTTCGCATGAAAGCCACAGTTGGGGTGATCCTTGCTGTCACTGTTTTGAGTGAAGAGAAGGCTAATCCCGTGGAAAGGGTCCACAGAAATACTCAGAGTTAGATTCATATTTCAATTTAGAAACAGAGACCGGGAAACATTCATTGATTCTAGAGTGTGCAAGCGAGAAGAGGGAACTGACAATAAAGCACATGACAAGTAAGCAAAGTGTACCATCGATTGAAAGGCGGTCGATGTTGCAAGAGAAAAATAGAGCAAGGGAAGGAAGAGCAGGAAAGCAAGGCTGGGGAGAGCACAGGTGGCATCAGTGAAACGGTGCGGGGACAGGACAAAAAAGGTTTAAAACAGATGCAGAGAAAACAGGCTTTTCAGAAGTCCTGCCACCCAGACGATTTAGATGTCCTTATGTCATCAACCCAGCTGCCCAGGGTCTGTAGCAAATTATAGCTTGTGGTGAGTTTTAAATAAATGAGCTTATTTACTTTGTTTAAAAAAAACAACAACTGTGAAGGTCTCAATTTTGTCAAAAGCAAACTCCAATAAGCATTATCTTAATGTATCAAATGAAAGGATGAGTTAGAAAGCGATTTGAGAGCTTTATGAATGTTATTTTGGGGAAGAACACGAATACCATTTTCTGATAACCTATGGTGCCCAAACATGATGGAAGCAAATGACACTTCATTAAAAGCTATGGAAGGCCTCATTATTATTAAATCTTGTGTATCTTGGTGACAGGAGCTAGTCACTAGGAAGTGGTTTAAATACACGTCTACAGATAAAACATCGAAGTGTATCCTAGCTTTGAATCGGAAAACTCAGTAGGTTTCGACTGCCAGCTGTACTACAGTTACAAAACACTTCTGAAGGAATAGATCATTCTTCAGACATCAAATAATTTGAATAACCGATATCATTTGATTGTATGTATTCACTACTAATCTTTTGTTTTATACAAGCAAATATGATGGTTTGAAGTTGCTCACAAATTGTAACCTAAAAAACACAGAGGACATTGTTTCACGGCTGACATCCATAATTCTCAAAAATGTTCCCGATAGCCTCTACAGTAAGAGGTGCTAGTATATCATATATCATAAATACTACAGTCTAGGGGAAAAGACATAAAGAACTGCTCACGTAAGAGGTGAGTTTGAAAGCATGAGAGAGAGAATACACTGTGTGCATGTGCACATATATGAGTGGGGACCCACGGTATGGACCTACTGATTAAATACATAGCAATTAATCATTATGTTCCTTTTTTAAACCATTTTCACTTGACCCACTGTAGCAGATTAGTTTTCTCACACTTAGAGCTCTGGCAGTTTATGTGAATATACGTCTGCAACACCTCTACAACTAAACATGATTTTCCTCGCAATGTATCTTTTACTTGGTTGCTGCCCTTGAGAATTCTTGTTATACACAAATTCACAGTTGTAGTCTTGAGACCTCAGCTCAGCCTTCTTCTCACTGTTGACGTCTCAGCGATCTCCCAGAGCTTTAGAATTATAGTTTCTACCATTTATTCTAAGGCTTATTCTTGGGCTCCTCCTTGAGCATGAGAAAGCGATCTTGCATACCATACACTCTGTGGAAACACTGAAACTTGGGCGCTGTTGCGAATGCAAAATGGTTCAGCTGCTATAGAAACCAGATGGAGTTTCCACAAGACATTAAGAATAGAACTACCATATGATCCTGCAACCCCACTTCTTTGTGTTTTTACAAAAGAATTGAAATCGGGATCTCAACGAGACATTTGCACTCCCATACTTATTGCAGAGAAGGAAGAGAAGGAAATCCTGGAACATGCAACAACACGGGTGAACCTTGAGGCCATTATGCTAAGTGAAATAAGCCATTCACAGAAACAGAGATACTTCACAGCTCCACTTACGTGAGTTTTCTAAAATCGTCAGATTGATAGAATCAAAGAATGAAATGCTGGTTGCCAGGGGAAATGGGAAGTAACTAATCGACAGCCAGAGTTTCAATTAAGCAAGGTAGGTTCCAGAGATCTGCCATACCGCATTGTACCTAGAATCAACAATAATGTATTGGACAAGTAAAAATTTAAGAGGGTAGATCTCATGTTCACTGTGTTTCACCATAATAAAAATAAAAATTTTAAGTAATTCTATTACTTCATATGTTCTACTCTTGTTTAAAAGAAATCTAAATTTTAAAAACAAAAACGAAATTCCTAAAAGGTAGCATAGTAGACAGATTTGTATGAATGAGATAGACTTCTCTCTTTCTCCAGAGCGTCAAATACTTGATAAGGGAGCACTGTAAAATAATCAGTGGTTAGCTTCAGAATTCCTTTAGAAAAAGTCTCAAGGTTATAATCTATTTCATTTAGCCTTCATGTTTTATGTGGGTGACTCTGAAGTATCATATCATGGAGCAGGGCCCCCCAGCCACCCCCGGGTGTAGCCCTATAGGTAATAGATTCTATTTATCCTGTTTTCCTCACCGAAAAGGAACACATGTGTTTTAACATATGCAAATGGGGACTAAATGATTTTTTTAAGTATGTCTCATACTAGAGTTCAGATACTGAGAAACTAATTGTGTGGAATTTTCAGTGGCTGATGAATACATCAAGTTCTATTCCAATGAGATAAACTTTCCATCCCCAAGGAGCACAATCTCTCTCTTCATCTCTCTCTCCCTGTCTCCCTTCTCTCCCATCTCCCCCAAAATTTCCAATAGTAAAGACTAAAGGGAACCCCTTTTAGTGTCGATGATACTACACCTGAATGGTCCCAGAGTCACTTTCCTAACTGTGATGTTTGATGAATAGGATTCCTCCCTGCAAAAGAGTCAATGATATAATGAAAAAAAAAAACAACAACGTTTGTTCGGTATAGAAATACATATTAAGAGTTGCTTAAGGACAACTGAGAAATAGATTACTTATATATTCGAAAGATGCTGAGGCAATCAAATTGGAACCGAATTTAATTGAGTTATTGATTTGAAAAGCAATTCTGTATCAGGAACTGTCATTACTCAAAAACTAATTTTATGCTTTTAAGGAACTTCTACCATTTTCCTTCGTAAGATGTTGAAGGCTAGGAAAGGCAGAAATGAACTGTCACCACTACTGAGAGCATATTTGTTCAAACAATGTTTTGTTACATGTGATAAAAGGCTGTAGCTGAAGAGATTTTTATTAACTTCAAAAAGTGTCACTTTTTCCTAACAAAGACACCAGCACCACCAATTAGTTCTTCCAAATATAGTCAATGTGCTACGAGGGAGTTCTCTAAGTGTGTAAGCAATGATGATGGTAACCAGTGGGGCACACAGTTAAGAAGCCTGCCTTGGAATACTTACCAGGCAGGTTTCCGACATCAGGGGTTTAGAGTCTGGATAACAAGCCTGACAGGACAGCAGATCATGGTCTATAGATTATTTACTCAGCATGTGATCACTAGCTTTAGCAAAAGAGGAAAAAAGGCAAAAGTTTGAAGTTTCGCTAAAGTTGAGAAGAGAAAGTGGGCCAAAGAGCTCTTCCTGCTGTCAAAAAAGCAAAGCATGCTGCTTCGGCTGTGGCAAAGGCTTAGCGCCTGCGGGGCTGGTCGGAAGATCTGAAGTCTTTTGAACGGCAAATGGCCCTGAGCAGTCTTCCACATATTCGCCTCCCCAACTGAAAGCCGGAGAACGATTAATATCGGGCATCTTTCTAACAATGTGATGTGCTTGCAAAGTCAAAGCTCTCTGGCAGGCAGAGCTAGTGGAGTAACCCTACGTGCCGTTCACCGTCCGAGGGCTGTCACCAACCGCAGGGGCGAGGGAGCAGAGAAACGGTCATTTCCTCCCGATCACAGGTTTTCAAAGAAAAGGGGGATGGGGAGCCCATTCTTCCAGAGGCCTTTGTCAGAGAAGCGAAGAGAAAACCCTCCGCTGTAACACATCTGGTACAAAAGAAATTCATTCAGGTCGTTTCGGAAACAAAGATCCCGAGTTTGTTACGGCATCTAATGAAACGGTTTTGCACGTGGCCGTACCGTTAACTGAACTTGAGAATTTAAAAAAGCCCTTAAAATGATAGGGCCATCCCCAATATTAAATGATCATGGTTAAGTCTGCCTTCATTATAAAATACGGAAATACGGTGCCAAGACTCAAATAATCTGAAACTCTAACAAAGTAGAACCAAACGTCGCACAGAGCAGTTAACGCAGACATTTGAGAAGCCACGTAGGCTTCGACTTTTGTGTCTCTGAACTTTTCAACCATGGTCCCAATGCTACATTTTTATCACACAGAAGTATGGAAATATTCACGGTAGTGGTGTTATTAAATGTTCACGGCACTTATTTCCCTAGATCCCTTCGATGCTGCCGTTCTAAAGGTCATGCCACTCCCCCAGATGCATATTGCTAAAAATTTCCGCATTCGCTTTGTATGCTGAAAGAATAAAAGAACAAAAGGATAAAACGCAAAAATAAATAAATAAACTCTGAGTCCAACGTTAGGACCGCTTAAGCGTGCACTAATCCTTACCCTTTTTTTCCCCACCATGTGAACGGAAAATGGCTGCTTTTATATTCACCTGCCAGAATGGCAATGCCTTGCATCCAACTGGGGATCTACACACACACACACACACACACACACACACACACACACACACACACACATTTTTCAAGTACGGCTGAAGATTCTCCAGAAATACCAGGATCTGTCCTAAGTAATGGTTATAACAGATTAACAATAGTGTCAGACTATTAAGTACCATAGATATGATATGTATCTAGTGTGCCTAGGCACGTGAATAATGTCACGAAGGGACATGCTATGAATGAAACTGTCAACATTAAATTCCCATTATGCTCAATTACGCTACCGTTATTTTTAAACCAACGTTTGCTTGTTTGTGTGTGTATATATGTATATACGCATATACGAACATATACATATATGTGAACGCATACATGTACGTATATATATTTATATATACTAGAGGATATATTCACATCCACTGTCCTACGTCATCTGGGTTCTTCTAAATTAATTAAAGAAGGCCATTAGACCCACGTGGCTCTGATACCATGGCAGCCAATGTAAGCAAACCCAAATGTAAACCCCATAAAAGCCTCGGGGTTACAAAATCAAAACTTGAAGGACAACCAATTACAAGCAGCCAAGTAGGTTTTAAGTGATAGCTAATCAATGATTTTCTTACTTTGCTTCTCCCCCCTCTCTGTAGAAAGGTCTCCCACACTCCTGTTGCTGGAGCATTCCCAATCACTTTTGGTTTGGCACTGACCGATGTGAATGGATTTTCTTTTTGCTCAAATACATTCTTAACATTTTTAATATGGCTCCGTTTACCTTTTAATGGTTCTGGCATCAAAAAAGGAGACAGCAAAGGAGACACCCGTCGCTCAGGCCCCAGCAGCAGCAAGCAAACGGAAGCGAGTATGAGCTGGGCTACTTGAGCTTGCTGCTTTCCTGCCGGGTCCGGGGGTCATGGGTAGGTCCCTCCCACACCCTAGCTCTGCAGATTTTCCATTTTGAGCTTCTAACTGGGAGTCACCTAGAACAAAGACTGCCCTTGAACCTCCTCGGAAGGGACCACACCGGGTTCTCCTCACTACCCACGGGGCAGCCAAACCAGGGATGTGAACCTTGAGTCCCATCCCACACTTGAAAAGAAAGGGGCTGCTTGAGACTCTTAGAACTGCACCCCAGCTGGAGAGACATCATTAAAATGGAAGCAGATGGAATCTTGGGGTGGACAGCTCTCCCAGGATCATGGATCGAGAGCTTCATCGCAAAAAAGAAAACGTTACTCCTTCTGCCTTCTTGCTACTTACTTTTGTTTCTGTTAATGCACAGGAAGCCGATGCTCCTTAACTCTGGTAACTATTGCTGAATCTACCGCCGAGGCCACAGCTACACAACAAAAGTCCCTTGACTTTCTTGCTAAGATGGTTTTAGATAACAGAATTGCTTTAGATCACTTACGGGCTAAATGAGGCGTCTGTGCCATTGCAAATATCCCCCACTGTACCTTGATCAACCCTTCTGATATTATAGCAAATATAAGAAATTTAAAAAAAAAGCCATTTGGCTAAAAACATTTAGTACATTCGTTGATTTCTTTGATACAAAGTGCGTGGCTCATAGGGCTCTGGCTAAGGAGTATACTCCAGTCTCGCGGTGTTACCCTCCTCGTGGTTCTCCCTGGTATGCTATGATCTCTCCAAGGTCTCACATGCATGTTCACAGCCATCAGCAGCACATCATGTGATGTCCCTGTGCTCAGAGAAAGAGATGCGAGATGAACAGCAAAAAATTCTTTCCCGGTTCTGACATCATACCCTATGAGTTTCACAATGAGACCAGAGCAACTTCATTCTGATGGTGACAGAGACTGGCACTAATACCAATACACGGTCGATCTTCCGTGCAGGACAGGACGACCAAAAGGGGGCAACTGTTAAATTAGTTCAACGAGGAGGCCATTAGACTGATGCGGCAGCCTGCCTGAGCAAGCCAAACTCTAAGCCTGCGGATGCCCCAATTTTATGAAGTCAACGTGCTAAGAACAACCAATCACAAACACCCAAGTAGGCCCTGCGTTACAGCCAGGTCATTTCCTTACTTTCCTTCCGTGTTTTCTCTGTCCAAGTCTCTCCCTGAGCTTCTATCAGCATCCTGCTTCTAACCACTTCCAGTAAGGCAGTGCCCAATTTGAATTGGGTTTTGCTCAAATTGCTTCCTAAAAATGTTAATATGTCTCCGCTTCTCTTTTAACTGTATACAATACATGCTGTAATTCTCCAGCTTTACAGAGCAAATAATGCAGTTTTCAGCTTAACTTTTCCTGTCCTGTCTGATTTGCAAGTCCATTAATTTGTTCAGAAAATATTTGAACAGCCAAGCATACTCCAAGAATCGCAGAGATCCTCTTTAAGCCATTTGATTAGAATACTAGAGGAAATGAAGGACTTAAAACAAATAAAAAGGAGGGATCACAGGAACTGAACCAAATTTGGGGCAATGTGGGGCGGTTTTTAGTTCACTTAATATTCCTGAGATGGATCACACTTACACAGAAAAACAGTGAACTTAAACTCTTTTCTTCAAAAATGAAAAGTCATATCCTCAAACCAATTCCCTCCTCTGCTCAAAGTCTGTCAGTATTTTACCGCAAATGTACCACGTTGAACCATTATTTTCTGGATTTCTTTTACCCCTTCCTGCCTTTCATCTGGTGTTTTTAGATTGCCTTATATTCCTTCATTCTCCAGACTATATTTGACTAACACAAAGAAATTTTCTCCAAGTCCTATTAGTTTTTATTCCAGAGCCTTTCTCCGCTTCTTCCATCGTAGTAAAAACTGTAGCTGGGCACAGAGACACAAAGAATAAAGACCAAATTTACCATTCTCCCTTGTACTTATATATAGTTATGTGATTATGTTCTGGTCAATGAAATGTAAATAAAATTACTGTTGAGCAGTTTTCTAGACACTTCTGGAAAAAAAAAAAGATAGGTCCTTCTTCGTCTCTTTCTCCATCACTCTATAATACTACCTGGAACCATCTTAAGCCATGAATCACAAAGAGCCGAGAGACAAGACAGAAAGAACTTCGGTCCGTGACCATGTGGAGTGCTACAGTGACCATAGACCAGTTATTTGGACTTTACTGTGTCAGGGAGAAATAAACTTCTGTCTTGTTTTGAGCCACTTCCCCCGCCCTCTCCCCTTTCCAGATTGTCCTCACACTCGGCTCAGTGAAATCCTAACATAAAAGTATTTAGTCAGGGTTTGAAAGGCTGGACTAGTTTTTCCAACTCCTCCCTCCCTCCCTGTAATCTCTCTCTATGCCTCTGCCCATTTTTACGTGACATGCTCTGTGACTCCGTAGGAGCTTATGGCCCTCACTCAGGACTGCTGACTTTGGACTTGGATGACACATCCCTGACACTTGGCACACATGAGCAGAAGCTTAATTGTGACGGCGATGGGCTCGGCTGGCCATTATTCCTGCTCTCCACCCTGAAACCCGATTTAGCCACGTGAAGGCCGCTCCGGCATCTTGGGCCTCAGAACGAGAAGACATGTGACCCAAGCCGGGCAGAAGAAAATGTTTATTGAAGCCCCTGAGGGTTTGATCCATCAAGTCAAACAATCATAAAGAGTCACGAGGGATCCAAAACTCCACCGTCTAGTTTAAGCATGGTTTTGAAAAATAAAGCACAGATGTTAAACGCTAATGGCAATCACGCCATATAGTCCTCAGACCCCCACATGGTGCAACATTGAGTAAGTGAATGAATCTTCTGTGTGTGTGTGTGTGAAAACACTCAAAGTAATCACAAGGCCAAAAACCATGGGCTTTGTGGTTTGTTTATTATTTTAAACACTCTATTCATCCTTGAACTTTACCTCCCAGCTTAAGCTAAGTTCCCTTCTTTTGTGCTTCTAAAACTGATACAAACCTCTATCATTACCTGTTGTGTTTTGAATGACCATTACCTTTAACAGGTCTGTCTGGTTAAAAAATGAAAAGTCACTATTTAAAACAAAAAGAGGCAAACAGTGATTTCATCCATAAAATATGGGTGATACCAAGAAGGGATTATAAGTAGCATATCATTACCAGCCTATTAAAGGACGCAGGCCACCAATAGAAGGTGGCAATAAGATACCTTCCCTGTGACTAGTATCTAGGCTAAAATCACAGGAAAATGAGAATCAAAGCACATGACGACATACGCCCTGATCAGTCGAGAGTCCTGGAAACAATGGTTTTACTCCCTAGCAACAATATCGAGCGCCCAGATTATGGTTTCTAACACCCTTCTAAAATAAAAGGAATGAGGGATGTTTGGAGAAATGGCTAACTCTAGGTTCGGGCGCTGGAGGGTAAGGGAGGCCTGAAGAATCCTGTAGTGACTGAGAGTAAGGAAAAGCTCAAAACAAGATCTTTTTAAGGCCACAATGATGTGACTGTGTCAAAGAGGCAACTGCAAGACTTTCCCAAGACCGAAGCTGGAACAGTTTGAGGAAGACAATAAATACAGTAGGATTGGATTGCATCTCAAAATAAATACAAATATCCACGAGGCCAGAGAGATATACATGATTAAACAAACAAAAAAGAAGGGATAACATCTCCAATGCTGAAGAATTCTAAATAATTTACACAGATACAACATCTTCAAGGAGGTAGAACATAGTAACTTACTTGTAAAGACAACAGTATGAAAAGGTGAGGGGAAGAATTAACTTTATCCTGCAGCAACCTGTCACACACTGCTCTTAGTCAAGTAATGCTACATCAGCATCGTCTGTGGTTAGCCGTGGGCCAGTACGCACCCTTGAGGTCATAAAAATGGCAACAGCGCCTCCGTGGTTTTCCTCCCCAAACACATAATCTCTTTCTAATGATGAGACAATCCCAAATGAGGGACAGTCCACAAAATATCTGAGCATTAATTCTCAAAACTGTCATCAAAAATAGGGAAATTCTGAGAAACTCGCACAGCCAAGAGAAGCCTAAGAAGACACAACGGCTAATGCATTTTGCTTTTGGATGAAATCCTGGATCAGAAAAAGGACCTTGTGTAAAAACTAAGGAAATGGCAGAGGCACCTGGGTGGCTTATTCAGTTCAGCATCTGATTCTTGATTTTGGCTCAGGTCACAGTCTCAGGGTCACGGGACTGAGCCCCACATGGGGCTCCACACTGAGCACCCTCTCCTGCCACCTTCTCCGGCTCTCACTCTCTCAAATTAAAAACTAAGGAAATGCAAATCGAGTATAAACTTTTAAAGTAAAAATGTAACCATTTTGGTTCATTAAGGGCAACAAATCTATCACATTAACGTAAGATATAATCAAGAAAACTGGGTAAAGGGTATACGGAGGCTCTGTACTATCTTCAAATTTTACTGTAAACATAAAAGTATTCTAAAATGAAAAGTTTAGGGGCGCCTGGGTGACTCACTCAGTTAAGCATCCGACTTCGGGTCGGGTCATGACCTCGCAGTTTGTGAGTTCAAGCCCCGTGTTGGGCTCTATGCTGACAGCTCAGAGCCTGGAGCCCGCTTCCGATTCTGTGTCTCCCTCTCTCCCTGCCCCTCCCCCTTTTTCACTGTCTCTGTCTCTCTCTGTCTCTTTCTCTCTTTCGTTCTGTTTGTCTCAAAAATAAATAAACATTAAACATTTTTTAAAAATGAAAATTTTATTTTAAAAAGCAAATGCAGCTTTAAAATTTATTTTAGGAGCCACAAAATCCTCCTAATAGCTTACATTTTCTTGATTAAAATTTTTTAAAAAATCTTTCAGAATACATTTATTTTATTGCCCATCCTGCAGTATCAAAGTACTAAAATATTATCTATATTAAACTTAGAATGCAATTTCACATTTCTAAAGGTTTCCACCATTTTTAAATATCTAGAGGTGATTTAAAAGTCATTAGAAATTATGTAGATTAAAAGCTATTTCAAATGAATTAGATTCTTATTCATATGTTAAGTCTAGGTCTATAAATATATGAAGTCTTTCAGGGAAGCGAACAGTATGTGTTTTAAATACGTGGATACAATAGTGGTAAGATTCATACTGTGACTAAAAAAAGGAAAATCCAAATGTTGCATTTGGTCAGAATGGTCTGAATACCAGAGAAATGGAGAAAAACGAAACTTCTAAGTTGTAGCATCTTAGAACCAGTTTTGCATCAAAAATCAATTCGAGTCATATAGAATGAGAGAAACAGTACAACCTCAATTACAGAAATGTATCCAATAGCTAATTGATGACAATGCATTCGTGTTGATTCTAGCTTTTCTTTGCCTCAAAGGCAAGCCAAGGAAGGCACCACAGCACAACTCTATGAGGGACTAGCATTTCTATGCTAGTTTACATTAAGTGATTCTGTACATTTTACATACACTGTCTCCACTTTCTTCTTGAACATATATTAATTTTCTTCACAAACGTTACCATAGAACTGACTTTGCTGGGTGTTTATTGATTTTCTATTTCCTCTTTGAAGCACCTGGCTTACTTTACTTGTTGATGTTTCCATTGATTTTCTATTTCCTTTTGGAAATGAGATGAGAGCTTTTAAAGAGGTCATGCTACTTGGCAGGAGTAAGATGTTAAGTTGTCTTGTGTTCCTAGGGAATTTCACCATTAAACTTACCACTTCTCTTTCCATAGAAAGTAGTGGGTTTTTTTTTTTTTCACTCTGCATTGTACACCATTGTGCTGTCTCTTTAGTTTTCATTTAAGAGTGTCATTCGATGGATTAACTTTGTGAGAAAAATATGATTTTCAACTGATTTAAATGACCATGCCCATTTCCATGACAGTGACTTCTCAAAGGGAATCTCTAAGTCTTGGAAGGCTATTTCAAGTCTCCTAAAACAGGTATACATAGTCTTGCAAGCTGTGACAACTTAAATAATATCAGAGGTATTAAATGTTCAAATATTACCTCTTAAAGTGAACAATTATTGGGCTAATTCAAGGAACTATCACCTTCACCACCCCAATTGGCGGGACAATCGAATAACTTCTCAGAATGTGGATTTCTGTCCAAATGGGATTACTGTCTACCTGGATAAGAACACACATGGGGCTTCCAAGTTTTCTAAGAGAATACAGTTTTGCCACCTACAGTGAATCAACCCTCCCAATGCCATCCAACGTCAGTCAAACACACCAGAAATATTTGACTTTTTATAGGAGCTGTATGAGAGATGTAATAGCCGGTTATTCCTCTAGAACTGCCCGGTTCAACTCAGTAGCCACTAGATACACGAAGCTATTGACCACTTACAATGTCACTAACATTAATGGAGACGTTCCAGGAGTATAAAATATATACCAGATTATCAAGGAAAAGAATATACTATATCACATTAATAGTTGCATATTCACTATATGTCGAAATAATGTTTGGGATACACTCAAAGAAAGTACATTATTAAAATTAATTTCACCTGTTTCTTTTTCCCTTTTTTGTTTTTTAGTGGGACCACTGGCAAATTCAGAGTTACTTAAGTGGTTTGCATTAAATTTCTATCGGACAGTGTTGTTCCACAGTCTCTAAAGTGTAGTCCTCTGATAGATTTTTGGAATGCAATATGTCTGGGCTATCTTATCTTAGGTCCTATAGACAAGACCTTATCAAAGTAAAATGTAGTGCTCTGTCCTTGATTTTTGTGAGGTATGATAGGAGGAGAAGTGAAATCTTAAAATGGGAAATTATGGGCCTGTGCTATCCAACATCATTAGCCAAAGAGGGTTACCTTATAAAAGAATTCCGTGTGTAGGATGGATGTGTGTGTCTTAAAAGAATATTCACAACTAAACACTCCAAACAGAGACCTGTTTTGCCAGCTCTTCAGCAGGTGGTTCAAGCAAGAGATAGTGATAGCTAGTCACTTAGAAATGGGACAGAAGCACAATTTAGAAGAGGCAGCTGTCCCTAGCAGCAGATGGCCACTCTGCCCACGGTCTGCTTAGGGAATCAAGCCACAGGAAGCTAGCAGAGGGGCGGACCCGACAGGAGGCCATGCTGGCACTCTATGGGGTTTTATTTGTTTGTTAGTCTTTGTTTCACAGGGGGAGAGAGATTTATTTGTTTGTTTCCTTAATTATGGTGGAGGATTTCAGGCTAGTCCCCACATGCCCAATCTCTGGGATCGTGGAAGGAACTTGGCAACAAGAAAACTAACTAAGGCGAGCAGAATCATACCCATAATGGAACGCTGGTTCAGTTCACAGCACTATATACCTGTTACCGCTTGTAAGTTCCGAAATCGAAATTCAATCTTGAAATTCTTGCCATTAAATGAAAACCGGAATGAAGACGTACTCTGAATTTTGCAGGTCAGTGCCCACACTTGCTATGGATCCCAAGATTCAGAACAAAGACATGGTTTTCCAGAGGCTGCATTCTGAGGTAAACACGGTATGCTAATATCACTTCCTAACGACGTAGTTTGCAGTAGAGCTGTTAGGGAGTAATGCCTCTAAGATGAAACTTACGGGACCAAGGTGCTGAGCAATTTTTAAAGGGCCACAAATAGTATATTTCTGAAGTCTCATATCAATAGTGAAAAAAAAGAAATGTGACCTTTTTCTTTCTTACTCTCTTTTTTTCTTAAGTTTATTTATTTTGTGTGTGTGTGCGCGCGCGTGAGCATGGAGAAGGGACAGAGAGAGAGAGGGGGAGAGAGAGAACCCCAAGGAGGCTCCACACTCAGCATGAAACCTGACATGGGACTCGATCCTACAACCATGAGATCATGACCTGAGCTGAAATGAAGAGTCAGACGCTTAACTGGCTGAGCCACCCAGGAGCCTCATCTGATTCTCTCTTGATTATAAACCCGACTGAGCTTTAACATTAATCTAGTGCCTTTTGTAACATGTGGCTGATTAGTTCGGGCTTTCCTTCCCTCCGTGATCTCTTATCTTTTTTTTTTCAATCATTGGTTAATTCTCTAAAAAGCGTTGTGTGGACCTGCCATTGGAACACTAATGCCTCTCTGCTGGCAGTGACCGGACTGATTGGTCACCCAGGGAGGCACACTTCTTATAGATGGACCAGGTAACCAGAACAAATGGAGCAGAGGGGGTTCCTACTGCCATTTGGAAAAATATGTGTTTTAGAGTCTTTGTAATCATGAAGAAAAAAAAATATTTCACTATATAATCACCTACATTTTGCACATTGAGAAACTGATGGGAAAAGGTTAGAATTCTATTTCTGCAAATGTGACAGGTTCCCAAGAAGGTCAGCACAGAGAGAAAAATGAAAGCTGTGTGTTTGGGCTATTAGTTGAATATACTGCCTTACCTCGACAGAAAGTGCCTTACCTTAATGGAACCCAAGAATTCCCTAATAGAAACAAAAAGAAGCATTTGCTTTTTTTTTTATCCTCCAACCTTTTACATATTCTTGACCTTGAAAATAAGCCTTGAAACTATTCAAAAATGAGAACTAAGCCTGAAAGGTAGTATATAGACCGGAGTAAAGCCAGTAAATATCATGTCTTTACACTTTTGTCCAAATCCTTAATACTCCTGCACCTCGATTTTCTTTATTGAAAATGGTAATAAAGACTAGTGCTCCATACAAATAAATAATAAACAGAGGATCGGTTTGAAGCACATATAACTTCATTTCCTGTGAGCCCTATTAACAAAGAAACCATCTGCTGACTTGAATAATTCAGTCTTAAGACACTGACAATAAAGGAAAAATTCAATAGCAGTTTGCTTACCCCAAAACTGGCACACATTCTTTAAAAGGCCTCCGATTTAATTCCCAAGTCTCTTTTGTATATAAAAAAGAAACCTTCACTTAGAGTGTTATAAATGATATTTAGCCAATTTGCTTTACAAATGATGCCTCTAAGATCTTTAAAGATCACACAAGTAGAGGAGTCCCTACTTTCCTTTTATTCCCTAGCACTAAGCAGTGCGTTCTGATATATACTCACACCTAACCAAATCCGGGAAAAAATGTTTCTGAAAGCAGTTGTCAATCACAGCAGCTACAAATCTCCAAGTAGCGGCCTGCCAGTTTCCTAAATATCAGAAATCATCTTCCATCAAAGCGCCTCAAAGTCTACGGATAGGAAGTACATTCTAGAGATGTTAAATCCTACTGTGAGGTGCAAAGGCTGAGTTTGTATTCTGACTGGATCATTCCAGGTTTAAGAAATTCTGTGTCATACTTGTGAACTGATGTGTTTTGACTCAGCCATGATTACTCTTCTGATACTGGGTTATACCACACAGAAACATGGAGATTTCATGCCCATCTGGGAGCTGCAGGGAATTTCCTGTGTTTTACTGCCCATTCTCTCTGAGAAACATAGTATATTACATGGCAGTAAAGACACCCCAGGGAGAAACTCCACTTTAACACATCTTCCCATTTTACATCCTGGAAAATTAAGGCTGAGGGTGTAAGATTAAGACCAAGAGGCCACACGATCTCACAGGTCATGGAAAAGCCAGGACTTCTCAGGCCAAATTCCTATTTCCTCTAAAACAATGCTTCCTAGAAAGAGATTTATTCCAGGAACTAGCTACATGACCTAGTGGAAATGGAGCTACCTTGAAGAAGAACATAACGCTTCTCTAAACTAGAAATCATGAATTAGGTCATGAGGCAATCATCCAGGTCTGGACTCTTGGCTTTCTTCTTGAAGCTATAGCAAAGTCACTACACGTCAAACCTGGTCTTCATAGAAGACCAGTGAGGTGGGCTCTGGGGTTATATATGTCTACTCAATGTTATATTCTGACCTTTGTCACGTTTATTACAAAGCAAATGATAAAGAATGAAAACTGATCGACTTGCTGGGTTGTGCTGCCTCCTGGTGGCCATCTAGAATACAGATTTGTTGAGTTCTGTCATATCTCCAGTGTATCAACTGAGTAGCATTTTGTTTAAGCACTATCTTGATTCAAGTAAGTGATCGGCCATTTCATGGAAGACGATTTGTGAAGACACACAAAAAGAAGGGGCAGTGGCTGGCCTGCGTAAAAGCTAAAAAAAAAAAGAGGGGGGGGCGCCTAGGTGGCTCAGTTGGTTAAGCGTCCGATTTCAGCCTAGGTCATGATCTTGCCGTTCAGGAGTTCAAGGCCCACTTCCAGCTCTGCGCTGACAGCTTACAGCTGGAGACTGTTTCAGATTCTGTGTCTCCCTCTCTCTCTCTCTCTCTCTGCTCCTCCCCCACTCATGCGCAGTCTCTCTCTCAAAAAATAAACTCTAAACAAAACCAAAAATTAAAATTACATTTAGTAACATGTAATGAAGTCTAACAACTGGAGTCCGGTCCTCAAATCATCATTATTCACAGATGATATAATTAAAACCCAAAATGAAAACTGGACTTGGAATCAAATGGATTGGGGTCCAGGTCTGACTCACTCATGGTCCAAAGGCATTCAACCTCTTTGACCTTGGTTTTCTTTTCTGCAAAGCAATGGTGCAAGAATAGACGAGCGCAAAGATCGCTTCTGCTACTATCACACGTAATTGTAACACAATGATGAAAGTAATTCATTTATTCATTTACTTGACACTGTGAGTAAAAAAATCTATCATGTCCTTGGCAGTGTCATGGTAGATTAATCAATGAGGCTTTTCAAGGGAAATTCTCCCATGCTGTGGGGAGAGCAAACATCACATTCTGAAATTAAAATGCTGGCTATTTATCGTCTCTCTGGGTTTTGATCTCCAAATCCAGTAGCATAAAGATCCTCGTCCATTAAGAAATAACCACCTACAGTACTTGCTCCTACAGCCCTTATTAATGTATCACTACAGGGGATAGATTAAGATCTGAATTATTTTGACATTCACAATAAGGTTTGTGCTTATAAACACAAGACCATTCCATATTAAAACCTATTAGCATATTATAACAGATTAGATGCTCACAATGTGCAAAGACAGTGGTTCTGCAACCCCCTTGGGGGAAAAAAAAAGCTAAGGGCAGTAACAGCAATAATCTCAAATCACAGAAACGCCTTTGAAAGCGTGTCCTTGGTTTTATAGCACTAATTTAGGAGGAAAACATAATAAAAAGAAAAATATCCAATTGAAGTCATGGTTTAGGACATTCATCAGCACCGGACTACCGAGCCAGGATGCCTCATTAATTCAATAGTTCAAGATCCACTGACCGGGGTATCCAAACAAAAGGGACACAGGAGCCCCAGGAGACTTGACAACACGTATGAACGTGTGTTTTCCCTCTGACAAGGGGAGGGGCAGATAGAGTCATCTCTGGTTAATAAAAATGTGTCTCTATGTATATGTATGTGTGTCTGTGTGTGTGTACATAAGCACAATAAGGAGACGAATAATTTAGCCTTCCAATATATTCAGAATGTTTTAAAAGCCATGAGACCCTAAATTCCAGGGCTAAAATTTGTGCAGTTAGGTTGGTAGAATTCTATTTATTAAAAGTAAATAACTTCAAATAATAGCTCGAGTTTACTCATTACTATGTGCCAAGGACTGTTCTAAGCACGAATAGGTTTAAAGTCATTTAACTGTTATAGAGATCATGATCTCCATTCTTCAGGTGAAGAAACCGAGACAAAAAGAAATCAATTAACTTGCCCCAAAGGATGCACCGCTAATAGATGACAAAACTCATGCTCATAAACAAACACTTTGGCCACAGAGGAATGAATCAACTCATTCCCCCATCCTGCTTCTGCATTCTCCCAAGCAGACTACTAAGCAAATAAACTCACCGGCTCCTCCCAGAGCTTAAATGAACAGGCAAGACCCAAAGGGGAGCAGGGAAAAAAAGTGAAAGGATAATTTGTTCTTCTAAGATGGCGTCCTAGGGTACCAGGGCTGCCGTCACAGTACCACAGGCTGGTGGCTGAAACAACAGAATTTAACTTCTCACAGTTCTGGAGACCTCACTCCTTGGCCACCTTCTCACTGTGTCCTCACATGGCCTTTCCTCTGTATGTCTGTCTCCCAATCTCTTCTTACAAGGACACTATGCATATAGGATTAGGGCCCACCCTAAGGACCTCACTGAGCCTTGATTACCTCTTTACCTATCTCTAAATACAGTCACCTTACCTATCTCCAAACACAGACACATTCTGAGGTACTGGGAATTAGAGCTTCAATGGATATATATTTTGGGAGAATACAACTCAGCCCATAATGACTGTTTTTGTTAAGTTTCACGAGAATTCACACAGGTCAAGAAACCGAGCAAAGCTGTTACAAAGGTTGGGTTCTTTGAACGTGCTGCAATTAGAATAGAAGTAATGTAAGTAATTACCTAATACTTATTAAGCATTCACACTGTGCACAGTTCTATACAAAACACTCAGAAAAGGATTATGAATTTCAACATGCCTGAATGTAGTTGCTCTCAGTGTCCAGATGCACAACACTCTCCTTGGCGCCATGAGAAATGGTAAGAAATGAAGCAGCCCCAACCTCTGTGTATTTAAAATCTTACTGGAAAGGAAAGGAAAAGACACGTAGAAAACACTAACACAAATGCACAAAGCAGCATTACCACGGATGCCAAATTACAAATGGGTGAGGAGGAGGAAGAAAACAAGTAAGTCTGAACTCAGAAGAGAAATGTGAGTTCTACAGAAGATCTCATGGAACAGGAAGGCTTCCAGAGGGAATCAAACTTGACACAGGCCTTCAAGTTGAACAAGACTAGACGGACAAAGAACAAAGGAGGCATTCCACGGAAGCAAAGCCCAGAGGGATGACTAAAGAATAGTGAGAAGAAAATTTTTACTAAAATTAAGGATTCTAGAGGAAAGTGATCCAAGTTGGTTAGAATGGTAGACTTGGAAAAATTACATGCAATACGTGTCATCACCCAATCTTATGAGTATTACCATAATCATCACGTTATAGTACAGGAAAGTAGGGCCAAAAATTTAGTAATTATCAACAATTACAGTGTAATAAATAGGTAATAGACAACAGAGCTGGGACTTATGAGACCTGCACCTTAAAGTTTCAACGAATCTACAACAAAATTTGATTATTAGGACAAATCCACCCTTGACACATGATCGTGTTTATTTCCTCCCTAATCAAAAATAGAAGAATAATTTTCTTAAAGCCCCGATGTGGGGCTCGAACCTACGAACCTTGAGATCATGACCTGAGCCGAAGTCAGACGTTAAACGGACTGAGCCTCCCAGGCACCCGGAGACTCAGTTTTCAACTGGAATACGAATGTCAAGAAGCCTATAATTAATACCTGAAAAACCTTCTTATAAATGCTTCTAAATAGGAAGCAACGGCTTCCAGACACCGCTCTTCCTGTTGGAGCATCTATCTCTTTCATTACTATCTCAGAGCATTAATGAGCCTCTCCTTGCCAGGCTGGGCCCCAGGTACTTCTTGAGTACTTATGGAATCAATAAATGAGCAAAATGACCATGTTAATCACTTACTAAAGCATTTCGAAGTTAGTAACTCTAAAAGGACCCAGGAGGGTAACTCACTGACTTCCAATCAGTCAGAGTCAGTGGGATCTTACGGAAAGATTATGAGCTCTGAAATCGTGGACACACCTTGTAGAGAAATTGAACTGCAATTCTTCTTATCTGTGTGACACTGGGGAAGTAACTTAACTTTTTGGAGCCATAGATTTCTAGTCTGAAAATGAGAGTGATACTAAAGTCACTGAGTTGTCACAAAGAGCAAGATGTAACATAAAAGATCTCAGAAAGGAGGGACACCTGAGTGGCTCCGTCAGTTGAGCGTCCAACTCTTGGTTTCAGCTCAGCTCATGATCTCACAGTTCGTGTGTTCGAGCCCCACATAAGGCTCTGCGCTGATAGCTTGAAGCCTGCTTAGGATTCTCTCTCTCTCTGTCTCTACCCGACTCATGTTCTCTCTCAAAATCAATAAACTTTAAAAAAAAAAAAGCCCATAAAGAAAAAGTAGGACAGGGGTGTGCTTGTAAACTGGATTTCTTTTCAGAAAAGCCCTAATTTGTAGATTTTCCCATTTTTGTGGTGTAGATACACCTCACTATAACTACCAGCTCTCGAACTTCCTGAATATTTAAAAATCTGTTCTCATAAGCCACGCTAGCCAGCTCCACGCAAGAAGAAACTTGATAATTGTTATTTTCCTCATACGGTACTAGGCTCTTTTGTCTCTGCTTCCTGTCTTGTCTTCAAAGCACGGGTGCAGGGAGTGGTTTGGCTTTATTCAGAATAAGCCAAAGTAATGTCGACAGATGGGAGAAATACTAGTGGCTGAGCAACTACATAATACATGTAGGTAAATGTAGAAATATATAAGCTATTTGGTGAATTACAAAGTCCCAGATATACCTTAGGCACCTCTGATAGTGCCTGATACATAGTGTTGCTGTCAATAGGTATTGGTTGAATGCATTGATTAGATATTTCCCTTTTGTGGCAGTTGAAATCAGAGTCAGTGTTGTATTGTGTTTTCAGGCAAATAGAAGTTTGAAGTGTAACTGACGCAGTTATAGCCTGTGGGCTCTCAACCCACCAATCTGAAAGCTGGGATGATGATACGTAGTTCAAAGGGCTGTATACGTCTTCAGGCACAGAGCCTCCTCGTGATGTTGGAAGGCAGACATTCTACGTATATGGACTTGGAAGCCAAATTGCCTGCGTTTAAATCTTGGTTCTTCTGCAGACCACCTGCGTAGAATAGTCTAGTGACTTATTCTCTGTGTGTCTCAGTTTTTTTGTCTTCAAAAATAAATACAAATTGTCATACCTTCTCTGGTTGGTCTGAGGGTTCTAAGAAATATAGATCATGCAGGGGCACCTGGGTGGCTCAGTCGGTTAAGTGTCCGACTTCGGCTCAGGTCATGATCTTGCGGTTTGTGAGTTCGAGCCCCGCGTCGGGCTCTGTGCTGATGGTCCTAGTTGCCAATTTAACCTTCTCTTCTGTTCTTCAACACGTATCAACTGTTCTACTGAGTCTCCTCCACGGCTCACATTCAATACCAAGATTTTAGGGCTGCCAAAAATATCTTTCCTATTTTCTTCCACTCATCCGAGTCTGAACTAGCCCTGCGGGATCCCATCTCCCCTCTACCTCTCATGGCCTCCCCTTCCTTAACTCCTTCAGCAAGTATACTTAATAATCACTAAGTATACCTAAGAATCATTAGCAAATATACACAATTTACCATTTAATTACATATTCCCTTGTATTTTTCTTTCTGCTTGAGAAGGGATCATGTTAGGATATTTATCCGAACTCTAGAATACATACAGGAAACACTTTCCACGGTGATTATGCATTAACTGATTTATTATTTAGAATTAACTTTATCGTGATAGTATCAACAGAGCCTTTATCAAAGTAAGTTTGGTTTGCAAATGATACCATCTGCATTAAAATGCCAGCCATTTCAGTGAGTACAGTTAGGAGATAATATTTAATTGCTTAAAATCATTAAATCATTCACGGTAACAGCACGTCTTTTGAATGATGGGTATTTCTAAGGTTTTATTTTTTAAGTCTATTAACATGGAATCAAACTCATTATATTATGATAAATATTTTTTTTTTATTCTGGTACAGATAGAGATTCCACATCCCGAAATACAGAGGAAATATACCACATTAGTTCTGATTTAAGTCACAACATAAAAAGAAACAAAGAAACACCCTTAACTGGGTGTAATGTGTAGATTTCTTTTCACTCTGATGATGAATGGAGTGTGGTTGTCCAGGTCTCTAAAGAAGTCAGAATATCACACGGGATATCCTCAGATAGCAGAAAAAACAATTAAGAAGAAGCAATGTGTTCCCAAAGAGTTCAACTCTGCTCTCAAAAGTAAGCCAGTGTTGATGTCAGAGTATCAGGGGATCGGCTAATGCTCTGAGGGCGCATGTGCGGTTGTTTTGTGAGACACACAGTAATGTTTGTCAGTTGACTTGCACTCTAAAAGTTATTTGTATTTTTTAACTCTACTTGATCCCATGAGACTAGTCTTCTGTTGCCCTACCAAAGAAATTGCGTGACTGCAAAATTGAGGCGATCTAGACCTGCGAATGTCACACACAATGGAAGAAAAGTCAATCATTCCAACATTTAAAAAGTTAAACTAAGATCCACAAGGGCTCCTCAACCAGTGATCTCCTGAATTAGTTATCTGGGATATAGGATTTTGGTTTTTTCTTTTAATTCCTCTCTGGAATGTATTGCGTGTCTTGTTTATACAATCCTACTTTTCCAGGAAAGCACTGACATAAAGCAGACACTTAAGAAATGTTTGCTTCTCTGTACCCTGACCTTTAAAACACAGAACAAGAGACCGAAAACAATCACAAACCCGAAGCCGAATACCATACTGTTTACTGGTATATGAGCAAACCAAACCCCAAATATATACATTTACAAAATTAAGCACCCAAACATACAGGACGTTTTAAAAGATGGGGTTTGAGTTAGAAGCTTGTGAATTTTAACAAGTAATCCTGAGAGGAATAAGTACATCAAGGAATATGATCCTGGTCGCCACATCTTGGGTAGGCAATCGCAGCCACGGTTTACCTAGTGTGAGAGCAAGGGCCGGGGGCAGGATTCCCTGATATCTCCAGCAGACTACCTGGTTCTCAATAACTGTTTATTAAAAGAATTAAAGTAGTTAAGAAAAGGGGCGCCTGGGTGACTCAGTCAGTTGAGGGTCTGACTCTTGCTCAGGTCATGATCTCAAGGTTCGTGGATTTGAACCCCGTGTCAGGCTCTGTGGTGACAGGGCAGAGCCTGCTTGGGACTCTCTCTCTTCCTGTGTGTGTGTGTGTGTGTGTGTGTGTGTGTGTGTGTGTGTCTCTCTCTCTCTCTCTCTCTCTCTCTCTGCCTCTCCCCTGCTGCCTTTCTCTCTTTCTCAAAATAAATAAACTTCAATAAAAAAAAATTAGACCAAGCATACGTTAATATAAAAAAGATAATAAAGGGGGCGCCTGGGTAGCTCAGTCAGTTGAGCGTCCGACTTCAGCTCAGGTCATGATCTCGCGGTTTGTGGGTTTGAGCCTCGCATCGGGCTCTGCGCTGACAGCTCAGAGCCTGGAGCTGCTTCAGATTCTGTGTCTCCTTCTCTCTCTGCCCCTTCCCCACTGGTGCTCTGTCTCTCAAAAATAAATAAATGTAAAAAAAAATTTTTTAATAAAAAAATAAAGATAATAAAGTAGTTAAGAAAAAAGAAGGATTTTCTGGGTGAGCGAAGGTAGAAAGCTGTCTAGCAGAACGTGGCCAAGTTTCAGGCTTAGAGACCAGGGAGGCTCCCTCCGGAAGAGACAGGACAGGGCGGGAAGGGAGATCACTTTCACATTGGTCTCTCTGTCCCTTTGTCTGATGTCCTATCCTTTCTTGTTTCCTCCTCACAGTTCTTTCGCTTTTCTGTTGCCTTCTTTATCCTAACGCCCTTTGCCTACGCCTTCTGTCATATCTCATTACTTCTCTTTATGGATTTTTTTTCCTACCTCTCGTCACCATTACTACTGACTCCATTCTCTTTAACTGACTATTAATTATGGTTTGGTCCAAAGTCTTGAAGTAGAAGTGGCAATAAATTGTTTCTCATGGGTACATTCTGTCACTTTCAACAGATTTCAATGGAGAGGTGTGGGAGCGTTGAGACAGGGCCCGGAGCCAAGATGATGACGCAGTGTCACAGTTCTCAGCCAGCTGTGTCGAAAGAAGAGTCACTCTTCCTGCCTACGAAAAGGTAACGAGAGGGAACTGAGGAGGTTTTCTGCCCCAGTCATAACCAGTTCGAAAATAGATCCTGGTTCCACTGGGAGGCATCATACCTGAGCGTCCCTGAGGAGGCGACCTTTGAGACAGGTGCAGTAGTATAGCAGGGGTAACTGCACAATGCCTCTCTAAAATGAAGCCCAGATACGAACAGCGCTGTAGACAAAACAACACTTCTCCCAGGTGAAACTCTGAAAACAGGTCTTGCCTTTGAGATACGTGGCTGAAGGGATTGAATAGTTCAGAGAAGTGTGATTATACTTCCAAGCAAGGAAGCATTCAGCTTGTCTAAGGTAAACTTTCTACTGGAGGATGGGACACACAAAGAAAAGAAGGCCCATCATACGCACACAGATGGATGACTTTTCGCCAATCCTGTGTCTAGTTCCTACATCGAGAGACAAAGCATTTTCAGAATCCAGAAGTAGCCCTTCCCCCGTCCAGTGACACCCCATGACAGCCCGTGGGTAACCACTAGCCATACATCAAACCTAACAGTTTGCTTTGGTCTGGTTTTGTACTTTGTACAGTACTGAACGTATTTCTCTTATTATTCACTTACTACTGATAACTTTTAATATTTTTAAGTAACTTTCACGCAAGCGGATTTTTTTTTTCTTGGAAGGAACACGAATGGAATGGAAAACCTCTACGAATTGCTAATTTACGTAAAAATTTACCAAGGCTATGCTTATCTTTGATGCATTTAAAACAATTATGTCAGTGATTATGCGGCACAGTCAGAAAGTTATAGCAATATGTAATCCCAAGGAATCTTATAAACTGAAGGAAAAGGGAAATACTTCACTGACCTATATATTCATCTATTGGGGCAATTGGGTGTTTCAGTCGCTTAAGCATCTGACTCTCGATTTCGGCTCAGGTCATGATCCCTGGATGGTGGGATAGAGCCCCACTTTGGGCTCCTCGTTGCCTGTGGTGCCTGCCTGACATTCTGTCTCTTTCTGCCCTTCACCCATCGCTTGAATGTACTCACTCTCTCTCTCAAAATAGTAATAATAATAATAATAATAATAATAATTGATAAACACACAAACTTATATGTTTAAATTGTCATACTATGGAATTAAGTAATGTTTATTTTTTAAAGGCATATTTATTTATTTGAGGGAGACAGCGTATGCATATGTGCACAAGTAGGGGAGGGGACAGAGAGAAAGGGAGACACAGAATCCGAAGCAGGCTCCAAGCTCTGACCTGTCAGCACAGAGCCCAACTCAGGGCTTCAACTCACAAATCATGAGATCATGACCTGAGCCGAACTCCGATGCTTAGCCCACTGAGCCCCAATAATGCTTAGCCCATCCAAGCGCCCCAATAATGTTTACTTAAAAAAACAATTTGACAGTTATTACAAACACAAAGTTCTATATTGTTGTCCCAAATCCTACTATATAAGCAAAGAACAGATAAAACCTCAGTTTGATAACAGATGATGAGGACAATTCCTGGGGCATTTTGATGATCCAATTTCTTGATTCAACTTCTAAGAAAGCTAATGTAATCCCACATTGTAGAAACAGAAGTAAAATACCCAGAAAGAATATCCTTATACGCTCTGAAACTGTCATACCCCTTCTGGCATCTCACATGTTCTTGTTGTACCTTAAAAGAGACATTTGCAAACGAGGTTGTCTGGAGGACAGCAATCCATTTGTTCAAAAGGTGTGGTAAGGGTGTGCTGTAATGAACGGTTGAAGAAATAGAACTTCAGGCTAGAGAACAGAGTTTGGGGGACATGACAGCTGTCTTCAAATATTTTAAGAGTTGTCAGGTGAACAGTGAAACGGATTTAATCTAAACTTTTCTTGAGGATAGAACTTGCAAAAATTAAGTAGCAAGGAAAAGATTCCGCTAAATATATTAAAAAAATTTTTTTACCTAATTATTACAGTCACCCAACAGTGGGATTGGCTGACTCAGAAGACAGTCCGCTATTAGAGAACTTAACCTTCAGGAAAATAATTTGCAACAAATTTAAGAAAGTTCTGCCTAATGACGATAATTTTCAACAATAGAATGTGCTGACTCAAAAAGGCAATGAGTTACATAGTTTCCAAACATCTGCAGAGGGAAGACCACGTTTAGGGATGTTTCTGCCTACACGGGCAGTAGGACAGAGGACAGAGCTCCAAAGTCTCTTTGAATGTTAAATTTCAATGATTTTATATTTTGTAGTCATTAAAAAAGGTTTTCTATGACCTATTTTTCTTTTTTTTAATGTTCATCTGTTTATGTTGAGAGACAGAGAAAGACAGAACGTGAATGGGGGAGAGGGAGCAGAAAGAGACAGAAAGGGAGAGAATCCCAAGCAGGATTCTGCACAGAGCCCGACACGGGGCTCAAACCCATGAGCCATGAGAGCATGACCTGAACCAAAATCAAGAGTCAGATGCTTAACCAACTGAGCCACCCAGGCACCCCTACCTATTTTTCTTCTAAAAGGTTGATATTATGTGGTTAAATTTTTCAATATGTTTTAACCCTTGGGCGAACGCATCTTCTTAAATAACTAAACCTATGGAAACATTCTGCAGTAGCAGCTGCTGAGTTGCCAAACTATGTTACATACCCCTCGTATCGCTAAGGATGATCAGAGTAATGATGCAATAAACCGACGGCCCGGCAACCTTAGTGGCTTTAACGAGTAAGGTTTATCACTTGCCCTGACTGCGTGTCCCTTGCAAGATGCCTGGATCTGAGGTCCACGCCTTCTTCACTCCGGCCCCAGGGCAAAGACCAGCCACTGTCTGTGGCACTGGTGGCTCGAAAGGAGAGAAAGAAAGAGCGGCACGTCACCTCCACTCTTAAAGCTTCCACCAGGTAGGCATTTTCATTACATCTGCTCACACTTCATTGGTCAAAGGACACTCAATACTCAGGGAGTTCAGCAAAGGCTGGGGAGACGTCTCAATTACACTTCCTCTATTTGGCTACTTTGCTTAACGACCGGCCTACTCCCCAGGAAGGGACAGCCTGTTTCCAGCTGCCACCAGGAAACCCAGCCTTCTTGCAGTGAAGCCTCTGCAGCCTGGAACGAGAGCCCATGTGGCACACCTGTGACACACAGGCACACGCTAGATCAGAGGTCGGGACGGGAGGTTCCGAACCGGAATTCGTACATTTCAGCTCGCTGTCTTGCCGAGTACTAATGAGAGCTCTTCTTTATTGACTTGGTGTTACGCAGCGAGGAGAAACGGCCTTCGTCCCGATTAACTGTGAGGGGTATGTACTAATTTCATGCTAATATGTACCAATCTTGAAAAGATTTTGTTTGATGTGCTTCACGAGATGAAGGTGGAGAACAGATCTCACACGCACACACACGCACACACCATGAAAGCCTCCCTGGTTCCTGCCGCAGGAGCTAAGGAATTAAAACGACGTTCGTATAATACGACGCTTCCGTCACCACGACCCCCTCCGATCGCTGTGCTTTTCTCCCCAGGGATAAAAAATAAAATTTAAAATCCTCCCCAAGGATATCTATCTTTATGTCACCAAAACCCATTTTGGAGGGCAGCAGACAAGAAGATGTAGCTGTGAGTAGTGCCATGCTGTCACAACAGCGAAACACTCAACACACTCAGATGTTTTCTTTAAATGACCTGAACAGGCAGTGGCTGTTGTGTGTCCAATTTTAATCGTTTCAAAATCATTTCCTCCGTGCCTTAAACATCTGCCTATGTCCCTCCCTATGTCTGCTTTCCTGTGTTCTTTCTACTCACTCCTCTTTGCCTGGCGAGTTATTTCTCTCTTTTGTTTTCATAATCTATCATTTTAAATGGAACTGTCCTGACAGATTCTCACGAAGCCATGCCCAATGATAAGAAGCAGTTCAGACAGTTTCTATATTTAACAAATCTGTGTGGAATGTCCTCATGTGTCAAGATGGAGACGAAGTATAATGATTTAGTGATGACCAAGCCACCGCTCCTGACCTCAAAGAAAGGATGACAGTCCTGTAGGGGAGTCTAGAATCAAATACACAGTCATAATGGAGAACCTCATAAATGTAGACATATTTCCCATCTTCATTGTTTTATTTCCCTCTAGTATTCAAACACATTTAGTCCCAAATGGAAAGCCATCTAGCATGGAGTCTCAAATGCCCATCCCCGGCCAACTCGCCTAAGATTCTCAGTGGGAGCTCATTATAAATACAGCTTCTTGGGATCTTTACCAAGAAATTCAGATCTATAAGTTTAGAATGAGTCCTGGGGATATGTAATTTTCCAAAGCTTCCAAGAGGACTCTTGTACACAACCAAGTTTGGGAACTTGTGCATTAGAGCAAATAGTGAGAGCGCCTTTCCTCACACTTAAACCAATACAGACAAGGAAAAAACAGACAATGAACAATATTTTAATAAAAGTAATAAGGGCAGATCAGTGTATTCCTGCAAACCAAAATATCAAAGGTAATCTAGATCTAATTTTAGAACAGAGCTTTTATGAGTAACTTGTGGGGATGGGGAAAATGCTGTTTCTTAACATGAGATGGTAAAAATGAAGCAATCCGTAACATGACCTGTGGTAATTGAATGACGGGTTAGGAATATATAAAAGAAAGGCTAAACTGACTATAACCAATTTTTATCAAAGTCACATTAAATGGATACATAGCTTACATAAAAATTTTTGGAAAATTACACAAATTGGGTGGAATTAAAAAATACACGATCAAGAATCTGTACCAAACCAAAGGCGAGAGCAATTGTTCAAGGACAATTCATCTTGCCTCAGAGGTAGGAGGCTCATCTAGTAAGGAAAATATCCTGAGTAAAATGGACCAAAATGGCTAAATAAGAAAAACAAGAAGTAATCAAGTTTGAGAAAGAGGCATTTGGGAGAGCTAAAAAGATTATAAAATGAAGTTAAGGAAGTGATAAATAAATCAATATACATCAGCGATGGGTCAGGAAAGGGAGATTGTGTAGGAGTTTAAAGTACATGCAAAGGCAGTTTTCAAGTACCCGAGGAACGGATATGAAAATTTATTGAGCAAAAAGACAGAATGTATATCTCATACATAACCACACAGCTAAGTGCCCTGGCTTATTCCCAGAGCTGAATATGGGAATTCAACTAGCAAAGTGGGGTTTGGGAGAGGATCATTTAAATTCTGTTGTATGTCCAGATCCCAAGCCCTGGGAATAGCACATCCGTCCACAAAGAAAGGAATTGCAAATATTAGATCCAAACCAGCTGACGGTGCAGAACTAGAAGGCATCAGACGAAGAAGAGATACAATAAAATCCTGCAACTCATAAATAAACTAGTAAGCTAGGAGAGTCCACACAATTCCAATAAATCTGTAAAGCCACAGAGTTCACGTTTAGGTTGAAATCAGCAGAGTTACCCGACATCACATAAGGCTACTACATGCGGGGAAAGGGGAATATTAATTCCTCAGAAATCAGAAACATGGAGTAAGATGAAAACAGCCACTGCAGAGTTGATAAACCTCAAAGAAGCCAAGCAATTTAGGGTTTCATGAGAAACCCGGCTGCAATGTGGGGCACCGTTCTTGGAGGAGAAGGTAATATTCCAGAACATATCGAGTGCTCCCCAAGTATATGAACACAGATTAACAGTGTGAGCAAGTTTGAGAATTAAGGCTAGCTTCGGAGCATTATGGACACTTTAGGTCATCTCATTAGGGGACTGGTCACAGTCCACTGCATGACATCTGACACTAACTGTTTTTAAGCACTGGCCTGCTTCTTCTATTATTAATTTCTACCTAAGGGCAAATGCCACGAGAACTTACTTTCGTTTCTGCCTCCTGCTGCCATTTCAACTGTCAGGAACAGCAGGAATCAAAAATGAAAGGCACCACCTTAAAGAAAAGCTGTGCCACAGTGTCATTTCAAAAACTGACAGCTTTGTGCAGTCCCAAATCGTAAGGGAAAGGGATTGTCACTCGTGCCTCCCGTTGCCATTTTGACAAAGGAAGACATTTTCCCACATCCAAAGGCAACAGTAATTTTAAAATGGCAAGTAGAAACATTTCGCAAGTGGCAAGTGGGAATGGTCTTTACCCCAATGACTGTAAACCATTGTGAGACGGGGAATAGCTTAGAGACTATTCACAGAAACAAAAACAAAAACAAAGAAAGAAAGAAAGAAAAACGAAGAAGAAAGAAGAAAACCTGAGAAAATGGATTTTTTTGTCTGACCTTTAATATAATAATGAGAGTCTAATGTACAATGTGAGAGAGCACGCCATAAGCCAAAATGATAAAGTAATGCCAGGACCTTAGTTAATTTTATTTAAAAATAAAGAAACTGTATTATGTTGTATTCTGTAGAAAAGGTGATCAAGAAAAGATAACTCTGAAGGGGTTAAGACTCTGAAATGGAGAGAGTAGACAGCTGCTTCAAAACTAATTCATAAGTCCAGGATATATGAAAGAAAGAAAGAAAGAAAGAAAGAAAGAAAGAAAGAAAGAAAGAAAGAAAGAAAGAAAGAAAGAGGGAGGGAGGGAGGGAGGGAGGGAGGGAGGGAGGAAAATTTACTTTCAGACATCAAATTCAATGTTAAGAAAGGGCTGGTATCATTTTTTTTTCTCCTCTGAGTGCAATTGATTTTAAAGAGGCAGAGAAGTAGAAAAGTTTACGATAATGAGGTAAATTTTTGGAGGCACAAGTGTGGGAAAAGGCCATTGATTGAAAGGAAAAACAGGATAGATACACATCTTTTCTTCCCCCTTGAGATATCTGTCAGGAAATATAAGCATTTGGAGGAAATACAAATTGCTGCACTTAATGACCTTACTTTCTAGTAAGAGACACACTGAGTTCAGTCTGTCCTCCTCCCGTGAGAATGGACGGTATTACGACGTGCAAGAAAACTGCGCGAAAGACTTTGGGGGTACCGTCCACGGCTGCATGGAGCTGGTATTCCACTGCAAACAAGGACGGGGTCTGGGACGGATAAGGATGGGGCAGAAGGACAGAGGTAGCTTCCTGGAAGATCTGCCTGCCCTGGGTTACAGTCCACTGGAAAGTGTGGACTCAAATCCGTGTCAGCATCACACGAGTGCAGACGCGAACCAAAAACACGATATTCTCTCATGAAATTTAAGGTTAAGCCCGGTTTGGTTGGGGAATGTGCGAAGATGGTCAAGGAAGCCACATCACGCCTCCCAAATGTAACAGTGATACAGACCATCAGAGGAAAATCACGATCCGCAACGTAGTAAGAGACAAGGATACCTTAAGGAACAAGAGCCCTCCCCCCTCACAAGTATATTCTTATCCAGGACTGAGCTACAAATGCAACCATATCACACAGAGAGCTGCAGCAGCTCGTTCGTGTTCAGAACACTCTTAAGCAGATGAATGGTTTCTCCTACTGAGTCAGTGTTAGGAGCTTTGAAAGGATGGGTTGGGCACTGGTCGGTAGTCTGAGTCGTAGTCTGTAATGATCCGAGTGGTATATGGGGTTACCCGGGACAATACTCTGGGCACCCTTCTTCTCCAATCTTCTTCTCCCATCTTCTAAGTGCCTTCATTCAGAGCAATCAAGTAATTCTGGATTTAAGTGTTATTTTTCTACCACTGTATGAGGATGCAGGTTTTCCGCATCTATAGGTAGCTTAATTTCTGGCTATTTAACACATGAAATACTAGTCAACAGCAGCTGCCTTATAGGTGTTGATCAGATCTTGAGTGCTAAATTCACTCTCCTTTGTGGGGCACCTGGGTGACCCAGTCAGTAAAGCATCAGACTCTTGATTTCCACTCAGGTCATGATCTCACTGTTCATGGCATCAAGCCCCCCATCAGGCTTTGCACGGACAGTGCAAAGCCTGCTTAGTATTCTCTCTCTCTCTCTCTCTCTCTCTCTCTCTCTCTCTCACACACACACACAAACACACACACACACACACACACACACTCTCCCTCCCTCCCCTGCTTGTTCTCTTTCTCAAAATGAATAAAAAAAAAAATTAACTCTCCTTTGCTAAGATGCTTTGAAGGCAGACTAGTATATCTGAAATTATTTATGGCCTTTTGAGTGAGAAATATCAAAAACAGGTCTTTCAAAAATCTACCATTTACTAGGAGAACAACTTTGGAGAAATCAGTTACCATCTTTCATCCGAACATGGGGATGCCCCAAACCTCAAAGACTGGGGAAAGTAAGCCATGCAAAGTACCTGTCACCTAAGCACACACTAGATGGTTCCTTTAACCAAAATTCCTTCGCTCAGAATAGCCAGTAGAACGACACGTAACAAATCAGGCCAAAGGAGAATGGATCCCTTTGTGTGGGACAGAAGTAGACGTGGATTAATCTTTATGTTTGAATCCATTTTTGCATCACATGTCTGGATGAGGGGGCTGGGTATTACATCACTGTTGGTCACACTCACCTTAGACTGAAGGAAATCCAAATGATGGAGATCTGACCCCTCGGGCCAGCCCCAGCTCCCCAAGTTTTGGGCCGCCCTCAACCCAGACATCAAGTTTAGCCCTTTCAAGAGTAAGGGGTGAATGAGGACTCCTGTGTGTATATCACGTCCACTTCTGCTTCACGGTCCCCTCCCCCCTTTTGACTTGCCTGCTTTATGGCCTGCCCTCTGCCGACCTCCAGCCTGCCTGTGGTCTTAGGCATTTGAGAAATCGCAGAGCTCCGACCTTCCCCTGCTGGTGACCTCTGACTTCCGGATCCACCGTCTTTTCAACCCGGCCCCACGTTTACTTCTCCACTTCCCGCTTGCTCTCTGAGTCTGGGTTTCTAGGTCAGCCGCTGCCCATGGATCATCCTGACAGCTCGGGCGACCATGTTCAGTGCAGGTTGACAATTTAACACTTGGAGTGGGCGTGTCCGTGTCATGATTCCTAGAAGATTTAACATACGTCACGCAGGGGTCGTGATCAGGTTTTACAACGAGGGGAACTTGTTCACTTGCGACTACATCAGGCATGATATGCCTCCCATCTGACAGCCCAATCAATTTTGTGTTCCCTTTTGGCTAGTTGCCACATCCACCCTCTGCTTAGGACCTTCTGGAAAAAACGTGTTCCTTGCACACGGCTTTACCGCCCCCACAAATACAGAGCGAATCCCCCTTTTATTTCCTGCTGTTCTTTTATAAAGAAAACTGCAATATCCCATTGTTTTTCCTAATCTTTCCATTTAGATGACCTAGAATGGGATGCAAATTAAATGCTTTTCAGGGTGGCTAACCCCTTCACTCTCCTGAAAACTGCATTATCGTGTGACATTTTAACTGTCTCTTGTATTCGTCCTATTTTGTAATTCTGCGTCAAACCCTAAGTCCTGAACGAACGCCAGGGATCACCAAACACAGAGGTAACGAGGACTCGAGCAAAACCAGCCAAATTTTAAGGAGCACTGGGCACTGGATGATGTCAGTCTCAAAGACAACCCGTCCCGAGGATCACACAAACCACTCCAACCAAAATGTTTATGTAAGTAGCATATTTGTCAGGGAGAAACCAAAGCCAACGAGCACATCCGATTCAGGAAACGGAAGAGGTCATGGCAAGAGCCAGCAGGTGGTACTACACGTTCCCAGGTAAATGTGCACAGGGCGGAGGGCTTCTGGGGACGTGGGCCCAGAGCAGCACCATCTCCCAGCCGACTGGGAGACTCAGGAATGGAGACCGAGAGCGGAGAATCGAGGGCTGGGAAATAATGGCACATCCTGACACCGCCACAGAAGCTGCGCAAAAATTCTGGCCGTCGACTGCGTCCTAAAGACCCTTCTTCCTTTTTCCTCAGGCATCCTAATTTTCTGCCAACCTCTTTTATTCTTCAATCTCTATCTTCTTTGAAAAATCTCTGTCTTGTCTGGACACGAAATTGAGATCAGAGCTTGGCTCTTTTTCTTTCCAGATAGAGATAGAGACAGAGACAGAGAGACAGAGAGACGAGCACTTGGTGAGTTAAGCATGCTGTTCCATAGGTGGCTAAAAGCCAGAAGACACAACACACACACACACACACACACACACACACACTCGGATGGGTATGTATGTGGCCATATGCATATATAGATGTATAATATGTATAAAATATATTTACGTATATGCATATTTTCAAATATATACATTATAAGACATGTGCACGGTATATGTGTGAATGTATGGATCTGGGTTTGTGGGTGTGTATTCTCACGGCAGAATATCTTATCTATTCGTTACTAAAACCATGACATATTAATGTAAATAAACTGACGGGCAGAATAATTTTGCCACAATCTTACCACAAAAGAACAGTCGTACATCACAGCAACTGAATAGAGAGATACAATCGGGATCACCTACCTTACCTCAAATTTAACCTATCTGATGCTAAACACATCATCTTCGAAATCAACTTAATTCGATTTTTAAAAAGCAGGTGGAACAGGGACCTGTCTGGAATCCTATAACTGAGAACCTCACTGAGCACCATTGCACACGGACGCACAGATCACGGACGTCATTGGAACACGTCTCTTTCCTTTACTGGGCTCCTTCCTCAAACAGGCTGTCACTTCACTGTGGTCCCTGGATCCTTCCAACGTACCCTGACAGGAAGAGACATTTCTTCCTTAAATGGAGGCCAGGAATTTAATTTCACTTTCCTGGTTTGGGTTCGGTGTCCATCCCCAAAGAAGTTATTGTAGCCAGAGGTAGGGGCTCCGCAGGCCTGAGCCACAAGCACCAGAAAGATGAACACAGACTCTGAGTGGGAAAGTGGTGTTTCCCCACGGGAAAGTGAAAATCGTTCCTGGAATGACTGAGAGATGAACACTGGGCACAGGAAAGAAATTTCCAGAACGGTTCCTCCTTTTACTGTCTATGGAGTTAGATGGTCATCTTCTTCACTGCTTTTTCTAAAATAGGCCTGCTTTTAATTGCTTATTTTAACACATTGCTGGGGTGCTTGGGTGGCTCAGTCAGTTGGGCATCCAACTTCGGCTCAGGTCGTGATCCCATGGTTCATGGAGCCTGCTTTGGATTCTGGGTCTCCCTCTCTCCTATCCCTCCCCTGCTCATGCTCTGTCTCTCTCTCTCTCTAAAAAAATAAATAGACATTAAAAAAATTAACACATTTCCTTCACATAACTTACAATATTTGTAATTGTGGGGCAACTGGGTGGCTCGGTTAAGTAACCGACTTTGTCTTAGGTCATGATCTCACGGTGTGTGGGTTCGAGCCCCATGTCGGACTCTGTGCTGGCAGCTGAGAGCCTGGAGCCTGCTTCGGATTCTGTGTTTCCCTCCATCCCTGCCCATCCCCCACTCACACTCTGTCTCTCTTTCTCTCAAAAATAAATAAACATTAAAAAAAATTAAAAACAATATGTGAAAGTTTTAAAAGTATTTTCCACTTATTCATCACGTAACACATGAAAATCAAGCTCCATTAATTGCAGGCATCTTATTTATTTTAAATCTTGAGTGACTAGCACATCTCTGGTACATTTTTTTAACTCAACACATATCTTTTTTAATGTTTAATTATTTATTTTTGAGAGAGAGTGTGTGTGAGAATGAGAGAGTAGGGGAGGGGCGGGGAGAGAGAGGGAGTGAGAAAATCCCAAGCAGGTTCCACAATGTCAGTGCAGAGCCCGATGTGGGGCTTGATCTCACAAAATGACTAAGAGATCACGACGTGAGCCAAAATCAAGTCAGATGCTCAACCGACTGAGCCACCTGGGCACCCGCCGCAATATATATCTTTAAAAAAAATGAAAGAATTGCACATGATGTATGTGAAAAAATATATGGAAATACTTTCTTGAATGTTAGCAGGCATCAATGTGATGAACCTCGAGATGATTTTTTTCTTTTATTTCTTTTTCCTTTTTTCAAAAATGTGTAAGCATAACATAGTTTTCTCTTTGCTTTTTTATATACATGTAAACAATACCACTTTTTCCTATCTGTTTTAGTTGTAAAAAGCTATGCAGTTTCGCAGAATCGCCTGAAGGGGGCACACACAAGGAGCACGTGCTGTAGTTATCCAGTCCAAAGATAAGAATGGCTTCAACTGGATAGGGCCAGAGGGACCGGAAACTGAAGACAAGATTCCATCAACAGCTTTCCTCCCACTTTATCTAATGCCTCTGTTATTCTCCAAAAAATTCAAAGTTATTTACCAAAAACCATACCTCACACACCCAAACTGGTTGCTTTTTTTGTACCAATTCTGACTTGAAGTTACATCCCATGTAGTATTTTTATAAACAGTGATGCAGACAGCCAACGAAGCATATAAAAGAGGTGATGTGGCAAAGTAGAAACACGAGTTTTACAAAGAAAGGGCACGGAGGGCACAGGCTGTGGCCTCAGGGAAATGTGGCCTGGCTTACGTGTCCCTGAGCCAGGCAGTGAACTACACTTTTACATGTAGGGAGGGTGAGCGCCTATCGCATAGAGAGAGCCAAATGCCACCTGTGGTCATCAGAGCCACTTGAAACGTTCTCTTAACCTGATCTTCATGTTTACCATTGACAAATGTCTGAAAACTTCCTTCTTAATGAGTCCGTGATTCTTCTCTTTTCACTCTTAACGTTAAATCTTTACCTTACCTTCTCTTGATTATCTCAGTAAATCTATTCATTGGGCCACCATACTTGCCCACACAAAAGGGACTATCTCATGTTTAAGTCCTCACCAAGACTTTCACATTGGAAAGTGGTTGTCAATTACATCATCTAGAGCCACAGCGACCCGTTTGGGAAGACACGATAGGCTCTATCAGTGATCTCTATCAATGGTGATGGTAGGGGCTTACAGAAACACCAAACGGAGTAATTTTTTTTTTTTTAAGACAAGGAAGTTTAACACAAATTTCATCCGGTTTCTGTTGGTTTGATCTTACGCGGACAAGTGTTGGATGTTAAAGAAAAGACTCTTAAGAATCACTGTTAAAAGCCGACAGTAAGTGGTTATGCTGTAGAGATAACAAAAATACAACAGAATGAAAAAAAAGGAAATGGGAACTTTTGGGTAGGGATAAATCTTCCAGTGACAGCATCGTACACATTTTTAACAAGTGCTCTCAAACAACCTAGATGGAATTAAAGATCTGCTCTAAAAACTGTGCATCTGATAATGGTAAAGACCCCCGTGATGAAAAATACATGAAAAGGGTTTGAAAAAAACGGTTTCATGGAAATTGAGAGAATGAAAAAAAGCAATACCGTTTTATATAATAAGTGTTTGTAAAAACTTGTGTTGTGCAAACTTCAATAAATTAAAGAGTTTAGGGGCACATGGATGGCTCAGTCAGTTAAGCATGTGACTCTCAATTTCGGCTCAGGTCATTATCTGGAGGTCATGAGGTCAAGCCCTGCGTTGCCTCTGCCCTGACAGTGAAGAGCCTGCTTGGGATTCTCTCTCTGTCCCTCCCCTGCTTGAGCGCTCTCTCTCTCTCTCATTCTATCTCAAAATTAATTAATTAAAGAGTTTAATAGACATTTGACCGCTTCTGCTAAATCGCATAGCCAGGCAGTAGACAAGTAAAGAGCATGAAGTGGGAATCTCTGCACCCACACTCCATCACTTGCGACCACTTTGACCTCGGGCAAGTTGCTTAACTCTGCTTTGCCTTAATGTGCTTCGTAACACAGGGATAGAGTACTTACCTCATAGGATTCCTCTAAGAATTGAATGAACTAAGTCCACTACATGTCAGCTCTCTAGATATAGACTTCACAGAGCATTTCTTATCTACTTCATCTATTGGCACTTATATACAAACTTTATATTTAGTTGCCCTTTCATTTATTTGTCACTGTCCACTAGACTAGAAACATAAAAGAGAACAGCGGTTAGGTTACACATTTGCAGATCGCCATTGCACTGCCACGGTCCCACGTACAGCGACGGCACTCGGTGGTCATGTTGACCGATGACGTCTGATTCCTCACTAAGCACCTCAATATGTTAAGAGTCATGTGTGTCACAGAGTTTTATAAATGCATCTCATCAATTATTTTACTAAACAGGTAAAACAACATGTTGCTAAAACATTGCAAATCACTCAGTGAGAATCTCAGGCACTACAATTTTTCCTACCTCTGTCTTTATCTGACTTAAATCAGAGTGTCTCTTTCCACTTGAATCACATTTCATGTGTGTACATTCCTGGTCCATCTCTTTTGAGAATAGTTGCCTCTTCCCAGAAAGGCCATGTATGGCAAAGGAAATGGAGTAGACTTTGTCCTTCATACATTTTATCTTTCATCAGAAACCAACCGCCTTCTCTGATGTCCAGTCAATGAGGTCACAGGGCAAGCAAACTCATGGGGATGTGAAGGATGAGAGATTCATAATCTATAAACTATGGCTATTGGTCACCAGGAATTGTCAATGCCCCAAATACCTTCCTCACTCTCTCTATCAATCACCCCTTTGCTTGGTTTCATTGCCCAAAATATGTGTATTAACAATCACTTGGGGATAAAAACAGTCTGTTATATTCAAATACCCTAGAGAGAGACGCTGATAGAAGAGAGGGAGGAAATTACTCAATGACTCAGCAAGGAAGTAATTCTAACTGAAAATCCTTCTCTCCCCCACCCCCACCCAAGAGGAAGGAACTTCCTCATGAATAAGAGAAAGGAAATGTCTTAACATCACCGGAGAAGAGATGAACTAGCAAGGATAAATCTTCTGTTTCAGGGACATCCGTGAGAACTGAGCAAGGCAGAAGAACAGACATCACTAGATAACTAACTACCATGGAACAAAATTCTATAGTAAAAAAGAGATTGATGAGCACATTAAAGAATTTTACTCTTCTGCACAGTGAAGGAAACAATCAGCAAAGCTAAAAGGCAATGGATGGAATGGGAGAAGCTATTTGCAAATGACATACCAGATAAAAGGTTAGTATCCAAAATCTATAGAGAACTTATCAAAGTCAACACCAAAAGAACAAATAATCCAGTGAAGAAATGGGCAAAAGATATGAATAGACACTTCTCCAAAGAAGACATCCAGATGGCCAACCGACATGTGAACAGATGCTCTCCATCACTCATCATCAGGGGAATACAAATCAAACCCACAGCGAGATACCACCTCACACCTGTCAGAATGGCTGAAATGAACAACTCGGGCAAAAACAGAAGTTGGCAAGGATGCGGAAAAAGAGGATCTCTTTTGCACTGCTGGTGGGAATGCAAACTGGTGCAGCCACTCTAGAAAACAATATGGAGGATCCTCAAAAAATTAAACACAGAACCTATCACCCAGCAACTGCACTACTAGGTATTTATCCAAGGGATACAGATATGCTGTTTCGAAGGGGCACATGCACCCCAATGTTTATAGCAGTGCTATCGACAATAACCAAAGTATGGAAAAAGCCCAATTGTCCATTGACGGATGAATGGATAAAGAAGATTTATATATATACCTATATACATATATATGTATATATATACACATATATATGTGTGTGTATATATATATATATATATATATATATATATATACACATACATACATACAATGGAGTATTACTCAGCAGTCAAAAAAGAATGAAATCTTGCCATTTGCAACTCTGTGGATAGAAGTGGAGGGTATTATGCTAAGCGAAATTAGTCAGAGAAAGACAAGTATCATATGACTTCACTCATATGAGGAATTTAAGAAACAGATGAACATAAGGGAAGGGAAGCAAAAATAATATAAAAACAGGGAGGGGGACAAAAGATAAGAGACTCTTAGAGATCAAACTGAGGGTTGCTGGAGGGGTTGTGTGGGGGGGGGGTACTAAATGGGTAAGGGCATTAAGGAATCTACCCTGAAATCATTGTTGCACCATATGCTAACTTGTATGTAAATTAAACAATAAATTTAAAAAAAAAAGAATTTTCCTCAATTTTACTTGATTTTAGTTTTATAAGATTTATGAATGCACACTGATAAACTCCTCTGAGCCTCCATTTTCTCAACAAATGACAGTCATAGTGACAATATGATGAGGTTATGCATAGGAAACGAGATCGCCTATCCGTAGATGTTAGCATGGTGCCCAGTAGAAGCTAAACCAACATTAAAGTCCTCCCCTATTTCTTGGATGGATGAATAGAACTTTTATGCCACAGGGGCTACTGGAATGACTGAACGAGCTAAGATACACAAAACGAGCTTTGGAAGGTGTAAAACACCTGTCCTAAGGTTCATGACAATTATTACTACTAGCACAAGGATTGTGCATGGTCAGTTGTCAGGGATCTGTGTCTCCAAACTGAGCACGGAAGCAGCTGTAGTCAACGTCAGGTTATAGACGATTGTTTCACTATGGTACAAAAGCCTCTGTCCTGGGAGTCAGGGACCCTGGGTTTGACTTCAGCCCTGACACTTAATACTTCAGAGAGCAGGTAAGATCATAACCAACCTTGGTTTCAACCTCTTATATGATGGAAATGATCATAATACCCATAATACCTACTCAACAGTAGTTACAGTATTTAAGCAAAGTGACGGAGGTAAAGTCCTTCTAAAATTGTAGGGAAGCAGCGGGTCAAAGAAGGAGCTGGAATCTCAGCTCAGAAGGCCCACAAATTGCTTACCTTCTCTGAGTCTCTGTCTTTCTTTTATTATTTTTTTTTATTTTTTGTAACATTTGTTTTTGAGAGACAGAGAGAGGGAGAACATGAGCACGGGAGAGGCAGAGAGAGAGGGAGACATAGAATCCCAAACAGGCTCCAGGCTCTGAGCTATCAGCACAGAGCCCGATGTGGGGCTCGAACCCACAAACCACAAGATCATGACCTAAGCCGAAGTTGGACACTTAACCAAATGAGCACCAGGCACCCTGAGTCTCTGTTTTGCAACCCTGCAAGATCAATACCTCAGGGTCATTGTGAAGATGAAGTAAATGAAGCAGGTCAGAGCTTCTCAGACATTTCAGCCAAGTGCCTTTAAAAGCAGAGGAGTGACCTGTGCACCCAGAGGAATCAAGCGGAAAAGGGAAAAGTGCCACTATGAGCATGAAATTTCTCTGAGGTTTTTGAATTAATTGTTATCTTTTATGCAAACGGTGCATTTTCCCACAAACTATGAGCGTTTCATTTTTAAAATCTTTTCCCCCCAAATCTTTCGATAATAGTAATTTTTGAGGAAGAAACACGATGTTTACCCACTGATTTCAGATAATCCAGGGCATCACTTCCTGGTTACAGAAACACAATATTGTAAGAAGGGTTGGCAGGGCTTGGATGACAGCAATTATGGCTTCATTTTCACCCCCTCCGAATGGCAGCCGTATTGTTCCTATTAGAGGTTTCCTACCTCAATGACCAACCATACCTCTTCCTCCTCTCCATTCCCTGGGAGGACACAACCCACAGGCGATCTCTGCCATACATATCCTTCCTGCTACCAAGTGACCACAGGTTCTTTTGCAGCCTAACCTCTCCCCAAAAACATTTGTTCAAGTCTCATTCTGAACATTTTCAGGTTATCTAGAATGCATCGAAATTGTTTTAGACTCAAATTATGTTGTGGTTAACTTACAGATGACTTTCAATAGCAGCAGAAAATTCAACCTTGCACGGCCATGTCCCAAGTTACATGATCTAAGAATGTAAAAACGGATTTACTGTTTTAAGTAACTGTAAAAATTGCTATTTCATCCTGTATATTTAAAAGATGTGTCTGTCCGGATTTAGGCTCCGGATATAGTGGATCAATTTAGTCTATTTTCATCTTACAAATTAAATATATAGAAACACTTGGTTAAAACTGTAATTCTGCATTTCAGTGGCTCAATTTTCTGTCCTAGCTGTAGCATTAAATCCATATATTCCTTGAATACAGCCACCAGGCCCTATTCAACTCTGTATCCTGACTACCACTTGGCGAGCAGCCTTGCCCATAATGGGAGCTTGGAAAAGTTTTCTTCGATGCATGAAATACAGATCTGTCCATAAATGCCCTTTGAGATTGAATAGCTAACTTTTGCAAGAAACTTTATGGGCACATAAGTGATTTAACCTGTGTCTGTAACCTTTATCACAAAAATTCTGGAATCAAATCAAATTCGTTTCTCTGAAGTTGTATGATTTATTGGAATTCTTTAAGTCTGGGTCATTCAAGTAAAAAGCCTATATGTTAAAATTAGGAGAATCTTGTCTAATAAAAAGAAATTATCATACGCACTTTAAGAATTTTCTGAGTTTCTACTTTAAAAAATCAGTAAAGGGGCGCCTGGATGACTCAGTCGGTTGAGCGTCTGACCTCGGCTCAAGTCATGATCTCACAGGTTGTGAGTTCGAGCCCCGCGTCGGGCTCTGTGCCGACAGCTCGGGGCCTGGAGCCTGCTTCGGATTCTGTGTCTCCCCCTCTCTCTGCCCCTCCCCTGCTCATGCTCTGTCTCTGTCTCTGAATAAGAAAATAAATGTTACCAAAAAAAATTTTTTTAAACAGTAAATGGTTTCAACTAAACACATGTGAAAAAGCAATTATCTTAGGTAACCAAATCTAGCACGTTCCCACAGGCTTCAAGTCGACTCAAGGTTCTGCTGTGTGGCTTTTCATTATTGTCCTGTTTCATATGGTAACAGTGTGAGTCCTTAGTAGTAACCTATCAGTCTCTTTGTTCTTATTGGCCTTGGCTGGTGAAATCCGGGTTCATTATTTAAAATCGTCAGATATCAGGGTGCCTGGCTGGCTCAGTCAGTAGAGCATGGGACTCCATCTCAGGGTCAGGAGTTCAAGCCCCATGTTGGGCATGGAGCCTATGTAAAAGTTTTTAAAAATTAAAATAATCGGATATCTATATTATGGTGTCTTTAGGATATAATTTTCCCTCTTGTGTTTATTCTTTAAAACTCAAGTAATCTCTTCATCTCTGTTCCCCTCTTTGCTGACTGATAATAATTTGCTGGTTATTTTGATAGAAATAAGTTTGATTTAAATTGTGGAAAATAATTCTAGGAAGGATGCTAACTGAATAAGAAATGACCCATTGTACCTATTACTCCAGAATTTTATATCTTCTCAAAAGAAAAAAAAATTTTTTAACGTTTATTTATTTTTGGGAGACAGAAAGAGACAGACCATGAGCAGGGAGGGGCAGAGAGAGAGGGAGACACAGAATCTGAAGCAGACTCCAGGCTCTGAGCTGTCAGCACAGAGCCCGATGTGGGGCTTGAACTCATGGACCATGAGATCATGATCTAAACGGAAGTTGTACTTTTAGATGACTGAGCCACCCAGGAACCCCCAAAAATGTCTTTTATTTTAAAGAAAATATCCTATTAAAATATTTCATACTATCAAATAACTCATATTTTAAAAATAAAGATGTTAACTACTGGGGACACTAAATTATATAAACCATATTTTAAATATTTCATACTTTAGGTTGATATTTTCTTCCACTTTCCAAAGACCGAAAGTCAATATTTAGATGTGCTAAAAGCAAAATGACTCAAAAAGTACTAACTGCCAATTTTTTAGAGATGTCCATCAAAAATAAAACAAACAAAGAAATCTAAACAAGTATCAACCCCAATCTGGACACAAAACGCCCACCATTACTGCCTCCCTTCCTACTAATACCAAAATGTAATTATCACTTTATCAACTTATAAAAGAGTACTATTCCATTCCTTTTATCTATGTGACCAGCAGGTTTACAAACTATCAGTACTGTCGCTACATCTGAAGTTATAAATATTGTATGGTTATTTTTTTTAATTTTTTTTAATGTTTTTATTTATTTTTGAGACAGAGAGAGGCAGAGCATGAACGGGGGAGGGGCAGAGAGAGAGGGAGACACAGAATCTGAAGCAGGCTCCAGGCTCTGAGCTGTCGGCACAGAGCCCGACGCGGGACTCGAACTCACAGACCGTGAGATCATGACCTGAGCCGAAGTCGGATGCTTAACCGACTGAGCCACCCAGGCGCCCCTGGATGGTTATTATAAATCATCACAAGAGGTGTCTCCAAATCCTATACAAAAGGAGATTGTGCCACCACTGACTTCGGTGCCGTCTACTGAAACAGTCTGATTCTCTGCACACGCATTCCATGAATGTCAGCTTGGATTAGAAATGTATTCAGGGGCACCTGGGTGGCTCAGTCTGGTGAGTGTCCGACTCTTGATTTCAGCTCAGGTCGTGATCTTACGATCCTACGGTGAGATCAAGCTCTGCATCAGGCTCTATGCCATTTCTCTCTGTCCCTCCCCTACTTGTGCTCTGTCTCATTAAAAATACATTTGAAAACATTAAAAAATCGTTTTAAAAATATATCCAAAGCGTATTATTCTGCAAATTTTTTTTTCAGGGCTGCCTCCCTGCATCTTTATTGCTAAGGGATCAAGGACTTTAAATACATTTAATTGTTTCTAAAATGCCACTGAGAAAACAGACCTGCTACCATCTAATAAACTGCACAGAAAAATGTAATTAATGTTGGCTTACAAGGTCCATTTTACAATGCTTGTACACCCAATCATCGCTCTTCGTGTATTTTTTTTTACTTCTTTTTTTTTTCCTCTTTTCTTTTTTTAATTTAAATTTTAGTTAGTTAACATACAGTGCCATATGGTTTCAGGAGTAGAATTCAGTGACTCATCACTTCCATACAACAAACACCCAGGGCTCATCACAACAAGTGCCCTCCTTAATACCCATCGTTCATCTAGCCCATCTTCTCCCCACTTCCCTCCATCAACCCTCAGTTTGTTCTCTATCATTAAGAGGCTCTTAATGATAAGAGCCATCATTTCTTTCCCATCTTTCCCCCACACCCCACGCCCCCGCTTCCCATGTTCACCTGTTTGCTTCTTAAATTCCACCCTTGAGCGAAATCATACGGTATTTGTCTTTCTCTGATGGACTTATTTCATTTAGCATAACACATTCTAGCTCCATCCATGTCATGGCAATTATGCCACACTTTAAAAGGTACAAAGATCTGAGGAGAAAAAAATACTAACCATATTAGGGTAATCAAATTAGGTAAGAAATGATTATGGTATAAGGTTGTGAGGAAATCACACTTCCTACGTTTGCTTCATTGTGCATTTTCTTATAGAGTTAGTTATCTTATGAATTATGCTGATATGCATCTTGAAGTTGCTTATTTTACTCTGAATGAAAAAAATATTAAGTAACTGAGGACTATAGGATATGAGCTACAATTTCACTGAGAGCAGATCAATGAATGTGCAGAAGAAGACTTTCCGGGGTGGGAAGATTCTAAGACCCAGTCTACAGAAGGACTCTGGGTATCACGTGGCAGACAGAACAGAAAAGACAAGAATGAGCAAAATGCATGCTCTACGCCTGCGTCAAGTGTGTTTGTAGTGCAGTCACAGGAGTGTTTCAAGTAAATAAAAGGGTGTAAGGGGTGGGGGAACAGGGAAGGATAAGAGTCTGGACACCTTAAAGGCAAAGCAAAACACGTGCACTCCACCTAGGATAAAAAGGGAGCCCAGAAGAGCATTCACACCTAGACAGAGCAGGAAAGTTTTAGAAGTTGAAGGTCTTTGTGAGAAGGGAGTGGTGAGTTGGGAATTTAGGGCGCAGTGTAGAAGGTTGGGTAGAAAAGGAACCGAGAGACAGAAAAGGACTGAGCTTAATTGGAGACCTCAGAGCCTGAGCAGTGTCTTGAAAGACTGAGGTCCAAAGGGTGGACATTGCATTCTGACAGTATGAAACACAAACAGAAGCCCGCAGAGCCTGGGAAACTGAGCAACTGGGAGGAGCCTGAGAATAATTAAAATTGATGTTGAAATAACTAAAGATACAGAAGAAACATAGATTATGACCAAGTGCTGCAATTATGGTGTAAGGTGCACACTGGTGAGTTAATTTTTTTTTTAATGTTTTTGTTAATTTTTGAGACAGAGAGAGACAGAGCATGAGCAGGGAAGGGGCAGAGAGAGAGGGAGACACAGAATCAGAAGCAGGCTCCAGGCTCTGACGGTCAGCACAGAGCCCGATGCGGGGCTTGAACTCACAGACTGTGAGATTATGACCTGAGCTGAAGTCAGACGCTCAACCGACTGAGCCACCCAGGTGCCCTGAGTTAATTCTTACTGAAGACTCACTTTCGGGCTTGCTGAAAATCAGCATTCTCACACATAAATTTTACATTAATTGCATCTTTTGAAATGTTATTTTTTTATTGAGAAAGAGAGAGCATGTGCAAGCAGGGGAGAGGCAGAGAGAGAGGGAGAGAAAGAACCCCAAGTAGGTTCCACACTGTCAGCGCAGGGCCTGATGAGGAACTCGGTCTCACCAACTGTGAGATCATGACCTGAGCTGATATCAAGAGTCAGATGCTTAACCAACTGAGCCACCCAGGTACCCCTAAGTTGCATTTTAAAACAATCAGGTCAAAGGATCGAGATTTTGGCAAAGACAACCAAATGCCATCGTGCCAGGGATGTGCAGTAAACGTAACACCCCTTTCCCTCCTGGGAGATGCTCTCAGGTTATAGTGATGGTTTCCAGGCCATCCAGAGGGGAGACATGCTGAGACACAGAAAGCCATGAACAGGAAGGAACTCCCTGGACATCTTAGTCCCCAGCCAGCCTTGACATATTTACCTGTTATGCTTGCAAATGACTTTGATAAGCCACATTGCCCAAATCTCACCTCTGGTTTACAGGTACAGTCTCTCAAGTACTCCCAATGCTGTATTTCTGTGTTATCCAAGGATTATAAGTAATGAGTAGGCAATCTGCATGTACAGTTACATTGTAATTACATTTTAACGACCATCGTGTGGAAATGGACCATCATTTATCTTCCGTATCACATGGCCTGGGGAACTCAGCTAGGCTGGCCTAGCTGAGATCTATCACCATGGTTTAAAGGAAACAGGAAGACCTACAGGGAGGAACTGGGGTCGTACGAGCTCTGATGGAATTTGATCCTAGCAATAAAGAACTATTGTTGAGTTTCTGGTCAGGCAATTTAAAGGAACCATTAGATCTTGAACTCTGCAAGATTACGAATTATTTCTATAGTACTGAGTCTAAGTAGACAGTCATCCTCAAGGTAAAACAGACAGGCTTTATTTATTTGGAGGGGAAAAAAAAGTCTTACATCAATTTATTTCTTTATTCAGCACTAATGTTACATTTGCAGCACGGTGTCTTTTCTCCAACTCCATCCTGGTCATCATTTTTATCAGTGTCTTTCAATGGAGGCAGAAAACACACAGCAAATTCTATCATATGAAATAGGACCATTTAAAAAAATGTACTGAGTAAGAGTCGAAATGCAAAACAAAACAAAACAAAAACCTAGAGGCTAAAACAATGAGCTTAATACAACAGAATATTTAACTGAGAAAGAAATAACATATTGGTGCTAAATGCATCACTACGGTTTCTATCACGCCACAGTTGCCCCTTGTAAGGGTCTCCCTCCAACCATCTGGGCTTCAGCTGTGTTTTGTCCAACAAAATACACCAGTTTGGAGGCATAGGATTTAAAGGTGGGCACCTGTTCCACAGACCCTACCCACAGATTGTCCCATGAGTTTTAGGGGGAAAAAAAGAAACAGAACAGAATCAGATTGTAATTCTTTCTGGAATATACAAAAATCACATGATAATTTTCAAGAAGAGCTAAAGTTGAAGGAAAGGAGCAGTGCAAAAGAGGAAATCATATTCTTAGAGGGGCACCTGGGTGGCTCAGTCGGTAAGGCATCTGACTTGGGCTCAGGTCATGATCTCACGGTTCGTGGGTTCGATCCCCGCATCGGGCTCTGTGCTGACAGCACGGAGCCTGGAGCCTGCTTGGGATTCTGTGTCCCCCCTCTCTCTCTGCCCCTCCCCCACTTGCACTCTGTTTTCCTCTCTCTCAAAAATAAACATCAAAAAATTAAAAAAAAAAAAAAGAAGAAGAAACCATAATCTTAGAAAAGCAGCCGCTGTTAAGTAACAGTGACAGAAAAGCAGTCAGGGGACAAAGGCAGCCACTTACTGGTAACTGGTTAACAGGCAGGGCCTGGAAGAGATCTCCGATTCGCAACATTTGACAAGGGGTCAGTTTCCATGGTGTAAACACTCCCAGTCTGGACAAGTAAAAGCTACCAATGTGAAGTCACTGAATGTAGTTAAACAGCAGCCTCCACGACATGGAGAAGGGGACTCCAGGAATATTCCTGCCATGGAGCTCCTTGCACTTCTTGAATCTTGGCTGTCTTTATTGTTTGGAGATGGCCATCAAATTACCATCTCCCAAATTAACCCAAGTGAGTCCATACCCAAGAGAACTTGAAAAATCCCCTGAAAAAAATTTTTTTTTAATCCAATACAAAAAAAAATAAAAATAAAAGCTAAAGGAAGCTCACGATGTGGAAGATTTCAGTAGCAGAAGCTAAACATATTCAGGCGCTTTAGACTGGAGAATGCTGGCGTAAACTCTCCATCCCTGCTCAACCCCATAAAAGCCGAGTTTCCAACTTCCTTCATTCATTTACCTCCTCGAAATTAACGGAAATAACAATCCCGACAAAAGCGTCTGTGGCTCTGCTCTTGCTGGAGAAGAACAGCAGGAACAAAGTCCTCCCTGCTGCTCCCCTCCAGGAAGCACGGGGACTGGGGGGCGGAGGAGGGGTTGAATTCCTTGCTCTAGCTTTCTGTGTCTCAGGTGTAACAGAGGATTTCACAAGCTCACCCCAGACCACCAGAAAGGAGCAGCCTCACCTGGGAACTTTTGGGAATACACATTCCCATCCACACACTTCCTAACTCGGAAACTCTGCCGGCGGGGGCCTGATGATTTTTGCTTTTCACAAGCCCTCCGGGAGACACTGATGCACATGAAAGTTCGAGAACCTTTGCTCTAACACCTCGTGCCCTTCAGTATACGCTTCTTCTCATTCCAGGCGCCCTGACAGTTAACTCAGAATGTCAGCATCAGGGACCACTTACCGTTTCTACCTAGTAAGCGCTGGTATGAACAGCGATAATTCCAATTCCGCTGGCTTTCTGCTTGCTCACCTCTGCCGAATTCACAATCCTACCTCCCTCAAAGTCTCTCCCCACCTCTGGAAGTCTTGCGGGGTCTCACCTAAGCTTCCGAGAAGCAGTGCACACGTTCTGGCTCCGCCTCCCCTTGGTTATGTCCATTGGCCCTGAAGCCGCTTGAAAGCTGCATGAGAGCCGCAGAATTTCCAGATCACAGTGCCTGGAAAAAAAAGAGGCCAGAGCCTTTCTCTTGAGGTTACATTTTAGAAGCGGGTGTACCATCTTTGTGTGGTGTATGCTACAGATCAAAAGAAATGGCAGTGTTACCAAGATGCCTCCATGCACATTTTCCGTGAGATTGAAAATGTCCACGTTTTTCTCTTGGTTTCCAGGTGGCTGTAGAGCTGACAGGGATATTCAGGAGAGGGAACTACAGCTCCCTGCCCTGTTCCCAGTCAACTCTTGATGGACGGGGAATCTAAGGGATTATTCGGAGACCCCCTCAATGTGGGTACCCTGTGTAAGGAGGGTTTATAAAACCTTATTGGGGAAGAAATGCCAAAAGCGATCATCGTAGTTGACCAATCTAGTGGCATTGCTGCGGGGGGGGGGGGGGGTGAGAATCTGAGGCGCTTGGTAAACATCTTCTAGGAGATAAACAGCGTTTGAGCGTTACCTTAATTTCCTACGTCACCGTGGTAACTATAAAAGGCCACGCGGTATTTTAATTTCCAACAGAAGACCATGAAAAGGGTGGATGGGCCCAACCAGCTCCTTGTTGAATCTTTTGTCCTTTCTGTGGAGTATTTCAGCTTCCTCGAATGTGAACTTTCTCAGAAGCAGCAGAGGCGAAGATATTGAAGTGAAAAGCGGCGGGTGTATCCTCTACTACCTCTGTCCAATGCACCCAGTGCTCATTCTTCAAGAAAATGTTAGGCAGCAGGATTCCCGCACAGAGCGTTGCGACACGGAGGCTTTTCTTTCCAGGAAGCAACTCGATTCCTGGTGGCACCACTCAGTTGGGTTCGTACCCAAAGAACTGAGCCCTGAACGCCCCGTGGCATAGTTGTTTATATATGTTTTACTTCTTTGTCTCCTATATATGGTAACACACAAACGTGCAGCCTGATTAAGCGGTCTCACGTTGCAAGGTCGTGAGGGACGTTGTCATCTCTGCCCCTCTAGCCAGGTTGCCTTGAGGGTTTTTTTTTTTTCCTTCCCTTAGGGAAGGGACCCTATCACAGTTAAAATGCAGCTTCAGAATTAATTCAGCCATAGTAGAATATACTTATCTTGGGCGTATTTCTCCAAGTAATAAGACTATAATGAAACGGCATCATAATTTATTTTAAATTTAATTCTAATCAAAACTATTTAGACAGAAACTGATGTGGCGACAATGCCTAAAAATTCACAAACTGTGAAGAAATGAGATGTAACAGATGTTAAATGTCACTCAGCAGAATATGGCATTCCTATATATTAAGAGAAATATCATACCCCGAAAAATGTAAGTAGGCAGAATGTAACTGACGCAGAATGAAATGGGACGCAGATGACTACCGTTTATCTTGGTGAATGGTAAGTCAGTGTCTCTTCAGCGCCAACATCAAGGAGTTCTTAAAATTGAATCTCAAAAAGGCAATTTAGCAGCAAAGCTTTTACCCAATGAATAGCGGAAAGGACTAAGTTCAGCCTTTATTAGCTTACAATATAACATAAAGCAAGTCTTCTATAGCATCTGTATCTTTTTGGTAAAGCAGCTACAGTGTAGATTGTATGAAAGCTTCTGAGTCGAAAACTGTACTTCCCCTCGTACCTTTGCTCCCAAGGCAGAGCACATCAAACCCAAGCAGGAATGGAGGGAAGCCTTCTTTGACTGAGCCTTTAGTCTGTAGAGCAAACGTCAACACCGGGTCATAAGGGGCAACATCCCAGAAGTAAGAAAGAACAGCTCCCTTAGTCGTTTTTTAAAGATTTTTTCAAAGTAATCTCTATACGCAACATGGGGCTCGAACCTACAACCCCAAGACTAAGAGTCACATGCTCTACCGACTTAGCCGGCCAGATGCCCCAGCTCCCTTAATTTTTGCCAAGGCTTATGTTCAAATGCTACTGCCGTTGAGACTGCCATAATATATATACAGATTTGAAAGAATCAAATTCTAGGCATCTGATGAGAAGCTATTAGTAAAACACTCTTTTCAGTCACAAGTTAATATTTATTTTTAAAATGGCAATGAACTCCTTTTCTTTTTTCTTTTTTTGAAAGATTTGAGAAATTTGAGGATTTTGAAAGTCCTTGAGTAAAGACAGGGCATATTCAGACCAGAATTCATGGAATACACTCTTAGAATAAAGTTGTATTTTTCTAGTTGGTAACAAAAACTAAGTATCTTTTTGCTTAAACGGCCTGGTACCTCAGGGTATGAGATTTTTTTTTTTTTTTTCCAACACCAAAAGGGGAAGAAAGTAAGTTGATACACAGTTCGGTCGCTGTCTTTCCTGTCTGAAAGCTCAGAGAAACAAAGGTAACATTGTCATTGTTTTATGATTTTAACTCGGCTGGAAAGCTTCTCTAGTAAGTTTCAACTGCAGGGGACACATTTGATGAAAATCTTAAAAGCAGCTGAGTGGTATAAACTGTTGACTTTTATCCTTCCCTATCATGAGTTGCTTATTCTTTGAAGGATCTTTACCTGGGATGCTTTTAACTGCCATTGTCATGTGAAGCCTCTTGTATCCAGAGATAAAACAAAATTAACTTTTCAAGGACACGGGGGTCTGGAAAGAGGAAAGTTATTTAGGAACTGCACATAAATTTAAAAATCTAGTCAGTCCTCATACTGAATTTAAGGTTTGTGAACAGTCTATTTCCTCCCATATATCTATAGGGACTGTATGTGAAACTACAAAAAAACAAAAAACAAAAAACAAAAAAAACCCTCACATATCCTCACAAAACAGAACACCCACATTACTTCTTCCTTGGATTAGTTCTCTATGCATTTTCACATCAGTTAATGTGCAACTTAATGGATTCTGAAAGCCAGTTATAGGCACCACCCATTTTCTGAGAATTTCTTAAGTGGTTTTTTAATGTTTTTTTTTTATTATTATTTATTTTTGAGAGAGAGAGAGACAGAGACAGAGCACGAGTCGGGGAGGGTGAGGGAGAGAGGGAGACACAGAATCTGAAGCAGACTCCAGGCTCTGAGCTGTCAGCACAGGGCCCGATGCAGTCTGAACTCATGAACCACAAGATCATGACCCGAGCAGAAGTCAGACGCCCAACTGACTAAGCAACCCAGGTGTCCTCCCTAAGCTTAAGTGTTTCATGCTGTGCAAATCATAGTATAGCTACTATTTTCTTCTCGGTGAATATGAATTTCCCCTGGAAAGAAAGGATTTCTTCTTTTCAAAAACTTGTTTTTCGGCTAACATTAGTCAACATTCACTTGTAGTGTAAAATCAACTGAGAAGTGATCTCTCCAATCAAGTTTGTTAGTAACAGGTGGCCAGCATGGAACAACCCTGGTCTCTTCACACATCTGGAATCACACCTACACGAGTGAGTCTTCACATGTGAATCATGGATGAGAGACTGAGGAGAGGAGACACAGGCTGCCATTCTGCTAAGGGCAGATACAACTATTCACACCCGAAGAACATTAGTAACAATAAAAAGGTTTCATATGAATACAGAGCCAAGAAGGAAGGCAAGATGTTAGCGCCCTTCATACATTTATTCAAACTATATTTATAAAATGTCTACTCTTTAAAATGCTTTCTGATTATAGCCATCTTGTAACCTATTTCTACTTAATTTCATTCTGTCCCTTCGAGTTGACTAGCACATTATTTTTTAATCAAGTCTTAACCCTTTAACGTACTAATGAGATGCCCTAATAGACTATTAATGGAGTCTTAACCATTCTTCATCCTTGTAATTCCTTCAATATAAGCAGAGATGGAATTAAAGTTATTCAGTCCCGAGCCTTAATTTACACTCTTTCTCTCATTTGATATTATTGATTGGTTTGAGAACCTCATGGGCAACCGTGTCTGAGCCCAGCTCCCGTGTACCGCTTCTCTTTCCATAGCATTTTCGAACAAGGCGGCAAATATTTCTGGGGCACATGAAGCAAATTATAAATGTCAGAAGTTTTGAACACGAGAGTAACTGAAAAAGAAAAATATACACATATACATATACATATCAATCAAGAAAGTCTAGGAGCGCCTGGGTGTCTCAATCAGTTAAGAGCCCAACTTCGGCTCAGGTCACGATCTCACAGTTCGTGAGTTCAAGCCCCACACCGGGCTCTGTGCTGACAGCTCGGAGCCTGGAGCCTGCTTTGGACTCTGTGTCTCCCTCTCTGTCTGCCCCTCCCCCACTCGCTCTCTGTCTCTGTCTCTCAAAAATGAATAAACATTAAAAAAAAAAACAACAAAGCATCGGACAGATACAGATTTTAGAGAACACAAGCAACATTCTGACTTTTATGAAGAGATTAGACTCAAGAGCCCAGTTACTTGTGTGGCCAAGTTCACTACCGAGTGGTGGTTTTTGGGTTCTCGGTGCAACAGATCTCCCATTACTGCACCCTGCTGTTAATGTCTACATGTGGAAAAACAGACCTACAGTTGGAATAACTTACATAAATTCTTAAAAAGAAAAGAAAAATAACGAGGGTAGAGATCAGGTTGACTTCAAATGAAAACTGTTTTTTCATTATTTAATTAGGTATTTGCTCTACACGTTACCATATTCCCCAGTTCCAATTATTCAGCAAATTTTATATTCAAGAATACTCAGTGTCCATGTGGGTGTTTTATTTTCCTTTTTCTATCCGTCTTACCGTCCCACTCTCCTTCCTTCTGCTTTTTCTTTTCCTCTCTATTTTTTTAAATTATGTTTATTTTGAAAGAGAGAGAGAGAGAGAGAGCGCGCGAGCGTGCGCGCATGAGCAGGGGAGGGGCAGAGAGAAGGAGACACAGAGTCCAAAGCAGGCTCCAGGCTCCGAGCTGTCAGCACAGAGCCCGATGTGGGGCTTCAACCCACGAACCGTGAGATCATGACCTGAGCCGAAGTCGGAGTCTTAATCGACTGAGCCCCCCAGGCGCCCATCTCTCTCTTTATAAGATTATGAATGTTTTCTGCCTTAGCAGCGTTCTCTATCAAGAGAAAATAACATGGTATGAACAAGTGGTTGCTAGACAGAGACTCTGTGGGACATACATGAACATATATTCTCCTTTGTCGTTTGCATTCAAGTTTTCACCTCAGATGGTGACGTCTCTGTGTATTAGTGGGAGGGCACAGGTCAGCTGTATGGTTGGCAACGTGCACGTACTAAACACACTGAGCCTGCTTTTCTGTCTCCTGTACTAGATTAGTTTCGGATTTAGGTAATAATCTTGAGCATTGCCAACCTCCCTGTTAATCCCTGTTAAAACCTAAAGGATATACTTGTTTCCTTGCTCTGCCTCCTTTCTCAGATTAATGGATCATGAAGTCTTCCTAATTTTTCTCATGGATAATGTTCAATTTTTCCCTTCTTTTCCCTCTGTTCCCACGATTCTTACCCTTTCTATCACCTGGATGATGGCAACAGACTTTTGATTGGTCCTTTTGGCCCAAAGCCCCACCTCCCTACTACTAAGATGAACTATCTAAATTAGAAACCTGCTGAAAAGCCTTCAATAGCACTTAAGAATCTGTCCAAGCTCCTTATTCTCTCCTACATAGTCCTCTCAGATCCTACTTTTCCAGCGTCGGCCTTTCCATTCTCTTCTTCACCCCATTTCCTAGTGAACCAAACATAAACAAGGTGTATGTTATTCCCTCCTGCTGTCCATCACCTGGTTAACTTCACAACATTTTATCCAACTTACTTCTGGCATCACCTCCTCCAGAAAAGACTTCATCCCAATCTGGAGTTAAATAACCTATCTTCTGAACTCTTAGATAAAGCTAACCACTACTCTAATGACATAGAGTCGATATGTTCAAATTATTATTTATATGGTGGCTTCTCTTACAATTTTGTAAGCTCCTTTCTTAGAGCGAAAAGGTCTTCTTAAACATGGTAGGTACTTGCTTGAGATGAATCTAATTCTTGAATCAGTTAAGTGATTAATAAGATGTCCTGAAACAAACAAACGAACAAACACCAACAAGAAAACACGACCTGCAATGAAGTTTTTTGAGAGAAAAGATTGCATGCAGACAAGGAAAATAGCAAGAAAGATTTCACAATGGCAGCAGCACTTGAAATGAACATCACAAAATGTGTGAATCCAATAAGCAGTGTCCCATGAAAGGACATGTCAGAAAAAGATGTCAAACATAAAACTGAGAGCCTTGTCAGGAAACATGATGTAGTCCAGCTTAGCAAAAATGAAACACGTGGCTGGTGTGAAACAGTGGAAGTTAAGGCCAGAGCAAAAGGAGGAAGGATTTTTATCAGCAAACAGGAGATTTCGACCTATATTCAATAAAAATAGTAAGAACTATCACTTATTCAACACGCATTTTGTGCTATGCACTATTCTCACCTCTTTAAAAGTACTCGTAAGTAATCCATGGGTACGTATTATATCTGTTTTACAGATAAGGAAACTAAGACTTATGGAAGTTAAGCAATTCATCAAAGTCACATAGTTGGTATAAAAACAGGATTCAAAACTAGACAGTGTGCTCCCTCAGCCCCTCCCCAACTCATTCTTTCTCTTTCCCTCTCTCCCTCTCTCTCAAAATAAATAACTTAAAAAAAAAAAAAAACTACACAGTCTGGATGGGAAACTCACAGTCTTTAAAATTCTGAGAATTTTAAGCCAGGGAAAGAGAAACATAATCTTGAGATTGGTTTGTTTTATTTTTAGCCAATTCAAACACCTGCTGCAAGTTCTGACTGGCTACTTGATTGGTTGGTTGAAACCTAGATTCACTCATGGCCCCAGATGAATGAGGTGAAGGGGCTACTTTTTTTTTTTTCTTTTTTAGTAATGTAAAAAGAATGCAAAGAATAGGGAGATTAAAGAACCTCTGTTAGGTTTTTCATGAGTAACCCATCAACCCAACCCCTAACTCCATCTTCTATGAGCCCAGAAGGTAGTCACTTTACGAAGACACCAGGAAATACGTTGGTGAGGTAAGGTATCAGCATTCTTGAAAAGTGCTATTACCTGGGTAAAAGTAGGAATAGGTTGCATGAACAAATGACTCCAATTCTCACCATCTCTGTCTACCTGTATCACCGTGCCTCTTGTCCCTCACGGAATCTTAGGAGACATTCTCTACCAGTTGGTTGAGGAAGGAAACATTTGACATTGGCTTATGTACACATAATACGTTGGAACCATGCAGAAGTGGGCTGAGAGAGCACTCCAGGGCCATCAGGGAAGCCCTGATGAACAGTGGGGAAGATTTATCCTCCCAGTGGGCACTAATTCCAGTATATTTGGGGAACTGTCCTTCAGGATGTGAGAGATGCTTCACACTGTCATGCAGCATAAGATGCTAATCTCCCAAAGCCAAAATACACAGACCTGGAAGCCAAGGAGTGAAAGTGACATCCCTCCCTATCCTAGCTACCATCTCTCTTATAATACGTTTGCTTCCCATCCCTAAAACTTAGAGGTTTTAGTACTATAAAACAGTAGTACTAAATAGTACCAAAATAGTACTTTAGTACTATAAAATAGACTGATCATTTCCCCAAGCCCAATTATCCCCACTGCACGTAAACAAGAGAACACCTTAAATATCCGTTTAGCACATGCTGCCCAGTTAGAAAATATAAGTTCTAGTTTTCCACTACATCTCTATTTATAGTCATGTGATCACATTCTAGCAAACGAAGGGTGAGCAAAATGATGCGTGCCATTTCCAGACCAAATCCTTTAAAAAGGAAAATGATTGAGCCTCACTTCCTTTTCTCTCATATCTGTATGGGCTCAACTTCACAGTTTTAATGAAGGTGAGCCTCTTGTGACCAGGCAGACAAGACCTTAAGTCATTACAGAACAACCAGACAGGATGAGATTGATGGAGCCCCTGTGGATACTCTCATTAAACAGAGATACTATTATGCTCTAAGCCACCTGCCAACTCTGGACTCCCGTGAGAGGGGAATACTATCTTGTTTGAGCCACTATATTTGGGGCGGGGGGTTCTCCTTCATATCAGGTTAGCTTGTATTGTAAAACAGTACCCAGGGAGGAATGCTCTCAGCCAAGAAAATAAAAATGGTCACACTGCAGTAGCAGGAAAGATCCGGTCATTTTGGGATCCACATGTCACTGGACCAGCAGAGGGAAAAGTTTACCTGGGTGATTAACACAGCTCATGGGGAAACAGAATAGCTACTGTATTGTAAAGATAGGAAGAAATTCATCTGGAAAACCAGGGATCCTCTGGTTTCCCTCCCAATTGAGTTATGACCATGAAGATTGGAGTCACCCGCAGAGAATAACCCTGATTCGCTTGTTAGCTGAGGGAAAAGGGAGTGTAGAATGAGCAGTGTGATAGTTAATTTTACGTGTCAACTTGCTTGGGCCACAGGGTGCCCAGAAAGTGGGTCAAACATTATTCTGAGTGCCTGTCAGGGTGTCTGGGGACAAGATGATCATTGGAATGGGTAGACTGAGTAAAGCAAATTGGTCTCTCCACTGTGGGGGTGGTTCTCTTCCAGTCCACGGAGTCTGAACGAAACAAAAAAGCTGACTCTTTTGTGTTACGAGAGGGATCTCCTCATGCCTAGCTGTTGAACTGGGGCAGAAGTATTTTCTAGACTTCCGACTCAGACCGCAGTATAAGCTCCTCTGGGGTCTTGGGGTTGTGGGCTTTAGGAGTGGAGCTTACACCATTCCTTGGCTCTCTTGTTTTGCAGAACTTCAGGCTCAGACTAGAACTACAGATCTTCTCTCCTGGGTCTCCAGCTCGGTGACTGCACATCTTGGGACCTGTCAGCCTCCATAATCATGTCAGCAAATTCCTTGTAACAATCTCTCCACAGAGACAGATAGATACATAGACAGAATGACAGAACCTGATCCTACTGATTCTATTTCGCTGGAGAACCCTGGTAAATGGAGGCAGTGAGGAGAGTAAGTTATGAATACTTCTTTTGTCCTCATAAAACTTGGAGTAAAATGGAACTCTAGAAGCTACCAATAGCTTCTTAATTGCTGTTAAGTGTATAATATTCCTCCTGGATCCTTTCTCTCTTTTCCCTACTGCTTTCAATAAGATCTTCAATTTGGTAAACAGTGGTTGACTTTATAATCTAGCCCACAGCTTAGAGGATGGCAGGGAGGAAGGGACATCACTCAGAAATGGACGTAGGGACGAATGTGACTTTGGATCTCCCTTCTGGAGAGAGCATATTTTGTTATTAGTGTGATAAAGAATTGCACTGGGTCAGGGAAAAGCTCTTACTGTTTTCGCACCAGTTTAGGAATGGGAAGCGGGGAGTGTATGGTTACTGACTGGACCAAGAGCACGGCAAATATATGAACTCGCTCACGCAGCACCAATCCTATTGCCATTCTAGCACCTCTTCCTGCACTGCTGGAGGTAAAACATCGACAACGACCTGCTTCCTCCAGACTGGCTGCAACCTACAGTGTCATTCAAAGTGGCCAAATAAGTCATTCAAGATTTTGAGTAGTTTTTTTAGTTAATCTCTGAGTGCACCTAAGTAGCTCAGTCAGTTAAGGATCTGACTCTTGATTTCACCTCAAGCCATGATCTCATGGTTCGTGAGTTCGAGCCCTGCATCAGGCTCTACGCCGACAGCATGGAGCCTGCTTGAAATTCTCTCTCTCCCTCCCTCCCTCCCTCCCGCTCTCTCTCTCCCTCTCTCCGTCCCCCTCCCTCTGTCTCTCTCTCTCCGTGATCTCCCCACAGTGATCTGGGGAGATGCAGATTACTCATTTACCTGACACAGCTTAGGGTAGAACCCAGTGCTTTTGAGCTGGAATCTGGAGTGGTACATACTGGATTGGACAGACAGGTCTCCTATCCCGGCAGCTTCTTGCTGGTGGTGGAGGCAGCAGCTTCCCAGACAGCCGCTTTGATGAGGTGTCAGGCAGGAATGCGACCCTCTAAACTGTAGGTTCCAGGCTTCCCTGAAAGTCATGTGTCTCTTAGGTTGATTTCTGCTTCTAAATTACCCAATGGGTTTAACACTCAGGTGTAGGTAACAAGCAAACAGCTTTAGGATAGCACTGAGGTTTTTATTCTCACCATCTCTCCATTTTGATAGTTGACCTGACTACATAGCCAATATAAGTGAGAAGTCTTTAACGTCGAAATTTCTCCAAATCAAAAGTGTAAGGTGTAGAATCCAGGAGAGAGATTAGACCTAGGGATTAAAAAAAAAAAAAAAAAGCAAACAGTAGAAGGATAAGTGATTAAAGTCAGGAGAGTGGGTGTAAGGCCCAAAGAAGGCTACAGACACAGGAGAGATGGCCCAGGGTAGAATTTGTGGAATAACAGAGGGGGGAAAATTAACAGTAACTGATAAAAGAGTGAAAGATAGACGTCTGTCAAAGCTGGTTCAAAAAAAACAAAAACAAAAACAAGCAAACCCAGGGTGGTTGATTTCTGCAAAAAGGATGGGGGGCACAAGCGTTAAATATCGCCAGCTTATCAAGGAGAATGAAAAGGTATTGTCACTTGTGTTAATGTGCAGGTGGTGACCCGTGAGAATTGGACCGGCTGTTAGGGAGTTAAGGTAGAAGGCAAATTACTGAGGGTTAAAACACACAGGGTAGAGCAGACACTGAAATACTGAGGGTGGAAAAAATGTTCTCAGTCGAAATGTTTTATTTCAAAAGTGCATCACAGGCCAGTTCCCTGAGGACACAGCACGGCCCAAGGAAAATCTCCATTTTCTTCTCTGTTTCTAAACAGGCGAGATGTGTGCATGTGTACAAAGGAAAAGAGGTTAGTGGGGAGGGAAAGGCTGAAGATGCATTTGAAAAGAGGATTATTTTATTTTATTTAAAAAAAAAATTTTTTTTTTGAGAGAGAGAGAGAGAAAGAGCGTGAGAGTAGGGGAGGGGCAGAAAGAGGGAGACAGAGAATCCCAAGCGGGCTCTGCGCTCTCCACGCTCCACCTCACGAATGGTGAGATCATGACCTGAGCCAAAGTCAACAAACACTCAACTGACTGAGCCCGCCAGGGGCCCTGAAGACAGGATAATTTGAAAAGAAGGGTTCACAAATAAAAGGGAAGACTCGGGAGCAGGAGCTGATAGGACGCACACAGTGTAATCAGAGATGAGAAATAATTATCCTTTCCAGCAAAACTTCACTTACCGTATAGGCTAAAAAAAACTAACTTAACCGAGTCACGGGGTCAAAAATATGGCCCGGGAGAGGGCACCTGGGTGGCTCAGTGGGCTAAACATCTGACTCTTGATTTCAGCTCAAGTCATCATCTCACAGTTCATGACTTCCAGCCCTGTCCTGGGCTCTGCATTGAGTGCAGAGCCTGCCTGGGATTCTCTCTCTCTCTCTCTCTCCCTTCCCTGCTGGCTTGCTTGCTCTCTCTCTCTCTCTCTCTCTCTCTCAAAATAAATAAACAGATTTTTTTTAAAAGTACAGCACTGATAACACAGTCAATAAATTGTAATAACTTTAGGTGGTGACATGTTAACTATACTTCTCACAGTAAGCATTTCATAAAGTATACTATTGTTGAATCACTAAGTCGTCCAGCTGAAACTGATATATTATTTGTCAAGGATACTTCTATTAGAAATTTCAAGAATGAATAAACATTAAAGAAAACTTAGAGAAATTTTAAAAATGAAAAATAAAAACAAAATAATCATTAAAAAATAATTTAACCAATAAATCTCTTAGGATTAAGTGTCTCTGCTTTCTCTGTTCATCAAAAGGAATGCAGTATCATAATTTTGTTGTTGTTGTTACAATGATGCTGGGACATTGTGCCCCAGTATTTACATTCTGAGAGAACAAGAGTTCATGGCCACTGTAATTACAATTCAGAACAACTGTGTACCTCTCTGAAACACAGAACAGAAGAATATGGCAGTCAGAATGGACCTTGAAAGAGAATGTGGAATTCTTTACTCCTCATTTAAATTGAGGTTTTAAAAGAGGTCAGCCACAGTATCAGCACAGGAATTCTAATTGAAAAACAACCATCGAGAAAAAAAATTACTTTCTCTTCCAAATACACTTCAAAAATAGTTCGCATGAAGTATGTGGTTCAAAGAGAATTTTCTAAGTCCACACAACTTGAGTTAATTGGCAAGAAAACCTCAATTATGTGTGTTTGATGGAACTGATCTGGGCAAAAATATATCTGATACTTCAAGGCCAAATCAGATGAGAGCACCCTTTGTCTTAGGACATTACTTCCCTCTTTTTATCTTGAATGACATAGCTTGGTGACCCATACTGAATTTAAGATGCATTTTTTTCCCCTTACATCATTTTGTGAGCCATCCTCATAGTTTAGTTTTACGTGAGTGATTTAAAACATAACATGGTTTCTCATAAGAGTAAAAATATTCTGTGAATCGTACTTCTGGGGCCTTGAGGACAAAGAAGTTATCATGTTTGAGATTCTCTGAGAACTCTTCCAAAAGCCATAGTCTTATCTGAATTCTATCTGGAAAATCCACAAATCAGAGTGGGAACAACAAACCACATACAAACAGAAACCCTGGGAAAGGCAGCCCCCGCACATGGTCTTTCCACCACAACGAGACTCATAAGAACAGGCCTGGGACACTTCCTACCGAGGAATCAGGAGCCCACATCGCATATACAGGGCTTATTACTTCCTGTGGGAATAGCATTCATTTCTTGTTTCAGGCTGAGTAAATGCTCTTTTGCTCCGCTTAAGTGTGTGTATCATAAGGTGCCTGACCAACCTGAGTACTGTGTGTATCCTCTGTGAGGAGGTCCTTCCATTGTGGTCGGGGGGGGGGGGGGCAGGTGCACAGAGGAGAATGGCCCTATGTTGCCTGGACACAGACACCTGCTGGCCGTGGGGACTGACAGCCACTAGTAAAGCCTATTCTGTGTTGTCTCTTCTCTCAGTAAGTGAAGTGTTATTCCATGTTGCCATGTTATAAAGTGATCTATGGAAAGCACAGAACTATCTCCATCCAACAGCCTGTGAGGACCTGAGACCTGTCAGTAGTCCTGTGGGTGGGCCTAGAAGCCAGTGCTCCCCACCTCCCACCCCCAATCTGGACTTACCATGAACTGCAGCCTGTGACAACCCTTGGTCAGGGACACACTGGCAACCCATACCCAGATGCCTGACCCTCCAGAATCTGTGCAAGAATAAATGTTTGTTTCAAGCTTCTAGGTTTGAGGATAATTGGTTACACAACCAGATTATGGCTAATTCAATCTCTAGATGCATTTTCCAGCTGCTTCTCTTTACTGCCATTTTGTGCCAGTTGGAACAGAAGGTTATTAGCTGGGGAATGGCAAAGTAATTTATGAGCAAGGAAGTAGTCTGGGAACAATGGAAGCTCACCGGCGTACTGAGAGACTTCACTACGCTGTTACCATTCATGCTGTAAGTCATCTTCTGTATTTTTTTTTAAAGCTAAATAAATTGGTTCTGGATGACACCTCATGAGATTGTTTTGAAGAAGAGGTCCGGAAATTTCCTAAGCTTTCATACTCAGTTTTTTGGAACTTGTAATAAAAAAAAAAAAAAAAAAGTATATGACAAGAAAAAAAATTCACATTTAAAAATTTTAATTAAATTCAACTTAGTAGAAATCAATAGAAGTAAAAATAGAAACTTTAAAGCTAATAGAGACGAGTTGCTCACTAAATGACAACTGTCCATTATTTTCATGCATTCACTATGATGCAGTTACTACTGCTCTCCTTAGATCCCTCGGAATACAAAAGAAAGTAAGGCATGCACCAACGTAGGCTGAACACAAACTCAAAACTCAGAAGGCTGAAGAAGAAGAGAAAGAAAGAAAGAGAAAGGGGAAAGAGGAAAGGAGGGAAGGAGGGAAGGAAGGAAGAAAGGGAGGGATGAAGGGAGGTAGGAAGTATGGATTTTCTGGGGCATTCTTTTTCACTGTCTGCATTCTTTTCAGTTTCCATTAGCCCAGGGAAGGGAGTCAGCAGGTTAGAAGAATTTTATAGTTAACGGTTTTACACTTAATGCACAAAATCACTGTCAGGTAGAGTTAGCATTATGCAGACATGCATGAATCAGTGGCTCGTCTCTGAAACAAGTCTCCCCATTTATGAATGTTCCTTTTTTAATTTATATATTTATTCTTGAGAGAGAAAGAGAGAGAGAGGGAGTCCACATGAGCGCTTCAGCAGGGGAGGGGCAGAGAGACAGGGGGAGAGAGAGAATCCCAAGCAGGCTCCACGCTGTCAGTGCAGAGCCCGACTCGGGGCTCAAACTCACGAACCATGAGATCATGACCTGAGCTGACATCAGGAGTGGGACGCTTACCCAACTGAGCCGCCCAGGCGCCCCCATGAATGTTCCTTTTTAAAAACTATCAACTATATGTTTGGCTATGACAGAATATAAAAGGAAGAAGAACAAATTCAACAGTGAAAAGTTCATGGAGAAAATACAATGCAGCAAGAAGCCAAGGAAGCCTGAGAGCTTTAAAGGGTCCAAGGGAACAGATGCTCTTTTGTTCGCCTCTGGATCGCTGGGTTAACTACTTTCTTCGGACTGCAAAAGGATCTGGCCCACGGAATTAAAGGAGCTCGTTTGTGATTCCTGAAGAAAAGCTGCAGGTACACTTTCTTTCTTTCTCAGAAAAAGAGGGCAATTTCACAAAACAGACAAGAGGCTGCAGGAACCGGGACAGGAATGAGACTGCATCTCCCCACCGCACTCCACAGTCCTCTTCCTAAGAGAAGCTGGAAAAGTTCACAAATGCCTCTCAAGGCGTCCCCAAAAGAATCATCTGACACTTACTTTTCCAAAACTGTAGGAAAATATATAGAAATGGGTTGTATATTAATCCCAACATAATTACTGGTATATTCTGTGGGTATTCAGAAACACGGTGACTGTGTTTATTATCATGAACTTACAGAGTCAAGTATTTCAAAAGGACCTCAATAGAGCGTATTTTCACTTTCCATTATTTACTGCCGTATTTTTGCACATCTTCAAGGACTTTGTTTATTACCTGATTTTTACTAAGATACAAGGTAGAGGTCACACGTATGCACTGTTTTATACTAGTAATAAACCCAGAAAGAAGACGAGAATAGAGCGCAAACAAAATAAAACAAAAACAAAAGGTTTGGGGTGGAGGGGAGGTCAGCTGTTAATACAAGAAATTTTGTGCTTCGAAATTAAATCCTGACGTCAGTTACCAAACACTTTGTTTCTGGTCAAAAAAAAAAAAAAAAAAAAAAGCTTTCCTCCACCAGAGTATTATCCTAATATTTGTAAAGAGTCTTATAACTTCTGAAGTGTTTTCATATTTCTTTTAATCCTTTCAAAAGCCACGTGAGGCGTGCACTAAAACTATGTCTTTGACAGATGAGGAAAGGTCAAAAAGCAGAGTGACCTGTAACCACCACTTTTTTCAATTTCAAGTCTCATTGCTATCTCTTGTCCCATGCTGCCTATAATTAAACAGTTAAAGCACATCCCTGGTCAAGAAGGAAAAACCTGAGGTAAGTTAGTCACTACTAAGAAAGATCTTTCCTTAAAGCAGGTGTCACTGATACTGAGTTTGCGTAACACTGCCATCACATGCCAAATATGACAAGTAGGTAAAACAGGAGAATAATTACCCTAAAATACACATGACAAACATGTGTCTAGATGGCAGAAGAAACAGGCTTAGAAGAAACAGGAAAATGCCGGTAGATAAAGAAACAAAATCAGGCAAGTGTATTCAGAAATAAGGGGCTTTGGTGCTATTTTCATGTCCAGATATTGGGAAAAAAAGTGGAAACACACTTTAATGATTTATTTTCAAATGAGACTGACACAAATATGATGATGTGGGGATTTATAGTAAATATAGTACCAGTGAGGGGGCACCTGGGTGGCTCAGTCGGTTAGGCGTCTGACTTCCGCTCAGGTCACGATCTCACGGTTTATGGGTCTGAGCCCCACGTCGGGCTCTGTGCCGACAGCTCAGAGCCTGGAGCCTGCTTCCGATTCTGTGTCTCCCTCTCTCTCTGCCCCTTCCCTATACATGCGCTGTCTTTCTCAAAATAAATAAACATTTAAAAAAACAATAATAATACCTGTGAAAAATTATATTTTTACAAAAATATCCTATACAATAGAACTAATAGTATAAGGAAAACACGGAGTGTTTGTTTTTCTCTCTGGCCAAGGAGAAACCCGTGGGAGTCCTGGCTGTGATTTACCACGCACAGCAGAGCGCGCATATAAATGAGGTGCTGTTTAACAAGACTGTATCAACTATGTCTACTCTAGCCAGGAGTCCTAACCATTAGGATACTAAGATCTTAAAGTTTTGAAAAATCCCGGCAAAGCTGCCCAGACACACGGCAAGAATAAAGTATTGTGGACAGAAAGCAAATTAAGCAAGCCACTTTAGTCTTGACCTGAATCCAGGGACAGGTCTGATATTCTGAATCTGTCCAGGAAAAATATATATTCCACAACCGCTTGAAAAAGCTACGGGGCAGAGTGATTTACAATAGTAGTTGTGAAAAAATGAAAGCCCCACATTTTTACAGCTCAACAGAATTGGGCTTGGACAAGTGGGAACCTCAAACTCATTGGGATTCACACAGTGTTTCAAAAACACATCCCTAGGACCTCTTATAATCAACCCGGACCTATTTGGCGGCCAGAACCACAATCTCCACGCAGACGTGTACCTGGGGCAGACTGCGTACTTAAAATCTCAGGGGCTGCGTTCCAGGGAAATTCCAGTGGGAATATAATATTCCAGCGGGACACCTGGAGGGAACCGGTAGGCAGAGCATTACTGTAATCCAAGTCGGGTACCCTGAAAGCCTGGGGTAAAGTGTCACTGCCCATCTGTGACATTACATTCTAATTCGCTCTATTTCTACCCTGATTATACCCGGGTTTTCCCAGATGGACTGAATGCAATTCAGGAAGAACAGCCATCAATTAATGTTTACATCTTGTGCACCGGGAAGAGAGTGGTGGTCATTTTAGCTTGGTGACAGGAGAGACGAAAACCCGCCGGCATGGAGCTTTACAAGTTTTAGCACGCATCTTTTTCGTATTAACCTGAATCGTATTTTAGGATGCCTGCGGCCTCCAAAGCACGGCCTCCAAAACCGCAGGATTTAAGTAGGTGCTCTTCCTACAGCTAATAGGGAAAAATACTCTCTAATAGCTGGGTCAACTTCACAATTCTGTTCTTATTCTTTTCTTGGCCCCTAATATCTATTTATTCTTGAAACACTCGGGGACAGATTGAGCCACATCACTGTAAAATTTTCAGAAAGAAAAGAATATCTAACTTCTGTCCCTTTACCAGAGGGGCTGCAACAGAACTTAACAGGAACAGAACTGGATAAGGGGCAACCCAGACTGATAAAAGGCAGTCTGATCCTCCATAGGCAGAGGCTTCTAAGTCTTTACACGGCGCAGAAGGGTATCAAAGTTTCTAGGCTGGATTCAGGAAATCCAGTTAACGTTACCTTTTAGCCTGAACACATGGTTTGAATACAATAGATGGTTTTTATTCTCCTGGTATAAAGTCAGATGATATTTTGGGATTTGACCCAACTATTCAGAAAAATTGCACATTCCCCATGAAAGTAAACGGATAGGCATTTTTTCCATCATCAAATCAGATTTACTTTCAAAAACGGATTCAACATTGCACTCCCTAGATCATGTTATCTAATGTTTTCTTTTGTCTTTCTTCTTCATTATCAAAAAGCCTTTATAATTTTAGCATCCTATCACAGCAGAAGAAGTTATAATTTCAGGAAGTTATATGCTGTCATGGCAATCACAGCCTGGGCCGTGGAGAGTCCCATGTGCAAAAAGATTACTGTATAAGAAAGATGAATTTGGCAATGATGGATAATAAGTACAGAATAATATTGATATCCAGAATCTTTGCTCCAAAGTTTTTGCTCTCTGGCATCCCTTTTCAGAAATCCCCAAATTAAAGTGGTATAAATGTATTATTTTTATGTCTGTAACCAAATATCTATGACTTGACCCCCACAGGCAGAGCAAATGGGAGTTGTAAGCAATTACCAAATCAGGCAAGGGATAAGAAATCTGTACAGGCCCAACAGAAATGCTCTGCTTTTCTGTAAAGGAATTTTCCCTTCTAAATCAAACAGATGAAGGCCTGAACTCGTCACTTCCTTTTCTCTGGCAGAGAGAACCTAACAGGGAGGATGCTCAGTGGTGAATTCTGGCTAACACCCCTTTTCCCAGCCTAGTGCTACGGAGCAGGTCTTAAGAAAGCATGTAGGGGGGCGCCTGGGTGGCGCAGTCGGTTGAGCGTCCGACTTCAGCCAGGTCACGATCTCGCGGTCCGTGAGTTCGAGCCCCGCGTCAGGCTCTGGGCTGATGGCTCGGAGCCTGGAGCCTGTTTCTGATTCTGTGTCTCCCTCTCTCTCTGCCCCTCCCCCGTTCATGCTCTGTCTCTCTCTGTCCCAAAAATAAAAAAAAAAAAAAAAAAAAAAAAGCGTTGAAAAAAAAAAGAAAGCATGTAGGTCACCATGTTTCCAAGCACTGAGGCTGAAGGAGTTTGGACTTTTTTTACCTATCAGAACTACTATGAAACGTCATTTTAGTGTTTTATGTTCATACCAAGCTGAATCTGGATAGATTTTAAACAAGAAAATATAGCAGGTGAACTCTGTTTCATGCCATCTGCCATAATGGTTTGGTTTGGTTTTTCAATATTTTCATTTATTTTTTTAAAGTAATCTCTACACTCAAAGCAGGGCTTGAACCCACAACCCTGAAATCAAGAGTTCCATGCTATAGTGACTGAGGCAGCCAGGCACCCCTGGCTTTTGTTTTGTTTTAAGTGGGGTCTCAGTCCCTTTATTCTCCTTTATATACCCAAAATAATATAAAATGCTATACATCATTCTCTAAAAACACGTCATACTCTGCTACATTCATGGATTTGGCTTGTCATTCTTTCCACTTGGATTGCTCTGCTCCAATTTTTACCCATCATGTCTTTCAAGACTCCGTTCATCTGCTAACTGCTCAATGATTACCTTGGGCAGACAGAATTTCCCCTTACTCTGGGCTTATATAGAATTTTGGGCTACGCTTGAAGTATGTGTTACTTGTTATATTTAGTTCTTTTCAAACTAATTATAGCAGCAAGGGTAAGAGTAGGAAAAGGGATGTTAATATATTCTCTTATCACCAATAGGCACTAATGCACACCTATAAATAAAAGGGTGTCCTGGCAATCAAGAGTGAGTCTACGTGTTAGCATGTATTTCTTATTAAATGCCACTTACTAAAATTTGTGAACTTTTTCAGGAAAAATTCTAACTATGGCAATGCTTTTATGAACTTATGGTAAGCACAGGAAATCACATTTTGTATTTAAAATTTCAAACAGCCAAAATTCCCTAAACACTCAACGAATACCGGAAACCATTGGCCAACATATGAAAATAAAAAAAGAAAATTCGTCTTTCTAGTAACCCACCTTCCCTAATCACTAACAGTTTCAGTGTGCCTCATTGTGAGAAACTGCGGTTAAGGAGGCAAGCCCAAGAAATGTCTTGTATCTCTCCTTCAATTCTTGTCATCCCTTCTCAAGAGTCAAAATTGCCAGAGGAAGAGAGAAAATTCATCCTGTACGTCTCTTATTTTGGGTTGTTCTGAAGTTTTCTTCTCTTGTCTACATTTTTCACATGAATCGTTTTCATTCTACACACACTCTTTTTCTAATCCATAGCAAGGTTTTATATTGTGATGTCTGCTTTGCTTTAAAGCATAATTGTTTATTTTTCAAATCCTTGAGAGTTCACCTTATCTAAATGAAACCTCTACATCTTTTCACTGGTTTATTCTTGCAATTGGTGTCTGAATTTTCTCAATTAATTTTAAAAGTTTTAATATACATACCAAGCAAGAAATATTTTTGGTGTTTTTCCAAAGTCTCTCCTTTCTCAGTCTTTTCCAGAATCTCACAGGCTGGGTCATCATCACGCATACTGTGCCCTAAAGTTATCACCCTTGATCCTGAAGCAACAAAGCAGCAGCATATCTGATTTTAGCTTTTAGCTTTGAATCGAAAGGAAAATCTCTCATTTTATGTTATCTTTTCTATTATTTATTTTATATTTATATATATGATATATGATATATATTATTTATATATCATAAGTAAATAATATATAATATATAACATAACATATTTTATATATTATATATTTTTATTTATATATTATTATTTTATATTATCTATATTGCTTACATACATTATCTAAGCTGCTTAAATGTATTAATAAGGACTCCCAACTTAATATACACTTATTTACTCGTTCTTAGAGACCTTTATGGACGTTTCCATGAAAAACACTATTCTAATACCTCAGGTTAGGGATCTGTAAACTTCTTCTGTAAAGGGTTGGATAGAAAATATTTAGGCCCATATTACAAAAATATTTAATACACTAAAGATACTAAAATACTAAATATACTAATAATACTAAAATATTTTAGTAAATATTTGGGACCCATACAGTCTGGGTCCCAACTACTCAGCTTGTCCATTATATCACGAAAGTGGCCACAGACAATATGTAAAGAAATGAGTGTGGCTGTTTTCCAATAGAACTTAATTAACAAGACACTGAAGTTTTAACCTCACGTAATTTTCACGTTTCAAAATATCTCCTTCTTCTGATTTTTTTTCAACTATTTATAAATTCAGGGGCACCTGGGTGACTCAGTGGGTTAAGCTTCCCACTCTTGATTTTGACTCAGGTCATAATCTCATGGTTGGTGGGTTCAAGCCATGCATGTGCCTCTGCACTCAGTGTGGAGCCTGCTTGGGATTCTCAGTCTCTCCCTCTCTGTCTCTGCCTCTCTCTCTCCCTCTCTCTCTCTCTCTCTCAAAATTAAAAAAAAAAAAAAAGAAATGCATGGACTTTTAGCTCATGGACTGTTCAAAAGCCTGGGGTTGACTTGATCTGGCCCACAAGCCACCGTTTGTCAACCCAGTTTTAAGGACATTAGGGAAATCATATACAGTGTTTGTAACTAGTAGGAGAGACATGATATATAGACACAATAGTAAACTAGAAGGTACTGTAAGAAATATAAGTTATCAGGAGACCTCAGAGAAGGCATAAATAAAATTGCATAAAGTATCATCTTATGCATAATTCTATTGGCCAACATTAATGGAATATTCTAGTAAAGTAGTGTATGCAATATTAACTTGGAGTAACTATAATTACAGTATCACCCATTAGAACCACCAAAGAATTCTCAATTCTATCTGCTCAATACAAGCAGAATCGGAATGAGTAAAGTAATAAGAGAAATAACTCACAAGAGTACCACGCCGAAGAGGAAGAAGAGGACAGAGTAGGACACCAAAGTACACACACAACACAGTGGAAAACAGCCCCTTCAATCTAGTGTTCTCAGGCAAGGAATGAATATTAGAATGGAATCAGAGTAAAGCAGGTGACGTGAAACGCAAACCAGTAGAATAATATTCACACCACCATGAACCGACTCTCAATGGTGCTCGTAGAAGGGGCAACTTAAAAACAGCAGTGCAGCCCTACCCTCTTCCAAACTATTCAACCTGTCAGATTTCAATGAAAAGGATAGTTCAGTTATGAGAAAACGGGTGATGGAGGAGCCATTTCAAGGAGCGCAGAGGGAGCTAGATGCCTGGCCCTGTTGAAAGAAATCGTGCTGCGGAGAAATGGATTTGAATTATTTATGTTAACAACCAAGTCAAGTCTTGGTCTAACCACATTTTTTTTTTTTTCCTGAGAAGTACCTATCACTGCTGACAGTTGGGCAGTACAGGCATTGTTAATGAGTAATTTATTCACATACAATTATTTGCTCTATCAGGATATCTTTATCCGGGGCTAATCCATGATGCTTTTCCTTTATTGTAAATTTGGCCATTTTGAGATTTCAAACTTACTTTGGGCATATCACTGGATGGAATAACGATAAAGGGCTTTACCTTAGTGAAGGTCAAAATCAGACTGTCTTTTTATAGACCAGTGTTTTTATTTCCTCTCCATTGATAGTGGATTTATTTTCTTTTAATTCTCCTCTCCCTACAGTACCAAGGCTGGAAATTCTCCTCCATGCTGACGTAGAACTTCTGTTCAGACATTTATGAATACTACACCCGTAAGGTTAGCCTGGTCTCTGCTTGGTCCCCCAGTCCCCACACCGGTAATGCCTTGCAGTTGCCCTCACGCTACTGTTCTCAATCTTCTTGAATTGGTGCAAGCTTTTACACAACACGAGCAAAAAGATCTTACAAAAGAACTTAATTGTCCAATTATCAGGTGTTATCAAAGCCTAATTAGGGGGAACAGAGTAGACCCAGTGACCTGATTCTTAAGAGGTCAATGGGGAGAAAAACATCATGTTTTCTGCTAAATGCAACCACTTGCAAAATCTTATGTTAGCTCTGAGAAAGTACTTCCTTTTTAAAAAGTTCTCTGCAGAATTTATTTTTATTTTTTTTATTTTTCAGAGAGAGAGAGAGAGAGCAAGAGCGAGCGAGCATGAACTGGGGACAGGAGCAGATGCAGAGAGAAAGAGAGACAGAGAGAGACAGAGAGAGACAGAGAGAGACAGAGAGAGAGAGAGAGAGAGAGAGAGAGAGAGAGAGAGAATCTTAAGCAGGCTCCACACTCATCATGAAGCCTGACACAGGGCTAGGTCCCATGACCCTGGGATCATGACCTGAGCAGAAATCAAGAGTTGGATGCTCAACTGATTGAGCCACCCAGGCGCCCCACTAGAATTTAGTGGTTTAAAAAACAAAATAATACAAAACAAAACCCTGTAAATCAAATATGTTTCTCTTTCTAGGCTCTGTATATCATCCAGTTATTTCGTTATATTTTATGATTATACAAATTTGGCTTAGCTATGATGGCCAGTAACATTCTTGCATTTTATAAAGTGCTTCCTTACAGAATCTGGCTCCCAAAGGAAATGCAGCCCAGGTCTCCAGTATATGCCAAATAAACTTTACATTAAAGCCCTGGGGTTAAAAGGGGAAGAGGAAAGGAAATAGCATTTATTGAGTTGTCACAGGGTGCTAGGCCCCAGACCCTGAGCACTTTATGTACTTTTCAGCATTTGATCCTCTGACCCCAGTTAGGCAGATATCAAGATCATTTTACAGAAATCTAGAGATTGATTTTCCAAGGTTATCCAGCTACTCACAGACAGTGTTGAGTCTGATAGGTCCAAAGTCTATATGGACTTTGGAACATAAACAATGTTCTATTTGTTAAATTGGAGGATGAAAAAAAAAAAAAGATAAGCTTTGATTCAAACAAAAATGCAAGAACAGTTTTGTTTTTTGGGTTTTGTTTGCAAAAAAATTTTTTTTTTACTGTTTATTTATTGACAGAGAGTACACGAACAGGGGAGGGGCAGAGAGAGAGAGAGGGAGAGAGAGAATCTGAAGCAGGCTCCACACTCAGCACAGAGCCTGATGCAGAGCTTGATCTCACAACCACAAGATCATGACCTGAGCTGAAAGTGAAAGTCGTATGCTTAACTGAGGCACCCAGGCACCCTTGAAAATTTTTTCTTTGTTGGAAACCCCACCCGTCTTTCCAGGCCTAAATCAAATACCTCTTCTTCCATTCTCTTCCCTTTCTGAGTCACTAACCAGAAGTGACCTCTCCCTCCTAACCCTTTCCATGTGTTTTTTTTTTCAATCTGACCAAAATCATTAATGTATGGTATTGACGATATGATGCTAAATACCACAGAGTCCCTTCTTAGAGCCACAGACTGCTCACACCGGTTTCTCTCATTTAATGGCCAGTAGGTCAACTGATCTAACATCTAGGGGAATCTCCTGGCAAGATCTCGGACTGAATAAGAGCCCTTGATTATTGGTACTGCCTCTCCATATTCTAATTACTGCCTTTGTTCGCGAGCCCTCTCTCAAGGATAGACCCCAAAAGTTAAACCCAGATATAGACCAGAGCACGTACCTCATGCTATGTCTGAGACCTATTGTTCTTGTTTCCCATCATGCTTTCTTGCAACACTGACAAAGATGTCTTACAATGACCACATCTAGGGGAATCTCCTGGCAAGATCTCGGACTGAATAAGAGCCCTTGATTATTGGTACTGCCTCTCCATATTCTAATTACTGCCTTTGTTCGCGAGCCCTCTCTCAAGGATAGACCCCAAAAGTTAAACCCAGATATAGACCAGAGCACGTACCTCATGCTATGTCTGAGACCTATTGTTCTTGTTTCCCATCATGCTTTCTTGCAACACTGACAAAGATGTCTTACAATGACCACAGCATTCCAATCGCAGGGCTGGAAAAGCCTGATAGTAATGGAATGCCTAGTGAACCCCACACCATATGTCCCTCTCCCCCTACCCATGATCCTAAACACATTTCAACCCCACCTATAATCACATGCCCTCTGCCTTCTCCCTTGCAGGTAGCCCCCTGACTTCTCCCTATAATACTCTAGGCGTCCATCTTACCGGTGGAGATGTGGTTGTTAAGGCTTGAGCCTGCCACCTTCCTCAGCTGCCAACCCCCAAAATAAATTTCTCCCTTTCTCTTTTCCAAGACTTCATCTCTTGCATCATTGGCTTCTCTTGCAACGAGTTTATCTGAGTTTGTTTGGCAACACTGTTGGCAAACCCAGCCAGGAACTACGCTTTCCACTTGTCCAGGCCCCCTGGGTGGGGACACAGCAGTTGGCCATGGCAGTGTGCCAGGGCTTTGTCATTCATTTTCTGAGTTAGCTGCTGTGATAAATCAGTAACATCTTTAATCTTTCTCCCCCATCCCACGAAAAAAAAAAAAGGCACTGAGAAGACCTTGTTCAAAATAACTTGATAAATATCACAGATACATGTGCTTCTAAATTTGTGCCACCATCCATGACATTTACACACGCAAACTGCCTGACAGATGTGTGGGGTCAGAATGGGGAGCCTGGGTTCTGCTCCAGCAGAGAGCCTGGGGCCAGCAGTAGGATTGGAGCAGGAACTCAGGCACCGGCTATCTGGGTAGGTGGGGTCTCAAACAACCTCACAGTTTCTCTGTGTGACCAGAGGCAGGTGGAAAAAGGACATAGAAGACATGTATCAGGAATAACCTGGACAGGAGAGACCACTCAGCATGATGGATGGCTCATCTCAGCAGACAACCGTACAGACAAAGACATGAAGGTCGGCCCCGCTCTCCCCAGCACCCCTCCAAAGCCCTGTTACTCTCAATGTTCCCAAAATATACACTCAGTCCTTAGGTGGAAGGAAGGGGGCAAAGTAGACTGGGATACATCTGCTAAGGAAAAGCAAGTGGCTCAAAGCATAACTTTTGTTAAATAGAAATATAAAAACACACATTGCACGTATGAGTTGTAAGTACTTTATACGCCTGAACTCAATTCTCACAAAAAGCTATAATTTTTAACGCCAATTTACATAAGCGTAAACAGAGACATTTTATAGAAAAGGAAACAGAGTCAAATAACTTGCCCCAAGTCACACGGCAAATAAGTGGCCAAGTTAGAATCTGATTCGGGTTGTGTCACTATTTATTATTATAATATCAACTAGTTAGCTGCCCCCTTTTGTATTAATTCATAGCTCTGTTTCCCAAACAATGACAATAAATTTCTAGCTCATAAAACTAAAAAAACAAAAATGAAACCCAAAAAAAAAACTATGATAATACATAAGGTCATGAAAACACTCACAACAATTGGCTGATGAGGTCTGTTTCCCTCTGTATTAATTAATTTAATTAGAAGTATATCCCTGTGTTGTGTAGCATTCGCTAGAAAATTCAGAAGCCAATATAAAATGCACATTATTGATATATTTAGTAGTGTTTTATAATAACTATAATCCATTTTACTTTTTTAATGCATATAAAAAGGAAGTAATAATAATACATCAACCTTTATTATAACCTCTCAACCATCCACACAAGATTACGTTGAAAGATACGGTTTTATTTTCTTGCAGGAGAAGAAAGACATTTCTTTAATTAAAGCTCTATTTTTCAGATCAAGGTGTTTTACTCCAGTCATCAGCCATCTCTCTTTTAGAAAGGAAAAGAAGAAGAAAGATCCCGTATTAGAGTCTGGCATTTTCTTCCAAATTTTTACTCAAGAAACTATATCCACATAGATATGGATTTTTCTTTTCTAAGTCATTGGTATCATTAGCAAAATTAGAATGGACCAGAACAAAAAATCTGCTCTTCAAAATCATAACTAACGCAAATCTAAAGCACGTCTCATTGTCACCAAATTGAATTAAAACTGTCTCCACTGCCAAAGAATCTGAAAATTCAATTAACCTTATATATTTTTAAACTCTTACTTCTGATGTTCTCTTCCTTAACCTTTCCGTAGTTAATGATGTATAAGAATCGTATTCCCTACGCAAACTAAAATACAAATATGCAAGAACCTCATTAAAAACCAATTGGCTGAGCTGTGGATTTGGTCATTATTTAAGTTAAATCATAAGCCTCAGACTGAGAAGAAAGGATGGATACCCACATCTCAGTAACTATACACCAATCCCCAATCATGGGGCCTGATCCCCTGATAAATAAGAGAGTAAAGAAGGGAAAGAAAGCAAGAAGAAACCCAGACGTGACGTAGAGTTGTTACGTACAACTTGGGCTGGTTTGGAGGAGTTTGGAATAAAGCCATTTACCAAGAACGGCTGTGGCAAAACGCTCCCTAGGGATGATCGGGAAGAAGGCGTCGCCATCTGTATGGGATTGTTTAGATATTTTTCAGAGGTACCTGAAAGCGGATATCTCCTTTCCTTTCTGTGCCATTAATGTATGTTTCATGCACATCTGGTACTGTGAATGAAAACCCTTACAGAAACACGGGTATCAGTGGTGCTGAGGATCTACAAGCTAATAAAAAAAAAATTTATTTAAACTATTATGCAAATTGGGGCGCCTGGGTGGCTCAGTCGGTTAAGCGGCTGACTTGGGCTCAGGTCATGATCTCACAGTTTGTGAGTTCCAGCCCCGCATGGGGCTCTGCGCTGACAGCTCAGAGCCTGGAGCAGGTTTCGGACTCTGTGTCTCCCTCTCCTGCTGGCTCACTCGCTCGCGCTCTCTCTCAAAAATAAATAAATATTTAAAAATAAAATAAAAATTTTTTAAATTAAAAAAAATATATAGTAAACTCTTAAATGCATAGGACTTTCCAAAATGGTACAAGAGTCAGAAGTAAATAAAAAAAGTATGAAACAAATTAATCAATTGAATAAATCCATTTTATATATTATTTTAATGATATTGTGGAGAAAAATAATATTTATAATAGGTAAAATGAGAACTCTGTTAATATTTTTTAAAGCCTGTTATATTAAAAGGGTTTAGATGTTCCTTTTTTCTGTTTTAACACTTACAAAATCCTCCTTGTGTGAGGGTCTTTGCTAGGTTTTGTGATAATACTAATCCCTAAGGAGCTCACATCTTGCCTGATAGCATTCTTTCTTCCCCCAGAATAATTCCAATGAGAATATATTTTTTAAATTAATAAAATATCAAAAAGGTAACTTGGTTTTCCCAAGCCCCTTGGTTCTTAAGTCCATAAAGGATTTACGCTTACTGTACAAAGACAATAAACTCTGAAATGACCTCCCTTTGAAGGCAGGCTATTCTACTCTGCATTCTGCTTAACTTTTTCCCCAAATAAACAACTAGCATTTGAATTACAAATGTGTTGAGTGACACAAAGCCATTAACACTAGTCAATGGAATTAAGGAAACTGAGTTAAGTGCATTTCTCAACTTTCTCTTTATACATTTCTGCTGTTTGGTGTGATATCATGTATATATTACTTTTGTAATTTTATTTTTTTATATTGAAAATTTTATTTTTTTCACAGTCCCAAGGGAATATTTCATTTTATTTATTTTATTATTTTTTAATATGAAATTTATTGTCAAATTGGTTTCCATACAACACCCAGGGCTCCTCCCAACAGGTGCCCTCCACAATGCCCATCACCCAACCTCCCCTTCCTCCCACCCCCCATCAACCCTCAGTTTATGCTCAGTTTTTAAGAGTCTCTTATGGTTTGTAATTTTAAAAAGCACCAAAGAGGAAAACAAAAAGAGAATCTGCGGAAGCGGCTCCAGCAACTTTAACTCTTCCAAATGTGCTTGCAATCACCTTACCAAAGATTGAATCTGGTGCCCTCTGTGGCTGCCCGCCTTGCCTTTCACTTTGACAATGGAAGAAGAGAGTGGGGTTTGAAAATACCATGTACCAAGTTCTGTTGGTTGGCACGTCCTCATGATTTCTCGTAGCTAGTGCTTACTGACCCCTCCCCGCAGGCAGAAACCATTTTAAGAATGAACTCATGTTAATGCATGTTAATGAACTCATGCAATGTTGAGTTGCCATGCCTTGTATACAGTCGAAGATGGTTTTTCTTTCTGTTTTCTTCCTGTTTCAATCATTTTCTTATTTTCTGTTTGTTGCTCATATGCTGCAGAATTCACATTTGGTGGCTCAGAATCATTCTCACCAAAAAAAAGGATGTTGCTTACAGACACATAGAATTTCTTTGATTTTTCTCACCACTTACAGTTTTTTTTTTAATTATTCTGCCCACTTTTGTATCATAATTATATCTATGTTCCTACTGGCACTTAATTCACTGTAATAAATTCCTTTGTGCTTAAATTAGCCAGATGGGTTTCTAGTCACCAACCCAATGCAAAATAGCTCTCACTCTGCTCTTTATTCTTTCTACATTTAGTTGTAGGGCTTCTTCAAGCTTTCTACTCTCTCAGTATAATTTCGCTTAGCCTCAATGTAGTGTGCTGTTCTTGTGGCCAAATAACAAGTTCAAAGTTCAGCTCTCCTCCTGATGAGGCTACATGACTCCTGAGTGCTCTCATTTACATTCTAACTCAGGAGAAAGATTTGCAGCATTTGCCTTGGAGCTGGAAAGTAGCCATCTTGGACTTCTGTGTGAGTGGCCGGGACCCAGCCCTAAGCCGGGGGTATGAAGATGTGTGGAAGGACAATGTCTATTGCTGAAGTCCTGTAAATGCAGAAGCATCACTGGACCAGGAAGGGAGAAGGTGGAAAGGAGACACAGGAATAAAGGGGGTGAGGAGGGTGGCCTTCAGCATACAGGGCAGGGATCACCACTGAGGCCATTCTCCTAGGAGAATGGTGGATACTGCTTTCTCAGTAGACAGGAATCTAGCAAAGAATCCTAGCCCTGGAGCCAGCCAACTCACTTGAAAGTCCAACCACATGGTTTGGATCTCACTAGGTAAGTGGAACATAAAAACATAGCAACATTGGGCCACCTGGGCAGCCGGAGTCCCTGTTGGTTAAGCGGCCTAGTTCAGCTCAGGTCACGACCTCTTGGTTCATGAGTTTGAGCCCCGTGTCGGGCTCTGTGCTAACAGCTCAGAGCCTGGAGCCTGCTTCGGATTCTGTGTCTCCCTCTCTCTCTCTCTCTCTCTCTCTCTCTCTCTCTCTGCCCCTCCCCTGCTCACACTCAGTCTCTCTCTCTCTTAAAAATAAATAAACATTTTAAAAAATAGCAACATAATTAAGCAAATAAAGCCAAAGTCTCCTTCACTATTTCCACAAGGAAAGTCTAAGGCTGTATACAGAACAACAACAAAAGCCTTTCAGATGAAGAATTCTATAAGCTACAATACCTTAATTGTAGAAATTCTTTTTTTTTATTTTTTTTTATTTTTATTTTATTTTATTTTTTTTTTCAACGTTTATTTATTTTTGGGACAGAGAGACAGAGCATGAACGGGGGAGGGGCAGAGAGAGAGGGAGACACAGAATCGGAAACAGGCTCCAGGCTCTGAGCCATCAGCCCAGAGCCTGACGCGGGGCTCGAACTCACAGACTGCGAGATCGTGACCTGGCTGAAGTCGGACGCTTAACCGACTGCGCCACCCAGGCGCCCCAATTGTAGAAATTCTTGATCCCAAATCTTGATTAGTCCTTTCAATCACTCAAAAAAAAAAAAAAAAAAAAAAAAAAAAACACTAACTGGAGAATTAGCGACAGTCATACTATATGCTGAGTGAAGGACATTTTGGTGAGTAAGACAAAGCGTTCATCTTCATGAAGCAGACATTCTTTCCCAGGGAGAGCAACACTAAACAAGTAAAAACGAAAGTAACATAATTTCATATAAATGCTAAAAACACAGAGCATAAAGAAGCAGGGAGTGGCTAAGCAGGTTGGTCGAGGAAAATGGATGTGTAAAGTTAACATTTGAGCAGAGATCTAAGTGTGTGGAAGAATCTATTATCCAAGAATCTGAGCAAAGAATGATCCATGTTGGGGGGTAGAAATGAGTTCAGTCTGTTCAAAAAACAGCAAGACGACAAGTGGAGTTGAAGTGGGGGAGAGGGAGAGAGAGGGAGAGAGGAGAAGGGATGTGAGAGAAGGAGTTTTTCAGTCTTGGGTGAGCATTAGAACCTCCTCAGGGAGCTGTAAAATGCCATTTGCCCACATAAGTTAATATTTTCAAACTTTCTCGATGTGCAGTCAAGATTGAGAATCTAGAGATGTTTTGGCCAAAAAGGATTTGGGTCTAGGTTTCATGATAAGCCCCAGGTAGCTTCTGTTTTATTTGTTTCTGTTTCTAATTGAATGTCATTATCGAATTTATATTTAGAAAAAATAATTCTGTCTGCAGCAAGATGGCAGAATGCAGAAACAGATGCAAAGCAGCCATAAGTGTACAGAGAAGAAACACCTGCTAATGGGCTGCTAAGTCCAAGGGAGGGGAGAGGGGGATGGCAGGGAAGAGAAGGGCAAGGGAGGGAGGGGGGATGGCAGGGAAGAGAAGGGCAAGGGGGGGGATGGCAGGGAAGAGAAGGGCAAGGGAGGGGAGGGGGGATGGCAGGGAAGAGGAGGGCAAGGGGGGGGATGGCAGGGAAGAGAAGGGCAAGGGGGGGGATGGCAGGGAAGAGAAGGGCAAGGGGGGGGATGGCAGGGAAGAGAAGGGCAAGGGGGGGGATGGCAGGGAAGAGAAGGGCAAGGGAGGGGAGGGGGGATGGCAGGGAAGAGGAGGGCAAGGGGGGGATGGCAGGGAAGAGAAGGGCAAGGGAGGGAGGGGGGATGGCAGGGAAGAGAAGGGCAAGGGGGGGATGGCAGGGAAGAGAAGGGCAAGGGGGGATGGCAGGGAAGAGAAGGGCAAGGGAGGGAGGGGGGATGGCAGGGAAGAGAAGGGCAAGGGAGGGGAGGGGGGATGGCAGGGAAGAGAAGGGCAAGGGAGGGGGGGATGGCAGGGAAGAGGAGGGCAAGGGGGGGGGATGGCAGGGAAGAGAAGGGCAAGGGAGGGAGGGGGGATGGCAGGGAAGAGAAGGGCAAGGGAGGGGGGGGATGGCAGGGAAGAGAAGGGCAAGGGAGGGGGGGATGGCAGGGAAGAGAAGGGCAAGGGAGGGGGGGGATGGCAGGGAAGAGAAGGGCAAGGGAGGGAGGGGGGATGGCAGGGAAGAGAAGGGCAAGGGGGGGGGATGGCAGGGAAGAGAAGGGCAAGGGGGGGGATGGCAGGGAAGAGAAGGGCAAGGGAGGGAGGGGGGATGGCAGGGAAGAGAAGGGCAAGGGGGGGATGGCAGGGAAGAGAAGGGCAAGGGAGGGAGGGGGGATGGCAGGGAAGAGAAGGGCAAGGGGGGGATGGCAGGGAAGAGAAGGGCAAGGGAGGGGAGGGGGGATGGCAGGGAAGAGGAGGGCAAGGGGGGATGGCAGGGAAGAGAAGGGCAAGGGGGGGATGGCAGGGAAGAGAAGGGCAAGGGGGGGGATGGCAGGGAAGAGAAGGGCAAGGGAGGGAGGGGGATGGCAGGGAAGAGAAGGGCAAGGGAGGGGAGGGGGGATGGCAGGGAAGAGAAGGGCAAGGGAGGGGGGGGGATGGCAGGGAAGAGAAGGGCAAGGGGGGGGATGGCAGGGAAGAGAAGGGCAAGGGAGGGAGGGGGATGGCAGGGAAGAGAAGGGCAAGGGAGGGAGGGGGATGGCAGGGAAGAGAAGGGCAAGGGAGGGGAGGGGGGATGGCAGGGAAGAGAAGGGCAAGGGAGGGGGGGGATGGCAGGGAAGAGGAGGGCAAGGGAGGGGAGGGGGATGGCAGGGAAGAGAAGGCACAGAGAAACTGTGCAGGTGGTTGCAGTTGGAATGTTTTCCTGAGAGTCTCTAGGGGGCGCCTGGGTGAGTCGGTAGATTGAGCGTCTGACTTGATTTTGGCTCAGGTCCTGATCTCATGGTTTGTGAGGAATGTGGGACTCTGCACTGACAGCATGGAGCCTGCTTGGGATTCTCTCTCCCCCCTCTCTCTGACACTGCCCCCCCCAAAAGAAATAAATAACCATTTAAAAAAGAGTCACTAGGACTTGCTGATGGGTTGCAGATGGGTTTGAGGAAAGTAAATCAAGGCTGAATCCCAGGTGTTCAGTCTGAGCCACTGGAGGAAGGGGGTGCCGCTCACTGCGCTAGGTTTTAAGTCTTTCGAAGCTTTCAGCTACGTCAGCTTTGAGCCTGAGACCAAACAAACCATGTTTGCAACTCACTGTTTTATCAAATGCAATTCCTAAGCATGTGTAGACATAACTCACACTGCTTTTCCTTCCTCCACTTGAAGGTAAGGCCCAGAGCAGAGCTGGTCTTGCTCAGGGATGCTCTATGACAAGGAAGTTATGCATGTTTTGTGTGGTTTTGGTTTTGTTTCATTTTGTTTTGTTTTTGTAGGGAAGGGTTAGAAATTGCCACGGGTCATGACAGAAATATTCTGAACGGTCTGTCTTACACTTTCTGGGGCAGAGAATTTGAGCTGACAGAGTGAGCTTATGGTAAAATTAATTTTTTACATCTGTGCCTCTGGCATAATCCCGTTAGACCTTACACTTACATTTCATTGGAGTCCAACTCATGGCCTATCTCTACAACGTGGTTTTGCTTTCTTGGCAAGGCACAGATTTTACTGGAAACAGAGAGTGCCATATCCAATGACCAAGGAAATGATTCATAAACAAAGAGGCTTTAAGGAGATGTTTTTCTATTGCTAGTTAATTTCCCTTTAGGGAGATATGCAGATATCTGTGAAATGGACAAATGTATTTTCTTTGGCATGCCTTGTCTAAGAGCAATGAGTCATGGGTATACACGCTATAGAAACAAGTGTTAAACTCTACCAGAGAACTGTGTGGCCGTATTGGTCGCAGCTAGCCCCAAAATGGAAACAATGCAAGTAATATTACAATGGATAAAGTATAGAACAGTGTGCTACGTACCAATGAACACGAAAAACCTATGGCTTCCTGTAATGATGCAGATGAATCTCAGAGGTGTGGTATTGAAAAAAAAGAAGCCGGACACAAGAGCATACAAACTGTATGGATTCATTTATACAAAGTTCAAAAACAGGCAACCTCTTCTACAGCAACAGAGGTCATAGGAGGGCTTATTTTGGGAAGGAGGTATGAACTGATAAGGACAGCTATTGGAAATGTTCTATACCTTGATCTAGGTGGTGGTGATATGGATGCATTTTTATACGTAAAAATTCACCAAGTTATATACCCCATATGTGTGCACTTATACATATATAGATATATGGACATATATAGATTATGCACTTATACATATAGATACATGCATATATGACATACTTAAAAGTCTTCTGTAGAAATATGTAGAAGCTATACCTACAGATATAATTTATAGACCTCAATACACTGAAAATGATAATAATGGTCATAATATAGGATTAGCCAAGTCATCATTAGAAGAAAAAACAAGTGTTAAAGAGTTTGGCTTCGGGGCGCCTGGGTGGCGCAGTCGGTTAAGCGTCCGACTTCAGCCAGGTCACGATCTCGCGGTCCGTGAGTTCGAGCCCCGCGTCAGGCTCTGGGCTGATGGCTCAGAGCCTGGAGCCTGTCTCCGATTCTGTGTCTCCCTCTCTCTCTGCTCCTCCCCCGTTCATGCTCTGTCTCTCTCTGTCCCAAAAAATAAATAAACGTTGAAAAAAAAAATTTAAAGAGTTTGGCTTCATGTATAGATTTTTCTGAAGATACCTCATCATACACATACGTGATGGTTGCGTATCTGAGCAACCAAATCAAGTATCTATAAAATAAAGACTTAGGTTCAAGAGCGATATTAAAATTACTTAATTTTTATGCATTAGCATTAGTTAATTAGAATGGATACCTGGACTATTCAGAAGAGATGTCAACTATTATGACAGAACATCTCCTCTGCCTTTTATGAAGATGGTGAATGAATCCACCGAAGAAGATGAAATTCACAGCCAGAAATGAAACCTTTCTACGATTAGCAATACACAGCTCTACGTGACAAACGGTGAAGTTTACACAGTGGCCTCAGACACATGCAGATTGAGTTCAGGGTATAGTCTTAACCACTCGTCCCTGCTTCCTGTGCACAAAGACACCAGGAATATGCATTTGACTTTTGACTTCCTTTACTCATAAACCTTAGCTTTTGCATGTGCTTTCTCAGATTTGTTTTTTAAGCATGCGTCTGTATCAACTAATGTATATGTAATGTTTGTTCTTCTGGTTAGGCCCTGAATATGACGGGAGTGTGCTTTAGCTCTGTATTTCCAACCAGAGTTCTGGATGTCTAATTTCTCAAAGGAATTGCATTTTTCCAGGTCATACGGTGGGAGGCTTGGGCTTTCAAAATCACTGTGATGGGAAGAGTCACCTACGACACTTCCAGCAGGCACACTCAAGTGTCCAGTGTCATGACACTTCCTACTTGTCACTATTAACTAATCTCTTCACTCTGGGAAGAGTGGCTCCAGTCACTTCATGCACAGTATTGTGTAGGTCATACCTATGTTTATGGAATGAGTTTTTAAGGTCATCCAGTCCATTCACAGCTCTTGAAACTATTACATTTGCTTCGTGTCAGATAAAAGAGAGTGTCTGTAATAAAAAATCAAAGAGGGTAATTTCTATCCTAATATCTAAGCTTGAATAACCTCATTGTTCAGGTTAAACCTCATGTTTAAATAACCTAATCCTTTAGGTGTCATCTTAACCAGATTTTTTTCCCCAAAGTCTCCTCAATAATTATTGAACTTGAAATTTCACCAAACGTTTTAAAAAGGATGAAGAATGCTGGAAGATGGTACAAAATTTTAGTGACCTAGAATGAAGTGTTAAAGTAATGATAACTTCTAAAAGACGTTTATGAAGATAAAATGAGTTAAAGTATATATTTGAGATTTGGTCAGTGCTGCAAAGTCGTATCTCTGTATTTTTTAAATGTTTTTTCAATGTTTATTTATTATTGAAAGTCAGAGAGGGTCAGAGCATGAGCAGGGGAGGGGCAGAGGGAGAGGGAGACACAGGATCTGAAGCAGGCTCCAGGCTCTGAGCTGTCAGCACAGAGCCTGATGCGGGGCTCGAACTGGCAAACCGCAAGATCATGACCTGAGCCGAAGTCGGACGGTTAACCGACTGAGACACCCAGGCGCCCCTACATCTCTGTATTTTTACAAAATAAGTGGGGGCACCTGAGTGGCTCAGTCGGTTAAGCATCCAACTCTTGGTTTCAGCTCAGGTGATGATCTCATGGTCCCTGAGTTCCAGCCCCACCTCAGGCTCTGTGCTATCAGTGTGGAGTCTGCTTCAGATTCTTTCCCTCTCCCTCTCTCTTTTTTCCCCTCCCTTGCTTGCTCATGCCCCCCCCAAAAAATTAATAAACTTTAAAAAGTAAAAAAATAAAAAACAAGCAAAAATGATGAAGTGATCCTTTATACTCCTGACAGCATTATTTTACCAATTGCATAACTTTTGTAACTAAGAATGGGCCTAGAAATTGTGGAAAGTTCAGTTAATAGCAACATGATGATTATAGGGTTAGCAAGTTATAGATCAGCACATACGATCGAGGAGTACTTCATGAAATTTATTATTTGCATAAACTTCAAGTAAGTGTTTTCAGATCATTTATGTTTTGCCCCAAACTTTCTTTTGTTCCTCTTTCCAAATGAGTAGTAATAAAGCCATCGTATATGTTTTAAGTTAAACCTCCAGCTTCACATCTTTCCTTCAGAGAGGATCACGTCTTTCACACAGGGTAATCTCGATGCTTACAATTTTTCCTAGAAAGAATATGTGTTTTCTCTTAACCTAAACTACGACTTGGCTAGAGGCCTCTAATCCATGAAGAGGTTAACCCTTGAATAACTAATTCCTGTTTGGTAAGAATTGAGTTGGAAGATGTCTTGGCCTGTCTGGCCAACCCAGTAGTGTTTAAGCTTTTCCAAGTACCCTTAGACCACACGAATGATTAACTAACCTTTCTTTGGGTATCTATAAATCATGCGTTATTTCTTAGGAAGAACAGAGCACTTCATGTCATGAAACAGAAACCAGACCTCATACAACTCCCAGGCGCTAATGAACCAGACCCCCGTGCGCAATCTTGGAGCCCTGGGATAACATCTGTGGCTGGCACCATTGAGTCTGCACGGCACCCAGAAATGTTACAGACCATGTACATCCTTTACTGATTAACTGCCCTAGACACCTTTAAAAATCCTTGGGCCAGGCAGAAACCTTATAGTTGGCCTTTAGACAAGAGTCTGCCTTCTCCCCAGTTGGGTCAGTCTTCTAGAGAAACCTCATATTCCTTTCCGATTAAAACTCATCTCTTAAATGACAGGCAGCCAAACTTGGATTTTGGTAACAAGTTCAACTCATGCAGAAGGACTTGAAAATGCCTTGAAAAACACCACCATTCAGCTCCTAAAGGATGCTGATGATACCATTTCCCCAATTGTTATGTAGCCATCTTTGGTCTACATGTTTTATACACACACACACACACACACACACACACACACACACACACACACCATAGCCCTTATAATTAAGTTGCATCAGTTCAAAGGGTAGGGGGGGCACAGCACAACTGTTGGTCAAGTTCAACACAATCACAGAGGTGGAAGGATCTTAGGGATCCAGTTAACATTTAATAGGTACCTGAGTTGTGAGAAGCAAGGCCAGGTGAGTCTCTACAGCTTTGATCTATTGCACAGAATCCTGGAAAGATTTACTTCCGTCTAAACCAGAGCTGCCTTTTTGTGAGCAAAAGTCATTTCCTTTTGTACCATCTTCAGGGTACACAGTTTGTGGAAACTTGTGTCCTTCATTTTTCAGAACTTTTTTAAACGTATTTCAGTATAATTGAGGTAACGTTACTAGTCGAAACCACTCTGTTCTCTATACTCCAGCACCCATTTTAGTAACTAATGATTTAGTACCTAAATGATTCTATTGCCTTTTACTTCATTATCTTCCAAATTGCTTTCCTCAAGTTCTTTCCAAAATATGAAAAGGCTTTGACTTAAAAAAAAAAAAAAACAAAAAAAAAAACCTGGGAGCCTGGGGAATTATGAATCTAGTATATTTAACATATTCTAAACATCATCATTTCTTTGGTTGGTTATTTAAGAAGAGGCGGGGCGGGGGGGGGGGGGCTGGGTGGCTCAGTTTGTTAAGCATCTGACTTTGGCTCAGGTCACTAACCATGAGTTCCAGCCCCACGTCAGGCTCTGTAGTGACAGCTCAAAGCCTGGAAACTGCTTCAGATTCTGTGTCTCCCTCTCTCCCTGCCTCTCCCTACTATTGCTCTCTCTCTCTCTCTCTCTCTCTCTAAGATGAATAAACATTAAAAAATAAAAAAAAAGAAGAGACCACATGTGTGTTACATATTTGCCTATTTTGAATCCTGGTTGTTTATGAGATCCCAATCAGATATATTCTATAATATGTTATAAAACAACATCAAATCATAATTTGGAGGCAATATAATTTAGGATAAAAGGATACAGTTTCTGGAACCAGACGTTACAGATTTGTATTCTGGCTGTACTATTTACTAGCTAGGAGAATTTGGGCAAGTTCCTTAACCCCTCTGGGTCTTTCCTCACCTGCACAGTGTGGGTAATAATAGTGTTGAGAGGATTAATAAATTAACACAGGGAACACTGCGCGTAGTGCTGGGTTCACGGTAAGCATGCAATAGATGGCAGCTGCTCATCATCGCGGTCACTGCTGCACAAAGAACAGAACATACCGACATGCTTCAGCACCATCAGCGCCACAAGTGCTAGTCCATTTCCTGCCTGGAAACGAAGCTCACGTCCAAGTCAGGACAAGTGAGAACACAACAACAGGGGCCCGTGGGTGGCTCTGTCAGTTAAGTGTCCCACTCTTGACGTTGGCTCAGGTCGTGATCCCACGGCTCATGGGATCGAGCCCCGCGTCAGGCTCTGTGCTGACAGCATGGAGCCTGCTTGGGATATTCTCTCTCTCCCTCTCTCTCTGCCCCTCCCCCTGGTCACACACTCTCTCTTTCTGTCTCTCTCAAAATAAATAAACATTTAAAAACAACAACAACAAATTCCTTCTATTGTAGAGCATCTGACCCCACAACAGGTCCCTTCATACAAACATCAAGCTGTCTTGAGTCATTTCCACCACTACTCATTTTTTCCCAGATACTTTCATAATACAACATAGGGATTATATAAATATCCATATTCATTTCAAGTATTTTTAAAATTCACTCATTCAAGAGAGTCACGCCCACATCCCATTTTTGAAAGAAATAATACACACAAGATGAAAAGCCAAAGTCACTAAATATTAATTTTCCTTACACTTTTCTCAGTCTATCATCTTTTTGCTGTAAGAAGGGCTATTTACCATCACTGGACGGCTTGTAGACATCACGGTGACTTTGGTAAAATTAATTTTCTAGGTCAAATAATGAAACCTCTAACACCAAGTACAGGCAATTTTCAGTTTTCATTTGTCTACACCGTGAGGTACCGAAGCATGAAATAAAATTATTTTTTAAAGTATTCAAACTGAAAAGAACAGTCTAAAACTTAACAACCATCCACAGTTTAAATTTGAGAATAAAATAGGATGCATACTATGTCTCTCAAATCTTTGTAAATTTAGAATTTTTGTAAATTTCCTGTTCTCCTTGCTGTTACTCCTTTTTGTCTCATGTTTCTACCATGTCAAGGTCAGCCCTTCATGCTGCACAGAGTTGCTTAAAATGGTACTATCGGCCCCATTTAGTCCAGGGAATACGGTATGGAGTGGGGTACCTGTAGAATCTGAGGGATGGATTTCTTTATCGGGTATTCAAAGTATTAACCATGTTTTTAAAATGGCTATTTTTGAGGAATCACTAATGAATATATAATGCTGAGATCAATTCTATTTTTTTATTCTATTTTTTTTTTGACAGAGCGAGAAACAGAGCATGAGTGGGGGAGGGGCAGAGAAAGTGAGAGAGAGCAAGAGCGAGAGTGAGGGCGAGCGAGACAGAATCTGAATCCCAAGCAGGCTCCAGGCTCTGAGCTGTCGGCAAGGAGCCCAACGCGGGGCTCGAACCCACGAACCATAAGATCGTGACCTGAGCCGAAATCAGATGCTTAACCAACTGAGGCACCCAGGTGCCCCTAGAAACAGGTCTTGAACTTAATTCCCTATTATTAAACTCTGTATTTAGAATCAAAAGCAAAATAAACTAGCAAACCTGACTACTCTGTGGTGATGAATTTCTGTGTCAACTTGACTAGCCTAAGGGACCCCCGGACTCCGGTAAAATGTTGTTTCTGGGAATGTCTGTGAGGGTGCTTCCGGAGGAAATGAGCATTTGATTGAGTAGGGCTAAAAGATCCACAAGGGCAGGATCACCTCATGTGTGGAGAGCCAAAAAGAACAAAAAAGAGGAGGAAGGGCAAATTCTCTCTCTTTTCTTGAGCTGGGACGTCCACCTTCCCCTGCTCTCCCGCCTTGGAGCTTCTGGTCCTCGGCCTTTGACCTCAGATGTGAGTAAGATCACTGGCTCAGCGTCGGGCTCTCTGGCCTGCAGCCTAGTACTGAATTACACCGGAGGCTCTCTCTTCGGTCTGCAGACCACATACTGTGGGACTTTTCAGCCTCCAAAACCATGTGAGCCAATGCCTATAATAAATCTCTTTTTATCTCTGTCTACTTATCTGTAGCCTCATGGTTCTGTTTGCCGGGAGAACCCTGATTAATGTATACACATCAGATGTTTGCATTCGTAGCCTTCTCCGTGTGTTCTAGTTACTCACATCATCCGACAAAAGATTTTCGCCAAACACATTTTGAAAAGAAAATAAAGCAAAGGGTCTTTACTGAATCACTTCTCTACACACACCCACCTTCAGTTTTTTCTGTGTTTAAACTAGCAATTGCGCCCGGGTGGCTCAGTCAGATCTCAGTTCGTGAGTTCGAGCCCCGTGTCGGGCTCCGCGCTGCCAGCTCAGAGCCTGGAGCCTGCTTCGGAGTCTGTGTCTCCCTCTCTCTCTGCCCCTCCCCTGCTCATGGTCGCGCTCTCGCTCTCTCTTTCTCTCTCTCTTGAAAATAAACATTGAAAAAAATTTTAAAAAAAGAAAAAAGCAATTGTGGCTCCCAGAAGAAAGTTCCTTCTAGAGAGAAAAGGTGAGTTTTTCCAAATTAGAAGACACGGAGTAGAATAAAGTATATTGTTTTAAAGAAAGAGGAAGCCATTTCATCTTGAGGCCAGCTAAATTATTTGACAGCTAACGTACATGAATATATACCATAACTCTACCCTGCTCAGTAATGAATACATATCAGTGCCATTTGCTTTGGAGGAAATGATCTATGAGGCATTGAGTAAGTAAAATATTGCAATAAGTTATAATAAAAGTCTGTTCCTTTGAAGATGTTAAAAAGCGATAGGGATTAATTCCGTAATACAGGAAGTGACACACAGAAATGCCTCAAGACACCGGAGCACTCTAATTTGTCAAGGTCTTTTTCTTTCTCGAGATTTCGTGATTAAACATACTCACAAAAGGTCAAGGCGGCATTTGAAGATCCGCCCCGTGAACACAGTTGGAAGAGGGAAAGGGGTGGACCTGAGCACGGCAATGACTACTGTAAAAAATGTTGTTGCTCCCTCCTACTTCTCATGGCTCCCGACAGAACGATCACTGCCTTTGCTGTCCAACTTGGCCTTTACACATCACCTGGCTCTTCCTCCCATCGCGCCCAGAGAGACGAAGAAAGTCCGTTCCACGGCAGGTGCAGCCCCCTCCACAAATAATCTGAAGAAGACTGAACAGCTCCGTTCTCTTCAGCTCTCCTGCTTTATTTCCCACAAAGACAATGAAACGACCGAACAATTTTTTTTTGCCTTTAGTTTGGCCAACGCCATCACCGAAAGTGTAGAACCAGTCAATGATACCTCTGGCTAAAATTTATTCCTGAGGACTGTCCCAGAGGAGCGATTTCTGAGGAATAATAGGCAGCTTTCAATTTACTTTATCACAGCTGGATATGAAGTTAAATCCCCGGCTAGAATTTAACCACCCAGAACCAAGCACCAGATGGCTTGTGTGCACCTCAACCCGACAGCTGTGTCCTGATACGCACAGCTGGGCTTCCCATTCGAACGACAATATTTAAATGATAACATTATGTAATGCAGAAAAATGTGTTTGGGTAGCGTGGGTCTTGAAAACTAGATTGCACAGTTGCTCTTAATAGTAAATGCACAGGCTCCGCGGCTAATTCGCATTCCTTCTATTTGTGGTGATGGGTCTTGGCTGGAGATAAGAGTTTACTGCCACGTGGCAACGTTCCAGTGCTATCTGCCCGTAAGGACTCTCCTGGGTGCTCACCGTGTTAGGTTTCCCTTCCCATAAAAATAAGCACAACAGAGTTTTCACCGCGGAGCTGGAGACTTCTGAGGCTTTGCGACAACTGATAGAGACCGCATTCTGCCAAGGTGGAGGAATTAAAAGGTACTTGGTAGAAAGCAGCTGCTGTCGAAATTCTTCAACAGTTTGCGGACTTGACTACTCATTTCCTCGTTGAGTCACAAATAGCACCGGATGACAAACATAACAAAACCAATACCAAAATCCAGCACTTTGAACAAATAAACAAACAAACGCAAAACTGCGCGAAGGGCAGCCCTCAACGGAAATGTGTTTGAATGCGTTTCAGACGAGAATGAAAAATCTGACCTATTTCAAGTGAGTGATGAATGAATGATGTGCGAGGCTTTAACTCCTAAGATATATAGAGGCGAGCTTTTTTTTTTTTTCCACAGTTTGACTGAGGTTCCCTGTGCAAACTTTGATGAAGGTATGACTCACCCCGGTGATGCAGAGGAAACGTATCCTTAATATACACCCAACGTAGTCGAAGATACAAGAAAGACAAAACATTTGTTTAGTAGGCAGGAGACCTGCATATCTTATCTCACTGCAACTTTTAGCTATTTAACTGCTATAAACTTGAATTTCTTCACCTGCAAAATGGGGGCCATCGATGAGATGGCCTGTGTGAGCGCGTTCAGAAACTTCTATGAAACAGAAGAAGGTGGGGTGAGCATCATCGCTCTTTCGCTCCCTGGGGGACCCCCTCCACGGCGCTCCTCTCCCTCGCCTCTGTTCTGAGTGAACTAAAATACAAGATCCAGGCGTGGTCGACAGATGCCTGCGAATCACTCTGAGAACTAATAAAGGCTAAGGCAGAGGAAATCCCTTACTTTGAGAGTCAGATGGGCTTCCTCGCATTAAACCCAGATTTGGCCAAACTTAACCCAGCCCGGCAGGAACGAGCAGGGGCAAGGAACGACAATCCTGCCTGTCACTCGGCCTCCAGAGGGTGAAGGGCACAGGTGGCCCTGTCCAATTTAGTCTCCCCAAATCTGTCACTGGAATAGCCGCTCAGGGGAAAGGAGCAGAGAGGCCAAGGGCTCAGTGAATACCCTCAGCAGGAAAGAAGCTGGAGCAGTGAGGAAAAAGGATCCCTCCCTAATTTCGCTCGGCTTTTCCTTCTCTTCCTCCAGGCGACTGACACGGCCATGTTGGGTCAGCCAGGGTCTGGGCTCCTCTCCGCAGGAGGACCCCGCGGTTTTGCAGGACTGTGTGACTTCTGCGCACATGAAGTCCATCCCTCCACACCAGGAGCCACCCCCGGGAGTGCCTTCCTGACACCACTGGGAGCAATGCACATGTCACCCTCCTAGGATCAGAAACACGTCAGAGCATGAGAGTAATTAAATCAACGCCAAGGTCGCTCTGCATCCAAAGGCAAAAATGTATTCCTTATCCCATTTGTCATCCTGACTTATGTCCGGTCACATGGTCCGACAGAGCTAGTGGAACCTCGGTGACAGGTCTAAGTCCTTTCTTCCTCTCACGGGACACACCAAACCCAGAGCAAGCCTGCACACTCTTCCACGAAAACCTGCAGTCTCCCCACTTCTGGTCACCTTCACCACTCCCCGCGGGCCATCCCACCATCTGCCTCCTTTTCCACTGCTCTTCAACATACAGTCTATGAGTCTGGTGCTTTCGGTAAGTCCCAACAGGAGGAATATGTCTGGTCTGCTCACCACTGTATCTATAACGATACATAAGAACATGTCTGACACAGAGTAAGCAACTAATACACACTTGTGAAAAGAAGAAAGTGAAGAAGGAGAAGGGGGTAGAATGGGGGATAGAGGAAGAGGGAGAAGAGGGAAGAGGGGGGAGGAAAGAAAAGAGAAGGAGGAAAGGAAAGAAAAAGGAAGGTATCAGCCACTAAGGACACGCCCAGGTTCTAAGTCTCCCCTTTTTCACTCTGAGGATTGAATCTGCCTTTAAAAGCCCAGAATGTACTAGTCAGCAGTAAGTGAAAAGCACTGTTGTAATTTATTACACCCTCCTTATTTTTGAACTCTCTCGCCTTGGACTTCCACTAAAATAGGCAGTCTGCCCTCACTAGGATTTCCAGTCTCTCAAAACCTTCCACTGACCGTGTGTTAACTCTCCATCACACACACACACACACACACACACACACACACACACACACACACACACACTCCCAGGGTTCAGGAGCACAGTGGATTTTGCCATGATCAGCTATACCAATAAATTTCCCACCAAACCAAGTAGACTCTCTCTCCAGTAAGGGATAATTCTCACTTTTTACATTATAATTGAGGTGCCTTGAAATGATACTACAGCAAGGCAAAATACCGTGATAATTAGAGTTCACTAATGTCTGGCTATTTGATTTAAAAATGGATCTTTGTTTATGCTCCACAATCTTTCTTGTTCAATTATTGCCATCTTTATGAGACTTCCCGTAATAAATCCTCTAAAATCTCTCACCAATTTCTCGTCACCAGTTCCATTTCAAACCTGCTATAATCTTGGCAGGTGATTTCCACTACTCCTAGAAAAGATCAAGATTATCAGGCGGTAAGTCCCCCATTTTCCTTTAATCTCTTATTCTCAAAAATAACCATCTTTTTATCCCAGAGGGAGAATTGCCCTTTTCCTCTCAATCTCCCACTGAGCACCAGTCATAATTCGGATGTTGAATGAGGTGTCTTTGATCCCTGAGATCTAAATAAGATTGGCTCAAACTCCATATTTACACTCTGCTGAAGTCTAAAGTCCTTCAAAAAGTTTCTAGAAATTTAGAAAGGTCTTGAATTCTCAAGGCTGCCTTAGTATCTGACCTCTTCCTGTATGTATTGTTCCTATGATGTACTACACCGAACCAGAAATGACATCCAGCCTTGACAACAAAAAAAAAAAAAAAAAGGAAAGAAAAGAAAGAAAAAACATGTTGCTGAGCATTGTAGGGCTCAGTGAAAAGGCCAAGCGACATCATTGTGGCCAATGAGAATGAAGCCATATTCTGCTGGCAGTATCTGGGGAATGCTTCCGTTTTCCTACTCAAAAGGGTAGGGTGTGGCTATTAGACCCTTGACTTGGCTTGCGTGTGCTAAGTCTGGAGCCACAGTAGCTGTCTTGTGACCATAAGGCAACGAATAAGTTCTGACATTTTAGAGCTATTGAACCAACGCCAAAAGTTTTACACTTACTGTTTGGTACAAAAAAAAAAAAAAAAAGAAGCAAATCTCTTTTTTCTTGAGCCACTAAGTTTTCTCCTGTTTGGTACTGCAAGCATTTAAAAGTGACACAAAATTACGAAAGTTTACAATCACAGTTATCATAACCCTACACCGAAGAATTTCAGCCTTCAAAGATGTATGATCTAAGCCTTCACTACAAGAGCCATGTGGTAATCAGGGCACCTAAACCACCAAGTCCCATCAGGGCTTTGAGATGCAATGAAAATTATAAAGATGGTGGGAGGGTCGAAAGCCCTCTCCTCAGAGTGATACCTCGTGCGATAATCATGTCTTCAAACCACCTGACTCCTTGCATTTGCCCTGAATTTCGAGACCTGCCTAATTTCCAAATCTGCCCTGATTCGTAGGAAACCCAACTATTAGTAATAGACGACCTCACAGCTCATCACCTGAGCCGTGCAACAGTCCTGGACTCCCACTGTCGACCTTCACTCATGACCCAGCACGACACTATTTTAATTGCTACAGCCGATTGTATAAACGCAGTGTAATGTCTGACAGATTAACTCTGAGAAGTTATTTATATATACAGAACTACAATTTAAAAGGCAGTAGAAAACGACACATTTTTGTTCAGCCATAAACAAATGTTACACCTCCTCTAAAAGCGTTGTTGTATGAGCAGGTAGGGGTTTTCGGGGATGCTCAAAATATTGTATTTGCTGGCACGAGGAGTGATGCTATGGGTGTTCATTTTATGCAAAATTCTTTAAGCTGCCTATTTGTTTTATGGACTTTCCTAGATTTACAATGTACTTTACAATATAAGGGGTTTAAAACAGCATCAAGAATATTAGTGACATGCAAAGAGGTTAAAGATAAAAAACCACGTTACACAACAATGTGCACGATGCTAAGATTTTTCTCCAAACAGATATATCCAAAATGTTAAGAGGTATGTGATCTTCTGTGACAGTGAGCATAGAGATTGTTGAAGAAGCACGTTTCTAAAAAATGAAAAAAGTAAATACTAAGTCATATGAAAAATAATCTTCGTATGAACCATTGGGAAGTAACATACTAGTTGGATAGTCACACACAAGATACATTTGTTCACCGTTACGTTTTCCCCTTTAAGTTATGATCGACATAAGATTTATTTTACATAGTGACAGGACTCACTAACACTGACTTACTGTCCTAAAGTCATTGTTACTTTAGCATTTTGCTTTGTTAAAGTTCTTCACTAAAATAATCTGTGACACTAGTTAACAATGTCACAGTGATTTTTAAAATGGTAGGAAGACATCATGAAGCGTGTTCTGTTGCCCTAGACCTTTATTATTATAATGGATCACATTCATGAAGGCATCATAACATTATAAACAACTGTCGTAAAGAACAGATTACACTATGTAACATGATGCACTATATCCTTGTTATGATACCTTTATTGTAGCGCTGGCTGGTATTAATACAAAAAAAACCTGAAAATATATTGTATGTAGTTTATTTTGAGAAGAAATCACTTAATAGGCCAGTATTCCACTACACGGTCTTATAAGTCACCAAGGTGACTTCTAAAGGTTAAAAAGTCAAAATCAAGTTTGTGACCTGAATCTGTCACTGATGTGACAAATGGTTTCAGGGTCATAAACCAGAAAAAATATTTCAGAAACGAAGAATACTTTCTTTCCTCATTTACAGAGTAGCACTTACTTCTGTATAATGAAACACACGCTAATTTCGTGCAGGACGTACAATCAGAAAGTAACATCACGTGCTCACAGATTAACGTAAAAACAGATTGAAATTAGAAACGCGGTACCACAACCCTCTAACATTAGCAACAACAGCTGCTTCTAGTTTGCGAAACTGACAAGGGCAAATGCCAATCAAACAAATAACTTGTATTTAGATAACCCAGGTTCGGGGAGTTTCTGAAAAAGAAATTATTATTTCAATGCCAAGTCACGCTTACAGCTTTGAACAAGGAGCCAAACATGGGCATGTTTCTCAAATGGATTTCACAGCATCAGTGCAAGAGCCGGAGGGGATGGCTTAGTTTTTTAAGCCTCAGATTTGAAATACCGAGACTCCCTGCAACTCCAGCGTTAAATCCTCTGTGGAACCACAGCTTCAAATGCTATCAGGAGAGACTCAACTCTTCATCCCTCTGAGACTGATAAATTGAAAGCCACGAAGTTTAGAGGAAATGGAGGGGGGCCTGGAGCCTGATGAACCCCCTCCCCTCCCCCACCCCGCACAGGAGATCTCTATTTGTAATATCACTTAAGGCTCCATTTCAGGCTGTCGCCTTGGTAAGACTTGAGGCTGATGTTTTAAGACATTCATAAATCTCACAGCCCTGCGATGGACCATGTTTATAAACATGTAAAGTTTAGACAGCTCAAAGTAGGTGGACAACTTTATTTTTAATTCCTATTTAAGATAGTCGAGGAAATTCTAAGTGCTTGCTTTAAAAGGCATTATAGGTAGCTGGCCTACTCTTTATAATTCCTGTAGAAATTTCTGAATCTCAAATTGATTTCTTTTTGCTGCTTTGTACATTTCTGGACCGCCCCCTCCCTGACATCATTTGACGGCTGCTGGCTAAACGCCAGTTAAACAAAAGAAATTGTATTTGGTCTGCATAGCACTCTACCCTCACTCACAAAACTTTAAGAACACTCACGTTCTCCGTGTTTCAGATAAAGAAAAATGGGTGCCCTGGGAAGATTAGATGGGTAAATCATGGCCAACAGGTTGTTGTCCTAGGTTTTAAAATCCATGTCTTGTGGGGTGCTTGGGTGGCTCAGTTGGTTAAGCGTCCGACTTCGGCTCAGGTCATGATCTCACAGTTCGTGGGTTCGTGAGTTCGAGCCCCACCTCAGGCTCTGTGCTGATAGCCTGGAGCCCTTCGGATTCTGTGTCTCCCTCTCTCTCTGCCTTCCCCTGCTCACGCTCTGTCTCCTCTCTCTCTCCCAAAAATAACAAACATTAAAAAAAAAAAAAAATTAAATCCACGTCTTGAGAATCTCCCTGAGATTCTATTCTGTCTTATTGAATAAGGAAGTAAGTTCTATTTAGGAACATAAACATCTTACCAAAAGAAAATCTTACCAAAGAAAATTATGTAATGCTGTCCACATTGTAATAAAAATAATCTATAACTAATTCTTTCCTCAGTAATGCTACCTATCTCTGCTGTTATGCATAATAAATGATTTAAGAGAATGAAAAATTGGACAGGATGCTGGGAAAGTCGTGGCACAATTTTTTTTAAAGGTCCACTACCTACTTGATCAACAGACGTTTCATTTAGATTCACCTCAAACTAAAGCATAAGCCTCTAGTTATATGAAAACCTACAAGTAACATGAGGGGCCTTCCAAGACTAAAACTCAAACTATTCTCAGATGTTAGTCAAAGAAAAATTAATCCATTAGGAATGCAAATAACCAGAGCATGTTACCACCTTTATGATAGAGCCGCAGATAGGACATTAAGTTTAGGTTAACTGGATGGTGGACCCAATGGGTATTTTAATAGATGCTAAGAAGCCACCAAATAAGTCTGATTTCTTTGGGGTGGCATACTAATTATTTTAAATATAAATATCCTTGGGGAAACTGACCTACTGAAATCTTTTCTCAGACATTCCCATTATAGTATAATTTAGCTGTGTTGCATTTCTCTGACAGGAATTGATTTCAAGTGGCAGAATTTTTTCAAATGGAAAAAAGGGTGGACTTAGTGGAGGTAACAAAGTTCGGGCTCTTGCAGCTACAAGAAACACAAATGCCCTAAGAACAAAGGAGGAGTGACAGGCAGCAGTGGGCCGATTTCTCGTGTATTATATTAACAATTTTATATTATATTACATATATATTATATATACCATGTATAATATATATTATATATACCACATATAATATATATTATATATTACATATTATATATAATTATGTATATGTAATATATAATTATATATAACATATATAACATATATAATACATTATATATTATATAATATATATTATGTATTATTATATAACATATTATATTACATAATTTTTTGCTGAAGTCTTGTCCTGGCTCCTGAGGTATCAAAAATACTAAGGCTCAGTTCGAGTGCTAATGAAAATTAATAAATGCATGATATATGTTTTCCTTGCTTTCTTATCGTGTTTCATCCCCTCTTTTAAATTTCACATTTACACTGATTACACCAGCACAGATGACTTATTCCTCCTCCAAAATCACACAGCAGAGGGGCACCTGGGTGGCTCAGTTGGTAAAGTGTCTGATTTGGGCTCAGGTCATGATCTCACGGTTTGTGAGTTCCAGCCCCGTGTGGGGCTCTGTGCTGACAGCTCGGAGCCTGGAGCCTGCTTCGGATTCTGTGTCTCCCTCTTTCTCTGTGCCCCTCCCCCACTCACACTCAGCAACCCCCCCTCAAAAATAAACATTAAAAAAATTAAAACAAAACAAAAAAACACACCCCCCCCCCAAAAAAATCCCACAGAAGTTTACATCAGTTCTCCTCAATTGCACCTACCTTTAATTAACAGCACTTCCCTGCCTTGCAATAATTCTTCCAGGCTATTTTGTGCTGTTTAAATTGTGTCTTTTATTTCACAGCAATGAAGCCTTGAAGATTTGGAAACTTCACAACTCCCACTAAGTGAATACTTTAAAAGTCTGGAGAAATTTGTAAAAACGTTTGTCAAAAGTATTTGATCACGGGGCTTCCTGTGGCAACAGGATCAGGTACTCCAGAGCCCCAAAGGGATTATGGGGATTATAGGGCCCAGACAACCACGCTATCAAAAATAAGCAACGTCTGCCATGCGTGTTGCTAAAAACAAGGCAACGGATCTAAAAATGGAGTTGTTTATGCTAAGGCCTAGTCACCAAGACAAGACTTACTTACAGTTTTGGCTCTCCCAGAAACAGAACCTTAAACCAATCAGGAATCTCATGATGAGCAGGTAATATGCTTGATGGTCCCCGGCCAACCCCCAAAAAGAAAGTAGTAACCTTGTAGGAATTAACCCACTGTTTGGACTACTGTAACTTCCTTGTTCCCATCTCGCTCTCCCTATAGAAGTCTTTCATTTTGTGCAGCTCCGTGGAGCTCCCTTCTATCTGCTAGATTGGATGCTGCCCGATTTGAATCCATTTTGCTCAAAGGAACTCTTGAATTTGTCAGTAGGCCTGTTTCTGTCTTAACAGTTCTGGGGCGGGAAGAGAGAACCCAGGGAGCAACAAGCAACCAGGTGAAGGTACCTGTGAGTCCCTGGAGCTCGCTGCTTTCCCGCTGCCTCTGGGGGTGCTGGCTGGGTCCTGCTGGGATCTGGGGGTGCTCGCTGGGTCCTGCTGGGATTGGCAGCATTTGCATTAGGAGCTTTCAGACTTCATGTTTCTTTTTCCCGCTCAGGTCTGACCTAGAAGCTGGATGGGTTCTGGCTTAAAAACCAGGATGGGTGCTCCTTAGAAACTGGGCCGGGTCCGACTCGGAAACCGGGCTAGGTGCTCCTTAGAAACCGGACCGCGTCTGAGTCGGAAACTGAGCCAGGTCCTAAACTGGCCGGAGTGCCGTGGGTCTGGCATAAGCTGGACCAGGTCCAGCGTCAGGTGAGGGTGAGTAAAATTTTAAGTCTCAACAAGCAGGTTAAACTTACCAAAACTAATCTTGAATTACAGTGGCCACCATGGAGAACTTTAAATCACTTTAGATAAACTTACCCATTTTAGGAAGTGCCCTAGAATAAAAGGGGTCTTGGTGAAACACTACCATAAGGCGGGGAGGAAAATTATTTTTCCTCCTCTACAGTTTCTGGGGACCAGGAGGAGACTTGTAGGACACCCCACTCCCTCTGCAGCCTACACACAGGATCCTGGGAAAACTGGCAGAAGCTGGCAAATGGCAAGAATTCTTACCAGGGTCAGCTCTCCCAGATCTCCATTTGGGTCGTCTGGTTGAGAGAGGAAGGTAAAAGTCCACTCTGTCCCTTCCTTTCCAAATTCAGATTGGCAGGCAAAAAACATTTGAAGAATTAGATCTTTGAATTGCGACACATGAATTTGCTTTTAGGTGCCCTCTGGCTGTGAATCCTTTCTCTCCCAGGGACAGCTGTTGCGTTCTTCTTTGTCTCATTTTGTGTCTGGAGAACTTGGCTTGGCACCTGTCAGGATTGGGCGCCCAGAAATATGGCCATGCAGAAATGCGGGTTGCACTCCATTTGTGCCTGTGGTGCTACTGATTGCTGTCGGCCCTCAGGAAAATTGTCTTTATTTCTTCCGGTTATCTTTGAGAGTGGCTCTGCTCTTGGTAGGGTAGGAACTTTTAAACCTTCTCTGAGGACGCCTCTTAAATGCAAAGGGTTGTTCCATACCTTCAGGGAGCATTTACGATTTGTCTCACCTGAAGCCTGACAAGATATTCAAAAGGATGCTTTTTAATGTCAGAAGGTGGCCAAATTGGAAATTGATAGAGTTTGATAAAAACTTTTTTAGGTGGGGCGCCTGGGTGGCTCAGTAGGTAAAGACTCTCGGTCTTGGCTCAGGTCACCATCTCACGGTTCGGTTCCTGGGTGTGCACCCTGCTTTGGGCTCTGTGCTGAGCCCCTTCCTCTCTCTCAGCCCCTCCCCCGCTCATGCTTGTAAGTGCCTGCAAGCCTTCTCTTTCTCACAAAATAAATAAACTGAAAAAAAAAAATAACTTTTTAAGGCCTTGTCCCCTAAGCTAAAATGAAGCCACGTACCCAAAGGGAAAGAAAAAACATTCTGAAGCCCTTGTAGAAGGATTTACTAAAACATTGCAAAGACACACAGCTCTAAAGCTAGAAGACAGGAATGCTTTGATTTCCATCTCAACCGAAAATATTCTCCCTGATATAAACATGCAAAGTGGCCGTAATAGATTTGAATGCGTGGGTCAGCCAAGTGACGTCATTCGGGATGCAACCCAAGTCTTTGAGGAATTAAATACAGCTGTACCTGTCTTACAAATTAAGTCTTGACAAGAAATGCGGCTCCAGAAACAATTCAAAGGCCACCTATCCCTTTTATCAATCCCCCAAGCCTCCCCTATTAAAAAGATGTAAGTAAAACTTTACCAATGAACTTTTCAACAATACATTTTATATCACGTCTACTTAAAAATAGTTTTCAAAATCTTTACTATTTTCAGTTTCTCTTTTAACAATGGCAAGTCTCCATTCCACCTTTATTCAAACGTGCATTTAGCACTTAAGGGTGTCAGGCACAAGGTGGAAGACACTAGAAACGGGAGCCCTTCTTGCCCTGAACCCCGGGGAGGGTGCACTTCGGTGAACCCTCGTCTCCGCTTCTTCCGGCTCAGCGACTTATCATGACAGCACATCCTGCAAAGAGCTGTGGTTATCAGCAAGCGTGATTCACCCCTATGCCATAGCCTCCGCAGATCTCTGAGGCCAGGGATCCTGGAGTACATTTTGAATTTGGAAATTTGTCGACTTCAGCTTTTAATGTAAAGAATAAGGTTAAAGCCAATGAAAATGTTCCCAGGGCCACGCAACCGCGGGCTGCGTAAATTTCATACTGATTTCTCAACACAGGACTCAGTCTGCCTTTACCAACGGGGACGGCAATCATTCGGTCAACTCGAAGAAAACACAAACCCCGGAGGACCTGGAGGGTCCCCCAGCACCGAGCCACGGCGCCCCGAGGCCAGGAACCTGCGGGGGTGCCGCGACTTCCGCGGCTTCGGCGGTCCCGCGGCGGCCAATCTCGCGAGACCAGAGAGAGCCCTGACCGCGCCCCCGAGGGAGCCGCCGAGCCCGGCGGCGGGAGGCGGGAGGCGGGGCGCGGCCGATCACGAGTTCCGCGAGCGCGGCCCCGCGGGCTCAGCGGCCGCCTGGCCTCTCTCCGCCGGGTGCGCGGCCATGGCGCGGAAGTGGAGCCTTCCTCTGCTCCTAGTGCCGCTCCTGCTCGGCCCAGGCCTCGCGCGCAGCTCCAGCCCTCTGCCCCTGGTCCTCAACACTTGGCCCTTTAGGAACGCGACCGAAGCAGGTGCGCGGCGGCGGCCGGGGGCGGGGGCTGCGGCCGGCGGGCTGACCCCTGGGCGGGGACCGGAGCCTCACCTCCGGGCCTTCCTGCACCTCCTGCACCGCTGCGCCTCTTGCACTGGACCCTTACGGAGTCCTCCCTGCCCGCAGCCGCTTTTTACGTCCTCACTTCGCATTCCGCCACTGTTCAGCCCCGCGTCCCCATGCTTTCCGCCCTGCTGCTGCCTGACCCGCAGCAGTTAGGGCCTTTCTGCTGGGACTCCTCCAGGGGCGCCTACGCGGTCTTGCCTGACATCCATACTGCTGTCACGGGGAGCGGGGGGGGGGCTGTCTCTTGTCTACTGTTCTACTTCACCTTTCTAGCCCCTCGGATCTCCCCAATACCATGAGCTCAAGTGCAGCTTTGCAAACGGCTATTAATTTCCCATACAGACCCTTTTTACATTTACTTCCTGGTGTTCTGTGCTGACATTCTGTATTTGCCACCTGCCGTAGAGTTTCAATCATGGTTGGCCATTAAAATCATCTGTGGAACTTCCCGTGCCTGAGCCCTACCTCCTGAGATTGTGATTTAACTGCTGGCAACAAGACATTTGTTTTGTTTCCTTTAAAGCTTTCTAAGTGATTTTGATTTGCAGCTAAGATGGAGAACCACTAAGCTATCACCTCTTTTCGCGATTTATTGCTCTTAATGCCCAGTCTGCGTGAGGTGCCTATCTACTGTGCTTTCATTCAATCCTGTCCATGCCATGAACTTGTCATTTATTCATTGGATTGCATATGTTTGCCTCATTCATTCCAAGACCTACTACCCCAAGAGTAATTTCCGACTCCTTTCCCCCCCGTCTGAGGCTGCTGGTACAACTCACTGGGGCAGAAGTGGCTCCAGAGCTTGGCGGACATAAGTTTGGGTGTTAGAGGCAGTGCATCTGATTCAGAAAAGGCGGAAACAGGCTGTGAGAAAGAAATTCCCGGCCTTGAAGCCATGATGAGAGAAAAAGTGCAGTGGCCAGCGCAGGGGACATATAAAGGTTCTCTGTAGTGAAAGGGGAACTTCTTGAAATACACTTTCAATTCTGTAGGTCCAGTAGTTAATGCTTAAAAATGACCCATAGTAGCGCCTTCCCTTCAAAGAGTTCTGTTTTTATTAGTAAGACATTGACCACCAAAGATCTCCCCCACCCCTTGCCAAGGTACGGGGCTCCAGAGAACAAAGCAGTGCCCAAATGGCTTTCGAATCCTGTTCAAGTTGTGTGACCTTGAACAAATTCCTTAACCTGTCTGGGTCTGTTTGCTCCGACTTAAAATGAGGAGACTAATTGTACAGTACTTACCTGAAAAGCTATTGTGCAGATTAAATGGATTAAACGCTGTGAAGCCCACATTGTAATTATTTGCTGTTAGGAAGTGGTTATTGAGACTTGCCATGATTGATGTTACCTTAATAAAAGTCCTCGTTGTGTATATTTTTAATAATCTAATGATACAGAAGAAATTTATAAGCCCGTGATTTAATGAACTTTCAATTTAACTGCCTTTTAGTGGCTTCAATTATAAAATTGAAGGAGAGAAGACATTTCTTACACAGCATAGAAATATTAGTAGGTAAAAAATAACCCTCACTTTACATCAATAGTGTTTAAATTCTTCACAGTAAATAGTTGCATTATACAATTTATCACTCATTTACTTAATAAAGTAAAATTCTGTTTCAGGGTAAACATGAAAATATTTTTTTAGATGAGTGCTCAAAACATTTCTGGTTTGTTGCATTTGGCATTGGAAAAAAAAATCAATATATAAACCAGCACTCCTGGGATTTGATTAACAGCGTGGAGGACGTTAGCATCTGGAGGCTCTCCCTTGGATGCAGTTGAGCAGGGCTGTGCTGTGTGTGAGAGGGAACAGTGTGACGGTACCGTGGGCTTTGGAGGGAGTCCTGATGAACTTGGAGAGACCACACTAGATGCCATGATCATGGACGGGTAAGAAATCTTCACCCCATGTTGAGTCACACTGATCAGTCTTCTACTGATCTACTTGCTTCTACTGAGAGCAAGACGGACGAATATGTAAGTTTCATCATGTCAGAACCCCTAGCTTATGGTACCCGCCTTTCCAAACACAAGTTAAGAGAAAGTCATTAGAATAATAGAAATTTCACATGGATGCAGTAGTCTCCTTAGAACACATAGAATCCCACACTACAGAAATACGTCTCTAGACGTGGTAAACAATCACTTAACTGACTTCTATGTACGGTGTGGTTTGCATGACCTGAAGCCTTAAAACTCTTTAGAAGCCATGTTTAAAAGTCGGGGCGGGGGGGGGGGGGGGCGCACCTGAGCGGCTCAGTCAGTTGAGTGTCTCACTTTGGCTCAGGTCATAATCTTGCAGTTTGTGAGTTCTAGCCCCACATGGGGTTGGGGCTGTCAGTGCAGATCCCACTTTGGATCCTCTGTCCCCCTCGCTCTCTGCCCCTCCCCCGCTTCCACTATCTCAAAAGTAACAGCAACAAAAAAGCTAGGAGGAACTTTGAATTGTGGTGCTGTTGGAGTGTGCTGTAGGTTGATTTGCTATTTGTTCCTTAATTTATCTGATCATGGGAATTTGTATGCACTTCATGGATGTGGTATCATCTTTACGTTAAGACAGTGGAGTTTATCCTACAAAGCTATTGCTTGGAGTAAATCAATGTAGTTTTTATCTGTGAACCTGAGAAAGTACTTTAATAAATCTTACTGTGCTTCTTTTCTTGCAGCACTACAATGAACGTAGGAGCAGTGGGAGGTCTCAGACGAATTAAAAACGCTATTGGTGTGGCACGGAAAGTTCTGGAACATACAGCACACACGCTTTTAGTGGGAGAGTCAGGTATATTTTAGCTACACTGGAACTTTATCTAGTCCTTTGTCTATATTCCTCACTGTGAAAATATAAAATAGTAGATAAAAGCCAACGCAAGGTCAAATTCTAGCTGTTTTGCTTAACATCTGTTTACCATCAGATAAGTTACTTCTAAATTCACACTTTCTTCATCTGTAAAATAGGGTTTTAAAAATTAGTTCATTATCTATGGGGAGATAATTGCTGGATGGAAATATGAGTCAACATCATTTCTCCTCCTGAACTAGTTGCACAGAGCGCAGAGCATTCTTAACATCAAAAGATGGGCACCAGCGTATTTTTGTCCCTTGCTTGAACGTCTTCCAAGTTATATGCCAAAAATCATACCATGATCTATAATCAAATATACTTTAAAAAATTTTTTAAACATTTTTTTAAGTTTATTTTTATTTATTTTGATGAGATATAGAGAGCAAGTAGGGGAGGGGCAGAGAGAAAGGGAGACAGAATCCAAAGAAGGTTCCACGCTGTCAGCACAGCGCCCGACGTGGGGCTCAAACTCATGCACTGTGAGATCATGACTTGAGCTGAAATCAAGAGTCAGATGCTTAACCAACTGAGCCACCCAGGCACCCCCAAAATACTTTTTTTAATATATTTTTTTAATGTTTATTTTTGAGGAGGGGAGGGAGGGTCAGAGAGAGAGGGAGACACAGAATCTGAAGCAGGCTCCAGCCCTGAGCTGTCAGCACAGAGCTGGACATGGGGCTCGAACTCATGGACTGTGAGATCATGACCTGAGCCAAAGTCGGATGCTTAACTGACTGAACCACTCAGGTGCCCCCCAAAATCTGGTTTTTAATGTTGTATTAGCTAATAACTCCAGTAGGCGTCCTTCAATTGTGCCGAAATCCAGAATTAAAAACTGCCTGACAAACAAAAAGGTCTGTTTGTTACTCATGCATAGAATCCAGTTGGCCCCTTGTGTGGGGTCTCAACACTGGGTATGGCGCCCTGGTTAGAACAGTAAGATTCTGTGTCGGTGAGCGGGGTGCTTTCCCTTTTGTGATATACAGGAAGGGGGATCGTGAAGGGGGTGGAACAGAGAGCTGTCACCATACGCACTCCAGGGTCTCAAAAAGATCAGTTGAAACTGCCTTAACACCGTTCCCGTCTGAATACTGCTCTGAAAGTCTTTGTGCGACCCAGGATGGTATACCCCACTTAAGAGACCGCTAACTGAGAACACTCCACGTACATGTGTTTTGTTTAGAAAACCGTGCTTAACTAATGTACATTTTCCTTCTCTTCCTAATTTCCAGCCACCAAGTTTGCTGAGAGTATGGGCTTTATCAGTGAGGATTTATCTACCAATACTTCCCGAGCCCTTCATTCAGATTGGCTTGCTCGGAATTGCCAGCCAAATTACTGGAGGGTATGTAGACATAATTCTTACAAGCAGATCATTAGAAAATACTCAGTGACATCCTGTCTGCCCTCTGTTGCCTAAGGTGCTGGTTATCACCCTGGCTGCACTTTAGAAACAATGACTGAAGGTGACTCTCTGGGCATGGATGTTCATGAACGTTCCTTAGCTGCTTCTCATGCACATCTCTGGTGGAAAACTCCTGGTCCCTTGCAGTAGCTTTCAAACTGATGGGTGTGCCGCAGGAAGAGGGGGTGTCCTCAGTCAGACCTGCTCTGCTTGTATTTCCTTGTGACAGAAGGTTCCAAGTCTAAAAAAAAATCAGTTTGGAAATCATTCATCTAGAATATGTCTTACATTTTGTCTATGTGGAGTATACCACTTATCTTACCCTTATTTGACTGGATCTATACTATTTGGTGTCTAGTGTGTTACTGCCGGGATAATTTATCCTTAAATCACTGGGACTTTGAACATAAATCAGGTTCTGTTTGCCATCCAGAACCCTTCTGTGGACTGCCTTGGTGTCATCTGTTTCTTCCCCCAAATCCTAATTACTGAGTAACTCAGGAGTCTCTGGGCTTAGTTAGCATCTAAAAGCGGCAAATGGGGGCGCCTGGGTGGCGAAGTCGGTTAAGCGACCGACTTCGGCCAGGTCACGATCTCGCGGTCTGTGAGTTCGAGCCCCGCGTCGGGTTCTGGGCTGATGGCTCAGAGCCTGGAGCCTGTTTCCGATTCTGTGTCTCCCTCTCTCTCTGCCCCTCCCCCGTTCATGCTCTGTCTCTCTCTGTCCCAAAAATAAATAAACGTTGAAAAAAAAAATTAAAAAATAAATAAATAAATAAATAAATAAATAAATAAATAAAAGCGGCAAATGGATAAAACCAGGTCAGGGGAGGCACTAAGTGTGCTAATGAGGAAGACATAGGTAGTAGGTTTCTTGAGCAAATACTAATCCACATAGACAACCTAAATTAATGGATTTGGATGATTTTCTTGTGTCTTTGTGATCCACAGAGGAATCTACAAGGACAACTTAGAATATGTTCACACAAACGTAGCTTTGAAATAAAGAAGCGTTTTTTTTTTTTTTATTTAAAGTTAATTTATTTATTTGAGAGAGAGAAAGAGAGAGAGAATCCTAAGCAAGCTCCACACTATCAGCATGGAGCTGGACGCAGGGCTTGATCTCACGACCATGAGATCGTGACCGAAGCTGGAATCAAGAGTCAGATGCTTAATTAACCATCTGAGCTGCCGGGAGCCCCAGAAATAAAGGTTTTTAAAATAGATTTTCCTTTAAATCTCAGAATTCTTCATTGGCCAGGGAACAGATTCTGAAATTTAAAGGTAGGGCTGTGTACCTGATTCCTTTGAGGATTAAGATCTAATAAAAAAAAAAAAATCTTCATTTGTATCTGCCACTGTGCTGAGAACTTTAGCCGTAGAGAGAGAAAAATCAGGGATCGCTTCCAGACATAGATGTCTATTATTCTACGTTATGTAATTCTGAGATAAGACTAGGTATTAAATAGAATTATATCTATCTGTTCACATAAGACTCAGCTAATCTTTCGTTTTTAATTCATAGCTTTCTGTTACCAGACATCCTTTTGGTTTCTTGCTCATGTTTAGTCATTGTATGGAACTGCTTGCCAATTTCTAAAATGAACTTTCCTAAAAAATAAAACTTAAATCTTGTTTGCAGAATGTTGTGCCAGATGCTTCAAAATACTGTGGACCTTACAAACCACCTAGTATCTTAAAGCAAGATGGTCCTACCTATAAAGAAACAGGAGATAATTACAGTCATGATACAATTGGTAATTTGCCTTTTATATAACTTTTATGGTTAAAGTTCAGCCATTTTTTTTTTAATTTTACTTTAGAGAGAGAGAGACCATGTGAGCTGGGGAGGAGGCAGAGGGATAGAGATAAAGAATTTTAAGCAGGCCCCACACTCAGCTCGGAGCCCAATGCAGGTCTCGATCCCACGACCCTGGGCTCATGACCTGAGCTGAAATCAAGAGTTGGAGGCTTACCTGACTGAGCCCCTAAGGTGCCCCAAAGTTTGGCCATTTTTAATTGCCTTCTTGTAGTTCTTAACTTCTTTATCCCTATTTACAGTGCCAGATGGTGATTTTAACTGTTTTAACTGCTAAATAAGTGTGCACACACATTCTTTTCATCACATCTATTTACATTTTGGTAAATTACTTTATACAGGGCTCCTAAAATCTAGTGATTATCCACTTGTAGATATTTAAATCTTTATTTGATATTTGGTTGGGTTTTTTTGTAGTTTTTATTTATTCATTTACTTAAGTAATCTCTTTACCCAACATGGGGCTTGAAATCAGGACCTTTGGATCAAGAGTCACATGTTCTTCTGACTGAGGCAGTCAGGTGCCCCTATTTGATGTGTAGTTAGTTCTTTAATAATTTTATGTTGTTTGCCATATCTGAGCTATAATGTTGAAAATTTCCCTTATTCTGTATCAGTGATTTTTTTTGGAATTACCTTTGAAAGGTAACTGAGTAACTTGAAGAGTAAGGATATGGAAAGTCTACCAAATGATGCTGACACTGGGTTCTGAAACAGTACAAATGACACAGCCAGTATAAGTTTCAGTATTCCTGAGCTTCCTATTTTCTTCTACCTGAAATTAATGAATGAGGATATTTATATTACCAACAGTTCAATTATTTCTTTATACTTGAGGTAAACCTCAGAGTTGATGCAATGATTTTTTTTTTTTAACTTCTAGGCATGGTTGTAGTCCATAAGATGGGGCGTACTGCTGCTGGTACATCTACAAATGGTATAAAATTCAAAATACATGGGTTAGTGTTTCGAAAAGAACAGATCTCGCAAATATGTATTGAGTGTAAACCAATATGTGCAAGGTGCTAATGGGAGATGCAAAACATAAAGCACAACCCTACCCTCACAGCTGAGATAAGTAAATGTGAACGAAAATAAATTAGTACGTGCCAAGTGCCACAGGAGTGGGCGTCACAGCTAGCGATGCGGAGCTCAGGGATGGGAGTGGTGCCTGAGTAAGCCGGGCAGGCAGTTGGGGAGACCAGCAGAGAGATCCTGGGGACTGAGCCTGAGCCTCAGGAGGGGAAGGGAGCTTGAGTAGTACACGCTCGAGTTCAGGGCTCCCCCTGGAGGGGAGAGAAATAGCATGAATGTCGGGTACCTGGGAGGAGGACCGGAGCCAGATTTCAGAGAGTCCTGAGTCACTTTAAAGATTTCTGGATTTTGTTTTAAAATAGCAGAAAAACACTGAAGGTTTATTACAAGGAAAAACCTTGGTAAAATTTTGGCACATCAGATAGAAAGCAGGAGTAGATTATAGGTGAGGAAAACCAGTTTGAACCTATTGAGATAATCCAGAAATCTGATGATAAAGGATAGTAATAATTGAACAGTCACTGTAAATCTGTGCCGTCCTGATATATAACCAACTGGTATCCAATTCTTACATAATTCGGTTTATGGAAACCTTAGCTGAAAAACTAATGATAATCTTTGATCTGTGTGTTCTGATGAAGAATTTACTTAAAACGACCCTGAGTGGCGAATTAGAAACATCCCCTATTGTGGAAACCTCCCATAAAACAGTGTGTGAATTCACTCTTGGTCTCCTGTCCTAAATCACTGTGCTGTGCCCTCACACAGTCGAGTCGGAGATTCACCGATACCTGGAGCTGGTGCCTATGCCGATGATACCGCAGGAGCAGCCGCGGCCACTGGGGATGGGGACATCCTGATGCGCTTTCTACCAAGGTGTGAGTCCTCACATCTCTGACCCTTGGAGATCCTTAGGGGAGATGTTGTCTGTCAAGACAGAAAGTGATGGTTTGTGCCACACAGTCTGATTTTGTGGGTACCAGCCCTGCTTAGAAATCCTACCTCCACACTCTCCACCTATCATTTTTGATGATAATTTAAATTAAGTAATCATTGTCCTCTGAAATAGAATATTTCTTGCTTTACTTCACAGATGAGAACACTTATGATGCATTTAAATAATTTATGCAAGGCCACTGAGTAAAAGAAGGGTGATAATTGGCGATAAAAGCGGGGAAGTCAGTCACGGTGTGCAATTAATTACTGAAAGATGATCATTACGACTGGATGTTTTGCACATGCCCAGTACTTCCCCCACTGATTGTAGTCCCATTTCCTGTTTAAATAGAACCTCTCTTCTTTCTTTCTTTTTTTTTTTTTTTTATCATTTCTGGCTGTTGTTACTGGGTAGCAGTTACTCAGCCAGAGCCGAAGATAATAGTCCTCATCTGAAATTGAGGGACAGATTAGCTGAAAAGACAGACATGGGGTCAAGGTTTACTTCCTTTCGTGTTGATGCTTTCACAGGTGCTACCAACTTCTCTGTATGTATTTCATCACACATGTGACAGCTCGGATGGTTTTAGGTGTCTTAACTTCGCGTTAACACCCTTGGACTTTGTTCTGTGATGCTTAAGTTTCGCCTCTGTTTAAACCAGCTACCAGGCTGTAGAGTATATGAGAGGAGGAGAAGATCCGACCGTAGCTTGCCGGAAAGTGGTTTCAAGAATTCAGAAGTATTTTCCAAACTTCTTTGGGGCTGTGATATGTGCCAACGTGACCGGAAGTTATGGTAAGTTTTATGTGGAATTCGTATTTGTGTGAATTTGTAAATGTTGTTGCAAACATACGCTAAAAAATACTCTGGTGTATTTTTGCTGCAATACAATGGAAACAGGGACCGTATTGGGCAGGCACCAGGTAAATGTTAATTGTTGATCCGTCAAGACCCCCAGAGTCCTTAAATATACCTAAACCCCCCCCTTTGGTTGACTACTAGTGGTTATGACCTACTCTTTGGCTCTTAATTCTTATCTTTGACATTGGTCCTACGTCAGGTTTAGCTTCAGCTCCAGTACATGCTGAGATGGGCTAACTCTAGTCAGATGCTTTTATTAATTCGAGGTCGATAGGGACAAATTATCTTCCCTGCTTCTTTTCCATTCATTATATTAATGTCTCAGTCATTTAGACCTTCTTGGGGCTCCAAGATACAAAATGTATTACTAATTAGTAAACCAAAGAAGTTGGCAGAATTATTGTTGCACAGCATTTGAGGCATGTCCTTTGCTTCATTAACTTTCTATATGAGCCTATCAGCGTTTCAAAGTGTTTCAGGATCAACCACTGCTGCTTCTCATTAGTGCATTTTCAGATGGGGAAGAGATACAGCTTACTGATCAATATAACTTATTAGGTTAGGCTGCTTATTATTGTTCTTTGATCTTTTCCTTCCCACAGTTCTGTATTTGAAAAACTTGTTTGAGGAATTCCTTATTCTTTTTTAAGTGCTGAGATACCAAAGTCAATAGACGTTATGGGGGGGCGCGGGAGAAGGCTTTACACTTAAAGTAAGTCGGTTTGATTGATTCGGTGTTAAGAAAGAAACCATAGAAGGCTCAGAGTTGGATTTAACAAGATGTAAAAATGACAATTATATAATGGTAGATGAATTTAAAATTGACTCGTTCCTTAAATTATTGGCATTAGAAGAGGCCCCTGCAAGGTGTTTGCGGGGGGGGGGGGGGTGGCGGGGAAGAAGCCCCCTATTGCCATAGGGGTGTGTGGCTGGTAGGGCAGCAGGGAACCGCGTCAGTGAGGCTAACTGGATTAGACACAGAGTGTCTTAACAAAGAGCTCGTCTCGCTTTGCGTGGGAGTAGGAAAGTAGGAAAGAGCAGGGAGAAAGGGGAGGGGAGGATTAGGAATGGATCATGGTCACGTCCTAGTGGCTAGGGAAATAAAATGTGAAGCCCTTGCCTAAAAAAAATTATTTTTTTGCCAAGAAAAGGATATGAAAACAAAGTAGTGGTAGCAATGACCGCGTGCGTGCCTAGAGTCCCAGATCAGCCTGTATTCTGAGGTTCAAAGAGATGGCCTTCTCTCACGGACCGCCAGCTAGTCCGTGCACAAAGCATGCTTCTGCGTGGCTCTGTTCACGTTGGGTTCACCACCGCCACCGGCAAGGCGAGGAAGCTACGTGTGTATTGGCCGTACTCACGTGCGTTCTGTTTACCCGGATAACTTTCTCTCTTCTTGGCCCCAGGTGCCGCTTGCGGTAAACTTGCAACCTTTACTCAGTTTAGTTTCATGGTTTATAATTCTCTAAAAACTCAGCCGAGTGAAGAAAAAGTAGACTGCATCTAATCCTTCTCGTCTGTCAACATCTCTGTTTAAAGAAGAAAGAAACAAAGGCTGAAGAGGTCACGCACCGTCCTCATCTCACGTGCCTGGTGTAGCCTACCTTCTCTGTGTAAGAGAAGCGCAAAAATAAACGTGCGCTGAATTAGCACTTGCGGTTTCTACATCGGAAACGTTTTTGATGATCTTTTAATCTAAGCTTTGTATATGCCCTGAACATGAATGTGTGTGTGTGTGTGTATTTTCTGTATGTTTAAATTTTAAGTGATACTTGGATCTCTGCTCAGTGTTTCAAGACATTGCATCTTTGGGGATTAATTTCCATAGTGACATATTGAGGCCAAAAGGACTAATGGGTGTTTGGATACTTACAGTAATTAGAATACCCAAGTTTTTAGACCCTAAGAACAACCTAACAATGAATCACAGCATGATTAGTCCTGATTCACTTTCATTACCTTACAGTGATGGGTCTCTTATCACTGATTATCAGTTTTACATAATGCTCCCTACTGACTGGAAGAGGAAACAATGCTGTTAATAATAAAGTTGATTTTTGCATGTATTCGAAAATATTGGGCAGTCTTCTGATGAGCAACTGTGTTAATTTTTTTTCTTTTTCTTTTCCTTTCCCCCCTCTGATGGAGTTCTTAGCGTGTGAAGTTTTTTCTCCAGAAAAATCTCTGATCTTTTAGCTACTGATATCTAGTATGATAATTTGTTCTGAACATGTTTTCTGGCACTTGATTGATACTGTGATGTTACGAATCTCATGTGTAGAGGTTGGTGATGGCACTTAGAAACAGGCCATGGAGCACGTGGGTATCTCGGATGAGCATCTGACTGTGGCTCAGGTCATCATCTCACAGTTCGTGAGTTCGAACCCCACGTCGGGCTCTCTGCTGACAGCTCAGAGCCTGGAGCCTGCTTCGGATTCAGTGTCTCCCTCTCTTGCTACCCCTCGCCTGCTTGCTCTCTCTTTCTCTCTCTCAAAAATAAACAACAACAACAACAAAAGAAATAGGCACTAAAATGGCGTCTAGCTTGGTATTGTTTTCGTCAGCATTCAGTCAGCTATCTGACAACAAGAGAGGTGCACACGTGCCTTTCTAGCATCATCTTTTCCTTCAAAATCATCATCTTTTACATCGGGAGTCATTCTTAAACCTGTATGTACAATATTCTTCTCAAATCGTAGTATATCTGCTCTGATCTTTTTCTGTACTCATCGTAATATGCAGTGCTCTTTATAACTTACTTAAGGCTAGAAACCTATAGTTTTCAGAATGCTTTCAGGTCACTTGTTCTCAGACCTGGCCTGTATAATTGCCTGGAGAACCTCTTCACAAACACCCTCAGCTCGAGCTGTGAGAACCTGACTAACGGCATCTTGAACCGATCTGCCTTGAGGACCTGTGTGTGACCCGAAGACTTCTGGAACAGAGTTCCCCCCCCCCCCCCCCGCCAATACACACACACACACACACACACTTTTTTTTGTACAGTCACACCTTAAAGTACATCCTTGGGGCAAAACATCCTTGATCTGCTCTGGAGATGGGACCACGATGCTTAAAGATTTCCTTCTGGGTGATTCCCCCAGCCACTAGGGCTGTAAAAAGCAGTTTTCCAGGAGGTGGGGTTGTGAACCTCTGCTTATCTTGCAGCTTCCCAAGATACGCGTCTGTCCCTAAGTCCCTTCAATAAACCATTTCTTGTCAAGCTGGACTTGGCAGCCTTTTTCTTCGGTCTTATGGTGGCTTTGGCCTTTGGAGGTCATTCTGCAAATACCTCCTTTTCATGGGACACTAGCCCACCAAATCAGAGTCTTTACAAATGAAAGTCTGAAATCTGGAATTAGCAGCGACCAATGGGAACTTGTAAACTAAGAGTGAAATAATCCTACAGCTTTACACTCACAGACCAGAAGAGAAAATCTTAACTTTTGACGGTTCTCATGAGGTATGGGGATTTGTGTAAACCTGACACTGAGCCTTGGAACAGGGAAAGGATGCCAGATTCAAACTTGCAGAATGTTTATGTTAAGGTGGGACCCCTGTTTTGTGTGGTGGCTATCTGTTCACATTTTAGGTAGCCGGGTGCTACCAGCAGAAAAATGGGAAGTCTTGGGGCGCCTGGGTGGCTCAGTCAGTTAAGCGTCCGACTTCAGCTCAGGTCACGATCTCGCGGTCCGTGACTTCGAGCCCCGCGTCGGGCTCTGTGCTGACCGCTCGGAGCCTGGAGCCTGTTTCGGATTCTGTGTCTCCCTCTCTCTCTGACCCTCCCCCATTCATACTCTGTCTCTCTCTGTCTCAAAAATAAACAACCGTTAAAAAAAATTAAAAAAAAAAAGAAAAATGGGAAGTCTTTATGACCTATCATTCCCCAGCAAATTAGGAGTTTAGCTGATAAAAACAACCCACTTATGTTTTTAAAAAGTATTTTTTCGGGGCACCTGGGTGGCTCAGTTGGTTGAGGGTCTGACTTGGGCTCAGATCATGATCTCATGGTTTGTGAGTTCAAGCCCCATGTCAGGCTCTGCACAGAGCCCGCCTCGGATCCTCTGTCTCCCTCTCTCTCTCTGCACCTGCCACCATTCTCTCATTCTCTCTCTCTCTCTCTCTCTTTGTCTCAGAGATAAATATTAAAAAAAAATATATTTACTCTTTCACTTTTCTTCTTCCTGATGGAAATAATTTCCCTGTATATCTCATGTAGAAAGACAAATAGAATTAGCTTTGGAAATACTATTTTTAGGTTCTAGATTTGAATACCGTATTATTTCAATGCTGCAGATGTGTTCTCTTTTCTTTTGAAAAGTTAGAAATGCTTTGTTGTCCCTGGTGATGTGCACAGAGGGAGCTCACCTCTTTGATGATGAGCTTCTGGTTAGCAGCGTTCCCTGGGGTTCGCAGGGAAGACACGTGGGAAACTAGTGCAATAGCACAGTGTGAAGAGAGAATCGTGAGCCAATCATAAATGGAACTTAGAACTGGTGAAACTTGGTGAAAGCGAGAAAGTGCGTGGGCCGGCAACCCTGGAAACGTTCATCATGACCTAACTTTTTATGGCAAACAGTAGTCGGGGGTTTGCGTCACATCTATCCTGGCTGTGCCTCTGTGTAGGTGCGAGGCTATCAGGTGCTTGGGGTCAAGGTAAGATCAGACTGCAACACTTTGTCTCCATTCTGCCAGGTTGGCTTTTTGTTTTTGTTCTGTCTTTGACCCCACAGAAAATGTTCTATTCTTTGCCTATTACTGTCTATTTCTACTTAGGAGAAAATAAATTGTCCTAGCACACACACGGTTAGTCACCTTGAAGTGTTTCTGAGAACCTAAACGCTGCCACTTGGATTTCGTTAGTCAGGTTTTCTATACTGTGTGGATACAAAGAGTTACACACACCCTTCCCACCACCTCATTCTGTTCCTGCCTCTTCCGCTCTTGACTTTCAGCTTTCCTTTCCTGTAAGGTTTCTAACATAACAAAGGAGTTTCCTGGGCTTTAACTGGGGCATTATCAGCTCAGTTTAAAAACAGCCATCAGAAAAACAAAGCATTGTGGTGTCAACAGTCTCAAAGTTTCTTGATTGTTACCCTAGGTGAACAAGACTCAGCTGTTTGGTATTTTTTAGCACAACAGGTAAAGAGGAAAACCTTAGCCACAACTAGGTAATAAAGATGTTGGTAATTGCATCTTCATTTATTTACTTTGATTAATCCCTGGAATAACTTTTTTTTTTTTTAAATAATGGGGCAGCAGGGGCACCAGGGTGGCTCAGTTGGTTACACATCCAACTAGATTTCAGCTCAGGTCATGATCTCACCTGTAAGATGGAGCCCATGTGGGATCTGCTTCAGATTCTCTCTCTGTCCCTCCCACCTCGCACTCATAAATATAGATAGATAGATAGATAGATAGATAGATGATAGCCTCCCACCTCGCACTCATAAATATAGATAGATAGATAGATGATAGACAGATAGATAGATAGATATAGAAAGACAGAAATAAGCCTTTGTGACTGTGAACCAGAACAAACTACCTTCTTCTGACTGATATGTAAAATATGCCTAAGTAGTTGAAAAGTTTTATGGAGGTTATTAAACTTACTACAAATGAACTGTTTAAAAGACAAAAGGAGTTAAAAAAAACCAGACAGAAAATACCTAGAAAGATATCGGTTAGAAATTAATCAAGAAGTTAAAGGCATTGCTGGGGAGGAAGGTTATGGATGGCTTTGTTAAGAATTCCCTTATGTGTTTAAGAAGCCTATATGTGTAGTTTGGTTCCAACTATGACATTCTAGAAAAGACACAAGGATGGGAACGGTAAAAAAGATCAGTGGTTGTCAGGGATTAGGGAGGAGGGTGGGGTGAACAGGCTGAACAAAGGATTTTCAGGGCAGTAAGACTACTCCGCATGATACTACAGTGGTGGACATGGGTCACTGTGCATTTGTCCAAACCTACAGGACATAGAACACCAAGTGTGACCCTCATGGAAACTACTGGACTTTGGGTGACAGAGGTGTAACAAATGTCCCATCCTGCTGCAAATGTTGACGGTAATAGGGAAAGATGGAACGAAATAGGCTGAGAGGGAAAGGTCAGGACCTGAGGTCCCAGGGTGGGGAAAAACACCTAGGTTGGAACAACGCTGGGAGGGTCTGACCACAGCAAACCCCCCAGGTGTAAGGTTCCTCTTGAGAATGTAACAGACACCACCCACTGCCCCACAGGTTCTCCTCAGGAATTTGACAAAAGACCTGATTAAAAATAAGTAGTGGACCACAGAACACATGGCCCCACAAGGAATGATATGGCCATAGACCAGCCCCCATACAATGGAATCGAGCCAGTCAGGAATGGGCAACCCAGCCCCTAGCACCGACAAGCCAATAGGGGTAGAACCTGAGAAGGAAAGAGAGGGAAGGGAAGGGGGTGCTGACCTTAGAAAACCAGGACTTGCCTAGACTTGTGAGTACTCACCTTCAAATCCCCCGCTTTGTAAAGAGCACGTTCCTACTCTTCTTCCTTTCTGATCCTGTACTCTAATAGTGTCCACCTCCTCATTCTTCAAAGCAGAGAAACAACGAACCCCGGGTGTTGGGGTGAAACATCGTGCAACAGTAGGGGAAGCCAGGCCTGTGTGGGGAAAGGGCTGTTAACGGAACTTTGTGTACTTTCTGCTCAGTTTTGCTGCGAACCTAAAACTGCTATAAAAAATTGAAGTCTGAAAGGAAACAAAATGCAAATACTGTTTTTAGTAACAAGGAAGAAAGCTCAAGTTTTGAAGGTCTTGAATGTGACTATGGGCTGGAGTCTTATATAATAATAATCTGCATTGGGGCTCTCACGGGTGGGGGGGGGGGCTCTGTTGGTGAAGCATCCGACTTCGACTCAGGTCATGATCTCGCAGTTCGTGGGTTGGAGCCCCACGTTGGGCTCTGTGCCGACAGCTCAGAGCCTGGAGCCTGCTTCAGATTCTGTGTCTGCCTCTCTCTCTGCCCCTCCCCTGCTTGTGTTCCGTCTCTGTCTCTCAAAAAAAAAAAAAAATAAATAAATGTTAAGAAAAACTTTTTTAAAAACAATAAACATTAAAAAATAGATAAATAGGGGCGCCTGGGTGGCGCAGTCGGTTAAGCGTCCGACTTCAGCCAGGTCACGATCTCGCGGTCTGTGAGTTCGAGCCCCGCGTCGGGCTCTGGGCTGATGGCTCAGAGCCTGGAGCCTGCTTCCGATTCTGTGTCTCCCTCTCTCTCTGCCCCTCCCCCGTTCATGCTCTGTCTCTCTCTGTCCCAAAAATAAATAAATGTTGAAAAAAAAAAAATAGATAAATAGGGGCGCCTGGGTGGCGCAGTCAGTTAAGCGTCCGACTTCAGCCAGGTCACGATCTCGCGGTCCGCAAGTTCGAGCCCCACAACAGGCTCTGGGCTGATGGCTCAGAGCCTGGAGCCTGTTTCCGATGCTGTGTCTCCCTCTCCCTCTGCCCCTCCCCCGTTCATGCTCTGTCTCTCTCTGTCCCAAAAATAAATAAACGTTGAAAAAAAAAATGAAAAAAAAAAAAGATAAATAAATAATAGCCTGCATTGATTCAGCACTGAACAATACTGAACAATTTTATGTGTGGTGTCGTTTTATTCTACCAAAAACTGATTAAGGAAGATAATACGAGTATTCTGAGTTTTGATATTTTACATGCACTGACTACAACCCTCTCAGGCAGGCATAGCGCTGGCTTCTGTTCTGGACTATTCTTTTCAATGTTTCTAAAGCAAAACCTTGATTGAGACAGTGTCCCTTTCCCAGGCAAGGGGCAGTTTGCTTGCTGTCCAGCATAATAAAAAGAATCTCTCTCTTTTTTTTTTTTTTTAAGGCAAATGTTAGGCAGATTTGCTTGCAACCTCCTTATAAAAACGTGGGTTTCCTGAGCTTGAGTTTCCTCGGTTGTGATGCAGGCTTACTGTGTGCTGTGCCCACCCGAGCCCACTGCTCTGTACCCTCACCGGACCTAGGAGGGACCTGAATAGGAAGATCATGCTGTTTGCTGTGCTGTATAAGCAAGCAAGTCCTTTGTCTCTGACCCAGTATCTCTTGTCTTCTGCCAGCTTCCATGAAATTAGCAGGCTACCTTGTTATCCGTCAAGTAGGATGAGATCTCCAACTCCACAATTCTTGGCACTCTGTCAACAGTTATTAGTAGGAAATCCCTTATTTTGTTATTATTCCCTGTCTGTTGTCTATTTGCGGTAAATGATTATAGACCTGCAGTTAAGTTGAAGGACAAGGAATGTAGTTTCACAAATGCAGACTCTAAAGAATTGTTTTACAAAGGCCAAAGACAACCGTCTGAAGCTGTTCACGCAAAAAATGTTAAAGTGGTTGTGATAAAATTTCAAAAAGATTCCTTATTCTATTCAGGAATCCCATCTGAAACCCTAGATATTATCATTTCTTTAAATGAAATAATCAAATTCTACTCAGGGATCTCGTCTACAACCCTAGATATTATCATTTTTTTAAAGAAAACAATCAAAGGGATGGTAACTAATATAATTCAAATTATAACAAGGCATACAACTAAATAACACATACCAAATAATGGATAGATAAATGATACTTCAAGAGTCCCTCCCTGTTAAAATTGTTATAGATCTTGAAGTACTCTTCTAGGATACTGACCTAAAGTTGCTAGAAATATACATGTACACTATATACACACAAACAAAAAAAACATGTCTATTTCCAACACCAGCATTTACTCAAGTGATTGCTTTTGGTTTCAGAAGGCAAATAGGCATAATGTATTTTAATTGAGATATTATACAGAGTATAATATACTTTTCAAGCCCATCATTTTTCCTTGTTGAACTCCTTTTTAAAGTGTCATTACATCTGATGCTTGGTGATTGAATTTGGAGCTATGGACATAATTGAAGTCATTTAGTATCTTAACAGTTTCATTAAATTCATTTGAATAAAAACTGGTGACATATAAATATATATCTTAATTGGATGCTAATTATGAAGATAAATTAAGACCTATTTATGTCATTTTACTGGCATTTTTAAAAAAGAATCCTAGACCTTTGAAAAAGCTTCCAAAAAGACATATTTAAAATTTTTACTTGTTTTCTTGAATATTATGCTGTTTATGATTACTCAGTATAATTCCAACCCCTGTCTTAAGAAGTTAAAATGAGATAACGAGGTCTACAAAAAAATATAATTGCTTCTGGCTCATATGTGCCATATGATGTTTCCTACCCAACCCAGGCTCAGCCAGCAATGTGCCAATGGAGTGCACACCCATTTGAAGAATAAAATAATCAAAATAAAAAATGAATATAATGGGGGACACCTGGGTGGCTCAGTCAGTTACACATCCGACTTCAGCTCAGGTCCATGAGTTTGAGCCCTGCGTTGGGTTCTGTGCTGAGAGCTCAGAGCCTGGAGCCTGCTTTGGATTCTAGGTCTCCCTCTCTCTGCCCCTCCCCCACTCATGCTCTGTCTCTCAAAAATTAATAAATGTTAAAAAAGATTTTTTTTAAGTAAATGGATAGAATGGAACTTAAAGCTGCCACGATCAAACTTATTTGCTTCTGAGTTAAAGGGACAGGAAGTTATTTATAGTTCTAATGCATGGACCGTGCACGAAAAAATGGGTCAACTGATTTGAACTTGGGACCTTTCTATGCTGCATTAGATGTGCCTGCTCATTTATTTTCTTTAATTAAAATGTGGTTCCTATAATGTGGATGGTGACATAATATTTATGAGAAAATCAGATCTAAGCGTGGATGTAGAAAAACAGAGTCACTTCCAATTGCTAGCAATCTACCTCTATTTTTTTCTAACTTAGGTAAAACCCTTCACCACCATCAGTGTCAAAATACTTTCCACTCCTAAGTAAAACCAAAATCATTTGCCTTCCTATTTTGTTCTGCTCATTGTAATTAAGGCCAAATGAAAATTAAACCAAAGATGAGTTCAGAATAAAAGTAATATCAGACAATCGAAGCTCCCTCAATTCAGTTCTAGTGAGGCTAAAGCAATATATGGGATCCCACTTTTACCAGTGGGGCCAACTGTTCGATCATTAATACCTTGCAATCAGCCATGGTGGGAGCAGGCATACCACACCTGTCAGCAAACACTACTATTAGGACTTGTTTTTCCCTCTGGAGAAACTGTTTACTAGCACACCATTGGCCAGAAGCATTTTGAGATCCTGTAGCATATGCAGCACGCGCGCGTGCGCGCGCGCACACACACACACACACACACACACACACACCCCATCTTAGAAGAACTCTGGAACCGGATTGTTTGCGTTCATACTCTGCCTCTATCACTTACTAGCTGCAGGCTGTTGAGCAATTAACTTACCTTCTTTGCGCCTGTAAAAAGGGAACGAGGACAATAATAGTAACTACCTCACAGGACCGTTTTGGGGGACTCGTCTAAAGTATTTAGTGCCACACGCAGAAGGTGCTCAGTAAATGTTGGCTGGGATTATCATTGTTACCCAGACCGGAGCAAGAAATTAGATTCTGAAGAGTATCTTTGGGCAAGTGTATCTGATAGAGGCCACGTAGTCTCACCGGCCACCATTTGTGTCCTACTGGGCTCCTTACACCCTGATTCCCTTGTCCTCCATATGCTGCTAGAAACTGCACGAACACACAGGTGTGGCGCCAGCTCCCTGCCTGGGACAGCCAAGATGGCACTCACGCACACCTGCACACTTCCCTTCCTCGTCCCCACTGCATCCTCCCTACAGGTAAAGAAACCCGGAGCAGGAAGCGCCTCAACGAAACGTGTTCCTGAGCCCGCTTACTCAACGTGTGAAATTTCGCTTACGGGTGACTGGTTTATTTCTCAATTGCTGCCTGGTATTCAAAGACTGGCTTCTCATACCCCCTTCATGTTTAAGACCTTTTCAGGAGCTTACAAGTCAAGATGCTCATTTCCTCTCCCTCTACTACTTTGAAATGACTTTGAAAAGGAAGAGGAAGAGAAGGAAGCCCATAGTGTCAAAGGAAACGCAGGGGGACAAGTGGAAGAGGTTTTGGAAATTTGGAAGACGGAAGAGCGATGTCAAAAGATGTAGAGTGAAGGAGGTTATACGCAGATGTGGTGTAGAAGGACTGGCGTGCTCCCAAAACTCTGAAAAGGGGAAGAAATCAGAAATGTCAGGAACGACAGCGCACCCGCGAAATATAGAGTTAAAAACAAGCGGACCTATATAGACCCCTCGCAAGCTCCCTGCCACGCGCACACACACCCCATTCCCAGCCTGCCAAGCAGGGCAAAATAAAAGGAAGCCTTGTTTAAAAGGGAGTAGGAGGCCACAAGGCCGATGCCTTAGGCTTACCTCTGCTGCCCTCTGATCTGCCTCCCCACATAACGATGGAATTACGCAAGCACTGTTGTTGATTTTCAGCTATTAGAATCATTTAAGCCTTAGCTTTTCCTTCCACAACACCACACACACACACACACACACACACACACACACCCCCTACACACCTTGAACGAACGTGTGCGCAGAACTAGAGAAGCTAGTGTTAGGGTTGGAATCATCATGTCAACTTCTGGAACCACACACAATTTTAATATGGTTAAAGATTAGACTAACTGGATACTTGCGTACATGGGTAACAGTACGATTAAATAGAAATAACAGAAGATGGGCGATGGAAAGGGGAAGAAAGATCAAATAAAGGAGAGGGAGATGAACAGTCTCATCTCACAAAGCAGAAAATCGGAACACTGTCGGTAGGAAATTAAACAAGAAACAAAGGCATAAATGTTTATAAGTAACCAAGAAAGAAGCTATAATATGACTGCAGTGATTTAAGTACAGTGAGAGATACAAAACCTGCATCATCTAAACTTGATCAATCATAGAAGAGGCAGAAATATCACTCCCCCTTAATGACGTGGAAGTAACCACCACTGGGTGTGGAAATAGGACAAAGGAAGATCACGGATGCTTCCATGATAAGCCTTCCCCTGCTAGAATCTTTAAAAAGTATTTCTATTCAGCTCTAGCTCTCTCTCTGTCTTTTTGATAATATATGAGAGCTCATTAGAGTTCACTTTGTAAATATAAAACACGGTTTGCAGGATTCTAGTTTTAAAAATGAAATACACGAATGAGATCCCCAAGTCGATCTCCCATATTTTGGAGATGAAGAGTCTGAGCTTAAGAGAGAAGTGAGTCATAATTCAGAGAGAAGGCCACATAGCTAGTCAGTGTCAGGCACATGTCACCTGTCTCTACCTCTGACATCCAGGCTTATCCTGCAACCGCTACAGTTAATTTTGCTCTTGGGGAATCAGGTATTTCATTTCTTTCCCCTTCTTCAGCAGTATCAGTAAATTATAAGGTTCGCAAATTCTAAATCAGATATGACACCAGATAACCTCCAATATCTTCACGAGATTCTTAAGAAATTAGATCCCAGGTAAACTGATAACCCCAAGTGTCCACATTCTCTTAACAAATTATGCTGTTCGGTCAATATTCCATGTTCTTGGTGGGTTACTAGGGAATATAGTTCAGGCCACCGTAACGAAAAACCCTAGAATGGGTGGCTTAAACAACAAGTACCTGTTTCTCATTTCCGGAAGGTGGGAAGTTCCAGGAGAAGGTGCCCGCAGATCCAGGATCTGGTGATGCCCCGCCCCCTGGTTTCCAGATGGCAGGCTTCCTGCTGTCCTCTCACAGGGAGGACAGAAGAGTAGAACCACGCTCTCTTGTGACTCTTTTATGGGTATTAGCACCTTAATTAACTGAGTGGAACCTTCACAACCTCATCTAATCCTGGTTACTTCCACAAGGTTCAACTTCCCAATTCCATTAAATTGGGGACTGGATTTCAACACACGAATTGTAACAGGAGGAGGACACGTTCGGTTCATAACACTAAGCTTCTAAAACTTTAATTTGTATACAAAATTACAGACATGGAAAATAAATTCACTCAATCTCTGATTCTGATATTTGGAGGCACAGAGGACAAGTCTATATTTTGAATTGTGATTAGAGAACCTAAAGCCACTTACTAGGGATTATTACCCTTGGGGTAATTAAATACACACACACACACACACACACACACACACACACACCCATCTTGTAAGATAATTTGTTTGAATTATCTGGCATCCTTGGCAGTTTAAAGTAATATGCAGGGGCGCCTGGGTGGCGCAGTCGGTTAAGCGTCCGACTTCAGCCAGGTCACGATCTCGCGGTCCGTGAGTTCGAGCCCCGCGTCGGGCTCTGGGCTGATGGCTCGGAGCCTGGAGCCTGTTTCCGATTCTGTGTCTCCCTCTCTCTCTGCCCCTCCCCCGTTCATGCTCTGTCTCTCTCTGTCCCAAAAATAAATAAACGTTGAAAAAAAAAAATTAAAAAAAAAAAATAAAAAAAAATAAAGTAATATGCAAAAAAAAAAAAAAAGAAAAAGAAAAAAACTCATGATACTATTTACCTGTTTACCTCTTCTGCTAGATCTGGTTCATTTTATAAAAACATTTTTTAAATATTTATTTATTTTGAAAGAGAGAGAGCGTGCGCCCGTACGCGCAAGCGGGGGAGGGACTGAGAAAGAGGATCCCAAGCAGGCCCCACGCCCAGCACGTAGCCCAACTCAGGCTCGATCCCAGTGAGACCACAACCAGAGCCGACATCAAGAGTTGGACGCTCAGTTGACTGAGCCACCTAAGCACCCGTCATTTTATAAAAACATTTAAGTAGATATTGCCGCCTCGGGGGCCTTGTTTATCCAGATGTTGGTGCTGGAAGTGAATAAAGAGCGGAAACACCAGAGACACATAATCATCTGATCTTTTACCACTACAGGGAGACCCTCCACCATCACACCACCCCTAATTCCCTAGAGGATCCTACCTGTTCTCAGAGGAATTAATCATCAAAAGAAGATGCAAACAGCGTTGTTTAGCGAGATCCAAACTCGACTAAGCTGTAGAGGAGTTTAGGCTGAATCAGCCTTTCTGAATTAATTAGAATCTCTCCTGGTTTGGCCTGGAAACCAACCTACACCGCCATGGTGATCCTGGCTTCAAAGGTCTCCATGGGGTTGGTTGAGGCCTTTGCTGATTCTGCATGGCAGGCCAGTCCTGCCTCCTTCCTTGCCCTTCCGGGAGCTGTGCAGGGCTGCCTTCTGGGTCTGGACACAGGCTCTCCGTGTGTTGGCACCCACCCGGGTCTGCTTATTCCTTCACATTACCTGCCCCGCCACGGACATTTGCACTTCTGATCCCCACCGTGGAGGAACCGTCATGGTCTCCTTCCATTACTTATTTGTCTCTCAGGCTTTGAACCGCTATACTTGAGCTACACTAAAAAAGCGTCAACTGAAAGTCAGAAAACACAAAGGCTGGACTCCAGAATTCCATACAGAAGGGAAGGGCTGATGGGTAATAGGGGGGTGCCTTTCAAACCATCGTTTGGCATTGAGACCTGTTCAAACTCAGCTCTGCCATGATCTAGTTATGTGTTCCTAGGCTTTTAATGTCTAAGCCTTAGGTTTCCACAACAGAACTCGTGAGGTAAACTAGAGGCTGGCTACTCTGAGTACAGCCCCCAACCAAACACCATCGGCATGATCTGGGAGCTACTGAAAAAATGCAGGATCTCAGGTCTCACCCAAGGCCCAGGGGCTCAGAACCTGCATTTTCACAAGACCCTCAGCTGACTTATGTGCACATCAGCATCTGAGCGAGATATGCCACGTTCCCTCCCTGATGAATCAGCCTCGTGAATTTGAGAAAACACAACGCTGGGATTTGAGCGCCTGAAATTGGAACTCTTTTTCTGCTACCACAGTATCTATGTGCCATTGGAGAAACGACTTGACTTCTTCGCATCTGTCAAATTAGGGATATTACTACACGTTTTACGAGGCTGATGCGGTGACTATAAATTATGAAGCACCCTACCACGATGCCTGGCATACAACAGGAATTGAACACATTTTAATTCTCCTTCCTTGCTGGCTCTCTCCCGCAGAACCAATATTTTATGAATCTGCGGATCTTATTTCCTGCCACAGACTCCTATCCTAGCGCCTTTGCCCCCAACTGAAAAAGAAACTAAAGTATCAAATCTTGCAAAAGTCACGCAAAATTCTAAAAGCTAACAGTTACCAGGTGGCGGCGAGTGGAAGAGTGGAATGAACCGAGGCCTTCATATGCAATACCTCCTAGGCATAAACTAGCTTCTCCCTCTACTGCCGTCAGTGCAGCGAAGAGACAATCAAGCTAACATTTTTGTTTGTCAAACTACCAAATTGATGCTGTTGCTTGGGGGCAGGGTGTGTGGATGCCCGGAGCGCTGTCTCAGAACAGGGCAATTGTGGACCCAGTTACCTAGTTCGTGCTTTTAGTCTTTCAAAGTAACCCCGAAGAAATCTGTTTATTCTTAAGAGCTGTTAGGGGAGAGAAATGTCTCCCAAGATACCCTTTTTAAGGCTGTTCCATCGTATTTTGAGGTGATATGTTTTGTCTTTTACTGAATACGTTGTTATTCAAAAATGCTCACTTATCTTTTACACTCTTCATTTTGAATTCAACTACACTGTGACTTTTCTGTAAATCTTTTATGAACAAGGTCTCTGGTGGGTCCTCTTTAATTGGTTAAGGGTGATCAGCAGAGAGCATTGTCAAAACTCCAGACAGTGTTTCTTTTGAAACTCGGGGCACCAAACTTTTCCTGGGATAAGATGTCTGGATGTAGATAAAAACCAACCGTGCTGTCCTGCCCGCAAACACTACCTGAGCCTGACTTGTCAAAACAAGAAGGGCTTTCAAGTCCTCCACCGGCAGTCAGAGTTTAGAAGGGCTTTGTTTTTCAAAACTGAATTATTTGTGTTACGCTTCTGACAAAAGGGGTTGAAAGAAGGAAGGGGATCGGAGGTCTTTGCTAAGAACACATTCCTGTAGCGATTCTTCCAGGAAAGACTAACAGAAAGTATCAAATACAAAAACTTCTGAAGGCCTTCCTCCTGTCATCTTGCAAATCTGGACACAACTTCATTACCCGGTGGGAAGGAGGAAGCGTAAACACACACAGGCACCCACCTGTTACACGGACACTGTGCCCTGCTTTTTCTCCCCCTTCCTGGGTTATTGTCTGTTCCAGAGAATTCAGGTTTGAGTACATACTGGCTTCGTTCAAAGTCCTTCCCTGCCCTCTTCCTTCCACCCCTTCCTCAAATTTGTGAAGATATTCTCTATCCTTTCTCAGCTCATATCGCGACACGCACAGATGCTTCCCACGTTTTTCTGTGTACAGCTTTGGATGGTCCCACTGGCTAGTCGGACTAGAACTCCATTTGTAATTCAAGGTGTCCCTAAATACCGTAATAAACTTAGAAATGGCACTACAGTCAATGCTAGCATGTATATTTTAATTCTAAAGCCCCTATGCTATCGCACTTACGCATTAACTGAACTACTTTTTGTCTGGTGTGTAAACGTCATTTACTTAGCACAGACATTAAAGGCAACCTTACAGGGGGGAAAAATGAGCTATCTTTACACTGCTTTTAAAATCATTTTCAAGAAAAACTGGTATTCAAAATCAAGATTAAACGAAAAATTAAAACGTGGGCAATATTCTGCATGACTTCCTAAGTTATATTCGGGGAAAGCAAGCGGATTCTAGAATTACTGACATCATCCCGAAGATTCATTTCCTGCCAAGGTACTCAATCCAGACCTAACACTGCATCAGCGATTTCTCGATTCTGTATTCTTTTTGGTTTACCATTCTACTTCTCATCACTATTCTGCTGGACATAACATCCCTCTGCTGTTTAGGATATTAAAGAAAAAAAAATTTTTTTTTTGCCAGCTTTGAGAAGTTGTTTTGGTTGGATTGGCATAATTGCTCATCAGAACCACACTTAATTATATTACTTCTAACCTTGTCTTCGTCTTATTTGGGATTTACAATGCACTTACAGACGTCATGATATGTATTGGTCTTGCATTTTAGAAAAATCGTTGACAGTCCTCTGTATATCCAGGAAATCCATTAATCCCAGCACATCTAGATGTGTGTTTTCCCCAAACCTGCCTTCATCCGGGCAAGTCCTAGCCAGTGGTTAATAAGTAGGGCTTTCCCACAGAAAGCCTCTGCCGTGTGACAAAGAACTTTCTACAGGTAACGGAGGCAGAGCTGTCCACTCTAAACACAGACGCCTTCCTGGGAGTTCCTTTCCCTTCTTTTTGAGATTCTGATCTGCTTTGGGAGAATGGCTCACAGGGTCAGGGATAGTTGAAAGAATGTGCACGGGGCACAATTTTTATATCTCTCTTGCACCTAGGAGATTTTTCATAAGCCTGCTCAGAACCTCTCTGCTTGGTATGCAATACAGAAATAACGGGGTAAGTCTCTCATAAATTGAATTGATCTGACCATGGATTTGAAGTTACTGCCTTTCCCACTGAGTTAAAGCCAAATAGAGTTGCCTGCCCGGCCAGCTTTGATCAGTAGCGCGGTACTTTCCTCTTTCTGACTGAAATGCGTCCAGTCCCTAGCACTGGTTTTATTCAATGTTCTTGTTCACTTCACTGGAAATACTTTAACTCTGGCACCTGCTGGCTGTGAAAGTGATTAGGATTTCATGGGACCAGAGCGTTTCATTTCTAGTAAGACACACCACGGCCCATAAATTAATACAGGATTATGCTTCCGCATTTACTCTGCAGGCTTGTTTTGAACTGAAAAGGAAAGGCAATTGAAGGGTGAAGAAAAAAGGAGATGATCAGATGAAAAGTGAGCAGGTGTACAGAACCTGACGGTGCGCATTCGCGTAAGCGCTTTCTTAGGAGGGAACCAAGAAACTTGCTCCCTTTGCTCTGTGAATGCTGACGAGCATCATTCCTTCCTCTCAAAACCTGGCTCATCCTGCCGCCGGAAAACACCTTGCCCTGCGTCAGAATGTAGACGGGTCGTCCCCAATCCCTCTGCGAGCCAGAGCAAACGCTGCGGCCACAAGGCATCTGAGCCTCGCCTTCCAAGCACCCGCACCATCGTGCCAGACGTAGGGACATCAGACCCCCCAGGCCAGCAGACCCCAAGCTGAGTGCTCTCAGGTGACCTTGCCAACATCAAGGGGAGCAGGAGAATGGCCCCGCTAAGCTCCGTCTTAATTCCTATTCCCCGAAATAATGAGAGGAAATAAAAAATATTGTGGCAAGCAGCAGCCCAGGAGCCAGATTCGGCCCACTGACGGTTGTTGCACGGCCTGTGAACTAAGAGTGGCCCTTGCATTATTAAGTGGTTGCAGATAATCAAAGTAATGGTAGCATTTTGCGACACAAGGAAATCACACGGAGTTTAGCTGTCCTGTGCAGTACAGTCGTTCCGGAACACAGCCACGCGTGTTTATTTATTTATCTTTGAAAGAGAGAGAGAGAGAGACAGACAGAGCATGCGTATGAGCAGGGGAGAGGCAGAGAGGGAGGATAGAGAGAGAATCCCAAGTAGGCTCTTCACTGTCAGCACAGAGCCCAACACGGGGCTCCAACTCATGAACCCGTGAGATCATGACCTGAGTCCAAACCAAGTGTCGGATGCGCCACCAACTGAGCCACCCAGGCGCCCCTTAACTTCTGCTTTAAAGCACTAAGTTTTGCATTATTTTGTCACACGCCAATATGGATTTTGCAGATGGAATACCCAAGAAACACATTTCAATGTCACAGGTGATCTCTCAGCCTCATACCCACATAGTTAAAACTCAAGAGGAAGCCAAAAGCTGGAAAAAAAAAAAAAAAAAAAAAGAACTTTCTGAATGTTTCCCATTTGTTGTATACAAATGCAAACATTTTATTCCACTGGGAAACAGGATGGATGTAACATTTCACGGACTCCCACCATATTTGAGGCACTGCTCTGGGCCACGGGGATCTAAAGGTAAGGAAAAACCCATAAAAACTGTGCCCTCCTGGAGCTGACAGTCAAATGAAGAAGAAAAACAGCCATCGACCAATTCCACAACACAATCGGCAGTAGGTTTATCAAAATGATTGCAAAGGGTACTCTGATCACTATTCCACAAAAATCCGACCTCGCCTGACGACAGCCAAGTTTCCCCAAAGATGTGATACGTAAGTCAATATCATAATGGTAAGTCACAGTTAATTAGACAAAAGGTGGGAGGGTGGAGCGCTGAGAAATGCAGAGTTTTCCAGACTTTGAGAGCATGGGGAGATGTGTGTGACTGGTGACAAAGAGAAGCCCAAGATTGCGGGCCTTTGTGAACCGTCTTCCTTGTTTTCATTTGTATCGTAAGAGTCATTGAAGTATTTTAAGCAAGAGACATGGGGAAAGAGAAGGACCTTGGTTTAATGTTGTCAGATTCACATCTGGAAAATCATTTGCGTTTGTGGGAAAAACAGGCGACAGAAAGCAGGGCGGCATGCCCAGAATGGAGGAGAAAGGCTGGGTAACCAATGGTGGGAGCGTAAAAACAAAATCTCCTCACAACCCAGGAATCCTCTCCATGAAGTGAGCAGGGAAAGAAAATCCTTGTTACTGAGTAAGCGTTAAACCAGAGAGGGCTGCACATGGCGGGCAATCCGCTACGGAGTTGCCGAGGCAGAACGGGACCTCACTCTTGTATCCGGCTATTCCCCGGCACCGGCCACCAATCCTTAGAGAACTGGGACCCCCGCGTGGTTCGGCGACCCCAGGGGAAGATTCCAGCTGCATGGGAGACAGCAAAGATCATCACCATGGCAGCCACCAGGAACGAACGTCCCAACACTTCTGCCCACTGCAGCCACCACAGGGCGATATGCCTGCGTGCACCCCTCCACGGGTGCAGTGAAAGGGCCCCGTCCCCCCCTTCACAGAGGACAAATAGAGCAGGAGGCTTGGACAGGTGTCATATGATGCACACACTTGGCGTGAAGATCAATGGACCCTCGTGGAGCCCAAAACAAGGAAAGACAGTCCCACTCGAGATGATAAACCCCACACAGCTGTGTGGGCCCCTTAGGTCTCCGTGGAAGGTTCTAGCCCCCGGCCTGTTCCTGTGCTGCCAGAAGAAAGTGCGCACGAGCCTGCCTTTCCCAACAGCCAAGCAGACACAACCCATCACACACGGGTTCTCAGGATAAATAATTAGTCCTTCAGTGAGAGGACCGGCCAGCACTACTGGTTACACGGAGTCCAGCCTAACTTTACCGGTAACTGGGGGGAGACCACCCAGGCTCGCGAACTGGCTTCACCCAGGGGAAAAGAACACACTTCCCCGATCTTTTTGACAGGGGGTGGTTGCGCAGTTTGAAGCAAGGCACCCCCTAAAATCCTGTTCCTCCTTCCCCCACAAACCTGGAAATGGGGGTGCCGGTCTCTCTATAGGCTTACGTTTCAAAGAGATGGTTCCCAGGTCCTTTAGAAAGACACGCGAAATTGACCAAAGGCCCATCAAGTTTTCAAACAGAAGACCAAGGATGTACAAGTTGTCCAAAGGAAATGCGCTGAGAAGAGGAGAATCAGGCCTCTTGTTTTTCACTTGTTTTTCTCCTCACGCTGGTGCAAGAGAAAAGACAATGCATTTCTAAAAGGATGGAGTGTAGGGGAAGAATAATATCCTTTGGGCTTAGGGTCACAGAAATCACTGAGGACTTTAAGGAAGCCCGTGACTACGACATACTTACAGCAGAAGCCGGACAAGCCAGACATGAGCGGCAGGTAACAGCAGCCCAGGGGCTGGAAGGAGCGGGCCAAAGCCATTAGCGCTTCCGTGGTGACACTCTCCTAGTTTGCTTTTGCTCCTCTACCTAGATGCTTCTCAGATTTCTCTTCTTATGCCTCTACCTTGAATGTCTGTCTTCCTCCGAGCCCTGCCCTGGCCTTTTCATCCTCTTCCACGCTTTTCCTCAGTTGTCTCATCCACTCGTCTGACTCCAAGTCTCAGCTACAAACTGAAGACTCTTAATCTGTTTCTCCTGCCATCCATCCATCCATCCATCCATCTCTCTCTCTCTCAAACTTGGACTCATAGATAAACACACCTACTGGAAAACTCAACTGGGAGTTCACAGTCATTCCAAACTCATCAGGTACACGTGGCACTCACTGTTCTCATCAAATATGTTCCTTCCTCCACGTTTCCTGTCTCAGAAGATGGCGGCACCATTCACCCAATTGTTCAAGACATTGATATTCTCTGGTCTGTCACCAAATATGAAATCAATCCAATTTATCTCCTTCATATTTCACGTCCGTACATGCCTCTCCTGACCGAGACTGACCGGCAATTCCTTAGACTGGCCGTCATTTCTCTCATGGAGATTATTCCAAAAGCTACCTAAATGATCTTCCAACTTCTACTCATGGCTCTTTTCAGATCCATTCTCAAAAATTCAGCCGGACTGAATTACAATAACCCGAACGTGAGAACAGATATAATTTTTTCACAGTGACATTGGTGTCAGGATAGAGCGCTGGTCTTTAACATGGTTTGAAATGACAAGTTCTTGAAACCGGCAGAGTGACCTCCCTCTGGGAGCTCAGCTGCCCGGATGCTGACACTTCTCTAAGGGCAAAAGGCAATCTTGGCCCAACCCCCCAGGATCCTTCTTTAGCATAACAAAATCCCTTTGGAGACTTCCTTTATCTACCCCCCACCCCAAGATATATGTTAGCAATTATTCTCCAAGCATACGGCCCACTCAGAGACCTCTGAAGGGTCTCATGACTGAGGTTTTACCGGACAGTATCAGATGACCTTATTCCAACAACAGCTAACCTCAAGGTCCTGGAAACCTTATTTCCCAAATTCCCTAAAGGCCTGTGCTGTCCCTAACTCCCTCCCAACCTGGACGTATATAATCAGCCACCCCTCAGCACCCCAGTGCAGCTCTTTCTGCCCACGGGTCCTGTCCTCAGGCTTTCAGAAAAAGCACCGTTTTGCCCTGAAGACATCACAAGAATTCTTTCTTGGTCATCAGCTCCAAACCCCAACTCTTCCACATCAGTGTGGGCACTGTTTCAGTGTTAACTATCATCCTCCCAGTTCCGATGTAAGGCTTTGACCTTAGTAGGGAATCAATAGATATTTTCATATAAAAGAGAAGGAAGGAAGCAATAAAACTCTTAGGCGGAGCAGCCTTGGGACTGGTCATCAGGGAATTTTGCAAATGCGTAGGACGCTGCGGTAGCTGAGACAGGATGAGATTGATTTACAGCTTAAAAGGCAGGGGGAAGGCAGGCTTCCTAACTGCTCTTCGTACCTGGAGGCAAATACATCTTGCTTTCTTGAGCTTGAAATCAGAAAGAGAATTAGCTGTATTAAAGCTCTAATAATAAAAACACATCTACGAGTGACACAAATGGTCTCTGTTTACATCGGTGTATGACAATTAAGAAGATATGACAGTCTGCAATAATTCACGGCTCAGGTGTTCTGTGCAAATGTGACAGAGAACAGGATGCCACCTTGGCATTAAACAGGGTTCCGACCTCGGCCGGTAAAATATTAAATTTCAAGTTTCCTTGTACAAACCTTCTCCCTGGATCTTTCCCATTTAAGTACTTTAGTATCAAACTAGAAAATAAAGGAATCTGAGCCTTCTCTTTTATTTAACTCACGGACTCTTGTGAATCAACTTCAGAACGTAACCATGTCTCCCCTGGCTCAGCCAGGTACGAAGCAGCAATGGCAGGATGGGGTCAACTTAGGAGGCATCCCCTGCTACCCCATGTCGCCAGCCCCGTGGCATTCTGACACCCTTCAAGAAGGGCATCTCTTCACACGGTGGCTGTTGGCCCAGTGGGTATTGAGATGTTTGCTCTCCAGTGAGACTATCCTTCAACTTCAGAACGCCCATGTCCAACATGTTGGAATAGTTAGTAGATGTACCCAAGTCAGGGACTTCTGGGAGGGAGAGGGAGGGGGAGAGAGAGAGAGAGAGAAAGAAAGAAGGAAAGAAATATCTGGTGGGGATTTTCCTCAGCAAAATAATTACTCCTTCCAAGATGCGCTCAGCAAAATAACTACACCTTCAGAGTCACATCTTGACGTGACGGAAACAGAAAGGATACATTCATCAAGTCAGATTTTTTTTTTTCTTCTTTGGTTTTCCATCGAGGGACATTTCTATAATCGGTAGGTTTGTTTCTGTCTAATATATAGGAATCTTTGCTTCAGGGCATGAGGAAGATGGGGGGGGGGGTGCGGATATTGCTTTGGCAAGACTTTGCCCGGGTCTATTTTGCTCCCGGATTAACGCTGTGGCCGAGGGACGTTGCTTTCTACACGACTTGGGTGAAAATCATTGCTCTTTCTTGCATCTGAAATCACTCTGCTGAAACTTTAGCCCTGTTGGACCAAAGTCCTAGTTTTAGACTTCAGCTCGGCCCAATTTATAGGATAGTATACTCTCAGGCAGCGCATCGTATCCTTACTTGGAAGCTGGGGCGGGTGTGTCACGTTTTCCCTGCCCACAACTTCCGTTGGAGGAAGCAGCGGAAGCACATTATGCCCCGAGGGTGTCACACTTTCCTTTCCCACCACTTCCGTTCCAGGTAGCGGAGGAGCACGTTATGGCCCCGGAAGCGGCCGGTTCTCACAGCCCCGGGAACAGAGCTGCCATTTTTGTTTGGGCTGCCGAGTCAGGAAACTGACATTCTCCTGTTGTGCTTTTAAAAGTATTTGCTCTAACTTCATTTTTTTCCCCTCTGACAGCTGAAGCAGAAAGGTGGATTAGCTTTCTTGATTCCAATTATCTTCCCTGTAGTATATTGCTGATACGCTACTGTGTCAGATAACTTATGTGAAGTAGAAGAAAATGTCACCTAGTAAATGTGACAGAGCTGGAGGGAGGGCTTGAAAGGTATTTCTTGTCACTGATGGGGCTCCAAGAACGTTTTTAAAGACAGGTAGAATTCTCTTGAAATATCTGAATTGGATTTTTTTTCCCCTGCCAAATTGGCTGAAAGATTACCATGCACACGTCAACTTTTGCTTTTAGAGAAGACCAACTGAGATCGTCGATGTTGTGCTCTACCTGCTTTCCTTCTACATCTGGATATGAGAATGGAAGGTGTTCCTCACGACACCTGAGTTTTCCTCTGTTTGTTTGTTTGGTTCACATCGTCAGACAGGAGGTCATATCTCAGAAAGACGGGGTTGTCACTGCCTTAAGGAGACATCTGGGACAACGGTTAATATCTGGTGACCACGTGTGCCTTTGTGTTTATGTTTTTGTGTCCTGAGGTGGTAAGAGGAGGCTGAAGTGCCCGTGTGCTCATTCAAAGCCTTTAAAAAAAAATTAATGTTCATTTATTCCTGAGAGAGAGAGAGAGAGAGAGAGAGACAGAGCATGAGCAGGGGAAGGGCAGAGAGAGAGGGAGACCCAGAATCGGAAGCAGGCTCCAGGCTCTGAGCCGTCAGCACAGAGCCCGATGAGGGGCTTGAACCCAGGAACCATGAGATCATAACCTGAGCCGAAGTCGGACGCTCAACCCACTGAGCCCCTCCAGGCGCCCCAAAGCCTTTTGATTACACAGAACTGCCTGCAGTTTCTGACTTTTGTTATTTGTGTCATGATAGCTTATTATTAAATGTTTTCAATGTACAACTTTTCTTGTTTTCCCTGATGAATCACCTGTATCTTTTTACCACGTTGAGAGAATTTGCATCAGAGTTAAAATATAAAACGCTGCCCGTATTTTTGAGACAAGGACACCAGTCTGGAAACTTTGTAAGAGGAAGAAACCATGTCCAGAGGTCAGATTAAAGAGGAAAGCAGGTAATTACTTACATGGACGAGACAGAAAGGGGCTGCAGGGAGTTAAACTTGAGTTCTTCGCTTATGGACTTTATCACCGTGTCATAGTGTGATATCAGGATATCACGGTGACATAAAACCACTAAACAAAATTTTGTGGTTTAAGCCAGGGCTCTCTGCTAATTCTTCACAGAATGAAAAGCAAAGACAAGAAATGTTTCTGACCTGCCAGAGGGGATCGTGACTTCCACGAGGCAAGACTGCAGCTCGCTTGATTTGTTCACTGTTTTCCATCCAAAAACTTCTGAATCATTCTCAGCACCATAGTGAACATACTCCTTTTTCCTTTCGTGACAGACGTAGTCCTGCAAACATAAATAATCTCAGGCCCTCACTCTCATTTAGTTGATTACTAGCATTTCAATAAAAGCAAAACATTCTCGGTTGAGGCTCTTGAGTTCCTCTTAGTATGTAGTCGGTCTGTAACAATGACCTCCGGTCCCCAATGCTCTTCAGCTCAGTCCTTAAGCATCGCCAGAAAAAGAAAACCGCCCTGATCATTCTCAAGATGTCTCGCCACGAGGGGCGCCTGGGTGGCGCAGTCGGTTAAGCGTCCGACTTCAGCCAGGTCACGATCTCGCAGTCTGTGAGTTCGAGCCCCGCGTCAGGCTCTGGGCTGATGGCTCAGAACCTGGAGCCTGCTTCGGATTCTGTGTCTCCTTCTCTCTCTCTCTGCCCCTCCCCCGTTCATGCTCTGTTCTCTCTCTGTCCCCAAAAAATAAATAAATAAATAAATGTTGAAAAAAAAAGATGTCTCGCCACGAGCAACAAGCCTCCTCAACCGAGTAAGCCATCAACACGGCCCTTACTGGAGCCCTGTAGAGACGGTCAATTTTATCACTTAGGGTAATAGTGAGCAGAAATGGGAGATGATGTGGGGTGAGTAGGAAGAAGAAAACAGAGCAGGAAACCAATGGTACTTCCTCTAACATCTGCAAGAGACCTGGGGGAAAAGTAGACAAGCAGGGAAAAGCAAGCTTGCAGAGCATCGAAGAAAGACTTGCCAATTCAAAGTAACTTTTTCTCTGTGTGTTAGCTGGCTGACATTTCCCCCTAAAAACACCCTTCTCTGTCCTTCACAGCACACCTCAGGCTCTGAGTAACCAGGTTTGATCCGCAAGATGAATTAAGAAAACCCTAGGGACACAGAGGGAAACAGACGGTTATCTACAGAGAGATAGATTACACCTCCAACTTGCAAATATGTGGCTCCTTTCTAGGTCAGCTCCTGTGCGAACAGGACTCGCCTGCTCCCTGATTTTTCCTTCAGGAAATGTGCTTCTGCTGAAAATGTGAAATGAGCAGGAATTTAGGAACAGGTGAGGGAGACGAGTATGTATTTATTAGAAATAATACTAGAAAAAAATACACGTATTCTTTGGTAAGAGGGACATGTGTATATTTTCCTGGGAACATTTACCAGGTTTCTGCCCAGGTTCAGAAAGGTCAACTAGTCCAAAACTTGATATGGCCCGCATAATGTGAAATTTGACGCAACTAAATTTCACGGGATGTAGCCCAAGCACTAAGCACAACAGGTTCCGTTTATTTTCTGAAAGTGTCCTTATAAAATTAAGGCTTGCTTTTAACAAGCGAGAGTCAGTAGTCCTGCAATCTTGCTCTGCCTCTATCATTATTTTCTGTGTATTTACCAGCCAAACATACGCACAGCATGTTACGCACATGCGTGACGTGGTTGTGAGCAAACATGGCATCCGAGTTGCCAGAGGCCGTGTGTGGGAGGCGAGGCTGAAGGGAAGATGCTTTGTGAACTGAGTGCACAGTGCAAGTACCCAAGGGAGGCCAGAAACAACTCTCGCTACACTCAGGAAGACTGATTTTGGTTTTTGTCTTGAGTGCATTAAGAAAGAGGACACATACAAAGAGTATAGACGCGACGCACCATTCTCCGCCACCTTGAATTGAAGGCAGGTGGTATCGCCAGGATGATGAGAAGTCCCGGGCATCTCTCCTTTGTCCTCGGTAACGTAGGAGTCTAGAAAAGGTAAATACCTGCCGGGCCAGAGACACGGCCCTTCCCTTCCCAACCAGCCTTTCAGAAGAGTGAGGATCATCCAAGGGGGCAGCCCGTGTGTCTGTGCAGCGAGACTCCTGCTTGCACCGAAAAGGAAATTTAGCCGAATATGTTTATCCTTCTGAGAAATACAGTCTGAAGAAAGCAGGCTTCAGCTCCTGAAAGACCTCGGTCCATGTCAATGATTTAAAAAGTACACTTCCAATGCCACATCAAGGACCGTGCCTGCTAGAAACAGCTCATTTACAATCTGAGGAAAACGGTCAGAAATAAAATGTGGGAATGGAGCTTTAAAGACATCTTACCAGTTGATTCTTGATAGGATTGATGTTAAAAAGTTCTCGCGTTAATGATATTTATCACAATAGCACAATATGAAAGCATCAAGGTCACTTTCCAAATAGCATGTTGCTTTCCAGAAGTGTAAATATGACGGAGTGTCTAGAAACTGCCTAACAGTGGTGTTATCATAAATTCTGATGATAAATGACTTTCAGGCAGTCCTAAACATCCCACAATGGGCTCTAATAATACTGAGGGAAAATTTTATGATGAATACAAATCACCCCTAAAACCCATAATACATCAAGCTGAGTAATATCACAATGAGAGGGGAAAGAAAATGAAACTTTAAATAGGCATATGCTTTTATGTACTTTGATTGGATTTGTATTCATTCTACCCACTCCCTCAATCCAACAATAAATATTATGGTGGAAAATAAGAAAATATCGTAAACCTCTCTCTGAAAATTTGATTTGGAAACCAAACAACAAATATAACATCGCTATTGTCAGATATTTACATTTTAATTTTTACTTATTAAGTCTGGTATAACGATAAGGCTTTAACACATGCTCCCTTCTGAAAGGACATTTCTGTCGATTCTCCTTTAAACCTTATAATAATAAGGGGTAGGAAATTTGGCTCCTTGCAAATTGCACATTAGCCTTATCAACTACCCGTGGCGCACATGAATTAATTCGGGGGCTGCTCTTCTGTTTAATATCTCCATGTAGAAAACAAACCCCAAACTTAGAGGTGTTTCATTCTGCTTGAGACTTGTGGATCAGAAGCACGGGAGGGGCTGGGCTGGGCAGGCCTCACTGGAGATCCCTGAAGCAGGTTTGGTCCGGATGCCCACTGGGGCTTTGGTCGTCCGGGGGCTCTGCTGAGCGAGGTGTGCCAGAGGGTCACTCTAGTGGCTGCACTGGACACTGGCTGTTGGTTGGGTATTAGTGGGGGTTCTCTCTCTGGATCCCCCAAAAGATGCCTCTCCACCATGGTTATCTGAGTGTAGCAGGACCGTTTCTATGAAGTCTGACTTCCCTCAACAAGAGTCTGAAAATAGGGCAGAAGGCACAGACTTTTCTGATCTAATTTGGGAGATCACATGGCACTTCTCCATTCATTAAAGCAGTCCCAAACTCTCTTCCGGGTCAGGAGTATCAAATAATTTGCAGCCTTTTATTATAAACCAGTGTAGTCCCCAAAGTCACCCTTCCCCTCCAATTTCATTTGAGCCAAATATATCTCACATAAGTTTATGATAAATTTTCTAATAAAACTAAAAAAAAAGTCATTAAACCATGTCTTTGCAGGTAAGATATGTTCTAGGTGGTTCCATTGAGTAATTTTAAGATAAGGCACCTGCTTAATTTGCTTTTTATGTTCCAAATAAAACAATTTTTTTTATTTAAATTTTTTTTTCAACGTTTATTTATTTTTGGGACAGAGAGAGACAGAGCATGAACGGGCGAGGGGCAGAGAGAGAGGGAGACACAGAATCGGAAACAGGCTCCAGGCTCTGAGCCATCAGCCCAGAGCCCGACGCGGGGCTCGAACTCACGGACCGCGAGATCGTGACCTGGCTGAAGTCGGACGTTTAACCGACTGCGCCACCCAGGCGCCCCCCAAATAAAACAATTTTGATTAAGCAAATGCCATTCCAAATCGGTCAAGTCCACAGAGAGTAACTATAGTAGAAAGTGATAATTCCAAAAAGAAAACAGGATCACAGCGCTGGCTCTTAGTAACTTCTGTTGCTCAGTATGTCAGCTCAGTGCTTTTCTGTGGCTTACAAAATAGTTAATTTTTTAAAATAAGGACAGTTCAGGGGCGTGTGGGTGGCTCAGTCGGTTGAGTGTCCGACTTTGACTCAGGTCGTGATCTCGTGGTTCGTGGGTTCCAGCCCCGCGTCGGGCTCTGTGCTGACAGCTCAGAGCCCGGAGCCTGCTTCAGATTCTGTGTCTCCCTATCTCTCTGCCCCTCCCCAGCTCACACTCTGTCTCTCTCTCTCAAAAGTAAATAAATAAACATTTAAAAAAAAATAAATAACTGTTCAGTTCTTCTAGAAAGAAAATAGCTCACCTGTATGCACTTAAAGCATTCCCTTAACTAATGTTACTACGCAGGGAATTATAAGACTGCCCGTCTCTGTATCCCCCGGAGCTGATTCAACATCTTCCAGACAATGGCACGCACACACAATGGGCCACTCCATGTAGTAATTATTTCTTAATTTCAGCCATGCTGCTTAGAAATGATAAATGGGAAAAGCCATTGCAATGAAATATAAGATTTATAACTTGGTCCTATGCATTCATTTATATTTATGTTCCTTGTCAAAGTTTCTGCAATGTTTCCTCCGATTTTGAGGCTTTTGAGCCTCACGACATCATTATAAGGTAGAGAGGAGGAGTGTTTCCATTCACACTTTGATGATAATTCTGTTAAGATTCATAAAGGCCAAATGACTTGCCCGCGAAGCCCCTAAACGTTGGCGAAGGGAGCTCAAGATTGGGGTCTGATTCATCCAGTTCGCTTTCCATCAAACTACTCCCAGAAGAGGAGAAACCAGACATTGCGAAAGGGAGATTTTGCTGGTTTGCTTACGTGGCTAGTGTAGGTCTGAGCTGTTTCAAGAGCCCAGGTTATATGGAGAACCAAAGGTGTTGCAGGACAGAAAATGTGCGGTCAAGGAAAAATGGGGGAAACAAAACAAAACACACATCAGCCCAAGAACCGAAGAATATTCAAGTAACTGCTGATATACCTTCGAGTCTCCCATTAAGCCTTCTCGGTGTCACACACGAGGACCGGGCCTCTCCTGTTTTTCCACTTTTCCTCTCAAACTGTCTGCATCTAATGAGTAACTTCTCTCCATTCTTCTTGAGTTTAGAAGATGATTTTCCCCATTAACACAGGCTTTGAGGAAGAAATGGAACAGCCTACAAGATATGATCGCAAATATGTGAAAGTATGCTAGTGAAGGAAAATATGTAAAAATAGACACAGTTGTGGTAGTTAGGGCTCTTGGGAGATACGTTGTTGTTTTTAATGTTATTTCACATATTGTATTTTCAATTTAAAAATAAACCCCATCCACTCCTCAGAGTCAAGCATCAAGGAAAACGAAGACACGGAGAACCTGGGGAGCATGAAGGTATGTATACACGACCTGTTTCCTAAATGACGCTTGGAGAGTTTTGCTCTAGCTTGTATTTTTTTTTTTTCAACGTTTATTTATTTTTGGGACAGAGAGAGACAGAGCATGAACGGGGGAGGGGCAGAGAGAGAGGGAGACACAGAATCGGAAACAGGCTCCAGGCTCCGAGCCATCAGCCCAGAGCCTGACGCGGGGCTCGAACTCACGGACCGCGAGATCGTGACCTGGCTGAAGTCGGACGCTTAACCGACTGCGCCACCCAGGCGCCCCTCTAGCTTGTATTTTTGGTGACCTTTTACAAGCAGGTGGTGGAAAAGTGGATTACACGTGGCTCCAACATTGATTCTATTCCAGGGAGTAGAAGTTTGAGTCCCCAAACCCCTGTGTGCTAAGAAATCCTATTTACTGGAAGACAAATTAAGTTAGTCTGAGCCCCATTCTGACAGCCTGGAGGTGAATTCTATTCCGGTCGCTACCGGTGTCTTTCTTTTCCAAAGGCCTCAGAGTGCCTGGGGTATATGCAGACTCACGCTGAGCAGCTGGGGATGCTCTCGTCACCAATGCTCTGGATGCCTCAAGTGTGTTCATGTTCCAGACCCACGGGATCGCCCAAGGGTCAGCTTTGCTGCTGGTGGGTCATCCGTGGTGTCTGACAAGGCTTCGGCCCCTGTGACGAGAGTCCAGTCTCTTCAAGCTCACCCTGGGGCTGTTTCGTTTCAGAGCACCTGGCCTCCCTGCCCTGGTACAGAACCCCCAAGGGGCTCGGGGTTCCCGACATCGAAGTCCAGGAAGAAGTACAGGCTGCAAACCGCCCCTACTCTCTTCTCCACACTCGTTCCCTGGGGCCCAGGGCAGGGGTGCACAAAGGCCTGGCCACCTGCTTAGAAATGGTAGGGATCTATATATCAACATATATAGACCCATAGATCAATATAGATCAGATTGTTATACCAATATAACGTTCAGATCTATATATCGATAAATTATCCAGAACAACTTTCGTTTCCTGGCCCTCCTGAGAAGCAGGTATGAGGCCCCCAAGAAAGCAAGATCTGACTGTTTCTTTCCTCTAATCCCCTTTCTTAGTTTGCACAGTTTTAAAATGGAAATTATTAGGTTTTTTTTTTTGAGAGGATTAAGCCTCATTCAACCTCCCAGGGTGAATTATTCCGGGTAGATGAATGCCCTGATTGCTTATTAGAGTAGAGAGATTCAGTTCCGGGATTGTCTCTCCACGCAGACTGTCGTGGCCGTATCTTTCCTGTAAGAGGGAGTCCTGCACAATTTCTGTCTTCCTCTCATCTTTCAACTCCTGACTCTCATTAGTTTGCGGGCATACTGGCATGCAGAGAATATAGGTAAATATCTTCTGGAGTCAGTGTTTTGGTCATAGCGGTAAAGATTCAATGTCTGAGCACATACTGTATGATTTCGATAGGAAGATTATAACGCCCTAGCAAACATTTTTGTTCCTCAGCTTATTTTCTTTAGGAATCTCTGCAAAAGTGTACATCGCAGTGCACTACTGCCTTACCCACCGGCTCAATCCTTTTTCCTTTTTCAATGTTTGTTTATTTGAGAGAGAGAGAGAGAGCAGGGGAAGGAGAGAGAGAGAGGGAGACACGGAATCCGAAGCAGGCTCCAGGCTCTGGGCTGTCAGCACAGAGCCCAATGCGGGGCTCAAATTCACCAACTGTGAGATTGTGACCCGAACCGAAGTCGGACACGTAAATGACTGAGCCCCCCAGGGGGCCCCCAGCTCAGTCCTTTTAAATGGTCCCTAATTCTGAATGCCACAGCATGTTCAGCACGAAGCACAGAGGACAGCCGACGCTTAATATTTATGGAAGAGAATGAAGGAAGGAACAAATCTGAAGGCCATTTCTAAAAGTCACATTTCTAAGCCGCCAAGGTCTCACGAAATCAGTACTGTGTAAGGAGAATAGGAGTTGAACAATCAAAACTGAATGCTGATAGGAGTGATGTTAGCAGCTTGGCATGAATTGCGAGCTGTTTGATAGTAGTGAGTGTGGACTCTGGACCACACTAGCTGCTTTCAAGTCTTGTTTCTGCCCCTTTGCTTGGGAAAGCTATGTAACCGCTAGACTTCAGCTTCCTCATCTGGAAAATGGGGATAATAAGACCTCGCCTTGCTAGGGGTATTAAGAGAATGACGCATTTAAAAACACGTAGAATGGTCCCGTGTACAGTTGAGTGCAACGTGAGGGTTAGCGATCATCATTTTGGTCAAATAAGACCGCTTTTAATGCTCGAAGGTAGTGAAAGACACATACGTTTTGAAATCCCTATACAGAGCCTGTGTTTACATGTAACGTTTTCAGTATCTAGATGTAGACTTTGTCCAAGTTAAGTCTGGAAGAAAAAGTGGAAAGAAACAGACGTTTTAAAGGCAGCTCCAGACTCATGCATGACTTCGAGTGAATCAGGATAGTGGAGTTATTTGTAAGGTCTTAATCACTGTCGTTCAAGATGGTAGCAACGGAGCTCGGGATATAATTATGTCACCTGCCTACATTTAAGTTGACACGACGAAATAGTAAGACAGCAAGCAGGTCGCTATTAACCCTTCTTGCCCAGGGAGGTAAGCATCTGATAATGAGTGGCAGGAAAGTATTTTAGAGAATTTCTTTTCCCTAAGGATATCCAGTCTCTCAGGCAACAAACAGCCTGGAAGAGGATTCCTCCTAGGACAAAGTCATGCCTAAAACCCCTTCTCATTCCAGGAGCAGGAGAGTCACAGAGGTCCTTCTTAGAAAGCATCACAGCAAATGCTGTGGAAAAGGGAATCAGACCCTGTGTTTTAACATTAGAAGAAAAAAATGGGAAAACAAGGACTTTGTCCTGAATGAACACAGCAAAGACAAATTCGGGATATCGGGTTTTTTGTTTTTTTTTTAGTTGAAACAGAAAACATTTAATGGAACTAATGAACCAAAACTAATGGCATTTGGAAGTCCTACTTGTTAAGGTTGGTGGTGTTTTGTCATTAATATACAAATTAAAAAAAAAATGCTCCCCGATACACAAGTACAGGCTGTGTCTATACAGTATTGCTGATCAAGTTTTACAAGTGGATCTTGAGTTAGAAACTCAACAAAGGACCCACGTCTTGAAATCCCCGACTCTTCAATCACCTTCAGTTCCTCAGGAGGATCTACTCTAATATTTTTCATTTCATTTTTATCCCAATCACAAAATTTACAATGAAAATAAAGGAGAAAAAAATGCATGAAACAAGATGTTGGGAAACCGTTTCTTCTGTCCTCAGCACTACCTCTGAAACTTCTTGCCTCCCCAGCGGCTTCAAGGATAGATGACATTTTCCATGCATGTGCCTCATCCTTCTTTATTTTTATTACCACAATAGCCACGCTAGTCTATATCCCTCATGACTGGTCAACCTCACGACTGGATTATTGCAAATGCTGCTACTGTGTTCCTACTTCAATCTATACGGTACTCTCCTCACAGACTCACATTCACGGGACACATCTCTGCTGAAACTCCTTGGTAGATTTCTACAGAGTTAGATCCACTTCCTTAAATGATTGGATCTCACGCCAATACCTCAGGTTCACATTCAAGATCCTACACCAACTGGCCCTTCAATATACAATCTCTCATTGTCTTCAAATTATAGCCTCCATCTAGTCACGTGGGTTTCCTTCCAGCCCTCTGCCTACGTGCCAACCAAAGCCCCATCTCTGGGCCTTTGCTTCAGTGGTCTCCTTGCCTAGAACAAATACTTTACGAAGCCAGAGCGTACATATCTTTAGGTCTCTATGCACCTTAACTGCTCTGTGAAGACTATTTGGAAAATTCTAGCCCACAGAAATGCTCCTTTTTCTGAATTCCAACAATATTTCTGGTAACAGATTATGTTAATATTAAATAACACTTTACATTGGTTTCTATTGGGCTCATTAAAATAAAATATTCTATATACTGTGAAATACGAGTAACCCCTCCCAGGCTGTATCTATACAGTGAAAGTGAAAAGTGATGGGGTCACGTATCCAACGCACCAATATGTCCCCACAGCCAGTCCAGACCTTTCAGAACAAACCAACCGAAAGGATTAGAGGAGAGGCCTGAGGACAAAGGAGAAGCAAAGCAAAAAGCAGGCCCTCACGTCTACCTTCCTGTGCTTAACCAAATCTTGGCAGGGGAGATCCTCGTGGGTGTTGTTTTACAATAATTTTGTCTCTCAGAGGTCTTCTGCCATTTCCTCCTTCCTGTCTCCATTTTTCAAGCATCATCCATGCTTATCAAGGTATTTTTACTTTGCTACTAGTCAAAATAGTTCAGTGATAAAAATCAAGCTTTCTATTTGTTAGGGTCTGTGATCTCAAACTGAAGAACAGCTGAATAGTTTTTGATCACAGAATTTTTGATATTTATCTCAGAATGACATGGCAGGCTTTTTTTTTTTTTTTTAATCTGAGATTGACTGAGAATCAGGCAGAAGCACATGCAATAATTTCTCGGGGTTGGGGAAACAGGATAGTGAGGGGGAGCTCCACATGACAAAGAAGAAAACAAAAGTTTTGGTATAACTTATCTCATAGCAATTGCTTCAGCATTAGTTAAGGAAGGGAATTCGGAAATAGAAAATATTTTATTTATTTATAAATAAAATAAAGGAGGCGGGCCTGGGTGGCTCAGTCAGTTAAGCGTCCAACTTCGGCCCAGGTCATGATCTCACAGTTCGTGAGTTCAAGCCCCACATTGAGCTCTCCGCTTCAGCACAGAGTCTGATTTGGATCCTCTGTTTCTCACTGTCTCAAAATAAATCAGCTTAAAAAGAAAGACAGAGAGAGAGAGAGAGAAGGAACTGTAGGAGTACAAATGGCTAGAACTATATTAATTACGATTAAATCTGGAGAATGTGATTTCCCGTCCTGATGGGAATGTATCAGACAGAATACCACAGAGAAGACAGGGGAGACATTTATCATCTGACAAAGGATTTTAGTGGCACAGAGGAAAAACCTCTGTCACCGGAGAGGCTGATGGTGCGTTTTGGTCAGTGGATTGAAGAATTAAACCCAAACCTTCTGATGGTGTTTCAAGACAACATTTAATAAATGCAACCAAAAGTTTTAACACATGTATGGCAGGAACAGTCAGGGAATCCATGTGGTTGCTATATTAATTTTTTTTAAGTTTACTTATTTTTGAGAGAGAGAGTGTGTGTGAGGGGAAGGAGCAGAGAGAGATGGGATAGACGATCTGAAGCAGGCTTTACGCTGACAGCAGAGAACCCCACGTGGGGCTCAAACCCACAAACTATGAGATCATGACCTGAGTCGAAGTAGAACGCTTAACCAACTGAACCACCCAGGTGCCCCTGCTTGTTATATTAATTAAGGAGAGTTGAAGTTCACCCTAAATAAACTAACTTTAGCTCCCCATAAAATCCATTAAATAGCAGGATATAATTTTTGAATTAAACATTCTGGAAAGCCAACTCTTAAGAAAGGCTAAGATTTAGATCCAGGGGCTCCGCTAAGAGTAATAATGGTATTTTGTGGAGTATTTAAGGAGAATCGGAAGGAGTCGAGTGTTTCTTATACACTTGGTCCATTGAAGTGCAGGAGGAAACAGAAAGGCCAAGTCACATTAGGTGAATTCTTCAAAACAAACGTTAAGAGATGAATCGCTGGGTTCTGCTCCTGAAACCAAGACCACACTGTATGTTAACTAACTTGGATTTAAATACTAAACAAACAAACAAACCCCAGAACATTGAGGGATGACTAGCATGCAGGGCAGCAAGGGAAAGCCTGCATCTAATTTGAAAGTCAGATGTGTGGAAGATGCAATGGGACTGAGGGAAAGCAGGTGACAAATCTATAGGAGAGACACAAAAAGATGGGTCGAGGAGCAGCCTTGCCCCGAGAAAGCGGAAGCCATGCGGTACTGAAGCCTTAGTATGTAAAGTATGTGCGTTGTATTGGTCCGCCAGATACCCTTAAAAATCCGCAATGGAACATATTTCAGAAATCTGACAAGGATAAATTAATCGAAGCTAGAAGTGCGAGTAGTGAGAGGGAGGGATGCAAACTTAAAACCACGGTAATTGTTTGTAATCAAAGACTTTATCCATATTACGTTAGCGAAAGCTCTCCTTTGGGCAAGAATTATTTAGGGAAGGATAAATGGCCGTAGACTTGAACCTGGGCAGCGAACAGAAATCCTTGCTGGAAGTATCTGTGGATGAAGCCACAGTATAACAGGAATCAATGTCCTCTTGGAGAGTGAAGGCTTTTAAAAAAATCTATCACTTGGTGACTCAACGTTAGAAACAAACTATGATAAAATGCAGGTACTGTAAAGCAGAGTCAATAATCAGCAGGAAATCTGTATACTGTTTGAAAACACCCTAGGGCCAACCCAGAAGTGTATGGCATGAATCAAAGAGAAAGATCATGTATTTCCTCACGGCTACCATCTTTCACGTACATCTTCCTCCTTCCTACCTGTTCCCCCGTTGGGCTCATTTCTCCCCCACCAATCACCGCCCCCTCTTCCCCAACCTCCCACACCTAGAAACTCACAGACAGCATAGACATCTGGCAAATAGTAGGCTAGTGTTGTCAAAAACACATCTTTTTCGAATGAGAACCCCAAACGCGTATATTGTGGCAGGTTAGTGACAAACTAGAAATCTAGAAGGCCAATAATAATTCAAGGTATATTAATATTATTGCAAGCTCTCAGGCAGAACATCTTGGAGTCCCTTTTTATTCTTTTCTCTTCCAGTCCCTCCATGTCCCTTTTCACCCTAATTTTCCCAAATAGAGACCATAGTAACTACAACTTCTGGAGTACTGCCTATAAACCTTAATGAATATACTGTCTCTAATGCTGCAAACCACAAGTAAGGTAGACAGTACAGCCCTCATTACTAAGGCTGAAAGACTGTCTGTGATGCACCCGAGGCCATGTCGGTAGCAAGTGCTAAGAGTCGTCTTAACCTGTTTTCTTTCATTATAATTCTTTTCATTTTCTCCCCCAAGATGGCCTCATCACCACCTACTCTTATTCCGGGAGCTTCAAGTCTTTTAGACTCATCTCCTTTCAACTCATCTTTTGCAGGCAATTCCAAGACAGTTTTCCCAAGCAAAGCTTTTATATCAGCAATCTATTGAGAAATCTGTTTTATCTGTATTTTCAGGACAACACAGTGGATGGGAAGAGGATCCAACGGAAAGCAATTAAGGAAATTAAGAGAAGGGAGGGACAAGAGTATAATCACAGACTAGGTGAATCAGGACTATGAGAAGTCAAAGCCGAGACCAGCTATGGCAGATGCCAAGGATACAAGAAGGCCAAGGGAGGAGACTCAGATAGAAGCAGCAAGTCAAAAAAATCCATGATGCTGAAAGAACTAATGAGTGGGAGAACTTGCAAAGGTCTAAAAGGAAGAGCCATTTCACAGGATGAATAATGGACTTCTGGAATATTCTACATTGTGAGATGCTAAGTATAAAAAGCATCAGTGACTTGAAGATGGCTTTGGATAAATCTACAGAAAACAGCCTGTGAAAGATCATTAAAGGAAGCTTCTGATATTTGCAGGACACTTTAATTTTTTGAGGTTCTCACTGATGCCAGTTACTCTTCCTTTTTAACATTTTCTTTAATGTTTTTATTTATTTTTGAGAGAGAGACAGACCGGGAGCAGGGGAGGGGCAGAGAGAGAGGGAGACATAGATGCTGAATCAGGCTCCAGGCTGTGAGCCATCAGCACAGAGCCCAATGTAGGGCGTGGACTTGTGAACCATGAGATCATGACCTGAGCTGAAGTCGGTCCCTTAACCGAATGAGCCACCCAGGCGTTCCTTATGCTTATTTTTTTTTAAAGAATACTCTGTGGCTATGGTTAGAGCCAGAATCGTAGACGGAATGGTTAGGCCTCTCACTCCATCAGGAAAGGCCATGTAGCCTGGTCCATCCGATTCCCCGCTCACTAACTGGGTCCGTTCCACATTCTTCCTAAACTTGAAGGTCAATATCTGCAAAATGGGGGAAATGACACTTCCTACTGTAGATCATGATTGTGAAAATGAAAAAGATATCTGTAAGATATCACCATGCCCAGAACATGATAAGTGTGAACAATGGTTGGAAATCTATGACCCTTCCCTCTAATGCTAAAATAAGGAAGAAAACAGGAAAGCCAGAAAGAAAGAAAGAAGAGAGAAAGGAAGAAAGAAAGGGCAGAACAAGAAATATGGAGGGGGGAAAAAGGGATTTTTTAAAAATAGAAATAAGCCGGGATATTTCGAATAGGAAATCTGTAGGAAAAGCCAAATAAACGGAGCATCAAAATTGCTCAGTTAACGTGAAAAGCGGATGTGAAAAATTGTAGTAGAAATGACTGAAACAGAGTAACCAAATAATCCAACAAGTGAACGAATCATTAGGTAACCATCAGCAAGGAAAAAAAGACACCACAGTACAAAATCATGTGCAGATGTAACTTCTTCCCCAAGATTATCCCCAAGTGGCACCAGGCACTGTCACAGACGAGAGTGTGGTGAGCTCAGATGTACTCAGCTCAGAGGCTGCGGTCCGGAAGGAAGAGAGAAAGCCCGGGACGGCAGTTCAACGTCTAGGTGGTCCAAGCAGGGACACACGATTGGACTTGTGTCACATCACTTCCCTAGTTCATAAGGGTTTGATGTACCGATGGCCTAAATAATTCAGTGGAAACATAATTCTAAACAGAAGAGTGAAAATAATGATAAATAAGAGAAAAGCAGATATTATCAAGTCGGTTAAACCTCACGCCTGACCTTTTGCTATTGGTCCAAAAGCACCCAGAGCGTTAACTTAGTAAATTTCCCTGGAAACTTTAACTGCTTCCTGGTCAATAAGGCTGTCAAGTGGGTCCCTATGGCAGCTCAGAAAGACAACTGTGGAAAACCAGTAAAGCTTGAGACGTGTATTCGCAGCCATCTCCTTTGCCTGCCTGCAATTCCCCTTCATGACATCAATCTCTTGATATACTCTTAAAAATCATTCTCTTCTTCTGACCCGGAGGGGTCCTCTCCTCTTTCTCACTCTGAGCAACAGCCACTCTTTGGTGTTCTATCAGACAACTTGATAACGGCTCAGAACTCCAGTCTGTGTGAAGGGAGAAAAACACTTTCTCCCCCGCAAATGCCCATCTTAAGTTCCACACAGTAAAGCGTTCAAATGCTATTCTGTGGATAGTTTAATCAACGATGCTAGAGGCTGGTATGCTCCACTCAGAAGCGGGAAACGTGGATTTTTGACATCGGCTCTCTTAGTGCCATTAGTCATTGGAGACGCTTGGCCTTTTAGGTGTTTTGTTTCGTCTTTTTTTTTTTTTAAGGAAGGAATGAAAGCGTGTGCTCAGATGTGAGAGGGTTACCATAGAAAACGATAGGTCGTCTTTAAAAGTGCTCAACATTTTTCATAGGAAAAGATGTCGTAAACAGAAAACTTTATTTTTATAATACTGTTAAGCTTTGCTTTATGATCCAATCTTTATTAGGAGGTTCTGTCACTTACAGAGAGTTACGTGATTTGTATCACAGGCTTAATTCTTTGTGCACATGATACCAGAGTACCCTACCCACTGAAATTCAAACTCCAGCAAAGTGCTATGAATAAGAAGGAATTTCATAAACTTGATTTATTCATTATTATTTATTAATTTATTATATTAATAAATATGATTTTATTTGCTTATTAGCAAATAAAAACCACTGTGGATTCTTTCCCAGGAACAAGATCATGTAGTAACCAATCGTTTAAAAAAATTTTTTTTAGTGTTTATTTATTTTTGAAAGAGAGACAGAGAGACAGAGTGCTAGTGGGGGAGGGTTAGAGAGACAGAGAGAGACAGAGTCCAAAGCAGGTTCCAGGCTCTGAGCTGTAAGCACAGACCCCGATGCAGAGCTCAAACTCACCAACTGTGGGATCGTGACCTGAGCCGAAGTCGGACGCTTAACTGACTGAGCCACCCAGGTGCCCAGTAATCAGTCATTTTAAAAACCAAAGGGAAGAGTAGAATAAACCCTCAGTGAATCAAATGGCTTTAAGATAAAGTATTGTGATGAACTAGGAAGAAATTTATCCATTATTGGTTCCTTATTTAAAGTATACTAGTACTATTCTGCTTGGGTACAGTATAGAAAGCAGTATGTAATCATCTTTTACAACAAGAGACCAACCTTTTGAGTATCACCCCCATTATGTAACTACAAGAGAAAGAGTTAGATCAATACTTATGCCAAGAGAGCCCCTTGATTTTTTTAAAGAAAAACAAACAAACAGAAAACGCCGTAAGCCTTTTATTTTGACATTCGTCTTTTACCGAAAAGCAATAAATACGGTAAAAAAAAAAAATTACCATTTAATTACACAAGCTAGGTGATAGTTTATCAATGTTTTATTTATTTTATTTTTATTTTAGAGAGAGAGAGCTTGAGAGTGGGAAAGAGGGGCAGAGAGAGAGAATCCTAAGCAGATGCCACGCTCAGAGCAGAGCCCAATGCGGGGCCTGATCCCATGACCCTGGGTTCACGACCTGAGCCCAAATCAAGAGTCCTACCCTCAACAGGCTGAACCACCTGGGCACCCCAATGCTTTATCTTTATCACTTTCTTCATCTAAAGCCTGAAAATTGTCCTCACAGAATATGAGATCTGAATGAGTTGGGAGAGTGATAGGTACATGTTCTCAGCCCAACAAAGAACTTGGGAAGAGTCAAAATAAGGAAACAAGGAAGAAGGGACCCAGGTTTGAAAGCAGGTTCAAAGACCAGCCTCAAGTTTCTCAACCCTGCTGACAGTCGAAACCCCCGGGAGGCTTTCAAAGCATAAGGAGCCCCGGGCCCGGGTCTCAACGGTTCCGATTTAATTGGTCTGGCTTGCGGCTGGAGCATAGGTATTTTTAAAAGGCTCTCCACCTTGTTTCAATGTATAGCCAGGGCTGGGAGTCCCCTGTAACAGGCCAGCGCGTCGCATGTGGTGCCTGGGCCCTGGGGGCTCTTGAGACATTTTCACACAGTCCATGAAGTCATAACACTTGTCATAATAATACTAAGGCACCATTTGCCTTTTTCTCCGTGTTGACATTTACAGTGACGATGTAAAAGCAGCAACGAGCAAAAGAGCTATCGTGTTGGCATGAATCAAGACAGTGGCACTGAACCATATTAAGTGCCATCATATTTTTTACCATCAGACATCGTGCTTAAAAAAAAAAATACCAGCTTCTCTTAAGAATGACCTTGATGAAGGAAAAATAGTATTAATTTCATTAACTGTCAAACCTTGACTGTCTTCTTGATACTCTGTGTGACAAAATGGGAATTCTGTATATAAAGTATGTCTGCTGTAAACTAAAGTATAATGTTATCTTGAGGAAAACCCTCGTGTGATTGAGTGGTGAGCTAGATGTAGCCAACACTTGCGCAAAACAACAATTTTATTTGAAACAAGGGCTAACAGGCAAACTCTGGTTAGAAGGATTTAGGTATTTGGTAGGCAAGTTATGGGATGAAGTAATAAGCCTGATGCTTCAAAGGAAAATAACTGTCAGTATGTATCGTTCATGATGAACTCTGAGTTTTCACATGAAAATTAAATTTTGGAATACTTACATTCACAACTGTGGGACGTAACAGCTCCCCACTACTTAACGACTTCTGTGATGAGATCAGTATTTATAATAATATACCTCTTGATACTATATGATGAAATCATCACCATTTGTAAGAGTTGCATAAATCAGTTACACAGTGTTTTCCAAACGAGCAGTGCATGAGGGTACAATACTAGGTGTGTGTAAGAGACTCATTCAAGTATAAGATAAACCAATGGATTTCCACGTAACAGAGTGAAGGAAGTTCACCGATAGGATGTTGCATACCCTATCATGAAATACCAAAAGAAGTTCAGTTTTGGGGCGCCTGGGTGGCTCAGCCGGTTAAGCGACTGACTTCAGCTCAGGTCATGATCCCACAGTTTGTGAGTTCGAGCCCCACATCAGGCTCTATGCTGAGAGCTCAGAGCCTGGAGCCTGCTTGAGATTCTGTGTCTCCCTCTCTCTCACTCCCACTCATGCACATACATACACACTCTCTCTCTCTCTCTCTCAAAAATAAATATGCTGAACTTCAAGAAATTACCACTTGTCAAGATTTGAGGTCCTATCTAAGAAGAAAATCCAACATTTTCTGAAAAGGCAATTAAAATACCCTTCTCTTTTGCAGTGCCATAGCTGTATGAGGCCAAGTTTTCTTTTAAGACTCAAATTAAAAGAACATATTGCAACATGGAATGGAGAAACAAAAATGAGAATCCAGGCCTCTTCCTTTAAGCCACGCATTAAAGAGATTTGCACAAATGCAAAGCAATATCCCTCTTCTCACTAACCTTGTCTGGCAAAATACAGTTATTTTTCACAAAAAAAATTTATGTTGACAGACAATGAGTTTGCTATTTTTTAATTAAGAAATAGATTTTTATAATGTCTCCATCTTAGTTTCCAAGATGGTGAAGATTAATGGACAGTAACACACACTCAACATTGTGGCTCTCAGTGATTCTTAGGAGCGTGCAGGGGTCCCAAGACCACAACATTTGAGAACCTGCCGCCCCAAACCAGGGACACAGGTAACAGAACCTTGTCAGAGGAATGCCGTCACGCAGCTATGGCTAAACAGAAGGACACTGAGGGAGCAGAGATGGAATCTGATACAAAAGCCCAAGGGGAGCCGGGAAACTGGAGGAACCATGTGACATAGCTGAGGGGAACAGACACACAGAGAGATGGCTGTCACATGGAGAAAATGACAGTGGTCCAGGTGTGATAAGGCTGAGACCTGATGCAGAGATGTGATTCTGATCTGTGGAAAGAGACACGAATACTTTGATAGCCCCAGAGGAAATTATACTGATTTTTAAAAAGGTTTTTATTTATTTTTGAGAAAGAGAGAGAGAGATAGTGTGTGGCAGGGGAGGGGCAGAGACAGAGAGACAGAATCTGAAGCAGGCTGTAGGCTCCAGGCTCTGAGCTGTCAGCACAGAGCCCGATGTGGGGCTCGAACTCATGAGCCATGAGATCATGACCTGAGCCGAAATCAGACACTTAACTGACTGAACCACCCAGGAGCCCCGAAATTATTCTGACTTTTAAGGCAAGGAGTGAGCAATTTACTCTAAGAGGTTGTCTTTGGATGAGAGCCATGAATACACAGGTGCCCCACGGTGTCTACGGGGCAGGAAGGGAGCTAGCCGTGAGGAGGGGCCAGTAAGAAACTAAACTCTGCTTTGTTCTGGTAAGGTTGTTTCTTGACCCAAAATTCTTCCTGATAATTTAGCCGATTATCCTATTTTTAGTATTTTACACCCCGTATGAGGATCCCTGAATACATCCATTTAGTTCTGTTTATCATCTGGGTCATGAATGTGTCCTACAACATACATTTCCAGGTTTGACGTTGGGAAGAATGAGAGAGAGAGAGAGAAAGAGATTCACTGGGATCTCTCAAGTGGAGAGAGAGGCCACAAAGGAAGGGCTCTCTCCTCTTATTTTCTTTTTAAAGCTTATTTATATTGAGAGAGAAAGAGAGCACAAGCAGGGGAGGGGAAGAGAGAGAGAGGGAGGGAGAGAGAATCCCAAGCAGCCTCCACGCTGTGAGCGAGGAGCCAGATGGGGGGCTTGAACTCACGACCCATGAGATCACGACCTGAGCCGAAACTGAGTCTGACGCTTAACCTACTGAGCCACGCAGGTGCCCAAGGGCTCTCTCCTCTTCTAGAGGAGAGTCTGGGAGCAGCAAACCACGCGCAGGCAAAGGCAAAGAATCAAGGTTAGGAGCTGAAGGCCGTAGAGAACAAGACAGTTTCCATCTCTAGGATATGATCTGTTTGTCAGAAAGTTGAGGCTGCTGCTTTATTCTGTGGTACTTGAGGAGGTTTGCTAGAATACATTTACCAGAGCTGACTGGCACACTGCTCCTGCTTAACCACGCTTCCTATGAAGTGCTGCTTGAAAATCAAATTGCCACGTTACATTTGCATCATATGTTATGCCTGGAGTATTGTCCTTGGAAATAGATTGGTCAGGGTACGCTATTCACAGAAGAACAATAAGCAACCAGCTTGATATTGCCACGGAAGCTGTGCTTTCGTGGGAAGAATGCCAAAGTAAGTTATCATAGACTCCTCTTAAAACACGAGAGCCTGTTCAGATCAAGCAGAGTCTGGGAAAAAAAACAAAGTTTCCTCGTAGTCTTAGAACTAAGGCAACATTTCCCTGACTCCTCGTTTACAACCGTGCTTCTGACCTCTTCGTGCCGGTCGGATTCACGCGCAGGAGCCTCGTGCAAGCCACGTGTCTGCAGACGTGCACAGGCTGTCATTTGAGACTGCTTGGGAAAGGGCGTGCGTCCTCAGGGATGAGTATAAAATTTGGCTTTCCAGAAATTTACTAAATGACATGGGTTTCTTAATACTGAGTTCATGCCGTGACCCCAACTGGGGGAAAATAATTTCAAATCGGCCTCAGATAGATGTACCCGGAAACCACGCTGGAGTACGACAAGACCAGTGAGGTGAACATTATGCATTACGTACCTTTCTGAGAAAGTCAACGCTGAGGTGACATCATGGACCCAGAAAACTACTAACACTTTAACATCGTAACATAACGTGATGTTTAATTAGTTCATTTATCAGTGGCCTCAAATATCTGAATCAACAGCATTGATAGGGGAATAATGAAACTTGATGAAATGACCAAAATAAAGGTTTCCTTTCCAGCTTATTGACTGTAAGAGCTTCTCTGATTATCAGTTAAGGCTCCTCTGTACAAGTGAAGAATACTGTTAATTAACTGGCACTGAAGAGGTTCTCTGGAGAAACACAAATAAGATCTTACCTGCTCCATCCGGGTAGGTGGGCTGATGTGGAAAAGGAAGCGTATGGAAGCTCTCCTTTAATTCTGTTTCTTGAGTGACCTAGAGAGGAAGGTAATCAGATGAGAGTGAGCACGTAGAAGGGGGTGGTTATTTGATGTCTGAGGAAGGGGGATGTGAAATAACGTCAAAGAGAGTCATGAGACAAGGGATCACGGTTGCCGGGCGGCATTCAGAGCCCGCTGGATATTAGGAAACGGAAATGGAAAGTGAGACGCACAGTGTGATTGAAATCCCATCACGTGGGCATCCAGAGATGTTGGTGCTTGAAAGAGATTCATTTCACTGGGGTTATGGTTTAGCCCAGCGGGAGGATGGATTATTAGGATGGACCATGCACTTGAGTTGGCTAAGAAAAGCAATAAGGGAACAGGTAGTGAGCCAGAGTGTAAAGGTAGTAGGTTCAATTAATTTTAGGTCTTACTTTGCTGGAAGCACTGTTGGAATTGAGGAACTCGATCTGGACAAACATGCAGTCTTGGGATTCTTCTCGATAAGCCATTGGCCTTTGCTTTCTTAAGATATACTTGGATTGGGTGGCTCAGTCGGTTAAGCATCCGACTTCAGCCCAGGTCATGATCTCACAGTGTGTGAGTTCGAGCCCTGCGTCGGGCTCGAGCCTGGAGCCTGCTTCAGATTCGGTGTAACCCTCCTTCACTACCCCTCCCCCTCACTCTCTCTGTCTTTCAAAAATAAATAAACATTAAAAAAAATTTTTTTAAAGATATACTTGGATAAATATTAGATATGTATTATGTAATTTAAATCCATATTCTTCTTTGTTTTGATTATTATGATAATTAGAAAAATCTTTCCATGCCAAGTTTATAAAAGCAATGGACGTATTTTAAAACCTAGTTTGATACCTTTATTTCTCAATACTTAAAATCTTGTTCCATGTGGAATCTGATTTGGAATGAGGAGTAAAAAAGGAGTTTGGTGTTTTTCTTCCAAGTGGATAATTCCTCCCTTAATTCTTCTTTTTTCCATTCAAAGCCATCTGACATGTTTCTACAAGAGAATAAATGGCATCTATTTTGAGAAAAGGAGGAAAGTGCCTGGACCTTTTATTATGTGGTCAAAAGCATCCCTAGTTAAAGTAGCAAATTTTATTACTGAGTGCTTACGAATAAAATTGTAAAATGCAACTGAAGAAAACAACGTACATTAGATCAGAGAGACAGACAAATACCAAGTACTTAGGAAATATCCATATCGTAAAAATGTGGTAATTATTTCTAAATTAACATAGGATGTCAGTGTGACACAGTCCAAAATTTTTTTGGAGGAAAAAATGTAATAATTCTGTAATTTATATGGAAGAATCAAAATGTAATAACTTTATAAGAATTATATTTTTCAATAATGAATATTTAATTTAATTCTTATAAAAAGATTTTTCTTTTATTTTTTAAATGTTTAATTATTTCGAGAGAGACTGTGTGTGCAAGCCGGGGTGGGGGTGGGGGGCAGAGAGAGACAGTGAGAGAGAGAGAATCCTAAGCAGGCTCTGTCCTGTTGGTGCAGAGCCCAGTGCAGGGCTTGACATCCTGAACCATGAGATCATGATCTGAGCTGAAAACAAGAGTCAGTCGCTCAATCAACTCAGCCACCCAGGCGCCCCAAAATATAAATTTTTAAAGTGAAAATATGCTGAGCACTACCGATCCTAGGAGAAATGCAAATTAAAATTCAACTCTTACCTTCTATCAGATTGGCAAAGATCAAAATGTTTGAAAACCTACTACTTTTGTGACAATGCAGGAAAAGTTGTCATTTTATTTTTGCTGGCGGAAGGGTACGTTGGTATAGGCTTTAAGGAAGGCTATATTGCAATATCTATCTAAGTTAAAATACCCACACCTTAGATCTAACAATTCTACTTAAATTTATCTTACATTTATTATCACTCATGCTTATGTAAAAGGCGATTAACTGCAGCCTTCATATATATTAATAAGAAATGGACTACACAAATCTCCATCATGGACTATTATAAAGTTGCATAAAAATGAGGAACAAAGATATACGTATATTTGTCTATATATTTACAACGTGCTTTCAAAGGATATACACATAAAGATATACACACACGTCCCCAGTACACATCGATTGTCTCTGGAAGAGGAAATGATTTCTTGGAAATGAGCAAGAGTGGAGACTTCTAACTCTACATTCTTTTGTATTTTGCAACTTTGAACCATATGAATATAATACATATTTTTAAAAAATAGAAATGGAGAAGGAGGTCAGAGAAGAAATCCCTCTGACGAAGTTCTATGTTGAATACCTCTCCCAGATTTTGTCCGAAAATATTCTGAGTCTCATTCTCGTTCTTGAAAGTTAATTTTGTTAGGCATACAATTGCTAACTGATAGTTATTTCCTCTCAGAACTTAGAGGAGTTAATTACACTGGCTTCTGGCTTCAGTGGTTGCTGTTGAGAGCTAACCCTACATGTAGTTTCCTGTCTTTGCAGGGAGTCTGTTTTGTCTGAATACTTTCCACATCTCTTTACCTTTGGTGTCATTAATTGTCCAAATGATGTGTGTATATATGAGTTTATTTTTATGTTTTTTTTATTCTGCTTGGAGTGCACTGTGCTTCTAAATCTAATGACTCATATCTTTCAACATATATTTAAAATTCTCATCACTTTTCAAAATATTTGTTCTCTGTCATTCTATTACTTTTTTCTGTCAGATGACAAAATAATAAGCTTAACTTTTTTCATATCTAAACATTTCTAAATGTTGCAAATTACTCTCAACAGCATGCTATAGTATCTTTGGCAATGTCTTTCATGCTTTGTCTACCCTGTCTCAAACTCCATTTCATATTTTCCATATATTATGCTACATAATGCATGTCTGTGCTGCAATCTGAGTGATTTCTTTTGTTCTGTCTTCCAGTTTATCATCCTCCCTTCAGCCCTTGCTATTATGCTGTTGAGTTTGTACATCACATTTTACATTTCATTGGCTATATTTTCACTTCCACAAATTCTGTCCCTCGATCAGCCTTTGAATCTGATGCAACACGTAAAGAAAATCTTAAAAATTTCTCAGGCCTTTGGTATCTCCTTAATCCTCTGCATTCTACCCATTTAGAATTTGGTCAATGTAATCTCCCTGGGTTTTGTAAGCTCAGCAAAGCATTTTAAAAGACATTTCTTCTATTACTGAGCGTTTCTAGGTGTTTTCAGGGGTGTATCCAGCATTTCCAGGTTGTTCCAAGCATGTGATCTGTAAGTTGCTGGCAATGAATTAAGGAAGGAGATTTCAGCGACTTAAGGGGAGAAGGTGATGACATCTACGTAGGAGAAATTGTAATACAACAAGAAGGAAGAACAGGGACAAATAGTTGCAAAGGAGCTGGAGGTATTCACGGAGGAAAGAGGGGAAATACTTTAGATGTGTCAATAGAGAGCAAGGAGGTCGAATTCTTCATCTTGAGTTAGTTGGGATGCCTATGAAAAAATAAAGGCCTTCACTGAAAAGGGCTGCAAAAAAAACAGTGTTCCACGTGTCCTCAAAGTTTCGGCTAAGACCAAAGGTAACTGGAATGTTTGCAGCAGAAGTCGGAGATAGGGCAGGTTGTGTTGATTACAGCTGTGAGATTCCATATTTCTAGAGAGGGGGAGGGGGGGATGAGAGAGAAACGGTGGAGGCAGCTTAGGGAGTGAGGAGGGAGGCAGAGGAAAGGCTCCAGGTAAGAGGGTATCTGACATATTGTCTTAGAGACAACCCCTCTCCTTCAGACACTACTCCTCTCCGTCAGACACACAGCGATAACACATTTCAGAAATGAAAAAGGTAAGGTCTCACCAGGCTCCACTGGAGACCATCGTTTCCAGGATCAGATATGGAACACAGACACACAATGGCAACTGGAGCTGAAACGAGTAACAACAGTCAGTAGATACTCCTGAGATCTGTCACCTCTCCAGAACAACGCACAGTAAGAAATGTCTCCTTCGCACCAAAGCAGGGGCCAAACCCAGTGCACTGCTTGAAACCATGTGCTTCTTTGGAATAGCCATGCTTGTAAAAGAAGTACAAGGGAAAACTACTACAGACTATTTGTTGCTTTTATAGACTCACATGGGGAGGCAGAGAAACAAAGAGCTTTGCAGCCAGAATGTGGACCATTTGTCTCAAGGACTACAGCTGGGGTGATCCCACCAGCAGGAGTCCTGAGTCATCCTAATGAGAGATCATTCCAGACCTGTGAGTCAGCATGGAGAGACATGTAGGTGACAGCACTTGAGAACAGTGATTTGGAGAGAGATTAAGTGTTTGTGACTGGGAGGGAAGGGGAAGGGAGGGGAGGGATGGAAGAGGAGAGAAGGGGAGAGAAGGGAAGGGGAGAGATGGGGAGGGGAAAGATGGGGAGGGAGGGGAGGGAAGTGGAAGGTGAGGGAAAGGAAGGGGAGGGGAGGGGAGGGGAGGGGAGGGGAGGGAAGCAGAAAGCGAAAAGTTAAAGGAGGAGGAAAAAGGAGAGCTAAAAGGAACAAAAGAAAAAACCAACATTCGGGGTGCTGATGCAAGTTACAATTGCAAACGTGAGGAAAAAGATAAAGCTTGGAAAGGCAACTAATGAGCTAAACACAAAGCAATCAGGAGATTAATGCACTCCAGAAAAAAATGAAAATAACAGAACACTTTGAAAATCACAATAAATAATATGTCTAGGGCAGAAAGAACAAGAAATCATGAAACACAGCACAGGGAAGCTAAGTAACAAATGGTTACAAAGCAACACTTAACACATTTGCAAAGAAAAACACACTTTGCAATAAACTCTAAGTATATAGGAGGGGTGCCTGGGTGGCTCAATCCATTTAGCCTCTGACTCATGATCTCAGCTCAGATCATGATCTCACGGTTTGTGAGTTTGAGCCCAGCTTTGGGCTCTGTGCTGACAGCTTGGGGCCTAGTTGGGGTTCTCTCTCTCTCTCTCTCTCTCTCTCTCTCTGTCTCTCTGCTGGTATTCTCTCTCTCAAAACAAACAAACAAACAAACAAATAAATAAATAACAAAATCTAGATATAGAAGATAACTCTGGACTAGGCCAAATTAAAGAGAGAATAAATATTCATCTAAGAGGGATTCACCTCTATCGCAGAACATAACGATACAGGACAGAGAACACTCTAACTGAAAAGAGGCTGAATGACAATTAATCCAACCCAGAGATGACAGAAGAAATACATACCATAAGGGGCAGAGAGATCTCGGAAGTTGCCTCAAGCATTAGGGACAGTATTTTGGGAGATGACGGATGACGGGATTAGCCCTGTAGGCTCTCAGAGACGGCTTCGAACCCCAGCGTGTTGCCAGGCATGTGACAGAAGCGTAAGAAGTCAAGGGACTGTGAGTTGGTAAGATGTTTAAGGACCATTGATGCTCTCAGCATGCAGAGGCAGTAAGGACGGGACCGGGACAAACGTGAGCAAACACCTTACAGACAGAGCAGCCCCTGTGGGAACACAGATCCATTGTTAGGAGATAGAGTTTTAAGAGAGAACCAATAAATCTGGACTTCTAGGTCACAGCTTCTAATTTCAAATGTTGGCAAACAATTTAAAATAAGGAGCTGTACGCAACAGGGCAGGCCAAAAAGCACCGGCTGAAATTTGCACTGCTGACCTCAGAGAAATGTGCGCAATTAGTGGAATCCTTATAGCTCTGAATAGGCTTGATGTGACTCTGTGGGTTTCTCTGATCTATCTCCTCTCTTGCTTGTCAAAACCATGCTTTTTAAGGCAAGATCGCAGCATCTGCAAAATGCAGTCTGTATTGTGACTCTTAACAGACTTCCTTTCCGCCCACGGAGAGCGGGGGGGTGGTCACCTTACCCCTGGAGTCAAGAGCCATGCCTGGGATTTTGTTAGGTTGGCCAAAACTACATCTCCAAGTTCCAGAATACTTACACATGATAGCTTCCTGTGAAATTATGCTGGGCCTCGTTGTTTTCTTTTAACTAAGGAGAATTTAACTAAGGTCAGCCACATTTTCCTTCAAAAAATAAAGACGAAATCAGGCTCTGGACTGACAGTGCAGAACCTGCTTAGGATTTATTCTCTCTCCCTCCCTCTCTCTCTCTCCGCCCCTCCCTCACTCGGGCCTTCTCTATCAAAATATATAAACTTAAAAAAAAAGACAAAGTATAAACGAATTTTGAAATAGTCTGTGCTCTTCTGCCACAGTCCTTTTCCATAACTCCCGAGGGAGTTAAATGGACACCGGAAAGATATTAAAGTATTGCAAGTTACTCATAATTTATTATCTTTCTGGAGAAAAAACATTTTTTATTTTTAAGATTTTATTTTTAGGTAATCTCTACACTCAACGTGGGGCTCGAACTTACAACCCTAAGATCAAGAGTCACCTGCTCTTCGGACTGGGCCAACCAGGAGCCCCAGAGACCATCTTTTATGACGGTCATCTTACCGCTTGGCTTTGCTCATTTTCGTTTCTTCGAACATGACTGCACACAAACGCATCATCTAATAACCAATTTAGGCATCGTAAAATAACAGGTGATGATGAAAATCACGTCTACGTTTCTTACAATGACAGTAAGTATTCCAGTGAGCAATCAGTTGCTGATTTCTCCTCATCATTTCCTCTACAGCAGTATATAAAGTGGTAGTGCTTATAGAATGAAATACAGTATAGGGTTATTTTGATGACATTTGTGTGAGACGAAGGAGTTACCCTGCTCAGTTTAAGTGTCTTGATTTTATTTCGTCTAAAGACACCTTATTTTCTTTAAATATTTTACCTGAAAATATTTCAAGTTTTCAGTGAATAGGAGGAATGTCTCAAGCATTATGCTGCTGTAATAAATCATTTAAATTGCCAGGTTACATGTTACAGCTTTGGTGGCTTGAATATTTATTGTAAAGCACCCAGTCTCATGATTTCCATTTTTATAATTAAGAAGAAGACCCGGAAAAAATCATTCTAATTGCTAAGGCAAGAATGATAGCAATGTATTCTCAGAATTTTGTCAAAGTCCCTAGGTATTATCCTCTTTGGTGAACACACTTTAATTAGAAGATCCGAGGAAGAATGATTACAAGAAGCTAAGTCCCAGACACTTTAATGTGACGGGGGCTGGGTCCTATTAGGCAGGTCCTAACTTTCAATGCACAGCCATCTTCGTTGGTGCGTTTTTCTATAATTGTTAACGTATTTCTCGTTCTTAACCCACAAAATACTTCCTTCACGGGAGGCAAGGAAGCCTGAGTTTGGAGGTCCCGGTATAATTCTGATGGCACTATTGAACAAGAACACTGGTCTCAAACCTCTTCTATCTACCTCTTCTCTTTAGTTTGAATCTGTTACCTTCCTGAACTTTTATGTCAATCCACTCTTCACTCTTGAAAGACCGCAGTCCACCTACTAGTTATGCTAGACAGTAATTTGATTTTGCTCTTTTTCCCTCCAAAGTGTCTCATTTTATATTGCTCCCAAGACCCCAAACAGTTAAGTGAGCCTTGACGTGAACTCACCATTTTCTCCTCTGCCTTTCCATCTGTCACCCACTCCTGAACATCTCCAATATACGCCCTCACCAGAGTCGTGCCTACACTGGGGCTCTTACTTATATTTTAATCATTTTCTCTATCAAATCCTACGTCTACCTCATTTATAGCCTTCGTAAATCTTTAATCTGCGAGCTTCAGAAGATCCAGAATTCTGCTGCTACACTGTGTTACCTCTGCATTTTTCACAGCTCTATATTCTCGACCTTTTCCTATAACCTTTGATGGCTTCTTCATCAGAAACTCTCAGTTAGCTCCTGTGGTCCATTCTTGCTATCTTTTTAACTTCCTCACACCCTTCTATGGAAACAGCCCCATCAAAGAAATCACAGTGCAATGTACCTAATTTCATTGTGTTTCCGTGAAGCTTGTCTCACCGAATCACCCAACGTAAAGCCCGAGTCTGTGCCAGAAATTGTATTGGAAACAGCATACAGAGTGGTATACTGTAAACAGGACATCTACCATTAAATGTTTACTGAGTTGGTCACCCGAGGTTAATGTTGCGAACATGAATTACTATTCTATGCTGTAATAAGGGCTGACGTTAACACAGAATGAGACGGCAAGGCCCCCTACGTTTGGAAACCTTCATCTCTGCTTTTTGTAGTTCTGGCATTTACGTTTTCTTGCTTTTACCAGTGTGGATACCAAGAAGCTCCCTCCCACCCTATCTCTCATTTCTGCTTTTTTTTAAATTTTAATTTTTTGTTTATTTCTTTTCGAGGGAGAGAGAGCAGGGGAAAGAGAGAGAGGGAAAGAGAGAATTCCAAGCAGGCTCTGCACTGTCAGCATAGAGCCTGATGCAGGGCTCAAACTCAAACACTGAGAGATAATGACCTGAGCCACACGCTCAACCGACGGAGCCACCCAGGTGCCACCCCCTCCACCCCTGCCCCGTCATTTCTGCTTTTGTCTCCTAAGGTCTGGAGCACTGGGCAACCAATTTTATGAAAATAATGTACAAAAAGTAAATAGGCTCAGAATCTGATTCTCATCTTTAGGGTAGTAGGCGTTCATCCTGAAGGCAAGTTGTAGAAACGTAGTGCCTGGATTTGGGGACCCATATTTTATCTCCTCAAAAGCACGTTTTGTATTCATAGTGCACACCCTTTGTTGACAGTTGGATACATGGTTCTGAATGCAGATGTTATTAAATATGTCAGTGAGGTATCTAAAGATATACTAAAACTTTTTTAAACTTTTATTTTTGTTTTTGAGAGAGAGAGAGAGCACACACATGAGTGAGATAGGGGCAGAGGGAGAGAGAATCCCAAGCAGGCTCTGCACAGAGCCCAAGGTGGGGCTCAATCCCATGACCCTGGGATCATGACATGACCTGAGCCAAAATCCAGAGTTGGTCGCTCAACCAACTGAGCCACCCAGGCGCCCCTAGATATGCTAAAACTTTATTCCACTTCTGAAATGCACCACCACTCATTTTGATAAAGAGAATAACTTGAAGCCTTTTGGGAATGGTGATATTCTATAACAAAAAAGTTATTTTTGAAATTTCAAAAAACCGAGTTATTTGTATTTTTGTTTATCCCTTACAAGTAAAGTTCTGTGGGCTATATGTCAAGAGATTACATTTCCTGTAGGCTAGGGATATTTGAGGAAATAAAACAAAAATGTGTTTTGTGCACACTTAACTTTGTAAACCTGTACTTTTCATCTCTTGAAAGCAATTAGAAGTAGGCCTGGAGCCAGAGCATAGGGGTGGACCTGAATGCACACATGGAAGGTTCCGGAAATTCTGGAAAACTAGGACTTCCAAGCATTAACTTTTTTTTTTTTTTTCAAATTTAGAGAGAGAGAAAGAGAGAGCTCACCCAAGTGTGAGAGAGGAACAGAGGGAGAGGGAGACATAATCTTAAGCAGCCTCCAAGCTCAGTGCAGAGCCTGACTTGGGTCTCAAGCCCCCAATCCTGGCATCATGACCTGAGCCAAAATCAAGAGTCAGACGCTCAACCGACTCAGCCACCCAGGCGCCCCAGGACTTCCAAACATTAAATTAATTCCCCAGTACACAAGGAATATAAAGCCAATGCATTCATTATTCACAGACTAAAAGAATGTCAATGTTTACCAGGAGATCCTTCACGCTCTATTGAATCTTTTGGGGGAAACACGTGCTTTGACAACAGCTAGCTACACTATAATGTTTCTGGAGCTGCCATAGTGAAGTCTCTGGTATTTGGTTTCCCTGAAAACCAAGAGAAGTCCTCTCATGACTCCTCCGAAGGAGAAATCTCTGTAAAGCCAAATATGTACACGAGCGTAGCCTACTCCGCTGTTGACCTCCTGGGACAACAAAGAGCCCAAGTTCTTCCAACTGGAGTGTTGCTGAGCCCCGGTGTCTCTGACCTGTCGTGGCCACTGTGAGGAAGGCTGGAAGGCGGTGTGGCTGGAACGTTCACCTGACCCCACTTCACCTTGCAAAACGTGAACCTGAGTGTCAGCGCTTGGATACAAACTGAGTTGTGTTTGTTCAGAGCCTGTAACACTGAGCCATCAGAAACGTCTTATTATTACCAAATTGCTTCTGCCTGCTCTGTGCTCCTCTGAGATCTGGAAGGCATGGACATGAACTAACACTCTAGGCCCCAGTGAAAAGTTCACGAAAAAGCTCTCCCACTCTTCGTCAGGAGCTATCTACGAGGAAGTCTCGGCCACCAGTCTCTCGAGACAAGAAACGGACAGCAGGAAAGGAAGAGAAAGAGGGGCTGGGGTTTGTCAGCTCCGGGAGGCCCAGGAGTTCCGCGCCAGGCGTGGTTAGTAGTGGCGAGGACAGGAGTCACCCCGGCAGTTTGAGATGAAGTCGCCCTCCAAGAAGAGAATCAGGAAGGTCCCAAACATGATGGATGAGATTAGTTATCTGTAGAAATGACATGCCCTAAGGACTAGCCAAAAAGACCGTGTGCAGAAATTTAGAAACACCCTGAGGAATTCGACAATAGCAGAAGCTTGATGGTATCCATATATTTCCGGCAACAATCTAATCAAAGTAAATGGATGAAGCCGTAACACAATCAAGCGGTAACTTAATCAGTTATAGTGAATAGATGAAGTACTCTAATCACAATCAATTGTATTGTAGAGCACCTGAAGAAAGAGTGGCCAGAAGGAAGTGGGAAGCCCGGGATTTGTCCGTGACTCCGGCTCCCTCCAGTGTGGGAAACGCAGCCTCAGCAGTCAGCTGGGCAAACAGGTAGGACCCCGGGCTGTTTCCATGGTAATGGGGATTCCGAAGGCTGGGGCGCCTGTCCTTTCCTCCACGAGGAGAGAGCACTTGTCAGCAGAGCAAGGAGTCCTTAGCAGTTTTGAGGCCAAAGGAATCCAGTTTTAGAATTACAGGGACAGCTGAAGAACAGAATTAACAAGGTAAATGGATAATATTGGCTCAGTAACACTTTATGGAATGCCGGCTGTATTCAAGCCGCTGGCCTAGGAGCTGGGGAGTTCCTGGGGAACAAGGAAATCCTTGCCCGCATGAAGCACGTGTCCTAAACAAGTGACTATACAATAAATTATTTTGTTAGAATTGTGAGTACTTCTAGGAAGAAAATACACAGAATTTACTTGAACAGAAAAAATTACAGGCCTCTGAACCGACGGGACATCCAGAGATAGCTTTTATGAGGCTCCGTTAGGCCTATCTCACAAAGGGAAGGAGATGGACAAAGACAAGAATAATTACAGGCCGAGGAGTAAAATCAGACTAACAGCCTGAGTAAAGAGGGCAACGGGAAGTAGCTCGAAAGTGATCTGTGGCGAAACAATTACTCACAGGGAGACCATTTAGGAAGACTATTGCTAATGTTCCCTTGAGAGTAATCCACGTCCCAAAGACGATCTACTATTTAGAAATGAACAGCTTCGCTATTTTTAGAGCTGGGAAGAGCTGGGAAGATTTTACACCCCTGGCATTGACCATGGATCAAAATTACCTGCATGCGCTCCCGAAACAAGAGTGCGGGAAACGTGTTGTGGCTCGAGTCCCAAATCGCAAAGAACCGGACAGTCACCTACAGCAGTTAGACCCGCATGGGGATGGAAGTCCATCAGGCATATGGTGGAATGACTGCAGAGCGATGCTGACTGACAGAGAGCATTACCCTGTAATTCCGTATCTGAGGCAGAGAAGGGTTATGGAAAAGTTTTCGAAGCAGAAATTGGGCAAATCGAAACCCCGTACGTTCTTGCAAAAATACAGGTAAAATATTTTGGAGAGAAGCTCCAGGGATTGTAAAGAAAACCAGCTCATTGACTGGGGCCAGTAAGCATTAAGCATTATAAGCCTTAAGTAAGCATTGATTCTTTAAGTCTGTGCTCCTTAAGCTTTTATTAATTATTTATTTAGGATGTTATGCTAAATGTTATGGAGGGTTCTTACCAAATCTTGCCTTTTGGAAGTTTACGGTTTAACACATGCAAGATTTGGCGAGGAAGCAATTCAACCCAAAGAAAGTCTGCCAAAAAGAACTGTAAAAATGAGAAGGAAGGAAGGAGGGAAAGGGGTGGGAGGGACAGGAGGGAGGGAGGGAGGGAGGGAGGGAGGGAGGGAGGGAGGGAGGAAGGAAGGAAGGAAGGAAGGAAGGAAGGAAGGAAGGAAATTCTAGGGGGCTGTACACAAAAAAACCCGGCTAAATTCTTTTCCCTGGGTCTCTAGCTTCTGAAATCTTAACTTCAGTGAATGTTTTCTTCTTCATTCCCATCCCTTGTGAATTTCTCAATTTACATTCAAGACAGGATGTTTCACACTCTGAGGTGCTATTTGCTTTGTCTGCATCTAAAAGTCTATTAGGGAGTTTTAGACAAGGAGCCTTAGTGGGAGTTGTGGAGAAAAGTAAGGGTATCTCATTTGAAACGACTGTGTAAGTAAACCCACCGCTGCCCCAAGGAGGGGGAAGCAGGAATAAAAGGAGGTCTAAAAGTGAGGGACGGAAACACAGCGGAGAGCAGGCTGGACGGCTTTCAAAAGGCACTAGAGGCGAAAACAATGGAAGGGAAGCTGCAAGGAGACCGCTGCGATTATATTATTCAGTTAGGCAAGTAAGTAATGTTGAAAACCATTCAGAGTCACAATGTTTTCGACTTGGAAAGGGGTTTTGGAGCTCTGCCCACACAAGCTCCTTGTTTTATGTCTGAAGACACTGAGGTCCAAGAGAGTTCAGTCTCTTACCCGGGTTGCACATTATTTAGCAGCAATTTTTATTATTATGTAGTGCAGGCCCAGCATTAGAAACCAGGTCGCCTGACCATTCATTGCTCTCTCCCCCGCCTCACATTCCCATTCTATTTCAAATTAAGTTATTATTACAGCACATTAAAAAAAAAAAAAAAAGAAGCACGACACATTGATTCTAATATAGTAGATTAAAAAGTTTTCTAAAACCCACGAAAATAGTCCATTCTGGAACAGTGGTTCACAAACTTGAGCTCGCTTAAGAGTTACCTGAGGGCTTCTTACAGCGAACATTCCTGGGCCTTGAACCTGGAAAGTCTCCCAAGCTTTCGGGTGATGCTGATGCGGCTGGCACACATTTTTAGTAGTAGTTTGCTTAGCAGGGCTCCAAGAAATGGCTGGTATTTTCTTTTATAATTTAATGCCTATTTATATTTGAGAGAGAGTGCACGAGCGGGAGAGAGGCAGAGAGAGAGGGAGACACAGACTCTGAAGCAGGCTCCAGGCTCTGAGCTCTCAGCGCAGAGCCTGACCCGGGGCTTGAACTCAGGAGCTGTGAGATCATGACCCGAGCCGAAGTCGGACGCTTAACCGACTGAGCCACCCAGGAGCCCCTGGCTAGTGTTTATGGGAAGCCTACTCTGGGAAATCGGGGTGAGAGTAACCAACAATTTGCAATGAACGAACAACATGAAAATAATTACCACGACCCAAGTTGGCTGACTTGGGCTGGAGTCACCTTCCATAGGTACAATACAGTAAATAGCCTCGCCCACGCCAAACACCTTGTACAAACTCTTCTGGGACTGCAGGCTCCTCTTAATCTCTCCCTACCTGTTTGCAGCTGGCAAACTCCTCACCTCCAGCATTTCCTCCTACAGGAAGCCTTCCTGGCATCCCTCAGGTTTCCACGGGAGCTCTTTTTCCGAGTTTCTCTTTGCCCTTTTCGTCTCTCTGCAACAGCTCTTGCCACACTGGACTGTAACTATGATTGTTGCTTTGAATGCCCACTTCCCCCCGAGACTTTAAACAACTCAGTCAAGCACAGCAACACGTACAGAAATATTTGTTAAGATGTTACAAAAATGAGGATAACCAGACAGAAAATATAGAATACATACCACAGAACTAATTCTCTGTGAGTGAAATTTGTGGTTTTTAATTCAGTATTTATTACCTCCCATGTATTATGTATCTATGTATTTATATATCCATTCTATGTGCCTATCTCATCTATGTGCATATCTTTCTATGGATTATCTATCATCTATCTATCTATCTATCTTCTCCTTGGTAGACTTGTAAATAAAATGAAAACCTCTGTCAACAAAGAATACTAAACATGTTAAATGTAATGTTACATGCATCTTCCATGCAAATATTCACAAAGTGCCACCCATAACTTTACCACCATCAATGATCATTCATTTATTGCCAAATCATTTCCTTCAGAGGTTTAATTCCTAGGATTTTACAATGGGAAGGAGCCTTTGTTAGAACCTAAGGTCCTTTCTAACCAATCTGCCCTTGGAGGAGGTCAGTCACTGAATTTATTTGATGACATCCGGGCAGGACCTAAATATCTCACTGTACCCAGTTCAGTTTTAAGACCTCTAATTTTGGAAATTTTGTCCTTTCTATTAAATCCATAATCCCACATCCCTTAGTTCTGTTTTTTGGACCTGTGTGAAAGAACATAATTCTTTGTCATATCAGTCCCTCAGGACTTTTTATTTTACTTTAGAGAGAGAGAGAGAGAGAGAGAGAGCGAGAGAAGCCCAAGCAGCTCCACAACTTTGGGCTGGATCTCACGACCCTGGGATCATGACCCGAGCCGAAATCAAGAGTTGGATGCCCACCGACTGAGCGACTGGGCACCCCAGTCCCTCAGATTTCTAAAGATAGTTATCATGTTCTGTTCAGCAGGGGTTTTTTTTTAGTTAAAAAAAAAAAGATCAAGAAAAAGGAAACTCATTTGTTAAGAAATACTTATCAAGTACACTTATTGATTCAAATGCAACTACATATTTACTGTAAAAATATGATCACTGAGATAGATATCTGAATATAAGCTCATTCAGAAGGGACATGTGGGAGTGTGCAAATCAAGTGTGATGTAAAAGTAAAAAAAATACACACTCATTGAAGGAATTTTACTAACTGATTTCCCTATTCTATTTCATAAGTGCTTTTTGGTCATTAGTAATATCCTTGTTTCTATAGGTTTTTCACTTACGGAACTTTATTCATGTGAACATTAGCAGTACTATCAAAAGAAAATTAAAAATGGCAATATGCCATCACATGTGAGAATCCCGTTCCCACTCTCGTTTCAGGGGGACATTCCCACCCAGTTCAGGACAGAGCTGATAAACCTCCCTTCCCCTGGAAGTCTCCATGTCTGATAAAAAATGGAATACTTGAGTTTGTGCAGCTGTTCACGAGCTAATTATCTGCAATCATTTCTGATTACTTAATAGGCCGTGGTAGGATGTGTGTTTGTTGCTATGTTGAGTTTAGACATTAGGCTTTAATGTGCTGATATGGTTAATTGTTGCACTCACTGCCGCCTGCTAATAGACCATTCCTGGAAATGAGACCGTATCTCAATGGAATTTGCTTGTTTATTTTAAATAAGTCATAACTACAAACTCAGATCCTAGATCCAGTGTTTACCATTTTAAGAATGCACTTTTTAATGCTGTATCATTTCTAATGCATTTAAATTATTCAAGTTGGGAGAAAACGCGTTATTAAACTAATGAGTCAATAACCAACTCAAATACTTAGATTTCACATTCTTCCTGCTCCGTTCAGCTTCCTGAATTGTTTTCTGCCATTGATAGCTAAATAAATTCTTCTTAAATGCGGCCAAACAAGCTGAATGTAATAACACAATGAGGAAAATATGCCTATTAAAAGCCGACGAGTATTTATTAACATGTAAACCAAGATGCCAAAGCTAGTGGTTGGGTGTGACCCAGAGGCGTTAACACGGAAGGTAGATGAGGAATTGTGGTAAGGACAATGCTACTTTGCGTTGCAGTTTCCATTCCATGATGGAGTTTCGTCCAAAAAGCCAGTGTGTAGTGTTAAAAATTTAGAAGGCGGTTCTTTTGTTGACTATCCGTATATTTGTGTTTCTGATTGCCAACAATGGATGCAAAGGGCCCATACGGATGCTTTTGGAGTCTCTTCCTCTTTGCCTTGCTGTTCACAAGCTCTACTTTTATTCCTATCATGTTTTCATTTCTTCATCTCTTTTAAACTTCTTTTTCTGTCTCTCGCTACTCTTTCATTAGAGAAGCCAGCAGGATCCATATGTAACAAGTAGAAAGCGTTTCAACCCCCAAACCCTCGGCTTTCCTCCTGCATCTTCCAAGAACAGGGTCCTTCCATCCTGTGCCTGCCCCAGGCCTTGTTCAGCACTGGATTTACCCCTTTTAAAGTTGACTTCAAGGAACGGGACCCTGCAGACTGTGCGGGTCCATCGCGCCGGGTGAAATGGTGCGATCCTATGACCTGCTTTCTCAGAAACACTACACACGCAGAGCCTCGATGCACTTAAACCCAGGTCTCTTCTGCCATCAAAGAAACGGGGGGAGAAAAGACTAGAGTAATTGTACAGTGATTTATACTCCTTATTGGCAGGTACGATTTCCATGTAGAAATAGAACACCCGGATTTTTCCAAACCTTTGCATCTCCTTTACGAATTAAGGTTCTTAGTTCTTTTGTGTTTTCTATGTCTAAATTTTTGGTGCGTCACTGGAAACATAAAACTCACCCCAGCATCTCCTTCCTAATATTTTTTTTTTTTTTTAAGTTCTGGGCTCTCTGTTCCCCAAACACAACATGTATTTCCTGAGGTGCCCACACAGGTCTCTGTCTGGTGAAATCAAATCCTTCGGGCCACTGCCATTGCTGTTTCCCCTCTGAAACCTCCCACAATAGTTGCAGGGATATTAGTAAGAGCATCACTATAAATAATAAAGACAGTGGAATGAACTTGCGTCTTTAACCGCCAGGTGCTGTGCTAAGCCCATTAAATGGATGTAGCACTTTATCTTCAAAACAGCGCTGTGCGGTGGGCCCTTTGGTCCCGAGACTCATCCGATGAGTGAACCGGGGATTAGCACTCAGGAGCCAAAGCTTCAAATGTGTTCAGAGTCACATGGTCAAGGTCTAGGTAAGGGAGAGGGCAGGTCTTTAAATCGGCAGTCTTGAAGAACTCCATCTAATTCCAGATTCTGCGTAATTAAACATTGTAGCTACCTTTTCTCATCACACCCGCAGAATAGATTCCTTATGTGTTCAAAACGCCCTCTGTTTGCATCGCTAATCTAGCACGGGTCCCGGGGTACCCTGGCTTGCTCGCTGCCTGTGGGCTCCTTCAGGGGAGAGAGCGACTTCTTTATTTTCACATCCTCAGGACAAAGAACTGGCCCTTCTCAGAAAATCCATTTGTAGCGGTGACATGGAATTAATTCTCCCTTTACAGATTTCTCTTCCTGTACGTGCCCTATGTCCATTTTTTTTCCCTGTACATAGCTTTCCTTCACATACACGATTTCAAGCCAAACGGGACTATTTGCTATTCCCCGCACACCCTGTGCCGTTGCTGTTAGATACCTCTGTGTGTGCTGTGCTCACGCCTGAAATGCCCTTCTACTTATGCAATCCTCACCAAGGAGGAAATCCAATCATCCGCTCTTTCCTGGAGCGCTTCTAGCTCCTGAATCGGATGGGAGCTCTCCTTCACTGTCCTTTCTGCACCTGACTTGTGGGGCTCTCATTCCTTTCAATTTCCCACCTCACTTACAGATGGGCAGGCGCTCCTTTCAGCCCACCTACTATTGAGTTTTCTACATAGAAGGTGCATGATAGAGATTAAATGAATTCAAAACTAACAAGGTATTTAAACCAGTCGACTTGGTTTCCTATAAAATGAAGAGGTTCAAACTCATGGCGCGTAGTTACATTTTTTCATCTTTATGTTATTAAATACAGTGTTGGAGGAAGACAGCATTACTTTTATCTTTTTTTTTCCTTTTCAATGAATGCATACTCTTTGATCTGATTAGTTTTGGCCTGTCCATTTGTAAGCAACTGTCTATGGAATGCTAAAAAAGAAAGAGACAGAGACAGAGACTGGGGGGGGGGGGGAGGGAGGGAGGGAGAGAGACAGAGAGAGAGACAGAGAGAGGAGACAGTCATTTAAATTGCTGCAAAGATTTAACAGCTTTTAGACACTGAGGAATTTCTCTTTTATGATAACCCCGCAACACTCTTGTCAATGACATTTAAGTGCACTCGTGTTTGAGTAGCGGTAACGAGGTTAAAAATGTTCAACAGACTGACATTATATTAAACTTTTATCCATTAAATTCAACAGATGTTTACCAAGTTTCTACCGTGCACAAGGCACAATACTTGGTAAGATTCTGTGGGGAAGAAAAAAGAGGTATATATAATCCCTTAAGGAGGTGAACATCAGGAATGCTGCCAGGACAGGTAACTGAGCCTGAGACACAGTATAAGCTCCAGAAGAGACAGCAAATGCTGTGCAACCCACAAAGGAAAAAGAGGTTACATCTTTTGGAAACTCATTAGAACATCTATTCTTTGATTTCACATGCCAACCTGCTGGCCACGGTGACTTGGAATATGTAGCGACAGGTGCCTTGACCAAGTACACGAAAACAATGGGTTTAAAAAAAAATTAATGGAAATTAAATAAATGAAAACAACAGAAGGCAGTGGAAATTTAACGTAAGTTTATAGACATTTTGTCTTTTTCAAGTTTATTTATTTATTTTGACAGGGAAAGAGAACGCATGTGTGTGGGTGAGCAGGGGAGGGGCAGAGAGAGAGAGAGAGAGAGAATCCCAAGCAGGCTCTATACTCCCCTCTGACTTGGGGCTCCACTCTCATGACACGAGACCATGGCCTGAGCTGAAATCAAGAGTCAGATGCTTAACTGACTGAGCCCCAAGGCGCTTCATTAATTTGTAGACATTTTAATATTGCACATTTAACAAGATAGGTTTTAGGGAAAACATTAGCATAATTTTATCATCATACCACAGTTGTTTCCGTTTGTGTATCTTAGGTATTTGTACATATTTAAGATGCGCAATTCTGAGAAGAGCACTTTTCTTCAATGCATAGAAAGGAGAAGAGTTTATCTCAGAGTGTGAGCATGAGCACGGCCTGTGTGACACACGCACATCTCCTGCTTAACCTACGTTAACCAGGTTTCCTAAACCGGGAAATGAGAAATAACAATGAGTAATAAAGCCTATTTCATGGGTGGTTGAGAGGATAAAGTGAAACGCTCTGGGGAAATGACAGCAGCTGTCACAAAGTAAGGGCTCAAGAAACAGCGGCTCTTTTTTTTTTTTTTTAATTTTTTTTTAACGTTTATTTATTTTTGAGACAGAGAGAGACAGAGCATGAATGGGGGAAGGTCAGAGAAGAGAGGGAGACACAGAATCTGAAATAGGCTCCAGGCTCTGAGCTGTCAGCATACAGCCCAACGTGGGGCTTGAACTCACGAACCGCAAGATCATGACCTGAGCCGAAGTTGGATGCTTAACCGACTGAGCCACCCAGGAGCCCCAAGAAACAGCGGCTCTTAAAACCATCTTCCTCATTTCGCTTCCTACCTCATCCCCAGTTCTCCCCCATCACCAAAAGCCTTTATATTCATACGATATTGGTTTGAAAGACCAAGAAACAGACAGACGAACTCCAAAGACACGAAAACCGGGAGACCACACAGCATCTCCTGAAAGTCTGGCACGAGGATGAGCAGACACAGCTCCGAAGGCTGACAGCCGTGTCCCGGTCCTGCTGCTGCGGGCGTCAGAGCCACTGACGTGGGACAAGGACGGTACCTGCTTCCCTCGACCTGGAAGCATCAGGAGTCAGAGACACAATGGCTTCTGCCCTCGCCCCCCCTGAGGAAGATGGCCTAGGAGCACCGGGCAGCCTAGGGAGTCACCTCTTTGCCCGACCAGAAGCATGGAGCAGGGGCCCACGGCAGGAATAGCATGAAGCGGACCGGAATCGCCTCGCGAGGGCTCTGTAACCTACACTGTCCCCGGGACTGAAGCCCGCAGTGTAAGGAGGAACCTGCACATTCAGTCAAAGCGGAGCAGCAGCAGGCTCGGGCAGACAGACTCCAGGGATTCCTCACCTAATCACCAAACACCCAGGAGACAACAAAAACATCACCTCTCATGCCCCAAACCAGGAGAGGCCCAATGGAAAGAAGACAAGACACTCAACCGGTGGCAACAGTGAGGTGAACCAGATGTTCGGGTTATCCAACAAGGATACCAAAAGTGCTTCCGGAATCAGTGATAAATTCTCTCGGAAACAATGGAAAAAATGGAAAATCTCCGCAGACAGAAGTTTCGCAAAAGAACCAGGTAGAAGTTCCACGACTGAAAAAGCACATGCACCACAATAAAAAAGCTTGCTGGAGAGTCTCCCTAGTGACGAACACAGAAGAGACTCAGGGACAACAGCAATCTAACGAGCTAACTAACATCTGTATCATCGCAATCTCCGAAGGAGATGGGGGGAGCGTGGGGGATTGAGAAAATACTGGAGGAGCGATTGAAAATCCGTAGGTATTACAGCTATCGCCTCTGACAACCGAGATAAAATGGCACCACTTTGCATAAAATGTAGGCAACCTGCATCTTAGCGTTCCTTCGACCCCTCTCTCTTCATGCTACGGTCATTGTAATCTACCTGCATACAGTATGACTCTTGCAGAACAATGTTATATTGCTTCAACAGTCCCATGTAAAGAAACCACAAGAAAATACGAAATACTTTGTGTTCTAGGTATTTGCCTTTTCAGGTTCTTAATGATTTGCATTTCCGTCTGGCATCATGTCAACAACCAAGGGCACAGTTACTCTCGCGCTCTAAAGTCCTCGTTTGCTAATTCCCACGTCTCAGTCATTGTGGCATCGGTCTTGGTTGGTTGTCTTCTCTCTGAAACTGGGTCACGTTATTCTGGTTCCTCTTATGTTGCATAACTTGGATGGAATCCTAAATATTACATGGAGGCAGGTCTGGATTTGGAATATTCCTCTGGAGAGGGTTGATGTGTTGGTCTCAGCAGGCCACTACTTTGGTCAGACTCAAACTGCAAATTCTCTTGGGCAATGGATTAAATCTTGGTTGGGTTCTCATATCCTCAGCTGTTCTGTGTTCAGTCGGCCCCCACACACGAGTGCGGTTCAGGGGTCAGGCGAGGACAAGGGCAGAGCTGAAGCACAAAACTTGGGGCTCGCCATCTCAGATCTCTCCTATTCCCCCCTTTTCCAGTGGCCGTGGTTGGCCAGAATGACCGTGGCCTCTTCAGGCCCCCTTTCTGCCAGACTTCGGTCTGCCCACTGGGTACTGATTTTGTTCTGCCCTCAGGAAAAAAAACTAAAAAAAGAAAAACAGGAGGTTACCTCCAGCTGGTCTCCCCTTCCAAGTCTTACATCAATCCAGAATCTGCCTGCTTTCGTTCACTCTCCAGTGTTGCCTGATTGTGGGCGCAATCTATTGATCAGGTTGTCCAGAATCTAGAGCTGGGCTCAGTTACAGCTTGCTCCACAATGGAAGCATAAACCTCCTCGAGGTTTTGAGGGGAAATTTAGTCAAAACTCAAAATGAGGTTTGAATGAGTGCCATTTTTCAAGCATTCTTTCCAAATAAGACCCTGTTCTGCTTATCCATTTGGTTCATTGATGCTTCCTGGTACCATTTTCTTCATATACATCCTGTATATTTCTTATTAGAGTATCGAATTGTATCATACTGAAATTGATTGTCATTTAAAAATTTCCTTTGTAATGTTTATTTTTGAGAGACAGAGAGACAGAGCGTGAGTGGGGTAGGGGCAGAGAGAGAGGGAGACACAGAATCTGAAGGCTCCAGGCTCCCAGCTGTCAGCACAGAGCCTGATGGGGGGCTCAAACTCACAGACCTTGAGATCATGACCTGAGCTGAAGATGGACGAAGTCTGAGCACCCAGGCGCCCCTGGTTGTGTTTCATTTGCCTAGATTTCCTTGGCATTAATTTGCTAATTTATGGAAGCCTCATTTGAGAGGTGCCTTTCCCTCCCTGTGGCACAAAGAATCCACAGTTTTTTTCCGAACGCACAACACTGTGTATTTCACTTCAGATCAGCTGAGATCACCCGTGGTCCAGCTCAGTTCCCGGTCTGCCTTGTCACTGTCCTGTTCAGTTCTTCAGGTAGGATCACTGATTTTAGGTTGGTTCCAAAGCTGTGTCTTCAGCATAGAGCTCAAAACGCTGGCAAGACGATACCTTATGTTCTGCCCTTGCTGATTTCATATGCTGATGATTCTCAAAACTCTGCACGGACAATTTAGTGACAGAATGGGAGACAGGTTCAAGCTATCTTCTCTGCTGTCCTTTTTTTTTTAATGTTTGAGAGAGAGAGAGACAGAGACAGAGACAGAGAATCCCAAGCAGGCTCTGTGATGTCAGCCCAGAGCCCAACAAAGGGCTGGATCCCATTAACCATGAGATCATGACCTGAGCCAAAATCAAGTCGGACGCTTAACCGACTGCGCCACCCAGGAGCCCGACTTTTTTTTTTTTTTTTAAGTAGGCTTCACACCCGATGTGGGGCTTGAACTCACAACCCTGAGATCAAAACCAAAGCTGAGATCAACAGTCAGACAATTAACTGACTGAGCCACCCAGTGACTGAGCCACCCAGGTGCCCTTGTCCTTTTCTTTATAAAAAATCTTTTTACTAGACTGAATCAGCTCTGAATGGAATTTTGCACAAACATGCAGAAATAACCTAACATTGAAGTTTTCTTTAATTATATAGTTACCTGCACTAAATTTGGGGGGATAAAATAAGGGAGAGAAACTAAAATGAGAAATAAAAAAATAAAAGCACAGTATTAAGCTTTATAAATGGACTTATTTTTAAAAATTAATTTCAGATATTAAAACCAATCAGAAACATTTAAATCAACTTCTCTTTTAAAGATATACAGACTACTTCTTCGGTTCTTAAATGTGACTTTTATATTCTGAATCTCCATAAGTTTCCATGAAAATGTATTAAGCTATCCAAGTATTTGGCTTATCTCTAATGTCTAAGAGGAACTTGATGCTATTGAAAAGAATACAAAAATATTCTTTTCCAGAGGTGATCTCATCTTAAATTTCATTTACGAAAACAAGAAGTACCTTTAATCATATACTATGAACAGTGGCAATCCCTGAGAAAATGACTCATTGCAGACAAAATAATTAGCTATTTCACTGGACTACATAATCCTCTCCAAAAAAAAAAAAAAACAAAAACAGAAACCAATCACTGCTTCCCCAAAGAAGTTACAAGAGGCCAAGAGCACACTAAAAATTCTTTATTGTCATTATTAAATGCATTATATAAACATGATAAGTGGAATATACTATACATTTGATGGAACACATATAGCCTTTATCAGGGTAAAAAAAAAAATACATAGCCAAGAATGGAAAGCAGCATACATTAAAAAAAAAAAAAGTGAACAGCTCTCATATATTACTGTCACTATACAATGTGCCAGGATGTTCTACAACCTTTCTATTAAACAAAAGGGAACTAAACATTATGTATGGTTTAAAGGAGTTAAATGCCAGATATTCCACACACAGAAGGAGAAAATATTAGCATCCTGGAATCATCTTTATTCCTGGTCCATTTTCTGCCCACTGGAAAAAATTGCACTGTTTTGCCTTCCCAAGAGGACACACGAAAAAATTCTTTCCGTTATTGGGTCCAATCTTCAACACCGTTCTCATGATAGCACGTCTGCCATGGTTGCAGAATGGGAAGGACAGATCCGCCCACTACAGGGTTAAAACAGAAGGATTGGGAAGTTTGGATGCAAGTTAGAAACACGTACAGCCTAAGCCTGGGTGCATCTGGTTAGCGCATCCCGTGTTCCCTGCCACTGTTAATCTGACATTGGAAAATAGAAGTCATTAGTGCTTGCCCTTGAAAAAAGCTTACATCCTGTACGAAGCATCTCTCCTGCAAATTTGCTTGAATCACACAAAAGACTGCCAAAACGCTCAGCTTCTCTTTGTCTACAGACATGTTTACAGGGGTTCTCTTGCTTTACTGAAAATAACTGAGAACGATCAGCATCTTGCTGTAAAGCCATCACCAGTGCTTCTGCTATGTTAAACCGATTAAGATCAAAGATTTGTTATGATTTTAATACTCAACTTCCTTCCTCCATCTCTTAGGAATAAAAAGAATCCAATACAGAATTACACGGATGAATTTAGGCAGATTCCATTGTATTACTCTTATAAACGTTGGCCTCAAGGGAACTATAAAGCAGGCTGTAATATTATTAATTTTCTACCTAATATTTTTTCCATTATGTCTACGAAAGCTCCTTGAGGGAATGTTGTCAGTTCAGTAGGATGCAGTCACGGCTCATGCAGGGGTTCAGACCCAGTCATTATCCAGTTTTCCTTGGAAAATTCCTTAGGAAGGTACCACACTGAAGACAGAGGTTTTCAAGCTCAGTAAGCCCAATCAGAAAATTTTTGCTCCAGCACGGAGACAGATCAGTATTTGCTGTTATGCACCAGATGCAGCAGTTGGTTGGAGAAATATGTATTTAAACATTGAAACCACAGTCAGCATAGTGAGAGACTCACATTCTGAGAAACACAGAAGGTGAGTCGGAGGAAGACGGACTCCAGACTCTAGGGTCCTGTCCTGTCTTCACTTCCAGGGACACACTCCCAGAACGGCAAGGGGGGAGGAATCGCCCTACATCTAAATTGTTATTGTGCAAGCTTGTGTGATAGGATTCACTACGTTTACTGTAAATCCAAGGTTTGTCTGTGTTCCCCCCCTCCACCCCCCCCCCCCCCCCCCCCCCCCGTGTACTTCTCCCCAGGGCATACACCAAAGGTTCTGTGGAAGGGAGGAAAAACACGTTTGTGTCCTGAATTATTCGCCACCTGCGTAAATCACTCAGTCCCTTTCTACCTTTATAAACCAAGGACCACACATCTGCACCTGTGGTTACCCACGGGCTACACCAGAATCATCTAACGGCTATTATTTGATTAGTTTTTCAGTTTCTGATGAAGCTCCTTGAGTTTTATGTTCTTCAACATTCAGGCTTTAGACTGAATGTCAGTGTGGCTCTTTAAAATTTAAAGGTGAACAAATTAAATAAATAAAACTTAAAGGTGAAAGCGGAAAACAAGATCGCTACTCATTACATCTTAATAATGGAAGCATGTGATGACAGTACAGCGAGCTTGAAAAAATCTTACACGTACTTGGAAAAATCCGCACTGCGCTTGTCTAGGTAGAGGACAAGCGTAAAACTGCCTGCCCTTGTTTTCGCCATCCTTCTGCACAACTCGTAGAACACACAGGCGCTTGTGTTTACCGCAGCGAGGACTGCCAGCATTTAATGCACAGGTACCATCTGTCACGTTAATTCCAAGTTCACTGTAACGACAGGTTACAAAGTTACTACAGCCCAACAGCGCTAAAGGGATAATCCCCACCGCCTTCCCCTGCATTAGAATTCTGCTTGTACAGGGGGTACCCGGCTGCCTCCATCGGTTAAGTGTCAGACCTCGGCTCAGGTCATGATCTCAGGGTCTGTGGGTTCGAGCCCCACATGGGGCTCTGTGTTGTCATGACAGCTCAGAGCTTGGAGCCTGTTTCAGAATCTGTGTCTTCTTCTCTCTGTGCCCCTCCCCTGCTCACGCTCTCTTTCTCTCTCTCTCAAAAAATAAACATAAAAAAAAAAAAAAGAATTCTGCTTGTACCAAGACGAGGTGCCAAAAAGGGGACCAGGGTCAATGGCAGGTCATTCCACACACTGCTACCACATCTGTTTAATTCTTGTTTTTCTCAGGTAATCCTAACTTACCTCCAAAGCCACCTGTGCACCCAAAGCATTCAATTAAAATTTCTGAAGTACGAAAACAGCTGAAATGTGTACCCAGCACACCTACTTTCCTTAGCTTTCATTTGTGATAACTGGTTCTTCCCTTACTCAGTAGTATAGGGTGGCCACTTTCATTTCCTCTAAAATATTCTCAAGTTCAGTAGCTCCCCAGCCCCCAAAGTAACTAGAATGACAGTCTTCTCTAATTATTTCCTCATCGGTAGCAAGCTCTCGTGGATGGCTGTGACAAGGCCAAAAAGATCACTCTTTCTATCGTCCATTTTAAAGACAATTTTCTACGCTTTTCTTTGATCAAGGCTACTATAATAGTTGCAGTCATATTTCAGCAAGGCCTGGGCTGCCTGGCAGAGAAGAAATGTGTATTTTGTCAAGCCAGTAGGGAAGCTTTATTCTCCCCCACAATTAGGATCAACTGTATCTGGAGGTTATTCCTGCGTACAGGGGACGAAGGTCAGAAGCCGGACTTCTACTGGTATCGTAGAAGCAAATTTTCTCTTAGAAAAAGAGCTTCATGGGTATTTTAACCTTTTTATATTCTGCATATTTTTATAATGCCTTTATGAGAGTTAGTCTCTTTAATAAACCAGTTGAAGAGAAACAGAGCTCACATTAATTGAAGCAGAAGTCCTTTTTTAAAAAATTTTTTTTTTAACATTTATTTATTTTTGAGACAGAAAGAGACAGAGCATGAACGGGGGAGGGGCAGATAGAGAGGGAAACACAGAATAGAAAGTGGGCTCCAGGCTCTGAGCCATCAGCCCAGAGCCTGACGTAGGGCTCGAACTCACGGTTCATGAGATCATGACCTGAGCTGAAGTCGGACGCTCAAGCGACTGAGCCACCCAGGTGCCCTCAGAAGTCCTTCTTAATATCACTATTTTAAAACTTTTTAATGATAAAAAAAATTCATCCTTTCTTATTTTTTTGGTTAAAATATCATCCTTAAATAATCTTTAGAAATACTTAAAAATTATAAACAGTTCTCGTTTCTTGTTTCCTAAACTACATACTTTTTTAAATTTTTTGAGTTCATTTATTTATTTTGAGAGAGAGAAAGAGAGAGCAAGCACAGGCAGGGGAGGGGCACAGAGAGGGAGAGACAGAATCTCAAGCAGGATCTGCACTGTCAGCTCAGAGCCTGACACGGGGTTCGAACTCACAAACCACAAGATCATGACCTGGGCTGAGGCAGAGTCGGACGCTTAACCGACTGAGCCACCCAGGCACCCCCCTAAAGTACATTCTTCATATACATGTTCCAGTAATGATGCTTCAAGGTCTATGTAAGTGAAATGTTCAGAGTTTGAGGTATTTTTTCTTTCCATTTTCATTGAGACACAGTTGACATAGAAAAGATATTTTATTTGTGATGAAACTGGTTTAAACTCTTCTATAAGACAGATGCTTAAGTAAATTGCTTTAAACTGACTCAAACATTCTGAGGGTAGTCTCCGAAGCTGTTCATGCAGTAGGCACTGCTAAGGAAATCATTACTGTTAAGTGTTTTGCCAGCAACTGTTTTGTTTGTACGTCCGTCGGGGTGGAGGACAGTTGCTTCTACTTTAGAATCCTAGGTATTAACATCCAAAAAGAGCAAAGCTGGAAGGCAACAGGATTTTCTTTTCCATACTCCCTCCATTTTTCCGATGCCCCTTTCAAAAGAGGATATATTAAAATTTTAACTTCAAGAGAAGTTAAATATCTAGGTGGTTGCAGAGAAGTCAAGAAACATCAAAAACGTGGGGCTGCCTGGGTGGCTCAGGCGGTTAAGCGTCTGACTTTGGCTCAGGTTGTGATCTCACTACTCATGAGTTCAAGCCCCGAGTCGGGCTCTGGGCTGACGGCTCAGAGCCTGGGGCCTGCTTGGAATTGTGTCTCCCTCTCTCTCTCTGCCCCTCTCCCACTCACGCTCAGTCTCTGTCTCTCAAAAATAAATACGTTAAAAAAAATTAAAAAAAAAATACTGAAACCAAAGCAAGTGGATCATAAATGTGCTTTTAAAGAAACTATCACGAGAAAGAAAAAAAAGGTAAAGAATATTGATAGGAGTGAAGTGATGCTCTCTTATAAAAAAAATACACACTTGCAAACAGTTTTCTACATTATTATGGAAATGGCTGTCTTAGATAACAATTAGTTGAACACTTCCAAGCCATCTGCTTCAACCTGGAAATCTCCAGAGTTCCATATAGCCAAGAGAGGTTTAAACTCTCTTTCCTAGTAAAGCTTTCCTGGGGAGGGGCAAAGTGGAAGGGTGGAAGGTAGGATTCAGTTGGGGATAAAAGGCTCCAGGGGTCCCCTCTGGCTCCTCATTTCTGTCTTTCATTCCATTTTCTTCCTTGGTGTAAAGCTAAAGAAAAACAACAGCCATAAGCTCTCTTATCCCTGGCACTCAGAGTATGGGCTGCTGACTGGAAGCATCGGCATCATCTGGGAGAGCCTGAGAAACACAGAATTAGGGGAGCCTGGGGGGCTCAGTCTGTGAAGCGTCCGACTCTTGGTTTCAGCTCAGGTCATGATCTCACAGTTCGTGGGATCGAGCCCCTTGTCAGGCTCAGCACTGGCAGTGTGGCAGAGTCTGCTTGTGATTCTCTCTCTCTCTCTCTCTCTCTCTCTCTCTCTGCTCCTCCCCCCCTTCTTTCTCTCTCTCAAAATAAATAAATAAATAAACTTAAAAAAGAAAAGGTAAAAGAAATACAGAATTACCCACCCTGCTCCAGATCGCCTGAATTCGAATCTGCATGTTAACAAGATTCCCAGGTGATTCGTATGCACATTGAGTCGCGAAGCTCTGAGTGAACGTAACCGAGATATTGATGCCACCTGTGATCGCATCAACTCTAAATATGCACAGCTAATCTTAATTTTATGATAGAAAACATTATCCAGGATAATTAAATGTTCTGACGAATCGAGGACTTCCTGGTTCCTCTTTGTTTCCATCATTATTTAAGAACTTTGTAAACTGTAGCAGAACATTTTCTCAGGTAAACTTAGCATAAGAATAGTTTAACTTATTTTATAATTAGGACCATCACTTTGAACAACAGACTATAAATGGTCTGTTAATGGATCGGGGTTGACAAATGTTATCAGATAGCACATATTTTTGGCCTGTGGGTCTTAACAGTCTCCGTTGCGACTACTCAATTCCGTCTGATATTGTAGCATGAAAAGCGGCCATGGAAACTATGGAAACCAATGGGAATGGAACGTGTTCCAATAAAACTTTATTTATAAAAACAGGTGGGAGGCTGGATTTGGCTCTGCCAACCATAGTTTCCTAAAGTAAAAGTCATTTGAACTGAGCAGCGCTTGATGCATAATAGGTTTTCAATAAATATTTGTTAATGAATACATAAATAACACTGAACACAGATCAGATAAAAACTCTTCTCAAGAGAGAATACATCACCACGCACAACTGTGTAATTTTAAAATGGATAGGTTTTCAATGCTCAATTCATCATGGCTTAACTAATTTTACAGATAGGGTGATTCTTTATAATAAAACTACTGTCTACATTTTCTTGAACCATTCAGTCTCACCGAATGTAGACTTTGTAGCTCAGTGGCATTTCAAGAATGAAAACAAACACGGGGGGGGGGGGGGGGGGGGAAATGACTCATCCTAGCTGGCCCCAGGTGGTTCTCTTCGGGATCAAATACCCTGAAGGTTACAGGAAGCATGAAGAAGGGGTGTTTCCCTGGTGTTAGAGGTGGCACTGCCAACCTTGATGTAGCAGATGTGAGAAAATGGTAGTGATTCTGCCAGTTTTATTTCCTCACCCAAGCAAACCTCTGCACCAGCTCAGGAGAAACCTTCACCCAAACAAACACATGGATTCTCTGAATACGTACCACTGTGTTTTGCTCTGTATTTACACTCATTGGATCAAAGACTTTAAACTGTTTCTAGCAGGTACTCTCAACTGCTAAAAAAACTGGTTCGACCGACCATCTAATTCATAATCCGGTCACTGGATAAAACTCCGGTATGTCCAAAGACCAATCCGAAAATATGCCTCCTCAACAGAGCATGTATCATGTAGTGATGGGATCAGTAATTAAGAGAACAAAAGGCGAATTAATTACCATATAATTATTAAAGAAAAAAAACTGCCTATAAATTCTCTGAGTGGACCACCTGTTTTCACGTATTATGTTGTGAGCTTCTGCTGGGCATCTTGTCCACAAGATGAACACTGAAGCTGCCAGACAAGGAGAAAAATGAAATAAATGACAGTAATTTGCAATTTATTCCTTGTAAAGTAGCTGGGTGCAGAAGGGCTGCTGGGTGAATGTATTTCATCACTTGACATTTATTCTGCTAGTTGATCTTGATTGATTTTAGAGTCTCAGTCCTGGGGTTCTTATATTCAACACATACACAGGCTGCGGCGTTTCTAAGTAATGTTATGCACTGTGATTAATCATATGACCCTATTACTAATGGCTTATGAAGAAATCATTTAAATTTAAGGTTACAGTAATATTTTTTAAATCCCTAATTCATTAGTTAAATTGTCTAAGATTTTCTACAAAGCACTAAGGAAACAAAAATATGCCAAGATATTTCATCTGAGTACAAAGAATGCCACAACACTAAAATGATCACATCTACATCTTTGCTCTTAAGCTACAGGAAAGACTTAACAAATGACTTTCTTACAGGATGGTCTCCCAACTCAGATGCTCCAGACCCTACCTCCTTCGTGACCTCTGATTAGGGCTCATCAGATGTTCATTGGGATAAAAATGTAAAGTTAGTCCTGATCCAGTCATTTAAATGCTTGGCCTCCATAGCTTAATTCAAACATCTGTCATTTCTTAGTATTATGGACACAAGTTAGAACAGATATTATAAATGACTGTGAATGAGATTTTTTGAGAGACGGTCAAGGAGAAATCATCAAGACTAACCTATGGCAAATTTAGTGTCGGGAGAGGAAACTGGAGACAAAATCATGTACTGACCACACACCGCCTCGGAAATCTGTTAGCAAGTAAGCTCGAACGAAGGGTTCCGAGAGCCTGGTCTGGGCCTGCACATCAAGTGGCCCCTGGTGGTGCGGCCCAAGGGAAGAACCTTCCCCTCAGCCAGGACACAGCCCATCGGTGGAGAAGCCAGTAACGCAAATCCCGCCTGAGATCGCATGAAATCCCACGCACACCAACTCTCCCTCCGCCTCTCTCCCACTGGCAAGACAACACCCATGGGAAGGAAACGCTCCAACTTCGCTTTATTTAGAAACGCAGGATGTATGGCACCTGCTTTCTGAAGGAAAAAGGAAAACACAGCTTGAAAAAGAAAACTGTGGAGACATGTCTCTCTCTGATGGAGGCCCAAGAGCAGGTGGCCAGAGTAGAGAAGCCCCAGATAAAGACCTACACGAGAGTGTGGGGACAGGTAGTTCTAGGTGCTGCCGTAATCACAGAAGGGGGACATCGTTTAGTAAAATTTCTCTATCTCCAGCGACAGCCATCGGGAGGCTGCTTCTAGATGGGAAGGTCAGAGTCTCAAAACATATCTGGTCTGCCTGTATTCACGAATTTGCAATGACAACTTTTCAAGGTCAGCTACAACTGTGGCACACACGCTCTGTGGGCCTTCGTGGCTGAAACACACACCATCCCACACGGCTGGAATACAGCCACCTTCTTCGGCAGCAATGCTGCTGAAAGGATCTCCTCTCTCTCTCTTTAGAAGACACATACTAAACTCTCATGACTAATAGTCTCCCTTTCGGAAGAACTATCTTTCTTTGGAAGGAAATATAAAAAAAAAAATGCAGGGGCACCTGGGTGGCTCAGTTGGCTAAGTTTCTGACTTCGGCTCAGGTCACGATCTCACAGCGTGTGAGTTCTAGCCCCGCTTTGGGCTCTGTGCTGACAGCTCAGAGCCTGGAGCCTGCTTCGGATTCTGTGTCCCCCTCTCTCTCTGCCCTCCACTTCACATTCTGTCTCTCTCTCAAACATTAAAAATTTTTTTTAAATAATGCTAACAGTGGTAATTGCTATCGGGTGATATTTTTCTTTATACTTTCCAGTATTTTCCAAATATTCTGTACTGAACACGTACATGGTTACAGTCAGAATAAAGTAACTTTGGGGGTGCCTGGGTGGCTGAGTTGGTTAAGAGTCAGACCCTTGATTTTGGCTGAGGTCGTGATTTTGCGGTTTTGTGAGTTTGAGCCCCACGTCGGGCTCTGCACTGACAACTAGGAGCCTACTTGAGATTCTCTCCGTCTCTCTGCCCCTCCCCAACTCGTGCTGTCTCTCTCTCTCAAAATGAATAAACTTAAAAAAAAAAAAAAAAAGAACTTTTTACAGATAGATGTAGAAGATTCTGTTTTTCATTCTCTTCCCTTCCCTAACATCATAAGCTAGAGAAAACATGGGAAGGAGATGGCTATAGTCACCTTTCCGGGTTTGATTCACCAAAATCAATGCAGCTTCCTCTTCTGCCTTCTCAAAACTCTGTTGAGAAACAGAGTGAGGCAAAGTGTGAGTGGGGGAGGGGCAGAGAGAGAAGGAGACACAGAATCCCAAGCAGGCTCCAGGCTCCGAGCTGTCAGCACAGAGCCGGATGCGGGGCTCGAACCCACAAACCGCAAGATCATGACCTGAGCCGAAGTTGGACGCTCAACCGACTGAGCCACCCAGGTGCCCCGAAACATCTTTTTATATCGTTAAAACTTTTAGTTCACTTATGATGGTGAATGCATAGAACTATCAACACAGTTAGTTTGGACAATTCAGGATTAACTGTCTTCTCGTTAGGAAATAAAGTGTCATAGAAAGGGCAACACTTCACCAACTCCAAGCAGCGCAGAGGTGGCTTTAACAGAGGTTTATATTTGCTTGTTATTATTTTTTACCATCTGAAAGTCATTCAGCTACCAATTTTGTTCCTATTAGGCAACACAATAAAGCAGTGGTAATTAAGGGATGGTATACAGATCAGCAGTTAGAGGCCTGTCTCCGGATTATCAGGAATGTCTCTGTGAATGACACATAATGGGAAAGGCTTACTGAAATTAAACAAAGATGAATTACAAAGACTTGACATTAATTAAAAATGTTTCTTTTTTAAAAATATAATTTATTGTCAAATTGGCTAACATACAGCGTGCTCTTAGTTTTGGGGACAGATTTCTGTGGTTCATCACTTACATACAACACCCAGTGCTGATCCCGACAAGGGCCCTCCTCAGTGCCCATCACCCATTTTCCCCTTTCTGTGAATGGCACATAATGGGAAAGCCTTATTAAAATTGGACAAAGATGAATTACAAAGACTTGACACTAATTAAAAATGCTTCAACAAAGCATCCTAGCATTTTGGAATCTATACTATGTTCTAAATTGTAGTCTTTGGTACTCAGAAAAATAACAAGAAAATAGTTAATGGGATGCAGAGAGGCGTTTCAGAATGTTGGAATGAATGAGGAGGCCTCAGACTGTGGTCTTCTGAGGGCTCTGTGCTGAAAGATACTGAACGGGGGGAGTGGATAGAAAGAGGAGGCGTGGTCCCTTCCAGCAACGCTGTGCAAGGGGTGGGGCCCACCCTTCTCGCCCAGAGAACAAAACACCCTGTGACAAGGACCACAATGTGGGGTCCATAAGTCAAGAATGAACTTTCTCATCTCTAATTGAAGGGAGAGAGAACACTTTGAGAACACAATAGAAACTGCATCAATGAGCTGGTTCCTAATCACGGGTTCGCTCTGAGGTTTTACATTCTCTGAACGCATGAAATTGCGAGCTGTAAAAAGAGTTATTTTGAAGGATTTCAATGAAATCAGTACAATTGTCTGGGTAAAGATTTTAATAACAAGGGGTAGGAAGGATAAAGAAGAGAAAAAATTCAGCATTTTTCTGTTCCACCTGCAAAGATATTCTTACAGAAATCCTCCCTTTCAGTTTATGAAGTGCTTGGACTGAATAACAAACTCAAAAGTTGCTGAAATCTGCATAAAACAAAGCTTTATTGAATAATTCATTAGAAATAGTAGAGAACAGATGTGATCATCTCAGTTTTTTGAGATACAAAGGCACATACTCTTTTAGCACAAGCATGTTTTCCCTCCTCGTTTAAGAAAAAAAAAAAAGGACTGAACAGAATATTAGCATGGTTTACATGCAAAGGCTGGCAATTCCTTTAAACCTTGCAGAAAGAAAGCATTTTACTTAGGAAATATCAAGATGGAACACGATATATAGCTTTGTATAATTAGCCGCCTTTGAACTCAAAATCAAAATTCAGTCTTACCGATAGGTCTTGAAGTCAGGCAAGCATCACAAGCCTTCGAAGACGGCCTGTTTATGAGCGTGCAGACCACACACGTCCACTGCTCTTCGGATTTCCGAGCCACATGGTCCCCTCTGCTGGACGGCCAGGTGACCGTAGTGTTTCTCCTTGGCAGCGTGCTACCAGAGAATTTTGTAACGTTAACCATTACCACTCTTCCGGTTGCCTTGTTCCTATATATTCAGGGTGTTTTAGAAACTCCTACAGAAACATTAACATCCAAATGTGTACAAGCCCTAACTATCTCAGAATAAAATGTTTCTGCTTGCGTCCCGCTGACTGCTATTAAAGACAGAAATAACAAATAAATGTTTTTGTTTACAGTCAGAGCTGTGGTTTTGTTTTTTTAAAACCCTCTAAGAACATTTGACGTAACCACTAGGAAGCATTTCTCAAATAACGTTTTAAGTAAGAGGCACTCTTCCCAGAGCCAACCTAAGATATCTCTGTTCAACCCAATTGGCAGGTGGGGATGAAGCAAAGACTTGGGCAGAAATTAGAACGTGGAAAGCAGAACGAGAAACATTTTACACTTCTTTCATGTCCAGGTCTCTCCAGAATTTCTCAACATTATCCACTAAGCACTACACCAAATAGCTGATGTGTAATGAAGAAAAAGATCCCCAGCCTCGGCGTACTTTCCTTCAGGCAAATCTGTTTCATGTTAGATATCTAATAAGATTAGTAAGAAAACCGTAAAACCAACCCTGATTTTTGGACACAAAAGTGAATCATGATTTTCCAACTGGAGTTCCTGACTGGTTATTTGTCGTTACACAAAATGCCTTTAAAAGCTCTGATCAAGTCCTACTCTTAAACACATCGTGCCGGGACGCCTGGGGGGCTCAGTGGGTTGAGCGTCCGACTTGCCCTCAGGTCACGATCTCATGGTTCACGACCTCGGGCCCCACACCGCGCTCTCTGCTGTCAGCTCAGAGCCCGCTTCAGATCCTCTGTCCCCCTCCGTCTCTCCCCCTCTCCCGCTCACTCTCTTTCTCAGTCTCTTGCTTTCTAAATAAATAAATGAATAAATACACTTACAAAACAACAGCACCCCATTCTGTAGAGCATGTCACATGGGTAAGCACCATGGCAGCATCACAGGTCCCTTTATTCCCAACATTAATACAGAAAAAGCTCTTTTGGTAAAAGCCACGGTGCCTTACATCTCACAACACGAGTTCTTTGACTCCCAGACGTACCTGGTCTCCTGTAACATTTTGCTCCTTACATATAATTACGCCAGTTGTTGAATTCACCCTTGTCTGGTGAAATAACAAACAACACAAGCAAATCTGGAAATCAGACACATGTCGCTGTGGCCCTTTGATGTTTACTGACTTTTTTCTTATTCCTATGGAATACCAGACCTTCCACAGAATTTGCTTGACCTAAGTCCTGCCCTCCTCCCAACTTACTCTGAAAGGCAGCAAGATGTATTTATTCATAATTAAATAAACACGATTTAAGTAATCCTCAGATTTTCAACAAGCCTCAATTTTTCACCTCTCTTATCTTCTAGCCTATAGATTTCACTAACCATAAGCATATATTCACTGTGACCTACATCCGGCAGCTTTGGAAGCATTTTTCCCCTTACTGCTCCACTGTTAATCACTACCGAGAAATTCTTTCCAATCCCCCCTTGGATGTGCAACAGGAATTTCCAATTTCATGTAGTAGTGGAGTGCGGAACGGTGTCCTGAAGGCATCGCATCACAATGCCAGGAACCTGTAAAGGTGAATTTACAAAGAGGACCTCTGCAGATGTCCTCTTGACATGGGGGAGATTACCCTGGATTATCTGGGTGGTCCCTTACTCCAAACACAAGTGTCCTTGGAAGAGAGAGGCAGAGGGAATTTGATGCCCATGCAACAGAAGGCGATGTGACCAGAGAGGCAGAGACTGGAGTGACGCAAACCACAAGCGAAGGAAGCCGGGCAACCACCGGAGGCTGGAAAAGGCAGTGGGTTCTCCTCTAGCGCCTCTGGAGGGAACACAGCCCTGCCCACACCTTTGGCCCCAGTGAAACTGCTGTTGAACTTCTGTCATCCACAACTGTGCGAGAATACATTTCAGTTGCTTTAAACTATCAGGTTTGTGGTAGTTTGTTATGGCAACCACAGGAAGCTAGTGCAAATAAAACGTATGATCACTTCCCCAGCCCCAACACACACACACACACACACACACACACACACACACACACACACACTCCTTTGCAACTGCCAGTCTGTCTCATCTCAGTAAACGCCATCACTGTGCACGCCACCCGTCAGGCCAAACACCCACAAGAAGTCATTCCTAACACTTCTTACCCTCACATCCCACATCCAGTGCACCAGCAAATCGCGTAGGCTCCGCTCCAGGGGCAGACGTACCCTGAAGCTCAAGAAGCTTCCGCAGCTGTGTTCTCCTCTAAGGACCGGAGTGGGGACCGGGAACAACGGAAGCAGGAACCCCAGCCGCCTGCCGGGGGCCGACAGCACCCTCGGCGGTGTCCGCCCCGGGATTCTTGGTAGGCAAGGCCCGTACCCCACCAGCACTATCCCGCACCTGCCCGGTGCCAGGGACCACGTGCCCTGGTGGCGTCGGGAGCCGCTGCACCATCTCGACTTTCAGGAGAAGGACCTGAGACAGCCCGCCCATCCTTCGCTCAAGGGCCAGGGTGACCCAGGCTGCGAGGCCATTCACCACGCTCACCACCCTACCACCAGCCCAGGACCAGCCTGGAAGAGGTGAGACGTCAGAGGCAGCCGAGGGAGAGCCGAGGGCTGGCTGTCTCCTCCAAGGTGGTAGCTGTCACACTAAGGTCCTCGGGCCACCAGCATCAGCATCGTGTGGGAACTTGTCCGACACCCAGACTCTCAGGCCAGGCCCTCCCCGGGCCTTCGACTTCGGGGCCGAGCCCCAGCCATCTGTGCGGACAGCCCTCCACAAAACCGTGGTGCACACGGACGTTTTAGGAACCGTCGCTCCGAGGGCCTCCCCACAGACAGCAAGTGGCGCTTGAGCAAAACGGTACAGGGCAAGCGAGAGATGTGCCACCACTGAAAGCCGATTGTGAAGCCAAAGGACGATCTGCTCGTCTATCGATAATGGAAAAATACGATGCTGTTGATGGTGAAAGAAACTACAAGGCAAGAAGTAGGCAAGAAGCCAAAACATGGAAGAAGGTAATCACCCAGCCACGGCAGGTAGCTGAGAGAGTCTTACTTGTCTGATGTCCGTGGTGTTTAAAAACTAAAATTTGTTGTCTATTTCTTATTCTAAATATTCACAGTAGGAGCAAACTTTGCATTCATACTTTTTAATATATTTTTTTTCATAAAGAAGTCCCCTAAATTGTTTAAGTTTCAGTCCTTAACCCTACCTGAACTTCTAATATAGCCTAAGGGGCACCTGGGTGGCTCAGTCAGTTAAAAGCGTCCGACTTCGGCTCAGGTCATGATCTCGCTGTCCGTTGAGTTCGAGCCCCGTGTCGGGCTCTGTGCTGACAGCGCAGAGCCTGGAGCCTGCTTCGGATTCTGTGTCTCCCTCTCTCTGCCCCTCCCCCACTCACACTGTCTCTCTCTCTCTCTCAAAATAAATAAATAAAAATGAAACCATTAAAAAATAAAAATAAAAAGAGCCTAAACTGAACCATTTTTTACCACCCCACCCCACCCCACCCCAGCCAAGCTGCCATCATTTACCACTGGCACTAGTGAGGGCACCCAGATGTCATTCCTTCACTCTGGTCACACCACAGTCCCTTTTCCACACGGTGGCCGCACGATCCTCGTAAAACACAAGTCAGTTTACGTCATCTGTCTCCTCAAAACCTTCCGGTGGCTTCCCGGCTAACTCAAAGTCAGTGGACCCCACGCTGCCCACGGTGATCACTTGACATATGAATCGGTTACTTCTCTCCTGTTCCACACCTCCGACGGCATCCTAGCACACTCAGAATAAAACCGCAACTTCTTCTCACGGCCGGGCGGGCCCTGCGAAGCGGAGCAGCCCTGCGCCCACATTCACTCTGCTCCGCTCAGTCATGCCTGCCTTCCTTCTCTCCGTGACACCAGAGACTTCTTCGTGCTTCTCCAGTCGCCTTCTCCTCCGCCCCGATCTTTACAAGACATCAGACCTTCTCAAAGTCTCCTCAGGGACTTCATCCACCCAACCTATTGAAAATGAGCTTCCCTGTCGCCATGTGTCCCCTCACTGAGGCTGATGCTTCTTCTGAGCACTGCGTGTCATTATCTGACATCTTACACATACACGGACATAGAGCCTTTTCTTAAGAAGATCTCCTCCCACTGCAATATAGAGTTCCACAGATATGCCACAAAGAGAGGTTTAACGAACGAAGTTTGTCCTACGTTATCTACTGAATTTGCTTTCTGGAAGATCACCATTTCTGGCTTGTCATCCCTCAAGCCCCACCTGCTCTAACGGCCTGGATCACTTCCCAGGGCTCTTCCAAAGCGCTCCTTTTCTTCTTCTCATCAGCAAAGTGAAGGCAACCTCAAGGCTTTCTCCGGGACTTTCCCTGCTTCTCTTAGGACATACTCTCAGTGACTGCAAACACTAGCGGGTTCAACTATGATCTCAGGTTATCAGGTAATGGGGAGGGGCTGTGTTCTCAGAAATCAAAGACTTAAGATACAGGTGGAGGATGAGGGTGTCGCCAAGGAAATCTTTGCACTTCTCAATGGAAACTACGTACAAGTATGGGAAACAACTCATTTTGCTTTGTCGAAACAAAACAGACTATTTTTTCAAAGGTAGAAATGTACACATTAATTAACAAAGAAAGTGAGGCAAAATAAAGCACCATTTAAAGAACGTTCGAATAAAAAGAACACCCAGGGGCGCCTGGGTGGCTCAGTCAGTTACACGTCTGACTTCGGCTCAGGTCGTGATCTCACAGCTTGTGGGTTTGAGTCCCAAGTCTGGTTCTGTGCTGACAGCTCAGAGCCTGAAGCCTGCTTCAGATTCTGTCTCTGTTTCTCTCTCTCTCTCTCTACCCCTCCCCTGCTCACTCTCTCTCTCTCTCTCTCTCTCAAAATAAACATTGAATAAAAAGAACATCCATGCTGCTGCCCAACTGCTATTTCAGTGGAACCAACTGCTACTCCATTCTAATCGGGCCCCTTCTTCACGGGGCACTGGTACTTCCCGGGGTGACTCCAGTCTCACCGGGACCCTCCCTCATGGGGCACGGGGCCTTCCTGGGAGCCCTCCAGAACATGCTTCTTCTGCCGAAAGGAATTTACTATCATGAGTCTTGAGAGAAGAGGCTTAAGCAGGAAGCACCTTAGATCTGCCTTTATCCTTTCCACCTGTTCTGTCTGTGGAGTGCCCAGCCAAGGGCGCCTCGGAGGGTTCCGGTTCCCGAGACTGGAGCTTTTACACCTTTCTACCAATCCCATGAATTACACCAATGTTCGTTTTGGATACAAGACCCACAGATTCCCATGCTAGTGCAAGATAATTTGAGCTGGGTTTCTTCCCTTGTACTCAGAAGAATCCCTTTTAAATTATGTTTTTTTTTTTTTTTTAATTTTTTTTTTTTCCACGTTTATTTATTTTTGGGACAGAGAGAGACAGAGCATGAACGGGGGAGGGGCAGAGAGAGAGGGAGACACAGAATCGGAAACAGGCTCCAGGCTTAAATTATGTTTTTAAACATGACAATCGTGTGATCAAACTCGCTTCCCAAAACAAGGCTGTCCTGTCAAGACTAACCCGTTAGAGATTTGCCTCATTCATGTCTCCTAAGTGCCTTGTGATTGCCCCGTTTCCCCTCAGACATCTCTGCCAGCTCAGACCTGCCTTAAGAATTGGCTCTTGGGGCATCTGGGTGGCTCGGTCGGTTGAGCGTCCGACTTCGGCTCAGGTCACGATCTCGCGGTCGCTGAGTTCGAGCCCCGCGTCGGACTCTGTGCTGACGGCTCGGAGCCTGGAGCCTGCTTCGGATTCTGTGTCTCCCTCTCTCTCTGCCCTTCCCCCCTCACACTCTGTCTCTCAAAAATAAATAAACGTTAAAAAAAAAAAAAAAAAAGAACTGGCTTGTGAACATCAGTAACTTCTCATTAACTAGCAACCAATTCTCAATACTTTCCAAATTAGATGGTTTTCAGAGACCTGAACGTGTCTCCTGGTAGGAACAAACACCCCCCCCACCCCCACCCACCCCCGGCAGCTCTCCACATGCATGTTCCTGCCTCATGTCTTGGAGGAATTCCTTCCACAGATCTCAAAGGTCACGTTCTTCACCTTTCCTTGCCCTCCCCAACGTGGAAGAACGACTCCACTGCTATTGGTACAAAAGTGCCCTCTGCAGCACTTCCATTCCAAACCCGGGGGGGGGGGGGGCGGTTAATGATCTACTTACTCATTCACTCCCCACCTTAGGCTCTGACGGGCTAAATTTTAACTGTTTTTTTATGTTTATTAATTTTGAGAAAGAGAGAAAGAGCATGCACACACGTGTGAGCGGGGAAGGGCAGAGACAGAGGGAAAGAGAGAATCCCAAGCAGACGCAGAGCAGACCCTGACACAGGGCTTGCTCCCACGAACCGGGAAATCGTGACATTGAGCCGAAACCAAGAGTCGGACGCTGACCGACCGAGCCACCCAAGCGCCCCTAAACTTTGTCTATGTATTTGCAGTACCTGAATTATAACAGACACTAATTAAGACAGTAGTAACAAATTTTCAAACATTTATAAAACAAAGACTAGCACAGAAAAGGAAAAGACAGCAGTTTCCTCATAAGGAAAAAACACTCACCTGTATATATTACGCTAGCTCGTATACAAAGAGCCAACAATAAATGGTGTAAGTATTCAGTGTGGCGTAATCCATAAACACTAAAATTGGGGGAGAGCTTCATGAAGGAGTTAAATAAACTTTGTGTGATTCAAAGAATAAAAGGGATCAATGCCGTTGGGCTTTTGTGTTTCTTCAACTAAATCTGAGATGACTTTAACTTAGGATGAGAAAATGGAATCAACATTAAAAATGTTCAAAAACTCATCCAGAAAATGAAGAGAATACACTTCGGTACAGAAACCTGTAAGAATAGGACAAATGCTACTAGTTTTCGAATGTCCTATTATACACACATTTGTTTGTCAATATACAGTTGCTCTTCCAAATGATGTCTTGAGCTGAATGCCAATGCGTAAGTCGGAAGTAGCTTAGGAGAGGGGACGGCTGGCAGGGCTCAGAATATTTGCAGCAGAGCAAGGCCTCCCCGAGCTCACAGATGCCCCTACGTCTGTTGCAGGGAACCCTTCAGTCTTTAAAACCTGGTTTCCAACAACCTTTGCAATCAACATTTACATGATAATCAACATATTTCTTTCATCATGTGGAAGAATACTTTTTTTTTAAACCCCCCAAACTATCAATTCACAGAAAACAAATACAGAACATCAATCATTTATTCAGGAGACAAACATTTATCCAATGTCCTTCTGCCAGATACTGCGTCATACACATTTGGTCAGATAAGAGTACACCTATAACATTAAAACTAAGAAAGCCATAAATCTGCACAATAAATATATTACCTAAATATACCTCAGATCTTGGTGGCAGAACGCTGGGGTGAAGAAGCCGAGAGGAAGTAGCTGTGAGTGGTTGAGGAGCTTAGAACAAGAGAAGGGGGGATGAAAAGGAAACCACAGGGGCAGGGGGGGCGGGGAGACTGCCGCAGACACACGGGGGAAGGCGCAGATGGGGGCCTCCCCCAGAGACCGCCCCCGGCCCATCACCTCCAGCCCGTGGGCCTAAGCCTGCCATTGGGCAAGATGGCGCCTCCCTCCCCAGGGTCCACAGCTGCTTCCTTCCCTGCTTGGGCACTTATTCCTCAGCACATCACTGTGTCTTCCCGGCTCACTCTTTTGCTCCTACTCTGGATATTCCCTGAAGCTCAGACCTTGGTTCCTGCCTCTCTACATTCCCTGTGAACTGATTTCTTTTGAGTATTTCACTTAGTAAGGGCACCTGGGTGGCTCAGCCGGTTGAGCGTTGGACTCCTTCCTGGTTTGGGCTCAGGTCATGATCCGGGGTCATGGGATCCAGCCCCGCGTCAGGCTCCTCACTGAGGATGGAACCTGCTTAAGATTCTCTCTCTCCCTCTGTGCCTCTCCCCTGCCGGTGCTCCCTCTCCCTCTCTCCAACATGAATAAATAAATAAACAAAACGAAGACTTGCCCGTAATAACCATCAAGCCATGACCTGCCAACTGTGACAGGGCCCATAACACATCTCTTCAGACAGTCCACTGTTGCTTTACATGGACAAAATTCACCTTTTCTACTCTATCCCAACTCTCCCAGACCCTCTGAGTGAACATTTCTATTACTTGGTCTGAAACTTCTTACATCACCTTACATAGCAAACCTGTCAAAATTCTCGCTGACTTTTAAGATTTTTAACCCAAGTCCCGCTCCCCTTCTCCGTTCCCAGGGTCCTGGCCTCAGGCCCGGCAACCGTCACTGCACCAGCTTCTTGGCCTCCCCCCCCCAATGAAGAGTCCTTAATCTCCTGAGTTAGGCAATACATCAACCATTCCCAGAACAGCTAATAATTCCTAGTCTTTGATCCCATTCTACCTGTAAAACTGGCTTTTATGATCCACCAACCCAGAGCCTCCTGTGGCTTGGCCCGTGTTACCGCCATCCCTCAACCATGCTGTGATTATTCCTTAACGGTCAGGGTCTCTCTGCTCCACTTTCCCAATGGTGTTTGTTTTCTCAGTTCACCAAAGCGCCAACTGTCTTTTAAAAGTAAACTTCAGGGGCGCCTGGCGGGCTCAGTCGGTTAAGCATCCGACTTCGGCTCAGGTCACGATCTCGCGGTTCGTGAGTTCAAGTCCCGCGTCGGGCTCTGTGCTGACGGCTCAGAGCCTGGAGCCTGCGTCAGATTCTGTGTCTCCCTCTCTTTCTCTCTGCCCCTTCCTTGCTCATGCTCTGTCTCTCGCTCAAAAATAAAACATTAAAAAAAAAAAAAGAAAAGCAAACTTCACACTTTTTCTATGACATCTTTCCAGCTTTGTGTGTACATATAAACACTGAACATCCCTGAACTCTTACAGCACTTCATGTGCTTTGTGTCTGTACTGGTTATTTTGGCTTATGATCACATACACTCCTTCATATTATTACTTTTTAAATGTTTATTTGTTTTGAGAGACAGAGAGAGGAAGTGTGAGCAGAACAAGAGCGGAGACACAGGGAGAGAAAGAAAATCCCAAGCAGGCTCTTGCTCAGCGCGAAGCTCGACGTGGGGCTCGATGCCACGGACCGTGAGATCATGACCTGAGCTGAAATCAAGAGTGAGACACCTGGGTCAGCCACCCAGGCGCCCAACACTCCTTTATATTATTGATATTTGTCCCAGGCTTTCCCAAAGGGACCTAAAGCCTTTTACCAGGGTAACTGAGCACTGGGGAAGAGGAAGTAATCAGACCTTTTGGGGACCACTGGACACTGGCTCCAAACAGAGGCTAATTCAAAGAGACTCAAAACAGCACTGCGCTCCACTGACAAAGTAGGGGCTTAGAGAGGTCAGGTGATCAATGGAGTCGTAGCTCAGATCCATCTCAGTGGGTCCCTGAACCTATCCTGTGGTTATTTCCCTAGTTCTGGAAGGCGTAATTGGAATAGACATACTCAGCAGCCGGAAGAGTCACCGCGTTCTTGTTTGGCAAGCAGCCAATTATTTAACGAATAAGACAAGAATTTTGTACAGAGATGTGGCTTAGGTTTTTTAATATTATTTCTAACTAAAGCAAAAACCTTTGAAGAGAGTTGCATTTGTCCAATTATTGACCTATCTACACCTCCTGGTAATCATTTTACAGACAAGATAAAAACCAAATGCTAGATATTAACATCTGAACTGCATTTGTTCTACTGAATCCAGAAGTGGTCCATTTATCGTCTTCAGCTTATCCTGATTTCTGTTGTGGTTGTTGTTTTCATTTGACAGAGAGAGAGAGAGACAGAGAGAGTGTGCATGAGCGGGGGATGGGGAGAGAGAGAGGGAGAGGGAGAGGGAGAGGGAGAGAGAGAGAGAGGGAGAGAGGGAGAGAGGGGGAGAGAGAGAGAGGGAGAGAGGGGGGGAGAGAGAGAGAGAGAGAGAGAGGGAGAGGGAGAGAGGGAGAGAGAGAAAGAGAGAGAAAAGGGGAAAGAGAAAGAGACTGAGAATCTTAAGCAGGCTCCATACTCAGGGCGGAGTCCAACGCGGGGCTCGATCCCACAACCCTGGGATCATTACCTGAGCTGAAATCAAGAGTCAGGCGCTCAACTGACTGAGTCACTCAGGAGCCCTATCCTGGTGTTTTGATAATGTTATTTACCATTTCCTTCCAAGGGTTCAAATGTCTTTGAATTATGTTCTTACTAATAGCTTTTGAGTTAGCCAATTAGGGCAAATGGTATATACGTTTACATTAGGTAACTCACCATATGTCAACATGTTGAGGATTTTCTTTTTGACAGCGAGGACAGAAATATGTCATCCTGTTATTCTCTCCTAAGCGACACACAGTTATTTTGCAACAGCACTGACAACAGTTAGGACGCTTGTAAACCTTACAGTGTTTAGAGATAACAGATCCAGTTTTCCGGCACTAAAAACAAACAAACAAAAAACCAAACATTATAATATTTCTATAAGACAGTGTTGCTAAGGAGCCAAAGATACGTTCTTGAAAGTCATTTCTGAAAATAATTTGGTTAAAATTTACATGCTTGTACATATGTCCATATAATCTTTTCTTTTCATCTGAGAAAAAGGTATTGACAAGATTCAGCAATATTTGTCAAACAACATTTGTGTGAAATAATTAAGTCATTATTTTACAACTTATTAGTATTCAAAATTATCCTTTGCATAGAATTATCTTTTTATCTAAATGGGATACAAAAGTTCTACAATGTAAAATGTCTCTTAAGCTTTTAAGGTTTTTTTTTTTTTTAATTAAACATAATTATGTGGTTATAAGAAAAAGACTAGATTAGCTTGAAATCTGATTTATTTTTAGAACACTAAAGCTGCTCACTTTCTTTCAACAGACAAAAACAAAACATTATTTCTAGGGCCAAAAACTTGAGATCATCTTCTTTGTTGATCTGACAATACTTTTTCACCTTTCATCTTACAAATTCACTAAAAAAGAAAATAAAAATTCAAATGCCTTCCTAGCCAAGAACATGTTCCATTTGGTATACATTCTAACTCAAAAGACATTTTGATATTCCCTGTCACAGTTTTATTCTACTCACATATATATACTTAAAGCTCCTAAAAAGAGGATGTTTTGGGTTTACATCAGCACTGCGAAAATCTCAAGACCCAGAAATATGACTCACCATATGTAAGATGAAAATTACACAAACAACCTCTATGGATTTAAACGAAGTATTAAAATACCCAACTTAACAGGGGCAGAAAATGGATAGTTCTCTATAATCACCTTCCCCTGGAAGAATAAGTAAGCATACAGAATATTAAAATAGTTATGGGGTGGGGCTCCTGGGTGGCTCAGTCAGTTAAGCGCCCGACTTCGGCTCAGGCCATGATCTCTTGGTTTTTGAGTTCAAGCCCCGCGTTGGGCTCTGTACTGATATTTCAGAGTCTGGAGCTTGCTTCAGATTCTGTGTCTCCTTCTCTCTCTGCCTCTCCTCTGCTCCCACTCTCTCTATGTCTCTCAAAAATAAACATTTAAAAAAACTAAAAAAAAAAAAAAAGTTATGGGGCGCCTGGGTGACTCAGTAGGTTAAGCGTCCAACTCTTGATTTTGGCTAAGGTTACGATCTCGTGGTTCATGAGATCGAGCCCTACATCAGGGTCTACACTGACAGTGCAGAGCCTGCTTGGGATTCTCTTTCCCTCTCCCTTTGCCCCTCCCCCACTCACCTCATATTCTCTCTCTCTCTCTCTCTCTCTCTCTCTCTCTCTCTCTCTCAAGAAGTAAAATAGTCATAATACTCAAGGCACACACGTAAAGCAGGAGGTTCAGTAACACTCCAGGCCAATTAAGGAAGACTCCTATCATAGCTGCCTTTCTGAACAGAGTGAAAATAAAAATTTTGAATACAGAAAATGGACAGTGGAGAAAAAAAAATGACACATTCATGATACCTTGTTTAAAAGATAAAATTTGTTTTTTGAACACTATATGCACATGTACACACATATTTACAACTTCCAAAATTTACAGGTTAGCAAGTACTTATTTCATTCTCAAAATAGTCTTTCTGGTAGATGGAGAAAATTTACTATCCCATTTTACAGATGAGGAAACTAAACCTAAATTACCTACATGATGTAAAACACACAGACAGCAAGTGGCAAAATCTGACTAAACGGAGGACTATTTATTCCAAAGAATTGAGTTCTCTCTCTAGAGTTCTTACATTTTACTTTTATATACCCCAAAACAGAAGGAGACTGTAAGTAAAATGCTAACATGGCTGTTTCCCCACCTTAGTCTAAATTTAAAATAATTACCGTGAGACAAGTTTGGACTAAGCCATGACATAAAATTTCCAGATGTTCATTATGCCCACACATCACTCTCCCTTATTGTACCTCTACACACTGGCCACTAGATGGCTACATACAGCCAAAACATTTTTGGTGCAACGAAAAGGGAAGCGGTTGACATTTCACAAGTAGAAAAAATTTTGCTCTTACCCTATAAAAAAGAACACTGAAGTCACGTATCATTTTCACAAGGTGATGGGTCTGTTCATCTGTTAACTGACAAGCCTTCAAATAGAAAAACAAGTGAGGACAGTTTCATAATTTGCTCATTACTCTACAAAAATAATACCAGTTGCCAGTCCTAAGAGAACTCTCAACAGATTTCAAATACATGCATACTTTCCAGAACTCTATTTCTCGCACATTTATTTAGTGTCAGTAACGATGGTTTTATTTTTACGTGATAGGACTACGGATTAAAAACTGCCACTGTTATTTATAAATTTTATATCTAAATTCAAGTATTTATTGAATATCTCTTCTGTTTCAGACATCTTCAAAGTCCCAGCATTCTTTATCAGCCACCTGGAAAAGTCCTGCTGGATCTGCAAAAAGGAAGGAAGGAAGGAAGGAAGGAAGGAAGGAAGGAAGGAAGGAAGGAAGGAAGGAAGGAAAGGAAACAAAAGGAAAAAGAAGGAAGGGGAAGGAAGGGGAAGGGAGGGAAAAATCAGCACAGGAATAGATGACCATCAAGGACACTATTCGGCCTAAAAAAGATATGAATTTATATACATGCATTAATATCAGAGCACTTATGGGGCGCCTGGGTGGCGCAGTCGGTTAAGCGTCCGACTTCAGCTCAGGTCACGATCTCGCGGTCCGTGAGTTCGAGCCCCGCGTCGGGCTCTGGGCTGATGGCTCGGAGCCTGGAGCCTGTTTCCGATTCTGTGTCTCCCTCTCTCTCTGCCCCTCCCCCGTTCATGCTCTGTCTCTCTCTATCCCAAAAATAAATAAAAAATGTTAAAATAAAAAAAAAAAATATCAGAGCACTTATTAACACATGGAAGAACTCAGAAATAGACCTTCCTGAAGAAATTTTTGTGACACAGCCTGGCATAAATCTCACTGTTATCCTTGTAGAATTATTCACCATGTGCATTTGGTTTCAATGGTGAGGCCAGGAAAAATTCTGATGACTTATCCTTGTTTATGTACGTGAATGTATACATACATCTATATACAAGAGAAACTCATTTATCAGTGACCATAAAACCTAAAATCATCTAATCGACATAAACAGTATGAAAGTATTCTGTACATTTTTCATTTATTTAAAGCTTAAAACATATACGCTTCTACAACACACTTGTCTCTTCCCATATCTTATATAACAGATTCACTCATACGTTGCAATGTTAAACTGTACTTTTTCAATAACCGTGCATGTGCTCTTAAGGGGCGAATAGCTAAACTTGAGAACTGCCGTTAATTTTTAAACTCCCAGACATTATGGGCAGATGCTCCTTTACTAGATGAATGGCTGGCTGGATATACAAGTAAGAAGTGAATTCTTAGATTATTAGAGATAATAACAATACTCCGGGTTCTTTTTTTCAAAAACGTTTTCCATAGAGGTCTGGGTAATTTTAAAAAGCTCATTCTTATTAAAAATCTGTTTTATTAATTACTCCCATGTTACAGAAATTTAAGTAACCTGTTCCAAGAGTCAAAAAGCAGAATCTAATCTAGAAAAGTCATTAACTGGTTTCTTTTAAGACTTATTTCTTACTGGACTGGATTTAATAAAAACTACGAAATAATTACACAAAAATCAAAAGGTACCTTTGGATTCATGTAGAAGATGATTTAGTTTAAAGAGACTAGTTGGATATAGGTAAAAGCCCTCACGTAGATTTCTTCCCTAGAAACTAAAATATACATAGCCTTCTACCTGGGTCTGAGTTGTAAGCTCTCTGACCTTCTTACAACTTTGCCCAATAAATCACCATTCTCTTTCCTACAGATTTAACCTGCCCTTCTTTACCATTTTTTTTCTCATTTAAATAAGTCTGTGTCTCTTCTGTTGAAGAACAAGGAAAAAACAACCAAACCCGGTCCTTGTCCTGAAAATGCGCCCCTCCCCAGAAATCTGTATTTTCCCTTCATTCCAGTCTAAACTAGTTAACAAATGCTCCAAATTTTGTTTCCATCCCCCCACTAACCTCTTACTCCTCAACCTCTTCCTTGCTTATCCCACCAACAAAGCATTTGCTAACGTCAGAACAGCTACACGCAGGAATACGTGTGTGGAGTGTGAATTTAATAGGCCGGGTTCAAAAAGCAAGCTGTGAGCTTACTTCGTTCATACCCCCCAAAAGGTATTTCTTTGATGCCTTCCATGTGCTAGACGCTGCATTCTAGACGCTTGGCTACCTCAATCCGCGAAACAGACACCTTCCTCCTAAGAGACTGCATGGCCGCACGGGGCGGGGGCAGATTTTAAGTAGTAAGTATAACAAGTGAAAGTTAGGTTGATCAAAAAGTGATCCATGGCATGGGGATAATAAAAACCAAGGCAAGTTAGGGACAATGGGGGACATGAGGTGGGGACAAAGGGATGCACAGGGCAATTTTAAACAGAGTGGTCGGGGGACACCTGGGCGGCTCAGTCGCGCAAGAGTCCGACTCTTCATCTCGGCTCAGGTCACACACGATCTCACGGCTGTGGGTTCAAACCCTGCGTCTGGCTCGTCGCTGACCGCTAGCATGCTTGGGATTCTCTGTCTCCCTTCCTGTCTGTCCCTTCCTCACCCACTCTCTCTCAAAATAAATAAATAAACTTAAAAACAATCGAGCGGTCTGTGTTGGCCTCATTAAGAAGCTGACGACAACAAACACCCTCAAAGTCTCTGTTTGGGGAGAATGTTTTACTGCAACACGGACTCAAGTGTCACACATTGGTCCCTTAACAGTATTTAAAAATACAGAAATCGTTTAAAAAAAAAAATACTTATATCACCTACTTTGACAGCTGGGTTGAGGCCACTGTCAAAGAGAGCTTCATTTTTGATGATGTTCCCCACCCCAGGCAATACTTTCTGGTCCATTAACACGTCACACAACATCCGTCCTTTTTGCTTTTTAACTTCACTCTCCGCTCTTGAGAAACTAAATTTAGGCGAACATACATCTAATTCTTCCATCATTCTTATTCTCTGTTGGCTTTCTGTAGAGTTTCTGTAGAAAGGAAATATAAAAGACATTCATCATAAGTCTTCACACAGTGTCATTTAAAATGATCTCGGATACACACACCTTCCGTTAATCAGGGCAGAAGAGTTCTAGAGCCCAACAATAAAGACCCTAACAAACTAGATTATCCGACGCCTCTTCCAAAATGAGTGTTTATCAGTTATAAACCATTTTTAAAACATCTACCTGTCTCCACATTTCAAACCGCAGCTCTAACTCTGCACTTTTCCAGCTGAAGTACTTTTCCTTTCTTCTCCTTTTTACCTGAGTTCTACCGATGAGTCAAAGAAACAAATGAGATCTTCAGTGAGCTGGACTTCAAGAACAGGAGAAACTCCATTTTTATTTTTACACTCCAGTGGATTAATCATGATGGAGCCTTTCATTCCAAAATGAATCCTGAAACAACATCAGACCCATTTTTGAGTGGCAGAAAGTATACTGTATATGTAGTTTTTCTTCCTTTGTTTCACTTTTTGGATTATAAGAAAACAAATGATAGTCAAGACAGGCGCTTTCAGAGGGCAAACAATGTAGTTCGTATTATATATTCTTCTGTTAGGGCATTGTATCCTTATGAAACTAGGTGTGACGATCAGTTTTTCGAACCACAAATAAAATAAATTCCTAGGAAAATAAGAGGGCCCCACAATAAGCTCAGGAACACATACCCTGTTCTTCCTTTCTCGTCAGATGAAGTACTTTTATTCACAGAACCATCTAGCGTCTCCGCTTTCTCTCAGATTCAAAGGCTTTGGATGAGATGAGGCTAGATTTAAATTGCCTCTAGTTGTTTCTGTTTTGTTTGTTTTTTATATAAATTCTATAAAGCCACTAACGTTCAAATTCTGTATTTCTAGCCACAATGGATGGCAAGTGTTTACCGACTCCAAAATGGTATCTACGGTTTAAGACACTGTTTTGTTCCCCCTTGCTCCGGGATGCACAATGAAGCAATTTTTTTTTTGCAAAATCTTACGTTATCAAAAGAGAACGAGTCAAAATGCTATTGTCTTCAGTTCTTTTAGTTTTCTTTTACCTTTATACGTATTGGGAAGAGGGGATTTATAAATATTTACGGTTAGCTTGAAAGCCACAATGCAGTGATGAAAAACTTGGAACCTTTCAGTTTTTACAGGATTGATTAGCATGTCCAGCAAAAACACGCAGGCACGCACACATGAAAGAAAGCAAGAGAGAAAGTGGTTTTGTGAGGCCTCTGATGATGGAGATCGCAAATGATTCTCGAGATGAAATACTGTGTTCCGCCTTTCTGATCCTTCTCCTTACAGCTTTGTTGAGTTAATAAATATGGCTCTTTTGGCGGCAAATGTTACCGCACGGTGCTTCTAATTCCGAGGCACCATGTTACAGTATTGTACAAGGTTAACCAGTCTAACTTTAAAAATGTGGGTTTTAAACTCTGTGTGCCCTACTATCAATCACAAATGCATTTTACATGCCCCATAGTTCCTGACAGGAAAAATGTGTGCCTGTAAGTACTCCATAATTTAGCTTCTGGAGGTTCAACCCCAGCGAAAGGTATACAGCTGTCATGCCCAGAAGCCATCACATCTAAAATCTTTTTAGTCGCATGGCCCATAAAGTGGATTCTAAATCACCTTCTGTAATGAAACTGCATCCACATAAAATATCTCAAAGGTTAAGACCCAAACGAATTGCGGCAGTAGCCCCAATAAGAGCCCTGAATCAAATTAAGTAGGCTTTTTTTTTGTGTGTGTGTGGTCTTATACATCTATTCAATTTACAAGAAAATGTGCGTACAAAAGCGTATTTAGTTTATTTTTATTTCTTTTAATTGAACACCAGAACGTTGTCACTACTGAGTCCCAACGTACCACATTTTGTGTTAAGTACCCTTGACACTCAACTAAGAAAAACATACCAGCATCGTGAAAATTTCTGAGGCACACTATACATCTGTACTGTTTTTAAAATTGCCATACTGACCTTTTATAGACCAGGACATAGGCTCATTATCACATTTACATTCAAGAGTTAGATATGTTTTTTAAGACTCGTTATCATCAACCCGTTAGGAAAATTTTATTAGATCTTTGTTTCTATCTTCTGATCCTTCAAGCTCCTTCCACCCCCAGTCAGACTGGTTACCCAAGATCATTTACTCTGCGTAGTATGACTGCCTGCCAACAGGGGGCCTTAGGCCCAACTCTGAGTTCACCTCTTGTCCCTTCCTCAAGATCTCATGCCTTGACATAGCTGATTCAGAAATGCACAACTGAGTCAAGCTGGGTCCATGAGTATCCAGTATCTAGATTCATCAGCATTCTCCTGACGAATTTATGGATTCGGGATGCAGAGAGATCAGTTTCTTGGGAGTACTAGGAGATCTGATGTGGGAACGGTCTCCGGGAATATTACCCAACATGGGCAGCAGAGAAGCCAAGAGAGGCCTGTCTGCAGAAAGGAAGATTGCAGCAGGTGACAGTGAGAGACAGAATCAAAAACTGCAGAGTCCTCAGAGCATTTAGTCTTTGCTTCCAGTTCTCCCTGAAACCCGACTGTCCTACCTTCAGGTACGATACTCCATATTCTTATCATAAATAATCACTGAACTCAGTGGAGTTTGGCTTCTGTCACCTGCAGCCAAAGTTCTGATATAAAAGAATTATGTCCAAACTAAAAACTGAAGTGATACTGGGAAAATTCCTCCAGTCAGAAATAACCTCCTAACACAGACCAGTAAGTAAGACCTGATCCTGTTTTCAACAGCAGCCACATTCCATCAGAAAGATCGGAACATCCTTACACAAACATAAACAGCATCAGCGACGGTGTCAGAGGTTCATCTTAGTAACAACTGTACATTGCTAACAAGACAATTGCTCATGAAAATTAGCAAGTAGTCAGAAGTGACCTGAGGATAACAACAAGTGTAAAATAGTTGAATACAATTATCGTAAAGCTTATGGTACGGATTTAAAGAAAGAAGTTCTAAAACAATCTGGACGTAACGATGCGAAAGCAGCAGCAGGGAGTTCTGAATCTGCTTAGGCTATGGAAGCTGAAAGCACATGGAGCTCGTCTCCCGATACGGAGAGAAAACTGCTATCACTGACAAAATGCTAAGTTCTCTTGAGCCCGTCAGAGACATGGGGCTGCAGGCAGCCAGGTAGGCCAAATTCCGAAGAGTCCCGAGTCCCTCCATGTGGAAACACAGACACACAAATTACTTAACTGTAGAAATGGGTAAGAAGGAAACTGCTGAATCTAAGAACCTCTAACTCCTGAGTGTGGCTGCTGGAACAGCTGAGAATTCCTGGAGTCCCAGATACGGAGAGCACGGGCTCGTGTGTGAGGGCTGGTGTGTGAGCTCTGTTGCACGGCGTGCAGCAGTTGGGCGGGAGAAAGGGGAGTCCTGGGAGGGGGCAGAAGGAGGCCCCCCGGTGGCACAGCACCTGTCTGTAGCCGAGGGAGAGGTACAAACAAAAAGCCCGGGGTCCTCATGGGTAACGGGAACCCCCCGCACCCACAGGAAGTCCTCTCCTTGGAGCTAAAACAGGCAGGCTGCCACCGGGGAGGGCAGGAAGCTCTTGGCCAGTGGGCTCAGGCCAAACGCACCGCGCCTGAGGACAAGCAGAGCAAAAACCGTCAGTCTTTAGGGGCGAGACTGGGAATCAGCTTTGTCAAGGATTCCTGCACGGATACGACGAGACATCTGTTCCACTTAGAAGAAAGAAATGCCCTTTGACTAGAGACCACCCCCACATGGAAGTAAGAATGTGGCTGCCTTGGGGGAAGAGAGGGTCAGCAGCTCTGGGCAAAGTGCAACCCTGAGGTCCAAATGCACAGTGGCCTAGAAGAACCACTTTCCCCATCATGCACCTCTCACTGGACGACAGGCAACAGCAGTGGTGGGGGCGGGGGTGGGGAGGAGAAGCGTGTGGAGGAATCCCCTGACACAAATACGCAGGGTCTGTAAAAGCTGAGAGCAGGCCAAAAACACAGAGAACCAGCCGCAGCCACACCAGGCCATGCTCAAGGCATAAGGTTTGAGCAGCAGCTCAAGTTTTCGATGTCACTGTCCCCAGAGCCAATGACAACACAACAGGATCCAAACCAAGCTCAACTCCTCAATCTCCCACCTGACCTGATGGAAGAGGCCTGACTATTTTTGAGCTCAAATATTATTTACCCATCTCTACTGTTGCTCTCAACAGGGTTATCTGGGATCCAAAAAAATTATGGCACATAAAAATAGGAGATAAAGAACAAAAAACAAGAAAGAAAAACAAAGGGACTCAATGTCAAGGGATAAAGCAGTCAACAGAACCAGATCCAAAGATGTGCCAGATGTTGAATTAGGAAGCAGGTATATTTAAATCATTTTAACAATTAAAATTACAGTTATCAGTTGAGAATAGCAGGCCAGGTCAATCTGTTATGATAAGGTCCCTAACCTTACACAATTTTTTTTTAATTTTTTAACGTTTATTTTTGAAAGAGAGAGAGAGAGAGAGAGACAGAGCATGAGTGTGGGAGGGGTAGAGAGCTCTGAGATGTCAGCACAGAGCCCAACACAGGGCTCGAACTCACGAACCACGAGCGAGATCATGACCTGAGCTGAAGTCGGACGCTCAACCGACTGAGCCACCCAGGTGCCCCCCATTCCACAGCTATTATGGTGCTGTACATGGGTTTTACATTAACACGTTTCTGGGCTTTCATAACCTCACACAGAGGTTTGGATAAACACTACACAATCAGAGCCGAGGCAGGCCACGCACGGGCCGTTCTCTACTGTATGACCAGGTGCAGACGCCTGTGCTTTCTGCTCATGATAGATTTCCATACGCTTTCAAAAGGGATATAAAAAAGCACCAGTAGGGGCATCGAGGTGGCTCAGTCGGTTGAGCGACTTTGGCTCAGGTCACAATCTCACAGTCTGTGGGTTCGAGCCCCGCGTCGGGCTCTGTGCTGACAGCTCGGAGCCTGGAGCCTGCTTCAGATTCTGTGTCTCCCTCTCTCTCTGCCCCTCCCCTGCTCGTGCTCCATCTCTTTCTCTCTCAAAAATAAACAAACATTAAAATATTTTTTAAAAAATGAATAAATGTTGGGGCGCCTGGGTGGCGCAGTCGGTTAAGCGTCCGACTTCAGCCAGGTCACGATCTCGCGGTCCGTGAGTTCGAGCCCCGCGTCAGGCTCTGGGCTGATGGCTCGGAGCCTGGAGCCTGTTTCCGATTCTGTGTCTCCCTCTCTCTCTGCCCCTCCCCCGTTCATGCTCTGTCTCTCTCTGTCCCAAAAATAAATAAAAACGTTGAAAAAAAATTAAAAAAAAAAAAAATGAATAAATGTTGAAAAATTAAAAAAAAAAAAAAAAAAGCACCAGTAACCAAGATCCAGCAAATCCACATCTAGGAATTTATCCTAAGGAAACATCACAATGGTAAAAGATACATGCTCAAGGATGTTCACTACAGAGTTATTTATTAGAGTGAAAAATGGGGTGAAATGCTAGTCAGCAGTGATATATACACGATCTAGTGGAATACTATGCAAAATAATAAGGCACACGTATATTTTGACACCAATATGCATACTGTGTAAAACAAAAGCCTCACATAATTAAAATTCCCATTTATATAAAGACTGTAATACATAAATATCACATGATCCGTGCACATGTGATATAAACTGTGTATGAATATATGGTATATATACAATTTGTATTTTATCTATGATGTGTACAAACATTGTTAAGAGTGCCCTTTTTTGGTGATTGTAATTATGGGTGGTATTTACTTTTGCCGTTAGACTTTTTGGAACTCTCTTAATGTTTTATAATTGACTTATCATTACTTTTAAAATAAGGAAAAAATTGCAATAAGAAGGTGTGTATTATTAAGTAAAACAGGAAAAGGCAGGCAGGACTGGTAATCATGCAGGCCATCAGGTGCAGGAGGAAAAGGGAGCGAAAGAGGTGAAGATTTCCAGATTTTCTCCAGTTACGCCTGACAGGACCATCACAACCGAAATAGAAAATAAAAATGTCAACAATTTATCATCTCACGAACTAAAGATGTTTAATTTTCTGCCCACAGATTACTTTTAATGGTGAGTGCTCTTATTTTCTCTTCCGCTCTTTCCTCCTTCCTTCCTTCTTTCTTTCCTTCGTTTAAGTCGGAGGTACAACTGACAGAGCATTATATTAGTTCCACTTGTACCACAGAATGACTCAGTATTTGTATACATTGCAAAACGATCACAGTGAGTCTAGTTAACATAGGTCACCAAACATAGTTAAGAAAATGTTTTTCCTGTGATGAGAACTTTTAATATCTACTCTCTTAACAACTTTCAAACATGCAATACAGTGTTATTAAACGCTGTAGTCCCCATGCTGTATGTTATATCGCAGGATGTATTTAGAGAAAATACACGGTAAACTGCAAGTCTGTACCTTTGGATAATGGTCAGTTTTCTTAACTTGCAGGTAACAGAAACCCAATTGAAACAGGTTTAGGAATACTGAGCTCATGGAATCGGAGGGGAAGTCTGAAGAATCAAGCACAGGAAACGCAGGAAAACAGCCGGATCGCAGGAACGGATGGAAGGAGGGGCTACAGCCTTTGTGCAGGCTGGTTTTATCCTGCACCACCTCACAAGCCCGGGAACATGGCCACCGACAAGTCCTGAGGCCTCATATCCCAGCTTGCCTACATCACAGAGCCTTCAGATGAGAAAGTCTCACAGAAGAACCCACACTGACCCAACCCACTGTGTGAGAGAGAAGGTTCAGTAACACTGTGTCAGAGTCAACAGGAACTCTGCAGTTAGTGTGGCCAGACGACCAGTTTCCAGAAGAAGTGCTATCCTTAAGAGACAAGTCAGCAAGTGAGGCAGACACATCGTAGGAGTGACTCCTCTTAAAGTACATGATTTCATTTAGAATCTCTCCCCACGCTTCGGTTTTTCTAACATGTTAAGTGACAGATCGCAAGAACCACGTCTAAGCTGTAAAACCCTTTTGTGAGTAGCATAGGACAGATTCCTTAAAGGCTGTTTAGCAAACATGTTGTCTCATGCAAATCTGTTTAGAGGATGGTATCACTTAAACTCCAATAAATTACAAAATCGATAATGTATAAAGGTTCTCTAAAATGGCAAAGCCTCCGAAACGTTTCAGATAACAGTTTCCGAATACGATACAAGCCACCGGAGTCATATAAGTCACAAGCTGGAAATAGCGAAGTGCTTTGGAAAGAGAGATTCATTAAAAAAATATCTTTTGAATGTTGGTCCAAGATGTAACAGCTGGGTTCAGTTTGATGGAAAATGGCAGCTTGGAGGGTGTGTGTGTCTGTGTGCCCACACAGTACCGTGTGCTGGTGCATGCACCCACAGTTAAGGGAGGTGATACTTGGGACTGAGACCGCCAACGTATACATTTATTCCTGCTTGCTCTTTACGGCTCGGCCTCCTCTAATGAGTATTTGCCACGTGTATAGCCAAAAACTTAAAATGATTTTTGTTTTGTTATAGGTGACAAGCTTCTTTAAAGTGTTCAGAAGGAGTGCAGGTATTAGTCACACAGGACGCCACAACTGGGCTCCAAAAATAAACACGCAGCAAATAAGTTCAGTCTTCTATGGCACTCACAGGAACGCTTGAGCACTTTGATACATCTTTTAGTAACAGAAATACTCACTCTAATTTGTATCCCTCTGAAGTGTGGATGTTTGCAAGGCAGATCCTCTTACAGAGCGCCGGGCCACATTCTACTTCCATTATGCGTGAATACCAGGAAGATTCATGGCCTGCCCTGAAGATGTATTAAAGCCCAGGGCACTTTTAACTGTAAAAAGGTGCGCATTAAGGGATAAATGGAAGCGATCACTAAGTGGGTTTCCTGCTACCTGCTCTCTAAGATGCAGAGCAGCCCGGTGGGTAGCAAAACGAGGTCAGAAATGAACACTGCATTTCTATCTCGCGCCCACAGACTCGCAACCTCACGCAGCGATCACATGTCTTTGACAGTCACCCATTCTAAGAAGCGCAGGTTGGGAGTGTATATATGCATATGTGTGTGTGTATTTTTAACTTATATTAAATTGCGAAGGGGGATACAGTTGATTTTAGGTTACTCGGCTCGTATTCAAATAGCTGATCTGCCACTGACCTTGAATTATTACATCAAATAGTCGTTAGGGCTGTAGGAAATTGAAAGGAAGCCAGACACTGCACTTTTCTCCATCCGTACGTGGAGACACGTAGTCCCCAGGGATGGTACCAGTTCAGTTCGTTTAAAGAGGTGACTGCCCTTGTTTAGAACTTCAGGGAACACTCACTGACAGCCGAGCACTGAGAAATGATTCCCCCTTTCTCAGTCTGCTGGAGAATGCCTGATAAAAACGTCCCTCTCATCCTACAGAAATAAATCTGCACCTAACACCAGAGAATCAATAACATATCAGTGTTTCAACTACCTTACGTGGGCTCCATTGTGTCCCGCTCAGTTCAGAGTCAAGAGTTTCCCATCACATCCATCTACCAAAACGATAATGCAGCCTTCCGTGGGTCATTACTGCGTGAACCAGTAAGCATATGCTGATGCGATCATTTCCAGACTAAGACAAAACCATGAAGTGATACTTGTCCAAGGACAGCAGCTGCTGACAACAAAGAGAGCCCATTTCAAAGGAAAAGCCATGGGGCGCCTGGGTGGCGCAGTCGGTTAAGCGTCCGACTTCAGCCAGGTCACGATCTCGCGGTCCGGGAGTTCGAGCCCCGCGTCAGGCTCTGGGCTGATGGCTCAGAGCCTGGAGCCTGTTTCCGATTCTGTGTCTCCCTCTCTCTCTGCCCCTCCCCCGTTCATGCTCTGTCTCTCTCTGTCCCAAAAATAAATAAACGTTGAAAAAAAAAAAAAAATTTAAAAAAAAAAAAAACAAAAACAAAAACAAAAAAAAACAAAGGAAAAGCCATGTCATCAACTCCGAAGTTCTCTAAACTTCGTGTGGGAGACGAGGTGCAGTAAATAACCATCATCCAGTCATATTATCTCCTCGTGACCATCAGTCGCCTCCAGTTAGAACCACGAGGTCTCTAGGAACAGGACTCTTCTGTTAAGGTGAAATCGCTCAGTATCTTAAAGACACGTTGAAAGAGATTCAAGGAGGTGCTACCATTCTTTACAGTTTGCGATACCTTAGGCTAAACTCTGAGAAGACAAAGATACAAATCCACAGGCCTCTCTCATTTTCCTGCAAACGTTAAACAGGGGACCACGCTCTGGCAGGTACAAACATTGTGACATTTTTGTAGTTAAGTCAACCAAGGTAGCGGACTGCTCGTCGTTCATTGCCAACACATTAGCAACGACTTTGCAAAAGCACTGTGAAAGAATGGAGAATTTGTGACTTCTGTGCCCAGTTTTGGAATTCTATAAGTAAGTTTCTGATTGCATACAAGACTTCAGAAAAAGAAGGGAGATGGAAAAATATAAAAATCTACAGACAGGCTTAAACCAAACTAGGAGCTGTTAGAAATGCAGAGAAACTGCTGTCACTGATACGATAAATGCCTGGTGAAAACAGGAGGGGAGAAGAGCCGTGTGGGGAATCTGCAAAGAGCAGTGCCCGGCTGCGCTCCTCCAACATCTCCCAGAAGCCCGTCCAGCCTATCGGTTTTTCTTAAAAGAAATAAACTGACTAGCCTTCCAAGGAACGATGACATCACAATTTATTCTGCTGCTGCTTATGGCTTTCCATGATAGAATCTCAACCTCTTATATGAGAGCCCTCTTAAAAATGGAGTACTTTCTACATGATTAAATGTGACACCCGGCGAACTACAAGAAAAGCCTCCTACACATCTTTAAACGGAGAGAGATAAGATGCATTGTACAGGTTTATCTTACCGTAAAGCTTTTGGTCCAAAGTACATAAAGAGCTCTTTCCCCAAAGTTTGTACACCACTGTAAACGTGTCCGTTAAACAGTCCCGAGAAGTTCTGGCTGGAATCTTTATTATTATTCAGTGCAGCAGCCTGGTAGAGAATACATACACACATGTAAACACACATACAAACTCTAAACAAAATTACAGTTCCATTCTTCAATGTACTTATAATACTTCCTACCCAGGTGCATCCCAATGAAAAGAATAATCTCCAGCAAGTCAAGCAATGTAATCAGCTGTTTACATACATCTTGTCAAATTACTAGGTAGTCATTTAAAAGAGGGAGGCCAAAATAAATAAATAAATAAATAAATAAATAAATAAATAAATAAATAAATAAATGGAAAAGAAAGTAATTGGCTCACAATCAAAATGAGTTTCTTCCAGGACCATATGGCTCTGTGAAAAGAAAGCACAGAAAAATGATGGGAGTGTTTTAAAACTAAAAATAGGATAGAGCCTTCCATTGACCAGAAGCCTAGTCAATGTCTCAGAAGAGCATTCGGATCGAAACAGCTAAAAATAGTGGATACACTATGAAAACAAAGTATTTTTATGTGTCATGATGAACTCAGAAGGCAGGAAGGCACAATAAGAGGTTGCAAAGCAAGGATAAGTGGGAGGGACCCCCAAAGACAAGAAGCTGCTGGCAGCAGGCTTTTATCCGAACGGCACTGCTGGGCCCCAAGGACTGAGAGTGGCCGTTTCCCTGGTCTTGTCGGGGGTAGGGCATCAGTGGTGACGCCTGGGGCTCCCCCAAGAAAGGGATCTAATGCCAGACCTGCTCTTCTCTTCCTCCCCAACCACAATGTTAACAATAAAGGAAAAAGAAACCCACTTCCTCCCATCACCGCAAAACCAAACAATCTGTTATTAGGATCACAATCCACTACTGAACACTGAAAGGATGGAGGAAGTTATAAACAAAGTATCAGCCCTTCTGTGCAGAAGCGACAGGAATGCAACTGTTTAGACACTGGTAAGGCTCTTTTTCTCTGTGGGCAGTGGGTATCCTGGTATGGTTCGTATCCTTACTCTTCCTTCTTGAGATACGCTTTGGAAGTTATCATTTAAATTTGCCCTCAAAATATAGTAACAAAATTAAAACTAAGGTCTAACTATAAGATACCATAAGTACATATAATTATATTTACACATTAACCCTTAATCTCCTATCTTCACACACTTCTTTCTTTCCTTTTTCTCAAAAGGACCTCAGCATTCTCAGAAGGTCCAGGGTAAAATCTTGGTTGCGGGTGACGTAGTGGTGGTGGGGGTGACAGGGAGATAATTGCAAAACAACTTTAGATAGAGTCGAGGAGCAAATCCCAACTTGCCCTCCACTTATGGTTGAAGGATACTGTTCAGTGACTCTCAAACTTGTGGTTTACAGACATCTGTCATTCTAAATATTTAAGATGATATGTCCACTCTATTCTTTAGTTTACGAAATTAGCCCTTGTGAAAAAAGACACATAGTATTTAGTTCAAAGGAACAGAGGGATAATGGATTTACCATAAATAAAAATAAAAAAGATTGAAAACATCTAGGGACTGAGTTTTGTCCCCTCCAATGACGCTCTAACCTCCAGTCAGAGCGTTCGACTGCGTTTGACAAGAGGGCCTTGATGAGGTGCTTAGGGTTAATGAAGTCCTAAGGGTGGGGGCCCTGATCCAGCAGGATTAGGATCCTTACAAGGAGAGAGGGCGGAGTTTGCGCTCGGTCCCCTGTGCTCAGAGGAGACACCACCCGAGAAGGAAGCCGGAAGACAGCTTGCACCAGAAACCCAACTGGCCTGAACCTTGCTTGAGCTTGGACTTCTGGCCCCCAGAACTGTAAGAAAATAAATGTCCGCAAGCCTCCGGGTCTATGGCATTCATCATGGTGGCCCAAGCCGACCGGGGCAGGAGCAGACACCGCCCTCCCACCCAGGCCACGTTCAGTGATCATGGCGACAGCGGGCTGCAGATCCCCCCAACTGTCCGAAGGTCGGGGAACGGGCTTCACATCCCTCCTTCACGCAGTAAGAACGGGGGGTCATCACAGGCTCAGAGTGACCAACCAACAGATGCACAGGGGTAATTACAAGTGGCAGCCTTCCAGTTCTGCCCAAACCACAAAAGAACCGGTGGGAGGTGGGGCATCCGGTGGCCCAGTGGGTTAAGCGTCTGACTGCGGCTCAGGTCATGATCTCAAGGTTCAAGAGTTCGAGCCCTGCGTCGGGCTCTGAGCTGACAGCGCGGAGCCCGGAGCCTGCGTCTCCCTCTCTCTCTCCCTCTGTCTCCGTCTCTCTCTCTCGAAAATAATAACAAAAAATAAACGTTAAAAAAAAAAGAACCCATGGGAGGTTCTAGCTACGGAGGCGTATGTGACATCCTCAGAACATCTGCCTCTCAGTCCCCTTCTCCTTCTTGGTTGAACCCGGGGCCCAGGTGATGACCAAGCCCTGTCCCGGCAGGCTTGCGTTCTCGGTGGGAGAAAAATACACTTGCGCGTCTGCCTCGTTTTCGTAAGTGAACCTGTCACAGCCCCGAACTGAGAAGGCACGGGAGTCTGCCTAAGAGAAGACTTGCCCTCCTCACATCTACGTGCTTGGAGCCAGGTGCCGACTAAGACAGTCTGGCTCAGTGCAGGTTCCCAAGACAAGCAATCAGGAGGTAAAAAGCGCTTCTAAACCAGCCAGGACACCTCTGACATGACGATACACAGAGCAGATACAGATCTGTTAGGGGCGGCCTTTGCCTCAACATAGATTAGGTTTTACACATTTTTGGATCTTGGATTTAAGGTCCTGGAGACATTTAAAAAACCTTCATTTCTAAATTCATGTTTTCCCCACCACCTCCCATGTCAACAATCCCTTATTCTCGCCCAATACCCGTTACTAGCAAGTGGTTTCAGCCATGCCCTCTGAAGTCCTCTGGCTTCTGTTAAGCTTCCGGCAGAGGCTGGGTGATCAACGTGAGCCCATTTCACACACACAGCCCTAGACACCACAGGGGTTTTCCAGGCCTCTTGGCCAAGAGGGAATTGGTGACCACTGCCACCACAGTGCTTTAAGCTCCTTGAACCCTTCAAGTTTTACAAGCGCATCTCTAACTCACCCTCTCTCCAGTGTGTTGGGAAGGCAATGGTCTGTCCTACCCCCACCCCCCTGGGCTGCGTAAGAATGGCCCTCGGGCCTGGAACGTTTCCTGTCTAGAGACAGACGGCCCGCAAGCCTGTGCTCCCCTTGTTGCCTTGGGGGGCAGTATCCTTCCCTCTTCCAGGCTTGATGTACAGGCCTGTGTGCATCAATGGCTCTCGGGCACGACCCCAGCTTTCTGCATTGCACCCCCGAGGGGGACGGAGAGGGGTCCTTCCACCTCAGCACAAAGTGGGGTGCGCGCACAGGCACAGTGTGCGTGTCAACTGCACGGCGGACCCACTGGCCATGGGGACCCAGGCATTGCAAGGGACTCGATCCTGTCTGGCCTCAGGCTCTGAGCACCTACCGTACCACCTGACCCTGGTGTACAAGGTGTCTTTTCTCAGCAACCTGGAATCAGGCACCGGTAACTTCCAGCGGCACCTAACCTCGCTCACGCTCCTGTTAATACAATCTATCCTGCGGCACAGACTGATGCCCTAGTGAACAGTGAAACACAGTAGCTCACTGGCCAGCGGAAGATTTTCCTGCTCACTCGCACATCACTGTTTCACACTGTGCCGCCCGGAAGCTAATTGTGCCCCGTTTTGCTGCCCCACCTGCAACGGGAAACCCCATGACTGAGCTCGTCCACCACTTCCCCGTGCCCTGCCCAGACCTCCTTTCCTCTACTTAATCCCAACTTTACCAGGTTTTATGATGGCTCCCGGCAAAGGGACAGACACGGTCACCTTGAAACAGACAGGTTGTCACAACACCTAATAAAACAGTAAATGAGTCCCAACTGTCTCGTGTGAAGTCTGCTCACGTCGCTAAATGAACGGCTTTGACGAGAACTTACTCCATTCAGGTTAACGCGCTCACAGACAACTGCTACCACAGGTCAGCTATTCACTTGGCTGTGTCTTCAATTTGACACCCTCTGGCAACAACAAAGGTGGCACGTGACATTGGAAAGACGTCCCTCGCCACCGAAAATGCGCCCTTCGTGGCTGCTCACGGGATTCATTCGTTGTAGAAAAGCTAACTGACCCTCCACCATGTGTTACACCTTGTTCTAGATCCTGAGGAAGCATCGGTGAAAAACAAAAACAAACAAACAAACACAAAAATTAAAAACCTCCTGCCTTCACGGAGTTTATAGTCTTCTGGGCAGGGAAGAGTAAGCAATGAATATAATGACAGTGCATTCGAACATTTGGAAAAAAAATCGAGATGGGAGAGATCAAGACTAGGGGAACGTGTCACAGGTTACAATTCTAGATGAGGCAGTCATAATCTCGTGAAGAAAATGGCATCTGAACAGGTCTGAAAGGGGTTTTGAGTGAGTCATGATCTGGACATAGGGAACGGTGATGCAAAGGTCCTGCGGCAAGGTGTTTCTGATGTATGAGGGACAGTGAGCAGGTCAGGATGGCTGGCGCACAGAGAACAGGGGAAGGTGTAGACAAAGCCTGACACTGTGAGAATCAGAACATGTGGCCCACAGGGTCCATTCTACGGTCTGGCGGTTTCTCTGACAAAAATGAGAGAGAAGAAAAATATGATCTAACATTACTTTTTAAAATGCTCCCTCTGGAGGCACCTGAGTGGCTTAGGCAGTTAAGGGTCTGACTCTTGATTTTGGCTCGAGTCACGATCTCACGGTTCGGAGATCAAGCCCCGTGTCAGGCTCTATGCTGACAGCACGGAGCCCGCTTGGGATTCTCTCTCTCCCTACCCCTCCCCTACTCACTCCCTCAATCTCAAAATAAATAAATAAATACTAAAAAAAAAAAAAAAAAAGTTCTCTCTGGGTGCTGGGCGGGACCTCTGCCTAAGGGGATCAGGGTAGAAGCTGGAAAAGATCTCAGAAGAACAGCTGCAACAATCCGGACAAGAGACAAAGGAAATCTGGGCAATGTCATAGCAGCAGAGGTGCTGCAAAGTGGCCAGAGTTTTGGATGTATTTTTGGATGTATTTTGAAGGTGGAAGGGAGACGATTTGCTGGTACATTGAACAGGGGAGAGTTTGGGCCTGGATTATTGGAAAGACAGCAGAGCTATCAACTGAGATGAAGATTTGGGCAGAAGGGGATGGCAGAGGAAGGTGAGGGTTAGGCTTTTGGTAAGTTAAGGTGAGATGTCGAGCAGGCAGTCGGGTACGAGTCTGGAGGTCAGGGAAGAGGTCGAGGCTACAGATGTAAATCTGTCCAGTTGTCAGCACTGCAGCGGCTTCTCAAGCTTTGAGACTGGATGAAATCAGCAAGAGAAGGAGTCCGGCTCAAGAAGAGAAGGGGCCCAAGAGCTGAGGGCTAGGGCACGCCAATGGCACGGTGGTGGGGAGAGGAGGAGGGGCCAGCAAACCGTCAGAGGAAAGCGGGCCAAGAACGGCACAGGAGAGAAGATGGCCAGCAAGGCAGGAACAAAAGCAGGCCAGCGTGGTGTCCCAGAAGCCACGGATGAAACACCGCCAAGAAGACACGTGCCCGGGACGGCCAACACATCAAGCAGGATGGAGACTGCGACCCGACCGCCGGATTTAGCAATACGGAAGTGATCCGTGACAAGGGTTTTGGAGAAGTGACAGGAAGCAAACGCCTGGCTGAAGTGGGTTTAAGAGGCTACGCGCAGAGGCATCAGAGGCGGCAAGGTAGCGTGAACACAGGACGCCGTAAAGGGCAAACAGAAACGCGGTGACGGCTGAGGGCAAGCAGAGGCGAGAGGGTCTGTTTGCTTGCAGACGGGCCATCTCAGCGGAGTGGAACGCAGTGACACGGGGGACAGGATGGCTGGAGCAATGTCTCCACCGGGAAGGAGGGTCACACAGGACGCATGGCACCTGTTGGTCTTGACAGGAACAAGGACAGCCCATCTACAGCATCAGGAAGGAAGGCATATTTCACAGGTCCAGGTGCTGGCAGGGGCCTGTGGTTGCACACATTCTCTCGTGGTGATGAATTTTCTCAGTAAAATGGGAATCAAGGTACCAGCTAAGAGACAGGCAGGCCCCAAGGCCCTTGTTCCTCTACAGTCACACGTAGCACCTAATAGTAAGACTCAATTTTGCCAGATTCTGACATTATGTCTCCAGCGTCATCGCTCGCAGGGAGAAGCCAATGGCTTCACACAAATGGTGCCACTCGTTGCACCCTGGAGACAGCCAAGAAAAAATGTCATTCACACCTCACTGTCAGGACCACATTAGGTATCCTTAATTACTGACATCAACCTAAAGCTCATCAGTTGATGGTGTTAATATTAAAAGTAAGTACCTGTTTGTATTTGTCTACACAATCTTGCACTTACCAGGATCATAATTTCCCCCGATTTTTATTTTACTCTATGCGTTCTGAAAACCTAGATTATTCTCTAGGAAGCTTCCCACTCCCTAAGGACTACTGCTCACTGTTCAATGACTAGACTGGACCACCCATAGCTGCTCCATTATCAAAACATCTACATCTAATTCAGCAGTAATACCTCACTGGGCTTTGTTGTAGCTGGTTAAACACTTAAGCACAATTCTTACGAAATTTGTGCCACTCGTTCTTCTTCAACCACTCCATAACATATATTTCAGCAGAGACCAACTGAAAGAAACAGTAAAAATCTGATTAAAAAATAATAATAAATAAGGGTTTCTAATAAAAAACCTCTACCTTTTTCATCCAAATAGTCAAATGCCCCAGAGCTCCTAATAATGTCTATTAAGAAGAAATTCAAGCCCAGTTTATCCTGATTTCTATCCCAATTCCCCACCCCCCGCCCTGCCAGGGAACATCTAACTAGGTGCTAATGGGGTCTGTAAGGTCCTGTCTCTGGACTGCACAGAGCCTGCCTGCACTGTGGGAAATCGAGTTCCATGTACAGCTTAGGGAGAGCAGAGCTGAAACATCCTTTATAACCAGTGTTAAAGGGTAGGTTAAAAAAAAAGTTTTTACTGCCAGGATTAATTCCTCAAGGCACCAGAGACTGTCCTGGTGCAGACATCTATATGCTCCTCAAATTACTGTCAACTATCAGAGATTTTAGAACACCTAATAGATCCAACCATGGGAAAATTGGTTATTTAGCAAAATAAAGTCTCAGCGGATGGCCCTCCAAAATTTTACAGATACTAGACCACCTATTTAATAGACAAAGGGGAGTACATGCCCTTGTAAATAAATTCTGTTGTGCATAGGAGGATGAATCCAAAAATATAAAGGCCAATATACTTAAAATGCACGAGACCATTAAATCTCTTTGCACAGCTGTCAGTGAAAAGCGAAGTATGTCGTTCTGGCTGAAAGAGCCTCAAAGAGAACCACAAACCAAATCCTTAAAGGTGTAACCCAGGGCTCATTGTACTGATGTTTTGTCCTATTCCCCATGATTAAAAATAACACACAACATGACATCGAGAAAAGAAATGTTCTAACAGTTATGATACTAAGGTCTCTACAAACACTGAAAAAAGACGGTTACGGGCTGACGATGGGGAGCATCACAACACAGATGTCAGCAGAAGGGCAAGCGGAGGAATGATGGCAGGTAGGGAAACAGTCGCCGTGGAAACAGATCTGCAACTGTCAAATGACTTCGGTTCAGCACAACCTCTTCCAGCTACAGACGCCGTGTGACCTTGGCTTGAATACATTCCCGAATCCGTTTTTTAATACTTGATGAGGTGCTTGGGAGTTAAAATGAAATGTGAGCATAACTTCTTCCTTGCTCACATACAGAGATTGTATTTCTCTCTGGTACTAGAATTTTCCCACCTGGGAAGCACAATAATCTTGAGGCTTTCACCTGCCAAACCCGGCAACCACGATCATGGTACTTACGATGCACAAGGATTATTTGTCTGTGATTTGCATTTCTCCATTGTTTGTCTCTAGGCTCCTTGGGGACAGAGACTACAGCGTTTAACTAATATCCGTGAGCCCATCACACGCTGCCTGGGGTTAAGTAAACATCTGGGGGATCCATCAGATCCTTCCTCCTAAAACTAAGCGTGGCTTTAAACTACAGGCTTGCCCCGATCACCGTGTGGTACACCTAAAACTAATGTAACATTGTGCAACAACTACACTTCAATGATTAAAAAAAAAAAAAAAAATACAGGCTCACTGTCTCCCCACCTACCATCGCCATCTTTGCTTAACCTTTCCCAAGATTTCTTGGCAAAAACTTCCACTCTACCACTGAACATGATGAACACTCCAGTCTCTTGTTTTCTAATTTTCTGCAATGGAGTGAGGTTTAAATATTAGAGAACCAAATTCTCGTAAGGACCAAAAACTAGATGGGAGTAAAGTACTAATGTTTACCAGAACTGGCCATAAAGTAAGAAGAACTTTATGGGAAGGTTTAGGAATTCTGTTTAGTAATTCTTTATGGGGAGGGATTTAGGAAGGGACTGATGTATTTTCAGCAACCAGTCCTAGCACACCCTAGCTTTTATTGGAGATGTTTACTCAGCATTTCAATGGTTGCTTTAAAAACACCCATTCTAATACTTCATTTGGGTTTTGAGGGAAATGATAAAGATCTTTTAGTTCAGTTGTCCATCATGTGGGCGTTGGACCCAAGTTAACTGTTTCCTGGTACACTATCATTTGTAAAATAATCAGCTTTGGATAATATACTTGGCACATAATAAAATTTTCCACTTGTGACTGACCATCTCAAGCACCTGCATATGTTTTTAACTGTTTTTTTTTTTTCCTAATTCCATTTTAAGAGGTAATTCTGGTATACCAGTGATAGTTTGCGCCACTTATTCTGAAATCTATTGTGTATGAACTGGCCAAGGCTTTTGCAATAAATCTAAGATTTGCAAGATATCCACTCATCCTACTGTAGAATGTGGGGTTATCACCTCTTTGTACAAGCTCCAGCTGGCCAGACAAATTCAAAAATTAATTTCCACAAGCCTATTATCTTTGCTATAACCATACACAATTGCCCAATATATGTTTGACTTTCTCACATTGACCCTTACAATCCTGTTACTGTGTTATTTGAACATTTCATCCTTTTTCTCCCCCTGAAATAGAGACGAAATTCTCCTTTGCCACAATTTTAAGTATGATTGAGAAGGGTTCACCTTCTCATTTTCAAGTGGCTTAATAATATGAAATCATCAAAACAACATACATCTTCAGAGACAGCACATGATTTATTGTGCTGATTACCATTTATCCTGCCTATCCATGGGTGAACAAGGAAGATGAACTTTTCAGAACAGAGCAAGACTTTTCCATAGATAAATGTTTCAACACCTTGCAACTATATATTTTCCCCACAGAGAAAAGAAAATACCATATTTACTTTCATAGTCTCTCCTTTTTTTTTCCCCACATGACTTTTTCCCACCTAATACAACAACATTTTTCTTAATCAGAGGTCACTTACCTACCAATTTAAACCATCTAAGAACCTAACTTTAAAATGGTCTCTAAATTCCAAAAGAGAGGTCTTCAGGTTCATATATCAAAACACATTCTACAGTTTTTTTAAAAGCAGAGCTTTCAAGCATTTACCTAAAGGCTAAATGCTTTGTGCACAATGTGAAGGCCCCAAATGATTACAAACCCTGCATTAGGGAATAGGGCGTTCCTCCAATATATGGGTCTAGTGAGAAAGCCCTCATCTGGGGGGAAAAAAAGGAGCACACATTGGGGTGCCTGGTGCCTCAGTCGGTTAAGTGTCCAACTTCAGCCTAGGTCATGATCTCACCATTCCTGAGTTCGAGCCCCACATCAGGCTCTGTGCTGAAAGCTCAGACCCTGGAGACTGCTTCAGCTTCTGTGTGTCTCTCTCTCTGCCCCTTCCCCACTCACACTCTGTCTCTCTCAAACTAAACATTAAAAAAAAAAAAAAAAAAAAAAAGGAGCAAACATTTACCAGGATATTTACCAGGGCATCTAAGATTACTTTGTTACTAAGCTAAGAGTTTCATGCATCCTCTCATCTAATCCTGACCAAATAAGCAAAGGTTTCAGTATAAGCATTTCTATAGGAGGAAGTAACACAAGAGCTAGAATTCAAAATCAAGATGGTCAATGGTCACGGACAATCACCTTCCTTAGCCTGCTCACCTGTAAGATTGTTACCTGTTCTCCATTATCTTTGATTCCATGACTCCACATAATGCCGAATATGCTGATAATAATGATCCTCAGTCATTAAGGAACCATTAGTATGCACTTAAGGGAAGGAATCATAGCATGCATGTTCCCGATCATGGTATCTCCCCGGCCAGCTAAGTATTACGTCGCATGTTCTATAAAATTTTAAAACCCTTTTGGACTTCAAGGAATAAGCTCGTCTAGCTAGGAAATGAATCTCTGTGGATTAGCTCATCCCTTCATACAATGACAATAAAACGAGCTATGATTTCTTTTCTCCCCACTAAGAACAAAAGGAAGAAGGAAATCTTTTAGTCAACGTCTCCAGTATTTTCTTGTGGTAGGAATTTCCAAGTAACAAACATAACAAGATACACATACTCATAACGAAAGATTCCGAACTAAATTTAGTTTTAAATCCTTATGCATTTTGGACTATTCAAAACTTTGCTCTTCTCCATCCATGTAAATGTTTACTAAATGCCTACTCTCTTCACAACACCGTGAAGGACACAAAAAGATGAACAACATTCGCCAGCATACTGAATACATGTATCAAATCCTAAGGAGTGACAGAACAGAGGATCACGTTTCAAATGAAAGGAATGCTTGCAAATAAACTGGGTTTCAGATCCAGTTTCGGGAAAGGAGATTAAAAACATATGCAGATTACATACCGACTTCACTAAAATATTGTACCCACCCAACAATTAAAATCGGAGGATTGACTCTTCACAGCTCGTCAAGCAGAAATGGTCATTGATATTCCAACACGGTTTCTTACCATACGGTTCCAGGAGCTCCAGCACAGTTTTTATGCAACGTGCTTATACAGTCGCCTGATTTTATGCTGACAAGACAGTGGATCAAAATTCGGAAAAATAATATAATGCGTACACGAATTGCAGATGCTGAGATCTTGTATGGCTAGGCTTTCTTCTTCAAAATGAGGATGGGCTGTCACAAGGAGACACACATTAAAGTGTGTTCTCTGTGAACTCCAAACTGAAGCAAGGAGGAGGGAACATCATACGACAGGCTTAACTGGTTCAAAATGGCAGTAGCTACATAGGTGTGGGGTTGGGGGTGGTTTTTCAGTACAACGGTTATCTGAATTCTTTTAAATGCCCATTATTTTAAATGCCCGGTTAATATTTAACTCTCCTTTGTATTTTCGCATGTTTAGTACAATGTAAAGAATACACAAGGCCGTTGTTAATTTATTTTTAAACTCTGCCTTGCGAAAACTAGTAGCATCTGAATACCTTTAATACCTTTAATTCCATGCCATCAATGCCTGGGAAACGTGGGATCATCTGTAATGGTAATGAGCATTCTGGAAGTCTGGGGACAACCTACCACGTTTTGATTAAATTTACCATGGATCCAACAACCCTCTAAAATGCAAGAGACTTCTGATGTTTATAAAGATTATTATTGTTGCTATTATTATATGATCAAAGGCCCAGCAAGTGAAACGATGGCAAAATATTTACAACTCTCCCAATAACCACAAAGAGGTTATCATTAATTCCATATTAATTTTCAAATCCAGCTCCCATCAAACCAGATTTTTGATCCCAATCATAATGATGTATTCCAATTTTTAACACCTCCTTATATCAAGATATGTTTAACAGCTTTAAGTGCACAGCTTTTTAAGAGGTATCGCTTATTTCATATTGCTGCCAACTGATGTTAACAAATGCCCAACAATTCATGAAGCATTCATGTTATAGTATGAGGCTGCACTCTCTTGTTCGATCTGGATGTAGGACAGGAAGCCCTCAGGAGAGAATTATCAGCGTAGGTAAATCGAAGGTAAACAAAACTAGCTAAACAAAACAGCATAGGTAAACAAAACTAAAAATTGTGGGGAGATGCCACCAAAAACCCAAGGTCTCACTTTCCTAGTTAATTAGTCAGTACTACATTTTAAGAAATATGGTGTTCCTGCCGCTGAATTGGCCACTTTCCCTACTGAATCTTTTACAACCGAGAAAACCTAGAGCTAAGAGAATCAGCTGTGGAGGGAAAGAGGGAGATCAAACCCTGAGGTTCAACCCCTTACCAGTCATGTGATCTTGTGCCATTTAATTAAACTCACTCTGATTCTCACATCCCTCAACTGTAGAATCATAGGGTTATTATTTCTCTCAGCTACATGAAACGTAAACGTTCTTCAAAGGCACTTTATGCCTTGCCACTAGAGATAATCACAACAAACTTAAAGGAAATGTTCATGCTATTTTGGCCTAAATACCAATGAGGTGATATCTATTTAAAACATTAAGTTGGATTCTCACAGCAGGGACTTTATCTTACTCGTCTTTGCATCCCCAGGAGCTAGCATAAAACCTAACATGAAATACATTACTGTTGAATATGTAAATCATGATACCCATACACAATTCATGTTACTGCCTTTACTTGTGAGATAGCGACTCTGTCCCTTCCTCTTCACCTCTACCACCAGCCCCCCACCCCCACCCCTGGATTCCTGTGGCCCTCTCCTAAGAGAGGCTGCAGGATCTACTTGGGCCTTCCTCCAGTCTTTCGTTTTTCCTTTTCAAGGCTGAGTGATCTTTCCAAAGTGTGAGCGGATCTCACCACACTCTGAAGACCCCCATAACTCCTAAGATAAATACAAAGTCCCTAACCAAGTCTACGAACATCTCCATGGTCTGGTCCTGCCCAGCAACTCCAACTGTTTTATTTCAAATGGCCTTCCTTCTAGCTCTTTCTCCCTTTTCCAGTCACAATGGCTTTCTTCCAATCTCTCCAATGTCTGAAGCTCTCTTCCTTTGCAAACGCTCTGCCTGAAGTTGTTCTCCCTGCCAAACTTCCACACCTGAGTGTAATTGTACTTCCCCACCCAAGACTTTCCTGACTTTCCTGAGCTCTTACAGAACCATGCAAGAAAGCCCTCAGGGAATTTACCAATTTATATTTACGTTCTTCCTTAACGACTGCCCGTGTATCTTCCCAACTAAAGTGTAGGCTCCACAAGGGGAAGCGTTTGTTTTTGTTCCCCAGGTGATTTTCATATTCCGAATTTTGTGGCATGCGTGATTTTTATAAACCTTGATATTACTGAGAGTTCACCCAAGATCCACCCGAGTTACCCTGACACGATTTTGAGAGACACTACACTAAAAACAATAAGAGCACTTAATGCTTAATGCGGAGCACTTAAGGACGTATAAAGTTAAAAGGAATAAAATACAAGGACAAATGGAAGAACACACAAAAACTTATTCTTTTTCCAAGTTTGAAAATGTATTTCCCCAGACCGAGAGCCTCATTTCTTTCAAGTTGTAAGCGTATGCTAATTTCATAGCAAGCAACTTTTCTTCCTGGACCAAAGGCTAGGAGGAAGCTTTGCAGGAGAAATTGAAGTGCACTATAATATTGCATACATCCGTGAAATACAATCATCCACACATCTAAAGGGCTTTTAAAGCATGACGGCTTAATCAGAATATTTTCAGTACAAGTTATAAATTCTTACCAAATGAATATCACACCATCTGCAATGAATGCCTTGAGTGGCCAGAAGCTGTGCTACAATTTATTTGAAAAAGAAAGAAATTCACTTAAGGGAACCAGAATTGGGTTTCACAGCCCCTTCATTAGATGGCAATATTAAGTTGAGTGGGAGGGTCAGGGCTAAATTTTCTATACGCAATTTTAGAATTATATGTTAGTTGCGATACACTTCTCAGCTGCAGAATAGCAGGCAAGCGAGAAGCGAGAGTTTCGTGCTAGAAGCTTATTGTTTTAACCACGCGAAAAAAAATGTAGAGATCTGATAATACTAACAGCAGAAAACGCACCTATAGCTATACGGAGACCATCTTTTGGAGGATTGTAAAGAGTTAAGCAAGGTGATTCTTAATGAAACATCTCCATCACTTCTTGCCTGGGCATCTCTCTGTGGTGGCCTTAGCGCAGCGGTCCAGTAGTCCCTACTACGCAGGCGCGCGAGCACGGCCTTCCACCAGCAAAATCAAGTTAAAGTCTGGGAAACGCGGAGCCCCAGCGACTCTGTTCCAGAGCAAAGAGATGACACTTTGGGCCCTGGAAACCTAATGGGGTCTTTATGCCATTTCCCCCTGCTGGCCCCATAGCAAATTATATTAACGGCTCACCTGGGAAGAGACCACACCCAGGCTCTGCAGGGCGCTTCCCCGCAAGTCCGTCACCGCCTGGCCCGGGCGCACTCGCGCCCGAATTTTCTCTCCATTTAGAGTACAGCCTGGTCCTTCCACCATCTCCCGGTCGGCACCGTGGCTCACTAGCTGCAGGGCCCTGCGGAGAAAGCCGCTGTGCACCTCAAGCTCTGCGCGGGCCCTCGCTGGCGCAGAGAGGAAGTTCAAATCTCCCGCGCATCCGGCCCCGCCCAAGCCCGCTTGGCCCCGCCCCTGTCACGCCCGCCGAGATCCGCCAGGCCCCGCCCCGTGCCCGCCCCCGTCACGCCCCCTGAGATCCGCCTTGCTCCGCCCCGACCCCGCGGCGCTCAGCTCTGCCAGGCCCCTCCCCGTCCAGGGTGCCCCAAGCCCACCCAACGCCGCTAAACTCTAAGAGCCCAGGCAACTGGGACGTCAGAAACTCTAACTTTTTGTTTTGAGGTTTTTGCTCTTGTCCTTGAACTACTCCATACACGCATGTTTTGTGACCTTGTCCTCTTAGTCTGCTCAAAAATTCAAGGTCGTCACAGCCTTGCAGGCTTTAGTTTTTGTATGCCCTCTTCAGATGTGGGTAAGGAGGAGGGTTTTTAGAACAAGCAGCTTGTATTTTTTCTCGGATAGAGTTAGCATGCTTTCGAAAATGTGGCTTTATATACCAAATATATTTTAGTGTCTCATATTAAAAACCCTTTCATTTTTTAGATGGCTAAGCTAAGTTGTACCCAAATTCATCAACCCTGTTATGGGTTGCTGCGTGAATGCCATATGAAATCACTTTGTAAAAGCCAGGGGTCTATACAGATATGAGGGCAATGCATAGCTTTTCAAATTTATACGAAGATCTTCCATGTAAATACATGAAGCTAATGGCTCCATACAATTTTGTAAATAATGAAAAATCTTAAATCTTTTTTGAAAATTAAAATACAGCGCACTAAAACAAAATGTTACTTTGTGTGTGATTCAATAAGCCCATCACTGTGCTGCACTTAAAGCAGAAGAATATATATTAGAGACTTGAATTCAAACATTTGAGAAGAATTCAACCTTTTTCTTTGTGGGGAGAGATTAGTGCTCAAGGTAGCGTGATCACCTTCAAGATTCTTTGTACGTTAGTCCCTTGTTTAATTGTGTTTACTCTTCTAGGTCCAGCTACTGACTAATCAAGAAAGAATCCTGTTCATTACAGGCCAAATTCAGTCATCATCTCTGCCCCTTTGGTGCAGGAAAGTGCTATTTGCTTATCTGCTTCTCCCTTTTCATTAACTATTTATTGCTACCTTGTAAATTACCCATTTGTTATGTCAAAGTTTCTGCAGGTCTGGAATTGGGCAGTGGTCTGGCTGGTTGGTTCTGCCTCCAAGTTTCTCAAGCATTTGCAGTGAAGACGTTGGCCAAAGCTGCCATCATCAAAGGCTTGACTCTAGCTGCAAAATTCACTTCTGAGGTGGCTCACTTGCGCAGCTGTTGACAGGAGGCCTTGGTTTCTCATCTTCTGAGGGTGGGTTCCCCCAGAGGTGTGATCTACAAGAAAAGCCAAGGAGAGAGCTTGCAAGGATCTTTATTACCTAGTCTCCCAGGTGACACAACCACACCTTCACGATTTCTATTCCTTAGAATCCAGTCAGTCAGTATGGCCCGTAAGGGTTTAGAGGTGGGGAATGCAGCTTTATCTCTTGAAGGGAGGAGTATTAAATAATTTGTGAACATATTTTAAAACCATCGCAATGATCATTAATCTGAATGCTCCATCATGGACTTCTCATTTCTCTTTAGGTTGTGCTGGGTGCACATTTAGATCAAATATAATCTTTAGTTAGAATTAAGTTTACCATTCCCCACAGAGCTCAGTAAGAGTTGGGCAGGAACACTGAAAATACTAAGAGACGTCACTGATGTGCCCCAAACAGCCAAGCCAGATTTTGTTTATACGTGACTAGCCTCTGAGTCTTTTGATGCTTCTTTCTTATCCTTCCAAATCGGGGGTGGGGGTGGGGAAGGGGCAACTGGGTGGCTCAGTAGGTAAAGCGTCCGACTTGGGCTTAGGTCATGATCTCACGGTTCGTGGGTTCAAGCCCCACACCAGGCTCTGTGCTGACAGCTCGGAGCCTGGAGCCTGCTTTGGATTCTGTGGCTCCCTCTCTCTCTGTCCCTCCCCTGCTCACTCTGTCTCTGTCTCTCTATCTCAAGAATAAATAAACATTTAAAAAATTAAAAAAAACAGTAAAATCACATGGTGGTGCATCTGCAGTAGCTATAAAGAGCTGCTTCACCACTGCAAACAAACCAACCTTGGTTTACAGTCTCAGTGTTTCTCTCAAAACTGTCAGAAACCTCCTAAGTGCCATCCTTCCTGCACTTACCCTGTCACGTTCTTATCAGAGTAATCTTCTTAAGCAGGATTTATTCACTGATGACTTCATAAAAATCATTTGTTTTCTTTAAACCTGACTTTCTTCATATGTAAAATAAAATACAACTTTACTATAAACATCCACATGATTGTTCTAATTCTCAAACTTCACATACGAAAGCACTTTGAGAAATAGAAGACACTCTACAAATTAAAGGAATTAAGATAAATTCGACTTGCTACTCCTAGAGTATTTTCTGTACTTTTTGTTTCTTGGCTCATGCTGTTATTCTTACATTTTTTTTTTTTATTTTAGAAAGAGTGAGTGAGCAGGGAAGAGAGGCAGAGACAGAGAGAGAGAATCTCAAGCAGGCTCCAAGCACAGCACAGAGCCCACAGAAAGGATTGATGCCACGACCCTGGGATCATGATCTAAGCCAAATAAAAAACCAGATACTCGGGACACCTGGGTGGTTCAGTCGGTTAAGCATCTGACTCTTGGTTTCTGCTCAGGTCATGATCTGACGGTTCATGAGTTTGAGCCCCGCATCAGGTTCTGTGCTTGGTATTCCCTCTCTCAATATCTCTCTCTCTCTCTCTCTCTCTCTCTCTCTCTCTGCCCCTCCTCCACTCATGCGCACTCTTTCTCTCTCATAAATGAATAAATAAACTTAAAAAAAAAACCCACTCAACCTACTGAGCTACCCAGGCGCCCCATACCTTTTATTCCCCTTTGAACTCCTCAACCCAGCTCACTGAAATCCGCCCAACTTTGAAGTCCTAGTTGAATGCATCTCCTCTAAAAAATCTTCCAGGTATTGTCAGAACTAATCTCTTGTCTTTTGAAGTTGGTTCTTCCACAGATTGTACCAAACTTCCCTTGTGTTAAAGTTAATTGGGTACCTACAAGTCTCCTACTAGCTTTGTCCTTGAAGACAGTAGAGTGGGTGTCCTGTTGATACTTCTTATAACACCCAGGATGCTCTTTTGCACATAATAGACATTCAACAAATATTTGTTGAATTGGATTATCATTATTAACTTATAAATGAAAATACTGGACTTCTCTGCCCCCAAATACCTTTCCTTATATCTTTAGCGTCATTCTCATGAATTGAGGTTTTATGTTTTCAGAAGTCCTTGTTAGAAATCAACGTCGACAAAACTAGGTAATACATCATTACCCTGTGACATATTTTCTTTTTTTTAATTTTATTTTAACAGTTATTTATTTTTGAGACAGACAGAGAGAGAGAGAGCATGAACAGGGGAGGGTCAGAGGAAGAGGGAGACATAGAATCTGAAACAGGCTCCAGGCTCTGAGCCGTCAGCACAGAGCCCGACGCGGGGCTCAAACTCACGGACCATGAGATCATGACCTGAGCCAAAGTCGGACGCCCAACCGACTAAGCCACCCAGGCGCCCTGGCATATTTTCTTTATTAGATCAACAAGCCAAGAATCTTGATGCATCCTTGAGGAAATCAGACCAATCACATGTGCAGTCACTGGTGTTCATTCATTTGTGTGTATTTAGCTTCACAATAGCCCTGTATGATAGTCAGGATAGATAATATTAGTAGTTTATAGATAAAGAAGTTGAGTTTTAAACCAGTGGTTATTTTGCACGGTGACATTAGGGACCAAGAAAGATACAGATATGAAACGTTTTCTGACTCCGATACCAATATTCTTTTCACTAACACCGCAGGTGAGGGTAAATGAAATAAAAATGTCTAAAACGTTGGAAAAGATAGCTTTCTCCGGGACCTCAAGTGGCTACTACATAAGACATGGGTCCACGGCATGAGTGGAGAATGTGTCGAAAAGGGTAAGGAATCACTAAAAGGAGATGGAGAGGGGCTGAAAATAAACATGAATTTTACTTGCAAAGACTTTCACTAATAAAAACATACTGAATCCTTGCTCCGTAGGAGACACTGAGTCAGGCTGTGCGGTAAGAAGGGATGTAGAGAAGCCTTTGCACACAAAAAATTACAATGTGGTTAGAGATACTGATATTCAAAAACCATAAAAGGAAAAGAGATCTCATGTACAACAAAGGACTTAGATGCTAAGGAAATTCATTGAAGGGACATATCACTCAGAAGTAAGATACTCTGGGGGCGGCTGAGTGGCTCAGTCAGTTGAGCGTCCGACTTCAGCTCAGGTCAGGACCTCACGGTCTGTGAGTTCGAGCCCCGCATGGGGCTCTGTGCTGACAACTCGAAGCCTGGAGCCTGCTTCAGATTCTGTGTCTCCCTCTCTCTCTGCCCCTCTCCTGCTCACACTCTGTCTCTCTCTCTCTCTCTTTCTCTCTCTCTCTCAAAAATAAATGAACATTAAAAAAAAAAAAGAAGTAAGATACTGTGGAACATGTTCAGAGAAGAGATGGGGTCTGAGCCCATCCTTCAAGAAGGAGAGCCCTAGGCAAGTAGAAAGGTCAATTAAGAGAATTTTAAGTAACAGGAATACAGAAAAACAGGTGATGTATTGGAGACACAATGATTAAAGCAGAAATTGTCAGGGAGGGGAGTAGCGGCAGATAACACTGGAAAGATTACTCTCTTCAGCCACGTGGAGAACCCAGGACAATTGAAAAGCAGAATTCATTTTCCTGGGATATGGGCAGCCATGACACCTTTGAGCCGGTGTAGGGACCCCAAGCCCACGAATTCACCATACTTATTTCTTAAAACGGAAATTCAGAACTCCATTCCGACCATGGAGAAGACCGGGCTCTGCAGTTTGGAGCCCTTATTTGCTTATTTATTCCTCATTGACAAATAGATGGGTCACAATTGCTCACAGTAGGTGGGCAGATGCTTATAAACTGCTGAGTTCATAATGCCTTGAAGAGTCCTTAGTTCAGAATCCCTCTGTTTTCACTAACAATAATCGCAGATATTTATTTAGGGCTTCTATGTGCCAGGCAATGCTCAAAGTGTTCTGCAGACTCTTTTGATCCTCACAATAATCCTCTGAGATGAGTACTATTCTTTTTTTATTTAAAATTTTTTTTCAACGTTTTTTATTTATTTTTGGGACAGAGAGACACAGAGCATGAGCGGGGGAGGGGCAGAGAGAGAGGGAGACACAGAATCGGAAACAGGCTCCAGGCTCTGAGCCATCAGCCCAGAGCCCGACGCGGGGCTCGAACTCACGGACCGCGAGATCGTGACCTGGCTGAAGTCGGACGCTTAACCGACTGCGCCACCCAGGCGCCCCGAGATGAGTACTATTCTTATCTTCATTTTACAAATGAAGGAACTGGCACAGAGAGGTTAGGTAATTTGTTCAAGGCCACAGAGTTGGGATTCAACCAGGCAAGCCATGGTCTTAGCCAAATATTTTCAGCAACATCAATTATATTACACTGGCCTTCAACCAAATATTTTTAGCAATGACTTGAGAAATGGTGTTTTAGGGGAAAAGCAACCTTTTAGTTAGCCTTACATAGGCATTAAAGACAATTTTAAAAAACCTTCCTTTAGCATATTAAGTTTTGACATATTTTGGATAGTGAAAATTTGTTTTTAGCCCTCTCTTGACAAAGCCTGTGGGCAGATTTTTAGGTGGAATGATAAAAACGTAGCAAGGGGGAAATTTCTTTGATTTCTGTGTTTTACATAAATTACCTGAATATATTTAACAGATAGAAAGATAACATCAATCCTCTCTCAACATCCTCTTAATCTAAGCTCTGAATAGAGGAAACAGTCATTAGTGAACATTACGTGCAGGTGTTTTGGTGGTATTTACTAAAGAGTCTCCAGTTTCCACCCATTAAGAGAAACTTTTAACATTAGACTACCAGAAGAATAATAAAACGCACAGCAACAGAAACCATTTTGACAGTTTTATTGTTGGAAGCACATACCAAATGTTGAGACTTTGCAGAGCGGTGGATTTTGTTCCACTGTGAGGGCTGGAGGTGCCAGGCGGCTGTTTTCTGCCAGCAAAGTCACAATCTAAATTGCAGAATCGACCATGGCCTCCTAGGTGATACACGAAACCATCCTGACATTACCTAGTCTATTCACAGTGTTGGGAAATCCAGGATTGTGGCGTTTTGCAAAATTCTCCATGGAAGGGATTTTTCTCATTTATTTTGTAATTTAAGCATAAGTAAACAGAGGTAGTTTCTATGCATGAACTTGATTTGGAGGAAATTAATAACTAAATAGTTATTAAACAGTCACAGAAGCCAAAATAATCCCTTTGTGACTCCCTCCATGATACAGGATCAGATTGATTTCTTTTTTATTTTGAAATAGAACAGCGAGTTATTATTTTTTTTTTTTGTTAATATCTTGAGGCATCTTAATATCAGCCTCAGCCACCAGAGAATGTATTCCCGGTGAGGCATGAAATGCACCATTTACTCATTCATTCAAAAAACAATCACTGGGCAGGGCACCTGGGTGGCTCAGTCGGTTGAGCATCTGACCAACAACCCTGGGTTTCAGGGCACCTGGGTGGCTCAGTCAGTTAAGTGCCTGACTTCAGCTCAACTCATGATCTCATGGTTCATGAGCTCAAGCCCTGCACCAGGCTCTGTGCTGACAGCTCAGAACCGGGAGCCTCCTTCAGGTTCTGTATCTCTCTCCCTCTGCCCATCCCCTCCTTGCACACACACTCTCTCACACACACTCAAAAAAAATTAAACATTAAAAAAATTTTTTTTAATTAAAAAAAACCCAAACAACTCTTGGTTTCAATTTAGGTCATGATCTCACGGTTTGTGAGTTTGAGCCCCGCATTGGGCTCTGCACTAACGGGAAGGAGCCTGCTTAGGATTCTCCTTGCCCCTCTCTCCGCCCCATCCCCACTCCCCACTTTCTCTCTCAAAATAAATAAATAAACTTAAAAAAAAACGTGATCATTGGGCACCTCATATGTTGCAGGAAAGATGCTAGATCCATAGGTACAGATAAAAGAGATCTAAGCAGCTCCCAGACTAGTGCCGGGAAAAGAGGAAGTACCAGTTCTCTAACAGGTAACTCCTAGCACCACAAGAAGACATCCTAAGGGGACTGGGATTCCAGACATTCCAGCTACATTTTGAGTAGGAATAGGAGAAGGAGAAGAATAGGAGAAGGGGATTTTCAGGCAGATGGGGAAGAAGCTATTTTCGAGGCCAGGGGGTGTGAGAGAACATCATATTATGGGAACAGTTAAGAATACCTGATGGAAAGAGGTCAGGGAGTGAGGACTGTTGGGGCCCAAAGAAGTTAGCAAACCAAGATGGTGAAAAATCTAATATGAGATGCAAAGAAGTATGGATATTATTTTGCAAGTAATGGGGGGGGGAGCAAATAAAGCAACCTATGCAGAAGTGACATGATTACATAAGCTTTACTTAATAATCACCAGAAAAGTGTGAAGTAGTGATTCTCAACCAGGGCGGTTTTGCACTTTTGGGGACAGTTGGTCACATCTAGGGGAATGGGAGTGCTATTGGCGTCTAAGGGGCAGAAGGCAGGGACGCTGCTAAATAGCTATCAGTGCCACCACTACCACGAGGTCTCCAGCCAACATGTCCATAGTGCCAATGTTGAGAACCCCTGGTGTGGAATGCTGATTAATGCCCCGCTCCCCAAGTTCGCGCTCCAATCCTTGGAACTTGTCACCTTGTCTCCTTACATGGCAAAAGGAATCCTGCAGATGTGACTAAGGATTGTGGGATGAGGCGAATATCCTGGATCATCTGGGGGCCCAATGTAATCACAAGCACTGACGAGACGGAAGCAGGAGAGTCAGAAAAGGCAATGTGAGCGCAGAAGCAGTCAATGAAGGAGATGTGATGTCACCTGGCTGATGCCTTTGAAGATGGAGGAAGCCAGGAGCCAAGGAAAGTAGGGGGCCTCCAGACGCTAGAAGGGGTGAGGAGCGAGGCTCCCTGAGAGACTCCAAAAACAGCCAGCTCTACTGACACCTTGATGTCAGGCCAGGAAGATTGACTTTGGACTTGTGACTTCCAGAACAGTTAGAGAATAAATTTGTGTTGCGTTAAGCCACTTAACTTGTGGCAATTTGTTATAGCAGCGATAGGAAATTAATACATCTGTTTGGGAGGATGGGGTGAATGGGAAGCAAATCTTAAGGGAGAATAAACAGGAAGGAGATGTCAACATCGCCTGGCACTTATCTGAGTGCTGGAGATACAACAGTGATCAAGGCAGGAAGCTAACAGAATTCCTGTTCTCTTGATGTTTATAAACCAGTAATCTATAGGAGTTCTTGTTATATTCCAGAAGATAATCCCTTATATAAGGCTAATTTCCTTTCCCAATCCATTGTACATCAGCTAACGTTTTCTATTTTGAACAGAAAGTTTTACTTTTGATTTATTCAAACTTGTCAGTATTTCACATTATGATTCACACTCCTCCCCCATTCAAAGTCATTTCAGTGTCATAAAATATCTCTCTACATTTTCTTCTACCAACTTTATTTATAGTTTCCTTATGATAGATTATTGTTCCCAATTATCCACTCACTCCGCCAAAGCAGACTTATTAACCCCACCCTTGCCGCATGCTCCTATAGAGGGATAGACCTCACCATACCACTGTCAGAAACGGCCGTTCGACTACCTTGGCTCAGTGGAGTGTGAGTTCTCTTATCTGATCATAAACTTGTGAATGGGAAATAAAATGTTCATTGCTGGAGACTTTGGGGACGGTTTGTTATACAGCATAATCCAGGAAACTTTGATTAAAACCCTTATGTCTATATTTAGGCATTTTAGTGATGATGCCGTCATTGTCATGTGCAAAGTTATCCTTAATATATTAATGTGTGTGGTGGCTCCATTGTATTTCATTGACCTATCTGCTGTTGCACCAATTCTATACTATTTTTATGACTGTGCTATTATACTGTGTCTCAATGTCTTGTGGGTTCTCCCTTTTCAGTCTTCCTTCTCAAAATTATACTGGCTTTGTATGAATGTTTAAGCTTTCATGTTCTATTTAGACAACGTTCCCTGTTCTCCCCCAAATTCTGCAGAAATACTGGCTATAAATACAGAAAACGTATAGATAAGCTTGGGAAGCCATTCATAGTTTTGCAATGTTAACATATCTGCTTTTATTAAGGTCTCATTTAATCAACTTTAGAAATTTTATAAGTTTCTAGGTAAAGAAATTGTGTTTTCTCCCTTGGTTTAATTCCTCACTATTGTATTGTTTGGGTTGATATTTCAAGTGGAATATTATTTTGTATTATAGTTTTAGTTTTTGTGGTTGTTTTTCCTATATGACGTGCTAGACTACACAGTGAAACATATACACCCTGTGGGGGAAGGAAAGAAAATATTAGCACTTCTCTGTATGCTTATTTTTTATTTTACTTTAACATTTTTATGTTAGGCAAATGTATCTAGTGTATTAATGCATTAGTTCTATAATAATAAGAATAGCTAATTTTTAGGAGGCACTACCTTTGTGCCAGGTACAAAAGCCTTCCAAGTATGAATTCACTTCATCCTCACAATATCCTAAGTGGTAAGTGCTGCTATTATTATTCTTACTATTCTCATTTTACAGACAGGAAAAGCAAGGCAGAGAGGACTTATGTAACTTGCCTAAGTACACACAAGGAGTTAAGTAACAGAACCAAGATTTGAACCCAAGGCAATCTTGCTCGTAATACATATACGACATCGTATGTAAAGTACAGAATTGCAATTTATAAATAAATATTGGAGTCATGCGAGGCTCATAGGAGGAGTTGGCTTGCTTTTTAAAGATTAAGTTAATTTTTTTTTAAATTTTATTTATCAACTTTTAGGGGAACCGATATTTTGAGACTGGTAGAAAAATGCTATTAATCTTTGAAGTTTATCTTGTATCTGGCAATTCACTGAACTCTTTCATTAGATACACCAATTTGTTCATTCTCTTGGGTTTTCTATGTAGATAATCTTATCATTCCCAAATAATGACAGTTTTATCTCTTCCTTTCCAATTCTTATCATTGCTAATTATTTTCCTTGTCTTATTGTGTTGGCTGGGGCCTTCAGTACTATAGTGAATAGTAGTGGTGATAAAAGATATCCTTGCTTTGTTGAGTTCAAAAATTCTTCCATAAGCACTAACTGAGGCTTTTGAGTAAATATTTTTATCAAGTTAAAGGCATCATATTTGTTTTCAGTTTTCTTAGTTTTACGTTTATCATTACATAGGTGTGAAACTTATTAAGTCCTTTCTATATCTACTGAGATAATTTATTTTACTTTTTTAGTCCATTATGATGATGAATTACATTGATAGAATTTTGATCAGTAAACCATTATAGCATCCCCAAGATACTTCCTACCAATTCACGCTGTATTATTCTTAACTGATTATGAATTTATTTGCCTACAATTTTCTTTCTCATTTTCTCATCTGTGTTCAGACGTGAACTAAGACTATTTATTTCCCTTTTTCCTTTATATTGTCCTTATTCAATTTTATATCAAGATATTAAATTTATAAAATGACTTGTGCTATCTTTGTTTTTTCTGGAAGAGCATTCATAAGATAAAATTATCTGCCTTTTAAACTTTCACTTAGCAATCTTTAACGGACCCTATTTCAATGAACTCTGACACATTTAGTGAGCAAGGAAGGGAAGGATGGATAGCAAAGCAGTCCTATGGCATTTTCTAGAGGAAGCTGCTTTACTTGGTTAAGTATTTTCTACAATTCATCATAAGATAAGCGAGCTTTAAAACTTCACAGCAGAATTTGGAAATTCATAGCACTGGGCTGTTTGGGAAAGGATTACGAACATTAACACGTATGTTTGTTTGACGTGGCATTGTCGTTTTGGTTGCCAACCACTTCCCCCACAATTCGTGTCAGGTTATGAGTGCAAAAAGTTAAAATAACTATGTCAACACACACCATGCTTTATTGGTCAAATAAATGGACAAAAAGGAATCAGCTCCCTGAAGGCAATTACTATAAACGTTAGAACTCTGGCGGGGACCCCATCTCTTCCAGTGAGAAGATGCATCAAGGTAATCATTTCTCAAACGTGCAGAACTCCCACTGAGGCAAAGGGGCAACCGTTTTATCTGCCTTGATGGGGTCAGAATGTGGGGGGTGGGTTTAGTGAGGAGCTCCCCTTGAGAAATAAAAACTGAGAAACAAATCTTACTAGTATTTAACTCCAAACCCAGGTACGGATCTTCTCATTTTAGACCAAGGACCAAGACTTTTAAGAGGCTTGAAATCTTTCCTCCTTGCAGATTCATTGTTCTTTTTAATGACTGCTGGTTTTCCATAATGAGGAACTGGAAAACTCTGAAGACAGTTAACAATCCACGTGCTTGTTTGTAGGGACAGGAAGGCATTTGGAGAAGTGGGAGCAAAGGGCAGAGTGGAAGGCGGCTGCCAACAGGAAGGGCAGATACTCCTCCGGCCACTACAAAGAAGACGCACAGGAAGGTCTTGAGCCTGAGAATGAAGCTGGAGTTTAAAATGGAAGCACTTGAATCACGCCATTACGCCTTGTCATCTACACTGTGGACAGTCCACACTCGCCGGGATTGTGTTGAGCCATTGTGTTCAGGCAGCACTGAAATTGCGAGCTTGTGAAGTGACGGCAACGGATAGACCTTGCTAGCGTGAATCGATCAAAGGTGTGCAATGTCTGAGCAAAAATCCTCAATCCTGAGCCTGACAACCATATAGACGCAAGTTGTTATATCATCAGCTAAAGGTCAGGTATAAATATAGTGAGCTTGTCTAAGACAGTCAGAGATGCTCTATCCTTCTCATCACATTTATACACCTAGGGGTAACTTGTCAGCTCTAGGAGTATCCATCTTTACCTATATAATAAACCAAACAGAAATCTCAGGAAGTTGCTGAGCCCAATCCATTGTATTTGATGTCTTAATAAGAACACAATAGTTATAATATAGTAAAATGGATTTACATTCCTAACAGAACCGAGGGGTCCGTTTCGGCAGCCAAATACAAGATCACTTCTTGCCCTAACTTTTAGCAAATAATTTTAATCAGCTACCAAAGTCAACAGAAAAACTGTCTTATGTAGTTTGTAGATGTCTTGAGAGCCATTTAAAAAACAAAACAAGATTTTGATATTGTTCCTTTTATGCACATGGGGTTCAGAGTTTACCTGTTGAGCTTCAAGAAGGATTCTTTGCCATTTCTCATCTCATTATTGTTGGCTTGGACCCAGTTGGAGCTAGCGATTAAGCCATGACAGGCTCTGTTTTCTATTATTAATCTCTTGGACTTGAAAGGTTTATCAGACCCAAAGTGATGAGACATTTAAAATTATGGGCTTTTTGCTTACTTGCTAAATAGTGACACCTGAGATTTTTCTGTTTCAGTGTTTTCATTTGTGAAGCAACTGAAAAATGCTAAGGTGTACGTGTGTGCATGTGTGCGTGTGTGCATACCTGCCCACACGCTCATACGCTCGCATGTGCATACACACAAACACGTTTTATAGTCTTTCAGGGATAAGCATCCACCTTTACAAAATATCCTACTTTAGATCAGCAAAGCTGAGAACCTCTGCATTCTCTTCATGCATTAACTCAACTAAGGCATACAGAGCCACATCCTAAATGCCGACTGGAATTATGGTCTACTTTAGATGTGGAGGTTTGCTTCAGCAGACATTTATGTGACAGCTTGATTATCAGTGGTGTCATTAATTCCTCAGCCCATGCACGTCAGAACTCGCCTCTGAGGCCGAGTGCTAGCATGGAAGGGATGGATTAGCACTGCATTCGGGAATTCAAAACTCCCCCAAAGGGACGGGGTAATAAGCATGACATCAACTCGGACAGAAAAGGCCAGGCAAGTTCCAGAAACATTTGCAAGGATTCCAGATAAGAAGATAATTTTGTGCCAATTTCACCTTAGAATGTCTTTCAAACCGTGTAGGAAGCTGAACTGTTTTACTGAAGGGCAATCGTCTTCCTCAGTATCACCTGCACTGGGTGCTTCATTTTAGAAAAAGGAGTGACATTTCAAAGAGAGAAAAACACTAGCCGCAAGACTCCCCATTACCAAAATGATGCATAATGGGAGAAAGTCTGCACAGGATTCTTGCATTGATAACATAGACAATTTTAAGGATTTTTCTTTATGGAAACTATGCTAGAAGAGTAGAAAATGTAAAAGTGTAACTCTCTGGCAGAAGTTTGAATTTGCCTTCGGAGAGACGTGTGGATTTCCTAAGACTTTCCCCTTTGGTCTTAGTTAGGATTATGTTCAGCTGCATATAACAGAAATGCAATTATGGTGGCTTCACCAAATAGGGGTTTCTTTTTCTCATACATTACGTCTGGACATAGGTAGGTGAGGTTAGTGTTGCGGCATGACATTATCAACATCCTGGCCTTATTTTGTCTTTCTGTTCCTTCAACCTCATGGATACCTCATGGTTTCAAGATAGCGTTCTCTACCTCTGGAGAACTTCCTTCCGTGTTCCGGGCAGGAAGAATAAGAAAGTTACGAGGAGGAAGGGCTGGTACGTATATATCAGGAAAGCAAAACTATATAGAAATTCCTGGTGGGTTTCAGCTGATTTCATTGACCAAAACAGGCCATATGATCAGTCTGTGCTGTAACAGAGTCTGAGAAATAATGTAGATATTTTTTCTTTTCTTAGATTTCCTTTCCTGTCTTCTCCTCTCCCCTTTTTTTCTTTTTTGGCTCTACTGCCCATAAAAGGTACATGAGGGTTCTTTTGAGAACGGCGAAGGAGAGGATGGATGTTGGGCGGGCAAGCAGTATGCTCTGTCACATGTTGCTTCAAGATATTTACCAGGGTCCCTTGTGATTTGGTAATGCCTGTGATGTTCTGATTGTTACTTGCACACCAGGCCTTCTTATCCTGATTTTGCTTGATTAGAAGTGGATTTTGTTCAGTACAGCTTTAGGGCACAGAGCTGATGTTCTCAAGGATTGTCATCCTGAGAGCTTGTTGCTCAAGGTCATTCTTCCACAGTGCTCCACAACAGCACCACCAACGACCCAATTGTACGTGCAGAAAGGCTAGGGAGTTGTGCTAGGTTGGCGGCACTGGGTACAAAGTCAAAGGCAAATCTGCCATCATTGTTCATATAGTGGCCCTGAGAGCTGACATCTGAAGGATAAGCTATGTTGATATTAAAACCCAAAGCAAATGCTGGTAGAACAAACTGGATAAATAGACAAATCCAATGGAGATTTTAACGTCCCTTATCATGTGCGGACAGTGAAATCTCCAAGATGAATCATATGTTGGGAAATGAAACATACTCAATAAATTTAAAAGGCTTCATGCTTTCAAGTGTGTCGACTGATAATGATAGACTTAAATCAGAAATCAATAGCGTAAGGTATCTAGACAAGCCCAAACATGGGAAAATGAAAGAACTCCCTTCTGAATGTCAAAGATGTCAAAGATAAAAAAATTCACAAAGAAAATGAAAACTTAATTTGACTGAAGTTGTAATGAAAATATGGCAGTTGTGGGATGCCGCTAAAGCAGTACTTAAAAGAAAATTCTTGAAATAGGAAAGAATAGAGATTTAAGATCACTCTAAAATCCCACCTTAAGCTAGAAAAAGAAAAGAAACTTGAACCCAAATATATAAAAGGACAAAAATAATAAATATGAGTGTAAATCAAGAAATACGAAATGAACAATGGAGAAAATCAACAAAACCAAAGGTATCTGAAAAGATGAATAAAATCCATCAAACGACAGCTAGATTGATACAAAAAAAGTTTTAAAAAAGACCAAAACTACTACTTTCAAGAATAAGTGAGAAGTTTTTTTTTTAGTATACAGATATTAGAGGGATCAAAAAGGAATATTTTGATCAACTTTGCGACAATGTGTATGACAATTTAGGTGAAAAGGACAAATTCCTTGAAAAATACAATTTTCAAAACTGCCATGTAGAAAATCTGAGTAGCCCCATAATAACAGAGCTGAATTTATCATCAAAATCTCCCCACAAGTAAAACTTGAGTCTCAGGTTGCTCTATTGGTGAATTCTAGCAAACATTTAAGAAAAAATGCAAATCCTACAGACAATTTGACTTAAAATAGAAGCAGAGGTAACAATTCCCAACTTTCACTAGGAGCCTTATATCAGGCCTGGCATTTAATTTTACCCTACTTACAAACTAATAAATTAACCTATTACTATTTCATAGATTCTGGCAGAAGACGTGAGACTCCTGGATCAGAGACAAAAGACTTTATTACTCACAGACAGCAAGCAGCATGAGCACCATTATGTTTGTGTCTGTCCCCCTTTTTCTCGAGTCCCACAGAAGGGACACAAAGGGCCCGAGTAGATGCCTGCATGTGCAGTTAACTGCATTGTAGAGGGGGATTCTGAGTCTGGAGAATCTATTGACCTGTGCCTGCCTAGTGACAGGGCCCTGATTGAAAATTAGGAAAAATGGCTTTCGTTTTACCTCAGTTATTGATGTATTCCTAGCATAGGACAAATCACATGTGTTTTGGGATCCTGGCTTCACTAACCATAAAATCAGAGGATTTGGACACTGTTATTTCTCAGGACCCTTCAAACTCTATAATTTTTTTTAAGGTGGCTTCACATGCAGAGTAGGGCCCAACACAGGGCTTAAACTCACGACCCTGAGGTCAAGACCTGAACTGAGATCAAGAGTCAGATGCTTAACTGACTGAGCCACCCAGGTGTCTCTCCAACTTTATAACTTTAAGTGACTATGTCCATGAATTAAAGAAGTTTGAAAAATGTAGTCTCAAATTATTTTCTGTGATAGAATTAAGAACATAAAACTAAAGACAGGGTAAACTCCTTTGGTCAATTTCTGGCCTGAAAGTATCAATACCCCACCCTATGATTCACACATTCGTGAGGGAACTATAACTTCATAACATTTCTTTTTTTTTTTAATTTTTTAATGTTTATTCTTGAGAGATAGAGACAGAGCACGAGCAGGGGAGGGGCACAGAGAGAGGCAGACACAGAATCTGAAGCAGGCTCCAGGCTCTGAGCTGTTCAGCACAGAGCCCAACCTGAGGCTTGAACTCACGAACCATGACATCACGCCCCAAGCTGAAGTTGGACACTTAACTGACTGAGTCACCCAGGCACCCCAACTTTGTAACGTTTCTATTCAAGGTTTCACATTTGTGCTGCTCATAATATTATTTTCCTATCCATTTCAAAGTATCTCTTGACCCTTGAACATAATGGTTTGAAATGTATGGGTCCCACTTACATGCAGATTATTGTTTTGATAAATACAGTACAATATTATAACAGTACTTTCTCTTACCTATGATTTTAATAATATTTTCTTTGTGCCGGACTTCGACTCAGGTCATGATCTCACGGTTCATGGGTTCGAGCCCCGTGTCGGGCTCTGTGCTGACACTTAGAGCCTGGAGCCTGCTTCAGACTCTGTCTCCCTCTCTCTCTCTGTCCCTCCCCTGCTCACACTCTGTCTCTCTCGCTCAAAAATAAATGAGCGTTAAAAATTTTTTTAAAATTTTTGATAAAATAAAAGGTCAACTGCACTTACGGTAAAGTTATCTTGACTCTTGCCTGAAATCTACAGACATGCTTCCCCTCAGTTATTTTAAACTTTTGACTTCACTCCTTAGGTTAGCATTTCTTAAATTCTGTTCCACATGATGCTATTTGAAAACAGTATTCCAGGAAAAATGGAGTTTTGGGAAACAATGGGTTAAATAAAGAAAGGTAAAAGTGTTTTCTTTTGTGCGGACTTCTAAGGGTCTTAACTGTTCACTATGGAAAGCTAAAGGGGAAGCGTGGAGTACCGTTTCCCACATCTGTTTTACCTCTGAAAGGCATTCTAAAAATTATACTTCGGAGATGCTATTTTGGGTTCTTCAGCATTAAGCCTTGTGATTATTTTACAGTTTGCAGAAAGTCTGCCTAATTTTTCTAAAAGCTCTTAATTTGCCCTTTTATCACATTTTCTAGCTAAGAGATTTGTGTTGCCTTGGCCCCCCTGTGCTTTTTCTCATTCAGCTACATAAGAGAGAGAGAAATTAAGGATATGGGTACAAGAACAGTGGACCTACTTAATGGGGAAGTGAACGGAAAGAGAAGCCACAGCAGGTTGAAATGACTGAGTAGACAGATATATTTAGGCCAAGAAACTAGCAGAATGGAGGCGAGTGGAAATGGCAGTCAACGCAGACTTTTCTAGAAACAAAGTCCAGGCTAGATGAGTAGATGAGGCGGGATTGAGGCATCACCAAATAGGACTGGAATTGCAGATAATATAGTCTTGGAGCGCCTGGGTCTAAGGACCCCACCTTAGGGAGGAACTGAGTCTTAATACTTCTGGTACGTGAAACAAATCCTTCTTCATTTTTCATCTCTGGTGCCTCAGATCATTTTTCTCCTGTTAAATCACTCTTGTTGGCTTTAAAAGACAAGGGTTTTTAAGCCAAACTGCGTGAGAGGGCAACACTATCCTTCAGGTGGTTTTAGACTCAGATAGCGTCAGCTGTGGGATGGGTTAAGGCCTGATTCCTGGAGTCCCTGAACTCCTAGTTGTCTTTCCCGCTGGGAAATCTGCTTTGATCAGAATCTTGACAAAAAGCCCCCATTAGACCTTGTCCGATACAATTAGGTTCCAAGCCTTGTACATTTTAAACTTTAAACCAACTCTGGCAATAACATATGTTCTACATGGTATCATGTTTGGCTCTGAGTTATAGAAAACCCGGAAAACAATGGCTTAAGCACAGAAAAGGATTATTTTTCTCACGTACCCAATGGTATGGAGATAGGCAGTCCTACAGTTGCTATAGCTGAGCTCCACAAGGTCATCAAGAACCCATTTTCCCTCCACACTGTCCTCTGCAGTGTGTGGCCTTTGCACTCCTGTTTGCAAGATGGCTGCTGCTGCTCCAGACATCACACTCCTTTTCCACACAAAAGAAAAGGGAAAGAGAGGTCCAGAAGGCTTTCCCATAAGGCTTTGTCTTGGGTTGAGAAGGAGTGGTTTCCCCAGATACATCTTCCCCTATCTTACTGGCCAGAACTGGGTAACATGGCTTTCCCCAGCTGCAAAGTTATTTGGAGAAGTGAAGCTATTTACACATGAAGCTGGGAATGGTGAGTATCATGTCCAACAGAGTTGGAGGTGTTTTGTTTTATTTTGTTTTGTTTTGTTTTAGCAAGGAGGAAGGGGAGAATAGATGGTGGCCAGCGACACACAGTTTCTGTCATATGCTTATTGCAGAAAAAAATTACAAAAACATTACAAAAACCACCCAAAAACCTGGGTGGCGCAGTCGGTTAAGCGTCCGACTTCAGCCAGGTCATGATCTCGCGGTCCGTGAGTTCGAGCCCCGCGTCGGGCTCTGGGCTGATGGCTCGGAGCCTGGAGCCTGTTTCCGATTCTGTGTCTCCCTCTCTCTCTGCCCCTCCCCCGTTCATGCTCTGTCTCTCTCTGTCCCAAAAATAAAATAAAAACGTTGAAAAAAAAATTAAAAAAAAAATTACAAAAACCAGAGACGTACTTCTCAATCACTTTGTGCCATTCATTTATTCATTTAGCCCCTCTCCCTCTTTCTCCCCATCAATACCTTATTTGAAAATGAAGATGCTCTTGGCCTCAGGTGGTGACTCAAAGCTACCTCCACACTAGATCCTTAAGTCGATTGTGTTCTGACACAAATAACTTGCAAAAAACATTTTTTTTTCGCCCCTCGGGGAAATTTAGTAGCCCTAAGATGGAACCTTTAAGAAGAACAAAAATGTACATAAGGTGTGAGGGCAGAAATTGAACATGAGTTTCACGACAGACCGTCAGCATTTTATTTGGGTCACAAAACAGGCCATTTCCTGTCTTCTCAAAGCCCTACCCTTCTTAAATCACTGCCCTGTAACCCAGTGCGTAAAGACGGATGCCAGTGGGGCCACAGGGGTAACAGTCACCCTGGCCCAAGGGCGTGGCTTTTCGCTAATGGCTGTAGACACTGATGGCGGGGCCTGGCCCTGTTCATCATTGCCATCTTCGCCATCGTATACTTTTGAGTGCCCACGGGGGCACGGCATTGTGCTGTGCATAACGTTCCCCGTCCTCGTCCTGCTTCCGAATTGTGGGAGGTGTTGTTCACACTGGGCTCTGATCGCAAGTAACGCTGTCTGCCACTGTCAGCTCCCTAAAGCTACATTTTTTTTTTAAATTTTTTTTTTAACATTTATTTATTTTTGAGACAGAGAGAGACAGAGCATGAACAGGGGAGGGTCAGAGAGAGGGAGACACAGAATCTGAAACAGGCTCCAGGCTCTGAGCTGTCAGCACAGAGCCCGATGCGGGGCTCGAACTCACCGACCGTGAGATCGTGACCTGAGTGAAGTCGGATGCTCAACCGACTGAGCCACCCAGGCGCCCCTAAAGCTACATTTTTTATGCAGATTTCCCAAAGGAATCTGATGAAAAAGGGACAATCCCACTTTTTACCTGAGTTTTGTCATCATTGATGGGCTTCCTCAACATGCCTATTGGTAGGCACTATTTTCTCGATGATGGAGCCTAGCAAGGACATCGCTGAGTTCGAGGTTTGCCAGAAATGCCAGGATTTGGAGGAAAAAGAGAAGGCTAATATTTATCAGTTCTGGGGACAGCAGTAAGTGCTTGATATTGCATTTTTTTACAGTTTATTTGTTTACTTTGAGACATAGAGAGAGAGAGAGAATGCGAGCAGCAAAGGGGCAGAGAGAGGGAGAGAGAGAGAATCCTAAGCAGGCTCCGCATTGCCAGCACTGAGCCTGATGCGGGGCCGGAACTCGGGAAACGTGAGATCATGACCTGAGCCGAAACCAAGAGTCAGACGCTTAACCTACTGAGCCACCCGGGAGCTCTAATGTTGCATTCTTAAGTTATCCCGCTGAAGGAATAATTACTGCACACATTTTGTAGAGGAAGCCATGGATGCTGAGAAGGTCCTATAACCCAGTAAAAGATTAAAACTGAACTTGAGGGGTACCTGGGTGGCTCAGACAGTGAAGCTTCTAACTCTTGGTTTCAGCTTGGTTCATGATCGCACGGTTTTTGACTTTGGGCCCTGGGTTGGGCTTTCTCTCTCTCTCTCTCTCTCTCTCTCTCTCTCCCTCTGTCCCTCCCCCCTCTCAAAATAAATAAATAAACTTAAAAAAAAAACTGAACTTGAACATGGGTCTTTAATTATCTTTCAAGTACAGTATATTGTCCTTTAAGAAGTGTCATAATATTTCACTAAGAGATCGTGAAACCCAACCCTCATTGGTGAATTCATTTTAACCTAAAGGAACCCATCAGTGACCCACTGATGTCAGTGGGTACAATGCACAAGGAAGAAGAGATACTTTCCCAAGGCAAGAGAAGTTACTTAAAAAGTTACAGGATACAGGGCATCTGGGTGGCTCAGTCAGTTGAGCATCTGACTCTTGATTTTGGCTCAGGTCATGATCCCAGGGTCATGGGATCGAGCCTCACGTTGGACTGAGTGAGGAGTCTGCTTAATAAATTAAAAAAATAAAGTAACAGGAATAAGGTGTATTATTTTCTTCAAGATGTATTGCATACTACGTTCTTTTAATGTAGTAGAACTAAAATTACACCGTATTCTTGTTTATTTTTTATTTTTTTAAAATTTTTAATGTTTATTTATATTTGACAGAGAGAGAGGCAGAGAATGAGCAGGGGAGGGGCAGAGAGAGAGGAAGACACAATCTGAAGCAGACTCCAGGCTCTGAGTTGTCAGCACAGAGCCCGACGTGGGGCTTGAACTCACAGACCGCGATATCATGACCTGAGCCGAAGTCGGATGCTTAACCGACTGAGCCACCCAGGCACCCCTTCTTGTTTATTTTTTAAAAAATTTTTAATCTTTATTTTTGAGAGAGAGAGAGAGAGAGCAGGGGAGGGGCAGAGAGAAAGGGAGACACAGAATCTGAAGCAGGCTTCAGGCTTTGAGCTGTCCGCACAGAGCCTCACGCGGGGGTGGAACTCATGAACCATAAGATGAACCTGAGCCGAAGTCAGACGCTTGACCGACTGAGCCACCCAGGCGCCCCCATACTCTTGTTTAGTGTGGTTTCTTTCCCCTGGACATATTCGCATCTGTTTTCTGCAAGTCCTCTGTCATACTGATAGTTCTTCTCATGATCTACCCTTGCGCACGACCCTCTATTTTCTAGTAGCAATTTCTAGCGTGATGCTACATTTGACATGTGCTTTCTTCCCTTCGTTCAAGGGCTTTTGAGGCTTTCATACTCCTTCACATCAACCTCATTCTCCTCTTGCATTATTTCTGAGGGCCCCTGGATGCACATTTGTTTCCTGAGTGTATTTCAGAATCTTACATCCCCCCTCAGGATTTCACGAGTGCAGACGGCCCTTGTGTAGCATTTTCTAAGTCCCTACTTGTGCAAGCTTGAAGCTCCAGCTCACTTAAGTAAAGATCCAGGAAGAGCCTGAATGTTTTGCAGACCGTGACTGCAACTGCATCTAATTGTGCCTTCTGGTTCCTAGGTGGCGCCATTTTCTTTATTTTTAATAATTCCGTCTGTAATGACTTCACACTTTATTGTATCTTCAAAAAGGAATCTTGAAGATCTTTTTTGCATGGTTCCTTCTTTACAGAATTTAGTGTAAAAGGCTTTTTTTCCTTCTAACTCTCTTAGCAATGGAGAGTATTTCTATTCTAGCCTAAAGCCCAAACATGTACCACCAGTCTCCAGTTTCTTATCCTATGTTATCTGGTCTTTAACCCACATTTCCCACCCGGTAACTGGAGATGTACCCATGTTCATAGCTCTGCAAAGCATTTTCCATTAGCCTCACTGTCTTGACATTCAGGCATTGACTTTGGCAAGGACAATTATTTAATAATGTACGATTTTGCCACCTGTACTTGCCTACAATTACCTGATTGGTAGGAAAAAAAAACAAAACAAAACGATCAGCTATGTAATATAACCTCACAGAGACTAAAATAAAATATAAAAGCAGATCTAAACACACTTTTGAAATAAATAGACCAAGTGGAGGAAAAGAGATTTACATGAAGAGAAAAAGAAAGACAAAACTAAATGCAACAGCCACCTCTCAAACACACAGAAATTAAACTTCATGTTCTTTGCGTATTTTATTTTATTTTATTTTTTTTTCAACGTTTATTTATTTTTGGGACAGAGAGAGACAGAGCATGAACGGGGGAGGGGCAGAGAGAGAGGGAGACACAGAATCGGAAACAGGCTCCAGGCTCTGAGCCATCAGCCCAGAGCCCGACGCGGGGCTCGAACTCACGGACCGTGAGATCGTGACCTGGCTGAAGTCGGACGCTTAACCGACTGCGCCACCCAGGCGCCCCTCTTTGCGTATTTTAAAATCACATAATCATGATACAATTTCTACCCATCTGGAAGCAAACCAGCATGCAGGGGAATTATCCACAATAAAGGACTGAGGGCTCATGAACAAGGCAGCCTGAGATGTCCAACCCGTCCGTGTGAAAGTGATAGGTAAGAGATAGAAAGAGAAGGATCCAGCTGTGCCCAGATGAGCTGGACACAGAAGGCAGCATTGGAGGCCCAGGCTGGGTGAAGACAGCTGTTGATATCGCAAGAGGACAAGAAAGAAGGGGCTTAGGTTGGGTAGAAATATATAAATCTGACCCATTCCGAGGTCAAGCAGAACTGTTCCATTTACTATTGGGTCTGGTCACGGGAATGTAATTAATAAGGCGTGTCATTAGAAATCATGTTGTTTCACATGCTCTTATTATCTTATCATCAGCCAACGTGCGTGAATACTGTATTCATACACTGATGGGGGATTGCGCGGAAGATAGTTTCATGAGTCAAAAACTATCAATCTATTGACAGGTAAAGACAATCAGCCTATTACTTCACAATTTTGGAAATTCTTTTTTTTAATTAAAAATTTTTTTCTATTATTTATTTTTGAGAGAGAGAGAGAGAGAGAGAGAGTGTGAGAGGGGAGCGCAGAGAGAGAAGGAGACACAGCATCCGAAGCAGGCTCCAGGCTCTGAGCTGTCAGCACAGAGCCTGACGTGGGGCTTGAGCTCACAGACCGTGAGATCATGACCTGAGCTGAAGTCGGAGGCTTAACCGGCTGAACCACCAAGGAGCCCCCACAATTTTGGAAATTCTTACACTGACATTAGTAAGGTTTATTTTTCTATTTTACATCAATTTCTTTTGTGATTTAAGCTTATGAATTTTTCAATTATTTTTCCATCAATAGAAACATCTGGTCGCTTCCTTTCTTTCTCCTACATCTAAGCGTTTAATGACAATTAAGTTTCCCGTTCCTTTCACATTTTGATTCTTTAAGTCTCCTTCAATATCTTCTAAAAAACAAAAAAAGAAAAAAGAAAGAAAGTCTCCCACCAACGAGGTCAAATAGTGGCTGTGGGAAGGACCACCCACACTCCGACTAAGCAAGAAATTCTCAAGGGAGCAGAGCCCTGTTCTGAAATAGAGCCCTCACATAGGCCACCAGTTAGATGTCCATTTGTGCACAAATATTTCCGTTTTAAAAATAAAACAGCCCTAAAAGAATTACATCATTTTTGTACTTAGTATAAATCCCTTTAATCAGAACATGACTGGCCCTCCCCCACCCCCCACCATCTCCACACACACTTTTCTTCCTGTTGTTCGCCCAGTCAGGGACACCAGGTAGCTTCCCCTCCGAAGCTCGCCTGAGGGGAAACATTTCTGAAGTCACTCTGAGAGAAACGACCTCAAGACCGTCATTCCGCTGGGAACCCCACCACTGCCTTTGAACACCTTGCCTTGGTCAGAGGTGTTGGAATGTATTTTGTCGATCTTTTTAATCATCTTTGCCTTGTATCTTGCCTCCATCCAAGACCTCTCCTCCTCAAACCTGGGGAGCTAGTTGTTCATGGCTCACTAGCTCATAAAGACTTGTTTCTCAGGTCTTGAAGAGAAAATGGTAGGGGCACCTGGGTGGCTCAGTCGGTCAAGCACCCAACTCTCGATTTCGGCTCAGCTCGTGATCTCACGATTCATGAGACCGAGCCCCGCGTCAGGCCCTGTGCTGACAGCATGGAGCCTGCTTGGGATTCTCTCTCTGTCTCTGGCCCTCCCCAGCCCTCCCCAAAAATAAACATTAAAGAAAAAAAAGAAAATACGGTAGGATATTGATGGGTTCACGCACACAGCCTGAGAGCTCCCTTTACATAGCACGGCAGTTAGGGGGAGCTGGGACCCTCACTCCCTAGAGATCAAAAACCCTGCCAGCACAGAGTGGTGTCGACATGACGACAGCTGGGCACTCAAAAGTAGGCTGTGTCACAAAGTCAGGAAAAGGGAAGGGAAACTTGGAGTCCAAGAAAGGGACTTTAGAGGGGAGACAGGACAGTGAACAATAAGTAAGCAGCAGGAAGGTACCAGGAATCTCCAGAGGTGATGTGTGGTTAAGGATGAGAAGAAGGGCTTGGTCAGCAACAGGTGAAGGGTTTTAGAAAGACAGAAAGTTTATACAGAAAATTTCTTTTATACTCTGTAATTTTTACTTAAAGCTTTTGGAGACCATTAAAATGGAACTGGAAATTACCATCTGAGGTAAAACATTTAGCAGGCAACCTTGGGAGAGAAATGATATGAAATGGCACTCGCTGGCATTAGAATAGGAGCTGGCAACCTTTTTCCGGAAAGGTTCAGAGAGTTTAGATGTTACAGGCTATGAGGCAAAACTGAGGATATCGTGTAGGTATTTATGTGACAAGAGAAAACAAGTTTCCACAAATTTCGTACTGATGAAGTTCAAACTGTAATAATGACAATTAAGTTCATTTTTAAAAATACGGGTCTACCGGGGCGCCTGGGTGGCGCAGTCGGTTAAGCGTCCGACTTCAGCCAGGTCGCGATCTCCCGGTCCGTGAGTTCGAGCCCCGCGTCAGGCTCTGGGCTGATGGCTCAGAGCCTGGAGCCTGTTTCCGATTCTGTGTCTCCCTCTCTATCTGCCCCTCCCCCGTTCATGCTCTGTCTCTGTCTCAAAAATAAATAAACGTTAAAAAAAAAAATTAAAAAAAAAATACGGGTCTACCAATGAGAAGAATGGGATTCTCCTTTTGGCGGGGGCTACATTTTGCTTAATTGAGGCTCAAACTTAGTTTTGCTATCGTCAAAATAAATTGCAGATTCATCCGTAAACGTGATCCATAATTAAACTTGAAGTACTTCATCTTTGAAGATATCTTTTCACGCAGATAGGTTATTGCCAAACACCAATGTCAACATAGGAGCATATGATTTTAATTGAGCACATTCATCAGCTGCAAGGCACATAGAATTCTATTATATTTTCCTCTTGATATCTGATTTGAGCATGTCATTATATGGCATATTAGTAACTTCCAAAGGGAGATTAGGTAGAAGTTCAATTGCACAGTTAATTGAATTTTGAAATATGAAGGTTTTTTTTTTTTCTCCCCTTGCATTTTGATTAAGGTCTGAAAAATGCTGCCGGAAATATATGGTTTGAACTTGGAAAATATATCTACTGCAAATTTGTGTGGCAATGGATATCTTGTTTTTTGTCTTAACTTTCAATAGTACATGACACGCATAAAGGAGCTTTCCCCTACTTTGTTCCAAACAGCATTAGTTGTCATAGAAATGACTTGACTGTAGTAGAAGTTTTGCACATACGCCCTCTTTTACCTTGTAATTTCATGTTGAATTCACGAAGAATGGATTCATGTTGAATTCATTATTAAGTCGGCACTAAAAGCTAATTTCCAACTAGTGTCTGAGAACAGTAGTTCAGGGAAGTACTTCCAACCATTTGAAAATACAAAAGCCATTCTCAGCTTGTGAGCTGTATGGAAACAGGCAGTGGGTGCGATTTGGTCTGGGGGTTTTGGTGTGCGACGTCAGGAATGACACCGATAGACCCTCTGAGTCAGATTCCCTATGTTTGGATCCTGGCCATATTCACTTAGGGGACCCATGGCGCTGGGCTAATTCCATAACGTCTCTAAAGCCTCTAAGAGAGGATAAGAATTCTCCACTTCATAGACTTGAAAGGATTAAATGAAGGGAGTGAATAGAATAATATAAACAACTAGTGAATAGTTTTTAATACTAAAAATAAATACCTACCATAATGTTGTAGATTGATAAAAAAAATTTGCTGTATTAGAATTACTGAAAATATTTTATGAATATGGCTATCGTGACACTCTCTCATTTCAGTCTTATTTTTTTTAAGTTATTTATTTTGAGAGAGACGGAGACAGTGCAAGTGGGGGAGGGGAGAGAGAGAGAGAGAGAGAGAGAGAGAGAATCCTAAGCAGGCTCCGCTCTACGCAGGCAGTCCCCCGATGTGGGACTTGAACCCACGAAGCTGTGAGATCATGACCTGAGCCGAAACCAAGCATCAGATGCTTAACTGACTGAACCACGTGGGCACCCTTCTTATTCTTCATAGCCTCCTTATGAGATAGGTATTCATACCATTTTATAGATAAGAAAGCCAAGGCTGTCAGCCTTGAATTTACTCAGTTCCTCTTCTCCTACCTGTCTATGCTCAACAAATCCGGCTTCACCAATCTTGTGCTATTCCCCAGCTCATCTCGTATCACCTTTCTCCAGAGTAGGTGCAGGTAGAGAGCAGGGCATCGTTCATGGGTTTTGACCTTGAAACTGCCTATTAAAAGTCCTTACATATAATCTGATTATATGCCCATCTCCTTCCACACTGGGTGAGTCTAAGCAGCTAGGGGTGGGCCTTCTTTATTTTTGTATGTACGGAGATGACTATTGAGTAGTTTTTCAGAGAAAAGCTACTGAACCATGTAACAATGAATGAATGAAGATTGTTATAAAAACGAAGTAGTGTTTCATTATTATTCCTCATGAAGGACAATGGTCTTCTTTCATTTATTTCATTGTGCTCGCTGTTTTCATACTCTTTTTACTTTTTTTAAGAGAGAGAGAGTGTGCGTGCATAAGCAGGGGAGCGGCGGGGGGCGGGGGGAGAGCGAGAGAATCCTAAGCAGGCTCCATACTCAGTGCAGAGCCTGATGATGGAGGGCTCGATCCCACGACCCTGGGATCATGACCTGAGCCAAAATCAAGAGTTTGGTCGCTCAACTGACTGAGCCACCCAGACACCCCTTCATATTCTTTTTTTATATTACGCTATTTATTTACAAACTAAGAGAAACCTTTTATAGAAAGAACACATGGATTAACGCGTGTTCATGTTCAGATCCCAATTTTGCCATTAAAAAGCTATGTGAACTTAGACAAAAATTTCACCTTTCTGTTTATTTCTTAATCTAAAAGGTATCCTTAAGATCAAGTTCAATTCTGAAATTCTGTCGCTGTTTTTAAATCTGCTTAGTGTTGATAATAGATTCTGTATTACGTATTTATTTTTTGAAAAATAATTTCTAAGATTTCAATTAGGACTCAAAAATATCTCGACTCTACATTGCTTTAGGAGATGAACGGCATCCTTTTATTTTTTGGTAGAAATACTTTAAAAAAACATATGTGGTATATGATGACTAAGTTCTGTTTAACTGTTTCCTTGAGGTTTTTTGTTTCTTCCTTTTGTTTTGTATTTTAATATATCCCAAAAGTGGTCTACCTTGATGCGTAACTGAAGTTCAGCATTGGGCTTTTTAAACGTCACTGCCAATAAGACGGGCGTCTTAACTGTGGCTTTCTGCTCATGCCGTCAGTAGCCCAAACTGAAAAGGACGGTTAAGACCCGGCAGGAGAAACCAAGGTAATTTCTTTACCATGTCCTAGAGATTTGCTTTCTCTGAGGCACCTCACATATTACAGAAAAACTCTAGTCCGATGTCGATATGCATTTTTCTCTTCATCAGGTCAACGTTGACTAATGGTTCTTGATCTTTATTCCTGGAAACGGAATTGGTTATTGCTCTACACCTGCAACATAGCGCGTCTTTCTTATGACAGTAACCAGCAGCGTGTGCCGATGGCTTTAGGTTTCCAGGCACTTTTGCTTTCCTAAGGCCGGGCGATGGCTACGGCTGTCTTCTTCTTGTCTGTCTTCCCAACCCCGAGCTCAGAGCCTGACACATAATGCCCGATTCAAACACATACGCACGGAATGAGAGTGTGGATGAAAGCATTAACACGTTTGATGCTCACGGCATTATCCCCATTAGACAGATGAGGAGAGAAAGGCTCAGGTTAATGAAGGAACATTTTACAGGGTCACGGGGATGATAAGGTGGGAGCGCCAAGACTGAAACCCCATCTTCTGACTTGAGGGCCATTATCTTTTCAATTACTCCGGGATCTTCCATAGGATCTTCCACCGGCAAATCAGTAAGGCTGGGCAGGTTCTCAGAGCTGACCTATCAAGTCACGGTACTTTCAGAAAGTTGTATTATGAAGTATTCACAATATTCCTATTTGTCTCTAGCAGTTTTACGATGTTTAGAATTGTAAAGCAGCCATAAACTTGCTCAGCACAAAAGCACCAGGAGGGCCAACCGAGAAACCTGCACAAACGCTTAGTGCGTGTCTGTAGAGGATTAGGGTCCCTGTAAATGTTCCGGGACACTCCCCAGGGAGTCCGGAGGGCTACGATTTCCCACAACTGTTCAGAAGCTCCATGAAGCTAGGAACATTTTTGTGCTCCTTAGGCAAGTCTGTCATCAGCAGGCTGTAATTTCTAAGGTCGAAGAAAGAAAACGGTGATGAAACTTTCTCTGGGGGCTTTGTCTACAGAAAGCAAGCCCGCTCATCCCAGACAAACCATTTCTAAGACAGTAACAATTCTGTTGCCTGCATTTAAAGACAGAACACGCCGTTCCCAAATACCATTGCAGTTTTCCAAAGGACAGTTTTGTTTTTTCCAGAAATGCCTTGGTGATTTTGTTGTTGTTGTTGTTGTTGTTTTGTTTTGCACAGAAGCACTGCTTACTGTGTCTCTTTAGTGAACAGGAAAAAGAAAGAAAAGAACAAGCAAGCCGATGATCCTCTGATGGCCTCAAGGCAGAGGATTGAGGACTTCTCTTAAATACAAACAAGTGTTCTAGGTGTCACTGGTAAAGACTTTCAAATCAGGCTAAAATACGCTTCAAACACTGACCCATTCAGAATGCCTCAGATTTAATGTTTTCTTTTTTTCCCTAGAAAAGGTTTATTTTCCACAGAGTTTCTAAGAAATCTTTTTAAAGGTACTGAAATCTTAATAATAAGATGTTAATATTTTACGTTAAGAATTGGATTGGGGCGCCAGCCGGTTAAGCGTCCGACTTTGGCTCAGGTCATGATCTTGTGGTTCCTGGGTTCGAGCCCTATGTCAAGCTCTGTGCTGACGGCTCAGAGCCTGGAGCCTGCTTCAGATTCTGTCTGTCTCTCTCTCTCTTTTTCTCTCTCTCTCTCTTCTCAAAAATAAACATTAATTTTTTTTTTAAATCATTAAAAAAAAGAATTGGATTACATTTACTTACAGTGGCCAATCTTGGGTTCTATTACATTCAACATATGAATTTTCCTCTTTTGACAGCTACTGTTATTAAAATCACTGATTCCACGCTTTCTAAATTTGTGCTATCAGCTCTTAGTATGTGTGTGTATATACATATCTATGTGTGTGTATGTTATTTTTTTAGAGAGGAAATTAATAGGAATTTAGTACCAGGACCAGCTACTGAAGCAATATTTTTGGATGTTTGTAAACTCTCTTGGCTGTGTAGGGGATGAAAAACCCTTCAGAGTTTTCAGCTGAGACTCCTGTAATAAAAGGCAGACTAACAAGAGGAAAACAGACAGACATCCGATTAACACGTATACCTCAAGCAGGCATGGGAGGTGCCCAGGGGGAAAAAGCCACCCCTTAAAAACCACTCTCATAAAGAAAGGGAAAGGGAGATAGGCCTCTTAGGGGGGAGGAAACGTTCTTAGGAAAGATGAATGGGCCCTCGTTAGAAGAGATGGGAGGTGGGATAGTTTGCGACACAGTGTCCGGGTGTGGGGTCGACTTCAAGGCTCCTCTCCCATGATGAGAGTCAGTCTTTCCTCATTGATGACGTTCCCGGGAGGGGATTTATGACAACTGGTTCCTTTTGGGGGATCTGTATTAAGGCAGATGAGGGAGTTCAGAGAAAGCCTCTCCCTGCATTTCTTGTTTCTCAAGGGTTTTTAGCTCAAAATAATCAATATGCCAAAGAGGCGTATTTTGAGATGGCGTATCATGCTACCCTTCACCTCTCCGCGTCTTTGGTATGTTCCTAGTAGGTAAGACATCAAAGCTTCACCTATGGTAATTCCCTAGAGCCAGTGATTTCCCCAGTTTAATTAACAAGTTTATAACTAACTATGTGACTCTTTTGTATCTACGTCTGTAAAATTTACATTCTAAAGAATATTCATTTTGGGAGAATGAAGGGTGGGTTCAAATTTGGGGTTTATTTGGGGCATCTTCCTAGGTTATGAGCTTTACTGAGGGCTAGACTCTATCATTCATGACTATATCCTCAAAACTTAGTTGATGACCGACCATATTAAGCACTCAGCCAAGTTTTGTTAACTGACTGAATGAAAAGCAATTAAAGCATATATCTCATGTGTCTATCCAGAAGTGAGCACACTAGGGTCAAATCTGGCCCATGGGCTGTTCCTATATGCCCTGCAAGCTAAGAACGATTTTTAATCTTTCTAAAGGCTTGTAAAAATGATAGCGAAGAATATGTGACAGAGACTATGTGACCCACAAAGCCTAAGATATTTACCATCTGGCCCTTTGCAGAAAAATGTTTGCAGACCCACCCATCCTTATTCCTTTAAAACAATCTTCTTTAACGTTTACTTATTTTTTAGAAACAGAGACAGAGTATGAGCAGGGGAGGAGCAGAGAGAAGGAGACACAGAATCCAAAGCAGGGTCCAGACTCTGAGCTGTCAGCACAGAGCCCTGTGCGGGCCAGGAACCGCGAGATCATGACCTAGGTCAAAGTCGGGTGCTTAACCAACTGAGTCACCTAGGAACCCTAGACCCATCCTTATTCTTAAATATACATATATGTTTATATGTATATTCTTTAGTCAGAATCCAGACCAATTTGTGAAGGGAAGCTATCCAGGGAGGTAGACTCTGGTAATTGCCTATTCAAAGTCATTCTCCTTCTCTCTTGTTCTATGAAGAAGTCCTATTTGGTTTGGCTTACATTGTACCTACCTCTAGGGATGAAATGTGGTAGGTCAGAGCCCATCTTGGCTATTCCCTCTCTCTTTACTCGTGATCTGTCTGGGTAGACATGCGACTCAGTCCTGGAAGATGAAACTGAAGGGGGGATGTCCAGGGAGATATCCGGGAAGGATTTCAGTGCTGTTCTAAAAGGAAACACGTAGAAAGGAATATACACGTTTGTTCCCACTTCGTTCCTTGGGAACTTGTTTGTGGGAGGCCATGTTTTGGATCTCTGGCAGTCATCTCTTGACCATGAAGGAAAGACCAAACACGTCGTGGTGACGCTGACCTAAAATTTTATCACTGATGGGCTGCCGGAATGGCCTCAGAACCACCTACCTCCAGTCTTCTTACATAGTAAGACATCACGGCTTTCTGGTTTCACCATTGTTAACGTGCACTGCGACACCTGCTGCAAAAATATCCTGATTCATTCAGGTTTTACATCTGCTCTAATAATGAGCTTGATTAAATTATTAAGTTTGTTTGGAATGAGGAGCTTTTTCAAATGACTTGGAGTCACGAATGAAGTTATGATGAAATTATCTATTATCCAGACAAGGATTAATGTAAGCTGGTATTGCATAAGCTTGGAAGCAACCATTTAGTATTAGATTTGTATCAGACAGGTAGCCACTTGGAGAACAGAGTGGATTCAACCATGGAAAATCAACTTAATTTTCCTATCTGATTAAGAAGTGTGTGTGTGTGTGTGTGTGTGTGTGTGTGTGTGTGTGTTTGTGTGTGTGTGTGTGTGTGTTTACGTGTTTATTTGCATGTTCTGTGTGAACACAGAATGTATGCACCACACTTTATCAGCTATTGTTCAGAATGCAATAGACTAGGAATTCAGAAAGGAAATACTGCCGACCTCTCAATAAAGATGTTACAAATCCATGCCCCAGAGTTCATGCTCTTGACTTTCATTAAGAACCCCCAAGTTCTTCCCTCAATGCTCTTTTCAGAATGGCTAAAAACACAACGTTGCTGTGATATTATTTTACCCTATTTCATTTTGACATCCCAACTTGCTAATTGCATTTCACTGCCACAGAGGAAACTTCCCAGGGTTCACAAGTGCAAAATAATACTTTTCAAACTTCCATTAACTCTCCATTAGCTCTGTTAACTATTGCAACACTGCTATAAACTAATATTCAGCTTGATTGCATGTTTTCTGAAACTTTTCAAGTAATTTATGACGGAGATAATATTTTTCTCAGCTGTGTGCATATCTTACTTACCTATGTGTATATGTATATACATATGTATATATGTATGTATAGATGTATATGTATATATATGTACATATGTATATATATGCATCTCCAAATAATTCTTTGGATAGACATTCCATACACTCATCCATCTCTGACTTGTATTGCCTTCTATTATTGGTTAGATAATCTGTAAAATTTCATGCATTAGTCTATTTTTGTCCACTATTGCAAACTTCTTAACTACCTGGTAGGGGTCCATACTTCCTGAATTTGTAAAGGGACAACTCTCTGCTCCCCACTAAGCTGCTTTCATCAAACAAATTAAGAATGAAAAACTTATTTATCTAAAGGGAGAAAGGGGTACATTTCCCATAATAAAATTCTAACATGCACATAGTGCTTTACACTATAAAACACATTCGTGTATCTTATATCATCCTCATAAAAACTCCATGAAGTCAACCAAGTATTGCTTTTTGTGTCCACTTCCTACTTAAGAAACAGGCTCATAAAGTTTAAGAGATTTGCTCAAGTCACTGGCCTGCAAAGAAACAGATTCTGACTCTAAACTAAGATCTCCTAATTCTTTTCATTTTTTTATTTCAGACAGCGAGAGAGAGTGCACGCGAGTGGGGGAGGGGCAGAGGGAGAGAGAGAACCTTAAGCAGGTTCCACACTCAGCACAGAGCCGGATGCGGGGCTCGATCCCACCACCCTGGGATCACGACCTGAGCCGAAATGAAGAGTCAGAGGCTCAACCAACTGAGCCACCCAGTCGCCCCTGATCTCCTAATTCTAATCTCTCCCTGGAGTAGGTCATTTGAACTATTTTTCTGGGTTTTTTTTTGTTTGTTTGTTTACTGTTGGTATTGTCACCATCTTTTTTAATGCGTTTTGGAAATAATTAATTTCGAAATAGAAATTTTGCAGAGGTGGCAAACTAATTAGGCTGGCTGACACCTGACATTTTCACCGAACTCGGGGAGCCTATTTAAAAATGTGTCCACCAATTTCTCTTTTGCAAACATACAGGAAAAGTAATTCCCCACCTATTAGGAATGCATAGAAACAGTTTGGAAATGTTCGCAAACTGTGTACAAAATCAGCGTAGGACATACTACTATAAATTCTATTGCTATGTGTCAGACGTCAATGTCAGTTGAAGATTGTAACGGAGAGTCTCAACGCGAAGGTCCCCAGTGAATTTACGACGCTATCTTCCTTGGCTTGTATTCTCACCAGACGACAGAATTCTGTGTACCTGAGGGTCAGGCTTTACTGGTGGTCCACATGTGAGCAGTGTTCACTCCATTTTAATTAACCTCAAGACTCTAGTTTATGCAGAGCTCGGCTCCCTGATTATTTCCACAAAACTAGTGATCTGCCCAGAAATGAAAGGGGAGAGAAGATAGAAGCTGTTAGAGCCACTGCTAAATCTCACACAAACAGGCATGGGTTCTAGAAAATATAACAAGTTACTGGTTTTAAAAAAAGACTCTTGTCCATATTATTTAAATTTTGTCAAAGGTGTGCCAGTTAACTCTAGATAAGACTCAGGGGCTAATTCTTTTTGCACATTTGTCTATCAATATATATATTGATAATACCAATATATCAATATATATATTGATAAATAAATATATATATATTTAGAACACATTAAAACAACATGCCCTAAGGTAATAGTTCTCATTTTCATAATGTATGTGAAGAAGTATCCATTTTTTATCCTCGAAGGAGAGCTAAGACTGGGAACTGAATTCACTGTTATTCATCTGCTGGCCTTGGCAGAGAAAGGCCAGGATTATCTTAGAATCACGGCTTCATTATTGAGATAAAATGGAGGAGACTTTACTGCTCTTTATGTAATTAAATGCAATCATTATTATGAAAAATTTTCTGCACAGCTGTTAGGCTGAAACAAAATTTGCATTATCAGTAATCCCTTTATGTCTTTGACATGATTCATAGCTTCTCACATATTCCCTGGTCTGAAAATGAAATAGAATTTGAAACTTTCCATAGGTAAATATTATGTATTTGTTGTCTTAATATTGATTTTGTAGCTTGTTTTTTCTTTCTTTCTTTCTTTTTTCAATTCAGTGAGCCATTTAAATGGTAAACGTGACAAATCTGGACAATTTCTCCTCTAAGTGACTCACAGATGAAGGGGCAAATGGCCAAGCAGGTCATAAAATAGTCAGTTTGGTTTGTCTCAAACTTTCAGATACTGAGGGAATACCATCCTATGAGGCTGTTCATTAGGCCCCTCTGATGTCATAAGGTGCATGTCACAGTGGAGGTTATGTCATGCTCCAAAATAGGGATCTGGCTAGGTCCATGGTTAGGGGCCTTGTGATTGATGTATTGCTTGACCTACTTAACCATATCTGACAAAAGTTCCCCAATATGTTTACTAGTATTACAAATATATTTAATTTCCTTTGATTGTCTAAATCTCCAATGATTGTGAATGTAGGCAGAGAAGACAGAGGTACGGTATGCGGGGGTCCTTAAAACCACGAGTATCAGACCAAACTCAGTAATGAGTCCAAGCTCAGACCTGAGCTATTCCAGTCCTATGGTTAAGTGGCTCTATGCCTTTTTGGGAAAGAGTGGGAAGAGGTAGCAGGCCCAAGATCCTTCCTTAAGGGAATCTTATTCTTTATTTGAGGGATCCTTGGTCTTGAGAAGCAATCTATGTCTAAGAATTGGATGAGGTGGTCTTCTATTGCTTGATGATGTCACAGCCAGCCTTCTGACAACACTAGAATTTGTTTATTCAGATCAAGTTGGACCCTACTGGTCTGCCCAACAATTTTAGTCCAAGAGACACCATAGTTAATTAGCAACTACTAAAAATCCCTATGGGGCAAATTTTTCTGATGATCTTTAGGTCTCCCCTGCCTATTTTTATAATTACAAGCACCTTGTTTCAGGAAGTTAAGCGCTACACTTAGTCTTTTCCACTGTGGGATCCAACCATCCACACTGAGATCAGGGAGTCTATTTCCATGGCAGCATTTTCTGCCTTACTACCCAGACTATTACTAGAAATAGCTATTATAGCATCTTGCAAGATATAACTGTGTATATCTTTGAATAAAAATAACTATTTACAAGTGTTTAATTTGGAAACAATTTCAAACTTGCAGCAAAGGTGCTAAAAGCATATATGAAGCACATACAAAGCATATTATGAGGCATATATGAAGCATATATAAGTATATACGAAGCATATACAAGCATTTATAAGCATATACAAAGTAGAGACGAAGCATGTATAAGCATAGACGAAGCATAAAAAAGCATAGACGAAGCATATACGAAGCACATATAAGCACATATAAACATATATGAAGCATATACCAAGCATATATAAGCATTTACAAGCATATATGAAACATATATAAGCATATACTCAGTATAGACGAAGCACATATAAGCATACATGAAGCACATACAAAGCACATATAAGCATTTATAAGCATATACGAAGCATATATAAGCATATACAAAGCATATATAAGCATTTTTAAGCATACATGAAGCATATATAAGCATATACGAAGAACAACAATAATGCCCTTTCCCGGGTTCATTTATTGTTAACAGGTTACCTCATTTGCTTTATCATTTGGATTTTCCCTCTCTCAGCATTTGGGAGTATGTTGCATACCTCTTGGTCCTTTACCACTAAATACCTTATTTCCTGAGAAAAAAGATACATTCTCATACAACAATGGTACCGTTATTATCTTTAGTAAATTCAACACTGATTCAATACTCTTGTTTCATCTGTCATCCACATTCCAATTTTGGCAAATTGACCCAGTAACGCCCTTTATTGAATTTGCTTGGCTTCCAGCAGAAGTTCCCTAGGATTCGGTACTGCACTTAGTTGTCATGTCCTTTTAGACTCATTTAATCTGGATTATTTCTAAGGCTTTTCTTTGTCTTTTATCATAGAAGAATTGTGCAGAATGCAATGCTCCCCCTCAAACCAGAATACCATGTTCCTCTTTTTGAGTTTGTTTTGGATGTTTCCTCAGATTAGGTTTAGGTTATGAATTCTCAGCCCTAGTATGACATAGAGGGGATTGTGACTTGATATCCTTCTCAGGGTATCACTCCGAGAGGCACACAGTATCTATATACTGTCTTTAGCCCCCTGTCAAGGTGTATCTCATTTCTCCATTGAACAGTTACTATTTTTTTGCCTTGCACTTGAGACATAATTGGTGTAAGGAAAATTTAAGGTCATGCAAATATTTTGCTCCTTATCAGCATCTGTCCCCCTAGTTTTTAAGAACAATCTTTTAACATTTGTTCATTTTTGAGAGACAGAGTGTGAGTGGGGGAGGGGCAGAGAGAGAGGGAGACGCAGAATCCAAAGCAGGCTCCAGCCTCCGACCAGTCAGCACAGAGCCTGTCACGGGGCTCAAACTCACAGACGGCGAGATCATGACCTGAGCTGAAGCTGGACACTTCACCGACTCAGCCCATCCCCCTAGTTTTAGCATCAATTGATGATTCTTGCCTGTATCGGTATTTACTATTATGACTGTAAAATGATACTTTTCTCCAACTCCAGCACTCTCCCTCCATTTACCAGTTCACATGTGTCATTCTTCTAAAGCAAGAGCCCCTGTCTCCTTATCTTATATTTCTATATTTTGTATATATGAGTGTATATGTTATATGTAAGTACATACATTTTGTGTATAACTGGGAGTCTATACTAAAATATGGGATATATATATATATATATATACACACACACACATACATATATAAGGGAAGTATAATATATACATATATATTACATATATGTTTATTTGCATTTATATGTTTTAGTATGGACTCATAGCTTCCCATTTTTCCCCCAGTGGTTTATAACATATTTCTGTCTTCAATTATTATTTTTTGTTTTAATTTTTTTTTAACGTTTATTTATTTTTGAGACAGAGAGAGACAGAGCATGAACGGGGGAGGGGCAGAGAGAGAGGGAGACACAGAATCCGAAACAGGCTCCAGGCTCTGAGCAGTCAGCACAGAGCCCGACGTGGGGCCCGAACCCACACACCGCGCGAACCCACACACCGCGAGATCGCGACCTGAGCCAAAGTCGGACGCCTAACGACTGAGCCACCCAGGCGCCCCGATCTTCAATTATTTTGTTTACCAATTTACATTTCATTTTTTTTGGGAGGGGCAGAGAGAGAGGGAGACACAGGATCCGAAACAGGCTCCAGGCTCCGAGCTGTCAACACAGAGCCCGACGCGGGGCTCAAACCCACGAACTGTGAGATCATGACCTGAGCCGAAGTCAAACGCTTAACCGACTGAGCCACCCAGGTGCCCCGACCAATTTATATTTCAAATGCTTAGGTGAAGGGGGAATCGTCTAAGCCTCCTCGGGAGAAATTCTTACAGACTGAATAATTTATAGCAAATAAATCCATTCCATCCTTACCTTTCTAAGTTTTAAAATTCCTTATTAGGGGCGCCTGGGTGGCGCAGTCGGTTAAGCGTCCGACTTCAGCCAGGTCACGATCTCGGGGTCCGTGAGTTCGAGCCCCGCGTCGGGCTCTGGGCTGATGGCTCAGAGCCTGGAGCATGTTTCCGATTCTGTGTGTCTCTCTCTCTCTGCCCCTCCCCCGTTCATGCTCTGTGTCTCTCTGTCCCAAAAAATAAACGTTGAAAAAAAAATTAAAAAAAAAAAATAAATAAAATTCCTTATTAGGCACCTCACATCTCACCTTCACTAAGTACAGTCCACCTGCTGGGTCCAGCCAGGTTCCAGGGAACAGAGCAAGCGAACACTTCATACCAACCTGGGAAGCTTGAGTTGGCATACTGACTGTCATGTCTGGCAGGTACAGCCATATTCATACACTTGGCCCGATGTCTAGTTCCATTTCTTTTCCCCTTGTTTTCCTCTCTTGGAACCCATCTCCCACAAATTCCTTGGCTTTCTGCTATTACGTATTAGCCAAATCCTGGATCTATTTGGATATGTGATGCAATGCCTTCCATGACTCTGTATTTGTCTCCCTGGGACGAGCTGGGAGCCGACGCTTGCCACATGGGTAGACTCTACGAAGTGCAGTAGAGTTGGGGGGAGGGTCGTGTCATTCTCTGAAAGGGAAAGGTATCACGGGGTCCCCAAACAACTCCCGTTTGTGTCATCAGAGGGGAGAAAGAACTGTTGCTTCTGGCCAAGAGATATTCACTGGTCTTTAGGGATACAGAGTAGTTGGGTTCATCTGAATCCACCAAAAGGGCTTCGGTCAGAATTCTACTTTCTCTCAACAAGTGCTCAAGCTTTGATGTAAGAGGCACAACGAGGCTTTGCATTCAGTTTATGCTGTGATTTAGGAAATTATAGGAACTGACTCTGTGTCTGATTTCTGGCTTAACATGTCAGTGTTGCAGTTGCAAGAGATCATGACAGACATGCCTTAGTCTTTTAACCATGTCTTGAGCTGAGAATTTCAAACTCAGAGCATGTCCTTTCTCTCTCTCTCTCTCTCTTCTTTAAACTCTCCAGAGTCATGAGAAATACCTGGACGACTGTATTCTTCTTCCCTTCCGCCACCATCCGTCACAGGAATCACCCGGTCTACCCAAACCTTCCTTTGGAAGGATGCTTTCTTTCAAGAGGCTGAATGTGATCATAGAAGTCACGGTGTCATGGGCAGGTGGTTTCCCGTCTTTCATGTTTGGGGCACTATCCCTGCTTCGCTCCCAGACAGGTCTTGCTACTTCTAGTGCCAGATACTGTTTCAGTCAGAACTCAATGTAAAAACATGGTTAATTCTAATTTTTTTTTTTTTTTTTAAAGAGGAGAAGATTAAACACACAGAATCAGAGGTTTATGTTAAGGAAAGCTGGAGGGATAGGTTTTAGTCGAGGTGCCAGAAAGGACTTGTGCAGTCAAGAAAAGCTCCACGGGGCATGATGCACTGAGAAGGCCACTGAAATTGAGCGTGGCCACGGCACTGAAATCAGGGGGCCAGTATCAAGAGGCTGACACCACGGCTGCCTCAGATGCAACTCCCTCTCAAAACGAAAGAAACAGGAAGAAGGACAATTAACGAGGCAGACCATCTTCAAATTTCCACGATCCCGTTCACCGGAGAAAGCACCAAAAGGAAGAAGAAAAATGATTTCAGCCTCACGTTCACCGTCCAAATCGCACTCAGGTGCATTTAGTCTGAGGAACCTGTTTTGGATCCAGGACCCGAGGTGCAATGGAGAAATGCTGTCTCCAGCTTTCCCAAATCTCAGTAAGAGACACGGTGTCATGTAGTTTGAACAGGCCATCTGCAATATTCAGTGTGGCCCATCCGTGAGAACTGCCACACTTAGAGTTAGGTGCAATCAAACCCATTTATCTATTGTTAGTAAGAGTTGTAATCCTTGACTCAATTCCATACCAGGTACTTATACATCCGACTTTACGAAACTCAACACGGATGATTCTGACCTCCTCAGACTGAAGTCTAGGACACTTATTTTCTTCTTTGGTTTAAAATTCTTAAATCATGAAAAGAAAGGGCATCCAGCCTATGACTCAAGCGATTTTGATATTTAGTTTTACATTTAATGGTGACGCATTTTTCTTTTCTAATAAAGCCTTGATATATCAAAGTCAATTAAACAGTAATTGTATATAACTCATGAACATATTTGTATTTCAGGCATGGCAAGAACAAGCTGATTTTTTTTTTTCAACGTTTATTTATTTTTGGGACAGAGAGAGACAGAGCATGAACGGGGGAGGGGCAGAGAGAGAGGGAGACACAGAATCGGAAACAGGCTCCAGGCTCTGAGCCATCAGCCCAGAGCCCGACGCGGGGCTCGAACTCACGGACCGTGAGATCGTGACCTGGCTGAAGTCGGACGCTTAACCGACTGCGCCACCCAGGCGCCCCAAGAACAAGCTGATTTTTTAACAAAATGGTATGGAAGGTCCAGTCCCTCCGAGAAGAAAGGCGGGGCGTGTCTTCTCAAAGATCCAGTCCATCCCAGAGTAGGGGAGAGGCGTATCTTCTCACTGAGGTGATTGAGTCAAACTGAGTGTGCTGACCAGATATCATAATCTTGTCAGCTAATAGAATGGCTAATTAAATATATTTGTTGATATAGTTGTAAGCATACCTTTTATGCTGTTGTTGTTATCAGTGGCTGCATTTTTAACTGAAGTAGAAAATCACAGGGAAAAAAATGAAAAATATAACTGTAGACTAATTGGCTTTGAAGCTTTGGGGGATTCATTTTATTGTGGAAGATTCAACTGAAAGGCAAATACTCATACACAGCATGAAAAGTATCGACCACCCGGAAACCACAGGAGAAAGTTCAATTGGGCTCGCAATGCTATCTGATTCAGAGGTGCATATACATAAACCAACTTTCATTATGTTTGTTTTATTTATACCTGTTTATCTCTCCTAGGCAAGCACTTACTCATTACTTCAAAAAGAATTCAATAAAAGGGAAAAAAAAGACCGAGATTAAAGAAAAAACTTTTTTTTTTTTAAAGTATCTTTCTTTTTATTTGATATCTTATTTGGAGGTTTCCATTTTGTGGTCAATTATTTTGTTGCATTTAACATTTTAACATATGCTTGCAAACTTCTGTTCGTTAATACATTAGCCTTTGTAATTCTGGACTAAGAATATTTATTCCCCAACCTTTGATAGGAGAAGAATGTCCTCTATCAGGAAATAGAGAAAATAAGGTGGCCTATTAGAGTCAAGTTTTCAGTTACTACCTGTCCTTTTGTGTAGGAGAAGCTAACATGTAAGAACACTTTTCCAAGGCAAAGCCCTTTGACCGCTTTGAAGCAGCCAGCCTATATTGGAGCTTTGAATACCATTGGTGTCGGGGGGTGGGGGGGGCAACCTTCCCTTCTGATTGAGTAGATCTAGAAGATTCCATTTTCCAAATTTCTCTGAATGATGCAGATTAACCTTTGGAATAGATAACCTTAATAGCTACACGGTGCAAAATTTGAAACATTATTTTACACGGTATTTTCTAACTTACTGAGAATACATGTTTCCAATGATATCACCACAGTCAGAATATGCCCTAACTACATACAGATAATACGACACATGCAAAACGTCACTGTAACAAACCGGAAGAGGCATCTGATTTTTGCTGCACTGGAATTTAGATCTGCAGAACACATAACTATCAATTTCACTTGTCAAATGATAGACCTAGAGGACCATGGTACTTGATTCTTGAAATTAGCAATGAAAAGAAATGCTTCAGTTAAGTTAGTGCAAAGATTACGTTGGGTTGCATGTTCGAAAAGATGATAATTATCTAGAAGAGGCACTCATATAAGGCTTTAATAAACATAAAGGGTATGGGGGAGCAGGAGAAGGAATCACAGGCAATCATTGATCATCATGAAGTCCGCATATCTCCAGGCACAGTCCATCAATGTCCCTCCTCAGTCACAGAAGACACACTTCATCTTTGGATACAAAGTGCCAAGATAGGAGGTATCTGGGTGGCAGGGGAGTCCAAGGTCAAGCTTACCAGATGACTCTTACAGCCCCACATCACACAGGCAAAGCAGGTTGGATAATTGGTTAAATCAGGTGCAACTATCAGTTTATGCCTGCTTTGCCAACCCTATGAACACACATACCCAAGCCCCCACCTCTACCATTTTTGAATTTTTACTTCTCTTGTCTTGATTCACAAGATATACGTGTTTCCAGATTCCTGATTCCTCATCTGACTACACTCTCAAAATCATTTATTCCCCTGACCGTTTTCTCCTACCAACATTCACTATTGGCCTAGTGCAGCGATTTGGAAGAGAAAATAAGACTAAAGATGTAAAACTTTACCTACAAATTTTCTGTTTGCAAGACTGTGTTTTATATTAGGATGTTTGGTGATACATTTGATGGTTTAAGTTGGTAGGATGGGAATATGGGGGTAAAGAATTTAAAATGGCTTATTTGAGAAGGAAGCAAGTGACCAAATTGCCTTATATGATATTTAGATGTAGGGCATTCATTGTAAGTGTATCAACCACACATGGAGAATAGCTTTTGCTTACATGGCATTCACGTTGACAAGATGCTATCTGCATTTCTTATTTTTACATTCACAATTGCTTTTGTTAGAAAACCTAAGAGGTCTTATTAGTAATATTGCAGCTCTTACCTTTAAATATAGCTAGTCTCTGCCACCATGTGCCACAAAGAACATGTGCAATTACACTTCATTGTAATGTCACTGAGGTCACCTGGGTTGGAACAAGATTTTCTTGTCACTGCAATGGCCCTCAACACTCCCCTACAGCATGGATGGCTGATTCTCATCTACTTGCCTGTCTTACAAAAGCTGATTTGACTGTGCCTATTGACCCAGGATGTTTTTCGAGGTTACCAAAAAGAACATAATTGGCATTTTCAGTTTGTTTAACGTCCTGATGAAGTTCAGTATCTCCCAAGTGTTTTCTATAGAAATCAATTTTTGGAATAAAGACTTTCTTGGTTCATCAGGGAGCATATGACCAAAAAAACAATAGCAAAATCAACATTAATTGAGTATATACCATGTGTCAACTTCTAAACTATACAACTTACATCATTTGATCCTTGACGATTTTATGAGACAGTAACTGCTATTATCACCATTTCATGGATGTGGAGACTAAAGCATAGAAGGGTTTAGTAATCTGCCCAAAGGTGTACAATAGGAAAGGTGTGAGCTGGTATTTAAACAGATATATTAGGGGCACTTGGGTGGCTCAGTTGGTTAAACCTCCGACTTCGGCTCAGGTCATGATCTTGTGGCTCACGAGTTGGAACCCCGCGTCAGGCTCAGTCCTGACAGCTCAGAGCCTGGACCCTGCTTCAGGTTCTGTGTCTCCCTCTCTCTCTCTGCCACTCCCCACTCACACTCTGTCTCTCTCTCTCTCTCTCAAAAATAAACATTAAAAAATAAATAAACAATTTAGCGAGAAAGTCCCCGAGTCAACACAAGATGAAACAAAGCAAGAAAAGCCATGGTAACAATAATTTAAAAACTTTTTAAACTGTGGCTCTTTATACACATTTGTCCAAGGCATGGGCCTTACGTGTTACATCCATTATTACAGTGTACGTTTTGGGAAATGACTCACGTGATTTGGTTAGACTCTCTACGCTGTCCTTCCAGACCCCAGGTAAGCTCCAAAGTTCCAGAGTTGCTTGGGAAACCTTGTATAAACAGGTCTGAAATTTGCCAGGGTAAGGGGGAAGGTTCAAGACATTTCATCACATTCGCTTTAGAAATCCACAAAGAGTTTGAGACAAGCCCCCTCAACATGCACTCTATGAGCATGTTGCAAAAAGGCAGGAATATTTGTTTGTGTTGTTCTCTCCTTCATCCCTGGAAGTTAGCATAATGCCTAGAACGTAGCAGCTGTTCAAAAAATGATGAATATGTGTATTAAATAGTTACCACAGACCAACTTTACTATTTACGAGATTCGTTCTACACTCTGGAGTATAGAAGAGACCGGCAAAGTAGAATGGGAAGTGATTTCAAACGTCTGTCACACTGTCCCCTGTCCCACTTATTTCTCATCCTGATTGCTATTCCACAACACTTAGGAAAACTAAGATCCATGTTCCAGCCAACCAGAAGAGTTCCTTCATTTGGTATATGAGGTTTTCTATGAGGACAAGGACAAGGTTTTCATTTACTAATTTAGATAGGGAATATTTTCTGAGGGCTTATTATGTGGAAGCCATTGGATACACAGGAACAAAGAAAATACCATATAACACTTACATAGGAATTACTATGCAACTTTTATAAGTGACATGTACACATATATATCTTATATAGTATATATATATATAATAGACATGACAGATCTATTATATATATATACGTATATATATATATATATAATATATATACTTATTGAATCTTCAACAAATTTACACATGAGAAAATGAAGACTGAAAAGCTGGTAATTGGCATAGCTTGGATCATGAACTGAACTAGCTATTCTTTTTTTTTTTTTTAATTTTTTTAACATTTGTTCATTTTTTTGAGAGACAGAGTGAAACAGAGTGTGAGTGGGGGAGGGGCAGAGAGAGAGGAAGACCCAGAATCTGAAGCAGCTCCAGGTTCCGAGCTGTCAGCACAGAGCCCGATGCAGGGTTTGAACTCACGGACTGCGAGATTTTGACCTGAGCCAAAGTCAGATACTTAACCGACGGAGCCACCCAGCCGTCCCGCAAACCAGCCATTCTTTAGAAGGCATGTTATTAACCGGTAAGCTATGGTCCTCACTCCAACTTTAGCGGAAATGAAAGACACATAATCAATTACACAATGTTTATCAAAAATCACAAGCATGACAAGTGCCATGGAGGAAGAGCAGAGGGTGTTTACGAGAGAATGAAAGGGAGGGAGGGTCGGAGTAGGATTCTGAGAAAATGACATTCAAGCTGGTATCTGAAAGGAGAGCAGCGGTTGGCCAGGATCAGCGCGAGGAAGGCATGCCAGCTAAGGGGAGCTCTGTGCAGATGCCAAGGCAGGGCAGGCATATTGTGTGCCGTGTCAAAAAGCGAGAGAAAAGCATTGTGCTGTGCACCGAGGAGCTGGGAGCAGGGCAGGGAAAAGGGAGGAGGAACGTTCGGACCCAAGGTTGGGTCTCATAGACCATGCAAACATCTGCATACCATTTTTATTCCACTAGGAAATCAGTGTGAGATTCTAGCAGGGATGTGACACGATCCTCTGTTTTATAGATATCACTCATTCAGCTTTTTGTACTTTTATAGCAATAAATAGCCATGATGATCAAAAGCACATTCTTTGACAAAATTATTTATTCCCCTTAACAGACGTTTTCTTCATTATTTCTGCGTCACAGACAGCATGGGGGAAATGCTTTTGAAAACAGAAAACCTGTTTAAAACGGTTTTTGAACTAATATATATTTTAACATAAATAAACACAATATGTGTAAAAAGCAAATTTATGAGATCTTTACATGGGACTGTGAAATGAAGAGATACTGTTCAGGGCGTCACTGTATGGGTGATAAGTTACCCAAGGTGACTTTTCCAAAGCCATCCAATGCTCACCGAAGGTTATGTGCATGTTAAACAACATTAGCACACTTCGATATTTAGACGGTACTTGTTATAAGGAGTCCTGATGCAGCGACACGCAAACTGTAAACTATTACAATTATTAATACACAATTATTCTACGACAGAATTAACAAACGGATTTACTATGTCACCCATATTTTAAATGTAGTGAATTAAAAGGCAACGATGCCAGCACTTCAGTGAAACTCACTGAAAGGAATGCTTATACTGGCCTGCAGAATGAACTGCTAAGACTAACAGGTTTGCACAGATAATGCACGTTCTTGCCAAAACCACCGTCTAGAAAAAGAACACAGCTACCTCTAGGTTGCTCGGTGTTTGTCTCTCATTCGTATAAAGAAGCTGTCTTTTCGCACCGGGAGTAAAAACCACGGCCTGTAACACCGGTTAAAAGCAGGCGCTGTGGCTCTCGAGAAGCAGGTGTCTCTTCCCGGCTGTGGGAGCCCGGCGGGGACTCAGCGCGGCACATCCAGGGCAGGCTCACGGTCCGGCAGCGCCCCCTGGAGGGCGATGGCAAAATAGCAGCCTGCCCGGCAACCTGGGGAAAGCAAGGTACCAGCTATCCTGACAGGCATTTCTCAGAAGCAGTGGGTAAGGCAAGGACAGACCGCAAGAATACGGAAGTGACAGGTTAGACAGCCAGAGAAATGGCACAATGCAGAGTCAATTAATGATCCTAGCAGCTTTCAAACGCTGAGAATTACAATTGGCAAAGGAGCGTGGCGCCTGGGAATTATTTCTTGGTAAGTCAGGGAAATCCTTCAAAGATTTGAACGTTCTTCCCTATCAGGACGTGCAAAAATATTTACATTGTGACTTAAAAAAAAAAAAAGCATCAATGCCGGTTTTTAAAAGGGCTGTGTTATTGAATCTGCCCCCTGCCCGGTTTGAAAATGCAGAGGAAAAGAGCGCTACGAATACGGCCTAGAATATGTGCTAGTGATTCTATTGGTTACGGCGAGAGGCTGTCCTGTTGGTTAATTTACCATTGATAAATTTTTGATACATTGATAAATTATCACTGGGATCCCACCCAATTATACAGCAGATTGCTCATTCATATTTTAAGGTGGCCTAAAAATACATAATAGCCCAAAGATAAGCGGGAAATATTATTAGCCAGCTACCTGTTCTTTTTAATTATGCACAGGTGCAATTATTCTTTTAAATGGGGTTGGATAAGAGGCGCTCCTCAAGGACTGGAAATTCTGCAGAGGTAAATTAGGAGCGGTGGGGACAAGTGCAGTTTATCAATAAGAGGCATTAAAACGTAATTGGTATTTTCAGGCCGTGGCAAGGGTGTGTAAAGAGATGTCCCGCGCTCTCCCCTGTCCTGGGATTTCTGCAGGCTTTTGGCTCCCCGCCTTTCCCCGTGTCAGGGCGGCTGGCTTTAGTGCACGGTGACAGCAGTATGATATGTCTTCTGGTGTTGGCTTGAAACCTCTTGCTGAAAGCGTGAGTTAAGTCTAGTTTTCACAATAGATTCATGTACAAACTATTAAAATAAAATAATACCAGAGCAAATTTGTCTTTTTTCACTCACCACCCGCGGCAGAAATCAAATCCACAGCTTTGGAAAGATTTTCACTCAGGTTGTTGCGTGACCCCAGGTAATACCGCAACCACTTAGTAGCTCTGTGGACCGATGTTTTAGGAAGCACGTACCTCACTCCACACCAGGCATGAGGCACTATGTTAATAAAACAGACACGGACTTTCTTCTTCGTGGACCCTAGAGGATGATTTATTAATCTTACAGCAGCAGCCATTGATGTGGCTAATTCGCTGCTTGTGTTTGAATAAGAGAGTGTAGGATGTTTAAGAAGGATTGGTTTTAGGTAGAAAGACACCCACGGTTTATTTCAGGCAATGGCAGAGTAAGGAGCCTATGGTGAGAACAAAGATGGAAACGTACAGGGTAGGGGAGGAGATGGTGTGGACCATCGTGCACCAGGCCCTGTGTTCAACCCCGGCGTAATTGTCTAGCTGGCTCCTCACACGGTGTGGGGAAGTAGAGCGTTTTCACTTGAGGATATCCACATTTGAGAATGCTCAGGGGGTTTAACCTTGAGGAGCCATTAAATGCATAGCTCAAGATCATACAGCTAGTACGTGCAGATTTTCGTATTTCCTACCCTTTAACTAGAAACTAGAAAATGGGAGATTTTAACTTTTTTTTATTTTTAAAAATTTTTCTCGTGTTTGTTTTTTTATTTTGAGGGAGAGAGACAGAGCATGAGCAGGGCAGGGGCAGAGTGAGAGGGAGAGAGAGAGCTCAAAGTTCTCTCTCAAGCAGGCTCAAAGCTGTCAGCACAGAGCCTGATGTGGGACTCAGACTCGCCAACCATGAGATCATGACCTGAGCATATAAAAAAAAAAAAATCTTTTTTTTTTTTTTTTAATAATTTAAAAAACGCCTGGGTGGCATTGGTTAAGAGTTTGATTCTTGACTTCAGCTCAGAAAATGGGTGATTTTTAATTTAAAATTTTTTATGTTTCTTTATTTATTTCGAGAGAGAGGGAGAGAGAGAATCTCACAGAGGCTCCACGCTGTCAGCACAGAGCTGATGTGGGGCTCAGACTCACCAATTGTGAGATCATGACCTGGGCCATATGAAAAAAACGATAAATTTAACAAGTGGGGAAATGACTGGGTGGCATCAGCTAAGAGTCTGACTTTTGGTTTCAACTCAGAAAATGGAAGAGATTTTTAAAAGAAAGAGTTAAACTAACTAGGGCTCTGATACACACAAGCAGATATTATTAAAACCGCAGAGATGCCCCGGACAGGCACCATAAGGGGACTGCAAAATTGTGACCCTCACGACTCTCCGTATGCTTTGTTTTCTTGCTATTAGAAACCACCACCTTCCCCTGCTAATGCTGACTCCATACGGAAGGCTCCAGAATATTATGATGAGTAGACGTGAAGCTGAAAGGTTGAACTGTCTGTCAGGAGTAATCTCCAGGTTTTCAAAAAAGAAAAAACCTCTTAAGCTGTGTGAACAGAAATCATTCAGTCAAGAGCAAGGCATCAGAAGTTCTTAGCGGGAGGCACACAGGAGTTCAGAGATGAGGGTGGCCCCGTCCTCCATGCTTCTGCCTGCCCCAGCAGACCAGCCACGCTCCCACGAAACCTAATGCCAAGTCACAACGCCTGCCTCATTCGCTTCACTGCGTCTCGTCACATGGGCATTTTACCATCTGACATCATCACATGAAGAAGGGTGAGGACAGTATAAGATACTTGGAGAGACGCAGCACATTCACATAGCTTTTATCATAGCATCTTATCATAATCATTCTATTCTATTATTAATTATTGTTGTTCATCTCTCACTGTGCCTAATTTCTAAACTTAGCCTTATCATAGGTATGCATGTATAGGAAAACACAGAGTATATACAGGTTTTGGTGCCACTTGCCATTTTAGGCATCCACTGGGGGTCTTGGAACAGATCCTCGGCGGATAAGGGAAGGCCACTGTTTTGCAGCCTGTGGGCACTCGGCTAGGGAAGCTTATAACATGAAAACAAACAAAACAAAACAAAAAGGCTTTGCCTCCTTTCCTTCATAATGAAATGCTGACACAACCTTAATTATAGTGTTTTTGGACCGCGGCTTCACCATATGCGACCGAGGACCATAAATATGTTATGTATTGGTTCTTAGGGGGAAAAAAGGTAGAATATAGTCTTTGTAAAAATCATATTTTTATGAGCCTGCTGAAGAGTAGCTGAATGTTGAATCAAATCACGAATTCTCAAGACCATCGTAATCAGAGTAGGCAAAGTATATATTTGCTCAGGGAAACATCTGTTAAGAAATTTCTCCTGAGTCTCATCAGTAGCTGGCAAGCTTTACTGCTTTAACTATGTTTTCATTATTGGCCTGTCTGCAGAATAGTTTTACACTGGTTGTCCTTCTATCATTAATTCACTAGTAAAGAAATAACCTTGTTAATGGCCTGCCATGGCTGATAATGCTCACAACAGAATTTGAATTAAAAAAACCACTCACTGATGTGTATTTTACTCCACTGGACTCTCGAATTTTATATGCAGGCAAAGAGCTTTAAGAAGGATATAAATAGTAAGTTATGAAATGAGTATGAATCAACTAACGGGGTTTACATTTACAACTCAGCTACTTCCGGAGTATTCGAGAAGCTGGGTCTTTATGATGCTCTGTTCACAGGGATCATGCCATCACTTCTAATACTTCTTGGTGAAATTACTGAAATTGCTTAAATTGTATGCATAAAGAAATCTGTTTTAGTCCAAAAGAGGCACATTCCAGCAAAATATATTTTCATCAAATTATCAAGCCAGTTATAGGAAATAAAGCATTTTCTAAAGGAAAAAAAATGGAGAAAAACCGGAAAATCACCCTCTCTGACACATTTATCTCACAGATGTAGCCCACGTGTAATATAGCCAATGAAATACTATCTGAACAGACCCACAAATTTTTTGCATTATATTTTACAGTTGATTTGCAGGCAAATTAATTTTTTTAATTGTGATAAGAGTACTTAATATGAGATTTACCCTCATCACAAATTATTTTTATTTTTTTCAAGTTGCTTTATTTTGAGAGAGTAGGAGGGAGAGAGAGAATTTCAAGCAGGCTCCATGCTGTCAGCACAGAGCCTGATGCGGGACTTGAACCCACGAACCATGAGATCATGACGTGAGGGGAAACCAAGAGTCAGATGTGCAACTGACTAAGCCACCCAGACGCCCCTAGATTTACCCGCTTCACAAATTTCTAAGTACCCAATACAGTATTGTTAACTGTAGGCACTACCCTGTAGGCCAGATCTCTAGAACTTATTCATCTTGTATAAACGAAAATTTTTCTAATTTTTTAAAAATGTTTTTATTTATTTTTGAGACAGAGAGAGACAGAGCATGAGCAGGGGAGGGGCAGAGAGAGAGGGGGACACAGAATCTGAAGCAGACTCCAGGCTCTGAGCTGTCAGCACAGGGCCGGACATGGGGCTCGAACTCACAGACCGTGAGATCATGACCTGAGCTGAAGTTGGACGCTTAACCGACTGAGCCACCCAGGTGCCCCTTGTATAAATGAAACTTTATACTTGTTGAACCTCTCCAAATTTCTGCAACCCCCACACCTTTGGCAACTAGCATTGTAACCTCTGTGTCAATGACTCTGAGTATTTTAGCTGTCTCATATGAGTTGAATGATGCAGTATTTGTCCTTCTGTCACTGGCTTGTTTAATGTAGCGTAATGGCCTCTAGTTCATCCACGTTGTTGCATCTTGTAGGATTTCCTTCTTTAAGACTAAACCAATGGGGCGCCTGGTTGGCTCAGTCGGTTAAGACTAAATGATATTCCAGTGTATGTATATACCACATTGTCCTTATCCATTCATCCGTCAATGGCCATTTAGGTTGCTTCCCAGTCTTGGTTATTGTGAGTAATGCTGTGGTGACCGTGGTGGTGCAGATACCTCTTTGAGAACCTGATCTCGATTTGGAGATAGGGAGAAATTGGAACGCTCGCACACTATTGGTGGGAATGTAAAATAGTGCAGCTGCTTTGGAAACCGGTACGGGAGTGCCTCACAAAATTAAAAATAGATCCACCACAGGATCTATTTTTAATTTTGTGAGGCACTCCCGTGCATCCTGCCTCTGAGTATATAGCGAAGCAAATTATTTTTGATCTGGTACCTGCCAATACCAGATAAAAATACCACAGAATTGCTAATATAGAATAAGATCACAGCTTTCTCTAACATTTTCTCTGGTCCAAATATTGATACAATTTGGTCAAAGACAAGCAGGAACAAGAATGAAAGTAATGTACCTCGGGCGTGCCGTATCAACCTGCGGTTGCTGATGCTACTATTAAGTTTCAGTAATTGTTTAGGTCATCAATCTCTGGCAAGAACCTTTCAGAGTGCTTGATGATATCGCATGCATCAAGCTGTGCCACATTAAAAAATAATGAATCTCTGTCCAGGTAAAGCTCTGCCCTTTGGCTATCATAATGTATCACCATTTGGTTTACAAATCGGTATTCACTCGGCTAAATAGGAAAAGGGTCCATGAGATTTTACCAACAGATGAAATGTTGGCGCTAGCTAGTATCGGAACTTAGGGAGTTGGAAGTGCAAGTGGAAATCTGGAGAAAACGATCATAGTTGCCTGTAAAATAAATGACTTTGGTGAATTAAAATCACTGCGATCTGCTAGTTAAATAATGAAGATTATTTATTTAAAAGAGCATGCACTCCACAGAAAAACTCAGTTAAAACTTCCACCCTTACCTAAGCATAACTACATCATCGTACATAATTTTGGTAATTTACAAATTTCAGAGGAATGTCTTTCTAATCTTTGCTGTTGGATTCATTAAGCTGTTAGCCACAGTGTGGTCTTGTTATTCTAATTGTGGACAAGAGGCTTTTATTTTTGATAGGCAATCTGAACACACAACGGAAATGACTTCCTTTATCTCTTCTTCTGTTGATTGGTTCATAAGGCAGCTGGCTGTACGTCACTTCTATGTATCCTTCCTTATTAATCCAAGGCAGCATTTTATAAATATATTGAAGGAAATTTGTGCACTGCTTGCTACAATTCCTTTCATCTTATTTTATTTTTTTGACTTAAGTATTTTGTCCTGCATCTGTGTTTTGTATGATAGCTGTATTAATTCTGGCTCAATTACCATTTTTTTTTTTTTTGTTCAACGAACATGGTAAAACCTCCATTTTTATCAGCAAATCTCTTCAAACATAGAGAAAAGTATGGAAACAATAAAATCACCACATAAGAAAACACTGCTGAACTTTATCAGATCTTTAACAATTTGATAGATTCAGATTTAAAAAAAAAAAAAAGATTAGATAAAGAACTATAGGGTTTCAGCTATTCTCCCCAGACTGCCTCTCTTCCTTCCATTCATATCCTACTCATTAAAATGTTTGTAAATTTCATGTACACACCTATCCTATTACTGCCCAAGGATTTATGCATAAACACTGTGTAATGTTTTGTGTATTTTCAGTTATTACACAAAACACTCTGAGATTGTGAATATCATTATTTAGCTCGCCTTTTTCATTATTCCATTTTTGACTTTTCACCATGTGAACATATATATCCATGGTTCATTCGTTTTAAGGACTGTATATTATGCTATCGATGGAGTACATCACATTGAGCAGTTAGGCTTGTGTCCACTTTTTCACTGTTGTCCCACCATATGTCTACTTGCCACACCGGCTAGGGTCTCTCTAGAAGAATATATACCTAACCATTCAATTGTTGTGCATATATACAGCTTCACTAGGATACTGGCATGTTGCCCTCCAGGGTGTTTGTATAATGACACTTTGGACAGCGTATAAAAAGTGGCCCATTTTCCCACAACTTATCAGTGGTTAACATCAAATATTTTCAACTTGTCAATCTGATGGATGTGAAGTAATATTTTAGTATTGTTTTTCATTTCCCTACTTAGAAATGAGTTGGAGTATCTTTTCATAGATTCGTTGGACATCAGTTTGTCATTGGATTACATATTCATATCCTTTTCTCACTTTTTTGGTTGGTTGACTATTTTCGTATAAGGAGCTCTTTATGTATTTTATAACTAATCATTGTCAGTTACGTGAATTGCAAATAGTCTTTCCTAGTACCTGGTCTTTATTTATTTTTTTTTAAGGTTTATTTATTTATTTTTTGTGTGAGAGAGACCCCAAGCAGGTTCTGTGCTGTCAGTGCAGAGTCCAACGTGGGGCTCAAACTCATGAACTGTGAGATCATGACCTGACCCGAAATCAAGAGTTGGAGGTCTAACTGACTGAGCCACCCAAGCTCCCTGGTAACCATTCATGTATGGTCTCTATAGTTGAAGGGTGAGAAATTTGATGCATTCAAATTCATCAGTCTTCCCTTGTATGTTTTGAGCTTTTGAATCACGTTTAAGAAATCTTTTCCTACCTTGTAGCCATAAAGATATTCTATTATGTCTTCTTTCAAAAGCTTTGCAGATTAGGTCTTTCATTCACTTAGAATGGATTATAAGGTATATCTCTTATTTTAATTATGTATGACAAAATCTGTTCTCACAGTAACATTTATTGAAGAACATCCTCTTCACTTAGTTTTAATGTTCCTTATGTCGCGCATCAAGTTTTTAAATATTCATGGGCCTGTTTTGTCCACTCAATTGTTCTTACTTTGTTTTTAAAATGAATTTTGTTTCATTGCTCTCCCTTGTATCAACTTTTATAATAAACCCACTGGAATTTTGCTTGGAATTGAGTTGAAATTAGTAATTAGTTTGAAAGAAATTATATTTTTATTATACTGTGGCTTCAACAATGAGCATGATTTATTTCCATTTACACAAGTCGTTATTTATATTATTCAGCATGGCATTATAATTTCTGTTAGGTTTATTCCTAGTTACTAGAGTTGCATGGAGATTTTGTTTGGCTTTGATATTTGGCCCAAACCAGATATTTAGTGTAGCTTCAACCTTGGTCTTTAGAACATTCAGTAGCTGCAAGCCAACTACAGTGTAATTTCTGGCATCCCTGAACTTGAGTGTGACCAAGAATTCTGTGATCTCAAAGGTTTCTTTCATATTTAAACAGAGTTACAACATCAGTAATACATTTAAGACATGTTATTTGGATTTACTGTGAATATCTGAATGTTCATTTACAAATATGTGTAAATATTCTAGATGTTATCTGGAGCAAAATTCTCCTTATGTTGTTTTTGTGGTGAAAATATGTTATTTTGAAATGAAAATATTTACTATTGCAAAAGTATAATGCTGTAGCAACTAAGAATAACTAAAATGTTAATATCATGAAAAGAACTATTATAAGCTTTCAAATAGCTAAATATGCAAAATAATAAAGCTGATGACTAGATTAGAATCTGAGAATGAAATTGGAACATTAACAGAGCATATCTGAGTTACGTAAGAAAGAGTATTCAATACTTTTTGAACCAACAAAGGCTTATACAATTTAAACAATATAATTCAGAATGGTAGAAACTATAATTCTAATCTTTGTGCAATTTGTTCAGTGTACGGCATCCAAAAACTTAAATGAAGGAAACTAAGAACTCTAACTTGTAGATGTTTAATGTCCCTTTAAGGACGTTTTTTTCTCCTTAAGCAACTGTCATAGAAATGAACGCCCTTTTAATGGCATAGGTGGCCCATGCAGTGACTGACAAACACCCTAACAGATGAAATTACGGAGATATAATCTCTCCTGCATTATGAAATTTAAAAAATAATTTTGACCACAAACCTTTCAAGTAACAAAATTGTAGTAAAATTTGTATTTTTTAAATCAAATTTCAGATTTATGCTCGTATTCTAGAAGCTCATCTGTGGTAGTCATATTTGGCTTTGTCTCCACTGTGGTTATATACCGATTTTAACATTAGGGCACTTGATCTCTGACCAAAATGTGCATTTGATGCACCTTTGCAAGATGCTAGAAGTAGTATTTGATAGTACCTACTAGTGCTAGATGTGTTGAATGTAATGGTTAATATAATCTTATTTCTTTTAATTTTATTTCTAATTGCCTATTATTAGGGTATTATTGAATATTATATTCATCTTTTATCTACGAAATTTGATGAGCTCGTTAATTCAAAGAGTATGTAGATTCTTGATTTTTCGGTGTGAAAAACAATATTGCCTGCAATGAAAGACCGACTTGTCTCTTTCTTTTTAAGTTTTACATGCATGCTTTATTTTCCATATCCAGTTGGAGAAATGGCAACAGAGAACGCCTTTCCCTTGTTCCTATCCCTATGGGAATTTAAACGTTTCTGCCTATATAAATGATGATTTTTGAGATAATGCCTTTTATCGGCTTAGGCAGAATACTCTTTTACTTCTACATTGCTAAATTTTTGTTTGTTTTTGTCATGAATGAGTATTGATTTTGGTGAACGCTGTTTTAGTATCTACTGAAGTAAAAAGATCTCTCCTTTGATCAGTTACTATAGTTTATTGAATTTACCTATTTTTTTTATGTTGAAACATCCTTAAAATTTAGGAAATAGCCTATTAGTTACTATATATATATATATGTATATATATATATATATATATATATATGCTTACTGAATTCAATATAATAATATTTTAATTAGAATCTCTCTGTGTTCACAAAGGAGCTTTGTCTAAAATGTTCCCTATTTTTGTATTGTCTTTGTCTACTTTGAACATCAAGTTAATATTGGCCTAATTGTTTTATTGTTTTGTGGAGGACCTTTAACTCATTTTTTTTTTTTTTTATTCTCTGAACAATAGGTATAGATCACAACTTATTTGTCTTTTGAAGGCTTGGGAAAAACTTCTTATAAAACTGTCTAGATTTTTTTGGTTATAGTTTTTATGGGGGATAAAGCACTATTTTTGATAGCCTTCAGTGATAATGGTTATTACTCCTTCACCTTTTCAATTTCATACATAAAAAATGGTGATTTATATATTTACTAGAAAGTTATCACTGCTGTTTATGTTTTCCAATGTATTCCCATGACACTGTTCCTAGTATTGCCTTAGAATTAAAAAAAAAATCTAATGTGTCTATAGTTACATTCCCTTTTATTGCTGATAATAATTTGGTCTCTCCTTCTGTAATAAGTATTGCTGGGAAAAAAATATTTATTTATTTTTGTCAAAAATCCCGATACTGGCTTTATTGATTGTCGTCACAGAATATGTTCTCTTTGACATCTGTTGAGAATTTTTGTGATATTGTGAGATTAAACATTACATGTATATGTAAGAGGAATTTTTAAAAAACCATTCTCAGAGTTCCTTGGAAAAGTGGTTGGTTCCATGGCTGGGGCAGGGAAAATGAAAGATGATTCTGGGACTTTCTCTTGTCAGAAAGTAAGAAAGTTCTTAAAAGAAGAGTAAGGGCCTGTTGAAAGGGCAAAGGAACTTGAAGAGGTCCCAATAACTCGAGGTATAAGAATTTGGGAAACAACATAAATAATAATAGTGACTAGATTTTAACCCTAGTAGAATAAAGAGATATCTGCAAGCCCACACTAATATAAACAAATAAATACATAGATGGGAAGAAGGAATGGCTCTCTCTTACAAAAAAAAAAAAAAATCCAATAGTAAATGTGTGAGAGAGGGAAACGTCTTGCCATTAGAATACTACAGTAAACATGATTGCAGGCAAGATTCACCAATGTGGGCTCAAAACACCAGGTAAAACTGCGGAGAAACAGGATACTTGCTTAGTTTCAAAGTATCTCCCTTAAGACACTTCATTAAAAAGGACGAAATTATAACTTGAGAGCGAAGAAGCCTGTCAGACACCAGGTGAATTGAAGTTAACGTCCGCAGTAATGAGACGTACGGGCATTATGTACTCCCTGATAAGATGTACTGAAAGGGGCGCGGCCTAACTGTGATATTCTTGCCCCAAATGCATGACCTCTATCTAATTATGAGAAAACATCAGACAAACCCAAACCGAAAGATCTTCCATGAAGTAATGAACTGGTACTCTCCCAAAGTGTGGTGTTCAGGAAAGACAATCAGAGGCTGAGACACCATCACAGACTGAGGACTAGGGAGAAATTCGGACTAAATGTGGATTCCTGGATCGGACAGGAAACCTGGACATGAGTGGGAAAACTGGTGAAATCCAAATAGAATCTTTAATTGTGCTGTGCTGATGCTAAGTCCTCAGTTTTACTAGTTATACTATGTTTAGGTAAGATGTTAACATAAAAGAAAGTTTTGTAAAGGCTATCTGGAACTCTTGGTGCTATGTCTACAATATTTTTGTTTAAAATTTGAAGATAAAAACTTCAGAAAAGAATACATATTTTATGTTTCTTGTATGCAGGATTTATGCATATGTACCAGAAAAGACTTATTTTTGTAGCACAAATCCTTACTCAGTTCAGTTTCTGTTATAGCTGTATGAAAATCAGCCACTATTACGGTGGGATTACCAGTTCTGTTAACAATTATTTGTTTCTTTTTATGTATTTTGAGGTTGTGTGGTCAGGGGCATAGAAGCCCAGAGTTTTTCTGTTTCATGGAGGATTCTGTGTTCCTTTTATCCCCATTAATGACATTTGCCTTTAATGTTATTTTGTCTAATTTTAATATTACTAGAACATCTTATGCTTAATCATTATTTGCACAGTGTACTTTTCCCATTCTTTGATTTTCACCTTTTCTGTTTTTGATCTTTGTATATTTCTGGCAAGGAGATTACAGATAGACTAGAAAATACAGTCACAATTTTTATCTTTTCATGTAAAACTTTAACCCACTAATATTTATTATAATCACTGACATATCTTGGTCTTGTAAGAATATTTTATTTTGTGTTTAATATCCATGGTAGTGTTCAAGATCTCTTCTCCCTTTCTTCTGAATGAACAGACTTCTTAGCTAGGCACATGGCTGACTGCAATAAATTATCACACATCCTAGCCATTCTGGAGGTAAGCGTGAGTATGTGGCTAAATTTTGGCCGGTGGGATATAATGTATATTAGCCTCCCAGAGTCTTCCTTAGAAGACAATGGGGGATGTCTTTTCCTCTTCTTTGTCCCTTCCATCATTATTGTGCCTGATATAAGGATGCTTCCTTAGACCATGAGGTTGAAGACCATCCCCCACCCAGGGATGGCAGACTGGTGAGTTGGAAAGTCTCTCAGGATAGCATTGAATTGAGTAACCATACCAGCTCTGGACTTCTTTAGACATTTACATGATTAACATAAGCACAAATCAATATGTGTAGGGTGTGTGTGTGTGTGTGTGTGTGTGTGTGTGTGTGTTTCCTATAGCTGCATCTAGTCTTAACATACACACCATTTCTCCCATAATTTTTCTCCTTCTGTGACTTTTATTTGGGTTGATAATTTTCTACACTCTCTTCTTTTTTCTCTGTATGCATGGAGAAGACTATAGATGTTATCCTTTCTTTAGCAAACATACTTCGTTATATATTTTTAAATACAGTCAAAAGTTATTTCTATCTTCTCTGAAGCAAGATGCAGTCCATATTACAGTCAGATAGGCAATGAATTTCTCTGTCCCCATTTTTATTATTATCCAGACTCAGTGGTGACCAACGGAACTCTCTGTTATGATACAAATGTTCTGTGTCTGAACAAACGTGGTAGCCATATACGGCTACTGAGCACTTGAAAGGTGTTTAGTATGACTGAAGAGATGAATTTAAAATTTTACCTAATTTAAATCTGTTTGACATTAAATTTTAATAGCCACAGTTAGCTAGGAGCTAAACTATAGGACTACGCATGTAGAGTTTTAATTTTTGTTGTATCTCTATCATTTAAACAAGGATGGACCAGGACATATCTAAGCTGTACTTCCTGTCTGGGAGTCCTGTCTCTCTCTTCACCTATGACACTTTCAGGGTCTTCCTTAAATCCCATTATCATTCATTAATTACCCTCCCATCCTCACGGAGTCACAAACTATTCTTTCTCAAATCATCCAATCTAAACCCTTTATTTGACAGATGGGAAGAAAAGTAAGAGGAAAATTAAAGTGAATTCATTTTATGTGACATTTCATATTCTGTCCTGGTTACCACTGACTTTTAAAAAGTTATTTTCAACATACTTGTCTAATATGACTACATTAAATATTGCTTGTAATAACTGTTGATTAAAGATGAGAAATATTCTTTCTTATATTGAGAATTTTTTTATAGTATGTTATTCTACAAGTCCAATAGGCATGCTAAAATGTACCATATATTAATGGTGGTCATATGTAAATCTTCATTTGAGAATATTAAAATAGTAAAGTGAATGAACACCCTTCTCAACATAAGTCTAAATTGCTCTTATAAATACAAATGTTAGTAGATATCCTATAACTGCAGTTGCATTGTTTGAGTTTGATATGATAATCTGGCATAAAATACTGTAACATCCAATTTAGGAGGAAAAAAACCAGGCAAGATATATTCCAACTCTAAAGATTTAGTTTACCTTGTTCATTACTAGTCTCATTAAAATAATGAATAATATGACATAGACCTTAGGAACATGAGCAACAGTGAAACGACTGAAAAGTTACCATCTTTTTGTGGGAGGGTACATAAAGGTTTATGTCTAAGCATCCTGAGATGCCGACAAAGAAACTTCTTTTGGGCAGGGGAAAGTGCTGCCTGGTAATTTTACATTTTTAAAAAAGTAAGAAGTAAGGTTTTTAAAAATTTAAATCTCATTAGACTAGAACAGAAATCGAGAGCTCTAAGAGACGTTAGAAATGATCAAATCCAATCCCTTTGCAAGTAATGACACTGAATTTTAAGGAAGTTAACTAACTTCCCTTAGAAAACACAGCAAAGTAGCCAGAGTCAGAAGTACAACTGAGGTCCGCCGTTGCCTGTCAAGTACGTTTTCCACGGACGAGGCTGTGTCGCTGGATGTCATGTTCGTTGAGAATGTCGTTAAGGGATCTGAGACGGTACATGTACTACGAGATTTATTCTACAGGAAAGCTCAAGTGACCTTTTGCTTCCTTTGTAGAACAGAATGCAGGGTGTCACTTCTCTGCATCGCCATTCCTATGGGCTGACTGAACTTCCTGCTGCCACTCATCCAAGATAAAAGGGGTATCATTAACGAAATGCCTCTACCTCAACTTTTCCCGCTACTTCCTTCCCCCCCACCTTTCTGCGTTAATGTTAATACCCTTTTCTCTCCATCGTTTGGCAGTCATTATCAGCCAGCAGAGAATTTTTCCTCGCGAGAGGGCTTTATTTGTTCAGTGAGATTTCGTCAGCATCTACCACTGACCAGAAACCATGTAAAATAAAAATGGAGTGATCCGTGACCTTTTTGTGGTAAAAGTAATGCTGATATATTCTTTTTTTAAAAAAAATGTTTATTTACTTATTTTTATTTTGAGAGACAGAGAGAGAGAGAGAAAGTGTGTGTGTGTGTTTGTGTGTGTAAGCAGGGTAGGCCAGAGAGAGAGGGAGAGAGAATCCCAAGCAGCCTCCATGCTGCCAGGGCAGAGCCTGATGCAGGGCTCAATCTCCCAAACTGTGACATCACGACGTGAGCCGAAACCAAGAGTCGGACGCTCAACCCACTGAGTCACCCAGATGCCACTGGCACGTTCTTTATGTGTGCAGCAAACAGGATGTCTAGGGACACAGAGTAATAAATCGAACTAATCACAAAGATCTTGGGGCACCTGGGTGGCTCAGCCAGTTGAGCGTCCGACTTCGGCTCAGGTCACCATCTCACGGATCATGGGTTCAAGCCCCACGTCAGGGTCTGTGCTGACAGCTCAGAGCCTGGAGCCTGCTTTAGAGTCTGTGTCTCCCTCTCTCTCTGCCCCTCCCCTGCTATACTCTCTCTCTCTCTGTCTCTCAAAATATAAATAAATGTTAAAAAAAAAAGACACAAAGATCTTAAGTGAGAAAAGTATTGATTGGCGGGGCAGATGAAAGCCATTGATAACCTCCATCATTAAAGACTGAGGTAGAAGGAGGCATGACTTCTGACGAAGTTACAGGGCTGGTGCTGGGTGCTCAGCTAAGAGTCAAACCTGAACGTAGGAGGCACCTGATGGCTTCTAAGAGTAAAGTGGCCCGAGAATTGGATGTCTCCCTGCACATGAGGAACAGTTTAAATGGCAGGGACCAGTGAGTGACCTAAAAATGGATTTGGTCAGAGGAAGCCATTTGGAGTTAAGATCCCAAGGATGATAAGATGATTGATCAGTTTTCTCCAGGAGAACAGAACCAAGAAGGTATGCATCTGTAGACAGATGATAGATGATAGATGATAGATAGATAACACTATGGACTGAATTGTGTCCCTCCCACATTTATAGGACCAAGCCCTAACTTCCAAGATGACGATACTTAGGGATGGGATTTGGGGAGGTAACTGGGTTTGTTTGTTTGTTTGTTTGTTTATTACTGTTTATTTTTGAGAAACAGAGAGAGACAGAGTGTGAGCAGGGGAGGGGCAGAGAGAGAGAGGGAGACACAGACGCTGAAGCAGGCTCTAGGCTCTGAGCTGTTCAGCACAGGGCCCAACGTGTGGCTGAACCCACGGACTGTGAGATCATGACCTAGGCCAAAGTTGGATGCCTAACCAACTGAGCCACCTAGGCGCCCCGGTAACTGAGTTTAACTGAGGTCATGAGGGTAGGGTCTTCAAGATGGGATTAGCGCCTTGAAACAGAGGAGACAATAGACGGTTTGCTTCCTCTTCCCCTCTCATATGAGGGCAACTGGGAGTCAGTGACCCCGGACTTTTCAGCCTCCAGAACCGTGAGAAATAAATTGCTGTTGGTTAAGCCATCCAGTCGAAGACATTTGGTTATGATAGTGAGAGCACACTGAGTGAGTGAGACATTGAGAGAGAAAGTGATTGACTGATTTAGGAACTGTACGATACTGTGAGGTCTTGCAAATCTGAATTATGCACAGGAGGCCAAACAGGCTGAAAACTACCGCAAGGGTTGATGTCCCTGTCTTGAGTTTGAAGTCCAAAGGGTAAGGGGGCAGGCTAGTAGCTCAAGCAGAACTGGGTGCTGCAGTCTTGAGGCAGAAACCAGGGATGGAGTGTGGAAATGAAAACAACAATGTGCCTTCGCTCAGGTCATGATCTTGAGGTTATGCCTTGGGCTCTGGGCAGACAGCTGACAGGGCGGAATCTGCTCGGGATTCTCTCTCTCCCTTGCTGCCTGCCCTGCCCCCCGCTTGTGCTTTTGCTCTCTCAAAATAAATAAAGAAACTAATAATAATAATAATGATAATAATAAAAACTACCTTTGGAATTGATGGCGAATGCCTGGAGACACCCTATTGGGTGATTCATCCCGAGAAGTCACCCACTTGGTGGTGACAGTAGGTGGGTGATTTAAGTATTATACCTTCCTCATTCTTACAATATATTCACAATCTTCTTGAATTTCCTCTCTTTGATGGCCCAGGATGTAACATGAACAGCGCATACCTGATAGTATTTTCAATGTGTTTTCTTTCGGCTTAGTAACTCTGCTGTATTTTTTCCTTTGCCATCACAATATTTAATACTGTCATATAACTTTTTCTTTGTGTCCCTTTCTTGAAAATACATTTACTATTGCCAATACCACTGTCATTTCACATTTACTGTGTGGTTAGGAAATATCATGGTATTACATGCTATTAGCATCATGTTCCCATTATCTACCTCTGATTTTTAAAAAAAAAGTTTTAATGTTTTTTTAAAATTTATTTTTGGAGGCGAAACAGACAGAGCATGAGCAGAGGAGGGTCAGAGAGAGAGGGAGACACAGAATCTGAAGCAGGCTCCAAGCTCTGAGATGTCAGCACAGAGCCCAACGTGGGGCTCGATCTCATGAACTGTGAGATCATGACCTGAGCCGAAGTCGGGCACTCAACCAACTGAGCCACCCAAGTGCCCCATCTTTGATTTTAAAGGGAATTAGCTTTATTATCTGTATTATAAAATCTAAAAAAACAAAAGCAATGCGCAGAAGGTTATGCAGAGGGAGCCCCTGCTTCGTATTTGCAAATCCATAGATACGGCATATGCATTTATCTGTAGCGCGAACATAATTAAGCTGGGCGGAAGCCATTCATTGTACCACGGTAATACTCATTCTGCATTTAAACACAGAGAGACCCTTGGCCCCGATTCCAAGATGACAATAGCCTTCCTTGAGAAAAAATATAAAAGTTAATCCAAAAGAAATATTGACGTAAAAAATTAAGTCTGCAAATCTTATCCATAAAAAATATAAAATTAAATTGTGTTCAGAGCAACAAAGAAACACAGTATTACTATTAAAATGCTGCCACTTACAAAAAATTTTAACGTTTATTTTATTTTTGAGAGAGACAGAGACAGAACGTAAGTAGGGAGGGGGAGAGAGAGAGGGAGACAGAGAGTTGGAAACATGCTCCAGGCTCTGAGCTGTCAACATGGAGCCCAATGCAGGGCTCGAACTAGGGAACGGTGAGATCGTGACCTAGGCTAAAGTCCAACACTTAACCAATTGAGCCACTCAGGTGTCCCAAAATGCTGCCACTATTATACTGTATATATGTTTTAATAAAATGTAGCAATTCAACCAATCAACAGTACGTTCCCATCAGCTCTACCGATGAAAGAATCCAGTCAAGCTTTGTACATTTTCACTTTACAGATTATTTTATAAATACTGGTTTAAACGTTCATGAAACCAGAGGATTTTTGTTTTTCAAACATACCTACTGGATAGTACACTAACATTTGTACTCAAAGGAAAATAGGGTCAGTATACTTTATGCAACTCCAGTCTGTAAAGGGAAAAAACAACCGCTCACGGATTGTTTGATTGCAAGTGGACTTTACAGGGTATCAGCTAGGAATTCCGTACACGTCTCGCTCTCTGCCTGTTTAACCTCCACCTTCTGGGGCTCCAGTACATGAAGTCAAAGAAATGCAGGTACCACCCAGCAGAAGCTCCTTTGGAACCTTTTTCAATGCCCCCTGCCCCCAATTCTTTGGATTACATTAAGTATATTGCTTGCATCTATGCAGAGCACTTTAAAGAAATTACACTCCTCTCCCACTTGATACACTTTTAGAGCGCTATAATGAATTAGTCCTCTGGTACTTCAAATGTATCTGGAAAGTTTTATATGCTGTATTTATGGCAGATCTTCCTGGGCATTGGAAAAGTATATCCAAGTAACTTTAAAACCTTCCTTCGAAATTCTCTTGTATCCATCAAGTAAATGACTAAATTAGCAGATAAATACATTACACCGCTGCCTCTGTGCCTATATCACTAGAAGCAAATGGGCAGAAATGACTAATTCATGCCCTGAGATGTCTGATCGGCCAATAATAGAGATAACGGATAATGTGACTCTAAATTCAAATTCACCTCAATTGCTTTCCGGTGGCACGGTTTTCCTTTTATATTTATAAAGCCTATTTGTGATAGATAAAGCAATTGGAGATGGGGATGTATCTCCAGGACACATTAGAAAGTTGCCTTCGTTTTCTTTTCATGGACGACTTAGCATTTTGAAAGCATTTGCCTGCTTTTCCTCTGTGTCCCTTGTCAACATTTGGAGACAGCCAGGGTGCACTGCCATTTCTCTTACTTAATAAGTGTACTTCTGAGTATTTCAGCATTTTCTCATCAAGCAAGTGTAAATGTTAACAGCAGCTCGGCTGCCGAGCGGCAATGAGTTGCAGGATTTATCTGGATGGAAATATCAGAGTGTGCGTAATGGCTGTTGATATTTCCCCTAATGTTTTCCTTAAGAAAATATTAAAAGTGAGAGGCACAAGTTGTAACATTTGATTTCCTTATGTGTCAAAGTTATTCTTTGGGCGATAATTACCACATTTATTTGCACTTCACGTGTACAGCATGTCTTTCTTCTTTAGTGACACAAAGTGCCAACTGCTCGCTCTGAGTTTAAAAATTAACTTCTAGTTTCGTATTCTTGAGATGAGGGTTCTTTCAAAGGTTTTGTAATATTTATTCAAATTATAAATAGATTGAGATATATTGACTCTGAATTGACCAAATCAATTTCTGTCTTCTAACTCGTGCCACGGTATAATTATCCCTCATTTCATTTTCATTGTGTTCTTATTTTTGTGCACATGGCCATCAAAGATCACTTACGGATCCATCTTGTATAATAGTAACGTTGCGTGAAGAGCTATCCACCGAGTGACTTCGAAAGAGAGCCATAATTTAGGTTAGGAAGAAGGAAATTGCACAGTGCCCTAATGTCGCGGGAGGTAACTTAGCAGTAATCATTGAGTATAGCTGACAGGCATTAATTAGATATTGTTCATGTAACAATCAGAACTATTAAAAATGTAAGTGACAAAACTCCATGCAAATCGCCTTAAGCATATATTGGAAAAGGGATGTTTCACAGGCTGAGAAAGTCGGGAGGACGAGAGACATCAGGTGTGGCTGGACCATCTCAGGCAAGGTCTGTACACTGCCTATTGCCATTTCTAAGTCCTGCCTCGTCCCTCTGGCTTGATTATCAGGCTGTAACCATCGCCCCCCAAGAGCATCAGACTCCCATCACTCTTGCTGCTAGCGCTTGCCTTTGAAACTAGCACATCTCTTTCCTCCCCATTAGGAAAACCCTTAGCTTGATCTTCATTGGCCTGGGTTAGGAGATAAACTCAATCTTGAATTGATCTCTAGGGACGGGGCTGTGTGGTTAAGTCAAACCTAGGTCAGATGCCCTTACCTGATGCTATGGGTTGGGTAAGACTTACCTAAACCACGTGCACCCAGTGGGGACAAAAGCCTAAATTAGCACCCGATATTATGTGCTGCCTGACATCTGAAACCAGATGGGCCTCGAAGAGCTGAACCACAAGATCCCGCCTGGTGCTGCCCTGCGGGTAAGGCCTCAGTCAAACAATGCTTCTTGTCAGGGAGACCAGGGACAGTTCCTGCTAATCTCCCAGTGGTGGCCTGCCAGCCTGTTTTTATTTAATTTATTCAAACGAGCTAATCACATCCTCCTGCAAGAAATGAAAGGGCACTCCACCCTCTTTTTTTTTTTTTTAATGTTTATTCACTTTTTTGGGGGGGCAGGCAGGGACAGAGAGGGAGACAAAGAATCCCAAGCAGGCTCCCTGCTGTCAGCACAGAGCCCGACGCGGGGCCCGAACCCGTGAACCATGGGATCATGACCTGAGCTAAGTTGGTCGCCCAACCGACTGAGCCACCCAGGCGCTCCTGCACTCTACCCTCTTGATATGACAAAGCCTGCCTCCTACTGTCCCTGGTTCTTCACTCTCTTCTCCGCGTGGCCTTGTGTGGCCTGCCATGTCCTCTTCCAGATGACTGCAGATATGCGATCAAAAAATGCCAAGCTCCTCTGTCCGGTGTCACGTCTCATGTCTCCAGCCATCCCCATAACCCGAAGGTGGGAATCCTTCCTCACCGATGGGGGTGAATGAGAGGTGGTTAAAGCAGAGGTGCACTTCTGAACATTAGGGGTTAAATCCGCATAAAGACGGATGAAAGCGGGGTGAGTCCGTACATCACTGAAGTTAATAAGTTCATTTCAGTTTAAATCCACAATTTATTTTATTTTTTTTTTTATTTTTTTTTTTTAAATTTTTTTTTTCAACGTTTATTTATTTTTGGGACAGAGAGAGACAGAGCATGAACGGGCGAGGGGCAGAGAGAGAGGGAGACACAGAATCGGAAACAGGCTCCAGGCTCCGAGCCATCAGCCCAGAGCCTGACGCGGGGCTCGAACTCACGGACCGCGAGATCGTGACCTGGCTGAAGTCGGACGCTTAACCGACTGCGCCACCCAGGCGCCCCTAAATCCACAATTTAATTCAAGGAATATTCTCTGCATCTTTAGAATTCTTGGTAGGAAGAGAGAACAAAATGAATAAATTTTCCTAGAGAATTTGGGTATACTTGGGAGTAATATCATTTCAGCTTAGAACCCCTTACCTGGGGCAGGAGGTCAGGATTATAGGGTAAGGAGAACAAGGACTGATTTTTCTAGCTGAGGAAGCACTGTGTGGTTTTCTTTTTTTGGAAATCCACTATACTCATTAGCATTTTTAAGGCTCTGATAAGTCCTGTAGTAAAAATAATCTTATTTTATATCAAGACTTTCTCGGGCATATTTGACAGAGAAGGCATTTTTCGTATCATCTATTAATATTTAACGGAATAGTTTAATAGGATTTAAGACTTTTAGGGAATGCTGAAATATTCTTCAACTATGACAAATTATATTTTGTAGAGTTTGTTTAGAATACCGTGGGTGTACCTTAAATCTTAATAATACTACAGGATGTAGACATTACAAGTGGATATGGTAAAACATCTGAGATCCATTTCTGTGGTCCTATCCTTCAGAGAAGGAAGATTACATGCAGACATCTTGAATCAAGTCAACTATCTGAGTTAGACTTTTTCATTCATTTCTCTAGATTAAATCCTTTAAAGGGCATTTCTTCCTTACAATAATTTTGGAATGTAAATCCAATTCTTATAAAACCAGAAAAATTATCAAGAGCATTGTGTCTGCTTTTATCATAAATCCTAGGGGAGAAATAAGATTAAGTTGAAGCTTCTTGACCTAAAATACCAACATATTTTAAAAGACAAATATTTCCACTACTGATCTTTTTTTTTTTTTTTGAGAAAACTATGAAAAAACACCCACTTCTAATATTTGTCTTCTGTGGTCTTTACCACATATCCTTCTGGAAGAGTATATTAAAAAATAACATATGAAGCAAGCTGTGATAAATGGTTCATATGAATTTTCTTCACATTTCTTATTACACAACAAAGAATCAGTCATGCCAGGAACAACAACAACCCACAACCCATGAGTAAGTAGTTCAGATTTGTCGTGATTTTAAGTATATTTCAACTTTTTTTTTTTTTTTTAGAGCGGGCCAACTGATGACTATGTCAATACTCATATTATCTTTGTTTTCTTTAATATGCACTATGTAATTAGCAGAATTTGGGGGGAATCTTTTCCAGGAAGAATATGACTGGTTGGCTTGACGGGGATGGTTTTACTTCTGACAATAAAGGCAATCATGATGGAGAAATACTGAACCAATGTAATTATTGTTATTTTGAAACAGTTACGTTAAAATGAGTAAAGGGGGGAAGGAGTCTATTTTTAAGTCTTATAAAAGACATAATCACAAACATTTCGATGATTTAAAAGTAAAATATCTTAGATGGAATGGAGATTAATTGTATTCATTAGCATAGAATTCTAACAGAGGGGCAACATATGGGGACCTGGGGGATGTTTCATCTTTGAGACTGAAGTCTTCCAAATGCCTAAATTTCATAACGTTCTGCTGGGTCCAGAAAATTTATTTTTCATACCTATTCCATTATTTATTTTATTTTATTTTATTTTATTTTATTTTATTTTATTTTATTTTATTTTATTATTTTATTTTATGTTATATGTTATATATTATATATTATATACATTATATTTATTATATTTTATATTATTTTATTTTATTTTGTTTTATTTTATTTTATCTTGTATTTAAAAAAGTGTTTATTTTTGAGAGAGCACATGGCGGAGGGGCAGACAGAGGGAGACAGGGAATCTGAAGCAGGGTCAGTTTGTGAGTCCGGGCCCCATGTCAGTGCAGAGCCCAAGGAGGAGCCTGAACTCACAAAGTGTCAGACCATGACCTGAGCCGAAATCAAGAGTCAGATGCTTAATCGACTGGGCCACCCAGACACCCCTAATATTTTTAAAATCAAACGTGTTTGAATCTTCTCCGCTTCTACACTGACAATATAGAAGTAAGTAAGCTATGGTTACAGATCAAGGGGCATATTTAAAAATTCCCATGATTTTACTTCTCTCCTAGACAGTTATTTTTGAGTTTATATACATGATACAAAATCAAATCCCCTTGAAATATAGGTGGATGACCAACTCTGTATTGATAATTTCGCACCACTGGGAAGAGTGGTGTGTGTGTGTGTGTGTGTGTGTGTGTGTGTGTGTGTGAAGTCCCTAATCCTTGACAAGGAAAGCACGGGTGTTCAGGTATAGGTTGCCACATTTCTTAGTACTCCACAGTTGTAAACACGTGACGATCTGTGTCTTGTCACCGTCCAGCTCTTCCTTGAGACTCTTAAGCGCTGGAGAAGCAATCATACTGGAGTGCTAGCAAATTCTCTCATCGTGTACCCAAATACATACATATACATCTTTCTTATTGCTGCTGTAACAAATTGCCACAAATGCGCCCATTTCCAGTTTTATAGGTTGGAAGTCTCACTGGGCTGAGATTAACGTGTTAGTCAGGCTGTGTTCTTTCCGGAGGCTCTCAGGGAGAATTCACTTTACTTCCTTGCTTCTCGCGCTCAGAGAAGCCGCTCGCCTCTCTTTGTTCCAGGCTCCTTCTTCAACTTCGAACCGCACAGCTGTGCCTTCCACTCTCTCTCTCCGACTCTGACACTCTCTCCTTCCTCTCGTAAGAATGCTCATGATCACATTGGGCCTGCCCAGATAATCCAGGGTAACCCTCCCATCTCAAGATCCTCACCTTAATCACATCTGCAAAGTCCCTTTTGTTGAATCTAATAACATACTCACGGGAGATTACGGCACGGACATCTTTGGGGGACATTATCCTATCTCACACACACACACACGTGTGTATATATATTTATATATAATGGTATGATTCTCAGTGTACAAATTTAGGATTAAAGGAAATAGAATGTTACTGGTTTTTTTATAACTCAGGTTGTCTTTTGATCACTGATTTTCTCAGGATCTCCAAAACAATTGCAGTCACGTCAGGGCTGTGGCCATAACATGTCAAAGCCCAGGGTGGGAACGCGTGAGGGGCACCCAAGAGGGTCCCAGCTATTCAGTTCGCCCGGGTTGGCCGCCGAGATGCCCCTCATTCCTATTGGAGAAGGCACAAGGCTGAGAAGCAAGAGGTTATCTAATTCCTATGTCGCACGTAATCATCCATCCATTCACTCAATAAATATTCATTGAGTGCATTTGTGTGTGGGTCCCTGTACCCTTGGAATAGAAGACATGAATAAGGCATCATCCCTTATGCCAAAGAAACTACTGTCTAACAGTGTAGTATACTCCAGTAATGACAGTGACAGAAATGCATACTAGGTATTACGAGAGTACTGAGAGCAGGGATGTAATCTGGTTTGGGAGTGGTGTAAAATGTGGTTAGCAGAGGCTCCCAGAGTTGCTGACAGGTAAACTGAGGACTTCAAAAATGAGAAAGAGTTAGCTAGGACTATATAGGTACTGTGAGAGCCAAACCTCAGCGTTCCTGGAGGACTAGAGATATATTTTCAATTCAACTCAACAAATAACTCCTGAACTGTGACGCGTGCTAGGAGAAGGGGTGACCTACGAGAATGTTTAATATCGACACTTCCCCTTGTTAAGGGGATTAGGGAGAGCTTCTCTGAGGAAGTTACAGGCATTAAACAAGTAATTACAAGCGTGGTGAGTGTTATGGAGCACTGCTATGGTAATGCGGGGGAAAATAACTTCACCTAGTCAAGAGGGTCAGGGACTGCCACACTAAGAAACTGACGTGTAAATTGAGACCTGAGGGATAAAGAGCATTTAACAAAGGAGGAAGGGGCCAGGGAAGCAATGGAATATTCTATGCGGCAGGAGTGTAGGCGGGGAGAAGGGGGGAGACTGAGTGCAATGCTTTAGGAACCAGGTTAAGAGTTTCACCTTTATCCTAGGTATGTTGAGGAACTTCTGCTAAATTTTAAATTCGGGAATGACGTGGTCAGATTCGTATCTTTAAAAGATCCTTCTGGCCATAGAAGGGGGAGATTAGATGAGAGGTGGGGAATGGGAGAAGAGTGAAGAAGATGTTTCAGCATCCAGACAAGATTCTGGCTTGCGGTGGATGGTGTCAGTGGGTGTGGAGTGAAGGCATTTTGTTCAAGAAATATTTAGGAGATAAACTATTGACGAAGTTCTTTTGCTGAAGGCACCATGCTATATTCCGGAGCGACTGTGATGAATGACGTAATGCCTGGTGTGCAGGTGCTAAATAGTCTTCATTTGGTTCATATTTGGGACACAGAGGGGCAAGTGTCAAAGACAGGGGTCAAATCAAGGAAGTTTTACACACCATGTGTCATAAAGCAAGGGTCTCAAGTAAGGATATTCTGATGTGCTGGCATTTGCATTTTGTCATTTAGTGCCTATTTGGGAGATGTATTTGAAGGTGACAAGATTCTAGGTAAGAAATGGAAGTAACAAGACCCTTGCAGTAGTTCAGTTATGCGATGATGGGGCCTGAACCAGTAGAACATTCAGAAATCCGGCCAAAAAAATTCGTAAGTAAGAAATAGTTGGAAGGCAAAATTAGAACTGATGATTGAAGAGGTAGAGAGAGAAAATGACAAGAGTCAAATTTGACTCCCCCATTTCTATTATCAGGGACTGAGAATGACAAATGTGAACCCAGGCACAAACCAAGCGCCCCAAGACTACGTACCAATGAGTGATCAGTAGTTACCTCCTGGACTGTCCCACCAAATCAGATCCCAGGACAATCCTGCTCTGCCTTATACCTGGTTTCTCCACACGATGAGCCCAAGTTTTTATTTTTACTTAAATCCCTGATGATAATGGATTCACCATCCATTTTTGTTTTCTGATGCTTTAATATAAAGCAGGGTGTGGGGAAAACTCGGAAAGACAACGTCTTGCGAGAAAATTTGGTTTTGGCCTATGCGTTTGTTTTTGATGGTCAGTGTACTGTCATGTGTCCGAGCAAGGAATAACAGCTCCTAAATAGCTGTTTGTTTTTATAGGAAGAGCTCTCAGACAAACTGCTACCGATCACATTACAATGAAAACCGCACAAACACCCTTCCCACGGCACCATTATTCTCATATGGTCACCTCCCAGGCAAAGTGACATTCTGGGTAAAAAGAAAGAAATGCACGAAACACACGCTCTAGAGACCAACGGGCAAATAACTACAAAAGAGGTTCCAAAGCCCCAGCTCCCGCCTGTGTCATACAGTTCTGTCCTCTGGGGTTTCCAACGCTTTACTGGTTACTGCTGAATGCATTCTGTCACACACGTTGTGACACATCAAACCTTGAGGTCACAATTTTTGCCTTTATTTTATAAAAGGCGTAACTTTAATTTCATAATCATGCAATAGGTATTGTCAGTATCCACACCGAGAAAAAAACTGAAGATGGAAGAGTTCAGGGATGAAAGAGAGATGCACCTGTCTGGGGTGTGTTATGTCCTTGTTTCTGCCCTGTCCCGTCCAAATCATAGACATGTATTTTAGCTCTCGTTCCCTCCTGTCAGAACTGTTACAAAACTCGACTTGCTGTTCTTTCTATGTGTTGTGTTGGCTTCAATTTCAAATGTGACTAATTTGTAGAAGGAATTCTTCCTTTTCAAAGGAAGAATTAAAAAACACATACATGTTTGTCATAAATGGATAGGAGAGAATTATGACCCAGACATAGTTTACATAGACTTCTGCTGTTGTTATTGTTGCTGTCGTTTTATTTTAGGGAAAGAAACAGCTATTTAGGGGAGAGGGGCAGAGGAAGAGAAAGAGAGAGAGAGAGAGAGAGAGAGAGAGAGAGAGAGAGAGAATCTTAAGCAGGCTTCACGCTCAGGGCAGAGCCCACGGATGCTTAACCGACTAAGCCACCCAGGCGAAAGTCTGGCTTATTATCTGGTAATGACTTTATAATAAAATACAATAAAATAAAATCAGAGCCACAGGTCAAAGTCTCTCCCTTTCAGACAAAAACTTTCAGGCCATCCATTGCCACCGAGGTTGTCGTGCGTGAGGAGAGAATCAGGTCCTCAGACTTGATAAACACTTCCGTCCAATCACGTTTGTGTTTCCCTAGCCACTGAGGACAGGGGATTGCAGAAAAAAAGCTGGACCAGGGTAGAAAGGAAGGCCAAAGACTTTCATATGTAGAGTAGTCTCACAAAATGTGATGAGACAAACAGAATTTTAGAAGGCATATCTAATGAATAACACCTTGTGATTCAATCACAAAATACTGTATCTCTTTTTTTTCTTGTTAGTCTCAGGACAGGGCTTAGTTAATCATGTGCTTAGTGCTCCAGAAAGGCCCTTAGGAAAAGGTTTTTATTCGTACAGAACGGTACAAAACGGGACTGCCAGAGACAAATAAAACGGTTATAATGACCTAGAGCTTCCAAGTTCCAGCTTGACGTTCAAACTTACTTTTCTTTCAGCAATTACTGATGTGGGTGAACTGCTGAGCACCGTGCTCGAGTTAGCTGTAGAATTCCCTTTTGAACCACGTGGGATAAAAGAGAAACAAAACTTACACAACATTGTGAGAGAACCCAACCCCGTAAACTCTGAAACGCCAGTATCCGTTTTCTGTAAGTATGAAATTTACGTTTAGAATTTCTTCTTCCGAAACCGAACTCTGTATTAGAATCGATCTACTCGCAAAGGCTCATTTTACAGCTAACAGACCCGAGGCCGAAGATGTTGGATGACTTGGCCAGAGGCACTGAGCGAATTAGCACTGAGTTTGAGATTCTGGGGTTGGGTGGTGAAGGACGGTGGATCATCCTTACAACTGATCAAATAAAAGCTGAGCAAAATATATGCTTGTCAGATTGACTCTCAGTTCTTCATAGAACATACATTTTATAAATTATAAGCAAAGGAAACAATCAAGAGTGTAGCATATTTCCATAGACTGTTAAAAGTCTGGGTGGCTCCTGGGCACCTGGGTGGCTCAGTCCATTAGGCGACCGACTCTTGACTTCGGCTCAGGTCATGGTGTGAAAATGCACAAGCCCCTCGCTGGGCTCTGCACACACAGTGTGGAGCCCGCCTGGGATTCTCTCTCTCTGCCCCTCCCCCGCTTGCGTGCATACATGCGTGCTCTCTCTCTCTCAAAATAAAGAATAAACTTAAAAAAAAAAAACTCTATGGAAAAACACTATCCCCGTTAAATTAAAAATTAAAATTTCCTATTTAAGAGTCACTTTCAATTAGATCACCAAACTCAAGTGAACTTGCAATGCTTTTAAAAGGTTCACACAAGTTCAGTACGTTAACCAGAAACCATGTGACTGTTATTTCAAGCTTTGGCAGAAACTGCTAGAAAAAAAGTCCCTCAATAGTCAGAAATGACCCCGTTCACTCACTTCATCAGAGATTAAAATGGTGGGAATATTGGGGAATTAACATCTGGCTTAGTACGCTTATAACTTTTCCAGGCTGGCCATCCCCACTAGGTACTGCATATCTCAGAAGCTAGCTCTTCTAAGATTTTCTAGTTCAGTGGGTTAGGAATGTTCAGATCACTTTTGGCTAAGTACTCATGTTAATTTCTTTCTTCCCTCATATTTTATGGACTGGAAATCCCCTCTTTTCATTTTATGAATTTGAAACAAATGTCAGGATTTTAATATATATATTTACTTTTATCTATTTATAATAATATAGAATATATTCTATATAACATAAATAATATAAATATAAAAATATAATATGTATATTTATTTTAGCTATTTATTTTTGAGAGAGACAGAGAGAGACAGAGAGAGAATGAACGGGGGAAGAGAGACAGAATCCCAAGCAGGCCCCCTGCCCAGCACAGAGTCCGAAGCAGGGCTCGACCACACGACCATGAGATCATGACCTGGGTCAAAATCAAGAGTCAGAGGCTTAACAGATCGAGCTACTCAGATGCCCCCAGAATTTTAGATTTAAAAAGATATTATCCAGCGTGGTTAGCGGTATGCAGCAGAGATTACCTAAAAGAAAGCTAATGTTGCCACGAGTAGAACAGGATATCGTTATTTCACGTTAAACTTTGCTCTCTTTTTTTTCTATCTATGGTTACGTGCTGTCTTCTGCAGGGAGGAGAACCGGGTATTTCTAAGCCTCGAATGCCTCATTAATGAGTGATGTGTTTGTGTTGAAACACAAGACCGAAGTCATAGGCTGCATCTATGGAAACCTGCACATACATACATAGGACAAAGCCCCAAATCACGCAGTTACGAAACGCAAAACCAAGTCTGCCGGGGGGGCCCTGGGAGCATCTGGGACGTACTCCTCTGCTATATTAGTGTAGTTCAGCATTGCCCCCTTGACCGCTGCATTGAATTTATGACTCCCAGGAAGGGCCCCATTGCTCAGATGGGTTGAGTTACAGTCACAGGGTACCTGACATCAGAGAGACCTCTCACCAATTTAGCCGAGTGGGTTAGCGTATGGTGACCGTGAACTCAAGGCTGTGATCATTCCCTGCCTCTTAAAGCCAAAAACTGACGTGGAGGCCTTCCCCCGTCCTGGATGCCAGCTGCTCCTCGGTAGTCATCACGGCACAAAGTGACACACAAGCCAGGCATCTCTGCCACAGAACAGACTAGAGCTCAAAGACTCAAGGTCTATCATGTAGCCTCATGGTCAAGGGCACTGGCTTAGAGCCTCATCAGCTTGCGATAAAATCACAGCCCAGTTTCTCGTTGGCCGTGTAACCTTGTGGAAGTGATGCGGCTGTTTGAGGAGGTCAGATCGGGTATTTAACTCATCAGCTTGCTGGGAGATTTAATGTGCTTGGCAAATAAGATTCAATAAACATCAGCTATCTTTATTAATTATTTCACTTTTGTATACACATGGATGGTTTCATGTCTACTGCTCTAGTAAAATGGTCAACATTTATTCTTCTGTTGAGATTATTCCAGAAGCACTTCAGCTGTCGGCTTCCATATACAATTTGCATTATTCAAGGCATTGCTAAATCACTTTTGAAAGCTCTTCATTTATTTTCTCCACAGTACTTAATAAAATTGATTTTCATCATGATAAATTCTCTTTCTATAGATTGGCTGTTAATGCCAAACCGGTGACAAGCATCCTCTTAAAAATATTCTTTTTATTTTGAAATAATTTTAAACTTACAGAAAAATTGAAAATGGTGCAGAGTTCTCACATAACCCTCACTCAGCTTCTAATGTTCACAACTTACATAATCATAGCACGATTAGTAGAATGTTACAAGTCCCCCCCCACCCAGCCCCCAAGTGTTCTTTTTCTGCCCTAGCCTTTACTCTGGGATCCTTCATTGCATTCACTTGTCTTATCTCCTGTTCTCCCCTCATTGGTGACAGTTCTTTGTTCTTTCCTTGTCCTTCATGCCTTTGGCACTTTTGATAAGAACACATCAGTTATTTATTTTTTTTTTCAACGTTTATTTATTTTTGGGACAGAGAGAGACAGAGCATGAACGGGGGAGGGGCAGAGTGAGAGGGAGACACAGAATCGGAAGCAGGCTCCAGGCTCCGAGCCATCAGCCCAGAGCCTGACGCGGGGCTCGAACTCCCGGACCGCGAGATCGTGACCTGGCTGAAGTCGGACGCTTAACCGACTGCGCCACCCAGGCGCCCCTATTTTTTTATTTTAAATTCCATATCGTTAACATACAGTGTAAGATTAGTCTCAGGTGTACAATACAGTGATTCAACACTTCCCTACATCACCCGGTGCTCATCACAAGTGCATCCTTAATCCCCATCACCTGTTTCCCCCTACCCACCTCCCCCCTGGTAACCTTTAGTTTGTTTTCTAGAGTTAAGAGTCTGTTTCTTGGTGAATCATGTCAGTTATTTTGTGGAATGATGCACAGTTTGGGTTTGTCTCATGTTTTCTCATAACAAGACTTTTGTTATGTATTTTTACCAAGAACAACACAGAAGTCATTTGCGATCCTTCTCAAGGGGTATACGGTCTTGATGTGTCTTTTTACTGGTGAAACGGACGAAGACTGCTCAAATAGGATAGTGTCTGCTGGGTTTCTCCATTCCAAAACTGCTATTTTCCCTTCATACTTGATAGATATTTTGGGGAAGATTCTTTGAGACTATGGTAATACCCTACATTTCCTAACATTTTTACCCACTAAGTTTTAGCATACATTAGTGGATTTTGTGTCCAAAAATTATAACTATCGTGTTGCCTAGTGGTGATTTTTTCCCTCTCTCTCTCTTTTTCTAAGTAAGCTCCACCGCCAATGTGGGGCTTGAACTCATGGCCCTGAGATCAAGAGTCTCATGCTCCCCTGCCCCTGACTAATGATTAGCTCCCAAATAGTTCCCTCATTCTTCTACATTTATTAGTTAATTTTTTTTCTATGAGGAAGAGTTGTCCCTTCTCCCCACTAATTTATTTACTCAACTATGTATTTACATAGGTATGGACTCATGGTTATATATTTTGTTCTACAAGTAACAATCCAATACTCAAATTGTTACTATTTGTTACCCAAATTGTTCCTTCCTTTGGGAGTTCCTGTCACCAGACTCTCCTTCCTTTTGACAGGGCTCTATACTTTTTGAACACTTCCTTATTTCTTCACCAGAAGATGGTCAAGACTCACCTCAAGCTCTTCCCTGTCTAACCATGGAATCTGTCATTTCTCCAAATAGCTCTAGTCCTTTTCATTGGAGAATCATACTTTGAAGACAAGAACTGGATGCTGGATGTTAAGTAACTTAAAAAAAAAAAAAGTGCTGATTCAGGAAAAACAAACCGAAACAAACCAAAATTATCGAACAGATTTCTCTCCTCAAAATAAAATCAGTTTTATCAGTCCCAGAGGGCAGTGCATATTCTTACAGTATATGTTACCTATGTGATTGATGGGAATTATATTAGGCAGAAAATTCTCACTGGGTTGTAATTAAAAGTTAAAGGTTAAGGGGCACCTGGGGGGCTCAGTTGGACTTTGGTTCAGGTCATGATCTCATGGTCTGTGAGTTTGATTCCCGCGTTGGGCTCTGTGCTGACAGCCCGGAGCCTGGAACCTGCTTCGGATTCTGGGTCTCCCTCTGCCCCTCCCCCGCTCAGACTCTCACTCCCCCTCTCTTTCTCAAATAAACATTAAAAAAATGTGTTTTATTAAATTAAAGGTTAATATTTGTGTATTATGGTGAAGCAACAGCAATTTAATCCTTTGTTCTAAAATTAGTTTTTGCGTCTTGTGCAGAAGATAGATGGGCTGCGGTTCCCTCATCAGTATTTAGACTCTTGCTGTTGGGGGTAAGACTAGAATCGACTGATGAAATCCCTTCAATAGTGCAATTCCATGGTCACCAGGTCATCGATATGTAACCTGAGCCGTAGGTGGTCCCTTCCTCAGCCTCTTGGGATGTGAATCTAGCTCTACTGATGGAAGAACACTCAGGAAGACAGACTCCTTGGTTTCTCCAGCTGGATCCACTTTTGCCTTATGCTTCCCATGAACGAAGAGAGAAAAGCCATTCCCCTTTCCTGTCTGCCCTGGATATCACCTCATCTGCGTCAGCAGCACAAGGATTACACATTTACTTCAAGAAAGGGTTTGGTTCATCTCTCTCATAAAACATTTTAAGTGTGTGGGGGTGGGGAAAGTGGGCATGGAGGGGAGAAAACCCGGTGATGTGCCCCTTTGTCTAGTTGTCTTGCTCCCAGAGCCTCTGGAAGCCTCTTCCACCTGCATTGGTAGGTAGAGGTGTGAGATGCTCCCTGGACTCTTGCTTTCCCACTTTCCTTCTCCAGATAACTTGACCCAACTGTCTTCCCAAGATCCTTGCTTTTCTAGTGCTTCTGTGAATCACCATTTCACTGTATGCTCAGATCCTTCTGGAGTTTCCAAATTTTCATAGCTTCGGAATGGAGCTCTGCAGGCTTCCACACCCTCCCCTCCCCCCCACCCCCAAGATGTATTTTTGCTTTGCCAAGAGGGAGAAACAATCTATCTCAGATTAATTCCCTTTTCAAGGAGGGTATCTGGTCACACAGGTTGAGAAGTGGAATAATATTAGGAAAAACAGCTGGGGTCCCTAACGTAGGCAGTTGCTGGTTCTTTCTCCTCTCTGCTCTAAATTATACCACAAAGCATTCCACAATAACTTGATAAGGTGACAATTACAGGTGTTGGCACGAAGGCAATTTTCCGCTAATCTGAGAAGAGGGGACTTCTAAGAATTGGTGGGTAGTTACCAAGTCTCTACCACAGCTCTCTCGAAAAAACTCTCAGAGAGGATCTACTCTCACACCATAGGACATGTTCATTTGGAATTGGTATTTCAAATTTTTTGATTCCTCACCTTTATCAGTGTCACTTTTGAGCAAGCGCTCCCAATAGTTATTTATAAGAAAATTATGTATATGTGGTAATATATTACATATTTTTAAAAATGTTCATAAACTTTGAAATGTTAAAAAGATAAAGATAAAAGTTAATTTTTTATTAAGAGTACAAACACTTCTTGGGTTTCACTATCACAACTGATGCATTATTTTAGTGACAGTAATTTGATTGAACATACTGTATCATTTTGAAAATTCAAGTCTATTTCTTATTTGGTTGATTTTGATATTTGAATTTAATGACTATCGTAGTTAAGACAATATTTGATAATATGAAGACTTAAAGTGATTTATGAAAAATTATTCTTTATTTTCAATCTGTTTCAATTATAAAATTTTTCAATAAAATAAAGCTTATTAACTTCTCTTTTCCTGATAATGATGAATGTTTTTGAAAAATAATCCAAAGCCATTGAATTTTTACATTTTCAAGCCTAAATTCAAAACCACTTTTTTCTTTTTCTTTTTTTTGGAAAATAGTGCTTGGAAACCACAATGTGGGTTTTTGGTGTCAAGATATCTTGTAAAGTCTTTTAAAAGCCTAAGAAATTCTGTTTCCAAGTTACAAATATGGATCTAAGAGAGTTTTAAAGCAATGACATTATTTCCAGCAAAAGGAATACTTAATGATGGAGGCTTTACTTATTTATTTTTTTAAAGTTCATTTATTTTGAGAGAGACAAAGACAGTTGAAGTGGGAGAGGGGCAGAGAGAGAGAGAGGGAGGAGAGAATCCCAAGCAGGCTCCACACGGTCACCCCAGAGCCTCATGCAGGGCTCGAACTCACGAAGCCATGAGATCATGACCTGAGCTGAACCAAGAGTTGGATGCTTAACCGATTGAGACACTCAGGTGCCCCTTTATTTTTTAATATAAACTGTCATTTTAAAAATAATAAGTTACATTCTCACTGTGAAATATCACTTTTTCTTGGAGAAGTTCAATTAAATATAATTCTGTTTTTCAAAAGGCTCTGCTTATCATCTACTCTTGGTAGTAACCATTAACAAAATTGTCACAGTTTGGGACATTATCTCTCTGCAAATGCAAAATCTATGACTTACTTTAAGCCTCCCAAATGATGGGAATTCAATAAATATATGCTAGAAAAATGAATGATCCAGGTGATGAATGATGGAGATAACTGATGAGGCTCCGTGTTGTGCAAAATAGCTTCCTGGTTCTTCTCCATAATATCACAAAGTTTTGTGATTCATCTATAAATCAGGAAAAAGTACTACAACTAACCATATGGATGACGTCCTAGAAATTCAGGGTTTTAAATAATTGTAGTTGTTTTGTTTTGAATTGGGCCACGAATGAATTTCATGCATGGTGAAAATTACTGTACGCTTACCCTGGAATCCCGTTATAATTCCAGGTAAAGAAATCAACTCACTAGTGGTCACCCATCTTCTCCCCCTAACACATTAGTTTACTGAAGAGTTGTTACCAATGAGACCTACCTTTCCTGGTGCATCTTTTCTTTATGATTCTCCCAAAACAGTATTTCTTTACGCATTTCAAGATTAATGTACATTATACATTAGCCTAGAAATATTAGAAACATTCACATTTTTATCCAACTTCCACACTCTGAAATGTGTTCTAAACTTTGTGTGAAATTCCTGATACACTTTTTAGATGACTTCCAACAGGATCTGAACGGCAGTTTAGTTTACTGTTCTATTTATCTGGGGATCATTGCATCTGTTTTGCGTAGGAAGAATAACATGTCCCCCCACCCATCTCTGACAATACCATAGATGGAGAGTGACCAATCCAAGGATGAGAAATACATTTCAGCTTCAATGCTAACCGACCAAAGAATGGGGACTAGGATTTCTTTGCTAAAGACAGTGTGAAAGCCAGGGTTAGTGGGATGGTGCTCTGCAGGCATGGTGGAATGTCATAAAGTTTCATTGGAAATCACTAGTCGGTAATTAGTATTTTAATAAATAATAGCAGTTGCAATCTACCCATTCTGGGTAGGGAGTTAGGATAATAGTTCATATGTTTAGCATAATGACTCCATTTTATCATCAAACAACCCAGTTGACCATGTTAGGGTTGTAATCTAGTCATTTTATTTCACATTTGATTGTTCGTATCAACAACGCACTAACTCTTGCATTGCACGCTTTTGCAGTAACTCTTATTTTGTGGGTATATGGGATAATGGTAGAGATAGCAACCATTAGTGTGTGTGTGACGGGGGATGTTTGGGAACAGCGGAGTGCAATTGTCATACAGCTGTGTAGTATCACCAAATAATAAGCCCAAATCCCCTGTTTTCTCATACTTTTTCTTTCTTAGCATATCCCAGAGGTACTCAAGCCCTAATGGACTGGCTTCCCAACAGACTCATGAGAAACATGTCTGACAAACATCTGGCCCTTCTGACTGTTCATTCAAAAGGTACTAATGGGAGCCCGGTCGGTGTCAGCTACCATGCGGCATGACGAGCCATAACAGTGAGCGAGATCAATGTAATCTCACGGAGCTAATAGTCAAATGAAAGACAAACAACCACTACAGAAACATAAACAAAATAAATGTAAACTGTGAAATGTGTTATAAATAAAACATAAAGAAAGGCATAAGAGCGGACGAAGCAGTCAACATTTTAACGCTTCTACTTGGGCATCACATTTTATGAGTATATTATGTGTGCTTCATCTCACCAGTGACAGGCATCTCTTAAGGATAAACTGTGAGAAAGAGGTAATAGAACAATGTTTAGTGACTGTGAAAACACAGTCTGGATAAAGAAACACAGCTAACTCTGAAGTCATAGTTACTATTCTTTTGCAAGATCAGTTTGGTCACTGATTTTTACGTTTATCTAATTCATGTGGATGGGGTAGTCAATTCCATACATATTATCTGCTGCTATGTCTTGTTTAAGTGACACAAAATGTATGTAAGTTCTCAAATGCATACATAATGCAAATAAAGTAACTAAAACACCGAGAAGTAAAATCATAGGGGCTAACATCACTCTTGGGGTGTGTTCAGTGACCCTAGGCTGCACCTTGACAAGAGTTCTTTATTCCCTAAGAGTAATGGAGTACAATTAGTTTTCACATGTTAATTTTTTTAAATAAAAGAAGTTATTCAAACAGTTCAGCTCTTTTTATCTGAAGCTAAATTCAGCGTCATTTAGCTATTGAGATTTTAGGAAAACTTGATTAGTTGTCATTAGTGAGGTTTCTTATTGAATAGGAAATTTACCGGAGCGTCTACTTTTGTTAAAGAATAAAAGAAATAATTACACTTTTCTATATAATGGGCTCCTCTCCCCTTTTTAAAAATTTTTTTGATTTTAGCTATGTAGATTGTGTCTGAAATGATGAAATCAGTGAAGGTACCATGTGTGGTGGAAGATAAAGCTGTCAAACTTTGGAAGAATGTAGATTACAACAGACAGAAGAATATAGATTACTACAGACAATGGGATCATAACTGGGAAACATAAATTAGACTTTCCCAATAGGCGTGTTAGATCAATAAACCATTTTAGAGGCTTTCAAAGCTTTTAAGATGCTGTGAATCTGAAAATGTATGTTTTACAGTGACCTGAGAGCGCTGGTGCAGATTTAGGAGGATGATTTTTAAAGATGGATGGTGTCTTAAAATTGTGTCACAATACCATATGAGCACATCCTCGTACATTGTTAAAGGCACTGATATAAAATATTAGGCTGTCTGGGTCGGCTATTTTAAATAACAAAGCACAACATGTAAGATCAGACTTGGCTGAACCTGAACGTTTTTCTGATTCTGTGGTGGGTAAAAAAATTAACTAATTTCTCAGCAGAAATTCAGTCAAGAATGAAGTCTTTGATATCTTTTTAACATGGACAAAAGATGACCTACAAAATTTTAATTTAGCATTTACAGTAGGACAGCTGAATGTATAAAATCGTATTTGAGGACCTGAGAATTCATACTATCAGTTGATTGCTCTCATTTAGAGATTGAACAGATTATTCAATGCACCTAATATTTCAACACTTTTAACGAGGAACAGTCAAAAACTGCCATGCATTTTCGGTCAATTTGAACAAAAAATCTTAAGGGATTTTCTGTCTTTATTTTGTTGTTGTTATGGCAATTTACTTGTTTCTGGTTTTATTAAGATGTAATTGACATATAACATTGTGTAAGTTTAACGTAATGATCTGACCCATGTATATATTGCCAATTATCATCACAATAAAGTTAGCTCATCATTATAATTTTTTGTTCTGTTGTTTTTCTGAGGATTCTTAAGATCTACTCTCTTAGCAATGTTCCAAAATACAATACAGTACTGTTTATTACAGTCACCATGCTGTACATTATATCCCCAGAACTTTTTCATCTTAGAACTGGAAGTTTCTACTCTTTGACCACCACTGTCCAACCCCCTACTCTGCCAACCACCAATCTATTCTATGAGTTTGGTTTTGTTTTTGTTTTTTTTGTGTTTTTTTTTAATATTTCACATGTAAATAGATCATAGAGCATGTGTCTTTCTCTAACTTATTTCATTTAGCGTAATGTCCTCGAGATTCATCCATGTTGTCTCAAAGGTCAGGATTTTCTTCTTTTTTATATCTGAACAATATTTCATTACAATGTATATAAATATGCCAAATATTCTTTATTCTTCTGTTGATGGACACTCAGGTTATTTTCATGTCTTGGCTATTGTATATGGTACTGCTATGAACATGCGGGGTACAGATACCTCTTCGAGAGAGTGATTTTGTTTCCTTCAGACAAATATATGCTGGATGATATTGTAGTTTTATTTTTAACTTTTTGAGGGACCTCCATACTATTTTCCAGCGTGGCTGCAACTGATTTACATTCCCACCATCAGCACACAAGAGTTTCCTTTTCTTCATATCCTCATCAGTACTTGTTATTTCTTGTCTCCTGGAGGATAGCTACGCTAATAAGTGTGAGGTGATATCTCATTGTGGTTTTGATTTTCATCTCCCCCGATGATGACTGATGCCGAGCAACTTTTTGTGTACCTATAGGCCATGTGAATGTTTTCTTTGGAAAAATATTTATTCAGTTCTTTTGTCCATTTCTAAGCTGGATTATTTGCTTTTTTTTTTTTTTTTGCTATTGAGTTGTAGGAGTTCCTTACATATTTTCATAAAGAACCCCTTATCAAGGTAAGTGGTTTACAAATATTTCTCCCATTCCATAGGCTGCCTTTCACTTTGTCGATTATTTCTTTGGCTGGGCAGGAGCTTTTTAGTTTGATGTAGTCCCACTTGTTTATTTTTGCTTTCGTTCCTTGTGCTTTTGATGTTCAATCCATGAAATCATTGCCAAGATGAATGCCAAGGGGCTCTTTCTGGATTGGAAGATTTAAAACATGTGCCTAAGTGAGACCTGAGGCATTGAGTCTATACACGATACCAAACAGTCTCAAATTTGACAAACACTGTTACTGAGATTGATGGAAGCCACAAAACCTATCTTCTTCCTATCTCCTTTGCTTAAAATTCATTGCCTAATCGTTTTGCTGCAAATCCCAAGCTTGGTCCCTCATCTCCAGTGTTTCCTGAAGCCTAATTTCCATTTCATCTGCCCACTCACTCTCAGGTTCATTAATTGGATTTTGTGCACCTACATACGCTGTTCCTGGAAACCGATCAAGGCTTAGCTATGACGTTTGCCTTGGATTATCTCCCTTACCCACTCACGTGGGTCGGGCTTCCTTTCTCTGTTTGTGGCTTTTTGAAATCCTTGGGCTGAACTCTGTCTGCCAGTATCTCCTCAGATTATTCCTTTGTAATCTACTAAGGAAGTTCTATTTCAAACCACAGATTTCTCAGACATGATTTTATCTTCTACCTCTGGCTCCTTATGACTTCAGACAGAATTCAGAAATTACCTCTCCATCCTACCTTCCCTCATTTGTTTTAAATTAAGTTTTGGTCTTGGAATTTTCTGATACTGTTAACAATTGGGTAAGCTTCCAATACTTGGGTTGTATGCAAATTATGAATTCTGAGACTTTCAACTGATACTTTCTGGGATAGCTATATTACCAGATTTTTTTTTTTTTTCTACACAAGTCTGTTTGTATTCATCTCCATGATGGAAAAGTTTGGGACAAGGCAAGCCTGAGCCAACAGCAATGCTGGAAAATGAGCAGATTTTTCCCAAATAGGCTATATTGGCGGACATTGCTGAATTCACCAAAATCTTTTTGTTTTGGCCCTAGGGCACTTGAGTTGTTAGCACATTACAGTGAATCTAGCTTTTAAAAGCAGATGTTAACCAAACTGCCTGCACTGTCAAAAGGCTGGAAGATCAACGTATTAACGTGACATGCAGAACCACCCTGGTGAATGAGAATCCTCTTGTGAGCCTGATTAGTGCATTCTTTTTCAATTGACTCAAACCAAATCATGACCAAAAGTGTGCGTGGTGAGAAGAACAAGGTGAGTGGGTGAATTTATCACTAAGGTTTTAGTGGATGAGGTAAAGACAACTCAATTCCATCCCTAGAGAGATTGCTTGAGTTGTGTTACCTATGACGCTTGTGTGGGTGAGCGCTACGGTAGAGGCACGAAAGGAATTTATTGAAAGGCTATGGGTTAACTCACTGGATCTTGCAAAGGCAAATATTCATTAGAATTCCTTGTGGCTACAGTAAGTACCTTCCTCCCCCAGACAGTGGTAGGTTAGACATGGTAACTTTCTTGCAGTGTCAGAAAAAGGAATGAAAAGTGGTTAGCATAGTATAGTCCTTGGCACTGGGTAAGTGTTCCTTAAGTAGATGTTATTACTGTTTCCAGTTCTGTGCAACCCCTCTTCTAATTCGGCTATCCTCTCTGCAGTGGGTTAGTCCTAGAGGTCTCGTGACGACTATGAACAGTTCTTGTGTGGTTGTTTATGTGTGGGTTTCATAGTTAACCTGTCAGGGGCGACATGGTTTCCCTTATTCCCCAATCCTAGAGAAAACTAGACTCGGTGTCCGCTGACATGTTTATAAGGATTGTATATAAAGAGAATAAATAAGGTTACACTCAAGAGAATGCCTCACATATTACTTAGCACATAGGAGGAGTTCTGTAGGTATAAACTTTTCTTCCCTTTTTCCTGGAAAGTTCTTTTCAGCTTCTGTATTCCAAAATGAAATTAGAAAAAAAATATTAATTGATTTGTAATTTTTTTCACTATCTCAAATGCGTTCCCTACCGTCTTCTACTCAGTCATGTATAATGATCTAGGCGCTGCCTTCTGGGGGGGGGGGCGCCACAGGAAATGAGAGACACGCCCCATTCCCCCAGTGCAGGGCAAGATTTAGTCTTAATGAGATTTAACAAACCACTTCAAATTGGAACAAGAAGTCTATTTCCTCCCTCATTCTTGGAAGATATGAGCAGCTCTCTCCTATCAGGAAATGCAAAAAAATCTCTACAAGTTCCTTTTTATATAGCATGTAAGATTTATGAAGCATCTATCCTGTGTCTAAACCATTATAGGATTACATGATCTAATTTGGTTCTCAAAACAGCTCTGTGGGATCAGAGTTATTGAAACCTGGTTAAAGAGACAGCCTCATCCTTGTGTTTTCCTAGGCTAACACACAAGACGTCTGACATAGTTTTCTAAGAGTGGCGACAAAAGTTCTAAGACCCACTAATGGAAAAACAACAGAGTTTGTCCCCCACCTGCACTGAAACCAGAAGAAGCCGATGTCACAGTACTTTCCAACGTGATGTCGACTGATCTTCATGCCCACAGCGTGACATAACGGCTCTGTGCGCACACGCACTGAAACCGAACTGCCTGGGTTCCAATCACAGTTCTGTCGCCGATGGGCTCTATGACCTTGGGAAAGCAACTTCACTTTTCTCTGCGTTAGGTTTCGCATCGGTAAAATGGAAGATAATGAGGTCGGTACTATGATTTTGCTCATTTTACACATAGAGAAACAGAAGTCTTAATGAGGGGGAAAGTAGCAAATGGAAATTTACTGTTTTCAGGGTAGAGCCTGTATTTCATCGTTACGTTTCCTCAACCCCTTCCATGACATCATCAGCAGGTAGATGTCCAATAAATGCTTCTTAGATTAACAAATTATCCCAATCTATAAATTTATTGTGTTTTGGGGGAGGGAGTCAAAAAAAGATGAAAAAACAATATTAGCAATATTCATTTCTAAGTCCCCAAATAATAAAGAAGGGTATTGAGACATGTCTCCTACAGAGGGATAGATATTTCGCTTTAAGGAGACAGATACATATTTAAAACAGCGCCGTATTTTAAAAGCAGACATATAAGGGCTTGAATCACAGACCCACTACCTTGTGCTCTTATGACTCTGGGAAAATCACTTAACTCCTTGGCTTCAACACCGTTATGTGTAAATGGGGAAGACGACACAGAAATACAAAATGAGACTGTGTATGAAATTATCGGACACATGTATGTGCACACAGATGTGCACTCTTTTCCTGTTCCATTGGAGAAGTTTCTCTGAAAGAAGAATGTTTAAGTGGAATGAAATCTGTGGCATTACTTGCTGTGTCCCTTTTTAAAAATTATTTTGAGAGAGAGACACAGAAAGAGAGAGAGGGCCAGAGAGACAGAAGGAAAGAGAGAGAGAGAGAATGAATCCCAAGCTGGCTCCTCCCTGTCAGCAAGGAGCCCCATGCGGGGCTTGACCCCACAACTCTGGGATCATGACCTGAGCTGAACTCAAGAGTAGAACACCCAGCTGACTGAGAGCCACTCAGGCACCCCAGCTGTGTCCCTTTTTTGAACCATTAGAGTGCGAAAGATAGCTGTCGATAAGTTTGATCTTGTACACCACTGTGATGACGATGTTGGGTCAAATTATTTTTAATATTAAAAATATACCTAAAATATATGAAATCATTGCCATTGATGCTACCTTGAAGGTCCAGATATAAATCCTTCTATTGTAATAAAAACAAATGTGAGGCGACCGTATGTGAAACAGGCCAGTCAAGCACCAAAGGTCAATATGAAGTATTTTTTAGTGGAGTTTAGAGAAACTGCTAATCTCGGAAAACTAGTAATGAGCTCTCACAGGTTGGGGATAAGAAATGTTGAATTAGCTAAAGCTAACAGGGAGGAAGAAATATTAGGATCGTTTACAAAAGAAATAATAAAGCAAACAAAAGTCAAAAGACTGCAGACCAATAAATTTCTCTGGTAGCTGTATTAGTTTTTGTTTACTTTTTATTTCTAATCAATATTACAGAGAGAAACAGAGGTGCAAAATGTAACAAAGAGAAATAAATAAAGTTAGGGACTTGAAAGAAACAGGAAGAGAGATGATTTATCATAAAATTTAGGGCTTTGGGGAAAGATCCCAGAGAAATAACAGTTTAAATTCTTGAAGGGAGAAAAGGAAAAAAGTGAGTGGAAAGTTCTTAGCAGATTTGTGAGATCTGGAAAAATAATCCTGAGTATAAAATATCTATGGACCAACGGTGTTTTTACTCATCCAAGACACCTTACAAAAGACATTATTTAAACTACTACCACAAAACACTGTCTGTAAGAAAAGGAAGGTTTAATGTTTAAGCTTTCTTTATCTCCAGATAAAATATCAAATAAACACGATTAATTGATGTTGTGAAGGCATCATACATAAAGGACATCAACTCTTTAAGACTGAGATATGAATCTTGGATTTGTCATGTGCCAGAAGGAAGTGTTAAATCTGTGACATCCTCTGAAAACACAAATAATTTACACTGTCACGTATCTTTATTCTCAGAAAAATGCAGTGTTTCTTCATGGCAGAATGATGAAAAATGAAACTTGTGTACGCAATAAAGAGTAAGGCCCAGAGCCAAATATAGAACTCCTTGGACTGACCAACCAACTTCAGTCCAGCTCCAGTGGGAGTTTTAACGCTGTGTATTTAAATTTTTGATCCCGTTTACATCTACCCTTTATCCATGGAAAGTATGTGAAATGTAGAAAAGTTACCTGGAATGATTCTTTTCTCCTCTCAGCTGTTGAAAGTACTCTCTACCACTTTTAAAGGTCTAAGCAATAGAACAGATGTCACAAATACTAGTGTATCTAGCTGAAAAATTTTCACAGACTACCTACCTATTTTTGAAAAAATTATACATCTAGGGGCACCTGGGTGGCTCAGTCGGTTGAGCGTCCGACTCTGGCTCGGGTCATGATCTCACAGTTTGTGAGTTGGAGCCCCTCGTCGGGCTCTGTGCTGACAGCTCGGAGCCTGGAGCCTGCTTTGGATTCTGTGTCTCCCTCTCTCTGCCCCTTCCCCGCTCCTGCTCTCTGTCTCTCAAAAATGAATAAATGTTAAAAATATTATACATCTAGACAAACCAAATTAACAGGAACATGTCATCTCTTAATGTCAGTTTTTCATACGTTAGTAGTATGTGGCAGTCAAGCTGTATTCTAACATACTGTCCTGAAACAAAGAATAAAAGAAATGTGGATCCAATCTTAAATAAAGAATCGCTAAATTCTTGGAATCGATAGCTTTAACACACCTAAAAACACAGTAAGTTTTTTAAAGAAGGTATTCTTGTTAATGCTAAAAAGCTTTCCCAACTATACACTTGTATAGTGAAGATAATGAATTTAGACTATAGATAGTATTATTCCTCAATATTAGGACAAAAATAAATTAGATTCTTAATGCTGTTATGCCTCAATTTTAGGGCAAACTATTAGTAAGAATGCTAGGTAAAATTGAAGGGGAAGTTTAAAGATAACTTGACCATCAAAACCAGGCCAGCAACCTACGGGCCAAACCTCACCCATTGCTTACTTTTGTAAATAAAGTTTTATTGGAACACAGCCATACTCACTTGTTTACATGCTGTCTGTGGCTGCTTTCGTTCTACAACGGCAAAGCTGAGTGTTGCAATGAAAACTATACGGCCTGGAAAACTCAATTTTAATTCAGAAAGTTTAAGAATAACTTATCTAGGTAAATCTCAATCTTTGAAGATAAGGATCACGAGGCTAAGAAGTTTAAATAACTTCTCCCCAAAACTATACGACTAGAATTAAAAGCCAGAATTTCTTTTTAGTTCAGAGGCTTTTATTCATGTTGCTTGTTAATTTTCTTTCTTTTTTATGTTCATTTATTTATTTTGAGAGAGAGAGAGCATGAGTAGGGGAGGGGCAGACAGAGACAGAGAGAATCCTAAGCAGTCTCTGTACTGTCAGTGCAGAGCCTGACCTTGAACCCACAAACCATGAGATCATGACCTGAGCCAAAATCAAAAGTCAGATGCTTAACTGACTGAGCCACCTAGGCATCCTGTCAATTTTCTAAAACAAAACTGTGGCATAAAAATCAGAAAGGTAAAATATGTGTGGAATTAAATATGGTAAGCAATTACACTTGGTATTCCTTTCTAAAATGTGTGTTACTTTCCTGATTTTGAAGACAAAGATGGGGACGTGAGGTCAAGGTACCGAGCCTGGGTTTCTTCAGGGTACTGGTAGTATGTGTGACATTACCCGAGCAGGCCATGCACACTTTGACATGAACCCAGTTGTCATAAACCCCATGGCCTAAAACCATTGCCAAATATAAAATTCAAAGAGATAGCTGGAAAAGTCAGTTGACCCCAAAAGTACAGCTTCCCTAACATCTTAAAGTGGGAGACATTATGCTCTGAACTTCCCTCATTTCCCCCCACTTTTACTGGGTGCAGGCTCCCCTTCTGAGTAGGGAGAAGGAACAGGGAAAAGAGAAGACACCTCTTTACCCAACCGACTGAAGTCGTTATTCTCTTATTGGCTGGTTGCCCTGCTTTAATGTTTATTTATTTTTGAGAGAGAGAGAGAGACAGAGAGAGAGAGCGAGAGAGCGCACAAGTGGAGAAGGGGCAGAGAGAGAGAGGGAGATACAGAATCCGAAGCAGACTCCACCTCTGAGCTGTCAGCACAGAGCCTGACACGGGGCTCAAAACAGAGAACTGTGAGATCATGACCTGCGCTGAAGTCAGGTGCTTAACCAACTGAGCCATCCAGGCGCCCCGGTTGGTTGCCCTACTTTATACTCCCTGTACGTGGACGTTATGCCAAGCATCATGTTCACGAGAACTTTACTTCTGAGTGGCTCCTCTAGGTACTGGTGTTTGCACTCATCACCTCGACCTATCCTGCTGCTGGCATTCACAAGCATCCTTTTGGGACTGCCTCCCATGCTGTGGCCATCCTGGCAAAGCCACCAATCCCAGTATACCGTCCATGGCCAGCTCCAGGGAATCTGTGTATGCACCCGTCTTCTGTGCCTGTCAGGGACTGCGGATCTTGTAGCATCTCTCTCTTCTGATCCCTGTTGTGAAGTCAAGCTACTGACCAAAAACCTGTTCTCCTAATATGGCGACTTATCTCCATTTGCTTTGACATCATAAGCAACTAGGGATCTCCCTAGAATAGGATGGAGACTCCGGCCACCCAGAGGACGCATGAAGGTAATTTTTGGCTCGTCTCCCCTAAAGGGAGATGGCTGCTGGCTCCACCTGCTTCCATGTTCTTTAAAGTGTCGAGTATTTGGTACATCTTGTCTTCAGCTTCCAGTCTTTACTACAATTATTGCACACACTGATGCATATGCATTCACAGTATGGCTGTTCTTATTGTGCCAGGCCATTGTTAATGGATAGTAATGTTGGTTCCAGGTCCCGTTGGACATAAGTATGTATGGACATGACTTAATTTTTTTTGGGGGGGTGGGTAGGGTAAATACTGAGAGGGAAATGCTTCATACTCAAAGGGTATGAAGATTCAAAGTTTTCACATGTGTTGACAAACTGTCCTCAATAAGTGACTATCCTAATTTATTTTCCCAAATCCCCAACAAGCATACACGTACGCTCAAATACACTGCAAGTAGGACCGTGCAATCATGGCAACGGTGAAGTATCTGTTAAAACCCATTGTATTGACAGATGTGAACTTTTATACACTGCTGGTGGGAAGGAAAGGGAATTGGATTTAGGTAATGTTCACATCTGTCATTTTTTCCTCCAAATCTCCACCAAGAAAAACGTCTGATTGTTGAAATTTAATACGCTGTTAGAACAAGCACCTGTACACCCACAATCAATTTGCAGACCTCTCGACTCCTCGTTTCTCCACACATCCATCTTGGATAGCATCTATTATTTTTTTCTGTCTACTAAGTGAGGATAATTATTACTTGTACACTATATTTATGAAGAAAATGCAAAATAATGTGTAGAGCACCCAGTGCAGTGCCCAGATCCTGGGTGAGAGTATGCAGGTATACAGAAATGATATTCCTTCTTCCCCTCAGCAAATATATGGAATTGATGTGTGTGTGTGTTTATGTGTGTGTGTGTGTGTGTGTGTGTGTGTGTATTCTTACATGAATATTTAGTTTTGTTTATATCTCAAGTATATAAGCTGTTTTTTCCTGAGTGCTATTGTCTCCTTGAAGAGATAAAATGAAGCCTGCAACATGCTAGATATTCAGTGACGCTATCTAGATTAATGGGTTATATTTACTTGTTTGTGAGAATCAACTCTATTGGTGGAAGAGTAACTTCACTTAACGTGTTCCCCTTTTTATTTTTAAACTAAAACCCATATATGTGATGCTGGTCCATAAAAGAGAGAATATACAATTTTCAAATATAAAAAGTTAAACTACTAGCCTTTAAAAAAAATCTCAAAAATGCGAATCCTCATGTTTATTCTAATTTTTACATTTAAATATTTTATCTCTTTGTTTCATGGAATCATGGCATTATTATTTAAAGGTAAGAATGTTCTCCTGAGTAGTTCCAAATGATCTTCTGATATGAACACATTTTAGGAATTCTAAAGACAGAAAAAACCGTGGATGGAGTAGGCACTGAGTAAACGTTAGTTAATATCAGTTCATTGCAGATATGAATTTTTTTTTTAATTTTTTTTTCAACGTTTTTTATTTATTTTTGGGACAGAGAGAGACAGAGCACGAACGGGGGAGGGGCAGAGAGAGAGGGAGACACAGAATCGGAAACAGGCTCCAGGCTCCGAGCCATCAGCCCAGAGCCTGACGCGGGGCTCGAACCCCGGACCGCGAGATCGTGACCTGGCTGAAGTCGGACGCTTAACCGACTGCGCCACCCAGGCGCCCCGCAGATATGAATTTTTAAATGCACTGATAATGTTGTCAGGAACATGAAGCCTGCAACCCAATCTTCCACAAAAAATGAATCTTTTATTGGTTACTATAACTCAGAAATTTGAGGTTGTCAAAAACTTTCAAACACACTGAACCTTTGTTTTCATTACGAGAAAGAATCTTCATTTTTTATGGAGTAGCGGACTGCCTGTACATATAAAACCCAGGCTGAATCCAGGTAACTTGTTTGAAACAATCTGCGGGAACCATCCTTCCACAGAGATGTTGCTGCTAGAGACTGCAAACTGCACAGTGCTGGTTACAGTAAAGCCTGATTAATTAACTTTTGTTTTTTAAATAATTCATATGCCATAGAATGCAAGTCAATCAGAAAATTACTTTCAGTAAAATCTGGCTACCAGATAATAAAATGAAGTCATTAGGAGCCTACATGACAGGTACCAAATAACAATTAAGAACCCAATTTTCTTTGCTGAGTTGCACTTAAAATCTTCACTTAATCTTTGGAAGAGTAGTTCTTTGTTATTAATTAAATCTAGGATTTTTGCTGTTGAAATCACCACACTGGTTTAGTTCTATTTTTGCAAGGCTATGAGAAATGTTATTGCTGCTTCAACATATATAGTACACAGCACATAAAAATGTATCTTCTGCTTTGTGAACAGAAACAAAAATTCTCAAGCATTAACAATTATATCAGTGGGAGTTTTTGCATTAAATTAAGCTTGGGGGAAGGAAGAAACGTGGGCTGTAAACAAGACAAATATTTCTCTTAAGACAGTTAAATGTTAACTAGGTGCATTAATCAAATTATGATGTAATGTTCTGCAAAGTCAGCTACAAAAAGTGTTTTCCACTACTTTTCTACTTTCACATTAATTTTTTTTTGCAGTAAAAAGTAACTGCCATATATAGCAAAAGGAAAGTACCTAACTGGATGTGTAATTTCGTTTTGAACCAAAGAACTTATAAAATTTCTGTGTGAGAGAATATTAATTGCAACTATAGCTTTTATGGCAGAAAACCTTAGCACTCTGGATATCTGCTGATCTTTTTTGAGGGAAAAAACTATGTCTTATGCCTTTTTTTTTTCACTTTTGGCAAATTTCTAGTGACAAATGCAGCGTTTGGAACAGTTTCACAGCTCGACATTTGTCGATGGAGGAAGGAAAAATGGAAACAAGGGAGAAACGAAGGAAAGAAGGAGATGGAAGGAAGGAAGGAAGGAATTTACATAGACAATCTAACTCAGTCAATTCTAGGAAGTGCAGCATACATATATATTAGAAAGGAAATGTGCTTTGAAGTTCACAATATTTAAAACTGGGAAAAACAAATGAGTGAATGTACATCATGCCTTTTTGTATTAATGTAACAAATGTGTTTTAATCCATGCAAGCCATTTCTACTTTTAATCTTGGACAATTTACAACCTTTGTTAGTTTTAAATTCTTTATGTGAACGATGATGGAATAAATGGTCTCTGAATTTTAGCCTTACTCAAATTTTATAGAAAAACAGGGCACTATACAACCCTATAGTATATATGATATACTACACTACAGCATACACGCAATATTACACTTCAGTGTATATACTATACTATGCTACAGTCTATATACTATATTTACAGTATATATATTATACTATACATTATAGCATATATACTATACTATATACTACAGTATATGTACTATACTCTACTACAGAAAAGAAGGGCAGATGAGGGAGTGCAATGAAGATTGCCTTCTCGACGTTTTCACAGGTGATGGTGGAGGGGTGCATAAACATGAGCTTCTTGGCTGGGTATTTACCCAAAGAAAATGAAAATACTCATTCGACAAGATATACACCCCTATGTTGATTGCAGCATTATTTACAACAGTCAAGATATGGAAGCAACCAAAGCATCTACTGATACATGAATGGGTAAGGAAGATGTGATACACCGAGACCACACACTCTACACACACAGAATACTATGCAGCATGAGAAAAGGACGAGATCGTGCCATTTGCAATCACGTGGATGGGCCGAGAGGGTAAGTGAAATAAGTCAAACTGAAAAGACGCATACCATATGATTTCACTCATATGTGGAATCTACAAAAACAATGAAGAAACAAACAAAAAGCAGAATCAGGCCTATAAATACAGAGAACAAGCTGATGGTTGAGAGAAGGGAGGGAAGTTTAACGATGGGCAAAATGGGTGAAGGGGAGTCAGGGATACAGGCTTTCTGTTATGGATAAAAGGAGTCACGGGAATAAAAGACACAGCACAGGGAACAGAGTCAGTGATATTGGAACAGTTGTATGGCATTAAAGGGTAGCTACATTAACAGCACAGCATAACTCAAGTTGTCAAATCACCATGTGGTACACCCAAAAAGAAGTTCATTAACACTGTGTGTCAACTATACCAAAAAAAATTAAAAAAAAATTTTTTTAATGTTTATTCATTTTTCATAGAGAGAACACAAGTGGAAGAACGGAAGAGAGAGAGGGAGACACAGAATCGGAAGCAGGCTCCAGGCTCTGACCTCTCAGCAAAGAGCTCGACACGGGCTTGAACCCACAGACCGTGAGATCACGACCTGAGCTGAAGTTGGACGCTTAACTGACTGAGCCACCCAGGCGCCCCTCAAAAAATATTTTTTAAATAAAATCTGTTCAGCAGAAAAAAAAATGAGCTTCTGGGAAACTTTAGCAACAAATACTGTAATACTATCTATCTTTCTCCTGACTTCTCCCAAGCCAGTGAGCAGAGGGATGGTGGCAGGTGGGCCTTCCGTGAGTCTTTCCATTTCCCACACCCACAGACCACTCTGCAGTGGGATTCCTCCCACAGCACTTAGAAGCTCACACTGTTGGTTTGCTTGCTTGCTTGTTTGTTTTAAGAAGCCTTGTGTGAACAAGAGTGAATTACTCCAGTTTCCTTTTCTTTCATGAAGATCATGAGAGCTTTGGGGAATACATTTCATTTCCTCAGGTCATGAAAATGAAAAAATAAAGTAACTTTATATTTAATGAATCTAGTAGTTGGGGAAGTTATATAGGACAATGTTTTTTTGGCCAGGAGGCATTCATTCCTAGGTAGGAGAAAGTCAAGTTCGATATTATGGCAGTTCAGTTTTACTTTGCAATATATAAGACTTTAAAAGGGTTAAAGAAGGCCAAAAGAGTTTTGGACGACATAGAGACTTGGAGAAATAAAACTAATCTGCAGAAAAGATCAGTTACCATAACTAATTTCCGAAATGTAAACATAGTTTGGGTTTGCAATTAAATGAGGTAGGAATCCAATAAAATCCTAAAATAATTTTGAGGAGTAACTTACTCGGTTATTTTGAAACATGTGATTAGTTTGCTGAGTGAGTTTGCCTTTGTTTTAATTTTTTGTTTTATATTTATTTTTGAGAGACAGAGAGAAGCAGAGCCTAAGCGGGGGAGGGGCAGAGAGAGAGGGAGACACAGAATCCGAAACAGGTTCCAGGCTCCGAGCTGTCAGCACAGAGGCCGACGCGGGGCTCGAACCCACGAACCGCGAGATCATGACCTGAGCTGAAGTCGGACGCCCAACCGACTGAGCCACCCAGGTGCCCCAAGTTTGCCTTTGTTTTAGAGTTTGATCTATAATCAAAGTAAACCTTCCTTCGGAAGAGATAGACTCTGGAGTTAAGTGGTTGTAGGAAACATGTGTGGGTGGGTATGGGGGGGAAGCCTTCTGAGTTAAGCTCCTTGGAGGTAGGTCACATACATCTGAACTCCCCATATGCCCACTAGCTTAGCACTTAGCTCAGAAATGCTCTCTAAAAGTTTTTTGTATTGATGTGGTTAGGAATTTAGGTATATTATCTGCAATAATTATTGTTGACATAGAATCAAATATCCTAAAATTTTTCAAGATGAAATTAATATAGTCAGAATTCTGGGGTCTCAAGTAGAATTTATCAGTGTTTAAATATCTTAAAAAGAACTTTATTCAGGAAATATTTTAAATTATTTTCAGACAGCCTGTGGTCAACCTCAGATGGAGGTGGGATAGCTCCCAGGACCAATAATTTGTCAAGTGCCAAAACCTGTACAATGGAATGGAATTCTGCCTTCTGACAGCCTGATATTTAAAGCGTATGGGTATGAGGTCAGAACATCCAAATCTGAGCTGAATGTGATCCAGGATTTCCTGAAAGTCTATGTGAGATATATGATATTGGAAAGAAATGATCTAGGATCTGTCAACACTCTGTTTTCCTAGATTTTCTAATCTTTAGCATCAGAAAGCAATCTGCCTGGAACATATTTTCCATAATCTCAGAGATACGTATAAACTATCTTCAGTCAGCCATGTTGCAAAAATTAGCTAAGGGTGCTCTAAAAAATTATCTTGAGGAATGTATTTATCTCCAGATAATACAACAAGTCCTCTCATTTACTTTTTATAGAACTGAGTAAAACAGATAACAGAGCTGCCCTGGAAAATCATTTGTGCTATAATGAGTCAAGACGGAGAAAAAGACAGGGTTGGGGAAGGGGGATAAGCTGTCAGTGATGGTCCTTGCTACACCCTTGACCGGTTGATTAAATAAATCATTTTGCTGTATCGACCAGTGTCAGACTAGGCGGTAGGCCCAGCAACACAGTGATGAATGAGACAGGCTACTGAGGCAAACAGCCCTAGAATGTTCCCTGATCAGGGAATGGCCACTGACTAGAGAAGGTGTGGACCCCTTTTAGGCTGACCAGTGATATATGTGGCAGCCTAGAGTCAGGTCTGTCCATTAGGGGCAAAGATAATTACCTCTTAAAACTGGGACTCCAAACATTGAAACTGATTCAAGGCACCATTTTTTCAATCCTTCCAAGGATACAGCATAGCCCGTAGCATCCTAGCTGCCCAGGGGAGAAGTTAAGCCATTGCTTACGATGTAGGTCTTGGAGCCTGAAGGCTTGATTTTCTCATGAAATCCTGATTGAGGAATTTGAGGGAATATGGAACTGCCCAGAAGGTAACTGGAAAGTTACTAAAACAGAAATACTACTTGCTACGTACCAGAGACTGTTCTAAATGCAAACCATGTGTTAACTCATTTAATCTTATCAAGTGGCTTTATTATTTATTGTCCTAGTTATTGATGGAGAAACTAGGTACAAAGTGGGGAAGTAAGTTGTTTGAAGCTAATACCTGGTAAAACTAGGGTTTATACCCTCGTTTAGGTGTAGGATTTAGGGCCTGAAGTGTGACCTAAAGTGTGGCTGAGCCACACAAGTGGCAGGACTGGGTCTTTGTCACAGTGTTGGGAGAGGCAACCTGCCACTGTGAGTGTTCTCGAATGTACTCATTGGACTTTCAAGGAATGCAAAGTCTGTACTAATCTCTACCAGGGCCACCCCACAGGATTACATGTGTAGTGAGCAACTTTGAGCGACGAGGGGGAGGTCTGCCCCTAGACACAGAGCTCACCTGCCCGCTCTGTGAAGACCTCAGTTTTGCCCTCTGTGAACATAGCCCATGAGTGTGCAAGCTCCATGATGAGGTCTTTGCAATGTCCTTGTGGAACTAGGCTGGTATGAAAACCCACGCAAGCCGACACGAAGTTCTGGATGCTTCCGCCGTGAGTAATCAAGTCTTTGCCCATTGACTCAGAAGTCTTGTGTCTTCTGCTAGCATCTGTGAAAGACTAACAGGCTGGCTTGCTCGCTTGCAGGGAGGAAGTCCAGACCACTCAGTGTCTGATGCACAGGTGGCAGATTTGCAGAGCAGAAGGACAATGGTCACCTCTGAGCTTCTGTCCCTACTCACCATCCATTAGTCCAAGGGAGCATGATCTCAGTTCTCAGGAATATTGACCGAAACAGGCTGTAGAAAGGACAGAGCATATGCAAGAAGACAAGAGAAACAAGGAAATGTTTCTTGAAGTGGTTCTGCGGTTTGTAAATAAGACGACAGAAAGAACACTGGAAATGTGTGCGTCTCCTTTCTCAGTTCTTGGCAAAAGTTACTTCTTCCCGGTGATTTTCTGATTTCCGGCTATTTTCTTCTTTTGTTTTTATGCTTTCTCTATACTTCACCATGAATCAAAAAGTTTATGGTTATATACAATTAACTTTTCCTCTTGTGCTGCAAGATCATGCAGAAACCTTGATAGCCCAGGACAAAGCTACAGTTTCTAAATAAATTTTTCCCTCTAATGTCAGTTTATCTCCCTCAGCAAGCAATTTAGGCTGTGGAAGGTATTAACATTTCACTAAGTCTATTAAACTTCAACTGCTAAGACATCTTCACAATATAACCTGGGCAAAGTGTACAACTCAGTTACACTACAACCAGAATTCTTTCATTGAATCCCTACTGTGTGCAATGCATGAAGTAACTTCTTCCTTTTTTGGTGGGGGGCGGGGGGGGGGAGCTTTCCCTTGACTTTTTACGTTAACTGGAAATGAGTTCAACTGTTTTTGGACTTCTCTCAAGCCACCAAGCCTGGCAAGTGTTACAAATGTCAACTTTTTCCCCTTATAATAATAATAATAATTCAGGAACAGTTGAGAAAAGCTGATAACATTTCCAGGAAAAGGCACTTTGAGGTTGAGACCAAACAGGGAACAACAAATTTTTTCAGGTTAAATGTGACTTTAGGTCACTATAACACATAATTCTGTTAACACAAGTTGAGATTAGTCGCTTGATAAAATCCTACTGGTAAAAGGAATTGCACCAATGCAGCCGGCAGTGGACTTCTGCCATTTATATACTACTACTTGTTACTGTCCTTTATGTGTTATCCTCTGAAATAATAAGCCCCACTTTGGAAACATAACTTCATAGAATCCTTTTCAGGAAATCTTGATCCCCACCCCCTTAGTACAGATGGGACCTTTAAATTTTTTTAAATGCTTATTTATTTGAGAGAATAATTCCGCGCGCGCGGAAAAGTGGGGGAGGGGCAGAGACAGAAGGGGACAGAGGATTTGAAGCCGGCCCTATCACGAACTGTGAGATCATAACCGGAGCTGAAGTTGGCCACTTAAATAACTGAGCTCCCCAGGCACCCTCAGATGGGACATTTAAATCAAAGTGTTTTTACATAGTGATATTGTTCAATGCGTCAATTGAGAGTCACAGATGAGCACCGAAGTTAGGTGATTGTGAGAACCTAATATTTAATATTTAGCACATGTTAAAACATTGTAATGTTTTAAGTTAATACATTTAAAACATATTAGAAACTATATTTCAAATTTGTGGTTGCTCAATACCTATTAAAATTTTTGTTGTGACCAAAATAGTTCCAAAAGATTCCCTGACAGGTATGTATTTCATCTTTTCCTATTCGTTTTAAAATCTATCCTTAAGTTACAACATCAGAGTCATGTGTTCGGACCCAATCACCCTCCTCAAACTGTACTTTGACTTGATACTATTCTTTGGTTCTGAAGGATAGAAAAGTCACTCCTTACATTGATTCATCCATCCACCCAACCATCCATCCATCCATCCATCTATCCATCGCAATGATTCATTCAAATTTTTATTGAGCCAGAAATATGGTTGGCTCAGGGAAAATAATTATTAACATTTAAACCAAACAAGGAACCCCATCTCTTGGAGCTTAAGGTGTAGAGAAAGATATTAATCAAGGAATCACATGAATGAATTATGCAGAGTTACAAAGGGAGATAGATAATGTCCTTGAACAGAGACACCTGCTTCTCAGAGGCCCATTTAAAAAAAAAAAAAAGGAACATGACTCTAATTAAGGACTCAATTGAGATGCAGTGTAGAGAAATACACAGGGCCAGAACATGTAGACCTTAAATGTAACCTTACACACTTGATTATTAGTCCAAAGCAATGGAAAACCACTCAAGGAATTTAAGAACTAGGGCAACATCAGCAGATCTTTTTTAAAGATGGCTTTGCTTGAGGAATGGAAGGGACATTGGAACGGGCCCAAGGGGAAAGAGTCTAGTTCTGAGGCTTCTTGGGAATGTGATCCTTGGGGGACATAGCTAAGAATATTGCTCACTACATTATGTGGTACTCTGTCTATTAGGGCCTAAGGGAAAGTTGTTCCTTCTGATTCAATACTGGGCATATTTGGGTACGCCTGACCTGAGTTACTATCATTTTTATTTTATAAATACTTAAAAGATATTTTACCAATATTGATTATCATATAAACGCTAAAGGGATATTTAGAAATAATGCAACAGATTATGCTCACATACTCTCATTGGCTTCCAGAAAAGCTAAAGCCAAGTGTATTGGACTCTAGGGTATTACGTTTTGTGCTTCCCTCCTTTCTAGTTTTATCTTAATCTTTTAATTTATTTTCCTTTGACTTAAATTTGTTTTTGCTTAATTTTAATATTATTTTCTACTCCCAGAACAAAACACTTGCAAGTAATTAAACAAAACCATAAATACTATTATATTAAAACACATGCATTGCTACCTTAGAAGAAATGTCTGACACACAGGAAAACATGTTGACAATATGCCCACCATATACATGGGCAAGATGCTTGGAGATGGAATGAGGCTATGTGTGAAAACCATGTTCCTTTTGTTCCAAATTGCCAATTAAAGAGTGTGACAGCTAATCTCTATGTTGCCTAGGAACTATATTGTTTCAAGATGTCTAAAACTGGCAGGGATCTAAATTCCAGACATCATTCACTCTTGGCTTTGAAGCATGCTCAGGGTATCTGGTATTACGCAATGTTCTTTGGAATTTGCAGAGGAATCTGACTACTTCTAGCTTGAGATAGGCAAAAAAAAAAAAAAAAAAAAAAAAAAGATCTTATCTTATTTAGCATAGTGATAATGCAGTATTTTAAATACACTCCAGCTGATATGAGACACAATACTTTCCCAAATGGTTCAGCTGAGCCTTAGACGTTGTGATTTGATAGCATGGAAAGTCAATAAGAAATAGGCATTCAGAATTTGAAACGCAAATCTACAGTTTTCTACTCTTTGTCTATAGGAAGATTTTCACATTTATTATCAATTCCTCACTAATGACTCTTTAAGGCCTTGAATGCAGTCCTTCTTTTAGGTAACTTTTATGATTACAAGGAAGGAGCGAGTAAGGTGCTATTCCTTTGGTTGAGTCTTAAACTTCTAAAAGACTGTGATAGACTAACAGTCTATGAGTTGTCAAGCCTAACCATGGAGCACAGGCAACAGAAAACTCCTCAACCGAGGAGTGGATACAAGTGGAAAGCTCACCAGTGGAATTGTTCTATACCATAACCAACCATCTGTACACTTCATTGCCTCTGGGGCTTGGATACACTTCATCTGGTGCACATCTGTTGGTTTCACTCAGCAGTCCAAGAAGTGTCCTTCCTGAACACTAGGGATGAACTTGCTCCGCACCGAGTCTCTGATAGTCGAGACCTCATTAAAATACTCGTTTCCCAAAGTGCATGCTCTGCTCAATGTGTTTTTCCCAAACTGGCGTAAACTATGAAGTGGCAACCTTAAATGAACTCTTGAACATCACTTCCGTCTGTGGCTTTTCTGCTGCATGTGTACCTTTCACAGCTGCATATTTTCACTATTTCTGATTTGTGCCCACTGCCAAGTTTGGAACTCTAGAATACTTACTCTTATCATGCACCCAGGCTTGCCATATTGATAATTCATCTACACTGACATTCTGCTCTGAGTTTTGTTCTCTCAGGGCTCAGGATTTTTTACATTCCTTCCCAAGCTTTGCTGTAGGCCAAATCCTTTTTCCTTACCTGGTCCCATCTGGTCTACCCAGACCCAAGGAAAATCACAACTAACTGTCAAAATAAAGGAGAGAGAAGAAGATTGGTATTTTTCTAAGCTAGGACCCTGAAGATGAGAATTGAGGAAGACTGACTCTATACATTCACTGGTGTAAGGACCAAATGAGATGATATTAGAAGTATGCAAATCATATACCATCTTATAGGTTTTCTGTGCATGAAGTATCAAGCCCATTGTTCATTCTGTGCAAAACCGCGGGACTCAGGCACTCTTTCAGAGCCTTCCAGGACAATTTGGGACAAAATATATAATATATGGGCTGATCACAAAAGTGAGCCTAATTAAATTTGAACAATGGACTTAATTTTTTTTATCATCTCCTTCCTAATCCCAACCCCTCTATGAAGATAATCAGTGATTCATTATATTATTATCTGTTTCTTACCCTAACATTTGTATCCACCTTTATCCATCCCTTGGCTTATGATGGAACAGGGAGCCATATCTGTTTCTACATCTAACCCGTGACCATTCTAATTTAAAATATACTTTGTATCCAGTTCATTATTTCCTTCTCCATAGTTACCACCCAGGTCACAATTATACGTCACACTGTCATCTCTCACTACGACTAATATCATTGAATTCTGGCTGGCCTTCTTATTTCCAACTCTGTTCTTTTCTAAATCACTCAAAAACACACAACGGGTAGAATATAGTGCAAATCACCAAACATCTTTATACCGTTACTCTGCCTACTTCTCTTCAAAGTCTTCTCTTTACACCTAGGATAAAATCAAAACCCTCTCCCAGTCAACAAAGCCTGGTGTGATCTAGTCCATGCTGGATTCTATAGCCACATCTAATGCTGCGTGTCCTATCAGTTATGTTCCAACTGCCCTGACCTTTCTTCAGCCTTTCTCAATTGTGGGGATACACATATATATATATTTTATGTTCTTCAATGTCTCAATTGCTATCAAGACTTCCTATGTAGGAATTTTGCCTTAGTGTTTTCACCAGATCTGTTACTTATTTTTTTTTTTAATTTTTTTTTTCAACGTTTATTTATTTTTGGGACAGAGAGAGACAGAGCATGAACGGGGGAGGGGCAGAGAGAGAGGGAGACACAGAATCGGAAGCAGGCTCCAGGCTCTGAGCCATCAGCCCAGAGCCTGACGCGGGGCTCGAACTCACGGACCGCGAGATCGTGACCTGGCTGAAGTCGGACGCTTAACCGACTGTGCCACCCAGGCGCCCCGATCTGTTACTTCTTTAAGGAGGTCATCCCTGAACCTCCAATTTAAGCCAGTTCTCTCTAGTATCTATTTTATGGCACGTTGTCATTTCCCCCTCAGAGCACTTTTCTGATTTTCACATAAGCACTTGTTTGTGTGAATGTTTCTGACGTGACTGTCTTCTCAATAGGCTGTAAGTGCACTCTGTGAAGGCAGGGACCATGGGTCTTTTGCTTTCTACAGTATCTTAATGGCTAGTACAGACACTAGCGCATAGTTGACACTCAACAGATTTGATGAATGAATAAGTGGGAATTTCATATCTCATTCTTTATTTGTTCGGTTATTCAATAAGATATGTATCTTGTATAAAGCACTGTCTTCAGCTCACTGGACACAGCAGGACAAAAAGATACAACAGTTCCTGCTCTTGTGAAGCTTGCCTTCCAGTGTGGGAAACCAATCATAAGCAACAAGTATATTACATAGTGTTTTAGAAGGAGATGTGTGGTAAAGAGAAAAAGTGGAGCAGGGTAATGGAAATGAGGTCTGTCAGGGGTATGCGATTTGCAATGTGAATAAATGGTCAGTATAGGCCTTATTGGAGAAGTTACATTTGGGGACAGATTTGAAGCAAGCAACGGTTTCAGATACTCAGATATATAGAGAAAATTCTCTAGCCATGAGAAACAGCTAGAGCAAGTCCAAAAGTGGGAACGTGTCTGGAGTATCTGCGAAATAACAAGGGAGGAAGCGAAGTGGTCAAGGGGGCAGAGACATAGAAGCTCTGATGAAACAGACAAAGGACAGCTAGCAGACAAGGTGGACATCTTTGACCACTGTCATTACTTTGATTTGTACAGTGACTGAGCTGGGTGAGTCTTCAAATAGTTTCAGCGGAAGAGTGATAGGATCTTATTTTTGCTTTAAGTGCATGGAGATGTCTGTTCGGTGTGGAATATATTGCAGTGGGCCATAAGTAAATATAGGAAAACCCCACAAGAGGCTTCTGAAGAATTCAGGCAAGAGAATAGGGTCGCTTGAATTAGGATATAGCAGCGGAGGTGACGGAAAACAGCTGGAATCTGGATGTATTTTGAAGGTAAAGATAAAAGGTTTTTCACTGGTGCATTGGACAGCAGTTTGAAAGAAAGCAAGGAATTAAAGACAACTCTGAGGTTTGGGGACTGAGTAACTGGAAAGACACAGCTGCAATCAAGTCAGAGGGGTTAAGAGTACAGAAGATTATGTTTGGGTGGAGTTGGTGAGATCATGTTTATTTGCAGAAACTGGTGGAGAGGTTAAATGAGTGGTTGGATATACAATTCAGTGGGGCTACATGAGAGCATGATGAATGTGGAGGCGTCCACCTACGAAGGGCACTGAAGAGCAGGAGAAGAGATGATATCACCCTGGAGTGAGTACAAATAGCAGAGAAAAGGACTAACGTCTGAACCACTAGGCCCTTCAATGTTCAAAGATATGAGGGAAGAATTATCTTCAGAGCCAGGGCTGGATCCGGATATGATGAGTCTGTTTTAAAAAGGGGGGTTTTGAGGCAAACCATAAGAGACTCTTGAATGTAGAGAACAAACTGAGGGTTGATGGGGGGTGGGGGAGGGAGGAATCGGGTGATGGGCATTGAGGAGGGCACTTATTGGGATCAGTACTGGGCACTGAATCATGGAATCTACTCCCGAAGCCAAGAGCACACTATATACACTGGATGTTAGATAACTTGACAATAAATTATATACATATATATATAAAAAGGGGTAAACATAAATGGTCAAAACTAATGTGCCTATGAGATTAGCTATATATCTTTGGTTTCAAGTCCTAAAAAGTAAAAGAGAGACAGGTAGATAATCATGGGTGTACAGGTAGGTAGGCATAAGTATAAGGGAAAAAATAAAATGAAATGGGTGGTTTCTTCCCACTGGTATCTTAACCAGAATTTTCCTGAAGGGGCAATGATTTTTCCTCACAGAAATATCAAAAAATCCATAAAGCCCTCGTGTTTCACTATTGTTTATAAGCAAGTAGTGATCCGGTAAGAGAGGTCTAAATTCCATTTGTTAAACCAAATTAACGACACTTATGTTTATGACACACATTACTTTGACATTGTTTCGCCTGTGAGATCATTAATTTTGGAATTATTTGGAGTATGCTAATGGAATGGGGGACGAGAAGAGGTACAGGTATTTTTAGTCTTCCAAATGGTAACAAAACACCGTGCAGACACATTCTATTAGAGCTTAGAGGGAAAAAAAAAAAATAGCAAGGTCATGCCTAATTTGAGATTCAGGTTTGTTCCAAGCAACTGGGAAGGTCAGACTCGGTTCTAGATAATTCACTGATCCGAAGGAATTTTGGGAAGTTGGGGCGGTTTCAGGGTTAACAAAGGAATTCAGGCCTTTGGCTTCAGTTCAGCTCATGACCCCACGCAGCCACCACTGAATCCACGAGGGTTGAGCTACTGAAGGAGTCCAATGTGAACTTGAGGCTCCCTGTGGTTTAGCTTGTTGCCCCGAAACCCAAGACGCATCTGTGGCATGGAAACCATCCCACTACACGCATACTACTCTACCGCGGGCGACTTTAATGGGCTCTGCGGTAAATCACTTTCCTTTTGGAACTCTGAGGTCTGGAGTTTGTACTATGTGCAACACTTCTTTGTGTTGTATATGTCTCATCTGTTTGTGTCAGCTGAGACAGAGAGCAAATGTTTAGCAAAGGATTCCAAACTCTTAGCAATCCTTAAGCAATACCAAAAATATGTGGAATGTAATCTTAGTTTCTCAATTGTACACTGTTATTTCTAAATATAATATCCTTCTAAGATTTTTTTTTCCTTGATGGTTCTAGTCCCATTCCTTAGGAGATATAATGAAGATTATAGAAAAATACAAGAGTTGTTTAGAGTCCCACAAGGGCTGGAGTCCCACAAGGCCTGGTGTTACCACTGGAGTGACAATGCACATGTTGTTTAGGAAAAGAAACCCTCTAACTATTAGTTTCCTCACCTGTAAAGTGGATTAATACTAATACCCTTAGGTTAGTTTAAAAGCATAAAATCAAGGGGCGCTTGGGTGACTCAGTTGGCTAAGCGTCTGACTTCAGCTCAGGTCATGATCTTGCGATTCGTGAATTCGAGCCCCACGTCGGGCTCTGTGCTGACAGCTCGGAGCCTGGAGCCTGCTTCAGATTCGGTGTCTCTGTCTCTCTACCCCTCCCCCACTCACACTCTGTCTCTCTCTGTCTCTTTCTCTCAAAAGATAAGTTAAAAAAATTTTAAAGCATAAAATAAAATAGCGCGTTCTAGTGCTTAGCAGAATGCCTTACACCCAGTAGGTACTCAATAAATCTTAAGTCTTTTTCTTTGTTGCTACCAATCATTCTGGGCCTTTGGGACTTGTTTTCATTCCAGACAATTTATTATTTTATCAGTCTGAAATCCTGACATTTCTGTGCATTTGATTTTTCTAAATCAATTCTAGTGAAATATAATTTACACACAAAATGTACTGAATTTCAGCTGGGGTAAATTTTCGTGCGTTTTGACAAATTTATACACCGGGGAATCCCAACAACAATCAATAGGTAGGATCTTTTACATTGCCCTGATCATGTTTTCCCAGTGTTTTCCAAATAACTTTCTCACTTCAGCCCCAGGCAAAGGCAATCATTGCTGTTTTCTGTCACTGTGTATTTATCTTTCTAGAGATTCATTTAAATGAGAACTCTAGGGGCACCTGGGTGGCTCGGTTGGTTGAGCGTCAGACTTCGGCTCGGGTCATGGTCTCACGGTTCGTGGGTTCCAGCCCCGTGTCAGGCTCTGTGCTGACAACTAGGAGAATGGAGCCTGCTTCAAATTCTGTGTCTTCCTCTCTCTCTGCCCCTCTCCTGCTCATGCTCTGTCTCGCTCTCTCCTTCAAAAAATAAATAAAAAAAACATTTAAAAATTTTTAAATGAGAACTCTATAGGGGCGCCCGGGTGGCTCAGTCAGTTAAGTGTCCAACTTCAGCTCAGGTCATGATCTCACAGTACACGGGTTCGAGCCCCGCATTGGGCTCTGTGCTGACAGCTCACAGCCAGAAGCCTGCTTCGGATTCTGTCTCCGTCTCTGTCTGCTCCTTCCCCACTCACACTCTGTCTCTCTCTCTCTCAAAAGTAAATAAAGATTCGGGGCGCCTGGGTGGCGCAGTCGGTTAAGCGTCCGACTTCAGCCAGGTCACGATCTCGCGGTCCGGGAGTTCGAGCCCCGCGTCGGGCTCTGGGCTGATGGCTCGGAGCCTGGAGCCTGTTTCGGATTCTGTGTCTCCCTCTCTCTCTGCCCCTCCCCCGTTCATGCTCTGTCTCTCTCTGTCTTAAAAATAAATAAACGTGGAAAAAAAAAAAAAAAGTAAATAAAGATTTAAAAAAAAATGTAAATGTGAATTCTACACTAGGTACTCCTTTGTAACTGGCCTCTTTTTCCCTCTGTACTACTTTTGAGATTCGTTTGTGTGGTTGCATCAGCAGTCCGTTCCTGTTTATTGCCGAGAAGTATTCCATTGTATAAATATAACCCAACTTTTGGCTGTTTGCTGATAGACGTGTGGATGGTTTCCAGTTCTTTGGCTATTGCAAATCAACATCATTTCTGCCCAAGCATTTGTGTCATTTACTCATATATTCGGACCATACAAATCTTTTTTTTTTTTTTTTTTCAACGTTTATTTATTTTTGGGACAGAGAGAGACAGAGCATGAACGGGGGAGGGGCATAGGGAGAGGGAGACACAGAACCGGAAACAGGCTCCAGGCTCCGAGCCATCAGCCCAGAGCCCGACGCGGGGCTGGAACTCACGGACCGCGAGATCGTGACCTGGCTGAAGTCGGACGCTTAACCGACTGCGCCACCCAGGCGCCCCAAATCTTTTGAAATCATAAAGAGTTGACTGGTGTCGATCAAGATCCCTTCGGTACAAGGCTTTGTGTGGTTGCATATCTTCATTTCCCTGGTAACGGCACAGGTGTGTACCCGTTAGGAGGTAAGGTAAGTATGCTTACACTTGACAAGAACTTGCTCAACTTTTTTCCTAACATAGCTGTACCTTCCCTTCAACACCCACACTTGGCATGGTTTATTTTAGGGTTCCACTTGAGTCGGCCTCAGGATGCTTGGATATACTTGCTCAAACGTTACTTTGGCGTGTCTGCGAGGATGTTTTTGGGCGAGATGAACACGTGAATTGGTAAACTGAGTAAAGAGGATGGCCCTGCCTCCTGTGGATGGGCCTCACCCCATCAGCTGAAGGGCTGAATACAACAAACAGACTGAGCCTCCGGCAAGCTAGGCCAGCAAGGAGGGAGGAGGGAGAGGGGCATGCTTTCCACGGGCTGAGCTGCCTTCAGACTGTGACTGAAACATCAGCTTTTCTTGGACCTTAGGCCGCTGGCTTTAGGACCCTTGGTTCTCTGACTACAGGATCGGCTCTCCCGGGTCTCCCATTTGCTGACTACAGAACGTGGGACTTCTTGGCCTGCCTAATCTTGCTGTGTGAGCAAGATCGACAAACCTTTATTTTGTCGATACCATATTTAAGGAACAGAAAATTCTAATTTACAAAGTCCAATGTATCATCTCCCTCCCTTTATTTTGGACTTTTAAAAAACAATAGACTCTGAAGATTATCTTGACGCTTTTTCATGAGTTTTTTTAATGTTTATTTATTTTTGAGAGAGAGGGGGAGAGAGAGAGAACAAGCAGGGGAGGGTCAGAGAGAGGGAGACAGAGAATCCGAAGCAGGCTCCAGGCTCTGAGCTGTCAGCACAGAGCCCGTCGCGGGGCTCGAACTCATGAACCCTGAGATCATGACCTGAGCTCGAGTCAGACGCTCAACCAACTAAGCCACCCAGACGCCCTTTTTCATATGAGTTTTAAAGTTCTGCCTTTTATATTAATGTCTAAGATTAATTTCAAGTTAATTTTTGCATAAAGTGTGAGATAATTGTTCATCTTTTTTTCCCAATTAGAGACCTAAATCGTTCTAATCCTATTTCAAGAAAACAACTTCCCCAGTGAAGTAACTTAGCATCTTTCCCAAAAATCAACCTGTCACAAAGGAGAGTCTCAGTCTGTTCCATTAATCTATATTTCTATTCATCCCCAAATATCACATTGTCTCTATCAGTATAGTTTTACAGTAAGTGCTAGTGTATCAATGCAAATGAGTTTTGTAATAACCTGAAAGCCTATGAACTTGCTAAGCTGATTTTTGATTTGTTTGTTCTACTAGCTTTTGCTAGACTTCGAAGCATTTCTACATCCAAGATGATTTTCAGGTGTTCGTTTTTTTTTTTTTTTCCCTTTGCACTTCATATATTTTGAACCTCTGACTGAACGCGCACACATTGAAGACTGTTGCATCTTCTTGATGAATTAGACCCTTTACTTTATAAAATATTCTGACTTCACTTTGATTTTAATCTAGCCACTTGAACTGTTTTATGTTAGTTTTGTTCGATATAGCTCTTTGACTTATTGTGTCTGGATCTTCTTGTTAATTCGGATTCCTTGCAGACAGCCTACAGCTGTGTGTTTTTGAATATTTTTTTAATTGGTGCATTCAGACACGTGTAATTCCTAATTTAATTTTTCTGATGTTTATTTATTTTTGAGAGAGAGAGAGCACAAACTGGAGAGGGGCAGAGAGAGAGAGAGGGAGATACAGAATCTGAGGCAGGTTCCAGGTTCTGAGCTGTCAGCCCAGAGCCCTACTCATGAACGGGGAGACCATGACCTGAGCCGAAGTCGGACACTTAACCGGCTGAGCCTCCCAGGCGCCCCTGCAATTCCTACTTTAGACAATGGAACCAGAGGCATGGTTGGATTTAGGTCCACCATGTTGAAATTTGCTTCATATTTATACCATCTTTTCTGTGTTCCTTTTTCTTCCTTTTCAACCTTATTTTAGAATAATTGTTTTGTTCAGAATTCCATTTTATTTGTGCTATTGGCTTACTATACCTCTTTGTGGTTTTTTTTTTTTTTCAACGTTTATTTATTTTGGGGACAGAGAGAGACAGAGCATGAACGGGGGAGGGGCAGAGAGAGAGGGAGACACAGAATTGGAAACAGGCTCCAGGCTCTGAGCCGTCAGCCCAGAGCCTGACGCGGGGCTCGAACTCACGGACCGCGAGATCGCGACCTGGCTGAAGTCTGACGCTCAACCGACTGCGTCACCCAGGCGCCCCCCTCTTTGTGTTTTTTAAAGTGATAGCTACAGCTCTTGCTTGAGATGATCTTTTCAGTGATATTTGGATAGCAAACAGCCTTAGAGGATGGAGATTGTCTTTTTCTCTGAAGCAGAGGGCTGGTTTGTTTGCAAATTAGTATAATAAAGATAACATCTCCCCCCCACCCCGGGGCAAATGTTGGGCATATTTGCTTGCATCCTATTATAAAGGACTGTAGTTTCCTAATCTCAGTTGTGATGCAAATCTACGGTACAGACGGCCTCAACTTGCACCTAGATCTGCCTCTCCTCTGCTCTCTCGGGGTTTGGGGGGACAGAGGAGCTGATGCAAATGAGAGATTCAGTGCTGCTTGCTGTACCTTTATAAGAAAGCTCTTGGATTTTGTTAGTCTTTATAAAACAGGAATAACAAGGGGAAAATCCTGCAGACAGACGGAAGGTGCTTAGGCCCTATTTGAGACTGAGATATCAAACTGATTTTCTAGCTTGATCCATCCAATCTCAGCCTATAGAATGCAGGCAACTGGTCAGCTTCAACAATAGAAATTTTTTTAGGGGCACCTGGGTGGCTCAGTCAGTGGAGCGTTTGACTTTGGCTCAGGCCATGATCTCGTGGTTTGTGGGTTTGTGGGTTCGTGGGTTCCAGCCCCGCACTGGGCTCTGTGCTGACAGCTCAGAGCCTGGAGCCTGCTTTGGATTCTGTGTCTCCCTCTCTCTCTGTCCCTCCCCAGCTTGTGCTCTTTCTCTCCCTCTCTCTCTCTCTCTAAAAAATAATTAAAGAAAGTTAAAAAAGGAAAAAAAAAAAGAAATTTCTTAGATGCACAGAAATGAGACCCAGTGTTCTATAAATACTGTGGCACAATGTCTGTAGTATATGATATAGGAAAGGATAAGCACGGGGCAAAGTAGTTACATGGAAAATGCTGGATAAAGAGAGACGGGTTATCACAAATGCAAAAGAACAGCAGTGAGATGGTTGGAGAGGAAATGTGATAGGAAGGCTGGAAGGATATGTTCATTGTAAGCATCGTTAGGTGCTAGGGGCAATGAGCGTATTATGGATGTCTCAAGAAAAAGAGGGGGAGAATTTGATTGGAAGGGGGTGGAGGGTCCTTCAGGGCGGTTCTGGATTAGAGTAGGTCAAAGTGCTATTCGCTTGAGATCAAAGTCATGTGTTTAGAAGTGGTGACAGCCACAGAGGAGCTGGTACGTTCCAGCTTGTTCTTACTCCCCCCTGTTCTTCTTCCTGCCTGGTGACTCCACCGACCAACGCCAGACCCTGGCCCAGCACCAGACCCCTGCGGTAGCCCACTGGAGTGGTAGCAACGCAGAGGCATGGCTCACCGTAGGCCTCCCTGCCTACTTGGCTTCCTTCTCACTCCCATATGGTGGGGTGTATGTTTTAACTTTTCAGATTACCGGTCGGTCACCCCAGGTTCGATCTTCGAGGGTTCTCCTGGTTCCCATGCTCCCATATCCTCCCACAGTTATGAGGTCCATTTTTTTATAATTGAGCCCTACCTATCCCACACATCACGGAGGTTCTACTTCCATAAGTGAACACTGACTGATGAGGTTTTTGAAAGACGAATATGTTAGGTAAAATACGCTGTGGGATTATTTTCTTAATTTCTCTTTCTGCTGCTTCATTATTAGCGTATAGACATGCAACAGACTTCTGTACATTCATTTTGTATCCTGTGACCTTACTGAATTCATTTATCGGTTCTAAAAGTAGTATCAATTCTACCATATGATCCAGTAATCTCACTACTGAGTATTTAGCCAAAGAATATGAAAACACTAACTTGAAAGGATATATGCACTCTTATGTTTACTGCAGCATTATTTACGAGAGTCAGACTATGAAGCAACCCAAGTGTCCATCAACAGATGCATGGATAAAGATGTGGTATATGTATATATATATCTATATATATGGAATATATAAAATGGAATATATATAATGGAATATGACTCAGCCATAAAAAAGAATGAAATCTTGCCATTTGCAACAACATGGATGGATATAGAGAATATAATGCTAAGTGAAATAAATCAGCCAGAGAAAGACAAATACCATATGATTTCACTCATATATGGAATTTAAGAGACAAATCAAATGAACAAAGGAAAAAAAGACAAAACAGAGGGGAGGGGGCTAGAGGGTGAGTTAGGTGATGGGGATTAAGAGTACACCTATCATGATGAACACTGAGTAACATATAGAATTATTATATACCTCAAACTAATATGACACTGTATATTAAATATATTGGAATTAAAAAATTTTTAATTTATTTTTTATTTAAAATTTTTTATTTAAAAAATACACTATGTATTTAAACCAAAGTTATTTAATTCTTGGTGGAAATAATAACGAATTTTATAAGAGGGGCGCCTGGGTGGTTCAGTCGGTTGAGTGTCCGACTTCGGCTCAGGCCATGACTTCACGGTTCATGGATATGAGCCCCGCATGGGGCTCTGGTGCTGACATCTTAGAGCCTGGAGGCTGCTTTGGCTTCTGTGTCTCCCTTTCTCTCTTTGCCCCTTCCCCGATTATACTCTCTCTCTCTCTTTCTCTCCCTCTCTCTCTCTCTCAAATAAACTTAAGAAAAAAAAAGTCATCGTTAAAGAATTTTATAAGAAAAATACAATAAACAAATTTTGATGTATTTGTCACATATAAAGAACGTAGTTTATTTTTGAAACAAACTTTGCTTCATTATTGAAGGTAAGAGTCTGTTAAAAAACAAAGTTCAACCAGGTAAATTTAAAGACCAAATTGGCTTTATTCAGCTATTCATGAATCAAGCAGCATCCTGTCTAGCAGACAGAAAGATAGAAAGGAGCTCCAAAGAGCTGTACAAAATGGGATAATTTAAAGTCACAGGGCAGTGTGGAGAGGGAAAAAGCAGATGACCTCATCTTTCTCTGGAGGAGGGAAGGGGTCTATCGGGTGGATTACCTCATGAGGGCTGACCAGGAAATTCCAGATTTGCTACTTTAAGACTACAACCTTGGGATAGGTTGAAAACTATAGTTAGGTCAGGTACTAAGTCTTGGTTTGGTGACATGAGCATAGCAAAAGTGACTCCATATTGACCCTGTTGTCTCTGATCATGAGTATCTTTAAAATAAACCTTCGAAATCCAACAAAATGCATTTTTTACATATTTATCATATGTGTAAGATAAATGATGTGTGGAATGATGTGATCTTATTTTCACTTTTTTGAATTATTATTTTTTTTTAATGTTTATTTTTGAGACAGAGAAAACCAGAGGGGGAGGGCCAGAGAGAGAAGAAGACAGAGCATCCGAAGCAGCACGGACGCTCTGTGCTGACAGCAGACAGTCCAATGGGGGGCTCAAACTCATGAACCTTGAGATCATGACCTGAGCTGAAACTGGACACTCAACCGACTGAGCTACCCAGGCACCTCTGTGATCTTATTTTTAAAATAAACCTATTTTTAGAAAGCAATGCAAGCCCTGGGATTCACTAGAAATGTGGAATTTCAGTAACTCCAGTAATACTTAATACTGACCCCATCCAAATGGGGTACTACATAGATTTTTTAAAAAAATCCTTTCTTCCAGGATTTTTATGCATCAAATCGATGCTGTTTTGTTGATGTTCAAGAAAGAGAGGTCTAGGTTGGAGATACACATTTAGAAGTCATCAGCATAGAGATGGCATTTAAAGCCATGAGACTGGTGGAGATCTCTAAGAGAATGTAAATGGAGAAGAGATGCCAGACTGAGCTCTAAAATGCTCCGTCACACACACACACACACACACACACACACACACACACACACTCACACATACACACATACACACACTCACACATGGTTATATCCTAAGCATATATATATATACACATATATATCATAACATATATAGATACATACAAAATGGAAATGCATGTATATGTATAATTTAAGATTACTATTTTGACTAAGGACAAATGGACAAAAATAGCATAATTACACAGATTTGTGCTTTGAAATGCATGTTTGATACGCCACATGGTTACTAAAGTTGGTCCGTACGACAAGTTCTGCAGCTCCAAGCCTCCTAGGGGTCAAAGCAAGATGGACTCCACAGTGTTGAAGCACGAAGTGGTTACAGAAAAGCGGCCGAGCACAGGCTAGAGGGGAGACAGAGGTAAGGCCACCGAGGATCTTGTGTTGTGGGCTCACACGTGTAAAGCCGGTCCATATCATTACCCCACACTGGCCGTGTCAAGGCAGTGTCTGCTCCAAGTTGACTGGGTACCAGCTAACAGTTCTGTGTCCATCTTTCACTGGTTAATAAATATTTTGAATATCAACTTACTTGTGTCTTAGGTGAGAGTGCATTCTACATTCGAGAGACGTGAAGAATTGAAATGATGACATGAAGAATTGAAATGATGATATAAACTGGGTGCCTGAAGCTTTTGTCTTTTATTTACTTACTTGTTGACTTCTTTTTTACTTTTAAACTTTTGGTGTAGCAGGGCGGTGCACAGACTCAAGATGGAAGGTGATGGAGGAAAGAAGGTCAGTGAGAAGACCAGGCTACCGTGAGCGTGCATTTGACGCGAGGCAGTGCCAGCTGGGGCCCATGGGAGCTAGACTGGGGAGGAACGTACAAGGCAGGAAAACCAGACAAGAGATTCATGCTCTGTGGTGTGAGGCTCCCAGATAGGTGGTAATGAGGGTGGAAGTGTTATTCAAAGAAATAGAAAATACTGTCAGAAGAAGAGCGTGAGGGTGAAAAGGGAGCTTTGCCCACGTTGAACGTGAGAGACCCGTGAGGTGACCAATCATTTCTGCCCATCTGGTGAGAACTACGGTTGGCAACAGACATTTTCCATTGATCAGAGAATGTATAATGGCAATTAAAACTGTGGGGGATTCAGGAAATCCTTCCATCGCTACACTTCAAATATTCTACAAGAATGACATTTCTTTTGTCTTTAAGTTTATTTCTTTATTGAGAGAGGGAGGGAGAGAGAAAAAGAGAGAGAGAGAGAAAGGGTGGGGCAGAGAGACAGAGGGAGAGAGAGAGAGAATCCCAAGATGACAGCACAAAGCCTGACACAGGGCTCAATCCCATGAACCATGAGATCATGACCTGAACTGAAACCAAGAGTCAGACACTTAACTGGCTGAGCTACTTGGGAGCCCCAAGGCTGACATTTCTTTTTTCTTTTCTTTTCTTTTCTTTTCTTTTCTTTTCTTTTCTTTTCTTTTCTTTTCTTTTCTTTTCTTTTCTTTCTCTTTTCTCTTTTCTCTTTTCTTTTTTCTTCTCTTCTTTTCTTTTTTCTTTTCTTTTAATGTTTATTTATTTTTGAGAGAGAGAGAGAGAGAGAGAGAGCACATGCAAGTGGGGGAAGGGCAGAGAGAGAGGGAGACAGAGGATCCAAAGAGGGCTCTGCACTGACAGCGGAGAGCCAGAGGCAGGGCTCCAACTCATCAACTGTGAGATCGTTGCCTGATCCGAAGTCAGACACTTAACCGACTGGGCCACCCAGGTGCCCCAAGACTGACATTTCTTAGTACTGCTTTGATCCACCACTCCTCACCTGATCCTTAGTGATGCCCACTGCTTGGAGGCTGACATGCCTGCCTGTATCTTAAAAATCTGCTTGTGATCTGATCAACCTCTGTCTTTTCAGTGTTATCTCCCATTTCATGCCCCACTCGCTCTGTTCTGACAAATTGTGACATACATCTGCACAGTCTTTGTGATTTTCTACACGTTGTTTGATTTGCTTAGAATGCTCTTGTCCCAGTGTCCATAAAATTACATGTTCCTTTTACTTAAATTTGTGCTAGACTGATATTAATATATTTTGTTCACTGGTATAAAACTGTAGTCTGAAAATAATTCTAAATGAGACATGAGAAATATTATTAAAATCACTTAAGTAAAAAATACATTAATTTGTCTTTTCAATGCAAGATTTTAAGACTTTCCTTAATACATTTGGGTAAATCACAAGTCATGCTAGATTGTGGCATTGAGGCCACACTTACAAATAAAGCTAAGGGGTAGATTGTTAAGTTTAATTTACTCTTGTCCTCGATTTACAGCTATCCTTTATGAGACGGTGTCTTTTTAGGCAGGAAACATCTGTCATGTGATAAATATGTCTGGGAAAATTTAAGTCATGGTTTATTAATTGTGGTTGGGAGAGTACTAAGTAAAACTTAACCAAACAAAGGAAAGTCGATGCACTTGATGTTGTGCATGCCAGAAATACTCATCTGTTTTCAATTAATTGATAATTTGATCATCCAAGCAAATTATGGAGGAAATGAGGCATCCCCTAGGTCAGACAGTCATAAAAAGACTGGGTGAGATGCTTTCTTTCAGAAGATCCTATCAAAATGAAATCGTGGTGTGTGAGATCTCAAGCAACCTCAGCGGCCATCTAAGACAACCTACTGATTACTGATAGCTCACTCACAGAGACTGAGTGGCCCCAGCTCAAGATGCTATTACGTCTGCAACCTAGAGAGATTAAGGATTTTCCCAGTTGGATAGTTGGGTAACGATGAAAATGGAATTTTTTGATAATTTCTTCTCAGGATGGTAAGTTTCAGAAATATCACACTCTTATGATTCTATTTGGTACCAAGGTCATACCAATATTTATGGATGTAATGTGTTACAACACATATGAATATGTTCACAGCATGTACACAAGAGGCCAATATTACTTAATAAAACTTAACTACGAAAATGCTGTCTTTTTGCACATTAATCAGGTACACATAGAATGATTAACCCCCTTTTGAAAAATATCAATTGGAATTTATATAATTTACTTATTAGTTTATAAACTATTTAAAATTGTGTCTCTTCTACATCCAGGCCTATGGGGCTGGAGTTCAGAACCAGCTGGTATTCTCAATTAAATACTAATTAGTTAAGATATAATTTTTGAAGATAGGTTTGTTTGGTTTTTTTTGAGAGAGAGAGAGATCAAAAGAGTGAGCATGGGGGAAGGGCAGAGAGAGAGGAGAGAGAGAGAATCCCACACAGGCTCCGCACCATCAGCATGGAGCCCAACATGGGTGAACCCACTAGCCTTGAGATCATGACCTGAGCCCAAATCAAGAGTTGGACACTTAACTGACTGAGCCACCCAGGAGCCCCTCCTGAAGAATTGTTTTAAGCGGTCTATCTCACTTTTTTGAGCAAACATTACTGAAGTATAATCGCATAAAATGCATATAATTCTAAAATGAATTATTAAGTAAATGTACCTGAATGACCATCACTCAGCACGACATATAGAAAATTGCCAGCCCCCCAAAAACTTCCCTCAGGCTCCTCCCTGTCATTACCTTTCTCCCCAAAGGAATCACCATCCTGATTTCCAGCACCCTTGAGTATTTTTCCAGGTTTGACATTCATTTCAATGGCTATCATAAACAAAGCTGCTGTGAGTATATATGCAAGCCTTTTGGATGCAGTACTAAGAGTAAAATTGTTACATCCTAGTTTAGAGTAGTAGTTGAGAGGTGGGTAACTGAAGTCAGTTTCCCAAGACATTTTACCAATGCAGATTCCCAAGAGCAATGCACATGAGGCTTAATTATTTTAAATCCTGACTCACACTTATCATTATCACATGTGTGTGTTTCATATTAGTGTTCTCATGAGCATATGCTGGTATTTCATTGTGGTTTTAATCTGTATTTCCCAGATGATTAATGACATTGGACATGTTTGGCCATTTGAGTATATTCCTTTGTGAGGTTCCTGTTCATCGTATCTTTTGTCTATCTGTCTATTAAACAGTCTTTGTAAAGGTTCTTTCTATATTCTGAATATGAATATGCATGTAGATAATGCATATAAATATACAGATTTGTATATATATGTATAAAATATATGTACTCCTTTACACATTTCCATTCTCGGTGGTGTCTTTTGATGAACCTAGAAAATCATGATTTTAATGAAGTCCAATAGCTGATTTCTTTCCTTTATGGTGAGTAGTTTTTGTGTCCAGAAGAAAATGGATATTTTAAAATACCGAATCTTCTTCATCATTAACTTGACCTTTTCCTCCATTCATTTAGATCTTCAAAATTTTCCTCAACAGTTTTTATAATTTTCTATGTAGAGATCTTGCATATATTTTGTTAGGTTGATTTTTTTTGAGTTTGCCTTTTTTGATGCTATTGTTAATGGCATTATTTCATATTTTTTATTTTCTTATCTTATGTTGCTAACATGTAGAAAGGATGGGTTTATTATCTGTACTCTGTAATAAGCAAACTTGGTAATTTATTTATTTATTTATTTATTTATTTATTTATGTATGTATTTATTTTTTTCAAACTTGGTAATTTATTTTTTTTTTATTTTTTTTTTAAATTTTTTTTTTTCAACGTTTATTTATTTTTGGGACAGAGAGAGACAGAGCATGAACGGGGGAGGGGCAGAGAGAGAGGGAGACACAGAATCAGAAACAGGCTCCAGGCTCTGAGCCATCAGCCCAGAGCCCGACGCGGGGCTCGAACTCACGGACCGTGAGATCGTGACCTGGCTGAAGTCGGACGCTTAACCGACTGCGCCACCCAGGCGCCCCTCAAACTTGGTAATTTAAACTCACTTATGACTTCTAACAGCTGATGTATAGATTCATTTGCATCTTCTCATACACAATCATATCACCTGTGAATAATGGCAATTTTAGTCGTGGCATTACAATGTCTATGCTTTTTAAACTTTCATTTTGCTGTATTACGTTTCATAGTCCTTCAGCAAAATGGGGAAAACGAGGACCAGTAGTGGCCAACCTTATCTTAGTCTCAGTCTCTGGAGGAAAGACTGAAATTTTGTCCCATCAAAAACTATATTGACCAGGATTATTTTAAAATACACACTTTACCTGGTTAAAAAATAGTATCTTTATGTGTAGTTTCCTAGGAATTTTGATCAGGAACAGATGTTGAATTTATTTTAAATTTATTTTGAAAGAGAGAGAGAGAGAGAGAGAAGGAGAGATAATGAGCGGGGGAGGGGCCGAGAGAGAGAGAGAGAGAGAAAGAGAATCCCAAGCAAGTTCCACGCTCAGCACAGAGCCCTTTCTAGGGTTCAATCCCACAAAATGAGATCATGACCTGAGCTGAAATCTGGAGTCAGACGCTCAACTGACTGTTGAATTTTATGAAATGTTTTTCTGCATCTACTGAAATAGTCATGTTTGATTTATGTTTTTTATTCTTTTAGTGTGAGACAATATATTGATTTCTTTCTAGATTGAAACCACACTTGCATTCTGAAATTAATGCCCTTTTGTCACGATGTGTCACTGTTCTTATATATTACTACATTTGATTTGCTAATATTATGTTTATTTATTAACTTGTAGTTTATATTCAGGAGTAAGACTAGTCTCTACTTGTACTTTTTAAAAAAAATTTTTAATGTTTTTATTTTATATTTGAGGGAAAGAGAGAGAGAGAGACAGAGTACAAGTGGTGGGGAGGAGAAGAGAGAGAGGGAGACACAGAATCCGAAGCAGGCTCCAGGCTCTGAGCTGTCAGCACAGAGCCTGACATGGGGCTCGAACTCATGGACTGTGAGATCATGACCTGAGCTGAAGTCGGACGCTTAACTGACTGAGTCGCCCAGGCACCCCTGGTCTCTACTTTTTCTTGTAATTGTCAGATTAGCATAAAGGGGAAGCTTACCCGCATTTTCTATATTGTGAAGAATTTCTAAAGATCAGCACTACTCTGCCAAGACGGGTGTTATTTTTTACTTTTGTTGAAGCCATTTGGGCCTGATTGGTTCTTTAATTATGGTTTTATAGCTATAGAAAACAATAGATATACTTTAATAGATACAGAACAAATAAGATGTAATACTTTTTTTGTGCCAGTTTTGGTGAAAAATTTTTAAGAGATTTGACTATTTCGTCTAAATTATCATGGTTTTTTTCCCTCCTTGTATTTTTAAAAATAGACTTTATTTTTCTAGAGCGGTTGTAGGTTCATAACAAAACGGAGCAGAAACTACAGAGAATTCCCATTACACCCCCTTCCCACATAAATGCACAGCCTCCCCCACTATTGACATTCAGCACCACAGTGGAACATTTATTACAATCAATAAGCCAACATTAACACATCATCACCCGAAGTTCATGGTTTACGTTACAGTTCACTTTTGCTGCTGTCATTCTATAGGTTCTGACAAATGTAGAATGACCTTTATCCACCACTGTGGTATCACACAGAATAGTTTCACTGCCTCAATTCCCCTGTGCTCTGCCTGTTCACCCCTTACCCCTCTAACCCCTGGCAACCACTGATCTTTTCACTGCCTCCAGAGTTTTGCCTTTTCCAGAATGTGATACAGTTGGAATCATACAGTAAATTCGCCTTTTCAGTTTGGCGTCTTTTCATTTAGTAACATGCACTCAAGCTCTCTCCTATCCCTTCATGTATTTTAAATTCTGTTATGAGGTGAATTGTCTCTTTTTATCTCTGGTTATAATCTTGTCTTGAAGGCTAATTTTATATTCGTGTTGTCATTTTCAGTTGATTTTCATGCTATATAGTTTTTTTTCCCATACGTTTGTTTTCATCATTGACTTTATATGTAAAATTGGACCCTTTTAAGCAACGTATTTTGAGGTCTTCCTTTTTTATATACTCTGTCAATACCTGCCTCCTAATTACAGGGCTTAAAAAATTAACCCTTTCATGTAGTTTTCTGTAGGGAGGTATTTAGGTTTATCATCTTCTTGGTTATCTCTTTGCCTTACTCCGTTTTGCTCCCTCTGCCTCCTTTTCCTGCCTCCTTTTGGGTTATCTGACTTTCCAAAAGATGTTCTTTTTGAATTAGCCTCCTGTCCTTATGGTCATATCTTTTTGCATCTTTTAAAGTGATTTCTTTAGGAATTACAGTATACCTCCCTACCCTTCCATGGTTTATTTGGGCTCAATACTGCAGTGTTGTGCAACTTGAGGTAGAATGGAGGAACCCTGCAGTTACGTCGGTCATTCTGCAGCACCTGTCCCACTGACCTCTATGTTCTGATGTCATATGTATCACCCTGACAGGCATTTGAACCCCTATCAGCCAATATATCATCTTTTCATTCTCAACAGTCATATCTCTATTTTAAAAACTTAAGAGGAAAAACAGTCCTTTGTTCATACCCCAGTTGTCATTTCTGTTTGCTCTTGCTTTATTTTTAAACATCCATGTGTGTCTCTGGAATCGATTCCCTTCTGCCTGAAGAATTTCGCTTTAGCATTTTTGGGAAGGCCGAATTTCAGGCTCTGATTCTCTCATTTTTTCTTTATCTGGGAAGCTTTAATTTCACTTTGAGCCCTGAAAGGGACTTTTGGCAGGTGGAGAGCTCTTAGTTGACAGTTCTTCTCCTTCATAGTTTTAAAGACGTTCCACTGCTTTTTGGCTTCCAGGGCTACTGATGAGAAATTCATGGTCCATATTCAACGTGTCATTTTCCCTTTTTATGCTTTCAAAATGTTTGGAGGTTTTTTTGGGTCATTATTTTTTTAAATTTTACTTCCAGGATACTTAATACGCAGTGTTATATTAGTTTCAGGTATACAATATAGTTATTGAACAATTCCATACATCTCACAGTGCTCATCATGACAAGTGCACTCCTTAATCCCCATCACCTACTTCACCCACCCCCCAACGACCTTCCCTCTTTGGTAACCATCACTGTGTTCATTAGAGTCAAGAGGGTGTTTCTTGGTTTGTCTCTCTTTTTTACCTTTTCTTGCCTGTTTTGTTTCATAAATTCTACATCTGAGTGAAATCATATGGTATTTGTCTTTCTCTGGGTGACTTATTTCACTTAGCATTATACTCTCTTGCTCCAACCATGTTGTTGCACATGCCAAGATTTCATCATGTTTTAATATTCCATTGTATATACCTACCACTCTTTCTTCATCTATCCATCTATCAGCGGGCACATGGGCTGTTGCCAAAATTTGGCTATTGTAAATAATGCTGCTATAAACATCGGGGTCCACGTATTCCTTTGAATTAGTGTTTTTGTATTTTTTCTCTAGATATGTCTCCTGAGGCAAGGGAAATAGAGGCAAAAATAAACTACTGGGATTATATCAAAATAAAAAGCTTTTGTACAACGATGGAACCAATCATCAAAATGTTTTTCCTTATCTTTGTGGTAGGCCAAAATATGTATTTGTTTTTTGTTTTTTGTGTTTTGAGTTTCCTGTTTGATGTTTGTTGAATTTCCTAAATCTGTCAATTTCTTTCAACATGTTCTTGGAGGCTGCAGATATTATTTCTTTAATTTTTCTGCCTCAGTATCTTTCTCCTTTCTTTCTGAGACCCCAATAACACACATATAACGGCTTTTTGATGTTGCCCCACCAGTTCCCAAAGCTCTCTTCATTTTTTCCAATTTGTTTTCGCTCTGTTCATTAGATTGGAAAATTTGTACATACCTTCAAGTTTACTGACTCCTTCCTCTGTCACCTCCTGTGTAGCTCTTGATTCCATCCAGAGTTCAAAAAAAATTTGTCAATATTTGAAATTCTTTTTCAGTTCTAAATTTTTAAAAATTCAAATTTTATATGTGAAAAACATATTTTCTCTTTCTAAGAACTTCTATCTCCCAGTCATTGTAAGTTGAGCATAATCTCTATGCCCCCAGGTGGAGCACAGCTATAACTTCTACTTTATAGTATTTCTCTGATTAATTCCAACTTTGGGGTCATTCTGAGTTTGACATCAGTTAGTTGCCTTTCCCTTGAGAAGGATTCACATTCTCTGGCTCTCGCATGTGAAGCAATTTTTTACATGGAATCCTGGACATTTTGAATGCTATGTTGAATGGAAACTGGTTTCTGTTATACTTATTTGGACAACGTTGATAGTTTCTCAATTTTTTATTTATTATTATTTTGTGCAAGCCATCAAGTCACTTTTGTTCGGACAGCAAACTGCAGATTTCACCTTGCCATTTGTGCAGGGTTGTTCGCATATCAGTTTATTTCTCAAAGCCTTTCCTGTGCTTACCTGCAATTGTGTTGACGTGCACAACAACTTGCCTCAGTTGTGAGCCTGAGCCTTTGGTGGTTTGTACACAGAAAATTATGATGGAGTCCTGTTCTCTGGCTTTGTCTGTTGGAGGATTCTCCCCCTGTTCTCTACCAGTATGTGTCCTTTTCTTTTTTTTTCTTTAAAAATTTTTTTTCATGTTTATTTTTGAGAGAGAGCAAGAGACAGAGAGAGAGAGAGAGAGAGAGAGAGCATGAGTGGAGTAGGGACAGACAGAGAGGGAGACAGAATCTGAGGCAGGATCCAGGCTCCCCGCTGTCAGCACAGAGCCTGATGAGGGGCTCAAACTCGCGAACCATGAGATCATGACCTGAGCCGAAGTCAGCTGCTTAACCGACTGAGCCCCCCAGGCGTCCCTCATATGTGTCTTTTTCTGGGTGCCAGAAAAATAGGAGCAAAGTTGAGTCAGATAGAAAATGGAAAAGCCAATCCATACGCCTGTTTCTCTAAGCTCTGACTCCCTTCCACAATCTACTTCTTATGTTTGCTCTTCAGAGTTAGGTGGCTGTTCTTTGTATTCTGTTTAGAGTTTTGCTTGTACACAGCAGAAGAGATAGGCTATAGTGACCTGATACTTCATGGTATCCCAGAAAGTATGTATGTATGTGTGTGTGTATGTATGTGTGTGTGTGTGTGTATGCGCATATATGTATGTGTGTGCATATATATATATATATATATATATGGCATCCATATATACATCACATCAAATTGGCCATTTCAAAATACTATATATATAATATTTTGAAATGGTCAGTTTGATGTCATCGCTATTTTGGTGTTCACATCTATTTCATGGTCTTAAAAAAAGGTTAAATATTTGGCCTTATCTTTATTACTAAGTCAATCAAAAGAACACCCCCACCATCCCATTAGTTGATTTCACACTACTTTTGAATCCTAATTACTTTCCTTTGATTTGAAACATTTCTGCACAGTGCCCTACCGTCACTCGTTGACTTTGGATGTAGGGGTGAGTTAGCTGGTTGAGGTATTTATGTGCAGGAGGCACATGGTAGAGACTGCTTTTAAATTGCTCATTGGCTATCTGAGCCTTGCTGAAATTTCTGTCATAAAGATAATGGTTTCTGAGGACAATTTTAAGTAAATGTCTCCCAGACTCGTATTCAGCAATTCTGAGTTGGGATCTTTGCCACACTGAGTATGAGGAATACACGCTAATCTGACGCTCCAGAGGATTTTCCGTCTAGAGCTCTGCCTCACGTCTTGGCTGTCTGGGGAGGACTGTGTCCTGCGCATTTTGTGATCAGTATTCTCCTTATTTCTCCCCCACATTTTTACTTTTTGCTCTTTTGCTTCCTGGGATTAAGCAAGTACTCTGGCTGCCTCAAAGCAAGTGCCAATGTGGGGAAAAAAAGTCTTTCCAGATTTCTGGATGGTCCAATGGCATAGACTATGTTGGTGCTGCATAAACAGCCTGCGATCAGACACTGTTTTCAAACAGAAAGTAGATTTGTTTTTTCATGAGAATCATGAATCTCAAGGAGAGGAAACTAGACTTGTTGGAGGAAAAAATCTAGAGATGCTAACACTTGACAACTCTCAGCACTCAAAGTGAGACCTGCCATTTCCCTATTTAGCACAGAAATTGAAAAGAATAACAGGGAAACACAAATCAAAACCACAGTGAGATATCACCTCACATCTGCCAGAATGGCTGACATTAACAACAACAGATGTTGGCGAGGACGCGGAGAAAGAGGATCTCTTTTGCGCTGCTGGTGGGAATGCTGACTGGTGCCGCCACTCTGGAAAACGGTAGGGAGGTTCCTCAAAAAGTTAAAAATAGAACTACCCTACGACCCAGCAATTGCACTACTAGGTATTTATCCAAGGGATACAGGGGTGCTGTTTTGAAGGGACACATGCACCCCAATGTTTCTAGCAGCACTATCAACAATTAGACATTAGCCGGCCAGCTCTTCTCCCATGAAGCTCATTTATAACAGTGAAAGTACAGAGTGGAATGTTTCATTAAAAAAAGTAAAGAAGAAGATTCAGAAGCGTTTCCTATACCTCCCATTATATGAAGGTACAAATTTATGGATTAAGATGACATTTAAAAAGGAAACTTAGAAAAGAAAGTGGTATAGATGTTTATCAGTAAACATACACACACACACACACACACACACACACACACACACTGGAGTATTATTCCATGATCAAAAAGAATGAAATCTTGCCATTTGCAACTACATTGATGGAACTAGAGGGTATTATGCTAAGCAAAATTAGTCAGTCAGAGAAAGACAAAGGTCATATGACTTCACCCATATAAGAACTTTAAGATAAAAAAAAAAACAGACGAACATAAAGGAAGGGAAACAAAACTAATATAAAAACAGGAAGGGGGACAAAACAGAAGAGACTCTTAAGTATAGAGAACAAACAGAGAGTTACTGGAGGGGTCGTGGGAGGGGGATGGGCTAAATGGGTATGGGGCATTAAGGAATCTACTCCTGAAATCACTGTTGCAATATATGCTAACTAACTTGGATGTAAATTAAAAAAATAAATTAATTATTAAGAAAAAAAGTTGAAGAGAATAATACAGAAGGGATTCACTGAAGTCGTATTTAATATATCACACAAGGTAAAAAGAGGGATATTGTTCATGTTTTGTTGATATTTTCTACAAACTTAATGATTAATGGCAAACCAGCCAGGATAATAAGATAGGTTACGCAATATTTAACAGTTCATGCCAGTAATTTCTGCTGAAGATAAACTTTTTTTGCTAGGATGCAACTTCACTTTCCTATCTTTTGAAAAGAAAGGAAAATTAACCTAGTGCAAAAAAAGTAAGGCAATTAACATGAGGACATTTATTCTAAAGGAGATTAAGAAACAAAGCTCCAGGCTTTTTAATTAATGATAGTTATTACAAATCAATGACCTATTGTCTGTGGACAAGAGGTCACAGAAGGTACCTAGTGAGTAACCATGTAAGAAAGCAGAGGTGATGCTAATGATACTATTTATGCCATTATAATTAGACATTAGCCAGCCAGCTCTTCTCCCATGAAGCTCATTTATAACAGTGAAAGTACAGAGTGGAATGTTGCATTAAAAAAAGTTAAGAAGAAGATTCAGAAGTGTTTCCTATACCTCCCATTATATGAAGGTACAAATTTATGGATTAAAATGACATTTAAGGAGGAAACTTAGAAAAGAAAGCAGTATAGATGTTTATCAGTAAACATGTCTCTGTCATTATTTTGTAATTTAGAAAAAATGAGTAGAAGAACGTGAAGAAAATGAAATATACAATTCATTTATTTACTTTTACCAAAGGATCAAGTGATCTTGTAACCATGTACAGGTATACCTTGGAGATATGACAGCATCGGTTCCAGAGCCCCACAATAAAGCAAATATTGAAATAAAGAGAGTCAAATGAATTTTTGGTTTCCTAGTGCATATAAAAATTAGGTTTACCCTATACGATAGCCATAATGCAAGAGCATTATGTCTAAAATAACCAGTGTACATACTTTAATTAAAAATACTCTATTGCTGGGATGCCTGGGTGGCTCAGTCGGTTGAGTGTCCGACTTCGGCTAAGGTCATGAACTCGCAGTCTGTGAGTTCAAGCCCTGCATCGGGCTCTGTGCTGACAGCTCAGAGCCTGGAGCCTGCTTCCGATTCTGTGTCTCCCTATCTCTCTGCCCCTCCCCTGCTCATTCTCTGTCTCTCTGTCAAAAATAAATAAAACATAAAAAAAAAACTATTGCTATCACATATTGGGTCACAAATCAGCCCTCAGCAAGTACAAAATGATGGGTATTAGACCATGCATATTTTCAGACCACAACGCCATGAAACTTGAAATCAACCACAAGAAAAAATCTGGAAAGACCACAAATACTTGGAGATTAAAGAACATCCTAGTAAAGAATGAATGGATTAACTAACAATTAAAGGGGAAATTGAAAAGTAAATGGAAGCCAATGAAAATGAAAACATCACAGTCCAAAACCTCTGGGATGCAGCAAAGGCAAAAAGCATCTGACAAAATACAGCATCCTATCTTGATAAAACCCCTCAAGAACGTAGGGATAGAAGGGACATACCTCAACATCATAAAGGCCACATACAGAAGGCCCACAGCCAATATCATCCTCAATGGGGAAAAACTGAGTGCTTTCCCCCTAAGGTCAGAAACATGACAGGGATGTCCACTCTCGCCACTGCTGTTCAACATAGTGTTGGAAGTTCTAGCCTCAATAATCAGACAACAAAAAGAAACAAAAGGTATTCAAATCAGCAAGGAAGACGTCAAGCTTTCACTCTTCACAGATGACATGATACTCTACGTGGAAAACCCAAAAGACTCCACCAAAAAAACTGCTAGAACTGATACATGAATTCAGTTAAGTTGCAAGATATATAATCAATGTACAGAAATAGGTTGCATTTCTATAAACCAATAATGAAGCAGCAGAAAAAGAAATCAAGGAATTGATCCCACTTACAAGTGCACCAAGAACCATAAAATACCTAGGAATAAACTTAACAAAAGAGGTAAAAGATCTATACCCAGAGTACTATCAAAAACCTAGGAAAGAAATTGAAGAAGACACAAAGAAATATAAAACCATTCTATGTTCATGGATTGAAAGAATATTGCTAAAATATGAATATTACCCAAAGAAGTCTACACATTCAATGCAATCCCTATTAAAATAACACTGGCATTCTTCCCAGAGCTAGAACAAACAATTCTAAAATTTGTATGGAACCAAAAAGACCCCAATTAGCCACAGAAATGTTGAAAAGAAAATCAAAGCTGGAGGCATCACTATTCTGGACTTCAAGCTGTATTGCAAAGTTGTAATCATCAAGAGAGTATGTATGCTACTGGCACAAAAACAGACACATAGATCAATGGAACAGAATACAGAACCCAGAAATGGAATCACAGATGTACGGCCAACTAATATTAGACAAATCAGGAAAGATTATCCAATGGAAATCTTCAGCAAATAGTGTTGGGAAAACTGGACAGTGACATGGAGAAGAATGAACCTGGACCACTTTCTTACACCATACACAAGATAAACTCAAAATGGATGAAAGACCTAAATGTAAGACAGGAAGCCTACAAAATCCTAGAGGAGAAAACAGGGAGCAACCTCTTTGAACTCAGCCGCATTAACTTCTTACTAGACATGTCTCCAGAGTCAAGGGAAACAAAAGCAAAAGTGAAACTATTGGGACCTCATCAAGATAAAAAGATTCTTCAGAGTGAAGTAAACAATCAACAAAAGTAAAAGGCAACCAACGGAATGGGAGAGGATATTGGAAAATGACATATCAGATAAAAGGTTAGTATCCAGTATCTATAAAAAGGTCATCAAACTCAGATCCAAAAAACAAATAATCCAGGGAAGAAATGGGCAGGTGACATGAACAGACACTTTTCCAAAGAAGACATGCAGGTGGCTAACAGACACATGAAAAGGTGTTCAACATCACTCATCAGGGACATACAAATCAAAACCACAATGACATACTACCTCACACTTGTCAGAATGGCTAAAATTAACAACTCAGGAAACAACACATGTTGTCGAGGATGCAGAGAAAGGGGAACCCTTTTGCACTGCTGCTGGGAATGCAAACTGTTGTAGCCACTCTGGAGAACAATATGGAAGTCCCTCAAAAAATTAAAAACAAAACTACCCTACAACCTACCAATTGCACTACTAGGCATTTATCCAATGGATACAAAAATGTTGATTCGAAGGGGCACATGCATCGCAATGTTTATAGCAGCACTATCAACAATAGCCCAAGTATGGAAACAGCCCAAATTTCCATTGACTGACGAATGCATAAAGAAGATGTGCTATATATGGAATATTACTTGACAAACAAAAAGAATGAAACCTTGCCATTTGCAGCAACATGGATGGAACTACAGTGTATCATGTTAAGGAAAATAAGTCAGTCAGAGAAAGATAAATATATGATTTCCCGTATATGTGGAATTCAAGAAACAAAACAGATGAACATAGGGGAAGGGAAGGAAAAATAAGATAAAAAGGAGAAGGAGGCAAACCATAAGAGACTCTTAAATACAGAGAACAAACTGAAGGTTGCTAGAGGGGAGATGGAGGGATGGGTTAAATGGGTGATGGGCATAAAGGAGGGCAGTTGTTGGGATGAGCACTGGGTGTTATACATAAGTGATGAATCACTAAATGCTACTCCTGAAACCATTACTATACTATATGTTATCTAACTTGGATTTAAATAAAACATAAAAAAATAAAATAAAATAAAATAAAATAAAATAAAATAAAATAAAATAAAATAAAATAAAATAAAATAAAATAAAAACTCTATTGCTAAAAAATGCTAACCATCATCTGAGCTTTCAGAAAGTTATAATTACTCACCACAGATCACCATAACAAATATAATAATAATCACAAAGTTGAAATATTGTGAGAATTACCAAAGTTGACCCAGAGAAACAATGTAAGCACACGCCTTCGGAAAAATGGTGCCTACAGACCTATTCGAGGCAAGGTTGTCACAAACCTTCAATCTGTTAAAAAAATGCAATAAAGTGAAGCCCCCCAAAATGAGGTCTGGCTGTAAAAACATTTCCAGTCTCCATTCTTGCCAGAGCTACAGAATTTAATTTTCTCCCTTCTAATCAAGACTAACCTCCTTGGAAAACTCTGGAAATGTTTCTGCCTTCCTCTTGGATCTTCTGAGTTCAACTAGCAGATGACTACAAAATACTCACTATTAAATACAATCCTTCTGTTACATTTCCTGTCACAAACAAGGCTAGATACGTGGAATCATTTTTCCAAATTTTATCCAAATAAATGAGATTAAAACATTTTTTTGATTTTTTTTAATGTTTATTTATTTTTGAGAGACACACACACAAAGATGTGAGCGGGAGAGGGTCAGAGAGAGAGAGGGAGACATAGAATGTGAAGCAGGCTCCAGGTCTGAGCTGTCAGCACAGAGCCTGATGCAGGGCTTGAACTCACGAACAGTGAGATCAGACATGAGCTGAAGCAGATGCTTAACTGACTGAGCCACCATGCACCCCAATAAATGAGATTTTAGTTATTTTTAAAAATATGAGTGTAAAACTATCGTTTAAAATTATTTTTTAAATCCTCGTTTTCACTAAGCATTTGCTATTAGTGGTACTATAATGCTTATTATTTAAATATATATATATTTAATACATTTAATATATATTTATATATATATGTAAATATATATATATATATTTAGTTGCTCACAGCCCTATCTACTAATTGTATGACCTTGGAAAACACTCTTCAAACTCAATTTTCTCATTGATAAATGGACAGAAATACTGTCTACTTGGTACACGTGTTGAAATGATTCATGAAGATAATCAATTTCATGCATCTGCCAAAGTGCCTAGAATGTGCTATGTATCCATTATTAGTTGCTAATTTTTAAAATTATTGCTAAATACCAAGGTGATTCTTTTATTTTCAGAATTATTTTATATATTGATGATTGCCCTGTTTTTTTTTTGTTTTTGTTTTTTTTCGCTACTATACATTCTATCTAGAATTATATGAGAATGTCTTTTTCTGTACAATATACCAGTGCAGGGTATTAGAACTGAAAAAAAACATATATTTGTTAAGATCTAAACAAATCAGACATTGAGAATGAATTCTTCCTAGCAAAAATGTTCTGTATATCCAAACAGCAGAAATATTTGGAAATTATTAGAATTCTTAGACTCTAGATTCTACATACTCTTGTGTTGTATTAAGTATACTATTCTTTATTCAACAGCATAGAGAAAAATGCAACTTTGACTTTTGCTACTCCATATTTATTTTGGAGGTGATATAGTATATCAGCACAAAACATATACAAAAATAGAAGAAAGTACAATGATACAATATTTCACATATTTTCATCTTATTTTTTAATTTTTATTTTTTAATTAATTAATTAATTAATTAATTTGAAATTTGTTGTCAAATTGGTTTCCATACAACACCCAGTGCTCATCCCAAAAGGTGCCCTCCTCAATACACCAGCATTCTTCTTGAAGCTAGAACAAGCAATCCTAAAATTCATATGGAACCACAAAAGGCCCCGAATAGCCAAAGTAATTTTGAAGAAGAAGACCAAAGAGGGAAGCAACACAATCCCAGACTTTAGCCTCTACTACAAAGCTGTCATCATCAAGACAGTATGGTATTGGCACAAAACCAGACACACAGACCAATGGAATAGAATAGAAACCCCAGAACTAGACCCACAAACGTATGGCCAACTCATCTTTGACAAAGCAGGAAAGAACATCCAATAGAAAAAAGACAGTCTCTTTAACAAATGGTGCTGGGAGAACTGGACAGCAACATGCAGAAGATTGAAACTAGACCACTTTCTCACACCATTCACAAAAATAAACTCAAAATGGATAAAGGACCTGAATGTGAGACAGGAAACCATCAAAACCCTAGAAGAGAAAGCAGGAAAAGACCTCTCTGACCTCAGCTGTAGCAATTTCTTACTTAACACATCCCCAAAGGCAAGGGAATGAAAAGTAAAAATGAACTACTGGGACCTTATGAAGATAAAAAGCTTCTTCACAGCAAAGGAAACAACCAACAAAACTAAAAGGCAACCAACGGAATGGGAAAAGATATTTGCAAATGACATATCGGACAAAGGGCTAGTATCTAAAATCTATAAAGAGCTCACCAAACTCCACACCCGAAAAACAAATAACCCAGTGAAGAAATGGGCAGAAAACATGAATAGACACTTCTCTAAAGAAGATATCTGGATGGCCAACAGGCACATGAAAAGATGCTCAATGTCGCTCCTTATCAGGGAAATACAAATCAAAATCACACTCAGATATCACCTCATGCCAGAGTGGCCAAAATGAACAAATCAGGAGAATACAGATGCTGGAGAGGATGTGGAGAAATGGGAACCCTCTTGCATTGTTCGTGGGAATGCAAACTGGTGCAGCCACTCTGGAAAACAGTGTGGAGGTTCCTCAAAAAACTAAAAATAGACCTACCCTATGACCCAGCAGTAGCACTGCTAGGAATTTCCCCAAGGGATACAGGAGTACTGATGCATAGGGGCACTTGTACCCCCAATGTTTATAGCAGCACTCTCAACAATAGCCAAATTGTGGAAAGAGCCTAAATGTCCATCAACTGATGAATGGATAAGAAATTGTGGTTTATATACACAATGGAGTACTACGTGGCAATGAGAAAGAATGAAATATGGCCCTTTGTAGCAACGTGGATGGAACTGGAGAGTGTTATGCTAAGTGAAATAAGCCATATTTTTTTTAATTTTTAAAATGTTTTTATTTATTTTTGAGACAGAGTATGCACAGGGGAAGGGCAGAGAGAGAGGGAGACACAGAATCCAAAGCAGGCTCCAGACTCTGAGCTGTCAGCCCAGAGCCTGATGCGGGGCTTGAACTCATGGACTGTGAGATCACGACCTGAGCTGAAGTCCGATGCTTAACCAACTGAGCCACCCAGGCACCCCTCACATATTTTCATTTTAAAACTTTTGACTATATTCTCTCTTTATTTGGAGATGGTAGTAATATATCAGTAACAAACATATAAAATAGGAGAAATCACAAGAGTATAATATTTCACCTGTTTTCATTTTAAAACTTGACTAAGATATTCTAAGACATTCCTTGTATTTCTATCTTTCTTACAACATAAAGTGAAAGGAGAGTTGTGAATACTTTACTGCAAGACATACAACTTCTTTTGGTATTTTGGTATTTTGTTATTCTAAAATTGAACCAGTATGGCCAACTGAACATTATTTCATTTGGAACCCATTTCAACTCCTACTATGTTAATGCTTGTGACAAATGATATTGAGCATCTTTCCATGTACTTATGTGACAATAATATGTCTTTTGTGAACTATCTGTCAAATCATTTGCCCATTAAAAAAATTAAGTTGTTTGTTTTCTTTTTACTGACTTTTGAAAGTTATTTATATTCTGGGTGTGAATCTTTGGGTGATTGGCAATGATTTTCTCTCAGGCTATACTTTCTCTTTTCATTCTCTTAAGGTCTTTTGCAGAAGAGAAGTTTTTGATTTTGATTATGTCCAATTTAAATATATATGCCATATCCTTGCTGATTGTCTGTTTTGCTTTTCTATCAATTATCAAGAAGGAAGTGTAAAAGTCACCAACTGTAATTGTGAATATATCTGCTTTTATTTTCAGTTCAAGCAGATTTTGCTTTATGTATTTTGAAGTTCCATTTTTAGATGAAGACACATTTAAAACAGTTGTGTGTTATTAATGCATTGACCCTTTTATCTTTTTTAAATTCTAGTCATTTCCCTTGCTCTGAATTCAGTGCTATTTGATATTAATACAAATAACCTCACTTCCTCTTGGTTACTGTTTGCATGGTATGTCATTTTCTATCTTTTTGCTTTTAATCTACCATTAAAGAAAGTCAAGGCTGGAATTAGTTTCAGTTGTAAAAGCAGATTTTATTCAGCAGCTATTGCAATAGGGGAGAAGAGACTTAGTTCAGAAGTGGGCTCAATTTTAAATACAGCAGGGACAAGTCGAGCTGGATAGCCAAGAAACAGGTTGGAGGTTAGTGGACAGAAAATTACTAAGAAGAGGGGCTCCTGGGTCGGAGGGGCTCTGACAGCTCAGAGCCTGGAGCCTACTTCAGATTCTGTGTCCCCCTCTCTCTCTGCCCATTCCCCACTCACACTCTATCTCTGTCTCTCTCAAAAATAAATAAACATTAAAAACATTTAAAAAACATTTTTAAAAAATATGAAGAAGAAACAACAGTGATACGGGGGTGGGAGGATTCTGGCTAAAAGGACTCACAGATTCCTGCTGCAGGCAGGCCAGAGTAATGAGACATCACCTGGAGCATGGTAGAGAAGGAATTTGATCAGACATCAGGGGTGATCAGATAACAAGGGTGGGGTCTCATTTCATTTTTCCGCATGTAGTTGTTCAGTTTTCCCAGAACCATTTGTTGAAGAGGCTATCCTTTCCTTGTTGTATATTCTTGGTTCCTGTGTCAAATATTAGTTGGTCATATATGTGGCTCTCAATTCTGTTCTATTGGCCCTCGTGTTTATTTTTATGCCAGTACCACATTGTTTTCATGACTATAGCTTTGTAGTATAGAACACGTCATGAATTTGCATATCATCCCATGCTAATCTGTTCTGTATCATTCTAATTTTAGTGTACATGCTGCCGAAGCGAGCACGCTAAAGCTTTGTAGTATATGTTAAAGTCAGGAAGTCTGATGCCTCCGGCTTTGTTCTTTCTCGGGATCGCTTTGGCTAGTCAGAGTCTTTTGTGACTCTACGCACATTTTAGGATTATTGTTTTCTAGTTCTATGAGAAACGACATGGTAGTTTTGATAGGGATTATCAAAACCCATAAATGAATCTATAGATGGCTTTGGGTAGTAGTGACATTTTAACAATATGAATTCTTCCTATCCATGAATACAGTATGTCTTTCCCTGTGTTTGTGTCATTTTAGATTTCCTTCATCAAAGCCTAGTTTTCAATGTATAATTGTTTCATCTCCTCGGTTATATTTATTCCTAAGTAAGTATTGTATTGTTTTTGATGCTATTGTGAGCAAGATGGTTTTCTTTAACTCTTTTTCAGAATATTCTGTTGCTAGTGTATAAAAATGCAACTGATCTCAGTATGTTGATTTTGTATCCTGCATACAACTTTACTGAATTGGTCTTTAGACCTAAGAGGTTTTTGGTGAAGTCTTTATGGTTTTCTATATATACAATCATATCATCTACAGAGACAATTTTCCTTTTTTTTTTTTGGTTTGTTTTGGATGCATTTGATTTCTTTTTCTTGCCAGATTTTCCCATCCAGGACTTCTAGGAGTATGTTGAGTAAGAGTGATGAGAGTGAGCACCCTTATCTTGGTCCCAATCTTATAAGAAAAGCTTTCTACTTTTGACCATTGAATATATTAGCTGTGAGCTTATCATGTATGGCTTTGTTATGTTGAGGTATACCCATTTTTATCCTAAGGGTTTTCATCCTAAGAGGATGTTGTATTTTGTCAAATGCTTTCTCTCCTTCTATTGAGATGATCGTATGATTATCCTTCATTTACTAATGAGGTGTATCACGTTTATTGATTTGCATATATTGAACCATCCTTGAATCCCAGGAATAAGTCCCTCCTGAGAGTGTTTCATCCCTTTAACAAGCTGCTGAATGCTGTTTGCTAAAATTTTGTAGAGAGTTTTTGTTTCTATCTCTTCATCAGGGATATTGGTTTGTTTTCCTTTCTTGTAGTCCTTAACTGGCTTTGGCATCAGAGTAACATTGGCCTCACAAAATGAGTTTGGGAATGTTTATTCCTCTTCAACTTTTTGGAAGTGTTTGAGAAGGATTTGCATTAATTGTTCTTTAAATGTTCCAGTAAATTTACCAATGAAATCATCCAGTTCTGGGTTTTCTTCTATTGTGGGATTTTGGATTAATGATTCAACCTCCTTGTTCACTGTTGATCTGTTTATATTTTCTATTTCTTCATGATTAGGTCTTGGCCATTTCTTCTAGGCTATCCAAATGTTGGAGCACAACTTTATATTAGTCTGTTATGATCCTTTGAATACCTGTGATATCAGTTGCAATGTCTCCTCTTTCATTTGTTATTTGTGAGTCTTCCTTATTTTTTCTTAGTCTAGTTAAAGACTGGCCTATTTCATTTATCTTTTTGAAAAGCTAGCTCTTAGTCTTGTTGGTCTTTTCTATTGTCTTTCTGGTGTCCATTTACTTCTTTTCTGATCTTTCTTATTTCTCTCATTCTGTTAACTTTGAGTTTGGTCTGTTCTTTTGCTAATTCCTTGAGGTATGAAGTTACGTTGGTTATTTGAGATCTATTTTCTTAATGTATGTCTTTATCTGCATAAACCTCCCTCTCAGAGCTGCTTTTGGAGCATACCCTAGCTTCTGATGTGTAGTCTTCCCACTTTCATTTGTTTTGAAATGTTTTTTGATTCCCTTTTGATTTCTTCCTTCACTCATTGCTTGTTCAGGAGTGGGTTGCTTAATACCCACTTTTAGTTAGACAAGCCAGAGATGTAAGTAAATTATTACAATTTAGTAATCTAATGCTAAATTACATGTACAAACTAAGAGATCAGGGAATAGAAGAGAAGGAGCAATTATGTGTGAAGAGGGGAAAGGGGGTGATTACAAAAGTGGTTGCATTTGAGTTTGTGAAAGTGAACAGAAGGGAAGAGAGACACTGTAGGCAGAATTCCTGTAGATTCACATCCGTTGTCTTTCATTATTGCTTCTGCTGATGTTAATCATTACTTCTTTATGGAATTCATTATCCTTTCACATGATATAGAAAGTAAACTATTACGAGGATATATAATATGGGAAAATGACAGATATGTGCCAAAGCCTTGTATACCACTATTGAAGATATTCATCCTTGGTTTTCTGAAGAGAATATAGTTGTTTTTGGGTGGAAGTGTCAGTTAAGAATATCATTTTTACATCCTTACAGGTAGCTGATAACTTTAGCTGCTTGACCATTTCCTAGTTGTACACCAGCAAGTGTGAATAAATATAATAATTATGTAAATAAATATAAAAATAAATGATAAATAATTGTTTCACAGATATTTCTATTCTAGGATAAGTGACTTTGTAATGTTGTAGAAAAAGATTCCTATGTTCAAAACTCTTCTGACGCTCCAGATGAACCAGATTTATAAATGTATTATTTTTGGAGTCTATTATTTTCAAAATCTCCTTTTACTAAACTGAAAATTTGTTAGTCATCTGTCTTCTTAAAACTTATTGTAACGTTGGGACACCTGGGTGGCTCAGCTGGTTAAGTATCCAACTTCCGCTCAGGCCATGATCTCATGGTTCGTGGGTTCGAGCCCTGCGTTGGGCTCTGACAGCTGGGAGCCTGGGGCCTGCTTTGGATTCTATGCCTCCCTCTCTCCTTTCTCTCTGCCCTTCTCCTGCTCGTGTTCTCAATCTCTCTCTCAAAAATAAAATGAACATTAAAAAAAAGACATCTATAAAAGCATACCTTTTATTTATTTTAAAAGTGTACCTTTTATGTTAGTTAAAAGAACTTTGTGTACTATAGAAATAACTTGAAATTAAATAATATTTTAATGATATCTCTATATTCAGCATATGCTGTAAATAACCAATATTTCAGTACATTTTCAGTTACTTCTTTTGATAGAGGTATGGCATTTTCAGGGAAAATGACTAGTGTTTACAACCTATTTTTAAAATTGTTTTTAAAAATATTTATTTATTTATTTATTTATTTATTCATTCATTTATTTATTTAATTTGAGAGAGAGAGAGAGCGCAAGCAGGATAGAGGGACAGAGGAAGAGAGAGACAGAGAGAGACAGAGAGAGACAGAGAGAGAGACCGACAGAGAGAATCCCAAGCAGGCCCCATGCTCAGCATGGAGCACAAGTCAGGGCTTGATCCCACAGCCCTGAGATCATGACCTGAGTCAAAATGAAGAGTTGGGCATTCAACCGACTGAGCCACCCAGGTGCCCTTACATAAAATCTCTTTAAATGTTGTATTCAGAGTTGATGAACAGAGCTTGAGATCAATGGCCTTCAAGTTTGGTCCCTAGTTCTTGTGTCCTACCCCAGGCTTCCGCGGCCCCGTGTACTTGTACCTTGAGGTGGTGGGGGGTGGTCTCTAGGCAATCCTAGCCCTCCCTCAGTGGTAGACACCCTCTGTCTAGAACTCAGTGGAAGGCTTGAAGTTCCAGTATACCTAAAGCAAATTAACACTGCATGTTAACTAACTGGAATTAAAATAATAACTTAAAAAGAAAAAGATTCTGTCTATAGGGTTTCCTGATGTGGAGAGAGAATCAAGGAAATTACCCATACACATGCATATGAATTTGAAAATATTATCCTCAGAGATTCTCCTCTTGACTCAGATCTGTTTCTATGCTGTCCCTCTAGCCATCAACCCCTCCTTGTTCCTAAATAGAGAAAGGGGGACAGGGAGGGAGGAAGGGAGACGATTCAAAGGGAACCATGTCTCCATCTCTCATCTCCCCTATGCTCACAGCAGTGGCAAGTGTGAATACAGATGTTTCCAGAGTTCTTAGAGAGCTCTTGCACAGACCAGTAAAAATTAAATAAACAGAATAGTTTGAACCAGAAAATTCCCAAGTTAGATACTCCTCTCAAAATGACAAATTTGGCTTAGTATGTAGAACCAAAATAGAATTCCTTATAGATGTATTTTGAACCTTAGAATATTTTCTGTATGAACAAATAAAGTTTTAATACTTACCTACAAGATCTATGAAAGACAAGTGACCTGGGATTTGGTCACAAAACTCACTATATAGGGAAAAACTAGTACTCTGGTGGGTATTGTTGGTATAAAGGTCACAGAAATTATACTGGCTTTTTGATTACCTGTATTTCTTTTGTTCATTAATCAGATAACAAGGTACTGGGTGATTTGAATGTAAAAACAGATTCCCAGGGCACCTGGGTAGCTTAGTCGGTTAAGCATCTGACTTCAGCTCAAGTCAAGATCTCATGCTCCATGAGTTCGAGCCCTGGGTTGGGCTCTGTGCTGACAGCTTAGAGCCTGGAGCCTGCTTTGTACTCTGTGTCTCCCTCTCTCTCTGCCCCTCCCCCGCTCACACTCTGTCTCCCCCTCTCTCTCTCTCTCAAAAAATAAACAGACATTAAAAAAAAAGACAGATTCCCACACATGGTATCTCCAGTATTTTTCTTGGACACAGCAAACTGTGAATTTAAACTTCCAGTGAATATGCTATTTAGATTCCAGCCTATTTTCTTTTCTTTTGGTTGGGGAGTCTGAAATAGAAAATATGGATGTACTTTTATGCTATAAAGCACCATTGTTGGCTTTTTTTTTACATATTGTGGATATAATTTTCCTATTTTTATATTTTTAATTAATTAATTGATTATGCAATCTCTATACCCAAAGTGGGGCTGGAACTCATGACCCTGAGATCAAGAGTTGCCTGCTCTTCTGGGCTAGCCAGGCACCACTACAATTTTCTTGTGTTTAATTCACCTCTCTTTTTTGACAGAGGTATATTCTTTTCAATGTACTGATTAACAAAATAAATTTCCATGGAGTATTGTGCTCCAATCTGTCTTCATTTGTTTTTATTAAGATGGTGTGTGGTTGCCCATTCTCCTGCATTTTTGCTTTATGACTGTATCCATTTTCATAATTACTTAACTCTATTATCATTGTTGAAAGATTCGTACCCATTCAGGTAAGATATATTTTCAAGGTTTTTGTTATTTTTTTTCCCTTTAACCTCATAATATTTCACATTAGTCAAATTACCTACAATTACCTTCAAATTGCCTTCAATATTTGGGGGCAAAGAGATTTCCAAAGCAATCCTAGAGGCAATACATCATTCCAAAAATTTTAAATTAATCCCATTTATCTTTTATGACAAAAACAGTTGTGGAAAAAACGTAAAAAGGATGAAGAGTGTTTTGAGGTGACTGCATGAGAACTTGCCATCGCTACTCAATGTGTAGCTATGGTCACTGATGTGCGTATTCCTGTTCGTGCATCCAGCAACGTCCCCCACAAAAGTCGTATTTCCAGGGAACTTTGGCAACTAAAAACACAATGCCATATAAGAGAGATTAGGAGGGCTTTGATTTTGGAGCTTTAAGTTTTAGAGAATTTGACTTTGTCTTTGGTAGAGGGTTGAATAAAGAATTAATTGCGGACTTGGTTTTCATGAAGTAGTATTTTGACATGTTAGAGTTATATCTTTAAAATCTTTTATTTTTAAAGAAAAAATTTTTAATATTTCCTTATTTTTGAGAGAGAGGGAGAGACAGAGTAAACAGGGGAGGAGCAGAGACAGGGAGACAGAAGCAAAAGCAGACTCCAGGCTCTGAGCTGTCAGCACAGAGCCCTACATGGGGCTCAAACTCAAGCCACGAGATCATGACCTGAGCCAAAGTCGGACGCTTAACTGACTGAGCCACCCAGGCGCCACCCCCTCCCCATTTTTTTTTAACATTTATTTATTTTTGAGAGGGAGAGAGCATGACTCAGGGAGGGGCAGAGAGAGAAGGACTCACAGAATCCAAAGTAGGTTCCAGGCTCTGAGGTGGCAGCACAGAGCCCAATGCGGGCTTAAACCCATGATCATGACTGAGCCAAAGTTGGATGCTCAACCGATTGAGCCACCCAGGTGTGTCACTAATAATTTATATCTTATTTTCTTCCTTTGGCCTTTGTCGTGGATGCTAGTGTGCTAAGTATATCTTTTAAAGAAGGTAATATTTTTAAAAAAATTGTTTTTTAAGGCTTATTCATTTTTGAGAGACAGAGAGAGAGTGCAAGTGAGAGCAGGGCAGAGAAAGAAGGAGACACAGAACCCGAAGCAGGCCCCGGGCTCTAAGCTGTCACCACAGAGCCCAGCATGGGGCTTGAACCCATGAATCATGAGATCATGACCTGAGCAGAAGTTGGACGCTTACCCAACTGAGCCACCCAGGCACCCCTCAAAGAAGGTAAATTTTTGATTAGCATAATTATTTGGATAACATTTTTACTTTATATTTCTTCAGTGTTAATGAACTACATGCCACATTAATTTGAATTAACTTGTATATATATACACATATGTATTAATTATGAGTGGTTAATTAACATGTATATAAAGAAGAGACAATCAGAAAATTTAATGTTAAACATTTTTATAATATTCAAGTCTATTTAAATGATACTGTTCCTTTTGAATGGTTTTATGGAGGCACTATTAAAAGGGAACCAGTAATACTTAGTACGGGGCTATTGGTCCAAACTGTTCTGTATTAACTCAAACACTAGAAATTACATGTTCTATGCTGCAAGAGAGAAATGAGCAGAATGTTCATCTTCTAAAAAGGATTAAAAGTTAGGGGGGAGAAAACTTTTATTCACAGGAGTGAAGCAGCAAAAAAGGAAGGCAAAACGTGCAAAGAAGCAGTCCAGGGAGAAGTCGGATCATTGGGAAAGATACTAACGTATGTACGAAGAATCAACAGCTGACAGAACAGTGGGCATGTGTGCCTTCCTACTCTGACGTAAAGTTCAACAAGGTGCCACAGTGAGCCCGCTTTCTGAATTCTTTTTATTTTTATTATTTATTTATTTTTATTTTTTTAAATATGAAATTTATTGTCCAAGTGGTTTCTTTTTTTTTTTTATATGAAGTTTATTGACAAATTGGTTTCCATACAACACCCAGTGCTCATCCCAACAGGTGTCCTTCCCAATGCTGACCACCCACACTCTCCTCCCTCCCACCCCCCATCAGCCCTCAGGTTGTTCTCAGTATTTAAGACTCTCTTATGCTTTGGCTCCCTCCCTAACTTTTTTTTCCCTTTCCCCTCCCCCATGGTCTTCTGTTAAGTCTCTCGGGATTCACATAAGAGTGAAAACATATGGTATCTGTCTTTCTCTGTATGACTTATTTCACTTAGCATCACACTCTCCAGTTCCATCCACGTTGCTACAAAGGGCCATATTTCATTCTTTCTCATTGCCAGGTAGTATTCCATTGTGTATATAAACCACAATTTCTTATCCATTCATCAGTTGATGGACATTTAGGCTCTTTCCGTAATTTGGCTATTGTTGAGAGTGCTGCTATAAACATTGGGGTACAAGTGCCCCTATGCATCAGCACTCCTGTATCCCTTGGGGAAATTCCTAGCAGTGCTACTGCTGGGTCATAGGGGTAGGTCTATTTTTAATTTTTTGAGGAACCTCCACACTGTTTTCCAGAGCGGCTGCACCAGTTTGCATTCCCACCAACAGTGCAAGAGGGTTCCCGTTTCTCCACATCCTCTCCAGCATCTATAGTCTCCTGATTTGTTCATTTTAGCCACTCTGACTGGGGTGAGGTGATATCTGAGTGTGGTTTTGATTTGTATTTCCCTGATGAGGAGCGACGTTGAGCATCTTTTCATGTGCCTGTTGGCCATCCAGATATCTTCTTTAGAGAAGTGTCTATTCACGTCTTCTGCTCATTTCTTCACTGGATTGTTTTTCGGGTGTGGAGTTTGGTGTGTTCTTTATAGATTTTGGATACTAGCCCTTTGTCCAATATGTCATTTGCAAATATCTTTTCCCATTCTGTTGGTTGCCTTTTAGTTTTATTGATTGTTTCCTTTGCAGTGCAGAAGATTTTATCTTCATGAGGTCCCAATAGTTCATTTTTGCTTTTAATTCCCTTGTCTTTGGGGATGTGTCAAGTAAGAAATTGCTGTGGCTGAGGTCAGAGAGGTCTTTCCCTGCTTTCTCCTCTAGGGTTTTGATGGTTTCCTGTCTCACATTCAGGTCCTTTATCCATTTTGAGTTTATTTTTGTGAATGGTGTGAGAAAGTGGTCTAGTTTCAATCTTCTGCATGTTGCTGTCCATTTCTCCCAGCACCATTTGTTAAAGAGACTCTTTTTTCCATTGGATGTTCTTTCCTGCTTTGTCAAAGATCAGTTGGCCATACTTTTGTGGGTTTAATTCTGGAGTCTCTATTCTAGTCCATTGGTCTATGTGTCAGTTTTTGTGCCAATACCATGCTGTCTTGATGATTACAGCTTTGTAGTAGAGGCTAAAGTCTGGGATTGTGATGTCTCCCTCTTTGGTCTTCTTCTTCAAAATTACTTTGGCTATTTGGGGTCTTTTGTGGTTCCATACAAATTTTAGGATTGCTTGTTCTTTGAGAAGAATGCTGGTGCAATTTTGATTGGGATTGCATTGAATGTGTAGAAAGCTTTGGGTAGTATTGATATTTTAACATTATTTATTCTTCCAACCCATGAGCATGGAATGTTTTTCCATTTCTTTATATCTTCTTCAATTTCCTTCATAAGCTTTCTATAGTTTTCAGCATACAGATCTTTTACCTCTTTGGTTAGGTTTATTCCTAGGTATTTTACGACTCTTGGTGCAATTGGGAATGGGATCAGTTTCTTTATTTGTCTTTCTATTGCTTCATTATTAGTGTATAAGAACGCAACTGATTTCTGTACATTGATTTTGTATCCTGCGACTTCGCTGAATTCATGTATCAGTTCTAGCAGACTTTTGGTGGAGTCTATCGGGTTTTCCATATATAATATCATGTCATCTGAAAAAAGTGAAAGTTTGACTTCATCTTTGCCAATTTTGATTCCTTTGATTTCCTTTTCTTGTCTAATTGATGATGCTAGCACTTCCAACACTATGTTAAACAACAGCAGCGAGAGTGGACATCCCTGTCATGTTCCTGATCTCAGGGAGAAAGCTCTCAGTTTTTCTCCATTGAGGATGATATTAGTCGTGGGCTTTTCATAAATGGTTTTTATGATGTTTAAGTATGTTCCTTCTATCCCAACTTTCTCGAGGGTTTTAATTAAGAAAGGATGCTGAATTTTGTCAAATGCTTTTTCTGCATTGATTGACAGGATCATAGGGTTCTGTTCTTTTCATTTATTAATGTGATGTATCACATTGATTGGTTTGCGAACGTTGAACCAGCCCTGCCCCAGGAATGAATCCCACTTGATCATGGGTGAATAATTCTTTTTATATGCTGTTGAATTCGATTTGCTAGTGTCTTATTGAGAATTTTTGCATCCATATTCATCAGGGATATTGACCTGTCGTTCTCTTTTTTTTTGCTGGGTCTCTGGTTTAGGAATCAAAGTAATGCTGGCTTCACAGAATGAGTCTGGAAGTTTCCCTTCCCTTTCTATTTTTTGGAATAGCTTGAGAAGGATAGGTATTATCTCTGCTTTAAATGTCTGGTAGAATTCTCCTAGGAAGCCGTTTGGTCCTGGATTCTTATTTGTTGGGAGATTTTTGATAAGTGATTCAATTTCTTCGCTGGTTATGGGTCTGTTCAAGTTTTCTATTTCTTCCTGTTTGAGTTTTGGAAGTGTGTGGGTGCTTAGGAATTTGTCCATTTCTTCCACATTGTCCAGTTTGTTGGCATATAATTGCTTGTATTTCTGAGGGATTTGGTTGTAATAATTCCATTTTCATTCAAGATTTTATCTATTTGGATCATCTCCTTTTTCTTTTTGAGAAGCCTGGCTAGAGGTTTATCAATTTTGTTTATTTTTTCAAAAAATCAACTCTTGGTTTCATTGATCTGCTCTACAGTTTTTTAAAATTCTATATTGTTTATTTCTGCTCTGATATTTATTATTTCTCTTTCTGCTGGGTTTGGGGTGACTTTGCTGTTCTGCTTCTAGTTCCTTTAGGTGTGCTATTAGATTTTGTATTTGGGATTTTTCTTGTTTCTTGAGATAGGCCTGGATTGCAATGGATTTTCCTCTCAGAACTGCCTTCGCTGCATTCCAAAGTGTTTGGATTGTTGTATTTTCATTTTCATTTGTTTCCATATGTTTTTTAATTTCTTCTCTAATTGCCTAATTGACCCATTCATTCTTTAGTAGGGTGTTCTTTAACCTCCATGCTGTTGGAGGTTTCCCAGACTTTTTCCTATGGTTGATTTCAAGTTTCATAGCATTGTGGTCTTAAAGTGTTCATGGTATGATATTAATTCTTGTATACTTATGAAGGGCTGTTTTGTGACCCAGTATGTGATCTATCTTGGAGAATGTTCCATGTGCACTCGAGAAGAAAGTATATTCTGTTGCTTTCGGATGCAGAGTTCTAAATATATCTGTCAAGTCCATCTGATCCAATGTATCATTCAGGGCCCTTGTTTCTTTACTGATCCTGTGTCTAGATGATCTATCCATTGTTGTAAGTGGAGTATTAAAATGCCCTGCAATTACCACATTCCTATCAATAAGGTTGCTTATGTCTGTGATTGTTTTATATATTTGGGGGCTTCCATATTCAGTGCATAGAGATTTATAATTGTTAGCTCTTCCTGATGGGTAGACCCTGAAATTATTATATAATGCCCTTCTACATCTCTTGTTTCAGCCTTTAATGTAAAGTCTAGTTTGTCTGATATAAGTATGGCTACTCCAGCTTTCTTTTGACTTCCAGTAGCATGATAGATAGTTCTCCATCCCCTCACTCTCAATATGAAGGTGTCCCCAGGTCTAAAATGAGTCTCTTGTAGACAGCAAATAGATGGGTCTTGTTTTTTATCCATTCTGATACCCTATGTCTTTTGGTTGGCCCATTTAGTCCATTTAAATTCAGTGTTATTATGCAACAATACAGGTTTAGAGTCATTGTGATGTCTGTACGTTTCATGCTTGTAGTGATGTCTATGGTACTTTGTGGTCCTTGCAACATTTCGCTCACAGAATCCCCCTTAGGATCTCTTGTAGGGCTGGTTTAGTGGTGATGAATTCCTTCAGTTTTCATTTGTTTGGGAAGACCTTTATCTCTCCTTCTATTCTGAATGACAGACTTGCTAGATAAAGGATTCTCGGCTGCATATTTTTTTTTCTGTTCATCACATTGAAGATCTCCTGCCATTCCTTTCTGGCCTGCCAAGTTTCAATAGATAGGTCTGCCACTAGTCTTACCAGTCTCCCTTTATATGTTAGGGCATGTTTATCCCTAGCTGCTTTCAGAATTTTCTCTTTATCCTTGTATTTTGACAGTTTCACTATGATATGTTGTGCAGAAGATCGATTCAAGTTACGTCTGAAGGGAGTTCTCTGTGCCTCTTGGATTTCAATGCGTTTTTCCTTCCCCAGATCAGGGAAGTTCTCAGCTATGATTTGTTCAAGTACACCTTCAGCCCCTTTCTCTCTCTTCCTCTTCAGGAATTCCTATGATACAGATATTGTTCTGTCTGATTGCATCACTTAGTTCTCTAATTCTCCCCTCATACTCCTGAATTTTTTTATCTCTCTTTTTCTCAGCTTCCTCTTTTTCCATAATTTTATCTTCTAATTCACCTATTCTCTCCTCTGCCTCTTCAATCTGTGCTGTGGCCGCCTCCATTTTATTTTGCGCCTCATTTATAGCATTTTTAGCTCCTCATAACTATTTTTTAGTCCCTTGATCTCTAGAGCAATAGTTTCTCTGCTGTTCTCTATGCTGTTTTAAAGTCCAGTGATTAATTTTATGACTATTATTTTAAATTCTTGTTTCATTATATTGCTTAAATCGTTTTTGATCAATTCTTTAGCTGTTGCTACCTGGAGTTTCTTTTGAGGAGAATTCTTCTGTTTCGTCATTTTGGATAGTCTCTGGAGTGGCATGGAACTGCAGGGCTCTTCCTCTGTGCTGTCTGGAGTAACTTGTGTTGGTGGGTGGGGCCACAGTCAGACCCGATGTCTGTCTCCAGCCCACTGCTGGGGCCATAGTCAGACTGGTGTGTACCTTATCTTCCCCTCTCCCAGGGACAGGACTCACTGTGGAGTGGTGTGGCCCCTGTGTGGGCTGCTTGCACACTGCCAGGCTTGTGGTGCTGCTTCTATGGGATCTGGCCAAGGGCACGTTAGATGGGGTGGATCTGCAAGGTGCACAGGGGCGAGAGGGGCAGGCTTAGCTCTCTTTGCCTTCAGTGGTCCCCTGCAGGAGGGGCCCTGTGGCACCAGGAGGGAGGCAGGCAGACCTGTCGGAGGGACGGATCCACAGAAGCACAGCGTTGGGCATTTGCGTGATGCAAGCAAGTTCAGTGACGGGAACTGGTTCCCTTTGGGATTTCGGCTGGGAGATGGGCCAGGGAGATGGCGCGTTCCAGCGCCTTTGTTCCCTGTGAGCTGAACTCTGTCTTCGGGGCTCAACAACTCTCCCTCCTGGTGTCCTCTCGCCCTCCCGCTCTCTGAGCAGAGCTGTTGACTTACAACATTCCAGATGTTAAGTCCCGCTGGCTGTCAGAACTCACTCTGTCCGGCCCCTCCACTTTTGCGAGTCAGACTCGGGGGGCTCTGCCTTGCCGGGTGGGCTGCCCTTCCACCGCCCCGGCTCCCTCCCGCTAGTCCGCGTAGCATGCACCGCCTCTCCGCCCTTCCTACCCTCTTCCGTGGGCCTCTTGTCTACGCTTGGCTCCCCAGAGTCCGTCTGCTAGTCTCCTGGTGTTTTTCTGGGTTATTTAGGCAGATGTGGGTGGAATCTAAGCGATCAGCAGGATGTGGTGAACCCAGCATCCTCCTACGCTGCCATCTTCTCCCAGTTACCTATCTGGATTCTTTTATAAAGTTTTATTTTGGGGGAACCTGGGTGGCTCAGTTGCTTAAGTGTCTATCTCTTGATATCAGCTCAGGTTGTGATCTTGCTGTTGTGAGACCGAGCCCCAGGTCAGGCTGTGTGCTGGGCACGGAGTCTGCTTGGGATTCTCTCTCTTCCCACCCCCCCCCCACTCTGTCCTTCTCTTGCTCGTTCCCCCTGCCCAATAAATAAACATTTAAAAATAAATTTTAATTTTGAAATTATTATAGATTCACAGGAAGATGCAAGGATAGTACAGAGAGGGGATAGTTTCTTCTGATGGATGCATTTTAAGGAACTGGCATAAAGTGTAAAACCCAGGGGTAGATACTGGCACAAGGAGTGCGTAGTTCTGTTCCCCCATGTCACATGCAGATCTGTGTTACCACCACCTCGGTAAAGATACACAACTATTTGATCACAAAGATCCCTCTTGTGTGACAGCTTCAAAGTCACACTTCACCCCTTTCCTGCTCTTACCACAAGCCTTGACCCCTGGCAACTACTAACTCATTTCTCCATATCTAGAATTTTGTCATTCCGAGAATGTTACATAAACTGAAATACGCAACATCTGATATTTTATGATTGGCTTTTAGTTTTGGACTCAGCACAAAATGCCCTTGAGATCCAGACAAGCTGTTGCACGTATCAGTTCTCCATTCCTTTTACCGTTAAGTAGTATTCCCCGGTACAGAGGTACCATAGAGTGTGTCATTGGTCACCTGTTGTGAGGTCGTTTGGATGATTCTGTTTTGACTGTTGTCAGTAAGGCTGCTTGCTACAAACACTTGTGTAGAGGTTTTTATGTGGGCATCAATTTTTATTTCTCTGGAACTGCTGCATCATACCCTCTGCATATTTAGTGTTTTAAGGAACCTGAGAATGTGTTTATTATTCTCTGAGTGGCTACACCAGTTTGAGTGAAGCATGGGAGACATCTTATTTCCCTTATCTCCTTTTACTTCCCCATTTATAACACAAATGTCATAAGTGTTCTCTATACATCACTGAGAGCCACATCAGACACTGGTATAATTTCTGTTTCAACCATCCAACAAGTTAAAAACTCAAGAGGAAAAGATACGTCTATTGTATTTACCCACATTTTTACTCCTTCTATTGTTTTTAAAATTCCTGATGTCCCAGGGCGCCTGGCTGATGGTGGAGCGACCAGCTCTTGATTTCCGCTCAGATCATGATCTCATGGTTTGTGGCTTTGAGCCCCATGTTGGTCTCTGTGCTGACACTGTAGAGGCTGCTTGGGATTCTCTCTGTCCCTCTCTCTCTGCCCCTCCCCTGCTCATGCTTGTGCTCTCTTTCTCTCTCATAAAATAAATCAACATTTAAAAATAAATTTAAAAATTCCAATGTCCCAAGATTCCTTCTCTTATCATTTACCTTCTGTTTTAAGAAATTCTTTAGTTATTCTTTTAGAGTAATTCTGCTGGTAGTTTTTCTTCATCTGAAAACATCTTGAGTTTCCCCTCCTTCTTGAAGGACATTTTTGCTGTATATAGAATTCTAGGTTGACCATTCTTTTCATTCAGTGCTTGAAAATGTCATGCCTAATCATCAGGGAAATGCAAACCAAACCACAGTGAGCTATCACCTCACACCTATCATAATGGCTAACACCAAATAGACAGAAACAACAAGTGTTGGCCAGGATGTGAAGAAAAAGGAACAGTTGTGCATTGTTGGAGGGAATGTAAATTGGAACAGCCACTTTGGGAAACAGTATGGAGCTTCCTCAAAAAATTAAAGTAGAAATACCATATAATCTAATAATTCTACTGTTCTGCTGTTTTTGTTCTCTTTGGGTATCTACCCAAAGTAATAAGAAAAAATATATGCAGCATTATTTACAACAGCCAAGATACTGAAGCAGCCTAAGTGTCCATTGATAGATGAATGAATGAGGAAGATGTGTTACACACACACATACACACACACACACTCATATTATGCAGCCATAAAACAGGATGAGACTATGCCATTTGTGACATAAATAGACATAGAGGGTATTACACTAAGTGAAATAAGTCAGACTGAGAAAGGCACATACCATATGATTTCACTAATGAGTGGAATCTAAAAGACAGATGAATAAACAAACAAAAAGCAGAATCAAACCTATATACACAGAGCACAATCTGATGGATGCTGGAAGGGAGAAAGATGGGGGGGAATGGATAAAGAGAAGAGGGAGAGAAGGTTTCCATTAAAGGAATGAATAAGTCATGAGAATAACAGGCACAGCAGAAGAAATTCAGTCTATGATATTGTAACAGCATTATACGGTGACAGACGGTAGTTAACAACGTATGGTGGGCACACTATAACATATAGACAAGTTGAATCACTATGTTGTACACCTGCAACTAATGTAACATTGTGTGTCAACTATACTCAAATTGAACATTTTTTTCAAAGAAGAAAAAAAGAAAAACGCCAGGCCGCTTCCTTCTTGCCTCCATGGTAAGGAAGGAAACGTACCTGATGAGAAATCTACTATCATTCTAACTAATTGCCCCAATTGTTTCAATGATGACTGGAGTATGGTACAGACTTCGAAGATATCTCGGCCTCCACCCTTTATTCACAAAGGGCAGCTGCGGTTTCCAATTCGTCCATGCTAACTTGGCCAATGAGAATTGTCCTCAGGACTGTAAAGCTGTGAGAATCATCCCTCAGATCTCAGACAGTACTGTCCCCTTGTCCTCTCCGGGAGGTTTTCTCTTCAGGTCGTGGCCTGCAAGAGGGTATCTGAGTTCAAGCTTCCTTGGGTCCTGTTATCCCTCTTCTCTGTCAGTCTCTGAGGATTCACTCCCTTTCTGGGTCAAGATTCTTCCACATCCTTCACAAAACAAAGACCTCATCCCGTCCCCTTCTTGAACAATTTTGGCTTCCTTCTTGCATGGATTCTTTTCAGGGGAAGACTGGAAAATCGCTTCTGTATTCCTCTAAGTTTTCTATAGCAGTGACGCCAAATGCTAAATTAATGACTCAACACTTTTGAAAGTTTGTTGAGGATTAATTGCTCCCTTGGAATATTGAGATTTAATGTCAATATTTCAACTGTGTGGAGATAAATATGTCCTTTGGAAAATGCACAGGTCATGCTGTAGGGATTATACTTGTGATTACTCATTTGGCAAGGATCTGGTCCTACCACGTTAAGTAGGATCCAAATAAATCTACTGGCCAGTGATTTTCTCTTGAGGCCATTTTCAGGTTTGGAAAAGTGGTCAAAATTTATAATGGAAGAAATTATTAGGTCACAAGGAGGGCGAACATTGGGATGTGTTATTTTTAGAGGTAACATGGAAGTGCACCTATGACTAGAGTCACATGTCACCATCGATACTTTTTATCTTCCTGTGGATTTATTTAGCCAAAAGAACATCTCCCAATTCTCTTTCATTATTATTAGGATGACGACACCATCTGATTTGTCATGGACTGTCCTTGATTCTAGTGCTCCCAGTGTCACAACTTACAGCACTCTGTTCACACTTAAAAACAACTTCCCGAATAGGACAAGCTCCCAAATCACCATCCTTAATGGTTGAATTCAGAACTTTCTATCAGAATTTTAAGTGTGTGTATGAAAAGTCTAAGTTGTTTATAAGACAATGTTTCAGTGTAACATGTCTTTGAGAATTCTTCTGAGTTCCATTTGAGCTATGTTCTTTTACTTGGCTGGATTTTTCTGGCTCCCTAAAAGTTTGGGTTTTTTTTTTTTTTGTTTTGTTTTGTTTTTTTGTTTTTTGGGTTTTTTTTTTTTGTTTTTTTTTTTTATCAAACCAGGAGTCCAGATGGTCGTTCTTTGGTTGCCCAGTGACAGGGGAGTCAAAACTTGTTTCTGCATGACAACAGTATGTTGAAACTTAACGAGGACAGGAAGCTTTCCCAAAAGATTGCATGAACAGAATGTTACAGATTCTTGAACTCTCCAAAGATTACTTGTGAGCTAGGAGAGAATCCTGTTCCATTTAAGCCTAATTTTCCCCATAATATCACTGCTCCACTTACACACAGGTCAGACTTAGTCATTTGGTGAGAAACTTTAAGAAAGAAATGATCACGTTTAGCCTACTCTAAAATGTTTATCTCAAAGATAAACGTTTGCTGATTCATGTCTAATCAAGACGGTGGCTCCTTGTTTAAAAGTACACTTGAAATCTTCCTCAAATGTTAATCAAGGTTTACTACTAAATTTATTTTTCATGATAAAGTTTATCTATATGGTATAGAAAGAGATTCAATAGGAAATTCGGTAAATGTGATCAGATGAGGTTTAGGGTAGAAAAAGATGGAAAGAATTTAGTCATTTGCTTTACATTTCTTAAACCCAGTATTTCATTCTAATTATCAAGAAAAATAGTTTCTTTGTTTTGACTTTTTAAGTTTTTATTTTAAAATAAAATTCTAGTTAGTTAACATAGAGTGTTATATTAGTTTCAGGTGTAAGGAAAGGTATTTTTTTAAGTAACCAATATAAGTCCCCAGTGGTTTCATAAAAAATCCAAGAACCATTTACATTGAAATTCTTAAGGAAGGTAAGACAAGGACATTTTATGGTCTCTATGCTTAAGTGCTTTGCGTTTTAGTTAGGACTTAACTGCAAAGGAAAATTTGGAATTTTATTTGAAATGTGGGCATTTTAAACAAATGTAAAACACTCCGTCTTGGAGAATGACTCAAATCCAAGCTAATTTAACCTTGGTTTTCCTGATGAGTGAAATACAATTGAGTTGACTATTCTACTTCATTTGAAGTCTGTACTGAAAGAAAGTGTATCACTTAATTGTCAGCAGCAAGCTGGGGGTTTTAGTTGCAAAGTGTTTACAATCACCTACTTGTTTTCCAGAATTAAATCTATAGAACTATACCACACGGGGGAATTCTTGAATTGAGTTGAGTCTCACAAATTCTTTCTCCCTGAAGTGCCCAGATTTCTCTTTTGAATGTGTCCGTTATTAGAACCCAAGATATGCTGGATACCGTGGATTTTAACACATGGATGTGTTTAGAGAGAGAACTTAATACGTCCAGATAAAAGAAAACATTCTACCCTATAAGTTTCTGGAGCTACTTTGGGGACTTGGAGGGCTGTCCATCTGGGAGAAATTCTGACATCTGGTTTCTGGAGCAATTAGTATATTTTGGGCCATCATGGCTATGGCTGTAACCATGACCCAGACCTCTGCCTTGTTCCTCGGTTAAACTCCTAAAGCCTCATTCCTTCATTGGGATGATGCTTTTAACTGATTAATCAGGCTCATTATGTGTCAAGAAATCTTTGGGTAACTTCCTATTAATTACCTCATCTCACTATCACAATCACTGTTAGGTTAAGAACAGATACTACTCTGTTTCCGCAGGGGAGGAAATTGAGATCAAGGGAGATTAACTACTCACCCCAAATCACACAGAAGGTAAAGGACGGAGCCAAGACATAATCTTCTTCTTAAAGACCCACTCAACTCTGCTTTGAATAAACTTCGGGCGAATCAAATGTCATGAACACATGTAGGAAAAACTTTTAATCTCCTGAATCCTGAAGCGAGATTTTAAAAAGTATGCTTACGGATCAGATTGCACCTGCAGGAGTTTCACGTCCTCACTAGGATGACCAAGTTGCCATCATAGTTATTAGCATAATTATCTAACATAGGTTTTAGCAATATTAAAACTACACATTTTAAGCAACCATGAAATAATTACTTTTTTTTTTTTTGCAACTTCAACCCCGTGTCTCAATCTGACATCTCAAGTGCAATGAATTATTTGTACTCAGAATGTTTGCTCCAATTTGTTGATACCATTAAAATATTTTAAACACAGGCAGTTACAAGTTATTTAAAGAATTTTATGTAATTGTTGAAACATGTCAGGAATGAGTTTATGTGGTCATTTGATGTTCACGCTTTCTTTTTTTTTAAAGAAAGAGAGGGGGTAGCGGGGGAGGGACAGAGAGAAGGAGAGAGAGAATCTCAAGCAGGCTCAGCGATATCAACGCAGAGCCTGACATGGGGCTCAAACTCACGACCACGAGATCACGACCTGAGCTGAAATCAAGAGTCAGATGCTCAACCGACTGAGCCACCCCAGGGCCCTGATATTCATGCACTTTTGGACATTGGACTCCCTGCTACAGAAATGTTTTATTTCCTACCCCAGCTCCCCTTCCCCTTCCAAAGGGCTATTATTTGCCCTTTGCTTTTATATACCATAGCTTTAAATATATATTTGAACTTCTATGCTTTATTCCAATTGATTTAAATCATGTCTATGTCTCCATTCTAGCTATATTTTTCTGGTCTCCTGTCTTCCTCCAAAAGTGCCTCCTAGATTCTGTCAGTCATTCCCTTATTTTTACATTACCAAGTTACTAGCATTTATTTCAATTTGTAGCTACATTTTCTTCATGGCATATCTATAGGTTGATTTTTAAAGTGGAAAAGCTAATAAAATACCATCTAAATGACTGTGGCATGGTAAATGTTGCTCTCCTCAGAGCTAAGTAAGGTGCCAGGATTATGATTTCTTTTCTCTTCTTTATTACTTATTTATTTTCATTTTCCATTTTTTATTTTTTTTTTACGTGTTCTTCATTTTAAGTACAACCTCAAAATTGCTGGGTTGCGTCTAATAGACCACTCCTAGGTCAAGGTCAAAATAATTACCTTTTCTTACTTTCCTTCAATTACTATTAAAATTATGACATGTTTTAGGGGCGCCTGGGAGGCTCGGTTAGTGGAGCATCTGACTATTGATTTCGACTCAGGTCATGATCCCAGGGTCATGGGATCTAGCCCTGGATCTAGCTTCACACTCAGCATGGAACCTGCTTAAGATTCTCTCTTTGTCTCTCTCCCTCCCTCTCTCTTCCTCTTCCCCTCTCCCCTGCTCATGCTTTCTCTAGGAAAAAAAAAAAAAAAAAGGAAAGGAAAAAATATTACATTTTTAAACAGCTTTATATTTGTGCCATGATTTTCCTGTTGTTTCTAACTGCGCCCAGCTGGGGAAGGTAGGTAGGCGCTCACGACCTCCTCTAGCTCTAAGCTGTGCTGCCCTGAGGGGAAGCCTGATGCGGCAAAAGGTCCCCTTGCCCTCTCTAAAGCTCCCAAACTTGCAGTCGTTCATTTACTTATTTCCGTGCTCCAGAGGAGGACTGGCGCTCCTCCCCTGAACGCAGACCTCTCCAAAGGCCGTCTGGCCGCGGGCTCTGGGTGGGTCAGCATTCTGCCTGTGTGCCCAGACCATGGCTGCGGGGGCCTGGCCATTCGCAGGTTCTGCAGCCCGTGCCCAGTTCTGCCTGTCTAATGCCCGACACACGGGTGGGCAGGACCCCTCCTGGATCCCTGGCCATGGGCTCCTGGCTCCTTCAAGTGCCACAGAGGCACTTTTGTTCATGAATGGATCCTGAATTTTAGTTGCCTAAAGGGGACTCAAGTGAAGGACGCCTGATGCTGCCATGATGCTGACTTCATTTGATGGCCGTTGTTTTTTTCTTTCAATGTTTCATTTCTTTTTGAGAGACTCAAACTGCGGGAGGGGCAGAGAGAGGGGGACAGAGGATCTGAAATGGGTCTCTGTGCGGACACTAGTGAGCCTGACGTGGGGCTCGAACTCATGAACCCCGAGATCATGACCTGAGCCGAAGCCGGAGGCTCAACCAACTCTGCCACCCGCGTGCCCCCGGCCATTATTTTCTAATGAGAAATGAGCCACTTCTGCCAGACCAGTGGCATTGGAGGCCTCTGGAGTTTAGGGCTTTAAACTGCATCCACTAAGATATTCACATCTCAATCCTCAGGGTCCCATTCCTTCTCTATCAGGGATCTGACTTCGGAATAGAGACGTGCTGGAGCTAAGCGTCTTTGTAGGATAGAGTTATTTTACAGATGGCCCGTGCCCGTTCTCTGGGAAGTCTGGAAGCATCACCCTGACTCTTGGCCAGATAAGTCAGTAGGCTAAGTAGTGATTTAAGACATGCTGTCAAAACTTTGGAAGTTCCCGATGGGCCCCAGGCTGGTTTGTTTATTGAGGGCTCGTGTCTGGCATAGCTGGTTAGGCAACCGGATTTGGCTACGTGACTCTAAGAGAACAGGGAGCCCTGTTGGAACCTGTTAGGAAGGTCTCCCCAAACCACATTTGCTCACATCCTGGATGCTCAGTCCAGACACAGAGCACGTCCTTGTGGGAAGAAGAAGGACCCAGGAGCTGGGCAGGCTCCTGGCTTACTGTTCTCTTTCTGCCACCGTGCTATGTGCTTTGCCTTTATTAAAAACCTTACAGGAATTTTGTGGCATCTTGACACCTTTCACTCACTGCCTTAATTAATCTTCTCCGAATCTTCTCCAATCTTGTGATGTCGTCTGGAGCCCAGGGCTTCCATCCGTCTGTTCTCCATTTGCAGGAAACGGGGCTTCCTTCAGCGCTGCCAAGGAGTTTCCTTGGCTTTCAGATTGCGTCCTTGGCTGGTGATCAAGCATCCTGGGCCTGTCGTTCTCTCCCTTCACAGAATTGATGGCACCCAATCCAACAGCGTCTTCCTTCCTACTTCTCGAGTGCACAACTACCGCCCCAGCCAGCATGATCCTCTCACCGTCGCCCCACCCCGGTCACTGATGAAGACTGTTGTAACCGCCGCCATACCGCGTGCGTGGGCTGTCCGTGCTCCACCCACCAGCAGCAGAGGCCTTTGTGCCAAATCGCTGGTGATGGATTCATCATCGCAATCGCACAGCACGATCTGTTTCCCTGTGCGAAACACAGCAGCAAGCCAAGAAGCATACTCTGCAGCAGCCTGGGGACGAGGGTGGTGGCTGCAGAAAGGACACGTGTGGGCTACCACGGTACCGCTACATTTGCTCTGTTTGCAGACCTATTTGTGTATCTTTCAAGTATTACTACCATTTTAGGGGCGCCTGGATGGCTCAGCCAGTTGAGGGTCCGACTTCGGCTCATGGTTCGTGAGTTCGAGCCCCTCATCCGGCTCTGTGCTGACACCTTGGAGCCTGGAGACTGCTCCGGATTCTGTGTCTCTCTCTCTGCCCCTCCTCGCCTCTCCTCTCTCTCAAAAATTTAAAAAAAGGAAAAAACATTAAAAAAAATAAAGCATTATTTCTATTTTAAAGAATACTTGACATATAATACCTGTTAGTTTTAAGCATGCATCATAGTGGTCCCATATTTTTATATATCATGAAATGATCCCCCATGATAGGTCTACTTACCATTGGCCACCAGACAAAGTTATTACAACATTATTGACTATATTCCCTATGCTGTGCATTATATCCTTATGACTTGTTTATTTTATAACTAGAGGTCTGTACTTCTCAATCCCCTTCTCTTATTTCGCCTGCCCCCTAATCTCTCTCCTCTCTGGTAACCAGCGGTTTCCTGTTGTTTCTATTTTAGTTTTCTTTAAAAACTTTTCAATGTTTATTTATTTTTGAGAAAGAGAGGGAGACAGAGAGAGTGGGGGAGAGGCAGAAAGAAAGGGAGACACGGAATCCAAAGCAGGCTCCAGGCTCTGAGCTGTTCAGCATAGAACCCAATGTGGGGCTGGAACTCACAAACTGTGACATCATGACCTGAGCCGAAGTCGGAGGCTCAACTGACTGAGCCACTCAGGCACATCTTTGTTTTTCTTTTTAAATTCCACATGGAAGTAAAATCATATGGCATTTTTCTCTGTACGACTTACTTCACCTAGTGTCATACCATCTAGGTTCATATTTGTACATTTTTAACAGTCGACTTAATGTTTTTAGGAGAAAGGTAAGGCAAATATATGTGTTTATTCTGTTGTCTAGAAGTGGAAGCCATTTTCTAAACCTTTTGTTCAATACTGATTTGTTAAGCCACACCATTATTCTATATTCTAGTTTCTCAATTTATCCCTGGAAAGGAATATTTCAGACAAAGTAGGCACTATCACAATCTAAGAGTATTTGTCCTTTCACATTCATTCAAATGGAAATCAGTATTACTCATGACCTGGAAACACAAAGTGCTAAATGAATAATTCAATATATTTCCTCAAGAATAGGAAATGATTCTATCTAGTGTAAATGAATTTAAATAGGACTTAAAGCCTTCCTGAGGTCAGGATTTTTTTCTTCCTTTGTAAAGCAAACAGAAAGTAATCATCACCTTAGTTATTTCTAAGATTAATTTTTAATTATCTTCTTTGTTGGGGAAGCTGGAAGATTGGGTCAACTACTCAGAGATGTGTATGAGGAGGTAACTCTATAAAGTCAGTCTTTCTGGGGCCAGGGTAGGTGAAGAGATTGGAGTCACAACTGTTCCACTTTAGTTAGTGGGGAGCTTACTCAGCATTACCTTAAGGTGGCAGAGTGGTCCTGTTGTGCATTAGAAAATGAACTTGCTCCCAAGACTACCCTTCTTATGGCCATGCCCGGTGACCCGCCAACTGCAAATCACTGACTGTGTCTATGGAAATAAGAAATGCTCATCAAAATGTGTGACTCATGATCAGAGAATGCTGAAAAGAAACAAAATGCCAGGGATGAATGGATCAATAAATTATGGTTCATAATTATGATGGAATAATGTGCAGGTATTAAATACACTGTCGGAAAGAACATGGCTAACCTTTAACCTATTACTAATTCATGTAAACTGCCTCTGAAAATATTGATTTTCGGCATTCTCCCTGGACAATGTTTTCTTTGAAACCTCATAGTTAGCTTTAACATTCATTCTTCAGTTTCCTTAACCTTCTTACTCGTGTCTCATGATAAACTTGTCATTGTTACCATCACACCCATTGCTGTCTTGCTCAGCTTTTGCCACAAATCAAATGTTTTCAGCGTTTGATAATATCACGAACAGTACTGGTATACAAAAATGCCTGAGAAATGGTTATTTATTTGAAGTCTTTGCTAAACAGGTCCTGTCATGTGAATTCAGCTGATTTAAAACGTGAAAATAAGTAGGTTCTGGCAATGGCGAGGAGCGGAGTGAAGAGGGAAACATTTTGTTTTCAAGTTTCTGTATGTATTCTACAGGTCATGGAGAGTGAAGGAAACAATAAAAACCCACACTGAGAAAATTTCTGAACGCTTTCAGAGTTTCATGCCCTTCAAAGCCAAGTAACTGCTAGTTTTTACCTAGCTTCCAAATGAGGAACTGTCGTAGGGAAACATTCTATTTCTCTTTGAATGGAAATAATGAAGATTTTTTTTCTTTTCGTAAAATGACTTGGTGCTAACTGCTAGCATTTTGAATCCCTACCCGAGACTCATTATCTCACTCTTATGTTTTATATAATTATGTGTAAAACAATATGTGATCATGTCTGTAATAGATACTAATTCCTAAAGTGGTATCTTTCGTATCTAATGAAGTCCATGAAAAGTGACGTAGAAAAATGTGAGAGTTATTGCCTTTTCCAATTCTTTCTCAGATTATAGAGACCTGCAGGTCCCATTCTGATATTTAGTTAAAACTTTGATTAGAACTACAGAAAATTATGTCTGCCTTTGTTTTCAGTCCCTTTACCTTAATTATTTTTCTGGATTCATATATTGCACATGGGTTTTTGGTCTATGTGAGGAAAACAGCAGGTGAGTCTTAGTGTTCTTTTAAATGATTAGCTTTACAATACTGTGTGTTCTATTGGTCACCAGCAAACACTGACCGTTGCAATAGTGTTAAATCAAGGTAGTTATTTCCTTGGGCATTTTGACTAGGTAATTTTCTATTCTAGCTATACAAGTCAGAAGTTTTTAGCTGGTAAGTTCTTTTCATTGTGTTGAATTTTGTTTATATTTCCTCTTACCTATGTGCTGAACTCATTTTAAAAATCACACTGATTTTACCAAACATTTAAAGAAGAGCTAATATGCTTGCCCAACTATTCCAAAAAAATAGAAAAGGAAGTAAAACTTCCAAATTCATTTTATGAGGCCAGCATTACTTTGATACCTACATCAGATAAAGACTACCACTAAAAAAAGAGAACTACAGGCCAATTCTGAAGAACAAAGACGAAAAGATTTACAAAACACTAACAAACCAAATCCAACAATACATTTTAAAAAATCACTCATCATAATCAAGTGGGACTTATTACTGGGTTGCAAGTGTGGTTCAATATTTACAAATCAATCAACATGATACATCATATCAATAACAGAAAGGATAAGAACCATACGATCATTTCAATAGATGTAGAAAAAGCATTTGACAAAGTACAACATCCATTCAAGATACAAACCCTCAACAAAGTAGGTTTAGAGGGAACATGATAACAATATAATAATGGTCATATATGAAAAATCCACACCTAACAACAGTGGGGAAAAACTGAGAGCCTTTCCCCTAAGCTCAGGAACACGACAAAGATGTCCACTCTCATGGCTTTTATTCAACTTAGTACTGGAAGTCCTAGTCACAAAAGTCAGATAACAAAAATAAATAAATAGGCAAGATAAAAGGCATCTAAGTCGGTAAGGAAGAAATAAAACTTTCACTATCTGCAGATGACATGATACTGTATTTATTTATTTAAAAAAATTTTTTTTTAACATTTATTTATTTTTGAGACAGAGAGAGACAGAGCATGAATGGGGGAGGGTCAGAGAGAGAGGGAGACACAGAATCCGAAACAGGCTCCAGGCCCTGAGCGGTCAGCACAGAGCCCGACGCGGGGCTCGAACCCACGGACCGCGAGATCATGACCTGAGCTGAAGTCGGACGCCCAACCGACTGAGTCACCCAGGCGCCCCATGATACCGTATTTAGAAAACCCCAAAGACTCCACAAAAAACTGCTAGAACCGATCAACAAACTCAGTAAAGTTGCAAGATACAAAATCAACCTATAGAAATCTGCTGCATTTCTACACATCAGTCATGAAGCAGCAGAAAGAGAAATTAGGAGAACAATCCCATGTACAAGTGTACCAAAAATAATTAGATACCCAGGGATAAACCTAATGAAAGAAGTGGGACTTGTATTCTGAAAACTATAAAACACTGAGGAAAGAAATTGAAGACAACACAAAGAAATGGAAAGACATTCCATACTCGTGGATTGAAAGAACAAATATTGTTAAAATGTCTATAGTACCCAGAGCAATCTACACATTTAATGCAATCTCTATCAAAATGCCAATAGCATTTTCACAGAACTAGAACAAACAATCTTAAAATTTGTATGGAATCACGAGAGACCCCAAATAGCCAAAGCAAAATTGAAGACGCAAAGCAAAGCTGGAGGCATCACAATTCTAGACTTCAAGTTATATTACAAAGCTATAATAATCAAAACAGTATGGTACTGGCACAGAAACAGACACCTAGATCAATGGAACAGAATACAAAGCCAAGAAATGAATCCACAATTTATATGGTCAATCAATCTTTGACAAAGCAGGAAAGAATAGCCAATGAGAAAAAGACGGTCTCTTCAACAAATGGTGTTGGGAAAACCGGACGGCAACATGTAAAAAGAAAGAAACTGGACCACTTTTTACACCATACCCAAAAATAAATAAAAAATGGATTAAAGATCTAAATGTGAGACATGAAAGCATAAAAATCCTATTAGAGAGAACAGGCAGTAATTTCTCTGGCATTGGCCATAGCACTGTTTTTCTAGATAGGTCCCCTGAGGCAAGGGAAATATGAGCAAAAATAAAGTATTGGGACTACATCAAAACAAAAATCTTTTGCACAGCAAAGAAACCATCAACAAAACTAAAAGGCACCCTACAGATTGGGAGAAGATATTTTCAAATGACATAACTGATAAAGGGTTAATGTCCAAAATATACAAAGAACTTACAAAACTCAACATTCAAAAAAATAATCCAATTAAAAAATGGGCAGACCACATGAACAGACATTTCTCCAAAGAAGACATCCAGGCAGCCAGCAGACATATAAAAAGATGCTGAACATCACTTACCATCAGGGGAATGCAAATCAAAACTACAATGAGATAGCACCTTGCACCTGTCAGAATGGCCAAAATCAAAAACATAAGAAACAATAGGTGTTGGCAAGGAGGTGGAGAAAAAGGAACCCTCTTGTACTATTGGTGGAAATGCGAACTGGTGCAGCCATTCTGGAAAACAGTGTGGAGGTTCCTCAAATTGTTAAAAATAGCGGTGTGCCTGGGTGGCGCAGTCAGTTAAGTGTCTGACTGTTAGTTTTGGGTCAGGTCATGGTCTCACGTGAGTTTGATACCTGCATCGGGCTCTGTGCTGAAAGCGAGGAGCCTGCTTGGAATTTCTCTCTCCCTCTCTCTCTGCCCTCCCTGGCTTGTGTGCATGCTCGCTCACTCTCTCAAAAAATAAATAAATGAATAAATATTTTTTAAAAAGAGTTAAAAATAGAACTACTACTCTACGATCCAGCAACTGCACTATTGGGTATTTACCCAAGAATACAAAAACATTAATTCAAAAGGATACACGCACTCCTATATTTATGGCAACATTATTTACAATAGCTAAGATATGGAAGCAGCCCAAGAGTCCATTGATTGATGAATGGATAAAGCAGACGTGGTATGTATATATATTACATTATTCATATGTATATAATATATATAATATTATTCAGTCATAAAAAAGAATGCAATCTTATAATTTACAACAACATGGATAGATCTAGAGAGCATTGTGTTAAGTGAAATAAGTCAGAGATAGACAAATGCCGTATGATTTCACTCATCTGTGGAATTTAAGAAAGAAAACAAACAAGCAAAGGGGGAGAAAAGAGAGGAAGAGAGAGACAAACCAAAAAACAGGCTCTTAACTATAGAGAACACACCAATGGTTACCAGAGAGGAGGTGGGTAGAAGGCTGGGGGAAATAGGTGACGATGATTCAGGAGTGCACTTGATGTGATGAGCACTAAGTGATTAAAATGAAAAAAATTTTGAACACCACCACTATGTGTATGTGTATCAACTCACCGTGGTATGTATCCTCAATATATATAATTTTTATTAAAATAATAATAACAATGATTCAAAAAACTGAGAAAAAAGAAATGGACAGTATCATTTAAGAATTGATGAGTGACAAATAGGATATTTGTTCCTTAATGTTATCAGAAACAAACACGACATAGAGAATTTCAACTATAATTTGAGACTCTTTGTAAAGGAACGGTTGCCTTAAACTAAGGAAAGTCACCAATGGTACTCAAGTATTATAACTAGGTGGAGTCATTTACAACAGTAACAATGTACAGGAACCAAAAACATTTTAAGAAAAAGAGGTTACTTTTAATAAATTCTAAGATCACTATTATTAAATGGAGGCAACAATAGATGAGCAATTGAAACCGTAATAGCAATTATTAATAAACGGTGCCAACCCTGTGGTGACAGGCAAAAATAAATTGTCCTTTCGTATCCTACGGGCTTTCATTTAATTTTATTAAATTATTACAATTGAGGACAAGAACTCGTTTTTCAATTTAGTTATGTTTCGACTCTGATAGCCTTCGTATAATTTGTTTTTATCTGTAAGATTTGGGGAAAGTATTGTTTTTAAACTTGATGATTACTATAGAAGATAGAAGCCATGACCTCTTCCAGGCTTACATTTATTCATGTATTCAATCATGTGTTCATTCATTCAAGGTGTAGATTATCTAATACATATACGCACTTACTATGTGAGACATTGGGTAAGCAACCATAAATAAAGCAACTACAGACCCTGGTCTCAGACAGCTGACAATTATGCAGGGAGGGCAGGGACAAACAAATGCAGTAAATAAAATCTGATAAATTAAATATGACATGGAGCAGTGCAGGTGTTATAAGAACAGATAAGGGGGTGAGGGTCCTAGTCCCTTTTAAGACTTAGGCAAGACTGTCCTGTTTATGCAAAAGAGAGATGGAACTGGAGGGTGAATAGAGTTTATAATTTGAAGAGGAAACAAGAGAGAAAAGACAAGTTTCAGGGGAAGGTAGTTGATTTGATATTTTGTGCCAAACAAGCAGAATGCTTACCCAATTCACAAGGAGAGCATATGCTGAAAAGGGAGCCATGAAAAAGCTGAAGAAAGGTGAGCACAGCCAGAGAACTAAAGTCGATTTCTGAATTGGAAGGGGAGAGAGATGACGGCAGAAAAGGCTGAAGCCATACACAATGTTTTTTTAGACAGAAGATTTTGAAAGTCACCACTGGGGCACCCGGACTTTCACATGGGGACAATGGATGGATAACCGCACAAGGATTCTACATGGGATGACGATACCTCAGAGTGCACAGATTGGCTTCACGGAGAGTAAGACTGGGGGGCAGAGGGACCACTTCAAATGCTGGGGCAGAGACCAAAGTGAGAAATGACGGATGTAAAGGAGTTAACAAATTGAACAACTATTTGAATGCAGTAGTCTGTGGACCTGGTCGGTGACTTGCGGAAGTCAGCAAGACGGAAATAGGAAGGATAAATACCACACCTTGTGTCTTGGGACACTTAATCAATTGTGTTACCTTTACTGACATGAGCAGCATGGGCAGTAAAACATGTTTCACAGAAAGTATGTTTATATTATGATGTGATGGAAATATTTTAAGAAATTTATGATTGTAGGGAAGATAGGGCAGTAATTATAGAAAATGATGTCAGAGAAACTTCATTTTTTTTAAGATAGGGAAGATTTAGGTTTGTTTCAATATTAACGGAAAAAATAAGTGGAGTACAGAGATGTTAAAGAGCAGAAGGAAGAGAACAGAAGTCAGACCAGAGGTATAAGGATTAGTTTCTTTCTTTAAAAAAAAAAAAAGTCAAGGGATTTAGGAATTTCCCTCCTGAAGTTTTTGCTTTCTTTATGAAGTGGAAGAAAGATCATCTTATCAGGGTCAGACAGCAAGAGAAAAAAGAAAAGATGGAAATTTTAAGAGAGAAGAAACTGTACCAGGGAAATATCATAAGGCTGTAAGGCCATGTTGGGTTCCCCGTTGAGCATAACTACCAAGAATATTATTTTATTATTGCCTTCATGCATCTTGACATCATTCAGATTTAGGGCGAGGTGAGGTTGGGGTGGAGGGAGATTCTGAACCAAGTGTCACCATCTTTGTTACTGAGGTGGAGGGGTCAGGAGGTGGGGAGACCACAAAGACAAACAGTAGTCAGCAAACAGAAACCACTAAGAAGCAGCCATTTTTATAATGAGTGGGGGGCTGGATCATTTAAAGCACATGATACACACTGGTCCCACCCAACGTTTGCCGGGGGAGAGGAAGACAAGCATGGAGAGAGGGAAATAGCATCTTTCTCTTGATGGTGTCTCCAGATGAAGTTAGGTTTCAATTAAGGCCAAGAGGTGTTGGAAATGTTTACAGAAAAGGATAGTTTCTTGATGATGGGCAAGTTATAGATAGCAGAATGAAAAGGAAAGGAGAAGTGAAAAACTGGGTCAGGAAAGAGTGCTGTATTCTTCCAGCGTTACAGAGTCGGTTCTTCTTTTATAATCTGAAGAGAGATCACTGGTTTCTAAATTTGCCAGATTACCCGATCCAGGACTTTGCGCTTTGAGCGGATCTGGCAAAATGATCTTGATTCTTCTAGATTCCAAAGTATCTAAGTTTCTCTACATGACGTGGATGCATATAAATATGCCATGCTCTTTGTAACCTCCCTGATTTACATTTATACACGTTGTCAAATCAGAGTTGTGCGAGGAGGTATCAGGCAAAAAAGGAACGTTGTCTTTGAATTTCCAAATTCTGGCAGTGGCCACCACCCTCCCTCCCCAGTACCCTCTCCATACGTTCATGGACTTGCTGCTACAAAAAAAAGACATTTAAGAAAGATTTTGATACCTGTCTTTTGTACAGCAGTGGGAATGTATGTCAAGTGGTGATTTGGCCATGGGATGTAGCACTGTTTTAATTACTAAAATAGAGCACCACATTTTGATCTCTGTTAGAACAAGTTTCCCCTATCACAGTCCTTTGCAAAAATTTATAATCAAGAACAAAGATTATGGGTTAAAAATGAACTCTGACATAGATACATCCTGGATATTGATACACATTGTGTTGATATATTTGACTCTATTTCTTGCATCTTTGTTTCCTACTCACTCTCTGCTCTTTTCATCTTCTTTCCAGATTTATTCTTTTCTTTTCTCTGTCTAGTCACTGGAAAGTTCTGAAGCACACTTGTATTCTTACAGTCACCATTATATGTTTACCGACTATTTAATCTACATTTTCTAACACTAGAAAGATTATTAGAAATCTATAACCTATTTTCCTAAAAAAAAAAAAAAAAAGACTCAACAAACTTCTGCTGCACCCTACCCAAGTCCCAGTGTTTGTTAACATACTACAGATTTTCAAATTCAAGATCACTTTTATGAGTCTTATTTCCTTTATAATGCCATTTCTACTTTCTTAAAATTACATTTTACTCTACAGAACATTATTCCAGATATAAATTTAATGATTTTTAAAAATGTATCTATCACTTGGACCAAACTATAGACAATCCTTGGTATAGTAGAAGCTTCCCACGTGCCTCTCCTTATTCGCCACCAAACGTGAAACCAATACCCTGAATTCTAGGATAATCATTTCACTGATTTTTTAAATGATTTAGTCAATACATGTATTTGCAAACAATGGATTGTCCAGCTTTGCCAGATTTTTAATATTATATAAATGGAATTATACCCTAAATATATATTCATTGGCAACTTGCTACTTATATTTTTCAGACTAATCACTGTTGATGTAGTTAGTTAGCTGTGACTCTTTTTTTTTTAATAATGTTTATTTATTTATTTTTAAAATTTTTTTTTAACGTTTATTTATTTTTGAGACAGATGAAAATTTGCTTTCATGGTATTTCTTTATATTGCTATGCTGTAGAAGATACACCCTGAAGTGTAATGTTGAGTAGAATTCATGTTAGTGGTCATCTTGTCTTGTTCCAGATCTTAACGAATCCTTTCAAAGTTTCACAATTAAATGAGGCATCCACTATAGGGATTTTAGTAGATACTCTTTATCTGAGTAAAAGTTTATTTCTATTCCTATTTTTGAAATATCCAAAAAAATCAGGATTGGCTATGTAATTTTATCGAATGGTATTTCTGAATTTAATACAGTAATACATACAATTTTTCTATCTTGATCTGAGCGTGACAAATCACATCTATTTACTTTCTCAAGTTAAAAGAAAGATCGCACCTCTGAGATTTGTTAGATTTCCTTCATTAATATTTAGTTTAGGATGTTTGCTTCTATGTTCATGAGTGAGGAGACATCAACCTATAAATTGTCTTCTCCTTTTGTCCTCGTGGAATTTTGTATCAGGGTTCCACTTGCCTTATAAAATGAGCAGGAGACTGCTCTTTATTTTTCTGTACTTGGACATAGTTTGTAATTCATTGGAATTAAGTGTGCCTTAGCTTAGGAATTAAGTTCCTAAGGATTTGCCAATCAAATTGTATGTTACTGGAGTTTTCACTGTATGGAGATTTTAAATTACTGTTTCAAATTCTGTGAAATTAGTCCTTTATAATTTTATAAGTCTCGTTTTACATCCCACTGGAAATATATTTAGGGTCACTTTATGCCTTATTCCACGGTTAATTTTTGTTAACATTCTGTATGTGTTTGAAGAGAATGTGTATATGTGCATTCTTCAATTGTTGGGTGCAGTAGTTCTAAGTTTTACTGTTCTTTTACCTTTCGGATCTCTTTGATAATGTAAAAATATTCTTTCTTCTTTTGTTGTTTTTAAATATATATACATTTTAAGGTTTATTCACATACTTTTGAGAGAGACAGAACATGAGACGAGGAGGGGCACAGAGAGAGAGAGAGAGAAAGAGAATCCCAAGCAGGCTTCGCACTGTCAACATGGAGCCCAACATGGGGCTCGAACCCATGAACCATAAGATCATGACCTGAGCTGAAATCAAGAATTGGCCCCTTAATCAGCTGACCCACTCAGGCACTCCTCCTCTTTTGTTACTTTTAATAGGTTATATAATTTTAGCAGTTTGTCCATTTTGTTAAAATTTTCAATATTATTGGCAAAAAGCTAATTTGAAATACCCTTCTACCATCTAATCAATGTCTGTAGCATCAATAGCTGTGTCCTCATTTTCTTAGTATTGTTTATGTGTCCCTTCTTTCATTTGTAAATTAACCAGGCAGACCAGAGTTTTGTCAATTTAACTTTCCTTTTCAAAGAATTAAGTTTTATTTTTGCATATGCCCTACTGTATGCTTATTTTCTAGCTTACAAGTTTCTTCTCATATCTTTATTATTTCCTGCTTCTGATTTATAGGAATTTACTTAGAAACATAATGTCTTTAAGATGGATAATTGATTCCTTAATTGTTAGCCTTTCTGCTTTTCTAATATAAACATTATGAAAATGAATTTGCCTATATACTCTGCTTTAACTGTTTTCCATGAGTTTTTTTAAATATAATTCATCTTTATTACTGTTCAATTCTAAATAGTTTCAACAATAGCCAAATTATGGAAAGAGCCTAAATGTCCATCAACTGATGAATGGATAAAGAAGATGTGGTTTACATATACAATGGAATACTGCTTGGCAATGAGAAAGAATGAAATCCTTTCATTTGCAAATGCAAATCCTGCCATTTGCAGCAACGTGGATGGAACTGGAGGGTATTATGCTAAGTGAAATAAGTCAGTCAGACTAAGACAGGTATTATACATTTTCAATCATATGTGGAACTTGAAAAACTTAACAGAAGACCATGGGGGATGGGAAGGGGAAAAAATAGTTACAAACAGAGAGGGATGGAGGCAAACCATAAGAGTCTCTTAAATACAGAGAATAAACTGAGGGTTGATGGCGGGTGGGGGTGAGGGGAAAGTGGATGATGGGCATTGAGGAGGGCACCTGTTGGGATGAGCACTGGGTGTGGTATATAAGCGACGACATCTTACATACATCAGGAATCTACCCCAAAAACCAAGAGCACACTTTACACACTGTATGTTACCCAATTTGAAAATAAATTATATTAAAACAAATAAATAATAAAAATAAATATTTTCTAGATTCTTTCATAACCTTTTCCCTTGATTTACATTCTCTAGAAATAAGCTTCTTAACTTTCAAATATTTGGAGCTTTCCTAGATATAATTTAAAAAAAATTTTTTTTTAAGTTTATTTTGATACAGAGAGCATGGAGGAGAGGCAAAGTGAGAGGGAGAGAGAAAGAATCCCAAGCAGGCTTCATGCTGTCAGTGCAGCACCCAATGCGGAACTTGACCACACAAACCATGAGATCATGACCTGAGCCAAAACCAAGAGTCAGACATTTAACTGACTGAGCCACCCAGGCACCCTGACATAATTTTTTAAAAGGGTACTTAAAAAAATGTTTATCTATTTGAGAGAGAGAGAGAGAGAGAGAGAGGGAGAGAGAGAAACATGCAAGTGGGGAGGAGCAGTGAGAGAGAAGGCGATGAAAGGCCTTAAGCAGGCTCCATGCTGACAACAGTCCAATGCAGGGCTCAAAGTCATGAACCATGAGATCATGACCGGAGCTGAAGTCAGGCACTTAATTGATTGAGGCACCCAGGTGCCCCTCCTAGACATAATTGTTGATTTCTAGATTAATTGCATTGTAGAAAGTACGTGAAATTAGTCCTTTATAATTTTACAAGTCTTGTTTTACATCCCACTGGAAGTATATTTAGGGTCACTTTATGCCTTATTCCACAGTCGATTTTTGTTAACATCCTGCCTGTGTTTGAAGAGAATGTGTATATGTTCATTCTTCAATTGTTGGGTGCGGTAGTTCTAAGTTTTAATGCTCTTTTACCTTATGGATCTCCAATGTTTCCTTTTTAATTTCTTTTTTTGTGGATTTAAAGTTTTATATAATTTCTAGCCAGTTAACACATACGGTGAAGTTGGTTTCAGGTGTAGAATTAATGATTCATCACTTACATATAATACCCAGTGCTCATCACAAGTGCCCTCCTTTCCTTGAATCTCCACACTATTCTCTTTTTAAATTACTAGGATTATTCTCACTCTGGAATGTACTAGATTGGCTACATAGGATTGGCTAGATATTGCTGTAGCTCAACACACACACACACACACACACACACACACACACACACACACTTTATTTCCTGCTCATTTGACACGATCAAAGAGCCTCTAATCCTTAGAGGTACTGTCATCATCTACTGTCCCCAGGGTCCCCAGGGTCCCCAGGTCCATCCTCTGCAAAGTTTTCTTTTCCTATTATCTTCTTCGTCCACGTCTGAAGGAAGCACTGGGGTCTGTGCCTTCTTATGGGTTGAGCAGTTTTATCTACCCGTGTCCTGTGCAGGAAGATTGGGGACTGAAAGATAGTTTTAGGTCTTAAAAAGCAATTGTCTCTTTTGGTTCAGAATGGTGGTTATTTTGACAATAAAATATTATTCAAAACACGATAGCCTTCTTATGTATTTGATTCCAGCCAGTTCCATGTGTCAAAAACAATGCTCCATTATTTTCTAGGCATGTTTTTTAGATTCACAATGGTTCTCTGCCCTATGTCTTGTCTTGTTCCAATTCTTTCTGTATTCAGTTGTGGGTTTTTTGGGGTCTTTGGGGCTTCAGTGAAAAGTCCACATATGAATTCTCTATTCCCTGATCTGTCTTACGCGATTGAATGGCTCAGGTCATGATCTCACAGTTCATGAGTTAGAGTCCTGCATCAGGGCTCTGTACTGGCAGAGCAGAGCCTATTTGTGATTCTCTCCCTTCCTCTCTTTCTGCCTCTCCCCTGCTCGCTCCCTCTCTTTCTCAAAATAAATAAATAAACATTAAAAAAAGAAGGTGGCACCAAATACAATGGCCTAAATGCTTTTCATCATCCATGATACAATACATGGCAAATACAAAATTCAGTAATTATTAACTAACTGTCATATACTTAGCTATCTATTTAAAATTTCCTTTCTAAAAGTCCATATGTTAGTGTTTTTCTAAAAAATTTGCAATATTGAGAAATAACACAGTTTGCCAAATATCACATTTTGAACTTTTTTTCTATTTATGGAAGATATGCTATGTAATTAATTTGGTTAAAATTCACTTGAGATGACTTATATATTATAATGGGAAAAAGGTTTTATGTGAACAGTGTACCAAAAACGAATGCTCTGTCACTCTAATGAGCACTGATGTTTCAATTTACTTCAATCTTAAAAGCCTTCCAAATACCTTAGCCCTCTGTACAGAAAAGCCAAATAATATTTCAAAGGTTTTCCTCTCCTAGTTGATACAAAATGAGAAAACATTTGACTTCACGCAGGCATTACAATGTGGAATTAATCGGGAAAATGTAGGAATAACACTAGGATAAGGGTTTTGCGCTGCCTTTCACACCACACTTTCACGTTCGATTGTGCCTGTGCTAGAAAAGTTGTAAACAAATACACAAACGCAAACACAGATCATCACAAATGATGGGCTAATGGCCCATAGTATGAGACATCACAACTTCCTAAGAAAAAGCAGTCAGCTTTCAAGCCATATGGCAGAATACCAGTCTTCAGGAAATAAATAAAAGATAAACAGTCATGTGTATAAGAAGGATATGTTTTTACTCAACTTCAGGATTTTCAGGTAGGAGAAAAGTAAAAGTTGACTTCCTGATTCGTCCCTGGGTTACTGGTTGCAGTACTGAAAGGCGCATTTTCTGGGTTTAAATCCTCCTGCAGACTTCCATATTCTTGCTAAGCTGCAGATCAATACACAGAGAATGAGAGGTACCATGGGGGTAGGGCTCACACAGCCACACCTGTCCTAGTCGTCTGTTTTAAGTCCCGAAATAAGAGCAACCAAACCAATTTTTAGGTTAAAGTCTGCATCTCCTAAAATGCCACAAGAGAGACAGTAAATATAGACATTTAAAAAGAAAAAAACCATATTTCTTTGTTGTATTAAACTGTGTATACTTTTGGCTGTGCATTCTCATAAACATCAATGTCACACCTAGATTCCAGTAAAGAAAAATACTCCCTCCATTCGACACAAATGTTTTTAGAAGACCTAAGGAAGATGAACACTAAAGAAATATTTAGAAGCTGTGATTTTTCAGCTAAGTTGAATTGGACCTTTTCATCATCTTGTTTCTGATGATAGGCACGAAGAAAACATTAGTGATCATTTGTACAAGAGAAGATTTTCCTTTTTTAAAAAAATGTTTATTTATTTTTGAGAGAGAGAGAGCATGAGCAGGAAGGGGCAGAGAGAGAGAGAGAGAGAGAGAGATTGAGAGAGAGGTAGACAAAGAATCTGAAGCATGCTCCAGGCTCCAAGCCATTAGCACAGAGCCTGAAGCGGGGCTCGAACTCACAAACCACGAGATCATGACCTGAGCCGAATTCAGATGCTCAACTGACTGAGCCACCCAGGCTCCCTGAGATTTTCTTTTTATTTACCTTCATGCACAAACAGTTTAGCGGAACAGAGAACAAGTTTCTGTCATAGCATATAAACTCATTCCTTTTTCTCCCACTTAAATTATGTCTAATATTTTTTAAAAGCAGAGATGAAGAAGTATTAAAAAAACAGGATACTGAATAATTTTTTTCATATGTGTATTTGTGTGCATGTGTGTAACTTGTATACCACAGCCTGGGACCCCCTCTCAGTTACGTGTTTCAAGTGATTTTGAGATTCATTTATAGAAACATTTGTACTAGATGTGTTGACCTTCTATGGTATCACATCATTAGTTTCAAGGTATTTTTGCTTCCTGGGATGATTTAGGTTCAGAGTCCAAACACTGCAGATAAAAATTATATTTCCGGTTACCGGAAGTCCAAACATCACCATAGTTTCCCCAGCTGTATGCTATAATAACTGGCAACAGATGCTATACTAACATGTGGTCTATAATCCCAAAATTGAAAATGAAAAACTCAGTTGCTATCAGTTCAACATTTAGTGCCAGACAGTTTACATTTCTGTGGCATCTGAGTCTATTCTAACTATTCACTTCTTGGTTCTTTACTTGGCAAAATTGATTTTTTCTTTGCACTCCATAAGAATTAGAGCTATCAAGGTTGATGACTTTCCTGCAGTTTATTTTGAAGCAAAACAAGCTAATGAAATCTATTTCATTGACTTAAGGTTGGTGGAAAGTGCTGGAAAAGGCCCTGGCTGACCACGTTGATTTATTTTTAAACTCCAGCAAGTGGTTGCTTTTTGTTCCAAATAGATATCTGGGAGGAAAATGAACTCATCCCCCTCATTTATAAAATTCTTGGGCTCGAGGTGAAGCTATCTCAGACAAATTAATAGATCCCTTCATGGATGTTGTTCTTTATTTCCCTAAAGAAAAACACTGAACATTCCAGAATTGTTAGACAGCAATCTGAAAAATGATGCCAGTGAGTTCAAGGCCATTGTTTCCTTCCCTCTACATATTTTAAAAAATTTTTGTTTTCTATTTCATTATCAAGGACTGTACCCCCAATCAACCAGCCATCTCAGTAAAGTACATATGGCTTCAAAACTCAGCAAAAAAATTTTTTTAAAAATCAAAAAGTTTTCACAGATAAGCACACGTTGGTCACAGATGAGTTACAACATAATTTTTCAAGGATTTAGGAGGGTCCATTACCTTAAGAATTATGTCCTTGTGGTGCCAGAAGAAAAAAGATGAAATTACAGTGGCCAATCAGCAAAGTTAGGTTGACCTACTTGGTCCTATGTACCCAAACATAAAGATACACAGTGTCAAATGGTGATTAGGTAGAAAACGGTGATTGCGGCAGGCAATCGTACAAATGTTCGGATAGAGGGGAATGGAATGGGAAGAGTTTGGGAAGAAGAACTGAGGTATGGAGTGGTCCCTTCTTGCCTTCCACAGGGCTGTGACAGGCAAGAAAGGAAATAGTATGCTTGGGAAGATCCCGACAAGTTGGAATGGAGGGAAGTTGTGGTTAGTGAGAGCTGTACGTAGGTAAATTCATGTCTTCCATGTTGCAAAAAGGCAGCAATACTGCTTAGAAAGCTGTCACTTTATTCTGATGAAACTGAAGAGGCATTTAAAACTTTTGAAATGGCAGTGTTCTGTGTAAGACGGTACTTAGGAAACCTAGAAGAGTCTGCAAGGTGGCTTACTAAATGACTGCTCGTAGTGTCCATCAAAACACATCACGCTGCCACCAAAATCCCTCCAATACTTTCTATCTCAATTAGAATCAAGTCTTAACTCCTCATAAACTTACGAGGCTGGCCCTTGCTTGTCTTCAAACTCATGTGTTGTTCTGCCCCTCGGTCATTTTGCTCCGGCTCCCCTGCTCTCTCTCCATTTCTAGATGGCCAAGCTTGTTCTTACCTCTCGCCCTTGTCCTTGTTTCCCATGGCTAGGAAGGGCCTTCCCCATGTCTGTACTTGGTCAATTTTGTCCCATCATTCAGGGTTCATCTCAAATTGCTTTCTGTTCAGAGAGAATTCTCATGACCCCATTATCTAATTGTGTCTGCCTCACCGCCAGTCGTTCTCTGCCGCACCACCCTGCGTGCACTTACGATGACCTAAGACTTTATATTTATTTACTTGTTTGCTCGTAGTCCACATCCTCTAGATCCCATGAATAATGGGATTTGTGTCTGTCTTCGTTAATTGCTTTGTCCCTAGTGCCTAAGATGGGTTGTAAGGCCCATAAATAATGGGATTTGTGTCTGTCTTCATTCATTGCTTTGTCCCTAGTGCCTAGGACAGTGCCTGGGACACGTACTCAGTAAGTATGGGTTAAGTTCATCACCGCATTGGAATAGGGTGAGGTATTCAAGGCTGAAAGTTCTCCAAGTGACAGTTCTCCAGTGCCTAAATATAGAGCTCAAGCACTGCAAATCCAGAGTCCCCGCTGAAAGTGCCCACAGTACCGTAATAAAGTATTTGATGATCCAGATATCCATGACCCAGCTTCATAGGCGAGCAAACAAATGCAGATAATGGTCTTGTTGTTTGCAAGCCCCTTTGAGAGAACATGGGATGGATTCGGAAGGCACTATCGTTTCTTACAAAAGTCATCACCACGGAAACATGCATTTCTGTGAACAATTATATTTGGTTCAAACTATACAATTAATACTGTAGTTCTAACTTGTCGATGGGCAGCTTGGCATGAATATGGTCTTTTATTGACTTCCTAAATTAGTTATAATTTCTGATTATCCTCTACTGAGACTCCGGTTTTATATTTCAAATATTAATGATACTAAACTGGGGCTATTTCATTAAACATTTTGAAAAGAAATTGAAAGTACTTCCAAACCATAAGCATTCCCACATGGTGTAAATCAGAAAACAAAAGAAAACCAACATAAGCCTTGCTGATATTGACTGACATCAAATAAACTCAAACTCCACATACACTCTTCAACATTTTTTTATTTCAACTATATTGGGACATTGAGAGTACATAAAAATCAATGATGAACTAGTGAAGATTCAGTTTTTCAAATTATTATTATTATTGTTTTTGAGAGAGGGAGATAGGGAGAGAGAATCCCAAGCAGGCTCCACGCTGTCAGCACAGAGCCTGACATGGGGCTCTATCTCAGGAGCCTGAGATCATGAACTGAGCCAAAACCAGGAGTCGGACGCTCAACAGGCCACCCAGGTGCCCCAGTTTTTCAAATTGTTAATGGGATTCGTTGTAAGCTTATTTTCAAATATTTGAGGTTGCATAATAAATTCTCTTAACAAACATTACCTACTCTTTATAGCCCAGGTATCTAAGTGTTTACAAGACCAAAATGTACTTTTGAATACGACAGAAAGTAATTTTAAATAAAAATGTGCAAGGTTTTAATTAGAATTCGGAACACAATAAAAATACAACCAGAATACAATAAGAGTACAGCTCGGAGTGCCTGGATGATTCAGTCAGTTGAACGTCAGACCCTTGTTTCCAGCTTAGGATCTCAGGGCTCATGGGATCAAGTCCCATGTCATAAGCAAGGAGCCTGCGTGGGATTCTCTCTCTCTGTCTCTCTCTCAAAATAAACAAATAAATTTAAGAAAAAAGAATGCAACAATCCATGTATTATATTCTTTTGCAATGTCAACACACTTCAATATAGAGATACGTGTCCAATCTGCTTCTCTACGTGCAAATATAGTTTAGCGGGCAGGTCTGGTTGCTGAGTGGCTGAGAGACAGGCTGCCAGCGACAGCTGATGTTACCAAACCTCTCAAACAAGAATGGTACAATTTAGACCAGTGGTTTGCAAAGTGTATGATAAAACCCTTTAAAAACGCCCCGGGAAGTACAGAAACTGATCCAAAATCTAAAGTAACATGGTTTGATTTCGTGTGAGATTCCCTGGCAGCAGAAGGGGGGGAGAAAGAGGCAGAGAGGGAAAATTGTTTACTGTGAGTTACTAAGCTCTGGAAACTCACTAATAATAGCTTGTGGGCAGCTGGATGAACAGAGAAGGTGGCCACTGCCACAAATGGCAACTCGAATAAGATGTGGCTGAGTTGGATCCCTTAGCTTTCGGCCGCAGAAGGAAAGGCCACCCACAAGCACCAGCCAGAGAGAGGGAAAGGGAAGGAAGAAAAACCCCCAGAAAACCTTACTAAGAAAAGGCCGTATCTGATACTCGGGCTTTGTCCCACTTCTCTCGATACCGACACCAAGATAAGCTTCAGCAGATTTCTCTCACTGCAGGATAAACGGAAGGAATGGGTGGCCAAGGTCCAGAGTCAAAGAGCACAGCCTGGAGGAGTTGTTCTTTTTTTTTTTTTTTTTTTAATGTTTCTTGATTTTTGAGAGAGAGAGAGAGAGAAAAAGAGTGCGTGCGAGTAGGGGCCGGGGTGGGGGGCGAAGAGGGGGGCGCGCACAGGGATCCAAAAAAGCTCCATGCTGACAGCAGTGAGCCCGATGTGGGGCTCAAACACACGAACTGTGAGATCATGACCTGCCGCTTAACCAACTGAGCCACCCAGGTGCTGTGGAGTTGCCCTATGGAAATACATGGGAGCAGCAGTGGGCAACAGCTTTAGTCTTTGATGTGATTAAAAACTATGAAAAGCACTGATTCGATTTGTATCAATGTGAAATATGCATAAGTCAGAATTAGCATGGTACAAAATGAAGCTGGGACTCTCAGGGGACGTCTTCCTTGGGTGAAAACATGCCAGGTAGTATCCCTTATCCTGTGAGCAGCTGTTGCAGGCGGCCCCAGTACCTTTGCTCTGACCCTGCAGCGTGTCTCCTGTGTGTGCCCTGGGGTCCAAGGAAGTCAGGGAAGTAACAACAGGGCAGAGTGTCAGGAGCTTCTGGCTCACACTGAGGTTTCTGTGGCCGGTTGGCTTTTGGTTGGACTCCTTCGGCTCTCAGCTCTGGAGGGAAAAGGCCCAGGCCCCTCAGTAGTATATCTCAACCATTTGGTGTAAAATAATTTTGCAAGGGAGAAAGTGACCTCGCAAAGGAGGAGAGAATGCCATCGAACTTTCCATGATGGTCCATTGTTATAATTACTGCCACCTGAAGCAGAGGTCCATGTGACATGGTACATTTACCCTCCAAGTATTCACTGGCTAGAAAAAAGTTCTGCGTGGAAACTAAACTAATTTAGCTCAGGGAGAGATTCCAAGCAGGTCAATGCAGTTCTGGGCATCCTTCAATATTCTAATGACCATATGTGTGTGTGTGTAACAGGGCAGAGCCTGTTGTGGGGCTGGATCCCATAACCCTGGGATCATGACCTGAGCCAAAACTGAGTCAGACACCCAACTGACCGAGTCACCCAAGCCCCCCCGCCCCCCGCTCCCCGAATGTCATTTAAATGTATTTCTTGTATGACAGCATGTTGAATATTCTGGTAAATCCAAGGAAAGGGGGAGAAAAGGGAAAATATTAATATGATGTTATATATAACATTTCACTATATGTGATGACTAGCCCAATTTGGTCATAAAAATACCCTAAGTTCAAATAAGATATATTAATACTAAAATGGCCAGGGTTCCACCTAATGTTTTGGTGGCTTCTCAGTCCCACCCAAAACTGCTGCCCTGTATCATAGCTGCTTAGTAGATCATTAACTCCATCCCAACTACACTGAGACTGAAAATTAGAGCATGAAAAATGAGGCTGTGCGCTCAGATACCTGAAAGCAACTGCCCTACCCACATGTTATGCACATTTGTGCAGTCTGCACCCTGAACAAGCACACCAGGTTCCACTGGGGAGCAGGACCTAAACCAGCCTGACTTCTCTGCTCACTCCTGTGTGGGGCTGCTTTGTTCAAATGTATCCAGCACATTTTGCCTGGTTGGTGGTCCAGAATTTAGGTTGTAATGTTACCACCATGTTTTAAGAAACCGTGTTTGGGGCACCTGAGTAGCTCAGTCAGTTGAAAGTCTGACTTTGGCTCACGTCATGATCTCACTGTCCAAGAGTTTGAGCCCCACATTGGGATCTGTGCTGACAGTGTGGAGCCTGCTTGGGACTCTGTCCTCCTCTCTCTGTCCGTCCCCCACACAGGCTCTCTCTCTCAAAAATAAACAAACATTTTTAAAAAATGGTGTTCTCGGGAGTTTAATTTAAAAAAAAAAGTTGGTACTCAATTTGATTATAAGGGTGATCTGAATTTCTCCATTAATTATAATGATTATGAAGATCTCATCTTAGATTATAAAATCCTCTTTAAAATGATGTTGAAGTTATAATTTATCTCCCTACCTGGAGAAAATAGTATCCCCAATATTTTGGCCTTTTGATTCTCTTAACCCTTACACTTATAGTCCGTAATGTATTTATAAGTTTACTTTGCGATTTCCCAATTTCCAATGTTCGCCTAAGTCAGTGAGTAGAAAAGATCATGGATTTCTTCTTGTAATGGTTAACAACGCTTGTTTTCATATTTGAAATAGCTGAACAATGAATACTTTCAATGCATTATCATTGTAAGTGCTTCATTCATAGCTTCAGTGTGTAATTCATTTACACATACATACAGCCCATTTAAGAAATAGAGAAAACTAAAAAAAAGTTAGCTTATATTTCAGAATTTTTAGAGGTAGTTTTCTTTCTTTTTATATATACAGAGAACTTAAATAAATATAAGAAGGCTATAGCAATTCTATCGTTTAGTAGTTCTAAACTTTTTTACTTTTATTTCTTATATTTTCAGAATACTCTTGTATTCTTGTACACCTGCAATGAAAGCTTCTGTCATGGCATGATACAAGATAAAAAAAATTCACGCAGTGACTGATCATTAAAAAAATCTTTAACAAATCTTTAAATGCGGCTTTAAGTCTGGGTTTGGTAAGGAAAAGCTATAAAATCTTTATATACATAAAACTCCTATGTATATAAATGCTAATTCTTTTATACAGTTTTAGTTGAAATTTATTTTGGAGTAGGAGAGATGTGGATATTTGAAAAGTTACTGATCATCAAAACCCTTATAAAAATGGTTTCCACATAGTAAATGATTTATGAACTTCCTAAATTTCATATTGGCATCTATTACATAGAAGAAAAACTAAAAATAATCAATAAATTAAAAAATAAGGAACAGATATTTTTGTATTTAAAAAAATCATTTCATAAAATTTAAGAGCCAGATAAACCCTTGGCAGGGTTCACTGTAGAATGGACTGTAGGGAAATTGAATTGACACCACAAATATGTTTACAGGGTATTATTGTGTTCCAACATTACATAAATTCTGCAAATCTAAAACAGAAAGTTTATGTAACAGATGCCAAGTCAATCTCTGTATGTGCCTCGTTCCTTGTTACTTGGGAAAAGATGTGCTCTGCTTAATGATGCTGAAAATCACTCCAAGGACACAAAGCCCAATATGCAGGAGACCCATTGCATGGTGTAATTTGCAAACCTTCGGTTACTTCCATCATACCGCATGCGTTCTGTTTAACGGGCTAGGAGCATGGAGTGTGATTTGTGGATACACTCTTAAAGATTTTAACACAAGACTACAGTTCTCATCAATGGCTCAGGGTTTAAGCAGCTGTTAAACAAACTCCGATTCATATGACTGGTAAAGTAAGCACTACTTAGACAGTAAGTTCCACACTGAGTCTTTGACATAGAGATAACAGAGTAATTTAGGACAACGAACAAGCCAGTGATATGTTCCATCTGTGGTCTAGACACCTTTCAGCACAGACTAAAATGTACTTGAAGAACATGTGCCAAACAATAAATATGGTAATAAGGGAGGGGCATTCTTTTAAATGAAATTATAGCCTTCACGACCATTGATGTAATCTTTAAATTACACTTAGGAACATCATTTTTAGCTCGGAGTAGCAAAGTTGAACTGAGACTTTGGCCATCTTCATAATCAACGTGCACAACAACTATGTGAAATGATTCAGAGGATCATGTTGCAGAATTAGGTACATTTTTTTTTGAAAGGAGTGGTTTTTCCTCCCCCCCCCCCCAGAAAATGTAAAACTGAAGACTGCTCAGCAGCCCCTTCAGCGATCTGAGCAACTTCGTAATGGTTTGGCCATCACTAGACAGACTGCGCAAGGCTCCCAACGGTTCAGCAGACAGTGGTCAACATGGCGGTGCTGTGAAAGCAATATGCATTCAGTAGAAACCACACTTGGATCTTGTATTTTGATCGTTTCTCAGCCTAGCCATCTATGGGGTGATCCTCTGAATACATTACTTGAGATATTCAACACTGTTACTCCATAGGCTTTGTGTTAGATGATTTTGCCCACCTGTAGACTAATGTGAGCATTCTGAGCAAGGTCAAGGTGGGCTAGGCTCAGCTAAGATGTTCTGTAGGTTAGGTATATTATAAGCATTTTCAACTTACAGCATTTGCAACTCCATCATAAGGCAAGGAGATCTGTAAAAGTATTTTCTATGAAGTTTGTGCAAGTAAATGTATTGATTATGCTTAAGGCTAGCTAGGCAGCTACTACTGTCTTTTAAGAAGACAGAAATAGCTTTTTTTGTGTGAACCATAGAATTTTGGGCTTAATAACTGTGAGGATTTCACTTCTACTATGAATACAAGTAAAATTGACTACCTATTGCAGTAAAATTAACATATTGATCTTTAGAGGGAAATGAGGAGAAAAAAGGCTAGACCGTCTAGATGAGTCAAATTTTAGAAGTTTGAAGCAAAGGAGAAAATACTCCTGCATAAAAATAGAAACTGATGGAGAATATACGCAAATTTTTAGATCTTTCATGCTTAAGTCACTATTAATTACATTCTTTAAGGTATTATATTTATATCTTTCTTGTTTCTATTATTCACACTTTGTATATTATGGCCTGGGTAATTTACATATTTACCAATTAGGATGTTGGCATAAACCCAGACCATTTTCTGAGGGAAATATTGACCTTGTCTTCAGGTACTCACTTTGATAAATTCTATAGGGAATTAAAAAGTAATCTGTTCAGATACAAGTCAATTTGTCTTCTTAATTAAAAAAAAAATGAACTCGTGTCCTTTAAATCTTACCACCCTTCAAGTTCAACATCAAGGACAAGAGATCTGTTCTTAATTAAAACCATAAAAAAAATTGTGTTGCAGGCACTTGCTAGAAAATACAACCCAAAATGTGCTGCTGCTGTAACCTTAACAAAAGTTCGATAATGCTCATGGAGTGTTTCTTGCAGGATAAATAATGTATTAAAATTTCAAAATGTTAAATTAAAAAACATTAAATTTTATCTTTGTATAAAACTGGTTCACCAGAGATCAGTGAACCTAGTAGACTACACTTGCCTTTTTTTTTTAAGTTTATTGATTTATTTTGAGAGAGACTGAGAGACTGAGCATGAGTTGGGGAGGGGCAGAGAGAGGTGAGAGAGAATTCCAAGCAGGCTCTGCATTGTCAGCACAGAGCCCGATGTGGGGCTTGAACTCACGAAACTATGAGATCATGACTGAATTGAAATCAAGAGTCGGGTGCTTAACCAACTGAGTCACCCAGGAGCCCCCGGCTACACTGGTCTTTTGATGACTCACACGTCCAGTTATTACTAGAGAATTTTCCATTGCCATTATGCCACACTAAACTGCATTTTTACGTGTAGCTGTTCCTAAGGACATTGACCATAATATAACATTACTTTGGTACTGTGAGAATCCACAGGAAAAATCTCTCTTACAATGCCATATGATAAGTACTTACTTACTTTTCCAAAGAAGAAAAGCCTATGAAAAAGCATTGTTCAATCTTAAATATGATATTCTTATTCTTTCTTTGCACTACTTGGAAGCTTACAGCCAAATCAGAATCCTGTTTCCACATATGTATAAATTAATTTTACTTCTTATATCATCTAATTTTCTATTCTAATTTACCTCTGACATGATTACCTCATGTTTCCCCTTACAATATATAATTTTGCAAACCACTTTGAATTGGTCTTTAATTTTTCTTCTAGGTTACTGCGAACTCTTTGGAGGTATAAAGTATATACCACATTGTGCGATATGGTCAAGTTAGAATTTTAGAAAAATTATTATGGTGATAACAAGAGAATCAGGTTGGGGATAAGGGCACAAGGGGACATGACAGACAATGACAGTAAAATCTAGCGAATTGAAAAAGGAATTCATAGAGGAGAAGACAGAAGTTAGAAAACTTCATGAGACAGAAGTCTAATGTTTTGATCACCAGTTGGATGTGTTTATTTGAGATAAATGAAATGAAGTAAACTCTGGTGTCTGCCTTGGTAAATCTGGTGGTCGTAGGTTAGGGACACAGAAAGAGAAGCAGATGTGAGAAGCACATTTTGAATTTAGGATACTATGGAATATGTTGGTAAATACATTCATTAGAAAGTTGGAGACACAGAGTAAGCATACAGGGGAGAGGCATACAAGCATTTATACAGAGATGTATACATCTGAGCACCTCAATGTACCACTTAGCACCACAGACTAACAGTTGAAATTGTTTGTTTATTTATGCGAAGTTGTTTATTTTTTGTTTAAATTCCAGTTAATATACTGTGTAATACTGGTTTCAGGTGTACAATTTAGTGATGCAACACTTGTATATGGTACCTGGTGCTCACCATGACAAGTTTATCCCTTGATCCCCATCACCTAACCCATCCTCCACCCACGGCTTCTCTGGTAACCAACACTTTGTTCTCTATAGTTAAGAGTCTGTTTCTTGGTCTTCCTCTCTTTTTCCCCTCTATGATCATTTGTTTTGTTTCTTAAATTTCACAAGCGAGTGAAATTATATGGTAGTTGTCTTTCTCCGACTGACTTATTTTGCTTAGCCATTAAACTCTCTAGCTCCATCCATGTCATTACAAATAACAACATTTCATTCTTTTTTATGGCTGAGTAATATTCCATCATATGTACGTGTGTGGAGATATATATATATATATATCACACACACCACATCTTCTCAACCCATTTATCAGTTGAAGTCAATGGATGTTTGACTTTCCAAGTTTGGGTATTGTTGATAATGATGCTATAAACATTGGGGTGCATGTATCCTTTCAAATTAGTATTTTTGTATACTTTGGGTAAATACCTATTAGTGCAATTTCTGGATAATAGGGTAACTCTATTTTTAACTGTTTGAGGAACCTCCATCCTGTTTTCCAGAGTGGCTGCACCAGTTTGCATTCCCACCAATAGTGTAAGAGGGTTCCTCTTTCTCCACATCCTGTTGTTTTCTGTGTTAATTTTAGCCATCCATACAGGTGTGAGATGATATCTCATTGTAGTTTTGATTTGAATTTCCCTGATGATGAGTGATGTTGAGCATCTTTTCATGTGTCTGTTGGCCATCTGGATGTCTTCTTTGGAAAAATGTCTACTCGTGTCTTCTGCCCATTTTTTAACCGGATTATTTGTTTTTTGGTGTTGAGTTTTATAAGTTCTTTATATATTAACCCTTTATCAGATATGTCATTTACAAATATCTTCTCTCATTCTATAGGTTGCCTTTCAGTTTTGTTGATGGTTTCCTTCACTGTCCAGAAGGTTTTTGTTTTCATGAAGTCCCAATAGTTTACTCCTGCTTTTGTTTCCTTTGCCTCAGAAGATGTCGGTGGTAAGAATTTTTGATACAGAAGATACTGCCCATGGAGAACGAGTAGAATTAAAATTAGTGGTGTACTATGCTTTGGTGAAAATTGATATTTAAGGGATTCTCAGACAAAGCACACTTTATAATAATAAAAAAAAAAAGACCAAAGAAAGAAAGTCTAGACAAAATTAGGCTTCAAGAAGTAAAGGGTTAAAAAAAAAAAATGTCACCTAGTAGACAAAAGTTCAAATAGGAGGAAAGATGGATGGTGTGTGTTTTGTTACTAGAAGATGGTGTGGGTGGCCTGGCCCGCACTTCCATGAGTTGGTGAGGAGGAAAGACAGATTACATGAATTTGGAGGCTAACTAGGCACTCGGTTCATTTGTTTACAGAACCACTGTAAGACATTTACAAGACTGGACAGAGATAAACATAAATAAGAAAACCTCTGGGCAGCATAACATGAAAATCAATACAAAATTCCCCCAATAAGATCTTGTTGAACCCACTGTAAAAATTAAGAAAAATCTTAAGATCCCTTTAAAGCATAATCTCATGGTACTTATTAATCAAAAGCTGCATGTGGTAGGTCAAAGGAGACAAACGTCTTTAATTTATTTGAAGAAGACGTTAGAGAAATTAACCATTTTCCTCTCATAAAAATTCTGAGTAAATCTGAATGAACTAAGATTTGAAGGGAAATTTCTCAACAAAAAAGGGATAATTTAGTCCAAAAGCTCAATAGTTCAATTTAATTTTTAAAATCAACATAACCTTTCTGCTTTTATAATATGAAATCATTGAAATAAAGTAATAGATAACAATAAAAAGAAAGGCAAACACAATTGTGCTTTCTGGAGACAATGCCACTGTCTCCAATAAAGAAGGCTTAATATCACTGGTCGCCATCTAATCTTGGGGTAAATAGTTATGTTCCTATTTTCCTGGCTAAATCTTGAAGGCTTACTATCATTGTCTTCTATTATTATTCCAGTTTCATGACTTCTTTTTCCAAAGAACTTATTTTAATCATTTAACATGTAAATAGGCTCTCTTGGGGAAACCCTTGTACTATAGGTTACTCTTACATTGTTCAAAATTTAAGGTTTTATTTTACCATCTATGGTGTAATATCTTTTCATGCAAAAATATGTATGTATATGTATGGGTGAGTGGGGGTATTCTGTAATTTTAATTTCAGAAATAAAGTTAGCACAAAGAACACCTCTTTGCCAATACTGTATTAATTTCCTTAGTTTTAGCTCAAAAAGAAATTACCTAAAATTCCCTTTTCCTCTTTAGCTCCCAGTGTGGTGCTCTAAAAATTCACATGGAGATCATTTGTGTTTGAATTTTTCCCTTCCTTCTCTATATAGAACATTTTATGACCTTCAGAGGTAAAGACATGAGCACACAGTACATAATAAGTGGATCTATGGAGTCAGGATATTTTTTTTTTACTAATTCTACTAATTAAAGCCAATATGCAAATTTGTAGAATAGATGATAGAATCAGCCAGACCTTTATTAATAGCAAACTAATGTTGGTGAAGTTTGCTTACTGACTTAGAAAATAAAAAATATATATGTTGTGGTGGGGGGAGTCATTCTGGAAATGCAGACTTGGGCATTGAGAGTGTTATCACTATGATCTGATTGGCATTGGTAGAGAATTCTGTCATCGTCAGTTTCAAGGCCGGAAGAGGGAAGTATCTGACATAATAGTGTTTACCCTTTATACACTATACATCCTTGCTGACTTTAATAAAACAGAATATGAGAAAGATCTAAGAAATGGATTCGACAGGTCTAAGGGTGTTTTCACAAATGCATCCACTTTAATTAGGTAAGGCTTTCTCTCACTTTGTCAGCGTTACCATTTTTCTATTTGTAAGCGGCCCCGAAGATCCTTGCCCTGAGGATTCGTGGGAGTATGCTGAGCTGGGCTGTCTGGCACTTCTGTTGCCTGGATGGCAAGGGGGCAGATGCGGGGCCACACGGTGAGCCTCGTGGTCATGGGTGCGTGGGCTCTGGTGTCCTACTGCCCTGGTTGTAAAGTGTATGACTTTGAGCAAGTTGCCTAAAGGCCTTGTGCCTCAATTTCCTCACCCACAAAGTGGGATGACAGTATCCACCTTTTAGGGTTGTTGTGAAGATTAACTGATATATGATGTACATATTAATTCATATATATAAGATTAATTTATGTAATATTATGTGCACCTACACATACATAGTTTTAAATAAGCCTTCAATAAGCACTGATAGATTACTCTAAATATTGTTGATTCAATCTAAGCTCAGATCTTTGATAGTGATGTAAATGAAAGACTGAATAAAATATCTGGTGCTCTAAAAAGATAATCAATCCTTTGCCAACTTCCCCAGGCATTGCTTGTTTGGTGACCACGGTCCCATTGTACATTTCTCATGAAAGCCTTGTGATATGTGCTGTCCCTTAAGATTTGAATGTTTACAAGTGATTTACTGTATGTTCACAGATGCATGACCACTTGACCAGATATAAAATCTTAGCAATGCATTCTCTCCTTGAGTTCCTTGAAATATTTGTTTTCTATTTTCTTTCTTTGTAAGTTACTCTCAAGGTAATACCAACTTTACTCTTTCTGAATGACCTCATGATACCTTGAAGCCTAAAGGATTTTTATTTTTGCTATATATTTTAAAGTCCAATTATTTTATTAAGATCAGTCTTGGAATTAACCTCTACTGGTGAAATTTTTCAAAATGCGTATGATGCCCTCTGGGCATATATTGTGGCATTTATTTCCTAGAAATTATCTTAGACTGTAGGTATGTATAGTTTTTTTTTCATTCAAAAGTTCCTTGGACCCCTTTGCAGTACATTTCTACCCCACCATGCCCAGACTTAGGAAACTACTGTCACTACATTTCTGCCTTTTCTCAAGCTTCGTATAAATGTAATTATAAAGTACGTGGCATTTTGTACTTGACTTCTTTCATTTAACACAAATGTTTTTAAGATTCATTGATTTTACATAATAAGAGCGTAAGACAAAACGGACCAGATAATATCATGGAACGTGAAAGGTTATAAAGAAAATAAAACAAGCTGAAAATTAGAGAATGTCTTTCTTACCACAGGAAAGACTGGGGTCTGCTCTACACTAGAGAGTTACAAAAACCTCTCTGAAGTAGGGACATTTAAGTAGAGGCATAAATAAGCAGCGGAACGCCAAGTGAAAAACTGAGAACAGAATATTCCAGACAAAAGTAACAATACCCATAAAGACTATGAGTCAAGAACAAGGAATACAAAGCAGGCTACAGTGGCCTGAGTATCTAATCAAACAGTGGAGGCACAATTAGTGGGAAATGTAATTCGAGCAGGAGACAAAGGCTTAGGAGAGGCATAAGAGCCTATGGTATGGAATTTGGCTTTTATTGGATTGCAGCTGGAACATTTCAAGTGCGAGAAGAGGAAGGATCAAATTTATGTTTTAGAAAATCAATCAAGAATGGAAGCAATGACTACAGTTAGGTGACTCGTGAAATTACCAAGGCACAGTTGATGGTGGTTTGGACGGGGATGGTAAGGTAAATTTTTTTTAACTTTATTTATTTTAACAGAGAGAGAAGGAGAGAGAGAGAATCCCAAGCAGGGATCGGCACAGAGCCTGATATGGGGGTCAAGCCCATGACCCTGGGATCACAACCTGAGCTGAAATTGAGAGTTGGACGCTCAACTGACTGAGTCACACTCAGGTGCCCCAGTAGGGTAATTTGAAGATAGAGTGGACAGTACTTTCTGATGTATTAGATTTGGAGAGTAAAGAAAAAAAAAAGCCAGGAATTAAGATATCTTCTAGGTTTTGGCTTGGGCAACCTTGTGGATGAGAATAGAGAATCGGGGTGGGGGGGGGGGAAACACTTGTTTCCTTTGGGCCATGTTAGTTTGACACCCAAGTTAGAAAAAAAAAAGAAAACCATGTACTCTTTATAGAAATATTATTTTATTTATGTCTATCAGATATTAGAAATGCCATTTTTAAATAAAAATAAATAACTGAGCCAAATTTTTCTGCTATTCGTAATTATTTTACTACTAATAACTCTAGTGAGAAAAATACTTGCAATAACTGTGGGGCAGGCTTTATGCTTATTTTCATAATGCATCCTAAGGTATGTACATTGCCTAGCAGGTACCCAGAGAACAAGAGCATGAAAATTCCAATTATTTGGGAATTCTTATCATATTGACAAAAAGTCAGGGGTTCCCAAAGGGGAAATTGACAAGAGCAATTAGTATTCACCATCTGGGTCAATTGTGCATTATACATGCTACTTTGCTGTAATAGATCTGAATTAGAAGTACAAGGTATGTGCGTTGGTTGTCTGAGCCTAAATCCAGTTCCAGCACTCAACATCTTGAGTTGTTCCAAGACAACTCGAGAAAGTAAATGTCTGGATTTGTTTTCAATTTCTACGGTAAGTGTTGTCTCTTTCGCTGAACAAGATTCACGAGAGGGGAAGATATCCAACCAGGGTAAAGAGATCTTGATTTAGGGCAAATGACCAGTGTCCTTCAGAATTGTGGGTGACACTAATGTCTCCTTTAGCTTTCTTGAACACGCATTTACTTTTCAGATTTATCTTGGACAATTTGATGCTACATGCTGTTAACAAAACGAAACACATAACAATATCAAAACAGGAGTAACCATAAATGATTCCCTTGAAGGTATCTCCATTGGGATGAGATATAAGTTCTTCATTCATTAGCAGGATAATTCTAAGTTAACGAGTTAGGCTTCTATTTTGCTTTTACTTATTTATTTTGAGAGGGAGAGAGAGAGAGAGAGAGGAGAGAGAGAGAGAGAGAGAGAGAGAGAGAGAGAGAGAGAGAGAGAGAACGAGCACAAGCAGGGGAGGGGCAGGGCGAAGGGGACAGAGAATCCCAAGCAGGCTCCACACTGTCAGTGCAGACCCCAATGAGGGGCTCACTGATTCATGAACCATGAGATCACGACCTGAGCCAAAATCAAGAGTTGGATGCTTACCCAACTGAGTTACCCAGGCACCCCATGAGTTAGGTCTTTAAAATTCAGTCTAACAGAGGGAAACTTGCTCACTTTGATAAAGAATATCTTTAATATTTATAGCTAATATTATACTTAATAGTGGGAAAGTAGGTGCTTTCCCACCAAGAATAGGAACGAGGGAAGGATGTTCCCCTCACCATTCCTCTCAACACTGCACTAGCTAATGCAGTAAGACAAAAACCAAAACCAAAACCAAAACCAAAAAAAAAAAAAAAAAAAAAAAGGAAACAAATGTATACACACTGGGAAGGAAAAAAATATCTTTGTTCATTAGATAACATGGCTAGACACAGAAAAATTCCAAAGAATCAGTAAGAACAACAAACCATGGGAATAAATAAGTGATTATACTAAGGATGCAGGATATAAGATTACTATCTAAAAGTGAATTGCTTTCCCATATAACAGCAGTGAAAAACTGGAGTTCAAAATTACAAACAATACCACTCACATTAGCACCAAAAAACTGAAATACTTAGGTAAATATAACAAAATACGTGTAAGATCTATATGAGGCAAACTATAAAAGTCTAATGAGATAAAAGAGGATTTAAACAAGTGGAAAGATACTTCATGTTAACAGATTAAAGAAACTCACTATTATTAAGATGCCAGCATTCTCAACTTGATATATAGATTCAACACAATCCTGATCAAAATCTCAGCAAGTCGTTTTGTGGGTTTCATCAAACTGATTCTAGCTTATAAGGAAAAACAAAAGAATAAAAATAGCCAACAGCATACTGAGGACAGAAGAGCAAAGTCAAAGGAATGAAATGACACCACCTGGCTCCAAGACACACTGTAAAATTGGAATAGTAAAATAATGTGCTATTAGGGAAATAATAGATTTTGCATGCATTTGTTTGACACTATATTTGGTGATATATATTCCCTCAAAGTAATTAAAATTGTTATTATTCTTATAAGCAAAAAATAATCTTCAAGAATGACTATATAGAATTGGGGTCCATATGAAAAATACAGGGTCAATGCGTTTGTTTAATGAAGAACGAAAAAGAAAATCAAAATCTCTCATTAGAGACGAAAATGTTTCAAACCTCATTTACATAGACATATAGAAAATTTTCATCATAATCACAGTGTTGTGTTTTCTGACAAGTTGATTCTATAAAGTTAGACTTTATACTGCTTTGGGAAACAATGTCAAATAGGCATTACAAGAAATTGCTGAACTTGAGTCCTTCGTAATAGTTTATCAAATGTCATTTTTTCCCACCTAACAGTATCTATTCACAGGTCTACAATCAATGAATAAAAAGTTACTTTAATGTACATTTGCAATGTACACCAGACTGTTTTGAACAGCCCTGGGCTCTCACCAATTTTCTGTTGCACCTGGTAGAAATGCAATATAAACAAATAATGGAAGATTCAATAAGGCATAAATATGCTAAGAAACAAAGCTTTTTCAGGCTTGAAGTCCAAGTCCAAATTTTCCTTTGCTTGTTAATCTACAGAAACCTAGACATTGAATTTTAGAAAACAATCATATAAAGTAATAATTAGAGTACCAGCCAATTAGGCAGATCTTAAACCATTTGGGTTTCATACGTCCTCAAACCCCTGAAACTTATTGAGATTCCCAAAGAGTTCTTTTTTCATTTGTTTTGTGACATTTAACGTATGAGAGATTAGAATATCTTAGATTCATAAACTTATTTTAAAATAACAGTAATGGACTGATTTATTATTTATATAAATAATTACATTTTCCGAAATAAAAATATTTAAAGAAAAATGGCACCATTTTACATTTTGCAAGTCTCTTTTTTGTTTGGCTAATTGGAAGAGAGCTGGAGTCTTACATCTGTTTCTACATTCAGCCTATTTGAATTTCATACCTCCAAAAGTCTGTGAAAAACTCATTGCATACTCATTTAAGAATGAGAGGGGAAAAGGCAAGTAATGTCCTTTTATTTTCATGAATAGTTTTGACTTCACTAACCCCGATGGAAGTTTAATGGATAGCCAAAGATTCCCAGACCAAACAGGGTGAACCACAGAACTAAGTTTTATTGAATACTTATAGTATCCCATCTTCCCCCACCACAAAATTAACACTAAATTATACGTTAAGTGCAACATGTCCAAGCTTCACATGCAAAGTTACGCTGACAAGTTTTCTGGGTTACTATTCGCCTAAGTTACTTAAGCAAATAGTTTAAAACTCTGCCATAATACAATAAAAGGGCTGATTTTCATAATGTAAAATAAGGAGCCATGACACTAGAAGGTTAAATGAAATAACTTTAATCTAAACCATGACCACAAACAACAATAATGATAGTAACACTCAGATGTGTGTGGCTTTATGTAAGGAAGAAGTAATAGGAAAATTAGAAAAGAAAAAAAAAAAACACGTGAGAAGGTCAATGACCATAATCCACTGGGTTTTATCCCACATGACGTCATAGCCCATCTCACTTGTGACTGTTCTCTTACACTCGCAAAGGTTTATGGTGAGTTGAGAGGTATAATATGAATTTTATATGTTTTTACATATAAAACAGTAATTTCTGAGAGAACCTAATGAACATGTTTGAGAAATGGAATCTGCAAGTTCAAACAAAGAGTATACAATCATTCTAAATGTATGAGAAATATAAACATGGAAGGATGGTTGCTTGGAGGTCATAAAGTTTGCCTACAAAAGTGTTAGGACCAACTCTAGATCTTTGACTCCAAATCCAATCAATTATCTATGCACTAATGTCTATTTCTAGTTTTTGCAACATTCCGTTGCCTCATATGGTCAGTGTTGAGTATTTCTCTCTTTATACACACACCACACACACACACACACACACACACACACACACACACACACGATCCATGACTCTGGGAAACTTATATGAAGGAAGTCTTACTTACTAGAAAATGATGTTCCAACATTTTTCAAATTTGCAGGGCATGAAACAAATCAGGAAAGAGGTCACTTTGCTATCATATAAATACAGAATGAATGACCCTTACATTCTGTATTCAGTTTGAATTAAAAGCACATTTGGCAGGCTTCCAAAGTTTGAGAATGCCATTTATTTGGTATGTTGCCATACATTTATTACCCTGCTCAATAAATAAAAATCCAAGATAAGATTGTCATTGTAATACATCAATGACAGCATAAAAATAGAGGAATCAAAAAGGAAATATCTTTGTGGCATGATTTTAGGAGGTCAAATAGGAAAGATATTTTGAATCTCCTTCTCAAATGTTTTTTTTTTACAACTGGAAAAACTGAGACACAAATAAAATGCAGAAGTTAAAAGAGTGATATTTATTATTTTTAAAAAATATTTTTTAATGTTTAGTTTTGAGAGAGAGAGTGTGTGAGAAGGGGAGGGGCAGAGAGAGAGGAAGACACAGAATCTAAAGCAGGCCCCAGGCTCTGAGCTGTCAGCAAAGAGCCCGATGTGGGGCTGGAACCCACGAACCCTGAGCCAAAGTGAGACGCTGAACTGACTGAGCCACCCAGACACCCCAATGGTTATTTAAATGGATACAAATGTGACTTTTCACGATTACTGACATACAGCTGTATGACAGGACATTGAGATTTCTTGTAAAAATTCTGTGAAATAATTCAACTCATTTAATTTTTTATTATACAGTTCGATAGGTAACAAGCACCAGTCTGATTCTAAGAAAAATTCACATTCTAATTCCATAAAAATTATATGACGTGATGCGTTCTTATTTAGAATTAACAAGGTGTTTTTGCATTTACTGTCAGAGCAACTCTTTGGAACCTCAATTCTAGGAATGCATGACGTCACATTTCATTGTATGTAGATAATGCTTTTGTTAGTACTGAAAGTGTTCACTCAATGGATGTTAAGTATTTGGTAATAGAGAACTGCTGGGTCAGTAAGATGTAATTAAGCACCACTGGAAGGTTTCATATGAAGTTTATAGGGCACCCGGGGCAGCAGTGATGTCTTCAATATGTATTTACTGTCTTGCACCCTGAGAATAGTCATAGCATGAGCACGTTTCTGTATGGATGAATGAAGTTGTCGACCCACAGAATTTAGCCAAAATGGTGGACGACTTCACGAGCATTGGTTCTGCTTTACTAGTAACAGTTCACTTAATTTTCACATAATGTTGAATCCAGGTCTGAACTATCTAAATGATGAAACAGATATATGCTGAATTCATACCTGCCCTCCATCACAACACACCAAGACAAAATCCAAAGAATCCCAGATAAAAAATAATCTGACTTTCTTGGTTCAGAGTATCCAGTGTTGTTGAATCTGAATGAAAACTTACTAGGAAGACATTCGAAATATCATATATTGTGTTAAAATGCATACTCGGTATTTTATTGTAATGCTATTTCTTTACTTCTGCAAGAATATGATTGTTATTCATGGCTCAAAAATCAAAAGCATATTGGCACATTTTATATTAAAAATAATTGTGATTGGCACATAATCCTCTGTAAAGTACAGGGGATAGATAGATCACATTTCATCATAACATTATACCGTTGTGAAATGTATAGAGAATTTCAAACCAGTAGAAGAAGCCAAATAATACCTTTACCGAGGATGGTAATTGGAGTCTTTTTTTTTTTTTTGCTAAAGGTTTGAAAATAATAGCAGTGAATTCTAATTCTATGATATTTATCATTCTCTCTTCTAGAAATTACTTTGAAAATAGTGATATTAGTGATTATATATTTATAAATATAAATATATATATATTCATGATTCGAAGACTGAAAAATGCATTTCTGCATACCCTGGTGTATATTTACATTATTGCCAGAATAAAGTACATTTCATTCTATTACCTAACACGAACTAAACTCAACTCCAAGGTTTTGTTCACTACGCTGAATTTTAATGATGGTGCAAAGCTGTGTTTTTACTCCAGCTGGGTGAAAGTCCATGGGCACATTAATCTACTCATAAATGGCAGTATCCCTTCCGCTTTATTCTAACTGAGAGCTCTAAATTCACACCGACCGCACTCATTGCGTCCAGGCCCAAATGTGTCAATCAGTCCTAACTGAATTATCTACATAAAGCACAGCTGACAAACCAGGCATTATTGTAAATTTAAAAAGCAATAGGGACCAATGTCAGGGCCACAATGATGACATAAATAAGGTGACAGGCTGCTAACTCTTTCTACTTTTATATCTTCTTTATATTTTATACCTCTCTTTTACAACTGCTTCAATACCAGGACACTATGACCCCATTAAGTTCTGAAAACATGTTCATAAGGCAGACTTCATACCTTGAGCCAAGCCTCTAGGTCTGTTTCTCTAATACCTCTATGATTAGAATACCACAGACATTTTATGCTTGAGTGCAACTGAATGATGAGGTATAAATATTCAAAATAATGTGGCAGACTGAAGCATGACCATCACTGTCTTTCTTCCGAGTTTTACGACCAGTCTGGTGGTTTCCCACTGCCACAGTATGAGCACCGGTAAAGCAAAGTTTGATTTTCTCTTCTTAAGAGAATGTATCTGGGTTAGTGGTCCAGAAGTATCACATCATAAATTAATTTAGGTAGATATTTTTTTTCGTTCAGTATCCAAGGTGTTTAACAGACACATTGCGATGGATGATTATTTGCTTTATCTGTTGAGTGACTCATTTGATGATAACCACATGTGTTTGCTTTCTGTACAACAACACAAATATCAGCTGGGTGACTTAGTATTGCCATATTATCCAAGTAAGTAATAGCTACTTACTAGTTGGAGACATGTCTTTTGAAATTTAAATCCTCACTCAAATTTAATCAACATCTGGGCAAAAGCCAAATTTAACTCATGAAAACAAAAGACGCGAAACATAATTTAATCAAAATCTCCTGGCAATCCTTCTCTTGATTTACTACCTCTGAGATAAGCCAGTACTCTGGCCACTGACCACAATCACAGGTCTGGCCGTGGGAATTAATGGAAACCTCAAAAGAAAAAAAAAAAAAAGCAATTATATTTACAGAAATGGATGTTGAGGAGTCAGGATAAGGCAATGACTAGTTCTGGTCCAACAGGTTAAGGCAAAGGTTAGCATCTCTAGAATTAAAAAAGTATAGATCAATCATTCCAGCATTAGCTGCTGTTTGTAAAAACTAAAAGTGTAAAAGCTTATGTAGGCACCTGTATATATACATATTAATTTTAAAGGGAACCTGAAAAAGTTTTTTGATGTTTATTTATTTTTGAGAGAGAGAGAGAGAGAGAGAGACAGAATGTGAGTGTGGGAGGGACAGAGAAAGAGGGAGACAGAATCCGAAGCAGGCTCCAGGTTCCCAGCTTCAGCATGGGGCTTGAACTCACAAACTGAGATCATGACCTGAGCCAAAGTTGGAGGCTCAACTGACTAAGACACCCAGTCACCGCAAAGTGAACTTTTAACTGAAGTATAACATACACATAGAAAAATAAATACATGAATCACATCAGTATAGCCTGAAGAATTTCACCAAAAATGCACCCAGGTAATTAGGACTCAGATCAAGAAATTAAACATTATCATCGCTCCAGAAACTGTGTGCCCTTTCAAAGTCACCGATTCCTGAAGAGTAACCATAATCTTGATTTCTAAGATGTAATTTCTAAGACAGTTAGTCTTGCGCATGTTGTATTTCCAAATTCAAGGGTATTGGGGGGGGGGACTCCATTTTATATGATATTGATATGTCAACTAACTTAGTGCCACTAGTGTGATTACTGGAGGGATTGATCGATAAATCCTAACGCTTCAAAAAGTTGTCGAGCTACAAAAAAAACCACTTTAAACAAAACTTATGATTCCACTGATGAATAATATATATTACAACACATTTGGGGGAACATAATAGGAAAAAAATCTCCAATCCTCCTTCCAATTAATGTCCCAGATATTAATATCGTTTGTCTTGAATTGATTGAGAACTAGTGTTATAAAGTCAGACGTGATTTCAATTATTGACTCCCTCACTTGCTTAAGATTAAATAAACATCAATTTTTATATTCTTCTTTCGAAATAGAGATTATAAGAGAACTTAATTCACAATGTTTTACAGAATTTAAAGTGAGACATAATGTCAAGGATAGTTAGCTCTAATTCTGGGACATAGTAAGTTCCCAATAAATTATAAATATAATCCATACCCTTTGATTGCACTATGTCATTTCAAGGAAGCCATCCTAATAATATAATGTAAAATAGAGGAAAACTTTATGCACAAAACCATCACGGTAATGATATTTGTAGATAAAATTAGATGCATTAGATGCATATTTATTTATTCAGAATTAAAAAGAAAATGGACTGGAAAAACACACCCTAAATTTGCAAAACATTTTATGAAAATATTACTGTATAAAACTGGTTTGAATAGAATTTTCTTCCTCCCCATAATATTAAAATATTGAGCAAATATTGAAAGATATATCACTTCCTGATTAACACTGACAGTCCTGACCTTTTAATTGCTCACTATTTTTATACACTATTTTGAAATAAAAGTCATTATTTTTAAATGATTGGGACCATTTGTCTTGTGGCAAAAAATGATATGCAACTTGAATGAAATTTGGACACTCTCTCCAATAAATGGTGTTGGGAAAACTGGACAACACAATGCAAAAGAATGAAACTGGACCACTTTCTTATACCAAACACAAAAATAAATTCAAAATGGATTCAAAACCCAAATGTGAGACAAGAAACATCAAAATCCTAGAGAAGAACACAGGCAAAGAACACCTCTTTGACATCAGCGGTACCAACTTCTTACTAGATATGTCCCCTGAGGCAAGGGAAACAAAAGCAAAAATAAACTACTGGGACCTCATCAAAATGAAAAGCTGCTCAGCAAAGGAAACCATCAGCACTACTAAAAGGCAACTTATGGAATGGGAGAAGATATTTGCAGATGACATATCGAATAAAGGGTTAGTATCCAAAATATATAAAGAATTTGTCAAGGGGCGCCTGGGTGGCTCAGTTGCTTGAGCGACCGACTTCAGCTCAGGTCATGATCTCGCAGTTTGTGAGTTCGAGCCCTGCGTCAGGCCCTGTGCTGACAGCTTGGAGCCTGGAGCCTGTTTTGGATTCTGTGTTTCCCCCTCTCTCTGCCCCTCCCCTGCTCATGCTCTCTCTCTGTCTCCCAATAATAAATAAACGCTAAAAAAATTAAAAGAAAGAATTTATCAAACGCAACACCCAAAAAATAAACAATCCAGTTAAAAAATGGGCAGAAGACATGACTAGACATTTTTCCAAAGAAAACACCCAGATGGCTAACAGACACATATAAAGATACTCAACACAACATCAGGGAAATAAATATCAAAACTACAATGAGGTACCTTAAACTTGTTAGAATGGCTAAAATTAACAACACAGGAAACAACAGGTGTTGGTGAGGATGCAGAAAAAGAGGAACGCTCTTGTACTGTTGGTGGGAATGCAAACTGGTACAGCCATTCTGGACAACAGAATGGAGGTTCCTTAAAAAGTTAAAAATAGAACTACCTTAGGATCCAGCAATCGCACTGCTAGATATTTATCCAAAGGACACAAAAATGCTAATTTGAAAGGATATATGCACCCTGATGCTTATAGCTGCATTATCTACAGTAGCCAAATTACGGAAAGAGCCAAAATGTGTATCGACTGATGAACGGATAAAGAAGATGTAATACACATATTACTCAGCCATAGAAAAGAATGAAATCTTGCCATTTGTTACAACATGGATGGGGCTAGAGAGGACTGTGCTAAGTTAAATAAGTCAGAGAAGGATAAATACCGTATGATTTCACTCATATGTGGAATTTAAGAAACCAAACCAGCAAGCAAAAGGAAAAAAGAGACAGAGAGACAAACCAAGAAACAGACTTATAACTATAGGGAAGGGACTGATGGTTACCAGAGGGGAGGCGGGCCAGGAGATGGGTTAAATAGGAGATGGGGATTAAGGAATGCACTTGTCATGCTCAGCACCGGGTGATGTATGGAAGCGATGAATCACTAAATTCTGAACCTGAAACTAATATTATACTATATGTTAACTAACTGGGATTTAAATAAACACTTGGAATTAAAAAAAAAAGAATGTTAATTTCATCCTGGCCACGGTAACCTTAGTTATTGAGTTTCAACTCTATGCTATATCCATCTCACAAGCAGTTCAGAAAAATATATATAGCATTACAAAAACTCTCTTATATTTTAATTATGTATTTCAGTTACTCTTTGACATATTCAGTTCAAATACATCGGTGATTCTACTCTTAAAAAAATACAATCATGTGGTCCAGGAAACAAGAAAGGGAAGAGGTAGAAGATTCCAGTTGTGACAAAGAAGTGAGTAAGACATTTAATTTTTTATTGATAAATAAGCACTGGCCAGAGCACTATCTACTGTTAACCAAGATGTCTGCGTTTAGTTTTCGAGATTCTGACATTGACTTCTAACTTTGTGCTCATTTTTACCAAACAGCAGAACACCAACTTCAGTTGGGTCACATTTTTTTAATGGGTGAAGGATTTTAGTTTTTTAATACTTTCCTTTCTAATCCTTCACACCATTTCATCTCCTTTCTAACTCTGACAGAACTGCTGTCTAGCAGAAAGTTGTTTACCAATGGATTTTGAGAAGTGTACTGAATTATTCCTTGGATGTCCATTTTGGTCAAGCACAAAATCCAAGTGTTAATAACTAAAGTAGAACCAAACTGTGCTTTCTGTTTTTATCAGTGATTCATTCAATCTTCCAGCAAACACTGAATGACCATCATATAATACAAAGCCCTGGGCTAGAGGAATTGATAAGAGCTAAGAAAATCAACATTCTCTCTCGGCTAGCTGAGCCTTGGGCTCTTTTTATATAGGATACATAAAGCCACTGCTTAGTGATTTAATGACGCAGAGCCTAAATTACTGCCTAGATGTAAAGGCGCCTAAATTACTGCCTAGATGTAAAGGCCTGCCTTCACAGTTGACTAGAAGGCCATTGGGAGGTCAATTTAGCTATTTTGGTTGTATTAATGAACAGCTTAGATACAATTCATTGCTTAGCCAGTGCATGTTATGACAAAAATAAAATTTAAAAATCCCAAAGGGTGACTCAAAGTTATGTGTTAGCTTCTCCGGGAAATACTTCAATTCTTTTAGGTCAGTCTTGCTGCCTTGTTACCGCTTACGCCTTATATAAAGCATAATTTCCTTTTCTCTTACTCCAAAATTCTTGAAACTAAAATAAAATGCATTTTTTCACAAATGTATCCATGTGGATTTTTAAGATAGCATTTGTAGTTAACACACTAAGGTTTTCCTTATGTCAGTAACAACAACATCCAAAGAATATAATACCTTTTCAAACCACCTTGTCAAACAAAAGGGAAAATAGTGTTCTGTGTCGATTTGATAACATATATCAAATATATATGACATATATATTAACATATTTCAAAGACTTCTGTGACATTTTGATCAGATGAATTGTAACTCAAAGTGGTATCTACATACCTTCCGTTCTTCTTCTTTTTTAAATTAATTTATTTATTTTGGGAGAGCGAGGGAGAGGAAGAGAGAGAGAGAGAGTGTGTGCTCGAGCTGAGGAGGGGCAGAGAGATGGGGAGAGAGAATCATGAGCAGATTTGCACTGTCCGCACAGAGCCCAATGCAGGGCTCGAACCCATGAACCATGAGATCATGACCTGAGTGGAAACCAAGAGTCAGATGCTTAACTGACTGAGCCAGGCAGGTGCCCTGATACTTTCCATTTAACAATACAGAGAGAGAATTTTTGGAATTGTCACATGTTAGTAGATAATTCAAGAGAGGATAGGTAAAATGATTGATAATGATATAGAGGAATTTAGGCTGGGAGAATTAGCTAATTAGGTGATTATATAAATTCTTCATGTTTTTTTCCCCAATAATGATATATTGTGTATTTAATCATTCATGGTGATATACAGACAGATAAAATAGATATGTACAATACTAAAAGCATGTCAAACAAAAACCAAATGATTGAAATATCCTGTTAAAGACTTAGAATCCCAAACATGTAGAAAACACACCTTTCAAGAGTTAGTCAATGTAATTTGAGAGAAGTAGCAATAATGTATCAAAATTTTCAAGACTCTATAGTAATTATAAATATTGGAAAGATTTTTCCTGTTAATTATTTTATTAGTATGATCACAAAAGTGGCATCTATAGTACACTGATCATATAGCGGAATACAAATATTTGAAATAACTTAGGTAAGTGTGGCAAGTATTAAAATGTCAACTGAGAGTCCCATGCATTTCCCATGCTTTGCATCTGTCCCCCCAGATCGCACAACTCAATGTATCTTTGTCCTGTGTCTTGGAATACATCTCATCTAGGTTGGGTCAGGAGCTGTTGTGCCATTTTGCAGACCCGGATTTTCAAGAGCAACAGTGTGGAACTCAGGCATTCTCTGGAGCATGATGGCAACATTGGGTTTTGCTTGGCTCAGGTAAAAATACAATTACCCACAATTGCTTGTGTGAGCTGCCTGACTCCCCAGGGCTTGGGCTAGGCGTACAGGTTATTTTGATATCCCTGCATGAGGCTAGTAGGCAGTTTCTGTACTTGTGTTTCCTTCCTAGAGGAAAAGTCTAGAATTGATATGTTTTTGATGATACAGCTGGAACCAACATGACATTAATACTAACATTTTTCATGAAAGGTATTAACAGCTATTAATTAATCCAGGGCTTGTAATCACTCTTAGATACATCAAGTAGGAATTTAGGTCAAATGTTTTAATTTTTGTAAATGCAGATATTCCAATGTCAGTCAATCTTATGTAGTAACCTAAAAATTGTTAACAGTGCTATCTGTAAAGAGTGGCTTCTATTTGTAAGGAATGAAAAAGAAGATAACATTTTACAGAGGTACTGTACTGTTTTACAGTAATGTCTTATTTTAAAACACATTTGGGGGTGCCTGGGCGGCTCAGTTAGGTAAGCATCTAACTTCAGCTCAGGTAATGATCTCACCGTTAGTGAGTTTGAGCCCCACATCAGGCTCTGTGCTGACAGCTCAGAGCCTGGAGCCTGTTTCAGATTTTGTGTCTCCCCCTCTCCCTAGCCCTCCCCCACTCATGCTCTCTCTCTCTCTCTCTCTCTCTCTCTCTCTCTCTCTCTTCTCTCAAGAATAAATAATAAACTTTAAAAACAAAAACATGAACAAAAACACATTTGAACACCCAAGAGGATTCTGAGTAAAAGAAATGCCAGTCATTGAATCTTTCGGAGTTTACAGTTTAGGTATGTTTTCTCTTCCATTTTTACTTGTTATTTCCTGATCTTTCTGTACAGTTGGGCAGGTTGCTGCTGTCTGTGGAGAGAACAATCTGATTGTGGGCATCCCCTTCTGTCTGTGGATATCACCATTGGGTATAATCTAGTAATGACAATGGAATGTTTACAGAGGTTCCTGTTTTATCTCAGATTAGCTCTAAGTGCTATATACAACACAATGTCCTTTTAATTAAAACCATAAATTATACATAAAAGTGATTAATATTAGCTGATAATCATGTACACATTTACATTAAATAAATGGAGCAATTACAAGGCTGAAAAACAAGGATGATGGAGAGAAATCAGTGTCAGATAATGCAAGCTGAGGAACTAGATGCTGAAAAGACCATTATTCCTCGATAATTATTCATCTATTGGCTAGATAAGAACAGAATATGTCTCCTTCCAAGTCATTAAATACTTGCAGTAGGAAGAGGGGAAGAGATTGGCCTGTGTCCCTCCCTAAATTTGACAAAAACCATATTAGAAAGCTGCCGTTTCCATTTAATCTCTTTAGAATGAAAACCAGAAGGAAGCATGGGTCTTTGAAAAGGTGTGCTTTACTGGGATCGGTGAGTAGGGACGGATTTGCCTACAAAGACTTAACAGTTTTCATCAAAGAAAGGGCACATGACATACCACCGAATACTGAGGAGCAGACTGGGAAAGTTAAAAAAAAAAACAAAAACCCAAACAGGTTCTGGAACAAGTCTGCCATTGACCAGCAATGTGGTGTTGTGTGACCACAAGCCTCAGTTTCTCCATCTGTAGAGGGAGGTGTTGGGTTACGATGCTCTGTAAGGACCTCTCATCTCTAAGCTCTTCGTTACGTACATCTGTGAGATACGTGTAAATCCTTATAGCGATTCGTGCTCATGCTTGGCTTCCTACCTCCCCCAGTATCAGAACAAGAATGAAATATTCACGGGGCGCCTGGGTTGCTCAGTCGGTTGGGCGTCCGACTTCAGCTCAGGTCACGATCTCGCGGTCCATGAGTTCGAGCCCCACATCGGGCTCTGTGCTGACAGCTCAGAGCCTGGAGCCTGTTTCAGATTCTGTGTCTCCCTCTCTCTGACCCTCCCCCGTTCATGCTCTGTCTTTCTCTGTCTCAAAAATAAATAAATGTTAAAAAAAAAAAAAAGAATGAAATATTCACTTTCTGACCTTTCTTCTCTGCACCTGCTTCCTGTATCTTGGTAGCTACACTCCCACTCTGGCTCTGCTGCTTTGTTTCTACTGAAAGGATAACTCATACTGAGGCATTAGTAGACAGATGTGCATGGACTTTCCAAAGAAGCTCAGGTGGAAAGGCAAGGCATGACCCCAAGAAGTGAGGGGTCAGGGCAAGGAATTCAGGTGTCAGAAACAGATGGTGGGGAGATGTTTTTGAGAGGGAACCTTCCAGAAGACTAGTCTACTACCACAAATCCCTTTGTCCTTGTATATTGTACCTTCTCTCTCAGAGGGTGAATCAGTGTCCTCAGTTGGTTTAGCAGGGACCAACATTCATACAGTCACAATAATGTCAATAGCAATTTTTGTAGATATAATAGTGGATGAATGGGGGAAAGCAAAAGGCTATATGAGTTGAAGCTTCATCTATTATATAAAAAAGTCAGTAGGTGAATTTTAAATTTGGTAAATATAAAACAGCAGCATTCATTACTTAATTTAACAGAAATTTATTAACTACCTATCATGGGGACGTCTGGGTGGCTCAGTCAGTTAAGCGTCTGACTTTGGCTCAGGTCATGATCTCACGAGTTTGAGGACCACATCTGGCTCTGCATTGACAGTGCAGAGCGTGCTTGGGATTCTCTCTCTCTCCCTCTCTGTGTCTCTGCCCTCCTTTGCTTGCTCTTTCTCTCTCTCAAAAATAAACTTTTAAATACATGCATGCATGCATACATACATACATATATACATGTACATACATACATGTATACATGTACATACATATCCATGTACACATGGATCTGGTGTACAGGCACTGGGATCACGAGTGAATACACAGACAAATTTCTTCCCTTCATTATACTTACACACGGATATTGCAAAAAGACAGTGTCTTAGACAGTGATAAGCACAGGAACTAATCATGTGAAACACCACTTCAGTAAGGGCCACTTGCTATTTTAGCTAGAAAGGAAAGTCTTCATAGGGCTAGTAAATTCAGGGTGGAAGTCTCAAGGAGGTAAGCAGTGAGGCTGGCACACAGTATTGGGAAAATGTAATGCAGAGGTTCTAGGTTGGGAGCATCATGGTTTCTTCAGAGAAGTCCACCTGGTATGTTTGATAAATACCACGCCTCATATGCTTAAAGAGCAGCAAGGAAGCCACTACACTGTAGAAAAATGAGTGAAGGGGAGAAATAGGTATTAAGGTCAGAGAATCAAGGGGCTCTGGGTGATTTAGGAATATCAAAAGAAACCACACACACAATCTTATGTAGCCACGAGGAAGTATTAGAATTTATACGTATAAAACCTAATGTGGAGACAGTAACTTGAGAAAGGAAAGTCCCTGGGAGTGTTCCACATTTCATTTATGATATAGAGCAACAAGAAAAGCGTTCTATGCCAAGAAAGAATCTGGGACGCAAAAAATACATAATATTCATCTATTAATGAGAACAGGTATTTGGCTCCAAAACCTTGAAATAAATCCACATTGGGGCCAAATCTGATGACTCACCAATGAAAGAAAAGCTAATGATTGCAAACTGGAAAGCCCAGTCTCTAAGTATAAATAAATACAGACAGACTTCAAGTTAACATTAGCAAACAAAATCTTCCAACGTTGATCCATATTTTGTTCTCCTCTCCTTTGGAATATGTGGAAGAATTACTTTTCTCAGCCATATTTACAGATGGGTAAAAATGCAGAAATAGTTCTAAGCAATGGGTCATAGGCAGAAGGGTAAGGTATCCTGTCCAAGCTACAGTACGGAATTGCCTTCTATGTTACTCTGTCCCTGCTACCTTGACCAGAGAAACTTATCAAGATGCGGCCTCTGTCATCTTGTGTTAGTAAGTGTCCATGATACACTGATTTCCTCTGATGCCCAGGTTAGACATGTATCATGAGAAAAAAAAGTAAACTTTTATTCTTTTCATCTACTAAAATTTTGGGGGTTGCTGGTTAATGCAGCAAACCTTGGCCTGTTCTGACTGATCAAGCAAAACAAATTGTGTGGGGTCCTATTAATTTTACAGTGTCAATGTGAATGCTTTTAGAAAAGGAGGTAAATGATTTTTATCCTTCAGAAAATATTATACTGTAATTCTGACCGCGAGTAACAAATGTTAATATATATCTAAGTGCCTAACAGCAGAAACAAAACACAAGCATTGATGAGTTACTACCAAATTGGTAATTCAATGTGCAATATTTCCTTATTCATTACTGATAAGATTGTAATACTATTTTCCCCCTTCTCCCTGATGTTTAACAGCATTGGCTTTTGTAAGTTAATAATTAAAATGGACTCTTTGGATGAAACTGTGAAACATGCATAGTCTCTGGCCTCTGGAGAGCAGAATGCTAACAAAGATCTCAGAAGTAACACTTAAATACAGAAGATAACTAATCATTACTAAAGCTGATAAAATAGAAAATCCTATAGAATTGATCATTTTCAATTTTATTTTATGAAGATTTTACTGAAGTTTTATTTGTAAGGTGGCTGCATTTGTTAATCCATACGATTTTCATTTTTTTTTTTTTAATTTTTTTTTTTCGACGTTTTATTTATTTTTGGGACAGAGAGAGACAGAGCATGAACGGGGGAGGGGCAGAGAGAGAGGGAGACACAGAATCGGAAACAGGCTCCAGGCTCTGAGCCATCAGCCCAGAGCCTGATGCGGGGCTCGAACTCACGGACCGCGAGATCGTGACCTGGCTAAAGTCGGATGCTTAACCGACTGCGCCACCCAGGCGCCCCAATCCATACGATTTTCAAAACAAACACAGAGCAGTCTGCTCATTTGAGGCCAACATCCCACATATTTCAAAGGTTTTGAATTTAAGCAAAGATATTTACTGAATAATAAATATTACTTTCTATTTGGGTTGGCACATGAAATAATTATCTGTAAAACCAATAAAGTCCAAGAGAACTGACTCAGGAAGAAGCTTCTCTTATTGATGCTGAGCATATTTTAAGCCCTTGTTGATGGTTATTTTCCAACAGTCCATTAGTATCCTAGAGAGGAAATGCAAATAGATTTTATGATTTAGGCCTTTGTTTCAGGAATGGACTATTTAATGGAGAAATGAAGTGTTTAAGATTACTACATGAACTATGTACTATTTAAATGTCCTCCAGATTTCTGAATGTTATAAAAAGTTTTTGTTTAGAAGTAGACTCTGGCATTTATAAGAAAGCATTATTTTTCTGTTTGAGTACTAGTTAAATTTATAGCTTTATTTAAATGGAAAGATAATTCAGAAAACTCTGATCGATTATTTATGCTTCCTCCCTTACATACCACAGAACTAACACCTATCCACTGGTACATTCATTCATTCTTTCATTTACTCATGAAAAACCAAGTATCGACCAAGTATGTGGTAAATTAAAAATAATATACCAGGTACAAGGGATACAGGAATCAAAAATGCAGTTCCTGCCGCAGAAGAATTTACTCTTTGGGGAGTCTGAATATCAAACAGCAAAATACCAAGGTGGATGATGGCAGGGTCCCTGGAGTCAGGGACATGACTGGATTTCAATTCCTCTCTGATTCATCAATTACTAGTTATGTGACTTTTGGGGAACAAGTCCTTCTCAGTGAAGTATAGATTAATCCAAACAAGAGATTATACCGTAAATTAGGTAATATAAATATAATAATAATCACAATATATGTGTGTAGGTATATCTCAGAATTATCACATTCTTGAATTTGATATATGCTTAATATGGCAATATGGTTTTTTAAATAGTGAGAGTTGTTACACTTGCAGGGATGATGAGGGGGCACTTTATTTAACCGGAAGCTGTGGGAAAGGGGTTGGCAAGGTGCAACCAGAAGCTGACAGTTGGGCGAAAGCGTGAAACACAAGGACAAGTGAGATAGCTGAGCTGGGGAGAGAAGTCAGAGGGCACGACGTGTGCAAAGGTGCAGAAAAGGGAAACAGTGGAGACTTTAATGAGCTGTAAGTGTTTAGCATAGAGGATGTTCTTATGAAATTAGTGGGAGATGAGGCTGGAGAAATGGAAAGCGATTTGGATTTCCTTCTGAGTGATTTATCATTTATCCTGAAGATGGTAGCCATTCAACTGACATGAGTGCGACGATCAGACGTGTAATCTTTGCTTCATACTGCTGGCAGAATTAAGCCCTCTTAGTGGTTCAGGGGTGCTGAAGTGAATTAGAACACAATTTATACTTTGGTATCAGAGAATTATGCTTCAATGTCATCATACACATGGAGCCTTTGTATAAATTAGTGGACAATTAAGGATATACTTTTCACTTTAGGAAATAGGAGCTTATAATACAGTAAAATATACAATATTTATTCAGCATGTGTTTACTGAGGACTAGTCTGTGACTATGCTAGAGTCTTCAGCAATAAACACAAAAGCCTGTTTCCTTTTTAAAAAAATTTTTTTTTGATGTTTATTTTTGAGAGAGACAGAGACAGAATGAGAGTGGGTTAGGGGCGGAGAGAGAGGGAGACACAGAATCCAAAGCAGGCTCCAGGTTCCGAGCCATCAGCACAGAGCCCGATGCGGGGCTCGAACCCATGAGCTGTGCGATCATGACCTGAGCCGAAGTCGGACACTCAGCCGACTGAGCCACCCAGGTGCCCCAAGCCTGTTTTCTTCTTTAAAGGTTACAGTCTGAGTGGGTGAAGCAAAAAAGAAAGTAATAAGCGTTCCATGTTTCCAGTGACCTAGCAGAAGTTTATGAAGGGAATTAGTGGTGTGGGGAAATGAATGACTGACATCTCTAGGCTGACCAATGTCAGGAAGACCAAAAGGGAGTCTAGTGCAATGGCAGACGTTAGATTATGGTGGCTTGCACCCCAACAATGGCAGTGTGGATGGGGACAAGGAACAGATATGAGCCATATTCAGGGGACGATCTGACGACTCACTACATATGAGAGCAGGATTCATTGCAGGACCCTAGAGTAGGCAATTGGAAGTCAGTATTCCAAAGTAGAAGAGCTAACCAGAAGAATCACATATTTTGAAAAGTTGAGATTATTTTATTTGTTTATTTTTAGGGAGAGAGAGTGCACACGCATGTGAGCAGGGTGGGGGGGGAGAGAGAGGAAGAGAAAGAGAGAGAAAGAGAGAGAGGGAGAGAGGAAGAGAGAGAGAGAGAGAGAGAGAGAGAGAGAGAGAGAGAATATTAAGTAGGCTTAAGAATCTTAAGCCCAATGTGGGCTTGGATCCCACGACCCTGGCATCATGACCTGAGCTGAAATCAAGAGTTGGACACTCAACCGACTGCACCATCCAGGTGTCCCTGAATAGTTTAGATTTAGAAGTCACCTGCTGTCATGCCCACCACTGACCCCTCCTTTTCCACCATTCCATCTTATCCTAGTGAGGCTTCACCTTGGAACACCGGCATGGATATGTGGTCTCAAGCCCATCCTGCCCTAAGGGGTCGTAGGTGCTTCAGATCTTTGCTCCTTACCCTTTCTCTGTGATCTATACAGTATTTCCTTACTAGGAGATCCCATAGTTGAAATAAAACAAAATATCAGATTTATCATGAAGATGGCATCACACACAAGGAAGACTACTATGAAGGCATCAAAGTACCGTGGGGGTTGAAGGCAGAGTACAAGAGATCTGAGGTTTCCCTCCCAGAACCGGAAGTGCCATCAGATGGACACTCTCCTCGGTGGATTTCAGTGGCTCTGTCTGCCACCACGGTTAGCTTTGTGGCTGCTGAAAGGCACTTTATATGGTGATTTCTTTCTCGTGTGGAAAGTTTATCCCACCCAAAGACAAATGGGCAGTGACATTTCTTCCCAGTCGGAAGTGTATGAGCTCGGTATGAACAGCTGTGAGAACAATCGTGGGCAAAAATTTCACTTTATAGAAAACAGCCTTGATGAGTGTACATGGTCACATTGCTTTCAGACTCTATGCCCATCTGCTGGGCTGGCTGAGTGCCCGCTCACGTGTTGGTCAGACTTTAGGACATATAATGCCTCGGTCAGCAAGTTCCAGTCCCTCCTCTCCTGCCACACCACTGCCCCTTGGATGACAGATGTTCCTTTACCACGGGTTAGTTGTAAATGTTGCATCAGATTTAAATCCCTCTTCTTAGTAGCTCATCCAAAAAAAAAAAAAAAAAAAGAATCCAAATTTTTTGGAAGGTGAATAGTATTGAAGGCCACAATATATTCCATCTGTTGCTGACTTTTATTTTTCCTGTTTATCCTGTTCCCCCCAAAGATGACAGAGTGTCAGCACAGCCGCTTATATGGTCATGGCCGCTTATATGAATCACGGCATGATGACGGTTTTCATAATGAATAGCGCGTCCTTACAGGTTCCCTCTCTACACAAAGAAAATCAAATAAAATACAGTATAGGAGTTTGAAAACAACTTTCCTGATCGGAATTTATTTTATTTTTTATTTTCTTACTATTTTTTTTTCCTTTTTGTTTCCTTCTTCCTTTATTTCTACTTCTTGCATCTCAGCCTTTTCTTCTGGGGGGGGGGGGCGTCTCTGCTTTACTTTTATTTTAACGTTATGATTCCAGTTTACTTTTCCCATTCAGTGCACCGGATTCAACCATTCTTTGGAGGTCCCTGGCCTTTTACAGTTTCCCCTCAAGTCTGAAAGCTCTCCAAATCGTGTATTCCTCTAATTATTTCCTTCTTTCTTAGTTCAGCCTCCAGTTTGCCTTACTGCGGATCCTTGTTCATCTTCCAGAAGTCTGAATGCCTGACGCTCTCGGTCCTTTTGTAAGCAATCTCCCGCTAGCTGATCATTTTTTACTAACTCAGAGAGAAACAATGATATATTCTCTTATAATTCCTTTCTTCTACTCTTTGGACTAGCTGCCTTCTATCTGACACTCCGCACAGAGAATAAGGCTCATAAGGAACAAGTAAATTTCTAAACAAGTACATTTCTCTGCAGAAACACATTAACGCCCTCTCCATAAACTCGTCTGCCTAAGAGGCTGGTCTATGTAAATCACCTGGGGACTATGTAAGTCACTTGGGGACTGTGAGCATCACAGGAAGCTCATGCCAGAAATGCCCAAGTTTCAGAGATTTATAAGAATGCAAGAGGAAGCATGAGCATAGGTGAACTTATATTCATTACCGCTCTTTTCTTTTCTTTCTGGCTGTGTCCTTTTTTCCTTCCAGCCCACACCACAATGGCAAAATCAAGAGAGGGACACTTGACTGAGGGGCAGTGAATATAAATATGGAACAACTGTCACCTCCCTACCCTGTCCACACTGCGAATCACCCTGGCTTCACAGAATTTTATGTAGGTTTTGAGATTGTGTTTGTGGTTGTCTCTGGTCTTCAGTTAAAGAGCTAGGTAGCAAACACTTAATATATTGCATTCACTGTTTTAATAAATGTTTATTAAGCGGATATGCTTGTGAAAGGTAATGTTCCAGCCACTGGGAAAAAGTGAGCAAAACTTTAGAGATGATGTGCCCAAAAATGTAATTAAGGTTATATTCCTGTTTAACCGATGTATTAAGTTTAATAAATCGCCTCACTGCCAAATACTGAAAATTTTATTATCTTTAGAAATTATTAAGCCCTACTAAGAATAAAAAGACTTATTTAAAAAAATGAACTAATTATTTTAAAAATTGAGGTATACATACAATGATTATGTAAGTTTAAGGTGCATGATGCATTGGGTGGATACATTTATATACTGCAACACGATTACCATTGTATCTTTAGCTAATATCTCTATCACCTCACATAATTCTCATTTCTTCTTCTGTGGTGAGAAAATTTAAGATCTAGTCTCATAGCAAGTTTGAGGTTTACAATACAGTATTACTGACTGAAATCACTGTTGTGCGTTGACACTCAGAACTTACTCACCTTCTTTTTTAAATTTTTTTTTTTCAACGTTTATTTTATTTTTGGGACAGAGGGAGACAGAGCATGAACGGGGGAGGGGCAGAGAGAGAGGGAGACACAGAATCGGAAACAGGCTCCAGGCTCTGAGCCATCAGCCCAGAGCCTGACGCGGGGCTCGAACTCACGGACCGTGAGATCGCGACCTGGCTGAAGTCGGACGCTTAACCGACTGCGCCCCCCAGGCGCCCCAGAACTTACTCACCTTCTAACAGCAAATCTCTACCCTTAGACAACAGCTCCCCAAGTCCCCCACTCCGCACACCCCTGGCACCACTGTTCTACTCTCTGCTTCCACAAGTTCCGCTTTTTTAGACTCCACATGTAAGTGATATATTACAATATATCTGGCTACTTAAGTCTGGCTACTTAGTGAGAATTAGCTACTTAATGAGACATCATGGTCCATCCATACTGCTGAAAATGGCAGGATTTCCTTCTATTTTATGGCTAAATAATATTCCATTATATACATATACATGTGTATATATATATACATACGCATACATATACACACACTAAAACTTCTTTATCCATTTATCTGACACTTCAGTTGTTCCCATATCTTGGCTATTGTGAATAACGCTGCAATAAACACATGAATATAGATAGTTATTTGATAATCTGTTTTCATTTCCTTTGGATATATACCAAGAAGTGGGACTGCTGGGTCACATAGTAATTGTATTAAAAAGTATTAATAATTTAAAAAAAGCTTTTTTTAATGTTTACTTATTTTTGAGAGACAGAGAGAGATAGTATGTGAGCGGAGGAAGGGCAGAGAGAGGGAGACACAGAATCCCAAGCAGACTCCGGGCTCTCAGTTGTCAGCACAGAAGCCCGACACGAGTCTCAAACTCACGAACCATGAGATCAGAACCTGAGCCAAAGTTGGTGCTTAACTCACTGAGCCACCCAGGCACCCCAAAAGTCTTAATAACTTTGAGGGCTAACTATTGGTGCCAGGCTCAGTAGAATACAATCAGATGGGCTGCTATTTCAAATACCATTCTGAAGGCAACTGGAACTCAGGAAAGTTATGTGACTTGCCCACAGCTAGTAAGGGATTGGGAAAGCAGTCTTGACATAGCACCCACATAACTTTAAAACTTCTGCTTTGGTAATATAAGGGGATTTTCTTTTTTTATCTAGTTTTCACCACTCCGGGCACAGAAAAATCTTAGTCTGTGCTAATGCAAATATTAAAATTCAATTTAAATCATTGTCATTGTAACGTGAAATGGTCCTTTGATTACGTTCCACAAATTGTTGACGGCTTTAGTATTTTGTCTGGAAATACTCTTCTGGCAAAAACACGCTACATTCTCCCTCCCCATCAGCATTCTGCAGGTTGCAGCAAAAGTCAAGAGCATTTTAAGCCTATTTCAGTGGGGAGAAGAATTTCTTGAAGAAGACATGAACTGAGAGTCAGTTCAGACAGAAAGCTGCACCCTAGGATAATTCTTACCGAATTGCATTAAGTGCTATAGCCCAAGGTATCCCAGCTCTCTTGCAGAATCTGCTGATATGTTTCTCCCTCTCCATTCCCACCCCCATATCTGGCCTAAAGAACTAATAGCTTTGTCTTGCTTAAAAGCAACAGGGCCATCTATTGCCAACACAAAGAGCCTGTTTAAAATCCCCAAGATTTCTGTATTATGATAGGGTTTAAAACAGATCAAACACTCAAGTTTGACATTATATATTAACACTTTGCTATTTGGCTTTATTTTAGTTTATCTTATTGACAATGAAATTTAGATAGCACCACTATTTTGGGTACATTATCCCAAATATTGTGTCCTTTGTGAAAACACTTCTAGGAGAGGATTTTGTGGTACTGAAACTGTTCACGAGCATCATTTAGCTCGGTTTTAATTTAATTTTAAGTTAGTGCAAGTGATTTTCTTTCCCCAGCATATCTTGATGTTATATATTCTATTCATTTGGTCATTATCACATATACCGAAACATAAGTAAATGACACGAAGAGAGCATTGTATTGCCGACAGTGGGTTAGGTTTGGAATCACAGAATATGCTGGAAGGCAGAAGATACAGCATGTGGAGTTACAAGTCCCAACCTACACAGAACGTTGCATTGAATCTTGGTTCATAACAAAGTCATACCATTTTTACATCACCCATTTTGCAGACCAAGGTGAGACACAAAGTGTAGTTATTAAAGATGTCAATTTACCTAAAAGCCCAAACTTCCCTATTTTTTTAAGTTAGTGTCAGGCAGAGAACCCCGGACTACATATTTTTCCAGAATGAAAATGGTATCACTTCATCTGAAATGCACAGCATAAATCTCTTTATAGAAGTTGCTCTCAAATGTAATACAAACAACATCCTTCTGCTTCTATCATGAAGACCTCAAAAGAATTGTTATATGTAATCAAACATGTGATACATAAATCTTCTTTAATATAATTATATATATAATATATGTGTAATATACAATACTATATATGCATATATATGTGTAGGTGTGAAATTATGTTATTTTCATAATATTTGTCTTAGTGTTGCTGTGAGTTTATGGTCTTGGGTAAATGCTAAAAGAGTTATAAAAGCTATTTTCATAATATTTATACTTGTAATACGTGTGAAATTTAAAGACGATCTCTGCAGGGATCTAATGATATACCACTATAGCCTTCAAATAAAGTAAAACTTTCAGAACAGTATTTTTAAAATGTATGACGCCCACCCTTCAGACTTGAAATATTTATAGAGTAATTTCTGTGCATTTGATAGGAGACAAAATGAAATGATTCGGTGTGCTTTAACATATACCAAACAAAATATGGCTATCCGTGTATTTTGAAGCTAAAAATTGTTGGACAGTAGCTCGTGGAAAGGCAAAATGAGTTTGAGACAAAGGGTCACTTGGAAAGTGCGAGGTTGTTAAGAACCCCATCAGAAAAGGATGAGAGATGAATTATATCGCTGTTACCTCAATGACATGGGTGGGAAGTTGGCAACATGAAGACGGGAAGTGAGATCAAGGCAAGAAGTAACGTTCTTACTGGGGATGTAAAAGTAGAGGCTATATAAACAACTGATAGATAAATCAATATGAAAACATTCTTCCCAAGAAGCTACAAGTCAGAGCAAGGGGCTTTTATGAAAGGAAATGCCAATGGTTCTTGCAGAGAATAAAACCTTCTGTTACATTCTACTTCATTTAGTTTAGCCTCATTACAGAATCTCGGGATGCAAAGTACTGCTCCCATTCGGAATGTCTTCTGAAAACACAAACGTGTGAATGTGTTTAAAAAAAAATTATCAAGAGGTATTGTATCAATGTTCAATATATCCTAATCCAGCTTATCGCTTTAGAAGGCAGTGAGCAGAATGATTTTCATTGTCCTTGGATTTTTTTTTATATGACTCATGCTTGATTTCTGAGAACACACATACACACACACACACACACACACACACACACACATCTGAGGTTTCTAGACAAAGTGCATTTTTTTAAATGTCCTAAAATATTTTACATAAAAATAGGTAATTGTTGAGATACTTGATAATTAAAACCTTTTAAGTAAAATTCAACTTTAGCTGTTAAGTTTTCTACATCCAAAAAACTCAAAAATCAAAAACCAAAAAACATCCAGACACATGTTCTTCCAGTATCTCCATGAGGGAGTAAAATCTTGTCTTTAGTGTCTGCATAAACTCGCAGAGCTGCCAAATGAGTTAATAACATTTTGAACGCATGGACTAATAACTGTAGAGACTGCTTCCCACTCAATCGCTAAGTCACTGTTTTACACGTGTGACAGTCCTAGAGGGGGCTCTGGGGTCTCCACGGAATTTGGATTGTGTCTTATCGTTGATAAAAATTCAACTTGCAGGGTATTCGTGAATAGCTCAGGTGTGCTTCATAACAACTGCTGTGATAGTAACGTGTTTACTCCTATCAGGTATTCAGCTCAGGTCTTGTTTTTTCGTTTTATTGTTAGGAGCAGGGGAGACTAGTAGCGGTCAATACCCCTCGTAAACCCAGAGCACAGATGCAAACTGCTTGAGGAACACTATTGTAAGCCAAGCGTGGCCAGCTTAATCAACTATGTAGTAAAAAGCTGGTAACCACCTGGAAAACAGCTGGCAAACGAGTCAAATTAAATTATTAATACTGTCTCTTCCATACTGTTTCCATTAGTAGAGTAGCACTGTGGCATTGAGGGAAATGTGTGGGCTTTGCATTTAGGAAACCCTGAGCTTAAAAGTAGGAAAATTAGCCTCCACGAGCCTCAAAGTTTTCAACTGTCAAATGGGGATGTGAATACCCTGTTCATGGCTTGTTAAATGAGACAGTGGATGCACAGTGCTTGGCAAACCAAATGTATCTGAAAACTAGCAGGGAATTGCATTACCTTTTTAAATTTGGATCATTCAAAATAAAGCAGCGGCTTGATTTTTCGTTGTGTATCCCTGCCCATCTTTGTAATCCTGGAGGCTAAGCATCTTCATAAAATACTAACGACCCCCAAAACTTATGCCATAAAATTTCGACTTATCTTATGTAGGATTCCTTTATGGAGTCAAGCATGAAAGTGAAAAGTGCTTTGATGGCCTTTTCCCGTTTAATTCTTCAGACACAGAAACCAGAAAGATTCATCACAACCATGTTATGTTAATGACCACACTTTCAAAATGCCCCTAGAACCACAATAAATAACCTATGACATCCATAACCATTTTGTGACTCATTGTTCATAACCAAAGGACTTCCCTGACATTTATACACTCTGTTAAACCACCCGTATCTGTGTAAAATTTTTTAAAAAGGCATTAGCAGGTATGTTTTATACTAATCAGACCAAGGCTATTCAAACTTATGACCCAAAGCCTGTTGAAAGACTCAGTTCTTAGAACAGGCTGTTATTCAATTATGGAGAAACCTGCCTTTTACAGCACATTAATTAACTACAAAATTATGAACTTTCTCTATATATCTATGTCCTGACACCGCAAAATGATATTAGTTGAAATGTTGTTTTTATATGCTTTAGTAACTTAATACATTTCAGGGTGGCATAAACGTCTCTTGACAATCTTTTTTTTTTTTTTTTTGTGAGAGACACTGTCATTTAATTGCATTTGGTGGTTTATGAACTATAATCATCTGACTCTTTAACCTTCGGAGTCTTGCAGTGTAAGCATCCGTGAGCAGAAAATGCACCTTACGCTTTCCAGGAGGCTAAAGAGTGTACACCCTCCATCAAAGCCCTCTGGTAAGGAGAGAGAACCACAGGGAGGACAGGAGCTGCATTCCAGCGAGATGGTTTCAGGCTCTCAGTTCTCAACGTTACCTGATCCTTTGAATTCATTATTAAAATACAAGTAAATCCACGAGGGCTAACACCTTAATCTGTTCTCAGACCACAACTGGACTGAAGCACAGGACTGATCAGAAATCTGCACTGCCAGCCAGAGTAGGGCATTACTACAGAAAAGCAGGAGTAAGACACAAATATCCCTACTGACCTTCTCGAATCTGCTTCAGTTTGAATTTGTTTCAGTTGTACCCCTGTGAGATAACAGAAAAGGAAATAATTCAGTGTACAGATGCTTACAGGGCTCTTTCACCCCCCTGGGAAACTTAAGTTGAATGAAAATAATGTCAGCATTGTGATTTTATAAAAACCATAACTCATTTTAAATATATCTTGAATGTTAGAAAGTATTACATATCATTAACACATGGAGGTGTTTGTATATAAGCCAACATAAATTTGACTAGAGTGCTATCCTGCTAAAGCCCTTGGGAGAAATCCCAACCATCTGATAATAATAATGCATCTCTCACAGAAGTGTCTCTGGAAAAGGGACAAACATTGGAAACCACGAACAATGGGACTTGTGATGAGCACTGGGCGTTGTGTGTGATGATGAATCACGAAATTCTATGCCTGAAACCAACAGGGCACCACATACTAACTAACTAGAATTTACCTGAAAAGTTGAAACATTGAAAAACTAAATAAATAAAATCCTAAAGGCAAAATACATAAACAAAATAATAAAATAAAATAAAATAAAATAAAATAAAATAAAATAAAATAAAATAAAATAAAATAAAATAAGAACGACAGACTACCTGATAATGGCATCTGATAACGGCAAGTTGAAATTAAAGGCTAACGTCGGGGTACGAATGATACGAATATTAATGTTACAGAAGCATAAAACACGTGTCAGCTGAAGGAGACAAAATATACTGATGACAGGACTCTGCTGGCTTATACAAAAGGCAAGAAGCGATGCCCAGAGATGCTGTCTGAGACCGTGGTGTGAACCTGAGATTTTCTCAGGGCACATGCTTCCTTGCCCTTGAATAAAGACAGAGTTGCCATAGCCAAAAGTCAGTGTAAATGTGGTTTATAGAATAAAACCTACCCCCAAATTAGAAACCACTGAACTCCAGTATCTACTAAAGCACCCGTCCCCAAACGTCAGTATAAGCCTAGCTACCTGCTAACAATCAGCTAGAGAGCTTGGTGATTACAATTCCTTATTTATCCAGTCTAATGAGAGATCAAACAGTCGGCTTCTTTGAAATGTTCCCCGGGACATTCTGATATTCACAGGAACTGGAACCACAGACCAGACTCTTCAGACTTGACTGGCCAGAGCCAGCTCTGGCCACAACCAGGTCTCTGCAGCTCTCTGGCTGGTTTTTCATGCTTAATGACGACTGACACATATTCTCCCTAAATCTGTATATTGGATTGCAGAATGGATGCAAAGTACAAATTCAAAGGCCACTGAGAACTCTCCCCAGCACCTCCTCATCCGTTAATAACAGCAGAAATCATCTCCCTGATCTGGTATCTTCCATTTCCTGGTCCCTGAAGGAGGGAAATCAAGTCTACGGCGGTGTGCTTTTTTGCAATTTGCTCACATATTTGAAGGGTTTCTTCTACTGACAGACGTATAAAATTCATTGCTTGTGAAAAGAAGGGGGAAAAAAAAGAAAGGGGTAAGATTTATGTTCGAAGATGCCGCGGGGTTTAGTTACAGTAGAATGAAGATTATGCATAAAAGAAGATCCTAGAACTCTTTGTTCCTGGCATAAAACATGATGCTGTAACGATGGCCTTTCTTTTCAGAGCATTGTAAGTGTGACTGAAGAAACTCATATGTGAGACATCCACACTGCAAGCTGTCTTGATGATGATAACTCAAACAGCTGATTTGATTTACGAACTTTGCACGTACCATTTAGTTCTGTATTTCCCGACATGATTGTGCAAATCCGATTTTAGTCTTCTTTTAAAGGTTTGAGTTTTATTATATTTAAGAAATGACTATGAGTAACGTCAATGTGGCCAGGGTAGCAATGTTAAGTGGAAGCTACTGGATTAAGAGCAATCAGTAATAACATTATTGAAGGAATTGGTGTTTGAGGTAAGGAAATGTATCTCCTAGGATCCTCCATGGAAACAGAAGAGGCAAGAAGATAGAGTGAGAAATTATGTGATGAATGGAAATAGATTCTTTCTGGTATTTCTGATCTGGTAATGATTCTGTATGGTAATGATTCCTTTTGAAAAAATAAATGAATGTTCTAGCTAATAATAATTAATAACTTTAAATCTTAGAGGCTTAAAAAACAATGACTTCTTCTCTCTCATACCACATGTCTATGATGGGTGAACTGAGACTCCCCTCAATAGTGCTCTCACTTGGGGCGCCTGGGTGGCGCAGTCGGTTAAGCGTCCGACTTCAGCCAGGTCACGATCTCGCGGTCCCTGAGTTCGAGCCCCGCGTCAGGCTCTGGGCTGATGGCTCAGAGCCTGGAGCCTGTTTCCGATTCTGTGTCTCCCTCTCTCTCTGCCCCTCCCCCGTTCATGCTCTGTCTCTCTCTGTCCCAAAAATAAATAAACGTTGAAAAAAAAAATAGTGCTCTCACTCAGGACAATAGAACATTGGCTCTCTGGAGTGTTGCTGGTAATTACGGCAGAGAAAAAGAGAAGGCATGGTAAACTGTGCACAAAGTAAAAGCTTCTATCCTGAAATGATAGAATTTAGCTGATGTTTCACTCATCCGAGCACTTCAAGTTGGCCAGGAAGTGTAATCTGAACCATATACCAGAAAGGGAGGAAAATAGGATATTTGGTGAACAACAATAATCACTTCAATAGTTTGCCCTTCTGGTCATTAAATGTTTGAGCTCCTTTCCCTTGAACAACCACAAAAAAAAACATACCGACTCACTTCCCAAGCAAAGTCACATCAAGTCACAGCTGTACTTCAATGTCCATGATCTCCAAGTGATGCTAAGTGTCCTGACAGGTCTCCTCCTTGTCTGGAGAGCTATGCACAGACAAGGCATCATCCAGTACCAAACCCCAACTGCCAACCCCAATATTTAATGGTAGTACGAAGACAGATCACTGTCATTACCAGGAAAGGTGACAGACAGGAAACACAGGGAAGTCACCGGTCTATAGAAATTCTGAAATCATGCTAGACAAATGTCCCGGGGAGCCTTAGGCTGGGAGAATAGAGAATGTTGTTTAGACTATATTCTGGTTCCTAAAAGGGTCCCACCAGCCCTGCCAGCCTAACTTTTTCCACGGCTCTTGGCTACTCTTCTGATGGTTTGTTTATTTATTTTTTATTATCCTTCTTGGTCACAACTGAGTTGGAAATGAGGCTGTAATGCCATGTCCTCACTGGAGGCTAAGCAGCTTTCTCACTGGGCTCCCTAGCCTCCCAGAAAGTTAGGGACTAAGGGTCATTTTAATTCTAGGACAGGCATATAATGTTTTCTCCATGCTCATCATGATTTCTCCCACAGTGCACTCTCTTAAAATCTTAGCAGTTTTTAAAATGTTTGCCTCAGTCAGTTACATGAGCCAACAGCCACATCCAGAATTCTTTCTAGACATTATTTCTTAGATTTACAATATTTCTTTGCTTCTTGCCCCAAGCTTTCTCTTTCTCCACTTAATTACAAGCCGTGGGCCAATCAGGCAGAGGTGGGAGATACCTTTAATCTCTTTTCCCTGAGCTATTTTATTCAATTGAAAGGATTTACTATATGCTACCTTAATCCATTCAAAGGCTTTTAATAATGGGAATAAACAGCTTTAGCCTTGATTGGATCCTCGCCTCAAGGCTAAGTTTTGATCAGATTTTGTTGCTCAAAGAGTTTTTTCCAACCCAAGTCCCTGAATCTGTAGACTCTATTTTGTTTTGTCATAGCTTCCCATTGAGTATTATTAATGATTATGGAAATATTAAGAGTTATTCCAAAGAACACCCTGGATTCCAGCCATAGAACTCCCTACCCACTTTGTATAGTAGGAGCCAACTTCCTGTTACTAGTAAGGATCAATCTCTGCTCATTTGTTCAGTAGTAAGAAGAGTTTCACAGGGCCAGAAAGTGGTCTCAGCTTCCACATCAATGGAACTATGGCTTTCTATCTTGTGGAAGGTTTTCTCTCTTGGGATTAGTATCCCTAAAACTTCTAAGCCCAAGGTTGTGAGGATAGGAAGCAAATATTTTATAAATTTCCTAGAACAATGAAGGGAGGATTTCTTAAAGGGGTCATGATGCTAGTAAACGCTGTGTAGACAAGGACAGCGAATCTCTATCTGTGATACGGATCTGTTCTTGAAAGGACTAATTGCTGCCCCTCCACAGTGGAAAGAAGCTAATGTAAGCAATTTGCCTCCAGATGGCTAGATAGTAACCAATCTCTCCAGATCACTCCAAGGAATGGGGCCATGTTGATGGCTCAGTGTTGACATCTGCTGTTGGCAGGTAGGGCACTCAGCATCATCAATGACTGTATCCACATCAGCCTTGAAGAGGGACTGATGGCTGAACTGTTTATAGCCTTTATTGAACAAAATTGCCATGGCGAGAAAGAGAGAGAGACAGAGAATGAATGAGGTCACCATATATCTGCAAAATGAGTTTTCTTGGTTATCTGACTATTGAGAACATCCTCTGCAGGGGGTATCCTTTATTAGGCATTGATATAACACACAGATGTCTTATACACTGTATGCCCATGCCAAAAGACACAACTCAACACTCCTTTGAAAGATCGATCACCTTGTCACTAATCTGACCAATCGGATTCTTTTCAACCGGCTATACCATTATCCAACGTTCATTATTTGGTGTAAATTCGTATCTCAAATTATTTCTCCTATAAAACGATGTGGAAGATCAGATACATGCCCCACATTGTTCCTACTGGGAAAATTTCATTTCACAGCCAACTGTCAAGGGTGCTTTTGAATGGGCTATGATACATTAGGAAACACCCATACACGTAAGCCTGAATTGTTTTCTTCCTCAGGCAACTAGTCAACCTGAGGAATTTTCTACCAAGTTTGGGATGTGAGTTGAGGAAAAGACCACAAAATGGCAGGAGCAGGACTGAGACACCTGCTCGTGCAATTTTCACTGATTTTCTGGCCCTGTTTGGGAGTGTGCCATCCAGAGCACTGCCATTTAGTACTGGAATGTTGATGCTTGTGCTCGGCCTTATGACCTGCTAGAGCAGCAATATCCACCAGGGAGCCTGATAGACACTGCTTGATCTAAGTCATCCACCACGAGTCTAGCACGGTGGGCAGAAACCTACCAGGATCCCCGTAATGGTGCTTCACACCCTTTGACCCACTTCCTGGAATTGTTCCAGTTCATGGACTCAGAGACTGTTGATTAAGGGAGAAACTGTCTCCCTTTTAGGAGGGATCCCACAACACACCTCAAATATATGCCTTAAATTTTCTTCTATGCCTTCACTAGAGGGATAATAGACATTTACCAGGGTAACTGTGATCTAGGAGGTGGTAAAGACCCAGATTTGCCAAGAATATCTTGATACTGGCTTTGAGCTTGCATTAATCCCTGAAAATCAATGCGTCACTGAGGTCCACTGGTTGTAAGGGGTGGGAAAAGACTGACGACTCTGGAATCCGGGTGGCAAGTTCAGGCTGGGGTCCTGTGAGCCCACAGAAACACTGTGTTCTTTTCCAGTCTCGGAATGCAGAGTTGGAACAGATACACTCAGCACCGCACCCGGCAGAACTCCCACATTGTCTCCTTTATCATATAGAGGAAGGGTTATCTTTGAAGCCAGAAGCAATGGAAGCTTTTATGACTCCAGGGCTAAAGGGAGAAGTGGGAGAATTCATTTTCTCAGAGTCCAGTAAAAACTGAAACCAGGCAGGAAGGGCTGGAGTGGGGAGGGGGCAAGGCATGGAGGGAGCAGCCGTTCCTGCCCTCCGGACTCCTGCAGGGGTCCCTCTGACTGCATGCCAACCAGAGCTGGCCAGCTGGCCTGGTCCCTGCAGCCTCAGCGCTTAGCTCCCAGGGCACAGAACAAGGCGAAGAATGATAGAGAACAGATAGGGTTGGAAAAAGAAAATAATAAGCAAAACTACCAGAGACATTTATTCCGGTCATCAAATAAAAAAGCCAGGATGGTATTTTCTGGAAGAGGTGTTTTATCACAGAAAGAGAGACCCTTTAAAGAGGTGTTGTGAATGTTGACAACTGATACAGACTTCCTGAGAGAGGAAAAGTGGGATTCGTTTTTTAAACAAACTTAACTTTAATTAAACCGAAGGAAACCAAGTTTGTATTATGTTAGAGATTATGTAGTTTCAGCTTAGAGCATATAAAGGTATTCCTGGATCAGGTCCTACAGAAATATGGATTATAGGTAAACAGAGAGCTTTTATTTGGTTTTGGCTTTGATCTTAGAACTTTATTGAACCCAGCAAAAACTGTGTACAATATATGTCAGATATATGTGTAGCATATCTTCTTTTTAAATAGAGTTATCCATTCATCACACCTATAGATGATGTGTCTTGGGTGAGTACTTGTAGGTTCATGTGAGTTTTATTTATTTATCCCTGAGTGAGGCAACCATTTTATTCTGAATTTTGCACTACAACTTGGGGACTAAATTTTTAGAAAATGCCCTCATCTCTTATTTCTCCTGATTCACATTGTGAAGTGTTTTTTTGTTTTTGTTTTTGTTTTTAATTTTTTTTTTTTAAATTTTTTTTTCAATGTTTTTTATTTATTTTTGGGACAGAGAGAGACAGAGCATGAACGGGGGAGGGGCAGAGAGAGAGGGAGACACAGAATCGGAAACAGGCTCCAGGCTCTGAGCCATCAGCCCAGAGCCTGACGCGGGGCTCGAACTCACGGACCGCGAGATCGTGACCTGGCTGAAGTCAGACGCTTAACCGACTGCGCCACCCAGGCGCCCCTGTTTTTAATTTTTTAATGTTTATTTATTCTTTTGAGAGAGAGAGAGAGACAGAGTGTGAGTGGGGGAGGGGCAGAGAGAGAGGGAGACACAGAATCCGAAGCAGGCTCCAGGCTCTGAGCTGTCAGCACAGAGCCCAACGGGGGGCTTGAACTCCAGACCCTGAGATCACGACCTGAGCTTAAGTCAGAGGCTCAACCGACTGAGCCACCCAGGTGCCCCTTGTATTCTGATGTATTTTAGCTTATAGAAACCTGCCCATAATTCTACTTTGGCCAACGTTTTTTGATTTGGAAAACCTAATGCTACAAGTTTTTGCTTGGGTATAGTTTTTTGCTCTACTTAGTTGGACTTGTCTGGTCACTTTCACATTAAACTTTCCTTGGTCTACTCGCTTATAAAACAGAAAAGGGAATGCCCCAAGGAGAGATTCTTATTTTCTTTTTAATTTTTTTTTTTTTAGCGTTTATTTATTTTTGAGACAGAGAGAGACAGGGCATGAACGGGGGAGGGGCAGAGAGAGAGGGAGACACAGAATCGGAAGCAGGCTCCAGGCGCCGAGCCATCAGCCCAGAGCCCAACACGGGGCTCGAACTCACAGACCACGAGATCGTGACCTGAGCTGAAGTCGGACGCTTAACCGACTGAGCCACCCAGGCGCCCCAAGATTCTTATTTTTTATCAAACAGAGGCACTACTTCTAATCTATTCAATTTGCTTTTTTTAATTATTATTATAGCGGACTATTCCTTCTCTATCAAAGTCTTCTTTTATTTTCTATTGCAGTTGTACAAGAACAAGCTTGGGACAACAAATTTCTTCTAATAAAGCAACAGTGTCCTTTCATATCCATATTCCCTAGCATACACTATGCTTCATTATTCAGGTATGGAGAAGTTGAAAGGACTGTGAAGTGTGCTTTGTCCACATAAGAACAGAACTATTAATAAATACTTCTGTGTCTGTAAAACCGCCTCAAAAATTAAGTGAGTTTAGTATAAATCATATAAAGGTACTCTTTACATTTTTGTGACTTACAAGGCAGGGAAAGGGGATCTTGGTAATGTTTTGGTCAAATGTCATCTCTGGGATTCTAAATCAAATTAAAAAGAAATGCGTTTCTAGCCAGGAAACCCTTATATTTATCCTGTCATGGGAGTCCACATTCAAGTTGTGTCTTGGTCAGAGATTGATTGGAATCAGAGCAACAGTTATACATTGGTTTAAGAGTGGGTCCCCAGATGCCCAAATAATAAACCTGACAATGTCCACAGAACATTCTGTACAAGTTAGGTGGTTTACTATGAAGAAGAGAGAAAACATTCCAGAGTGTTCCCTTGAGTTTGACCAAAGCTTCCCGGGGCACCGGGAGAACTTTGCATGCCTCTGCTCCTTAGTTAAAAACATATGGGGTAAGAATTTTGAGAAAAGCTTCTGGTGACAGAGAACTCAACAAGCTGAGAATAGATATGAAGCCAGAAGACCCAGGTTTAAGTGAGGTCTTGCCCTCACCAGCTGTTCCTAAGTCCCTAAGACCCACCTTCCCATGTGTGTCCTGAGAAAAAGGACCTGGTCGACAGTGTGCTTATTTCCGGTCATGATTAAAAATAATGATGCGTGTGAGAAACGCATGAGGAACGAAATACAATGCACAAGTGGTACGTGTGCTTGCTCATAAACACAGAGAAGTAACGAAGAGCCAGATTCTGTGTGGGCAACGCCAAGCGTTTACAGACAAAGAGACAGAGAGGCTAAGGAGGCTGACTACATTGTTTAGGGTTACAGAGACAGAGAGAAAAATTAAAGACTCAAGTTCCCGGAAAGTCAGCTCTCTACACAACGTAGGGAGATCCAACAGGACTGTAGATGAGTGTTTCTCAAAACACAGTCTGTGGAAGACCTGCCTCAGAATGTGTGCATATTGGCTAAAATGAAAATGCATGGTCTTTGCCCACGACCAACTGGACCAGAGTCGTTGGGAATGGATTCGTTTGGTACAAATTCCCAAGCCAATCGCGTGCACTCGAGTCACTGCCAATTGCCCCTTAATAGAGACCCTTCAGGGAGGTCAGAGGGTAGAATATTTTTGCACGTCTTTGGACATGGGCTGCTTAGCTCCTCTATCTTTTAAAGGAAGGTGAAAGGTTGCTGCCATCTACCAGTCTGCGATGTCATGCAGGTAAAAATGTGAAAATTAAGGGATTCTACACAGCGTAGGAAAAACAAGAGCCCCCTTGATAAGTGCGCCCACGTAGCAGGGGGCAGCATGGGTCACTCACTGTTCCCGCTGTGGCACAAAGATAAAAGTACCCGAGATTGAATTCTCTCAGCAGGAGACACAGACACAGTATCTGCAGGGCGTTTGTTACTGTATGAAACAAACACCAGGTGTTTTAAAGTCTTGATTTACTTTCGAGAGAAACAACACAACCTTCTAGGCCTTCTAAAAATTATGTCTGTGTTCGCAAAAGTGACCGGAGCGTCTATTCTTCCGCGGACTCTGCCGCAGGCCTGTTTTACTGCCTCACCCTGACCATGTACCCTGTCTGTGCACATCAAATCATTGTTCCGTGCAGCTCTCCCTGTCAGGGCGTCTGATAGCACACCGGAGAGAAAGGATAGGATGGGGAAAACAAACGCTAGTGTGGGGACGTGTGTTTGGCACTATTGACCACATGGGCTCCATCCCTAATGAGGATTTACTGACTATATGGCCTTAAAGCTCTTCAATAGGCCTCTATTGCAATTTCCTTATTAGTTAACTTTGAGACAGAAGCACGGATTTCTCTGGGTTCAAATGTGATTGAAATGAGCTAATGCACACAAATTTGTCCAACACAAAGCAGTTTACACATCAATGCTTCCTTTCTTCTCACCCCTACTGAACACATCCATCTTTTCCTGCCCTTTACTGCATTTTATTATTAACAAAAATTTAGCAAACACTTATCTGGTACCAACTATACAGAGACATGTATGTACTAATGTACAACTTTAACAACCCCTTTAGAATTTCACCTGGATGTCACATGAGGGACATCATGGTCAAGGTGGCAGTGGTAAGAGTCCCAAGGCAGTGAGACATCACTAGGCATCCTACATACAGCGTTGGACAAGGTGGTTCTGCAAGGAAGGGATTATGGTGTCCACTTTACATACGGAATCATGGCTCAGAGAAGCAAAGGGGAGAAGTTAGGCCAAGTGCAGAGGAGGAGTTGGTATTCAACTCTGTCGTCCTTCAAAACCTATCCTTCCCTGGACCACCTCGATGCCCAACCTAAAACCAGACTGGAAACCTTTCTCCCTCAAGCCTACCCCTTTCTATTTCCCATTTCGGAGAGTGGAATCACAATTAAGCTAGTCATTCAAGAGGGAAATTTGGGAATTTTCTTTCAAACTGTCTTTTTTTTTTTCTCATTTCCTGCTTCCTATCAGTGGCTTAGTCTTCTTCATTTATACTCTTCATATTTTAAAATATCCTTAGGCATATAACTTCTACTCTAGGAAGTTTAAGGTCAAACTTGGATGGCAAAATAAATCTTTTATCTTTGTCCAGTGAGAGACCTCATGACGCTATCCATGTCAACATTTCTAGAATGATCTCTCTCAACCCCAGATTTGGATTTGACGATATCACTGTTTCCAGTGTGTCCAAGGTTCTTTATGCCTATTCAAGCAGCCTCAACTCCTGGTGTTCCCCTTTGGTCACCGTTTGCAACCTCATGTGCCATTTTCTATGGCATGCCTGTGATAACTCTACTTTCCATACCTGAAAGGTATTGAACACTCTTCTCTTGTTCCCCTGGAAGAGACCAGTGAAGACTCAAGACTCATTCAAGGGCTACATCCCTGTTGACACTTTATTAATCTCCAGTGAGAACTACCTACCCCACCTCCCTGCCCCAGTGCCTTATGTAGGGCCCTCTATCACAAGTTGCTTGTTAAATGTCCCCCTACCTGGCATACTGTACCTCCTTTCTTGAAATCAGGGATGGGAGTTTTGTTTGTCTACGATTTCTAACAGCCAGTACAATGCTGGCAATTAGTACAGCCACTTAATAAGTGTTTATTGAAAGCATAAATAAATGAGTGAGACAACAGTCCATTGTTTTATACCAGGATTAGGTAGATGCGGGGCCAGAGGCTTCATGCAGGGTCTGTAATACAATAAAGATAAGACAAGGTCTCTGACACAGACAGCCTGGCTAGGTGACTGAACAATAGGTCAAGTTTAATTGATGAGTTACATCTTCTTCTCCTTTCTTCTTCCCTATTATTCTATAGAAATGAGTCTGTTTACCCGAATGAATCAAATTCGCTGTGATTCTCCCTTTGCGGCTATGAAACTGTAAATGGTCTGAGCTCTGAAAGGGAACCAGATATTTCTACAAATTGTTTTGGAGATATATTATCCCAGCTTCATGGACGACTTTGAGGGGATTACCCTGAATGTTTAGCTCACAAAGGTCTGCCTAGAAAAACCAGCTTGGAAAATTGAGGTGGAGAGTTGACTTGTCCCTTTAAAGAGTGCTCATTTTACTACTTCAATAACAAAGGAAAATAGAAAGCCATACCAGAGGGGTCTGTCAAATGGCAAAGAACACCACGGGTTTAGCTATGACTGATATCCACTAAATCTAAAGGAAAGAGCTGCAGGGGCTTAATCAACCAAAGGTTGATTTTTCTCACACAAGAGGAGCCCTGGAGGGAGGCAGGGCTAGTGAGGCAGTTCCATTAAGTTATGAGTGACTCGGTTTCCCTTTTCTTTCAGCGCCATCATTATTGGCATTTGGTTTTGGTTTCCATCCAGGCAATGAGTGTGCTTTACAGGCAGGAAGGAGTTGCAGCAGCAAAGGGAAATAATGCTTCTTTTACACCTTTTAGCGACACCCCGTGGACGTGGCCAGAAGATATCACACCCACTGACTTTAAGGAAGCCTACCACAAGAACGTTTGGTGGGCACTGGACCTCCTTGAACAGATGGTTCTTTTAGTGAGGAAGAAGGGAGAAGAAAACACGACTCTGCTAAGACCCAGTGGCATCTTTCCCATTTGGCTAAGGGGTAGGGATACTGAACACAACATGTAATAACCTGTAGGCTGATGGCTAAGAAGGATGGAATTTCAGGTTCACAAAGTGCTTACGCAGTCCCGGACACAAATCCATCCACTAAGCTCTCCCTTGACTGGGGTCCTGTTCAGATTTCAGCCTGGATTAACATCTATCAACTCTTACCTACTCTCTAGTATCTCTGCTTTGAGTTTTTCTCATTTCAGTACCTCCTGTGAACTACTATGAGAGCTTTTTTTTTTTAATTTATTTTGAGAGAGACAGATAGAGAGTGTGAGTGGGGGAGAGGTAGAGAGTGAGAGGGACAGAGGATCAGAAGCGGGCTCCACGCTGATAGCGGAGAGCCTGACATGGGGCTCGACCTCACAAACTACGAGATCATGACCTGAGCTGAAGGCAGATGTTTAGCCTACTCAGCCACCCAGGAGCCCCAGAGCTAACTTTCTAAAATACATACTGATTATGTCACTGAATCCCTCCTATAAAGTCAATCTTGTTGGTATAGCATAAGATACTCATCACGACCCTTCAATACTTGGTTCTGGCTTTTCTCGACAGCCCTATTTTTTAGGACTGCTCACCTTGCTCGTTGGTTCTGGCCAAAGTGAGAAAAACCTTCAGACTCACCGCCTTCCTAGGGTCTCTCTAGCCTCTGGCCACGTGCTTCCTTCTGCTGGGGCCATTCTTCATCCTTCTCCACTTTTCCCACCTGAGTTGTCCCTGAAGAGATGTGACTTTCTGCAGGAGACCGTCCCCGCTTCTTGGGTTATACCTTCCCCTCTACTGTCCTCACACCATGTCATTACTCCTTGTGCAAATATCTACATCTTCGTCTACAGTATAGATTTGTGAAACAGGAAAAACATTTGTTCTCTTCACAACTGCAATCCCTTTTGCCCAGTGCTGTGAGTAGCAATAAATCCTGGCTTCATGAACAGGTAAACAAGTCCAAGTTGGCCATTGTACTTCTCACTCCCCATTGGGAAGTGTCTGGGGAGGAGTGGTAGGTGGGCACTGAGAGAAGAGGGGACTCTATCCATCAAGCAAGAGCCCCACAAACCCTTCTATTTTCTCCACCAAAGTGTAGACTTATGGATGCTTTCCCCCCTTCACTTACATCCTCCTGGCTTCCTTCTTGTGATATTTTTTTTGTTCAGTGCTGCCTTTGATATTTATTTCAATCCACCTGAGTCTTGAACAAAGTTTGGCAGAAAGGGTATGGGAACATTAGATGTGATCTCTCCTAGATTGCGTGTACTGCACATACAGGTACAGGGCTTTCAAATAATGATCCGCCGTTGGCTGAGGAATTGATCACTGTTCATGGATTTTTCCTGGAAAAGAGCAATGCTTCTGGTGGTTGTATGTGGTAGTTTGATATATAAGAAGAGGAGACCCTAACTAATTACAGATATTTATGTTACTGGAAGTACTGCTTATGTAAAATACTTATGCAAGATTCCTTCAAAACACAACTGTCATTATTTATGAGCAATGGGCTGCAAAACTTTATGAAGCTTGCAAAAGAGATTCCTTCTTTTAGGACATGTACAATCTATCTGCAACTTACTTCTTCCCTTTAAAAAGCCTCTCTATTAGGGTTCTGGTCCAAGATGGTGGCATACGAAGACCCTAAACTCACCTCCTCCATGGGACACACCAAATTATAGCCACTAACAGAACAATTCCTCCTGAACAAAACCTGAGGGCCTCACTGCACATCTACTGAACAAGAAAAAACAAGAGAAAAGAGACAGAGACATGATAACAAAGGGAACCTCCACCCTGAGGCTGGGAAGGGCAGTGAGGAGAGACAGGACTGAGGGACCAGGAACTGAGCCCTCTGGCTTGGGCACAGGAAAACAGCCCTGGCTTAAAAGAGCAACAGCCTATAAAACAGACAACACCAGAACCTAGGAAAACACCAGAGCAGATGAGGGAATGCTCTCTGGGTCGTGACAGGTTTGAGTCTCCCTGGCCTCCCCACTTTAAAAGCCAAGATAGGAGAGCAGAGTCGGGTCTGGTCACCATAACTGGCCCACACCTCAGCCAGCCCTGGGCCCACAGGCGTGCACCAGTCCCACTGGCTCTGGGGTAAAAAGGGTGGTTTTGTTTGTTTCTTTCTTTCTTCTTTGTGTCTTTTCTTTCTTTTCCTTTTTTCCTCCCCCCACTTTTTTTTTCTTTCTTACTTTCTTTTCTTTTCCTCTTTTCTTAAAAAAGCAATTGGAAGGTTACCAGAGCAGCTCACCCAAATAGAAGAGCCAGAACTAGAACCCCACCAAATGGCCATGGGAGCTGCCGGAATATTCTCTGGGTGCGAAGGGCTCACAGACACAGTCTACGCTCTGACCCCGCCATCTTGAAAGTGGAAACCAGTGTACAATCTGGGTGCCTTGGCCACTCTGCTGCATGGGTGACCCTTGGGCCCCCGACCCCCATCAGCCCTAGGCATCCCACCAAGGTGGCCACAGGGCGGTACACACCAGAATCCCCTAGTTAGCATTCACTACAACTCCAGACTACGCGCCAAGGGGACACAGGTGCCAACCACATAGAACACTCCAGGCCCATACCACTTTGGCTTCAGATGGCTTGCTAGGGCATCCCTGGTGCAGAGAGCTCCAGAACCTCTCAGCTGAAGTCTGCTTCAGATCCAGCTACCCTGCCAGGGTGCTCCCTGGGAATCCCCAGCCCATGCTTGCATGCTTCAGGTACAGCACCAGAGAACCCTCCAAAGTGGCCTAAAACACCTGCCTATACCAGCCTCCGCTAGGGCATCCACTCCCTGAGCACCTCGGTGCACCCTGGCTTGCACCCAATTCCACTTAATGTGTCCTGCTGATGTTCATTTTGCACAGAGAGCCCAAGGGCCACATCAGCCTGTGGCCCTTTTAGCTGTAGCTGTCCTGCCAGAGTGCCACCTGCATAGAGAGCCCCAGCACCTCCCAGTCTGTACCCTATCTTGGCTCCAGCCACTGCTTCAGGGCACTCTCTGTGCAGAGAGTCCTGGAACACCCTGGTTCACATCCCCTTTAGCTTCAACTATCCTGCCAAGGTGCCCACTGTGTGTAGAGTCCTGGGTCCCCCGGGCTTATACCAATTTTAGTTTCAACTGTCCTGCCAGGGCACACTCTGTAGAGACAGCTGAGATACAACCTGGCTTCACACCGTCTCAGCTCCAGCTGCCCTGCCAGGGTGCCCTGCACAGGGCATCCTGGAGCACTCTAGCTTAACCCCTTCCAGCTTCAGCTGTCTGGCCAAGGTGCCATCAGCACATGGAACCATAGGACACCCTGGCCTGCATCCACTCTAGCGTTAGCTGTCCTGACTGGAGCCCTGGGAGCCCCAGCCCATGCCAGTCACAGCTACAGCCAACCAGCAGAAGTCATGAACCCCCCACAGTCTACACAGGGACGGCCATATTGAAGACCATGCCTTCAGGTTTAGGAGAAGCAGCCGTTCTGCCTAATCCATAGAAACAAATATGAAGAGTCCAACAAAACTTGGAGACAGAGGAAAATGCTCCAACAGAAAGAACAAGACAAAACTTCAGTAAAGGAACTGAAGGAAATGGAGATAAGCAAGGTTCCAGACACGTAATTTAAAGTAATGCTCATAAAAATGCTCACTGGGCTGAAGAGAAGAGTGGAAGCACTGAGGCCTTTGATGAAGGCTAAAAAAAATATACAAAAGAACCAATAAGAGTTGAAGGAGATAATAACTGAGATAAAACTCACACTAAAGGGAATGCAGGGCTACAGGGTACATTAGGATGAGGGTACATTAGAGGGTAAATTAGTGATCTGGAAGATGGGATAATGGAAAACACCTAAGTTGAACAGCAAAAAGCAAAAAAAAAAAAAAAAAAGAGGATAGATTGAGGGATCTTCCGAACCACATCAAATGAACAAACAATTGCATTATAGGGACCCCAGAAGAAGAAAAGAGTGAGAAAGGGGCAGAAAACTTACTTAAAGATACCATATCCGAAAACTTTCCAAACCTAGATTAGAAAATAGACATCCAGACCTAAACAGTAGAGAGAGTTCCAAACAAGATGACCCCGGGAGGTCCCCACCAAGACACATATTAATTACAATGGCAAGATAATAATTAAAATGACAAATTTAAAGATAAAGAGAAAAACTTAAAAAGCAGCAAGAGAGAAGCAAAAAACTAGCTACAAGGGAAAATCTATAATGTTTTCAGCTGATTTTTAAGAAATGCTAAAGGGACTTCTTTTTTTAAATTTTTTTTAACATTTATTCATTTTTGAGAGACAGAGTGCAAACAGAAGAGGCTCAGTGAGAGAGGGAGACACAGAATCCAAAGCTGGCTCCAGGCTCCAAGCCATCAGCACAGAGTCCAATGTGGGGCTCAAACCCACGAACCACAAGATCATGACCCGGGCCGAAGTCAGACGCCCAACCAACTGAGCCACCCAGGTGCTCCAAGGGACTTCTTTAAGTAGAAATGAAATGGCCATTATTAGACATAAAAATTATGAACAAAAAGATGTAAAATATGACACCATATGCATAAAACATGTAGGAGGGAGGAGGAAGAAAGAAAGAAAGAGTGAAAGAAAAAGAAAAGAACTTCTTAAAAAATGTGTTTGAACTTAAATGACTATCAACTTAATATAGACTGCTATATACTTAGGATGTTTTATAAGAACCTAATGACAACCACAAACCCCAAACCTATAAAAGATCCACAAAAAATAAAATGAAAGCCAAACATAACACTTTAGAGACTTATCAATCACAAAGAAAGCAAGAAAGGAAAAGAACTACAAAAACAACCAGAAAACAAACAACAAAATGGTCATAAGTACATACCTGTCAATAATCACTTTAAGTGTAAATGGCTGAAATGGCAGAATGGATAAACAAGACCCATCTGTGTGCTGCCTACAGGAACCTCACCTCTCACTTTAGGAAACATACATGGTGAAAGTGAAGGGATGGAAAAATAGTCACCAGGTAAATGGTGAAACAAAAAAATCAAAAATAAACTGGTATAGCAATGGTTATATCACACAAAAGAGACGGTGAAACAAAGACTGTAAAAAGAGACAAAGAAGCGTATTATATAATAATAATAATAAAGGGATCAAAGCAGCAAAAGGATAAAACAGTTATAAATATGTACACACCCAACATCGGAGCACCTAAATACATAAAGCAAATATTAATGAACATAAAGGGAGAAATTGAAGGTAATACAACAATAGTAGGGAACTTTAACACCCCACTTACATCAATGGATAGATCATCCAGGCAGAAAATCAATAAGGGGACAGCGTCTTTGAATGACACATTAGACCAGATGGGCATAATACACATATATAGAATATTTCAGCCACAAACAACAGAAAGCACATTAGGTCACAAAAAAAACCTCAATAAATTTAAGACTGAAATCATACCATGCATATTTATGACCACAATGATATAAAACAAAAAATAAATCACAGGAAAAAAAATTGAAAAACACACAAATGCATGGGGGCTAAATAACAAGATGCTAAATGACCGATGGTTTAACAAAGCCATCAAAGAAGAAATTAAAAAAAAATAGGTGGAAGCAAATCAAAATGAAAACAACAGTCTAAAAGCTCTGGGTAGTAGCAAAAGCAGATCTAAAGGCACAGACGCATGCCTACCTCAAGAAACAAGGAAAAGCTCGAATACACAACCTAACCTTTTACCTAAAGGAACTAGAAAAAGAACAAACAAAACCTACATGAGTACAAGGAAGGAAATAATAAAGATCACAGCAGAAATAAATAACATAGAGGAAGAAAGAAAGAAGGAAAGAAGGAGAAAGAAAGAAAGAAAGAAAGAAAGAAAGAAAGAAAGAAAGAAAGAAAGAAAAGAGGGACGGAGGGAAGGCAGGAAGGAAGGAAGGAAGAAAAAAGAAAATCAATGAAACCAACAGCTGGTTGTTTGAAAAATAAACAACAGCGATTAACCCTTATCCAGACTCACAATAAAAAAATAAATAAATAAAGACCCAAATAAATAAAGTCAGAAAGAAGAGAGAAGTAGCAACTGGCACCAGAGAAAACAAAGGATTATAAGAGAATGCTACTAAAAATTATATGCCCACAAATTGGACAACCTGGAAGAAATGGATAACTTCCTAGAAGCATACAAATTTTCAAATGCATCAGAAAGCAATAGAAAATCTGGACAGATTACTAGTAATGAAATTAAATCAGCAATCAAAAAACTACCAAAAAATAAATAAATAAACAAAAGTCCAGGGATGGGTTCACAGGTGAATTCCACCAAACAGTTAAGGAAGAGTTAATACCTATTCTTCCCAAATTAGTCTAAAAAATAGAAAGGGAAGGAAGGCTTCCAAATATATTCTACAAGGCCAGCATTACTCTAATACTGAAACCAGAAAAGACACCACAAAAAAAGAAAACTACAGGCCAATATTCTTACAACAAAAATCCTCAACAAAATATTAGCAAGCCACATTCATCAATACATTAAAAGGATGATTTGTCATAATCAAGTGGTATTTATTCTGGAGATTCAAGGATGGTTCAATATTCACAAATCAATGTGATATAGCACATCAGTAAAACAAAGGATAAAAATCACATGGCATCTCAGTAAATGCAGGAAAAGCATGTGACAAAATTCAACACACATTCATGACAAAAATTCTCAATAAAGTGGGTTTAGAAGGAACACACTTCAACATAATAAAAGCCACATATGAAAAACCCACAGCTAACATCTTATTTAATGGAGAAAAACTGAGGACTTTTCCTCTATGATAAGGAACAAGACAAGGATGTCCACTCTCACCACATTTATTAAACATAATACTGGAAGTCCTAGCCTCAGCAATCAGACAAGGAAAAGAAGTTAGATGCATCCATAATGGTAAAGAAGAAGTTAAATTGCCACTATTTGCAGATGACATGATACCATATACAGAAAACCTTAAATTCTCGACCCAAACCTACTAGAAGTAACACACGAATTTACTCTGAAAACTCTAAAACATTAATGAAAGAAACTGAAGGTGACACAAATGGAAAGATATTCCATGCTTGTGTATTAGAAGAGCAGATACTGTTAAAATGTCTAAATTACCCAAAGTAATCTACAGATTCAATGCAATCCCTATCAAAATACCAACAGCATGTCCCATAAACCTAGAACAAATGATACTAAAATTTGTATGGAAACACACAACACTCCAAGTAACCAAAGCAATCTTGAAAAAGAAAAACAAAACTGGAGGTATCACAATTCCAGATTCCAAGATATATTACAAAGTGAAAGCAATCAAAACAGTATGGTACTGGCATAAAAACAGACATCTAGATCAATGGAACAGAATAGAAAAGTCCAGAAATAAACCCATGCTTACATGGTTAATTAATCTATGACAAAGAAGGCAATGATATACAATGAGGAAAAGACAGACTCTTCAATAAATGGTGCTTGGAAAACTGGACAGCTACATGCAAAAGAATGAAACTGGGCCACTTTGTAACATCATGCACAAAAATACAGTCAAAACAGATTAAAGACTTCACTATGAGACTTCAAATCATAAAAATCCTAGAACCCAGGCAGTATTTTTCTGGCATTGGTTGTAACAACATTTTCCTAGATATGTCTTCTAAGGTAAGGAAAACAAAAGCCAAATTAAATTGTTGGGACTACACCAAAATAAAAAGCTTCTTCACAGCAAAGGAAGCCATCAATGAAACAAAAAGACAACTTACTTAAAGGGAGAAAATAAGTGCAAGTGATATATTTGATAAAGGGTCAATATCCAAAATAAATAAAGAACTTACACAACCCAATACCCACCCCCCAACTAATCTGATTAAAAAATGGACATAGGACCAAAATAGACATTTTTCCAAAGAAGACATCCAGATGGCCAACAGATACATGATGAGATGCTCAACATCTCTCATCATCAGGGAAATGCAAATCAAAACTACAATGAGATATTACCTCACACCTGTCAGAATGGCAAAATCAAAAAGACAAGAAATAACAAGTGTTGTGAAGGATGTGGAGGAAAAAAAAATACACACTGCTGGTGGGATGTGAACTGGTACAGCTACTGTGGAAAACAGTATGAAGTTTCCTCAAAATTTAAAAATAGAAATACCATATGTCCAGTAATTCTTCTAATGGGTATTTGTCCAAAGGAAAAATACTAATTCAAAAGGATATATGAACTTCTGTATCTATTGCAGCATTCTTTATAATATGTAGGATATGGAAGCAACCTAAATACATATATAGACACACACACACACGCACACACACGCACACACACACACACACACACACACCAGAATACTACACATCTTTAAAAAGGATGAGATTATGCCATTAGTGCAAAAAGTTAGATACAGACCAATGCCATATGATTTCACACATGTGTGGATTCTAAAACGAAACAAAACACGTGAAAAAATATCAGAATCAGACCTATAAACACAGAGAACAAACTGATGGTTGCCAGCAGGGTTTGGGTAAAAGGGAGGAAGGGGTGTAGGAGATATAGGCCTCCAGTCATGAAATGAATAAATCATGGGAATCAAAGGCCCAATTTAAGGAATAGAGTCAATGATACTATGACAGTGATGTAACAGGACTGATGGTAGCTATACTTGTGGCGAGCACAGCATAATACTTAAAACTTGCCAAACCACTATACTGTACCCCTGAAACTAACATGACACTGGGGGTCAAGTACACAAACAAAACAAAACAAAACAAAAACCTACATTGTAAACAACATTATTTACTCTTTAAATTTCCTGGAGCTTAGAGAAGAATGAAAGTAAAAATCTATGTCAACAGAACCTCCCAGTAACCCTAGGATTTTGAAATGTGTGAAGGAAAACAAGGAAATATTAGGATTTAACACCTAGCAGTTGAAAGAGAGATGGCTGCAGGGAACAATATCATATTCAGTATTGCCTCTTGGGAGCAATTATTAGCAATGGAGTAGAACAACAAGTCCAATAAAGAATGGGGAATGGTGTATGATGCTGAGTTCACAGAACTCTTAAGTGCCTCACAAGAGCTGGCACCTCAAACGGAGAAGCCAGCAGAAATTGAGGAACCCCTCCAGGACCAGGTGTTCCCTTGAGCCTCCTTTTCTGAGCATCAGACTATGCACAGGGCCAGACTTAGATTAGAACTGTCTTGAATTGCTCCATCCAAGTTCCTAAGACAGAGAACACAACTGGCCCAGCTCAGATGAGGTGTCCGCCTCCGACCAAATCTACCCGTCCTAGTCTTCTTGGGCCAGTGGAACAGAACACCACAGACTGGAAAGCGTACACAAAAGACATTTCATTCTCACAGGTGAGGAGGCTGCAAGCCCAAGGTCAGAGTGCCAGCACAGTGGGGTTCTGGTGAATCTCCTCCTGGCTTACAGATTGCCTTCTCCTCGCCTGTGTCCACTCATGGTGGAAAGAGAGAGATCGTCTCTCTCGCATCTCTAATCTCATTTACAAGGGCTCCACTCTCATGACTCATCACTTTCCACAAGCCCCACTTCCAAATACCATCCCAGTGGGGATTGGGCCTCAACATATGCCTTTTTGGGGGACATGAACACTGAGTCTTGAGCATAGCTTGAGCAAGGGGTTCAAAGTGACATGGTTACACATGTGGCTGTTGGAGCCACACATTCAGCAGAGTGTCAGAAAGGGTACTTAGACCTTCTCAGAGAAAGGGTTTTGTGGGGGCACAACAGAGCCCCCCCCCAGCAAAAACTTTTGCACATCACAGCAAAGACAGTATGAATTTTGGTTTCCTCCAGCCTGCCACCTCATTTGTGGGGGGTTTCCTACACTTCTCTAGGCTCATTGAATCCCTTCCTTCTATTTATTTATTTTTGTCACTTAGCATGTTGTTAGTTTTGTCTTCCAACTAAAGTTTAAGCTAGTTTAAAGAGCATAACCTTATGTATGACAGGTACTCAGTTTTTTGTTGATCATAAAAAGAAGAAATATAGTCTGAACAGCTTTGAAGTATGAGTACGTGGTTTTGGGTCCTCTTCTCATCTCTGTGCCTAATTAGTAGGTTGACATTGAGTTATTTCGCCTCTTTGTGTTTCCTGTTGCTCATCTGCTTAACATATGATATTACCAATTTCAGTGAATATCATACGTGCACTCCCAGGACCCATCCCTTCTTCAGATGAGAGCAGCCTTACTGCCATCACGAAACAACTCCTTTCAGATGCTCAGGAATGTCCTCTCAGGGAGGCACGATATGTGGGCCTTGTTGATCAGCATACATCATCATATGGCACAGTGATCTGTTCCAAGATTAAGAAGGACCAAGCCACGCTAAGGAAAGTCAATCGTGGGCTATCTGCTAAAACCAATGAAATGAGAAAAGAGCTCTCTTGTTGCTAGACTCGAAATAAGGAGGATGAAACCTGGAACACCTGTATTCTCAAGTAGATGGAGCCTGCCTGAGTGAAGACATAACAGAAAAAATCCTACCTGTGCAATAGGTATGAAGCCCAGATGCCCCACTTTGAGCCAGGAAGCCTCCCAACTCCCAAAGCCAACACTATCTGATCGTTATTCAGTCATTTGAGCCTCTATCAATGTCCCCTTACCCCCCACCCCAAGTTTTTTAAACTTAAACTAGTTTCAGTAAGTTTTAGGTCATAATTAAAAGTCCTCTGAAAGGACTGTGAATTGGTAGAACACTTTTAAGAAATCAAGAGCCTTTATTATGTTCATATATATATATTTTCCACATTTGGAAATCTGTCTTAAGAGAATCATCCTAAATGCAGAAAGAGTTTTATGACAAAGAAGACAGCAAGCTCCTTGATACCAATTTTTTTCTTCTGGGTTTTTTTTTTTTATGTTTATTTATTTTGAAAGACAGAGTACACGAGCAGGGGAAGGGACAGAAAGAGAGGAGAGAGAAAATTCCAAGCAGGCTCTGCACTGTCAGCACAGAGCCTGATATGGGGCTTGATCTCACGAACAGTGAGATCATGACCTGAGCTGAAACCAAGAGTCAGACCCTTAACTGACTGAGCCACCCAGGTGGCCCCCAGTGTTTGTTTCTTATTAATCATTGTGTACATAGCAGCTAGCAAAAGGCTTAGTATAATTAATATACTTAATATAAATTACTACATCAACCAACCACTTACATAGTATTAACCAAAATTGTTTATTATAACTTAATCTAAATGTACAGATCTTTAGGGAAATGGTTGATTTTCATTTATATACTTTATGGTAGATTATACAGTCATTAAGATATTATAAATCATTTGTAATACCATGGAAAGCTAAATATGATACAACATTAAGGGAAATAAATTGAGAAGCTTGCATATAAAGCACAATTGTATCTATTTTATCAAAGACATATTCCAGAACGATATTCCAAAATGACAGAGCAAGAGGGTACATATTATTTCCTTTCTCCCACTTCTTTATAATTATGAAAATGTATTAACATATTGATATATTAATGTCTTAATATTGCAAGAGAATAGGCACCTAAAATACCCAATTTCAACTATTTGTTCCTGATCTTTTCAATGCTATCATTCTTTAATTCCAAGAACCACTAAATTACTGGTGGTTTTCAGAAATCCCACTGTTTTTGCAGGTAGTGAAAATTTGGTACTAAAATTCAAGGACAAAGCCAGGAGAGCTATTAAATCACAAAGTACTTGTATTTTATTTGTTGCTGTTTTTTAATGGTTGTTTCGGATTCTTTCCTATGCTTGTGAAACCAAACAGAAATAGAGAATGTTTCAGAGACACAGAAGAGCGTCCCGTGCTTTCTTGCATGTGCTCCTTTTATTTATCCAATTATCAAGAATAACATCAATAACATCAAGAATGTAGGGGCGCCTGGGTGGCTCAGAAGAATGTCCATCATCGTCGTGTTCTCTGCCTAACTGTTCCCTCGGCACTGGCCCAGCCCCTCCCTCTGAGTGTCCCAACTTTCTTTCCTGTTTCCTCTTTCTTTCTTGCCTATTTCTTCCCTGTTTCCTCACTCAGCCTTATCTTCCCTGTCGAACACCCACCGCATTGACCCCTTGCTTCCCTGACCTCATGCTAAACGTCCGATCTATGACACATCCAGAGTAAACTTACTCAGTCCCCATCCTGAGGTCTTCTGCCCTCTTGCCCTTGGAATACTCTTTCTCTGCCTAAGTTGGCCAGCTGAAATTCCTACTTATTCTTCTATTTCCAAGTAGGATGTCTCTTCCTTAAGCCCTAATGTGGGTCAGGCACCCTTACCGTAGCTTTCCACAGGCCCCTTGGTCTCCGTGTCCAAAGCACTGACTGCATTCACTGGTATGTGTTTGAGGGCTCTCCCATGAAAATGCAACCCATGTGACCACAGATGTCATCTGTCTAGTCCATCTCGTATGTCATCACAGCTCTTAGTGTAGAGCATGGCACATATTAGTGACAGCATTTAGTACAATTAGAAAGAATGGATGGATGGCACACACGTGTTTAACAGCATAGCCATTACTGGAAGATCCATAATCTGGACTCCCAGCTCACCTGCACTCACTGTGGCATTCTGTCTCCCTTGATTCCTTCCTCGGGTGAGTGGTTTTCACCTTTTCAAAGTGTATGATATAATATTATGCCATTTTATTTTACCATGGACCTCTGGGATAGGTTTTCATTTGTTTCTCTGTTTTAAAAACATTTTGTTTATGTTTATTTATTTTTGATAGAGAGAGAGAGACAGAGCATGAGCATGGGAGGAGCGGAGAGAGAGGGAGACACAGAATCTGAAGCAGGCTCCAGGCTCTGAGCTGTCAGCACAGAGACCGACGTGGGGGCTCAAACTCATGAACCGCGAGATCATGACCTGAGCCGAAGTCGGACGCTTAACCGACTGAGCCGCCCAGGCGCCCCTTCATTTGTTTCTGTAAGTGGAAAAGAGCACAGGGTAGAAAGAAAAGGACAAAAGTGAAAGGAGAGAAAACAAACAGTATGCTCAAAAGGAGCCTGCCTTTGGAAAAATCAGTATTTGTTGCTCATACCTCTACAGTAGACGACTACAGAAAAAAAAAAAAAACAACCTTAAATTAAAAAACTTGAAATAAAAAAACATACTTATTAATGGTTTAAAATCCTTTGATCAGAAGTTGCAGAGAGGAATTTGCAAACATGTTTTGTTTTAAAGTCCTTTTTGTTATGATGTCAGCAAATTGTAGCCATTTATAATCTTTTATGGAAAGTCACTAATATTCAGACACTAAAAACAAACAGACACAAAAAAAAAAAAAACAGAAAAAAAAAAAAAAACCAACCCGGAGCTCATTCAGGCTCCGGTGCCCTTCAAATACAGGGGTGATAAAGTAACAGTTTATAGATTGAGGAGCTGGCTGTCTTGAAAATTGACAAGGGATTTATGAAAAACAGCGGAAAACAACTGATATGAATAACCTCTATAATGATCCAGCATTAAATTATAACAGATGCTAACTCCCCATGAAATTAGAGACTAAAAATAGGAAAGACAAAGTAACCTTGAAAGAATTTAAGAAAAACTGGCAATCTTCAGACTCCATAATTACGAAAAAAATCAGTTATACTTTAATCCAATGCGAGTTTAATTTTACAAAAGATTTGGTTACCTCACTGAATACATTATTTTAAAACTTTATAGGAGATGTTTGGCTGGATCTATGCTATAGTATTTGTATTTTAGGACAAGGAAAAACATACAAACTGCAAGATATGATGAAACGATTCCATTTACCATTTGGTTTTCAAACAAATTTAAGCAAATAATGAGAAATTTTACCGTAGGGATCTCTGGTGAGTAGTTAGGAGGCTGAACTGAGAAAATCAAATGGTCTGTAATTGGGTCATGACCCTATAAGCTCTTGCCTCACTGCAGGAAGCAAAACAAGTTTCAGATCAATATTTACACACAGAAAAAAACGTCCTAAATATTTGGGATTTTTTGCAACGGTTAATTTGACCACACAATGCATTTTTTTATGTTCTGTAATCCTAGAAGGAAAATGTATGAATCCTCAGATACTTTTAAAGAAACATATCAAATTAAAAACAATCTTTATCTTAAATGACTGATTCTTATTGTATAGATTTCCTAGTGTGTTCACTGCCGATAAATTCATACATTGAGCTCTTCTCATCATAGACAGCAAGATGGTGAATCAAGAACTCAAGGAAACTCTCTGAAGACAGATTCTAGGAAGAAATGAATCATCTCAAGTAACTGGCCAGGACACCATGTAGTTTGAAAATCACCAGTTTTAGAGTCCTGCGAAAACCACCTCATCACTGAAATTAAAGACTGTTTTCAAATATATTATTTTTAGAAGAATCCAGAACTACCTAAGAACATTTTTATAACAGACTATATCTGTGGCCAAACTTATCTAGTCATATCTGGCCCTTTGATGAGCCAGTTAACAGATATTCATAAGGCACTATGATGTGTTAGGTATTTTTTAAGGCTAGAAACAGAAACATAAGACATAGCTTCTGCTCTCAAGGAATGTATAGTTTCGTTGGGTGAAAAAGAACACATAAAAAGCTACATAAAGTTTTAAGTTTAATAATAATATAATGATAACAATTGTGAATTTTCCTGTTACAAATAACACAACAACTAACTCCATGTAAACAACAGCACTGATGCTGTTACGTAACTACAAGAGCGTAAGGCTTGAGTGCTACAGTGGCCTAATAATAGAAACGAAGACATGTTCTCTTTGCTTCTCTGTGTCTCACCTTCACCACGGTGTCACCTCATCCTGAGGTGGTCCTTCCTCATGGTGGCAAGAGGGCTGCCGCTCATTTGTATAGCACAATGACCAAAAGAAGAAACAGCAATGGCTTTTACTGGCTCTCCCAGAAGAATGAGGAACATTCTTCTGAACCAGCCACTTTGCCCAGAGTAATATCAGGCACTGACTGACTGTGTCATGAATTTCCTGGATTTATCTGTGGCAAGGGGGGTTGAAGTCAGCCTAGAGCTCAACGCACACCCTATCCCATGTCTCACTCTATCCCTAAACCACACGGGGATATTCAATGGAAAGGATGTGCAAGCAATAACCTTCCCCATGTCTGCTTCGGTTTCTCCAATTCTCCCCCTGACACGCACACACAAATTTATAAGCAGTTTTCAAAATCTCTACAACTACAGGAAAACACCGAACCCCTCCTAGAGGGTACCATGAAAAATTTTGTCAGTTGCATTCAGGTCAACGTGCAAGCTTTTCCTGCCATGCTATCGTCTTAACTGGACTGCGTGGAACTCTGTAGGGTCCAGTGATCTACGGCTAGCAGCTATCGTATCTATTCCCAATTCTCCAAATATATAACCGTGGGCGAGGTCAGTGAAAATTCTCATCTGAAAACGGAGAGAATGAGAAATAACCTATAATCGTTAATACTCCACAGCACAAAGTACATGTTGCTGTACTTTGGACTGTACTAGGATTCCCCTTTCTCTGAAACGGAGTCAGTCCTTTGACCCGCAGCAACAACAGCTGCCCAGGAGGCTGCGGTCCGGGAAAATCATCCTTGCCCACTGTCCTACATGACCACATCAGGGGACAATTCCCTCTGCAGGCAACGTACCACCCTACCAGCTCTGTGCAATCATTTCTAGTGTTCGAAGATTGGTTAGGTGGAGATGAAGGGCCAACTCTGAGGTTTCTTTGGTAATCTGACTCACTTTAAAATGTCGTTAGCTTTGGTTTCGTTGCTTCTGATAAATTCCGCGGTCTGGTCTCCAGAGGCACAGAGGGCGTCTGGGTCTCGTCTGCGAGCCTATGAATTTCCGTCCTCCGTACCGATGCTCTGTAGTAACAGGACCTGTGTGCAGCCAACTCTCCCTGAATGTACATACGATAGACTTTCACTTCGTCCTGACATGTGGCTTGGAATACGCAGAAAAGCCGCCTCTCGTGGGGAGGTGCAGGTAATGTGGCCTTGCCTCCACGCCGTGGCCCCTCGCCCCCCAGGCACATCTCCAGGGGGAGACTCAGTTCCACGTTTATCAGTCAAACAATGCTTACTAAAGAGACCTCAGAGACACCTGGGATACCAGGCTTGTCTTTCACCCCCATACGTTCTTTTTGTCAAATCCCACCTCTTTGCCCCTTGCTCTCGCCTGCGGTAAAGTATTTAGCTTTTACAACTCTGCCAGATTTCAAATTACAAACATTTTTGGCACTAATATGACTGTTTGCAAGCGGAGAATGCTTGTTTTAGCACAACTATGTACTTTTTTTCCCTCTGTGCCTTTCAATGGGCCTGTTTTAGATTAATCCTCTTTCTTTCTTCAGTCTTCTTAGTGAAAGTCAAAAAAAGTAACCAACACTCCAAAGTGTGGAGGTTTTCCTATCAATTCTCTTAATGCTATAGTGAAAGCACACGATCGTGGCTCCAAATCCAATGGTCCCATTGGCCAATGCTTGTTTTCCTCCCCCACGAGAAAGTTCTAGATTCCCGCGCCCTTCCACCTACTTCTCCAAGAAGAGTAAATCCTCACATTCGAGTTTATTTACATGGAAGAGTGTCCCATTTCTGACCTCACCCTTAGCTGTTTTATAGAGCTTTTCTTGGGGAAGGGATAACACAAAAAAGAGAAAGTGTTTCAAAACCCTATCCCTAAGAGGAACATGTAGAACTTGTACCCAAGATGATGGATGTGTGAGAAAATAGCTGAGAGTAACACAGCCTGACTATCCACCGTTAGTGCTAAGTCCTTCTATCTTGGGAAAAGAGAAGAATGTAGGCAAGAATCAAAAAGTGAGTGACATTTGGGGTGGGAGTGTCTTCACTAATCTTTCTACGTTTAGGACACCTGAAAATGGAGATCTTGTGCTAATGTTCATAGGAATTCCCCGGGAAAACAACAAAATCCCAGGGTAAAAAGGGTTTGGAACATTTAGGCTGATGAGCCTGGGACAGCTGCCTAGAATTCCCCAGTGCTCCGGTAGGACTGAAGCTCTAATGTTCTCAAAGTGGCATGAAATAGAGAATCACACAGGCCTCCTGGAGGATGACAAAGGAGAGGTCAGAAAATTCTAGCTTGCATGGATGATTACCTAGACGGGGTGAATTCCCTTGGAAAGCAGGTGAAATGCCAGATTTAAAAAAAAAAAAAAAAAGGCAATTTAGCTTTTTGTGGGGAGGGGAAGGAGGGACAATTTGAGATTAAGTTTCTAATTCTTTGCCTGAGTAAAGTCTCTTAACAAACTTAAATCTGGGCGTAATCAAGTTAAAATTCCTGAAAGCTGAGTTTGTAGACAGAGATCTGTACCAGCTATAAAATAGTCACCTAAGAAAAAGGATTAGAGATGAAAGTTAAGGTGTGTTTAATTGTGAGCAAATACCCATGCTGGCTGGAACAGAGTATTTATGTTGACAAATTGTAGGAATTTATGCTAGAAATAGGTTCTAACTAGGCTGGAGGCTCCTAAAAAAGACTAGTCTAGACGGAATGGATTGGGGTAGGGATATATTCAAACATGGTAACCAGGTACGGGAAGATGAAAAATCATTGTATGCAGGGTCTCCGGTTTGTGAGATTTTACACATTTGAGGTTTGTAATGAGACCATTTATTTTCATGACACATGTAGGCAACAGGTACTACCTTTGTCTTTAGCTAAGGAAAATGCAGCTCAGGGGAACCTGAAAGAGACAAGATCACTCACCTGGAATCACAAAGCTAGTGGCAAAAATTTCTGGGAGCAGAAACACTCACCTTAGATACCAGGTAGAGCAGCCTTCCCATCAGAACTAACGGCCTATCTGGTTCCCTGTCCTCAGCATCCCTCTAACTCAAGGACGTGGTTAAAGTCAAATTAGTGATGTTTATTTTATGATCTTTGGAACTCCCTATTTCTTCCAAAGGACATCTTGTGAATTTCCCCTTCTGTGCCTCAGTTTCCCATAATTGACTTATTAACTCCTATTGCCAGACCTTTCTATGATTTCTATTATTTGGAAATCTCCAGTTTCCTTTTGCTTACACCAAGGTCTTTACTTTTTCTTCTGTACTAAGGTAGGGCGGTTATACATTTCTTATCTGCAAAATTAGAAAAGGACAAAGCAGAGAAACATTCAGGAAATAACATGGCTTCCAACTGGGATGGGTTTGAATTCCTTTTCTACTACTTAACCGCTGTCTGAGAAGCATAATATATTTAGATTCTAATTGTCTTTCTCTGGAAAGTTGCCTGCCTTCCTTCTCACTACCTCTCTTCCACTAGAGGCTGCTGTTATATCTCATCCATGATGACTCTTGGAAACGCAAGCCGTTCAAACTATGCATCCTGAGTAAAAGAAGCCTGGAAGACAGTTAATTACACCATGACACTTAAGATATCAAGATAATCGACTTGTCTCTTTTTTTAATACCAAAACTGTATGTCCTTGTGGCTCCCAGTATTTTCATCTCTGTACTGCAATGTGCTTTCCCTTGACACAGATCTCTTCTATTAGTTTTTGTCCCAGATTCCCCTTTGCCCATTAGAACCCCAAGGAATCCAATGGTACACAAAGTCCCTGAGATCCTTACTATCACAACTCAGCACTAGAGCCAAACCTGGCCGGCCCGAGAGATTTGGTTTCCCCTGGAACCAGTGAGTGGAAATAAGATGAGGGAAAGGATATTATACAGATAGGATGACTGCAGGAGAGCAGATTTGGGGGCTGGGAGGTGGGCTGAGAAGCCGTTAATATGCTTGTTCTACATTTGAAAAAAAAGTTGAGGGGCGCCTGGGTGGCGCAGTCGGTTGAGCGTCCGACTTCAGCCAGGTCACGATCTCGCGGTCCGTGAGTTCGAGCCCCGCGTCGGGCTCTGGGCTGATGGCTCGGAGCCTGGAGCCTGTTTCCGATTCTGTGTCTCCCTCTCTCTCTGCCCCTCCCCCGTTCATGCTCTCTCTCTGTCCCAAAAATAAAAAAAATAAAATAAAAAAAAAATTAAAAAAAAAATAAAAAAAAATAAAAAAAAAAGAAAAAAAAGTTGAAAACGGACAAGAAGCTGCACTGGGCGGAGAGGGGAAGACTAAGGATACCTGTTTCTCGGCTCACCTCCTGCTGTTGAAGTACGTGGCACGCGGGGGAAGGAGAACCAGGCACTCGAATTGAATGGAAATGGCAAATAAATCCAGGAAAAATGAAATAAAAAGTAAAAAAAAAAAGAAAACATAAATCAGATATAAATATACATAGTTTTTAAAAACCAATGTCCACTACAACATTCCACAACCTGTTTCACGGTGAAGTCCTTCTCCAACGTCAACCCTGTGGCAAATTCCAACACTGGCAGCAAACAGAGTGTCAGGAAGCAAATAAGTAAAAAGGAATAAACAACCTAATGCAATTGCTATGCCACGTTTGGAAAGGTCTCATCACTGCTCTTAGGCGGTGACAACGATCTTCCTCTGGTAAGTTCTCAACATACAGTAACACGCCAAGCCAGTGATCTGGTGGGCCTTCCAGAGTTTCTGTATGTTGAATATAGCAAGTCTTAAATGTCTGGCACTTAGTGTTGGGTCCCACTCATATCCAGCATCATTAGACCTGAAAATATGGAAATGACACAAACCCTACTATCAAAGAAGCAAGTAACAAAGGCAAAATGTCAGATAAAAGGGCTGTGAGTTATTACAAATTAGATGGTAGGTTATAAGAGTCTCTAACCTTGGAGAACAATGGAAGAGATAAATATTTGTCAAGAAAGGCATGACTCCGGTCTTCCATACCCTAAGTAGGGTTTTACCTTAATGCTGATTAGGGATTTACTAAATGCTGATTACCTTAATGTCCATGACAAACCCAGAAAAGTTGTTTAAAATACCTACCTAAGACCTGGCATATCGGAAGCACCCTAGGCTCGTTATCTATCATGGGTAATGGCAGTGGTAGCAGCAACAGCATATCTGCTTTCAGCTACTTAGAGAAATGGTCATTAGGAGAAATATGATTTGAATAGCTCCAGGGAGCTACATAAACCTTCCAGAGAAAGCCTAGTGAGGAGATGAACACAGGTGTGATGAGAAGGCAAGCTGCAGGTTAGGGTGAGTAGAAATGAGGTTTGGGCTCTCCTCCTTCCATGAGCTCTCCACTGGACAATGAGTTATGGGGAACCCAGCATTCTGTAAAAGCCACTGTGAGAGTGAAGTTTGTAAAATATTCCATAATTGTACAATACACCACTAAGTGTACGGATCAAAGTTAACTAGTTCCCCAAAGATCTGTACATTTAGGTTATTTAAGTTACAATAAACAATTTTGTGCAATAGTAATCGGTTGACTGATTAAAAAAATGACTTACGTTAAACACTGCACAAAAGTGCTGTGTATACAAAGACTAAGAAGAAACAAAAGTTGATTTCAAAGAGTTTGCCATCTTTGTTGTTGTAAAGGCTTTTCCATGTTTAGGATGACTTCCTTAGGATGGATTTCTAAACGTGCAAAAGATAAGTACGAACGTATTAAAGGCTGTCGATATCTTAAAAGGGTCTCTCAATTAACAATAACTTCAGAAATATGTGAAAGAAATCTATCCTTCGGCCACGATTCAATCCAGACTCTTAATTCAATTAACATTTTGAACATCTAGTCCATACTGTATGTGAGGTTCTGGATAATAAAATAAGAATCTAAAATTTAACACAACACTATCTTTGTTTAATCTAGTGGGGAAAAATTATATGGAAACTATTACTTAGTGCCACAGTGGAGCTATTTAGTGCCATGGGAACCAGAACAGATGATGAATTCTGTCTGACAGGTCATGGTTCATAAAGCCTATGGTATTTTGAGTTTGGTCTCTAGGGATGAAAGGGGGTTTTTGAGTTGGCACGGGGAAAAGAATTTCAGGAGAGGGTAGGTAAAATCCGTGAAGTCCAAACTGTGAAAGTTTATGGCATCTTTAAGAGAACTGGGAGTTGCCTGTTCTGGCCAGAGTTCAGGAGGAGGAAAGAACAAGAAGACAATGAAACTAAAAGGTGTGCAGGGTCAGATCAGGGCCAAGGGCATAAAAACACTAGGGCAGTTGGCCTTATAAAGAATTTTAAGACAGTGGGCTGATATAATCACAAGTGAACTTAGTAGATAATGCTACTTTCAGTGTTGAGGATGGATTAGAAAGGTAGGAGATAGCTGAAGCAGTTAAGGATTATTATAATGGGCTGAGCCTGAGGGATGAGGCTTGGAGCTCAGGAGAAATCAGAGGAGAAGTAGTACCTAGTGAGCCCGAGATAATTTCTGAGGTAAATCACTAGACTTGGGGGACAGGTGAACGTCCTGCCTAGAGAAGGAGCCACAGCCACTCTCTCTTTTATTTGGAATCCCAAGTAGACACAGGTACACCAATTACCTTGTTAAGAAAATTACAACAGTAGAAGTAGTTTTCCACAAGAGGGAAATAAGGAATGATGAGTTCCGATTTGGACCGGTTGGTTCTGAGATGTAAGCAGACATGACATAAGGAGAATTCAAACGGAAATTATGATTGTGGAAGAGATGAGAGAAAGGACGGACTTGAGATACACATTTTCTAGCCGTTGAGGTAGAAGTGATCGTTGAAGTTGTTAAAATAAATTGGGACCATTCGGTGAAAGCATGTAGTGTCAGAAAAGAAATCTGAAGTCAGAATCTTGGGAACCTCTCATCTTTAAGGGGCTGAATGGATGAAAAGGAGGCAATATGCTTTTATCTAGTTTATGGGGAAAATCATACTACAGTCTCAGAGTTGTCCAAATCTCCTCTTAGGATGGAAACTTCCAACATTACTCTAAGACAGCTTTCAGTAATAGTTGTATATATATAAAAAAAAGAAAAATCTGAGGGGCGCCTGGGTGGCTCAGTCGGTTAAGCATCCAACTTTGGCTCAGGTCATGATCTCATGGTTTGTGAGTTCAAGCCTTGCATCAGGCTCTGTGCTGACAGCTCAGATTCTGGAGCCTGCTTCAGATTCTGTGTCTCCCTCTCTCTGCCACTCCCTTTCTCACTCTCTCTCTCTCTCTCTCTCTCTCTCTCTCTCAAAGTAAACAGTAAAAAAATGTAAAAATTCAGATTTTTTTTTTAGTGTAACAAATCCTGAATTTTGGATGTAATGGGAAAACTCCCATGACTGACATGAATTGGAAGGTCTTCTTGTTAGAGATGAGAGGGTTTGGGTTGAGAAGAACAATTCTTTCAGGAGCACCTGTCCATGATGAAAGTCTAAAACCCTGTGTCAGCACAGCCTCTCATAGGATCTGATTAGACTCCCACCCCAAAAGACAGGGTGCTTGTCAGGAAGGATTCGGAGGAAGCTTGGCTCCAAGGTGTTTATCTTTGCTGTGTGATGAATACTCTCCTTGAATATGTTTCCCTTCCAGACTAGTTGGACGGCATCCATCAACCTAAAGATTGGTGGCTATGGACAATCCCTTGGTATCCTTCTCTATCATATTCCCAAGTTTCCTTCGTGAGCATATCTTGATATTGACTCCTTAGGATGACATCCCTCCTTTCATTTCTTGCGTGGAGGCACGGTGGGAGACAGGGATACAGATTATAACTAGTTTAAATAAAACTCTATGTCTGCTTATTATACCCTCATTACTCTTCAGCTCATTCAACTTTCCACCCGGAAAGTTGGACAGCAGTTAGAGACAGAAGAGTCAAAAACTGGAGAGATCAGAAAATTCCGTGGAATCCAAGGACTACCATATCCAGAAAGGTCTTTGATCTCAGATGTGAGGTAAGGTTAAACAATGGCATCAGCATAGCGGATAAGTAGACTGGCTATGACTACAAATTCTTCACCACTCCATTCATTAAGACAGGGGGTCTAATTCCCTTCCCCTGGGATCCACACTGGCTTTCGTCACTTTGTTTGACCAATAGAATACAGTGGATAAAAAGCCAGATCCTAAGAAGACTTGTGGCTTCTACCCAGGACTCTTGAAACACTCATTTCATCTGTGAGAAGGACGACGGGGAGAGATTCACGGGAAAAGAAATAGCACCTCTGCAAACTGTCTTGGCTGAAGACCGAGCCAGCAGCCAGCACCAACTTGCCAGCCACGTGGCAGAGCCGCGTTGGAAGGGGATCCTTCCTGCCCAGAAGCCTCTACAGGCAATGCTGTGTGGCACAGAGACAGACATGCAGTCACCTAAGATCCCTGCCCCAAGGGCACATTTCTGAGCAACATAAACTATATTTCTTGATTTAGATTACCGAATTCGGTGATGGTTTGTCACACAGCAGAACATAATCAAATATTTGGTCAAATTATTTCCAATTGCACAATGATCCTTCTAAAGGGTGAGAAGCTCAGGGTTACAATTAAAACTTTCCCAGACACTTTCATTAACTCACGAGAGATTCCCCTAAAGCTCACGAAACAAAGCCAACAGCAGCAACAACAACAACACTGTCCCCGAGATCGTGCTCTATCTGATGGTACAGTGAGAACCCAAGAGCAAAGACGTAAGGGATGAAATGCATTCTACCCCTCCTTCCAGATAGTTTTCTGGTTGTTTTCTCTGAGTGTACATATTGATGGAGGACAAATCGAGGGAGGTGCTGGGGATCACTGTTGTGTGTTCTTCTCGTAAGAAAGGGCAGTGGGAGGAAAAACTGTTCAGTGGTGAGGGCCAAATAGATCTAAAGCAAATCCCTGTAGGTCAAGTGAAATTTCACTGCTGAATAATTTCCCAAGCTCATCTGCAAGGAATACTTACAGGGAAATGTTTTATCTTAAGGACCAACTCAAATGTCACAGGCATGCCTAATGAAGTTAGACAAAAGCAAGCATTTTTTTTTTCTATGAAAATATTTCCAGAAAATAAATGCGATGAAGACACACCATGAATGTCACTCGCAGATATTTGAAAGAACGATTTAATTGTCCTGGCAAAGTTACTCATTATGTTTTTGGGCTTGACATCATTACAGTTCTCTGTTTACTGTATTATGCGTGAAACCGCATGGTAACAGAAGTTATTTTAGAAACCGAAATGCTTCATAGAAAAATAAATGAATATCACTTGGAGGCACATTAAAAGTCATCATTAAAGAGTCTAGAGCAAAGCCAAGAGTTTATCATATAAAAAAAATTATTCTCAATTTAAGACATGCCATTATAAGAATCAAGTCACACGGAACTAGGGAGCACAAAAGTGGTTTCTTCTACTAATTAATAAAGAAATATCTCTAAGACACCAATCTAGCACACAGGGCCTGACGCCTATTAAAGACACATGATACACAACAGAGCAGAGGTATTTGTAATACATTTTCATACAAAGGCAGGCATCCTGTGAGCATTTGGTAAATAGTAATTAGATTGAAATATATGCTTCCAATACTGACAGGGACAGTTTCTCATCAATGCAATGCTTTGAGAAACTTTACGGCACAGAGTGCTCGTATGAACTTCCCATAGCAGTGAGCAGATAAGAATGTGTATATTTATGGTGCACGGTTGGGGAAAAGAGTAACATGACCAGTCATGTCAGGTTGGCACTATTTTAAGCACTAACTGGTATTAGTATGGAAATCTGGGAATGTGTATGATTTGGAATGCATATACACACACGATTTCTGATGTGAACATACGAAATATATAATATGTTCTGAGAACATTAAAAAAACACCTGAGAAAGGTGTTAAGGGGCCACGTTATACAATGCAGTCCCTACCAACTAGCAAAAATATTTTTAAGTCCCCTAAACACTTTCACCAACTCTAACTTCGTGTTGGTCCTATCCAAATTTCCTATCCCAGTCTTCCTCTGTTCAAGATGATCTCAACCTTGGGCATTTCTCTGAACACAGGCATCCATCTGCCTGGATTAAATTCTTAGTATGCAGGAAAGTCAGTATGCCTTGTCAAACCTGCCAAGTTTACATTATGAGTAAGATACAGAAGTTACCAAATTGTTCTGAGACCTTCGATCTGATTTCCTTTATCTTTACTTTGCCTGGAGGTCTTTGGCTCCTGTCTGAACTTCCCGAAGCCCTGACCATATGGTCATTTGCTAATGTGGTTGATGTAATTTACATCCTGCTCAAAAATGACAAAATCCTGAGGCTTGATGCATGTTTATTTAAAACAAAAGACAACAGGAAGCTGGTCCTGCCACGTGCAGCCATCACAAAACATAATATAAAACAAAATTTCTAGATTGTCTTTGATTTTTAGGCTTCTTCTGAAAAGTTAATTTCAAAAATATTCTTGGTTCCTCTAATAAAGTAGGGACAATTTCACATCAGAGGTTAGGAACAGTACACTCTGAGCTGAGAGCCAGAATTAAAAGGGACCATGTATCACAAAGAAAAAAAAAAACATATGCTTACACATCAGTGTGGGAGAGAGTGGGGATAAAGCTTTCATCAGAAAGAAAGCAGAGAAAGGAGAGAGAACTGAAGGGAAGTTCCTGAGGTCGACAAAGCAGAAACGGGTAAGTGTGGAAATGAAAAACATTGCCAGGAAAGACATCTATTTTGTCAATTTTGGGAAAGTCAAGGGGGGGAAGGAACAGATGGCTTCTACGCCTTTGGACACTTCCAGCGCTAGGCTAGATGCTTTAAGTAGATGATGCCACCTTATCCAGAGTCTCAATAAGCCCTGTGAGGTCGATGCATTGAATACATGCTTGAGGTAAGCCGACCAAGATTTAAGCGTGTGCAATAACTTGCTAGTAAGTGGCGGGGTCCTGCCTGGTTGTAGTTCCCTCCCTTCCCACATTCCCATGTTCCCTATAAAAGAAGCACCATGCTGGAAATGGGGCTCCTGGGAATATACTTACTTCAATCTGATTGTTACAAATTGAATACATTTTGGATGTTTTGGATGTCAAGATACCTGCATCTTACTACTTTCTCACACATATAATTTCTAATATAGATACACAAATACATTTCTCAGTATCTCTTAAACTTTCACTGTGTAGAAACAGTACACATTTGTGTGTGTCTTCAAATCTGACGAGGTTTTACACTGACACCACATCGAATTCAAAGAGCACATTTCAAGCACTCAAGTGTTCATTTCCAATGTGCCTAGTGACCACCACGTTGGACAATGTGAATCTAAAAGTGGGGCTTTTGAGTAAACTCTGGAATTGGGAAGCCACTGCATCTCGAAACATAAACCCTTTACCGGGTCTTACCACTCTTGTTATGACGACCGAGACCACCCAGCTAACAAGGAGCTAAGAAGTGCCACCTAACACCCCCAGGAGTTCAAATATTTTGCTATGTCTAATTCAAATGAGCAGAATTTGGATAGGGAAGGAAGGAAGGAAGGAAGGAAGGAAGGAAGGAAGGAAGGAAGGGAGGAAGGGAGGGAGGGAGGAAGGGAAGGAGGAAGGAAGGAGGGAAGGAAGGAAGGAAGGGAGGAAGGAAGGAAGGGAGGAAGGAAGGAAGGAAGGAAGGAAGGAAGGAAGGAAGGAAGGAAGGGGAAGGAAAGTCAAGGGAAGAAAAGAAGTAGGGAGGGAAGAAGGAAGACCCAAAACACATCATTATGAGATTTTGTAGTGATTTTCAAAGTATGATCCACACCCCTCAGAGTCTCTAAGATTCTTTCAAGGGGTCTTCAAAGTCAAAGCATTTATAATAATAATAATAATAATAATAATAATAATAATAATAATAAATGAGAGGAAGGAGAAGAGGAGGAGGAGGAAGAGGGGGACGAGGAGGAGGAAGGAGCAAAAGGAGGAGGAGGGGCCAAAGGTTTTTCACTGTGTTGACCCCGGGTGCAAAAGAAAGAGTGGGTAAACCACTGGTGCCTTAGTACAAAATAAAGGTAGGACCACGACGTGCTAGTGATCACTGTATTCTTCGCTCCCAAACACATAAAAAAGAAAGAAAAAGCCCAGTTTCCCTTGAGAATGTCTATTTTTATAAAGCAGTAAAAATGGTCACTTTTCTTGAATCTTAACTCCTGATCCTCATCTTTCTAATATTCCATGTGACAAAACAGAACTACAGATAAGGCACTTCTGCTCCATGCTGAAGTATGTTTTTCTCAAGAAAAGCCCTTGTATGGTTCCTTGGAGTTAGGAGCTGAGTGAGTCACTATTTTCACAGAATACCACTTATACACGAAAGAAAAAGAAATGAGGGACACACATTTATTTTCTTGCCAGGGGTAGAAAACAGCAGACAGCAGGTGTCAATAGAGAAATGTGACTTTTCAAGGGAAAATTAGAATTTTAGAAAATGTGATTTTTTTTATTGGATAAGGAAACATTCCAACATTTCGTAGATCTGTCTGAAAAGTTCAGTGAATTAATATTTTCCTAAAGACCACTAAATGATATTTGAAAACCCGTTTATGGTTTAAAAGATTCATCAGAGTGAAAAGCAGATCAATGGATTTTGGTAGAATAGGGTACATAAAACTTACGGACGTAATTTCAGAGCTCACAGCAACTAAAATAATGTGCCATTTTGTACCACTGGATCTAGTATCCAAGCCAAATATTTACAATAATCTGAAAATGTTAAAATACTCTTCCCTTTTCTTATTACATATCTGCCTGAAGCCCTATTTTCTTTATATACCTCAACCAAAAACAAAAACCCAAGAAAACAAAATTGCAGCAGATTGAATCAAGAAGCACATCTGAGTATATCTGTCTTCCATTAAGCCAGACGTTTGTAAAGATGTAAAACAATGCTATTTTTCTCACTATTTTTTATTTGTTTTGGAAAATAAAGATGTTTTCACAAAATATTCATGTTAACATGTGACACATTTAATTTTCTTATTTTGACACGATTGAACATGTAAAATATTTTTAAACTTCTCATTTTGGGAGCACCTGGGTGGTTCAGTCAGTTAAGCGTCCGACTTCGGCTCAGGTCGCGATCTCATGGTTCATGAGTTCGAGCCCCGTGTTGGGCTCTGTGCCGACAGCTCAGAGCCTGGAGCCTGCTTCGGATTCTGTGTCTCCTTCTCTCTCTCTGCCCCACCTCTGTCTTTCTCTCTCAAAAACGAATAAATGTTAAAAAAAATTTTTAAAAACTTGTTTTTAATTCCCAACATGATAAACATTAACACATGGACCCCCACATAAACATAAGCTGTTTGGGACTCTCAATCATTTTTTTTTTTAATGTTTATTTTTGAGACAGAGAGAGACAGAGCATGAATGGGGGAGGGTCAGAGAGAGAGGGAGACACAGAATCTGAAACAGGCTCCAGGCTCTGAGCAGTCAGCACAGAGCCCGACGCGGGGCTCGAACTCACAGACGGTGAGATCGTGACCTGAGCCAAAGTCAGACACTTAACCGACTGAGACACCCAGGCGCCCCAATCTCAATCATTTTTAAAAGTGTCCTGGGAGACTGACATTTAAAAGACTTCTAGTGAGTGGAAGGCACGCATAGCTTTTAGAATCACAGAGACTTAGTTTTGTATCTTGGCTCTAGTCACTTACTAGACTACTAGACTTGGTCAAGTTACTGGCTAGGAATTATGGCTTTAAAGGACCTACCACATTACCTAATACAGAGAAGACCCCTGATGTAACTGGCAGCTGTTACAATTATCACCACGGCCCTGTCTAGATTCTCTCTCTACAACTCTTGAGCTCCCTGACTTCAAGTATCTACAGTTACTGGGGAGTAAACTATAATTTCCCACCAGGACAGTCATTCCCCCGGGTATAAAGTACCCGTTGCCTACGACTTCGGTCTTCTGGCCTGACAGATTACCAGCTTGTCAGTCCCTGCAGCGCTCAGTAAGTGCAACACCACCACAGTTCACTTGTTAACTAGCTGTATTTACACTGGTAAAGTGCAAAGACGGCCTGCAGAGGGGTAAGAGATGCTACGGCACATTTTAAGTCCCAGAGGGTTAACAGTATGGTTGGTTTCTGTCGCTCTGTGTGGGCTCTCAATGCTATACAAGTTAGCAGGCTGAACCCTCACAGAGTCGTCCTCTTTGGGGGATCTGGAGACACAGTCTCAAAGTTCTGATTCCTGGAGGGAGCTAGCCATGGATGTGGGGAGAGCTCTCTGCTCTTTGGATCTGTTTATCTCTGACACCCTGAGCACCTCCTCTGTGAGACGCGGGACGACTTTGGCACAGACTAGGGAAAAGTAGGATAGAGATACAGGGAAAGGGTAGATTTGCTGTGGGTGTCATTTGGGAAGGAAAGAGGTGCTTTTCATAGGCAAGTGTGAGGGCTTGACTGTGAACAATTGAGGAACCACTCAATGACTTTACTCTGATGATAGAAATGTGCCGCCTTCTGTCGGTTGTACAATAAAATGCTTTCCCATTTGGGAAGATACTTAGTCTGGGCTGGCTGGGTGAGTACCATACTGCTTTCCCTGGGAACTGACTAAAGTCATTTCCCATATTTTCTTCATATAATGATTCCACATTGTATGGATGGATTAGAAACTTCAGGGAGGATACAAATGTAGCCAAAACCCCAAAGTCACAGCATAGAGTAGAGTATACAATGGAGGCTTTTTTTTTTTTTTATCTTGTACCAATTAAGAGGCCAGCAAATCACTTTTTGCAATAAACAGCAACGTGAGTTTAGACTTCACCTTCCATTAAGTCCTTGACCATGGTTAAGCATTGTGAATAGAGAAACACATCTGTAATGACTAACAATGGAAATTTAATCTTTTTCCCTCTGCCTCCACATAATATCTTTCTTAGCAAACTAAAATATATTACATAGTTACCAGAATGAAAGGGCCTCTAAGCATATATTGTAAATGGAGCTCAATAGTAGATAGTATGAGGCTAAAAGTAAATAAAATAGTTACAGGACAAGTCATGGAAAATAATTTAAATTCGTTGAATGATTTCCTCTTCAATTAGGAATGTGCCAGAAAAAAAAAAATGTGGATTGTAGCATATTTTTAAATTTCCTGGAACATAGGAATGGAAAGAAGAACTTGTTTTACTTTGAAAGTTGCTAATATCTTTGTAAGTCCCAGTAGAATTTAATCAATTTTCATAAATATCTACTGATGAAACTATAAATCACTTTCAGGCCCCCTCTTATAGGGGTGTACACACGAGACAACAAGATTTCATTTTTCACTCGCGGCCTCCGCAAGAGATAAGAGCTTCCGGTTGATCGTCCCGTCGTTTGCTGTTTGCAATTCTAAAAATGAATCTCCTTAGTTACTTCCCCCTTAAGTAAAAAGGGAGACACAAATATTTAGTAACTTCTATCAATCACATTTTTCAAGCATGAAGAGGTGTGGAAACAGTTTTTTCTTGATAAAAATATTACACTTTTTTTTTTAATGTTTACTTATCTTTGAGAGAGAGAGAGAGAGAGAGAGAGAGACAGCACGAGCAGGGGAGAAGCAGACAGAGAGGGAGACAAAGAATCCGAAGCAGGCTCCAGGCTCCCAGCTGTCAGCACAGAGCCCGATGCGGGGCTGGAACCACAAACAGTGAGATCTTGACCTGAGCTGAGGTCAGATGCTTAACCAACGGAGCCACCCAGGCGGCCCCAAAATGTTACACTTCTGAGTATTAAGTAAAGTACTATTCCAAAGTGGTGCAAAATAATATATTTATCAAACTCTATGAAAAATAAATGTGATAGCTATGTAGGAGCCTTCTGTTATATGTATTATTTGGCCAGCAGAATAAATCATGATCCAAATCTGGTGTATAGTGTACAATTTTAACTCAAGGTCGCACTTCTCGACCAAAAGCAATTTTACATACCCTCCTTTGGAAGAAACTTCCTCTAACAGCTGGACCTCATCCCTACAGACTGTCTTCTGTTTCGCAATTAGAACTGTGCCACCCTAGTTTCCTTAGCCTCGTATATTTTTCAAAAATTATGGCAGCTAGTTGAGTGCCAGACGTATGTTAGTGGAGAGGCTCTTAAAGATTAATTGCTTACTTTCTCTTCTTGGAAGCTATCTGTGAACTGTGAGTAGATAATGTTGGAAATTGTCATGTGATGAGTATATTTACAAGTATGTAGGTTGTGGCCTTATCTACCCCAGACGGGGCTCATTTTACTGAGTGGTGAGCGTCTTTAGGTTTGTTCTGGGCGGTTTGGGTACTGTTGCATTGTCATTTAAAAAGTTACTGTTACCCAGCTGCACTTAGGTTCTCAATGCCCTGGAAAGATGATTTTCTGTGTTTCCAGCTATGTCTTCCATCCACACCCTGCAACAACCACGCTAAACCTATCCTACGATTCTAAACCTTTCCACCCATTCAGGGAAGGTTTATCTGCGTGTGTTTTCATCTCCTCCCATCTAGTCATGGACCCCGTGCATCAGTCCAGCCACTTTTAGTTAAAGAATCATTTCTAGTGCATAGCGTGTAAAAGACATTGAATTCAAGGTTATAAATACAAAGATGAAGACCACTGGGCTGGACTATAGATGAGCTAACCGTTGACTCTAAGACACTGGTAACTTCTGTATTGATGTATATAAGATACAATAGTAGCACAGATCAGTTGGAAACAAACCAGTTGCAGACAAACCAGTTGGAAAAAGGCTTATGAAGAGTCAGTACATAAGTTGAGACTTAAAAGGGCAATGAGTTGGGGCGCCTGGGTGGCGCAGTCGGTTAAGCGTCCGACTTCAGCCAGGTCACGATCTCACGGTCCGTGAGTTCGAGCCCCGCGTCAGGCTCTGGGCTGATGGCTCGGAGCCTGGAGCCTGTTTCCGATTCTGTGTCTCCCTCTCTCTCTGCCCCTCCCCCGTTCATGCTCTGTCTCTCTCTGTCCCAAAAATAAATAAACGGTGAAAAAAAAAATTTTAATAAAAAAAAAAAAAAAGGGCAATGAGTTTTTGCTGCCTGCCAGCTAAGAGTGGACTGCTTTGTCTTTCCCTAGAAATCCTGCTGTAAATTAAACAACTACCTTCTCTCTTTTTTTTAATTCTTTAATGTTTATTTATTTTTGAAAGACAGAGACACAGAGCCCAAGCAGGAAAAGGGCAGACAGAGAGAGAGGGAGACACAGGATCTGAAGCAGGCTCCAGGCTCTGAGCTGTCAGCACAGAGCCCGACATAGGGCTTGAACTCATGAACCATGAGATTATGACCTGAGCCGAAGTTGGATGCTCAGATGACTGAGTCACCCACGCGCCCCAGACAACTACCTTTTCTAAACCAAACATTTTCCAACTTTATTTAAGCACACAGTCCTTTCTGCACAGCACGGATTAGTCAACACAGAGGATACATGGAGATATTGTAAACCCGGAGGCACCTCCTAGGATTCCTTGGGAGAACCAAACCCATGCTGCTATGAAGCTGCCGTTTCTAAAATACTCATTATACTGAAAATATTGTAACATTTTTATATCTTGGAAGAAAAACATGGGGAGAAAAAGAAAAATATTGTTACTTTTTTAAGTTCATTTTTTACAATTTATTAAAAATTTCTCAACATCCCAGCCCTCTTTTTCTCATACAAGATTCCCCCAGGGCTCTGTGAGGATACAGATGCTCAGAGGTGAGGTTCCAGCCCTGACTATTATTTTTCCTTCCTGGACCATGGTTTAGTTCATTTTTCGTTTTACCAAAACTAAAGGAATTAATCTCAACCACCTTCGGCAAAATAAAATTATTTTTGACAAGATAATTTGATATATTGCTATTTTCTTAGTTGTGTTTTATCTCTTTGTCTATTCCATTAAAATAGCTTGAGCCTTTTCATTGCCGTGCTCAGAAGCATTTGCAGAAGCCACCCAGAGGCCACTGTCATTCCTAGGTGTGTGAAGAAGGTCTTTCAAAGACAGGACCAGAGAGAAGAAAGCCTTGAAAACAAGAGAAGAGAAGACGAAATGATCTCCTTGCAAAGAGGTGTGATGTGAGCAGGACTCACCTGTAGGTCTGTGGCAGAGAGCAAACGGGAGATAGAGATGTGGCTGAAGAGGGCTGTGGGAGGACCAGGACCCTAGACACTACGACCTATGACCCTAGACACTACGATTTGGCCATTCCAGAGATTCAAGGGCCTCCAGAGAGTTTCAGGAGTGGCTCCAATGACCTGACTGCCAGTTATGACCCGCGCCCGTTATAAGATAGCTGCAAATTATTTTTTAAATGGCTCTGTCCAGACAGTATAATGAGCATGGAGATGGTAAAGGTAGGCCGTTGATGCAGCCAATTACCCCGTTCAGGGATTCCTAAGTCAATAATCCTATTAGAAAGTGGGGCTGCTAGGGCTCTTTGAGAAAGCCTAGATTCCAGCCAAGGTAACTCTGAGTGTTTCCATCATTTTGATCTTTGATGAACACCAGTGACCTTAAGTAACTATCTTAATGAATTTTGCAAAACGTACTTCCATTGATAAATTAGAGTTCTGTTAATCAGCATAACTACAGCTGGGTTCTCTTTTGGCGAAACTACTCTTTCAAATATGTGGGTTTTAAAATATTTTAGAAAATATCTTACCCTGAATGAGGAGGGTTTGAGACTTTAATTAAAGTCTTTTTTTTTTGAAAGTTTATTTATTTATTCTGAGAGGGGGAGAGAGAGAGAGACAGAGACAGAGACAGAGACAGAGACAGCGAGGAGGGGAGGAGCCAAGAGACAGGGAGACACAGAATCCCAAGCAGGTTCCATGGTGTCAGCACGAGCCTGACTTGGGGCTCAATCTCACAAACCCTGAGATCACGACCTGAGCCAAATCATGAGTCGGACGCTTAACCCACTAAGCCACCCAGGTGCTCCTCTAATTGAAGTCTTGTAGCCTGTAACCATGGGATGGGAACCCAAGGCATGATCACTAAATGGTTTTGTATTTGGTCACTGAGTTGGAGACTTCTCACTATAGGGGTAACGAATCCTTCCTCTAGGCAGAATCCTGGAGTCTGCCTGAATGATATTTTGTGCAAAACTGATTGGATCCCTTACATGGAGAGCTGGCACGTCATCAAGCGGTATTTTCTTGTTTAGTTGATAAAAAGTTAGCATGGGTGTGCATGCGTAACAGACTTCACCTGAGACGTGCTATTGTTACAATGCTCCATCGACTTTGTGGGGGAGGTGCTGACCCTCACCCACACAAAACTGTGGTTGCTACCACTTGATCCACAATATGCAAACAACTGGTTGAAGTCCATTCAGAATCTCAATTCAATTGAGATTGTCAACTCTAGGGGACTCTGACATGACTGACTCCAAGGGGTAGATGGTAGTGGGGGAGCTGTGTGGGGCTCAGTGTTTACAGTTTCCTTTAGGTGTCTTCATCCAACAGTGCTGTGTTAAAGGAAACCACTTTTGTCTGCCTCTTGTTGGTCTACTGGCATAGTTCTTAGGCTTGGATAGGCCCTATGATTATTAGTTCAAATGCCAGTCATAAGGTTTAGATGGCAGTATGCTACGTTTGTAAATATACATCATTAGCAGTGTTACAAATTTGACAAGGTAGCTGGGATGTAGGGCACAGGAGGCCGACCCCACAACAGCCAAAGGCTCCCTTATCTCTGGGGCTAAAAAACCCATTTCTCTTCCTATGTGTGAAAACAATTTATGAGGAGAAAAGAAAGTAAATATCTAACTGTGAGTATGTGACTAAGTGGTTCACAATAGGTAGACACTGTCAGAAAGTAGCAGATGGCTGGTGTGGTGGAGAAAAGTCTAAGGTAGCCCCCCAGAATGCCAGCCTCTTGACTATACCTTCTTCTCATTATATTAGGTATCACTGTGAAGGGATTTTACAGATGTAAAGTTCCCAATCAATTGACTTTAAAATAGGGATTGCACAGAAGGGGCTATTAAAACAATATCCTAGAAGGCTGTAAATTGGCTGTCTTTCAGCTCAACAGTGGGATCAAAGGTCTTTGAATGAGAGGAGTTATTATGAGATTCTGAAGACTGTCCCAATATCAAAGCCCAGATTAATCACAGCAACTGCTTATTTATTCACTGACCCAATAAATGCATTTAATGTCTAGAATGCAATAAAAATTAAATATAAAATACAATAAACTCATAAGAAATGTGCAATTCTATTTTCACTACTGGCATAGTTATAGAGTGAGGTGGCTTATTTTTCATTCGCTAAAGATACGACTTAAAAAGAGGGTAAGACGTCAGAGTAAAATCTAATAAGTCGCATTTAACACCATTTATGAGTTACCTAAATAGCTGTTTCTAGGATGAGCCGGTTCCTGATTGCTCACAGAACACTTTCTATTAGCCTCTCGTATCTCTGCACATTTTACAAGCAAGGAGCTAACTACCCTTTTGTCTCCAACTATCTTTTCAAAGATGTGTGTATGGTAATCAGCCTTGAAAAACAGAGCGTCTCCATTTAGAGCAGAGGGCAGATTTTCTTTCTGCTAAGTGTAATAAAGATAATTCTTTCTTCCAGAACAAAGGACAGGTTTCCTTTTGTCCACTGTAAGGTATTGGGGCATATGTTCTCAGCTGGGATGCAAATGTACCCTGTGTGAGCCCCCCTACCCCCCATGTAACTCGGGGAGCTAGGAATATCAACATATATACACCCTACTCATGCTGCCTTGTGTATACTAAACTGTCTCAAGTTCAAGAGTCTTGTCTCTTCTGCCAGCATCAAGGAAACTGTGGCAGAATAACTGCTTAACTACAGCTTAAAATCCACCAGCTTTCAAAGCCTTTGACACTGATGAACTTACAACACAAGTGATTCATGGCACACTGTAGGTGTCTCCTAGTTTACAAAAAGCAGTTTTGGTAAAAAGTAACTAATGTGTTTTTCCTCATTGATTTGTTACAATATATAACGACATGAATTTTCTACATCAATTTCTAGATGCACAACTTATTTGTAAACATTAATATGCATATTTTCAGGGGTGCCTGGGTGGCTCAGTTACACGTCCAACTTTGGCTTAGGTGTTGATCTCACCATCTGTGAGTTTGAGCCCCGCGTCGAGCTCTGTCCTGACAGTTCATCGGATTCTGTGTCTCCCTCTCTCTCTCTCTCTCTCTGCCCCTCTCCCCCCCCAAAATAAATAAACATTAAAAAAAATTAAATGCATACTTTCAAAACCTTCAAAACCTTAACAAAATATTATCTTCTGCAGTCCCTTGGTATCTGGCTTCAACCACGTCTCTCACCTTTATCAACAAGGAAGAGAAGAATGAAAGAATGTGCTTTGCTCATTTATTTCTAGTTGCCAAAATTGGGGGTGGAAAAAGACGTACCTTTTCCAAACCGACCTTGTTGGCTAATTAGAGGAACAAAATATTCTTAACTTTCCTTACTAGATGCTCTCTCACATTCCTTACAAGAAGACTATTAGTTTTCTCCAGGACTTACTGCAGGAAAGAGGTCTCAGAACATTAACGAAGGTGAGAACGAATAAGATACAAACCGGGATTTGAAGCACATATTCCACTCCACAGTTCAGTTTAGTTGTGAACCGACCTTTGTAGATGTAAAACCTTGCATTCTCCATATACGTTTCACCAAGTACTATGTCAGAAATAGAGTGTTGTAAAGCTGTTGACTCTGTAGACATAATCGCTTTGGACCTATTTACTAAACTGAGTCCTTAACAGCGTGGTCAGCTGATGGTGTAGATATGTAGCTGGCCCTTCTCTGGAACCAATTAATGCTACTAAAAATCTGGGAAATATACTTGCCTGCCCTGCAAGTATAGTGCCAAACCATGAGAAACTCTTAAAAACTGAGCATAAACTAAGGGTTGATGGGGGTGAGAGGGAGGGGAAAATGGGTGATGGGCATTGAAGAGGCACCTGTTGGGATGAGCACTGGTGTTGCATGTAAACTAATTTGACAATACATTTCCTATTTTAAAAAAAAGCGTAGTGTGAAAAAACAAGTCCTTTTGTTTTGGTTTGCTTTCTTTGGCCTTCTGAATTGCTCATTACTGAGTCCCCAGCAAGTCTGAAACATAATGATCTGGGGGAGTTTCTAAGGACAAGAAAACATAAAAACATTCTCACCTTTTCAACTAAATTGAAAAATATCCTAAGAGCTCATTGTAGGTTATATGATATACTCCATAGCCTAGGAAGTCACACAGGGTTTGGGTTTTGTCTACTGGTTTCACTTTGTTTTGTTTTTTAGAAGATACTCTTCTGAAAAAAATGAGAGAGAGAGAGTGTGGGGAGACACAGAGATAAGAGACAGAGACAGAGAGAGGAAATGATACGTTCTGGAAAGCAAGCATTATCACCTTCTACAATCATGACAAGGCTGTTACTCCTTAGCAGGTACTTGGTCGCTGTTACAGATGTTTTACTTACTAGAGAAGATTGATATTGTTCCTGGGAATCTGGAGTCCTGGGACCTCACCACTGCAGATGTTTATTACCTATATCATCAGTATTCCATTTGTCAGTCATAGAAGAAGCTGTTACTCTTCTGGAAGCTTGTTGTTTTTTTTTTTCTTTTAAGTTTATTTATATATTTTGAGGAGAGAGAATGAGAGAGCAGGAGAAGGGCAAAGAGAGAGGGAGAAGGAGAGAGAGAGTGAATACCAAGCAGGCTCTGCACTGTGAACACAGAATCTGTTGTGGGGCTCAATCCCAGGAACCCTGAGATCATGATCTGAGCTGAAAGCAAGAGTTGGATGCTTAATGGACTGAGCCACCTATGTGCCCCAGAAGCTTGTAATTAAACTATACTTTTCTTTTACATCCTTGATAATCCCTAGAAGACCGTGGGTCTTGGAGAAATGTTCAAATATTGGATAAAATATTGCATTGGCTTTAAACTCTCAAGAATCTTATGAATAATCCTTTCTTTCACAGCCCAACAAAGATGAAGAATATAATCCTACAAGAAAAGGTGCTCTTTGGAACAGACAGTCCGAAGGAGGAGGAGAAGGTTTGCCAGCTGTAAAGACTTCAAATCCTTTTCTGTCTTTTTCCCCCCACTGTGAGGAGGTGATGAGTTAAATGAACTATCAGCACATAAGACTTATGACATCTTTTACAGCTCTGAGGAGTTTGAGCCTTCATCACTGTCTTATTCCACCCTGATTTTACTCCTACAGCAAAGAGAAAAAGGAAGTTTTTGTAGCTGAGCTATCAGAGTATTTCTTTTATAAGAAATATTCCGGGGCGCCTGGGTGGCTCAGTCGGTTAAGCGTCCGACTTCGGCTCAGGTCACGAACTCATGGTCCGTGAGTTCGAGCCCCGCATCGGGCTCTGGGCTGATGGCTCAGAGCCTGGAGCCTGCTTCCGATTCTGTGTCTCCCTCTCTCTCTGCCCCTCCCCCGTTCATGCTCTGTCTCTCTCTGTCTCTCTCAAAAATAAATAAACGTTAAAAAAATTAAAAAAAAAAAAGAAATATTCCAAACCATGAATCTCATTCAATCACTTGGGGGTGGTGCTAATGAGGTCAAGTCTACAAATTTGGACTCCACCTGAGCCAGTTACTTGGAAGGCGATCACCTCAGTATTTGTTGCTAGAAACTTTGTAAAAATGTACAACTTTTAATTTATTTAGTTATTAGTTTAACTACATTTGTGGTTACCCACTGTTTATCCCCCATTGTCCCCCCATTGTGTGGGGCCATAACAGTGTAATAGTGATTGAGGTCAATGTGATCCCAGCTATATGGGATTTATAGTGAGGGAGATAAAAAACAAACAAACAAACAAACAAACAAACAAAGTGGACAGCTGAGCTAGAAATAATTTAGTGAACAAGCAAAATGATATGACAGAGGATAATAAGAGGGATACCTGCACCTACACAAGACAGAACAAGCTAAGAAGTCCTTGCTGGGGACCCTACTTTTAAGTTGGAACTTCAAAGACGAGAAGGACTCCGCTACGGGCAGAGCAGGATATTGTAGGGGAGTGTGCTCCAGATAGGGAGACAGAGCTTGCTGTGCTAGAGAAGCTAAAACAGGGACGAGGTGACTTCTATGGATTAAGCATGAAAGGAAGTGAATGGAAATGAGGTTGGAGAGAGGAGCATGAGCCAAACTATCTTGGGTCTAGCAGACCTCAAAGACAGTCTTGGACTTTAAGTTCAATAAGGAAACCGATGGACCTTTAAGTAGACCCACTCTATGTGCCAAAAGGATGAGTACTAAGAGTAGAAATCAGAAGTTAGAGGAGACCATGGTTGACATATTCTTATTGACCCCCACAGGTCCTCTCTCCACCTTTATTCCATCCTTCCGGGCCCTAGGAGGCTGACCACACAGATTTGCAACACTAAGAGCATCTCCTTGCGGCTTCCAGCTCTACTTGGCCAATGGGGACTGTGGGCAGGAAATGAGAGAAAGGGAGGAGAGTACACTCAAAGCATTTGCTCCCCTGGCTTATTCTCTGCTAGGTTGCCAAATCTGGCCATGGCCCTCTTTTGAAGGCCAATGTACCTTCACTATGGCCCTCATTGCTCACCTCTCTGTCCAGCCTCCAAAAACACTTTCTTGACCCTTGTCCCCTTGTTACTAGTCCCCTTGTACTATCTCTTGCTGCCAGAGCTTTGTAAATATAATCCCTTTATGAAACTTGCTTCAGTTACGAAGCTCAAATGTCCCACATTTCTATCTGGGAACCTACACCCCCAGACCATTATAGTATTTCAGGCAAGAGAAAAAGAGGGCATGGTGTAAGGGAAAGGTTCTGAAGACAGAGAGAGTTAGATTGATTTGAGAATGTATTCTGGAGTTAGAATCGTAGGATTTGTTGAAACACATGAAGTGACACATAAGAAAAGGGAGGGCAAACCCAGGACAAACCAGCCGAAACAAGGGAATAGACAGTAATAGCACTTACTTCTAAGGGAAAACTGGAAGTGGAACAGGTTTGGAGGGTACGAAAAGGGCAAGAAAAGGTCAGTTGAAGGTCTGGTGAGATATCCACGTGGAAATACCAAGTAGTAGTTAAATAAATAACCTTGGATATCGGGGGAGGTCATGACTGTACGTTTCATATTCTTCACCTCATCAGTGGTTATCTGAAGCTTCCTGGCTGATTGTAGTTGGAGAGAAGGCTGAGGTCTCACTGCTGGGTCAAGGATTAAAGATGGCACCAGCAACCGAGAATGAGGAGTAGCTGGCAAGGTAACATGTGAAAGGTAACACAGAAAGCCCAAAGGAAGAATGGTGGAAGAATCTTCGAATTGGTCAACACTTGCAGATGGTTTGAATCCGATGAGAGTGGACAGATATTTATTGGATTTTGCTGGTCATTTCGACCATAGTAGTTTCTGTTGTACGTTGTGACCAAACCAAACTGCAGTAATTTGAAGAGGAACTGGGGAAAAGGAAGTAAAAATATCATTTGCAAGTAACGCTTTTGGCAAATTATTTATGAAAGCAAGGAAAGAGATCGAGAGAGAGTTGGTATGAGAGAAGCAAGGAAGATTCGTTTTGTTGTTTTCTGAAATGGTTAAGTATGGATGAGAATAATTTCAGAGTAGAGAGGAAGTAACTAACGCTGATAGAGAAGCAAAGAGATGACCAGCAAAATCTTTCAAAAAGTGAGAGATTCAGGGCAGGAGAGGAGGGAATGGCTTTTGTTTTGTTCTGTTTTTTAAGTTTAAGTAACTTAAAAAAATTACTTGATTTTGTCCAAAGCACGTAGGGAAATTTCCAGATATTATAATAAAGAGAATTACACAGTATATGTCTTAAAATAATCATTATCATTAAGTCAGAAAATGATGGAACAACAGAGAGTCCGTAATCAATAGATATTTTCCCTTTCTGCAAGTGCAGCATGATCTTAGAATTGATGGATAGCACTAGGGAAGCTTTATTTGTTGTTGCATGGCCTTCCCTAAGCAATAAAACAAATAACGTTAATTTTTCCTCAGTGTTCAAGGCACATAGATCCACAAAGCATTACATGTTTTAAATAATTGTGCTGTGTTCCTCACTCAAACTTTTACTACTTCATTTTTCTATCTGCATCATTTAGCTTTATATTTGTCTCATAGCATACTTTAACTTTAGTTTAAAAAGCTCTCAACAAAAGCTGCAAAAAATCCCCAAAGAGGCAGCAGAATGCCAACATTGTTTTATTATTTTTTTTCAATATATGAAATTTATTGTCAAATTGGTTTCCATACAACACCCAGTGCTCATCCCAAAAGGTGCCCTCCTCAATACCCATCACCCACCGTCCCCTCCCCTCCCTCCCGCCCCCCATCAACCCTCAGTTTGTTCTCAGTTTTTAAGAGTCTCTTATGTTTTGGCTCTCTTCCACTCTAACCTCTTTTTTTTTTTTTTCCTTCCCCTCCCCCATGGGTTTCTGTTAAGTTTCTCAGGATCCACATAAGAGTGAAACCATATGGTATCTGTCTCTCTCTGTATGGCTTATTTCACTTGGCATAACACTCTCCACTTCCATCCACGTTGCTACAAAGGGCCATATTTCATTCTTTCTCATTGCCATGTAGTACTCCATTGTGTATATAAACCACAATTTCTTTATCCATTCATCAGCTGATGGACATTTAGGCTCTTTCCATAATTTGGCTGCCAACATTGTTTTAAAGTACTATTTCAGTATCCAAAGAAAATTCAAAGAGCTTTATTTGATATGAATACTATATTGAGCCAGAAAAACTGTTCTCCCAACAGGGAAACTTCAACCTGAAAGTGGTAGGAAGCTCAGAAGCTTCTTGTTATGGGGTGGGAGGTGCAGAGGGTGGGGGGGATGGTTAGAAAGTGACAATGAGGAAGTTATCAAATCTTTACAATGAAATGGGAGTTTCCAGACAGCAGGGGATTGGTTAAAAGTGATTATCTTATACCATTTTCAGGAGACAACTTAAGTTTCCTTTATGATTATTAGAGGCATTTGCAAGAAATAAACTAAATTTAATCTCACTTATAGGGGCCCCTGGGTGGCTCAGCTGTTTAGCCTCCGACTTCAGCTCAGGTCACCATCTTCCAGCTCCCGAGTTTGAGCCCCATTTGGGGCTCTGTGCTGACAGCCCAGAACCTGGAGTCTGCTTGGATTCTTTGTCTCCCTCTCTCTCTGTCCCTCCCCCCAAGTGCTTGCGCTCTCTCTCTCTCTCTTTCTCTCTCAAAAATAAACATTAAAACAAACAAACAAAAATGAATCTCACTTACATTCATAAAATAAGTTAGATTAAGTTTTGCTTATACAGCTAAACTGATTTTCCCTGCTTGGGAAATTTTCAAGTCTGGTCTCCATTTTATTGTATTCTGACCTAAGTAATTTGACAGAAAAAAATCTTAGAAGTCTTTTTGTCTGAATATTTATAAATGAAAGCTTATTAACATGACTAAGTATTTACTCTGTTTCTAATGATCACTTTGCTAAAAAAGTAGACTTCAAATTTTGTTTCCCAAATGTTTGTTTTCTATAGCATCAATTATTTTGGATCTTATCTTTAGAAAAAGTATCAAATATCCCTAAGCACCCTGTTTGAGAGAAGCACCCTGTTTCACAATGATGTGAACAATCCTAACACTAGTACTCACACAACTAAAGTGTACACTTAAAAATGGTAAGGAGCGCCTCGATGGCTCAGTCAGTTAAGTGTCCAACTCTTCATTTTGGTTCAGGTCATGATCTCATGATCTCATGGTTTGTGAGTTCCAGCCCCATCTTGGGCTCTGCGCGGACAGCATGGACGCTGCGTGGGATTCTCTCTCTCTGCACCTCCCCCCACTCTCTCTCTCAAAATAAATAAATAAAAACTTTTAAGAAAACGGTTAAGATGATAAACTCCATGTTGTGTTTTTTACCAGAACAAAAACAAGTAACTGAAAAACAACTAGAAATACAGAAATAGAGGGTAAAGAAAATGAAGATAAAGCACGTATATACTGAAAACTGCTTTTTTTTGTTACATGATTTAATACCTTAAGCAATATTTTGAATATGTGATTTTTATTGATCTAGTATAATATGACTCACAGGCGTGGCAACTGGGATTTAGATCCAAGTGTACCTGCTTCCAGATCTATGTTCTCTGTCTTATATGATGCTGCTGGGAAATGACGTCAGGAAATATTTACCAAAGGTGTTATTAGATAATTTTATGATATTTTATTTTGTGAAAGGGTATAATCTAGCTACATCCATATATCACCAGTCACCTTAAGTGCAAATTTAGTTAATTTTTGTTCCCTAAACACATTCATTGGGATTAGAAAATTTCAGGTGTGCCTGGGTGGCTCAGTCAGTTGGGCATCTGACACAGTACTTATGTTTTTGTGACTGATTTATTTTTCTTAATGTGTTGAAAGTTTATTCATGCTGTACCACATTACAGGATTTCCTTCCTTCTTAAGGCTGGTAATATTCCACTGTATGTATATTCCACATTTCTTCTATCTATTCATCTATCAATGGATATTTGGTTTGCTTTTCCCCTCTTCTTTATTACAAATAGCACTGCTATGAACACAGGTGTGCAAATACTTCTTTGAAACCCTGTTTTCAATTCTTTGGGATATGTACCCAGAAGCAGGATTGCTTGATCATATGAGAGTTCTATTTTCAATTATTTAAGGAAACTTCATACTGTATTCCATTGCAGTTAGACCATTTTATCCTACCAACAGAGCACAAGGATTCCAATTTCTCCACATCCTTACCAACACTTGTTATTTTCTGTTTATTTGTTTTTACATAATGGCCATCCTAATGGCTGTGAGGTGATATCTCATGCAGTTTTCATTTGTATCTCTCTGATGATCAGTGATGCTGGGTATCTGTTCATATCTTTGCCTACCATTCATATATCATCTTTGGAGAAATGTCTTTGCCTATTTTTTAACTGGTTTGATTTTTTTGTAGTTGAGCTGTAGGACTTCCTTATATATGCTAAATACTAACCCCTTATTGGATATATAACTTGCAAATATTTTCTCCCATTCTGTAGGCTGCCTTTAATACTACTGTCTCCTTTTGATGTACAAAAGTTCTTAAGTTTGATGTAGTCCCTCTACTCTATTTTTGCTTTTGTTATCTGTGGTTTTGATGTCATATCCAAGAAATCATTGCCAAGTTAAATGTCATGAGGTTTTTCCCCTATGTTTTCTTCTAGGCATTTTAGAGTTTTAGGTCTTACATTTTGATCTTTAATTCATTTTGAGATAACTTTCTTTATGACATAGGATAATGGTCCAACTTAATTCTTTTGTATACAGATATCCAACTTTCTGAACACAATTTTTTGAGGACACTTTCTCCACTGAGTGATCTCAGCACTCATATCAAAGATCATTTGATCATATACACAAAGATTAATTTCTTGGGTCTCTATTCCATTGGTCTATTTGTCTTTATGTCAGTACAACACTATTTTGTTTACTGCAGCTTTGAAATCAAGAAGTTTAAGTGCTCCAACTTTATTTCTCTTTTTCTAACTTGTTTTGGCTATTTGCAATCCTTTGGTATTTCATACAAATTTTAGGAAGAATTTATTTCCGTAAAACATGCCATTGGGATTTTGATAATTACATTAAATGTAAATATTGCATTGGATAATACAGACATTTTAACATTATCAAGCCTTTCAATTTATTAATATGAGACACCTTTCCATTTATTGTGTCTTTTTTTTTATTTTTTTTAAAATTTTTTTTTTCAACGTTTATTTATTTTTGGGACAGAGAGAGACAGCGCATGAACGGGGGAGGGGCAGAGAGAGAGGGAGACACAGAATCGGAAACAGGCTCCAGGCTCTGAGCCATCAGCCCAGAGCCCGACGCGGGGCTCGAACTCACGGACCGCGAGATCGTGACCTGGCTGAAGCCGGACGCTTAACCGACTGCGCCACCCAGGCGCCCCTATTGTGTCTTTTTAAATTTCTTTCAGCAACGTTTGTAGTTTTCAGTGTACACATCTTCCACCTCCTTGGTTAACAATATTCTTAAGTATTTTGTTCTTATTCATGTTATTGTCAGTGGAATTGTTTTCTTAATTTCCTTATAAGGTAGATTGTTGTTAGGGTACAGAAACACAACTGATTTCGTATGTCGATTTTGTAACCTGCAACTGTGCTGAATTTGTTAATTAGTTCTAACATTTGTGCATGTGTGTGTGGGGGGGAAATTTTTAGGGTTTCCTATATATAAGATGTCATCTGAGAACAGAAATAATTTTACTTTCTCATTTCCACTTTGGATACTTTTCATTTCTTTTTCTTGCCTAATTGCTCTGCTTAGAACTCCCAATATTATAATTGAATAGAAGTGGCAAGAATGGGCTTCTTTGCCTTGACTGCTGAGGAAAAGCTTTCAGTCTTTCACCAGTGAGTATCATGTTAGCTGTGGGATTTTCATAAATGGTCTTCATTATATCAAAGTGGTTTCCCTTTGGTCCTGGTTGGTGTTTTTATCACAAAAGGGTGCTGAATCCTGTTAAATGCTTTTTCTCCATCAATTGAGAGGATCATATAATTTTTATCCTTCATTCTGTTAATGTGGTGTATTGCACGAATTGATTTTCATATGTTGAACCATCCTTGCATTCCTAGAATAAATTCCACTTTGTTAAGGTGTCTAATTCTTTTAATGCATTGTTGAAGTCTCCTTATTAGCATTTTGTTAAGGATTTTACATCAATATTCATCAGAGATATTGGTCTGTAGGTGTTCTTTGTTTGGCTGGTTGGGTTTGTTTGTTTGTTTTTGTCTTGTTTTGTTTTTGTTTATATAAGTATCTTTGTCTGGTTTTGATATCAGAGTAATGTTGGCCTCCTAGAATGAGTGTGTAAGTATTCCTCCTGCTTCTGTTGTTTTGGATTGGTGTTTCAAGTGTTTCAGAATTGGCACTAACTCTTCTTTAAATGTTTGGTAGAATTCTCCAGTGAGGCCATCTGATCTAGGTCTTTTCTTTATGGGGAGATTTTAGATTCCTGAATCAGTCTCCTTTCTTGCTATTGATCTGTTCAGACTTTCTATTTTTTATGATTCAGTCTTGGTAAATTGTGTGTTTCTAGGAATTTGCCCATTTTTTTTCAGTTTATCTAAATTGTTGGAGTACAATTGTTCATAGTAGTCCCATAATCCTTTTCATTTCTGTGGCATCAGTTGTAATGTATTGTCTTTCATTTCTGATTTTAATTATTTGGAGTCTTCTCTTTTTCAGAGTATAGCTAAGGGTTTCTCAATTTTGTTTATATTTTCAAAAAATTAACTCTGGTTTTGTTGTTTTCTATGGTTTTTCTAGTCTATTTCAGTTATCCCTGTGCTCTGGTCTTATTTTTTCCTGCTAACTTTGAGTTCAATTTTTTTCTTCTAGTTTCTTGAAATGTAAAGTTAAGTTGCTGATTTGATATCTGCTTTTTAAATGTATGCATTTATAGCTATAAAGTTCTTTTTTAGCACTGCTTTCAGAGAATTGCATGTTTTGGTATTTTGTGTTTTCATTTACACTTATCTCAAGGTATTTTCTACTTCCCTTGTGACCTCTTCTTTGACTTACTGGTTGTTTAAGAGTATACTGTTTAATTTCCACATATTTGTAAATTTTCTAGTTTTCCTTATGCTATTGATCTCTAGTTTTATTCCATTGTTAACAGAAAAAGGCATTTTATATGATTTGAAGTTTCTTGAATTTGTTAAGACTTGTTTTCTGTCTCAACATGTGGTGTATCATGCAGAATATACCATCTGCACTTGAGAGCAATGTATATTCTATTGTTGTTGGGTAGAGTGTTCTAAAGTCTAGATGGTCTATAGTGCTGTTCAAGTCCTCTATTTCCTTATTGATTTTCTGTCTGGTTGTTTTACTTATTATCGAAAGTGGGATGTTGAAGTTTCCTACTCTTATCATGTTCCTATCTATTTCTCTCTTCAATTTTATCAAAGTTTGCTTCATATATTTAGGAGTCTCAGAGGTTCGATGCATAAATATTTATAATTGCTATATCTTATTGGTGAAGTGACACTTTTATCATTATATAATGGCCTACTTTGTCTTTTATAAAAGCTTTTGATTTAAAGTCTAATTTGTCTGATATTAGCATAGCCACCCTTCCTTTCCTTTGGTTACCATTCTCATGGAATATCGTTTTCCATCCTTCTACTTTCAACCTATGGGTATCTTCAGATCTAAAAGCAGTCTCTTATGGACAGCATATAGTTTAACTCTGTTTTTGTTTTTTTTTTTAATCCATTCAGTCAATCTATGCCTTTTGATTAGACAGTTAATCTAGTCACATTTAAAGTAACTACTACCCTTACTGTCTTCTTTCGTGTTTCATTGATTTTTTTGTCATGACATGCTTTGTTCCCTTCTCATTTTCTTACTGTATATTTTATAGAGAATGTCTTCATGGTTACCACTGCGATTATGTGAGACATCTTGAAGTAATAACATGTTATTTCAGATTAACTTCAATCACATACAATACTCCCTTCATTTTTAGCTCCACCACTCCTGCAGTTTATATTATTGCTACCAGTATATCCATTAACATAGATTTATGTATGGTTTTTGTTTTTGTCATTTAAATTCTCTGCACTAAAGTTTTAATGGCACAGGTTACTACATTTGTCCAGGTACTTACCTTTACTGGAGAACCTTATATTTATGTATGGGTTCATGTTTCTGTCTACCATCTTTTCATTTTACTTTTTTTTTTTAGTTTGTTTATTTATTCCGAGAGAGAGAGAGAAAGAGAGAGAACACAAGTAGGGGAAGGGCAAAGAGAGAAGGGGAGAGAGAGAATCCCAAGCAGGTTCTGCACTGTCAGCATACAGCCCAATACAGGGCTTGAACTCATGAGTTGTAGTATCATGACCTCAGCCAAAACCAAGAGTTAGATGCTTAATCAACTGAACTACCCAAGCATCCCCCTTTCATTTTACTTTGATAGACAGGTCAATCAAAGACTTTGAAAAGCAGGTCTAATGATAATGAGCTGCCTCAACTTTTCCTTATCTGAAAAAGTCTTAATTTTTCCTTTATTTTTAAGGAACAGTTTGCTATATACAGTATTCTTGGTTGACAGTTTTTTCTCTTTAAACACTTTGCATATAATTATCCCTCTCCCTTTTTGCTTGCAAAATTTCTGCTGAGAAATCCTATGATAATTTTATGGATTATCTTTTGAAGTATCCCCAGGCTCCCTTTCATATATAAACTTATTCTGAAAGCTAATAAATTGTTACTTAATAACTCAAGTTCTGATGAATCAGATCAGCATCCCTCCTGCATTGGGTAAATAAGTCATAGAAGGCTATGAAAGATGCATTGGAAGTCTTGCTTTTATGGACAGAAGCGATAAATGGGCAGAAATATTTCCTTCTCCCTCTCAGTTTACTTTAAATGGGATTAGACTGTCTATCTATCTATCTATCTATCTATCTATCTATCTATCTATCTATCTATCTTAGAGACCATAATTGATTGGTTTATTAAGGGCCAGTTAACTCATGTGGAAAGGAAGCTTGAAAGGTATTTAAGCAAGGAAGAAATCCTCTGCTAGTTATGTAGGTCACTATATTTGCAGGTTTATGCTTAATCTACATGGCCACCAAATGGAAGGATAGACAAGGAAGCTTTAGCTTTTACAGATATTTAAATTCCTAATAGTTATACTGGAATTTATGCAGAATTTATGGCTATAGCACTCTTCTCAAGACCATCAATATCTTCTAGTGTCATCACTCTTTGTATTATTAGGTATAAATCAACCCAGGTAGAAGTTTTAAATGGTTACTTGATTAGAAATTGAAAGCCAATCAACTTTACTATATTGTTTGGATATCTCAGAGCTGAAAGCTTTTTTCTTTCAGCTTGTGGATTATAAATGTGGTCTCAAACTCACAGATTCTTTGATATGCATCACTCTATTTGAAATAATTAATAAAGTCATCTCCTCATTGATGATGTGCCAACAGCATGACGATATGGGGGAATCCATTGTTTTACATTATTTTACCATAAACAAGATATTTGCTTATGATTGTAGATATTATTGAATTTACAAATCCCTTAGCAACATCCTTATAAGTGAATTGTTTTTAAAAGCTGTGGAAACATCTTAACCAACAATGAATTTACATTAATTAGAAATATACTGTCCCCCCACTCCTTTTCTGAGATCATTTTGGTCTGCCCAAGATCTAGCTCCAGAAAATTTCATGTTTAATTTTTAGTCATATTTTGGCAAAACAGAGATACTCACATGGTTGCCAAGTTGGGCCAGATGGAAAAGTTGATCTGATGGCATTACAGCTTCAATATCTTCATTTCCAAGTGTTTTGCTAATCTTCCCTGTGTCCCACCCCACTCACTGTCTTCATACAAAGTCACACCAGAATGTGTGTCCCTCTGCATGAAGGACCCCCAAACTGGTAAGAATGCCATCTTCACCTGACAAAGGGAGCTCTGTTGCTGAATGCCCTCCAATAAATACCAGGAATTAGTTGTGTGAAACAGACAAAAAAAATCTTAAGAATGATTCATACAATTCATATGGCCTGGTAGAAATAAAGATAGAGTTTTACTAGTAGAATCTTTTAGTAGATTTTGCCTTTTAGTAGAATCTTTACCTTTTCATTGATGTTGTCTTTTGATACATACAACTCAAATACCTATAAAGCTTGAACACTCAGTTTTGTTTCCGGCATGTTTGGGATTCATAATGAGTTTTAATAACAATAAACACTGAAGTAAAAGAAAAACATTTAACTGAGTACTGTCATTATATCATACAGATATATCTGTAGAATTTTGCCAAAGTTCCTTAGAAAATGGATTGAATACTTATTACCATTTTCAGTATAACTCTCAGAAACATAATTTTCCAATAGTAAAAATTTCCTTCCCTCTAAAATCTTGGAAAGTTTTTTAAAAAGTGATTATTCACAGGAACACTTTAAAGACACTTCTTACAAAATCCATTTCACTGGATAATTCCCCATAGACTGCACTGACTTTAGAGAGTTTCTGAGTGCTTGCTTTAAAAATGTGTGTCACTGCAGTGGGGATGAGTTTAAAGGTTAAAACAAGTTTGGAATCTTTTTGATAAATTAATTTTATAAAATTTATTTTCAATTTTTCTGGTTAAAAGGCCTTTCCTTTTCCTTTTTTCCACTTTCATTAAAATACTAAACCAGTGATTGTCAAAATTCATTACCCTCTTGTCATCAAGGCTTTAAGCTTTATCTAAAACTAGCACCACTTCAGAGTCTTTCATAGTAGATAAGCAAAATACTTAACAGAAGAGAAACCTTCCTTGGGACCAGTCTTCTTCAATCTTAGGGTCTTTCTCATATATATCTCTGGTAGAGTAAAGATAGCTCGTATTCTCATTCCCTGAAAAATAGAGTCTATTTAGGTTCTGTCAAAGTGTTTGTCTTCCATCATTCCTTCCACAGAATGTTCAGCCCTCAATGGGTACCACAGAATGCTGCTGGCACACAGTGACATCATGTGACATTGTGATAACATTTCTGGGCTACGGTAAATGTTCCCTCTTCAAGGGATCTTTGTTCCTGCCTTTATTTTCCCTTCATCTAAAGTTACTTTAAGATCAATGAAAATAATATACATGGAAGTATACTTGGGAATGAAGAGTATGAGATAATATGCAAACCGAGAACTGTGCTACATCTGGCTTTAGCACGAGAGACCGTCCCATGTCCTCAGCAGCGGTCCATGGGAAGTTAGAGCAGCACCACACATCTCCATTTCCACACATCAGAGAAAACTTACAGTGGACACAATGTTTGTAAGTGAGAGACTCTAAGTTCAATTTATAAAGCAGTAAATGAGATCAAAGAAGGGACTTCTTAAATATTAAAAATTTTCAAAGCACATCTCTGACTCCCATATCTCTGAATATAAAACTTATACATCGTGTGCTTTTTAAAAAAAATGTTTGATTTTGAAAGGGAGAGAGAAGTGAGAGAGAGACAGACAGACAGACACCACTAGGAGGGGAGAAGCAGAGAGAGAGGGAGACACAAAATCCAAAGCACGCTCCAGGCTCTGAGCTGTCAGCACAGAGCCCAACATGGGGCCCCTGAACTCATGAACTTCAAGGTCATGACATGAGCTGGAGTCTGACACTTAACTAAGCCACCCAGGTGCCCCCTACATTCTACAGGACATCCTGTATCCTATACCCTTCAATAAGAATATTGATACCATGGTCACCATAGAAAACATTGTAAATCCATGAATTGTTCCACAACCAGACATGCTAATTTATTCCTCCTTATCATCCTTCCTGATGTTTACCTCTGCCTACGATATCTTGCACCTCTCTTCACCTGTTCAAATGCTGAGTGCTAGTTTTCTTTTTTAGCTTCACTGGCCACTCTATTCTGCATAGTTCTTCTCTCCTGTTACCCAGTTAACTTACTGTGCCATTGTTAGATTTCAAGGGTGGGATATCATGCATATATATTATTCAGTTAAATAGACTTTCATTTCCTTGCTTTAGCGTCTATGTATTTTGCTTCTGATTGTCACACAGTTACAGTAGCAAGCACAAACGGGCCCTCACTATATGAACACATTTAGAAATATATTGTGATTTCTTTTCCTTAAACTGATGGAGAGAATCTTCTCTTTGGAACAAACAACTCTGTTGTTGAAGAAAACATTGTTAAATTTTTTAAAATGATTTTATTTATTTTTGAGAGAGAGAGACAGAGAGAGAGCACGATCGAAGGAAGGATAGAGAGAGAGGGAGACAGAGAATCTGAAGCAGGCTCCAGGCTCTGAGCTTTCAGCATAGAGCCCGATGCGGGGCTCAAACTCACGAGTTGTGAGATCATGACCTGAGCCAACGTTGGTTGCTTAACCGACTGAACCACCCAGGTGCCCTGAGGAAAACATTCTAATAACCATTTGTGTTTGTGAAACATGAGCATTCCCTATATGCCTCCTTCCTAAGACACTTTATTTTTTTTTATTTACTTGTTATATTTTTTTATTTTTTTTAATTGACATCCAAATTAGTTAGCATATAGTGCAACAATGATTTCAGGAGTAGATTCCTTAATGCCCTTTACCCATTTAGCCCATCCCCCCTCCCAAAACCCCTCCAGTAACTCTCAGTTTGCTCCTCATATTTATGAGTCTCTTCTGTTTGGTCCCCCTCCCTGTTTTTATATTATTTTTGTTTACCTTCCCTTATGTTCATCTGTTCTGTCTCTTAATGTCCTCATATGAGTGAAGTCATATGATTCTTGTCTTTCTCTGACTAACTTCACATAGCATAAAACCCTCTAGTTCCATCCACGTAGTTGCAAATGTCAAGATTTCATTCTTTTTGATTGCCTAGTAATATTCCATTGTGTGTGTATATATATACATGTACATATACATATATATGTATGTATATACATATATATGTGTATATGTATATATATATACATATGTATGTATATGTGTATATGTATGTATATATACATATATATGTATATGTATATATATATATACATATATGTGTATATATGTGTATATATACACACACACATACATACCACATCTTCTTTATCCATTCATCCATTGATGGACATTTGGGCTCTTTCCATACTTTGGCTATTGTTGATAGTGCTGCTATAAACATGGGGGTGAGTGTGTCCCTTCAAAATAGCACACCTGTATCCCATGGATAAATGCCTAGCAGTGCAATTTCTGGGTCATAGGATAGTTCTATTTTTAATTTTTTGAGGAACCTCCATACTGTTTTCCAGAGTGGCTGCACCAGCTTGCATTCCCACCAATAATGCAAAAGAGATCCTCTTTCTATGCATCCTCACCAACATCTGTTGTTGCCTGAGTTGTTAATGTTAGCCATTCTGACAGGTATGAGGTGGTATCTCATTGTGCTTTTGATTTGTATTTCCCTGATGATGAGTGATGGTGAGCATTTTTTCATGTGTCGGTTGGCCATCTGGATGTCTTCTTTGGAGAAGTGTCTATTCAAGTCTTTTACCCATTTCTTTTTTTTTAATGTTTTTTTTAATGTTTATTTATTTTTGAGAGAGAGACAGAGAGAGACAGAGTGTGAGAGGTAGAGGGGCAGAGAGAGAAGGAGTCACAGAATCTGAAGCAAGCTCCAGGCTCCGAGCTGTCAGCACAGAGCCCGACGCGGGGCTCGAATTCATAGACCGTGAGATCATGACCTGAGCTGAAGTCGGACGCTCGACCAACTGAGCCACCCAGGTACACCTATTTTACAGATTTCTTCACTGGATTATTTGTTTTTGTGGGTGTTGAGTTTGATAAATTCTTTATAGATTTTGGATACTAACCCTTTATCTGATATGTCATTTGCAAATATCTCCTCCCATTCTGTCAGTTGCCTTTTAGTTTTGCTGATTGTTTCCTTTGCTGTGCAGAAGCTTTTTATTTTGATGAGGTCTCAGTAGTATATTTCATGAAGACACTTCAGATAGGAGGAAATAAGAACTTTAAATGTTATACATGAATAAATATAGATTATACTCAATCATCTCGAGGAAGAGGGGCTTGTAAGCTCAAGGACACCAAGTAGAAAATGATATGGAAGACAGTCTACAGAAACAAGCTTGCAGGTGCTTCTGTCAATGTGCTGGAAATGGGTCACTTCTTACTCTTGGTTCCTGAGCCCAGCACATTTCTCACTAAATCCCAGAAACACAACCCCACAGCCATGTTTTCTTCATGGTGTTTGTTGCACAGGACAATCGGCAACATCTGTGAACCTACCAGTCTACAGATAGAACACTGAAATGTGAGTAAATTATTCACATACGCTTTGCTTTCCAAAGAAAACTAAAGTCTTTTGGTTAGTCAGGAAACAGCACAGGCAGAAGATCAAGAAGTCTAAAAACATTCCATCAGGGAGTTCATTTCTCCTAACTTTTTGAGTTCATTTCTCTGTTTTGATGTTATAGAGACACATGTTCAGTAACGACACGCTTGGTAATTCTATCTATTCAACAAGTATTTAGTAAGTATATATTTTGTGCCGGACTTCTGGAGTTTGTTTTTAAATGATTTATGGATGTCTTGCTTACTTCCAAAAAAGTATTTGAGGTGACTTTCTCAAGATGGTTTTTTCCACCCATTACAGTTCATCATGATCTGATAGAACACATACAATCAAGTAAGTCTATTGGTAGCTCCATTTCTTTTAAAGAGCTTTGCTCTCCAGGGATGTAGTATATGTTGAATATTCTGGTTAGTAAGTTAAGAAAATAATCTTGCTCACAAATGAACTAATATTTGTTGAGGACTATATGTGTGTGTGTGTGTATGTATTTTTTCCCCTAAGTATTATCTTGTACACTAAAAAATAGATGACAAAAGAATAGAAGATGTCCCGACCTTATCGAAACTTCTTGGCAGGAGATACACAAATAAGCAGATAACAAATTCCTGCCCTTGGGGATAATACATTCTCCGGCAATACAGCTGTGGAAAACAACTAAAGAGCAACACGAGACACTATGGAGCAACGCTTCTCAGATCTTAACGTGCCTAAAATCACCTTGGAATCTTGTTCAAATGCAGATTCAGGTTGAGTCGATCTGGAGTGCAATCTGTGCCTGCACACTTCTAGCAAGTTCTCAGGTGGTCCCGGCTGCTGCTGGCTCCTGCACCTTCCTCTGAGTGGCAAGGAGATAGCAAGCTCCCAAGAAGGCCCCGCCACTGGCTACTGAGCCGTAACATCATCTTGCTGGATGCCATCTATTACACGTGGAAGAATCTGATAAATAAAATAAACACTTCTCTAATGCTCCTTGCGGCACTAACACTTTGATCCTCTATGAGTTTATAGCCATGCATTTTTTTCTCTTTTCTCCTCCAGTACTCATTTTCTCATTCAAAATGTATTTGTATCCGTTCTAACTGGGTTCTTTAACAGCAGAACAGGCAGATGAGATGGTAATCTTGCTTTCTAAATTAGGGGCTCCTCTGCTTCCCCGGTGTATCCCACCATTTAAATAATTATTAGAAACTTCTTCCTCATCAAATAAGTCACATATTTTGTACAAGCTGCTTTTTGGAATTTCTATTTTTATATTCTCATTTGCTCTACTCCATTCAGTGTTCTACAATCAGAATATGAGACTTTGAGTCTTTTTATCTGCCATGTAGATCTCTAATATCCTTTTTAAAACAGGAACTGGCATTCAACAAGGTGTGTGAAAAGCAATGTCATGCAGGTTTGTTTTTTTTTTTTTTTTAGTGGTTTTTATTTATTTTGAGACAGGGAGAGAACAAGTGGGGAGGGGCAGAGAAAGGGGGAGACAGAATCCCCACCAGGAGCATCCCACACTGTCAGCTCAGAGCTCGATGCAGGGGTCAAACTCACAAACTGTGAGATCATGACCTGAGCTGAAATCAAGAGTTGGATACTTAACTGGATGAGCCACCCAGGCACCCCACCAATATCTTTGAGTTTTGAACTCAAAGACAAACGTTTTTAGTCTAATATTTTACTAGAAATAGTTGCTTGTGTCATGAAATCTTGTGTTGAAAATTCTTGGCCACAGAGGTAGAAATACATCATTTAAGAAGCTCATCAGGATTTTCCTTCAATGAACTCTCTCCTTTATAGTTGCCTCTCAGTTACATCTATGTGCTACCAATAAGCAATGGCAGTCTACATTGTATTGAGAATATATTGAGGAAAGGAGGGCATTGCCATCCAAGTTTTGCACACTAATTAAGAGTTGCAAATGGCTTAACAAAGTTCGGTGATAATTGTGAAATTGCCTTTTCCATCTGTTTACATAATTATAACAGCTAGAGTTGGAAAATTTTAGATTGCCTAATAAAAAGATAAGGGCTTAAAAAAACTTGATCATCCTAAAATAGTAAAAAGTCTTTCACTTAAGACTTTTAAAATTCTTTTGCTTTTCCATGAAAGTCTATATAGAGATAGAGAAAATATTTATGACCTCCAAGAGCCATCCTTCTATTGGTATCAAAAAAAATGAGTGTTCCTTGAATTTTCTACCATGAAAATCATTGTACTTATCTTTCTCAAAATATCTAAAGAAAGTAGCACTCTTTAAAAATAAAAATATTATGCGCATAAAGAAATCCAAATAAATGGTACTGGTTGCTGGCTCTCTGGGACAGACCAAGTGACTTTCAGTTACAAGACCTAACTTACAGAATGAACCCTTCTTCTGGCTCTAGTCTTTAACATCATAAGGTCAGACATCTAAATATCAGTAACAATGGCAGAATTGTCTTTCTAGAGCAGGGGTCTGTTTTCAAAGTTTACAGGAGCCCAAGAATATAACAATCCAAAAGAATAAAATACGTCTTCAAGCATAACTAGTGTGCTTTCTCTCTCACGGAAGCCATTTGCAACAAATCTCATGGTCAGAAAGTTGCTCACTGAGCAGAGACTCAGACCAAGGGGAATTAAGGAATTATGAAATATTTACTATTTTTTACATCATATCTTGATGGATCTCTCACTATCGTACAAAGGAGGGGCCAACAAAGCTAACAGAAACCACTAAGAGTTGAACAGGTACAATTTAACGTATGGTCACACAGGCAGTGGAAAAAGAATGACTGACAAGGAGACAGTTTTACTCCAGTAGGAGGTCATTAGCTTCCCCAGGCTAGAGCGAGGCAGAAGGAGACGGCAGATGTACAAGCCGACTGGGTGGGCTGGCCACAACTGGACCCGTGGTGCATCTGTCCACTGGGGGAGCTGGTGCCTTTGGAAGAGCAGCCACTGCCTCAGAGAACATCCCAGGTAGAAAGGGAAGGGGAGGAATACCGAGTTCTCTTATTCTTTCACCTGCCGATTTCCTGACAATGTTTCTCATCGGCTAAACCCACCCCAAGTCAGCTTTTGAATGGATTCTCATTCCATTTTTTTCTTTACTTTTTTGGAATGTATTCACTCTCTTTCCATTCTTTTGGTGGTTTCTCTAGAAATTTTAACATGCATATTCAACTTATCAAGTTCTAAAGTTAATTTTTTTTTTTTACCCTTTTCCAAACAGCATGATTCTATTCATCACTGCAGGCTTTCAGGTTATTATTTTTCTGTAATTTAAGGTATTTTTAACCTCTCACAATATTGCCATTACTGTTGTATACAGTGGTAAATAATAATCATAACACACACTTACTATGCTCCAGATACTTTCCAAATACTTTACTATACTCTTTCAAATCATCCTTATGGTAACTCTCGGGGAAATAGTATGATCATCGCTATTTGATAAAGGAGAAAAGAAGGACACACTGAGATTAATTAATTTCCCCAATCACACCAATTACATGCAGAGTCAGGTGTTCAATGCAGACTGTTGGCTTCAGAGTGTTTGGCTTTTGCTTTTGGTGGTTTTTAAGTTTACTATCACGTGCTTACATGTAGATATCATTTATTTGTTCTTGTAGGTGTGTAGATTTATATCATATTATTTTTTATTTAAAAGCCATTGGGCTTCTTGGGGCACCTAGGTGGCTCAGTCGGCATCCGACTCTTGATTTCAGCTCAGGTCATAATTTCACAGTTGTGAGATCAAGCCCCACATTGGGCTCTGTGCTGGGTGGGTAGCCTGCTTAAGATTCTCTTTCCCCCCTCTCCTTCTGCCCCTCCCATTTGCTTGCACATGTGTGTGCTATCTCTCTCAAAAATCAATCAATCAACAAATAAATAAATAAATTGGCTTCTTGAATCTGGATTTGGCATCTTGCAAATTCTGGAAAGTTCCCAGACATTCTACCTGCACCTCACTCTCCCCCACTTCTCCATCAGGAATTCTTAAGTCTTAAACTTTCTGTGTCTTTAATCTTGCCATCATACATTCTAGCCTTCTTTTATTAGTCTGGGCCGAATTCTGCATATTTTCTTTAGTTTTTAATGTGACTTAAATTCAAATCTTCAAGTGTTATATTCTTTGTCTTCCTAATCTTCTTGTTCTTGTTCTTTATGATTATTTTAAAGTTGTTTCTTTTATAAAAGGCTCATAATTCCCATGGATGCTGTATATGCAGGACTGATTTTGCTGTTGGGGCTTTGCTTCTGGTGTTGTTAATGGCGTCCTGTGTCTTTATACGTTTTTGTGATTTTATTTCACCATGAAGCGCTCTCACAGTAAACTTTGAACATTATATGTAGAAATACTTTGAAGCCTGGGATGTTTTTCTCCAGAACAGGTTGGCATTTGGTTCTGTAGATACAGTCCAGGCTCACTAAGCCAAATTTATGGCTTTAGTTTGTGTGTGTGTATGTCACTCAGGCAGTATGAATTCAGGCTGTCATCCTCTGAGAAGACAGGTTTATCATTATGTGTTCTCAGGGGAACAGTTTTCTTCCTTCTGCTCAGGAGAAATATGACAATGAAGGCATTTCCTTGAAGTTCTTTGTGGCAGAATGGGGTTATTTCTGGTTTTCCCTCATCCTCGGGCTATGGCCCTGTTGGAGTCTAAGAATTATTGAGGAAGGAGAGTCTGATGACTTCCATCACAACACTCTATGGAGTATATGAAAACTTGCGTTTAAGTTCACTCAGTTCAGCAAAAAATAATCTCCAAGCCTGTCCGTGTTCCCACTTGCTCTCAGGACATGGCTTTAGTACTTCTTATTTTCTTACCAACGAGACGATATTTTTTGTGTTATGTATAAAAGTTTTAGTTGCTTTCCAGAAGCATTCATCTACCAATATATTCCACCATGTTTATGAAAATGGAAGAGAATCACACTCCCCTCACGTGCTAGTATCAGTTGGCTTATAGGTGAAGGAACCCTGAGCCAGTCCATGACTCAAAGATGATCGTTTCTATTTATTTACAACATACCCATTATAAATTGACTTCTAGAGTTTCTCAAATAAGTCCTAGTTTTCTTATTTCCAGCTTATTCAAAGAACGCTTTACGCCTCCAGCCTCTTCGTCTCCCAATTTGCTCATCTCTGCACCGTCGGTGTAGAGCCTGACGCAGGGCTCGAACCCACAGAGCATGAGATCGTGACCTGAGCCAAAATCGAGTCGGATGCTCAACAGATCGAGCCATCTAGGCGGCCCAAATTTTATGTTTGTTGTACACCTGACTCCTGTTTCCTGGCTGGGTTGGAAAGAGTCAACCTAGCAGGAATGAACCGTATCCTTTGACAGCCCTGCTTACCTAACTGACTGAATCACCCAGGTGCCCCCAAGCCACTCTTTAAAATAATGAGGTTGCTCTATATGTAATATAAAATACCAAATGCCAAAATATATTGGTGCATGAATGGGAACAATACGAGTAATGGGATCCATTTTTGCCTAAAGAAATCTGAAAGAATAAGCCGTTTGGCATATACCCAGATTCCAGACTCGCGGAAGAAAAGCAGGTGTTCAGGATAAAGCACACTGTTTGCACAAAAGGTTTAAGCACAATCTCTGTATTTAAATTCTTTAGGAGACACCTGACATTTATAAACACTAAATCGTTTGCAAATCTACAAATTGATAGATATGACTGACAGGGAGATTTTATAGCTATTGATTGCCTTTTAAGTTGCCATTTCTGCTAAGAATGAGATATATCCTGTGCCTATCATTGCATAACATGATAGATTTATCAGCTTTCACTAAGTGTTCATCCTCGATGAACAAAAATTATTGTTCGTGCTCACATATTTAATTTATAACAGGACTTTGTTTTCTGGCAAGGACTATTCATAAAGGCCAATTTTTAGTCCAAAATGAGTATCATGAAATTTCTTCAAATGTATATCTGGACTAGAAAAGGGGAAATCAAACATTATATGAAAGTATAATCCACAAAAGCATCCAGGCTCTAAAGCCACTAACTGCCCTGAGGACATCTGCCTAGCCCTTGTAGCTTGGACATTTTGAGTTTAATGGGATGACCACATTGAAGACAGGAGATAACACCTAAGGCCAGCACATGTTTAGAAGCCTAAGCCAGGAATCTAGAAGGCAGCCTTCAGCAAAATAAGGAAGAAAGAAGCAGCCCAGTAGCGTCACCGTAAAATAGGGGTAAACCACAGGAAATCAAAGGATCTCAAACGCCCTTACCTCCACTTGCTTTCCAATGGGACCAAAGCTCAGAAATCACCCAGGTGTGGAATAATGCTGTACCACTTAGCTGCACAAGTTACTCAGACTTTGAGCAAGTTACTTAAACTCTCTATGCTTCAGTTTTCTCATCTGTAAAATGAGTATAGTGACAATAAAGCCCAGGGTTGTGAGATGGAGTCCATTATCTTCTGTGTACCTGGCACATGGTACATATAAGTAAGTGATAGGTACCTGCTATTATGCTCATCCGAGGCACTGCACTCTCTTGGCCACGTGTTCTCATGGCCACAGTGAGTTCATCTAGGGGTGGGCACATGATCTGAGCTGATGAGTCTGAGTCATTCTTTGAGTCACTGGGCATGAGCCAATCCCTGTGTGGTAGAGACCCGATGGATCCGAGATGAATGAGTGGTAGGAGCCATGTCCTCTGTCATTTTTTGGAAGCTGTTCTGCTACAGGAAAGAATAAAGCCAACATAAAATATGACGAGAGTTTTTTCTTTGCTTCCATAGTTTCTGAGATCCAGCTGTAAGTGTGCCCACCCTTCAACTATATCGGTGATTTTCTCCTAACAATTCCTCCTTTTTACCTCAACTCTTTCAGATCACTCGACCATCACTTAGACTATTTAATCCTATATGTGACTGTCACATGCAGCCACTCTGTGAACTATCGAAATCGTTTGTCGCACAGAAACGAGGGACACAATTTATCTTTCAACTTTCATTTACCCATTACAGCATTCTTTTCAATCGAGAGTTAATAGCACACATTAGCAAACAATGTGCTAAGAAAGCACTTCCTGGGTACATCCCAGGTTTCTGGGTTATCTAAATCTTAAGATATTTTAACCATTAATAAAAGTTCAGAGATAACATTCTGGAACGAAATTACTAGGCCTTGCATAGTTAGGATTCCTTGCAACAAGAAGCTTAGGCTATTCTAATACAGAGTTGGGGCGGCAGTTACCACGTGACTGTGTTAGAAAAAGGCAAGAAGTAGCAATCAACAGCTGAGTATATTATATCATCGCAGTGCATCATGATAGCATATGGCAATATATAATTATAAACTATATAATTAAAATATATAAATATCACTCACAGACTCACACTATGATTTATTTATAAGTTACATTAGATGGTAAAACTCCCTAGACAAAGCACAAGTAGCCTACTTGCCATTCAGAAAATGTGTGTTGAACCAAACATATTTCCCCCAGACATCCACACATCTGTTTCTAACTTATTAGTCTGCAGCATCCTCACTAATTAATCTAGTGGCAATATCAGATCCCAGTCACTGTATCACCCCTGAATTTGCCAGATGTTCAGCATGCTGATTGCCAAATGACCCTTTCTCCCTCTCAGGTGGTATCTACACTGCTTTCACGGGTGACGTTTCTCTTGGATGAGGAAGCCTACGATGAAAATTTAGAACGCCCCCAGAGCAATCACAGCTTCCCCTTGATATCACAATGTCCACCACCATTTTGAAATGTAAAACCCGAGGCAATTCGAGCCACACAACATTTAAATCACGTCTGTAACAAACACAGCGGTGATGTTTTACCATGTGTTGCTACAGAGCCACGCACAATTCAAGTATCCATTTTCTTCAAGTTGCTTTCGATATGAAAGAAATTTAGGTGGTTCCACGATGAAGTTCAGTGTTGGAGCTCACAGATACACGATGAACCCCGGGACCTGGGCAATGGTGTTTGCCCTCGTTCAGAGGACAGGCGTCGTGGGGAGAGAGTAGGATGCCAGGGGCAGGGGACTGGGGAAGCACTGGGCGGGCACAGTTTTGGTCGTGGACACAGGCAGATTTCTATTAACTGCCACTTACCAGCTAAACGTCTGAGTAATTACTGAAGCTTGGAAGCTTCATTTATCACAACTTTGTGTTGTGTAATAATAGCATCACAGAGATTGTTCAGAATTAAAGAATAGAAACATTTTTTAAGTGCCTAATCCAATGCCCAGTGTATAGGAAGTTCTCAATTAATGTTAAAATCCAGAAGACACCAAAATAAACTGGAAAACAATCAGGAGAATAGAAAACAGGAAGAGAAAAGAGGAAGACTGAAACGTCAGTGCTGTGGTTGGCTACAGAAATTCACAGGCCTGGTTATTTCTAATCCACTTTAGTGGTACGAGAATATAAATAAGGAAAAACTGTCATGGAAAATTTGCCGTCCACAACAGGCTGGCGATTGTCCTGTTATTTTGAGGCCACTGACCCTATTATCGGAGGCCGACCGCTTTTATTTACAACTCATATATACCCTCTTCCTTTACAGATACTCATTCAAATCCCCAAAGCAAAGCCTTTTCTTTGCTGCCTAAAAATAATTACGGAACACAGACAAAGCCCATGGGAACTGCACTTCTGATGTTCTTTTCACAGCGACAATAGGCTCCTGGGCTTGTCTCTTCCTGTGTTTCTTTCTGGTGTTTTCTGTCGGCCATTCCTCTGAGCCACAAGGCTCCTTGTGGCTGATTGTAGGGTCAGCGTAAGCCCATCTCGCCTTGCCTTCTGCTACGTCCATTTAGTTCCACAAAAGCTTCCCACCCCTTCCTGGAGCCATGACTGGGAAGTGAGCATTGGAAATGGTTGCCATGGAGCCACTTCAGATTCTGCAATACGTGGAAACCATATATTGACTTAAGACGTTTAGAGCTTATGTGGTATGGCCAGGCCTTTGGAGAAACATTTAAGTTACCCCCTGGCCTCTCCTTCCCTCTGATGGTCTGCTTTGTAAAATGGAAGCCACCACAATAATGAGTTGGAAAAGCTACTGAAATGGGACCGTAAGGGCAAGCCATGGTTATCAGCGTTTTGTTAAACCTCCCCCGTACACCAGAGTGAGAGGATTTTTCAGCTGTTTGTAGCTGTGTTTGTCAAAAGCTAATTAATAGGATTAAGCTGCAGAGTTACGCTTTTCCCAGGGGGCAAACTAAAACAACATTTAGAGAGATACCCCATATCTAATCTTAAATTAGTCTTGTGCTACCACGTTTATGTCTCAGCTTTGGAGTGGCTTTGGAAGACATCAACAGAGTTAAGTCTATGGCACTCCCCTAAAGGGCTGTCCCAGATTGGTAACCAAATCATGAAAAGGCAAATAGCATATTCTCTGAGAGTAAGAGAGCCAAACATAGGACACTTCTGAAGGTTCAAACTGTCTTAAGAATACAAATGTTTAAAAAGTGTACTGTAAGAAATAGGCCCGAGTTTAACAAGCATAATTGAATTCATTATCTTCATAAAAATATTTACCAAGTCAATCCCATGAAATGCTGTTTTTTTATGCTAATGACATAGTTTTTTTTAATAATTAAAAAATACCACAATATTATATAATGTACTGGAAATTCTTACCCTACTTATTACGCTATAATTTTCCTTAGATTTATTTTGTTCTTTCATGAAAAGATTTGCTATGAAACTAACAGTAGAAACAACAGGGGTTGAAAAATGTTTGTTGAGAGAAGGGCCGAGGAGCCAGTGGAAACATTTCGCATTATTTCCATCGTTTCAAATATTTTACGACATTATCACTGCTAAAATTACTATGAAATGTAATCCAGTCCCATCTCTTCACAAAAACATAACTGCTCATCAGCAGCAATTTTAGGAGTTGTTCTAAGTCTCTTTAGGAGTTACTCTGTCATTTGGAATAAAAAAACGCCTTTTTTTTTTTTTTTTTTACTTTTAAAAAGGTGCTGTACTATTGCGTTATACTAAACGTGTAGCTCAAATTATAAACTTTCACTTTATTCTATCACTAAGAAACAAGACTGACTTATTATTTCTTGTCTCTACCGTTCAACATAATCAATAATGACTAATTTGCATTCATGTCAACCTTGGCACTATGGACATGTGAGCTGGATAAGTCTTTGTTGTGGGGCTTGACTATGCATGGTAGGACATCTAGTAGCATTTTCGCCTCTACCCATCAGAGACCAGTGGCACCCTCCTGGGTGTGACAAACAAAAATGTCTGCAGACACAGCCAAATGTCCCCTAAGGGGAAAGCGCAAAGTCACTCTCCCTGTTGGGTGAAAACCACAGATTAATATGTATAGCTGAGGATATACAAAGATTGAAAACTCCCAGTGTACCCAAATCATAAGTAATTTTAATCTACCAAAATTTATGTAAAATTACATAATTAAGAAAAAAAGTAGAGAGCGCCAGTTTAAGGTCTACAAAAATTGTATTCAGTGTTAACGTTTTCATTTTGAAATTTAATACAGTATAGAAAATACTGAATATAGATTATCCAAATGAAAAGATAGGATTTTATCTCCATTTATATTGAATGAAAAGTCCAATAAACTTTACATATTAAAGTTGCAACATGTGATCATTTTGGACATATATCTATACCCATAAAACCACCACCACAATCAAGATTTCAATTATACTAGAAAGTTTCCTTGAAAATTTTCTCTTGGTAATCTGTCCCTCTCAATTTCTAATCCCAGGCAATCACTGATCTGCCTTTTGTCCCTATAGCTGAGTTTGAAATTTCTAGAACTTTATATACACGGAATCATATTGCATAGACTCTGCCTGACTTCTTTCAGTCAGAATAATGATTTTTAAATGTATCCATAGGACTGTGTATATCAATAATCACTTATTTTTTTGCTGAGTAATATCCTTGGTATGGATATGCTAAGTTCTGTTTTGTTTTGTTTTTTTTTTTAATCGGTTTCCCTGCCAATAAACCTTTGGGTTTTCTCCAGTTTGGGATATTACAAATAAAGCTAATGTGAACATTTGTACATGAGTCTTTGAACATAAAGTTTTGTTTCTCTCAGATAGATACCTAAGAGTGAAACGAGTGGATCAGGTGGGAGGTGTCTGTTAAACTTTTCAGGAAACTTTCAGTTTTCCAATGTGATTCTACCTTTTCAGATTCCCTCCAGCAGTAGAGGGCATTTAAGTGGCTCTACATTCTCACCTCCATTTTGCATGGTCAAAAACATACAAGAGCTTCAAGAACTCATCATGGATGGTTCTTCACCAGAAGAAATGTTAGAGGAAGTCCTCCCTTCAAGTGGAAGGAAATGATACCAGACAGGAACATGGATTTACACAAAGGAACAAAAAACACCAGTTATGGGAACAACATAGATTAAAATAGGTTTTTTTTCTTTACCCTGTAAGTCTCTTTAAAAGATAACAGACTGCTTGTAGCCAGAAGAATAACAATGTAATGAGATAAATAGCATATACAGCAGACAAAAGGTGGGACAAAGTTGGGAGAGAAGAAATGGAAGTATTTTAAAATTCTTACGGTGTATATATAGTAATATAATATTATCTGAAGTAGACAATAATAAATTAAAGATGTACAATTTAAACTCTAAGGCGACCACGAAAATAACATTATATAGTGTTATAGGAAGGGAGCCAACAAAAGAAAAATGATGGAATTATAAAGAATACTTCATTCATACAAAAACAAAGGAAAAGAGGGGAAAAAGGAATAGATGAGACAAGTGGACAATAAACAACAAGATGGTTGACTTAAACCCAAATGTCCCAGCCCAAAATGTCAGAAAAAGAGAGGGAGACTCCCTAGGTCAGATATTAAATTCTGACAAAGCCGAGTAAAAAATGAATAGCTTCCTTTCCAAAGGAGTCCCAAGTTCTAAACTGAAAGGAGCTGCTTCTCTTTGCCAGAGACCACAATCAGCAAAATCATTAGTCACAAAGATTTACAGCTCAAAGGGAGCATTGCACTTGAGATGTCCCAGAGGTACAGAGAGCTTCAGCTCCCTGAGAAGAGCCTCCAAGCCTGCTGGTTTGGAACCTGCTTACAGGGTGATACTTCTTATGATACCCAACTGAAATGTCCACATGGAGTGCCCCAGTGGGATACAGACTGTATCTGATACTCAGTGTCTGAGAAGTTTTAAGGCTTTCCCTTGGGTGGTGGAAGTCTGAAGAAACAACAAACAAACAAACAAAAACAGTCTTTCCGGGACTTCCAGAGGGACTGAGTGTTGCAAATCCATCCACATACTCCCAAGAAACATTATTCACAGAGCAAGCTCTTGAGATTTTTTGGGCTTCATCAGCCATATCTGTGAGCCAAGGTGTGATATCTTCAAAGTCAGAGCTATTGTGACTAAGGCTTCTGACTTGTCAACCAGCAGGACATCAGGAGTACATGGAAGACTTTTAAAACAAGAGTACACAGTCACTTGCGTTATGATCTGATAGTCCCACTGGTGGTAAATGATGAGGGAGCGTCTCACTGACACTTCCTGTATATGCAAGAATTCCCCATCAAAAGAAACTCTTCTGACACACATAGAACAGAGGAATGAGACCACACAGACCATCAACTACAGGTGTAGAAGCACTACAGTAGACTGAGTAGCCCAGAAGTCCTCACCCAGAAGGTCTCCGTGCTTCCTTTCGCTACTGCAAACCTTGCCCAAACTTTATCAGTTCACTTTGGGGGTTGCCTTCCCCCGTGGCAACAGATGGCATTGTGACTCTGCCCCCTATAATCAACAAACTACAAAAACGTCCCTCCACACAGTGACCCAGCATCCAACACATAGCTTTGTAACCTTAGTCTTTAAGTTAGAGAACTTAATTAATTAACATAATACCAACATATCTGATTCATATTTACTTTACCACCCTTTGTTTTCCATTTAACCAATCCATTTTGTGTACGCTTTTCTTTCTTACCTCTTTCATAAGAAATATTTTACTATGATCCCATTTTGTTCTATTAAATTGTTAAACTTTTACTACTCTTTTAGTAATAACCATAATGACAGGTGATTTTGACATATTACAATCTAAAAAATAAATCACAGCTTTTGCTCCTCCTATTTATGCTTGAACCTTAGAACATTTTAATTCACCATACCCCCCTCAACTTTTATAACATCATTGTGCATTTTCTTTTATTATTAATTTTTAGAAACTGCTTATTTTCCATCGGCTGTATTTCCATTTTGTTTGCCTTTGTGGAAGAGCGGCTTAAGACCACTCAGTGGTTGTTCCTACCCTCCCAGTGGCCTGAGCAGTGGCAGCTGCAGACCTGACCGCCCCGGTCTTCAGTAGGAAGTGCCCAACAGGCACAGAGGGCACCTGCCCGCCTTCAGACCGGTCTGTGACTTCAGGTTGAGCAGCAGTGAACCCAGACTCTGGAGGAGCCCGTTCACCCTGAAATTCCTCTTTGGTCACAGCCTTTTTGGCAGCAGGCTGTTCTTCCTTTTCATTCTCTGCAGGGTCTCTGTAGAGTAGAGATCAGCACGACCTCCCAGGGGTGGTCACCGGAAATGGTGCCACGCATGCGCAGAACTTCCTGGGGGGGGGGGAGGGGCCAGCATCCACCACATCAGACCCACTGAGTGAGCTCCCTTATTGTCGCAAGGGATGGCGATGTCCACGCAGGGCAGAGGAGAGTGTTACACAGAGCGAGGGCAGACAGGTTAAGGTGAGATGCCTCTGTGAGAGGCTGGTGGTCAGCCCAAGGATCAGTAACCACCAGAAGGCTGCCTGGACCTGGTTAGAGAAGGTTCCAGGAGTCGGGCAGCCGGCAGTAGGAGTGATTCTAGTAGCAGCAGCAAACTTCAGCACAGCTCGCTGGCCATGACTCCTGGATGAGATGACACGCACATCAGCCGGGTTTGCAATTGGCAACAAGGCACGAGCTACCAGCAGAAGCTCCCAGGTTCTCTTCAGATTTGTGATGTAGAACCCATCACGTTTCCTTTTGTAGATGTACTGTTCCATTGGAAGTCAAGGTTGGTGCCACCTAAACGGGCTCCTGCTGCAAGGAATTTGAGGACACCCTCCTGCTTCACTTACGGGACATCAATGGCTGCAGACTTCATGCAAGTTTCCCTTGAAGTTATAAGGAGAATGCAGAACAATACAATATGGACCCCTCCCTGCATAGCTTGAAAAGGTTTCATGCATTTTAACTCTGAATTGTTATTTACATCAACAAGACACTACCACTGTTGTTTTGTTTACAGTCAATATTCATTCATATTTTCCTGTATATCTTTAAAATGTATTTTTTTACTTTTTTCCCCGCGAGGATACATTTTCTTCTACCTAATGAACACCATTCAGCACTTCTTTCAACGATCTCAGTATTTCCTCTGAAGACATGTGTATTTCGCTGTTTTTAAAGGATCTTTTGCTGATTAATGGGTTCTGGATTGGTAGCTATCTTTGTGCACCTTAACTATGCAATTCTGTTATCTTAGGATTTCTATCATTACTCTCTAGAAGCCGGCCAGCTGTGTGTCTCCTTGTCCCTTTGAAGGTAAGGTTTCCTTCCTTCAGGTTGCTTAACCATTGTTTTCACGGTCTTTGCTGTTTGGGTGGTTTCTTGTTTGTTTGTTTTGGATTTGGGGTTTTCTCTGTATTTATCTTGCCTGTGTTGTAGAACTTCCTTAATCTGCTGTTCAATGGTTTGTAGAAGTCTTGCCATTATCTCTTCAACTATGGCTTCTGCCTTATTTTTCCCTTCACCCCTTTAGGGACTCCAATTACATGCACATTAGACCTTTTCTTGTCTCGCAAACCTTCTAAAAAAAACTGTACTATTTTTAGTGTTTTTTTGTTCTCTCTGTACTTCACCTTCAAATTTTGTATTAACATGTCAATTTCAGTAGTCTTGTCTCCTGCTGTCTTCATTCTTCAAAGACCTTTTATTTAAAACAACATTTTAATAATTTCTCTTCAGTTCTAGCAGTCTGTTTCCTTCCTTTTAGAGATGGCGGCTCTCTGCCCAAATCTCCATTTTTTCATCTGTTTCTAGTATTGTCATATACTAATCACGATTATCGTGAGGTCCTTGTCAGATGGCAGTGATATCTCTGTCAACTGCTAGCTTGTTTCTATGAACACCATTTTATCTATTTTACTTATTTTATCTATTTTACTTTATTTACTTTATCTATTTTACTTTATTTCTAGTCTTGATACTAGTCTTGAAGTGTCGTAGTAATTTTTATTAAATGCTAATTATTCTGGAGTAAAAAACTACAGAGACTTACGGCAATGATTCATTCCTGCAGACAGTATTGACCTTTCTCTCACTGTGCTAAAACAACAGAGGCTTAACAAGAACTGTGAGTCATGGCTGCCTTGCAGCCCCATTATTGCTGTTGTACTTCTAGTGCGGCCTGGACTCAACCAAGAGGTCTGGGCACTCTCTGTGACCCCCTTCTAATTTCAGGTCCTAATTGCAATCATTGTCTTACAAGACTGTTGATAGCTTTGTCATGCTTTTGAATCTCCTGCCTCACAGGGCCCAGAATTTGGCAAATGTTTTCAGGGGAAAATTAACCACATGCTTGGAGATGCCAAAGTCTACCAGAACTCCATCCTCCCCTGTGGCTGAGAGCTTAGGTTCTGAGCCCAATGCACCTGCCTCCTCAACTGACCTCACAGTGAAAGCCAAGGCAAAAATGATTCCACCTTTGAGCAGTCTGGTTCCTGTTCAAAACTGTCCATGTGCTTCTTTGGGCCTGGCCATAGGCTATTCCAAAGGCTTTCCCCGACAGCCCCTCCGGCTGGCTATCTCCTCACATATTTAAATACCGATCCCAGGGCCTTTGTTCCTAGATCTCTTTATCTTAGGCCTTCTGCCAAGATCTTTTTCAGGTATCTCTGCCAAGCTTTCCTTAGCAGAGGAAGAAGGGGAAAGCAAGACACTTTTCCCTACTATGACTCGGTACCCAGTTCTTTTCTGCTCCTAGCATTTCCCCCTCACTTTATCCTAACCACCATGGTCCATAAACTGTGGGAGCCTTTTGTTCAGGGCTCCTTCCGCTGTGGGATGGCCCCACCTGCACGGATCCACCTAACCTTCAAACGGTGCATCATTCCATGGAGGCAAATGGAATCAAGGAGTCAGCTCTTCTCTGGGTTTAGCCTCCTGTTCATACCACCTGAGTAAGTGATTAAGGTTTAACTCTCATTTTTGGCTTGTTGCTGTAATCAGTTATTCCATACCTGACAGCTTGCCTTCTCTTCGGCTCAGCTGAACTCCTGACAATTCTTCCTCTGCTCCCTTTCCCCAGTTTTTGTTATCTCTTGACTGCCATTAAACATTATCCTTCTGTATTTTATCCCAAGTTTACAGTTATTTTCGGCAAAAGTGCTGTTCCATTGCTATCTAATCTATCCTACCCAGAAGTGTAATTTCCACCTACTGCCTTTCAATTAAACATCCTGAAAGCCCCACAAAATGCTTCTGATTACACTTCTTCATTAACTGAACTTAGTTACATTGTGAAAACTAGCTGCAAGTGTGTCTGGGAAATAGAAAGTCCTGTGACTGAGAATACTGTCATCTTAGATTCTGTTAGTAAGGATAAGGCAACTACCAGCCCCGTCCACACGTTCCCATTTCTTCCCTGGTTCCATGTTGCTTTTGCCATCTGCCTTACTTGATGCTATCTACTTTGTCTAACACTGGCTGAACTGATTACGTAAAGTATGTTGAGTTTCTATTCACACAGTAGGTGCCTGCAGTTGGTGGCATGGTCAGAGACTAGATAGCTGATGAATTACCAACACTTATGAGTTGGGGTGGCTTAAAACAAAGAACATGTTCATAGTGAAGGGTGGGTGCATGTCTTGCAAATGAAAAATACATTGGACTAAGTCAATGTCTTTTTCCAATTTTATAAATACTGTGTGGTTGAAAGTTCCAACGGTTGATGTGTCCCTGAAAATGGTGTAATTTTGACTTTTTTTTTCTTAAAGTTTATTTATTTATTTTGAGAGAGAAAGAGAGAAAAAGAGAGAGTGAGCTGGGGAGGGGCAGAGAGAGAGAGAGAGAGAGAGAGAGAGAGAGGGAGGGAGGGAGAGAATCTCAAGCAGGCTCCAAGCTGTCAGCATGGAGCCTGATGCGGGGCTCACCCTCATGAACCGTGAGACCATGACCTGAGCCGAAATCAAGAATCCTACGCTAAACTGACTGAGCCACCCAGGTGCCCCGATTTTGACTTTTTTAATTGACTTTTTTCTTATTGCGTAGATGGCTCTAAAAAAAGACTGCAGGGGCGCCTGGGTGGCGCAGTTGGTTAAGCGTCCGACTTCAGCCAGGTCATGATCTCACGGTCCGTGAGTTCGAGCCCCGCGTCGGGCTCTGGGCTGATGGCTCGGGGCCTGGAGCCTGCTTCCGATTCTGTGTCTCCCTCTCTCTCTGCCCCTCCCCCGTTCATGCTCTGTCTCTCTCTGTCCCAAAAATAAATAAACGTTGAAAAAAAAAATTTAAAAAAAGACTGCAGAAATTAATTTTGATGGTAGAATCATCCTAATTTCAGAGTTATTTTTGTATCACTGTAACTTAATATGTATTTGTTTGTATGTCTTGGGTGCGGAGAGGAGAAAAAAAGGATTAAGTTATGTAAGTCACTCATGTTTCTCAGAGCGTGTGTCCAAAATGTAACAGAATAATTTGTAGGTTTTCCAATTTTGTATTTTAATGTGACTTTCATTTCTGATGACATATAAATCTAATAGATTCTACCAATGAGTTGATTAGAACAGTACCCTTTTCAATTTTAACTAATATTCTTAAAGGATATACTATAAATAACTTCCAAATCATGTGTCTCTAGGATCCTCTGTCAAAAAGCTCATCCTCTTAAAGTACCTAAAATGTTCTCTGGCACCTCTCTGTCATATGTAGGTGTTATATAGATTACACACACATGTTCTGTGTATCTGTTACAATATCTACTCCTTAGTAAATGGTAGAGGTTCTGATCTTATATAAGAACAAAATGCATTATGTCAGGGCCGAATAAAGGAACCGAAAGTATACCATTCGTTTTGCTAGGGATAATTTCATATAAAGAATTATGAGCCAGATATTGAAGAAGAGAAATGCAATCAAGGGAACAGTGGGGTATCACAGAGATTGTAATTTCACAAGGCAACTACCAGCAGCTATTTCTAGGTTCTGGAGAGAAGAAAGAAAACTTAGAAATTTGGAGGGGCTGAGACCCAGATCTCTGAGGGGGTCGCCCCACTGGGCTGGTGCCGGTGCCTCAGAAGCTTAGAGAAGAGGCCCAAGGAGCTGGGTTTGAGACCTTAAAAGAGGGTGAGGCAGCCAGCCGTGCTGATGTTCCTTAGGGAACATGTTGAGGATGATTTTCCAAGGGCTGAACCTACTTTCAATTTGCCCTTGCTGGGGAAGGGGCATTGCTGGTGACTCCCACAGGGCCGAAGACCAACAGGTTCCCTCCTTCTCCAGCCTACCACTGTCTCTCTACCACCCCCTACTGGCCCAAGGGAAATGTGGTTCCCAGAGTGCCAACCTCAGCATCAAAAAGCAGAGTGCAGGAGGCAGGAGTTGAAACAGAGAAAATGGCTTAATAATGAGCACAAAGGTCTACATACGCTACCAAATGAAACGCTGGATTATACATTTTCTGATAGCTCCATATTCACTCTGTAGGATTTTATTTTGATGCAGGATATTATTAATATAATTAAATGTGGACAGAATAAAATGAATTTGAAACCACGTCCCCTGAATTTCAAGTGGGTATCTATTCTCATTATGAAAAACCGGGCTAAAAAACAGAAAAGCTAAAGCGGGTTTAAATTATAACATGAATTGCTTGTGAACACATATATCCTGTACTTTTTTTTAATTGTTTTTTAATGTTTATTTATTTTTGAGACAGAGAGAGACAGAGCATGAACGGGGAGGGTCAGAGAGAGAGGGAGACACAGAATCGGAAGCAGGCTCCAGGCTCCGAGCTGTCAGCACAGAGCTAGACGCGGGGCTCGAACTCATGGACCATGAGATCATGACCTGAGCCAAAGTCGGAAGCTCAACTGACCGAGCCACCCAGGGGCCCCTATCATGTACTTTCTGAGACAGTCTTAATTTCAAAAATAAAGCTTTAGTTTGAAATTTCATTCTTGTAAGCATGTAATTTTTAATGTATCATATATCATGTAACTTTATTTTTTATTTTTTAGTATTTATTTACTTTTGAGAGAGAGAGAGGGAGAGAGAGAGAGTATATGTGTGTGCATGAGCACAGGAAGGGCAGAGAGAGAGAGAGACACAGAATCCGAAGCAGGCTCCAGGCTCTGAGTTGTCAGCACAAAGCCCGACGCGGGGTCGAGCCCATAAACCAAGATCATGACCTGAGCCAAAGTCAGACACTTAACTGAATGAGCCACTCAAGCAACCCTATAACTATTTAAATTTTTTTTTTCTTGTAACACACGTGTGCTCACAGGTGAGGGCCTATGCTGTGTGTGTGTGTGTGTGTGTGTGTGTGTGTGGGTGGGTGTCTATGTGTGTGTGGATGTGTATGCCAAGTGTTTTAATATATATCTAGAAAAGTAACATAATCTTGATTGAGATTTTGGATTGAAACAAAGTAGATTATTTTAACGGAGACTCTAGCTTAAATTTTCTCTGGCCTCTGGCACTGATTCTTAAAAAGTGGAACCACAACTTTTAATGGAGAGAAGTGAGGATGACATTTGGCTGATTCAGGAATACATTTTGGTTAGATTCCACCTCATTCTGGAAGAAAAAAAGAACATTCAGGCAAATAATATAAATGAACTAAAAATATAACTTCAGTTGTCATAGGCAACCCTTTCCTTCCAAGTAGAAGAAAGGATAAGGATAAGAAACATATGGAAGAAAAGGACACATGATCTGAAAGTATGCACAAGAGAAATCTAAGAATAACATGAACACATATGCTCTATGCAACTAATCAAGCAAATTACCAGCCAGAAAAGCTCAGTGTCCCTCAATGAATTCTCATTTACTTCTAAGGGTAGTTTCTATAGACTCATTTACCTTCCAGCTGGCAATGACTAGGTAAAGTAAAAACTGTTAGGAACAAAGCATAAGAAGAGTGTTTGAGTAATTCCAGTGAGGGAAAGCAGTGTTAATCACTCCTCTGCAGTTCTGTCTAAAAACCCAATCTCGTAAAAGGAAAGAAACCTATCTTAGTGACTAAATCACTGAATGTATGCTAGCATGTATAACAGAAATCATATACACACAGTTTTTTTTGTCACCCTTTGCAGAATCTAAGCCTAAAATTATATGTTTATTGATTTTAAATCTGTACTTTTGTAAACTTTCCTATATCCCCAGTAGGTTTCCATTATAAATATCCACTGATGTGCTATGTATAGTGCTACTTAACGTTCTTAAGTAACTGCTTTAAGTCAGCAAGTTTTTTTTGTTTTTTTTTTTTACTTTGTTTCATTTGATTTTTTTTCTTCGACTTTGTTTTAATGTTAGAAGCACAGGAAAGCCAAACTCAGACGTTTGAAATACAAAACCTAGATGGGACTATTTTAATGATAATATAAACTCCAAAGTGCTCATCCTACCATTTAAAATGAAAAACAATTTGAGACTGAAGAGGCAGATTTTGGAAGGGTTAACAGATAGTAAAGTAACACAAGGAATAGACAAATGGCAGAAGGAGAGAGGAAAATTCTCATTTATGAAAAAATGTGATAATACACAGCAGCAAAACAAACAGAGCAAACAAACTGAGGCAGTTGACTGTGATGGCTATTACTGCATCGCAGTTTCCTTGAGTTCTGAAGCTGAAAAAGCAAAGCTATTTTTCTGTTCATGATGAACTTCTGACACATAAAATCACATCCTATGGCACAAAAACAGACACACAGACCAATGGAATAGAATAGAAACCCCAGAACTAGACCCACAAACGTATGGCCAACTCATCTTTGACAAAGCAGGAAAGAACATCCAATGGAAAAAAGACAGCCTCTTTAACAAATGGTGCTGGGAGAACTGGACAGCAACATGCAGAAGGTTGAAACTAGACCACTTTCTCACACCATTTACAAAAATAAACTCAAAATGGATAAAGGACCTAAATGTGAGACAGGAAACCATCAAAACCTTAGAGGAGAAAGCAGGAAAAGACCTCTCTGACCTTAGCCGTAGCAATCTCTTACTCGACACATCCCCAAAGGCAAGGGAATTAAAAGCAAAAGTGAATTACTGGGACCTTATGAAGATAAAAAGCTTCTGCACAGCAAAGGAAACAACCAACAAAACTAAAAGGCAACCAACGGAATGGGAAAAGATATTTGCAAATGACATATCGGACAAAGGTCTAGTATCTAAAATCTATAAAGAGCTCACCAAACTCCACACCCGAAAAACAAATAACCCAGTGAAGAAATGGGCAGAAAACATGAATAGACACTTCTCTAAAGAAGACATCCGGATGGCCAACAGGCACATGAAAAGATGTTCAGCGTCGCTCCTTATCAGGGAAATACAAATCAAAACCACACTCAGGTATCACCTCACGCCAGTCAGAGTGGCCAAAATGAACAAATCAGGAGACTATAGATGCTGGCGAGGATGTGGAGAAACGGGAACCCTCTTGCACTGTTGGTGGGAATGCAAACTGGTGCAGCCGCTCTGGAAAGCAGTGTGGAGGTTCCTCAGAAAATTAAAAAGAGACCTACCCTATGACCCAGCAATAGCACTGCTAGGAATTTACCCAAGGGATACAGGAGTACTGATGCATAGGGGCACTTGTACCCCAATGTTCATAGCAGCACTCTCAACAATAGCCAAATTGTGGAAAGAGCCTAAATGTCCATCAACTGATGAATGGATAAAGACATTGTGGTTTATATACACAATGGAATACTACGTGGCAATGAGAAAGAATGAAATATGGCCTTTTGTAGCAACGTGGATGGAACTGGAGAGTGTGATGCTAAGTGAAATAAGCCATACAGAGAAAGACAGATACCATATGGTTTCACTCTTATGTGGATCCTGAGAAACTTAACAGGAACCCATGGGGGAGGGGAAGGAAAAAAAAAAAAAAAAAAAAGGACGTTAGAGTGGGAGAGAGCCAAAGCATAAGAGACTGTTAAAAACTGAGAACAAACTGAGGGTTGATGGGGGGTGGGAGGGAGGGGAGGGTGGGTGATGGGTATTGAGGAGGGCACCTTTTGGGATGAGCACTGGGTGTTGTATGGAAACCAATTTGTCAATAAATTTCATATATATAAAAAAAAATAAAAAAAAATCACATCCTGTATGATAATGTATGCATTGAAATTTGAGACATTTTGTGGCCTACTACTGATCAGTTTCTGCAAATTTCCCGAGAGTTTTAGAAGGGAAAACACAGATTTAAAAAAATTATTAGAAGCAGAACTCTGTATGTCCAGGGGTTGGCCCTCATTAACTACATATTTTTAAAAATATTCTGTTTTCTGTCTGCCTGCCTGTCAATAATTATTAAGAAAAATATTTTCATTATAATCTTTTAGGAATTTCCTGCTATGATTCTGTCAACTTCTGCCTCATATTTTTAGGCTGTTTTAGACGCATAATTTTTTTCTTTAATTTTTTTAATGTTTTTATTTATTTTTGAGGGAGAGAGAGACAAAGTGTGACCTGGGGAAGGACAGAGAGAGAGGGAGACACAGAATCCAAAGCAGGCTTCAGGCTCTGAGCTGTCAGCAAAGAGCCCAACACGGGACTTGAACTTGTGAACCACGAGATCATGACCTGAGCCGAAGTTGGACATGTAACTGACTGAGCCACCCTGGCGCCCCTGGACACATAATTTTTAAAACTGCTATATCCTCTTAGTTAACAGAACGTACCAGTAGGGAACGAGCCTCTTCACTCTTTGTGTTTTGTTGCTCATTTTACTCTGGCTTTAACACATTATTCACCTTTTTAGTACATTCATGCTTTGGTGTCTTCTTGTAAACAGGAACCTGTGTCTGGAACTTTTAACATCCAAACTCCGAATTTTTTAACTAGAGACTTTAACTAGAGTTTCATTCGCAGTATGGATATATTTGGAACTATATCTGCCATCTGAAATCTTTAAAGATCTCTGGATCTTTCTTTCCCCTTATTTGAGTGACTCGACCTGAGACTACTTTCAATATTAGTCTTTGTGTGACAAAACTTCTTAAGCCCTGAATGCCTAGAAATAGTTTTCATTAAATTATTTAATGAGAAATGATGGGTAGCATGGCTGAATAAGAAATTCTAGTTTCTAAATTATTTTTGTATAATACTCTGAGAGTACTAATCCAAGTCATCTTCAATGCAGAGTTGTTGAAAAACATGTTTAGTATTTGGTTTTCATAAATAATAGACTCTATGTAGGCTTTTAGTTTCTAATCTAGTATATATCCTTACATTTTACTATAACTTAGAAAAGTGGTTTTGGCATTTTTTTCTCCTAATTTCTCCCCTTTGACACTCTATAGGCCCTTTCAATTCGAATTAATTGTTTTCCTTCTATTTCTCAAAACTTCATCTCCATGTTTTGGTATATGTTCCTTCTTCCGAAATTTCATTTTCTCTCTTTGGGGACTCATATCTAGATATCAGAACTTACACTTCAATTCTACATATCAACTTTTTAATTATATGTTCTATTTATTTTTTCCTCCTTCCCTCTGGGAGTTTTCCTAAGTGACTGATGACTTAATTCATTCTTCTGCTCTATATAACTGCTATTTACATTGTGCTCTTTACCTAAACTATCATTTTTTAGTTCATATCTCTACTCTTTATTTATCTTCCATATTCTTCTAGTTTCCCATTATTAATGCCTTCTTCTATCTCCCTTAATATGTTTATTGTGCTAATTTTAATTTCTTTTTCTTTCTCTTGTAATATTTGTGGTTCAGATGGGATCCATAATATGCTGGGATGTTTTCCTTTTGAAAAAGTGGTGCTCCTGAAATGTCTTGATATTTTGGCCCGTGAATTCACTTTCCCTCTGGGAGGCACTGACTTCTCTATCAGGCAATGTGTATTAAAGCCAGACATCAGTTCTAGTCATTATTCATGAGCTCATGAAATGTAGTTAGGGAGCCTCAGATTTGGTGCTCCAGGCACCAGGCACCATGGTCAATAACCCCCATCTCCCCCAAACAACTCCTTGGGCTCTCATCTCCTTTGAAAGAGAAGCAGCATTAGGAGACATACTCAATGTCATCGGCTCTGTGATGGGCCAAAAGGGAAAATGGTGGAGCAGAGAAGTGACAACCTGAAGTCAGTTAGTCTCCATCTGATTTCCCAGTTCCTCTTGAGAACAGAGCTCCCACCCTGCACTTATTCCTGCAAAGACTCCTAGGCCAGAGGTGTAAGTTACTACAGGCGTGATGAGCGGACTGACTGTGCAAAGGCACAGTGGTACTCACATTCAAGAGTTCTTTCTTTTATTCCAGCCACTCCCATCCATACCACCTTTTCTTCCACTCCCAGCCAAAGACACCGTATGCTTCCAGCATCGGTTGGGAAGGTCAATGTCAGCCATTCTCCGGGTTCTCTTGCTGTGATTTGCCAGGTGTTCAAGTTGGTTTACTTTTTCATGTCAGTCTTACATATCTAAATTATTACTCAGATATGTAGATAGAATGATACATATATAGCCACTGATGATGATGTAAAACTCTCTTCTGCTGACCTTATGAATTGGACACTTTTAATATGTCAAGCATATTAAAACTACTCTGAAGAAGCGCTTTTTTTCATAGTTGCTTCCTAGCCAGTTTCTTGTATCTCACCAGAAAGTACTATTTTACTCACACTTGGACCAGATGGAGAATGGCAGCTACCCAAATCCACTGGGAAGGAGCTGACCCCACAGATAAAGCAGCAGGCCCAGAAATGATTCTCTTACTGAGAGAGGAGTAGGCAATAATGTGTCTTCTAACATATATTTTACATTTCACATTTTTCCTTCAGAATCATTTATTTATTGTAGTATACTGGGAAAATTCACAAAAGGCCAAAGAAGGAAACAGTTACTTGTAATTTCACCCATGTTATTAGTATCATTAAAAGTCTGTGTAGATCTTCTAGGAAATTGACTGCTTTCTAACCCGCTTACCAATTTGGTTTTAAAAAGTTGGATTATACTGTATACAGATTTTGCAACTTTATTTAATGATTAATATCCTATGAAAATATTTAACTATCATTAAGTACTCTTCTCTAAAATGTTACAATATCGGGCACCTAGATGGCTCAGGGAGTTAAGCATCTGGCTCTTGATTTTGGCTCTGGTCATGATTTCATGGTTCTTGAGTTGGGACCTATGTCACGTTTTGCACTGACAGTGCACAGCCTCCTTGGGATTCTCTCTCTCTCTCTCTCTGTTCTTCCCGCTCTCTCTCAACAATAAACTTAAAACAATTTAAATGCTATAATATTACAGCTGCATAGTATTCCATTATGTAGATTTAAAAAAAATTACTTTCCTAGCAGACATCTGAGAGGCTTCTAATAGTTTTCCATGACATGTGTCAGGGACAAAATAATCTTTTTTACATAAATTACTTTGCCTGTTTTTTAGTTGTTTATCGAGCATGTATTCCCAAGTGTTGGGTGCTGGGTGGTGGCTGAGTTTCTAAAATGGTGTTCTCCCTTTGAAATATGCAAACACAGTGAAATGGATCTTAAATGCATGGCTCAGTGAATTTTTACATATGTGTACCCTTGTGTAACCACACACAATGTGACACGTATAACATTTCCAGTTGGGTCAGGTTTTAACGGCTACTGATGCATACTGAGAAAAATGTATCAAGTTAAATTTTATTTGAGCGTCTTTCCCTCCCTCTATCTTCTCTAACATTAGTTCTTTTCTGCTCAAATCTTATAATTTTGATATACAAACCTATAGACCATTATTATTGTTACTGTTTTTTGCAAATATAATTACCTTTCTCCTAGAGAAAAAAACCTAATTGTATGCTTTAGCACAGGGTTACCTGTCTTCTGGTGTCAACGTATGGATTTGTCTGAATTTTCTTTTGATAAGTTATTTTAGAATCAGTCCTATAATATTGAGTCCTCTCAGGGCGCCTGGGTGGCTCATTCAGTTAAGCATCCGACTTCAGCTCAGGTCATGATCTCACGGTTCATGAGTTTGAGCCTCACATCGGGCTCTGTACCCATAGCTCAGAGCCTGGAGCCTGCTTTGGATTCTTTGTCTCCCTCTCTCTCTGCCCCTCCCCTGCTCATGCTCTGTCTCTCTCAAAAATAAACATTAAAAAAATTTTTTTTTAATTAAAAAAAATATTGAGTGCTCTCAGTGTAGGACAAAAAAAAGGCTAAAAATTCTAATGGTATCTTACTAAAAAATTAAAATAATGTGATTTATTGTCATCTAATTTGTTTAAGTGTATTTATTTTTGAGAGAGAAAGAGAGAGCGAGCGAGCACAGGTGGGGGAGGGGCAGATGGAGAGAGGGAGACACAGAATCTAAGCAGACTTCAGGCTCTGAGCTGTCAGTGCAGAGCTCAATGCAGGGCGTGAACCCATCAACCGTGAGATCATGACCTGAGCCGGAGTTTGACGCTTAACTACCTGAGCCACCCAGGTGCCCCTAAATTTTTTAACATAAAAAAGTTAACAAGTCTGGGGCACCTGGATGGCTCAGTCAGTTGAGTATCCAACTTCGACTCAGGTCATGATCTCACGGTTTGTGAGTTCAAGCCCCACGTCGGGCTCTGTGCTGACAGCTCAGAGCCTGGAGCCTCCTGCTTCAGATTCTGTCTCCTCCCCTCTCCGCCCCTCCCATGCTTATGCTCTGGCTCTCTCTGTTGCTCAATAATGAATAAATGTTAAAAAAAAAATTAAAAACAAAATTAACAACTCTTATCCTTCCGAACCTCTCAGAAACCCCTACCAGTTTTGCACACCATTGAACGTTATTTGTGGCATATACTCTTGTCATTTTTACAACTGCTGAAAGAATAGGTCCAGAAATAAACACAAGAAAAGAGTAAGAGCTGGCCAACACTTGAAACCACACAACTAAGTCATTGTCAAAAATCCAACACAGTTATCTCCGTGAGACGGTATTAACTCACATCATTCACGTATCAGGTTCTGATATTTCGCCAGCACTGCCCATGGCCGGGGGGAATAAAACTGTATCTACTTGACTCTACGGTTGAGGAGGTGTCTAACAAAGCTAAAATCCAATTAAATTTTTGAGAGCCCAGGGAAGTGACATTGTGAGATCAAGTCACCAATACATGCGCTCAAGTGTATAAAAATGTCAACGACAACGTAGTAGCGAAAAGCTCATCTGAATGACCATTCGCAAAGGGAGAACCCCAAGAATACTCGATTAGTAAAGGCTTTTAAAACGTCAAAATGAGATAAGAGTGTCGAAACACCAAATCAGAGGTCTAAAGTAGTGTTCCACCACATTCAATTGAGATTCACGGGCTCAATGTTTCTCTCTTCTATTTACATGAGAAAAGAAATGGAGAGATGGTGCTTTGGGTCACTGTAATGTGCACCCAGACACCTTTTTCTTTGATCGTTTTGTTTGCCAATGTGAGCAGGAAGCTGTTCTTGACTTCCTTCACTGCCTGAGAGCCGATGTCTATAGGAGTTAAAGACCAAAGACAATGTCTCTACACAAGGGATTGTAAACACAGAAGCAACTGAGCTGCCCTTGAAATGCAGTTTCTTTTCCTGAAAGCAAAAAGAAATCACTCTCTCTGAAGCCTCGGCTGCTTTGGAGACTTCTCTGTCACTGTGAAATCAATCTAACTGGGGTCATTTGGAAAACTGGCTATCGGTTGCCTTCATTTCCACATGAAAGCATTTTTTGTACTCATTCACACCCAAAGCGGACTTAGTGCTACCAGCTTCCAGTGAAGATTCTACTCGTGTTATTTTCCAAGATAGCTTTAGGTTTACATTTGGAAATATATTTCAGACACCGTGTCTACAAAGAGCAGGACTTGTGAGAAAGGCGTATCGAAACCTCAGGAAACCTCCTGAAACACTAGAGTCCTGTCTTTTACTTGTTAGTCAGGTTGTAAGTCAAGTCTGGTCGTTGCTACTGGCTCCAAGGCCATTGGTGGTATAGATAGATATTTGGGGCAGTCTCCTTCCAAGGTGTGTTTAACCCTCTCCGGAGGCCAGGCTGCTGCGTGAGGTGCTCTGAAGTACACCCCAGCGACAGGACAGATGTTAATGACACAGGCGGATGTGCAGTTGTAGGAACCTGGACAGGAAGAAGCTGCTGTGTGATTTCCCACCTACTTCCAACCCTGCCCTTCCCAGTCACACTCCCTCGCGCTGCGTACTCTGTATTTCCAGGTATTGTAAGTAAACCAGTGCCACCGCAGGGAGAGGAGACGTCACCAGGAGGCAGAAAGTCATCAAAAAACTGAAATATATTCAGAGAAATACTGATCGAATGTTACTAACATAACAGTACTGCTTTCCTGAGACGACTGTTGGAAGACAGGGGAACTCGAGTGCTTACACAGACAACCAAGGAGGAGAAAATCTTTTTCGAGAACGGAGCCCTAGACTTTTGTCTTGATCTTTCAGCTCTGATTACATCATGGCTAAACGAGGTATTCATTGTTGCAGTTGATTTTTTAATCTAAGTTTTGGAGACACTGGATGCCTAAACCAATTATTTATTTCTCTGTTAGAAAAAGTAAGCATCACACTTACATCTGGGGTATTGGAGAAATCAATCCGAACCTGTGTCTGAATCTCATAAAGAAACTATAGACTTATGCTCAAATACCATATTGGAAGTATGATCAACAAATATCCTTATTATTCTACAAGAGGTATACAGAATTCTGTGTTTGTTCAATCATTTCTATTTCCATAGGATTTAAGGAAAAAGAAATAAGACAGAAGAGGGTAGCTTTATATTTAGGACAGTGAAATGTGAAACTGGCTAAATCATTTTCAGAAACTTAAATCAATCAGTTCACTAGAGTGTGCTTTTTTTGTCTACAAGAAATTGGAGAAATGCGTACTTCAGACCAATGTGTAATGACTATGTTAATTGCAATTAGCAAGGCAAATATTTTATCGCCCATATGACAGAAGTGGTAACTACTGACGTTACCCGGAGCATTCATTTGCTTTTTTTTTTTTTAGTATGTCAATTAATATAATATAAATGCTGGAAACAATCAATGTAGGATGTCACTGTATTCCACTATTTAAGTTCTAATATAGATATTGCCAGAGATAAAGACAATACTGATATGTTGAATTCAGCCACACACAGGAAAGTTCTTTAATCACATAAACTCCTCTTTTAAATTTCCACATAATAGTAATTATCTACAAATAAGATAACTAGTAATAATGTTACCCTCACAATATATCGGCTGGAAAGCAGCTGTTTAAATATTTCAGTTTAATATGTAACACATGTTATATATTAACAGTAGCCATGAAACAGGTTGACAGCTTTAGCGATGGGGTTTTAGTGTGGGTAGACAAGAAAATACCACACATAACAGCACAGGAAATAGAAGTGACACCTATTTTCAAAGAGATTATGACACACATTGGGTGGTAGGCATAAGGATATGACCAACTGCCAGAATAAAAGAGAAGAAAATATGGTGACCCAGAATGAAAAGGATGATGTTTCTTTCATTTTCTCTTGGTTAAGGAAATGGCTCTGCCAGGATAAAATTTTAGAGTCATCAAGGACACTCTATTTACAGCTTCAGCTGTAAACAGACACAGGTACATGCAGGGCTTGAATGGGGGCAGGATGCCAACAATCTAGGCCTTAGTAATGGGTTTCATCCTTATGTTCTGTCCTTACGTCCTTATCCTACGTTGTCCGGGCTCCATCCTTGGGATCATAGCTACTTTCTTAATTGGATACTCATTCTCTTTACTCCAGATAATTAATTACATTTCTCAGTGTCCTTTTGGGCCTATTATTATTATTACTATTATTTATTTTTATCTTTAATTTTAGAGAGACAGCATGAGCAGGAGAGAGAGGCAGAGAGAGAGAGAGAGACAGAGACAGAGACAGAGACAGAGACAGAGAATCCCAAGTAGACTCCACGTTCAGTGCAGAGCCTGATGTGGGGCTCAATCCCACGACCCTGGGATCATGACCTGAGCCAAAATCAACAGTTGGTTGCTGGACCAACCTACTGAGCCACACAAGAGCCCCTGGCCTCTTATTTCTGATGCTACCACAATCTGTTTAAGTTTTCCGTACAGGCAATTTTACTCTTTAATGCATCCCAACATGGATTTTGATTGTTCTTGTATTTTATTCTTTCTCGATTTCTTTTGTATTTTGGCCACTGTCTTTGCATCTCTGCCACCCTTCTAGGCTTACTCTAATTAGGATACCCTGCTTCTGTATTTTAGAACACATGTAGTCTTGTCTCTTTTCGAAAGGACAATACTGAACTGTTTTCTAATATGTTCTTCTAATTTTAGGTCAAAATAACCTCATGGATTAGTTTCGTTGATAACAAGCACTTATGCATCTGTGAAAGGTGACTGAACGAAGGGCAGATCATCAGCTAGGAGGTGCAGCTCCTCTAATGAAGACATCCCATGTGTTTTATGCAACGCAACCACTGGAAGAACACATCCGGAGAGTTCTCTGAGTCTACAGGTTCACTGCTTCTGTCCCCTTGTATCACACTTCTCATTAGTTCACTACATATCCAAGGGTGCATTGTGTTTCCATCCACCCCTCTCTCTTCCTGTTTAGATGAAGTACCGAGACTTAGCTCTAAACGGATTTTCAGATTTACACAAAGTTTTTCTTCTTTTGACCGAGGATAAGGCATGAGCTTCACTCTGGTTTTGTTCAGACAAAACCCGCTGCCTGCCTGTTGGCCAGCACTGCCTCTGGTTGACAGAAGTAGCACCATATACAGAATGAGTCTAAGTTTGACTCGCTCGTACTTTCTTGGGGGAATCTCTCTAATGTTCTACTTGAGATGGTGGAGAATGTAAACTAGTTGTTCCAAACTGTCCCCTTAAATATATCCATCTCTGCTTAGCCCACTCAAGGAACATCCAAGAATGAAATTAGTTTTTCATTCGTATTTCCAGTGTTCATCCTTTTGCGAACTTTCCTACACATCTTGTTGGAACAACAGACACAAAGGATCAGGTATTTCTAACACGCCACGATATTTTCCAGAGTTCTCAATAGTTTTGTCAAAATAATTGGGTCACATCTGTACTCATGATCAAGACTGTGCTATCCCAACTTACCAGCATTTGTTTATTCATTTGAGGCAGAGACCACAACTCTCATAGTATTCCTTTTTATGTTGAGTACAGTAGTTTCTTTTTTTTTTTTTTAATTTTTTTCAACGTTTTTTATTTATTTTTGGGACAGAGAGAGACAGAGCATGAACGGGGGAGGGGCAGAGAGAGAGGGAGACACAGAATCGGAAACAGGCTCCAGGCTCTGAGCCATCAGCCCAGAGCCTGACGCGGGGCTCGAACTCACGGACCGCGAGATCGTGACCTGGCTGAAGTCGGACGCTTAACCGACTGCGCCACCCAGGCGCCCCGAGTACAGTAGTTTCTACATAGAAGATGGTAGATTAATAATTGACCAAGTTAATAAAATATTTTCTTTAGGAATGTAAATAATATTTGTATAGGCTTCAGTGATCAAGATCAAAACATTCGAAGGGGCACCTGGGTGGCTCAGTCTGTTAAGCGCCAAGCTTCGGCTCAGGTCATGATCTCACAGTTTGTGAGTTTGGGCCCCGCAAGGGGCTCTGTGCTGACAGCTCAGAGCTCAGAGCCTGCTTTGGATTCTGTGTCTCCCTCTCCCTCTACCCCTCCCCTGCTTGCACTCTGTCTCTCTTTCTCTCTCAAAAATAAACATTAAAAATTTTTTTAAAAGGCTTTAAAACATTGAAAAGACAAAAGCATTGTATACATAAGCTTTTATAAACATGTACATGTGCATATACATATTTATAAATTTATTGAAACTCTGATTTCCTAAAGTGACCAGAGTTTTCACTATTTGCTAGTGTATCCAAATATTTTTGCGGTAGACATATGTCTCCTAATAAAAGCCATAATCTTTTGGATTGTATTTATCAGTTTCACCTAGTGTGCAAAGGTATAAAAAGTAGCAATCTGGTGTGTTAAAAGCCAAGATAAAAGCAATTTCCGCATGTGCTCCACGAAGATAAATAATTGTGTATACTCTCCTGGAGTAAACAAGCCCTCCAAAATAAGGATAGGTATACTACTTGTCTGAGACTCCAGTGGAATACTTTATTTAGGGAAGACAATCATCATAAGATAAAATTGTAGAGTTAAAGGAGAAAACACTAATGCTACAAGTTAGTTTCCTTTTGCTGCTGTGACAAATAACTACAAAATTAATGGCTTAAAACAATGCAATTATATCATCTTATCATTCTGGAGATATGTAGTGTGAAATGAAGTTGTCAACAGCATAATTTCTACAGGCCTTGGGGGAGAATCCACTATTTTGTCTCTCCAGCTTCCCAAGTCTGCCATATTCCTTGACTCACAGTCTATTATCACTCCAACATCTGATTCCATTCTCACATAACCTTTTCTCTCTGCCTCTGTCATCACACTACCTTGTTTGACTCCAACCCTCCTATCTATCTCTTTCCCTAAGACCTTTGTTGATTATATTGGGCCCTCCTGGATAATCCAATATAATCTGATTCCAAGATCCTTAATTCCATCACCCCCACAAAGTCCTTTTTGCCACGTACGGTAACACATTCACAGGTTCCAAAAATTAGGATGTGGACAACTTCTGAGGGGCCATTATTCATCCCTACCACACTAGGAAAATCAAATAACAAAAACAAAAAAAACCTTGAGAAAACAAAAAGAACAACTTCATTCATACTATTAAAATTCCAAAAGTTCCAGGACTACCATTATCACTTTATATGTGTACTGAAAACCAAACATGTAGGCATTGTATACTAATAACTGAAATCTGTGTGTGTGTGTGTGTGTGTGTGTGTGTGTGTGTGTGTGTGTACATGCATGGGTATGAATGGTAGAAATCACTGATAAGGGTAAAATTTAAATGAACATCCATAGTTTGTTGGAAGCCATAAATAGTCACTAAAAGATATAGGATAGATTTATATCAACCTTGGTTTTCTGTTTTTTGTTTTTTTAAACATTGCCAGGAATAAGCCACTCTGTTTTTAAAACAAAATTCTTCTTTTACCCTTGGCAAGACAACTTCACAGAACCTTCTAGGTTATTTGATGACATGATTATAATAATAAGAGGCTTGCCATCACAAAATTATCAGTGACCTTCACTACTCATCACATGCTTTAGAGAGAAAATCTGAATCCCATTGCCATCTGGTGAGTTAGCGGTAGGAAAGAACAGAAGCCAAACCTCCAGCTTTAAATTAGTGTTTCATTATTAGAGACAGAACTGGCTTTACCCCTACCCCAAATCTAAACTGTATTTAGCTGCAAATATCTAAGCAGATGTCTAGATGAGTAATCTTATTTGACCATGTGGTTTTGTAATATACGTTGAAATATTTAATTAAGGGTGAGTATGTCCTTGAGAATTCTATTTTGCTAAACTTAAATCTGGTAACATAAATTACACTAAAAAGGTACAGTTACACCTCAAGCTCATATGAGGTAATACTGATGTTGAGGGTAAGGAAAACAGAAATAATCATTTTTGCCACTAAAGGAAGCACAATAAGCTATTTTCAACAGAGAAGATGCTGGTGACGTTATACAAATTACAACCAAGAGGGGCAGGGATCTTTACTTCATGCTATTGATAAATAGACATGCAGATATGTTGGGGCACTACCATTTAAAAAAGAAATTTGACATTTCAAATGTTTGAAAAACTTTCAGAGACCATACAGGACTGTAATGTTAAAATCTCACGTTGTTCTGTTCCATTAGGAGACATGGTAAGCGTAGAAAGTGCATAGAAAAGTATGCACAAACATCTTCATCTCAAAGAGAAAGCAGTAGAGGATGTTTTTCATTTTCATTTTGCAGAATTTTCATACTTTTATGCATCAATAGTCCTTTATCATTTAGGTTAAAATGGTAACTAAAAGTTCAAGGAACATGTAAGACGGGATTAACTGGATGTTCCAAAACATGTTTTTTAAGTTTATTTATTTTTGAGAGAGAGCGAGCAAGTGCATAAGCGGGGGAGGGGCAGAGAGAGAGGGCGAGAGATTCCCAAGCAGGCTCAGTACTGTCAGCGCAGAGCCTAACACACAGGGCTCGAACTCAGGAACTGTGAGATCATGACCTGAGCCGACCAAGAGTCTGATGCTTAACCGACTCAGCCACCCAGGCACCCCTCCAAAACATTTAAAAAAAAAAACTACACATAAATGCTCCTAATATGGTAAAGGTAATATTAATTATTACTTATAGATCAAGATTATCAGGTGTCTGTACTTGATATATTAATTAGCTCTGATAACCAGAATGCATTCTGAAAAACCTGGTGCTTTGGGGTAGAATCTGTAGAAGATTAAAAGAAAACCTGAAACAAGAAAAAGGCACAATCTGAACCACTAAGATTACTCCTGAAATCTCAATAAAAAATAATGGCAATTAGGGGCGCCTGGGTGGCTCAGTTGGTTAAGCGTCCAACTTCGGCTCAGGTCATGATCTCACAGTTCCTGAGTTCAAGCCCCAAATCGGGCTCCGTGCTGACAGCACAGAGCCTGGAGCCTGCTTCAGATTCTGTGTCTCCCTCTCTCTGACCCTCCCCTGCTCACATTCTGTCTCTCTCAAAAATAAACATTAAAAAATTTTTTAAAAATAATGGCAATTAATTTTAGAGCAAATACCATTGATATAGATTATATGTATAATAACATAATTATATATATACACACGCCATGCATATTTGCACTTGATCTTAGCCAAAAGGCTGAGAAGCGATACATGCGCCGTGTGTATTTGGTAAGCTAGAGATCATTTATTTATTTCATACTGTGAGCACTTCTACTTTCAGAGTAATACTTGTTACTCCCCAATTCGTGCTCTCTCTCTCTTGCTCTCAAAATTAAATGAACATTTTTTTAAAAATTTAAAACTTTTAATCTCTAAAAGTTTTACTGAAAATGTTTATTTTATTTTTGACAGAGAGGAGAGAGAGAGAGAGGCAGAGAGGCAGAGAGAGAGGGAGACACAGAATCCGAAGCAGGCTCCGGGCTCTGAGCTGTCAGCACAGAGCCTGATGCGGGGTTCCAACTCGTGAACAGCGAGATCATGACCTGAGCTGAAGTCGGACGCTCAACCGACTGAGCTGCCCGGCGCTCCCCAATAGTGGATTTCTAAATGATTAGATAATCCACTCCAGATTTCCTGTGCAAACAACGAAGAGCTACTTCAACTAAGTGGTTCTATCCGACAGAGACAATGACTATTCTCTTATAAACGAACCAAAAAATGTTTATAATGATGCATGTTTGTTACCCCACGTATATTATTCAAACTCATTTAAAATTATTTACATTTTTTCTAAAACTGTTTTTGAAAAGACATAAAGAATGTGAATAGTGCTTGGTATTTTAAGTGCTTTTACGTAGTCACAAAGCACAGACCCTTTTACGATGGTCTGGGATGGGATGATGGTATGGAGTGGAGCCAGGCGGAAGTTATGGGAAGGGCATGAAGTCTGGGGCAAGTTTGGGAAGGGGGATCTGAAGTCAAAGCATGAATTTACAGCAGTATCATCCCTTGCCTCCATTACTTTACAAGAAGCAGTGAGAAATTAAGGAAGAAGTCTGGGATATGGCCAGGTGAGATATTGTGCAGAGCAATTAATCACGTCCAACTGCCAGTACATTTTTCCAAAGCTGAAAATATAGTTAATTTGTTGACAATGACAAACTGTCCCCAGCACCAGTATGGCGATATCAAAATGCTGGGTGACATATATTAAAATTACCTTATTTAAATAGGATAGGGGTTTGTGTGGTTTCAATGTTGTTCATTGCTGAATCATGTAATTGGTGAGTGATACGTAGACATTTTCTTTTAAGAAATCCCCCCCCAAAGGAAAAGTCATATATAGTGGTCATCAGGGAACTCTCGATGATGAACAAAAACCGGAGGGAAGGGAGAGAAAAAAAGTCAAGTATTAATTCAAGAATTTCAACCTAGATTCCTTGGTACTTCTTGAAGGCCCATAGCTGGGTCCTAGATCACAAGGATCATAGGCAGAATGATACCTTCCTCCCCAAAAGATGTCCAGGCCCCAATCCTGGAACCCATGAATATGTTAAATTCCACTGCAAAAGGGACTTTTCAGGTGTGATTGACGGTAGGGGCTTTACAATGGCAAGATTATCTTGGATTGTTCAAGTGGGTGCAACCTAGTCACATGAGCTCTTAAACGCGGAAGGCAGGTAATGGGTCTGAGAAATGGGAGTATTAAAACGATTTGCTGGCCAGTGGCTTGCTAAAAAATGTGAGAGACTTTGTGCAAGGACCAGAAAGAGGACTACAGAAAATGAGGAAGTTTCCCAGGTAAAAGCCAGCAAGGAAACAGGGATTTCAGTCCTATAATCACTTGAACTTCATTCTGCCAACACCTGAATGAGCAAAGAAAAGGACACCCCTGCAAGGCCCAGTGAAAGCAACACAGCCCTGCACACACACTGGTTTTAGTCCAGTGAGAGATGTAGTGGGCTTCTACCCCCAGAACTGTAAAATCATAAACTTATGTTGTTTTAAGCCACTCATTTTGTGCTAATTTGTTACGGCAGAAATAAAAGACCAAAACGCCAAGACTAAAATTGTATGCAATATTTGCATATTTGTAAGTGGTCATTTTTCTGTTGAAAGAGACTGTATGTTTCACCCAAAAAGAAAGATTGATTGAATGCTAGTATCCTTTCCCATCGTGTAGCACTAAAAACATCCCCAGGCACTGTGAAAGCAGAACAATTTTCATTTTAGATATTCAACTGGTCTAAGTATGTTTTGTGATAAACACAAGAGCACACAGCTGATTCTGCACCTCTCTTCTGCCCTGTTCACCTCACCTCTCAACTAAAGCAGGCAGCATTTGGGGCTCATGGGTAAGGTTTCCCATCGACTGTGAACACTGTGCATATTCAGGGTGGATGGTGGGTTCTTAAAGAACCGTATCTTGCCGTGTTTTGGTTTTTCTTTTACCTCTTCAGAAACACTGTCACATTGTGCCTAACTAGCAATTGGTAAATGGTATTAAAAAATATTCTCACGTTTGAATCCAAAAAGTAAGTTTCTATCGCGAAAAAGTGACCTAGACTACCCACCATTTGAAATTCTGTCCAGACCAGTGATACAGTCTATATATTAATTTATTCATTATATATCTAACTCATTATTCCCTGTAAAAAAAAAAAAGAAAAAGAAAAAGGAGAGCTCCCAGATTTCTATGGGAAAAATATCTGAGCGCCCTCAAATTAATTTTCAAGCTGAGTGTCTCTACGGATCACAGGGCAATAACTGAAATAGAAGCTTTGACATTTCCCACTGATCACCTTGACCCTCTATGGAATGTTTTCTATTTCAGTATGGCCTAAATCCACACAGGCTCCAGTGAAACACAGCTTCATATTCAGAAATGTAATCAGAAGCTTAATAATATTTATTAAACAAACCATTATGGACCAAACTTTATTTGGATAAACCACAAGATTCAATGATAGAAAGAAATCCTGGGGGTAAATGGATACATGAACAATTAAACAGGAGGGATGGGTAGGAATTTGATAGTCACATTTTCTTCCTAGGTTATTTCATAATGACTGGACTTCTGGAGTGACAAATGCTGGCAAACAGCAGACCACAAAAAGGCTGGTGACCGAGCGTGGCTGTGCATGTGGTAATCTGCTTCATGTTCAGTCTTATTTAAGTATTTCATAACATACTGGGATTGCTGAAGCATTAATAAAATGTACAGAAGTTTCTCAACACAGAGGTGCACTAAGCACCCATACAGATGGAGCATGAGGATAAAAAGCCTAGAGACTTTTGAAATACGGTGGAAGAGAAAAAAAGAAAAAAAAGAAAATGAGATTCAACTTGAAATGATGTGAGGGAGCGTGTCTGTAGAAAAATAATCAGAAACAGATACTCGGTGGAAGAGAGACAATTGGAAAATGGTCAAACCAAACAGGACAGAGAAGAGAAGATCCTAGACAATAAATCAGAGGAGTCTGGGATACTGTGACAATTTGGGGGGGAAACTGAAAGTTGATTTGGTGGCCACGTGATGTTCCCAAATGGAAACATCTACCTGAGCTAGAATTCACCTTGAGAAGGTGTCCTTTTTTTTTTTTTTTAAATCTATGTTGAACTCAGAGGAGCTGGAAGGAATTCAAAAAAGAACAGCAAATACAATTAAGAGTCTGGAGGGATTGATTTATGTAGTGAGAAGGGAGAAATAAAATATGCAGTCCTTGGCTAAAGACTTTTGGAGAGAACATAATTGTCAAAAGTCTTTAAAGGATTTACGTACGGAGTCAATAGAGGGTGGTTAAGTTCAGTAAAAGGGAATCTAGGCAGAATCTAGGGAGATGGATGTAAACTCTAATGCTAAAAACATTTTTCCTAATTTCGTGAATACTAAAATCTAAAGTATTTCAAATGGTGCTGATGCAAAAATCTGCTGTTGTTTTGTTGGTGTTTTTAACCCATTTTCCGATATGTGCTAAGGGCCCTAGGAAGACAGTCGTTGGAAAACTCATTAGACCCCTGACATTCTCTAACAGATTACCCTTGTCCTTTTGGGGCCTTACCTTCATGGTATATAAATAACTTCTAAGCTTATAATCTCGGCTTTACAATAAGTTTTGATATCTGGTAGTTTATGTCCTCCTACATTGTTCTTCTTCTTTAAAAAGTCTTGGCTGTTTATTTTTTCTCTTTATATATACTCTGTGTACTTACTGATTTTAATAGATTAAACTATTGCAGTTGTCTGTTGAGGCTTCCAGAAGAAAATACTATGGGCTGGGAGGCTTAAACAACAGAAATTTATTTTCTAACAGTTCTGGAGGCCGGAAGTTCAAGATCAATTATAAAAATCTAAATATATGAGTATAGAAAGATATCATCATGTAAAGTTATAGTAACTGGAAGGACAATTATTAAACCACTAATAAGAAAAATGGAATTATTAAATTAGAAAAAATGAATTAAAAATAACGCTAGTTACGTTAAGTGGTTATGTCAATGATAAAAATTCATAATACCTATATATATTTACAAACATACATGACATATAATGTCTATTGTTATTTTGCCTGAATAGTACAAGGTGGAAATCAAGGTATTTACTCCATATATTTCCTTTTTCTTTAGAATGCCAATGTTTTTATAATATAAAAAATTTAATGCATTAGAAAGAGATTTTGACTCTTCATCTCTAAAATTAATATCTAGATATAACTGAAGATAAACATAAAAACCTGAAAACAGGTTATTTTCTGCTGCAGTGAATGGATACAACCTAGATAGCCATAAAAATAAAATAATTACATAAAATCCAGGATAAACCTTTAATGGAATACTATGCAATAATTAAAAATCATGTTTTATAAATATATTTTTTGCAATTAAATGTTCAAAATACATAAATTAGGAATGTTTTCTAAAATTGTGTGCATGTGTGCTATCTGTGTGTTTATACATGGTAAGATAACTCTCAGTTGACTCATGTACAACATTGTCAGGGTTGCAGAGTCATTATACATGGGCTCCGTCAACATGAACTTCCATGCACAGAGGTACATCTGACAACAGCCATTCATGAGTGCCCAACCGGATAACAGAGAAACCAACCCTGACCCCATTAAAGCACTATTGTCACGGAGGACCAACCAACTACCCAATGGCAGGTTAATCACGATGACAAATATTTCCTATGGAAGGCAGTGATTTGTTTTCACGATAACATGCACTGGCTCTGAATAAAGATTTCCCTTCCCATCTGCATTCTTCTGCTCAAACCACTATCTCTAAACTAACCAAATGTTTTAGTGACTTTCATGAATTCTGCACAATGCTGCATCTGAAGTTGCATTTTACAGCAAGTAAAGTATATCTGTGTACACATGCCTATAAAATTCATTGGCTTTATTATGTTTCAATTGCCCTGAAGCAGTCAGCCTTATATAATGGGGGAATGGCCTATTTTGGGCGCCAATACTTCAGAGGGCCAGAGCAATTTTGTCCAAGATGCAATATATACTTAGAATCAGTGACCAAAATATTGGTGCTGTTTTGGGATCCACGGGTCCAGAAATCCAAATGTAGAAGTCAGAGTGAGTCCTTTCACTATTGCCTATATGATTCACTCATGCAATTTTGCTTCACATACCCTCAGCTTTGGGCTCTGCTTCTATAGAAGTCTTGATTTCCAAAAAAATGAATGTATCCAACAATGCACACAACAATAGTTCTAGGAAAGGAGAAGCTGAGACTGCCGTTCACCACTTTAGGCTCCTTCTTTGGGCCACTGAATCAACATGCAAAGGGGGAGGCCAGACTACTGGCAGGGGTGACAAACCGGGTATGGGGGGGCCTTGTTAATACACAACATAGAAACTGGTTGTCACTATGCAGTGAACAAGAAGGAATCTGTATGGTATTTGGATCTTCCAAGTTCTGGCTTAATATTCCCGTATCTTCTGAAAAAAGCCCATAAAAATTATAACAACCCATACTGGCTGCTGAGAAATGAAGGTCTGTTTTGTGCTACCAGGTAAGGAATCCACCTCCACAAGTGTTTGCTGAGAGCAAAAGGAACGTGAAATGCATAGTGCAAAAAGGAAGCTTACAATCATCAGTTACGACCACATGATCACGTGTGCCTATTCTGACCCATCTTTTTCTTTCTTTTATCCTCATTCCTTCTCCCAACACTAGATGTGTTAATAGTGGCTGAACTGATAATCTCAGTATTTAAGTTACAGGATAGCAAAGCAGAAATGTGACTTGAAGAGAAGGGAGTGTACATCACCCAAAAATAGATACAGTGACCAGAGACTTCGCGTATTCTTTTCTGGGGAGAGTGTGTGTGTGTTCTTATTGTACAAGGTATAGGTTACATCACGACCTGATTTTGTTATTGCCTTCATTTAGACATTATCGATGGTTGAAAGAGGTATGTACTGATACTATACGTACTATGCTAATCATTCTATTGACAACTTGGTCTAGTTGAGAAAAGTATTTCTTTGTATCCCTTTCCTTATATTTTTCCTTTTTCCCCCAGTTTATTTATTTATTTTCAGAGAGACAGAGAGAGTGCACGCAGGAGAGTGGCAGAGAGAGAGAGGGGGAGAATCTCCAGCAGGCTCTGCTGTCAGCGAGGAGCCCAACACGGGGCGTGAACCCACAAACCATGAGATCATGACCTGAGCCCAAGTCAAGAGTCAGAAGCTTAACCAACTGTGCCACCAAGGTGCCTCCCCCAAGCCCCACATTACACTATTCTTATTGAAGGGGAACTCTTGTGACATCTGGCAGGCAGAATTCAAGCAATTGCTTCCACCAAAGCACTGTCTTCACTCTCTTCTGCTCCACATTCACATCTTCGTCCTCACGTCTGACACTGATGGCCCATCACCGGACATGTGGCTGCAAAACCATTAAGGGACTAGCTCCCTGTAGGCTTCTCCAGGGACCCTCTGAGGGTTCCTTTGCAGCAGCTACATGTGCTAGGCTGTTCAGCCCAACTGGTTGGTGATTACTCTAATCTTTGAGGTCTCTTTTTCCACTTTCAATTTCCCTCGACTTAGCTTCCCCCAATTCCGTGTAAAGTCTAATGTGTACTATGACTTCTTGATCCCTCAGTTCATATTGTTTTTTCTCTCCTCATGGCATCTGGACAAATAAAAAATGATTTAAAGTTTTCTTATGCTATCTTTCACAAGGTTCATCATAGGTGGTAGATGGGCTTTGTAAAAAGAACTTGGAAGATTCCTTTCCATTTCATGCTCTGGTCTGATACAAATAAAATGGGCATTATCTTTTGAAGATGAAGATTTGAAAGAATTCATCATGATATCATCTTTGGCAAGTTGAGACACTGAGACTTCCTATAGGATTATTTATGTTTCATTTACTCCTCAACTTCATCAAGGTTTTCAAACTTTTTTTCTAAAATTGCATAAAAGATTAGCTCATGATTCATTTACTTTACGATGTATCTTTATTTTGCCATTACAATATTTCTACTTTTTCTTGATTAGGGTTAACCTCTGTTTTATGTATATTATCATGGCTTTTTTTTTCTTCAATATATGAAATTTACTGTCAAATTGGTTTCCATACAACACCCAGTGCTCATCCCAAAAGGTGCCCTCCTCAATACCCATCACCCCCCCCTCCCCCATCCCACCCCCCATCAACCCTCAGTTTGTTCTCAGTTTTTAACAGTCTATCATGGCTTTTCTGACAGAACCAACCTTGCTTTTATATATTACTTTGCAGAATTTTAGTTTATTACTAATTCTATGTTTTCAATAATGTTTTTATCTTCAGCAATATAATTTTTCATAACTGCTAATTTAGATTTTTACTCTTTTCTAAAATTTTCATTTAAATTTTTATTCCTTTTATTTTAAATATATCTTGTTCTTAGTGTATACTTAAGGCTCTGAGTTGTCTGTTCTACTTTTGAATAACCCATGGGTTCTGCTATGTCATGTTACTGCTATTGATACCTTTAAAAGATTTTGTATTTTGACCTTTTTATCCCAAGAGTTGTTTTCAGGAGATTCTGTGATTTCTCAAATAACAGTGTTATTGTTTTCTATATTTGTCATTAGTTTCTAATTTAATTAACTTATGAGTTTAAAGAGATTGGAAACTTTACCGCTACATTAGGAAAAATACCTAAGGACAAAAGAAACAAAAGCATATTTAGACTTATATTAGAAAATGTTTTCTCAACTTAAAAAAATTAAATGAATATGTACACGAAAGGACACACTTATATTCTGGGAAAAAAATTGACACGAAGCAATCAAACCACCCTAGCAAGATCACTGTACATTTAAATATGAAGAAAAATGCTATAGCCAATGAAGAAAAATAATCAACTCACTTATAAGGTGTACCTTCTACAACAATAGTCAATTGCAAGAAAGCAATCTACAAATTACTTGGGGAAAGATAATTTGATTCATTTTATACCAACCCAGTTATGTATTATGTATACATTAACACAGTGAGATTATAGCCAAAAAGTATCCTTTTAGACATGAGTAAGGGAAAATCTAACTTAAACTGTCTCCAATAATAAAGGGGTATAAGCGACATGTTCACTGATTGGAAACTATCAGTTATGGTTTAGTCAAGTGTTCACTTCCTCCATTCCTCTGAGATTTTCCTGTCTTTGCTCTTTGTGGACCACACCCAAAGGCTGGTAGAAATTTCTACCAAAGGCTGGTAGAAATTTCTAAGCCTCATTTCCGTGCATAAAAAAACAATTAGGTTTTATTTAAATTCCAGTTAGTTAACATACAGTGTAATAATAATTTCTAAAGAAAGAAGAGTCACAACTGATTTTACACGTACTCCTTATTAAGAACAATTTTATTTCAGAAACCCCTGCCACATTGAGGCTAAACCTGGTACCATATTCATTCATTGAGCAGATGCTTGACGGCTTATTCTCTTCCAGGTACTTTTCTGAACCAGTTTACATGTCCAGGGGATGCTATGCACCAGCTGGTTTAGGGCTAGGTTTGTGGACCAATCGCTGACAGATGGAGGGAATTACTCTCACATCCATGAGGATCACCCCTCAAACCAGGGCTGTATAGTGGTAGGCACTGGCTTCCTAATTTGGGGTGTTCCATAATCACTTGTATGATTTATTTGTTTGATTAAAAACTTGACAAGACTCTCCACACAGTATAAGCTGTAGCATTGAATTTATTAACTGCCAGCTAATTAATATGCCTAGCTTTTATATCTTCAAGGAGGAAAAACAACGACATTTTAGATATTCAGAAGATACTTGGAAAGATAGCATTTGAAAAACTGTAAGAAAAATGTTCTCTTAATTAATTTTAACAGTTTCAAACACTTTTGGTGTACTATCTTTGCCTCTCATGCTCAACTATGCACCGGGAAGTTATCTATGAGAGAAATATTACTTACGGCACATTTATTGAATAAGCTACAGGAATATATGCCCTCCAATTTAACTCATTCTTAATATCAGAAATAGCTGATGGGCCATTATATTAAGCCAAAATATATTTGTAAAATGTGATTCTAACATTTTTCCATAATTATTTTTCTATTGTTTTCCAAGAGATTTTATAACCTAAATAAAACTTTTATAATGATAAAAAGTTATAAATCCAATTTAGCACATGATTCATCATGTTGGTTACACTAAACCACTGTGGCTAATTCCCCTTTGAAAACTTTCCAGGAAGAGCCTGGTTTTTCCTTCTCTGAATATGATCCCTGGATTTAGAGAATTTAGGGGCCCTGTAGTTGAGTAACAAAAATTGAGTAGATGATGTTTTGATGGCAGTTGAACTAAATATTTTGTAGCTGTTTCATAAAAAAGAAACTCTGGGGATTTCCTACTAGTAAGTGAAGAATAACTAAAATGTCAATCCTGCTGTTGTAAGAGGTCGGAAATTATATCTGAAGTTGTCTAAAGTTATGATTGTTTCTCAAAAAAGATATGGATATGAGAAGATACTACAATAGATTTTAAAATTCTTACAGTTGTTTGGTAGAGCTTTTACTTGAAGATAAAAATAGTTACTCTGAGAGCAGGGTAGGGAAGATAGTAGATTAGGAGGGTCCTGAGCTCACCTCATCCCACAGACACACCAAGGCGATGGCCACATCTATTCAACTAACTCTGACAATGCCCTGAAGCCTGGCAGAACAGATCTTCCACAGCTGGTCATAGAGAAGAGGCCACACTGAAAAGGGTAGAAGGAGTGGAGATGAGGTCAGGAACCAAACCCCCGGAGCAACTAACCACAAAATGTACAGACATCACAAGCATAACAGAACAAGGGTGTCAGGACCCCCCACTGGCAACCCCGGCCCTGAAGAACCATACTGGGAAGATGAGTACCCATAATGTCTGGCTTTGAAAACCAGGCAGACATAACACCAGGAGAGCTAGAGGGCAAGAGGAAACTGAGTCCCTACCATTAAAGAGCCAGTAAACTAAATAACTCAGCCAGAGACAGAGCACAGAGGCAGCAGTTTAAAAAGTGCCTGGGTTACACATGCAGGAAATTTACTGACTAATCTTAGAATGTGTGCTGTGGGGGGGGCGGGCAGGCTCTACAGGTGATTCCCCCAAGAACAAGGATGTTGGCAGGCACCATTTGTCTTACCCCTGCCCCCAGCCTAGACGGCTAGAGGCCTGTGGGAAGCAGTGCTAACACTCTCCATCTACCAGACTAGCACTGTGTGCTCATCCCATCTAACTGCTCACCTCTAAACTTACATCTAAAGAAACTAAAAAAAGAAGAAAAAACAAAGCCTAAATTTAGTAGAAGGAAGGCAATTATAAAGATTATAAAAGAAATAAGTTAAAGAAAAAATAGTAGAAAAGGTAAATATAGCTAACAGCTGGTTCCTTAAAAAATAAATAAATTTGATAAAACTTTAGTCAGATTCATAAAAAAAGATGGGGGTGGGAGACTCAAGTAAGCAAAATGAAGAAAGAGGAAAAAACCCTGACACAACAGAAAGATAAAGAATTATAACAAGATACTATAAAAATTAAATGTCAATGAATTGGAAAACAGAAGAAAATAAATTTCTACAATCATACAGTGTCCCAAAATTGAGTCAGGAAGAACTAGAAAATTTGAACAGACTGACTACTAATAACAAAATTGACTTGGCAATCAAAAAATTCCCAAGAAATAAAAGTCCAGGGCCAGACGGCTTGCCAGGTGAAATCTACCAAACATCTAAGGAAGAGGTAAAACCTTTTTTCTCAGACTATACCAAAAAATAGAAGAGGAAAAGAAAAATCCATATTTATTTTGTGAAGCCAGCATTTTTCTGATAGCAAAACCAGACATGGTTTTCCCCCCAAAAAATGATGATGAAAACAGAGGAGGAGGAGGAGGAAGAGGAGGAGGAGGAGGAAGAGGAGGAGGAGGAGGAGGAAAGAAAACTACAGGTCAGTACCCTTGATCAACATAGATGCAAAAATCCTCAACAAAATATTACCAAACCAAATTTAACAATACAGTAAAAGGATCATTCACCTTGATCAAGTGACATTTATTCCAAGGATGCAAAAGTGGTTCAATATTTGCAAATGAATGAACATGATAAATCACATTAACAATGAGAAGGTTAAGAACCATATGATCAAATCAATAGATGCAAAAAAAGCATCTGACAAAGTGCAACATCTGTTTATAATAAAAACTCTCAACAAAGTGTGTTTAGAAGGAAGATACCTCAACATAATAAAGGCCAAATATGAGAAACCTACAGTGAACATCATACTCAATGGTGAAAAACTGAAAATGTGTCCTCTAAGAACTGGAATAAGACAAGGATGTTCACTCTCAGCACTTCTATTTAACGTAGTACTGGAAGTCCTAGCAGTAGTAATTAGATGAGAAAAAGAAATACAAGGCATCCAAACTGATGAGAAAAGGGTGAAACTGTCACTATTTGCAGATGACATTATACTATACATAAAAAACTCTAAAGATACCACCAAAAAACTCTTCAAACTAATAGATGAGTTCAATAAAGTCACAGGACACAAAATGAATATATGGAAGTCTGTCACATTTCTATACACTATTAACAAAGGAGGAGAAAGAGAAATTAAGGAAACAATCCCATTTGTAACTGCACTAAACAGAATAAAATACCTAGGAACATACTTAACCAAAATGTGAAAGACCTAAACACTGAAAACTGTAAGACACTGATGAAAGAATTAGAAGATGACACCAATGGAAAGACATACCATGCTCGTGGATTGGAAGGATTAATATTGTTAAGCCTATACTACCCAAAGCAACCTAAGGATTCAAATCAATCCCTATCAAAATACCATTAACGTTTTTCACAGAACTAGAACAAATAATCCTAAAATTAGGATGGAACCAGAGACACCGTGAATAGCCAAAACAATCTTAAGAAAGAGGAACAGAGTCAGATGTATCACAATCCCAGAATGTGAGGTAAACTACAAAGCTAGAGTAATCAAAACTCTATGGCACAGGAACAAAAACAGTCACAAAAACCAATGGAACAGAATACAGCCCAGAGAAAAGCCCACACTTGTGTGGTCAATTAGTCTACAACAAAGGAGGAAAGAATATATAATGGGGAAAAAACAATTTTCAACAAATGGTTCTGGGAAAACTGGAAAGCCATTTGCAAAGTAATGAAACTGGACCACTTTCTTATACCAACACACACACACACACACACACAACTCAAAATGGATTAAGGCCTAAATTTAAGACCTCAAACCATAAAACTAAAAAAACAAAACAAAACAAAACAAAGACAGTAATCTCACAATATCAGTCATAGCAACGTATTTATAGGTATGCTTTTGCAATCAAGAGAAACAGAAGCAAAAATAGACTATTGGGACTACATCAAAATAAAAAGCTTTTGCATAGTGAAGGAGATCATCAATAAAACAAAAGGGTAACCTAGTGAATGGGAGAAGATATTTGTAAATGATATACCAGATAGAGGTTAATATACAAAATATCTAAAGAAATGAGGCATCTGGGTGGCTCAGCTGGTTAAGCATCCAACTCTTGATTTCAGCTCAGGTCATGATCTCACGGTTCAAGAGACTAAGCCCCACATCAGACTCTGAGCTTACAGGGCGGAGCCTGCTTAGGATTCTCTCTCTGCCTCTCTTCTGCCCCTTCTGTACATTCTTATGAGCCCTCTCCTTCTCTCTCAAAATAAATACATAATTATAATACATAGAACTTAATATATATAATATATAAATATATTACAACATAATATAATATTCTATATTATATATGTGTGAGTGTATGTATATATATGTATATGTGTGTGTGTATATATATATACGTGTATATGTGTGTGTGTGTGTGTGTATATATATACATGCGCCAACAGGAACATGAAAAGATGCTCAGCATCACTCATCATCAAGAAAATGCAAACTGAAACCAAAACAAGGCAAAATCCTTACACCTGTCAGAATGGCTAGCATCAAAAAGACAAAACATAACAAGTGTTGTTGAGGATATGGAGAAAAAGAAACCCTGCTGTACTCTTGGTAAGAATGTAAATTGGCGCAACCACTGTGTTCAACAGTATGGAGTTTTCTCAAAAAATTAAAAAAAGGAATATCATACAATCCAGTAACTCCACTTCTTGGTATTTACCCAAAGAAAACAAAAACACTAATTCAAAAAGATACATGCACAACTATGTTTATGGCAGCCAACATATGGAAACAACCTAAGTGTGCGTCAATGAATGAATGGACAAAGAAGATGTGGTGTGTGTGTGTCTGTACACACACACACACACACACACACAAAATGGAGCACTTCTCAGCCATAAAAAAAACAATAAAATTTTGCCATCTGCGACAATAGGGATGGACCCAAAGGGTATTATGCTAAGTGAAGTAAGTCAGACATAGAGAGACAAATACCATACAATTCTCCTTATATGGTAGAACCTTGGTTTGCGAACACAATTTGTTCCCAAAACCTGCTTGTAATCCAAAGCATTGTATATCAAAGTGAATTTCTCCGTACGAAATAATGGAAGCTCAGATGATTCATTCCACGACCCAAAAATATTCACATAAAAATTATTACAATACTGTAATACAATACAAAATAATAAAGAAAATACAAAATATAAAGAAAAATAAACAAATTAACCGGCACTTCCTTTTGAAACTCTTGGTGGCTGGTGTGAGGGAGACAAGAGAGAGGAGGGTTATTGTGCAGGATGGCTTTCACTATCACTAACGGATGTTGACTATAGTACATTATTAATAAACTCTCGTCATATACTGTGTTTAATGGAACTGGCAATAAGGCAGCAGAGGAAAGGGTCTCTATCTGCAGGCAGCCTGACCGAGAATGAAGCAAGGCATTCCTAAACTCACCCTTGGGTGGGAAAGCAAAGGACTGTCCATGGGTTCTTTGAAGTGACAAAAATTACACTAGTGCCAGATGTTGGCACCTTCCAATATTCTGAAAAACCACCGATTTCTGCCAAACACCGTGGCCTGACACTGAGCATCTGAGCATGGGAGCCAATCACCCACAATCCCACAGTGAGAGGTGGGGGCGGGGGAGAGGGAGACACAGACTCTGACGGAGTCTCCAGGCTCTGAGCTGTCCGGGCAGAGCCCATAGTGGGGGATCGAACTCGCGGACTGCAAGATCATGACCTGAGCCGAAGTCGGACGCTTAACCGACCGAGCCACCCAGCCGCCCCCAAGTTAAAATTTATTAGAAATGTCTGTTCTTCTTGCGTAACACTCACAGAACAAGTTACTCACAATCCAAGGTTTTACTTATGTGGAATGTGAAAAACAAGCAAACAAACCCAGGCTCTTAAATACAGAGAACAAACTGGTGGTCGCCAGAGGGCAAATAGGTCAAGGGGATGATGAGGTAGAAACTTTGTTATACTATAAATAAGCAGTGAAATAATAAGAATTGAAAAAAAAAGAAATAACAGGAATTGAATTGAATAAATTGAATTGGAAAGTACAACATAGGGAATACATTGTCCTAACGTTGTATGGTGACAGATGGTGACTACATTTGTTGTGGTGACAGTGAATGATGTACATAATTGAAACTAGTGTAATATCCTATATCGACTATACTTCAACAACGACAATAATAATAATAATAATATAAAAGAGAGTTACCTCTTAAAATTCCTAGGCTTTTGGTCACTTTTATACAAACTTTTTTAAATGTTTAGTGAATCATGTCTTCTTAAAAATTCTAAAAATTTGGGGTGCCTGGCTGGCTCACTAGGTACAGCACCCAACTCTTGATCTCAGAGTCATGAGTTCAAGCACTACATTGGGTGTGGAGCCTACTTAGAAAAAATGCTACAATTTAATATTATTTTGAGAGATGGGGAAACTAAATACGGCAAATTCTCAGAGTACTTGATGAACAAAATATTAAAAATCCTGAATTCCTAACCTATTGACTCACTGAGCTATGTTGCCTAGGTGAAATAACTTATGAAAATAACAAGAAAAACTGGGTTTTAAATGACTTCTCCATTACTCACTAGTTGTGTATTTTGGGAAAGTGCCTTGATCCTTCTTTTTTTAACAGTTTTTTTTTGTTTGTTTTTCTAATATTTATTTTTGAGAGAGAGAGAGAGAGAGAGAGAGAGAGAGAGAGACGGAGCGTGAGCAGGGGAGGGGCAGACAGAGAGGGAGACACAGAATTCGAAACAGGCTCCAGGCTCCGAGCTGTGGGAACAGAGTCTGTCAAGGGGCTCGAACTCATGAACTGCAAGATCATGACCTGAGCCGAAGTTGGACACTTAACTGATTAAGCCACCACGCTTTGATCCTTCTAAGCCTCAACTGTCTTATCTAAAATGGAGCTATAAAGGCCTACATTTTTCATTTAACAAAGGCCTAATTAGTTGAATAGCAGTTATATTTTGATCACCACAGCCATTTGCAATACCTTAAATCCATTCTGAAACAAGATGTAGAATACATTTAAAAATTAAGACCTGAACATTGTCTACTTCTACCAATGCCAATTCACCTGTAGAGATACTCCTGAACCCTGGATGCACATTGGAATCACATGTGGAGACTTAAAAATTACTTGTGCCTGGGACCCAACCCTGAAATGTTGATTTAGTTGTCTTGGTTATGAACACTGGGATTTTAAAAGATTGACCTAAAAGAAAAAGATTATTTTCATTTATCCCTGTTAGTTTTGAATAATCATATGTACTAACTTTTAAACTTAAGAAGTAGCAGATTTCAGCGGCCTTAAATATAACTGTATAACTCTAATTAGCAGGTCTCACAGTTTGGTATTCCCAGTTAACTGTAAGTCCCTACAAAACTCGAACTAATGATTACATTCTTACCCTGTAGACACAATGATAAAGTTGAGCCTGGTAATAACCAATTTCTGGGAGTACCATTCTTTCTCTATTTGCTAAAATAAAATTGCTCTTTTATGTAAAAACAAATCATCTGTGGCTTCTGGGTAGGTTGCAGAGAAGTCATGCTCATAAAGGTTGAATGCATTAGCGAGAATAGTATCTCAAGGAGACATGGTAAAGAGCAGGACTAGTAAATACAGAAGTGGAATCAAGCAAAAGCAATATGCTTGGCCTTCACTTTCTTACTTTATTTACCTCCTGGGTGAGCCCATCGCACCCTGCCCCAGCCATTGATTATCATAAACATGCTATGTTCAACCTGCCACCAGCTCAGACTCACTTCCAGTGTCCACACTTATGGCCAATGGTATACTTGGCATACCTAAATATACATCCCAAGCCACTTCAGAACCATCCTAAGTAAAACTGGATTAATCCCTTTCCACTCCAAATTCTTTGTTCATTTACCAGCTAATTAAATAATACCTGTAGTGGACACTCCAAAAATACTGGGTGGACCTCAAGCCAAAATTCATCCAGATGTCAAGAGTGATGATGCCCCAAAAGGTCTGGAAACATTTACTATTCACCTAATGAGGTTTTATGGGGCAAGCAGGGAGCTCTGCATCAGGTTGAGACTGGTTTGGCTTTAAATGTGATTACAGGCTTAAGCTAGAGTGACAGTTCCCTTGTTTGGTCCAGGTCTTGAGGTGCTGGGACTTCCCAGGGGGCAGGCATTAAAGAAGTGAACACCTGAGTTTTCTTATCAACTTCCCTGGATGTGGGGCAGAAGGAAAGGGAGGGCTTAAGAGCTGTCAGTCACCCTTACGTGTGAACTGTACGAATGATTCTGACACCGATTTTGAGGATTCATTTTTGATGTGAATTTGAAACAGGGATTTAGAAATTCCTAACCACCCATGCAAACACGTGGAATGTACTGTAATCTTGATAGTGTATCCTTATGGATGTTCACTTTCATTCTACAGATTATAATTAAGTGGTGCTATTTCTAAGGATAAATTTAATGTAGCAATCTATTAAATAAGTGGACACTGGCAATGATTCACAGACAGATAGTAAAGAGTAGAATACAACACTGGATTTGAACTGGAAAAGTTAAATACTGTGTATATATACAATAGATTATATACGTATATATGATAGATTAACGGACTAGTGTGTGTGTGTGTGTGTGTATATATATATATATATATATATTTACACACATAAAATAAAATTGAATATTATATTTAACATTCTATGAAATAAAATGCATAATGAATTTTAGGCCAATGTAGAGTGAATTTAGTAAAATTACTAAATTTTATTACACGTATTACACTTGAGATACACGTGTAATATTACACGTATTACATTGAGGCCAATGTAGAGTGAATTTAGTAAAATTACCAAATTTTATTACACGTATTACACTTGAGAAAAAGATACTCCTATTAACATCTGTTTCTTCACATATTGTTCCTTGGTGCTGTTGAATCATTCATAAATTCTTTGGAATAGAAGGTGAAATACTGAAACTGATGTAAACAGTTTAAAGTTGCACCACGTAAAAAATTAAACTTTTATTTTTAAGGAGGACTGGTCTTTAATCATGCTGTGTTCTCTCATTAGTAGCCTCAGGGTTTTTTCCTACAGTTCAAATCTCAGAAGAGAAACTTTCATTGCTAAGAAGTCCCTTAGTAGGTCAATGGTAAGGTTTATTTTACCAGAGTTGGCCGGATTTGATGAGAACAATTAATCACAATAATTTTTACAATGGCAGAAATGGATGGATTTAATTTTTTATCTTTTTTGCAAGGAAGAGGAGGGGTGGAGTAATATCTTTTAATATTTAAAAAAATAGCTTATTGACAAATTTGTAAGACAATTAAGAAAAATTGTATTATAAAGTCTCTGTTAAATCATTTCATTGTTGCAAGTATTTTGACCTCAATATTAGTTTCTCTCAAAGAGGATTTGACAAAAAAAGGATGCTTTTGAGTGTTTAAATAAAATATAGACTGAGAAGGATAAAATAGATTTTAAAAATATATAACCTATTAAAATCGTTCGTTATTTTATTTATTTTTTAAATGTTTAGTTTTGAGAGAGAGACAGTGTGAGTGGGTAGGGGCAGATAGAGAGGAAAACACAGAATCTGAAACAGGTTCCAGGCTCTGAGCTGTCAGCATAGAGCCCCACGCAGGGCTTAAACTTATGAACCATGAGGTCATGACTTAAGCCAACGTTGGACACTTAATCAACTGATATATATATATCCATCCAAAACAGATGTTTTTATAAAAATACTTAATTTCTTGGGGCACATGGGTGGCTTGGTTGGTCAAGCATGTGACTTCAGCTCAGGTCATGATCTCATGGTTTGTGGGTTTGAGCCCCATGTGGGGCTCTGTGCTGACACCTCAAGAGCCTGGAGCCTGCTTCAGATTCTGTGTCTCCTCTCTCTCCGCCCCTCCCCTCATGCTCTGTCTCTTGGTCTCAAAAATAAATAAATATAAAAACATTTTTTAAAATAAACTTAATTTCTTAAATTGAAAGAACCATTTGCATAATCTTGGTAAATACAAAAGGGTTTGCCTCAATTATGCTGGCTTAAATTATTTTCTTTGACTGTATAAACATATACGGTTCTATCCCAATATAGATATTTTAGTAGAACCCAGCAGACAATTATAAGAAATATTTAACTGAATGGATTCGACATCCAACAACATGCCAGGACTCACCGTCCTGAAACCCTCTAACCTAATGATTCTAGATAAAATATTGCACGTTCAGTGAATGGCTTTGAGAAGGGAAGAAGAAAGAAGTCTGCAGATACCCTGAACAAGTGAGCAAGAAAAGCCAGTCCCAGGGGGTCACAAACATAGTGCTAGCTGCGGACTCTTCAGTAGGACTCAAATGCCACAGGCTCATCCGGGTTCCTCTAGTGTTACTTCGAAAGCTACTTCCGTCTTTATCACAACTCTCTGAGTAGGTGCTGTTGTTATCCAAGTTTACAAATGTGAAAGCGAGATGCAGAGATGTTACATGACTCGCCCAGGGTCACACAGGTTGTAGGTGGCAGCCATGGAATGAAAGCCTATACACTGTGGTACCAGAGACAGTAAGTTTGACCAGTTGGTAAGTTACAACCCCGTGGATCTGAGATACCACCAGTCTCAAAGGTTCTAAAATGGAATTCAGAGACATTCACAAATAAACAGAAATCACAATGAAAGAATAAGACTGTAAAATAAGAACAAACATATTCGAAGAAGATCTAAAATAGGACACGAGGAAGGAAAAGAAAAAGTCACTCAAAGCAAAACTCATCTTCCTTTACTAGGTATTTCTTTAGTGAACTAGTAGTATTCAGCACAGTGGAATGTTGGAATGACAGATAAGGTGAAACGTGCTGTATTTTTCTGGCACTAATTTAGGAAATGAAAACCCATTGCACGCTTCTGCGTTGTAAAATTTAAAGCTTCGTGGTTTCCTGCTGCCTCAACATCCCCAAAACAGGCTCTAAGCACCTTGCCCACATGACCAGGAGAAAGTGAGGTAAGCCTGGCCCCGGACGCCATAACGCTTTTCACCCTGACTGTGACCTAGTGACATCAACTGCACACTTACATCTCCTGCCGTTCTCGGGGGTACTCCACTCTGACCTCCAGTAAAAGCACTTGCCTAGAGGTCTCCTCTCTTTCCCTTCTCCCTGCCTCCCCCTCTCTCTCTCACCTCCTCACCTCCTCACCCGCTTGGCTGGCACACTCCCCTGATGCCCTCTTTGTGGTCCCTCTTGAGTCCAGTGACTGTCTCTCTAGGACCTGTGAGTATAATATCAACTTTGTCTTCTTGAGCCTCTCCTGTGTCCCCTCTTATGGCAGCACCTGATGGACCATCTCATGAAAGAAAAAGGCAGTTGACTCATAAAGCTGTTTCTTCAACTTACACTTGCCACATCCAACCACACAGGTCAGAAAATTACAAACCTACAACGTGCGCAGGTGGAGGAGAACCAGAATACTGGAAAATACTTGTCCTCTGGAAAATACTTCTACTATAAATATTCTTTGATGAAAATATTTTATTATTTCCCCTGTTGTTATTTTTTAAAAATGTTTATTTCTCTTGAATGACAGAGAGAGAGTGTGTGCAAGTGGGGGAAAGGGAGAGAGAGAAGGAGAGAGAATCTTAAGAGGACCTCGGCCCAGAGCCGGACATGGGGGCTCCATTCCACGACCCTGGGATCATGACCTGAGCTGAAATCAAGAGTTAGACGCTCAACTGACTGAGCCACCAGGCACCCCTCCCCCTTTGTTAATATTGAAACACATTTAAAAAACTTTTACTGCGTCATCAAGTGAATTTCAAAAAGCCTACTTTTCTTATAATTAAAAATCTTACTAATAGCTCAGTGTATATTTTACGGTTCTATCACACACACACTATGAACTTGGTTGCTTTTCCTGAACTGAAACGGTCAATTCCATTCCTAATAATTACAAACAGAAAAGTGATAACAAATTCCACCATCAATGACAGTAGGAGGTTTTCTTCCTCTGTTTTGGCAGAGGCACACACACATACTAAGATAATTTTCAAAATGAAAATCAGAATGATCACTGAGAACGACCAAAACACAAAAGTCTGAGATTAAATATTACTTTCATTAGTGAGGATGAAATTAGTAATTCAAGGGGCAATCAGCTGCCAGTAGTCTTTTAGGAAAATAAAGAGAAGTAATGAAGGAAATACTTCTTGTGCTTTACCAGGTATTAAAATAAAGCTTTGCCAAGTTTTGGCAAAGAGATGCCAGGAGAGACGAGTATAGACAAAGCGTGAGTTTAACAGACTGAATCCTTAGATCTAGGTTCCGTGTACCAGGGGCACTGATTTCGCCCACCTTCATACAATCTATGCTAATGCCTCCAAAGGACTTTAGAAAGGAGAACTTCTAGTCCCTTTTAAGATTTTTTAAGTATTTGTAACAGAAAATGTTTGGATTTTCCTTACCACCAATTATACATACTAACTTTGCTTGAGTCATTAAATGTGACTAATACATTTCAAATAAACCTGACAGTTTTCAATTTACTCTTTGCTTTTGTCCTGACTATCTTCCCCATGTTGTACTTTTCATCTCCGTGACTTATTAATTACACAAGAGTAAATGGTGTAATGCATGACATGCATTATTATTTACTCTACATGTTTCAATAGAGTCAACGGAGTTATTTTTATCTTAGAAAATTCTCTGATTTTCAAAACCGTCTTTTTCCTTAACGTCATAGAACACCATAAAATCGCTTATATTATATTAAAATGGGCCTCTTAATGACAGGCCACCAAGCATGGATGACCCCTTATGGGTCAGGTATTTTACACATCTTGCAATAAGAAATCGTATCTCGGGGAGATCAAGTTGCTCGCTGAAGGATTCTCTAAGGAACAGACTTGAGTAACCAGGGTGTATGAATGAAAAACTCTTTTCCAGTCCTCAAGCTGCCTCCTGAAGTGACAAGAGGAAGGAGAAGCAAAGACAGTAGGACTAGAGAAAAAGAGAAGCACCCCGATGACATTTGCAAGAAATAATTTCTCTCTCTTTTCAATGCCCAGGATGCTTTATCTGTAACTAAACTATCATCTCTTGTAACAAACATTGATTTTAAATACAATAAAAATATCTACCATTACTGAGTTCTTACTTTGCCCCCAAGTACTTTTTTTTACCTTTTTAAAAATTTATTTATGTATTTTGAGAGAGATAGAGAGAGAGAGAGAGAGAGAGAGGCAGGCAGAGAGAGAATCCTAATACTATTACTGTCTTAGAAGGTAGCAAAGTCTTCTCTAAATAACAAGTGTGTTTTCTGATATATTTTATATCCTCATGTTTTCCTAACTTTTTCCAACATCAAGAGCAATAGGATTATTGAGGAAAAGTAAACGTTTCATGTTTAAAAAAAAATTTAAAGTGTGAGGTAGTAAACATCTCAGGAGAATCATGTCAATTCTTATTATTAACATAGAGCAGGTTTCAGTTAACCATTTATTTCCTATCCCTTTTCGTCTTATTTATAATCTGACGTTACTCATTGTGATTTTCAAATCCCAAGGGATGTTCTGAGTATCTCTTGGCCTCCCCATGATCCTGTCCTTTTGACTGAAGGGCAAGGAGGTGGGTGACCAGCCTGAGATCAGGCTTGAGCTACCCAAATTTAGGATTAGAGCTTGAGGACCTTGTGATGCTGCATTTAGCTCCCCGCCCCAACAACCATTAAAATTCATCAGCCGCAATAACAAGTACAACAATCACAAAATCTAGTAATTACTTCATTCTCCTCCCAACCGAGGAACAGAGTCACAGAATTGTTAGACTACATGGATCACAATCCAATAATCAAAGAAGGAAAAGGGATGAACAGCACTTTGCCTTGAAAAGCTGAAGTTGAAATAAAGGCTCAGATGGGGACACGAATGACTTACCTTAGTGTATCTTTGATCCTTTCCAGATTCTTCATGACCCAGAGAGGGAACACAAACGGCTTACCTTAGTGTATCTTTGATCCTTTCCACGCGATTCTTCATGGCTCAGAAAGGGAACACGAACTTACCTTGTGTATCTTTGATCCTTTCCACGTGATTCTTCATGACCCAGACAGGGACTATGCTTCCTCATGTATCCTTTCTCCGACATGGAATCCTTTAAATATAAAATAAACAAGTATGTGGTGATGTGTTTAAGTTATTCTAATTTAATTTGACATAGTTCAAATGTATGTTATTAAGCATGCAGGAAGGTTTTCTTTAAACAAGCAGTAATTAAGTTTAAAACTTTCAAGAATACCTACGGAAGTGTCTCACACCTACCCTCTGGCAAAAAGTAAATAAAATGGCTAAACTGACTACTTAGACAAGGGAATATTTGATTGAAAAGACAGTCGTGTACAAGAAAATAAAAGAGGAACTAAGATGTCAAGTTACCTGGGTGATTACTAGAATTCACATTTCAGAGTGTCACAGGGGATTTTAGTCACTTACACATCATTAATGAACAGGCAGACCGGACTGACAAATATCTGACATGTGTTCACTTATGAGCCACTGATACAACTTCAGGGATCTTGATATTTCTCAGGATCTGATATTTAGCCTGGAATGGGCATCAATTATATATGTTTCCTAGGAACACTAAATTTTGTTACACATATATATGATTCACTAATAACTTAAGAATACCAACTCAATTTTTGAAACCTTGATTTTTTATAAAGTAACATGACTGGAATTGACATTTCAATTTCTTGCAAGGAAGGCTGTTTACAATAAATGGAAGGTGTTCTCTTCAAGCCTGATTCATGCCCCACATCAATGCAAATTCTTTTTCAGACAGTCACAAAGGAAGTGAATCAGGTGTATTAGCATTGGAGTCATGAATACATTTTATCAAATGTATTAAAAGAAAATATAAAGAGAACCTAAATATTTTAGTTAAGCATTCAAACATTTTCTTGCTTACCATTATAGTTGGCCTTAATTTGCTTGCTCTCTTTTTTCTTTCCTTCCCGTCCACCCCCACCATTTATGTGTGTTGTCTTGTAGAAATTGAAAAACAAATGGTATTCGGAAAATTACAAATTCCAAAAAATTAATGAATGACTTGAGCTGAGAATATACAATGGATTACTGATTTGGTCAGATTTCAGGAATCCTGTCTGAAGTTAATTGTTTAAAGAAAATGAAATCAATCATCACCAATTTAACACTATGTCTTAAATATGGCAGAGATCTTTATCCCAGGTATCTTAAATGTTTCTTAATTTCTTTTTCCACATCAAAGTATCTCTTCTCCCTTCCCATAAATAGAAAAACAGGAAATAAAAATCAAAGTTTTTAATATTGTGTGTAACTTTTTATTACAATAAAGATTTAACTATGATGATGAAGGAATCATTACAACTATTAACTTGAACATAAACAAAAATTATGCCTATAACATAAACTTATATTGCTTAAAGATATAAGCAGGTTAGTGTAACATTTATAATTGAATATGATATTATGCCTATATGAAAAATTTTGGTTTCGTTTTAAAAGATTAACTCAGATTTACATTTTTATAGTAAAATATTTAGCATGTTCACATTTTAGTTTTTAATATATAGGCATAGATAAGCTCTATAATGATTTAAACTTTAAAAATGGTGTATTTTTTTAGGGGCGCCTGGGTGGCTCAGTCAGTTGAATGTCCGACTCTTGGTTTTGGCTCAGGTCATGATCTCACGGTTTGTGAGTTTGAGCCCCGCAGCACCGAGCCTGCCTGCGATTCTCTGTCACCTTCTCTCTCTCTTCCATTCCCCCACATGCTCTCTCTCTATCTAAATAAGCCATACAGAGAAAGACAGATACCATATGGTTTCACTCTTATGTGGATCCTGAGAAACTTAACAGAAACCCATGGAGGAGGGGAACGAAAAAAAAAAGAGGTTAGAGTGGGAGAGAGCCAAAGCATAAGAGACTCTTAAAAACTGAGAACAAACTGAGGGTTGATGGGGGGTGGGAAGGAGGGGAGGGTGGGTGATGGGTATTGAGGAGGGCACCTTTTGGGATGAGCACTGGGTGTTGTATGGAAACCAATTTGACAATAAATTTCACATATTAAAAAAAATAATAAAAAAATAAAATAAAATCTTAAAAAATAAGATAAACATTAAAAAATAAAAATGGTATATTTTTTAAAAAGTTTATCACAATCTTTTTATATAAAACCATGAAAATAACTGTCTTTGCAGTATCAAAAAATTTAGTATTTAGCATCTATTTTCACTTCATGTGCAAACTCTGATAATTTTTCAATAGTTTTTTCTAACGTATTTCTTCTTTTTCTAAATGCTATCCACCTTTAAATAAAACCATAACATTCTAACTAACGATCACTTGGTACATTAAAACAGATAAAGCACATGTGGATAATTACATATATTTTAAAAATACATTATTATTTCACTTACTTTTAAAAACCTACACATTTAATCATATCTAAGGCACACACTTCATTTTCCTTTTTAGATTGCTTTTAAAAATACACATGTCTCTCTGACTCCCTCTCTCTCTCATATATATATATATATATATATATATATATATATACACACACACACACACACACACACACACACACACACCTCTTTTGAACACAAGAATTTTTCCAGGATCCTCTCAGCTTCTCATGGACTATATGACTCAGAGCTTATGTTCAATCATTGTTTTGTGAATGTTCAAATAAATGGACTCCAAATGGATTAATATGCACATAAACTATATTGTTATTATCATTTCTAATCATTTCTTTCAGAACAATATTTAATCATGTCTTTGGTGTTGTTCATTTATTAATTTATTTTTAAAATATCTCCATAAGGAATTGGCTCTTCTCACCCAAGTAAAAACAGCTGTCCATCCTCTGTGCCTATGCTAATCTTCCTGCATATGGCCAAGCCCTCTGTTCCTACATTTCAAGCACATGTCAGATCCACCGGCTGGGATCTGAGCCCTGGCCTTCTTTAGCTTGTACTATCGTCTTGTCATCGTGCTTTGGTAGGACAAAACTCAGAACTAAGTGGAAAGAAAGTTTTTCACCGATTAAATAATGTATACACGTTGACTTTCAAAGTGGCTTGCTTTGTAAGACTATAGATACCAGAAACATCTACTGGAGTCTGGAGCCTTGAGTCCTTCTTGTTTTGCTTCCCATGTGCAAGTCAAGTCTGAACTCCTTTCCCCATCAGCAAAAAGTGAAGATCTATATCTAGGTAACACAAAATTGCTGTATTCATTTATGACTATCTGAAAACACTATATAAAGTGACATCAATATAGGAATTGGCAAATTATCATCTGTGGTCCAGCTGCCTGCTTTTGTAAATAAAGTTGTACTGGACCACAGGCACACACATTGATTTATGTATTTTCCACAGCAGGCTTCAGCTATCATGGCAGAATTGAATAGTTACAACAAAGACCTCTGGCTTGCCAAGCCCCAAATATTTACTCTCTGGCCCTTAAAGAAAACAAATGCGGAACCCTCCAATTAACATTAATACTTACTACTATTACTTACTTACTAGTAGTAATAGCAGCAAAAGTCAATTTCTACAAGACTCATTAAAGCCATTTGAAATACCCACCAAGTAGTGATGTATTGTTTCTTTCTTTGGAAAATGAATATGGTTGATCTTGCTAACTATTCAATAAAGTCAAATGGGAAGTTTTTATTTCCATATATCCAACCTGAAGTTTAAACCCTCCCATCAGCGTGTGTGCTTAGTAATCTCCAGGATGACAATGAAAGCTTCAGCTTTCAATTCCATGCCCAGGCACTTAATGTTTCAACAATACTGCTCAATACTGGCTATGAACATTGGAAAGCGTGCTGACACATTAGTGTGTGGTCATCAGATAAAGTTCTATATATTATTCATATTTACAATGTGGTACACTGAACAGATGTCACCTATAATTACTTGGCTTAAATTAAAAAACTATAGATTAATGTTTCCAAGTTTTAAAATACATATCAGAAATGAAAATCAATTGGATTATTTGATCTAAGTTAATTAGAGAAATATATTCATTTTATTAGAATCTTCAGATTAGAGGCAATTTGAAATCAGTAGTAGCCAAGCAAGAAACTGCAAAAATGATCTATTGGACACCAATTGTAATGCAAAGTCATCCTCTGCAAAAGGAAAAGCCATTGGAGGTTTAATTACATGTAAAAGTTTGTGTGACTGACAAGTACCGGAAACGCAGTAGACACACGAGAGGTCCCAGTGAGATAAGAGACAGCCAATGCAGTACAGATCAGAGGGAGATTTGTTATTCGTGGAGACTTCCTCTTTACAGGTATTTCATTTGCTGATATTTTAGCTGTGATAAATCACAGTTTTTAATGTGATATTTATTTGAAGAAATCAAAACAGTATTTTCTTTCCTTTTGGGACATAAAACTTACAAAGTTTCTAACTAACTGTAACCTATAGCTATTAGTCTAAACACTTAGACTATTATTACATACTCTTCAAAAACAAAACATAATCTGTCAAACACCCCAATGACAGACGATTTATAAAAATAGGCTTCCTACTTTTCGAAGGTTATTCATAAAACATCTTGACCCTTTGATACAAGTCAAGAGTCGTCTCACCCATAATCTGCATTCAGCATAGAACGGATCTATTTTAATTCTAGTCCATCCTCACGATTTGACCATATTGATAAACCCTCAGAAAAAGTCTCCTCAGAAGAAAAAAATCATCAATACATTTTGACTAGAAATTCAATGATTTCTTAAGATCTTATATGACTCTACTTTGGGGGATCTAACTTCTAAGTTAGTATCCCACAGACTAGTATAGATCCACTCTCTCCAAGGCTTCTATTCATAAAAATGATGCACACTCTTACTTGTCTACTTGTATATTACTTTAGAAGCAAATCAATTAACGAGAGGAATTTAAAGGAAGAATTTCAGGATTTTTTCAGGATTTCTCAGGATATTCTTGAGATGTGTCAAAGTCTTCTTTAAAAGATTACAGAGTTTTGTTTTGTTTTCTTTTTTTTTTTTTGTATTTTAAGCAAAGCTGATTAATGCTCAGCCTGACTTGTGATGCAAGCTCATGAGAACAGATGATAAATGAACTGCTCTCTGATATATAATGTTTAATAATGAACTTGAGCCAAAAAGAAATATCAAAGAGAATGGTTCAAAAGCTAAAAAGTAATAAGCCAGTAGTTTCTCCTCTTATATGTATATGACTATGGATGGAAAACTGGAATAAAATACATATTAAAAAAGAACATAAGGGGCGCCTGGGTGGCTCAGTCGGTTAAGCGTCCGACTTCAGCTCAGGTCATGATCTCTCAGCCTGTGAGTTCGAGCCCCGCGTCGGGCTCTGTGCTGACCGCTCAGAGCCTGGAGCCTATTTCAGATTCTGTGTCTCCCTCTCTCTGACCCTCCCCCGTTCATGCTCTGTCTCTCTCTGTCTCAAAAATAAATAAAGGTTAAAAAAAAAAAATTAAAAAAAAAAAAAAAAAAAAAAAGAACATAATTCTACCTAGATTTTTGGTCAAGTAACACTAAAGCAAAGCAGAAGGAACAAACAAGATAATAAAGAGCAAATTGAAAAATAAACCTGACAGGAAAACTTAGAAATGTGTGTCAAAAACCTTAATAATATCCTTAATAATCAATCACATCCGTAACTTTTGTAATCTGTAAATGCTATGGTTCTAAGAACAAAAAAAAATTATATTCCTTTCAAGGATTTTTCTATCACCTTAAATTCTTCATAGAAGATAAAGAATCACCAAATACAATGTTTGAATCACATAAAATTATAAATATATGTATATATATGAACGTGTGTACAGATATGTGCATATATATTAAATATACGTAATTTCTAAGAGCTGTTGAAAAGAGGCTAGGCAAAGAGCAGTCATTCAGAAAGTTCCCAATAAACTCAATTTAACACTTTTGTTTGGCTATTTAGTGACCCTTACAACCAACACAAGCAGAATTTATTATAATTTAATTTGGGGCTGTTATGACAAATTATCAATGGATGAACCAGTATAGTTATCTCTTAAAATCTCCTCACTTACTTATATGTCTGTCCTTTCAAAAACAAGAATTTATAACGTATATAAAGAAGAAACTCTATAAGGACACACATCTGAACAGGCATTGTTGGAGTAAAAATCTACCTCTGCACCAAGAAACCTCAGTGTTCTCAAATAAAGTTCTGTGTGTCCAGTAAGTTTAGCATGCAAAGCTCCCCAGATGCTTGCTTTTGGGGGGAAAAAAGAGCACACAGAGAACATGCTGGTCACTGCCATATGTTTTGGCCGGAACTGACGGTGCGCGTGATCACGTGATTGCAGCTACCTACTGTTTTCCATGCCACCTGTGACCCTGCCATCCATTTCATGTAATTAGTGCTTTAAATAAAACGACTCAGGGGCGCCTGGGTGGCGCAGTCGGTTAAGCGTCCGACTTCAGCCAGGTCACGATCTCGCGGTCCGGGAGTTCGAGCCCCGCGTCGGGCTCTGGGCTGATGGCTCAGAGCCTGGAGCCTGTTTCCCATTCTGTGTCTCCCTCTCTCTCTGCCCCTCCCCCGTTCATGCTGTCTCTCTCTGTCCCAAAAATAAATAAACGTTGAGAAAAAAAAAATTAAAAAAAAAATAAAAAATAAATAAAACGACTCAAAAGCTTTTCTCCGTTTTGCAAAGTGAAAGATCAGATCATTGTAAGGGAGAGAGTTAGCATTAAACCAGTGTAACCAGCTATGACACCTAGTAATTGAGTCCTGTCACGGTGCACAAAAGTTATCTACAGCTCATTATCTCCGAAGCATTCTGCATATATGAGACTATAAAATCAGTACTGCAAAATTGCCAAACTACTGTCCTCCACCTTCTCTGCTATGTGGTTGCTTCGAGAAAATTAAGTCCACTATCTTCGCTTTCATTTTCCTTTTAGACATTGAGTAAGTGTGATAAATGTTTCATTTTAATTTCCATGATCAGATCGTCAGAGCCACAGACCTATTCAAGGGGGAAATGACTTGATATCACTAAGTCTGGCTGTTTTCAGAGACGTAATCCTGCAAGTAGGGGCTGCCGACGGACAAGCCACTCCCTGGATTTAACCCAGAGGCATGTTTAACCATCCCAATATTTTAGAAATTGGGAGATTTTATGAAACATTCCTATTTCTTGACGTCTCTTGAAAACAATCTTTCGGTATGGATCTTCGTTCTCGTCTGGTAACAAGAACCCAGATGCAATTCCTATTTGCCAATCTGTACCATTTTTATCACCTTATGTCCTGGGCACCTCACTGATTCAAACTGCCTACAGGCATCTGACTCTGAGTCTCTTGCAGTAGAATATCTACATTTTCTGGCTTAGTTGCTTTATCCATGACTTGGCCCCTGGCACAATTCAAAATAGCAATTACCTGTTCCCTTACATTTTTAACTAATATTTCCTATTTGCTTCCTTATCAATTTTATATGGGCTAACTAGATTCATGCAGCATGTGATAATTGAAGAGTACAGAACAATAAGGTAGGAGACCGAAATCTCCTTTTATTAATGATTAAAACAGAAACAGCCAGAGTTTGCATTAGGATGTGCATTCTGGCCACTTGTCCCTGGAGCTTGAAACCTAAACACCAAAATTGCCAGTATGCCTGTGGTTGGTCCACTGCATAACCTGACCTATGTAGACAACTCCTTGGACAAAACTATGAACCAGACATTTTTTGGAATCTTAAATTATAAGTACCAAACCCCTTCTGAACCTCTTCAGTGCCAGAGTTTAGAGTGAAATATTATAACAATACTTTATAATAATCAGGTAAAATCCCAGAGTAATCCACTTCAATGGACACATTTTTAGTTTTAGTTTTTTTTAAAAAGTGGTTAGCACTAAAAATGGCATTCCTCTGTAGATGGTAAGCTTTCTTATAATAGGTATATGCAATATGTGGCAATAATATAATTGTGCCTGACAATAATAATATGTGCCTGATACCTTACCTCTGTAATCCCTAATCCGGACCTTTTCATCCTCCATATTTCCTACCACAGTTGAGATGATAAACACGAGCAGCATTTAAATGTGACCAAACCAAAGAACTGTGATGAGCTTGATTCTACGTCCCTTCAGCACACAATTTCTTTTTCTATAAGGCGTGATAATCAGATGCATTGAAACTCTGATCTTTGGGCTACATTTTTTAATTTATCACTTAGGTTTTCTTAGTTGTGTTTTACTTCATTCTAAGCTTCATTTCTGACACAATATCTCTAATTCAAGCATGCCGCTGCCAGATGGAAATAACTTCAATAATGTGGAGGTACAAATCGTAAAGGCAAATTCAGATTCCTAAAAGAATTACTGGAGAATATAAATTTATCATAAAAATCCAAACCATACTCCATTATGTATGAGATACTTCTTCGAAAACAAATACAAACATAAACGCACACTCACACGCAAGTCCCTTTTTTAAACAACAATCACTGTAATTTGTGTGTTTTTTATATGCTCACTACAGATATTAAAGTTTGTTTCTTTCACTCGATGATATGTCTTAGCCATCTCTCCTTATTAAGATGTGTGGATTTAGTGTATACTTAATGCCTACATAGGATTTAATTGCATGATAAATCTACATTTCGCAAACTGCTTCTGGGAGAATACGGGTTATTTGTTTTTCTTTCTTTTGGGGGGGGCTATTACCAATTTTAAGTGACTATTTGTTTTTACATCTTTTCACACTTGTATAAGGTGAAAAGGGGATGAATCTTTAGAAGTAGAATGGCTGGGTCAGACCTTTGGCAAATAAATACAACAGTTTAACACCGGCCTCTGAAAATATTTTATTACTTACACTCTTACCATTTCTTCATCAATAATGGAAGATGTTTGTCTCTCCATATTCTTGTGGACACCGAGTGTTGTCAGTTACATAAAACTTTTAGACTTTGCTTAATCAGTTTGTGCCACTTGTATTTTTTTTTATCAGAGATAAAGATTTTAGTACAGTTTTCTCTCTCATAATATGACATATTAAAACCCCTGAAAGTGAGCATTATTACTAAACGCTGTGTCTTAAAAAGGGATAGATAAATACTAATCAAGAAACAAAACTACTGCTGTCTAACCCTTCTAATTTAACCAAATCATTGAATATTTTAACCCATTTCATAGCTCATTCGCCACCATTTTAGACATGGTAGTTTGTGTCCTTTGAAGCACAAGCCATTTCCTTTAGTATTTGCAACACCATTTGGAATGTACATAAAGCCTTAACTGGTGTCAAAGATCTGGAAGAGTTTCCTTGTCTCCTCTGACTTGACCATTAAATGCTTTATTTTCCCATTTTTTTAAGTTACTCTCTCTCAATCTACCACAGAAATTTTAGTCACTTATGCCTATGGTTTCTTCAGAAAAGGTGGGGTTTACTTTTTTAAATAGATAATATGCTATATATTATATGATAATATACAATATAATACTATAATATATACTTTTCTCTTTAAAAAGGAAGATTGTATTTACTACATAATTTGTCCATTACACTACGTTTAAATAAACTAGAATTATATAGTAAATAATATTTTGTAGATTTTTTTAAAGACTTGACAGTATACTTCTTTGTTACATACGAAATCTTAGTAAGTGAATTCTCTAGTAGAAGGATTTTAATACCAAAAAATAGCAAGATATTAGGTTTCTAAACACATAAAAAAATAAACAATACTACAACAAAACAAAATCAAAAGCTGCTAACTATGGCTTCTAGCCTTGGGATCAAGATGTGTTAAGTAACTTCAGGCATTGAGGAAACACTTTTTTAAAGCAGAAAGTGCTATTTCTAAAGAACAGCTTCTGGACATGGAAATAGTTTGATGATATCAGAGTCTCAAAAAGCATCAAATAAAAAAGAACAGTGCAATCAGGAAGTTAGTGTTGGATTTCCATGAAACTTCCATATTCATTTTCCTGAATATACGTTAATGTGTTTTAAAGTTGTGTTTATTCTTTTTTTTTTAATTTTTTAAATGTTTATTTTTGAAGGAGAGAGAGACAGAGTGTGAGCAGGGGAGGGGTAGAGAGAGGGAGACACAGAATACAAAACAGGCTCCAGGCTCTGAGCTGTCAGCACAGAGCCCAACACAGGGCTCAAACTCACAAGCTGTAAAATCATGACCTGAGCCGAAGTCATAGCTTAACGGACTGAGGTACCCAGGTGCCCCTAAAGTTTAGTTTATTCTTTAACACACTATTCCCAATGTTTTTCATCGTATTAGTGTAGATGCCCCTCAAACCTGCCTCTTGATATTTAAATTAGCCTTTGCTCCTAAATTTAGATCTTAAAAAAGCTCTATATCACCATCTATTCAAATATTTCATTACAAGTACAATTACTTAAGCTTTTCCTGTTTTTCCCTAAACTTCAGCAATTTTTTTTCCAATCTATACTATTTAATAGGAAAAATGAGATATTTCTTATGAATCATCAATGAAAAAACTCTAATAAATAAGTTGCTTTCATAGATCATTTTTTGACCCACTACAGAAAAAAAAAACTTTGAGCCACACAAAGTGTGCTAAGAAACTGAAAACAAACAAACAAAAAATACTGTAGGAGTCAAAGAATGGCATCTGTTGTCACTAATGAGAAGTTCAATGATATAGAATCGTTTACTCATTATGGCACATACGTAATTGTGCTTTACTAAGCAAAATAATTTCATAAAAACCTCCAGCTTCACCTCATTCGTGAACTAAGACATTTACTCTTTTTCTAAACACAAGTAATTAAATATAAAACAAGGGTTCAACATATTCAACCCTGGATAGACTTAAATCTTACTTTATTCCTCAATGTACTCTCCCTTGGTAAAACTCTTGGGGAACCATACAGAAAAACAGACTCAATGGATTAAGGACCTAAATGTGAGGCCTGAAACCATAAACTCTTAGGAAAAAACCACAAGCAGTGATTTCTTTGTCATAGGCCACAGCAACATTTTTCTAGATCTGTCTCTTAAGGCAAGGGACACAAAAACAAAAGTAAACTACTGGGACTACACCAAAATAAAAAGCTTTTCACAGCAAAATAAATCATTAACAAAATGAAGAAACAACCTAATGAATGGGAGAAGATATCTGCAAATAATACATCCGACAAGGGGTTATATCTCTAACACCAAAAACGCACAACTCAACACCAAAAAACCCCAAATAACCCAATTAAAAAATGGGCAGGAGTCCAAAATGGACATTTTTCCAAAGAAGACATACCAGTGGCCAACAGACACTTGAAAAGATGCTCAATATCATTCGTCATCAGGTAAATGTAAATCAAAACCTCAATGAGAGATCACCTATACTTGCCCGAATAGCTAGGATGGAAAAGATAAGAATTAACAAGTGTTGACGAGGATGTGGAGGAAAAGGTAACTGGTAGTAAATGTAAATTGGTACAGCCACTGTGGAAAACAGTATGGAAGTTTCTCACAAACTTAAAATAAAAATACTCTACGATCCAGTAATTCTAGTATTTACCCACAGGAAACAAAAATACTAAATTGAAAATATACATGCGCCCCTATGTTTACTGAAGCATTATTGACAATACTGAAGATGTAGAAGCAACTCAAGTATCCTCTGGGATGAATGGATAAAGAAGACGTGACACCTATATACAGTAGAATGTCACACAGCCATGAAACAAGGGTACGATCTTGTTATTTGTAACAACACGGATGGACGTAGAAGGCATTTTGCTAAATGAAAGAAGTCAGATAGAGACAAATATCTTACGCTTTCACTTGTGTGTGGAATCTAAAAAACTAAACAAATGAAAACATAAACAAAAAGCAGATTCAGACCTATAAATATGGAGGAAAGAACTGATGATTGCCAGAAGGGAGGGGGTAAGAAGGTAGACAAAGTGGGTGAAAGGTACCGGAAGATACAGGCTTCCAGTTATGGGATGAATACATGGGAATAAAAGGTATGGGGGCGCCTGGGTGGCGCAGTCGGTTAAGCGTCCGACTTCAGCCAGGTCACGATCTCGCGGTCCGTGAGTTCGAGCCCCGCGTCGGGCTCTGGGCTGATGGCTCGGAGCCTGGAGCCTGTTTCCGATTCTGTGCCTCCCTCTCTCTCTGCCCCTCCCCCGTTCATGCTCTGTCTCTCTCTGTCCCAAAAATAAAAAATAAAAACGTTGAAAAAAAAATTTTTAAAAATTAAAAAAAAAAAGGTATGGCACATGCAACATGGGCCATGGGACTGTAAGGGAGCCATATGGTAGCAGACGGTAGCTACACTTGTGGGCAGCATAGCGTCGTGCACAGACTTAGCAAATAACTATGATGCAGTCCCAAAACTAATGGAGCATTGTGTGCCAATTCTCCTCAAATTTTAAAAATTTACTGAAAAAAATTATTTAATATAATCTACATCTGATACTAAAAAACAAACCAGCAAAAACGTCTTGGAGAAAGTCTGATCTGATCTTTAGGATACGTCCAAAGTAAACTTCTATGTAAATGCCAGCTCAGGTCCTCTCTTATCAAACTTCCAGTCATCCAGTATATTGGATTATGGGTATCCCAGTACTTGTCATTTACCCAGGAGATACCAATGCCTTCCTGGGACAATACATAACATGAAGTCGTTCCCTCCCAGGGCTTGACTTTTGGCTTTCTCCCATGCGTCGCCTTTCTTTAGACTGGTGTTTATATTTTGTTTCTGCATTTGTTTCTTGGAAAGCACGCAGGATCTTAGCTTGGGCTCATTTTCAGTGATATGATCATGGAAAATTCAGCAGAGTGGTTAAAAGCCTAGGCTTAATTCAAATAGTTCTAAATTTACATTCTAGGGATACTGTTTACTAATACAGTCTTTGGCAATATACAGAGTTGGTTGGAGTAAAGCTTCTTCATCTATGAAGTGTTACATTCCAGGATGGTTTTAAAAGTTAAATGAGAAACATATGTGGGTGATGGGCACAGGGCTGGGAATGTATTAAGTATTCAATAAATGTCAGCTATTAGTATTATTGGTGTTTTTATGAACCGTCTTGGAACAACACCTTAATCGTGGCCCCACCCGACCCATATCTCAGGATCAGGCCCCTTGCTTCAATAGGAGTTTCACCCTCTTCCCATTCCCTGAATGAGATAATGAGGAGAGAGAGAGAAGAGATGGGAGTTCTAAAATCTTGTGTGCTCCCCACAACTGTGTCTAACACAGTTTTTCACACTTATGGCACATATCTAACGTTTATAAAAAGAGGACCATCATTTTCCCACATTAACTGGCTCTGAACGTGTTGTCAGAGGGAACAATAAGACAAAATAAGTGATGATTCCCTCCATATTTTATTCAGTGCCCTCAAAAGGCATACTGATGCATAAACCGTATACAGAATGGTAAAGTATCATACAAAAAATGGCATGAGTTTATGTAGGAGGGGGAATTTTCCTTTAAGTAAGTCTGTGGTTGGCTGGAGACTATAAGAGAACACAGTGGAGTATAAATGCTAACTGTGGCCATAGGGACAAAAGAAAAGCAATGTTACATAATGCTGCTGGTTAATCTTAAAAGTCATTAGCTGATCTCCCCATCAGAGTACACAGATTATTCTGCAAATAGTCAATTAATTTAGTGCAAAAGCTAATAAGTCAATCCAATACACTGACACTAGATAATTCATCTTCCAAATTATTTGAAAACAATTTTAGCCTCTGACCCAGAATGGCGAATGACTAACAGTCTTTAAATCAAAAGATCAAAAAGGAACTGTTTTATATTTTCAGGTAACTACACATTATCTCTGACTGGCTTTAAAAATAGATCTCAAGCCTTTTGGAAAAAGTTGGATCAATTTCACGCACTATGCCCCAAAATAAATTCGCAGAGGATAAGATAATTAAATGCAAAAAAGAAACCCCACCATTTAAAATATACCAGAAGTAACAACTTGTGTGAGAGAATCTCTACCTTGTGAATGGCCTATGACTCAAAATCAACCAACAATAAAGATATAGAATTTGATTTTATAAAAATTACAGTATTTAAAAATCTTGGCATGGCAAATGCAACCATACATGAAATAAAAAGACAAACACAAAACTGAGAAAAATATTTGCAATTTATATCACATACACAATGTATCTAGTATATGAAAATGCTCTAATAAGAGAAGAAAAAGCAAAATGTTTCAGAACAATGGACTAGAGGGGCACCTGGGTGGCTCAGTCAGTTAAGCGTCTGACTCTTGATTTCAGCTCAGATCATGATCTCACAGTTCGTGGGTTTGAGACACACATTGGGCTCTGCACTGATGGCACAAAGCCTGCTTGGGATTCTCTCTCTCTCTCTCTCTCTCTCTCTCTCTCTCAAATATAAACAAACATTTAAAAAAAAGAACAATGGACTAGAATAATGATCAGTTAGTTCATAATAAAAATGCAAATGGTTCTAAGACATAAAAAAAGTGATATATGCATGAATCTTTTGACTCAACAATTCCACTTTTGGAAACCTCCTGCAATTATACCCCGCCAAATATGAAAAGATTTATATTCATGGCTACTCAATTACTTTTTTTAACGTTTTTTCCATCTTTTATTATAGTAAGACTGATTAGCTTTTTTTCAAACACAAACAAATAAGCATCTAGTGTAGTAACTTTGACTACCCTCTTCATCACAGTTTCTTTTTTTTTCAAGTTTTATTTAGTGTTTATTTATTTTCGAGACAGAGAGAGACAGAGCATGAACGGGGGAGGGGCAGTGAGAGAGGGAGACACAGAATCCGAAACAGGCTCCAGGCTCTGAGCTGTCAGCACAGAGCCCGATGCGGGGCTTGAACTCACGGACCGTGAGATCATGACCTGAGCCGAAGTCAGACGCTTAACCCACCAAGCCACCCAGGTGCCCCAATTTCAAGTTTTATTTAAATTCTAGTTTGTTAACCTTTAGTGTAGTTAAAATGGCAAAACTCGTGCCATTTTGGTTTCAAGAGCAGAATTTAGTGATTCATCACTTACACCTAACACCCAGTGCTCCACACAAGTGCCCTTCTGAAGTCCATCACCCGTTTAGCCCATCCCCCACCCACCCTCAGTTTGTTCTCTGTAGTTAAAAGTCTCTTATGGTTTGCTTTCCTCTTCTTCCCCCTCCCCTAAGTTCATCTGCTTTGTTTCTTACGTTAAATCGTACGGTATTTGTCTTTCTCTGACTTCTTTAGCTTAGCATAATACACTCTTTAGTTCCATCTTCATCATTGCAAATGGCAAAGATTCATTCTTTTGGTGGCTGAGCCATTTTTCATTATCTTTCTTTATCTACCTACCACGTCATCTTTATCCACTAATTAGTTGATGGACATTTGGGCTCTTTCCATAATTTGGCTACTGTTGATAACGCTGATATAAACATCAGGGTCCATGTGCCCCTTTGAATCAGTAATTTTGAATCCTTTGGGTAAATACCTAGGACTGCAACTGCTGGGTTGTAGGGTAGTTCTATTTTTAACTTTTTAAGGAACCTCCACACTGTTTAACACGCATTAGCTTTTTAATGTTAAAACAATCTTGCGTGGCTAGGATAAACCCTGCTTGGTCATGATGTATTTACCCTTTCTATGTTCATTGCTGAATTCAATTTGTTAATATTTAGTTAATGATTTTTGAATCTATATTAATGAGGGGATACCGTCTCGAGTTTTTTGTTTTCTGTGTTTTTTTTTGTAATATCGTTGTTTGGTTTTAGTATCAGGGTAATTGCTGGCCCACAAATTAGGTTTGGAGAGTATTTTCTCTTTAATTTTCTGGAAGAATATGTAGAATTGGTATTATTTCTTTCTTATGTGTTTCACAGAACTTACCAGTGAAGTCATCTACTAAATGACTAGTTTTAATAACAAAAGGCAGGCAAACCCACTTGTCCATTAGTAAAACATTGAATAAACTATGATATTATATAGCCCCATAAGGAATATAAAAAGTTTTAAGAAGTAAGTAGAGAAATAAATGTATAATAATATACTATCGTTTATATAAGGGGAAAATGTGACCATATGTATGCCTGAATTTTTAATTAAATTATGAAAAGATAAATAATCACTTTTTAAATGTTTAGGGAGAGGCAAGAAATAGGGTAGGTATGACAGACTGAGAAGCGGGACTCTCGACCAATCTCGTTTTGTAGATTGGAATTTTAAATCATAAAAAAATTTTTACATAATTATAGAACATTTTAAAAAGCAATCTCTAAAAAATCTAAGTAACATGGAACAAAGAAAACTAGACATGTATTCAGTTGCTGGCAGAATGATTATAACGATGTTAATTTGATAAGACATTGCCAAAGGGAAAAAAGAACTAAGAACAAAAACAAACAAAAATACCTTGAACTATTTTCAGTAATTGACTGTTGCAAGTGGTGTCGGTATAGATATAAGATTTTATATATATATTAAAGAATAAAAGGCATGAGTAATTATGTGGAACGCTAAGGACATCAATGCAAAATAGAAGGGGTTAAACAAAACATCCATGGCCTTCATTCTGAACTGCAAGTTATCAATATAAACTACTGATGTATTTTATCTTAAAATTCTATTTTCTAGCTCTTGTCCCTGAAACAATCTGGAAACAATGACCTATCCAGTAACAAGGAGCCCTGATATCGCCCAAATCTAACATCAAGTTTTAAGATCTGTTTTTACTAGAAGGAACTAAGGTCATTGAAAAATATGGGTGATTCCGGGTCTTAGTCAAGAAATGGTCAAGAAAATCCTAGGCCATGTTCAGGCCTGTGATCAAGAAAAATTATAAAAGACGAAAAAGTTCATGCCAAAAGGCTCATCAACCATCTCAATGAGGTTCCCCTGGCCCATTATGGAAAATCTGAGTATATACAGATCAATAAATTAAATGCTTCTACTCAAAAGTCTATAATGATACTAAAGCAGCACAAAACAAAATTAAACAACTAATTGGTCACCTCCAGATGACAGAGAGTGGAATCATTTTTTTAATACCTGGAACATAAAGGCAAATAACATAAACATTTATCCAGCCTTTCCTATATATACTGTGCCACTGGATAACCAAAAAGTAGACGAGGTGAAGTTTCTTTATTTTAGCAGTTTCTCAATTAATAAACAAAGAGGAAATAATAGAATGAAAATAGCCTCATTATACAACATTAATATACAATGAAAGATCTCCGTGTTGCGTATAAATGCTGCTAACATCACAGAATAGGAAACACCCAGATAGCATGGGCCTCTTGATGAAAAAATCACATTACCACTTATGAACCTAGTATTACCAAAGGGTGGAAAAAACAAATCTAAATGTGATCACATCTCTAGATCAGCACACAGGGAGACATGCTAAATTACACCACAGGGATATAATCAGCAATGTTCAGACTGTGGCAAGCTTTGCAGAATAACCCCTCTCCTGGCTTCTTCAACAATAAATTGCATGTGAAAAAGAAAAAAAAAAAAAGAGCAAGACAGTTGAAGGAGAAATCATAGATTAAAAGAGACTTCAGAGACATTGAACTGTCACAAAACGTTGATGGTATTTAAATCATTCTTCAAAAAAATGTGGGGGAAAAAAACAATAGGCGAGAGATTACTGGAAATGTGAACACTGAACTGATATTTAATAATAAGTAATTATTGTACATTTTAGGTACATTAATTACATTGTGATCGCATGAGAAAAGAATTCTTATCTTGTAGAGTTGCATACGGAAGTAATTATGGATGGGATGGATACAATTGGGCTTTGCTTCAAAATAATTCAGATAAGGGGAAGTCGGTGGGACAGATAATGCAAAACTGACCACGAATTGATGCTTGTTGACAATGGCTGAAGGGAACATGTGTCTTCATTACTCCATTATGTTTTTGTGTTTGCTTGGTGTTTTCCATAATCAAAGTTAAAAATCAATAAAAGAGTAATCTCTTTCAGGCCTTTCCTTCACAGTTAGCCTTGATAAAATAGGCCAGTTCAATTTTGCAAAATAAAAATAATTATATATTATTCTCTGCATAAAAATTTTACATTTTAAGAGGCTTGTAACATGTATTATTATCAATAAGACTATCAAACATTTAATTGCATTTTTGCTTTTCTTTTGGATTAGTGATTCTTGCTATCCTTCTTAATATCTAATTCACATGAAATAACCACAATGCTTTTCTGCATTCTCATTTTTATAATACAGTTTCAAAACACCCCATGTCCTTTTGGACTTCTTCCAGGATGATGGTTATAAATTACTGCAGCAGCCCCTGATAACAATGTGTAGTCTTCAACTATTATTATTATTATTATTATTAGGACACCTTAGAATGCATAGAGATTTTGTGGTAACTCTATATAGACACTTTGATATTACTCCTGTTTTCTTCAGGTCTTCATGTCTCCTGCTTTATCAACATTTTATCCATAACCATGCAGAATGAACTATAAACTGATATTTTCAAAGTCCTGTAATAATTGAGAATTTCACTGACCATTAATGGTACACTGTGATTGTTACTCACTCTCACTCCCCATGTCTATCAGGTGGTCTCAGTGCAATGCACAATTCCCAGCACACTTACGCTAACTGTACCCTTGCCTCCCTCAATTCTGGAATGCATGTGAAAAAGTGGGTCATCATTATGGTAAAGACCTGAAACTAATTTAAAAAATACTATACATTGTTATTACTAAGACATTACTTGTGGCACACCTGGGTGACTCAGTCGGTTTAGCGTCCGACTCTTGGTTTTGGCGCAGGTCATGATCTCACGGTTCATGGGTTCAAACCTGACACCGGGCTCTGTGTTGACTCGCAGAGACTACTTGGGATTGTCTCTCTTTCTTCTCCCTTTCTCTCTCCCCCTCCCCTGCTCACTCTCTCTCTGTCTCTCAAAAACAAATAAACATTGAAGAAAAAGGAAGAAAGAAATTATTTACATAGCTCCTCACAACTCATAGCAACGCATTACTGTGTCATTAATATGGTTGAAACTCTGCCTCAAAAGATAACTTGGTGTTTTGAGACACAAAGACAAAGTTCATTACGTGAAATTCTTAAATCTTAAGTTGTTTGCCCTTTCAAGGGTTACATTTCCAAGGGAAAAAATATTTTCATTCTTATTTATTTATTTGCACAAAATGAGTCATCCCATTTGAGAATGGTGCTGGACCAATGGGTAGGAAACAGGAATAAAATACATGTATTCATTCAGAGAAAGAATAAAAGGAAACTTTAAAATGCTCACACACACACACACACACACACACACACACACACACACACACCCATACTGATGAAATTAGCTGACTCAAAGAACAGAAATTCAAAATGGGCTTAAGTCTGTATTCAGCAAAATAAGAAAACGTTTTACTACATTAAAACAAAATTAGAGGGTCTTCAATAGAATTTGCTGCTAGAAATAGTTATAGATTGTTTAGTCCCACTGCATTGCTTCCTGTATTAAATCTAACCACCACTGAGCTTTGCAAATTAGTTTGCCTTAAGAGGTTTTCACCAGCACTGGCTTTCACAGATCGGGATTACGAATAAGGCCCAGTAAAGCGGGGTTTTGTCGCTGTGAACTGCTGACCAGTGGGAGTTGCGGAGTTAGATGTTACTAACGCTTCATTAATAATACAGGAGTAGAGGGAAGACTATGAAGGAGGCAGGATCATGTGGCAGCTGTTTCTGGGAAAGTGCCAGATGGGTTCTGCCTCCTGGTGTCCATTTTTTTTTAACAGAACTTTGTATTGCAAAGCTGCTTGAAGGGGTAAAAATACACAGTGGGGTTTACCAGATACATACAAATGATGCCACCCCATCTTCGGCACATCTATGTGCATGCCACCGAGAGCGTGCGACATGGCACATGTAAGCTGCACACCTCCACGTTTCTTTGGTAGCACGTAAAATCATTATGAGTGCCAAGTATCAAATCATCATGGTCAAAATAATAATGTAACTTGACGGGGAAACTCAAAGTTGTCTCAGCGCAACTGATAGTTGATAAATTGAAATCACACCGCACAAAAGAGAAAACGATGTCATGGAATACGTATTAAAACTATGCACCAACAATACCATTTGATAAGGTAACCTAAACCTTTGGACATGAATTAAACTCTAATTTCCCAGCTTAACATTAATTTGGAACGTGACTTTCTTGACCACTAAGTGTGGAAGGAGTCTGTAGGCTTGAAATGGGTTCCCTGACAATAGGAAGCTGTCAATCTAACTTAACCTGGTAGATGTGCTTTCACAGCTGGTACCATATTGAGATCACGTTTGGGCCTCTGGGAGGAAAAGGATACGAAGCCCAGCGAGCACCTTTGTGAAGTTGTTTGGTAGCAGACCTAGAAGTTAAAGTGTTGTTTTCTTAACACGACTCTAGAATTCGCTGAAGCTTTTCCCCTCAACCCCAATAAACCACGTTGATTTCATGAGTGATCATGTCCCTACACTTCACAAGTAAGGAAATAAGACTTAGACTACTCATCTCCTGTTATGTGAAATTTTTATGTGAATCTAAAAAAAAATTCACCTGGTGAATTCACTTCTAGAATTAATTTTTAAGATGACCGAACACATCTTCTCAACTTAAAATGGCGAAATAAATTTTTTTCTGCAGCTTCTGTTTTTTTCAGAACCGCTACCTGGAGAACACAGCCATCTTTGAATCGGAGTATAGTACGTGTCCCAATTTCATGAGAATTTTAAAGTGAAAACCTTGGGTTAGATAGTTCCCTCTTATGTTTTCTTACAGATTTCTGTTGATAATTGTGGATTTTCTTAAAAAGTCTTCAATAATCTCCGAGTCACTTCCCCATGATCAACAGCATCCCCTTCCCAATGAATGGCATTCACAGAAAGGTAAGGCGGGGGCAAAGCACGCTACCATTGATCTCCATGGATTAGCAGTGTGGTCTCCTGAGAGGACACACAGATAACATCCCAAGGTTTGTTTGGAGAAGCGCTCAACTGAGGTCACTTTTCAGAACAACAAACTGCTGCTCTCCGTGACCCCGAAAGGTTAGAGTTTAGGAATTTCCTGGAGAGACTGTGTTTTGTCTAGCATTTCTTTTAAAACTATCGAGGGACTCAACTAGCAATAGTAGGATTATCTCAGTCAAAGATATGAAGAGGGGGTGGGTTTAACAAAGTGCATTGAGAACTAAAGGTGAAGCAAAGAGAAGACAGTCAGGAGGAATCATCAACAAGAAAAAAATGCTCCACTTTCCATTAAACAAAAGTCAAGTCGTTTGTATGGTTCTGTTTGCTGTATTGCTGCTTATTCATTTGCAGTAACTTCTTAATTGTAATGGGAGTGGTCTGGGTACAATAGTATATGCATCAGTGATAACTCCTGCTTGCAGCTCACATTTTCTTTTGCACTTATTGTAACTCATTAATAATGTTTTGTGTTTGGTAATCTTTGTATATATTCACGTGACTTATCAGTAGAATAAAGCTCGAATTCCAAAAATCTAGTGTAATGCCAAGCAATACCATAGCAGAGCTTCCAATGCCATCAGGTTTTTCTTTTTCTCCTGTAGACGTTTCTCTGTGTTGAAACAGACCTGCCTGGAGATGATGGTCAGAACCAATCTCTTCTGCTGCTTCCTAATCTTATGCTTTAGTCAACAACTGGACGGCAGACGTGCGGTGTGTCAAAATTAAGTAGCTTTTATTAGTTATGTTTATCTCAAATATATACACCTTGAAAAAAACATGAATTCAAAATACCTATTTAAATTAGTTTTTTTTTTTTTTTTACAGTTGTACACTAGCAAATGTCCTGAATTTTTCTGGTGGTGTTTTTCCCAACTTCACAGGTGATGGGTCAAAGTCATCACTCAACTGAATTATTTGCATAAGGAGGGCTTTGTCCCAACTCAGCCCCATATTGAGGCTACTCTTGGATTCTCTACTGTGAAATTTAACATGAGACAAACTCCCAGTATGTCTTGGGGTCATGTAGGATTTTGGCAAGCAATGCCATTACGTGCACTTAGCCACTGAACTGTACTGTGAAATTCAAATGCCTGTTATCGTAGATCCTTTAAACAGGTGGTGCTCGTCACAGTACCAAAGGTCCAAAAAATGTCAAGTGGACTGAGGAGAAACAACATCATTATGGCTTTTGGAAAGGATTTGGCTAAATTTTCTTTTTCTGTATGCTACAAATACAAAACTGTGTTTTTTCTATATAATGAATGGTTTGTTAATTTCCAACACACTAAGCCAAATACTTTAGCCAGATGTGAATTATACCTACATATTCTGGAGGGAAAAAAAATCAGCCCTTAAAAATCAAGAGAGGATTTTGACAGGTCAGCATGAAGGTTAACTACAAATGGTAGATTATGTTGCTAGATGAGTCGTGCCTAATGAGGCTTAGTGTTATAGTACTTTATCTATGAATTGCTGTGCAAGGGAAATATACTTTCTAGGGAAGGCCCTTTTCAAGACTCCATGACAGAGAAATGAACTAACAAAAAGGAAGACGCTCCGAGGGCTACCCAGGACAAATAATGTTAGCATCTCTTATTTGGACCAAAAGTTTTTGTAAATGTATGTGGAGAAAAGAATCATGCATGTTAACTGGATAAACACTTATTATTAACAAGCACTTGATTTTTTGTCAGGTGTTATATATATCCAGCAGCAAATATCAATATCTGATATCACTGGGATCTGATCAGACAGTGAGAAAAACCAGGTTAAGCAGAAATAGAAGTATAATAAACAGGCAGGAAGCCCTGGTGCTTAATGGACATTATGTCCCTGCTGGTGTCCCCAAGAGCTGCGACATCTTTTAGAATCAGAGACAGCATGGCTCTAGGCAGCTTACCAGAAACTCAAAATTTATCTTTATATTAAACTTTAAAAATTCATTATTTGAACTTAACATGAAAATATGATATTATGTTCCTTAGACAAAGTCTTGGTAGATAATATTTATTATCCTTGGTAGATATCATCTAAATCTTTATTCTAAGAGGAGGCGATGAAAACTCAAGAATACAATTTATAATTACTAATATAGAAAAACTACCTAGAGGTTTTAAGAAAAAACAATTTAAAGGTGGAATATTAAAACAATAATGTTTAAAAACTCCTAAATTCTAGGTGAGACTGGGTGGCTCAGTCGGTTAAGAATCAAACTCTTAAATTTTTTTTTTTTCAACGTTTATTTATTTTTGGGACAGAGAGAGACAGAGCATGAACGGGGGAGGGGCAGAGAGAGAGGGAGACACAGAATCGGAAACAGGCTCCAGGCTCTGAGCCATCAGCCCAGAGCCCGACGCGGGGCTCGAACTCCCGGACCGCGAGATCGTGACCTGGCTGAAGTCGGACGCTTAACCGACTGCGCCACCCAGGCGCCCCAAGAATCAAACTCTTGATTTCAGCTCAGGTCATGATCTCACAGTTTGTGAGATGGAGCCCCACACTGGGCCCTGCACCAACAGTGCAAAGCCTACTTGGGATCCTTTTTCTCTCTCTGCCCCTCCCCTACTCGCACTGTTTCTGTCTCTCTCACTCTCTCTCAAAACAAGTAAATAAACATTAAAAAAAATAAAGAAATTCCTTGGGGCACCTGGGTGGCTCAGTCGGTTAAGCGTCCGACTTCGGCTCAGGTCGTGACCTCGTGGTTCGTGAGTTCGAGCCCTGCATCCAGCTCTGTGCTAACAGCTCAGAGCCTGAAGCCCGCTTCAGATTCTATGTCCCCTTCTCTCTCTGCCCCTCCCCCAACGGTGCTCTGTCTCTCTCTCTCAAAAATAAACAAACATGAAAAGAATAAGAAAAAATTCCTAAAATGTGGTTTAATCTTTTGTTTCTGTTTATTATTATCCCTCAATCTAAGGATGCAAGTTTATTCCATACACTTTCGCATTCGCAGACTTGCAGAATGGCACTGACACTGAAAAAAGCTGCTGGCGAGTAAGCCCCCCATTGTGTGCTCTTGTCCCTTGCGTGTCACAGCGTCAGTGGCTTCCTGTGTCATCAGAACCACACTCACAAGTCATGTGAATTTGCTGACGCTTAGGTTCTCACATATAAAACCCAGGGAAGAGTGCCCACCTCAGAACATTAGGAACATACTAAAGGAACACATGGATATAAAGCTTGGTACCTGGACACAAGAAACGGCGGATAACTAGTAGTTATTACAATTACTACGATAATTTCATTATCATCACCAGTAGCAATAACATCGAACTCAAGAAGGTCAAACCTTTGGCCTTTTGATAACTAAGTAATTATACTGAATTATGGCCAACCACATAGTCGAGGATATTCATTTCGAATATGAAACTTAAGAAGAAGAAAATAAGGGGCGCCTGGGTGGCGCAGTCGGTTAAGCGTCCGACTTCAGCCAGGTCACGATCTCGCGGTCCGGGAGTTCGAGCCCCGCGTCGGGCTCTGGGCTGACCGCTCAGAGCCTGGAGCCTGTTTCCGATTCTGTGTCTCCCTCTCTCTCTGCCCCTCCCCCGTTCATGCTCTGTCTCTCTCTGTCCCAAAAATAAATAAACGTTGAAAAAAAAAATTTTTTTTAAAAAAAGAAGAAGAAAATAAGAGTAATTCTTCTTGATCTGTAACGCTTTCCGGTTTTATTTGTAAGTTTCTCACATCATTTTACCATAGCCAATACTTCCGGGACATAGAGTCATCTTGTTTCTGACACATGTAAACTATACCCATTGTCAGCTGTCAGCTCTTTATTTTTCTTCCCCCAACAGCTCCTCCTCTGGCGTGTGTAACCTGTACGCCTCAATCTAGCACATAAGGAGGAATTTTCACACAAGCGTGCTAAGAGGAAAGTTAACTTTTTGATGACAAATTTCTTTAAAAAGACAACTTACAAACCTATCAGAGTAAAACAACACAACCACACACACACACACACACACACACACACACACACACACACACACACCTTAGTCTACCACCGTCCGTGTCCCTCCCCCTTCTCACCATCCTGATCCTTTTAACTCCAGAACACTCGGGATTTATCTACTTCTCGTAATGTAATTTAGACAGATGGGACACAAGGGACATTGGCCATATAAAGTTGCAACACCAGCTTATCTTTCTAATCTAACCTAGTCAAACTGTTGTTTTTAATACAGAGACTTCATTTATTATACACCGGGAAATATTTCTTTCCTGTAGCTTATGAAAATATTATTCAAATTTACTATAACAGATTCCTATTAGAAGCATAATTGAACAAGTAAAAGAAGAGGTAATAAATATGTTGTATAATTAATAATATTCAAAGAAACATGAAATTCTAACACTTGGAAATTCTAGTGCTTGTGAAATCCTCAAGATTTAGCAAAACTTCTATGATAAAGCATTACACGACAAAGGAGGGATAGAAAATAAATTTGAAAAAGTGTCAGCCTGAATTTTCAAAGCAAAAATTACATGGCATTTTTGTGCAATCTTGGGTTTCTAGTGTATCAAGATTTACTAGAAAATTTTTTTTCTCACAAAGCTATAAAAGTTTTCTTAAGACTGAAACATTAACTTCATAAATTAACCATGTAATGAGATTTCTTAAATTTAATTACATATTTATGGAATAGGAAAATGACCATGCTACTCTTAAAAATTCTTAGCTCTTAATTTTAACTCTGCCAAAATGATGAAATCTATGGTTAAAGGCTGAATGGGAACACACACACAAAATTAGAATAGGCTGATTTCTTGATGACCCAGGATAGTGCATGAAGTTGTTTTTTTTCTACCTTCATTTCTTCTGACATTATTGTTACATTATAGTGTTACAACACTATAGTATTATATTATTGCAAAATACTATATTGTTACTATTTGAATAGTTTAAAAGCCCTCATTTAAAAATAATTCTTTCTTTAAAGCCTAATTTCTTTGGGGCGCCTGGGTGGCTCAGTCGGTTGGGCGGCCGACTTCGGCTCAGGTCATGATCTCGGAGTTTGTGAGTTCGAGCCCCGCATTGAGCTCTGTGCTGACAGCTCAGAGCCTGGAGCCTACTTTGGATTCTGTGTCTCTTGCCTCTCTCTAACCCTCCCCTGCTCATGCTCTGTGTCTCTCTGTCTCTCAATAATAAAAATAAAAATTGTTTTAAAAACCTAATGTCTTCATAAATCATAAAAAAGTATTACTTTACACAATTTGAGGGTGTATCTATGAACAGAATGAAATAGGGACACCTGGGTGACTCAGTCAGATAAGCGTGTGACGTGTGACTCTTGATTTCAGCTCAGGTCGTGATCTCACAACTCACGAGATCAAACCCTGTGCTGGGCTCTGGGCTAACAGTGTGGAGCCTGCTTGGGATTCTCTCTCTCCCTCTCTCTCTGCCCTCCCCTGCTCTCTCTCTCTCTCTCTCTCTCTCTCTCTCTTTCAAAATAAATGAATAAATGTTTTAAAAAATAGTAAATTTTGAAGAGTTGAATAAAAATTTTACATACTGATACAACAATCGTCTAGATATTTTATGTGAGCACAACTTTACAATAAAACAGGTGAATAATATGTATATCTCTTTCCTTTATCCAGTTGGTGAGAAAGCCAGAAATAAAGCCATAGACAAAAAGATACTTGACTGCTTACTTCTGGTCTTTTTTTGTTTTCATCTTTTTTCTTTTTTTAAGTCTTCAGAAACCCTATTATCCCTCTTTTTTCAGGAGGGTGAAAAGTAAACTGTTCTTATGCCAAAATAACTCAGAGAGTAAGTTGTTGTTGTTTTCTTTCCTTTGTTGATACTGAGGCACTGAGATACTTTGAACACTGAGAACAAGCTGTGTTCTTAGCAGACCCTTTGAACGTTTGGAAATGCCCTCACTTACCCATGCAGCATTTAAAAACATCACACAATTAAAAGAAAAAACATGAAACCTTAAATTACTTAGTGAGTGGGAACACTAAAAAATTCCTCTGGACATATCCTAGATTTTAGGCACGTACAGATGGGACCATTTCCCTGGGTAGTCAGAGTATATTTATATAAAATATAATATGCAATTACATTAATTATCTATTTAACAATTCCAGCTTGTGATTAAAAAAAATGTCTCCCCATGGTCAACCACCATACTGGCACCATGCATAGCAACCTTCACCAACCCAAGTCACTGACCCAAGTTACTGTATGGGCTGCGGCTACAGATTTTTGTTTTGACACAGGACAGACAAGAGACAAGGTTGAGAAGTGAGAGACTCGTGTTCAGAAATGAAAAATTGGGATGAGAGGAGCTGGTATAGCAAAGAACAGAATGGATGTCCCAGAAGATCGATATGAATGGATCCTCTGAACGACACACACAACTGGAAAGGAGCTAGGGTTGGGATGCTCTGTGAGCACAGGGAAGAGAAAGGTCCTCTGCGCTCCCCTTTCTTGTCACCAACCTCAGGAGCACCTCCTGGGACTTCTCTTTTTTCCCCTATGTCTCCTCATCACTCTTCCCTAGTATATGAAGGAGACTGCTAATCTGGTAATAGAGGATTTTCTCTTTATAGGGCTGTTAGGAAATCGGAAACAAAATCATAGCCACTTGTAGTAAATAGGTAGCAATGCTTTGAACTTAAAATACCACCACCATCATCTTATTGCCCTACTCAAATTTTCCTTTTAGCCAAATTTTTTTTTTTTAACGTTTATTTATTTTTGAGACAGAGAGAGACAGAGCATGAACGGGGGGAGGCGCAGAGAGAGAGGGAGACACAGAATTGGAAACAGGCTCCAGGCTCTGAGCCGTCAGCCCAGAGCCTGATGCGGGGCTCGAACTCACGGACCGCGAGATCGTGACCTGGCTGAAGTCGGACGCTTAACCGACTGCGCCACCCAGGCGCCCCCCAAATTTCTTTATCTAATTTGAATTCCATTGTACAACTCTGATAAGCTGCCTCAGATCTTCTTTTGAAGGAGGCAGCAGATAGATGGATGAATGAGAAATCGATGATAAAGAGAAGACTGATGAATATTTATACTCTCAGCCTGCACAGGATTCAAACTGTGTATAAAGACTGGAGAACAGTACAGATGGGAAAGATAGGGAGCAGAAGGGATCCTACGGTGAAAGAAAGACATTTTCTCTCCCATCCCCTCTCCTTCGTGTCTTCGCCAAACCCAATATTGCATAGCACACAATAGGGAGCAAGAGATGAAGGACGATGGACAAATACCGAGAGAGGCTTGGGTAGAAATATTTAATGGTAGCAGTAAAAGCAGAATGAAACCCGCTTATAGAGAAGTCAAGAATTGTGCGTGTGTGCGTTACACAGATTTTCCTTATTTGTATGAATGTATGTTATATACTGATTATGTGGCATAACACACACACACACACACACACACACAATCAGTTGAGAAAACACAAGAGATTTATGATACTAAGAAGGGGAAAATGCAGCCAGAAAACTGCTTTCTGGCCATCTTTCAAAATGAATCTTGATTAGTTGGCGTATATGTTATAAATAATTTCTCTCTCTCCCCAAAGCGTTTGAGTCTTAAATTAATTCTGTGCCTTGTAGCTACAAATTGGACATATCCAGTAACACTCTGTTCCAGCCTCAAGCTCAGAATCTTGTTTGGGTGGCTAATAGAAGATACTATAGAAAAATTAAACCTTTACGGCTCAATATGTCCAAAACAGGACTATTGGTAGTAAATATTCTATCTCTTAGCATTTCTCTGGAATTTAGTACATGACAGACAAACATTCACCAGATTTCCCTGGGAAATAGCTTAGGAATGCAATTCTTAGTAATACAGCCTGCATTGAAAACGATAAAAGTCCTGGTACAAATGACCATCACATACCATGATTTAAATTATTAAACTTCAATAATGATTTGTCTTAAGAGCACATAGCCTATAGCTTTGTAAGTCAAGACTGAGCTCACTGGTCTCGAGATGACTTCACATCAACATGTGTGACACATGACATCAAAGAGAACGGTAGGAGGGGCCAGGTTATACACTATCAATTTTCCTTGTTCACTTATTATACCATCTTTCCAGACTTGTCTCTGGTTCTTTCAGGTCTAATTTCACGATGTCATGTAGTGAAAATACTGGATGATAATTCATTAAGAACCTTCTCAAAGTTTCCAGTTTTGTACTGAAAATTACAAAACCACAAAAGAACCAGAAGACATACCTCCACCCCTTTTACCATTAGTGACAATTAATAAGATGCTTCGGATGATGCATAAAGCGATCAAGAGAAGTTGTAAGCAAAACACTTAGGTTAAATAATACCTATTAATCAGTGTCTCACTGCCAATCGTTCTGTAGTTAAATATTAAAGGGACACGGATACCTATTACATGACAATGTTTTCAAATATAAGGAAACTAAGGCTCACAAGGGTGATTTCCATAGGGTCACAAAGATGACAGGAGGGACATCTTTAAGTCCAGTGTCCTTTTTACTAAGTTTCTATTACCTTCAGGAGTAAAAGAAAGGATTCCCTTATAACCGGACTTAATGTTAAGAAATCAAGCCTGTTCTATGTTGAATATAGTTTCTTTAAGTCCAAACAAATGGAAAGAAGACATCTATCATGAGCTGGCATAGAAGTAAATAAAATATGGGCGCCTGGGTGGCTCAGTCGGTTAAGCATCCGACTTCAGCTCAGGTCATCATCTTGCGGTTCGTGAGTTCGAGCCCCACGTCGGGCTCTGTGCTGACAGCTCAGAGCCTGGAGCCTGCTTCGGATTCTGTGTCTCCCCCTCTCTCTGCCCTTCCCCTGCTCACACTCCCTGTCTCTCTCTCAAAAATAAATACACATTAAAAAAATGAAAAAAAATTTTAAAAAGTAAATAAAATAATTTGCTTCTTCTCTTGCCCAGGGTGGATGGCAGCGTTGATGGACATATTCTCACTATGACATAAATGCTGCATCCTTTTCTGCAAACCTGACCCCACAAGACAGGGCAGTAGAGTCCCAAGAGGAACTGGGAAGAGGGACAGTCTAGAGTTACAGTGCCCAAACTCTCTGGCATGGTGATTTGCTGGAGCTGGCACAGGACCGGTCAACTTTCCTTTCCTAAAAATTCTCTCTGTGCAGCCTTTTAATGGCTTTTACCTTGATGGGAGTAAATATATATATAAGGAGCTGGTAGTACACACCCAAATAATTTAAAAATTGCTTGTGTACACTGAGTTTATAACATAAATGTCATAATAAAAATTAATTTTATTTTTTTTTATTTTTTTTTTAAATTTTTTTTTCAACGTTTATTTATTTTTGGGACAGAGAGAGACAGAGCGTGAACAGGGGAGGGGCAGAGAGAGAGGGAGACACAGAATCGGAAACAGGCTCCAGGCTCTGAGCCATCAGCCCAGAGCCCGACGCGGGGCTCGAACTCCCGGACCGCGAGATCGTGACCTGGCTGAAGTCGGACGCTTAACCGACTGCGCCACCCAGGCGCCCCTAAAAATTAATTTTAAAAATTAAATATAACACACAAAAACTCCACACTCAACCAATAAGGAGTTAAGTGCATTCTTTGGGACAGTACAAATTAATTCAGGAAGGATAATTAATGTTGTCTGAAGCTGAGGAATCCTTTAGCTGGAGGATTTACTTAAAGGGCAGTGACAGAGGTAGAGCTTTTCCCGGTCTGACAGCTCTTTTCCATTGAAACTCAATTGTTTTTGCAATTGACCTCTATTCCCTGAGTCTGTCAGTCAAAGCACGTATTGAAAATGTGCTGGTTTGTTTCATATGTAAAAAGAGAAAAGCCAAGGGACAGCCTGGATCCTCTTCCATTCATCGCTGATCAGAAGTGGGGTCTTTCCACATAGAAGAAGAATTTGGGGGTCAACACAGTAAAACTAATCTTTTCCACATATTGCATACAGTTGTCCTTTCTCTTAGAGTCAGGATCCGACATGTTCTGACTCCAGGGAGCTGAAGTAAATAAAATGATTTGTTTCCATCAGACAGCTTTCATCATGGACACTACTCATCTGTGAAAGCATAAAGCATTATTTATATACCCTATTGCATACTGATGTCCTGAGGCACCTGGGGGTTAAAATTTCCTACAAGTCATTATTAGATACACTTCAAATAAGAGAAGTGCAATCCGGGGGATCGTAAAGCAGGAAATATCATTGTTTTTCTCCCAGTGTGACTCTTCCAAGATTGAAGCATCTTGAGTCTCAAGTGAGTAGAGGTGAAACAGGAAGCTGGGTCTTTGACAGTATCTTTTCTTCAGCGTCTCCAATGTGTTTATGTACGAGAGTCCCTTCTCTTTATGGGCTTTTACGTTAGTAATGGACCTATGACTAAGTAAAAACATTTATCAATAAATAACCTGGAATAGATCTTGGTGCCTTTGGCACGAACTAAACTGAAGGCGTACAAATTTCGATCATTTAAGATGAAACGGAAGAAACTAAGTATTTACCTCCTTCTTTTACAGCATTTGTGGTTTTTACCCAAGTACTTGTTTAATGTCAATCTTTCCCATTCTCCTTTGAATATCAGATTTTTATTTCTTCTCTTTATATCCAGGTTTTCAGCAGATTTCATCTGAAATCTAGAGGGTACAAAAATGTTTCTTGACAAATGTCCACTGAGTACAACTCATTTTCATCTTGATGTAGTCAATTCTCCCTGAGTTTTGCCTTCCTTTTGACAATTGCCTAAACATTGTGGTTTCACATGATAATGGTAAAAGCACCAACCGAGGAACTGAGTCAGATACAATGGTAGAACTTTCCATTTACTACCTTAAATAGTCTGCCCAGCAATCCCATGAAGACATGACTATCATTGCCTCACATAGCAGATGAAGAAACCAAAGGCCTAAAATCTTAGAAATGCATTAACGGCACACACATTAATTATTTAATTATAAAATAAAACAAGTTTTGTTTAAAATATTATAAATCCTCATGAATTCTGAACTTTAAGATTTTGGCATCTGAAAGACATAGCCCAGAAATTATAAGCTGCTACAAGTAGGAATTTTAGCCATTTCATTCTGACCTGTACTTGAAATGATAATAATAATAATTATTAGTATATATGAGAACATGTATTGTAAATGAGCAAAAGCATAGAATTGTAAATTTCATTAAAGTATACAGCTATTTTCATAAAATGATATTTTCTGTTTCTAGTTCAGACATGTTCAAGGAATGAATATGAAATAGGGGCACTTGGGTGGCTCAGTTAAGCCTCCAACTCTGTTTTTCTCTAATATTTATTTATTTTTGAGAGAGAGAGAGAGAGAGAGAGAGAGAGAGAGAGGCAGAGCATGAGTGTGGGAGAGGCAGAGAGAGGGAGATCAGAATCTGAAGCAGGCTCCAGGCTCTGAGCTGTCAGCACAGAGCCTGATGTGGGCCTCGAACTCGAAATGGCGAGATTGTGACCTGAGCTGAAGTTGGACACTTAACTGATGAAGCCACCCAGTGCCCCAAGCATCCAACTCTTGATTTCAACTCAGGCCATGTTCTCACAGTTTGTGGGTTCAAACCTTGCATGAGGCTCTGTGCTGACAGTGCAGACCCTGCTTTGGATTTTCTCTCTCCCTCTTTCTCTGTCCCTCTTCTATTAGCTTGTTCTCTCTCTCTCTCTCTCTCTCTCAAATAATTTTTAATATTTTTTTAATGTTTATTTTTTAGAGAGACCGAGCGCGAATGGGGGAGGGGCAGAGAGAGAGAGGGAGACGCAGAATCCAAAGCAGGCTCCAGTCTCTGGGCTGTCAACACAGAGCCCAATGCAGGGCTCAAACCCATGAAACATGAGATAGTGACCTGAGCTGAAGTCGGATGCTTAACCGACTGAGCCACCCAGGTGTCTCTCAAACTTTTTAAAACAAGAATGAATACGAAATAGGAATAGAAGAGAAATTTAGTCAGATATTAAGTACAGATTCTAGCTTCTGAGCAACGTCAGATTGATTTCCACATCACGTAACAAATCTCAGTGACTAACATAGCTAAACAAATCTAAGCACCCTACCTGGATCCCCCATTTTGTCCTAACCACAATGCTCTGCTTGCAAAATGGCGGGCACACTGGCTTCAATATGGGAGTATGATGAAGGTTTGAAGGAACCCTAACTGTCCCCACACAAAACCTGGACATCATGTGATTCACTCCCCTTGACAGCAATTGAAGGAAGAGGAAATAACTAGAACGGCTGGATTGTTTAAAGTGCTGTTTGTGAAACTGTCATCTTGTCCTCTTCCAGGTCAGAGGATTGTTCATTCTTTCTAAATCATTCTTAAAAAAAAAATTACCCAACATAGAATTGTTAGTATTTTACTAACAGTTTTGCAGTGTTTACCTGTTGTTACAGGGACCATGTCAACATTCTACAGAACTCCAGGGAGCATCATTCGCACGGAACGCAAGGTGAATGGCTGCCTTGAGGGGTGACCAGTTTTGACCCTGATTTCTTTTTACCATATGATTTCATTTACATGTGGAATCTGAAAAGCAGGGGAACCATGGAACAGACAAAAAGCAGAAACAGACCCATAAATACCGAGAAGAAACTGGCGGTCGCCAGAGGGGAGCAGGCATGGGAGCAGGGTGAAGAGGAGTGGGAGGTAGGTCTTCCAGTTACGGACTGAAGGTCACAAGGATGAAAAGTCCAGCCCAGGGGACAGAGTTCATGGTGTTTTCATAGTGTTATATGGTGGCAGACAGTAGGTGCACTTGTGCTGAGCATAGTATAAGGCATGGATAGACTTGTCAAATCACTGTGATGTCTCTCTGAAACTAACACACATTGTGTATCAACTATATTTCAATGTAAATATATATAAAAATTAAATCATTCAGTTCTTAAACTATTACATTCTTCAGGTCTGACAATATTCAAGTTTTTGCTAAACATTACAAATGCGTTTATAGCAAACGTTATAACTTCTCTTGTGGTGTAGAGGAAAGGGATCCTCAACCTGGAAGAAGTTATTCCAAGCACCGTGATTGACTTTTGAGTAGACTCGATGTTTGCCATAAATCGACATGATTGCATGTAAGATAAAGCCTTAAAAGCTGTTTTACAGGCTTAGCATGAAAACATTGGTCTAACTGCTTTCACTTATCATGTACTTTCTTGGCTAGAGGTGTCTGGGGTATCTTTTTCAATGGGGTAAAAACTAATTTATATGAATTACTGAGCAAATTAACTAATTTCCTATAAATGTGTACAATAGCTTCCAGTTTACCAGCAATTATCTGCTGCATAGCTTGCACGTGCCTGCCACGGGGTCAGCACTGGACTTGACTCACGACGAATTACAGTAAAACCTTGGACTGTGAGTAACTTGTTCTGTGAGTGTTCTGCAAGCCGAGCAGACATTTATAATAAGCCTGATCTTGATAAACGATAGACGTCTTGCAATATGAGTCGTACGTGACGTTGAACGTCACACGATCACAACTGAGCCAATGGTTCTTTTCTCTGTCTCTCTCACTGGGGGACTGTGGGTGATCGTCTCCCATGCACAGATGCTGGGTCTCAGGTCACGATATGTGGCAGGAATCAGTGATTTTTCAGAATGTTGGACGGTTTCCACAACTGGCACTAGTGTATTTTCTGTCACTTCAAGACACCTATGGACAGTCCTTTGCTTTCCCCTACAAAAGTAAGCTTAGGAATGCTTTGCTTCCTTCTAGGTCAGGCCGCCTGCAGATACAGACCCTTTCCTCTGCTGCCTTATTGCCAGTTCCATGAAATACAGCATATGACAAGAGTTTATTAATACTGTACTGCAGTCAACATCCGTGCAAGTGTATACAATGGTCCCCATGCAGAAAAAGATATCATGGAGCCAATAGATAGCAGTGATCCTGTTAGTAATAGTGTAAGTCGTCCTACACAATAACCCTCCTCTCTCTTGTCTCCCTCACACCAGCCACGAAGAGTTTCAAAGGCAAGTGCAGGTTAATTTGCTTATTTTTCTTTATATTTTGTATTTTATTATTTTGTATTATTTAACAGTATTGCAATAGTTTTTTTATGAATTTTGGGGGTCATGGAACAAACGATGTGAATTTCCATGATTTCTTATGGGGAAATTCACTTTGACATATAAGTGCTTTGGATCGTAAGCATGTTTCCAGAATGAATTATGCTCACGAACCAAGGTTTTACTGTAATCTTAAAGAAAGGATACAGATTCGGGAAAAATTCATGCTCCATTTTAATAAATGCCTCCTAAGAATCTACACTGGATTCTTGGAAGACACACTTTTAATACCAAAGGGACAGCCAAAGGAACATGAAACCCATTTTAGGAAGCGTAATTTGGCTGGATGTGCAAGAGATGAAGAGGCTCGAGGTGAGGTTACGTACAGACAGAGGAAGAACAATAATATATTATTGCTCCGTCAAACTAAATGGAATATGCTGGGTCTTATTTTCATGTTGACTTTGGCATGAACCACAATACACTTGAATCATTTTGAAAGATGATAATATGAGAATTTGTGTTGGCAACTGGCCAAGTAAAAGCTAAGGATAAAAAGCAGTAGCCATGACTATTTACTTTTGTCTCTAGAGGTTTTGCTAATCCCAGAGCCACGGGCAATTCCCAGTGGGAAAAACTCTTTCTCTTCACAAGTGAGAAACGCTGGAAAAATCTAGGGAAAAGAAGAGGACCCAAGAAGTGGCAACACAACTGACACAATTTCACACAGTGAGGTTAGAAGGGAGATGAATCATGCTGGGAAATTCCTCTTTGGCCTTGGGGACACCTGCAATATGGAATCAGCACAGCCTTTGATGGCTCCCTTGAGAAGCGCTATGCTTTGGAGAATGCTTTCCAAGGGAATTCACAAGCGTGGCTTTATGGGTCGGCTTCTCCCCATACTGAGGATTTGCTCTCTTTGCTGCACTGGTTGCTGTTCAGACTTTTAGATTTTTCTTAGTGACTCAGAGGCCATAATGACAGTACTAAAAATAAATATACATACTCACACATAGCCATGACTGACAACACCCTACTCCAAATATATCATTGTGTCATAAAACCTAACGAAAACCGACCATCTCCTCCATAACACTGCCTTGACAGACACTCTCTCAAGTGGCCCGCCTTGAATGGACAGTCAGATTGGTAATGGACAATCATTACCATTCTGGGCCACATTGTTAGTGCCCAGTGAAATGTTCAGTTGTCTTCCAAAGTATAAGAAAAATAAGAATACTTATAGTAAATTTAATTAAAGCTATAGTTACTCACTATAATGAAGCATCTTTTAATTTGAAACTATGTCACCCCATTTTTCAAAAGTTCTTCACCTAAAAATACTGGTAAAAAACTAGCTTTTTTATACATTGTTTTGCACTTTAAGTCTTTATTTGGCCAAAGTAGGACAAACTGACAATTTTTGCCAATTCTGATTTTACTTTTGTAATGGATTGTTCCATAAAATTAAAAAGTCCAGGGGCACCTCGGTGGCTCAGTGGGTTAAGCGTCTCACTTTGGCTCAGGTCATGATCTCATAGTTTGTGGGTTCGAACCCCGCATTGGGCTCTGTCCTGACAGCTCAGAGCCTGGAGCCTGCTTCAGATTCTGGGTCTCTTTCTCTCTCTGCCTCTCCCCCACTTGTGCTCTGTCTCTCACTGTCATTCAAAAATAAATAAATGTAAAAAAAAAAAATTCCAGGAACTATTTCAAATGGTAGACCTAGTGACAAAAATTTGGCCTTCCAAACTCTCCAAATTAAACATAGGAAACAAAGTACAAGGAAAACAAATGAACCTCTGTCAACTGGAGGAGTTGTATATATGTATATAAGAAGGTTGTGAAAAGGCAGCATTATGCAAATGAAAAGTCAAAATGACAAAGCTACTAACAGTGAGTGTTGGAATGAGTGTAACAGGCATCGTCACACCCCAATGACAGCATTGCACGCAGATACAAATATCTCGATTCCCATTGTTAATGGCTATCGAAAGACCTGTCAGTGCACATTTCTACATGTAGGCATTTCTACATGCAGAAATTAACTCGAAAAAATAATTATGGATATATCCAATGATTGGCCTCCCAGTAGTCTCTCCTTGGAAGTGCTCATACTGTTAAACACATCAGAAAATACCCAGTGTACTGAAATGGGGAACTGGTCTAAAAAAAAATCATGTAGTCCCAAAACACAATATTATATAGCATTAATATCATGTTAAAACATGTGGTTTTTTTGAAAGACTTTTACAGTATATCGTTAAGTCGGGGGAAAACACAGATCTAAAATCCTGTGTGTAGTGTGATAAAATGGAGAGAGACAGAGACAGAAAGAAAAACCTGAAGGTGTACGTAACAAAATAACAGCGAGGTGGTAAGATTAAAACATTTTCTTCCTCCTCTTTTGTTTTGATGAGTGTTATGAGTTCAATCGTGTCCCCCCAAGGATATGTTGATGTCCTCACCCCAAGCACCTCAAACTGTGACCTGATTTGGAAACAAGGCTGTAACAGGTGTAACTGTTTAAGATGACACATACCGGAGTAGAGCAGGCTCTCCATCCAATGTGTTTGGTGCCATGTAAGAGGCATCATGACAATAGAGATACGAAGACAAAAACACCACGTGACAACGGAGGCAGAGACTGGAGCAAAGTAGATGTGAGCCAAGGAGCATCAACAACCACTGCCGGCAACTAGGAAGAGGCAAAGAAGGATCCCACCCAGAGCGTTAGAGGATACAAGGCTTTGCTAACACCTTGATTTTGGACTTGTGCTCTCCAGAACTGTGGAAGAGTAAGTTTCCATTGTCTTAAGCCCCCCAGTTCATGTACTTTGTTATGGCTGCCCTGAGAAACTGATACAATGGTAGCACATTCAGAAAAACACAAACATACATATGCACAGCTCAGGGAATTCGTGAAAAGAAGATGTACCTGTATGACTACACCAGGAGCTGCTCTAATGACTCCTCCCAAACCCATCCCTTGCCCCCTTCCAAAGGTAACGGCTATCATGATTTCTAAAGCTTTCTAGTTTAGTTTTTGGTATTGAAAATGCATTTACAAATGGAACCAGATGGAATGCATTCCTGTGTGTATGGCTTCTTTCACCCAGTATTATGGTTCTGAAATTAAACCACACAGGGCCACCCGGGTGGTTCAGTTAAGCGTCCGACTTCGGCTCAGGTCATGATCTCAAGGTTTGTAGGTTCAAGCCCCACGTCAGGCTCTGTGCTGACAGCTCGGAGCCTGGAGCCTGCTTCGGATTCTGTGTCTCCCTCTCTCTCTGCCCCTCCTCCGCTCATGCTCTGTCTCTCTCTCAAAAATAAACATTTAAAAAAATTGAAGTTAAACCACACATATACTATAATCTATGCATCCATTTATCCCTGATGGATATTTAGGGTGTTTGTAGGTTACCACAATTATCAATAATGCTATGAACCTATCTATGCATGTCTCCTGGGGCCTATGTACATCCATTTCTGTCATTTAACTGGGAGTGGCACTGCTGAGCCACAGAGTGAGCTCATCCACGACCTTACAGAGAATTAACAAATTTCTAAAATACTTGTATCAACTTACACAGCCACCAGCAGTGAGAATTCTTTTTTTTTTTATTTTTTTAATGTTTATTTTTGAGAGAGAGAGAGAGAGAGAGACAGAGTGTGAGTGGGGGAGGGGCAGTGAGACAGGGAAACACAGAATCCAAAGCTGAGCTGTCAGCACAGAGCCTGATGCAGGGCTTGAACTCACGAACCGTGAGGTCATGACCTGAGCCGAAGTCAGATGCTCAACAGACTGAGCCACCCAGGCACCCCTTGAGAATTCTTACACTTGGTAGTCATGGTCTTTTTGACTTCTCATCATTCTTGAGGGAGAGTAGTAGGATCTTACTGTATTTTCATTTGCACTTCCCTGATCACTAATTAGTACTTTCCATGTGTTCATTAGCATTTGGATACCTACGCTGTGAGTGCCCAGTGGTGAAACTACACTGGAAAAGAATGTGATGGAGTAAGTAGTTTAACGGTATTAAGAAAGGTATTAAGGGGCGCCTGGGTGGCGCAGTCGGTTAAGTGTCCGACTTCAGCCAGGTCACGATCTCGCCGTCCGTGAGTTCGAGCCCCGCGTCAGGCTCTGGGCTGATGGCTCAGAGCCTGGAGCCTGTTTCCGATTCTGTGTCTCCCTCTCTCTCTGCCCCTCCCCCATTCATGCTCTGTCTCTCTCTGTCCCAAAAATAAAATAAACGTTGGAAAAAAAAAAAAAAGAAAGGTATTAAGCATAATAGTTATTAGAAAATATTATCATTGGTAACACATTTTAGTAATATTTATTGGAATATTATGATGTGTATCAAAAATAAACGTTTAGAAAAGGAGTGACACTCATACTACATCATTCATCTGTAAGAGTTTTATGAAGCACATTGCATCAAGATACTCTCTAATACAATAACAATTGCCTAATATAATAACAATTTCAGAGTAGCATGGCTCCAGGCTTGATTAACTCAGTGAACATCATTGAGACCCTCTCTCCAGTGTTCAGCTCTACAGTGGAATACTGAAACAGGTTCTGTATGGGTACAGACAATAAGGAGGTGCCCTTCAAATTTATGGAAAAAGTTGGTATATTATCAGTGACTATTTCCTCATGATCGATAAGCTCATTGATTTGTTATCTGATGATATGCTTTGTCTTTTGGGGAAAGAAGGCCAATGTCCTGAGTCAAATTTCACACAATATGGCCTACTAGATGTAGGGGAGGAAAAACTCTAAGTAGTAAGTATCTTGAATTAATGCCCAATTAATAAAATTACCAAGTTTAAATTCCAGATGGAGATTTCTTCATACCCAAGTGGGTCGTTACACAAATCTATAACCCAAAGATCATGCTTAAATGTTATTTAACACCTTAATGCAGGACACTGGCTAATGCTTTAGTCATATCTGGATAATCTTATTTCAAACTAGAAGTATTCTTCAAAATGAGATTTCAATACGAAAAGAATTACTAGATGGCAGAAAAGGTTTATTAAAATATTTTGGTGAAAGTTATACAGAGATATCTAGAAACAGATTTTTTTTGTTACTAGCAGTTAACATTCTTGATAAAATGAAACATAAAATCTTTCCTTGTAAAGATGTTTGTGCTAGAATTGCATTCTTTAAAGATCCCCCCGGGCTCACTGATGCGAAATAACTATCCCCCACACCAAGATCCTAAACCCATCCCTGGCAGCCTCTGCAGATATCACCAAACAAACAGAAAACTAAGGCATGTAGAACACGAACACCCACCCCCACACTCGCCCTCAGAGAGGCCCTGTCACTCTTCCCCAGAGACGAACTAGGAAGCTGTAACTCCCTTCTGTCTTCAGGTTAGCCCAGCAGATGGTTCTCTCCCCTACTTCAACCCGTGCTTTCCTTGAACCTAGTTTTTCTTCTCTTTTTGGGTATTTCACTCAATTCCTGTGTCACTAGGATCACCCTTCCTCTCCCTTATGATTCCTCAATCTCACGTGGGCTTCAGGATCCGGCACATTCCCTACTTACAGAAAAAGCATGGAGGTTCTCGCGGAAAACAGAACCAGTGCTCTAGAAAGAATTTCCCACGCTTTTCTCTCCTGCCTTAGATGGTCTTCTTTCTCCCAGAAATAGGCAAGAAACTCAAGAAATGTTGCTGCCTCATTCACCCAGGTCCCAGTAGATACTGATGAGGACATAGTCAGTTAACTGGAGGTTAAGACTGATGGACAGTTAACATTTCCTTTGCAGCCCAGAAATGATCTGCTAAACTAAACAGAACCTGCTACAACTTCTATCTATAACTATGATTAAATGCCATATGTCTATGACTATCATTAAATGCTTTTTTTAAAAAAAGCTTTCTTAAAGACACAAGAAAAGATGCTCAAGATGGAGAATCATCAGGGAAATTCGACTCAAAACCAGGATAAGCTATCAATTCACACCTGCCAGAATGGTTATTATCAAAAGATAAGAAATCACAAGCATTGGTGAGGATGTGGAGAAAAGGGAATCCTGGTGCACTGCTGGTAGGAATGTAAATCGGTGCAGCCACTACAGAAAACAGTATGGAGTTTCCCCAAAACATTAAAAATAGGACTTCCATATGAGCCAGCTTTTCTGATTCTAGATATTTACTTGAAGAAGACAAAAACATTAATTTGTAAAGACATACACAGCCCTATGTTTATCGGGGCATTGTTTGTAACAACCAACATAAAGAAGCAACCTAAGTGTCCATCAATAGATAAATGGATAAAATATTTTTGGTAACAGCTATATGGAAATATATAGAAACAGGCTTTTTTTCACTTGGATTTAGCATTTCTTCATAAAAAATAAAGCCTTTACTTATAAAATTTTTTTAGGTAAGAGTCTATACACACACACACACACACACACACACACACACACACGAATATTACTCAACCATAAAAAGAATAAAATCTTGCCATTTGCAACAACATGGATGAACCTAGGAGTATTATGCCAGGCAGAGAAAGACAAATACCATATGATTTCACTTATATGTGGAATCTAAAAAAAAAAAAAAAAACACAACCCAAAGTGGGGAAAAAAGAACAGAAAGAGACTTATAAACACAGGGAATAAACTAGTGACAGGGACAGGGCAGGGAGGTCAGGGAACAGGCAAAATAGATGAGGGGGATTGAGAGATACAAACCAGTTATAAAATAATTGTCACAGGGATGAAAAGTATGCGTAGGGAATACAGTCAATAATATCATAGTAACTTTGTATGCTGACGGATGGTAACTACACACTGTGGAGAGCACTGTATAATGTAGAGAATTATCAAATCAGTATGTGGTACACCTGTAACTAATATAATACCATATGTCAATGATACTTAAGGTGTTTTTTTTAATTTAGTAAAAAAAAAAATTTTAAAGCTTTCTATCTGTAACTTTGATCACATGGTCAAAAGGTTAGCATCAAACCCGTGACAAAGAAAAGGGTTAACCAGCTCGTGTTAAAGGAAAAAGACACTTAAATATTCTGAGCACTAGACTCGTCCCTCCATACCTACTGTGGTATTTGGGATACCAAACTGTGCAGGCCAATACCGTAAGTACTACCCCATTTTTCAGTAGGGCTTTAGAATCTTGACCAAAGACATCCCTGTAGGAGAACACTAAGACTGTGACCGCTGGTTAGACGCAGCTAGTGAGCAACTGAGATACGGCTAGGGAAGCTGAAGAGCTGAATCTTAAATTTTATTCCATTTTAATTAACTTCAATTGAAAAACTGCTACTCGAATCTATTGTTAGAAACTTTAAGTGTGCTTGGAACAATTTTGGTACGAGTCTGCTTTGTCAACTTTCTTATTTCAATGAACTAAAGATCAAGGATTTCAGGTAAAATTTTAACACCGAATGGAGATATTTTAGCTGTGAGTATAAAATATACTTTGGATTCAAAGACTCAAGACCAAAAAATGTGTAAAATATTTCATGAATGGTTTCTAATATTGATCGTATATCAAAATGCTATTTTGAATATATAGATTAAATAAAATATGTTATTAAAGGCAATTTCACTTCTTTAATGTGACTCCCAGAAAATTTTAAATTACATATGTGGCTCATATTATATTCATACTGAACAGCACGGGTGTGGAGAGGCTAACTTTAGAGTAAAATCTAGTGTGTCTGACTCCCACATTGGTTAATTCCATCAAGACTACGCTGATTCTCAGTGTGTGAATCACTGGTATTAATCATTTCTCTTTGAGTTAAATAGAAAAATTGAATAATGTTAAATTTTAGGAGTAACTGGGGAAATTAAGGTGGTATGTTTTTATTCCATGCTTTCAGGGCCACCAGGGTATGCTTACCCAATATTCAGTAGTCCAACACTGCTTTGGTTTCATCATTCTTAGATCTATTTCCTTGCAAAAATTGTTTTTCTTATTTTTCCCCCTTGTTCTCTGACTGAATCTTCTCCTTTCTCCAAACCTCCTACAGTCATGTTTCCCCGGCAGATCCTTCTTGCCTAATCTCACACACCTTTGGTACTTATATTCTGTGGACCAGGCAGTCAACTAAAGGGGTCCTCTAGCATCAAGTAGAAACTATCATCCATTTAGCACCTGCTAAGCATGGACTGTCATCTGTACCATTTGTCCAAATGGCTCTCAGAGGAAAGCAGACAGACATAATGTAATGGCCTTCCAAAGAGTATTTCGGCTGTGTAGAGATCTTTCATTCTTTTTCTGTTTAGCTTCCATTTTTGGCAATATTCTAGATGTTCCATGTGGCTAAATAAGTGAATATTGGTATTATTTCCATTTTTAACGTTATTTTGGCTCAAAAGTTCAAGTGCACATTAATTAACTCTACAGCTGTTACTATCTACTAAAAATGTCAAGAGGAATCACAGCAACGAAAATTCTGAAATACAGTGTATTAAATCAAGAGTCAAAATATTCCATCTGCCAAATTGTTTATTTCTGAATGAAAATCCATTAGAGAATATTCACAAAAAGACCTTTGAGGGCTCATCATGATAAGGATCTTCAAGACACCAGCTAGTAGGGTGGTTTTGTTTTTCATACATTTCCATTTTGTAGTAAGACTGCTGTTTCGAGTACAAAACCAAATTAACAATAGATTAGCGTGTACTCTAACATCCACTTACAAGGTCTGAATAACTGTTCTTACCTTGGTATTATAATCAAGGTCAAGACACCATTTTAATTTATTGACTACTTTTGGGCTTTAAATATTTTGTTTTGGGTTCTTTGGATTCTATTTGTATGTTTATTTTCATGCCAGAATATCCATGGATCCTACAGTCAAGAAAATTTGGAATTTCCACAGATAAATTTACTCATGGAGCTTTGAGTTTTAAAATGTTAGGATAGATTATAAAGAAACCAGCATAAATTACAAGATTGCGTTTTAATAAAGGTTATCTACATCAGCTTTTCAAAAGGTTTAGACAACTTCCCAAAATGTAGTCAGATTTATTTCCTGAACAACAACAACAAACAACAAAACCAACCACCACAAACTGGACTTAAAGTGCTTAATATAATAGGAGAAGAAGAGAAACACAGTAAGTAGGTCCCAAGGGGCAGTGTTTATAGACTATCTGTTAGGACAGCTAGGGCACTATTACAAAGGGCAAGCTCCAGAGCCAGGCTACCTCAAGGTGCTCTGACAAATATTCCTTTCAGTACTCCAGTCATCGTGTTTTCAATGTTATTCTGAAAACATAGGCTATAAATATCTCTGCAGCAGAGTCAGTCCTCCCTGGAGGGCAGAGCACAGAACAAATGCTCGTCTTAATACAGGATGGACCAGCCATGCAGAGACCCAGGAATTCCATTCATGTCTGATTCACTTGTTGATCTTGTTGTCAAGACTCAACCCTCCATTCTTCCCCAAGCTGCCACCCTGTGGCATACATCGTCAAGAGGAGACAAGCAAGATAGGTCAGATCTGGAAGCATTTTGTGTCATGTTGTTTTTTTAAAATAACTTCTCATGTTCTACCACTTTACTGGGGATGTTCTCCTAAAATCAACTGAAGGAAAACTGAAGTCTTTTATCAGAAAGAAAAATGAAAACCAAAATGACAACATACAGAATGCCAGAGTTGACCCTGTGCCCAGCAACTTGCACAATCTCACCGTTTGCTCCTCTAGTGAGAGCTCTGATCGTGCTTCTTTCAGAATGTACCACGGTCACCACTTTATCCGTGGTGTCACTTTCAGTGGTTTTAGTTTCCCACTGTCAGGAAGCAGATGACCCTGTAGGTCAGAAGGTCAATAGAAGCCTGACGCTACATCACAGCGTGCACGTCACTGAGCTCACTTCATCTGAGCACACAGGCATTTTATCATCTCATATCAGCACAACAAGAAGAAGGTTCGGTGTGGGACGGTAAGATATTTTGAGAGAGAGGGGCCATATTCTCATAGCTTTTACTACAATATGTTGTTATAATTGTTCTATTTTTATTAGTTATTGTTGCTGATCGCTGAGTGTACCTAAAATTTATAAGTTAAACTTTATCATACGTATGTACCTATGGGGAAAAAAGGATAGTATTACCAGGTTCGGTACTCATGGTTTTAGGCATCCACTGGAGGTATTGGAAGGAATCCCTTCCAATGAATTAGGGGGAACTACTATATCTTTTGTGGAAATTCAGTAAAAAATGAATTCTTATTCCATTTGTTCCCTTATCCTCAATGTCTACTGAATATAAATTTGACTTTTCAAAGTTACCAGTGGCCTATACTTAGAAGAAATGTAGAATTTATTTTAAAGCTGTATGTTAAAGTGCCTTATAAAATGTTTTAGGGTTCATGGTTTTCTTCTAGAATGTGAAACAACTTACATAGACCTTCTCGGCTGAAAAATGCCCTTAAACACTTATTTTGAATTACATTGTGTACAATTTCAATGGATTTCGGATTGATTAAAAGGGACTTTCTCAAGGGTAGCAGAAAAACTCATGAGCTGTATTACCTCCCTGAATGTATGTTTTAGTAGTCTACAACTTTTACCTTTTGGAGAGTGTATGAATGGGAATCGACCATCAGTGGTTGCATGGAAACTTTTTATTTGATTTATGCTGCTTTCTCCCTGGCACTGAAGCTTTAGGATTTGTTCCTCAAATTTATTGATTGTAAATGATTCAGCCATGTGTTCATTTTTAATGATCTCAATAGTTACTCAAAATGGATTTTTAAAAATCATTTTAATCATAAATATAAGACAATAAATCCTTCTATAAATTTAAGGATAACTCATTTTGATTATCAGTGAGGAAGCTGAAAAAACAGAGGCCAAGAGGAATAATTCAGAGACATCCACCAGACCCATGACAAAACAGATGTACCTAGAAAACAATGTACATCAATAAATAAGTCGAGAGAGATCAATAAATAATGTCTTGTACATTTCACCCTTTTTCCAACTTCTAGATGATGGAGTGCCCCAGGATTTATTCTTCACACCTCCTCTTATCCATCAATATTTAGGCCCTATGTAATTGTATCCAGTTTCAATTTTAAATGACACCTGTACACTTGGCACCTCATAAATTATTGTCTGCAGCTCCAGCTCTCTTCTGTATTCCAGACTCATACACGAGTCTGCTCGACTCCTTCATTCAAATATCTAACAAAGAACTATCTGAAATCCGTATCCTATTTTCTCTCAGAACCTGTTCCTCCCAAGATTTTCCCCATTTCGGTAAAAGAGTGTCTCCTATTGCTAAAAGCCAAGAGCCTTGGTGTCTTACCAGGAAAAACCTATAGGCTCTACTTACCAAACACACTCAAACTATGACCAGTTGTCTCCCACCCAGCCCTAGCAACCTGAGCCCAATTACCATAACCTCTCATCTGGATTGTGGTGGTGCAAAACCTCTCAACTGGCTGCCTGCTTTACCAGTGCCCCTTATTCTCCACGTAGTAGCCAGAATAATGGTTTTTTAAAGTTTGTTTTGTAGCTCAAAACCCTCCACTGCCTTGATGTAAAATCAAAAGGCAAAACAATGATTTACAAAGGCCCGCGTGATGTGGCTACTAACACTTGTGGGACTCTGACTTCTACTACTTCAACTACCATGCCCTCCTACCCACTCTGTTCCAGCCCCAGCGGCCTCCTGCATGTTCCTTGAACATCAAGGTGTTTACGCTGCAAGGCCTCTGCTCTTAATGTTGGTTCTGCATAAATGACTCTTTCCCCAGATATTTGAATGACTTACTCTTCCTTTCCCTCATGTCTTGGATGAAATAGAAACTCATGAGCAAATCCTTACCTCACAGCCCTATATAACATTTTTCTCCCTCACCCTTGCACTCTATTTTCTCTTGCTTTATTTTTTAGTCACCATCTGAAACACTAGATTTATAATATTTCATCTATTTATATGATGACTTATATAGGATTTGATGTTATTACATCTATTTATATGTTTGTGTGCTGTCTGAGCTCTCCCAGAAACATAAATGGAAAGAGACTTGGGGTTGAGTATGTTTTGTTTTCTGTTTTCTCTCCATTGCTTAGGACAGTGCCTAATATCTGGTGGATTCTCGAAAAAAATGTTGTTTAATGACAGAGCTATTCAGGTTTAGTTTACAGAACATAATTCAGGAGAGGGAAAGCACAAGAAATGGATCAGGACACTGTCATGGTGACACATGTGGTAGATGATGGTAGCACGGACCAGGGTGGCAGGAAGGATGACAGGGTAATTGCCCAACTTAAGATGCATATTTATAGTGCCAACTGCATTTTCTGGTACATTAGACTTAGACCCAGATTTAGGACTAGAGTAAGTATGTGGATGGTGATGCCATCAATTGAGATGACTAACAATAGAAGAATTTGTTGGGAGTCGGGGAAGTCCCAAGTCCTGTTTGGGATATTTTGGACATCTATTAGCATCAAAGTAGAAGTGTCAAGTGCGCAGTTTGATATCTAAGCCTGGATTCGAGGGAGTGCTAATGGCTGGAGAGATCACTTGGTATCAAACCACACACATGGATTTTAAAGCTGTGGTAGTGGATGAGATTTTCCAAGGAATGAGTGTATGTAGAGGAAGAGGACCAAGAATGGGGCTTGGGATAATTCAGTATTTGCAGGTAGGGGCAGAGGAAAAGGAAGACAAAGAGAAAGAAAGAGTGGCCAGTGAGGTGGGAGGTGATTTCAAAAGCTAAGGGGAAAAATTGTCTCAAGAAGATGTTGTAACTGTCAAAATGAGAGAATTAATTTTTCTATCATTACCAAATTCCAGATAGATACGGGTTGATCCGCACTACAGTACTCTACGTCATATAGAAGATGAACAAAAGACAGAGGATTTTTAGGGAAGTAAAAATACTCCATCTGGTATTAAAATGATGGATAGAAGTCATTATGTATTTGTCCAAACTCATAGAAGGTACAGCAACATGAGTGAGCCCTCAAGTAAACTATGGACTTGGAGTGATCACGTGCCAATGTAGGTTCATCGTTGGCAAAATTGTACCATTCTACTGAGTACTGATGACAATGGGGGCAGCTTGTCTGTACCTTCCTCTTATCTGTGCCTTCCATCATCTTCTACCTCATCTAGGAGCTCATGTCTCCCAATGCAGATCAGATACTATTACTATGCCCAAATGACCACTGCAATCACATTTTCCCTGAAATCCAAAACCTTTCATTACTTCTTGTTCCCTCCCAGTTAAAGTCCAAACTCTTTAGCCTTGTATTTAGTGCACTTTGGAATCTAAAACCACTTTCTCCTTGGGGTGCCTGGATGGCTCAGTCGGTTGAGTGTCCAACTTCAGCTCAGGTCATGATCTCGCAGTTTGTGGGTTCAAGCCCCGCATTTGGCTCTGTGCTGACAGCTCAGAGCCTGGAGCCTGCTTTGGATTCTGTGTCTCCCTCTCTCTCTGCTCCTCCCCAACTCATGCTCTGTCTGTCTCTGTCTCTCTCTCTCTCTCTCTCTCTCTCTCAAAAATAAACATTAAAAAAATAAAAAATAAATTAAAAAAAATAAAACCACCTTCTTAAAGCCCACTTTTCCAGTATTATCTAATCCAAACTATAGATTAGGTCTCTGTAAATCTGCCACATATATTCCCAGCTCTATGCCTTTGCTTATGCTGTGCCTTTTTGTTTGTGCTTACACACACACACACACACACACGCCCACATGCACACACACACATTCATGCACACGCACACACATGCACGCACACACACACATGCACGCACACACACACATGCACGCACACACACATGCACACTATTTCTTTCTCTTGCCATCCTGTGCATTCTTTTAGATAGTGTCACTTTCTTCATGAAACTTCCCTCATGGACACATTACAAAATGTCCTCTGGCTTCTTTGAAATCAAGTAACACTGGCTGTATTATTCCCATGCAATTCTAAATTTACAATAAGAAAACCCAGGCCCACACACATTGTCAGTTGATAATTATGTGACCATGAACAATTCATTTTATGTCTCTTAGCCTTATTTTGCATACTGGTAAAACACAAGGATTATAAAGGTTAGTAAATAACAGTCTAGGCAAAGGTTCTATTCACGTAATCAACATTTGTAAAAGACCTTCTTGATGGATCGTTATCAATACATAAAATGAAGCATTTCTGCACTGGAGACAGAAAACTCAGAATTTACTTGTTATTTGACAATCCAGAAAGCAGTTTTGACAGAAACAATCCAGCAGTTTAAAGTCTATCATGACTAAGAACAGCAAGAAAAGGCACATCATTATCTCTCTACTAAATATTTAGTAGGTCTCTACTATGTGCTAAGCTCTTTGTAAACAAATACTTATATAAGGAATGGAAACTGCACAAGCCAACAACTCTACAGCATCTAGAGAAATTGTGTGATAGCCAGAACGGTGCCTTTGGTTATAGCAAAAAGAAACATTTCACCTATCTTTGATATAAATACAACATCCAACATCGGGACTTAAAAATGAAAAGGCACACAGAGGGGAGTCAAGTGGGGAGTACGAGTGAAATAGATAGAGAGGATGAAGAGGTTCAAACTTCATTTATAAAATAAGTCACAGAGATGAAAAGTACAGCATAGGGAATATAGTCAGTAATACTGTGCTAACATTGTGCGGTGACAGACATGACTACAGTTCTCACGGTGAGCACGGAGTAATGGAGAGAACTGCTGAATCAGTATGTTGTACACCTGAAACTAATATAACACTGCATGTTAATTTTACTTCAATAAAAACCCAGGAAAATGGCCCACCAACAAATTATTTTACTTTCATGACATAAACAAATCCATCCTAGTGATTTTTTTAATAGATTGACCAGTTGGTTGGCAACAGGAAAACACAGACTTGCCTAGGCCATAAAATAATTTGCCAAACCAATCAACTCAGTAAAAACAAATGAAACATCACTAGCACAACATTTCCAAACGGAAGGGCGGGACTCCCGCTTGTCAGTCTGCTGTCTTGGAGACATAGGCACGTGCGGTAGGTACATCTTTCCCTATTTTGAACTATGTCTTTCTTCCCTTTAATCGAGGGATTGCTTTATAGAAGACGACAGAACTGGAAATTTCGATTTCGGATGGAAATTTCTGTGATGTCCCAAACTTAGAGGTGGGGAAAAAGGGATGAATCAGATACTAGGAGGACTGAAAGGTTGTAAACACAGAAAGAGGAGCTGAAGAAAACAATCTTTTGCTGTAAAGTTCACCTAGTTGGGGGTCAGTGGGAGCAAAGAATCCAAGTGTACAGACAAAAATTGAATATGGAGAAGAAGCTAGAGCAGAGACTCCTGGGTTGGCCAGGCAGACAACGCCTCAGAGCTCTGAGAAGAGAAAGGTGGCCAGATTTTTCCACTAATGATCGTCTACTAGACAGCAGTGGATAACATGAGCCTAATTTATACTCAGAAGTTATCTTATTATCTCTTTTCCGAGCTTATTATCCAAAGAGTGCTACTTCTAAAGTTGCATAGTTCGCCAATACTTTTTTTTTATGCTGTTGTTGAAAACTTAGTAAAAACAAAACAAAACCAGCAAAAAAAAAACAAAAAAAAAAAACAAAAAACTTTGGTTAAAATGGATTTACAGTATTTTAAGATCCAATTATTTAGATGGAAAAATCAAAGTAGAGACCAGGGGAACAGAGTGTAAGACAAACAGAACCTGAACTGACAATCAGTAATTCTAGAAAAACTCCTGCAGAGGAACCAAACAAGAGAGATTAAAAGAAATTAGATCTCCCTGTGAAAAGGTCTTTCGCTTTTAGCTAATAAAAATCGTCTTCCAAACAACCTTGTTAAAAACCTGAGCTTCAAGGGCTGAGCAGCTCGCCTTTACACCCTCCTACATTCATTAACTTTGTAAAATCTGGGGGTGAAGGCGTGCCAAAGAAACAATTAGTTTACACTCCACCAAACAGAAGGTAGATGAGCTAATGCGATCTCGGTCACTGAAAACGGAGTCTGGTGAGTGTCTGCTGTGGTTTTGTTTCGTTTTTCCCTGAAAAAAAGTATCATAAAAAGTGGGAAGGTGCTAGCGAGCTTAAAGCTACAGTCTTGGCATGTTAATTCAGGACACTGAACTTCTTCCCCCTGTTCAAATGGACAGAAAATTGTGACTTCAAAATCGCAGGGAATTAGGATCTTTCTCTAACCTGCTGAATGAATCTACCCAGGACGATTCCGAGCACAAGCCAATTTCAGTTTGCCTTTTTTTTTTTTCCTCCCACAGGCCGCTGCTAATTTTTCCATAATTACAAGCACTATTGACTTTATACTAGGCACCAGTGTTTTTATAACGTTTGAAGATATGTATATAAAAAATTGATATGGTGTCTTCCTATGGAATTTCCTCTCCAAACTATGCTTGTGAAAACAAGTGTGATTCCTTAATCAGGAGGCCCACGAAATCGAAGACAAACGAAATCACTGGACGTCTACATCTGCTTAGCCTCAATACTTTGCAACACGTCTCCGAGCCCAGCTATGGAGCCCGCAGCTCACGCACAGTGTGGCTTCAGGACGGGTGCACGTGAAATAGGCCAACGGTCCACTTCCGTCTGGGACCAGCGTGGCTGTCATTTAACTGGCATGGCTTAAAGGTAGAGTTTGTGATAGAAAAAAACATACATTTTAAAGCAAAACTGATTCTTGCTGAGCTCTAGTTCAATATTTTACAATATTTGCATGAGCCTTGGAAGAAAGCATACAAGGAAAAAGCTGTAACTTATGTTTCCACACTTACCTCTGTATTACTTACAAAACACCCCCCCACCTCCACCTGCCCTCCGAATAGCCTACTCAAAGACAACTTGTCTTCTCTCCCTATTTGCCCATTCAAAAACTTACAGTGGTTTCTTTCTGCTTCCCATGTTAAGTTCTGCTTTCTCACTGACCTTGGTATTCCAGCTCCAACACTTGAGATCATGACTTCAGGCTCCTAGCTCCTACTCACTGGCCACACTTCTAGCCCATCCAACTCTCACTCAGGTGATCTCACTACTACTGCTCTTGGTGCTTTTAAAGGCATCCAGGTGGTTTACTGTTTACCTAAGATGAATCCTCTCCAGTCCTTATTTTCTTAACTTCCAGGAATCACCAATTCAAGCTCTCTCCTGATTAGTCCTGTATATTTGCTCTAATTTGTCTTGTATGGGGTTCACCTGAAAAACCCAAACCTGAATCTACCCATTTCTCTGCTTTCCCCATGCGTTCGCCTGGGATGCACATCACCATGAGCTGGGCTCATTCAACACACATTTGTAACTCTCTCTCTCCTTTCCTGCCTTTGTTACAGAGAAGTTAATACTCTCCTTCCTAGGTTCTCTTGAATTTCTAAATGTCACATGACACAACTCTGGCCAATGAGACATATTAGGAAGTTGACATAAAAGCTTTTTCTTTTTTGATTAAAAAATTGTCTATACTGCCCTTCTTTCTTCCACCTTTAAATGCAAATGAGACACCTAGAGCTATGGCAGCCATCTTTAACCAGGAGCAAAATACCAAGGATACGACCGTGACACCATTCCTCACCTCACAGGGCTGCTGAACTCCGCACCATTCTTAGCATCTGAGGAAAAATAAATGACAATTTCTTTAAGTCACAGTAACTTAGCTTCCTCTTACCTGAAGAAGAAAGCCTTGAAGTAATATTTCTGGTCTGCTGAATGAATTCTATACTACTACAACTAATAGTAATAAATAAAAATAAGTCACCCACAGACTGTTGTCACAAAACATTCATTATAGACTCCAACTCCCTGAGTGTTGCCTAGCAATCCTAATCCTTCCTTTCTCTTCTCAGGACGGTTTTCCAGGTCTCCAGACGGGCTTTTATTTTTGTTTTTTTGTTTTTTTGTTTTGTTTTTTTTCAGAGAGGCTATTTTAAACCTCTGTTCTATCAACCCCATCAGTCAATAATTTCCCTTCCCAATTTACAGAGAAAACAAAAGCTGCCAGTGTTTTATCTCCTTCACTCTGCCTTCTGTTCCCACCACTGTGGGGAACATTGCATCAGCCATATTTCCTGACCCTTGTCTTATGTGCCCTAGCAAGAGAATTCCACACAGTCCCTCACATCCTCTTTTGCCTTAAATCTGAGTCCTTTTCTAGAACACTCTTCAGTTACTCATCCTTCACGTGTCCCTTTGATGTTGGTGTTTTCCATCATTCTGTGGTATGTCTTCTTATCCTCTCACACTTCCACCCAAGGTTTTCCTTTTTTCTGTACCTTACTGCTTACTAGAAAACCTGTTTTGATGCCTCGGTTCAATGCACTTCAAATGCAACCTGTCCTAACTTGAAACCCTATCTTGTCCCAAAACCTCCTACTGTGCTTATTGTCTCAGTGAAAGACATCATCCTGTACCTGGTTACTCATGGCAGAAATTTGGCATAATTTCTCATTCCTTTTTCTCCCTCAAACTTCACATGGACTCCCCCATCTACTCTTGTCACTCTGTCACCCATATATGTCTCAGGATTCTGGATACTCTTCTTTGACCTCGCTGATGCTTTTCTACAATAGACCTCACCAGCTGTCTCTCACATTACTACAATAGTCTCTTACCTGGACACGTGTCCTAGCCTGCTCACCTCTAGCCCATTCTCCACCATCTACACAAAATGATCTTCCTAAAATGCTGTTTGGTGTTATCTTACTCCCCTGCTCAAAGCTTAAATGACTCCTAACAGTTCTTTCTTTCTTTCTTTTTTTACTTTTATTTAAATCCAAGCTAGCTAACATACAGTGTAGTAATGGTTTCAGGAGTAGAATTCAGTGATTCATCACTTACGTATAACGGTTATTTATTTTTAGAGCTAGTAGAGTAAAAGTGTGAACTGTACCTGCCAACTTCTCCAGGCGTTTCCCTTGCTTTTCTTTCCCATTGACACCTGCTGCTGGAATTTCCCTAAACTTGACCTAGTTATGTACCTGTGGCGCACTCTCTTTTCTCTCCAGGACTTCATACCTGGGATGCAGTTTTATATGGAAATCTTCCTCTCTCTCCACACCTTCCCTTACTAGGAATCTGTGCTAAACTCCAAATCTGCTTTAGTTGTCCTTCTTTTTGGCTACCATATTACCTCTATTTCTTTATGTTTGGAGGAACGTATTCAAGAGTTCTAGATCAGACTCTTTAACTTCAGACATTGTAAACAATATGCAGTGCAAAATATTTGCAACATCAATGGCGATGTTCAATTTAAAATAACATTCATGGTTTTTCATATCAAAGAAAGGCATTCTCAGGAAAATATAATATCTTTACACCAAACCTATAATTGTGCAATAATTTGGTAAACAAATAATTAAAAATTGGGAGTTATATAATTTTTAAATAATAATTATTTTGACAAATATTAGTTCTTATATACTGAGATCTATTACCCCATCCAGGTATCATGCATGATATAAAAGTTCCAACATGAGAATTCAAGCACTGAAAGACAGAGAGTAGGAAGTCTCTGTACAAACGTAAAGGTAAGAAATCTGGAGTCTACCACCCTCCTCCAGTCTCCCTCCCCAGCCCCATCCTTCAGGTTTAAATGTAAAATTTAAGACATAAGAAATTCTATATATCTCTACATTAGCAAGCCTGACTCTTCATCTGTTGTATTTTCATGTTTTTTGAGCCCAGGAAGAGAGGCAGTTAGGCAACAGAATATATAATTTATCAAAAACACCAATCTCAGTCACTTTCAAAATGAGAAAATTCTAACCGAGCTGGAGTAAGAATAAAATGATAGAACATCATTTAAGCCAGGAGGTTTGAAGCCTTGGAAACTATGCTTTAATGTATTCAGCTGCATTCTATTATCTCCTGCTTGAGGCTCAGCCCTAGCGACTCTTCCATTATACTCTTCATTAAAATCTATCGCTAAGACCTTGAAAGAAGCACCCTTCCTATGCTTTTGGATGAATACATTAAGTATGTTCAATGACCCAAAGAACATGTTCAATGTCTGGAGTAGAAGGAAATTAATCTTTCACTTATATAGAACTAACAACTCTTCAAAGTATTTGGACCTTTCAGTAGACGTTGATTCATTTACTGGATGGGTTTATAATACTAAATCAACCAATAAGTATGCATTGATTAGTGTACATTCAGCACTATTGAGCATGGTAAACTAGGCAAGAGAAATCCACAATATAGTGCCTGCTTTTTGAGAAAGATGGGAGACTCACGTGACACTACTAGAGAATGACCTCAGGACACATATTTAAACGCCAAGCTTATTTAAAGTGCTTCCCTGAAAGTTCAGGGAAGGGAGAAATCATTGAGTGTAACTATAGATTCAGAAAAATTTAGGGCTTAGAGATAATCTCATTTGACTTCTTGATTTTACAGATAAGTAAAACAAGACCTAGAGAGGTAAAAGGAAGGGAAAAGAAAGAAAATAAAAATTTTTTACAACCATACTTTTTGTGTTATTTCATGCAATCCTGCCACCAAGTCTGTGAATTTCGTGTTACTATACCCATTTTCATAGGAAGCTCATGAGGTTGAGATAAATTTTGCTGTGTGTAAGATCTCAAAATTCAGGAACCCACACTTGGGTTCTCTGATTCCTAAATCCTATTTTCCATAGCATAAAAACATGCTGTGGCACATATAACGTGCAATATATATTCATATAGTCTATCTTAACTAAAAAAAAAAAAACCTGTCTTCCATAATTTAAAAACTCCTAGTGCTGGCGCACCGGGGTGGCTCAGTCAGTCGAACGTCCGACTTCGGCTCAGGTCATGATCTCACAGTTCTTGACTTTGAGCCCAGCACAGGGCTCTGTGCTGATGGCTCAGAGCCTGGAGCCTGCTTAGGATTCTGTATCCCTCTCTCTCTGCCACTCTCCCACTTGCAGTCTGTCTCTCAAAAATAAACAAACATAAAATTATTTTTTATTTTATTTTATTTTTTTCAATATATGAAATTTATTGTCAAATTGGTTTCCATACAACACCCAGTACTCACCCCAAAAGGTGCCCTCCTCAATACCCATCACCTACCCTCCCCTCCCTCCCACCACCCATCAACCCTCAGTTTGTTCTCAGTTTTTAAGAGTCTCTTAGGCTTTGGCTCTCTCCCACTCTAACCTCTTTTTTTTTTTTTTTCCTTCCCCTCCCCCATGGATTTCTGTTAAGTTTCTCAGGATCCACATAAGAGTGAAAACATATGGTATCTGTCTTTCTCTGTATGGCTTATTTCACTCAGCATAACACTCTCCAGTTCCATCCACATTACTACAAAGGGCTATATTTCATTCTTTCTCATTGCCATGTAGTACTCCATTGTGTATATAAACCACAATTTCTTATCCATTCATCAGTTGATGGACATTTAGGCTCTTTCCGTAATTTGGCTATTGTTGAGAGTGCTGCTATAAACTTTGGGGTACAAGTGCCCCTATGCATCAGCACTCCTGTATCCCTTGGGTAAATTCCTAGCAGTGCTATTGCTGGGTCATAGGGTAGGTCTATTTTTAATTTTTTGAGGAACCTCCACACTGTTTTCCAGAGTGGCTGCACCAATTTGCATTCCCACCAACAGTGCAAGAGGGTTCCCGTTTCTCCACATCCTCTCCAGCATCTATAGTCTCCTGATTTGATCATTTTGGCCACTCTGACTGGCATGAGGTGATATCTGAGTGTGGTTTTGATTTGTATTTCCCTGATGAGGAGCGACGTTGAACATCTTTTCATGTGCCTGTTGGCCATACGGATGTCTTCTTTAGAGAAGTGTCTATTCATGTTTTCTGCCCATTTCTTCACTGGGTTATTTGTTTTTCAGGTGTGGAGTTTGGTGAGCTCTTTATAGATTTTGGATACTAGCCCTTTGTCCGATACTTCATTTGCAAATATCTTTTCCCATTCCATTGGTTGCCTTTTAGTTTTGTTGGTTGTTTCCTTTGCTGTGCAGAAGCTTTTTATCATCATGAGGTCCCAGTAGTTCATTTTTGCTTTTAATTCCCTTGCCTTTGGGGATGTGTCAAGTAAGAAATTGCTACGGCTGAGGTCAGAGAGGTCTTTCCCTGCTTTCTCCTCTAGGGTTTTGATGGTTTCCTGTCTCACATTCAGGTCCTTTATCCATTTTGAGTTTATTTTTTTGAATGGTGTGAGAAAGTGGTCTAGTTTCAACCTTCTGTATGTTGCTGTCCAGTTCTCCCAGCATCATTTGTTAAAGAGACTGTCTTTTTTCCATTGGATGTTCTTTCCTGCTTTGTCAAAGATGAGTTGGCCATACATTTGTGGGTCTAGTTCTGGGGTTTCTATTCTATTCCATTGGTCTATGGGTCTGGTTTTGTGCCAATACCATGCTGTCTTGATGATGACAGCTTTGTAGTAGAGGCTAAAGTCTGGGATTGTGATGCCTCCTGCTTTGGTCTTCTTCTTCAAAATTACTTTGGCTATTCGGGGCCTTTTTGGTTCCATATGAATTTCAGGATTGCTTGTTCTAGTTTCAAGAAGAATGCTGGTACAATTTTGATTGGGATTGCATTGAATGTGTATATAGCTTTGGGTAGTATTGACATTTTGACAATATTTATTTTTCCAATCCGTGAGCATGGAATGTTTTTCCATTTCTTTATATCTTCTTCAATTTCCTTCATCAGCTTTCTATAGTTTTCAGCATACAGATCTTTTACATCTTTGGTTAGATTTATCCCTAGGTATTTTATGCTTCTTGGTGCAATTGTGAATGGGATCAGTTTCTTTATTTGTCTTTCTGTTGCTTCATTATTAGTGTATAAGAATGAAACTGATTTCTGTACATTGATTTTGTATCCTGCAACTTTGCTGAATTCATGTATCAGTTCTAGCAGACTTTTGGTGGAGTCTATCGGATTTTCCATGTATAATATCATGTCATCTGCAAAAAGTGAAAGCTTGACTTCATCTTTGCCAATTTTGAAGCCTTTGATTTCCTTTTGTTGTCTGATTGCTGATGCTAGAACTTCCAACACTATGTTAAACAACAGCGGGGAGAGTGGACATCCCTGTCGTGTTCCTGATCTCAGGGAAAAACCTCTCAGTTTTTCCCCATTGAGGATGATGTTAGCTGTGGGCTTTTCATAAATGGCTTTTATGATCTTTAAGTATGTTCCTTCTATCCCGACTTTCTCAAGGGTTTTTATCAAGAAACGTTGCTGAATTTTGTCAAAGGCCTTTTCTGCATCGATTGACAGGATCATATGGTTCTTATCTTTTCTTTTAGTAATGTGATGTATCACGTTGATTGATTTGCGAATGTTGAACCAGCCCTGCATCCCAGGAATGAATCCCACTTGATCATGGTGAATAATTCTTTTTATATGTGGTTGAACTCGATTTGCTAGTATCTTATTTTTACATCCATATTCATCAGGGATATTGGCCTGTAGTTCTCTTTTTTTAAAGGGTCTCTGTCTGCTTTAGGGATCAAACTAATGCTGGCTTCATAGAATGAGTCTGGAAGTTTTCCTTCCCTTTCTATTTTTTGGAATAGCTTGAGAAGGATAGGTATTATCTCTGCTTTAAACGTCTAGTAGAACTCCCCTGGGAAGCCATCTGATCCTGGACTTTTATTTGTTGGGAGATTTTTGATGACTGGTTCAATTTCTTCACTGGTTGTGGGTCTGTTCAAGCTTTCTCTTTCCTCCTGATTTAGTTTTGGAAGAGTGTGGGTGTTTAGGAATTTGTCCATTTCTTCCAGGTTGTCCAGTTTGTTGGCATATAATTTTTCATAGTATTCCCTGATAATTGCTTGTATCTCTGAGGGATTGGTTGTAATAATTCCATTTTCATTCATGATTTTATCTATTTGGGTCATCTCCCTTTTCTTTTTGAGAAGCCTGGCTAGAGGTTTACCAATTTTGTTTATTTTTTCAAAAAACCAACTCTTGGTTTCGTTGATCTGCTCTACAGTTTTTTTAGATTCTATATTGTTTATTTCTGCTCTGATCTTTATTATGTCTCTTCTTCTGCTGGGTTTAGGCTGTCTTTGCTGTTCTGCTTCTATTTCCTTTAGGTGTGCTGTTAGATTTTGTACTTGGGATTGTTCTTGTTTCTTGAGATAGGCCTGGATTGCAATGTATTTTCCTCTCAGGACTGCCTTTGCTGCATCCCAAAGCGTTTGGATTGTTGTATTTTCATTTTCGTTTGTTTCCATACATTTTTTAATTTCTTCTCTAATTGCCTGGTTGACTCACTCATTCTTTAGTAGGGTGTTCTTTAACCTCCATGCTTTTGGAAGTTTTCCAGACTTTTTCCTGTGGTTGATTTCAAGCTTCATAGCATTGTGGTCTGAAAGTATGCATGGTATGATTTCAATTCATGTATACTTATGAAGGGCTGTTTTGTGGCCCAGTATGTGATCTATCTTGGAGAATGTTCCATGTGCACTCGAGAAGAAAGTATATTCTGTTGCTTTGGGATGCAGAGTTCTAAATATGTCTGTCAAGTCCATCTGATCCAATGTATCATTCAGGGCCCTTGTTTCTTTATTGACCATGTGTCTAGATGATCTATCCATTTCTGTGAGTGGAGTGTTAAAGTCCCCTGCAATTACCACATTCTTATCAATAAGGTTGCTTATGTTTGTGAGTAATTGTTTTATATATTTGGGGGCTCCTGTGTTCGGCGCATAGACATTTATAATTGTTAGCTCTTCCTGATGGATAGACCCTGTGATTATTATATAATGTCCTTCTTCATCTCTTGTTACAGCCTTTAATGTAAAGTCTAGTTTGTCTGATATAAGTATGGCTACTCCAGCTTTCTTTTGACTTCCAGTGGCATGATAAATAGTTCTCCATCCCCTCACTCTCAATCTGAAGGTGTCCTCAGGTCTAAAATGAGTCTCTTGTAGACAGCAAATAGATGGATCTTGTTCTTTTATCCATTCTGATACCATATGTCTTTTGGTTGGCACATTTAGTGCATTTGCCTTCAGTGTTATTATAGAAAGATATGGGTTTAGAGTCATTGTGATGTCCGTAGGTTTCATGCTTGTAGCGATGTCTCCGGTACTTTGTCTCACAGGATCCCCCTTAGGATCTCTTGTAGGGCTGGTTTAATGGTGACGAATTCCTTCAGTTTTTGTTTGTTTGGGAAGACCTTATCATTCCTTCTATTCTAAATGACAGACTTGCTGGATAAAGGATTCTTGGCTGCATATTTTTTCTGTTCATCACATTAAAGATCTCCTGCCATTCCTTTCTGGCCTGCCAAGTTTCAGTAGAGGGATTGGTCATGAGTCTTAAAGGTCTCCCTTTATATGTTGGAGCACGTTTATCCCTAGCTGCTTTCAGAATTTTCTCTTTATCCTTGTATTTTGCCAGTTTCACTATGATACGTCATGGAGAAGATAGATTCAAGTTACATCTGAAGGGAGTTCTCTGTGCCTCTTGGATTTCAATGCCTTTTTCCTTCCCCAGTTCAGGGAAGTTCTCAGCTATTATTTCTTCAAGCACACCTTCAGCACCTTTCCCTCTCTCTTCCTCCTCTGGAATACCAATTATGCATAGATTATTTCTCTTTAGTGCATCACTTAGTTCTCTAATCTTCCCCTCATACTCGTGGATTTTTTTTATCTCTCTTTTTCTCAGCTTCTTCTTTTCCATAATTTTATCTTCTAGTTCACCTATTCTCTCCTCTGCCTCTTTAATCCGAGACGTGGTCATCTCCATTTTATTTTGCAGATCATTAATGGCATTTTTTAGCTCCTCCTGGCTGTTCCTTAGTCCCTTGATCTCTGTAGCAATAGATTCTCTGCTGTCCTGTATACTGTTTTCAAGCCCACCGATTAATTTTATGACTATTATTCTAAATTCACTTTCTGTTATACTGTTTAAATCGTTTTTGATCAGTTCTTTAGCTGTCAATATTTCCGGGACGTTTTTTTGAGGGGAATTCTTCCGTTTCATCATTTTGGATAGTCCCTGGAGTGGTGCGGGACTGCAGGGCACTTCTCCTGTGCTGTCTTGAATAACTTGCGTTGGTGGGTGGGGCCACAGTCAGACCTGATGTCTGCCCCCAGCCCACCGCTGGGGCCACAGTCAGACTGGTGTGTGCCTTCTCTTCCCCTCTCGTAGGGGCGGGATTCACTGTGGGGTGGCATGGCCCGTCTGGGCCACTTGCACACTGCCAGGCTTGTGGTGCTGGGGATCTGGCGTATTAGCTGGGGTGGATCAGCAAGGTGCACAGGGGCAGGAGGGGCAGGAGGGGCAGGCTCAGTTTGCTCCTTCAGAGATCCGCTTCTGGAGGGGCCCTGCGGCACCAGGAGGGAGTCAGACCCCCTGGAGGGATGGATCCACAGAAGCACAGCTTTGGGTGTTTGCGGGGTGCAAGCAAGTTCCCTGGCAGGAACCGGTTCCCTTTGGGATTTTGGCTGGGGGATGGGCGAGGGAGATGGCGCTGGCGTGTGCCTTTGTTCCCCGCCTAGCTGAGCTCTGTCGTCCGGGGCTCAACAACTCTCCCTCCCGTTGTCCTCCAGCCCTCCCGTTCTCTGAGCAGAGCTGTTAGCTTATAACCTTCCAGATGTCAAGTCCCGCTTGCTGTCAGAACACACTCCGTCCGGCCCCTCCGCTTTTGCCAGCCAGACTCGGGGGCTCTGCTTGGCCGGCGGGCTGCCCCCTGCCCCGGCTCCCTGCCGCCAGTCCGTGGAGCGCGCACCGCCTCGCCGCCCTTCCTACCCTCTTCCGTGGGCCTCTCGTCTGCACTTGGCTCCGGAGACTCCGTTCTGCTAATCCTCTGGCGGTTTTCTGGGTTATTTAGGCAGGTGTAGGTGGAATCTAAGTGATTAGCAGGACGAGGTGAGCTCAGCGTCCTCCTATGCCGCCATATTCCCCCATAAAATTTTTTTTAATAAATAAATAAATAAATACCTCCTAGTGCCCCCTCCTGTCTTGGCTTCTGGGTGCAATTATACAAATCAGGAACGACCCAGTGCTAAGCAAAACAATGTTTGATCCACCTCCTGCTATAAGGAAGAACATTACCTACCTGGAGTCTAGTTTGTATCTCAAAAGAGATGGGTGGAGATAGGTGACTACAGGATTTACAGACTGAGGATCAAGTGGTACATGGAAGGACTTTCAACACAAGGATCTGATTGAGACGGGAAATTCACCATATATGGTTTAGGATTGGGGGACATAATGAGTTGAGGGTCCCGAAGTGAGTTTTGATAAGTAAATAAAGCTATGAAATAGGGAAAGAAAACCTTTTTTGTTCAGACGTTGAAGTCTTCATTAAAAAAAAAAAGCTACATTGTGGATTGATGGATTTTAAATGAATAGATTCTGGACAATGAAGTAAAGGGCTACCCAAGTCTGTGTATAGATGGGTTAAATACTGAGAGTGTCCGCCCAGGTGTTTCCCAACAGACATTATTTCCATATTGCAGTTGCAAAGAGTGAACTAATAACTTTCTAAGGGTCATGCACCTTCCAGTCCATAGATTTCTTGGTAACGTTTCCATAAAGATGTTATATTTCCATTCCTTTCTACAAAAATAGTGACCAGTGTAGATTTATTTCTGTTCCAATTCTGTAGGTAGAAGATCAGGTCAATGATAATGTCACATCTCTTTGTAGCAATACCACGCACTGAAGCTTTCTGCTCTGTTTAAAGAAAATGCTCTTTAAGTATCTTCGGGAGCAAATGTAAGATTATTGGTCTCCCTTGGATTGTTTATTTTTATCTTCCTCTCTTCTTGAACTCCTATTTCACACAATCAGTTGGGAAAAAAATTACCAATAAATCTTGGGTAGAGCAATGTTGCAGAGGAGCAATTAAACTGGATGTCATGACAACAAAAGCTGAATTTCCACCTATATTTCCCTTCAAAATACAGTGTTAACTGCCAGTATATTTTGTCATTTGGCTACTTGAAAGTTCTTAATAATTTTATACACAAAATGAATAGCCTCCATAGCCATCATCAATAATTATGAATTTTCCTCTTAAGATAACATTTATGTATGCTTCACTTGACTGATAAAATTCCGATATATGAAGACTTGCAAGCTGCGTTTAGAATGTGCACCTAAATTTGAAAGTGGGTGGTCAGATGTGAATGATACATCTGTGTGATGTGCCTTGTGCCTGTTCCCGATATTCCATTCAATGGCAACTTACAGGATCTCACAGTCACAATGACAGATAGGTTCAGCCAAGTAAACACACATGCACACACACACACACACACACACACACACACACACACTTAGGGATGCCTGCACAGTTCAGTCAGTTATGCGTCCGACTCTTGATTCCAGCTCAGGTCATGATCTCACAGTTGGTGAGTTCAAGCCCCATCTCGGGCTCTGCACTGACAGCGTGCAGCCTGCTTGGGATTCTCTCTCCCACTGTCTCTGCCCCTCCCCTGTGCATGCTCTCTCTGTCTCTCTCTCTCTCAAAATAAATAAATAAACTTAAAACACACACACACTTAAATAGGCATTCAGCCTATCAGTTCCAAATGTCAAAGGCAAATAGTAGGTTTTCAGCAATTAACAAGATTAAGCCAAATTGTGGTTATCAAGTCATTGTACTTACACTCTGTTTTTACTTTGATGAGCTCCAGAATCTATTCAGGAGACAGAAAAATAGAAAATTCAGGGATTGTAGGGACGCCTGGGTGGCTCAGTCAGTTAAGCGGCGGACTTTGGCTCAGGTCATGAACTGGTGGTCTGTGGGTTCCAGCCCCGTGTCGGCTCTGTGCTGACGGCTCAGAGCCTGGAGCCTGCTTCGGATTCTGTGTCTTCCTCTCTCTCTACCCCTCCCCTGCTCACGTGCTGTCTCTGTCTCTCTCTGTATCGCAAAAATAAATAAAAAATGTTTAAAAAAATGTAAAAAAAAAAAAAAAGAAAATTCAGGGATTGAAACAAAAATGTATTGTTTTTTATAAACACTTATAAAGTTAAAATTGAACTATAATAGGGGCGCCTGCGTGGCTCAGTTGGCTGAGTGTCTGACTTTGGCTCAGGTCATGATCTCGTGGTTTATGAGTTCCAGCCCCATGTCAGGCTCTGTGCTCACAGCTCTGAGCCTGGAGCCTGCTTCGGATTCTGTGTCTCCCTCTCTCTGCCCCTCCCATTGTTCACACTCTGTCTTTCTCTCTCTCAAAAATAAATAAACATTAAAAAAATTTTTTTTAATTGAAATATAATAAATGACATCTATTTAAGTATACAGCTTGATACATAGATAAGTAGATGCCTATAAAACTATCACCAAAATGAAGGAACAGAACATTTCTGTTATTTCCATGCATTTACCAATCCCCGGCTGGTTTCTACTTAGTGCAGTGCCTCCCCAGTCCCCAGACAACTGCCAATCTGCTTTTTGTCACTCTACCTCATCCTGCATTTCCTAGGATTTTATATTAATCGAATAATAAAATACGTACTTTGGGGGGGGGGTCTAGATTTTTTCGGTCAGGATAATTATTTTGAGATTTGTTAAAATGTGTATCCGTAATTCATTCCTTTACATTGCCAAGAAGTAAACTGTTGTGTTCAGATTTCACTGTGGGTTTAATCATTCACATGGATAGCTGGGTTGTATACAGTTTTTGGTTATTACAGCGAAGGTGCTATGAACATTCACATGCCATTCTTTGTAGGAACGTCTGTTCTGCCTTCTCTAGAGTAAATACTTCGGGATGGAACTCTTGGGCCATGTGACAGCTGGATGTGTCAAATGTGTTATACCATGTCACGGTCTCTCCACTAGGATACGGTGTGACAACTGTTGTTTGAAAAAGTGCATTTCTTGTAGCTACAGGACCAAACACAGATTTTCTTGCCAGCTTTCAGCCAGGAACTTCTCAGCAACTAGAGAATGTCACTAGGTCTTTGTTACATTGCCTGTTCCACAGACACTCTCCTAACATGGCCTACCTCGTCAAGACCAGCAGTAGAAGCCTTCTCATGCTTTGATCTCGGACAAATGCTGGGCACAGTCCCCTTTAAAGGCTCAACTGATTAGGTCAGGCCCACTTAGGGTAATCTCCCTATGTCTACATCAAAGTCACTTGATTTGAGACCTTAACTACATCTGCAAGATATCTCTACCTTTGTCATATAATGCATCCTAATCACAGGGGTGAAATCCGTCCTATTCTTCAGTTTCCCCAGAAAATAGAAATTCAATGTAACTAAAAGTCCTTTGAGAAGATCAATAAAATTGAAAAATCTCTAGTCAGAATGATCAGGAAGAAGAAAGAAAGATACAACATTACAAAAAGAGAGAAATGGCCTCACTGCAGAGTTAACATATAACATAATATACGTATAGTAAGGGATTTTATAAATAATAGGTCTCGCTTTTTTATCCAATCTGAGAAATTCGGGCTTTGATTTATAGTATTTAAACCAATTATATTTATTGTTTTCATTAATATGGTGAGGATTGAATCTATTATTTTCCTATTCATTTTCTACTTTTCTGTCTGTCCTTTATTCCTTTTCCCTACATTCCCTGTTTACTTTCAAATTATGATACCAATTCATCTCCTGTGTTTGGTTATTTTAGGGGTTGCTTTAGGGTTTATAATATACATCTATAACTTATGATACCATGTCTAACTTCATTAGATATTACATTATTCCACATTTAGCCTAAAAATATAACACTAGTATTTTCTCCCCTTACTTTTGTGTTATGGTTGGCATATGTTTTAATTTCACATATTTTAGAAAACCTATACTATATTGTTTTTATATATTGAATTACATTTTAAAGAGATTTAGGGGAACCTGAGTGGCTTAGTCGGTTATGCATCCAATTCTTGATTTCAGTCATAATCTCACAGTTGGTGAGGTTGAGCCCTGCATCACACTCTGCACTGACAGTGTGGAGCCTGCTTGGGGTTCTCTCCCTGTCTCTCTCTACCTTTCCCTGCTCGCTCTCTCTCTCTCTGTCTCAAAATACATAAATAAAAACTTTAAAAAATAGATTTAAATAGTGACAAAAAAATCTTTAAGAAATGTTTATTTATCTTTGAGAGAGAGAGAGAGAGAGAGAGAGAGAGAGAGAGAGAGAACGTGCAGAAAGAGGGCAGAAAGCGGGGGACAGTGGATCCAAAGTGGGCTCTGTGCTGACAGCAGAGAGCCTGATGCAGGGCTTGAACTCACAAACCATGAGATCATGACCTGCGCCAGCTGAAGTCAGACGCATCACCAACTGGGCCACCCAGGTGCCCTGACAAAAATATCTTACATATTTACTCACATTACTTATCATCTCTGGTGCTCTTTATTCATTTGCATTGATCCATACTGTTACTTACTAGCCTCTTTTTTTTTTTTTTTTGCTTGATTTCAAAGTTTCTAATGTGGGTTTGCTGGTAATTAATTCTTTGAGCTCTACATGTTTAACAAAGTCTTTAACCTTAATTTTTGAAGGATATAGTTGCTGGGTATACAGAATTCTAGGTTGTTAGATATTTTTTGTTGCTCTAAACATGCTGTCCCACTAGCCTCTCAGTTGCCTTGGCTCCCATGAGAAATCTGTGGTCAATCTTATCCAGGACTCTGACCTGTCTTTTTCTTCTTGCTACTTACAAATTCTTCATCAATGTTTTTGAACAATTTGATTATGTTCTCTCTTAATTTTCTTTGTGTCTCTTTTACTTAGGGTTTTTGTCCAGCTTTATTGAAGAATAATTGGCAAATATAATTGTATATATTTAAAGTGTATGTATCTGATGATACACATTCATTGTGGAATGATTACCAACATCAAGATAATGAACACATCCATCACCTCATTTAATTAACTCTTTTGTGAGTCCATGAATTTAAGGTGAAAACATTTAAGATCTACTCTCAGTAAATTTCAAAAAACAACACTTATTATTATAGTCATATAAATAACTATATAACTGCATAGTTATATATATATAACTATTATATATACACATATAGTTATATATAACTGTATACCTGCACATAACACCATATAGTTATATAGTTTATTATAAACTATAATAAATATGTTATTAACTATAATCACCAGGCTGGACATTATAGCTTCAAAACTTACTCATCTTATAAATGAAAATATGTACCCTTTGATCAACATCTTCCCACTTTCCCCTCCTCCTAGCCTCTTTACTCTTTGTTTTTATTATCATTATTATTAATATTATTAATTTTTATTTATTTTGAGAAAGGGAGGGGGGAGAAGGGCAGAGAGAAAGGAAGAGAGAGAGAATCCCAAACATGCTTCATGCTGTCAATGCAGAGCCCGATGTGGGGATCAATCTCATGAACTGTGAGGTCATGACCTGAGCCGAAATCAAGAGTAATACGCCTGATCAACTGAGCCTCCTACGTGCCCCATCTACACTTTGTTTCTATGAAATTTTCGTTTCCTTTTATATTCTACTTATCTGTGATAGTATACAGTATTTGTCTTTCCCCATTTGGCTTAATTTACTTAGCACAGTACCCTCCAGCCTCATCCATGTTATTGCAAATGGCAAGATTCCTTCCTTTCTGTGGCTGAATAACGTTCAGTTGTGTATGCCACATTTTCTTTATATGCTCATTCATTGACATGCTGTTTACATATGTTGGCTACTGTGAATAATACTATAATGAACATGGAAAAGCAGATACATCTTTAAGATACTGATTTCATTTCTTTTGGATAAATACCCAGGCATGGGACACTGAAACTGTATGATAGTTTTATTTTTTAATTTTTTGAAGAGCCTCATACTATTTTCCTTACTTGGGATTTATTAATTTCTTGGGTATATGAGTTTGTAGCTTATCAAATTGGTAAATTTTTCAGCCATTAATTCCTCAAATAGTTTTATGCCCCACCCCCTTCTCTTCTGCAGGCACTCCACACATTTGTATTTTAAATTCCAGGGCACCTGGGTGGCTGAGTCTGTTGAGCGTCTGGCTTAGGCTCAGGTCATGATCTCACAGTCTGTGAGTTTGAGCCCCGCATCACGCTCTGTGCTGCCTGCTTCAGATTCTATGCCTCCCTCTCTCTCTGCCCCTCTCCCACTCAGTCTCTCTCTCTCTCAAAAATAATCATTCAAAATTTTTTTTAAAAATTGTCCTACAGCTTACTGATGCTGTGTTGTTGTTGTTTTTTAATTCTCTTTCTCTGTGTATTTATTTGGGGTAGTTTCTATTGCTATGTCTTCAAGTTTGCTAATTTTTTCTTCTAGAAAGTTTAATTTGCCCACAATCTTCTCCAGTATAATTTTTCATCTTAGACACTGTACCTTTTTGTATCTTCTAATTCTTTCCTTAACTTTTTTTAACATGTGGAATACAAATGTAATAACTGTTTAATATCCCTGTGCTAATTATAACATCCCACAAGGAACGGATGAGAGTACCAATTGCTCTATATCTTTGTCAGCATTTGATGTTGTCAGAGTGTTGGATTTTGGCCATTGTGATAGGTGTGCAGTGATATCTCATTGTTGTTTTAAGGAACTGGGGTTTTCATGCAGGCAATCTAGTACTACAGCCTGTAGATTTTAGCTGCTATATTCTACTTTTCCAAGTAAAGCACAAATCCCTAACTTGTGGACTAGTTCCCATGCCCTCCTATACAAAGGGCTTTGCTCCATCCTGTCATAGAATTTTCTCCTCTTTTATTGGATCATCCCCTTCACAATCACTTTTATCTTAAAAAAAGACCCTTAGGCTCACTATCCTTTTCTTGATCTATTCTCCCCTCCATGGCAAAACTTCTCAAAATATTTCTTTGCTTGCTATCTATATTTTGGTTCTGTACTACTCTTGATGTTATGCTTCATTTTTCATCTTTCTCTGATTGTTAATATCATCAATAATTCCCATTTAGCCCTCAGCATTTGACATACTGGATTCCTCATATATTCTTGCAACACTTTTTCCACTCGGTTTCTGGGATGCCGTATTTGCTGATTGATCTCTTACTACATTTGTCCATTGCATTTACATTGCTCTTATTAATTCTTCCGATGTCCTAATTTTTAAAGGTTTGAGGTGATGGTATCCATTTCCATGGCTTTAAATACTACTTATAATCATCAGATTCACACGTATATATTTTTAACACTCCTCTCTACCTTTAGATCAGAGTCATGTATCAAACTGAACACATGACATGTCCAACTGGATATGAATCTATGTCTTGCCAAGCTCAATATTGAAATCTCCTTCCCACCCTTGTCAAAACTGGCTTTTCTCATAGTGATCCTCATTTCAATAAATGAACCACCATTCACCCTTATGTTTCTGCTAAAACACTGGGATCATCCTTTAGTCCTCTTTTGTTTTCCCCTTGCATTCAAAATCCAAGTTGAAACAAATTCTCTTGGTTTAGCTTTCAAGTTAGATCTTAAATCCAACAACTACTCACTACATCTTCTGTTGCCCTCAGATTCTCCATGCTCTCCAGCTTCTGGAGTCACCATTTACTTGGAATAAAATGAGAATTTTGCCCCAGGGTTGTCCAATGCAGTGGCCTTGACAATTCATGACTCCCTCATCTTTTGTAATGATATTGTAATAGCTTCCTTTCACATCTGCTTCTTGAGGAAGGTAAGTTGTAGAGTACAAATTGGTAACTTACACATTCTGTATCTTTTCCATTACTGAGGTTAGTTCTCCATTTGTGATCAGTGTTTCCCAAACTGCATCTCTTAATTCACGACTCCTAACAGATGCTGCTCAACGAAGGGGGGCATATCCAAAATCAGTTTAAACACGATCCCCAAATATATGCCTCCCCATGGAGATTCACAAGGTAGTTGGGCAGTTGAAAAGGCCTGCAGGAAGGAAACATATTTAGGTACTTTTCCCTTAATCTTATTCCTGATAGAACATTCTTCCTCATCTTATTGGGTAAGGAGTAATGTTTACACCTTCCACCTCACCTGTTCTTTTAAGACCCACCCGAGTTTCACTATATACAAGGGGAATCCATTGAAGTGAACACATTGACCCGGATCTTCATCATCATATTTGTTTCCCACCCCTGGACCTTAGAGTCTCAGATACATAAAATCAGACTTACACTAGGAGTATGAATATTGTATCTGAAAATTAGGAAATAGGCTCCAGGATGGCTTTTTCTACATCCTGACTGATGAATCACTAAGAAAAACAGTGGATCTTTTATGATTCCTGTTTCTGTTTGTTAATCCTACCTGAGCCAAATTTTCCGAAGTGGTGGTTATGGGGAAGGGGAGACAATATTCTGTCTCAGTCTCAGCTCGTTCATTGGCCTCCACGACAGGTAAATCAAGTTAGGCTAGCACAGGTAGGGCTCACATGTCTCAAAGAATGAGAAGGAGGTAGGAATCCCATCGGCTTCCAGTTTAAATTGTATCCTCTAACATGTTTGTCTAAAACCCTAAACTCTGAGTTTGTTTCATGCTGCTAGCCATTCATTTCTAAATTCCGTTATTTCTAAATTTCTGTCACTCCTATAAATGTGTTCTCTAAGAGGTAAACTGTGATGAGAAGTGACTCTTAGGGATGAGAAGAATCTCAAGCATTTCGGTATAATGAGTAAGGGGAGGGAGACCAGAACATGAACGTAGTATTTAGGCAGTATTACCAAAAACAGAGGTTTGCAACATTTATGCTAACTCTGATTTCAAATATCTCTCGGTCCTTAGGAACTAGAAACATTTGCGTAGCATCTGATTGCAAATATCTCTCAGTCCTTAGGAACTAGAAATATTTGCATAGCATCTTAGGGGAGAAGAGAGAGAACATGATAAATTTTACATGCCCCACAAAATTATCATTTGCAAAAAAGAACTTCCTTTATCTAAATAAGATGCAAACAGGATAAATTCCTGTACAAATATATTTAGAAAGTTGCTGCACTTATTAGATCACTAAAATGGAAATTTTCCTTCAAGTGTGGAAAAATATAGTTAATCAAATTTTTGTTTGAAAATGTTCAACTATGCCTTAAAACCTTATGTTTTCTTCTTCCCCAAGACCTTGAGACTTCTCACCATTTAAAATTTTTCTTTTCTTTTCTGCTCTGGAGAAAGAGATTTAGTTATTTGCAGTATATCACAAGTGAACCTAGAAGTATAAATCATTTGCCATTTAAAATACCTGTCCTTTTCTATACCAATTAATTTAAATTATCCCCATTCCTCCTGTTACATTAGTTATAGTAGCTTTGTAGAGATTTTTGTTGAATCAAGTAATCTCATTCTTATGTAATTTTCTCAGACTTTTTAAGAAAATCATCTTACTCCGCTTTCAGACATCCTGCGACTCTGCAATAAGGCACTCATTGCCAGCCAGGTCTGTATTCCTTATTCATTCACTGTATAACTTCTAGTTAACCATTTAAATCTATTTGTCTCAATTGATTTATCAATAAAATCGTGATACTATTCTCCCATAATCCCATGCTTATGGGATATTTAGTAGAATCGGTTGCCTGGGGGGAAAATCTATGAAACACTGAAAACAGCTGTTTCTTTTTCACCTTCCCCCAACAAGGTAAATGCTACATTAAAAAAAAGTTAACTTTTCTCCTGATTGTTCCTCTACCCACTCATCCTATCTTTATATAAGCCTCCTCTTTTGATGCAATGCTACCAAAATACAACATCAACAAAACTTTTTATAATTGGTTTCTTTCTTCTATAGCAATAATTCAGCTGCTAAGAATTGAAAGAATAGTAGTTTGCATGCCATTAAACCAAAAATAGAGGAGCTGGATACTTAATTTTAGGTGTCTTAGTTCTGGTGACTATCCCTGAGAATTGTGTAGTACGTACATTTTAATGGAATAGTTCACAAGTCAGCAAAGGAACATTAAAAGAGGAGTTTCGCTAAAATATTTTAGACATTTTTTTTGTAATGTAGTCTAAGCACATCATACCTCAGATGACTCAAGCATTACTGGAACATTAGGCTTCCCTGAGAAACTTGTTCCCATTCAAGTCAAACAAGGAGCGACCTCACTCCACCTTATTTACAATGCCTGGTGGGACATTTTAAACTTCTATTGTTGATGGAGTCTCCACTAGGAGCCATTTGCCTGAGGAAGTTATTTATTGCCTGGAGGTCAAAGGCCCTCAGGGCACTTGACCAAGAAAACAGCCATGTTCTCTCTGCCTCTGTTTCTCTCTTTTTAGGACATAAAAATCCGAATTTTAATAATCAAGTAACAATATCAGCTATATGACTATGATTTATTTCCTATTACCCTCAATATTTTGCATTTCCCTTTAACAAAAGAACTGCTTGGTTATTTTTTTCTGTTAAATTGGAAGATTTAACATTAAAGATTTAATGCTAGGGGCGCCTGGGTGGCACAGTCGTTTAAGCGTCCGACTTCGGCTCAGGTCATGATCTCGCAGTCCGTGAGTTCGAGCCCCGCGTCGGGCTCTGTGCTGACAGCTCAGAGCCTGGAGCCTGTTTCGGATTCTGTGTCTCCCTCTCTCTCTGACCCTCCCCTGTTCATGCTCTGTCTCTCTCTGTCTCAAAAATAAATAAACATTAAAAAAAAAGATTTAATGCTAAAGATCTAGAATGGAATATAGAATTTTAGTTTGAGATCTGGAACCCCTTCACAAAAGGGAAATTTTACTTATCTTACTAATTATGGCTAGTGCACATAGGAATGTGAAAAATGGGTGACTGGGAAAGTTTTAATCTAATTAGAACTGAATTTGCAAAATATCAACACTAAAAGAATACATAAGGAGAAAGAAGAAGTAGAAAATGATGAAGCAACTTCATGAACCTCTTGGCTGCTACACATCTTGAGATAAATAAATTATTTATTAATACTGCATTAGCCATACTCGGCAAAATGTTCAACATTTAGAAGACATTTTCTAGGGGAAAAAAGGGAATACTGTCACTGTTGAAATGATTAACGATGTTGTTTTGTAGCTATTAATAAGAATAGCGATTTTGATATATAACTTCAACGTTATATATTAGAACATCTGCAGATATATGGTACGTGATCACTGCAGAGATTACACAGAACATACTCTACTTGTTAGTATACACATGTGATTTTTGTTTAGCTCATGTATATTTTCCACACATCTAAAATATGTAAAATCTTCTCAAGCCGAAAAAAAATCAAATAAAATATGTAAAATCTATGGCTTTTTCATCGTAAAATGTAAAGCAAAACTAAGTTATGGCTATTCAGTTTGAAGTTAATAATCTTGAATGAAAATTTACTTTAAAATATTTTGCATTTTGACTTACACGTTAGCTGTACTGTAGCAGGAAAAACAATAACCACAAATGAATAAGACAAAATGAGGGGCCGAAAAAACTCTAACACAAGAGAACTGAGCTCAGATGGCTAAGCCTGTCAGAGGGATCAAAAGCAGAACTGGGGAGGGGCACCTGGGTGACTCAGTCAGTATCCGACTTCAGTTAGGGTCATGATCTCACAGTTCATGAGTTCAAGTCCCACATCAGGCTCTGTGCTGACAGTTCAGAGCCTAGAGCCTTCCTGGGATTCTGTGTCTCCCTCTCTCTGCTCCTCCTCCACCCACTCTCTTTCTCTTTCTCAAAAATAAACATTAATTTAAAAAAAAAAAAAAGGAGAACTGGGGACACACCTGTGTAAGAATAAAATCACGACGAAAGAGAACAAGTTCAAGGAAGAGTGACTGGGAAAGCAAAAGAGGAAACTTAGAATCACTGGCGGTTGGCTTCAAGAAGGTGTAGACGGTCATGTTCCCATGACACGTGCTCATGTGGTGCTCACTATTCTTGTTTCTACAGATTATTTTTTTTTTAACATTTATTTATTTTTTGAGACATATAGCATGAGTGGGGGTGGGGTAGAGAGAGAGGGAGACACAGAATCTGAAGCAGGCTCCAGGCTTTGAGCTGTCAGCACAGGTCCTGACATGCGGCTCGAACCCACAGACCGGAGATCATGACCTGAGCGGAACGCAGATGCCCAACTGACTGAACCACACAGGTGACCCTACTTCTACTGATTTTAAACACCTCTACTGATTTTAAAATGTGGTAAAAGCAGCACATTATAATAATTAGAGTAAGAAGCTAGATTAAGAGCTCTCATTAATAAGTGGGTTTTTTTACCATCAATCAATAAATGGACACTTACTACTCTATCCAAAATAACCCTTTTTTCCTCAAGTGCACATGCAGCATTCACCAAGATGACCATACCCTACGTGATAAAGTAAATATGAACAAATTTAAAAGAAATGAAATCATACAACTTATGTCCTCTGACTATGATATATTGGTTTCTAGCTTAGAAATCAGTAACAGAGGGGCACTAGGTGACTCAGTTGGTTAAGCATCTGATTCTTGATATTAGCTTAGGTCATGATCTCACAACTGTGAGAAGGAGCCCTGTGTGTAGGCTCCACACTACTTGGGATGCTCTCTCTCTGTCTGCCCTGCCCCAGCAGGTACGAGCATGCACTCTCAAAATAAATAAATAAATAAATAAATAAGTAAATAAATACATACATAAATACATAAATACATAAATAAACAAACAAGTAAACTTAAAAAAATAGAAACCAATAACAGAAATACTTAGAAATTAAATTACATACTCCTAATAATAATACATGGGTAAAGGAGGGCATTTCAAGAGAAATTAGAAAATATTTTAAAATGAACAAAAATGAATATCAAAACTATGGAATGCAGGCCTGAAATCAATAATCTAAGTTTCCAGTTTATGAAATTAGAAAAAAGAACAAAATAAACTTGGAACAAGCAGAACTATGGAAATAATAAAGAACAGAAATCAATGAAGTAGAAAAGGGAAGAACAATAGAGAAAATAAAAAAAAAACACAAGGTAGGTAATTCTTTAAAAATACTTTAAAAATTGATAAACCTCTAGCCAGACTAACAAAGAAATAAAGAGAAAAGACAAATTATCAGCATGAAGAATGAAAAGGTGGTATCTCTACAGACCCTACAGATAACAAAGATAATAAACACTATATAAGTAACTCTACATGCATAACTTTGACAATATGGAGGTATTCTTCAAAAATCACAAACTCTAAAACTCACCTGATATGAAATAGAGATTTTGAATAATGCTTTAGCTATTGAAAGGATTGAAATCATTGTTAAATCCTTCTGAAAAAGAAAGCTCCACGTCCAGATGGTTTTACTGGTGAATTGTACCAAGCACTTAAAAAAGAAATAACACCAATTCCGACATCTCTTTCAGGAAATAGAAGGGGAGAAAATATTTTACAACTCTTCCTTAACTTCCTTAACTTAATAAAGGATTTCCATAATGATAAAAATCCTATAGCTAACATCATAATTAATGGTAAGACTGAACATTTTCTAAGATCCGGAACAAAGCCAAGAATGTCTACTTTCCTCACTCATATTCATCACCATACTGGAAGTTCTAGCCAGTGTAATAAAATAACAAATCAAAGGCATTCAGATCAGAAAGGAAGAAATAAAACTATTTCTATTGCAGATGACATGACTGTCTACATGTAGATTGCCAAGGAATCTACAAAAATGCTCCTATCAAGGTCACACGATACAAGGTCAACTCACAAAAATCAATTGTATTTCTATATAGTACCAACAATGAACAATTGGAAAGCAACATTAAAATATATATATTTTCACAATGGCATCAGTTAAATGAAATACTTAAGTATAAGTATCTCATCATTCCTCACCTGCAGGTGGGGGCCATTATCCCCATTTTATACAGGAGGAAACTAAGGCAGAAAGTGAGTGACTCACCTTAGATTACTCAGATGAAAAGTAGCCACTTGGAAGTCAGCCTGAGCCCACTTAATTTCAAAACTTCCTCTTAGGCTCTTATACAGAGTGATGCTAAGAAATATAGTCTGTTCGCTGTTTCATAACCTGTGTTGAACCCTAAGTAACGTGAAGTTAAATAAGAGAGAGGCCTTTTGGAAAACAGACTACCTACTTTTTAAAAATGCAGTTGTTTAATTTTCCTGACACTGATTAGAGCAATCCACTATTTGGATGTGAGAGCGCTGCAGTGCTCTGTGACCTGCACTGATGGTTTCATTTTCTTGCACATATTTGGCAATATATACACATAAGCCAGGGACTTGAGTTCCCAACTTTTATTACCATTCAAAAAATATACAAAAGACCATATGTGGTTGAAGAAGTTTTCTGATATATTGGAAAGATAAATTTTAACTGACCAAGTCCTCAAAAATCTTATTTAGTGTTCAGTCAGAATGACTGATACACCTACCTTCTTCTTACCTAGTTCTCTGTCTTCTCAGGACAAATTTAAGGCAATAATCTACAACTGCATAAGATGTAGCAGGGTTCTACTGCCTGGCATTTGAAAATGCCTGTGATGTCTGTCTATATGTTTTCTAAATATGAAATACAATAAAGCGACTGAAAGTGATAGAAGTCAGAGTTCTCCAGAAAAGCAGAATTAAGGAATTGGCTCACATGATTGTGAGGTCATGGCAAAACCGAACAGTGGGGCAGGATAGTAACATGGAAACTCAGGCAAGAGTTAATGTTGCAATATTGAGGCAGAGTTTTGTCTACTCCAGGAAAGTTGTTTTTGTTCCCAAGGCTTTCAACTGATTGAAGGAGGCCCACCCGAATTATGTAGTCACTTCCCTTACTAAAGTCATCTGAACTGTAGATATTTAGCCCATGGACAAAATGCCTTCATAGCAAAACCTAGATTTGTGTCTTTCAAATCGCTGAATATTGTAGCCTATCCAAGGTGACACCTGAAACTAACCATCACACAGATAAAGCACAGTATTTCTCGAAGTGCATGTTAAGATATTCCTAGAAGTATATAAGGAAACTGTTCAGAGGTTGGTGAGTCACCATGTCAAACAACTGACAGCTATCAATGACAACTTTTGGGGGGGGTAAAATATTTTTCCTAATACATGGATAAGCTCTACTTTCTTCTTTTACATTGTTTTATCCTCACACCCATTTGACTTCCATTCTCTTTTCATACCAAGCCTATATCCTCATAAAGAGTCATGCAGCTAACGTCTATTTTCTAGAGTGATACAGTAAGATTTTCCTGCCTCTGTACAGGAAAATACAGGAAAACTAAGATGATAGTTGATGACACCCTCTCTGTGAAATGAAATTGCCACTGTCCAATGTTCACTGTATTAGAACTTGTTAATATTTCTCTAATTATGGTAGGACTATTTGTTCAAGTCAATGTTGTTTAAAGAGAGAGAGAGAGATCTTTTAACATTGAAAAATAGTCTTCAATGAAAATCTCATGTATCAAATGTAATATTCCATCTCCTTTATGAGGAGAGAGAAGAAGCCCACAAGCTCCATTTCTTTTTTGTTTGTTTTTTTTTTGGGGGGGGGAAGGGGTGCAAATGAGCAAGATGAGAGAGAGAGAGAGAGAGAGAAGCAGGTTCAGCTGGGTCTCGATTTTTATACAAGGCAGGGCTCGAGCCCACTGGAAGAGGGGGCTCATGCTCGATGTGGGACTCGAACTCAGAAACTGTAAGATCATGACCTGACCCGAAGCCAGATGCCTGACGGCTGAGCCACCCTGGCACCTGCCCCATTTTTTAAAAGTGTGAATTCTTCCATACTGTTTTTCTGTTGCTCAACTTGAAGTGTTAATTGCCCAAACACTGATACTGCTGACATGATGGCCATATGCCACAGGACCTCTGGAAATAAAGAGTTCTCAGCAAATACTTTATTGCCTTCCCGTTTTTCTTTATATACTTTTAACCTGAATTTTGCACTTATGTAAAGAGCACTAACTCCATTGATGAAGCAAATATTGCTACCTGCTATTATTGCTTCATTATGTGTCTTTAAGGAAGTGATCCAGGCTTAGTGAAAAGCGTTTAGAGTCTCAAGAGACTAACGCAATAGCCAAGAAACTCTTGGCAAATTGTAAATCTTAAATGCAGAATGATAAATTGGTCCCTTCTTCACTTTGAACTGATGGATGGGAATAACGTGTCCTTATAGTTACTTACTCCAGTGCAATGCTAAATAGTTCTCTCACTGACCTTGGTTTAGATGTTTTCCAAATATGTGCCCTTTAGCCCCTCCTCTTGATCCATTTTTTTTAGTCAAACAGACAGTTGGAATATTTAGGCTTTTCTTCTAAATGTTTTCGTCCACTGTCTAACTTTTTACTGTTTGTTGTTATTGGTTGTTGGGGTTTTTTTGTGTGTTATTTCCAGCATTCTCGGGGTCCTAGTGGCCTTCCAGTACGTGTTGGGCACAATCTCCCATCTCCCATACAGCCTCTCAGTGCCCACTAAGATAAGGCAATCCGAAATTGTCCTCAGCATCCACAGCTAACCACCCTGAATGTGCCTCATCTCGTATGCTCTTAGAAGCTAAGCAGGGCTGGGCCTGGTTAGTATTTGGATGGGAGGAATTGTCCTTGGCACAGCCTGATTAAAAACTTGTAATATTGTGATGTGATCATTCCAAAATTAATTATTGCAGTTTGCTTATTATATCTTATAGATTTGAACTAGAATTATTCTTCTTCAATGATGTCATCACACTTTCACTGGGGGGTGGATAAAGAAGGAGATGAATTGTCTAACGTGCATGTAGTTTTGCAGAGGATATTTCTCTGGGGAGGGAAAAGGAAAACAGAATTTATAGTACATGTACTTTGCGTTGGGCACTATAAATTAATATTCCTTGCTTTCTTACTCTGCACATCAACTCTCATAGCTGGTTTACATGCCCAAAATCCCTTATATAAAATCCTCAGGCTAAATAGGTCTCAGAATTGAGAAATCTCCAAGTGTTAGTATCTGAGGACTCTCCCCTCCATCAATAACATGAATTCCTCAGTGAAATGCATGAACACCTCTACAGAGTGGGATAAATCAAGGCTGTAAATAACCTCGTGTCACTTCTGGTCAACTTTGCTGACAACGGGTTCAAGGTTTCGCTGCCAAATAAGAAAAAAAAAATTTGTTTGTGATGGTCTTGGGTTTCAGAATTGTAAGTAAAGGATAGTACACGTGTATTAACCCAATTTCAGAAGAAAGAACTGGGCATCTGCAGTGATTAATACAAACCAGACATACGCAATTTAAACCAACACCTGTCGTGTGCAAGAACCATTTTTTGCTGCTGTTGTTGAAACCACATTAAGGATTTATGCATATGCATTCTTTAGGATTAATTGGAGAATTCAGTTATCCAAGGGACCTTAAAAACAAAAGCTTTATGGGGCGCCTGGGTGGCTCAGTCGGTTGAGTGTCTGACTTCGGTTTGGGTCATGATCTCGCAGTCCGTGAGTTTGAGCCCCGCATCGGGCTCTGTGCTGAGCATCGGCTCAGAGCCTGGAGCCTGCTTCAGATTTTGTGTGTGTCTCTTTCTCTGCTTCTCTGCTTATGCTCTGTCTCTCTCTCAAAATAATAAATATTTTTAAAAAAAGCTTTAAAGGTTATTATTGAATCAGTACTTTTAATACTTTTGAACAGTTTTCCATTGTGATCACCAATCACACTATCATAGGGGAGGTTATTTTTCCATCTTTTTTAGTTTATTTATATTCATTTTTTTAAGTTTATGTGCTTTCCTTAGCATATAACTTCAAATTAGCTCAAGTGGCTATCAAGGGATCGCTTTGACACAAAAAGTTTGATGCTAGGTTAGACCTGAAGGACCCAGGAGGCTATGATTTTCATGGCCATCCATGTGGGCTCTTAAATAATTCTGGTCTATGTTCACATCTATTCCCGTCCTACAAAGGCCTCACCTTGTCAAGCTTACAAGCGTGTGTAGGCTATTAACAACTGGATGCCACGGGCATGATGACAGTGCAGTTTTGCCTGGGCAAGAAAAGCTGGCAAAAGCAGTGCAAATACTCTGTGATGCTATTCAGCCAGAACTTTGACTAGGGTTTTTAGAAAAACATGATGTTATCCTGAATACCAGATGCTGCGTGCTAAAACTTTTGGACCAAGTAATCCTTTATTGGAAAGCCAAATATAGTCCCCATGTGTTGCAATCAGCCAGAATTTTCTACACTTACCATTCTACCCTTAGGTGAACTTCCCCTGATTATACCACAAACAAAGAAACAGAGAATAATTCTAGTGGAATGCTTTAAACTGGAAACAAGTGACATTATTATTACTGTAGTCAATGAAACCTTACGTACAATTCATGCCATAAGTTCAAAGTAATGGTCCTTTAAAAATCACTGAAATTTTTACTTGGTTGGCTTTCGCATTAAGTAAGAAGACGTACAGCAAGATAATTCTTCTTAGAAAAATTTTCCACTACAGGCAAATCAATTAAAGATTTGGTGAGCACATTTTTATTACCTCCAGAAAATTGAAATGGCTATTAATATTATAATAATTGTAATAACTATTTTTAATGAGCCATATTTAGGTCTTTACCAACAAATTTTGGTCACTCAAACAATAAAGCTGTTAGGAATGTAGTATTGTGACCAATATTCAGAAAGGTAGTGTCATTATGCATTTTAAAAGATGTTAAGTATATGGTACCTATTTTCCCTTTCTTTTTTTGCTAGAAAGTTACAATTGGAAACTGTGCAAAGGTAACCTAATACTGACTTTATCTAAGAGAATTATTATACCCTCCCAAAAATGTAGTCAATAATTTAGATTCTACTTTTGATTTCTTTTGAGCCATTTATAATATACTTATCACGTTGGCCTAAAATTACAACACCTTGGTATATTTAGCATAAAAATTCTCACTATGGGTTAGAAAGAAAAACAAATAATCCTCTACTTATACTAACGAATCAAACTTCTAAATGATATCATTCCTGGGTCCAGTGTAATTTTTTTAATGTGCCAGCAAAATTACATTAGTCACAAATCACTAGGAGCATTCGTGCATAAACAATGTAATAATATCCCTACTACTCTTAGCAAAATTTCCCTTTGACTCCTCTTCTAATAACTGGAAAAACTTCTATCTCTAGGGATTTTAAACAATGCCTAATATTCTCCAAAATATCTTTCAGTATCTCTAACATAATGTATTCATGGCCATTTAAGGACACTTAAATAATACTTACGTCTATTCTCTAGGTAATAATAATTCCATTTATAATACCAAAAAATTAGTATTTACAGAGAAACTATTTCATTAGTTTCTGGATACATATACCCTTCACACCATTCACACTGATTGCTGAGATAGAAAAAACATTATACTGCCCATTATGATAGCCACTCAGGCATACGAAATGAAATATGCCCAGAAAAGACACACAAGTTAGAAAATGACAACTTGGTTTCCCCCCGACTCTGGCTGAAGATAAAATGAAGAGAACTGAATCAAATAAAAACCGATTAACCATCCTAGCATTTCATTTCAATTTAAGCATGACATATAACAATTGGCCAGCCAAGAAAAGAGCGACGAGAGAGGGACATACAGTAAAATATTTTCAAAGTGGTTTGAGATAAAGACTTGTTGCTGTTTATTCAATTGTATCCTTAAGAACAAGAACAAATTAGAAAGATAAAAGAATAGATGGGGGATGATAGGGCATGAAGAATGGAGGAGTTAGCTCCTTATTAATATTGTTCCATTGGTTTGTGACATGTTTACACACGTTCTTCTGAAGTATGTGCAAATTCATAAAATGATTTTGCGCTTTATTTTTGTTCTGATTCATTATTTGCTGAAACAGTAATTTTAAAACTTCAAATATCAAAGGTCTAAGACTAGACTATAGGAGCAGATAAGCACCATGCATTAGCACTGGCAGAATGGCAGTGTATTACCAAGAGAAATACTCTGGGTCACAGAACCAATACAATACGTGGAAAGAGGTCTACATAAGAGGAGGTTATTTCAGAAATCTGCTCACACAGCTATAGAAGCTGAGAAGTCCCACCATCTGCTGTCTGCAGCTGGAGAACCAGGAAAGCCACTGCTATCATTCAGTCTAAGTCTGAAGGTCAGAGAACCAGGCATTTTTCTGTGCAAGGGCAGGAGGAGAAGGACTGCCCAGATCAAGAAAAGAAAATGTGCCCACCCTCTACCTTTTCATTGTACTGGGGTCCTCAACAGATTGGACAATGTCTACCCACACTGGTGAGGGAAGATCTTCTTTACTTAGCCTTCTGATTCAAATGCTAGTATCTTCTGGAAACATCCTCTCAGACACACCCAGAAATAATGTTTTACCAGCTGCTTGGCCCAGTCAAGTTGACACATAAAATTAGTTGTCACAAATCATAAGAAAAAAAATCGGCTGGAAACTTCTCTATTTGAAAGACTTGTTGATTGGGGCACCTGGGTGGCACAGTCAGTTAAGCATGCGACTTCGGCTCAGGTCGTGATCTTGCAGTTCGTGAGTTCAAGCCCTGCATGAGGCTCTGTGCTGACAGCTCAGAGCTGGGAGCCTGCTTCAGATTCCATGTCTCCCTCTCTCTTTGCCCCTCTCCTGTTCTCTCTCTCTCTCTCTTTCTCAACAATGAATATTAATAAAAAGTTTTTTTTTTTAAAAAAAAGAATGCATACTGTTGACTGCATTGAAAAAAAAAAAAGGAAACACTTGATTATTGTAGAGAAGATAGTTGGAGAAACTCCAGCATACTATTTGGGTATTTCCGCCTTGGTAAATTTACACAGATCCAGTATCTTGTCCTCAGGTCTGCAGGGTAAGAACTTCATTACTTGAATTACTTTGGTTTAACAAAAGGTGATTAAGCCTGGGAAAACCTACTGACACCATTCAAACAATCTTACTCAAAAGAAATAGAACATATAGAGGCCAGAAGGTCAATCTATTAATTTTCCAAAGGAAATTACAGAGACAATAGGTCTACTTGACCAATTATGTATCAGAATATCTTCTTTAATCAATGTTTCTCTACAGCCCTCAATTAATTTATCCAATTTCTCTGTCATCATCAACTTACTTATGGTTGGACAACATATTTTACTTCTTTATCAGTGGCTGAAATCCCTTGAATCAAACAGTTTTGTTCATAGGATTCACCAGACCCAAATTACTCTTTTAAGCTTGACTGACTCCACCGCCTGGGGCATATGTTTCTTGAATAAGATGTCTGACACAGTAGTCCATGTTTAATTTAAATGATTTCTATCTTGGGCCTTCTCCTGCAGTTTAATTCAAATGAATTAAATATATGTTTGCTGCAACTCCACTGTGCACAGCAAATGAATATGATCTGGTGTGTCCTTCTTGAATGTGACAGAGTGGAAAGAACAACGAGCTTTGAATCAGAAGCACTGAATTTCTAGGCTGTTTCTGCCCCTCGGTGTCTGTCAGATATGGAGCAATTAACTTACCTTCTAAGTTTGTTTCTTCAGGTATGCACTGGTGGTCCCAAATGATATATCCTGCAGATTTGTTTTAAGGATTGAGTCATGAGACAATTGTATACGAATGGTTTCTAAAATATAGTTTCTGTGTCAATGAAAGATACTATAATAAAAGACACAGGAAGACCTTGATCTGAACACCTATGTTAGGGATTTCTGGCCATCTCCCAGAGTCAGCTTTTTCTCAGTGCCCTGAACCCCTCCTGGAAATGGTAACAGGAGACAGAATCTGCCAATCAGATAATATACAGCCAGTGCTCCTCAGTGAGAAGTCATTTCATCAAAACATAAGACCAGGAAATTAGAGGTTCTCTCCTAAAAATAAAATAGGGAAATAGGGAATAATTTCAATTTCTGTAATAATAAATTATAAGCCCTGTAATAGTTTCTACGGCTGCCATTAAAGAAAACCACAGGCCAGGTGGCTTAAAAAACAGAAGGGTGTTTTCTCACAGTTCTGGAGGCTGAAAGTCCAAGACCAAGGTGATAGCAGGTTCAGTCTCTCTTGAGGCCTCTCTCTTTATCTTACAGATGGCCATCTTCTCGCTTTGTCCTCACCTGACCCTTTTTTGGTGCATGTGCAACTCTGGTGTCTCTGCCTCTCTCAGAAGGACATCTGTCATAATGGATTAGACCAGTTCATTTAAATGTAATTATCTCTATAAAGGCCCTACCTTCAAATACGGTCACATTGGGAATTAGACCCTCAACATATAAATTGGTGGGGGGGGGCACAATTCCATCCATAACAAGGACCTGTATACCAACACAGTGGCAATGGGAACAAAGGGAAGTAATATTTGAAAGAAATTTTTGAGATAGAATTAACAACATTAGATGATCAAGTGAATTTAGGAAGTGGGAAGAATGAAAAAGAATTAAGGCTACCTTGGCATTTGGCATATATTCATCCTTGTATGAACATGAAAGACACAGCCCCTAGTGTAAAACTGTAGTCCTTCAGAACGTGTATGAACTTAAGCGACCATTGAGTTAATAGAGCCTGCTATATACATAGGATCTTATATATATGAACCCAATGGTAACCACAAATCAAAAACCTATACTAGATACACAAAAAAATAAAGAGAAAAGAATCTAAGCATCGCACTAAAGAAAGCCATCAAACCACAGGAGATGAGAGCAAGAAAAGAAGACAGGAACAGACAAGAACTGCAAAAACAACCAGAAAACGATGAGCAGAATGGCAACAAGTACACACCTCTCAATAATTACTTTAAATGTAAATGTCTAAATGCTCCAATCAAAAGACTGAATGGATAAAAAACAAAACTCACCTATAAGCTGTCTATAAGAGACTCACTTCAGACTTAAAGACATACATCGGAAGTGAAAGGATAGAAAAAGATATTCCATGCAAATGGAAGAAAAAAAAAACACAGTAGCTAACTTAAAATAGACAAAACAGATTTTAAAACAAAGACTGTACCAAGAAAGTAAGAAGGGTGTCACATAATGATAAAGGGATCAATCCAACAAGACAATATAGAAATGGTAAATATCTATGCACCCAACACTGAAGCACCTAAATGCATAAAGCAAATATTAACAGACATAAAGGGAAAAATTGACCATAAAACAGTAATAGTAGAAGACTTTAACACCCACTTACATCAACAGATAGATCATCCTGGCAGATAATCAACAAGGAAGCAATGGCTTTGAATGACACATTTGACAAGATGGACTTATATATATATATATTTATATATATATAAAACACTCTAAAACAGCAGAATACACATTCTTTTCAAGTGCACATGAAACATTCTTCAGGATAGATTCCACAAAATAGGCCAAAAAAGGCCACAAAAAAGTCTCAATAAACTTACAAGACTGAAATCATATCAAACAACTTTTCTGACCACAAAGGTATGAAACTAGAAATCAGATACAAAAAAAAAAAAAAAAAAAAAAACACCAGGAAAAGGCAAACACATGGAGGCTAAACAACATGCTACTAAACAACAAATGGGTCAATGAAGAAATCAAAAAGGAAGTAAAAAATAATTGGAGACAAATGAAAAGGAAAACACAAACTCCAAAACCTTTAGGATACAGCAAGAAAAATTTCAAATAAACAATCTAACTTTACACAGAAAAGAAATAGAAAAAGAAGAAAGTTCGTAGAAGAAAGGAAGAAATAATAAAGATTAGAACAAAAATAAATAAAATAGAGACTAAAAAAAAATAGAAAAGATCAAAATGAAATCAAGACCTGGTTCTTTGAAAAGATAAGCAAAATTGACAAAACTAGACAGACTCATAAAAAAAGAGAGAGAACACTCATAGAACAAAATCAGAAATGAATAAGGAGAAGTAACAACTGACACCACAGAAATACAAATGATTATAAGAGAGTATTATGAAAAATTGTATGCCAACAAACTGGACAATCTAGAAGAAATGGATAAATTCCTTGAAGCATACAATCTTCCAAAACTGAATCAGGAAGAAAAGGAAAATTCCAACAGACTGATTATTAGTAATGAAATTGAATCAGTAATTTAAAAACTACCAACAAACAAAAGTACAGGATGAGATGGGTTCACAGGTGAACTCTATGAAACATTTAAAGAAACATTTAAAGAAGGGATAATATCTATTTTCTCAAACTATTTCAAAAGGCAGAAGAGGGAGGAAAACTTCCAAATACATTCTATGAGGCCAGTATTATACCCTGAAACCCAAAACTAGACAAGGATGCTACAAAAAGGAAAACAAGTCCTGTGTACAGGACCTGATATACACAGATGCAAAAATCCTCAATGAAATAATACCAAAATGAAGTCAACAATATATTTAAAGAATCATTCAACATGGTCAAGGTGGATTTAATCCAGAGATGCAAAGGTAAGTCAATATTCACAAATCAATGTGATACATCACATTAACAAGGAAAGGATGAAAACCACATGATCATCTCAGTGGATGCAGAAAAAGCACCTGACAAAGTACAACATCCATTCGTGATAAAAACTCAACAAAGTGTATTTAGAGAGAACATAACTCAATAATAAAGACCATATATGAAAGACCCACAGCTAACATTATACTCAATGCAGAAAAACTAAAAGTGTTTCCTCTAAGTCCAGGAGTAAGGCAAAGTTGTCCACTCTCACCACTTTCATTCAACACAGTACTAAAAGTCTTAGCCATGGCAATTAAACAAAAGAAATAAAAGGCATCCAAATTGGTAAAGAAGAAGTTAAACTGTCACTATTTGCAGATGATGTGATACAATAAACAGAAAATACTAAAGACGCTACCAAAAACTATTAGAATTAATAAATGAATTCAGTGAAGTTTTAAGATACAAGAATAATATATGGAAATCTATTGAATTTCTGTATCCTAAAAATGAAGGGCAGACACAGAATTAAAGAAAAAAAAATCCCAATAATAGCTGCACTAAAAAGAATTAAAACAATTTGGAATAAATTCAACCAAGGAAGAGAAAGACCTATACTCCAAAAACTAGAAGACATTAATGAAAGACGCTGAAGATGACACAAATGGATATACCATGCTCATGGATTGGAAGAATTAATATTGTTAAATACCGTCCACACTACTCAAAGCATTCTACAAATTTAATGTAATCTCTATCAAAATACTAACAGCATTCTTCACAGAACCAGAACAAATGATACTAAAATTTGCATGGAAGCATAAAAGGCCTCAAAAAGCCAAAACAATCTTGAGAAAAAAGAACAAAGCTGGAGGTATTACAATCACAGATTTCAAGATATACTATAAAGCAACAGTAATCAAAACATTATGTTTTGTAATCAAAAGTGGCACAAAATAGGCATATAGACCAATGGAACAAGTTAAAAATCCCAGAAATAAACCTATGCTTATATGGCCAAATAATATATGACAAAGGGAGGAAGAATATACAATGAGGAAAAGAGTTCAACAAGTGATGTTGGGAAAAGTGGACAGCTGCATGCAAAAGAATGAAACTGGACCACTTTCTCACACCATCTACAAAAGTAAACTCAAAATGGATTAAAAACCTAAATGTAAGACTGAAACCATAAAAATCCAAACAAACAAACAAAACAAAACAAAAAAAACACAAAAACAAACAAACAAAAATAGACAGTAATCTCTCTAAGACATCAGCCTTAGCAACATATTTATGCCGATGTCCCTCAGGCAAGGGAAGCCAATGAAAAAAAAACTATCGGGCTACACCAAAATAAAAAGTTTCTACACATCAAAGGAAACAATCAACACAAAAAGGCTACCTACTAAATGGGAGAAGATATTTGCAAATGATATATCTGATAAGAGATTAATATCAAAAATATATAAATAATTCACACAACACAATACCAAAAAAACAGAAACAGAAACAAAAACAAAAAACAATTGGCAGAGGGTCTGAACAGACATTTTTCCAAAAGAGATATACAAATGGCCAACAGACACATGAAAAGAGGCTCAATATTACTCATCATCAGAAAATGAAAATTAAAACCACAATGAGATATCACGTCACACCAGTCAGAATGGACAGTACCAAAAAGACAGGAAACAAGTGATGGCAGTGATGTGGAGAAAAGGGAACCCTCATGCACTGTTGGTGGGAATGAGAATTGGTGCAATTACCATGCAAAACAGTATGGAGGTTTCTCAAAATATGAAAAATAGAAATTCCGTATGATCCAGTAATTCCACTACCGGGTATTTACCCAAAGAAACACTAATTCAAAAAGATACATGCACCCCTATATTTATAGCAGCATTATTTATAACAGCCAAAATATGGAAGCAACCCAAGTGTCCATCAATGGATGAATGGATAAAGATGTTGTGCGTATGCGCGCACACACACACACACACACACACACACACAGAGGAATAGTACTCGGCCACAAAAAAGAGTTAGATCTTGCCATTTGAGACAACATGGATGGACCAAGAAGGTATTCTGCTAAGTGAAATAAGTCAGACAGACAAATACCATATGATTTCACTTACATGTGGAATCCAAAAAGCAAAACAAATGAACAACTAAAACAGACTCTTAAATACAGAGAACAAACTGGTGGCTGCCAGATGGGAGAGGGGTGGGGGCGGGATGAGCTTAATAGCTGGAGGGGACTAAGAGACATAAACTTCCAGTTACAAAAGAAGTAAGAAAGGGAAATGAAAAGTACAGCATAGGGAATATAGCCAATAATACTGTAATAACATTGGTGACAGATGATAACTACATTTACAGTGGTAAGCAAAGCATAATGTATAAAATTGTCGCATCACTAACTGTACACCTGCAATTCATATAAGATGGTATGTCAACTATACTTGACTAATATATTTTTTAAAAAGACACAACCCTTGCATTCAAACAACAGATGCTGATTTTCAAGTAGCAAAATGAATTCCTATATTTGGGAATTGCCTAAATTACTTAGCTTCATACCTAAGCTTAAAAAACATACAAAGTCAATTATTTATCTTTAAGGGAATGCAGGCATTGGGATTTGTCAGATCTGATTTTATATCATGAATTTATAATTCACCAGCTTTATCGTCTTGGAGTCATTATTTCTGAACCTCCATTTCTTCGTCAGCAACGCACGACTAACAAATATCCAGCTTACATGGCTGATATAAGAATAAAAGGAAAGACTATAAATAAGGTGGATAACACACTGCCAGATCTGCAATAGACTTTCAGTAAATAATGTTTGTAAAAAAAATTAGGTAGCTTCCAACAAATAAATATCATGTTTGTCTCTTCCTGGTGGGAGTAGGAAGCTAAGGAGACAGGAATGGTAAGATGACAAGCGAGTCAAAAAGCTACGAAAAAGGTCAATGGGAATCAAAAGATGCACAAGTGGAAAATATTCCTAAAGATATCGTGGTGCTAGGTATGCAATTTGCAAACATTTATGTACGCATATGAACCTCTTTGAAGGCAATCTATAGGACTCTGAAGGTCCATGGCCCGTAAATTTGGATCCAATGGCCACTTGGGGATGACAAATGTAGAAATCAGATGGCTGCTACTTCTCCTAGTGTGATTAAGTAATTTACTTAACCTCTTAGAGCCTCCACTGAAATATCATTGGTATTACCCGCTGTGCCTTCAGCGTTAAGCTGAAGTGCAAACAAGACCAAGCATAAGTTCACCACGAAAGGTCTGGCTCTCTTCTGCTACCATGTTGTAAGCAACAGAAGCTATCAAAAGAGAAAGACCCGAGAAAATGTGAAATTCTCGTAGTAACTAACAGTAGTATTCTTCCAGGAAGCTGATGAAGTTATTTTTCTAATCCCGTTTTTTAATGTTTATTTTTGAGAGAGAGAGAACAAGCAGGAGGGGCAGAATGAGAGGTAGACACAGAATCTGAAGCAGGTTCAGGCTCCCAGCTGTCAGCACAGAGCCCGATGCGGGGCTCGAACTCACGGACCGCGAGATCACGACCTGAGCAGAAGTCTGACGCTTAACCCACTGAGCCACCCACGCGCCCCTCAAATTATTTTTCTGTATTCCTGTTTCTAAAGAAGTGGACTTAGGGACCTATACCCTGCACACCATATGTGATATCTCCAAAATCTTCAGCTATCAAATGGAAAAAAAAAATCCTAAATTAGTAGGAATTTTAAATTAGTAGGAAAATTTTCTATCCTACTTCATGATATTTTTTACTAGAGCATACCACATAATAATATTGGTTAAATGAAATTTGATATAGGCTTTCTTATCTTCCCATAGGAAAATAAAACCCATAAATGTTTCCTAGGGGAAGGTTATTGATGAATGAGGGGGCACAGCCAATACTGCTCTTTGGTAGCATCCAGAAAGCCTCCAAACATTCTGTGATAGAAAATGATGGAAAAGAATAGATGACAGAAACAAATTTGAGGACTGCTGAGAATGAATTAGTGAATATATTTGAGATGAGAGTTCTACTTGCATTTATTTACACAGAAGTTAATCACCAGCAAGCAAGTCATGTCCTTTCAGGAACTAAAGAGTATAGAGACGAGAGACTCAAGAGATACAGTGTGCTGAGAAGTCACAGGAAAATAAAAAAGTCTTGTCACTTGTTTCCTATTATATAATTTATTCTAAGCGAAATAATTCACATTTTGGATGGAAGGATCCTCCGGGGACCAAATCAATGCTCGGAAGGGCACAGCCCTGCAAAACTTTACAATAATGAAGGCTATTATTTAAAAGCTGGTGGCTTTTCAAATTAAGGGATCTAAAGCAGCTACAGAAGCCTTTCGAAACTGTCTACAGGAAGAGCCATAAGATTAAAAGGCTATAAACTATTAGACACCTTATAACAAGCAGAAGAGAAAGAGGAAGAGACAGCCTGGCTGATCCCAAGGAGAGATAACAAGGCCAGAGAAGGATTCCCAGCAGGAGAGCACAGGGGTGGGGTGGGAGGGGGGCATTATAAGACTGCAGGGGAATGGGACCAGGAAGCACATTAGATCTATGCCAAAACCTCACTACCTTTCCGTGCTCCGTCCAAAGCCCAAGTTGACGCATCCAATAAGTTTTCTATCTGATTTGCCTTCTTTTCAACTTGAGATTATGTTTTGCTTACAATGTGTTACCAAATGTTATCTCTTCAATCAATCTAGAGAGCTTTATTTTTAAAGATTTGCTCAGTATTTTCCTCAGAGACACATTTCCAGACAGCCTGTTTCTCATTAGCTGGAATAAACAGGACTGTGTTTATAGCACAGCACCAGACTTAAAAGAATCCCCCCTTCCTAGGGAAACTGGTCAGGGAATTAGCAGGGCAGTAACATAAAGGAGGGAATTTCAGCGCTCAGCTGTGACATAAGACAGAATATTGGTTCATTAATGTAGTCTCTAAAAAGCAAATTGTGTAACTCTTTGTGACACAAAGATAGAGTTTTGTTCTGAACACAGGTTTAAGCAGTTTTAACATACGAAAGACCGTTGATGTTAAATACATATAGTGACTACAAAATACCTAACTTCCATTCAGCAAATATTGTCTGCTCACTGTGGGCAACATACAGAACACAAAGATGTTTAAAACAATGCTAAATAGTTTATAGTCTAGTGACTAATCCAACTTGTTGTATAAATAGAACCCTTAGAAATCACTCTCTTAGACAACAGGAGTGCTTAGAAAATAAAGGTATCAGTTAAGTCAATACAAATTATAGGGATTTATCAGTGGAAGTCACTACCATTATCAAAGGAAGTAACTGAGAATATTTATAACTATGGTGATAAGGAGAGAATGTACAAATACTTTTACCATTGTAAAATACTCCTCAGATGTCTTGGCTAGCAAAAATCAGTAGTCAAAAGCAAAGATAAAGCTACTCACACTTATCCAATCACACTGTATTATCTGACTTAATTTCCCTTCATGGAGGTAATTTCACTGTCATAATGGTAACAGTCTACCAAGACCATAAAATGCAGTGAGGATGAGAAATTTGGATGAAAGACAATGTGGATAATTTACATACAAGTAATTGGAATGTGGTATTTAATGAAGAGCCAGTAGAATATTAACAGGGGATTTTTTTTTTTTAAATTAAAAAAAAATTTTTTTTTAATTTTTTTCTGAGACAGAGCATGAGTGGGGGAGGGGCAGAGAGAGAGGGAGACACAGAATCAGAAGCAGGAAGAGCCAGTAGGATATTATTTAGAATAGCATATATAGATATTGCTCTCTCTGGGTTCACACATAAGTATTTATTGTAATGTTCCTGTAACAGCAGTAGTAAGCACAGAATATTGGAAATAGCAATGTAGTTCCTTTAGGTAAAAAAAACATATACAGGATATTTTTTAAATAATGTATTTTTTTTTCAACGTTTTTTTTTTTTTTTTTTTTTTTTTGGGACAGAGAGAGACAGAGCATGAACGGGGGAGGGGCAGAGAGAGAGGGAGACACAGAATCGGAAACAGGCTCCAGGCTCCGAGCCATCAGCCCAGAGCCTGACGCGGGGCTCGAACTCACGGACCGCGAGATGGTGACCTGGCTGAAGTCGGACGCTTAACCGACTGCGCCACCCAGGCGCCCCTAAATAATGTATTTTTATTACTGACCATTTAATATTAAGCAAAAGTGTAGCCCCCAATTTTCAAGCAACATACCTTCTGCTTCAGCTATCAAAAAATGATATTAAACTAGTTCCAAAAGAGAACATTTAATCTAAAAATATTACTTACTTTTCAAACAGCTCATTAATTGCTTAAGACTACATGCTGTCCTTACATACCCATATGACATTTAACTTTGTGGTTCTTATTACCACAGTGTAAATTAAATTTTAAATCAAACACCTATTATTTCCTCATAAAATGATTTTTAAAAAGGGATAATCATTTATGTTGGTTTACTTTCTTGGTAACAAAAAGTCGAAGCTCAAAATTTTACAATACATGACCTGTTTGTTGGTTTCTCAATACATTTCTCTCTGAGATCTGAAACACACATGCTTTTTCAAAGGGCCACAAGATGCATAACAGAAACTGCTATGGGCTGCTTGGTGTACAGGGAAAAGTTTCCAGATATGGTGAATGGCATATTGTGCACTACTCTTTATGATCATTGCCTTTTCTAACTATTGAGAAAAATATTTTATGAATCTGCACTATTAATAGAATAGTGACAATTCTGTCTGAATAAGGGGCGGGGGGAATCTGCAAAAATACTTTGGCATCTGAGAGGGTGTAAGGAGAACAGAGAAAGAAAGGTGAGAAGGGAAGATGAACAGAGATATCCATTCCGTTAGAACAGCTACAACAGAGTCAGCTCAGTGAACGTGAGATGTGATCATCTGGAAGTCGTCCAGGATAAATCGCTCCGAGCACCACGGTGGATGCTATGGGACAGTATCTGTTGGCTAAGGCTCAAGTGGCCATTGACTTGGAATGTAGCTTTTGAGGATAGCCACTAGAGGATGACAAGGTCCCACCAACACCGCGAAGACAAAGGTGCTTTGGAGAAGACACAGGCACACTCCTTTTGTGAACTTCTGTTATGTGGAGTGCTTTGATCAGAAGATGGGAAAAAAATCTCTCACTAGAAGAAGGAAACTCTGAGGAAGTTACGGTACAGAAAGAGCTAGTCTGGCAACTGTCACAGAGAGCGGTCTAAATAGGTCCGAATTTATTAGTTCATTATTTTCCTTGCACTTAACCAACAATACAGTCATTGTTTTTACAGTAGTTTATTGAGAATTATTCAAGTGTACTTCATGTTCACAATCTACCTCAAACTGATTCAAAGCAAAACACAAAACTCTTACTTCCTTGAATTTTAGCAGAATGGTGTTTGGAAAAGCGGTATGTTTCTCAAAAGTTATTAGTAAGGAAAATGTAAAATGTTGAGAGAAGGAGGCTGTGGGGGCTGCTGGACCTAGAAAAAAGATGGAATGCCTGAAGAATAGGTCTTTCTCCTAGGCAAAATAGTTTTTAGAAATTGAGGTGAAATTCATATAATTTAAATTCACCATGATTTTAAAGTATACCCTTTCAGCGGTTTATAGTATATTCAAAACGTTGTGCAACCATCACCATTATTTAATTCCAAATAATTTCCATCATCTCAAAAAGAAACCACACACCCATTACCCATCATTCCCCATTCCCACCTCCCCTTAGCCCCTGGCAACTATTTTCTGTCTCTTCGGATTGGCCTCTTCTCTGGATTTGTCTGTCTCTGGGTTTGCCTATTCTGGATGTTTCACACAAACAAAATCTAACAATATATGACTTCTTGTGTCTGGCTTCCTTCACTCACCACAAGTAAAAGTTTTCACCTACAGTATATTGTAGCATAGAATGAAAAGGACTTCATTCTTTTTTTATGGGTAAATATATCCCGTTGTATAGATCTATCACATACTTTTCTATTCATTAGTTGATGAATATTTGGGTTGTTTTTACCTTTTGGCTATTGTGAATAGCACTGCTATAAATATTCATATACAAGTATTTGTTTGGATAACTGTTTCAGATCTCTTCTTAAAAAAAAAATGCTGGGGCGCCTGGGTGGCGCAGTCGGTTGGGCGTCCGACTTCAGCCAGGTCATGATCTCGCGGTCCGTGAGTTCGAGCCCCGCGTCAGGCTCTGGGCTGATGGCTCAGAGCCTGGAGCCTGTTTCCGATTCTGTGTCTCCCTCTCTCTCTGCCCCTCCCCCGTTCATGCTCTGTCTCTCTGTGTCCCAAAAAAATAAATAAACGTTGAAAAAAAAAATTAAAAAAAAATGTTTATTTATGTTGAGAGAGAGAAGGAGCAACTGAGGGAGGGGCAGAGAGAAAGGAAGAGAGAGAATCCCAAGCAGGCTCCATGCTCAGCATGGGGCTTGACAGGGGCCTCGATCCCATGAACCGGTGAAATCTCAACCTGAGCTCAAACCAAGAGTCAGACACTTAACTAACTGAGCCACCCAGGCGCCCCTATTTTTAATTCTCTTGAGTAATTACCTAGGCATGAAATTGCTGAGTTACATAGTAACACTAGATTTAATTTTTGAGGAATTGCCAAACTATTCCCCACAATTTTGGCACCATTTTACATTCCCACCAGCATGTATGAAGGTTTCATTGTCTCCACATCCTCAACAGCACTTATTTTCTGTCAGTCTGTCTGTCTGTCTGTTTGTTTGTTATTACACCCATCCTGTTGGGTGTGAAATGGTAGCACATTGTGGTTTTGATTTACTTTTCCTTAGTGACTAATTATGTTGAGCATCACTTCATGTATTGGCCATTTGTAAAAATTCTTAGAAATGTCTGTTCAAGTCCTTTGCTCATTTTTAATTGGATTGTTTGTTTTTTGTTGTTGTAAGAGTTCTTTATATATTCTAGATACTAAACCCTTAGAAGATATAAGATTTATAAATATTTTCTCCTATTGTAAGGGTAGTCATTTCACTTTAATAATGGTCTTTGATGTGCAAACATTTTTAATTTTATCCAATTTATTTATTTTTCCTTTCGATGCACATGCTTCTAATGTTATATTTATGAAACCAATGCCTAAAGTCATAAAGATTTACGACTATGTTTTCTTCTATGAACTTTATAGTTTTGGCTCATACATTTAGGACTTCTAACCATTTTGTGTTAATTCTTATATATGGTGTGTGAGGTAGGGGCCCAAATTCATTCTTTTACACATAGATATTCCATTGTTTCCACATTACTTGTTGAAAACATTATTTTTCCCCATTGAACAGTCTTGGTAGGTCACAAATCAACTGGCATTGATGTATGGCTCCTTTTCTGAATTCTCAATTATATTCCATCAACTAATATGTCTATCCATATGTGAGTATCATGTTTTTATTATTGTAGTTTTATAATAAGTTTGAGATCAGTAAGTGTGCATTCTCCTACTTTGTTCTTTTTCAAAATTGTTTTAGCTCTACAGGGTTTCTTGAAATTCCACATGAATTTTAGAATTAGTTTGCCTATTTCTATTAAAAACTGCTGTCAGAAATTAAAGGGGTTAAAAAAAGTATTCTTATAGAAATTGCATTGAGTGCAGATAAACTTGAAGAATATTGTCATCTTAATAATATTAAGTCTTTCATCCATGAAAATAAGATGTGTTCCTATTTTTTAGATCTTTTACATTTCTTTCAACTATACTTTGTAGTTTTCAATGCACAAGTCTGCAATTTCTTATTTAAATTTACTTCTATATGTTTTACTCTTTTTAGTGACATTATAAATTGAATTGTTTTCTTATTTTTGGTTGTTTATTGCTAGTATATAGAAATATAATTAAAATTGGTATATTGAGTTTGTATACTACAACTTGCCAAACTCATTTCTTAGTTTTAACTGTGTGTGTGTGTGTGTGTGTGTGTGTGTGTGTGTGTGTCTTCCCTGGAGTTTTCTACACCTAAGATAATGTCATCTAGGAACAGGGTATTTTTATTTCTTTCTGTCCAATCTGGATGCCTTTTATTTATTTTTTCTTTCTTAATTACCCTGACTAAAACCTGTAGTACAATGTCTGAATACAAGAGGAAAATACAGACATCATTGTCTTACTCCTGACCATAAGGTAAAGTTTGTGGAGTGTTTTTATCATGAAAGGGCACTAAATTTTTACAAATACTATTTTTGTGTTAATGAGATTCTTATGTGTTTTTCCCTTCATTCTATTAATACGGCATATTATATTGATTAATTTTCTTAAGTTGAACATCTCTTTTTTTTTTTTTTTTTTAGTATTAATGTATGTATTTTGAGAGCGAGCGAGCAGGGGAGGGGCAGAAAGAGAGAGAGAGAGAATCCCACAAAGGGTCTGTCAGTGGGGCTGAACTTACAAACTATGAGATCACAACCACAGCCAAAGTCTGATGCTTAACTGACTGAGCCACCCAGGTTCCCCCATGTTAAACAGGAGATAAATAACACTTAGTCATAATTTATAATTCTTTAGATATACTACTGGATTCAGTTTGCTAGTATTTTGTTGAAAATTTGTGCCAGTATATTCATAAAAGATATCTGTAGTCATTTTCTTTTCTTGTGATGTCTTGTCTGGCTTTATTGCCTTTCCTGTATATAATAATTTGCATGTCACATGTCTGTCTCTCCTTTTTGGTCCAGCTAAGTTGTGTCAATTTTGTTGATCTTTTCAAAGGACCAACTTTGTTGATTTTCTCTATTGCTTTTCTGTCTCCTATTTCATTTACCTCCATTCTAATCTTTTTTATTTCCTTCCTTCTGCTGTTGTAGGTTTCATTTGCTCTTCTTTTTCTACTTTCTTAAGGTTGATATTTCAGTTACTGAATTACTATCTTTCTTCTTTTATAACATAAGTTTTCATAAACTGTGATTTCTCTTTCATTCAAGTAAAAATGTTTCATAATGTCTCCTGTGATTTCCTCTTTGAGTTATTGGTCATTTAGGAGTGACTGTTTAATTTCTACATATTTGTGAATTTTCCAAATGTCGTCCTGTAATTGATTTATAATTTCATTTCATTCTGGTCAAAGGACATACTTTGCATGATTAGAATCATTTTAAACTTATTGAGAACTTGTTTGGTGGCCTGATGTATGGTGTATCCAAGAGAATATTCTATGTGTACTTGAGAAAGATGTATTCTCTCCTTTTACTGGCAGAATACTCCATTAGTATCTGTTAGGTTTATGGGGCATCTGGGTGGCTCAGTCAGTTAAGTGTCTGACTCTCGGTTTTGGCTCAGGTCATGTTTTCATGTTTGGTGGGTTCAAGTCCCACATCAGGGTCTGCGCTGACAGTGTGGAGCCAGCTTGGGATTCTCTCACTCCCTCTCTCTCTGCCCCTCCCCCACTTGCTCTGTCTCTGTCTCAAAATAAATAAATAAACTTTAAAAAATATCTGTCAGATATTATTTATTTATAGGGTTGTTCAAACTTCTATTTCCTTGCCATTCATCTCTCTAGTTGTTCTACTCATTATTTAAAGTGGAGTACTGAAGTCTCCAAATATTATTATTGAACTATTTCTCCTACCACTCTGTCAGCTTTTGCTTTTGTATTCGGGGCTCTGTTAGGTGTATCTAATTGTTAAATCTTGATGAGTTGACCTTATCACTACATAATCACAAGATAATATCCTTCTTGTGTCTCATAAAAATTTTGTCTTAAACTCTATTTTATCTAATAGCATAGCTACTCCAGCTCTTTTTGAAGCTTTTTACACAGAATATCTTTTTTTATACTTTCACTTACTATATATTCATGTCTGTGAATTGAATGTAGTCTCTTATTGACAGCATATGGGTGGATCATTTCTATTTATCCATTTTGCTAATCTTAGGTTTTTTTTAATTTTTTTAATGTTTTTTTATTTATTTTTGAGACAGAGAGAGACGGAGCATGAGAAGGGGAGGGGCAGAGAGAGAGGGAGAGACACAGAATCCGAAGCAGGCTCCAGGCTCTGAGCTGTCAGCACAGAGCCCTAAGCAGGGCTCGAACTCACAAACCAAGAGATCATGACCTGAGCCGAAGTCAGACACTTAACCGACTGAGCCACCCAGGAGCCCCTAATCTGAGCTTTTTAGAGTGCTTAATCCATTTACAGTTAATATAATTACTCATATAGGAGGATTTACTTCTGTCATTTTGCAGCTTTTTTCTATATCTTGTATCTTTTTTGTTCTTCAATTCTTCCATTACTGCCTTTTTTGCATTAAACATATTTTTTCTTATGTGCCATTTTAATTCTTTTGTCCTTTCTTTATATTCATGAGTTATTTTCTTTGAGGTTCATCTGTGGATTACAATTACTGTCTTAATTTATAACAATCTAGCTTGGATTAACACCAACTCATTGTCAACAGTATACACACTTTGCTCTTTTATAGCTTCATCTCACTGTTTATGTTGTTATTACCATAAACTACATGTTTATACATCCAGTGTGTCCATTAATATAAATTTATCATCATCGTTTTATGCAGTTAGTTGTAAATGGGATGAGAGAAAATAAGTGTTACAAACCTGAAATACATTACTACTGACTTTAATATTCACCTATGTAGTTACCTTCAATGGTTTTCACCATTTCTTCATGTGGATTCAAGTTACTGTGTTGCATCTGGAAGGACATCCATTTTACCCTGAAGGACTACTAGCACATTTTGTAGAGCAACTGTGCTAGCAAAGACTATCATTTTGTTGTTGTTACTGTTTAAATAGAAATGTATTAATATCTCCATCAATTTGGAAGGATAATTTTACCAGGTATAGAATTCTTGGTTGAAAGTTGAGTTTTTTTCAGCACTTTAAATATATCACCCCACTGCCTAGATTCTAGAGTCCGTAATTTCTGAGGCAAAATCAGACATTATTCTCTTAGTGAGGATTCCTCTGTTGTATGTGACAAGTTGCTTCTCTCTTGCCATTTTCAAGATTCTCTCTTTGTATTTCCTTTTCAATAGTTTGAGTATGATGTGTCTTTGTTTTCCACCATTACTTCATCAAATATTCTTTTTTTTTAAATTTTTTTAATGTTTATTTATTTTTGAGACAGGGAGAGACAGAGCATGAACAGGGGAGGGTCAGAGAGAGGGAGACACAGAATCTGAAGCAGGCTCCAGGCTCTGAGCTGTCAGCACAGAGCCCGACGCAGGGCTAGAATTCACAGACCACAAGATCATGACGTGAGCCGAAGTCGGCCGCCTAACCGACTGAGCCACCCAGGCGCCCCTCAAATATTCATACTGTCCCTATTTTCACTCTCTTCTTCTGATATTCCCATTATACCCATGTTGATATATTTGATGGTTATCTCACTTAGGCTCTTTATTTCTCTTCATTCTTTTTTTTTTTCTGTTACTCAGACTATAAATCTCAAGTGACAAATCTTCAAGGACACTGATTCCTTCCTCTTCCTGTTCACTTCTGCTACTGAGCCCTTCTAGTAAATTTTCATTTAAATTATTGTACCTTTCAATTCCAGATTTTCTATTTGGTTCCTTTTTATAAGTTCACTCTCTTCATTAACATTCTCTACTTATTGAGAAACATTCATGATCTCCTTTAATTCTTTGGCCATGGTTTCCTTTATCTATTTGAACAAATTTAAATTAGGTGACAAAGTATTATGTATTTAGTTCAGTATCTGGGCTTCCTCAGAGACAATTTCTATTAATTTCTCTTTTCCTGTGAAATGCCATTTCTTATTGTTTCTTTGCATATTTCATGTTTTTTTAATGAACATTTAAAATATTATTATGTGGCAACTCTGGAAATCTGATTCTCTCCCCTCCCCAGGTTTGTCTTCAACTACTTATTGTAGTTGTTTATTTGTTTGTTCAGTTATTTTTTCTAAGCTAATTTTGTAGTCTGTATTCTTTGTCATGTTTTGCCACTGAAGTCTCTCTTCTGTTACCTTAGTGGTCAGCTAGTTATTGGACAGTATTTCCAGATCCACTGTGTGTGTGTGTTGGGGCCTGCCTTTAACACTCAGCTAGGCAATTTGAATTCTGTCTTAGCTTTCACTTCCTGCTTGTGTAGAACTTGAAGGTCAGCCAGAAATGAGAACTTAGGGCCTTCTCAGGTCTTTCCTGAGTGTGTGCATGGCCTTGCAGGTCCCCAGGAATATGTCAGAGCTTTTCAAAGTCCTTATTCTCCAAAGCATCTCATTCCTCATACTTTCCTCCAAAACTCTTTGGTTAGTCTTTTTTGGCCCCAACTTTCATGCACTGCCCCAAGCAGCAAAAAGTAATATATTTGTCTATAAATGTCTTTGACAAACACTGCCCTTTTAGCCAGTCCTCCAGGGAGCTATCACACAAGTCAAAACAAACAATTCTTTACAAATGAGATCCATTCTGCTCTCTCCAGTACTGGAATCTGTACTTGAAATGGGGGCTGTTATCTTCAAGGCCACTGCCAAAGTGCTGAGTAGGGGATGGGACTAGAGTAAGTTAAAACACCACAATACTCTGTGTTATTTCTGAGATACAGCCATTTTTTTTTTCTGGATAAAGCATTCCACTGGTTGCTGCAAGCTATTGGTGACATTCCAGATTTCCGAGAATGTTGATTCTGATAGTTTTTGCCAGAATTTTTGTTGCTTTTATGGAAGGATGGACTTTTGAATTCCTTACTCCATCATTTTCTCTGGCATCCTCTAAGCAAAATCTCTACACATGTCCGAACCAATCTAAAGTTTCTATGATCTATTAAGGTTTGGCTAACATTCTACTATTTTGTTTTGTTTTTTCACAAAGATAAAGGTAAACTTTTAGTGGCATTACAAAAGGAAAAAGAATAGTGTTCTGTGAATTCATTTTTTTAATCAGGTACCCATATTGCCAATTGCCAAACTTATGTTAGAATCCCACCCCAAACTTCTAATCTATCTACACACATCTCTCCACAGCAAACCTAAGCCCTTAAATTATTATTTTTCCTTCTTTATGTAAGTGTATATTTTAACTTCTATTATTATGGTTAACTTACATTGAATAAAGTACATCTAAATCTGAAAAATCTTATTTCTCTAAATGAGATTACATTGTTTCTAATGTTTATGTATTTTTGAGACAGACAGAGAGAGAGAGAGAGAGAGAGAGAGACAAAGCACAAGTGGGGGGAAGAGCAGAGAGAGAGGGAGACCAGGCTCTGAGCTGTCTGTATAGAGCCCAACTCAGGGCTTGAACTCATAAACCAAGGGATCATGACCTGGGCCAAAGTTGGAAGCTTAATTGACTGAGCCACCCAGGGGCCCCAAGATTATAGTGTTCCTAAAAGTTCAATGCAATTACTCTCCCCTAGACTTTCCCTATATTTTTAGCTTTTTCAAGATAGTAATTACCATTAGCTGAATCAATATATGATACTATATATAGATATTAGCTTTAGCTAACATTGACATATCTAATGCTTACAAAAAAAAGGAGATATTCTTCAAGTGGACTAGATAAGCTACTTAATTTACATGTGTCTCTAATTATCTGCAAAACAGGGTGCTACAGTGGCAAAGAAAAAATGTTAGTTAACTAGCACAACCCTTGTAACCCTTTCTTCCTCAGAAACTAAACCACAATTTTATTGGAATTAGTCATGTACCCAGATAAAGACTCTATTTCCTAGCTTCTTGACCAACAGTTGGCTCCCCAAACATTGCCAACATGAAAACAGAAGATAGGAACATAAACAGATGGCACAATACTGAATTTATTGTTTATAATGATTTACTGCATTACTGCTTTGCAAGCTCATCTCACTTTTTCTGTCTACTTAGGCTTGAAACTTAATGCAAATCTTGCCTTATGAGAACTTGTTTTCTGATTATCAGCTTCCAATTACATCCTCCTAGAACATGTTCTGTCCATTTACTTTGACTTCAAAGCATGTATCAAAATTCCACTTTAAAGTTCAAATTCTCATATAAATTGTTTTAAATTTTTTTTAACGTTTATTTATTTTTGAGACAGAGAGAGACAGAGCACGAATGTGGGAGGGTCAGAGAGAGGGAGACACAGAATCCGAAACAGGCTCCAGGCTCTGAGCTGTCAGCACAGAGCCCTAAGCAGGGCTCGAACTCACGGACCGCAAGATCATGACCTGTGCCGAAGTCAGCTGCTTAACCGACTGAGCCACCCAGGTGCCCCTTAAATTTTTTAAATATTTATTTATATTTATTTTTGAGAGATAGAGAGCACACAAGGAGGGGAGGCGCAGAGAGAAGGAGACACAGAATCTGAAGCAGGCTCCAGTCTCTGAGCTGTCCTCACAGAGCCCAACACAGGGCTTGAACTCACAAACTGTGAGATCATGACCTGAGTCAAAGTTGGACACTCAACCGATATTTTTGTTATTGTCATTGACTTTCTCATTACATTGCAAATTTTAGTCCCCTGAACTAACACTATTTTGTCCATAGTAGATATTTATTCAATGATGTGAAGGGAAAGAATTTACCTTTATTTAGGACTAACCTTGCATCAGTACCATGAGGCTCTGTGCATATGCCAACTGATTAAAAAAGACCCTACTCCCATGCAGCTTACATTTAGCGGAGAGGGCCTGCAGATAATCTCTGTGTTAATCATGTCGTTGAAAGTGACTTTGAACTAGGCAGTGGCAGTCATTGTTGCTAATGGCTGCCCAGGTTTGGTTTGGCTGTGGTAGCCAAGGAAGCCAAAAAGGATTACTAGCAAAGCGGAACCCAAGAAGGCACCGGAATGTAGGGACAGTGCAAAAAGTGCTCCACGACCTGCCCAAGACAAGTGCATGCCTTCTGCAGTTGATAAATGGTGGGAAGAGATAAGAAGTCTGGTCATGGTCACTGATGGGGTGCGTGGTAGGCAAGGAGTTTAGAAGGTACCAGATCAGAGGGCTCTGAGGATCTGGGGAAGGGGTTTAGACCTTTATCTAAGTGTGATGGGAACTGGCTGATGTGTTTGAAACAAGCCAATCTCATTTCATTTCTTAAAAAGCACCTCAAGGCACCTGGGTGGCTCAGGTGGTGAAACTGCCGACTCTTGATTTCAGCTCAGGTCATGAGTTCAAGTCCTGCATCAGGCTCTGTACTGATGGCACAGAGTCTGCTTGAGATTCTCTCTCTCTCTCTCTCTCTCTCTCTCTCTCTCTCTCCCTCTCTCCACCCCTACCCTACTTGCACTCTCTCTCTTTATCAAAAATAAACATTTAAAAATAAAATAATAAACAAAATAAAATAAAAAGCACCTCAACTGCAATGTGAAGAAACGTTACAGGTGGTTGTCTTACCCCTTTCAGGCTCCTATAACTAAACACCATAGACTAGTTTATAAACAACCAACGCTTATTTTTCACAGTTCTGGAGGCTGGGAAGTCCTGCATCAAAGTGAAGGCACATTCAGTGTCTGCTGAGGACAGCCTCACAGATGGAACTTTCCTGTTTCCTCATGTGGCAGGAGAGGCCCAGGATCACTGTATGATCTCTTTTACAACAACACTACTCACGTCCCAAAGGTCCCACCGCCTATTACCATCACCTTGAGGGTTAGAATTTCAACATATGACTTTTGAGGGGACACACGCATTCAGTCCACACCAGTGGTCATTCAAAGTAGCCTCAAAGATTAGTGTTTTCCCCGCTCCTTCCTAAAGAGAAAAAAAAAAAAGCCTTACAGTCACAGAACCAGTGACAAGCAGAGCTCTGATTTGACTTCAGCCATGTTTAATCCAAGCTCTGATCTTTGATATCTTTTTTTTATTTATTTACAAAAGGTCTTCATACTACTTTAAATTGATGGCACTTTATCATTCAACTTTAAGATAAATATGGAGTTTGTCGTAATAGCATTGAAAATGCTCTTTATGCACATGGTGTAGAAAGACACACAACTCAGAGAGGAAAATGTGCTCAATGAATCGTGAGCTCCAAGTTGGCTAGCTGACTTGTACGGAGCCTGGTGGCATGTATCTAACAGCTGGGAAAGCAGAAACCATCTTAATCCATGAGCCGAAAAACCACCATTCAGCAATGAAATGCTTATCCCATTGAGCTGATATTTAACTACAAGCAAAAGTGAGCCAAATATAAATCTTTATGGAATGTCTCTAATACCCGTAAATATTTAAGAAAGGACTATATTTCCTATTTTTATTCTTGATATATCTTTTCACATTCCCATTTAACATGGCTGTCCTGTGATAGTTCCTGTAGATAAAATATCAGTGAATTTGTCACTAAAATTGTGTGCCTCATGAATATTAATGCCACTTGGGGGAAAGACATTCAGTGTGCGTTTTGCAGTGTTTAACTTATCTTAACTTCTGAGCACAATTACTGTGACACTGACGTATTCGGAACTATTATGTTTGTATTACTAAAAAGTCACTTTAAAATAAGGGTTTTCTCTTTAAGAGACTCGCAGGCAAAACGGAAAGTAAAGATGCCCAGGAAAAAAAGAGCTAAGTGTCTAAAAAACAAGATTAGCCTTCCCTACTTGATCTTTGCTAAAGAGAATTGAGCTGAGATCTTTCAGCACTGACAGTTTTAAAGAATCCCACTTTTTCTTGGCCTTTCAAACTCTAGGAGCAAGGGCCACAGGGATTTCTGCTCCTTCCTTGTCTCGTGGTTCCATTGTATTGCTGTGCCTGTGGGAAGTGACCTAATGTGAATGTGACTGGTAGGTTCAGCACCACTAATACGACCTGTTAGGGCTTCAGGGGAAATGTCCTAAATTCTTTCCTAGAGATATTAGATAAAATGCACCCTTCTGATTAACTGAGGTGATTTTATCCATTTCCTCAGTGTACAGAAGCATGAAAAGCAAAAAAATAAATAAATAAATAAATAATAATAGCCATGTAGAAGGCAGGCACATCACGGTCACATACTTGGCCACTGGAATTATCATACAGCGTAAGTATTAATGGCAGGTACAATGCTTCAAAACAGTTACAGGAACATTTAGGGTCAACATTAACGCAATTACTCCTTTAACAGTTTCAGTGGTTGCTTTTAAAGACTTTAAAAGACTTTAGTTTAAATTCATTTTCTTTCAGATAAGACTCCCATCTTTTTTCTGGAATATCTATTTTCAATCAATAAGAAAGACCAAATGTCAAACCTAATGCTCAGTTTTTTTATTTTAATAGAAAAGTCTTGCCCATTTATGGACTATATAGTGTATACCATCTAGTGTATAGTTTCCAAAGCACAGAGGGTAAAGTGTTTAATCAATGGGATGTTAAAGAACACTGGTAGGTAAATACATTTTCTGAATTTTCCATGTCATTCTCTGATCATAAACAAATTCTCCTTAACCTTGATACAGATTTTACTATTATTTGTCAACTCAAGTTTGGCTTTAACTTGTCCAAATATGTAAGGAAGTTCATCTGGTGTATTTCTTGCACATGTTCTATAAGTCAAGCATGTTCTCTTTTCTTGGATAAACTCATAATAAGTATCATGGCTCCACACAGTAGTGAAACCCGTAATACGAAAATATATGCATAACCCATGCTTCATCAAGTAAAGCCCAAAAGGATCAGATTTCTTTCACTAATAAAAGTAATATGATTTTGCTTCTTAGGATAATCTCACTTAGTTGGGAGTGTTAGTCATATAATTCCGAGACTGTTGCTCTTGTATTAAAGCCATCATCAGAATTCAGAAGCACCACCTTGCTGCGAGAGAACATCACAGAATTATCCGATACTGGTTGGTTAATTTGAAACAAGTGGTGCCAAGCGAGAGCCTCCCAGGAGGACAGCCGGCAGGCCCAGCTCTCTGTACCACCACCCACAGCTCGGAAGCATCAGAGTCGTCTTGCCATTGCCATGGGAACTTGACGCACTGGTAGTGGGCCGCACCGGTTCCACAAACCTCAAGGAGCTTTCCTTCCTCAAGGAGGAAGATGTGGAGGAAGAGTCACCACTGCGTGCACGGAGCAGGCAAGGGCAGGCAGGGATGAAGGGACAGAGTTGTCAGGCGGTAATGCCCAATTTTCTATCTGGTGAGCTTGGGAGTAAAGACATTAAACAAGGGACGAAATGCAAGGAGAAAACAATCACAAGGGATGAAATGCAGGGAGAAAACAATCACAACTGGAGAACTCAAGGAAGAAGGAAGAAATAGGAAAAGCTAAGGAGATAAGACGGCATTGGAAAGGCTGACAATGGAGCTGGCATGACACAGGATATTCAAAACCATGGGGCTGATGAAATCACCTGGAAAGCGCGTACGGAGACATGTGGCAGCTTGAAACTAACTTGAACAATTGCTAGCATGCAGGTATGTTTGAGCACCTTCAAAATCAAATAGTGTGGGACGGGTCTATTAGGGTCAATTAGCAAAGAGGGATTGAAGAGAACACAGGAAAAGCATCTGTGCTGAGGGAATACCACACTGCCGGAGGCAATTCATAGTTCTCGTTAATATCTGGCCCTTTGAACTTGAGCCATCTACACTCCATAAACAAACGTGACTAGGCAGCAGAGAGGGGCCAAGGGAGAAAACAGGGGTGCAAGGAGGCTGTGGTCAAGTGGAAAGGATGGAGGTTGTGGGCTGGGAGAAACATAGCCAAAGGGTCAGATTTCAGAGCTATTGTGGTTTCATTTGAATGCAAAGTGCTCAGTGTAGTTCCAAGACAGAAAGGTGGAAGCAGAAGGGAGATGAAATTTCTTTGAGCTGAAGACACCAAGGAACTGAAAAATTAGAATGTGAGCTGCTTATCCACATAAACATTGAAATTGTGTAGCTAATCCAGGGTGATTAGTGTGAAGGATGAAACTGCGTTGAGCATGCAGAGTCATTAATTAGCGTGGACCTTCTTAGGAAATAGTATATGGCAGTAAGAAATAGTTCCAGAAGGTGTGGGATTTACCCCCGGGCGTAGGCGTAACGGTCTAGAACTGCGCTGTCCTGCACAGCAGCTGCTACTTTCACGTGGCCACCGAATACAGGAAAAGCTTGGTTTGCGAGCATAAGTGGTTCCAGAAACGTGCTTGTAAACCAAAGCGCTTGTATATCAAAGTGAATTTCCCCACAAGAAACCATGGAAACTCAGATGATTTGTTCCACAACCCCAAATATTCATATAAAAATGATTACAGTAGTGTAATATAATACAAATTATATTATATAATACAAAATAATAAATAAGTAAACAAAATAATAAAGAAAATACACACTATAAAGAAAAATAAACAAATTATCTGCACTTCCCTTGGAAAACCTTCATGGCTAGTGTGAAGGACACAAGAGAGAGGAAGGTTATTGTGTAGAATGACTTTCACTGTCATAACGGAACCACTGCTATCTCCTGGCTCACTGGAATCTTTTTCTGCATGGGGGCCGTTGTGTATACACTCGCACAGATGTTGGCTACAGTGCAGTATTAATAAACTCTTGTCATATACTCTATTTAATGGAACTGGCAATAAGGCAGCAGAGGAAAGGGTCTCTATCTGCAGGCAGCCTGACCTAGAATGAAGCAAAGCATTCCTAAGCTCACTCTGGGATGGAAAAGCAAGGGACTGTCCATAGGTGCTTGGAAGTGACATAAAATACACAAGTGCCAGTTGTGGGCACCTGCCAACGTTCTGAAAAATTAGTGATCTCTACAAACAGTGCGGCCTGAGACTGAGCCTCTGAACATGGAGATGATCACCCACAGTCCTGCAGTGAGAATGTGAGAGAGAGACAGAGAGGAACCATTGGCTTAGCTGTGGTCATGTGACATCTGGTGTCACGTCCTACTCCTATCACAAGACACTGCTCATTTATCAAGTTAAAATTTGTTAGAAATGTTTCCTTATAGGGTCGCCTGGGTGGCTCAGTCAGTTAAGCATCTGACTTCGGCTCAGGTCATGATCTCGCCATTTGTGAGTTCGAGCCCCTTTGCCGACAGCTGACTCAGAGCCTGGTGCCTGCTCCGGATTCTGTGTCTCCCTCTCTCTCTGCCCCTCCCCCTCTCATGCTCTGTCTCTCTCTCTCTAAGATGAATAAACATAGGAAGGAAGGAAGGAAGGAAGGAAGGAAGGAAGGAAGGAAGGAAGGAAAAAGAGAGAAAGAAAGGTTTACTTGTCTTGCGGAACACTCACGGACCAAGTTACTCACAACCCAAGGTTTTACTGTACTTGAATTACAGCCAGTCCAATTTGAGATATGCCATGACTGTAAAACACACACCAGCTACTGAAGACAATAGAAAGGCTATAAAATAAGCATCCAGTTAATACTTTTCTATGAATATCTGGTTGAAATAATGAGAGTATTTTAGATACACTGGTTAAAATGAAATGTATTATGAAAATTAATTTTACCTCATTCTTTTCCTTTTTTTTTCAAAGATGGCTATAAGAAAGCCTAAAATCACCTCTGTGGCTCACATTTGTGGCTGACATTATATTTCTATGGACAGGGCTGATCGAGAAGTTTAAATGATTTCAGATAATCACTCTTATCCTTTCTTCCAACTGCGAGCTGACACAGGAAAACAGTACCGTGCTAGTTTACTGGCATGGTTTTGATATGTAGCCATATGATACAGTAAAAAAATAAGAAGTTATTAAAAAGCAAGCACAAAGTGGTTAGGGCAGATTATTGGGGATGAAATTTCTTTCCTCCCCAGGTTCTGGGTTTGGATTTCTGTGGGATTATAAAATCTGAGAGTGAAAACTACAATTCACACTCTTCTACTGATTCCCCTTCCTGCTTCTCTGCCTCCAAATAAGCTCCTACCTAGATCCTTTCACACCTGGAAAGAGAAGTCAAGCTGACTCATGGAGCATATTACAGATAATTTTATATGTTAATGTGATGAAACAATTTTTAAATAATATTGCATATACATCCCCCAATTAATCTGATGTAACAGAATTTATGTGTCTGATTTGGGACATGGGCAGATTTCAAGCTGCCACCTCCAATACAGTGCTTTTTAAAACCCATTCCCACAGCGACCACCCCTGGGTCACATTCACAAAGGATAGGACATAGATCGTTTTCCAATCACAAAAACTCGTTTTCTCCTGACATGATTTTTTTTCCATATTAAAAGCCAAAGCATGATTTCAAAAACTAATTAATGGCAAAGAATATAGTTTGAAGCAGTCACCTTTTTCTTTGTGTGACATAATTAATCTTTAGAAATGAATATTGATACAAGGCATGCTAAGAATCTAATGTGATATATAGCATCGATTTAAATGCGGGCCAAGGAGAAAACAGTGGTAGTAAAACCAATATGAAGCTAAGGGGAAACTTTGCCAAAAGCCCATAATTTCATCATTGCTAGAGGTAGGCCAAATATTTGGCAATGAGCTCTATAGTAGACAGGGAAAAAGGGAAACGCAATCTCAGGAAATAGTCATAGTGACCACAAGAGAAGAATAAACCAGTTAGTTTGGAAAACTATGTATTTTCCTAATAGTGAGCCTGAAAAAAAAATCCTGCCGTGGTTCTTTAAAAAGAACATATAATGTGATATTGTTTATTGAGTCCAACAGAGAATTTAGTTTTAAAAAACCTGTAATATCTGTATCCATGTGCATACACACACACAGTCCGCTTAATTGATCTCTTTCTTACCCTTAGCCAGCCCCACAAATAGTTGTCTGGCTTTCCCTCTCACATAATAAAGTCGAGCCAGTCTTATCATGTATTTTCCCACTAAAAATTAACTTTCTAGACTGCTTTTCAGCAAACCAATCTAAGTCACTAACCTGAGAAACTGAATATTTCCTGGAATCACTAAGTGATAAGGGGTTACTAGGTTACCTCTCCTGAGAACTGTATGTAACTTAATGGCTTCTTTCTGGTCGTACGCCAGGCCACAGATTTTTAACTTTTTCCTTTTTTTTTTTTAAGCAGAAATTGTCCTTTGAATGTTGGGGTTTTTTTTGTTTTTTGTCCCCCCAAAGAAAGTTTAAGTGGAGCTCTAATAGATCAAACGGACACAGAAGGAGCGGCCCAGGTTGACGTATTGCACCTCAGGAGTCCAGCCTACCTTGGCGGTGCCTTTGACGGTCCACAGCGGCTGAGCCCCAGTAGCGTGCCAGCAAACTAAGGAGCACAATTTCCACGCCACTGCCCTATACAAGAGGGATGCCAAATTCTCATAATGGTAGCAGTCAGGATGTTTGAGGGCTTATCAGCCCTTCAATTTTCTCCACCCAGACAGCTGCAACTCTGCCTCTGACTCTTGTCAGCACCCCTAACTTCCGTGCTGTAGAAAGTGTCTCAGAAATATCACATCAGGGGCGCCTGGGTGGCGCAGTCGGTTAAGCGTCCGACTTCAGCCAGGTCACGATCTCGCGGTCCGTGAGTTCGAGCCCCGCGTCGGGCTCTGGGCTGATGGCTCGGAGCCTGGAGCCTGTTTCCGATTCTGTGTCTCCCTCTCTCTCTGCCCCTCGCCCGTTCATGCTCTGTCTCTCTCTGTCCCAAAAATAAATAAACGTTGAAAAAAAAAATTAAAAAAAAAAAAAAAAAAAAAAAGAAATATCACATCAATATGACCACCAGGAGATTTCACATTGGTTAGAATATATAAGGGTTAAGGAGGGGATTAAGGTTCTTGCTCTATAAGAGAGGCAGAAAACTGCATCAAGGACCCAAATGATTCTCTAGGAGCAGCATTTAATGAACAGTTCACATGGCATGAATCACCTGGCCAATCTGGTTAAAATGCAGATTTAGACGGAGTGAGTCAGGGCGGGGACAATGAAACCTAAATTTCCAACCAGCTCCTAGGTGATGCTCAGGGTGTTGGTTGAAGGACCACCCTTTGAATAGTGAGGGTCTAAGACACCTCCTAGTAATACCTCATCTGGTGGTAAGGAGTTCATTGAAACATACTCTTTTTTTAAAAAAATTTTAATGTTTGTTTTTGAGAGAGAGAGAGAGAGAGAGAGCACAAGTGGGGAAGGGGCAGAGAGAGAGGAGACACAGAATCTGAGGCAGGCTCCAGGCTCTGAGCTGTCAGCACAGAGCCTGACGCTGGGCTCGAACCCATGAACGATGAGATCACAACCTAAGCCAAAGTTGGAAGCCTAACCGACTGAGCCACCCAGACGCCCCAAAACATATTATAAGATCCTCCAATTGCACTCCTTGGTATTTACCCAAAGGAGTCAAAAACTTATGTCCACACAAAAACCTGCACATAGATTGTTTATAGCAGCTTGGTTTGTAATTGCCAAAGCTGGGAGGCAACCAAGATATCTTTCAGTAGGTGAATGGATAAATACACTGTGGTCCATCCAGAGAATGGAATATTATTCAGTGCTAAAAAGAAATAAGCTATCAAGCCATGAGGTCATGGAAGAAACTTGAATGCTTATTACTAAGTGAAAGAAGCCAGTCCGTCTACATATTGTCTGCTCCCAACTGTATGACATTTTGGAAAAAGCAAAATTATGTGGACACTAAAAAGATCAGCGGCTGACAGGGGCTAGGCGAAGGGGAGGGTGAACAGGCAAAGCACAGAGTACTTTTAAGTCAGTGAAAATACTCTGTATGATATAATGATGGGATATGCGTCATCATACATTTGTCCAAACCCATACAATGTACACAACCAAGAGTAAACTCTAAGGTAAACTATGGACTTTGAATGAGGATGATGTTTCAAAGTAGGTGTATACTTTGTAAAAAAAAAAAAATGCACCATTCTAATGACTGATGTTGATAATGGGGGGGACTATATATGTATGGGTGCAGGAGGTTTGGGAAAGTCTCTGTACCTCCCTTTTAATTTTATTGTAAGCCTGAAACCATTGTAAAAATTAAAGTCTTTTAAAAAGAAAGAAAGAAGAAGTTCATTGACGACAATTACAACCCCATACGGGCATGGCCAGAGTGCTCAGGATTTGCTGGAATGAAGGTTCAGGTTGTACTGTCTGGTATTCAATCCTGCCCAGCTGGGTTGCTACCTGAAGGCAAAGCAAATGTGAAATGCAGAGAGAAGGAGGAAGCTATAAATGATGGTCACGACTCACGATGTGTTGCGCAAGTAACACCCCATTAATTTTTTCTGGTTCTACTATATGCCAATTTATTTTTGGACTCTATCTCGTGCCTCTACTCTTTTATTTAAGGTGGGTCATTGGCAGGAAACGTTACAATTCAGTCCTTAGTTATAAGGTATCAAGTAGTGATTGGCTGAAGTATAAGAACAATTAGAAATCAAAGACCATAAAACATACTCTTAAATTCTGCAAACTGGAATTATAGACTCAATTTGGCATCATCTTTAATAGAACTATACACTGGGCAGCAATCATAATGAATTGTGAGGAACAAGAAAGTCAGGGTAATCAAACTCACTTTTATAATAAAATGAAGCAGCCAGGGGTTTGAGTGATAGTGATAAATGTAATAATTCTAGATGCAGCCATTCACAATGGCCACATTTCTGTGTCATATACGATAGCCTCTGTAAGATGGGAAAAAATGAAATAAAAATAGCTTACTTCAGAACTTTCCCAAGGGTCAGGTTAGCTTCACGAAATATTAAGTGAATCACAGGTGGATTTGTAGATAATGTGGATGTGGTCTTCTCTAGGATATCTCATCAAATGAATTTTGAACGGTTAATCTTTAGATTTATAATTTTGTTTTTTGTTGTTGTTATTGGCAACATTTTTACCTGAAATCACTAGCAATAAAAAAGGTTCCTTTAAAAATACCTTGGCCCACAGAAGGAATTTAGAGAAAAAGGGCCATTATTGTTTGCTTGCGTTAATTTTGAGAATACCTTTCTCATGATCCAATTACTAAATGGTGTTAAAAAGAAAGTCTGAGGGGTGCCTGGGTGGCTAAGTCGGTTAAGTGTCTGACTTTGGCTCAGGTCATGATCTCACAGTTCGTGGTTTCAAGCCTCGCTTTGGGCTCTGCCTGCTTCGGATTTTGTGTCTCCCTCTCTCCCTGCCCCTCCCCTGCTCACGCTCTGTCTCTCTCTCAAAAAACAAACATTTTAAAAAATTTTTTTGAAAAGGAAATCTGAGATGGTCACTATTTTTATGTTCTCTTATCTTTTAATCACCGAAAACATCATATACATACAAAGAAAACAGAACAATATAAAGAATCTCCACCTACCATTACTCAGTTTCCATAATTATAAACATTCTGCCATTCTTTTTTTTTTTTAATTTTTTAACGTTTATTCATTTTAGAGACCGAGAGAGACAGAGCATGAATAGGGGAAGGTCAGAGAGAGAGGGAGACACAGAATCCGAAACAGGCTCCAGGCTCCGAGCTGTCAGCACAGAGCCCTATGCGGGGCTCGAACTCACGGACTGCGAGATCATGACCCGAGCCGAGGTCGGTCGCCCAACCGACTGAGCCACCCAGGTGCCCCAACATTCTGCCATTCTTATAGTGTCTATACCTCGGCTGGTTTCCCACTTCCCACTCAATAATACTATCAACAATAATGATAATGACAACTACTTCATGGGTAAGAATAATGACTATTAGTATTATCATTATTGGCCTTCATGTGGGGTATAAGTTCCACACATTAAAAGGCATTGAAATGTCAGCTGAAAAATGGTGACGAATGGATACAGCTATGTAACCCACATCCATCGTGGTACAGAACATCTCCTTCTCCCCAGAAAACATCCTTGTTTCCCTTCACAATTACAAGTCCCTCACTCCCAAAGCCACTGTTCTCATTTTTCTCCTTAAAGTAGTTTTGCTTGTTGTAGAATTTCTTATAATCACAGAATTTATTTTTTCAAAATATTTTGCACCAGCTTCTTTTCTTCAAACGATGCCTGAGACAATCATTCATGCTGTGCCGTGTATCAGTAATTAATTTTACTGCTAATCAGAATTCCACTGTATGGATATACCACAATTTGTTTATCTAATCTCTTCACGACAAATAACTTCCTAATTACTCCTTTAACCTCTTTTGACCTATTAATTAGTCTGAAATGTATTTTTTTATTTCTAAATATTTTGGATTTTTCCACTTTTTTATATTAACAAATGCTGATGATTTCTAACCTCATTTCATCATGGTTAGAGAACATATCTTACAGTATTTCAATCTCTTGAAATTTGTGTATTAAGACATTTTTTAGAGGTCAGCATATGGTCTGTCTTGGTGAATGTTCCATATTCACTTGAAAAAAATGTCTTATCTTGTAATTGTCGACCATATCGTTAGAGGCCAACATGATTAATGGTGTCATTCACATTTTGTACATCATTACTGATTATTTTTGTCTACTTGTTCTGCTGAGAAGACCGTGTTGGAGTTTCCAACAGGACTTTTGGATTTGTCTATTTTTATTTTGTCCTTTCAGTTTTTCTTTCATGTATTTTGAAACTCTGTTACTGGGACCATACATATTATAAACTTTGTTTTCCTGATGTACTAATACTTTTATCATTTTCAATGTCCCTCTTTGCATTTTTGATAAAATTTGCTGTTTAGAAGTACTTTTTCCACAACATATAATACAGCCCTCCTAGCTTTTTATTAGTACACTCTTCATGACATATCCTTTTTGTGAATTCTAACTTTCAACTTGTATCTTTGTAATTAATGTTATGTCTCTTACAGACTATATATAGGTGGGCCTTGCTTCATTCATCAGATTAAAAATCTTTGCCTTTTAATTGTAGCATTTAGTCATTTATATTTAATGCAATTATTAATATATTTCAATTAGGGCCACTATTTTACTATTTGTTTTCATTTGGCTTTAATGGTTTTCTGTTCCTTTGTTGGCTTTCTGGTTTCATTTAGGATAATTCAATTCTTTTTTAGTATTTTGTTTTGATTTCTCTATTGGAATTTCAGTGCTTTGTGCTATTTTTCAAGTAGTTACTCTAAAGTTTACATTATGAATCTTTAAATGGACATAATCTACTTAGTGTTAACTCTGTACTAGTTCACACTAATTTATGTTGCTACAGTATAGTTATATTTACATTTGTTCTTCGTGCTATTCTTGCTACATATGCTACAACTATTCCCATTATAAATCCTTCAACATGTTACAATTATTGGTTTGTTAAAGAAATTAAGAAAATAAATTATATGTGTGTGCATTTACATATTTTGAAATTTTTAAATGTTTGACTACATGTTTACATTTCAGGTGATCTTCATGCCTTCCTCTAGATCCAAGTAACTATCTTCTGTGTAATTTCTTTCCAGTCTGACAAGCTTCTGTTACCATTTCTTGTCTGTTTCCGTTTAATCCTCAAGAGTACATACTCCTCCATTTTCTGTCTGATTTTGGCAACTCTCTCAGTGACTTCAAATAGTTGGGGGCTTTGAGGGCGTTGTGGAATGGGGCAGATTTGATAACTGTTACCTGTAGCTGGCTTAGTTGGATCAAGCCCCCCCCCCATCAGCAGAAGCTAAACTCCCTATGGTTTATATTTTAACACACTAAATAGTAGTCCTATTCATTCATTAAAGAAACACTTATTCAGACTTTAAAATGTGCTAGACATTAACAAAAGTAAAGCTTTATACATAGAATTCCAAGTGACTTGGTATGATTAGGAAAGAGGGCAAATTGGGGAGAGTGGAGAGCAGTCGGTGATAAAAACAGCCATGTAGGGGCGCCTGGGTGGCGCAGTCGGTTAAGCGTCCGACTTCAGCTCAGGTCACGATCTCGCGGTCCGTGAGTTCGAGCCCCGCGTCAGGCTCTGGGCTGATGGCTCAGAGCCTGGAGCCTGTTTCCGATTCTGTGTCTCCCTCTCTCTCTGCCCCTCCCCCGTTCATGCTCTGTCTCTGTCTCAAAAATAAATAAACGTTAAAAAAAAAAATTAAAAAAAAAAAAAAAACAGCCATGTAAACATACATGTATTTTACCTTGTAGGTTATAAGGATCTCTGGATAGAATTTAAACAAAAGAGAAATACAAGCAGATATGCGGTTTTTGAAAGAGCAATGGTATGGATAAAGAAATTTATAGAGCAAAGCCTATGGGTAAAATGATCAATTGGAACCCTCAAGGAATTCATGTGGATTTAAAGAGAAGGAGAGAAGACCAGAAAAGCAGAAGGCAGAATTTGGGGACTGATTTGGATATTGAGAGTATACAAAAGTGATGTGACAGAAGGTACTGATCCCAAGTTTGCTCATTAAAAACATTAACTTAAAGGAACTAACTTAAATTCTGAATATCTCTTTCTGCTAAGCCTTACTGATATAGTGGTCTAAACATCGTAGTGCATTTCCCTGACATATCTAACAACAGTTCCTGCCATCTGCTGTGTGCAGAGGACACTAAGCAAGCAGGGACTCAGACATCTCGTAAGATCAGAAGCCCAGTATCTCAGATGTTAGGAATGTTTTCCTGGAGTAGTGGTTCTTAATCAGGATGCACATAAACACCAAGAGACTTTTTAAAAATACTGATATCTAAGTCCCACCCAGAGAGGCTGAAGTAACTGTTCTGTGGCTTGGCTTGGGTATTGGAATTTTTAAACCAGTGGTTGTCAAACCTCACCGGGCATTACAATCACCTGGAGGACTTGTTCAAACAAAGATGCCTAGGCCCCACTCCCAGAGTTTCTGATTTAGCAGGCTTAGAGCAGGGCCTGAGAATTATTATTTCTAGAAAATTCTTAGGTGCTGCTGATCTGGGGTCCACATTTTGAGAACCACCGTCTTAGAGAACTTCCCAAAGAGCAGCTAAAATTACACAATACCACACATACCATGTTAGGAATAAAGATTGCTTTGATTGATATGAAAATAAATAGAAAAAAGTTTTCCACTCCATTGGGTAAAAGTTTAAGTGATATAAACCAAGAGGATTAAAAAATGCCCAATAAAGATACAGAAGGATTGGTTAAATAATATAAAATTCCAGAGCCCATAATTTTAAAGAGTTGGATGTTACCTGTCTAGGTGATTAAGAGAGAATTGTATAAACGATCTTTAAAAGAATGATACTAAGTGCTCTTCTACAGAGAGCAATTCAAGGTAAAATTTATTCTGAGATGCTGATAAATTATTAGATCAATATTTTTTCTCAAGGATGGTAATTAAACAAAGCTTACCAAGATTGCTTCTGGGGTAGGGTATTTATGTATCTTAATTCTAGAATGAGTTGAATATAGTTTTTTCCCAGAAATGTGTGCCTGTGACATCTGCGTTTTCTACCTTCATTTTTGCCCACTGCTTGCCCTTTTGTTCTGTCTACACGATTTGGGGATTGGGTCCAAGATGGTGATGTTGGAATACCCTGAACTCTCCTCCTTCACAGAACACATGAAATTACACCTATTTACAGAGCAATTCTTCCTGAGGAAGAACTGAGGGCTCACTGAACAGCTTCTGCACAACAAAAGACAGACAGAATGGCAAAGAGAACAGCAGGAGAGGCAGAGACCCGGTACCAAAGGGAACCCCCACGGCCAACTCCACAAACTGCCCTAGGCAGGGACAGTACTGAGAGAACATATTCCTCCACCCTTAAGCACAGGAAAACAAAGCCTCCTGAGGAGATCAACTAGCATACAAAAAAGCCAGCCCTAGAACTCCGCCAAATGGCAGGGGAGCTGCTGGAACTCTCTCTACATGGGAGGGCCTAACACACAGGGTTTTGACCCACCTTGAAAGCACACCACCTGGGTGCTCTACCCAGCCTGCTGCCTCAGGGGGCCCTGAGCCCCTAGCCTGCACCAGCCCTAGCAGTCCCACCAAGGTGGCCAGGAAGTGGTACACACACCCAAACATCCCGTGGTAGCGCTCACTACAGTTCCAGCCGTTGTGCCAAGGGGACACAGGTGCAAACCACCTTAGAGCACTCCAGGCCCACACCACGCTGACTTCAGACGGCTTGCTAGGGCACTGTTAGCACAGATGATTCCAGAATTTGGACTTCAAACAAATCATCCTGACTCTCTGCTCCAAATCCAGCCACTCTGACAGGACGACCCCTACACTGAGTGCCCCGGGACAGCCCAACTTGCACTCACTTCGGCTTTAGCTGTCCCACCAGATCAGCCTCTGCTGGAAGAGTCCTGGGAAACCCCAGCCTGCAACCACTTCAGCTTCAGGGCACGTTTTGTGCAGAGAGCCCAGGAACCACCCTGGCCCACATCCACTTTAGCTTCAGCTGTCCTGCGGGACGACCCCTGTACAGAGCACCCCAGGACACCTCACCCTATACCCTGCTTTGGCTCTAGCCTCCCCTCCGGGACATGCTCTCTGCAGAGAACCCTCCGGCTTGCATCCACGTTAGTTTCAGTTACCCTGCCAGGGCACCCTCTCCAGAGAGAGCCCCAGGACGTCCCGGCTGGCACACCACCTCAACCCCAGATGCCCCATCAGGGCACACCCTGCACAGAGTACCCAGGACACCCCAGCTCGCACCCCTTTCAGCTCCAGCTGTCCTGTCAGGATGCGCTCAGGACGCAGAAGCCCAGGATACCCCGGTCTGTATCAGCTTCAGTTTTAGCCCTTCTGGCAGGGCACCTATTGCACGGAGAGCTACGGGATCTCCTGGCTTTCACCCACTTCATCTCCAGCTATCCTGCTGAACCCCAGGACACCACAGCCACACCACACTTCAGCTCCAGCCACCCTGCCAGGGTGCCCTCTGCACGGAGAGCCCCAGGAAACCTTGGATAGCACTTACTTCAGCTTCAACTATCCTACCAAGATTCCTTCTCCAAGTAGGGTGTCGGAACACCCCAGCCTGCACCCACTTTAGCTTTAGCTGTCCTGCCAGCACATCCACATCCTGCATGGAGAGGCCAGGGATCACAGTGGCTTGTGCCCACTTCAACTTCGGTGGAGTTTATCAACACTAAATCAGCCTTGCAAGAAATATTAAAAGGGCGTCTTTAAGTGGAAAAGAATTGGCCATAATTAGATATAAGAAAATTATGAATAAAAAGATGTAAAATATGATAGCATGTATATGATATGTGGAGGGAGTAAAAAAAATGAAAAAAGGTTTTTTTTTAGTGTTTAGGGGTGCCTGGGTGGCTTAGTCAGTTAAGCATCCTACTCTTAGTTTCAGCTCACGTCATGATCTCACAGTTCGTGAGTCTGAGCCTCGTGCCAGGCTCTGCACTGACTGTGCGGAGCCTACTTGGGATTCTCTCACTCTCTCTCTCTCTCTCTCTCTCAAAATAAATTAATAACCTTTAAATATGTTTATTTGTTTATACATTTATTCATTTTTGAAAGACAGAGACAGACAGAGCACAAGCAGGGGTGGGGCGGACAAAGGTGGGGTGGGACACAGAATCTGAAGTAGGCTCCGGGCTCTGAGCTGTCAGCACAGAGCCCGACGCAGGGCTTGAACTCACGAACCATGAGACCATGACCTGAGCTGAAGTGGGATGCTCAACCGACTGAGCCACCCAGGCGCCCCCCTTTAAATATGTTTAGATGTAAATGACCATCAACTTAGTATTATAGATTGCTATATTCTTAGGATGTTATATATGAGCCTCATGATAACCACAAACTCAAAATCTGTAATAGATACACAAAACTTAAAGAAAAGGAAAACCAAACATAACACTACAGAAGCTCATCAATCACAAAGAAAGAGAGCAAAAGGCAAAGAAAGGAACACAGAAGAACCAGAAGAACAAGCAGAAACAATGAACAAAATGGCAAGTCAATACCTATCAATAATTACTTTAAATGTAAATGGCCTACATAATCCAATCAAAGACACAGGGAATAGATTAAAAAAAACAAAACAAAACAAAACAAAAAAACACCAAGACACATCTATATGCTGCCTACAGGAAATTCATCTCAGACCTATAGACAAATACAGACTGAAAGTAAAGGGATGGAAAAATATTAACCCTGAAAATGGTGCAACAACAACAACACAAAGCTAGGATAGCAATACTTATATCACACAAAATAAACTTTAAAACAAAGACTATAGCAGACAAAGAAGAGTGTTACATAATGATAAAAGGATCAATCCAACAAAAGGATATAGCAATTACAAATATTAATGCATCCAACACCGCAGCACCTAACTACACACAACAAATATTAATGGACATAATAAGAGAAACCAATGGTAATACAATAATAGTAGGGGACATTGACACCCCACTTACATCAATGGATAGATCACACAGACATAAAATCAACCAAGAAACAATGTCTTTGAATGACATGGTCTACCAGGTGTATAAGATATATACAGAACACTGAAGCCCCAAACAACAAAATATACATTCTTTTAATGTGCACATGAAACATTCTCCAGAATAGATCATATGTTATATCACAAAACAAGTCTCAAGAAATTTTAAGACTGAAATCATAACATTCATCTTTCCTGACTACAACAGTATTAAATTAGAAATAAATCATAAAAAAATAAACAAAAACATGCAGAGACTAAACAACATGACACTAAACAACAAAATGGATCACCAAAGAAATCAAGAATAAATTTTAAAAAATACATGGAGACAAATGAAAATGAAAACACAGGGATCCAAACTCTTTGGGAAACAGCAAAAGCAGTTTTAAGAGGGAAATATATAGAAATACAGGCTTACCTCAAAAAATAAGAAAAAGCTCAAGTAAACAATCCAAACTTTCACCCAGAACAAACAAAACCCAAGATCAGTAGAAAGAAAGAAAGAAAGAAAGAAAGAAAGAAAGAAAGAAAGAATAAAGATGAGAGCAGAAGTGAATGACACTGAGAATAAAAAAATCAATAGAAAAAAAAATCAATGAAACCAAATGCTTGTTCTTTGAAAACATGAACAAAATTGATACACTCTTAACCAGACTCAGCTAGAAAAAGAGTAAAAGGGTCCACATAAATAAAATCAGAAAGAAAAGAGAAATAACAGACACCACAGAAATAAAAAGGATTATCAGAGAATACTGCAAAAATTATATGCCAACAAATTGGACAATCTAGAAGAAATAAATTATTAGAAACATACAATGTTCCAAAACTAAATCTAGGAAGAAATAGAGAATTTGAACAGACTAGGTACTAATAACAAAACTGAATTAGTAATCAAAAAACTCCCCCAAAAAAGAAGTCCAACACCACATGGATTCACAGGTGAATTCTGTCCAATATTGAAAGAAAAGTTAATACCTAGTCTCCTAAAAATATCACACACACACAAAAAAAATAAGGGGCGGCTGGGTGGCTCAGTTCCTTAAGCATCTGACTCTTGGTTTAGGCTCAGATCATGATCTCACAGTTCATGAGTTTGAGCCCTGCATCAGGCTCTACTTCGGTGGCTGGCATGGAGACTGCTTGGGATTCTCTCTCTCTCCATCTCTGCCCCTTCCCTTCTCTCTCTCTCCAAGTAAATAAACATTTTTTTTTTTAATTTTTTTTTTCAACTTTTTTTTTTTTTTTTTTTTTTTTTGGGGACAGAGAGAGACAGAGCATGAACGGGGGAGAGGCAGAGAGAGAGGGAGACACAGAATCGGAAACAGGCTCCAGGCTCCGAGCCATCAGCCCAGAGCCCGACGCGGGGCTCGAACTCACGGACCGCGAGATCGTGACCTGGCTGATGTCGGACGCTTAACCGACTGCGCCACCCAGGCGCCCCAATAAACATTTTTTTAAATAAATAAATAAGAAAGGAAAGCTTCCAAATTCATTATATGTTACCCTGGTTACACCAAACCCGACAAAGACACACAACACAACACACACACACACACAAACACTGAAGAAAGCCTCAGGCCAATATCCCTGATGAGCACCGATGCAAAAATCCTCAAAATATTAGCAAAGTGAATTCAACTACACACTAAAAGGACCATTCACCAAGATCAAGTAGAATCTATTCTGAGTACTCAAGGATGGCTCACTATTTGCACATCAATAAACATGATATACCACATCAACAAAACAAAGGACAACAATCATATGATCATCTCAATAAATGCATGAAAAAAGCTTGTCACAAAAGTCAACATCTGTTCATAATAAACACTCTCAACGAAGTGGGTTTAGAAAAAATAGGTCTCAACATAAGAAAGATCATATATGAAAAAAACCACAGCTAACATCATATTCAATGTTGAAAACTGAGAGCTTTATCTTTATGATCAAAGACAAGACAATGATGTCCATCCTTGCCACTTTTATTCAATCCAGTACCAGAAGTCCTAGCGAAAGCATTCACCCAAGAAAAAGAAATTAGAGGCATCCATACTGGTAAAAAGGAAGCTCAACTATACTTTTTGCAGATGACATGATACTACATATGGAAAGCCTTAGAGTACCCAAAAACTATTAGGCCTGATAAATGAACCCAGTAAAGCTGCAGGATACAAAATTAATAACCACATATTGGTAGTGTTTCTATACACTAACAATAAAGAGGTGAAAGAGAAATTAAAGAAAATAATTCCATATCCAATTTCATAAAAAGAATAAAATATACTGGAATAATCTTAACAAAGGAGGTAAAAGAAGGTACCTGGGTGGTTCAGTAGGTTAAGCATCTGACTTGATTTCTACTCAGGTCATGATCTCACAGTTCATGAGTTAGAACCCTACATTGTGCTGACATTGTGGAACATGCCTGGGATTCTCTTTTCCCCTCTCTCTGCCCTCTACCACTTGCATTCTCCCTCTCTCTCTCTCTCTCTCTCTCTCTCTCTGTCCCTCAAAAATAAATAAACATTAAAAATAAAACTTAATAAGGGCACCTGGGTGGCTCAGGCAGTTAGGCACGGTCATGATCTTGCAGTTTGTTAGTTCCAGCCCCACATCAGGCTCTGTGCTGACAGCTCAGATCCTGGAGCTGCTTCAGATTCTATGTCTCCCTCTCTCTCTGCCCTTCCCTTGCTCACACTTTGTCTCTCTCAGAAGTAAACATTAAAGAAAATTTTTTAAAAATTTTCTAAACAAACAAACAAAAACTTAACCAAGGAGGTAAAAGACCTGTACTCTGAAAACTATAAAATACTGATGAAAGAAATTAAAGATGACACAAACAAATGGAAAGATATACTATGCCCACATGTTAGAAGAATTAATATTGTTAAAATGTTCAGACTACCAAAAGCACTCTACAGATTCCATCAAAATACCAGCAGCATTTTTCACAGAACCAGAACAAATAATATTGAATTTGTGTGGAAGCACAAAAGACCTCGAATAGCCAAAGAAATCTTGAGAAAGAAAAACAAGGCTGGACGTACCACAATTCCATATTTCAAGATATACTACAGAGCTGTAGTAGTCAAAACAGTATGGTACTGGCATAAAAACAGACACACAAATCAAGAGAACAGAGTAGAGAGCCCAGAAATAAACCCACACTTATATGGTCAATTAATCTATGTCAATGGAGGCAAGAACACACAATGGGGAAAAGACTGTCTCTCCAATAAATGGTGCTGGGAAAAGTGGATAGCTACCTGTAAAGGAATGGAACTAGACCACTTTCTAATGCCACACACACACACACACACACACACACACACACACACAAAATGAAGACCTAAATGTGTGTCGTGAAACCAAAAAAATCCCAGAAAAGAATACAGACAGTAATTTCTCTGACACTGGCCATAGCAACATTTTTCTAAATATGTCTCTAAGGCAAGAAAAACAAAAGCAAAAATAAAGTATTGGGACTACCCTAAAACAAAAAGCTTTTGCACAGTGAAGCTAACCAACATCAAAATAAAAAGGCAATCTGCTGAATGGGAGAAGATAATTGAAATGACATATCTAATAAGGAGTTAATATCCAAAATACATAAGGAACTTATACAACTCAACACCAAAAACAACAACAACAACAAAATCTGATTAAAAATGGGTCGAGGAGTTGAACAGACATTTTTTCAAAGACGACGTAAAGATGGCCAACAGACACATGAAAGGATGCTCATCACTCAACCACAGGGAAATGCAAATAAAAACCACAATGAGATATCACCTTACACTTGTCAGACTGACAAAAACAAAAAACAAACAAACAAAGAAATAACAGGTGCTGGCGAGGATGTGGAGAAAAGGAATTCTTGTGTACCGTTGGAAGGAATGTAAATTGGTACAGCCACTGTGGAAAACAGTATAGAGGCTCCTTAAAAAATTAAAAATATAAATACCATATGATCCAATAATTGTACTACTGGGTACGTACCCAGTAGGAGAAGACACTAATTCAGATATATGCAGCCCTATGTTTTCTACAGCATTAATCATAACAGCTAAGATACAGAAACGAGTGCCCATTGGTAGATGAATCACTAAGGAAGAAGTGGCATATATACACAGAAAAGTGGCATATGTATGTATAACGTAATATATAACATACGTATAATGTGATATTCCATAGCCATAAAAAGAAATGAGATTGTGCCATCTACGACAACATGGATGAAGCTAGAAGGTGCCAAGTCAGATCACGAATGGCAAATCCCACATGATTTCACTCACGTGTGGAATCTAAAAAACAAACAAACGAATAAACAGCAAAAAGTAGAATCAGATGTATAAATACGTGGAAGAAACTGATGGCTGCCAGAGAGGAAGGGTGTGGGGGGACGGGCGAAATGGGTGACGGGGAGTAGGAGACACAGGCCTCTAGTTATGGAATGAATAAGTCACAGGAATAAAAGTCACGGCATAGGGAATATAGTCAATGATATTGTAATAGCGTTGTATGGTGACAGATATTAGCTACGCTTGTAGTGAGCACAGCATAACGTGCGGAGAAGTTGAATCGCTAGGTTGTACACCTGCAACTAATGTAACAGTGCGCGTCAACTGTACTCAAAAAAATTTAATTTTTTAAAATTAAAAAATAAATGAATTTAGGAGCTCAGATTATATAGAGAAAAGGAGTGAGAAGGCGAAAGCTGGGAAAATTATTCCAAAATTATTAAATTCATGCTATATTTTTCTGCCAATCAATAACTTGAAAGGAATTTTTATTTATCAGTACAATTTTTGTCATAACTAATTAACAGACATCCAGAATTAGTAGTGCCTTCTTAGATATGACTATCATTTTTAAACACAACAGTCTGTGGATTTCTCTCAAAGTAAATAGCATTTTAATAAACAGATAACAATGGAAAACATAAGAGAAACTATAATTATTCATGTATGTTGTCAACTCTCAAAGACCTATTCAAACACAAATGGCAAGTGATGTTTATCTATAGTTTTTTTATAGTGTTCTTTCAGGAAAGAAGCATTTCCTGTTACTTCTTTGGCAGTTTATCTGTATCCTAAAACATACTAAATATGGGTGAAGTCATTCTAATTTAAAACAAGTATATATCTGTAAGTATGCCATTTTGTTATAATGACATTCCTATCTACACCTCATTGTTTTCTTTACAACTAAAACCTCAAAAATAAACTGCTAGAGAATGGATAGGTACATGTATCCAGTAACAAACTGGAGGCTGTAGTTCAACACAAGGGACCACTTGATGGGTTACCAATACTGACCGTTGATAAAGTCATTCACTCGGTCCTGACATTTATTTCGCACAATTTTTATTGTCACCTGCTTAGTCATTTTTTTCATCTTACTTCCCTAAGTTTATTTTCTTATTAACTGACTTTACTTTACCTTCTGTTTCTAAGTTATCAAGTGACATAAATTCCATTAGAAAAAAAAGTGAGAAAATAAATTACGGGTGGACAGATGGAGGTCTGTCCAGATGGATGGTCCTACTACAGATAAGAAATGGTGAGTTATACAAGAGGGGAGAGGAGAAAAGGAGGAAGCAAGGGAGGAGGGAAGAGGAAGAGAAGGAGGGAGAGAGGAAAGCTGAAGGGGAGAAGGAAAGAAAAAATTTCCATCAGTCACTTTGGGTGATAAAACCTTTGGACTGGATTCAAGAAATGCCATCTAAAAGATCAACGAGCTGCGTGTCTAATACCTTAGTTTATTGTTGCAACAAACAAACTTGGGCAGGAACCAAAAGTACTGCTCGCCCTCTTATCCTCAATTCTCAGCAGATCCAAAATTTAACTTATTTTCCCTACCTCCCTATTTTTTCGTCTGGTTCTTCTGTCCTCACTGTACCCCATATAATGAGATGATTAGAATAATGCAAAATATTTTGTAGACCGTCATAGGAGTTTTGAAGAACAGAGTAAATTCAGGCAAATTACCATTTCTCACCCAGTTTCCTCACTAGATTGCTAGGATAAAATGAGATAATACTTATGAAAACTCTATTTCCCTGCCTTTCACACAGGAGCTGTTCAGCAAATAAAAGTGTCTTTACTTCCTGTTACAGTCACAAGCCTATTGTTTTTTAACTTCAAAACTACAGAATGTAATTCCTTGTCATCGGTCACCTACGTTGCTGGAAAAATTTATTATCCTGTTTCTCTACCTCAATCTCATTCTGTCTACCTCTCAACACACCTTTACCCTAGCTAAATAATGGTAATAATTCATTCTCCCCAACGCTCTTCTCATGGCGTCAAGCGTTTCTGTGTAAAGCTTGTCGGTGGGTGGTCACTGCAACCAGGTGAATAAAATTTACATTTCATCTCAAATGTGTTTTCCATTTCAGCCAACTCCAATCTGGTCTCCCCACCCTCCCATTCTGACAGGCCCTCTTACTTTCCCTCTATACACATCTCCATCTAGCTACCTGTGAACTCTCTCTTCTCTGGGCCATCCACATCATCCAGAAGCATTTTTCTACACTTGCCCCTATTGCCTTGTTTCCCCCTCTCTCCTCAACCGACTGTGCAATATGACCTATGCTTCCAACGGGACACCAAAATATTTTAGTCAGGCCAGCGGAGGGTCCAGTGAGTGTTCCTTAGAACTCATCTTACTTTTTTTTTTTAAGTTTATTTATTTATTTTGAAAGAAAGAGAGAGAGAGCAAGAGCAAGCAGGGGAGAGGAGAGAAGAGACAGAGACTCCCAACCAGGGTCCACGCTGTCAGCATAGAGCCCAACACGGGGCCTGATCCCCTGAACTGAGGAGGACTGGAATGGAAATCAAGAGTCGGACACTTAACCGACTGAGTCACCCAGGCGCCCCGTCTTACTTTCTTTCTTGGCAGGACTGACGCTGCTCGTGGACACCTCTGTGTCAACATACTCTCCTCTCTTGATCTGACAACCCAGTCGCCTAGCTTTCTAATTTATAGGCCACCCCTCACACTCCTTACACCTGGTCCTATTCAGCTTTCCTATCTTGCTGAAGGATACATCATCAACCCAATGGTGAAAACCAAAACCTGAGATCCAGCCCTCAAACTTTTCTCTGGTTCATTCTAATGCTCACTAAAACAGAAACTCTATTGAATCAGTAAAGCTCTTGTGAATTCATTCACCTATTTCTGGTTCTGCTGCTACTATCCTAGTTCAACTTCTGGCTTTCTCTTGACTGAACTGTCATAATTGTACCCTGTACCCTCTTATCTGTTCATAAACACTCCCATTCCATTTTTAGCACTGTAGTAAGGATATTAATTTAAAAGTAGAAGGCTGATGATGTCACTATATCATCATGAAGCCCAAATCGGCATTATGAGATCTGGCTGAGAAGTCATAAGCCATCTGCTGGAAAGTAATGAATCCATGCAGTTCAAAAGAAACTGCAGGTATAATACCCCCACTGATAAAGGAGTTTCAAAAGAACCACAATAGCCAAAGAGAATTCTCTCTTTTTAATGTACAGCATAGGGAATATAGTCAGTAATATTGTAATGTCTTTGTATGGTGACAGATGGTAACTACACTTATCACAGGGACCATTCTAGAATGCATAAAAATATCCAATCACTAAGATGTACCCTTGAGCTAGAATACTGTATGTCAATTATACCTCAATAAACAATTGCCATGTATATACTGTACCCCCAAAATATAATTTGTACACTCACATTTCTGAAGTTTATAAAAAATTATTAGATATTCTCTTGTGAGTTGCTTTTCTCACTCAATATTATGTTTGCAAGATTTGTGCATATTGATGTACATATTTGTAATCCATTTTAACTGCTACATAGAACTCCGTTTTCTGGAGACCTATAATTTATCTATCATTTCTACTTTTGATGGAGGTTTGAATTATTTTCTAGTTTTGTTTTGTGACTATGGAATAAAGCTAAGAACTTCGAGGGAAAAATAGATCCACAACAGCCAAAGAAAGTTAACTCGTAATGTTCTCCAAGCTCAGAGAATAGTGAAGGTAGACCATCAGGGCACAAATCGAGAAATACGTGTCCTCCTTTTATCTCCTTATCTTCTTTCCCTTCCCTTATACTCAGAAGCATCAGAACTGCAGCTTGCAAGAAGAAGGCAGGGGACCAGCCACCGAAAGCAACTGCACTCACCTCTTTCTCTCTATTGGCAGTAAGACTGTGTAACAAGACTAGGAGGGAGGGCTGCAATTTCTAATAAAGACAGAAATTCTCTGAATTGGAGTAATGAATTACAGCATGCAGACTGCTTCTATGTCTAGAAGAAGCTGGAAGGCTTTTTGTTACCTAAAAAGATCAGAAAACTTATTGGGCCTGACTTAATTTTCATGCAACTGGCAGGAGTCAGTTTAAGAATGTCGTCATGAAAAACCTCGGGTTCTTTTCTAATTATACACGATGAATCTTTCCCGTTCAATGCACCAGTCCAGGGAGATAAAATATGCAGAACTTAGTGACTGAGCGGCAAGTGAACAGAAGGAATCAGGAACCGTGGACGTGGAAGTTGCAGGTCCAGCACCTGTCTTGTGAGCAATTGGACGACCTTGAGATAGAAGCCTTGAGATGAATAGCAAAGCAGAAAGACTGACTGACTCCATGGCCCTGATGAATGTACTGCCACCACATCAGCCCTATTCTTCTCCCCTATAGGCCCATATTTCATAAGAAAATGTATGCATGTTTGCACATATATCTTCCATTTTTTAAGTAGATTGATATACATGCCAGTCTTTCCAGGAAAATATAGGTTTACATCCATTGTTACAGTGTAATTGTTGCTAGAACCTGTTTTGTTCTCAAAGGGGTCTTATTTCTTAGACAACATACATGGCACACATAACAGAGATTAACGATGCGTGGAACAAAAACTAATATAAGTGTAAGGAGAGATGGACAAACCCAGATGGAGGCACCATTGTCCCTCTTGTGATAACTCAGAACGGGTAGACAGAAAGTCGGAAGGGACATAGGAAAACTGAACAACACTGTCAATCGGTTTGACCTAATTGACATTCATAGAAAATTCACCCCGCCACAGAAGAATATACATTATTTTCAAGGGCACATGGAACATTTAGTAACTTAGAGCATATTCCACGCAAGAAAACAAAGCTTAAGAAATTTTAAAAAATCAAGCCATACAAACTACTTTCTGTTTTCACAGTATAAATTAGGGATAACAGAAAAATTTCTGGAGTACCTGTATTTGAAACTTACATGACACAATTATAAATAACCTATGAGTCAAAGAAGAAACCAAAAAGCAAACTAGAATGTGCGTTTCCCTGAATAAAAATAAAAGTACACATACCAAAATTTGTGGTATGCTGCTAAAGAAGTATGCACTCAGAAATTTATAGCACTAAAGCTATATTATAAAAGACAAAATGTCTGAAATCAATGACATATTTTATCTTAGGAACTTAAAAAAATACAATAAGCCCAACCCACACATAAGAAAATAATGAAGAGTAGAATCAGTGAAATAGAAAACAAAAATTTTAGAAAAATCAATGAAATAAAAAGTTGCTTCTTGGAGAGATCAATGAAATTGATTAGCCTGTACCCAGACTGATCACAAAAGAAAGGGAAACAGAGAGGGGGAAGACACAACCACTGATATCAGGAACAAGAGAGGTAACATCAGGACAGACTCTACACATACTCAAAGGAATAAGGAAATGTGAAAATTTTATGTCAATAAATGCAACAACTGAAAATGAAAGAAATCCACGAAAGGTACCACTACCAAAGCTCATTCAAGAATAAGTCAATTAACTAAGGAGACATATATTACATAAATGGAATTTACAGTTAAAAAGTCTTACCACAAACAAGATCCAAGGTCCAGATGGTATCAACCGTGAATTCTATCAAATCTTTAAAAAAGAAACAATACTTTTAGTCATTTGTTTTGCTTCTTAAATTCCACATGTATGTTGTGCACCCGAAACTAACACAAATAAAAATTAAGAAAACAAATAATACCAACTGTATGCAAACACTTGGAATTATTCCAGCACAAAACAGGTTGATTTAATATTTGAAAATCAATCAGTTTAATTCATCATATTAAGCAGCTGAGAAAGAAAGCTCATGCAAGTTTTTGTCCCTTGTCACATCAAGATCTTGATAAGAATGTTCATAAAAACTTTGTTTGTAATAGCCAAAAACTGGAACAACACAAATGTTCATCAAGAGGCGAATGGATAAACAATTATGGTACATCTGTACAATGGAATGCTAATCAGCAAAAAAAAAAAAAAAAAAAAGAAGAAGAAAGAAAGAGAAAAAGAAAAAGGAATAAACTTTTCATGTGCTCAACAACATGGATGAATTTAAAAATTATTATGCTGGATAAAAGCGGTCAGACCTAAAAGTGTACATACTATATGGCTTCAGTTATATAAAATTCCAGAAAATTCAAACTAATATATATATAACAGGAAACAGTTCAATAGTTGCCTGGAGATGGGGGAACAGAAGGAGGCGACATGAGGAAACCTACGAGGGTGATAGGTATGTTCACGACATTGATCATGGTGATTGTTGCATAGATGCGCACATAGGCCAAAATTTATCAAATTCCATGTTTTAGATATGTGCAGTTTATTGTATGTCAGTTATATCTTTATAAGGCAGTTAAAATAATAAATGAATAGATAAGTTTCTGTCTCAAATTCCTTGCTCACTTACTTAAATTCAATAAACTCTTGTGCTAGATGATACAATAAAGACACTGATGAATGAGATTCAGTCTCTACATAGAAGCTGGTTAGCATTAAACGTGAGGGCCAAGGCAGCGGCAGATACAATTTTTATCAGATTGTGATTTGGAGGAGGTTAGAAAGGAAGAATGGGAAGGAGGTAGAGAAGGGAAGAAGGAGAATGAGCAGGAGAGAAGAAGCATCTGCGCTTTGATTACCCAGGGTAACACGAGGCTCACTTATTGTTCAAGCATATACTAAGTATTTATAATATTCCAGGCACCGTGCTCATCACTAAGAAAATACCCTCACTAAGTAAAATGTATGAGACAAACACACATTTAGATCATGAAATTTACAAAAATAATGACACACAAAAGAGGAAAGAAAGAATTCATTCTGATGGCTTAGATAGGAATGTTTGACCATGACCATGACGATGAAGAAAGAAACAAATAAAAATAAAAACATTTCAGTGAGCGTTAAGACTGGAAAACATTGCTCCTCTTATGGAAATAAGAGGGAAAATGTGCTTTGGTGAGAGAGGTTCTCTGGTGTGACTGAGAAATGAAAATCCGTCTAGTATGGTTGGCAAATAGGACCCACAACAGAAAAGAAACAGGAAATTAAGCTAGAAATGTGGGGCTGTCATGATATTGTGAAAAAAAATGCATCCCATAGTAAGCACTTTGGAATCAATTCTGTAAGCATGTGGCTTTTTAAAAAAGACAGCATGACGACCAATTGTTCTAATCAACTGAGATGTTTCACAAGTAATCTGTTAATTATAATGATCATATCACTCTAGTTTGTAAACAATAGTTTTAAAAAGTCAATCATTATTTTCCCACTGATAAATCATACTTAGCAACTAGCTTTCCAAAATTCTTTGACAAGCATGAGGGTTGGATGTGCAATCACAATTGGTGGGTGGTGGAATTTCAATAATCTTTAAGAATCACAGGAAAGTGTCACAAAAGTGAACTATGTACACAGGTATCATAGCTGGACAATTACATGTGTGAATATATACATACACATAAAGAGAAAGAGGAATCATTGGTATCAACAATGGGGGGCAAGTTCAAAATCAGGTAGAAAAATTCTAAGACGCATTAGGAAAGGATGAATAGATGGAATGAATAACAAGAAAAGTTAACACAAATGAAAATAAAGGTAGAATGTCAACATCTGTGTACAACATGTCCTAGAAAAACAAGGGGAAAAACAGCTTGTATAAATTATTTGAAGACACATGACCCATTATTCAGCAAAAATTACCCCCACATACATACAAACATGAACTCAGATCAAGAAAACCCAAAGCGTGCCAAAGAAGTTACAAATAAATCACTCTGGACACTTACAGGGAAATTTAATAACAGCAAAGACAAATGGACCATTCTAAATTTTCTGACAAGAAATGGCAGATGATCTAAGAAGGAAAAGCACCACAGCAGTACTCGTCAAGTGACAGTAAATAGGGGGCAGTGCTTAATCTCCTGGTCTGGAGCCACCTGCTTTGAATCCAGGATCTGTCAAACACTAGCACTAGCTTTAACATTAAACAGGATATTTAACTTCTCTGTAGCTCAGTTTCCTCATTTACACAATACAGATCACAGTAATTTCCATGTCATAAGATTGTGGCGACTACTAAATACATTACAATATGTAAAACCCATAAAAATACAGCAACACATAATAGACCTTATATGGCTGTAAACTATTCTTGTTTTCAGATTTCTTGGTAGCAATATTTCACGGAGAAATACAATAAAATAACATTTTTTTAAATGCTTAAGAAAAAACAGTCAATGTGAGAATTTTATATCCATTGGGACAATCATTTAATTACAAGGGTGAAAAAATGGAAAAAATATAATACATGTAAGGAAGAAATGAAGATTAATATATCAATATATTATTAATAGCATACAATTATTAATAATTATTAGTCATGCTTTATCCAAAATTTATTGAGAACGTTAAATGCCACGTATTATTTTAAGTTCTTTACATAAATTAACGAATTTAGTATTCACATGAACCCCATGTGGTGAAGAAAGGTTCACCAGAGGTCACTCAGGGTAGGTCTGACAGGCAATCAAGAGTATCTCCATACTAAGCCTCCTTTGTAAGGTCCGTAAATGTGAGACAGATCTTAAATACAAACCATCTGTTCCTTGTTCCCTTTCTGAGTCTTTCCTCCATGAAAGCTTGTTTACAGACGTTATCTCTAAGAAATGGTCCTTGAGTGTGGTTTCGGTGGAGGCAGAAACCTTTCTTTCTAAGGAGTTTGCATTTTGGTTACCTGTCCTGTTGTGTTCTCATCCGCATAAAAAGCCAGTCTGTGGTTGAGTCCAATTATGGATGAAACCAAATATTTCATAACAAAGGACTGGCACTAGCCGGTTGGCACCCGTATGCAAATGTGTGCAAAACACAGAGCTCTGCTGTTTTTTTTGGACAAATCCTGCACACATTTCTCCCAGTATTTGAGTCAGAGCAAGAAATGACTAAAGACAGAGAAAGCAACATGAAAGTTAGAGACCTTGACTTTTCACTGGTTAAGAAATAACAATCGTTGGTTACCTACCCAGTCCCCTAAGCCTGTAATCATGGAGGAAACTTGCCAAGAGGGAAAAGAACAAAAGCTTATGGATCTGAGCATGGTTCCAGTCCTCCAAGTCTAGTTCCGTAGGCCTCTTCTGGAAGCTGGCCCGCAGTGGCCGTCCTGTAGTCTTGGCACAAGGCTCTGAAGTGGAAGTTCTCTCCACCCAAAGACCAACTGCTTCTAAAACAATTCTTAAGAATTCCTAATTTTAAAATGTCTCAATCCTGCTGTCAGTGGGATAAACCTTGCCTTTTCAGCTGGATACGTGAATCTAAGTATTTTCTTTCTCAAGTGTAACCGCTGTTCTAGTGATCAGAAATTAGCCCAGCATTTTTCTATGGTGTCTTTTCCAGCTGACAAAGTCTGAGTTCTTTAGGTCGTGGAGAGGCCACGTGGGAGAACACGAAGGAAATGCCACTCATCCCTGTTAGTACTAAGCCTGGTTAGATTGCCTGAGTCTCTTTTAGTCTCTGCCCAAAGCAAAGTAGAGCCAGAATTGGGGCCGAAAAGAGCACCCTGAAAGGGAGGCCTGTGACATACTCTTATGGTAAGAGGCAACGAGTGTTCATTTGAGTTTAAAAACACCACTCACCTTCTCTATTCTTCATGATCACTGTGAGTAATAGGGACAATAAAATTTCGGAGTAAACATCGAGGCTTTGCAAAGTTCTTTAGTAACCATCCCAGTACACTGAGTACCTCCATTACCAGAGAAATAGTTTGGAAATTCCCCAGATTGAAAAAAGGTCAAGCAACTTTTTTGCTATGACTAGAACTATACCTTTCCAGCAAACAAAAGTTTCATTCCACCTTGAAAATTAGCAAATATTGACTAGGATATTCAAACTCCATTGCGAGTGGAGTTTGGACCCATTTGTAAGTGTTCTAGGGCACCCGAAAATTACGGTTCTTGTCTACCTTCCATCTGTACAGCTTCACCAGAATTAATCTGGTGCAGATGAGACATGCAACCAGAGACAAGCTCAGCAACCTTAATAAAATTTTCTCACCAATGCTGACAAAGTATTTGTCAATTTGTCTTCCTTGAAGCAGGTGATTTCTTCTTAAATGTCTGCCAAGTTTCCAACTGAAGACTTCTTCTGGTGATGCCAAGCAGCCAAGGTGACAGAGATTATCTTCCCCAAGTGTTTTTTTTTTTTTTTAATCTGCATACTCTAAAACAGGTATTGTGTCACAAAAAATATTCCTCGGTCAGGCTCTTGGGGACTTTAAGAGGAAATGAGATATTGAGCCCTTGACAGTCATTTGTGGCAGCTTCATTGATTTTCCCTTTCCTTTTTTCCCTTCAGTTTCACTTGGCGAGAGTTTAGAGGTCCAGCAACAGGACTGTTTTCCATTCCAGTTTTTGCTTGTGTATGAAATCCCTGATTTCTGACTTAAGGCCATTCAGTGAGGAAAGAGCTGTGGTCATAGCTGCTCCAAGATCTACACCTGAATGTTTTCCAAAGGTGTTAAGGTCTCCAGTATATTCATCTTTCTATTTGTCTGTGACCGTGGTCTCCAAAATTTCTAATATTTATAGTGTTTCTAAATTCCTCCGGTTTTATTATAGAATTTGACATCTTTAAAGCCACAATCAGAATATTCACAGTACCTTTTCCATTGAATTTTATCACATATGAGGTTCCTAATAACATATAAATCAATTGATGTAGATCTGGGAACTCTCAATTAAATGCCCTTAGAACCACAGCAAATTGCTGTAAATCTCCGCCTACCCTGCATAGGCTTTGGAAAGCCTTTGAAAATCACTTTCAGACCACAATCGGGGCTCAAGTTCCACTACAAGGGGCTTTTTCTGACCTGGATAACTTTAAGAACCAATTCAGCTTTCAGAGTGGTTGGCTGGCCAGCAGGAAAGAAGAGCTGGTCAGAAAGAGTGTTGGAGGTAGGGGATAAGGGAGGACCACAGGATAGAAGAAGAGGGAGGGTAAGATCAGAACTTTTAGGTTCACGTTATGGTTTGGGAAGATCAGAAAGACAGCCTTTCACATTTTTCATTTGTCTCCTTCACAGAATATTTAGAGAGGCAATCGTGGAATCTGAATTTCTCTTGTAAGCTTTCTCATACCAATAATAATAATAATAATAATAATAATAATAAAAACACAGGTCATTGAATGTTTGCATTTTTAGTCCCTTTCCATTCTAAAAACAAACAAACAAACAAACAAACAAACAAAAAAAAACACTTCTCAAATGAACGATTTTGTTCCAATGAAAGGTTTCCCCAAATGGCCACGAAAGTTAAACTACTGTTGGTAAAACTGTGCCATTTCGGACACAACTCACGTGTATTCGTTACGGTATAAATACACCCAAGAGGCCTTCAGGAGACACACACCTGGGTTTAGTCTGAGACAAACGTGTGACAGTCTGGCAATGGTCCGTCAATTCAGTGGCTTGTTCACCTATGTCCTGGGCTCCCCAACCTATTGGCCTGGTGGTCTCCCCTGGCAGACCTGACAGATCTTGGAAGACATGAGGTTTAGACATGAACTCCCACCCATCCAAGAGCAACAGAAGACCACGAAAAGCACAGTGACCCAAACCAACGTTGTTAGTACTGAGACAGCTTTCTGCCAGGGATATATGCCTACAGATAGGATCAAATCATCAAAGAGTCCCTGAAAGGCAACCTCATAGGACAAAATACACTTAGCACTTCAGAGCTTGATGAAGACTGGAACTGAGACCTAATGGGGACACTTACCTCATTGCAGGCCTCAAGGGGGGCTCCCCAATTCTGAATTAAGGGACTTGGGCTTCAGCACAAAGGGGACTTTAAATAGGGTCTCGGTGGGATTTCCAGGGTGTTTAGCTCACCAAAGTATCACCGGATAACCCTTCAATAAACAAATGTCTCGGGCGCCTGGGTGGCTCAGTCCGTTAAAGTGTCCAGCTTCAGCTCAGATCATAGTCTCGCGGTTCATGGGTTCGAGCCCCGCGTCAGGCTCTGTGCTGCCAGCCCGGAGCCTGGAGACTGCTTCAGATGCTGTGTCTCCCTCTCTCTCTGCCCCTCCCCAACTCTTGCTCTCTCTCTCAAAAATAAACATTAAAAAAAATTTTTTTAAATAAACAAAAGTCACATTTAGAACTTACTGCATTAAGGGAAAGCACCATTGTGACAGTTTTAGCAGTGTCCCAGGAGAGGTCAGTCAGAAGCAGAAAAACTGTAGGACTTCGGGGTCTGCACTCAGTAGGTTAAGATGGTGTAGGATTGGGCAGTCTGTGATGTCACCGTTCAAGACTGGTTGACACATGAAGGGGAGGGTCTTGATAAGGAAGCTGTTACTGACAAGAAGGCTGTTGCCAGAGTGAGGTTACTGTCTTCGATACACTGATTGGTAGGCTTTTACTGCAGCAAACTGTGGATTTAATCGCTAGTTTGCAATCTTCTCTTTCCCAGGCTAAAGTTTCCTAGAAGGAATAACTAAGTGGCATTGACATAAGTGTGTTTATCGTTGTCTCCAAGTCAGGTTTACAGATGGCCTCAATTCTCAAAGACTTTGATTTTAATACCAGTAAAAGCAGAATTTCAAATGAAAACATCAGATATTACAAAAATGGACATACACCAGTAAAAGAAAACAATTTGATTAAAAAACACATTATGAGCATTTCATTTTATTTATTTATTCATTTTATGTGTTTGAGAGAGAGAGCAAGGGAGAAGGGCAGAGGGAGAGAGAGAAAGAATCTTAAGCAGGCTCTAATATGGGGCTCAACACGGGGCTCAATCTCATGACCTTGGGGTCATGACCTAAGCCAAAATCTAAAGTTGGAAACTCAATGAACTGAGCCACCCAGCGCCCCACATTTCATTTATTTTATTTTTATTTTTATTTACTTTAGAGAGAGTGAGAGCACGAGCGAGGGACAGGAGCGGTGGGAAGGAGAGAGAGAGAGGAAGAGAGAGAGGGAGAGAGAGAAAGCCCCATGGGGGCTCAATCCCACAAACTGTCAGATCATGACCTGAGCTGAAACCAAGAGTCAGATGCTCAACTGAGCCACACAGGCAGCCCCCCCCCAACACATTTCATTTTAAAATTCACTCTCAAGAACAGAATATTACAATAAGCTCAAACTTAATACCCAGCAAGAAGGGGGCACAGAGAATTAGTTCCCCAAATCAACCATGTACAAAGTCACAAAGAAAACCTCAATGCAGCTCTAAGGTCAACATCATCTATAGTACAACTAAGTATAATAAAATTAAAAACTACTAACAAAAACTTCATGTGTCTTTTTCCAATGACAAAAAAAAATTTAGTAACTTCTCAAAGAAAAAAAGTCGAAAGGAAATTATGGTAAATTTACAACACCTCAAAGAAAAAAGTCGAAAGAAAATTATGGTAAATTTACAGCTCACCACAGAAAGCAAGAGCCAAATGCAGCAGGAAAAGGTAAAACAGCCATTGTCCCCTTCGACCTTCAAGGCACTCTTCAACACCTAATGCACGCTGGTCTTCTAAGACTGGTCTTTCTTTCAAGTATACTTTTTGCCAGCATTTCTTTTACTTGAAATAATATCAGGGGTAAGAAGATAACATTTTTGAGAGGAAAAAAGTCTGTATGTGCTTCCTGCTGTATTTCATATAAAATAGATCATACCGTTAATATGATACATTTTTAAAATATGTTTTCATCGTTGATTTGCAGTCTCCACACTATGCCCTGCCCTAGGAGTGTCCTAAATGCCCGAGAGTCTCAATGTGGTGGCCCATTAGGGTCCTAAGTCCACATCCTACCCCAAACCAATTAAACCAGAAACTCTCCAGGGTACACTCAAGCATGTTTTCGAAACCTCTGATTGGTATTTCAAGTGCAAAGCGGAGAAAGGCTCTCAGAGAGAATGGTCAAGAGAAAGCTCCAGCTAGGACTTCGATCCTACTCCCCGTCTGACCTTGCCTCCTCCCTTCCCACAGGTTCATCAGTATCTGAAGACAAATATAGCAAACTGATGAAACAGGAGTAGAAAGACAGTAAGAATATCCCAAAATATCCACCATGCCATGATCTTGGGCTGACTCCCCGAGTGTTCCCAACATAATAGAGATAAATAACAAAGCTCGGATCTTGGGCACAGGAAACCAACTTCACAAATAATGGGTAATGTGCATGTGACTAACACCACTGCACATGAAAAATTCTTGAGGAATTTAGTTGATTTTTTTAATGTTTATTTAAATTTTTTTTTTAATGTCTTATTTATTTTTGAAACAGAGAGAGACAGAGCATGAGCAGGGGAGGGGCGGAGAGAGAGGGAGACACGGAATCTGAAGCAGGCTCCAGGTTCCACCGAGCTGTCAGCACAGAGCCTGGCGCGGGGCTGGAACTCACAAACCGTGAGATCATGACCTGAGCCAAAGTCGGATGCTTAACCGACTGAGCCACCGAAGCACCCTTGTTTATGTATTTTTGAGAAACAGAGACAAAGTGTGAGTGGGGAAGCGTCAGAGAAAGAGAGGGAAACACAGCATCCGAAGCAGGCTCCAGGCTCTGAGCTGTCAGCACAGAGCCCGATGTGGGGCTCGAACCCATAAACCGTGAGATCATGACCTGAGCCGAAGTCGGACACTCAACCGACTGAGCCACCCAGGTGCCCCGAATTTAGTCGATTTTAAGTGTAGTGTGAGTCAGTAGTCATTTGGCTGCCAGCAAATGAACTCCACCGGGGGCTGGATCAATAAATGTATAACGTCTGGACAGAGAAGACTCTGTACGTGCTTCCGGGAACACTTTAAGTACTGAGTCATGTTCTGAGCAGCATACTATATGAAGAACATGGAGAATGAGATTAAGGTTGATGAGGGAACTTGGAACTGTCATCTTCGCAAAAAGGATATTTTGCTGGGAGGAAAGCTAGCATAGGGAAAACATGACAGATGTTTTCAAAATATTCGAAGAACTCACATGTGGAAGTTAGATTAGATTTATTGTGTAAAGTCCAGAAGTCGAAAGCAATGGCTAGATGGAAGGAAATGCTTTTCGACAGTGTTGGTTTTGCAAACGCACAGAGGACTCCCTGTCCCTGGAGCTATTTGAGCCTTCAAGTATGCAGTGGGTGAGGGCGGTTTCCGAACTTGCAGAGAACTGAATCAGATAACAGCGCGTCCTCCGTCTAAGATTTTAGGATCAGTGTACTGAAAAGTAGCTCGGGCTTCTCCTGTTCTGAACACTGTTGAAACCCAGTAGCTTGGTCATCAGCAACCCGTCCGCTCTGCCCCAGGAGGAAGACACCAGGGCAATCAGCGCCACAACGTGATTTTCCCAATGGGGACACGCAGTGACTTCTCCGCAGAGGTCACTTCCTACAATAGGATCAACACACGCGGCCCTTTATCGCTCCCTTTCCCATTTAAACCCAACTTCCCTGCAGAAACTGACGCCTCGTGACTTCGCTCTCCGCGAAGACTGTGGCCCTCCATCCCCACCCGCCCCAAGTTTGGGATTCCAAGGGAATCATTAGCATTCACCCCCGTAGCCCGTCCTGCACTCTGAGCTCTTGCTGCACATTAAAGTTGCCCAGAGGAGGGGAGCGAGGGGGCGGCGGCGGGCTCCGAGGTCCCGGCGGGGTCTCCGCCATTGTGACGACTCTCTCTCGGACCTTCTGGAGCCCCCCGGGGGCACTTTGCAAACCTGGAGCGGGGGGGGGGGGGCGCGGAGGGCGAGGCGTGCCGGTGGGCTAGGGGCAGGAGCCCGGGAGCCGCCCGCCGAGGACAAAGGGTCGGCCTGCCTTCCCCACCACGCCGACTCGGTCGCGCTCCCCCTCCGCCCCGCGCGGCCCGCCGGCCCCGGCTGGACTCGCCCCACGGGCCGCGCTCCCGGGAGGGGGGCGGGGGAGGGGACGCGCGGGGCGCCGGGGCGGAGGCGCGGGGCCGCGGGGAGCGCGCGGAGCGCTTCCGAGGGAAAGTGAGAGGGGAGGGCGGCCGGGCTCGGCACGCTCCCTCCCTCGGCCGCTTTCTCTCACATAAGCGCAGGCAGAGGGCGCGTCAGCCATGCCCTGCCCCTGCGCCCGCCGCAGCCGCCGCCGCTCGCCCCGCGCTCCGGAGCCGCCCGCGCCGCCGAGCTCCCCCGGCCTGGCCGCGCGGCGCCCCGCCGCCCTCCTCCCGGCCGCCGCTCGCTGCACCGGGGGAAGGGGAGGGGAGGGAGGAGGGGGCCGCGGGCTCGGGGGGGTGGGGGGGCCGCAGGGGCCGAGCGGCGCCGAGGGGGTCGGCTTTGCCCCCCTCTAGCCAGAAAGCGAAAACAGAAAGGCGGACCGAGGCGCCGTCCCCCACCCCCCCCCCTCGCCCTCGCCCTCGCCTCACCTCGCCGGCTCCGAATGCGGGGAGCTCGGACGTCCGGTTTCCTGTGAGGCTTCTACCTGACCCCGCGCCCCTCCCCGGCCCCGGCCAGCACCGCGACGCGAGGCGTCGGGAGCGCCCAGCCGCGGACCGCTGCCGCCGCCTCCGGCCGCCCTCGGGGGGTCGCCGGCGGCTCCGCGCGCAGGGAGCGCAGCGTCGCGGGGGCGCCACGCGCCCACCCCGCCCCCACCGCGGCCGGGCCGCCGCGCTCCGGGTCCTTCCACCATGCACTTGCTGGGCTTCTGGTCCCTGGCGTGTTCCCTGCTCGCCGCTGCGCTGCTGCGGGGTCCGCGCGACGCGCCCGCCGCCGCCGCCGCCGCCGCCGCCGCCGCCTTCGAGTCGGGACTCGGCTTCTCCGACGCGGAGCCCGACGCGGACGAGGCCCAGGTAGGTGCGGGGCCGGGCCGGCGGTGGGGGGCGACCGCGGGGCGCTGCGGACCCAGAAGCCGCGCCGACCGTGTGTTGCTGCTTCACCTTCGGAACGTTGCCTCCAAAGTTATACCGAGCAGACTGCACGCTTCCTGGGAGAAAAGTTTTGTTTTTGTTTTTGTTTTTGCATAAAGTTGTTACTAAGGAAAGCCAGAAAGCCTGGTAGACGCAGCCGCTGAGGTGGGGTGGGGGTGGTGGTAGAGATCGCGGAACCTGCTGGGGAGCAGTCGTCCCCCGCGGGTGCGCCCAGCGGGCTGGAACCCTCCCCGGGAGCGCGGCTCCTCCGGGTCCGCACTGCTCTTTTCCCTCCGGAGCAGATTAGTGGGAGTCCCCTCGGCTCCTGGGGCCCGGACGACCGGTCAACCGAGGTTCATTTTCCCGGAGTGTTCCCCCTAGGCGGAGCACCAGGCGATTTTAGGATAATGTGGAAGGGATTTAGTCACCGGGGCTTGAGGGCTCAAGACTTCAGAGTCACTTGGAGAAGTTGGCCAAACTTGAGCTGCAACAGGATCTCCCGTAGATCACGATCAGGCATGACTTTTCAACTTCAACCTCTGCGTTGCTGAAATCTGGTCCTGAAAGTCCTGAACAGTAAGGTGGATTGTTGTTTTGTTGGGTTTATGAAATAGCGGTTTAACCCTTTGCCGGAAAATGTTGCCAAGACACTTTGGAGACATTCTGATTTTCAAAAAGGAGTGACCGTAGGTGTGCCCGCTTCTCAACTTGCTTTTCCAAAATGTGCGCCTAAAAAACGTTCAGATCTGACATTGAGGATGGATAGTATTCGTAACAGAGTTGGGAAGTCCTGAAGAACTTTTTATATTCCACATACTCTGGGACGTCCCCGTTCAAACATGCGCAGTACCCCTGGCTGGGTACAGAATGCGGAGCTTTATTTCAACCGATGGCAAGTGGAGAGGTGCCCATGGTGTGTGACTATCAACTGTGAGTTGACTTGATTGAATGACATGTTGAATGTGCAAAAATTGAATTGCCTTCACAGTTATTTTGCAATACGTTTTAGATTGAGAAGACTAATTTAAAAAAAACTACCTTTAAATTTTAAATTTCGGGGTGGGGGGGAATTGAAAAAAAAAACGGAATTTGTCATTCAGTATAGAAGTCAAGGAAAACAACTTGCGAATAAAAAAACTGTTAAATTGCCGAACAGAGTGTATTCTAGGACTTGTGAAATTCCCACTTAACAGTGGTAGAACTATTATCGTGAGAATGTCTTCCTGTGCTTAAATGCCACAAAAATGTAGCATTAGACCCACTAACACTTCCTGTAATTGGAATGCCTGCAGTTTCATGATATCGACTCACTTTCTGTTTCTGCAAAGTCAAGCCATTAAAAGTATGATCTGGTAAGGCAACACCCGGAGAGGTGGCTGGTGAAAGAGACCACGTAACCTGTTCCAGAGCAGGTTATTGCCTGTGATTACTTTCTTGAGTTTACAGTAAGAAAGTGTGAAGAAGGAGGTAAAATGAGAAGTCTTGCCTGATAAGCCAGAAGCCTGTATGAGAGTCACTCACCGGTGGGTCGGTCGTGAATGAACATGCCCCTGTGTGCGCATGCGTGTGTGTTATATGTGGGCGTCCCGTTGGAGGTTAAACTTGTTGTTAGTCTTCAAATCATCTTCGCTGGTGATGTAATCAACTTTTTCTTTACTGTGAAGAAAATCTTTATGCATTTTTATTTGCTTTTCATAACCATCTTTTATATCCTGTATGGTGCACGTGAGTTGACATTCTGTATGTGATACGGACTCTTTTTCACTTGGTGAAACATCATTTTAGGTCTCTTGAGTTCCACCGACCACAGGGCAGTATATTATGCGTGCACTAAAGTGTTCCTCATTGGTCGAGTAGAGGCTTGACAGGGCGTGTGTCATGAATGCCTTCAGTGAATTGCTGTGTCCCTGCCATGAAACTCCCAGAAGACCTGGTCCAAAGACTCCATGTCTCTCCCTAGTGGCCTAAACAAGTGACTCACAGGGATGGAAACCTTGGAGAGGGAACTGATTGTTAATTTCCTGCGAAATACCTGTATCCCAAGAAGAGATTTCAGAAGGTAAATAAGGAACACTGAGTATACAAAATCTCCAACAAATGCAGGGTTTTGGTTAATTCACATTTAGGAAGTACTTTTGTAATGTTTAAAAAATACAAAATAGCTCACAAACTATAAACCAAGCTTAGCCATCCAGTCCTTCACCCCACCCACAAAAGCACACAAAAATCGGGAGGTAAAATCACAAAGAGAAATGAGATCTCCTTGTCACTTGACTTATATTTGCATTTATTAGGTTCCTCTTTCTAATTATCCGTGGTACATGACTTACTAAAAGATCCCAAAATGTTTCCCTGAAGGATAGGAGTGCAAGCAAGCCAACATCAGAAAAGTGAGGCAAACACAGTTTTGCCTATTATATAATTAAAATTAACTAGGCGTGATGGGAAAAAGAGGAAATATATAGAATTATCATCCAACTAAAAATAAAAAACTGCAAAGCCTAGAAAGAGCAACTAGATTGCTAAATGCAATTATTTGCCAACATGACATTGCACAGAGTTCACTCTGGTTGGATGAAGTTCAGGATTTTGATGTTCAAAGAAAAAACTGTTTATAATAATAAAGGAAGAATTATGCGAAGTATACTTTTATTCCAAAAAGTGTTGGACTGGGAGTATAAATACCTAGATCCTTATATATTTTTAGAATAATGAATTCAAGGAGAGCATGTCTTATGTTGCACATGCCTTTGTTAAAGGTCAAAATCAACAAAAGAAAGCTTAAAGATTTATAATCTTGTATCAATTAAGTGAATAATCTAGAAGATCAGTTATTCTTGAGTGACAAAATACAACTTCTGTTTTACATAACTTTAAGTATCCCTACTTTCTAGTTTAAATGAAAAAAAAAAGATTAGCTTAATATTAACATGAATTGCTTTAATGAGAATTGCTATTTTAAATTAAAATAGTAGAAGCATATATGGTTTATGGTGTCTATCACAAAAAAAAACTTCCTAATATTGGCAACTGGTTTGTAACATGCCAGGTTTTCTGTCGCTATTATTTATAATTCTGCATACTTTTGTACTTGGTTTATTTGCATTTACGGTTTCAAATTAATCAGTGATGATGTTTTTCAAAATACTATCTGTATGTTACTCGCATGAGAATTCCCTAGAAGTCTTTAATTTTTTCCTCTTACCTGAGACCAGCCAAATCTCTCGGTTTGGGTCTAGGAATATACATTTCTGGTGAACATTCTAGATTACTCTCATACACAATGACAGTTTTAGATTCGTTGGTTTTACCATCTTCATTATATAACTGTTGAGTTTGCAAGGTAATGTGTTAGGGATTGAGCATCTTAAAAGACATAAAGCATTTTCCTCTCTTCAAGGAGCTTACAACTCAGGTAGAAAAAAGAAAATCTTAAGCACAAAAATACTGTGAGATACCAGGGGAATGGTACCAAAGCATTGTCTGTGTCCCGAAGTTGGCACAAGACACTCAGGCATGTGGCCTGGTTGGTCCGAGTGCTTTGACGTAAGGCTGGACTTGGGCTAACAACTCGGGTGAGAATTTCTAGCAGATGACTAGACTACATCAAGCACAGGAATCCCTTCGTGTTGTGGCTGGCTTGAGGAGGTGAGAAGGCAAGGGGATTATATAGGGTAACAGCGAAGAATCGTAACTATGAATACGTTTTTAGAGGTGACTGGGGCTACACTGCATATAGCCCAAGCCAGTTGAAGGTGGGTCATGGAGGGTGATTCGTGCACTGAGCTCCCGAAAGACACAGGGAGCAAGAAAAGTATTGGAACCATTTGTGGGATGTTATTAGAGATCACAAAGACTTCTGGGGATGTGGTCTAGTGACCAGCAATACTCTAGAAGGGGAAGTGATGAATAGGGCAGAGTGGAGGCAGTGAGAATAGCAGCCAAAGCTGTCACGGAGGAAGAACCCATAGCTTTGGTGACTGATTTACAAGAAAGATTAGGAAGTGGAAGAAATGGACCTTGGCATCGGTGTTTTTATCATAGGACAATGTTGGTCCTACATGCAGGATTAGGGCGTCGCAGAGAAGAGCAGAGGCTGGTTTTCATGGACCGTTGATGGAGGATGACGGAATTATTCTGTAAATCACTTAAGATTTTACTAGACTTCAAATTCTTTGGAGAAGCAAAATAAGCTTTGCACATTTACATCCTATTAAAGGAAAATAATTGCCTGGGATCAACGGGACTTAAATGGTGTAATATCCGTAAAGTATTTGAGCATTTGACAAGTACTATTACAATCCCAAAAGGAAAATTAACAGTATGCATAGTCTACTGCCCTGCATTCAAAATAAAGAGGCAAATTTTATTCCACTGAATTAGGCCATAAATGCAACTATAATATGTAGTCATGGACTTGCAGCCTTCTCTGGGCTTCATGCCTCAGTACCCATGACATTTCCTGATGTACTGCAAATGTCCATACTTTCTGGCAGCAATCTTTAGAAAGGAGGTTCGGTAGTAAGGAAATACATTTGTGAAAGTGGAAACCCATGAATTCTCTTGTCTTCACTTCACTCTGCATCAGTTTATGGCGGGTGCCTGGAGTTTCACTCCCTGGAGTCCCTTTCTGAGGAGGGCAAAGGAATACATAATGGAAGGATTGGATTGGGTTCTTGCAAGCTTCCTGCCTTATGAGAGATTTCTGACCAAACTCTGAGTGATGCTGGGGATCTATGGTTTGGGGCATAAGAAACTCAATTCATCCTTCATTTTGGTTTCCACTTCTGTGTAGTCTTTCTTCTGAATTGTGAACACCTGATTGGCAGTCATTTGTTCGAGAATCAGTTATCATCAAAATTGCTTCATAGGAAGCAGTTACCGATATCGGTGGCATGGCTTCCAGACCAGTGGGTCTCTATTCTTGTCCTTCTGAGTTGCTCTGAGAAGGTGGAGGGTGGCGGACCGGGGAGGTGTCTTTCTGGCCTTCCAGTTCTAGAGCTCTTGATATGAAGGTCTTGGCCTCCTATCAACATGGAGGAGGAGCTATCAACCAGGAGCTCTGTCTCATAGCTCTTTCTAGGGTGTTTTGGGACACAGGGGTGGTGGGAGAGGAAAGATGGTTTCCTGTGCCCCTGGCATGGCTTTTGTCTTTGGCAGCTATAGTGGTATTCACAGGTTCTAATTGCCCCCTGGGTACCATACATATGTCTGAATATTGCATAGATGTTTACATCATAATTCGCTTTCCTCTACAACATCCTCGGTATCTATCTATCTGTGCCATGCACTGTGCTGAGAGCTTTACAAGTTTGTTTTTCACACATCTTTTAAATTTTTTTTTTAATGTTTATTTTTGAGACAGAGAGAGACAGAGCATGAACAGGGGAGGGTCAGAGAGAGGGAGACACAGAATCTGAAACAGGCTCCAGGCTCTGAGCTGTCAGCACAGAGCCCGATGTGGGGCTTGAACTCACGGACCGCAAGATCATGACCTGAGCCGAAGTCGGCCGCTTAACCAACTGAGCCACCCAGGCGCCCCTGTTTTTCACTACATCTTTATGGGATGGATGTTATTCTGACTTAGCCAGGAGCAAGGATAGAGCTTTTTTGTTTCATTTCTCGTTTTATTTACTTTTTAATTTTTTTTAACGTTTATTTAGTGTTGAGATGCAGAGAGAGATAGAACATGAGTGGGGAAGGAACAAAGAGAGAGGGAGACACAGACTCTGAAGCAGGCTCCAGGCTCTGAGCTGTCAGCACAGAGCCCAATGCGGGGCTCCAACCCAAGAACCATGAGATCATGACCTGAGCCAAAGTCAGATGCTTACCTGACTGAGCCACCCAGGGACCCGCATTTCTCATTTAAAAAATACTTACACGGCATATGTTTTAGGAAAGTGTGATAAGGGGTTTGGGCCTTCCGGATTTATGAAAGACCCATGATCATATATATATATATTCCTTTCTTGTTGTAGCCGGGTGCAGGAAGGCAGAGAGAAGAGGTACTGTGCCTACCCAGTTACTTTTATTTAAGTCCTGATTCCCTACAATTAGACAAATCTGAAATAAACCTGTACTTTCTTCCAGGCCTTACCATATGGTGCCCCTCTGACCAAAGAGCCATCACAGATGGCCTAATCCATAATAGTCTCGTAAGAATGACTGCGTAACAAGAATCTTCACCAGAATTCCTGACAATAATCACACCGTTTTTCAAAGTTGCACTACTCTGACTTCAGTGAAGGATTATGGTCTTACCTATGCCAAGTGACCTTTCCAGAAATCATTGGATTTGGAGAGAACAAACTGTGGTTGGTGGAAGCATTACAGGCCCTCTGATTTTTGGGCACCCATTGTCTTATCTTTAAAATTTTTTTTTTCAATGTTTATTTATTTTTGGGACAGAGAGAGACAGAGCATGAACGGGGGAGGGGCAGAGAGAGAGGGAGGCACAGAATCGGAAACAGGCTCCAGGCTCTGAGCCATCAGCCCAGAGCCTGACGCGGGGCTCGAACTCACGGACCGCGAGATCGTGACCTGGCTGAAGTCGGACGCATAACCAACTGCGCCACCCAGGCGCCCCCCCATTGTCTTATCTTGTACCAGTTACATTATTTCTGGTAGAGGCGCAGTCAAATACTACCTGGTCCTACGTTTTGTTGCAGAACGCACATTTGTAAGTGCAGATTTGTATAAATTTTGACTTAAGTATCATTGAGTTTTCACATTAGAAATAACAGATGTAGCAGAGAACTTCAAACAAGGGATGATAGTTCAGTTAACTTATAACGTAATTCTACAATTTACATTAAAGGGGCGCCTGGGTGGCTCATTTGGTTAAGCGTCTGACTCTTGGTTTCGGCTCAGGTCATGATCTCACACTTTCATGAGTTTGAGCCCCACATCCGGCTCTGTGCTGACAGTGCAAAGCCTACTTGGGAATCTCTCTCTCTCCTTCTCTCTCTGCCCCTCCCTTGCTCAAGCTGTCTCTCTCTCTCTCTCTCTTTCAAAGTAAATACGTAAACTTTAAAAAAGTGTTTAAAATTTTCAGTAAAAATTATAGATTTGTCTGGGTAATTGTTTCTTCTGAAATTTCCTCATGTATATTCAGGTGGTTCCTATCCTTAGTTGATTTACTCTTTTTCAGAATTTGTAGTTTAACTGTTAGAAGAAGACATTGTCTTTCTTGGCATTCATCGTAAGAGTCAGTCAAATGGATGCCTGGAAATGCCTTTTGCTGGTAGATTCTTACTGTTTTCTGGTACTGATCATGAGCTAGTGTCTTTCAAAGTGTCAGGAGGCTTTCATGAAGTTCTGGAATCCAAAAGCTCATTTTTGTAAATTATTTGGTGCTATGACCCTGATATAACATAAGGCTATGTATAGTATTTATTCTCTGAGTTTGAATATTTCTAAATTTCATTAAAGAAATAGTAAGGTGTTCACTTATGAGATGTGTATACGTATACCTGGGTTTGCTGAAGAATTCTGGGATCTGAAGTTTGTGCAGGCTCCAGGACAAGGGGAAGGGATTGGATTGTTGAGTGGTTCTTTTCCAAAGGCTTCCCCTAGTCCCCTGATCACCCCAGTGACCACCTGGAGGGGATACTGAGGTACTCAGGAAGGAGGCCACGGTGATGCTGCTAACTCCACTTGCCCATTAGTATCAGGTTTATGGATTTCTTACTCCAAATTCTCCTATTTAGATTGACTTCAATTCAGGGGCATTTTAATTAATTCTCACTAGTAGCAGCTTCAGTTCTAGGCAGGAAATTACAATGTGGTGAGTGATCACACAACTTAGAGTGAGTGATTCTTGTCTATAGCAAGCATGTGATCTTGTGTAAGGAACAAGAAGCTTACTCATTAAAAATACCAGAAGTGGGTTACACTGGAAATGCAGACAGTGGAAGAGCTATTGTAAGGAAGTCTCCTGGTTTACCAGAAGTTGTCGAGTGAGCCCTGGAGGCTGCATGGACAAGCATGGGAAGGCTGGGCTGGTATGAGGTCAGCTGTGCCAAGCAAGTCGATGGTGGTTACAGAAACAAAGGAGGGGATTTCACATATTGAAGTGTGAGTGCAAAGTACAAGTCAGTCTAGTCAGCAGGGTGTTTGGGGAGAAGGGAGTAGACTGTCCAGAGCTTTAAGGGAAACAGAGGGGAATCTTGTAGAAGGTATAAAAAACCAAGGAGCAGGACCTAAGTTTGGATCTCGGTTGACACAACAGGAGCCACGGAAGATTCTTGAGTGATAGGCTGAAATTGGTGTCTTAAGGAACTTAATTTGGCATCACTGTGCAGAAGTATCTAAAAGAAGAAGACTAGGGGCGCCTGGGTGGTTCAGTCGGTTGAGCATCCGACTTCGGCTCAGGTCATGATCTTGGGGTTCGTGGGTTCGAGCCCCGCGTCGGGCTCTGTGCTGACAGCTCAGAGCCCGGAGCCTGCTTCAGATTCTGTGTCTCCCTCTCTCTGTGCCCCATCCACGCTCATGCTCTGTCTCTCTCTCCCTCAATAATAAATAAAATATTTAAAAAAAAATTTTTTTTAAAAAAGAAGAAGACTAGAAGGTGGCCACAAGCTTCCCCGAAGCCATTATCAACTGCAGACTTCCTTCCAGTGTCTGTCAACGATTGCTGTTCTCATTCCGTGGGCCACCCATATATGGAATTTGAACTCCACTATATGTTCCTGGTTATTTCTGATGATGATAGTGATGACCACTGCAGACTTATGTAAGCACCCACCCCTGCGCTATCTGGAAACATTTATAAAGTATATTAATAACAGACATTTTCTCTATTATGGCTCACATTCCAAACAGAGCAAGTAGTGTAAACAATGGTCATGCTTAGATACACACACACACACACACACACACTACCCCCCTTGTCCCTTCCTGTCCCCAATCCCCTCCCTTTAATCATTCTTCAAACTGCCAGCCATGGCTTCTGTATTTTTTCTTGCCTAGCTAAATATTTTCAGACAATCCATTGAAAGAGAATGTAAAAAAAATCAGAGTATATGATATTATATTCTCCACAGTTTATATACTGATTTGTAGTTCAGCTGACAAAGAGCAAGAAAGGGAGAGCAAGACAGAGAGAGACTGGTAACTCTGAAGTGTCCTAGCAATTCCTGCCCCCGCCCCCCGCTTTTCTTTTTTAAGATGGCTCTGTGCCCACTGTGGGGCTTGAACTCCCAATCCGAGATCAAGAGTCACATGCTCTACCAACTAAGCCAGCCAGGCGCCCCAGCAATTCCCACTTTCTAAAATCTGCTTTGGGTGCCTGGGTGGCTCAGTCGGTTAAGTGTCTGACTTTGGCTCAGGTCGTGATCTCGTGGTTCATGGGTTCAAGTCTGGCATCGGGCTCTGTGACAACTCAGAGCCTGGAGCCTGCTTTGGATTCTCTCTCTCTCTCTCTCTGCCTCTCCCCTACTCATACTGTCTCTCTCTCTCTCTCTCTCTCTTTCAAAAATAAACATTAAAAAATGTTCTTAACCTGCTTACAAGTATTCCTGCCAACAGTAAGACTAGGGGAGGGGACAGCCATAAGCTATCAAATTCTATAACTTCTTGTTAAATAGATGGGTTTCATCGTCAGAAACACATCATAGACATAAAGGCTGTGGTCCTAGGCATAGGAAGTAACTGTGATACTCTTCCGAGTGATTCTCCAACACCTTCCACCTAGTTTATTACATTTTTATTATAAGCTTACAATTTTCCTGATTTCTAAAATATGGGAAGAGGAGATAATATTGATATTTGATTTTGAGACCACTGAGTCCAGGAATAGGGGACGATGGTCATCGTCTGAAATGCCCTGCACTTAAGTCATTTGGTGAAAAGGATTTTGATACACACAAGAGTTTTACAATGCCATATCATTTCACATGACCTCATCCTGAATACTTTCAAGGCTTAAATACTTTAAAGTTCAAATCTCTGTTAAAGAAACAGACTAATGTTGCCACTTTAGTGTGTAAACCTCTAAAGTCTTTATATTATTACCTGGCATGAGAGAAATAAAAATATACGTTCTAAATTTACAGGGAAACCTTTCCAGAATACCTAAAATATTAAAAGTGGAGTGTCCACGAATAAAACATAAAGAAAATGTCATGCCAGCATGTTACCTGCAAGAGGGAAGCTTGTGTAAATTTGTTTAGGAAAATGTACCAGCCCCGCCTCTCTGGGGCAATCTTCCAGACTGGCAAAGTCTGTCCGGTCTGTGCTGTCATGGAGATGAACCGGGGAGTAGACACTTCACTTTGAGAGTAAGCGTGGTTTACAGGAGGACCCTGGTTTGCTCGCGGTAGCTGAGTTTGTTCGATGGTTCTGTTTGCTGGCCTGCCAGTCAGCAGACACTGAATTTCTTGGTGCAGCCTCTTGGTGCGGAGGGGGGTGAGGAGTGTTGGAGGTGCGTGAGCAAGTAAGGAAGAGGAAATTCAAAATAAGTGAGGTACACAGCTCCTAGCTCCTCAAGAGCTAATGCTGTATTTGTTCTTCATTAACATCTTGAAAGTACACTTCCTTAGGATTCCAGTACAGACGTTAGCGGAAGTATTTTAGGAACTTCTGACCAGATCCCGTATTTCTAAACTGAGAATGTTGTCCTGACTCAGTCCGGACCAAAAGATTAAATGCTAATTAGGCACTCAGCCTCCTTGTAACTGAATAAAGAATTAGATGACATATTAGCTATAGAAATCTGTGCATATCTATGTAGATTAGCCATTCAAGTCTTTATGCAGGTACGGGTATCCCCCTCTTTTAAAGTGAGTTTCATATTTTTATTTCAGGATCAGAACTATGAGTCATGATATAAAATGCAGCTTCATATGTAAGTGCCATTCATTATATTCCCTATTTTCAAATTTAAATTTTGCGAATTTAAATTTTAATGTAATTTTCTTCACAGCAACTTTTATACAATTTTTCTTCCCTGTTAAAAGGGCTGTGGCTTGTATTTTTGGTCAGAAACAAGATTAAAATAGCATTGCATATTTAATATTCCTTTATATGTAGAGGAAATGTTGTGCAATTAATAATACTTTCGCTTCCAACTTGCTGAAGTACTTGAAACAGATGAAAACTTTCTGAGAAGAAAGAGCAGACTTTGACATTGTAGTTGTTTAGGAAGAGTCTTACATATATATGCATGGGGAGCCACACTCCTGGGAACTGGCTGGGAGCAGGGAAACTGACTCCTTATCACCTCCTCAGCCAGCTAGTGGTCAAAGGTTTAATGTCTTTTTTTCTGAAATGGCAAAAATCATTACCTTACTAAAAAAGATGTGTTGGCAAGAGCCCTATAACCTTTCCTCAAGAAAATAGCGCATTTTCTTTTCTTTGTTTACACTTACATGGAGCCTTTTCTTCCAATGCTCACCTCCCACCCCCCCAAAAACAAATGGTGGGTGGGTAAACTTGACAAATTAAATCAGACTGAAATCTGAAAGAAAATAGTCCTGATTCTCTTGTAACCAGAGTGACCACACATCTGCCATGAATCTTAGGACTGAATTCCTATAATCTGTGAAAGGGGTTGTTTTTTCCTTTCACTCAGAGTTCCTTGGAAGTAGCCGGTTAATATCAAATACCAGATGTGATGCTGTTTTAAACCACTGTGGTTTACTTTACTACGGTTAGCATTGCCTCCATGGAATATTTTTGATTCTTTCTTTATGTTTGCATCTGCTGTGTATATTTCGTTACTTTATCCTTCTTAAAGGCCTCTTCCAAGTTTATGTTTTGAAAAATGGAACACTTATGGAGGTTCATGTTTGCTAATGGGTCATGACACTTAAGACTTCCCTAAAACACAAACTAATCCTTTTGTCTCAGAGCCAGATTTACGTTTTGGGATAATAGTGAATCATTGTTTGTTCTCTTTGAATCCTAGGGCTTAAAAAAAAAGAATTGGTGTCCATCCATGCCAAATTAGAATTTTACCAAGGTCAAAATTACTCGTGAGTCATGACCATTACACTTAAAATTGAGTAATTTGAAGCTGCTTTAGATACACAGATTAAGCAGATAATGATGTCATAAATTGTAGCACAAATGACTTTTTTCCTCCTAAACATTGGTAGCCGGGGTGGGGGGCTGCTCTGTTGAGAGCCATTCTGTTTTACTTTAGAGAAACGCACCTTTGTGTCATGGCCACAGGAGCGTAGCATAATGACATTACTGTAACCTAGCATACGGTGACACCCGCCTTCGTGAATGGAAGATGAAAAGATTTAAAACTGGCGTTCCCTCGGGGCGCCTGGGTGGCGCAGTCGGTTAAGCGTCCGACTTCAGCCAGGTCACGATCTCGCGGTCCGTGAGTTCGAGCCCCGAACTCTGGGCTGATAGCTAAGAGCCTGGAGCCTGTTTCGGATTCTGTGTCTCCCTCTCTCTCTGCCCCTCCCCCGTTCATGCTCTGTCTCTCTCTGTCCCAAAAATAAATAAACGTTGAAAAAAAATTTTTTTAAATAAAATTGGCGTTCCCTTTCTGTGTCACGCTTATCTGTCAGGGCAGCCTGCAGTTTCTTCTGGATTCTTAAACCGGGGCCAATGTTAGTGTGACTGCCTCAAGCTTCCTCCAGCAGAAAATACCTGAAATTTTGCCGTCGCGGGTGCCAAGGTTTGCTGTCGTCGTCGTCGTCGTTGTTTTTAAATAAAGGTGTTCTTGACATTGATTTTGACTTCATTGCACCTCTGTAAGGCGTTTGCGGTGTGGTAGGAAGGAGAACAAATATGCCTGATTTGCCTTAAATACCCTCTTAGGACTGACTGTGGGTTTTCTCCTCCCAGGAGTGTTTTAGATAATTATAAATTGGACCTTCTGCCCCCAAATTAAAATGGTAACTTAAACACTAAGATATTCATGTGCTAAAATCGAATCTGTGACATTCAGATGAGCTGTATGGCACACCATATGCACTGTGTGTTGCACGTAAGCGTTCCACACTTGCTTAGCCAATGGGTTATAAACGAGTTGTAACGGCTACGTCTGTGCAATGCCAAGCACTCAGGTGCCATTAGTCTGAACTGTAGGAGTTCCAGTTAAATAGTGAAGTTTAAAACCTTTCCCTTTTTAACGAAATGTCACCAACCTGTCATTAAACAAGGACTTCCATACCTGTGAGGAAGAGTGTCGTTTAGACCTAATGGTACGCGAATCTCTGAAGCTGTGTGATTTCGTGAGCACCCTGGTGCATTGTTTCTACCCGTATATAAGTTCAGTCTTTTCCAGAACAGTTTCTGCCTTTCTAACCCGAAGCCTAAACGATTACCATTTTAGTTAACTAAATTCCGTTTTTTTTTTCTATCTGGGTCCTTTGCTGGACCCCCTGACACGAGTTGGTCTGTCCCAAGGGCAGAAAGAACGTGTTGTAATTCCAGGATCATGGGCTCCCTTGAAGGTTACAAAGACTCCTGATTAGAGAGTAATGCTTCACTCTAAAGCAACGTATCCCTCTTGATAACATGCCCTTGGGTGCTGACAGACATGGGACCATTCTTTCATAAAGCAAAATTACAGACACATAATACTCTTCCCGATAAATTACATAATCTTTCCTTTTCCTATATTCCATCTTTTTACTCTAGTATATTTTGCCATTAACTATCTTTCAACACACTTTAAACAACTTCAGCTCATTACAGAATAACTATGTCTACCACTGCCAAGAGCCATTGTTTATACCGCCTTGTACTTCAGTCTATATATAGCATTCTACAAAGAAGGTCAACAATTTAGTGAGAGTAGAATTTCTTAGAGTACATTTAAATTTGAACTTAATTTCTTTTTGGAAAATTAGGTTCCAGGCTCTGCCATCTTTGCACCTCAACACATCTTCCCACTATTTTGGTGCATAAATGATGCTTTTATATCACAGTTGCTTCCATTTTAATGTAATATTAGCTGGTTGTGGCTTGGAAAACTTAGTACATACACTTCTTCCATGACTACAGAAGTACACATAGTAAGTAGGTCGTATGTACATCTAGGGTGCATTTAACATGAGGAACCAGAATTCCTTCCCAACTTTGGGTGCTTTTTCTTGTGGCAATATATATAAATTTATAATTTTGTCACGCTGGTTTATGCTGTTGCTGCAATGTGAAATCAGAAAATTTTCCAGGATATATCTGGAGTTTATGAGGACAGCAGGAATATTTGAAGACGAAACACTCTCAGGAAGTTGGGAAGGTAAGTTGCTACACATGTAGAATGTAGAACAGACAATGTTTTGGGCGAGACCAGATGTTTTGCAGCAGGGAGTGAGAGCACGGTTAAAGTATATCTGGGTCATATGTAGCTATCAAAACCCGACTTCACTGAGACTGGGAATTAAAGATGAGTATAGTTTAGATTCACCCTTATGAGTCTTCAGTTCAACAAAGTAACTTGCTTGCAGGGCCAGGTGATTTAGTCAGAATTATTTAATTAGGTCGTTCTTACTTGAATCCGCATTTGATCGTAATAGATGTCATAGCGCTAAGTAATTTGGGATTGCTAGCTTAATGATTGTTGAAGAACAAATACTTGTTTTCTTTGTGTTTTTTTTAAGTTTATTTATTTTGAGAGAGAGAGTGCAAATGGGGGAGGGGCAGAGGGAGAGGGATAGAGAGAGAATCCCAGCTCAGTCAGGAATCTTGAGTTCATGACCTGAGCTGAAATCAAGAGTCTGGCGCTCAACCAACTGAATCACCCAGGCGCCCCTTGTTTACTTTGATGTAGGGCACTTTAAGGAACACTTTCCCTCTGGTAGCATTCTTTTCTAGAAGGGGACCGTTCACTTACTCTCTTCGTGTGTGTGTGTGTGTGTGTGTGTGTGTGTGTGTGTGTGGCATTCTCTTCCTTGCTTCCAATTATAATTGTGAACAAATATCAGTAGAAATTCCATGTAACCCAGTATGGATTAGTTATCGAAGCTCACCAGCAAATGTATTTACCCTGAGAATACAGTTGGCCACAACTAGACCATCAGCATGTGAAGTCATATTGTCCCCTGTTGCTCATGCATTTTTTCCCCCTTTTTATGTACTGTTCTGGCTAAAGTTCAGTATTTTGGTGATTATAATTGTGGGCCGAATAAAAATGTATTTCATTTTGAATTGTAAACAGAAAAGACATCAAGTTCTTTGACTTGAAGAATTACTTAGAATTTGAGTATAACTTTGAGCTGAGATTTCTAGGCACATTCTGACTATAAAATGGATACCTTACATATACCAAGAATAAATCATATATCCGTATCTGTTACTTTATAAAATTGATTACTTGGTTCACTAAGTAGTTATTGCCTTCTATGTGTCAGCATTTATGGTATTAAGTAAAATCTGAGGAAAACAATTCTATAAGATTCCAAGATGTAAGCTTTTATGTGCTTAAAAGTTTCATATATAATAGTGACTTTTTTTTATGGAACAGTTTTCATGTACTCGGTTAAAATTTATAAACTTCTTTTCTAGTGTTCTTCGTAGGTGGCACTGGCATAGGATATTCTAGCCAATGAAGTATAAGGCAGAATCTAAGATTTATGGGAAAACTTTCACTTTTCTGATAAAACACTGCTTTTCTTCTTGTTTTCTTCCCTGGAAATAAGAAAAGTCGCTTAAATTTAAAAATACTTCATACTTAACAAAGAACACTTTTAGACTTGTGTGGACTAAAATTTCTTAAATTATTAATGTAAGCATGTGACTGTGGAGTGACTTTCTAAATTTGTACGACATCCTCAATCTGTTGCCCCTAGACTTATAATAATTTGTATCTTTATATCCAACCTTTTTTGCATGACTGATGGATTCTCTTAAGATGATATTTATGTTCATATTTTGTAAATACTTTAAGCCAGCCACATCTGAAATAAATAACAATTGTGTCTATGAAGACATGTACACCTCCTGTCCCTTCTCACCGTTAGAAGTATTAATAGCTTGAGAGTGACTCCGGACCAACTCTAATTGTTTAGAAAATGGCAGCTAGAGAGAAAATTCTCATGGGATTTAGAGAGAGAAAACTGGATGAGAAGTCTCAAATATGAGGAAAAAATGTGCAAACAAGGAAGTATTTTCATATCTTCATTCAGATTAATGAATAATTAAACACCTGGGCTGTCCAAAACTTGTGTTTGATTCCAGACCTTTACAAGCCCGAATGTGTCATCAGAGCATCAAGATGGGAAATTAGAAAGGCATGCTGATTTAAATTTAAAGCAGCTGGAAATACAGGACATGGCATAGAGGCCCATCTTCACATCTGTCAACAAGTGCTTACAGATGCCACATGAATGGCTTTAAGTGCAATTATAAAACCCAATGGAATGTTCAGAGGTGCCTCCAAGAATGTGATTGGCCAACGTACAGGGTGCTCATTCCTAAGAAAAGCTCTGTCCAAGACAAATTTGAAATGTGTACAATCCCTCCTATAGTGATAAACAGTTTCAGCTTAATGTTTGGGGGGGAAATATCAAATAATAAGAGATATATTACGTTAGTTGACTTTTCTTTGTGTTTTAAGTTTATTTATTTATTTTGAGAGAGAGAGACAGAGCACGAGCAGGGGAGGAGCAGAGAAAGAGAGAGAGAATCCCAAGCAGGCTGCACACTGTCAGCACAGAGCCCGATGTGGGGTTCAAACTCACCAACCATGAGATCATGACCTGAGCCAAAACCAAGAGTCAGATGCTTACCCGACTGAGCCACCCAGGCGCCCCTTAGTTTACTTTTTCTAGTAAAAGTTTATTTACAAGCACAACACAGTTCTCTTTCGGTTACATTTTTTTTCCCTCAGCTGAAAGATTTTGGATCTGGAGCTCACAGGCCAGTTGTAGTAATCGGTAATGATTAAGGATTTCATACTTGACTAGCCCTTCTCCCTGAAAATTACGGGCTCCCTCTTGGAGCTGTGGATTTATTAACTTCCACTCCAGGGTGGGTAAGTGTCCTAAATTCACTTCTGCCACGTTATTTGCCATCTAGGGGACTGTTAGGCTATCGGTGGCTCAGCCAGAATCGTACGGTGGACTCCCTATCTATGCTCAAGGCACTTTGACCAGATCTAGTCATTGAAATCTGATCAGTCGTGGTTCTAGTCTGAGGCTAAACCAGTTGATGGCTAGATACTTTTACCTGGCAATCTAGAGAATACCAATCAAGGCATTCATATGCAGGAAGCAACACGAAATAAAGCGTGTGTTCTAATGCCTTTCCCTTAAAACACAATATGGACCATGACGTGTATTTTTACTTACTAAGTTTCTTATTGGGATATTATTTTAATTTCTAGAAGTGGTCATACTTCTCCATTTCTCACTTGTCTGATGTCTAAATTTTCAGTTTTCTATTCTTCCATGTTACATGCGGTAGCCGTTTTATATCTGGAAAGATCATTTTTTTTGCCACAAAAATAAGTGTTCGACACACTCCACACATGTAGACTACTGGAATAACTCAATACAGGGACTGAGTCGCAAGCAAAAGTGATTCTTTGATTTTTTTTTTTTTTTTTTGGTTTCTCAAGTTATTCACTACCTATTACTTTCTGTCACATTTAAAACCTAAAGCTCATAAAGTTAATTTTCACAATGATCACTGAATGTAGTAATTCAAAGTATCGATGAGAATTCGTATTTAACCATTTCTCCTTAATTAAAAATCGTTTGCTTAACTATACCTTAAGTTTTCCTATGCGATACATTATTCAAGAGTTTTAGTCAATTGCATGTTGTAAATCAACTGCATATTGTGGAGGACTGATTTTATTATTTTCTTTTTTCTGAGCAGTGTGCTGGGAACAAGACTATGCCACAAGCAAAGGATACGTGCTTATCATTATTCAGTCTTTCTAAAGAAGTGAGGTTGTCTTAAGTGAATTTTCTGGACTCCTGCAAATTAGCACTTTCAAGTATAATACATCATATTTTTATTGTTGATTGAAGCAGGTTAAACATAACCTCATTTTAATAATTGGGCTATAAAGGGGCGCCTGGGTGGCTCAGTCGGTTGAACGTCCGACTTCGGCTTAGGTCACGATCTCACGGTTCATGGGTTCGAGCCCCGCATCGGGCTCTGTGCTGACAGCTCAGAGCCTGGAGCCTGTTTCAGATTCTGTGTCTCCCTCTCTCTCTGCCCTTCCCCCACTCGCTCTCTGTCTCCCTCTGTCTCAAAAATAAATAAACATTAAAAAAAATTACATTAAAAAATAATTCGGCTATAAAATAAGAATTACTGCTACTTCCCATTTTTCTTCCTACCACTGTTACTTACCACTTCTGTTTGCAGGGTCCTTTGCACCTTTTAAAAATTTGTTTTTACACTTGTCTTTTTTGTTTCCTTTCCCTAATGCTTCTGTATGTCTGTTCTTTGATGGAAGAGAGATATTTTTTGGTTTTTAGCTTTGGGTTCTTTTTTTTTATTATTATTATTAGTGCCATACCATCAAAGAATTCTATTTCAGCCTCTGGTGATCTCGCCAGCTACTCTGAGAATATCAGTTAAAGTGGGATCGGGCCATTTGTACCAAAACTCTAGCTCAGCCCTTAAGCGAATTTGAGTTTCCTTCTCTCCCCAGCGGGCAGTTAAGGGCTCGTGCAGCCAGGAGCTCCACGGGGCTGTCCCCGTGTCAGCCCCCATGTGCTTCCCCGCTCACGGCTGCAGCAAAGCTGCCTCCTCCCAGCCTTATGTCTGGTCTGGAGGAAGGAAGGATACGGAGACGGGAAGCGGACGTCCTAACAGGAAAGCAGCAGCTTGCTCAGAAATCCCTGGTAGATTGGAACTTACTCTTCCCACAACTGTCCTGTGGCCATCTCTAGCTGCAAGAGAAGCTAAGAAATAAAATCTATGCAACCTCAAGCAATATTGGAACTCGCTCCCTAAGGAAGAAAAGGAGAATGGATTTTGAGTAGCAGTGTTAGTAGCGTGGTATCAGTATGATTTGTAGCTTTCCCCCCGAAATTTCTCACGTTTTTCCTCACGCCTGCAACATCGCTGTGTCCCTTAAATACTTAACTGAAAATTAATGTCACTGAAGTGTTGATTTTTAAGCAATATGAATGTATCACACGAGACCTTTCTACTCTTCACAAGATTTAAAAATCCAGTTTGGAGGGGCGCCTGGGTAGCTCAGTCGGTTAAGCGTCCAACTTCGGCTCAGGTCATGATCTCGGGGTCTGAGTTTGAGCCCCGCGTCGGGCTCTGTGCTGACAGCTCAGAGCCTGGAGCCTGCTTCGGATTCTGTGTCTCCCTCTCTCTCTGACCCTCCCCCGTTCGTGCTCTCTCTCTCTCTCTCTCTCTCACAAATAAATAAACATTTAAAAAAAAATCTAGTTTGGAGAGATAGTGCCTTTATGAAACATTTATAGAACATGAGAATTTAAACTTGCTAATTGTATTGTGTCAAAAGTAAGTGCAGTAACAGAGAAGGGAAAGACCGGAAAAATCTAGTGTTATTGAAAAATACTCGAGGGGTGTGGATTTCAGTATAGGACAATACTACCACCCAAAGTAAATATGACCCACTTCATTTAAAATTTTTTCGGTAATATATTGGTGTCGATTTTCCTTTTACTCTGTATTCGCTGTGAGGTTGGACACGGAAACATTTCAGATTTGACATGGCTTCTTTCTGACAATGGAGTCGTGACCATTGCTTAAGGCATGAACTTAACGTGCTCAGTCTTTCCTCTCCGTGGAGCTGTATTGTTTGTGAGGCCAGCTTGGTACTGATGGAGACGTCCCCTCTCTCCTTCCCTCACACAGTTCTGCTGGAAGAGTGGAGCACGGCTCCACTGTCAGATCGCAGCCCACTCCAACAGAGTACCATCATCCCGACTTCACTGTGTTGATTCACAGATCACACCCCCGAGATAAGGACGGAAACTAGCCCTGAGACAGGGACAGAGTCAGTGGCCTCACCCCCCCAGTAAAACGCCTGGTACGGATCCGGCTGTGTTGTCCTCACACAGAAAGGACCAGGTGGGGTGTGCACGGCATGACTACCAGATGTGAGCATCTTCCCGTGTGTTCTACGATGCCACCCTGTGGATGGCGGCCGGGCAGGGAGAAGGCGCTCACCACATGGAAAAACAAGATGATGTAATAGGCCTTAGTGGAATGCTCACCGCTTTTATCGAACTGTCTGTCCCGATTGCTTTAAACCAACTCAGGAGAATGTCTGTTGGCGAAAATAGGAGCTCAGTTGTTTTTCAGGGGCAGTGGTCCAGAGGACACGATAATAGGAATAGATAATTCCAAAGCTGAAAATACCTTAGATACATTCTTATTCTCTGTTTGGAAAGTCTGCCTGGAGACTTTCTGCCATTGTGCTGTCTCAGGGAAATACCCTATTCAGGTCACTGGAAATAACATGTCAGGTTTGAAAAGAGACTTCATACGTAGCCCAATAAACTGGGTAAATATATTTAGAAAGTCATTCTAGTGACTAATATATTAGAATGTTTCCACAATAATAATGTTGGTGATGTTAGGATTTATCCTTTTCAATGGAATGACTTGTCACATCTGGAAAGAGACTTTACGGGTAGCTAAATATACTTGCTAAACGCGTTTAGAAAAGATTTTTACTATGGGCACCCGACTGGCTCAGTCGGTTAAGCATCCGACTTCGGCTCAGGTCATGATCTCACAATTCGTGGGTTCAAGCCCTGCATCGGGCTCTGTACTGACAGCTCAGGCCCTGGAGCCTGCTTCGGATTCTGTTTCTCCCTCTCTTTGCCCCTCCCCTGCTTGCTCTCTGTCTCTCTCTCTCTCTCAAAAATAAATAAACATTAAAAAAAAAGGTTTTTACTAACAGTTTTGTTTCTGTTTTTGTTTTTTTTTTAATAGCTGATTAATTTCAAGCAATAATACTGATTGAAGTCTTTGGGTAGCCAGGGGTAGAAGTTACTCTGGTTTTGTTGGTGTAGTTCTAAATATTTTCAGTTTGATGAGAAAAAAGGAATAAGATGTACTTACAATTGGAAGTTTGAATGTTTAAGCTAGGTGAATTTTGTTTTTCAGAATGACTGTTTCTAAGATCATGTGTAATTATCAGATATTTTTTAAGATGCCTGAAAACTTATTTTCTAGTAAGTAGATGTTTCTTCTCAAGCCTTGTAGGAATATGTTTTATATATTTTGTAAACATATAAAATTTTCTTTTAGCATAGGTTAGCAGAAAATAGTAATTTGGGGGAGTACAGGGACCCAGATTTGATTCCCAGATAATTCAAGTAAGCCTTTTATAATCCTTTCATTCTGTTTTACTCTCAGAGAGCATAGGGTAGTTGAAACCACTTGGACTTTGGGGTCAGAATTGAATTTGAATTTAACACTGCACTTTAATAGCTGTGAGATCTTAAGACTCCTGAGTCAGGTTCTCCACTATAAATTGGGGGAAATAGTGTATTCCTTACAGCACTGTAAGAGAGCTCATGGAAAGCAGTGCCTCATGTTAACTACTGATAAAGCCGTAGTTCTCTCTCCAGGCCCTGGCAAAATATTTAACTCCATCAGTGTGATTCACACTCTTGCCTTCAGAGTCCTTAATTAATGTTTTGTGATCAAAGGCCCACAGATGGAATAAAGTTCATCTAAACATCCACTTATTAATGGAATATCTACTGGCTAAATACTTATTAATTAAATATAAATAATACATTGCTCTTTGCAAGATACCAGTGATCTCCATGTTGCTGAAGCCAGCGAACCATCATCAGAACTTTGTGTTCTGTGTTCTTTTCTGGGATGGTCAGTCAGATGTGGCCACGAGAGGAGTCACAAGAGAGACGCAAGAAAACAAAGTCTATAATACTCACAGGAAGAGCTCCCCACAGGCCGTGCGTGGCCACAGGGGAAGATTTTGGTGAGGAGGCAGAGAGCAGGAGTGAGGCAAAAGCAGAGTTTCCACAGGAAAGGCATAGCAAGGCATGGTGAACCGGTTAGGGCTTAGGATTGGCTGGTCTGAAAAAAGTCAGCAGGCTCTACACTGGAGGGGTGGTCCCAGGTTGCCTGGTAACGGGCCTGGGGGCGTGGGGGTGATGAAGGCAAAGAAGTAGTGCCTCGGGGTGTAAGGGCCAGCTAGAGCAGGTGCGCCTCTGGACTGGTGAGTTTGCTTGTCAAAAGCATGCTCCCAGCTGCAGCCCTTGAACCTCGAAGAACTGGCCAGCCTGGGAGGGGCGGTCTATCCCTGCCAGCCAGCGCTGGTGCAGAAAAGAGAACCTGAACTGCTGGCCGTTCTTCTTCCTGCATTTTTAATACCCAAGTGCCCCCAGCTCCACCCCATGCCCTCTGTTCTGGTGTCCACTCTCTCTTGGTGACGCAACCCAGGCCCGTGGTTCTCAATGTCCGCCAATAGTGTCTTCAGTCCAGATCCCTCTTCTGAACTTCAGAACGTAACCAACTCTCTTCTCCTCTCCCTATTTGACATTTCCACTCGGACGGCTGAGAGACATTCCAAATCTAACATATTCAAAGACTGATCAGACATATTCACCCCTGAGCAGACTGCCTTATCCACAGCTCTTCCCTAACTCAGTCAGTGGCACCAAAGTGCTTCAAGATGGACAAGTCAAAATGTAGGGAGTCATCCCTGACTTGCTTCCTATCTTCTTTCCTGCCCCAAATCCAAATGTGGGAATCGAGTCTGCGTGGCTAAGCCTTCAAAGTATATCCCGAATCTAACCACGTCTCACCACATCTACTGTGACCTGTCCTGTGCTGAGCCACGGTTGTGTCTCACGGGGATCACAGTGAGACAGTGCTGTGTTCACTAGTCTCTCTGGTTGTACCCTTAACCGCTTCATAGAGTATTCGCAACGGAGCAAACAGAATAATCCTTTTAGAACGCAAATCACATCACAGCCCTCTTCTATTGAAGGCCCTAGAATAGCTCCCTATTTCACACAGCAAAACCCAAAATCTCTGCAAGGGAATAGCAACCAGGATTCTAGAAATGTTTTAATCGAAGAGAATTTAATGAGGGTATGTTTAAGGAGGTGTGGGTGTTCAGGAAGCACCCAGGGGCTTAGCAGCCGCGGGAAGCCCTAAGCACCTGGGTCCTGCAGGAGCAGGGTGAGGGGGTGGTCCTGGAAGTGACGGAGGGACTCGATCTCCAGCAGGATCTGGTGTGTGGCATGCACACACGCTCATATCTGTGGTGAGGCAGGGACGTGCAGGAGGAGAGTAAACCCAGTTTTTGTTCACATCCTGGTCAAACACTTGATTCTGTCACCCTTTTCCATTTTAGCCATTCTGGTCATTACATAATCATATTTCATCGTGGTTTCATTTTGCCTTCCCATGGTGACTGTAATGAAGCTGGACACATTTTTATAAGGTTTTTTATTTTTGCCCATTTTGGCTATCTTCATTATAAAAATGCCTGTTCAGAACCCATGGGGGAGGGGAAGGGAGAAAAAAAAAAAAAAGACGTTAGAGTGGGAGAGAGCCAAAGCATAAGAGACTGTTAAAAACTGAGAACAAACTGAGGGTTGATGGGGGGTGGGAGGGAGGGGCGGGTGGGTGATGGGTATTGAGGAGGGCACCTTTTGGGATGAGCACTGGGTGTTGTATGGAAACCAATTTGTCAATAAACTTCATAAAAAAAAAAATAAAATAAAATAAAAATGCCTGTTCATATATTTTGCTCATTTTTCTGTTTGGCTGTATATCTTTCTTTGCAATTGTTTTTTCTATTGTTTATTTTAGAGAGAGAGACAGAGTGCGAGAGCAGGGGAGGGGCAGAGAGAGAGGGAGACACAGAATCCCAAGCAGGCTCCAGGCTCCAAGCTGTCAGCATGGAGCCCTAAGAGGGGCTTGAACTCATGAACCGTGAGATCATGACCTGAGCCGAAAACGGACGTTTAACCGACAGAGCCACTCAGGCACCTCAGTTGATTTTTAAAATAAATATATGTGATTGGACACCAGACTTTCTTAAGATATATATTTCAAGTATTTTCTTCCACCTACTACTGGCCTTGCTTTTTTATTTTATTCAATGGCCACAGTTTTCAAATTTTAATTGTAGCGTGATTTTCCTTCCTTTTATGATTAATGACTTTTATATCTTAAAAAGAATAAACTTTTTCTTAAAAAGTTTAAGGAATCTTTGTCTACCCAGTGTCATGAAGGTATTCAAGAAGCTTTAGTGTTTTTACCTTCCACAGATTTATAATGAACCTGGAATTATTTGTACAGCAAGAGGAGTATGAGTCGGGACAAATATTTTCTACTTAGATATCTAATTACCTCCGTGTGTTTTACCACTGATCCTTGGTGTTACCCTTGTAAAAGTGTTCTCTCTATACATATGCAGTTCCTTTCCGGATTGTCTATTATTTTACTCTATTTGTCTTGTGTTAGTGTTGTGTGCATTTTTTTTGTTTCCTAGAAAGACTCGATACATGGCACAAATATTTCCAGTTTGTTTTGGATGTTGCCTTGACTACATATGTTGGAATTGCATTGAATCTGAAGATGAATTAAGGAAAACTGGCATATCTAGCAACATTGAGCCTTCTATTTAGGTTTTTAAAAATTTCTTTCAGTTGTACAAAACCTTTTTTTCTTTTTGTGTAGAGGTTTTGCACGACTGCCTCATTGGTGCCCAGGTATTTGACATTTTGATGCCACTGCAAAGGGGATTTGCCTTTGCATTCCATTGCCTAACTTTTCCGGGTATAGTATTCTACATTGGCATTTTTTTCTTTACCTACTTTATTTTTTAGCATTTGTTTATTTTGAGGGAGAGGGGAGAGCAGCAGAGAGAGAGGGAGAGAGAACCCCAAGCAGACTCCATGCTGCACATGGAGCTCAGTGTGGGCCTTGATCTCATGACTATGAGATCATGACCAGAGCTGGTATGAAGAGTCTGACACTTACCTGACTGAGCCACTCAGGCACTCCTATCCCTGTTTTAAAGATTTTTCTCCCCCGGCCCTTGTTCTGATTTCATTGTTTCCACCGTCAATGTTATTACTCCTTTGAACAAGAAATGAGCTTCCTTGTTGGCTTTTCGGGTTTTCTGTTTTTGGATTTCAGTAGTTCTGTTACACTTTTAGGTCTAGCTCCCTTTGTATTTAATATGCTTGGAGTTCACAGAAATTCTTCAATCTGTAGCTTGACTGTTTTTATTATTATTTTGGAAAATTCTAAATCATTTCGTCAAATATTTCTTCTGTCCTGTAGTCTCCCTCCTCCAATTGAATGTATGTTAGACATCCTCACTGTGCCCTCTATTTCTGCATCAAATTTTTGTGTTGTCTGTGTCTATTAGGCTTTTCCTCTAGTTTCCTGTGGGGGTTTTCTACTGACCTATCTTCCAGTTCACTGATCCTCCCTTTGTCCTAATACTATTAATCCAATGTACTGAGATCCCTGTGTTTTCAGTTAGTATGTTTTACAGTTCTCAAATTGCTGTTTTTTTCTTTGATAAATTCAGTTTCCCTGATAACATTCTTCATCTTGCCTTCTATGTTCTTACCCATACTAGTCACACATATTGCAATACCTGTTTCAATATCTGGCTTATCTATGGTTTTATTTTTATTGCATACTTTCTCTATGATTTTGTTTTCTTCATCTAATTTGCAAGTGTGGTTGAACATTATTGATTAAGTGCCTGGCATTGGATATGAAGAGTTATAACTGAATTAGGCTTGTTCTTTCAGAGAGGGTTTACTTTGTCCTCTGCTAGTCAGCTAAGATGGGGACAGGTCACCCCCGTTCAGTCAGAGGGTGGCGTGCCTAGAGGCCTGTCTGCAGTCTGGGTGTGGGTCAGGCTGCTGTGGTTCGCCCATGCGCCAAGGGAGTACACTCAGGGGATTTATCTGAGAGCCATCGTTGCTCCTCGGTGGGCCCCGAACTCCAACCGTGGTTTCCTCAGCACTGTGATACCGCTGAAAACACCCCATACTTTTCAGATTTTTGCTTGGTTACTTTGCTTCTTGCCCTGGACAGTTTGAAAATCTTCTCCAGTGCCCCAAAAGGAAAACTAGAAATGTCAGATTGCTTCTCTTGTCTTACCGTCTCTCAGGATGTGAGCCCCTCCAAGCCTGACTTTCCCTGCAGGCCCAAACTTCAATGTTCCCTCTTTTCAACCCAGCAGATTGCCAGAAGTCCCCACTTTTAACTATGTTGCTTTTTGCCCGGATGTTCAGCCTCTTACCCATGCGAGGACTGGCATATTATCCAAGGGTAGTGCTGAAAATGTCAGCCCAGCTTTCTGAGTTTTTTCTATCCATCATCCTGACTCCTGAAGCCTTGGCCACCTCTGCAGTTAGATATTCCAATATGTGTATGCTGTCTTCAATTTTATCTCGTATGTTCTAGTCCTGAGCAGAAGCTGCACCCATGATGGTTACAAGTGACATTCACTGAACAAGCCATCTTAATAATTATCGGGTTAGGATGGCTCGGTGACTAAGGGAACAAAGTTTTGGATAGGTTTGTGATTTGAATTCCACTTACTGTGTGTGAAATACCTACCTAGTGAGAGCTCAGTTTTATCACCTGTCATCAGAAAATCAGAGCTTTTTCATCACATACTTGTTCCCTTAACACCAAGTCTCTGTAATTCATCCGTGGTAACATTTTGTATCTGTAGTTCTTTCATCCCCCTCCCCCCCCATTTTTCAACGTAGCGAGATTTTATTGTAAAAATATCCCCCAAATATGTATTTTTCTATGAATGGAAATATGTTTTCTGGTTTTTCATTTTGGACTTTTTTTTTTTTTTGGAACCATATCTAAGTGGATTGAGGATGAATTTGTGTTGAGCAGATTTGTGTTTGCTGTGTTAGGCACCTGTGGACATCATAGATAGAGACCACTTTCAAAGGCAGATTTGGTTAAAGTCTGCTTGAACTGCACTGGTAGATTTTTTCAGAACACAGACCAAGAGGAGAGCTCTTTTATGATCACCTCACAAGGAAGAGAGTTCTTCCCCTCTTTCACCCGGAAGAAATGTTGAGGTGGCAACTCCTGCTGTCTCCTGCTTTCTTCTAGTTTGCCCTTGTACTGAGGGGACACTGTAGACTTTGGGTGTTGTAGCTTAATACAGGAATATTTATCAGACTTCCAAATCCAGGAGAGTTCTTGGCTCTGTCTTCTCTGGCACGATCAATCTCAAAGCCCAAGTTCACCATCCAAAGCACCTGTTTCTCATTCCAGAGTGAATATGACTTGAGTGCTTCCTTCGTCTGTGATTTCCCTCTTTCACTTCATTTTTGGCTTCCTAGGAATCTTTACTTTCTTACCAGACTTTCACTGTATATGGGATGCACACACACAGACACTTTTTATATGTACGTAGGTCGGTCGGTCGGTTGATAGATACCTTTTTAGAAAAAAATCTCTTCTACCAAATGGTTAGAAGTAACTAATTCATTTTTATAAGAGATTTTAGGATTGTCCTTAAGACTCGGTGATTTTTAAGGACTTGTGTTCTGTGTCTGCTTCTGATACCAATTCTCAGCGGTGCCAGCTGCACAGCCATGGGCATCTCTAGTCATGGGTGCAGGGTGAGATAGACAATTTTCACTTCCTTCCTAAGCTTAGCTGGTACAAACACATGGGACATTGCTTGGTTATACTGAATAAATTGATGATTCTAAATAAAATTAATACACAGGTCAGAGACAGCTGGACTTTACTCACTATCCCTCTCTTACCTTTGTCTCTCTGCCCATATTTTCTTCTCAGACTGATGATGTCCTCCAACTCTGAATTCTAGTACTTTCTTTCACCCCATTTATACTCCATGCCTTTCTCTCTCCCCGTTGATCCTTCCATCTGTGTGTGATGAGCCTGCATGCCCCTCCCTCTGTATTATTTGTGTGTACCATAAGATATAATTAGCCTAAGTGCTAAGTATGTGTTTATTTTTCTAATGTTATATGGGCATGTATATAATGTGCACAGGGAATCTGTCTGACAATTTATATCAATTCATTGTTGTCCTTGATGTAGTATTCAACTTTATCAATTCCTACAATCTTAGTAACTCTGTGGCATACTTAGTTTTGTTTTTGTTTTAGGGATCATCTATAAAAACTATGTGTTTGTTCCCCAGAAAACCTCCATGTGTATATAGTCACTACAAATGATAACAACTGTTTTTATATTCACCGATACTAGGTTAAAGATAGTTTGTATTAGAGTATTCACTGATATTTGAAGGAAAATGTCCAGCAAGAGGAAATAAATACATTTGCTTCTCAATTGTGTTATTTAATTTCATAGCAGTTTTGGGACATTTCCATAAAAGCACTGTGATCATGCACTAATTTTTATTTTTCAAAAACTGTCACTTGCTTTTGTTAGATCAGTAGCAGGAAAACACAGAACTTTTTCACTTTAGGGAACAGACCATTTTAAATTCCTAGGAGGCCTAGCCTTGCTCACTGGGCCAGACACACAGCACGCCAAACTTGTTTATGCTGACTTTGAGTGATTTTACCGGGAGCAAAACGATTGCTGATACGATGAGTAGTAATAAGCTTAGACAACATCCTAACTGAGATTGATGCCATCTGGAGCCGCCTCAATGTGGTGTTTGTTCAGTTCTTTAAAAAATAATTCTTTGTTTTGGAATCCGTAGATTATTAATGAATGGCATATTTCTGGGGGAATAAATAGGACTTTTTCAAACCCTATGCATGGGAAAAAACTGGCCAGAGAAAATGATTCTTTTATTCTGTGTTTCACAGAGAACTTGAGGTTGTATGAAAAAAGTTCTGGAGTAGACTGCTGAGGGGGAATGTTGGATAAGAAAAGGAAACACTGAAAGCTTGTTACAGCATAGAATTCTTATTACATTTCCTCCTTACCTGCTGCCCTAGAGAGCCGTCAGTCAACAGGTGGATATATACGTATTACAAATATGTAGACATCTGAAGACATTGTAGCTGGTCTTAACTGAGTCTGATTAAACCCAGCAACCACTAAAAGATAGTTTTCCTTGGAGAATTATTTGTTATTTGTCGGAGATAGCTATAAAAGGAAAGACTGTTGCTTAGTAATCTAGTCAAAACATATGCATAAAAGTCAAATAGAAATAGCCTTTTTGGGGAGCACCTGGGTGGCTCAGTCTGTTGCGTGTCTGACTTTGGCTCAGGTCATGAACTCACAGTTCATGAGCCTGAGCCTCACATCGGGCTCACTGCTATCCATCTGGAGCCCACTTCAGATCCTCTGTCCTTCTCTCTCTGCCCTTCCCCAGCTCACACTTGCTCTTGCTCTCTGTCAAAAATAAATAAACATTGGGGCGCCTGGGTGGCGCAGTCGGTTGAGCGTCCGACTTCAGCCAGGTCACGATCTCGCGGTCCGTGAGTTCGAGCCCCGCGTCGGGCTCTGGGCTGATGGCTCAGAGCCTGGAGCCTGTTTCCGATTCTGTGTCTCCCTCTCTCTCTGCCCCTCCCCCGTTCATGCTCTGTCTCTCTCTGTCCCAAAAATAAATAAACGTTGAAAAAAAAATTAAAAAAAAAATAAACATTAAGAAAAAAATGTTTTTAATAGCCTTGTTTTGAACTGCTTGTCTAAACATGTGTTAGATCTTGATAGGTAATTTTTAAAAGTCAGAAATATATTAAAATGACCAACTGTAACATTACTGTAAGTGCTTACCATGTTTTGCCCTATATTTTTCCAGGCTGCAGTTGGAAAAATTAAACCATGCTTAAAACACTGTTTCATAGCACAATTTTAAAATAGAATATTCTCTATTTTTCATATTCTGTTCCACAAGAATGTGATTTGAATGACTGCATTACTTCATTTTTTATTTGTTTTGTGTCCTCCTGGCTGTTAACTATTTTCATTTTTCTGTATGATAAATACACAAGTACCTTCTCCCTCTGCTCTCCTAAATGAATTGGCTCAACCCAGAAATGCCACATCTAAGAAGTCTTTTCAAAGGGAAGCCTGTTAAATGTAATCTCTAAGCATAAATTAAGGAAAATTTATCCTGACAATTATAAATTTCAGTAGGTAGCACAGTCAACTGAGTTTTTACTTTGGTCAGATGCTGTTTTAGCTTCTTTTGTATTTGTGAATCTTTCCAATTCCTTTGTGACTTCACAGGTTCTCTTTTAGGAAGGCAGATACTTTTAATGACATAATTATCCCTCCGGCGAGAGTTTCTTAGTATTTCAGAAAGTCTGCTGGTTCTTCTAATGGGAAACTCTCCTAGTGCATTTAAAATGGAGCTCAGTGCCTAGCAGTGGACCGGAAGGTAAGTGACCCTGGCTGTGCTGTCCCTGGATGCGGGTGCAGTGGGACAAGCACAGGAAGGCTGGCGTAGCACCGAGCAAATGCCACTCAAGACTAAATACGGGGAAGACATCAGGGGACTGTTCGAGGAATGGCCGTGTGATAGTGTAAGTGCAGACGAGAGTGAGAACCTGAGCATCTCAGGAGCCAAGAGATTGGCAGCTTGGGTGTAATGTCTGGTATCTGAACGCAATCATGGGCCCTGAGGTGGACGTCATGGGAAGGTTTCAGACTTTGGATACAAGACAGAAGCTGTTCTACTAATAACCAGGGCTTAAGGAAGAGCTCATTTTCCGGGGAAAAGTTACACAAAGCGAGAAAAAGCAGCAAGTCCAGAATGGTTGGTGTCCCATTTGGGAAGCTACCTACTGATGGACTTTATATCCTCCCTGGCACGGATCAGGATAGGTAACCACATTTAATTCAACGGTAGTGAACAGGAAGGAGGTTTTCTAGTGCCGGCTGCCAAGATTAAAAGGATGTGCGTGTCCTAGCACTACAAAGTGTCTGGTGTGACTGATGCTTGTACTTGTTCATCTAAATGTGAATTTACTACTGGGAAGTATATCTAACTTCAGGATCTTCCTTCAGTATTTCAGATCAGCAAGGTAACTGAGTGTGGCCTCTCTGAATGGTGAGGAATAAACCTTAGTGAGAAAAGCAGAAGCAATTAAGCTTATGTCTGTCCTCTAAAAATGAGGCCTCAGATCTATAATGGGGTTTTATTTGCTGCTGGTAACCAGTGTTTCCTTCCTTTTACTAATGACTATTATTTGGGAATATTTTTCATTTCTCACTCTAACAGGACCATGCCTAAGTCATTTTCTTCCCTTCTACAATTAAAAACAAAGAGTTTTTGCACATAATTGACCAACAAATGTGTGTTATTGAATGAACAAGTGAGAAATTTACACAAGATAGTACTAAGACCTAGGATACATAATTTCATGAAATACAGAAAATGCCCAGCAAAATTATGCTTTCACTTTTATGGAAATTTAGGACAAGGCCATATATTGAGTATAATAAATTATCATTTCCCAAAATGATACTGCATCTATAATGAGGTTCATTTTCAAGGAAATTAAAGAGAACTGTTGCTGTTTAAACATAGGACTAATTATACGAGAATGAGGTGTACGGAAAAAGAATTGAAAGCTGATGAAAATTGTGAAGGGAGATGGCAGAATGTATGTTCAGGTAGAAAAAAGAATTTGAAAACTGAACTCAAAAGATGACTAATCATAAGAAATGTTAATAAAGACCATAAAATGTACAGTATTAAAAGAGAAATTTTTGGTCTGTTTGATATTCCTTTAAGTCTCTGAGTTGGTGATGCATGCCTTAGAATTTACATTAGAATGTAGTGTCTGTGATTTAACTGTGGAAGCAGTGTCTTACTCTCTGTTATTGTCTGTTTGAAATAGTTTCTAACAGATCAGACGGTCTATTTCGATTGAATTTCCAGTGCACAGTATTGCATGGCTTAGGTTAGAAGTAGATAATGTAATTTCTATATTGAAATTCGGAGTTTATGTCACAGATCCAGTGATCCTCTGTCTTCTGAATTCCTGTGTGGCCATCACTGCCTATTCCATTCATTTGGCATTTGATATGTATTAACACCAAGACTGGTACCATATGGGGGCGCCTGGGTGGCTCAGTTGGTTGAGTGTCTGACTTAGGCTCAGGTCATGATCTCGCGGTCTGTGAGTTCGAGCCCCGCGTCGGGTTCTGTGCTAACGGCTCAGAGCCTGGAGCCTGCTTCAGATTCCGTGTCTCCCTCTCTCTGCCCCTCTCCTGCTCGTGCTGTCTCTCTCTCAGAAATAAATAAACATTAAAAAATTAAAAAAAAAAGACTGGTACCATATGTATGTCCTTTTACAACCCTTAACATTCAGTATATATGTGTGGATTATAAACGGTGCTCAGAAAAAAATATACGTATTGGTAATGAATAATTGTCCTATCCATATATTTATTTCCGCTGCCTGTTAACATACTGTCTCCATTTATATTCCGCATTTTACTGGTCTGCGTTGAAATTCTCTTTCCACCAAGGTTTATCATGTCGCTATCATATACTGAGAGCTTAATATGTTCTAGGCATTCAGCAAGCCTAGAAGCCTAGCCTTCTGTGTAATATATATAATGAATCTGGGAAACATCCAAGATCTTTTCTATCTCGTTGCCTAAACCTCCAGCCATCTATCAGCAACTCAAGGCTTCTCTTCCTTTCAAATGAATCCCAAATCCACTTAATTTCACTGTACTTCAGCCTCTATCCTAACTTAGGCCATTGTTATCCCTTGCTTAGATGATTGTAACAGAACCAAATTGTCCTATTTCCACTCTTCACCCTCTTTGAATCTATTCTAACCATGACAGCTGAGGTGTTTCTAAAATTGTAAATGAGATGATATCATTCCTAAATCCCAGCCCACCAGTGGCTTCTTTCCATCACATCCAGACTAAAATCCAGACTCCCAACCATAGTTGCTAAGACCTGGCCTCTGACCCTCTTTGACTTCACCCCCACGACACTGTGCCACACCATCCCTTTTCTCAAAAGACTACATCCCCACATTTTTTTGTCTACCATGTAAACACATTCTTTCCATAGAGCCTGGAATGTTCTTCCCTAGAGGAGCATGGCTGGCTCTTGAGTTGTTGTTCTGGTTTCAGCTTCAGCACGATTCTTCATTTTCTTTTTGATTTATTGCTTTATTTCTTAATTGATTCTGTCTCTCCACCAGAAACTCTAAGGGCTTGGAGTGTTTGGTTCACAGTCAAATGCCCAGAACCTAGAATAATGTCTGGCATTCGAAGAATATCTAGAAGCGTTGAGTACATTTTGTTAAATAAGAAAATATAATCTCACATAACTCTGAGGACATCATTATGAGTTTAATGCTGTTACTGTTATTTAGCATTTGTCAAAATCAGAGATTTGAGAGGTAAATTACCTTGCCCAAAGCCAGTGAGTATGTTCAGTGGTAGAGGCAGAATTTGAACTCCGCTTTGTCAGACATTAGAACTTTACCTGGATTCTTCAGTCTCTATGCCATGTTATCCCCTTGTGACAAATTATTTCATTAAGTTACGATATCAAAGAAGGTATCTACAAAATTATCTTTGGCAGAGGAATATAGTCTTTGCATAACACATCGTGCAAAAATTAACTGGACACATAATACACCTGTTGACTTGAATTGCCTAACTAAAAATACCAGACTGGCCTTACAGTAATGCAGTAATGCATTCATGTTAAAGATACAAACTCATGGACACATTGATAACACATTGATAGCTATGTGACTATGAATATACGTATACCAATGGGGTCATTAGTTGCGGTTTCCTAGAAGTAGACTTTGAGATGGGGATTTTGAGGCAAGGAGTTTATTTGGGAGATGATGCAAGGGTACACTTATAAGGAGGTGATCAACAACTGAGACTGGGTGGGAGAAGAGCCAGTCCCTTATCAAGCGAGCTACTGCTGAGAGCATCTGGAGTTTAATTCCACTGGGTTACTCTGGGAATCAGCGTAGAATGTGCAACTCAGAGTTATCCCAGCCAAGGAGCAAGGCAGCTGGGGTACTGGTATTTCCTGAAACAGTGAGGACATAGACATTTAGGGTATTGACAGGGGCTTCTAAACTACCCATATGCACATGGTAGTTTCTTGTGTGTGTATATGTCTGTATGAATTGGGGCCAACCTAAGAAAAGTAGCTGACTGACAACGAGAATATAGGAATTACTTAGATGCAATTGCTGAGACCGAATATACGGATAATACTCTATGTAAATCGGTTTCTGTCTGAATGTATGTACTGATGGGAACCGTATGACAGTCTGCATTTTAGGGATTGTTGGTATATTTCAGAAAGCTACATCTTTATATAATATATAACCATCCTCTTTAGGATATGCTCTCAGTAGATAATCCTAACAAACTTAACAGCGTGTCTCTATGTTAAAACACCTCCAACCCCATTGGTATAACTACATAGCGTTTAGATAACTCAGACCTACCTGTGGTAGGCAGAATATTGCCTTCCAAAGATGCCTACATCCTAATGTGTGGAATTTTACTTTACATGGCAGAGGGGACCTTGCAGATTGGATGAAGTTAAGGAAGTTTGGGAAGACTATTACCCTGGATTATGTGAGCAGGTCCAATGTAATCCCAGTAGTCCTTAGAAGTGAAACAAGAGGAGGCAGGAGAGTCAGGTTCACAGTGATATGGTGTGGAAAAGACCCTCGTGGCCATTCCGGGCTTTGAAGGCGGAATGGGGACATGAGCCAAGGAATGTGGGCAGCTTCTAGAAGCTGGAAAAGGCAAGAAAGTGAATTCCCTTTTAGAGCCCCTTAAAAATGACCACAGCACTTGTGAGAACCACTTGGGACTTGCTATCTCCAAAACAATGCAGTTGCATTGTGGCAATTTGCATTGGAGCAATTTGCCCCAGCAGCAATAGGAAACTCCTATACTACCTAATCAAACACAGAGATGTGAGGTCACCTCAAGTGAAAAAAAAAAAAAAAAGGTTGACCTGTATTTTGTAAATACAGCAATTTTCATATAGGTAGATGGATAGATGAGTGTAGTGAATACCGTTTGGAACATTGAACAGATTTTGGGATTTGAAAAAAAGCAGAACTGGTTTGGAATTCTGCCTAATTAGCCTCTATTTCACCTCAGTTAACATTTCATTTCTCTTAGCTCTATGTTTGTGCTCTGGAACACAGGAAGAGTAATAACACTCGCTTCTTTCAGGAGTTTTATGGAAAGATCGGTTCAGAGAATCCACGTAAAAGTACTTTCTAGACTGCAAAATAGTATATGCAGGCTTACTTGGCTTTCTCAATATATGTTAGTGCCAAAGAGTTAATCTCAGAAACCAAAAATTCAAAATATACGAATGAAGCCACATAATTCTGGTCCATTTATAGACTTTTTAAGTGTTGCTGAATCAATGAGCAGGTATATATCATATGCCTGGTCAATAAGTCATAAGTCTGTGTTAAACCACGAATATTTACCGAGAGTGAAAATGCCATCGTTATTTGTCTGTCATACATTTTAAGGTGCATTTTCTAGCCCTTAATTAGAAATATTTTAGAGCCGCCTGGGTGGCTCAGTCGGTTAAGCATCTGACTTCGGCTCGGGTCATGACCTCGCGGTTTGTGAGTTCGGGCCCCGCATCGGGCTCTGTGCTGACAGCTCAGAGCCTGGAGCCTGCTCTGAATTCTGTGTCTCCCTCTCTCTCTGCCCCTCTCCCTCTCCTGCTCTCTGTGTGTGTCTCTCTCTCTCAAAAATAAAAAGAAACATTTTAAACAAGAAAAAAAATATTTTAAAATGCTTCACTTACGTGGGAATAAAACATCTCAGCGGACTATCAGATCTTGAACCCAGCCTCCTCTCCTTCAGCCGGTTTATGAAACCGTGCTCTTGCTCTAGCTTTTCTAAAACTTTGGCACAAATATTGTTCGGAGCCTCCCTTTGCATCTGTCTTAACATCAGCAAAGATCGTTTGGGGGCACAGAAAAGGACCGACCGTCTCTGATGAAAGGGGTCACCCTTCCTGCGACCAAACGGGCCGCCTGCAGGGCTCCAGGTTGGCCGTGGGCTCCGGGGTGAGGAACCCATACGGCTAATGAGCTCCGGAAGGTGTGGCTGCTGGCTTCTGTCTTCTCAAGCCCCAGACCCGAGGCACTGGTGCGCGGGTTTTTCCCCCTGTGGCCTATGTATCACCTCCCGCCTTCTCCTGCCCCTTCCAAAAACAAGCTCAAAGCAAAACAACAATAAACAGTTTGCTGTTTGATTTTCGGACGCCCCAGCCATCAGACAGCCCTGAATGCCACAGCTGCAGCCTGTCACTTGGTGTTGCCGCGGGAAAGCCCGGAGGTGGGAGAGGGAGGCGGGCAGGGCCGGCTGTGTCACCGTTTCTGTTCCTATGCGGTTTTTCAGTTCAACACCCTCAATGCCGGCGAGCTGTTCCGGACCTGTTTCCGTGCCTTCAGGTCCCACCCTCTGTCAATGGGCAAACCGCATGCCACGGGCTGTAGTTTGGGTCTTTAAAATAACATCAGATGGAGGGACCGACGTTCTCATTTTAGAAATGAGAGGGCTGAGTCTGAGAAGTCCCCCAGCCAGCTGGGAGGTGGCTGGGCCGATGGGCTGGGGAACCTAAGCTGTCTTGCTTTGGCCACGTTCCGCTTCTGTGGGAAAGCCACGTCCCCTCGCTGGGTGTCAGGAGCACCCTTTTTGGCTTGTGTACGTGCTTATGCTTGTGTGACGAGCACACGGTACATCTTACGTGGAGAACTTGCCTTAGAGGATGTGCTCGTCCTTGCAGGACTATTGAACTGCCACTTTGGGCTCAGAGGAAATTCCCATTTTAATAGTGAGCGGAAGGAGTGGTTCTTTTCGCATTCTCACCCCTTCCTGTCTAAATGCCTCCTGTGCTGTCATGGTGTCAGGTGATTTTCAGTTGCTGTCGGTGGTGTTACCAGTGCCCTCGGAGCCAGAAGCTCTGGCCTCTTGTGCACTCAGATTACGGAAAGTCAGGAGGCCGCTACGAGTGCCCAGGAGAGGATTTACTCTACAACCTCTGTTTTCCATACAAATTGTGCCCTGCGTGTTCCTGGCACCTTACGGGGGAAGAACCGCTTCAAAAGTTTCAATGCAATTTGATGCAAATTTTGAACAAAGTAACATAATCATTTTTGCATCAAACTTTGCAGAAGGTAAATTGAATAGGGCTTATCTTGTCAGTCTGTTATAGATGAGGAAATGGAAGCAGATGGACATAATGTGAATATGAGGTTGTTCACCTAGTTGGTTTCTCACTCTCTTTCACCTCCTCTCTCTTTTCTTTCTTTCCTTCAGTCTGTACCTGTGTCACTTAGCTAGTAGCCGCATATCCAGGCACTGTACAAATTGCTTTTTTACATTTAATTTGCAAACCATCCAAATATATGGATATTATGGTTCACATGTTTGAACTGAAGAAACTGAGACTCAATGAAGTTAGTAGCCGCCGAGTATAGATTTTACAGCACATGACCTTGTAAAGCTCAAATATGGGTTCAGAAATTTGTTTATTTCAGAATCATGCTCTAACTTCTATGTTGATTTGCCTTGTTTTTTTTAATATAAAGTAATAATTCGTCACCTCAGCAATTCTCTATGAGCTGTTACTAAGACGCAAAAAGATCTTCTCTTACCTTAAAATGAGTTTTACCTATGTGATCGCATAATAATGGGACGCATCACATAATAAATGGATCCATACACGATCAGTCTGGTGCAGGCTTAGTGTAGTCTAAAACTTTCAGGACTTTGGTTCGCATATTAAATGCCTCAACACATATTTAAAAAGCATTTGCCAATCCCAAAGGAATTAATTTAATATTTTTTTTTAAATAAGGCTAAGGGGCACCTGGTGGCTCAGTCAGTTGAGCATCCGACTTCGGCTCGGGTCATGATCTCACGGTTTGTGAGTTCAGGCCCCACATCGGGCTCTGTGCTGACAGCTCAGAGCCTGGAGCCTGCTTCGGATTCTGTGTCTTCCTCTCTCTCTGCCCCTCCCCAACTCACGCTCTGTTTCTCTCCATCTCTCAAAAATTAAGAAAACTAATTTAAAAAATTAAAATAAGGTTAAACTCATGGTGTGTCCAAACAAAGTGCATAACACTCGGTCCACACCAGCATCTCCCTTCCTTCTGGCCCTCATGTCCCCCTTTGTTAGCATAAGCTATTTAATGAGGCAGAACTTGGTCATTCCTTGAGTGCTGTACCTGTCCAATCTCTGCTTCTGGGCCACAGCCCACGATTATGTTCATTATAGTTCTGAGTAAGTACTGACGGTGATATTTCCGTTAAAGATAGTGGATTTGTTTTTATCTAATTTATCTCTGCCTGTATTTTTACTATTAATTATTCAAAATAGATCGGCATCATCCTGTATTGTATAAATAATTCACGTCGGTTTACTTTAACACAGGGCCCTAAATGAAGAACATACTCAGTTCATGACTTCAGTTTGTGTCCCTCCTGATGGGTCGTTAAGTGCCTCTCATTTCCCTGGGCTTCCCGTTTTAAAGCTTATACAACCGTGCTGTTAAATTTTCTACACAGAGTCGCAGGATGCAGTCCCCTGCCATAGTCTCATGACGTCAGATCTCTGAATTGTGAGACGGGCGCCATGAACAGAAGCACACCTCTCACTCACCGTGCACGGTCATGCAGCGTGATGTTCAGAGGATGCTGTTTCTCCCTCCAGCCACAGATTTCTAGAGCGCATGCCTCCATGGTACCGAAGCACTCGAGCAATAGGCAGGTTTCTGCATCTGGTTAATAAATTAAGCAAACAAGAGTTTATCAACATCTGGCATCTGCCTTCCTTTAGTGGCTTTACATGAATCACTGATGCCTGGTGGCCTTTGATAATTTTTGTGGTTGCTTGGAATTTCAGTAGTGGTTTGATGTTTGTGTGCTCTTGTCAATGTTCACATCGTAACCGGCTCTCTGTTGGCTGCTTTACACTTCCTAGAAATCACAGGGTCAGCCAACGAGAGTCTGTGTAGCCGTCAGTTTGGGTCACATATACCTCCCCTTGAAGAACTTTACAAAATACAAGCACAAGAGGAAAACTATTTAAGAATTCTATTTTATAAGGGAAGGAGGGAGGGAGGGGCACCTGGGTGGCTCAGTAGGTTGAGCATCTGACTTCGGCTCAGGTCATGATCTCGTGGTCTGTGAGTTCACGCCCTGCGTCGGGCTCTGTGCTGATGGCTCAGAGCCTGGAGCCTGCTTCGGATTCTGTGTCTCCCTCTCTGCCCCTCCCCCACTTGCATACTGTCTCTCAAAGATAAATAAATGTTTAACTTTTTTTTTTTAAAAGGGAGGGAGGTAGATTTTCAAAAGTATATTACTAGCAAGTAACAGACACTGACCCCTACAAGCTGCTCATTGAAAGGGACTTTTTTATTTTAAACAATTATACCATTTTAGTGCGGAATACCACGTAAAGACTGCACAGCCAAGACTCTGGAAGGTTTCTGGCTACTCCTGGATCTCAGCAGTAAATTTCACATCTCTCAGACATATGTACATTCAGGTGTTTAGTTCCAAAGATCATCTCCGTCTGTATTTTAGGACCTTGGACTTCCCAAAAGGATGAACATCATTAACGTAGGTGCGGAAGGACTAGCACAAACATTAGCCTGGGGGGGTGATGTTAACTTTGTGAGCTAAAGAGATATGCTGCTTGTCTTTTTATATAAATGATGAACAAAAACTAGTGACTAATAAATAGAAAATGCCCTACACCATCATCTTCTGGTGTATCTTCTGCACCATCTCTGGCCAAGTATCTCCCATACCATCCATCACAAGTTACTTTGCTTCTGTATGATGTTGGCCTCACTCCTTTATGTTATGGGAAAGCTCTAGCACTTAGAAAATGTTCAGGATGAACCAAAAATTTGCCTTTGCACACTGGTTTCAGCTCTGTCCCCTGAGTAACAGAAAATGTCCTCCAAATCTGAACCCAGTAAGGATTTGGAAATAGATATCTTTTCCTTTGAATTTGTACTTCCTACACTTTGTATCTCTCGTGCTCCTAATAGCACTTGCTGTGGCCTTTTAGTATTTTTATTGTCCCTCTTGTCCTGCTGTGGATCATCCTCTTCTGTCTTGAAATGAGGTGCCTATGGTTGGACACAACGCTTCAGCTGTGGTCTGCCCAGAACAGACCCAAGCAGGCCTCGGTGCGACTTTAGCCGGACATCACAGTTTGGTATTGGGATCAACTTATAAACCCCTAAAATACCCAGACTTTTTCACATGAGCTGTTAGGCCAGGATGTTTTCTGCATTATTTGAGACATGGTCTGACGTGATAGGTCCTGGAACCCGATCTAGCAACTTCTGTAGGCAGGCAGTGGAGAAGTCGGCTAACCCCACAGTTCCTGGCAGGTGCAGACTGGGTGATCTGTGAGAGTGGTCTACAGATCTGAATCCCATGCCAAGTGATTCCCAGCGATCAAGAATACATCAGTATCTATAGGAGGCAGACCCAGGGACTTCTATTTTTAACAGAAAGAAATATATATATATATTTTTTTATATTCTTTAAATTTTTTTTTTTGCAATTTGAGAGAGACAGTGTGAGTGGGGGAGGGGTAGAGAGAGGGAGAGAGAAAGAATCCCAAGCAGGCTCGGTGCTGCTGGCAGAGAGCTCGACGCATGGCTCGAACTCAGGAAACCATGAGCTCGTGACCTGAGCCTAAACCAAGAGTCTGATGTTCACCTAAGTGAGCCACCCAGGCACCCTGTATTTGTATGTTCTTTAACAAAAGCTTTGGAATCAGTGGTGTGGTAAAGGTACAAGCAGTGGGTGTTCGGGCGAGCGATGAGCAACTGTGTGACTGTAAGGAAGGATAAAGCGTCCCAGAGCACTCCCAGAAAAGGTGACATTCGGCAACCTGCAAGGATATGTGGTCGGAGTCAGGGCAGCCTGTCTTTGAAACCTTGGTCCTTGTTACCAGCGCTCGTCAGAGTCTCCAGCTTTTCCACCAGGTGGATGGGGAGAAAAGTTGGCTATCGGGAAGGAGTGAGACCGAAAGGGTAAGACACACCCGGTTGTCAAAGCTGCACTACGCCTGGGGAGTGTGAAATTATAAACTTCACAGATTTCTAGGGGCACCTGGGTGGCCCAGTCTATTAAGCGACTGACTTCGGCTCAGGTCACGATCTCACGGTTCATGAATCTGAGCCGCGCGTCGGGCTCTGTGCTGATGGCTCGGAGCCTGGAGCCCGCTTCGGATTCTGTGTCTCCCTCTCTCTCCGCCCCTCCCCGCTCATGCTCTATCTCTTTCTCTCAAAAATAAATGTTTAGATTTTTTAAAATAAGTAAAATAAAAGTCACAGATTTCTAGAATTACACAGAAATGCGGAAATGTAGTGCAAATAGCACCGGCTGTGAAGTCACAGGAATGTGGATTTGAATCCTGTCTTCCCTGCTTATTGGCTGCATATCCTTGGCAAGTGATTTAACTTCTCTAAACCCCAGTTTCCTCATCTGTGAAATGAGGTTGATATTACCTACCTTGAAGTACTGTTACAGAAGAAGCAATAATGTATGTTTTAAAAAGCTAGCACAGATTCTAATTAACAATAAAAATTTCAATAATTATTGCTATTGGGGCGCCTGGGTGGCGCAGTCGGTTAAGCGTCCGACTTCAGCCAGGTCACGATCTTGCGGTCCGTGAGTTCGAGCCCCGCGTCGAGCTCTGTGCTGACGGCTCAGAGCCTGGAGCCTGTTTCCGATTCTGTGTCTCCCTCTCTCTCTGCCCCTCCCCCGTTCATGCTCTGTCTCTCTCTGTCCCAAAAATAAATAAACGTTGAAAAAAAAATTTTAATAAAAAAAAAAATTATTGCTATTATAATGAGCTAATAGATTTTTTTTTAATTTTTGTTTTTAACGTTTATTTATTTTTGAGAGAAAGAGCATGAGCAGGAGAGGGACAGAGAGAGAGGGAGGCACAGAATGTGAAGCAGGCTCCAGGCTCTGAGCTGTGAGCACAGAGCCCCACGCGGGGCTTGAACTCACAAGTGGTAAGATCAGGACGTGAGCTGAAGTCAGATGCTTAACTTACTGAGCCACCCAGGCACCCCATATAATGAGTTTATATATCTTGATTATCCTCCTTCTCATCAACAACTATATCATTACAAGAGTATTACCAAAATATTGGGGTTCACATGCTGAAATCTCTCCTGTGAACATCATAATTAACCCGAAGTCCCTAAAGAAAGAGGTAACATCTTATGCAACATTGTATCTATAGGCCCATCCCAGATGGACCCTAAATTGTAAAGGGAATGGAGAGTTACTTTTTCATTTAGGAAAGGACTTTGATATTTCTTAAGGAAATGTTTGCCCTGGGCACTTCAGGCTTGCTAAGAAAATTCGGTATTTCTTTCTACTTAAATTGTGTATAGGCTGCCCAGGATTCCCTAGCTGTTCTGAGCATTCTCTATACTCTAGCTCAAAATCTCACCCATCACAGATTCCATTCAAAGTAAATTAAGTATGTTTATAAAGTAGAGGCTAGTATTGTCCAACTCCGTTCACTGAAATACTTATGTAACCAGCGACATTGCGGCCAGAGTCCATGAATTCACAGGAATGAGTATCCAGGACTAATCACTGCCAAACATTTTCAACGTAAAGTGATTTTTCTTTCTTAAGATGGGAATTTTACTACATTCAAGTTTTATTAATGCCCTAAGCATGACAAGTTTTGAGTCCGATAATGGCTTTGAGAAAGGATACCTGGACGTAAAATAGAATAACAAAGGTTTCTTGAAATTGTGGCCATTTTTTCCTTTCTGGATGCTGACCAGCATTTTTGGAAATCAAAATTTTGATACGTTTGCGTGGCCCTAAGTATGGGGTGGAGACTTGGAGCCATTGGTCAGAAACAGTAGTTATTCCACATTTACAACGTTGCTATGTGATGAAGTGTAGACCGTAACAGCTAAGTAACAGCTTGCAGAGTAGATGTTTTAAAATCAATAAATAATATATATTATTAAATGTCTACACACATTTGTCATTCATATGAATAAAACAATAGAGAAATATAAGATAATATTCCATTGCTGCTGAAAAGATTGTACTAAGCATCCTCAACCCTGGAGCAGCATATTTATACAAATATAGAATCATAAGCTCTGTTATATAACATATATTATTTACATGTTATAATATATTGCCTTATATATTATATATTTATACATATATGTTATATAGAATATATACAGTGACTATACAATTGTGCATGCTACATCCTGTTTCTAGTCTACTGTCATAGAAGGCTTTTCATCATTTATCCTCACTTTATGGTTCTACTGTGTGATCTTTTTATTGGATATCATTTCATTTACTTAAATAAGCAGGGCATACCAAATAGCTACATACATAGTTTATTACAGATTTTCTTGCCCCAAATATTTTCAGCATTTGTATTCTATTAATACGAAAATACTTTGAAAACAAGCCCTTATTGTATGCTCTGTCCTGAGTCTTTGAATCCACACGGCCTTCCACACGACAGGAAGGAGACAATGTGCAATCGTAATGAGCAGGAATGCTCAACAAGGGTGTTTGCCCATGGCCCATGTCTACCTTTTGACTTCCTTCTTGAGTTCCCTCTTACTGTTCTTGTTTCCGTGGGTTGCTAGGCCTTCCTTGAATATATCTGACTTCAGTATCCTTCCTTTTCCCTTCATCCAACACCCACATGGGCTCCTTTGTGTGACTAGCTGACCATGGTCAATACCAATACTTTGGTATTGACATTATCACTGTCTCAAATTAGGAGACATTTTCCACCTGTCATCTCCAGCACCTGGGACATTCTTGCCAAATAAATATTTTGGGGGGGAATAAATTTAGTTTATGACCTTTCGCATCATTATGGACAAAAGCTACACCACCAATCATAGAATAGATAGAAAAGAATTAGTTAAGAATAGAGTTGTTTTTAGAATAGTACAACTTAAAAATTAGTACCAACAAAATGCATGAAGACGGTGATATGTAATTGTTGAACAGGTTGAGCATTTTAATCTTCAGAACAACCCGAAAGATAGTTACTAAGAAACATGTTTAAACATAATTAAATTGAGACTCAGAATTATTATGAATAATTATTTGAAGGTAAGCGAAAAAGTACATAGAAGAACTAGGATTTGAACCAAGGTCTGTCTGGTCCCAAACTCATGATCTCCCCTTAAGCCATACACTTGAACCATATGAAGAAAGAGAAGAACAACATTGAACTGAATAAGAGAATTGATTTAATACTACATGATTTATGGCTTTTCTTCTTAAATGTCGTAACTGACAAGAAAAAGCATAATAGCCCATCTTGCACCCCTTCCCTTTCCCTTACGTAGGTCTTGGATATAGTCCAGAATAGTTTTTCTTAATGAACAGCACAATCAGTAACAGTTGCACCAAACAGTTCAATTTAAAATCCTCATTAAATGGTTTTTTCAACTAGAGGTTACACTTTTTTTTTCTTTTTTTTTTATCATTCACAGCATAATGTGTTTTAGGATGTATGGGACCCTGTGTACTCTCAGTTTAAAATGAGGAACCAGAGGTCTTAGACATCATATACACAGCATAATTCAGTAGCAATCTGGCAGTTTCCCAGTTGCTACAATACTAGAGATAACTGTCCCAGATAAATCAAGCCCCAAAGTAGACTCTGTCCTGGATTTCTCACTTTTTAATATGCTTGCAGAGTATCTCAATACATTCTTTAAAAAAATTTTTTTTTAACATTTATTATTGAGAGACAGAGAGACACAGAGCATGAGCAGGGGAGGGGCAGAGAGAGGGGGAGACACAGAATCCAAAGCAGACTCCAGGCTCTGAACTGTCAGCACAGAACCCGACATGGGTCTCGAACTCACAAACTGCGAGATCATGAGCTGAGCCAAAGTCGGTAGCCCAACCGACTGAGCCACCCAGGCGCCCCACCCCAGTATAATCTTCATCGGTGTTGATTGTCCAGCTGTCACAGCCCTGGGCACACACGTGGTTTACATAAAATAAGTCATTGTTCCAACAACTAAACCAGCTGAAATTAGCATAGCCTTTTTGCTTGTTTCTTATATTAAGAATGCTTCCATGCTACAATGTAAGGATTTATGTGGAACAAACACGTTTCCTGTGTTCTCTAACTTTCCAGTTTACTATAAATGATGATTTTACATAAAGACAAACCATCAAAATGGAGCTTTAGCTTTAAAAATGAGCACTTGGGGCCCCTGTGTGGCTCAGTTGGTTGAGCATCCGACTTTGGCTCAGGTCATGATCTCATGGTTTCATGGTTCAAGCCCCGCATCAGGCCATCTGCTTTCAGCACAGAGTCTGCTTCAGATCCTCAGTCTCTCTTTCTCTCGCTCCCTCCTCCACTCGCTCCCTCTATCTCTAAATAAACATTAAAAACAATATTTTTAACGAGCACTCAATGTGCTTCATGTGGCGTGCACACACACAAAAGGCCAAGTACATAAGAGATATTGGGCAGTGTCATTGATAAATGAAGAATGTGAAACTAAATATTGACTCCTCAGGTTTTTTGTTGTTTTATCTCTCAAATTTAGAGAGTTCTCATTGACCTCCTTAATTATCAGATTAACAACTTTATACAACAAACATTTGTTGAGTACTTGCATTCGTTTCAATCAGTAAGTATTTACTGAGGTCATACTGTGTGTAAAGAACTGTTTGAAGTGCAGTGGACAAAAGTTACCTGAACTTGGGACAAAGGAGAAGTTTGCTTTTGCTTAAGATGTTTATGGACTATTGACTTTTGAAAATGTCTCCATCATCTGTAGCAGTTATTTTTCTTTGGAATAATCTAAATAATGCCAAATATAAAAACAGCCAAAATCATTTGAGGCCAAGTTCTGTAAACCATGTGAGTATTCCAATTATTAGAGAAGGCTTGTTGTGATCACAATATCTGTATAAGGTGTTTGTTGGTGTTGGTGTGTGTGTGTGTGTGTGTGTGTGTGTGTGTGTGTGTTGAGAAACAGTTTCAAATTTGAAATTGATGGTTTGGGCATGTTCCTAACCCTTTCTACAGCCTCTGAAGACAAAACCTCCCAAGCAGATAATAAGCAGAGAAACACAGATCCCAGCCTACAGCTCACTTACATTTTCCTGAACTTGATTAATTAGGCTTGAGGTTTATTTCTTTGAGGATGAGCCTTACCATCATCAAGCTATAAAAATACGGTTAATACCAAAATTCAGTTTGGAAACTACCAAGTCACCGTGTAATTTAAATGTGGCATTTACCAAAAGTCTCGTGTCTGATTTGCTTTGATAAGGTGATCCAAAAAGTGACTTCAAACTCGCAAAGGTCTGATTTCAACTACATAGTGATGCGCTTTGGTCCAGAGCATGCTTTGTGCAAAGTCTCTCCTATGTTCCTGGTTCATCAAAAGTTGCTAAGATTATAAAACATAACCTCACTTTGGCCCAGCATCCAGTTTTAAAAGCTTCAACCCATTACCTACCTTGTTTTGTTTCTTAAAAAACTTCAAAGCCTTTTTCTCACAATTTCAAGCTGTAGTTTATTCCTACCTTTTGCCCAGATCCAGCATCTTATTCTGTCAAGTTGATATTAGAAAGATTCTTCTTCAATTTAAATTTGTTTAATGGGTATTCATTTTTTGAGAGAGAGAGAGAGAGCACCCAAGCCAGGGAGGGGCAGAGAGAGAGGGAGACACAGAATCCGAAGCAGGCTCCAGGCTCTGAGCTGTCAGCACAGAGCCTGACGCGGGGCTCGAACCCACGAACCAGGAGATCGTGACCTGAGCCAAAGTTGGACGCTTAATCGACTGAGCCACGCAGGCACCCCAGAGTTTTCTTCAATTAATTATCATCTCCCGAACAAATAAACTTTTATTCAACAACTAAAGAAATGTGGAGTAGTATCTCTCAAAGTTTGCAAAAACATTCTGCTCGTTTTGTGCTTTGCATCTGCAGCTTATATTTTAAACTAAATTTGAAATTATATGTAATGAGAATCATGGATTATTTTTAAATAGCCACTAAGGAATAAAATATGATAAATTATGAAGAATCGATGTGATTTTCCAAGGAGAGTTTTATTGGGAAAAAAATAAAGTTATACAATGAAAGTTCTATAACTAGACTATCTGTATAATTATTCTGTTTAAAACAGTAATTTATATCATTATTTGGGGCTCTTTTCATAAAGTGAAAGAAGAAGGTATTTCTCCTTTTCAAATAATTTTTAGATATGAACTGTATGAACACTGAACGATAAATGTTTTTAAGAAACATTGAATAAATTCTGCATTAATCTGTAGTTTTTTCTGAAAAACATCTCAAATTTAACATATGTTAATAATTACAAAACATTTTTAGAATATTTTCAAACAAACATAACAATTCCCTCTTCTTTGAATTAATAAATTTTTATGGTAGTTTACATTTCTTTTTCATTGTTTACATTTTATTTTAGGATGTTTATTAGTTAATTCAACATATTGGGTGGTCTCTTAATTAATATTATCACTCAGGTTTGTAAATAGTGCATGTTTTGTATGACCATTTAGAATTTATACACTGACACATTAGATATTTTGTTTAAGAATGGTTTACAAAAAAATAATTATTAACATTTGTTGAACTAGGAGGATCAATATTTTAATATGAATCCTTAAAAATAAAACACATTACGTTCACTGTGTAGCTCATTAATAAATATTTACTCCATAGTTTTCTTCTATCTGTATGTGTTTAGCTAAGAATTGTTTTTCATTTGGTGAATAGTACCCTATTTAGGAATATGAGAAATGTTGGAGCAGTTACAAAATACTTAACGATTTTATAAAAGAAGAAACATTTTAAGAAATCACAAGAGGAATTCTCATTGAAATGAATACTTATATCCAAGATGGAGTCTTTCTTTCCTTATATGTGCATAAATTTAACTTTAAAATGCATACTTCTCTTGGAGCCTTAGAGGAAGTAGCTTCACACTATGTAGTATCTATTGTGTATACCCAGAATTATACTGACTTCTATACACGTATTATCTCTTCTGTTTATTCATTTATTTATTTATGAGTATGGTTAACACACGGTGTTATATTAGTTTCAGGTGTGCAACGTAGTGATTAGACAAGATTACGCATTATGCTATGCTCTGCACAAGTGTAACTACTTTCTGTTCCAATACATCACTGTTATAATATCATAGGCTGTATTCCTCATGCTGTGCCTTATGCCCATGATTTATTCATGCCAATATGGAAGCCTGTTTTTCCCTCTCCCCTTAACTCATTTTGCTTAACCCCCCACCTCCCTTCTCCTCTGGCAACCATCACTTTGTTTTCTGTATGTATAGATTTAATTCTGCGTTTTGTTTATTAATTTTTCTAGATTCCATTCGCGAATGAAATCATAGGGTCTTTCCTAGTCTGCCTTATTTTACTTTGCATAATACCCTCTGCGTCAATATAAAAAGCTTCTGCACAGCAAAGGAAATCATCCACAAAACAAAAAGACAACCTAATGAATGGGAGAAGATATTTCCAAATGATATATCCAATAAGGGATTTACATCCAGAATACATAAAGAGCTTATACAACTCAACACCAAAAGAATCAAATAATCTGATTAAAAATGGGCAGAGGACCTAAACCGACATTTTTTTTTCCCAAAGAAGACATACCAGTGGCCAAAAGACACCTGAAAAGATGCTCAACATCACTCATCGTCGGGAAAATGCAAATCAAAACCACAGTGAGATACCACCTCAAAACTGTAAGAATGGCTGAAATCACACATCATCTCTTTGAATCATTGTAAGAAATAGTGAGGCAGCCAAGTTTGTTATACCTTCTTTATAATAGAATTAGTTGAGGCACAAAGATGCTAAATAATGTGTATGCAGCTGAGTTTGTAACCTCCGAGGCTAGATCTAAAAACTAGGTTCTTAACTTCTATATTGAATGTGTAGAAAGATTTATTGTTACTTAAAATTATAAATCAAGAGAAAAACACCACAAAATGTGACTGTAGGGTACTTAGCCATTATTGCCCAAAAGCATGCAACCTTTTAGTTTTCTATTGGTAATTTAGGTGCACATTATTCCAATATTTTCTGTCGTATTGAAGAAATAATTTTCAAGCCTAGAGCCCTTACAGAATTTCTCTGGTTATAAAGATGAAGGAAGAGTCTCCATGGAGGAGATGCTCCAAACTGGAGATAGTGTCTTTCTCTAGCAGGAAAGAGGGGCTAAAAGTCCATTTTTAGATGAACAGGTACATGTGTCACAATTAAGGCCAAAGTCTTTGCCATTTTAGATGCTATAAAAGGCTATTTAAATGTGTCAACTTATATAAGATTTCAAAAGGTTATGAGAATTTTACATACATCACTGAAACAATTTCATAGTCCTTTCAAATAGCCATTTGAAAACTATCCAAATGGCAGACACCCCTCTGAAGCAGTGTGATGCGATTTGGTCCAGTGTCTCCTCACACTCGGAAGGTCAGCATTAGGGCCTCCAGGATTAAACTCTGCAGTGTTCTATTCAAAGTGTCACTATTTGGAAGCGTGCTTTTGCAAGCTCTTGAATATGGCATTTCATAGTCACTTACTCCATTGAATTCTTCCTATACAACCAAATAGAAAAAGATGAGAATTTCATTTCTGGGAAGATTTCCTCTAAGAGCCTCTGTCCAAAACATCCAGTGCTGAAAAAGCAAAGATAGTGGCGATAGCTAGCCACTATTATTTTGTTTTGTTATAGCTAGCCACTATAATTTTGTTTTGTTTTGTTTTGTTTTTTCCTTTTCTTTCCTGTGTAAAGAAAAGAACTGGGTGAAAGGCTTGTGAATCAGAATTCTATCTGTCTAGATCCAAAAGGTGGACAAATCTGCACTTTTCTGAACAGAGTTATTCTATACTGTCAGAATTTAACTTATTAAAGTAAAAACACATAATGACTAATCTTACCATGGTGTTTCACAATCTTGTATTTGATCCTAAAAGTATATGTAAAAGGGCTGGATAAAAGAAAATGATGTTTGAAAAATATCTGAGGATAAAGAATAGAAAACAAATTTCCATTTGTACCTGAAAGGCTGATTTTGGGAAATGTTACTAGATTGTGAGGATTTAAAAGGTGTTTTTGAATCTATTTGCCATCAGTAAGTCATGTAGGAAGGAGCTCCAAGGGGGGAGAGAACTGAATACTGCAAGAAGAATAAAGATTCCCAGGAGATTGAGAATAAACAAAATTCCATTACAGAGAAATCCACTGGAAATACCTTTTATTGAAACCAGGGAATGAATCTTTCAACAACAAGAGATAACATCTTTAGCAAAATCAAAATAGTTGCCTTGCCAGTCATTTAAGTTCAAAAAAAATGTTGGAACCATGATCAAGTGCCATTTATTCCAGTGATGCAAGTGTGGATTAACATTTGCAAATCAGTGTGATGCATCACACTTATAAACATTATCATCTCAAAAGATGCAAAAAAAGCATTTGACATTCATGTTAAAAATTCTTAACCATGTAGGTTTAGAGGGAACATACCTTAACATAATAAAGCCTATATATGAGAAACCCACAGCTAACACCATACTCAATTGTGAAAAGCTGGGAGCTTTTACTATAAGATCAGGAACAAGACAAGAATTTCCATTCTGCTAGCCACAACAATCAGACAAAAAGGAAATAAAAGCCATTTTAATTGGTAAGGAAGAAGTAAAACTCACCATTTGTGCATAACATTATACTATATATAGAAAACCCTAAAGACTCCTCCAAAAAACTGCTAGAACTGATAAGTGAATACAGTGAAGTCACAGAATACAAAATTAATATACAGAAATATGTTGCATTTCCTTTCACTAAAAATGAAGTAGCAGAAAAAGAAATTAAGAAAACAATTTCATTCCAGTTGCACCAAAAAACAGAATACCGGGGCGCCTGGGTGGCGCAGTCGGTTAAAGCGTCCGACTTCAGCCAGGTCACGATCTCGCGGTCCGTGAGTTCGAGCCCCGCGTCGGGCTCTGGGCTGATGGCTCAGAGCCTGGAGCCTGTTTCCGATTCTGTGTCTCCCTCTCTCTCTGCCCCTCCCCTGTTCATGCTCTGTCTCTCTCTGTCCCAAAAATAAATTTAAAAAAAAACGTTGAAAAGAAAAAAAAAAAAAATTAAAAAAAAAAAAAAAAACAGAATACCTAGGGAAAACTTAACTAAGGACGTGAAAGACCTGCGCTCTAAAAACTATAAAACATCAATGAAAAAAACTGAAGACAACACAAATAAATGGAAAGATATTCCATTCTCATGGATTGGAAGAATCAATATTGTTAAAATGTTCATACTGCCCAAAGGAGTCTACAGATTTGATGCAGTGCCTATCAACATTTTTCAGTACCAACAACATTTTTCACAAGCCAGAACAACTAATACTAAAATTGGTATGGAACCACAAAAGACCCCAAATAGCCAAAGCAATCTTGAGAAAGAACAATCCAGAATTTCAAGATATACTACAAAGCTGAAGTAATCAAAATAGTATAGTAGTGGCAGAAAAAAAATAAACACATAGATCAGTGGAACGTAAGACAGAGCTCAGAAATAAACCAATGGCTACATGGTCAATTAATCTACAACAAAAGAAGCAACGATATACAATGGGGGAAACATGGTCTCTTCAACAAACGGTGTTGAGAAACTGGACAACTACATGCAAAAGAACAACAGTGGGCCATTTTTCTTACACCATACACATAAATAAGTTCTCAATAGATTATAGACTTAAATTTGAGACCTGAAATCGTAAACTCCCAGAAGAAAACATAGGCAATAATTTCTTTGGTATCAACCATAGAAACATTTTTCCAGATAATGTATCCTCTGGCAGGGGAAACAAAAGCAAAACTAAACTACTGGTACTACACCAAAATAAAAAGTTTTTGCACAGCAAAAGGAACCATCAGTAAAATGATATAAAAGGCAACCTACTGTGTAAGAGTAGGCACACCTACTGTATGATATATGCAATAAGGGCTTAATACCCACAATATATAGAGAACTTCTACAACTCAATGCCAAAAAAATCAATAATCCATTTGAAAAAATGGGCAGAGGATCTGAACAGACATTTGTTTCCAAGAGGACACACACATGGCTAACAGACACATGAAAAGATGCTCAACATCACTGATCATCAGCGAAATACAAATCAAAACCACAATGAGCTATCACCTCACACCAGTCAGAATGGCTAAAATTATAAAGATAAGAAATAACAAGTGTTAGCGAGGATGTGGAGAAAAAGGCAACTTTGTGCACTGATGGTGGGAATGCAAGTTGGTACAGCCATGGTTGAAAACAGTACGAAGGTCCCTCAAATGATTAAAAATTGGACTACCATATGATCCAGGTATTCTATTACTGAGCATTTACCCAAATAAAATGAAAACAATTAATTTGAAAAGATAAATGTACCCATATGTTTTTTGCAGCATTATTTACAGTAATAGCCAAGATATGGAAGCCGTCCAAGTATCCATCAATAAATGAATGGATAAAGAGAAAGTGGTGTATTTAAGTATATGTATGTGTGTATACATATATATATATGTGTGTGTGTATGTATACGTGTATACATATATATACGTACACACACACACACACACACACACACAATGGAATATTACTCAGACATAAAAAAAAGAATGAGATCTTACCATTTGCAACAATGTGGATGGACCTAGAGAGTATAATGTTAAGTGAAGTAAGTCAGACAGACAAAGACAAGTACCGTATGATTTCACTCATACGTGGAATTTAAGAACTAAAACACAGAAATAAAGAAACAAAAGACCAAAAAGCATGCTGTTAAATACAGAGAACAAACTAATGGTTGCCAGAAGGCAGGTAGGTGTGGGGATAGGTGAAAGAGATAAAGGGCATTAAGAGTCCACTTATGGTGATAAGTAATGTAATGTACAGAACTGAATTGTTATGTTATACACCTAAAGCTAATATAACACTACATGTTAATTATACTTCAACAAAAAAAATTTTAATTGACTGTTTTCAAATTAACATTTATTAAATTTCTCCCTGAATACAGTCATAAAAATTGTCACTGTCTTTAATTACTTCTCCTAAAATCATTATTCTAAAACCACATACACAGAAGTTGGGTGAACATTTCTCCACTGACATTGTATAAATGAAATCCTTCTTTGCAAATTGGTATATATTTCATAAATGAAATCCTTCTTTGCAAATGAGTAATAAATGTGTATACCCATAAACACACATATCCATTCTAAACATTTTCTTTTCTGGTACTCTCACACACTTTTAGGTTTCTGTCACTTAACTTTTGCCAGTTTCACCGGTTTCTTATAGTCTACAAATTTCTTTCACACCATTTTCCTAAAAGCAATTAGTCAGTGCTGGCTTTACTAGGCTTTGGTAACCTATAAAAGTGGTTATTTTTAGTTAAAAACATAAACAATATGTTTTAGAAACTATTTTGTATTTTTTTCTCTTATCAGTCTAAAGATGGGTTTTTTTTAATGTTTATTTATTTTTGGGAGAGAGAAAGAGAGCACAAGTAGGGGAAAGGCAGAGAGAGGGAGACACAGAATCTGAAGCAGGCTCCAGGCTCTGAGCTGTCAGTACAGAGCCCAACGTAAGGCTCGAACCCAAGAACTGTGAGATCATGACCTGAATTGAAGTCAGAGACTTAACCAACTGAGCCACCCAGGTGCCCCTAAAGATGAGTTTTCTAACATAAAAATATGATAATCCCTTCTGTGTATTGACCACTTGTATAATTTATTACAATAACTGTTGAATGTGTTGTTTAAATGTGTTTTTAATGATAAAATGTTTGCTACAATTACAGATAATGACAGAGCAGACCACCCTGTGGATCTACTTAAAGTAGATTTGACTATCTTATTCAAATTTTACTTATTGTACTTTGCACACTACAAAACATAAAACAATAGAAAAGCTTTTTACACAGATGCTAAAATCAGTATCTTTTTAATAGGAAACTGAGACCCAGAGAATTCAGGTCACTGTTCCAAAGTTACTTAGCCATTAACTAGAAACAAAGCCCATATTTGACCCCAGATTACCATCTTCAACATAATATTGCTTCCAACTCACTCAGAATATAAGATCATACCATTTGCAAAGAAAAAAAAAGAAAAAGAAATCTCATAAGTCCCATGCATACCAAAAAATTTATTTCTAGATGAACATCTAAATTATATTTTTTGTTTAAATTCTTTTTATTGCTAAAAAAAAATCGATAGTGTTAAGGTTGTGTTTCCCTTTTAAATTGGCCTTTTAGTTTTTATTGGTACAAATATTTAGATGAAAGATAAAATTGTATTTAGTCTTCAGTGTTTATGTGTTTGCACTTTAGTTAGACTTGGGATCCATTCTTTGTAATAAAGTTTAATTATTATAAGTATCATAATAATATCCCTTATTAGCATTTAGTGTCGTATTTTTTTTATTTCATCCTTTCTCACTGATATAGAGTGGTATCTCATCAAGTTTATAGTGAGCATTTCCCTAATAATAATGTGGAGCATTGTTTCATGTGCTATCTTTATCTATCTTTGGTGAAATATCTGATAATATCTTTTGCCCTTTTGGTTATTTTTTCATCATTGGGTTTTGAGAGTTCCTTTCTATTTTGGAAACAAGTCTTTATCAGATTTGTGCTCTGTGAATATCTTCTCTCAGTTTGTGGCTTGTGTGACTTTCCAGAAGCAGACGTTCCAGTTTTCTTGAAATACAATTTGTATTTGTATTTTATTTTACTTTATTTTAGGTTTCCTTCTCTTGGTATTAAATTTAAAAACACTTTGCTTCACCTAAGAGCACAAAGATTTTCTTCTAGAAATTTTGATGGGGTTTTACATTTAGGTCTCTGAGAACTTTTTCTTTTTTTTTTTTTTAATATATGTGTTTTGTGTTTATTCTCTCTGTACTTCACCTCCTGTCTGTCTGAGCAATGCTGAGGCATTCTACTTTCATAGATTCTCCAGAAAGATGAGGTGGTTTTGAAATCTATCCTCAAAAACTGGCGAGTCACATGTTTTTTGAGTGATGTTATTTGGCTCCCCTAAGAACCTACTAAGAGTCCCTCAAACCAACCTAGATCCCCCCCCCCCCCCACCGCAAACTTAAGTTTATTCTTTTAACAAATCAGCAAGAACTGGTTAGGGAAATTCCCATTCTCCTGGGTAATTCATCCTTCAACGAATCGACCCCTTTTTATTTTGTCTGGCTCTCCCCTGCACTCCACGGATGAAATCACCACCTTTGTTCTAGTCCTTCTGATGGTTCCAGGTGTCCTCTTACAATGGATGCAAACAAATGTAACTTTCGTTTTAAACCATTCCCTCCTTTCAGAAACTTTCTTCTACCTTAAATTTTATGACACCACCTCCTCCTACCTCTCCTTTTGGTGTTTCACTGGTTCACTCTCTGGAATCTGAACAGTCGGGTCTTGGAGCTCCCAGCCTGGGTTCTCTGTGGTTCTGCTCACTCTGTATCCTTTTCTGAGGGAATCTCAGCCACACACGTGGCTTCATTTACCAACTAGACACACAGACAGCTGTCATATTTATGTTCACAGGATAGGCTTCTTCTGATTGGTAGAGTCACTGTTCTATTGCCAACTCAGAATTTGCACATGAATGTCTTAAATGCTTCTCACCTGGAATGTCCCGGGTGAATCATTATTTGCCCCCAGCCAAATCTGGTCCTCCCAGAGCATTCTTCTTTTCACCTTTTGGCACTCATTCCAGAATCTCTGTACTCACATGGACATTTCCCTCTCCCTCACTTTGCTAATATAAACCACATATTCTACATTTTAGAACTCAGTAGCCCTCAAATCTGTTTTCCAATGTCCATGTCCACAAAAAGAATGGTTTTTCACACACAAGGAGAATTCAGCAATTGTTGAATAATGATGACTACAGTTGCCCCACATTAAAAGGGTGAGTAATCAAGAGCCAAGATGTGAAGTTCACTGAACTTCAGAATGGCTGAAGAAAAACTCAAGATGAAATTAATACATAATAAACATGGCCTTGAATAATTGGTACCTTTTTGATGGATGAGAAAAGGAAAGAAAAATTTGAAGAGGGGTTGCATTAAGAAGCAAATTACACATGGGCACGATGAGAATCATTTGGTACAGAATCATGTCGGGGAATGGGGGGGGGGGAAGGTGTGTAGAAAGTTGGATATGAATTATGGAGGATTTTAAAACCCACTGACTGTTGTGTGATTCATAGGCTAAAATGTTGGGCTATACATTTCAACCAAATTCTTCAGTGATTGAAAATTTAACTTTTGATTAAGTGATACATTAGGAAAGTTAAAGGTAAAATAGTTTCATAGCTCTACTAATGAAAAAACTATTTCCTGCCACAGCCTCTCTTGTTCTTAATCCTGTTCTCCAGATACAGTCTCTTTCCTTTTAATGGTTGCTATTGGCCGTTACCTCCATATTTTGGCACTCTCTCTCTTGATTTTTTGTATTTGTATTTCCTCTATTGGCTTGTTATTAAAGAATATAAGGATCTGGTCTGTATCCCTCCTTTTATCCCTTTTATACACCTGCCACTGATTATTCTCTGTATTAAATAAACACACTTCTTATCCATCTATCATCTTTTTTTAAGTGGTAGGGATTTTTTAATGTTTATTTTGAGAGTGAATGAGAGAGAGAGAGAGAGCGAGCAAGCGAGCACAAATGGGGGAGGGGAGGAGAGGGAGACAGAGGATCTGACCAGATGCAGGGCTCAAACTCATAAACCCTGAGATTGTGACCTAAGCTGAAGTCAGACGCTTAAGGGACTGAGCCACCCCGGCACCCCTTACCCATCCATCATCTTAAAGGAGCTACAGTACATCTAAATTTGGGGTTGAACATACATTGTTTACTTTTCCATGCACTGTACTATTCACTGTTGAGTAATTTTTCTTCTTGTACAGTAATTATTTCATAGGTTGCTTGTCCCTGCCACAAATTTTCTCCAGATATTCTAAAATAATTATAAAAGTCTACTGAAAATTGCTAACAAAACATAGAAGTTAATCTACAAATTATATATTTTTCTCTCTCTCTCTTTTTTTTCTCTCCTGGAGGCTTCTCTCTGCCACTGGTTTCAACTTGTACGGTTCTTTGTGCCTTTCCAGTATGCGACTGCTAATCTCCGGGGCCGTACGTCTTTCTCTTGGCTTCTTCCCTCACTTTGTTGAAGAATCTCATTTTTTAAAGTTTGTATTTAACTCCTACTTAGTTAGCACACAGTGTAATACTAGGTTCAGGTGTGCAGTATAGTGATGCCCCACTGCCAACACCCGGTGCTCCGCACAAGGGGAGATTGAGAAGAATCTCATTTTTTAACAGCTTTATTGCAGAATAATTTGCATACCATGAAATGTACTCACTGTAAGTAGATCATGATTTATAGACCTACAGCAACCATCACGATCCAGTTTTCTATCTTTACTGCCCCCAAAAACACCCTTGTGTTTAGTCAATCCCTGCTCCCACACCCAGGCTCAGCCACATAGACTTTGTGTCACCCAGGCTCAGACACATAGTCTTTGGTGTCTGGCTCTTTTCAGTTAGCATAATGTTTTTGAGGTGCATCAGTTTTGTAGTATGTATCCATAGTCTATTCTTTTCAACTGAAAGTTGTTCCATTATATCAATATAACACATTTTTCTCATATTTAGCCAGGTGACGGGTTTGTAACGTTTTTTTTTTTTTTCCAGTTTGGGTGTATTATGCATCATGTGACAGTGAACAATTCACATACAGGTGTTTGTGTGGACACTCCACTAGCAGTGGAATTTCTGGGCCATATGATAAGTATTTGTTCAGTTCTTTAAGAAACTGTCAAACTGACTTCCAGAGTGCGTATTGTACATTCATATGAACAATATATGGGTGGTCATTTCTGCACATCCTCACCAGTACTGGTATGTGATTCTTTTGGATTATAGCCATTCTAGTGGTTTGTGGTTTGATCTGCATAACTTACCTTAGTAACTAACGATGCTTACCATCGTTTCACATGCCTATTATCTATCTGAATATCTTTTTAGGAGAAACATCTATTCACGTCTTTTGCCTCCCACCTTTTTAAACTTGGGTTGTCTTTTTTTATTTGGAAAATTTCTTACGTATATTCTGGATGCAAGTTCTTTATCAGCAACATGATGTTCAGACATTTTATCTCCATGTTTGGCTGTGTTCTGATGTTCTTAATGATATCTTTTGAAGAACAAAAGTTTCCATTTTGATAAAGTCCAGTCTACCATATTTTCTTTTATGAATTGTGTTTTTGATATAGTATCCAAGGTACTGTGGCCTAATCCAACTTTGCAAAGGTGAAACTACATTTTGTACTAAACATTTTGCAGTTTTAACGCTTACCGTGAAGTACGTGATCTATTTTGTATTAACTTATGGGACTACTGAGAAGGAAGTGGTTTTGTTTTCTGCTTTTGGGGGTTTGGGGGTTGTGGTTTTGCTCTGTTTTCGTATTGGCATATGATTAACAGATTGTCCTAGCACCGCCTAGACTACCCCTTCTGCATTTATTTACCTTGGCACTTTAGTCTAACATCTTTCGATCATCAGTACAGAGATTTTTTATTTGTTTCTGCACTCTCTATTCTAACTTATCAGTCGTTTCTTAAGCCAGTATCACACTGTCCTGATTACCCTACAGAGTTTGAGACCTGATCATAGGAGTCCTCCAACTTTGTTCTTCTTTTTCCAAATAAAATTAGTTATTCTGACTCTTTGCACACACTTTGAGGTCAGCTTGAAATTTCTACAAGAAATTGTGCTGGGATTGCATTAATGTACTGTAGATCGGCATGGGGAGGATTATCAATTAGTGATACTGAATGTTCCAATCTGTGAACATGGTAGGTCTCTTCCTTTATTTGGATTTTCTTTAATTTCTCTTAGCAAACACCACTGAGAGCATGAGAATACAAGTTTTGTATTGGAAGAAGATGTTAACAATACACATATTCAACAACGGATTTGTATCCAGGGTCATTAAGAGCTCTTACAAATCAGTGACAAATAAGACAGTCAACAGAAATGAATAAAAAACTTTTAATTGGTACTTTTTAAAAGAGGATTACCTAATATCCAAATAATATGAGAGTGGTCAACATATTCATCGAGGTGTGCTACACATTAAAACCACAACAAAATATTATCACAACCTCATGGAAATAGCTAAAATTAAACACCAAACACCGTTAGTCATTGGCAAACATATGGAACCAGGAATTCTGATATACAGCCTGCAGGAGTGTAAAGTGGTAAGATTATTTTGGAAAATGGCCATTACTATAAGCTACATATATGCATACCTCATGAACCGCCATTCCTGTTTCTATTTATAGACCCCCCATGCATATTATGTTCATCACAAGACATGCTGAGGGTAGACTAGATTAATAACTTGCAGTGCAGACAATGAGAAAAGACACAGCAGGAAAACCAGCTGCTTCAAACAATGGAGATCAATGTCACAAACATAAGGGTGAGAAAAAGGACCTGACAGAAAATATTTTATGTTACTGGATACCATTTAGGTAAAGTTGAAAAAGACGAAAAACTATGTTGGTAGAAAACAGAAATGCCTAAAGGTAACAAAATGGCAATATTTGGAGGAGAATTGTCACTGAGGAGAATAAAGGAAGTTTCTGGAATGTGGTCGATGCTCTGTATCTTGATCTGGGCGTGATTACGCATGTATGTTCAGTTGGTAAAAATTTATCAAAACTGTGTCATTTGTTCACTCTCCTGTGTGAATATTCTTCATTAAAGATTTTTTTAAAGCATTATTAGTATTACTTCCAAGATTAAATAGCATTAACATAAATTGGCCTTTAAAATATCAAAGAAAAAATTTACTGGAAAGGGATATTATAATAACCTATTACATTTTTTAATTTCAAAATTAAATGTATGAGATGTTCTTGAAATTAGTTTAGTCTTCAAAAAAATGAAAGCAATCAAAGGAAAATAATTATGAAATGTTTTGAATTTCCTTACCTAGAAAGACTGTGTCTGAACTGCTACATTCTCTTCTCTTTATGAAACAAAGGAATGGTGTTGAGAAATGCTTATGCAAAAAGAAAAATGAGATGTTACCCTGGATGATAAATAAATCTCACTAAGAATGTTACTAAGTCCACCTGCTGGTGGTGTTTTAGATCCATTCATTTACTCATTCTGATGTCTGTAGGGATTTTAAAAGGTAAAATTCATGCAAATTTTCAGCCTTCTGACATGTTCTTAAGAGGCTAATAAATGACAAAGCCCACTCTTACGCAGCTGCAGAGTTTACCAACAGCAGCACCAGTGAGTGTTGGCCTGGATTATCCTTTTCTTGTAGGGATCATACATTGTAGAATGGTTGGTGGCGCTCTTGGCCTTCACTTAACTACTGCCAGGAGCATCACCCCACAGTTCTGAAAATGAAAATGTCTGCGGATGATGTTGCCAAATGACCCTACTGGTGGAGAGCCACTGTTCTACAACATGCATATATTAGAATGCTAGAGTCCTAAGTTTTAGTTCCTTGGAATCACCCTGTTGTCAGTAAAAACACTGTCTTTGGCTTCATCCATCTGGTGATATCTTTGCCATCATATATATATGGACACAGGTTGCAATTGACAGTTCTAAAATGGTTTTGTCATTCTACAAAGAAGGAAAACCAATTCCGTTTGTAAATAATTGGCAAGGAGTGGTTCTCAGTGTGTGTGGGTTTCTCAAGGTGTGTGTAGGAAAGTAGTGTATACAGAGTGATCATATACAGATGTGACTGCCTACTTTGGCATTAAATTAGAAAGTTGTCTCAGCAGTAACAGGAGAAATGAAGATTTAAAATATTTTCTAAGAGTCTACTTAGATGATGAAACAAGTATTTGATTTTTTAATTTAACCCATGTATGTGATAAACTAAAGGAGTGACTTTTTAAATGCTTCCACACATACTTTTCTTACAGTGCAATATTGGTTTCAGGAGTAGAATTCAGTGATATCAGTTCCATACAACGCCAGGTGCTCATCATAAGCATCCTCCTTAGTACCCTTCACGCATCTATCCCGTCTCCCCCCACTTCCTCTGTCAATCCTCAGCTGGTTCTCTATCATTAAGAGTTTCTTATGGTTTGTTTCCTTCTCTTCTCTTTTTCCCCCACTCCTCATATGTTCATCTGTTTTGTTTTTTAAATTCCACATATGCGTGAAATCATATAGTATTTGTCTTTCTCTGATTGACTTATTTCACCTACAGTAACACATTCTAGCTCCATCCATGTTGTTGCAAATGGCAAGATTTCATTTTTTTTTTGGTGGCTGAGTAATATTCCATCACATATGCATACCACGACTTCTTTAACCATTCATTAGTTGATGGACATTTTGGCTCTCTCCATAGTGTGGCTATTGTTGATACTGTTGCTGTAAACATCAGGGTGCATGTACCCCTTCAAATCTGTATTTTTGTATCCTTTGGGTAAATACCTAATGCAACTGCTAGATTGTGGGGTAGTTCTATTTTTAGTTTTTTGAGGAACTTCCATCATGTCCTCCAGAGTGGATGCATTAGTTTGCATTCTCATCAACAAGTGCAGGAAGGTTCCCCTTTCTCTGCATCCTTGCCAACACCTGTTATTTCTTGTGTTGTTAATTTTAGCCATGCTGACAGGTATGAGGTGTATCTCATTGTATGAGGTGGTATCTCATTGTAATTTTGATTTGTGTTTCTCTGCTGATGAGTGATGTCGAGTATATTTTCATGTGTCTGTTAGCCATCTGGATGTCTTCTTTGGAAAAGTGTCTATTCGTGTCTTCTGTCCATTTCTTAACTGGGTTGTTTGTCTTGGGGTATTGAGTTTGATAAGTTCTTTATAGATTTGGGATACCCTTTGTCAGATATGCCATTTGCAAATATCTTCTCCCATTCTGTAGGCTGCCTTTTAGTTGATTATTTCCTTCACTGTGCAGAAGTTTGTTATCTTGATGAGGTCCCAGTAGTTCATGTTTGCTTTTGTTTCCTTTGTCTTCATCGATGAGTCTAGTAAGAAGTTCGCTGGCCCGGATGCCTTTTCTTTTTTGAAAAAACAATTTATGCTATCAATAATAGATATAAAAAGATCCCATTTTTTATTATGGCTTTATTTTCAAAATTTGTAACAAAACATTTTCAGAGGATTAGGCAAAAAATTAAAACCTAAAACTCCCAATTAAAAACTTCCAATATTAAACTAAAATTTAAATGTCTGCTTCCAGGGTTACCTATCTGTGTGGCACATCAGGTTGGTGTAGACATGGATGATGGGTGACCTGTGGGGGAAAGAACCTGACTCTGACACCTTCACTGAAACATTAGGTAAAATGATTTGCTAAGGTCATTTAAAACATTTACAAGTTTCTGTTCCTTAGAAGGATATCATTTGATTTTATATATTTATTTATGACTCTCTACTAAAGGGGGATTTTAAAAAAGAAATTTTACAACTATGTATTAGATGATTTTTCAAATCCAAAACCTTCTACATTCCAGCACCTTGCCCAGATTTTGCTTTAAAAAGGTATTTTTAATTAATCAAAATATAATTTTAAGACTTCCAAATTTGCCTAGTGTGGATAGTTACCTGAAGGAAACAGAACAACTCACAGTTCATGTGTCCTGCAACCGCCACTGTTAAGAAGGACTGAATAAGCAAGTTCCTTTGTTATGTTAGGGGAAGAATGATTTCAGCAACTACTTATTCTAATGATTGGATATGACTTTATTTCCAAAGAAAGAAAGAAAGAAAGGGAGGGAGGGAGGGAGGGAGGAAGGAAGAAAGGAAAAAGAAAGAAAGAAAGAAAGAAAGAAAGAAAGAAAGAAAGAAAGAAAGAAAGAGAAAAGCCAAAGGTAGTGTAGAGTTATTGATCTCGATAATTGCCTTACAGTAGATTGATCCTTACTGATAATTTGGTTTCTTAGGACAAAGGAATGATGCATGTGATGAATAATATGAAAAATACTTTCTTTTAAACTTTTTTAGTAAATTTCTTGTCTTAATAAACTGATAATTGACCAAATAATTTTCTTTTTACTTTGTTTTATAAAATTATCCATGAAAATGTACATTTTAAAAAATGTATTACTTAAGCCAGACTTTTTTAAAGATAATACATTTAAAGAAAAAAATGTAAGTATCTCTTATTTTCCAGTTTGCATAGTAAGTTATCTCCTCTCCCCCCAAATATAAATATATTGGACAACTAAACAAATTGCCTATGACCATTTTAGCTACTTCATGAAAATACACTAGTGTGACCAAACCTATCTTTGATGGATGGACCCTTGCCCACTCTTTCAGTTCTGATGATTACGATTTGATAAGAGTATATCTTTTTAAGTGAAAGAAAATTTTCCGTAATTAGAATATGTCCATTTCCTCATGAATTTTCAGCTTCATAAATTAAATGAGTACCAAATTTATATATAGTGTAGCAATAACTTAAGATTGTTGTTTGAAGGGATTATTGACATTAGATTGGTAGGATTTTTTTTTTTTTTAACTTATTTCTACTCATTGACAAATGCCAGGCCATTACTGACAATCCTAGGTGACTTCCTACTTATCATTGACTCTCTGGGTTGTTACATTTTGGGGAAGGAAGGACAACCTCTGTGCCCTCGTGATTTCTCCCAAACAGACATCTGAACAACCCCTAGTCAACACAGAGAAGCAAGAGGAAATCTAGATTTTGTAAGCCATACGTGTACAATGTAAAGTCAATTAGGGTCCACAGCCAATGCTACCTCAAGTGTTCATTTCATGTTATGATTATTTATAATGAAGTGGGTTTACAGATTGCAGGTGAACCCCCAAAGTTTGTTCTCATCGTGTCACTCCTGGAATCATCATTCTTCTGTTACATTAAGAAGGGAATGTGTTTTAGGTACGTGCCTTTGACACTGCACACTCAGCTTGACTTCCATAGCACCTCAATATCCTCCACTGATTGTCACGTAGGTTGCTCTTTGCAAATGTATACATGCTGAACGTTAAATAAGAGTCATCACTAGAACCTCCTAACTGAGCCCTCCAGAACAGAATACAAAATCAGATTTATCTTTACATTACTTGAAGCTTTTTATTACAGTTGAATATCCGTTTTTAAGACACTTTCTATTTTAAGACATACCAACTTGCTTTGGAAAATAAAAGGAATATGTCAACCATTCAAGCAAATGACTTCAACATGCTGGAAAACACTGGTGAACATAAACACTCAAGAAAGCATTTAGATATAGCAATGCAGGCCTACCTTGAGAAACAAGAAAATTCTCAAATAAACAACCTAACCTTACACCTGAAGGAGCCAGAACAAGAGGAACAAAGCTCAATGCTAGTAGGAGTGAAGTTTTAAAGATTAAAGGAGAAGCAAAGGAAGAAAAGACAAAATAAGAATCAGTGAAACTAAGAACTGATTCTTTGGAAAGATAAGCAAAATTGAAAATATTTAGCCAGATTCATCAAGAGAAAAAGAGAGAGGACTCAAATAGATAAAATCAGAATTGAAGAAGGAGAAATAAGAACGAACTCCACGGAAATACAAAGAATTATAAGAGAATATTATGAAAAATTATTTATCAATAAACTGGAAAGCCAGGAAGAAATGGATACATTCCTAGAAATATGCATCTTCTAGAAATGAATAAGAAATAGAAACTTTGATACAGATTGCTAGTAATGAAATTAAATTGGTAATCAAAAAGCTCCCAATAAATGAAAGTCCAGGACCAGATGGCTTCACAGATTAATGCTTCCAAATTTTGGAGAAGAGTTAACATTTGTTCTTCTCAAACTATTCCAAAAAATATAAGGGGAAGGAAAACTTCCAAATTTATTCTACAAGGTCAGTATTACCCTGATTACAAAGACACTCCAAAAACAAACAAACAAACAAACAAACAACAGAACTACAGGCCAATATCTCTGATGCAAAATTCCTCAACAAAATAGCAAACAAAATTCAACAACATATTAAAAGGATAATTCACCATGGTCAGGTATGATTTATTCCAGGGATACAAGGGTGGTTCAGTATTCATAAGTCAATCAATGTGATATGTCACATTAACAAGAGGAAAGGTTAAAACTTTATGATCATCTCAATAGATGTAGGAAAAGCCTATGACAAAATACAGCATTCAATTCATGATAAAAATTCTCAACAAAATTGGTTTAGAGGGAACATACCTCAACATAATAAAGGCTGTATATATAAAACCCACAGCTAACATCATACTCAGTGATGAAAAACTGAGAACATTTCCTCTAAAATCAAAAACAAGACAAGAATGTCCACTCTCAATATTTTTATTCTACACAGTAATGGAAATCCTAGCCAACACAATCAGACAAGAAAAAGAAACAAAGCTATCCACATTGGTAAGGAAGAAATAATCACAATTTGCAGATGACATATATAGAAAACCCTGAAGACTCCACCAAAAAACTATTAAAACTGATAAATGAATTCAGAAAAGTCACAGAATACAAAATTAATATACAAAAATGTGTTTCATTTCTATACACTAGTAACAAAATAGCAGAAAGAGAAATTAAGAAAATAATCCCATTTAAAATGGCACCAAAAAGAATAAGATACCTAGGTATGAATGTAACCAAGGAGGAGAGAGACCTATCTATATTCTGACAACTACAATATCAATGAAAGAAACTGAAGATGACACAAAGAAATGGAAAGACATTCCATATTCATTGGTTGGAAGAATTAATATTGTTAAAATGTCTATACTACCCAGAAATCTACATGTTCAGTTCACTTTCTATCAAAACACCAATAGCATTTTTCACAGAACTATGACAAATAAATTTGTCCTAAAATTTGTATGGAACCACAAAAGAATTCAAATAGCTAAAGCAATCTTGAGAAATAACAAACCTGGATGGAGGTATCACAATCCCAGGCTTCAAGATGTACCACAGAGCTATAGTAACCTAATCAAAACAGTGTGGTACTGGCACAAAAATAGACCCATAGACCAATGGAACAGAATAGAGAATCCAGAAATAAACCCACAGTTATATGGTCAATTCATTTATGACAAAGTAGGCAAAAATATGCAATGGAGAAAAAGTCTCTTCAAAAAGTGGTGTTGGGAAAACTGAAGAACTACCTGCAAAAGAATGAAATCAGACCCCTTTCTTATGCCATATACAAAAACCAATTCAAAATGGGTTAGAGATTTAAGCGTAAGACCTAAAACTGTCAAACTCCAAAAAGAAAACCTAGGCAGTAATCTCTTGGACGTCAGCCATAGCAACATATTTATGGATACGTCTCCTCAGGCAAGAGAAACAAAAGCAAAAAGGGAACTATTGGAACTACACCAAAATAAAGATTTTGCACAGCAAAAGAAATCATCAACAAAATGAAAACGCAACTTTCTGAGTGGGAGAAGATAGTTGCAAATGATATATTTGATAAGGGATTAATATCCAATATCTATAAACACCTTATACAACTCAATACCATAAAAAATCAAACAATCCGATTAATAAAATGGAAAGAGGACCTGAATAGACATTTTTCTAAAGACATACAAATGGCCAACAGACACATGAAAAGGTGCTCGACATCACTAGTCATCAAAGAAATGCAAATTAAAGCCACAATGACATACTACCCCGTACCAGTCAGGATTGCTAGTATCAAAAAGACAAATAACAACTGTTGGTGAGGATGTGGAGAAACAGGAACGCTTGTGGGCTGTTGGTGGGAATGTAAATGGGTACAACCACTGTGGAAAACAGTACGGAGGTTCCTCAAATAATGAGAAATGCCATACGATCCAGTAATTCTAGGACTTTACCCAAGAATATGAAAACACTAATTTCAAAAGATACATGTACTCCTGTGTTTATTACAGCATTATTTACAACAGCCAAGAGGGGCACCTGGTGGCTTAGCTGGTTAAGTGTCCAACTTTGGCCCAAGTCATGATCTCACAGTTTGTGGGTTTGAGTCCTGCGTCGGACTCTGTGCTGATAGCTCAGAGCCTGGAGCCTGCTTCAGATTCTGTATCTCCCTCTCTCTCTGCCCCACCCTCTCTTATGCCCTGTCTCTGTGTCTCTCTCAGAAATAAGTAAACATTTTAAAAAAATATTACAATAGCCAAGATAAGGAAGTAACCCAAGTGTCCATCAAAAGATGAGTGGATAAAGAAGATGTGATGTGTGGAGGTACACACACTTAACGGAGTATTCCTTAGCCATAAAAAAGAATGAGAACTTTCCATTTGCAATAACATGGATGGACTGAGAGGGTATTATGCTGAGTGCAGTAAGTCAGCCAGAGAAAGACAAATACCATATGATTTCACTTATATGGAAATGTGGGACCTAAAAAACAAAACAAGCGCTCTTAAATACAGAGAACAAACTGGTAGTTGCCAGAGGGGAGGTGGGTGTGGGGATGGTTGAAACAGATGAATAAGATTAAGGGATACAAACTTTCAGTTATAAAATAAATAAGTCATGGAGATTGAAACAACACATGGGAATATAGTCAGTAATACTGCGATAATATTATCTGGTGACAGATGGTGACTACACTTACTGTGGTGACCAATGAGTAATGGAAAGAACTGGTGAATCACTATGTTGCACTCCTGAAACTAATATAACATTGTATGTTAATTATATTGCAATTTAAAAAAAAAAGCTTTTTTTAGTTTTTAAAAAATATTTATTTTGAGAGAGAGAGTACAAGCAGGGTAGGGGCAGAGAGAGAGAATCCCAAGCAGGCTCCGCAATGCCAACAGAGAGCCGGGGGCTCAATCCTACGAACAAAGAGATCATGACCTGAGCCCATATCAAGAGTCGGACACTTAACCAACTGAGCCACCCAGGCTCCTCCCCCCCCCCCAAAAAAAGAAAGCTTTGAGGGGAGCCTGGGTGGCTCAGTTGGTTAAGCATCTGACTTCAGTTCAGGTCATGATCTCGCGGCTTGTGAGTTTGAGCCCCATGTTGGGCTCAGTGTTGACAGCTCAGAGCCTGGAGCCTGCTTCAGATTCTGCCTCCCTATCTCTCTGCTCCTCCCCTGTTCACTCTCTCCCTCTCTCAAAAATTAAGAAACATTTAAAGGAAGGAAGGAAGGAAGGAAGGAAGGAAGGAAGGAAGGAAGGAAGGAAAAGAAAGAAAGAAAGAAAGAAAGAAAGAAAGAAAGAAAGAAAAGGAAAGAAAAAAGAAAGCAAGAAATTAAGAAAGAAAGAAAGAAAGAAAGAAAGAAAGAAAGAAAGAAAAGGAAAGAAAGCTTTGAGAAAGAACTTGACTTTCACTTGACTTCTACTTGAAAGATTTGAATGCGTCCCAGGTTCAGAACTCATTCTAGGTTACTGGGCCCCCTTCTAATTCATTGAAAGTAGAATATGAAGATACCATGGTGAGCTGGTATTATCTAATCTTAATATTTGGATTCACTCAGTAGCCCTGTCACTTAGCTGACGATGCTGAATTCCTAGGTTGCTGCTTATTTAGAACAAAAATGGAGAAGACAGAGGAAAAGAAATATCGTCCCAGAACTGGTACAATACTGAGAGTTATAGTCCAAAACTGAGTAAAAATTTCAATTTATCTAAAAAACAATTTCTGTACTGTTTCATCTCTAATGATGTTGTAATGACAAGTAATCCCACCCTTAACTGTAAGATTTGATACTTCTATATCAAATGTCTGTTTGGATCATCATAAAAATTCTGTGGAGAAGGTAGCATCATTCCCATTTTACAGAGCAAAGTGAGACTCAAATGAAATCTAATGACACTCCATTAAGTAAGGTCTTTAGCCAGGATGGAAATCTGGATAGCTTCTTTTTCTTACACAGATACAATGACTGAAGTCTCATGGGAATAAGTCAATTAATTGCTCAGTATCAAGCTATTTTTATACCATTTTGTCTGTCATAGCTTCTGCTTTGGGCAGTGGTTGCTATACGTTAAGTAATATTTGAAGGGCACGCTCTGTGGAGACAAGAGTGAAGCCAATGAAGGCTGAACTAACTGCTGATACTGTGCCCTGCCACTACACTTAAAGATGATTATTTTTATTTTCTTTATTATTGTTACTATTATTTTAAAAAATTGTGTATTTATTTTGAAAGAGAGAGAAAGCGCAAGTGGGGGAGAAGCAGAGAGAAAGGGAGAGAGAAAGAATCCCAAGTAAGCTGTGAACTGTTAGAGCAGAGCCCAACACGGGGCTCAAACCCACCAACAGCAAGATCATGACCCGAGTCAAAGTCAGATGCTTAACTGACTGAGCTGCCCAGAAGCTCCTATTATTTTTTTTTTTTTTAAAGAGAGAGACGGGGACGGCGGAGAGAGGGAGGGAGACCATCCTAAGCAGGCTCCATGGCGCCTGACCCAGGGCACCATATCTCATGACCATGGGATCATGACCTGAGCCAAAATCAAGAGTCAGACGCTTAACCGACTGAACCACCCAGATGCCCCAAGATGATTACTTTTTTTTTTAATTTTTTTTAATGTTTATTTATTTCTGAGACAGAGAGAGACAGAACATGAGTAGGGGAGGGGCAGAAAGAGAGGGAGACACAGAATCAGAAGCAGGCTCCAGGCTCTGAGCTGTCAGCACAGAGCCCGACGCGGGGCTCAAACTCACCGCGAGATCATGACTCGGGCTGAAGTCGGACGCTTAACCGACTGAGCCACCCAGGCACCCCAAGATGATTACTTTTAAATTTTCATTCTGCTAGTAAAAGTTATATATGTACATTTTTAAAAATTTAAAGTACATAAATATATGAAGAAGGACATAATACCTTACATCCTGTAATTTGGAGAGGATATGTATAGATAGATGGAAAGATAGATCTATTTTTGCTGCATGTTTTACTCTTGTCTATAAACACACACGTATGCATACTATCTCTACATAAATTTGGTTTTGTAAAAAAGACTGTACTACAGGTATAAACAATGTGCGTATTGTGTATAAACTGTATACTGTACTTCTTCATAAAGTATTTATGAACCTCTTTACATGTCTCAGTTATGTATCATTTTATAATGTCATTTTATTACATTTCTGTGCTAATTTCTGTTTGTGCTATATGTTATTTAATATATCCTTTTATTATTATCTATATAGATTGTTTTTCACATTCATAATGATAGACAGCCCCATGATGAAGTTGTACATACATCTGGCATAATTATATTCTCACTTCTGCTGGTCGGAAATTTTAATTCCATAGTGAATGTGCCATATAAAATGAAGCTATATTTTAAATCCTTTCAATTTGAAATAACACATTTGCCTTAAATAGCTGTACAAATTTATACTCCCACCAGGATTGAAAAAAACTATAGCTTCCTTCTTTTTACCATCACCAAAAACATATTCATATGTTCTTAGTGAATATCCCATTTAAGATCTTTGCCCATTTTTCTACTGAAGTGCCTGTTTACTTTTTTGTCATTAACATGTTCATGCGGTATTTTAAGAATACTAGTCCTTCTCCATCTGTCCTGTATATTGCAAATAGTTTTTCTACTTTATTGTCTTTTATTTAGTTTACAGTATTTGCTACCATACAGATAGTTTACATTTTATTTTTATATTCACCTTCAGAAAGGCCTTTTTTCAGCCTAAGAGCTTAAATATAACTTTCATTTTCTAGTCCTTTGTTGTGGTTCGGTTTTAGGTTCTTTTCTCAATTTTTTTTATATTGCATTTTTTCTATTTGGAATGCTATGCTTATATTTTTCTCCTATTTGTCTACTGAGTGACAGTGTTTTCTGTCATAGATACAAGTATTGTTATTTTCCCTTCTTTTTATTTATTTTGAGAGTGAAAGAAAGCGCAAGCAGGGGAGAGGCAGAGAGAGAGAGAGGAGAGTGACAATCCCAAGCAGGCTCCACACTGCCAGTGCAGAGCCCGACACGGGGCTCGAACTCCCAAACCAGGAGATCATGACCTGAGCTGAAATCAGGAATCGGACGCTTAACTGAATGAGCCACCCAGGCACCCCTGTTATTTTCCCTTCTTAATTTGAAGTACAAATTAAAACTTAAAATAACAACTTAAAACTTAAAATAATAATTGGAAGTCCCTCCTTGCTACTACCTTTTATCTTAATGGCCTGGGGTGCACATTTCATTGTGGCGTGTAACACTGGAGTGTGGTCCCACAGCCCTTCCTGGCAGAGTGCACACTCATGCCTGTGCCTGTGAGATTCATGTGATCAGCTGAGGTCACATCCTGACTTTATTTCTGGCCGAATTATGGAGAAAAGAATCCCGGGGACCCACCAGTCACACAGACCCGTGTTGCTTCTGTTGGTTCAAGGGCTTTTCAAGCAAGCAGCGGCAGCCAGAAACCCATCCATAGCATTTCACTTCCGGTAGCAATGACCAAACATTGGCCCATGTACTTCTGCAAACTTTCCTTCCAGTTGCAATCCTTTTCCATTACGACACATTTTGAGTCTTGAATGTCGTGTCATGTGTGAGATTTTCTTGAGACAAATATTAAGAGTTGAGAGACTGTGTGAGGATATGTGGTCACTTTCGCCTAAGCTGGGATCTGTCCATCCCCACCCGCCATGTTGCCAATGGAATTACTCTGGGTATAGCTGCCTGGCATGTCAGGAATCACCCTATATATTCCAGAAGGTAATGGATTAATATCAGTATTTTTAAAACAAAGACCTAAAGACATTAAGTGATATGCCCCAATTACACAATTAATGAAGAAAGGGAAAATCCTGAAATTAATAGCCAATTTTATTATCTAAAAGAAAGGAACACATTTCATAATCTACTGCCTAGGAGGCTCTATAATGATAAAAGGAAATCATGTTAGATGCTGTTTCTCAAAACACAGTACAAATAGCACCTACATCAGAATAACGTTGATTATTCAAAGTCATGGTGAAAAGACTTTCAATTAAATAGCATTTTGATTTTTCAAAGCAAATATTTCAATTTTGTACATCAAAAATTAGACAGGAGAAACCTGTAACCTGCTAGAATGTGGAGTGTTGACCTCCATCTGAGACAGGCGGGGCAGTTCCTGCATTGAACAGCTCTCCGGCTGACCCCTGTGCGCGCCCCACTTGAAGAACCAATGTCTGAAGTGTTTGCTTCCATGTTTAGACCTCCATATTTATGAAAGCATAAACTAAACTTCTGATGTTGTAGTTCCCTTTGTATACAAAGTTAAATAATGTCCCATTTTCCCCAAATTTCAAAGTATGATTTAGAAAACTGTTGTTTTTCATAGCTATGGTAACTACCTGAATATAACTGTTTTCAGTTTATTTATTTATTTTGCGAGAGAGGGGGATTGTGTGTGCGAGAGAGAGGGGGGCGGAGAGAGAATCCCAAGCAGGCTCCACATCACCAGCACAGATCCCAGTGCAGGGCTCAAACCCACAAACTGTGAGATTATGACCTGAGCCCAAATCGGACACTTAACCAGCTGAGCCACTCAGATGCCCCAGTAACTACCTGAATATAACTTGGAATGTTCGACTTAATTGGATACACTAATGTAGACAATCACGTATAAGCAGAATTCACCTTCTCTGGATCGTTTCGTGTCTTTTTCGTAGCAAAATAAATCTTCAGTGTCAACATTTTTGGGAATACTTGGAGGTTCTACCAAAATACATACCTAAATGTGATACTTTTGTTGAAGTCCCTTTCTTCATGGGATTATTTATTCTAAAGTAACTTCTGTAAAATTAGATTCCTAATTCCAAGCATCCTGCTTAATTATATTATATTGATGCTGGTAATTAAAAGTGAAGCAAAGGATTACAGCGGACTACGGTTTATATGTGCTGAAGGCTAATACGAGCTTGAATCAATTTTCTAACTTAAAATTTGCCAATTAGGTAAAACTGTATATCGAACAGGCTACTTTAGAAATTGTTTTTAAAATTATGTCTCACAAAATTTTTGTCTTAAGACCCAAATATATATTTTCCAAATTTGGTTGTGGTACTTAATTTCATTTTTAATTGTGGTATTGATTCAAACTAAAATATGAATATAATTTTACCAAGAAAAGTTAAAATTCAGGGATAATTGATAATATATTTTTTAAAATTTTTTTGTTTATTTTGAGAGAGTGAGGAGGGGGGAGGGGAAGCGGGGAGAGAGAGAATCCAAAGCAGCCTCTGTGCTGTCAGCGCAGAGCCCAACATGAGGCTGGATCCCATGAACCATGAGATCATGACCTGAGCTGAAACCAAGAGTCAGACACTTAACTGACTGAGCCACCCAGGCGCCCTGATTTTTTTAATTTTTTTTTTAATGTTTATTTATTTTTGAGAGAGAGAGAGAGTGTGAGCAGGGGCAGGTCAGTAACAGAGACAGAGGGAGAGACAGAACTCGAAGCGGGCTCCAGGCTCTGAGCTGTCAGCACAGAGCCCGACGCGGGGCTCGAACTCACGAACTGTGAGATCATGACCTGAGCTGAAGTCGGACACTTAACCAACTGAGCCACCCAGGCGCCCCAGGCACCCCAATTTTTAATAAGGATCTGGCATACATAACATTAAACCTACAGGTTTTTTGCGTGCATTATTTCCAAATCCCCTAATCTGAGAAATGACCGATCTTGCGTGTTTCTTTGATAGGCATATGCCGGCAGAGAGCTGGAGGAGCGACTGCGGTCCGTGTCCAGTGTCGATGAACTCATGACCGTACTCTACCCAGAATATTGGAAAATGTACAAGTGTCAGTTAAGGAAAGGCGGCTGGCAACAAAATAAAGAACAGCCCAACATCAATGCAAGAACAGAAGACACTGTAAAATTTGCTGCAGCACATTATAATGCGGAGATCTTGAAAAGTAAGCATGGGAAGAAAAATATTTGATAAGCTTCAGTCAGCCCAGTGAAAGCTGCTAGTGTGTTTTCTTTCTTTTTAATTTCAGTGTTTGTACCACTAAAGCCCTTTAGGGCTGAAAGCAGACAACAGAAATAAAGGTTTTCAAAATATAGCATTTTATGACTTCACCGTGAGTGGTTAAGAGGATTTCTAGAAATATAAAGAATAGAAATGTGGATGCATATCAACACGTTTTTTTTTCAATTGAGGTGATATCCCAATGCAAAATTTTCAAAAGGTGAAGATATATTTTACACACTCTGTAAGCATTTAAGCATTCTATGTCTTACAAAATAATTGCACAGAAATGTTTTGATTTGGATTCAGAAATGCTCAATTTCTAAATCACCCCAAATCATCTTTCCAATGACTTCTTCTTGCCTTGTTTCTTGATAGCTGGACTTTGGGAAAGCTACTAAAAGATCTAGCAGAAAGAGTCACAAAAAATTACGATGCCGGGTAAAGTGGCATGGTATAAATTGGTGGGCTACTTTTAAAAAATAAGTCCCTTCGGTTGTTAGATATGAATCGCTCTCAAGGTTTGAGACTGCAATTTATTTTCAAAACAAACACACACAACATGGCTTCACGGTTGAGTAACCAATAGCTTCCACGCTTTTTTTCTAAAAATTTTACTTGAGGGCAAATAGGGGAAAAATAAGCTAAAACATGTTAAGAAGTACGTCACCTATAATGCAGTAGTTAAAAGGTCAGCAGTGCTATGGCCAACCCACTAACCCACTGTAAACAGAATTCCAAGAGAGAGCATCAAAGGAACAGAAAAATTAGACTTTCCCGAAAGCACTTAGTTCAGGATCCGGGCCCCACTTGATGGAAAATAACGCCTGCGTTTGAAGTAGCCACGGCCATAACATTACCCAAAGCTGCCAAGCAGCCTGCCTGAAAACCATCTCTGAACGCAGTCCAAACCCATAGCCATTTTCTCATTTATATCTCAGTTTAAAAAGAAAAATTAAGTCACGTTCATATTTGCTCGGAGACCACAAAAATAGTCCACGCTGTAGCCGAAGAACGTGACTTCCTCTCCGCGGGTCCTGCAAATGATTAAATTTTCATCTTCTTGAGCAAAGAAAACCGAGCACAAGTGCTGTAGAAAATCGGTGTCGTTTCAAGAGAGCATAATCCTAATTTTAGCTTGTTACACGGCTGGAGAGATCCGTGTTTCAAGGAAAATATCCGTAGGCGCCCCGTGAAATATCGTAGCATATTCCAGGTCACGGGGCAGCTTAGGATCCCGTCGACTCCTTTTATATTTTTGTAACGTTACATCTCGCGCTTAAATCTGGAACTCTGAAATGGAAAGCCGCTGGCCACTGCCAGAGGCTACTGGCCCTCGCGGGCTTCGTTGTGACTCACGGCCTTCCCTGTGACCCGGCAGGTATTGACAGCGAGTGGAGGAAGACTCAGTGCCTGCCGCGTGAGGTGTGTATAGATGTGGGGAAGGAGTTCGGAGCGGCAACAAACACCTTCTTTAAACCCCCGTGTGTGTCCGCCTACAGATGTGGAGGCTGCTGCAACAGTGAGGGCCAGCAGTGCATGAACACCAGCACCAGCTACCTCAGCAAGACGGTAGGTGGGTGGGTGCCGGGGCTCTGCCCTCCAGAGCCGCCGACGTTCTCGCTGGGAACGAAGTTCATTTCTCAGGGCCCCGCGGTTTGGATGGTACAGTGTCACAGAGAAAGTAACTGATGCTTGAGGAACCCTGTTCGTGGTAGCGGTATCCGAGAATAAAGGCACGTACGAGTGCGTGTCTGAGAGAGAGACACCCGGCTACTTTCCTTTGGCAATAAAACGACTGTCAGGTGCTTAAGTCTTCCGATGATAGAGACACGGCACGAATTACACGTTCAAAATACATGCTGAAATGCGGGTGGGTGTTCTGTGCAACAGGCGTAATACTGAGATGAGCCAGCACCCTGAGCTGAATTGTGTTCGTCTAGGAAGCAAAGGAGATGGTCTGCCGCTCAGTCTCATGGATTCTGAGTTACCTGTGAGGTCCCATCACACGAGACGGGAGGCTTCGAACAGATAGCCCAGAAACGTATCTTAAGGTTGGGTGCTGGGATCTTGGGAGCGGATGCGCTCACCTGCACCGCGGGTCGGCCGTGGAGGAGGCGGCTGGCCGTCAGAGGGCACGTCTGGGCGCTGGTGGTGGCCACGGGGTGTTGTTTGAAGGGGTGTGAGCCACTGGCCTCTGCACAGAGATGTCTGGAGAAGCCCGGGGCCTGGGCCGGGCTGAGGCAGACTCCCCGAACGACAAAACCGTGTTGCCTGAAAGGCTTTTCTGATCCATTTTGGGAGGTGGAATCACACAGGCAGCCTGGCTACATCCAGAACTGTACTTTGACTTGTTTTTTTTCAGTTTGATTTATTTATTTTTGAGAGGGAGACAGAGAGAGTGAGTGGGGGAGGGGCAGAGAGAGAGGGAGAGAGAGAGAATCCCCGGCAGGCTCTGCTCTGTCGAGCGCGGAGCCCGACGCGGGGCTCGAACTCACACACCGTGAGATCATGACCTGCGCCGAAACTAAGAGTCGGGCTCTTAACCGGCTGAGCCACCCAGGCACCCCAAGAACTGTACTCTGACTTTTAAAGTGAAAAATAACCTCAAAAACGGGATGCTCGGTGTGATTTGTACAGTGTGGAACGATAACAGGGTCACGCTTTTAGTCAGATAATGTCTCTACTTGGAACCCGTGTAAGAGAAGCTTCTTCTCGTATAGACCTTGCTGCTCAGAAGTTTGGATCGCACTGATAAAATCTACTCTTATTTTGATAGAACTAAGTGGAAATGAAAGTTAAATTGCCTTTCTGGAAAAAAAAAAAAAACAATCGTATTTCTTTTTATTGCTCGTACACCTGCTGAAGGAGCCAGCTGTTTCAGATACTAAGACTTGCAGGAGGAAACAAAAATTATCAAACTGTATTTTCTATTCAGTTTACCTCTGCCTAAACTCTAAAGACTAAAAACAAAAATGAAAAGGTGGTGCATCGGGGCCTGGCGTCCTCCCTGTTATCATAATTAAGCACAGCCAGAAGGACTTCATTTATTCTTGATGAAGCAGCATACTCCTAAATATAGTCACGCATTTAGAAACTTAATCAGTAGAATGTTTGTGGGCCAAAGCATAACATTCCAGTGCTTGATAAAATTCTGATATTTGAATGGAATAACGTATCATCGTAGTGTTTGAGCACAGCACCTCTTATTCAGTCATTCCCCTCCTTCATCAAACAGTGATTAGAAATCTGGTAGCTGAGAACTGTACATTTACGGTATACTATTCGGAATAAAATGCTACTGATTTCACAGGTTTTACTGGATAATAGGGCTTTAGCTCATCGTAACCCTGAAGTATAACAGGATTTTAGAAATCCTTTTATAGGTGTTGGCACTAAACACCTTCTTTCAAAAATATCGAACTACTTATTCCAGTGGGATAGTCTCTAAAACATAACGCTCATTTTTAAAGAGATGTTAAAATTCAAAATGTTGCTGGCTTTCATATTTTAGCTGAAGCCCATCAAAGGATTTTTGGCTTTCTGTGTTGTCACAGTTAGAGAAAATACACGAGGGTGATTTGGGAAATTACCTTTTTGGAATGCCTTTAATAGAATATATTTGTAAATATTTCCATTAAGCAATATGATATCTACCCTAGATTATATTATTATTGTGGGGTTTGACTTAAGGCAAATAGCAATTTGGTTGACCTTCAAAAAGTCCAGATAAACCAGTTGCATTCTCCAAAGACCAAAGGGCTAGATCTGGTTTAAAAATGGGATGGCATGGAAGAGCGTCAAAAAACAGATTTTGAAGATTTCATGAAATAAAATGTTACCTACTAAGAGCTCATTATTTGTCATCTCAAAAGTGCCTTATTGGATTTGGTTGTTGGGTGAAACTTTATCATCAAAGTGCTCGTGTTGTAAAGGTGAAAAGTTGAGTCATAACTGTTTTAGCATTGGGATGTTGTTTCGTTGGTTCATTTCTTGAAATTCCTGTCTTTTTAGAGTTAATTTATTTTCTCGGTGAAAATCGGTTGCCAGTTGACAATAATGCTGTTTTTCATTATTAATTCCTTCCACAAATTCTTCTATGATGCCTTGTTAAGCTGACAGAAAAAAAAATAGTTTGAAATGAATTTTCTCTGGGGCACCTGGGTGGCTCAGTCGGGTAACTGTCTGACTCTTGATCTCGCCTCAGGTCATGGTTTCACATTTTGTGGGACCAAGCCCTGCGTCGGGCTCTGGGATGACAGTGCGGAGCCTGCTTGGGATTCTCTCTCTCTCTGCCCTCTGCCTCTCTCTGCCCTTCCCCTGCTCACATGCACTCCCCCCTCCCCACTGAAAATAAATAAACTTAAATGAAGTTTCTGTAAAAAAAAAAAGTCTCAGACTTTATAGTATATTATTTATTAAATATTTTCATATTTAAGTTACATATTTCAAAATATATCTTTTTTAGATACAGATGCTCAGATGTTTTGTGTAATAGTTCCTCAGACAAGCTCTTAGTTCCCCAGTACCACGCTCAGCCCAAACAACACCCTGGTCTTGTGGTTTTCCCTCTGGACGCGTGTCTTCATCTCTAGTCAGGAGCACAGGGGTCGTCCTTGACCTCTCCCTTCTCTTGTCACACATCCAGCCTGTCACCAGTCCGATGTTAATTTTGTCCCGTAAGTATCTTGAATCCCCGTGTCTACCACCATCACTCTAGTCCAACATACTTTTCATGCTTTTTCCAGCTAATGAAAAACCAGCCTCTCTGTTCTCCTGCTTCCATTTCCCTTCGATTGTCTCAACTGCCCCCAAACGCGGTATTTTTAAAAACAAAAGTCTGAGGCTGTTTCCAGCATAAAGACCCTTCGGTGATTTCCCACTGCTCTTAGAATACAACCAAACTCTTTATCACAGCCTTGAATGTCTGCTTGGCTCTACAACATGGTCTGACAGAAGTGTCCCTTGTCCTTACTTTTTGTGCTTCTAAATGCTCTAGGCTTCCTTGAGCTCCTTCCACCATGCCCCCTCTGGCCCAGGATCTTTGCTCATACCCTGGCCTTCTGGTCTCCTCCTTGCTGGGGTACCAGTTCTTCCAGTCTCCATCACATGACTCAACAAGTCCCTGGGGGAGATTTATCTGACCTCCTTGATTGGATCCTGTTTCTTTTAAATTCTTTATAGTCTCCCCTACTTTTCTTTCATTGCACTTAACTGCAGCTTATAAATCCATTTGTAACAATATAGCCATTATTATTTGATTAATGTCTGTCTCCTCCTTAAAGCCAAAAGCTTTAAGCTTTAACCCATGTTGTCCATGGGTTACCTGAGTATCTACCACAGAATTAGCATACAACCCCTTTTGGAACCACATAAAAACTGGACCCTCTCACCAGAAAAAATGAAAATATGGACATACCCACAGTATTTACACCAGAGTTCCAAGGATAAGGCTTCCTTACCCTACTCCTTATCTGTTGAACCAGATTTTAAAACTACTGCCTTGAAGGTTAATAATAATAAAATAGTCGGGGCGCCTGGGGGGCTCAGTCGGTTAAGTGTCCGACTTCAGCTCAGATCATGATCTGGCAGTTTGTGAGTTCGAGCCCTGCATGGGGCTGACAGTTCAGAGACTGAAGCCTGCTTCAGAGTCTGTGTCTCCCTCTCTCTCTGCCCCTCTCCCACTCATGTTCCTGTCTCTCCCTCCTTCAAAAATAAGCATTAAAAACAAATAAAATAGTTGATTAACTCACCTGTGTAATTTTATTTATTTTTGAGAGAGAGAGAGAGAGCATGTGCTCTCGAGAGTGGGGAAGGGGCAGGGAGAGAGGGAGAGAGGGAGAGGGAGAGGGAGAGAGAGAGAGAGAGAGAGAGAATATGAGAATCCCAAGGAGGCTCCATGCTTTTAGTGCAGAGCCTATCATAAGGTTCAGTCCCACAAACTGAGAGATCATGACCTGAGCTGAAATCAAGAGACAGAGGCCCAACCAACTGAGGTACACAGGTGCCCCAACTCACTTGTGTAATTTTTAAATAAATGGATCCTATTGCCTAACAAAAGTATATGCTGTCAATTTTAGAACAGTATTTCTAAATGTCTGTTTTTTAACAGATAGAAAATTCTCCCACTTTCTTTTCCCATTCATAGATGGCGAGAGCAACAGTTACCATTCTAGGGGTGCCTTGGTGGCTCAGTTGGTTAAGTATCCAACTTTGGCTCAGGTCATGATCTCCTGGTTCCTGAGTTCAAGCCCCACATCAGCTCTGCACTAACGGTGTGGAGCCTTACTTAGGATTCTCTCTCTCTCCTGCTATCTCTCTCTTCCCCTCCCTCTCCCTTCCTCCCTCTCTCACTCTCTCAAAATAAATAAATAAACTTAAAAATCACCATTGTATTCCTCTTACTGCTGTCTTACTAAATACATGCTTACTTTACACAATATGTGCCAAATAGATCTCAGGAGTGCCTTGAGTAAAATCTAAACTTGGGAAACATAACATCACTGTTAGCAAACAAAATCAATAAATGTAGTCTTCAGTTGATCATTGGTGGTTTTTCTGTGACCAGTGCATATTTGTTTCCTGCAGTGGCATGATTAGGTCCCATGTTGACTTCATTGGTGCCAGAGTAAAAGCATTTATTCAAGGATGAGTATGTATGCACAACAGCACACACGCTTCTCTGTCAAGTTGGAAGCCTCACGTGGGTGCAGGCTTCAGAACGTTATAAGGCTTCCAGGCTAAGAAGAACATTTAGTGCTAAGTTTAAGGTATGTGTAGGTGAACTAGAATTTGGTCCAGTATATTTTTCTACAGGAAAACTACATCTACTTTAGATCATATGGAATCAGTTCTCAGTGTGTTTCATCCTCTTGCACCTCTAGCCTTCACAGAATTTAGGTGTACTAGTATAACAGACTTATGATGTTCAAATCATTTCACCTGCCTCCTCCAGTCATCTGCTCCTATGAAAAATCAAGAATTTACCTATAACATTTTTGAGATCTGGTTCCCTGCTGTTGGTTTTGTGTTGTTTTCTCAAGTTTTTTTAGATCCTTTTTGATAGGCTTGATATGTGCAATAATCATAATTCTTATAAGTTCTGATCTACAGAGCACTAGTGTTTTTAAACGTTGTATGCATCACTGTAACAGCAGGCTAGATCTCATCTCCGCACTTCCCTTTGCGGAAGAGTTGCAGAGTTTGAATTAAAAATTTGAAATGTGTTGAAAACAAGGTACTTAGCCCTCAAAGTTCTGCCCCAGGACATGTTCTTTTCTGACTCCACACTCTTTCCTTGGGTTTCCTCATCCACACTATTTTGCTCTTCATGGGGATTACTCCAAAATCCTTATCTCCAGCCCAGACTTCTCTCGCGGTTCCCATACTCGACCCTGTGACTCCGCTTCCTCTTTGACGATCATGGAAAGTGTGTGCCCCACTGGAGTTTACGACCTGTTCCCGGACAGCCACCCCACCTATGCAAATAGACAAGCAATAAGCCCTTTCCTCTTCCAGTATTCTCTTAGTAAATAACACCCCTCATCTTGTGGGTTAAATAAGTTATTCTTCCTTTCACTACAAGCCCAATCAATTCCTGTTAAATCTAGCTTCCAGACATGGCTAGAATCCATCTGGTGTCTTCATCCTGCTGATCCCACTCTGATCTAGGCCACATTCATCAATCACCTGGGCCAGCCAGCCTAGTAACTGGTCCCATGTCTCCACTCTTACTTCCCTCTAGTCCATTGGCTACATTATAGCAGTAAGTTTTCTCTTTGCTAAATGCTAAATCAGTTATTGCCCATGCTAGCACCGTTCTTATTGGTCGATGCAAATGTTCTAAGTCATTAAGCATTTTGAGCAGCACTCTCCTTTAGGTGTCTTCTTTAGGTTAAATCCATCAACACGGTTCGCTAGGCCCTCTGTGATCTGGCTGCCACCTAAATCTGTAGCCTCAGTGGTCACTGCTTTTCCCCCCAAATATTGCTTTCCACAAGAACCCAAATGCTTTCACTCCTTCAATTATGTCAGTATCTCTTAGCCTCGAAGTCACTACAATACTGTCCTTTGTGTTTGAACATCTCCTTATATACCACCTTGACCTCCCATACTCATCTAGCTAATTTCTACCCATCTTTAGGCCTGGATAAGAATGTCACTTCCAAGGCATTGTGTTGTCTGCCCCATAGCATCCTTTATTGCCCATATAACATCATTATCTATTCTGTCAGACTGTTTTAGTCCCTGAGCCCTAAGCTCCATGAAAGCAAAGATTGTGTTTGGTTATTACGCTGGAGCACAGCACAGTCATTGGCACGTAGGAAACGCTAAGCACTCAATTGAATGAATACAGGAAAAAGAACAGATTTGAGGCCAAGGGTAGAGCTGGGAATATGCCGATTTTGAAAACTCTGAGTGATATTTATGTGGAGAAAGGAAGAAGATTGGGCAGGTAACTCTAGAATTCTATAACAGTGATGGGATCCCTAGCTATAGATATAAGAGGAAACATCATATTGATAAATGTTGTCTGAAGCCATGGTGTACTTGTTACTATGGAGAGAATTCATATAAAAGCCAGTGCCAAGGGAAAGCCAACATTCAGTCATATAGTACCACCCGTTTCTCTTCCTAATTTTATAATATCATCCCTTCTCCCACCCAAATAATCCACTCAGATAGTTTTTAATAGTAAAAACAATTATTTTCATTTAAATTCAGTTAAGTGTGGTGAAGTACCCACTATGGGTGCTTCATACCCTGTTGTATTAATGGGTATATAGTCATGTATGGACCCTGCACTAACGGAGCTTACAATTTAGCAGGGAAAATCAGCATTTATCAAGCAAATAAAAGTAGCCTAAGTGTTGTAAAGAAGAAATAAATGCAAGGGTTTATGGAAATGCATATCAAGGAGGACAAGGCGTGAAACTCCTGAAGGCAATGTTTTCATGCATGGTTTAACATTTTCACTAATATTGCAGCTTATAGAGGTTTATACCTAATACCTTTCCTAAGTGTATTTTTTATTATATTTTCAGTGTACTATAAATGGGAGCATGTGATGATCTCTTTCAAACATAAAAGGAAGTTTCTAACTGCTGTTTTTTCTGACGGGGATGAAAAAAAAAAAAAGTTGTTTTGTCAAAGGAGTTCCAGACACAACTTTTAACAACAAAAATCACCAACTAGAATCATAAATTTTAAAGACAATGTACCTTAGGTGATATAAAACCCAACTTTTTTTATAGAAACTTCCTTAGAATTCTTTTTAATAGGGCTCAACGAAGGGCAGGTTTCTAGAATGTGCGAGGAAACCAGCCATTTGAAAAGTGAAACCACATGCCCTAAGCATTCCAGCGTGAACTAATAGGTCACAACTGCTTTCAAAGTCCTCCCTGCTATCTGCTTCAGAGAAGTAAACGGGGTGGGTGTCTTTCTGACCTCCTTCATAAACATGCGCCTTCAGTCTATTTTCTTACGAGAAGTTGTATATTTAAGGGATATGACCAAAAACCAGAAAGTGAATTTTGCAGGAGATAAATTATTTGATGACTCAAATAAAAGCAGAAGAAGGTCATCTCCTTTGGAGCCAAACACTTGGATTAAAAAGTTATCTAAATGTTAGTATTTACCTTACATGGTTTTTCCAAAGATAGGAATGAAGAAGAAAAACTACAGAGCCCATGGGGCTTCTCTGGAAATCCTGGGGTTAGAGCTCAAGAGACTATACCCTCTTTGCTGTGTTTTTTAGTGCCAGCAGAAGGAGCCCGCTCACTCTGGAAGCTGGGCCTCCTCTGGTCCATGCTGATGGATACGGACAGCAATATTTAAAATTCTGTGTTGCCATCCAAAAAAAAAAAAAAAAACTTACATTTTTAATTATTCCATAAAGAAATAATATAAGCATATATATTAGCAAAAACATTCCAGATTGTATCTGAGTTCAACTGCATGCTTCATAAAATGTTCTTTTACAGCAAAATTTATTTAAACCCGAGTAAAAATGTGCAACTATGGAATCAAACTGCGAGGTATTATTTTGTACTGCAGCAGTTCGGAAGATTCCACTCGTATGTATTCAACAAGTGGAATGTGATTTGTTTGGAATCTCTAGCTAATTAATATTTGGCAAGCGCAGTTGTTGGAAATCAGGTTTTGTCCAGATGTATGTGGGGAAAAGCTCTCTACCATACCAGTTATCAGAAGTGAAAGAAGAACGTTTGCCTGAAGGAAAAAAAAAACGCATCTGTTAAAAATACCTTTTTTCCAACTCCAGGCACTGTGATCCTGTGTACAAAACTGATTCAGTGTTTCTAAAACTCCTGAATTAGGGTTTTTAACTATAGCATTGTTTATGCATTTTATGTATAACATTATATAAAATTAATTCCATCCCAAATGGCAATCTGTTCTTCCCAGACCCGATTTAAGTTCTATATCCCCTTGACAGTAGTCCTGTGGTTGGTCTGCTCACTTGATAAGCTGACAGTGAACCCTCAATTTTTAACTTTTCCCATTTTTAGGATTTACTTAAGTGCTGTGTGGTTTCCCTATATCATCTTACGGTCATTAACTATACTCTCCAGAAGCTCCAGATTGCCTCTATACTTAATTAATGGACTCAAGATTGGAATATTTAAATTAAATATGGCAACGCGACATGCTATGAAAAGAAATTGGTTATATTTTGGGGGTATAAAAATGTCGTAAAAGGCAGCATTTTTTTGTTTCATATTTGTACCCACACAGACATTCCCTTAAAATGTAATACTAAACTGTAGTCCAGGATCTCGTCAGTAAGGAAGTTCTACACCTTTTTCTTGAATAGCCTGCAAGATAAGTAGAAATAGGAATTGTTGTTTTACAACTGTTGCTAGGCTGGTATAAACAGCCTATTGTTTCAAAATGTGGCTTTATTTGAAGTCCATTCTTGTTGGTGAGAATTGACTATTAAATACTCTTATTAAAGAATTCCAGTAGATAACAACTGGGAACCATTCAGTTGGAAATGCTTGGCGTTTCCTCTTTTTTATTGCAGCTTTACTGAATACACAGATTTTTTTTTTTCCCAATGTCCAGGCTTATTTAAATGCCACCTTTATATAAACCTTTTGATCTCTAAAACCAGCAACTCCTCAAACACATATGCAGATAGTATGGGTCCATTATGAATTATATTACTCCTTAAATCCTAACTTAGCTACAAGCTATTATCATGTACTGTTCAAGAACAATTCACTTTATAGCATAAAACTATTTTAGGAAAATCACCACGTTCAAAATATCCAAGTATAAATGTCATCATCCTCAATTAGGATTGACTGAGTATACATATACACATGGAATTGTTAGCTAATGCTGAACATAATACATAAATTTTGCACTCTGTGAGCTTAAATATAAAGTAGAGAATACCGTTGTGCACACATTAAGGCACAAAACAGTCTGACAACGGTATGAGGATAGTTGTTTTATTGAAATATAAAGAATTTATCTGTTGTTGCAACAGTGATGTGCCGGAGAGACCTTGACTCTTTTGAGAGAAAATTATACTGACTGTGTTGGTTCAGATCTTTATATAATGGCAAGCACAGATTTCAAGAGAGTTAAACTGCAGGTTCTTGCTCACGAACGGCATTTGTGATAAACGATTTGATAGTTTAAAAATTCTAACATGGTATCATATGTGTATATGTGTGTGTCTGTATGAGAGAGAGAGAGGGGGCAGGGGAGAGAGAGTTGCATGGGGCAAGAGCCACTGATTGATGAGAAGTTGTCATGGCACTTGGTACTCGGCATCTTGTTGGTTCTCAATAAGGAGTTACTGAAAACTAAACAAGGTAACATGTCAAATCGTTGGGATTCATCTACCAAAGATTCAGATCAATTTTGAAGGAGAACCACTGTTCAGAGAACACCGCTATGACATCACCACCAGTATTATCCCTATTTTATGGATAACAAAATGGAGGCAAAGGGAAATGGGATAATTCTTCCAAGTCACGGAAATAGTAAATTGCGGATGCAGGACTCAAATGTCTGTGTTTCTAAGACTTGGTTCTTGGTTACTCTTCTAACGCTAGTAAAGGAGAGAGGTTGCTGGTTATTTGGAAATTACATTTAATGATTGGGGGGGCTGTGAGTTTATAAAGTGATTCAAATTACTCATTTTTCATTGTCGTTCAAACAAGTTTACCGTTTCTAAAGCACATACTATCTGATTAGGGAAAAGGGCCTGTGGACACTCATCATAATGTGGGGATTAAATATAGCTATATAAAATTTACAAATGGATCTGGAAGGAAGGAAACGGAATTTATCATACTTCTTAAACAGGTGGTGGAAACCTTATAATCATTTTAAATGAGAAAAGTCAGTCAATCCACACACTTAAGACCAGTGCAGGAAGAAACTGGAAAATGAAAGAGGCCTCTTCAATACATGACAAGAGCCACAATAGGTACCATTGTGCCTGAATGTACACACATACGGCACGCTCTCCTATATTTGGGAAGTTGATAGATGAATAAAACTTATTTATCAAGAACCTTCTACTTTTAATATTGGTCAAGGCATCTTTCTCTGGACCCTTATATTTTGTCCACACTGACACACTCAAGTAGAGAATTTAAAAAAGGCTGTCTGAAAAACTCAGGTAAAAATTTGGAGTCAGAAGATGTGTTTCAAGAGAAGGGACTTTTTTTTTTTTTACTTTATTTTTTCAGCCTATTTATTCCTTTCACCCAAATTAACTGAATTCCGCTGCCCAGTTGCCTGCCTAGACCCAAATAAGAGAAATGAAACATAAGTAATTAAAATTTGGGGGTTTTATTTATTTCACAAGTAAATTTTTCTCTCACGTTCTACTGTACTTTTAATACTTATGAATGTAGTTGTACTTATGAATGTAGTTGTAGTACTTAGCAGGAAAAAAGAGTTCTCTAACAGCGATTTTCTTTTACTGCCTGTTTACCTGTCCCTTTGTGCCTTTAGTCAGTGACTTCACAGACCCCAATCTCTTCCACCCCTTGGAAGTGTACAGCCAGGCTTTTTTTTTTCCAGGAAGATGCTTTCTTAATGCAGAAGAGTGTTCCCCTCCCACTAGAACATTCTTCAAAGCCCCAGTTCCTAAGTGTACACTTGGGACTCCAGGGCGGGTCCTGACTGTGGACGTCATCCCCCCAGCAGTGGCTGGAGGGGACAGATCTCTCTTTGCCCTTGGGAAACCTTGCCAGGGTGGCCTCTGGGAGGTAGCAGTCCCTGAGGGCGGGGAACATCAGGCAAGCTTGCACAGCAGCGGGGTCTCAAACTGCACCTCCCCCGTCCCTCTCAGGCCCCCGGGCTGCCGCCTGTCACTGGAGACAGTGCCAGATCCCCAAGTGATTCCATGCGTTCTGTAAGCAAACACCGCTCCCCTGGCCTGAGCCCACTGAGCGCTTTCCCTCTGATCCCGAGAGGTCTGTCTTCACCCCCTGCCCCGCCCTGCTCCGGTCCCACAGCCAGACCCCCCACAGGGCCCAGAGCTGCTCTGCTACCCCGTCCGTCGACCTGTCCTAAGGCTTCATTCCCCCAAGACATCGGACCCTGTGACCACACACGCCTTTCTGAAGCTCTCCTGTCTTCCTTTGGCTTCTCTTGGTCAACCAGTAAGCCCTCCTGGCTCTGCGTCTTCATTCCTTCTTCTTCCCAGACATAGTTACTATTTGCCTTTCCCACCCCTTCATGATGCACCTGTTCCCCAGGCTTCTGTCAGACATTTTCCCCTTCATTCAGAGTGATCTCCCCAAGTAATCTCATCGGGGTCCAAGATGTCAAGAAGGGCTTTCATATCGATGGCTTTGAAGTGTCTGTCCTAGGCTCTAGACACAAATCCAACTGCCTGGTAGACCCAAGTTCTTAGGATTTTGTCAGCCAGCCTGTGCATCCTACCATTTCTACTATTACACAAGGTTTACATAATTTTTAAATTTTATACATATAAAAATTGAATAAGTAGTTTATGAAACATACATTTCTTCTGTTCCACTGGTTCTATGCTAGGGTCCAGAGATGCGATAAGAAGCAGAAAAACTGTAGTATATATAGACACTGCAGAAGTCTGTCTCTTAAAATAGTTTTACCTAGTGCAAAGGATTTCTACCAGGGGGACCTTTCATCTAGTAAAAGGTGTCTTCCAATCTGCATAAACGAATGTCCTTTTAGAGAAGTGACTGGTCAAAGCCATAATACTGGGATATGTTGAGGTCATCTGTTGAGATTTATCTGTGTATCATGGGCAGTATTCTGGAGGAGATCTAGAATCTTGAGAATATGTGCAAAATATAAAAAATATAGCAATCAGTACGCATATCACACTCATTGACGTTAACGTATGTCATTTTATAACCATCCCATGGACAGTGGGTCAGATGTTTCCTCAACTTGACTGATTTTTAAAGAAATATACAGCTTAGATAAGTTAAATGACTTTTCCAAGTTTACACAACTTACAAGTGGGGTTGGTAATAAAACTGCCCTGTTGGGGTGTGGCCTTGTGCCCCTTCCTCCTAAGGCACCTGTGCTAACAAAGTAGCTGAATTTTTCAATGACTATACAATAAATGTATTTCAAATGTAGAAAATGTGCATTTTATAATTTAGGTATCTCTGTGTTTCATCCTTCAAATTCCATGTCCATGAATCTCCCTGTAAGACTAAATGGGCAACTAATTCAATTCCCTGAAGATTTCCAATGATCTTCAAGTGTTGGCTTGGAAGGACAGTGAGGGGCTGGATCACAAGGCTCTGGAGTTTGTCATCATTTTTAGCCCTGCTCAGATTGCCAGAAAGACAGTAACACCAAAGCCATTCAGCTATCGTCCTATTACTCAGACGGATCTTATCAAGCACATAATGGCCAGGACTTCACTTTTACCATGATTATTGAGAAGTTAGATTTTTTTAAATTTTTTAAATGTTTATTTAGTTTTGAGAGAGAGAGACAGAGCACGAGCAGGGGAGAGGAAGAGACAGAGAGGGAGACACAGATTCTGAAGCAGTCTCCAGGCTCAGAGCTGTCAGCACAGAGCTCAACGTGGGGCTCGAACTCAGGAACAGTGAGATCATGACCTGAGCCGAAGTCAGATGCTTAACCAACTGAGCCACCCGGGAGCCCCTGATCAATTAGAATTTAAGAAACTTAAGATTTTAAATCCACTCAGTTTTACTTAACCATTAATTTATTTGTAAATTCAACTTAAAACACTGACTTTGGCGAAGGAAGAGATGAATTGAAGTTCCCATAAACAAGGCATTCGGAATGAGACTTTAAATTTTCAGACTCTAACCCACAACCACGTATCATGTCCTACCTTATTTTAAGCTTATTATTTTCATAATGCCTGTGACAAAAGAGCAGAAACAAAGCTTTATCTACTAAGTGATGAATGTGTTTATTTTCTTTTAAACCTAATAAATTCATAAGATTATCTTGGACAAATGTAAAACTACTTTGAGGTGGAAATTTAGTTTGGAATGAAAATCAATTTCACATCTATGTATTTTATGTCTCTGTATTGAGTTTACATAGAATAAGACTTAACCAAAGATCTCTAGGTTGTGTGGCCAACAGCTGTTTACTCTCATAGAAACAAAGATATTTATATCTGTGCCACTTTTTAATAACCCCTGGAATAATCGAGGACTCCGTAAAAATGCTTTTTCCCCCAAACACCCTGGTCCCTTGCATCTCTGCTCCATAATCATTAGCCGGTTATCAAAATTCTAATATGCTTTACAGTAGTGACACGAGAGAAGCATATGGACTATTTATTATTCTGATAAAGGATACTTACTGATTTGAAGCAAAACGGTTTTTATGTCGTAATCATGAAACAACTTTTGCGTCCTGCATATATCACGAAGCACTACCTATCATAAAGAATTAATCTCACTTTTTTTGGACTCCGACATTTACCATAAAAATGCTTTCTAGCATCTATATAATTTTTTCTTCTTTTTGTCCCTTCTTTGTAGTTGTTTGAAATTACAGTGCCTCTCTCTCAAGGCCCCAAACCAGTAACAATCAGTTTTGCCAATCACACTTCCTGCCGATGCATGTCTAAACTGGACGTTTACAGACAAGTTCATTCAATTATTAGACGTTCCCTGCCAGCAACACCACCACAGTGAGTATGAATTAAATCTATTTTTCTGCATCCTCTACTATATAAAATTATTTTCAAGTAAGCACAGTTTATCAAAAGAACTTTTGTGAAACTTGCTATAATATACTTTGCATCAAATGCAAAAGACAAATTGGAGAGTGCACCACGAAAACAAAGTCAAACTCAAACCAGGAAGCCCTTCGTATAGACCATCTAGTTAACAGTATAAAGCAAGTATTTCTATGGAGTGACACACATCCCCCCAATATTCCTCTTATAAGTAATTTAGCCTAGTTGATCTAACATCCATGAAATCAAGTGTGCGAACTCATAAGTGACGTTTTTACAGCTAAAAACATTTAAGCCTCAGTAAGATTTTTGGTCCCAAACAAAAAGTAAATAGGAAAAGATTATTTTACATCTATTAGCATTCACTTGTCTTTTTTCAATCTCAGTTGTTTTTCTCTATCTGTTCGTATTGTTTATTTCAACGTTTATTTATTGTGGGACAGAGAGAGACAGAGCATGAACGGGGGAGGGACAGAGAGAGAGGGAGACACAGAATCGGAAACAGGCTCCAGGCTCTGAGCCATCAGCCCAGAGCCTGACGCGGGGCTCGAACTCACGGACCGTGAGATCGTGACCTGGCTGAAGTCGGACGCTTAACCGACTGCGCCACCCAGGCGCCCCCGTATTGTTTATTTCAATTGGTTATTGAAATACTGATGAATTACCTGAAAGAATTTTCTCTTACTGTTATCCCAAATTAACATTCAAAGTACCATTTGTTACTCAAATTCCTTTCTCATCAAATTTTTTAGGCTCGTAAATGGCGGCATTTGCTGCATTAGATCACAAAGAAGGGGCTGGAGAGGCATCAGGTGTGGACTCTATGAATAGTGTAGACTGAATCATTATGCATCATCATCAAAAATCTAGGAACTTTTCAGCTCGCTACCCCAAAATGAGGATTCGGCTCTTTGATCTTTAGGATATCCAATGCATGTGAATAAAATTTACTGAACTTCGACATCTATAACAAACTGTTCAATAAATTGATGGGCAAACCTATACATTACCAAAAAAAGTGTAGCCTTGCATTTTAGGGGATGTGACAATAAATGTGAGATGCTGAGAGCATTTTTTCCCCATTCCTGCTTTACTTAGTACGGCAGATAGGGGCCTGATCTTTCCAGGAACACTTAAACTAAGGATAGCATCATTTGAGTGAAGTCTGTCCTCCACGTGAGAACAAAAAGGTCTTACAGGCCTCTGTAAATAAGCTGATGCCACCATACAGGAGGACGAGTACCCCCCAAAGTTATCGTGTGTGCGAGTTCACCCACGCAGCTCAGAAAGTCGCACCCCTAGCCCCTGTGGCCACTCGTCCGTTCTCAGCACCTCGGCCATTATCCCCGTGCTGGCTGTCCCCAACATTATGGTTTAAGACTGACTTAACATATATCTACATCTCCTCTATTGCTGTTTGTATCAGATATAATGGGTACAAAACCCAAAGATTAATTCTGTTTATTTCTACGTTATTCATAGCACTTTTCTCTCATATTCTTTGAGGCCTTGAAATCACACGGTTGTCATTTGCTTTTTTGTCCTGATTTTATTTGGGGGGATGGGGGAGACGGGAGATATTTGCTCCAACCTATATACATGTAGTTCCTTTCTATCACTGCCATCCTGGCTCACATCATCCTACATGCAGACCTCATCTAATGCAGCGGTGTCGATACCCGTTTTCTCATGCCAGAACTTTCTCCAGCTCCCGTGTGATGTCACAAGTAAGCTTTAAAAGGCCTCACTTCCTTCGTGTGACCAGAAACTGTCGGTGGCTTTCAGCTGCTCAAAGAACTGAGCACAGATTTCTCACCTCCTTGTCCTGTAATCAGCCTTCCTTTCTTGTTTCGCTTCTCATTTCTCACCAAGGCTGGGTTTCACCAAGTCTTATTCCCTGAACACCAAACTCATTTCCTGCTCTGTTTGTCCTTTCTATTCTGGCCCTGGCTTACAATAAATTCCCTTTTTTTCCTGCCTTCCCAAAGCCCTGTCCACTTCTCAGAGTTCGGGAAAGGTCTCGGTCCCACATCTGTCTTGCCCAAATGCAAGCCTCCCTCGCTTCCTGAATGCCCATAGCAATTACTGTATTTGCCTTGTCCTCGCATGGGTTTGTAGGGCTCCATAAATACGGCAAGTGTGCAACTGGATGGTAAGCTTTTCAGGTAGGTTTGTACCCTCCACAGTCTCCAGCGAATAATGCTTGAAAATTACTGAGTCATTACTGTACTTTCAGCCCTTCACATGCACTGTCTCCCTGAACCCTCCCAAAAAGCATCTCTGAAGCTGACAGTGGTGTAGCTTCATTGTACAGATGAAGCAGGTCATCACACTCCAGAGGTAGGAGCGAAACAATACACTCCACTCATCAGCCGGTGTTTGTTAATATCGCTCAGATTTTCACCATTACTTATTCACACAACTTATTCATATAACTTAAATGCTGTTGAGGCAAGAAGAGACAGAAAGAGCAAATCAAGCCTGTGCCTCACAGTGAGGCAGGTCTGAGCCCGAATTCAGGTTGGCCACCAACTCGCTTTCTAAGGTCGCATTATTTCATGTGTCTGAACTTCAGTTTGCTTATATGTGAAAGCACAAAGTAAAGAGGAATGAATGAAACACTGACTATGGTGCTTAGCACAGTGCCTGGCATCTAAGCGATAGTCAGTAAAAGGCAGACTTACCATTACCGATAAGATCCATGTCTGATTCATCCATCTCCTCATGTTTTCTAGTGTTGTTGTTGTTTTGTTTTGTTTTGTTTTACCACGGTCTACAATAAAAAAAATGCATTTCACATTCCACGTCAGTACATGAATCTGTATGGGTGCAATATCTATGTTTATGTAATATGCTTATAGCATATGTAGTGTATATATTTAAATTAACTGTATAACCTTACATGTAGTTATATATAACTGTAAGAGTAAAACAGAATATTATTTTAAAACACTCTCATTTATTACAGTAGCAGCCAACTCTTTTTTCATTATCACCCCCTAAGGATCCTTTTGCAGACCTTTTTTGTAATCACCTCCCTCATAAAGTTTTAATACCATAGACCTATTCTTATAGCTTTAGGTATTATATGTATATTTGGGCTTTATACATAAAAAAAAGGAAGTAGAAAGCTTTTTACAAGACAAGTGCTCTAACCCCTGAGCTATAGGGCCTCACAATAGAAAGCTTTTTAATGCAATGTAGGACTAAAAATGACAAAAAAAATTTTATAGTTAAAAGTTAAATTAAAAACATAAAAGCCATGAACATCAAACATAATTTTATTACACAGTATTTGCTGACAAACCTTTAAGGTAAGTTATTTACTAATATAGTGGTAATATATCATATTACATATGGAAAGTACCAATTGATATAAATATATAATGATACGAATGTATTTTTAAAGGAAACATTCCAAATAATTATCGTTCCAGGAAAAGAAGGATAATTTTTTAAATAATTTATGTAACATTTTTTAGAGAACTTAACTTCCACATCATGTGAGAAAACAACTTGTAACTTCTATAACTGCTGGATGCTTACTTAGTGTCACCACCTTTTTCTTCTCAGCATTTGACACACTAATGGCTTGAATAACTTCTGGAGAATTAAATAATAAAATAAAAACTACTTTTACTTAATTCCCTAAGCTCACGTCACACACAAAACACCAGGGATCAACCATTGGCAGCAGTCCCAAGGCAGCCAACATGCCCACACAGGCAGCTGCTGCTCTGTGACCTTGAGATTGAGCACTCAATTCAGAGAAAGTCCTTCAGTGACAGCCCTCCGTTCACTATAATCTCATAGCCCTTATCTTGCAAAGACTCTGGATATCTTTGGTGCCAGTCCTGCTCACATGACAACCCATAAGACCCAATAGAATTTACTGGTTCAAAAGCTTTTCTTGGGTTTTGGAGAGACAAAAACCACTGCAACATTTAAGATTCCTCCTCTCCAATAACTAGTTTTTACTCCCTTGCCAATGATACTGCCCCCATTGTGAATGCATGCCTTGCTACTACCCATGGTATACACAGATACTTCTTTCTTTTCTGCTTCTCTCTTTTTTTTAATGTCGGTCTCCACTTATTGTGAAGTGTGGCCTTCAATTTAATTAAAAACTGTCATGGCAACTTATATATGATGAGATAAAGCCATGTGACAAAACCATTTGTTAAAAATAGCAGGAATTGCCACCACAATGGCCAAAATTAAAAAGAAATGACAAAAGCTAATAGTGGAGAGGACATGGCGCTATGTTCATAAGTCACTAATGGGAATGTTAAACGGCATAACCACTTGGCAAAATATTTTGGCAGACTCTTATCAACTTAAATAATACACTTCTGATATCATCCATAAGTCATCTAAAAACATATTTGCACACAATAACTTGCACATGAATGTCCACAGAAGCTTCATTAGCCAGTAACTAGAAACAACCCAAATACCCATCAAAGGTGAATGCATAAGCAAACCGTGGTATATCCATACAGTGGAACATTACTGAGAAATATAATACAAATGAACTGTTGACATGCCCACCATGAATGGGTCTCAGAACATCAAGCTGAGTAAGACAAGCTAGACTAAAAACTACATGTTATATGATTCAATTTACACGAACCCTAGAGAAGACAGATAGAACCTAGACTGAGAGAAAGCATTTTGGGAGTTGCCTCAAGATAGAGGTGGTGGGGATTGACTGGAAGGAGCAAAAGCAAACTTTGGGGTGATAAACATGTTCCATATTTTGATTATGGTAATAGTTACATGGGTACCTACATGTGTAAAAAAATGAACTTAAAATACAAGCATTTTATCATATGCCCCTTACTTCTCAACAAAATAAAGAGTTTTGAAAAGCCAAGAGCAACAGACCTATTTTATTGACTATAATTTTGAAATTCATGTAGGTTTAAAGGGGTAGATTCCTTAAAATCTTCATGATAACAAAGTCAAATATTTTAAGATTCTCAAGATTCCCCAGCAGGGAGGGCCTCCCAGCCCTCATTTGTATAGAGTTCGAAATTTCCCAGCAGTGGCCCCAGCTCTGCCCAACCCCTGCGCTCTTACCAACCACTGTTGGGACAAAGACAAGACTTGCCTTTCTCAGGTGCATGGCGCTCAAGTCCCATTATTAGGAGATTAAACGAGTAGCAGACCATTTGTTCCAGGTTATTTATGAAGAAGTATAATACAGTAAATAAATGAATCTTTCATAAAGTGAGTTGTCCATAAAAAACTATTGAGACTCTAAAACGGGCCGAGAACCCTCCAAGGTAGTGTGAGGGAGGATAGGCACGGGCTTGGCTGATTCTGACCTCAGAGGGTGTGCACAGTCAGGGAGGGACGATCGTAACTCGTGTGAGCAGTCAGGTAGGGACGATCTGAGCATGCGCGGAGTCAAGGAGGGAGGATTCGTGCATGCACACATTCAGGGAGGGACGACACGTGTTCTGTCTGTACAATTATCAGCATTATGATTTTACAAAACGTTACCATGCACCAGGCACCTGCCACACACCACCACATGCTCATCCTAACCCTGCTAGGTGGCCGCATGGATGGTCCACACCACAGAGCACAGGGGGGAATGGTGCACACTGCAAGCAGCTTCCCAATTACAAAACTTATTTTCTGCTGTGAGTTTCGCTACCTTCGGTCAACTTTTTGTGATTCATTTTCTTCATGTACAAAACATAAATTCAAATGTTACATTCAAAAATGCAGTGTCACTTTTATAACCTAATCCTCACAATTAACCTCTTCAGTGACATTTCATTAGTCCGATATCGTAGAAGAGTGAAATAGAATAAGAGTAATAAGGAGAAGGAAGAGGAGAACATCCAACACATAGGGATGCAGTGACATTTATACTCAGTGACACCTGCCCGGTCTTGGCACAGTGCCTGATGCCTGACGGTGAGCATTCAATAAACTTGGGCTGCTATTTTTACAGACATTCTACAAATGGGAAAACGGAGTATTAGAAGTGTTAATCAGCACATAACAAAGCTGAACAGCTAAGAAAAGTGCCAGAAAAAAAATACAGATTCAAGTCTTTTCATCTCTTAAACCCATGCTCTCCCCCAGTATCTTCTAGTATTTAAAAAAACAAAAACAAAAAAAAAACCCAACAACTCTCAAGTCTCAATATCAATACCAAGATACGTCAGAAAGTCCAGAGGTAGAAGATATTCTCTCTAGAAGTGGTTAGATATCAATATTCATGTTGATGTTCTCATAGATTATTTTCTTTCCTTCCAATTATTTCTTCCTATATTTTCCTTCAGCTTGAACTCCATGGATTCCCATGGCCCCTTACATGGAGGGTCTCTTTCTATGGAGGGAATCATTTGTAATTAAGAAGTGATGCCAGAGATTTTTTTTTTACTTGACAGAAGTAGTGTCTATTCATTCATGAGATATTTGAGTCTTACATGTGTGTCACACCATCCTAGATGAGGGATGTTTTAAAAAATGGATAATTCCTTAACTAAAACCGCTCTGTGCCAGAGTACAAACACAAGTATTTCTAATATAATAAGTACATAAATGTACACTGTGCTCTGCTTTATTGAGTCGTTCATCAAACACTTATTGTGTATCTACTTGGTATTGCTATTATGGTAGGTTAGAGAGAGAGGAAGGTAGACAGGCTCACTCCTCTAGAGAAATCCCGTGAGTCAGAAAGATGCACACGGGACATGAGCTGGTGAGGCAGAGGAAGAACGCGGGCTGCATCCCTCCCGTCACACACAAGATGCCCGCGTCCAGAGGTACAGAGAACTGCATCTGCCATGCCAAGGATGGACTTTGTCTTCAAGTCTCTCAGGAGCCATTAAGAGATACATGTATGACCCATGATATTTACATTGTATATTATAGAAAGAACATCTGGATGGCAGTGTAATAATAGAAAAAACATGGATAGCACCGTAGTAGGTAGATTGAGCCCCAAAACAAGAGGTGGAAAAACTGGAGAAGAAGCTTCTGAAATAATCTCATAGAGAAGCAACAAGGGTAGGAACCAAGGCGGTGGAAATGGGGATGGAAAGAAAAGAGATGGAGAGACAATTTTGAGAAAGTCACAACTTGGGCATGGCATGTACAGGAGAACAGAGGCAGAAGTTGAGGGTTCAGTGCATGGACAGTATTCACCAAGACAGGGAACACGTGTTCACAGGAAGAGTGGCATCTCTAAGAAATCAAAGAGAAATGTTTGCAAGGCGGTAGGATCTGGAGCTGGGAGGGCGCTAAGTTGGCCACTGCCAGCATGAAGCTGATAGAGCGTTGGAAGAGATGAGCCCAACCGAGGAGAATAGAGACAGTAAAAAAAAGCAGCAGCAGCCGGCACTATGCAGAATATCAATATCTAAGAAACTGGGAGAAATAATAGTCTGTGCAGAGACTGAGAATAGTCAGGAAAGTCAGGGATTCAAAACTAGTTATTACAGAATCCAAAGGATATTGCAAAAGCCAAACAAGAATTCAAGGAACAAAGAAGTGGTCAGAAGATCAAGTCTTAGAAAAAGCTCATGAGTAACTGTGACGGACTCCCTTATCTGAAGGACATGAAACAGAGGTAACACTTATGAATACCCTATCTTGCACAACCACTTTGAGAAGGAGGAAGAAGAAACAAGGGAGTGGAATTCCCAGTTACATATGAGAAACTGAATCAGGGGGATTAGGTCATTTGCCCCAACATCACACAACCCAAGAGTGGCAAACCAGAGATTCAGACTAAATTTGGAGTCCATCCATTCCTTTGGGGATGCAGTCATGACGACATTTTTAACTTCTTTACATTAAAAACAAAAAACCCTTCAAACATATAGGAAAGAACAAAATAAATGCAAAAACGACATATCCCTCCACCCCAATTCTGTCATACTCACTCAAGACAACAACCCAAAGCCATAGTCACCATTCAGCACCCTTCCTTGCCAGAGGTAACCACTGATTGAAAATTGTATCCTCATTCATGCTCTTCCATTTTTATAAGACAAAAGAATGTCTAGTACGGCTTTGCTTAAAATATGTTAAAATGGTGACAGTACTTTTTTCTCTGGACATGATGTTTTAGAGATGTAATCATTTTGAGGTCTCTAGGCCCCCTTTGTTCATTAAATACCTGTGTAGTATTCCATTGTATGGATGAATGAATGAATGAATGAATGAGTGAGTGAATGAATATTCATGTTTATTCTACAATACAGACTATAGGGAAGCAATATACTACATACTAGGAAGAGAGTAAAATCAAAGGAGAGAGATGTCACATTTGAAACATAAGTGCCATGAAATGAATTCTACCCAGTGGTAAATTCATTGGTTAATTGGTTATCACTGACAATGTTCCTAAAGGGTTCCTAAAGGAAATAGCACATTCTGGGGACAATAAATCCATGAGAATTGAATCGACGAGGATTGGGTGTTAATGGAAGAAGGCCATCGGAGATTCAATTAAGAAGGCAGTGCTAAGGCTGTGCTTAGGAAGCTTTGGGTACCAGCCTAGAGAGTTTCACCCTTCCTGTGGAGGTATTGGGCAGCATGCGGAGTGTTTTGGTAGGGGAGTGACAAGAGCATGCTCAGCACAGCCAGGGTACCTTGGATTTTTTTAATGAATACAAAATAGAAATATGTATGATTTCAACCTGATAAAGAGGTTCTGCCAGTCTTTGGGGGAGAGCCATGATGTGGTAACAGAGGAAAAGAAGGGGTGAAAAAAGAGAAAATGGAAAACTCTAGCTTGAAGGCTCATTGATTTTTATTTGTTTACTGGTTTTCATTTCTTTTACGAAGTTGTCAGCATTGTTTACTAAGACACAAAATAAAACATATTTGCCTCTAAGAAGTTAGAGTTACCCGGGCTTATTAAGGAAAATTTCATTCGTGTGAGAACGACTCTCTTCTCCAAGGAACAGAGCAAATTTATCGCCCTGGCAACCTTTGATGTAGAACTTGAGGGCTCAGTGTCTTCATTAATCTGTAACAGATCCTCAGTCTGAATGCTTAGAAGCTTGAATATCCATTAGGCTTTGATTTTCTCCTTTTAATTATTTCTTTCCTTTTCATTTCAAGATCATGCATTCCATTCTTGCTTTAGTAGAGTAGCATGATGCAGTTAGTAAACTGCATCAGAACAGAAATGCAGAGACAATACATCTGCCAGTGAAACTGGGACATGAAGTCTTGCTCCAGGTGGCCAGAAACTACTTTTCCGCTATTTTAAAACATGCATCTGTGACCTGCCCTGAAAATCCCCTCTTGATAGGTTTAAAACTCTCCTGATCATATGCAGTTATTTCTGAAACCTTAATTCATAGGTCTGCTCATCCTTTTTTTCTTTTTACAAAGCTCGTTATTATCTAAATATTGTCTAAGCCCTTCGAATGAGCACTGATTAACATGAATCCATTTAGCCATGGAACTCAGGTAAGAGTCTCCAGGCCTTGGAGCATATTTTTTCTAACAGGAAGCTAACTGTGCTGACCTGTGCACCCACCTTTGGACTGTCTGGTTTCTGTCTTCTGAACGATAACAGGTGAAAGCACAGCCTTTTTTTTTTTTTTTTTAGAAGTTTTAGGCTTATAGAAAAACTGAGAAAAAGGTATAAAGAATTCCCATCTACTCCATACCCTTATTCCCTAGATTCCCCTATTATTAATACCTTGCATCAGATAGTCAAGTGTAATCAAGGGCCATGCATAAAGAACTCAAGACCAACACAATTCAGTCTTTGGAAATCAAACTGTTGCAGTCTTTTCCCCAGGGGTGTGTGGCTCTGAGAGTGAAAGAAAAGAGTTGTCCGTGCAGCTGCTACTCTGACAGCAATCTTGGGAGGGTCTGGGTGGATATGCTTTCAAAATATAATTACAGGTCTGAGTGATTGCTAATCCTAGTGGGTGAAGTTCAGATGACAGCAACAGTTGGCATTTAGGGAACCAAACCTGTATTTGGGTATTTATCCAAAGTATTAACATGGTCAGAGTGCCCCCTCTGTGTTTTCTTAATGGAGTACAGAGCATATTATTGGCTAGCTCATTGGATGATATCAAGATGCTCAGAAGAAATGTAGGAGAGCCCACAGCACATGCTTTCAAACGAATATTACTGGATCACACTTCACATTGAATAGATTTAAGGCAGGATTGCTACTTAAGGAACACGACTGTATTACAGGTACCACACTTTCATCAGAATTTTAATCAGTTACATTGTTGTGAAGACACCTTACGAAAATAGATGCCAATGAGACTACTTGATTAATAGCACAGTTCATGTCACAGAGACAATGTGGTATTTCAAAAAGCCATTGAGTGTCACAAGTTGAATGTGTATTCAGTTACTGTTAACACTCATCTTGAATGATCTATGAAATATTTTAAGAGATATTTGGTCAAGTAGATCAGTAGTAGTTTAATACAAATCAAGACCCCGTTCATTGTTTCTCACTTAGAGATATATTACAAAATACATTCAGCTCAGTAACTAATGCCAAACAAAAGGTGGTAATGTGTCTGCATTCCTTAAATACGGATTTGGGGGGTCAGGAGATTTCCAAGTATATAAAAACTCAAGGGGCAAAGAGTAGAGAAGTTGAAAGAACCCAAACAACAGTGTGCAGGAAACAGTCCGCTGCAGTGGCCCAGGCACAAGAGCCAGTAACTCATCCAGTATCAGTAACTCATCCAGTACGCACAGGACATATCCGTCCTTGAAAATCTCAAGAGAGAGATCAACGGCAACATAAGAACGATTTTGATCATTAAATCCATTATTCTGTAACACACATCCCCTTACACTTTTGTTCTCTGCTCTTAACTAGCAGTAGCTAACAAACCGGTGGAGTGAAGTAATGAAAGAATTTTTAAGAAAAGCGTCTTTTATCTGCATAAATATAAACGGGGCTATGGTTATGTGTATGGGGGGAAAGTTAAAGTAGGCAAGTTCATTTATTTACATGTGATTTTCCACCGAGATTTACTTTACAAGTAATGGCATAAGCGTTGGCTTTGGAGACAAAATGTGCCCTGGAATCATCTTATAAATACAATGTACAAAATAACTAATTTATTTAAACGCTTTAATGTGTTTAGACACATCAATGTGCAGAACTTGAAGAAATATCGCAATAGAATAAAAATGCTTTGGAGATTAAGATATGGAGAAGATAAGTAAATGGTGCTCACCCCTCTATCCACAGTAAAAACATTTTCTTTCATTCTAAAATAATACTTTGGAAATTGTGTCTCCTTTTTTCTCACATGAGAAGCTTTAAATGCTAACAACTTGCCATTCACTTTTAGAGTAGGGATCCTCATTTAATAATTATGAAAATGTATTCTATGCAGATACATGTTTCTTTAATTAAATGGTATCTAGCAGGATTTCAAATTTCAACATTAAAATAGGTTAACATTGAAAAGTAGGAGTTACTTATTTTTGGCAAAGCTTCTAAAGTCATTTTTCTAGAAATTGAAGTTTTAAGTATATTAGAACTTAAAATATTTAGCTCACCTTTAGCAAAGCATAATTAGTAATATCAAGTTTACTTTAGCAAAAACACTTCAGGTGTAACATAATTGAAATTGTTATTCTGAAGACTATATTTTTACTCAACATGAATGTGCAAAGTCAAAATGCCTAGTGTAGCCAGATTATATGAAACCGTTCTGTAAAACTAGACAGTAGATACCTTGTGACATTTCCAGAAATACATTCCTACATTGGTTTCTATACATGGTCCATATTTTTGAACTTATATTTTTAAGAATGTGAAATATTAGAAAACTCTACTTTTTTCCTCACTTCATGGGAAACAGGAAATGTTTTATTTTCGTATCTATTTAGGGTGCACAACCTTGTATACCTACTGAAAGTTCAGCACGGATACGTTAGCACACGCTCCTGCAGTTAAAGAACCCATTACTGACCAGTCTCACTTGGCTAGTGATGGGGATCTCTAGATCTCTGGATACGTCTTTCCATAAAAAATAAATAGCTTAGTCATGTGTTTATCAACTACCATAAGTAAAAAAAGAACGCATTTGACATTGCTACCATATTCACATATACACATGTGGCAGAGGGGGGAAGGTTGTATGTGTGAGGGTGCATACATGCATATTTATATATACATGTTTATATATGCATATTACATATATTACAAATATATATGCATATACATAAGTGGCATATAATTGCAGAAACCATCTTTATGGGTGCATTCTAGTAGTATTTTATTATATGTCATTCTTTTACATTAAGAATGCATTTCCCATCCCTTATAATTGATTTGTGATCCACTGGTGGATTACAGCTAACAGCTGGGAGAATGCTGGGTTTCGGTAATGGCGGTATAAATCACGTATTGGCAAAATGAAAATTCCCTTCTACTGCAACCACCACAGCGCTGTGCCCTCCTGATACCAACACGGGAGTGTGTTACTTAACTCACGTATATGTCAAGAGTAGGGCAATACAGCCAAAATGGACTTCTCTTCACTTACAGAAGAGTAATCTGTAACCAAACATAGCTGCATCTTATTTGATGGAAGGGTACTAACACTTTGGAAAGGAGATAAAGGAAAAAACGATATTGTTTTAGAAAAGTGACACTGTCTAAATGTTATGTGGAACAATGGTTTGTGATTAACCAGGAAAATTCTAATGACAAAAATATGTGGTAAGTAGAGACTTGTTCTTGGGAATACATAAAATTATCAGAAAAGTACAATGCTCCCCAGGGGATATTGTTCACAAGAAAAGCAAGGTTTGGAACAGCACGTAAGAGACGCTGTCTTCTGTGTAACAGAATGGAGGAAAAGATACACATGCGCAAGTACTTTACCTTTATTTACAGAAAGAAACACTGAAAACAAAAAGCTACAAAAAGTATCTGCATGCTTAGGACGTGGGTCAGAATGAATCCTCTGAATATATATTTGCTCATAATTTTAACTGAAATCACATAAATGTTTCAAAAAATAAAATTATAAATAAAAAGGCATGTAGCATATAAGGCAAATATATTCTTTTTTTTTAATTTTTTTTTTAATGTTTATTTATTTTTGAGACAGAGAGAGACAGAGCATGAACGGGGGAGGGTCAGAGAGAGAGGGAGACACAGAATCGGAAACAGGCTCCAGGCTCTGAGCCATCAGCCCAGAGCCCGACGCGGGGCTCGAACTCACGGACCGCGAGATCGTGACCTGAGCTGAAGTTGGACGCTCAACCAACTGAGCCACCCAGGCGCCCCGGCAAATATATTCTTATATATACTTTAGAAAATATAAATATTGTTAGTAACAAAGATTTTAATGGAAGTTATTAGTATGAAGTCAAAGGGGTACATTTAAAACCCCAGTAATGTTACATTGTATTTGGACATAGCTCTGTGACTGTTTGTTTTTTCCTAAAAATAGGTACATGTATCTTTTACTTAAAATCAATAACCTATTTCCAAAAATATACATTGCAAACATATCTTTTATTGTTTTAAATGGGAAGAATTATAAAGTATTGTAGGGAAACCCCAAACATAACTAATCCCCTACAAAATAGCTTAACTATCTGTAGGAAAAGGAACATCCTATCTTCATAGGATCTAAAATGCTCAAACGCTATTCCCTTGATCACCCAGCAGTTATCATAGTTGTTAACACACAGTTGCTTTATATGTGGTTACTTGGATTATTTGCATGCTGAATGAGAAATTAATTAGCTTATGAGACGGGAAAGCAGATAGCACACAGCGTTCAAAGACTTGTTACAAATCAAAAAATTCAAGAAAACTTTCCATCACAGATGGTTTTTCATCAAGCTGGAGACATGACCCTTGAAGAAAGGCACAGGGAAGGAGGGGTAAGGGTAAGACAGTCATTGCCATTCGCAGTGCTGTGGGGAAGGTGTTTTAGGGAAACAATCATACCGAATGGAACCAGTAGAGATTTTGTGGGTCTTGGGGCTCCTGTAGAGACTGCTGGGTGGGAGAGTTCCCATAAATTCCCAGAAGTGGTTGTCCAGGAAAAAGTGGTTGCAAAATATAGATGTGCTCACACTGTTCAAAAATTCCTTTCTGTGGTGCTGTTCAAGACATCAGGCTGTCTTTTAACGAAAGATGTGTCATTACCTCATCACACAGTAGGCCTCTGAAACTTTTCTTAGCACCATCCAAAGCACATGTCCTGTTTGTTTACACTCAGTGGCCCTGTGAAGATGATGTTATGTTCTAACAGTTTGGAATGTAACCCAACACTCTCCTGTCACCTGTCGTTCACGATACTGAGTGTGGAAGATATAATTGTATAATTATTTCCCCTGCACCAACCTCAGCTGAACAATTAGGTAGTAAGAGATTTATATACACTCTAAGTTAGGATATTAGGAGCCAAGAATCCTATTGGGTAAACATTACCTACAGAGACATTCTATGGGATATACACGCATTTTCTAGTGCTGTGCCCCACAAAGGTCAGTGTAACCTGATGTCACTGAACGGACCTAATCCCAAATGCCATTTTCCAACAAGCAGCATTAGGGCCCCTTGAAAGAATGGCTGATTCTGGGGGTAGGGGGAAAATGGGCAAGATGAGCTTGTGACATCTGTTCATGCCAGAGAAGCTTCAAACTAGAGGGCTCATTTCATACAGGCGTCAACATGAAGGTGGCCCAGTTAGCCAACAGTGGGACAGCTGCAGCAAAAGAGCGCTTGGTGTACTTGACTGAAGCCCGTATGTTCATAACTTTTACCGAAATAATGAGGATAGAAGAAAAGGAAGGAGAGAGGGAGGAAAACCTAGAACAGCAGCGTTAACAAGACTTCGATGCCTTTCTGGTGGAGTATAGAGTGGAAATTTGTATTAACGGACACTTTATAGTTATAGGTATCTGTGTTTCAGAAACATCAGGAAAGGGGCACCTGGGTAGCTCAGTTGGTTGAGCATCTGACTTCAGCTCAGGTCATGATCTCACAGTCCGTGAGTTCAAGTCCTGCGTCGGGCTCTGCGCTGACAGCTCAGAGCCTGGAGCCTGCTTGGGATTCTGTGTCTTCCTCTCTCTCTGCCCCTCCCCCACTCACACTCTGTCTCTTTCTCTCAAAACTGAATAGACGTTAAAAAATAAAATTAAAAAAAGAAAGGTCAGTAAAGGTAAATGTATGAAGATGTTTCCTATCGAATTATTTGAAAAAGCCAAAAGTAGGAAGCAATTTCATTAGCTACCAATCGGAGATTCATAGTACATCCATTTGATGGACTACTGTGTCACCACTAAACAGTGGATGTGACAGTACATGATGATGTAACCTATGAAGATATCCACAATATATTGTTTAGTGGAAGAAAGAAATTCCAGAGTGATAGAAGAGGCTTATTCCATTTGTACACAAGCTAAACCACTACGTGATCATACAAGTAAATGTACTTGCCTTAACCCGATAAAAGTCTGGAAGTGGTACAAGACCACACCACCGAGAGTGGTCCCCACTGGGCTTAGCATTTGGCCGCACATGGGGGTGAGGAGGGTAGTCTGAGAGGGAATATTCGCATTTCACTTCATACATCCTTCTGTCATGGTAAAGCTTCTTCACAAGCATGCATTGGCTTTGCGATACGTCGGTAAGAATAGAGACGATCCCTTCTGCGTACCAGTTAGGCTATTAATTCGTGTGTCTCCCTCTCCCCCAGGTGCCAGGCTGCAAACAAGACTTGCCCCACAAACTACATCTGGAATGATCACCTGTGCAGGTGCCTGGCTCAGCAAGATTTTATTTTTCCTTCTAATTCTGGGGAAGGTAAGCAGAATGATGTTTTAAAGGCTAACTGCCACGGGTCTCTATTTTGGTCAACAGATACGTTAATGTTAAAAGCACATGTATGGTGTTCAGACCGTCTTGCTCTGAAATGAGTGACTACAAAACGGGCCACTTTCTACTTGACAGTGGGATTATTTTGAGTTTCCTCGTAAAGGAACATACCCATGTTTGTGCACAACCCTTCAATGAAACACACGAAGACACTTTTAAATGCTTTTAATTGTTTCCCACCACACCCGGCGCTAAGTAAGGTATAGTAAAGATGTCTGACTGTATTTGTCTAGACTCTACAGATGGATCCCATGACATCTGTGGACCCAACAAGGAGCTTGATGAAGAGACGTGTCAGTGTGTCTGCAGAGGGGGGCTCCGGCCTTCCGGCTGTGGACCCCACAAAGAACTAGACAGAAACTCATGCCAGTGTGTCTGTAAAAACAAACTTTTACCCAACTCATGTGGGGCCAACAGAGAATTTGATGAAGACACGTGCCAGTGCGTATGTAAAAGAACCTGTCCAAGGAGTCAGCCCCTAAACCCTGGAAAATGTGCCTGTGAGTGTACGGAAAATTCACAGAAATGCTTCTTAAAAGGAAAGAAATTTCAACACCAAACATGCAGGTAAGGAATCTTCATAAATCGTATTCACTTGTCTTACTGAGAATAGTTTTTCTCAACCAAAAGAGCAGTTGCTTTTTGGAATGAGACCAGTTAAGTTCTGGGAGGCGAATTCTGTTATTTTCTAACCAAGGTTAAACTTCCGCTGAGACCGTGTTTACTCCTGAGAAAAACAAGACAGGAGCCCTGGGAACCCAAACCAGATCCAAGCTCCGAACACAAGCTAATCCTAGTCCCAGAGGCTGAGGCTGTGACAGTGGTAGGGAGACAGAGGCGCGGGACGGTCCCTTGACGAGCGTTTCTGGAACATCCGAACGACACTCAACCGCCCCCACCAAAAATTACGATGCCATCATAATGCAGGACACCTGTCCTCAGTGCAGAAACGTCTATGCAAAATATTCAAAGGACAGGATAGTGCCACTAATTGTAGAGTTGTATCGAGAAAGAATGACAGTGAAGCCGAATAGTGGCGTTAGAGAAATAAATCAATATATCGCTCAAGATTATTCAAGACTCATTCCTGAAACGTGGATTCTGCCCCCTTTTCCACCAAGAAAAAGAAAATGAGACCGTTGGACTCAGACCCTTCCAGGGTTGAGCTGCTTCCTCTTTAACCTGAGGGCGAGGTGGTCTGCATTTTAGCCAGATCGGTGCCTCCGGCATTTTCTTCAACCTTGCTCCGCCAGACAGGCCTTCTCTCTCCCGTACTTTTGACGTCGTCAACTACTTTTCTTTCCCCTCAGCTTATGAGCATTCCCGGACTTACACCTCATTAGCATCTTACTGGGATGCCGAGCGTATGTTAGCAGCGAAGCTCGGTCCTCTTCGAACTTGCGCCAAGACCTAGGCACTTGGCAATTGTGTTCGCCTCTTGCATCTGTCACATATTTAACCAGCTGTAATCGAGGTTACGCCCTGGCATTCCATGAGAAAGTTCTATGGAAGGTATCCGTAGACTCCACTGCCAAATTCAGTGGACACGTCGGTGTTCGTGTAACCTGTCCTTTGTGTACTTTTTCTCGAAGCTCCCCTCTTTGTCCTGGCTGACATAAACGTTTCACTCTCCTCGCTGCCCTTTCAGCTCTCAGACCGTCGGTTCGTCATCGCCAACACTGGCTTCTCTTCTTCCAGCACACTCTTTAGAGATGGCAATAATGCCCTTGCAACAGCCGAGCACTCACATGACTTAAAACTTAAACTGGGGGGCTGGGGGAGACTCTTGGGTGGCTACGTCGGTTAGGCATCCGACTCTTGATCTCAGCTCCAGTCGTGACCTCATGGTTCTTGAGATCGAGTCCCATGGCAGGCTCTGTGCTGACAGCATGGAGCCTGCTAGGGACTAGGGATTCATTCTCTCTCTCTCTCTCTCTCTCTCTCTCTCTCTCTCTCTCTGAGCCTGCTAGGGATTCATTCATTCCTCTCTCTCTCACTCTCTCAAAATAAACAAACATGTTTAAAAAATTCAATTTCATGTATCTACAATTTCCTACCTACATTAATGTTTACTACTTTTCCCAGTAAGTAAAATTTCCATCTTTTTGATGCTCGTGAGGCTTGTGTTCCTGTTCTAATTTATGTCGCCGATGATCTGTCCACAGTAACATTTTAGCTGCTGCATAAGGGAACTTCAGTGAATCTAGGTATCTCATGGATGACATTGTGTTCTTCCATTACTGTGTCAGAGTATCTTATAGGGATCTTGTGTTTCCTTTTTAGAATATCTTGAGCAACAACTGTATCCCAATTTTATCTGGGTATCTGCCTCCCAGAAGGATACTTCAAAAAGGCAGAATATTGTATATACTAAGTCTTACTACAGATTATTAACCACTTTGCACAGTGAACCCTTCTAAGAGACCCTACTATCCTTGGAAAGCCTGACCTTATCTTTCCATAAGACTGAACCAGCCACCCTACTTGTCTACAGAATTCTTACATTAACCTAAGAGAAAAGATTTCCATCTTTGTGATTCTCCTAATAGTATACGTTGTGTCATGAAGACTTTCTGTTTACTGAAACGCTGTGTTCATTTTTCTAAGGATATACTTCCAGGTGTATATGTACACATCGAAGCAAAAACATATAATATTTTGAAAATGTGGACACTCATTTCTTAATATGTATTCCAAAAGTGTCGGAGAGGGGCAGAGTGTATATTTTTTGTCCACTGCCTTAATCATCAGCTTCCACTGATCATTGAGAATTGCATCTTTTTAGTAAAGGAATACCAGTAGTCCAACAATAATGCATTTGCACTTAGAGGGGAAAAAAAAAAGTAACACTTGAACTAGGTATGTTTTCCGGAGCACAAGAAATGACACTTCCAACTCACACGTGCAGGGTCTCTGTAGCGTGCTTCTGATCTCCCTGCCAGGCCACGCTGCCTTACGCCCTGGATGCCCATCCCCTTCTTGCACCGGACATGTCTCACACCCCCCAAGCTTCTTCAGAGGCAGCTCCCGTTCACTGGAGCAATAGGGCCTTTGGAGCATCTGTCCTTTCCCCACTGGAAGTCCAGGGTGGGAAGAGAGGGGGGCCCAGGGAAGCACCGTCCCTCTCCCCCTCCCCCAGACCACCTTCTACTCCCCTGGAGCCCAGGCGGAGAGGGACAGGGACCCCGTGGCACAGCCAGCTGCCTGCCGGGTGGAGAGAAACAAAGGGAGGGTGGGGCTCCCCACTGGGGCCCAAGGTCATCCCTTCCAAGTCTGGGTTCCGCACAAGCACCCAGACTCCTGGGGACTCCGCCACGCCTCTGGGCTCACACTCTATCTGCAGAACTTCGACACTCACTTTCCCGGTCTCTCTTTTATGCTCCTTTCATCCACAAAGCAGAGGACACTTCAAAAGAACCAGTGCTCACATCACCTCCCCCTCACATCTGTTCGAGCAGCAACGCTGGTTTTAGGCTTTTGCGGTCCTCCTCGGTTTTCTAATTCTCAGCCTCGAACTTCAGAAAGACAGAAACCTAAGAACAGGTCTATGGTCACATGAGTAACTTTGTTCTCGTTTTAAATGCAGAAAAACAACTGCGTTTGTAGCATCGTGAATCCGTTGCGTTGGTCGTCAACACAAACGCTTTCCTCTCTGTTTTCCTAGTTGTTACAGACGACCGTGTACGAATCGACTGAAGCCTTGTGAACAAGGACTTACATTTAGTGAGGAAGTGTGTCGCTGTGTCCCTTCGTACTGGAAAAGACCACACGTGAACTAAGGCTGCGCTCTTTTCCAACTTGTCACCTGGCGATCTTGGAAGACCGTGTTGCCACGCTCGAACTGTCCGTGAACAGAGAGACCTTTGTGGGACCCTGTGGACCAAGACAAGTCAGGGTTCGCTGGACTGTGTGGACAACTTTACAGAAATGGACTGGAGCTCACCTGCACAAGACCTCTTTTCAATGACTGGTTTTCTACCAAGGACCAAACAGCTGAGGTTTTTCTCTTGTGATTTAAAAAAAAAAAATAATAATGACTATATAATTTATTTCCACTAAAAAGATTGTTTCTGCATTCATTTTTATAGCAATAACAATTGGTAAAGCTCACTGTGATCAATATTTTTATATCATGCCAAATATGTTTAAAATAAAACGAAAGCTGTATTATAAACTGGTAAGTTCAGTCCATTACTATCTTACATGATGAGCAAAACTTGATGATATGAAAACGTGCACCTCCCCCTGCCCTTTTTCCTTTCCTCTAACCAGACGTCAGATTTTGATGACTCTGAAAAAGCGTGATTCTAGAAAACAAAGTTTCAGAGAGACAACATTTGCTATTCCATTTTATTTAAATTCATCTCAATATATTTAATAATTATAAATACTGTAGCACATGACACTTTTGAATTTATAACCAAGCGAGTCAATACGGAACATATTATTAGTTCGTCTGCTTAGTATGTCCCCGAGATGAAAGTTATGCCACGCACTGGGATGATTCATTCAGACTCTTCATGTGATTTAATATCCCTCAGTATGTATTAAAATGGCTTTAAAATATTTCACTCAAAAAGAATCCTTCCCGGATATGTGACTTCTTCTGACCAGCTCAAACACTTTGTGTAAGCGGAAATGCTCCTATCTAGCACGTTTAAAATACACTGGAGATCATGTTTAAATGCTCTTCTGTGTTAAAAAGGAAACATTTTGGTAACACAATTGAAGTGTTTATTTCATTTAAAAAAAAAAAATTTTAATGTTTATTTTTGAGACAGAGAGAGAGGGAGACACAGAATCCGAAGCAGTCTCCAGACTCTGAGCCATCAGAACAGAGCTGACGCGGGGCTCGAACTCACGAACCGTGAGATCATGACCTGGGCCGAAGTCGGACGATCAACTGACTGAGCCACCCAGGCGCACCATCGTTTTTAAAAAGGCATTATGCTAAAATGCTTTTCTCTGGGAACAAATATTTTGGCTACATAAATGTAACCAGATGAGTAGTTTGCATATGGACAGGAATATTTCCTGGTATGACACAGCTACAGCAATACATAAAAATAATTAGTCCTGAAAGAAGAAAATTCTATAGTTATATGAAGATAAGTCTCTTAAACCTTGCAAGTTTAACAAGAACGTCTTTAAATGGTGTAGGCGACTGCTCAAAATAGTAGTACTTGTGTTTTGCCATAAAATAATTTGCTTTCTTGAAAAGTATTTAAACAGACTGATGCCTTAGACATGCCCTCAGTGTTTTGAGTATTGACTTCTAAAATAATGTTGTCCACAGTGTTTGCAGAATTCCACTTACGTGCTGTGCATAACTTTAACATCTCATTTATAAATTAAGACTCTTCCTGTATTAGGGGAAGATGATCTTCTGAAATTCTCTCATTATACATTTATGACCATCTTCCTGTTGATTTGTGAGGACGGCTCAAGTCTTCAGGCAGAAAATACCTGTGTTGTACATTCAAAGTTCCAGCCAAGGTCTAGGGTATTTTCAAACATGTGAACAGCAGAAAATGATGATGGTAAAAATACCAAAGAAAAAATGCTTACATTTGACAAAAGCTGTAGTTTTATGAAGATCTCTCCACAAGCACAAATTCAGGGATGATTTTACCAAAGGAAAAGTGGAGTAATAAATAATATCTTTCCACCTGATGAGACGGTCCCTAGTGCATAAAATCGTCACCGTCTGTGAAATTCAGCGGAGATTCACTTCAATCATTTTTCATCGCATTTGAGCCAAGAATGTAAGCAAACAAACATTATGTAATGTTATGGGAATCTGGTTAATCGTTTTTAGTTTTGATACATTTAAAATGTATTGATTTTTTAGCTAATTAAGGGGGGAAAGTGTATTCTAGGTTTCAAATTAACCCCGAGGCCGCATAAAGAATATGAGAACCTGATACAATGACCACTATCAGCTTTAAAAAAATCTCAAGTATGTGTTGACAATTAGTTTCTCAGAATATATGGCTAAGCCAAAAGAAATCACTAGACCAAAACTTAAATCATGAAGCATGCCAGAAAAATAACACTTAATTTGTCCCTGGAGATGTAATAATTTTGGTCAAAATTTAAAATGACATGAGCAGAAACAATATACTGCCAGAGATACTTGCAAACAATTTTATGTGGATGATAAAAATCTCGCGTCACTAAATTAGAATAATTGAGATTTTGTGGTGCCAGTTTAGACTAGAGATTTTAGAGTTCCTTAGAATGTTAGCAAGCATGATTCAACAAAACGCTGAAACAAAATTACAGTGAGAATGTAAACTCTCCAGGAGCCTCAAGATACCAGCCCAGCCAAATCTCAAGGATAATGATGAGAAAATACTGGAAGCTTGCCGGGATACTTGATACATTCAAATCCTAAAGAGTTTATACAGAGAATTTTATGTCTAGAAACTAAATACTGTATTCTCAGTTTAAAAGACTAATGGGCTTGGCTGGCTCAGTCAGCAGAGCATGTGACTCTTGATCTCAGGGTTGTAAGTTCAAGCCCCGTGTTGGCTCTAGAGATTATGTAAAAAGAAAAAAACCTTAGGAAAAAAAAAAAGCGGTCGTGTAACATTTAGCTTCCAGATATTTTTTTGGAAGGGGGTTTTAATTTGCTAGCTGCTTGAGTGAAACCGATCCGTGATTAGACTTTCTAAAAATAACCTTTGTCTGCCACGTGCATATAACTCACACCAGAAGTTTGAGGGGAGACCGTCAGCGGCATTCACTGGCCTACCCAGAATGCGCTTAAACACAAGGAGAAAGGGTCACACGCTTTCCTCTCATCTCTTCCAGGGTCCCTGCTCCGATCAGGTGAGGCAGATGCAGCAGGTGAGAGAGCTTATACTTCAGCCTTGTATAGCTTGCTGCCCAAAGCATGCGACTCCTTACTTGGGTAACTTCGCATGTTCCCCAACCCAGTAGGTGCTGGGCAGAGAGCCGAACAAGGGTCCGTTGCCCTCACCTTACCTTTGTGACCACACTGTCCCACCCAGATCTGAGCCTTCACTGGCAGACTTTTCAAAGGATGTTTAGGGACTTTACCTCTTGAACCGCAAATGAGAAGGACATTTAAAAAAAAAAAAAAAGTTATTTCACTCTGCTACAGTAGAAGAGTGTTAACTGATTTTTATAGAGATGGATTCTAGAAAGTTCTAAATAAATCCAATATGGTTTCTGAGGAAGGCACAGACTACACCCAGAGAACAATTGAAGGAAGTCAGTGACATGTTTTATAACATAATTCCCAGTTTCTCTGTTCATGTTGGAAGTTTTAGTGTATATTAAGAATATTTTTCAAGTGGGGAATAATTATCTGTTAATGAGTGGAACGGCAAATGAGGCCAGACGGCTTGAAGACATCTTTTTTAAACCCAAGTTTCACAAAAAAATTGCTCACAACTCATCGGCTCTAAAGAGCATACAACAATGGAAGGAGTAGGAGATCGGGAATTATGCGCCCATTTTTTCATCTTGACTTTTCGGCCGTGCCCCTGAGCAAATCACCAAAACCCTCAGAGTCTCAACTTCTTACTCTATGGAAGGACAGAGCTGGGTGAAAATGGTGTATCAAATCTCACCTCTGAAGCTGCAAAGTTTGTACTAAACTACATGCAAAGGGGGGGAAAACACACAGAGAATGTTTTTAAGAAGTTCAAGGAAGCCCCATTCTTGAGATTAATGACCCCACTAAGAGGAAAAAAATTTTTTAATGTTTTTTAAAGTCTTCTTAAAATGTTGAGAAAGCCCTGTTCTTTGAAACCAGTGACATCAAGAGAACGATCATTTAAAAATGTTTTGTCTAAGAAATTATACGTGAAAACTCCTCTCCTTCTGCCTCTACTTCTTAAATGCTAACTAATTTAGACAGCCGACAGCATCGTTCTTCCTGATTTCTTACCAAAGGTGGTCACACAGGGAGACTCTGGAAAATTTCTTTCAAATGTTGGAAAGGGTAATTACCTTGAAAAAAACAAAAAACAAGCAACTTTCCTGAAGAAGGCAGAAAGGAACACTCCCCGGGCACCGTGTGCAAACCTCAATCAGGTGCCCATACGCTGTCTTTCATCCAGGTCAAGCCATTGCGCCACAGATGACTCTGAACGTTGTAGCCATCTGGAGTTCTGGTGATCGGCTCTCATCAGGTATGGGGCCCGCACCATCAGGACCTGGCATCTACATGATCTGGAAGTACACACGCTAAAACGCTCAGATGCTACCCTGGGGCTCGCCCACCAGGGCTGATGACACATCGGGCTTGAAAGACACGACTGTCCACACAGACAGCAATCACGTCTTTCATTCGATAGCCACGACGATGAAATGCCATTAAGAACTTCCTTGAAATCCATCAAATGATAACTAGCTGCCTAAGAATTAGAAATGGTCTCAACCAGAAATAATTTCATAAATACTTTTAAAAATGTTTCCTGTATATTCAACACTACTTTAATTTTTTTTTTTAACGTTTATTTATTTTTGAGACAGAGACAGAGCATGAACAGGGGAGGGGCAGAGAGAGAGGGAGACACAGAATCTGAACCAGGCTCCAGGCTCTGAGCTGTCAGCACAGAGCCCGACACGGGGCTCGAACTCACGGACCGCGAGATCATGACCTGAGCCGAAGTCAGACGCTTAACCGACTGAGCCACCCAGGCGCCCCTATTCAACACTACTTTAGAAGACTTTCTGACCATATTTGTCGTGTGCTGTTAAAGTCTTGGGTTTTTTTCATCATTTTAAGGCAGCTATATCTATTCTTAATGTTTTTTAAAACTTCATCTTCCTTCTATTCAAACATATATTTAAATTCAGTAGGAATTTGAGATTATCATCACACTTCCTTAAATAAAACTATGTGTTGGGGCGCCTGGGTGGCGCAGTCGGTTAAGCGTCCGACTTCAGCCAGGTCACGATCTCGCGGTCCGTGAGTTCGAGCCCCGCGTCGGGCTCTGGGCTGATGGCTCAGAGCCTGGAGCCTGTTTCCGATTCTGTGTCTCCCTCTCTCTCTGCCCCTCCCCCATTCATGCTCTGTCTCTCTCTGTCCCAAAAATAAATAAACGTTGAAAAAAAAAAAAATTAAAAAATAAAAAAAAAAATAAATAAAACTATGTGGCTGACACATTGTTTAAAAACAAGCTTTCCTAAAAAAAAAAAAAAAAGTGGGGGGGGCACCTGGGGGTCTCAGTCGGTTAAGTGTCTTACTTTGGCTCAGGTCATGATCTCACAGCTCGTGAGTTCGAGCCCCGCGTCAGGGTCTGTGCTGACAGCTCGGAGCCTGGATCCTGCCTCGGGTTCTGTGAATCCCTCTCTCTCTGCCCCTCCACCACTCGTGCTGTGTCTCTGTCCCTCTCAAAAGTATAAATAAACATTAAAAAAATAAAAAATAAAAATGAAAATAAGCTTTTCTTCAGCACTAGTGTCGTATGGAGATGTCTTGCCACCAAGATTTCAAAAGCCTTCCTGATGTGACAGACGTGTCCTCTATTATGCCCCCTTGTTTATACTTCCGATCTCCTTTCTAGGACAGATTTTTATTTTTTCAACCCACTAATTTGTTCCCCTTATTTCCTGCTCATCTTACCCAATGACCTGTTACCCCTGATTATTCTTTTCCTTATTCCCGGCCTGAGGTTTGTACTACATGTTTGTGACAATCTCTGCTCAACGGAACTATCACAGGCCCGAGAAGGCACATAGGGATCAGACAGGATGTGGGGACGTCAGACTCAACATTCCCAGCCTCCTCCGATTCCAGCCCAAGCGTTGGATGGACAGACTGATATCAAAAGTAGGGGATGCTATCTTAAAATGGATATGATGGGGACACCTGGGTGGCTGTCGGTTATGCGTCCAACTCTTGATTTCAGCTCAGGTTATCATCTCAGGGTTCGTGAGATCAAGCCCTGTGTAGGTCATTGCGGAGCCTGCTTGGGATTCTGTCTCTCTACCCTTCCCCTCGTCGTGCTCTCGCTCTCTCAAAATAAATAATTTTAATAAAAGAGAGGGAAAGGGAAAGAAAAGGAGAGACAAAAAGCCAAACACACTAGTATTTTAAGAAAAAAAAAGGAAGAGGTCTCATGTGACCTGCTGGGACAGCGACAGAGAAAGAAGGTGGGGTGGATTTCTGACACATGCAGGAAAAACTTCTGCGATTGGGGAACAAGAATGGCCGAGGCAAAGTCACACTATCTGTTGGGCAGGTCTGGGATTATGGTGTAAACCTGAGTAAACACGACGAATACCACCATGGTGATGTGACAGTTCCACTGGGAAAAGCCTGGCAGAAGACGCAGGATCCTTGGCACCAAGGAACGTCCGTCTTGACTTGTGCACGTGGCAAAACCCTGATGCCACCTCATTCACATCGAGGTGCGTGGCTTTTGATGAGGTCTTGGGGAAACAAAGAATGTCCTCATCTCTGCACTTAAAGCAGGCGTCTTTCCATGAATTTCAGAGAACTTGAGAGTCTCCTTGTGAACTTTTTTAAACAACAAGTTATGAGACCGTCTCGCCCTGGGTGAGAGAGGCAGACAAGCGCTGTTGCCCCCGTCACGAGTCACCTTCCAGGGCTCAGGCGATCAAAGTCCCCTTGATCCCCACGGCGTGGGGACACACACTGCCTGTGCTCTGGGCCATCTGCAGCCTCATTAAGCTGAAGAGATGGTGGAGGTGGGAAAGTGCTCTTCAACAAACGAGATAGTTCCGGAATTTGAGCTAGACCTGGGAGAGGTTTTTAGCGATGATAGAAATCGACCTCTCGTTCTTACAGATAGCGAATCTGCAGCCCTGAACCGTTAAAGGTTCTTCTGGGGACGAGCAGCAGAGCGGCAGAGTCCCTAAGAAACCCCGGGCTGGCCATCACGAGGGGTGGCATCCCGCCCGCTTCCACAGTGACCGTCAGCGTATGTCCGCCACGTCCTGGGCAGCCAGGCTTTCGTCTGTTTCACGGGAAGATATCGAGGGGGGAACATTCTTTTTTTTAAAAGGCTCTTCACAAGTGCTTTTTTTCAAATCGCTGCCCTACGCTAGGAGGTTTACGTGACCGAATTACTTTAACGACCTCTCGCTCTCTGCCAAAGCCATCATCTCCCACAGGTGCAGCTGTGGCTGACGTGCCAATAATCCTGGAGCATTAAGGCTCCTCTCCTGGACCGGGGGACAAGTGCGCTCAGAACACCGACCAAGGTCACGGCGCTCTCATCAGGAGAGGGACCAAGTTCTTAACCCCCGTGCAAAGGTGCCCCAGCCTTAAGAATGCTTGAAACAGGATTTATGGGGAAATGTTTAGATTTTTTTTTTCAATTGCCTATCTGCCAGCCTTAGACCAAAGCACAAACACAACGCAGCCTGAGCAGGGTGAAAGCATCCTCTGGGCTGGATTTATAATCAGCCCCCTCCCTCCAGCCAGGAGGCACTATTCTTGGACCAAATCCGTATACCATGACCCTCTCTTCCCTTACGAAGACTAGCTTTACAAAGACTTCAAATCTGCAGGGAGAAGGCTTCCGTATCTAGACATGCCTAATTTTTGTCAGGGGTCTGTACGAACTCCATTTGACACAACTTTGCCCCGGCTTAATCTGATCAGCTGCTGTAACAATAGCATGTGGGTAGCTTGGGCAACAGAAATTTTATTTTCTCACAGCTTTGGAAGCTGGAAGTCCCAGATCAAGGTACCATCAATGTTGTTTCTAGAAGTTTGTGGCGAAACCTCTTCCTAACTTGAAGACAGCTGCCTTGTTTCTTTCTCACTGTGCCCGCAAGGTCTTTCCTCTGTGCACATGTGAGAGAAATGAGATCTCTGGTGTCTCTTTTTCTAAGGACACCAACTTTATCAGATCAGAGCCCTACTCTTACGACCTCTTTTACCCTTAATTACCATCTTAAAGGTTTTATCTTCAAATGCAGTAACACTGGGAGTTAGGACTTTAACATCTGAATTTAGAGGGGACACAATTCACTCCATAATAACTCCTTTTTTAAAAAAAATGTTTGTTTATTTTTGAGAGAGACGGAGAGAGAGGTAGAGCGTGAGCAGAGAAGGGGCAGAGAGAGAGAGGGAGACACAGAATCCGAAGCAGACTCCAGGCTCCGAGCTGTCGAGTACAGAGCCCAATGTGTGGCTTGAACCCACGGACCTGACCATGAGATCATGACCTGAGCTGAAGTCTGAGCCTCCCAGGCGCCCCCTTAATAACTCTTCTTTGTGTGCGAATTTTAATTGCTAAGGAAGAGATAAGAAAGAAACAGGAATCAAACATTTTGAAACCAAAAAGTATCTATTTCAAGACAGAATACCCAAATAGGGTTAGATGTTGGTACACGAGAAGAATAAGCAAGACCTTCAGAGAAAATAACTAGTTCGAGAACAACAAGCTATACTTGAAACTCTACCTGAGAGAGTCTTCAAACAACAGCTCTACTGAATCGTAAGTAAATATGATAAAATACATGTATGTTTAAGCTGGACTTTGCTGGGAACACGGGTCTTAAATTTATCTGCCTAGATAGTTGGCACATCGAGACGCCTCCTATTGTAATGAGCTCATGTTGAACTGCCTGCTGCTTTCACACGTCGCTACTACGGTTGTTAACTTGGCAAAAGGAACCCTAGAGTTAAGTGTGGCAATCTGTACATGATTTTCCCAAAGTTACAAGCTCACGACCCCCTTCGGCGCTGGGATTCCATAGGTGACCAAAAAGCAAGGCCACAGTTGCTGATTGCAAAGAGAATTTCTTTAATTCCTTGACTGTTGGGCAAGACGGCCACGTACGTTCATGTGCAAATAAAGCATGATCCCTAAATCGTTCCCATGATCTTTGGAAGTTTCAAATGCTAAATCCTTTTTAATCACAATTAAAGTCTCCAGAAATTCAGCCTCATTTACCAATTGCAACAGAGTTCTAAGAGAGCAAAACAAGAGAATGTCAGAATTCAGCCATATATCAAATTTTAAAACCTTAATTTATCACCACTTGTGATGATATAAGACAGTGTCGTCATGCGTTTTGGAATTCAGTCACACTTTATGGTCAAATTAGGTCCTGAGACTTTGCACTTCAAATATATCAATTCCAACTCTTTGCCTTTAGTATGTCAAAAGGCACACACAGTCTAGAGGCTCTGAAAGACCAAGAAAAATATTCCAGGAATGAAGGACAATTTTAATTTAATTTTTAAAATTAAAAAATATATACAGAAAAGGGCAACAAATGTGAAAAAAAAAACAACCTAAAAGCATCTAAGTATCGATGACATTAGGTTGAAAGTAAACTTTGTATTCAAATTTCAACTTAAGAATTTCTCCCACCCTTTTGGTATGAATTTCCTTCATTGTTAAGAAAATGCACTTCACTCATAAATCTGAGAAATTCAGTTTAAATCAGCACTTTTCAAACATTAACTATGAGTGAATTCTTACTGCATTTTTAAAAGGCATGATCTGGAAAATGTCAGAGAAATGCATAATGTTCCTGTGCTTTAAACTGAACCAAGGAGGCAACACTATGCCCTCACCATATAACTTACGTATGAGATTAGACATAACTATTCAACAGCTGTTGGAAAAAAAATACCCTCAGAAATAGCTATTTTGGGGATCTTCATCCATTTCTAGCAGATCTGAAATTTTTTACTCTTTCTTTCTTCAAAAGAAAAGAAATTTATAGAGATCTACTGAAATACAGAGTACCTTTTATAAAAGATAGACAACAGAAGGTTCGGTCAATGTGGTTCAAAGCATAGTTTGCTGAAAAGGGTTAAAGGTTAAAGTGTAAAATACTAAGAGCTTGGGAAAGGGCAGGGGGCGGGGGGGGGGGGTAAGAATTTAAAAATAAAACTATAAAAACACCAGAGCAAAGAGCGTGTGCACACAGAATTAAAAATTCTAATAGGCAAAATAAAACAGGACTTCCTATAATGTTCATAAAAAATATAAACCAGCCCCAAACACTATTAACAAAGTTGACCTTTCAGGCGCTGCTTTTAGTTTACTGTAATCACGTGATCTTCTTGTCAAATGGCTCCTCCTACACATCCTGGTCTTGAACTAAAACACGCATGCGTCCAAATTTTGGTTAGATGATCACAAGAACCTTGTGGATTTCAGGCTGGAAATCCTGGATTTTGCAGGCTGGATTTCAAAGTTTCAAGGGGGCTGGGTCTCTATCCAAAATTCTAAGCCATCTCATCTTGAAAAAATATCTCCATCAAGGAAATAACAGTATTTTAAAACTGCATTTTAAATGCCACCCGCCTTCACGGATCTCATTTTGTCAGCATGAAATGCAAAAACCAGACCGACTGAAATCGGCTGTTCTGATGGACGTTCCTTTGGGGAAGGTGAGAAGAGCACCTCAGAGGCTGTGGGGCCATGTGACCTAAGCCTCAACTCCTTCAACGACGCCGCCGTCGGGGGTGCTGCATAGACTGGATGCAGGAGTGCATACGAGGGCCCCGACGGGGGATTGTGCAAAGAGCGGCTACTCAAACTTTTACTGAATTCCTCACTGTGTGTGTCTAGTCCAGAATTCGACCCATCATAAGGTGAAAACCTACTTCGTTTTTCCCCACCTTTGTCTACTCCTGTGCGGAAAGATCGATTTGCGTAGTCAAGTTCCATGAGATCTTTCCTTTGAGAATCAGTCTCTACCTGCTTTAGGTAGGTACTACATATAGGTGGAAAGGGAAGAAGTAGGAAAGAGGAGGAAAAAACAAAACAAAACAAATTCTAGATTTTGAAGAACAAATCTTACTTAACAGGATAGAAGATGTAAGAGGAGGAATAACATGAAATAAGAATGCATTTAAACATCTAATATAACCTATTTGGTCTACTGTCTCTGTATATCTGGAAAAACTACATGTTTATAGTAGAACGTTCAGAAATATATACATGTAAGAACATTAAAGTGGCCTGTTATACTATCCAAACTTAATCATTACGTTGTGTTGTACATAGTTTTAGGACTCTATTCATGAATATACAAAACTGGGATCATAGGGCCTGTACAGATTTGTTTCACGCATTTAGTGCTTAATGTTTGTGTGCGCTTTTTCTTCACAAGGTCTCAATTTTGCATAAATGCATATTACAGCTGAACAAAAATCTCTAATTACTCTATTACATTTGAACACTTATTTAATTAGCTTATGATTTTCACCCCATTACAGTTATGACCTCTAATTCTTATTAAAATTTTTTTTAATGTTTATTCATTTTTGACAGAGAGAGAGAGAGAGAGAGAGAGCATGAGCAGGGGAGGGGCAGAGAGAGAGGGAGACACAGAATCCAAAGCAGGCTCCAGGTTCTAAGCTGCCAGCACAGAGCCCGATGCGGGGCTCGAACTCACAGACTGAGAGATCATGACCTGAGCCGAAGTCGGACACTCAACCGACTGAGCCACCCAGGTGTCCCTGACCTCTAATTCTTTACACACTGTGTCCTAGCTCTATTTCCTTCTTATCTGTAACATCTATGGGTCAAGTGTATTCATCTTCTGGACAACTTGATATATATTCCCAACAAACTCCTCCAGAAAGATGTGTCCTTTGATTCTCTCTGTACAATTTTGCCAGAGACCTAAGTTTCCTTGCAACCCCACAAATACTATCTTTAAAAGAATCTCAGCTAATCTGGGGGTGAAAAGCACCTTAAATTGGTTTAATTTGTAATTCTTTTGATCAACCATGAGGTCGAATATCCTTTCATGTATTATTTCTCCGTGACAGTCCTCCTCTTTGCCAGTTTTTATTGGGTTGCCCTACCTACCAAATTGTAAGAACTTTTAAAACAGCAATCAAATAGCAAAAGTTTGATTATCTACTTGTGCATCTATTTTTTGTTTTCTTTTAGCTTTGTTAAGTAGTTCATAAAGTCTCTATGCGCAAACAGTTTTTAATTTCATGAGTCAAACCTTTATTTGCTTTTTTTCATGTCCTTCCTGCAAAGCTCCCTTCTCTTTGCAGTAATTAGAAGGTATTTCAGAACTATGTCAATGATGGAGAAAATGGTGTCATTAATCACGGAGGAATGTCTACAAGGCACCGTAAGACTGAGGCTGGGATATGAACCTGTCTCTCTTCTCTATGTGGGACAATGCTCTATGGGCAAGTCCATCATCCTTCTTTTCTCTTCCACATCCATGACTTTGATTTCTTGGTAGATACATTCAGAGGCTCCTTTGAATGATAACACCAATGATAATTACCCTGGACACACTGTGTTCCTAGGGTATGAAATTCCTAGAGTAGCAGAATGTCCAGCATAAAGAAGTAAAATTATCCAGAGGTGGGGGGGGAGGGACAAACTTAAAAATAAGTTTGCTAGAGAATCTATGACATAAAATATCAATCATTCCATCTTAAAAAAAAATCTTTTTATGAAACAACTGGTTCCTTAGTGGCATTTACAAAATTCAACTTTTTAAACCAACAGAAATATTAGGGTATGGTTGAACTTTTGCCCAAATCATTTAGCCAATTGCCTTACCAATACTTTTAAAGAATGATTTCTTCACATGACTTGTGTGTGTGGCATTCTTTTTCCACACATGTGTTACTTTCTTACGCATCATTGATTGTTTCCAAGGCTATCTGCTTTTTTTAAATCTATCTGCTTTGGATTCTTTCATTAGTGCTGTGACATTTTAGCCTAAATTATTTTGAATTTTTGGTAGGCAGAGCAAGCATCCCTCATTTGTCTTCTTTGAACCCTTTTCTTAGTTCCTGAAAGTCACAGGGATGCTCTCTTAAGAGACGATCACTGTCTGGAAGAGGAGAGTATTGGCCTCACCAGGTCACAACTTGCACCCACGAGGGAGAGGAGAGCTGCCCGGTCCCTTGCAGGGACCATGACTGTCGATTTTACTCAGGTCCACTGGAATGCTTTACTGAAGAAAGCAAAAGACCAGTCCATCATCAGCATTTTAAGAACTCTATTTCGGGGCGCCTGGGTGGCACAGTCGGTTAAGGATCTGACTTCAGCCAGGTCACGATCTCTCGGTCCGGGGGTTCGAGCCCCGCGTCGGGCTCTGGGCTGATGATGGCTCAGAGCCTGGAGCCTGTTTCTGATTCTGTGTCTCCCTCTCTCTCTGCCCCTCCCCCGTTCATGCTCTGTCTCTCTCTGTCCCAAAAATAAATAAACGTTGAAAAAAAAAAATTAAAAAAAAAAAAAAGAACTCTATTTCAACCCTCTAGTTTGGGCAAATTCCTCCCAGACACTAAGTATCAGGTGTCAGGTTTTTTTGTTTTTGTTTTTGTTTTTGGTGGGGGTGGGGCGATTGGGGAAGGGGTCTTCGTAAGAATTTTGTTACTAAGTTGAGAGAAGTGAGGGAGGCCTTGCTCACCAGGCAGGTGGCATTTTGTCCCCAACTCCTCTTAAGTCTGTGATGTTTACGGGAACACAGTCACTCGAGGAAGTCGCATCTTACAATTTGCCTTTTCATCATGCTGAGGATAAGCATGCCTTAACTTGGAAAGGGCTTCAAAGACGGTCATAGCATTAACCAGGACTTGTCAGTCACCCACCAGGTGACTGCTCAAGAATCTTTGTGAAGATGCTTTCTACTAAGAAAAATATACAATGACTTCCCCTTTAGTGGCATTTTGGGAGCGCCTGGGTGGCTCAGTCGGTGATGCATCCGACTTCAGCTCAGGTCATGATCTCACAGTTTGTGGGTTCGAGCCCCATGTTGGGCTCTGTGCTGACAGCTCAGAGCTTGGAGCCTGCTTCAGATTCTGTCTCTCTCTCTCTCTCTCTCTCTCTCTGCCCTTCCATTGTTCACACTCTGCCTCTCTCACTCAAAAATAAATAAACATTAAAAAAAATTCAATGGCATTTTGGGTTATTGGTCTTCAGATAAAAATACAAAATCTCCATGAATATAAAAAAAAAAAACATTTGGGTGGGAAGAGAATTAGGTGTGGGGAAAATGGCACCCTCTGAATGAAAATGTTAACAAAACCTCAATCCAGATTCTTTGTCAAATTACACTTGCCCCCTGCAATAGGTGTGAAATGTATGAGGTACTTAATTTTCATTGTCTAAAATTAATGACATTAAAATAAAAGGGGTCTTTAAACTCTGCCCATGGTATAATTTGTGTCTGAATCTTTTGGGATGGAAGGGTTTTACCACAGATAATCAGAACTCATGCTTCATGATTGATTAGTCTAAGAAGTTAAAGTGAAAATTATTAACAATATAATCATGCTTTAAATATACATTTTTATATGCCTGTTTACTAATTCACTTGGCTTTTGTTGTAGGAACAAGATCTTGTCTTTGGAGTTAGATCTTGGTTTTCTTGCATATACAATACTTGCAATGCTTTGTTTTGGAGTTTTTATTCCATTAACAAGGATTGAGAAATTAAAGTCACTTGCAAAATAGTCTGAAGAAAACAATTTCTTCTGCTACATTTCATAGTAGCCAAACATTGGTAGCTGACTTGCTCAGATTAAATTGGACAACCTTTTTTAACTGACTCTCCTTGACCGAGCCTTTCCAAAGCATTCAGTTTTCTTAGACTTTGTCTTAATTTTCCACGTATCATGGTTACTTTCAGAAGAAAACACTGAGTAAACGTGTGTCCGTTCATTTCCTCTAGTAATTTACAATGCTGAGATAACCAAGTTTGGATCATATAATTGCCTAAGCTTGAAAAAAGCAATTCTTTGGGTCACCAACATAGACATAAGTGTTATTAAAAGGCTTCAAACTATGAACTACGATGTTTCAGAAAGTCATCTTTTCACTTTTCAGGGAGACTATCCCTGAGTACTAAGAACAAACAAAAACATCCAGCCAGATGTTTGCAATTCCTTAATCCTTTTTCCATTTCCTGACCCTCCTCTTCCCACCTCAACCCCTAAGGGGCGGCTCTAAGCTCATCCCTAGGAAACTTCAAAATAATGTCTCTGGTTAAACACAGAATGATGTCTATGAGAAGCTTATGCTATTCGGGATAAAAAATAATAATAAAGGAACAGGAATGTGGCCTCCGATCTCTTTGAACCAGAAGTGGCCTTTCAGGCTTCAAGGCCATTTACAGTTTCCAAACAGAAGTTTAATAAGTTGTAGGTAACCGAGTGAACTCAAAACATTATTGCAGGCAGCCTTCCGTGTATTTTTCTGCACACAATGTTGTGAACAATAGTCCTATTTGAAAGGAAGGACCGCTGCAGAAGTGAGCTCAAGTTTCGTTTTTCTCTCTTACTTGTCTTTGTGGATTTTAACCTTTCAGGACAACTCCTGAGACAGCTTCCCTCACCGTGCCCATCTGCTATTTGCTTCAAGCAGGCTTACGGGGTGAACTTGTAATGTTTCTCTAGCCATTAGTTCCTTTTTGCGTGCGCCCCTTAGACTAAAATGTGCAAAGGTTAATTTATCTCTTCCATTTAAAAATACTTCGTGCCGTCTGCCAGTTTTTTCTTTATCACCAAAGGAGCCTGATTAGGTTGCTGCCCTTAAGTTTACTGCAAATAAAGTATAGTTTCAGGACTTCAGACAGCACCTTTTCCGTCTTGGGGCCCGTCTTGTGTCCCGTCAAGCCTTTCGTGGGCAGCCTGTGGAATTAGCCTCCCTTCCAACAACAAAATAGCTTTCAAACCCCCATGGCCTCGTGAGATTCTGCACCACATACTTCTGTTTATATTAGACCAGCCATTTCCATGTAATTTCATATTCTCTGCGATGTTTTTTCCATAGCCAAGTAAACCCAACAAGTGAACTTTCGAGATAATATCTTAAAAAAAAAAAAAAAAAAAAACTCTCAGCTGCCCCAGTCTAAAGGAATGGGTTTCATTTAAATGTTTCCTGTTTTCAATACATTTGCCTCCTGGAACCATTGTGTGCAACACAAAGTCCAATTCAATTAGAAACTAAGTTGTTACGACTGAATTTCAGCTCATGCCCCAGAAAGTGCCAGAGAGTTGAACTACACCAGAGAAATGAGGAAGGGTACCGTGTCTTACACTGATGTACGGGGTCTCGTCACTGGACTGATGAGTTCGTTGTAGGTCCTGGTCAAGAGCCAGAGGTCTGACAAAGAACTTCACGATCTTTCTTATCATTGGCAGCTTTAAATAAATTGAAATATTGGTCATCAGTAGCCGTCTATTTCTATCCTGGAAATATTTATACTCCAACAAGTCATCTACCAAGTTGAAGAAAACACCAGAACGTCACGCTGCTTAGGATGAGAACATTTCCAAAATGAACACAACTTCAACAGAAGCATCTGGCACCGATTTGTATGCACAGTCAACGCATGGTGTCAATGATGATCTCAGCTCCTTGTTTAATAAAGAATGATGCTGTCTGATATTAATATCTCCAATCTCTTCACTTGCTTTGTAATTGCCTGCAGTTGCCTCTATTTTCAGCATTTCTCGACCCACTTGTTGCAAGCTTTGTTTCCTGAAACCAGCCTATAGGTTTTCCCTTCTAATGTGAGGGTTTTGATTTGCTGACATCTCATTTAATGTCCTGTATAATTACTTTTATTTTTCCACCTTGCTCTATGTTTAATTTTATACTGTCATTTCCTGTCTTAGTTTTGTGGGAACCATCCACAGAATCCATGTCAACCGTTCACTCCATTTGCTGTCAGCGTCGTTTTCCCTGCTGTCCCCTAGAGAAGCACACTTTTATATGAAGGCAGGTAAAAACTGCTTTCTTTAATTAAGACACATAACCCCCTGCCTTTACCAACCAGATGACACCTTTCAAAGAACTTTCTCTCTAACCTCTTCGCATTTCCCCGCTGTGCCCCACGACTATGGTTCGCTTCCTTTCTTACCCACATTTGCGGACCTCACCTGACAGCATGGTGGGTGACATCAGGGCTCATCAATATACACTTCTCCTTTATTTCCTGTATTTCACTTCCCAGCTCCCCTGCACTCAGCTGAGGTCATGGAACATGTTTGGGCCAAGGAAATGTATGTAGAAGTCACGGGAATCATTTCTAAGCTGAGTAAGCAAAAAGCTTTGTGCGCTTTTTATAGCCTCTCTCTACCGCTCCCAGAACACGGAAAAGCGTTTGTCTTACGATGGCAGAACCACAAAACTTAAGTGGCTTTGAAATTTGAGAGGCCTCACAAGGTCAGCCATCTGGCAGAGTCACCCAAGGTGAAGACGACTAGAATCGTCAAGCGAGGACTAGGTTTTTATTGTACAAAAACCACAGAAATTTGGGGGCTGTTACCCAAATACACCATGTTCTATGCTTCCCTCTCAGGAGTCCTTCTTTGACACTTGTTTATTCTCCTGAAAACGCATGCCACAATGCTTCTGTTCCCTTTCTTCTTTATTTTCCCGTCTCTCGAACTCTGTAGAGCACTTTATTTGGTTATCGGTTAATGTATTTTCTCAATTATTTTTCTCATGGGAGAGATGAATGGTCTACATTCTAAACTCAACTTTCTATTTTACTGAGGTATGGGCTGTCGTGGCTTGATCTAGAACTTTAGAGTTGCAGTCCTCTCTTCTCTTTAGGGGGTAGATCCCATCCCTGTTAATGCTCTAGATTCTTGCGGAGATAAGTCCCCGGCCGGTATGAGGTTTCCACTTTGTAGTAATAAATAAGTTTAACACTGTGGCTTGTTTGGTTTTCACTTGGTATCTGGTGTTCAAGCCTTTTATGCCGAATAGATGTGCATGTTTTCTTACCCAGCCTTAATTGAGCTCTTGGAAATTTCAGATTCAAGTCTCCTTCAACTCTAGAGGTTTTCCTTCTATAGTACTTGTTGCAGGCAATCTTGAAGATGCCCCCCAACGGTCCCCGCCTCCTGGTGTTCACACTCTTGTGAAGACCCCTCAAAGAGTGTGCCAAGGCTGGCCTGATGCAGCATACGGGACACATGATGGCACGTCAGCTCAGATAAATGTGTAAGACTTTGGCTTCTCCATGGAGCACTTACCCTCCCTTTCATTCTCTCCAGGCCACGAATACACTCTGAAGTGGATGCTTCAGCAACAGTCAAGTTCAGACAACACAGCCTTGGCACATGGTTTGACTGTAATCTCTTGAGAGACTGAGTCAGAACACCTCCCTGCTGAGCTTCCCCTGGGTTCCTGCCCCATAGAAACTATGAGATAAAATTAATACAAGTCACTTAGTTGGGAGATAATTAGTTACACAGCAGTGGACATGTAACACAATACTATTTATTTGATCTTCAAGCATCTTATATTTTCTTCTTCAGGACTCTCCTTAGTAACACATTTGGCTTCTTAAATCTATCATCCCAAATGTGCTGCTTTTCTCCATCATGATTTTTCAACCTTTTTTCAATTCTTCAATTTAGTTTGCTCCTGGGTTTTAAAAGACATTCGCACTTGACCTTCCACTCGAATAACTTAAGCTTCAAAGGTGACTGTGTTCTCTCTTGCAATTTTTTTCTACTGAGTTGTTTAATTGGGAAATCATATTCTTGTTATGGATCAGTATCGGCAGGTAGGGAGTTGTCTGTGCAGAAACACCTGGAACAATTCTACCTTCCCAAGGCTCAAGACAAGGCAGATTCAGCTCCTTTTTTTTTTTTTTTTTCAGCTTTTAGGAGTCAGATGAGCAGTGCAGGACTAATACAGACTTTCCCCACAGTCTTTCCCCTATATTTATATAAATATATATATATAAATATATATATACATATATTTTACTAATGACCCTTCAGTCGTCAAAACAGAAAAGTCATAATATACACAAAATGTTGCTCGGTAAAAGGCACTGGCCTATTGGTGTCAGTCACATAGTCACTACATAAAGAGCAGACCAACTCCTGCTATAAGTGGCTCTGAAGTAAAGAGAAGAGAAGCCGAATTTTGTTGGCTTTTCAAAGCCTAAAGCGTATAGGGCGAATCAGTTCTTGCATTTCAAGTGATACGGAAACATACTCAAGCCAGAGTCTTTTCATCTCAGTCAAGTTCTTGCAGCATTTTTTTTTTTTAAGTCAAGGACCTCCTACATCTTGGCATTACACACGGCACCTCACACAATTTTTAAACCTTTTCCCCAAATCCTCATAGTGTAGTTATAATTGTTCCCATGTATGGGTTTAGAGAATAAGAAGCTACCGGTCGAAACACATTGTTCTGCTGATTATTTGTCCGTTCCACATCTTAGATTTCTCATCAGTTAGACACAGATACCAACTGTGCCTGCCTCTGGGAATGTTGCAAAAATTCAAAGTAGAGGCCAAGGAAGTCAAAGGTGCCCTTGGTGATAGAGAGAACACTGTGACATGTGCAAAATATTTTAAGACCTAGGGTTTTATGTCCCGGTAACAAGTCAAATGTCCTTTGAAACATCCTCCTTCAAAAGCTGAAGAGAAATAAGGGTTTCTAATAGCTCGGGAATATTGACTACACTGATCCATTCACATACATATGTTATTTATTTATTTATTTATTTAATGTTTATTTTTGAGAGAGCGAGAGAGAGAGCGAGCATGGGAGAGGGGCAGAGAGAGAGAGAGAGGCAGACACAGCATCCGAAGCAGGCTCCGAGCTGTCGGCACAGAGCCGGACGTGGGGCTCGAACTCGGGAACAGAAAGATCATGACCTGAGCCAAAGTCAGATGCTTAACCGACTGAGCCCCCAAGCTCCCCCCCATCCCCCCCGACACACACACATATTTTAGCTGCTCGCAGTCCAAAAGCACTCTAAGTGTAATGAAGTAGTATTTTGCTCATAAAAAAGTCTTTTTTTCCCCCAATCACTTAACATCTCGTTCAAGAATCTGTCAGACCCCGCACGATTAAGTGAGAGGGCTCCTCCTCTGTCCACGCCATTAGACATCAGGGAGAACAATGTTCAGTTGCAGCTGCACAGAGTCTTGACCCGAAAGCACACAGATGTCACGTAATTCTGTGTATGAGGATACTCACGTCAACAAAAGCAGATCCCCAACATGTCTGGAGATACCGTACAAGGTAGCCGGCACACCCCCTGTGCGAGCAGCCCCGGCTGAGATAACGGTGGCCAGACCCCTCGCAGCACCCCTGTCATCCTCAACCGGACAGAAACAACAGTACTGACGATGGTGAAAAGTTTCACAATGACCTCCAGGCACAGATCTCGTCCATACCTATTTCCCCGTGAGAGTGGAGCCCTAGCTTTACAAGGGGGACAAGGTGACCGATCGGTCCCTGGGGGAAAGCTGCGAGACTTCCACACTGAGCACGCACATATCAAAGGCAGCGGCAGGGGGAGCGGGGGAATGAAAGGACATGGGTGACATTAACATGTCACCGTGGAGGCGCTGGAGTGTAAGCAAGCCCACGCTGCCGCGTCCAAAGTCATGGGCAAACTGCACATTAGTCACCCCAGGGCTGACAGTCCAAAAATACACCCAGAAAAACTGGATGCTAACTTCCTCTGGGAGGAAAAGTTTCATCTAAACGCTCAGAGAGTAAATCCTTGCGTTTGGAAAATTCTGGGGTTTACCACCATCCTCATTTCCCACCCTGCACTTTTTTTCTTCAATTCCAATAGTATGAGGAAATTCTAGGATCCTCATTTTTTACTCATCATTTTCAAACGGCTGTACGCTTTCTTCAAATGGTTCTAATTTGAGTCCATAAAAGGAGAATTCCTTCAAATTTGCAATGAAGGACATTTCAAGTACACAATTATCTCTTCATGACAAAATTCCCTCTTCTCTCCACGGTAAACTTTCCATGTACTTCCCGCAGACAAACTGGGAAATAACTAACTATGCTGGCTGAACCTTCTTTTACACGCCGGTTCAAAAACATGAAGCTCATTTCACTAACCATTAAAAAAAAAAGATTCTCAAGAATATATGATGGGGGGGAAATTCTTCCAGGCATCTTGGGGAGTTATTTAGGTCTTCCAAAAAGTCCAGCTTGTAGAAAATTATTAAGGCCAAAAAAAAAGACTTATGTATTTTTTTAAGGATTTCTTTTTCCTCAGTGGCTTTTCAAATCTTATGTGAGGCAGTCCCTTTATGAATGCTTAGCCCTCAAACATTCATGATGGCACTAAGCTTTTCCATAGCTATTTGGTTCACAAGGAGAGTGGTTAGAGACTTTGTGTGTGTTGAGGGGAGTGGGGAGGATATCTGTGCATGTCTGTCCTTAGCTACGTGTGGTGGGGATGTCTAACATTGCATTTTTACTATAAACTGCCTACTGAGTATCGGCTACTTCTTGTATTGTTCTGTGCGCTTTGCATGTAGATATTAACTTAATTGCCACAACATCCTAAGAGGCAGGTAATGTCCTGTCCAGTTTAGACACGAGGAGGCTGAGCACAGATGGTTGAACCAATTTCCCTCAGCTGTAGAGCTAATACATGGTATCACGGGGTGTAACCAAGGGCACCTGGCTCTCAAGTTCACTCTTAACTACCCAGCTGCGGAGTGAAAAGCACGTACACTATATATATATATATACCTATTTTTTACTCCTTAGCTGTTTGCACATTACTTTGATTCCTAGATTTATCATATAAATGAGGATGCGCGCTCGCTGGCTGTGAACGCTGAATCCGCGGGGTTCCCCTGCCCTTTACTCCAAAGACAGAAGAGGTACCTTCAGGAGGAACCTGGAACGTAGACACAAGCAAGTAAAACCGAGAAGAACCCAAAGCCCCACGCTCAGCACACACGGCGAACACTTCACCACGAGATTCCAAACCACCGCCCTCAGGCACGTCAAGCCCTCGCAGGGCCCCAGACACCATGGAACAGGGAACATCGATCCCCTCCCACGGTGGGTATTCCTGAACCACAGAATCTAGGAGGGAAGGATTTGCTTTTTAAACAAATCCCACGGTGCTTTGTTCATGCAGCAACGGTGTGAAATAGAATTGGGTGCCTAGAAATGAAGGTCTGCCCAAACAGGCAGGATGTGTTTTCAAGATGAAGGGTCAGGTGGAAGCCTGAAAGGCCTGTGGTGAGCTGAAATGCTGCCCCCGCCCCCCAAGACACCCTCACGTCCTCATTCCTGGGGCCTGTATCGCCTTATGGAAAGTTCTCTGCAGGTATGATTAAGTTATGGGTCTTGTGATGAGGAGACTTAACCTGGCTTATCCAGAGGGGCCGTAAATGCCAGCACAGGTGTCCCCATCAGAGAGGAGGGGTTCTGACACAGAGAAAAGCAGGCAGTGAAGACAGAGGCAGGAAACAGAGCGACACAGCCACAAGCCACGGCAGCTGGAAGAGACAAGCGAGGATTCTCCTCCAGAACTTTCAGGGGAAACACAGCCCCGCCCACACCTTGATTCTGCCCAGTAACACTGATTGCAGACTGGTCCTCCAGAACAGAGACAATCAATGTCTGTTGCTTTAAACCACCCAGCCTATGGTCATTGGTCAGAGCAGCCACAGGAAGGGAATGCTGCCCTTAAAAGCTAGTTACAGGGGCACCTGAGGGGCTCAGTTGGTGAAGCATCTGACTTTGGCTCAGGTCATGATCGCAGGGTTCGAGGATTTGAGCCCCGCATCAGGCTCTGTGCTGACGGCTGGGAGCCTGGAGCCTGCTTCAGATTCTGTATTTCCCTCTCTCTGCCCCTCCCCTACTTGTGCTCTGTCTTTCCCTCTCTCAAAAACGAATCAACATTAAAAAAATGTTTTTTAATAAAAAAAGAAGGTAGTTGGGAAAAGTTTGAGATTTTGGAGGTGGTTGTCGCAAACCAGAGGAAAGGAAACTCATAGGCAGCAATAGGGAGTTTAGCCACAGTCACCCATGGTCACATAGAGAATGAGAAATACACCAATGAACTCAGCTGGGTAAGGAGGCTTCAGGACAAGAGCCGAGGTCCATGTGGCTTCTCCTCGCTCCTATGGTACAATCTGAGAGCAGAGAGATTAAAAGCAGGTGTCGAGGTGTTAGGAAAGTATTTCCAGGCAGGAAAGCTTCTCAAATAAGAAAGGATCTTTGGTTCAAATATCAAAACCAGAGGCTAGCAGAAAAATATTGTCTCAGAGTAAAGATAAAACTTTCAGATAATTGTGAAAACCATCATGAGACCCTAAGATCTACACCCATGACACGTAGAAACGTTCAGACAAAAACCTTTCTGATGGTCTTCAGGGTGTGCCTCTGTTAAAAAACACAATCAGGGTTTCTAAAATTCTTAAGGACATTATTCCACAGAAGTCGCACGAGAGGCCCCAAGTAGAAATGGGCTTATCTCTAAGATTTGTTAATATATGGATTTTATCTAAATGGCTAGGTTCATAAATGGACAAATAACAAAGTTCTTAAACTGTTGACACTGAAAGGGACAGACAGGATGAAATGGAAAAAAAAAAATCACTGAATCCCTGAACTGACAAGATACAAGATAAAAACAAAAATAAACAAAACTCTGCTTAGCTATCACTACAGGCTACGGCTTATGAAAAAGTAGGACTCGGAGACTGAACAAAGAGCTCAGGATACATCCAAATGCCAAAGGAACATGTCTCAGGTTGTAGGTCTACGCCTCGTTCCCGGAGCTGGTAACACGTTCCCTGCCAGATTTCAGAACTGCTATGGGACAGCGAGCGTACAGTTGAACGCTGAGAGTCTGCCATGATTATCCTCATCTGCTTACCCGTTGAACATTTGCAGCTTTGGGGACACATAACCTGTCTCTTCTGTTCACAGACCAGATGGAGAGAAACCATACCGGAGAAACTGCATCCGTGGTGTCTCGTTTACACAATGCCCCAGTTTGGAGGACAAGATTCTGGGCCCTGAGCCTGAGATGGAAACTGAAATAGGAAGAGATGTTTTGGGATCTTGACAGACAGTGACTATTTTGCATGCCATGGGATGTGAATCACTGTGGCCCAGAGCATGAATCGTGGCATGCTAGATTTCCCAAAGATGGCCACCAAGCAGATCCTGTCCAAAATGCTGTCGTGAATTGTGCTTTGCTCACTCCCATCAAGAAGCACAGTCTACTGCCCTTGCCCGTCCTTAAATCTTGTGGGTTTCTGGTCGCTTGCAGCAATGGAGCACAGGGCAGGGCCACTAGAGGACTTTCAGAGTGAAGCACGTGCCATGCTTCTCTTATGGTCCCGGTCATTTGAGACACTCACTCTGGGCACCGTCTCCTGCTACGGTCTGTCACAGAACCTAGCCATGATCTCCTGGTGTATCACAACCCACACCAGGAGAGCATGAGTAGCTGCACCAGTCAACAGTCCCATCTGAGTCCAGCCTTTGAGTCATACGAACCCAGACACCAGACATGTGAGTTAAGTAGCCTCCGGATGAGTCCAGCCCTCAGATATTTGAAACTCCCTCAGGCCCTTATGCAGCAGGCACAAGCCGTCCCTGCCATGCCCTGTCTGAACTCCTGACCCAAAGAATCAGTGAATGTAATACAATTATTGTTGCTTTACAGTGATAGATATGGGTAGTTTCATAATGATAGATTATAAAAGTACACAAGTAAAGACTCGATTAATGAATAATGCAGAGGTGGACTGTGAATGCTTTTGTTTACATGAAGAAGTTAGGCGTTTGGAGGAATATAAATCTCCTGCAAAGGCATGCGACCAGTTCGTGCTATGTGCATTACACACAGTTCATGAGTAATAACGGCAAAACCAAATATGTGCCCAATAGCAGCATGGAGAAAGCATGCCCATCAACATACTTTTGTGTTAGATAGCTGCCTGACAAAATGTAAGCAAGTAGTTTGTTTTCAAGTCCGCCTGATTTGCCAAAATACCAATAATGTTTTAAACATGGGGTTGGAGGCAGGGAGGAGGGAGAGTGGAAAGGAATTTTAAATAATCAAAGAAACGTCCAGCCCAAACCATGTTAATAAAAACAAGACTTTACAGCAAAGTTGCCAGATATTCCAATGGATTCAAAACATTTTTATTTCTTACCAGTACACAAGATCCTTTTCCCGTGATAACTTGTCTCTTCACAAGCACACACGCACATGGTGAATAGGCAACACTCTGCTACTAGGTAGGTCTTTACATTTCTTACTGAAAACAAGGCTCACGATTTGTGCACATACGAAATAGTAGGCTTTAGACCAGACTCCATTCTTTTTTAAGCAAAACTAAAAGGTGAACAAAATGTATTCATTATTCTGATTTGGTGCAAGTCACCCTGGTCAGATAAAGGAGAACAATACAAGGTGAGTGAATCTCCTCACGCTGAAAAATATTTAATGGAATTATCCAACCAGGTAGACAAGTTCATGATTAAGAATTGTGTCAAGGGCAATATGGCACACGTAACTAAGTGCAGTGTGAAGTTGAGCATTCACTCAACATATTCATTCTCTATTGCCACAGAAACAGCAGCTTAGAACAACACCCATTCATCAACTTCCATTCCTATGGGTTACAAGCTGAGTACATCAGTGCCTCTAGAGGCCACTCCTGGGTCCTTGCCTCAGGGACTCTCCATCCCAAAGGCAGTTAACTTTCCTCACATAGAATCCGTCTCATGCTTAGCGTTTCCTCAAAAAGAATCCCTTTGATGATTAGGGTTACTCGCCTGCAACCATCTGAAGAGATTTAATGAGGCTCAGATGATAGGTTACACCCACCCTGATAATTTCCCTATTTTAAGGGGAAATGATCAGCAATCTTAGCATCTACAAAATCTCTTTTGCCATATACGGTAACATGATCAAGGGAGGAACACCAATGGTAGAAGGTCATTGGAGCCATTTTAGAATTTTGCCTCCTATACCTAGTAACATCTCGCCAATGGAACCACATTGTTAAGATGACAAGAAAATAAAAATAAAAAATCCACTAATTTGCCTCCATCCCTCCCTATTTCGATGGCTAATTTCAACTATAAGGAACTGTGGCCTTCAATGGGGTCTAAGTTTCAGAGTCACACGTGAATTTTAGAGTTCCATTTCTGCCCCTGACCAACTCTGTGATGACAGACCTATCCATTCATCTCACAGAACCACAAGTTCTACATTTGGAAAGGAAAAGAAGGAAATAATACACATTCCATAGGGTTTTTATGAAAATTAAATGAGCTAATAAATGTAAAAAAATATTTAGTTCTATGTTTTCTACATAGCGGGCACTGAAAAGAAATCCCTATGCTCAATCTAGCCTTCTCCCATGAAATTTCAGGTGGGCTATTAGTACAGTATTTATTATAACCCCTATGACCTCAGGCGCTTGGCATCTTTTAAAGTACCCACATGGGTCAAACTTTTTGCAACACTCAAATTAAGACAGAGCGATAAGCCACCAGCAGATGAGTACTGAAAATTACTTCTGGGTATACCAATATTCATGGAGTTGGGCTACACCAGTCAATATCAATGTATATTTAGTGGGAGAACTTGATACACATAAGAAAAAAAGAATAAACTTCCAGCAAATTTGATTTCAAGTGTAATGCCAATAAGCTCTGCAAAAGTTCTGTTAATTTTATAGCAATTCTATTTATGTAATGTTTAGTTTTGAGAGAGAGAGACAGACAGAGACAGAGCACAAGCAGGGGTGGGGCAAAGAGAGAGGGAGACATAGAATCTGAAGCAGGGTCCAGGCTCTGAGCTGTCAGCACAGAGCCCAACACAGGGCTGAACTCATGAGCCGTGAGATCATGAGCCGAAGTCAGACACTCAACTGACTGAGCCACCCAGGTGCCCCATTGTAGCAATCCTATCCTATTTTTAAGGAAAGTACCCCCTGGTATTCAGCCTATCTCTTTGTCTATTAACATATAAATTTACTTAACAGTTGTGTTTGTCATGGTTCAGAAAACTCCAATGATTTAAAATAAATATACTCGTGCCCATTCTGGGGATGAAATGTGAGGGTAATTCAAATAGCTCCTCCAGGATTGTTAAAAAGTTAATGGCAGGATTAGGAAAATTCCAGAGTGATCATCTCCCAGAGCAGAGCAAGCCCCAAGTCCTACACCAAGCCGTGGACCATGACGTTACCTTCACTATCACCCCTGCATCCTCCAAATATTCATATTCATACAGCTTGGTGAAATGAGCATAAACCATTTGCAAATCGTGAGTTAGCCCAGATCATGGTTTCATTTGCTAAGAGCTGAGCACTGCTTGCCGATTCCAAGTACCTACAGTCTGGGTTCAGAAAGATTGTATTCTCAAGTTTTTTTTATTCCTGTTCTTCCGTACAGAGCATCCTAGAAAAATCACTCACTTTATAATCAGTCGTTGGTAATAACTGAGCAATGGATGTGGAAAGTCAGAGACTTGAAGGAAAACAGATGTTTCCAGGACTTTTTTTCTCTCTCTGATACCAGGAAAAGAAAAAAACAAAACAAAACAATTAAAAAAAAAAAAAAAAACAGAAAAAGTTGCCTTGAGTGCATTTTCTTCTAAAAAACAAACAAACAAACAAAAAAAAAACACAAGTGAAAAAAGCTGCATTTCTCCCATAAATGAATTCAAAAGCACCAAGTATCAAAACTACCACCAGAATAATTAGACTATACCAGATCAGAAAGTTGGCATTTTTATCGACTCATCTGCAACTATTCCAGAAATTTGGAAGCACAGAGCTGGTTTCTATCATTGGAGTTTGGAAAGTGGAAAAAAAAAATTTTTTTTAAGCTAAAAGGACTTTGGAAATACATTACTGAGGAGAACTCTTAAGATTTTTTTCCACAATTAAAGTTTTAAGAATTCTTGGAGACTAACTTTTGGAAATGTGGGTGAATTCAAAAATTAGAATTATAATTTTTTTAATGAAGAAATGGCCATTTAAAGATCGATGAATCATACTCATTAAGTTTTAAATGATCTGACAAGAGATAATGGAAATTGTTTTCCTGTTTGTGTATCTTGTCCAATTCCTCTTTGATGCTTTGCTGGTTTCTTTTAATTGACCAATGTATTTCCGGCAAAAGAACTCAAGCTATGTAACATTCCCCTTGGACTGAGAGCTGTATTTCGACTGCCAAATCCCTAATACACCAAACCACAAAAGTATTTTGTCAATTAGAAAGTTAATATGGACGTTCTACCAGTTCCTAAAACTAGTTTATATGACTAAGACTTTATTTAAGGAAGACCAAATATTGAAAAACTAACTGGTTAGTAAAGGGTAGTTTTTTACAGAGCCTGCAGAGGAACATGTAGGCTTTTCATTCAGGAAGAAGAGAATATACCTGGATGTTATCTGTTTTATTACTTTTCTTCTTTTCCCTCGGTAAAGCTGGCCTGATTCTCAAATTAGTTTGTGCTCATGATCAAGTACCTTTTATTCCTAGAAGAATAACTGAACATTACTGTATCGGGTCTTCTCATTCCCACTGGCCATGATTTCAAATTAAGCAAGTACAGTACAGTGATATTCCGAAAACACTGCTGGGACTGTATTACCTGCCCAAGCATTTACGGTGTTGCCTTCCAGAACACAAGCAGAATACTCCCTCCCCACCTTGCTTTCAAAGCATTCTACCAAAATCCCAGTAGGGGTTTTCCATTACTGTACAGACCTTGCTCAGTCTGGACTGGACCCTCCACACGTCCCCAAAAGCCAATACCCCTTCACTTTTCCCAACACTGTACTTTCCTGGTGTCAGTCACCTTTGGGGACAGCACGTCCCAATTCTTGCTTACCTTATTGATATCTTATCTCTACTAATCATGTCATACTTTCCCCAAAAACTATTTTCAGAGCAAACCAGGTTATAAGGAATGTAACTCCATCATCAAACATTTAGAAAACAGAAATGAATTTTAAACTTGCACTAATTGTATCACCAAAAAATACTCTTACTTAACATTTTGATGTGATATTCTTCAAAAATTTTGTTATGGAATATCCTTTTTGATTTTTTTAATGTTTTATTATTTATTCTTTGAGAGAAAGACAGAGTGTGAGCAGGGGAGGGGCAGAGAGAGAGAGGGAGACACAGAGTCCGAAGCAGGCTCCAGGCTCAGAGCTGTCAGCACAGAGCCCGACGCGGGGCTCGAACCCATGTGAGATCATGACCTGAGCCGAGGTCGAATGCTTAGCCAGCTGAGCCACCCAGGAACCCCTGGAATATACTTTAAAAATGGTATCCTACTGCTCATAATACTGCCTGAGCTCTATTTTTATTAGCGACTGCATTAGAGACATCCTAAGACGTATCCTGTCACACCTTGCCCCTCCAGTCTTCTGAGGCTGTGTCATCTCAGCACCCCACAGAGTTGTACCAACACAGAGTGTGAGACACAAACACATAGAGAGCTACACAATGACTAATATGTTGCAGCTTTTGCCATTTATGATGATTGGAGTAAAAATAAATTCACTGATGTGTCGTGAACTTTCAGTTAAATTTTATGTAACGCTTTGTCTCAAAGAAAAACAAGTAAGTTTGTCTTATAAATGTATTTACTAGATTTATATGATAGAAATATAAATACACAAGCATCTATTAAAATAAGTTGCATCAGAAAAGATTCTAAAAAGGAAGATGGTTCTAGAAAGATAAGGTTCTCTAAAATTCTGATAATCTCTTTAAAGTGACCCTATAAGCAAAAAAAAAAAGAAAAAGGTGGGAGCAAGACATCAAGCCACAGTTTTGACTACATGGAAACATCCTTGAACATCAACTAGCGTGTCTCAAACTTGAGTAACGAATGATGTCAAGTGTGTGGGAATCTCTTTTGGATATGAAGCTCCATCTGTGGATTCATGCTGTGATTCAGTGTAAGAAACTGACTTTTTTTTTTAATTTTAGGGACAAAGAGAGTGTGCACAAGCTGGGGAGAGGGGCGGAGAGAGAGAAAGAGAGAATCTTAAACAGGCTCCATACTACTAAGCACAGGGCCTGACACTGGGTCCCAACCCACAACCCTGGAATCATGACCTGAGTCAAAATCCAGAGTCGGGCGCTCAACTGACTGAGCCACGCAGCAGCCCCAAGAAACTGAATTTTAAATGTACTCTTTCAAAGCAGGAACTAGACACGAACATCTGGCTTGCTCTTGCCCATAGCTTCTTTTAGAGCAAAATTACCACAATTAGCACACATGTGATTAAGTTCCCTTAAGCCCTTTTTAGCAAGATAGAACCGGAGGATTCTAGCTCAGCTGGGGAATGAAAGTAACTTCTCTATCGCCGGGGAATCTAGAGGCGACAATCCAAATGGTGTTTTCAAGGGTGGTCTCGAGAGGTACCATAATTTAAACTGAAGATGAACACAGTCAGGTAGCATTTATGTTCACTTGAATAAAGAATATAAACCTTCTTCCTTTTTTCTCTTCTCGTGTCATCTACCAGTTCCCTCAAACTCCTTTGTTATTTTCTGCTCATAGTACTTTTCTATTTCCATCACATGGAAATCACTGTATTAGGGGCAGGGGTGAAAAATTTAGATTCATTCAAGAAATAATTCAGTTATTACAAGTCTGTAGATATTCACACATTTTACACCCCTTAGGTTTTTACTTTGACTCTGCTACATAATATGTTAATAATTTAAGGAAAATAGCCACGAAAAAGCAAAGGCAATGAAATTATTCCCAAAGTTATGGTATAGTAATTAATACAATTCAAATGCTGCAGTGGAGTTAAAGATTTTAATAGTTTTTTCAGTCACTACGGAAGTTATGAAATGAATTCTCAATAGAGCAGGAAAGTTTATTCTCATCTCTAATATTTTTTGGTCAGCTTTTGATTATGAAGCTCGTTGAAATTATGCTATATATATATATATATATACACACACACACACACACACACACACTTCAGTTTATTCGGAAGTTTTCATTTTAATTAATTCTGCATAGATTTATTAATATTCTCAATAGAAATTTTCATCCACAGCCTAGCTGTTAGGAAGTACAGATATAAAATACGTATTGCTTTTCTGTCTAAAGTAATCTCAAGGGCAGTTTTAGGTTTGCGGCAAGACTGAGGGGGAGGTGCAGCGATTTCCCATGTGTGCCCTGCCCCCCCCCCCCACAACCCATCCCGTTACCAATGGATGTTGGTGGTACATTCGTCACAACTGGTGAACCTATACTAACATATCATTATCAGTCAAAATCCAGAGTTTACCTTAGAGTTCCCTCTTTATGCAGTGCATTCTGAGTTGGAAATACACAAAATGACGTGTGTCCATCATTATATTATCATACAGAGTATTTTTCCTTTCCTAAAAATCCTCCATACCCGACCTGTAACACCCATCCTCCTCCCCCTACTCTCTTTAATTCCTGGCGATCACTGATCTTTCTACAATCTCCATAGTTCTGCCTTATGTAGAATGTCACGTGGTTGGAGGCACACAGCATGTAGCCTTTTCAAATTGGCTCCTTTTACTTACCAGTAGGCATTCAGGACCCCTCCATGTCTTTTCATGGCTTGACAGCTCATTTCTTTTTAGCACTAATACTCCACTCTTTGGATATAACACAGTGTCTTTATTTACCTACTGAAGGACATCTTGGTTGCTTCCAACTTTAATCAACTATGAATAAAGCTGCTAAAACCATCTGTGTGCAAGTATATGACATGTTTTCAATTTCTTGGGGTAAATAGCAAGGAGCAGGACTGCTGAATTGTATGTTAAAAGTATGGTTACTTTTCTAAGAAACCCCCGAACTGTCTTCCAAAATGGCAGCACCATTTTGCAGGTCTACCAGCGATGAATGAGAGTTCCTGTTGCTCCACATCCTCACCAGCATTTGATGTTGTCAGTGTTCTCGATTTTGGCCATTCTAATAGATGTGCAGTAGTATCTCGCCATTTCAATTTGTATTTCTCTCATAATTCATGATGTGCAGCATTTTTCCATATGCTTATTTGCCATCTGTGTATTTTGTTTGGTGAGGTATCTGTTAAGGTCTGTGGCCCATTTTTCAGTCGTATTTTCTTTTTCTGAAGTTTTAAGAGTTCTTTGTATATGTTGATAACAAATTCATCAGATATGTCTTCTGCAAATATTTTTTCCAGTCTGTGGCTTGCCTTCTTGTTATTTTAACATTGTCTTTCATAGAGCAGAAATTTTCAACATTACTGAATTCCAGCTTATTACTTCTTTCAGGGTTGTGCTTTGGTGTTGTATCTAAAAAGTTATTGCCATACCCAAGGTCATCCACGTTTTCTCCGGTGCTCTCTTCTAGGTGTTTTATAGTTTTTCATTTTACATTTAGTTCTGTGATCCATTTTGAGTTAATTTTTAAGGTACAAGGTTCTTGTCTAGATGCATTTTTTTTTTGTCTGTGGATATCCAGTTAACCTAGTACCATTTGTTGAGACACTCTTTTTGCCTCACTGTTTTACCTTTGATCCTTTGTCAAAGACCAAATGACTATACTTACAAGGGTCTATTTCTGGACTCTCTATTCTGTTCCATTGATGGATTCAACTTTCTTTTCCATCAATACACCCTGTCTTGAATACTGTAGCTTTACAGGAAGTCTTGAAGTCGAGTAGGGTCAGTGCTCCAATTTTCCTTCAATCTCGTGTTGGCTATTCTGGGTCTTTTCCGCATCCTATAAACATTAGAATCAGTTTCTTAATCCCTACATAACTCTGGAATTTTGATTAGGATCCTATTGAATCTCTATCGATCTATATTTCTACTTTGGAAATATGGAGCCCTTCTTTCCTGCCTCATAAAGTATCTCTCCATTCATTTAGTTCTTTGATTTCATTCAGACTAGAGTTTTATAGTTTTCTCCATAAAGATCTTATACATGTTTTGTTAGCCTCATACTTAAGTATTTCATTTCTTGGTTGCTAATATAAATGGTATTTTGTTTTTAATCTCAAATTCCACTTGTACATTGCTGATATAGAGGAAAGCAATGGATTTTACATATTCACTTTGCATCCGACAACCTTGCTACAGTCACTTAATAGTTCCAGAAGTTGATTCTTTCAGATTCTCTACTTAGACAATCATGTCATCTGTGAGCAGTTTTCTCTCTTCCTTAGCAGTCTAAATACCTTTTGTTTCCTCCTCTTGTTTTATAACATTAGCTGGGATTTCCAGTACAGTGTTGAAGTCAAATGAAGAGGGGTCATTGTTGCCTTGTTCCTCATCTCAGTAGGTAAAGCTTTGAGTTTCTCACCATTAAATATGATGTTATTTGTAGGTTTGGGGCAGATGTTCTTTATCAAATTGAGTAAGTTCCCTATTCCTAGTTTACAATATGTCACTTTTTAAGCATTTTTTAAAATGATCAGTCTTAAAAAAAAAAGATCAGTATTCATAAGCCATCAATTTTAATTTGTAAAATATTTAAGTGACCCACCGAAACCCTTTATTTCTACAAATCATTAAATGCAAGGAATTTTAGGTCACTTCTGAAAATGATACAGTCGCAGAACACGTGTTGATTTATATTCAAGGAGACTAGGTTTTTTTCTGAAGTCTTAAAATTACATGGAATATTAAGTAATTCAAGTACCTAAACATTAATTTTTCATCAGAGTTTTTGAATATAAGACATTTGATTCATTTAAGAGAACCAGTGACATCTGATGATATTCTCATTTACTCAACAAACATTTATTGGATGCCCACTTTGTTTTAGAAGCTGCTGTCCCTGAGTCAAATGGTCAGCAAATCTTCCAAAATCTTTAATTACAGTAAAATGCACATAAGCTTTATTGTTTTGATCATTTCTAAATATATATAGTTCTAGGGAGCCAAGGATACTTACATTATTGTGCAACCAGTCTCCAAAGCTTTTTTACCTTGCAAAACTAGAACTTTAGAGCCATTCAACAACTTTCCATTTTCCCTTCCCCCAGGCGCTGGCAACAAACATTTTACTTTGTCTATAGATTTGATTGTTCTAGATACCTTATATAAGTGGAATCTTACAATATTTGTCTCTTTGTGACTGGCTTGTTTCACTTAGCATAATACTTCCCAGTATCATCTATCTTGTAGCATATGTCCAAATTTTCTTCCTTCCTAAGTCCGAATAATACTCATTGTAAGTAAATTCCACATTTTGTATATCCATTCATCTGTCAACAGATACTTGGGTTGCTTGTGCCTCGTGACTTTTATGAATAACGCTGCTGTAAACATTGGTGCACCAGTATCTCTTTTGAAAACTTGCTTCCAATTCCTTTTGATGTATATCCAGAATGTAAATTTCTGGATCGTACAGTAATTCTGTTAATTTTTTGAGGAATTGCCATACCAGTTTCCAGTGGCAGAACCATTTTACATTCCCCCCCAACAGGTTCTAATGTCTCCACAGCCCTAACACCTGTTGTTTTCTGTATTTTGGTAGTAGCCGTCCCAATGGTGTGAGGTGATAGGTCATTGTGATATGAATTTGCATCTCCCTAAGATGACATTGGACATCTCATACACTTATTGGGTATTTGTAAATCTTTGGAGAAATATCTCTTCAAGACTTTTGTGCATTTTTAAATCATGTTATTTTGTTAACTTGTAGAAGGTTTCATATATTCTGACTATTAAGTGCTTCTCAGCTATAGGGTTTGTAAGTATCTTCTCCCATTATGTAGGTTATGGACTGAACTGTGTCCCCCCCAAAAGTCACATGTTGAAATCCTAACTTGTAGGTCCTCACAATGGGACCATATTTAGAGCTATGGACTTCAAAGTGGTAATTAAGGTGAAATGAGGTCACATGGGTAGACGTTAATCCAACAGGACCGGTTGGTACCTTTCAGAAGAGGAGATTAGAACACAGGTGCAAGACCACGTGAGGACACAGAGAGAAGGTAGCCGTACATGAGCCACAGGGAGAGGCCTTAGAAGAAACCAACCCTGCAGACACTTTGATCTTGGACTTCTAGTCTCCCGGACTGTAAGAAGATATTTTTCTACCGTTTAAGCCATCCAGTCTGTGGCATTTTGTTACAGCAGCCCCAGAAAACTAGTACACTGCAGGTTGCCTTTTCATTCTTTATCCTGTTGTTGGTGCCTTTGGTGAACAGACTGCAAAAATAACTTTGCAGTAAGTAAATGGGGTTAACATACATTAGATTATAGTACATTATTTGCAAATTACACAACATTATTTCTTTTGAATAAGAATTATGTCTCCATAATCAGGCATACTTAATTCTGATTCCCAGTTTTGCCATATATGATCTATGTGATCTTGAGCAAGTTTCTTAACCAAAATGCCCCAGATTCCCCACGTAAAAAATGGGAATAATAAGCTTTTCTTCATAACCGTTGTGGACATTAAAGTAATGCATGTATACTTGACATGAATTTCATTCTATTTGTTCAGTAAATCCAAAATGTATTATTTTTCTTTATGATTTTCTCTTTTGAGACAATAGGTATCTGATGACAAAAATAGATATTGGCCAACTATGGAAGAACTCAGTCGTGCCAGACTTTAAACTCAACGAAGTAGCATCTTAGATGTGAGGAATTTACATAACATCTCAGCATTAGGAAAGAATACTTGTTCCCAGATATTGACATCTGTCCAAACTGAAATCTCTGAGTTACTATGCTTTTCATTCCTAGGACATGGTCAACCGAGCACACAGACGTGTGCCAAGATTCCAGTCTTCCTGGTATTCTCTGGTTGCTCGTCCAGATGACTTACATCTTCCTTGACTTTGACTCTGCAGGACCTTATTTCCAACCAACTCTACCCTTTTTTGAAATTTTGAGGAACACAGAGATGAGTTCGAGGAAACACAGAAGCAAATGAATTTAATCAAGCTTTTCCCATCTCAACAAGTGACGCTGCCATTTCTCAACTTCTGCTACCGTGACAGGCAGAAGTCAGGAAAACCAGTGTCTTGTCTGCTTTCTTAAAGCTAAAAGATTATTTCTGCACCAATTTTCTCAACTGAAGGCTAAGCCGTCAAAGGCTAATCTGGAGAGGAGGTGAGGGGAATACGTGGTCCCTATAAAGATACACTCAGTGTGCTTTTTGCCCATCTCCAATTTGCTTTCCTTTTTGTAGCCCATGGAATCTTAATTCTGATCTCGGTGATCGGGGAGGGGGGGAACCTAACTCTTCCTGTATATTCTATTTATTGTTTAGGTGGGGAATCTTGGCTCTAACTATTCAATATATACAAATTAAAACTTATTACTCGGTATTTCCTCAAAGAATACAAAAATACGGATTCAAAGGGATACACCCTCCTCCCCCCAGTATTTATAGCAGCATTATATACAATAGCCAAATTATGGAAAGAGCCCAAATATCCATCAACTGATGAATGGATAACAAAGATGTGGTGCATATATATACATATATATAAAAATACATTTATATTTATAAATATACCCACATACATATGTGTACATGTGTATATACGTATGTATATGTGCATATATATACACAATGGAATATTAGTCATAAAAAAACGAAATCTTGCCATTTGCAACCACACGGATGCAGTTAAAGTATTACGCTAAGCGAAATGTCAGTCAGAGAAAGACAAACAACCAACCATGTGACTTTGCTTATATGTGGAATTTAATAAACAAAACAAATGAACATGGAGGGGGGTGGGGAAGAGGCAAACCAAGAAAGAGACTCTTACCTACAGAGAATAAACTGATGGTTACTGGAGGGAAGCTGCTGGAGGGGACGGGTTAATAGTTGAGGGGCTGAAGGAGGGCTGTTGTGATGAGCCCTGGATGTGGTGTGGAAGGGATGAATCACTAAATTCTACTCCTGAAACTGATACTGCACTGTAGGCTAACTAGTTGGAATTTAAATAAAAACTTGGAGGGAAAAAAAAAAACAAACCTCAAAAGAGGTTTTTCCTCAATGACGCGTACTTTACCTTGCGGTTCCAAAGTCTACCTTAAGCCACAAAACCTCTTCAGATCCCTGGTGGGTAAGAATTCTACCCTGAGGGCAGTATCACTCACCCTTCACGCCCTGCTCCCTGAATCTGAGAGGTGGGCGGTGGGCGGGGTAAGGAGACAGATCTGGAAATGCTACAAGGAGTGCGTTAGTCTTCCTGATTTTACTCTCCCACGCATGTCAAGTACTCACAACACTGCCAGCTGTACAGTAAGCACTGATTTGTTTTAAATCTGTAGATTAGCAGAGTGTGTATTATCTATTTACAAGGAAAACGAAGTGCAAAGGTTGACTTACCGGCTCACCATCCGGGCAACTGGGAGAGACCCAGCCAAAACCTGAGTTCCCTGCTACTTCCCCCTTCCCTTTGCAGAACACCGAGCAGCCGCAGGCAGTCGGTTACAAGAGATGCTAAGTTGTTCTTCAAACTGAGTTGTTGCCAAGGCAGTAGCTCATAAATCTATCTACTTTTAAATGAAAATTCAACAGAGCTAAAATAAAAAACACCACTTTTGAAATATTTTGCAAGTTACAGGCCTTTCCCTAATACTTTATCAATTTTTCAGTGATTTCTCTGCCATAAAAAAAATGAATGCACAAGATCGTAAAAGCTCAGTGTTTTGGTAGGCCATGGAGGAGGAATGCTTTGGGGATCTTTTGTACACACTTTGTACCATTTCTACGTAACTCCTCTTCTTCCAGAAAGTAGGACTTGAAAGAGGTCCAAGGTTGTTAAGCGTGTGAAGGTGAAAGACAGAAAGTGTGCACTAATGAATGTTCCTAAATCAACTTTCAGGATGAGGAGTAAAATAATGAGAGAAACAAGAGTGATAATAGTGTTTGCTAGACAAAATTGCGGGACCAGATTTTAGGTATTTTATGAGCTCGGTGGAGTTTCCTGATACCATCTTTAAATGCCCCCCCCCTTAAATATAATAAGTGAGGGTGACAGATTTTACATGGACTCATACCAGTTTTTATAGAAAATAAAGGAACATGCAGTTCAATTTAGGCAAAGTAGGCAGCAAAAATTTTCAGGTTCCCAAATTACCCATGAATGGGATCTGTATATATCATACACTTGTACAATTCAAATGTCAGTGATAGAAAAAAAGACTTTAATGGTGAATTTTTGCCTAAAAATTCCACCCCAATGATCTTTTTTTTTTCCAATTGACTTATTAACCAGAATGTGTTCTTATTCTGTTAAAAGAAAAAAAAGGAAGAGAAAAATAACCTTAAAGTATAAATATTTTCTCCTGTGTTTAACAAAACGTGTGTTATATAACATCACTGATAAGAACCCCATATACATACAAATGTAACAATCATTTATTTAATGCGGATACAGTAAAACTGCCCAATAAAAGTTTTTGAGATTGCTAGATCGTCAACATCCGTGAGCAAGTGTGGTCTTGAATCCCGAGAAAATAACGTATCATAACATGTCAGATATTCCTTAACAGCTTGGCAAACCACAGCATTAAATTTTATACATCAAGGAAAGGCTTCAAATAAGGTTTGGGAACACGCTGATGATTCAGGAAGAAATAGGATTTGTTAAACCCCAATGGATTTGCCAAATATATGAACATTTTGTTCAATTTCATCTCATGTGGCTTTTACCCAATTTTTTAGAGGAAAAAAAATAGAAAAAATGTTAGACTTCGTTTATATGCAATAGTGTTTTTAGGTATATGTATATGTCATGTGACTATTGAATTTTACTTTGGAGATAGTCAAATATAAACTTGAAATTTTTAATTTTTTCTTTTTTTAGTGGTTAAATATACTGTAGCTATGAATGCAAAGTTGGGTAGAGAGGTGTAGAGTTGGCTTTCTTGCTTTCTTAAGGAGGCCCAAGCTGGCCTCAACACTCTATTAGTGGAAATGCAGGCTTGAATCTGAGCCTCCAGTACCGTAATGCCTCACAACAGCCGCAGTCACTGTTACCAAATTCCAGATACGTTGAGTTTACTCTTAAATGAGTTTGCTGCCTCCCTCAGCTGTGATAATGCCAAATTAGTGTCAGAACCCTGACCATATATAATCGTTACCCTGAAAGCTAAATGCCTCTCTTCCAATCTCCATCCTTGTTCCCATAAACGAAATGGAGTGTATATGAATCTTTTTGTTCAAATTGTCCATTTCCTCTGTAAAGTTGCATTCAGGTCATGCCCGTGTTTGTGCCGAAAAGTTTGAGAAAGCAAGAAGTTAAAAACTTAAAAATAGAACTACCCGGCGATCCAGGAATCTCAATAGTGGGTATTTACCCAAAAAATACAAAAGCACTAATTCAAAGGGATAAGTGCACCCCTATGTTTACTGCAGTGTTATTTACAACAGCCAAGATAGGGAAGCAGCCCAAATGCCCACTGATTACTGAGTGGATACAAGGGGATATTATTCAGCTATTAAAAGGACCGAAATCTTGCCATTTATAGTAATATGGATGGAGCTGGAGAGTATAATGTTAAGTGAAATAATTCAGAGAAAAGCAAATACCATATGATTTCACTCAAGTAGAATTTATGAAACAAAAGCAAGCGAAACAGAGAGAGAGAGAGAGAGAGAGAGGGGCAAACCAAGAAAGACACTCTTAACTACAGAGAACAAGCTGAGGGTCACCAGAGGGCAGGTGGATGGGGGCTGGGGACAATAAGGGATGGGGATTAAAGGGCACACTCACTAGAATGAGCTCTGAGTAATGTAGAGAATTGCTGAGTCACTATGTTGTACACGTGAAATTAATATAATACTATATGTGGACGACACTGGAATTAAAAAAAAAAACCTTAGAAAAAAGAAGTTTGAGTAACTTTTCTGTTTTCTATTGGAGGAGCCAAGATTCATAAGGTGGGAAATTCCCTTAAGTTAGCGAAAGTACTTAAACTGAGCAGCGTAGCCAGAAAATATGACGAATAACACCAACAATGACTAGGTACGCTTTTTTTTTTTTAGCTTTTTTTTTTTTTTAATTCACATGAAATTTTAAGAAATAATGCAAAGAGATCCTAGGGACCCTTTACCAGTTTTCTCCAAAAGTATACTATATCACAACCAGAAGAGTGACACTGATCAGAGATACAGACCATTTCCTTAACCACTGGGATTCCTCATGTTGTCTGTTTATATCCATGCCTACTCCCTTTGGTTCCCATCATCCCCCCTTTCCCCTGACACCACCCCACACGTAACTCTTAGCAACTACTAACCCATTCTCCATTTCTGTAATATTGCCATTTTAAGAAAGCTAGATACACGGGATCATTTAGTACGGAACCTTTCAGGACTGGCTTTTTTCCATTCTGGATAATTCTCTGAGATACACACAAGTTTAGGTGGGCCATTAGTTCATTCCTTTTCATTGCTCAGTGGTATCCCATGGTGTAAATTTACCACAGGGTACTGAACCACCAACTTATTGAAGAACATCTGGGTGTTTCCACTTTGGGACTTTTATGAATAAAACTGCAAAGAACACTGGTGTATAGAGTTTCAGTGTGAACCTAAGTTTTCCTTTCTCTGAGATAAGTGTTCTGAAGTCCAATAACTAGGTTTTATGTAGTAGCATGCTTTGCTTTTATTTTTTTTCTAATTTTTTAATGTTTTTATTTATTTTTGAAAGAGAGAGAGACAGAGCATGAGCAGGGGAGGGGCAGAGAGAGGAGGAGACACAGAATCCAAAGCGGGCTCCAGGCTCGGAGCTGTCAGCTCGACGTGGGGCTCGAACTCACAAACTGTGAGATCATGACCTGAGCTGAAGTCGGATGCTTAATCGACTGAGCCACCCAGGCGCCCCACAGCATGCTTTGTTTTTAAAGGAGATGCCAAATTCTTTTCCAGAAGGGCTGTACTATTTTATATTCCATACACCAATGTGTATGCAACTGATTCAGTCTCTCGGCATCCTTTCTAGTATCGGGTGTTGTCAGCTTTTTTTTTAATCTGAGCCACTCTGATAGGTACGTCATGTTCTCTAATTTTAGTTTAAAATTAAATTTTAATTTTATTTTCCCTAATGGCAAATGATGTTGAACGTTATTTCAAGTGCTTCTTTGCCATCTGTATGTACTCATCTGTTGCCTTCATGTGTTTTGCCCATCCTCCAATGGAATTGTTTGTGCTTTATTTCTGTTGAGTGCTCACAGTTCTTTGCATATTCTAGAGAGGAGTCCTTTGTCAGACAGATGGTTTGAAGATATTTATCGTCTTTGACATCTTTGTCCATTCTCTTCATGTGGGCTTTTATGGCGCAATGTTGAAATTTATCAAATTTGCCTTTTATGGATTCCACCTTGGGTGTCAAATCTAAGAATTCTTTGCCTAACCCTAGATCCCAAAGATTGTATGCCTTTTTTTCCCCGAAAAGCTTATAAAGCTTAAAGTCTTATCTATCACACCTAAGTCCTTGTTTTGTTTTGAGTTAATTTTTCTATAGAGTATGAAGCCTGGAGTATGACTATAGAGAATCTATAGAGATTCATTCTTCTGCCTATGAATGTCCAATGGCTCCAGCAGCATTTGTCGACAAGTCTACGCCTCTTCTATTGAATTGCTTTTGTACCTTTGTCAGAAATCAGTTGGGCTTGTTTGTTTGGGTCTATTCCTGGGATCTCTATTCTGTTCCACTGATCTTTGTATCTGGGGTTCCACCAATGCATCACAGGCTTGATTCCTAGGACATTGTAATATGCCTTTAAATTGGGCAGCACAGCTCTATCTAGCTTATTCTTTATACATTTTTTTATTTTTTAAACAAAATTTTTTTAATGTGTATTTATTATTGAGAGACCGAGAGAGACAGAGTGTGAGCATGGGAGGGGCAGAGAGAGGTGGAGACACGAATCCAAAGCAGGCTCCAGGCTCTGAACTGTCAGCACAGAGCCCAACGCGGGGCTCAGACTCACAAACTGTGAGATCATGACCTGAACCGAAGTCCGACACCCAACCGACTGAGCCACCCAGACACCCCACATTTTTCGATTTTTAAAGCTATTATGTGTTCAAGTTCTTTTCAGCCCCCCTCCCATTTCTTCTGTCCTTCCAAAACTTCTAGGACACAAATGTTAGCTATACTCTGTAGAATCCCTCACACTCTGTTCATCCTTTTTTCCAAGTCTATCTTCTGTTTTTTTTCAGATTGGATAATTTCTCTTGTTCACTCTTCCAGTCCACGGATTCTTTCCTCTGACTTCTCTCTTCTGCTCTTAATCTCATCCACAGAGCTTTAATTTTCACTTCTTCTATTATCTGGACCTACAAATTCCATTTGGTTCTTCTTTTTATCTTCTATTCGTTGCTTCTTTGTAATTTGTGCTGAGGCTCTCTTTTTTCAAAAAACTTCAAGTATCTTCATACTTGGTCGTTGAAATGGTTTTATGATGGTTGCATTAAGCCTCTAACGTCTCTGCCGTCTCACTGCTGGTATGTACTGGTTGCCTTTTGTATTGAAATTGTCATTTTCCTGGATCTTGACACAAGCGATTTCCGGTTAAAATCTGAACAATTTGTCTATTCAGTTATGAGACTCTGGACATTCTTTAAACCTTATATGTTACTTCGTTTCCATGACACGGCTTCAGCAAGGAAAGTGAGGACTATTACCTTGTTGCTGCCAGGTAGGGGTAGAAATCCAGATTCCTCACTTGTCTTCTTTTGACAATGGGGCCCACGGTTGAGTGTGGGGCCAGAGGTTCCTTGTCATTCCTTTAGGTCTCCACTGATAACACCCTGAAAGAAAGGGGTAGGAATTCCTTCTTTACTGCTCCCTGTTTGTCCTCCACTGACACAATGGAAACGTGTCTCAATGCCCCTGGGCTGGGGCAAAAATCCTCCACTTAGATCACCTCAGCAGGCAGTTGGAGGGATGACGCAATACTCACAGATAGGAATGGAAGCTGTGGCTCCCCCATCATTACCACAGATACTGTGGAGGGGGGTGCATCATTACCACCTGGCAGAAATGAAAGTTCCAGCTCCTTACTTGACCTCTGCTACAACCATGGCAGGTGGATTGGAGAACCTCATTACAGTCTGAGGACAGCGGAGGTTACCCACTCAACCTCTGTTGGCACAGAGTGGGAATGGGGCACGACTTTTTCTGTGGTATTTGGCTAGAGTAGAGCAATTATTGTCTAAAAGGTTTCTTGCTAGAAACCTTTCCAGGACCCTTTCCTGGTCCTTTGGCTAGAAGGAGGAGGCTTTTAGTGAGGAATTTTTTTGTCTGTACCTGTTGGGTGGGTCTGGATTTCCAACTAATTCATCTCCAAGTCTGGGATAGAAGAGGCTAAAAGAAAACCCAGGGAAGATGCTCCTATGTTAATCCTTCATCCCCAAGTTTCCCAGCCAGTCTTCCCTCTTTTCTCCACTTGTCAGAGTTTATATATATGGGCTGTGGTCTTTAGATGTTCTTATAGAAGGAAATAGGAAAGAGTATACCTACTTCTTCCCACACACAAAGTCCTATGGTGTAACTTTTAAATGGCGAGATTCCAAAGGTAGAAGCGGAAAACTTCACGTTATTAGTGATTTCCCATCACACACCATTGGGCCAGCTTTAAACTACTATTGTAAAATTTACATGAGAAATCACAACCGGAAACCTACATGTAGAAAATACTAATAAATAGTATTCTTGTGATTAAAAGCATGCTAACATATATAGCAACTCCCTGTATTAGTGTATTTCCACGTATCTAAAATTTACTTGAAAAGCAGAACACTGTTGGCCAACTACTCCAAAATGATTATTCTCTCTCATTTTTTTGATGGGAAAGGAGAAAACCATATGATATGAGAAATGCTTTTGGATCATCGGCCTGAACTAAGTGACTTTTCCCACAGTTTTATCAGTTGTTGATTATCATTATCATTGGACTAGGTCACCCTAGTTGTCAGGTAAAAGTCATCTGGAGAACTTCCCTTGGGGAATAAAAATGCAAAACTGTGTATGGAGATTCAGGAACAACCACTTGTATTTCGGATGGGAAAACAGTTTTAATCCATGTACGTTTACTTAGGAGGTTATCACATCATAAAAGCAACAGATGTTGAAAACCCAATGAGAATTGGTTACGATAAGAAAAATATTCTAAATGGTAACAAAAGCACTTCATTGTATAGGCTCCGATTTTTAGTATAAGAAGTCTGAAAAGGCATGGTCTAAAGATTACATTTTTGCTGTGTGTACTTGAGGCCAAGATCCTGAATGAAAAAAAAATCAGTACAGAATCAGTCATGTGGTTGTTTCTAATTATCTTGATTTTTAACTTCATTTAAGCACGGTCTTGAGTTCAACATCAATTTTGGTATATAATACACTACCCATAAAAACACACAGACACATTGAAGAAAAAACTAAGAACAGAAATGGGAAATGATACGGGCACCTGGGTGGCTCAGTCAGTTAGGTGTCTGACTTCAGCTCATGGTTCATGAGTTTGAGCCCCGCATTGGGCTCTGTGCTGTCAGCAGAACTGGCTTCAGATCCTCTGTCTCCCTCTCTCTGTGCCCCTCCTGTGCTCACGTACATGTGCGCGTTCTCTCTCAAAATTTGATAAAACATTTAAAAAAAGAAATGGGGATATATAATATTAAAGGAGCTCAAGCATTTTCTAAAAATACACGTAGAATCTAACTTGGTTAAGATTGTATATTCACAATCTGTTTACAATCACAAATCTAATCGTGAGAAAAAATCCACTCTTTAGACTTTTTCCTATTAATCCATTTGTACTTTCTGCAGTAGTTTGACATTTCAGGGTCATTAAGAAAGGTCACAAGTGGTTAGAAATAAATATAGCCAAGTTGGTAAAAGACCTGAACCCTCAAAACTTTAAGATACCGTTAAAAGAAACTGAAGAAGACACAAATGAGTAACAATATATTCTGTGTTCGTGGACTGGAAGAATTGTTAAAATGTCTGTACTACCCAAAGCCATCCATAGATTCAATGCAATCTGGATTGAGATTATAAATGCCAGTTTTCATAGAAATAGAAAAAAAAAATTATATGGAACCACAAAAGAAGCCAAATAGCTAACGTGATCTTGAGAAATGACAAAGTTGGAGGCATCCCACTTTCTAATTTCAAACTGCACTGCAAAGCTGCAGGAATCAAAACAGGGTACTGGCGTAAAAATGGACAAAGACCATGAACAAAGACAACCCATGAACGTATGGCCAACTAAATACTCAATGGAGAAAAGATAGTTTCTTTAGTAAATGGTGTTTGGAAAAACAGATATTCTCACACAAAGGAGTGAAACTGGGTCACTCTGCTTACATGGGTCACATAAATTATCTTGAGATAGACTGAAGACTTCAAGTAAGATCTGGAACTTTCAAACTCTGAAATGAAAACATAGGCAAAAAGCTCCTTGGCATTGGTCTTGGCCATGAATTTTTGGATGTAACACCAAAAGCATAAATGACAAAACCTTGGATATTTGGTTAATATCCAAAATATAAAAGAAACTCCTACAACTCAAGAATAAAAAAACAAATAATCCTATTTTTTTAATTGGGGGAGGGGCGCCTGGGTGGCTCAGTCAGTTGAGCGTCTGACTTCGGCTCAGGTCTTAGTCTACAGTTGGTGAGTCTGAGCCCCACATCGGGCTCTGCACTGAGTGTGGAGCCTGCTTGGGATTCTCTATATTCCTCTCTCCCTCTCTCTGCCCTTCCTCTGCTTGTGTGCCCTCTTCTGCTCTCAAAATAAATAAAATAAACTTAAAAAATAATTGAGGGAAGGACCTGAATAGGTAACTTTCCAAAGAAGATATACCAATGACCAACTGGAACACGGAAAGATGCTCAGCACCATGAATCAACAGGGATGTGCAAATCAAAACCACAATGCGGTATCGTCACACTCCTGATAACGGGACTATTAGAAGAGATAAATGCTAGGGAGGATGTGAAGCAAAAGGAACCATTGTATACTATTGGTGGGAATGTAAATTGGTAAACCTCTACAGGAAACAGTATGGATGTTCCTCAAAAAATTAAAAATAGAACTACCATATGATCCAGCAGTTACACTTGTGTGTGTGTGTGTGTGTGTGTGTGTATACATATTTAAAGGAATGAAATAATTATCTCAAAGAAATATCTGCATCTCAGTGCTCACTGCAGTATTTTTTTTATCATAGCCAAGACATGGAAACAATGTAAGTGTCCAGGGATGGATGAATAGATAATGATGTATACAATGGAATATTATTCAGCCATAAAAAAGAAGGAAATCCTACATTTGCAACAACATGGATGAGCCTTCAGGACTTACACTAAGTCAGACAAATCACACAGAGCAAGACAAATACTGGATGATATCATGTGTGGAATCTAAAAACAACAAACTCACAGAAACCAAGGAGACTTGTGGTTGCTGGAAGTGGGGGAAACAGTCACCCACAGGTTCAACATTCCAGTTATAAAAAACGACTAAGTTCTGGAGATGTAATGCAGATCATGGTGACTACAGTCAACACTATTTTATACTTGACAGTTGCTGAGACTGTGTCTTCAAAGTTTTCACCACAACAAGAAAGAGAGAGAGAGAAGGTGTTGACTGTGAGAATCATTTCATAATACAGAAGTATATGTCATCATCTCATTGTATACCTCAAACAAGGTTACGTGCCAGTTGTATCTCAATAAAACTAGGAAAAACTTTCCTCTCAAGGTTTCTACTTCTTTAGATTTCCTGGATGACTCCCACTTTTTCTAGCATGATATCCAGCCCCAGTATTCATGCAGGTTTAATACTCTCTTGGTTCCCTGGTCTTGTCTACCATAAATGTTAGTTACTAAATGAAAACTGAATTTCCATCCTACTCCATCCCATTCCATCTTCTCACTCCCACGGTCATACACTTGGCTGAGTCACTATCAGTCTATAATCCTTAGATAATCTCAACTTGATGTACCTGACATCTTTCCAGTTTATTTCCTCCAGAATTCTGAGTACAGTTTCAGTTTCACTATACATTAACCCAGTATCTCCTATCATGAAAGATCCTGTCCCTTCTGACGCAATTTAAATTTCGTGGTCCACAATTATAATTAACACAAATAGGTCACAAAAGCATCATTTTACAATTAGATTCAGGACTACAAATAAGGAAAAGCTACGATCAATCCCTTGTCCGTCCTTATGTTGACAGACAAAACTTGACAAAACTCCACTCCTGCTTAAACCCAACTGTTTATTCTTTATCCGTACACATGTGCCTCTCGCTCTCCTAGACAACTCCTAGGAGAGTTGTCTCCTAGACAACTATTTTATTCCTCCTTCTCCATGTCCAAACCTCTCCAAATCCTACCCCAAACCTGTCAGCCTCCTATCTCGCAGAACGTAAAAACAATCACAAGAGTGCTTCCCCAAGTTTCCTTCCACTACTTGTGCATTTATCAGCCTCTGCTTTCTTACATTACATTTAACTCCGTTTAGTTACTAGAACCTATTTAGATTTACCTCAAGCATAGAAGTTCCTAGGCTGCACGATTGCAGAAATGTTAGTGTATTTTCCTAACTCACATGTTAAGTCAGGTTCTCTGGAAAACAGAATCTGAGGTGCAGATTTGAGCGTGGAAAGTTCACTGGAGAGTGCTCTCAGAACGGCAGCTAGGAGGGAAGCAGGACTGGTCTGTGATGCATTTGCAAAATACGCAACCACACTATGGCAGCTGTGGAGCAAGAACGGTCCTACAGAACTGTCTCAGATTAAGGCAAGAGGGTTAAGCCCTATGACCCTCTATTGACCAGCTATCATATGCCAGACAGACTGGGCAAGGCACCTTCCTTCAGCTAAGGATAATTAGTTGGGAAAAACTCAGTTGTGAGTTATCGGCAGCCAAGTCTGATTCCTAGAGCTTCTGGGGGAATGAATGTCATTGCTCCAGCATCTGGGTTTCCACCACAGAATCCACTAGAGCTCACTACGGTCTAAGCAAATTCATTTGCTTCCTATAGTAAGTTCACCCCATCTTGGAAGAGCTCCTCCTGGAATCGGATTGGTCTTTTCTTGGGGAAATTAGTAGGAGGAAGGTTAGAAAAAATGCCAGCCCCTTCTGCTGCACCATGTTGTAGGGCCACTACTGAGACCCACTATCTCCTTCTGTACTATTCATTCTAGATTCTCTTACCCTGGGCTAGCATCCACACTCAACTAGGTGGCTTATCTGGTGGGGTAACCCAAACCACAGCCTTGAGTGAATTCTACTTCTGAATTCCATGACTTGATCAGGTGGTGGTACAGAACTTCCCTATTTACAACCAAAACGGGGCAAGGAAGTAACCACAAAAAGATGTCCTAGCCCATCACCTAGGGGTCAAAGATGGTCTTTTCTGCCTACATGATGTAGCAGCAGCCTTAACTCGTCCTTATAAAGAAGAACAACTGCCCTAGCCAGGTGGTGATGCTTCTCCCTGCCTGCTTATCTCTGCCATGGAAGCCCCAAGGTCACCATACAACAGTCATAATAAAAATAAATCCTTGCCCTGATCCTTGGGCTTTTACTGCTCTTTGGATGCCGGAGGTGAAGGTCTCTTTACTTGCAGCCCAGGAGATGCTCTGTCACATTTCAACTGGGGATTAGTGACCTTTAGTTTCTCATTTTCTTTGTCCAGTCCATCCATGGTACTCAAGAGAAGCCATCCAATTCCATAGTTCTTACAATCACTACTTAGTGATTCCTCACCCATTAGTGGTGAGGAAACGAGTTCCCCATCTCATTCTGGAGGCTGCTCCCTCTAATAGAGCTGACTCACCCTACCTCTTGAGAAGAGATCGCATGCTTCTCTTCCCGACTCTGCATTCATGAAGATTAACTTAGTAGCTTAAAGTCTTCCAAGGTGGGAGGATTTACACCATGGAAGTTGACCCATGTTACAGATCAAGTTGTTCCCCTCCCCTGCCCAGAGAACCAGTTATTAAACATTTGCCAACACACCACTGGTTTTTCCCTTCTGTCCGCTTCTGGCACCAACTGTCTTCGGTTGGACTCCTGAGAAGCCAGACTTCGAGATGGAGATTTGTCTGCAGGAAGTTTAACAGGCTACTGAGAACAATATCTGTGAGGGAGTGAAGGGAGCAGAACTGGCCACTGAAAGTGGAAGGCAGTCTTGTCAATGGTCTCTGACAATCCCATCAGGAGTTCTAGAGTTGGGACTGTCCTACAGAGTGGCCCAGAATTCACATAGGAAACCGAGCTTTTTATGACTACAGTGATGAGCCAAAGGATGCCAGCCACCCCCAACAGAGGCTGTAACCCTAGGTGAGGCAGTTGTCTTCCACTGAGGGCACTTCCTGTGGAGGAACCCAGCCATTAGCCATACGTAGCCAAAGAGCATTCCTCCAATACCTGGCGGATGGAGTGTTTCGGTCCTAAAAGCAGGATGTGAACACCTGTGAGCATCCTTCCGTATCAGTAAGTATTCATCTCACTTTATTTCTTAAGTAGATCATCTACTAACAAACCTATTTTCCCCATTATACAATTCTCCAAAGAATTTTTTAATGGATAGGTATTTGTATACATTGATAATATTAATAGGGAACCCCCTAAGAAATATGTTTTTTTAAGGGGTTGTATTCATGGCTTGAGCAGCCAGCACTTTCACCAACACTAGTTAGTATTTACAAATATGACAGATGAAAAATGTAATTAAGTTTTGGTTAAACTGGACTTCTTACTAATGCGATTGAACATATCATACATATTTAATGCTGACTGTATTTCTAAAATTGTGTTCTTCCCACTTTTCTTGCTCTGAATATTTTTCCTTATTAATTGAAAGGGCTTTTTAAAAAAAATGTTTATTTTGAGAGAGAGAGAGACAGAGAGAGAGAGAGAGAGTGCATGAGCAGGGTAGGGGCAGAGAGACGGGGGGAGGGAGAGAGAGAGGGAGAGAGAGAAGCCCAAGCAGGCTCTGTGCCATCGGAGGAGAGCAACGCAGGGCTCAATCTTACCAATGCTGAGATCATGACCTGACACCAATCAAGTCTAGCCCCATTTTAGGATTACATACTGAGAATATTTTCCATATATATATATATGTGTGTGTGTGTGTGTGTGTGTGTGTGTGTGTATAGGCAGGCTACTGAGAAGCTGTTTTATTGCATCATTTAAATTTTGGATATTTTTTTCTAATGGGTTCTCATTCTGCTGTTAACACTTAAAAATATATTGATGACTTTTGAGCACTTACAGTGATCAGTATTTGGTAGACTTTCAACAAGCATCATCAGCTGACTCACGTACAGAAAAGGACTGTAAGAAAGAAGCATGTTAGAGGCACCTGGGTGGCTCAATGGATTGAGCTTCCGATCTTGATTTTGGTTCAGGTCATGATCCTGGGGTCCTGGGACGGAGTCTGGCATCAGCTCCATGTGGAGCACGGAGCCTGCTTGAGGTTCTCTACCTCTGCCCTTCTCCCTTGCTCATAGGCATGCTCTCTCTCAAATTAAAAACAAAAAAGCAAGCTGAGTTAAATAAAATGGGGCATAAAACTAAATCATGAAAGCCAAGAGAATTGATAAAAGAAGTCTATAAACCTTCATCTTTAAAATGTCTGCTAGTGATCAATATTAAAGACCATCGATTGAGGGGCCTCCTGACCCAGTAAGTAGTTTTTAAGTATTAAATATTTCATTGCCATTAACTAGCAGACATTCACTTAAAAACTATATTATCATCTACTTACCAAACTGGAATGAATTAGTGGATGCTGTGTTGAATGAATGATTTCTTAAACCTTATGTAACATCAAGGTCTGTGGAATTTTCCCAATTTTCTTATCTTTACATTATTGTCATTTATCTATGTGTCTTAACCAGAATACATTCATTGGAAGCAAGGATGAGATCTTAATCAGCTTTTTATATCTACTGAGTAATTTAATCAAGTGTCTTCTTGCACATTACTATTATCTCGATTAATAAAGCTAAATTTAGAGTGCTCTCAATTATAATTCATATAATCGTTATAACAACCCTATCAAGTAGGTGTACTATCATTCACACTTTATCAGATGAAGAAATCGGAGAATAGAAAAGTAATTTGCCAAAGGTCACACAGCTGCGCTCGAGGACACCAACAGTCTAATGCGGGCAGTCTTACTCCTAAGCCCCCATTTGGAACAAATTATAAATTATTCATGATAATAATATCACATCAGATACATTTGCCAGGCTCAAGGATGTGCCGCCGCTATATTGCAGTGAATACCTGTGGAATTTGATGCCATTGGACTAGGGCTTATTTTGATGACAAAATTAAAGTCGGCTAATATTGGGCCTCAGGACATTTTACCTTAATTTGTATTTTCTAAATATTCTAGGAGATCCTTGAATAATTTAGTAATATAAGAGGGCTAAAGTAACATTTGGTCTGCAGTGAAAAAGGAAGAAAACGTAGCATTTGCTAAGTGATCCATCTCGAACATCCAAATCAGCTAACACTTTGGAGGGGGAAGGTGAGTTGAGACCATTTTGCGGGCACTGGTCTTCTGCAGTTCCTCTCCTCAAAAGAAAAGCCTCCAAGAGAGCACATTTATTTGGAGCATTCAACCTCCTGTTCATAATACCAACAATGTTTCCATTTTAGATAAACCCACTGAACCCTCGAGATAATTTATATTTAATTTCTTGGTGTTACCTCGATCCCTTAGTTATATGGTTAAAATCCCTGAGATCAGGGTGTTAGGCAAGTTTAGCGAGTTACTGGGACAGACAATGTGTGTGTGGGAGGAATTTACAAAATGAGCAATGCATTGGAATTCTAAGAAATGTCCACTTAAATGGCTCTCAAATTCGAACTCCTTGTTTCAGCCCCGGAAACAGTGGAGTTCTGCACACCCCACACTTTCAAAGGCTCTTCTGCACAATCATGTAGATGTTTTGAGCAGGAAGCAGCACAGCTGGGGAAACTTTACTGTCTTCTTCATACGGACTCAAGCGCGGTTATAACGCAGAGCACCGAAGGGACGGAGTCATCTTTCAGAAACCTCTCTTACCCTTGCGAGACCTATTTGATTAATCGTCACTTGTCCTGTGTCGGGCAGAGAACTCTCTGTATGTCCTAAATCACACGGTCCTCATGCCCTTCAAATGCAACCGTGCTTTTCCATGCTTCGACAGAGGACACTATGCAAGCCACATCTTCTAAAAGAGCATCTCAGCAGGTTTTAAGCTTCCTCGACCATTTTCTGCGGTATGACTTCACTTGGTGGTTTCTCTAGCCCCAGAAAGACTGCAACGCAGACAATCCCAGCCTTGATGCTGATGTTACAAATGACCTTCCCTGGGTTTTCTATGTGACAGGGCACACAAGGGAATGATGCAGCGGTCACTTCAGTCATTCGAGAACTTGAACTGTCCCCAGGGAGCTGTCAGAACAATCAGCCCCTCCTTCAGGAAATGAGAGGAAGTGCCAGCCCAGTGGAAATTTATTTATTACCCATTTGAAGGCTGCTGAAATAACAAAACATCCTTCTTACCAAGCACACCAGGGCTATACAAAGAAACTGGGAATATTCTCACACTGGGGCAGTGAATGTCATTCAGTCGAGGGCTAAGCAGTATTATTTTGTTAACGGCACTCCCAAAGAAGGAAGAAGGCAACGTGATCGTGTAAAATAAATTAAGCATCAGTGAAAAACTTTCCTTGACCCAACTCATTGCAGGAAATCTGCTAGAAGTGACCTTGGTGCCAAGCAGGTCAACAGCTCCTGCGTCAGAGTGAAGGCTCTGTCACAGTTCTAGTCTACTGTGCTGGGAAACCCCTCCACTCAGGTTCAAAGAGTTAAAAAAAAAAAAAGCCCTTCTGCCTGGAGCAGCTACTCCCCAAATTAGGGGAAATGGCGAAGGTGTTTCTCCAGCCTGCAGGGAAAACTAAGGATCGAAAATCTCTATCACCCCTCCCTTCCCAAGGCAGAGCTCTGCACCTAGAGACTTGCCGTGCTGGCCCTGGGGCCGAGGAAGACCATCCCTCACCTAGCCTGTGCCTTCGGCCTTAGGTCTAGTGGGGGCCTTGCCTCCTCCTTTGACCTTCCTGCAGGGCATTTGGGGGGATGCCTCTGAATTGCAAAGCTCTGTCAATGCCTGGAAACAGATCCCTGCCTTCCGAATTCGCTCCACCTGTGCTTTGTTCTAGTGGGTGTTCTTGGTCCTCTGTTCAAAGTCTTCCTCCTTTCCAAGCTACCGGAAGTAAAATAATGCATGAAAAAACAGGAAGAAGGAATTCGGTCTCAAGGCCGTGAACGCAGAAATCTTGCCTGAGAAATCTTGCCCCCCTGGCCTGGCATTTCAGACTCGCCAGGCCCCCCCATCGCGGCTAATCCACATCGTGGACTGAGGGGCTCCCTCAAGGATGGGGGGAACAGGCCTGGAGCTCTGGAGGCCCCGCCACGCAGCTCTGAGGGGCCAGACACCTTTCCCCTCCGGTGCCCAGTCTCCCAGTTTGCAACATGACGCTGCTGAAACGCCCAGAAGAGGAGCCCGGGCCTACCGCTGTCAACCTCTTCTCCACCCGGGCGGCACCACATCCTGTCCAGAGCCACCTTCATTGGTCCGCAACAGGTCCTATCAGGCTGAGCAGGAAGCACCCCCCAGCTCCCGCCGCAGTACAGGTTTGTGACCACAAGGTTCGCTCCAAGGGGAAAGCTGAGAGGGAGAGGCCTGTCCACAGACACTCAGACGACTTGCTCGGACTCAGGACAGAACACAGGTGGAGGGACTCTGGGAGCGGTGCTGGGAACCCAGTTCCGGCTGTAGCTAGCCTCGCCCACTTCGTCAAAGGCACAGAGCAAGCAATGATCTCTGCGGCCAGTAGGCAGAGGGAGAGAGAGCCCTTCCGGAAGCTGGCTGCCCACTCCCCGTCTTCCCTAGCCCAACTCACAACCGTCCTGCTCGCCAGGCACTTGTTCTCCCTCTAGACAGAATCTTCTACAGGGTTCTGTGCGGTCAGCAGTGGCCACGGGATCCTGGCCACTGGGGGTAGAACCGCGGTGCCCTCTGGAGCCGGGAAGGGACAGCGGAGCGTCACAAAAATGTGTCCCACCACCTCCCTGGAGCAGCTGGGGTGCTCGGCTGGTGTGACCCCAACGTCGGGGCCAAGTCCCAGGTCTCTCTGGCAGATTTCTGGATGGACCGCTACGGCTGGCCGACACCTGCCTGAGCTGAACATCGCGAAGTTCACGAGAACGCGGGGTTCATTCCACAAGCCCCCCCCCCCGACCCCACCCCCACCCAAGTCACCTGCGGGGGAAGCGGGTCCCGGAAAGTGACCAACTCGGCGTTCGGCAGCACGGAATAAAAACCCCAAGGGCTCTCCACTTGAGGACACGGCGGACCGGCTGTGGCCACCACCGGCGCCCCGCCCCACGAACCCCAAGGTCAGCAGCGCCGGGTCCCACCCGGGGTGGGCGCCGGGCCCGCGGAGACGCCCCCCAAGCCCGCGACTCGGCACGCCCCTCCCTCCCCCACTGCGCCCCCCCCCCCCAGCATCTGCGCGGTGACCCCCGGACGCTGGCCCCCCAGCACCCTAAGTCCTGGCCGAACAGACCTGGCCCTCTGCCCCCCCCCCAAGCCAGCTGCGGACGGACCCCCCAAACCTAGCGGCCGGTGGGCGGGACTGGGTGGGGGGACTAGGGCCGCTCGGTGCCCACAGCGAGCACGGGGACCGGGGAGCCACGCACCCCTTGTCCAGAAAGTCCTCAGTCCCCGAGACGGCTCTCGAGGAGGCGCACCCGGGTCCACCGGCACCCCCGCCCCACCCCCGCCTGGCCTACCTGCCCGCGGGCAGCGCGCTCTGCTCCTCTCCAGCTGGGACCACCGCCAGGAGCAGGGCCTGAGGCAGGAGAGCCGCGACCTTTAGGTGACCCGCACCCCAGGCCGTTCGGTGGGAGCTGGCCCAGGTCCCGGCATCCGGGGCGTCAGGGCGCTGGGCCGCAGCCCCACCGCCTCCCCGTGGGACCAGGCCCTCCGCACCTGCCCCGGCTTCTAGCCCCGCCCGAAACCCACCCTCGGGCCCCAGAATCTAACCCTGAGATTCACCTGCGGCCGCAGGAAAACAGGTACCAATCCTCCCGGGCCGCTGCTGACGCCTCACCTCCAAGAACAGAGTCCCTGGAAGAGGCATCAGCATCCTTCCAATCCCAAGTGACTGATGAAAGCAGTGTCTTAAAGCATCTCAGGAGAACGTGGGACAAGGTCAGAAACCTGCGCGGCTTGAGCGAAAACCCTTGCTTTAGACCTCGGCGAAGTCGAGAGCTGCTTGCCTAGGAATCTGCTGCCTGGAAGCAGAGAGGACGCCCAGCTGGAGGAGCGGAAAAACGGGCGAGCGAACTCAAACAGCCTGTGAGTGGAAGGACAGCCGGTCAGTGTCTGACTGCAACCTTGCAGAAGATGGGAAGTTGGCCTGGCCTCTTGAGAGAAGGTGACAGCAGCGGGGCATCAGCGGGAAAGAGTCAGCTGGGCAAATGGAGATCATCTGGCCCGGCAGTCAGAGGCTGAAGTGAAAAAACTCAGGGACGCTGTTCATGTGTAGATGTTTCTGTTAAAAGGCTCGAGGGAGAAAAATAAATACTTAAAAAAATTATTTGAGGACAATCAAAATCAAATGAATGGAGAACCTACAGGAGAAATTAAAAAAAAACCCAACACATACACACAAAAGCCTTCAAAACTGAGATGAGCGTGTTTGCGGTCTGAATGCACAACTCGGAAGAGATTCGGGAGCAGCGGCCGAAGCTTCAAGTTCTGCCTCAGTTACACCAAAAACGTGCAATGCCGACTTCAGAGAATGCTGACAGAGGAGGAAACATTCTCGGAGACAGAGAAGGAGGCTGCAAGTGCATGAAAACGGGACCCACATTCATCAGAAGCTCCACCTTTACGGGGTGAGCTGAAGACAAGGACAAAGACCCGCTTTCTTCTATCATAACCGGGTTCTCCTCTATAGGAAAAGAGCCCGTGGAAGTCTGACCCTAGCTCTGTAGGCCAAGAGAAACCTCAAGCTAAGAAAATGACCATAACAGATAAACAGGGGCTAAAACAGAGTTCACCGCCAGCCTTCCCAGTGGCCCCTTTGCTCCTGGGAAGCTTACACCTGCAGCCCTGATAATATGGGGCGGGAGCCCGGATCATCAGGTCCCTAAGGAACGGGGACATCTCGCCTCGACGGCTGGGAGGACCACAGTCACGTGCAGGTTGGATGCTGCCGTCACAGCAGCAAATCCCTGAACACCCACAACCAGAGCTGAACAGCTGCCTGTCTTTTCTCTCTTTAGAAGTAATTTTATGGAGGCGCTTGGCTCAGGTCATGATCTCAGGGTTTATGAGTTCAAATCCTGCGTCAGGCCCTGTGCTGACTGTGCAGAGCCTGCTTGGGATTCTCTCTCCCTCTCTCTCTGCCCCTTCCTCACTCATGCACACTCTCTTTCTCTCTCAAAATAAAGCAATAAACTTTTAAAAATAATTTTTTATGGAGGTTCCTCAAAAAATTAAAAATAGACCTACCCTATGACCCAGCAATAGCACTGCTAGGAATTTCCCCAAGGGACACAGGAGTGCTGATGCAGAGGGGCACTTGTACCCCAATGTTTATAGCAGCACTCTCAACAATAGCCAAATTGTGGAAAGAGCCTAAATGTCCATCAACTGATGAATGGATAAGAAATTGTGGTTTATATACACAATGGAGTACTACGTGGCAATGAGAAAGAATGAAATCTGGCCTTTTGTAGCAACGTGGAGGGAACTGGAGGGTGTTATGCTAAGTGAAATAAGTCCTACGGAGAAAGACAGATACCATATATTTTCCCTCTTATGTCCATCCTGAGAAACTTAACAGAAGACCATGGGGGAGGGAAAGGGGGAAAAAAAAGGGAGGGAGGCAAACCATAAGAAACTCTTAAAGACTGAGAATAAACTGAGGGTTGATGGAGGGTGGGAGGGAGGGGAGGATAGGTGATGGGCATTGAGGAGGGCACCTGTTGGGATGAGCACTGGGTGTCGTATGGAAACCAATTTGACAAATAAATTTCATATTACAAAAATGATAATTTTGTAAAAACTTTAAAAAATAAAAAATAAAAGTAATTTTGATTTATCTCTTTCTCATCGAACTGCTGTTATTTAAATCATGCTACAGTTGCTCCCGTTGAAGTTTGATAGCATTATAATTTTCAGGGAAGTGTTTAAAATATGGATTTGTTTAATGTAATCCTCATGAATACATAATTTCCATCTCATTGGGCCCTCTAGAATTAGTCAGTATATGTATTGTATTTTGTTTTAAAATTTTTTAATGTTTATTCGTTTTTGAGAGAGAGAGACAGAGACGCAGGGGAATGGCAGAGACAGAAAGGGAGACACAGAATCTGAAGCAGGCTCCAGGCTCTGAGCTGTCAGCACAGAACCCGATGGAGGGCTCGAACCACGAACTGTGAGATCGTGACCTGAGCCGAGGTCAGACGCTTAACGCCACCCAGGCACCCCATATTGTATTTTGTTTTAAATTAAAAGGCTGCTATTACTTAAACCCATCATTGAAATTTGATATGAATAGAGGTGTTTAAGGCAAAAGAGACCAATTCACTTCAGTGTGTTAAAAAAATATACTATATACTCTATACATGAATTTTGGTTGCAGTGTCAGTGTATTCCATCTACTTGCACCTTCAAGAATATTCTAGTCTTCTGAGCTTTTTAGTCCACAAGACTTGAGCTGCATTTTATTTTGAGAAAAAGACAGGGGTTATTAGAATTCTACTCTACTAAGAGAAATATTGAACCAAAGAAGGAATAACAAGTAGGACAATTTATTCTCAAAGCAAGTTAAGCACGTAGTATTCGTTTCTAACCTGTCCACTCGTTGGCCTCACACTGATTGAGCATATGTTGGCCATCAGACACTCTGCTGGGTACCGGGCTTCTGGAGGTCCAGCTTTCGTCCGTGTGCTCCGGGGGAGCTCAGGGGCCAGAGAGGGGCCAGAGAGGGGCCAAAGGGCAGTTCTCTGGGAATGTTAAGAAGCCAAACCTTCCTCAAATGGAAAGGGCATGAGGTATTTAATATGCTGCCTACAACAATCTCCAGAATTCTAATCTAATACTACATTTGGCCCCAAGATCCTACACTGGCTTTGCCTCAAGTTTTCTTTTGTCCTTTTTGCTGTCATAATGTCTTTAACCCTCAGATGTTAAGAGGATTCAATAAAGCAAAAGATTTCGAAAAACAAAAAGGCACAGCAGTGGGGGTGAGGGTGTGGACGGCAGGAAGTTGAGGGCAACAGAGAGAAGAGCATGCTAATCCCACCAGATGATGAAAGCTCTGGTCTACAATGCTGAAGGGTTTGGCTTCACCCTCCCCTGTCATGGAAGGATGTGCACGGTTTCACGTCAGAGAGAAGGTGATGACTACTCTAGAACAAGCCCTGGAGGCAAGAAGGGCAGTTGGGAGGTCGCTTCTTGACCCATGAGATGGAGGGTTATGATGACTTTGGGAGACCGTCGGAAGTGAGCGCAGGTGGATCCGGAAGAGATACGGAGGACAAGGGAGACGGAGTGGCAGAATAAGGTGACGTTGTTTTCAGATTTTCTGGAGTGGTGGTGACTTTCACTCTGATAAGATGCACAGAAGAATAGACAGGTGTCAGGAAAAGCAAGTTAGATTTTCTGGCCTGGTCTCTAAACACCCCACATGACCACACGAACCTAGAAAGAGACTTTCACCTAGTGGTCCAAGAAAAGGTTAGTTCTGATCACCTGCTGAACGGTTGTGGGTTCTCCCTCTCTCTGTGTGTCTCTTTCACTTGGGTGCATAATTGGATTTATCAATTTTTTTTACATCCCACTCTCAATATTGATGCATGTAAAGTCCTACCTCCATCCCTCCTTTCCTTGCCTTCTGCCCCTCTTCTTAATGGTATAATTAGCACCTGCAAATCTCTACCATGCAAATCCAACTAAAATGATGACAGTAATCTACATCTAACCTTGCACTTGCCCCATCCCCACTCTATCACTCTGCCCTCATGCAACCTGAATCTCTCACTTCCATTTCTATGTGGCTCCATCATAGAGATAGATACATAGATAGATGGAAACATTTCATCTGTTTTTCACTTTTTACTTTAACATTATTTGCTAAGATTCATGCCTAATACCTGATGCCATTCAGTGCTTTTGCTGTCTGTGCTAATTCTCTTTTATGGGAATATATGTAGTTTATTTATCCACTCTCCTGATAAAGGACGTTGGGTCATTTCCAGGTTTGAGCTCTTATGAGCTTTTTTTCTTTTAATTTATTTATTAAAATTCAAGTTATTGAGCACATAGTGTAGTATCGGTTTCAGGAGTAGAGCCCAGCGATTCATCACTTACCTATAACACCCAGTGCTCATCCCAACAAGCACCCTCCTTAACGCCCATCACCCATTTAGCCCATCCCCCCACCCCACCCCACCCAATATCCCTCCAGCAAACCTCGGTTTGTTTCTGTATTTAAGAGTCTCTTATGGTTTGCCTCCCTCTCTGTTTTTATCTTATTTTTGCTTCCTTTCCCCTGTGTTCATCTGTTTCATTTCTTAAATTCCACATATGAGTGAAAGCATGTATCTTTCTCTGACTTATTTTGCTCCACATAATACTCTAGTTCCATCCCTGTTGTTACAAATGGCAAGTTCTCATTCTTTCTGATTGTTGAGTAATATTCCATTATATATATATATATATATATATATATATATATATATATATATATATCCACCACATCGTCTTATCCATTCATCCGTCGACGGGCATTTGGGCTCTTTCCATAGTGTAGCTATTGTTGACCACATTGCTATAAACATTGGGGGGCATGTGCCTCTTTGAATCATCATGTTTGTTACCTTTGAATAGATACCTGCAGTGTCATTTGTGCCAGGTCGTAGGGTGGTTCTGTTTTTAACTTTCCGAGGCAACTCTGTACTGTTTCCAGAGTGGCTGCACCAGTTTGCATTCCCACCGGCAGGGCACAAGCATTCCCCTTTCTCCGTATCTTCACCAACATCTGTGGTCTCCTGAGTTGTTAATGTGAGCCATTCTGACAGGTATAAGGTGGTATCTCATTGTGGTTTTGATTTGTCTTTCCCTGATGAGGAGTCATGTTGAGCATTCTGTCATGTGTCTGTTAGCTATCTGGATGTCTGGAGAAGTGTCTGTTCATGTCTTCTGCCCATTTCATCACTGGATTATTTGGTTTTGGGTGTTGAGTTTGATAAGTTCTTTATAGATTTTGGATACTAACCCTTTATCTGATACGTCATTTGCAATTATCTTCTCCCATTCTGTCGGTTGCCTTTCAGTTTTATTATTTCTTTGCTGTGCAGACGCTTTTTATTTTGGTGAGGTTTTATGAGCTTTTATACAACTTTGTACATGTTTATTGCCATTCTATAGGATGTCTCTAGTTGGGATTCCCCATTTTTTTTAGAAGAGGGACACGACATGAACTCTCTCCACACATTTCCCCCATACATGCTTTAAAAACACTTATTTCAACCTAAGCGATCTATCTTTTCACACTGACCATTGACCCTGAATCCACAAATAGTCTCTGTTTATATAACAGCAAAATGACAAGTCATTTTTTTTAAACTACTGGTCGACTCAGTGGAAAACTAAATCACACAAGTTACTGAACCTAACCAGTCAAGTGACTGCAAACAGTGCTCACAGAAGTCCCATAAACCCCCGGCGTGGGAAATTGGAGTGTTCTCCCTAATTTGCAGATACAAAGTCAGTAGTGAGATGGATTCCTATCCCTTCAGATGCCCTGCTCCTGATTGGAACAGAGACTTGTCCCCAGTGTCATAGGGACTAAATCAACGATGCACAGCTTATACAAAGAGACAGAATGTTGCTCATGAGTTTCAAAGCCCTGAGTGGTAGCATCCACACTGCAGGGCTCTCAGAGCTTCTTCTCTGACATGCCCTCCAAAGTCTTAAGCAGTCCACCTGTCTGTGGTTTCCCTGGCCTGGGCGTACCAGGAGCAGATACACCGAGACAGTGCTGGTCAGTGACATTGCACAGGAAACCGCACAGAGAAAGGACCGAGGACCTCAATGCTCGTGGAAGATACCACCCTCGCTGCCCTGCAGACTTTCCAAAAGTGGTACAGGATCGAAAACGGTTCCACTGGTTAAGACGTTGACATTCTGTCCTGTCGCTACAGGGTGGGGGCTTGGGGGTGTGGGAGGGGGCTTCTGGGGTATCAGCTTCAGTGAATCCAGTTGACTTTGTCCAGCTCATGCTTCTAGAATTTCTGTCTTAACCATGTTGGAACAACGTATTCAAAGGGTTTCTTACTCTCTACGCTTTTTATTTCCTAAAATCTGTCTGGAAATTGGGACTTTTCCGCTCTTTCCGGCAGAGTACGTAGTATCATTTCATTTGCTCATTGAACAAATATGTATTGAATTAGAATGATGTGCCAGGTACTCTGCTAGATCCCAGAGATAGAATTCTGAAAAAAGGAAAAAGTCCTTGCCCTTAAGAATTTTAACTAATCACACTGCGACGTGTCATAGAGATGACAGCAAGGAGTCAGTGGTAGCAGTGGTAGACCCTGAGCCATCCTGGGCGGTGCACGGGAGAGAAATGCTTAAGGCGGTGAAATCATGCTAAGGTGAGGTCTGAGTGAGCCCTAGCAGGTAGCAGACAGGATGCATTTCCTTTTGCTGCCTCTCCCCCGTCTCTCCTGCCACCACTTTCATCCGGGACACAGCGTCCCCCGTCCCCCGAGGACCACTGCACCACCAACAGCGTCTTCCTGCTTCCACCCTGCCCAGTCTAACCAGTTCTTTGCTCCACAAAGCCCCACCCAGTGTCCGCACTCTCTATCGCGTGACTTCACCGCCTGCTGTTTCCATTGGCTTTGCAAGGACTTCTCTTCAATTCTCCCAGCCGGTCAACATCCTCACTCTGGGTGTTCACACAGGCTCTCCGCCCAGGATTTCCTGCCTCTTGTCTGTATGATTAAACGATTCTCATCTTTCAGCCTTCAGCTTGATTGACATCTCGCGAGTCTCCACCCTCTTCATGTGTTTCATAAAATCTATAAAGATTATATTTTGTATATTTCTTCAATATTTCTCCCCCCTACCAGACTACAATCTCCACAAAAGGAAGGACCATTTTGCCTGTTATTTACCAGAGGTTAGTGTAATGCCTGGTACATAATAGACCCTAAATGGTTTTTTGTTGTTGTTGTTGTTGCTTTTGCTGAATAAATAGATTCATGTGTTAGATTCACATTTTTTGTCAAATAAAATCTTTGTTACAAGATTAATTCCATAGGTAAGGAAAAAAAGCCCACAAAGTAGAAAATTTTTATATAATGTTAAACGCAACTCTATTCACCTCTCTATTAGTCAGGGGTTTCTGGAGAAACAAAACCAATAGAAGATGATAGTTAGATAACTGAATAATTGGCCCATCTGATTACACGGACTAATAAATCCCAAGATGTTTAGTATGAGTCGGCAAGCTGGAGAGCCGAAAGTTTAGTTCTAGTTCAAGTTCAAGGTCCTGAGACTCAGGAGAGCTCACGGTGTAGTTCTCGTCTGAAGGGAAGACAAACCTGATGTCCTAGTTTGAAGGCAGTCAGGCAGGAGGAATTCATTCTTACTCACAATCCTTTTTGTTCTATTCAGGCCGTCAACTGATGAGATGAGGCCCACCCACATTTGGGAGAGCAATCTTCTTAGTTAGCCTACCAAGTCAAATGTTAATATTACCTGGAAACACAGACACACCCCGAACAGTATTTGACCAAACGTCTGGGCACCCTGTGGCCCTGTCAACCTGACACGTAAAATTAACCATCCCAAACTCTCATTCACATCACAATTGTGTTTCGTCTGCATATCGTTGACCTTTAAGTCATTCAGTTGAGCCCAAGTGCATGATGTAGGGGCCCAAGAATATACTACGTGTGATTCCAAGATGGAGGTCCTCCTGATTCTTGCCTGCTGCTGGACCAGTTCGTTCTGCTTGAGCTGGAATTCTGCACTGCAAGTGAACAGATGTCACCAGAGGCAAAGCAAGAACCGAAGACGTCGCCATCAAGTGACAGGAGAGAAGACATGGAATTTGTAATAAATATAATAACAATGTAGTTATGCAGCAATAAGCAATATTTGTCATTATTAGTGAATAGGTACCATTTATTTACTGCATGAACTCACTTAATCGCCTTAAGGACCCTAGTTAGTGCTGTTATTCCTCTTCCGTGGGAGAGCAAACGGAAGCACAGAGAGGTTAGGTAACTGGTCTAAGGATAGAGATAACAGGCGACAGGTCCAGGGTCCGCCTTGGGCACGTTTGCTCTAGAATCTGCGCTCCTTGCTAACGCGCCCCACCGCCCCTTGGGAGTTCCCTGAGCGCCAACTCTTGACACGTGCTACCTCCTCAAAGCCCACGACAACTCTGCAAGCTCAAAGAATAATTTGAGGAAATAACGTGAGGAAAATGAGAAAACAGAGACGAATTCGTCAGTCGTGTAACCTCAGTGAGGAAACAGGCTGATGAAGTAACTTGCCCAAAGCCATAATGCAAGTTAGCGGAAGAAACACTTTTTCTTTCCTTTTTTTTAAATTTTTTAAAAATGTTTTTATTTTATTTTTGAGAGAGAGAACAAGTGGGGGAGGGGCAGAGAGTGAGGAAGACACAGAATCGGAAGCGGGCTCCAGGTTCTGAGCTGTCTGCACAGAGCCCGGCGCGGGGCTTGAACCCACGAACCCTGAGATCATGACCTGAGCCGAAGTCGGGCGCTCAACCGACTGGGCCACCCAGGCGCCCCAAGAAACAATTTTTCAAACCCAATGCATCTGACCTCCAAACCGAGTCTCCAATGCCCCTCAGTTACCTCATCCTGTGGGTGGAATCCGCATGGGTTCGTCCATCTCCACAACAAAGCTTCCAATCACAGATGAAACATAATTTTAAATTTATAGCACAGTCAGGATCAAGGAATTCTAGTCCAGTCGTATTTTCTCTATGCAAATTGTATGCGTGCAGCGAAACTGCATGAACGATGACTTGTGCAAAGACAGTTTTGCATTTCTGACTTGCCTCTTCTTTGATTATTTCTAATCCTAAAAAATGCATCCGTTGGGATGACTAATGCCAGCCACTTATCCACATAGGTCTGGCCACTTACGTGGCGATGTGATGAACGTAAAATATGTCCAACCCAATCGTGCCAGATACCAAACAGTGAAAGAAGAGGACCAAGCCACAAATTGCCAAGAATCCAGCTTTAACTAGGTACGGACGGAGGAGTCACCTGGGGGCAGCTTAGCAAGGTTTGTCTTTAGCTAAAACCCATTCTGCTGTTCTCTGTACTTCTAGAATTTTGCTTTTTGTGAGTGGAGTGGAGTGAACCTAGCCAAGCCATCAGGAAATCTAAGTGTACCCCCCCCCCCGTGTCTTTAAGGCCACGTGAACGGGAATAACATAGCTTCTCGTGCACACCGGCTCAAGGACTGTGAGGTGTGGATTAGCAAGACGAAGCAGATTCCAATGTCTCTTTCAGCCAAGCCCCCCGCCCCGAGCAGGATACATACAAACACTGTCGCTGCCCACCTACGCCTTCCATTTTCACTCTGTATTTTCCTAGAAGCGCCTCCTATTCTGTAGGTTTGCTTTAGTAACTCTAAATATTTCAACCCGCTGTTCAAAGGTTCATGAGTATATATCCATTTAGTGGTTTAAAAATAGTCCCTAGGGATAATTATTTACTTTCAAAATATTTCGCCCAGAAAATTACGTGTAGTTACGATGACCGGCTTGTGTTGGGGCATTGTCTGTGCAAAATAGTATCCGATACATTAAAAACAGCATTACAAATAATCCACACTAGCTAAATGGGCGGCTGTGGTATGCGTTGCTCACTAGATCTTTCCTAACAGCCTGGGTTCCCATCTGCCCATCACGGTAGCCTACGAGCTGCCTAGACGCCCAGAAGCAACACAAGCATATTTCCTCCGTTTCAAGTACACGTAAACAATCTACTAGGACACGCTGATCTTTTCCCCCATTGTTTTTTTCTTTCCTTAGCAGAGTAAAGGCCAAAGCAGCTACATCAAGGGAAAGCAAAGCTGATCTTCTAAATGCGAGTTTTCACTTTAAAAACCTCACACACGTTGGGGGTTTGGTTGACAAATGTTTGAGGCTCTGTCCCTGGGGAAGTCCCCATCCTCTACCCGCTGATGACACCCAGACTAAAACTTTGTCCAATTAATTCAGAAAAAAACTCCCCACATCTTGCGATGAGCTAGAGAGTCTGACAGTGACCTGATGAACACGCACGTTGGAAGCATCTTTGAGGGACAGATCTTGACTTCTGCCATGGCCCACAGACTGTTGGCTGCAAAAGAGAAAAGTTCAAGCCGGATTATTTACATTCACAATTTACTGTTGTGTTTATCCGCGGTGCTAATAGGAGCTCCAAGAAAATAATTCATTCTGGGGTCTCAGCAATCCTCTAACCTTCCATAGTATTGACGGACTACACAGAATCCTTTCTACCAAGATTGGCCTTTATTTTCAGTCCCATCAACTTTCTTATAGTGGGTCTGTGAAAGATGTGAATACCGTGTGCCAAGGAACGTAATTCAGTGACTGTAACTCAATGAGGCCTCTGCTCCATTTCCCTATGGAATGTTCTGCAAATCTTTCTCTCGCTTAAGAAACTGATGGAGTTGTACCTGTCAAGAACAACACGCTGCTATGCTTGGCATTTCCCCGAGTTGTGCTAAGAAGACCTTGAATTTGACTCTGTTATCTTAGCTTGAAAGCTTGAAATATTTCAACTCTACCATGAAATGGGACAAAGCAGCCAAAGGAGTGGGGAGAGGAGTGTGTATATGTTTTGGAAGAGGAAGACAGAGCCTTATCTTCTACGATGTGTCACAGGCTAAGATTTGTAACTTCACCGTACAAGTTCAAGTTCATACCAGATTTTACTTAAAATTATGAGTTCTTGAGGTATAGAAAATGCAGATGGCTTGTAGAAATGAAAGTGCTTTTCTCTTTCTCCCTCTCTCTTTCTCTCTCTTTCTATGTCATGGGTCTCACAGTTAGAAATTTCCCTATCACACGTAGTATTAAACTATTCCCACACTCCTTCCCAGGTTATTAAAGAGATACGTTATGGAGATCATCTCAAGCCCCCGGTTACCCGGTAAAGGCATCTCTTCACTGTTTGCTCAGTTTAATTCCACACACAAGAGCTGCGTACAAGAAAATGCTTACCTTATATGACTCCTGAGAGCCGCTTCCCGCCTTTGGCTCGTAATAGTCACCTGCTCTTAGAAAGCTGCTCAGAGGCTTTTGCATCAGAAGCAGGAATCCCGACTGCATGCCACCATCCGACACACAGTAACCGACAGCACCTCAGCTAAGAACATTCTGGAACTTAGGCACAGGGAACCGAAAATTGGCAAAGTGAAACGCACTTAAAATTCTGCGAGCCAATCAATGCTTGGTGGTCTCACAGAATCCAGCAAATGTTAAAATATTAATAGTAAGAATGAAGCACTAAAACAGAAGAACTTGGGGAAGCAAAGCACGGGATGAGTTGACCTCAAGGAGGACAAAATCTGAGGAGGACTGAGTATAGCACGTCAGGACAACTCCTTGAAAACGATTCCAAATTTAAGTGTCATTTTCGAAGGCAAATGAACTATCTGCACGCTGTGCAGCCAAGTGCACGCAGTGTGAATCAGAAGGGCAGCGGAGTGGCCCCGGTGCCGATCGTCGCCACCCTCCTGAAACAGAGCTGGGTTCCATGAGGCTCCTACCTGGGAGATCTGGGCTTTGCCCAGTAACGTATGGACTTTCTGCATGTTCTACGGCCTGAGTTCTGCAATTTGACGGTAGAACGTGTAGGTGTGTGTACGTATATACGTACATTCTCCTCTTAAAATCTATGCTTACAAAATGCATGCTTTCATGTTACCTTACGGCACTGAGAGCCCACGAAGCCAATGCGCTCCTATAAACAGCATCATTCACCTTCTATTTTTCACTCTCAAGTTCACTGCTGGGAGCGTTGGACCCTCGCTTGGAAACAAGTCTCCCCCTGCCCCGTTCTTGTGGATTGAGTGTTACTCAGAAGCAGCACATCCTCACAGAAAAGCGAGAACAAAGAAAGGCGCTGGGCCCTCCGTGAGCTTGAAAACGGCCGGGCGGTGACCAGACAGCGGAAGGCAACGCTTTGCTGACGGGCACCGGCTTCCTCAAGCTTTGTCACCACTCGGGCTCCGCAGAATCCAGATGATGCTTCTCTGCGTCCTCATTCGCAGTGCGCCGCACAAATCAAGGCTGCAGAGAAGGGGAAAGAATTGCACGCTGCCCTGGCGAGGAGGGGCTCGAGAAGGCGGTCAGTGCCCGGGCTGCGACAAGCGGGGGTTCTGATGGGCCAACGAGCCATCCCCGCGCCCCCAAACAGGGCAGGTACCGGGGCAGCGGCTGAGAAACGTGGGATCACTGAGGCCAAGACGCAATGGGAAAGCAGGTACATCTTCGCCTCCGGGCAGGGTGACTTCATTCAGAGGTCAGTACTCAGATTTGCAACTTCTCGTGCTCTGATTCCTTCCACCCCCTTCGTCCCCTCTACCTACAACTTCTGTAGGTTCCAAATCACCGGAGTTGCCAAACGCGATCTGATCACTCCCTGAATAAGCCGGTCGTCTCTGGGACCTACTGAAGAATCGAAATGTATATGGAGCTGGTGCTCTCTTGCTGCCCATTGTGAGCTCGCTGTGCTTGCCCGACAACCCAGTGAGACGGGCCCCATGACCCCACTTTTCCAGTAATAAAACAGAGAATGAGAAGCATAAACTGTCCCAGAGGCACACCACCGCCATCAGGTCCCCCAAACAACGCGGCTCCAAATCTCATTCCTTCTTCTCCTCTTTCCCTCGTGGGGCAGAAAGAACGTCCGCGTGAGCTCAGGGGCCCAATTTCCGTCGACCTTTAGAGGTGGCCAGCTTGGAAGCCCTCAAATCTACGCAGGTGGGAGAATGACCACGCAGTGTCCACAAAGAAAACTAAAACTAGGGAAATCGCGCACCAAAATACCAATTTCTGGCTTCTCTTGAAAAACTCCCACACCTATTCGGGCACTGTAAATTAAGGGATTGCACACGTCTGAGCTTGGGCTTTGTCTAATACCGGGTTGTAAATACGGAGCTAGACTACAAAGGAATACGTGGCCTCTGAGAAGGAAAAATTACGCGCAGCAGACGGTCACAATTTTCCTTGCCGGTTGCCACTTTTATTACCATCCTTGGGAGAAAGTAGCTGCTGCACACGGAGGGAGAGCCGATCGTTAAATGGGAGCTGAATTCTGAAGTGGTTTAGGATCCACTTAATCTTCGCTTGACAGATACAATCTGAAGTATTAGGTATTGCTAAGCAGTTGTCGCTGAAGTATTCTCTTTAGAGGCTTTGTGTAATAGCGCTCATTACTTCTTCTGCCCTGGCAAGAAAATCCTCCGGAGGGTCTCAAAGGTCTTTTCTATCCAAGATCTATGGGCCAACATCTCTGCTTCTCACTGAGACAGAATGCCCACTGAGCATTTCTGCACTCAGCAGAAGCTTTGAAATAGAATTCTCTGGTTCCAAGAATGTCCAGATGTTAGAATTAGCTGATGATTAAGAAGCTTGTCTCTGTGTCAGAGGGAGGTTCATTTCCCATAAGTAAACTCTTGGTGGGCAGGAGGGTATCATTTATAATCCTACGTTTAAACATACCAAATTGAATAGAGGTTGGGGGAGTTTCTGTTTAACTAAAAATAAAGATGTTTCCTTTAATCTGATAAATGCTGGGAATTTTCTATAAACCCATGCTTCTGGCCCCACCCTGCCTCCCTTCCCCCTTGCTTATTTCTGTCTTATATTTTTCATATCCTGAGCCTTTCCTCAAGAACCCTTCCCGTTATGTTTCATTGGGTCCATGCTTCCTACAATTGAACAGTATCCTCTGGTGTCCACGTGTCTCTAATCTCTCCCTTTGCACTTGGTTATCAGAGCGGCAGGATGTCATGTGTAAGAGCACTGGGTCTGAGGCAAGGAGAGCTGGGAGGGATTCTTTACTCTTAGCTGGATGCATGTGGATACATCGCTTCCGTGAGATTCCTGAATCTGTGAAATGGGCACAGCACTTGCCTCAGATGTTTCTCGGGGAAATGAAATGCAACCGCGTGTAAAAACCACTTGCCGTTGTCCCTGGCAACGGGTGCCCAGCACATTTTCTTTGTAGGACTGTCAAGAAAATGTTGGTCTTTCTGATTCGAGCTGACGCGGAAACTAATAAAAATTGTGTTCATTACATGCCTTACACCAAAAACTTCTTACCTCCCACCTCTGCAATCTGCACAGGATATTGTAAAAACACACCTGAGGAAAAGTACAAATCTGGAAACACAATTGTAGCCTTGTATAAACATTGTATAAACATTGAATAAACATTGTATAAAATGTTTCTGCCTCCCCCACCCATGTGTAAAAAGTTTTTAAAGATTTTGGGGCGCCTGGGTGGCTCAGTCGGTTGAGCATCTGACTTACGCTCAGGTCTGATCTCTCAGTTTGTGAGTTCGAGCCCCGCATCGGGCTCTGTGCCAACAGCTCAGAGCCTGGAGCCTGCTTCGGATTCTGTGTCTCCCTCTCTCTCTGCCCCTTCCCTGCTCATGCTCTGTCTCTCTGTCTCTCAAAAATGAATAAATGTTAAAAAAAAAATTAAAAAAAAAGATTGAAACCGAGGCTCGCCTTGAAGATTCTTTAAGATTCCAAGTTAAATAAATATTTTGTGTGTTCACATATTTCATTCAGTGGGCTCCCCCCCCACCCCCACCCCCACCGCCAACTTCAAAATAAAGACTTTGGTAAAAGAGAAAGCAGCTAAAAACAAAAAAGAAGTTAACATTATGTGCTCTATGTGCTCTGATTAAATAATTGAACCAAATGAGAAGGAAATTACTTACAAACAACCCTTTGAGGATCATAATTTACAAAAGCGGAAAGTAAGGGTGAAGAGGTTAAGTAACTTGCCTGAGGCCATGCAATTAGTAGTCTGTTAGAATAAGTAGCCGAGGCCGGTTTAGAATCCAATCCTATCTGGCTCTAAAGCTAATGGTCTTTCTAGTATATCACGCCATTGAGCAATTTCCCATTGGATTTGCAAGGCCCTCTTTTTCGATATCACAAAGCTGAAGATAAAATTATTCTTATTTCAAAATGCACTGCAAATATTTTCAGAAATCTTTATTTTAAAATATCAACACTCTAGAGCGGTGCTTCTCACTCAAAAGGATCATTTTGCTTTCCAGGGGACATTTGCCAATGTCTGGAGGCACTTTTGACTGTTTTGACTAAGGGGAGAGAGGTGTTGCCACAGGCATCTAGGTGTAGGAGTTAGAAATACTGTTTGAGTAACTTGTGATGCACAGGACAGTGCCCTCCGGCAAAGAATTATCCACCCCCGAATGTCAACAGTACCAAGGCTGAAAAACCCTGATTTAGGGGCTTCTGCTCTGTGACAAGTGAAATAGTTTAACTCACCTTCCCGTTGTGGACAAATTTTATAAATTAATGACATATAAGCTGGTATTTTTTAAAACACTGAAAAGACAGTGAAGAATTATGGGATCAAAATCCGAGCAAAGGAAAGATTCCAGAGAGGTTAGTGCACCACACACACAACTGTTTTTGTCCTGGGGGCATTTACTGATACAAAGAGAGCTACGAGCAAGGCTCTGGTTCCAGGGTGGCTTTTCAGGAAGAAGGGAACTAATTCCAGGGGCCGCTCAACATGGAGACACCGTTGGGTTCTCTTCCAGTTTGGTCTGGGAGTCAAAGACGTACACCCAGGGTTGCTCTGAACCAGAAATTAATCAGGCCTGTGGGCAGACTTGCAGCCCAAAGTTGTATCTTCTTTTAGCTTTAATTTTTCATGTACTACCAGACCAGTAGTGCCTTGGAGATACTTGGCAGAAACGAATGAAAATTCTCTCTTCGACGAGTTGCAGTTCTATTAGGCCTCGAAGTTCCTTAGAAATTTTTTTTTTTCCAACTACAATGACCATCACACCATCAAAAATAACCTGACATAGAAGTAACAAATGCCCATAAGAAGATGCTCTCACAGTAACAAAGAAGTGAAACTCCGAGGTGTTAGGAGACCTAGACAGGGAGCCTAAGGCAATTGTGTTCACCGTGGGTGGTGGGCATTCCCCCAGGCCACCGCTCTCCAGCTCTCTCTTCTTCTAGCACATGAGAGGATTACACTCCCTTACCTCTTGAAACTAGGACTGGCCATTTACCTTGAAACTAGGACTGGCCATTGTACCCAGAAATTGTGACCCTCGCGTGAGGGTGCGATTTAGGCACCAGAAATTGTACCCAGCAATTACCCAGTTCCACTTCATTCCAAACATTACCATGGTTACCTGCAATACCTAACACTTTGGCACCAATGTGGGACACGCTGACCAGGCCATAAAGGAGAGTGACTCCGTGGAGAGGAGGAGTTCTTAATTCTCGCGTAGCCGAAATGCTGAAGTGCAGGACGCTTTCAGCCTCAGTCTACCTTCGGGCACTTAGCCCATCTGCCTTGCTGGCTTCTCCAAACGAACCTGATGTGTCTAAATTATCAGTGACCAGAGTCCAGACACCGACTTAATGTGCCACTTAGATATTTACGTCTGTTTCTTATCTCCCCAAACAGCGTATAACTCCTCGATGGAAGAAACTCCTCCTGGTCAGGGCCAATTCTCCTGTCATTCCTGGTCCAGGACGTGGTACACAGGCAGAAGTGTCCATGAGGGGTGGGAGCTGGGGAGCAGTGAACAAGTCCTGAAAGAAGCCATCACAAAATGTCCCCAAGGGTGATAGCAACTTAGCTTTTGGGTAAATATCTGTAAGGTCTCCCTTATGATTGAAACCAAAGATACGGTTTTAGGCCCTCAAATATATGCACATCTGTAGAGATTAAGGAAAGCAGATCTTTTATGCAAGCCCAGACAATCTTGAGTCTTGTTGTTAGAAGGTCTTTGCCACTTAAGGACATTGTTTAGATGATAACATTCTATAACAAGGAGCCTTAACCCAGGCCCAACTTAGAGCTCTGTAGAAAAGAGAATTCCATAAACAGAAACGAAAATGGTCTGTGCTTTGTGTGACCATGTTTGTCCAGGGACATACTGCTTCTCTATGTGGTGTGGAGAGACCAGAGAACCACATAGGGCAAGAGAACAGATGTTGTCTCTCGAAGTTGTGTAACTGTGAAGTCCACTTCAGAAATGTTAGCTTATGGGTGAATCTTTCCTTTCGAAACATCAATTATTTTATTGAGAGACTTGTGTAGCTGATCTCTTTCATGTGAACCTCCTCTTATTTAATGGTGATTTATTATGCAATTTAATGCGCTGAATGTATTAATTGTATGGGGTTTTGTTCATCTTGAACCATAGAAGGCCACCATGCTTGAATAATTGATGCTTGATCGCAAGAATTATGGGTTAACCTTATATTGTATGTAACTGATGCCTCGAAACACAGATATTGTTAAATATATGAAATGTTTGACTCCCTTTTTCCTTTCACAGATAGGGAAATGCTTCATCATTTGTAGGATGGAGATCCCTCCTTCAGGGTGCATGCTGGAATAAGGCCCTGATAGATATCTAGCTCCAGGGAAGAAGAGCTCCCTGTTGTAAGATTAATGTGACATCTTTTACAACAAGTGTAGGACCTTCATTCAGCAGGAAAAATAATAATGAAAAAAAACAAGAGCTCCTTGCCAAGGGCAGCCTCAAAGTTCACTTGCTTCCAAGATCATCAACACATATATAGTCTATGTTACCCGTTCCTTTACAGGAGGACTATCTAGGACAAAGTAAAAGGCAGTAAGCAGACGTGGATTCCTAGGTCCCTTGAATGATGAAAGTTTGGAAAAGTTGGAAAGTTCTAAATTTTTTTTTTACTGAAATTCATCTAAAACATCTCTATTTATTTTCTCCAGCTGTTGTAACATAGGACCACAAACTCGGTGGCTTTAAACAACAAACATTTATATTCCCACTGTTCTGGAGACTGTGGGGCTGTCCAAAATATGGGGGCTGGCCATGCTCTGTCTGAAGGCCCCAGGAGAGGATCCTCTCGAGTCTTCCTTGCTTCGGATGGTGACTGGTGTTCCCCGGCTTCTGGTGACATTACTCCCATCCATGCCTCTGTCTTGATGTGGAGTTTCCTCTCTGCAGCAAAATTTCCTTCTTCTTATAAGGACACCAGTCATGATGAAGGGCCCACACCACTCCCACACCACACACAACAGTATGTCCTCACCCTAACTTCACTAATTACATCTCCAAAGACCCCATTCTCAAACTCACATTCTGCAGTAGCATGGGTTAGGATTTCAGCATGTCTTCTGGGGAGACACAAGTCAACCCATAACAACTCCCAACTGGTATCAGGGAAGAATCAGGCTGAATCGCTTTGGGTTCTTGCTCTGGTTTTTTTCAATTAGCTGAACAACAAGCAGTCTCTCTTTGGTTTCCTCAAAGAACCGGCTCACAGCCAGCCGCAAGCAAGCAGAGAAAGATACACAATTCAAGGGGTCACTCATGCAAACGCGAGAGTGCTTCTGTCCAGTTTCAAGTTGAGTAGAAAAGTTTCCCTGAAGAGACTGTTGTCCCCAAAGGAACACAGGGGACAGAAACCCCAGAGACGATGGTGGCTATAAAGTGGAAAGAGCAGAGACTACTGGCCCCCCGACACAGAACCCCTAACGTGCAAGCAGAAACAGTGTGATCTCAGCCCTGACCATTCCCACCACCTGCTCACACCTTGGCCGATCTCACATTATCGAGCACTGTGTAGGGTTTCCTCTGGGAATGCGTGTCTGGACGTGGCTCAAAGGCTCCACGGGAACAGGGTTGGTTGCCCAAGCAGAACGGGGAGGGACAGGGGAGGTGGCGGTGGCGGATGGTGGAACCAGGGGAGATAATGTTCTCCCACAAAAAAAGTGAAGCCAATATCAAAGGGATTAAAGGGGAAATGCCATTCACTAAGGCAGGGATTGTAGGTTACCTCACTTAACCCTCACAACAAGGGTGTTTGCTTTGGGGTTGTACAGTGTGAGTCCTGTAACAGCCCTGGCATATGTTGCTGTATCAAACTCTGTTATTTGTGGCCATTCTTTTCTCTACCGAAGTGCAGTGGAGGGTGGGTGGGAGCAAAGAGATGACACCTGCTCAATGAAAGAGGACACAGCACATGGATTTCAGAGACTTCCCCAAGTTGACGTAAAAGTCCTTTGCCACTGGGGCCAGTCGATACGTAAGACGTACGATCGGCTGCACGCCAATGATTTGCCTCTCCTTATGGCTCTTTTTCAAGTGATCCTTCCGTAGTTCCTTTTAGCTTCATTTAAATCTTTCTTTCCTTTTTTAAATGCCATTACTTTTTCTGTGCTGGAGAATCATTTTAAATCCACCCACTCATCTATCCACATTTTGGACAAGTTACATGGAAACTTCCTCCTCAGCCACGTACAAAGTACATTTGTGCTATTCCAGTTCTGAAGACAAAATAGATCTACTCTCTTTTTCTAGAACAAAAAAGAATAGGAAAAAATGAGCAAGTGTGGTAAAAGGTATGTTAACTTATCATGAATGAGAAATGTTGGAAATGCTTTCAAGTGAGAGAGCACAGAATGGACACGTTACTTGCCAGGTCACATTTACAAACAGTTCATACCTAGAGGATTATCCAAGTTGTCACTGACCTTGGCAATGAGGCAAGAGTAACATTTTTTAAAGGATAAAATGTTCTTGAAAAATATCCCAGAAGAATGAGATGGATCCCCATTTTTTTTTCATCACTCCCCATGGTACTTTGCCTATTTCTCTTCCTCAGCCAAGAAATAGGGAGTCTTATAGAAGAAAGGTAGGAAAAATGTCATCCCTGACTCTATCTCCCTGTCTTGGATTACTGTTAATACTTAATAGAGACATCATGGAAATAATCTGAAAATGTGCATGTATTTTACTTCTCTTGAGGTTGAATGGCGGAAAAAGACTGTTGTAAATAGAGAACAGAACGAGCCACAAAATTCTGAGCTTAATCCACTGGGAGAAATTTTGTGTGTGTGTGCAGGTTTTTTTTAATGTTTATTTTTTTGAGAGAGAGAGAGAGAGAGAGAGAGTGAGTGGGGGGAAGGGCAGAGAGAGAGGGAGACACATAATCCTAAGCAGGCTCCAGGCTCTGAGCTGTCAGCACAGAGTCCGACACAGGGCTTGAACTCGTGAACCACAAGATCATGACCTGAGACGAGGTCAGACACTCAACGGACTGAGCCACCCAGGCGCCCCTGTGTTTGTTTATTTTAATGTCAGTGATCCACAGACCTATCTTGTTCATGAGAAAAGATTTCATGAAATGAAATAAATGGTTAGTTCAATTAAACAATTAATGTATACAGAGATAAATAGGAATATATAAAAAGTACAAGTAGTGTTAACTTTATGATTTTCCCTTCTTTGTAAATTATGTTCTAAGTTTGAGGGGTTGAAATGTAATATTTTAAGTGAATTCACGGTGATCTTAGATTATAATGGCATCATAAAATATCATGACCTAGGAAAATAAAAACTAAGAAATTTTATGGTCCCCATAGATTTTTTTTAAGGTGAAAATTTTTTTTTTTGTAATTCAGAAAATCACATGACTCTCATCAGTAAGTTGATTTCCTTGGATCCTTGCTGAAGTAGTCACTTCCATTAATTTTTTTTTTTAAAAACATTGTCATGCCTTGCTCGAGCAAGAGATTTCATGGCTGATAACAATGCAGATTAGTGGCCACCAAATGATAGCTACCCTAAGAACCACCAAGTTGTTCAGAATGAATAATTAGAAAAGGGTGTTTGATTAAATGAAGCCAGTTGAATAAAAGGAAAAGACAAAAAATAATAAAGTGGAGAGATGTTATTTTTATTATCTGGGTTGTTCAGATACCCATAGGATCTCAACAAGTAGAGAATTCACCTCATTATTGCCATCCAAGACTAGTGAATAAAAGATGGGAGAGCTTATCCTAATGAGCTTTGGGGTTTTTTTCAATGAAGGACAGATTCTTGAGACTAAATGCTTCATGTAGGTGTCCCATAGAACACCTTGGTTCCAACAATTTATTAGACAACTATTTGTGGAGTTGTGTCAGGCATGGTGGTACAAGGGGCTAAGAATCCAAAGTGAAGAAGGAAAAGTCTCTGATTTCATGGAGCTTCTGTTCCAGTGAGAGAAAAAAGTCTAGCATCTCTATGTGAAATTCTAACGCACCAACGATAAAGATCCTAGAAGATTCCCAAGGGGAAAAATATGACAAAAGGGTAATAATCTATCTCACTGGCTTCCAGATTCTTTTCAATGGCCCCAAATACTTGAAGATATTAGAGAAATGCCTTCAACATTCTGAGGGAAAATCATTTTGAACTGAGAATTCTATGCCCAGCTAAAGTAGCACTGAAAGATGAGCTCTGCCTTCAGGATTGTACAGGAATTCAAGACTGCAAGAAACACTCCTTCGTTCCTGCTGTCTTTTTCATTCAGTCTGAAGGTTTTCCTTTGCTGGTCCCTAGAACTTCCCTGAAAGAGAGGCCATAGCATTTTGTGTCCTTTCCTACATTAAAAAACAGTCTCACTTTTAGGTATCAAAATGTGAAGTCTCAGAGTTTTGTGTCACACCTCGAAATTTCTCTCCCACATCCCACTCCTCCAGCTCCGCTACCAATTCAGCTCTGACTCGGGTAGACTTAGGGAGCAGGCGGGGAACGGTGTCCTTTTCTCTCCCTCTGGTCATTCTTCCTCCTGTGCCAAACACTCCTGCTCTTTTGAAAACTCCAAGTTGAGTAAAGGAAAACTAAGTGGGGTGATACTGTCTGATAACAATACATGTTGCTTCCTGACTGCGACAGACTATTTCTCTGTTCCCATTAGTTAAAGTGACAACATTTATGTGTGCTTTTAGGAAGAGAACCAGAAAGTTAATCTTATTCCGTGAACTACACTAGTTCACCGGCACAATATATCAGCGCAACAGCAGATTCTGGTCCGGGGCTTTGCAGTCTGGAAGACCTTCACATTTGTACTCACTTGCCCTGCACATCCCTGTGAAAGGGGCAGACCAGATCCTATTATTTCTATATTATATAATAAACCAGCTTTCAGCTGGTTCTATGACCCGCCAACAACCACAGACAGGGAAATACGGAGCAGAAATTTAGCTCTGCACTTTTACACTGCAAATTTTCTTTCCATTTCACAAATTTTCCCTCTTTTCACCTCATAGATCGGTATTCATATGTCATATATCATATATCAATATCAGCGACTGTCATATCAGTATTTTCCTTCACTCCAGTGTATTAGTGAATCTCTAAGTGGGTTTACCCTCAAATCCAAGAGAAAAGAAAACATTAAGCTCTGCTGTCTTCCTTCTTTCATGGTTTGAAGAAATGCCTGAAAACTTCTTACAGAAGCACTGGAGCATGGCATGTTCATCTAAGTACAAAATGTACTTTTTATGGCAAGTACAACAACGTCCAGGATGTAATAAGTCTTTGACCTAAATGTTAACTCTAAGGAATTACATGTCTTGCTTTCTTATTCAGTGTATATTTGAGTAATAATATTTATTACGTGTATAAAGCAATGTTCTTTACATGAGTGATTCACTCAATCTTTACAGCAACCCTAGGAGGTACTATTAACCCCTCCCAGCTTACAGACAAGCGAACTGAACAGAGGCATAGAGAAGAGAAGTAACCTTCCCTACGTCACACAACTTGAACCCAGTCAGTCTGGCCCCAGAACCTGCCGTCTACTCTGAACTGGCTCATTTTGTCAGCTCTCTATTCATGCTTTGCTGAGACTATATCTATCTGTTAAATCAGACATGTATGAAAATTTGCTCACTAATTAATCTGGCTTGCTGATGGATTATTAAGGGGCCCTGTGAAACCACGAAATGAACTTGGTCTTTCGCAAAGTGTTACATCACCAGCCTGCTTACATCATTGCCGCCTTTTCTTATTTGCACCTACTGCCCGAAATGCACAGAAACAGAGTCTATGAGTCAAAAGAATCTGAGACATTATTCAACCCAACATCATCCCGTTATAGAAATACGTACTCCACCTTTCCTGTAGCATCCGGCCACTGCTATGGGACTCTGAGAAGACGGAGATCCCTCATTGTAGAGCCAGATCATTCCATGGCTAGACCACGCTATTTACTGAAAAAAACATCCTTATACCAAGTCATCATTTTCTTCACTGTAACTTCTACTCCTCTTCCTAGTTCTGCTCTGGCAACATGAAAAGAAGCACAATCTTATTGCAACATAACAACTCTACAAGAGGAAGCCCAGGATGGCCTGACTTCCAGACCTGTTCATTTTCCTATGAATGCACAGAGTACCAGCCTCGATATCCACAATGTTCGATAATCACGGCTGTCCAGCCACAAGAACTGTTTTGTACAAAGTAATGCCTCACTCTTCTCTGCATAATTTTATGTATCGGTCCTCAGTTAAGGCACATTAAGCTGAATGAGTTATCTTGGTGGCCACGATCTGCCACTGACTAATGTTGATCTCAGAGAGTGGTTTTTAGAATGAAATGACTTCATGGCCTACAACGAATTAGCTCAGGGCCTAGCAAACAGGAAATACTCAGTAACTGGTAACTAGTTTTATTACGACCTGAATTGCATGATTTGGAATTTGACTCATTATTTCACCACGCTGATCCTGCAACATGTTAATTTTTCCTGACATTTTGTCATTCTGAAATGTTTAAGTATGCCTTATACGGCTTCATCTGAGCTGACAACTAAGACACTGAATATGTCAGGGCCAGTGACCAAGCACAAAGACCTGCTCTCGGGAGAGCCCTCGCAGGCCCAGGCTTCTTCCCTGAAAGCATCGGTGGTTAATGGGGCTTTCACCTCATGCTCAGTCATGTCTAAGAGAGAAAGAGAAACATCTTATAAAGAGAGGACCAGATGCCATAGAGGTAGAACTCAGCTTTGGGTGGACCTTCAAGCACAGCCTACTCTCCCGCACACCGCTCTGGTTCTAACATGGAACTGATGTCAGTGTGTGTGTGTGTGTGTGTGTGTGTGTGTGTGTGTGGGTGCGCGCGCGCGCACAGGCACATATCAGACGGCAAAATGTATTGAAAACAAACGAGCTAAGGTTCATTTCAAAAGGCAACAGAATAAACATAAAAGAAAAGGAAACAGCAAAGACAGAAAGCAATAAAATGGAGTACGATGAATGACAGAACTGAATCGGTTTTCTAAAAAGAACAAAAATAGGCTAAATCCAAATAAGACAGATGAAGAAATAATTGCAAGATTAAAAAGAGAGAGAGGGGACCCCAGGTGGCACAATCAATTGAGTGTCTGACTCTTGATTTCAGCCAAGGTCATGATCCCATTGGGGTGGGATTTAGCCCTGTGTTGGGATCTGAACTGAGCATACAGCCTGCTTCAGATTCTCCCCTCACTTTCTCCCTCTGCCCCTGTCCCCCATTCATGTGTTCTCTCTCTCTCCGTATATATGTGGAGAGAGAGAGAGAGAGAGTCTATATATTCTCTCTCTCTCCATATATATATATATATATATATATATATATATATATATATACACACACACACCCACACACACGCAGAGAACGAGAGAGAAAATATATATAGTCAGTCTCTCCCTCTCTCTCTATATATGTATATATACACGTATATATATGTGTGTGTGTATATATATGTATATATCGAACGAGAGAGATAAAATCAAAGTAAAAATAGAATATTAAAATAATACTTGTTTTGCTGTAGCCACCCAACTTGTGAAACCTGCACTGATGCCTTCCACACTTTCTCAAATTCCCAAGGTCACTCCTTCAAGAATCAAGGTCAGCGAGATCCACATCTTCTTTGGCTGCCAGGGGAGGGGAGAGAGGAAGGGCATGTCTTCGGAAGAAAGCTTCACAAACTGGGGGGGGGGTCCCCCAAAATGAGGAGGGAGTGCAGGTGTAGCACAGGATGAGGAGGCCATATGTCTACGAGCCTTTCTTTGTGACAGCTCAATATCCACATAGGTAATTTATCTCGTATTTATACTAAAAAAAAAAAAAAAAAAAAAAAAAAAAAAAATCCCTGCCTAGAACACAACTATGTCTTGTACTGAAACCAAAATCACATTTAGGTCCTTTTACAGAGAAACAGCTCCAAACGTCATGAGTTACTGTGTCTGACAGATTCTGAACTGAGTGTCATAAAACAAGAAAACCAGCCCCAAATGGAGTTGCTTATGCTAAGCCCCACGTCACCAAAACGAAACAACTTAGTTACAGTTTTAGCTGTCCCCAAAAGGGAACCTAAAACCAGCCACTCGGGAATCTGGTGACCGGCACTAGCCAGGTAATCTGCCTCAGGGACCCCTGTCATCCCCTGAAGTCGTCTTGTAGCGACCAACCTGATTTCCTGCCTACGCTAACTTCCCTTGCTCCCGTTCCATTCCCTCATTAAAAGCCTTTGATTATTTTTTTCAATATATGAAATTTATTGTCAAATTGGTTTCCATACAACACCCAGTGCTCATCCCAACAGGTGCCCTCCTCCACACCCATCCCCCACCCTCCCCTCCCTCCCACCCCCCATCAACCCTCACTTTGTTCTCAGTTTTCAAGAGTCTCTTATCCTTTGGCTCTCTCCCACTCTAACCTCTTTTTTTTCTCCTTCCCCTCCCCCATGGGTTCCTGCTAAGTTTCTCAGGATCCACATAAAAGTGAAACCATATGGCATCGGTCTTTCTCTGTATAAAAGCCTTTGATTTCGTAGCGCTCCTCAGAGCTCCCTTCTGCCTGCCAGACTGGAAGCTGCCCGGTTCAAATTGAGTTTTGCTCAAATAAAGTGCGAAAAAGGTTGAATTTGCCTCAGTTTACCTCTTCCCACTGAACAACCGAGCAAGGTCAATCCCTCCCCAAATTCCTCTGCTTTCTCGTTTTGACGGTCTTCCAAAGACTCCGCGGTAGACCTAATAACAACAGTGGAGGGACTGAGAGGAAATAAAGAGGGAAATAATGAACTCAGGTAAATACTCTTCTCCCCCGAGCGCTGTCACATTTGGCGTAAGAGATCGGACATGGCGAGTAATCCAACCGACGCTGCAATGTGATGACCGATGGGATCAAAAGGTGTGTTCTGATTTTTGGCTTTACCAGCCTTTTGGTGGCCTTCACGAGGTACTTTGTTAGCTTGGTCTTTGAATTTCCCTGGGGTCCCAGCTGCCCTTTGAGCTTAGAATTGAGCAACTTCAGCCACCCGTTTTATGTTTTCTCTACTCCGCCGTGTGTCAGTGGAAGCAGGTCACTCTACCTCGAGGGTAGAAATTCCGCATGTCCTTCCTCTTCTGCGATAGTACCTGTAGCTTCCCAGGGAACTCGTATGACACCAGCACCTCCTCCGGGTGACAACGTCCTTTTATCTCAGCGGGCCACGGGCCGCAACATTCCCTCCCCTGACCGACAACAGGGTTTTTGTGGTCCCTCAGCCTCAACTGAGCTCCTGCGTCTCCTGCAAACTTTCCAACCACCCCCCCACCCCCTGCCACCTCCTCCACGTTACCCTGTGGGATGTCGCCTACACGCCTCGCCTCTGGTACCAGTTTCTCTATTAGCCAGAATTCCCGTCAACAAGCAAAAGAAATGACTCTGGCTAATTTAAGCAAAAAGTTAACCAAGCTGGGACAACAACCACAGAAAACTGCCATGAACTCAGGGAAGACCCAAGGCCGAGACCACCCACGAACGGTTTCGTTAACATGGTGATCTTAGGTGCTACACGGCATAGCTCTGATCTGGCTTTCAGTGCTCACTTCATGTCTTTATCCTCTTGTTTTGGTCACCGAGGAGAAGGGAAAAGTTGCTCTCTCTGCTTCGGTTTCTGTAGGGGGTTGATGGACCCTGCCTCCAGCATGCTTCACGTAATTATCCAAATGCGTAATGGGGGATTGAATGACACACACGTACTACACCATGACCTTGTCGGTCAGTCCCGTATGGCACCAGCGTGTCTCTGGAATAAAACTGACTCCTGTGTGAGTAGTCTCAGTTCCTCTACCTCCGTTCTGAGACGTGTGTTTTTGCCTCCTAAGTTTCTTGGAGATTTGTTGTGATAGGTTAGTAGGCGAAGCAGAGAACTGAAAAAAGCCAAGAGGGTAAACTGATTCACCAAAGAGGTAAAGAACTGATCAGAGAGGAAAAGAGAGGACAGAGGAGTCAGCGTGCAGCTGACATCATTTCCTGGAGACAGAGGGAGAGGAAGAATGGAGAATTGGACAGTGGATGTTTTGGGGAGAGGAAAACAAGGGAGATGGGTACCATGATAAGGAAGCTTTTGATGGAGGGAATCTTTAGGCTCTTGGGGGTGTAATTCCTTCTTTTCAAAAGAGTGAATGAGGGCAAAGTTATTTTTCATGTTTTCCGTTTCTCATCTAGTTCTGGAGTTGTGGTTATACGTCTTCTTGATGAGATAACAAAAAGGCACAGTTTTATTCAGGTTAACATTTAAATCCTCTTTGTCCTGGGGCGCCTGGGTGGCTCAGAGGGTTAAGCGTCCGACTTTGGCTCAGGTCAGGATCTCACAGTCTGTGAGTTCAAGCCCCGCGTCGGGCTCTGTACTGACAGCTCAGAGCCTGGAGCCTGCTTCGGATTCTGTGTCTCCCCACCTCTCTCTTCCCCTCCCCCGCTCACGCTCACGCATGCTCTTTCTCTCTCAAAAATTAAAAAAAAAACCATAAAAAAAAATAAATCCTCTTTGTCCTATTTAAATCCTTCGGAGTTGTGTCTACTTGGTCTGAAGTTTGATTCTTTCCATGGAAGCCGTGTGTTCTCGTTGTCTGCTGACAGCTCCATACACTTTTCTGGGTGAGGTCTATTTCTCAGAGAGCTGCCATCACACTGGAGATTCAGGATGCTGTTCAGTTTCTATTGCAATATATTTCTTATTGCCCGGGTGTTATGTTTCACTTTGCTCAATCTCAAACGAAAGGAAATCTATCCACACTTTGGACACAGGTGAAACTTTCCCCGCTGTCTGGTTCGGTGACACTATAAACTGATACAGGTCTTGAAAAACGACAAGCCTGTGCTACAGGGCTCACACCAACCCTGGACAGAGAGCTTTTCTCACACAGCCTAGAGGTCTTGCTTGTGATAAACTACAGTCAGTCATCGTTTTCTTTGGCCGTGTTTTGGCAGTTGGTCATTTGCCCAATTTTTTTTTAAACCTTTTTAAAAGAGATGCACGGGGCGGGGGGGGGGGGGGCAGGGTCTGAAGGAGGGAAAAGTGTCTGAAGTTTTCTAATTGGTATAGACCACAGCGAGCAGGCGGTGTAGATGAAGGGATGGTCTTTCTAAACGATTTTGTTTTCAGTCTAGAGAGTTCACAGTCTTGCAAGTTAAAAGCGCTGTGGCCCTGCAATCTTACTGACTAATCGGCTCTAGTGAGTTTAGAGTGAACTGAAGAACTTTCATCACTCTCAAATAGTTTGATTGGGATTCTTAGTTTTTGATACTATGAATTCCCTGTGCCTTCCTAAGTAATTTAGTGGTCTTTAGAAGAGACGACATTGGGTCCACTGAGACGGACACCATTTGAAATGGCCTCAGTGATGATTTATTCACATATCACCCGCCCCCTAAACAGAAAACAAATCTTTTGAGGGCAGGGATTGTGTCTTACTTTTCCTCGTGTTCCAGAACCTCCAGCAAAATCTGGCTTAGAGACCATGTTTACTGTACGTGCAACATACTCCCCAGAGAATTTCTGAACCAAAATTTTTCTCATTTCCTCACCTCCCTCTTCTCACTACTGCCTGACGTTGGTCCTCACCTCCCAAATCACATAGCTCTAAGGCACCGAACGTCTTCCTTCTTGCCAAATCCAGTACCCTCTTTTGTGCTCGGCCACATGATGTTCTGATGACTACGTTTGATGGCCATTCTCCCCTCCTTCAAATGACCTTCCTTTGGTTTCTGACACCACTTTTGCTTGGTTCTTCATTCACTCCCTCCTCTTTCCCCAACGGTATCTCCGCTGCTCGATCGCTTACTTTTAGGGCTTCCGGGATTGCATGCTTGGTCCTCTGCTCCTTCCGCTCTCCTTTCTGTCCAGGACTCTGCCGAAGTGTTTTCTTCCCATTGCTTCAGCTCTTTTTTAAGAGAGATCCCGATGGATCCTGATGTACCTTCCGATCTGTATAAGCTCTGCCTCTATCCTCAACTCCAGACTTGTATTTCCCACAGAGCTTTTTAACCTACACATTTCACCGGAACTGCACTCTCAATATGCCCAAAACCAAATGTATTACTCTTCCCAGTACCCCTCAAATTTACCAGAACTCCCTTTCTTCCAATGTTTAAAATGCAGTTAATGGCATTTCTCAATCCCCGTAGGTTTCTGAACCAGACCTTGAAATTATTCTTGGTTCTTCCTTGGTCTTGTTCTGCTACCATCCCCACATCCAAATTCTTACTAAACTTAGTCAAGTATATCAAACTTTCCTCAGAGGTGCCCCCTGATTTCCATCTCAACACCGCTGCTTTTCTTCAAACCCAAATCCTTTCTCTTTCTGTATAGTCCATGGTTCCCTCCATCACGTCCACTTTATATGCCATCAACATTATAATTCTGATCACAGTGTATCCTCTCCTACAGCATATAGTCCAAAACTGCTAGCATGACACCAAAAACTCTTTAAAATGTCCTGCAGTCGATCTTACCAACTGACCTACTCAATCCACCCTGTTGGTGTGCAGCCTTATCCTTCTCTGACCGTTCTGTGGTCTCTCACACCTTGTTCCACCTACCTAATGCTGTTCCTTCTACCTAAAATGACTTGTCCTTGCCCCTCCCCCTTCTGCTAACTGGCATACCCAATGTGAAATTATTCTCTAACTTTAGCCTTGGACTTCCCTCATAATTCATGATTACGCCACATCCCGCTATCTTTTTTTTCTTTTTTTAAAAGACGGTGACTAAGATTTCAACATGAGTCTGCATTTCCAGCGTGGCATTGCAACACCCGTCATTCTGTGGCTATCTCTGAAATGCTGTGGGTACGTGAGAAAGTGAGGGAAGCATTCTCTGGATTTCAACACAGTTGAGTTTTTCTAACAATATTTTACATAGCTCTGCACCTTAATTTGCTGACTGGATCTCCTTTCAACAAACGAGTAGAGAAGAAAACTTTTAATGGAAATCACAATGGTTCTTTCCTTAGATGTTTTGTCTAACAACCCTTATGAAAAGTGAGGTAGATGCTCCATTGGAAACACTGGAATCCACGTCTAGATTTGCCTTGATGTGGATCAGGCTCTTTCTTCACCTAAAGAAAGGATGCTAATGAATCATGTGGTTGCCTCCACATGGAATTGTTTGAGGAAATATTGAGCTTATACACAAAAGAGTTGTTTTTTTGTAATGCACATGTGGGTACTATAATTCATTAATTCAAACATAAGAGGGATTATATTTCATATCTACATGTGATATATCAAACTCACAAACACATACTCATAAGGTTTTCAAGAAACTATTCAAAGCTTTCCAAATCAATCATAAATCCTAAAATTAATCATAAGGGGACCTGTGCCATATAAGTATTGAAGATTGTGAAGAGGTAACATATACTTTCAATCTGTAATTTCAAAAAGACTTTCTATGCAACTAACCTGGAAATAATAGTTCATTAATTTCATGTTAACTTATACATAGCTGGTTTTAGATCCCTCCAGGATGACATGTACTAACCCAAGAGGCAGAGAATGTGGGAGAGATTGGGGTCTTTGGTATGGGTAGACAACATCACATGGAAGGGAAACCAGGAGAGTACACTTTTATCCAAAGAACTTCTCCTACAGACCTAGCTACTACATACAACCAGAGTTTTCACCCCCAGGGCATAAACTCTAGGTGATCAGAAAGAAGAGATCTGGTGCATTCCAGGACCACATCATTATGATAAGTTGAGACTTGTCAGTAAGTTTTCCCTTCCTTGTTCAGAGACACTTCCTGTGCTCACAACTTTACATGTGGGGCTGATATGGCTCTGCTACTTTGACCTTGGTTGCATCCACACTAGTATCACTAATTCGAATTCCAAGTGGAAAATTTAGAAAATACCCTCTAAGGAAGGAGAAGACTCCAATATTTTAAATGTTTCATCATATTATATAATATTCATTATTTATTACATCCTGATTTCCTTTTGGCTGAGCGGCTCCAGACAATACATTTTTTCAAATATTTTAAAATTTTTCCGCAAAGTTCCAGTTTTAGAACTCTTAATCAAAGTGTCCTCTTTGCCCAAAAGAGAATGAATCTAAAACTAAAATGTGGTACTTATATGATAACTCATAATCCGCAAGGAGAATCTAACTTTCCTTACCTTAGGACTGAATTTGAATCCCGACTCCTACAGAGAGTTAAAATAAGGGTCTCCTGGTTGAAGGAATATGGTTCACTCCACTCCTGCAGCCATGCTCAACACTTGTTTTGGAAGCACTGAGACAATTTGTAAAACAGAGGGCATCAAATTATTAGGTTGGCTACAGTTTCAAATCAGTCCATGTGTATCACAGATCTGTTGGTGAACTCTAAGCTCGAAACATTTTGTGTGTGTGTCTCTCTACATTACAGTTATATTTATATATTTATATTTCTGTATCTAATTGAAATCTTAATAGCAATAGTTCCTATCCTGGAAAGGTAAAATGTATGCAGGTAATCTATCTACTACTACCCTATATATCTCTACATTGTTGGCTAGGAATCAGCCACTATCTTTGTTTAGGGTTTTATGGGATGTGAAGCACTTCTTCATTTCCTACTCTGTTCATACAGTTGACTTGTAACTGACATTTCACATATTCAAAGACCTCTATGGCACTTCGTTAAGGTTTTAAAAATTGTGTGGTTCACTTGTTTTCCTAAATTTTAAAAACAACTCCAAAAGAGCTATGTAGTCCAACATCTATCTGTTGGATAACATTAATACATTCTAAATTGAAAAAAAAAAAGCAAACTGATGTTGTAACTCTGAAGTAAAAACTATAAAACACAACCAGTTAACAGAATATTCTTTTTTTCTGTCTTCATGCTAGCACAAAGGAAAAAGTTCTACATGAACTGAAACCAATGCATAGATTTTGTGAAGAAACACTTATACACAAACCATTGAAAACAAGCTCATGGTTATTCCTTTGCCTTCAGTTACAAAATAACATGAAGAATAAGGCACTTGCATGACTATTGAGTACTCATTTTCTCCAAACAGTTTCTCTTCCCATCAGCCATCTGTGGAAATTCCTCATCGGGTCACCATGACTAACCATACTTGAGGTGATTGACTCATCTCAGATCTAGTCAATGGCTATGTATGAGAGTAACTCATCAGTCCATAAGTGTAACACACACTCAACCAAGAAACATGAGTCTCGGATTCTAGTGAGTCCCCACTACTTACCTGGATGACCTCTGATAAACCACTTAAATTTTCTGGGCCTCATCGTAAAAACAAAGGGTTAAGGTTAAGTGAGGGAGATTTTAAATACATGCATATCCAAAAATATGCACGTCAAATATATGTCAGGTCAAATACAACCAATCATCTTTTAGGGTCTCATCCTGAATAAATAAAAGGTAACATGAACAGACCCAAATAACTGTATAAATTTATTCTATGAAAACATAGCCCTGCATAACAATGGGGAAAAGACAATATTTAAGATGCTATGTTTGGGTGATTAATACTTTCTTAAAAATAACTTAATTGCATCGCTAGCTTACTTTTAGGCCAAAATAATTTTCTGATGGCCCACAAGTGTAAATTTTTAAAAAGCATAAAATTTTTGAAGAAAATATTGAAAATATCTTTATCATTATCTGTGTAGGGAAATCTTTTCTAGGTGTGCCACAAAACTTCATAGAAGGAGATATTGATACATTTGATACATAATAATTTAGAAATGCCTGAATAAAACCATAGACAAAGTCAGAAGATAAATAGAAAACCAAGATAAATATGGGCAATACTTATCATGTGGGGTTAACACATCACATAGGGTTTCTTTAATATGTAAAGATGGTGACAATTCAATTAGTAAAAAATGAGTATGTTATTTTTTAAGTAGTTAATCAAAAAGATACAGTACATAGAAAAAACTATACAAACGGGCATTTACAAAATATGATATACACCCAATCTCTCTCAAATTCAGACAAAGCATTTGGAGTTAAGGATTGAATCACTGTCATGAGTCTTTTTGTTTTTAAAGAAATTTCATTAATTGACTCCATGTTGAAACCACTGAATTAGATATTGCCTAAAATCCACTGACCTCCGAAGTTATGTGTGTTAATCTTGCGTGTGACCCAACCTATTTTACTCTGCCATTTTCCCTCCTGGACCAGGAAGCATCCAACACTGCAGCAATCATAAAAACAGCCCCCTTCGTTTCTTTAACCAAGAGGCGGTTGTGGCTGGAGGGTAAACAGTCACGTCCTGGGATTGAGACTCGTTCAAATTCATGCTTTCCAAATTGGTGGCCTCAATTACATTTTCAAGAGTGTTTGTTTTTTGGGTTTTTGGGTTTTTTTTTTTTTTTTTTTTTTTTTTTGGATTTCCCTCTCACATGTACTTCAGCTTTTTACTGTGAATGACTATTTCCACTTCCGTTTTCCTCCTACTCAGACTGTGGCTTCTTCGTTTTTATGAGATGACCTTATCTCCTTAACTCACAAAGGAAATAGAGTCATTCTTCCTGGCCAGCATTCTATCCCCAAATGCAAATATCCAAGCATCCTTAGGCCCCTTTTCTCCTTCATTTTAGTGGCAGAGGGAGATGTATGTTTTTTGTACAAAGGACGCACCTCTATCTATGTCCTAAATCTCATAACCTCTTTCTATCTCAGGATTCTGCATTATTTTTTCTCTCCTCTTCAATATATGGTCAATCTTTTCCACTGTCGTCTTCTCTAACCCAGTGGTTCTCAACAGGGAATACTTTTGCCTCCCTCCTGAGGGATTGGGCAATGTCTGGAGACATGTTTGATCATCACAACGGGGTCTAGTGGCATCCACCACATACAGGCCAAGGATGTTGTGAAACCTCCTATGATGCACAAGACACTCCCTGCCCCACCCCCAACACACATGTACCTAATACACTGGTATCTGGTCCAAGACGGCATCAAAACTGACAGATCCTGGAGCCTCTACACGTATTTGATCTTCCTTCCTCCCTCCCTCCCACTCTCTCTCCCTCACCCTCTCCCTCTCTTCCTTTCATCCTTCCTTCCTTCCTGTTCCTCCCTAAGCTCCTACTTTTCTTCCTTCTCTCCTTCCCTCCCTCCCTTCCTCTTCTCCTCTCTCTCTCTCTCTCTCTCTCACACACACACACACACACACACACACACACACACTTTAAACACTTCTCCTTGACCCTTCGTCTCCCTCCAACTATTCTTATCTTTCTCTTCCTTTTTTCTTGGCAAAACGTTTTTTTTTAAAAAATGACCAAAACCTATTGTTATCACTTGCTTATATCTCCGCCACTTAAGGCAATCTGGCTTTACTGCATTCATTCTAGCAAAGGTCACTGATGACTCCTTGTTGCCAAATCCTAAAACAAGTCTCAACCTTATCTCAGAATATTTCTCTGAGGCACTTAGGCTTTGTTCTTTTTTTTTTTTTTTTTTTGACAACTTCCTCTTTAAAGCTCTCTTATTATTCTATGTGTTGTCATACCTTATGTCCCCAGGTCTTGGTATGAGAACATTTTCATTCTCCTTTGAATGATTCTACATCTTATTTTTGACATAAGGATATTTCTTCCTCTTCTGTCTCTTACAGTCTTCTCTTCTAAGGCGATATTTTCTATTTCAAGCATACTGTACTACCACCTAAAAGCTGATGGACATAAATATGTAACTATAAGCAAAACATTTCTATGGAATTCAGATCAAATATAGCCAATCATCTGTTAGGGTCTCATCCTGTATACCCCAAGGCATTTCAAATTTTATATATGGAAAAATATATCAAACATAAATATTTTTATATCCATATATACATTTTTATAGTTACAAAAATGTTCATTTTTCTGTACATTCGATATCATTACAAACAGCACTATTCAACCAATTTTCCAAGCCATACACCTGGGAGTATCCATGACTCTTCATTTACTGTCACTCCTTACAATCCAATCAGTAACAAGTATCGTTAAATTTACATCAATGGAGCACCTTGGTGGCTCAGTCAATTGGGCCTCCGATCTTGGCTCAGGTCATGATCTTGTGGTTCATGGGTTCGAGCCCCATGTCGAGCTCTGTGCTAATAGCTCAGGGCCTGGAGCCTGTTTCAGATTCTGTATATCCCTCTCTCTCTGCCCCTTCCCAATTCGCACTCTGTCTCTGTCTCTCTCAAAAATGAATAAACATTTAAAAAATTTTGTTGTTATTTACATCATTAATACCTCAAATGTGTGCTCTCCAAATATGCCACTGTCAGTGCCTTGGTTTAGGCCCTGATCATTTCTCACTTGGGTAACTGTAATAGCTACTACTAATTGATTTCCCTACTTCTAGACTGTCTACCCTGCTCCAACGGTCAGGTTTTAAGTGCTTGCTCTATCATGGCCTCTCCTAAAACCTTCTCCTAGTTCTTCATTGCCTGAATCAGACTCCCGAGTCATTTTACAAAGGACATAACGTTTTACTAATCTGAACCTTGCCAACTTCTTAATCCTTGTGTCTTTCAACTCTGCTCCTTCTGTTTTGTGTTCCAACAATACCAACTGCTTGCACTCTCCCACGCTTGTCAAATTGTTTCCTGTCTCCTTGCCTTTGAAACTTTTATTCTTGGTGCTAGAATCAACTGGCATGTTCCATCTCGAAAACTTCTATTCCGCTTTCAAGACTCAGCTGTCCTTCTAGAAAACACTCTTTCACATTCTTTGAAAATGAATTGCTCTCTCTCCTCCTTATTGCCTTTTTGCTTTGTATCTGCTTTAAGTGTTACCTTTGTTACGGTGTATTACAATTTTAAAATACACATTTCTGGGGTGTCTGGGCGGCTCGGTTGATTAAGGGTCCGATTTCAGCTGAGGTCATGATTTCACGGTTCATGGGTTCGAGCCCCACATCGAGCCCCACATCGGTTCATGGGTTCGAGCTCTGCTGACAGCTCGGAGCCTGGAGCCTGCTTCGGGTTCTGTGTCTCCCTCTCTCTGCCCCTCCCTTACTCATGATCTGTCTCTCTCTGTCTATCCAAAATAAATAAATGTTTTAAAAAATGAGTAAAAGTAAAAATAAAATACACGTTTGCTTCTACTAAATCGTAGCTTGTTTAGGAAGGATCTGTGTCACAGTTGTCAATGACGTAACACTAGAGCTTAGAAGAGTACTGAGGACTAGGCCTTCAATGGATGTTTGCTGAAGGAGGAAAGAAAAGTGGTAAGGACTATAATTTTGATTAACAAAATACAACACACAGCGTACAAATAGTTTAACCTCAGCGTCAGAAGCATTTATGGAGTACCCCCATGCCCGTGGGGGTACATTAAGCACCATACAAGGCTTTCTAATGTAACTGGTGACGTGTGTTTTAGGCAAATATAAAATCAACAACTACTACTTGATATTGCGGAGTGTGATGCAGTTCGATCACCAAGGTAGCACCCGCCAGGAATTCCCACAGCCGTGACATTTCCCTCTCTCTGGGGTCTCGGTGGACCTTTCCTTTCTTCGGTTAATTTTGGCTCTTTAAAAACAAGAACCAAATGTCTTCAAGCTTGTTCCAAGGACGCTTATCCTAAGGAATGTCCTCATATAGAAGGGTCTCGTGGTCAGTCCCATGTGTGCCACATACATGTCCTATCTTTCTGTTGGAGATGGAGAATATACATTAGCACAGTAAAAGCTCTGAGAATGTTTTGCAGTGAGAAAATCTGCTCTATTTGTTGAGTATAATATTTCACAAACTCATCTAATCATGGAGCCTTTTTCATGCCTCATCTACAACGGCTCGTGTAACTGGTGTTCTCTGCAACGAGCTTTGGGGAACACTGGGTGGATGGGTGGTTTAAGAAGCACCCAAAGTTCACCCCATTCTCCAGCCACTGTTCCTCCCCCGCTCCATGGGTTCAGGTGGGCACTGGGCTGGGAGTGATGGCTGGGGGATGTACATATAATAATTCCCAGAATCCCAAATAAATTCCATATTTATTCAGAATCACTTAGCCCAAATTTGCTTAATCACCGTGGAAATTATTCCACACTTTAAAACAAAAAGTTTGGGGGGCCTGGGTGGCTCAGTCAGTTGAACGTCCAACTTTTGATTTTGGTTCTCCTCATGATCCCAGGGTCATGGAATCAAGCCCTGCATTGGACCCTGTGCTGAGCGTGAAGCCTGCTGGAGATTCCCTCTCTTTCTATCTATCCTCTGTCCCTCCCCCACTCATGCGTGCATGCTTGCTCTCTCTCTCTCTCTTTCTTAAAAAAGTTTGATATTCCTTTTTCATAATATATCATAGAAGGAAAATAACACCATTATTTTGCTAGGAGAAGTAGTAGGCAAAGAGAGGGGCCTTAAAGTCACTTGAGAGGGTTTTCATCCAAATCAATTATCTGGAAATAAAGTGAATAAGAAGCTAAGGAGCCTGTCTCTTAATTAGGTAGTAGGACAGCAGGCTTTTCTGTCTCCTGGGGAATGCGTACCATATAGGTACAACAAATTCGTGTGCTGAAAGGAATTTAGATAGCTCTTAACTCAGCCACTTAATTTCACCAGCAAGGATGCTGAAGCCCAGAGAAGATAAATAACTTATCAAATATTATTTGCGTACACAGAGGGGTGGAAAACACAGGGCTCGTGATGTTCATTTCAGTGACTTTCCTGCATTTCGCTTCCTGCTAATGAATTTAAGTCGAGGAAAGGAGTCCAGGACTGGAATCAAATGAAATGTACATGGAGAGTTTCACACTGCTCATAAAATGTTGTCATGTTCATTATCGCATTTGACAGCCCCGTCTACACTGCAAGATGGGTCGGGCCGTCCTTGTCTCCTTCTACAAGGAACTACAACCTTAGCGCTAAGTGAGACATTTCCTGTTCCCGGGAGAGGGTGCCACCTTAAAATCCAGAGGAGCTTAGTTGTGCTTTCCAGGGATAGAGCCAGGAATAATTTTTGTAGACCAAAGACGGGGTAGATGCTCTTCGGTCGAAAGTGCGGTTCAGAGAAAACTGTGGCAAACCGGAGGCCCGTTAGCCTCTTTTCTGCGATTGCCCAGTACAGGCAGACTTTCCAAAAATCCCATGGCTAAAAATACACACTTGCAGAAGCCCAAAGTGTTTAGGTTGAAGCGACTCTAAAGTAAAAACAAGTGGTCTAGGGCACACAGAATGCCTCCAAAGCCACCCTCTGCAAGACAAGGAAAACACGATCGGCCCTGAAATGGAGCCATTCTCTAAACAGCTCTCACCAACTGCAACAGAGGCCTCACTACACGCACACAATTAGAGCTTCACGGAAGATTACAAGACACTCTACTGCAAACAGCACTCCCAGACCCCGAAACCAGGTCACTACTATGTAAACATTTTGCACCACTTTGTAAACAGATAAAAATATCAAGTCAGTTTGGTGTAAACAGACCGACAGCAGGAGAAGCCAGCACCCCTCCCGGATGGATCCTTCCCTGGGCTCTGTGGACAAGCAGAGATACAGTATTAACGGATCTGGAACTGCTTTGGGCTGTTCTCATTTAAGGGACCACTTTTTTGAAATCTGGCCCGTTGGTTGAGAAGCTGGTGGCAGGGTGAGGATACATTCGGGGTGGCCCCCAGCAAGCTGCACACAGTCGTCCGGAACGTGTAGTTCTGCCTCTCCGAAACTGGGAGCCCCTCACATTGTAATTTACAACAGGAGCCAAACAGTGTGGACATGAAAACCACAGATGACTGAGCTCTCAGGCGAGCAGCGAGGACAATGAGACAGGAAAATGAGGGAAAGCACAGCCCGGACAGGAGCTAAGCCCATACGCTGGGGTCAGGACACGTGACTTACGGAGGCGCTACTCTGTCTTGGCGAAGTATTTCCTTCCCTTCTAATGTACCGCAAATCCTACCCACCCCGCCCTTCTGCCTTTACACTTACCAGAGGCAGAGAGGAAAGTAATAATGCACAGAGAAGGGTTGACCCCCTCCAACCTGTATGGCATTGAAAGGAATGGTTGGATTGGAGTCACCTTCCTGTTTAGTGTCTTTGAAGATCTTTTTCATTTACACCCGTGATTAAATATTTATGGAGTTCCTTTGATTGCCTGTCCCCCTACTAAGTGTGTAAACGGTGAAACAGATACAACGGTTTCTGCTCTCAAGGAGAGCACTTTATATATTCAAATATATTTTTAACTTGGGGAACATTTAAAAGTATATGCCCATTTAGAACCCCTTCATCCTGTGATGACAGGCACTAGAAGAAAGGCAGATCAAAGACATATTAAATATCATACAGCACTCACACTCACCCATCAGTATGTGACTCGGGTGATAAACTGTGAGTTTTCCAGAATTACGGACCTGACCCTCTTGTGTCCGAGTTCTCTTGGCCTCGCATTCAGCTACAGCTGTAGTGACAAACTCCGTGGGAGCCTCCGCCATCTTTGCTCAGGTGGGGTTGGGCAACGCCTCATCTCAGACACCTGCTACTCTCTCTGGCTTCCATCCCAGGGTCTTCTCAGACCATGTGGCCTGGGAAACCCACAGAATCGTTGATGACCAGCAGGACAACCCTTAAAGAATGGAGGAGGGAGACTGACAGAGAAGTGCATTTTTTTTCATCCTTCAGACAGATAGCTCTGAGATGCGTGCCACAAAGTTTCTCAGAAAGTCACGGTGTAATCATGTGTCTGTCACATGCAGTGATGACCAACTCAACAACACATCCTGTACTGATATTCCCTCCTTCCCGGTTTCACTCCATCTGTCCCTCACTTCTGCTCCTTGGGAGCACTCTCTCTATCAAAGGTTGATCTCAGGTCTGCTTTGGGCGAGAGCCAGATTACAACAATGTGAGGGCTTTCTCATCACTTAGCTGTTTAATGGTGTTCAGTGCAACTGAAATTGTATGCTTTCCTCAGTGATCCTTCCCCTGGACACATAATTTTAGGAATCTAGAGAAGATGTCATTCAAAGATTATTTACTATCTTTCACAAAGTTTCTCCTTTAATTGACACCTTCATTATTTACACAGAGCTAGATCTAAGCATTGATCAAAGAAAAACAGGAGAAAGAAAGAGAGAGAGAGAGAGAGAAAGAAAGAAGGAAGAAAGGAAAGAGGGATGAAAGGAAGGAAGGAAGGAAGGGTCAAAACAGATTTGTTAACTCTTTTAAGGAATCTGAGAACCCATGGCATTTTGGGGAAGTCATTTCTTGGGATTACATTTTGGCAACAACAAAGAACTCTAAGATGTTATTTAAAAATATGCTTCATTTGTTTTCATTTACCTTTCTGCTTCCTCATTTTCCAGTTTCTACCACTCTTCTTTCTGTCAGCTGTGTGGTGAGAAACAAGGCAGAGCATCAGGGCTGGAACAGAGAGAAAGGATTGGAGGCAGAGTCCATCTGAAGGATGGTCCATGTATGCACTTGGGGGGCAGGGATCATGTCAGACACAGACGCTAGAGCTAAAACAAAACTTCCTTTTGTGTGTTTTTAGAAAACTCATAAATGGAACATACTACATATATTCCTGCAAATTCGATTTCCCACTTGTTATTCGTGGAAACTATCTACTCTGTTCTCTTACAGAACAGCATAAATATTCCTTAGTATAATGATGCTACATTTTACTTAGTCATTTTTCCTGCTGAAGGGTAGTTCAGCCTCTTTGGATACGCATCAAACTGACAGTTATTTCTGGGAAGGGACTAGGATTGTCCTGGTAATCAAAGGAAGATTAACCTGTGTCTATAAAATGTTAAAGTCTTACAAGCAAAACTTATTCATTACTTGAGAAACTTTAAAGTAATAATTTTTTAAAACTCTCATGGAGTTTACATGAAAAGGCAGGTCAACAGATGATACAGGAAAATGTCTTCCCTATTTTCACATTCTCCACAGATCCCTTGCTGTGCTTTGGGACAACCCTTCCCTTTCTGTACTTCCCTTTAGTCCCAACATTTGCATCTTGTTTTTGGTGTTAATCATAATCTAATTATGTCTATAAAAGGATAACCACGCAGAACACCGTTGCCTCCACCTGCTCACTTACCTGCCATCTCTAGTCCCATATCTGCCCCTACCGTAGTCTGCAAACCACATGCCCCACATGCCCTCTTCAGTTGGCTTCCTGTTCAGTTCTACCCTTTGAAAGCATGGTCAAGAGATCAGAAAGCAGGAGGAAGAGACAGGTTTCTATTTCTGGTTCCCACAACACTGGACATCGCTGGCATCAGTGGTTGGCTGTTGCCATCGGGGCAGAGGGGACGGGCTGGTGTCAGCAGGCTCAGCCAGTGTCCGCAGCTCTGGAAGTGCAGAATCTCTCGAAAGAGCTTCAGGTGCAAGTTCAGGAGATCTGACCTGGGAACGTGAGCAGATTCCTGATCTCTGCATCTCACTCCTTCCTTGGCATTCCCTTGGCACCCCCTTCCTTCTCTTTTTTCCTCCTCCAGTCCTTACCAGTCCTTTGTATCCAGCCCCCTCTACTTGAAATACTTAGCATGGTTTTGTTCTCCTCACTGGACACTGCCTGACACACTACTGTTAGCCCTACCAACCTCCAATAGAGTTTTTGGTATAGAGGTATTTACCTAAACTATGCTAACTTCTCGTTGAGACTGGACTTTAAGCCTTGACGTCGGCAAAGAGCAATACCTTTTCAATTCACTCAACACATGCTATAATACATGAGATTGATTGGAGCTTAGAAAGTAATAATGGGGGCCCCAAAGCAGAGAATCCTATTTTATAAGTGTAAAGAGGGAGCATGTCAGTAAAACACAAAAACATCAGGATGTCAGAGAGAAGTTTTGGTCCATCAACCAGATGTTTTACGCCCTTGATGCAAAGTGCCTAAGGGTTTGGAAACACCTAGATGATTGGCTAAGACTTCCCAGGTTGCTTGACATTATGTGTCCACAGCTTTGGAAAGGTCTCTGAGACTTGCAACAGTTTTAAGAGTTGTGTTTTTAGCAGATGGGAGCAAAGTGCCGAAAATATAGCATCATATTCTCACCATGTGGATCTCCATGGCAATCAGCCTATTGTGATGGTTTTAGGAAGGACAATGACGAGCCCTCTGTGGTTTCGGAGATAAGAGGTCAGCGGCCCATACTGTCAGAATCACACAGCACCAATGGAAGGCACATAAAGAATGATCGGAATACATATATTAATATGCCACAGCGAATATTTCTGCACGGTTTGTTTTCTCAGCAGTATTTTGCTACCTAGGGACCCAAAATAATGTGCTTTGCTTTACAAGTGAGACATGATTGATGCTTTACTGGGAGAGACTTTTCATAATGCAACAGATGTCTCCTGACAAGAAAGTTATTGGTAGAAGCAAACTGTGTTATTACAATAATGTTAAGGTTCCGACTTAAGCAAAAGATCCTAAGAGAATGTTGGGGAGGGCGGTGGGAGAGAGAGAAAGCAAATACGAGCAAGAGAGAGAGATACAGTTTGGTCTGAGTCAACATCCTTAGCCCACCATATTGACGTACTCTGTGATCTATGCAGCCAGCACAGAGCTCTCAGGAGGCTAACATATGCAAGCTTTAAAAAGGCCAATCTCCGCACACATTCATCTGTCAATATCTTAGCAGCAGGCACTTCTCTTTATTCCAGAATCTCTTAACTTGAGCATAGCAAAATGGTTTTTACTTGCAAATTAAAGGTGATATTTCTCCCAGCCCATCATGGCAGATTCATAGAATCCTGCTAGGTACAGAATATTGAATCACTTAGAATTTTATTCTTGCTCTAATTTAACTGCAGTATTTTTTTTCATCATTATCAATTTGTACAGAACGTAAGTCTAGGAGAATTAAGAGGACAGGTTTTAAAACTAACAGGCTTTCTGGGTAGAGATGGAGCAGGAGACAAGAGCTATGCGCCTCCATAAGAAATGGAAGCTCTACCCTTAAAACAAAATAAGAAAAAAATCCAAGAGCTTAGAGTTTAGTGTGTAAGCTGAATAACAGATCCAAATGGCATGAATTTACTTCAGAAACTTGATTACGTAGTTTCATGAAAATCTGCTTTTACTCAGTTGAGTAAAATACCAGATACAATTATGAAGATCTTTAATATATAGCAATCATCCTATTCAAGCATGTTACCATATAGGTGTAAGGTTCCAGGAGGAAAGATAGTGGTGTTTTCTACCCTATGGAAAGTCATCCATTGCTTGGTCTGTGATCTGCTCTCAGGATACTTTTCAACAAGCTAACATTGTTTGCCTCTCTCTGTCTCTTTCTCTCTCTCTCTCTCTCTCCTCTCTCTCTCTCTCTCTCTCTCTCTCTCTCTCTCTCTCTCTTAGATTCATGGCCTAATTATGTCCACAAGTCATCTGTCCCAGGTTGACTGTTACACGCTACTGTTCTTAGTTTCTGCCACCATTCAATGTAGTCGGGGTTATATTTTAGGGAAACTTGATCACATTTCTCCTCCATACCCTGCTTGTAATCATTCCATTTCTCATCACACTGCAGTGCTTTAGAACTACCTGACCCCCTTCCTCTTCTGCAGATGTCCTGTCAGGCCAAGGCCAAGCAGCACATGACGAGGATGCCTTCAGTGACGCATGAATGGTCTTGTCTTCCTGTGCAATACCAGTTCATAATCGTATGTGCCAAGCCAAATAAACCACTCCCAGAAATGCTTTCTTTAGGATTTTCTCAATCAAAACTCTGCAGTCACTTAACAGATTAAACATGTTCGGGATTGGTAGGCCTTCAGTTGTCTGGGTGATCGATGCCAATATCTCAAGCACCCACGAAAGCATTTGGAATCAATGACATGTCTTTCGACTTCTTAGTTGATTAAAACAGGATTTTAACACACTCTGATGATGAATTTGGGTCTGGTGTCTCTGGTGACAGAAACCAGTCTCAGTGTTGGCTTCTCTAGTTAATAAATAAGCTTTTAAAACTGTATTATCTTCTTGAACACAGACTATTAATATGTAACAGATTATGGTAATCTCTCAAGGACTTTGATGATAGTCATAGCATATTGAATGTTAAGTATTTTCTTCCAGAGGAATGTAAACATGTTATACACTGAAGTATGCAGAGGACGAAAAACAGATTGTGGGGTTTCCTCCAGGTATCTTTCTGTGAACGTGAGGTTGGAAGTTGCTTGAGAATGTAAAAACGACAACAATAACAGCAAAAACCTTGTATCTTTACAACTTGGAAGAGTTAACAGAATGTGCTGAATTAATCAGGTCCCACAGCCAAACACTGCTGTTGTAGCTCATGTGACATCTTAGGGTGTAATGGTAACCCTCGTTATAATGAACAAAACATTCAGGAGGGCAAAAAACATAAAAACATGCACAGGGATTTCTCTGAACCCTTGCTACCAGGATGGATGTTAAACTGTGCAAAAGAAAAAGAATCTTGACGTGGGTGGATTTATACTTCACAAATTGCACTTCCAGCCAAGAGGGAACTCTTCTCATGAGAAACGTGGACAGCGTCCTCTTTGCCGCAGGGAGGCAAGCAGACGGACAGGGCTGAGAAGGAGGCTCGCCGAGGCAGAGTCCTTGGAACACAGCCATTCCCATGATAACGCTCTCCATTTGGCAACCAGCACTCTCCAGAGCACTTTAAATTTGTATAAAATGTTATTAATAAATGCTTAATATTTGAGGCAAGCTGAGCAATTGCATCAACAGAGATGGAGAGCCTGAAAATAGTTACAAGGGCACTGGATGCAAAGAGATTAATGTATTGGCTGTAGAGGACAGACCAGAATCCGAATGGAAGAGGCCAGAAGGCCAGGGCCATCTCTCAATCATGATGACAAACTTATTACCGCGAGGTCCCAGTGAAGAGGAAATGGAGACCCTATCAGAATTACATGGTGTAGCCTTTTGGTTCTCTTTCTAGAGTGTAAGGATAGACCTCCTCAGAGAACCTTTTTACGTATTTTTCTGTAGTCCTTTGCATCAGGAACCTGGAAATGCCTGCGCAGATATATTCTGCATGTCCCTGAGTACCCTTGATGTCCTTGAGAGGATCTTTTGTAACCAGGACAGATTTTAATTCGATTTTAAAAACTAATATTTGATTTACTAAAATCAAATTAAAAATTTAAAGTTTCTGAAATCCTTGAAGTTCAGCTAGTAACTCATTTTACTGTAGTCAGTAATCTGGTAAATTTTAGAAGCATCAACAGAGGCATTTTAGTAACAACGTTTAGTTGCATCTATCAGTTTGTGTATTTGATTTTCTTTTGAAATACTTCAAATGCCTCGTAAACAAAACCTTTTAAGTACTTAAGCATCCTCATAAATCTAATAAATTTGACTTACAAATACAGTGAGCACCAAGTCATTCTAAACTTTTAACACTGTTCAAGAACAATAGAAATTTCTCATACTTTCTAACTTAAAGTCACGAGGCTAAGTCAATTCTCCTATTATAAATTGAAACATAAGTCAAATCTCCTACATTCTCTAAAATGCCAAATTCTGTTACTACAATACTTAAATGTCACATAAACCGAGGTAATTTCCAAACTTACCACAAAATTATGAATATTTTGCACTTATCTTACAATTTCTATACTACCATCAGGCTGGAATTTAACTATATGTCCAATGTACTACTTAGGGAATAAACAGAGTTGATATTCAACTAGAATACACTGATGCAGAAGAAACTGTTATTTATAACCGGTCTCTATTCCTACTGTATTAGCATCCATTCTGATTAGCTGGTTCCAGAGGTATGGTAAACTAGGTCTCCAGACCTAATGCCTCTGTTGCGGCATTTGCCAATTTCTGTGGTATAAACACTCACCAATGGGTGATTTCAAAGCACCAAAGACTTAATAACTGGATGATCAAATTCCTGAATATTTAATAATTGGCTCTCGAGAGCCAGTTTAAGGAGACCAGCACAATACTGGTTGTTTTCGATGCTGTATTAGTTTTTAAATACTTTGATTCTCACTTGTGGGCACAAGTTCAGTTGTATGACAGATACTTCAAGGCACAGTTCAGATATTTATGTATATAATTCCCATTATATGCAAAGGAATACATTCCTGTGTCTGCACACCGCTCTTGGAATATATTTCAACAAGCTAACATTGGTTGTCTATCTCTTAGATTCATGGTCTAAATATGGTCATAAGTCATCTGTCCCTGATTTCTTTATTCAACTATATAAATTATGTGATAATTACTGGTGGGAACATAAAAAAATGCTACAGCCTCTTTGGAAACGGTTTCCCAGTTCCTCAGGAAACTACACCAAATACAGCTAAGGGTTATGTGTACTTGAACACAAAAGGGCCAGGAGTGACATCCTGTAATGCTGCTTCTCAATCACAGCCGCAAAGATCCCTCCACTATCCGTGATTATCACGATCAGGATCTTGGCTCTCGAGTGTGCAAAACCAGATAAGAACCATCGTTTAGTAATTGCTAGCTTCAAGCTTATATTGTCCTCTGTAGACCACAGTCAAGGTCATTTTTTTACAGTAAGGACAAAATGTGTTAATTGACAAAAATCCAAATTAGCCATTGCCATTTAATATGCTCAAGGGGTGCCTTCCTATGTTATCCTTGTTGCCAAAGGTATGGAAAGATCACTTTGATCATTATCTCTGGTTTCTTCAACAATGATTCTTCTAGCTCATTAGTGTCTCCAGTTATAAATGAGAAGCATCTGGGTTACTGATCATCCCCTCATTCTTTCTTGTTAGGATTATGCACAGTTACTGGACAGCCACTTATAGTCTGGGCACCATTAATAACATGTTTGACCTAGTTATTGTCCTAACTTCTTTAGACCTTTCCTCAAAATGGAAGAAATAACATATGGCACAGGGTGATAGCGCTAAAGTGCTAAGCTAAAATATAAAATATAAAATACTTAGCACATGGTAGATTCCCTGAAAGGTAGGCAATTATTATTTTTCAAATGACAATTTGAATGTTATGAGAGAAATCTCTGCCAAATATGGTGATTTATCACTGAAGAAAAATAACACTCTTTTTTTAGGAAAAAACAACAACAACAACCCACCATGTCCAGAATTTTTCTTAGTATGTCTAATGATCCAACATATATAAGTAAACAATCATATTTGTATTAAATGTGGCAATAGCTTCCTCTATTTCAATTCCTGCCTTTTTTCCTGGTGTCCCATATTATGGGATTCATCTCTTCTGTGTTGAGTGGGGTTTTCCTGGTTTTCCTCCAGGGATCTTGGTTTGATAAAAGTGGAAGATGATTAGGACATCACCTTTCTTATCTCTTTCTCATTTGAAGTAATTCTTGGGCCCCAACCAGGGGTCTGAGGACCTGTAGCACTACAGGATGTCACTCCTGGCCCTTTTGTGTTCAGGTACACACAAGTACACATAACCCTCAGTCGTATTTGGCACACCATGAGCAGAGGGCTTGTGCCTTATGACTCACTTTGCAAGTAACAGCATTTCTGAGAATTTCCATATCGATGGAATATTCTCTTGTGGGTTTCTACATTGAAAACAGTCCCTGTTTTTCATGCATGGCATATGCCAGTGTCAACCAAGGTAGCCTCATTAGTAAGACAAATTATTTGATTCTCCACAAAGATCTAGACATCGGGTACAGAAAATGCAAGAACGATCTGAAAATTAGCATGTGTGAGAGAGTATCTATTATCTGTCTGCCTACTATTTTTTAATCTCTCTCTAGACATATCCCTACATGTAAAATACGTTCTTACAATTGCAAACACATACAGGTGTGTGTTTGTATGTATTTGATGCCTGATTTATATACAGAGGCAAAATTCAGGAGAAACAGAAATTTTTAAAGAAAATTAAGGGCTATATTGTATTATTCAAGGGACTGGAATTCAGACGTTTTCTTTCTCTGAAATATGTGGTGTTTTTGCATTTATCCATTGAATCCATGTGGCTATCCTTTCCTAGATACCCAAAGAGTGAAAATACCAAACTGGTTTCAACTAAAGCAGATTGAACAAATACCCATGAACCATACATTTCTAACTCAAGAACTACAAAACTGCTAAATCAAACTACTAAGTCACGAACTACAAATTTCCTTTTAATCGGCAATAGAATTTGACTCAAATTCCTGCATTTGAAACAAATTAAAAAACTCATATCCCCCAGAATTGCCTTATCTGCCAATGTCAGACCTATGACCTAGTCAGCCAAAGAAAGGGTCATCTTGGTAGGAAGTGGAGTCCTGTTGGCTGTCAGTCCCACAGTTGCAGGAGACAGAGGCACGGGGACCTCATGCCATTCTTCCGGAGTTCGTGGGTCAGCAGTGTCTGCAAGGCATCAGACAGGAACACAGAGTTAAAGGAGTCATTTAATTCACAATCTCAAAATGACAGCAAATTATGGATGAAAAATCAAATGCTCTAATCATGTATGCCATGGCTTTCTAATTTCATAGCTTGTTAAGTATCAGAAGAGAAACAAATAAATGCCTAAGATAATGGCTACATACACTGATAGACAAGAAAACATCGGTAGAACTTCCAACACTGAGTAAATTCCATATTGGAACCTAGATGTTCCTGGTATGCTAAAGTCGACATTATCTGCAAAAGAGAAAATTATAGCTGAAAAAAAAAAAATTAATGTACCTAAAGGCAAATTGGAACAGCATCAGTAAGGCAGAACTAACCTTGAACTTGAAGTCAGGGTGTGAACTTCTGGAGAGTGACTACGATTCTGAGAAAAATAAGAAACCTTGTGTACATGGAGCACATTCTCCAAGCCCTGAGCAGGATGTTGTATATATTGTTATGCTATTTAATCATCTTAAAACCTCTGTGAGTTACATAAATTACTGCTATTTTATAGCTGAAAAGAAGTTCCACATGGTTATTGGCTGTGTTGGAAGAGAATCAAAGAACAGATTTCTCAACCTGTTTAAGTCATTTTTTTTGGTAGGCAGAAAAGATTTTCATCTGGGCCCTACCACATGACATGTTTAGTATTGTCATTTTAAGATAATTTCTAGTACCTTGATGCCCATCTTGCACACATATTTGCTAAAAGCTTAAAAATCAAATGCACTTCGCTTTTTATGTTGAAGTTAACACATAACTTGGGAATCCCTACGTCTCTTGGATAATGGTATGAAAACCATCGTTTTAGTTCTCTGAGTCAGCGATTCTGTGTATTAGCAGAAAAATAATAAATGGAATGTTTTCAAATAAGAAATATAAATAGCACTTAGCCTGTATATAAGAAAAGCTACTGTTAATTAATAATTTATAATATCAATAGTTTATATATGATTATGTTGAATACCTTAGCAAATGAGAATAAGCATCCGGGTGGGAAACCAGTTTTCCTTACTCTCAGATCCCTTATTCTGACCTAAGAGTAAGGGGAAATCAAATCTCAGTTATATAATAAATCCTTTAAGATATGATGCCCTGGTCACATTATCAGAAAGAATAATGTCTTATATGAGCCAACTTATTTTCTAAAGGCCTTCTATGACTCATAGTTTGTATATGAGTCACAGATGTCACATTTCACTCAGTTGATTGGACAGAGATTAAGAGAGACAGAGTTTTTACAGTGATGTATGTCAGTTATTTCTCAATAAAACTGGAAAAAATTATTATTTATTTATTTGTTGTTTACTTTTTATTTTTCGAAGTGGGGACAGAGGGTGAGGGAGAATGAGAATCTTAACCAGGCTCCATGACCTGTGCAAAGCTTGGTGCAGGGCTCCATTTCAAGACCATGAGATCATGACCTGAGCCGAAATCAAGAGTCATACTTTAACCAACGGAGCCATCCAGGCGCCCCATGGAGAACATATTTTAAAGAGACAAAGTTAAGGTAAATGAGGGGCAGTGAACATCAAAACTCTCACCCATCGGCTTGAAGGAGCAAAGAAAGGAAGTGATTACCAGATGCCTGTCAAGAGCTGTGCCTTGGGGGACAAACGCAGCTGTGGCCAACCCATGACTTGGCCTAGAGGGAGAATAAATACCGCTACTTTTCTCTTACCTTTGTATTTCTTGTTGTCCTTCCTATTGGCCATGCCACCTGGAAGGCAGAGGAAAGAATGACTGATGTGATCAGTAGAGATCGATTTCTCAGGGTCCAGGGCAGTGTGCTGAAGGGTGGAGAGCACACTGAGTATCCAAACAAATGCTTTTCTAAGAGTAACTGACTTGTTCATTCTTTGATTCTTTCAACGCATGCACATTTGTGAGCACCAATTACATTTGAGACGTAGTATTTTACGTAAACTTTGATATAGGAAGAAGAAGGAGAAGGAAATGCATAAGAAATGGCATGTTCCCAAGGAGTTTAGAGGATAATAAGAAAAGTATATGAAGAATGCAGGGCCGAGAATGATAGAGTATGGAGTTGTTACAGGAACTGCACGTAAAGGAGGAAGGATTGAAGCAATTAGAAAGGGTTTCGTGGAAGGCACAGCATTTGAAATTGGTCCTGCACGATGGGCAAAATGTAGACAGAAACAGGTGATGGAGAGATATCCCACATGGAGGAAAACAGTAGGAACGAGGAGGGAGCAGGAGGTAAGCCATGCCCAGGGAAGTCTAATTGGAACTGAGTGCTCCTTTAATGAAGTCATGAGCAATAAAATCAGAAACAAAATCAGACAAAACCAGAATACCAGCCCAGTCCCAAACACATCCATATGTTCACGTGCACACACCCACACGCTTACTAAAACAAGGCTCTGTTAGTGCAAAACTTCAGCCAGTCATTTCCGCGCGAAATGCAAATGCGGTGAAAGCGAATTATATAACCTTATAGTAGCGTTTCCTCTGATGGAAGACAAAATCCACTATGCACCCTGAGCATGCCTTCCTTTATTCTAACTTTATTCTAGCACAGTTTCCAGGGCACGATCGCAATTGGGATAACAGCACCATCTAGTGTGTTCCAGTCTTATGTTAAGCTCAAGGACTTCTGATCTGTTTCTAATGTTATTCGACAGAATCATTACAAAAGGACCAAAACAAGAACTGTAAAAGCCCTCCCGTCCATTGTTGGCTTTAAAACGTGCAGTTTAATAGATTGGGATTTGTTGCAATTTACAGTGTTTCTAAAGAATCCCCCTAAAAGAAAATTTCCCTGCGTCATCAGTATCTGAGATGAGAAAAGTAGAAAAAGTAATTTCTCATCATCTTGGGGTTTGTCCAATCTGGCAGCTAAAATATAAAGAACAATAGTCATTAATTTTTAGCGGAAAACAAATGGCACTTTTATGTCTACGTATAGTTTTAAGCATATAAATTAAACAATGCGTATCACATACATTAAATATCAATGATCGCCGTTTAATTGCAGAACGTAAAACTTAATATAAAAGCTACAAGGACTATTTATTTTAGTAATCAGAATATGAAGATGACCTTTGAGCCATCCATCATAAACTAACTCTGGAAAATAATCAGATCGTGAACCCGGAAAACTGACACTCAGGAGAATCTTGATTGCGTCTTGCTGCTCCCGGTACCAGGAGAAAACAAGAGAATGATGGGAAGTGGACCCAAGCCCCAGACTGAGGAGGAAGCGCAAAAGGCAAAATGAAAAAGAACAGTAGGGATTCAGGAAGGAAGGAAAGAAAGTCACACTTCTCGTCTCCCCATTTCCCATCCTTTAGAAGTCTAAATTTCAACATGAGACCTGCACATCCACAAAGTTTTGGGTTTGTTTTTTTTTTTAACTAAGTCAATAGTTCATTTGTTTATCATCATTAAAAATAGAACAGCCAAAAAGAATATGCCTAAGCAAATAATACTCAACAGAGACAACGTCCACCCTTCTGCTGGCTGCTCTACAATGTACCCAGACAGCGTTCAAGGAAAGAACACAGACTGTCCTTCGGTGCCTCTCCCAACTATGCTTGTTGCCACATCTGAGAAGGGCGGATACTGGCTCCAGTGAAAGCCAATCCAGCATTTCCTGAAGGTGACGAATATGGAGACCGAATATCTCACGTGGCGAATGTGGAGACCGAATGTTAACAAAGAGCAAGGGTACGGAGGCTGTATTTCCCAGGGCTGTATAGATCTATGCTTCCAGGATCACTGAATGGACAGGAACATGCCCTTCGTTAGAGTAAGCTGCTGTGACCCACGTGGACAATGGCTGCCTCGGTTACGGCCTCACATGGCCATGTCTTGTTGTCATTTGGATTAACTGGGAGAAAATCTCTACTTTCTCAGTCAAATACATTTGAAGCACATAAACATGCTTTAAAGGTCACAGAAACTAGTACTGCACACATTTTCACTCTAGGGGGTCCAGTCCCCAGGCTTCGCTTCAGGGGACACACCAATCTCCTGGGGAGTTTATTAGCAATGCAAAGCCCAGAGCCTCATTTTCAGACCCACTGAATCAGAATCTCCTTGGGTAGGGTCGGGGATTTGCTATTTTCAACAGGCACACCAGGTGATTTTCAGGGGAAGAGAGGCTTTTATGAAAGCAATGTGAAACCCGTGGTTTTTTATTTTCTCGACCAATAGAAGATTCTTCTGTTTACTTCATGCAACCGTTGTTTGCTCTTTGAACAAGAGGTCACATATATCGATAGATTAATGTTGCATAATTGTTAGCAACTGTCTTGTAATTTCTCATATGTTTACTCTAATCAAGTGTTCAAAGTTCAAAATCTGAAATCGTCCATTTGAAACTCTGAAAGCATTTCTTTTACTAAAAACGACATAAGATTTTAACAAAGATATCAAGTATTTTATCCAGGGCCCACCATAGACTTCCACAAGATATGCGATTTTCCCCTTCCTAGGGCCTCACTCCTCTCCAGTCACCAAGAACAATTAGCATTCAACTGCCCTCAAGGGTCACTTCATTCCTCTGTGTCTCTCTTCCTGTTTCTGCCTCTAGTAGAAGGTTCTACTCTCCTCACACCCCTCTGCATAGCAAACTTCAACAATCTCTCAAGACAGAGATCAAATGTCACCTTTCTTGTGAATCCTTTCATGAGTTCCATTAAATAGGACTGACCACTTCCGACCACATCCCCTCCCCAGGGCCCCTGAACACAGAGAACATTGAATTGCGTCTATCTGTTACATGTGTCTCTCTACAAACCAAGCGATAAGCCCTTTGAGTCAATCGGGATGGTTTCTTAGTCATTTGACCGTCTAGTAGCCAGCCCACAGCGGATAGTAAGTGTTCGTAAACCATCAATAAGTGTTTCTAGATTAGATGCAGAGCCAATTCTAAGCACCTGGTCATCTTGAAATCTGGAGCAAAGTGAATTTTTTTTCTAACGTAGTAGTTTCAAGTATCATGGAAAAACACCAAGTATTTCAATAGTGAAAAAACCAAAGTCATTTGGCCTCAATATCATTTACTTGAAAACAGTTCCTTGCTTCTTAATCTATTTCTCATTTAAAAGGATATATATTTGAGGTAAATAAAAATGTGTGTGAAATGGTAGAGAATGTAGAGGCAGCGTCTCTCAATTTATTCCCTAATAACACTCATCTGAGATTCTTTAAGATGCTTTATTTTGTTTTCTTTCATGTCTAGATAGCAAAGTTGCACAGAGCTGTTGCTGTTTGGGGGATAAGAAAATCTATCACCCCCTATTCACCATTCCCCAGTCAGTTATAGGAACCTCCAGAATTCTTGTTTCTTTTTTTTTTTTAATTTTTATATTTATTTATTCATTATTTGAAAACCAGAGAGAGCAAGCAGGGGAAGGGCAGAGGGAGAGGGAGAGAGAGAATCCCAAGCAGGCTCTGCACTGTCAGCACAGAGCCCGGCACGGGGCTCCAACTCACCAACTGTGGGACCATAACCTGATCCGAAACCAAGAATCGGACACTTAACTGACTGAGCCCCCCAGGCGCCCCTCTTCATTGCTTCTTAAAACAAGAAACGTACCAGAAATGAGAGGAGAGATCTCTCAAGAGCACGAGTAGACCCCAAAGTCTGCCAGACAAATGCAGCAGAGGGCCTACCGTGCCATATGTCCTCCAGATATTTGCTGAAATAAACCTAAACACTTCTGAAAGTAAAGATATTTTTCAAAGAGTAGACCTATTTGTTATAGATGAACACGCAGTAAAATACCGTAGAAAATTTTCCATTGCAAAGTACCATGAGGGCTTTTCGCAGTAAATGAGTCAGTAATAAAGACTAACCAGAAGGGGTAGTCAGCAAAGATCCCCAGTCTGTTTACATTTGTTAGAAACCACACGGGACCTTTGGTTTTGAGGCACTACTAGCACTGGTTGAGAGAGCGTTTCAAAAAGCACACACGTATGTTGTGCTTCATCTTTTATCATGGGGACTTCCCATCAGCAGGTAAGAAAAGAAGAGCTGTCTGCACCTTACATTTTGCCAAGGATGAGACTATTACCACTTCTCGGCCTCAGAAACGGACTTGCTGCAGCAGGAACATGTGCACTCCATCACCTATTTATCACTTACACCCTGTAACTGCCAATAGAAACACATCTGAACTGAAGAGCCGTTTCCCTTGCAATTGTTTTTAGTGGCCCAGAAATACGCTATAATCACCAGCAGAATTCACAAGCGTCTATGCCAGTCACGGTGAAGCTTAAATTTACCAATGCTAATCAACTTGAAGCAAGAAAAGATAAAAGCTAGTGATCTTATGATGAGTAAGTTTAGCATTTTCACATTCGTATTATCATCCCTCTGATGTCATCGCAGAAAACTCGTGGGGAAAATATCACTGCTTAGGATATGTATCCTATAAAAGTAGGTGGGGTGAAGTTTGTTAAATCTATTTTTCATGTTTCTTGATTGTGAGCATATTGGGAATACGCTCTACTTACGAAAGAAAGAAATCTTTTAAAAGGTTAGTTTCTTGAACGCGAAGTGTATCAATGATAGTTACTTTAGAAAACGAGAATCATAATTCAATGCTGGAAAGCAACTATAGAGTAGCAAGACCAATGATTAACAGTTTTATAGGTAACCCTCCAATTATATCTCTATTGTACATATTATATATATTTATCAATTATATATTTATATATATAATATATATTATAAATCATCCTATATAAATATATATCATCTATAAATCTATATACATATTATATATATTTATCAATCATATATTTATATATATAATATATATTATAAATCATCATATATAAATATATATCATCTATAAATCTATATACATATTATATATATTTATCAATTATATATTACATAATATTTATTATATATTATAATTATATATGATAAATATAAGTCTGTAAATACATATATATATTTATCAATTATATATTACATAATATTTATTATATATATTATAATTATATATGATAAATATAAATCTATAAATACATACTATATATTTATCCATTATATATATTACAGTATACATTATATATTATTATATATTATAAATAAACATATAATATATATAATAATATATAATGTTTCAGTTTGCCCTCTGTATAGTATATATAATAGATGTTAGAGATACCTATAAAACATCTATATCACCTCATATACAGATCACGTGCCTTCCTTTGGCCTCACCACACACACCCTGTGTCCTCTCGATTCCTTCAGTTGCCTTTTCACAAAGCACAACACTTCGGGTTCTGCTCGTATGCAGGGTCATACCACATTTATTTACTTATGAGATCCCAGTGGCCTGGATGTGTCAATGTTATCCGCGAGTAAGCTAAGTGTCCAGGTCAGGGCTGGACAAAACATGCTGCACATTGTCTACAGAAGTGTGGATTCAGAGAATGCCCCCTTCCCACTCCGGGCTGTACCTTGACAGGCAACTGAATTCCAGTGGGCGTATTCTTTTAGCCACTCTGAATGATCTTAAAAATACAGCCCCTTGTTTGAAAAACATAAATATAAACATACAAATACAAATGTATATGTATGTATGTATCGCTCTTGTTTGGAAGTTTCCCAAAGATTTGACACGGGATTCACAAGAGCCCCCTGGCTTCAGGCTACATTCAGACAAAGCAGCTTCTGCCCATTGTAAGCTGTTTTTTTTATTGCACTTAACAAAATTTTTAATGCTTGTTTATTTTTGAGAGAGACAGAGACAGAACGTGAGTGGGAAAGAGCAGAGAGATGGAGACAGAGAATGTGAAGCACGCTCCAGGCTCTGAGCTGTCAGCACAGAACCCGACGCGGGGCTCGAACCCACCAGCCGTGAGATCGTGACCTGAGCCGAAGTTGGACACTCAACCAACTGAGCTACCTAGGCGCCCCTCATTTCATTTTAAACATGAAGGGGAAGGGACATCAAGGGAAAGAGAGATAGGAACCGAGGACAGGAAAATCAGTGATGCTATGTAACTGGGCTCTCACATTTGCGTTTGCTAAGTGAAGGGCCTAATCAGACTATAACTTATTGCTTCACTGTTGTTATTTTATATCCATAGTTATACATCAATTCTTAATCTGTCATCCATACAGGATAGGTTCACTGAAGACTGCCTGGTAAGTAATTTGATCTTTGTGGAGAATTATTTGTATAGGATCAGATTATAATGACTAATAAAATACTTAGAAATATTTTTCCAAGCTTGTTAAATAGTTTTTGCTGTGAAATGGTCCACTATCACTAAACATCCTCCTCAAATCAGTTCCATATTCATTTATTTTTCAAATACAAATACCAGTATCTCTCAGTAAGTATGAAAATCATCAAATTAATCAAATTAGATTGGAGCACAATAACCCCAAAGAGCTTTATAATAAGAAGCAAATGAGATCTCATTTTTTTATCCAGGATAAATTATATGTAGGGACATAATGAGTTCCGAGAATACATTCGAGAAAAAAAAAAAAAAAGAAAGAAAGAAAACAGAAGAGCTAAACTTTGAAACAGACATTTAGTATAACACTTAAAATCATTAGTGATCTTGTGACACTCCAGAGTTTAAAAGAATGTATACCCTTTAAAGAAATAGGTCTTTGTATTCATAATGACAGTAAATGGCTCGGATTAAAAATCTGCCTGTAGCCCCTCATTCCAAAGGGTGTTTGGCAATTCACAAGCCTGACAATTTCCAGAGTGCACTGTATTATAATGGTACATTGTGCACTAATCCAAACTCAAAATTTCCCACATAAACTTAAGCTTCTGTTCTTTGCCCTGATCTCATTTTTACAGAACAATTATCTTTGACAAGAAGTAGTATATCCACTTTTTAAAAGACATTCCTTGTATTGTATACTTGAAAGTTGTTAAGGGGGTAGATTTTCAGTGTTCTTACAAAAAATATATATATAATTATTTGAGATGATGGATGTCTTAACTAACCTTATTGTGGTAACCATGTAACTATCTATAGGTGTATTGATCACATTGTACACCTTAAACTTATACAATGTTATATGTTAACTCTATCTCAGTAAAGTTGGCGGGGAAAAGAAATTCACACAGGGAAAAGTATAGCCTTCCATGGAAACCAATCACAATGTATAACATACCTCTCTGACAAAGATTTACTTTCATCCATATCTCACGTGGTACAATTGTGAACCAATTTCCTAAAAGAACATGGCTTAAAGGAAAGGCGGGATCAAAAGCCAACATGCTTGAGGTATTGGGAACACCAACCCATGTAAAACAGCACGGCACTTGACAAGAACAAAGATTCATTATTTATTAAAAATAAAGATCTTTCGGGGCGCCTGGGTGGCGCGGTCGGTTAAGCGTCCGACTTCAGCCAGGTCACGATCTCACGGTCCGTGAGTTCGAGACCCGCGTCAGGCTCTGGGCTGATGGCTCAGAGCCTGGAGCCTGTTTCTGATTCTGTGTCTCCCTCTCTCTCTGTCCCTCCCCCGTTCATGCTCTGTCTCTCTCTGTCCCAAAAATAAATAAACGTTGAAAAAAAATTAAAAAAAAAATAGAGATCTTTCACTTAGAAAATTATGCCTTTAATTTCAAGATGAACAAGAACATATTAAAATATGAAAGGCAGTCATTTGACATTTTAAGGTAATTGATTTTCTGAAAATTAACATGAAATGAATTCAATAAAAACTGAGCAATAACTTTCGGTTGGCCAGAATTAGGAGTATACCAAAATGAAGAAAACAGGCTTCTCTCAAATTTTCTTCACCTAAAGTATGGCTTTTCAAACTTTTGATCTATGACTCTCAACAAACACAAAAATTCCACACCTTTCTTTGATGTCATTCAAAACTCCAAAGTATATCACAGTCTATAAATTCAACACAAATCCAAAACACATATCATTTTAATATTTTGTTTAATTTTTAAAATAACCTGAGGCATAAATTATACACAATATGATGGACACATTATAACTGCATAGCTGTTGACAACTTTTGGCAAATAACCCTATAATCGCTACCCCATTCAAGATTTCCATCATTGCTAGACTTTCCCTCATGCCCCTTTGCAATCAATCCACTCCATTTTCTGCCCCAGGCAACCACTTTCTGATTAGTCTGGATGGATTCGTTCTGCCTGTTCTGGAACACCCTATAGAGGCACCTGGGCGACTCAGTCGGTTGACCATCCAATTCTTGATTTTGGGTCAGGTCGTGATCCCAGAATTATAGGATTGAGCCCCCCATCATGGGGCCTATTTAAGATTCTCACTCTCTCTCTCTCTCATAAAAAATAAAATAATAAAACAATAGAATACCCTATAAATGGAATCATAAAGTGTGTACACTTTTTACTCTGGCTCTTGCTCAGAATAATCTTTTTGAGAATAACCATGTCGTTGCTTTTCTTCCTTGTTACTCTGCAGAAGCATTCTATCATATGTATATATAATACAATTTTTAATCTATTCATCAGTTGGTAGATAATTTCCAATTTGGGGCTTTTATGAATAAAGCTATCATGACTGGTCCTGCACAAATCTTTTTGATAATTGCTGTGGTTGATTTTAACCTTATAAGCTTATTTATTTTCCACCTGTCCCTTATGTGTTGGGTTCCTTTCTACCCTTCTATAGAGTTGGCCAAATAGTTTTAGTGACTGTTTTCTTTACTGGCTTCTTAGTTACTTTTTATTTTTTACTTGCTATTCTAGGGCTAACAGCATGCATCATTTTAATCACCGCCCCATAACTAACAGTATACATCTTATCAATCTTAGTTAAGGTCAGTATTACACCCCTTTATATTTCACACTTTAAACTTCACAATTCCTTCTTCTCTATCATCCCTCATAACACTCAACATAAACTTACCCCTTTCTGCCTCTGCTCTGACTTCCCGCTTTGCAAATGTACTTCCCTTGTAACAGGATCATTCTATTGGTTTGCCACTGTGCCCGTTTTCAACTGTCTTTCTTTTCTACGTGTGTTATAAATCTGAATCTAGAGTATTACTGGTTTTAAAGTATGTTATGTGAAGAAAGACAGCACAGCCATCTCTATTCCCCCACTAAATTGTCATTTTCAGTTCTTCCTTATTGTTCTTTGTAGATTTGGATTTCCAGCTGTTACATTTTCTTCTGACCTACAGGACAGCTTTTAACATATCTTGTGGTCCGGGTCTATTGGTGGTGAATTTTACCTCTTCTTCCTCCCTCCTTCCTTTCTTCCTCCCTCCCTCCCTCCCTCCTCTCTTTCCTTTCTTTCATTCTTTCTTCCAGTGCTCCACAAAACCCTTTAGAGTCGCCTCTCTGCACATCTCCCAGTGCCCCACTCCATAGATTTAAGCTGCTAGAGACGCCCTGACCTCTGATCTCTGCCTCCTCTTTTCATTGGAGGACCATCATTCTCTCCTCAGTCTTGAGCTCATTGCCACATAGGAAAGAGTTGGGGAATCACGGGAGCATTTGGTCTCTCTTCTTCTACGTCCTTGAGGTTGAGAGTTACGTGGTTCATTTGAGACATTTCTTCTTTTTTAATGTAAGTGTTTAGTGCTCTAAACTTTCCTTTCCATATTACTTCTGTTATATCCCATAAGTTTTGGTGTATTATGTTTTCGTTTGCTTGTCTCCAGGTATATTCTAACGTCCCTTTTCATTTCTTCTTTGAGCCATTGGTTGTTCAAGAGTGATGTATAATTTCCACATATTTGTGACTTTTCCAGCTTTCCTTTTCTGTTGGTTTCCAGATTCATTCCATTGTGGTCAGAAAAGATACTCTATGTGATTGCAATATTCTTAAATTTGTGAAGACTTGTTTTGTGATACAACATGCACTCTATCCTGGAGAATGTCCTGCATGTACTTGAGAAGAATGTGCATTCTGTTGCTATTGGATGGAATGTTCTGTATATGTCTGTGAGGTCTGTTTGTGTATAGTTTTGTTTCTTTTTTTTTTTTAATGTTTATTTTTGAGAGCATGAATGGGGGAAGGGCAGAGAGAGATGGAGATACAGAATCTGAAGCAGGTTCCAGACTTGGAGCTGTCAGCACAGAGCCTGAGGTGGGGCTTGTACTCACGGACCGAGGAATCATGATCTGAGCCGAAGTCAGATGCTTAATCGACTGAGCCACCCAGACGCCCCTATAGTCTTGATCTTCTTTTTCTTTGATTTTCTGGCTGAATGTTCTATCCATATTGACAGTGGAGTATTGAAATTGCCTACTCTTACTGTAATAAGAGATATATTAATAACTATATATACCAATATATAGTAATGTAGTACTATGATAATAGATATATATTAATATATAATAGATGATGCTATTATTTCTTCCTTCAGTTCCACCAATATTTGTTTCATATATCTAGGTGCTGGGATGTTGGCTGCATATGTATTTATAATGTTTATACCTCCCTGGTAAATTGGCCCTTTTGTCATTATTTAATGTCCTATTTTTGTCTCCTGTGACAGTTTTTACTTAAAGTCTATTTAGCCTAATATGACCCTGGCCACCCCCGCTCTCTTTTAGTCACCATTTGCGTAGAATATCTTTTTCCACCCTTTCACTTTCAGCCTATGTCTGCCTTAAATCTAAAGGAAGTCTCATGAGGACAGTTGGATCTTGTTTTTTTTGTTTTTTGTTTTTTTTATTCTTTCAGCCACTCTATGTATTTTGATTGAGTTTAATCCATTTACATTTAAAGGAATTATAGATAAGGAAGGGCTTACTATTGTCATTTCTTGGTTGCTTCCTGCCTGTCTGGTTGCTGGTTTCCGGATTTCTCACAAAGGGAAAGGTGCTGAATTGCCTTCTGTGGAAGAGTGACTCTGGGACTGCCTATCAGCCATCCTGCGAGTTTCCTGCAAAGATCCAGTTTTTATTAGTCGGGATTATTTCAGGTTTGCAGCGGTATTCAAGCTGAAGCTAGCTTACGCTAAAATAATGGGTGCAAACAACCAAAAACTAGTGGCAATGAGCTTTTTAAGGAAGAGCTCAGGGCTCTATCTTTTTCTCCACATTCAGGCAGTTTCGCTCCTAACACTGAGCAAAGTTGCCTGTCAGTTGAACAGCCTGAATGAAAAGCTCCACCTGGAAATTTCTCTGACTGCCATGCCTGCACCTTGTGTCTTTCCCTGGACCAGTCACAGTTTCCAGGAAAACGAGGTGCCAGCAGTCTGAAACCCACACCACCGTGCACTCACTGCAAGGCCGGCAGTGATTCCAATGACATAACGAAACGGATTCCCCGCAGAAAATGGGCTTCCGTTTCCACGAAGTGGGAAGACCCAGAAGCTGCAAAAACAACAGATTTTCTGTCTATCCCGCTTGTGAAGACGAGCGTTACGACACAAAACTGCTTAGGGCATCGTTATCTAGAATGTCTAAAACCTTAAAATACACTAAAATACCCAGTATTGGGGATGGCTACTGCATGGTGGCACAAACCTGACCCCTGAACTATGTAGAGGTTAGGAGCACTGACCCCCATGCGGTCAAAAGTTCGCATGTAACTTTTGACTCCCCCCAAAATTAACTAGGAATAGCCTACTGTTGAATGAAAGCCTTACCAGTAACGTAAACAGTCGATGAACCTCTATTTTGCATACTATATGCATTATATATTATATTCTTACAATAAAGTAAGCAAAAGAAAATGTTATTAAGAAAACTGTAAGAGAGGAACACGTGGGTGGCTCAGTCGGTTCAGCATCCGACTTCGGCTCGGGTCATGATCTCGCAGTTCATGAGTTCAAGCCCCACATCGGGCTCTGTGCTGACAGCTCTGAGCTGGGAGCCTGCTTTGGATTCTGTGTCTCCCACCCCCCTGCCTCACTTGTACTCTGTCTTTTTCTCTCAAAAATAAACATTTAAAAAAAAAAGAAAATTGTAAGAGGAAGTACATTTACAGTACTGTGCTGTATATATATAATAAAAACACCATATATAAATGGACCCGTGAATTCAAACCCATAATGTTAAAAGGACAACTGTATTCATATGACCATCAAATTTTGCATACAAAGAGTTTTATTAATGTGGAGAAATGTGTTAATGTTAAATGACAAAATAAGGATACAACTCAAAAGACTCTAGCAGGGCAAAAGGTTGTAAAACACATAGGAAAATGTCTAGAAATGTTACAGTAGAAAGAGTAGATACATCTGGGTGTAAAACAAATTTTTCCTCTCCTTTTGTTTGTATTTCTCTATTCTTCTAAAATGCATAGATTTTATATTTCGAAGATAATCAAAATTTTAAATTAAGTAGAGACACAAAAGAAAGTTGTATGTTTACCAGCATTTATATTTGAAGATGTGTCTTGAAATTAGGATTCCCGTATCACAGGGGGAATTACGCGGTGTGATAAATGTTTGAAAGTAGAGGTTTAAACCAATTGTATTTCAAGCAAGTGAATGGAGTTTTCATTTCTTCTGTAAAATGGAAAGACTGTATTAGGCATTCGGGGATTTGGAATGCTTTCAACACATGACACCAAGACGCCTTTCTTAATTTTCTCTGTAAGTAGTGCAGGCTATATTGGCACCTTGTTTAGGAAGCTGAGGTGTGTTCACTGTTATATAGCCTATGGTCAAGTTTTAATAGATGTAGAAAAGGATGCCTCCGTTCATTAACTCCACAGGGCTCACATTTGGCCTAGAACTTCAATAAAACCAAGAAATAAATGAGACTCTGAAATAAAACTGCATGAACACTGGAAAGGTATCTGTCCATGATGCGGCACTAAATAGAGTAGAATTTCTTTTAACTGTACCTGTTTCTAAGTGAAGTTAGAACCCATGATTCTTAGGGTGTGAGAGACTAATTTCAGAAAACACCTTCCATCTGGATTCTTGCTGTTACCATTCTCGCTATTTTAATTAAAAAATCTTATATTGATCTGTTTACTTACTACAAGTAGCAAATATATTTCAGATGTAATTGTTAACACCTTAATTACTCTACTGCGAACGGATGCCCCCCACTTTCCCCTCTGTTCTTTGTAGGCAAGCGAGCTTGGCACGCTGCCAGTAACAGGCCATGCGTTTTCCTGCACAGTACCGTCCAAGTAGAAAAGAGGCAAATAATTATGAAAACATAAACATATTAATTTGGCAAAGGAGTAGAATCTGCGATTTAAAGATCCTAACCTACAATGTGTACTACAGCTACAAATTCACGTACATAGGTGCTTCCTCGTCATCTGCTATGTTCTAGCTAGCTGCTATGCCTGTGTCCAAAGAACTGGACAAGGTCTCTGCTCTCAAAGACCTTACAAGGCTGTTGCAGAAATGAACATATGAACCACTATGACGAGGTTAAAAAGCAGCAAGGACAGTAAGAGGAGAATCTGCTAATTAAGCAGAAGGGAAAGGAACTTTAGCTTATATCTGCAACCGGGTAGAGAACTTCAGGTTGAGGGAGGTTTTGTTTGTTTAGTTTTGTTTGCAGAAAAGTCACGGGGTTAGGAAAGTACACTCAGGAACAGTCAAGAGTCCGGTGTGACTGCAGCCTACGCGTGTGATGAGGAAAGCAGGTTGTAAGAAGATGACTGAGAGCCTGGATACCGTGCTAGGGACCGAACATTTTCTTGTAGAGGATGAGGAGTCGCTGGAGCATTACAGCAACAGAGTGTGGCATGACTAGCTCTGGGCTTTAGCAAGAGGAAGTGTGTGACAGTAAGAATGATGGATCTAAAGGGTGAGAAACTATAAACAAGGAGGCCGGTCAGACGCAATAATCCACATGAGACAACAAAAGGAAATAAACTAAGGCAGTGGCAGCAGAAAGAAAGGAAGGGCACACAACCAGAAGACAGTCCAGAGTTAGAACCAACGCATTCGTGGTAGTGAAATACACACACACGGACTTCTCTGCGCCCGTTACTGGATTGAGGACTCCACGCACTCTCATCTCATTCAATCTTCCTAACGGCCCTGGGGGCTACGCTCTGCTTATCATGCCTGTTTTCCAGATGTCAGAATTGAGGCTCAGAGAGGTTAAGTAGCTTGTTCAAGGTCACATAGCTAGGAAATGGTAGATCAAGGACTGAACCCAGGTCTGACTGAGTCCAGAGTACGACAAATCCCTGTAATACACACCGTCATCTGGTGACCACGGTCAGCGAGGAAGTGGTCACAAAAGATGACCATATTGGTTCTGGCATCAGTGACTTCAAGAATGGAGATCTCCTTGACAGAGGTAAGGAATATATGAAGGAGAGCATGTTCTGGTAAAAAAAAAAAGGTTATGTATATATACATATACATATATATATATAGATATGTATATATATACACACACACACACACATAAATATATATATACACACATAAATATACACACACACACATATATATATATACACACACACATATATACACATATATATAAAACTTTTATACATATAATATATATTATATATTATATTATATAATTTATAATTTATATAATTACATATAAATTATACAGATAAATTACATAGATGAATTATCTATCATTTATAGTGTGTTTACATCTTCTATAATGTATAATGTGTTGGATACATTTACCTTCAATATTGAAAATAATGTAGGGGCGCCTGGGTGGCTCAGTCGGTTAAGCGTCCGACTTCGGTTCAGGTCACGATCTCACTGCTTGTGAGTTCGAGCCCCACGTCGGGCTGTGTGCTGACAGCTCAGAGCCTGGAGCCTGCTTCAGATTCTGGGTCTCCCTCTCTCTCTTCCCCTCCCCTGCTCATGCTCTGTCTCTCTCTGTCTCAAAAATAAATAAAACATTTTTTTTAAAAAAAGAAAAGAATGTATATTCAGTAGGAAGCTCCAAGTTTAGTTTAGGACTAGTGAGTGGCTCTCATGGAGACTGTCACAGAAGCCGGAGCCGAGGGCAAAGCCAAGGCAGAGCACACGGTGAGGGGACACCAGCCCTGGGAGCTGGCACTTGCGGATCCCTTCTTTAAGGATGCACAAAGGACGATGACTCTGAGGAGAGGGAAGGATCTGTCAGAGAAACAGATGGAGACTCTGGAGGATGCAGGGTTAAGGAAGCCAAGACAGACAAGAGTGCTGACAACGAGATACAGAAAAATAAGACACACCATTTCAAAAAGCTGGGTCTCAGATATCAAAGCGAGAGCACGTTGGAGGAGAAGGTGAGGCATGTGTGTTGGATTTGGCCTTGGGAAGATCCCCTCTGACATCTGAGAAGGTGGTTGAAAGAAGCCAGGCGTCCCGCAGGGAGGGCCGGGGGTGCCGAGAAGGGCAGGTGAGGAAGAGGGTCACCTTTCTCTGACAAAACTGATTCTTTTCTGATGAGTGAGCTCCTCTCTTCCTCAAACCCCACAGTGGAAATACTACAAAGCAAGAGCTACACTTTCACAGGGACATTCAACACACTCCTAGTCTCAGAGAGGTGTTTCTCTCCTTTCAGCCTAACAGAGGCTCTGAATGGTTTTGTTAAAGAGAAAACGGTGGTGTTTTCTTCCTCTGGAGGGTATTCAACTGGCCAAAGCCACTGCTGGCTTGTTTCTGCCCCTTGACGACTCAAACACAAGCTCCGCGAAGCATCTGGGCCTGCCCAGCCCCACGTCTTTGGGAACCACGTCTGAGCAGAAAGGGCCCAATCACAGAGGCTCTTCCTGGGCGGAGTGGGGGCCTCCTGTCATGGGGGGGGGGGGCTGCCGTTTTGGGGCAGAGCCGTAAGGACACCAACATGTGGTGTATTGGCTGGAAACTCAGAAACGACATGCAAGGAGGCACAGCTGAGGAGAAGGAGGACTTTTAACTGGGGCTGAGACACACGGTTTGGAATCCTCACCGTAAGTCCTGCAGTAAAGGCTTTGAGGTCTGTAATGGCTTCTATTGGGCCAATTTTAATTGTGGATGGGCCAGCCCCCTTAGATTCAGGGCACATCTGGGTGAATAAAGGCAGACTGTGCTATATTTCTGTTTGGGAAAGCACCTGTCTATGGAGGTAAGTCTAGAGAGGGCTTGAAAGAGATCCATGAGGCAGGGAAAGGCGTCAGCAGGCACGGGCAGTTTCGAAACAAAGTTCTTGCTTCTTGACCTTGAAATACACGTGTATACAATACATGCATGCACAGCCCACAGCAGATGCCAGCGTCTGCAGAGGACAGCTGAGGCAAGACTGAAATCATAAACACAACTGGAGTTTTTCTATAAATTTGTGGACCCTGATATAAAGTTGCTTTTAAACTACCGGGCGGCTGAATTTCACAGGTGAATGGAGTACTTGTGAAGTTCTGTCTTTACCTTCTTGGTGTGAGGCTTTACTAAGCCCCAGTGGATCGATGATCAATTGCCCTGAATTATTCTCTCTAGCCAGGGTCAAGAAAAGGACTGCGGATTTATGAGGATGTCCACAGGCTCAAATGGAAACTACTCAGAGAAACAGAGGATAGGTTCCAAGGTGATAGAGTTACTGTATGGGACTTTCAACGGTCTTGCTGTATTATGAGGGAACCAGGCTGAGAAACTTCCAGAATGCACAAGCAGAGGAAAGACGGTGTCCTGAGGAGCATATGGCAGGGCCCAAGTGGCACAGGCTTCAGAAGCATTTTATCTCAGGAAAATGTTGCCAATATTTTTTTCCGGTTGAAGTAAATACAGGGACAAGATGTAAAGCCATCACTAAGAAGCAAATTTCTTGGGCTTAAGCAACTCTATCACAAAGGCAGCTGCATCAGCCACTGTGGCACAGGACTGCAAATGTGTTTCTGCAAGATTCACGGTAGCTATACGACCAGAGTTCATTGTCCACACAGCACCTAAGTGCCAAGAACACAGCACTCAAAGAGGAAATGGAGATTAAGAAGCTATGCCTGGGCAGATCTCTCTACCAGAAATGGTGGGTGCATCGTACTAAATCTTTTTGCTGGAGATTTACCCCTATTAAATTTAAATTAACAAGTCATAGAGTCTACTTATTTTATACCCACTGACCAGCGGCATCTTGGTGAGAATAAAAATTAAGATTTTTAATTAAGATTTCCCTTTTGGGGGGAACCAGTACCCAAGACGGCCCCCAGTGTTCCCTGCCTCCTAGCATGAAAAACCTTGTATAATACTCTCTGTTGAGGGTATTACTGTACTGAGTCACTCATTTCTTTCTTTTTCTTTTTAGAGAGAGTGTGTGTAAGCAGGAGATGGGCAGAGAGAAAGAGAGAGAATCTTAAGCAGGCCCCCCTCCTTAGCATGGTGCCCTACAGGGAGTTCAATCTCATGACCATGATGAGACCATGACCTGAGCCAAAATCAAGAGCCGGACGCTTAAGTGACTGAGCCACACAAGCACCCCCCGAGTGACCGCTTTCCGAGAAACCGATTAAGACAGAAGACAGCGCATGACTCAGAAGTTAGGACATAAATGTCGTACAGTATCACTCTTCCTCTTCCTTTCTCCCAGACCACCGGCTCTGAGGGAAGCCAAGGGCCATGTCCTGGGGACACTCTGGCAGCCTATGGAGAGGCTCAACGTGAGGTGTGCGGCCAATGGCCGGTGAGAAGCTGTCGCCTGCCTGCTGCCACATGAGTGAGTTCGGAAATGATGACTACAGCCCCGAATGGCAGCCGGACACAGCCTCGTGAGAGCCTCTGAGTCCGAACCAACGAAAAAAAGTGCTCCTGGATTCCTGGACCACAGACACTGCGAGATGACACATTGGTTGTTTTAAGCTGCTAAGTTTTGGGGTGATCTGTCATATAGCGATAAATAATTGTGTCTTCTTTCATTTAGAAAGAACTGAGCTTTCGCTGCAGTTTTAGGTAATATTAAACAATGAGTTCGAGGGATTTTTACCTGTGAAAAATGTGCTGGGGGGTAATGTAATTATAGACCCACAGGTTCTAGTAACTCTGTGGACTCTAGAGAGACAGAGCAGATACCCTGTGTTAAATTAATAAAATACATGAGATCCTGAGGAAATAACCCCCATTCTCATCTATCCAGATAAATTAAGAAAAACATCTAGCAGAATAAATATTGGACATTACTTTAAATTCTAGCTTGTAACTCATATTATTAAGAGAATTAAATTTTAGGGGCACCTGGGTGGCTCAGTCGGTTAAGCATCTGACTTCGGCTCAGGTCATGATCTCACAGTTCATGGGTTCAAGCCCCGTGTAGAGCTCTGTGCTGACAGCTCAGAGCCTGGAGCCTGCTTTGGATTCTGTGTCTCCCTCTCTCTGCCCCTCCTCTCTCTCTCTCTCTCTCTCTCTCTCTCAAAAATAAACATCAGCAACAGAGGGCTTCTATCGATTTTCCGGCATATTATTGTAGTGTTTGTATATTTTATTTTTAATAATGTCACTAAATCTCAGTGTAGAACCAGTGATCTGTTAAGTTGGACGGCACGGCTGGACATAACTTGGGATGGAAAATAGAAACAGTGAGTAAACATGTTCAACTTTAAGAACAGCCCTGGAGTAGATTAATTAGCCAAGTAGAAGACTCATTTCAGAGCCTTCTCAGGGCAAAACGTATCTTTCCTATGAGTGGTGACAAGAGGATAGTAAAGGAACAGTGATTCGTCTTTGACAGAAGGTAAGGGACGGCCTTGTGAACGTGGTTAGCAGCTCATCTCCTGGACAGAGAAACCCCCATAACCACACACAGGCTGAGAAACTAAGCCAGTTTGGTAGGGGAACTAAAACAAGACAAACCTGGAGGGGGTTAAAGGGAATGCTACGTTTCCCTCCTCGGAAGGTAGTTCCATTACCGTAAAACCTATCTCGCGTCTGCCCCGGTACTCTGCCCAGAGCAGATGGACTGCTTTATCTGACTGATACACTTCAAAAGCAAGCACTGGGTGGGCAAAGCCGGCCCAAGTTTCCCTCCTGAGAGCTACTGGCTCCCAGCTGTAGACTCTCTATTGCTCCGGGGGTCAGGCTTTCCCCTAAAATCGGTGGTCCCTAATGCTTTGACTGGGTGGGTAAGTCTGATTAATTCTGGACTCATTTACCAGGCTTATTTAGCCCTTACAACTTAGCCTTTATCACTTGTTGGGTGTTTCTGGTTGTGGTTGTTGTTGTGTTTTTTTTGTTTTGTTTTGTTTTGTTTTTGGCGGGGGGTGGGAGGTTAAGCAACATTTTCATTTTCCGTATACATTACTCTTCATCTCAGTTCTCAATTTGCTTTGAGCCTGGACAAGGAAGACGGCAGTTAGACAAGGAAAACCAACATGTCCATCAAAATGCAAATCACTGAAAGGATTTACCCTGCAACATCTAAAGGTAATGATACAAAATTCCCTTTCAAAGGTACGTTTCCATCACCATCTAATGATAGATGATTCAAGTGTTCACAGGATGTCCCTTGGCGTATATATTTTCCTCGTGTACAGAGCAACAAAGAACATGGGGAAAGTGGGGTAAATGTGGCCGATCTATCCTGTAGTCACATCCAGTTTTGGAGCAGGTCTGGATGACTTCTTCTTCTTCTTTTTTTTTTTTTTTAACGTTTATTTATTTTTGAGACAGAGAGAGACAGAGCATGAGCAGGGGAAGGGCAGAGAGAGAGGGAGACACAGAATCCGAAGCAGGCTCCAGGCTCTGAGCTGTCAGCACAGAGCCCGACGCGGGGCTCGAACTCACGGACCGCGAGATCATGACCTGAGCCGAAGTCGGCCGCCCAACCGACTGAGCCACCCAGGCGCCCCACGGTCTGGATGACTTCTGACCCCAGGTCTGGCAAATCACAAAACCTCACTGAAGCCTGTTTCTTCCCTGCATCCACACCTTCCTGTGTTCGGGAAGGATCAGCAGCTGCTCTCCAGGGTGGATGCGAAGGCCGGAGGGGACACAGTCCCCACGCCATGTCAAGCAGGAGCGCGGTATGTGACATGCAGCCTGTGCCCAGGGTCTAAGAGCCGTGACAATTGTGTCCTAAGGGCTATTTGCTTTCACTGCATAATAATTCACCAGGGGCAAAACCTCACACCATTTTTTTTTACCCAGAGGACTGTTACATCGTAAAGAAATGTCCTGAAATTGTGATTTCCTTAAGATAGCTTTATTCCCACCAACACTTTCTCCGTTAAGCTTGCAATTAGTGAGTCCGTAACTTGAGGCAAGTGCGAATTCACCTTCTCTCCTTCTGCTTTATGCTCATAATGTGTCGTCTGAAGGTAAGTCAAACATTTTCTCAGCTTCCACCACTTAATTTGTATGAATGTGAGATCCAGGGGCAAAGTAAGGTCAAGGAATAAAAGTCCCTGTGGATATTGCTGTAAAAAAATCTTTTAATACTTTTAATATTAGATTTGCTTGTAGAATGTCCATGGTCCAATTTAATAAATTCTGGGTTTGTTGCCTCAGTAAAAACTGTCTTATATCAGTCCTTCAGGACTTCTTTGGATAGATTCCCTTTTTTGGTTAAATTATCCCATTAGCTGAACTGTCCGCTGTTGAGAGACACTGCTGTGAAAATGAGACTTTAATAACTCTAAGTGTCTAAAATTGATCTCTGTCCCCGCATATAGATGCCAAGCTATGAAAGAATCCTTACCTCGCATCTTGTGCCCAAGGGAATCTTCTGGGCTCAACTTTCCAAAGTCGCTCATAGGTACCCTGTAACATACTTCACTTGGGCCCCTGTGTTTGCACTGATTGTATAGACTTAAATGCTCAGACAGTTCCCAGCTTCCAGCTTTTTCTCTTCTTCCAGCAGCTCTCCATTTCTCTTTGTTCCGTGCCCTAAATCCTCGGGCAACACAAACCACTCTCCAGACGGGTCCCTTTTACAGAGTTCCCTGGGACCACACTCAGTGTGAGGGAGGAAGTGGTTATTGAATGCGGGAAGGCTACATTTCTACCAACAAATTTCCAGCATAATGCCATTAAAAATGATAAACAACAGTACTCAAACCTGGACTCCATCGTACCAGAGCATCTTATTTGTATGTTTTTTCATTTCAAACCTTTTGCTATACGGAATGTAATAATATTTAGATTTAGGGCTTTAGGAAATGAATGTTCCCTTTCAAAGAAGGAAAATCAAACAAAACATTTCCTCATTAAACATTAAAGAGAATATATAAAAGGAAACGTACCTGATATTGGAACTGTAACGTATTCCTTCAACTCTGAGTTACTATAACATAGAACATATTTTATATTTCCCTCGCAGAATACACAAAATCTTTTCAGATATTGAAAACAAGTCCTTGCCAGAGGTAAACTTACTCAATGGTGGAAAGGAGCTGTAGAATTATGTCAGGGGCACCTGGGTGGCGCAGTCGGTTGAGTGTCCAACTGTTGATTTTGGTTCAGGTCATGATCCCAGGGTCATGGGTTCAAGCCACACATTGGGCTCCACACTGAGCACAGAGCCTGCTTGGGATATTCTCTCTCTCTCTCTCTCTCTCTCTCTCTCTCTCTCTCTCTCTCCCCCAGGCCCCCACTTGTGTCCTCTCTCTCCCTCTCTCTGCCTCTCTCCTCCACTTGTGTTCTCTTTCTCTAAAAATAAAAAAAAAAAGGATATCAGATGCTTTCTTTTTTTTTTATTTATTTTTGAGAGACACAGAGGAGAGAGCAGGGGAGGGGCAAAGAGAGAGGGAGAGAGAGAACCCCAAGCAGACTCCACACTGTCAGCGCACAGCCCGGTGTGGGCCTCCATTTCATGACCATGAAATCATGACCTGAGCCGAAATCAAGAGTTGGACCCTTAACTGACTGAGCCACCCAGGAGCCCCGAATTATGGTAAATTTTTAGTGGCAGACTTTCCTTACAGAGCTGAGAATGCTGGCACGCTAGTTTAAATTCAATAACTTGATTGAGGTAGAATCATGGATATGGCTATGAAGCGTATGCCAATCCTGCAAGTTCCCCTCTCCCATTTCATTTTAAACATACCTGATGAGGGGCGCCTGGGTGGCGCAGTCAGTTGAGCGTCCGACTTCAGCCAGGTCACGATCTTGCGGTCCGTGAGTTCGAGCCCCGCGTCAGGCTCTGGGCTGATGGCTCAGAGCCTGGAGCCTGTTTCCAATTCTGTGTCTCCCTCTCTCTCTGCCCCTCCCCCGTTCATGCTCTGTCTCTCTCTGTCCCAAAAATAAATAAACGTTGAAAAAAAAAATTTAAAAAAATAAATAAATAAATAAACATACCTGATGAATCCGAACAACAGAAACAGTACACGAGAGGGTGGTTACCAGTCAGAAAGAATCCTGGGTCCAGTCTTACTTCTCTGCTTAAGAACTTTGTGACCACTACTCCTCACTCTCTCATTGCTAAACAAGAATTAAAATAAAGTTTCTACCTCATTGGGTTGCTGTGAAAATTAAATGGGAAAATATGTAATGTAATTGGCACAGTAGCTGGAATATAGTAAGTGCTCAATACACATGAGCTCTTAGCAGAAAAAGGGAATGTTTAGTAACAGGTTATGCTGTAGACACTGAACAAGAGGGCTTATAAACTATCTAATTTAGTCCTGTATTGGCCATATTGAAACAAAATTTTTTTTCAGTTTAATTTCCTTTGAACACAGTTGTTCTACAAGCTCAAACATGTACACTGAATTCTTCCTGACATTTCATTTACTATGACATTCCTTGGGCTAACAGCAGGTTTTTAATCTCAAACAGATTTTCCTGCCTCAATCATCTTAAAACATTTGCTGAAAGTAGTATTAAAAGAAACTAATATAGCAACACTAACATGCTTTTAGATAGAGATTTTCATCCCACACAGTGTGGGAAACAATTTTTGATCAGACCATTTTCAACCTAAGGTACATATGGAACCAAACAGATTTATTTGGGGGCTCTCAACAGCTTCCTTGATAACAAATTCAATCCCTGCCCGGCTTCTAAAGTTAATCAGAGGCAGTATCATTTTTCCACTGCTACTTAAGTTTTCTTTCTTAGTTTTTACTGTTCAAGATCTCGGGTCTCACAGAAAAAACAAACTGCTTCCATTTCAACCAAATACTCTTTAATCCCAGTGGCCTAGATACCTCATTTAATTTCCATGTTTTCCTTCTGTGTTATCTTCATCCTAGAATCTTTTAACTTTGTAAAACAAGTCCTGTTTATGTTCTCTCTTTTTTAAAAAAAATTTTTAATGTTTATTTTTGAGAGAGAGAGACAGAGCAAGCAGGGGAGGGGCAGAGAGAGAGGGAGACCCAGAATCCGAAGCAGGCTCTGGGCTCTGAGCTGTCAGTACAGAGCCCGACGTGGGGCTCGAACTCACGGAACGGGAGATCATGACCTGAGCCAAGGTCTGCTGCTCAACTGACTGAGCCACCTGGGAACCCCTTGTAACCATCATTTTTATCTTTACCCCCAGAAGTTGGTCCTTTCCTCTTAGAGTCTCCTCTGACCATGTTCTTCTTCAATCTTCCAGCTGACTCTCTAATTAATTTCTAGTGGAAAATATTTGCTATTGCTTTATATTTCTAGAGTACTTCATTTAAATCTCTAATTATGCTCCTAACACGTATAGTTTGGTATTACAGTTGGTTGGACTCAAGTTTACCTGCCCATCAGATGATAGCCCTGTTCAGTATAGCATTAGAATCACTATACTTCCTACAGCCCCTAGCACATGATTTGAAATAATAGACACTCGCTCCACGTTATTTGAATTGAATATCCTCGTTGACATGAATATTACTGAATCAGCCGCTTATGTTTCCTGGCCACATATTATGTGCCAACCACCTTACTAGGGAACAGTGCTCTAACATAGCTAATGCTCTAACAGCGGAGTTACGGGAGTAAGCTTGACAAGCACGGTTATCGATCTCCTGGGGGTTCATGGGCATCTCCTCTGTGTCCAACTTTATCCAAAATATTATTGCAATGTTTATAAGTACCTTCGAGGTAATTAAAGGAAAGCAAATGAGGGCTTATACATTCCAATTTTTTGTGCCAAAAATGTTTCACTCTAATTCCCACTCTCCTTTGTAGCTGGGATTGGTCACACTGTACAGTTCCAGACAGGACACATGTTGACAGACGCAAGGGAGCTTCTGGGAAATCCTCCATTTATTTATTTATTTTTCTGCTAAAAGGGACAGGCATCGGTGACATCATTCCTTTACCCCATAACCAGCCTTGAACACGGACACGATGTCTGGAGCTGTGGTAGCCACCTTATAATGGTGAGGAAAGGACACCCTCATCCCTGGAGTCACTGCCCGTGATTGCCCAACTCCTGACTTGTACTTGCTAGAAAATGAAACCCTCATATGCTTGCGTTGCTCTTTCTTGAATCTCATCCTCATTCACAGAAAGGCATTGTTACCCTGTTTTCTCAAAAAAGGAAAGAGTGACTCAGAGAGGCTAAGTGGAGCATCTAAATGTCTAAGTCTGTGCATTTGTTGTGCGGTACGGTGGGGCAAAGTTTAACAAAGAATGCAGAACTTGACTTTTATACAAACCACTATTCAAGGGTTCCAGGCGAGAAGTTGGGCAACCTGAACACTATGTATACTTTCGTATATGTTGTAACATTTTATAGGAGTTGCAACATTTCAAGCCACTCACTGCCCAATCTTACCTTTGAATCTTTCCCTTGGGATATAATTTGTTTCTTAACCATGTTCAAATATTGTGGCCAAGCAAGGAGTGTTAGAAATACATTTCTTTGGACAGCAACATGCAGAAGGTTGAAACTAGACCACTTTCTCACACCATTCACAAAAATAAACTCAAAATGGATAAAGGACCTGAATGTGAGACAGGAAACCATCAAAACCCTAGAGGAGAAAGCAGGAAAAGACCTCTCTGACCTCAGCCGTAGCAATCTTTTACTTGACACATCCCCAAAGGCAAGGGAATTAAAAGCAAAAATGAATTACTGGGACCTTATAAAGATAAAAAGCTTCTGCACAGCAAAGGAAACAACCAACAAAACTAAAAGGCAACCAACGGAATGGGAAAAGATATTTGCAAATGACATATCGGACAAAGGGCTAATATCCAAAATCTATAAAGAGCTCACCAAACTCCACACCCGAAAAACAATTAACCCAGTGAAGAAATGGGCAGAAAACATGAATAGACACTTCTCTAAAGAAGACATCCGGATGGCCAACAGGCACATGAAAAGATGTTCAACGTCGCTCCTTATCAGGGAAATACAAATCAAAACCACACTCAGGTATCACCTCACACCAGTCAGAGTGGCCAAAATGAACAAATCAGGAGACTATAGATGCTGGCGAGGATGTGGAGAAACGGGAACCCTCTTGCACTGTTGGTGGGAATGCAAACTGGTGCAGCCATTCTGGAAAACAGTGTGGAGGTTCCTCAAAATATTAAAAAATAGATCTATCCTATGATCCAGCAACACGACTGCTAGGAATTTCCCCAAGGGATACAGGAGTGCTGATGCATAGGGGCACTTGTACCCAAATGTTTATAGCAGCACTTTCAACAATAGCCAAATTATGGAAAGAGCCTAAATGTCCATCAACTGATGAATGGATAAGGAAATTGTAGTTTATATACACAATGGAATACTACGTGGCAATGAGAAAAAATGAAATATGGCCTTTTGTAGCAACGTGGATGGAACTGGAGAGTGTGATGCTAAGTCAAATAAGCCATACAGAGAAAGACAGATACCATATGGTTTCACTCTTATGTGAATCCCGAGAGACTTAACAGAAGACCATGGGGGAGGGGAAGGAAAAAAAAAAAGGAGGTTAGAGTGGGAGAGAGCCAAAGCATAAGAGACTCTTAAAAACTGAGAACTGAGGGTTGATGGGGGGTGGGAGGGAGGGGAGGGTGGGTGAGGGGTATTGAGGAGGGCACCTTTTGGGATGAGCACTGGGTGTTGTATGGAAACCAATTTGACAATAAATTTCATATATTAAAAAAAAAAGAAATACATTGCTTTCACTTTATCTATGGTTTGTCCTACTTCAAACGAAAGCACACTGGAAATTTGACCCACGAAGGCAAAATCAGAATGTCCCCTCTGGAAACTTCCCTTCAAAATGGCAGAAACCAATGTCATAAAACAATGGGTGGGTGTTATTCCCATAGATAAGGCCCTACTATACAAAATGCCGTGTACAAATTTATCTACAGCCAAAATGTTGGTTTTCCCTCATGAAAACACTGCCCCTGAATTCCAATCGTTCTGAAAAACAATTAACCTGTCAAGTTTAAAGTTTTTGTTCATAATTTGGACTGTATCCTGCCATTGATATTTATTTTAATCTCCTACTGATTTCTGTGGGAATTCTTCTTGTAGAATTTAGGCAGGATATAGCCCCAAAGGAATTTCTGCAAAGTAGCTTCCCACTTTCAACTCTTTGTGTTTGATTTTTATTAAGTTTAGGTCATGACGCTGTATGTCTAAAAATAGGTCTATGATAAAGTCTTCTATTTTTAGAATCAGGCTGAAAGGTCAATGAGAACACTAAAGTCTCACAGGAACAACTACATTACAAATGACTTTTAACCATATGTTTTTGGTCCAGTTTTTAAAAAAATGGGAATATATTATTTAAAAATGTCTTTTTTACTTTATATGTTCCTAAATGTCTATCTGCTATGAGATTCATTTTTAAAATGCCCATTTAAACCATGCTTAAAATATGTGAAAAGAGTAGATATCATAGAAGACAGTCATTAAACATTATACTAATGACAACTATAGAATTATGGAGCTTGGAAATTCTTTAGAATGGTGTAGAGTTTTTAAAAAGCAAAGTAGAAAATGATATATACAAATATTTGCAGTAACGTAAAAAATGTACCGAAATAAAGATTGGGTGTTAATAGAAATTTAAATTTTGTGTTAAACACTTAGTGAATTTTATGTCTTATCGAATTTCCCAATGTTTTGGATTTTATATATTAAAATTAAAATGCCAACAAATAATATCATTCCCCTTAAATTCATCAAATTCGTGTGAACTTAAAGTCATGACAAAAACTGAAAGAAATGTGGGGCGCTTGGGTGGCTCAGTCGGTTAAGTGTCCGACTTCGGCTCAGGTCATGATCTCACGGTTCTTGAGTTCGAGCCCCACATCAGGCTCTGTGCTGACAGCTAAGAGCCTGCAGCCTACTTTAGATTCTGTGTCTTCCTCTCTCTCTGACCTCCCCCCACTTGTGCTCTGTCTCTCTCTGTCTCTCAAAAATAAATAAATGTAAAAAACAAAATTAAAAAAAAAACTGAAACAAGTGAGAGAAATGTCACTAAGAATATGGTGGTGAGCAGAGCTTAATGTATAGACTTGTCAAATCACTATGTTGTTACCTGAAACTAATGTAACATTGTGGGTCAACTATACTTCAATGAAACAAAAAAAGAATGTGCTGGTACGTCAGTAATTTAAAAAAAATTAGTGCTCCCTGGATCATTTCTAGAGCAACTAAGGGCATCTCTGGTCATGTGTTAATCTTTTTTTTGTTTTTTTCCTGGTGTCATGAAAATAACTTTAGAAGTTACAGGATACCCATAAAAGTTGCCCAAGAGAATTTTTGCCACTGCTCTGTCTACCTGATAGGGCTTTCTGTGGACCAGATGAGATGATGTTTATCTAAGCACTTTGAAAAGTACACACGAAAAGCAGCAGAGTAATTTTCAGCATTACCCCAAATATTTTCCAGATTAGATCTGTAATTTGATCTCAATTGTATAAGGAAGAAATAAGATGAAATGAAACAACTATGAAACAAGTCTCTGAAGACTCACTGTAACACAGACTCACACTGTTCTTTGTCCCTTAAGAAGAAACAGATGCTAAAATGACTTATTATTTTGAGGGAAACCTGGGTGGCTCAGTTGGTTGAGCATCAGACTTCGGCTCAGATCATGGTCTCTCAGTTGGAGAGTTCGAGCCCCGCGTCGGGCTCTGTGCCGACAGCTCAGAGCCTGGAGCCTGCTTCGGATTCTGTGTCTGCCTTGCTCTCTGCCCCCCCCCCCCACTCACATTCATTCTCTCTCTCTCTCTCTCTCAAAAATAAAACATTAAAAAATTTTTAAATAAAATAAAAATAAGTAAATAAGATGACTTATTATGTTGAGGCCAACCTCCAACACAGGCTTGGTTTGGGAAGCTCTGAGACTGCAGAGGCAACGTCCTGGCTCCATTATACGAACTGCAGATGGCCCTCACGGAGTGGTCAGCAGACGGGGTGGCCACCAAGGCCCCTAGCGTCAGGATGCTCCCGCATGATGACGGATGTTGGAGCGAGGCTCGAGTACCACGTCCTCGCCGCTTCCTGCCGACTGGCAAACCGCCCACCAGGGAGACCTTGCTCTGGAGCTCCCCACCGGCTGCCAGGGATGGTGTCAGATTCATCAAGGCCTGACGGCTCCTGCAGTTCGACCTCGCTTCCTCTCCCCTCTCACAAAAGCCTCCAGTAGTCCTGTCTCCATCCCAGCATCTGCTTCCCAGAACCCGACTGGCTCCAAGAATAGTCCAAGAAAGACGGCAGGAGAGACGTGGTTGCCAGACTGGACCGCCAACCACAGGTCGGATGATGAGGACCCCATCCCAAGCTGTGTGTGAGCCACGCACAGACCCCCACACAAAGAGATAGCCCAATTACTCAAGAGTCACTGACGTGACTCGACAGACTTTTCTTGGGCAGGGAACGCCATGACTGGGGAATCTACCAAGAATTGGAAACGGCCTGCAAAAGAACAGTGGGATCAGCTGGTTGCCATTAAGTCATGGCAGTGTCCTTCCTAATGAAAAGCTGATACTATTTAACAAATAATTGAGAATCGAGTGTAAAGACCAGCGTCCTTGTTGGGAGCCTAAAAGACATCGATTTTCTCTCTTGCAAGAACATAAAAGGCCTAAGACAAAACTGAGGATTTACATTATAGTCACTTGTCTATACACCTGAAGCAGGTCTGTCCTGTCGAGCTTGGAACCCAGGCTGGGTACACCTGGAACCCTGGCAACTGAAATGAGAATATCTGGGTAGATGTCCCTTGAGGTTTGGGTTCCAAAGACTCTTTACATTAATAAGCTTAATTTTTTAGAGCATCTTTAGATTCACAGCAAACTCGAGGGGAAAGTACACAATGTCCCCATGCAGACACAGCCTCCCCCATCAACATCCAAACCCTTCCGAGCTCTCAGAGCCTACCCAGGGGAACCACCCCTTTCTAGCAAAACCTAGCCCCACTCCCAGGGGGGAAGAAAGCACAGCGCTGGTCCTCTGCAGAGCCTCAGGGGTTCTCTCATGATATTGACCATCGCAACAGGTAAGCCACAGCATAACCCAACCAGGGACGTGCTAGCTGTCCCAAAGGTATGAAGAGCCTCTGTCACGAAGGAACTCAAGACTTAGCCAGCACATCCCAGCAGCACACTGGTATGGTGGGAGTCAGGGATTCTGTGGCTAGTCCGACCACCAAACATCACACAGATCCACCATATGGGTGACATTATGCTAATTTAACGAGATGAGCAAGGAGGCTTGGTGACTTGGTGAAGACACAGAATCTCTCCAGATTGCTTTCAGAGGTCTCTTGATCAAGGGGACTGGAAAATAAGATAAGGGAGAGTTTCCTGACTTAGAGCATTCTCTTGTGACATGGGTCTTAACACCCTGCCAGGGCCCCCAGGGGAAGATGCAAACTAGGGGTTAGGAGCCATCCTAGGTGGTGAATGGTGGGTGGTGAACACAACTGAAATTCCTGAATGGCGATGGTAGATTGTGGGGAACTGATTAAAAGGCTCCGAAACGTGACCATGCTAGAGCGGTAATATTCTGGTGAGGCCAGCAAATCATTTGGTGTTGTCTCCTCCTCCCCCAACCGAGGAATGTTCAGAGACACAGGAGACTGAGAGGCTCAAGAATTAGCTGATAACACAGGCAACAGCTTCGCTAAGAGTCAGCAGTGACTGCCCCATGCGAGCCAGGTCTGAGAGAGGAGAAGCGGTAAGAGAACTGGCCTCACCAAAAGCAACAGAGATGCTGAGGCCAGAAGCCACGAAGCCAGGGGCTTTTAAATGTGTATTACATTTATTTTTTTAAAGTTTATTTATTTTTGAGAGAGAGAGCAAGCGAGCATGGGAGGGGCGGGGGGAGGGGGGAGAGAATCTCAAGCAGGCTCCAGCTGTCAGCTCAGAGCCTGATGCACGGCTAGAATTTATGATCCGTGAGATCATGACCTAAGCCAAAACTAAGAGCTAAACCACTTAACCGACTGAGCCACGCAGCCGCCCTGCTAGAGGCTTTTAAACACCAGAATCTAGGAGGCAGGGGCTCACAATGATCATAATAACCATCCAGGCCACAGTGGCGGCTGATGGGGTTTGCTTCACGGGGAGGTATGGAGGTGATGAACACGACAAGGCTTCCTTAGCAGAAAGACAGATGTGCAACCAATGAGGGTACTCTTCCACATATACTCAAAAGAAAGCAAGAATGGATGAGTAGAGGATGGTCACTGCCTGTAAAGAGCCACAATCCTGAGGCAGTTTTCAAAGCTGGGGGCCATTAACTGAAGAGAGAGCTGAGTCCATAGGAGGCAAAACCCGACAAAAACATGGCAAATGCATATTGTAACCATGCCTCCACTTGTTCCCCAGAAGAACCTAAAGCAATTTGCTCAGGTAACTCTTCACTGAGGAGAGGGCAATACGCAGGCATTTCAAGGACTAGTAGACACAGGTCTGAATTGATATGGATACCCAGATAACTAAACTATCCGCTCGCCCCCCCCCCATTATAATGGGAACATACGGGGTCTAGGTAATAAATGGACTCCTGGAATAAATCCAACCTATAGTGAGACTATGGGTCTATAAATCTACCCGAATAAATCCAACCTATAGTGAGACTATGGGTCTATAAATCTACCCGAAGTTCTTTTCTGAAGTTCCCAAGTAGATATTTGACTTGCTTGAAAATCAGAGTAACCTTCACAGTGGGTTCGTGGGCTGTGTGGTAAGAGCTATGATATCTGGGAAATCTCCGACATCACTCCCACCCAGTCAAGAGAGTCAACAGAAGAGATATGCCAGAAAAGACAACAGATTCATGCCATCTTCACAGATCTAGAAGACAGCGAGGTTCTGGTGACTATTACAGCTCCATTTTATTTGTCCGGCTGGGTCCTGCAAGTAATGGATGGATCCTGGAGAATGATTACAGACTTCAAGTCATAGGCTGACCAGCTGCCGTGACAGGGTTAGCATCATTGCAAGAGCAAATATGGCCTCAACTATGTATCATGCAGCTAGTGACTTAATTAATACATGCTTTCTTTCCCAATCAACAATGAAGATCAGAAACCATTAGCTTTCTCTTGGAAAAAAGTAAGTTACAACATTCAGTTTTCCCCAAGGCCTTCTTGATAATCCCACTCTGGGGGCGCCTGGGTGGCGCAGTCGGTTGGGCGTCCGACTTCAGCCAGGTCACGATCTCGCGGTCCGTGAGTTCGAGCCCCGCGTCGGGCTCTGGGCTGATGGCTCAGAGCCTGGAGCCTGTTTCCGATTCTGTGTCTCCCTCTCTCTCTGCCCCTCCCCCGTTCATGCTCTGTCTCTCTGTGTCCCCAAAAAATAAATAAACGTTGATAATCCCACTCTGTCATAATATAGTCCGAAGAGATCTAGATTTTGTGGATAGTCCACAAAACACTGCATGGATCCACTGTATCAGTGACATCATGCTAATTTGACAAGACGAGCAAGGAGGTTTCGTGAAGACACAGAATCGCTCCAGGGGACAGGGTGGCGGTTCCGTGAACATTCAGAGACATGTCCCTTCAGGAAAGATTTGGGGGCTCCAGTGATCAAGCATGTGCCAGGACATTCCCTTCAAAGTAAAAGGCAAACAGTTGCATTTTGAACACCTACCACTCGGAACAAAGGACAGCTCTAGGTAGGTGTCCTCATTTTGGAGGCAACGTGGCCAATACCTGGGAACATGGCTCTGTCCATTCGTGGGGCGAGCCAGACATTGATGAGGAAGGCGCCCCACAAGCCCTGGAATTAACACCCGCAGGCACTGCAGCACCAGCTCAAGAGCAAAACTCTGTGAGGATGGGCCCCCATCTTCCAGGACATGCTACTTACACTGAATTAGAAACTTTTATATGGCGCTGTGGACCCCCATATGAAGAGTACATGGGCTTGGGTGCAGGAGTGAACCATCATCCCCAGTACTCACCCTTACAACTCTGGGCTCTACAGGGTTACGGGTCCTGTTCCTCCAAGGAGAACAGAAATCCTAACAGTTACCATTTAATAAACCCTTATTATATGCCAGAAACTATTGTTTGTGGTCTACAGGTGCCAAACCATTTAATCCCATCAAAACATTGAGGAGTATTTACTATCATCAACCTCTGGTTAATGTGGAAACCAAAGCACAACAAGGAATCTTGCCCAAGTTCACATACTTACTAAGTGTAAAACTCAACCACTATGAATACCAAAATTTATGACACAGTGAGTCAGATAACATTCCGCTGATACTGGACAGCCAAGATCTAACGGTCACATGAGACATTACTGTCAGGCCTTGACTATGTAGTCGGGCTCAGAGGCAAGTCAAGAGCTATTTACTTGTAGCAAAGCCATGACATGCTTCCAAAATCATCAGAGCTCCCTCTGTCTCTCTTAGCACAGGGCCTATGCAACATGTGTAGGACCCACTGAGCCAGAAGGGCCAGATGTAAGGGTTGCTTGCATGGCATCTGCACCAATTGGGGAACATTCCTGTTTTCGGGTCAAACTGGCAGTCGTTTGGGGCCACTGTATATAGGTCAGCTTCATTTTTATGCTTCATTTTTCTTTCAAAATCAAAGAGGTTTTTTGTTTGTTTGTTTGTTTTCCATTTTGGAGAGGAGCCACCTTAGATCATAGGACTCTCACAAGCTTTATGGAAGTGAAATATCCTTGCACTTCTGTGACATTTATTTTCCAGGTTGGGTACTCATGTATCTTACCAAGGTAATAGGGACCCTGCTATGTTTCCATTCTATGTGTCAGTAGGGTGATGGCCAGGATGATGTCCTGAGCATTGATGAAGTAATTACTTATCCCTGCAGAATGACTTGGGACACAGAACCGGACAAGTGATACCACCGTGTGACAAGGCAGTGAAGATGTACAGCTGTCTGTGTCACATGAAAATAAAGTTTCTGTGATTTACTGCTTTTGGTGATAGAGAAAAAACAACATTTGTCAAATCAGCGGGTGCTAAGGAAGGGCCATATTGATTCGTTCCAATGAAGAGACCACATCTTGTACAAAATTGCAATATTGAATCCCCACTTGATTAAACTTCTGATAATCTTCTGTCGTTCTCTGTGATCAATCTGTCTTTTTCACTAGCTGAACTGGACAGCTCAGAGAATCTCCACCCCTACATCTTTCAAGCCTTAAATGATATTGCAAATATTTGTAATTTCTCCAGGTCTGCAGTAATGTCTTTGATTTATTCCCATTGTGGGTGGGGGAAACCCCAGAAGCTTCCACTTGGCTGTTCTTAACAATAATAATAGCAAAACTTCCATGACTTTTGGTACTATCCATACACTATCCATACTACTATCCATGAATTAATAAATTTACCTATATTAATTCATCTAACCTCAAAACAACCTGAGAGGTACGTGGTATTATCATCCAATTTCACATGAGGAATTATAACAGGCCAAGGAAACAATGTGGATTCTATCCGTCAATGGAAACACCTTCAGTCAATTCTTGTTATTCATGGTAGTTTATAAAGTTGCCCTTGGGGTGCCTAGGTGGCTCAGTGGGTTAAGCACCCAACTATATATGAAGGGTGAAGGATCTAAGACTATGTACAGTAAGGCTTCAGAGACAGCATTCACTGGACAAACCCCAGGGTAAAAGCAACAGCAAGTGTATGATCTTCTGTGGCCCTCTGAATTCTGGAACAGCAAAGATAGATCTTACAGGACCCAACAAACGATATTAAGAAATGATTTCAGACTCTGAGACCCTTAAGCTCCATGATTAGAGAAGTACCAGCCTCAACCCTGGCGTAATCAAAGGCTGATGTTCAAGCCTTATAGTTATGGTAATATAACAAAGCAGAGTATTGGCGTCCTGTTCCCTGGTATGATCAGGGGCCTGGAGACTAGAAGTTGTAGCCTAAGTCTACTTTCTCAGTACTTACAAGCCTTAATCTCTGGGAAAACGTGACTAGAGCAATATCCAGAGAGATCTGCAGGAGGCTAGTCTACAAGGAATAAGGGTTAGACAGGTTAAAACTTAAAGATATTCTGACCATAAAGATCGAGGTATTTCTCTTTTCCTTTTTCTGGGTATTCTTGATACCCATAGAGTCCTCTGAGGAATGCTAATCAGGAGATTCAAAAAATATTATTGGGTTGCTATTGCACAGCTTTTTGTACACACTCCTGGCTTCTCCTTCAAACAAAGGACCCTGAGTGTGGAATCAAAGGAAGGGTCGCCATTAGGATTATGTCCATGCCAGAGCTCTGCTCACCTGACCCGTCCTTGCTCAGATACACAAATCAAGTAGGACCTGAATGGGCTCACCGTCTGTTTTCACCCTCAGAATCTCAGGTGACGCAGCCACCACCATGGGTGGACCTTGCAGACCAGACCAGAGCACCGTGATGACCAACCACACCATGCCTGATGCCTATTATGGTAAGCACATCTATCTTGCTTTGGGGGATTCATTGCGACAACTTGGTTTCTGTCACTTCACCAATGTACCTTATCCAACGCAATCAGGGAGTCACTTCAACTGTCGTGTCTTCCTCCGGCGGCTCAAGCCGACAGACAGCTGGGAGCAGAGCACCTCTGAAGGCGTTCACGAAGGCTGTGTCTTCAGAGCCCTCTCTGGCCAAAGCGAGTGGGGAGAAGTGAGATGCATATGTTAAATTCACTCCAGCATATTTTATATCTCCCAAACCTTGGGATTTCTTCACTGATTCCATCCCAAGCATTTTCTGCCTTCCCAGTTTGATTCGGCAAGAGCCACCTGAGACTTTATTTTAGTTACTCAACCAAACCATTATCATTACTGCCAGCTGTTAAGGCCACCCTGCACCCAGAACTCTGGCACTCGTGTGGATCGATTCAGCCCAATCTGAAACTCTGTTTCCCCTCTTTGCTCAAGCAGGCCCGGACACGTTCCCCAGATCCTTCCTGATGTGAGTCAGAGTACTGCTCCAATTCTTTCAGTGGGTAAGTCACATCCTACCAGCCTTGACTTTGTCATCCCTCCTCCCATCCCCTGCCCCCTAGTTATGGGATCTAATTTAGTCGTATATTTAGATGTAATACCGTGTGATGAGGAGGTTAACTGGTTTCCCACTGCAATAGAATTCCCTCCAGCCGGTGAGATTCTAAGTCTTTAAACGAGGCAGGAACAGGCTCTTAGAAAGGAGCAAGGGGTTATTTCACCTGGTATGGAAAGTTTGTTGGAGTTAGATGCCTCGATTCCTTTACTCCTCTAAATCCATCCTGGATAAGTCTATTCCACTGTCAGGAGTTCCATTACCACCACCCTTTGCCCTGGCTGTCCCGTCAGATTTCTGCAGAGGTTGTAAAGCATGCTGGTGTGGAGATCCACGGCTACAGAAACATACGGTACGTGTGCTTTTTAGCTATTTCAGTGCTCGGGAAAAAATGAGAGATTCATTTAGCAGTTGTAAGAAGCCCCCGAGACTTAGTCTGCACATTGAGTCAAGAACTTGAGAAATTCAGCTCATCGTTTTCTTTCTTTAATCTTTAATCTTTTCACTGTCACTAAAAGCACAACAAATGCTGTCTCTTGGCAGGGCAGCCCAGCCCCTCACATCCTAGCCTTTGGTGGATACTTCAGATGATAGTTGATTAAGCTGTTTACCACTGTGTACCAGGGACAGTCACACCTCCGCCCCTGGATACTATGTAGACGCCATCTTGTGCCAGAGTAGAACCCCAGGGAGTAAAGCTGAATCATGTGGAAGCATTTTGTGAACCAATAAACCCAGGTCAAGTAACTCCCAGTTGTCCGGGGACTTCTGACTACAACTGTAATATCCACTTCTAAGTCCATTAACATAGTTGCATCTGGAAAAAGCAGAAACCCCTACAATGCTAGTGCCACTATCATAGGATCTCCCATAAAAGGAAATCTGTAAGGAGTGTGGGCTTCAGAATCGTTTAATCCCACAGAACAGGGGTGGCAACCAGGTCTCAGACTATTTGTTTCTCCTCTCTGCTTCGCACCGTGCTGGATTCATCTTAACGCTGTTTCACCTCAAGCCTCCAGGAAGTATGCCAATAGGAATCAATGCAGGTCATGTGGGAGAAAGAGTGGCTTTCCTTGGCACTGTGTCATGAACTAAGAAGCGAAGCCACAGCCTCGATCCAGCAGAATTTCCTCACGTTTTTTGCCATGTGGATGAGTTAAATTCTTTAGTGTGCGTTCACAATTATGGATTCTGCTTAAAGGTAATCTTTTGCACTTGAAACAACTCTCTTTCCTCTCTGGATTTTTTACTCTGGTACTACAATAAGCCAAGTTAGGGTAAACTCTATGAAGACAGGCTCTTAATTTTATAATTTTTTTTCACTGTGATGTTTCTCGTGTTCGGGAAGCACTCAATAAGCATATGTGCCATGGGTGAGAAAGACTCCCTTTGAGAAATCTTCCCTGTGGCAGCCGGAGATGCCTACGGATAGACAATCCTAGCCGATATCGGCGGTGCTCTGGATTTTGGAGTATAAAATAATCTTTCCCTCCGTGTCATTTTTGTTAGCTTTATTTTCCTTTGCCTCTTGTGATCTGAGTGGCCTACCAGTGGCCAGGGTTTGGATGTGGATAAAAAGAAGTAAATAAAGCCTATTTTTAGCCTAGATTCCCTTAATCTGTCTAGTTTATACAAATGAAGTCACCCAGGCTCTTAGGTTTCCGGCAAATGAGAGATTGATCTCATGCAGGAGTTGCATTAAGCTGAGACTCCAAGAACACTGAAATCCCCTGATTCCTGCCTTGGCTAGCCATGCTTCCTCCTCAAAAGACCCTGTACGTACAATTGTGGCAACGTAGGAAATACAGGACTCTCCCATTAACTAGGATTTTGTGCCAGAGTAGAACCCCAGTGAGTAAAGCTGAATCATGTGGAAGTATTTTATTTTTCCTATACTAGTTAGGTGTAAATATTCCCGAAACAAGGGGGCCCTACGCCTGCTGTTTTTCTCCCCAAGCTGGAACCAGAGTCTCAGAATTTACCATAACAATGAAAGGCAAAGCCCTTGCCCAAATGAGAAATGGAGACCATGTTTCCTTTGCAGATAAGTCACTGCCCCTAGGCAGGTGGCTTCAGTGAGCACCCCTGCAATCTCACCAACCCAACTCTTTGCCTTTCCTCCTTAGGGCAAAGATGAGACTGGAGAGAAGGATAGGGTTTCCTTCCCCCAGGAGCCAGCACAGGCCAGCTCGCAAAAGCTGAGCCCTCCACGCTGAGGACTAGAAGCCAAAAACTTAAAATAGTAAACAGCATACTTGCTTTGCAGTTTCCCTTCTCGCGGTCGCCTTCGTGCACCCGGACGGATGACAAAAGGCAGCTGATGGAGAATCCGCGGGCTCAGGATTCCAGCCGCACCTCTCCTTGGAGTCACATCTCATAGGAGAGATCAATTCCCATTAAAATGTGTGCAAAACCATACTGCTGTGTGTTTGCAAATGGAAGGACGTGATGCAAGGTAGTTTTGAAGTGCCATGTCCAGCCTGTGCTCCCGCTCCTGCCCTCGAGTCCTTCTGAAAACCTCGTTATGTATAATTTCCCTCGGACTCTGGAGTCAAGGGGAATCTGGGGTTGTGCTAGAAACAGATGCTGAGAGAGGGACTCAAGGGCAAGTTGTTGATGTGGGACGTGACCTCAGGCGGGAACCGCAGCGCACGGAGAAGTGAGGCAGCCAAGGGGAAGACGATACCGCACACAGGGCGTGTCAGTGACCAGGTCACTGCTGAGGACCTTCGCAGAGATGCTGCAGTCCCACATGGAATTACTTCTTCCTAAGGAGTGAGGAAGTCGGGCTATCTGCCCCCCCCCAATTCCTTTCCATCAGGGCCCACAGGCTGCTCCAGGGGCATCAACTTCTCCAGCCTGAGCATTCCAGGGAAAGCCCTTGCGCGGAGATTTCCCCGAGACTCTGGGAGGAAGGCTCGCCCCTCCGAAGGAAGGTGAGGTTGGGAACGTGGACGGGAGCATCAGCAGCTCCTACTACGATACATAAACTACCCCCGGGAAGGTCCTCTTGGAGGAACACTCTTAACCAGATCGGCTCCCTAAAATCTGAGTGAAATCCTTTCTAAAGTCTTTAGAAGACTATAAAATAATAGTTCTATTTTTCAATCTCCATCAATAGAATGACATTTCTTTATGTACAGTCCCTGGAGATTATCATGCCTCTCCTCATCCGTTATGAAACATATTTATAAAATACTAATAAAGACCATCTTTGCCACGAACCTGTATTATTTTTTTATAATATTTGGTGATATGCAGCATTTCTTCTATCCCCTCTCCTGACAAAAAGGAACGTTGGGAAATATTTTTTTGAAAACTTACGCCATCCCAGGCACCGTCTTCAAGGGCAGGCGTGATTTAAATCACTAAATCCTCACAATAAACCAGTGAAGGAGGGGCCTTCATTCACAGATGAGGAAAATAAGGAAATGAGGGGCTAGTTCTTAGAGCAGGAAAGAAGAATCCAGCAGGCAGGCTGGGTTCAATGCCTCCTGCGATCATCATCTCTGGCCTGTTTCACAGGTACAAGGGCAGTGCCGCTGATTCTGAGTTCTGTTCTTTATATGAAATGTCACAGTATGATTCTTATACTTTCTTGAGCTCCAGTGCAGTTTCTGCGAGTCACGACCACAGACGGGCATCCTTGTGACTGAAAAGTCAGCCCTGTTGTATTTGTGCAGCCTGATGTATAGTAAGGGACTTTCCCCTTGGTCCTTATGATCTATGTTCTGTTTATATTTGCCAAGGTCAACAACATCTAATCTCTTTCGGTAGGCTTTTTTGTTTGTTTGTTTTAACATGTTATGTATTAGGTCTTCCTGTTCTGTGATAAGACAAGATTACCAGAAGGATCAGAGAAGCTTCTCTCACTATAATAAGTGCTCTTAGGATGCCCAGTGCTGCTATCTTGGGCTATTCCATTTTGATGATGATAGGGGTAGAATATTTATCAAACTGCTATTTAGTTCTTACGGATGAATCTCTGGGATTAGAATTGGATTAAGAGATTTATGGGAAATGATAAGGGCTCCGAATCCCCACATTCAAAGGAAGATAATCGGCACAGAATAATGGCAGGAAATAAAAAGGTTTTGAAGTATTGCATATAAAAAACAGAGTATCACCGATAATGTATTTCAGGAGTCAGATGCCCATTACGTTTCATAAAATTTATTCATTTTTACCTTGATAACATTACTTACACTATACTAAAAAACAGAGTTGGATGCTGGGCTCTTGAGAAATGCAGTTTAATCTGAAGTGTATGTGATCCCCCTCACTAACCTATTTCTACATCCCGATAACAGAATGTGTAAACATTTTGGGTGGCCCCAGCGGTTTTCAAATTTCAAACCCTTTTGCAGGGATGCCTTGAAGCATTTTTAAAATAACAAATACCATCAGCATCCTGTCGGTTCCAAATGTTTTTGATTTATTCCCACTTTCGGACCAAAGGAACTTATCAAAACCTGGCAATCCTTTTACTTTGGACTTTTTTAAGCAAATTTTTAAAAGTTTCCATGGTTATGGAAAAGGGCAGTGGTACAGTATTCTACCTTTTGTGGCCATTTTCTAAGTATAACAGGAATCAAAGTCTCCTCATTACAGAGAAGATAATGTGTCAGAAAACAGTTACTGTTTAGTTTGGGAAAAAATCAAGTAAAAAATCCAAAAGTATGGCAGCAGCTATATTTTCATAATGAACAGTGCAGTTGCTCGTCAATTTCATTCAGAAATCTTCCAAGAAACTTTCTGGCCCTTCATCCCATTTTGATTTAACCAGTGAAAGACAGCTGGGTTTATACACTAACGTGATGGATTCTCCAAATTGTGACCTACCAGCATATCAAGGTAGGTTGTTTCCGACACCAATTTCTCCAATTTAGTTCCTATCCTTTCAATTACCATTGATTGTTCAGCCATTCACCAACGAGGCAATCCACATAATTTACGATATCAGAATTGTCCTCTGTTCTATTTCTAGTATATGTGTCCAGTGGTTTTCATTTTTCACTTTTTATCTTGCCCCTCACTTGAACAATTGAAAAATGACAAAACCATTTTTAAAATGTTTGCACTGATTGTTGTTTCCCTAAGTCAGGCAAAGCCTGGAAGAAGATTCTGGGCAGTCAGGAATGACCCTCCAAATCCCAAGAAGATCAGCAAGTCAGGGAGTATCTGTCACTACATCTGGAAGTGAACAAGGACCTCCACCTACAAGTGTGTGACAGCCGGGAGCCATCGGACAAAGGGGAGCCCCTCTGGGGTCAACCTTGTTACAAACCTGTGAACTCTGTTCATGTTTTATGACCCTGACAAGCCAAGAACTTGAGACGTCAGTTGAATGAAGGCAAGAGCAGGACTCTCTCCCTTGTCCACTTTGATCATCCTGTACACAGTTTTGTCTAATCTTCACACGCTGTTTAACTTCTTTCTCAACCCAGAGGACACAGGGCATTTTGTAATTTTAGATCTTGTTTATGGCAAATATCAAAACCTTAGTAACTGATTTAGAATCTAATGACATATAGAGAAAAGACTACCTTTTCCTCTTCATAATTCTTCTCCATAACAAAAAAATGACTCATCTATGTGCATTCTTCAGCATTTTATTGCCACATTGTTATTAAGAATTTTTTTTCCAGGGGCGCCTGGGTGGCTCAGTCAGTTAAGTGTCAGACTTCGGCTCAGGTCATGATCTCACGGTTCATGGGTTCCAGCCCCACGTCGGGCTCTGTGCTGACAGCTCAGAGCCTAGAGCCTGCTTTGGTTTCTGTGTCTCCCTCTCTCTCTCTCTGCCCCTCCCCTGTTATGCTCTGTCTCTCTCACTCTCTCAAAAATAAAATAGAAACATTTAAAAAGAAAAGAATTTTTTTCCAACCAATATTTTTAAAATTAGCTTTAGTTTTGATCGGGGTAGGAGACGGGTTGGTTAATTCACTTTTTGGTTTTATTATTTTGTAAGACATTGCATAGCTCCAATGTCAAAGTAACACACAAACGTTCGGAGAAAGCAGCTCTCATTACTGTCTCTTCTTCCCTACATCCTCTCTCTTCATATGGGTGAATATGCTCATTAGTTTTTGGATTAACCTTCCATAGTTTCTTTCGGAAAATATAAGCAAGTAAACACACACATGTGCACACGCACACTGATTGTATCAGAAACACTATTCTGAGCCTTGCTTTTTCATTTAATAATACGTCCTGGGATTACACAGAGCAACTTACAAAGATACTCTGTGTCCCATTCTACAGGCAGGCACATATCACCATGTGAATGTACCGTCTTTTATTCAACCAGTCTCGTGATTATGGATACTGGGGTCGTTTCTTCTATCTTGCTGTTACTAATAATGCTGCAATACCCTGGGCCTGCATCAGTTTTTTGTTAATTTTCTGCCACTTCCAACCAACTTACACATATAATCTACGTGATTTGCAATTTACTCAGCAGATGATCTACATAAACCTAGTGGAACCATTTCAGAATTCGAGACAGAGATTTCACATCAAGCTTCGGAGAGCCCGTCCCGTGTGATAAAAGCACGAAAAGTGAACCGGGTACAAAAAAAGCAACTAAGACTTGATGCATCTCCCTATGGGAAAACAACCCCTATGTTCAGCAGGCTGAACAGTGTGCAGATCCGATAGGCATTAAGTGAGGACTATGACAACCCAAAAGTTTAAAAATTGTATTGTACTGTGATCCTTTATCATCCACCTTGCAGCAATAATTGGGAACTCAAACTGTGGTTTCTCCAATGTAATAAAAACAAGACTGAGGGACTGTGTTTAGAGAAAGTTCTGGTGGTTTTTAGGACAGATTTTAGTAGATCCATCTCATCATTCTATCTCATTTTCACTCACTACCACATAAAATGGTATTTCAAATACAAGAACACAAACCTAAATGCTGCTGATGGGTCCACGTTTGGAGTTCTCTAAGAATGAGACTTTCAATTTAATGGGAGGCCACAGATGTACACAGGGGAGTGAGATTTGTAAATGCTGAACCACATCTAATCACTTACTTTGCAAAGCGCTGGGAAACTCTGAGTTGTGCTCTCCACGCCACTTCCCTGCTTCCTTTACCAGTCACAGGCTTGTCACCGAAGACAACGTGCTCTTTTTCAATAACATTAGGCCAGCCAGCTGAAGATCTATGAAAAATAAGCAAGATGATTGTATTCAGTTCATGGATGAGCCGATCTGCCCCACAATTTCTGTGCATCAGTACACTGGAAAAGTCAGTTAGAGCGTGGGCTTTGAACCCTTAGAGCCTGAAGTCACGAGGTGGTGATTCCAATCACAGATTCAGTGCCTTTCCTTCGGAGAGTGACTTAGCACCTTGGTACCTCAGTTTCCTTATCTATTATCCTTATAATAGTAGTGCCTTTCTTATATTATTGTTCTGACAATTAAGTGAGCTAACATTTAAACCATTTGCTCTTGGAACAGATTAAGTGCTCCAAATTTAGCTTTTGTGAATTCTAAATTAATTATTCTGCTTAGACCCCCCTAGGAAGGAAAATTGGTGGACCCCCCCCCATAAAGCGTATAGCTTACCAGCTTTAACCATGGGAACAACAATCTTCCAGAGTAATGTAGGCATAAGGGAGTCTAAAGACAAAGCCAGAAATTTCCCCAGGAAATAGGAAGAGAACATAAGGATGCATGGGGGGAAAAAAAAAAGGTATTCTAGAATCTCCTAAATTCTCCAGCACACAAGATGGCCACAATCATTTTGAACGACCAAATTGTAAGGTAGTGGCGTTGACTCACAGAGAATTAAAATGAAAATGCTATAACAAATTAGTTTAAAAACCTCAAGATTCAATACCCTTTAGTAAAATCCGTTCTCTTATCTCATTGCCCCTCCCTTCTACAAACCTAATTTTGGTTTTTCGACTACATATTTCAGTATCAATGCATATATGATGTTTATTCTCTTTATATCAATGCTTTAGAGATGCTCTATTTTTCTTATTGTTCTTTTTTGAATTTAAAGATCCATGAGGGCAAAAATACTTATTCTGTTCACCACTGTTTTCTTCATTTGTATTACTGAGGGAAATTGTTAAAAACGTGACTTGTTATACACAAGTCAACTTTGGAGAATGTTTAGAATAGAAGGCGTTACAGTTACAAAATAATTAATATCCAAATATTCTTCTCTGACAATATCTAAAAACTAGAACCAGTTTTATCTCGTGATCTATCTGGGCTCGTGCTGATAAAATCATACCATCAGAATCATGGGCAGCATAACTAATTGCCAGTTCTCTGTGCCAAGAACAAACCTGCAGGAAATCTGAGCAAAGCTTCTAATAACATCATTTCATAAAATGGAGGAATCAGAATTTGTTACATCAGTGTGTTGTTGTCTCGCTAAGTGAATACCTCTTGTCAACCAAGACATTAAATCACAAGATAGTAAATAGGAGACAACAAGCCCCACGTAGAAGTAACATAACAGGTATTAAATAAGACTTTTCCTGCCTTAGAATTGCAGCTGAAGAAAACATAATCAGTCCATAAATAATCTCACACAGAGTGCTAGACATTTGTCGGATTTTCTTCAAAAGAGAACCAAGCTACATAATCTGTGCCCTATCTCTAGCGTTGGGTGCCATTGCCTACACAAGACACAGACTGGAAGTGAGGAGGAGAATGACCAGATGAGTGGTGCAAATGCTCCTGTTGGCCTCCCTTCTCCGTGTGAGGGGGGCTTTAGCAGAACCCTCCGCGGAGAGCGGAGCTGCTGCCACAGGGGAGGACACATCCCCCGCCCTCCGGGGGCCACCCTGGCTGAGCTGCGGAAACCGGTGAGGAAACCTGCAAGCGCGGCTTGTGCTGCTCCAGGCGCGAAGGTTACTGAGGTCTTTTCTCTCTTTCCTTCCAGGGGGAGCTGTCCCTGTGAAGGAGCCCAAAGCCAGGCAGTCAGAAGTATTTAATCCTGACTATCAGGATCAGGACGAAGCAGACACTGAGGATGTTGGGAAGGATGCTGATTTCCCTGAGTGGCAGGAGCGCTGTCTTTAGAGCGGCCGCAGGCTGGCAGGTGTCTCGGCTTCCAAGACGAGATATGGGAAAACAGGAAATTAAGGCGTACTTTCGTTTTCAAGGTAATCTAAAAGGGTCCCTTTCCACCAAGAGTTTCCCCCAAATCATTTGAAAGTCCAGTTCTGTAAGAGTTGAAGAAACAACAAGCAACTGTCCTAGTCAAATTTTTTGAGTGTCAGATGTGCCTCCCTTCCTTAACAACTGAGACACAAACCTTCAAGGAAGGATAATATTGATGCACAGAGCAGGTCAAGAGGATAGCCACGGGACGAAATGAGGGCTCTGGGCCCTAGGGGGGCAGGAGAAGAGAGGATAGTAAAAGGTATCCACCGACAACCAGGCAAGAGGTTTCTAATTTTACCTCATCTTGGCTTTCCATCTCTTTTTCCAAAGACTAAAAAGGAAGGATCCATCCACAGTTAAGAGTCATTACTCTGTCTTCATTTTAGGTCCTTATGCTACCCAAGGCAGCAAGGAGGTAAAAAGTGGAGTCCACATAGGTTTTGCGGTGCTAGCCTTTTTTTTTTTAATGTTTATTCGTTTTTGAGAGAAAGAGAGACAGGGCATGAGTGGGGGGAGGGGCAGAGAGAGGGAGACACAGAATCCGAAGCAGGCTCCAGGCTCTGAGCTGTCAGCACAAAGCCCAATACGGGCCTCAAACCCATGAACCGTGAGATCATGACCTGAGCTGAAGTCTAACGTTTAACTTATTGAGCCACCCAGGGGCCCCTAATGGTGCCAGCTTTTAATCTACACCCGTAAGGAGGCTTGTGGGTGATACTAAGCCAGTTCTCTCTGGATGTGAAGGAGAAATTTTATCCCTGGGATTTACAAAAAGCTCCCTGGAATTAACAGTTGGCTAACGGTCTGAGGCTGCTTTGTAGCATGCAGAAGGACACGCGCACGCGTGCACAAGCACCGCTTGAGGACCCCGTGCGACTTAACACTACCCCAGTGAAAAGTGCTGCTTCTTTCTGATGCCCTCCATCAGCAGCTCCTGTCCTCAGTAACAGAAGAGCGTTTACTTTGCGCACCTCATGGCCTTCTTGTTGTCCATACTCAGCCTCAGATAACATTGCTTTCTGACTCTTTTCACTGTGTCTTGCTTTTAGGAAGACAGCTGGGAAGGTGTCAGCGTGGCCTCAGGCCTCAAGCTTGGACAGACGCCGGGAAGAAAGGAGAAGCAGGATCCTGGACAGAATTCCTCGCATATTCCCTTCTGAAGAATAAAGATATAAGTAATATAAATAAAGAATAAAGGAGGACGGTAAAGGAAAACATATGGAGTATTAATGAGGGAAGCAGAGAAATGTGTTAATGGCAAAAAAGAATTTGCTAGTGATGGATCTAGGTATTATATGTAGCATTTTATTCTTAAATATAGATTTCACGGTTGATGCTCTGGGGGAATTTAGTTAAAAAGGTAATGATTAATGCACTCGGAATTCTGAATCTAGCCGAGGCAAGTTTTAGATAGGAGCAGTTCTGATACATACACTCAGCTCACAAAAAAGTCAAGTCCATAAGCACTGCTGAAAACAAAAGCGGGTCAGAAATATCAAATCAAGGAAAACTTCCCAGAAAAGGAAAACTTCACATGGCTCCTGTAAACAATGGCGAACGTGCACTGGACACAGTTTCAGGTGGTGGGGAGTTTGTGGGTGCAGAAAACTCTTGACTTGCATCATCTCTTTCTGTCCTGCAGACACCCCCCCCCCAAGCGCCCGTGGGCACGTGCACTCCACCGCCTGGCTATTGGGAGAGGATGAGGAAGGCGCGATCACTTTCCTCTTTCCTCCTCTGAGAACATTAGGACTCTGTACTCAGAGAATTGTAGATGATTATTAATATGTTCCATCTCTCAAGTTCTACATTTGCTTTTTATCTGGCCTTCTGAAGATGGTGCCTTCGTCCATTAAGGCCAATCTACTGGAAGGACTGGAGGCCCTGTGTGAGGGGCAGGCTGCAGGCTGGCGGGATAAAGTACATCGCACATTTCACATCTTGCCTGCGTCTGGTCAACCCCTTAGCTTATGAATGTGTAGGGCTCAGGCAATTAACACAACGTGTTTTTATTGAAAATCAAATAGTTAAAATATTTAAAGTGAATATTAACATACCATCCTTTGAAAAATTGGGGCGCCTGGGTGGCGCAGTCGGTTAAGCGTCTGACTTCAGCCAGGTCACGATCTCGCGGTCCGTGAGTTCGAGCCCCGCGTCGGGCTCTGGGCTGATGGCTCGGAGCCTGGAGCCTGTTTCCGATTCTGTGTCTCCCTCTCTCTCTGCCCCTCCCCCGTTCATGCTCTGTCTCTCTCTGTCCCCCAAAAAATAAATAAACGTTGAAAAAAAATTTTTGAAAAATTAAAAAAAAATAAGTAAGAAAAATGGAGTTATCTCAATTCCTTTCCCATAGATTTAAAAAAATGTCTTGTTGGAACATTGCATTTTAAACTGTAATAGGCATGAATGTTAGATGAGGGTGACTATTTCTCCTGGGACACAGAAGGCAGCTCCCTGTTATCACTCTCATGCTAACAAAAGAATAACTTTAACCTCCATCACGATCAGAACCCAGAGGTAAGATGTCCCAGCTCCTAGCTCAGTAATGTATCCTTTGAATCAACTTAATAATCAACTCACGTAAATTTAATCCTGCATAAAGCCAAGCCTTATTATTAACATGCAATTTCGCTTATTTATTTCATTTCAATTGAATTTACATTTAGACTTTTTGTTCTCAAAAGTTTCTTTAGGGAAGTTGTTTTGATTGTATCATATTAAATACTGTGATTGAAACTCTAGAAATATGTATATAGATGTAATATATCATCATATAAAGACAAATTTTTAAACTTCAGCATGGGAGAGAGACAGACAGAGAGAGAGGAATTCTAAAGCCATACACTTTAAGAGTGGCAGATCAGAATTGGTCCAAAGTGTGATGGAAAATACTGAAGAGCTGATCTGATGTTTACCTGCTGTCATGATACAACCTCACTAGTTAAATTAATCCCAATGGTGAGATGGTATCCCAAGGCACTACGGAAAAAGTTTCTGAGTGTCAGATATCTGTTATAATTTGGATTCATGTTTATATAATCAGATTATTCATCTGCTTTCTATTTCACTGACTTTTGTTCATTATTTTCTCTTACTTGGGGATGGGTGGAGATAGATAGATAGATAGATAGACAGACAGACAGATAGATATCTCTATATATATAAATCATATCAAGCTAGGATTCCATGTATTTTTTGTTATGGATTCTTGCATCTACGTTAATGAAGGATACTGGATTTTTTTTCTTGTAATGACTTAATTAGGTTTTTAAAATAATTTTTTTAATGTTAATTTATTTTTGAGAGAGAGACAGACAGAGCATGAGTAGAGAAGGGGCAGAGAAAGAGAAAGAGACATAGAATCTGAAGCAGGCTCCAGGCTCTGAGCTGTCAGCCCAGAGCCTGATGCGGGGCTCAAACCCATGACTACAGGATGGTGATCCGAGCCAAAGTCAGATGCTTAGCCGACTGAGCCACCCAGGGGCCCTCTTAATCAGGTTTTGATATCGTAAGTATGCTGGCTTCATGAAATGGATTGGTAAATATTCCCTTTCCCTCCATTTCCTCTACGAGTCTGTGTAGGATGGGTACTGTTTCCCCCTAACATGTTTGATAGAATTCACCAGTGAAGCCATCATGGCTTGAAGTTTCATTGTGGAAACGTCTTTATTAATGAATTCAATTTACTTAATGGGATAGGGTTCTTTCGACTTCCCATTTCTTCCTGCCACAATTTTGGTAACCTTTGCGTTTCAAAGAATTTGTCCATTTCTTCGAAGTTGTCAAATTTGTTGACGTGAAGTTGCTTACGATAATTACCTTCTATAGAATCGGCATGATCTACTTGCTGCATAGACAAACGCTTAGAAGTTTAAAAGAAATCTCTGAGATCTCACGGGTCCCTGGATTCTGGGTCAGGAATTCGGAAGTGTGTTAGCTGGGTGCTTCTGGCTCAGGAACTCTCACAAAGTGGCAGTCAAGATGCCAGCCGAGGCGCGGCTGTTGGAAAGGCTGACTGGAAATGCAGGATTGGCCTTCAGGGAGGCTCGCACACCCTGATTCTGACAGATTAGGACCGGTTGTTGGCAGGAGTTCCTCGTCACATGAACCTTGTCACCACGCCTCTTATTTGCGGTCACGACATGACAGCCGGCTGCTGCCAGGGTGAGCGAGCCAATGGCAAACAAGGCGGAAGACACAACGTCTTCAAGACTTGGCCTTGGGAGTCCCACTTGGTAAGTTCCACAGTATTTTTTGGTCATGCTTGTTGTCTCTATTAATGTAAAATGGAAATACCCAAAAGTATGAATACCAGGATGCGGGGGTGGTTGCAGTCATCTTTGAGGCTGGCTGAGCTCTATCATTCAAGATGTATCAACCCTGGTATTTGTAATTTCTGCCCTCTAATTCTTTTTATTATTTTTCTCTTAATTGGCCTAGCTAAAGGTTTCTTTAATCTTATTGATATTTTCAAAGAACCACTTTTTGGCTTTAAGTCTCTTGATTATTCACCTGCTTTCCATTTCACCGATTTCTGTTTATTTTCTTCCTTTTACTTTCTTTGAGTTTATGTCTTTCATCTCACTTTTTGAGGTGAAAGCTTCCACCACTGATTTTTCAATCCTCTTCAAAGACACACATTTAAAACTAAATTTCCTTTTAAGCACTATTTTAGCCATAGCCTCCAAATTTTGTCATCTGATGTCTTTATTTTCATTCACTTTAAAATATTTTCTGACTTCTCTTGTGAGTACTTCTTCAAGCCATTCACTATTTTAAAACGTGTTGCTTAATCTTCAAGTATTTGGGGATTTTACCAATATCCTTCTGCTATTAACTGCTAATTAATTTCATCATGCTCAGTGAATATATTCTGTAGTACTTAAACTTTTTAACTTTATGGTGTCTTGGTTTACGGATAATTTACCACGTGCACCTGAAAAGAACGTGTTCTGCTACCATTGAATGAGTTGCTCTAGAAATATCAATTATGTTACATTGGTTGGTTAAGTGTTCTATATTCTTAATGATTTTTTTTGCCTACTGTTCTGTGATTTACTGAAAGAATTATTGATCTCTAGTTAAGTTTTTTTTTTCTTTTTTTCTTTAGATTATGTGTTTTGCTTGAAACTCTGTTTTTAGGTGCATGACCATTTGGGTTTGTTATTTCTTATTTATTTATTTTTTTTTAATTTTTATTTTTTGAGAGAGCAAGCAAGTATGGGGGGGAGGGTAGGGAGGGAAGGAGACAATCCCAAGGAGGCTCCGCACTCAGCACAGAGCCCGATGCAGGGTTCTATCTCATGACCATGAGATCATGACCCGAGCCAAAATCAAGAGTCAGATGCTTAATCAACTGAGGCATCCAGGCGCCCCCTGATCATTATGAAGTGTCCTTCTTTATATCCTGTAATACTGCTTGCCCACTTTTTCTCCTACTAATACAGCCACTCCCCACTCCTTCTTCGTGAATAGTATTAGCCTGCTGTATTTTTTTACACCTTCTTATATTGTAACCCTTGTATTTCTTCATATTTAAGTAGGTTTCTTCAGACAGAAAAATACGTTCTTTTCCTCCAGTCTGACTTCTGCATTTTGCTTCTATTAGTAGCATGTCTTCGTTAAAGAGGGATACCTGGGCCAGATTTGGCAAACAAGGGGCAAATTACCAACCGAAAAGGTAGATCAGGCCCGAGGGATGTGAGGGCAGCTGATGGTCTGCTGAGAGGAGTCAAGGAGGTCAGGACCTTGCAACAGCTCGGGGCGGGGGGGGGGGGGGGGCCTCAGACTGTGATTTCAGATGCTGGGCCACCAGCCATTCTGCAGGGGCTTGTGGAAGTGTGGAGCCCGCCAGGGGTCTCCTTGACGCAACTTCTGCCTGATCGCCCTAATCCAGGATGCCGCACCATTTTCTGTAAAGGGTCACACAGTAAGGATTTTAGAGTCTAGGGGCTGAATTTGGCCCACCGAACCAAGTTTGCTGATCCCTGCCCTAGAGTATTCCATGGTGCGGGTCCGAGTTCTGGCTTTTCATGCCCATTTCATCTCCTCTCCATCATAAAGAGACTCGCCGGAGTTATCTGCCCCATCCGTACCCTGCAGACACGCAACAGCCTCCAGGTCCCCCCTGCCATTCTCTTTGTCCTCACCGTGCTTTTGTCCCCCGTCACTGTGCTGCTGCGGGTCCGGGTGCGGGGCGGCGGCTCCCCAACGCCTCCCTCACGGTGGGCACGACGCTGCTGTCTGTTCCTGCAATTCTCTCAAGTTAGGCTACTGACTGCTGTTTCTCCCAGTGCTGCCTCAGCCAAACGCGTTCACAATAGACGAAACCACAGCATCTCGGGAACATGAGGGGAGACTGAGGAAAGTAAACCGCCTGAGGCAACTCCCTGTCAGCTTTTTAAGCATAACGTGAATGTTACATTTAAGTTTAATTAATTTTCATTGTGGTTGGAATGAAGTCTACCATCTTGCTATTTACTTATATTCTGTTTGTCATGTTTTTTGTTTGTTTCTTTTTTTTTTTCTCTGCCTCTTATTTTTTTTGGGGGGGGGGATTGTTTCTGGATATCACACTTTTTCTTCTCTGTTGAATTGTTACTTACTCTAAATTTTGTAATAGTTGTTCCAAAGTCTATAGTAACCAGCTTTAACTTACAACCGTCTATATCCAAATAACATCACACTATTTTATATCTAATAAAAAAAGCTTTATAGCAATACACATCCATTGTCCATATTCCATCCTTTTGCTAGTTGTCATGGCTCACTTCTACCTCCACTATAAAATTCAACATACTTTGTTTGATTTAAACAATCGGTTTTGAAGATATTTATTTATTTACTTATTTATTTATTTTAAAAAAATTTTAAGTTTATTTATTTTGAGAGAGAGAGAGAGAACACGAGCAGGGGGTGGGGACCAAAGAGAAAGGGAGAGAAAGAATCGCAAGCAGGCTCCACGCTGTCAGCACAGAGCCTGATGAGGGGCTCAAACTCACGAACCATGAGATCATGAACTGAGCTGAAACCAAGAGTCAAACTCTTAACCGACTGAGACACCCAAGTGCCCCTGAAGACATTTAAATACTTACCTACATATTAACTTCTTGTGTTGGTTTTCCAAATTTCTGTTTATCATCCTTCTTTCTCCTGAGAGAAATCCTTTACTATTTCTTATAGCACACATTTATGAACAACACCCTCTGTCAGCTTTTTTGGTCTAAAAAATAATTTATTTCTTTCTCCTTAATTTGTGAAAGACATTTTCATCAGATATAGAATTCTACATGGACTCTTTTTATTTCAAAACCTAAAATGATTAATTCATCAGGTTCTGGCTTCCACTGTTTCTCCTCAACATTTTTATCTTTGCTTCCCTATAAGTAGCATGTCTCTTTCTGGCTTCTATATGAGTTTCCCTTCTCCTGAGTTTCCAGTTATTTGATTATGATATGACTTGACGTTGTTTATCATATTTGGGATTATTTAGCTTCTTGTATGTGGAAACTTTTGATCATTATTTCTTCAATTTTTTTTTCATTTCCCCTCTTCTAGATCTCTATATTATATCACTTTATATTTAGACACAAGTAATTTTGGCTCAGCTAAAATTTTTTAGTCTCTTTCTCCCTGTGCTTCCTTTTGGAACTTTTTCTCTTTTCATATCTTCGGTCTCACTGGACTTGTTTTCCTCTGCAATGTCTAATTGTCTAGTCAGTCCATCCAGTTGATTTTTCATGTCGGACATTATATTTTTCTTCTCTAGTAATTCCACTTATTTTTTTAAAAACCTATCTTCCATTTCTCTTATTATTTGATCATGATTTTCTCTAAATCCTGGAGCATGTGTACAATAACTACTTTAAATCCCTTGACCTCTACATCTACTATCTGTCATCTCTGGACCTATTTCTATTGATTGATTTTTCTCCTGCTTATGGTTCATATTGTCCTCCTGCTTTCCATGTCAAAAAGAATGTGATTGGGTGGTAGATATTCTTAATAAAATGATATTGATGACCGGAATATTTTTGTCTTCCTTTAATGTGTGTTGACTCTGTTCTACGAGCAGACAAATGCTCTTCAGCGGAAAGCCACGGTAGTGGGGCTTGCCTCGCGTGTTCCTCTTTTCTCAGGGCTCACGGTCCTGTGTTGCCCATTGTCCACTATCTAAAAACAGGGTTTTGATTTTTTTCTGCATTTTTTTCCATTTTTCTACTTGTTTATGGTGAGAGGGCAAGTCCTGTACCAGTAGCTCCACTGGAAAGGTTGGAGGCCAAAGTCTTAAGTGCATGATTGAGTTATGTTCTGGCTAGGTAAAACCAATCTAGTAGTCCAGCACAATACTGTACAGCCTGAAATTTGAAGATACTGCTTCATGACTACCTTTTTTTTCTGTTACCACAAGATTTGAAAGTTCTACTGGTGTTTGGTTGTGAATCTTCATCTAGTCAGCTATCTACGGCAGCTACGGCATCAGTTAGCACATCCCTTCTGAGACAGAGCACCTTGGTTAAAGACCCATTTGTGACGCTTATGGCCTTGGGTAAGTTTTTTAATTTTTCTCTTCCCTAGTGTCCCACTATTAACTTTGGGTAATCATAGTACCCACTTCAAAGGGTTGTTCTTAGGATTAAATGAGTGTCTACATATACAGTGTTTTCTAAGGTTACTTAGCATCTCCATGCCTTCTTTTCCCATCTGTGATAATGTGATAATCGTATTACCTACTTACTTCATAGGGGGTGTATTGAGGGGCAAATATTAGTTCTTGAACGTATCCATATTTTTTTTGGCATTTTGAGTTTTTCAATTTGAAACTGTCATTTTTCTGGGATGGATTTTCTCTCTTCTTTTCATATTCCTGATAATTAGGTATTATAAGTTTTTAATATAAAGGAATGGAGAATAAATATTTTAACCTTCAACAACCAGATGGTCTCGGTTGCAATTATTTGGTTGTGCTATTGCATTGTGAAAGCAGTCCTCAGTAATATATAAGTGAATGGGCGTGCCTGTTTTCTAATAAAATGTTATTTACAAAAATCAGCAGTGGGCCAGGCTTGGCCATAGGCTGTAATCTGCCAACCGTAATTTGTAAACTATAGTTTAGTCGGTCTGTCACCTCCAACTCCATTTTAAATTCCTGGAGTTGAGAAACTGTGTCCTTATTTTGTTTGTATTTTTAGATCTCTACCCAGTGCCTGGCATAAAATAAGTGCTTACTTGGTGATCTTCTTAAAAAAATAATTATTTATTGAACTCCTACCAAGCACCACAGCACCAATAAAACGCATATCCTGAGGTAATCGCTGCCTACTCTTGCTTTTTTACTCAACGAGGCAAGATGGAAAGGCCACCTGAAGAGTTAAGAAATAATGAGCCTATTCTAATATAAACAACTCTGCTGCTAAGCTTTATTTTTTTTCCAGCATTTGGGTCATTTATGTTTCCTTTGCACCTTGCAGAAGTAGTTTAAGCTCTTCACAGCCATTTTTCGAATCCTCATTATCTGGCCACATTCCCCAGACAGGACGTTACAAGTTTCCCTGATGATCATTTCACTTTGAACCTAATGGAAGGGTGGGTTCGGTTTCTGGCCCTCTAAGTGTTTGAGCCAGGACAATTTGTGTAACTCTGCTACGTTAATGACGAGGAAAGTGATGTCTGTTTGATGAAAAGGATATCCTGTCCCTGCCCTATCCCCATCCCCGCCTCTACACGCCTATCACGCAATTGTGCTTACCTCAATAAACACACCCTGATGGGACTCAGGTCCCCAAGGCTCATCTTTTATCTTGGTTTTATAAACCTCTTCACCAGGATAGTGTAGAGGAAAGAGTAAAAAGTCAATCTCACCTTTAACTCTTTTTATAGATAAAATAACATTATCATGATGCTATAAAACGGTCATTTTTACTCAAGAGAAAGGGGGAGCCATGGCAAAATAAATCAATTCCATTCCTATCTCTGCCAATAAAGCAAGGATATTTAAACCAATATACATCTTCTGGGCATGTTCCTTTGTGGGGGGAAATGTAGATGGTCGCATCACAAACACTGAAGGTCCCTGCCCCAGTGTCTCCGTGTGTGTGTGCGCGCGCTTGTGAGAGAAGCTATAATGTAAACGCACGTACAAATCATTACATCTGAATTGCGTCAGGATTGGCACCACTTGACTGTCTCGGGTCATGTAAAAACCACTACTCACCCTTGTTTAAAATCAGAGCTTCCGACGTTGGCTGCAGATGAGTATTCCATGGAGAGAAGCAAACACAATGACCTGATAGCTGAGACATTAAGGGGTGGGTGTTGATGAAAAGATTTCCTTGTATTATTTTCATTAGGTTTCCTGCTTGTCTCATCAATGCTTGATAGACCTAGGTGCCAAAAACTAGAGATTACTTTTATGGAGCATCTTGCGAATTTATTTCCTCTAAAACTTGATGATATTCACCTTAGTGATCCAACAGAGCATGGTCTTTACTGAAATTAGAAACAAATGCACCGGGATGTGCGTAATCACTAAATGCCCTTGGGAAACTGGTCCGAGCACACTCAGATACGCTCTCGCCCATCTGCGGTCGTTATCTTCCGAGTTCACACGTGATGCTGCCCCACGCCCCACCCCCCACCACCGGTGCACCCCCCTCCACCCCGTGCTGTGTTGCTACTCCCGTTACCAGTGCTCCTGAAGATAGTAATCTCTGTTTCAGTATGTGAACAGGATGTATTTCTACTTTGTACTGGTGGCCCCTGCCTTCACGTTCTGTCAGTGTCAGCTCTGCTTTGCTTTCCTGGCTTCACCCCAACATCTAACTAGCTCTATTTGCTCCGAGTGAGAGTTTCTCAACTGCATCATTTTTGACATTTTGAGCTGGATAATTCTGCTAGGAGGAGCGGTGGTTATCCCATGCATTGTAGAATGTTTATCAGCACCCCTGGCTTCTAACCACTAAATGCCTAGCCCATCCCCAATCTGTCAGTTGTGACAATCAAAAGTGACGACACAGGGGCACCTGGGTGGCTCAGTTGGTTGAATGTCCAACTTCAGCTCGGATCCCCATCTTAGGGTTCGTGAGTTCAAGCCCTGCATCAGGCTCTGCGCTGACAGCTCACAGCCTGGAGTCTGCTTCAGATTCTGAGTCTCCCTTTCTCTCTGCCCCTCCCCGTCTCATATTCTGTCTCTGTCTCTCTCCCAAAAATAAACAAACATTAAAATGTTAAAAAAAAAAAAAGTGACTACACATATTGCCAAAGTTCCCCTGGTGGGGGTGAGGGGGTGAAGGGTGCAAAATTACCCCTGGTTGGGAACTTAACACTAAATAGTAAGTTGATTTTTACTACAGTGGTCGCCATGATCACATAAATCCTGCCCTATTTTCTAATGTAGTTTGTTCCTAAGTGAGCATTCCTTTCTTTTTTTTTTTTTTTTTTTTTTTTTTTAATTTTTTTTTTTTTTTCAACGTTTATTTATTTTTAGGACAGAGAGAGACAGAGCATGAACGGGGGAGGGGCAGAGAGAGAGGGAGACACAGAATCGGAAACAGGCTCTAGGCTCTGACCCATCAGCCCAGAGCCCGACGTGGGGCTCGAACTCACAGTCTGCGAGATCGTGACCTGGCTGAAGTCGGACGATTAACCGACTGCGCCACCCAGGCGCCCCGTGAGCATTCCTTTCAATACATCATTTTAAAGATAAGGAAATGGTGGTCCAAGGTAATGAATTCAATTAACCAGGATGACACAGCTCACTGATGACAAAGCCAGGGTTAGGCCTTATTTTATTACAGTGCTTCTTCTAACCTGGCCCTGCTCCCATTTACTCTATCACAGAGAGTTGTCAGCAAAGAGGTACTACATCTTCTGCTCTGTGCTATTCAAGCAACCATCATTAAGTAGCTAATTAGTTATCCATTCATTCATGCATTCAACAAATATTTGAATGGCTTCTTTGAACCAGATACTGTTGGAGGTTCAGGAGATATAGTAATGAGCAACCAGTCTGTCTCTGCCCTCCATAAAATAGGGCAGGTGGAGAGAAATATAAGTCTGTCTCTGCCCTCCATAAAGTAGGGCAGGTGGAGAGAAATATAAGTCAATTGCGAGAGGGGTGTCTGGGTGGCTCAGTCGGCTGAGTGCCCGACTTTTGATTTCAGCTCAGGTCATGGTCCCAGGGTTGTGGGATCGAGCCCCATTTCAGGCTTTGCACTGGGCATGGAGCCTACTTAAGATTCTCTCTCTGTCCCTCTGTCCCTTTCTGCCACTCATCTATGCTCTCTCTCTAAAAAGAAAAAAAGAAAACAAATCTATAAAGAGAGACTGGGAACCATGAAGGGCTTTCCATTCTACTCTATTCTACTTCTATTCTATTCTATTCTATTCTATTCTATTCTATTCTATTCTATTCTATTCTATGCCATCCATCAGCATATCTGAGAGACGAACATTCCAGGAATAGGAAAAGCAAGTCCACACAGGCTCTGAGACAGTCATGTGCTCAGCATATTTAAGAACTGGCAAGGAGACCAGTATGTCTGGAACAGAGAGAAGGGAGTGGTAGGAGATGGACCGGACAGGACCCAGAGGCAGATAATCTAGACCAGAGAGACAGGAGGTGATGTTGATTTACTCTAAGATGGAAAGGTGATTGTCAAGTTCAAATCCCAGCTCTGCTACTTCCAGTTTATGACCTTGGGAAGTTACTTAATCTCTGTACTTAAATTCCCTCACCCTGTAATGTGAGGAAATTTGACGATGTTACTGATAGGGTTGTGCGAAGTTTTAAAAGCTAACATATTAAAGTACTTAGAATAGTGCCTATAAGTACTAAAAAGAAGTTACCAGTTATATTATTGACTGTTTAAATGATCCTTCTGGCTGCTGAGTATGGAACCAATTAGGGGTGCAGGGGTGGTGCAATGTGAAATCAAGGAAGAGTGAGGGGTTTGTTACAACAATCCAGAGTATTATAAAAGATGTTTGAAGAAACGGCCTGAGTATTCAGAGTATAGTTTGAAGATAATACCCATAAAATTACTGATGACGTAGAGTCTAAGAGACAATGAGAAGTCAAGGGTGATAGCAGGTTCTTTAACTCAGTCAGCTAAAGGAATAGAGCTACCAGTTCCTCAGAAAGGAAAGATGGCAGAAGAGACACATTTGGGACAGAGAATTTAGACAGAGAATTAGGGGGCATCTTAGTATGAAATGTTTGTTTGACATCCAAGTAAATATGCTGAATAGTTGATATGGTTCATAAACTGGGAGGCCAGGAGAGAAACCCAAGCTGGACACGTACATGTAGAAGCTGTCAGCATATGGGAGCTCTTGGAAGCTGTGAGGCTGGATGCCAACACCTCTAAGTAGTGGTGTGGATACACAAGGGTGGGGGGGAGTGCATGGGTGGCTCAGTGGGTTAAGTGTCTGACTCTTGATTTCAGCTCAGGTCATGATCCCAGGGTCTTGGGATTGAACCCCACATCTGGCTCTGCACTGGGCACAGAGCCTGCTTGGGATTCTCTCTCTCTGCTTCTCTCCGCCACTCACATTCACGCTGTCACTGTCGAAAGAAAGAAAGAAAGAAAGAAAGAAAGAAAGAAAGAAAGAAGAGAAAGAGAAAAGAAAGAAGAGAAAGAAAGAAAGAAAGAAAGAAAGAAAGAAAGAAAAAAAAAGAAAGAAAGGAAGGAAGAAAGAAGAGAAAGAGAAAAGAAAGAAGAGAAAGAAAGAAAGAAAGAAAGAAAGAAAGAAAGAAAGAAAAAAAAGAAAGAAAGGAAGGAAGAAAGAAGAGAAAGAGAAAAGAAAGAAGAGAAAGAAAGAAAGAAAGAAAGAAAGAAAAGAAAAAAGAAAGAAAGAAATAAAGAAAGAAAGAAAGAAAGAAAGAAAGAAAGAAAGAAAGAGAAAGAAAGAAAAGAGAAAAGGAGAGCACCAAGGGATGAGCTCAGGGCACTTAGTTATTTGCAAACTGGCAAGATAAGGAGAAGCAGCAGAGGGGAGGGAGAGGAAGGTGTTGAGGAAGAGGCCTCAAAACGGGCAAGTGCTACTCTGGAATCCAGTCGAAGGAGAGGCCCAAGGCGCAAGGATCTCCAGCTCCAGTAAGGGAAGATGAAATGTCTTACATTAGGCCAACCCTACCTTTGAGAGAAACTCTGAAAGCTAGGCCAAAGATAAAAACTATCTTCTTACAAGCATTAGAGAGCTAAAAAGAAAGTGGAAATTGTTTAATCTGCAGAGATACTTTTCTCTTCTACTTATGAACGTTTGATTTTTTTTTTTTTTTTAATTACTAAGCCATGATCTGGGAAGAGAATAAACTCCAAATGATGAGCCCAGAATCTACGACCCCTTTTACCATGGGCAAGGCCTGACTCCGGAGAAGGTAGCTGAGAGGTTGGGAGGCAGAACACTCTCCGAAGCCCCAACCAAAGCCCAAGGCCCTCCAAGAGGAAGCCGAGTGCAGGCGAACTCTGTGTGCGTAGCTCGGAGCACTAATGAGCTATGTACCAAGTTATGATTCCCACAAGGAACCCTCTCAATTTCTAGGGCTGTGCTCAATTTGTTGCTATAATCATTAATACCATATTTGGCACACAATAAAAAATAGCCTCGTGCACAAGAAGACAACATTTCTTTTTAACAGCAGGATTAAGTGACAGTAGAAATAGATCCACAGGGGCTGTGAGAGTGAATATAAAATAATTATGCTTCTGACATTCCATTAAATAAAGGACAGGATAGAGAAACAGGGCATATGAGTGGAAAACATAGAGGAAGATAAGGCAGAGTTGAGGGGTGCCTGGGTGGCTCAGTTAAGCATGTGACTTTGGCTCAGGTCATGATTTTGCAGTCCCTGAGTTCAAGCCCCACATCGGGCTCATCACTGACAGCTCAGAGCCCAGAGTCAGCTTTGGATCCTCTGTTCTCTCTCTCTGCCCCTCCCCTGCTCGCTCTCTTTCTCTCTCTCTTTCTCAAAAGTAAGCATTAAAAAAAGTTTTTAAAATAAAAATAATAAAAAAGCAGAGTTGAAAAAAAGACCAATTATAGCAAAACAAATAGGTGGGTCTAATGGCAGATTAATTACAGCGAGAATTAGTGAACTGAAAGGTCAGAAGCAGTATCCAGAAGGACAAAGACATGTGAGGTTGAAACGTAGAAGAGAAGGTGGCGGGCTCAGAAAACACAGAGAGCAAGTCTAATGAACAGAGTGAGAAAATCAGGCAGAATAGAATTTGAAACCAGGCTAAAAATTCTAAAACCTTTGAAGCATAAACATAAATTGAAGCAGGATCCACAGGTAGGACAAATGTTTTTGAAGGTACACATGGGAGAATCATGCTAACATTTTTCAAAACAAGACAAAGATAAAACATGAAAAGCAGCCAGAGGGGCAGGGGGGGAATGCAACTTTTCTTCAAAGGAGCAAAAACTGAAGGAAAAGCTGACCTCTCAGAAGATACAATGGAAGCCAAGGAAAAGGTAGTGCTAAAATAAAATTATGCCAACCTATAATTTTGCCAGTGAAGATGTCCTTCAAGAATGAGCATGAAAGAAAGACACGTTCATATAAATAAAAACAATTTACCACCAGCAGAAGTACTAAAGAAATATTCAAGGGACTTGATCAGAAGAGTAAGTCCACAGTCGCAAACAAGGAAATATAAGAAGGAATACAGAGCAGGTGCAAAGGACAATGACACGGTAAATGGCAATTTAATGGCAATTAAAGATGGTAGTTGGCAGGGCACCTGTGGCTTAGTTGCTTAAGCGCTGTGTTCAGCTCAGGTCATGATCTCACAGCTCATGAGTTCAAGCCTCGCATCAGGCTCTGTGCTGACAGCTCAGAGCCTAGAGCCTGCTTCCGGATCTGTGTCTCCCTCTCTGTCTGCCCCTTCCCCGCTCGTGCTCTGTCTCTCTCCCAAAAATAAATGTTAAAAAATCTTTTTAACAAATAAAAAAAAATACAAATAGTAATTGGAGTGGGTTCTAAAGACAAAAGGAGGAAAGAAAAAGCAGACAACAAATACAGACAACTTTTGGGGGGAACCTTTCAATAAAAGGGAGCCGAGCTGCAGTTGAAGAAGGTAAGATCAATGAAAAATTACTTTTTAACATGGAGGACGGTATGGGATGTGTGTGCTTGTGGAAATGATCGTGCAGAGGGAAATCCTATTACGCTGGGGATGTCTGGAGCATGATGTGGATTTTGAACAAAGGGATGCCATGCAGGGCACACAGAAGGGGTTGTCCTTAGATACAGGAGACGACCTGGCCATCAAAATAGGAGTGGCAGCACATGGCTGCAGAGGCAAGTAAGTTGGTACGTGAGGATGGGACCACGGAGGTTCTTTTCTGATTGTTTTGATCTTTCAGTAAAATAGAAAGGAAATGGAGTAGAATTACCAGGCAGCACTAAGATCATCAATATAAAGTGAGACCAGCCAGCAGAACTGCATGTTTCTCTTTAATGGCCTGGATGCAAATACAGAAAAGAGGTGGATTTTGGCAGGTTTGGCATTATTTCAGATGAGGAGGGGGAGGGAATGGCTCTATAATATAACATAAACTGGGCAACGAGAGAAGATCAGCAAGGTGAGGAAGGGATGATGAAAAGCTGGTAGAATCAACAGAGTATAGAGCTGATGAATCAAAGACTCACTAGGGTTCAGGTCTTTGGAGTTGACCTGGAAACGTGTGAGGTGACACAGAGAGAGGCGACCTTGACGGGAGACAAGAGGTAGCTAACCAGAATGCCAGCACGAGGGTCCAGTCAAAGCAATCAGTAAGCGGGCGAATCCACGAACCAATTACTCTTAGAATTCATCAACTTATATTCATTTAACAGGTTTTCAAATCACTCTAAAATTCAAACCTGATCGTGCTGTTATTGAAAATCCTTTAGACTATGGCTCCCAATCTCTGAACTAGTTTTCAGTATAAAATTCACCCACAGGAGGTCGGCACACAAGTTCTTCCATTAATTGGTCTCTTCTTACTTCTCCAGTGGCAGAAACAACTTCCACCCCCCTACACACCCTCCCTGGGCTGAGTATTACCTCCTTTTGAAGTCCATCTTAGGGTGCTACTTTGAGACCTAGACCTGCAACCACGCTCCACTGGACTGAGTTTAGACATAAGATATGAGTTTGAACACTTGTCGCTAGCACTGCACTATGATGCCTTTTCACTATTAATGGCTTCCCACAAATCAGAAGGTCTTTGAGGACATAGAGTCACTTATCTGTAATCCCTCCTCTCTCACTCCTACTTCATATATTTGGACATGAACTTAACTACTAAGTAAATGAGAAAATAAGGAATCAATGTGCATCCTCCTTGAGGCAGAAACCAAGCTAAGGGTTTAGCCTTGAGACTTCAGTCAGAAATACACACTCCGTTGTTCCAGGTGAGAAGGAGTCTGCAGGGGACCAGGGGTGGGGGTGGGAGGTGGGAAACAACTGTAGGAAGAAATTTACTTATCAAGGCATCTCAGTTCCTAAAAACATAGTAATATGTTAGTAACCAGTAGCCCAGTGAATGGAATTGAAAATTTATGGGTGATTCCAAAAAGTAAGTTGGCATTCAAGTTAAACAAGAAACTAGAATGTGGTTTCAGGATAGACTCTGTATAAATGTTGGTCACCTCTGATAGCTTTGCCAATATGTTAACCATTCAACATTTCTGTTCATTTTTCCCCCAATTTTAAAGTGGCTGAATTATAATCTCAGTTGTTTATATAAAAGAGGTAATTAATGTTTGGCAAGAAACTGGAAACAATGACGCTCAGCTGTACCTTTATTTAAATTCTGTTCAACATCTTTGGTTTCTATGTTTGGCTGTTTATTGGTATCTAGGTAGTTATTTAATTAGCTACTTATTTAATGAAGCCATTTATTACTGCCCAGATAGCCATAATCAAAGGCATAATACAAATAAAGTATGAAAAAGATTAAAATCAATTCATCAGCCAAATATGAGCTCCTATACAATGGAGAGATTTAATTATTTCAGGTCTGGTGTTGAGATTAGCCTGATTGACTTTCTGGCTTGGATTCAGCGATCTATTATCTCATTTTGAGATCAAATCTGGCGAGAAGCAGTCATATCATTTGTTTTGCAGGCGCGATGAAGGAAAGGTATATTCATTTACCTCCCATGACAAAACAATTAGTGCAACAAGATAGAATGTATTACAGTTTTTACTCATTAAGCTTCATTCTACACTCATGTTGTGTGCTGTGTGACGTTCGAGGAAGACCAGAGTTTTGGGTTGTTTATGTTATTTAGATAGAGAGCAATTTCTTTTACATTATGGCATGCACCAGAAACCACGTTGTTTTGAAAATGCTTACCTATAAATTACAGGAGAAAAAGACTTACTCTCTTAGTTTTTTCAAAAAATAGAAAAAGGGAGAAATGTAGATGGAAGAATAATTAAAATATTACACAGTTTCATGAGACTCAAACTGAAAATATCCAACATGTGGCCAAAATGTGGCCATTTAAACAATGCCTGTGTTAGCAAATGCTTTTAAAGTTCATGCAGAGTTAGTTCCACTTCTTTGGCTCCCAGTTGCATATACGATGACATCTGCCCTCCTCATCATGGCATATCTGCCTTTCTTTCTTCGGACCAACACTTCTCCAGGTGTTCCCTCCTCCAGGAGCACAAAACACTCAATCCCCTCATACGTGTCCCGCCCCTTTCACGACAGCGCTGGCTTCTACTGACCCACTCAAAATTGGAGTTATTTCCATTAAGCAGAAGAGGTGTTTCCCAAGGAGGAAAAGAGCTGGGATGGAAGTGCAAGAAATTAGGAAGCAGAAACCCAGGTGGTGGAAGAATTAGCATGTGCTTAAGTTAGAGACCAAACAGGAAAACCCAAAGGAGTTGAGCTTGATTTGAGCACATTTTATTTCATGTGAATTTAATTAATCAGAAGGCTTTGGCCCCTAGTAAACCAAACAGTCATAGAATGTACGTAAGGTTGTATACACTGCAAGTGATTTTTTTCACATGCAAACCTTTAGTCTTTTTACCAGCTGGAAATCTGGGTGCACAATGCAATGTTCACAGCATGCCGTCACTAAATGAGTTGCCAAGTTCAGCATAAATGATGCCACTCAGAGGAGAGGACTGGATTTTCCTGTAGGAATTTCTAGGAAACTGTTAGACTGAGGTATTAGGAGACCAAATGAGTGAGCTGACAGCTTTTGATATCAGGCTTTTATCTTCAGAAACGGAGAATATGGCACGAATTGTGTCAGGAAAACGATGTGGCAGGTTGACATGGTTTTACAACCATATTCATGCACCGAGCTCAGCCGCTATGCAAATGTGGCCCCTCCTCATTTTATATCTTTCTATCCCATGTAAACCATGTCTAGAACCCAACTTACTGGATTTTATTCAAAATATATATTAACCACAAAATTTCATTATTTAATTCAGATTTATTTTTGTATGACAACCTAGCAGCTGAGGGTGGGCAAGTCTATTTTTCCCTCAAAACCACTGCACAAAATGAAAAAGTTACTGACTTCTAAATTTAGGATAATTTCTTCCACAGTCACTTAAGTTCTCATTTATACTAATAAGCTCAGAAAGCTGCCCCAAACAAGTTCCCAAAGCCTGCTACAGAAGTATTTCAAATCCATTCAACGAGGATTTCCTGAACAACTGCTGTGTGCTGATCCCGGGGTTGGATATGTCAGGAAAATACAAGGGAATTATATGCATGGTCCTACCTTCGAAGGTTTGTTATCTAATTGGAAAGATGGAGCATATATATGGATGATTCAGTTTTATACATGTTTATGCGTTGAGTACCAGGTGTGGGGCTGTAACAGAAATTAATGTAATGGTGTGCCTGAACAGAAGTTTAAGAGACAGGAATTTATTTCAATCTGGGGGAACTCGTAATAGAAGGAGAAAGGTGAGTTATGAGTATTCAAACGACAAAGCATCAAGTAAGATGCTCTATCATTCAAAATCGTAACAGATGAGATCAAAACCAAACCAACGAAAGCCAAGAAAATGGCACAGAGTCTCCAGAAATCAAGAATGCACCACCAGGATAAACTTGACCTATCAACAGGTACGAATGAAGTTGTAAGTGCAGGAAAATCATGTGCTGCTGGTCTTGAGATCGGTTGGAAAAAGGGATAAGATCTTAAAGATTTTAAGGTGAAAAGATTATTGTAGAAGAGAAATTATACGAGCACACATTACTTTAATTATCCTGTGACCCTGTCTCATAAAACACACTGAAAATGTGTGACTTTTCTGAAAAGACTCCCACTGTTTCCGCCGAGTAGGAATATATTCCAGCAACTTAGCTTGAATAGTTGAGAAGCAATTTTTGTCCTATAAATGATTTCTTTCAGAAGAAAAGAAAAAGTAAACTTGGAGATTCAAATCATTTCAAGAATGGAAAAGGTATGATATAAGGCAAAGGCATCTAGGGGCTGAATGCAGATTTATTAAATTGGACAAGTCAGGTTTTTCATTTGGACTCAAGGGTATAAAAACAATAATGATGATATGTACCACATGCTATTCCAATATATATATTAGGTCCTAATATATATATATATATATATATATATATATATATATATATATATATATATATTCTATCTATAATACCTACTATATTCTAATATATTTATAATATATATAATAATATATATAAAGTAATTTTAAGGGTTTAATAAATTAGTATATACTAATCCCTAATATTATTATAGTAGCATTATATATTAATGTATTTATTTAATATTTATATAAACTAACACATATACATACACATATATATATATTCCTTAATGTAAGTCTTGAAGGTAAGTGCTATGATTACCCCCATTTACAAAGGGAAGAATGCGGTCTAGAAGCCGTAAGCAAAGTGCCTAAGGTCACAGAACTAGTATGTGTTACGACTGGGGTTGTAAAAAGTGTGATACTCCACAGTCGGCATCATGTTCTCATCCATATTTGAGCTATTGCCTCTACCTGAAATGTGCCTCCCTCTCGTCCTTTAGGGTTCATCAGGCTCTGCCCACTTTTGGATCTCAGGTCAAGTTTCAGGTCCGGCATCCCCCAATTCCCACATCTGTTTCCTCAGGTGCAGCTCACATGACGAATTCTTTTCCTCGGAACATATATCAATTCATATGAATATGGTACTTTGCTTAAAAATCTGTCTCCACCATATGACTGCATTATCCATTAGTATAACACCTACCACCATAACATAGTAGGAAGTCTGAAATATTTGTTGAATAAATCAGGGAGGGAGGGAAGGAGGGAAGGAGGGAAGGAAAGGAAAGGAAAGGAGAAAAAAGGAAAGGCAGTAAGGAGGGAGGGAGGAAGTAAAGAAATGAAAAAAAGAGAAGTAAAAATTTAAACAAGGAAAGAAACTAAACATATTTAAGTTCACCCATTCCTTAAAGCTGTATACCTTCTCCAGGAAGCCTTCCGTGGTTTCCCCATCTGGTACCAATCACACCTTCCCTGTGATCTCACCTCCCTTGTACTCCCTTTCTTTTGTCTTCAAGGTCTGCTTTCCGTCCTCTTTAATTCATCCATGTCCACCTCCCTCACTATAATAAAAACCTCTGGAAACCATGAAAGCGTTCCTACTTGCCTTTCTGTTTTCCACAGTGTCTACAGCCTACTGCCTATTTAACACCAAAGTTACTAAGTTTTTTACTGAACTCAATTAACTAAGATGATGATAGCCTTCAGGCATAATATATCCTGGACCCAAAACTTGGAAGGAATCATGATGGAGAGCCTAAAAAGAATCAATGCTTTGCTGCAGCTAATTCAGAAAAATGAAGCTCTATACATACCTTTCTTGCACATGCTATCCGACTATTGCAAAAGCCCCATTTAACAGAGAAAATCTCTAAGAAAAAAAAGAGAACATGTTCCAATAAGCACACTAACTACACTGTCTTCTGTCTGTAAAATACAAACCACATGCTTTTTACGTTTTCACAGACTCTGGACCCCATCAGCAACAATGAACCCAGTGAACTTGGAGTAGCCCCAGGTTGGGGATTTCAAATGCACTGCTGGTCATATACATGTCTTGACCCATACTAGGAATTCTTACTGGCTTCCCCAGAGTGGTGATGAGGTTTCAGGGTTAGCCCCAACTTTCTTACCTCATTCTTTCATGAGCCAAAGCATCTGGGAAGTAATCACCAAGCTGGGTCCACAGCCTGTGGCTATGGGGGGAAAAATCACCTTCTACTGCCCCACGTGGAGGCAAAAACTTGCCAAACCCACTAACAGGGTCTCATCAGCACCATATCCTTACAAAGTGGGCCAACACAGGCATTCTAAAGTCATTCAGCAATCTGCAGGAAATGCCATCCTAGAAAATAAGCTCATCAAAGTCCCAAAGAGAGACTAAAAATGTGGGATATTTTTGGCAGATCCTAATTGACAAACAGAATTTGAAATTATGGAATTAAGATAGCAAATGCTATACTCTATGCTGTTAGAAGTAATGTTTTCAAGAGACAACATTTTTATCTTATTACTACCAAATTTCACCGAGGTCAGATATAAAAGAGATCATCATCAGAAGCTTGCTGTCCAAGGAACCAGGAACAGAGCAGTCCGCAGTCTGCTCTGTATCCTTTGTTGTTCCAGAACCTCCTGGCAATGGTGAATTGCTCTCAAGGGTTGTGACTGAGAAAATTTCATCCCATTCATTTTATTAGAGCGTATCATCCTGCACTTTGATCTCCACTCCAAGGTCCAAGAGATGGAGGTCTACTGAACAAGGGGAAGGAGCTAATCTCAATCTAATCTACCCTCTCACTCAAAAGTAACCTCCCTTCCCTCAGGACCCTCCCGAGGTCACCATCACCTCCCACAAGAGGCTCTGCCTTAACTAGGGCTTATTAAGTCTTTGCCTGCTCTCTGTGAAGGCTACGAAGTATGACTTTCAAATGCTAAGTATAGAACATTAGAACCCTGCTTCTGCTCCAAAAATAAATGAACGCCTGGTTTCCTGGCACCTACAACAGGAGAGTTAAAGATCGTGTGATAGTTCTAACGGGTATGCACGTGCATCAATTGATGCATTATATAAACTAGGATTAATTTAAAAAGGCATTGAGAAAGGGGGGAGGAATCTCAGCTACCAACGAGTCTAATCACTTCATTTTACAGATGAAGAAATCAAGATTTAGAGGACTTGCATCCGGGCTTTCACAGCTAGCTGTGACACATGGACTAGAGTCCGTGCGCAAGACTTTGCTGGCCCCAGACTCTGTCCCCAACCCTACAATACAATGCTCATTAGCAGACTCTGCTGGCAGATAACGAGCATGTAGCTGCCGTTCCTTGAAACAAGACCTCACGAAGTACGAACTAGAGAAAGGCCAAGGGATATGTGCAAGGTAAAAGGGTCATCTGTAGCAGAAAGAGGACTGGAATTCAAGCCTACTAATTCTTGCTGTTTTTATATAGTGCTGAGTTTAAGAGTCAATATATTTGAGATAGGTGTGTGGATCCCGACAGAAGTTGTGATCCAACTCCCAATGCCCAGAATAGACAGCCAGTCAGGAGAGCAGCAAGCCATACACAATGAGGTTTGTAAAGGCTTACTTCTGTTCGGTGTGACGCATGCCACACCAATTCCCTTCATTCCAAATCTTGGAATCAAGACTCTGAGAATCTGCAGAATAACTTTTCTCATTAGATGCGTGATATAGGGGCGCCTGGGTGGCTCAGTCAGCTAAGCCTCCAACTCTTGCTTTCACCTCACGGTCATGATCTCACGATATCGTGGGTTCGAGCCCCGCGTCAGGTTCTGTGTTCACAGTGCGGAGCCTGCCTGGGATTCTCTGTGTCCCTCTCTCTACCCCTCCCCCACTCGCAGTGTCTCAGTCTCTCTCAAAATAAATAACTTCAAAAAAAAAAAAAAAAAAAAGATGCATGCCATATTACTCCCGACCTCACATTTATCTCCAGATGGCAACGAAGCACTTATTCCTACTCTCCACCTCAAATTGGGAGTCCTCCCAGCAATCTGAGAGGACTGCAGGAGGAAGAAATGGTGAATGTTATTTTACTAAACGAGGAGTCAAAATACAGGGTCGCATCCTTTCCAACCAAATACAGGAACCTTGCTTCTCAAGATTAATAATATCCTGAAGCCCCGACTGTACTGAGCCGCTTCATTTTCTGGTCCTCTAAGTACTAATAAAAATTATTGACAACATTATGTTGTGGTTTATCTAAGTTTGATGCCATAAACAAGATTTTCTGCAGTGAAAGAAAAGAATGATTGTACATAATGTTCATATGCTCATGTTACAAATGTTTAATTTATGATAAACATTTATGAGCAATTTTAGGAAATACTGTCTGTGAAACAAACAAAATTAAAATTAGAAGGGTACCTTATCCTTCCCACTTTCACATACAGTGAAACCATTTTAAAATTTTTTTTTTTCAACGTTTATTTATTTTTGGGACAGAGAGAGACAGAGCATGAACAGGGGAGGCACAGAGAGAGAGGGAGACACAGAATCGGAAGCAGGCTCCAGGCTCTGAGCCATCAGCCCAGAGCCCGACGCGGGGCTCGAACTCACGGACCGCGAGATCGTGACCTGGCTGAAGTCGGACGCCTAACCGACTGCGCCACCCAGGCGCCCCAGTGAAACCATTTTAAACTTTTCAAGAAAAGATTTCAATATAGTGAAGTTAGAGGTGAATATTTAAAGTTCTTTTGGCTCAAGAACCAAAATACATAAGAATGTAAATGGAATGTGATCTAGAAATACCTCATGGTACAAACATAACTATTTAAAATTTTTTAAAATGTTAATTTATTTTGGGGAAAGAGAGAGACAGAGTGTGAGCGGGGAAGGGACAGACAGAGAGGGACACACAGAATCTGAAGCAGGCTCCAGGCTCCCAGCTGTCAGCACAGAGCCCAAGGCAGGGCTCGAACCCACAAACCACGAGATCATGACCTGAGCCGAAGTCGGACGCTTAACCGACTGAACCACCCAGGAGCTGCAACACAAAACTATTTAAATAGTTTGCTATTACATTTCGAATTTTACTTCTGAACGTAAATGAACCTGAAAAACATTTTTTCTAGCATTTCTTATATAGTTATCTCAGAATAAGGTGTGTTCTGTCAGTCTGTCCACTTGTAAAATGTCAAGCTTTAAAATGATTAGCACCATCAATATTCTTAAGGAAGATGTTTCTTTAGGTTTAAAGATTTTTAGATTTCAGTGTCATTAGATAGGAATTGAGTAACATTTTCCTGGACTGCTTGTAGGGGAAAAAAAAGCGTTATCTCCTTTTAAACTTAAAAAGTGTTGGTTGGGGGCCCCTGGCTGGCTCAGTCAGATAAGCGTCAGACCCTTGATTTCGGCTCAGGTCATGATCTCAAGGTGTGTGAGTTCGAGCCCCATGTCAGACTCTGTGCTGACAGCATGGAACCCGCTTGGGATTCTCTCTCTCTCTCTCTCTCTCTCTCTCTCTCTCTCTCTCAAAATAGATAAACCTTAAAAATAAGTGTTGGTGGTATTTGACTTTCTTTTACTTTACACGAATTACACTTACCTTAGGTCCATTGTAGGATTGAATTCTGGTACCATACGCAAAAGGAATCAAGATTACGTTTTTAAATTCCCACATTTATCACTTATTAACATCTAGAGGGAAAATTATCTTTGGCTAAACCAGCTCCATTACACAACTGAATATTATTCTGCAATGGTTGCCGAGTATAAAGAACAACCTTACCAGTTGCTTCATCAAGTCTGAGTTGGATCCTGCCCGTACAAGTAGGGTGTGTTTCTGGGGATCTAGGGTGGACACACAACTCTCCCGTTCAAAAGAGAATACCTAGAAAATTAAAACAATAAATAAGGGAAAGAAATCAAAAACAACGAATAATCTCTTACAGCTCCTAAAATTTCCAGGTTTTATGCTTATTAACTTGATGCAGAGTCAAGTATTTATTCATATGGAGAAGCTTAGTACATTCCAGGAAGTGGGGACGTGAATGGCAAAGGTACTGCCTGAGACCGTGTACAGATTAAATGAGATAGCACGTGCAAGGCACGAAAAAAATACCTGGCACAGAAATATATGTAGCCAAGAATTCTTTATCCAGCAAGGCTGTCATTCAAGATAGAAGGAGAGATTAAAAAAAAGTTTCCCAGGCAAACAAAAATTAAAGGAGATCATGATCACTAAATCAGCTTTGCAAGAAATTTTGAGGGGGACTCTGAGGGGAGAAAAGAAAAAAAAAAAAGACCAAAAGCAACAAAGACTAGAAAGGACCAGAGAACACCACCAGAAACTCCAACTCTACAGGCAACACAATGGCAATAAATCCATATCTTTCAGTACTCACTCTAAACATCAATGGACTAAATTCTCCAATCAAAAGACATAGGGTAACAGAATGGATACAAAAACAAGATCTATCTATATGCTGGTACAAGAGACCCACTTTAGACCTAAAGACACCTTCAGATTGAAAGCAAGGGGATGGAGAACCATCTATCAAGCTAATGGTCAATAAAAGAAAGCTGGAGTAGCCATACTTATATCAGACAATCTAGACTTTAAAATAAAGACTGTATCAAGAGATGAAGAAGGGCATTGTATCATAATTAAGGGGTTGATCCACCAAGAAGACCTAACAATTGTAAACATTTATGCTCCAAATGTGGAAGGACCCAAATATAGAAATCAATTAATCACAAACATAAATAAACTCATTGATAATAATACCATATAATAGTAGGGAACTTCAACACCCCACTTACAACAATGGACAAATCATCTAAACAGAAAATCAACAAGGAAACAATGGCTTTGAATGGCACTCTAGACCGGACAGACTTAACAGATACATTAAGAACTTTTATCCTAAAGCAGCGAAATACACATTCTTCTCCAGTACACCTGGAACATTCTCCAGAATAGATCATGTTTTAGGACACAAATCAGCCCTCAACGAGTACAAAAATATCGAGATCATACCGTGGATATATTTTCAGACCACAATGCTATGAAACTTGAAATCAACCACAAGAAAAAATGTGGAAAGATATCAAATACTTGGAGACTAAAGAACATCCTACTAAAAAATGAATGGGCTAACCAAGAAGTTAAAGAGGAAATTAAAAAGTACATGGAAGCCAATGAAAATGATAACACCACAATGCAAAACCTCTAGGACACAGCAAAGGTGGTCATAAGAGGGAAGTATATAGCAATCCAGGCCTTCCTAAAGAAGGAAGAAAGGTCTTAGGTACACAACCTAACCTTAAACCTCAAAGAGCTGGAAAAAGAACAGCAAATAAAACCCACAACCAGACGAAGACAGAAAACAATAAATATCAGAGCAGAAATCAATGCTATCGGAAAAAACAACAACAAACAAACTAACAAACAAACAAAAGAAACAGTAAAACATATCAATGAAACCAGGAGCTGGCTCCTTGAAATAATAAACAAAATTGATAAACCCCTAGCCAGTTTGATCAAAAAGAGAAAGGAAAGGACCCAAATACATAAAATCAAGAATGAAAGAAGAGAGATCACAAACAAGCCAGCACAAATACAAATAGTAATAAAAGAATATTATGAGCAATTATACGCCAATAAAATGGGCAATCTGGAAGAAATGGGCAAACTCCTAGAAACATATAAACTACCAAAACTGAGACATAAAGAAAATTTGAACAGATCCATATCCAGTAAAGAAATAGAAATAGTAATAAACAATTTCCCAAAAAAACAAGAGTCCAGGGCCAGATGGCTTTCCAGGGGAATTCTACAAAACATTTAAAGAAGAGTTAACACCTACTCTTTTTAAGCTGCTCCAAAAAATAGAAATAGAAAGAAAACTTCCAAACTCTTTCTATGAAGCCAGCATTACCTTGATTCCAAAACCAGACAAAGACCCCACTAAAAAGAACTACAGACCAACTTCCCTCAGGAACATGGATGCAAAAATCCCCAACAAGATACCAGCCAACCGGATCCAACAATACATTAAAAGAATTATTCACCATGACCAAGTGGGATTTATACCTGGGATGCAGGGCTGGTTCAATATCCACAGAACAATCGATGTGATACATCACATCAATAAAAGAAAGGACAAGAACCACATCCTCTCAATAGATTCAGAGAAAGCATCGGACAAAATACAGCAACCTTTCTGGATAAAAACCCTCAAGAAAGTAGCAATAGAAGGATCATACCTCAAGATCATAAAAACTGTGTATTGTGGGGAATAAGCTTAGGAATTCCCTGAGCTTGCACCAATGGGTTATCAAGGCATAAAGAATTAGAAAGCCATAGAATGTACACCCCCAAGTTTGGGTAAGCAAGATTAGGTAAATGGGGCAAACGCCCCCAGTATAGGTAAACAGGGCAAAGGTCCCCAGTATAGGACAAGCGGGGCAAAGGTCCCAGTATAGGACAAAAGTATAGGAATAGGGAATCTTAGGATGAAAACATCTAAGATGAGGTAAACAAGATGAGGTATTCAGGGCGGAAATGCCCCCCAACTTAGTACAATAGCAGAAAGCTGCTTTCACAGGAAGGAAGGACCAAATTAGGTAAAGAGCTAAATAGGGCTATAGACTGCTACAGGGAGAAGTTGCCCAGAGCAGAGCTAATTAGCAAAAGAAAGGTACCTTGTTGACCCTAAAGTAGCATGCTCTGTCTTTCTTGTGCCCTAGGCCAGTTTAGGTAAAGAGAGGTAGTACCTCACTTCTGCTGTAAACAACCTTCCACCTGGTGTCAGGATTTTGTTTTGTATTAACCCAAACCCCTAACACAGCATATCTTCAAAACCCCCTTTCTCTCATGCCCATGAGTTAATGTTCACTATTTCATTGTCTCTTTGTGCACGCCCATCACCACGTTCGTAAGCCGCCTGATCCTAATAAAAACGGAGCAAGGACCCTTCCTTGGGGCTCTTGTCTCCTCCCAGACATTAGCCCCTCTCACATTTTTAATCCTGCATCCCGCTTTCTTGCTGGACAAGACAGAACTCCAGACCCAGAGTCTATGACAGTATATGAAAGATCCACTGCTAATATCATCTTCAATGGGAAAAACTGAGAGCTTTCCCCCTAAGGTCATGAACACAACAGGGATGTCCGCTATCACCACTATTATTCAACATAGTATTGGAAGTCTTTGCCTCAGCAACAACACAAAGGAATAAAAGGCATCCAAATCAGCCAGGAGGAAGTCAACCTTTCACTCTTCACAGATGACATGATACTCTAGATGGAAAACCCAAAAGAGTCCACAAAAAAACTGACCCAACTGATCCATGAATGCAGCAAAGTCACAGGATATAAAATCAATGCACAGAAATCAGTTGCATTCCTATACACCAATAATGAAACAACAGAAACAGAAATCAAGGAATCGATCCCATTTACAGTTGTACCAAAAACCATAAAATATCTAGGAATAAACGTAACCAAAGAGGTGAAAAATCTATACACTGAAAACTATAGAAAGCTTATGAAAGAAACAGAAGAAGACACAAAAAAATGGAAAAATATTCCATGTTCCTGGATTGGAAGAACAAATATTGTTAAAATGACAATATTACCCAAAGCAATTACACATTCAATGCAATCCCTATCAAAACAACACCAGCATTCTTCACAGAGCTAGAACAAATAATCCTAAAATTTGTATGGAACCAGAAAAGACCCCGAATAGCCAAAGAAATCTTGAAAAAGAAAACCAAAGCAGGAGGCATCACAATCCTGGACTTCAAGATGCATTGCAAAGCTGTAATCATCAAGAGAGTATGGTACTGGCACAAAAACAGACACTCAGATCAATGGAACAGAATAGAAAACCCAGAAATGGACCCACAAACATATGGCCAACTAATCTCTGACAAAGCAGGAAAGAATATCCAATGGAATAAAGACAGTCTCTTCAGGAAATTATGTCACTGAACAGTAACATGCAGAAAAATGAACCTGGATCACTTTCTTACACCATACCAAAAACAAACTGAAAATGGATGAAAGACCTAAATGTAAGACAGGAAGTCATCAAAATCCTTGAGGAGAAAGCAGGCAAAAACCTTTTTGACCTTGGCCGCAGCAACTTCTTACTCAACACATCTCTGGAGGCAAGAGAAACAAAAGCAAAAATGAACTACTGGGACCTCATCAAGGTAAAAAGCTTCTGCAGAGTGAAGGAAACAATGAGCAAAACTAAAAGGCAACTGATGAAATGGGAGAACATATTTTCAAATGACATATCAGATAAAGGGTGGGTATCCAAAATCTATAAAGAATTTATCAAACTCAACACCCAAAAAACAAATAATCCAGTGAAGAAATGGGCAAAAGACATGAATAGACACTTTTCCAAAGAAGACATCCAGATGGCCAACGAACACATGAAAAAATGCTCACCATCACTCATCATCAGGGAAATACAAGTCAAAACCACAATGAGATACCACCTTACTCCAGTCAGAATGGCTAACATTAACAACTCAGGCAACAACAGATGTTGGCAAGGAGTGGAGAAAGAGGATCTCTTTTGCATTGTTGGTGGGAATGCAAACTGGTGCAGCCACTCTGGAAAACAGTATGAAGGTTCCTCAAAAAATTAAAAACAGAGCGACACTATGAGCCAGCAATTGCACTACTAGGTATTTATCCAAGAGATATGGGTGTGCTGTTTCGAAGGGGCATGTGCTCCCCAATATTTATAGCAGCACTATTGACAATAGCCAAAGTATGGAAAGAGCCCAAATGTCCATCGAGGGATAAATGCAAAAGAAGAGGTGGTATATATATACAATGGAGTATTACTTGGCAATCAAGAAGAGTGAAATCTTGCCATTTGCAACTATGTGGATAGAACTAGAGGGTATTATGCCAAGCGAAATTAGTCAGAGAAAGACAAATAACATATGACCTCGCTCATGTGAGGAACTTAAGATACAAAGCAGATGAACATAAGGGAAGGGAATCAAAAATAATATAAAAACAGGGAGGGGGACAAAACATAAGAAACTCTTAAATATGGAGAACAAACAGAGGGTTGCCGGAGGGACTGTGGTAGGGGGGATGGGCTAAATGGGTGAGGAGCATTAAGGAATCTATTCCTGAAATCATTGTTGCACTATATGCTAACTAACTTGGATGTAAATTTAAAAATAAAAATAAATAAACAAATAAATACATAAATAAATAAAAAGAAAATATCTGACATATAAGGACTGAATAAATGATAATTACAATAATCATTTTCATTATTTTTACTATTATTTCTAACAATTCACAGCAGTTACCTTCAGTTGACTAACCAGAAGGAAGGTAAAAAGAGGGTAGTTCAGTTTCTAATTTACCATTGCTCTTACGCAGTCAGCTTTTTCCTTTTTTTCTTTTTTAAAATTAAATCTATATCCCACTGGGCTTGACAAACATGCAAACCTCTAAACTTCACAGAGATACTGATCTTGGGACGTCTTCAAGGGAAATGCCGAACAAGAGAGAACAATCTAGAAAACCCCAAGTAACTGAGATAACAAGAATTTTTGTTGCATAGCAACACTCTACCTTTTTATGGTGCCTTTCAGTTTTCCAAGCACATGCTCAAACATATAATGTCGAATTTCAGCCCACTGCAGCCCTGTGAGGCCAGCAGGCCTGCTGTCCCACCTCCATTCAGAGGAACGAAGGAAGGGTCATGGCAGGCGTCTGAACTCACCTATCTAGCAATACCCAGGAGGAGAACCAGGGTCAGAACTCAGACGTTCTCACTCCTGGACTCCCCATCAAACAGCCTTTTATGAAGCACTGGCCTCCATAACTATCTAGCCAATAAAAATTAAATGAACTTCTGAGCATTTGCCAAGAGGACAGAAAAATGTATTGTTTTCAGCCGGCTTTATAACTGGGGAAACAATGCCAGGAGGCACACAGGCATCACTTTACTGCTTCGTGTGGCATCGCTAACCTCTTTCTTGAAGGAAACTACCCCAGACGCCACAATTCTTTCACTTTTTTCTTTGAGCATGGAGTTCTAAAGGAATAATGGAAGAACAAAGAATTCTGTAGAAAAATTTCAAGGTAGAAATTTAATAATGTAGGAAATTCTTTCTAAAGAAGGTGTTCTACTCTTTCTTTTTCTGCCTTTCTCCTAAGGTAAATCCTTTCAATTCTCCCTTTTGTAATATTCATGAAATAAGGAAAAGGAAAAAGACTTACATAAAAGGGAGGAAAGAAAGTACAATATGTCAGTTTACCTGAATCTATTTTCTTTTTTTTTAAGTTTATTTATTTATTTTGAAAAGGAGTACACATGAGCAAGGGAGGGGCAGAGAGAGCAAGAGAGAGAATCCCAAGCAGGCTCCACACTGTCAGCAAGGAGCCCGACATGGGGCTTGAACTAACGAGATCATGACCTGAGCAGAAATCCAGAGTCACATGCTTAACCAACTGAGCCACCCAGGTGCCCCCCTCCTCCATTTCCTTTTTCAATCAAGCATAAATGCAGGAAGTGGTCTGTTTCCACAATGGTAGCACAACTTGTTGAAAGTATTTCCATCATGCTACTCACAGAACACAAACAAATGATTTCTTATTATATCTAATCTAAGAGAGGAATGACTTGTGTTCCCCATCTATTTCTCTCCAGGTCATCATATTCAGAATAAACTACCACTATTTTAAAAATGGTGAATTACCTTTTTCATTATATTACTCTTTCTGGGTTTGACTTTATCTTTGCTTGGCTACATGATGTCTCCTCCTATTTTAAATTCCCTCCCCAAGACATAACCCTAGTTATAACAATAAACAGAATCTCCCTTATTTGAAAAATTTCACAAAGGCCTAAAAGGCAAAAAAAAAAAAAAAAAAAAAAAAAAAAAAGATTTCTCTTTTATATATGAATACGTTAGGAATTGATGTCTCTTAGTGATCTATTCTGGGGGAAAAAATCACACACATTATCTAAAGGGAGTTAGGTGTTATCGCTTTGGCATAAAAGTCATCCAACTGAGAAATTGCTTCTTGGTTATCTTAGTTTCTTCAACCTATTAATTCAGTTCATTACAAGAAAATACCCTACTTATAAAAGATCTACTTTTTCTTTTGAGTCTTGAGAGAGACAAAAGTAATCAAACTGCTTGGAATCTTAAAAAGAAAAAAACAAGAAAGAAAAAAGAAAAGAAAAAGGAAGGAAACCATGTCGGTGAACTCAGATAGTGAAAGTAATTACTACCAAGTATAACTGCAATTCGGCATGAAGATGAGACTTGAAATGGTCTTTATAAGCACTCTGTGGACACAAGGCTGAGAACTTCTCAGGATTTGATTGGATACATGGCTATTTGACATAAATCTGCCCTTAACATTGACGCAGCAATAGATTTTTCAAAATTTTTTTTAACGTTTATTTATTTTTGAGACAGAGAGAGACAGAGCATGAATGGGGGAGGGTCAGAGAGTGAGGGAGACACAGAATCTGAAGCAAGCTCCAAGCTCTGAGCTGTCAGTACAGAGCCCGACGCGGGGCTCAAACTCACAGACTGCGAGATCATGACCTGAGCCGAAGTCAGACGCTTCACTGACTGAGCCACCCAGGCACCCCTCAGCAATATTTTTTTAAAAAGACTCTTTTGTAACATCAGCTCATCCTTATTTTTAAAACAAAATTTGCTATTATAATTTCTCCTTAAGCAATGTGAGTAGAGATAACACTGGAAATCTTTCCCAAAGAAATGAGATTTCCTCTCATTGTGAAGATGAAAACATTCCCTCCTGTTCATGGTGAGGGCGGGGAGATCAGTCACTTGATTGTTCCTTGGTTTTAGATGTGCTTTCCAAATTGGATGACAGTCACAAACACTCAGGATACAAGACAACGATTTCCCCTAAGTAGTTCCTAAATGCTAAAATAATATAGATTTCAGAGATTACATTTGGTCCTACCTGGTGAAAAGTTGTATGTTAAAGAGGAAATAACATTTAAAATGATTCCTGATTGCTCATATGAAAATTCAGCAAATAAAACTAGTCCCAAAGAACCAAACTCAATTTTAGTATTCTCAGTTAGGTGACATTGTCATTAAATTGACGTTTTGGTTTTAAAATAAGATAGTAGCGGGCGCCTGGGTGACTCACTTGGTTAAGCGACCGACTTTGGCTTCGGTCATGATCTCAAGGCTGGTGAGTTCGAGCTCCGCATCAGGCTCTGTGCTGATAGCTCAGAACCTGGAGCCCACTTTGGATTCTATGTCTCCCTCTTTCTCTGCCCCTCCCCAGCTCAAGTTGTCTCTCTTGCCTTCAAAATTAAATAAACATTAAAAAAAAATTTTTTTAATAAGATAGAAGCTATCTTTGCAGTAAGAAGAAACTCATTTCTGTAATACAAATAAATGCTAAAGGGGTAGTGGAGAATTATACCCATTTTAAAGAATAAGTGATACACATTACCCAAATATAATACTCTAATTTTGGGGGGCTTGTTCTATGGCCTAACATATTACTGACCTTGGAAAATGTTTCATGTGCACTTAGAAGAATGTGTATTCTGCTGTTATTAGGTATAATGTTCTATATATAGATGCATATGAGCTCTGAGTACTTCTCTGTATATATGTGAGATTTTAATAACATTTTTCTTAAAAAGAAGGAAAAAATAGGGTGCCTGGGTGGCTCAGTTAGTTAAGTGTCTGACTCTTGATTTAGGCTCAGGTCATGATCTCAGAGTTCGTGAGTTCAAGCCCCACTTCGAGCTCTGTGCTGTGGGATTCCCTCTCTCCCTGCCTCTCTCTCTGCCCCTCCTCAACTTGCACACACATGCATGCACTCTCTCTTTCTCTCTCAAAATAAACAAACTTTAAAAAAAAAAAAAGAAGGAAGAAAGAACACTGGGTTTTCATTTAAAAAGATCTCTAATCTGCTTAATAATCAAAGTGAAAATTCAAACAACTAGATTCCTATTCTTGTCTTAAAAATTAGCAAGTTTTTTTTAATTTCCATTTTTAATGAAATACCCAGTACTGATAAGAGTGCAGCAAAACAGTCATACTTCCATAGTGCTGGTAGTAGTCTGATATGACTCGTTCAAAAACAATTTGACACATAATAATTTCACTTGTGGCACAAAAGTATATTACAGTATTATTTATAAAAGCAAAAATTAGAAATCATCAAAATGTAATTCTTTACAATGGTATCTATGAAGAGTTCAAAAAAAAACATGGAAAAAAGCAGTAGACATTAACTATTATTTAAAAAGAAAACAAGACTGTTAGGAAACACACACACACACACACACACACACACACACTCACACACACACAATGCATCATTACTAAACAGAGGTTGTCCCCAAATGTAAGGATGCCTCAATATTAGAAATGCTCTCCCTGTAATTCACCATACTGTAGAATAACCGTATTACTCCAACAGAATATTATAAAATGTTTAAATATTTCATTCTGGTTAACTTACCTTGTGACTTAATGTACCTATAGAAACTGGATGGTCTAATCCTTTCCCTTTCTTTGGGACCTAAACTACATGCTTAGCAAGGCAACTGAGGAGGTGAAATGGGGTCATGGTCCGACCTCGGATTCTGTGTACTCAAACTTGATCTTCCTTGCATAAAGACTTAGCAAATTGGGGTGCCTGGGTGGTTCAGTCGGTTACACTTCCAACTTCTGTTCAGGTCATGATCTCACGCCTGGTGAGTTAGAGCCTCATGTCAGGCTCTGTGATGCTCACCACCAGTGATGCTCTGGGTGGTTAGACGTTTCTCACTGTGGGTCCACTCCCAGTTATGCAGTGTCCAAGCCCAGCTGTCTGACTTTCTTGCACACGATACGTTCTACTGAACCCTTTTCTACTTCAATTGGCTAGAAGAGAATCCGTGTTCTGCCACATAGAACTGTAAATGATACTGCAATAAACCACAAACTCCAGCAAATATCATATTTAATGGAGGAATGTTAGACCCAGCTTGTCTGAAAATTAGATATATACAAAGCAACACTAAACACACAAAAAGCAAAAAACATTACGCTGAACGGAAAAAGTAAAAACCTTTAAAAAGCTGATACGGACTTTTAACCACGTATGTAAATTAAATTTCATGCACAGGCACGGTTTCATTCTGACACACACACTCGGCAACATACAGCAGACATGCTGCCCTGAAGGGGGCGGAGACAGTGACTTCACAAGGACAGAAAGAAGCAGACGGAAAGATGAAAGAGACAGAGAGAGGGTTGCGGTCAGCTTTAGTGCCCTCAGTCTTCTCAGTCTCATCTGTGGGACTGGGGGGGCGGGGGGGTGGCCACTTTGCCCTGTGCCTGCTGCTGGTGCAGAGCCCAGCCACATGAGACTGACCAGCCCCCACGGGACAGCACGACGGCACCTCACGTCACATCCATGGCACACACGCTCAGCTCTGTGACACGCATCCTCGGTTCCAGGCCGGGAGCTGCCCAGTTAACACACAGCTGTACAAAATGTTACAGCACCTGAAAGTCAAGCACGGGGGGGTAGCACCTCTGGCTTTGACCAGGAGGAAATGCGAGTTGGCATCAACTCTTTCCTTTCTTCCCCAGGGAGAAGGTTCTGAGAAACAATCACCGGCACAGCTTCCTGGACGGTAGACTCGACAAGCACAAATAGTCAAATTTCTGTGCCGCCCCTTACCAGCTCTTAGTAACATTTGTGGGGTTCAGTGTTCATACATGGAGCCACCATTATGGACCCACCAGGAATGTGATCAAGTTAACTTCTCCACCTGATGTTCAAGAAAGAAGGAAGAGCTGGACACAAGGGGTGAGCAGAGAAAGTAATAAGCGGTGACACAGAAAAAGATACAAAATATTGGCAGAACACAAGGCCTGATCTTAAAAACAAAACAAAAGCCACTAAGATAAATCTTCAGCAAGAGAGACAAACAAGAAAAGGAAAATTTAAATGTAATGGAATAAGTGACAGATTTTTTTTAATTATGAAAGTTTTTGTGCATAATGTGTGCATAAATAAATAAGTCCTGAGGGGCGCGTGGGTGGCTCGGTCGGTTAAGCGTCCGACTTCAGCTCAGGTCATGATCTCACGGTCCGTGAGTTCGAGCCCCGCGTCAGGCTCTGTGCTGACAGCTCAGAGCCTGGAGCCTGTTTCAGATTCTGTGTCTCCCTCTCGCTGACCCTCCCCTGTTCATGCTGTCTCTCTCTGTCTCAAAAATAAAATAAAAACGTTAAAAAAAATTTTTTTAAATAAATAAATAAATAAGTCCAGATAAAATAAATATATTTCTGAAGATTTTTTTTAATGTTGAGAATCAAAAAAAAAAAAAAAAAAAAGAACAAGAGAAGCTGAATCAAAGGAAGTATTAAGGAAATTGAAATGAAAATTAAAAACTTCTGGGGCACCTGGGTAGCTCAGTCAGTTAAGTGGCTGATTTTGGCTCAGGTCATGATCTCACAATTTGTGAGTTCAAGCCCCATATCTGGCTCTGGCTGACAGCTCCGAGCTTGGAGCCTGCTTCAGATTCTGTGTCTCCCTCTCTCCCTCTGCCCCTCCCCTGCTTGCTTTCTCTCTCTCTCAAAAATAAATAATAAACATTAAAAAAAAATTTTTTAAAGAAAGTTAAAAACTTCAGTTATTTACACACACCTCAAAAGAGAGCTCTAAGACCAGACTTTTCATTGGTGAGTTCTAATTTTAAAGAACAAATAATCCTTAATTTACAGAAACAGAGAAATCTAGAGGAAAAAAGTTTCCCGTATCAGTATATAAAGCTAGTCTAACTACAATAAATGACCTAGATCCAGACGGTATGCATACACATAAAATACACGATACAACTTCTATATACAAACTCAAAATTCTAAATACTTAGTCGTGCAGATTAAATAACACTTTAAGTGGAATATACCCATTTAGAATTTATTACTGGAAAACAAAGATAACTTCGTAGCAGAAAAGACATTGATGTGATTCCCCATATAATTGACTACAGTGAACACAACTCTGTTAACCATCTAAATCATTGAAGGAAAAGCAGAAGAGATCTGGCACGTTCAGGGTGGCATGGCCATAGACAGATGAATTTTAATGCAATACCCACTCATGATAAACATTCTAACAAAAAAGAAAGAGAACTTTCTTCACTTGTTGTAGACTATCTGCAAACTCAATGACAAGATATCACCACATTTAATGGAAACTGCTAAAATTATTTTTCCTTAACATCAAGTTAGAAATACCAGTTACCATTGCTATCGCTCAACACATTACCAGGAATCTTAGAAAATGGTTGCGAACTAGGAAAAAGAGAGAAACGTGGCTTGATTTGCATAGAAGATTGAATTGTCCTTATTTGAAAATGACCTAGTCAATGCCAAAGAAATCCCATGAGACTCCTCTGGGTCTCTCAACAGATAAACTTTCACTAAGTGTAACGAAGAGTCTGCCTCCACTAACGTGTGGTTTCTGATAACCTTTAGGCCCGACCCCTACCTCTTCCACGTGTGGCCCGCATGGAAGTGGATAAGAAGGTGGGTAAGAAAGCTCTCGCCTGTGGTTCTCGGCGGGAGATTCCAATGAAGTGAGTCCCTGCTCCTGCTCGGGAACCCTCACTGACCAGGCTCTCACCCGGGCTCTCAACCCATTTGGGACCTGCTCGGGAAGCCTGCCCTGCTGTCCCCAGAGACCTCCAGTTCATACTTTCTCGGTGTGTGTGGGGGATCATCAGTCTCAACGTTTGAGCCCACTTTGGGGTGAGGGTACATCCTGTGTCTTCAGAGTGGTCGCCACAAAAAGGGAGGCGGACAAGACAATTATACTAATGCCGGTAGTGTTCCTTTGCACCAGCCACGGCAAATAATGAACCAGCAAAGAAGATGTTAGCAAGAACAAAAAATGTACAAAACAGCTATTACGTGTAAAAGAATACAGATCGTTTTTGAAGAAAATGTTAACTTTGTTTTCAAAAACACAAAAGGTCGTGCTAAGCGGAGGAGTGTATCGTGTATGGCCACGGTGTTATTGCCTTTCTCCACCAGGGGCCCCTCCTGCAGAATACAATCCGAACAGCACTCCCTAGAGCTGTGTAACATTCGGGACTCCTCATTGCGTTCATAATGGGATTACAGATATTCACTCTGTAAATCGAAAAGTGCAATGCAATTCAAATAAAAAAATCCCTGAAGGATAATGAAGAGGAATATAATGAAGTGATCTGAAATTTACTAGGGGAAAGTAAAAGTGTAAATAAAAGTCTATATGAAAAGAGGACATTGCCATCATCCTCAAAATAGCATTAAGAGTTCTTCTACTTCAGGTCAAGAAGGAGTAACAGAAACCAGACTTCACTTCCTGTCCAACACAACTACAAAAGGCAAAGTATCTGAAAGAGTCCCAGGATATGGGACATCAGGCAACAAAGGGGGGATTCCTAAGCGCTGGGGATGAGCGAGCACTGTGCTTTCCCGGCTGGCCTCCTGAGTGAGTCTCCAGGCCACCGTGCTGGCAGGGGGCCTGGGCTGAGCCAACATTCTCCCAGATCTCTGATGACAGAACTTGGTGTCCAGGGGGCCCTGGCAGCTCATGTCTTTGGGGCGGAGGGCCAACCTTTAGAACTTCTTGAAGCATTAGATTCCCCACCCTCAAATGTTCTGACTCCCTGGTTTGGAATGGTGCCCCCAGGGTAGATTTACATCCCACTTTGACAATGCCCATGCCACTCTCAGCACAGCACTGATCCAGATTAGAAGCACTGACCCAGACCACCCTCTTTAAGCCAGCGGATGGGATCCCAACAGGAAGTACACACAATGCGGCGGGGCTGGACGTGAGATGAGTGAGTGAGTGTGGGTAGAAAGGCTAGAGTGCCCTGCTAATGCAGTGTTTCTTCATGAAACAGAGCAACAGAATTTGGGAGGGGATGTTCTTCAACATCATCCAGCTCTTTGTTCCCTTAAGCCTTTGGGCTTTGCCACTGAGCCAAAGGCCTCCCGGAAGCAGGGCCACGTCCCTCGTGGGTTGAAGACAGCCACCCAGCAGGACAGTTCTGTGCCCGCCTCATCAAGTGGCCTTCCCCACACGTCCATGGCTCTCCTGATGTCCTCTAGGAGCTTCTGTTAGGAACTCTACATTTGGCCCGGAGAAAACTGCAAAGTGGGTCAGAGCAGTATGTCAGATCAATCTACTTCAAATTCAATCTCTTCGCAAAGTCCCCACCTCCTTCCGTGCCCCACCTGAAAGTAGGTCAAGCCGCGTTTTCCAAAATAGCCTATTGGAAAGGGTGACCCATCATCCCAGTCTACCTGGGACAGAGGGGTTTCTGAGATGTAGGGCATTTTTTTAAAAAAAAAACTTATTTTCAGAGAGACAGAGATACAGAGCCAGTGGGGGAGGGACCAAGAGAGGGGGAGAGAGAGAGAGAGAGAGAGAGAGAGAGAGAGAGAATGAATCCCAAGCAGGCGCAGCACTGCCAATGCAGAGCCCAGTGCAGGGCTCGATCTCACATACCCTAAGATCATGACCTGAGCTGGAGCCAAGAGTCTGACACTTAACCGACTGAGCCACCCAGGCGCCCCTGAGATGTGGGACATTGTACTTTAAAACCAGAAAAATCCCAGGTAAACTGGGACAGGCTGGTCAACTTCTGCAATAGAATTAAATGACAGAAAGTGGGTATGCCTGGAATTTGGATATAAACTTCCTCCCAATTATCAAATTCTAGGGAAGAAATTTAAGTCAAAAAAACAAAATTCCTTCTCAAGATACACAGGAAGTATATAGCAGGAAAAAAACAAAAACAAAAAAAAGAAGCCTGAAATCATTTGTCCCAACATTTTATTCTGCCCTGCCTCAGCCAGAAGATTCTCAGGGAAGCTGGCATTTCTTCAGTCCATACAACCTGGGAAGCCTCTGACTAGAACGAATGGCATCCTTCGGGGACTCAGAAGTTGTATTGTCCGGTTTCAAGACTCTCCTGAGACCGACTTGTAAAGAATCCAAACTGGTAGTGGACTCACATGATTATCCATGAGATTATCATACCTACCACCTCACACTCGTTAAATTTAGAACATAAGATAATCCGGAGCATCTGGGTGGCTCAGTCGGTTAAAGCGTCCGACTTCAGCTGAGGTCATGATCTCACGGTCCGTGAGTTCCAGCCCCGCATCGGGCTCTGTGCTGATGGCTCAGAGCCTGGAGCCTGCTTCGGATTCTGTCTCCCTCTCTCTCTGCCCCTCCCCCGCTCATGCTCTGTCTCTGTCTCTCAGAAATAAGTAAACGTTAAAAAAATATATATATATGGGGCACCCGGGTGGCTCAGTCGGTTAAGTGTCCAACTTCAGCTCAGGTCATGATCTCACAATTCATGGGTTCGAGCCCCACAGTGGGCTCTGTGCTGACGGCTCAGAGCCTGGAGCCTGCTTCAGATTCTGTGTCTCCCTCTCTCTTTGCCCTTCCCCCACTCTCTCTGTCTCTCAAAAATAAACGTTAAAAAAAATATATATATGGGGCATCCAGGTGGCTCAGTCGGTTAAGTGTCCAACTTCAGCTGAGGTCATGATCTCACGGTTCGTGAGTTCCAGCCCCACATCGGGCTCTGTGCTGACAGCTCAGAGCCTGGAGGCTGCTTCAGATTCTGTGTCTCCCTCTCTCTTTGCCCTTCCCCCATTCTCTCTGTCTCTCAAAAATAAATAAACGTTAAAAAAAAATTTTTTTTTAATTTTAAAAAACCTACATAAGATAACCTTCAGACTCAAAAACAATTATCCAAGGAAAAAAAATCACAGTCAGAACCCAGGAAGTTTTGCTGATAAAGCCATAGCAGAATCCTGTAGTTACTACAGTCAAGGATATAGCCAGGACCGCTCTGGGGTCTCCATAAGGGAAGGTATCTGTAGAAAATATGTCAGCACCAGCTTTTCTAGGAGGCCAATCATTCTAGGTCAGCCACCCAGAATCCGTGACCTGTAAATTATTTGCTGTATTAGAAGGAATCTCTGAGCAAGAGGCAAATTTTGCCCACCCGCCTTCACCATTTCTGTGGTTAAGATCACAGAGGCACCTGGGTGGTTCGGTTGGTTAAGTGTCTGACTCTTGATTTTGTCTCCGGTCATGATCTCACAGTTCATGAGATTGAGCCCCACTTTGGGCTCTGGGCTGACATCACGGAGCCTGCTTGGGATTCTCTCTCTCTCCCCCTCTCTCTCTGCACCTCCCCTGCTCACTCTCTCTCTCAAAATAAACATTAAAAAAATAAAAAGGTCAACATGTGCTTACTGCCCTTCCGTCTCACAGAGAAAGAAGGTGCTGTTGCCATCATGGGATGTTTAGACATTCGCAAAAGGGACTGTTGGTCACCGGTCTCACTTGAGGTGCCTTCCTTTTCCATCCATTACATTAACGCCAGCTTCTTTCCCGTTTTCCTGGAAGGCGGGTGTCTCTGTAGCCCGCGGGATCAGCCTCTACACTCCTGCCGTGGTGTTTTTCAGATCCACACCACAGTGGCTGTTTGCACGGCTTCTTCTTCTTACTGCCGTGGCCTAAGAAACCGGCTGTGGGGTGATTCCCCCTCATCTGCAATTCACCCTCTCCCTCTGAGAGAGCACGGAGGGGCCTGCCTCGAGAGCCCCCGTACGGCCACCTGAAGCCCACGTTTCTTCTTCACAGCTCGCTCCTCGACCCCGCAAGCAGGCTGGGTTTGGTATAGCTGATCCAGTATTGCTTACCCATAGCGGTTGAAAACTAAAACCTCCCTGAGCCTTTGTTCCACGAAGGTTTGATTTCTGCTCTCGCTCGTCTATAAAAACAGCAACTTTCCCGCAGAACAGAGCTGTCATAAGATGCAGTCACCTGCCAAGGTCAAAATCTCACGTAGCCTAAGATTTAAAACCACCCACCCAGGCACAGGTAATCATGAGGCCACCACAGGGCATGAGCACAAAGTTGCCCTGTACAAAATGAGCTGCAGCAAACAGCCTTGGGCCAAGGCTACTTTGTCCCCCCCCCCCCCCAGTTCTTCCCATCTATGTCTTAAGTTGCCCTGGCTGCAGGAAAACCCCACCAGTTTCCTAAATGTTTGGAGGAACCCTCAAAACACTTAAAGCTCACCCACAGCTTAGAGGAGCAGAACCGAGAAAGAAAGGATGCCGGAAATGTCTCAGTGACCCCAAGTGGGAAGGCCTTTCTTCGAAAATGTCCCCTGCTATTGCCTGAGTGAGAACAAGCGAAGGGAGGGAGGAGAAACAAGCCAAGAAACACAGGAGGAAGGGCATCTTGATGACGTATGTTGTTAAGACGATACAGTAGAGCCGTTAACGTGAGTTCTGAAACACGCAGACTTACGATTAAGAGAGCACCTTGGAGGAGGTGTTAATTAAAACACTTAAACGGTTTTCACTGTATGGATCAAACGATTCAAAGCACAAAAGAATGGATGCATCCATTTTATGTGGGTTGAGAAAGGAGCTCTGAGGTCACTTGAGCAGAGTTCAGATGGCTTTATATGGACTCCAGAAACCGGAAAGAATGGGGAAGCAGTCTCATTGGACAAGATTGGTCTGAACTCTCTTTCTCTGAGGTGATGAACAAGGGTAAGTCATCAGGCGTCGACTGGCCAAATACTTGAACATTTTTAATTTTTCCAGGAAGCCGTTGCAGAAGAGGCAATGGTACAGTAATTGTACTCAATAAAAATATTTTACCTAAATTTTCTTCATAGCACAGATCCTGACATATCGTGGAGCTGTCAGCATAGAATAAACCCATAAGAAGTCTTTTTCCCCTTTGTCAGGGGAAAGGATCATTAATTTAGATTTAGTACCTGGATCATACAGGTGAAACAAAATGTTTAATTGACTGAAGCCTTAAACTCTTTTTTTGTTGCTCTTCATGTATTTTCTCTTTTTTAATTTTATTTTAATTCCACTGTAGTTGACATACTGAACCCTTACACTCCTAACTGCTGCACCTCTATGATGTCGTGAGGATTGATCCACTACAGTTTGGTTTGTTTTCTTTTCTTACTGCTGGAGCTTAGTGGCCATTTGTCAGTGAACCAGGTATGCGCGGGCTACAACTGGTGAATGTCCCGAACAGGGAGGCTTTGCACCCTGTGTTTGGTGCTCACTCGTGGAAAGGGGATTGAAAGGAGATGCCAATAAACATTCTAGAAAGGGAGCAAATGGTACAATGGGAAATGGGATTAGGCAGGATACAGGGCAGAAACAACTACCGATTACTAAAAAGCAAGAAATCATAGCCCTACGGCACACCACACACAGAGCGGAGCCCAAGCAAACGGAACACTTAACTGTGGAAGACCAAATATTAAATGTTTACAATAAGACGTAGGAGAATATTGTCACGACTTCCAGAAAAAGATTTATAAGATGCAAGAGACTAAACAAAAAAGCAAAACTGATAAAAAATTTTTTAATTGTAATATGCATGGCTGACAAGAGATTGATAACCAGAATTATGAAGATTCTTAGAATTTATTTTTTTAAGTTTATTTATTTTGAGAGAGACAGAGAGAGAGAATGAGAGTGTGTGTGTGTGTGTGTGTGTGTGTAGGGAAGGGGCAGAGAGAGAGGGAAAGAGAGAATCCCAAGCAGGCTCCATGCTGTCGGCACAGAGCTCATATTCAGAAACCACATGATCATGACGTGAGCCAAAATCAAGAGTCGGATATTTAACCAAATGAACCACTCAGGCGTCACAGGAATCCTAGAATTTAATTTAAAATTATGACTACAGCAAAAGATGGCCAATGGATATAAACAGGAAAGTCATAGAAGAGGAAACCCAATGGCCAATAAACATATTCAAAGATATTCAAACTCACTAGTTGTGGGCGATATTCAAAGTAAAAGCACGATCATCTCTCATGTTTCACTCATCTAAGTGTTAAAAGTGCTTCACTAGGTAATACAAATCCTGGCAAAGAAAGGGAAAAAGCAACTTGCAGGCCACATGTGATTTGGCACAACTACCTCGAAAAGCCAACTTTTATATTCTTAATTACAGCTTGAAAATGTGCACCCAGGAAAGCTGAAGGCACACACCTCCTAAAACTGAGAAATCCTGCTTAGTGTAAGGACCAGGAAACCTAAATATGGGCGTCCAAGGGAGCTTCAATCAAGATGCCCAATGCAGCATAATTTTCAAGGGAAAGACTAGGAAAAAATTAAATGTTTATCGAGAGAATGGATAAACACACATGTGGTTATAAAATGCTACTCTACTTAGCTATGAAAATGAGTAAACTGATCTTTACCAACCAACATGATTAAGTCTGCCTAGAATAACATATTGAGAAAGAGATAAATATGAAACATGAAATATAGAGTGGAATACCTTGTATTCAATTTGTTAAAATTCAAATAATAACTCTTACTTATGGATATAAATTATTAACAGTATTAACATTAGAATGCGAAGAATATTAACTTCAGGAAAGTTATTCTGGCGAGGAGAGCTAAAAACTTAATGGAGAGGGGTACAAAGGAGTTTTCATCTAGTCCGGAAACTATTGTTTTTATTTATTTTTATTTTTTAGCATTTATTTATTTTGAAAGAGAGAGAGAGAGAGAGAGATACCACATGTGCATGCACACAAGCCGGGGAGGGGCAGAGAGAGGGAGAGAGAAAATCCCAAGCAGGCTCTGTTCTACTAGAACAGAGCCTGACAAGGGGCTTGATCCCACAAATCATGAGATCATGACCTGAGACAAAATCAAGAGTTGGGACACGTAACCAAATGAGCCAACCAGGTGCCCCGAGCCAGTCACTATTATTTTTAGAAAGACAGATATAAATGGGGGCGCCTGTGTGGCTCAGTCAGTTAAGCGTCTGACTTCAGTTCAGGTCATGATCTCCTGGTCCATGCGTTCGAGTCCTGCTTTGGGCCCTGTGCTGACACAACAGCTCAGAGCCTGGAGCCTGCTTCCGATTCTGTGTCTCCCTCGCTCTCTGCCCCTCCCCCACGCGTGCTGTGTCTCTCTCCCTTTCTCTCTCTCTCTCTCTCTCAAAGAATAAACATTAAAAATTTTTTTTAAAAAGACAGATGCACACAAAATTAAGGATTCACAATTGTTAAATATGAGTGATAAACAGACGTGTTTATTACGTACTCTAATTTTCGGTGTATTTAAAATTTTTCATACTAAAAAAAAGTGATGTATTTCCAATAGTCTGTGCTTTAATCTGAATGAAAAGAAAGCAGCATGTTGAGTATAGTGCATGGTTTCCACAACATAAACCAGCAATGGGGAACTGCCAGCCCGTACTCGGACAAGGGCTCGGCCGTTATTGGTTGGTCATGATATAATGTCGACCCACAAAGTGCTTTCAAAAATGTGAAGACTTTGGGGCGCCTGGGTGGCGCAGTCGGTTAAGCGTCCGACTTCAGCCAGGTCACGATCTCGCGGTCCGTGAGTTCGAGCCCCGCGTCAGGCTCTGGGCTGATGGCTCGGAGCCTGGAGCCTGCTTCCGATTCTGTGTCTCCCTCTCTCTCTGCCCCTCCCCCGTTCATGCTCTGTCTCTCTCTGTCCCAAAAATAAATAAACGTTGAAAAAAAAAAATTATAAAAAATGTGAAGACTTTGCCAACATTTTCAAGTGGGGAGATATCCCATAAAAATCCCGATTTCTGGCTTCATCTGCAAAACCAGAAGCGAGGGCAAAACTAGAGCATGGTGCCATGGGGCGAGAACAGTGGAGCTGAGCGGCCACAGGCCCCTTGCACGGACGGAACAGCCAGTGACTGCGCACAGCCCTGTCCATGCAAAAACGCACACTGCGGGGCTGCCCTGTCACCTACCATCACACCTGCTCTTTGCTCTTATACCAAAGAGGAAAGCTAAATACCTCCCCTGGCCTGCCTCATTAGTTTTCATTACCTGTCTCTTCCTCATTGGCATCCAATGACTTGGACCCTACAATAGCTTGTAACCCCTATTTTAAAATTTTTTTTTCAACGTTTTTATTTATTTTTGGGACAGAGAGAGACAGAGCATGAACGGCGGAGGGGCAGAGAGAGAGGGAGACGCAGAATCGGAAACAGGCTCCAGGCTCCGAGCCATCAGCCCAGAGCCCGACGCGGGGCTCGAACTCACGGACCGCGAGATCGTGACCTGGCTGAAGTCGGACACTTAACCGACTGCGCCACCCAGGGGCCCCAAGTAACCCCTATTTTAAAAGAAAAAGAATCATTGAACAAAGATTGGGAAGAAATACAGCAAACATTTTCACTGCTGTCTCTCAGTTATTGGATGGCCAGTTTTCAAAGGTTAAAAAGCACTGTATCAAACTGTGAAAATAACCAAAAGATGCTTCCATTTTACCACCTCAGGCCAGAGCAGAGAATGAGCATTTAGGAGGGCATTCTGCCTCAGCAATTCCTCTGCCTTCGCTCCCATCACAGGAAAACTCCCACCGTCACTTCTGAGCACAGTGGACCTTTTAAGATCCAGCATTCCACCCCCCCCCCAAGGCCATTCCTTTAAAAAAAAAAATCCTTTCTATTATTTCTTACTCAACTTTCAAAACTCTTACTCATGAGTTCAAGTACAAATGTTGTGTGATGCTTTTCGTGATTTCCTCTGCTAAGAGAACCTCTCTGCGATCTTTGTTCTCATGGCCAGCCATTGTTTTGGCGTCTGGTACCACATGGCAAGGGGCACCTACATCATCTATTTGTGTGTGGCACTGTGCATTGGAGCACAAATCTTAACCATCACTTCATTTCCAGCTCAGACCCGCCTAGAAAACAGACGTCCAAAAAACTCAAATGAGAGGCACCTGGGTGGCTCAGTCGGTTAAGCGACCAACTGCAGCTCAGGTCATGATCTCACAGTTGGTGAGTTTGAGCCCCGCAAGGGGCTCTGTGCTGACAGCTCAGAGCCTGGAGCCTGCTTCAGATTCTGTGTCTCCCTCTCTCTCTGCCCCTTCCCTGCTCACGCACGCTTGCTCACTCTCTCTCTCTCTCTGCCCCTCCCCTACTCGCAGTCACTCTCTCTCTCTCAAAAATAAACATTTAAAAAAATTTAAAAAATATGTATCAAATGAAATACAATGTATTAATAGAATACACTACATTTAGGAGACACAGGCACCAAGTTTAATCTATATTCTTCTTTCTGTGATACATGATGAAAGTTGCTTTCTTGATTAAACTAGAACATGCCTTTATATTTCTTTCTCATATGAATGCAGGAAATATGAAAAATAAAATCATAGTGAAGTGAACATATAAAAACTCCTATTCTATGGTTTTCAGATGAGTGAGATTTATTTCATTACATTTTATTTTCAATCAAGTAAGGGTTATATGTTCTAATTTCTCCAAATCTTCATTAAGAGTTTCTCAATGTATAAAGGCTAGTTAGACATACTATTAAGGATTGGGTGACGTCTTACCCACCATATTCAGTGAGTTTTCGGAATATTCCCCAAACAAAACATACAGCAATTCATAGACCAACATGTACAGTTTTTACCAAATCACTTTTGAGTGCAATTTAAAGGCCTGATTTCCATACATATTCCTGCCATGAGGCTGTTTTTCCTGATCCCCCAGCATGAAAATTAAGAAGTGCTACTTTATTCACTTCCTAAACTCAAATGACATGTCGTGGATTATCTCTCCGTCCAGTGTCAGCACCTGATGTCTCTACTGATTTTAGCAGCTGAGCTGTTTGAGTTTTCTCAAGATATGCTTTAGAGAGAATTTATCTGTTTATCAATGAGGACAGTAAGAAACAGAAGGATGGATGAATTCTAGTAAGAACGATAATTTTATGTTTGACCCCACAGGGAATAGCATTTTTCCTTTCTATCCATAACATCAGAAGCTTCACAGACATATATCTACCTTTACATTTAAATTATTTAAAACATTTGGAATTTACTAGATTTAGTAAAGCTTCATAACTGTTGCTGTAAATGTGACAATATCATAAACATAAATAAGTAAATAAAATATGAATGAACGAATGAATGAATGAATGAATGAATGAATGAATGAATGAATGCAAGCCATTAGTTCTCACTGATTGCCTACCTGCATGAACGCATTTTGGTCACATTTTGCAGCCCTCAGGAATTCACTGTAAAGCAGCCTTACCAAAACATGACAGATGCCTGGTTAATACACTTGAAAGTGGACTCCAAAATGTTAGAAATACAATAGGCAAGAAGAATGCCATGCATGACCTCAAAGCCAAAGATGATCGCGATGTGGGCCAGAAGTAGTAAAAATAGCATCTACACTGCCTGATCCAGCGTATGGTTACTGGCAATCATCCCAGGTTAAAATTCTTTACCATGACCAGAGTCAAAACATCAAGTAAATCGAAACCTGAAGCATTTGTTAATAAAAAAAGAAGAAAGAAATAAGGTTTCACCAAATGTGGCAACAGCACTGATGAATGGTTTACACTCAAGCATCTTGCCATCCGAATTATCACGCTGTGTACCAATCACAGGGAGGGGGAAAGAGCACTAACTACTCAGGGGTCACCCTTGCAAGGTGCTCACTTTTTTTTTTTTTAACGTTTATTCATTTTTGAGAGACAGAGTGTGAGTGGGGGAGGGGCAGAGACAGAGGGGGACATAGAATCCAAAGCAGGCTCCAGTCTCTGAGCTGTCAGCACAGCGCCCAATGCGGGGCTCGAACCCACAGACTGTGAGACCGTGACCCGAGCCGAAGTCAGACACCCAACCAACTGAGCCACCAGGGGCCCCAACAAGGTGCTCACTTTTGAATGACAAGTCTGCTACACAGCTTAGCTGACACAAAGTTTTAAAACTCTCTATTGAAAGTATAGTTATTCTTAAATGCCCTCTAAAAATAGAGTGTCATTAATTAATAACACTGCCACATATCTTATCTACTTAAAGGTTATATGAAATACCATACAGCTGGTATGCTTTGTATATCATCAGAATTCTCTGGTCTTCCATTTAATATGCTTGGGCAGAATCCCCTAGTTAACAAACATATGTTCACAAGGGAGCACGAACCACAGAATTATCCACAAACCAGGAAGATAATGTTCTTAAAGCATTCAGAATGGGGTAATGACCAAGAGTAAAGTTCTGGAACCAGATTTGCTGGTTTCAATTGGCTCTGATCTTTCTGGCTGTGCTATCTTCAAGACAGTTATGTGTTTGGCTTTTTCAACTGAAAAACAGCACTAATCTAATAAGGCTACTGAGAAAAAATACTACAGCAATGAAATTAACAAATGTTTAATTGAAAGCCTATTAAAATTGTTTAAACAGAAAAATCATGAATATGCCATTAAATTTTTAAAAACTGGGGGACTTAGATTCTTTTTACTTATAAGAAGTCCTATATATAGGATAATTTCCAATAAATAAAAATGATTTTTTTTAATATCTTTAAAAAATTTTTTAAGATTTTTTTTATTTTTTATTTTTATTTTTTTTTTAACATTTATTCATTTTTTGAGAGACAGAGATAAAGCGTGAGTGGGGGAAAGGCAGAGAGAGAGGGAGACACAGAATCCAAAGCAGGCTCCAGGCTCTGAGCTGTCAGCACAGAGCCCAACAACATGGGGCTCAAACTCACAAACCATGAGATCATGACCCGAGCCGAGGTTGGACACTTAACCGACTGAGCCACCCAGGCACCCCAATATTTAATTTATTTTTGACAGAGAGAAAGAGTGCGAGCAGGGGAGGGGCAGAGAGACAGGAGGACACAAAATCCAAAGCAGGCTCTGGGCTCTGAGCTGATAGCTGTCTCCTATGGAGACACAGGACTCCAACCACGAATGGTGAGATCACGACCTGAGCTGAAGTCAGACACTTAACTGACTGAGCCACCCAGGCACCCCTACAAAAATCTTAATTGGTTATGTATTAAATAAAATTTTGTCACCAAATAATCTCATAAGCAAATTTAAAAACTATTCCCAAAGCAAAAAATACTGTTTTTAATGTAGGATGTGGGAGTATTTTAACATGGCTGAATACCATGAGGATTACAGGCCCTAAAATCAAGCATGCCTAGAGTTTATGAAAGTTTAAAAGGCTCAGGAAATTTGTTAGAAAATCATGCAGGAATCCAGGCAAGAATATTTGGCCCAAAGAGATGGACAACGTATGTAATTCTTCATCCAGTTACTTCATTGTTCACCCCCAGTATACATGGATAGCGGTATCTGAATTGTTATGCACCCCCCCCCATGGGAACCAACTTTATCAACTATGCCTTTATGTGCAGCTGATTTTGCCTAAATATAGTCTTACAGACTCTCTTCAATTCCAGAGTTACTTAGGTCAGCACCCTTCTCCCCATCCCTTCAGTGAAACTGCTTAATACATTTGTAATATAGTTAAATTATCTCAAGACATTCTGCATTTTATTCTGAGATCCTCCAAGTTCCAAAATGATTTTGTAAAATTTGCATACACTAAGGCTCCCTTTCTGTGCTGTTAAGTTCTGAGTTTTGCCAAATGCATAGTGTCCTATACCCACAATTAAAGTGTCCTACAGAATAGTTACCATTCTAAAAACAAACCAAAACCAAACCCTAGGCTCCATTTACTGAAACCCTCACACTGTGACCCTGTGGCAACCACTGACTTTTTTTTTTCCTATCTCTATAGTTCTTCCTTTTACAAAACATATAATGAGAATTATACAACATGTGTAGCCTTTTCAGACTGGCTTTTTTCACGGAGCAATATGCATTTAAGGTTTATTCATGTCGCCATGGCTTAATAGCTCATTTCTTTTTATTGCTGAATAATATTAATTGCATGGGCGTACCACAATTTGCTTATCCACTCACTTGAGGTATATCTTGGCTTCCAGGTTTTGCAGGAAGATTTTTGTGAGAACTGACGTTTTCAAATCAGCTGGACAAATACTTAGAGGAGTATGACTGCTGGATCTTAAGGTAAAACCGTTTACTTTGTATAAAACTGCCAAACTGTCTTTCTTCTAGGGTGTCTGTACCACTCTGCATTCCTCCCAGCAATGGATAATGTTGCTGTTGCTTCAAACCTCGCCTGTAATTGTTAGGGTCAGTGTCCTGGATCGCGGCCATGCTAAAAAAGCATGTGGTGGCATCTTATTGTTATGTTCTTTTGTAATTCTCCAATGAAAAGCAATTTTTAGCATCTTTTCACATGCCTAATTTCCATTCGTCTGTTTTCTTTGGTGAGATGTCTTTGCAGACCATTCGCCCGTTTTTTGATCAGGTCGTTTGTGTTCTTATTGTTCACTGTTATGAGTCCTTTGTATAGTTTGGATGCAAGCCCTTTATCAGATATGTGTTTTGCAAATATTTTCTCCCAGTCTCTGGCTTGTCTTCTCAATCTCTTAACAATCTCTCTCACAGAGAAAAGTTTTTTATTTTAATGAAGTCCAACATAGTAATTGTTTTTCTTTCATGGATCAAGCTTTGGGCATTGTATCTAAAAACCATCGCAAGATGCAAGGTCACGTAGACTTTCTCCTATGGTCTTCTTATATAAGCTTTAAAGTCTTGCTTTTTAAATTTAGGTCTATGATATATTTTCAGTTAATTTTGGGGAAATGTTGAGGTCTGTGTCTTGGCTCATTTTTTTTGTTGGATGTGCAACTTTTCGTTGTAAATTCTGTCCTTCCTCCATTAAGCTACCTTAGCCCCTTGGTCAAAGATCACTTCATTGTGTTTCACTGATCTGTACCTTTACCAATACTACCCTATCTTGCTTACTATTGCTTTGTAGTAATTCTTGAAATTACTGTTCTGTTTTCTTCAGTATTGTGTCGGTTAGCCTAGGTCTTTTCACTTCCCACATAAACTTTAGAGTAAATTCGACAATACCCGCCAAAGAGTTTGCTGGGATTGGGATTGGGACTGCACTCAATCTCTTCATCAGTTTCACAAGTACTGACATTTTAACAATCTGATTCTGCCAATCCATACACTCTGGATATGTTTCCATTCATTTAGATGTTCTTTCATTTTTTTCATCAGAGTTTTGTAGTTTTCCATGTATACATATTGTACATACTCTGCTAGATTTACATCTCAGTATTTCATTTTGGGGGGTGCTATTGTAAAGTATATTGTTTTACTTTCAAATTCCAAAATTGTTCACTGCTGGCATATAGGAAAGCAAATGACTTCTGTACGTTAACCTTGTATTCTGTGAACCTACTGCACTTATTTCTTAGTTTGAGGAGATTTTTTAGTCAATTCCTTGGGATTTTCTATATACACAATTGTGCCCTCTGCAGATGAAAACAGTTTATTTCTTCCTTTCCAGGCTGTATACATTTTATCTCCTTGTAGTTTTGTAGTAGCCAGGATTATCAGTATTATGCTGAGTAGAAGTACTGAGAAAGGACATAGTTGCTTTATTCTTAGTATTAGGGGAAAGCATCCAATTTCTCATCATTAAGTGCAGATTTTTTTTGGTAGATGTTCCTTATCAAGCTGGTGAAGTTCTTCTCTATTACTAGTTTGCTGAAAAATTTTATAAGGAATGGTGCTGGATTTTTTTCAAATGCTTTTTCTGCTTCAATTGTTTTGACCGTATGCTTTTTCTTTACCTATTGATGGGATAGATTACATGACTGATTTTGAATTTTGAGCCAGCTTTGCATGCTGGGAATAAATCCCACTTACTTGTGGTATATGCATTGCTGATTTGCTTTGCTAATGTTTTGTTCATCTTACGTCTATGTTCATAAGTAATAATTGTCTTTAGTTTCCCTTTCTTGTAATGTCTTTATCTCATTTCGGTATTTAGGAAATGCGAGCTTCAAAGTTGTTCAGGTCAATCACTTTCCAGTATTCCAATTAGACATGTATTATAATGTTTGTAATTGTCCCAGAGTTCTGTTCCATTTTTTTCTCCCCATCACCAATTTCACCCATGCCTCCATCACCTCCCCCTGGGAACGATCAGTTTGTTCTCTATGCTTAAGAGCCAGTTACTTGGTTTTCCTCTCTCTCTCTCTCTCTCTCTCTTTTTCCCTTTGATCATTGTTTTGCTTAAGTTCCACATGAGTGAAATCTTATGGTATTTGTCTTTCTCTGACTGACTTTTTTCACTTAGCATAATACTCTCTCACTCCATTCACATTGCAAATGGCAAGATTTCATTCTTTTTTTCTTGACTGAGTGATATTCCACTGTATAAAGTGGATATACCACTTCTTTATCCATTCATCAGTCAATGGACATTTGGGCTGTTTCCATAATTTGGCGATTGTAATAATGCTACTATGAATATCAGCATGCATGTATCCCTTTGAGTTAGTATTTTTCTATTCTTTGGGTAAATACCTAGTAGTACAATTGCTGGATCACAGGGCAGTTCTATTAATAACTTTTTGAGGAACCTCCATACTGTTTTCCAGTGGCTGTACTAGTCTGCACTCCCACCAAGAGTACCCCTTTTTCCACATCCTCACCAACATCTGGTTTTTCGTGTTGTTAATTGTAGCTATTTTGACAGATGTGAGGTGATATCTCACCTGATGATGAGTGATGTTGAACATCTTTTCATATGTCTGTTGGCCATCTATATGTCTTTTTCGGAAAAATGTCTATTCATGTCTTCTGCCCATTTTTAATCAGGTTATTGATTTTTTTTCGTGTTGAGTTTTAGAAGTTCTTTATATATTTTGGATACTAACCCTTTATCAGATATGTCATTAGCAAATATATTCTCCCATTCCATAGGCTGCCTTTTAGTTTTGTTGATTGTTTCCTTTGCTGTCAGAAGCTTTTTGTTTTGAGGAGGTCCCAATAGGTTTTGTTTTGTTTTGTTTTGTTTTTTGCTTTTGTCTTCCTTGCTAAAAAGACAGATCTAGTAGAAGTCGCTGCACCAATGTCAAAGAGGTTACCGCTTGTGTTCTCTAAGATTTTAATGTTTTCAAGTCTCACATTTAAGTCTTTCATCCATTTCGAGTTTATTTTTGTGTATGGTGTAAGAAAGTGGTCTGGTTTCTTTCTTTTGCATGCTGTTGTCCAGTGTTCCGAACACCATTTGTTGAAGTGATTGTCTTGTTCCCACTGGACGTTCTTTCCTGCTTTGTCAAAGATTAATTGGCAATACTGTTGTGGGTTCATTTCTGGGCTTTCTATTCTGTTCCATTGAACTCTGTGTCTCTTTTTGTGCCATTACTGTACTGCTTCCATCACTACAGCCTTGTAATACAAGTTGAAGTCTGGAATTGTGATGTCTCCAGCTTTGCTTTGCTTTACGCAGTTGCTTTGGCTATTCGGGGTCTTTTGTGGTTCTATACAAAGGGAAAGATATTCCACACTCATAGATCAAAAAAACAAATTTCGTTAAAACATCTATACTACTTGAAGCAATCTACACATTTAAGGCAATCCCTATCAAAATATCAATAGCATCTTTTACAGAGCTAGAACAGTCCTAAAATTTCTATTGATTTATCTTCTATCAATCTCACAGATTCTTTCCTCACCTGTGTCTAGTCCACTAATGAACCTATGAAAGATATTCTTCAAGTCAGCCACCGTGTTTTTATTTCTAGCATTTCCTTTTGATTCCTTCTTAGAGTTTCCATCTCTTCTTACATTACCTAGCTGTTCTTGCATTTTGGGTATCTTTTTCCATTAAATCTTTAATTTACTGCCTGTAGTTATGTAAAAAAAAACTTGCCTGTGCGAACACCTGTGTTCTAGCGGCATCTGGATCCAATGATTACTTTGTTTCTTCGGACTGTGGTTTTTCTCTTGCCTTTTATCATGCCTTATAACATTTTATTGAAACCCTGACTATATAGAGAAAGAGCCTATCAATTCTCAGAGTTTTATGACTTGAACAAGCTGAGAACTACATGATAGAGAATAATTCCCTTCATTTTTGTGTGTAAAAATACAACTCATGGGTGCCTGGGCAGCTCAGTTGGTTAAGGGTGAGGCTCTTGATTTTGGCCCAGGTCATGATCTTGCGATCTGTGGGATCAAGCCCCATGTCAGGCTCTGCGCTGACAGTGTGGAGCCTGCTTGAGATTCTGTCTCTCTGACCCTCCCCCACTTGCATGTGTTTGCATGTGCTCTCTCTCAAAATAAATAAACTTTTTAAAAAATGATTCATTAATAAAAATTTTTAAAAATACAAGGTTCCCAAGGTAGGAGTAATAAGAAAACAAAGTATTATTTGAGTATTTTGAGTAATTAATGTCAATTCTTAATTAAAAGGCATTATCTCCCACATATGTTCAGTTTGTGAAAAGTTACCCTGCCGTAATAATTCATTAAATAATTTTGACAATTTGCAATTTATGAATTCATTCTAACACCAGGCAAAATAATATGTTTTCTTTTTTTTTTAAGATCCGGTAATTGAAGAGCAGACTTGTCTAGAAGCAGGACTAATTAATACAAGCTTCAGACAAGGCAAAGAAGACACTCGTGATTTTTCTTTAGCTTTTCTAAAACATCAAGACTTAGCTCTATCCACTTATATAACAGAGGAAGCTAATAATTCCAAATCTGACACGGGAGACGTGTCTCACACTGTATGTTACATGAATAGTATTTGCAATAAAACAGCCATACAAAAGATGACTTTTTAATTTTGTACCACTGTGCAAATCACTGCACTTATTTTCAAGGCTGATTAGATGGCATTGGGGAGAGCAGGTGAAAAGGAGCCTACATGTGAGCATTCAATTAATGTAACTTTTATTAAAAGAACATTATGGTGGCAGCCTCAAACCCCCAACTGTTCTCTGTCCTCTTGAGCAGATAAAAAGGAAAAGAAGCCCTACTGTTTAGAGGGAGAATCCTGTGGATAGTCCATCACTATTTTGCTTTTGCTCAGTATTTGACATTACCAGCAGACTTCCTAACAGTAGTCTCTGAAAGATGAAAGCAGACTCTCACTGGGAATTCCACACAAATGGATTAATTTGTGTCGCCATTTTTGGCATGTCGCCATGGATACGGCCATCCGATGGCCTCGGTGCAGCTGTGGGTTGATTGACGGTCCATTCACAGCGCAAAGCTTTACAAAACCAGTAACATGAAAGAACACTCATTAGTGGACAAAGACCTTACTTACACGTTTGGGTGATGCTTCAAAGACTGAACGTTACCTCTCAGTAAATCTGACCTTCCTATCAACATCACCAATGAAAGTTAAAATTACACCACGAAAGAATATATTCAAATATATTTATGTGATGCCTAGCTTTATTTCGCTTTGCCTCAACTCTGGCTAAATGACAATGGAATTGAAAACAAACCTAAAAGGGTCTGTGTTACAAATCTTACACTTTCTAAAAATTAAAAAAAAAATCAAAGAACCGAAAGCCATTTCTCATTATAAACCTAGAAACTGGAATATATTTAGAGCAATAAAAGGTAATAATTCCCATCATTTACTATAAAGTGGAAAATCTGCCTTCTGCATGGATAGCATATTGGGAAATGCTGACATTTTACACTGTCACAAACACAAGAGTTCAAAGATGCTGTTTCTTTCTCTGTAATTAAACTTACCTCATGAGACTCCAAAGCTGCGTGGGAGGGAAGTACCCCACTCTTATGTACTCAAGGTAATTCTGTCAACTCAGGTTGATCACTCCAGGTATCTACTCTCTCAATTCAGGAAGCTTCCCTCCCCACATGACCAATTCTTTTTTCCCAGGGTGTGACCTGGGATCCCGAGGTGGCTTATCCAATGCCCCATCATCAAAGGAAAGGAGACTCTCTTACACTCACCATGCCCTCACTGGCCTTCCAGACCCATTCCCCCGGCCTTGAGCACTGGCCCTGTCTTGCTGCCTCCTCACTGATGTTGACATCCCTACCTGGCATCCAGTCGTTAGGTCCATCTTCCAGCATGCCCCTCAGCCTCTATGTCAACCCCTGTCTGTCTGCTCAGCCACTTTGTATACTTGTTGGGGTGCTCAGAAATGTGTACTTGCTTTCTGCATGGTGCCTCATCAGATGGGTAAACTACACACGAAGTTGATTTTGACACTTTGATGTTCTTTAGCTATGAGTCTCCCTTTATTTCTATCAAAGGGCCAGAAATAACAACTCTTTCAGGACTTTTAGCACTCAAGATCCCTGCTGTTTTCCTTGGAATCCGAATCAAAAGACATCGTTTGGCATGTTACCCATGTATAATGTAAGCTAATCCATCAACATGACAGCATAAATGAAAATGAGATCCTACTGTCCTCCCCACTGCTGACAATTTCAGTAGGATTTACTATTCTGTCCTCTTTTTTTTTGTTAGTGTTAAATTAGGCAGAAACACCAAATCAAAATCCACATTTTGGAATTTCTCACTTAGAAATATTTCATGTGAATTAAAATTTTAGCACCTGAGTGAGAACACTGATCAACTGAGAAATGTAGGAATATTTGCCCACATTTGTGCAGGTGCACCCTAAATTGACGTATTCTTTGTTAAAACAGTCTGATGAATCTATCCTAAAGCAGCAAAATTAGGTAAAACTAATGTGAATCACACATGGGACTATGTCATGTAGGTAAAATGTGGATCTGGATGAGATATAAAAGATTTATGTTCTATGTCTTTTTTTCTATGTTGCTATTTATAAGCTATCCAAGTTCATTACTCTGGGGTATACAAGGACACCAGAGAGGAAGGGGGAAGCAGCTGGGGAGTAGAATCCAAGCGATGAAAAGGAAGGAAAATTAATGAGGGGAAAAAAAAAAACCTCCTAGGTGAAAGAAACCTCATAGCAAAATAAAGAGTATCAGGTACATTTCCAAAAGTGAGTAGGTAGTGGGCAACACAGAGAAATGTAGTTTAATTGTCTGGTTTGCACCTGTTGTAAAAGCTGGTTTCTACCTCCTTTCAGATAATAATGATAATATCAGGTCTATTCCTTTCTCCTATATTTGTGCTTGAAATTCAATGGTAGTTAACTTTGAGATGATACTTTGATCAGGAAAGAAGAAAAGAGCCTTTGTATTCAGTTTTCTGTGAAGCCTCAATCCTAAACCTTTGAAAGTGAACAGTGGCCAGAGAGAGGGCAAAAGTCCCGGGCCTTAAAAATATTAAATAACAATGAATAAAGACAAAATGAACGACAGCCATTTGGGAAAGATTATTTCATTTATAAGAATCATTGTTATAGATGGCGAGGTAGTAGACACAGGGTTTTTCTTGGGCCTGATTTTTTAAATACATGCAGTTAGGGAACAGAAGTGAATGGGAAAATTGGTCTTAAAAGAGAATTAAGCCGAATCTTTCATTTTAATAAACCCAGAGTCTGGGAATCTCTGTGTGTCCTTTAAAAAGTCTTAGTTCACTTTTCTACATCTTAAAGCTCTTGGGTGCCAAACAGATTTCAAGCAAAATAAAAATTGAAAAATATAAATCCCCGGGGAGAAAGTTACAAATTAAGTATAGAAATATATTGATCTATATTAATTTTACTCCTGGAATTTTCTGATTGTTTTCACCTGTAGTAAAGAGCATTTTAGTTATTTTAAGCTTTTAAATCTATTTGTCCAAATGAACATTATGAAAATTCTCTAAGACCTTGCATGTCATTTATCAAAACAGAACAGATTGATATCTGGCTGCAATATCAATACTGACTCCCTAATGTCATTAATTTATTCACAACGAACATGACCACATTATTGACTGAGTTTGTAATTTTAAAGATAATTGTAACAAAAATTTTAGAACTTGTTGATGGCAACCCCTTCAGCAGTCAGGAGACAATAAAATATAAAATATAAATATAAATTGAATAATACAATTCCATGGTGACCTATATTCATGAACATTTTTTAAGTTAAAAATAAGGATTTTAAAATGCTTTGCCAATATGGAAGGCTTATGGGGGAAGAAGGCCACTTACAATCTGAGAAAGAGCAAAGGTGAAAAAGAGAAATGTCACTCGCCGTCACAGCCGAGGGCAGGGATGGGAACTGACGATCTCAATTGTCGTCAGAGTGCCTCACCTCCATTAAAATATCAGAGCAACAAACTTCTCAGAAACGCCCAATTTATATTTCAGAGTACAATAATACACATATGATACAATCGAGGGGGAAATTTGACATGGAGTTTTTAAACGTAATCGTCCGTAAGTAATTACAGTTTATGTCTCTGTAGAATTCTACTCTCTGCCCTACGGTTTTCTCTTAATTGAGTACTTGGCTTTTTAACTTTGAACTTCACAGTTTATTTCTTTTTCTCTGCCAGTCACATTTTACTTCCTATTGATTTTTTTTTTAAAGCAGCAACTATATTTAGTCCAGATAGAGTAACAGGGACTAACTTTTGTTGAGTAGTTACCACGGACCACACACTCTGCTCCAAGCTTCACATACTTGATCTCACTTGAACCTGTACCTGGAGTGTTAATATCCCTTTACAAATAAGCAAGCTGAGACCCAGAGAGGTTAAGCAATTTGCCCAAAATCTCAAAGCTGATAAATGGCTGAGCCAAGACATGAATCCATTTTGGTTGTACTTACCACTTTCAGACAAAACTCTTCAATGTTCTAAGAGCCTTGTTGCATGCTCTATTTTACTAATATGAGTCTACGACTTTACTGATAAACAGGTTTTCATACATTGAATTCAGGCTAAACTAAATGTGACTGATTTAGGCCAAAATAAATCTGAAAGTTATTTTTTAATCAATTAAGGTCAAAAGGCAGCAAGGGAGAATTTTCTCAAGAGGCTTTCAAGTATCTGGGAGCTAAGATGTAGAGAAATGTAAGCATACAGCACTCAGGCTCAGAGTGAACCCAACAGCAACAAAGGGAACACACCTGTGCGGACAGCGCATCCTTCCCTTGGAGCCAGGTGGCGGGGAAGAGGGTGTCATGATCTTACCCTTGCCCTTTTTCAGTTTTCTATTCCTGCTCAAGTCTGGACCACACTCACATCTTGCCTTCTCTCTTCTCTTTCACGACATTGACCCAAAGCAGGAACACAATTTTTTCTCTCTACTTCCCCAAGCATTACCCGAGCCCACTGTGTGGGACAGCATTTACCACACAAGACGATCAGAGAGGGTCGGCGGGGTATAGCTGATGTCCTAAAAGCGAGAATGATGGCATCCTCTGATGCAGATCAGCTGCATTTCCAAGCTCTTTTCCATTCCTTACTATCCAGCAGAACTACGAGGGCCCCAGTGGGTTTTCTATGCTGAAATCAGCCAGTGAGGTTCCTTTCTGCCTCCAACCTTCTCAGACAACACATACCTCCCACTTCAAGCTGCTACAGGGCATCATTGTGCTCAGGGCAACCTGCAGAGGGGATTCCAGAACACTTTGCCTGAAGAAAACAGATACAAGGAGCATAATTTAAATGTCAGCCACATTTTACCAGAATGTGGTCAGATGTGTTTTAATCATAATAACAAGAGAGAAGAATGCATTTCAGGAATGGAAAGATAATTCAATATAATAATCACATTTTCTTTTTAAAAATATCAACAGAGTTAAAAACCCTCCAGAATAGACTGGAGATTAGTGGTCAACAACAAAATTATATATAAATAAGTAATTCAATGCTGTTTAGAAAAACTGTTTAAAAAATAATAGGAAATAATACCAATAAAAGTAGCAACAAGAGATATGAAATACTTAAGTAACAGTGTGCAGAACTTCAGTAAAGAAAATTAACTTTATAGAGGGACTAAAAAAACGCACCAAGTAAATTAAAAGACCATGCTTATGCATGGAAAGATTCAGAGGTATGAAGATGTTCATTTCCTCACCGTGACTCTAGAATTGGAATGCCCTATCAATCAAATAGCAAACAAAGGGTATTTATTTTTTCTGGTGGTTTTTCTTTTTTATTTACAATGAACATAATTTGATAATTCGTACGGAAGACATACGTGAACATATATTTATGTGAACTCCTCTGCAAGATATTAGAAATAAACAGAATGTGGGGCGCCTGGGTGGCACAGTCGGTTAAGCGTCCGACTTCAGCCAGGTCACGATCTCGCGGTCCGTGAGTTTGAGCCCCGCGTCGGGCTCTGGGCTGATGGCTCAGAGCCTGGAGCCTGTTTCCGATTCTGTGTCTCCCTCTCTCTCTGCCCCTCCCCCGTTCATGCTCTGTCTCTCTCTGTCCCAAAAATAAATAAATGTTGAAAAAAAAAAGAAATAAACAGAATGACAGAATGAACTAATGAACAGAAAAGATAGTTCCGACTCTTACGGAGTTTTTATTTATAGTGTGAGAGGTAGAAAGTTAAAAAATACACAGATAGGGGCACCTGGGTGGCTCAGCCAGCTAAGCGTCTCACTTCAGCTTAAGTGCTGATCTCACAGCTCACGGGTTCTAGCCCCATGACAGACTGTGCTGACAGCTCAGAACCTGGAGCCTGCTTCACATTCTGCGTCTCTGTCTCTCTCTGCCCCTCTTCCCTCTCAAAAATAAACATTAAAAAAAAATTTTTTAAAGACACAGATGAAAAAAATTACAGAATGTGATGTATAAACAGGACACTAAAATAATGGATCAGACCTAATTGGACAATAAAAAGCTCCCTGGGAAGTAAACTTTAAGCTGTAACAAAGAACATCTAAAGACAGATATGTACATCTAGAAAGACTGAAAATATAGACCATAATGTTAAGAGTGGTGAGAGATATTAGTCATGTTTTCTTCTTTACATGTGTTTAAAATTTCTGTGATAAACTTAAAAAGTTCAAAGAAAAAATGATTCATTTTTAAAATAACTTGAAACCAAAGACCATAGCAACTGTTGTGAGTTTTTCTAGAAAGCCCTTTATAGAAGCCATTGGCTGAACATCTATTCATTACTCCAGTTTCTTTTATTTTAAAAATGTATTTATCCACTGAATGGATATAGATACAGATGAATGAAAGCCATTTTCCCAGAGTCAGTGTTCACAAACATACTCCGAGTACTTTGAGTACTGAAATACCTACAGTCTTCATTTCAGCAATTTATATAATCATGTTCTATCTTTATATAAAATTGGTGAAAATACAGAACATTGATACTTATCTGATTTTTTTAAATATTATTTTAAATTTCATGGTGTTTTTTTTTAAGTTTATTTGAGAGAGACAGAGTAAGCGCACGCAGGGGAGAGACACAAAGAGAGCTAAAAAGAGAACCCCAAGCAGGCTTGGACTGTCAGCACAGAGCCTGACGTGGGGGCTTACGTCACAGACCATGAGATCATGACCTGAGCCCAACACTCAACTGAGCTGACTCAACTGAGTCAGACACTCAACCAACTGAGCCACCCAGGCCCCCTTCATGATGTTATTTTTTTAAAAAATCCATGGGCCAGTTAGACACTAGAAGACGTTCTATTAGTCTCTTTTAATTTATTAATTTCATTTCTACTGATGTTTTTTTTAATTATTTATTTTAGAGAGAAAGAGAGAGCACGTGTGTGCACATGTGGAGGAGGGGCAAAGAGAGAGAGAGAGAGAGAGAGAGAGAGAGAGAGAGAGAGAGAGAGAGAGAGAGAGAGAGAGAATCCCAAGCAGGCTCTGTGCTATCAGCACAGACTCTGGTGTGGGGCTCAATCTCACGAACCGTGAGATCATGACCTGAGTTGAAATCAAGAATCAGATGCTTAACCAACTGAGCCACGCAGGTGCCCCAATGTTTTTCATTTTTATAAGTGTTCTGAATTCATTTTTTTTTAATTTAAGGAAAGTATGGCAAGAAGAACACACCTTTCACAAGTTAGAATAAACTGAAATTATTGTTGATTTCTAGTATCTTCTATATCTAATATCTAGCCAATGTGAGCCCACTTACCTATTTTTTTCCTTCAAAATATGGAAAGTTGAAAATATTGCCATGTAAGATATAAAGATAATTTTAATAAGCATTTTGATACCTACATAAACTGCTCTGGTTTAAAGCTTTTCATTGGGTAATACTGAAATCAGTATAACTATCAACAGATTTTTTTTATAATTTACTTATTCTCAATCTGAAATATACATCTTTTTGCCTTCCAAATGGTGTAGTTAAATGACTATTTTTAAAGACGGTGAATTATTTAGATTTCACGTTATACTAATATCTCTTCAGACATAATCTCCCATTAAATAACTGGTGAGCCTTCCAAATAAATTCAATGAGTTAAATCTTAGACACAATAAATAAATTTCAGCATTAGAAATGCATGAACCCATCTAAGGTCTGCTTCAGGGGACTGTTCTAGAGCAGTAATTGGCAAGTGGTATGAAGCAATCAGTTAGATGTTCCCAAGGGCAAGTAGGAGCGAAAGCATTGTGGTCCTGGCTCAAGGACACCCCAGAGGCTCAATCCATCATGAGCAGAGTCCGCTTTGTTTTACACGACACTTGTATACTTCATCAGGAGAAGTGCTAATCAACATGCAATAGCTTTTATTTCAACATTTAAAGCTTATACAGGGTAAGTCACTGGTAGCTCTTCCAAACAGTTTCGAGGACAGGGAAGAGAAGCCAGAATAAGCAATGCAAGCCTGTTGCCCAACCAATGACCTTTATCTTGAGCTAGAGTTACTTTGTGATGTAGATGTTGGAGATGGTTCATTTCGTATGTGACTTCAATCCAAACCAGCTCCCTAAAATGAGGTGAAAATGAAACTTGAGATTCCAAAGAACCAAAGGAGGAGCAAGATATAATGTGTGCTACTGCTAAATGCTGTTCAGTAGAGCTATTGGCAGGATTTTAGTTTTCTCCTTTGGTATACGTAGAAGCTCACCTTCTAAGAGTAAAGTAGAAAAAAAAAACAAAAGACCATGTGGCATTTATATCCAAATTCAAATATCTTCCATTCACATTTGCAATTAAGACTCTCAACAAAGGATCATCAATCCCAAGAGATGAGAGAGTTCTATCATGAGAGACTTAACTGCCAGTGGTTATCCTTTAAGATCTGGAACAAAAATTGTCTTTCAAAATCCTCGTGCCAAAAGAGACAGAGGGAAGCAGCTGGCAAAATGAGGTAAAGAGCACAGAAGAGCTTGCCGGAGATGTGTTGTTAAATTTATTGATACTTTAGTTTGAATCTACGATCTACAAACTTGCCCAGTTATCTTAGCTGTTTTCCAAGTCAACAGAACCTCAGATGGTCTTAACTTAGAGCTTGTACCTCCTCTGTCTCAAACTTTCTGGAAAACATCAACATCAAGCCCTCAACCACAAAGCTTCATACAGGGTGTGAACATGGCAATCACTTCATAGGTATGTGTTCACTAAATCTGGGTCCCCTGTGACCCCATTTATTTTGTTTGCTTCTTTAAAGATTTGATGGGGAAACATGGATGGAAATAGGAAAAAATATCCCTAGGGTATTATTTATTTTATTCACCAAAATAGATAACGGAGAAAAGAAGAAAAATTGTAAATATATCTCAATCTCATTTTTTAGGAAAGGAAAGGCCTATCATACTTGATCTGTGAAGGAAGCATTGGATTTAAAGAAGCAATATTCTAGGAGAATTCACAATTCTCCTTCCCATCATGCCTCATAGCAAACTATCTACAAAGCATACTGAAGGAAAAGAGAGGCTTTATGAATAGGGTGCCTAAGATTTCATCTGCCTGAGAGAAGGCTTACATATAAGAGGTAGGTGCTTTTAAAAAGGAGCGAGTCAATGTACACATTTGGGTTGGGAAGACAGACAAGATGTGGACAAGAGGGTAACCTGGTACTGACAACTCAAGGCAAACATACAAAGGATGAGAAGCTCCTTAGTCAGTAATACAGAAGGAAGTATTATCAGTGTGTTGAAGCATTTGAGGAACCAATACGTTCTCTTAAAAACAACTGAGAAATGAAAGTAGACTAAATGTCAGTCTAATCTGGCACTTTCTAAATGGCAGTTGCTCTGATATCCACCTCTGTCTCCAAGAAGTACGTATTAATTATAAATCCATCTATGGGGTGTGGATTTACTTCTCACAATGTTACCATGACATATGAATCTGTATCCCCGTTTTTTAGTTTATTTTGTTTTAAAACTTATTCAGAGAGAGAGAGAATCCCAAGCAGGCCCCACACCCTCAGTACAGAGCCCAGTGTGGGCTCCGTCCCACAAGAGCCACGAGATCGTGACCTGAGCCAAAATCAAGAGCCGGTCACTTAACCGACTGAGCCACCCAGGCGCCCTTCCCCGTTTTGAACGCGGGGAGACGAACATTCAGTGTCAATATCCCGCCAAAAGCCACAGGGCTGCCAAAGCCCAGGCTGACAACAATGGCCGTCATGGCCAATTGTCAAGCGTGGCTCCTGAAGAAGGGAAGAACAAGAGGAGGTCGCAGCAGGAGGAGCGACAGAAGAATGTGGATTATTACGTGAGGGACGTTGGGTTCATCTCAAGGTACGCCAAACTACTTTCCTTCTTAGGAAAACAGTGTGCTCGCTGGCTTCTGCGTTCTTTCTCAGGATTGCGTGCTCTGCCTGGAAAATACCTCCTCTACCTTTCCACCTTCTCTCTTCACCTGATAACTCATGCTCAGCCCCTCCTTTTTATTTATTTTTTTTTTTATTTTTTCATCCCTTCCTTTAGAAGGCCTGGACTGGTACTCTGGGGAGTGTGGTACTCCCATGAGCTCCTTCATCACTGTCCCCATGCTTGCCCTGGTCACACACTCACCAACCATGACTTGGTGTCTGTTCGTACGTTTATGTACCTCTCTTGGCCATGAGCTTCTTAAGAGCAAGAACCGTCTTTTTCACCCCGTTGGCCACAGAGCTTCATTCAGTGCCTGGGACACAGGACGAGTTTTTACACACACAGTCGTAGAAAAAGATGGTGATAAGATAAATAGGATAAAGATAAACGGGAAGAAGTAGACTCAAATGATATGTTGTCAAATGATACGAAATGGTACGATGATGCTATCGAGGGCAGGCCAGGTTTAGAAAGAAGGGGAAGGATGCATTCCTCCACAGTTCCGAGACTACAGGATTGGCTTTGCCTTCTGAGGGAGAATGGGAGAGCACGAAGGACCCGGCAGCAGCTCAGGAGAGCCTTGCTCAGCAGAGTCTTTGGTGACACAGGTGAAGCGGGAGTTCCGGAAGACTGTGCCTTACTCTGAAGAGACTTACCATTATACTCAGAATGAAATTGGAGTTTCTTACCATCCTCCCCTGGCCCGACATGATCTGCCCCTGCCCGTTTCTCCAGCCACATCACCTGTTTTCCATCCTCTCACTCCCTTTGCTCCAAACGCTGTGATCTTCTGGCTATCTCCGGAACATGTCAAGCGTATTCCCGCCTTAGGTCCTACAGGGTTGGCTGGCTCCATTTTTACATTCAAGTCACCCCCTCCCACAGGAGGGCATCTACAAGGACACTGTGAAACGTCTCCTCCCACCCCCTAGTAACTGGCATGCTCTTTCCGTGCAGACTCATCTCGAAAGTTCTATTATTTGTTGGCTGGTTTGACGATGTACTTGAACGTTAAGCTCCAGGAGAGCAAGTACTGACTTTTTCACTTTTGGGTCCCCGATGCCTGGTGCACAGCACGTGCTGAATAAATACCTGTGAATAAATGAGTCATCCACGATCCTGCACTTTGGTATTACAGCATTATCAGTAAGAACGGATAAATATGAAAATAATAGCTAATAATAGTAAACACATGTTAGGCTACTATATCCTGGGTGCTGTTTTAAGTGTCCTATGTGTATTAATACATTGAGTCTCCAGAAAAGTCTATCATTGTCCCAATTTTGCACATGAAAACCTAAGGCTCTGAGGGTTTACAGTGTTTAGCATACAGTATAATGTACCTACCAGGTAAGGTTAAGATACATAAACTGATAGCATCTGGTGTTCTAACTGATCACGTGACTTAAGACGCAGTTCTTAAAATTCACTGCTTCCACATCTTTGATGCTACCACCTTGGAGGAAACTCTCACTCTATCTTCGGGATCTAGTGCCTATCTCGCCACCACTGTGAAGGGGTCCCCTGCAGCACCAGATGGGCCATTGTGTCCGCTCCCAACAGAGCCCTCCACACACATACCTGTGTTAGAGCTCAAGAACATTTACACTGACCCTGCGTGTTTACCTGGCTGTCCCTCTGCTCAGACAGAATTCTCAGAGGGCAGGGATGCTATCTTTTGGCCCTGCTATCATTCACGTCTGTGACAGCACCCAACACAGAGCAGATTCTCAGACAGTGTTTACTGAATCAATGCCACCAGTGTTCATCAACTGAAAAATTGTTTCAGTGCTTGTTCCTTCAAACGGACTCTCCAAGTGTTCGCTAGTTAAATATGTTTTTTAAACAATCTCCAAATGATTGAGTTTTGATAAAGTGGTGACTGTTTGGCTTTTTGTTAGGGAAAAATCAGGTTAATTCAGTCACATATTTCATATTTTAGTCACGTCAGAGACAGGCAGCTTGCAAAACAGATACACACCTTAGGAATGTACATGAATTTGACTTTTCCTTAGCCGTGCTATTCAAAGCATAACCATGGGTTTGAGAGTCCCTTTATATATAAGTAGTAGCTCATTTGGGTACTTTTCAGCTCACTCCTGTAATACACAATTAGCTCGGTCTACATAAGAAACCTTCTAGCAGTTTCACATTGGGATTTGGTTAAGCAGATAATCTAAAACAGTGGATGTTTTCCTAAGGCTTATCTGAACCATCCAAAGCTCTGGAGTTGACTACGCTGGGCTAGAAATCTTAGAAGGAGAGGTGTTCTCATAATATTTTTCAACACAATTTGTTTCTGGCTTCGGCCAAAAACAATGTAAGAGAGATCTGTCGACACATTAAGGTCCAAAGTTAGATTTAAAAAGAGAGAGAGAGAGAGAAAGACTTGGAGGCAAGGGGGAAAAAAAAAAGCCTTTGAAATTAAAAAGAGTTCCATCCTGGCTTGCAGTTCAAACAGCAACAATAAAACCACAAGTGGTAAACGCACTGGACGTTCATTCTTTATTTTAACAGATGACGGTGTGGCTTTCTTTCAGCTAGGACCGGGGTCCGTTCAGTCTTCCCCTGCCTCTGGCGAAGTCATCTCAACTGAAGGACTGGGAGACGATGGAAAGGTACCCAGTGCAAGGAGGGCAGCTTATAATAAGAAAGTCAATAACAGGAAATAGGAGGTGTTCACACAAGCATTAAAAGGTGCCTTAAGTGTGAATATGGCGGGGGGGAGGAGTGAAAACAAAGCAATGGCTGAGGCCAAAAAGCAGACTCTTTGGCCCTGTGGAGGAAAACTCTGCCCGCATCTTTGAAATAGGCTCATTTTTCAATGTCAGGCCATGTAATGGAACCCATGTTCTAGGAGCAACCGAGGAAACATTAGGTACCAGCTGGGCTTCAACGTAGACTCCAGTTTGCACACCTACAGATAATTTCACATTTCCAAAAGCATTGCCGGTTCTTTTATTAATATAGGAGCTATTCTGCTTTCGGCATTCGGTGCAGCGAAACACAATTTAATTACCTAAATTTGATGTATTTGATACTTGTTTGGAGTGGACTAGATTTCCAGGAAGCTCGCGAGACCCAGCTCTGGCTGCATCATGTAGGTACGCGGTTCTGTGCAAAGTGGAACATAAATAAAACCACAGTGCACAGAACCTGTATGAGAAGAGGAAAACAACAAACCCATCTAGAGTCAGCCACTGAAAAGAGGCTTAACCTTAATGAGGCTACCGTGTTATCCCACAGATGCTGTAGTGTAAAAATAACCAAATGGAGCAAATCTTTGGCATTTCCCTTTATTTTCCGAACCAAATTGGTGTCGCCCGCCACAATGATCCACCTCATTCGTTGGGCTAGTCCTGTGTTTCGGGCAGTTCCCTACATTAAAGCCTGTCTTCAAAGAACGAATTTCTATCACCCCAGAAAACATTCAAAAGACTCTAGGAATGATTTTTTAAATAGAGCTCAGAATCACCTGACTGGAGCAAATGCATAATATCTCAAGGCGGAGAGGGAGAGAGGGCGAAGTCACTTCAGAATGTTTCCAGGGGCGGTGTCTGTACTTGAATTTTTCGTAATCCCCCATAGTCACACCGTAACTGTAAGGCTGGGCTTGCCCTGAGCTCTCAATAAACCCTTCCTTTTCCACAGTTTCTAAAATATTCCAAAGGAAACCAAATACAGTTACAAAGGTGCATGTGGACACCCAAGTGGCCCATTCGTGATATGTGATGCTCATTACCAGTAGTGGAACTGGTGGGGAATTTGACACCCATTTAGAAATGTTCAGAATTATCTTAGGAGGAGCGAGAACCTTACTTGGGCTGAAGCTGTCTGAAACGAATAGGCAAAGAGAGGCTCAAAGGCTATTTGTGCATCTCAACACATTCCAGCCCTGGCCCGGTTGGGTGCAGATGTCTCACTCTCTTCTCACTGAGGGGGACCAGGGGAGTTAGCGGAAAACAGTGCAGTAATGTTCTACCACCCGCCTGCCCTTCTTCACCAGGAGCAGCAGAGAAGGTTAAAAAACCTGTTTATGGTTGAAAGATTTCTTTCTAGTCACACCACACTGCACATAAAGCTGCGACTCCCACAGAAAGCTTGCTGCTGTTTTCCTCCCTGTGTTCTTTTGAACCCTAAGAGAGTCGGCAACAAGGGTGAAGGACACAGAACTATTACCTCGAAGACAGCAAGGAGCTCCAGGGGGACGATGATGCATGGAGCTCCTTTCAGAATGCAGACAATAATAACTGGGGTCTGGGGTCGCCTGAGAGCCCAGACCGCCACCCATCACGCAAAAGCCATGGCAACGGACACGTTTCTGTAGGGAATTTAATCTGGGCCACACAGAGCAACAGGTCAAGTCCGGTTATGCCGGCAGCCTGTCCGTCCACAGCCACGTGGGATGTGAGGCATCCGCTGCTCCCTCATTCCAACAGCAGTTTGGGGATTCCCAGAATAAAGAACTGTGTCATTACAATCCTGTGGTGTAGACAGAGGTGTGGGATGCCACGACTAACCCAGAGCCATCTATGGGCCTTCTCTCCTCTGCGTCGGAAGCACCTCTGGGAAGCCCCTGTCTGATGGGCACAACGGACAGCAGCTGTTCCCTTCTCTGACTTTCTGGATCCCTGATGCTCCCCTGACAAACACTGGTAAACAAAATCAAGCAAGGACCCGGCACGCAGGAGCTGTGAGAGGGAGAATGAAAGAACATGAGGTGAAGACAAGATGTTAAACAAATAATATCCTGATAACTACTTTCATGACAATTGCAATAAGGGCTATGAACAAGTTTGTGAGGCCGGCAAAGCAGAGCTCCCATACTCTCCATCACTAACTCAGCACCTATCATTCGGCACATAATTGATTTCCAGAGGTCATATATTTCTGCGCCTTTGAGAGCTCTCCCTAATCTTTCTGGGTAGACTGTAAGCTCATGATAGGCAGGGACTTGGCCCACGAGACTACTTATCTAGCAGACAGCCTTGTCGTAGCCATTCAAAAACACATGATGGTTTATTCTGAATGCCCTGAATCATGTTCATGAACACACTTCTGCAAGAAAGAAGAGGGGGAGATCATTTATAGCCAAGGTCACCGTAGCTGCTGCGTACCTTGAGTGACGCTGCTGAGGAAGGACAAGTGTTTTAGAGGCACAAATCCCTACACCCCTCTAGGCCACAGCTGGAAAGTGTGGCAAAAGAAAATGGAAAGAATTAATTTCCAAATTCTCCAAGTCCTCCACCTCCTATACTTCTAAACGAGGGGACCTGCCGCTGAGAGCCCATAGTTCAGCAGATATCATTCGGGAGCCTTCAGGGATGCCAGGGTAACAGTGGAACCAAGCAGAAGTGGAAAGTTGCTTTTTTTTCCCACGAAATGAGGTGAGAAGAATGAGGCTGGGGTAAAGGAATGGTGGGGATGTAGAGAAAGGAGACACGGCACACCCAACTCTTTGTGCTAAACGTCTCATACAAGTGATACTTTAAAAGAAAAGCGAGGAAAACAGGATGTGCCTAACATCCAGGGAGTTTTCAGAGGACAGAAACACCCAGCTGGCAAGATGGGCTTTTACACTCACTGCTTCAATGGAAGCAGGAACTGAATCAGAGGTAAATCCCTCCTCCCACCCTCCATCCAGCCACATCACTACTTCTACTGGGTCTTCCCATCTTTGTCTGCAGCCTCTGCCCATCCTGTTCTCTCAACCCAAACTGACTGCTGTGAGGACCATTCAATCAGGATCCTACTTCCTGCTGATTTATCTGAGGAACTGTTTATTGTAAAGGTGGCAGTGACTAATGTGCCCCTGAGATAACCTATTCTCATTCTAATAAGAGCAGGAAAGATCCTACCGCCCAGGAATAACCATAATGTGAAAGTCCTTGGAAAGGTGAAATTTGACCATGAAGGGCTCCCCACACTTTTCACACCCCATCACACAGCCAACACCTGCTTCAACTATAACGCACAGCTCTGACTACCTCATTCACCAAAACTCTGCACTGACTTTCTCAGCTTCTTGCCAAGCATGTTGGCAAAGCCCCAAATAGTGCCCTAAATCCCCGAGCCACCTTTCAGCTGCTAGAAATAATGCTTCTCTTCTCCTACAGTATAAAGAAGATTCTGTCCAGGAATCACTGTCGGTGAGTATTCAAACTTCATGCAGATCAGTCACGTTTATTCTGCACTTTGCTCTCTGATCAAAAAACCTGACAACAACCACAAGAATTTTCCATAATTCTGGCTACAAAGCTCTCCAGAAATACAGTATCTATTAAGTTGGCTTTTGGAGTGTAATATCAGAAAGAGCAAGTCTTTTTAAAACCACAGAGAGAATAAAGTTGCAGAGTTTGGGATTGTTGGGGCAGAGCTCCAGACTCCCCACCAGGTTCAGCCCTGTAGTAACATTTGTTCCCCTTTCCAACTTGGCTCGTAACTACTAAGACCTTTTCTGCACACAGAATGTTTATCGTTTTTCTCCCCCACTGTTATTCATGATTGAACCAGCTCTACAAGGCAGGTGTGGGAAATGAAATATTACTGAAATATAAGGTGATGATAACCATTAGATTCCAAGCTAAATTTTCTAGCCAGGACTTAAATCATTTAAACTTCATATAATTTCAGAGACTACCTTTTTTTCTTAAGATAAAAAGAAAAACACCCGGTGTGTTATTTGGTGGACTCAGACAGAAGGAACCAGAGGAAATTACCTTTGGTGGGAAGGATAAGTAGTTATATATTTTATCTGTCAAATCCAACTATTCCTTGTAAATCCTGAATGGCCACTGCTTTTTTCTCCCCCTCCTCTTCTGGTATTGTCTCTTTTGTGTATGTCCAGATGAGAAATTAGAATATATTTCGGTTCTAGCCTAACTTCCCCAGATATCAAGGAGGTGGTAGTGTCTCCTTAACATAACACCATTGCTTATTAATTAAAATTGCAACAAACGTTTAAGAGTTCCCTTGATGACTGTGCAAAATAAAGGTGGATCTTGGGCCATCAATGCCCTCTCGAGTGAGGTAAAAACGAACTTCAACACCAAGAAGGAAAATTGAGACAAAGAAAGGCAAAGATCTCAAGGCAAAAATGTGATCCATTTGCTTATTTCATCTAGAAAGCAAATAAATGCCAGTTAGGAGAAGATGATTGATTCTGTACACCAAGAACTTGACCATGACAGTCCTGGTACATTTGTGATGACAGCTGTAAGTCCTCATTAATGTGTACCCTCTGTTTCTGAAACCACAGATTATTAGAAAGATAAGGGAGATTCTCAGTGATTCGTAAACTGTGTTCTAGCAAAACTAGGATTCAGAGGAGAATGTGCTGGACCACTTCGAGGCTCAGGGGATAGTCCAAGAAGGCAGGTCACCCCTCTTCCACATCATCTCTCCTCTGACCTGCTGTATGGGTCATGCAGTGGCCCCTTGAACAATGCCCGGCACTTAGTCGGTACTTAATAAATATTTGTTGACCAACAGAATAAACAAATATTTGTGAAACGGAGATCCCACTTAGGACTGAAGACTCATAGGACCACGGCTAAAAAAAGAAAGTGAGAAAGAGGAGAAAAAGAAAACATGTGAAACACTATGCTGAAGTTCAGGGCCCCGAGGGGTGAATATCTTGCCCGCGGTGTATAAGTCACTGCCCACACGCAGTCCCAGCCTCCAGACCTTCAGCTCCTGATGGCACACTGGGCTGCCCGCCTCTTCACAGACTTAGAGCCCATGTCATGAGCATGCTTCGTCACCTTTGTCCTGCTAAAGAAGCTCCAGACAGGCCTCTATCTAAATCTTCCAAACCTTGACTCAAGTAGTTAGTAATAGAATTACAGTCAGTAATGCATGAAGTTAGTAGGCAAAGAAATTATCGAAATATACTGGTTGATGACCATAATCCATAAATCTCTCAGCTTAAGTGAAACAGGAGGCTCTACAAAACCAAAATCGTGGTTCAGCCGCCTTTCTCTCACTTCAGCTTCTTTTATCTCCTCATTCTCTAGTTGTGGGAGCAACGGGCTAACCCTCTTGGAACAGAGCTTATTCGGGAGATTTCCATTCTGACTCAGAGAGGAAATACCAGGAGGATCATGAGGGAGTTGGCTCTTGAGAGACTTCTACCCAGGTTACATACCGCAGGGAAGGAAATGTGTTGGATAATATTCAGAAGACAAATAATACTAAATTATGGGGGTTTACCAACGTAGATCCCATTCAAAATAATCTGTTATTAACATTTGACTTTTAGTTAAAAAACTCTTTGCTGTAAATTCTGTAATCTTCATCCTTCTGTACCATTTTCCTTCAAATATATCCTTGTCTTGATTAGGAATTAGTTCATATTAAATGATCTGACAGTGATTACCATTATACCAATGCAACATTAGGCATTAATTTAACTAAGTTGCTAAGGGCCCTAATCAGTAATTCATAAACATGCTTTTTTGTTACATCTCAAGCTATCACAATACCAGCATGATTATTAGCAAACAATTAACGTGGATGACTCTTGGAGAATCTTAAGTAAAAAAAAGAAAAAGTTGTCACGACTTTCTTAAAACCGGATATGAAGCATGGTTTTTGGATTCCAGAAGCTTTAAACGCACTCATATTTCCTCACAACCGAATGTAATTTTTAAAAAAGTTTCATCATGCAAGAAATACTAGTGATGAACAGTAGTTCCTAAATTTCTAAATATTATAAATAAAATAAATTGGCCTACTTTGCCACTTAAATCACATAAAATAACAGTAAATACAAAAGGAAGTAAGCTTTTGGTATTTTAGAGCGTGGGAACACAAGTTACGACCTAGGTAACCTGTAGGTAGGGTTGTCACCAAATTACTCTTGTTTGTGGATTGTGTATCTTGGCTAGACAACTTCTGAGAAGAGGAAACTCCACTTTACCTCTGGATCCAATTTTCCAGCATAATGTGTTAGTACAAACTACACCAATGTTGACCTCACCCAGTGCCAAGAAGTTCAAATTATGCTATTAAGGTTACAACAGAAACATTTGAAATTGCTTGGGAGAGGATTAACTAGTTTCTCTCTCTCTTTTCTTTTTCCTCAACAGAAATGAGAACGACCTTCTGCTATTTTCTGAGTTTTTATTAGGTATCAATGAAAATGCAACAACATAAGATAGAACTTCACACATAACCGTTGCTGTTAGCTAACATAACACGACCAACCCAGGAGCTAGGCAACAGCTCCTATGCCAAGTCCTCAATCAATCCTGACGCAAAGCGGACTGTGTGAAAATCAGAACACTTACTTCAATGAAAACTCATAGACTTTACCTCTCCAGTCCCCACCCCCCACCCACCTGGCTTGGTTTTCACAAGATTATGTGTATTAAAGGAATTCTAAACCCATCTGCAATCAGAAGTGTCTAATATTGGCTAATCATTCATCAAACAGGCCTCCCGCCCAGTGTCATGGATATAATAGTGCACGAGGCAGAGTCCCACCCTCAGGTAGTCTTACCATGTGGGGACAGTGTGAGCCACAGAGGGGAGCATGTAAACTTAAGAGTAAATGAGCAACTCCAAGAAAATAAACATTTCACCCAACTTCAGTTCTAAGAAAAGGGACGGGTAAGTGGGAGCAAGGAGTGGGGCACTCCATGGGAAAGAGACAGGGTAAGAGAAAGCCTCAGGTTAAAATGGAGCACAGGATTAAAAGTAATTTGATATGGCTCTAGATAGAAGTGTGTGTGTGTGTGTGTGTGTGTGTGTGTGTGTGTGTGTGTATGTGTGTTGGGGAGGGCATGATGGAATCACTAGAGTGGAAACGAGGGAGCCACACCACTAAGAGCCTTGGATGAACTTTGTTTTCAAGACAATGAGTTCATTGAAAGAATTTAGGTAGGAAAGAAAGATAGGCACGTCTGCATTTGGAAAGATAATTCTAGAGGCAGGTAATGGGTGATTTGTCTTGCCTGAGAGGCCAATTAGGAAACTGCTAGGAGAGAGAATAGTTCAACTAAAGGAAGGTAGTGACAGAGGAGGAAGTGAAGAATGGGCCAATTGAAGGTCAAGATGCATGTCCTTGACAGAGTTTCAGGTTGTCTGCACATCAGGCTAATAGAGAAGGACAATTCAAGGATAGAACTTCATTGTACTTCCTGGGCTTCCATGAATGTCGGAGAAAGAGCAAATCTGTGTGGCAGGAAGTTGATCAGGTCATCAAAAAATCAGTAGAAGGTGAGACTTATTAGAAGGTCAAGGACACCTTTAGAAAATATTGACAGAATTTAGAGAAATCACCAACTCCTTATTACTATTAGAAAATGAATTATAATAATATAGTTATAATTATAATAGTTATAACTGGGGCGCCTGGGTGGTTCAGTCGGTTAAGCAGCTGACCTCGGCTCAGGTCATGATCTCACAGTTTGTGAGTTCTAGCCCCACGTCAGGCTCTGTGATGACAGCTCGGAGCCTGGAGCTTGCTTCAGATTCTGTGTCTCATTCTCCCTCTGCCCCTCCCCTGCTTGTGCTCTGTCTGTCTCTCAAAAAATAAATAAATGTAAAAAAAAAATTAATAGTTATAACCAATATCATAAAAACAACATTTTTTGATAATGTTATTTCCCTCCCCCTCACTTTTTCCTTATTTTTAGTAGTCTCAATACTAATCACTGGCCATATTGATCTTTCCACCACTCCATCGGACCTTTGGAGCCTCAAATCTCCAATATAATTACCTTCTCAGATATGAAAAAAAAAATCATACATTTTGCCATCTAAAGTACTCTGAAAGGATTAAATTTATGCAAGTATGAATAATCAGATCAACAAATATCTTATATCTTTATATCCTGTGGTACACTCTTATCTTGGTAGTTAACACTGGACTCCTGGCTACAGAGGGTCTATTAAACGAGGTTTGAGAAAGAAACCAGGTCCTGTGAATGTCAGTCACTACCAGCATCATGAATAAGCACAGGTTCTGGAGAAAACGAGATGTGAGAAGCGATCCCTGAATACTCAAAGTCCACCACCTTTCTCTGCATCAGCAATATACTAACGTATCAAAAAATAAACAATGCAAGTTAGATGCTTTTTTGAGTACCTACAAGTTACACAGTGGTACATAACACGTCAAAGAATTAGAGCTTTTTCTTTCACCGGGGAGTCTTTTCTACCTGCCACCTACAGCAAGGAATTTTAAAATATACATAAAGAAGGCAATCCGCTTAAGTGGTATACATATACAGAATGTTCGGTATGTAACAAAGATGCCTCCGGGGAGTAAGATAAGGAAGACGTGTGACCCCCATACCCATGAGAAATTCAGTTCAGTGGATAATAACAGACGCCCAACGACAGTTTGTGGGCTCGTGTGAAAGTAGTCCAGAGGTAGGCACGCCAGATCCGGCACAGTGCTCAGCAAAATCATCCATGGCCCTGGTTCCTTCCATACCCCCTTTTCCATCCCCAAAGTCCCAGGTTATCTGTGGGAGCCAAAGCCATAACGTGGGAGTTCCAAGCAGGAATAAGGAAAAGCACAAGTGAGGGGTGCCTGGGTGGCTCGGTCAGTTAAGTGTCCAATTCTTGATCTCAGTTCAACTCATGATCTCACTGTGAGTTTGAGCCCACATCGGGCTCGGCGCTGAGGGGGTGGAGCCTGCTTGGGATTCTCTCTCTCCTTCTCTCTGCCCCTCCCCTGCCTGTGCTCTCTCGTTCAGGGTAAATAAATAAATATTTTTAAAACTTTCACAAAAAGAAAAAGCACAAGTGAGAAATACAGCACTCCATGCCACTGAGTCCTTTTCTTGCAAGTGGTTATGGACTGTAAGGGAGACCCATGCAACTACTCCTGCTGACATCTCAACCAGCCACTCCTACCGGCAATACCCATGGAGGCTCACAGGTGGGGAAGAACAGTTTTTAAATGCTAAACAAAAAGGAGTGTCCGTGCAGAGTTCCAAAATTCACAAAAAAAATCATCTTTCAGAGTGGAGGCATATAAGACACACTCTCAGATGACGGAAGCTCAGACACCAGCTCCAGCAGAACTGCTCTAGGAGACATCCTTCAGACGGAAGGGAAATGATACCCGTGGGAACCGGGAACTTCAGAAATGAAAAGCAAAAGCCACGGAGATGGTAAATATCTCCCTCAATGTCATAGACTCTTTTTAAGTTCTTTAAAATATGGATGATGGTTGAAAGCAAAAATCACGTGTGCTTTCTGCATGTGTGGATGTAACACACTGCACACAGCAACGTGAAGGGGTGTGGACAGAGAAGCCCACAGGGTAAGATTTCTACTGCTAAAATTCTAAGTGGACGATGCAAAGTAGAGTGTGCATAATCCCTACAACAACCTCTGAAAACTATGCAGGTTACAAAACTCAGTAGATAAAGTCAAATACTAACCAGTATTCGGACGCATTGATGTTCTGTATTGTCTTCTGAATTATTTGGTGAAATTCTTTCTTCCCTAGTGACCGGTCAAGCTTGGGTCTTAAAGTGAAGGAAGAAAGCCTAAACTCTACTTAAACATGCTTAAGGTGACTTACGCACACGGCAAAAAAGTCAGCAAGAGGTGCAAAGGGTCATTCCTTGTAGCTAAGGTTTATAAGCTCAGGTACAGAGAATGGGACCTAGGTTTCTGCCTATTTTCAGATATGCCTACAGAAACTAGGACTCATACGTTGGTTGGTTTGATGTCTCATGGCCTAGCTCTAAAACTCTATGTATTTTTGAGACTCTTACATACTAAGCCTATTACTGACAGAATAATCTTAAAGCTCCAGAGAATCATCCAACTAACTTTTCCACCCTCTGCAATGCCTTCACCAAGCCCTACCCGCTTCCAATGGCTGGAACCATCACCTTCAACCTTTAAATCCCGAGCGACTAAAATTTCAAATCCTCAGTGACCCTTTCCTGCCTTTACCCCAATATCATGGCCCCGTGTTGGTGGCATTCATTCTTATTGCTAATTCTAAGTATTGTGTTTACCTTTCTTTTTTTTTTAATTTTAAACTGATTCCAGTACCAGAATACCAGACCCATAACAACAGAAACCCAGTCTGTCTGGTCCCCCCTTATATCCCTGACACCTAGCGCGCAGTGTAGCATTTAGCAACATACACGTTTGTTGAAAAACATTAATCTCATTGGATTTTGACATTAAAACAAACATTTGGTATTCCTTCACATGGAGTCATGATCATTCTATGCTTCCAACTTCTTATAAATTAATTTGATATCCTCATTATTAAGTCAGTTCCATCTTCAACAAAACCACAAACTTGTAATTCCTATGGTTTTTATTCCTTTTTTTTTTTTTTTAACTCCAGGATCCACTATGTTGTGAACCGTGTTTTGTCTCTGCCTGTAAGTTTGACACAGCATCTGACAGGTAATAGGTATGCTGTACGTATTTACTAAAAAGAAGAAAAGAAAGCTAGGAAGATTGTTAGTTATACTCCATTGAATAGGACAGATCATTAAAGAAACAGTATTTTTAATTTCAATGGTTTATTGATTACTAAAAAGTTTTCATTAAAAATAACATTTAATAATGACCAACTAAGCTTTCACTGTGGTGGTTTTTTTAACTACCAACACATATTTGGAGGTAAAAAAAAAAAAAAAAGTAAAAAAAAGTGTGCACTCAGGGGTTATTAAAAAAAATACTGACATGTCCTACAATCAAATAAAAGGATACATCTTAGAAAATCATGTTCTGCTTTCCCTTATTTTATTCTGAAATAAGTATCTAAATACCTTCCACATATTTCCATGGTGATTTTTAACTGTTTTTACAGTGTTTATCCTCAATCCTTTATCACTTTTTGTGACTAAGCTATTTAAAATCACTTTAGATGTGGCAAGTTAATCTGGCTATCAGACGAAAGCCCACCCTGTCTCGTGTATCTTGAAAGTGAGATGTCAAGTAAGAATATCAGTCCTAAGTATTGTCAAGCCTAGAAAATTGGTGCCTCACTGTCTGTACCTTATGTCAACTCAGGCTGAACATAATGACCTTGATACATGGAGTGAGACGGAGATCCAGGGAAGAAGAAGGAGTTCCTGAGAAACAGAGCCATGTCCTCAATCAAAGCCCTTACAATACCGAAATACAGTAAGAGTCATGAAACCACACAGATATGTCCCTGGCATACCACATGACAGTAAGCCACTTTTGTGATGTTTTAAATTAGGGACTTCAAAGAAATCTACATCTACAATCACAGCCATTTTACCAAGCGTCACACTTTTAAATTGAAAGTTGCTAAGACTCCTTGTATTTTAGTGAAACCATGTGGGTTAAGACCTTCATAAATTGTAAACGAAAGTATATTTTATAGTTATTTTTAATACTCTCCTTTGAGTTTTAAAGATAAATTTGTATGTACATCTTTATATCTCTGCAGCAGAAATACAGTTTATAGTATACTATAATCCCAAGTGGCATTCTACAAGGTAATTAGTTGAAGACATGATCTATTTTAACCGTAATGAATAACAGTTCATTACACTTTTTCCTTTGGAAAAAATACGTAAATCAACTATGATATTAATGATTGGCTACTTTTACCTGAGAATATATTTCAGTGGCAACTATATTCATATCAATCTAGCTTATTTTAGCTTAAGTTAAAACTAATTAAATTAATTTAGTTGGTGCGAATTAGGCTACAATCAGTTTGTGCTGGTGAAGTGCTGTCTCATGGGTGAAGACTTTCTCTTCCTAAATAATGGTTTGGGTTCAATGTCAACACACAGGAGTGAGTCACAGCATGCTAGCCCACGAGAGATATGTCACATAATGTTAGACCATCATTTTACAGACAGCAAACACAAACCTGGAAATTAAACCCTTTCCCCAAAGCCACATCCAGTGAAAATAAACTGCCAGAGCTCCATAGAGGGAAACCCGGAGATCGAGATCTTTCTGAGGGCCATCGGAGATTTCACCTAACGCCTCCTGCTAGGGCAGAGCATGCCAACTTTGGCTGAGAGTGACGACCGCATGGGGATTCTGGTCATCATGCCGATTCGAATTCAGTAGGTCCTAGAGGGGGCCAGTTCTTAAATGATGGAGGTGCCCCTGATCTGTGGAACACACTTTTTAAGGGCCAGGCCCAGGGTCAAAGACAAGGAAATTCTCTATCCTCTTTCCCGAATTTTCTGGATTCCCCCAGCTCCCGTACTTCTGAGCAGCAGGTCAGTAAAGGCACAACTTCTACAGCCTGAACACAGAAAACCTTTGAAAAGGAGGAATTGGATTGACTTTAAAGGGGTCGCCAAAAGAAGACTGGACATTTCCAATATTTGTCTTCTCTAGGAAGAGAATGTTTCTATTCTTTGATCTGCCAAGATTAAAAATTTACTCAGGCATGGAAGATGCTATGAGGATACATAGCTACAACTGAACAAATCCTTTCCCGTAGCTGTTTCCAAGTAGGAATGAACACCAGAAATATTTAATTCACACAATTCCATTGGATGGCCTTTTCAGAGTCTTGCTACTGTAAATACAAAAGTAATACCCATTAGGCTAATTCTTTAAAATGTGTCCCGAAAATCCATTGTTAAACCCTCTTCAAGCCTGTACATGCAGGTGTTGTGTTCCTAGAATCAAAGTGCTTATATAGTGAAGCTACTAAGGTAAATAATTTTAGATTAATGAAATGTGTGTATTTTCTCAAACAAGATACAAATCTGACGTTATAATGGCAGTAATATGGAAATACTTTAAGTAGTTATAGCAAAAATACCTTGTAACCCATGTAAAAGAAATTTTAACTGTACACATAATTTCACGAAAATTTGCTGCCCCTTTACCTTATCAAGTCTACATGTTCAACAGCGGGAAAGTCACATAAATGTCTCTGAATGTTGGCCTTTTCAATTTACATGAACAGTATTCAAAATGCAGAAGAATGGCAGGAAGTCCTCACAGATTCAGCATTTGGTGTCTATGAAAGCAGACACGTTTGGCAATCACTCCTATGAGCCTTAATGTCTGAGCAACCATGAGAAGGTGTTCCTTTTTCACTTAAGTCATTAAGAATCTATTACACTAGGGCATTTTAGAAATGGGAAATTAGGAATCATTTTCTTTGCAAGCGGCAATAAAAGGAAAATAGTTGATTGCTGTTGATTAAAGAATCCATAATAAAAAAAATGTTTTCCCCTTCTTTCAAAAAGTGGTATCTATCTCAAAGAGATACTGCAGGCAGCACGGGTAAAGAAGGTCACTTGCTAGGCTTTTTTTTAACGTTTATTTATTTTTGAGAGAGAGAGAGAGAGAGAGAGAGAGAGAGAGAGAGAGAGAGACAGCACAAGAGGAGAAGGGGCAGAGAGAGAGAAGGAGACACAGAATCCAAAGCAGGCTCCAGGCTCTGGGCTGTCAGCACAGAGCCCGATGCAGGGCTCGAACTCACAAACAGTGAGATCATGACCTGAGTCAAAGTCGGACAGTTAACCGACTGAGCCACCCAGGCGCCCCTATTCTTTTTTTCATTTTTTTTAAATATTTATTTTTGAGAGAGACAGAGGGCACAAGTGGGGAAGGGGAAGAGAGAGAGAGGGAGACACAGAGTCCAAAGCATCGCTTGCTAGACTTTTACTTGAGACATGAATCTGATACAGTTACAGCCACCAGCTTTAAAAGTCACACACAACTGGGGCGCCTGGGTGGCTCAGTCGGTTAAGTGTCTGACTTTGGCTCAGGTCATGATCTCTCAATTCGTGAGTTCAAGCCCCACATCAGGCTCTGCAGAGCCTGGAGCCTGCTTTGGATTCTGTGTCTCCCTCTCTCTTTCTACCCCTCCCCACACTGTGTTCTATCTCTCTATTTCTCTCAAAAATAAACAAACATTTAAAAAAAATTTTTTTAAGTCACATGCAATCCCCTAAACATACACTGATTGCATTAACTTCAACCTAACATCAAACTTGGTAAGTACAAATTGAAAAGAAAGGTATACACTTCTACCAAAAAAATAGCATACAAAAGCTAGACAAAATATCTATCAGAAAGTCTCTATTTTCTGATACCAGAAAGGCCCAAAAAACTTTGAAGGAGACTAAAAACACCACAGTGCCCGCTTTAAGATATTCTGTTGAGGTAGAACAATTTATGGAGGGACGCCTGGGTGGCTCCGTGAGTTAGGTGGCCAACTCTTGGTTTTGGCTCAGGTCACAAGCTCGTGGTTCCTGAGTTCGAGCCCCACACTGAGCTCCACGCTGACAGTGTGGAGCCTGCTTGGGATTCTCTCTCTCTCCCTGTCTCTTTGCCCCTCCTCCTTTCATTCTCTCTCTCTCTCTCTCTCTCTCTCTCTCTCTCTCTCAAGAAATAAACTTATGGGGGGGTAGGGGAGAGGGGAAAGTAGGTGATGGGCATTGGGGAGGACAGCTGTAGGGATGAGCACTGGGTGTTGTATGGAAACCAACTTGACAATAAGTTGTATTTAATATAAAAAGAGGGATGGGGCGCCTGGGTGGCGCAGTTGGTTGAGCGTCCGACTTCAGCCAGGTCACGATCTCGCGGTCCGTGAGTTCGAGCCCTGCGTCGGGCTCTGGGCTGATGGCTCGGAGCCTGGAGCCTGTTTCCGATTCTGTGTCTCCCTCTCTCTCTGCCCCTCCCCCGTTCATGCTCTGTCTCTCTCTGTCCCAAAAATAAATAAACGTTGAAACAAAAATTTAAAAAAAAAAAAAAGAGGGAAAAAATAAACTTAAAAAAAAATTTATGGAGAGAAAATATAAAATAAATATATTGTCTCAATTATCAATGACCGCATAACAAACTACCGCAAATTAAGTGGCCTATAGCAACAGCTGTTTTATCCAATCCTCAGAATTATGTGAGTCGGGAATTTGGGTGGACTCAGATGGCAGGGGTTTTTTCCCCCAGGTTTACTGAAATGTAATTGACATACAGCACTGTGTAGATTTCAGGGGTGCAGTATACTTCCTTGGGTGATATAGATCATGAAATAATCACCACGGTAAGTTTACTTAACATTCACCTTCTCATAAAGATACAAAAAAAAAGATTTCTTGTAATGAGATTCAGGATTTGCCGTCTCCTTCTCTTACATACCCTGCAGCACTGTGACCTGTGAGCATCACACTGTGTGTTACACCCCCAGGGCCTACTTACTTTACAGCCCGCAGTCTGCCTTTTGGCCACCTTCCTCCTAGACCCCCTTCCCTAACCCACCGCATCTAGTAACCACAAATCTGATCTTTTTTACATGAATTGGGGGGGGAGGGGGGTTTGTGTGTAGATTTTTCTTCCTTTTGCTTTTTTCTGACATTCCACAAACAGGTGAGGTCATGAGGTGTTTCTCTGTCTGACTTATTTCACTTTGCATAATGTCCTCAAGGTCCACCCAAGTTGTTGCAAATGGCAGGATTTCCTCCTTTTTATGGCTGAACAGTATCCCATTGTGTATGTGTACCACATTTTCTTTCTGCATTCATCCATCCGTGGACACTTAGGCTGTTTCTAGGCCTTGGCTACTGTAAATAACGCTGCCCTGAACGTGCGGGTGTAGACAGCTCTCTGACATAGTGTTTTCCCTGGCTTCAGATCTAACCCCAGAAGCAGAATTACTGGATAATACGGTCGTTCTTTTTTTAACTTTTTTGAGGAACCTCCATACTGCTTTCCATAGCGGCTGAAACAATTTACATTCCCACCAACAGCACGGAGGTTCCTTTTGTCCACAGCCTCGCCAATACTGGTCACCTGTTATCTTCTTGAGACTAGCCATCCTCACAGGTGCAAGGCGGTATGTCATTTTGGTTTTGACCTGCATTTCCCTGGTGACCGATGATGTCCAGCATCTTTTCATGTACCTGCTGACTGTTCATATACCTTCTTCAGCTGACAGGTTCTCTCCTGGTCTCAGCCGAGGAGCTCCTGGAGATCTAGCTGCTCACGGGGTCGGAAACGGCCTGCCCTACGTATGTGGCGGTGGATGGAGTCTGTGAACTGGGCCTGTCACTCCACATGGTGTCTCCTCCCCGAGAAAACCATTCGAGGCTTCTTCGTACGGCTCTTCTCAGGATTTAAAGAAGTCAGAAGCAGCAGTCAGAGTTCTGCACCCTCAGCTTGAAAGTGACATGATACTTCTGCCTCCCTCTTCAGATGAGAGCAAGGCGCAGGGCGAGTGCAGAGCCAAAGGGCAGGAAAACAGGTTCCACCTCTTGACACAAGGAGGGACAATGTCCTATTGCAAAGGGGCTTGCCCCCAGGGATGGGGGCAACGACCACGTTCATCTTTTCAAGCATCTAGTAGTTACATGTTCAAGCAAATATGTCAGAAGAAAGCGTGACACCGGGTCGGACTACAAAGATGGCAAGAAGTCCCTGAAGCAGCCCCAGAAGTAGGCCAAGGAGGTGGACGAGGAAGATGAGGCATTACAGCAGAAACAGAAAGAGGAGGAGAAGAAACTGGAGGAATTCAGAGCGAAGCCTCAGGGGAAGGGCCCCTGGCTCTGGGTGGAATTGAGAAATCTGGCAACTGCTAGCGGGAACGCAAACTGGGGCAGCCACTCTGGAAAACAGTATGGAGATTCCTCAAAACACTAAAAATAGAACTACCCTATGACCCAGCAATTGCACTACTAGGCATTTATGCAAGGCATGTGGGTGTGCTGTTTTGAAGGGACACATGCACCCCCATGTTTATAGCAGCACTATCAACAATAGCCAAAGTATGGAAAGACCCCCAAATGTCCATCGATGGATGAATAAAGAAGATGTGGTATATATATACAATGGAGTATTACTCGGCAATCAAAAAGAATGAAATCTTGCCATTTGCAACTAAGTGGATGGAACTGGAGGGTATTATGCTAAGTGAAATTAGTCAGAGAAAGACAAGTATCATATGACTTCACTCATATGAGGACGTTAAGAGGCAAAACAGATGAACATAAGGGAAGGGAAACAAAAATAATACAAAAACAGGGAGGGGGACAAAACAGAAGAGACTCACAAATATGGAGAACAAACAGAGGGTTACTGGAAGGGGTTGTGGGAGGGGGGACGGGCTAAATGGGTAAGGGGCATTAAGGAATCTACTCCTGAAATCACTGTTGCACCATATGCTAACTTGGATGTAAATTAAAAAATTAAATTAAATTAAGGTGCCTGGGTCTCCCCTGCTCACACTCTGTCTCTCTCTCTCTCAAAAATAAATAAATATTAAAAATTTTTAAAATATAAATTAAATTTAATTTAATTTAATTAAAAAAAGAAATCTGGTAAAAGGTAAGATGTTCCTTGTGCCTGGGGCAATGGTGACCCATAGTTCCTTTTTTTTTAATGATTCTTTTTTTTTTTTTAATGTTTATTTTTGAAAGACAGAGACAGAGCACAAGCAGGGGGAGAGGCAGAGAGAGAGGGAGACACAGAATCTGAAGCAGGCTCCAGGCTTTGAGCCGTCAGCACAGAGCCCAAGGCGGGGCTGGAACCCACAAGCCATGAGATCATTACCTGAGCCAAAGTCTGATGCTTAACCGACTGAGCCACCCAGGCTCCCGGACCCGTATTTCAATTCCTGTTTAAATATCTGGATTCCTGCCACCACACCTGTTGCCACCTAGAGCTAGAATGCAGTGCTGTCTTGGATCCTGTTGTACACTTAAGAATAAATTTTGTAAAAGATAAATACATTTTAAAAGGATAAGAAAAAAAAAGCATGATGCTATGATTTATTATAAGAAATATATATTTGGTCTTACTGATACAGAATTCCTGACACTCTTGGAATGTCTTCGGAGGAGCTTGATAAAGGTGTCTTTTGTTGTGTTAATGAGCTGATGGGGTGGGGGGGGGAGTGCTTTAGGATGGGGGCTGGTTACCAGGGGAACCATCCCAGTGATCAGAGGGCTGGCACTTTCAGCCCTACCCCCGACCTCTGGAAAGGCAGAGGCACTAGAGATCGAGTTTAATCAGCAAGGAACATTTAATTAATCATGCCTAGGTAAGGAAGCCTCCAGAAAAAGGACGAGGCCCCAAGAGCTTGCCATTACTGAACACGTGGAGATTCAGGGAGAGGAGCCCACTCAAAGAGCAGGGAGCTCCTGACCCCTTCCCACTTAATTCGCCCCATGCATCTCTTCTGGGTGTTCCTGAGTTCTATCCCTTTGTCATAAGCCAGTGACCTAGCACATAAGATGTTTTTCAAGTTCTGCGAGCCACTCAAGTTAACTATTCCCCAAGGAATGGGGAACCTCCCAAGTACAACCAGATGGTCAGAAGTACAGGTAACAACCTGGACTTGGGATTGGCATAGGAAGTCAGAGTAGGAGGCAGACAGAGTTGCCGGACAGAGCCCCTAACCTGTGGCATCTGACATTATCTCTGGGTGGAGAGTGTTAAAATTGAGTCAAATGGTAGGACCCCCAGCTAGTGCTGTGGAGAATTCCTTCGTGATGTGGGAAACCACACACACACACACACACACACACACACACACACACACACACACATTCTCACTTACTTACTCATGACCCTTGCTGTAACTGGGTCCAGAACCATAATTTACAAAGTATCAATGTTCACCTGTTATGGTATGTCCATGTGTACATATCTCTTATAAAGGATATTGTGAGGTATATGGATTGTATGATACAGTAGGAGTAAAAAACATACCTGATAGGAGACTAGCAAAGCAATACAGGACCACTCCAAATCTCTAATTCAGACCATAGTTTTTTGTGTGTGTTAGAGAACCCAAGTGAGAATGGAATTCTATTGTACAATGTATTAGAGCATCATGTATTTCATTGTATTAAGGCAATAAATATCCTGCTACAAAATTATATTATTATATAGTAACACATATACACACACACACACACACACACACACACACAGCCTTTGAAAGACTTAAAGAAAAAAGATGCTATTGAATGATTACAGGCTAACCCCTCTTGCCACCATATACCCTCTCCCTTTCCAAACTCAAAGACTATTAATTTTGGGGTGTTTTTTCTCACATATTAAAAGTAGATGTGGAGTGATGGCCAAGTAAGAAGAATAGCAAATCCTTCCTTCAAAAAAGGAACAATACAGCTAGGCAAAACTAACCCAATTAAATATTCATATACTCTGGAAACTGACCAGAGGCATACAATAACCAGAAGCATTTTTGCTTGAAAAATTCCTGAACGTTAGGTCAAAACAGTAAAACTCCATGGCATCAACAACAACAAAACAGAACTTAGACCCATATCTCACGCCATCCACAAAAATTACCTCTAAATAAACTATAGACTGTAATGTAAGGGTCAAAACTATAAAAATTTAGGAATAAAACACAGAACACAATCTCCACAGTCTTTACTAAAGGAAAGACTTTTTCAACATGTACCAAAAGCACGAAACATTTTTTTTAACTTGTTATATTGAACTGTATCAAAACTCTTAAAAGATGCTCAAAATAGAGTCCATATGTATGTCACTATTAAGACAGGAAAGGCTCCCGAGTAGGAAAAATATTTGCCAATTATATATCTGATTAAGAGCTAGTTTGAAAAATACATAAAAATACATCTCAATGATAAGAAGAGAAAAACAAACTATTAAAAATGGGCAAAGGGGGGGCGCCTGGGTGACTCAGTCGGTTAAGCATCCGACTTTGGCCCAGATTATGATCTCATAATCCCTGAGTTTGAGCCCCGTGTTGGGCTCTGTGCTGACAGATTGGAGCCTGGGGCTGCTTCGGATTCCCTGTCTCCCTTTCTCTCTGCCCCTCCCCCACCTGCACTGTCTCTCTCTCTCTCTCTCTCTCTCTCTCTCTCTCAAAATAAAACACTAATAAATTTGTTTTTAAATAGGGGCAAAAGATTTAAATAGGCATTTTAGCAAACAACACATACAAATGGCCAATAAGCACATGAAAAAAACTCAGCAACATTAGTCTTTGGGGAAATACAAATTAACACCATGAGACATCACTACGCACTCCCTAGAATGGCAACAAAGACAGTAACGAGCATTGGCAACGATGTGGAGAATTTGGAACCCTCACACACCGCCAGAGGGAATGTAAAATGCTGCAGCCACCTTGAGAAGTAACTTGGAAGTTGCTCAAAATGGTAACCCTACGTCCCATCACTCAGAAATTCCACTCCTATCTAGGAGAAGTGCTGACATATGTCCATTCCGTGCATGCGAACGCTGACTGGAGCACTGTACCTAATAGTGAAAACACCTGGAAACTTCCCAAATGTACAAGCAACGAGGGAACAGATGAGCAAAAGTGGTCTACGCATGTAATGGAAACCGTGCAATGATGGAAAGGAACACACTAGCGGGACATGGTACAAAACGGAAGAACCCCGAAAACCCTGTGCTAAGTGAGAGAATCCAGACACATCGTATGACTGAAGCCTACATAGGATATGATTCCATTCATATGAAGGGTCTGGAAAAGGCAAATTTATAGAGAGAGAGAGGCAAAGCAGCACCAGCCTGGGGCTGGGTGTGGGCCTGAGGAGTCAGAGGTGAGGTTCCTAACCGGAGACTGGAGACTTGACCTGGTGATGGAAGCGTAACGGTAACCGTCTACGTGGGTTCGTTTACAGTAAATCAACCGCATGTCAATAAAGCTGTTTAAGAACTATTTTCAACGGAGGGTACAGTATTCATCTCGAGCACTTCCTCGGTTTTAGGATCTCTCTCTTCTCAGACACACACACGAGCACGCACGTATGTCTGTGTTCAGCCGTTGAGGGCTTTACCCAGCCTCCCTCTCAGATTTTTTACATCTCTTCTCATTCACATTATTCTCTACAGAGTTCACACGTAGCAAATTCTTTCCTAACTTCTTTCATTATGCCATCGCCTTTGAAGCAAGATCCTTCTGTTTTCGAGCACCTAAGACTTTCTTCGTGATGTTCTTCTCAAAGAAACCTGCTTTAAATAATCCACTTGAGGGGCGCCTGGGTGGCGCAGTCAGTTAAGCGTCCGACTTCAGCCAGGTCACGATCTCGCAGTCCGTGAGTTCGAGCCCCGCGTCAGGCTCTGGGCTGATGGCTCGGAGCCTGGAGCCTGTTTCCGATTCTGTGTCTCCCTCTCTCTCTGCCCCTCCCCCATTCATGCTCTGTCTCTCTCTGCCCCAAAAATAAATAAACATTGAAAAAAAAAAATTTAAAAAAAAATAAAATAAAATAAATAATCCACTTGACATCAAGCTTTTAAGAACAAAGAAGAATGTTCTGTATGACATTAACTTTATAGAACTGAATTCGTTGTTTCATGTTCCACAGCCTCTTCATGGATATATGTGACATGTTTCAATTAAAGTGACAACAATTCCTTGCGTGCACCTTGGCAGTATGCAAGGGAAGTCTAATTTAAAAGCAGAAGCTAAAGTAATAATTAAATACCGTCTGAGGGACGCGTGGCAGCCTGGCCTGCACGGACTCAATCGTTTCGAAACGACTCTTTATTTTTTTAAGTTGATCAAACTTTTTCATTAAAAGAGTGTCATTTGTGATCTTAATACAGTACTCGTCCAGAAATTATGTGCCCCCGGTTCACAAGTGGCAGCAAGTTGGTCCTATTCATACAGTAGAGTCTCATAAAGATAGCGACCCACCTTCTTTTAGCAAATGCAGGCAAATGGGAACTCAAAGTCCTAATTTTTAAAGGAAACATCAGCACTGGAGGAAATTTTAAAGTATCATTTATGTGTTCCTACAGAGAAAAAATACCAAATAGGAACTACGTGTTTAGGCGTGTATCTTCACAAGTTTGTCAGTCGAACAAAGGCAATCACAGTTCTCTGTACTCTATACCTTTCTCAAAAAATTGTAATAGCACTTAAAATATTGGCAAATTAAGCAATGAGAAATTACACAGTTTCCCACTCTGTCTAGTAAGAATCACCTAACTTCCAAACCAAAAACTTCCCAAGACAGTTACTGATTCTGGGTACACTGTTCTTCCCATTTTATCGTAAAAGGCGCCACGAACCGACGCATGGAAAACTAGTTCTCATCACAGAAACTCACGCAGGGTCAAGGAAACCTTTGTAGACACAACCATCTTCCTCTGCGCTTCCGAACAGATGCTTGAACAGGTTTCCACACTTGCCAAAAAGGTCAGATGCGTTTCAGGAAATAAACTGGAAATGTTCCATCGTTGCAGTTTATTGAAGCATAATACACCAAGCTGATGGGATCACGGCATATTTTCCAGTGTGTGTAAAATACACTGTTGTTTCATAATCATCGTTTCCATAGCTAGCAACAGAGCACAAAGTATGAACTATGACCCTAGGTCTTAAGGCAAAAGCAGTTAGTTTACCATTAAGAAGACTGTATTCTCTTTGCAATGAATAAGCAGCTGAGTACTGCTGAAAACTTTTCCAACGATCTCAACTTGGGATGTAACATTTGTACACTCCTGGATTCCGGGCAGCTTGGGTCTGTATTTTCTTGGGTAGGAAGTCATTCTCCTCAAGCTATCGTGTTTCACTGCTGTATGTCCACCATATGCCAGAGGAGCATTTTCAGGTAGTTTTATAATGCATGTAATATAGGTATTCTAATGATATGTCAATTTCCTCATCACTTGCAGATAAATAGGTTACTTAATTTTGAGATCCACAAGTCTAAAAGTCTACATAACCAGAATTTCTACTTCCTTCTCTTTTTGTTTATGTAGAGTATATAAATATTCTCATTACCTTTCCTTCACTTGCTTAAAGATTTTCTCAGTGTTTTATCTTGTTGCCCACTGATATTTTCTATTTCAAATTAAAAGTAGGTAATTGTTCGTCACTGCTAAAAAACAAAATTAATAGCAAAGTCACATGGTACTCCTTTGCAACTTGTTTGTTAATTGCAGAGGTGAGAGGTCATTAGGCTGGAAGAAAATATGAAGTACAAGAATGTCTCCGGTGTGCCTCCCATCACAGCACCCTGAACCTTAACTGCACCCGCCAACGGAGTGAGGAGGACTAAGCAGTATGTCTATAACTTTGTGGGGAAAACATAACCACATTTTTGTACCATTCTGACTCACAAAGGCATTCCCACTTTCCTTTTAGTGTTGTCGGGAGTTTCTATTCCTAAAAATGAAGCTAGTAGGCAGGCGTTACACGGAGAACCATCCCCTGGTCCATGGGGAGCCATGGAATGGTGGGACGTGAAGCGAAGCTGACAGATGATAAGGAAAGTGACACTGATAAGCAGATGAACAGACAGGCAGGGTGTTTTGAGGGTTTGCTAGTGCTTGCGAATAGCAGTCCCACTGTACATATTTAACTTGGGCTGAAAGTAAATGAATCATAAACAGAGGTCGTGAGAAATCAGCTTCTTGGTCTATAGTCATGCTTAAAGAATAATAAATCAGGGGCACCTGGGTGGCGCAGTCGGTTAAGCGTCCGACTTCAGCCAGGTCACGATCTCACGGTACGTGAGTTCGAGCCCCGCGTCAGGCTCTGGGCTGATGGCTCGGAGCCTGGAGCCTGCTTCCGATTCTGTGTCTCCCTCTCTCTCTGCCCCTCCCCCGTTCATGCTCTGTCTCTCTCTGTCCCAAAAATAAATAAACGTTGAAAAAAAAAATTAAAAAAAAAAAGAATAATAAATCAAAAAAACAGTGGCAGTGACGTGGTTTTCGAGTATCATAAGATTCCCTCACAGAAGGGGAAATGAAATTAAAAAAAAAAAAAAAAACAGATCTCAAAGGGACAGCATCCTCAATAAAACTAGTAACAAGCTGCCACCAAAGCCTCCAAAGGTTGAGTGGCTAGGACGGATCCCAGGCCTGTGTGTGACATATGTCCTATCATATGCGATATATTTATGATAAATACATATGATCATATACTGGGATCAGGAGCTACACGGAAGGAGAAAAAAATAAGAGGATTTCTGTTGATCCCATGAACCACATTTCAGAAACTGCTTTAAGATATTCATCTCTAAAAGGAAAACCACAATCTGAATAGAAACATCCGCGAGCATTTGTCTGCCGACAAGTTTGAGGACAAAGGGTGAAGACAGTAGAAATTTGCACGGACTCTCACACTTACAGGCTGCAGCCCCGAAGATTCCAGGCAGTCTGCATTCTTAATAACTAGAAACTCACAAGCAGATCATCCTTTTATTAGTTCAGAGCCCACTCTGAGGAAATATTGCTAAAAACAGAGCCCAGATTGACGAGGCAGGAACACTGGTGATACAGAAGAGAGAGAAGGTCCACACACTCCTGAGGAGAGATCCTGAGGAACCAGATCTCAGAAAGCTTTTTTTTTCTTTTGAATGTTTATCTTTGAAAGAGAGACAGACAGAGAGATAGAGAGACAGAGAGATGAGCACAAGCTGGGGAAGGGCAGAGAGAGTGGGGGGACACAGAATCCGAAGCAGGCTCCAGGCTCTGAGCTGTCAGCACAGAGCCTAACACAGGGCTTGAACTCTCAAACTATGAGATCATGACCTGAGCCAAAGTCCAATGCTTTACCAACTGAGCCACCCAGGGGCCCCTCAGAAAGCTTTTTTTAGAGCTAACTGCAAAGGCAGCTATTACTTTTCATACCTCACAGCACAAACGATGAGGGAACTCCCAGTCATCGAGGGTAAAATGCCCCATGCTCAAGTCACAGCCATCACCTTAAAACCTTTTTTCAAAAATATAGGAAAACCATCTCAATGAAACATGAACAACAGAAAGGGATGTCAATGATCACTATACTCAAAAAGCGAACCAACAGAGAAACCGTATAACTGTGTCTCAAAATTAACTAAAAAGGCATTACGAAAATGACCGAAGTTATGACTGAGCTGTGTAAGTCCTAAAAAGAAAATCCTAAGAATGGCACAACTGGACAAGGAGAAGTTAAGGTACAACAGGGAGATCAGGAAAGGAAACAATTCAGAAATAAAAACTAATAAATAGAATATTAGAAACACACAAAGACAGACTGCAGAGAATATCGTAAGAAAAACAGAGGTTAAAAAGAAGGCAATTTTTCTAAAAATCAGAAGTATAAGATACAGAAAGAGGTTTGTGGGAAAAAAGGTAAATATAGAAGATGCCACAGATACTTCTGCCATGTATCTTGCAGAAGATATATCATCTGCAAGAAAGGAAATTAGAGAACAAAAAAGTGCAGAAGACAAGAAAAGGACACTGGGGGGACCTCGGTGGCTCAGTTGGTTAGGCATCCGACTCGATTTTGGCTCAGGTCATGGTCTCATGGTTTGTGAGATTGAGCCCCATGTCAGGTTCTGTGCTGACAGTGCGGAGCCTGCTTGGGATTCTGTCTCCCTGTCTCTCTTTCCCTCCCCTGCTGGCTCTCTCTCTGTGTCTCTCTCAAAATAAATAAACATAAAAAAAAAAAAAAAAACAGAAAGGGACACTGCACTGGGGAGATCAACTAGGGACAGCCAACAGCCAAACATACCCACATCAATCAGTTGGGCCTTAGGAAAAGAAAAATTCAGGGGTCCCTGGGAGGCTCTGTTGGTTAAGCATCCGACTTCGGCTCAAGTCATGATCTCACAGCTAGTGAGTTCGAGCCCCATGTTGGGCTCTGTGCTGACAGCTCAGAGCCTGGAGTCTGCTTTGGATTCTGTGTGTGTCTCTCTCTCTCTGTTCCTCCCCCATGAGTGCTCGCTCGCTCTCTCTCTCTCTCTCTCTCTCAAAAATAAATAAACATTAAAGAAAAGAAAAAAAAAAGAAAAGAAAAGAAAAGAAAAGAAAAACTCTGTAGACATTCCAAACAAAAAGGGTGTATAATTTGTAAAAGAAAGAAAAACAAAACAGCTTCAGACTGTTTCACGTCAACATTTTGTGCCAAAACACAATTTTTAAATTCTGAAGGCGGGGTGGGGAGGAAACCATGAGCCTAGGATTTTATACACAGCTAAGTGAACTTCAAACGTAAATGCGAAATAAAAATAGTTATAAACATTCAAGAACTAAGGGGTTATTGTTCTATATGGTCTCCCTGAGAAATCTGTAGAAAAGGAGACTCGGGCAATAAGTAATTATCAAGATTCCTCGCAAAAATAGATAGCCCTGAACATATATAACTGTAGAACACAGTTAATAAGGGCAAAACATTATAAACTTGTACATGCTTTAACCATGTGCATACAAAACTAACAAAAATGAAATTATGGGATTATACATGGAGAGTAGGATACACTTCACAATTGCCTCCTGAGAATTAGATGAATGTCTAAAATCACGTATAAATCAGACGTTGCAAGAGAAAAAAAAATGATGAGATGTCACAAATTTCAATACTGATCATTATAAAGGACAATAAATAGTCACCGGAAGGTGATTCATGAGGCCAGGACTGCAATCAGGAGCTTCTCTGTTCCAGTACTGGGTTTGGTCGGGTGTGACTGCACTGTGACGTAGTGCCTCGCTTTTAGGAGACAGTTACTTTTTTTTTTTTTTTTTAATTTTTTTTTTCAACGTTTATTTATTTTTGGGACAGAGAGAGACAGAGCATGAACGGGAGAGGGGCAGAGAGAGAGGGAGACACAGAATCGGAAACAGGCTCCAGGCTCTGAGCCATCAGCCCAGAGCCTGACGCGGGGCTCGAACTCCCGGACGGCGAGATCGTGACCTGGCTGAAGTCGGACGCTTAACCGACTGCGCCACCCAGGCGCCCCAGGAGACAGTTACTTTTAACGCTTTGTTATTTTAACTTCTGCTGTCTCTTGTGAACATAAAAGGGAATGTCCCTCATCTGTACCAAGAAGATCCCATCAATGGCACTGATACCCGATTCTCCAATCAAAATGAAATGTGATTTGGGAAGCTCCTGGAAGAGATTATGGAGTTAGTTACCTTATTCAGCCATGCTGACTTCAAAAAAAAAAAAAGAAAAGAAAAAAGAAAAGATGAGTTAGAGAGAAAAAGCATATTTGCATTACTTTTTTTTCCGAATACGAATCCTGAAAGATTTTTTTTTAATTTTTTTTAAACATTTACTCATTTTTGAGAGTGAGACAGAGCATGAGTGGGGGAGGGGCAGAGAGAGAGGGAGACACAGAATCGAAAGCAGGCTCCAGGCTCCGAGCTGTCAGCACAGGGCCCGACGTGGGGCTCGAACTCACGGACTGCGAGATCGTGACCTGAGCCGAAGTCAGACGCTCAACCAACTGAGCCACCCAGGTGCCCCAAGATTTTCTTACTTTGGACAATTCTCCTTCCTGGTTCCACCTTCAATTAAATGGTGACAATTTCTACATGATGGACAACTGTTAAAATGCCGTCCTTGAAAAAGTTGACATACTCCAGGACAACAAGCAAGTCATTTTTATCAGTACTTAAATATTTCATTCAGTACCCAAGAGCCTCACAGGATCATTTCAGGACCATATGCAAACTCTGAAACCCAGAGTTTGCTTTGAATATTACTTATCTACAGAAAAGAACTGTCAATAAACTCTAAGGATACCTAAATCAACAAATACTTATCAACTGTGATAACTGGACACCCAGTCCTGTTCACGTCACAGGCATTATGAACAGACCATATGCCGCATTCACAGTCTTTCCCCGGAAACTTACTCCATAGCAAAAAAGCACAGGATCGCTTGCAAAGAATTTCTAAAACTCCCCAAGGGGCTATCGACAGAAAGGTTCATTAAATTTAGTCATCAACTTGCCTGTCGTTTACTCATGAGACTACTTAAATCTCTTCTTTTTCAGGCTCACTGAAAAATGGCTAATGACTATTCATGTGGTCCCAGAGAAAAATTTCATCTGGGAGAAAGAGAAGGCAACCTCTACTTGTCATAACTGAACAACACAACCTTCACTGGTAGGTGAAAAACACCAGCAGGGCTTCAAACCTTCAAGAATCAGCTCTTGAGGGGCGCCTGGGTGGCGCAGTCGGTTAAGCGTCCGACTTCAGCCAGGTCACGATCTCGCGGTCCGTGAGTTCGAGCCCCGCGTCAGGCTCTGGGCTGATGGCTCAGAGCCTGGAGCCTGTTTCCGATTCTGTGTCTCCCTCTCTCTCTGCCCCTAGCCCGTTCATGCTCTGTCTCTCTCTGTCCCAAAAATAAATAAACATTGAAAAAAAAAATTAAAAAAAAAAAAAAGAATCAGCTCTTGAAATAAAAAATGCAGGAAAAGCTCAGTTTTACATTTGTATTCTTGAGCTTAGATTTCAAGCATCTTTCGGGCCCCTGGGTGGCTCAGTTGGTTTAGCGTCCGACTTCCGCTCAGGTCATGATCTCACGGTCCATGAGTTCGAGCTCCGCGTCGGGCTCTGCATGACAGCTCAGAGCCTGGAGCCTGCTTCAGATTCTGCGTTTCCCTCTCTCTCTGCCCCTCCCCTGCTCACACTCTGTCTCTCTCTCAAAAATAAATAAAGATTAAAAAAAATTTTCTTTTTAATTTCAAGTTTTTTGGAAAACACTTTTGCCTAGTTAAAAAAAATTTCTAAGAAAAAATCTTAAGGTCTTCCAGGGCCAATCCTTAATAGCATGTTTATGGTCCTCACACTAAAATACTTTAACTACATCCTCTTCAGGCTGCCAATAATCACAGAACATTCAAATTGCTAGAAAGTCCTTATAAACACGTACATATGCTGGAAAAGATCTGGTCTTACTTCTATCCAAATCGATTTCTATCCAAATACCTAATCAAGTCAATTATTTGCCATCTAGTACGTAATTCCTCTTCAAATTTGATTTAATCTGGGTTTTCTTTCACACAAAACCCAAGTAAAATTGTTCTTTTATACAAGGCAGTGTTTATCAAGCTCTTTTTATTGCTAAACCAGGGAACTAACTGCAAAATGAAGCAAGGTTTAAACATGTATTTCTTTGTTTACTCTTAGACATTGTGGTGGATCCCTCTGATAAATAATACTAGGAAAAAAAAAGAGACTTCAGCCTGAAAAATATTAATCAAAATTAATTAGCTGTCTAATATTAGGTTCAAAACAAACATTAAATAACATAAGACAATGTGAGAGCCATTTCAGGAAAAACAAGCAAACTATCTATAATCTGGAGCCCTGGTAATGAAGTCTTAGTAAAGTAAGTCTTAGTAAGTTTTAACATTTTTTGTTCTTTTTACCAACTTATCTAACAGCATTATGGCCACAATGGTGGCCTTATGAACTGAGAATAGCTGGTATATCATACCATAAATGGAAATATAACCAGATAAACAGATTATTTGTACTTACACATACACACATATATACATACATACCAAATGTACATTTTTAAATTTCTAGAGCTGATTTGGGGTCTCAAGCTTGCTGTCCTTTTGTTTGGCCCTACGAATATGTCTGCTGTGGCTCTCGTCGAGCACCAACAGCACGGTGGGTTCACAGGTGTACGGACTGGCTGCTTTGGGCACACCTAGTAATTTTACATTTTTAAATCTCAAAACTATGCAAGATCTCAAAGATTAATTGTTTACCAGTTCTCTACAAATGCCAGTTACATTCAATTCTAACAATAGGCCACGAGAGAGCAAATGTAGTGTCTGTTAGTTCTATGTGTCCCCTTATTTTAGTCCATTGTTTAAGAAATTCAAGAACGCAGGTTTTCACAGACACAACTTTGCTTGGATCACTCTAATGTTATAACTTAGGCACTGACAGCAAGTTGGAAATAATCAATTTATGGCAAACAAACATGATCTTCAAAGAAAACCAAATAATGTAGTTACCATCCCTATACTATTAATAATTTCAATGAACCAAATCAGTTACACTGCTATTCAATGGAGCTCTGGGCAAAAATACCATTTGCACAAAAATGTATTTGTACAAAGGAAAGAATTTTTAAATTAATTTTAAGGTATCACGCTTGATTTTTTAAAACATCAGATTGATTCATTTCTTAAAATTATAGCGAAAAGAAATATTTTTTGGCAATGTCAGTTTAGTATCTGATGTCTCCCCTTTCCATTCCTTTGAACTTAAAAACATGTTGGGGTTTTTTTGTTTGTTTGTTGCTTTGTTTCGTTTGCAGGTTAGGCTAGGTATATTGAAGCTAAAAATGAGAGTATGGCTGATTTGTGTTGAGTGTGTACATATACACAGACAAAAAGAAAGCAAATGGGAAAGAAATAAAAGAAATATTATACATGAACTCTTAGGTTAAGGATTTGGTTTTAGTTTTCATTCTGATAAAACAGTTTTATCTGTGGAGACTTTGGTCTGAAATAGATTTAATTATTACCAATCATTTCAAAAGATGGGTGTAAGACTTATGAACATGTGTCATGCTCTCATTTTTTAAGGTTTATTTATTTATTTTGAGAGAGAGAGAGAGAAGGCAGAAGATGGGCAGCAGAGTGGGGGGGGAATTGGGGGAGAGAGAGAAAGAGAGAGAGAGAATGAGTCCCAAGCAGGCCCCGCCCACTGCCAGTGCAGAGCCCCACGCAGGGCTCGATCTCATGAATTGTGAGATCACGACCTGAGCCGATATCAAGAATCAGATGCTGGGGCGCCTGGATGGCTCAGTCGGTTAAGCGTCCGACTTCGGCTCAGGTCATGATCTCACAGTTCGGGAGTTCGAGCCCCGTGTCGGGCTCTGTGCTGACAGCTCGGAGCCTGGAGCCTGTTTCGGATTCTGTGTCTCCCTCTCTCCCTGCCCCTCCCCTGCTCATGCTCTGTCTCTCTCTGTCTCAAAAATAAATAAACATTAAAAAAAATAAAAAAAAATAAAAAAAAAAGAATCAGATGCTTAACTGATGGAGCCACCCAGGTGCCTCATCCTCTAGTTAACGGGAGAGTGATGGTGAGTGATCAACAGATACCAAGCGAAGACCGAATGGGTACTGCAGAGGTTAGCAACCTTTCTCTGCCTAAGGACACACAGTAAATATTTTCTTTCATGGGCCGTCTGGTCTCTGCCACAACCGCTCAGCTCTGTCACCCAAAAGCAGTGACAGATGAGAGATAACCAACGAGCACAGCTGTGTCCCCATAAAGTTTGCTTATGGGCACCAAAACTTGAATTCCAAACAATTCTCACATATGATGAAATATTATCCTTTTAATTTCTTTTCTGTAATTTAAAAATGTAACAACTGGGGCGCCTGGGTGGCTCAGTCGGTTGAGTATCTGACTTCGGCTCAGGTCACGATCTCGCGGTCCGTGAGTTCAAGCCCCGCGTCGGGCTCTGTGCTGACAGCTCAGAGCCAGGAGCCTGTTTCAGATTCTGTGTCTCCCTCTCTCTGACCCTCCCCCGTTCATGCTCTGTGTCTGTCTCAAAAATAAATAAACGTTAAAAAAATTTTTAAAAAAAATAAGAAAAAAAATAAAAAATAAAAATGTAACAACTGTTCTTAGCTAACAGCCTATCCAGAAGCAAGCTGCTGGCCTGGGGCAGTGCAAAGAACATTATGTAAACTGAACGCCTGAGTCTGAGCTCTCCACTCTGCTACTGAGTGAGATTACCTCTCTGGGCCTCAGCGTCCTTATCTACAAAATGAGAGAGTTGAGGGGCACCGGGTGGCTCAGTCAGGTAAGCATCTGACTTGAGCTTGGGTCAAGATCTCGCGGTTCATCAGCTCAAGCCCCATTTCAGGATCTGTGCTAATAGCTCGGAGCCTGGAGCCTGCTTTGAATTCTGTCTCCCTTTCTCTCTCTGTCCCTCCCCCACTCACCCTGTCTCTCTCTCAAAAATAAATAAAAACATTAAAAAAAATTTTTTTAAATGAGAGAGCTGAAAAGTCCTTTTTCAGTTTTAACATTCTAGTGAGATCATCACCCCATAGTTGATATTTGGTAAAAATGATTGGTAAGATTTGTAATGGTGTTTTATAGTTAACAAAATGCATTTGTGTCCTACCCGATCGCATCCTCAAAATGTCCTGCGATGTGCAGTTTTACCAACTTTTCAGAAAAGGAGATGGGTTGCTTAAGAAATGTCCCTAAAGTGGCACCGGTGTGGCTCAGTCGGTTGAGCGTCCGACTTCGGCTCTGGTCATGATCTCACAGTTCATGACTCCGAGCCCCGCAACAGACTCCGTGCTAACAGCTCAGAGCCTGGAGCCTGCTTCGGATTCTGTGTCTCCCTCTCTCTCTGCTCCTCCCCCACTCATGCTCTGTCTCTCTCTCTCCTTCAAAAATAAACAAAAACATTTAAAAAAAAATTTTTTTTTTAAATTTTTTTTTTTCAACGTTTATTTATTTTTTTGGGACAGAGAGAGACAGAGCATGAACGGGGGAGGGGCAGAGAGAGAGGGAGACACAGAATCGGAAACAGGCTCCAGGCTCTGAGCCATCAGCCCAGAGCCTGACGCGGGGCTCGAACTCCCGGACGGCGAGATCGTGACCTGGCTGAAGTCGGACGCTTAACCGACTGCGCCACCCAGGCGCCCCTAAAAAAAATTTTTTTAATGTCCCTAAAGTCATACAACAGCTGGCAATAACAAACTCTTGTCTTAAACCCAGGCCATATCAAATTCTCATCACATTCTGATACTCTGAGAAAATCATATTTAACACTCACGTTTTCAAAATTTTTTATCACCTTGGGAAACCAAATGAAAACCTTTCGATCGAAATCACTATACTTCTCTTACCTTTCCCAAGACACAGACTAGGATTCTGAGAAGAAGCTAATGAGGTCTAAAGAAAGAAGGGGGAAATTAGCTGGAATAGTAACAGAACATCTGTGTCTCATCAACACAGCTTGTAAAATTGAGACACTGGTAGCCGACACCCACATTTCAAGGTAGAAGTATTGCATTTAATTTGATGTCCCCATAAATACAATGCTTATTTTCAATTCACCTACCAACATAATGGTTCTATTCTTTATGTAAAGATGGCATCATCACTAAACAGAAACATCAAATCTCTGAAACTTTTGTACTGGGTTGGATGAAGAAAATCTTTATTTTAGACCTTTCCTCCATGCTTCACTCTTGACTTTCAAAAAGCTGCAAATACTCTGTGGGCCTGAGTTTAGCCACCAGATACTGAGAATAAAAGACTGTATGAAGAAAGGGTTTATAACTACTTGGGGTGAGAATGTAAATTGAAAGAAACTAAGCTTGTAATATCTTAACTTTCTGATCTAAACTATGGATAATTTAAGTTTTTGTGAATTATGTACATTCATTCAGAAATTATTTTGAATGACTTGTTCATCAAGTATCGTTCTAGGTCTTTGGGATAAAACACAACTTTTTCCCTTGTGAAGCTTATTTTTTGTCCGTGGAGACAGATAAATAAATGAAACATGATATTCCAGGTGGCAGTAAGGGCTATGGAGAAAAACAAAATAGGTTAAGGAGGAAAGAGCCAATGAAGATGGGCCTGGACAGACAGGCCAGGAAGAGAGAACAGCACATATAAAGGCCCTGAGGCACCACATGCTTATCAGATCAAGGCACACCCAAAAGGCCTACGTGGCTGGAGTAAACAGTGCAAAGGGGCAAGTGAGAGGAAATGAAGTCAGATAGGGTTCACTGTGCTTGATGGAGATCCTTGAAATCTTTCTTGCAGAATAATATCATCATCTGACTTGGGTTTTGAAAGGATCATTCTGGTAGTATGTGAAGCATACCCTATAAAGAGGCAAGGCCTGTTATAGGGATAACAAGAAATGACTGCAAAGGTCCAAGTGAAAATTTATGGTGAACTGAGAAAAAGTCACAGCAGAAGTTACACGTGGTGGCCAGTTTGTCCTGGTCATATGCCAAAGGGAGAACTCTCATAATTTACCGAGAGTTTGGTTGTGGGAACTGAGGGGAGTCAAGACTAACTGAGTATTTTGGCCTGAGAAACTCAAAGATAAATATGACTTTCAAACACAATGGGAGAGTGTGAGTTTATCAGACTGGGGGTAGGGAGATGTGTACAAATCAAGAATTCGATTTTGGGGGCGCCTGGGTGGCTCAGTCTTTAAGCATCTGACTTTGGCTCAGGTCATGATCTCACAGTTCGTCCCTGCGTTGGGCTCGAGCCCCGTGTTGGGCTCTGTGCTGACAGCTCAGAGTCTGGAGCCGGCTTCGGATTCTGTGTCTCCCTCTCTCTCTGCCCCTCCCCCGTTCATTCTCTCTCTCTCTTTCTCTCTCAAAAATAAATAAACATTTAAAAAAATTTTTAAAGAATTCGAGTTTTGACATGCTAAATTGGGGAAGCCTATTACACATCCAGATGGAAATGTCAAATAGGCAGTTGGATATGAGAGATCCAAGTTCAGGAGAAGTCCTTGAAAAATGAGTCCACCTAGGAAGAGAAAGGATAGACACGTTAAATCCTGTGGGACGCACAAATATTGAGAAGACAAGAGCAAGAGAGACTGAAGAGAAGCAGCCAATGAGGCAGGAGGAAGAGAGAAAACTGTTCTGGAAGCCAGGTGAAGGAAATATTTTAAGAAGGACATATATCATATCCAACACCACTTAAAGGCTGCATACAATGAGAATTAAAAAACTGACCACCAGGTTGGCAGTGAAAAAGTCTCTGGCAACCTCAATACAAGTTGTTTTAATCCAGTACAGAGACAAGAACCTGATTGGAGTTGGTTCAAGAGAGAAGAGTACAGGAAGTGGAGACTGTAAGTATAGGGAACGTTTTGGAAGAGATTTGCTGCAAAGAACAGAGAATCAGGGTGGCAGGTTAAGAGTCTGGGGCACCAAGGGCAGGGGCAGGTTCTTTCAAGGCGGGAGCTATTCTAACATGGTTGCATAGGAAAAACAGTTAATGGAAGAGTGAAGGGGAGCTATTTCAAGAGAGTGATGCTAGAGCAGGTGACGGGATGGGGTACAGTGTACAAGAAGGTCTGCCTTAGGAGGACAGAGTACAGTCAGGGTGAAAAGAAGGAAGAGAATATGGTAGATGGTAGGACACAGAGGAACGGTGCTGGATACAGTCATGGGAGAGCTTTTCTGACTGCTTCAGTTTCCTTAGGAAAATACATAGCAAGATCATCAATTGAGAGTAGCGGAGGAGGAGGTTTGGGAGTTTGGGGGAAAGCTGTGGAATAATGGCCCAACACAACAGGAGAACAAAGGAACTGGGGAAATGTAGTATGTTTCCTGGCAACACTTAAGAGTCCACTGGGGACCTGTGGTCATTAATACATTTTTTAAGTTGTTGTGATAGTGTGCTTTCCTCCAGGCTCGGTCAAATTCTCAAGTACAAGGGCAGAGCATTCAGAGTAAGATTTAAGGAAGAGCGAGGGTTTCCTGGGATAGCACTATGCACGGGTCGAGGTCAACACGTTGGAGTTCCCGGGGAGGTCACTGAGTTGCTGGCGTCTTACACGTTTAGGGACAATGAATGGGAAAGAAAGTACTGTTCAGAGGATGAGATCCTTGAAGTTAAGATTATGGAGGGGACAAAGATGTTGGTAATAAATTCTAGAGCGTAACCATGGAGGTGGGTGATTGAGGATGGAGAAACAGCTAGCTGGAGACCAAGGCAATGAGGGTGAGAGGCCATCGCTCTCCAGTTACCCAAACGGCGGCCCTGAGGCTGGCAGACGGGAGAGGACACCAAGAGCAAGGGAAGCCTGTGCAACCCTTTGGCTGTCCTGCCCATTGTGCAAGGACCCACAGAAAGTGTTGTATGGGAAACAGGCATAACTCTGTGGGGTTCCTCTTCTGTCATGTCAGTGGCACATTCCCACACATGGAATCCTGTGGACACCTCCTGGCAGCCATGAGAGAGGGAGTAAATCTACAGTAAAATCAGAAAAATACACTGTATCTAGTTATACGACAATTTTATACTCTGAAGTTGGTCCAAAAGATTATCTCCTCTGACTCACTGGGAGGCCTTTGTCAGGGAAGAACCACAGTGAATTCATCATCGTCACCAAGGACATGCAGTAATATCAGGACAGGGTCAGCTTTCTCTTCTGCTTGATCAGTTACCTCCCTTGTCCTTCTTAGAAAGAAAAGAAAAGAAAAGAAAAGAAAAGAAAAGAAAAGAAAAGAAAAGAAAAGAAAAGAAAAGAAAAGAAAAGAAAAGAAAAGAAAAGAAAAGAAAAGAAAAGAAAAGAAAAGAAAAGAAAGAAAAAAAGAGAAAAGAGAAAAGGAGAGGGGAGGGGAGGGGAGGGGAGGGGAGGAGAGGGGAGGGGAAGAGAGGGGAGGGGAGGGGAGGAAAGTGGATCTGGGTCTTTTTTTCAGTTCTATCGACCTTCATTTCCAAAACCCTAAACAGAGAGAAGGTGAAATGTGGATGAAAAGTGGTATATGGACTGCTTAGCAAAAACCATGATCTATGCATTAAGGAATAGAGGTTTAAAAAAAAGTTCCTCCTGTGCCAACTAGCTCACAGGATAGAGAACCTAGTTGCAGTTAAAACTGAGATCTTATCTAATGTCTTTCACACCCCTCCATCTTTACTTAACATTACACCATGAATTATTTTGTCAAGACAAAATAACTTGCAAGAATATAATTTTTAATATAGTATGCCATAATTAGGACACACTGCAGTGGCACAGCCAATTATCCTACTGCTGAGTGTTAAAGTTATAATTTCATAGTCATAAATGACACTAAAGAGAGAAATACTTTTATACAAGTCTGTGTCTGCATTTCTCATAATTTGCTTTAAATAAATTCTGGAAGTGAAGTATATAAAGCATTTTAATGAGCATTCTCATCTCTGACCCTCTCTGTTTCCCTCTCTCTCTCCTTCTGTCTCTCTCTCCATCTTTCTGTCTCTGTCTCTATAGAGAGAGGATGGATGGATATACAAATTGCTCTCCAATAAGATCAGAGCTGTAGCGAAATCTCACCAGTAATATATAAGAATATCTTCTCACTATTCTGATACTCCCTCATAGAAACTAAATATTAAATTTAAAAACTGTCTCATTGTTTTAAGAGTACAGAATATTTTTAAAAAATGTGTTGGCTGAGAAGATAGAGGTTGTCAATAATTATGTACCCATTAGAAAGTGGTAAACTTACGGGAGAAAGAAAATTGTTAGAGCACATGTGGGTAGAGCTAAATGAAGGGAGAAGCAGACAATGAAGCCGAAACGGAATTAATATATAGCAGTGATGGGAAACTTCATCCATTCGGCAAGTTGACAATGACTCATTAGCTCAAAGCCGAACACCTATCAAGGTCTGACCTTGATGACATTCTTCATTGATCTGAAGTCAGAAGCAGCATGGAGGAGACTGTCATATCAGAATTAATTCTAATCAACAGGGAGAAATACATTAGCAATGGAAAAATTGCCATGAGACAAAAATAGGTAAGTCATTTCAGAGGAATGGAGAAAGCTTCCTTTGTGTAATTCTATGAGGCAGACCTCACACACAAAGGAGAGGATTTGATTCTTTGGTTCTTTCTTAAGAAAGATGGATTAATAAAGTTTGAAAGCTCTAAAAATGTAATTATCTAGGCATAACTAATTATTCCAATGAGGTACAAAACTGATGGGTAAATGAAAAAATACAGGAGTTCCACACGCTGTTCTCAGTAAATTAAGGTGGTAATAGATGCGTACAACATCAGGAAGATTGAGCACATTGCCAAGGACAAAGCCATCGTACAAGCCATGTAAGATTCTGGCTTGGACAAACCAAGAAGGTAAAATCCCCAAGCTAGCTGTGGGCTTATACTATGCAGTGTTAAGAAAAAAACAAGCACAAAAGGGATAAACCCTACTTGAGATTTATGTTTTGAATGTTAATGGATAATGGAAAGAAATAAAAACACCTCTTGGATTTTTATTTTATTTGGTTGCTCTCTCACCTTTATAACGACCTTCAAAATGCAGAGAACAAAATATTACTAAGAAATAATCAATAATTTATTCCAGCAATGCCTGCTAAAACCATTAGGTTGCGGGATGTTGGGGAACAGGATATTTGCAAAGTGTTAAGTGCCCTCCACAGATTACTTACATAACCTTTACATTGGAGACACAGGCAGAGCTCACACTTTAACAAAAGGGCCAGTCTTCGCATTCTGGGACATCCTGATACTACATACCTAGTTTTACGCTTCAATATACGCCAAAAATGCCTAATCTAAATATGAAGAAGGTTTTAGAGATAATTTCCAGTTAACAGAAAATGTTAGAGTTAGAAGACCCAATTGTAGAGTTTAGGATATTTTACAAAAAAATAAAATAAAATAAAATAAAATAACCCGATATCCCTCAAAATCAATGTTATAAAGGAATTTAAAGGTGGGGGGTAAATGATCTCGACCAAAAGAAATAAAAATAAAATACACACACTTGATTGGACACGGGTTCAATTTTGACCATGACAAGGAACAAGAAAAAGAAAAGGAAACTACACCCAAAGTTAGCAGAAGGAAGGAAATAATAAAGATTAGAGCAGAAATAAATAAATAAAATAGAGACTAGAAAACAATAGAAAAATCAATGAACCTAAAAGGGGCTGAAGGATGGAGGGTGTGTGGAGATGCTGGCCAAAGAGTACAAAGTTCCTATTATGTGGGATGGAAAAGTTCTGGAAACATTTTAAATTTTCTGAGAGAGTAGATCTTAAGTGTTGTTAGGACAAAAAAAAAAAAAAAGGTAATTATGTGAAATGATGTAGATGTGAATTAGCTTCATCATGGTAACCATTTCACAATTTAGATATCAAAAAATCACATTGTACATGTTAAATACACAGTTTTTAATTTGTCAATTTCATTTCAAAAAAGCTGTAAAAGAGGTTAGGAAAAAAGTAACTGAAATCTAAAACAGGTTAAGATGATACTATTCAATTTAGATGCTATAAATTATCAAGTCTTCTCATTCAAATGAATTAGACCCTAAAACGTTCAAGGAACAACTAGTGTTCTTTGTGTAATCAAGGAAAATGGCAAGGAAAAATAAAATATATAGTTTCAATTAGCCAAAAGTGAAGGGTGAAGTAGAAGTTCATGTCTGCAAATTAAGCATCAGGAAGCTTGACACTCATCTTGGTCACTTCACAAAACCAGTGGTAAAGGGCAAAATACAAGTACTCTAAAAAGGAAATCATGATTATCAGGACTTAAGGTTTCACTACACAGAGAGGGGTCAAATCAATCATTTCTGATTTAGCAGATTAAAAGACTTGATCAAATGATCAAGGGGGTTTTGTAGACATACTATATCTGGATTTAAGCAAGACAGTTTGTAAATTTATCACTTTGAAAAATTTTTAATTCGTTTAATGTTAACATTCAGCAATCCAACAGAAGAGGAGAAGCCAGCAAAGGAATCTAAGGAGTACTGCATGAACTAAAAGAAAAACTGAAGAAAATGGTGCCATGGGATCCCAAAGAAGAGAAGGATTTCAAGCAGGAAAGAGAGAACAGTTGTGCCAAATGCTTCTCAGAAGGCTGGCAAGATGAAAAGCAAGTTAAATCTACTTTAAGACTGTAGTCACTGGTGACTTTAATACAAACCATTTCACCAAGTGGTAAGGACAACTGGCCAAGGGAGTTGAGTCAAAGTGGTTCTAAAAAGAAAGATGGAAAAGTAGAGACAACAAACATAAATAACCCTTTCAAAGCATTTACCTAAAAACACAAAGAGTTGGAGAAGGATTTTTGGAGGGGTACTGGTTTTTTTTGCAAGACTCACCTTGAAGAATGTTTGAATGTTAACAGAAATTATTGTGAGAGACAGTGAAATCAATGCTGTAACTTAAAAAGGGAATGAATTTAGCAGCAGCTTCCATATATACCAAGAGGAATGCAGATCATGAATGGAGCGGTCAATATAAGTATCAAATGTATGAGAAAGAAAGCAGCGTATGAGGGAAGAGATACATGTATGTTGGTGGATTTGGTAATTTATTTTTTAGATAACCTTGAAGTTAGGTCATTAGTTTAAAATTTGGAAAGAGGCAGATGTAACTGAATATAAACGGAAAGAGCTGTGAAACAACCATCTGAAAGGATGAGCGAAAGGTAAATTTTAAAAATCTCAAAAACACCAAAAGTGGGGTTTGGAGCCAAGACATGTTGTAAACAGTGGAAAGACTATCTAAAATATGGCCAACTTCTCATCAGAAGCAATGGTGGACAGAGGACAGTGGTACAACATCACTACCATGTTGAAAACTCAAAACCACCAGCCCCAAAGTCTGGATCAAGCAATAATACCCTCAAATCCAGGGTGAAAAATAAAGCATTTAGAGATAAGCAAAAGTTGAGCACATTTGTTACCAGCCAAACTACACTACAAAATACACTAAAAGTTGTTTTTCAGGCAGAGGGAAGCTGGTACCGAAAGGAAGACTGGAACTAGATGCTGGAGAAAGGAATGAAACCCACAAGAAATGGTAAATCAGTAAGTAAATATCAACTTTTTCCCTTCTCAATCTCTCTAAAAGACAAGTCTGTTTACAACACAAGGCAGCATCTGGAGGGCAAGAAGACAGAGGACGATAAAGATTGATGACATTAACTTCAAAGAATCCTTACTATGAAAGAGGAAGGGCAAAGATAACCAGGGATCGGCAAGAGGGTGAAAGAAAAGTAGCTCCCTCTATTCGTTTTTCCAACAGAAAGCTTTTATTCGTAGGGGCTGTCACTTTCACAATTATTATGAAAACATTACTGTATCATGAAGCACCAAGCAAACATAATAGAATCCCCAATTTAGAACTGTTACAGATTACTCACCATACACAGTTCAATAAAACTAGGAACCTATGTAATATTTAAATAACAGACTCCAACTAAAGATTTTTAAATGATACAGGATCAGGAAAAACGGACATGAAAATAAAACACTTTTAAATTAAATATTACATAGCATACTATGGAAATTTTTTCTTCCTCAGATTCGGAAAGAATTCCTCTTAAATACCAGCCATAGAGCCATTTTGAGGGCCTTTTCCCCCTAAGTTTTCCAATTTCTTTCATAGCTGTTTATCATTTGACTCACATTTTTTGTCTTGGTTCAATGTTTATAATTTATATTTTTGCTCTAAAATTATCTGTTGAATCCAGATTCTCATGTGTATTATATCCAACTTTATGTCACCTTATTTTAAAATTTGTTAGTTCATTTATTTTTGTTCTTTTTAATTTACTATTGAAAACACTTAAGCTGATGTATTTATTTCTTAACAGGCCTATGATAATAATTCATCCATTTTCCTATATAATACTGAAATCTCTATCTACTGCAAAGATGGATTGATAGGAGGTTGGGAAACAACAACAACAAAAAAAAGGTTTTTAGGAGTTATTTCTTTAAGTTACACTATGGTCTCCTTTACCCCCAATTCACTTGAATGAAAGATCTACTTGGTCAAAAATATAATCTCATTTACAGCTATACTGCCAGTAGGAGTCTGATAAATATTTGTTGGTAAGTGAATGAAACAGTAGAAGAATACGATAAGATGTATTCGTGGAGGTACCAAAACAAATGAGAACCTTGAACTGATTCTTGAAAAAATTCACCATCTGTTTGGTGGGAGAGGAAATGAATGGGAAAGGGCAAAGAAGTAAAGAGAGCAATATTCCAGGGCAGAGGAAATCAGAAGGTCCAAAGGGAAGAGACAGCTCGGTGCTCTCCCCTGCAGGTACACGTGCACAGCTGATGTGCAGATGGGAAGACAGAGCTCATGGAAGACGAGTCTTCACCAACAGGCAAGTCCTCATCCTGAGGGGCATTTAGGACACTAATGATTTTGGGTTTTAGGCAATAAGCAATAAAAATCTAATAAAGGGTTCAAAGGAGCTGTGCGGCATGAGATTCATCCCAATATACGCTCTCCCAGAGGTGTAGTATCCGTGGTGACACAAAGCTCAGACTCTGAAGTGAAACCAACCTATGTGCCAATTCCAGCCCTCGCAACTTATCCTGAGTAAGTCACTTAACTTACAGTAACTAGATTCCTCATCTAAATAATGTGGATAACAACTCTTGAGACGAACAGTGAATTCAAAGAGCTTAGCACAACGCCAGGCATATATACACTATATGTTTACAGTTTTTATTGGTATGAGATCTCATGTCAACAAAAGCTAAAGTGCACTGGGTTTGTCCAGCAAGATTTCCCCCACCTGAATTTATTCGCAGGTTGATTCTATACACAGACCCTTCCCAATGGTGACAATTGTCCTTCCTCCTTCAGTTCATGTCTCAACTCTTCTTTTTCTCTTACTCCTGGGTCTTGAGCCACTCCCCAAACAAGGTTAAGAACTATGCTCTCATCAAAAGCCAATTCAGTTCCTCCTTGAACCCCCTCTACCTGACCCACCTCTACCTTTTAGCCATTTCCACTCTGTTTTCCTTCACTCTGTTATACTGACCACAAAGGAAAATCCTTTCATTCTTAAGTTTTTGTTTACTGAAGGACAAACCTTTCTCCAGCTCGTTTTTGGGAAACTTCACTTTCCCCTGTAGACTCTCCTTTTGTTTTCAAACTCTCTCAGAAGTCGCAAATTTCCCCACATCCTCCAAAGCCTCAGCACTTTTCCTTATACTGTCTGCCATTTTCAGACTCTTGTTTCAGCACGTTGAATCAATAATCCTCCTTTGGAGCGACAGTAGGTTTCTTGGGGGCTAGGACTCCTGGTTTATGGTCTTCCCTTCCTAGGATCCCTCTTGGTGATTTCTGCACCTGTGGGAATGAATCACGCAAACCCTGGTGTGGTACTTCCCAGACATCTTCTATATCAGTTCTCATCACATCCGTGGCCCTCACACATCACGTGGTAAGCCAGGGTCGTCCTTGTCAGAACCTCCACCTACAATGGCATATTCTGGTATTACACCCTGTAAGAATAATCCCAGACGCTAATTCCTGCTCCCACTAAATCTACTCTTTAAAAATTTTTTTAATGCTTATTTATTATTGAGAGATGGAGAGACACAGAGCGTGAGCAGGGGAGGGATAAGAGAGAGGGGGAGACACAGAATCCGAAGCGGGCTCCAGGCTCTAAGCTGTCAGCACAGAGCCCAACCCGGGGCTGGAACTCTCAAACCCTGAGATCATGACCTGAGCCACAATCGGTTGCTTAACCAACTGAGCCACCCAGGCGGCCCAGCACTAAATCTACTCTATAAAAATTTTTTTAATGTTTATTTATTTTTGAGAGATGGAGAGACACAGAGCGTGAGCAGGGGAGGGATAAGAGAGAGGAGGAGACACAGAATCCGAAGCAGGCTCCAGGCTCTAAGCTGTCAGCACAGAGCCCAACCCGGAGCTTGAACTCTCAAACCCTGAGATCATGACCTGAGCCACAATCGGTTGCTTAACCAACTGAGCCACCCAGGCGGCCCAGCACTAAATTTACTCTTGGGCTTCCACTCTTGGATGCTTTCCTATCCTCTCAAGAGCTCAATCTCTAGTCTTCCTTCTTTCTTTAGCCTGGAAACCACAGCCCATTATTGCAAATCTACACACAAATAACTTGTGAATGAGCCATCATCTTTCGACCTGACCAAATCACCACTTCATATTATTCATCTGAATGAAATATCTTCCTTCTTCATTTGGCAAGCACCACCTTGAGTTGGTTACAACTCAAGAAAAGTATGATTTGAGTGTAAGTATAGGATTTTTAAAGTTTAGTTCTAACTAAATTTTGACAAGGATGTATAAGATGTCAGGAGAAAAGGTTAAAGTAAATTGTGTGTTGCCTTTTTACTTGTCTTTCTATTCAACTTTTTTGAGAACTTTTTAGGGGCAATGTAGTATATTTGACTATAAATATAGACTGGCATTCTCCATTCTTTCACTGAAGAGTTGATCAGAAAAATCAGAGAACTAAAAATCAGAGGGATTTTTAAGGAATGATAAGAAATTTAACCCCACGGTTGGGTAAATTAATCCGGAATATTAAATAAAACAACTCCAGGGGCACCTGGGTGGCTCAGGCGGTTAAGTGTCTGACTTCAGCTCAGATCATGATCTCACCATCCGTGAGTTTGAGCCCCACATCGGGCTCTGTGCTGACGGCTCAGAGCCCGGAGCCTGATTCAGATTCTGTCTCCCTCTCTCTCTGACCCTCACACTCTCACACTGTCTCTGTCTCTCTCTCTCTCTCTCAAAAATAAAATAAAAACATTTAAAATTTTTTTTCTAAATAAAAAATAAAAATAAAACAACTCTAAGTGAATTCCATCTTAAACCAAAGTGTTAGCTTTTATCAGTGTTTACCGAATATGTCCTTAGGTGAAACAGAACAATTAAATCTTAATCTTGGCATATTTGTAGAGTATATCTTATATTATTCATATAAATTTATGGCATCATATTTGAGGAGGGGAGGACAGTGGGTACCCATCACACTAGATATTAAAATAAAGGACTGCATTTATTTGGGGGTACTGTAAATCAGATCAGTCACACAGAGTATTAGGTCACATGAGCAAACCTAATTTAAAGATTACAGAAAACTAGTAAGGCTCTTTTTGGTAGATGCACAAAAACGCTGAAACAAATTCTGCTAAAAGGATTTGATAAATTAATTAAAGCCGATTTGAGGATTACAAAATTGCAAGGCCGCTGAATTTCACAAAGACCTTAAAACAAAATATAATCTAACCTTTAAAGCCTTAGCAATAACAGTTTTCAGCATGGTTTTGATTAAACTATCCCTTTCCCTTCTTCCATTAAATAATCAAAATTAAGAAGTGACTCACTATAAGTCATGCAATGCCTTTTACGGATGCTTAATGTAATCAGCACTTGATCTTTGGATTTTACATAACGTTACCACATCCAGAGGTGACGATACAGCTAGCTTAATTTGGCTCCGTGGAAATAACACAGAATTAGGTCTCTAGTCGTGACTACTCAATTTGCCTTCAGAAGGGCACGTAGGCAACAGAGGGGATACAGGAGATGAGCATCTTTCATGGTGACCAAGTGGACATCAGCCATGTTAACTGACCTCTCTGTGTCTCCATTTCTTCACATCTAAAACTGTTTCCAGATGACAAATTGTTTTGTGGATATAATGAGCTAATATGTTATAAAGATCCTACTGGCATATAGAAAGTGCTCTATAAAGGTTAGCTGAAAGAAATGACCTTGGCACAAGGAAAACTACATCAGGTCACAAACCTGAGATTTTAACCTCATTGTTAGGCACAATTGCTCTGCAGTAAAACAGCTGTATGCTCACACTGATTTTGTCATTTACAGGCTGGGTGACCTTGAACATGACATCTAATCCTTCTGGGCCTCCTTTTTCTCGTGGAACTTGGAACATAACAAATTCTTGATCCATAATAGTAACAGTAGTAATAACAGCATTAACCCAAAGTCTCAGAAAGAAGCCATCAACATGACCAACTGCATTTAATTTATCAGCCACTGGAAATTTCTAAGCTTTAAAGACGTTAAGTCTGCCTTGGGTTCTAATTAAGTCCCATACCCATAAGACTTAGTCAACTGTCTGAAAACAAGACCCTGCAAAAGTGGTCTTGCTGAAAGAGTAAGAGAATATGATTACTAAGGGGAATATTAAGAAGTTATCTCGAGGCATGTGGGTGACTCAGTCAGTGACTGAGTCAGGTCGGACTTCGGCTCAGGTCACGATCTCACTGCTCGTGGGTTCGAGCCCTACATCGGGCTCTATGCTGACAGCTCAGAGACTGAAGTCGGCTTCGGATTCTGTGTCTCCCTCTCTCTCTGCCCCTCCCCCATCTGTGCTTATTCTCTCTCTCGCTCTCTCTCTCAAAAATAAATAAATATTAAAAATTAAAAAAAAAAAAAGTTATCTCATATAACGACCAGATCGGGGATATAGCTAGAGCACTGACAGGAAGAAAGACACAAGTCTGTCTAGCGGAAAGAAAACTGTACAGCACAGTTGTTAGGATGGTCGCAATAGGGCTTCCGTTGTCTCCGCTCTGAACGTGAAGTACAAAGATATGCTACCACTGTTTCTTCACACTACAGTAATCAGTCAATGAAATCAATTCTGCCAAAGAATATGACCGTCATAAGGAAGTTCAATCCAAGTTTTTAACAGGGCAAGTCAGCCAGAATTGCTCAAACAATGTTTCCACTCCCCTACTGCTGTAGTCACACGTGTAAATGCATAGTGTACGTGCATATTGGGGCTACTAACTTTAATGTTTAAAGCACATAACTTTGGACTTACACTTTTTAAGTTTATTTATTTATTTCTGAGAGACAGAGGGAGAGAGAGAGAGTTGGAGGGAGCAGAGAGAGAGAGAGAAAGAATCCCCAAGCAGGCACACCGTCAACGTGGAGCCCGATGCAAAGCTCAAACCCACAAACCGTGAGATCATGACCCGAGCTGAAGGCAAGAGCCGGCCACTTAACTGACTGAGCCACCCACGTGCCCCAATCTGGACTTTCAATTAGATGCATTTCAGTGAGAAATCCAACATGTAGAAATTTTTTAAAAATCATTCTTCGATATACCAAGATTTCTGTACTACAGTATTCTAAAAATGAAAACACGGACTTTAAAAATAGTAGCACTCTGCTTAGTCTGCCAAAATGTTCATGTTGCGATACATACCCTTAGGGAAACAGCTGGAACAGCCTTACGCCATTACACTAATCCACTGAATCCACTCATAATTGTTAAATAAACAACTTAGCTTTACATTAGATATGGGAGATGGGGCAAGTAATAGATACTTTGAAAGACACGGAAATTATTTTTCAGGATTATTACAACAAGAAAGGGTCTGAGCTAAAGAGAAAATACAGTACGCAGGACCCATCTGAATTATAAAAATTGTGTAATTACGTGAAATGGCTATTTAACTTACAGCGTTTTATATTCATATCCCTTTTCCCCTCCATGATACTTAGCACACTAACTGGTGTTTACGGTACCCCTCAGAAATATTTGAGGAGGATGTGATATCAAGAAGTGCATTCTTGTGTCCTTAGACCAAGTCCCATAGAAGAATTATATGGAATTTATTTTAATGTATTTCAATACAGAAAAAGATAACAATCCAAACAGTCATAAACATGGAAGTTCATCCTCAGGATACCACCTGAATTTGGAGGCTTCAATAAAAGAAGCCATGCATGGAGAAGGTCATCCCCAGGCAGCGAAAACGTGGCACACGTTGTTTACAGCCACTGGACCAGTGGAGATCCAGCCTCCATATTGGCTGAAAATCACTTTGTTTTCCTGCTAGTGGAAGCTCGGCTTCCAGACAGAAGCCACTACTTTCAACTCATGTATTACAATCGACTAAGTATAGTCAATAACAAGAATTCTAATATGGCATACTGAGCTCTTACTATGCATCAGGAAATGCACTTTTCCTTAGAAGGAAGACCAAGGTCATGATTTAAAAGCAGAGGCAACAGAGTTAAACCACGCGGGTGGCCAGCCTGGCTCCATCATTTACTAGCTGTGCGACCTCTCCGTGCTTCGGTTTCTTCCTCTGTACAACGCACCTAATCACAGTACCTACCTCGTAATTCTGTTGTGATGCAGTGCTTAGTTACGTAGGAAGCTGAATGCATAGTAAGGACCATCTGCAGAGCCTGGAGGTGATCAAGGGGCATCAGTTTGTTGCATGGGAAAGGTATGGATGGAGCTTAGAAATGTATCTGGGCTGAAGTATCCACACCTGTGCGTGTGAGGCCTCTCGTGGTGGGGGACAGAGCCGAACATGAGAAAAGAAGTCGCAAGCCAGAGGCCGGCTCCAACACCTGCCGTCCCCTTTCCAGCCCAGAACCTGGAGTGGTCCAAGAAGTTTAAACTCAGACCTGCACGGCCAAGTCATAATGAAGGTGACTTGGTTAAGATGGGAGAATAGAACATGTTTTATGTAACAGACCGTTAGCTTGGTTTATAGTTTCTAGATGTTTAGCCAAACATTATGTGGGCCTACCTGTACGCTTCTACTCCAGACCCTGCTAATGTTAGGGGAGGCTAAATAATACAGATATAAAAAATAGTAATAAATAATAAATAATAGAGCCATAGCTGAAACTAGAACTTCTCTCTTCCTCTCAAAAGAACTAAAGAGCTCAGTACCACAGAGAGAATGCAGTGACACGGTAATAGGAAAACGGCAGGGGAGACCCGCATCCTTCTTGATGGTGGGTTCAACCCAGGCAGACAGGCAGTCTCGCTCCTAAGTCTCTGCGATCACTGTGAGATGATGAACCTGAGAAAGATAATTTTTCAAAACTCTGCTTTCTGGTACGACAGCTACCATATTTACTAGAAAATAGATGTCTCCAATGCTAGGCTTTTTCCTAATGAGACCCATACGCAGAAAGGAGAGAAGGCTGGCCACAGAAAAAAGAGCTCTGCTTGTCAAGGCACAGGCCCCCACGCAGAAAGCCTGTTTTCGCTTTGCAGCCCAGTGAGATGTTGACTTTATCATCAGTAGAAATGCTTGTGAGCCAGGCTGCGACCTCAGAGATCCGGGGTGGAGGACGCCGGCACACAGAGGGTGTAGCCTCGTCTCCACACCAACAAGGAAATCGCCAGCGTAGACGTGGGCTGCATTGTTTTCCAGCCTGGCAGCTCCTCTTATCAGAAGCCGGCAATCTAAAAAGCAACGTGGGAGGTCTCCGAAGGTACCTCTGTTCAGCAAAGCAAATGCCGTATCAGTTTGGCTTGTGTTATAGGGATGGGCAGTGTGAATTATAATGAAGCTGAGGGCACTCTTGCTCCTTAGGAAAAGGAAAAGGAACTGGAACTGTGGGGCCTTTGTAGGAAAGGAAACTGCCAGTGAATCCAATCGGCACAGAAATCAATTTCTCACGGCCATAATTCAAGGAAACGGGGCAGTATGTAATGACGTGAACGCTCATTTTGCTTTTCAAGATTTGAACTTTCTTCTTGGCTACCATACTATGTTTCAAAACAGCTGGGATGTTTTCCTCTCTCATCTCCATCTACGAGCACTTTTGCTAACATGGGAATCTGTGAAACCCAGACTCACAGCATGACTCATTACTATTGTCCCCTTGACTTTTCTCACCAACTCATCCTGCATCATTTCCCTTCTCTCAAGAAGCAAAATCAGTAAGGAGAAAAATCAATGGTTTAAAACATACGCTGATCATACAATGAGAAATATACCAAGATACATTCGCTAATTTTGCTTTGACTTCCCACTAGCACATATTTGGAAATTCATACACAAAGCATGTTCAAGTACAGAACTATATTATTCATGTAATAAAGCAATTAGTAAATTTCCATTACTTCCCCCCCCCAACCAATACAGCTAGAAAAAGAAGTCTATGGATTTTGTTTTCTGGTTTATATTTCCACCAAATGTGTGTCCTTGAGTCTTTTTGTAGATCTGCTATGAAGATAACGGTTTAATGCATTTTGAGGACCAATGGCAATGTTATTAAACATTATTAAGTATTTTTAAAAATATGTTCAGAATTTGAAGAGATGGGAAACTCCATGTAACTTTTTTATTTGACTGGACAAAGTATGACAGCTCTGACTTTGGTCGGATCAGCAGATGAACAGCAATGCTTAGGTTAACCCTTTAAATACAGATACCAATGTTTTCACGGCACCTTTTCAGAGAAATTCAAGAGCAAAGATGTAGCACTTCACGTCACGTGATGGAAAAGAGGGGAAAACAGCATCACACTCTGGTCATCAGATCAAAATCTCTATGAGAAAGATGACACATGACAGGATGTGGAGACACAGAGGGGATACTACAGAGGTAGGACTGAGGACTCTCTTCTAAACCAAACTCAACGCAGCAATGCAGAATAGTATGGAATCTAACCCATGGAATGGACTTAAGAAATCAGTGATGAGACCTTCTCATGTGACAAATGAGGAAACCGAGGACCAAAGGTTTCAGTACCTTCAGCAAAATGGCACGGAGTGGAGGAAGCCTCCAGACTTTGGATTTCAAGGGCAAGAGCCCGTGCCTCTCTGTCCCACTGTCAATAGTGTTAATAACATACCATTAAGTATGCATTTTTTAGGTAACAAAATCTTAGAATGAATAACTTTATCAGCGATGCTTTTTCTTAGGGCAGAGAATTTATAAGCACAAATCAGCATGACTTCCCATCCATTTATTGCCACTTCTGGGTTTCCAGGACAGAGGCAGCGTCTCGCACAAGAAAAACGCCTGGACCGAGCAAGAAAGACCTCTGTACTGTCAATTAACCAGTCTTTCAGTCATGACAAAATTATTTGAACATTTTTTTTTTCATTTTAAGTTTCTTTGAGACAGAACGCAAGCAGGGAAGGGGCAGAGAGAGAGGAAGAGAGAAGGTCCCAAGCAGGCTCTGCACCATCAGCATGGAGCCCGAGGTGGGGCTTGAACTCACAAACCTGGAGACCGTGAACTGAACTGAAATCAAGAATCCCACGCTTAAGTGACTGAGCCACCCAGGCACCCATATTTGGACTTTCTGAGGTTCAGTTTTATCATGTATATAATCATGATAAAGATCACATGACCTGCAGACCTTTGTGAAAATTAAATTCGGTGACCAAAATGGAAATACCAAGCCCTGTGCCTGCCACCTAGGAGGCGCCCACATGTAACACAGAAGAGGAGGACATCACACCTGACATTTAAGTGGGGATATAATGAACTTTAAAAAAATAAACACCTAGAGGAAAATTCCAAACTGTTAAACAAACACTGGCATTTTAGTAGTGCGGTGATAAAAACGAAGAAAATAGAGACTGAAGACTTTTTGGACCAACGACAACAAAAAGAATGAGCGTGGGGCAAGGCACTGAGTCCGTGGAGAAGACGTCCTCAGCTGGAGGTAGAGTATGTCGGCTGGACTTGGCAGGCAAAGCTGTCCCAGGCGTGAGAGAAAGACCAGAGCTCAGAGGGGCAGACGTGGACAAGAGGAGACCGTCGCAGGCCCAGGAGGAATGAGGAGGCCAGTAGTGGCAACCTGTGGATCTGCCCCCAACAATCTGCAGCCCGGTAAAGGCCTTGAGTGCCAACCTGAGTGGTCTGTACTAGATCGCAGAGCGGAGGAATAACGGAACAAAACCAGCGATGCAGACACAAGCCGCCTGGCCATCAAGGGTGTGATGGATTATGTTAAGAAAACAATCTTCGGGCGGGTGGAGAGCAGGCACAAAGGCAGTTCAATAATCCCAGAAGGGGCGGATGTCAGCCTAAAATAGGATGATGGTGAAGAAGTCCAGCTTCTGGCCAAAAACCTACGTGCCATCTTTCGAGCCTGACCATAAGCAGTTGTAAATAAAGGCTCTACCGGGCTGGCCTCAAGGGGAGAAGCCACCTTCCCTGCCCCAGGCTGGGGGGTGTGGCCAGTCTCCAAAGGGAGGTGCCCTCAAGGACTCGGCCCCCTGGCCAGGCCAGAGGTGCTTTGATGCATATCTGCAGTGTGAGCCCAGGGCCCTCCCTACAGAGGCCTCTTCGTGCAAGGCTTGCCACTGAGGCCTTCCCCTGGCACCTCTGGGGGCAAGGGGTGTGCCTGGAGATACATCGTTCAACGCTGACTCAGTAGCCAGAACTTTCCCCCAGGTACCCCTGCCCTCCCCATGCACCCTCCCCATCCCTCCTCTCCTGGGCCCACAAAGTGGCAGGTGTCTTTGTTCGGGAGTTAGGACACAACCCCCCCCTCCTGTCTGGGAGGGTACATCTGGTCTTCACCCAGCGCTGTTCCGTGGGGGGGAATTTTCCCAGTGCTTCTCCTACCTCAGAAAGTGATTAAAAGCTCGCCTGGTACTTTCATTTGGCTTGTTGTCTTAATTGACTACTCCAACACCTGGCAGCTCAGCTCTTGACAGGTGGCACAGGGAATTAAAAAAAAAAAATGTTCAACCTACAAGAGACCCTAGTTCTAATTGCCATTCTTGTTTTTAAGCAAATCTCCTACATTCTCAGTCACCACAAATGTAAACTATGTTTACAAAACATTAGAGAAGGCTTATTAGAATATGAAAATTAGCTTTAAATTCTTGCAGCAATGATCAGAGCAGTATTTCAAAGGAAATATAAATTGCTAATGTATCTGCAACGTACTAAAAACCAGTACTTCCGGTGGGGACTAATCTGAACAAAACTTTCACCTCACTGGCATCCGTGATGCAAACTGAGAAGTCCAGAGATCTCTAACCTACCACATTTCAGAAACGTTACTGAAAAATAATAAACTATGTGGACCTAACGTCTCATACAACTAGGACGATGATGAAGTAGCTGACATCTATTTAAGATCAGAGATGGGGATAGAGGGTGAGAAGTGGATTTATTCCCCTGCACTGTGCCCATCGCTGGCATTGAATATTCAAGCGCGTGCACAAACCAGGGCGCAGAGATACCGTGGCGCCTGTTGTGGCGTTTTGTGAAAATACTGCCGCAGAGCGATTGCCAGAGAAGCTCACCGTCAGTGTTTCTGCAAGGCTAGCAGCTCGTTTGCACATCCCCCTCCCCCCCCCCAAGCACGCCCCGCCCCTCCCCTGCTCCAACCCGCGCTTTCATCCCGGCCTGGTCCCTCATCACCTGGTCCTCCGCCTGGCCTCGCTCCCCCTCCATGATGGGCTGCTCGCTTCCTCCCCTCGTGCCTGAGTCCCATGGCTGAGGACGCGGTCACTCCTACAGCGACCAGGTGTGAATGAAGGAGGGACAAGGCTCGTGTTCTCTTCCACTTTGCGAATTCCGATGCGTGCATTAACATGTGACATTTAGGATGGAGACTCTGAGGAACAGGTCTTTTTGGTCATGTCGGATGTAAGCTTTTTACAATATAACCGTGTATTTTCCCACTCAAACTATTAAACTGTACCACTTTTCAGAACGTGATCAAATCGTTGCTTCGTATCACACTTTGTTGCTTTTTTCCTAATGTGATTACTCGGGCACCTTTTTTGTCACGGATTGTTTCCTGCTGAATACTTATTTAATATACAGACCTTAAAACTGGCTTTTTGAATTTTAAAGCTATACTCACAGCCATACTCAAATTATACTCAAAGCCAAAGAATCCGGAAGAAGTAAAACGAAGGAAATCTGGGTGAGCTTTGTTTTTCTGGTTGCAAAGGGCCGGTAGCCAGTGAGGATGTAGGTGAAGGGCAGAAGCGGGTTACACGGATCCCCTGGGAAGCTCACTGTACCTCCATCAGGAAGGGTCACCATTTATGAGTGGAGACAGAACAGAGCATTCACAAATCACTAATCCCTATGAAAAGGACAAAGTGGGATTTAAAACCCAAAGTTTGAGAAACATCTAAGGACACGTGAACTTTTGCATGCAATGTATTTTCTTTTACAGAAGCCATCTTTCACTTAGAAATGGGAGAAAACCTCCCTCATGTAAATTAAGCTTGTTTGACTCTGATTTTGTAAAATCTGCCTTAATCCAACAAGCCCTATGCCGGCACCAAGGGCTGGATATAACGAAGGCTTGCTGCTGTTGTAGGGATGATTTCAAAGCACGTTGTTAGACACACATCTGCACAAACATACACTGCCAACCGCATGACTTTTTTATTCTAAGCCACAGAATGAAACAGTAACCTCGCACTGACATCCAGGAGTGAACTGCCTTTCTCATGCACGTACAAATTATTTTACCACAAATTTAAATTCCCTGCCTGCCTTCTGTGTTTTCTCATTTATTGCCCAGCTATACATTTTGGAAACTGTGATGGAGATTTTTTTTTTTTTAATTAAGTGAGAAAATAGAAATTCATCATTGCTTGAGTACAAATGCCTCAAGTTCCTCGTAGGCTAATGGGGAGGATTATTATTGTTACAGTTCAACAAACTCGTCACTTTGACACAACTAGAGGTGATTTCTCCTCAGCTGGTCCTAGGCAGGCGAGAGGAAGCCCAGCCCAGCCACAGACAATGACTGACACCTGCTGGATTAGAAGAGCCATGAAAAGCAAAAAGTTCAAGTATGCAAACGCTGACAGTTATCCATTCTAGAATCCATCCATGTCTACAATCTGTAACACAACAAGGCTGGTAGAAATCCTCAGGAATAAAAGGGTAACGCGGTGTCAGGGGAGGGAGACAACGCGTGCTTCTGTGGTGTTGCATTAGGGCAGGTCCGATCGAGGGAGACCCAGGGCAGTTAAAAAACCTCTGTAAATACTGTGTTTCTGTTGCCTGCAACTTTCTATATCTTAGTGTTGATTTCTTTAAGCTAATGGGTTCCCATCAGCTCGGCTCTGCCTGGTCTTTGCGAGCAATCAAATGATCTTTGCAAATCTAGGACCAAGAAATTAATCAGAATCAATCACTACAGGGCTCAAAGTACAGCATGGTCCCCAGCTGGAGAAATCCCTGTCACCAGACTTTGTTCGCCCATTGCTTCAACTGGGCTTTCAAGCTTATTTTCCATCTTAAAAACGATTTCTTAATGAAGTGAGGGGATGGCTACTGAAAGCCTACCATGTCGTTTCATTTAGGCTGCACTACACTCCCAAGAAGTAGACATTTTTCATTTCTTTTATAGATAAGCCAAGCCAAAGATGTGAGGGAACTTGTCCAAGATGACACAGGTTGTAGGAGGAGTAATTAATGCTTCGGTTCTACCTTACCGCAAGATCTGAACTTTTCACTGTGCAGACTGGTTCAAGGGACATGATATTTTCGTATCTTCCGGTGCCGGTACCATTTCATGCCACCTTTTAACTGTGCAACTTTTATTAACGATAATAAGGATTGTCCATAAACACTAATGGGAGACCCTGATTCTTTATTCACAATCTGGTTCTGCATTTGGACACTGTCTATGAGCAAGTACTTTGTAAAGACCCGCAGACCGTTAAGACTGTATTTAACAAGGAAACGAGAGGCTGTCTTGGGTACGCCTGGGTGGCTCAGTCGGTTAAGTGTCCACCATCGGCTCAGGGCATGATCTCGTGGTTCACGAGTTCGAGACCCACATTGGGCTCTGTGCTGATGGCTCAGAGCCTGGAGCCTGCTTTGGATTCTGTCTCTCTCTCTCCCTCTCTCTCTTAAAAATAAATTTGAAAAGAGACACAGAGAGAGCCCTCCTTTCCTCCCTCTCCCAAGTACACATTTAACATGTACTCTGGATCTCCAGTTTCTTTGCTTGTACAATGACTGAGATGGATTAGGTAATCTCCTAAGATTTCTTCTGAATGTGTATTCACAGCAAAGAAAAACAGGCTGAGCTGTCAGGTTCCTTATTATGCTGGAATAACACACTCAGAGAATCAATAGATACTATACTCCCCATTCAGTAATTGAAAGAAGTACTGTTTATTTTTCAGAATTTTTGTTTTTGTTTTAATGTCTTATGACAGTTGAAGTGAAACTAAGTACTCAGAGGTACTCTATTTTTACATACAAACATAGCCACTCAGGATGTTTTCTCGCCTGGTATAAAATTTGGAAAATGGAGCCCCTAGTCTTTCAGTGGTTTGGAAATGCTTATTCCACCTGTACAGGAAAATAGCTATGATCAAAACTTAACAACACATGTAAAGATAACCAAAGAATTATGTTTTATAATAAAGAGATAATTTCTATAAGTTACAATAAAAATATCAAATATAATACAAACATCCTATCAGCTCTTAAGAAGTCAACTGTGTTTTCAAATTTCCAGGGGCTAAAAATTTTTATCATTTTACTTCCAAAATGGGAAACAGTGGTCTGGACATCATTTTAAATATTAACGTAGAAGGGAAGAGTAACACAATATAAATGTGTTCTATAATTACTCAAATTCTTGCATTAAATATACAAGGGGTTGAATCTTGAACTCAGATAGTACCATCTAGTGGAAATCAACCAAAAATGCTAGCTTTCTTTTGCTATTCCTCCCAGTGGCTAGCAATAACTAATGAGGTGGTCAAGGATCGGAGGGGATCTCCATGCCATAGGTAACAAAAATGTTGGCAACGAAAATGTTACTTGCTTAAGAATAACTTAAACTGACTTATGAAATATGCTGAACAGAAAGTTCTAAAAACATAAAAATCTGTGAGCTTATCCTTAACAGTCTCTCATACAAGATGTTGATAAATGTTCTCACAAGAAGTGAAATATTATGTGTGTGAAGTGTGTGCACACAAGTATAAATGTTTATACACACACACACATATATATGTATGTATATTTCACCCATTCATTGGCAATCATCCTTTATTTAGAGTTTCTTTTATTCTCTATTTCTGCCACTGTACATTTACCCAGAGCAGTCTTGCGCAAACCCCTGTGCTTAGCTCAACCTTCTGTGCACTGACAGCCAACCGAGCCCAGGGTTACAACCACCTTTCTCTTTCTTGCTGCTGCTTATGTTGCTTCCTGAATCATCCAGGACACCCGGTTCACACTGCACTCGCTTCCCTATGGTTCCATTTGTGCTACCGTATTAAAAAGAGGCCCCCTTTGGGGCGCCTGGGTGGCTCAATCGGTTGGGCGGCCGACTTCGGCTCAGGTCACGATCTCGCGGTGAGTTCGAGCCCCGCGTCGGGCTCTGGGCTGACAGCTCGGAGCCTGAAGCCTGTTTCAGATTCTGTGTCTCCCTCTCTCTGACCCTCCCCCATTCATGCTCTGTCTCTCTCTGTCTCAAAAATAAATAAACGTTAAAAAAAAAAAAAAGAGGCCCCCTCTGATGCAATGTGGCTCTCTAATTCCCTTCGAAGCTAACTCTGGGTATTGGTAAGACCGTGTTTGGTGAAGATGAAAAGTTGGCTTCTTGTAAAGTGGCACCAGAAAGAACAGCCCCTACAGGAGCGAGCAGACTCGCTTCGTATCCCCGACAGCAGCCATGGTCAAGATTAAAGAGAATATAGGTCTATGGGAGTTTCAGACCTGAAAGTTGGCTGATAACTTCATACGGTTCTGCATATATAGGTTACAAATAATTCTTCAACTCTGATTACAGAACTCAGAGCCTCCTCTACCTCTCGGACTCTCTTGGATTATGAGTAAAAAATAAACTGGGCGTCTGGGTGGCTCAGTCAGTGAAGCATCAGACTTTGGCTCAGGTCATGATCTCACAGTTCATGAGTTTGAGTCCTGCACAGGGTAAGCTCAAGCCTCCCTTCGGGTGAGCCCCATCTCTCTCTGCCCCTCGTAAGATTCTCTCTCTCTCTCTCAAGCCTCCCTTTGGGTGAGCCCCACTTCTCTGTCTCTCTCTGCCCCTCCTAAGATTTTCTCTCTCTCTCTCTCTCTCTCTCTCTCTCTCTCTGCTCCTCACTCACTTGTGCTCTCTCTCTCAAAAAAAAATTTTTTTTAATAAATGTATATTGTTATTAAGCAACTGAAATTTGGGGGTAATTTGTATTTTGGCATAATCCAGACAGCCCTGAGAGAAACAAATAGTTAAATATAAAATAAATAAAGCAACTCCTAAATCTACTTCACTGGGGAAACAAATATACCTTAACATGATGCAAGCGAGGGAGCGAGGTATTACCCAGTCTCTGTGCATCAGGCAAGTCCCACCTTTCCTGAGGAAGCTGTGCATGCTGAATATGCCTGCGACTTTCGGACACAGTGACTGAACAAGGGCCCCAGAGTCCATGGATATTTATCCTCTCTGACCTCTCATTCCTGTCTTGCTTCATCATGTACCTGCATCATATTTCTGCTTGATAATAAAGATAAATATTCTCAGTCAAGAGAGTAACTTCCTCCCAACATGTGGATCCCAAAAGGGCCAGGTTCCTGTTTCAATGTTCAGTTCAATAGAACTATCTTTGTTTCTTTTGGGGATGGCGGGGGCTGGGGGATGCTTATCTCTGGAGTGTAGGGCCTCTAGAGTACAGCAGTGATGAGAAGGACAAGAAGCACCCCAGGGTCATTAGTGTAAACAGGAAAGATGGCCCCCGTCTGCATTCCTAGACTCTGATGATGGCCACGAAACACAGCACCACCTGCTGGTTCCGAGTATGTATTGCATCCTACCAGAAAGTACCACCAGCTTGCAAATGTTGCAGGTCAGGTGACTCTATAAATTAGTCTTTATAAAGCCATTCCACCATTATAAATGACCAGCTATTCTGGATATGCTTATTTTATTGCACAAAAATCAGTCTTACTTCTTTTGCCCTAAAACAACTTCCTCATTCAGAAAGTGTGTCATAAATGGTACTAATACTGTGAATTAGGTACTCAGAAAATTCACAGCTGGTGTAAAAAACACCAATCTGTATTCAAAATAAGTTTCCATCCCAGCAACGGCAAATCCCTGCGTTCTTCACCTTAGAAGGGGTCCAATATAACCAAGTGACCCCTAGGCGACAGGACTGCCCCCCATTTTCCTTGGCATAACGTGATATTACAGGTCAACCATCCGTTGGTCAGTGCCACTGGGACTGTGAGTAGTAAGCAGGGGTAGGAACCACTTCTCACGTGGCAAGCACGAGGCTCTTTGTGGTTGAACCCATGAAAACCCGCCATCTTTGCTAACACGGCCACTTTGTCCCGAACCCACTGAACAAGAACCAGAGGAGAGAAAAACAGAACCTAACATCTATAAGACACTCGGTCATTAAGACCTATGTCTTCAGTGAGAGCCCTTCAGTGAGCATTTACTTGAGTCACTAACGTTTTACATTCTTGGCACATTCGTGGACGTCCTTCCACACACTGTTCCCTAATCTTACCTGCCACCCACTTTCCAATTTTACTCCTTCCAGGAGCTGATCGAGCATCCAAGCCATGAGAAAGTCCCCAAGAATTGGTGTAGGTCCATACCTCTTGCACCCTCTCCATCCAGAGGAAGTACATCATGAGAGTCACTGAGATTTCCCCCTCCGTCATCCCAAGGCCATCTCTGGGTACCCTAACGCTAAAAGCCTATCACTCCTAACTGATGCCAGAATGTCGTGTAGGACCATCTAGAAACCAAATCCAAAAAATTTTTCCCTCTGGTAACTCAGTATAGGTCACAGATGTGGACTGAAAACGGGATGGATGCCAGGGAGCTTATTAGTTCATCCAGAGCTTGTATGAGCCCATATAATCCCTTCGGCTTAATGTTGGAGAACTGTAATGGCTTAAGGCTTCACGGATCAGAAAAAACGTATTTTATGATGTGCCTCTCAAGTCTTACAGTTGCCTGGTATTTCAAAGCCTGATAGTAAGCCGGGAATTATTCTGAAAAGAGTATTTGCTTTCTGAAGAGAGCAGAGTTTTGCTCCAAAACCCCGAGGGCATTCACCCTGATTCACCTACCAGAGCCAACCACAGGCTCTGCACAGCCCCCCGACCAGACGCAGACCCTCACGGCTTGCTTGCATAGCAAACTGGGCAAACAGAAGGATCTTCTTTTATTCTGGGCCACACTCAGAGCCATCAGCCCTGGAATTACTGGTTTATTGAGTATTTGGATTGGAGCAGCACCTAACCACGGTATATGGTGTCTCGGAAACCAAAGATGCCCAAGAAGAGAGGGTGCTTTCCCAGCGGCAGTGGATACAAGGGGCTACTATGTGCCTTTCACTTTAGAAGTGATATACTGGGGCACCTGGGTGGCTCACTTCATTAAGTGACTGACTCTCGATCTTGGCTCAGGTCGTGATCTCATGGTTCGTGGGACCGAGCCCCGCGTCAGGCTCTGTGTCGACAGTGCAAAGCCTGCTTGGGATTCTCTCTCTCTCCCTCTCTCTCTCTCTCTCTCAAAATTAAAAACAGAAACAAACGAAAAAACTTTAAAAATGACACATTATCATGACCCAGATTTCTGAACCCATGGACACTTCACCATAGTGGCAGTTCCCAGAAATTTGTGGGGGAAAAGCTCCCACCCTCTGATATGCGTGTATATGAATAAGCTGGTTCACAAAATCCTATCAACATAATGTCACCAAAGTTCTAAATGGGTATTATCCATCCTGTAAGACGGTGATGTAAGGAGGCTCCCTGCTGACTAAATCATAGCAGGAAAAAACAGAAAACACCGATGCCCGGAAGCAAGACAGTAAAACTTACTTTAATGTAAAAGCAAACTTCTGGCTTATTGGGCACACGAGAAAGAGAAAAATGCACTTACCAGGTCAACAGCTCCATAAAAGTTGCCAAGGGCTGTTTTCATTCCAGCAAAGAGATTCCTGCAAACTTGATTTGCCACCGGGTTGAACCACATACCCTAGGAGGCTTTCCTGCCGCAGTATGACTAGATCCTACATAAAGTAAATAAATGCACTGTTTGCACTCACTGTTCATGAGTTCGAGCCCCGCGTCGGGCTCTGCGCTGACAGCTCAGAGCCCGGAGCCTGCTTTGGATTCTGGGTCTCCCTCTCTCTGCAGCTCCCCTGTTCATTCCCTCCCTCCCTCTCTATCTCCCAAAACTAAATAAACATTAAAAAAAAATTAAGATTTGGAAAATACACATTTAAACAAGACATCTTCTTAAAAATTAAACAAATAAATACATGAATAGATAATGATGGACAGCAGCAGCATGTAGGTGACAAGCAGGTGAATAGCTAGTGTTCGTAGATCGCATACACCTGCCATTCTCCTAGATGCTGGGACTACAGCAGTAGACAAACACCCCACCTCTCCTGGAGCTTACGTTTCTTAGACCTTACATTCCTAAGTATTCATTTATGAATCCTAAGAATTTGTTACATATGCATGGTACTATTTCAAGGTTTACATAATTCTTTTAAAAATCAGTGAATTAGGGGTGCCTGGGTGGCTCAGTCGGTTAAGCATCCGACTTCAGCTCAGGTCACGATCTCGCGGTCCTTAAGTTCGAGTCCCGTGTCGGGCTCGGGGCTGATGGCTCAGAGCCCGGAGCCTGCTTCTGATTCTGTGTCTCCCTCTCTCTCTGCCCCTCCCCCGTTCATGCTCTGTCCCTCTCTGTCTCAAAAATAAATAAATGTTAAAAAAAAAAAAATCAGTGAATTAAAAAATTAGGATCACCTGGGTGGTTCAGTCGGTTAAGCATCTGACTCTTGATTTTGGCTCAGGTCATGATCTCGTGGTTTGTGAGACTGAGCCCTGAATCACTGGGCTCCACACGAAAGAGCAGAGCCTACTTGGGATTCTCTCTCTCCCTCTCGCTCTCTCTCTGTGTTCCTCTCGTGCTCACATGCACACACTCTCTCAAAATAAACTTTAAAAAAAATCAATGAATTAGAAATTAAATAAAAATTAAATACAAGAAAAAGGCTCAATCCAAAATAACACAAGAGAAAAAATAAGCAAATAGATTGTACTTACAGTACAAAGAGGAGAGAACAAGTCCAAATACACTGACATTCATATAATGACCAATGAAAATTGGATTTTAAAACCCGTCTTAATCTATTTAGCACCTGGGTGGCTCAGTTGGTTAAGCGTCTGACTTTGGCTCAGGTCATGATCTCACAGTTTGTGAGTTCGAGCCCCACGCCGGGCTCTGTGCTGACAGCTCAGAGCCTGACGCCTGCTTTGGATTCTGTGTTTCATTCTCTACCCTCCCCCAGTTGTGCTCTCTGTCTCTCAAAAATAAATAAATGTAAAAACAAAAAATTTTCAAAGAGATCTCTCTAAAACATCAGGACCCAAAAAGGATGAAAGTAAAATGCTTGCATGCTATTTACTGTAGGGCCACACCATCCACTGTTCTAAGTTTGTTGTTCAGGCTGCCCGGAAATACCGTGTTTTTCATACTGTTAAGTGGGTCTGTTTTTACTCGGATTTTCAGTGACATCTTAAAACTTCCTTGTCTTAAAGAAGAATAAACAAAAGAAAATAAACAAAACTTCCTTGTCTTGTTTCAGTGAGAGGGGATTTAGTGGCAAGGTGCACACACATGCGATAAAAACAGATTTATTTCTGTTAGCCCCTCTGAAAGATGGGTAATTCTTTTCTTTGACACTGGTTTTTGAGTCTGGGCTCAGTTCATGAGATTAGATACTGCCTTCCCTTACCTCAACACTCTCAAAGGCTTTATCAATTTCCATGTGAGGGAAAACTAAATGCATTGACAAGTGCCCTTTCTACAGGTAATTTTTCTTTACAAACTTGAGCCTTGCGCAACTGTGAACCTGACACAGCGATTCCATACAGCGCGCTTGCTTTCCCCAACGACACCACCAGAGGGCACCAAAGCTCCAGCAATCAGCAGAAGACCAGCCTTTGCCAACAGGACCATCGCAAGGATTCGATTTTTCCACAGCCCTGCACCTGAACATGGTGAAGAACTTCCACTTCATGAGGGTCATATGAAATGCCAGGGCATCAAGGCGCAGAGACGGCACCGAGCCCAGTGCCCTGAAGGCTCTTTGCGAAATGATCTGGCCCTACAGCATTTTCCGGCAGAGAAGTTAAATTTTAAAACCAAGAAACTCGGAAAAGCGCCTTGGTGAAGATGACTTCCCTCGCTAGTGGTTTTACAGGTTCAAATGAATAAAAACCGTTTCACTTACGTAGAAAATTCTCCGCCTGTGCCGCCTCACTTAAAGAATTCACTGAAGCCGCGAGGCAGGGATACATTGCTTCTTTCTCCCATTAAACTTCGTAGAGCTCGTTGGGCCTGGGTTCCTCCCACTGCCAGTTGTGGAAGACGTTACCAGGAGGCAAACCCGACCCCAGGGACCGTAGAGGGGACCTCGTTGTGCTGGCACCCGGCCCAGTGTACTCAGTCCATGCACACCCGGGGGGGGGGGGGGGGGAAGGGTACTTTATACATTACGCACAGCAAGAGACTAGGGACAATCGCTAATGATCACACAGGACAACGAGAACCATCCTGTAAAAGCTATGGGACGGTGACCTCTTTCTCGCACTCTCCAAATATCTTACTGCGCTCACGCCTGCTGCGGGATAAAACACCCGGCAAGAAGGGAGGGAGTGACGTCAGCGTTTGACGTAAGACTGACGTCCTGACGTCCTGACGCTCGGCGAGAAGGCGGAGCCTCTGCCTTAAGACCAGGGTCCTCTCCCTCCTCCTCCCGCGGCGAAGGGGAGGCTTCTGATTTCCTAATTAGTAAGGGTGAGCACCCCGGGGGCGCTTTCACAACCTGTTAACAGTGTTGCTGCCGGTATAGGTCATTACCGATCGGAAAGGTCATCGAGGATTTTGAGTAGATACATGGCAGGTGGAGAGAAACACCATGAGGCCCTGACTTAAAGAAAAATATTCAGAACCTGATGGCAAGTATGTTAATACTGGTTTCATTGAATTTGTTATTGCTGTGATATAATCCAGGGTGAAGAGCTGGTGGTTTGTGAACTGTCAATCTTTAAGTTAAAAACTATAAATCTGGGGCGCCTGGGTGGCTCAATCAGTGAAGCGTCCGACTTCAGCTCAGGTCGTGATCTCACAGTTCGTGGGTTCGAGCCCCGCGTCGGGCTCTGTGCCGGCAGCTCGGAGCCTGGAGCCTGGAGCCTGCTTCGGATTCTGTGTGTGTGTCTCTCTCTCTGCCCCTCCCCTGCTAACAGTCTCTCTCTCTCTCTCTCTCTCTCTCTCTCTCTCTCTCTCTCTCTCTCAAAAATAAGTAGACATTAAAGAAATTTTTTTTAAGTTACAAACCATGTGGCGTAGAAGGGTTTCATGCTCATCTCTTAGCCTCCTGATGAGGTTTGCAACGTGTTGCCTTGACGATGACCACTTCCTGGATACCGACCTATGGTGTTGCCACAGGATTCTGCGGTTTTCGTAGCGGTCCTGGTAGCGAGGACGCTGTTAAAATTTTCTGAGCCCTGTGCTCCCAGAAGGAGGCAGTGGTTGAGACATTTCGCTACCTTGGAAGGTCCGAGAAGCAACTCACTTCCGGGGATCACCTCCCCACACACTCCGAGAACCCAAGGCTGCCTCTTGATTGCCTTGTTTACCTCTATAAAATGCCAAGTCTTCTTCCTCTTTGAAACATCCTCTTGCAGAAACGAATGTTCTCCCAATCGCAATGGCCGGGAGAACCTCATCTCCTTCATTGTCTGGCACATTTTGTCTTGCACACCTCCTTCCAGCCAAAGGTTTATTTGATTTTTTTTTTTTAACCTGGTCCTCCTTATTTCGCATGGTTAAAATGAGGGCAAATGTTTCCATACTTTTCATGACCACTAATAAGCTAATCTGACTGAAGAAATTGGTTTTTTTCCATCTTTACTAGAAAAACACCGAAGCAAGACTCACCGTTTTGCATCAAGTGAAATAACGACATAACTTGTTCTGTAATTACATGTACGAGAGAGAGAAAAAAAAACTACGTCTTTGCTGAGAGACTTTAAAGTCTGTGAACTGTTCGATTCTGTCCGTTCAACTCCCCCACATGCCCATTTCATAGAAATACTAAAATCCTGCTTTATGCTCCGAATGCTAGAAGGTTCTTTTCCACACATAGTTATTTCTCACAGCAAGTCTGAAAGAAGGTTCGATCATTCCCATGTTTCTGAGGAAACAGCTCAGCCTTCGTGGAAGATGATTCAAGCTCTCGTGTAGATGCCAGGGTGTGAATATCGGCTCTACCACCAAAGACCCTCATGGCCTCGGGCAGGCTGCTCGCCTATCTCTCAGTTTCCTTGTCCTTAAACTGGGAACGATAATCCCTCGTGGGGTTGTTGTGAGCTCATTTAACAAGAAGTATATGCGAAGCACACATACTAATGCCAGGCACCTACAGCTCGGTCAATACCAAGCATTCTGCGTGGGCAAGTTGCTCTGTTACAAAACTAATTATGACTTGCCCCAGTTCGCAGAGCTAGAAAGTGACAGAACCCGAATCCAAACCCAGATACTTCTGACTTCAAAGCTGGGAACTCTTTGTTACACGGCACTCTGCCAAAGCTGACAGAATGCTTGGAAAGAGTCTGAAGTAATAAAAGAAACACTCAAAGATCCGACTATCTTAAGAATTTGTATTTATCAAGAGACACCACGGAAGGAGTGAGAGGGGAAGCCAGAGTGAAATACATGCGAGTAACAAAAGACTGGGATGGAGAATATCCAAAGAACTCTTTTAAGTCAATGGAGACAGACAAGACGAGGGGTGAGGTTTGAACAGGCACTGTACAAAAACACATCCAAGTGAGCAATAAATATGTGAGAAGAAAATCAAAATGATTATACTTTCATAATCAGGAAAATGGAAATTAAAACCAAAGTGAGACACCACTGGACACCCATCAGCCCAACAAGCACCAAAATCTGTAAGACCAAATGTAGGCGAAGTGTAAGCAAAGGGGTTTCATGCTTGAAAAAACCATCTGGGGAAAGCTGGGGGAGAGGTAGGAGAGACGAGGATGTGAATCCCCCAAGACTGAGAACATCCCGGTCTTAGGCATGTATGTTAGAGCAGCGGTCTTCAATTGGAAGGAACGTGAAACTCTGCACAGGACAGACTGCTCCATGCAAATCATCAGCTTTGCACTTTTCTAACCTGACCCGGCTGACAATGGGCCTGACCTTGAGGTCCTCCTTGACCAGCTTCCCTTCGCAGAGGAAACATGGACTTTACCCAGAATCTTACTGTGGTGCATTGCTGCAAGGTATAAAACCCTGGGGGAAAGAGAGAGAATGTGACAACTCTTTTAATAAAAGCACCATCAATCATGACGCCCCCATCTGAGCCGATTTCACTGAGTTATAATTATTTAGTAATGATTTATCAAAATTTCTAATATATCTATATTTTGATTGTGTACTGTTGGTAGATGGAATAGCTTTTAAACTTAGGGGGCACCTGGATGGCTCAGTTGGTTAAGCGTCCAACTTAGGCTCAGGTCACGATCTTGTGGTTCATGGGTTCGAGCCCCACGTTGGGCTCTGTGCTGACAGCTCAGAGCCTGGAGCCTGCTTCGGATTCTGCCTCCCTCACTCTATGCGCCTTCCCCACTCGCGCTTTCTCTGTCTCTCAAAGGTGAATAAATGTTATCACTGAATAAATCAATAAACACACACTTAGAACAATGGGGTTACAGAAAATTTTATGTACATATTTTGACTACGAAGAAGCATGGTACAGTTACCAAAGATTTTTGAAAATATTGCTATCCGTACCGATACCCATTATGATAAATTTTATTGGGGCAAAGGAATGTAAGTATGATTTTAAGCAGAAGAAAAAGAATAATTAAACATTTTACCATTAAGAAGAACTTGTTCATTAGAAATAAAATAAATGTGACTATCAATCATATTTCTATTCCATTTGATACATTTAGCTACATGTCTTACAGTCACACACCAGTTTGTACTTTAAAATTTTAATATTTACACGATGCCAAAAATTACAACCTTTATACTATTTTCACAAGACGAAACATTTTAGATGTTTAATAATATTAGCAATTCTTTTTTTCACCCCATAAATCTTTGATGTGCAACCAAAAATGTCTGAAGATCTCTTTCCTAGAGAAACACAAACCCACCAGGCTACCTGTGTGAGAATACTCACAACTGTCCATCAATAGAACAGGTGAAGAAATTATGCAGACTACGGATTGCTATGCATTACTGTATTACAATTATTATTACACAATGAAAATTCAGCATAAACTATAGCTTCCCACAAAAACATTAATGAATCTCTCAAATTTACTGAGCCAAAGCAGCAAGACAAAAAAAAAAAAAATTCCTATGACAACATTCACTTATGCTCACAGCCAAGCAAAACTAAATTATGTCGCTTAGGGATGTGTGATAAATCATGTCATTACTCCCAAGAATTCCCTCCCCCTTCCTCTCAAGAGGATTACAAAGTGCTTCTTGAGACTTGCATTACTTCCTGATCGATTTTACATTTCCACCCTTTTGACTTTGGGTCAAAGGCTTTGCCATGTGACATGCCTGAGCTGATGAAATGAGTAGACACGAGGCTTGTCACATTCAATCAGAGGCTCCAGGAGGTACTGAGAAGTTCATGCAACGCGAGCCTGCTTGGCAAACCGAAAGATCAAGGTGGTCAATGGTGGCTGTGTGTGTAGATGTGTTATATGCTGGAGTGCTTTCAGTGAACCAACGTTTGCTTAGGCTCCTTGTATGGAAGCCATGGAGTCCCAGCAGCTTTGATGGGCTCTCAAGCGTTCAAAGTTACCCGCACTTAATAGTCTGACTCCCAGGAATCTCTTCCAAGTCCTAAAGGCATGGAGAACACGAGATCAAAGTTGGGCAAGAGCTGTGAACAGCATTCACTAAGAGATCTTTTGTGTATTCGAACAGCATTGAGTGATGCAAACAGCAGCAACCAGGGAAGAAGGAAATCAGTATAAACTGGGTACCCCTTCACCGAAACTTAAAAAATAAAAATCACTCTAAGGAGGGAGTACTAGGTAGATTACATTTGTCAGGGAATTCTAATGCCCGATAAGTGTTTTAAAACCTAACTCTTAAAACCTAATATGCTCACTTTCAGAAAACTCTGAATGCCTACACAATTTAAACAAACAAACAAAAAAAAAAAAACACAGAAAACGCTAAAACGTTATGTGACGCTTCTGGGCCAAGCTAATTAAGCAGCAAGATTTCTGCAGTTTCCCCCACCCCAGCCAGCCAGGTGGAAGGGCTGTGGGCCTCCCTCCCTCCCCCCACCCCGGGATGGCTGTCACGAGATGGGACACGCCTGGGCCCTTCAATCACACCCTCTGGAAAACTGCCTGACCACCTCACCTCCTTCCCACTTTAGCTTCCTTAAGGCAGGAAATGAACTACTCAGATCTTGAGGTTTCTCTATGACAGCAGTTAGTGGGACCTGAATTAACGCAGAGTATTTGAGCTCTCGAATGCCGAGATGAGAGCAGCGAGCAGGTAGCCATCGGTCTCTCCCAACATCATAGCGTTGGTAAAACATTACTTAGAGGTGAACGTGATTCCCAGAGGATTTCAGGCCCTCCTGGTCTCGGCAGACAGGGTAATACAACAGCGGGGGTCTTAGCAGCAGGGGCTGCAGCAATGGGACAGGCCCCCAAGTTCTCAAACAAACGTGGGGGGCTCTTCTAACGGGATGCAGTGCCCTCTACGCCCAAACGCCCTTGTTTTCCGATTCGCATCTCAGAACCCGCCTCCTCCCCACTCCTCCAACTCCCACCCTTCAGATTTGTACTCCCCTCCTCTCCCAGGCAGGTTACAGCCCTTCTGAGCCCGCAAGGGGGCGGGGCGAGGGGCACAGAAGTGGTGGCCCTTAGCAGGAAAAAGCAGAGGCTTTGTCTCACGGATCCCCCGCCAATCAGCACGCTTTTCTCCTCCCAGATGCCCGCTGCCAGCTACACTCAACAGATGCACCAGCGGGATGTGCGGGAAGCACCCGCGTTCCAGAAAGGAGATGCCTCGTTGCTACTCTCTCGGGGGGAGTGGAAGGCCCAGCTGGGAAGCGTCTTTCAGCTCCAGGTCTCTTCAGGTAGAACAGGGCACACCTGCCGAAGCCATGCACCCACTCCTCCCTCTGCAGGAAGAGCTCAGGAATCAGGCGACGGTTTACTGAGCCCCGGACTCTTGCTTTAACCCATGACCTGGCGAGCACAACACAGATCTAAGCACTGAAGTTCTGATGCGGGGCTGCCCAGGTTTGAAGAAAACAAAGCCAAAAGCTGGCCTGACCTCTCGTATCCTCCCAAATAACATACGCTTAGGCTTTAAAACACAAGTCCCCACTGAAGTCGGCTATTTTCTATCCTTGAGGGAGTCGCTTTGGCTGAGTTCCCTGGGAAGCGTTCCGTTTTCTTGGAAACTCCGCTCTCTTCTGAGGTAGATAAGTGATAGATAAAAGGTGGAATTTTCTGGAAATGCGTAGGTTCAGGGCAGCCCCGCGAGCCAGAAGTGTGAGGGCTGGGGGCCAAACCGGTGCAGGCTCGGCAAACCAGACCTTGACACGGAGGCACCCGCATTTCCCAGCAATTTCTTCAGGAGCTAAGCACGCATCTTGCAGATTTTGAGTCGGGTCTAGGTTGTGGTCTTCTCGTACTAGAGTAAAGCACTTTCCAGCTCACTCCTCCTTCACTCACTACCCCTGGGCTCGCTCACGATCAAGAGTGAGGGCTGGGAGAACACGGGTCACAGAAGCAGGAGGAGCGGCATCCCGGCCTCCACTCAGCAGCCTAACGGGGCTGCAAGGAAACAAGACTCACCCCGCGTCACCGGACGGAGCTCAAGAACGGAAGCCGGCGGCACTCACCAGGCAGGGAGAGTGTGGGCAACAAAGCGGCCCCCGCGGTTTGGCCACAAAGACAAAGGACTTCATTCATCAGCCGTATTTATTAGGCGCCTGTTCCGTGCAAGGCACTGTGCTAGGCGCGGGGAAAGATACAAAGACAAATCCGACAGGACTGCCCTCAAAGAGCTTACAGTCTAGGAAAGGAGCATACAGTGTCTGGAGAAGACATTTTAGATGTAAATAACCTCCCCCCACCACCCACCCCACAAAAAGAAAAAAAAAATAAGAACTTAAGTTCACTCGACTTGGCTTCATTTTCTTCTAGTTCAGCAGCTTGACATAAAAAGCATGTATCTGAAAGTCTTTTAAAATGCACACTTTTACTCGTAAACAAAATTCATCTTCATTAGAAAAAAGGGCTGTTTATTGCAATTACGAAAATCCTCAAACATATTCAGTATTTTCATGAATTTTTCTTACGAATCTGTTATTTGTAAACAATTTCCTAAATCGCTTCAAAACGTGCAACTTTTGAAAGAGACCTCTTTAAACCCACTGGCAGTCACACAGAACATACACGGGCTCTCTACTAAAAGCAAAGTGTCTGAAACAAATAGGTGTTGTTTTACTACCAAAGTTCACAGCTTACGGTTTTTCTCCCTACACTCATCTCACGTCAACTCAAAATATTATAAAATAGCACCTCCAGTAACCTATACCTCAAAGACCCGAAGCTTTCAATCACAAAGCTTTAGATAGAATATTGGGGGAAAAAATGTCTGATACAACCTTAAAGACCCATCTTCGTGCTATTACTAAGCCGGCCACACCCACCAAAGAACTGTAAAACAATTCCAAAATAGGAAATTTACAATCACCCACTTTCCCATTACACCCTTAGGAATTTCTGAAGTGTCAGTTTTCTGTTATTTTCCTTTAAGCATCAAGAAACCAAATGTAATCAACTGGGGAAATAAAAAAACACCGACAGAGCTTCTCCAGGCTAACCTGCTACAGAAAAGGACGATGTGAGCGAACTGCAAATTACTTGGCTTCTAACCAGAATTCTTTTAGGTACGTTTCTTGCAATCGTTCTCCCTTCCCAAGATCCTCTCTGGACTCAGACATTTCTAACACTTAGGTTTCTGTTCAATCTGAAGCCTTGGACTTCGTTAGACTTCTTGAAAACACAGACACTAAGGTAGATGATATGCCGATCAAACTGAACACAAGGCCATCTGTTTTCATGAAGAATCCCGGTCAACCAACAAAGCCGTGCGACCCAAAAATGAGTTCCTGAGACAGAGGTTTCTTATTCCCACGTTGGAGCATCCTTGTCCTGAGCAGTTGCCCGAAGTTCAGTAAAAACCAAAACCTAACCATTGTGCTACTGGGATCTTTCCGCTCCTCTTCCTCACCCAACTCCAAAGAAGCGGGCGAACTGGTCAAATAAACTTCAACTCAAGTGAACTTCAACATTCATCTCCGGCAACCTAACACATGCGCCATCACAGAGGTGTAGGGAACCACCACACGGGCGCCTGCACCTGGTTGGAACCGCAGGCTTACTGTGGCGCCCGCCTTCACGAATGCACCCTGGGGTTCAGCCGAGACACCTACGGATACTACGCTTCCACGTGTAATATCTGTACAAACTATATAGAAAGTTAAATTTTCTGGGTATAAATCTAACAGAAATAAAGTCAAATCAGGAGGAACAGTTGTGTGTTAGTCTTCTGGTCGCCTTCCTGTCGTCACATTACTAAAGGGCTTTTCTGTTCAGTCTCTGCTGAACAGATACCACGCATTTCAGACTCCTGTGGTTATAGAAGAACCACTGTTTAAGTTAAGGACTCTCCAACTCCGTCTTACAGATAAAGAAACCGAGACCCTGAACAGCTGAATGAAGAAGCTGGGGGCCACACCCACTCTGGTATTGGTGATCGGACACCTGCAACCTTTGACACAAACCACGGGATCACACACAGTGACCGCTAAAACCAATGTAAGGAAATGGGGAGGTGTTTCATAGGAGGTAAATGGAACAACTGTTAGCTGAAACCTATTCTTAGAAAACATTAGCCCTTTTTGGTTACTGCTGAGAGTGTAACTACAGTGTCTGGTCTTGCTTTTAAGGGTAATTGATTTGTACTTGCTTCCTTGAGGACATTTATTTGTTCACAGTAAGAAAAAATCATGTTAAATATGATGATATATTCAACCGTGTATTATTCTGCATTTAAATTATTTCTATATACATTTGGATTCTTCTACTTTTCACAAAGTAAAATTAATTTATGCAGAGAATGAAACGAGAGATCCTCTCTGTAGAAGTTGTTGGCAGCCTGAAAATTAGTCACTTCCATACAGGATGGGAAACCGCTTTAAGGAGAGGCCGAAAGAGGGTCCAGGGTCACAGAAAACATAATGAAAATTGTAAGTGAATTCTGATTAGCCGGTAATCAGAGCTACAGGAGAAAGGACAGGCTTAGAGAATTAATCTGAGGGAACTTTTAACTCCCTTCCTTGCTAGGTAACCGCAAAGCAATTCAATAAACTTCCGGGTGTCAGTTTCTTCATCTGCAAAGACCTAACATTCGAACTACTTACCTCATTGGATTATCGAGGAGAACACATAGTAAAACATATGAGAGTGCTTCTAAGTGGGAAAGCACACCAACAAATACTGATTATTATTACCGCAATAATTATTAAAATGGGGACCTACAAAAAATTTTAAATAATTACCACTCAGTGGCACGAGGCATGCTCACGAAAACAAACTTAACTCAGAAGGTAAACCATGCAAACGTTCTCAACTTTCAATGGCAATGCTAAAAATTCACACAAAGATATAATACAAAGGAACAATTTTAGAGAAAGCACTGAGACACACATATTTGGTTGACTTAAGAGACTTTAAAGTGAGTTAGAATGATTTCCAGCTTATAAAGAGGTATTTAGTCTTTAAGTGGAGAAGGTTGCTCGTCACCTGTAAGAAAACCAAGCATCATGGGGCATTCCTAAGACAAATGGAACAAAATCCTGTCTCTCTTGGCTGTTTTATAAACCAGGTGTCTCACAAATAACCATCTTAATGCTTCCAGTAATGAGACACACCCTCAAAGAGAATGTCCGCTTCTGAATCACATCCGATGTGAACCTGCATGAATGCAAGGCATAAAATAGCATTCTCGTAACTCCACAGGCGCCTAAAAGTTTTAACAATTCTTCATGCTCACTTTCTATTCCATAAAGAATCATGGACATACAGGGAATATCTCCAAGATAAATTTGTTACAAATCTTTATTATGCAGTTGTCTTATTTTTATAATACTCCACTCTGGTGGCCTTCTTTTGTGTGTGTTTTGTTTGTAAAATTGAGTCTACATAGCACATTAACCTTTCAAATATGCCTTTTGATGTTAGTCTTATGCCCCCCCCCCAAAAAAAGTAACAACCAAAAAACAAATGAAGATACAAGGGAAGAGAAAAATGAGATATGATTAAGTATAAAAATATGTTGCTTCAAATTCAGAATAATTTAATAACTCTTCGTTATTTCATATGTATCTGGAAATGGGACAGATACATGACCTGATCCTGTCACAAGAGGTAGAATTCCAGCATTTGGTACAACGTTCCAAGACAGGGTTAAAGTGACATTCCTGTTTCCCCTATAAAAAGATATAATAATAAACGGATGTCAGCAGAAACATTTTTAGTTCAAAGAAAACATTTTAATTCAAGCACTGAGGCACAAATACTATAGAACTAGCTATTTGTAACTGGAACCCTCATCTATCAACAGTTTTCTCGTCTTCTGAAATCCCAGGGACCCGCATTCTATTTGCAGGCATCCCATGATGACCTACCTAAATTCACTCAGTTACAGTTATTAGAACCACCAGCCAAAAAGCTTAAATGAGTAAAACACAGAGAATATAAAGAGATTCGAGCTAGATGTCAGCAGGCAATGATTTGCAATCTAATTCTATCCTTATCTAGATTGTGAACACATCACAATTTCTCACGGCTGGCAATTTTTCGTCTGCAAAACCAGAGCTTTGGTTAAAACAGCTCTCCCCTAAAATCCTTTCCAATGTTTACTCGCAGAGCTTAAGAGCTAAAAATGACCCCAAAAGACCAGCCATTCTAATTCCTTCACTGGGTGTGAAAGGAAACTGAGGTTCAGGGAAGTTCAGAGAAGCACAGCAAGAGCCCTCAGTGTCACCTCCTGGATGAACGCACTATTTCCCCATTAAGGGTCCCCGAGAACGTCCCTCCCCATGTTCCACAAGGAGCCCCCTGCCAACCACAGTCCTACCGCAGGTGGGACAGCCCAGGCCCCCTGCGCACTTGGGACTAGAAGCACCTGAGGGCTTTCTGAGCGTGACTGGGGTTCACATACTGCAAGAAACTGTGTGCTTTTCCTAAACCCCAGTTACTAAGACAGTATTTCTACCCAATCCTCTGGTTTGGATCCGTATACTTTTCTTCTTTCTCAACTGTCCTCTTTGTACCCTCTAATCTTTTTCTTTAAAATAAAAAATACTTCACATCGTTCTCTCCCCCGCACAATTACAAGTAAAGAAGGACAAAGAATTGCTCACTTGAGGCCATTTCCATCGTCAAAGAAAAAATATTTTGTTTTCATATCTTTCAACAGCAGCTTTGGATTATCGCCTCGCAGAACAATCTTGTCCCAAAGGACTACTTGGTTGAGAGCCTACATTAAAATGAAAATGAATTAGACAGCTCATCAGAAATTCATCTCTGTCACTTCAAATTCAAAGCAGTGCTAAGCAAATAGTTTAATTTATATTAATAATACAACTTTTGAGGGAATTGCTAAAATCTTAAAGCACACAAAACAATAACAAGAGGATACACATAAGAAGTTGAGCTTTGCTGGGACAAAAGATGATCTCCCAGGAAATCACTGCTTTTGCTAAGGCAACTGTCATTTAGGGCCCCCACAGCTTACTCCAAGGCTGTAGACCTACTCGCTCTCCAGAGAGAGGCCCTTGGAGACACAGAAGGGATTAGAATCCCTGGAAGGAAAGCATTCTCGTAAATCACCTCTCCTGCCCAGCTCAGTGTGGACTCTGCATAGTGTCAGGGAAACTGAGGCAACTATTCCTGGTCCGTCACACTGTTAACAGGGGTCACTGCAGCCAGATTAGATCATGAGTATTTACGTATCTCCAAGGTCTTTAAATTATCGAAGAATCACTAAAGAAATGAAGCCTTCTAAATATTTTTCCCTTAAATTAACCATAGGCACATCATTGTTTCGTTTATGGCAACATTCTAGAAGCCAATTCTTTGAAATCGCTATTTTGACATATCAAAAGCAAGTTCTGTTTGGAAAATGAGGGGCATAAAATGAAGACAAAACACATTTGTGATCACTACTAAATCCCAAGACATCTGTTCTTATAAAGCTATTATGCATTATTAGCCTGGGAGGCCAACTGCTAGCATGTGGGGACTGTGCTCACTAAAAAGGAATGTGGAAGTAATTTCTAAGAGGTTTCAAATCTTCACCATAAAACCGCGAAGATTAAACAGAAACATCGAGACTGAAGAACATACAATCAAAGATATGCCGAAGTGAAATGACATCTTCTATACATTTATTCATTCACCAAAGCAATGATGTGTCAAAGTTCCAAGTTGTATTAACTTACTAGTCACACTGGGGTAAACCAGAATTATGAATATGATTTAGGTACACCTGTTGCCAAGGTGACACAGAAATTTGGATAATTTGTTGAGACCTGTAGAATAGTATGTGTGTATATAGCCATTACTCTTACCTTCAGAATAAGTTTTTCTAAATGACCCTTCTAACATTTTGTTAATTCTCAAGGACAAGGACCAAAACTCCTCCAACCCAATAATCCGAGTGCCTAACAAATTTTGTGGTATAAAAGATATGCTCAAAATAAATGTAAAATGAATTGAAATACTAAAAACTGCAGTTAACTAATCAAACCAATCAACAGATAAAGTTGATTAATTTTTCATCCCTTGAAAGGAAATATAGTTCAAATAACATACAGAAGTAGACTCATCTCTAAATACGAATTACCTCCAGACTGTATGGTAACAAACACGAGAGTGACTTAGGTGAAATAACAAAGAAGCACATTTTAATTCCATGGATTTCACTTTTGTACTTTAATTCATTTATCACAATCATTCACTTGACACTTTCAGGGGATTTCTGTTTTAGTGACATTCCATACAAATATCTCAACCCTTACTCTTATCTGCAAAAAAAGCTCTAAATCAAAATGGACCAGTAAGTTTCAATCTACAAATTAACAATTTTAGTAGTGTTTTAACCTAATAGTTTAGTAGCTTTTCATTACAAAACTTCTGATAAAGTCTAGTTTATGATTAGAAAGACTACTTTTAAGTAAATAATTGGTGAATCCCATACAACTCCAAAGCAAAGGAAAATATTTCCCAGCAGACAAATGTTAACTGGAGATATACGGCTTGGTAAGACTATCAAAATAGTTCACGAGAAGAAAAATAGAAATACTTAGATGGATTTTAAACTAATCTGACATGATTCAAACATTTGTCACCTTTACAGTTTTTAATTACATACATGGGTAATGAGACCTGTAAATACAGCTCACAGAGTTTGCTGATTCACATACCTTTCTCCAGTCAAAGCTGTGGAAAGAAAACTTTGGCCTGAAGAGTGGGACACCCGAGCAGCAATGCCTCACCCCCATTTCCTCGTACACCCAGCATTCAGCAACATCCTTTCTGACCTTATCATTGGAAATGGTCTCCGAAGATTTTCGATCACAAATTATTTTGAGCACAAACCCCAAAAGATGCATTTTTATTTAAATGATGTGCACGGTACACGTTACTACTTTCGGACGAGATCATCACTGACAGTCAAGGCAAATTTGCATTTCAAATAGTATTCCTGACCAATGTTGAATTTTCTCAGCCAACTTTTTTATTAGATCTCAGCTCTCTCTTTTTTTAATCCACTGTGGCTAAGCAGCTCCAAAGAGAAAGAAACCCACCAGCTCTGCCCCTTTCCTGTTGCTTACATGTGGTTGAACCGTTCACATTTTCAACCTGTGATTCCTTTGCAGGAATCTTTTCAACCATTTTTTCCATTTTGTGAGGATTCGTTTATTTAAAAATAGGTAACATCAGAGGCACCTTGGCGGCTCAGTGGGTTAAGTGGCCAACTCTTGATCTTGGCTCAGGTCATGACCTCACGGTTCGTGGGCTCAAGCCCCATCCATATCGGGCTCTGTACTGACAGCATGGAGCTTGCCTGGGAGTCTCTCAGTCTCTCTCTCTCTCTTTCTCCCTCCCTCCCTCTTTCTGCTCCTCCCCTGCAAGCTCTCTCTCAGAATAAAAGTAAACTTAAAAGAAATAGGTAATATCACCCACTTAATTGGATTATACTGCACAACCTTACAAAATGCTGAAAATGAATGAATGAAGAAATGCAGGCAGCGTGGTCAACCTCCTGCCCGCTGAATTCCTCCTCTTCCTCCAGGGACGCCGCATGTTGTAGGAGACATGTAATCACCTGACTTAGGGACTGAGTGTGAATATTAAGGTCAGCCCGTATTGCAAGTATTAGTAAAGCTTCTTTCCCTTTTATTTTAAACAGAGAAACATACAGATCAACTTCTTTCCAGTATGGCGCGTGAGGAGCTTGGAAGTGGCCACTCCATCCTAACAGCCAGTAAAAAGCTAATGAACTGAAAAACTGGCAACTCTTCCTAGATCCGTAAGAGAGGAAAAAATAGCTCTGAACGGTTTTCCTTATGGATTGCCCCGTCTGCACCCCAATCAGGGGACCACAATACTAGAGAGCTACAGAAGCAGAAAAAAGACAGAGGCTACCAAAGGAGATGTTTTCTTAGTAGAATCACCTCTCCGGAGGCCTGTGATTTTTACCAAACTCCTCAGGTCAGATACTCTGAATATATAAAATTTATATTCTTGGAGCACCTGGGTGGCTCAGTCAGTTGGGCGTCCCACTCTTGATTTCAGCTCAGGTCATGATCTCCCTTTTCGCAGGATTCTAGGGATTCTCTCTCTCCTCTCTGTCCCTCTCCCATGTGCTCACGAGCACACACACTCTCTCTCTCCCTCAAAATAAACAAACATTTAAAATAAATTAATAAATAAATAAAATGAGGTTTTAATGATCTATTAACTAATCAGGTTTTAAAGACCTATTAAAACTTAGATATGTGTGTGTATATATATATACTTACATTATTTTTTGTTGAATATTCTGCTGATAAATAAAGAAACAATTGCTTAACATTCCAATCAAATATGTTCTCTAGATGTAAATAAATTAAGGAATATATAAATCATGAGGCAACATACCACTTTTAAACCATTCTTGTTCATAATTATCCACAACAATACTAATACTAAAATAGAAAAAAAGGAGGTGGGCCAGAAACATAGTGAGACACTAATTTAGTAAAAATACATTATATATATATATATATATATATATATATATATATGTACATATACATACATACCGTAAAATCTAGCTCATTCCAAAGAAAAATATATCAGCAAGATTATTAGCATTATCACCCCATACCTCTAGGCATTACTAGCTGAGATTCTTTGGTTAATAATAACAGAGCAATACAAAATTTAGCTTTCTGTGACATCGACTAAGTCTAAAAGAAAGAGGATTTAATCCTTCAAGCACTTTCGATTCCATGGATGTTCTAAAGGATAACCAGCCCTCGCCATTTAAATTTACTGATAAGCAAACATGAACTAGCTCATGTTAATTACACGAAGTATAATAAATTGTCCACATTGCTTTTGGACACATGCCAGCAGAGATCAAAATGTCTCAATCCATGAAGTGCTTTGGTAAGAATATGCAGTTGAATACCAATTTGATTTCATCAGCCTATCAGAGTGAAGGAAAAAAAATTCATGGGGATTCAACACAAGAGCTGTGTCACTGGGAAATGAACGGAGTTAATGTTTGCATTTTTATTAAGCATTATATGTAAATGGTGAAGTCTTTTCATTATGTGCATTTTCACACCAACAGCAACACATCTATTTCATTCCACGTTTAGACATGTGTATCCGCTAAGAATCACACTACTTCAGAAGAATGGAGAAGTCTAGGATAGCTCTTTAGAAGAAAGGGCACAATTTCAAGTTTAGCAGCAGCATTAAGAAAAGCTGACTTAACTACAAATGAGACTGAATATGTACAGTTGTTGAGAGATCAGGAAATTTCACTGTAATTCTCCAGGTACACAAAGCTACTACTTTCACAAGAGATCCAAGCTCCTTACTAGTTTTAAAATGACGTGAAGACTCAAAGGCAGACATACCAAGTTTACCATCGGACTGTTGTCACGGTGCACTCTATTTCCTGAAAAAGTGTCTAGAGAGCGAATTCTTAGTCTCTTTCTAAACTCAACATTTTATTTCTAAAAAGTCCAGTTAAAGTAATTCCATGGCAGTAAAGAGCCATATCAGGTAAACTCTCTGGGAATGTTATCTGCTTCGACAGACAGGTGCTTTACCCAAGTTCAGACAGTGCCATCACCAGAGCCAATTTTAATACCGAGGTCTTAAAGAGCCAGGTGACTGCACTGGAAGGGGCAGGGAACAATGCTACCAAGACCCTAGAAGACTGGATTGGCCAAAATGAACAGCTTCCAAAGGCAGAAACTCAAGATAAAGAGAAAATATTAAATCACCCTCATTTTAAATTAACTCCTTTAAATATTAAGATTTTTCTGACTCCTATGATAAAAGTACTTATAAAAAAACGATAATGGCAAAATGCTCATACAGTTTACCAATGACCATTCTGATAATGATCTTCTAAACCTTAAGAGATGCCAATTCACTTTTTTAACCTAGGTTTCTCTCTGCTACTGTAAAATATGGATATTTTACTTGGGACTGTACATAAAATATTCCATCTACGTATATCTGCTATCGTAAAATATGGATCTATACTTGGGATTGTACGTGAAAGATTCCATCTACATAGGCTGAGCACTGGTAACATCTTTCTTTCTGTAATCCAAACAACCTGGTATTTTCTTTCTGAAATAGATTCAAACTCTCTTACAGCTTTCAATCTAGTTAATGTTTCTGTAAACAATTTAAAGTAGGTTCATAAAATGATAACTGAAGAATCCAAAAATAATTTTTTTCAAAGTGTGAATGAAAAGGTATGAAAACTCTTACTAATAGAAACATAGGTATGGAAACTAAAGGGTGCAGATGTTTATCTTGAGAAACTTAACAGAAAAAGACCATGGGGGAAGGGAAGGGGGGAAAAAAAAGAGTTACAGAGAGGGAGGGAGGCAAACCATTAGAGACTCTTAAATACAGAGAACAAACTGAAGGTTGATGGGGGGTGGGGGAGAGGGGAAAATGGGTGATGGGCATTGAGGAGGGCACTTGTTGGGATGAGCACTGGGTGTTGTATGGGAGCCAGTTTGACAATAAATTATATTTTTAAAAAAAGAAACTAAAGTATGGCTGATTCAGGAGATAGTCAAAAATCACTAAGCAACATGTGTATCATTATACAACTATAGAGAAAGCAATAAAACATTTTCTTAAAGGATATCAGCCGTTATATCAAATGTAATGAATCCCAGATCACTTCTTTCTCTAGGTCCAGTGAAGTCTTCTACATTTTTTCTAAAAATAAAGACAAAAGTATTATCATCCTTGAAATATAACAGCACATACAATTCACATAATTCCATAAAGCTGGACGCACAGGTGGAACAGCAATCCCAGAGAGAAACAAGTAAAAATCAGAAAAACCTGTAAGTGTGAAAACAGGATAAAAATGTTAATCTGATACAAAATGAGGTCTTTCGCCATATTCATATACCTTAACAAAGAATCCCTAGCGGGGTGTAAAAACTGCTCAGAATGTAAACACTTGCTGTAAAGCACTTTGATAGCATGGGTAGAAGGTTCTAGATGACTACAGGTGGTGTGGAAGAAGCTAAGATATAGTGATAACCACTGTTGTTTGTTGAGTGCTTATTATGTGTCTGGGCCAGGTGAAGAATGTATTTTCTTTACGATCTCAATCCTCGCGCAACAAGCCTACAAGTTGGGTATTATTTCCATTCTAGACAAAAGGAAATTAAGGTCCAGGACGGTACGAAACTTGCTCAAGAATAACACCAGCTAACAGTTCCTGTGTCTATTTGAATCTAAAACACAGTATCTAATAAACTGCAATAGAGGAAAAAAAAGGGGGTGGTGGCGGGGGGTGGAGTCGGCGATTAGAGGACTGGCTTGCCTGCCACTCCGACAAAGAAATCAAGGAAACCGACGTTGAAGAACGAGAGTGAACTTGATGCAAGATGGAACAGAGAAGAGGTGAGAACCAGGGGGGGAAAAAGCAACGTATCCAAGAAAAAAGTGCCAGAGAACCAACATTATGAAGGAAAAAAACCCAAAAGCATTCACGAAATGACAACGTCATTCTGGAATCCCATTTTTGGCATTTTCGCCGATTTATTCACGCGGCGGACTTAGACCATCTCCACCGCGCCGCATCGGCGAGCTGGGACGGCGACCGCGCTCGGCGCATCCCGACCCCTCCAGCCAACTTCAAAGCGGCAGCAGGCGTGCGCCGCCGGCAGCGGCAGGAAGGACAAAAGCGGCGGGGCCGGCCCCGCGCGCTCACCAGCGGCGGGGCGGACCGCACCGGAGCCCGGGCGAGCGGGCGGCGCACCGGGCGGGCTGCGCGCGGCCGGCGGCGGCGCCGCCGCTCTGCTGGTGTGTTGCTCCCTCATTGGCCAGGCGTGGGCGGGGGGAAGTGAGGAACAGGAAGGAAGCGGAGGCACTGGCCTGAGTAACACTCAAAATTAAAATTTAAGAGCAAGCCCGGGAATTTGCGGCGGAGGGGTGGGAGCTCGAGGGGAAGCCGGGAAGCCCGCGACGTCCACCCGGGCGTCCGCCCTCGGCGGCGACGGCCGCTCGGCAGCGGGGAGGGTGGGGGCGGCCCCGGGGCGGCGCGGACGCCCTGCCCCGCGGCCCCCCCCCCGCCCCCGGCGCGGCGGCCCGGGCTCGACGCCCACCCCGGCCCGGTCCAGGCGCCCCGCCCCGCCGGCAGGGCCTCGGCCGCACTCACAGCATGATCCGCGAGACGTGCAGCCGCACCGGGACGCTCCGGTCTTTGAAGGCGGTGGTGATGAAGCAGCCGAAGGTGAGCGCCGCCATCACGCTCAGGGAGAAGGCGAACAGCGAGTTCGCCCGCGACAGCACCGTGTTCATCGCGACCGTCTGCCCCGAGCCCCGTTCCACACGCACACGGGGGACCCCGTTCCGGCCGCGGACCGGCTCCCTGCGATCCGCGCCGCCTGCGCCCGCGCGCGTTCCGGGAGCGCGCGCCGCCGCGGCCCCGCCTCCTTTCCGGTCCTCCGGCGCGCGCGCGCGCGGGCCCGCCTCCCGGGACACACCCACCCTCGCGGCCTATCGCCTCCACCAATCAGCGACGAGCAAGGGTTTCGCCACGGAAGACCCGCCCCCTGTCCTGGCTTCCTCTCCTTTGGCCGCTAGGCTCGCCCACCCTTCTTTCCCGGTCCTTCGGTGTGGTGGTCAGAGTGCCGGTATTTCATTAATTTGCGCTTGAAACCAACAGCAGAACAAGTTCGTTTGGAGTGTGTTCTGAGGCTGCGCGTTGGAAGCAGCACTTTACAAAACTCTTACCCTTTGTCACATCGGGTCAAAGTTACAACAGTTTTTTGGAGGGTATGGGACAGAAAGAGTGGCCGCCCGGTTCCCCAAAGCAGTGTGCCTTTGCTTTACTTTCCACGTCAAACCTCAGTCCAGTTCCCAGTAATGCTTTGCCTTACAACTGCAGCTAAAGCTGTTTCTGACGGTTAAGAGCTGCTGCTACCAATTTTAAATATTTGCATTTTAACGTGACATTTCCCATAACTCAAAGAATAACCTCACGGGGTTCTTAAGATCAAAGGAGATAATTACTGTGGGGTTGCCATACAGCACAATGTATAAATATTTTATTTTGCTTTTTAATTTATTTTTGAGAGAGGAGAGAGAGAGACAGAGACAGAGCACGAGCGGGGGAGGGGCAGAGGAGATAGATACAGAATCTGAAGGAGTCTCCAGGCTCCTAGCTGTCAGCACAGAGCCAGATGAGGGGCCCGAACCCACGAACTGCGGGATCACGACCTGAGCCGAAGTCTGACGCTCAACCGACTGAGCCACCCAGGCGCCCCTTAATGTGTAAATATTTTAAATTAGCAAGCCATCGATATGTAACGGCCCGAGTCTTGGCTCTGCACTCCGGATCTTCGTTCCCAGGCCCTCCTGTCTCACACTTGCTTTTTGAATCTGGCCATTCAGTCCACTGTGTTTGGTCTGCCTGTGTGCACTGGACTGTATCCCCGCATGACACGTTAGCTCATTTGTTGACAACAGCCTGCTGCTCTTGACATATCAGACTAGTTTCTTGAGTATCCTTGAGGGGCTATCAGAAATTATACCAGGGGCGCCTGGGGAGCTCAGACCTTTCAGCGTCTGACCCTTGATTTCAGCGCAGATCATGATCTCATGGTTGGTGAGTTCGAGTCCCTCGTGGGGTTCAGTACTGATAGTCCGAGCCTGTTTGAGATTCTCTCTCTCTTCCTCTCTCGCAGCCCCTCCCATGCACACTCGCATGCACTCTCTCTCTCTCCCCCTCAAAATAAATAAACTTAAAAAAAAAAAAGGAAATTATACCACAGAACGTTGGTTTCTGAGGATCCATACCCCACCCTCCCGAGGAAAATGAAGATCCAAAAGCCCTTCCATGTTCCCTAGGCGGTCAAAGGCATCCAAATTTGCTGGGTGTCATTGAATAGTCTATGCAATTAATAGCCAACTTCTCTGCTCATGTCCCAGAGACACTACACTTTCAGGAAAGTGAGAGGCTGCTAGTGATGCCTGTGGCATTTTCTTAGTTGAAGAACCTCATCAACTTTTCTCTCTTTCTGGCCCCCTCTGACTTCACTCAGAAATGCACTGTTGAAACTATGTCTCTTACATGCCAGGGTGTACATCTGGTCACTGGAGAACCCACACACATCCCAGGGGAGCTAGTCCCAGCTGAGCAGTCCACCTCAAGGTCGGCTTTGGGGAATTACCCTGTTATAATATATTCAGACCCTTGAAACTCTAGAGTACGAGCTGAAAATTCAGACCATGCAAGATGAGGTTCTTTAACTCATTTGAGTCACCTTTATCACAGGCAGGTTTCTAGATAACCATTGGCAAACAAAGCCAGCCACATCTGGAATGGAAATAAAAGTGGGGAATGGTTATGGGAAGGGTCAATACAACAGGTCTGAGCCATCTCTCCTTAGAAGTACCGCCTGCGGGCTTGGCCCCGGGCTGGCATCGAGGAAATTGGCGGGCAAACAATTCTCCGCACTGATGTAAAACTTCCCCTAAATTATAAAAGTGTCTCACTGCACGTAAACTGTTGAAACGATGTGGCTGATGCCAAACACCTGCTTTATTTGGGGGAGTCTGGAATTTTGGGACATGCCGGGCAGAGGGTGCCTAGATGACCATCCCCACGTGAAAACCCTGGGCACTGAGTCTAATGCTTCCCTAGTTGACAACATTTCGCCTGTGCTGTCCCAACCCATTATTGGAGGAGTTAAGCACATCCTCTGTGACTCCTCTGGAAGAGGACTTCTCCCCATGCACGTTTTCCCTCTTTTGTCTCTACTGTGTGAGCCTTTTACTGCAATATGGTCTTTGGCTGTGAGTATGACTATGTAAGTCCTGTGAGTCCTTATGGCAAATCAGCAAACCTGACGGGGTCGTGGACACCCCCAACAGAAAGACTATCTCCTGCTTCATAAATTTCCATATGAAGGATGTTCTTAAGGATTTCTACCAAAATCCAAGAAAACTTAGCCCCATTCTATTCTGTAAGGGAAAGAGTCATAATTTTATTTATTATTATTATTATTATTATTATTATTATTTTTATTTTTATCCTAAGCCTTTCTAACATGCTCCATCCTTAGTTCGGGGCGCTAAACTGCCTACGTGTTTTGACGGATTGCACCTTGCATTTATTCGGCCTGTCCTTTGGATTCCTTGCCTTCTCCCTTCTGTCCCCTCTGTCCCCAATGCCGGTGGCAGGCCCTGTTCTGTTTACTCATGTGGACACGTTTCTCTGAGCTCTTGACCTTGAGTTACCCGCTTAACGTTGATTTTCGCAACCCTCTGCTTTTACACGTGTCCACAGCACCGGATGGAAAGATGTTTTCACTACTTGTTCTTAATCATTGAGCCATTCAGTGTCTTCATCAGCTCAGCTGGCCTCCCTGGAAGGGGAACCAATCAGGCAAAAGCCATGATCTCAGTCAAGTATATTCTTTGTGTGAATCTGTTACTTTCATGCTCCTTATTTATGTATGTAAGCTGAAAAGAATTTTAAATCAATATACAGCAGAGGTTAGAAAACTCTGAGTAATACCTAAAATTACCTTTTTTTCCCTCAGACTTTTAACTACTGAGAATACCTGATAAATTAAACATCCACATGCAACAATATTATTCCATCTTAGTAACTTACAAAAAAGGAGTAAGAAAACATCTGAATTCTTCATATCCTTACTTTGAAAGGTCTATTCTGAAAGAAAAAAAAATTTCAAGAGAATGTACTAGATTTTAGCTCCTGAATGCTGGAATATGTTTCAATTTTTTGTACTCTTACACTTCTGTGACTCTTTCGAGTGGAAGGAAGTAAGAGGTACCATTCAAGCGATGTGAATATACTACTAAAACTGACATTCTTGAAGCACAAATTCTGCTTCTGTGGCTTAATCATGTGTCACATTGCAGGAGTCAGTCGTAAGTGACTGGTATTCGAGAGCAGGTGGGGAAGCAAAAGACTTATGACCCAGCCTCAGATCTGTTAACAAATGCTGAGAAAATCATCTTGCCATTTACCCTGATTTTACCGCAGAGGCAGGCAAAACCCAGTGCCCCAAGGGTGTTCCCAGGACAGTAGTGATGCAGAAAACACCAGCATAGGAGATGTGAGTTACACATAAACTCTTAGGGGGTCTTTCTGCATTTAAGTTGCTAATTTGTTTAAGATATGCTTCACTCTAAGTTACCATAATTAACAGTCGATAATTTTTGTGGCAATTTTCCTGGGAAAGATCCCAAGTGATTCCTGACACAAAGATCCTTAGAAGGAAGCAGTGAATAGATCGTGTCTTCCTTCTCCCGAACAAGATAAAGAGCCAAAACTTTAGCCAGGCTACAAGCTGTGTTTCTTCACTTTCTGTCTTCCTTGAGCTTTTTGATACAGATGTGGATACAGAGCCCTCTCTGTACTTGACCTTGCATCTCCCCTTCCTCCTTTCAGCTTAAGGTGAACTTACAATTCTTCTAGAATTATAAGCCTAAAATCAATGTTTTTAAAGTAAGAATTATCATGTGTGTAACATCTTATAACAGTTATTTAACAGTTTGGGGAGAGTTGCTGGAATAAAACATAGATGACAGATATTGGGGGATCTATCTTGACCATTTACCTTAATTCTTTCAGAAATAATTCTTGGTAAATCTTTTCTCTAAAGTTGGGTTTTCTGGCCACGTAATCTTGACATATTACATGTACTCATTAGGCTTGATTCTGATTGTAAGAGAAGAACCCCCTGTTGGGGAACTTATAATAGAGGTAGAACTCAGGCACTGGGCAGGTAAGTGGTAATTGAACAAGGTGTGTCCGTGCAGGCTATAGAATGTTCGTAGGTATTCAGGGCAAGACTCCCAGGTACTAAATTGGATAGTCAGGCTGAACTCAGCGGTAGAGACCATGGAGACTCTCAATCCTGTCTCGGATGGGGACGAGAGTGGAAAGGGGATATTGTAATTTGAGGCTACATCTGGCTGAGAAGCCACTAAGGGGGGGCCTAAGGAGCGAAGCTGCCATAGCTGGGTCCCAGATCCCAGTTGGGGATCTTGGATTAACTATGCCCCCCTCCAGGGCACAGGGGTATTCATACACTGATAATCTTTCTTACCGCCGCTGTCAGGATTGTCTAAACACCTGCAGAGTTGACCCTGTAGGTTATAGGGAGGTGGGTGGGAGGGGCACGTGTCCCAGCCTCAAGGAGCTCGGAAACAGAAAACCAGGGGGAGAAGATGTGGTGAGACAGAGGGCTGATATTAAATGCCTGTTTTTATTTTCTGTTTTAAAACAAAATATCCACGATTCTGTGAGGCAAATGAATCACATGTCAAAAATTTTACAGAAGGATAATTACAAATCTAAAAAATAATCCTACAGGTAAAAAGTGAGTTGTTTTGGGGGCGCCTGGGTGGCTCAGGAGATTAAGTGTCTGACTTCGGCTCAGGTCATGATCTCACAGTTCGTGGGTTCGAGCCCTGCGTCGGGTTCTGTGCTGACAGCTGGGAGCCTGGAGCCTGCTTAGGGTTCTGTCTCCCTCTCTCTCTGCCCCTCCCCCCCTCTCAAAAGTAGGTAAACATTAAAAAGATTTTTTTTTTTAAATGAGTAGTGTTAGGTGCCTGGGTGATTCAGTCGGATAAGTGTTCGACTACTGCTCAGGTCATGATCTCTCGGTTTATGAGTTCGAGCCCCGTGTTAGGCTCTGTGCTGACAGGCTGGAGCCTGCTCAGATTCTGTCTCCCTCTCTCTCTGCCCCTCCCCTGCTCTCTCTCTCTCTCTCTCTCTCTCTCTCAAAAATAAATAAACATTTAAAAAAAATTTTTTTAAAGAATTGTTTTTTAACTCAGCTATTCTGTGGACTTTATCAAATGTTTGAAACTTCAATTCATTTGCATCTGTAATAGTTGAGTTACTCATAATCATATGGTGAGTACTATCTTAATGCAAATGTTAATTCTGAAAATTCTCAAACTCAAATAATTTCCTATTATTGAACGATTCCAACTACTCATTCTGTAGAACATAGAGCAGCCTGTAGCACAAATCTTTTCCCATGGATTAAACACATGTTGCCGCTTGCATTGTATAAACTACCCGTCGTAACACCTGAATCACGTAGGCACTCCATAAAAGATAGCTACTCGCATTGGCCCTGCTAAAAGTCAATTTTCATGGAAACATCGATTTTGAAAGTAAAGACTACTTGCTTTCAGTTGTCGTGGTTACACTTTTTCCCCGAGCTTCGGCGTAATAATCACATCTAACTAGAACAGAGCCTTGAGTTACATATTGTTTAAAAATTAATGCCACGGGTTATATGAAGAAACAATGAGTGTACGAGACAGAAAGATGTTAGATCTACATTTCTGAGTGGAATGTAAGTGACTTCAGAGATCACCTGTAAATATAAACATATCAAGTTCATTGTTTAATGTATTTGCTATTACCAGAAGTAAAAGAATGACACAAGGTTTGGGGAGGAGGGGAAGAGTAAGCAATAGAAAACTCGGCCAGAAACACGCCCTCAGGGGCAAAGCCCTGGGTCTAAGAGCTAGATGTGAATAGCCCTGCCACCTGCAGATAAGACATCCTGCCCTCCGGCGCCTGGGAAGGCATTGCTTCAAGGTTGCAATGTGACAGCATCGGAGGTGGACCAGAAGCCCTCTGGTCCCATTTATGCACTGGAGGCTCAATATTCAAATCCGAGATCACTGCCAACCCTACAAAACAAATGTTGGCTGTAGCTGAAAAACTGGTTTATGGCAAAAAACCTAAGAATACAGGAAAGGCTGATTCCCCCACGCTGTCCTTCTGCATCACTTCACGTGGCTCTAGCTCTCTCTACCTTTAGAAACTCTCTCTGAACGTCTCTCTGAACGAGGCTCATTAGTGTCACTTTATGGCACATCTATTTACAAGCCTATTGTGTGCCGAGCATTGTGCTAACCCACTTCATCTCATTTCCTAGAGCAAAACAATTCCAGTCCCATAGCTCCTGGCTTACCGCCCCAAGGAGGAGAGTGACTTTAAACAACAAATAAATGATTGGAAATTAGTGTAAGTCCCGTGAAGGCAAAGAAGAGGTTGCTGAGAGAGATTGTAAAAGAGGCTGGCTGTTTAGGAAGGCCTGTAGGGAATGCTTTCAAGCTGCCTTAACTACAAGAAAGGGACCGTGAACCAGAGTGGTTTCACAGGAAGGACATCTCTCCTCGGACCCATCTAACTCCTTCGAACCCACAAAGAGTTAGAGCTTCATGCTGGGGGATTCGGTGCCCAACCGTGTCCTCAGGAGCTTGGTTCTTCTTTCTGCTCTGCTGCCCAAAGTGTCTGTTTCCTTCTAAACCCGCGTCTTCTTAGGATCATGTCTCAGACATCACAGAAATCTATCTTTCTCTCATTTAGCGATGGTTGCAACTTGAGGATTAGTTGCATTTCCTTGACATGAGAGGAAAAGAAAAATAAGCTTAGAGACTAACTTCTGCCCTTCAGGCTGAGCCACCTTGTAGAAAGACCGCTAGTTTTCCAGCAACATCCATCATGCTCGGGTTTCGGGAGGGCACCGGGCCACCGGGAATAAAGATTACGTTTCTCATGTTCCCTTGTGACTGTGTGTGGCCTTGTGACTAGGGTTTAGCAATGGCAGGTAAATGGGGGTAATTTGTGTAATTTCTGAGATCTACTCTTCCAGGGAGGGAGTACGCCTTTCCTGGTCCCGTCTTCCTTCCTGTGGCTTCAATGTGAATATGATGGCTGAGCATCTCCAGGCACGTGTTGAAGATGACCAGGCAGGGTGCATCCTGAGTGCCTGACACCCGTGGCAGTAGCGGCCGTGACCGTCCCCCCACTCCCTCACTGTTTAGCTTGCTCAAACCACCTCTGAGCATGTTTTGTGCTGCCTGCGTGCAGCGCCCAGGGAATGCACTGTCCCTAAGTCACTGGCCAGAGAGAGCAATGCCGTGTGCTGATGGGCTCATTCAGTCAGTGCTCTTCCCCCGACTAAGGATGTGGTGGAGAGTTCCCGAGCGCAGGGGTCGCATGAGGTGGGGGCAGGATGAAATCAAAGAGTGGTTAGGAAGGAGGAAGCGGGGAAGATTGCTGAGCAACCGACCAACAGTGACCACTACCGATTAGTGACCCAGGCCAAGAGAGAAGGGCTGGATCACGCGGCGTGAAAGTAGGTGTGGGGTCTCCGAACAAGAAGCGGCTTGGATGTGGATGTGTTCACAGAACTGAAAGGAAGTCAGTATGATACATGAACGGGAGAGATGACGTAAGACAAGGCAGGACCCGATTGCAAAGCTGTATCCATGTTTGCCCAGGACTGTCCTGGCTTAACCTGTCGTACTAGAAAAATTGAAATAGTATTTCCTTTCACCTTCCAAAATGTCCTGGTTTGGGTAATAAATCCCAAGAGTATGCTGTAGATACAGCCCATGTGAAAGAACTTGGACTGTATTCTAAATACAGTGGGATGTGGTCTTTATCCTTGTTCTGTCTTAGTAGAGACATCAGGCTTTCACAGCTGTCCCAAACTTTATCTTCTGGCTCCTCCCCAGGTCAAGCTAGAAAATGTTTCCCGAATTGGCTCCCAAGGTCATCTAGCCTCAGAGAACAGATAAAAGCCCCTCCCTGCCTTTTCTGAGCCACGTGACATTTCCTACAAGATTGCTTCTCTCAGCCTAGATTTCTTTTTTTTTTAAATAAATTTTTAAAGTTTATTTATTTATTTTTGAAAGAGAGAGAGAGAGAGAGAGAGAGAGAGAGAGAGAGTGTGAACAGGGGAAGGGCAGAGAGAGAGGGAGAGAGAGAATCCCAAGAAGGCACCACACTCGGCACAGAGCCCCATGCGGACCCCCGTCTCACGACCCTGGGATCGTGACCTGAGCCGAAACCAAGAGCCAGATGCCCAACCGACTGAGCCACCCATGCACCCCATCTTAGCCTAGATTTCTAATCCAGCAATACGACTATTATATAAGGAATCTCACTGTGTTGTTGGAAAACCTATTTCTAGGTTTGAAATATTTTTGCTTATCAGAATGGCACTACCAAACAGTCTAGCAATTCCAGCTCTAGGTATGTATCCCAAGAAAACAAAAACACCAGAATGTGCACTCCTGTGTTTGTTGCAGCATTATTTACAGTAGCCAAGATCTGGAAGCAACCTAAGTGCATTCAGTAAATGAAGGCATAAAGAAGGTGTGGTATGTATATACAATGGAATATTCCTCCGCCATAAAAAAGAGTGAGATCTTGCCATTTGTGACAACGAGGATGGACTGGAGGGTAGTATGCTAAGTTACATAAGTCAGACCAAAAAAGATAAATACTGTAAGATCTCACTTATACGTGGAATCTAAAAAACATAATGAGGGGCGCCTGGGTGGCTCAGTCGGTTAAGTGTCTGACTTCCGCTCAGGTCACGATCTCGTGGTTTGTGAGTTCAAGCCCCACATCAGGCTCTGTGCTGACAGCTCAGAGCCTGGACCCTGCTTTAGATTCTGTGTGTCCTTCTCTCTCTGCCCCTCCCTCATTTGCGCTCTCTCTCTCTCAAAAATAAATAAACATTAAAAAATTAAAAATAAATAACATAATGAAAAGCAAACAAAACAGAAAACAGGCTCACAGATACAGGAAACTGTTGATTACCAGAGTGGGGAGGGGTTGGGGGGTGTGCAAGAGGTGAAAGGGATTGAGAAGCATAAACTTGCTTTTCTGAAATGAGTAAGTCAGGGGGATGTAATGCATAGCACAGGGAATATAGTCAATAATGTTCTAATAACGTGTGGCGACAGATGGTGACTAGATTTGTCATGGGGATCATTTCATAAGGTAGAAAAACATCTAATCACTATGATGTACACCTGAAACTAGTAGGATCTTGAATGTCAACTATACTTTAACTTAAAAATAATGATAAATAAGTATTCCTGCCTCTGGCACTTCTTACCTTGAGACTGAGCTTGTAGCCATCCAGTCTGCTGAAAATTCTTCTGTCTACTTTTTGACCTTGGACAGGTTATTATACATTCCCTGAGTCTCTCTTCTGTATCTGTTTCTACATTTACTTGTAAAATGGAGCTATCACCCGATAGGGGCTGTATAAGTCCTATAGGGTTGCCATGACAAAACTGGATTTTCTTATGGCAACTGGTTCTCTCAACCAACTAACTGGGTGGCTCAAACAACACACGTTTATTTTCTCACAGTGCTGACGTCTTTACGCCCAAGATCAATGTGTAGTCAAGGTTAGTTTCTGGGAAGGCCTCTCTTCCTGGCATGTAGATAGCTGCCTTTTTTTTTTTTTTTTTAATTTCTTTTTTGAGAGTGAGAGAGCACAAGCAGGGGAGGGGCAGACAGACAGGGAGAGAGAGAATCTCAAGCAGGCTCCATGCCCAATGTGGAGCCCAACACAGGGCTTGGTCTTGCAAACCGTGAGATCATGACCTGAGCTGAAATCAAGAGTCAGGCACTCAACCAACGGAGTCATACAGGTGCCCCGAAGACTGCCTTTTTGCTATGTCCTCCCACAGCCTTTCCCTGTGTGCTGAGAGAGCGAAAGAGATCATGTCTCTTCCCCTCCTTGTAAGGACACTGTTCTTACCAGATTAAGGCCTCCCCCTTGTGACCTCTATTAATCTTTATTACCTCCTCACAGGCCATATCTCTCCAAATACAGTCTATTGGGGGTTAGGGCTTTGACATATGAATTTTGAGAGAGACATAATTCAGTTCATAACAGGGTTATTATGAGTAACAAATGAGATACTGCATGAAATGAGATACTTGGAATAAAGTTTTATATTCTATATTTTGATATATTTTAGGATATAGAGAACCATAGAGATCTCGATGTATCCTAAATTTAAATTATAGTGCTCAATAAATGTTATCGGCTACCATTATGGTTATTATTTGGGTTTTTCCCCCCCAGGACTAAACTTTTTCATTTCATCCCTGCCCATCTCCTCAACTCAATCTTTGTGTCAAGCTTGTGTGCAAGCTCTTAGCCATTAGGATAATCATGTACCAAACGGACTTTGATGAGTCGTTCTTCATCCAAATCAATGATTCGGACATGTAAAATTTGGCATTGCAGGTTATGCAGTCTGGGGGAAAACAAAAACTTAGAATACAAATACAAGGTAGTTGCTTTATTGTGACCAAGGTAGAGTACAGCAATATATACAAAATTAACTGGGAAGGAAATGGTGTCTTTGACACAAGTCATACTGAGTTTTACTTGAAATAATAATCCAATACAAGCAGCAATAACACTCAGGATTATTGGCATGATCTGTAGATTCAGAAAAGGAAAAGGTCCTAACTTTATATCTGTGACTTTGGAAGAGCTGACACAATTATGATATATGCAATTTTGCTATTTTATTATAAACTATATTCATCTTATTCATCATCTCCGGGTTTTAAATAGTAACTTCTTGCAAAGTAGTTAAATACTATTTTAATTCCCATTAAATATATTGCAGATTCATTCCAAATGCTAGAGCAGATAATCTTGTGCCTCCAATGTAAAGTATAAGAGCCAAGATATTCTAGAGCTATGGTTCCCAAATGTTGCTTCATGAATTGGCTATATAAAAGAATCATCCAAGATATCTGTTTAAATATAGTTCTCTGGGCCCCACTGAATCACATCTCTGAGGATGATATCCCGCAGACCTCTCCCTCAAACCAGGCCTGTTGGAGGGTCCTAGCTTTGTTAACAGCTAAAGCTCATGACCCAGCGTGAGGAGTTAGGTGATACCCTACCTACCATATTGAGTTGTAACTCCTGATTTTCTTGCGTTTTCTAAGTGTTTCATGGAAAATAATTTGAATCCTATCCATAATTCCAGTTTATACTTTTTTAAATATTTATTTTTGAGAGAGAGACAGAGACAGAGCACGAGTGGGGGAGGGGGAGAGAGAGGGGGAGACACAGAATCTGAAGCAGACTCCAGGCTCCGAGCAGTCGGCACAGAGCCCGACGTGGGGCTCAAACACATGAACCAGGAGACCATCGCCTAAGCCAAAGACAGACACTTAACCGACTGAGCCACCCAGGCACCCCAATGAAAGCCAACCCAGTGCCTGAAACACTAAAATTGCTGGAGTTTATACCTATAGCTGGACACATGCACTAAACTTCTCTACAAATTAGGTAGGCACTCACTCATTCAGCGTTGTGGCTCACTGAAAAATAGCCATGATCAAAGCATGTTCAGCAATGTAAAACTATAGAATCTCCATATGGAATATTTATTTGGGATCCAAAGTACTCTGGAATGAGTAAGAGGTAGTGGGGATAGATGCTTATTCTCTAATTTGTTGCACGCTATTATCGGGCTTCTAAGAGAGTTTTTGGCTGCTTCAAATGTTTACCATTTTATGAGTCATTTTCCTGCTCACTTTCATAATGCATTTTCAGATGTGAACTAACCACTACTATTTTCAGTAGAGCTATATTTAGTGTAGATCTCAAAATGAGAAATACCTCTTAGTGCCTGTCATAGTTGCCTAAGTAAAATCAAAATATTTAATGATATCAAATGATGGAAGGCAACTTTTTAGATAATGTGGTATAAGAATAGCTAAATTGTCATTTTTATTTGTAGCCTACATTCAGCCTACATAATGCCTTTGTTCAGTCAATGTGTTATGAGAATTAAATAAGATAATGTGCCTTTAAATTATTTGGAAACTATTATATATGTATACATAGTTATAACATATTAATATATAAAATATATAATATCTATATATTCAAATGCAATACATATCTATCTATCTAAATGTAAGTTAACAGAATTATTATTCCTTAAACATAATTGTATATTATTAGACTGGTCAAAACAAACCATAATAATTTTTCAGTTAAACCAACCATATTAAGAGTAGGAGTCTGTTTTATAGGCCATGAAACACTAGTTTGATGGTTGCATTGTGTATTTTTAACATCTGACTATTATGCCAGGGAGATTTTGTCTCTATAGAAGTCTCTATAGAAGACTTGCTTTAATGTGTTATTGCTACCTAAAACAATAATGTTTGGTAACAAAGATAGCAGGCAAATTCCCCATTACAATTGAAAGGACTCACATAGAGCCTTCTACCAGAAACTATAGGAGATGGCATCCCAAAAGCTGCTTTGGAAGATACTAGAATGACTGATGCCAGTCAGTTTGCATCTGCAAATTCATATGCACAGAGAACTCTAAGAGCAAAGAAAATAGGAATCTCTAATAACAGAGATATGCCAAGCTTTCCTACTAAGGGTGGTGCCCTAACGTCCCATGAAAAATACCTCACTGTTCCTGATTTCACTAGGAGTAAATTATTTGAAGACCAGCGGAATTACAAAAGAAGCATTTCACTAAACTATCAGTCATATTTAGAGCTGACACCCTATAAATAAATCTCTTGAGCAGAGACGCTCTCCAGTGAGCTTGAATGATCAATTATACTTTTATTGAGTGAAAGTAACTTTTTAATATATGACCTTGCCAAAAGGCAATTTATCAGCTAGTCCGTTACTGAAGATAGGAGTGAAGATTCTCAAATAATCATTATTCATAAGGAACATTCTATCACAAGCATCTGTAATTCTTTGGTTCCTTTTTTTTTATTAGTTTAGTGGTCAGTATTTATTATGCAGTGAAAAATTGAATACGTTGATGATGGAATCTTGAATGAAGATTTTGTAGTGTTAATTATGGTGGTTATCTGTCATTGATGTCTACCTAAATTTTTGTCAATGCTCTCTCCAAATGGTGGTAGTTGTCCACATTGCGCATTCTGCCTCCCCAGTCCAAAACCTAAGAAACTACGTTTCCCGGCACTCCTTGTTGCCAGAGTACTGACATGTGACTTAGATTTCATTAATCAGATACGTTTTAATGAAGCTCTGATTTGATTGGCTACATAAGAAAACAGGGAACTGACATCCATGCTTTCAGGCATAAGTGTCCCTGAGTTTGAGGGTGAGTGAAGCCACTTCTGGAATCACAGCATAGACAGCGTAATTTTGGGTGGTCACTGATGGCCGCAGTACCTTCTAGATCACAGTAGAAACAGCCTAGGTCTGAGGTTAGGTAAGGCAGCTGTCCCCTTGACAGTTCTTCCTGTGCTCTTTAATTTTTACCTTCTTTTATTCTATTCACTCACAAATGCTTACCTCATATAATTCCTATTTAAAGACGTCATTTTGTGGAATCAGGTTTATCAATACCAGTCTTTTTTGCTGGAATGTCAAGCCGTTATTGACTTCTGGGCCTATCCTGGTATATTATAATGAACATGAGCCATGTTTTCTTACTTTCTGGTAATTCAGTTTACAATATTGAAGCTCAGCTTACTTTCAAAGTGCCAGATGGCAACTAATTGCCAATAATTTATTAAGCAAATACCATGTAATATACAGAACTAGAATGTGGAAATCATAAACAGAACTAGAATGTGGAGCTCATAATCTGGGGCCATGTTTTTAAATGTATACTGATTACATATTTCTATGGGGATAATTTTCTAAAATGATGCCCAAATATCTTGCAAGATGCTCAGCACTGGAGTTTTTTCTCAGTACTTTTTTGTTTGTTTTTATACAGTTATATCCAAGCTTCGGGAGGCAGTGTTGAATTCCGGTACCCTGAATTTTCTGGTCCTGCACATCCAAAATTTTGCTTTGCTATCGCTTTGGTGTCACTTTTGGATGCCTTCTTTTCTTTCCTGACCCAGTTAATCACCAAGTTCTCTCAGTTCTACCCCCAAAAGCCTAAGGCGTTCATGGACTTTTCTCAATTTTTCCTTCCACTGCCCTCGCCACGGCCAACCCCATCTCCACCGGACTGCCCTCTGATTCCCCGCCTGCCCTGACTCTATACACACCGGCTGAAATTACCCTCCCTTGCTTTTATTAAAGCCCCTCGATCGCTTTTGTGAGCGTCCGTCATGGGAAACCGCGCTAAGACGGACTCGGGAGGTTTCGGCAGGGGGAGCTCTCAGGCCCCATCGCCCTAAGTCCACTGCAGACCCAACCGGAAGAGATGAACTTCACCTTCCACAGACGTGACCTTGCACGCGGAGGCGACTCCACTCCCTCAGAGGGATCCCCGCAGGACCACGGCTCCGCCGACGAGAAGCCACGGCACCTCGATCCCCCCGTGGTTTCCTGCCACGGACTTGGGGAGGCCCCTAACAGCCTTCCCGGTGTACCCCCTTTCTCCCTAAAAAGGCACGCCTCTCCTTCGTTCCCGCGACCTTGCTAGGGTTTGGCCGCAGCTGGTCTGTCCGGGAACGCGATTCTCTTTTATTCCCGAATAAACCCATCTTCTGCTGGTAGGATAAGGGGCGGTTTTACTTTTCAGGTTAGCACTTTTCATCCAGTTCAGAATAAGCTCCGTCGCCCTAAGATGTGGCACTTGGGGCTCCTCGAGCAGGAGTCTGGGAGCAGAGGGGTGTAGGAGGGAGCTCCAGGACTAGTGTCTGTCGGGAGGACTGACAGCTGCAGGTGGGGAGCAAGCCGCGGGGTCGCGGGGAGATCCCCACGGGCAATCGATGGCACGTGGCCGCGCCCACTGTCCGCGGCGCGGAACCAGTGGCCCTCCGCCCGCCTTGGTGCCAACTCGTGCCGGACTTGCCCTCGGGCTGCAGGCACAGGTCCCAGAAGCCACAATATTCGTTGCCACAGGACCCGTCCCTTCCCGCCTGTGCCTGGAAGACTCCACGTGGCCGGCTGTCTCCCTGTCCGGGTCTCCGCTTCTGTCACGCTCTCCAGCAGCTGTCCCCTCCCTTCCCTAATTATGGCTCACCCGTTATCACCGTTATTTATTTTTTGGTCGCATTTATGTCCCACATTGCACTCATCACAGTGTCTTTTAAATTGTTATTATTCCGCTTCTCCCCAGGAGTATAAGCTCCGTGACAAAAGGGACACCTGTTTTGCTCACGCCTGTCTTGCTAATATGTCACATAGTGCTGGCACATAGCAGGCACTTAATACGTTTTTATTGAATGAATGAGTATAAGTCTTCAGCGCGTTTTTGCACTAGGGAAGCTTCCTGATCGCCTAGCGCAGACTGATCAAACTGGCTGGCCGTGTCTCAGTCAGAGGCTAAAAGCTGCGGTAACAATTTTAAAACGTCAGTGACTTAAAACTGCAAAGGATTGTTTCCTGCTCGCCCTGTTGGTCCCTGCCGGGGAGATGGGAGGTCCGTTTTGTACCGTCTTCGTTCAAGCTCGCAGGCTACACGAGGCTTATTTCTTGGCTTCTGTATTCGCCCAGGCAAGAAAGAGGGAACGTGCTGAATGACGCACGGGCACCACAGGCTTTTTGCTAGAAGGGACACACATGTGCTCACATATCACTGATCAAAGCAAGTCACACGTTCGTGTTCAGCCCAAAGACGATGGCAAAGGTCAGCTTTGGTCTCACAGGGTAAGAAGACGATGTCAAAAGAAAATGTCTATTCAATCTGCTTGCAGCAATAAACTCAAGTTTTGCCCTTTGTGATGAGATTCTATTTTTATCTCTGGGAGGTCACATTACGGATGACACCTCTGGGTACGTTACAGAAAATTATTCATGAGATGCCATCATGTGGCAAAAGTGAGCCTGCTTGACATAACCCATCACTGATGCTAAAATCTATGGAAAAAAATAAGGAACTTGAGAAAACCCATTGATATCTGAGAATCACTCCAACAGGAAAAAAGAAAACCTGCTTTGTGAAATACATTTGCAGGGGCGCCTGGGTGGTTCAGTCGGTTAAACATCTGACTCTTGGTTTCGGCTCAAGTCACGATCTCGCAGTTTCATGAGTTCAAGCCCCACGTCAGGCTCTGTGCTGGCAGCACGGAGCCTGCTTGGGATTCTCTCTCTCCCTCTTTCTCTGCCCTTCCCCCACATGCACTGCCTCTGTCCCTCTCAAAAATAAGTAAACTGAAATACATTTGCAAAATTACTCCAAGAATGCCTAATTTTGTCTCAAAGCTGGATTGTAACAAACAATGATTTTTAGCATTTGGATTGCCAGAAAATGTAGTTTGTGGCATTATTTCTTTTATCCCTCAATTGAGTTTAAGGAGTTTGTGGCAAGATTCTTTTCCAAGTTATCATCCATCGACTGTGTGTGTGTGTGTGTGTGTTTGCATGTGTACTGACAGGGATATGACATGCATTTCAGGGATGCTGTAGCGATGATTAACACTAATAATACATCAAAGCAACTTTATTAAAATTACAAGAATTATTACAGTACTGTCTTACTAGAAATGCACAATATTGTTGCCATTAATTATAACAATAAGCAAATTAACGATGGAGCTATCCCTATTAATGAGTTGTTCAAGGGCAAGACAGAAACATGAAAGAAACAGATTAAAAGCAGAGTTTGATATGTAGGTGTGCAGTTACCGGAAAGCGTACTTGGCTGAAGGAAATTTAAATGATAATTACAAGGTCACCTCACACAATTATCCAAGGCCTATAACATAAATCTGATTATCACACTTCGCCAGACATTTACTGATGAAACAAATCAACACTCCACTAAAACTAAATGCATCTTGGCCCAGCGAGACATTAACTGATAAAGTCAGCATCATGAGATAAAGCTGAAGAAGTAAAAGGCCTCAAGACTTTATATATAAGACAGTTTCTAAAATGGAGTGTTGCGGGGTAATTAATTAATGCTCAGTACAATTAAACTATTGAGTAAAGTTGCTCCCTGTTTGGTAGAGGGACTTGATTATGGTAATTCTTTGCTGTCAATCTATGAGGATGTATTTTTAGATCTACATGCAGATGTGAAAGAGAAAAATGGGTCAGCAACTGACGATGGTCTTTATGACTCATAACCAGTCAATAAATATCTTTTTTTTGGTTTTACTAATCGTAGCAGTTTTAAGAATTCAAAGGCTACTCTTCATCTTCTCGACTTTCTTCAAATAACGCTCATTTTTATGTTTATCCTTAGGAAACTATAAATCAAAATTGGGGCATCATTTCCACTGAGTAGTTTGAGCCTATTGAGTGTGTTTTGTCGTAAGAGAGAGGAACGTAGGTTCCATGAGGGCAAAGACCATCTTATTCAGCACTGTATTCTCAGTGATTATTGGGGGAAAAAATGCCTCAAGTATTTTTAACTAACTTTATGTCAGAGGACTTAGGCATAAATATTTTAATAAGTATTATCGGCTTATTGAGACACATAAGGCTTTTGCTTCATAGTTTCATTCTGTTTGGAGAACGCCCTTAAAAAGTAAAAAGAAAATATTGGGCATAATTTCTCTGCTATCCTGCCAATCCTTTAAGAACTCCTAAATGTTCTTAACATTTAACATTGAATCTTCGGAAGGGAATACTTCTCCTGATGCCTTTTTTCCCAGGTGCAGGGACTCAAGGGATCTCTCTCTCCAAAGCTTTACTGACTTCCCCTCTTTACCATCCCTGCACTGAGTGACTAACCCGATTGTCAAGTGTGGGGAGAAGAATCCGGACATGCTCGTCTCCATTCGATGTTCTTCTACCTCTTAGGAACCAGCCTTCTACCAGAAGGAGGCAGTCTCTGCTACTCCCCCAGGAGCAAGCCCTTCCCTGCCTCGGGAGCAGTCTGCTTCGGTCCAGAACTGCCACCAACTAGGTGGATATATTTTCCGAGTTCTGATAGTAGAGACAAGACTCAAATGGATAGTGTTCTGCAACCTAAGCTTTACTGGTAATAAAGGTGATATTTTGACCTCGTCTTTGCTATCATTTGTCGTCTTCCTGTGGGAGGGATAAAGGTGTTAATTATCGAACCCCCTCAGGACTTTATCATTGGTTGCATTAGCCAGAATCACGGAGAAGTAAGTGAAAAGGAATAAAACCTAACATGGAGTCATCAGAGTCTGGGCTTGGGGTTTGGACTTGAACCTGTTTTCATTTCTTTTAAAATCTAAAGAAAATAGAGACAATCCACCTTGTCTTTATACCAATGCAGTCGTAAAATCTAATTTTTGGTATTTTAAAATATTTTTTTATTTCATAGAAGGGGGTCCCAGAAGGCAAAGTGCCCAGGGCACACAAAAGGCATAATCCAGCCCAGCCTGACGGACCAGGGAAGATTTTATTAAGCTGGGCAGACGTCTCCAGTGGTGCCGTCAGCTCTTCCCGCCCTGACCGAAGTCAAGCTGGCTGTGGAGAGGTTACCCCGATTGGCACATGCAGCGTATGGCCTCTCTATTCTGTCCACGGATCGGTGCCTGCCCCTAAGAGAGGCAGACTTGCGAGCGTGCCAGGCTCTAAGCAAACAGCCCTCGCACAGCGTCTTTCTGAAGCAAGGGCACAGGGCCATCGGCAAAGGTGCCATCTCAGGGTAGAGGTTGCTCCAGCTCGCCCTGGAGGTACATTTGCAGGTACATTTGTGGAGCGTGGGGCCTCGGGGGTTGCTAAGGGGCCAAGAGCTGGAATGAGGGTTCATTACAGAGAAATACATCTCACTGTGTACCGCCCTTTGATTTTATTATTTTTTCTCTTTTTAATGCTCATTTATTGTGAGAAAGAGAGAGAGAGAGAGAGAACTTGAGAGCATGTGCACAACTGGGGAAGGGGCAGAGACAGAGAGAGAAAGAATCTCAAGCAGGCTCCACACTATCAGTACTGAACCCCACGTGGGGCTGTATCTCACCAACCATGAGATCATGACCTGAGCCAAAATCAAGAGTCAGACACTTAATCGACTGAGCCACCCAGGTGCCCCTGCGTATAGACCTCTTAGATCTTAGAAGGCAGAATATATCTATTGCATTTTGAATGCAGGGTAGCTGACTGCTTTGCTCCCACAAAACACTAGTAAGCTTCTAGAATTAAAATTGGGACGCCCCTAATTCTTTTTTTCCTTTTTCAGGTTTTTATTTAAATTCCATTAGTTAACATACAATGTAATATTAGTTTCAGGTGAATTTAGTGATTCAACACTTCCATACATCACCTGGTGCTAATCACAAGTGCCTCCTTAGTCCCCATCACCTATTTCACCCATCCCCCTTCCCCCCTCCCCTCCCCTCTGGTAACCATCAGTTTGTTCTTTCTAGGTAAGAGTTTGTGTCTGAGTTTCCTTTCTGTTCCCCCCATGTTCGTTTATTTTATTTCTTAAATTCCACATATGAGTGAAATCATATGGTATTTGTCTTTCTCTGACTTATTTTGCTTCGCATCGTACTCTCTAGCTCCATCTATGTGGAGTGACAAAATTTCATTCTTTTTGATGGCTAAGTACTATTCCTGTGTGTGTGTGTGTGTGTGTGTGTGTGTGTGTGTGTGTGTATACATACAGACAGACAGACATACCTCCTTTATCCATTCATCAGTCAGTGGACACTTGGCTTGTTTCCATAATTTGGCAATTGTTGATAATGCTGCCATAAATATCGGGGTGCATGTATCCCTTCAAATTAGTATTTTTGTGCATTTGGGTAAATACCTAATAGTGCCATCGCTGGATTCTTGGCTAGTTCATTTTTAACTTTTTGAGGACCCTCCACCCTGTTTTCCAGAGTGGCTGCCCCAGTCTGTATTCTCACCAACAGTGTAAGAGGGCTCCCCTTTCTCCAGGGATGCCCCAAATTCTCCACTTCGGCGCAAGCTGGACTGTGAACCAGTAACCTTGAATTCGTGTGGCTTGTCCACAGGATCAAGTATAAAAATATTCAAAGAATCAATGGATAAACTTCAAAATAATGTGGTAGAAATCAAAGTGGGGGAAAGAGAGTATCTGGAGAAATGTATATACACCTCCCTAAGCCTCTCAGGGAACAGGCATTAAAAATCCCAAAAGCAGCTTTCGGTTTGGGGATTTATTGATTTTCCAGTCGGAACAAAATGTAGAGAACTTGATTACTACTTTCTTTGAGATACAAGGTTCTTAAACTGTGGCGATCCTGCAAGAAAAGACAGTGACGGCAGCCTTTGAGGCGAAAGACTGAAAATACCTGCTTACGACGGAGCTTGGAGGCCCTATTAGCACAGAGAGCTCACACACAGCACGTTAAGGGCCAGAAATGTGACGCTGTGAAGGGAAACGCACATTACAGTGTCCTACGAGATGGGAAGAAAAGCACCCCCAAATAAGACGCGATGACTGGAGCTGTCTCCACCGCAATTTTCAAATCTTACAGAGAAACTTCAGTGTCACAGGTACCCCTCTCTGAGAGAGGAGATAGTATGCATGGGTGGGCTTTTCCCTGCAGATACAGTAAGTTCCCGGGTTCATGGCACCCAAGTTGAGCTGCCACTGACAAAACTCTTTAAGTTCACAGCTGTGGGTGCCGTACAATTGGTATTTTTTGATAGTCAATCTGGTGAAGATAAAACCCAGATTTTTTTTTTTTTTTCATCTACTCTCCTATGCTCAAATATGATTGAGTTCCTGCCATGGCTTTTTGGCAATACTGACACTGGATTCTAGAAACGTAATTTTTCCCGGGATAATCGCCAGGAGCAGGGAATTGGTTTGTGTTCTGCATTTGCTGGGCATGGGGCTAGAACTGTTGATAATCTTATCCGCGCCCTATCTCTTTGAACTTGTTGATCTGTGAGGAGTATCAGAGACTTGGCATTGAGCTAATGGGACTTTTGATGCCCTGAAAGTATTCCAAGGGAGGACCCGGGTCAGGGCTGTCGCAGGAGTTCCAGCTGTACCCCGTTCCCGACAACTCCCTCCACTCGGCTGAGCAGAATGAGAAATTAGTAAAATCATGTTCGGATCTTAATTTATCTTGAGATCTTTCTTTCTCTTCTTTCTTTCTCTTTCTTTCTTTCCTTCTCCTTCCTTCCTTCCTTCCTTCCTTCCTTCCTTCCTTCCTTCCTTCCTTTTTTACTTTGAACTGGAAAGTCACAAGAGCTAATGATTTTAATTTTGGACTCCAACTCCTTTACATGGCCATGCTAATGGGTCCAGTCCCTTTTTAAAACCTGTAAAGTCCAACAACGTATTGAAAACTGCGCCGAACAAATGTGCATCTTAACAAATTATTATGAAGTGGTAACCCAGATTCAAGAAACAGGACATTGCCCTTCCCACGTACATTTTTTTGTCAAGCCCCCTGCCCCAAAGCTAACTACTAACCTGGTAAACGCCGCCTGGCCGTTCTTCATTACACGCTCACGACCTAAGTGTGTATCCCTAAAAACAATGGTCAATTTTGCCTGTTTGTGAACTTCCCATGAACGAAATTACACAGCGCGTTTTTGGGGGTAGAGGGAATCACTACCTCGACGTGATGTTCGGGGGAGTAATACAGGCACAGACTGCAGTTTATTTTCATAATGTACTAAAGGCCCGGTTCGCTGATGATCTGACTGAGAGGAAACCAGATGGTGTCCATCGGGTGGCTGTAGCTGTTCAGCCTCAGTGTGCCCATCGCAGACGCCAAAATGGATGTGGTCTCTCCACTCAGTGGGTCAATTCAATCCCACTCTTGTTGTTCCGGCCAGCCCTCCCCTGGATAAGCCTCATTAGCTCCTTTACGGATTCTTGGGCCACGGCCACTGGCCTAGCCATGTGTTCTGCCGCTTACGGGCCGGCATCCTGGCAAATTTGACGCTCCTCTTTGAGGCCGCAGATGATGGAAGCAAAGCATGCCGGTAAATGAACCATCTGGGTCACCGATGTAGATGCCCGTCGTGCGGGCTCATTCCGGGGAGCCCCACTCAGGCTGCCCGTCTCCAAACACTGCTGCCCGGATCCGTCATCGCCCCCACCGCGGCAACACGTGGACCGTAACACAGTAGGTGAAAGTGAAATCCTCTTGTCTTTCTGCGGAGGCTGACCCTCCATCGGACTTGGGACGCCTGTCCGAAGTTCACTCATTTGTCCCCCAGGTGGGGAGGCTGCACGGCCTGGGGCGTGCCCCACCCCCTCCCGCCAGACTGACCACATTAGGGCTTTGACCCCCTCCTGGAGCCATCAGGGGGGCTCCACCACTGGTCACATTTTTTTTTTTCTGTTGATGTTATTTTCTGTTTGTCTGGTCCGATCGGCTAACCACTGTGGCTCTTGAATCTCCTCTGAGCCACGTGTTGGGCTTTCTGGGCCATTTTCAGTCAGTCTGTCAATGGTGTGCTTTTTATCGCAAAAGCTACGCCACAATAGATGCGCAGTCGAAGTATTGGATGAAGCTTCCGTGCCCCCCCCCAACATCTACCCACATCTGATCCTGTTGGAACAGCTTCCTCAGAAATAAACTAATAAAGGGGCACCTGGGTGGCTTTGGTCTTAATATCGGCTCAGGTGGTGAGTTCGAGCCCCATGTCGGGCTCCATGGGGACAGCACAGAGCTGTCCCTCTCTGCCGCTCCCCCGCTCCTTCTCTCTCTCTCTCTCCGTCTCTCAAAAGAAATAAATGAACATCTAAAAAAGAAACAAATAAACTAAAAAAATTCTGACCTTACCTGTCACACTTCTTCCTGATCCACACACCCGGGTGAGGCGGACTGGTCACACGGCACGTGGCTGTCTCCAGAAAAGGGCCATCCTCTCCCAGCTGCTTCCTGGCTAATAACCAGAATGAAAGGAGTTGGTGGTTACACAGACACATTTCCCACTGATCATTCCTAGGCATGACGCACCTTCCCCTCCACTAGCGATCAGCCTGGTGAGTACTCTGAGAGGAGAAGACAGGATTCAGTAGGCAGAGAGGGAAAGATTAGGGCTTGAGGTCCCTGGGTGGGGAAAAACACCTATTTTGAAACAATGCTGGGAGTGTCTGACCACAGCGGGTCCCCTCCGGCATAAGGTTCCTCTTAAGACCGTAACAGACCCCACCTACTCCCCCCTCACGTTCCCCTCTGGAATTTGACAAAAGACCTAAGTACGGCCATAGACCACCCCTCATACAATGGAAACGAGCCGATCAGAATGGGCAACCCAGCACCCAGAGCTATCAAGCCAATAAGGGTAGGACGTGAGCAGGAACAAGGGGGAAGGGAAGTGGGAGGCCCCACCAGAACCTTATAGAACAAGGACCCTTGCCTGTAGCCCTCGGGCATTCACCGCATTCACTTTCGAATGCCCCCTCTCTGTAAAGAGAGCGTTCCCACTAGTCTTCCTTTCTGATCTTACACTCTAATAAACTTCTGCCTGCTGCTCATTTTGTGCCCACCTCTTCATCCTTTGAAGCAGCGAGACAACGAATCCCGGCTATGGCGGTAAAAAATCCTGCAACAGTACTTCCTTCTGGTGGCAGCCCACCCAGAGCGGGCCCATGGATATTCGAACTTAATTCCAGTTGAGCCACCCGGGTGCATTTCATCTTGTGGAGTGACAGGACCCTAGATCACGAGGACGGGGATGACTGGTTGTGGACAGTGCTCGCCACGTCCCCACTGCAAGGCCCACATAGGCTGCACTTTGAGATGGAACGGGTTACTCTGTGCTTTACAAAAACTCCCTCATCCCTATTCCATCTGATGCTTCTGGACAGAAGCTCTGAGGGTAAGCAGAGGATAATTGAAAACAAAAAGAAAAAAGGTGTGAAGTTTCAGCTATTAGAATGGAGTCAGACCATCGGTTCGGCAGGGGAGGGGGAACACCTTACACCCTGGGAAGTGCAGGAAGAGAAGGACGTTGGTAATCTTTGCCCCAGAGCCTTCCTCACAAATAAAAATGGCCTGTTTCAACTTTCCCAAACTGTTGAAGGCACTTTCAGCTTCATGGATGGCTGGTCTGGTGCCTCCAGCCGCGTGTTTCTAAGCACAGTGTGATCACCATCCCCTTAACCGTAAGTCTGCTGGAAACAGTAGGGGGGATGGCTTCGACTCCTGTACCTCCCTGTCAATACCTCTGATGTCTTTTGTATTCCCACGCCCCGTGGCCATCACTCAGTTTTCCAGGGGGTGGGTGATTGCTAGCGGTTGTGGTACGGACAAACTGGACAGGTTTCACTGATCATTCTCAGACAGTCTCCTCAAAAGGAAGGACCAGACTCAATTATCAAACTAAACTGGGAACCCTAAGACTTAGCAGCCATTGGGAGGCCATGTTCAAGGCGCTGGCTACCTGAGTTCCCCTCCCCTCAAGTAATGTAGGGATCACTCGGGGGCTGCCCAACAATTAGAAACAATGATTTCTTTCCAAGGGCACCACGGGAATCCTCGGGGTGGTACAATTAGTGTAGAAGCCACGCATTCACCTGGCTCCCTCCTCAAGTCAGAATGGGTCACACTTAAGGAATGAATTAGAAAACACCACCAGTGGATCACATAGCCCTCAAATTGTAAGCAGAATGGGTTAGGGGTCCCCAGAGAAAGCAAGACGAGATGTAGCTTTCTTCACTTAGGAAAAGTCATTTCAGGCCCTGGCCATCTTGTGATCTAAGTCTGACTGGCACTACATGCCTACGCCATGTTTCTCACACAACTTCCTGGGACTTGCATGGAAATTGTGGAGGAATAGATTTCAGTAGTTAATGATTTTAAGGGAACGAAAGAATATAAGAACAAACAGCCACTATCAGGCCAGGAGATAACCTAATCATACCAGGGGCAATAAATCAGTGGTAAAACTCCGACTGCTGTTTTAAAAGCAAAGATTGACCTTACGTACATTCTTGAGTTTTCTTTGAGGGATTTAAATCCCTTTGAGCACTCAAACACCAGACCAGTTGGAGCCAGAGAACTGATATTGACCCTTGCTGACCCTCACGACTCCCTTCAGCTAAGACCTGGACTCTGTCACCATAGGTGATTTTTGCCCCAATTCCATGCTGAAGTCCCCATTATGTAAGCCCCTTCATGAATATGCATGCACTGTTAGCTTAAAATTTCCCCAGTTTCATTGTTGAAGGAAACACTGCTTTGGGAAATATTCCCAGTGTTCTCCTTTACTTATTACAAGTAAAACCCTTCTTTTTCCAACTCTTGGCTTGGTTGTGTCTTTTGCTTTGACAGCCACCAAGAGGCAAACCCAGTTTCGGTAACAAGATGACTGCAGAGATCTCTCCAAAATGGGGCTACCCTTGATTACCTGGAGATGCTCCCACAAAAATGAGAGACTCCTTATTGATGCATAGTCTGAAGGTAATTTTCCCTACAACTGCTTTGAAAAAAGATGGTTCAAAATTTGTCTCTAACTTTAGCTAAAGCGATCAACAAAACTACCTCTGCACAAGAAGGCAGGCATTCATGGCTTACGGGAGTTTTTCAGCTGCTTGGGTCCGGGACTCTAGAGGGAATGGTTGACATCGGTACTGCAAGATGTTCCGCATCCCGCTGCTTGGGGTCTTGTAAACAGTAGCCTTATTCACATGTCGTGTGAGAGAAATTGGATGGATTGGGTCCCAGCCTTTGCCAAGGTTTCCGTTGAGTCTTCAGATCAGTCACAGTGGCCGAAAGAGTGACGTACTCTTGGGAGAACCAGCCAGAAGCCAAGATGGTATAGAAATGAAGGGTGAAGATGTTGGCATACAATTTTCCATGGGTCTCTTGAGTCTGTGCTCTTCTTCCAAGCAGAGGTACTGGCTGCTTTTTCTCTAGACTCTCCTTTAAAGGACGTTTGCATAGCAAATAGCCTTGGGAAATAGAGATCAATGTCTTTTTTTGGAGCAGAGGGCAAGTTTGTGCATAGCATGATATAATGATAATAGTCTCTCTTCAGGGCGAAGTTTAGTCCGGCTTACTGCCCATCACAAAAGATTTGGACTGCTGAAGCCTGGAGTTCCTCAGCTGTGACACAAATCCACTACACGTGCGGCGCATACCTGGGCCCCTCTGTGTTGTCCCTGAGGGCCTTGGAGGCAAGAGGAATTGATGCAAATACTCTATTCTTGTCCCCTGACCTGAAATACAGTCTTTGACCCAGGAGGCTCATGTGGTGATGTCAGCAGCCAAGAAACTACGGCGGGCTTACTTATTACAGGCAAGTCGAATAATATCTCAGATCCTTCATAGTTCTGGATGAGGAGGATTTTTTGTTTTTTTCAGTTAGCCTGCTTGGGAGCCATCGGGCTTCTGGAATTTGTGGATGGATATCTTTTATTAGTTTTGGGATATTCTCAGCTGTTATCGTTCCAAATTTCGCTTCTGATCATTCTCTCTTTCCTAACACCTTGATTAAATATATGTTAGATTTTCTAATTCCATTCGTCTTGTGTTTTCTTTTGCCCCTTTCATCCTGGATGGTTTGTACTGACTTGTCTTCAGATGTGCTAACTTTCTCTTGGTTGTATCTAATCTGCTGGAACACCACCTATTGAGTTCTTAATTTCAGGTACTGTGTTTTGTAGTTCCAAGACATCTATTTTTTTCTATTTTCTTTTTAAATCTGTGATGTCCTTTTTAAAGATCCCAGTTTCTTGCTGAGATGTTGAAGTTTGACTTCTATCTCTATCAGCTTAATATAATACCTGACACATACTACGTTTCTGGAAATTTCACTCTTCGAATACCTATGGGTCTGTTGTTTGTGCTGGTTTCCATTCATATTCATAAATCTTTTCGTGCTCCCTTATTTTTGAGTGAGTGCTAGATACGTATGAAGGAAAATCTTATCTTGGCTTCACAGACCTCAGCGTTAGGCATGTTCACATTTGTTTATCTTTGCGAAATACCTACAGAGCCCCCTACTGCCTTTGGAGACATTACCGTCTAAGGCCAGGTGGGGGAGCTCGCCAAAGCACACTACGTGGAAAGGTCACCAGGCCAAGCGGAGGCAATTTCCAAGGAAAACGAAGCCAAAACGTCAGGAAAAGCTGAGGCCTGAGAATGGTCAAGACAAGGAGGGAATAGAAAACGCTGAATTAATGCTGAGGTTGGTGGTCCAATGAAGGCTTCTCTTGACTTTTTGATGATTTCACATTCTGGGCATCTGACAAAGAAAAGAACAAAACAAGTTGCATAATTTCGAGAAAATCTATTGTTAAAAACTGGACAGCTAATCGGTTCCAAGTCCAGACTGAGTCAGCTAATGTTTCACGCGTGACAGCAAGGACCTCATCTGCCCTGTTCAGCACTGTGTTCCAGTGCCCAACAGAGGCCGGTGCCCAGTGCACGCCCAGGCGGCGGGGGTTGAACAAAAGAGGCTTTTCTTGCCTTGCAAAACCGAGGAGGCGGCTGTGGATACTTAGCGGTGGGAAATTGGAATCCAGTTCTTGCCGGAGGGCGAGCTTGTTTATTATCTTAGAAAAGGCAGTGAAATCAGAGGCTCGCTAGGTAAGACGTCGCCTTTCAAAGGAAATCAAAATCCTCATACACCTTGACCGGTCTGGGACGGATCTAGTGTCCTGTGTTACAGGTAAGAGGACAGGCTCGGGGGTCAAGGAACTTGCCCGGACGTGACGGCTTGCAACTAGAACCGCCGGGCCTTCCCAGACCTCGCCCTGGCACTTTGCACCCACCGCCTTGCCCGGTTTATCCCTGGACGTACATAATGTCAGCTGTTAGACACTCATCACATGACATGGCTTTCAGTTGGCCAGACAGCTTCCACTGTTTTCAAACCCCTACTTGGTCAACTTTAGTTAGTTCGTGGGGCCAGTCCAGGGTCCTAGTAACATATAACAAAATACGTTTTGCCTTTACTATTCTTACTATCATTGCCATCACATCACATCTTCAGGAGTTTACATTTCTGGTACCTTCGTTTCTTCACGCAGGAACCATGGATTCCAATAGGAGATCAGCTTTATTTCTAAGACTCAAAGTACCTTCTCTCTTCCCTGTGTATCCAAAACTTTTTTTTTCCCTCCAACTTCCTCAGTGTAATATTAATTGTCTTGAGACGTGTTATTTTGTAACTTGAACGTCTACGTTACGCCTTGAAAACTCAAACCAAAAAATAAAATCCCACAGAAAGCCAGAAATGTCATCAGTATGTCAAAACTTCGTCACGAGCCTGGGAAAATATATAAATTATTACAAAATATTTGTGATGAACATATTTCTTCGGAAGTTATAGCTATCCTTCATACCTTGAAACAAAAATGTATCCTTTATTTTGTATCTAACATTGGTTATGAATACCGGTTGTAGAAAAGGGCACACTGTCTAACACTGGGGGGAATCTGTTAGATTTATTTTGTATAAGGAGACGTCTATTGTTGGTAGACAGGATAGTACTACTGGAAGCTGGACATTCAGTTTAAAAAGCACACAGCAAAATTTTAGTGCCTATTAAGAGCGGCCACTTCGTCTCCGCTCATCATCTAGCGGTTCGTGAGTTCAAGCCCCACATTGGGCTCATTGCTGTCAACGCAGAGCCCGCTTTCGATCTTCTGTCTCCCTCTCTCTCTGCCCCTCCCCGCTCATGCTCCTCCCCCCCCCCACTTTCTCTCTCAAAAACAAAGAGGTAAATAAATGAATAAAAGAAATCATAATAATGTAGTTAATATTTGCTGAGCTCTTATCATGCAGCATTTAAACCACACATCAAATGAGAGAGATGCTTTTATAATGGGGCTCATAACCGCAGGCAAAAAACAGATTTGAAAAGAGAGCAGATAAGGCAGTACCTATGCGGTCAAAGAAACTGGAATCTTAGGATCCTAAGGGTGTCATCCACAGACTCCAATTTTATTAGCCAAATTGGCCACAGCCCAGAGAAATCGATACACTTGACCTCTTTGAAGAAATGATACTTATTAATTCCCAAAAGCGCGTATATAGAGAAATGCTTGAGGCAACACTGGTACCTCATCATACTTCTAATGTATCCCATGCTTTGGCTCTTCAAAACGAGGCCACGAGGCCACGGTGAAAGGCTTCTTTTTAAGTGGTCTTGAAATAGATGGTTTGTCCACATGAGACGGGTAGAACAAAATCTTAGTACCAAAGACGTGGGTGAGGCCCATGAGCTCTAACTCGGCGAAATACGCAAGTATTTAGCCAAAGACTATTTATAACCCAAACATGGCACAAATGTGTGCTGTTAATCACAAGATGGGATAGATGGGGGGGGGGGGACAGTGAGCCGATGGGACAACATGAACGTTTCAGCTCTAACCTGTGAACAGTGACACGAGAAGAACCGTAGCAAAAACAAAACAAAACAAAACACTGTTGGAATCCCAACACTTCACTTCAAGAGGTGTAATCTCGTGCCAATTACTTAGGCTCTTCAAGTTTCTGTGTCTTCGTTTGTTGCACAAAAGGAATAATGACACCGACGCCTCATCATTCTTTGTGATGCCTCCAGAACATAGAAGTGTATCAGGACTTTTTCAGTAAAAGCGAGGGAAACCTCAATTCAAATTGGCTTAATTAACAACAACCAATTTATTTCATATTACCGTCGTATTCAGCGGCTTGCGGTGCAGTTAGATCCAGGTACATATTCAAATGAAGGTGCCAGGATACCACCTCTCCACATCTGGAGAATGCTTTCCTTTGAACTGGTTTATTTCCTAGATAGGCCACTTCCTTCCCAACAAGGTGCTATCCCCTAACATCTTTAGGTTTAGATCTTGCTCTCTTGACTTACCCTGCAGAGTTTGGCTATCTCTCCCCAAGCCCCTGCAGAAGTCCCAGAAACACCCTTCACTGGCTTAGTTCAGTCAAGTGTTCTTTTCTGGAAGCAGGATATTAAGTGCATGGACGGATCCTCTAAAGAATGCTGGGTTTACAAAAAACAACAAACGAACAAAACACAACAAAGAAAACTTCATTGGACTACATGAAATATCTAGAACCGTACACAGTAGGCATCAATAAGGGTACGGTACTTTAACGATAGACTCTACTCTTTAAGCCCTCACTATGTAGAGCTACCAGCTTCCGGCCAAGTTTTGCAGGGCCACGGACACACATGCACGACTAGAATCTGTTTGACCTAAGGCAGCCTCTAATCCGAGGTGACCACAATATGTGACCTTTACCATGACTCAATTTTTAGGATAGAGACTGTTCCAATTTTCCCCCAACAAACCTGGGTAAAATCTAAGTCAATGATAACTTGATGAATGATATTTGGGTTTTTTTGTGTGTGTGTGGATTATCTTAATGCTAACAGAAATTACTCTTTTGTTCCATTACCCTGGAAGTATGGGTCAGGGCCAAAACCAAGAATTTATTCCTAAGTAGTACAATCAGACAGAATATAATAGGTCTCAACGAAAGTGTTCCCAACTAAAAGCATAAATAATAAAATTAGTACACTAATTATAATCTCTATGACAGTTTATCCTTCATCGATATTTCTTTGCAAAGTGTCTATTTCCCTGAGTACAGCTTTTGGGTAACTGAAGATGAGCTAACTAAACAGAACCTACTGAAGCGAGATAAAGCTAAAAGCAGGTATCAGTTCTCCTTCAGGATTTCATCTTGGAGCGCCTGGATGACTCAGACGGTCGAGCATCTGTCTCTCGATTTCCCCTCAGGTCATGATCCCAAGGGTCGTGGGATCGAGCCCCACGTTGGGTTCTGTGCTGAGCTTGGAGGCCGCTTAAAATTCTCCCTCTCCCTCTCTCTCTGTGTCCCTCTGCCCCTCCCTCTCTATGCCTCTCTCTCTCCCCCTCTGCTCCTCTCTCTCTCTCTCTATCTCTTAAAAAAAAAAAAAAAAGATTTCAACTTAAAGTGTAAACATTTCTGGTTTTATTTCAAATTCCCATGTATTCTAAACATGTAAAACTCCAGTGTATTCTAAACATCGAAGAGATTCATTTGTCCTTACTTTTTCTCATGAGATTTCACAAAAATGAAAAAATGAAGGTTATATTTTCAATGGTATTTTAAGCACACCAGGGAGCTTTTATCTCGCCAATATCAATTTGCATATGATCCTTTTATCAGCCACCATTGACTGTCACATCTATGGACAAAAGACTTTTCTCAGCTTGCACGTAACGTGTACAGATGCTTGTCAGAAACCCTCTCCTGGGGCTGGGAAGGTGCCTTGCTGTTGCACTATTAGCAAACTCGCTGTTTGAATTTATCCCTGTAGTTCTGTTTCTTGGAATATTAAGAATAAAAAATGTCAATCAGAGCCTTCAGATTTCTACCAGAAAATAAGGGATCCAATTTTTTTTTTACATTAATGATCATTTCAATGGGATGACTGTATTTCTTCTACATAAAAATATTTATGCTGAAGTTTATCAACTGGAAAGCACTAGGAAGAGGCTTTTTGTGTGTGCGTCCCAATGACATTTTCAATCTAATAACTTGGATCATACTGCAGCTAAGTCAAAAGAGGCTCGTTCCAGAATCTCCGGAAATGAGATTGTTCTATGAGAATTTAAAGGGTAATGTGGTCACATTTGAAAGTCATTATCATATTCAGCATCCAAATGACATGAAATTGAGTCTCTGAAACACACCAAAAAAATATCAATTCACGTAGTTCCCTGAGATGCTAAGGGTTGGAGCAGGAGACATGACAGGAGAGAGGGAGGGGGGTCCCAGGGGCGGGCCACAGAGATGACTCTCCTTAGACACCTACGTGGGGGAGGGGCAGAGAGCCAGGGCCTTAGAAGGGTGACAAGAGGGGGAAGCCGAGGGGCCTGCTTTGCTTTGGAAGTTGCTTTAAGGATTACTCCCTAACATGAGGTCCCCATTCCCAGCCCATTACCCTTGTTGAAACACTGAGTTCAAAGTCTCCAGTGAACTTCTTGGCCAGACCTAAGATCCTTTTTTAAGCCTCATTCTTTTCGTTCTTAGTCATTTGACTCTGTTTTGAACACTCAGTATTTCTTTTTTTAAGTTTATTTACTTAGAGAGAAAGAGAGAGAGAGAGAGAGCACAGGGGAGGGGCCGAGAGTGACGGAGACAGAGAATCCCAAGCAGGCTCTGCGCTCACAGCGGGGCTCAAACCCAGGAACCGTGAGATCATGACCTGAGCTTAAATCACGAGTTGGACACGTAACCGACTGAGCCACGCAGGGGCCCCGAACACTCGATGTTTCTAATGTACTCACTCTGCACTACCCTACTCCTTGGCCTCTCTCTCTGCTACTTCTCTGTTATTTTTATTGGTTCCTATAACCAATTCTTCACCTTGAATAATCCCCCCAATATTAGCCCAGTCATGACACATTCTCCCTTTCCTTTATTCACGTTTGTTGAGCTCACACAAGATTCTGTCTCATATAATCATCAGAACATGTATCCCCTGCCCTACCAGCTCAGGTACTAATTTAAGCACCTGATTAAATACAATCACAGACTGATCTCTTCACTGTGTGTGAATCCGTGTGACGTTGTCTCAGTCTCTGTGTGCGTAAATCGCATTGGCTCATTTCAGATTGGAAACGCCTAAAAACAGAAAATATGAGTGGTAACTTGAGCACATAGTTTAGGGTCAGATCTATGTTCAAACAGCGCTGTTACTCATAATGAATGTGTACAGGTCACCAAAGCTCTCTGAACCCAAGTTTCTTTATCTTAAAAAACATTTTTTTTTTTTTTTTAAATTTTAGAGAGGTGGGGTGGGACAGAGAGGGAGGGAGACAGAATCTTAAGCAGATTCTGAGCTCAGCAAGGAGCCTGTTATGGTGCTCAAACTCACAACTGTGAGATCATGACCTGAGCTAAAATCAAGAGTCAGGCTCTTAATCAACTTAGCCACCCAGGAGCCCTCCAATTTTCTTCATCTTTAAAATGTAAATAACAATAATAATGAGAGTGAAAGAGAACAAAATAGTAAACAAGAAGATTTATATAAAACATGTAGCATATACTGGATTTTCAAAAATCACTTCCGCCTGCATTTTTATTATCTCTTGTATCGTCCATTCTAGAAACACAACTGTTGAGCTCAATTTTGGTTTGATTGATTGACTGAAACTAACAAGATGAAGACAGTCGGGATGTACTGGGCTAATCAACCAAATTATCATCTCAATACCACATCATCTCAACATGGTCAATAGCAAAAGTATTTAGACACACGATACGTTTCATGTGTCTTCCAAATATTAATAAAGTTATTCATGGTGTTATATAAAAGGGTCTATAATGTGAAAGACACAACATTAGTTTCTATTTGATGAGTTCACTTACTGTGAGTTATTTTTATTTAGCCTTAATTTTTATTTGGTGGTTACTTAGGGATGGTAAACTTTTCCAAAGGAGAGTATATTCCAATGCAAAAAATAGAGGTAGAGATCAAAAAACTCATTAAAATAAAACCTGGCATCTTGACAACAAATCCTACCTATTGGTCAGTAATATTTTTCTCCTACTAAAACCATAGGAATCTAAATTCAGTGCCCCAGTGAGGGCAGCCTTATTTAAATAAACGTATTCCTCAACCCGAAAGAATCCAGGCCCCTGATTAGCTGATGTGGAGATAATTATTTATAATAGCACTTACTGGTAAAGAGGAAGGAGTGAAACCTTAGATGCACACTTGGATGTGGCTTAGGCGGGTTTTACTAATGATTCTAAAGCACCGCAGTGGAAGTCAGTGCAGTGACTCAGAGCATTGTGATGGCCCAGCTGTCCGTGGGCGCGTCTCTCCGGGTGCGGTCACGCATGAGTCCCCATGCCAGAGGGAAGACTAACTGGAAGGTGATCGTCATGTAATGACTTAACTGACACTGTCTTACTACCAGTGAGAGAGAGGAACGTTTGGTTCCTTTCTCTTCCATACCTCGAAGTGTATTTTCATTGATTCCCAAAGTACACGTGAAAGGGCACACCGGGTCCAAGGAACGGCCACCCACACGGTCTAGTTCTCTGCCTGTGAAAACAATACCAGCTCATAGAGAGCTCAGTCTTTTCTTTCTAATGTGTTGACCCAATTTATTTTTCTGGGAGCCACTCGGTCACTGGGGAAAGAAGCCTGCTTCATTGGGCACCTTTATTTTACAGCAATGTCTCCTCTGTCTTAGGAATGTTTCATGGTAGTAACTCCAATCAGATAAGATAACCAGCACAAAAAGCACATACGAGGGCAGATAAGCATGGAACACTTACCAATATGTGCAGGCATCCGTGTGCTCCTTTATCGTATCGATCCACTTCTATTCAGTCTGTATGTTAATACGTGTTATTCTGGAGCTTCTCAGAAGGATTGGGACGCATACAACACTGAACAATGACCGAACCTGGTCATAGAAATGTATGAATAGGGGCGCCCATATGGCTCATGCAGGTAAGCATCTGACTTTTGATTTCGGCTCGGGTCACGATCTCACCGTTCATGAGTTGGAGCCCCCAGATGGACTACTGCTGACAGCTCAGAGCGTGCTTAGCATTCTCTCTCCCTCTCTGCCCCTTCCCAGTCGTGCTCACTCACTCTCTCTCTTTCTCTCTCTCTCAGAATAAATAATTTTTTTTAAGTATGAATAAACTCCCTGTGTAACGTGTCATTTTTTATTTTGGTGTTTTCTTTTTGACTTAGGTGCCAAAAGGTTGCCACTCTACATTATTCCTCTTAATAATTTATTCTCTTTGTCTTTCAAAAATATAGCTTGCCTAAGAATGCCCTTAGAGCTACTTGCAATTCATTCACAAATTAACTCAAGGTAGGGTTAAAGATTACAGGCAAAAAAAAAAAAAAAAAAAAAAATGACAGGCCTATGTGGTTTTGCTTGTTTCGGACTATATAAAACGCTATGTTTATCTGCTAGGTCTCTTCATAGGCCACCTCCTCCGAGAAGTCTCTTCTGACTCTTCCCTGGGAGGATCAGGCCCTTCCTCTTTGGGCTCCCGTGATGTGATATTTATCCCCTACCCCTGTGCTCCTCTAGACTACTGATCCTTATGGCCCCATCATTACATTCTTCTTTGTCTCCCCAGCGTCCAGCAAAATACCTGACACCTAAGTAGGTGCTTAAAAAGTGTTCTCGAGACGAATGAACAGTCTAAAATTATGACTCGATGGCCTTCCAATCTGTCCATTTATAAGAAAAAATTTTTTTTCTGATAAAGTGAAAGCGACATGGCTAGCTAATTGATGAGGCGTCCTGGAGATCACGCAGCCACGGCCTGGAATTCACGGACTCAGTTTCATCTTCCTATGATGAAAATCGTCTACGTTAACAACGGGAACCGCACGCGCGAAGTCTCCGGAGCGTTCGTGACCATTCGACGCCGAAAAAGGAAATCGTCTGCAAGCGGATTTCGGCGCCTGGGTTTTGAAATCCGGAGCAGGGCGGCGGGGGGTCGTGCCACGCGGAGCACGGAAAGTCAGGCGCCGGGCGAGCGGGCGGAGCACGTGGTGCGTGCCCTGGCTTCCGCCGAGCAGCGTCAGGCCAATCGCAGCGTGCGGAGGCCTTTGACGGACGGTATAAATATTTTGAGCCCGGGGCATCGTGACCAGCTGACGCTTTCCTTCCTCAGGACCAGCTGTTCGGGAGCAGGAGGAGAGCCGGGCACGGTCGAGACTCGCAGCGCCGCGGACGGCCCCGCAGGGTTCAGGTGCGGCGATGTCGCTGTTGGAAGAGAGCCGGCCGTTTGCGCAGCAGCTCTCCAACGTCTACTTCACCATACTTTCGCTCTTCTGCTTCAAGCTCTTTGTGAAGATCAGCCTCGCCATCCTCAGCCACTTCTACATCGTCAAAGGCAACCGCAAGGAAGCGGCCAGGATAGCAGCTGAGTTTTACGGAGTCACCCAAGGCCAAGGTATGTTTACGATAACGCTCTGCCGTCTGGAGCGGAGGCTGGTTATGCTCCGGCCGCAGCCCGAGGAAACCTCGCGTGTTTGCTTTAGGGGCCGCTGCAAAGCCCACTGTGTCGTTAAATTCCCCCCCCCCCCAGACCCCTTACGAAAACATTCCTTAACCTCACGGCTCCAGGAAAAAGAAAATCATTTTGCCGTGCAAAGGCCTGGGTTCATAAAATCGGGGCACCCTGGCCAGAGAGATTAGTGGAAACCTACCATGGAGGATATATTTCTCTGTTAAAAAAAAAGAAAAAAGAAAAAAAAAACCCAACTCTTGAAAACCTTAAACATTGCATTGGCCGCGCTGTAATTCTAGAGGCTTCCATTACCGATCGTACTTCAGTTGTCCTTTAACACGTCCCCGGATTTTTATGATTTTTAAATCAACTCTTTAGTCGATTGTGAAAAAGAGAAAGGTGAAGGTTGTATTTGTTTTTCACAGCGTTTATTTTGCCAAGATTAGAAAATAAAACACGGCCTGCGGAATACTAGGATTTACGGCGTGTGTTTTTCTGGAAGGAGCTGTCATTGCTTTGCCCCAGTGTGTAGAAACTTGATTATAAGGGGATAGGAACATGAGTTAACACATTTTTTTGTGTGTAGCCAAGGACGTCTACCCATGTCTCTCAGGAAGAGACTGAAGTATGAGACCAAACGAGAAAGTCATTTTAACCATAGGCTAAATTTAAAGGTTGTAAAACCATTTCTATTCTATTGGACTGATATCCTATACAGTAAAACAGTTGTTATGGTGAGCTTCGGGGTGACATTTTAATTTCCTTACAGCCTTTTGATTAATTTCTGGTTTGAACATCATCAGGGAGGTATGCACACTTTAGACCCCAGATACCTCTGAAGGAGCTTAAATTTTCAGAATCCAAATGTACCATCAAGGAATGAGAAAACTTAGTTTTTTAAAAAAGAGCACTTAGAATGGAAAGTCTGCCTTCTTAAAATCTGCTTTTCTACCTTTTCCATTTGTGGAATACTTCATTTTAGAATCTAGGTTACTCTGTAGGTACGTGGAAAGCTGAACAAAGGTAGAAAATCTTTTTTGGTATGTGAGATGGATACGAAGTCTTTTTTTTCCCGGGAAAGAGTGTTCTTAGGCAAAGTGAGAAATTTATGTACTCAGTTCAGAGTGTGGAAAATCTAAACGCCAGTATGAAACTCACACAAGAAGATGGGCTCCAGAGGGAACAGGCAGCACGTAATTCCTTGCCCAGCAGCCCAGCTTTGGACCGGCTGTAACTATTTAAATGTGGCGCACGCTGTGTTGGTAAACGGAATATTTTGTTTAGAAAGCAGCAAACATACGAAACTAGATTTGAAAACACAAACCGCATTTCTAGATATAAGATTAAATCAATCATACACGATCGTAAGGTGATAGAAGTTCTTCTCATGGCAGCCTGTAGCCCATTACTTCCAGGTCAAATCTTGTCTACCTCTTAGGAGAATTGCCGAACATAACATAACGTGAAATATTGGCTAAACATCTACACTTTTTGTGGGGTGACAAAAAGTGTAGATGTGTAGAGAAAGCCATGGTAGCTCCTTTTTGTCCATAGTCATAAATAAGTGGAGACAATTGTCTCCTCTTTAATGTGATCTCAGTGTGCTTATGCCAGAAGGTCACAGGAATATAGGACAAGCCTTCCATGTTCCCGTCTAGTTTTATGAGCCTGCGTGAAGATCTATTAGAACTCTAGGATCATGTCCCTAAAAAAGAAAGAAAGAGGGGCGCCTGGGTGGCTCAGTCAGTTAAGCGTCCAACTCTTGATTTCAGCTCAGGTCACAATCTCACGGTCTGTGAGTTCTGACAGCACGGAGCCTGCTTGGCATTCTCTCTGTCCTTCTTCCTTCTCTGTCTCCCTCTCTCAAAAATGAATAAACTTTTTTTTAAAAAAGAAAGAAAGAAAACACTCATTAATGGAAAATCTTTTCCTGGGAATATTAATTGGAAACATAAGGTTTTGAAAAATTGTGCTTTGTGTTTTAATATTATGTCGATTTAACAAAATTCTTCTTTCTCATATCTTGTATTAATCTACAAACAATAGAATATATCGTTATAATTTTTATTCAGTGCAAGCATAATTCGTCTCCAATTTTATTGTAATATTAGGAGGATAGGCAGGTACCTAATGAACTTTTTTTTTTTTTTAACTCTTGATCTCCTACCTCTAAGAGTTAATTTTTCTTTGCCTAGGAAATTATTTATTTCTCCATTTTAACATAGCTCTTCCTTTTATTTCCTACAATCAGACTATTTTCATTTTGTTTGTATTTTTATAATTAACTAATCAAGCTTAATTATCTTCATTTCATCTAGCAATTTCCTCCTGCCTAGGAAAGATTATCACCTTCATTCCACTTCGAATTAGGCTTCTCATTCCTACTTTCAAGACTTAGCCAGATTGTTCCCCAACATTTCTGACGGAGAGTTGCCAAATTCCATGAAACACGAGATGATGTATGTATTTTCATGTCTTTCACAACCACAGAGGACTCTGTTGACAACATTCTGGATGTCCTCCCCACGAGCCATAGTACTTTGGCATGAAGTAAAAAACTTGTGTCTTACTAGATGCTGTTGCAAATCAGCTCATTGTATTTGAGCAATGCAGGGTAGAGTTTTTTCTTCAAGTACTTTCCAGTCAGGCTTGGGACCAGGGTATGATTACACAACGAGAATGCCGAAGGCTCAATGGCAGATGAAATAGCTTAAGACTATTTCCTTCTTGATCTCTTTGCGATGCCAATGAAATTTACAAATCTGCCTCTTCATCTTTTGTACTGAAGACTTTTATCAACTCCGCCATCGCACTGAAGGGACCTATTTATTGTACTTTTCTATATAGCCACCCCCCGTATCATTGTAGCTGTTAAATGTCCTGGTTGCAATTTCTAAAATACGAGACGACTAGTCTATTTTTAAAGCTAGCCCTATACTTTGAGACTAACAGTGAGGCTAACAGGAGTTGACAGATGTTCTCAGCTATGGTATTAAACAATACAGACAGCCAATGAGGGTGTGGGGGAGCACAGTGATATTACGAAATCACTCCAAGGGCCTAGAAGAAGCCATGAACTACTAACGAATGCCCCAAGGACACGTCAAGAGACGGCATCTCTCTTCCGTTAAGGGTAATACTTTTCACATTCTATCTTAGGCTCTGAAGAAAGTTCAGAGGTTTTACCTACTAGCGGATAGGGCCAGTTCTAAGCACCTGTTTTTGAACACCTTTGGTAGCAAGGCACTGAGAAAGCAAGCTATAAAAAAGGCAAAATGTGGGGTGCCTGGGTGGCTCAGTCAATTAAGCATCCAACTCTTACTTTTGGCTCAGGTCGTGATCTCACAGTTCGTGGGATCAAGCCCTGTGTGAGGCTCTGTGCTGACAGCATGGAGCCTTCTTGGGATTCTCTCTCCCTCTCTGCCCCTACCCCTACTTGTGTGCACACATTGTCTCTCTCTCAAAATAAGTAAACTTAAAAAAATGCAAGATGTATTTTCTCCACCTGCTGGTAGTTTATTCTAATTGAGGAGGCTGATGTTGAGTTGACCCCAGGAACAAGCAGAAACATGGATTAGGGATGCTCATAGAATATTAAGAAACAGTAGATTTAACTAGAGCCAAGGTTCATATAGTAGGAAAGTGATAATAAATTGGGCACAGATATGAAAGAATTTTTTAAAAATTTTTTAAAAATTTATTTGAGAGAGAGAGGATGGGGGGGGTCAAGGGGCAGAGAGAAGGGCAGAGAGAGAGAGAAAGAGAGAGAATCCCAAGCAGGCTCTGCACCATCAGCACAGAGCCTGATGTGGGGTTCAGACTTGCAAACCATGAGATCATGACCTGAGCAGAAATCAAGAGTCAGACTCTTAACTGACTGAGCCACCCAGGTGCCCCACAGATACAAAAGAATGTGAATGGCAGGTTAAGCAGTTCAAACTTAACTTTGAAGGCACTAGGATTCACTGGGAGTTTCTGCTATGAGTGAAAGGGGGAAATGGGAAAACACATGTATAGAACCTTAACCTGAAGTACATGTGCATGTAGTAGCGATCTTTGGAGTTGGACAATGAGACAGGCTTGAGAGGACGTAAGCCAGTTAGGCTCCTGCCGTGGGGAGATGTGGGGCCAGACTTGCCTGGTGGTGGTGGCGTGAACAGAAAAGAAGAATGATGATACAAATAAATAAGAAGAAGAAAAAAAGAAACGAATCCGATGACACCTTTAAATGGCACTGGCAGAGAGGGCAGAGATTCCTTTAGGGTAACTGTTTGTCTCCCAGAATTAGACATGGACACATCTAAAGGAAACGTCTGTCATTCAGCAGAGGGGCTGATGAGCCACGGAGGTGAGCCTGCAGTTCCCAGCCAAAGCCACTGCAGGGGTGGGGGGTGGGGGGTGGACCCCTCGCTGCTAGGTGAGTCTGCGGGGTCACTGCTCCCTCCTGTGAGACATCAGGGTAAATCAGGAAGTGGTGGAACTGGAATCTGAATCCTGGCCTTCCATTTGAGTTACGTAAGACTTCTGTTCCATTTTTTCATCACCAAGTGACCTTGCCATTATGATCTGGCTCTTCCGGGAGGTGTGTCTACAGAAAGAGAATGAGCTGGCTTGCCCCCACGGGTGTTGTGCTCCGACACGCTGCTCCTTGTTGTAAATTAACATATTTGGATCTTGACAGCGGTCTTTAGCGTTTTGTGCTCTTTGAGTTCTAAGCCCGCCTCCGGCGTGTGCCTTTCCTCCGGCTTTGCTCATAGATCGGGCTGCTGAGGGTGCAAAGCCACGGACCGGATTTTGCACTGTGGAAAAATTCACCAAAGTAATGTCTCCCTGTGAGGCTGCTTGGAACACAGTCTCACGACATGCAGACTCTTCAGGGACTGCTTTGTGTTCTTATGATTTCGTGAATTTGGTTTTAGGGTGACCATTAAGCATGCAACCCTTTTTTTTTTTTTTTTGACGTATCTATTGTTGAAAATAGGCTCCAGTGTCCATGTGCCACCAAAGGCCAAATGGCAAAAGTGCCGGGAATCTTGGAGAACAACGTCAGCTGGGTAGGAAGAGCAGCTAGAATTTTATGCAATGTAATGTCATGTTTTCCTCCATCAAAAAGTCCATCCTAGGTTTAAAAACAGCTTTAGGAATTTAACTATATGTCAGATGCCAACAACTCCAGCAGCAGTAATGTTCATCTTACCTGTACTCAAGGAGCAACTTATTCTATGTAGTTTTCGGTGCTGCCGTGTGGATTGTGTGTGGGGTTAGTTATGTTAGGAACTTCCTCAGAATCTCAGCAGTGAAAAATTTCAAGAGGCAAACCTGTAGGATGACTTCTTTCATGGTGTGCATTATATAAAGGTGTAAAAATACCGTGAAGATGTGACAGCTTTGGGCACATTTTCTATACTTAGATGGAGCTCCAGGTAAGAATAACTTGAATCAATAGAACTGTTATCTATGACAAAAGACACGACATTATAATCAAAAGTGCTACAAAAAAATTTGAAGCAATTTTCATTTTGCCCAAGCTCTATTATTTTTTGGAAATGTCAGAGCACTTTTCTGGGAAGAGACCATTATAATACTGTGAATTAAAAACGGAATCTGGGAACAAAGTTCCAGGTTCACAAAGACTGTCGTGTTTTTAATGTTAGTATCTTTGCTCTTCCTCTGTATTTGGAGAAATGAATGGAATTTTGGAATTAAAGAACTTGGCCTACTCATAACTTCGCGAGGGGTTGGTTTTCCTAGGAATATTCTTCTCGTACCTTTTGTTTCCCTCTCCCTTCCTTAGGTCATTCGATTACTTGCTCCTTTATTACTTACCGTGTTTACTGGGCTAGGCATTAAGGACAAACTGTACGAACGCACCACGGTCCCTTTCCTAAAGGTGTGTGTAGTCTACTGGGAGACAGATTGATAACCGAGTAGTTTAAAAACGTGCGATGTGCTATTTTACAAGGCTAAAGAAGAGCTTGGGGAGCAAAGAGGCAAGAGCGTAGGGATAAGAATAGTTCTGCCTGGGACATGTCAGTTACATAAAGTTGTACTAACAACACGCATTTTCTCTCCCATAATCGTGCATGTATCCTTATTTTTAACGCTCAAAACCATCCAAATTCCCCAGTTTCACTCCCCCATTCACTGTTTCATCTTTCAGTCTATTATTATTATTATTATTATTATTATTTCTGACTCACATATCTCTTGCCTAAATTTTTACCTAAAAGCCCGAAGTTTTATTGTTAAAAGAATGTGTTTTTGGGGCGCCTGGGTGGCTTGGTCGGTTAAGCGTCCGACTTCGGCTCGGGTCATGATCTCACGGTCCGTGAGTTCGAGCCCCGCGTCGGGCTCTGTGCTGACAGCTCGGAGCCTGGAGCCTGTTTCAGATTCTGTGTCTCCCTCTCTCTCTGCCCCTCCCCTGTTCATGCTCGCTCTCTGTCTCAAAAATAAATGTTTAAAAAAAAAATTTTTTTTTAAATAAAAAAAAGAATGTGTTTTTAGGCAAGAATAAGTATGTTTATTATTTATCCACTAAGGCATTTGAAAAATAACAGGTATTTTAGTAAAAAATTTCAAAATGAATTTTGCATATATTGATAGGAGGCATTGTTATAACCAGTTCTGTAGTTTTTATATAATAAGGACAGTTGAAGAATAAAAAGTAGGTCTGGACCTTCTGCCTTTGAATTTACTCTTTTAGAAGGTGGTAAATTAATGAAATAAGTTTTTTCTTGTTAATTGGCATAACTGATAACAGTTGTGAATTTAAATCAGTTCGATAAGTACTTGGACGCCTATTTCTGGCCCAATGTCCTTGCTACACGCACATAGATGAATACGTGTGTCTGTATATTACGTACGTGCACCTACAGAGATTTATGTATTTACCACATGTGCGGCATGACTTCCCTTATGAGCAAAAGGAGACTCGGTGATGTGGGGCCAAACGGCACATATATAACAGTCAAACGGCACGTAAGTAGAAATCCATACGGTGCTAAGATAAAAACGGTTCAGTTCCGTAATGAGTGTTTTCTAAGGAAGTCCCCTGAGAGTATCGGGCCCTTCATCAAGAAAGTGGGGCTTGAGAGTCAATTTCAGAGGCAGACCGCATCTCGTTATGCACGAGTGGCGATGACACCAAGCTGGAGATAAGCGCAAAGAGGACGTTTAGAATGTGGAACTAAGCAAGCCTGGTTCATCTGGGGCAAAGCTTGATGGATAAATGTTAGATAAGGATCCATAGAGGGGCGGTTGGTGCCAGTGTGAACAGTCAAGGCACGTCTTCTCAAATCAGACAGCCACAAGTAAATAGTTCTAGTAAGAGCTTTCTGCTGCCTTGACTGGATTCAGGCTACACAAAAAAGAGCCGTTCCCTAAGGATGGAAATAACTACCCCCGGAAGTATTTTACAGAATCCTTGGTGTAATGAGTTAATACGTCCCTATGTGTATTTCGCAAACTCCATCTCAGAGAAGACAAAATACCTCCTCCTCGTGGAATCAGCAGGACACGTCTTCGGAGTGGCTCTCTGGCGGTTCTGAGGATTCCGGCAACAATTTAGCACATTAAGCTCATTTTCCAACCTAGGGAGAAGACAGGAAGGTTTGTCCCCAGTGATAGATGAACCATGGCATTGAGAGCAGGTGGGGTATTTGGAAAGCCTCTTCATTTGAAACCACCCTCACAAAGTTGTTTTTTTTTTTTTTTTAAAGAAGAGTTTGCTTATGGAGTCCGTAGAACTTTTGGCATTTCTTCTCTACCAGCTGCATGAAGAACAAATCATTCATTCTTTCCAGCCTTTTCTCAGCAGTGCTACAAAGGAGACCGTTGGCTTTTAAGACTGCAGATGCCCACCGGATAGCAGATCAGGGAAGGAGAGTCTCATAAATTATTAAATTGCCAACCCTTCCAGGTGGCCTGTGATTAAACCAGTCCACTCTGTGAAATTTAGGTTTGGGGACAACATCTGTTAGAATGATTTTTTTTCTGAATCTTCTAATTCTCCATCAGTTACTGTGGGACAGATTAAAAAAAAAAAAAAAAAAATCTGCCCTCTAAGTAGATTTAGGAGTTTTCCAGAAGAGCCTGTGGGATGGAGAGGCTGTGTCAGCGTGCAGGGACAGGGTTCCCGGGGGGGCCCCTTCTTCTAAACGGGACAGCCCTACTTTTATGAAGTTTCAGAAGGTGGACTTTCAGAGGAATTTTTCTTTAAAGAAAGGATAAAATGGTGTTTACAAATAAACGGTGTCCGCTTGTTTAAAATAGGATGTAGGTCACATTCATCTTCAGGGAACCTAACCCCCTCATAAAATGAGTCACAACTGAGCAACCTTTCAGCATTCTTTCCTAAGGATCACAACAACGGTAAACATTTTGGGCGCGTCAGGAATGTGGGCAAGCATGGGAAGTGGCAGGCAGCCATCCTGTCTCCGTGAGGGCAGCTAAAATTTCCATGCCACCATTACCTACTGAGCAAAATAGAAACATTCAGAAACACAGCCACTCTTTCCAGAAGGCTGAGAGTCTTAAACTATGGGCAGAGGACAAACAAACTGAAACGTGATACCGAAGTGCCATTCATGCTCTTAAATAGAAACGCTGGCTTAGTCTCAGTCATCAAGTGTGCAGCTTGGTTTAAATGAAGACGGACGGTGAGAGCCATGGAAGTTAAGGCCCGCGGAGCCTCTGCGCCCTCATGATGCCGCGCAATTCCTTGTCAGTTGGTAGAGTCGACTGCTACCAAAGCGTGGGAGGAAGCTATTCTAAAGAGTTCCCAACACACCACAGCGGCAGTCAATAAGGAGCACGTAAGTTGTGAGTCTGGGGGGAACGGAACCCCTTCGTAACAACCAAACACATCTCTGATGATCTACTGAGGAGACTGATGAGCTGCGTCTGTTTTCCACACCACCTCATTCACTAGAGTAATGATGATTCCTATCATCCATCAAGGGCAAGTAATACAGAACGTTCAGCACAGTGTGGAGCACCAAATGAATTTCTGAATTTGGAAGCTTTGGGTCTGACTTCCTTCTCTATCCGGAATGGGGAATTAGGAAAAGGAAAAAGTGCTAGTTCCTTCAGAGTTCAAACCCACAGGATCACACAACTGTTGAGTCTGGGAAGGAATGAATATTTCTTCATAGTGACTGTCCAAGAAGAAAAAGGACGCTACACAAAAATGTGAGCTTTGTTCTCTCCATTCCGCCATTATGATGAAATTGCTCATCTGGTAAAATCTAGTCTAGAAGCCAAGTTTTACGGCTACCTACAGTCACTCAAAGAAAGCAACAAACTAAGAGTGATTTGGGTTGGAGAGACTATCTCCTGTATAGAGAATATTAAGTCCTGAAAAAATACTTGTATACCTAACTGGCGTGATGGTCTAGGAATGTGGAGGAAAGGGGAATCTGTCTAAATGAGCTCGATGTTTAGGGCCCGTTGGAAGTAATAATATTTTTTAAAGGAATTTTGATTTATGAAAATTAATTAGATGCTGTATTAGAGATTTTTATAATCATTTCAAGGTTCGTTTTATTTTATTTTTTTTTTTTATTAAATTTTTTTTTTCAACGTTTATTTATTTTTGGGACAGAGAGAGACAGAGCATGAACGGGGGAGGGGCAGAGAGAGAGGGAGACACAGAATCGGAAACAGGCTCCAGGCTCTGAGCCATCAGCCCAGAGCCCGACGCGGGGCTCGAACTCCCAGACCGCGAGATCGTGACCTGGCTGAAGTCGGACGCTTAACCGACTGCGCCACCCAGGCGCCCCTCAAGGTTCGTTTTAAATAGCACACACAAATGACCACAAACCTGGTTCTACAGCATTGTAACAAAATATTTTGATAAGAGTTTTGAAGGACAAGGGATTTAACTAGAAGGAAAAGAAAAGAAGTTTGTAATTAACCTGAGGCTCAAGAGGCAAACATGATTCTTGCCAAATACTTGGATACTGAATTATAACAAGACTGCAGGGAAATAGTGCTGTCATTTTGGAGAAGGCAATTATACTTCTTTATTAAGCGAAAAGTCACTTGGTCTTTGAAATAACAGCCAGTGGCATATAAGAAAAACAATGCCTTGGATATTGAAGAAACTCAGCAAAGACTAATGGAATAAAGAAAATACCTTAAATCAGGGGGAAATGGAGTTTCAAATCCCATTACAGATAACAGTGATTTAGCCATACATAGATTATTCTGTCATGGTTCTAGCACCTTCCAGCTGTGAGATCTTAGGAAAGTTGTTTAAAGTCTGCAGCCTCAGTGTCTTCATTAGTAAAACAGACAGAATGATATTTATTTCAGATGGTTATGGTACATTTTCTATGAGATATACTTTAATTACTTAAACCATTCGTCACAGTGTTGTGGACTATAGTCACTCTGTAACAGTGAGCTCTTTGTACGCTACTTTACAGTTCTTCAGAAACGGTACAAAACTGCCACAGTTTAGTAGCTCAGAGAGGCATCAATAAAAAAAGATAGTGAAATTATAAATTTTTTTAATGTTTATTTGTTTTTGAGAGAGAGAGAGAGACAGTGTGAACAGGGGAGGGGCAGAGGGAGGGGGAGACACAGAACCCGAAGCAGGCTCCAGGCTCCGAGCTGTCGGCACAGAGCCTGACGCTGGGCCTGAACTCACGGACTGTGGGTTATGACCTGAGCCGAAGTCAGATGCGTAATAACTGAGTCACCCGGGCGCCCCATGGTGAAATTATAATAAATGGTGTTTGCTGAACAGTTGCTGTAAGCACACAGTAATGCTGGGGCATTCTGCCCACCGTCGCATTAGCTCTTCAGGTAGATGGTCTCAGAAGCTTAAGTGGTTGGCTTTATTCACGTGTTTATTTAAGAACAACCAACGGAAGGGCGCCTGGGTGGCTCAGTCTGTTAAGCATCCGGGTCTTGATTTCGGCTCTGGTCATGACCTCACAGTTCATGAGTTTGAGCCCTGTATGGGACTCACCGCTGTAGCACAGAACCCGCTTTGGATCCTCTGGCCCCGGCCTCTTTCCGCCCCTCCTCCGCTCACTCGCTCACTCTCTCTCTCTCTCAAAAATGAATAAATACGAAAAAAATGAATTACTTGCAGACATTTCTTCTGCCATCTTACTCTGTCAAAGGAACTCTTGTTGACAGAAATCCTTCAGACGGGAATGTTCCTGGGCCAACCTGCTCACGGCTCTGCTGTAGGAAAACCTCACCTTTCCCGCAAAGGCATTGCTGTAAAAGCACAATGGCATATCACAGATTTCTCTTTGTTTTTCTGGAGTGAGGGCCATGGAAGGAGCTGAAGCTGCTTCACCTCCAAAGTATCACAGCACCAGATACTAACTTTCTCTGCCAAACTTTCTTGCCCTTTTATTTTCTTTCCTCTTAATCCCTGGCAGCTGAAAAGGGAAGACAAAAAACAATAATGACAACACTAGCCGTGAAGGGCTGAGTCAGTTCGTGGAGGGATTCGGCTTTTTTCCTTTATTTTCTGTTTCTCTCTGCCAGCCGGCCTCTCCAGGAAGCTAGCAAAACATAGTTTTTCACTGGACATATCTTATAAAAAGCATTTGTTTTTCTTTCTCATCAGAAGGGAGAAAAATAACCCTTTTATAAAAAAAACAAAGCAGATTATAACTGGAAATAAGGACGCAGGATTATTTCATAGGCTCACTGAAAAAGCTCAGAGCCTATCAGTATTTTAAATTGTCTGGGGCCCTGTGCACAGGTTTGCAAAATACCCCTCCACGAGCTTCCTGGAACACTTGCTTCTTTATGAGGTTAGTGCAGAGGTTATCTGAAGGTGGCTATGCCTCTGTTGAGAAAATAATAAATCACAAATAATGATTTCGTCTTGCCTCTTGAGTAAGAGACCATTAAACTGTATGCCTTATAACCTGGGAACAAAGTAGTGATGCAAGCCGTAGGGATATGAAGGCTGTTAGTTGCAAGGTCTGAGGGACCAGTTGCTGTCCTGCAATATACATGGCCCGGCATGGACCTACAGTGTACATGGCCCGGTGTGGACCTCAACCTCAAATCAGAAATGAGGCCTTGCTACTGAAATTTGGCAGGAATATGATAATGGACAAAGAACTTTCTCAAAATGGAATGTCTAACCGCGATATCCCTAACTGGAGAGCAGCGTTTTTGAGTAACAAAGCAGTGTTTGACGACCCCGACATTTTCGTGAGGTGTCTTGAGTCTAGCCTGGTTTGCCGTAGGCTGTTTAAGGAATAATGACACCGCTACGATACTGGCCTTCTGTTTCGTGAGACGATAGACCTCAGTTCCATGTTATAATACAGAATTATAATATTCTAACACACATGCTATTTTTCCTAATAGCCATATCCTAGGTGCTTTTGAAGCTTTAAAACTTGGTAAAATACTGATCTATATATATATATATATACACACACACATATATACACACACACACACACACGTACATGTGTATATATATATGCATATATATACCAATCAATATATATATATATACTTATGTGTGTGTGCGTGTGTGTGTATATATATATATATATATATATATATATATATGTATATATAAAGAGAGAGGGAGAGAGAGGGGTACAGTTGTACTTTATAAGTTGGGTACAAAACAGCTCTTAGTAAATCACTGGATTTTGTCTCACCATGTAAACTTGTCACTTAAAGGAGTTCCTTTGGAAAGAAACTATTTATTTTGTAAGTATAAATGTTTCATATACCACATTTTCTTAAATTGAGATGCTTTCCTAGTAGATATTATGTGGTTAATGTTGGAGAAGGAGGAGAAGATGAGAAATGGAAAAAAAGTGAATCTCTTGTTTCTCAAATTCCCTGTAATTGGACCTAATAGGGGTGGTTAGCACGTCTCTTGACCTTTTCTATTCCCAGCTTTAACTCTGCGTGACCTGTCTTACACTTTCTGATGATAATATGGTCTATTTTTCTTGTAATTCACCAAGTCTTTCCATACATTCTATCCCTTGTCATCCTCATAACTGTCCTCTACAAAGTCGATGGCGTTAATGCTTCTTTTGCAAAGAAGGAAACCGTTGAAAACGTAGAGGAACTCACTCAAGGTTCCTGATCTAGTTAGAGGAAAGTGAAAACATGAGCCCTGGTATTTTGATGTTGCTTCTGACATCACTCATCCTGACTATTCTGTGGGATTTTGTTTCTTTGGTTTATAGTATGAAGCAAGTAATGTCCTTGTTCCGGAACTATCTCTGCTTCTGGTTTCAGCCTCTCTTTCAGGGTCTTTGAGATAATCCCGGCCAGACACAGAATCCCTTAGTGCCCTGTGCTGCTCCCCACCACGCCCCCGCCCTCACCGTCCATGGGATATCCTAAACAGATTCAACATTGACTTTGCCACCGGGTCGGTTCGTTACCAGCCTGTAAGCCTCTTGGAGACACAGATTCGTGTCATCCTCGGAGCCCAGAAAAGTGCCTAGCATGTGGCAGGGACTCAAATAATCAAGGAAGGAAGGAACAAATGAAGGAGGCAAAAAGGAAGGTAGAAAGCAGGAGGATTCACAATCACTCAAGCCCATGGATTTTATTACCACTTTCCACACAGGCTTTTGCGTGTTCTTGTCAGGCCTCGCCCAGTGGTGTGGACCCATATGGACACTACGTATATGTTCGTGGAGAGGCTCTGGGAGTTAATTCTCAAGGAAAAATGAAGACAGAAAATCAATACTGTCCAGAATCGAAATCTATAGTAACGCCCTCCACTCCTTGTCCTTCTGAATCAGACTCACTGTCCCTTTTCCCTGGTTCCTTTTTACCTCCTGGATTGCCACTAACTGTCCTCCCTGAACAAAACAAACCCTTTCCCTTGTCTCTTTTTCACTGACTCGTACAGCGTACCTGTCTTCAGGTATCTTACTCATCATCGCCTACGAACCCAGACCGCTTCCCTTCTGGTGAGGGATGCTATCTGTTTACTCTTTGATTTTTCACCTTCAGGGAATGCATTTTTATTCTTAAAATTTTTAACTTTCTGAGCCAAACTTCAAATGTTACTAAATGTTCATCCTTTGTTCATTTTAAACCGGATGCTCCTTAGGGCACCGCGAAGCGTGTGTCACAAACAGGAAACACCCGAAACGCCATACGTCAGAACTATAACTGAGAGGGTCTTCTCTTGTCAAGTGTCAGAAGGTATCACGAGAAGGGGTTTGGCTGACGTAAAACTTAGATCAGTATGTGCTGCAAACAATACCTCTGGATGTTAGCTCTTCACCCTTCAGGCCTGGGCCCCAAATTCTGTCGTGTCTGTTTTAGTTACCAAAGTGGTAGGAATGATACACATAAAACTTTTTTTTTTTTTTTTAAATCTTGCTTTTGCCCATCACGCAACTGGCTTCTTTGTACCGGGGCGGCTGAAGGATTGCAGGGGGCAGGGGGATTGGTTTATGTCAGTGTCAGGATAAGGAAGCACAAGGGTGAAACGGAGCAGTGGCCCTTACAGCCAGGGGTAGACACAGATTGGACAGACACACAAGGACAGACTGGCCCCCGGGACACCGGAGCTGGCCAGCCCGAGCGTATGTGAGGCTGCCCGCTCGCACCAAGCTCGAGTTGAGGCCAGCACACCTGGGACTCCTGACTTTCTGTGCTTCCTGCTCTAAGCCCTGCTCCTCCAAGTACGTTCAACATGGCAGACACAGACGTCAGCACGCCTCTCCCTTCAATGTCAACGTAAAACCCGCAGCTGCTGCCGACGCCTGACCCTTCCGTGAATACACGGTTCGTGGGGGTAAAACCATTTGTGGCTAGAACTATGGGGAGGAGAAGGATTATGTGTAAAATTGTTCTTACGTTAAGTCCTTGTCCGTGGCGCATATCAGATTTTCTCCCCAGCAGCTGTCGGGCTCAGACTAGAGAACACGGGTTGCCCATTTCATTCCTTGTATGGGTTTGTGGACCTGTGTAAATTTCAGGCTGGCAGTCGGCAGGGACAGAACGTTGTAACCAAGCGGGGAAAGAGAAGGAAGGACGAGGAAAGTGTCGTTTTAGGAGAATCTGAGAGCAAACACCAACTCTGGTCTCCGTCCGACGCCACGGGCTGTCCGGAGCCCTTGCGATCATGAGCTCATTTAGTCCTTACAGAAACCTTACAGTGTAGGGGCCAGAGGTTGTTAGATCTGTTTTTGCCTTCCTGGTTTTGTGCTCACCGGTTTAGTGTGTCTGCCCACGATGTCGAGGGCAGATGGAAAGAACACTGGTGGGGAGCGGACAATCCTGGCTGGTTCCGGTCTTGCTTCGCTGGTAATGTTCTGGATGACCTTGAGGACAGCACCTACCCTCTCTGAACTTCGGTTTCTGTACCTGCAAAATGAAGAAGTTAGACAAAATCAGTGGGTTTTAAAGGCTTTTTTTTTTTAAGCCACTGACTTTTTCTCTTATGCTCCAGAAGCTCAATTTAGCCAATAGAGTGGTCGCTGTGCTGTCTGAAGGCAGAGCCCCAGGCTTTGCCCGCACGCTCTGCGGTGGGTCTGCTGGCCTCACGGGGCTCCTTTGAAACCATCCGTCAATCACTGAAGTCCGTGGGATCTGAGTCCTCTCTTCGCTCTGAAACACTATGATTCTTTCATGTTATTTTGCCTGTTGGTGAATCATTTTTGACCAGAGGAGTTTTCAGCATAGAGAACCCGAGTTACCTTTTGTGAATCTATCATACCCGTGACCTCACCTGCCCTATTCCAGAACATGGAGAATGTACTCAACTGAACTGCTCAGAACTGTCATGAGTCACCACAGAACACATAATGACAATTATTTTAGAACAGTCCCTGTGGTCTTGCAGACAGACATGCTTTCAATGAGTCACTTCAGGGGTCCCCCAAAGTCCCCTGAAACATATGGTTAGTGACTTTCCTCTGCAGCCACGCTGGGGTAGTGCTCTGTCCCATGGTCCCCTTCCTCTCCCTGGCTGGCATGCACACTTGCGGTTCGAAGAGAAAGCCCATGGGTCATCTCGGGCACTCTGTCCCGGAGAGGCGAACGGCTAACGTTTCTGCACAAACGGGAGAAGAGCCTTATTGGTCTCATGCACGGAGCAGACACTCAGCAGATTCAGGCAGGCGGGCGAGCAGGGGGGGCCCCCGGGTCCTGCTGCTTGGAGTGACGGGAGCCAAGTGCGACCCTTTCTCTTATTGGACCGTTAGGTTTGCTGCTAGCCCTCTCCTCTACTTAAAATCCTTTTGGCTGGCCTCCTTTTGTTGATTAGTATTTTTGTCATCATAAAATAAACTACATCAGGAAAAAAAAGAAACAGAACACATTTACAGACATTTATAAATGACTATAAAGCAGATGGGCACCTGAGTGGTCCAGTCAATTGAGCATCGAACTCTTGATTTCTGCTCAGGTCATGCATGATCTCTGAGTCATGGGATCGAGCCCCGCATCAGGCTCCACACTGAGCATGGAACATGCTAAGATTCTCTCTTTCTCTCACTCTCACAAAAAATTTTTTAATAAAAAAGTAAAAGATTGTATAGTAGACACCTGTTTAACCACCATCTACATCAAGAAATAGAACATCCTAGAACATCCTAGAACCTCAGAAGGCATCCAGGTGTCCCCTTTCCATTCAGAACATCCTGTTTTATTCTGACAGGGGGTGGGTGGACAGAGGGTGACTACTTTTCCGGTGATCGTCTTCTTGTCTTTCTTTAAGGGCTTCACTGCTCTGAATATACCTCAAGTAGAGACAGTTTGGTTTAGCCTGCTTTTAAATTGTATATAAATCGAACCATTCTCTAAATATATGTTCCTGATTTACTTTCTTCACCGAACAGCACGAGAGAAGCATTTATCTATGTGTATCTGGAGTTCATTCATTTTCAGCGCTGTAAATTCCAAATTTGGCTTAACCAGGAATCATATGGAGATAAACATCGAGTACACGCAAGTTTGTGCAGCGCTAGGAGGAGAATCGCCAAGTCATACAGCATGTATAACTTTGGCTTTTTAGTTGGTGTTACACTGTTTTCCAACGTGATTTTATCTACAGTGAAACCCGCAGTGTATGAGAATTCACAGTCCCTCCCATTACTGCTAATATGTGGTATTGTCCGTATTCTTAATTTTTGCCAATCTAGCGGGCACGCAGATTATGTATGGTCTAATGCAACCGTATGGCTTAATTTTCATTTCCCTAATAATGCCATTTTCATATGCTTATTGGCCATCTGTGCTTCCACTATTGTGATGTGTGTACCAAATATTTTGCCATCTATTCTATTGGGTCTTTTGCCCTGTTTTTCTTGGATTTAGAAGTTATTTATATATTCTAACAATTAAATCAAAAATGAAAAAAACTTAAAGGTACTACTTACAAATATCTTTTGTGGCTCAGCTTCCCACTTTTTATGGTTTTTCTTTTGGTGAATAGACGCTCTTTATTTAAAAATACTCAAATTTAGGGGTGCCTGGGTGGCTCAGTCGGCTGAGCGTCTGACTTCAGCTCAGGTCATAATCTCGCAGTCTGTAGGTTCAAACCCCGCGTCAGGCTCCGTGCTGACAGCTCAGAGCCTGGAGCCTGCTTTAGTCTCCCTCTCTCTCTCTGCCCCTCCCCTGCTCATGTTCTCTCTGTTTCAAAAATAAACATAAAACATTAAAAAAAATTTAAACATAGTCAAATTTATAAATATTTGCCATTTCGGTTAACACTTTTTGTGTAATTTACTTTAAAAATTCCTGCCATACTTCAAGATAATGAAAATTTTTTTCTTTTAAATTTATTTATTTTTGAGAGAGTGCCCTTACCCATATGCACACATGCATGGGGGAGGGACAGAGAGAGAGAGGAAGAGAGAATCCAAGTAGGCTCCGAACTGTCAGTGCAGAGCCTGACGTGGGCATCCATATGGGGCTCGATCCCACGAACCATGAGATCATGACCCGAGCCGAAATCAAGAGCCCGACACTTAACCGAGCTATCCAGGCGCCCCCGTAAGTATTTTTCTGTATTTTCTTCTTAAAGCTTTCCTTTCAAATTATCCATTTGCAAATGACCTTTTGAGTGGTAAGCCCCTTTTTTCCAAGTGGATAGCCAATTATATTCCTCCCAGTTAGTAGGAAGTCAGTCACACGTTCTGTCAACCACGGTCACTGCCGCAGCCCTTCTGTGTAAGTAGAGCGTCTGTTCATACAAAGGTCTGTTTATGGACTCTCTTCCTGGGTACATCTCTCCAGACCTAAACCACAGTACGTTGGTTTCTACCGCTTTCAAATACCTTGATACCTGGTTGGACAAGCCTTCCTTTCCCTCTGCCATTTTGTTCTGTTTTCTCAGTGGCTTTGGCCATCCTCAGTAATTTGTAATTCCAAATTTTAGAAGCAACTTCTGTGGTTCACAGAACACCTGTCGGGTTTTTTGTTGTGATTCATTTAACCTGTCAATCATTTATTACAAGGATATTCATATCTTTGCAGTACTTGCCCTTCCAATGACTAAACATGATATATTTCCCCATTCATTCAGGTTTTCTTTAATGTCTCTCAGTAAGGTTTTATTATTATCCCCTGAGGAGGTCTTACATATTTTTGTTGAATTCATTCCTGGGTATTAAATTGTTCTATGGTACTGTGAAAAGTGTCTTGTTAAATTTTTTCATTTTCCATCTGTATACTGTAGGCGTAGAGAAATACAATTAATTTTGATATATTAATTTTATACTCAGCGAACCTGCCAAACTTTCATTAATTCTAATAGGAGTCTGTAGGTGCTGTGGGGGTTTTTTAGGTAGAAAATCATATTATTTGTGACTAATGCCAGTTGTGTTTCTTCCTTTCTAATTGTTACGCCATTCTTTCTTTTTCCTCAGTTATTCTGTGGATTAAAACCTTCAGTACAGTGTTTGACGGAGCGGTGATAATTAGTGTCTGTTTTTAAATTTTTCCATTCAGAGGGAAAGTTTTCAACATTTTGCCATTAAGTATAATGTTTCCTGAAGGTTTTTGTTTCTTTGGTTTTGTAGACAACCTTTACCATTTTTAAGGAAGTACCTTATTATTTCTGTTAGGTTAGCTGAGTGTTGTTCTGTCTTTATTAACCCAGCAGTTTCTAACTGTGCATACATCTGGGCATCCTGTTTACTTAAGGAGCACTTACTTCTGCAAATGCATTTTTTTTTTTTTTTTTTAGCATTCCTCATATCATCAATGATGGAGTTCACATTTTCGCCTAATTATACTACACAGGGCCCAGACTCACCTCGTAAGTGACACGCTGGCATGTGTTGCCTACACTGGCATTCTGTGGTTGTGTCTGGGGCAGTCATACTGGTTTAAACTATTTGATCTTTCAAAGCGTCCATTCCTTACTTCCTGGACCCATGGAATGCACCTGCCTGCTAGATGGTCTGGAGAATTACTCTTTTTTAAGATGAGTTTTTTTCAACTTTTAAAAATCTTGTCTCAGAAAAACATGATTTAGCAGTATCATTCTTCCTTTCTATTACATTCTGGCCCATCAACTGTCTTCAAAGTGTCCATAAAAGGTTTAAATAACCATTACTATTTTTTTTTCCTTTTTCAAGTTTTCATTTAAATCCAAGTTAGTTAACACACCGTGTAATATTAGTTTCAGGTATAGAATTGAGTGATTCATCACTCACATCCAACACTCAGTGCTCGTCACAAGTGCCCTCCTTATTAAATCTATGCCAAGGTCAACTTTGGGATCTTTCTGTGTTTTATTATGTTTGCATAGTTTTCTGTAATATGCCTTATTGCTTCCAGGTAATGAACTGTGGAGTAATTAAGGTGATCTGGAAACTCCTGACAAGCCAGGTTCAGAGGACAAACTATAAGGAGAGTGGTGGCTGAAGCGAGGCATGGGTCATTTTCACTGAAGTGACTGTTCAGTTTGGCTGTTTTCACTGGGTAGCAAGAGAAGGTTGAGGTGTATTAAAGAGCTAGCCAGTTTTCGGGAAAGACTTTTTCTCTGCACTGGATATGAGGTCTTGTTTCTAAAGAGAGGTTCTAGGTATGAGTCATATATAGTAATGTAGAGTGATAATTGGCAGATAATGATTAGCAATGTATGTATTTTGTGCTACAGATGTAAGTAGCTATGGATGTACATGTGGTTTACAGCTGGTACCCCAGGGAACAAGGGAATTTGTGCTTTGGGGTATGAGACATGTGTCCCTCCAAACTTGTACTTGAAATATGTCACTTCTACAGACAAGATTAGGTCTATAATTTTATTGCAGCTTTCTTTAGTGTTGGAGTTGGAATAAAATAATAGGCCCAGAGTTAAAAAAAATACAGTATATAACTTTCAGAGGAGAATAGGGGAAAATGGAATTATAAAATTAATCAAACCAAAATAACTAAAGAGAACAAAGGAACATAGAAAAGGTGGGGAAAAGACAAAGTACAGAACTAACATGGGAAAAATAAATCTAACTATAAGTAACTAAATAGATCAGTAATTTAAATAATAATCTTAAATAAATAAGTTGAGTTCTCTTGTTTAAAAATAACCATTTTCAGATTTTTTAGGTAATAGCCAGCAATATATATTTTTTAATGACTCGTCTAAAAAATAAGGATTCAGAAAAGTTGAATAGACCCAAGAGAAATATTACCTGCAAGTGTATCACCATATTAATGCGGGATAAGACTTACAGGCAGGGGCACCTGGGTGGCTCAGTCGGTTAAGCGTCTGACTCTTAATCGAAAAATAAGGATTCAGAAAAGTTGAATAGACCCAAGAGAAATATTACCTGCAAGTGTATCACCATATTAATGCGGGATAAGACTTACAGGCAGGGGCACCTGGGTGGCTCAGTCGGTTAAGCGTCTGACTCTTAATCGCGGCTCAGGTCGTGATCTCACAGAATCTTCCTGGGATTGAGCCCCACATCAGGCTCCACACCGATAGGCTGGGATTCTCTCTCTCCGTCTCTCTACCCCTCCCCTACTTGCATGCTCTCTGTATCTTCCCTTCCCCACTCTTTCCCTCTCTCTCTCTCTCAAAAATAAATAAACTTAAACAAAAAAAAAAAACTTCCTCCAAAACACATCCAAGAGCAGAGGATATAACCTGGGATGTCTACCAAGCATTATAGGTAGAAATATTTCTAGTAGGTGAACCATGACAGCAGAGAAAGCCAAGGACAAGTCCCCAGCTCCTTTCATGGAGTTAGTAACCATTACATCTAGTGGCTTTGTACCACGTCAACTTAGTTATGCCAAAACTGCTTCCCAAGATTCCCTTTCTAGTGTTGGTCTGGGTTGGGATTGGGCAAAGGAGAACTTTGTAGAACATCGGATGGCAGAGTAGAGGAGCTGCCGCTTTTACAGTCCACGTTTGTGCCATCCTGCTTGTACGTGTCACTGGCCATCTGGCAATGTCAGATCTACAGCTAGTTCAGCTCCCTCCAGGTTGTCCACTTGGGTTCCGGAGTCCCAGGCCAGCTGTGTGTGCGTTCTGGGGTGAAAGGCACCAGTTCTCCTCAGGGCACCAACATCCCTGAGGAGACAGGGATGTCTACCCCAGAGACAGACAAACTCTGTTCCAGGTTTTCCTCAAGGCTTCAAGTACACCTTTGCTCTCCCCAACTTCACATTCGGCTCTTGTTACCACGGTCAGCCAGACAGCCTATGGTAACTTCAAGCCCAGCACACCTGCAAAGACAGCAGCCTCACAGAGATTCTTAACCTGCAACTACAGAGGCAGGTTAACTAACTGCTACAAAAATTCCTCATTCTAGAACATTCCGAGTGATCAGAGTTTAATGGATACGTTACTCAAACTTGAAAAAGTCAGTAAAGGAAAGGCAAATTAGAGGAAGTCAATCTTACTCATGAACATAGCTGCAAACATCTTAAATAAAATATCAGCAAACCAAATCTAGCGTGAAGCATCAGCTTTCTAAGAAATTTTTATGATAAGGGTGCCTGTTTTAAATAACATCCTGGCCCAGAGATTGAGCGGAAAGATAACACCCTGTTACGAGATACAACCTTGCTTTGGCAGAAGTACACAATCAAACCTGCAAAAATCACCCTGGGATTATTCTGAAGCAAACCCAGACATATCACTTAATCAGTAGAGATTGGACGATGCCAGAATGGATGTAGAGAGAACAGTTAGTACCTGTTACAGTACAGGAATATCCAGTAGCGTGGTCTAAGCCTTTGACCCAAGGGTGATGGTATTGGAGATGAATGAATATGGACATAATCAAAGGAAACTGGGGAAGAAATTTGGCATGGTGAAGTAATAGATCAGCCTATGCATGTGAATGCCATGGGCTAATGGCAATTAACTTTATCAAGGGATTTTCAGTGTAGACACTAAAGTGCATTATTGCACATCTAGGAATTGTCATTCATTTCTTTGTCCGTTGAACGGGCACTTACCTAGGGAAAAGAGGAAGTAAAATTCAACTGAACAAAGCTGTACTCAGGGACTGTCCAAATCATCCAGCTTCATCACCCCTGGTAAAACCTTCCAGAACCTAAGGACTGTTGATAAGGATATTTGAGAGACTTCTATGTTTCCAGAATAATGCTGCTTGCAATTACAGGAAAACCTTGGTTTGCGGGCATAATTCGTTCCAGAAACATGCTTGTAATTCAAAGCACTCTTATATCAAAGTGAATTTCAAGGACCATTGGCTCAGCTGTGATCATGTGACATTGGGCGTCACGTACTACTCGTATTGCAAGACATCGCTTGTTTATCAAGTTAAAATTTATTAGAAATGTTTGCTCATCTTGTGGAAGAGCAAGTTACTTGCAATCCAAGGTTTTACTGTACTTCAAAATTTGTGGCTTCTTTCCTTCTCTTTTAACAATTTTCTCATTTCTAATATTTTAAGTATTTTCTCATTTTTTTGTAATTTTTATGTGAAAATGGCTGATCAGTTATATATCAACCAGCATTTCTTTCTTTGTGACCAGTAGACTCACCTCTGACACAGGACAGACATTTTTTTGAGTCCGCAGCTGTTCTAGTCTGCATTTTTTGTTGCTTAATTTTTATTAGCTGATTTTCTTTGGTTGGTTGTTTTATTTTGTTTTGCTTACAAAGTAGCAAAGTTATATCCAGTAGACCAAGAACTGTTTTATATACACCATAGACACTGAGCAACTAGTCAACCGTGAATATTTGTGGCGTTTACCAGTAAGTGAATGCTGGAGCATTGTGAGTTTTTAATTTGCTTTTTAACTTTACTACTAAATGGAAAGTCAAGATTTGATGAAAAAGGCATGAATGATGCATTTATATGTACAATTCTACATTAGCCAGGATGATACCATAAAAACTAACATTATTTGAGGGCTAACTGTATACCAGGCACGGTTCTGATTTATATATTAATTCATTTAATTCTTACAGAAATCCTGTGAGGTAGGACTGTTATCCCATTTTCCAGATGAGGAAATTGAGGCACAAAGAAATGAGGTAACTTTCTCAAGGTAACACGTTTATCGTTTGCCCCCTCTGGGGTATGGACCCGGATTTGGTCATTTGAGGGCAGTATTGAGGCCCCTAACTACTACTCTGTGTTGGAATGAATAGCTCTATTAGAAAGTGGATCTCCTGAGATCTGTTAAGCCAAGTGTAGATACGTTGCTGATGTATGTGGAGTTGGGAAACAATAGTTACATCAGTGGGAGTTTTAAGTATTTTAGTTCTGTTTATTATGGCTGAAAAACAAAATTAGAAGTGTATATACCTTCTTGCACAAATATGTTCAACAGAAGTCTGGAGAAATGTTGAATCCTGTTTTCAAAGACAGAATTGATGTCTTTGGCTAGATTCTCTGTATTTTTTTCCTTTCTCAATGGCATCTTCTACTGTAATGTCGTTTCTTCTTTATTGGGAATCACGATTTACCGCTTACTATTTATTTAACTTCAGTGAAAATTGTATGCAAATCAGATATTTTGTGGACACTTCTTGAAGTTAAGGGGCATCACTGCAACCTAGAGATGGGAACTTCCAAGAACGTCATGACTCTAAGAGTCCCTGATTCCTGGACATACAGAGGTTTCTTAGACAGTGAGTGAGGTTCATGTAATTCTGAAATGCTATCTAGAGTTTAAGGTTCAAGCGGTTGGCGACTGTCTTTTCATCTTTGTGTACCCAGGATACAGCATCTATTAGACACCTAGGAGATACTGAGCAAATGAATGAATGAATGAATGACATTTTATCAACTTATTCATTATGCAACTAGAAATTAATATACTTCAGTAGTTTGAGTTTATGCTAGCCTTTCATGGTTTAGAATCTTAGGGATTTTGAATTTAAATTGTATTTTACTTTTTTCTCTCCACATATAGGGATTACTTGTGCCTTTAAGAAAATCATGTACATCTTTTGGTACAGTGAAAAATATCCCAAATCCAGGGACATCTTTTATTTTATAATGTTGAAAATGATATTTTAAATATTTTGAGAAGATTTTAACTCTCAGTACTAATAAACATTTGAGTATGGTAGAAATCACCCATAAGTGACAGCTAACAGAGAATTACTCTTCACTGTTAAGTTTCCTGGACGTTGGGGACGGGTACATTTTCCTCAATAGAAGCCCCTTCCATTTTGTTTCAGGATCTACAATAAAATGTTTTGCGCAAGGGTATAATTTAACCGGATTTTATATTTACACTTATACTTAAAAAAAAATCATACCAAAACAAGTTGGTAATATTGAAAACACCTCCTTCCGTAATATTGATTCTCAAAGTCTTGCACACCCAGGCTGATAAAGTATCCACTGTGGTTAGGCACTGTGTTATACGTTTGGCTGTGTCACCGTCCTAACCGTATATTCTCTAATTGCGATTTTTCAGACCCCTGGGGCCTTACCTAACCACTCAGTTGCAACTAAGAGAGAAGCTGTCCTGGACCACAAGATGTCACTCTAGGTCTCCCAGCAACCTTTAGAGGAGCAGCGAATGACCCTTGGACAAAGGTTAACTGTTAGATAACAATCACTCTGCTTTTCCACAGGACACTCATGTCAGGTTTGCCCTCAGACCTCCACTGCCCTCACTCCCCATCACTAGGCCAACAGAGTTAGGTACTCATGTTTCAGTAAAATAGAAGAGAAAACAAAATGGAGCGACAAGAGGGGGGCTCAGAGACGACGTTTCTGAGACACATGTACGTGTGGCCTGGCAAAGACACCCCTGGCAAAACAGCCTCCCAGAACTGAATGATGCCCCGTTCCTGATGAGACTTTGCAAGGGTGGAAATTTGGCAGTAACAGGTACAAGGGAATCTAACATATCTGTGTGATGATTTAAGAGGAAGATATTTTCTTGTACTTCACAAGCCATTGGTACTTTAGAGAAGACAAACATCTTCTTTTCAGGGATGGGAACCTGGACGTTTTTAAAAAGACGTTTAGAAAGCAGAGAGATCACAGACTTTTGTCCTAAGAGAAAGGATGTAAACACGATCAATTTAGGTATTATTCTAGAAGGCAATTTGTGAACTGAGTTGTTCTTCGAAAAATAAAGATTGCCAACATGTATTTGATGATATATCAGAATGACTGCGTTTTGTATGATTATGATACTGTAGTTCTGATCGCCAAGAGTCTTCATCTTTTAGAGGTGTGGACTGAAGTATTTATGGATCAAATGGTATAATGAGGTTTGCTTCAAAGTGATGCTAGGAGTGGGCTAGGATGGGTGACAGAAGGAACAAGACTAATTGTGAGTTGCTAACTGTTGAATCCGGTGGTGGAGAGCGTCCGGGTTTAAAATATTCCATAGGGGGCGCCTGGGTGGCGCAGTCGGTTAAGCGTCCGACTTCAGCCAGGTCACGATCTCGCGGTCCGTGAGTTCGAGCCCCGCGTCGGGCTCTGGGCTGATGGCTCAGAGCCTGGAGCCTGTTTCCGATTCTGTGTCTCCCTCTCTCTCTGCCCCTCCCCCGTTCATGCTCTGTCTCTCTCTGTCCCAAAAATAAATAAAAAAACGTTGAAAAAATAAATAAATAAAAACAAAATATTCCATAGTCGTAAGTGGGGGAAACTGCCACCTGGATCCAAGCGGGCGTCTGTTCATCCTGACCTGTTTCCCAAGATTCAGGTGGTAGCCCAGCACTGCCTTTTGGAACCAGTGAGGTCCTGCAGTTTGTGAATGGTTGTGCGAGCCAAAAAAAGTTTCCATTTGTGTCCCAAATATAATTTTAAAACTGTCAGAAGTTGATCCCACTATCTCGTTTTTCAGAATTTCTTGAAAAAGTTTATTCACTCCCAACGGTGTCTTGGATGATTGTATATAGTTCTAGCATAATCCCTCTTAGATTTCAACTTCTCATTTTGAAATTTCTAAGGTACTCAGATTGCTCTCCGGTAGAAGTGCCTTTAGCTTTTTGATGATTTCCAGCGCTCTTTGAAATTTTTCCAATCTTCACAGCACTTTTTCACTGAGGATTGGCAACCAGCCCAAACATAGGTCCCCGACTTTTCAGACACATCAGCATTGGTTAAAATGGGAATAGAGTGGCCCTGTTTCGTTCCCTTTATCCTTCCTAAAAGATGTAGAATTTTACGTTAGCCTTTGTGGGGAGTAGTAGTATGTCATCTCTGATCCCTAGTGAACTCACATGCTTTTTCTGAGGCATAGTAATGCAGGATCTGTTATCTTACTTGGAATGTAATTTTTATTATTTCCAGCAGCGTTGTATCGAATACTGGTTTACTTTAAAACTTCTGCCCAATGATATCCTGCAGCCTATCCAGTCCACTTTTACATTGACACAAGGAAAGATGCTAGATTCTTCTACATATCCAGATATTTCACAGTGCGCTCATGTTCATATAATGGCCGACATCCAGCATTCAAGTGATTTGGTCCAAAACACATTCACTTCACTGTGCATTTTTTAAATGAAATCATACAGTTGAGCTACTCCATAGATTTAGCATTTTGTTCCTTATTTTTTCCACTAAATTAATTGTCACAACATTTTCCTTCCATTTCCTGCAGTCATTTCTTTTTTTTCTTTTTTTTTTTAATTTTTTTTTAACGTTTATTTATTTTTGAGACAGAGAGAGAGCATGAACAGGGGAGGGGCAGAGAGAGAGGGAGACACAGAATCGGAAACAGGCTCCAGGCTCTGAGCTCTCAGCACAGAGCCCGACCCGGGGCTCAAACTCATGGACCGTGAGATCCTGACCTGAGCCGAAGTCGGACGCTTAACCGACCAAGCCACCCAGGCGCCCCTCCTGCAGTCATTTCTTAAAATTACTTTCGCTTTGGATGCACTGAAAATTTGTGAAAGAAGTGATTATTATTCCCTTAGTCCATTTGATTATATGTGTGAATTATTATATGTATTCTGCAGGCCAGCACACATCTGAGTTAACTGCTTGTTTTCTCCCCACGGCACTGGAAATTTATTACCCCCCACGGACTACAGAAAGCCTTCTTGAAGTACTGATGCATTCTTGTGAATGCCATTATTCAAATCACTCTTTAACTTTTTTTGTTTGCTTTGAACGCCCACTGTTCAAGAGGTACAGTGCTAGGTCTATGAAATAACAGAGGTATGCACTCTGATCACACAACCCAGAGGGGACAGCCATGGAAATGATGACAATATCTGGTGTCCAAAATTTTTCAAGAACAAAAATTATCCCAACTCTCACAATAAAGCCTCCTATATTTATCTTGCAACAATAAAAGTACAAAGCCAAAAAGTCAGAAGCGTAAAACTGAATTTTTTTTTTAAACCAAAAATTAGTATTTATTCTTACCGTGCGGCTTGTATAGATCAGCACACTCCCCTGTGGCCACCACCTGGGGACAAAGAACCTACAGTTAGTGACAACTGGACATGGAGAGAGAACGGACTGAATAAGCCCCTTCATCGACCACCCTTCAGCCTTCTCAGACCCCTAGGAATGTGCCCCCCATACCGACTGCCTCAGCTGAGTTGGCCCTGAGCTCATTTTCCTGGGAAGGTGTGGCCTCCTTTGTGGCAATGTAATATGCGTCCAGCTCATATACCCTTGCCCTTTGTATGTCAGTCATAGAATCCCAATCAAAGAATGGGATCAAAGAATGTTAGAGCCAGAAGATGGTCATCCTATCCAAGTTCTTCATTTTACAGAAGTATCATTAAGCTGCTTGCCTCAGATCACATAGTTCGTAGGATTAAAGCTTAATTCAAGATAAGGGAAAGATATTGGTGTTTATTAGTGATGACTTGGAGGTAAATACTGGCAAGGTAATCTGGCAGCAACTATTAACGGGGTAGCGCATGGGAAATAATTTTACGCATGAAATGTTTTTGTTCTTACCCAGCTTGTTATGTAAAGGCAATACCCCAATAATTTTTTTTCTGTATATGCCAACAGAAGGTGGAGTCTAAAAAATAGTGATAAAAAAGTAAAGGTGGTAACAGACTCTATGACCGTTTTTCATCAAGACAGATCTCAATATATTAATACTGTGTAACATGACCGCCAGCTCAGTTAATCCCTGGAGACCAACCATGGTTCAGTCGCTGCTCTTGACTCAGTCATGGACAGCGTACCCTGTTCTAACTTACATGCCAGCAAAAAATACGAGGCACAGGTGCGGTTTTTCCTCTCTGCTCTGCTCTGCCTTTTAGGGTGAAAGATCTGTTGTACTTAAATTGACCGCTGACGCCTTTTGGCCTAGAAATGACCTCCAAAAAAATCACAATAGTGAGCTGTGCCTATATAAATAATAACAGGACTGTGATTTTGTAGGAAAGCCAATTCTAAAGTTAGATTCTTACGAAACGAACATGAGCTACGTACCAGCTGATCCTAATGCACAAACACTGTTTACTCCCGAGGATGAAGAAGAAAGGCTAACCACTCACTGATCACAACAGAGCTTTCTGGCTCTACCGTTCTGTCTGTAGCTGTTTTCAAGGGACAATTTTACATGGGATTGACTTGTCAATAATTCAAATAGGCTTTCATATTTTAAACGTAGAATTCATTTCTGTTCTGTTTCCCAGTAGGAAATGCAGTTTTACACATTTTTCCTTTCTGTATCGTGCAAATAGTTAAATACTTCCGGCCGCTGCTGAGTCTCCACTTTAAAAATAGAAAATGCTACTGCGTTTCTGGCCCATCCCCCACCTGCTCCTTACTAACCCCGCTCCAAGTGTTTCTGAATAGAGCTCAGTATCCAGGCCATTCTCCAGTTAGCACACAGGAATCTTTGTGAAAGTCTCAAGGGAAGGAAAAAGTAGTTAGAAAAGAAATCCAGTCGCTGGTATTTCTTCTGGCTAGAGCAATTGCACTTATGATACCTGGTTGTCGCAGACAGAAACGTCTACGACACGATGCCCGCAGATATTGCTGTTGAAAGGGACTGTGTACAGCAGATCCTCACGAAAAGAAGGCTAGCGAGTGTAGAAGAACGTTCTACTAAACGAAAAGCTAGCTGGGCTATTCTGACCAGTCAAGGTTAGTATAGCGGCCATTGCAAATCCGTTGGTATCCTGCAGTAAACTCTGTTGACCTGTTTTTCGCAAATACTAACTTTAAGCTGTGGGTGCTTTCCAGAACGCGGGTTCTGAAATGTAAATGTATGGCATGGCAGAGGACCGCACTGTTTTCACTTTTTAGTGTATGGAGAATGCATCTGTGGACCCATTTCTATGACCGTAGATTAAACACAACGGTAAACTCTTAGCCTCTGGGTTGTTTACCTCTCTGTTTCCGCAGGTGCTTCCAAGTTGGTATGGAAACAAAGAAAGATGCTGTTAAGCAGGAAAAGACTGTTCACAAGCCATCAAAGATGAACATTTTGAATCACTTAAATTGGACCAGAACGTAGGAGGGTGATGGAGGCAAGAAAATGAATAGAATGGGTTCCTTAGAATACGCTGACACAAAGTTATTAATTTTAGGAATAAAAAAATGTGAAACGTATAAAGGAGAATGAGCACAGTACCAGAAGGGAGCTTTGTGAGGAAATTAGTTTTAAAAAGAATACTCTAAATGTAAATTTTAGTGGAACACCAGTATGGTCAATAATAGACCTAACTGTTGGGAATGCAGACTCGAAGGTGACCCTTGTTCCAGGAAACCTCTATTTCCAAAAACGCTGCAAGACTTGGATTTACTGTGTAATAGATGAAATCTGAGAATATTACTGATAAAGTATTACAAATTTTAAAAATCTAAAAGAATACTTTTAAATAGGATGAAATACTATCACTTCTTTAAAAGACTGAGAAAACTCCCTAATGCTTCCTCTCCAGCACACATTGCCTTTCAGTTACTTTTTAACTGTACAATTATCAATAAAAATTAAGTATAGATTAGCATGAATAGAAAGTAGTTGACTACAAAGAAGACAGTAGTGAGCAAGTGTTTATTGAGCGATTACTGTGTGCTAGGCATTGTGTTAGAGGTTGGAAAGCAGTAATAAATAGTCTCATCATTTGCACGGTCCTTAGATCCAGGAGGAATTTAGGCAATTATTGTAGAATAATTATTGTAGAGCATTTTGTTCCTTCTTCAGTGAAGACTAAATTACCTAAATATGCACTTGACCACAGGTACGAGCAGCATACAAGAGTTCGGCAAGGTGGCTAAAAACAAACAAAAAAAATTAATTCAACTGGATGAGTCTCACACATTTTCACTTAAGACAGACTCCAGAGAAGTTGAAAATAAGCTGTAAAATTATATTTTAAAATCTAATTTCGTGTAGAGAAAATAGAGTTTTACACAATTTTCCTTGACATAGTTTAAATATATTAAAAAGGAAATGTCCTATGCTTCAATAAAGAAAAAAAGTCTTGTCAAACTTTCATTAGATTTAGCTTCAAATGTTTCCAGCACTGTGAATGAGAATGTAAACAGGCCCATTTTGCTGAAGGTAATTTGATGACATATATCAGAATCTTAAGAATTTACTCTAAGCAGATAATTAGACACATTCACAAAAATAAGAAATAATATTAATTCCTCAAAACTAAAGGCCACCTAAACATTCAGTAGGAGATTAACTAAATAAATAATGGTATACCTATACAATGACATATGCATTATAACCATTTAAAATGTTGTAGAATTATATCTATAAATGAAAACAAAAGGTTAAAAATAATCTGAGTAGTATGGTTGCATCTTGATTAAAAAGTGTGCATTTAGAAAAAAATTAGTAAGTATATACAACAAAAGGTTTGGTTATGTTTGGAAAGCAGCATTGTGATTTTTGGTTTTTGATTACAATGTATTTTGATTTTGATTGACAATGTATTTATTGTCTTATTTAATTTCCCACTTTTATAATTGAATAAGAGAGTACAGCTATTGTTGCTACTATTGCAAATATACATATTATTATATGAGAATGTAGACAACAATTCCACGGTTCTTTTTCATTTTTAGAAGGTAACGCTTCTTAGTGTGTTTAATTAGTTTGTTTTGTAGTATTTATTATGGATCCATTATGGATTAACAACCTGCTAAGTATACTGTATGCTCTGTGGCTGAAGAGAAAATATTATATGATAAAGTTTCATTGAACATTCAAAAGGACTGAGTTTGCTTCCTGGATTTATCAGGTACTGATTTTAACTTGAAGCAAAGCATTTAATCACTGTCTCAGTCTTCTTGGGCTGCCGTAACAAAATACCACAGGCTGGTGCCTTAAACAACGGAAATTAAGTTTCTCATAGTTCTGGAGGCTTAGAGTCTAAGCTCAAAGTGCCCACACAATCAGGTCTTGGTGAGAACTGTCTTCCTAGCTTATAGTTGGCCACCTTCTCACCATATGCTCACATGGACTTTTCTTGGTGCATGTTTGTGGAGAGAAAGATCTCTCTCTTTTTATAAGTCCACCAACCCTATCAGATTAGGGCCCCATCCTCATGACCTTGCCTCCCCTTAATTACTTCTTAAAAGCTCTATCTCCAAATATAGTCAGCCACATTGGGTGTTAGGGCTTCAGCGTAGGAATTTGGTGGCAGACAAAATAATCCTGTCTTAGTCCACTTGTGCTGCTATAAAAAAAAATACCAGAGACTAAGTAGCTTATAATAGAATTTATTTCTCACAGCTCTGGAGTCTGGAAGTCCAAGATCAAGGTGCCCGCACAGTCATGTTACATGAGGACCCTCTTCCTGGTTCATCGCTGGCACCTTCTCACTGTGTCCTCCTGTGGTAGAAGGGCTCGGATGTCTCTGGAGCCATTTTTATAAGGGTACTAGTTCCCAATTCATGAGGGTTCCACCCTTATGGCTTAAATATTTCTCAAAGGCCCCACCTCCAAATACCATCACATTGGGCATCAGGATTTCAACATATGAATTTTAGGAGGACACGGATCAGTCCATAGTACTGAATCTCAGTACAATGGAAAAAAGAGTCAGAGTTCTATTAAAGACACACTGAGGTTCAAACACTTCTCACACAGGCCCATTTAACCCTTATAACAATAACTGGAAAATGCAGACACCGCTGCCCCCATTTTATAGATGAGGAAACCAGTTTAGCAACTTAAACTCATCGACTTGCAGTAGGAAATACATGATGGTCAGATGTCCAATGTAGATACGCCTTCCGTCCACAGCCGGGTTTGAAGCCCCCTCCACATCTCCACCTGACCTGTCAGGGTTCTCAGGAAGATCAACATGACTGTGTCTGAGGAAGCAGGAAGAGCCCACTGTGGAGCTCCCCCACGTGAGGGAGACTGAGAAAATGCAAACGTGCAGAGTCGGTGCTGGGAACACAGGATGGCCACACCACTCACGCTCACTCTCAAGGAGCTGAGGTCTGTGGAAGAAAGAGGGCTTGCGCTCCTGCTGGAGCACTCCGAGGGTTTTCTGGACGAGAAAACTGTGGAGCCAGGCTCTGCGAGGAGGTCAGGGAGAAACCAGTCTAGTTTGGCGAGACAGAACCTTACTCTGAAAATTGGCATGGTCAAAAGACGACAGCCTGCTTAAACTTCCCCATTAAACCTAGCCTCAAGCTCCCATCCCTCAGGCTGACTGGGAACTTTATCGTTTTATTTTATTTTATTTTATTTTATTTTATTTTATTTTATTTTATTATTTTATTTATTTTTATGTTTACTTATTTTTGAGAGAGAGAGACAGAATATGAGTTGGGGGGGGGTGTGGGGGAGAGACAGACAGGATGCGAAGCAGGCTCCAGTCTCGGAGCTGTGAGCACAGAGCCTGACGCGGGGCTCGAACCCACGAACTGTGAGATCATGACCTGAGTCGAGGTCGGATGCTTAATCGACTGAGCCCCCCAGGCACCCCAAGAACTTTATCATTTTAGTAATGTCCCCTCCCATCCTTTTCTTCGGCTTTGTGCCGAGGTGGGAGCTGAATGCCAGTGCACTAGGGAGGTGCACTTGGCCTCCAGTCCCCAGGCTTCCTGCTGATGAGCCTGCTGGCCGAGCCATTAATCCCTTGAAACAAGTTCAGCAAATCTTAAAGCTTAAGATGTAAAGCATGCAACTTTGTCCTGAAGGTGGGGACACAAGGGCGAGGGCCCCTCTCTTCCTCTGCCTGTCACCTCTCAGGGGTGTGGCCAAGGCCTGGACACTGGCATCTGGTGCCTCAGGACCAGCATTAAAAACCATCCCTGTGGCTCTCTGCCTCTCCTTCCCTCCATTCCTTTGCCTCTCCCCTCTCACACCTCCCTCCTGCCTCTCTATCCTCCTTTCTCTTGGCTATCTTCTCCTCCCTCTACCCACCCTCTACCCTCTTCCCCCGCCCAGTGTCTAACTCTCCCCGTAAGGGAAGCTACCACTTCTGCTTTTTGGACTTCTTAAGCCCCAAGGATCAGAGTAGGCAGACCAGCGGAGCAGACAGACAGCCACAAAAGAAGGAAAACTGAGCTGGGGGAGATGATCCAAAAAAAGAAAAAATTGGGGGAACACGTACGAGAGTCCAGTTTAACATAAGCATGGGGCATGTGAAGGCAAGTAGCAGAAGATAAAAACAAAGTCTCATCCACATGGCAGATAATCTTTTATTCTAGGATGGGCATGTGAGTGGCGAGCCATTCAAGGTTTTGAGCCTGAGAGCAACACAGTCCTAAAGGTGTTTTCGGGCTCACAACAGCCACTCGCTGTTGTGTAGCCCGACCATGTGTGCCCAGCATGGGGTGTGACTGCCATGGAAACGGGGGCCTTTTCTAATTTTCCTCAAGGCACCTTGTGGGCTGGCTGGAACTCTAGGTGCTTTTGGAAGTTGAATTCAATGACAGTATTAAGGATGGTGGGAGAGAGATGGGCATGAGGAAGACCATCCAAACTGAATTCAAAAGGAAGTGGACCATACTTAATTCATCTTTGTGTATCTCTGGCATCTAGAAGGGTGAAAATTGCTTAGAACAGCACCATAAACGTTTAATAAATGAACAAATAGTGGGTGAATGTGAAGGGCAAGATTATTGCTTAAGGAAATACTCTTAGGACTCATTGATGGGGGGGTGGGGAGTGGCTCGGGGCAATGGAAGAACCAGTGAATTTAGGAGTCAGGGCCCCCAAGCTCTAGAGCGTCATGTGATTTTGAACATTTATTCATCAACGAACATTATTAATGGGCTAAGTATTGGGGGGCATGGCAATGAATAAAATACATCAAGTCGTGCTTTCCAAGATCTTATATACTAGCGGCAATTATAAGAAGAAAAATAAAGCAGGGTAGAGAGACAGAATGAAGAACAGGACAGGGAGGACTTCTTAGAAGATGGCCAAGGAAGGGCTCTCTGAGAAGGTGACGTGCCAGGGCAGAACAGAGGTCACAAAGAAAGCCATGTGCAAATTTCACAAAGAGGCACGGCAGGCAGAGTGAACAGAAGTCCATGAGGTGTGCTTGAGGAAAAACAGTGAGGCCAGTGTGGCCGATGGAAGGGGTCGGAGGTAGAACCTGAGGTCAGAGAGGAGCCTGGGGACACTGGTGGCTCACAACGACGACGTCAGATGTTACTTTGGGCAAGAAAGGAAGCCACTGGATTCTCCGTGACTTAAGAAGAATCATTTTGGCTCCTGTGTTACAACAGACTATTGGAAGGTCACAAGTAGAAGCACACAGACCAGTCAGCAGGCTTTTGCGGCACGTCAGGTGAGGGAAATCGTGGCCGGTAGTGGAGCAGCAGCAGTGAGGGTTATGACAGCCAAAGTCTGGATTACACTGGAAGGCGAGAGGCGGGAGACTTACTGGTATCTGCCTGTGGGATGTCAGGAATAGAGACGAAGGATTACACGGAAGCTTCTGGCCTCACAGCACCTGGATGAGTGGCATTGTCAGGAAGCGGATAGGAGATCTAGGAGGAGTCTGGCACGAGTTCAGTTTTCCATGTGAAGTGGAATTGCCCACTTAAATACCCAAGTGGAGAAGTTGGAAGAGCCAGCTGGAAATTTAAGTCTGGAATTTAGAGGCGAGAGCCGGTCTGGAGATGCAAATTTGGGCTCATCAACACGCAAATAATATTTATACTGATGGGACTAGAAGAGATTCCCCCTAAGAGCGAGTGTAGGCAGATGCTAGGAGTCCGCTTGGGTTGAAGAAAATTCACAAAAAAAGAAGTGCTGAGCCAATAATAACTAACTCCCTCCTTGCAGAGGAGCATATGAAACAGTGACCATGTATGAAGTTTCCTTGAAAATGGTTGTGCTTACGTTTAAGACCATATTATTAGGGCCAGGTGATGGGGGGACGGTATTGTTTAAAACCATACAGAAGCAAAAAGAAATAACTGGTTTTGAGAGAAAGGTGACAAGTTTACTTTTAGAAATGTATCGACATGATTGACCCAGGTGAACATCCAGGAGTAAATTTCAGAATTGGCACAAAAGTTTTTGGGAAGCCCAGGGAAGAGACTTAGGAGATAATTGTCCCTAAATTTTGACCATTCTCTATTTATAGCCCCCTACAGATATCTAAGTAAGAGGAGCTAAAGCTTCATAACCTTAAGTAAGTTAAGTTGTTCTACCCTCCTGTTTAGAACAGGTCGCAAAAAGCTCACGGGGCGGATATTTGGAAATAATTGTTGAAAAGGGAATTTGGATTGTTTTTGACATATTTCAAATGTGTTTGGTACTATGCTAAGTAGTTCACAGTGACTCCAACCCTGTGATGTATAGAGATTTATCCTTCCCATTATGGTTGAGAAAACTGACGTTCAAGAGGTTAATTACTACCAAGTTCACAAGTAGGATCTGTGCCAGAATTTGAACTCAGATCCACCTGAAGATGTCCAGCGTGCTCTGCCCACAGCCCCAGTGACCAGTGACAAGTAATTGGAATGACTAGATAGTCTCCTCCAAGAGCAGCACTGTTACCTGAGCAAGGCCTTACAGTCTCTTTCTCTCTTGATTTTGGATATTCGTGGCTATCATAGCGAAATCTCTGCCTTCACTTTGTTAGAAATCCAGTCTTTTTTTTTTTTTTAATGTTACTTATTTTTTGAGAGAGAGACAGAGCATGAGGGGCAGTGGAGGGGCAGAGAGAGAGGCAGACACAGAATCTGAAGCAGTCCCCGGGCTCTGAGCTGTCAGCACAGAGTCCGACGCGGGGCTCGAACCCACAAACCACGAGATCATGACCTGAGCTGAAGTCAGATGCTTAACAGACTGATCCACCCAGGCGCCCCAAGTCTTTTTTTTTTTTTTTTTTTTTTTTTTTTTTTTTTTTTAATTTGAGCTCAACCCCAGAACTTTTTTCATTTACCTGTTGTCTTTTTCTGTTCGGGACCAGACACTGTCTTCTTAGGAGATAATGACGGGATCCTAGACTGTGAACAAGAAAGCAATTAGAGTAAGTTGCATACCCATGCAATTCACCACTTAGACCTAAAGTTTCCAAGGCACAGCTGTGGCCTGTGGTTTTCAGATCTGGACGAGATTTTTCTGAGGAAACTTTCAGAGAGGCAACAGTGACGGAAAAAGAGGACAGTCTCAAGCTTGGGAGGGACTGGTTTTAACAGCGTAATGCTTCCCTCCTTGCCAGGCGTGTTCTCATGGGTTTATGTAGCTCTATTTATGTGGTTAAACAGAAAAGTACACCACCAAGGTCAGTAAATGCCTGGTGGTTTTTTAATTATTTTGTAAACCCGTGAGGAGGGATGGGCCAGATGTTGAGCCTGAAGCTTATCTGCATTTTGGGATCTTCTTTAAACAAAATCATACAAAACTACAGAGTCTTAGAAAGTGTCTGTGCAATGGAGGGGTCCTGAACTTAAGTTTGCACTGGCTTCATGGTAAATCCACTGCCGTTTTGAAGAAGATAGTTGATTGAATGCTTTATAGCAAAGGGAGTTGTAAAATGCATTAACATTTGGTACCGATTCATATAGGAAGATGTCATTGCTTCCCATCTGTCCTTATAATTTCCTGTTTGAGATAAGTGTCCTGACTTTCGTATTTTGAGACCAACTGAGCAAAGTGGGAGTGACCCAAACACAGAGAGCCCTCTGCACCACTGCCAGTGCGAGGTTAGCTCTGGAATGAGGCTACGTCCTACTTCCGCACATGGGACTAAGGAGAGCCAGGCACAGACTCTTTAAGAAGCAGATTGGTGTCATCATCGCTATGGGTAGAGCTTTCATTGTAATGCTTGGAGTTTATTGCAAGGCATATACTGTAAAGAAAAAATTAGGTAGGATAAGCAATTTGTCAAAGAGGAATGATCCGTAAGAAAAGGCAGTTTTGAAAAATAAATCCGATTTTAAAAGCTGTTTCGTTTTGGGTGGTGAAAGGTCATGTTACAAGGAGCTTAGAGGTCCTTAAGATGGCCGAACAGAGCTAGCAAACGACGAGCGAGTTTTGTTTTGTTTTTATGTTGATAAAAGAAAGATATGAGTCGGATTTACCTCAACAGTGGCTGGCTTGAAGTGCCATGGGGAGATGGCGATTTAGGTACGGTATACACTCTTACCAAACCGTATTTATCTAAGAAAGAGAATGTTTTTGCTCTAGCCATGCGATGTTTACAGAACAGGGTAGGCTCTCTCCCTGTAAATTATATACCAGATGTCTGGGGACTGGTGGTGTTTCTAAATATAGTCAAGTTACCTCCGTGTGGCACAGCGCGGCCTTCACAGAAGGCACCCGATCAGCCTGGCGAAAGTTACAGGCGTTTTGTAAAACTAATTTTCACACTAATTCATCCTAAAGAGTTAAAGTGGACACTTAAAAAAATCTTAGCTACCCAGTTAAAGTCTGACAAGATTGTAAAGTTCCTGAACTGTTGTATATGAAGCTATGTGTAATTTTGCTTGGTTTTGAGAGAAAGTGTGTCAATCGTTCTAATATAAAGCATGTCCATGTTGACAGGGACGATATTTTATATGCAACACAGCTGAATGGAAATTTGCAGTTGCCGAATTTCAGATTGTGAAGGCAGGAAATACGGAGGGGTGGAGGCTTAGGTCAAAACAGGAACCGGAATTTGATCTCGTACCTGTGATTCTCACACGTTATGGATTCATTTCAGAGATTCCTCTCCAGCATTACCGGGAATGAGGTGGGGTCGCTTGGGAGTTAAGCAAGCAGAGTTCAAACAAACAAGGTGCCTCGAGTCCCATGCACGTGCTATAGGTCACTCCTTCGGTAGATGGACATACCTACACTTCAAAGAAACGTAGCACGAGGTGTTGTTTGTTGGCTTAAATACATTTATAAATCATTCAGTTGCTTTAGTTTATTAAACTGATAGCACTGAAAATTATTTTAATGCTGTTGTTTATGGTTCGAGTTTCTCTAGTTTTGGAAAACAATTATTTTTCCCTAAAATTCCTACTAGAAGCCCCCCTATTTACCAGTTTGTTTAGCAAAGACCACCAGGTTATTACTTACAGAGCAGGCTCTGTACTTGCTCATTCCCAGTCCCCCCTCTCAACCCTGTCTGACTGTTGCTGGTGCTTGTCCCATTTTTGGTGGAAACCGAATCTTGGAAAAGTTAGATGACTTCATGGAAGCCACTGTCCTAAACTGGGATGCGAATCGTCGCCTGCCTGGCCCCTCCGTCTCTTTCCTCCTGAGCTTCTGTGCTCTAGCTTTATCTGTGTCTCATTTAATTCTCCTGCTCCCCGCCCCTCCCCCAACCTTCCACCCACTCCCCCATCCCCAACCCAGTTCTTGTAGGAATAATGGCAGACAGCAGGGGGCCCGTGCTTGATCTCTGCCTGATGGGCCAAGAGATTCCTCGTCCAGCACATCTCCAGTGGTTTTGTAACTGACCTCCCACCACGCTGCCCTGTAGATTACGTTTCACTCCCTTGTCATGCCTTTGGAGGTCATGTAAATAGAAACAGTACCAAAGACACACAGGAAAAACCTGGCTCAGCTTTTTCTCTCCCCACCATAAGAGACCTAAGTCTTGGTGAAAAAGAAATTGAAGGTGCCACAGAAAGCTGTGTGACAGTCTGGGGGACAAGTGGTGGTTGGGGTACGGGGCGGTACCTTCAAATACTTCCATTTCTTTATTTTGGTCCTTCTGTTGCCTGTTTTCTAAATGATCCTTCTCCTTTCTTCCCCCCACCGCCTTCTTTCATGAACACCAACAAGCAATGCTGAAATTGTTCAGAAGTACAATACAACGATTTTGATGGGCAAACACATTAGTTTGCAAAAGGGGGATATCAGATTGCCGTCAGCTACAAATATTGTTCGCTTTGCTGCCCCTTAAAGGTCTTCATAAATATACTAGATAGAAATGAGCCCAAAATGAACCAAAAGGCTATTTCTCTAAACTTTTCCCAGTCTCAACATCTGGTTAATTGCCGTTTAGCTAGTGACAATGAAAGAATAGGCAGCAATAATGAATCGGCATCATGTAATTCAGCGTGTATCTTTCAGAGGTAAATTAAGGTAATGAATTTATTGAGCCAATATACAGGAGAGAAAACATGATCATTACAATCACTGTAAATACTATAAATGATTATTTAAATTTATATATTTAAGCAAGGATTACTTAAAACTTTATTAATTTACTACTGCTCTTCTGAGCAAGCTGAAGTTAGTGATTTCACATGTGATCTCTTTGAAAAGTTGTTATAATTTCCTTATTTAAATCTTCACAATGAAATTGATACGTGTTCTTAAGTTCTCCAGAGTTTCACTCAGCAGTCAAGTTTACTTTAATGATAAAACAAACGTGTATGACTTTTATTTTTATTTTTAAAGTTTATTTATTTTGAGCAGGGGAGGGGCAGAGGGCGAGGGAGAGAGGGAATCCCAAGCAGGCTTCTCATTGCCAGCACAGAGCCCGATACAGGGCTCGATCTAATGAACCATGAGATCATGCCGTGAGCTGAAATCAAGAGTCGGATGCTTAACGGACTGAGCCACCCAGCTGCTCTGACGAGTATGATTTTTAAAGCATCAGGTTTCACCTCAGAAGCTGAAACTCAAAACATAGCTGTTCCCCCAAATAATATTATTTACGATGGCGACGTTGCACTTTGTTTAGCGAGAACATAACGTTCTAACTTCTTAGAAATGATTGCTTTGTCGCCAAATATTGTCCTATCAACAAATATTTATTGCTGTGCATTTCAATCCTACTTTTAATATATAATAGGAGTGTTGCACACGGGAAAGAAAGAATGCCCAAAAGCTAATAACGGTAAATCTTCTTTCGGTTGACAGCTCAAAGAATTGGATGTCTGGCTTGCTAATCTTCTGAATAAGCAAGAAATAATGCTGGCTGGAAAGGGAGAACAGAGCAGTGTCATAACCAACTCCAGTTAGATTATGTAGCTCTCTTTAAATGATGTTTCTCTTGGCTCTCATTTCTCAGCTTTAAAGTAGAACTAATAGGGGTGCGTGGGTGGCTCATTCAGTTAAGCGTCTGACTCTTGGCTTCAGCTCAGGTCAAGATCTCAGCGTTCATGAGATCGAGCCTTGTGGAGGGCTCTGCACTGTCAGCGCAGAGCCTGCTTGGGATTCTCGCTGTCCGTCTCTCTCTGCCCCTTCCCCACTTGCACTCTCTCTCTCTCAAAAATAAATAATTTAAAGGAAAAATTTAAAAACTAGAACTAATAGTTGTCTATGCCTCGGCGAGTGTGAGGAGGAAGGGGGATCATGCACACGGTGCTGGCACAGGTGTCCCATGTCCCACCGCGTGTCCCACGCGGCGCAGGCTGGGCATCGGCCACCATTACCGTTACTGGTACATCAGGGGTAACGGGAAGAGAAGCTGTGCCCCCTCGCCCTCGGGATTTGTGTCTTCCACAACATCCCATAATATCACCGGATGTAAAAAAGACTGATGATGGGCAGTTGCCTTCTGCCCTCTCTACCACGTTCACTCGGTCATTTCATGAATCCTGTGATATGTGGCCCACATTTTATTCGGTGAAATCGTTTGGACCTCCCTTACGGTGTTCTGGCAGAGTTCTTCTGTGAGACCATAATTGAGGAAGCCTGGGTCCATGTGAGACTTCTTCAAAGGTATGAAATCATAGGAGCAATGACGTGTTTCTAAAGTACTACACCTTACTGCGTTTCCCCTAATTTCCTGACCTATTCAGAAAGCTTCAGACACGCTTTTCATATAATGTCTGTTTCTAACAGCTAAGTGACTTTATTTAAATTGTACCAGGACTGACCAGCAGGGTTTTTAAACATTATTTTTGTTTATTGCGTCCTGTGGATCCTCGAAAGGAGGAAGAGGGAGTAGACAAGAAGACAGATACTAGCGAACATAATCCCATTACATCAGGAAGGCTCTCCCTCTAGCTAGCAGTGCTTCAGCTTATCAGCCAATGAGACCCCTTAAAGGAATGTTTTTCTGATTGGCACGTTCTGCATGTTTAATCACTGAAAAACCTCCACGGGTGATCTCTCGTGTAGATTAAATAGAATCAACCATGCTGATCCTGTTTAAATTACAAGAAAATCACCGGGCACCAAGCCGGTATCATATAAAACCACCTGGGTGGACCACAAGGGTGGGAGAGATAGGGGTGGTTGGATGCCAGATGGCTCTGGGGGAGAGAAGGACATGGGATTTCCACACGGGAGGGCACTGATTTTCTAATGGGAGGGACGCATAGGCACATAAGAAGGGGGAACTTGGGGGACAAGGGGGAACTTGGGGGACAAGGTGCCTTTTTCTTCAGGATGTAGGGTTGGAGGGGTTGCCGACCATTGGTATGTGGAGAATCAGCGACCCCTGAGGGAGCCCTTGGCATTATCGGTACCATTTCAAACATCAATGATAGTCTGCTCCTCCCAACCCGCGACACCCCTTTCGAGGGCCCACTGGGCTCGTTCGAGGGCGCAGGACGTAGGGGTCAGCTACTCATTCTCCTTGGCAACCTGGCATAGCCCCTTTACACCTCAGGGCAAACTGTAAGGAGAGGACAGTCTGGGGGTGCAGAGAGAGGGGGGCATGGCAGGGTGGGCGTAGAAAGTAGAGAGGTGGGGTGCTCCTGCTGCTAGCCTTCCTAAAAGTGCCCAAAAAAGATTTTGGGGGGGCGGGGCACCTGGGTCCGTTAAGCGTCCGGCTTTGGCTCAGGTCACAATCTCACAGCTGGTGAGTTCAAGCCCCACATCGGGCTCTGTGCTGACAGCTCAGAGCCTGGAGCCTGTTTTGGATTCTGTGTCTCCCTCTCTCTCTTTCTCTCTCTCTTCCCCTCCCGTTTGCACTCTGTTTCTCTCACTCAAAAATACACAAACGTTAAAAAAAAAGTTTTTTGGAGTTCTGAGAAACCATGAAACAGGTACTTTTGGGGGCATATCTAAGGGAACTTAATCCTCCCCTTCCTTGGAAGACAGTTCAAAAGGTACAGTAGTTCTGGGATTGGTCAGTTCCAGAACATGCTTTATAGCCCTTGGCATTCTGAAACTGCCAGGCTGGATCTTTTAGACAAGAATCAGACTTCTTGGTATATGGTCAGGTGTCTCAGTCACCTTGTTGAACACAGACTCTGAAGAGTATGCATTTCCAGGAACTGAGTGTGTCCGTCAGGGTTCACTTCTACTCACAGATCTCGTCTTCTTTTCCAACAGGTTCCTGGGCAGACCGGTCACCACTACATGAAGCAGCAAGTCAAGGTCGTCTTCTTGCTCTGCGAACACTGCTATCCCAGGTGACGTATTAGCTACAGCTGGAAATACATCCCTGTCCCATGACCGTAGAACATTAACTTTCAAAAGTAATCAAAGAAAAAAGAATAAAGCTTCTTAATAAATGCTACCAGTCTTTTTTGTTTTAACCCCTTATCAGTCAGCTCTCTACTTTGCATTTAGCTTTGAGATTTCTTTATAAATATTTTGGCATAATCCTATGTCTTAATATACCGAGTTTCTCATACAGTATACTTGCTCACTGAAACATATTTCAGCAAGAAGTCACTGGACGTATGTATTATTCATGTAGCACTTCAACTATGCTTTACTCTATACAATGTGTGCAGCTAATTGCAGAGAAAGTTTGGTCACAAAATATCCAAAAAGGGGTAATCAGAGCAGATGCCCAAACAAGCTATTTTACATTAATCTGTCCTCTGTGATGGCGAATTACCCGTGAACGCTACAGAGCGATCACTTCTCTCCCTGCCCACTCCTCAGACTCACCAGAGGAGAAATGAAAAGCATAGATTCCTTACAGAAACACAGAGCACTCTGGCTTAGCCTGTGCGTTGTTAAAATTGAACGACGTGATTCAGAAGCACACCCAGATCTGGAAGTCATTGTCCCGGTGCTTCCTGGTATCCGGGAGAAAGGGATGCTCTCGGGTGACTGTGTGGGAAGGAAAGGCAGTGATGCCCGGGTTCCAGGACATGGCCCTGGGACTCAGGGCACCTGCATGCCAGGCGGGTTCTTAAAGTGGATCACAACCTTCCTGACCTTCCTTTCTTCATCTATAAAGGGAACATGTAGGACAAGCTGCTCCTGTAGGGCTGTCCTGTGATAACAGAGTGACCATTTTGTTTGCTCATCACTTGATGGGGGGAAAAAAAACCCACCCTCAGAAAAGTCAGTAATTTTCTAAACGTAACCCACTCGGTCCCCCCAACCACCTACAGAAACCCTCACGCAGTTCTCTGAGAGGAGAGCAGTCTCACGATATTTTTCGACATGTATCTCATACACCCACACGCCAGCCAGGAAGAGTCCGAGGCTGCCCCCAGAGCCCGATGGGAAACAGAATCCAGACCTCTTCAGACGCTCGGCCACCTGGTCACCCCGGCGGGTGGCAGTTAGGAATTGGCTCCTTCAAGTCTGACTGCTGGCTAGACAATTCGAAATCTGTGAAAAGATAACTTAAGGGATCTAAAAAGTTGCCACCTGCTAGTGACAAAGAATGGGGGTGAATCTTTTCTTGCCTTCATTTTAAGATTCATCCCGGTATTCCAGGCCATGGCAGTGCGTCATGTTATGGGGGTTTGGCCACGAAAATCTTCCTCTTACGGTGTTTAGTATGATGGTCAATAGACAGTGAGTTACCAAAAATAGCAGGAAAGCACAGAATCTCATGTCCTAATATTTAATTAGTTTAGTCCGACATCATTAGTTTAACTGGAATAAAGTGTTTTATTGGTTTTGATTTGATTTTTAAAGTGTGTACTTGGTTTTGATTGGATAATAAAATAAGATGGAACTCTTGCCATACGCGGGGCCCTGTAACAATAATTGCTTTACATACGTGATGCTGTTTAATCCTCACGATGACCCTAAAACTTAGAGGTTAAGGTACTCACCCAAATTAAAATAATTACTGCATTCTGGAACAAGGCTTCAAGCCCAAGTGTGACTGACTTGATGATCAGAGCTCTCAACCACAAGAATAGAACCTAGTCACTCCTATCCAGTGACAAAAGTTCACAACATGGCTCACTACAGTTTAGAGTATTTTCCCCCCAGTCTGGGCTAACCTGTAATTTCATAGCCCCAAATCAAAACAAGTGACCCGGCCTATCAACAGTCTCCACTTCTACAAAGTAAAAAAGAAAACAATAATAGTAATCAAACCAATTCATAAAGACCACAGAAAGTTAAGGAGGCGGAATTTTATGAAAATATTCAGAATCTACTAAACAAAACAATTTAGCCACTACAGGGTTTAGATACGGTGGTGGTGTTACAGTATTGACGAGTTTTGACAACGGACTGCCTCTATGGCGTCTGAACTGGCCTTTCCTGCTGAACTTATACCTGCCTCCCTGAGTCTTTGGTCTTTTGTATCACTCACTAATGACCTTTATAAAGATGATTTCGTATACTTTCTTGCTCACCTTTCAAAATCATCCATGTCGTGTTTAGGGTTACAACGTAAATGCAGTTACCATAGACCACATCACCCCGCTGCACGAAGCCTGCCTTGGAGACCATGTGGCATGTGCCAGAACTCTGCTGGAGGCTGGAGCTAATGTAGGTACCGGTTAAAACCATTAATCACTTCACGTCTACTGACTAAGACAATCCACAAAGTTCTCATGTGGCGTTTCTTTCCTTAGTAGTTTTCAAAAATTGCAGAATAATAAGAAATCACTTTGCTTCAGTGTTCTCAGTGCGCTCCAAGAAGGATTTCTAGTGTTTGCAAAAACGGGTAGCATGCTGACCTGAGTCGAAGTCGGACACTTAACTGACTGAGCCACCCAGGCGCCCCAGGATGTTTTTCTTTAGATAAATTCTCAGAAACACAATTTCCCATTTCTCTGATTTACCACCAGCAAGGAGACCTCACCACAACGTTTGTCACCATCACATTTCTGGACTTTTTTCCTAGTTGAAAGGCACCTGACCATTGAATTCATTTTTGTTTGACTCTTGAGCATGTATTGATTTCCATGACTTTTACTAGCTGCATGGCCACTCTTGTGACTGACTCATCTACCACATCATATTTCTGTTTATCTCTTGACTTTTAAAAGCTTTGCTTAATTGGTGCAGCCACTCTGGAAAACAGTGTGGAGGTTCCTCAAAAAATTAAAAATAGACCTACCCTATGACCCAGCAGTAGCACTGGTAGGAATTTACCCAAGGGATACAGGAGTACTGACACATAGGGGCACTTGTACCCCAATGTTTATAGCAGCACTCTCAACAATAGCCAAATTATGGAAAGAGCCTAAATGTCCATCAACTGATGAATGGATAAAGAAATTGTGTTTTATATACACAATGGAGTACTACGTGGCAATGAGAAAGAATGAAATATGGCCCTTTGTAGCAACGTGGATGGAACTGGAGAGTGTGATGCTAAGCGAAGTAAGCCATACAGAGAAAGACAGATACCATATGGTTTCACTCTTATGTGGATCCCGAGAAACTTAACAGAAACCCATAGGGGAGGGGAAGGGAAAAAAAAAAAAGGTTAGAGTGGGAGAGAGCCAAAGCATAAGAGACTCTTAAAAACTGAGAACCAACTGAGGGTTGATGGGGGGTGGGAGGGAGGGGAGGGTGGGTGAGGGGTATTGAGGAGGGCACCTTTTGGGATGAGCACTGGGTGTTGTATGGAAACCAATTTGACAATAAATTTCATATATTGAAAAAAATACATAAAAAAAAAGCTTTGCTTGTTGATGCGTATGAGCTAAATATCCTCTGTCATATTTACTGCACACATTATCCCAGTGATTTCTGTTGGGTCGTAGAACTTTGAAATGCCTAGCGTTTAATCTCGTACGGCTCTGTGACTCTCGTTGCTGAACTCTGGCTTGGTTTAGGTAAACGCAATCACGATAGATGGCGTGACTCCATTATTCAATGCGTGCTCACAAGGCAGTGCCAGCTGTACAGAACTTCTTCTGGAATACGGTGCCAAACCCCAGCTGGAGTCCTGTCTTCCTTCTCCCACACATGAGGCCGCCAGCAAAGGTGACTTAGTTATGGGATTAGGTGACAAGGGGAGGAAGTCCCTTTAGCAACGTGGAGTGCTGCATTTTGCTTTCAATGAGTAACTGCAGGGAACAGCATGAGGTGAGGCGCATGGAGGTGGGCAGTGTCGAGAGTAAGCTCCTCTCTACTTTGTGTTGGCAGGCCATCACGAATGCCTAGAGATACTGATATCCTGGGGCATAGATGTTGACCAAGACATTCCTCATCTGGGAACTCCTCTGTACGTAGCTTGTATGTCACAGCAGTTCCACTGCATCCGGAAGCTTCTTTATGCTGGTAATTTTCTTTAAAACCTCTCTCGTTCTGTCCGTACACGTAAGCAATGATTCAGATCCATATTTATGTCTCTGAATAAACTGTGTAAAGATATCTCCCTGCTAAAAATGTTCTTATTCTAAGCATTGTTGCATGTAAGTACATAACCCATAAAAAAAGGAATTGCATTCTTGATAATTCACAAGCTTTATCTCACAAGTCCTAAAGTCCCCCTTGTAAAGATCATACAGCGTAAAACCTCAAGGTTGATATAGTGTTGCCAAATATGTATTTCTTCATGAATAAATCCATCACAAGGAATTTGAGGGGTAGTAACTGCTTAGCTACCTTGTCTTCTACCAATCATAAGAGCTCATGTGCTCGCCCCGACTTTGTCCTGTCCCATTTACCTACAAAGACTTAACGGCCTTTTCTTCTAACTTGAAACAAACCTATGCCTCAGCGTTCAGTGTTAGCCTCCTGAAAACTTGTCCTAATCTTTTGAGACCATAATGGTGTCTCCCCCTATAGGAACAGGAGCTTTTTTAAAAAAATTTTTTTTCTTAATGTTTATTTGTTTTTGAGACAGAGACAGAGCATGAACGGGGGAGGGTCAGAGAGAGGGAGACACAGAATCTGAAGCAGGCTCCAGGCTCAGCTGTCAGCACAGAGCCCGACGCAGGGCTCGAACTCGCGGACTGTGAGATCATGACCCGAGCCGAAGTCAGATGCTTAACTAACTGAGCCACCCAGGCACCCCAGGAACAGGCGCTTTTGAGGATGTGGATTATGTCTTTTTCCCCATCATCTCCTTTCCCTACCACAGCGCCTCCCACATGGTAGGTGCTGAAAATACACGTAAAATGAGTAAAAGGATTTCCATGCTTTTTACTGTTTCTGCCATCATTTGGCCTCTGATACGCTCATAATGTCTTAGCTAAATTATAAGCTTCTTGCAGGCAGTTTCTACTTCGTTAGTTCACTCCCGTCATATCTGTTAAGTCTTAAATATGACTTCTGCTAATAACCGTTGACACACTCTTATTTTCTGGCTGTGATCGCCCACGAATTTGTAGAAGTAGAAGAGTTTCTTCTTTGTTGCCTTTTTTCTTCTCTTTTCTTTTCTTTTACTTTGCTAGGAATATTATTATTTCCACCAGACATTTTATATTGGGTAAGAAAGAGAATGCTGTTGGTAATTGTGGACTGATTGTTATTATCAGGCTCTGTCCTCCCATAAAACTAACATAACCAATAGAGTTTATGCTTTCTCCATGGAGATTTTGTCATGGACTGTCATTCTTTCACTAAACATTGTGTATTTGATGAAAGAATATGAAAACAATTACATTTATTGAAATGTGAAAGTAGCAGGGAGGCCTGAAGGGACCCTTAAAACGTACTGCTTCTCGTAAACATCGTTAGTTTTATTGATAGTATCAGAAAGCAGAGTTGAAAAGGACTTACACATTTTTACCGATAGATATTTCTTGGTGTCATAACCACTTAGGTACTGGGAAATGAGATTGCTCTTTCCAGTATTACACAGTATTGGTTCATTGCACATGTATTGAATGATCACCATGTGCCATGACTCATACTCAGATAAAATAACTAAGCAATAAATAATTTAATAGGTAGGGTGGTGTTTTTTTTTTAATGTAAGATTTTTAAAAAATTTACTTTGCACATGGAAATACAATGTGTCTTTCTACTGAAGAGGCTCAATGCCTTTATATATTTATCGACTTACATTGTATGAGAGAGAAGTGACAGGAAAGTCCGTGCACATTTTCCCCAAACAGCTCACACGTCTAGATTCATGAGTTTTCCAGGAAACACGAAGAGCTCTATTGCCTTAAAATAAATGAAAAGAATATGAGCAATAAACTCTTGGATAATCCTAAGGAATCTCAGTCATGATGAAAACAGGTATGAGTGGGCCTCATCATGCTCTATTTGTAATAACCAGTTAATATGATTACTTTGGGGGCTTTAAAGCATTTAAAAATATTTTGTATTATGGGCTCTTTCAAGCATAGAGGAAAATATTAGAGAACATAACAAACGTGCACTCTCCATCTATGTGTGTCAAGTTTTAATGTGTACATTTGAAGTGTGTGTGTGTAAGGGGGGGAATAACTCATTACAGACAGAGGTGAGGTCCATTTGGCACCACCCTTTTCTGCGTGCATCGAGGTAAGTGACTGGTCTAAGGGTTTTGTTTAGATTTCTCATCGTTCCTTATTTACACGCAGGTGCCGATGTACAAAAAGGCAAATACTGGGACACCCCACTGCATGCAGCTGCCCAGCAGTCCAGTACGGAAGTTGTAAACCTACTGCTGGAATTTGGAGCGGATATCAATGCCAAAAATACAGAGCTGCTTCGACCTGTAGATGTGGCGACTTCCAGCAGTTTGGTGGAAAGATTGTTGCTTCAGCATGAAGGTAGGAATACTTGTGGGCACTTCAAAACACAGGGCCCCTGGGTGGCCCAGTATGTGGATCCTCTGACTCTGGATTTCAGCTCAGGCCACGATCCCAGGGTCTTGGGATAGAGCCCTGCATCGGGCTCTGTGCTGAGGGTGCAGCCTGGTTAACATTCTCTTTCTCCCTCTGCCCCCACCCCCAGCTTGTGCTCTCTCTCTAAAAATAAAAGAAAAAACAACCAAAAAAGAGAAAAAAACCCACAAAAATACATTTGCCTGAAATCAATGCAAAGTAAAGACTTTTTGTTGACATGTAAAATGATACTGGCATAACATTTAAAATATTTTTTTGAAGCAGATGATTTTTTAACTGAGGTTCTATCTGTAAAGAAGATAGCACAATGATCTCAATTTTCTTTTTTTTATCTTACCTAAATAAAGTCTGTATATGTTGGGTTAAGTTAAATGTATTCAGTTTGTTTGACAATATGCAATATGTAATTCTGTTTAATATCTGCTGATAAATATTTAGAAACATGCCCCCTTTTCTAAGGGCACATGGCTTCTATAATGTTATAGAAACAGAATCAGGAAATACTTTCATACCTAAGACTTTTGTTATTCAAAAAAATTTTTAATGGTTATTTTTTGAGAGAAAGAGAGAGAGAGAATGTGAGCAGGGGAGAGGCAGAGAGAGAGAGAGGGAGACACAGAATCCGAAGCAGGCTCCAGGCTCTGAGCTGTGAGCACAGAGCCCGACACGGGGCCCGAACCCGTGAGTTGTGAGATCATGTCCTGAGCCACAGTCAGATGCTTAACTAACTGACTGAGCCACCCAGGTTCCCCAAGACTTTTGGTATTTTAAAACAGAATTTTTTAAGTGTGGCTCAGACACTATAATAAAATTTGTTTTGGCTTAACTAGTAGACCTAATTTGAGAAAAAGATACAACTTAAAACTTTCCCCCTTTAGTGCCTAACATTATTGGGTCTTTTGACTTATATGTTCTTTGAGAAGCAGAATTTATTTCTGAGGCTTTACATGCAATAACAATTTCATAAGCCTCAGGATTATAATGTTTTAAAGAACCCATATGGAATATACCACAATTACAATAAGAGCTTATAAATAAAAGCCACTGAAATGCTTATGTAAATGTCTCTAGCATAGCGGTCGCACTACCCTATTTAATTTACCTCAAAGCACTGAAGCTTATGGTTTGTTTTGTGCATCTTAACAACATATAAAAATCCATTTGGATTTTAATTAACAAATGCCTTCCTGTCTTTTGTAGCTACTCCAAGCAGCCTTTGCCAACTTTGCCGACTCTGTATCAGAAACTACATAGGGAGGCCGAGATTGCACCTCATCCCCCAGCTCCAGCTGCCAACGTTGTTGCAGAATTTCTTACAGTACCGATAAGGCAGGGAAGTAATGCTAAATACTTGCGAAATCAAAACATTTCTGTCTCATCTGCATAGTGTATATTTCATAGTAAAATATGCTAAACACAGTATATAAGGGATTATGAGGCCCTGGGGAAGAAGTGAAATGTCAATTTAAATTTTAAGTGTACTAGTGAGTACTACTGTTTTATGCATTTTTACTTTTTTTTTTTTGGACTATAGCATATTTAAAATATCTATATATTATTAGCTATTCCCATGTACCCTTTTTGATGTAGAAAAAAGGAGAAATTTTCATTTCAGTGTTTCTTTTTATGAAAAAAAATGTGAACTCTTACTGAAACTACGTACTTTAAAAGGCCTCCATTCTGCCAATAATGCATTAACTTTTAAATTTTAGCTGCTGTAATTGGTGATCTCTGTGTATTTTTTACATTAATGCAAAATACGAGTATGGTTTAGAAAAGAACAACTACCCTTTTTGAAATAAAGATGGCTGTCATTCACGAAACCCGCCGCGTCGAATGTGCGCTTGTCATTATAATCATCAGTTCATCAAGAAAAGATAAACTGCCCCCCTCCCTGCAAAGATCTCACTAGTCACTTTGCCACCTTAAATGTCCCCATTCCAGAAACGGGTTGGACTAAGGTTATGGCTCCTTCCATCTCTTCCTGGGATGGTTGGAACCTTACACCTTTGCTAAGACTATTTTAAGACTTCCTCCTTCTCCAGGGTAGCCTCATAAGGCCTCTCTACAGTGCTTTTGTACGAAGCACTCCAGCCTTCTTCCATCCAGAAACTGTCACTAGCTGGTGGTACCTGCAGACTGAAGACCATGAACTTCGTACCCAGTTGCGAAAGAGGCCCTTCCTGGGCCATGCTTCAGGGATCAGGGCAGTCCAAGTCTGTGGAAAACAGAAGATAAAATCTCCTTCGATTGTGGGGTGTGCAAAGAAAAGAAAAAGGCTGCGCCACTTAGCAAACTTAGACACCTTACGAAATTTACCCCATACATACACCCTACTAGTGCTGTTTCCAATCCTTCTTCTGCAAAGCAACGGTTGAGGCTTAGACCGTGTTAGCAAGAGGGTATATAGCATTACAAAGTAGTGTCTTCGGCAAGGTTATTACTGTGTTTATTTTCTTCTGCCTTAAACATACTTTAGCGCGGTATAAAACATAATAAAACAAACTGTGTCTTCTTTGTAATTTAGACTAAGTTTGAGTCTGTTGTGGACTGAGAAATAAGATAGGATACTTACTATAGTGTAACGTAGAAAATGTTTTGATGAGTTTTATAAATTTATCAAAGTTTGATAAAGTATTTTGACCACTATTTTAATAATAAGCCCAGGGGCCTATTTTTTCCTTTCTTCTCGGTTCTTGGCTGAATTTTGGATACCTATGGGAAATAAACTATTCTTGAATGTAACCCCAAAGTCACTAAGATCACATCGTTAAGTCGTGTTTAGATTTTCAAAAATAGAAATAAGGCTGTAGCATGTGTGTTAAAAAAATGTCTTCTGTGTGCCTAGAGACTTTTAAATGAGGCTATTCTACTAAATAGCTCAGCCTAACAAATTTATAATGTCCTCATGAATAATGTGCATTTAATTGTTTAATTATAGAGTAACCTCATTACATATAATTGGGTATTCAGACTGCTTTTTTAGTGAAACAGGTGTTGACTAGTATTTTCCCTGAGCTAGACATATGTAGGCTTAGGGTGTAAGGTAATACAATTTGTCCCTTTTCACTGGGCTTGTGCCAATAAGTACACATCAATATTAAAATTAAAACGGATACTTTAAAATTTTAGTATGCTGATACCTTTTATCTTTGCTTGGGTATGATTGTCTTATCGAAGAAGTGTTCTAATTTAACTGTATCATGTGTTTGTTAATATGTTAAAGTGTGACTATTATCACTGGAATAAAACACTTTTTTTTTTCTGTTCTAATTAGTATTTGGTTTTATAATTGAAGGTAATGGAGAATAAGATTCAGTTGCCCTAATTTTTTTCAACATTAGTTTCAAATCACTGTATTATGGGCATTAGGAGAGTAGTGCAGACTGAAACAGATACTTTGAAGGCCTTCTAATCCAAATCTTACTGTGTGCGCACACACACACACACACACACACACGCACACACACACACAAAGATCTAAGGACAAAATCCCACAAAGGCAAAGACCAAGCAACACCAAACTATTTGACATGAGATTAAAGTACCATGAAATTAATCACTGTAGTAAGGCACTGCTGAAACATTTATTTTGTAGGAAAAGGTATTTAATTTCTACTCTTGTTTTAGCCACAAAGTATATTTGATGTTTCCGAAGAAGTGAACAGAGACACTATGTGAAACATGGCCCCTTTGGAAAAGAAGGTCTGAATGTACTGTGTTCATTGCTCTGTGATGGTCTTGAACCCAAGTGACTGTGGCTGTCTGTTTACAAAGTAACTTTATACATTATTCTCTCTCCCGGATTAGTCTCACTTTTTTACTCTAATTTTTCAACTTTCTTATTCTAATTATCATTTATAATTAGTTTATTTCAAGGCCTGCCTTCTCTCTTAAAAACCTAAACAATCATTGTCAGATTTTTCAGTGTTGGTGGCAGGAAATTTATTCAGAAAACTCAGGTGTAGGGCACCTGGGTGGCTCAGTTGGTTAAGTGTCAGACTCCTGATTTTGGTTCAGGTCATGATTTCAATGGTTCGTGGGATTGAGCCCCACATCCGGCTCTGTGCTGACAGTGCAGAGTCTGCTTAGCATTCTCTCTCTCTCTCTCTCTCTCTCTCTCTCTCTCTCTCCTACTCATGCATGCTCCCTCTTCTCAAAATAAATAAATAAACATTTTTTAAAAAAGGAAAAAAGGGGAGCCTGGGTGGCTCAGTCGGCTGAGCAACCGACTTCAGCTCAGGTCATGATCTCACGGTTTTTGAGTTCGAGCCCCGCGTCAGGCTCTGTGCCGACAGCTCAGAGCCTGGAACCTGCTTCTGATTCTGTGTCTCCCTATCTCCCTGCCCCTCCCCCACTCATGCTGTGTCTCTGAAATAAACATTAAAAAAATTTTTTTTAATAAAAAAAGGGAAAAAAAATTGAGTTACTACCCCTCCATCTGCTCTAGGACCTTAAACAATTCACTTCAGCTCTCGAGGTCTCAGTTTTCTCCTTTTTTAAATGATAGGTATCTTCCCATTTTGAGTAGTATGCTCAAATTCAAGGAGTCTTTCAATAAGTAACTTTTGAAATTCAGATACATTTTTTTTAATGCTTATTTATTTTTGAGAGAGAGAGTGAGGGAGACACAAGCTGCAGCAGGCTCCAGGCTCTGAGCTATCAGTACAGAGCGTGATGTGGGCTCAAACTCAGGCACTGTGAGATCATGACCTGAGCCAAAGTCAGACGCTTAACCGACTGAGCCATGTAGGCACCCCTCAGATACATTTTTCAAAACATTTTTGGTGTCTAAGAGGCTTACCTTATAGATACAAATTTTACAAAGCACATATTCAGGCGTATGAAAGCCAACTTTATTCTTCTCGTAGAACTTCACGTTTATCGCGAGCTTCCCTTTCACCCAGTGAAATCTGGCCCCTTTGGGGTAAACTCATTCAATTCAGTGCTTTCTCAGTCTCTCAGCTACACTCTTCAGACGGAGCCTGTTAATGCCAGTCTTTTTTCTTCCCTCCCCATTCTTTCTGGGGTAGCATCTGAATTCCAAAAGATTCTGTGAAACCCACTTTTCGGTGGGAGCGTTCACTGGCCAGGGTGTGCCCCCCGGAAGACTCCTGTGCCAGAGGAATGACTCTGTTCCTCCTGTTTGCATCAGGAGACAGATCACAAAGTGCCTTTTACAGGGAAGCTCCCAGTGGGAAAGTCAGAAAGCACACTTGATTCTCCCTCAAGTACTCTTGCCTCCTTGCCTCTGCCCCTGCTGTTCCTCTGCCTGGAACGCTCCACCCGCGACCGTGTCATTGCTGTATGCGGGCACGCACTGGCTACAAAATTACTCCTCCCCTTTGAGTTGCAAGTAATCTCCCTGTTTGAGAACGGTTTGCTCCTTGTTCAGCAAAACATCCTTGTGAAGTAAAGCTCTCTGAATTTTCTCTCGGCAGGCGATCCATCAAAAACCACCAACGACTTTGATGGCTATCTGGCTGGTACAAAACTTCGGTGGATCTTACGGGGTGACTGTGGATTAATGCAAACTTCATCAGGCAGTAACTCCAATTATAGCCATTCCCCCCCCCCCCCCATTTGACATCTCTTTACTGGAATAAATCACCACAGTCCTAGCAACTGTGACGCCATTACCCATCTGGAAAGTACCTTTCCCCTCTGTCACAATCTGCAAGAACCACCAAAAGTAGTTTGCTTTTATTTATCAGGACCCATAGTGCACGCTCACGATCTTGCCGTAGGGTCAAATCCGTTTTCGTGCTTTCTGCCGGAAGATGAGCCAAGGTTTCTAAGTGTCTTCACGTTCCACGGAACATCACGTGTGCACTCTACGGATGATGCCATGCTGACTGGACCTGGATCTTGATGCCTTAGTGAGAAGCAGGTCAACTAGTGGAAAAGGGAAACCTCACTCCACCTATAAAGCAACGGATCCCTCAGCATCCAGTCGGGAAGACGGAAGTAACTACACAATTTAAACAAGAACTTAATCTAAGGAAGTGGTTAAACAGATGCCGGCGAACTGAAAAACTAAAATGGGGCCATCAAATTAACAGAAATAGACGATTCAGGAAGCAATTGCTCGTGCTGGAGAACACAGTTAAGAAGTGCGGGCTGTAAGAGCCGAGAACTCGAAGGGAAACTTCTATGGACTGGCTTTTTGCAGGGTGAGAGTACACAGCTGGAGCCAAGGCTTCGGAAGCTCAGAGTAAAATCCGGGACTCTTTAAGGAGGGCCGCTTCTCAGGGCTTGGTAAACGTCTGAACCATTAAGATGAAATCTGCTCCAGGAGAGCCAAAGAAAGTTGGAGATCCAACCACCTGCCCCTGCCAGGTGATGCTTTGTTGCTGCGGCAACACCCCTGCAAATTCATGTGGAAACAGCAAGCGCCCTTTCCCCTCCCTTTCCCTCCTGGCCTCCCTCTAGCTCCCCCTATTGGCAAAGTTTAATAAAGCTTTCAGCAAAGGAGAAATCACATTGTGGTGGTTAAGACGGGCTAAATACAGAACGTGTTTGAAACAGAGATGTATCTGCTTATCAACTGGCAGATTTATTACGGGAAGGCTTTAACCCTTAGCAAAACTTTGCTTAATTTAGCCCCAGTCCGTAGCCCTAATCTAGCTCCTTAGCTGTTACCACCTAAATCTTGGGTTAGCACTCATGCTAAAACCTAAACGCTTTCTCTAACCCTATTGAGTTCGTTATTTCCCAAAACTCATAAAAAACTCACATATTGGGACACCTGGGTGGCTCAGTCGGTTAAGCGTTGGACTCTTGATTTTGGCTCAGGTCATGATCTCATGGTTTGTGGGTTTGAGCCCTGTGTTTGAGCCAGTGTGGAGCCTGCTTGGGATTCTCTCTTTCCCTCCCTCTCTCTGCCCTCCCCTGTGCTTTCTCTCTCAAAATAAATTAAATAAACTTAACTTAAAAATCCTCACATATCACAGATTATATCATCTGTACTTTTGTTCACATTAGTCATTCCGTGTGGAATTGTCCCCATCCCCCCCATCCCACAGATTTCCATGACCATCTTAGAAACAACTTATTCTTACTGAGATCTTACTATGTACTGCACACCCTTCTAGGCTCTTTGCATATTTAACTTTATTTAATCATTAACACAACCCTGTGGGGTATAACTTATTTATTTCCACCTTTTAAACATTTTACAACTTGCCCAAAGTCACATAACTAATAAAAAAGTAGAGCTGGTCCTCCAATGCCTGTCATAAACAATTTAAAATATCGCCTCATAAAATCCAAATCAAATGTCACCTTCTCTGAAAAGACTCCTAGAGTCCCTCAATCCAAATTACATGCTTCCTCCCTGATATATTTTTACCATGGTGGAGCTTTTCAGTGTACATGATCTTTTCACTGGTATTTATATCTGTGCACCTTCTATAAATAATCTAGTGCCCAGCTGCCTAATAGAACCCCCTGCGGTGACAGCATTGTATCTGTGCTGTCCAACATGGGCAGCCAGCAGCCACACGTGGATATTGAACAGATGAAACGCAGCAAGTGTCACTCATGTTATTCTATTTTATTTAAATTTATATATAAATAGCCACAGGTGGCTAGGGGCCACCATATTGGATTGTGAAGATGCAGCGAGTAACACAGTACAGAACAGTTAGTCATTCGTGAAAAACTTCACTGGGCAAAAAGAAAATACTTCCATAGCTTCGTTCTTCTCTTTCAAACCATATACAGACTCACAATGACTTTATTATTAATTTTCTAATGTTTATTTATTAATGCTTTTTATTTGTGTTTGAAGGCAAGAGAGAGAGAGAGACAGAGCATTGGCGGGGGAGGCGCAGAGAGAGAGGGAGATAAAGAATCCGAACCAGGCTCCAGGCTCTGAGCTGTCAGCACAGAGCCTGATGCAGGGCTCAAACTCATGAACTGTGAGATCATGACCTGAGCTGAAGTCGGATGCTTAACCGGCTGAGCCACCCAGGTGCCCCTAATGTTTACTTATTTTTAAGAGAGAGGGAGAGAGAGACAGAGCAGGGAGAGGCAGAGAGAAGGAGACACAGAATCCAAAGAGGCTCCAGGCTCAGAGCTGTCAGCACAGAGCCCAACTTGGGACTCGTACCCACGAACCTCGAGATCATGACCTGAGCCAAAGTCCCAGGCTTAACTGAGCCACCCAGGTGTCCCATGGTTTGCTTTATTAATAAATCTCTATATGAATAAACATGCCACAAAACATTATATAGCTTCACTATCAAACTCTATCCCATATTTTATCTTGCATAATATGTATCTACATGCCACACTGGTGTTTTTTTGCAAAACTTTTTGAAGGATTTTAACAAATCTGTTGCGTATTTAGTTTATAACTGTCGATGCTACACTTTTTTCCCCTCTGCATTGTTCACTGATAAATCCCAAGTAACTAGGTCAGTGCCTGGCACATACTAGGGACTCAAATAATTGTTGAATGAATGAATCATCTATACCAGGGCATCCTTGTGAAATGGGAAAACTTACAAATTTTTATAAACAACGTAATAATTAAGGAAAGAGGTTAAGTCTGTAGATATTAGACATTTATTCACTTTAATTTCGAAAATTTTTTCTTTGGCGTTTTGGAGCAAATACTCTACCATTTCCGATTTCTAAACAAAAACTGACCTTGTCTTCTGGAAGCTTCTCCCATCCTCAAAATGTTTGACAGACAATAGGCCTTTGGCTGGGCTGAATCCACAATATCTAAAAAGTAAATTTGGAAGGACAAAGGGTTGGGAGAAGAGAGGCTAACTACAACCAAGATTGGGGCCAGGAATCGCCCCAGACCAGAGCGTCAGCTCTGCAAACTGGGGAGCTCGCGAGGCCCAGCGCCCGCCCCCGCCCCCGCCCCCGCCGAAGCCCCGCCCACCCACGGGCCCCGCCCAGCCGCGCTGAGACCCCGCCCCCACGAGGCCCCGCCCCGCCGCGGATGCTGCCATAGAAACCCAGAAAGCGACATGGCTGCCGCCGGCCTGGGAGGAAGGCTTTTGACACTGCCGGCGGCAGCCCTACCCAAGTCACCGTCACTTTCGCCACAGGCAGCAGCTCCCATCCGAGGGAAGCCTAAGAAATATCTGGTCTATCCGCATCCACCGAAGAGCTCCCGCCTGTCCCCGTCGGTTCTGCGCTGGCTCCAGGGCCTGGATCTCACCTTCTTTCCTAGGAACGTCAACAGGTGCAGGAGCAAGCCGCCTAGACGGGGCCTGAGCACCCCGGGGACCCGCCGACCGCTCGGCTGCCCCGCCTGCCCCGCCGCGGCACTGGGCGCAGACGGCCTACTCCCCTGGTTTAGGTTTCAGACCCCGACCCCCACCCGCTCAGCGCGCGGCGCGCGCGCGCAAGCACACACACCCCTTCTTTTAGGGAGCGGGCCTGGAAAATACGCGATGAAGCACTCACTTATTCATTTACCCATTCAATCATCACATTTTAGATTTAAGCTAATATAGAATGCCTTGGTGACTACAAAAAAATACTGATAGTCAAGGCTCTTTCTTTAGAGACACTGGACATTAATAATCGTGGGGATCAGTTTATCCTCTGGGTGGCATCTAGTTTTTCCAATCAGGGACTGGAAAAAAGTTGCTGCTGAACTGCAGCCACCCTGAACGTAACGGGCGGTTAATATCTGCTCTGGGAATGCGAACTAATTTCCATAAAGATGAAGACGATGACTTTTTTGCAGACTCTGGTTTACTAATTTCAATACTCCTTAATAGAGACATGCCTGAAATTTTCAATGTGCATCGGAATCACCTAGGGATCTTGTTAAAATGAAGATTCAATACAAATTAATAGTTTGGGTTCATAAAAAGAACACGAAAGCCTTTAGTGTGTATCTAATCTTATTAAAATTCTATTCCATAGCAGGTCTTCCTTAGAGCAATGATCCAACAAAACTAATTTTATAAGTTATTTGCTGTCAGTGTGGAATATTAAATTGGTGTTAATTGATTATAAAACAAACTGTAAAAGTAACCACATTTTATTTCATTTCTTTAATATTATGGATCAGGGATTTTTCAAATGGCTTCCTGATTGCAGAAATATTCACTATATATTACCCCAGGGACCTTAAATTGTCATCCTTTGAAAATGGAACTTCTTTGAAAGTCAAGTTGGATAACTGGGCACAGTTGGAGAAGGTAAATTAGCAGTCATCGACTTTAAGAAGTTTGTGTTTTAAATGGTGTACTCCTGATGTCGTGGATATCTACACACACGTGCGTGTGGCTGTGCCACGAAGCTGGCAGCTTGTTTCCGTGTATTAAAATGAATGTTATTAAAGTTTGTCAGGAGTCACTTATGAAACTCATTTCAAATTGGAGTAGGATAGAATGGTTGCTTTTCTTGCTGAACGATATTTTTTAATAATTAACATGTTAAAAAAAACTATTAGTTGAGAGACAAAAAAAGGGGGGCTAAGGTGAATACAAAGTAAATGAAGATTTTTACGTAACTTCTTATAATGAAAATACCTTCTTTCTACTATTAAAGTTCCTGGCAAGAAAAAGACTTAAATTACCTAAAGAGCTAATCCATGGAACAATTCATTGCAAAGCTGGAGTACCTGAAATACTAATACAAGAGGTTTATACTTTGCTAACGCATCGAGAGTAAGTCATTTGGAATCTTCTAGCGATACAACTTAAAATGAAAATTTGGTAATATAAATCTCATTACTAAAATATGGCTTGTCAACAATATTTTTTTCGTTCCAGAATTAAAAGTATCCAGGATGACCTCGTGAATTTCACAGACTACAGTTACCAGATGCGTCTGCCCCTGGTTCCTAGCTCCACAGCTTCCAAGTCGATTAAAGATAACATTAGGTCATCAGAGATAAAAAGCAATCCCAACACGCTCAGCAATGAACTTAAAGTAGAATTCCTCTTCCTTTTACAAATGTTGCAAAGAAAATTAAGGAGAAAATTGAATCCCAGTAAGTTTTCCTTGGAAATAGTCAACTGAATTCTTCCCAACGTAGTGAGGCTATCTATGCTTGAGTACAGATGAAAGAAAAGTTGACCACTGTCTGTCCCAACTCTGCTTTTTCTATCCCTGGTTTAAAGGGAAAGTGGTTCTCTTATGCTTAGCAGTGGAATGATTTATCATCGCTGGAGTGGTTTACGGCATATTTTTTTAAATGAAAGCATAGGGTAACTTAGTATATTAACACTTTTCTTTTTAGAAAAGAGTGACTATGTTCACATAAAATTCTGTGGGAAGTAAGTTCAAATATCAAGTTACTAACGAGGATGAGAATATTTCAGACTTCATCAGGATGTAAGTACTTTAGGAAAAGCCTGGATTATCATGATTTGCTCTAGATGATTTCCAGACCATGGTCATGGTTGTCCTGTAGTAGCCTCGGTATGTAGACTGGGTACGTAAGGTAAGGCAGATGGAGGCAACCCACGGCAATCTTCCAGAGAGATCACTGAAATAATTCTCAAAGCATCCAAAGCATTTGTCATCAGAGTCCCAACAAATGACAAACAAAATAAGTGAACTTTCTTTCTTTCATTGTTGTTGCTTTACTAACACTTAACTTAGGACACCACTGGTCTCAGAATTCTATAGTCCTTGATTCCAGACATTTAGTGACTTCATCATGACCGTGGCACTAAAACCATTCAAGAATGAGGCAGCTGTAGGTCAGTAGGATTTCTCCCTCATTTGAACCCCCACTTTCTGAAGAAAAGAGCCATTTTCTCTCTAGTCTCTGGAAGGAAAGGAGAGCAGTAACTGTAACTTCCCCTCACAATGTGAGTTGGATATTTTGGTTTTCATCCTGTTGCTCTGTTCATCTTCCACTGCCTATCATTTTTTGTTTCTCTTCCTTATTTGCTCTTACTCATGAATTTGTGAACAGAAAAGAACTGAGGTCATTAATCCTGTTGTGGAATTATATAGTCAAATTCTTTTGTAGGTTTTTAAACACTAATTCTGCTGTGATTCATGCATGCATATAATGTAGATGTACAACTTTAAAAAGACAATGAATAAATATTTGTGTATCACTGCATAATCTATGACGTGGAACATCACCCATAGCTTTATATTCTCCCGGTGTCCTGCTCTTACCGCCTTCTTCATACTTGCCTCTGAGAGTAACCATTGTCCTGCAGCCTTTGTCATTGCCTTGATTTCAAAAAGTTTGTTTATGCGCACGACTTCATTCATATGTATTTCTCAATTGAGAAGATTTTATCAAACTCTGTACTAGGTAGAATGTCTCCCATGTTGTTCATGCCCCAATCCCTGGAACCTGTGAACACGCTGTATTACACGGCAAAAGAGGCTTTGCCGAAGTCACAGACCTCGAAATAGGGAGTTTATGCTGGATTATTCAGGCGGATCCAGTCTAATCACACGAGCCCTTAAAAGCGGAGATGGTTCTCCAAGTGGACCCAGAGGAGTGCAGCAGAAGCAGGAACGATTTGACGTGTGGGAGGGCCTCAACCTGCCACTGAACAGAGGCCACCTGGAGAGCACAAGGTGAGGGCATGGCCTCAAACAACTCTCAGGGACAGCCAGCAACAAGACAGATTTTGGACCTAGAATTGCAAGGAGCCAAATTCTGCCAAAAACATGAATGAGCAGGGGAGAGGATTCATCCCCAGAGCTTCCAGAAGGAATGTGGCCCTGCTAACATCTCGATTTCAGCCTGGTGAGCCTCTAAAAAGAAGCCCATAGACTTCTGTACTGTGAGAGTAAAGATGGCTATTGTTCATAAGCCACCGACTTTATGGTAATTTGTTACGGCAGAAATGAAAAACAAATACAAACTTCATAATTAATACTGTTGGCATCATGAGGTTATAAAAATATTCTCCTATCCTTACCTTGACTAAGGTTTAGCCTTTCCACTTTTTTTTAAATTTTAATTCCAGTTAACGCAACGTTCTATTAGTTTCAGGTGTACGATTTAGTGATTGCTTCCATACAACGCCCAGTGCTCATCGCAAGTGCATCCTTAACCGCATCACCTATTTCCCCATCCTCCACCCACCTCCCTTCTGGTGACCATCTGTTTGTAGTTAGGAGTCTCTTAGTTGTTTTGTCTTTTCTTCCCCTTTGCTCATTTTTTTTTGTTTTTTAAATTCCACATATGAGTGAAATCATATAGTATTTATTTGCCTTTCTCTGGGTGACTTATTTTGCTTAGCATTGTACTATCGAGCTCCATCCATGTTGCAAACGGTAGGATTTCGTTCTTTCTTATGGCTGAATAACTCATTGTATGTATGTATATATATACATATATATGTATATATACACGTTATGTTTATATATATATAAACATACACACCATATCGTCTTCATCCATTCATCCATAGATGGATGCTTTGGCTGCTTCCGTCATTTGGCTATTGTAAATAATGCTGCTATAAACATCGGGGTGATGTATCCCTTTGAATTAGTATTTTTGTAGTCCTTGGGTAAATATCTAGTAGTGCAATTACTGGATTGTAGGGCAGTTCTACTTCTCACCTTTTGAGGAACCTCCATATCATTTTCCAGAGTGACTGCACCAGTTTGCATTTCCACCAACGGTGCAAAAGGGTTCCTTTTTCTCCACATCCTCACCACCACTTGTTGTTTCTTGTGTTTTTTATTTTAGCCATTCTGACTAAAGGTGTGAGGTGGTATCTCATTGTAGTTTTGATTTGCATTTCCCGGGTGACGAGTGCTATTGAGCATCTTTTCATGTGTCTGTTGGCCATCTGGATGTCTTCTTTGAAGAAACATCTGTTCATGTCTCTGCTCATTTTTTAATTGGATTGTTTTTTGGGTGTTGAGTTGTATCAGTTCTTTATGTATTTTGAATACTAACCCTTTACTGGATATGTCATTTGCAAATATCCTCTCTCATTCAGCAGGCTGCCTTTTAGTTTTGTGGACTGTTTCCTTTCCTGTGCAGAAGCTTTTAATTTTGATGTAGTCCAAAGAGTTTTTGTTTCTATTTCCCTTGCCTCAGGAGACATACCTAGAAAAATGTTGCTATGTTAGCCTTTCATTTAAAATAATTTTTCAACTTTACTGAGGTATAAGTGACAAATAGAAATTACATATATTTAAGGTGTAAAACTTGGTGTTTCGATATACATATACATTGTTCAGTGATCACTGCAATCAAACATATCCATGTTCAGAGCGCCTGGGTGGCTCAATCAGTTGAGCGTTTGACTTTGGCTCAGGCCATGATCTCACGGTTCCCTGAGTTCAAGCTCTGAATTGGGCTTGCTGCTGTCAGCGCAGAGGCCGCTTTGGATCCTCTGTCTCCCCTCGCTCTGCCCCTTCCCTGCTCAGGCTCTCTCGCTCTCAAAAATAAACATTAAAATATCCATCTCCTCACAAGGTTGCCATTTTCTTTCTTTCTTCCTTTTTCTTTTTCCCTTGCTTGCTTGCTCTGTGTAGTGAGTACACTTAAGGCCTACCCTCTTAGCAAATTTCAGGTACACAATACACAATTAGATGCAGTCACCATGCCACACATTAGACCTGCAGAACTTACCCATCCTGCATAACTGAGACTTTGCACCTCTGATCTGCATCTCCTCACGTGCCCCTCCACCCCATCCCTAGAAATTACCATTTCACTCTCTGCTTCGAAGAGCCTGTTTTACATTCCACATAGAAGTGGAAATGCAGTATTTGTTTTTCCATGTCCGGCTTATTTCTCTTAGCATAACGTCCTCTGGTTTTATCTGTGTTGTTGCAAATGATAAATTTTCCTTTTCATTTATTATTTATTCATTTTGAGAAAGAGACTGTGCCAGTGGGCAGGGGCAGAGAGAGGGGGAGAGAGAGAATCCTAAACAGGCTCCTCACTAACCATGAACCGTGAGATCATAACCTGAGCCCAAACCAAGAGTTGGAAGCTTAACAGACTGAGCCATCCAGGCACCCCCCAAATTTCCTTCTTTTTAAAGGCGGATTAATATTCCATTTTGAGTGTGTGCACGTGTGTATGTATACATGTACATATTCTCTATACGGTCATCCATTTTTGGACATTTAGGTTGTTTCTGTATCTTTGGCTAATGTGAGTATTGCTGCAGTGAACATGGGGATGCAGATATTTCTCTGAGATACTGATTCTGTTTCCTTGGGACATATACCTAGAAGCGGGATTGCTGAATCATACGGTAGTTAATTTGGGAGAGAATCTCCATATTGCTTCATGATGGCTGTACCAATTTACATTCCAGCAACAGTGTAGAAGGGTTCTCTTTTCTCTCACATCCTCATGAACACTTTTTATCTTTTGTCTTTTTTGATAACAGCCATTTTGACAGATGTATGATGATATATTATTGTGGTTTTGGTTGCATGTCCCTGATTATTGGTCATCATTAGTGATGTCGGGCACCTTTCATACACTTGTTTGCCATTTGTATTTATTTTGAGAAACATCTACGTAGGTCCTTTGCCCCATTTTTAATTGGGTTATTTGCTTTGTTCAGTATTGAGTTGTATGAATTCCTTATACGTTTTGGATATTACTTCCTTATAAAGTATTAAACACTGATGAAGGAAAGAAGACACAGATAAATGGAAAGACATCCCATGTTCATGGATTAGAAGAATATTGTTAAAATGTCCATACTACCAAATTGATCCATAGAGTCAATGCAAGCTCGCAAAACTGAATGGCAGTCTTTACAGAAATAGAAAAAACAATCCTGACTTCACATGGAATCACAAAAGAACCTGAAAACCCAAAGCAATTCTCTGAAAGAACAAAGCTGGAAGCATCACACTACCTGATTTCAAACTATATTAAAACAGTAAAGTACTGGCATAAAAAACAGACATGTAAACCAATGAAACAGAACAGTGAGCCCAGAAATAAACCCACGCATTTACAGTCACCTGATCTTGAATAAGGATGCCAAGAATACACAATAGGGAAAGGACAATCTATCTCCTCAATAATCATGCTGAGAAAATTGGATATCCACTTGAAGAATCTCACACCCCAAATCAAACCCAAATGGGTTAAAAAACTTAAACATGAGACCTGAAACCATATAACTGCCAGAAGAAAACACAGGGAAAAAGCTTCTCGGTATTGGCAATGAATTTTTGGAAATGACATCCAAAACACAGGCAACAGAAGCAAAAATAAATACATGGGGTTGTATCAAACTAAAGTGCTTCCTGCATAGCAAAGGAAACAAGAGTGAAAAGGGAACTATAAAATGGGGAAAAAATGTTTGCAAAGCATGTATCTGATAAGGGGTTAGTCTCTTTTAAGATGTTAATTTGAAAAAAAAAAAAGATCTTAATTTGTCTGCAACTGAAATGGAGAACCAATGGTCTCAGAACCATTTTTTGAATAGTCTGTTCTTTCCCCACTGATTTGTAGTATCCTTATGTCTCAAACTTTCCAAGTTTCTGTGTATATCTGGGCCTGTTTCCTATATATATATATATCCTAGCTGATTTTGTCTAAATGTGTGCAACTTCATCACCCGTACGATCTTAGTTACTATGGCTTTATAGCAAGTGTTGGCACTTGGTAAACAAGTCCTGCCATTCTTCCCTCTATGAAGTATCCTGTTGCACGGACCTATTTATTTCATTCACTGTGACTTTTACTGTTAGGAATTCAGTAGTACTGCCTACTGCTATATTTGCATTCACGTCTATCGTGGTGTTTTGTGCTCTTTATTCTTTTTCCGTTTCTTGTTATTGTTTCACCTATCTTTTCTTCTTTTGGATTGATTGGATTGAATTTTTTGTAAAGACTGTCTCCCCCCCACCCCCCAAACTGACTTGGAAAATTTTAAATTTCTACTCTTTGTAGTGCCATTCTAGAAATTTCACCATGCAGACTTATCCTCATCTAAAATTAATGTCTTTACTCTTTCTCCAACTATAAGGACCCTAAAACACTGACGGCTCCTTGTCAGCCCCTTACCGCACTTCGGCATTTTAGTTTTGTCAAGTTACCTTATTTCTAACACCATAAATCAGATACGATTATTTTTCACACAGAATGTTTGCTTATATTTAGTCTACCTCACCATCACTGTCACTCACTAGTTCTCACTGGGATTTCTAGAGCCAAACACAAGTATTCTATTTAATCTTCTAATTAAAAGTCCATCTTTGCACAAAGTTAACCTGTATCTCTCTTGTCCTCCCGTGAGCACACTTTCTCTTTAGCCATGGATCACCTCAACCCTTCAGATTCTGCAACAGTATTCTGTTATCACCCATCTTGATCTTTGAGGCTGCTGATTTGAAGCTCAAAGTCATGAACTGTGGTAATTATAGTTCTGAGGATGCTGCTGACCAGAGCTGTATTTAGCACGAACAGGGTCTGGCTGATAAGTAGAAATAACCTTAGATTCTTCTTCAAGCTGCAGAGGGGCAGTAAGTGATCTTTAGAAGCACAGGGAAGTTGATATCCAAGTGCGATAGATAGAATTATAGAACTAGTTAATGAGAAATAGGGGAAACAAAGAAATAATTTTAAGTCACTAGTTTTAAAGCCTAAATAAGTTTGCAAAACAGATACTGCATGTTGTTCATATGAAATATAAACAATATTTAAGAAATCATTTAACCTGTGATGACAGAAGTCAATACAGTATTTTCTTTTTAGGATACTGTGTAGGAGAGACAAGCAGGGGATTTGGGGGGTACTTACTAGTAATACATGATCTCATGACCTGGGTGATGGCTACCCCAAGTGTATTCATTCCAAAAATTCATCAAGCTGTAAACACATAATTTGTTTACTTTTCTGTATACATATTATTACTGAATAAAAACTTATCAAAAAAACTAAGAACATAAAGATAGTCTTTAAAATAACGGGTTTTTTTTGAAATAACTTTTTTAAAGCCACTATCTTGTGCATCAAAGATGTGAAAAATGTGGGGAGAAGGTTAATAATCTTCATATTCACACCACTCTTAAGAATATGATAAAACAGATGTCTAAAGAATTTGCCTAATTTTTAAATTACAGTGTCTTATTCTGGCCCTGGCCGTAGTGATTTTCTAACAGTTTTTGTGTTCCTATTTCATAGAACGGTTTGAGGTCAAACCAACAGTGGGAGAACTTACTCTTGACCACCTTCCAACCCATGGCTCTCAGTGCAAATATAACTCCATGATTTCAAGGGAAAGAGTTGCTCCTGTTTTACGTGAGTCTTTGTTACTGTGGTTTTATCCTTTTTACCTGTGAACTGAACCTTTTGCTGCTACTTCGTTCCTTAGAATTTTTTTAAACAGTGAAAACGTTGGTCTAGGCATTCAGTCTAAAACTGTGTATTAGGCTGGTGTCGGCATGCTCTGGGTAGGTGGAGGGGCCACACAGTCCGCTGAGTACCGGTCACATTGGGGAGGTTTCCAAGCCAGGTTCCCCCCACCCCACCCCAACTAAAGGACCCACTTCAGCTCTGATGTATCTTTAAAGAGGTGGGTCTGAAACAGGTGAAGGCCAGTGCAGAGCTCAAAGCTCAATTCTCTACCAGCAGGTAAGGAATCAGCCCTAAGGCAGATACGGATACTTGCATACTTGTATTACAACAAGCCCCTAGTTTAAATCCTGGGAGTTCAGAAAGTGTTCATAGCATAGCAATCTAGAGCCCATAAGCCAAAATCAGTCTCCCACCCTGTTTTTGTAGAGCCTGCAAGCTAAGAATGGCTTTCACATTTTTAAATGGTTCAAACAGTGTATCAGAAGAAAAATGGTATTTTCTGATGCAAGAACATTGTATGAAGTTCAAATTTCTATGTTCATAAATAAAGTTGTACTGGAACACAGCCAGGACCGTTCCGCATGCCATGTCTGTGGGCTGCTTTTACGCGACAAAAGCAGGGCCGAGTCGCTGCCCACAAAGTAGGTTCTAGATTTAGTGAATAAAAACAGATATAACCAATAAAACCAATTACAGGGACATGTTGAGGACATACTTTCATTGAAAATTATTCATTGCTCATCTGAAATTCGAACTTAACTGAGTGTCCATGTTTTGTTTTTACTGTCAGGGCTCTGATGGAAAATATTAGGGGACCTGTCCTACAAGGCAGGATTCCTAAAATGTTAAGGGTTTCATGGGGGGTGGGGGACACAGGCCTTTGTTTATATAGGGTCTGGAAAAGCAATGTTAACAGATTCCTCCTTTTAAACTTGTGATTTCTCAGAGCCTTTAATATGCTAATACTCATTGTAAACAGTGAAGAGGAGAGGTACCCAGGGAAGTGTTTTCCAAACTCTATTTGATCACACATCACTCTTATTTGGTTTTGTTTTGCTAATGGCCTGGTAGAACTACCATTTCTAAGAGCACACTTTGTAATATCTAGACATTAGAACAGTCCATTAAAAGGTCTAACTCATATGCTTGAGGCATGGTACTCAGCATGACTCAACAGAAGTGAATAATGACGTTTCTATGGAAAAAAAAATAAGTATCCATAGTTTCACCTTCAGATTCTGGGAACACATCCTCTCCTTCAACCTGCCTCAACCTTCTTCCAACAGTGACGCCTGCAGGGAGAGCTCCAGCAGGTAGAAGCTGTGGCTCCAGGGCAGAGGCTGGGGGGTGGGGGGGTGGGGAGGTGGGGGGGGATCTGCTGGTTCCCTTGCTTGCCTCTTTCCCCTTAGGACTACTTGGACCTGCCTGGGGGTGGGAAAGCACAGGACCACTTGCTTCGGGACCTGCAATGAGAAGGCGGGAAGAGGAATGAAATGTTGCAAGGCCTCCTTCCTGCATAAGAAACAGATGCAAAGTGTCCATATATATGTGTGTGTGTGTGTGTGTATACACACACACACACACACACACAATGATGGCTACTGATACTTGAATAGCTGAAGAACTTTCCTTTATCTTTCCAGAAACATTTCAAGGTCACAAATGAGTTTTTAGAAAAATAATGCTCTCATTTCGGATCACAACTCCAAGGAGAGTGGAGTCCTGCTTTTACGACTGTAATGACGTAGCAACTGCTGCACGTGACTTCTCCCCCATTTTATTCTCTCCATGCTCTTCTATGAGTCCCCCTCACTGCAGTGGGCTTTCTCCATCCTTTTCAAAGTGGGTGATGGGCTAAGCCTGGAGACATCACCAGGAGAGATCAGGATGGGAAGAAACATGCTTTTCTCTCTCTACTTCTCTCAATCCTATTCCAGAAACTTGGATCCTCTTAGTCTGGGCATAACGGAAATTAATGAATGGTGTGCAGCTCACTTTGGTAATTACATCGATGAGAGCTGTTTTGCTAGATTTTATTTTTTCCAAATTAATTCAAGGCATTCCATCTCAGTTGTTTCTACTGAAAGAGCAGAGTGTTTAGGTCAGGTCAGCTAACATAATCGGAGTGAGTGGAAGGAGGGGAGCAGAGCTAGGCTGCAGGTCAAACAGGATCCTATTTTACCATCTAAGATTGCGCGGCAAGTAACGGCACCAAATCCACAGGCTGTTCACCTCAAAAGCTTCTAATTCTCAAATAGGGTGGCAAAAATTAATTGTAAGAAAGGCTGTTGCCTTTGTTTTTTTCGTTAACACTGAAGTCCCTCCCTATGTTTACCTAAACCTAGCATCTAGTGAACTCGTGGGCCGAGGGAGAATACATTTCTTAGCTGCCGCTGGTCCCTCACATGAGAACTGAGCGACCTGGAAGGTCAGCCAGTTTGGACGCTTCATTGCAATCAGAGTTCCAGAAACTAAACTGCGAATTATGTGTATTTGCCAAATCTCAGCACTGTTAGAATCGAGGCCTCAGCTGCTTTCTGAAACAACATCTAAAAATAGTTGAGTCATATTCAGCATCAGATACGCCGAACTAAGCCCCGGGTATTTTAGGCGCTGCTAATGGCTTTTGGAAGTGGGGGGCATTCCGATTTTTTATTTACGGCCACTACACTGCGTGCTTTAAATATTCTACTTACCAGGCATGTAGATGAACCTGTGTTCAGACTGTTGCTGATCCTGGTGCAAGTTCTGTGTGTTAGAAACACTGACCATCGCGCAAATGTTTAATAACCACAAACGGATTTTAATGTTTTTTATTTAAATATGCCAGGAAATACAGGTACTGTTGGCAATCCACTTAGAAGAATTCATGTCAAACAAGCTGGAAAATACTCTTTTGAATCTGCTATGAACCCTATCACAAACACGAAAAAGTAACCTTGAAAAGCACGTGCCCAATGGCTTTGAAGATGTAATGCAGCGTCTCCTGCCATCCTAGAGGGTCTAATCACCTGGTTGTGGGTATATAAGTAAATTAAAGCGATGTCTTATCCATAATTGGGCTCAAAACGTGTTTTTTTTTTTTCAATTCAACAACCACGTATTAAAACACCTGTGCCAGGTACTGTTGAAAATGCAAAATCAACAGAGAAGGAGCAAAAATCATTTTAAAAGGTACAGTTAAACATAATTCACCATGACAGGTAAAAGTTTTCTCTCATCAATTCTGTAGCAATGGTGGATCTGCTTTGTTATGTTTTCCTCATCAGAAATGAAAAGAGCAACCACTTTGCCTGATATATATCTACATATCACATGCACTCATAAAGAATGCATTCCGAACGGTGATTATCACACATTGGCCCGGAAAGAATACTGCCCACCCCCATAAATAGCTAGACTTAAAACATTCTTAAAAAACAGGCATCGTCCTTCTTGTTGATAGGGAGTTGTGGGAGAGGAAAAATTGTGCCTCACTTGGAATTTGCTTCTGGTGTTTAGCAAACCATTTAGCTCAACTGAAAAATTTCTACTGGTTGCTGCCACTCCCCAGAATTTTAGTGGAGGGAAACCAGAGTTGGCCGATATCTTGAAAGATGGATTATCTTTCATGCATTCTTCTAATTTTACATTCACATTTGGAAAATTTTCTTCAACTGTAATTAGTCATGTTGTTACACTCTCTCATTAACAGTCTCATCTGACTTCCAAGATGAGCATTACTAATGCTGGATCCTGAGACACACACGCCAATCTCCAGCTAAACTCTGTGCGTTGTTTGGCATTGCTGAAGGCTTGGCTTTATTAGAATTTCTATCTCCAAAGACTTCTGTGTTTAATTTCACATTTGGGGCAGGTAATATTTAGTGAAAGAAATTAAAGAGGGCCCACACGAAATAGGATGGCTTCTTGGGAGTGAGTGTACAATCTAGTTTTTTCTGAGGTAAAGGGTATATAGTTTAAATGCGTACCTTAAGCAGCTACACGTTACCCATCTGTTACCTTGCATTCTTTTAAAAACAATTTTTTTTTACGTTTATTTATTTTTGAGAGAGACAGAGTGCGAGCAGGAGAAGGGCAGAGAGAGGGGGAGACAGAATCCGAAGCAGGCTCCAGGCTCTGAGCTGTTGATACAGAGCCCGACGCGGGGCTTGAACCCGCAGACTGTGAGATCATGACCCGAGCTGAAGTCGGACACTCAACCTACTGAGCCACCCAGGCACCCCTGTTACCTTGCACTCTACTGGCACAAATCTAAAGTAGAAAATTATGAGACTAATTTTTAACCCATAAAATATAGTTCCTTAGGGAGGGGCTATAGAAGCAAGTCTTTGGAACCTCAGCTGGGGAAAAGATCCAGAGAAAAGGATTTAAATTTGGGTAGAGAGTCATACAAAATGTTTCTTTATTCTTCTCCTGACTGTATGTTCAATCTCCTGAAAAAGCTGATCACTCACCACTGCCTATGGTAAGTTCTCATGACTCCCATGGGGCCTCTGGAGAGCAGTGGAAAATCCGAAATACACTGTATGCTTCATAGTGAGCAAATAAATGGAGGTAGCAGGTATGGTCAAAGTAGGTAACTTCAAGAGCTTCAGGAAGATGAGTTGTATTAAGAGAGGCCAACACTACAGGTGTATCTTAAGAAGGCCATTTCACAAAGGATCTTTGGCAGAAGGAAGCAAGGAGCTTCTCTAGAAGCAACAGCAGCTCCTCTGGGAGCACAACCTTTTCAATCAATTGGCACAACACTCATCAGGGACCGGATGCCTCTGTGATATGCTGTTTGCATTATTAGTAAGCTTTTCCCCTTTTATGCTAATTTTGGGGTTTACTACAGTCAGTATTTCTTACAAGTTGGAGAATCATCTTCCTGAAAAGCCTAAAGAAGTGATTTTTCTAGGTTTCCACGTAAAGTAATAACACAGATGAACAGCTCAGCCCTTCACACCTCTGATGATTCTGGCCCAGCATTTATGGAGAGACCATGTTCTCTCAATGGCATATGTGGGGACAAGGCTGATGCTCATTTTAGCGGTTAACTCTGTCATATCTGCTTTTAACTGCAGTGTTTCCTGAAATTTAGGGGACCTGAAATACGGACATACAGACATACAAATCTCGATAACTACATGCCATATCATAGCACTGTCATATGGCTAATTAAATTGACCAGAAGAGTACTTTTTTCAATTATTTAGGAATAAATGTTTCAAAGATATAGTGCAATAAGCACTTATTAAGAGTTGACCATAAAGATATCTTCTGTATTACCGCTACACTAAATCTAAACCCAAAATTTTATAAACAAGTAGGGAGGCTTTTACTATATTCAGAATGCCTTTTGACTTAAGACCAAAAAAGTGTCAATTTTCCTATTTTAAGGACAACACAATACAAGTCATTGCTTTAATGCAACCATGTTCCTGAACACCTCTGGATGATTTCATGGAAAAATCTATGTGTGTGTGTATACATATACATATATACATATATGTATACACAGACATATATGTATACACACATATATGTCAGTTTTGATTGACATAAAAATCATATTTCCCAAGACGGAACTCATTTTGATGTTGCAATTTTGTTAACCACCCGGTACTTTCTATAGACAAAATATTTTCCCAATGCTTTCAAAACCATTATCTAAGGAGACTTCTTTCCTAAAAGCATATGTAATCTTGCAAAATAATTTGTCCATGTTATCAATAATATAGACATCTTCTTATAGTAAAATAAGCTAATATTATTTGTTTGGGTTTTCATGCATATGAAATGTAACAATGGAAAACCTTTTATAAATTTAAAAAATTGCTTTGTTTTCCATATTAAGGCACAATAGATGCAGACTGGCATGGTCAAATGACATAATTCTATGAAGAATTAATAGTTACAATTAATACTAAGGTACAGAACATTATAGAAGTCAAAGAGTAAAAGAATTATATTTGAATCAATTCAATTTAGATTTTAGACACAAATTTGGTTCCTCCTCTATTATGTTCATGTGCTAAAGAGTTATATTTTTTCAGTTTGTACATAAAATATCATTTTCCCGCATTCATTTAAAATACAGAAGAAGGAAATAATTATCTGTGTATAACTTAAACTCAATGGTATCTTTTCTTTCAAAGTAGTTAAAGCACAGAAGATAGGCTTCTTAATCTATTTTAAAACAAAGAGAATTATAGTAGGATTTCAACTGCCATTTTTAAGTGAATTTTACTACATATATGCTAATGAAAAATTCTCCCACCTAAAAAAATTTGAGTTACACATATAACCAAGGATTTAAAAAAATACTTCTCACTACCAATGAGTCACATATATTCTCTTCTACAGTGTTAATTAAATCTTTTTAATAAAATAGAATTTAGGCCTTCTAATGTCTTTTTGAGGAGTTAGAAGTGGTTAATGCAATAGAGAGTACATAATATATATCTTATTTTCTGTTTTAGAAGTGGGTTTAAGAAAATTTTTAAAATACTTTCAATGCAACAGGTTTAAATATAATAAAAAATCACAATTATTCTATTTATATAAGCTCACTCTTTAGACAAAAACATCTATATTATGAATCCTATGAAACAGCTCGAGTACCAAAGTATTATTGTTCCTAGTCATACATTAATTTCATAGACCTCAAAATCAGAATTCTAATACAATTGAAATACTGGTAGTCATGCCTCAGATTTTTTTAAAAATAGTTTTATTATTATTATTATTTTTTTTTAATATTTTGAGAGAGAAAGAGAGTGAGCAGGGGAAGGGGGGGTAGGGGAGAGGCAGGGGGAATATTATGCAGGTTCCACGTCCAGCGCTGAGTTGGACACGGAACCGAACATAGAGTCTGAAGTGGGGCCCGATCTCACAACCGTGAGATCATGACCTGAGTCAAAATCAAGAGTTGGACGCCTAACCGACAGAGCCACCCAGGTGCCCCAATAGTTTTACTCTTTTAATAAATATTTTAAAAACTTGAATTTATAATATACCCCAAATTTTAACTAATATCCTATTTACTCATAGAAATTTGAAACTAAATTTATCAAATAAATGTTATAGAAAGTTAATATAAATCAATTAGAGATTACTGTAAATATTAAATGCATAATCAAAACTAATATCCATACATATCAAATATCTTTTAAAATAGTCAATTATCATCAAATGTAAATTCTCAGACCAATTTAACTGCATTTGTGTTTTTCATGTGTCAATTTCTGTTATGCCTACATAACCTAGTCCTTTATACTTGCACATTTAATTTCAGTTAAAAAATTTGGTAATGCCTTCTTTTTTTTAAAAATAAAACTCGTAAGTATTTTGACTGTGTACCCGTTTATTGACACGCAGTAAGCTCGTAACTGGAAACTTTTTATTAAATATGAACTAAAACTAGTGGTTTACTATATATTTTACAGAGGACAATATAGGTGTTTGTTAACTTGAAGATCAGTCTTACATACCTCAGTTACATGTTGATATTCCAATATTCCTTAAGTACTTACTACATGTCAAGCACTATTCTATCTGTTGTGTTATTTTATATGTTTCAAAGTTTCAAAAATATAGTCTTTTGGTACCTTTTATGCTTTCTGAAACTTTAATATGCTCTTTTATATTTTTCGGTCTTTTATAACTTAAATATTATCTTTCTCCCAAATATGGCTACTCTATTTTATAAGGAATACACCTATTTTTCCTTGAAATTACATAACTATTTTATTTTTTGAAGTTGATGAATTAAGTCAACTGTTATTCCCACCTCCCCTTCTCCCCTCAACCTTTGGTTGTGCACAACCAAAGTTAAGGTAATATTAACCCACAAAAGGTCTTTTTTAAAAAACAGTTAAACATGGAGAAAAACCTGTCAAAATGGGTTGAGTCGTATTCCAGTCCCTAAAGGTGAGAATGGGTTCACCTTTGCCCACATCAAAGCGTCATTCAATGAGATAGTAGATTTCCCGTCTTCAAGGAAAAATACAGGGCCCTGCACACAGAATTGAGGAGACAGACGATGAGATTATAAATGTGTAACATGCTTTTCAACTTCCAGAAACAGAATCACTCTGATAAAAAACTACTGGCAATATTTAGGCACTGCTAATGGGAATTTTTAAAATATGAGAAAATCCGATTTTTTTGAACTGCTACAAATATCCCTAAACTTTAAAATATCTTAATATGCCCTGATGTCTTTCACAAGAGAATTTAGTTTTATAACTTAAGTTCTTTGAATACAGTAGTGCTACCAATAACGACAGGTAGTGCTAATCTATTAATACAAAGTAAACATTTTATAAAGGCATACATGCCTAGCATAGACTTAAATATACTTTATTTTAATCAGATGGCCTGCATCAATACAGCTGGGCGAATTATTCAGACCAGAAGCTCTGAACCTGCTCTCTAGAAGACAAAGAACATGTTGCTGTAGATGTGTCTACATAATTTAAAATCATGTCAATCATACGATTTACTAGCATATTTATAATTTAGCTATGTCAGTTACTTTGCATGTCAAGGATAGTTCTGAAGCACCAAATGCAAAGAAATCTTTCAATCTGTTTCTCCTAGCTCTCAGAAGGAAAAGCATGATTTAAAAAAACACAAACTGGAATAAAAACTTATCTCCTTAATTATCTTCTAAAGTTATCAGATTTTTTATCACAATTTCAAATGGTACAGCTTGTTGTTAAATTATTCGAGACACTGGAAAATCCATCACATGAAATAGAGAGCTTCCTCCTCTCAAGTACCTACCTACTCTCAAGTACCTCTCAAGTACCTACCTACAGGCACTTGAAATTTCATAGTTCTAACCAGAATATTACTTTTCTGTTGAAACAGAAGTATCCTGGGAGAGGAGCACCCCATCTCCATTAGTCATCTGCACTTCAGTGTGTGTAAGATAATTAGTAGGTCTTTTCCTAATGCAGGTTTGGGTGCGGAGAGGTTAGGCAGCCTATGTGTTGGGCCACATGGCTACTGCAGATGGAGAAAAAGATCTTGAAGGTATCAGGACAAATGGCACAGGGAGGGCCGCGACTAGTGCTGAAGATAAACTCTAAATATTGCATGATCTTTTTGCTCTTAATTATAAGTTACTGAATGTACTGCTTTGATTCTTGACCTCTGAATGGAAGTGGATAAAAACTATGCATGTCAGTGTCCTGTTTTTTCAGAATATATTAGTTAAATATTACTTACATAAACTTATAGTGTCAAGTCAAGCTATGGTTAGGGTTTACATTAGCAGCAAGCTATTTAATTTAAATGGTTATTCCAAAAAAGCAGCTGTCCCCATTGACCTGGCATATCAGTATGAGAAATGTAATTAGTCACATTCCATTAGAAATCTAAGAATCCACTGAGTAAAATGTGAACACTTCTGGGAGGTGGTCTTTCAGTCCAGACTGTAGTTTCAATCCGCATTCGGTATGGATTCAGCTTTGTTGACTTCACATGGACACCTACACCTGGCCCTGACTCTGAGATGATGAAGGCCTCTCCATTGTCTGGAGAAAACAGCACCCCTGGGTCACACTGGGAGGCTCTGGAATGATTCACCATCATTACTTTTGACTGTATGTTAGGGACCTTCCTCAGGAATTAGTCATCCCTTGTGACAGATCCCAGTAATTTGTAACTGTTGAAAAATTTAGGAAGTCACTCTAAGAACATATACAGTATATCGATAACACACACCTGCCAGTTTTTAATGTCTTTGTGTTTATAAAACACAAATGGAGAATATAAAGTTAATTTTAATCTATTTAGCCATAATTTATAACTATGTTGATTGTAGCTTTGTCTCCCTTATTTAATTTCCCAAAGGGTATGATCTATATGTATTTGTAAACATTTGTTTCTAAGTATACCTATTACATGAATTGCTTTCATGATAATACAAGGAGCATCTCTCTGAATTTATTTTAAGGAGCAAACGACCATTCATACTAACTATACAGCATTAAGGGCAGTGTTTTCTCAGGGGCCACCAGTCTTATTTATAGGTACCGACTTTTATTCAGATTATGCTTATTCTAAGACCATGTTGTTTTGAGTAACTGAACAAATGAAAATAATGGAAATGAACAATTTATGCCTTACATTAGGCTGTACCTGGATTTTTAATCCCGTAAGACAAGAGATGTGAATATCTGAATGACTGGGCAGATTTGATCCAGTCACATAATCTGGCCCAACAATTCCTTTGAGTGGTTCTTCTTGTAGTCTCTTCAGTAAAGTTGCATAAACCATTCTTTGTGAATCAGAAGGGGGTGTATATGGAGATTCTTCTGGTGATCTATATTTTCAACAGATATTACATTTTCATTTTCATACAACCACAGAATTATTAAGGTTTAAGTTAGAAACAGTCCCTGATGATTATTTAGTCCCCATTAGAGATGATGGCAAATTAACTTTAGGCTTAATTTATAGTAAAATGAAGTACTTTAAAAAGGCAGAAAACAATAGGATTGTAAATGATGACGGAATATACGCTGACCAAACCAAGATTCATTTTTCGGCAAAGATTAATAGTGAGCCAATCCACATTTTCAATAAATTTGTGTATAATATTAACACCTCCGTATCCCAATTTTTACACTGTCCTCACTCACCGGCTTGTGGACCGTGTGCAAGCTCTCCACGCATCCAATTCCTCAGAGAGGTGCTCAATTTTTAAAGGCACTGATACCACCCGACGTTTTAACAGCTGACTGAAACGTGGAACAGAAATTAACAACTGACATCCAAGACTAAGATATGAAAGAAAGCAAATGAACTTTAAATAATTGCTATTTTGGATTTAACAACTACTGTTCAAAAACACGTGTATACATGAATGTGTGTGTGTGTGTGTGTGCACGCGCTTACTTGTATATCTGGCCTTCAAGTTCCCTGGAAAGTTAAAGACGTTCAATACTGTTGGTTGGATGACAGTCTGAGCGAGCGGATGAAAAAGGGACTAGCGAGGGAGGGGGTGGGGGGGTGAGGGAAACAGGTGACGGATTCAGGATGTACTTGCTGTGATGAGCACCGGGTGATGTATGGAAGTGCTGAATCACTATATTGTACACCTGAAACTCATATTACATTGTATGTTAACCAACTGGAATTTAAATAGAACTTTAAAAAAACTTAAAAAAATAAAATGTAAAACTAATAAATAAGGAAACAAATGAAGGACCAAACGAACTATGGAGACTGGATAGTCCAGCCAAGAATGCTGAATAACAGCCACACACAGCGGGGGTGGGAGGTGGTGCATGTCCGAATCACAAATGAGTACCAAGAGTAAGAAAACAAGTGGGAGAACGGCTAGAGCAGAATGTCAACCAGCAGAAAGGAATGGAAATGCTCAATTCTTGAGAGACAGAGACTGGTGAGAAAAAGCAGGAAAACAGCCACAGTAGTGATCCATCACATCCGCATAAGGAAAACTGGAAACAGGTATATGTGGTATTAATGAGGAGGCTTTAGATAAAGAATTATTAGTCCTAGTTTCTATACTAAGTCACAGACTCCATGTGCTTTTCAAGGAACTAGTTATGGGACATTTAAAAGCAAAAGCTGTTTGGCAGATAGAAAGAAACAGAACGTAAGACCTTACAGATGAAGTTAAGGGTACAGGTAAGCCATTCTGTAATGTACATTTTACGGTTACTCCCTCTAATTGTCCTCATTCTGCTGGGACCTAATAAGATCTGGTGAGGAAAAAGGCACACATCTCCACCTACACACGCCGAACACTATAGTAATACTATCTCAAATCAGTAAGTTATCATTTTCTTCAACCCCAAATTACTGAACTTAAGATCATTTTTTGAGAGAGCGCAAGAAGGGGAGAGCAGAGGAAGAGGGACAGACAGAATCTCAAGCAGGCTTCACACCCAGTGTTGAGCCCCACGGTGATGCTCAGTCTCACGATGGTGAAATCATGACCTGAGCCAAAATCAAGAGTCGGATGCTTAACCAAGTCACCCAGGCGCCCCCCCAAAATTACGGAACGTAAAATTTGTATTGACAACGTGGCTAGCTCCAAAACGAATTCCCTCAACACTGTGCCTTCCGTGTCTACAATTTGGCACTTGACAAGACTTTCCCGCCAGTAGTGTTTGATGATCTACTATGTGCAAAGCAGTGTTAAAGCGTGAGGAGAAAACAAGACACTGAGAAACTACCAGCGGGAAAGCTTCCCATACATACGGGGTCCCAAGTAATTCCGTTTGACCAAAGTGGAGAACGCAGAGAAGGCTAAGGTGGACGGCTTGGTCAGAACCCTATTTCTGTAGACCTTTAACGTCAGAATAAGAATCTGGAAGTTCTGTGATGGACGCTGGGGAGCCCCGGAGGGTGCTGAGGAAGGGCAGAGCTTCAGGAAGGCAGAAGCCACAGTGGGGTCAGGCAGGCAGCAGGAGGAGGACAGTGATCCAGACGGCAGGTGACCAGATGCAGGGCTACACTGGGAGGGAGTCACTGCAGAGCCTTACTACGGTCAGAGAAAACACCCATGACCCTCACCATTAAATTCTGGGAGACAGAAATAGAACGCCATACTCAAAAGAAGAGACACAGGCGAAGCAGCAGTTTGAGAAGGAAGAGGATGTTCATTTTGAGCACACAGAGTTGAAGCCAGGGTTCAGTGAGCCACAGAGCGATGTCACAATAACTGGCAAGGTAGAGCTACAGAAAGGGCCAGGTTTCTGAAGGACAGAGTACAGAGAGGGGAGCGGAGGGGAGGGGAGGGGAGGAAGAAGACCGAGAGGGAGCTGGGAAGCAGAGGAAGGAACAAGCCTGGGGATTCAGCCTGAGGGCAAGGCGGCAGTGTGAGCACAGGACCAGAGACACCATAATCAGGGAAGTTCTTTCCAATTAGGGCCTTAAGTTTCTCCTTCTCAACTGTTTCTCTCAGACACGTTCTCCCAGGTCTCTTCTGCCTTACAAAATCCTCCTTTCATTTCTGATATTATTTCAAGGGACCATTTTCTCTCTCTTTACTTTCATTAGCCAAGTCATATTTATTAAATGAATATATTTCATTAAATAGATTTTAATTCCATGTGGTACATACACCCTATTGCTCCCAGATTTTCAAATTATTAAAAGCTGCTTTCACATTTGGGCCTGCTGCCTGCACAGAAGTAGGTTTTTCCTTGAGTGAAAGTAGGTTTTTCCTTGAGTTTTTCCTTGACCTAGCAATGTCCCCTCTGCCCCCCTGCCCGGTCTGCTCTAGGTGGGGGCCCTACATGTAAGCAGGACCTTCTCTGCGACCAGAAGAGGAGGGAAGAGAAAGCTTTGTTTCTCTCAGAATCTCTGCCCGCGTGAAGGCACTCAGAACAACTGCTTAGTCTCACACTCAGCACTGTTGGGCGTTAGCTACTCTACCGCTTAACAAACTGGTCAACTTGGAAATGCTGTGTGGGGAAGGCACTGTGGGGCTTTCTTTCTGATTATAACAAGTTGTAAGCACAATGGCCAACATTCACCAAGCTGTTAGAAGATACAGGAGTCTGGCAGGAAGGGTACACCCAACTAGAAAATAGTGACTTACCCACTATTCACAAATCCTCTTTACTCTGCTTTTTCCTACTATAGAGAGCGGAAAGGTAAAATACCCAGTTTTCGCTCTGGTTTTTTTTTCAATTTTTAAATGTATTTTTTTAAGTTTATTTTATTTTATTTTATTTTTTTTTAATGTTTATTATTTTTGAGAGACAGAGACAGAGGCAGAGAGCAAGAACAGGAGGGGCAGGGAGAGAGGAAGACACAGAATCGGAAGCAGGCTCCAGGCTCTGAGCGACCAGCACAGAGCCTAATGCAAGACTCGAACTCACAGACTGAGAGATCATGACCTGAGATGAAGTCAGCTGCTTAACTGACTAAGCCACCCAGGCGCCCCTTATTTTTATTTATTTTGAGAGAGAGAGAGAGAGAGAGAGAGAGAGCGAGCAGGGGAGAGACAGAGACAGAGGGAGAGAGAGAATCCCAAGCAGGCTCCACACTGTCAGCGTCACAGCCTGACACAGGGCTCGAACCCACAAACTGTGAGATCATGACCTGAGCTGAGATCAAGAGTCTGCTTAACTGACTGAGCCATCCAGGTGCACCTTCCTCTTCTTTTAAAATTCGGTTTCCATAGGCCCGGCTGGTAGGATGCCAGCCTAAGGGGGCCTCTCCTTCCTGAGTCACATGGCCTCATCCTTTGGGGTCCCCATCCTGTCACCTTTCTCTCCTTCCCACTTAGACTGCAGACATAATACACATGACCCTGTCACCAGGTAGTTCAAGCAAGTGGAAGGAAACCAGGGAGGTCAGTGTCAAAAGAAGGGAAGAATTCAGGTCCTCAATGGACTCTGGCTGCAGCTCTAATGGCCCTGGAATGTGGAGACCCCAAATGTCTCGACAGAAGACCAATAAACCCCACACGTTTAAGCTACAATTAGGATTTTGATTATTTATAGCCTAATTTACTTCTAATTCATATAGTTTGATTGCTGCTTTATTATAAAGTACATACTGGATGAATAAACGGATACATGCAGTATATATCTGGTGCCTTCTGGACACACTCAGAGACTAAAACCTTAGGGAAAGGAATGTCTCTCATTTCATACCAGAAGAGAAATCATTTTTACCTTGTGTACTCATAAAGTGCTGGAACAATGCTTTGGTACTGTCTTCTGATGGCCAATAATGCACCAATATAACCACATAAGATGAGCAATTCATTTCGAGCTCTAAAAGAGAATATAGTTTTTAAAATTCTTTTAACTTGAGGTATAGAACATTACTCACATATATAGTTACCGTACTTATATCTCTGTATTTTGATGGGTGACATTTATAGCAAAATATGTTTAGAAAATTTTCTCAACTTGAAGATGTTTTATTCATGAGTTGAGTCCCTTTCAGACATTTATGCTACAGCACAAGTAATGTTTTAACTTTTGGCTCCTTGTTTTCCTCTATCCCTTGGCCGTTTCTTCATGCAAATTTCTAAGGAATTCATTAGGCCTGATTTAGGAATTCCTGGCACATTATAGACTCTAAGCAAGGACAGGGCACACCCTCTCGATTTCCCGCTGGGGAAACGTCTAAGTTTCCCAGGCTGTGGCAACGTCTTTCCCGCACTGCCATTAAAACAGTAATAGCCCAAAGCCTCCATTGCAAACTATACACCCTCTCCGGGGACTTTCGTTCTGTGGACGAGTGTCCTTCCATACCTGAATGCAGGGCTGGTAACTAGATGTCACTCCCTAGCACCTTCACTTTTCCCCCAGTAGTATGCTCTGTGCACAGTGGCTGTTTAATAGACGTGACCAGCAGCTTCTTGAGGACTTCGGATCTAAGACCACCCCAACGCTCTGAATTAGCCCTGTTTGAACCAGGTGTGCGTGTGTGTGTGTGTATCCATGTGTGTCTGTGTGTCTTGTCTTTGTGTCCATGTGTGTCTCTGTGTGTGTCCATGTGCATGTATGTTCATGAGTCCATGTGTGTCCGTGTGTGTGTCCATGTGTGTGTCCATGTGTCCATGTGTGTGTGTCTATGTGTCTGTGTACACACTGTAGGTATTAGTAAATAGGACCATGAGAATTTATTTTTTCCGTTTCCAATTGACCTCTGTATTTTTTCTTAAGAATAGCAAATATAAATGTAATTTTTCTCCAAGGGCACTTCCCTATCCAAGATGATCTTATTTCTTGATATGAACACCAAAAACAATATAACCATTTTCAAGCATTACATAGATTCCCTTACGTATTTTGGAGTAAAAGCACTTACTTAGTACATGTATGCAAGACTAATTTTTCAGTACGGATATAACTCAATAGGTCAAGAACGGGGTAAACGGTATCCAATGTCCATTCTGAGCTACTGATGCATTCTGGCAAAACAAAACCAAATAAGAGATGATCTAAATAATCATACTAATCATGTTCATCCAACTTTTAACTTACATAATTAATTCTCTCCTGGCCATCTCATCTGGACAAGTATTGCACATCTACCCTCTCTCAAGTCCCCATAGCACACAATCAGCAATCTCTTCCTTTTTTAAATTTAGGATGGCTGGTGTCTGACTTTAAGGCTGCTTGTTATTACTAATGAAAGGCTAAAATCAGTGCGTAGATTTGAGTTGATACCACCAATGGAAAACTTACCTTTGATGAAGTCAATACCAATAGGAAGGGCTTTTTCAGGCTCTTGACTTAACAAGAAATACTTCACAGTTTCAAATATATTACCATCCGCAAGGGCAGCCTCTGCTAACTGCATACATTCTTCTACTGTGGGTAGCTTGCACTGAAAAGTAATCGGTTTAATGACGTCACTAAAACTTAGAGGGATACACGCAGCAGTATAAGTACTAAATATCTCCAATATGCCTACTATGCTCTTCCTAGTAAAGTTGCTCAAAATAGATGCCAGTGAAATAATTTTTATTAAAAGCACACATTTATGAAAATATCTTTAGGATCTAATAACAGTAAATAAGGTATTAATTACCTACGTGCATCAGCAGTTTTTCATCACACAAATACTTAATGAAAAAGGTAGAAGTAAATTATCCTGTGATATTGGAATTAGTATCCACACATGTAACTTAGAAAAACACATGCTGAGATTTATCACTTCAGAATATACTGACCACTGTCAGAAACTACATTAAATACAGAAAACATAAGAAATACACTCTGACATCTCACACACACTGTGGAGTTTAATTTTGCTTGGCCTTTGAGACAGAGCAACTTAATTTGAAGTAGAAAGGCAAAACACGTTACAAGCTCTCAAAGTTTTTAGCTCTGACATTCTGAAATGCCACAAAATACAGATTTTGAGCCCAGGAAATTTCATTACTGGAAAATGAAAAGCACTACTCCCCAGTTTTTCAAATGATTTTTTTTTTCCTGTTGAAACTCAGTCTGCTCCTCCCTTAGGTACGTTCTCCTGCTTCCAGGGTGCAGGCGGGGGTTTCCTGCATTGTCCCCCTTCCAGCACCTATAAATAGTTAAGGCTTCTTCTCACTGGGGTTGGCAACCACTGATGTGGTGCTTCCACAAAGGTATTTTGTGTTACGACTCCAGAGGGCGCGGTTCGCGCACAGCAAGGTTGCCCATCTCCTCACCTCTGAGGTTTATTATCACTTTCTTCCCTCTCACTTTTATGTCCCCTTAAGTTACTAGGTTGGTTTATTCAATAGTTTCGTATTTTCTGTTTAAAGGGGGTTTGGAGATGGGGGACAGATGATGGGGATTAAGGAGTGCACCTGCTGTAATGAGTACCGAAGTGTTGAGTCACTATATTGCACACCTGAAACTGATATTACATTGTATGCTAACTACCTGGAATTTAAATTAAACTTAAAAATCAAATAAAAATTATGTAAATTGAACATTTTGGATTCCACAATCTCTCTTAAAAAATTACAATGAACTAAATTAAAGGAGCTCTCGTATATATAAAATTTCATATTGTTTCCCCAACTTCATTAACTAAATGCCAGTTATTTACTGAGCAACTATGTGCACTAGGTATTACAACTGGCTAAAGTTCTTCACTTTGACATATGCTCCAAGAGTAAAGGGAATAAAAAAAAATGGTTTCTATTGAAATTTTATTCTTAAATAAAATATAATAAGAGTAAGATGATCATTGCTGTAATTCCCATCCTATCTTAAAATTCTAAGTTATATAGATTAAGATAGTATTTAAAAATATAATTTGTAGCATTACTTGTGAAACTGTCCACAGGTATTAGTAACACCTTTACACCTAACTGACTAGTCTTTGTAAACAGTTATCAGTGAAGTCTGAGCACAAAGTCTAATTATATCCTTTTAGATTGTGTGACAAAAAGGGGATGCGAATGCCATCTTGCCTGTGTCATTACGAGCGTGTAAACACAGACAAGTATTTCTCCTAAGCCCCAACATTAGTGCTTGCTGCTATCACCTCATACAGGGCATAGGGTGTATATTTAAACCACCATGCAGCAAATGTAAGGTTCATACTTCCTTCCCTCTGCATTTTCATTTCAACACAGGAATAGCTTTTACTTGTCATGTTTGTAAAAGTGAAGCACAACTCACTTAGAAAATATTTCACAGAACACAAAGTGTGTAAAGAAGTCAGGCCACCCATAATCTCACAACCCACTGGTGCATGATTACCATCTCATAAGTATTGTCCCTCATCTCACACACACAGTTACACACATACACACTTGCTCAAACACTCACATATACACTCACTCATGCACACACATGCTCACTCTGTGTTATCATAATACTTAGTAAGTATCCACTGTTGGATGAAAAGGGCCACTAAACACTGCATGGGGCGCCTGAGTGGCTCAGTCAGTTAAGCTTCCGACATCGGCTCAGGTCATGATCTCACAGTTCGTGAGTTCAAGCCCCGAGTCGGGCTCTGTGCTGACAGCTCAGAGCCTGGAGCCTGTTTCAGATTCTGTATCTCTCTCTGTCTGCCCCTCCACTGCTTGCACTCTCTCGCATTGTCTCAAAAATAAACATTAAAAAGTAATTTTTAAACACTGCAGACAAATCAAGGGTCATGAAGTGGGGTCATTTAAGTGAAACAAAACACTGCTATTTTCATATTAAAGACAAAAAAATGTTTTACTATAAGTTATATTTTTCTTACAAGAACGGTATATATCTCCTTAAATATATAATAATTAACATAAATATGTGCAGTTATTTTCAAAATGAAAATCATATGGCATGTATTTCATATTCTGCTTTTTTACAGAACTGTTTTATAGCCTTGTACCAAAGTCAATAAAAAGAGAACTTCATGATCTTTTTAATGGGTGAAGAGCATTGAAATACAGAAATGTACTGCAATTTATATACACAGTGCATGTGAATTTCATCATAATTAACTCTTTTAAAGATCCTAAACTGCCTATTTGTAAAAGTTGGCAAAAGTGCACCTTAAGGTGCAGAGGGGCGGAGTGGGACGGATGTGGAGTCAGACGTGCTAAAGCTCAAGTCTACACTCTGCCTTTAACTAATTAGAGGCAGTTGCTTAAGCTCCCCGAGCTCACTTTCGCTGTAAAATAGGAACAGTGAGCCTTGCTTTTCGGGGTTTCCATGTGAATTCAGTAAAATACAAACATATGTGAAAATTCAGAACTGTCTCAAGCACACAGAAGCTCAACCAATGTCACTTACTGTTATCACTTCTGTTATATCTATAAAAGGGTTCGCGAGGGATATGTTTCTCTGCCTGAATCTTTATTTGCCTTAACCTAAAATTAGTTAAATCCTAGCACTGCATTCCAAATTAGAATATGTAATACCCTTAGAATACCTTCTCATGAAGATCATTTATCTCTTCGGTACACCCTGGGTAGAAAGCACAGAGTTTAACTAACTGTAGTTCATTGTCAGGAGTCATCAGGAGAAGATCAGCTGCCAAATTCCTATGCACATAACAAAGGGGGAAACTGATTCAACAAGGAAAAAATCTAAAAATAACATTTAGAACTATTTCAAAGGAAGAAAACTCTGATACTTCCTTTGGTTTTCTACTAACATAAAAAATACTGATTTTCTACTTAATTATGAAAGACCTCCAAACGTGGATGACAGATAAACCAAAGGGCATGAAGGAAAAATGTATTAAGAAATTTCTATAATTTTGTAAAAATCTTAAATCTGTATATATTTGCAATTAATTTTGCTATTACAGAATTATTCTCTAAGCAAACTAAGCAGTATTAGATATGTTCTGTGGAGTGAATTATGAAGCAAGCTTTGTGAAGGCTACTTTTCATCAGCTTTTGTTATGGCCGCAACCACAGCTGGATTAAGCCAGTCTTTAAAACCAGTAGAATACTGACTGGGGCGCCTGGTGGCTCAGTTGGATGCATCCGACTTTGGCTCAGGTCATAAATCTCATGGTTTGTGAGGTTGAGCCCCATGTCAGGCTCAGAGCCTGGAGCCTGCTTCAGATTCTGTGTCTCCCTCTCTCTCTGCTCCTTCCCCACTCGTGCTCTGTCTCTGTCTCTCAAAAATGAATAAACATAAAAAAAAAAAAAACAAAAGAATACTTAGATATTTTAAGTTTCGAATTTCAGGTGTTTTGCATCTCTTAAACTTTACCTGGAAATCAAAGATAGAAATGCAGTTTCCTGATTTACTTTTTTAAAGATTCAGTGAAAGGAATAAATCACTTAAAAATAAGGTATTTTAGGGACGCTTGGGTGGCTCAGTTGGTTGAGCGACTGACTCTTGATTTCGGCTCAAGTCATGATTCCAGGGTCATGGGATAGAGCTGCATGGCAAGCCCCAAGGTGGGGTGCCATGGTTGGCGTGGAGCCTGCTTAAGATTCTCTCTCTGTCCCTCTGCTCCTCCCGAGCTCATGCCCACTCTCGCTCCTGGTCTCTCTCCAAAATAAAAATAATTTTAAAAATAAAAAATAAAAAAGAAGGTATATTAAAGCGTCATGTGTCATATTTAACGGCTTTACGTCAAAAATGTTCTGTATGATATCCTCTTTAAAAATCATTAGGTGAAGAGTTTTTCGTTGCATACTGTTGCACAACTGAGAAAACACTAATTTTTAATGATTCAAGATGTTATTATCCACTTTTCAAGAAACTGATATAAAACACATTCAGCATAACTTGAGAATAGGCAATATTTCAAATGTGAGTTTCTGAAAGGCTGGACTTCAGAGTAAAATCTTCCTTCACCTTCTTTGTGAAGCCTTCAGTAAAATGTACATTGATCATTTATGTGAATAAATTATTTTTAAAACATTAAGAGGTGTGTAATCAAGAATACAGTGAGCATGGAACAGGAAGAGAGACAATTTATGTGTATCAAATACTGTATCATCATTGAACAGGTAAGTCTTTGAGTGTTTTTCCAAGTCTCAAATTAGGGTAATTCATCTGCTCTAAGAAGTTTCAATGCTTGGGGCGCCTGGGTGGCGCAGTCGGTTAAGCGTCTGACTTCAGCCAGGTCACGATCTCGCGGTCCGTGAGTTCGAGCCCCGCGTCGGGCTCTGGGCTGATGGCTCAGAGCCTGGAGCCTGTTTCCGATTCTGTGTCTCCCTCTCTCTCTGCCCCTCCCCCGTTCATGCTCTGTCTCTCTCTGTCCCAAAAATAAATAAACGTTGAAAAAAAAAAAATTTAAAAAAAAAAGAAGTTTCAATGCTTATGTTTCCTGATACCGACATTTAATAGCAGTATTTGATAATGTCCATGAGAATACAGAAATTAACATTTGTTTTTACAGTACATAAACTAGATGTGTAAATTCTATTCAAACTTCTATGAACTACAGACAAAAGTCTGACCTTCTTGCTGTAGAATTATATCCTGATACACTGAAGTTTGCAGCAATGCTAATTTTCTTCTCCTTTTAGTGTAACTTACCATTTACTGAAACTTCCATTTACCAATGGGGAAAATGTATATACATGTAACAATACAGACCTACTGAATAATCTAAACTCTCAAATTTCATTGTCAGAACAGGCATTTTCACTTGTTTAGCTGAGTTATTGACTACTATTTTGTATTGTAGAAAGTCACAATTCATTTATGACACAAATTTTAATATAAAACCGTGACAGATTTTGTACCTACACTACAAGAAGTGTTGTCACTTTGTAGTTAGGTTTTATATGTTATAAATTCTATAAATGAATTGTTATTCTGCAAAACAATGAAGCAAGAACAGATAATGATCATTTACTATAGAGTTAATATTCTAAAACTGAAATAAAATATGAATATTTTTATTAAATGTTTTTATAAAACTAGACAGTACCTGTATCCAACAGATGGAAAGCTAGAAAGAAAATTATTTTAAATATGAATACCATGTATATGCAGTGAGAACCAAGAAAAAGGAGACTTTTACCAGCAAATGTAAAACAGGGAAGGGCACTTGTCTTACAAAATTGTGAACATTCCTTCCAAATTATCAACTATGTTTTTATTTAAACTTTTGGAGCCTTATTCATAGGGCTTACGGATTTCCCCTGGAAATAAACCTGATGAGCATTACATATTTCAAAATTTGAACTTTATCCAAGTTTCTGGTGCATGTATCTATGGATATATAAAGGAAACTTCTTAGGGGCATTACGAGGAAATAGAAGTTTGTCTTATATTAAAAGCAACTAAGACATGTAGTCAGTTGAAAGATTTTTTAAACCTCACCTAAATTTAATTTCTACTTGTTCTGCTACTTTTTACCTTTACCAAAAAAACCCAAAAAACAAAAAACAACTTAATCACATTTTATTTAGATTACACGATGACCTCTAGCAGGGAGTCCGTCACCTTTGTGAATAAATAATCTACGTGAAACTCATGCTTTGGGATAAGGTCTAAGGCAAGTCACAGTATGCAACTGACCGTTACTGTTCCTGACAGACATAGACCTGGGTACTAAGGATGGGGGGCATTACACACACATGAGTCATAAGTCTAAGGTCAATGGTGGGGTGCTGCCACATTTGGGTTGGGGGAAGGACCTCTTGTGGCTGTAAGACACGGGAATAAATGATAAAAACTCTGAGATTCCCGATTCCCTATGAAGCCCCCAGATCCAGAAAGAAAGGGAAAACGGGAAGTGTTGCTGTCTTTCTGAGCTAGCCACAGACGAAGGGGGCCACATGGCTTGATAGCTGAAAAGACCGGAGACCTGTGTTGCTCCCCACGTTCACATATTGAAACTTAATCTCCAATGCAATGGTATTTGGAAGTGGGGCCGCTGGGAGGTGATTAGGCCCTGAGGGCTGAGCCCTGAACGGTACTGGTGCCTTGTAAAAGAGGCCACAGAGAGCTAGCTCGACCCTTCCGCACAGGAACAAAGGGAGAGGATGGCTGATTAGGACCCAGGAAGCCGGCTCTCATCAGACACCAAATCTGCCAGCGCCTTGATCTTAGACTTCTCAGCCTCCAGAACTGTGAGAAATACATTTCTGTCATTTGTAAGCCACCCAGTCTGTGACACTTTGTCACAGCAGCCTGAACTGACAAAGACAGTAGCTAAGTATAAACTTCGGAGCCAGTTTACAGAACGTTGAATCTTGGCTCCACCACTTATTGAGGCCAGAGGCAAAGCAATATCTATCGTGAGTGAATCATTACATGTAAAGTGCTTACCACAGAGCTTGGCACACAGTACAGAAAGGTTAGTTAGCTGTCGTTATTCTTAATGTTATTACTGTCTGTGGGATTCGACAGTAGAGTCTGTACAGCTCCATTTTACGAGTGGTGTGTGTGTGTGTGTGTGTGTGTGTGTGTGTGTGCACGCACACACGTGAACTGGGCGTGCGGTGGGAAGAGGTGAAAGGCCCGATTAACAAGTTTATTTAGAAACTCCTTAAGGTTTTAAGTGCTTTAGGGAAGGAGAAGATAAATGTCTGAAATCATCTTTATTCAACAAACAACTCTTGAGTGTCAGCCTCGTATCTTTGCTAAAGATGCTCCATAATGAAGGACTATCTGCCCGAAGATCAGGGCTCTGCAGACGGGGGTGAGAACTGCTTAGACCTGGACTTCCAGGTCACCCCAGGGACTTTCCAGGGTCTATTTCTTAGAGGACTGTCCATGTCTGGGGAAATGGCCTGTTCCAAGTCTCCAGCTAAACTATGTTATTATGCTCCATTAGAAAAGTGACCTTATTTTGCAAACCTTAAACTAAGACACAAGGTCTGACAAGAATGAGTGTAGATATGCAGAATCTGAAATGTGGAAATGTGTGGTCCTGATTATCTTAAGCAGTGCACATTTATTCACGATGTTCTGTGCACTCGAAATAATACCGAGTTACGAGGGGACTGCTTCAGAATGGGCCACGGTAGATTTCACTCCAAACCAGGGCAGTTCCCACAATTACTTCATTATCATAGCCCTGTTTCCTCCCACAATCTTTCTCTTTCAATCAAAAAGGAGATGCTAGGCGCTTGGGTAGCTCAGTCAGTTGAGTCTGACTCTTGGTTTCGGCTCAGGTCATGATCTCATGGTTCATGAGTCTGAGCCCCACTTTGGGCTCTGTGTTGACAGCTTGTAACCTGCTTGGAATTCTCTCTCCTTCTCTCTCTCTCTGCCCTTCCCTGATCACATGCTCTCTCTCTCTCAAAAATAAATAAATATTAAGAAATTAAATTAAGTTAAAAAAATTGAAAAGGAGATGCTGTATTCTCTCAAAACACATCAAATGCAAGTTAAAATATTTTAAAAATGTATTCCATTCCTATAAAATTATTCTTCGAATTTAGAAATTCTTACCATGGTGGAATCATCATGCATTTTCTTGCCAGCAATTCCAGGGCATAGTGGGTTGTGGGTGCAGCAGGCTCTCCGAGCACTGTGCCCACACTGACGGCCAACTCCAGTTCATTTCCACGAATCAGGTATGCCATAGCAAGCTTACCCAATAAGAAAATAATTCCTTCAGTTTCATAGATGCTGGATTGGATCATCTTTCCCCGCCAAGCTCATAAAGTAGATAAAGCAGTATTAACCTATAATCAATTATTCTTAAAAATACTGAATGTAATATTCCTATAAAGTACTTATGTAAGTATAAATGCAATTTCCAGATGGAAAAGCTTATCTGATAAAGGGACATACAGGGAATTTTTATAAGGTCAGAATTTAAGTTTAGAACCCTTGATAATAGTTTTTTAATGAATTAATAAGTTTGTCTGCTATATCCTCATGTCCTTCCATGTCTCTATCACAAAACAATGTCAATTCTTAGAAGATTCATCAACAGTGTGCAATGATTATCAATGATCCCTTAAATCTACTGTATCTAAGGATACATGCAAAACAGAATCCATCTTTACTATACATTTTTCTTACTAGATTAGAGGGTCAAATAGAAAATACCTTAAAAACATCACTTTTGAAGATTATACTAACGTATACTTAAAAATAAGCGCTTCTAGGGGCGCCTGGGTGGCACAGTCGGTTAAGCGTCCGACTTCAGCCAGGTCACGATCTCGCGGTCCGTGAGTTCGAGCCCCGCGTCAGGCTCTGGGCTGATGGCTCGGAGCCTGGAGCCTGTTTCCGATTCTGTGTCTCCCTCTCTCTCTTCCCCTCCCCTGTTCATGCTCTCTCTCTGTCCCAAAAATAAATAAACGTTGAAAAAAAAAATTAAAAAAAAAAATAAGCGCTTCTAGAAGTCAAGTATTCTGAATCCCTGAGATTTTTCCCTTCACCACACTATTTCTTCTCATATCAGATGAAATACTTAGAGTCAGGTTGTTACAAATATGTACCTTGTGATAAAAATGAATTGGAAATAAGATTTCATAGTCTGTAGAGTTTATGTGTGCTTCTGAGGCACGGTAGCTCAGGCTTGGTAAGCACGCAAAATCAGATCTTGCACAGGAGTTGCCATATTTTTTCCACTCAAACACCATGACGCACCTTAAGAGCTTTCCATTTACATAAACCAATGTGAAATGTACCTCAGTATTATCTACGGCTAGCTGGCAACATGCAGCTAACACTGCGCGACCATCCTGAAAATACCATTCCGCTAGTTCTTCACTGACTTTGTGCAGGAGTCTAGAAAAGAGAAAGAGTATGTAGTCTATATAAACAGAAGGATTCCGTCATAAAATGAACTAACGCCCTTTTAGAACAAGCTTATTAAGGGATCACATAGGATTTAATTTGGTATCTTTGATTCAGGTATAAAGTCTGATCTTTGGGAAAGAAAAATCAGGAAAGCTGTCTTTCTTAGCAAACAAATTAGTATGTATGGCATGCCCCCACCCCAAATGTCAGAATAAAAGTCTCATTTTCAAAATTTGCCATCCTACATTGAATAATTCACAACTCAGCTATAGGGACAGTTAACTGCAGAAGAATTACAGGCTGAACTGAAACTTTTCAACATTTAGATGGTGACCACAATATGGGTAGGGTATGTTAGATCTTTAAAATGTCGAGTTTAGATATGGCAGAGAATAGCAGCAAAGAATCAGGAAGGAGTATGCTGGTCCTAACACATCATTTGCTTAACATTTTATGACCCTTTTTTACTTGAAAAGCATCCTAAAAGTTTAAATATCCAATTTTTTAAAGCAATAATAGGAGCCAATAATGAGGCATGGGAAAGTAGATTATTAGATTTTAAAAAGGGCAAAAGGCTGAAGAATTCTAACTTCCATTTCTTTTAAAAAATGTGTATTTGGATTTCTTCTTTAAAAGGAGTCTAAATTTTATTCCCAACACTAATTCTGGTGTCTTGGGATGATGTCATCTACAATGACTTTACAGTGAAACATTAATAAACAGCCCTCCTTATTTTTACTGCGTCTCCTCCCTAAACAAGGTTGATGTTTTGAACTATTTCGGTGCTTTATCTGCAATCTCTCTACTGAAATACATGCTGCCTCTCTGAAAGCCACACAAAAGGCTTGCAGGCTGCACGTGCATGCCTGACACTGCCCTGTTCACCCAGAGACCCTGGGATGGAGCAGGACTGAGGCGAGAATCAAAGTGAGACAGCCCAGCCCCTGTGCATGGAGAAGGGTGAAGCGCATGGGTCTTAAAACCCCCTAAGGGGAAGCCAACCCTGAAAATACTGATCCCACACAAAGGATAAAGCGCTCACTCATGACAGTCTTCCTTGTAGATATCATCAGGATATGAAGATCCTTTAGGTGTGGAAACATGTACGGTCTGCATGTTTCCCTCACAAGCAGCCTGGAATTTAATAAAATCTTTAATTAATTTTTAGCTAATTGTTGACAGCTGCCCAATTTCTAAATATTATTTTGATCAAAGTGCAGTTGACCCTCTAATAATATGGGTTTGAACTGCACAGGTCCACTTATATGCAGATCTTTTCCAATAAATACAGGACTGTAAATGTACTTTCTCTTCCTCATGATTTCCTTAATAACACTTTCTTTTCGCTAGCTCACTTTAATGTCAGAACACGATATATAATACATGTAATGTGCAAAATATGTGTTAATCAACTGCTCATGTTATTGGTAAAGTTTCTGGTCAACAGTAGACTATTAGTACTTAAGTTTTGGGGGAGTCAAAAGTTATAGGAGGATCTCTGGGTGGGGGTTCAGTGTCCCTAACCCTGTGCTGTTCAAGGATCAACTGCTTATTTAAATCATGTTTAAAATTTATACAATTTGGAGGTACCCTCAGAATTTGAAAAAGAATGTGGACTCCATTTGTATCAACACAAAGCTTCAAGTGCATGGTTACTAGAAATAGTTGTTCACCAACATATGACATTCAGCAGCATACAAAAGTCCAGGGATGCCTGAATGTCTAAAATACGTGCAGTGTGACCAGGGCATAGAAAGTGTGACCGTACTGCAGACAGAGAAGGTTGGGAGGTGGGCAGGAGCCAGGCCATCTGACTGTCGATCACGGGAAGGCAGGTGTGATCAGTCAGCACAGTCTTCCTTCCACAGGCCCTCCCGCCAGGGTAGGTGGCCTGTGTGATCATGTACTGGTACCTGTGCAACAAGCAGAGCTTCTGTAAGCTGACCTCTTGACATAAAAAAATTCACTAATTTTTTCACATCTCCAATGGCGATGCAGTATGGAATGACATCATCCTTATCTTCCTGGATTAACTGATCAGCTCTCCTAATAAAACAAGAACAGCTTTCTTTATAATATACCAATTTCAAGGTTCTCAGTTGGACTCAGATTTTCTGAAATATCTAAAGCAGCCAAATATCCAAAATATGTGGTAGATTTCCTAAAACCCTTCTGCATATCACCTTTCTAAAAGCTTCAGATTTTATAATCAAATCAGATATGGAAGACAAAAGTTTTCTGCAATAAATAAAAGATAACCTATTTTCTCTTAAAACACTACATATTTTCATATTTTAAAGGCACTGAACATATTAGGTCTTAAAAATGAATAGAGCTTATCTATTAAAGCAAGCAATATATTTTCTGAAAATAAGTTGTAAACTAGATGTGTGATGGGATATCTACTTTCAATTGGATTAATAAATACGTGCGTGTCTACTGCATTAAAGACAGAATTTTAAACGTTTTAGGGAGCACAACAATGAATGCAAACCCTTTAAATGCAAGTAACTTGAAATCATTAAAAAAGAGAAGAGTATAAATACTGACAATAAAATATAGAATACTATGAGCACCCCAAGCAAGGCAGTTTACAAAAACAAAAAGTTCCTGATATGTGAGGGGAAAATAGGATCCTGATCTTGGAGATTACCAAGAATCTACTTGTGTCTGCCTCTGTCTCTCTGTATCCTATGTTTCTCTTTTCCTAAATAAGTCCCAAGTAGTTTCCCAGTGACCAACCAAATTAAATTAACTCTTAATATTTAGCCTCAGGTTTGTTGAAAACTAATCTGTGGGCACCTGGATGGCGCAGTTGGTTAAGTGTCTGACCTGATTTTGGCTCAGGTCATGATCTTGCAGTTTCGTGAGTTCCAGCCCTGCATCGGGCGCTAGGCTGACAGTGCAGAGCCTGCCTGGGATTCTCTCTCTCTCTCTCTCTGCCTCTCCCTGACTCATGCTCTCTGTCTCAAAATAAATGAATTTAAAAAAAAGAGAACACTAATCTGGCATATTTAATATATGCTGGCACTTGCATTAAACTACATTTCAATCGCCAATCTCTGGGTTGGTGTAGCACAGTTTTTGTTTGCCCAGCTCACTGTTAACAATCTCCAATCTACAGGGTCACTGGAATTCTCCCCAACACCTGTGTTTTCAACCATTGTGACACTGATTTCTTTGTTATAGGAGTAATAATATCCCCTTCTAAGGAACTAGGACTGAGAAATGGCCAATCTCTCTGAATGGCTGCATCTATACAACATAAATTTAGGAGCCGTGAGGAGACCATTTTCTGGCCACCATGTGAATTAAGGAGTAGAGAAAAGCAGGTGTTGGTTTCCAAAGATATCTGAAACAGTTTTTGCTGAGGTTGAAACACAATTGTTTTGTGAAAGAAACAATGTCTGCTAACACGACTTTATTAAAGATTTTGGGGGTTGGGGGGGAAGATAACATTCACAAGTGTGCAGTGAGGGTACAGGAACTTGGAATTATTTGGGATTTTTAGAACTTAAGACAGGGAGCCCACAGCCAGCCTGCTGATGCACTTATTGCTGGGAAAACAGGTGCCAGGGAACGGTCTACTTTCCAACGGCAAATGTGTTCATTAGTCCTTCTGCATTTCATGCATAGCCTCAGGCAGATTTTTATTTATACATGTGAGTTGCAGTTGAATTTGCTTCTAAATCGTGTCTCGTGGAAGAAAAATCAAACTTTTTCATTTTTAAGGCCAGAATCAAGGGAATTAGTCATGAAATAGTAGTCTACAGGCCTAGCACAGTGCTAGACATATAGTGAGCACTAAAAAAATAAATATTCCCTGAATGACTAGAATAGGGAACAGTCTTAAGCTGTGAGTTGAAATGTGTCTGCCCAAAACACGTTTACTGAAGGACCAACCACAGTCTCTACAAATGTAACCTTATTTGGAAAGAGGGTCTTTGCTAATGTAATCAGTAAAGAGGGAGTTAAACTGGTTGAGGGTAGACCTTCAATCTGCTATGACTGGTGTCCTCCAAGAAAGAAGGGAATGTGCACACAGACACACAGGGAGTAAGGCACCGTGAGAAGAAAGCAGGGGTTTGAGTGGTGCACCCATGACTCAGTGAAGGCCGACGACTGCCAGTAACCACCAGAAGCTGGAGAAAACACGTGGAACAGATTCTTTCTCAAAGACCTCAGTAGGAACCAGTCCTCCCAACAAGTGGATATTGGCCTTCTAGCCTCCGGGCTGTGAGAATAAATTTCTGTGGGTCTAAAGCCAACCGGTTTATAATACTTTGTTACAGGGGCCATAGGAAACACATCTCAGAAAGAGGCTTCACCAGTGCCTCCCTCGTATTCACGGACGGGAGACGGCAGGGATTGGTGGCCAAAGAGAACTGAGATTATTTACAGAAGAAGTACTCTGTGAACTTTAGGAAACCTTCAGAAAATCTTACCACCTATATTTCAGTAGCAATATATTATCCAATAAGTATGTTTACTCATCTGTCAATCCCTCCATTGACATGGAGAATCTGCCTTCCACTGTCTTTCTCAGATGCCAGGTCAAACAGAAGAACACCAAGTGACTTGTAACCAATTCATTTAATTTACGGCATTAGCAGACATAAAACTCAGCTGTTTTTATTATTTTTTTTTAAATTTTTTTTTTCAACGTTTATTTATTTTTGGGACAGAGAGAGACAGAGCATGAATGGGGGAGGGGCAGAGAGAGAGGGAGACACAGAATCGGAAACAGGCTCCAGGCTCCGAGCCATCAGCCCAGAGCCCGACGCGGGGCTCGAACTCACGGACCGTGAGATCGTGACCTGGCTGAAGTCGGACACTTAACCGACTGCGCCACCCAGGCGCCCCAAAACTCAGCTGTTTTTAAAGACAACCTAAGACTAGAAAATTTCAAAAGCTACTATTTATATATTGCTTCCATTTTAACATATTTTAAAACATCTATTTGGACACAGACTCTGTGCTTACCTCTGCATTAATTTCTTCCAGTATTTCACAGACACCCCCGGTGCGACTGACAAGGCCTTGTCCCACTAGAACAGAAAACAAGAAAGGCAAAGTGTATTTTGACTGTACTAACTCTTAACTTTTTTTTTTTTTTAACGAACTCACATTTTTAATAGGAGTTTTTCGTGTGTTTTTAGGGTGTTTAGATTTCCAGGAATATTTCTGAATTCTATCCCATTCCACAGAGTATAAATATTACATTTTAAAATAAAGTAAAATACGTAAATTGTATTATTCAGCAACGGAAATCCCAAGCCTAGACAGGGGGCAGTGGGAGGGGAGAGGAATAGTACTACCTAAGTGTGTAGTTTAAAAAACATAGTACCTCCCCTTCTGACACAACACCAGAGTAATCTGTTCTACGGTAATCTATGTCCTATGTTCAAAATAATACACACTGAAATTCTTCTGTTTAAAAAATATGACATTTATTTCTATTTTTATTCTTTGTTTTTTTATAAATTTTATTTATTGTCATATCTTTCTTTATAGTTGATAAACTGATCTTCGTATTTTAATTTTTTTAACGTTTATTCATTTTTGAGAGACGGAGGCAGAGCACGAGTGGGTTGAGAGGCAGAGAGAGAGGGAGACACAGACTCTGAAGCAGGCTCCAGGCTCTGAGCTGGCAGCACAGAGCCCATCACGGGGCTCTAGGTCACGAAGCTTGAGATTGTGACCTGAGCTGAAGTTGGACACTTAACCAACTGAGCCACCCAGGCATCCCTGATCTTCATATTTTAAAAATTAGACTGTTATTAAAGATCATAGTTCAATCAAGGCAAGTGAGACAATTATATGGAAAACATAGACTTCACTGAACTCATGTCTAGAAGGGAAGTGAGGGTGAAGAATTCTGAATATCACAACATGGATCTAAACTTCATCTTAATTAAGGCTCTCCCAAACAGTAGAATTCTACTACAATTATGGCTAGAAGATTGGTAATTAGCCTGAAAATAATAGGTTAAATTTTAAATAGGTAAATGTTTTTTGTTTTTATTTAAATTCCAGTTAGTTAACATAGAGTATAAAATTAGTTTTGGGTGTACAAAATAGCAACTTTTTAATACTACATTATTTGTAGTCATGTTTCCTTTTTATTTAAGTTTATTTTTATTTGAGAGAGAGAGAGCAAGCGGGGATGGACAGAGAGAGGAAGAGAGAGACAAAATACCAAGCAGGCTCCACACTATCAGTGCAGAGCCGGAATGGGGGCTCAAAACTCATGAACCATGAGATCACGACCTGAGCTAAGTCAAGAGTCAGACGCTTAACTGACTGAGTCACCCAGGAACCCCTGTCGTCATGTTACCTTTTTAGAAAAATGTAACCTAAATTATGCTTTTAGGGAAAATTTGTCTTTATTATAGTAGAGGCAAATGCAAGAAACAAGTTAAAATGTAGATTAAATGAACTTTGAAATCATCAAGCCTTTTCTATAAAAACATGTCCTGTAAATGGAGAGATTAACTGTTTTCCTAATCTCACAGAATTAATCTCAAAGAATCAGAAACTACAGAAGGAGCATATTGTGAAGCGCTCCAAAGACGTCTGTATTTCTTAAGGACTGGAAGGACAGTGTTTTGGATCGTTAAGAACCCTGATGACCTTGCACAACAAAATTCTCAAGCTCCACAAGCGGACACTGTGAAAGTATCTTTAAATGTAAATTAAATATAGCTTTAAAAAATATATACCCAAATATAAAACTCAGGAAGATGAAGAATTTGTATTCTACCAAAATTTATTTATTCTTTTTCTTCTTGAATTTGATCAATACTCTAACAGTGTCTTGCTAGAAAGGTAACCTTTAAGCCAAACCTCTATTTCTTTAGAAGTAAAATTTTTATACTGCTCCTGAACACTTTATAGTTTGCAATGTGTTTTCAGTAACATTTTAAAATGACATTTTGTTTTAGGTCAAGCAGTAATTCATTATTTGTTTCTAGTGTATAGGGGAATAAAAAGGCAAGTTAAATTTAATTTTGATATATTTTAATGTAACTTTATTGTTCAGTTTTACTTTATATTATTTAATAGTACACTTAATAGTATTTTGTAATTATAAAATAACTAACTTAGAGCTTTTCATCAACTATGAAATGAATCCCTGCCGTTTTTTTGGGGGGAGGGGAGGGTTGGGAGAATTTTTGTTGAACAATGTAGACATTCAGAAAAACAAAAAGCTCCATAAATTTTCACAAACTGAAAACAATCAAGTAACCACATCCAGATCAAGAAACAGAAACCCCTTCTCCTTCTTGTCTTAGTTTGTTTGCCACCCACTTTCCAAAAATAACCACTACCCTAACTTTAATAGGATAGATTTATCTTAACCTTTTTCTTGAAAACTCTGTTTTGCTGAATCAGTCCTCTAACTCAGGATGTGCCCTAGGACCATAATTCACCAGAAAATCCTCAGTGACAACCCTTCTTGTGGCCAGTGTGGGGTTTAGTCACAACAAATCGTATTAGTGAGGGGAGCCCAATGTGAGCAAATTAGCCAACGTGGGTATTTTTTTAGATATCAAAGGGAATCAAAGATCCTACCCCAGGGCAGTGGTTCTCAGGCTTCAGGCATGTGAAGAACCTGAAGGGCTTATAAAAGCACAGGTCGTGGGGCTACATCCCTGGAGTTTCTGATTCTGTAGGTGTGGACTGGGAAATACACGTCTAACCCGTTCCCGAGTAATGCTGACGCTGCTGGCCTGGGAAATCTCACTCTGGTAAGTACTGTTCTCAGGCACACTACCTGAGATAAGCTTAATATTTAGTCTTCCACCAATACTTAGAATACTTTGTTAAACTCACTGATTTTAGCACATTACCTCTCCAAGTTCAACCATAAGTTCACAGTATCTCTGAATTTGTCCTAATCTCAAATGTATCTCTGCAGCCTCCTTCAGTCTTTCCTCTTTAGTAGGCACACCAATACCACCACCAAATTTAGACATCCTGACTGTTGTTAATTCTTGGGCTTCAGACTGGTTAAAAAGAAAACAAAATGTTCTAAATTTTGTTACACAAGATCTGGTGATAAAAGATGATTATAATAGCATTACATGGGCACATATTTTAAAAGCAGATAGCAATGGAAATTAGGTATTTTTAAAAATCAATACTTTTTCTCTATAAAACATGATACCTCTTTCACCTTAATATTTTGATGTGTGTGGGGAGTAAAGAGTAGATGTGTCTGGTATGGGGTAGAGAAAGGCTAAATCCCACTGTCCTTAAAACTTAGCAGCTGTTATGGTTAGATACAAGTCCAGGGGCCAAAAAGTAGTGAATGATAGAGTGATATGTAACTGGTGAAAACATATATGAAAAATCTCAAAAATTAAAAGTGACAGGCTCACTCTCTAGGCTCTCCTACTGTCAGGTGGTAAGAGTTGTAGTGGGTAGGTGTCGTTTGTGATCAAGGCGCTCCTTTATGAAAATAACTGTTCCGTATGACCTTTCCATCCACATCTCTGGAATGGTTCTCCTCACCGACAGTTGAGTTAACCGCGGATATTTCATTGCAAATATAAAAGCTATTTCCTCTTTCAGGTCCCAGGAGTGGTCTGTTTGTATGGTATATCACTCCAGGGATAAGGTCACTGATAATTTCGAAATGAAATTCATTAAGAGCTATAATATGGCCAGTTTTGATAAAACGTATCCGAGAATACAGCATATTCAGCCTCTGAGACTAAAATCAGAGGGGTCCACACATCATGGTCACCTGGTAATAGGGTAAGGGTAACACCACTTCAGGTGGTGCCAAGTGACTTTGAAGAATTACACGAGATTCAACCTATAGAAACCGTGGCTGCCTTAATCTGGTCTCAAATAATTCATAGTCTCATGATTGGTTTTTACTATTTATGTTCTCAGTGGTTACTCATTTTACTTTACTAACTCTATGTAAATTTTGAAAAATAATGTTTATATTTCAACAGTGAAAAGGCAAAAATAATTTGGGCTTGAGTACATGATCCTGACATACATACTTACCGTTCTAAATTTAATCAGATGTTTCAAATGCATTATTCCTTTACAGTAGTTCTGAGGGAGCAAGCTATCGTCCTGTCCTTTTACCACAGCAACTAAGTTCCATAAGTTGTCACTGCCACCTGGAGGCTAAAAGGTTGATACAGAAAAACCAAAGATACAAGGATGAATTAAAAACCACACGGAACTTTGCATCTTCACAAACACAACGAAGGCATATTTAAATTGAAAGATTAACAAAATTATAACTATGCTTTATCTCATTTATCGTTTCTGGTTTCCATTTGTTTTCTTATTCTGTACGAGGTATGTTCAGAGGGACCCACTGAGTTGGGATGATATGAGCAAATACGTGATAACTTGAGGACAATAGTTGTCATGACTCGTTTAGACTACAGGGAAAATGTTCACCTAATTCCTGTAATACTCACTGATAAACACTCTGAAAACCATCTTAGCTTCTTTGCTCGAGGATTACCAGTTAGCTTCTCTATTTCGTGTTTAATATCTCTTGATACTTTACCACACAATAGAGGGGGAGTGCCTTGTTCCACAGCATGATCTAAAGAACAGACATAATTCAGTGAGAAAGGATTGCTTAGAAGATAGTATTGAAAAATAAAATCTAATGCACGCATATTGGCAATACCAATGTTCCCGATAATTTCTTCCCAAGATCTGTCTGCCAGAATATTTATTGGTAAAGGAGCGATTAAAGGTGTTAATGACCAGAGTCTCACTGTAGAGTCACGGGAACAAGATGCCATGGTGAAGGGGCGGCTGGGATGGCATGTTAACCCTGATGGAAAAAAAGAAACCTAGTTTAACTAAAGTAAACAGTGAAAAATACTTTTCATCTGTATGTATCTCATAAAACTTCTACAGAATTGAAGTTATAAAGGAGTGTTTTAAGACAGCATTTCTATTTTGGCTGAAAATGATACAAGAATATAAGAAATTATTTAGCATAGTCTATTAATATGGATACAAAATTGAATAATGATTAGCAAACGGTCCTGGATGAAAATGTTGAAATTACATTTCGGGTGGTTCAGCAGCAAGCATACTATCACGCCAATGGAATACATGGTAATGGTAATGGTAATGGTAATGGTAATGGTAGATGGACAGAAGTTCCAACTGCAAGAAGGAACAGTTGGGACCTTCCAGTTAATAACATCCAGAAACAGTATCTCTCCCACACTCAGCCCCACTGCTTCAACTAAAAGTCCACTGATATGACATATATGGACACAAGTGGCTAGAATTCGGTACCTTTCTCTAAGGAACCATTTTCTCATCAAAGTTTGGGTTTACAAATGAAAGTGACATGCAAAAGACAAGAAATCTGGTTTCCATACCCAGCTCAATTATATTTATTGACTTAGTATCACATTAAAAAAATAAAATATCGTCCTAAATATCCAAGAGTAAAGGCAGAAGAATGGTTTGGTAAGTTCTATCTACTTTATCAATGATTCCCTGTTTCACAACTTCTTTATGAAGAGATGGTAAAGGAAGGGAGAAAAATCCAAGCCATATGTGTGTGCGTGTTTCTGTGTGCATAGAAACACAAATAATTTCTCATAATGTTTTGGATTTTCTTGTGTATTCTGACATTTCAATAACAAACAAGTACAATTTCTAATAAGAAAGACGTTCTTTTAAAATGAAGCACTGTAAGCCTTATTCAAAAAATATTGCTTTTCTCAGAAATTATAACCATCAGTAATACAACAAAATTTGAAAGTATATGAAAAACACATTACCATATACATCTGCACCGTGATCATATACAGTATCCAAACAAGTTCCTTCTCGAGTGTCCCATACTTTTATAGTGTAGTCCCAGCTGCCAGACAGGAGAAGGTAAGGGATCTCAGTATTCCACATTAATCCCCTCACAGGTGCAGTGTGGCCACTAAGAATGTTTATGCAAGCATCCTGAGTATAATCCCAGATTCGAACAGAACTGAAAACAGAATATTATGTATATGATACCATTCAAGTTATAACTTATCTAAAGTACTGACACACTCTTAGTGGAGTACAATTATTTCTCCGTAAACTGGAAAAGCTTTTTAGTTTCAAGTTCTACTACAATTCTTTTCATCATGGAAATGAACAAATAATTAGGCTAGAGCTAGCCTACTTCAACATATTTTGCCTTACTTTAACTGTTCCTTTACTGCTGATACTAAATATACTACTCCAGTTTATATACTTAAAACATTTCTTTCTTCAAGAGAAATATCCAGAACAGATAAAGCCAAAAGAAAAATATGACTAATAATACATATAAAATAACCTAAGAACCCTCACATTATTTGTACATCATGAAAATATAGCATGTTTGATGATGGGTATTATTTGAACAATCAATTCATCTTTATGCTCTTATCAAAGAGTAAATCATTCCTTCATGTTTTGGTCAATAAAATAAGTGGCTTAGTCAGTGTGCAATCAGTCTAAAATCAAGTACAAAATTCAAATATAACTGAATTCATGACATTACTTGAATCTACCCATTGTACAAAGTAAAGAAGACACATTATATAATTTTATTTAAGGCATATTTATTTTTGCTTTCTATAAAGACTTCCTTTTTCTTCCCCTTACCCTAGTACAGGACAATATGTCCAGGCATATCATAACCTAACTTTGTGCTAATCTCTTATGCTACCATTTAAGTTATTTTTGGTTGATATCACTCTTTCATAAATAAGATTATGCTAAAGTGAGTTGTATCAAAATAATTTATTCTTTTTTTTTTTAATTTTTTTTTCCAACGTTTTTATTTTATTTTTGGGACAGAGAGAAACAGAGCATGAACGGGGGAGGGGCAGAGAGAGAGGGAGACACAGAATCGGAAACAGGCTCCAGGCTCCGAGCCATCCGCCCAGAGCCTGACGCGGGGCTCGAACTCAGGGACCGCGAGATCGTGACCTGAGCTGAAGTCGGATGCTTAACCGACTGCGCCACCCAGGCGCCCCACAAAATAATTTATTCTAAGAGGCATTCCCTAGAAGGTATTGCTTTATGACATAATTTACATTAGGCAAACATTAGGCTAACATAATTATAGTTGGTAGCCAAACACAAAAAGAGTTTGATATATCCCACTGCACATAAGCATTATTTACAGGTGCCAACAGCATGCTATCACCTATATGACTACTAATGGGATCAATAACCTGAATTTACAAGACTTTCAAGTTTCATTATCATAAATAAGTAAAAGGCTTACTACTACCTTTCTGACGAATATTTCTTAGACAATGGTTGAAGATTATACTTTTTTCCATGTACCCATAGAATTTAGACACTGAAGTCTATGTTAACAGACTTACCATAAAGTCAACTCCTTCACTTTGACATTATAACCTTACTTTAAGTAACATTTCCAGTGAAAACCCACAGAAACTTCACATTGTTTTTCTTATGAAATTTGGATGGATGCCAAAATTTCAAGATGAAAACAGTTAATTATTCAATATTAAACCTGTGGTGACTGTATACAGATTTCTATCTGCCTAAAGTAAGATTTTTTTTTACCCTAATTTATCTCGTATTAAAATAGGGACCAAGCTGTACTATGCAAATCTATCCCGTTTGAATATAAAACATAGAAAAGATTTCAGGAACTTTTTCACAAACCCCGAAAAAAAAATGTTAAATCACTCTCATTTCTAAACACATTCTGTTCACGCTAAAATACAAGATCATCTTCTTTTTTCTTTTCCTAATGAAAACAGAGTACAGCTGTTTTCCATATTAAATATTGGGTCATTATTTTAAAAAATTCTTGTGTTTTACAGAGATTTATTTGTTTTGGATCTTTTTTCTCTTTCCGAACTGATCCTTTAAAAATTTTGTTTCTGTTAACTTTGTCTCTAGTAAGATAGAAATAAGCATCCATAGTAAACAAAACAAGTTAAAGAAATAGAAATCATGAATATGATGACAACTTAAGTGTGGCAAAATTTAATTTACTTTTGGCTAAATGCAATTAGGTAAGTGTTAACTGCCTGTGTGTACTTGTTACATATTTTCACCCAAAAGTTGGATCACATGAATGTGTACATTTCTAGAAAATTATAAGCTTATGATTTTAAGGACTAAAAAATTAAAATCCAAAACTACATACCCATCATCAGAGCCACTGCAAAGAATTCCCTCCCGCAGAGGAGACCATCTAACATGGAACACTTTGGCAGTGTGCCCACTGAAGACTTTCAGCGGTTGATCAGAGCTGGTGGCTACGTAATAGACACGAACATTTTTATCTTCACAGCCAGTGGCTATCATGTCTCTGGAATATCATCAGTGGCACATTAAAATATGAAAAAAGTTGATATTATTTGTTACTGATAATTTTAAAATGTATTACAGTTCTAATTTCTGAAACTAGAATTTTTTGCTTCCTTAACGTAGTTAGAAAACTCACAGAAGTAAAACCATGATTTCCAGAAACTGCCAGAGTGTGAAGGGTTTCCTTATATTCCCTTTTAATTGGTTGAATTGCTATTTTTAATCTTAGATCAGAGACCATGGAATCTGTATTTCTATAAGGTCTTTTTTTAAATGTCCAGGTTCATAACTTGGTGAATATTTCTCATACCTTTATATTTCATAGCTATTGGGTCTTAACGAGGGTCCGCAATGGTGAGTAACAGATGTGCCTCCTTGCTGGTAAGCAAATTATTAATCATAGAAATTTTTCTGTGGCATGAGTACAAATAGCAATGCTTCCCCTGAAGGATGCTGGGAAAGCTCCCTGCAGACAAGGCTGTCCCAGCTGACGGAAGTTACAGTCCTGGGTTCCCAATTCTCTTTGGTGGCTACTCCAGTAGGAGATGCTTTAACTGTTCCCACTAAGGATCCTCTGGAAACATAATATGTGGATCTGATCTTTTCATGATATTCGTTTGTTATTCTCAAGAGACTGAGAGTAAACTAAGAAACCATTTATACCCTTGTGTCATACTTGGAATACTGTTCCAAATGGAGTTAGGGCACTAACTCCAGCACTAACAGGGTGGAACTGTGGAAATCACTAATGATCACTAACGATCATTAATGATCATACAAACAGCCCCCACACTCTAAACGTAAAGAGAGGAAGTTACACATTTGGACCCAACTGTCATCACAACCTTCCTTCAAATTGTTGATTTTTGTCATACGGGTCATAATACTTACATTTACTTAAGCCCACATGCAGAAATACACCACTTTGCAACTGGCATGCCCATCTCTAAATGTGCATTATCACATCTGCCTAAGTCCCACTGATAAATGGGCCAGGTTCTACACATGGGGAAATACACTTTGCGTAATACAAATATTTACATGTATACGTGAGTACGTCTTCGTGGCTATATGTATGTGGATACATAAATATAAAATCTTAACAATTAAATAATAAACATTCAAGGAATGTACAGACATCCAAATTGTAAATTCAGAGATATCTTATGAATAAACTTTGTAAGTTCAAGGTATTTTTCACTTATCTCCTAAGGTGCTACCTAAAATATGGATACTCTATTAGAACATTTTTTAAAAAGTTTTTAAAAATAAAAATGAAATTTATTAGGTACACTTGGTAGTAAGCATGCAAGTTAAGTATAAAGGACTTTTTTTTTTTAACCAAGAAAACATATTGCGTTAATATCTAATTTTTATTTCAACTACTCAAACGCTTACCAACCATATAAAGCAGAGAAATACGAATGTAGAACTAGTCTATCGGTCGGATACAAGGTAATCCTATCCATTTGTATACTGAAGAAACACTTTTTAAATAGTCACTTTGTTCAAGGCACAGTGAGGGTCAGCAACACAGTGTTTTGCTGAGAATACGCTCCTAAAAATAGAGAACAGTTGCTGATCTCATGGAGCTTACATTTTAGAGGGTGAGACAGCCAATTTCCAACTAAAATTTAATTTTATTATGTTTTTAAAAATTATATATGTATATATTTATTACTCACATGGCTAATAAGTGTGTGTCAGCCAATTTCCAACTAAAATTTAATTTTATTATGTTTTTTAAAAATTATATATGTATATATTTATTACTCACATGGCTAATATTTGTGTGTCAAGTATTCCTGGTTGATTTTTTTTCATCACGAGTGTACTCTTTAAAAATTTTTTTTCAACGTTTTTATTTATTTTTGGGACAGAGAGAGACAGAGCATGAACGGGGGAGGGGCAGAGAGAGAGGGAGACACAGAATCGGAAACAGGCTCCAGGCTCTGAGCCATCAGCCCAGAGCCTGACACGGGGCTCGAACTCACGGACGGCGAGATCGTGACCTGGCTGAAGTCGGACGCTTAACCGACTGCGCCACCCAGGCGCCCCACGAGTGTACTCTTTAACCTCCATCTCCTATTTCCCCCATCCCTTCATCCACCTTCCCTCTGATAACCATCAGTTTGTTTTCCATAGTTAAGAGTCTGTTTCTTGGTTTGCCTCTTTTCTTTCCCTTTGCTCCTTTGTTTTCTTAGATTCCACATGAGTGAGATCCTATGGTATTTGTCTTTCCCTGACTGACTTCACTTAGCATAATACCCTGTAGATCCATCCGTGTCATTGCAAATGGCAAGATTTAATTCTTTTTTATGGCTGAACAATATTCCATTGTGTACATGCCACATCTTCTTTATCGTTCATTTTAACAGGACTTGTTCTTACAACCCATGAGCACAGAATGTCCTTCCATTTCTCTGTGTCACCTTCAATTTCTGTTAAAGTGTTTTACAGTTTTCAGAGTAGAGGTCTTTCCCCTTTGGTTAAATTTATTCCTAGAAATTTTTTTGGTTTTGGTGCAGTTATAAGTTGGATTGTTTTCTTAATGTCACTTTTTTTTTTCATTAGAGGGAGAGAGAGAGAGAGAGAGAGAATGAGCACGGGAGAGTGGCAGAGGGAGAGAATCCCAAGCAGTTTCCACACTAAGCATGGAGCCCAACATGGGGCTCAATCCCATGAACTGTGAGATCATGACCTGAGCCAAAATCAAGAGTCGGATGCTCAACTGACTGAGCCACCCAGGCGGCCCCTTAAGTTCACTTTCTGCTGCTTCATTATTAGTGTATAGGAATGCAACAGATTTCGGTGTATTGTATCCTGCAATTTTACTGAATTCTTTTTTCAGTTCTAATAGTTTTTTGGTGGAGCCTTAAGTGTTTTCTTTATACAGTATCATGTCATATGGAACTAGAGTTTTACTTCTTCCTTACCAATTAGGATGCCTTTTATTTCTTCATGTTGTCTAACTGCTGTGGCTAGGACTTCCAGTACTATGTTGAATGACAGTTGTGAGAGTGGACATTCCTGTCTTCTTCTTGACCTTAGGAGAGAAGCTCTCAGTTTTGACCACTGAGTATGATGTTAGCTGAGGGTTTTTCATATATGGCCTTTATTATTTGGAGATATGTTCCCTCTAGGCCTACTTTGCACAGGGTTATCACGAATGGAAGTTGTACTTTGTCAAATGGTTTTTCTGCATCTATTGAAATGATCATATGGTTTTTATCCTTTCTCTTATTGATATGACATATCGATAAATTTGCAAACACTGAACCACCCTTGCATTCCAGGAATAAATCCCACCTGATCTTGGTGTATGATTTTTCTTTTTTCTTTTTTTAGAGAGAGTGAGTACATGAGTGGGGGTGAGGGGTAGGGAGAGAGAGAGAAACTTAAGCAGGCTCCATGCCTAGCACAGAGCCCGACACAGGGCTCGATCATGCAACCCTGAGATCATGACCTAAGCCAAAATCAAGAGTTGCATGCTTAACAGACTGAGTCAGCCAGTTTCCCCTGATTTTCAAAAAATTTTTAAAAGTTTATTTATTCAGAGGGAGAAAGAGAGAGAGAGAGAGAGAGAGAGAGAGAGAGAGAGAGAGAGCAGGGGATGGACAGAGAGAGAGGTAGAATCCCAAGCAGGCTCTGCACTGACAGCATGTAGCCCGACGCAGCATTTGAACTCACAAACCGTGAGATCAAGACCTGAGCTGAGAATGAGTCAGATGCTTAACCAACTGAACCACCCAGGTGCTCCTGAATTTTTTTTCATGTTTATTTTTGAGAGATAGAGAGAGACAATATGTGAGTAGGGGAGGGGCGGGGGGGGGGGGGCAAAGGGTCCAAAGCAGGCTCTGCACTGACAGCAGAGAGCCCAACGTAGGGCTCAATTCACTAGCCGTGAGATCATGACCTGAGCACTTAACCAACTGAGCCACCCATGTGCTCCCAATTTTTAAAAAAATATTGTTGGATTTGGTTTGCTAATAATATTTTGTTAGATTTTTGCATCTATATTCATGAGAGATATTGACCTGCAGTTCTCTCTCCTGTGGTGTCTTTACCTGATTTTGGTATCAGGGTGATACTGACCTCATAGAATGGATGTGAAAGTTTTCCTTTCTCTTGTATTTTTTTTTGGAATAGTTTGAAGAAACAGGTACTAACTCTTTAAATGTTTGATAGAATTTGCCTGTGAAGCCGTCTGGTCCTGGACTTCTGTTTTGGGGTTTTTTGATTATTGATTCAACTTCATTGCTGGTAATTGGTCTGTTCAAATTTCATTTCTTCCTGCTTTAGTTTTGGTAGGTTATATGTTTCTAGGAATTTATCCATTCCTTCTAAGTTGTCCAATTTGTTGGCACATAGGTTTTCATTATATTCTGTTGTAATTGTATTTCTGCGATGTTGGGTGTTATTTCTCCTCTTTCGTTAATAATTTTATTTGGCATCTCTTTTTTCCATGAGTCTTGAATGAGGTTTACCAATTTTGTTCATCTTTTCAAAGAACCAGTTCTTGTTTTCACTGATCTGTTCTATGGGGTTTTTGTTTTTGTTTTTTTAGTTTCTATATCATTCTTTTCTTTTCTTTAAGATTTTATTTTTAAGTAATCCCTACACCCAGTGTGGGATTCGAACTCACAACCCCGAGATCAAGAGTCACATGCTCCACTGACTCAACCAGCTAGGCAACCCTGTATCACTGATTTCTGCTCTAATATTTACTTAACTTTATTTGTTATAATTAATTTCATTACGTTAAGTGTTCCCAGGATATCACAGGAGAAATTTACCTAATACGGGGTCAAAGAACACTTTTCTGTAGAAGTGGTTTGGACCTGAGAGCCAGAGCAGGGGTGGACATCACCTACATACAGTACAGATGAGCTGTATCGTATGGGTGTGGGGCTGGAAGCAAATCCTAGATAAAGGGAGACAGCATGAGGGAAAGCTGTGGTATGAAAATGAGCTGACTCATTTCTACATTATTTCACAATATCTAAAGAAAGTCTGAGTTTCTATGTATAATTTATATAGCCTAAGGAGAGGTTTGAAACGCAACAAGATTCTTGGAAGTGCGGTGACTTGAAGGATCAGTTTTACTAGGGGTTTGAGCCGACGTTCATATGGTGAATACACTAGGGTCTTAAGCAAGGATGACCATTCAGAACTCTGCATGCGGGTTCTACGTTTGAGGAAGTCCTCCAATGCCACAGCATAGGCATGAGGTGGGCAGCGATGGAAAGTCCTGGTGGGAGAAAACCACTGGAGAGATCGCTAAGTGGGTTTAGGGAAAGGGCTACCTACACCTCTGTGGAGAAGCTACGTGCAGGTTAGACTTGCTCTGCACTTCTTGTTAGCCCTCTGCTTCTTCCTAGAGCATCAGCTAGAACAATCACAAGACCAGGCAAAACGACCATTACCTAAAAAGAGTGAGGACTACCACCTATGGGCGTAACATTAAATTTCATGGTTATTCAAAAGCTACGAGGCTTTTACTTATCTCGAGAGCAGAATTCTTACTTGTTGTTCTGGCTCCAGTCACAACCGAACACCGCAGCGGGGTGCTTGTATCTGTGCAACACTTTACCGTCAACCGTTCGGATAATACTGAAAGCAAGTGTGACATATTAATAGAAGAAAAAACACCCTAAATACGTTATTCACAAAAACAAAGCCAGAATCGTTTAATTCAAAAGGATAGAGACGGAGACCTTGTCTGCAAAGCACAGGGAACATTTAAAAGCACGGTGTAATTACCAATTATAAGTATGTTTATATCGGACATTATTAATTATGGCGATCCACTTAATTTGGAGGTGATAAATTTTGATTTAAAAACTATTAGTTGAGGAAACACCTAGTTTAATGCATGTATTTGAAAACAAGGATCTAACTGACATAAGCATTTGACTTTTAGCTTCAAAATTCAGCAGTTCAAAATCTGTATTTACGGCAACCCATTTATAATGCTGGATGCATGTACTATTGCACCAAGCCCGAGACTCAGAACTTACAACATTTTTCTGGCAAATTCTAATGCCAGAAAGAAGTTCTAACACCCGACGGTATCATTGCCAAAATACAATGGCTATTGATTCCATTAAAAAAAAAAAAAAAAAAGCTGTGTATAAATTAACGTATTACAGGTTTTTCTAAGTCTCTAGAAAAAACCGTCTCAAACATCATTAGGCCAATGAAAACTTCTGGAACTACCTGGGAGTGGTGGTGACCTATGCTTACAAACGTTTGGTCACTGCCTGTGGTATTGATCGAATAAGCGGGGTCCTGACAGTGCATGGGAAAGCTAAATGTGTATCACCTAACCAAAAACCTCAGAGGCACATCTCTTGTATTTGGCTATTTATCGATTAGCAAATAGTTCTTTTCAGGGGGAAAAAGTCACTAATATTGTTATTTCTGAAAATTTTAACTTCCTGGTGAAAAGATCTTCGGTTTCCATAACAACTATCTTTTTCACTGAAATTTAAAAATGAGGAAGAGAAAATTGGGCTTGGGATTGCAAAACCTAACAGGAGGCAATGCTCACTATATTCTCAACAGCCAGGTGTGTCTACACCACCTGTCAAAGATGACAATGCTTAGAGCTCCACAGTAGCATCATTTGCTAACAGACATTTGTTTAACTCAAAGGCAATTCTTCCCTTCCATACATTTCTTGGAAACCTACTTTTTCCTGGGACTTAACAGAATGAAGAAAGCACATACTTCTGAAACACAGGGTCAAAGATATTAGTCACCTAAAAAAACGCATCTCCCACATGTATTACTTTATTCCTCCTTGCAAAGGCTTTTCATCCTTTTATAAATAACAGCAGCTACAAAAGGTGAACAAGTTTCTAGAGCACTTGTTATCTCTTGAACCACTTGTAAAACTAGAATACCACTCCCTTAAAAATGTGGTGAGGATTATTTAGGCTCTTAGTGAGAAGTCCTTAAAGTTTCTTTGAGGCAATTCACAGTATTTTAGTTATATCTCAGGTGGGAGTTCCATTTAGAAAGGAATTATTGGTTTATGTGCTTTAAACATCACCACACTCCTATTACTAATACAGTAAAGCAACACAGCATGTGCCTAGATGGGTTTATATATACTTAGGATAGTTGCTAGCGCTGTACAAATGGGATCTCACGGACTGTTTTAATGTATGCGCTAACACGATACAATCGGTATTATCAAATGTATCTTTTATAAACAGGATAACTTCATACACAGTACTTACCAGAAACCGTCACCACTGCAGGTGGCTATTCTTTTGGAATCTTTATGACTCCAGGCAACGCAGAATATTCCGTTTTTTCCATGCTTCAAAAAATGCAAAATACCTATCAATAAAAAATAATTCACCCCTTTTTTCTCATATTTATTTACTTCTTGTATTGCTTTTCTATTAGGAAGTTACTCTAGATGACGCTAACAGAGGCATTATGGTCAACAGCAGAAAGCTGGGTATATGCTTTTAAAATGAATGAAGCTATCACACTTAAGAAACAAAACCTCTGTCTTGATGTATAAATTGAGTGGCTCTACTCATGTTTTGCAGACACTGGCATAGAGCCAGAATCTGCTTCCTCGGCCATCTGTAGAAGAAAGCTCTGCTTAATGCCTTTCCCCGAAGTGCCACTCGAGACGAAGATGGTTATCTATCTACTTCCTAACCCAGGGCTACAACTACAGTGTACGACATACTCCAAGAAATTGTTATTAGTGACTGTTCTTCTAAATTTCGAAGTTTTATTTTTATAGAAACAGAGGAGAATGGACTTAAGGTTATTCCTATAACAAATCACTCAATGTTGACCTGTTCCTCTACATTCTTGGACTGGGGAAGGGGAAGGGACAGAGTCACAGGTAGTATGATAAAGATTTTTAAAACCACAAGGAATATATTATTCATGGGAACGTCATTCATCAACAGGGATATGGGTGAATAAACGTTGCAATCAATCCATTTCCAACTTTTATTTAACTTTAAGTTCAATTGTGGCTGCTGCTAGGGAGAGACTAAAGTAACTTCTTACCCTGAGTTTTAAGACTCCTTTACTAAAATGGTCTCTAGTTGGCTCTTTTTTCCTCTTTGGGGGTTGAGGTAGGCAGCTGTGTAACGACGGGTACAAAAATGGAGGTGGTCTCTATACTCATGTAGTTGAAGGAGTGGAGGCCTTCCGTCAGCCTTGTTTGTCCCAAGGAAAGTGCACTTACGGCTTGAAGACCGTACCTAACTCGGTTAATTAAAGCTGGCATTGTCCCATATTTATCATCCTAAAGGCAAGCACTTTTTAGATCAGTCTCGACTATGTTACTGAATGCCGGGAGTCTTCCCGTATGGACATGAGAGACGGCCCCGATGCCAGGATGCAGGGCTGCTGGAGGCCGGACGGGCCGCGGCGGCACTGATGGACACATATTTGAGGTCACAGATGCCAAGATGCTCTTAGAAGAGATCAACAGGACTGACACCTAAGGATAACATTTTTCAATTAAGGCCAAAAGTTTCTTTCTCAAGTTCTTCTTTTCTTTTTACATGACCACTATGGGATAGGTAGTGTTCTTGGTGGGAGGGAAGAGGGCAGGTTGGGGGCACAGCTGAAAGGGAAGTATTGTTATGCAGAGAAAGGGAGGGATGTAACTACATGGTCCTTCATCAAGGCTTCGTCTTTGCTTACAGGTGGTGGGTAACCTTTCCCTAATATGCCGCATTTGCCGCATTACTTTAGTGTCCCCTAGAACATCAAAGCTGCTTAACCCTTGTGGGAATATCAGATTTTGTATAAGTGGTTTGAAAGCCTGAAATATAAACCATTTTCAAATAAATTATATATTCAATAAACTTCACTTTTTTTTTTTAATTTTTTTTTTTTTTTAACGTTTATTTATTTTTGAGACAGAGAGAGACAGAGCATGAACGGGGGAGGGCCAGAGAGAGGGAGACACAGAATCTGAAACAGGCTCCAGGCTCTGAGCAGTCAGCACAGAGCCCGACGCGGGGCTCGAACTCACGGACCGCGAGATCTTGACCTGAGCCGAAGTCGGCCGCCCAACCGACTGAGCCACCCAGGCGCCCCATATTCAATAAACTTCAATAGCAATCATTTGAAATGACTGAAATTTTGAAATGGTGAGAGATGCTGTTCCTATTTCCCTTGATTCATACCTAACACATTCTAACAAGATCATGTGGTTTCCAAATATCAGCGGTACTCTGTAGAATACGGGCTGGCAATTTAACTCCAGGCAGAAGTCAAGTACGATCTGAGACACTGCAGGCAGGAAGAGGGGAGGTTTTCGTGCTTGCCGTGGAACAACAGAATTTGAGAAGTGGAAGGAAATCCAAGAAACCGTATAATCCAACTTCACCATCACACAGGCGAAGAACCCGGTTCAAGACATTAAATGACTCTGCCGGTGTCAGAAGCTGGTTAGTAACAGAATTCAGGCCGTAATTTCGAACTTGTTCTGAGTTCGGTCTTTTGACAACCAATTGAGTATCTGCCTAGACAATTCTGTGGAGGAGGATTCAGAATTCCTTTGAATCTCTAGGGGCGCCTGGTGGCTCAGTCAGTTGAGCGACCGACTTTGGCTCGGGTCATGATCTCACAGTTTTTGAGTTCGAGCCCCGCGTCAGGCTCTGTGCCGACAGCTCAGAGGATGGGGCCTGCTTCTGACTCTGTGCCTCCCTGTCTCTCTGCCCCTCCCCCACTCATGCTCTGTCCCTCTCTCAGAAATAAACATAAAAAAAAAAAAGAATTCCTTTGAATCTCTAATGCAATTTTAGGAGAATTTTTATATCTTAGACCCATCTACATTTTTCAGAGTTCATTTCAACATGTGTATGTTCTCTTGGATTTTTTTCTAAGGGACAGAACATAATGTCACCTGGTGATTATTAAATTAAGAGAGAAAGGCATTTACAAAACATGAGGCAGTATAAGCCATCATACTACTCAGCTAGCAAAAAATAAACCTTACCTCATTAAATCGCTGTACCATTTTGCCCCTTTTCACATCCCAAATAAAAGCACCATTTCGGGACGTTGCACCAGCAATGCAGTTTAAGTCACCTTAGGAAACAATTGGTTAGACATGATAGGAAATGTTTGACACATACGTAATTCTTTTCAAAATGTAATTTTTGAAAACGTAAGACTTGTACTCTGTGTTAACAGTTCTTTTTAAATGTTTTATAATGGAAATTATGAAGTATATGCCAACAGAGAAGAGTATAATGAATGTAACCATCCCAGAGTTTCAACAATTACCAAACCACAGTCAATCTTGTTTTGTCCATAGTCCCTCCTGGGTTGCATGGGAACAAATCTCTGACATTGTATCATTTCATCAGTAAATACCTCAGTGTGGATGTCTAAGAGACTCTTTCGTTGACATGAACAAACTATCACAATCACAAATACAAAAACTATCAGCAATTGCTGAATATTATCAGATTTCCCATCAGTGCTTACAATTTTCTTTATCTTACACCTAGTTAATTTTGGGGGAGGGGTTAGGAAAGCACTTCTGTAGGCAGAATCATAGAAACAATAAAAAAACATAAACTATGTTTTTAAGAAATAAAAAATCTGTGAAAATCAAACTGCTGCTAAGTTAGTAAATGGTCTAGGACTTAAGTATTTTTTGCAAGGCAGACAAAGAGAGACTTTATCCATTAAAAGAAAGGAAGAGTTGCCATGTGCTACCTAGGAGTAAAACATGGAGTGAAAACATGGAGGAAATGATAAATTATTAGAAACCTAAAAAAATATATAAGTCCTTACCATGTTTCTAGTATTTTCATTCTGCTCCCCCTTTGGGTTCTCAAATTACTGGGGAGAAGTTTCCACATAAATCTGCACTTTTTTTTCTTTTCCTGCGGTAGCTACTCTAAAATTATGGCAAGTTACACAATCCTCTCTACTCTACTTCCTATCGACCTGCATTAGCCTTTTAAATTTTCTCCATACTTAACTAAAGTAGCGATTCTTCAGTAATCACATTTCATAATATCAAAGAAAAAAAACTCAAGAATTTCCATTTTCCAACATGTTTACTTTCTTGAGGCAAATTCTCAAGGTAGAGTGAAATAATGCTTTTCAGTAAGATTAGGTTCTGGGTTACGATTTCAAACAATGGTTTTTACACTTAGAATTTCTATTTAAGTTTTAGGGTTGAGACTTCTGTAACATTCTGTAGGAGGAAGACCATCCAGCTACTAGCTGCCACAGTGCTGTGTCACGGCATCGGCTGGCCCAGTTCCCGCCTCCCGAGCCAGGGGCCCTGCTAAGCAGAAGCATATGGCACTGACCGAGAACACAGGCTTCAAAGTCAAACTGACAGCTGTTCACACCTTGATTCCACCACCACCCACTACGCACATAACCTTGGGTAAGTTACTCAACCTCGCTGACCTCAGGCCCTCTTTAATAAATGTTGGTCATGGGGCGCCTGGGTGGCGCAGTCGGTTAAGCGTCCGACTTCAGCCGGGTCACGATCTCGCGGTCCGTGAGTTCGAGCCCCGCGTCAGGCTCTGGGCTGATGGCTCAGAGCCTGGAGCCTGTTTCCGATTCTGTGTCTCCCTCTGTCTCTGCCCCTCCCCCGTTCATGCTCTGTCTCTCTCTGTCCCAAAAATAAATAAAACGTTGAAAAAAAAAAAAAAGAAATCCCTTTAAATAAATGTTGGTCATCACAAAAGATAAAATTGAAATGAATGTGAATGAGGCAGCGGGTAAGAGATCTAGTTAGCTCTTGTAATCAGTGAAGTAACTTTTTGTTTTCGATTAGCCTTGTATGCATAATGGCACTAAGTATGTTCTTAAAAGAACAACTACTGTCATTAAGAGTTTGAAGTAAAACCGGCTTCTGGATCTTCTCCCGATTGTGAGAGATAAGGGCTGAATAAAACAGCAGTAGGTTCCTAGCGTTTTTTGTATCACAGACCTCTGTGAAAAATCTGATTCCTAAGATAATCTTTGACAGACATTGGCACATACACACACATGCTAAAACTTTTATGCATGAAATCCAAGAGACTCCCAGAATCTCTGCAGACGTCTAAAACCCTCGATAGCCCATAAATTCAAGGCTGAAAAGATAATCTCAAAAAAAGCTATATCCTGGTTATATGTGGATTTTAAATTAATACGTCACCGTTAGCACAAGTAAGGAAAACATCCTATATACTTTATAAAGTGAAAAATTCATTTAGGTGTGTAAAGTGATTTATTATAGGGCAATAATGTTTTGAAAAAAAATGTCAGAAGTTTCAAGGACATCTCTTCGCTCCTTTATGTACGGGAAGGTATAAAAATAGCATCTTTCTGAGATCAAAACAAAAGACCCTATTCTGGCAATAACGGTTCTTCAATATTACAAAGGTGAACTTTATATAGAATTACATAGTCACAATGGAACTGTGATGATTATATAATGATTCATATTTGCAAATAGCCGTATCAGGGAAAGATATGGATTATAATTTATTATTATTATTATTATTTTTACTTTCATGTGTTTGGCTCATATGAAAATTTTAAGGAAAACTTTTATCATATAAAATGTGTTGTACCTTTCAAGGCACAGCTATACAAATGCAACTAAAACCAGAAAGGTCAAGATGACCCTTACTGACTGTGGTTTTCGTAAATGATTATGTCACATAAAAGGGCTCCGAAATCAACGGACCTGCAGGGGAAGTCTATTCCTAAAACCCACAAAAACAGAACCAACATACATACTAGAAGTAATTTGCCTCTACAATCATCTGGAGCAAGATGGCATTGAGAGAAGAATATAACCCAAATGAAAACAGAAGTTAAGAAAGTCATTTAGCTGTATTTTTTTTTTTCATTTAATTGTATTCTCTATTTTAATGAGCTGAGGCTTACCTGGAGCCCACGAGAGGGAGTAAACAACGCCTTCGTTCCCCGGGGACGTGTGCACGGCTGTCAACGTGTTTATATCCCAGACTTTTATGGTGCCATCAAATGAAGCTGTCGCCAAAAGATTGGGGTCGTCGGGTTTGAATTTGCAGTCAAAGATTGTTTCCACATGCCCCTGAGAATGCAGCACAAAGAAGTCAGAACTACTGGGGACAATTCACGTGATTCATGAACAAATGACAATGTCTAATCAGGTGACACATGGACCACGGTTTCAAACATTCATGTTAAAATAGATAATATATACTAACATAGTAATACAAAATGAGAATCGCTGCTGTGGTTGAATGTTCTCTGTGCTGTTATTACTATACTCTTTTATACAGATCTAGATTTTACTCAACCACAATACCTCAAATCAGCAACAAAATACAAAAAAATTCCCAAGTGTCATTTGTCAACTTCAATTCAAAAACACAAAACATGTCTTTTCTGATTATTATATTCCAGAAATTTATAAAGTGGGCGCCTGGGTGGCTCAGTCAGTTAAGTGTCCGACTTTAGCTCAGGTCATGAGCTCACAGTCATGAGTTCAAGTCCTGTATCGGGCTCTCTGCTGTCAGCACAGAGACTGGAGACTGCTTCAGATCCTCTGTACCCCCTTTCTCTGTCCCTCCCCAGCTTGTGCGCTCTCTCTGTGTCTCAAAAAATAAATAAAAATACTAAAAGAAAAGAAATGTATAAAGTAATTAACTATTAACAGTTACTGTGTCTTTCCGGTAGCATAATAAAAGACGAAGATAAAACTGAAACTATAGGTCTGTAAATGCAACTATTCTCTTTTATACCATGACGTACGCCAAAAGAACATCATGATTTGGGGAGAATTGAAAAGTATCCAGCATAGCTTTCGTTTTTAATTAGTCTTGTTCCAAATTTTCTAACAACTTTATTCTTTAAAAATTGTAAGGAAAAAAAAAAATCCCTGTCTCTTCAGACTGGCAGGCATTATCAAAATGAAAGGAGCCACTGCAATAATTTATAATCAAGGACTGTTTTTCTTAGAACTATAAAACGTTTTCTAAATAAAACATTTCGAAATGAAGACATATACTCAATAGAAACTCTACTGAACTTCGATTGCATGACTACTCCTTTGCTAATAGAAGTTGTTACAAATTTAAATGTAGTTTTGTATTTTTCTCTCTTCCCTTTCATAAATTATTTTGTAAGCAAATGGTAATCTGAAGTGTAAGAAGAGTTCACCACACTGGGAAATAATTTACATGGAAAGAAAATTAAATAGTCTGGAAAAAATCTACAAATGGAATATTTAAAAATAACTAAGCTACACATTGTTACAACATTTTTTTTGGTTACCTTTCCATTTTTTTGGAAGATGAAATTAAACATGTCTTAAAATGATACAGGATTAGCGATTGTTTCCCTCAATTTTTTTTTTTTAACCAGGGCAATTATAGCTCTAGATCCCTTTTCTAAGTTTTTCTACAGAAAAACAACCAACACTTCAAGGTTTCTTAAGTATCTGGGTCAGTCTAATGCAACACGATATACATTATTATATGCCTTCATTCAACTAAACTTAATAAAGTCTGGCTGTGTGGCAGGCACGATTTCATGTCATGGGGATAAAAAATCAGACAAAAACACGAGTCCACAGCGAGTTTGTATTCTATTTTACACGGGGGTTTAATGATCACAAGAACAGAAGTTCACAGAATCAACGGATTTATTGTACTGATTCGATAACAACAATAAATCTTAGGAGAACACTGAACTCAACCTTATTCATTTCACAGATATGAACAATAAAGCTTGGACTTGTCCTTCCTTCTGAAAGAATACTGGTTTCTTATTTTGCTTCCAACATACAGTACAGAAATGTAATTTCCCAATACTACATGAAGGATCCACAGGGTGTACACAAAAATGGGAACACTACCAACCATGTGCAGTAATCATGATAAAACTAAATATTAACGAAGTTTAATGTTTAGAATTTTAAGAAACATAATAGTTTTCTTATCATCCTATATAAAATTCTAAAATGTTGCAGCCAACCAAGATAAGGTCCTAACATATGATTCTTTGCAAAAATAATTTTAACAATATTAATATGCAAGTAAAAGTAATTATCATATGCTACCACAAAATAAGTGTTGTGTATAAAGGAAGGAATGACTTACCAAGTCCCTAAGAAAATCCCACTTCTTGGCTCCTAGGTCATAAAGCCCAACCCCACCATCCAAGAAACTGCACACGACATGACCGGGAGGAAGAGAAAATGCTTGATTCTGTGTCAAAGTTGGGGGAGGAACTGCTTCACTCGTTGAGGACGTATAATGATTTTTAGTTGGAGACTGGGTTGAAACTAAAACAGAAAAGAATAAATAAACAAGTAAGTATTTATACCAACAGCTTCCCATAGTTTATAAAGATGTCCCTTTGTTTCCTTTTATCCAGAATTTATATCAATAAACCGTTAGACGATAACCATATTTTCTGCCACAGGAGTAATTCAGCAGCACTGTCAAAAACCATACATACATCTATGTAGAGGTGGAGATGATTTTGCAAGGATGTGTATAAACGTGAAGGTGGAGAAAAACAGATGAAAATTAGTTGAGTGAGGAACCACAATATGTGGTGAATACTTGGTTTCTTATCTCCCCATAAATTAAAGTACAGCATGATTATTTTTTAATTAGAATCTTCTCTCAAAATGCTAACGGCTTACTTCCCCTCTACAGACACAAACATGCATGAATGTTTTTATTTTAAGGCTAATAACGCTCTTCCACTAATTTCCAATCCAATGAAAATATTTTTGACATTATTTATAATTCAAATTTAGCACCCAAATTAAGAATCACAACTGTCTGACGTACATTTACATCGCAATTTTTCTTTCTTCTTCCTTAGGTTTATTTTTACTGTTCATATATTTCCATTTCTCAACTTTCGATTATATTCTTTGTCTCATATTTTGTCTTCTTTCAAGAAGTTTTGCCTTAGAATGTGAATTTTTTCTTGCAAACACAAATCAAAGTAATGACACTGCTGTAAATGATCAGACCAATCTATATTAGTTAAATAGTGGAATATAAATAAATATTTTCCAGTAAGTTCTTTTTGATCCAAATAAAGCCTTCCTTACTACATTCAATTTGATAATATTCATTTCTCAGAATCTGAGAATTACAGGAAGACCAAACTAGCATAAATCATGAATAACAAAAAAAGCATTTGGTTCAACAAAATTCTGCTGACAGTTTGGTTAAAATTAGTATGTTCCATGGCTGGTTATTCTAATATTTTAATTTGTTGACATTATGGGTGATTGTGACATTTAAAAAAAATTGTTTTTAATGTTTATTTTTGAAGGAGAGAGAGACAGAGTGTGAGGGGGTGGGCAGAGAGACAGGGAGACGCAGAATCTGAAGCAGACTCCAGGCTCTGAGCAGTCAGCACAGAGCCGGATGCGGGGCTCGAACCCACAAAGCGCGAGATCATGGCCTGAGCCGAAGTCGGATGCTCAAACGACTGAGCCACCCAGGTGCCCATTGTGACATCTTTTATGTACCTATGTATCTATAACTTATCTTTTTGAAGAATTTGGTGACTATGTCTATATTTGAAAGTTTTCATTTTCACATATTTTTTTTTATTCCACATTTTGTTACATTAAAAAATTGAGGAGGGGAGAGGAATGAGATAGATATCTAACAACAGGTAGCCTGAAGTAATCTACTAAAAAATCACAAGATGGCTATGTGCTTCTTTTTATTTTTGGTATTATCTCTAATGGGCAGGGGCAACCCTTGTAATAATAAAAAAATATGAAAGAAGAGAAACTGTAATAGTTCAGTCATCCCATGGTAGCACCTAAACACAAATAACTTCAAAAAAAATACAGGATGCATGGATATGCTGGCCTCGAGCACAGGACTTGTCTGGCCCTAATGTTTCTGTCCCCTCCAGTTTCCAGGATCCAGGAGTGTTAGGCCTGCACAGCAAAGCTTAAATGTATGGAAAGCCTGGAAATGTACGAAAGCTCTGCCAACACAGAGACCTTCCCCTACTTGCGTCACCCACTAAATTCGATACCAAATTTGCAACCAAAACCATATGGCTTTGATTAGGTCTTGCTAATATTTTACTGCATTCTAAAGAGGGACAGCAGTAAGGAGGCGTCAGGAACTCTTGAACGCTCGATCATTAAATTCCCTTCCCCATGTTTTTCTCCGATCCACACAAAAATGAAAGCACTACGAACCACATGGAGCAATCATGATGGACTTAACAGGAAGTCAATCTCTTTTCCCTCCCTTAATTTGAATTAAGAAAAATTCTAAACCTCCCCCACATGCCAGACAGTTTCCTTTAGAGCTTAAGTGTATTTTATTATTTCTCTTCATTAAAAAAGCAACAAAAGATAATCGAGAAAAAAAGTAGACAAAAATAAATAATATCCTAAATAGCAGCTGAGTCCAGTGACAACTGGTATTCACACATGTAACATATGTTCCAGAGCCTAGGTTTCAAGCATTTGGGTTCGTTCAACTTTCTTATAAACCCTACAGATTGTAAAAGAGCCACAGTTAAGACATAAAATGTCCTAGTTCAGACCAATTTTATTTGATCCCATTACTCTCGATATTTGCTATTTTCACAATGATCATTGCTTCGTTTTCCCCATGTAGATAATTTGAGATTATCTTAACATTCTCATTAGCATTTTTTCCTCTTTTTAAATTCATTAGCATTTAAAAAAAGTAACTTGGCTCTAAATATTTTCAACTTAGTAATATTAGATATTATGTGGCCTTAACGGGTCCTTTAGTACATACATTGTCAAAGGCTATTTTTAAAAATCTGCTTTTCAGGAGCATATAGTATTTGGTATGTCTATATATCATTATATCAGTCACTTCATTTGACAGCAACAAATCTGACATTTTAAAATAGTACATTTTGATGAGATTTTTACTTACATTTTTTTCTTGGAGGAGAATTAAGTACATGTAAGCAGTGAAACCCTGTTTTCTTTAGTTTAAAATTATCTATAGGTGTTGTTCGTGAAACATTCCAAATACGCAAAACACCCACTTGAGAATCTAGTCGGATGAAGAAAACAGCATTGTATTAACGAATATTATTTGAAATATAAAATGCCCAGACATAAAAGAAATAACAAAAACCTCAACTTGTAGATTCTTAGCACCACTTATCAACATTCTTCAAACAATATTGCACAATAACACAGAGAAACAGGTGAAACAGTATTCATCCTTTACATTTTTGGCTCGTTTTGCTTTCATTTTTCTGTTCCAAATCCTCTCCTAGGGTGAAAGACTGCCTACCTTGGCAGTATCCCCTGAAAAGGTTATTATCAGAGTCTGATCACAAAAAAGGCAGCCCACTGCCACAGTTGCTTCAGGAAAGCCATCTAAAGAAACTGTCCACCGCTAACACTAAGTAATATTTTGTCTTTTCAAATGCTGGTAAAATGCTCCCTCGCCCACTTGTCAGCAAACAAGGACTACCTAAGGACCAATTAGAAAGCTCCCTCCCTTCCAAAAAATCCCACCTATTATATACAAGCTACTTTGGAAAATATTCTGGCAGTGCCTCACATGATTAACGAAAGCTACCGTATGACTCGCCAGCCGCACTCCCACACATACACCCAACAGAACGATAAACACGTCCACACAAAAATCTGTACGCAAACGTTCATCACAGCATTATTTACGATAGCAAAAAAAAAAAAAGTGGAAAGAAGGTAAATGTCTGTCAACTGATACATGGCTAAACCAAGTGTGGCATGGCCACACAATGGAGTAATATCCTTGCACAAAAAGGAATGAAGTACAGACACGCACCGCAACACGGATGAACCCTGAGAACTTTACGGTTAAGTCAAAGAAGCCAGACACATGCACTGAATCATTCCAGTTCTCGGAAATGTCTGGAGTAGGTAAATCCAGAGAGAGAGAGAGAGAGCAGTTTAGCAGTTGACATGCACTCCTGTGTGCACTTGGGGCTGTGGACAGCGGCTGACGGAGAGTGACTGCTAATGGTTACAGAGTCTACCGGGGCAACGACAAAATGTTGCGGCAGGAGGTGGTGGGAACGGATGTACAACTTTGCGCCTACAGAAGTCGCTGAAGTCTACACTTCAAAATGCTGTTTTATTGTATGTGAATTTTAACTCCGTAATAATGAAAGCATACTGAAAATGTTCATGTCTATCATCAATTATATCCTAGGAAGTGAAAGGCCATTTTGATATTTAAGTAAGACTCCATGCACTTCCATGTGTGACATAAGTGCTTAGGATGTAAAGAATTTCTTTAAGACGGTGGGCAGCATGAAAACTCTCTTATCCCACATGAAGCAAATGTGGGAGGTAGTCACACAGTAGCTCAAAGTACTCAGCCTTTCAGAGACTTCTCTCTTGGACCCTAAGTAAACAACAGAAGTAGTTATTTAATCCTTAATTACCATTTTGAATGCCCTCATTTTCCATTCCCATCACTTCTTAGCTTTACTAATTCTCTCACAATTAGGCAACCACGAAGGGGCTTCTGTTCTAGCCATGGTAACAAATTCCACTTTCATTTCCAACCTACGTTGAAAATGCCTTGGTCTCTCTCGGTACCCGCGGTCCCTGACGACCAAAATCATCGGTGAGGAAACAAGCTCCCAGCCAGGTCAACCGTTTTTCTAGTCAGTACTTTTCCTGTCATCCTTCCATGCCTGAAACTGTATTGTCTGTGTCTTCTGTATGCACGTGAACACAAAAACATGAGCGCACGTGTGTGTACATGTGTGCTCATACAGACTATATTCCAGCTTATTATCAAAACCCTGGAGGTCGAGGGAAGAAGATGGCGGCGTAGGAGGACGCTGGGCTCACCGCGCGTCCTGCTGATCACTTAGATTCCACCTACACCTGCCTAAATAACCCAGAAAACCGCCAGAGGATTAGCAGAACAGAGTCACCGGACCCAAGTGCAGACGAGAGGCCCACGGAAGAGGGTAGGAAGGGCGGCGAGGCGGTGCGCGCTCCACGGACTGGCGGGAGGGAGCCGGGGCGGAGGGGCGGCTCGCCGGCCAAGCAGAGCCCCCGAGTCCGGCTTGCAAAAGCAGAGGGGCCTGACGGACTGTGTTCCCACAGCAAGCGCGACTTAGCGTCTGGGAGGTCATAAGTTAACAGCTCTGCTCGGAAAGCGGGAAGGCTGGAGGACAAAGGGAGGGTGAGCTGCGGAGCCCCCGGACGACAGAGCTCAGTTTGGCGGGGAACAAAGGCGCTCGCCAGCGCCATCTCCCCCGCCCATCCCCCAGCCAAAATCCCAAAGGGAACCGGTTCCTGCCAGGGAACTTGCTCCCTCCTCGCAAACACCCAACTCTGTGCTTCTGTGGAACCAAACCTCGGGCAGCGGATCTGACTCCCTCCCGGTGCCACAGGGCCCCTCCTGAAGTCGATCACCTAAGGAGAAGCGAGCTAAGCCTGCCCCTCCTGCCCCAGTGCACCTTGCCTACCCACCCCAGCTAATGCGCCAGATCCCCAGCACCACAAGCCTGGCAGTGTGCAAGTAGCCCAGACGGGCCACGCCACCCCACAGTGAATCCCGCCCCTAGGAGAGGGGAAGAGAAGGCACACACCAGTCTGACTGCGGCCCCAGCGGTGGGCTGGGGGCAGACATCAGGACTGACTGCGGCCCCTCCCACCAACTCCAGTTATACACCACAGCACAGGGGAAGTGCCCTGCAGGTCCTCACCACTCCAGGGACTATCCAAAATGACCAAGCGGAAGAATTCCCCTCAGAAGAATCTCCAGGAAATAACAACAGCTAATGAGCTGATCAAAAACGATTTAAATAATATAACAGAAAGTGAATTTAGAATAATAGTCATAAAATTAATCGCTGGGCTTGAAAACAGTATAGAGGACAGCAGAGAATCTCTTGCTACAGAGATCAAGGGACTAAGGAACAGTCACAAGGAGCTGAAAAGCGCTTTAAACGAAATGCAAAACAAAATGGAAACGACGACGGCTCGGATTGAAGAGGCAGAGGAGAGAATAGGTGAACTAGAAGATAAAGTTATGGAAAAAGAGGAAGCTGAGAGAGAGATAAAAAAATCCAGGAGTATGAGGGGAAAATTAGAGAACTAAGTGATACACTAAAAAGAAATAATATACGCATAATTGGTATCCCAGAGGAGGAAGAGAGAGGGAAAGGTGCTGAAGGGGTACTTGAAGAAATTATAGCTGAGAACTTCCCTGAACTGTGGAAGGAAAAAGGCACTGAAATCCAAGAGGCACAGAGAACTCCCTTCAGACGTGACTTGAATCGATCTTCTGCACGACATATCATAGTGAAACTGGCAAAATACAAGGATAAAGAGAAAATTCTAAAAGCAGCAAGGGATAAACGTGCCCTCACATATAAAGGGAGACCTATAAGACTCGTGACTGACCTCTCTTTTTTTTTTTTTTTTTTTAATTTTTTTTTTCAACGTTTATTTATTTTTGGGACAGAGAGAGACAGAGCATGAATGGGGGAGGGGCAGAGAGAGAGGGAGACACAGAATCGGAAACAGGCTCCAGGCTCTGAGCCATCAGCCCAGAGCCTGACGCGGGGCTCGAACTCCCGGACCGCGAGATCGTGACCTGGCTGAAGTCGGACGCTTAACCGACTGCGCCACCCAGGCGCCCCATGACCTCTCTTTTGAAACTTGGCAGGCCAGAAAGAATTGGCACTATATTTTCAGTGTGCTAAATAGGAAAAATATGCAGCCGAGAATCCTTTATGCAGCAAGTCTGTCATTTAGAATAGAAGGAGAGATAAAGGTCTTCCCAAACAAACAAAAACTGAAGGAATTCGTCACCACTAAACCAGCCCTACAAGAGATCCTAAGGGGGATCCTGTGAGACAAAGTACCAGAGACATCACTACAAGCATAAAACATACAGACATCACAATGACTCTAAACCCGTATCTTTCTATAATAACACTGAATGTAAATGGATTAAATGCGCCAACCAAAAGACATAGGGGATCAGAATGGATAAAAAAACAAGACCCATCTATTTGCTGTCTACAAGAGACTCATTTTAGACCTGAGGACACCTTCAGATTGAGAGTGAGGGGATGGAGAACTATTTATCATGCCACTGGAAGCCAAAAGAAAGCTGGAGTAGCCATACTTATATCAGACAAACTAGACTTTAAAGGCTGTAACAAGAGAGGAAGAAGGGCATTATATAATAATCACAGGGTCTATCCATCAGGAAGAGCTAACAATTATAAATGTCTATGCGCCGAATACCGGAGCCCCCAAATATATAAAACAATTACTCATAAACAGAAGCAACCTTATTGATAAGAATGTGGTAATTGCAGGGGACTTTAACACCCCACTTACAGCAATGGATAGATCATCTAGACACATGGTCAATAAAGAAACAAGGGCCCTGAATGAGACATTGGATCAGATGGACTTGACAGATATATTTAGAACTCTGCATCCCAAAGCAACAGAATATACTTTCTTCTCGAGTGCACATGGAACATTCTCCAAGATAGATCATATACTGGGTCACAAAACAGCCCTTCATAAGTTTACAAGAATTGAAATTATACCATGCATACTTTCAGACCACAATGCTATGAAGCTTGAAATCAACCACAGGAAAAAGTCTGGAAAACCTCCAAAAGCATGGAGGTTAAAGAACACCCTACTAACGAATGAGTGGGTCAACCAGGCAATTAGAGAAGAAATCAAAAAATATATGGAAACAAACGAAAATGAAAATACAACAATCCAAACGCTTTGGGACGCAGCGAAGGCAGTCCTGAGAGGAAAATACATTGCAATCCAGGCCTATCTCAAGAAACAAGAAAAATCCCAAATACAAAATCTAACAGCACACCTAAAGGAACTAGAAGCAGAACAGCAAAGGCAGCCTAAACCCAGCAGAAGAAGAGAAATAATAAAGATCAGAGCAGAAATAAACAATATAGAAACTAAAAAAACTGTAGAGCAGATCAACGAAACCAAGAGTTGGTTTTTTGAAAAAATAAACAAAATTGACAAACCTCTAGCCAGGCTTCTCAAAAAGAAAAGGGAGATGACCCAAATAGATAAAATCATGAATGAAAATGGAATTATTACAACCAATCCCTCAGAGATACAAATTATCAGGGAATACTATGAAAAATTATATGCCAACAAATTGGACAACCTGGAAGAAATGGACAAATTCCTAAACACCCACATGCTTCCAAAACTCAATCAGGAGGAAATAGAAAGCTTGAACAGACCCATAACCAGCGAAGAAATTGAATCGGTTATCAAAAATCTCCCAACAAATAAGGGTCCAGGACCAGATGGCTTCCCAGGGGAGATCTACCAGACGTTTAAAGCAGAGATAATACCTATCCTTCCCAAGCTATTCCAAGAAATAGAAAGGGAAGGAAAACTTCCAGACTCATTCTATGAAGCCAGTATTACTTTGATTCCTAAACCAGACAGAGACCCAGTAAAAAACGAGAACTACAGGCCAATATCCCTGATGAATATGGATGCAAAAATTCTCAATAAGATACTAGCAAATCGAATTCAAAGGCATATAAAACGAATTATTCACCATGATCAAGTGGGATTCATTCCTGGGATGCAGGGCTGGTTCAACATTCGCAAATCAATCAACGTGATACATCACATTAACAAAAAAAAAAGAGAAGAACCATATGATCCTGTCAATGGATGCAGAAAAGGCCTTTGACAAAATCCAGCACCCTTTCTTAATAAAAACCCTTGAGAAAGTCGGGATAGAAGGAACATACTTAAAGATCATAAAAGCCATTTATGAAAAGCCCACAGCTAACATCATCCTCAACGGGGAAAAACTGAGAGCTTCTTCCCTGAGATCAGGAACACGACAGGGATGCCCACTCTCACCGCTGTTGTTTAACATAGTGTTGGAAGTTCTAGCATCAGCAATCAGACAACAAAAGGAAATCAAAGGCATCAAAATTGGCAAAGATGAAGTCAAGCTTTCGCTTTTTGCAGATGACATGATATTGTACATGGAAAATCCGACAGACTCCACCAAAAGTCTGCTAGAACTGATACATGAATTCAGCAAAGTTGCAGGATACAAAATCGATGTACAAAAATCAGTTGCATTCTTATACACTAACAATGAAGCAACAGAAAGACAAATAAAGAAACTGATCCCATTCATAATTGCACCAAGAAGCATAAAATACCTAGGAATAAATCTAACCAAAGATGTAAAAGATCTGTATGCTGAAAACTATAGAAAGCTTATGAAGGTAATTGAAGAAGATATAAAGAAATGGAAAGACATTCCCTGCTCATGGGTTGGAAGAATAAATATTGTCAAAATGTCAATACTACCCAAAGCTATCTACACATTCAATGCAATCCCAATCAAAATTGCACCAGCATTCTTCTTGAAACTAGAACAAACAATCCTAAAATTCATATGGAACCACAAAAGGCCCCGAATAGCCAAAGGAATTTTGAAGAAAAAGACCAAAGCAGGAGGCATCACAATCCCAGACTTTAGCCTCTACCACAAAGCTGTAATCATTAAGACAGCATGGTATTGGCACAAAAACAGACACACAGACCAATGGAATAGAATAGAAACCCCAGAACTAGACCCACAAACGTATGGCCAACTCATCTTTGACAAAGCAGGAAAGAACATCCAATGGAAAAAAGACAGTCTCTTTAACAAATGGTGCTGGGAGAACTGGACAGCAACATGCAGAAGGTTGAAACTAGACCACTTTCTCACACCATTCACAAAAATAAACTCAAAATGGATAAAGGACCTGAATGTGAGACAGGAAACCATCAAAACCCTAGAGGAGAAAGCAGGAAAAGACCTCTCTGACCTCAGCCGTAGCAATCTCTTACTCGACACATTCCCAAAGGCAAGGGAATTAAAAGCAAAAGTGAATTACTGGGACCTTATGAAGATAAAAAGCTTCTGCACAGCAAAGGAAACAACAAAACTAAAAGGCAACCAACGGAATGGGAAAAGATATTTGCAAGTGACATATCGGACAAAGGGCTAGTATCCAAAATCTATAAAGAGCTCACCAAACTCCACACCCGAAAAACAAATAACCCAGTGAAGAAATGGGCAGAAAACATGAAAAGACACTTCTCTAAAGAAGACATCCGGATGGCCAACAGGCACATGAAAAGATGTTCAGCGTCGCTCCTTATCAGGGAAATACAAATCAAAACCACACTCAGGTATCACCTCACGCCAGTCAGAGTGGCCAAAATGAACAAATCAGGAGACTATAGATGCTGGAGAGGATGTGGAGAAACGGGAACCCTCTTGCACTGTTGGTGGGAATGCAAATTGGTGCAGCCGCTCTGGAAAGCAGTGTGGAGGTTCCTCAGAAAATTAAAAACAGACCTACCCTATGACCCAGCAGTAGCACTGCTAGGAATTTATCCAAGGGATACAGGAGTGCTGATGCATAGGGGCACTTGTACCCCAATGTTTATAGCAGCACTCTCAACAATAGCCAAATTATGGAAAGAGCCTAAATGTCCATGAACTGATGAATGGATAAAGAAATTGTGGTTTATATACACAATGGAATACTACGTGGCAATGAGAAAGAATGAAATATGGCCTTTTGTAGCAACGTGGATGGAACTGGAGAGTGTGATGCTAAGTGAAATAAGCCATACAGAGAAAGACAGATACCATATGGTTTCACTCTTATGTGGATCCTAAGAAACTTAACAGAAACCCATGGGGGAAGGGAAGGAAAAAAAAAAAAAAAGAGGTTAGAGTGGGAGAGAGCCAAAGCATGAGAGACTCTTTTTTTTTTTTTTAAGAGACTCTTAAAAACTGAGAACAAACTGAGGGTTGATGGGGGGTGGGAGGGAAGGGAGGGTGGGTGATGGGTATTGAGGAGGGCACCTTTTGGGATGAGCACTGGGTGTTGTATGGAAACCAATTTGACAATAAATTTCATATATTAAAAAAAAAAACCTGGAAAACTGGGCCTTAATTTCATTTTTATCATTATGTTAATGACACACAATATAAAGAAAAGTAAACTAGGCATTTACTATAATAAATGATAATAAAGGAAAGTAAACTAGGCACTTACTGTAATAAATAATACTGGGATATTAATTCATTTTACACAAAATTAACCAATAAAAGGGTATCATTTCCCTGACTCCATTAAAGAATAAACATATATTTAAAACTCTGGGGACCAGGGTAAACTTACCTCCAGTGACAAACATCCCGGGAGCACTGGGAACCCAGGCCAAGCACTGGACAGAAGCCGCTGCACTGGGAAAATTAAATGTTGTAATGCAATAAAGGGATTCCGAATCTAGCAGGCGAATTCCAAAGTGCAAATTAGCCACAAGGAGATAATCGGTAGACAGCGGGTCCCATTCCAGGGCTGTCACTGGATCTTCTTCATCTGTCCCTTCAAGAGAGTCAGGTCTCAGAACATGTTTCTGACTTTTACTACCTATTAAAATATAAAGAAGAAAGATTTTAAACACAATGCTCAAAAGAAAATTATTGAGGGGCGCCTGGGTGGCTAAGGCGGTTAAGCGCCCGACTTCAGCTCAGGTCTTGATCTCGCGGTCCGTGGGTTCAAGCCCCACGTCAGGCTCTGTGCTGACAGCTCAGAGCCCAGAGCCTGCTCCGGCTTCTCTGTGTCCCTCTCTCTGCCCCTTCCCGGCGCGTGCGTGCTCTCTTTCTCCCTCAAAAATAAATAAAAACATTAAAAAAGAAAAGAAAATCAGTAACTGCGATCCTATTAATTTTCTCTCTGCATAGTGCTGAAGTCTGGCATCTGTGTGCAGAAGTCACCATGGACACTTGAGCACAGGAGGATGTGGAAGCCTCAGCTGCAATCCCTAGAGCCCAAATGCTTCTGTTTGTTCCCAGAACGCCAAAGGAAAAAGACGCAGATAAAGAACACCAATGCTCTTGTCATCAACTACAGTTTGCACGGAGTTCCAACAGGGTAGGGGCGGGGACGTGCTTACCAAGAGGAGCACCCTGGAGTGATTAAAGCACAGACTTGGCAGTGGACTGCCTGGGGGCAAAGCCTGGTTCCACCAGGGACTAGCTGCGTTCTCGGACAGGACACCGAGTCTCTGTGTGCTCGGGTTCCTCATTTGTATGATGGAGAACAGAACAATCCTTAGCTTGCAGAGTTTTGTTAAAGATTAAGGGACTTAGCTGCTTACAGGGCTAAGAATGGGAGGGCCTCTTAGAAGCAGCATATCGGTATTTACTGTCCCTCCTCGTGCATCAGAGCATCTGTCGTAACCATAACTCACTCCCGACATCAGGTACAAATAAGGCAGCCAGAAAAACAGGGACATAAAACATGTGGAACTGAATGAAGCAAAGAACGATCCAACAATCCTCTTGTGCCGTCCCAGCTGAGATACAACCGGCAACAGGAAGAAACATGCTTCTGCTGATACACCACACAGGGCTCCAATTAGCCGGCCTCGGTTCCCAGAAGAACGGCAGTGAAACAACAGAATTCAGAGGCCATGATGTTAACACAAAGAACCCACTCCTCCTGAGTATTATAAACCCTGCAAAGCGTGTTTACTAAACCATAACCCACTGGCAGAGCCCTTTCTGTAATCTCGTCATTACACATTGTTTTTCAACGTACCAGATTATAAAAGCAGAAAAAATAAATTTCCTTGGATATATCTGTAAAGTGAAGTGTCTGGCCTGGGAGTAAATTTGTCAGAATACACTGATCTTCATAATGCTCATCTTACAAGGGCAGAATTTTATTTAGAATTTTTACACATAAAATCATAGAAGGCACATGTGATGTTTCATCAAAATTTATCAAATTTTTGCAATCATCATCAAGAAAAGTTTGGTTCTTCTTGCCCCAAATAAGCACCTTGCTAAAGTGCTATTTGATATAAAAAACAGTAATGAATATTAAAATAGCTATTCACTGTAAGCCAGAGAGAGGAAGAAAAATGATTCACCTAAGTTGTACTAGTTATTTCTTAAGTAATTTTTAGGTATTTGCATATGACAGTTAATATCAATGGCTTATTAAAAATATTCCAGCATGCAAAAAAAAAAAAAAAAGTAAATGCTAAATATTGAAATTGGGTTGCTTCAAAGCCCCATACAGTCAAAATGATTATGAGTTATAGCCATTGTTTCCTATTCTGTCTAGTACCAACATTTTTATTATTAAAAAATAGAAAGCTAAAGCTGTAAAATTTTACAGCCAGGCATTAGAACAAGAGCTGATAATACTTTCATTATTTTATATGTATTTATGTTACTATTATTTATGTTCCATTTTATTATACAAATATCAGACTTCTGTTGTCAGATGAGGACAGGAGTGTATGACAAGACTCAGTAAGAAGATGAGGTTGACAATTTCTGTATGAAAAACAAAAACTGGGGCAAAGGAAAACTAGGGCCGAAAAATAAAATAATGAGGATAATGTATAATACACATATCTGTTCAAATTTTCATTTTGAGACCAGCAGCCCAAGCAAAGTGGAAAGAAATCAAGAAAGGTTACATAATTCAGGGTCCACAGGATAAAAATAAAACAAAAAGACACAAAAAAAATGTGCTCAGGAGAAGCACAACTTTTCCCAGAAATGAGACCAGCAATACACGTCTCCCGTGTGTTTTCAAAAAGGGAACACAGCATTACATAGGGACAATGTCATCAACGTTCCTAAAATAAAACCATGCAAATTTGATTAATGCACATCCTTGGAATAATACCAAAGTCAATTCAATGAAAACATTCCTATTATGAGGATAAAAAAAAATCCAATGACCTGGCTTTGTCCAAAACTATTTAAAATAGCTAAAGCAGTTTTCTAATGTTTTTGGCCCTAGATTCCTCTGCTCATATGTGGATCTGTACATGATCCAATACATTATTTAACAGAATAAAGTGGTGCTTTTCAGACTGAAAGGGAGAAAGCGTAAAAGAGAGATAAAGACAGGAAAGCAGAGAGCCTGAGGTCTTAGCCTCCTGTAAGAACCGGGGAGGACAGTAATTTCATCTTGTTGCACAGAGATAGAACCACCTGTTGTGCCAAAAAATCATTAAGAAAGTGACCCCTCCTTAGGAAAGGACAATACCAGTATGAATACTAACAGCCTCAAAGCTTCAAACTCACAGTGCAGAATGTAGTATTAGAACAAAAAGTAGTATTTCCTTCACAACCATCAGCTCATATATGTGCAAGAGGAAAATACATAGCAGGATTATACCTTTTCTGATGTTGTGTACATATTCATTGCTATACATCCTATGGAATAAATGAGGTCAACAAGTCTGTTCGGGTGGTTACCCATACAGGGAATTGTGTTCCCCTAAAAGATGTTGAAGTCCCAGCCTCCAAGAATCTGTGAATGTGATTTAACTTGGAAATGGGGTATTTGCAGATGATAAATTAAAACGAGGCCATTAGGGCAAACAATAATCCAACATGACTGTGTCCTTATAAAAAAGAGAAATTTGGACACAGGGACCTGCATGCACACAAGGAGAACACCATGTGAACAGCGATGTTATGTTGTCACAAGCTAAGGAACCAGAAACTAAGAGACAGGCTAGAACAAAAAGCTTTCCCTGGTGCCTTCAGGGGGCCTGCTGACACCTTGATTTTGTGTCTCTGGTCTCTAGAATTACGTCACAATAAATGTGTTGCTCTAAGCCATCCCGTGTGTGGAACTTGGTTAGGGCAGCCCTTGCAAGTAAACACATGGGTGGACCCAGAAAAATCATTTGATTACACGGGTAAAATGCACAATTTACTTTAATAACTTGAAGATGAATTATGGGAAAATCTGGGCCCTTCTAGAAGTGACATGGGTTGGACTGCTGAAATATACATCCTAGCCTGACTGAAATCCACAAAAGGGAAATAAGGGAAAGGAAGTCTTTATCCATCCCTATCCTTTCTATGCCAGAATGAGCATACAACGTCTCAGTGTTTTAGGTCTTAGACACATAATACAATGTTTCAATGTCTTAGGAGTTAAAACCTCCAAAAATGCCTACTAGCAACAACAACAGACTAGTAACAATAATAAAGCAAGAAAAGAAAGCCACGGTCAAGGAAAAAGGAGATGGCCACAATGACAAATTATAAAACATGAATAATATCTAGAATGAAATTTGGACCAAAGTAAGCACACCCTCCTCAGGATCCTCTTTAGAGCTCAAAAAGATTCTCAAAAAGAAAGTATAACAATCCAGGGTGCCTGGGTGGCTCAGTCGGTTAAGCGTGTGACTTCAGCTCAGGTCATGATCTCACAGTTCGTGGGTTCAAGCCCCATGTCGAGCTCTGTGCTGACAGCTCAGAACCTGGAGCCTGCTTCGGATTTTGTGTCTTCCTCCCTCTCTGCTTCTCCCCTGCTCGTGGTCTGCCTCTCTCTCTCTCTCTCAAAAATAAACACTTAAAAAAATTTTTTAAGTGAATATCAGATCCTGTTTGAAATATATTTGAGATAAAATGACCCCAATATACCAATGTTTAAAGTAACATTTTTTAACTTTAGAAAGATTGTTCCTTTAAGAAATATTTATTTGAATTTTCATGATTTCTTTGGTTCAATTTCAATTTTTTTCTTCCATTAATTTCAGGTAAGTTGAATGTAATCTGTTTTGTGAAAGTAGCGATCCTAACCCTAAAAAGCGCTTTTACCCATCTATCTAATGAATCAGGAGTCACATTTATTAACAGAGGTACCAGATGGCTAAAAGATGTTTCTCAAATGGTAGCCATCCTTATTTATGAGTGGAGAGCTATTTAGGCAACTTTTAAAATTTTTCATTGCACAACTTCTCATTGTTTAAATTAAAAAAATAAACATAATTACTCAGACCCTTTCATTGAGCCAGATTGGTTAACTAGTGGGGGACTCCACAGAGTTATTATTCCTTTTTATCTCAGATTCAAAGTCTTTGCTAAGGGGTTGCAGCATCACAATGGTATTGTACAAGCAGGTAGGAAAGTATTTTTGGGTCGTATTAGTAAGTCATCATATATTTCTTTTGTTTTTAATTTTTTTATTTTTTGAAACTTTTTTTTTTTTTAATTTATTTTGAGAGAGAGCAGAGGAGGGACAGAGAGAGAGGGAGTGAGAACCCAAGCAGGCCCCACCCTGTCAGTGCAGAGCCTGATGTGGGGCTTGAACTCACAAACCATGAGATCATGACCTGAGCTGAAACCAGAAGTCAGACACCCAATCAACTGAGCCACCCAGGCGCCCCAAGTCATCATATAGTTCTGCTGTGTGTCCTTATTCATTCAGGCCACTTTCTAGGTAAATGTGCAAAAATGAACAACAGACTTAGAACAATAAAATTATGGGGCAAGTGACAAGATTTAGGCTAATGCCAAGTCCAAACTGCATAGAAGAGTTATATCTATTACAACAACACTTCATGGTGCTGGATTATATTTGCACAACTATTATTTTACAATTAAAATATTGTTGACTTTGGCTGTATGTCGTGGAGAAAAGAAATTGTAAGTTAAGAAAAATAAACTTCAAGAGATCTTGACTAATTAAATTCTTACCTGGTTGAAAAATTGATAGACTTCCATCAATATGACCAAATACAACTTTCCCCCTTTTTTGGCTATGCCATCTGAATATGCAGATATCAGACAAGAAACTGTGAGCTTCCCTGTGAACAGTCACCCCACTCTCTGGTCCTGAGATGGTCCAAATGAACAGCGGGCCTCTGTGGGAAACAAATGCCACCGTATCACCTGCATTCCAGCACCAGCTGAGAGAGGCAGGCACCCCTAGAATAAACAAAATATAGACACGTAATAGACACATGTGGAGGAAGACCAGACCATGAAATACTATTTATGTTGCACACTGCTGAAACAACTTAAAATATAACAACCGTCTTGTTATTAAAATAATATTACCTTCTAAGTTGGGAATTGGACTTATAAAGTAACCCCAAAGACTATAGGCCACCTGTGTAGGGTGCTTCCAAAACGGAAAAATACCTAGTTAGGGTTAAAACTACTAATATGATAATACACTTCATATATTCAGGCACTTATAGAGGTTTTTTTTTTTCTTTCACAAACTATGTAATCAAGCATTAAATTCTTACTGAGTTTTTGTATAGAAGACCTGCTATAGGCATTCTAGGTATAAACGTATGGGATACGATTCCTGCTTTACAGGACCTTAAACACAAGATAAAAATATAAAGTCCTGGGAAGATAAGGATCCATTGTATGAAAAGTTGAATGCTGCTATAAGAGTTTAAAAACAATAAAATTAATGCTATAGGACTGCCTGGGTGGCTCAATGAGTTGAGCGTCCAACTCCTATTTTAGCTCAGGTCATGATCACAGGATCATGGGACTGAGCCCTGCATGGGGCTCCACGCTGAACATGGAGCCTACTTAAGATTCTCACACTCTCTCCCTCTGTCCCTCTCCCATGCTTGCACTCCCTCTCTCTAAAATAAAAAACAAATAAATAAAATTTAAAATTAATGCCACAGTCTATGTTTTATCAGGGCTTAGATTCACATCTTAGCACTGCTTCAGATGAACTAAACAAATAACCACCTCTTAAACCTCTGCCTTCTCATCTATAAAACGGATGTAAGTAAAAACAGCTGAACACCTATTCCACATGAATGTTAAGAAAGGATATATAATAATGTATGTAAAAGTCCCTTTTAAACTATAAAAGACATACTAAAGTTAATTGTATTCTCTTCACCATTACAGTGATCAAATAAATCATATATAAAGTAAGTGTTATGGTAAATTTCTAACTCAAGACAGAAACTATAAACGTGCCAACACAGATACTTTAAGCAACTGCGTCAGAATCAGCAAACTGAATATGCATATCAGATCATTTGGAATTAGGGCCCAGGAATCTATCTGTAACAAGGTTCTCCAAATGATTTTGATGTGTAGAAAAGTGTGTAAACCACTGGGCTACTGTCCTGAAAAGAAACTGGATTTGAATTATACCTTGAGAGACAGCAGCAGAGTTTAATATGTGGGATGAGTGGTATTTCCGAGGAAAAGGAAATGGTATGAATAAAGACACAGTCGGAAGCTGTTCATGGACGGTAAACTCCGTTTGTGTCACAGTCCTTACCACCCCACGGGCAGCAACTGCACGCCTAATGCCTACCTTGGGGCCTGCCATCAAATGGGAACTCCATAAATGCTTATAGAAGGAATGAAAGAGCACATGAATAAGGCCAATAAAAAGCTGATGTGGTTTAGCATCCATTAACAGAAGGAGAACTTCCCAGTAAGGAGTAAGAGAATGGGTCAAACCACCACAGCACACGTGGAGAAAGCCAGAAAGCTGGTTCTCCGAACTGGGTTTCAGGAAATGCAGCGAGGAAGAGAAGGGACCAGCAACAGTGTCACATAGTTAAGACGGAAAACACTTCTGTAGTGGCTTAGTATGTGTAAGCACTTCGAAGAGCTCTACAGAATATCAACTCATTTAATTCTCTCCCAAATACTCTGAGATGGGCAGGTAGTACTATTATCCACTGTTAACGTGTTTTGGGTTGTTTTTTTTTTCCTGGATGGATATTACCAAGTATGATTTTTTCCAAGTTGACGATAATTTTAACATTTTACATTTAAAGAAACTAATACTTGTTTCCCTTTAAGTGTATTTTTTTATTATTGTGGAATACAGAATGATGAAATGAAAATACAGAGGCAACATCAAGTTCAACTGCTGTATGTGCAAGTTCCAATAGAATTTTTTTTAAGTTGATTTAATGGAAAATTCTACTTTGCTTAAGCCGAATTCTGAAAAGAAGAAACAGAGTCTAATGCATTTCAAAGTGAAATATTTACAATGAAAATGACCAAAAATATTCATATTTTTTTGTAAATAAATCACAAACTTCCAACCTTCAAATTAAGAAGATATTTAGAAATAGCAAGAAGAATTTATTGTTAAGGCTCTGAAAATTTTCAAAAGAAGGAAAATGTGTAAGGAAAGGAAAAATAGTAGAAGTGATCAAAACTCTTACCACAACCACTTAATAACTGTACAATGTTAATGAAGAAGTCTTATTTAATTGTATGCTCACTGGCAAAAGAAGCCTGGTGCACACAGTAATGAATAAAAAACTCTTCCATCGTGAATGGAGGTGATGCATATGGTGTTTCATGACAAATCGGCAGATAAACTAGGTGATAATACATCAACTAATATGTACCTGTGCATAACATTTAGAAATGTTATTATGCAGGTATCGCCTGGTATATATTTTGTGCGACAACCTCAGAAGAACAATGACATCGTATAGCATTTTAGGAGTATTTATTGTGTTATTTAAAATTAATCTCATCTATGGGGCGCCTGGGTGGCGCAGTCGGTTAAGCGTCCGACTTCAGGCAGGTCACGATCTCGCAGTCTGTGAGTTCGAGCCCCGCGTCGGGCTCTGGGCTGATGGCTCAGAGCCTGGAGCCTGTTTCCGATTCTGTGTCTCCCTCTCTCTCTGCCCCTCCCCCGTTCATGCTCTGTCTCTCTCTGTCCCAAAAATAAATAAACGTTGAAAAAAAAATTAAAAAAAAAAAAATAATAAAATAAAATTAATCTCATCTAAAGCTGAATTTAAAGTATTGAGAAAATGCACTACTGATCAATATGAACAATACTGGAAAAAACCGTAGGAGGTATGATGGGGAGACAAACAGGTATGAACAGGTATAACCAGAAAAATATAAAAAATCTTATTTGGAGGCTATCAATCGCTGTTTATACATCACAAAGCCTGTACCAAAAGTATTTTGGTTTTTCCTCATTGATGTATTGAAAACCTTATGGTAAACTGTTACAATAATGGAAGCTCACTGAATAGCTGACTTAAAAAAAAAAAAAAAAACTGCTCAGAGATTGGAGCAAAGTACACACTATCTAGTACCGAAGCTCAAGTGAAAATAATAAGCAGGTTATGTGAACTTGGGAATGAGATTTGTATTTTTCTAGTTGAAAAATTAACCCTGTTTGGCAAATATTTTCTTAAGATGAAAGTTATATAACAAAACTCGTTTATTTTACTGGTATTTTCAGCATTCCTAATGACCTAAATTTGAACAGACAAGGAAAAAGCCACATACTAAATACGCTGAGCATAACCTTTGGCATTATTATTACACTTGGAAGCAAGATTTAAATATAGCAGCCTATGAATTCTCTAATATTGATGCTACACACTGAAGACTGTTCTAAAGAAATCGAACTGTCACGTCCAGGCTTTCTACTTCAAAGTGATAACCGGTCATTGTTGGAGAAACAACTGAATATAAAGAACATACCCAGCAGTAGTTCTCAAAACCGTAATTAATAAGTGAACTTCCTTCGGTGTTCAAAAAGAGACTGAATTATTGTAACATCTAACAGAAAAATGGTTACTTCGCGTCATCATTATTATGGGGTAAGATGCTAGCCAGAAAGAGTGTAATAATCTTCAATTCACTAAGACCTACTTATGTGAACTAGGACTTTCCACCATGACCCAATTAAAAATAAGGGAAAGAAACCAGCTCACCAGGGCAGTGACTACATGGGTAACACGGTGTTTGTATGTTTCAGATTGGGATAGAATAATGACCCGGCTAGGAGAACTGTCTCATTAAGAAAATCTTACCAATTACTACTTTTATATTTATTGGGGGAATTTTTGTCATATTTAAATATTAATGAAATCATTTGGTGTTGACTATGGTTTAACTGGTGTACTAAGCAAAAATATTTCATGAGATTTTGCTTCAGTTTTATACACATGTACACACACGAGTCATGATGTGAAATGTAGTTCTTACACAGACGAGCAGTAGAAAGTTTGAAAAACAATACTTTAAAACCTCAGCTAATTTAAATAAAATATTTTTCTTACTGAAGTAAAAATAATTCACTCAATAAAATAAATCCCAGTTATAAATATACCTTTTGTATTGTCGAGCTTAGCAATGACTTTTTGTTCTGCAACATTCCAAATGATCACTAAGTTATCGGTACCGCCACTTGCAAACAGATCAGGGTTATGTGGACACCAAGAGAGAGCTGTGATTGTTTTTTTATGTTCAGACATAATTGCGTGAAGTTTGAATTCATTATAACGGTGATCCAACTAAAAAAAATATATAAATAAAACATTTCAGTGCTTCTTTTTAAGTTATACACTTCTCATTAATAATCACATTGTTTTTAAAAAGCTACATACATGAAAATTAGTACACCTACTACCATGATATGAACACATTTCAAGCCTTGGTCTACTTTCAAATGTGAACAGTATTCAATCAGAAGTAAATCATTTTTTTAAAGTTTTTAATTCCAGTTAGCTGACATAGTTATATTAGTTTCAGGTGTACGATATAGTGATTCGACACTTCCATACACCCCCTGGTGCTCATCATGAAAGTGCATCCTGAATCCCCGTCACCTATTTATCCCATCCCCTCACCCTCCTCTCCTCCATTAGTTTATTCTCTATAATTAAGATTGTTTCTTGATTTGTCTCCCTCTCTTATGTTTTCCCTTTGCTTGTTTTGTTTCTTAAATTCCACATATGAGTGGAATCCTATGTCATTTGTCTTTCTCTGAGTTATTTCACCTAGCATTATACTCTCTAGCTCCATCCATGTTTTTGCAAATGGCAAGATTTCATTTTTTTTTTTTATGGCTGAGTAACATTCCATTGTATATATATATTCTACTTCTTTATCCATTCATCAATCAATGGACACTCGGTCGGCTTCCATATCTTGCCTAATGTAAATAATGCTACTATAAACAAAGGGGTGCATGTATCCCTTGGAATTAGTGTTCTTATGATCTTTGGGTAAATACCCAACAGTGCAGTTGCTGGCTGGATCACAGGGTAGTCCTATTTTTAACTTTTTGAGGAACCTCCATACTGTTTTCCACAGTGGCTGCACCAGTTTGCATTCCCACAAACAAGGCACGACTGTCCCTTTTTCTCCATATCCTCACCAACACTTATTGTTTCTTGAGTTTTTTATTTTAGCCATCCTGACAGGTGTAACGTAGTATCTCACTGTGGTTTTAATTTGCATCTTCCTGATAAGTTACGATGTCTAGAAAAAAATCAGTTTTTAAAAAATAAGAGCACTGACATTAAACATAATTTATAAAAGGTAAAAATAACTGTACACTTAAATATGCATAATAATTCAGAGCTTTATATTTTCTATAGCTATATGTATTTATGAGGGAAAAACACTTGGTTTAGAATATTTTTTCTGTAATTTTTCAATTAGATGTGAATGAAAAAATTTAGGTTAGAAAAATTAACTATTGGGACTACACCAAAACAAGCTTTTGCAGAGTGAAGGAAACCACCACAAAATGAAAAGGCAACCTACTGAATGGAAGAAGGTATTTGCAAATGATATATCCAATAAGGAGTTAATACACAAAACATATAAAGGACTTCTACAACTCAACACCAAAAAACCAAATAATCTGATTTAAAATGGGCAGTGGACCTGAATAAACATCTTCCAACATACAGATGTCCAACAGACACAGGAAAAAAAAAATGCTGAACATCACTCATCATCAGGGAAATGCAAATCAAAACCAGAATGAGTTATCACCTTATACCTGTCAGAATGGCTAAAATCAAAGACACAAGAAATAACAAGAGTTGACAATGTGGAAAAAAAGGACCGCTGGTGGGAATGTAAATTGATACAGCCACCATGAAAACAGTATGGAAGTACCTCAAAAAATTAAACAAAGAAATACCACATGATGTAGTAATTCCACTACTGGGTATTTACTCAAAGAAAATGAAAACGGCCCTATTTTTATTGTAGCATTATTTACAACAGCCAAGATATGGAAGCAACACAAGCATCTGTCTATAGATGAATGAATGGACAGGGGGCGCCTAGATGTTCAGTCAGTTAAGCGTTGGGACTCCTGATCTGGGCTCAGGTCATGATCTCACAGTTTGTGAGATGCACTGACAGTGTGCAGCCTGCTTGGGATTCTCTCTCTCCCACTCTCTCTGCGACCCTCTCCCACACACACACGCTCTCTCTCAAAAAAATAAACAAACTTTGAAAAAACAGATGAATGGATAAAGAAGATGTGGAATATTACCGAGTCATAAAAAAGAATGAAATCTTGCCATTTGTAATGACACGGCTGCAGACAGAGGGTATGATGCTAAGTGAAATAAGTCAGAGAAAGACAAGTATCATGTGATTTCACTTATATGTGGAATCTAAAATCAAAACAAACAACAAACAGAAAAACAGGCCCCTAAATACAGAGAGCAAACTGGTGGCTGCCAGAGGGGAGGTGGGTGGGATCATGGGTGAAACAGATAAAGGGGATTAAGAGGTACAAACTTCCAGTTACAAAATAACTCATGGAGATGAAAAGTACAGCAGAGTGAATCAGTAATACTGTAATAACATCGTATGGTGACAGATGTTGACTACACTTACAATCATGATCAGTAACGTGAAAAACTGTTGCATCAATATGTTGTACACCTGAAACTAATATAACATTGAATGTTAATTATACTTCAACAAAAAAAATCAGGTGAAACAAACCACCTGCTCATTATTACGTTAAGATGTCTGAAGTCTGCAGAACAATGGTATCACTGGACCTGTTTTATGTTATTGTTTTTTGAATGGGGCATTTCGTTGTGTTCTTATATGTAAGTGGACAAAAGAAATAGCCTAATTTTCCTCTTTCCTTTGTAAATGCTCCATCAGCCAGTGCCTTTTCCTTTGTTACCTTTTTCAACATGTTTGGGATTACACCATATAGCCATTTGGTTGTACCTGGCTTTTCCTTTTAACACAATAATGAACCTTTCACACTGCTACTGGGGAGTGTTTCAAATCATTATTACGCTAATTACTGATTACACCAATCTTTCTTCAACCTTATACTTGCAGTAAAATCCTGACTGCAACATGGCCTTCAATGCCCTACAACATCATGAACCTTGGCTATTTGGCAAGGCTCATTTGGTATCACATTCTTGCTTGTTCACTCTGACCTTCCTGTTTCTCTATTACAGCAAAATCACATCTGCTTTAACGCGTTTGCTGTTCCCTTGGCCTTCAATGCTGTCCCCGTCTGTCTGCTCCTGGTTATTCATTCTTTCCTGTTCAGGTCTCAGTTCAAAACTGCCTCTTCACAGAGGTATTTTCTGACCACACTATCTAAATAAATTTATACACCCCTTCCCATGCCAAAACCTGTCCCCTAGCTGTATCCTTTTTTTAGTTGAGATACAGTTGACATGTAATATTAGTTTCAGGTCTACAACATAGTGATTCAACATTTGTATATACTGCTAAATGATCACTTAAGTCTAGCTGACTATCACCACACATAGTTATAATTTCTTTTGGTGCGACGATAAATGTTAAGATCCACTCTCGGAGCAACTTTCAAATATACAACAGAGTGCCATCAACTACATTCAACATGCTGTACAATGCATCCTCATGCCTTATTTAGTTTCTAAAGTTTTGCCTTTTGACTACCCTCACCCATTTCTCCCTCACCGCACCCCCACCTCTGGCAACCACCAATCGATTCCCTGTATCTATGAGTTCAGTTTCATTTTGTTTTTTGTTTCAGACTCCACGTATAAGTTACATCACACAGTATTTGTCTTTCTCTGACATATTTCACTGAGCATAACGCCCTCAAGTTTCATCCATACGGTAGCAAAGAGGGTTTCCTTCTTTTTATGGCTAACTACACACACATTTTCTTTATTATCCGTCCATTCATCAATGGACACTTTGGTGCCTTCCAAGTCTCAGCTATTGTAAATAATGCTGCAGTGAAAATGGGAGTGCATACATCTTTTCATTTCCTTCACATAAATGCTCAGAAGCAGAATTGCTAGGTCACATGGTAGTTCAGTTTTCAATTTTTTGAGAAACCCCCATAGAGTTTTCCACAGTGGCTGCACCAATTTACATTCCCATCAACAGGGCATGAGGGTTCCCTTTTCTCCACAGCCTCACCAACACTTGTTACTTCTTGTCTTTTTGAAAACAGCCATCCTAACAGGTGTGAGGTCATATCTCAGTGTGGTTTTGATTTGCATTTCCCTGGTGGTGAGGGATACTGAGATTTCTTTTCATGTGTCGATTGGCAATCTGGAATCCCTCTTTGGAAAAATGTCTATTCAGATCCTCTGCCCATTTTTTAATCAGATTGGTTGCTTAATTTGCTATGGAGTCATACAAGTTCTTTATATGTTTTGGATGTTAACCCCTTATCAGATATATGATCTGCAAATATTTTCTCCCACTCAGTGGGCTGCCTTTGTATGTTGGTTTCCTTTGCTTTGCAGAAGGATTTTAGTTTGGTGTCGTTCCACTTGTTAACTTTTGGTTTTGTTGCCTTTGATTTTGGTGTCAATGACTCTAGCATATTACCTATTTTTACATCTTTTGTAGAACGCATTTCGTCCTGAAACATTTACTTATTTATTCATAAAATGACATATTTCACAGATTTCTCCCTGTCCCCTGTCCTTACTAAGAACATGAATTCAATGAGAAGAATGTGACTGGTTTGTTCAGAGCTGCATTCCTAGTGCCTAGTAATACTTGGCCAAAAGAAGTTCAGTTAATATTATTGAAAAAAGGACGCATTATGCTTTTGTTTATCATTTAAGCAACTTATAACTTTTGCTATCACAAATAATGCTATAGCGAACACCTCTGTATCTAAAATTTTGACTAATGACCTAATTATCTCCAAAGGTTTTGTCTTCTATAATGTCTGTATCTCTTACTACCTGAACTTCAGCTATTCCTGAACAACTTTGGATGAAAATATTATTAGAGATAACCAAGTACCAGTAGAGTTTTCATCTGATTAGTATTGCAGTTACAATAATCTTCAATTGTCCTGTTTAAATATTTAAGAATATTTCCTGTACATTTAAGAATGAACAGTTTTGTAAGTTTGATGTTATTCAGTGATTTATATTACCTGTGGTAAATACTGTGAAAGTGTCTAATGTATCTAACAGAAAGACTGCTCTATAAGCTAGAAATCCTGTGGAGGAGTCTATAAATACAAACACATATGAAGAAGCTACAATGCACATCGATGATCTTTCCTGGATTTAGTACACAATTATCCAAGTAGTATCTTAAGCATGATATAGAATACTTACAGGGATTAATTTATTAATACATTCCCATTCTATTTACAATTGAGAGCCTGTACCATTACAATGACCTAGGCCATAAATTATTTTTAGAGTAGTTAATACAATATATTATTGCATCATAATCCAATGGTTAAAGAAAAAATTCTTATGGCATTTACAAGTATCATTTAATAGTTCTGAAAAATCTGATAAAACCTCAGCATCATTATAGAGAGTGTAACAGACAATCAGACTTTGACTGTACATTGACCCTGGGTACGATTTAGTAAATATTCATGTAGCATAATTTTCAAAGCATTTTGATTTAGATAATGACATTTAAAACAATACTGATTAATGGAAGTTGAATGTTAATGCCACCATTTAATATAAATGTAATTTTCTATTATACTTTGCAACAAGGTTTTACACCGAACTCTGTAATCAACTGTCACCTGAGTTTGTTTTAACTTCTAAATCACAGTGATTTTTAGTTTGTTTCAGTCTTTAATGATACATAAACTTTCTTCATAGGGTTTTTATATTAATAATTTTAGCTTAATCTTCCTAAATATTCAAGTCACAAAATGTCATCACAAAACTTAAGACACTTGCAAACATGAAAAAAATTGAGTTCTGCCTTCATCCACTTTCTGACCTTCTTTACTCCTTAGAGGAATAGTTTGCCTTGTCTAATACATTCTTCTTCTCTAAAAGGAAATAAGACAAGAAGATAGCGACTTAAGACTAAGGGAGGCATTTTGTAGATCTTTGGGAAGGAGAAGCTTGGGAGGACATGGAAAGTGTGAAGGAGGCAGACGGGAGGAAAAGGGGGGGCGGTCAGTCAGCAGGCTTCTGCTGTCTTCTGTATGGGAAGCGAAAAAATTGTGAGTTATATGGAAATTGCAGTTTGGTGTGTATTTCTACAACCTTGAGTAATGGACTACATAAAATTGATATTGTGGAAAACTGGTTTATAGATTAATGCTGTTGTTTATTCAATTTTCAATAAATCTACAACACTGTTAGTAGTTAAAAGGATTTTTACTCCAGAATAATGCGATCATTTTTTTCACTCTTAACTGAAAATATGTTGGTGTTTCAAAATAGCAAAAAAAATGTATCACAAGAAAAACATTTAATGAGTCTTTATTAAATACCAGAGAGTGGGGCTCCTGGGTGGTTCAATCGGTTAAGCGTCCAACTTTGGCTCAGGTCATGATCTCACAGTTAGTGAGTTCGAGCCCCGCATCGGGCTCTGTGCTGACAGCCCAGAGCCTGGAGCCTGCTTCGGATTCTGTGTCTCCCTCTCTCTCTGCCCCTCCCCTGCTCATGCTCTCTCTCAAAAATAAATAAACAATAAAAAGTACTTTTAAAAAATACCAGAGAGTATGCATAACTTGAGAGTTCAAAGGTGAGGAAGTCTCATTCTGGTAAAGGGAAGCACTGAGACGGGCAGTCTGTTTTAGAAGATCCTTTGCTAATAAGAAAGAGGAAAAAGCAGAGTATGGAGAAGAGTTTATACTTCAACTGAGATCTGAAAGACGAGAAAATACTTTCTAAACAGGCAACACAGGCAAATGGAGAGAAATTAGTGTAAGCAAAGGCAAGATATACAAGAGTCTGAGATGTTTTGGAAAATACAATTACCATGGTATGCCTGGAACACAGGGTGAGAGGAGAGAGACAGAATGCTGGTAACACGATATCATACTATGAAGTTAGGATTTCATAAAAGGGAATGAGGAAGAGCTGAAGATTGAAAATTTCAGATTTGCATTAAAGATGATTAATTACAATGAAGAATAAACTAGAGAGTCAAAGTAGAGGCAAAGAGGATATTGAGAGAGTATTCGAAAAGTGTAGGTGACACAGTATAAAGACAGTAATCAGTACAAAACACTACGATGGCCCCTGCTCAACCTTCAGCAAAAGAGGTGAGCAGAAGAGGGAGCCAAAGACAGCTAGCTCTCCCGGCTGTGGTTCAGATGAAGGGCGCAGTGCTAACACCAAAATGTGGGCTCCGAGTCTGAGGAGGGAGACTGACTTGGACTGAAGAGGCATAAGGCACCTCTGCCTGGGGAAACTCAGAAGGCCACTAGCTCTGTAGATTGGGAACTGATAAGAGATGTCTGGATGGAGCTAGTTAATGGAAAAAAAGGAGTTATAAAGGCTTGTATCCCAAGGATATCTCAAAATATATCTGCACTGTTTTTAATATAATGATCTCTAATGGATGATGCCTATTCTTCACCTGGTAAGATTTTATCGTACGGAAGTTACTAAGCAAGGTCTGAAACTAATGAATAAACGAATTCCAATTATTTATATGGGAATATATTTTAAAAGAATTAAATTCTACTTGCTCGCCATTCATAAATGGGGAGCTCTTGGGGCACCTGGATGGCTCAGTCAATTAACCATCCGACTTTGACTCAGGTCATGATCTCACGGTTCGTGAATTCAAGCCCCACGTCAGGCTCTGTGCTGTCAGCTGGGAGCCTGGAGCCTGCTTCGGATTCTGTGCCTCCCTCTCTCTCTGGCCCTCCCCCGCTTGCACTGTGTGTCCTTCTCTCAAAAATAAATAAACCTTAAAAAAATTAAAAAATGAATGGGGAGCTTTTAATTCTTGAAGAAATTCTTGCTGATGAAACCACATGAATGATTGTGAAATCAATTAAGATTCTTATAATTTAAAACTAGGAGATGAGCATTTTCTAAAAGCTTGACTTGTAAAACCAAAAAGCACTCAGCTTTTCATACCACAGGGATTTAAAAATACATACTACTTAAATATTAACTTTACCTAATACAATTCGGAAATCAGAAAGAATCCACAGAATCTGACCTGATAAATATAGATGGCCAGGGTAGCACAGTACGCAAACCTGTCTCCATGGGCAGCGCAAACATCTTTGTTCCAAGGCTGACATCCAGCAGCTAGGAGTCCCACTTGCCTTACCTGGGACATGTTTGCCTTGAAAAACAAATTTGGAGAAATATCAGTCATTTCCATTATGCAACCAACTTAATTATTTTCCATCTATCTTCCTCAATCTTCATCTTTTTTAAAGAAATTTCTACGAGAACGATTCATCTCAGTGCATACTTTCAGAGAACAAGAGTTGAAATCCCCCGATGTCTAGAGACACCAAGGCAGGTCATTTCAGTTTGAAAAGCAAGAGATTATAAATGATAAATGACAAATGGCATCTAGCCAAGGAATGGGAACCCTACAGGACCCATGGGGACTACAGTGGAATACAGGTGCATGTTATATCTAAAGGGCTTGAGGGCCCCTGGAGAAAGGTCCTCCTCCCATGTGGCCAGATTTATGAAACTCTCCAGGGAAATGGAAGAATCTAGATTTTTGTGTAAAACCTAACGATTTCTAAACACTGGCAATACATTCAAGGCAGCAAATTCAAACGTAAAACACCGTGAACCACTATTGGGGGGACTGTGTGACCTCTGCCACAGAGCATCACTATTGTTACAGTGACTCAGCACCTTCACAAAAGCCACTTGAGGCACACAGGGCAGGTAGACAAGCTGCATTACCAACACTGCTCATTGCGAACAGGGGACAGAAGGAAGCTGGAAACTACCGGTTACAAGTTGCTGATGTGGCAGGACAGAGGCTGGTGGAGTCAACAGCCTGGTGATGCAGAATCAGCCTGGCTGGGACACAGGGACGGAGACCCGACTCCAAGCCAGCGGACGGCATGAGCTGGACTCAAGCATCGAAGCTCAGGTCTCTGCTTCTTCTAACAGAAACCCTGTGAACTAGGTTTTCCCTACCATCCCTCTCAGCCCAAAGGATTCTGTGAATCTACGCGTAAACTCTCTGGGATTCCGGAGAAGAGCAAACCAAGAGGGAGGCTGCTTCTAAGTCTACAATCGTTATGAAAATCCAAAAACAGTAAAAACACGAAGACAAAAACAAAACCAAAAAACCTATTCTGAGTATTGCACTATATAGTTACCTAACGAATGGCATTCAAGAATAGATTAATTGGCCAAAAACAACTTTTTAAAGACACAACCCAGACTATTATTAGATGTCTTTTCTAATATGGTAAAAAAATATTGGTCTAAAAATGAGGTTTCTTAGTATAAGACAACCTTCACTAATACCACAGAGTTATACCATGCAATTTTTCACTATTGTCAATTTCATATCTGATTAAAGTAAGGAAAAAATACAGCTAGCAATTATAATCTTAAAATATTTTTGAAAAAATAGTATCTGGGAAATATGATAAATTTGGTTCGTGTTGACGAGTCTATCCCAGAGTCAGCATTTCATCACTATTTTGTTTATGTTCTTCAAAAGCTTTACATCATTTCAGCAGCGAAATGTTATTGCCTTAACACCACACCTGACCTATCACATATATGAAAGATAAACACAGAAAGACATATACGTCTGACCTATGACACAATTCTTACAGGTACATGTTCAGTCTAGCCCCGGGAACCCTCCACCCCAACCTGCCTCTTCTCTTTCTATCCTGCCACCTAGTGGGTTAAAGCCAACTACTCTGAACCAGTGACGCCTGGTACCATCACGGAAAAACAAAACACTGTCTCTTTACTACCTGCTTCCTTTTCAGTACAGGTGGAATGATGTCCTGACCATAACCCTATAATTCTCCTTTATTTTAGTGCTCAGCAATTAATAAGTTCTAGTCAGTTCTATTATCTCCATTTTTATAAAGTTACTTTCTTCTTTAGATCTTTTCTATTTCATATTCCCACTTTCTAGAAAAGATCTCTTAATTTCCTCTTTCTTCCTCAAACCTATCTTCATCCCATCAAATCCCCTCATCAGGGTGGAACTAGTGGCTTTAAAAAAAAAAAAAAAAGTAAAACATTATCTGAAGTGAAAAATGGCATGATCAACAAACCGGGCCTTCAGTCTTCTGAGTGCTTAACTATAAAAATCTTCATTCCTCCTCCCCGGCACCTATATTTCCTCAGGCACTAACAGTCAGGACAAATGTTTTAAAATATACTTTACCTAACTAGTAATGTTACCACATTACTTTTCACTGAAAATATATATTATTTCAACCGCAGGGTGAATTAAGTAGGCTTTTGTATTTTATCTTTGGGATCCAAGATTAATATTAATAATGTTTGTGTGCAAATAAAAATGGTTTCTGATTTATGTTTAAACAAATCTTGAATTTATATCTGGAAAAGAAACATGAGATTTAAACTAGTGGGTAAAATGGAATCATTTAAACATTTTTCACTTTCTGCTCTTTACTTTTTTTTAAATTAATAAACTGTTTTTAGAGCAGTTTTAGTTTCACAACAAAACAGAAGATTATAGAGCGTTCCCACTCGCTCCCTGACCCCCAATATGTACAAGGTCCCCCACCCATCTATCCCCCATCAGATCGGTGCATTTGTTACAATGGTGAACCTGCACTGACACAATGTCATCACCCAAAGTCCATGGTTTACATTAGGGCTCACTCCTGGTGTTATACACTCTATGCAGTTTGACAAATGCAGAAGGACATGTACCCACCCTTTTAGTATATTGTAGAGAAGAGACTCACTGTCCTAGAACTCCTCTATGTTCTGCCTATTCAGCTCTCCCTCTCTCAATAACTCCTGGCAAGCACGGATATCTCCGCTCTCTCTGTAGTTTTGCCTCTTCCAGAGTGTCATATTGTTGTAATCATACAGTATGTAATCTTTTCAAATTGGCTTCTTTAACTTAGTAATATGCATTTAAGTTTCTGCCATGTCTTTTCATGGCCTGAAAGCTCATCTCTTTTTAGCAACGAAAAATATTCCCTGTTCTGGATGAACCACTTATTTACCCATCACCTCCTGAAAGACATCTTGGTTGCTTTCAAGTTTTAACAGTTACGAATAAAGCTACTATGGAGGTGCCTGGGTGGCTCAGTCGGTTAAGCGTCTGACTTCGACTCAGGTCATGATCTCACCATTCGTGAGTTCGAGCCCCGCGTCAGGCTCTGCGCTGACAGTTCAGAGCCTGGAGCCTGCTTCGGATTCTGTGTCTCCCTCTCTCTCTGCCCCTCCCCTGCTCATGCTTTCTCTCCCTCTCCCTCCCTCTCTCTCTCTCTCTCTGTGAAATAAACATTTAAAAAAACTTTAAGTTGCTATAAAGCTGCACACATCCATGTGCAGGTTTCTGTGTAAACTTAAGTTTTCAATTCATTTAGGCAAATAACAAGGGGTGCAAAAGGAGGTGACTGCTACATCCTGGTAAGAGCATGTTTACTTTATGGGGCACCTGGATGACTTTTGATTTTGGCTCAGGTCGTAATCTCACAGTTCCTGAGTTCTAGCCTCGTGTCATGCTCGGTGCTAACAGAAGCCTGCTTGCGCTTCTCTCTCTCCCCCCCCTCTCTGCCCCTTCCTCTCCCTCTCAAAATAAACAAACATCTTTCAAAGAGAGTATGTACATCTTGTGAGAAGCCATCAACCATGTGCACTCCCGCCAGAAGTAAGTGAAAGCAGCTACTGCTCTCCATCCTCAGTGGCCTGAATGTTGTCAGCGGTCCAGACATGCCATCCTAGTAGGTATGTAGCAGTAATTCACTGTGGTTTTAATTTGCAATTCCCTGTGCTGGTCATCTTTCCATACACTTACATGTCATCTACCTTCTGAAGTGAAATATCTGTGCAAGTCTTTGAATTTGCTAGAATGGCTCAGAGAACTCAGAGAAACATGTTACTTACTAGACTACTGGTTTATTATAAAAGGATGTAACTCAGGGAGAGCCAGATGGAAGAGATGTATACGGCACGGCACGGAATGAGGGGAAGGGCAAGGAGGTCCCGTAGTCTCAGAGTGGGCCACATGTTTATCAAGTCGGGAAGGAAAACCCTTCCTTTGGAGTTTTCATGGAGGCTTCGTTACAGAGGCAAGACCAATTAAATCATTGCCCAGGCCCTCTCCCCTCCTGGAGGTCAAGGGGGTAGGACTAAAAGTTCCAAGCCTCTAACCATACGGTTGGCTCCACCAGCCATCAGCCTCCACAGGCTTTTAAAGTCACCTAATTAACATGACAAGACACATTAATGGCTCTCAAAGCTTGGGAAATCAGGTCCTGTGAATGACCCAAAGTATTTTCTTATAAATCATGATACCGCAAAACATTATTATTGATTCAATTTCTTTAAAATGTAGGCCTACTCAGATTGCATAGTTTTCCTCTGTGAGTTTTGGCAAATTGTGTCTTCAAAGAATTGGTCCATTTCATCCAGGTTATCCAATTTGTGGGTATAGAATCCTTTGTAGTATTCCTTTACCAGCCTTTTAATGTCCATAGGCTATGCAGTGAGGTCCACTCTTTCATTACTGGTATTAGTAATATGTTCCTCCTTCTCTCTTTTCTTCTTAGTCTAGCTAAAGGCCTATAGATTTTGCTGATCTTTTCAAAGAAGCAGATGTTACTTTTCCTGATTTTCTCTACTAATTTTCTACTTTTTTTTTTTTATTTTTTTTTAAATTTTTTTTTTTTCAACGTTTATTTATTTTTGGGACAGAGAGAGACAGAGCATGAACGGGGGAGGGGCAGAGAGAGAGGAAGACACAGAATCGGAAACAGGCTCCAGGCTCTGAGCCGTCAGCACAGAGCCCGACGCGGGGCTCGAACTCACGGACCGCGAGATCGTGACCTGGCTGAAGTCGGACGCTTAACCGACTGCACCACCCAGGCGCCCCACTAATTTTCTACTTTTAATTTCACTGATTTCTGTTCCAATTTTCATTATTTCTTTTCCTCAGCTTACTTGAATTTAATTTGTTCTTTTTCGAGTTTTCTAAAGTAGAAGTTTAGGTGATTAATTTTAGATCTTCCTTCTTTTCTAATTATGCATTAAATGCTATAAATTTCCCTCTAGGCACTGCTTTGGCTGTTTCCCACAAATTACGTTAAGTCATATTTTCAATTTCATTCAGTTTAAAATACTTTTTAATTTATGAATTCTTCTCTGGGGTGCCTGGGTGGCTCAATCAGTTAAATGTCTGACTCTTGGTTTCGGCTCAGGTCGTGACCTCAAGGTTCGTGAGTTCCAGCCCCACATCGGGCTCTGTGCTGACAGCACACAGTCTGCTTGGGATTCTCTCTCTCCTTCTGCCCCTTACCTGCTTGTCCTCCCTCTCTCAAGATAAATGAACTTAAAAAAAATCTTTGATTATGTGTTATTTAGTTATTTAAAAGACCATGGCTTAGTGTCTAAGCATTTGGGGATTTTCAAGTTATGTTTCTGTTACCGATTTCTAGTCTGATTCCACTCATGTCTGAGAGTAGACCTCATATTATCTCCATACTTTTAAGCTGTTGAGATGTGTTTTATGGCCCAAAATACAGTCTATCTAGGTGAATGCTCCATGGGAGCTTGGGAAGAATGTACAATCTGGTTTGGGGTGAAGTGCCTTATAGACGGAAATTATATCCAGTTTACTGAAGATGCTAGAGTCCAGCTACATTCTTACTGATTTTCTGTTGCTAGATCTGTTCAGTCTGACAAAGCATTAAAGTCTCCAACTATAATAGTGCACTCATCGATTTTTCTTCGCATTTCTATCGATTTTTTGCCTCATGTATTACAGTACTATTATTAGGCGCATACACATTAAGGATTATTATGCCTTCTTGGAGGAGTGACCCCTTCTTGGAGAGTGACTATGTACTGTCCCTCTTTATCCCTGCTGTGAATTCTGCTCTGTCTGAAATTAACACAGACACACCCACTTCTTTTAATTAGTGCTAACATGGTGTATCTTTCTTCATTCCTTTACTCTTTATATATGTCTTTATATTTAATGCAAGTTACTTATAGATAACATATAGTTGGGTCTCTGTCTTAATTAGTGGATTAGAGCATTAATGTCAAAAATAATTCTTCATGTACTTGGATCAGTATCTTCCATATTTTTACTGCTTCAATTTTCTCTTGTTCTTTGTTCCTGTTTTTGTCTTCCACACTTTTTCTTCCTTTTGTGGTTTCAACTGAACACTTTATATGATTCGGTTTTTTTCTTAGCGTATCAGTTGTGTCTCACTTAAACATTTTTTGTGTGTGACTGTCCTAGAGTTTCTAATATACAATTAATCCAAGTCTACTTCCAAGGTAGTACTTCTCAGGTAGTATGGGTACCTTCTAATAACAAAATATCCCTAATTCCTCTCTCCATCCCTGTATGATCATTGTCATTCATTTCATTTATACATAAGCAACATAGCATATATACGTGTGTTTGTATAAAAGTATAATCAAATACACTGTTGCTATTTTATTTTGAACACACTGATATTTGTTAACAAGATCAATTAAGAAAGATAAAAGTTTTTATTTTACCTTTAATTATACACTCTCCAATATTCTCCCTTTGTTTATACAGATCTGAGCTTCAAACCTTTATCACTAATTTTCTCCAAAGAACTTCTTTTGGGGCGCCTGGGTGGCTCAATTGGTTGAGGATCTGACTCTTTGTTTCGGCTCAGGTCACGATCTCATGGTTCGTGAGTTCAAGCCCCACATCGGGCTCCGCGCTGACAGCACGGAGCCTGCCTGGGATTCTCTCTTTCCCTCTCTCTTTGCCCCTCCTCTGCTTGCTCTGTCTCTCAAAATAAAGAAACTTCAAAAAAATAAAAAAATAAAAAAAAAGAACTTCTAACATTTGCTGCAACAAATTCCCTAATGGCAACAAATTCCCAGATTTTTGCCTGAGAGTCTTTATTTCTCCTTCATTCATGAAAGAGAACTGCAGTGTTATCAGTACAGATTTCTAGGCTGGTATTTTATTTCTTGAACACTAAATATTTCATTCCATTCTCTTCTTGCTGTCAGGGTTTCTGAAAAGTTCAATTTAATTCTTATCCTTGCTTCTCTGGCTTTTTTCAAGATTTTTTTTTTTTTTTTTTTTTTTGCAGTTTGAATAGGATATATGATTTGTAGGTGTAGTTTTTTGTTTGTTTGTTTTTGCACTTACCAGGTTTTGTATCTTCTGTGCTTCCTGGATATGGAGTTTGCCGTCTGACATTAATTTGGGGAAATTCTAAGTCACTATTGCTTCGATTGTTGCTTCTGCTCCTTTCTCTTCTTCTTCTGGTATTTCTAGTATGTACATGGTATGCCTTTTGTAGTGGCCCCACAGTTCTTGGTACTCTGTTCTGTTTTTCCCCATTCTTTTTTCTCTTTTCAGATTTGGAAGTCCCTACGGTCATATCCTCAAGCTTAGAAATTCTTTCTTCAGCCATATCCAGTCTGCTAATGAATTCACTATAGGACTTCTTCATTTGTTACAGTGTTCTGACTCTAGCATTTCATTTTGATTCTTTTAGAATTTCCATTTCTCTGCTTAAACTATCCATCTGTTCTTGTATGTGGTCTATTTTTTTCAGTTAAAGCCCTTGGCATATAACCAAGTTTCTTTAAATTCTTGGTCCGATAATTCCAACATTCCTGCCATATCTGACTCTTGTTCTGATTTTTTTTTTTACTCCCTTCCAATAAATTGCTTCTGGTTTTTTGCTTGTTTGTTGGGTTTTGTTTTTGTTTTGGGGGGTTTTGGGGGTTCTTTTGTTTTGTTTTTGCCTTTTAATATGCCCTGTAATCTTTGAGAGGAGAACATGAATGTAGTGGTAAAAGGAACTGTGGTACACAGACCTTTATAATGTAATGGTACACTGAGGGTGGAGAGGAAACATGAGGAAGCATTTGAAAGTGCTAAGATTAGGTCTCTGTCTTTTGGTGAGTCTATGCCTGTGGAATGTGAATTTTGCCTCTGATTCTTGGGGGCTTTTTATTCCCCGGGTGGGACATGAGGGGTACAGTGGCCTTGAGATAGCTATTTCCCTTCTGCCACATAGGGTAGGTTCTGAAATAACCAGCAAGTTGGGCTCTGGTAAAAGAGTTTCCCCTGAGAACACCCTTGCTAAGAACAAAATGCCTGGACATATTTCACAATACTTCCTTTTCCCCTCCCCCAGCCAGGAGCATGCAGTGATTTTCCCTGGTCTTCATGGTGAAGGCCTAGTAGAGATCCTGGAGGTAAAAGCACATAAGCACGGCAGCCTCCCTGGAACTTTTAACTCTCAGACTTGTCACAGGAGCCTCACAGCAATTCATCAATTAGTTCAGTTTTTCCTACCCTGGTTCTGCTTCCTGCAGAGGCTTTAGCTGGTAGGTCTCTGCTCCAGTAGGTTGTGAATTTCTGTAACTGCCTGTCAGTGTCTCCAGTGGTGTGAGAAGCAATCTGCCTTGGGATCTCACTTCTCTTAGAGATCTAAGAAGAGTTCTTGATTTTTCAGTTCGTTCAGCTTTGTATCATTTTAAGGATGAAATGAAGACTTCTAAGCTCCTTACCTGGCAGACTAGAAACCCAAAGTCCCTCTGCTAACTATTTATTAAAAATAAGTTACTTCAAAATCCATTTTGTCAATACACTCTTACTTTAACTATCAGTATATCTTGAATTTACTACTTTTGAATTTCCAAACTTAGATAATCTAAAAATATCATTGTTGTCATCCAATATGGTATGACCTTGTTCATAAGCAGCTTTTATAAGCCTTACAGTCTAACAACTTAAATCTTTTTTAAATTCAGAGTTGAGGGGCGCCTGGGTGGCGCAGTCGGTTAAGCGGCCGACTTCAGCCAGGTCACGATCTCGCGGTCCGTGAGTTCGAGCCCCGCGTCAGGCTCTGGGCTGATGGCTCAGAGCCTGGAGCCTGTTTCCGATTCTGTGTCTCCCTCTCTCTCTGCCCCTCCCCCGTTCATGCTCTGTCTCTCTCTGTCCCAAAAATAAATAAACGTTGAAAAAAAAAATTAGAAAAAATTCAGAGTTGAATAACATGTCCAAACCAGCCATTAATAATAAACAGGACAAAACAAAATAGTGACTTATTTTAAAAATCTAGGATTTTGGATGAAATTTGAAAAAAGTTATACACCATTAAATATATAAATACTACTGCATTTATACATCTTAATTATAGGCAGTATTTTATTTTATTTTTATTTTTTTCAAAAGTATTATTAAAAATATATGTAATACTATGTAGCTCCTATAAAGTGGTATCTGCAATCACTAAAGACATAAAAAGAAATGTCCAGAAGCTTGTGTTATCTTTGTAGTCTGCATGAATATTACACAATTAATGACTCTGCATTACTGAAAATGGAAAATGTTCAACTGAAGGTCTATTCTAACATATGTGTCTGTACTTTAAATATAAATCCTATAAAATGTCATATATTTAGGAAAATAAATATATGTTAACTGAATATAAGCTCATTACATATTTCAGATAAATATGATGTACCCTTTTGCATCCTTACTTTAGAATGTTTCGTGTGTGTGTGTGTGTGTGTGTGTGTGTGTGTGAGAGACAGAGAGAGAGAGAGAGAGAGAGAATGACTTAATCTCCGTGTTCATTCCAAAGATTTGTTGCTTTAGAAAATACCATCTTTGTGGCCCAGAAACAACATGCACACTTTAAAGATGAAGTACTAACCCTTTCGGTACACTGAATAATGGAGATTTATAAAGGATTCAGGAAGACAGTCGGAGCATTGGGACACCCCACATGCAACTGACATTGTCAGTAGCCTGGCAACAGCCTACTTGCAAAGATATTACTTTATTTTCTTAACCTAAATTCAATTTTTTGTTTCAATCTCCTATGAAATGCACCTACATACATTATAATTACAGTAGAGATGCTCTACACATTAAGTGCATGAAATGCAAAAAAATTAAAGTGGTAAGAGTATATGTACATTAGATTTGTATAATATTAAAGCTCATTTTTGAATATGCGAGAGTATGCAGATATGAAATAATCACAATGAAATTTAAAATATAGGGGCGCCTGGGTGGCTCAGTCGGTTAAGCGGCCAACTTCAGCTCAGGTCATGATCTTGCAGTCTGTGGGTTCAAGCCCCATGTCGGGCTCTTTGCTGGCAGTTCAGAGCCTGGAGCCTGCTTCCAATTCTGTGTCTCCCTCTCTCTCTGCCCCTCCCCTGCTTGCTCTCTCTCTCTCTCTCTCTTTCTCTGTGTGTCTCTCTCTCTCTCTCACGTAATAAACATTAAAAAAAAATTTTTAATTATAGAGTTACAACTGCCAAAAATAAAACTATAAAACTAAGTGAAAATTAAGTTCATATATATGTGTCTGTGTATCTGTAGAAATATGTGCATATGCCATCAATATTAATCCTATCAAAATTAATTCTATCATAATTTCGTACTAAAGATCAAACTCACTTGTATGTAATTTTTCAAAGACTCCATTTTTAAACCACAATTTTAACTAAAAAAAAATCCAACTTATCTTTTCCTATGAACAGTTAAAAAATATTATATTGAAAAATGTACTAGGCTGAATGCTGATTATATAGGATATATATGCACAGACACATCATCTGAAAAATAGTAAGCTGGATTTTTAAAGAAATTAGTCAATATTCATGTGCCAATTCTCATTATTTAGAACAGGATCTTTCATTCCCATTTAAGTCTATGTAAGAACTGATCAAAACCTGAGCCAGAAGAACCTCAAGCCCACGAAGACGATGTGGTCATTTCAGGGTCAAACTTTATCCGTATGTAACAACGGCAACTCTCGTAATACGTCTCAGAGCCAGGAATTCATTTATAAAGGCCAATGGTAGTTGTAAAGGGTGTCAGGATGGTGTCAGGACAGAGGAAAAGAATCTGAATTCTCATAATCTCTGAACTACCCTAAAGTCACTATATAAAGGAACACCCAATTTTAGTAAAAAGCATTTTAGCCAGCTGGACCACCATGCCTACGCTTTCCCACTGAGAAAGAAATACACGGACTACACTGGGAGAAAAGCCTCTGGGTCCACATCAGAAATGCGCGTATTATTCCCTTAAAAATGCGCACGCACGATACGGAGATGCTGTGGGGGGTGTGTGTCCTGTGGCACGTAGTAAACCCACAAGCTGGAACAGTTGCATCACTTATGGATAAGACTGGAGTCCAGAATGAAAAGCTACCCATGGATCCTCCACCTGTGTCCTGAAGAATGCTTTAGGGTCCACGATATGAGGATTATTCCCCAGGGTTTGCTATTAACTGGCTCCAGAGATGTTCACCGGCTTGTTTCACAGTTGAAAAAACAAATCTCAAGAAAAGCCCAAAGGGCAGGAGGCTTTAAACTGCTGAGCAATTACAACAAAAGAGATACTTAAAAGGAAGTAAAATACTGGGAAAATGTCTTTCGTTGATGTGCTGAGAAAGGGACCCGAGGAAGTGAGGGGGAGAAGGCAGTGCTGTCTATCTCCAGGCTTGTCTGCCCTCGAACAACGACGAGGACCAGCTGGTGAGACTGTGTGAAGATACTCTGGCTCTTTTGTTCCAGTCACTAATAAAAGGAAAAATCCAGGCTGTGTAAGAAGAAAAAAGAGAGAGAGAGAGAGAGAGAAAGGAGAGAGAAAGGAAAAAAGAAAGAAAAATCCACAAAGTGCCTTCATCTAAATGATTAAGAAAACTTCCATTAAAAAAGTGAAAATAATCAGAGACGTCATACAATTTCACACAAAATCCATCTTGATTAGATGCATTTTTAAATAGCAGTTTTCTACTTTTGCAATAACAGATCAGAATAGCTGTTTTCAAAATACTATGCAAAAGTTGCCATAGTAACAATGCCAAGTCCTTTTGAAACATAATTAATTGCCTAAAAATTCATCAAATAGAATATGGCACTCTTCTTCAGAAAATTTCTGCATTTTCTTTTACAGTATTATCATATACGTAGTATTATCATGCACATCTTCTATTTCATCAAGTTTTTCTCTATGTAAAATGATTTTGTTAAAAGTATTACTACTTTCATCCATCGGTCTCATTAAAAAGAATTCTGTTTTATATTTAAAGCTTAAAGATAATCTGAAAAAATTAAGAATTCATCTGAAACCAGGACGGACAAAAAAATGCCTTTTCCTCAATATACAACTATATTTACATATTCTCTTCTTACCTCTGCTTTTGAATCGATCAAGTGATTATCTTATTTACCCTCAGAATATTTCAATGAAAAAATGTCCTCAACATAAATGACAAAGAAACACAGCTGCATGAGTAGTAAAGCAGAAAACAAAACCCACAGAATATCATAATTACAACATAAATGTATCTTACTCTTTGTAGTCCTTCATACCAATCATCTTGATCAAACCAATTTGAAATGTAAGTCATCCAAGCCATAGAATGTTTCTACTTTAATCAAGGCAATTGGAAAGTCGGCATCACAACAGTCAGCACCTAAAGTGACAATAACGTGTTTCAACCAAAAAGCTTTACCAAATTCTGCCTTGTGAAATGTTGTTCAGTACAAGAAGCTAGAAGCACAGCAACATTTCAGCTGAAACAGCTTTAATAATTTACAAAGAACAGCATCTGTAAAAAATAATGCTAATCCAGAAAACGTAAGCCTATAGTCAAACAGGAAAGAAAAACCAAATAATCATTACGTTGTTGTAAGGTACCAACAAATGCTTCATCAAATATTAGGCTTTCAATTTTCATTCTAAAAAGCATGTGATTCAATTTTTTCAAGAAGGCAAATTAGTTCCAAAAGTGACCCAGTTATAAATAAGGAATGCGAAGAGAGCACAAAGCAACAGGAAGGAGAACATTAGTTCCATTCTCAACCTTAGGAGTTGGAGATAAAGCCGGAAGAAAGCCTCTGCGTTAAAAGGTCTACGACAAGACCAATTCTGTATTTCTATTTGCTTCCGTCTCCGTACTTGAGAGTTAAGTCATTTTAGAGTCAGCTGACTCATATGCTTGACAGAGAATCACAATCACGTGAATTTGATTTCTTTTTAGTTTTACTCACTTCTGGAAGAAATTTATTAGCCATGCTCAATAAGAGACTCCCTGGGACACTGGAGAGCACGTGGACTTCAAGACGCCCTCCGTAATGTTGACATGCTTCTCCCAACGTAACAAGTCCTGACTGATCTTTTCCTCACCAAAGAATTACACCTCGGTGGAGAAAAAAGGAAAGAAGGGGGGGGAGGGGTGGGGGCGGCGCAGAAAGAAAAAGAAAACATTTGGGTGACTTGAGTGTTTCATTATTCGTATCCCGAAAGTAGCACGGCATCTGTGCTGGCATAAAAAGGTACGCATGTAGGACACATGAATATCACCATGGCCGACTGAGAAGAGCCTTCAAAATTTATCAGATGGAACATGGGACTCTTCTTCAGGGTACCTCTTCCTCCTTTTCCTCTAAGGCCTATTTTCAATTACCTGCTCGAAGCCTCAGGTCACAAGGCTTGGGAATAGGCTTTTCCTTGCGAAGGAAGTTGCAGGACTGATGTAATCTCTTGCTTAACTTGTTTACCTCTTGCTGGACTCCTTTCAACCACCTCTAAGCATTCCTTACTTTCTCCTGCATTCCCCGTTTCAACGACTGTCATTATGCTCTCGGCAGTAACCTGAGACAAACACCTCACGCCACCTGTGATTCTTCACCGCCCTCCTCCGCCAGTTCCACTACATGTGATCACCAAGTCCTATCAAACTATCTTCAAAATCTCTCTTCAAAAGGCCCTTCTCTCCAGCCATAATGCCACTGTTCTAGTGAAACCCCTCATCATGTCTTGTAAAAACTAATGAAATAATTTACCTATTCATTTTCTGCTTGCACTGCAATTGCTAAACACGTTCTGTACCATCATGATCTGACGCCTGCATGTTTTTAAATGCTTTTGCCTGAGCCCTCCTTCCCCTGCCCCTGTGAATAATGAGCTCTTTGATATTTAAGGTCTTCTAAGACCCAACTTAAAAACTCTTCCTCCTTGAAGACTTTCTCAAATGCACCACATCCCTCATCTGTGCGCCTTTATTTGTGTATTTGCATGCATTGGATAGTCATTACTTGTGTAGACAAAAATTGTGAGTTCTCCAAGGCAAAGGAACTTGCCTTATTCGTATTTGTATAGAATATACAGAATGTTTGTTGAGTGAACTGACACTCCCAGTGCTACAACAGTTTGTCAGCTAATGGCAGGTCACATGAACTGAAGGTACTTACTACTGAAACTTGGAAAGGGTCTGAAGAAATGCATCCAAGTGACAGGTGATGTACTTACCAACAAATGAAATAGGATTACAATTCAGATCCTTATAGGGAGATGGCTAGCCAAACCATTTAAGAAATGTTTTTTAAGTGTAAAATTAAAGGCCAACTTGAATCGGTAAAATTATTTTAAAGTCATATCAGCACAAGTATATTTATTACACCATTGTAAAGACAATGCAGTTAAAATGAATACCGTGTTTATAGGCACACAATAGTTTGGATGTTTTATTTTGGGATATTTTTCCACAAGCACTATTTACCATATTTACAAGAATTAAGAAAAGTAAAATATTTCACATCATGTAATCCCTGATGAAATATTATCTTGCGTAAGATACGTAGTTCCCAATTGTAGTTCAGGTATTTTGATGATCTGAGAGTGACTAGAATCTCACTAATTTAGTGTAAGAACGACAGTTTTCAACTCTCACCTCTCCTCGGTGGGTTAGGACTGTGTGGAGTGCAGAGCTGAAATCTGGCCTCACAGGGGAACCATGTCACCATCACTCAGCTGTAACTGAGACACAAAGGACAGAGTCAATCTGGCACTTCTCCCACATATTTATTTATGTCTGTGGATTGGTCTGTGGGTCTGATTATTGTAAAAATCACAAATTTAACGGGGCGCCTGGGTGGCTCAGTCAGTTAAGCGGCCGATTTTGGCTCAGGTCACGGTCTCGCGGTCCGTGAGTTCGAGCCCCGCGTCGCGCTCTGTGCTGACAGCTCAGAGCCTGGAGCCTGTTTCAGATTCTGTGTCTCCCTCTCTCTGACCCTCCCCCGTTCATGCTCTGTCTCTCTCTGTCTCAAAAATAAACGTTAAAAATAAAAAAAAAATCACAAATTTAACTTAATTCACAGTCAGAAAATTCTTAGTACCTCTTATGACTAGTGCTGGAAGGAAATGATAATAAAGACTAAATATCATGCTAAAGAAAATGAGGAGAATGAAGTAAAATTTCTTCTAATGTGAGGAAACGTACTGTAAGCATTCATGTCCAAACATATAAGTAACCTGAGGTTTGAGTACTGCTTCTGTTTCATATCCCTCTCTGTATCTTTGCCATGACCCCCACCATGGGCAGACGGTACGCCACTGCCCGTTGGCTCTGGACTTGCCATATGACCAGTTTTTCTCAGCGACACATGCACAGAAATCAGAGTGCTCCGGTTCCAAGCTTTGGAGATAGGGCCCGCTTCATGCCTTTGTGGCTCTGCCCTAAACGCAAGAACATTCCATGGCTACCCTACTGGTCCAGGAAGGAGGAGAGACACAAGGGCAGGGCTGCCACAGACAAATCACACACACCCGCTCTGCCAAGCCAAACCTGTGGTAAACCCCAGGATCGTACTTGTGAGTGTTATAAATGTTTAACGTCATATTTTGCTGAGTTTTGGAGTGGCGTGTAGGAAGTATTTTTGTGGCATCACTAACTGACACATTACCTCCTGTGGGAGACACACGCCCACGGAGATTAATCAAATCAATACTCTCATCTGATTTACACTAGGAAACCGGGGTCTACCGCCTGTGGGAAATAAGCAAGATTCATAGTTATGACTATCTATGTCCCTGGCAAAGTTTTAAACGCGAGGACTTTTTTAAATTAACTGCATATAGCAAGAAATAATTACTTGTATAAGGAATCTGAATTACCTCATGTTATTTTTTTTCAACCTTTAGGAACCATGAGAAAATGGCATCTTGTGTGATCCATCCATACACATGCAGCGTCTCCACTTTGCTATGCCTCTCGTGTGTGTAGAAGTGCTTTGTAATTCTAGGAGCAACTAAGGGATATAGCAATTTGAACTAAATAAAGTAGGGCCCTGTTCTCATTCTGAGAAGCTGATCCTGTGCGGCCGGCATCAACATCCTACTGTAAATATGGAGATTAAAATCAAGATACACATCAGCAGTCCCTAGCCTAGAAATCAAAGGACTTACACTTCTCTGGTTGTGATTTCACACGAACCTCTGGTACCACGTCCTGTAATGTTCATTTCTGCCCTCCTCTGTCTAAACTTGACAGTGTTTTCATTTCCTTGTGCCTGTTTAAAATCCTAAAGGGAGTAAAGTGACCTGTTTTGCCTACCTACGGTTTGGTCTCCATCATGGCTGTTCTGATCGAACGTTTCAATTCTGTCATCCAGTTTTACCTCAGACCAACATACTGGCTTCACCCTCTGAAATTCTGTTTGCAGGTGAAACCTTCTGTACTAAATCCATCCCTCCAAGTGATGTCCTCTTACCTACCTGCACCACAGTTCCTGTACTCTCTTAGTGAGCCCCAGTCGGCCATCTTACAAGACAGAAACGGTAATTATTTTGAACTTCCTAACAAACCAAGTAAGCACGTGCCATTGCTTGTTCACCAAAACAGAGCAGAGTCAAGTGTAAAGTAAACGGCACTATTCACAATTATTCTCTTGCTTGCCTCTATCTGTCTAGAATCACGGCAGGGGGGTTAGGGGAGAGGACGGTGGCTGGCAAGTGCACACGAGCCTCATGCTGAAGGTGGTGCACCAAATGACAGAGACCTGGGATCACCTGTCTGCTTCCCCTTCCTATGCACAGACACTCCCCGTGAGGAATCAGCAGAAGGCAGATGACAAAAGCATTGTATCGTACGATTTGGGGGAGTTGTCGACCCCAACTCGATCAACACTCTACCTGAGAATCTCAAGAGGGGGCTCCTGGGTGGCTCAGTCGATTAAGCATTCAACTCTTAGTTTTGGCTCAGGTCACGATCTCATGGTTCCTGAGTTCGAGCCCCAGGCTGGGCTTGGTGTTGACAGTGCAGAGCCTGCTTGGGATTCTCTTTCTCTCCGTCTCTCTCTGCCCTTCCCCTATTCTCACTCTCTCCCTCAAACGTAAATACACATTTTTTAAAATGTGAAGAGGAAGTCTGAGTTAGAGATCAGATACACAATTTATTCAGTAAGCTCCCAACAGAATGATTCTATATATTTATTTTTTTAGAATGATTGTATATGATTAAAACATGGTTACTTATAAGACCTTGAATCCCAGCCATGGCAGACAAGTGTGTATATACATACGTACGTACACACACACAGACACACACACACACAGGCATATGTGTGTGTGTGTGTTTGTGTGTGTGTGTATACACATATCTCTAATGCTCCTACCAAAGACAACTAGAAAAGCTGGATGAAAATAGGTAAAATCCAAACTAAAAAGGGGAACCCCAAGAGAAGTCCACAGGGTCTAGCCAGGCACTTTTTCTTTGTGGGGAAGGGGCAGGGAATGCTACTGTTTCCCCAGTAAGATTTGCCTATAAAAGTAATGGCTAAACTACTAAGAAGTTACGGGGAACTTCTGGTACTTTCACACGGCCTGAAGAGCAAACCTGGAGTTCAGATGCTGCCAAGGGAAAAAGTGATCTAATAATGGTGTTCCTTCAGTAACAACTGCCTGGGTCTACCTCTGAAGACTAAGAACGAAGTGAAACTAGCCCATCCCCTACAAAGACTGAGGCTGAGCTTCAAATAAACTCATTCCATAATCACACCAAGTTGATCATCCCTACCCTACTTCTCTCCAAAAGCAAAAGTGTGTATTCTCTGGAGGAAGAAGACATTAAATTGTCAGGCTAGAAAGCAGGCAAGAAAAGTGCAAAGAATAACAAGCCCCTCTCCGAAGAGAAAGGACGTACTAATGGTTCCACTTTTGACAAGGCATGGGAGAAAGAGATGACTGCCACAAAAGCAGGTAAGAAAAAAAAAATCTGATAAAATGGTAATTAATTCCTAAAGGCCAATGTGAACTACAGCATCAGTTTAAATTTTTTTAATGTTTATTTATTTTTGAGAGAGAGAGAGAGAGAGAGACAGAGCACCAGAGGGGGAGGGGCAAGGAGAGCAGGAGACACAGAATCCAAGGCAGGCTCCAGGCTCTGGGCCATCAGCACAGAGCCCGATGTGGGGCTTGAACTCACGGACTGCAGTATCATGACCTGAGCCAAAGTAGGACGCTTAACCGACTGAGTCACCCAGGCACCCTTTTTTTAAGAAACATTTTTAATGTTTATTTTTGAGAGAGACAGTGCATCAGTTTTTAAAAAAAAATAGAGGTTTCACGGGGTGTCTGGGTGGCTCAGTCAGTTAAGTATCTGACTCTTGATTTCGGCTCAGGTCATGATCTCACAGTTCATGAGTTCGAGCCCTGCATCAGGCTTGGCGCTGGGAGCTAGGGGCCTGCTTGGGATCCTCTCTTTCTGCGCCTCCCCTGCTCTCTCTCTCTCAAAATAAACAAACATTGAACAAACAAACAAACAGGTCCCAGATGCAAGCTGAGTTTGTACTCATTTCTAAGAACTTCTCCACTAGCCTCAGCTGGGTGCTTAGGAGAAAGATGGGGCGAATCAGGACCGTCCCCCTGGTGGCTCAGACTTGCAGGAAGCAAGGGGCTGTAGACAGGTGACAGGCATGAAACATGGTGTATCCCTGAATCCTGCTCTCGCATGAAACAAATCCTTCGGCTACTAGAAACGAGGGAACAAACACCCTCACTCCGGGGACGCTGCAGGGAGAGAAAACGCAAACCTTATCTGCCTCCAGGAAGGCACAGAGAATCCCCCTTCCCAACCCCAGGAGGGAGGTGTTTCCCCCAGAAGGGGGAAGGGAGGCAGCAAAAGCTGTGTGTGCTGGGGTGCCCCAAAACAAAGCACGGATCTGCCACTGTTTGAGGGGGCGCGAAGCAGTTCGCTCCTGCTCAACACCCACCATGGATGCACAGCGGTTTGGCCGCCAGGGTGCGGTCGGGGAGGGGGAGACACAGAAGCGTCCCCAGGAACCAGATTCCCCCGGTCTGAGAGGTAAAACCGTAAGACAGTGACACACTGGGGTACTAGACAATAAGTAAAATGCATTATACATGACACAACGGATACACCCTACAATGTAAGGACAACTGAAGGTCCAACATACTGCCTGAGTCCCTTTAGAAAAAGCTGGAACACAAGCAAAGCCAATCGATGCTACGAGGAGTTATGAGAGAGTTTTCTTCGGGGAGACAGTAGTAGTGACAGGAAGGAGCCAGGAGGGGGATTTCCTGAAAGCTTACGATGTTTCTTTTATGCTAATTATGCTAATAAGCACATTTTGCCGGTACAAAACACTAAACTGCACATTTCTGCTGTCAGACATATAATCTAAATTTTAAAAATTATACACTAAGAACTCACAGCAGTGCTTTCCAATACTAACAAAATTAAAAGGGGGGAAAAACTCCGAAATGAACTTGTCCACATAAAGATAGTGTAGAATTGGATCATATTTTCTAATTTCACTTGGACTCTTCATCTCCTAGAGCTTCCTGCCTCACTTACCACTTCCAGCCACGGTATCTCGGAACACATTAACTTCAGTCTCTGTCCCTGGGATCCAGCACTAAGACTTCTTTAATCCCCAAGTCTTTTTAGAAGCAGTGCCAGGGACAAGCAGATGAGGAAGGAGACAAAGAATGATCCCACAAGAAGTGAGGAAACACCGAAGTCTCCTTTTACAGGCTGAAAGGGACTGGGCTGGACTGGATCAGGACCTGTGCTTGGGGGTCCAGAGGAACACCAACGGGTTATCTGACGACTGCCATCAAAGTCACATCCCTGAGGGACCCCGACCTCCTTAATCCCTGCTATCCCGGGAATGTGGCCGTGCGCAGGTCTCCACGAGCACACCCCCACGCGCCTGAAGAGTCTGCCGAAGTTCCCACCTGAGCATTTCAGGCTTTGACCAGACCTTCAAAGTATTAAACAGCCACATCCAAAGAGCCATCCGAAAGCTCAAATTTCAAAACAATTTCAAAGCTCACCCATGAACCACAACAAATTGGTACTGCTGACAACACTCCAGTGTTTGGTGATTCTAGTTAGTAACAGGGATAACGTCTACAGTCGTCTTCTCCTTAGTTTCAGTCACGTGATATGTTTAATGTGCGGTCACAAACAAAAGAGACGAAAGGTGATGTATTTTTACCAGAGGATAGAATATATACAAAATAAATATAAGATGGCTACTCAAACTGAAAGACACAATATCTGAAATTCAGATCTCAACAGATGAGTTCATTGGCAGACTAGATACAGCAGAAGTCCGGATTAGCGCCACGGAGTAAAACTGACTCGCATACACCAAAACTAATGCAGAGGGAAAAGAGAGAGAGAAATAGAATCTAAGAAGTAGAAACGGCATGGTGAAAAGCTAAATACAGATGTAATGGGAGTCTTTAAGGGGGAGGAAACATAACAAATATTTAGGGGCGCCTGGGTGGCTCAGTCAGTTAAGCATCCGACTTTCACTCAGGTCATGATCTTGAGGTGTGTGGGTTCGAGTCCCGTGTCGGGCTCTATGCTGACAGCTCAGAGCCTGGAGCCTGCTTCAGAGTGTGTGTCTCCCTCTCTCTCTGCCCCTTCCTAGCTCTCTAATATAAACATTTTTAAAAAAGCTATTTAAAGAGAAAAAGAGTGAGAAATTTCCAAAACTGATTTAAAAAAATCAAGTTCCTAGAGCTCACCAAATCCCAAGCAGGATAAGCGAAAGTACAACTTTATCTAGGCATGCCAGTAGGACGCTGAAAATCACAGCCAAAGAAAAAAATCTTTAATATGGTCAGAATGTTGTCAAAGATCAATTGAAATAATAGAGTCAAAAGATAATGGAATAACATTTTTAAAGTTAGGAGAAAAAAATAACCACACACCTAGAATGCTACACCCAATGAAAATAAACATGAAGGCAAAAATCATGGTATTTTCATAATGCAAAAACTACGAAATTTATTGTCAGCCAGCCCTACCTAGGAAACATTAAAGGGAGTTCTTCAGGCAGGAGGAAAATGAACCCAGGCAGAAAGATGAAAATGTTAGAGATAACAAAGATCATCAGAAAGAGGAAATATACAGTTGAATAGAAACAGATACTAACTACACAAGACAATAACTGTAATGTCTTCTGAAATTTAACACATTTATAGCACTAAATTCTATGAAAACAGTAACACAAAAGGTGAGAGCAAGTTAAATGGAGTTAGGATCAATGAAGAGGTAAAATTAATCACTTCTATTAAACTGTAACGAGTCAAAGTTACATCTTAGAATCTCTGGCCTAACCACAAAAAGAATTATAAACATACTATTAAGTGAATCAAAGGAAAATATAATTAATAAAAAATTTGTGGACCAGAGAACAAAAGGTTTGATTGTACATGTAAATCAAATTGTAACAGTTATACATTGGTTTGTTTTTTTTTTAATGTTTATTTATTTTTGAGAAAGAAAATCAGCTTAACCGACTGAGCCACCTGGGTGCCCTTCACACATTAAATGAGAGTGGATTAAATTTACGAGTAAAATTGGCACACTATGTAAAAAAAACTCAACCATATACTCTTCACAAGAGTCATACTTTATTAAAAGGGAACATAGAATGGTTGAAAGTCAAAAACAGAAAATTATATGCTAGAATATTATTAACCAAAAAACAGCTATTATAGTTAAATAAAGATAAAATAAATTTTAAGGCAAGATACAGTAGTAGAGAGACAGAGGGACATTACTTAAGAATAAAGGGGTAGGGGCGCCTGGGTGGCGCAGTCGGTTAAGTGTCCGACTTCAGCTCAGGTCACGATCTCGCGGTCCGTGAGTTCGAGCCCCGCATCAGGCTCTGGGCTGATGGCTCAGAGCCTGGAGCCTGTTTCCCATTCTGTGTCTCCCTCTCTCTCTGCCCCTCCCCCGTTCATGCTCTGTCTCTCTCTGTCCCAAAAATAAATAAACGTTGAAAAAAAAAAAAAAAAAAGAATAAAGGGGTAGATTCGACCAAATGACAGAACAGTCCTAAAACTGTCTGCACTCAAACTACAGGACTCTCAAACATAAAAAGCAAGAATAATGGAATTAAAGGATACAGATACAGATCCATCATCGTAATGGCAAGCTTTGAGTAATAAATCTCAATATCTGATGAAATAGAGAAAATTCTGTAGAAGTGTAAAAGATCTGACCATATTTAATAAAATTGGCCAAATGACATATATAGATAAAATACTAACAGTGATAGAGTTCACATTCTTTTCTAGTGAACATGGAGTAATAACAAAAATAAACAATGTGCTGAGCTATGAGGAAAACCTGACCAATTTCCAAAATATTGGAATTCTTTGAGTGTATTTTCCAGTTGGAATGAAGTCTGAGATCAATAAAAGATAACTAGAAAATCCACAACTGTCTGGTAATTAGTGTGCTTCTAAATAATCCTTGATTCAAAGAAGAAGTAAAAATGGAAGTTAGAAAAAACTTAGTACTAGATGGCAAAGCCACAACAAATAGAAATTGGGGGTTACAGCTCAAGCAATGCTTGGAGGTAGAGGGTTATCGACTTATGTTTTTCTAACAGAAAATAAAAAAGAAGGATTTAATTTTCTATCTCAGAAAGTCAGAAGAAAGCAAAATAAATCTTTAAAAATGTAGAAAAAGGAAATAATTCTGAAAGAGAAAGCACATTTATATTTACAAATATATAACAGAAAAAAATCAACTAAACCAAATGCTGGTTCCTTTAGGTCAACTTTTAGAAGACTTAAAAAAAAAAAACAGAAAAAGTACAAATATAAATAACAGGAATAAAAAAAAAGACATCACTATTGGAACCACTGACAATCAAAAAAGAATAAGAGAATGTATTAACACATTTGCAGGAATTTAACAGATAACTTGGATGAATGGGCAAATTCCTCAAAAAAAAACACAAGTTACCAAAGTTGAAGAAAGAATGAGAAAATCTAAGTGGCATTAATATAAGGCTACAATTAAAACTCTCCCACAGACAATCTCCCAGGCCCAAATGGTTTCACTGGTCCATTTTTGCAAATGTTTAAAGAAAAACCTTTACACAAATTGACAGTTACAGTGAAAGGAATCACATCAATTCTTTATGCCTTGCCAAAACCTGGAGAAGACTTTGAGAGAGGGAATTATAGAGCAATCTCTCTCCTAAACTAAGTGTAAAAATCCTAAACAAAAGAGTAGAGACACATGTTAATGGATATTAAGATTTAATACTGTGAAGATGTAAAGTGCCTCAAATTAATCTACAGATTTAATACAGTGTAATTAACAAGTTAACCTAAAATTTAGATGGATATGTCAATGGCCAAGAATAGTCAAGGCAGTCTTGAGGGTGACAAAGCTGAAAGTTTACACTATCAGCTATCATTACTTCTTATAAAGCTACAATAATTAAGACAGCGTAGTACTGATATAAAGATACAAAAACCCACTAATGGAACACAATGAATCCAGAATAAACCCTTTCATGGGCTGTTAACTGATTTATGATGAAGGTGATAATGCTGTATGGTGAGCAAAGAACAGGCCTTTAAATAACTACTTGTGGGTCAACTGAATACCCTTAGAGAAAAATACAAAGAAATCTTCACCCCAATCTTATAGAATACCAGGAAAAAAGCACCAATACCAGAGAGACTGGAAATCTAAATATGTAAAGTAGAACAATAAAGCTTTCCAAGAAAACTAATAAGAATATATAGTCTTTGGAGTAGAAAAAGATTTACTAAACAAGACACACCCAAAAAGCACAAAACCACAAAGGAAAACAATTGACATATTTGATTATATTAAAATCACAAACTTATGGGGGCACTTGGGTGGCTCAGTCAGTTAAGCGTCCGACTTCATGATCTCACTAATGGTGAGTTTGAGCCCCGTGTCAGGCTCTGTGCTGACAGCTCAGAGCCTGGAGCCTGCTTCAGATTCTGAGTCTCCCTTTCTCTCTCTGCCCTCCCTCTGTTCACACGCTGTCTCTCTCTCTCAAAAATAAACATTAAAAAAAATTTTAAATAAAATAAAATTACAAACATATTCACCAGACATCAATGAAAGAGTGAAAATCAAGACACAGAGTGGGAGAAAATATTAATAATACATATATTCAACAAAAAACCAATCTACAAAAAAAGAAAAAAGACTGCTAAGCCAACAGAAAAATGGACATAAGACTTGGACAAAAGACAAAAGAACTCCATCACAAAAACAAGACTATGAACATATGAAAAGCTGTCCATTATTATTGCAAATTAAAACCACAATGAGATACTGCTACATTTCCAACACAAGGGCTACAATGCACAATACCACAGGTTGGCAAGAATGCAGAGTAATTGAAACTCATATACTACTCACGGGAATGTAAATTGAAACAAACAATTTGGACAACTCATTGGCAGGATCCTCTAAAGCTGAACACAAACACACCATATGACCCAGCATTTCACTCCCGCTCATTAGCCAACAGCAATGGGTATTATGGGTATTTATGCTCACCAAAGACATGTATTGTAATGTTCAGAGCACTTCTATAGCAGCACCAGAGTGGAAACTTCTCAGATCTTTACTAACAGCAGAATGGGTAAATAACTGGGATATATTCATACAATGGAATGGTTTACAGTAATGAGAATGAATGGATAACAATTCCATGTAACCTATACAGATGAATCTCACAATGTTGATTGAAAGAAGCTAGACACAAAGATAATACATTATCCTATTATTTCATTTACATAAAGCACAAAAACAGACAATATTAACCTATTCTGCAAGAGGTCAGGAATAGTGGTTATCCTTGGTGGGGGTGATGAATGCTGAGAACATTCTGTGTATCCTTAAAAAAAAAAAAAAAAAAAAAACCTAAGAGAAGAACGGTCTCTGGATGATATGCTCCTTTGTATCACAGTTATCGTACCCAGTAAGTTCTTTTTAAGGAATCCTCACCTCTTGAAAGTTTGACCAAAGTTCCTAACCGGAATCTCCACATTGACCTAGTCTAGAAATTAAAAATGATGTGCACTAAGGTAATTTAATAAGTCTAAAATTTCCAGCACATTTTATGCTGTATCATAAATCAAATATTTTGCATTTTTAGACTATAAAATGGAGTTCCAAGTTAACCACTACTTAATAATTTGATTTTCTAAGGAAGTCATTTTTGAGCAGTTTCTTAAATATATTGTATTTTTAAGGTACATAAATGTAGTTTTGATCAAAATTCAAAGAAAAATATCTTCCTGTTTAAGAAAGCAATTCTTTTTATGAAAGTGGACACAGCAAAGAGTATAATCAACTGTTCAAAATATCTGTATTTTTAGATAAGCATATATTTCTCCATATAAACATCTCTGTCTTTGCTATTTCATAAAACCTAGAAGAATAAATTAATTCAAAATGTCCTCTGAAAAGCATTTTTATAAAATGTTGATGAATCAACATTAGACAAAATAATTTTAGAAACAGAGGAAAGTGTACTGCTAAACTCTGTACTGCCTAAATTGTTGACAATAAAAAGCATTAGGATGTATGGGCTACATTAAGAGCAGGGACGTGCCATTTTCAGCCCACCCTCTCTCTCACCTGTACCTGGACGAGGAAGACCCAGGTCCCAGTAGATATCCCAGGTCATAAGATGAGAGTTACACCCAAGAATTGGTACAACAGAGAACTGGAAGAAGCTAGATCTCTGAAAACTTCTTAGACTTCAAACCTCCAGACCTTTTTCTTTTTAATGAGAGAGAAATGAACTTCGATTTCGTTTAAGCTGCTATTGTTTTGCATTCCTTTATTGTATTTAATCAAATCTGAGGTATTGTATAATTTCAGAAGTCATATATTAGAAAGCAGAATTAATTAGTCAATAATGTCAATTAGCTAAACCCTTAATTCTTTGTCTTTAAATATATTTAACTATCATGCCTTCATCACCACAGGTAAACACCATTACTAAAATCCAATCATTATTTCCTACGATAATACAATAAGCAGGGCCGGGTTACCCTATTGTGCCTTACCAAATATACTCACCTTGCGACTACCTCACCTTCGGTGAAAAACACCTTTATCCATGTACATATCTCTGCCATTATCATTTTATTTCATTCGTTTTGGTAAATATTTAGCAAGTGTGTATCATAGCTAAGCACTGACTCTAGTGACTAAAGATACACAGGTGAACAAGAAACAAACAGGAAAAAAAAGCCCTCCTTCAAGAAGCTTACGGCATTGGCAGAGCTAGACGTGGCACAACCGCTGTCTGGTGTCTAACCAACAGCATTCTCACCCGTGTCTGCCCCTGCCAACAGAAACTCAAAGTATTCGGGTACAGGCAGAATTACAGTGATCTCAGGGAGGATGGACTTTTCCTATCACCTAGGAGGTGATGCTCGGCCTAAACCATAAGCCAGTTGTAGTAACACCGTCCTCCTTGGACAATTATTAGGCTAAGTGTGGGCACGTGACTCAGTTTCAGCTGATGGAATGTCGGCAGAAATCCCAGACGCCCTTCTCTCGCTGCTTCTTCTGTCTTGGGTGCTGACGTGAAAGTGTTGCTGCAGGAGCTAACTGGAATCCATGAAACCAAGGCCAAGAAAACACCAGAAAGGTTGCAATTCTAACATTTTGATGCGCTATCTTCAGTTACTTGTTATGTTTTTTTTTTGATGTCTCTCTAAGTTACTGGTCTGGTGTTATTTACATTTCATTTCTTATCTGATCGACACAAATTTATGAAACAATTTTCAATAGCAGCTTTAATAGCAAATGAGCAGAAGGGTAAGAGGAGCAAAAAGACAAATGAACCCAAATCTGCTTTCAGTGTTCAAGAGGCTGTAACAAAAGAAAGGGGGAGGTGTGAACTTCTAGGCAGAAATTATTTCTCTATGCCCAAAATATGATGATACAGGCGGAGAAAGAGTGAGTTGTCGGACGGACAAATAGGTAGAAGAGAAAATGATGGAAAGTCACGCAGCTCACGATAAGGATTGTGGATTTTATCTTACATGTGACGGGGAGTCACTGAAGCAGTTTAAGCATCGTAATTATGATATCAGATTTTCTGATTTACAAATACTATCCTGGCACTCCCGGGAGAAGGCTGGTGGGCGACAGGGCAACAAAACATGAAGAAGGAGGTGAGAAACGATCAGGGTGAACCAATAACCTGATGGCAAGTGAAGATACAGGAGGACTCCCAGGAAGACTGGGTTTCTCAGCTGCCTTACTCATTTACTGAAAGGGGAAGTCAGGAACAGGACAGGTCCAGGGTAGAGTTCTACTGAGATACATTGTGCAGTGTGCATAGGACATGTGGGTACTCATGCCTCCAAGTCACTGAGAAATTAAGATCAGGACCCCAAAAATAAAAACCAGCCACAGATAAGCAAAGGGCATAATTACATTACTAAGAATTCATTACTGGGTTCTGTTTTTCCTATATGGAGGCATTTCTTAATTACTTTGCATCCTGTTACTTACATGGCACTAAGTCCACAACAATGATTAATATGTGAGCCAAACTAGAGAAATAGCTAAATATAATTTAACTAAAAATTTGTTATACTTTCAGATTCCAACTGAGAAGTTCTGCATACCCCCACGTTTCCAGGTTCAAAGCCCTGTTTTGTTCACAGGCTCAACCTGCCGGCAGTCTCCTGCGTGAGGCAGGTGTTAACAGGTGCTCTGGCTTCTACAGCAGCCCCTCAGGGCCTCTCACAACTCCCCACTGAAACACAGCAGTGAACTTTTGCTGTCTGCCTCCCCATCATGTTCCTTCTGTTCTTTCAGAAACAGTTCTACAGGTTGGTTTGCGGGTCCCTGCTCTGCTTGGGTCAAGGCTTAAGTGGAAGACCAGTTGGAACTAGAGCAGGTGATTCAGATTGATGCTAATCACTTCTCTAGCCATAGAGATGTGATGGGAACACAACGATGGGAACACAGGTTCAAGGTGTCTCGGCGGGAAACTCAGGGCTTTGATAAGAACTGCTGGAAAGAGGCTCTATTTTACATCCACTTAAGCCATAGTCACTCTGAAATCTGAGCTCGTGCAACCATCTTGCTATCCTGAGAAGATACCAGGAATTGCCGGGGGCTCTTACCTAGTTTGAGAAAGCGCCAGCACGGTAGAGAGGGGCTGAGTCACAATGATAGTAATTGAGCATTGAAGTTAGCTACGATACTTGCACTCTAACTAACTTTAGACTTTTTAGTTATATGAAGAGTAATACACATTGTATTTTCTGTTGCTGGAACCAGAACTGGCTCCCATAAGATCATGGAAAACACACAGGCACACACATGCGTACACACAAACTTTCCTAGTAGCACTCAAAACACAGTCTCAGCATCATTCTTGTGAGGAATCCCCACTAAATACATAGGTTCTTTCATTGCTGTCTTGGGTCTTAGTGTTCTAGTGGATCATCCACAACATTGCTAGAAATTTTAAAAGGCTTTCTCCCAAGAAGCATGTATAAATTTACATTATCACTGCCTCACTAGCTGTCCCCGTTTAAAACAACATCTATGTCAATCAGAAAAATTCCACTTATGTCGTGGGAGATACAGTGCTGCCGTTGTCATTCCCTTCAGGCACCTCTTCTCTGTCCTGTCCATTCAATTCATGATTTTTACGTATACATCCTCAGTGACTACAGAAAGACTCAGTGAGGGGCTCCTGGGTGGCTCAGTCGGTTGACATCTCACTATTGATTTCAGTTCAGTCATGATCCCAGGGTTGTGAGATTGAGCCCCGCACTGGGCTCCAGGCTGGGCGTGCAGCCTGCTTAACATTCTCTCTCCCTCCCCACCTCTGCCCCTCCCCCACTCGTGCTCACTCTCAAAAATTAAAGTAAAAATAAATGAAAACTTAGCAACTAGAAAAAAATGGGACAAATGAGAGATAAGACAGAATACTGTACTCAAAGAAGTATAACTCTTTAGTGATATAATACAAAGGAAGGAAAAAGCAACAAGGTACTTGTATTTTTTATGTATTTTCTCCAACCATTTGGCCAAGGTAGAGGGGAGAAAATTCTATCTCAGCACAACAGAACCATACTCGGTAATGAAAAGCATGTCAGATGATGGCAATTAGGCTAGGATATTGGCAAACATTTTTATCGATCTTGAGATTTTTATACTGATCAGATAGTGATGTAACTGATCCATTGTCCCAGAACACAGCATTTGGGCCCTGCAGGCAGCAATCTGCATATTGTCTTTGGATGTCCTTTATGAGTCTCCTCCCATTCCAGAATGAGAATGAAGATACTAGATACCACCAGCTATGATCAAAAGGCTGTGGGATGAGATAGTCAAAACAGTAATCCTGAAGAAAATAAAAAGCAACAGAAGATCCATACCAAAGAGCAATAAAAGGCACAATTCAAACTGGAAAAAACAAAACAAACAAACAAAAAAAAAAACCCCAAAATCTATTAGTGATTTCAGAAAACAAGCAAAAAAAAAATTCAAAAACATTGTGGGAAAACAAAAAGATTTTTTTTTTAATTAGAGACGAAATGAAATATACAGTGTACAGGGGATGAAACCCCAACCTACGTATTATAAACATGTTTAGAGAAAACAGAAGCACAAGTAACAGAAATAAAAGCAACAACCCAAGAGGTGCAAAAATAACATTATCTGGGTTGAAAAAGACCCTGATTGGGACCCTGAAAGTAGTCCTCTTGTTTCAAGCAAAATATATATTACAGCAAAGTCAGGGCACTTCGTTTATTTTTTTGTACGACCCTATGAGCATGTAAGTAGAATTTTTTTAAATGTTATGTACAAGTGCGGAAAATGCAGATTAACATATCTCACCACTGCACCAAATTCCAAAAATCAGCAGTACAATAACTATGTTAAATTCAGCCACTGTGATCTCACTATTCTATAAATGGACAAAATATAATTCATGTGTGAAGAGAAAATGAACCAACAGAAATGCACTGTCATACACCCAAGGATTTAGAAGGCAATTTATCCATGAAAAATTCCTTTGAAAATTACTTGAATAAAAATTAGAGGCTTTTGGAGAGAGGCAAACCATAAAATGGATCCAACTACAAAGAACTGAGGGGTGCTGGAGAGGAGGTGAGTGGGTGGGGGATGGTGTAAATGGGTGATGGGCCGTAAGGAGGGCACTCGTTGGGATGAGCACTGTTGTATTTAAGTGATGCATCACTACATTCTACACCTGAAACCAGTATTACATAGTATGTTAACTAACTGAAATTTAAATAAAAACATCAAACTAAAAAAATAAAGTCTAGCTTGTCCGATATTTAAAAAAAAATTTACAGGCTTTTAAAAAATTAAAACAACTCAAATATGGACGTTCATGCAATTTTAAAAATATATTAAGCAAATAAATCTGAATATTTAAGTTCAATGGTTACAAAAATTCATATATCAAGAGTAATTACTGAAAGAGAAGACCAAAGAAGAGTTAGTTATAAAAATCTGAACATCTTGGGGGGCGCCTGGGTGGCGCAGTCGGTTAAGCGTCCGACTTCAGCCAGGTCACAATCTCGCGGTCCGGGAGTTCGAGCCCCGCGTCGGGCTCTGGGCTGATGGCTCAGAGCCTGGAGCCTGTTTCCGATTCTGTGTCTCCCTCTCTCTCTGCCCCTCCCCCGTTCATGCTCTGTCTCTCTCTGTCCCAAAAATAAATAAACGTTGAAAAAAAAAATTTAAAAAAAAAAAAAAAAACTGAACATCTTGGTTTTCCCAAGTACTGAAGTTTTGGAAAAGAAGGAAACAAAGTATACTAAATTTCTCATTTCACAAAGGTAATCAATAGACACAATTTGTGTCTTGATATTTAGGGAGAAATTAACTCAAAGTATTTTTATAACTTAAAATCATCATGAAATATTAAATTTTGTTATTTTTATGTTAAAATAGACTATAAATTAAGTTCAAAGAAAATAATCAGACAAAAATGTATAAACATATATATAACATCTTAATATGCAAACATTGGTACCCAGCAGGTTTGAGAAACAGTAAGAAAAATTAATAAAAGGGACTGAAAGTGTATTCAAAGGTCAGAGATATATCAGGATGCAGATATTCAAGGTAGTTTTAACTCACCTTTATACTCCCTAGAATTTTGCAAATTTTCTTAACTGCATTGATTATATTAATAAAAAACAACAACATAAAAACACCTTGCTGAAAATCAGTGTTTAAAATTTTAATACAGGGGCATCCGGGTGGTTCAGTCTGTTGAGCATAGGACTCTTGATTTTGGCTCAGGTCACAAACTCATGGTTCACGGGTTTGAGCCCTGCACCGGGCTCTGTACCGACAGTGCAGAAACCTGCTTGGGATTCTCTCTCTCTCTCTGCCTCTCCCCAGCTCGAGTGCTCGCTGTCTCTCTCTCTCTCAACATAAATAAATAAACTTTAAGAATAAATAAATAAAATTTTAATACATTATACAGAGTTATGCAAAAATATTTTTATAATCATATATCAATATGTGCTTATTCGAAAACATTTGGAAACTGCCCAAAAATGGGAAGGATTTTTTTTTTTTAATCGGCCACTGGCCCACTCATTTGAGATCTTTCTCCTCTGTCTAGTATCCATAATTGTAAATGGCCGCTATTCTCACTGATAGGTAGAGCCACGGATTATCAAGGACGAATGAAATTTTAAAAGACCTCTAAATCATCTCAAAGTGTATGTCTCAGATCTCCTGCATCAGAATTAACTGAGAAACCTGCAAAAACATGCAGATTCCTGGATCACACCCCAAAGCTAGTGGATCAAAATCTTCGGGTAAAGCCTGGAAACTTGCTTTTTAACATTACTACCAGATGACTTATATGCACAGTAAAGGTGGAGAACTACTTACTTAGTTTAATGGCGCAAAGATAATTTAGCCGAGAAGCTGCCTCTGGTGTCTTGTACTGATCAAGATTCATCTCTCAAATTTCTATCATTCCTAGCTTTACCTTTCATGTGCTTGGCGGGGCAGTTTATCCAAGCATGCCCGACATATGTCAAATCATGATGTTCTTAAAAGCTTACACGGTAAAATAGGTCACAACAAGCACAGTATTAACCTGCATTAAAATCCTGGATTAGGTAGCAAATAGAAAAGACCAAGGTCATTATGGTAGTTCTGGTTTGCACGCAAAATGACCACTACGCCAGTATGAATTCCAATCTGATCAGTAACACACAGGAATTACAAGATCAAGACACGGATTCAAAGACGCAGCCTAAGTGAATGGAGTTATTCTATCATCCGCCTACACTTATTTTATCACCCATCTGCATATTTATTTTTATACTTTCCTACATTTTATCCAGCAAAAGGAAAATTCCATGAATTATGGAATCAGATCTCTCTAGGTGCTTGGAGGATTACAGAATCTCCCGAGCGGCAATGTGGGGTAATTTTTAATTTGACTAAAGTAATCCGCTTTTCTTAAACAATATGATCATTTATATACCTTCAGTGTGACCATTCTGAGTCAGCTGAAAGAAAAGTAGAGGAGTGAAATTATATGTTTTCATCCATAAACTAGTAAGCTTGAAGTCAATATTCCACTGAGAGAGACATTTGATATAAACATGTATTTATCATAAAAAAATAGGATTATTTCCATACAGGGTATGGCAACAATGTGTAACCTTAGTTCTATAAACAGGATCATTCCTGCTGAAGAAAGACTTGAGAAGCTATACCATGAATCATTCTGTAAACCTGAGGATCCCCGCCCCCTTCTAATTAATGTGTTCTGTGGGTTGGATTATTCATATGAGTTTTTAATGTAGGGTGGCCTTTATCTGTCTGTGAAAATCATGATTCCCGTTTGGCAGAAGCTGTTACTCGGACTGGCATTTTCTTGTTCTAGACAAGGTGTGTTAGAAAATTATTTTGATGGAGCACCTAAGTGGCTCAGTCAGTTAAGCTTCCGACTATTGATTTCAGCTCGGATCATGATCTCACAATTCCTGAGATCGAGCCCCACATTGGGCTCCAAGCTGACAGGGCAGAATCTGCTTGGGATTCTCTATCTTTCCTTCTCTCTCTGTCCCACCCCCACTCATGCGCTCCCATGTGCATGCTCTCTCTCAAAATAAATAAATACATATATTTTGGCAAGTCAATTTAGAAAAACTAGCAAAGGAAATCCAATGGTTTTAAAGCTTAAAAGCTTTAAAATGAAAAGAAGTAGTCCATATGATGTCACTAAATCCAAAAATGTCTTTACCATATGCATGCATACATTGATAGAAGGCCTGAGATAAATCCTAAAGTTTGAGAAGTGAAGGGTTGTATAGGCTAAGGCAGGGCCAACGCAGATCAGGTAAGTTGTTAATCTACTTAGTAGCCCATCTGTCAAAAATTATGCCCCTGGCCATCATAAAATTCCCCTTAAAGATGGATAGTGAAGGTGATACATTATGTCCAAAAAGATACTATCCCGTGTTTATGAAATGTAGCCACTATTATATTTTCAGGTGGATTCATTTACTTAGCAGTTCCTGGTGCTCCCAAGTAAAGTTTCAAAAGGGGAAGCATACATGGCCATTAGCAGCTCATGAGGGGACTGGGTCCAAAGGCATAACGCACCTTATATCAATCAGTACTTCCCAAACTCTACTTGGTTAAGAATCACTTGAGGCTTATTAAAACACAGATTCTGGTTTGCTAGGGGTGTGGCCTGAGGATGTGCATTTCCATCCAGCTCCAAGGAGATGCAGTTGCTGCTGGTGCAAGGCACACCTGGACTAACACTGCTCTAGACGGCTCTGGTATCAAAGTGGCACGAGGTCTAGAAAATAAACACCTAACTTCAAACTGTTGCCCAATGGTAACCAGCATCCAGGCTGCAGATGTGACTTCTGAAAGCTTCTTAGTTCTAGTCTTCTTAACACCCAATTGTAGGTGTGATGGCTCTGTACACTTAGGTACCACTGAGATTCATTAGGATAAAGAATTTCTAAGGTAGCTGGATGCCAAAAAATCACAAAGGACTTTACAGCAAAACTCAACTTGTATTAACGAGAAAATTAAAAAATGGCACAAACTGTGGGAAAACACTTTTTAACCAGTATTTTAAGTAAACTTTCTAGCAGACCAAGCCCACGTACGATGTTCATTTTGTACAGTTATTATTTTAACAATATAGAATGAATGTAAGCCATCTAAATCCTTGACTACTCAAACTTTTGAATTAGTCATTTGAAAAAATACAATGGAAGAGAAAATGATGCTGGTGATCACCTTTTCCACAGATTCACTCTGAGCAACACATCATTGTGTGTGTTGTGATCTCATCCAAAGTAAGTGTTAGATTAACTGGTCTCTAAGGACCCTTCTGGCCAAAATTCTGAAATGAACCCTTCAAAACCATTACCATGTTTACCTTAAAAATAAAATGTTGCTTAACTCTTCATTAAAACTCATTCATAATGTTTTATTTCAAAGGACCAAGCTTAAATATTACCTATTTCATATTAACCAACCATCCAATTCTCAAGGCTCCAGGTGGGGCTGTTATATATTGGAAAATGAAGGTTTTCCTACAGCACATCAACATGAGTGCTCGGTGTGATGAGAATTATCTTCCACTTTCCAATTTGAGAGTAAATTGTGTGTGTGTGGGTGTGTGTGGGGGGGGGTGGTAAGAAACTGAACTTATCACACATAATTGCAAATGAGGATGCCGGGGATACTGGTTGATGCTCACAACCTAACGTGTCAACACTGTGGAAGATAATGACGAACCTAAGAATAAGGAAAACTACTCAACTCCTCTCCTGTGAGTTCTCAATGTCTGAGCATTCCGATCTACGAACCAAGTGTTGAATGTTGTGACATCCCCACCAAAGCATGAAAAATCATTTCCTACATCTTTCGATAGTTTTCCTGAACATGACAACGATCAGTCATCCCTATAATAGCAAATAACAGCGACAAATTATCTCCTATATGATCTTAGTGTAGATTTATATGACTTACTGTTGTTACTATAGATAGATAATTAAAATGCAGAATTCCAGAGTTTTAGGAGGTAATCAGGCTAGAAAATCACACTTTGGAAGTACATGTAAAGTAATAAAAAGACTTCTGTCATTGTTTTTTTAAATTATCTCACTCAAGTAGCCAATAATGTCACATCTGGATCACAAGTGCCACCAACGACTTCAATTGCAGGTTGCCCCCACTTTTTTTTTTTTTTTTACAAAGTCTAACCTATTTCAAATGTTTGAATTTGTCTCCAATTATATACAGATATCTACATAAGATATAGATATTTTTTCTAAGCATTGAAATCAAGTAACAACAATCTGAACCCTCTATCCTAATGTTTTACCACCAGAACTTTTGAAATCCTTCTAAGCAATCATGACGGGATTATTTTCTTTAGCTATACAAAGGCATAGGGTCAAAGCTGGTCATTTCACATTTCCCTACCAATATTTGTAACCAAAGTCACAAATCCTTCTTGAACATTTTAAGTAACCTCAGGTAAGACAAAAGATTTTCCTTTGGGTTTTGTTTCTGTATAGAGTAAATTCTTTGGGGAATTTCTCAAATTCTCTTTAGGCATCTACATCTCATTTCTTGCTCACAAATCTCCAGGAATAGTGTCATCAACAGTGAGAGAATAATTACCATGTAATTATCACAGAACACAGCAGGTCTTGGATGTTGAAAAGTGCCAAGCAATTCTTAGTTTAATGTATCTTTCTGATACAAAAGAAGTCAGAGTTAATAAGAAACCCCTCCCAAATTCCTAACATGATTTTTATGGATTAAAATACTCTCAGTAAGGGGCGCCTGGGTGGCGCAGTCGGTTAAGCGTCCGACTTCAGCCAGGTCACGATCTCGCGGTCCGTGAGTTCGAGCCCCGCGTCAGGCTCTGGGCTGATGGCTCAGAGCCTGGAGCCTGCTTCCGATTCTGTGTCTCCCTCTCTCTCTGCCCCTCCCCCGTTCATGCTCTGTCTCTCTCTGTCCCAAAAATAAAAAAAAAAAATAAAAAAAAAATAAAATAAAATACTCTCAGTAAAATACTCTGTTCCTGAAAACACACTAAAAGCTGTATGCCTTCACTCTAATATTTCAATCTGCTAAATGGAATAGACATACAAAAGATAAAATGACAGAACTCATCAATTGCACAAAGTTGTATATACCTCGTTATACCATGAAGAGCTGAGTAAACTGCTTATTCAGTCATCTGATAAACTTACCTTTCTGGCATGTATTAGATTTCAAATACATTCTAGAATATAGGAAGGAAATGTAAATCCTTTGCCATTGTTTGAATCTCACCTTAGTCTTCATTACAGAGTTCAGGCAAACAAAATTAGGTAATCTGGAGAATTTGAACAAATTTTATTGATCATGATAATCTAATCACTTATGTTGGACTTCTAGTATCTATCAGGGTGAAGAAACCAAAACTATAGCTGTTCCTAATCTTCTCTGAGTGATTTCAAAACCGGCACTGGCTTCTCCAAGCCCAGGCTGAGGGTATACCTACAGGCAAGAGAGAACAACAAAAACATTCTAGCCCTCACAGTCCCTCTACTGGGAGCAGAAGATTTAAAAACATTTTTTTTCCAGGGGTGCCTGGGTGGCTCAGTTGGTTAAGCGTCCAACTTTGGCTCAGGTCATGATCTCACAGTTCATGTGCTTGAGCCCCACATCGGAGCTGACAGCTCAGAGCCTGGAGCCTGCCTCAGATTCTGTCTCCCTCTCTCTCTACCCCTTCCCCCCTCATGTTCTGCCTCTCTCTCTCAAAAATAAACAGATGTTTAAAAGTTTTTTCAACATTTTTTTCCAAAGCTAAATTTGTGGTAAATTCATTACTATGCTAAATTACTATGCTAAACTACTAAGCTAAATTCATTACTATGTAATGAATAAGAGTCAAAAAATTTTAGGACACCAATATTAGGAATAACAAATAAAAAGAATGAAGAATTTTTAAAGTTTCTAGGAAATATATTTGCTTTTTCCCCCCAGAGATACCCACAGTTCTTTGTGTATTTCTATAAATATTAACGCAGGAGAAATTCAGATCAATATAAATAATAATATTCAAGTAGCCATTTTAATATAAAGTTTAAAGACCTCACTTAAGAAAATACGATTTTTTATATTGCACATAAAAAATAAATACAGTGCCCATTATATTTTGGGCTGTTAAGGAAGGAAAGGAGGAAAGAAGGAGGTTTTTCTTTCCACGCATGCCCTTTGAAATAGGCCCCTGGTTTATTCCAATTGAGAAGACTTCCCAAAAACTCAATGTAATGACCTAAAACTAGCATTTGTAACATTAATCTCTAATCCACTAAAGAATGTTTCCCCAAATTTTGAGTTAATGGACCATTTTTCATAGTCACTTAATTACTGTTTTAATGTTAGATCACAGAACAGTGAAAGACTGTCAGATTTCCTCCTTCACACAGGTAAGACACAACTATGCCCATCTCCTTGCACACCTAGGCCAGTGAGGCAGAATCCCAAAAGGATGGAACAGGGTGCTTTTTCCCCAGGGGCTGCATGACCAGCGGCCCCGCACGGGCTCCCCGGAAGCAGAGCAGTGCGAATACCCAACATCTGCGGTGTTCTAGCATAATCACCTGGAGATTATTCTCTCACTGGGGATGAGATTATTCCCGGAGATCTGTGAGCAAGAGATACAGACACCTAAAGAGAATTTTAGAAATTCCCCCCCAAAGAATTTACTCTATAAAGAAAACGTAGAGGAAAACCTTTTTCTTACCTGAGGTTCCTTAAAATGTTCAAGAAGGACTTGTAACTTTGGTTACAAAAATTGGTAGGGAGGGGAACCTGGGTGGCTCAGCCGGTTAAGCACGAGACTGTCCATTTCAGCTCCGACCATGATCTCATGGTTCGTGGTTCCGCCCTGGGTCCGGCTCTGTGCTGACAGCGCGGAGCCTGCTTGGGATTCTCTCTCCCTCTCTCTGCCCCTCCCCTGCTCGCTCTCTGTCTCTCTCTCAAAATAAATAAACTTAAAAAAAAAAATTGGTAGGGAAAACAAGTTTCTCTGGGGGATATTTCCGAAACACTCAGTGAAACATTCAGAAATGTAATCTCTCCGTTCAAACCCTTGTGAAAGGCTCCATCATTCCATCAAAAGAAGTTACAAAAACAAGTGGGTTAGATTTGGTACATAATCAAACTTCACTAAATTTCATTTAAATCAATGGCTTTTAATGTAGTAAAAATTAAAAAGCTTAAATTTGCTCCTTTTAATATGTGTATGCAAAATACAAATATATGTATTTAATATTTGTATGCAAAACTCTGGGGACCTGTGGGTGGAAAAGCAGGAAAACATTGTACTTTTATGATTGACCACAGGCTATGCCTCTCACACTTAATACCGTCTTTTTTTTTTTTTTTTTCCTTTTCACTCAATAAAACCTGAATATTAAGACCATCTTCGAAAGGGCTGGTAGTCAGTACAGAAGCGCCTGGCGGGCACAGAGATGTGAATAACAACCTGACTCCGGTAGTACAAATACTTAATAACCTTAAGAATTAGAATGGAGCCCCTCGTCGTGGCCGCTTTACACCCCAGGCGCAGCTCCGATAAACCCACGCTGGCTGCGCGTTGTGCCTCGTGATAATCAGGTGCGTGACCCGAAAACTCCGAAGCTTCGCCCGCCAGCAACGTCGTGTGCAAATCCCAGGAGGGCGCGCTCAGCTCCGGTGTGCGGTCCCCACGGGCGCGCTCGCACGCCGGATCCCGCGACGCCACCGCGGTTCGAAGACCACCGTTCACGCCCGCGCCCGCCCCGCTCTCACCCTGCGCCCCGCGGGCTCCTTACCTGGAGGAGGCGGCGACCGCAGCGGCGGACAGCGGAAGGTGCTGAAGCGGGAGAGGCGGCGGCGGCGGCGGCGGCGGCGCAAGATCAGCCCGCGTGCGCCCCGCCCTCCCCGCCTGCGCGCCGCGGGCTCGCGGGGCGGGGCGGCCGGGCCGCGGGTTGCGGGGGGGGCGGGAGGGGGCGGGGAGGGCGGGGCTCGTCGCGCCGGACCGCGCGCCCCGCTCTCCTGGGCCCTCCAGGAAGGCCACGTGACGGCCACGCTGGTCCCTGATTGGAGCGCCAGAGGCGGCAGCGGCGCCTGATCCGGGAGAGGGTGGGTGGGGGAGGCTGGTTACCTGGCAACGGGGAGTCTGCGCGGAGGACGCCGTTCCTGGCATTGGCGGAGCTGCTGCAGAGTTTACAGCGAGGCTGAAAGTGGAGGAAAGCTGTGAGCCGCCGGCGTTCTCACAACCTAACATATTCCACATACCGCGTCCGCACTTTCTAGGGAAATGAGTCAAATATGCAATAAATAACTCACCCCGTCTTCTTGAGGGGCGTGGAGGACGGCGTTGAGCCTCCTTCAGCGGCGAGGCTGCACTGGTCATGGACTGTCATCACCTGGAATGGGAATGCGTGCAAAATGCTGTCTCTCCTGCGCTTCATTACTGTCTCATTGGGCTCAGGTAGCTCAGTAGGAGACCACTTTGGAGGCGATTATTTGTCTTTATTAGTGGAGTTCTAGGTAACTAATATACCTGCCTTCAGTGTGTGCAAAGCTGACATTTTCCTTGTGGAAATCTGGTTCAGTGGAAATGCTTGGTACTGTCGTTCGTAATTTCTTCATATCTCTGAAACATCTTCACTATTTACAGCCCTTATCAAACACACTGAAGAAAATAAGGCTCGGAATAAAGGATATTTAACAACAATTACTGAACTCGAATTATATGTCAGACTCTAGATAGTTAATAAACTAATTAATAAATTAATCCCCCAACCAGAGAAATTGCCTGGACATAATTCCTATCCATCTGTGCCATAGATTTTTCTCCTCTTTCTTCTAAAATATTCTCCGCAGACCGTACCCCATCACAGCACTTAACATTCTGTTTTGCAAATTAAAATTCACTTCAAAGTTGCCTTTCCACATACACAATACAGTGTTTAAAAACTGGAATCAGTGCTTACAATAATTTTTTTAAATTTTTATTTATTCTGAGAGACAGCACGTGTGGGCAGGGAAGGAGCAGAGAGAGCGGGAAAGAAAGAATCCCGAGCAGGCTTTGCGCGTTGTTGCAAGACTGGATCCCAGGACCTCCAGATCACAAACCTGAGCCCATATTGAGCCTGATGCTTACCTGACTGAGCCACCCAAACATCCCAGTTCTTAGAACTCTTGCCTACATTCTAAAAAGGTGCTTGATGAATAGCAGATCTTTGATAACGGATGGATGGATGGATGGATGGATGGATGGATGGATGGATGGATGGATAAATTAGCATATGATCTACCAGAGAAAATAGAGAGGGCAACAACTTAGTATAATTCCCATGTAAGTTCTGAAACACGGTTGTATAACAGTCTTATGAGATGATTCCAGGTGCGAGAGGGAGAAATTTTTCTTCCAGTGTGTTCAGAGAAAATAAGAATGATGTTTGAAGAGTGCCTGGTGGTTCAGTCTGTTAAGTGTCCCGCTCTTGGTTTCAGCTCGGGTCATGATCTCACGGTCATGAGATCAAGCTGTCCCCTGCCCCAGGTCAGGCTCTGCACTGACAGCGTGGAGACTGCTTGGGATTCTGCCCCTCTCTTTCTGCCCCTACCCTGCTCTTGCTCTCTCCCTCGAAATAAATAAACTTTTTAAAAAGGTGATGTTTGAACAGGAACATAATAATAAATAGATTTCACCTGATGGAGAAGGAGAGCAGACATTATGGAACAGGAACAACATGGCCAAAAGTGGGGGAAATGCATGATTGGTTTACTGATTTGGACTTAATTGCCTTGTCTAGAGGAGGTAAGAGCTACCTAAAGAAATGTGGGAAGACAGAAATTGGCAAAAAGTTAAACTGGAAAAATAAGAAAACCAGATTGAGAAAGATATTGGACTTTCTTTTTTTTTTAATTTTTTTTAACGTTTATTTTTTATTTTTGAGACAGAGAGAGACAGAGCATGAACGGGGAAGGGGCAGAGAGAGAGGGAGACACAGAATCAGAAGCAGGCCATCAGCCCAGAGCCCGACACGGGGCTCGAACTCACAGACCGCGAGTTCGTGACCTGAGCTGAAGTCGGACGCGTAACGGACTGAGCCACCCAGGCACCCCAATGTTGGACTTTCTAAGTAGGTTAGACCTTAACCCCTAAAACCTTGGGCTTGAGGAAGGATACCTTCCAAATGTTGGAGATAAAAAGGATGCAAAGAAATGAAAAACATGATCAATTAGGAGAAAAAGGCAGTGGTTCATGGAAAAGATGCTAATGGCCTAAATGAAGACAATAAAAATAAGAGCGATGAAGAGGGAAGATTATAACGAACATTTCTGGGAGAATAACTATCATTTTCATTTATGACTACTTGCTAGGTACCATGCTGAATAGTCAGTAAGAGACATCAAGAGAAAGAGTTGTCAAAGACAAAATGTCTAGCTTGGCCCATTGGTTGGATGGAAAAGTCTTTTGTGTCTCATTGATTCAAAAATGCTCTAACTCTCCACTTAAGAATCGTGAAAGCAAATGAAACATTAGAAATTATCTGGTTATGGGGTGCCCGGGTGGCTCAGTCAGTTAAGCGTCAGACTTCGGCTCAGGTCATGATCTCGCGGTTTGTGAGTTCGAGCCCCGTGTGGGGCTCTGTACTGACAGCTCGGAGCCTGGAGCCTGCTTCAGACTCTGTGTCTCTTTCTCTCTCTGCCCCTCCCCCACTTGTGCTCTGTCTCTCTCTATCAAAAATAAACAAATGTAAAAAAAAATTTTTTTAAGAAATTATCTGGTTATGCATTCACAATTTAAAGATGAAGGAACTGAGGCCTGGAAAGTTATAGAATTTGTCAAGGTCATATAGCTACATTAATAGCAGAACTGATACCACGAGCTCTGATTCCCAACTGAGTACTCTTCTCCCTTGTCTGTGATTTGGTTCATTAGTTTTGAAAGAGAAATTTAAATAATGACGGATATAGTTAGATTGAGAACCCAGAGAAACAATATAACGTAATTCGTAAGGAAAAGATCTCTTTACCCTGATTTTCATTCTTTCTTCAACAAATATTTAATGTGATGCTCTCATCACACAGTGAAAACAATCGTCAGTGGCTCAGCCTGGCTGGCAGTTTCAGGGCAATCGTTAGTTCTTAACACATAGAGTACACAGAGTTCTTCAGGATGAAATTTAAAGCAAAGTGATTAGGGAACCAAATGTGTAGAGTCGATTCATCCTCAAGGCTAGGCATGTTCTAAGAGACCAGTGGCTTTGAAAAGATAGTCCATGTTATTTAATGTGGCAAGTGCTTTTTTAGTGGATATTCTAAATAAAAAACCAATCAGGAAGGACTTAAAAAAAATTTTTTTTAATGTTTATTTATTTTGGAGAGAGAGTGACAGAGCACGAGTAGGGGAGGGGCAGAGAGAGAGGGAGACACAGAATCCAAAGCAGGCTCCAGGCTCTGCTCTGAGCTGTCGGCACAGAGCCCAATGCGGGGCTCAAACCCATGAACCACAAGATCATGAGCCGAAGTCGGATGCTTAACCGGCTGAGCCACCCAGGTGCCCCTGGGAAGGACTTTTTAAACTTTAATTTTTGGAAAATTTAGCCACAAAGGCTTTAGATTCACGTTAAAGAAAAAAAATTAAAGAAAGAAAAGAAAAAGCACTCAGGGGCACCTGGGTGGTTCAGTCAGTTAAGTGTCTGACTCTTGATTTCAGCTCAGGTCATGATCTCGCAGTTTGTGGGTTCAAGCCTGGTATCAGGCTCTGTGCTGAGAGCGCACGGCCTGCTTGGGATTCTCTCCCTCTCTCTCTCCCTCTCTTTCTCTCCCTCTCTCTCTCTCTCCCTTTCTCTCTGCCCCTCCACCACTCGCTCTCTCTCCTTTCTCTCAAAATAAATATACATTTTTAAAAAGCCCTATTTTAAATGTAAAAATGGCAAGAGAACAGAAATAGTGTGACAAAAAAACTGATCAAACTGTACATCAAATACCTAGAGCGCTGAATACTTAAAAGCTTACTGTATATAAACATACTTCTAAAATTTGAAAGTTTTTAAAAAAAATTTATTTCCATAATTTTAATATTAAGGCGTATATTTATTACATATATTTAAAATTAGCATTTCTGATATTATGAAATGATTGCTTATCCAATGTCATTCTTTGGACTTCATGAAATACCAAAAGGGCTTAAAATTAATTAACTAATAATTGCATGATATTTGAGATTTTATCTCTAGAATAACATCGATTTGATTCATTAAAAAAGTTTACAAAGTATTTAAAGAGGAAAATACAGAAAACACTACAATAAACATATTTAATAAATTGCAGGTTTCTGTCATATTTGTATCATGTCTTTTTAAAAAAATAACACAAATATGGATAAAGTAAAATCATATTTTTTTTCTCTTGTCTTTGGATTACCCTCTCATCTAATTAGATTCACTAATCTAACAGATTAACATATATTCTAAATTCGTTTTATTTCCCATCATTATCTTTTTAATTTTATACATATTGGTAAGTATAGTTATAGTTTGTTCATGTTGATTGATGTGGATCTCACTGTACAAAATCACAATTTACTTATTTACCTATGGAGTATTTAAGTTATGTGAACTTTTCCGTATTGCAAAATGAAATGAATCTCCTTATATGTTTACTTTTCTATGAGTTTCTCAGACCACAGTTGGGATTTCTGGGTCATGATACATACGTACCTTCAAGTACGATAGATATTACCGAATTCCTCTCCATTTATACTATAACCAGCAGTATGTAAATGTTTTTCCTGCTCCATATCCTCACCAACATCATATTTTCATAGCTTTTTAAAAAATTTTTTTTAACATTTATTCATTTTTTGAGAGACAGAGAGAGAGCACAAGCAGGGAGGGGCAGAGAGAGGGGGAGACACAGTATCCGAAGCGGGCTCCAGGCTCCGAGCTGTCAGCACAGAGCCCGATGCGGGGCTTGAACTCATGAAACGCAAGATCACGACCTAAGCTGAAGTCAGAGGCTTAACCGAATGAGCCACCCAGGCGCCCCATATTTTCATAGTTTTTAATGTAATCGATGTAAAATGACATCTCTTTATGATTTAAATATGTATTTCCTGAATTTGTTGATATGGAACATCTTTTTCTGTTTATAAATGAAGTCTTCCTTTCCTTTGATTATTTTTCTTTATTTTTTTCTCTTTTCCTTACCGATTTGTCATTTTTTAAATAGTTGGGGTGTTAATCTTTGTTCAACATACTCTTTCCAAATATCTCCAAATCTTCAGTTGTGAAGAACTCTCAATTTCTATTCCTTTCAATATTTATTCTATTTTCCTCCTCTAAAATTTCAAACGGACCTATAATAGAGTTGTCAGATCTACCTAGCGTATGTCTTTATCACTTTTTCTTTTCCTATTTGTTCTTACTGTCCCTCTGTACTGAATTATATATAAATCACTCAGTACAATGTTTCAGTTGATGAATACTTCAGGTGGTTTTCAAGTGGTGAGTCTAGGTCCTGCCCCAGCCTCATATGAACCCCCTCGACTCCATTTCTCATCTAGTGCCAACTCTCATCTGCCTTTACCTGCCTCAGTCTTAGGATCCAGAAGGCTACGGTTCCAGCCTCAACTCATCATATTTAGTCCTCAAATGTGTTTATCAAATTTTTGAGTGAGGTTGCCCCCTTTGATGTTCCAATACTCAAAATCCTGATTCCTCAACCCCCCAGAAATTTTGACTTTTTCCTAGGAAAATGTTTTCTGTACATTCACATAAAATTTGCATGTGAATCCAGAGATTTCACCTTCCGAAATCCCTTTAAGGATCCATAACCCTCCCTAGGTTACCAAGCCCTATTCTATTTCCTGATGAGGAGTGACTCCTTATCAGGGCAATACAAATCAAAACCACACTGAGATATCACCTCACGCCAGTCAGAGTGGCTAAAATGAACAAATCAGGAGACTACAGATGCTGGAAAGGATGTGGAGAAACGGGAACCCTCTTGCACTGTTGGTGGGAATGCGAACTCGTGCAGCCCCTCTGGAAAACAGTGTGGAGGTTCCTCAAAAAATTAAAAATGGGCCTACCTTATGACCCAGCAATAGCACTGCTAGGAATTTACCCAAGGGATACAGGAGTGCTGATGCATAGGGGCACTTGTACCCCAATGTTTATAGCAGCACTTTCAACAATAGCCAAATTATGGAAAGAGCCTAAATGTCCATCAACTGATGAATGGATAAAGAAATTGTGGTTTATATACACGATGGAATACTACTTGGCAATGGGAAAGAATGAAATCTGGCATTTTGTAGCAACGTGGATGCAACTGGAGAGTATTATGCTAAGTGAAATAAGTCTTACAGAGAGAGACAGATACCATATGTTTTCACTCTTATGTTGATCCTGACAAACTTAACAGAAGACCATGGGGGAGGGGAAGGGGAAAAAAAAAAGTTAGAGAGGGCGGGAGGCAAACCATAAGAGACTCTTAAATACTGAGAACAAACTGAGGGTTGATAGGGGGTGAGAGGGAGGAGAAAGTGGGTGATGGGGATTGAGGAGGGCGCCTGTTGGGATGAGCACTGGGTGTTGTATGGAAACCAACTTGACACTAAACTTCATATTAAAAGTAAAAAGAAAAAAGAAAAGTTTTAATGTACCTTCAATATGTCATTAATAAAGCCCAATCAAAACAAATTAAATACAAAAAACAAACAAACAAACAAAAACAAAGCCCTATTCTATAGGCTCCACGCTTCTGTAAGGCGTTGGTCTTCAGACAAGTAGAAATGCCTTCCTTGTCTTCGGCAGTATATCCACTCTGACAAATGAGTTTCAGACTCACACACTTTTTCAGTGTTCTCTCTCACTCATGTTAGTTCTTTAATACCTTTTTTCAGTTTGATTTATTTTACATGTAGCTGTAAAGTACATGGTGTGTTCACTCAGGAGGCTGTTAAAGCCAGATTGTACTGGCCGGAGAGAGAGGACTTCTATTTTTCAGGATTTTTGCAACCCGTTGTTAAACCCAGCTACTGTTAAAATTAAATGATACAAACTTATAATTTAAAAATTTTATTGAAAACGAAGTATACTCAAAACTCACCACTTTATGATTATTTCTTAATAGTTTACTTTTATCTGTGTTCTTGAGGTTATTTATGTCCACTAAGTCTATTTATGTCAAAGTCTGTATGGTGGAAATATTATATAATATTGCATATTTCTTCCCAATTTGGCATTCAATGATCACACTGATGGCTTGAAATTGCCAAAATGGAGGTATTCACACTCCAGAAATGAGCAAGTTCTACAAATCAGGGTGTGGTTCATAGTTTTGTTGACTGTCTCCACCTACACTGTGTAACATAGTATCTACTATCAAAATGTGGTTATTTTTTTTAATTAAAAAAATTTTTTTCAACATTCATTCATTTTTGAGAGACTGAGAGAGACAGCGAGAGCTGGGGAGGGTCAGAGAGAGAGGGAGACACAGAATCTGAAGCAGGCTTCAGGCTCTGAGCTGTCAGCACAGAGCCTGACGCAGGGCTCGAACTCATGAACCATGAGATCATGACCTGAGCCGAAGTCGGATGCTTAACTGACTGAGCCACCCAGGGGCCCCTGTGGTTACTTAAATTTAAATTAATTTCAATAGAATGACAACTTTAGCTCCTCAGTCGCAGTAACCCCATTCCAAGTGCTCGATAGTTACATGTGGCTAAGTGGTTACCGTATTGAATAGTGCAGATAAAGAACATATCCATTGTCACCAAAACTTCTCTGGGTAAGTGCTGGTTTATTTCGGGAGTCAGAAAACTGTTTCCATAAAGAGCCAGATAGTAAATATTTTGGGTTTTGTGAGTTGTACAGTCTCTATCTACTCAATTCTGCTGCTGTAGCTCGGAAGCGGTCAGAAAATACATAAATGAATGGAGGTGGCTGTGTCCCCAAAAGACTTTACTAACACAAACAGGAGGCAAGCTGGATTTGATCTACAGGCTGCCAGTCCCTGGTATAGACTTAAGAAGGTGATGGGGAAAATATGAACAATACAATTCAGCTGTAAAGCGGGATGTGTTTGTAGCTGTTATACTGTAAATAGCATCACACACTGAGGAACTCAGCTTCCAATATTCAAAAATTATTATCCAACGCCCCGAAAATGTTGCTAAAGTCAGTGATGAACAAGCCTTTATTGTTTTGCTTTTGGTTTACTCATTAACGTAAATAAAAATATCAATCAACGCTCAAGTCAGCTGTAAGTCACTACACTCATCTATCAAATGCAGCCCTAAGTGGGCTACAAATAGAAGAGTTTGGCAAAACTTAATGGAAGATTCTGTGAAAATCAATTAGGTGCATGGAATATAAAACAAAGAATATTGCATATTGTATTATGTGTAAATTGCAGGCAACATACCCTTTATAGCAGAAAAGCTTACAGTAAACTTACGTACACGCATATACGCACGTGTTTGTTTTCAGAAGGCTGGTTGTTAAACATTTATCAGAAACCACTAGAAAAGTCCTTAAATGTGTCTAAAAATGTGGCTCAAGGGGCGCCTGGGTGGCTCAGTCACTTGAGCGTCCGACTTTAGCTCAGGTCGTAATTTTGCCGTCCTGTGAGTTCGAGCCCCGCCTCTGTGCTGACGGCTCAGAGCGTGGAGCCTGCTTCTGATTCTGTGTCTCCCTCTCTCCGGCCCTCCCCCGTTCACACTCTGTTTCACTCTCTCTCTCTCTCTCTCTCTCAAAAATAAATCAACATTTAAAAAACTTAAAAAATAAAATAAAATAAAAATGTGGCTCAAGAGTGCATGGTGAACCTTGGTGTTTCTAAAGCCATCTGTCCACGTAACCACCTGTCTTTTTATCTATCTATCTAATGTGGCCTTGAAAATGTGTTTCTCATCTCTTGCTCTGGGGAGCATAAATGAGAGATGGCCCATCTACGCTCTAAAGCCACTGCCATTATGTCAAAGCCACGCTTCCCCATAGGTAAATTTTATCTCAGCAATTATTGTTTGACTTTGGCAAATAATGAAAGGGAAAGTTGAAATGTCCCAAGAGTGTACACTTGGCCCATCAGATTGGAGGAAAATTATGTGAATACGTTTCTTTAGTAAAAGGGGAGATGCTGTTTGAACATATATTTGCATTGAATATTGGGAGTTAATAGAAACATGAGTAACGTTATTCTTTTCTTGGACCTGACTTTATACCCTTCATTTTACTGTCTTCTACTTAAATAATCATCTATTTTCAACTTATATAGAAATATATTTTGGTAGAAGGTACAGGAAACTTTTATCTGAAATGAATATTATGACTCCCTAAATATAAAATTCCCAGTGTGGGCACTCAAATCGTGTGTGTGTGTGTGTGTGTGTGTGTGTGTGTAATATATATTTTACTGTCCATGTATCTAATAAAATTTATCAAAGCTTCATAAATAACATTGAAGAAGTATATATAATACATTGACAGCGTGACAGACTAAGCAAAAGAAAGCAAAGTTCAGACTTGTAGCTCTGGAAAATACATGGTAGACTGTTTCTGTATGAAAACAAGACAAGATGTTGCTATGAACGGGAGTCCCAGATGAAGCAATCTGCTGAAAATATCTCAGAAGACTGTGGGCCCCCAGGACAAAGCTTTCTGCTTCTAGAGATGACTGCCAACATTTTGAATCCACAATTTTAATCTTCAGGGACTCTAGGCTGAAGGGCTCTTGAAAATGTTTTTACCTGTTTTAAACATGCTTAAGGAAAATCTTGTTCAGGGCATGGCTGAATTTCTCTCGGCTATGCTTTTGGAGAGCAGTTGTGAAATTCCACCTCAGAGGATTTCTTCTGTGTTACTGTATTCCCAACCATAGCCAGCTTGCCAAAAAAAAAAAAAAAAAAAAAAAGAAAGAAAAGAAAAGAAAAGCAACCAGAAAAGACTCTGAATATATATTTCATTAACTATGAAAACACTGGAGTTTTCTGGATGTAAACTGAAACATTGATTGATTTTATTACCTAGATATATTTTTCTAGGAGCACAACAGGCTAAATTAATAAAAAGTTTGTCCCGTTTTTTTTTTGCAAATTGGTTTTCCACACTACCCTGTCCCTATGCCATCCAGATTCCACACCGATATTAGTCTTGGGATAGATACAAAAAGAAATAAGAAAGCAACTGATTCAAATAATCTTCTAGAGAAGTTAATATTGAATTTTTTAAATCAAAAGTAGAGTGTGGGCAAAGTAAGTCAGTAAGTAAGCAAGTCAGTCTTGACTGTCTAACAAGCACGTCAGTGAGTGTCTAACATTGGCACGTACATAAATTGCTTTGTTCAATTAATGTTTAAAATTTGAAATTTATATTTGGTAGGTTAGAACTTAAGAAGATAGTTGTATTTAGCTCTTCAAACCCTTGCACTGAATAATGTCTTATTTTTACCTTGAAATTTAGTGATCCTGAGGCAAGATCCTTAGGATTAATTTATAGATATTCTGTAACTGTTTAATTGCCAGGGCAGTTTAGTACAGTTTTCCTTGGTATACAAAGGGACTTTCTCTCCAGTACTTGAAAGCATGGTTAATGTTGTGAAATTTTGGGGTTTTTTTTTAAAGTTTATTTATTTATAAAAATAACTAGAGATATTTTAAGTTTATTTATTTATAAAAAATAAAGAGAGAGAGAGAGAGAGCACGAGCTGGGGAGAGGCAGAGAGAGAAAATCCCAAACAGTCTCTCTGTGGGGCTCCATCTCATGAACCAAACTCAAGAACAGTGAAATCATGGGGCGCCTGGGTGGCGCAGTCGGTTAAGCGTCCGACTTCAGCCAGGTCACGATCTCGCGGTCCGTGAGTTCGAGCCCCGCGTCGGGCTCTGGGCTGATGGCTCAGAGCCTGGAGCCTGTTTCCGATTCTGTGTCTCCCTCTCTCTCTGCCCCTCCCCCGTTCATGCTCTGTCTCTCTCTGTCCCAAAAATAAATAAACGTTGAAAAAAAAAATTAAAAAAAAAAAAAAAAAAAAAGAACAGTGAAATCATGACCTGAGTCGATATCAAGAGTTGGACACTTAACCGACGAACTGACCCAGGTGCCCCTATTGAGAAATTTGCTATTGAGTTATATGTCCCTTCCTCAGTTATAAGATTTTTACTCATATAGGAGGGAACCAGGTAGAGGTTATAATCTGTTCAAAGGAAGATTCAGAACATCACAAATATATATAGTGTGTAAAAAAATGCTGAAGTGAATTTCAAATGGAGGCAAAAACCATGTTTTGGGGGAAAGAGAAAGAAGTCGATTATATCTTTACCAGAGAGGACATAATTTGCCTACCTATCAGTTACCTACAATTTAAGGAGAAGGCAGGACAGCTCAGACCATGAGCAGGATTAGACCAAGCCAGCCAGGAGGATGGGTTATATAGTCAATGCGTAGATTTCTATCGTCTTTTCAACAGCTCGTGCTGGTGATCTTTGGGAAGCTAGCTACGGACACACATGTATACTCATACAGGTGACAAATACGTAGACTTTAAATTTAATTGACCTCATTGATTCCTAACAAACATCACGTACAGGTTCACTAGGAGGGGAACAAAGATAATCTCGGGGCATCAGAGGACTGAAACAGTATTTAAGACTGAGCTTAAAATAGCACATTGGCATGATTGTAACTAGAATCATCTAATAGCTATCAAACCACTAAAAGAGAATTTTGGTTTGTTTATTCACCGCTACTATTCCAAAATCTTTATTGTCAAATGGACAGTGGGTGGTTCATAGTTGAGATTTTTTGGTGGGGGAACAAGTGGAGTGTATTATGTTTCTATATAACGAGAAACATACTAATCTCTTAATAATAATAAAAAAATCCTGATGATTCCTTGTTTGATTAAGGAATGCAGTCAAAAAATAAGGTTACTGCCATTATCTGCAAGAGTGACAGGCTGGCAGGACAATCCTAATCCTTCTAATGATTTTTCAGCGATGATTTTGAGTTGCCACTAGGTGACACTGTTGCGGCCTTCGTAAATGTTGCAGGTGATTGGCTGTCCCGAAGGACGTGGAAGTCCCAGCAGGCCAGACTTGATTCCTAGCCCTTTCCCTTGACTGTTTGTTTGCTCACTCATAAAAGTCTACTCAAACCAACAATAGCTCTGGTTCCGATACAGGGATTCTGAGAGCTGTGATTCTTCCGTTGTCTGGAGCCAAACCAGTGAAACCCAAGCATTAGCCTTCCTCCCTTCCAGTGGTCAGCTTGCTTGGTATTGTGCATACTTACAAAGCGAATGTCCACCCAGGACCCTGCCGAGTCGCCCGCCTGACAGTTCTCTCCTTAGCTCCCACTCCATTGCGGTCACTGCCAAGGATGCCTGGGCCTGGTTCCCCTAATGGGACGTGTTCCATTTTGGAAGCCAGAAGCAGGACTGTGAATATGGAGTTCCTCGGACCCCTCTGTCCCTTCATGCTGCACAGCATTACAACCCCATGCTGAGGGACTGGTGTAACGAACTTGCTGAAGGACTGGTGTAACAAAGGAGTTATAACTTCAGACTGCATGCTCAATATGCATTTGCTGACCGTCCGGAGCAAAGCCACCCAGGAGCCTATGTTACAACCTACAGGGCTAGAGTTTTGACTGATGGGTACGTTGAAGTTCCTATCCTTGATGCTCCTTCCTCAGTAATGGCTACTTCATAACATCACCTCCATCTTCTGACTTCTGCCATTCAGCTCTCCACTCACAATTCAGGGACTCCAGCCCTTACCCACAGAGGTTATTCTCATCCCAGGATCCCTCCCTCTTCTGCTACCGGAATATTTCTCTAAGTTAGAAATAGCCATTCTGGGGCGCCTGGGTGGCGCAGTCGGTTAAGCGTCCGACTTCAGCCAGGTCACGATCTCGCGGTCCGTGAGTTCGAGCCCCGCGTCGGGCTCTGGGCTGATGGCTCGGAGCCTGGAGCCTGTTTCCGATTCTGTGTCTCCCTCTCTCTCTGCCCCTCCCCCGTTCATGCTCTGTCTCTCTCTGTCCCAAAAATAAAATAAACGTTGAAAAAAAAAATTAAAAAAAAAAAAAAAAGAAATAGCCATTCTAGGGTAATAGCTCCTAGGGGTCCCAGGCAAAGAGACAGGGGAGGATGGAAGAGAGAGTAGGAAGGAGCTCCAATGGCAGAGACACCAGATCAGTGTAGACGTCTGACGTTCCAAGTCTCCTATGATGATATCAGCCCAGACAACCACTCCCACTCTGTTCCCTGTTAAGATCGTCCGGTATCATAGTTTGCAGGTATGCCCCTTTCTTCAGATTGTCAAATGGGCTGCTGAGAAATTAAACACAGACTTGTAAGGAACACATTTGGGAGAGCATACAGCCCTCTCAAGACAACCAGCAGTTAACAGAGCCAGCGGAATGTAAACAGAGGTTGCAAACCAGTCAGGACCAGCATTTGTGTCGTGTTTGGCTTAAAGGCTTACGCAATTTGTTTAAAAAATGAGCAACATTCAAAAATCAGGAGATGTTACTGTAAAACTTCACCGTTCCACCTTTTCTACCCAAACCAGAGCACTGGCAGTATGGGTTCCTCATCCCGGATGACAGCCACCAGCTGGAGCTGAGTCTCTGACCGTCTGGAGGAGACAGGCTGTCCTCTCTGCCAGTTGCTACTCCCCTCGTTCTTCTCACACCCCACTGCCTTAACTTAGTTATAATACTCACCTGACCACAGCAGGGCTGCGGTTTTGCAAAGTCTGATCTAAACTCTCGAGGAGTAAAGAAGATTTGTCCAGCTGTCCCATTGGACATTGTAAGGGGTCCCCTCTCATGGCAATAGAATCAGTACTTGACATTGTACATTTGGTACCATTGGTTCCTCCCCTTCGCCTTCGCTCCCCCATTCCTTCCAAATGGGCTTCTTCCAGTTTTCACACAACGTTTTGATGTCTCAGTTGATGTTGATGTCTCAGCGTTGTTGCAACGCAAACACTTCTGCCATTGTTAGGGCTGACCATCCCTCTAGTTGTCAGCTTTGGACCTCTTATCCTTCCCACTTATCATCTGACTCGCACCAATGTCTTTTTGCGTTAAAACAAACAAAATGTATATAAACCCATTTCTTAGTGAGGTGTCTCAGAAGGCTCTTCTCTTAGCTACACGGACATCCCGTGGATGTTGGAGCAGAAGTGAAAGGGGCAGTAGATGTTCAGGTGATAGAGCCGTAAACTTGTGCAACCTTGAATAAACTAACCAGCCTCTTTGATGATGAGTCTTCGCATCTGCGAAATGGTGTGCGACACGTTTCCTTATCCTTGGATTCAGAAATAAATGGGCGCACTGTATTAGGGACGTTTTGAGAAACATTCTAGTGAAGATTCAAAGTCACACAGCATTGGTCTAATAGAAATGCTGTCTGTCAATGAGGAGGAATAGCTATAATTAAGGAATTCTAGGCAACTTGAGGGTGGCTTTCATGGACAACGTTTTCCAGGAAGAGAGAGATACAAGTAAAACTGAAAATATGTACCACAAAGTTTAGTTTCATCTCACATTTGGAAGAACAGAGAGATTTAAAAGATTGTTTTGGTTAAAGAAATTTGGAATGAGCCTGGGTGGCTCAGTCAGTTGAGCATCTGGTCTTGATTTCGTCTCAGGTCATGATCTCTCTGTTTGTGAGTTCGAGCCCCACCTCCGGCTCTGTGCTGAGGGCGCAGAGCCTGCTTGGGATTCTCTCTCTCTCTCTCTCTCTCTCTCTCTCTCTAACCCTCCCCTCCTCATGCTGTTCCTCTCAAAACAAATAAATAAACATTAAAAAAAATAAGTTTGGAATGAATAAGAGTTATCAGAAGTCATTGGGTATTAGAGGGATGGTCTAAGTCATAGAATGAAGGAAGGAGATTCTTTTGGGCTCCTGGGTGGCTTATTCAGTTAAGCATCCGACTTTGGCTCAGGTCATGATCTCACAGTTAGGGGGTTCGAGCCCCACATTGGGTTCTGTGCTGACAGCTCAGAGCCTGGAGCCTGCTTCAGATCCTGTGTTTCCCTCTCTTTCTACCCCTGCCCACTCTCTCTCTCTCTCTCAAAAATAAATAAAAATTAAAAAAAATTTTTTTAAAGGAGATTCTTCTGAAGAATGAGCAACAGAAACTTTTTCTATTCACCTCTTTGTTGAATGGCAAAGCAGGGTCAAAATCAGAAAAGTATTGGGTAGATGCTTCAAGAAGGGGCTAGTAGAAAATGCTTCTCTTTTCTGTGATGTGAGTTAATACAATTGGTTAATGGATTGGCATTGTTGCCATTTTAAAATTCCAGCCACTGTTAGGATTAACCATCTCCTTAATCGTCAGCTATCTTTGTGCATAAAACAGACGAACAAGTAAATAAAAGGAATTTCCTGTGTTGACTATTCTTACTCCATCCCAAGGAACCGGTGGTACAGGAACACATCCAGAAATAATTGGTAGAAACTTTAAACTTTTGTTTTTAGGAATGTTTTTAAAGTTTATTTATTTATGTATTTATTTCTTTAGAGAGAGAGAGCATGTGCACGCGCTAGGGGCAGAGAGAGGGAGAGAGAGAATCCCAAGCAGGCTCTGCACTGTCAATGCGGAGCCCGACGCGGGGCTTGAAGCAACGAACAACCGTGAGATCATGACCTGAGCTGAAATCAAGAGTCAGACGCTTAACTGATTGAGCCACCCAGGCGCCCAGTAGAAACCGTAAAGTGAAATAACTGGAAACTGTGTGTGTAAAATAATATAATTATAGCATGTCGTAGGAGTCACCGTAGAGTGACCTCTTGCTTATTTTGAATGTGTCAAGCAAAATGTTTTCACTCCATGCTGATTTCATACTGCCCAGAATCAAATCAATTATTTCAGGAGCCCCTCTTGACGGCTAACTCCGTGTTGGGTTCTGGGACGATGAACTCAGAAAGACTAATTTTCTGGGTTTCAGAATGTCACAGTCTATTGGAAATGCAAGAATAGGGGCCCCTGGGTGGCTCAGTCAGTTAAGCGTCTTGATCTGACTCTTGACCTCGGTTCAGGTCGTGATCCCAGGGTCGTGGGATCGAGCCCCACCTCAAGGGCTCCACGCTCAGGGCAGAGACTTCTTGAGATTCTCTCTCCCTCTGCCCCTCCCCCCAATCATGTTGTCTCTAAAATAAAAAATAAAAAAGCATTCTCACTTAAAAAATAAATAAATACAAGAATAACTCTGGAACAATGTGGTAAGTGTTATAGAATCAGCATGTGGAATTTCAGAAGATGAAGGGAACTTGAGGAGTCCTCACGGAGAAAAGGCTACTCAACAGTGATTAGGAATTTCCCAAACAAACAAAGGTACCAGGGCAGTGCAGACCCAGGCAGGCGAGAAGTGTTACGTGTTCACGTAATAAAATGTTAACGTGGCAAAGTTATGACACTAGAAGCACGTGACATCAGCACAGGCTTCCAGAGGTGCAGACGCACCCGTTTTTTAGAACTAGTATCTGGGGGCTTCTGGGTGACTCAGTCAGTTAAGTGTCCAACTCTTGATCTCAGCTCAGGTCGTGATCTCACGGTTCATGGGTTCGAGCAATGGACTCTGAACTTGGGATTCTCTCTCTCCCTCTGTCTCTGCCCCTCCCCGGCTCCCACTGTCTCTCTCTCAAAATAAATAAATAAACTTTAAAAAAAACCCAAAATACTAGTATCGACGCTGAAACAAGTAGCCAAACGGAGTTCTCCATTCGCTTGACGCGTTTCTCCGATTTAAATGATATATTTTAAAGACCTCTAAATGATTACTATTGTCTAATTATTTCCCTGTAGTTCTGTTCAGAAACATAAATAGCTATCTTTGTATCACCTGTCTGGTTTTCTATTTATAAACAGAAAGAAAACCCACTGTATCATTTTACATCGTGTAAAAATTACTTCCTTGGCAGTCTTGGTGGATGTGTCTGGAAGTGATACATGTTTTAACCCAACCATTTATAAAGTGGTTTATAAAGTGGTTTATAAAGCTAAAGACACCTTGAAACCAGAGGATCAATGATATCAGTGCTTTCCGAGTTTTTCCCTAAAAGAAAAAAAAAAAAAAAAGCAGGGAGCAAAGTGTGAACTTTTAATGAGAGCATTGTGTGACTACAGAATTTTTTGGAAGTTTCAAACTATATTAGAACTTGATGAGAATTTCACATTGGACGCCATAAAATGTATCCATATTTTTAATACAAAACGCTTATTTATTTATTTATTTATTTATTTATTTATTTACATTTTATTTTGAGAGAGAGAAAGTGCGAGCCCGGCAAGGGCAGAGAGAGAGGGAGAGAGAGAATCTTAAGTAGGCCCCACACTCAGCATGGAGCCTAAGGCAGGACTTGATTTCACAACCACGAGATGCTGACCTGAGCCCTCAGCAGAAATCAAGAGTCAGAGGTGTGGGGCGCCTGGGGGGCTCAGTCAGTTGAGTGTCCGACTTCGGCTCAGGTCATGATCTCATGGTCCGTGAGTTCGAGCCGCACATCAGGCTCTGTGCTGACAGTTCAGAGCCTGGAGCCTGCTTCCTATTCTGTGTCTCCCCCTCTCTCTGCCCCAACCCACTCGCATTCTGTCTCTGTCTCTCTCAAAAATAAATAGACATTAAAAAAAAAAAATACAAAAAAAAGTCAGAGGCTTAACCGACTGAGCCACGCACGTGCCCCCAAATACATTTTTACCCGAAATATTCACTGTTCACTAAAATTGATGGTTCAGGAAGATCATTCTTGCTTTTACCTGGGGCCTTGAATGTAAGCCTAAGGTGTTAATTATTTGAGGGAAAAGTACTTCTGAGATTCATGTTGTGAGTGATAAATGTGGTCTCTTTGACTTCTCCACTGATGCCCGGAGAAGACACACTGAAAGATGCTAAAAGGTTAAAATTCAGAGAAAGCACGGTTGTATTTAGCAAAAAGAATGAGTTTTTAGGCCTAGATCTATGCTTGGATTCTAGGGTGCGACTGTCTCGTCTTTGGTGCAAGACACGTACTCAACATCTTTGAGCTACAATATCCTAACCTGAAAATGTAACAAATAATAATCAGTTTGCAGGGTTATTTTAAGGATGGCATGAGAAAAGGATGTAAAAGGGCTTAACACACTGCTAGCCTAGATTAGGCAATCAATAAGTAATCGCTGTTGTGATTATCATTTAGATAGTAATACAAGCTCTAAATTACTTTTTTTTTTATTTCTCATCAGTGGACAAAATACTTATCTTTATACATAAATCAATGTAATAGAAGAAAAACTAGTTTTATTGCCAATAAAAGCAATTTGGGGGGGAGGATAAAATAAAATCATTACATTTTTCTTCTCAATTACTGCGAGTTTATATTCCTTTTTTTTTTTTTAAATAGCTTTAATGTTTATTTTTGAGACAGAGAGATACAGAGTGCAAGTGGTTGAGAGGCAGAGAGAGACGGACACACAGAACCGGAAGCAGGCTCCAGGCTCTGAGCGGTCAGCACAGAACCCGACGCGGGGCTCAAACCCATGAATCGTGAGATCATGACCTGAGCCGAAGTTCAACGCTTAACCAACTGACCCACCCAGGTGCCCCTGTGAGTTTATATTCTTAAACTGATGTCACACGCCCCCCCCTCCTTTTTCAGGGAATTTAAATAAAAATCTTACAACTGGTGTTTCTGAAAGCTAGGTCTGCGTATAGCCAAAGCACCAAGAACCTTGTTAAAAAATGCAGCTTCCTAGACCTTCTGAATCAGAACTCTGTGTGGCCCGGACTTCTAAATTAAAAAAGAAATAAAGGCCTTGCTAAACACAAACATTAGGAGTCACTGCAGTAGACGACCACCTACTCCCAGTTTTCTCTGGACTTCCCTGGTTCTGACGCTGAAAGCCCCATGTCCTGTGTTCTGATACCTCCCCCTTGGCCCACGCCAACGTGGGTCGTCAGTCACCCTAAAAACAGAACTTATTACCAAGATCTAGCTATGTAACAAAGACAATAGAGAGTTTGCAAAGCATTTAAATCAAGCTTTTGGAAAACAAGAAAAGAGATTTAAGTAACCATTTCACGAAGATGATACTTCGTAAAGAACACCGATTCACTCCTGGTGTTAGGCTGCCCTCTGGTGGAATGTGCTTTCAACTACAACAAAAGGAGAGCGGATCATTCAAGTGAATTGGATTTTTTTTTTAAGGTTTTGTTGTTGTTGTTTTATTTATTCATTTTGAGAGAGACAGAGAGAGAGAGAGAGAGAGCACGAGTGGAAGAGAATCCCAAGCAGCCTCTGCACTGTTAGCTTGAGCTCAAGCCTCATGCGGGGGCTCCATCCCACGAACCATGAGATCACCGCCCAAGCCAAAGCAAGAGCCAGAAGCTCCCCCAACTGAGCCACCCAGGGGCCCCTCTCTTTTAAAGTTTGCTGATTTCCTTTTCTATCAGGGATGGAATATGCTCTACATAAAGTTTCTCCTTTGATATTAAACACACAGAGGAAGCTCTCTGTAATGTACTTAATCTCAGGCTGTGAGCCCAAGCCATATAGTCCCCTAGTGGGGAAAAAGGTTACTCACCGTGCCCTTGGTATGCAAGTTCTCTTAGTTGCTGGTAGGGAGATTCCGCTTCGTGTGAAATCTCGAACGAAACAGCTCACGTAAAGTCGAGTCTCTCAGTGCTGGTCTGTGCATCCGCCTCAGCCCTCACACACTGGTGTCCCTGATTTCCATGTGTTTTCCTCCTTTGCTTCCTTCCGAACCCTGATGGAGTGTGATCAGAGAATCCTTCCTGAATCCATTTCATAAGTAGCAACTCTTTGCGTGATACTTTCTATGATCCTTAGCCTGCATTAGTCCTCTCTAGATCAGTCAGCCACACCCAACATCTCTCCTCTCCCTCTCTGTCTCTCTCTCTCACCACCAATTCCACTAGAAACAGGCGGGGACTTTGCCCATATTGTTTACTGTCATATCGGCAGCATCTCGGAGAGGACGCCCAGTAGGTCCCGGTAGGTGCACAGTATGTATTTATTGAACGAACGAATGAATGAATGGTCAGTTTTTAATAAGCATAACGCCAGCTCTCTGAGAAACAGCCCTCAGCCAGACACGGTGCATGTTTCCCTGCAAAGAAAAGTTTCAGTTAAAGGAAGTCACGCTGCAGTCGTCGTCCCACTTACCTAATTCCACAAACTGGAAATAGAGTGGTAAGGACGGGGGGTGTCGCTCACAGGCCCAGGCAGGCCCGGCACAGGCTGGCTGTGAAGATGGTGTAGGGCCCCGAGCGCCAGGCTGGGCTGCAGTCCTTTGGAGTCGCCTCAAGCTGGGTATAAATTAAGTTGGGCAACAGACCAGGAGATCAGGACTAGGAAAGCCTCACTAGGCTTCAGGGTGACCGGAAGCAATCAAGGAAACAATAGGCAAACGGGATGGCAAGCGCGTGGCAGGACGATTAGAAAGCGCCCAGTTCCAAGGCCAAGCTCCACGATGGTTGGCACCAAGAAAGAGAAGCATTTCCGTGCGGTGGCGGTTACATCGGGACCTCCTCGCCTCGTAAACGTGGGTGAGTCAAGCCTTGCTTTATTTTTCTCGCCTTGTCATCAGGATGAAAACAGGAGATCATCCGGGTAAAGTCACACGGTGAGTACGTGGTCAGCGTGGGCTGTCTGGCAGGTGCACGCAGACAGGCCCCTTGTGTACCCCTTGTGTGCACCTCTGTATAAAATCTCCACGTCGAACATTCCCGATGTTCACTGGGTCATTCCCATTCTTCTCAGATGTTTGCGGGTCCTGCTAACTTTTATCCGATAGCTTACAACTGGCCAGAAGATCAAACATGGCAAAGAAGGCTCGCTCTACAACTTTGGAGGACTTCAAGATTCGTAGAGTCTCCTTTTATTTATTAGTTGAATATACTTGCAGACATGCTTTCAAATATAGGGACTTTATAATTTTACTGTCTCTTCCTGAGCTTGTGTGAAGAGAGTAGGAAATCCATGTGTGTTTTCCCTTTTTATTCTTATTCTCTTTATTCAAAATCAAAAGACCAAAATAAAATTAACGAGATGTCCTTCTTACCTCGTAGTTCAAAGGAATCTTTATGGCCGTTCAGAAAGGCAAATTGCCAAGGGAAAGTTCCCTTCATAGAAATATCCTATAGTCCTCATCCCCAATTACGTTGATTACTTGCTACCAGACTCACAGAGAAAACCGCTTTTCATTCCAGCAACATTTTATCATTTCTTTATGCTGTGCTAATCACAGTAACGTAAAATTTATCTACAGCTAAGAGTTTAGCCAAGAATCAGAAAATAACTCTATAAATGCTTCTGGGTTATCTAAAATTATGAGCACTAAAGCTAGCACAATTATATTCTGAATCAGAAGACTACAGACCAACATTCAGAGCATACTAATCCTGCATTATTAGTGATTCTAGCAATTGTGTGAATTACCAAACTCTAGCTCGTTTGAAGCAGTCAGAAATGGGGAAGACTGAAAGCGCTAGTAAACTAGACGTCACAAGGTAAGAAAAATCCCAAGAACCAAACCTTTCATGTTATTACAGAGAACAAGAAACAATAACTACGGCTGGCCCTAAAAACTATGTTAAATCAAACAATGCCTTTTGAAAATATTTTCTAAGTCAAAACTTATTTCAATGGACCAGGTGTCAATTACCCTGAATATTCGCTTAAGTACCAAATCTCATTTTCTAATAAAGATGCATAAGTAGGGCAGGATTTATTTGTTGCACACTCTTCTTTAATTATTTATATACAGATTTGTATTTGTTGTTATGTTTGATGCATACATTTGACCTCAATGAATTGGAAAGTCTCTTAAGAGTGATAATGAAGGTCTTTCCGGTTTTTTTTTTTTTTTTGTACTATTTCTATGTCTCTGAACACAGCTTTGTTCATAAAACAAGAATTTTGTTGTTATTGTTGGTTTTCTTTATTTTTTAAAATTTGTTAATGTTTTATTTGTTTTTGAGAAGGAGGGGAGGGGCAGAGAGAGGGAGACACAGAATCCAAAGCAGGCTCCAGGCTCTGAGCTGTCAGCACAGAGCCCAACACGGGGCTTGAACTCATGAACTGTGAGATCATGACCTGAGCCAAAGTCAGTCGCTTAACCGACTGAGCCACCAAGGTGTCCTGATGTTTTTCCTTATAAGACAAATTACATCATGATTTCAGGGCAGTTAAAGTCTTCTCTCATTTATCCATGGACATTGTCAATATTGAAAGTTTCTAATAGCCCAAAATACAATTATGCATATCATAATATCAGCATATATATATGCAATAATATATGTAATATATATATTATATATGTTATATATACGCAATATATATTATATCTGTTATATGTGATATATATTACGTATGTAATATATATCATATACGTGATATATATGTAATATATGTGATATATATATTATATATGTGTAATATACATATTGCCCTACAAAACATGTTTATGTCACATAGACTACTAATGTTGCTGTTATATTCTAGCTAAATTACACAACTATGCATATAAAAAACTACAGGAGCTTGTAAATAAGGACATGCAAACAGAACTTACAGTAGTCCATCCTACACGTCTTTAATGTTCAACAGAAAATAAGAACTATTTTTTCTCATTAATACTCTTTGATAAAACAGGATGTAGCTATAAAATTTTGGGCTTTTGACTGAAAATACATCTGAGAAGAACATAACAAGTGACAGTACTTGAAAACAATGATAACAAGTAGTGTTTTACAATTTTTTTCAACCTTATACTTTGATATAATTTCAGACTTAAAGGAAAGTTGTGAGAATATTAAAAATAATTTACAGAGCACCTGGGTGGCTCAGTTGGTTAACTGTCCAACTTCGGCTCAGGTCATGATCTCACGGTCTGTGAGTTCGAGCCCCTCGTCGGGCTCTGTGCTGACAGCTCGGAGCTTGGAGCCTGCTTCGGATTCTGAGTCTTCCTCTCTCTCTGCCCTTCCCTGGCCCACACTCTGTCTGTCTGTCGCTCTCTCAAAAATAAATCAACATTTTTTAAAAGAGAATTTACATGTACTTTTTATCCAGATTCCCCAAGTGTTAACATTTGTCCCCTTTGCTTTGCTTTATCACTCTCTCTTTTGCTTTCTAATATATTATACACAAAGTATAATTTTCTCTCTCTGTAGATATTTGTTCTTTTTTGAAAGTAATTGGCAGACATGATGCCCCTTTATTCTCAAATATCTCAGTGAATGTTTCCTAAACACAAAGACATTTTCCAGCTAAAATAACAATTAACCAAAATGAAAACATTAATGCCGATATTATGATCTGATCTACAGACCTGTCTCAAATTTTGCCAATTGTCCCAATAATATCCTTTGTATCTAAGGAAAATTCTGGATCACACATTGACCTCAGTTATTATGTCCTTCTGGTCTTCTTTCATCTGGAACATTCCTCAGTTTTTCTTTGTTTTCATAACCTTGATAATTTTGAAAAATATAGGCCAGCTTTTATGGGACACAGCTTCATGATTCGATTCAGTTTATGTATTTTTGGCAGGAATAATGCAGAACTATGTTGTGTTCCCTGTGCCTTGAATTAGGGGGTACATGATGTCACCCTTTCCTATTCTTGTTGATATTTACTTTGATTTGTTCCTTAAGGTGGTGTCTTCCCACTTTCCCTATGTAAAGCTGTATTTTTCCAGTGTAATAAATAAGCATATTATAGACGATAATTTGAGAGTAAGCAATATGAATTTCCTGTTACTCATCAGATTTGCATTCCCTAGGTTTAGAATGTACGGATGATTCTTCTGGAATCAATGATTAATATGATGGTTGCCGGACTGTGATTAACTAATTTTGCAATAGTGCTGGTTTAATCAGACATAAGATATATTCTATAATTGTTTTTATCTTTTCATAGTTTAATTCTTTTTTTTTTTTCATAGTTTAATTCTTAACGGATTTTTATGTTCTCATTTTTTCCCACTGCTAGTTTTATGTAAGAGAGCTATAAAAATTGCCTAGGTCGTTTGGTAAAAAGCTACTGATTGTATAATTCAGTTCCTTTTTATAATAAGTGATTGTATCAACCATGTTATCTTAATAATTTTAAAAGTAACGATGCTATCTTAGGAGTGTAACATTTTATATATCAAGGAACATCCTTAAGAAAGATGGTGTTTACCAGGCCGCCTGGGTGGTTCAGCCGGTTAAGCGTCTGACTTCGGCTCGGGTCACAATCCAGTTAGTGGTCCGTGAGTTCGAGCCCTGCTTTGGGCTCACTGCTGTCAGTGCAGAGCCTGGAGCCTGCTTTAGATTTTGTGTCTCCCTTTCTCTCTGCCCCTCCCCTGCTTGTGCTCTGTCTCTCTCTCTCTCTCTCTCTCTCTCTCTCTGTCTCTCTCTGTCTCAAAAATAAATTTAAAAACATTTTTTTTAAGTCAAAAAAAAAAAAAAGAAAGAAAGATGGTGCTTTCCATTCGCTGACTTGGGACTTGTCAATGTTTTTTTTTTTTTTAATTTTTTTTTTAACATTTATTTATTTTTGAGACAGAGAGAGACAGAGCATGAGCAGGGGAGGGTCAGAGAGAGAAGGAGACACAGAATCCGAAACAGGCTCCAGGCTCTGAGCTGTCAGCCCAGAGCCCGATGCGGGGCTCGAACTCACGGACCGCAAGATCATGACCTGAGCCAAAGTCGGCCGCCCAACCGACTGAGCCACCCAGGCGCCCCAGGGACTTGTCAATGTTTTTGACAGCATTCTGATTATTGGCAGCAAACAGCAGGAGCTGTAGAAAGATTGCTTACACAAATGGCATTCATTTTAATTTATTTCTTTTTCTTAACTCTATGACATCATGTGGTTAAGATTTACATGACACAGCAAAGAGTTTTCCATAATTTTTGTATTCTGATTCTTAAAGAAAGATGCCACGTGAGGAACAACACTAGTGGGGAAAAAAGGTTTTAGAAATTATGTATTGTTGGGTAGTCCTTGCAAAGGCATTTAAAAAAAAATTTTTTTAATGTTTGTTTATTTTTGAGAGAGAGAGACAGAGACAGAGCATGAGTGGGGGAAGGGCAGAGAGAGAGGGAGACACAGAATCTGAAGCAGGCTTCAGTACCTGTGCGGTCAGCACAGAGCCCGACGTGGGGCTCGAACTCACAGACCACGAGATCATGACCTGAGCCGAGGTCGAACGCTCAACCTACTGAGCCACCCAGGCGTCCCTGCAAAGGCAGTTGTTTTTAATTTTTTTTTTAACGTTTCTTTATTTTTGAGACAGAGAGAGACAGAGCATGAACGGGGGAGGGGCAGAGAGAGAGGGAGACACAGAATCGGAAACAGGCTCCAGGCTCTGAGCCATCAGCCCAGAGCCCGACGCGGGGCTCGAACTCGCGGACCGCAAGATCGTGACCTGAGCTGAAGTCGGCCGCTTAACCGACTGAACCACCCAGGCGCCCCAAGGCAGTTTTAAATTTACCAACCCAAATAGACTAGACACGCTCCTCCTCTACAGATCCCTTCTGTATACACGTAGTATGGAGATCTGAAGGGTGGGTCTAATGCTTATCAGCCCACAAAAATTACCTCTAAACTTATACGCACTCTATCTCTGGATATTAAAATGTCATATTTGAAAATTTTATCTTCTTTAAATGATGTAAATCGGTCATAGTACGGGGAACATTTGAAAATTATTTTGTGATAAGATGGGAAATAAAACTGGGAAAAATTCTAGCATGGAACTATGGATTGGCATTTATTGGTGGTTTGCCAACAATCAGGTATTGACTTCCATCTTATTATCAACCCACCACCAAATAATGCCCATGTAAATGCTTGATTAGTACTCTTGGACCTACACTTCCAGGTGTATAACTTGTTACCATAAATATTTGCTCACTGGGATAATGGTTTAGGTGAAGAGTACCTTAAATAGAGTCGTTTGTGGTTTTTGATATTCAAATGTAGCTTACTTATTTTTGTTGTCATTTCTTCTTACTTTGCTTTGGCAAAAATTGAGGAAATAGGTTTATTGAAGGGATGTTAACATTTATTTTCATTCATATGAGACTGGATGACATCACAATTTAACCACAGCATTTGTAACGAAAAGGACAAAGGTGTCATAGTTTTGTGAAGGTAGAAATCACATACACTTGATCTCTCTCCTCTCTTATAACTTTATAACAGCCTTTATCATTACCCCTGCTTCCTCCCATTCCTCACCTCCACATCCATTCCATTCCCATTCTTTTTCTTAATCCCAAACCATCCTTGACCTGCTTTGCTTCTAGCTTTACTAGACCTAGTTTTATGTTCAGACATAAAATATTCACCATATGTAGTTTTCACAGATTAACCATGTCAATGGAACAGAAAATGGAGGTTTTCTTCTAACCATCAAGAACTTTCAAAATTGACTTCCCCTCAACGCTCAAATATATCTCAGTACAAGGATTCAAAATGTTCTATTTTTAAAATCATGTCATACAAACTTGAAATAATCCTAATCTTAACATATACTATCGGCAGTGAAATAAGCATGTTTTTGTATGTATATACATGTATTGTATGTATCGTATATTATGTATGACATATGATACACATATATAAGTCATTTAATAAATTAACTGCTATCCTTTAGTCAGTGCAATTTTTAACATGATTGCAGCCAACAGATAAATAAGACATCTCTCATTCTGATTAAATGATTCATTACTCTAACTTCAAGCTATTTTCATATAATTTAAGGATCAATGAAACAACAGAAAATCAATGATAATGAGAGGGCTCTCTGGCTCCGCGACTGCCTTTGATCTTATTTTTTGCTGCAAACAAAAGGAACCAGCTTCTGCTTTTAGCACTTTTATGCAGTCAGTAAAAATAATAAAATCAGTATTACAGTGTCTGTCACACTACAGTCAAGTTTTCTTCCTCAAATGATTTGTCTTTCCTGTTAGCTCCCGAGTTTCTTCTTTTGTCAGAATCGAAATGGTTCATGCACCTTTTTGGCTACTCCAATTCACACTTACCAACAGTGTGAACGTGCCTGTCCCAACAGTAGGAAACAGTAGGGAATATTCCTAAGGGTGGCAGGAATCATAAGGAAAAGAGCCTCGAATTAGAAGCCAGAGGTCAGAGCGCTTCCCTTTGGGAGGTGGATGGATGTCCCAGCCCTTGGACCTTCTCCTTCAGGCAGGTCACAAACTCTGTGTTTTTGTCTCAGTGGAATTTTCCTGCAGCGGGTGAAAAAGAGACATCAGTGATATTAGTTCCTTTTTTTTTTTTTTTTTTTTTTTTTGATGTGTAAGCAATGAAAACGTAGTGGCCTAACACTACAATGATTATTTCTCATGACTGATTGGCTGGGTGCTTCTTCCTCCGTGTGGTGCTGGCTGGAGTCATCAGTAAGACAGCACTTGATAAGTATATTGAGTGGGGAAGACCAAGATGGTTCCCTTTACATGTCTGGGGCTTTGGTGCTGGTCATAGGCTGAGACACCTCATTCTCTCTCTCCGCGTGGTTGAATTCCACATGGTCCCTCTCTCTATCAGGGCATCCTGGACTTTTAACCTGGAGGTTCAAAGATCCAAGAGAGCAAATGTCCGAGTTTCCAGGCCTATAAAGTCCCTGAAATGGCAGAGTGCTACCTCTGTTGCATTTACTAGGCAAGACAAGTCGCATTCTACTGGGCAAGGCCAGCCTGACTCAAGATGAGCGTGTGTGTGTGTGTGTGTGCGCACGCGCGCACGCGAGAACGGATTCCACTTCCTCATAATGAATGCCATGGACACACAGGGAGGGGAGAAATTGTTGGCTCCTAAGTTCTGAAACTATCTGTAAGAAAGGTACATTTTTTTGTATGCTTCCCAGATTAATTTCCCGCATTTTTCCGTAATCATGGCCTTATACCCTCAGGAAATTGTTCTTCCTACCCTCAGTCCATATGCTTTCAGGGAAGGCCCATCCCTAGCTCAGTATAAAGTATGGGACCTTGGTTTGAGTTGTTCAGAGCATCATATTGCTTTTACTGTTGAGTTCAGGAGAGAAAAATATCATCTAATCAAAGTCAGGTGGGTGCAGCAATGTATTTTTCTGGTCCTTCTGGGAAAGAGATCTTCATTCTCTTCCTTAGTGGAAGCTTAGTGAAGCTAAAACGGTAGGGTTAACCAGAGACGCTGAATAGAAAATCAGCCAGACAAGAGATCAAGCAGAAGACAGTAGAGCCAAAACCCGGAGAGAGGAAAACCAGACCCCGGCAGCATAATCCGAATCTGCTGGAAGCCAGCACCCACCTTGGTTTTCTCCGGGTTGTAATACAATTTATTTCTCTTTGTGCATAAGGCAGGATGAGTCAGATGTCTGTTCACTTGACCAGAAGTGTTCCAACCAATCACAGTAGAAAGCTAAAATTGTCTATAATTCCATTCCCTTCTTGGCTTTTGTGGCTCAACGTTTTAAATGCCTTGAAAGAAGACAGTGAGGAGACATAATTCCTCTGTGAGCCATATGAAAAGAGAATGAAGGATTTTCCCAATATTAAAAAAGAGATTTTTGTCGGGTCGATATTGCAAGTGGATGGAGGAGAGATCAGTTGTTATCTGATGCTGTGCGCCAGTACTCCAAGGAGGTGGCCAAGCCTCAGAAGGGAAAGAAACCATAGCCAAGGATAGCATGGAATCTACAAAGCTGGCTGGCTTGAAGGACCCGTGGAGAACGGGATAATGAGAAACCTGAACGCGCCATTTGAAAATAACACATTAAGACTCCAAGGACGTTGCAACATCCTTATGGGGAGAGCCCGTGGGACCCCTGATTCCAAGTGCCCTGCCATCGCAGGGGAATTGAGACCGAAGGTGATAATAAATTAACTTTTACAAAATAAAACAACGATTTTTTTTGTACCTCCATATCTGTAGACCGAGACTTACACTTCTTAAGCACTAATAAAATACATGAACTAAGGCAAATTATTTAAGATATCTGGATCACAGCGTTCTCCTATACAAAAGCTGAAGGTTGAGGGATCATGACGTTGAAAATATCTTGTATGTCGTGTCTCCCTCTCTCTCTGCCCCTCCCCCACTCATGCTCTGTCTCTCTCTGTCTCTCAAAAATAATGAATAAACATTAAAAAAATTAAAATAAAGGAAATATCTTGTATGTCTATGATAAGTGGAGAGAGAGAGAGAATGTGTGTGTGCAGGTGTAAAATTTCAGGCCCTGTGGAGCACCTACTATGCGTCAAGCTCTGTGCCAGACGTTGGGAGCACAGTGATGAGAAGAATAAGCCTGGGTCCTGCGTGGCCAGAGCCTGGAGTTCATGGGCACACAGAGTCACAAATGAAAGATGAGCTCTCTGCTGGGAGGGGTACTGAGCCTGTGGGGAACATCTAGGAGGTGTGCCTCCCCAAGTCTTGAGGTCACACAGAGCCACCAAGCCAAGCCAGTAGCTGCTTACCGAGCGGAGTTGGGGAGGAGGTTTGGCGGGGGCAAGAACTGTGCTAGGCCAGGAGGAACAGCACATTCAAGGCCTGTGTGGAGAGAAAGCGTGGTAAATTACAGGAACCAACGCGTTCACGAGCAGGTCGAGCTTAATCTCTGATGTGGAGCCTGGCATCCGTACAAGGTGACGCTGGAGAGCTAAGCAGAGGGCGACCATAGCTTGAAGTCGCTTGTAAGCAATTTAAAAGTCTCGAGTCCCATTTTAATGTTTAGGTAGAGGATTTTAAGCCAGGAAATTATGTAACCAGATTTGCATTTTTAGGATGACAAATTTGGCTGCAGATTAGAGGATAAAATGGCGGGGGCAGGGACCCCATGAAGGAATCGGACGTTGTGAATGGGAGTGTTTTTCCAACAGCCCACTCCTGGTCTGAAACGCGGCTGTCACCCCTGGGCTGTGATTGCCACTCTGGTGTAGACGTTTCTCTTTATAGAATCAAAAACTGCTAGAGCTCCTTGGTGGTCTCAGAGCATCTTGTCGCTTTCACCATTATACTTGGATCCTCGGAGATCTGCTAAGAATGCCACTAATTGTTCTCACATAGACCTACGAGGATGAGCCTCACTCCGCTATTTGATGACCCCCCTGAATCGGCCTCCACCTACAGAAAGTAATAGTATAATTATGTTAATTGTGATCATATACTGAATTCAGGGTTTGGGGAAGGACCGCATATGTTATATTTATGCAGAAGACCTGGCACATAGTAGGCGTTAAAATAAAACCCATGATCATTATTTATAGCTGATTTGAACCTCCATGCAGTTCCTTTGCACAAGACTTGAGCGTTCTCTTGTAAATGTAACTCCTTCCCCTGAGAGCCGGGAGTAAATGCACGAACCGGATCAAAATAACTGTAAGCCATAGTTCGGTCTATTAGCACAAAAGACAGCATCGTAACTCAAATGTTGCGGGAAAAACAATACCAGGCATCTCCAAAGAAGCAAAGGAATAAAGAAACTTGAAAGTGCTTATCTTCATTAAAGAAATACATGAGGTGTGACTGAAGTCATGTGGCTTCAATGGGGCTTTGAAGGCTGGCTCTACAGACACACACACAATGAGCCTCCTTATTGCATATTTCACAACAGGGATATTAGAGGCAGGAGAGATAAGGGAGGTCTGGTTCTTCTACATTAAATGTAGATCTCATTTGAATTGCATTTTAACTACTGTGCTTCTGATGTCCCGAAATAGTTTATTATCCTACAAACATGGTGAATTCATGACAGTCTTCAAGGTTTTTTGGAGGGGGGATTACCAAATGATTTTTATCTTTATAATATCTAAAGTAAAATGAACAACGTTTAAAACTGCTTTATTGGTGGGGAAAAAATTACATCTCATTTGCTCCTGGCAAGTGGACTACTGTTCCCAATAGATTAAAAGCGAAGTTAACTTTTCCCCATATCCTTTGGGGCGTACAGAATGTCACCGTGTTAGCTGAACTTATTTTATATGTAGAATCTACAGTTCTTCCCACATGAAACATTCCAACTTTTATCCTCTTACACTTCTACTTTTATTATCTAAAGGTCCTCTGTGATTTCATAAACATTTTTATGCGACATGGAAAAATAATGGTGGTTGTGGTTGTTTATAGTAGGCATACGTGTGATAATTTACAAAGCGCTGGGTAACTTAACACTTTTGGATAAAATTATAGATCATGGTCATGTTATCACAATTTTTTTAGGTCAATTCCCAACACTTAAAAAATATCTTTTGGGGGGCTGCAATTCTCCCACAAGCCTGCAAAGAAAGACACTAAATTTGAAAAATTTTTAAGGACAATCAAAATGTACTAATAATATCCATAAACATTCATTGGCCTTTGCTAGCTTTTACTAAATAATCATCAATGAGCCATATTGAACATCTTTCCAACATCGCTTTTTTTTTTTTTTTTTAGGAGAGTTGTCTCATATAGTCCATTTTGTCCTGATAGTGTATCAAATGTAAAACTTGATATGCTATCATTCTCTCTGTCCTACAAGTGGTAGCTCTGGGCGAGTATGTGAGCCATGCAGACCCATGGTAGCATGTTGTGCTTTTAACAAAAGCCAGCAGCCCTGGAGGTGGTCACATGACCTCTAGCAGGGCCAATCGAATTCCTCCATAAAGCAGACCAGGGACAGGTGGAGTGAGAGGCGCCTTCTCTGTAGGGTTTCTCCGCTAGAAGTTCTCAGGGGTAATAATGCCATCTTCCCTGTCACGTGTGGAAAACAGAGACTCTTTTTTGAGGGTTTTACTTGTAAGAGGCACAGAGTGAGTACCTAGGGAGGAGGAGAAGCGTACTTGGTATGTGAAATGTGAAAAGACAACATTCCAAGAGTGAATTGTTCTGTAGAGAGAAAGGGTGGGGCTACTCTGAAGGCCATACCCTCGTGGAACCACTGCTAAGCTCATGGGCACCCATCACACAAGATGTCCCATATTCTGTCTTCCATAGAAGAAGGGCACCCTACCTTTTGGTCCTCTTAGCTCAGGAAACTGGTTTGTGGAGACCTAAGGGACTTTGACCAAAGTTAGCTTTCTTCCTCTTTACCATTTTGTCTATTTTCCTTCTTATTTTTCCTTCTTCTTCCTGCTCTACTTTTATTTTCTTTCATTTTCTTATGCTTTTTTCCTCATTTTTCTTTATTTTTCATTTTTCTCATTTTGTATTTTCTGAGTTTTCTATTAGCCCTTTTCTCACCTTTTCTTTTTTCATTTTCTTCTTACTTCCTTTTATTTTTTATTTTTCTTTTTAAATCTTTTTTTCTTTCTCTTTTTCTCATTTTTCTTTGTTGTTTTCATTTTTCTTTCTTTTCTTTTATATTTACCTTTTTTCTTTTTTCCTGATTCATATTTTTTCTCATCTTTAAAAAAATTAGTTTGTTAGTGTCTATTTATTTATTTACTTTTGGACTGTTATCATGTTCTGATTGTTTTAGAATAAATTCATTAGATGACCTGTATTAGTCAGGGTTCTCCAGGGAACTACATTAATAAAATAAGGATTTGGGCACCTGGGTGGCTCAGTAAGTTAAGTAAAATAAGGATTTGGCTCAAGTGATTAGGGAAGCTGAGAAGTTCTACGATCTGCCATCTGCAAACTGGAGATTCCGGGAGAGCGAGTGGTGTAATTCAGTCCAGTCTGAGTCCAAAGTCCTGAGAACCAGGAAGACTGATTCCAGCCTGAGGTCAGGGTGATGAGATGAGACATCTTGGCTCATGTGAGGCATAGATTTAACATTCACATGGACTTTAGGCCTGGTTTTCTTTGAGGTTATTTGGATCAAACCTCCCTCCAAATTTTCCCAAACTTAAACTGACCTCATGGGGTACCTGGGTGGCTCCGTGGGTTAAGCTTCTGACTTTTGGTTTTGGCTTGGGTCATGATCTCACGATTCCTGGAACCAAGCCCTGCATTGGGCTCTGTGCGGACAGCATGGAACCTGCTTGGGATTCTCTCTCTCCCTGCTCCTCCCTCGCTTACATACATGCAATCTCTCTCTCAAAATAAATAACCAAGCATTAAAAATTAAAAAAAAAAAGACTCACCTCAGGACACTTTGCCTCCAACCCCACAGGAAACCCCACGCACTATGGGCCCTCTCTGCCCATCTCTGCTTGGGAGACCCACATCGCCAGCTACCGTCTCCTCAAGAGCATCGGCAAGGGTACTTGGCCCTGCACGTCCTAACCCAGAAAGACGTGGCTATGAGGATTATCGACGATATTCGGCAGAACTCTCTCAGCCTCCAGAGACTGTACCACAAAACCCCAGCCACAAAGGCCTTCGGTCACCTCCACTTAGGGAGACTTTTTTTTCAGAGATTGACACTGAGGAAACACTTTACCTCATCTTGAGCAAACTGGTGGAGGAGAGCTGTTCCATTACTCCGTGGCCCACGGCAGCAGGAAGAGGAAGAGGCTTCAAGTAAATTCCACCAGAGAGCGTCTGCTGTGCTGTCCTGTCACACAGAGGTTGCGACGGACCGATGACTTATGTCCTCGCAAAATTCATATGTTGGTGCTCTCACCCCCAATGTGGTGGTCCTTGGAGGTGATTAGGATTTGGAGGTACCTTTGGGAGGTAATTAGGTGTAGACGAGGTCGTGAGAGTGGGGCTCCCAGGACTGTAAGAAGAGGGAGACACTGGAGCTTGCTCTCTCCCTGCCATGTGTGGACCCAGAGAGAAGGCAGCCACTGCCACGAGGGGCGCCTTCTCCAGGAATCAACCCTTGTTGGCACCTTGACTTTGGACCTCCCGGCCTCCAGAACCCTGAGAAATAATGTCTGTTATTTAAGCCACCCAGTGCATGATGTCTTGTCATAGTAACCCAAACCTGCTGAGAGAGGGACCTGAGGCAGAAAACCTGCTTTTGGATGCCGACACCACACATTCTGGCACAAGCAGTGATCTCACCTCTGGCAACAAGCTGGGTACCTCGTGTGGCAGTGCCCCTTACGCTGCCCCAGGTTGTCCCAGGGTGACAGGTACAACAGCACCGTGGTGAATGTGTGCGGCCTGGGAGATACCCTCTTACCGTCAGTGATGCCCGCCTTTAGACAGACAGAACTTCCCTTCTGCGTATTCATGGAGAATGAAACCTGCTTGAGAAATTCTTATCCTCAGGCCCAGCAAGAGATACACTGGAAGAATCAGGAAAGATCCGTGGATGAATGTGGGCCACGAAGACAAACAAGAGCCTTGCACTGAGCCACTCCCTGACCGCAAGGATCGCCGACAGACTGAGCGATGGTATACACGAGAGAAGACCCGAGAGCTGCTAAGGGGCCAGGACTATGGTGGAATGATGGCCCGCAGAAACTCCAGGGCGGGAAGGACCAGTCGTCAGGGGGAGACCAGGAGCCCATCCAGAATGCCTACCAGGTGCTCTGCACTGCCTGGAGAGGAAGACCATCCCCAGCACAGCCCCCAGTGTGGCTCCACCCACAGCCCCCCTCCACCCACAACACCCAAGGCTGTGGAGGGGGGGGGGGCAGACGAACTACCTGCCCCCCAGGGCATATCCTCCAACACTCCCTCCAACCTGGGCAGCTGGGACCGGGGTAGAACCGGTAGAACTTGCCTGGTGCTGTGACCCCAGGCTCTTCTTCAGGCGACGGCCAGGGCTGGCAGGGGGCCCCCCCCCCGGGACGGTCTTCACCTTCATCCCCAGACACCTGCGTTCCAGGTTGCCCAGAAGAAAGCGTCTGGCGGTTGAAAACGCGCTGAAGTCAACCAAACATCACAGGGCCGGCAGCGCGGGCGGGGGAGGCAGTAATGAAACTGAGAAAGTCGGGAAGTGATGCTGGCGCTCCAGGTGCTTTCCGTGGAGCCCAGCACGGGGTGTTGGAGGTTAAGCCGGCGGCTGCACGGCAACAGCAGTGGGTGGGGCCCCAGCCAGCAGGAGCAACTGCGGGCCGTGCACGGCACACCCGCCCAGAGGATTTGGTGCAGTAGGGGGTGGAGGTGTGCAAACTGCCTCGGCGGTTCCTCGGGGGGCTCAGATGAAGAGGATATCCAGCAGCACGAGGCCTTCAAAGCCAGCGTCTCCAGAATGACCGTTCGACTTACAAGACCGCCAGGAGCCGCCTAGGAACGGGAGGAGCGGCCCTGCATCTGGGCGCGGGCCCTGGCCTCCTCCGCCGCCCAGGTGAGGCCAAAGAGACCTCCTCCCCCTACCCTCCCCTGATTGGCTTTGCCTCTTTTGCCTGTTTGTGGAGGAAGAGGGATGGTGCGATAGAAACGAGCACACCTGACACATGGGTGGCTCAGGTGGTTAAGCATTAGACTTCGGCTCAGGGCATGATCTCGAGGTTCGTGGGTTCCAGCCCCACATTGGGCTCTGTGCTGACAGCTCAGAGCCTGGAGCCTGCTTCAGATTCTGTCTCCCTCTCTCTCTCCCCCTACCCCACTCGTGCTCTCTCTCTCTCTCTCTGTGTCTCTCTCTCTCAAAAGTGAATAAACATCAAAAAAAAATTTAGAAATGAGCGCACAAGGCAGCGCATGCACTCTCCCACCAATGACTGTCCTAATGTATACAATGTGTTTCAATGCAGTAGTTAAACCCAAACAAACAACAGTCTGCTTTATTGCCACGCTGTCACAAAGAAGGTTCTCTACAACTTTGCAAAGGAAGGCCCCGAATCCTTCAAAATTCTCTTGTGACCCGACTGAAATAAAAACGAAAATGAAATCACAAAACACAAACCGTTCCCTCAAGGGAAACGAAAGCTTGGTAAGACCAGCCCAAGAATGGGACATACGTCAGTGACCTGGACAGGGGACAGCATTTGGGGGCCGTGGTGTTGGTTTTTCTTGCTGGGAAAACAAGGCATGAAGGGCACTTCTGTAGGACCATGTTGGTGTAAAACAACCATTCTTTGTAAGCCTCAGGAATCCAGCAAAAAACAAAGCAGTAAGTCTTGTGGATGGACACTGCACTCCTGGAAAAACCAGCTTGCTCTCCCTAAAACATCCCTTTTATCATCTGTTGTCCTGCTCAAGGATCCGTGGTTTCCTCTTGACCCTTCACATGTCAATTCTGTTGATTAGCTTTTATGGCCACATCCAGACACCATTTCCACTCATGTTAGTAACGTGTATATTTGCAACTAACATTTGCACAACTCTTTTAACATTTTCAGCCTTTTCAAATGCATTATCTTATTTAAATCTGACTCCAACTTTTTGTTTTATTTTTTCACAGCTCCTAATATGGCTGTAGCGGACGTTAGAATCCCTTACTGACGACATCCCCAACGCTTGTCCTCAGAGTCCCTTGCCTCAATACCAGGAACCATCACCTCCATTGCACGCTGCAAATCTACCTTAGGCTCCAGAATCACTCCAGATTTCTCAGCCTCTGAAATCTCAAGGTCTTCTTCAGCACTATTTGAATACAATCTATCTCCGTTTTTCAAGCTTTATTTCTGCTCAATCTGATTTTAAACTTCATTTATGCTTTTAGTAACTTGACCCCTCTTTTGCCCCAGCTGACGTTCACCTGTTATAGTTTAGATCCAGGATGCATGATTTAGAATGTGTTTTTCCCCCCAACAGCCTTAACACATTTTTCTCCCTCTCTGTCATAACCTCCACGAAAGACCTCAAACATCTTCTAATCCAGCTCCCTGTTTTATTCAGGCTACTGGGCACTGCTAAAGTAATCACAAAGATATAGATTGGTTTCTCTTGAAATCTGGGTTCAGTCTTGGTTACAGCCTCAAGGCTGCTTAGTATTTCTCTTATGTACCATGATCAGCTTCTCTCCTGTACCTCCCAGAAGCTTTACCAAGCTTCATTATTTCCATGAAGTGGAACCCTAGGGCTACTGTGCTCTTTTCCCGGACATCTCTTTCCTAGTGCCAAAAGAACACTCTCAAGACCATCAGGACTCTTCGTCCCAAAGCTCCGTATTGAAATAAAACCATTCTTCCTTCTTTCCTTCACTCTGTTTCCCAAACTTGATTCCTGAGGGGACTGGAAATTTTTCCTCTTCTTCGTAGATTATCCCTTCTCTTTGTTCCAGATCGTATCTCTTCCTTCTACTCTAAGAAGGAGATCTAAGATCATTATCTCATATTCAATAGCATATTAAACATGGCCACTGATGGGTTTTGGGGTGACGGTGAGGGTGTGCATCCAATGGCCAAGAAAAAATTCTTGAAGACATCTTTGGTGCAAAAAAAGATGGGGACAGGACCCGTGGACAGAAAGAGCTGCACTGAGGCCGTTGAAGAGTGACTGATTATGTGGACACCTTCAGGTTGGGAGAGGGTTAGGGACAGAGTAAGTCTGTAAAGAATTTTGGAAGCAAGGTTTCTAGGACCTTGAGGGGCTAGCTGTTGTTAGAAAAACGTCATTTATTGCTGTTTAGTAAAACCTCAGTCATGAAGCCCTTCAGGTGTATATCAGAGGCCGTATGCTTGGGGTATAATTGCCAACATGTACTTGGGCATTAAAGATAAAGGCAGTTTGCAAAGGAATTTTTATGGGTTTAAGGATCCTCACAGGTGGTGGTCAGGAAAATGTTAAGCCAGGATTCCCCTTTGCCCCCAGCAAAGTGTCATCATCAAGGCAGCTGTTTCAAGGACTTGCCAATGGGCTGTAAGCCGGCCATACGGGAATTTAAGTTTTCATTTGTCATTGTTTCCCACGTCACCATGGCAAGCACTTAAATCCCCCTTCCATCTTGGTGAGGGTGATATTAGGGCTCCAGGAAACGGAGTCTATAGGTTTCTGGAGGTTAGACTATAGATAAGATTGCCTTCCTCTTACAGTTTACTAGGTTATCTGCAAACTGAAGGAGACTCCTGTCCTGCGTGACCATGATCTTTATCAATCATTTGTTTTCTTTCCTTTCTCCGGTCCCTGGGGAGCCAGGAGTGTCCGAGGAATACCACACATATCCCACCTGGGGTGGTGGTGCTGTTAGCTTGTGCTTGGCCCTCAGCTTGCCTTATGGTCCCTCATCCGTCATACTTGTTTTATAGGTGAAAAAATGACCTTTCCTAACCTAACACCTACTAGATACTGCCTTATCTTCTCCTTCCCTGATGAGCTGTGAGTAGGTTATCAACAGTATTTTCCTACTTCCCACTTTCTCATTACTTACTCTCTCATTTCTCTCCTCCTCATCTCGGACAATACTCTTGCTAATTGTTGAAGAAGGTCATCAGTTGAATGGGGAGGTAGACTTAGACAGTTGAGGGGCTCCTCACCCCCTCCCCTCCCCATCCTTGGACTGTGCATTCTGTCCACTGCATTAGGAGCCTCTTCAAGGACGCAGCTTTGAGAGAGCAACGTGTTGTTGAGACTCTCTGGATGGCAGATGTGACCGAACCTCATTAAGCTCTCTGCATAAACTCTTGAGGTTCTCGTGGGTGGGTCAGTGCGAGGATCTATTTGCCTGTGCCTGCCCAAGACAAGCCTCCTACACACATCCCCTTACTTATTCAACCTGCCACCTGCCCATCTGGACTGGTCTGCCTTTCTTCATCCCTCCCTGCCTCCTGTGTCCAGGGGCTAGTTTCAAATTTCACTTGGGGAGCACCCCATGTTATGCTAACTCACGCCAATGTTTCCCCAGTGACCTCACAACTGCCAAATCCAAAGAGAACTTTCCAGTCCCCATCCTACTGGCTTTGTCTGTGATAGCTGATCTAGCTGACCACTCCGTCGTTCCTCACAGAACCTTCTCTGGGTCCTTTCCCTAGCCGAAGAGCATTCTTTGGCCCTCCTGTTTGTGGACTCCTTGCCTACAGCTGTTAAATGTTTGTGTGTTTCCATTTCCCACCGTTGATGTTCTTTTTCTCTCAATTCTGCATTCTCCCTAAAGGAATCAAGCCGTGATGATGTTGGAAAGGTATCTGAGACAAAATGCTCCACGCGTGACCAGCAGTTGTTCTCTGCCCAGATCAAACCTTCGTGTTTGCCGAATATGTAACGAAGCCTCTCCACTCACCTCAGAATTAAGCTAACGCCTCAATTTTGAGTACAGTGGCTGATAAGAAGCTTCATGTTCTAAAAAAGGTAGTGCTAGTCCCATCCTCACAGGACTTGTGAAGAGGTGACCCAGGCAGTGGGGCTGGAAATGAGGGAGGAGGAGAGAGAGAGTTTGGAGACTTGATGGACAGTCAGGTGTGTGGCATGAGAAAGCAGAAATGCTGAAGAATTGGTGATATGATTAGAACGTAGAAACTGAGACAACGCATTACTCAACATTCCCATTTATAAATTATGTAATTTATAATCTGTTAAATCTCGGGGGGAGAGAATGGTTTTTTTATACCTGAGATTCAGGATATTGATGCCTATTTTTATGGTCACTGTAAGATAGATTACTTAAACATCAAAAAATTTTCTATATTCACTGATAATCAGCCAAAAGAGAGACAGCATCATGATTTAGATGGCAGTATATAGCAGCTGATATTTTTAGTGTTTTTCAAAATTCTTATAAGTCACTGAGCGTGTCTGAAATATTTATAGATTATACTCAGTGCCGCAAGATACCACCGTCTTTTTCAAGCATGTAGCAATCCTCATCAATCTGAGAGATAGTGTGGTGAACTGGTTAAGATCCTGGGCTCTGGAGCATTTCCGCTGAGGTTTGAATCTCACCTTCTTGTTTATTACCCCTGTGAATTTGGACGGGTGATTTTTTTGTTTATAGCTCAGTCTCATCCGGAAAGTGGGAACGATAGTATCTCCCTTATAAGTTTGTTGTGAGAATTACGTGAATTAATATAAGGCCCTTAGAACAGTGCCCTGCATTTCGTAAGTTGTACTTAATTTGTTACTGTTGTAATTTCATATTTCAGGGTCATGACACAATGCCACCGGGAAATCTAATGGTTTAGAATTGTGCTATCTTGAAATAGGTCCTTGGGAAGTGGTGGCTGGTTATCTGTGGTGATTCACAAGCTGAGTTTAGGAATTAATCTCCACACATGCATCATTTATCTTGATTGAACCCATGTATAAGTTATGCTTTGCTGCAATCACAGTTCATGAGATTCCATTTCCAGAACGGTGATGCATTTCTGAATGGAGTGCTGAACGCTTACAACTTCTATCGATCACTTCCTTTCCCCTCCCACAAGAATAACTTTCTATTCCCATTTAACTGAAATGCATTTCCAACATGCTTCCAGGAGCATACCTCTTCCATTATGGGAGAAACAGCTGTGCAAATGTTCCTCTGCTGTTGTAAATATATGCTCTGCATTTCTGTATGTATTTCTGCTAAACATAATGTTCTTTACTTTTCGTGTCACGTCTTCTGCATTAGATAGCCATGCTCCTCAGGGGCAGTCGCCGTGTCCACTTTGTTTTTTACTTCCACTTGTTCGCCGCATCGATTTGTATGCTTTAGGCTAAGCAAGAAGCTTAAGACACTTTGGGGACGGATTGGCTGAAATTAACTTCTCCAGTCTGAATCCTGAAAGAACTAGGCCATTATAATTACATAATTTTTTTTTTTTTAAACTTGAAGAGACCTTAGAGATCAGGTTTTCCAGATCCTTCGTTTTACAAATTAGGAAACTGAGTCCCAGTATATCCGTGGTAGAGCCAGAATCACAATCCATTCCTCCAGGCTGATAAGCCCAGGGCTGTTTCTGCAGCGTCAGCTCCCTCTTGGATTGAGTCATTTATTTTCCAGGTGACTTCTGCATATTATGGTGGGGGGGGGAAGTGAGGGGGTAAGGGACTGGCTTTTAGGTCTTTGGAGCCTTGCCAGGTTACAGAAACCAACATATATAGCACAGAAGAAGGAAGGGAGACCTAATATAAATTAAAAGGGGGAATTTCTCTCTTCCTCCTCTTCAGTAATATCCTTATCAAGGGAAAAATGGCATACTTAAGAGAAGATCTTAGGGAATGCGAAATCATCGTAACCCATCTGTCTCTTCTGGAATGATCTCTTCGTAGCCTGCACGTTAGGGGTGGTTATTTTGGCCAGAGGGTCCTTGCCCGGGTTGGGGGGGGGGGTGGGGTGGGAGACAATGCGTGTGTCTGTGGTGTGTAGTTCCCATTTGGGGGGAGGCGTCTGCACGTGGCTGGCTGCGGAGCGAAAGGGGGCGGGGTGGGGGGCGCGGGGAGGAGAGCGCGCGCGAAGGGCCGGGCAGTAGCCATTAGCCCGAGGAGGCAGGTGGGGAGCGGGAGGGGGTCTGCGCGTCCGCCGAGGTGCCGGGAGCCCCGAGAGCCGCTCGGCCCGGAGGGGGTTGGCCGCCACTCGCCGCGGCGCCGGGAGCTGAGGAGCGGCCAGAAGAACTTGGTGGCTCGCGCTCGTCTGGGGACGTTGGTCCGGGGCCGCGGGGCAGCTGGACGTCGGGCCATGGGTGAGTGCGCGGGCGGGGGCGCCCCAGCGCGGGGCCTCGGGGGCGGGGTGGCACCGCGGGGAGCGTAGGTGTGGGGTCGGCCTCCGCGTCTGTCTCGGGACTTGCCCCCCGCCGGGCGCGGGGCGGTGGGGACGCGGTGGCACCCGGTGGGGTGGGGGTGGGGGGGCGCGGAGGTGGCGAGCGCGCGGGGACCGCAGCCCGGGGACGCCGCGGAGGAGGGCGGCCGGGGGGAGCCGGGGTTCAGGGGGGACTGACGTGCGCACGTGTCCCCGCGCTGCCGCCTGCCCTTCGGGGAGCCAGTGGAGTCGGGGCGCGAGAAACGCAAACTTCGCACAACTTCCCTTCGCTCGGGTTCCCGTCCGGGCGCCGCCGGCGCGGGGCGAGGTCGGGGACACCTTCGGGTCCCCTCTCAGCTGAGCGCCGGCCTTGCACAAAAAGGTCTGCGGCCGAGGCTGAAGGCGGACTCTCCCCTCCACCCCAGCGGGGCAGACGGCGTGGTCGAGGGGGCGTCCAGACCCGCTCGGGTGGCCGGGCTGTGCACTGCGCGCAGCTCCGCTCCGCTCGAGTCCCTGGACCGGGTCCACTCCTCCAGAGTTTGGCGGCCGCGGCGGCGGCTTGGACCGGCCCCAGGAATGCGGTCGGGTGGGGTGGAGGGGTTGCGAGAGCCCGGTGCGACACAGGCCTTGCAGACCCGGCGCGAGGAGGTTGGTTCCACGGGGAGAGTTCTCCGAGGTGCGAGGGAGGGGCCGGGGAGGAGGAGCCTCCCGGCTGCGGTGTGCTGGGCTCCGGGCGCCCAGCGTCGGGCCGTGCGGCTTCTCCGGGTTACTGATTAGCGACCCGCCGGGACTCGGGGTTACTGGTCAACGCCAGCACGCTCGTTTCTTCTCGTCCAAGTCCAGTGCGCGCCCCTCCCCCAGCCTCTCCCTTGTCCTTTGTTGTAAAGGATTTTTTTTTTCCCACCCCCCCAGAGTAAAGGAGGCTTTGGGATAGACGTGCTCGGGTTGAAATTCCTAAGTTCCCACAGGCTCAAGGGTTAGGGGATGCTTTGACTGCTAATCGGTGCAGTTTATAGACGCTGGCCAATTCAGGAGAAAGGAAAAAAGAGAAAGCTGAGGACAGTTTTGCCTGTGAATGTTAATTGTGGTCAAGACATTCACAGTCTCTTCTCGCTTGACCCGGAAGTCTTAGAAAGACCCATTTTCGGGGCCTTTGAAAAATAAAGCAGTGTTGCAAATGATCTCCAGAATGGACTGGCTTTAAAAGCTTTCTGAAATTGAAGGACTGTTTCCAAGTTAAGAAGGAAAGATAAAACACTTTCCCAAGTGGGGCAGAAAGTATTTAAGGCTTGGTCTTCCTTCCTGTCTTTCATTGTGCATAGGAGGAGGAGAAAAGCTCTCAAAAATGGAAAGCCAAAGTAATTGACTTAGTGTAATTTACTCATTTACCCTACTGAAAGCACTAAGATGCTGTTTGTAACCAACATTCTCTAGAATGGTTCTCTAGAAGGAATGAACTTGTTTGCCGTGTAACCTTAAGCTTGAGTGGGCTGCCTACCCAAGGATAAGGTGCTCTTGATTTTGAAGCTAATTGTTTCTCTACTATTTGCATACTATAATGAACACAGTTGGTCCTGGAGTTTGCTTCAATGCCCTTGGATAAATTAGGCTTGATCCCACATATGGGAAGGTGTTATCATGGAAAGGAGTTAGAGCTAACACCTGAACCCTTAGGCTAATCCTGAGCTTGGTCTCTAACCCTTATGAGTTCTCTTTCCTATCTGGAATCTGACAGATGCCTAAAATTTGTCTCCGCCTCCTTCTACCATTACATTTTTCTTACTGAAATTGTGGTCACGAGAAATTCCTGTTGATGTCAGATGGCCAGTAAGGAAGAGTGGGTAGAGGAAGCAAGTGAGAACCCAGGGGTCAGGGAGTAGAGAAAGAACAGGTATGTAGCAATGGGGAGTGAGATCAAGATGCCAGGACTCAGGACAGTGACCCAGACACGCAGTCCAGAGATAGGAAGAGCCACCAAGCAGATGGGGGCTGGTGAGAGACCGAAGAGGGGAAATATGTACAGAAACTCCAGAGAAAACACTTGGTCACTTGAGGTCATCTTTCTCCTCTTTTACTTGCGAAAAACACAGAACATCAGTCAGAGTTTCTTTTGTTTGTGGTAGCAGGGGGTGAGGGCACTGGAGTCCTCATTGCTAGGATGAAGGGGGAAAAGCAGGGTAGCAGAATGCCTGGCTGTGCCAGCAAGCTGAATCCACCCTTCTCTGGTGTCATGACAACCGAAATTTATCATTTATAGAAAGGAAGATGGTGCTATGGGAGTGAATATAGCAATCAGTTCTTGTTTGACTCAGGAGAAGAAATCCATACTCTAGCTTGGGAGAAGAATGAGAATAATTGGTTAATCAAATACTCTGAATAATTTATAGTTATATCTATAATGCACAAGGCTAATTTTCAAAAAAAAAAAAAAGGAAGGTTATTTGCAAAGTAGGCAAATTGACATTTTGGCACCTCTTGCTTCCTTCTTTTATTTTCTTTCCTCAGCAATGGCTTCAGCTTGTCTAGTTATGCAACAAGTTTTCCCCTCTGCCCTCAAATGTTCCCCTACAGAAAGGATATGATGAGGTGTTTGATACGAAAACAATGCAGGGCTAACTTTTGGCCAAGAGCATTTGCATTTTAGCTGCAAGGCTAACTTGGTCCTCTCATCTCTCTAATGGTAGAGTTTCAGGCTCCAGTGTGAGACGGGTCAGGAATATTTTTAATTTCTCTTCTAACCACATCACCTACTGCTTTATTTATTTAAAAAATGACGTTGGGCGTTATTTCATTCCACAGGTTACTGTGGGAAGCTGCACGGGGGGTGTGGTATTGGAGCTGATTTGGGCCATGTGAAAGGGTTTGGTAAGGGAAGAGGTGTTGTAGGTAGACAATGGGCCCCTTCTCAAAGCAGGAAGGAAATCAGTTTTGGGGAACAGTAAGACATGGAGCTGAGTTGACAGGATGGACTTCATTTTGGAGAGCCTTCGAAAGTAACCAAAGGAATTTAGAATTTATACCAGAGGAAATAGGGAGTCATGGAAGGTTTTTGAGCACAGAAGAATTACAATGAAATCAGTGCTTAAAGGAGATGAATGATTGGTGTTGTTTAAGACAAAGGATAAATTAGAGAGAGTAGACTCAGAAGATAGACTTAGTTGTCAAAGTAATCCTGAAATGATAGGCCATGTATCTAGACCAGTCATAGAGGAAGAGTGGTTAACAGTGGAAATGGGGAAAAAAAGATAGGTGAAAGATACCTCTAATGAGAAAGCTGTAAAAATAGGCAATTGAGTAACAGCAAGGAAAGTGAATCATCTCTCTCTGGAGATTGGAAACCTTGAAAATTGGGGAAATAGTGGGTCCCTTGAGAATGTTTAAAGGATTAACCAGATGCTTTATTTTCCGGATGCTATGGACAGAAAATTAATTTCATTTTTGGAATGTTAATTAAGAGGTGATAGCTAGACATCTAAACACAAGTGTTTAGTATGTTGGAAATGCATAATGAGAACTTAGCAGAGCACGGGAGCAAGAAGGGAAATAAAGATCTGAGGGCTGCTAACCTCTAGTAAGAGTTAAACCCATGCAACGAAAGTGAGAATATAAGGTGTGCTGGTTGAGGGGTAGGAAAAGAAAGGAACATACACCACATAAAATGGACTAAGTGCCCTAAAATTAGAACAATGAAATGTTCCATCTTTAACGTTCAGCTTTAGATCCAAGAGTCTGTAAATTTTGATGAGAAGACTCTCGGGAGGAAATATTTTGCTCTCGTTCAGTTTCGGTAAGCATGGACTTGGTTAAGGATCTGTAAAATTATTTGCAAATTTAGGCAAGGAATAATGAGACATCGTATTGTTTTGAACTCATACTAGTTTTAGGAAAAATATGACGCCCTACAGGCAGTTATGAGCAGGGTATAAAGAGCCTGGATTTGAAGCAGGACAAATAAGATAATTTTTTATGTCTTTGGGTGAGTCATTTAAATCTTGGGGTTTCTGTTCTCCCCAAGGGCATTGGGGGATACTTGGTATAAATTTATGTAGCTCAGATCTTGATTCGGTAACAGAGGAAAAAAAAAACATGCAAAGAAGATAGAGTTGAGCTATTTTCATTAAGCAAATTAAGAACATTTTAATGATTCTAGGCTACTAGGTAAAACTTTTAAGGGTCATTTGGCCTCTAGTATGTTATTCTCCCTGGAAAATTTATAAAAGCCCGAGAGTCTGAGCCTGAACAGAAAAAGATAAACTAATGTTCCGGTTATCTTTGCTGCATAACAAGTATCCCCAAAACTGGTGAGTTAAAATGACAGTTTATCATTCATCTCTGTGGGTTCTGTGGGCTGTCTCCTGAGCAGGTCTTGTTTGAAATCTGGTGCCTTTGCAGTCCAGTATCTGCTGGGGATTCAGGCATCAGAAGACTTGGCTGGGCTGGTTGTCTCAGGTAGGTCTCACATAGCAGCGTTGACAACTGGCTGTTGGCTGAGATGTCAGTTGGGGCTGTTTCCAAGGGACTTGGGCTTTTCACAAAATGGCAGCTTGATTCCCAGAGGCAGCGTCTTGGTACAAGGGTTCCAAGAAACCCAGGCAGAAGCTACGGGGATTGTTATGACCTAGAACGTCCTGTGTCTCAGAACATTATTTCTGCTGCCTTCTGTTGGTCAGGAAAGTCATTATGGGCGACATATTCAAGGGGAGGGGCACTGGATCCCTCCTTGTGATTTAAGGAGCAACGTAGTCTCCAAGGAGAGAAAAAGAATCACAGTAGCCAACTACTACTTGGTCTCATTTCTACAAGAGATGCCTTATAAGTGTGCTTTGCCGTAGAGACATCCTCAGGTTTGCCAGGGAAAATTTGATGTACGTTTTCTGAAACATATAGGATAAAAGACTGCATCTTTAATTAGAAATACGAAGAAATCTAGGCAGTCCCGCTAAAATTTCACAGCAGAACGGTTGAGTGTGGAAATTCATGCCTGGGTGCAAATGTGTTAGGAGGATGCTGGGATAAAGCTCTACTCAAAATAATTTCAAATAAGATCAGCTTGTCTTTCTTATTTTAATTTAAATGGGGGAACTTCTGAAGCGATTGTGAAATGCTCTTTATTTCACTTAGAATCAAGCTTTTGTCATACAGTAGAATGTAGGTCAAATAAATCCTTTATTGAATATCCTCTCATCATAATGAACTAAATGCGTTGTGGCAAAACTGGTCAGAAGCTTGCTTCAGTTTTCACAAACATATTAATTATACAAAACACGTAATGTGAATTGGTAGGGTGTTGACTAAAAATAAGTATGGGCTTAAATATTCTGATTTTTGGAACATATGTTTCTAAATTAAACATGTAACATTCAATGTAACAGAACTTTAAATTCTCATTTTATCATTTTTTTAAAAAAAGTTTATTTATTGAAGGAGAGAGAGAATCCCAAGAATCTGTCATCACAGAGCCTGATGAGGGCCTCAGTTGCTCGATTGAGGAGATCATGACCTGAGTTGAAACCGAGTCGGATGCTTAACCGACTGAGCCACCCAGGCGCCCCTCATTTTATCACTTTTAACTGGAAGAGGGTCAGATCAGAGTTATTTCCGATACAAAAAAAAAAAAAAAAATTGGTCTTTTTCCTAGACAATTGAAACATAAGAATTAGGGTGAAAAAAATTGGTTCAAACTCAAGGAAGGCATTAGTTTCAGCCGGAAACTTACTAGCGGCCTTAAAAAAGAGTTAGGTTCTGCCTTTCAACTTGGTTGATCTAGGCTCATTCTATTTTTAGTTATTTGACGAGGGACGAGGGTAGATACTGTGAAGCCATATACTTGGTGCACATGACACACAGACACAGCCTCGTCTCACCGAGAAATAAAGGCTTGACCTACATAACCAGGATAGTGGGAATAACGCATGAGGTAATATGACGTGTACTTAAATTCTTCTTTACTTCGTCAAGATCACCTGTCGGAACAGTCGCTCACGACACGTCCTGCATAACGTGTCGCAACCACCCAAACTGCATAATAGCAGAAGAAGTATCTCTTGCTGCTGCTGTAAAATTTCTTGTGCTACGACTTCTAATTTTCTTGTTCCATTAGAATAACTGAGGGAGTGTGTTAAGTACTAATTCCTGGGTCCCGCTGCTGGGGTTCAGGTGGAGAAGGTCTGGGCCTGAGAAGCGGGCTTGCACTTTTAACACGCAGCCTCGCCCGTTTTGAGGCGGGAAGCCTGGTGCCTGCTTTGAGAAGTAACTATTCCAGAACACCTGCCTTCTCTCCTTCCTCAGGCCAGCGGAGCGACCGTTACAACCTTATTCCTTTACCCGTATCTCCGATACATGACATTTTATTCTAATCCGGTTCCTGCTCTAGAAAGTGTTACCAAGAGCTACATTTCGGGAGTGATGTGACGTTTCTGTTTCTTTTCTCCGTTCAGCTTGTTAGGTCTCTACACTTCCTGTCTGTCCCTTCTGCCCCAGCCATTCCTTAGCCTTATTGTGGGTGATGCTCTACAGAGATGACTGAAACCCTCCGCCTGAAGACAGCTTATGATTTCCAGCCTTATGGCTTCAAGAATTTACGTGTACATAACGCCCGAATCGCTGTCGCCGGACCCAGCTGCCCCCCTACGTCCACCCGGCCATGCCTCTATTCCCCTAACCACAGTATGTTCCAGACGGAATGAATTCATCCTCCCCGGATATACCTGGTTCTCTCTTATCCCCTCTTTTCGTTTGTCGATGACTCTGGACTACACCTGGCCCCTAGCGTCTCTTACCGTCCCCCTGGCTTGTCACGTGTCGTCCAGCTTGCTTACACTCAGCGGCTCCCCCTCCTGCCTCCGCTCTGATGATCTTTCCTGTGGGAGGTGCCAGCCTCTTCCATCCCCCCGCCTCGTCCCCTACGATGGTCACCACACTTCCCCTCTTGCACACCCCCACCTCGTCCCCCACGATGATCAGCACACTCCATTCAAGCACGGCTCTTACCCCGCCTTTTATCCTCACCACTGTGTTTCCTGCTGTTCTCTCTCCTACGTTTTCCCGCTGACCAAACTGATTCCATCCACTCACCTTAGCTTTTTCGTACCCTCAACCATGTGATCTTGCCTGGTTTCGCTCTTTGCCAGGCCCTTTCTGTTTCTCTGTGGAAATGTAAAACTTTATTGCCTGGCTTACCTTCGTTAGCACAACTTAAATGTGTTCCCTGCATGAAGACTGTCCAAGATGTGCCCGGCTTGGGGTTTTCCGAAGCATGGGGTGCGTACTAGTGAGGTGCCAAGTGTTATTATTTTATGTGTTTAACAAGCACAATATTGCAAATGTGCCGTGCACTGTTTTAAACTTTTTAAAAAAAATTTTTAAAATATTTTTATTTATTTATTTATTTTTGAGACAGAGACAGAGCATGCGCAGGGGAGGGGCAGAGAGAGAGAGAGGGAGACAAAGAATCCGAAGCAGGCTCCAGGCTCTTGAGCTGTCAGCACAGAGCCTGACCCGGGGCTTGAACTCACAAACCGCGAGATCGTGACCTGAGCCGAAGTCGGACGCTCAACCGACTGAGCCACCCAGGCGCCCCAACATTTGTTTGTTTTTAAGCAATAAACATACTTTGTTTAAAAAAGGAAGGCAGTGGTGTTATATATGTGGAGCTCTTACAGTGTTGATTCATGAAGAGATAAAACATTTGGTAACCCCAGTCATCTAAAACATGGTTATAGGGGCGCCTGGGTGGCGCAGTCTGTTAAGCGTCCGACTTCAGCCAGGTCACGATCTCGCGGTCCGGGAGTTCGAGCCCCGCGTCGGGCTCTGGGCTGATGGCTCAGAGCCTGGAGCCTGTTTCTGATTCTGTGTCTCCCTCTCTCTCTGCCCCTCCCCCGTTCATCCTCTGTCTCTCTCTGTCCCAAAAATAAATAAAAAACGTTGAAAAAAAAATTAAAAAAAATAAAAAAAATAAAACATGGTTATATTATTGGCCTTTAACTTCCATGGTTTAAGTGTTTTTGAGTACTTAGTGATCAATCTTCGTAACAATTGTGTTAATTATTATTGCCTTTTTCATTTTTACACGGAGGTTTAAATAATTTGTCCAAGGTAACGGAAGTAGCAGGCAGCAGAGAGGGGATTTGTACTCAGGCAGTCTGTGCTCCCAAACACTGTGTTGTACTGTCTTTCCATTTCAGATGGGTATGACCTTATTTTAGGTGGTCACAGCATTAAACAAAATAGAATTTTAGTGATAAAGTTATTCTCATCTCATTTTTTTTCCAACTCTTTTGATTAAATCAAGACTGACTCCTAATTTAGTGCTGTTAGTTTTATGCATTTCGCAGGAATTACCTTAACGGATCTCCCTTATATCACATGATAAGTGCATTCTGGTTTACATCAACTGAGAGGTAAAGTGATGCTCAAGGTAAAAAATGGCCAAATAATTAAAAAGTACCAATGATATTTCAGATATTTCCTTTTATAATAAAGAGAGGGCAGACTGTAGACTTTGAGCGTTTGGTAAAAACTTTTTTTTTTTTTTTTTTTAGATAAGCAATACTGATTATTTATGGTAGAAATTGAAAGTTTTATTGACAATATATTTTACTAACAATGAAAATTGTATTTTAAAACAGGAAGTAGGGGTGCCTGGTTGACTCACTTGGTTAAGCGTCTGATTTTTGGTTTTGGCTCAGGTCATGATCTCGTGAGTTTGAGCCCCACGTCGGGCTCCGTGCTGTCAGGGCTGAGCCTTGTGATTCTCTCTCTCCCTCTTTCTCTGCCTCTCTCCTGCTCTCTCTCTCTCAAAAATAAATAAAGTTAAAAAAAAAAAAACAAACCATGAAGTAAATGAGAGTAATGATGATACTAATAGGAGATAAACCATATAACCTGGAGGCAGCTTGGTGCTGCTGAAGTAGTTAAAACAAGTATTTCAATAAATTCTTAACCTAATTCATGGAAGCCGTGGAACTTGGGCCCTTCTGTCACTTAACCTTCTGGGACTGTGGGAGTAATACCATCAATATCTATCTTACAAGGATGTTTGTGTAAAAAAAGAAGGTATTTGACAAGAATCTTGAGTATAGTAAGTGCTCAGTGATTCATTACATTTTTACACATTGCTGGGTAACATGGTAGGAACCATGAACATGGTGTCCAAGTGCCTGGAGTTTAGTAAATGCTGCATCTGATGAAAGTCAGCCTTTCTGTCTACTCCCAATGTCTTCTCTCTCCATCTGTCATGGCAGTTATTGAATGTGTGAATGTGTGTTTGCTTCCCCAGTATTTGACGTCATGTCCAGACTCTGAAGGCAGTGGCTTCCAGATTATTGGCATAGAAACCAACGAACATTCTTCCCATTAATCTGTTTGTCTAATGTTGCCGACCTTGCCGCCTTAGTAGAAAGTTACAGAAATGCAAAATGTGATTCCTGTTTATGTAAAAATGATGTATTTAGAATTCATCATGGCAGGAGATGGGAAAGAAGGCAAAGGTGTGGAATGAGTCCACATCTGTCCAGAACAGAGTTAAGGATGTGGTCGTGGAAGGGATTCAACACTGACCAACGTCCTTTAGATAAGATGAAAAACATTAAGGCAACAAAGATCTAGAAGAATCTGCTGCAAAGCAGATGAAACAGAGTTAACATAATGTCAGGAGAGTCAAAGGAGAACAGTGTTTTGAGAAATAGTCTGCAGTGTTCAGTAGAATACAAGCAACTCAGGAATGCCATTTCTTTTGCTTCAATGGCTTTTTCATTGATAGAAGCCTGTTGAAATTAGTGTTTTTAGTTAAGAGGTGAAGATACAAGCCTGCTCTCATGGAGCAGATTTCAAGGACCAAAAACAAAACAGAACAGGGAAGGAAGGAGAAAGGAAGGAAGGAAGGGGAGGGAGGCAGGAGGGAGGAAGGTGAGAAGAGGGGGTAAGGGACAAGGGGAGAGGGAAGGGAGAAAGAAGGACAGAAAAAACTTTTAATGGATCCAAGGTTAAGTGAAGAGTTTTATGAGGTAGGAAAGAGCCAGAAGAATTGCTTCATGTTTTGAGAAAGAGGGGAATAGACCGAAATGCCATGGAATGACAGAACCTCTGAGCAATGGATTATAAAACAATTAAGAATATGAACTTATTTTATATTACTTATAGTTAAAATTTTTTTTAATGTTTATTTACTTTTGAGAGAGAAAGCATGTGAGCGGGGGAGGGGCAGAGAGAGAGGGAGACACAGAATCCAAAGCAGGCTCCAGACTCCGAGCTGTCAGCACAGAACCCGACGTGGGGCTTGAATGCACGAACCCGTTGAGATTGTGACCTGAGCCGAAGTCGAACACTTAACCGACTGAGCCACCGGGCTTAAACATAGTTTTAAAGAAAAAAAAATCCTATTTTTTTCTATAAAATGTTTGATGGCATGTGAGGGTTTTTAAATTTTTTAATTTTTTAAAAATGTTTTTATTTATATTTGAGAGAGAGTGTGAGTGGGGGGAGAGGCAGAGACAGAGAGGGGGCAGAGGATCTGAAGGGGGCTCTGTGCTGACAGCAGACAGCCAGATGTGGGGCTTGAACTCATGAACCCGGAGATCATGACCTAAGCCAAAATTGGGTGCTCAATTGACCGAGCCATCCAGGCACCCCAGGGATTTTTATTTACTCATTTTTTAAATCAAAATAGATATATTTTTTCAGGAGTAGAATTTAGTGATTCATCACTTACATGGAGCACCCAGTCCTCCTCCCAGCCAGTGTCCTCCTTAATGCTCCTCACCCCTTTAGCCTTTCCCCCCACCAGCCACCCTGAGTTTGTTCTCTGTATTTAAGAGTTTCTTATGGTTTGTCTCCCTGTCTGTTTTTACATTATTTTTGCTTCCCTCATGTTCATCTGTTTTGTGTCTTAAATTCCACACGTGAGTGAAACCATATGATACTTGTCTTTCTTTGCCTAACTTATTTCACTCAGCATAATACACTCTAGTTCCATCCTTGTTGCAAATGCAAGATTTCATTCTTTCTGCTCGCTGAGTAATATTCCATTGGATATTACAACATATCTTCTTTATCCATTCATCAGTCTATGGACATTTGGGCTCTTTCCATACTTTGGCTATTGTTCTAGCGCTGCTATAAACGTTGGGGTGCATGTGTCCTTTTCAATCAGCATTTTTGTATCCTTTGGATAAATACCTAGTAGCGTAATTGCTGGGTTGTAGGGGAGTTCTATTTTTAATGTTTTGAGGACCTCCATACCGTTTTCCAGAGTGGCCATACCAGTTTACATTCCCACCAGCAGTGCAAAAGAGATCCTCTTTCTCCGCATCCTCGCCAACATCTGTTGTTGCCTGAGTTGTTAATATGAGCCATTCTGACAGGGGTGAGGTGGTATCTCATTGTGGTTTTGATTGTATTTCCCTGATGATGAGTGATGTGGAGCATTTTTTCATGTGTCTGTTAGCTATCTGGATGTCTTCTTTGGAAAAGTGTCCATTTGTGTCATTTTCCCATTTCTTCACTGGATTATTTGATTTCAGGTGTTGAGTTTGATAAGTTCTCTATTGATTTTGGATACTAACCCTTTATCTGATATGTCATTTGCAAATATCTTCTCCCGTTCTGTCAGTTGCCTTTTAGTTTTGCTGATTGTTTCCTTTGCTGTACAGGAGCTTCTCATCTTGATAAGGTCCCAATAGTTCATTTTTGCTTTTGTTTCCCTTGCCTCTGGAGACATGTGTAGTAAGAAGATGCTGCAGCTGAGGTCAAAGAGGTTGTCACCGATTTTCTCCTCTAGGATTTTGATGTCTTCCTGTCTTACATTTAGGTCTTTCATCCATTTTGAGTTTCTTTTTGTCTACGGTGTAAGACAGTGGTCCAGGCTCACTCTTCTGCATGTCGCTATCCAGTTTTCCCAGCACTGTTTGCTGAAGAGACTGTCTTTATTCCATTGGATATTCTTTCCTGCTTTGTCAAAGTTAGTTGCCCATATGTTTGTGGGTTAGTTTCTGGATTCTGTATTCTGTTCCACTGATCTGAGTGTCTGTTTTTGTGCCAGTACCATACAGTCTTGATGATTACAGCTTTGTAATATAGCTTGAAGTCTGGGATTGTGATGCCTCCAGCTTTGGTTTTCTTTTTCAAGATTGCTTTGGCTATTTGGGGTCTTTTGTGGTTCCATACAAATTTTATAGGATTGTTTGTTCTAGCTCTGTGAAGAATGCTGGTGTTTTTTGATAGGGATTGCATGGAATATGTAGATTGTGTTGGGTAGTATTGACGTTTTAACAATATTTATTCTTCCAACCCATGAGCATAGAGTATTTTTTCTTTTTTTTTTCTTTTTTTTGCGTTTTCTTCAGTATCTTTCATAAGCTTTGTATGGTTTTCAGTGTATAGATTTTTCACCTCTTCGGTTAAGTTTATTTCTAGGTATTTTATGCTTTTTGGTGCAGTTGTAAATGGGATCAATTCCTTGATTTCTCTTTCTGCTACTTCATTATTGGTGTTTAGAAATGCAGCCGATTTCTGTACATTTATTTTGTAATCCTATGACTTTGCTGAATTCATGGATCAGTTTTTTGGTGGGAGTCTTTTGGGTTCTCCACATAGAGTATCAGGTCTGTGAAGAGGGAAAGTTTGACTTCCTCTTGCTGATTTGGATGCATTTTATTTCCTTTTGATTGCTGAGGCTGGGACTTCCAACACTATGTTTAACAGCAGTGGTGAGAGTGGGCATTCTTGTTGTGTTACTGACCTTAGGGAGAAAACTCTCAGTTTTTACCCATTAAAGATATTGTTGGGTCTTTCATATGTGGCCTTTATTATCTTGGGTATGATCCTTCTATCCCTACTTTTTTGAGGGTTTTTATCCAGAGAGGATCCTGTATTTTGTCAAATGCTTTTTCAGCATCTATTGAGAGGATCATGAATTTTTTTTTTTTAATGTCTATTTATTATTGAGAGGCGGCAAGACAGAGCATGAGCATGGAAGGGGCAGAGTCAGGAGAAGACATAGAATTTGAAGCAGACTCCAGGCTGTCAGCACAGAGCCCGACATGGGGCTCGAACCCACCAACTGTGAGATCATGACCTGGGCCAAAGTTGGACGCCCAATTGACTGAGCCACCCAGGCGCCCCAGGATCATGTAGTTCTAATCCTTTCTTTTATTAATGTGATGTATCACGTTGATTGATTTGCGGATACTGAACCAGCCCTGCAGCCCAGGAATAAATCCCACTCGATCGTGGTGAATATTTCTTTCGACGTATTGTTGGATCCGATTGGCTAGTGTCTGTTAAGAATTTTGCATCCATGTTCGTCAGGGAAGTTGGTCTGTAGTTCTCCTTTGTGGTAGGATCTTTTGTCTGGTTTTGGAATCAAGGTAATGCTAGCCCTGAGGATTTTTTTTTTTTTAATGAAAGAATATGCTTCCTGATTGTTTTAAATTGTCAAAGAATATGCTTCCTGATTGTTTTAAATTGTCTAATAATATGTTCAGTAAAGATGTAACTTGTTGGTTTTGACAAGCATATTGTGTTCATTTTTCTTGTATTTCATTTATACAAGATATTTATACCTTTAATACTAAGAGTATGTAGGTAAATATATGGTCTATATTCAAACAGTTAAATGAATCAAAGATAAAGCATATTGTGGCTAAATATTTTCAGGTCGGAAATCAGGAGAAAAGGGTTCTTGTCTAAGCTCACTTGTTCTTGATCTGTGTTCCCTTTTCCCCTCAGGTGTAGATGAAAACTTGGGTTCAGTTGCCTATAAAATTCCATGCAGCTCTGAATGCCTATGAGCTAGGGGGGCCCGGCTGGCTCAGTCAGTAGAGCGTGCGACTCTCGATCTCGACATTGTGAAATTGTGCTCCATGCTGTGTGTGGGGATAAAAAAAATAAAAATAAATAAATAAATGCCTATAAGCTAATCAACAAACAAGAAAATAATAGAGACAAGACACTGGTGCCCGCATCCTCATCAGATTACTAAAGCGGATGGTTGAATAGCAGTGAGTGTCTCAACTGCAAACCTGTCCTTCTTAGTAACTTCTTTGTGGTTTCAACCCAGACTTTCTAACAGAGAAGACTTTGAAGACTTCAACTAGAAGATTTTGAGATTTTTTCCTTGTTTACAGCCTCCGATATATTTTTTTGTACTAATCAAATGAAGATAAAGAAACAACTGAAACAAAACAAAACTCCAAACTCTAATATGTCCAGGAATTATCTCAGGCTTCTTTCAGCTCTGTTACTCATTTATAAGTCTTTATATATTATTACTTATATACATTATTAATATGTAATAACTATAATTACAAATTATAATATTCATATATATTATTGAATATTATATAGTAATTATAACTGTATGCTATAATACATATTATTGTATATTATATAATAATTATAATTGTAATAATGCTCTTAAGTGAGGGAACTAGCTGATATATTTCAACATGTAGGTTTATATTTAAAAAAAAATTTTTTTATCATTTATTTTTGAGAGACAGAGACAGAGCATAAGCGGGGGAGGGGCAGAGAGAGAGAAGGAGGCCCAGAATCTGAAGCAGGCTCCAGGCTCTGAGCTGTCAGCACAGAGCCTGATGCAGGGCTTGAACCCACAAGCCGCGAGATCATGACCTGAGCGAAGTCAGATGCTCAACTGACTGAGCCACCCAGGCGCCCCTGTAGGTTTATATTTCTTATCCTGGTAGCATCCTAAACTTTTGAAGTATATTGCTGCGTGTGTGTATGTGGGAGGGTTCTTGTTTTCTGCATTTTTAAAAGTTTGTTTAATTTTTGTGTGAGTTAAAGACAGTGTTCCGTGAGGTTGGTACAGTGAAAAAGGACTCATTTTGCAAGTCCCAGAAATGGTGTCTTAACCCTTGGCAGTGTTCTGTGGAGGTTAAAAAAAAAAAAAAAAGAAAAAGAAAAAAAATATATATATATACACAGCCATGCTTAAATTCTAGTGTATAAATCCCATTTTTCTAGACAAAAATATCAAGGCATAGAGAAAGAGATAATATCTGAAAATGTAAAATAAAATACAAAAATAAAATATAGCTCACTGCTGGCTTATTCTTTCTGGGTGGCGTATTTTGTGTTTGCTGTTTCTTTTACTAAACGAAAATAAACATGTGCAGGATGGGTGTTGAAATGGACTTGTAGAAAAAATTCTGAAGACCGAGCACACAGTCATATATTGACTGTAGTAGACATTTTCTATCATTGAGACAACTCACCTGTGGTGTCAGATAAGTCATCCGTGGGCTTCAGACTTGAAGCACAGATCATGAATTTTGGATGCGAAGGGAGTCTCTTGCATTCCTCTTGCAACTTGTCTCCTAAATAGTTCAAAATAGACAAAAATTCACAAGGAGCTACCAGATACAGGAGACACGTGTGACAAGGTTATCCATCATTGTCACTGTTTTACATGGTGTTTTCCCTCTAAGAAAAGATTTACAAAGAAGAATACAGTTTTGTTAATTATACATGAGAGAGTCAATTCAGAGTGACAAGCCTCTAGGAAAAGACCAGAGCAGCTATTAATATAAGCGCTCAATTTGTAAGGAGTTTGTTCCTTAGGTATAAATGAAGTAGAGATCACTAGAAAAAAAAAACAACAGTGTTATTAATTAGTTCCATTCGTTTCGCAGCCGTTACCTCAGTGGTCTTCCCTTTACGGAACATGATAGTACGTGGTTTATGTAAACTGAGAGGTAAAGTGATGCTTCACTCAAAAGAGTTTAAAAAAATTGAAAATAACCAATGATGGTACCAAACTTACCACGTATTAAAGTCACTGTTGTGGTGCAATGATTGTGCCTGGGGCCACCATTACTTCCATGGTAAAGAGTGCTCTGGGTTATGTACTGGAAACTTGCTAAGGAAGTAGATGTTAAGCATTCTGTCCGTTAAAAAAACAAAGGTGGGGCACTTGGCTAGCTCAGGCGGTTCAGCTTCCGACTCAGGTCCTGATCGCCTAGTTCGGGAGTTCGAGCCCTGCGTGGGCTCCCGACTGACGGCTTGGAGACTGCTTGGGATTGTCTCTCTCTCTCTCCTCGTCTCTCTGCACTTCCTGCATGCTCTGTCTTTAAATAAATAAATAAATAGCGACTATGTGAGGTGATGGATGTGTTAATTAACTGAATTGTGGTATTTCACAACGTATACGTATATCATCGTGTTGTAAGCGTGAAATATGTACAGTTCTGTTTATCGAGTAAATGCAATAAAGGCGAGCAGTTTATGAAAATAAGAAACTAACTTAAGAGTATTTCTCCCCAAAAAGCAGCCTCTTAAATTTGGTGTAATATTCATGTGAGTGAACACATATTTCACAAGAGTCTGCCACATGCTCACCCTTGTTCTGCACACACTGACGTAGTGAAGGATGTAGAGTAATTCTCATTTTTGGTCCAAAAGGACTTCCGTCTTAATTAGAGATACAAAACGTGCACACAGACAACTATTTGAGAATTTTGCAAGATTAGGTAATGGAGATCTAGATTTTAGCATTCTAAGGATTGCTGCAACCGCTGGTCAAGAATGGAATGGACCAGTGGAGGCCCCAGCCATCACAGCAAGTTTTCCAATTGAGGAACCCTAAAGAGGAGCTGGATGGGCTATGGCTTTGTCACACAGTAGGGGTGGTAGTCGTGTGGGCATAGCCCAGGAGCAGGAGCAGAGGATGAGGGAAGTAGAGGTGGGATAAGGGGTGGGATATGGGGTCACGGCCCAATAGAAGGGGTTCTGGTCATGATGAACACAGCGTGAATGGTGCCCTGGGGTGAGCAAGGTTGGGGTTCCACCTGCATCTTGTGCTTCTGCTCTCTCCCTCCGGTACCCTAACTATACCCTTCTCATCGCCCTCATCCAGCCCTTAGAGCCTCGTCCCATTTGCTTTCTTTCTGTGCCAGCCTATCATTGCTTCCTTTCCATTCGGTCATGGACCAGTGTTCCAACCACTCTTGCAATTATTCTTGATGCCCTTAGCCCTTTGTCCCAGTGAGTCTAGATTATTGCAACCTGGATGGGATGAAGGCTTGATACAAGGATCCAGAAAATGGTTCTATTACACGATCATGCAATTGTAGCATTTCAGACAGGGAGTGATAGGAGAGTGTAGCAGACTTGTTACAGAAAGGAAGGAACTATGAGAGATAATGAGAAGAAAAGCTATCTTTTTATCTGTTAGAATGCCAACCACAAGAAGTAGATATTGGACGAAGAGAGAAGGGAGAGAAGGCAGTCATCAGAGACAAGCACAGACAGACTGAAAAAATTCACCATGCAGGCAGTTGCCAGTTGATTAAACTTTATCAAATCCCTTGTTATTAAATAAGAGGATGGTCTGGAATGACTTCTATCAACCCAGTGATTCAGGACTGCTTTGTTGATCTTCCTGTCCAGAGTGAGGTTTTGTTACTTCCTGCTACCGCTGGTGCTGGTCCCTAGAAACTGTGCAAGATGATAAACTTTTCAGATGAGAGAGTATTTTACTAAGATTATGCAATTGGCTTTGCTCTCGTTGTAAATAAAACCTTCAAACAAGCTTTTAGGGTCCAATTTCTGATTGAGTGCCATGATATATCCAAAATTTATAAAATTTGACCCAAAGATCTAAGGACATCGACTTAATTAGAAATGAAATAATTTAACGTAACGAATTATAGATTATAAGTTAATGGGCTGTTGTAATGATCAAACTAAATTAAAAGTTTTTTAATTGACACTTAATTCGTTTTGTATTTTTTTATTTTCTGAGATTTTATTTTTAGGTAATCTCTATGCCCAGCGTTGGGTTTGAATTTACAAATCTGAAATCAAGAGTCACATGCTCGACCCACTGAGCTAGCCAGCACCTCTAACAGTTTGAAAGTTTAGAAACCAGAGATGTGATATGGTTATGTTTTAGTAATGACAGGATATCAACAGTTTTGAAAGTATCACTTTATGTAGAATTGTGAACTTTTCCCTTTTTCCCCCCTATTTTTAAGACTTAATATGTATGGTTTAATTGAAATAAAGGACAAAGAACAAAGTTTCCTTTTTCTTATCACCTTAAATTTCACGTTTTCATCTTCAGTCTCCCTAATTCTGGGGCTCTCTTCCATTTCCTTTTTTTTTTTTTTTTTTTTTTTTGCTATCCTGTTTTTCCCTCTTTCTTGCTTTTTCTTGGCTGTTAAAGTTTAAAATGATGAATGTTTGAAAAAACTCTTATCCTTGTGGTTGAAAGACTCATTCAGTTATCTCCCAACTTCTGTGTAAAAGACTGACTCAAAGCAACGTAAATAAAATACTACATAATTAAAGCAAAGCATTCTGTATAGGTGAGTTGTAAAAAACTTAATAGGGTATCTGTGACTGTGGGTTTTTTTTTTTTTCACTCTCCATTGAAGCTTTCTTAACTTAAGATGTGGTCCTACATGCCGGTGAATTTCTAGGTGCAAATGTGCCCCCGCCCTCAGCTGCCAAGTGGGACTGGTGGGCAGGACTCTGGTCTTCCCATTTCTGCACAGACTACAGAAGTGAGGTTCAAGTAGCTGCTTGCTCTCCTCAAGCAGAGTCCTTCTGTTTCCTTTGTCAATGGCTTTCTTTTTCTATCCCAGTGGCTGTAGCTCACTGTTTATTTATTGGCTGTTTAGAATGAAAAAATCTAGTCTTTGATCATTGACGACAAATCAGAGCAATGAGCCATCACGGTACATTGGGTAGAGTCTTAGGCTGTTAGGCTCTTGGCTGGTTTGCTGTACTTTACTGTCCTAAAAGTTTGAGAAATCTGGCTGCTTCGTTGGTTGTTTTGCTCCTCGTATTAACACTTGCCAAACCTTTTGTCATGTGTCTTTAGAGCCATGACAGCTGCTAGGTTAAATTTCAGTTTTGATCGCTGCGTCTTTAGAAGTTAAGCTGAGGACGAAAATAGCCATTTCCTTCTCAGTGATTGTAGTGGATGGTGATCACCTGCCTGCTTGGTGCTGAAGTCATAGCGACAGGCCCTCCTTACTCTCTTCTTGGCATCTCAATTAAGCTTTTTAGTCTTTGAATTTGTAACTACAAAAAAAAAGTGTGATCTCCTAAGGAAAATGAATACGTTCTTTTATGGGAGAACAACTTCATAGAGTTAATCAAGCATTCTTTTTCTAATGTCCATTTCTGAACTAAGCTAGAAATTATTTGCACTCCTTCCTTTATTTTTCTTCCAGTTTTCATAATTAGCCTTTCAATGGACTTAATCTTTCAATTTTAAGATGATTAATTGCCAAGTTGTTGGGTGCCATTGCTTAGGTTACTAAGCTAAACATACCCGGCAATAACAAGGAGAAGTGCATTGAATTTGCTATAATGGCAACAAATACTCAAGTTTTATTTCCAACAAAGACTCAGGACGTTTTGTAGTCAACAGTATTGTCTTGAGAAGAACTGTAGTTATTTCATTTTTCTAGAGAAAGGTAGATTTGGTAAGGTAATTTAATTTTTTTGTATTAAATTTTTCTACTATGTATAATAGGAAGAGAAAATTATTTTTTTCCCTTTTTACAAATCACAAATACAGTTGACCCTTGGGCTACATGGGGATTAGGGACCCTGGACCCCAATTCCATGCAGTTGAAAATCCACGTATAACTTTTGACTCCCTAAAAACTTAACTACTAATTGCCTTCTGTTGACTGGAAGCCTTACCAATAAACAGTCAACTAACACGTATTTTGTACGTTATATGTATTAATACTATGTTCTTACAATAAAGTAAGCTAGAGAAAAGAAACTGTTATTAGGAAAATCATAAGGAAGAGAAAGTACATTTATAGTACTGTGTTGTATTGGGGGAAAATACATATACAAATGGCTCTGAGCAGTTCAAAGTGTGTTGTTCAAGGTTTAACTGTAGTCGTAATCTGTCCCTAAGTAAAGGCCCTTTTGAGACATCAAATTATAAACTTTAGACTTCCCCCGGACAGGTTAATGGTGGAAAAAGAGTATATTATTTTACTTTATAAATTGACTTCAACAGAATTTTATATTCTTCAGTTCATGAATTTCTAAGCAAACTTGAACAAATCATCCGGAAGAATTCATGGCATTTTCACTGCATTTTTTTTTTTTTTTTTTGATTTAGAAAAGTCTGTTTTTGGGGCACTTAGGTGGTTCAATTGGTTAAGCGTCTGACTTCTGCTCAGGTCATGATCTCACAGTTTGTGAGTTCGAGCCCTGCGTCGGGCTCTGTGCTGACATCTTGGAGCCTGGAGCCTGCTTCAGATTTTGTGTCTCCCTCTCTCTGTGCACTTCCCTTGCTTGCACCCTCTCTCTCTTAAAAATAAACATTAAAAAAAATCAGAAAAGTCTGTTTTTAACTCCTTATCGTCCCTCCTTTGGTTCCTTTGTTTTATTTGTTATTTCTAGACGCAATAATATGTACCCTCTGGACTTGCTGAGATGAATAAATGAGGGAATGTATGTAAATTAGTTTAACAGAGTGACCAAGAAATAGTGCTTGAAATACACACACACACACACACACACACACACACACACCTGATTATGAAAGTAAGTTTGTTTAATTAAATCTTTGGTCTTAATTTCTTTTTAAATCTAACATAAAGGAAACTCTAGATTTGAGAGTATAATACAAACTTCAAACAACATGCTTATTTTTCAAAATATACTGTGTTTGTGTATTTTATCAGGAATAAACTGATTCTCTATGGCTTTTCTGGATAGAGAACATTCAGAATAAGCTAGAATTAAGAGCAACACACTGCTCAAAAGTGTTTGGGAGCCATCCTGAAAGTCAGAACTTGAGAAGTCTGTTTGCATAATTCATTCACTAAGCAATTTTTAAACTTGTTATTTTCCAGAGAGCATACTTTGTGCTAGCAATTGCCAGGACAAAAATGAATAAAATATGGTACCTGACAGAGTGATAAGACAGTAGGAGTTTTTAGGTATAACAGGTGCTATAGTGGAAGTTTGGATGGGGTGTATGGACAGAAGAGAGTAGTTAAAATTCCCCCTAAAATGTCAGCAAACTGGATTCCTAGAGGTAGTCTTAGGTTGAGCCGTAAAACGTGAAACTAGTTTGCCTGATGCATGGATCAGTGTACAGGCGTTCCAGCCAGGGACGTAGTATGAAGAAAGCGTTGAGGTGAAAACAAAGCATGAGGTGTTCAAGGAATTGTAAGCCGTTCAGTTGAGTGGAGCGTAGACGTGTAGGAAGTATGCATGGATCAGGAGGGCTGCAGTGGTAAACAGGCGGCAGGTTAGGGGTCTTGACGGAGAATACTAAGTAAGCCTGGGGAGCCACTGCTAGGCATTCAGGATGCGGATATTTAGATTGTTCCTTGAGGTCACTTTAAGCGATTTTTATTTTATTAAGATAGTTTCACTTGGGGATGACCATATGATAACTGGGAGATGAGGAAAAATAAGAAAGGGGTGCCTGGGAGGCTCAGTGGGTTGAGCATCTGCCTGTTGGTTTCGGCTCAGGTCATGATCTTGTGGTTCGTGGGTCGAGTCCCACACCAGGCTCCGTGCTGACAGGTGGGACCCTGGAGCCTGCTTTGGGTTCTGTGTCTCCCTCTCTCTGCCTCTCCCCTTTCATGCTCTGTCTCTTTCTCTCTCTCAAAATAAATAAACATTAAAAAAATTAATAAACAAGAAAATATAAGAAACATAATTTTGAAGAATGGAAGTAAAAATACCAAATAAAAGGCTCTATAAAAGGTCTAATCTAAAAGTGTCTTAAAAATAATTATGTCCAGGGGGCGCCTGGGTGGTGCAGTCGGTTAAGCGTCCGACTTCAGCCAGGTCACGATCTCGCGGTCCGTGAGTTCGAGCCCCGCGTCGGGCTCTGGGCTGATGGCTCGGAGCCTGGAGCCTGTTTCCGATTCTGTGTCTCCCTCTCTCTCTGCCCCTCCCCCGTTCATGCTCTGTCCCTCTCTGTCCCAAAAATAAATAAACGTTGAAAAAAAAAATTAAAAAAAAAAATAATTATGTCCAGGCAGCAATTTATTGGAATGCAAGAGTAGTTAAAGATCTGAAATTTCATTTTTGACATTTAAAGGAGAAAAACTACGGGATCATCTTAGTAGATACCTATTTAATAAAATTTAATGTTGATTTATGGTAAGAATTATAACCAAATTAGGAATAAAGCAGAATATTTATAAACTAATCTATATCCTACAGGCTGACAGGTAACATTACATTTAATGGCGAAATACCGAAAGCATTTCCAATGAAGTCAACAACAGGATAAGGATGCTAACCCTTATGGTTATTAGTCAGCACTGTCTTAGATGTCATAATGAGTGCAACCTGGAAAGGGAAATAAATTACAAGTGGAAAGATTGGAAAGGAAGGGGTGAATTTTCATTAATCAAGATGATGCACTTATTTATATAGGAGATTAGAGAGATTCTACAAACAATAAGACCAGAAAGGATGCCTGCAATAAGGTCAACATATATAATTAAGGGCATACCTATACGTACTGTAGTGGTGTTGTATGGTGACTAATGGTAGCTGCCCTTGTGGTGAGCGTAGAATAACAAAAACTTGTGGAATCACTATGTTGCACACCTGAAACTAATGTAACATTGTGTCAGATATACTTCAATGAAAAAAAAAATTGAAAAGAGCATGCCTGGGGCACCTGGGTGGCTCAGTCCGTTGAGCGTCCGACTTCGGCTCAGGTCATGATCTCATGGCACATGAGTTCGAGCCCCACATCGGGCTCTGTGCTGACAGCTCAGAGCCTGGAGCCTGCTTCGGATTCTGTGTCTCCCTCTCTCTCTGCCCCTCCCCTGCCCACACACTGTCTCTCTTTCTCTCTTTCTCTCTGAAATCTAAATAAACATTAAAAAAAAATTTAAGACTCTGTACGGAAAAGTGATTTTCTACAAATTGACATAATTCTGAAAAAGAAGGAAAATGGAGAGGTGAATCAGGCTTTCTAAATACCTAGATTTATTTCTTAAACTCTTGTAATTATAACTCTGGTTTGAGCACTAAATGAGCAGAGAGATGAATGGAAGCCAGTAAGGATATCAAAAACATTGAAAAAAAAAAAATTAAAAAAAAAAAAAAAAAAACAGATGCAGATTTCTGTTTAATAGGAGAGGGATTGCTAATAAGTGTAGGACTATATAATTAATGGTGTTGGGGCAACAGTTTTGCACATAGAAAATGAATAAGTTACTTTTGTGCCTCACACATACCCCTACCTCACTCCACACAGGAAAATAAATTCTAGATGTATTTAATAAGAGGGATCTAAAAAGGATCTAATTGTGAAAAACAGTCTTAAAATTATGAAGGCAAATATAGGAGAGTTACTTCGTGATAATGGCATAGGGATGGATTTTTAAAATAGAGGAAAAGTAGTACTAATAAAAGAAAAGGCTGACAAATTTGACCATACCAATATTTAAAGTGTCGTTATAAAGAAATAAAAACATTAAAAAAAATACAGGCCACATCATAAAACCTTAATTTTTGAAAAAACCTAAATAGCTTTTATAAATCATTGACAAATGATACAGGCTGTGTGCTGACAGCTTGGAGCCTGGAGCCTGCTTCGGATTCCATGTCTCCGTCTCTGTCTGTCCCTCCCCTGCTCATGTGTTGCCTCTCTCTGTCTCTCAAAAATAAACAAACGTTCAATAGAAGAATAGGACAAATGATACTAAACGAATGAGCAAAATAAAAGGGCAAGAATTTCACAGTAGAAGAAACTATAGATGTCCCATGAATATGTCAAGAAATGTTCCAATCTCTGGTAATCAGAAAAAATCAAGGGTGTGCATTTGTGTGCTTGTGTGTGTGTGTGTGTGAGAGAGAGAGAGATTGAGAAAGATGACCTGAGTAATACTATACATATCAAATAAATTGAATTAGTAGTTGTAAAGTTTGCAACAAAGAAAACTTCAGGCACAAATGGCTTCAGTGGTAAATTTGACCTACCATTTGAGGAAAATATAATAGTGATTCTGTCACTAAACTTTCCAGAAAAAAGAATAGATAGAAATACTTCCCAGTCTATTTTATGAAGCCAGCATTACCTTGATGCCAAAACCGGACAAGGACTTGAATAACACTACAGATCAGTCTCATGAACATAGATGCAAACATCCTCAAGGAAATTTTAGCAAATTGAATCCAATATATAAAATAGATAAACCATGAAAAATAAAGCACGTAGGCGTTAGACTAGGAAAGCCAGGCTGGTTTAACATTTGAAAATTAACCAGTGTAATTCACCAGGACAACAAAGGAGGAAAATACTGTCTACTCGTCTCAGTAGACGTAGCAAAAGCATTTGACAAACTTATTACCATTCATGATAAAATTCCTTCACAAACGAATATAAGTGAACTCCTTAACTTGATAATGGGCATTTACAAAAATCTGTACTTAATGGTGAACGCTGAATACTTTTCTCCTGAGACTAGAAACCATACAGACATCCCAGCACTCACTACTCCTCCCTCATTGTGCTGGAGATTCCAGCCAGTAAGGCAAGAAAAAGAAATAAAACTCTACTTTAGATTGGAAAGGAAGAAATCAGCATTTTCTCTTTACAAATAATAGTATTATATGAGTAGAAAGTCTGAATTAATTTACACAAAAGCTATTAGAATTAATGTGTGAGTTCATTCAGGTTGCAAGATACTTGGTCGGTATATAAAAAATAAATGTATTTCCATCTACTAGCAATAAACAAATGGAAAGTGATATTTAAAAACAGTACCGTTTATAATACTACCAAAATATATAAAACAGGCATGAGCCTAACTTTATGCTGAAACTATAAAACATTGATGAAAGAAAACAAAGACCTAGGAAATGGAGAGACATCCTACGCTCTGATTAGAGGATTCAGTGTTGTCAGTTCTCTCAGAATCCATCTGTAGATTCAGTGTAATCCCAATCAAGGTTCTAGCAATAATTTGTGTAACATCAACAAGTTGGTTCTAAAATGTAGGTGGAAAAATAAGAATAATCAAAACAATTTTGAAAAAACCAAAAATGTACAATTCAAGATTTTAAGACTTACTCTAAAGCCATAGTAATCAAAATAATGTAGTATTAGCGAAAGTATAGACATACACGTGACTGGAACAGAGTGCAAAGTCTAGAAGTGAACACACGTAAAAAGTCAACTTATTTTTGACAAAGGTGCCAGGACTATGCATTGGAGAAAGCAAAGTATTTTAAACAAGTGATGCTGACAGAATTGGGCACTCATGTAAAGGAATAAACCTTGACCCAACCTGTATTATGTAGAAAAATAGACTCAAAATGGATTAAAAAAACCTGACATTAAATTATAAAACTTTGAGGAGAAAACATAGAGAATATCTTTGTGGCCTTGGGTTTGGCAGATGTTTCCTAGGAAAGATACCAAAATCCTAAATTTAAAAGAAAAAAATTTGATCTAAATCAAAATTGGAAACTTCTGGGAAATACATTCTTAAGAAAATGAAAAGAACAGCGATGCGCTGGAAGAAATTCTTTGCAAAATGTATCTGATGAAGGGCTGGTCTCCTCAATATATAAAAAATAATGAAAAACCAAATAACAACAACAACAAGACCCAATAAAACAGTGGGCGAAAGATTTATACAGGCACTTTACCTAGGAAATATACAGATGACAAACATTTAAAAGATGCTGAACATTGTTAGTCCTAGAGAAAGGAGAATCAAGCTGACAGATGCCACTACATACCTACTAGAATAGTCAAAAACCAGACCAAACCACGCCAAACCAACCCCAGGAAAACACATCAAAAAAAACCCTAACAGTATCAACTGCTAACAACAGGCAACTGGAAGTCACCTCTCATCATGTGCTGTTGGGATGCAAAACACCACCACCATTTTGAGAAATGATTTTGCAGTTTCTTATACATTTAGTATGAACCCATAAACCCATCCTTGTGTATTTACCTAGGATAAATGAAAACTTACGTTTACTTAAAAATCGATGAGTGAATGTTTACAACAGCTCTGCTTATAGCATTAAAAACTAAAGAATCCAAATATCCTTCAACTGGTGAGTGGATAAACAAACTGGTAAGGCCTCCAGTGAAATACTACTCAGAAGTATAACAGAAAGAACTGCTAACCCAGGCACCCCCAGGGGAACGTTTTCTATATCTTGATTGTGGTGGTGTTTATGGGACTGTATACATTTCCCCAAATTCACAAAATTATAAACTACAAAGGGTGAATTTAGCTGTATAACAAATTGTACCCCAATAAAATATAATCTGAAGTAGATATGATTAACTATTTCCCTTGGTAAATTTTGGGTGGCAGGTTAATTTTTTTTAGTTATTTTTATGCTTAAAAATAATAAAAGTTAATTTGCCCAATTTTTAATAGATGAAAAAAAATTCCCTCCAGGTAACCATTTTCCCCATTCCTATTCCAAACCCTGTTTACAATCTTATCTTCCTTAGATCATTTAATATTTCTTTTTTTCTTTCATTTCCTTCAGTTTCACGCAGTGTACAAAATCTTTAAGCGTTAGGTATAATAGAAGTGAGGATTTTTAGTTTTTAGTTTTTTGTTATTTTTTTAGAAGTGAGAATTTTAAAAACAACTGTTGATTAAAGTCCTTTAGTTTATGCAGGCATTAAGCATTAAATAATATGTTCCGTTTTATTTTATATTAAAAATCGAATGCATGCGAGTGACAAAATGTGCTAACGGACAGAAATCAAACCCTGTGCCTCATGACTCATGTGCTGCTTCAGGGATGGCCTTAGGGGGATCCCTGACTTTTTTTTTTTTTTTTCAATGTTTATATTTTGAGAGACAGAGCATGAGCAGGGGTGGGGCAGAGAAAGAGACAGAGAACTCACATCAAGCTCCAAGCTCTGAGCTGTCAGCACGGAGACTGTATTGGGGCTCGAACTCATGAACCATAGATCATGACCTGAGCCGAAGTCGGATACTTAACCGGCCGAAACATGCAGGCGCCCCGGGATCCCTAACTCTTAAGAAGTGATATGTACAGCCGTGTTTTCAAAGGTCACATCACTGTTACTGTTACCAACAATATTTTATCTCTTATTCCAAATGTGAAAAAACACATTTTCAAAAACCTGTCTTGATTTTACTCCAAGTAGAATTTGGACCCATGATTATTATATTCCATCAAACCCATCCAATGCTAATAATAAGTATTTGAATTTCTTTAGGAAGAGCACTCACACACTTAGTAGAATAATCCAGTGAGTAGAAATTGAGCTTTCACACATGGGAGGTAATAAATAGTAGGTCTGTCTCAGAAAGAGAGGTAATCACATTATCATTGGTCCGGGGTCAAATCCTACCACCGTTGTATTCCTAACAACCTGAGACAATTTGAACCATCTTCCTGAGGCCTCAGAGATGTTTTCTTTTTAATTTTTGTAAAGTTACGATACTACAACTTAAGTTTTGTTGCATGGATTAAGGATATGCAAGTAATTGCACATAGCCCGCACTTTAGTAGATGCTCAAAATTACCTGTAATAATTGTATTATTTGGCGAGAGAATACCACTAATCCTAGTTAGGACAAAAGAGTACCTCGGGTAACGTGGTAGCCAGTATACTGGACTGTGTAGCCACAGCCGTCAGACTTGTAGAGCAAGAAGCAGATGGCTATCCTAGAATTACCATGACTACCAGTAGTGACTGGTTACTATTTACTTTTGAATCAATATACTGCAAATCGAATAAAGCTATTTGTTGCATCTGTATTGTCGGAGATTGTAAGTAACCTATCTTTGCTGATGCTGTTCAGCAGTGTAGGCTGGGTCAGATTTCTTTCCTTGTCCCTACCCTCCATGTGAACTTCTGGTGTGGTTCCAGATTGAGGAAGCCAACCTCAAGAACTCAGGGGCTCCACAAATAAAGGCTTCACAGGATTGATGTTTGCTTTTGATTATGGTTTAGAATTAGGCTGCTGAACTTAAGAGCAAATAATTGGCTCAGCTGATGCGATAATTTTTGCTTATCCCCTAGCATCTGGAAAAGTTGTGTTTAACCTCTTAGGCAGTGTGATTAAATATTCAGTAGTATAGATTGGTGCCTGCTGGAAGAACAAGCCATTAATTCATGGAATTGAAATAGAATTGGAGTAGTCTGTAATGTTTGTAAACTTATACCTGATGAAACGATAGTTAGTTTTCATGTTTTTGTGGCACTTGTTCCTTAGTGGAAACTCAATTCTTCTACAAACACTCAGTTCTGCCCAAAGGGAAATGTATTTTCATTAAGGGAAGGCTAACATTTGCCTGAAATTGAAGAACAAATTCATAGGGAGCACATGTAAGCTATATGCTGGATTTTTTTTTTTTCTGTAAGAGTTCTAGATCTTTAATATGGCTAATTTTTTTTTTTACCTTAAACTGATAGTTTTAGGCTTTACACGAGACATGATGAAATAGATGAAATGCTGGATTAAGACAGCACCTTTACTATGACTGAATGTAAATTTAGCTCCATGGTTACCTGTGGATCTCAACTCCGAGTGTGCATCAGCATGCTTTGGAGAGCTTTTAAAAACTGGGGATATTTGGCCCACCCGCAGAGATTCAGTATATGAGTCCAATATGCAGCCACCTGTGTTGGATGCTAGGGTATTTTATTGCTGTATTATTTATTTATTCAGGCTATAAAAGTAATACCTACATCTCAGTGGCTCACACAGTAAAGATTTATGTCTCCTTAAGTCGTAGTCCAGTGTGTGGGGAGGATGTGCTGAGGCCAGTGGGGAGGGGACTGACACCGCCCCTCCCCCCATCATCCCCTGAAAGCCTCTGAATTTCCCATAAGGAGAATGAGGGGAGAGAGAATAAGGAGGCTGAATGGGAGGTTTTCTGTTCAGTCCTGTGTTGGTAAATGTGCTTATATTCTTATTACGTTAGCCGGATTCAGTCTTGAGGTCTCCACTTAACTTCAGGGAGGTCTGGAATTGCTGTCTACATTTGTGCCCTGACGGAGGGGAAACAGGGGTCAGTGAGTATGTGGCAACCTCTCCCACGATCTCTTACTCTAATGTCTAGAACAGATTTTGATTAAAATAAGCCCAGAGATATTCTAAAAGGTAATTGTGAAGGGTAGATCATCTAAAATCGCTTTCTTCCTTAGGTGTTTGTTTCGTGTCTTGAAAAAATAACACCGAAGTACATAATTTTACGTGGTCATAGAATTTGGATTGAAGATGCTGATACAGCAAGGAGACCAGCATGTAATCAGGGTATCGAGGGTTAGGTAGTATGTGTGTGAAGGGAGCGTGTTGAACTGAAGGGTTTAGAAACTCAGATATACTGAAAAGAAGGTTGGGGTTACATTTTTCCTACGAAAGATCTCCTCTGAAGTAGGACCAGAAATTCCTTTCAGTTTGGTGTTAATGTTAGTGAGTCATACAGATCTTCAGTTTGGTTCCAGCTTTTCATTCCATTGACAGTCTCACTGTAAGGCTACTCAGATGAGAAAAAGTTAGGGGGATTGTTTTCAACTTTTTATATGAATATTGTGCTGCATTTGAGTCACAGGGCCTCTTCTGTGGGGCTTCTGTTTAAGATAGGGTTAATTTATTGCTGCTTTCAGGTACTGGGAAGAATGCGGTTTGTTTACATTCACCAAGAATGTCTAGGTTCTCCTAACAGGTATGAAGAGTGAAGGTAAATTAAAAACCACATTCCAAGATATTATTAAACAGCAATAAGGTTTTTATTCTCCCTTATTCTAAACTTGAGACATTGAAATAAGTGGCTTATTTTATTTATTTACTTATTTATAAAGTAAGTATATATACTTCAGGCTATAAAAGTTACCAGCCTTTATTTATATACTTACTTATTTATAAAAGTTTATTTTGAAAGAGAGTGCGAGCAGGGGAGAGGCAGAGATAGAGGGGGAGAGAGAATCCGAAGCAGGTTCTGTGCTGTCAGCCCAGAGCCCTACATGGGGCTTGATCCTATGAGATCACGACTTAGCCGAAACCGAGTCAGACGCTTAACTCACTGAACCACCCAGTTGCCCCATAGGTTACTAATTTTAATACATTTGACAGCATGCTCAAGATAGTGCTAAATAAAATACTGCAAAAATTTGCTTTTTCATGGGTATTTTTGACCACCATAGGAACATTAAAGATATGAACATTGATTTTTCAATTCATGACATTATTAGCATATCAAAAATCAGTCTGATTATTTTATAGTCATGTCATATTCTAAAGGCTAACTTTGATGAATTCTGTCTCAGGTGTGATTTCTTTTAGACACTAATTATTCAAGCTATTCTAAAATCTTTTTTTGGTTTTCTTACTGATCATTTACTCAAAGATTAAAATATTATTTTAATATTTCAACCTCATTTCAGTGAGCATATTAGCGTATTAGTCTACTAGTTTGCAGGATATTTAGACGATTTCAAAGAACCAGATAGTCTCCAGTGGCTTAATTATGTAAATGCAACTGCACTTCTTGTATTCAAAGATGTTAGGGAATGCAGGGTTTTATATTTGTTTTATTTTTCTGGATATATTTAATTGCCTTTTGTATTTAATCTAGGCACTTCTACCTTTTGGTTATGGAATTTATGTGATTTATTTGAATGTCCTCTATGTGGTAGTTTTACCTTCTCTGTAGGGTCATAGAGGTGATCAGAACGGTAGGTTCTCTGTGACTGCCTTAGTCCCTGACACATGACAGGATTCAGTTAATAGAACTTTCGGATTTATCTCTGTGCCCAGCACATGGAGCAAAGCGTCTGCGCACTTGGCCATCTTTGCCGTAAACTTTCACTTACTGAGTATGCATCACAGCCCTGCACTACAATATTTGGTTGCCTACAGTGCGTAAAAAGAACAGTTGTAACGTAAAAAGCTAGTTTGAGAGAGAGCATATTTAACTACAAACAATGAGCTAAAAACTATGAAGTTATTTAAAAAACTGATGAAAAGCATTGGTGTAAAGCACCTTAAGATGATTTATTAAATTGAATACAGGTCTGAACTAGAAGAAAGTCGAAATCACTGAATTTTCAAATGCAGGTACCGTGTTTTTGATACCTAGCACACATAAGGGCCTCAAAGCAACTGTTACCTTGATTTTGAAAAGGAAAATCTTCTATTTCTATCTCGGTGAATGAGTGAGAATCTTTATAAATGGTCTCAGCACCTTTTATATAGAAATTAATTTGATTTTTAGTATGGTTTTCCAGATAGATAACTAATAAAGTGTTTTTCCAACCTAAAAGTCTGTGATTCTGATTATGTTACTTGATCTTTGGTTAACAGATCCTTTCCATTGACTAAAACTAAGCTTTAACCTATGATAGATTAAATGATCAAATACTAACTTAGCATAAGAACCATTAATCATTTTAGCTACACTTGCAGTGAGTCTAGCATAACGTATAAACTTGTGGAATCACCGTGTTGTACACCTGAAACTGATATAACGTTGTATATCGGCTACACTTCAATAAATTATTTAAGTAATTATTAATGTCTAAATGTATGGTGTAAGTACTGGAATATCTCTAACGAGTTAGCTAGGAACTCGTGAGAATTGAGACCCTAAGTGCATCAATGCAGTGCTGGGCAGCTTGTGGTTTGGTGTTTGTCTGTTCATTTAGTCACTAAATAAATACTGATCGAATGCCCTCTGTGTACTTACTATGTGCCAGGCACTCTGCTAGATGCTGAAAATCTGTTGATGATGACAACAAACGTGGGTAGTGATATCACAGATACTCATAAACTAATGGGGGAGAGAGACAAGCATCTAATTGCAACTCAGGCACTGGTATTTGACAGGATCCAATAAATAAGTAACCATCATTACTCACCCGAGTCTGGATTGAAGACAAATGGTCTGACAGATGGAACTCAAAATGTTAGCTCTTTTGCTACTGATGAAAAGATCTTGGTGAAGAGAATGTTAGCTCCTCTCTCCGAGGGGGCTCGTGGGTACAGCTGTGAGTTGGACAGACTCACCCCCGCACAAGCAGCGCGTACCAGTGGCTGCCTCTCCGAGCCCGCCCATCTAATAGCGTGTGGCATAGAGCAGAGAATGCAAGCAGGAACCCGTGTGTTCTAGACTCCCTGAAGGCTGAAAGTGGAGATGTGAGCGATTGTGGACGTTAGGGAACTCACTGTGGTTCAGCTGGTTGTATAAAGAAAGAGTGTTAGGAGATGTCTGGAGGAGATGACTAGGGTCAGGATGGTACGGTGCCTTGTCATGTTGAGAATTTCAGTTTTTCCCAAGAGCACCAGGGAGCCATTGAGGGATCTTAAACAGGTAGAAGACATGGTCGCATTGCTTTTTTTAAATATCATCGAGAAAGCATTGTGTGGGGCAGGACTGAGAGGGACGAAAACAGCCAGAAACAGGTTGTTTTCATTACGAGGGACAGAGGGCATGCAGTGTGAAGAGGGGTAACAATGTTTGAGCAAATAGGTTGGAAGACATTTGCTGTCTCATCTTTCTGGCTTCTTCTTAGCCACTTTGCTGCTCATTAGCACCTCCAGAAGGAGGGTACAGGGGAGCTGAATCAGATATTTCTAATGTTCCTTCAGAGCACCTGTTATGAAGAATGCTTAGTAATTTTTTTTTAATTGCAATGAATAGTCGCGGTGCAGTTTGGGATTAACTGAAAACTTCATTTATTCATCCTGTCCCAGGATCTCATTAGCGTGTATGATTGAATTGGAAGTGATTTTAATTATTTAGTTGACCCTTTTAATTACCTCATTTTGCCTGTGATAGTTTGTAAGCTTTCTGCAAGATTTTAATTTGATCACATCAAAGAAATCACAGCTTCCCACTGAAAACAACAGCGACACAAGCAGCAAAACCATGTTCTAAAGTTCTGTGACATTCCTTTTGGGATTAGATGAAAAGCTAAATCATTCTTGGATCATACTGTATTTTTAAGAATAAACTTAAAAAAAAAAAAGGAGAGAGAATACACTTTTCCTCATTGTATAAACTTTGTTGAAGTAGATTGCTTTTGGTTTGAAGACCGGGAGTAGACTGTTAACGTCCAACAGCTCAAATGTCAAAATATCTCATCCTCGATCTGACTTCGGAAGCTATTGTATTTACAAAATTAAGTCCTCTTAATTTTGCCATGTCATTTTGTTAACTGGCTCCATGTTTTAGGATCTTTTTGAGTTGGGTGCTCACTGTTATGCACATGTCTTGAGAGAGCAATAGTCATGTGGCCATCCCTTCTTCCACTGACACAGTGCCCACTAAAGCCCTCACGCCGTGCCTAGCAGTGTTTACTGCCCCATGGGCCCAAGGATGATAATATATACTGATGATAGATATAACTGCTCATGGTCATGCTAACACAGATATTTTCTATGATAGCAGAGAGGAGGGAATGACTAAATTTTCACTTCATTATCAAGGGCCGAAACTTTGGGTGAGGGAGTAAAGAATGGAGCATTTCAAACCACAGAAAGTGAGACTAAGCATACTAACATATGCAAAAACAAACAAACAAAAACCCCACTCAGAGACAAAGATAATGGAAATGTCCTAGTTTTATTATTACCTTATGTATTTATTATTGTATATTTGTATCGTCAAAGGACGGTCTCATGAAATTTGAGAGTGTATACGTGTAGATCCTAGAGCTGCTAGAGCTGTAAATTATCTTTAGAGATCCTAGTCCAAAGCTGTTTATTTTATAGTGTGGAGCCTGGGGCTCAGGAAAATGAAGCGACTAGCCCGAAGTAGAACGGTGACCGAAGGCAGAACAAGACGTTACTGTCAGCCGGCCACCGTCACAGCACTGCCTGCAACCCCCCAGTGAACACACGAGGGGCCTCTTTGAGATCTTATTTTCTGTTTCATGTTCATGAATCCTTTAGGAAAAGTTCTGAAATTTTAAGTCCGAACTCTCGTGACAACAGGGATGCTATCAGGCTGTTACCGGATTAGCCACAGTTTTGTCCGGGACATTGGTGTCCTCCTGGGTCGGTGCTGTACCCTCGACAACGTGTCTTCATCTACAGAGAACTTTGAGTAGACGCTTCCATCTAGAGTTTCCGCAGAAATGTTTCCAGACAACCAAAGATGGTTTTAGCCCCACCACTCAAGATCAGAGCTCTCCGGAAGACAGCTTCCAGTGCGGATGAAAGTATATTATGAAGGAAATAAAATTACAGCGTGGCAGAGGATTTGAGTCTAGGATTCAAGACCCAGTAGATTTCTAATGAATAAAGGAAGACTGTAGAAACATTTTGACTCATCTTTCAGATGAGCCGAGGGAATACCAGGGGGATTTTTTCTACCCAAGGAGTTTCCGTTCTCACAGCTACCTGTCCAGCACTTGCGGGGCACAAGGATTCTACGGAAATGCGGGAGACTTTGTGTCATGTGCTTTTATCTCCCCAGACAGTTTATGTTACAAATGCACCTTGGGTAAATCCCATGTCACTTAAAAAAAAAAAATTGGTAAACTAACACTTTTCAATAACAAACATTTCAGAGAAAATTGAAAAGAGCCATTACCAAGGTAATAAAGTTTACAAGTGAAAATGTTTGTATTTAAGATCAGTTTTAAAATTCTGCATTCAGTATTTTTTCAATGGTGTTTCTATCTCTGAGTCTTGTTAGAAATAATTACTGGCATGAATTTAACAGCCATCAAAGACTTGGTGTTGTAATGCACATACAGTTAGTTTTGAGCGAAACGTCTATGCATTTCATTATTATTTTCATTAAGATACACTGGAATATTGTACTGTTCTTAAATGCATTTTCAGCACAAGGAAATCTGTAACAAAATTTCTGGTGCTTTTAGTAGATGCATGTGATACAAATCTATAAATTTTTTTTTTTTTTTTACTCAATTTTAGAGCTAAGGAAGGTCTTAGAGCTAAGGTCTTTTGAATGATGAAGAATGAAGGGTGTGCAGAGAATTCTAATGAGAGAGGAAGAGGATAGTGAATAGCAGCACCACGGGAGAATTTAGGTCAGTCACGCTGCACGTGACTCTCTTCTGACTGGAAATATTTTTCAAGTAGAGAACAACGTATTCAGCTGCAGGCCTCGTCGCCGGCAGCACCGTGGAAGGCAGCTCGTGTCCTGCCAAGGAAATAACTCGTTTCCACCTGCCCGGAGTCCAGAGAACCCCTAAGTGACTTGAACAAGATGTAATTTTTATCTCTGTTGGTTTCTCTCCCTGGAACCAAAGAGCTCCAAATCAGATAAATTGTAGCCGTTCTGTACCATTGATTCCAACACTGTCATGATCTCACAGTTCGTGGGATTGAGCCCCCACCCAGGTTGGGCTCTGAGCCTGATTCAGATTCTGTGTCTCCCTCCCTCTCTCTGCCCCTCCCCTGCTTGTGCTCTCTCTTGCTCAAAAATAAATAAGCTGTTTTAAGAAAAGAAATATGACTCAGAGGATAGGCTTATCTAGGGTTTGATGAGTAGTAACCTACAGGCAAGTACAGGCTCCTTTAAATGCTCCCACGTTGTGGGGGACCTGAGAATGGCTCAGTTGGTTAAGCTTCTGATTGCAGCTCAGGTCCTGATCTCGTGGTCCGTGAGTTCAAGCCCCGTGTAGAGCTCTGTGCTGACAGCTCAGAGCCTGGAGCCTGCTTCAGATTCTGTGTCTCCCTCTCTCTCTGCCTCTCCTGTGCTCGTGCTCTGTCTCTCTCTAAAAAATAAAGAAACATAAAAACCAACTGAAAAAAATGCTCCCATGTTTTGATAGCAGATGAAGAAAGACCTATCTCAGTATTACCTAGAAGGACAGGTTTCACAGGAGCCTGGCAGCAGGGGGTGGGCCACGCAGTCTATAATTTTGCCTCAAATTGCCAAGATGTTAAATTAAGACTATAAAAAACCTAAACATGTTCTGTACTATAAAATTGGGCAGAGGAAAAATGCCCACGGGTGTCTTGTCTGATGCTGCAGACCAGCAGGCTTTTCCCAGCAGTGATGTCTGTTTCCTTGGCTGTCCTTCCTGAGGCCGTCTTGCGTTTGCAGCTTCCCTGGATGCCCCAGGAGTGCCCTGTGCTGGTCGGAGGCAGGGTGCGACTTCCTTACTTCTCCGTGCTGCCGCCTCTGCTGTTCGATGGGGGAAAATGGGCTTTGAGTATCAGATGATGTTGACACTCCTAAGCACAGGGGACTGAGCATTCCGGAGATTCGGTCTTCTTCGGACAGCTTACCGATTTGAGTGGATGAGGGGACAGAGGAACGTAACATCTTGTTTTGTTTTGTTTTGTTTTGTTTTGTTTTGTTTTGTTTTGTTTGTTAGAGTTGTAATTCCTGCCTTTTCATGTGACCTTTCATTTCAGGCACAAACAAGGAAGTTTGTTGTGGCTTTGAAGATAAGGCTTTCCTGGATTCCTTTCCCCACTTCCTTTTTTTCACTTGTGATGGGATTAAGCTGCACTACCGTGCCTCTGACCCTCTAACTTGAATAAGGAAGGAGAGGAGCTCAGAACACTTTTTTTTTTTTTTTACTTTCAAGGAGGGAAGGAACCACTACCAGCTCCTTCCGTACCTATTCCTTACGGCTCCCTGTTTAGTGAACACTCGTCAGTGGATGTGTGTGTGAACACACACACACGTACAAGCATTGGTTATCAGTCACTAGTGGTTTTTCCTCACTTTCCCCGATTTCTGTATTTTTCCCTTTCCCACTGACGTTCCCCACATTGTGGCTCTGAAAACTGCACAGTGTTTGACAGCCAAGTGGCCTGTGTGTTCACGGCAACCAGAATTTGACCTTCAACCTTTGGTTTCCTTCTCTGTTACGAAGCACAAGTCAGGTTGTGTTTGTGTAAAAGCCAAAAAAGCAGATTTCCGGTGAAAACAAAACTTCTTTTTTGAAAGGTGGCAAAGTGCATGGGCAAAATCGTTTGATTTCCAGAGAATTTGCCAAATATTTTTTGGTAGGAAGCGTTGTCTTTGATGAAAAAGTTAACAAAAAAGGAGAAGGGAAGGACACAGTGGAATATTTCGGTGTCACTGTGTTGGGAAGAATAATACAATCTAAAAAGCTATTGCTGAGTTGGCCTTGAAAGTAAAAATAATTTAATAGCTTTATCTTTCATGCTTGATGATTGCTCACCTAAAAAAAAAGTCAGTGTGTGCTCTTCTGTGGTTTTTATTTAAAAAATTAGCGGCCATTATTTTTGCGGGGCAATTTCAGGTTTACAGAAAAAGCTGTCAGAAAATGCACAGAGTTCACGTTCCCCCTCATCCCTGTCCACGTACCGCAGTTTCTGGTGTTACAGGCGTTTGCGTTAGTGTAGTATGTCTGTTATAATTGGTGAACCGCCATTGATACATGATTATTCACCGAAATCCATAGTTTGCATTCAGGTTCATTCTTTGTGTTGTACGTTCCTTGGATTTTGTCAAGTGTGTGATGACATCTGTCTGCCATCATCGTGTCATCTACACTGTAGTTTTACGCAATAAAAATCCCGGAGCGCCACGTCTTTATCCCGCCCTCTGATGGGGTTTTGGGGTGACGGTGGGGGTGTGGAGCCGATGGCCAAGAAAATTCTTGAAGACATCTGTGGTGCAAAAAAGGTGACCTTATTAAAGCACAGGGACAGGACCTGTGGGCAGAAAGAGCTGCCCTGGGGCTGTGAAGAGTGAATTGTCATATCCTGTGGAGTTGGGGAAGGGAAAGTCCAGAGGAAGTTTCTTAAAGGGATTTCCAGATGCTAAAGAAGACTCCCAGGATCCTGGAGGCCCAGCTGTTGTCAAGCTAAGGTTCCCGTCTAGCAAAGCATTATCCTTAAGACAGTAGGGAGTTCCCAGAGATTAGGCCTTTTTCTTGTGATATTACTAAGGCATTTGTGAACAGTTGGAGACTCTGTCATTTCGACCACTTGTTTTCTGTCCTTTTCTTCCTTCTTGGCAGCCAGGAGTGCCTGGGGAGCATCACACATGTCCTACCTGGGGAGGGGGTGCTAGCTTGTGCTTTGTCCTCAGCTTGCCTCATGGTCCCTCATCATCTCTGTCACCCCAGCCCGGGCAACCATCCATCATCTCACAGTCTCCACGGTTCTACCAAATGTCCCGTAACTGAAATCATAGTATGCAGTCTTTGCAGATTGGCTTCTTTAGCTTAGCAATACCCATTCAAGACAGAAGTTTCTTGTCTTCTCGTGAGTTGTAAGTTGCTACTTTCTGTTGCTGCACAGTATTCCGTTGTGTGGGTATATCATGATTTGTTCGTCTCTTCACCTATAGGACATGGAAGGGCATTTTGGTTGCTTCCCAGTTTTTGCAGCTGTGATTGAAGCTGCCGTAAACACCTGTGTGCAGGTTTTGTGTGGTGAGTCTGTAACTCTTTTGGTTAATCCCAAGGAGTGTGATTGCTGGATTGTATGGGAAGGGTATGTTTCTTTTGTAAGAAATTGCCAAATTGTCTTCCCAAGTGTCTGTATCATATTGCATTCCTACCAGTAATGAATGTTTCCTTGGACATTATTTCTTAAACAAGGGCTGTAGTTCTCTCTGTTGTGTCCCCCCCATTATTATGCAGCGGTGTTATTATGGTGGTGGTAAGGTAGGTGGGAAGAGGACCATTCTCTAGTCCTGTGATTGGGCCTTAGTCTTTTAGAGAGTCTGTACTCTTAGGCTCTGCCCGTTCGTTACCAGTGCCTCTCAGTTTCCAGCATCACCCCATCAGGTGAGACTGGAAGGCTCCAGTGGGCTGGAGTTGGGTATCTCCCTTCAACCGCATGGAGCGCCACAGGAGACCACAGTGTGGTATTTATGTCCCTTTCTCCGGGTCAGTTTGGGTTTGGTAAAATACTTTCCCTTAAGGATAGGTCTCGCTAAGAAGAACAGAATGCTCCAGGCGAGCCTGATCTGTGTGTGCCCCACCCCCATCTTCTGCTGGAAGCTTCGCGGATTTTTCTCTTATCTCTGTGAGAACCTAGTAGAACTGCTGGGGTTGAACTCAGAAACATGCAAGAGTTTCCCGAAGACTCGGCCCCTCTGCAGTCTTATGTTTTATTTTTTTAATTTAAATTTTAGGTAACATACAGCGCAGTATTGGTTTGGGGAGAAGAATTCAGTGATTCATCACTTACATGCAACCCCCGCAGTGCTCATCATGAGTGCCGTCTCTAATGCCCATCACCCATCCTGTCCACCTGCCACCCACCTGCCTCTCTCAACCCTCAGTTTGTTCTCTGTTGTTAGGAGTCTCGAGTGGTTCATTTCCCTCTCTTCTCTTCCCCCCTCTCCCCCAGCTTCCCATATGTTCATGTGTTTCATTTCTTAAATTCCACATGTGAGTGTGATCAGATGGTATTTTCTCTGGCTGACTTATTTCACTTAGCATAATACTCTTTATACCCATCCATGTTGTTGCAAATGGCAAGATTTTATTCTTTATATGGCTGAGTACTATTCCATTGTATATATTCATCACACCATCTTTATCCATTCATCAGTAGATGGACATTTGGGCTCTCTCCATAGTTTGGCTATTGTTGATAACGCTGCTATAAACTTTGGGGTGCATCTACCCCTTCGAACCGGTATCTTTGTATCCTTTGGGTGAATGCCTAATATTGCAATTGCTGGATTGTAGGGCAGTTCTATTTTTAGTTTTTTTGAGGAGCATCCATACTATTCTCCAGAGTGGCTGCACCAGTTTGAATTCCCAAGAGCGTTCCCCTTTCTCTGCATCCTTACTAACACCTGTTCTTTCTTGGGTTGTTAATTTTAGCTATTCTGACAGGTGTGAGGTGGTATCTCATCATGGCTCTGGAGTTTTAAGCTCTCAAAACTTGTCCACACTGAGCCTCCAGCAACCCATCAATTACAGTTCAGATTTTTCTACCTGGACACTTATAGGGATTTCTGTTCCTGTAAGCTGTGATTATCTGTATGTGCCTGTCTGTGTCTCCAGTTTTGGGGGGCAGAAATTTGTCCCGGGACCTCAATTCTCTGATGGATCTGAGAGTGGTTGTTCATTTTTTTCTTTTTTTTTTCTGGCTCTTGTTGTTAGAACAGAGTGGCGACTTTTAAGCTCCTTACATGCCAGATCAGAAACTGGAAGTCTATTGCATGGTATTATGATTTTGGTTGAATGAACATTCTTCTGTAAAAGTAATCTGATGGCGATTTTTGCAAGCATTTTGAAAATTCGTGTATTTAAAGAGGATGATGAGTTTCCAATAAAGGGGTCTGTGTGAACATCATGAGAGATGGCCGTGATAGTGTCTACAACCGACAGTCCCTTAGCTCAAGATGTGTTTTATGGTGTCAGCTACATTGAAAGAATGTTTGGGTTAATAAAGCTTTAGAAATTAGCACATGGATTTGCCTAGGCTTTGGAATGCAAAAGCCAGTAATATTATTGCTAATAAGGTTCTTGTATGTTAAATGGAATATGTGTGTCAAATTACATGGTTTACTTTTGTCCCTAAGCTACATCTTGCAGTTAACTATCATTTTTTCCCCAAATTCAAACAACTTTGTAGTTGAAAGTAACATGAATTTTGTACATTATGTTTGTAGCAATGTTGTGGGATTAGTCATGGGATCACAGAATTTTAGAATTTGAAGGGATCTTTAAAGTATTTTTTGTTTTGTATGGTACAGATCAAACCTATAAAAGTTAAGTGTCTTGTCTAGGGACAGAAAATGAGTATGTGGCATCACTTGTATTACAGACTTTTAAAATGAAACTTTCAGCCTTGGTCCTTTTACTTTGATCTTACTTACTTGAAGGGGATTATACCACAGTAGAATTTATAGTGGTAACCCTGAGACACTGAAAGATTTCAAAGCAATATCTGACCCATCATAGAATGGCTGAATTCTATGCCTAGAATTCTATTCCAAGTTTAAAATGTTTGTATTTTATTATATTCGAATGATTTGCAAACTTACCCCAAGTATGACAACTTTGCTTAAAAAAAAAAAAAAAGTTTAGTTAGCACACATTGGTGCCAACCTGTATAACTTAATAAGAGCATATTTAAGAAAATCAGTCAGGATGTTTCTGAATTCCAAAGTAGACTATCTGGCAGTGATTTTGTGATATCCCGTAGGGATGCTATTTAGTGACTATGTAACTGTGGTCTCTGGTTACTTATCCTCTTGGTGGCTCCGTTTTCTGCTCTGTAAAATGGGATGTGGATAATAGTTTCTAACTCATAGTGTCATTGTAGCTATTAAATTAATTGTATACTTTGCTTAAAACAATGTCTGGCAGTAGTTTCCTAATTAATATTAGTTATTACCATTAAAGAGGATAGAGACTCGACTCTCACGATTCACACTGTTGACCCTCTTCCATTTAAAATCCTTCCTGAAATCATTATGGATGGATGATTGGCCATTTCTGTGTTACCTCTAAAATAGTTCCTTTCATTCCACTGATTTTGTGTGGATATGTGTAGCAGGGGGTGAGGCAGGAACATGTCCAGGGAGTTTTAGTAATTGGCTGTGTTGGTATGTGGGCCAGCAAAATCTAGTCTTCAAATTCATCGCACATAACCACCCATTAGTGGTGACTGACCTGGCGCGCTCCATGAATCCCCAGTGCCCCTAACATTCTGGTGCTCTGGTCATCTTTGCTGTCATTTCTTTTTAAACGATTTAAGTACACTTCTGTAATTGAGCTGTTGGAATTGTGTGCATGGGACTTGTGTGTGTGTACGTGTGTGTGTGTGTGTGTGTGTGTGTGTGTGTGTGTGTGTGTTTGTGTGTGTGTGTGTGTGTTGAGGATTGTGTTTAGGGCCGTGAGTGCTTATCATCTGGTGGGCATGCCGAGGTAATATTCAGTGCCTCACGTCATAAACTGTGATGCTAGCCCCTCCTGTGAGCACTTAACCATATGTAGAACGTCAAACTGTGTGCCATGAACATGGGGACATTAATGTTCATGACATGTGAATGTAGAGTTCCCCATTCCGGACGCCATTAACCTAGAAACTTTGAAAATAGGTAATTTTATACTTGTTTTCATGTTTCATTTCAAAGTGACTCTGTTTTCAGTCAATATTTCTTGAGTGGGTTTTGTAGAATGATTCGGTTTTTCTTCCATCCACCATTCCCCCTACACTGCAGCCTTCCATTTCTTTTGACAGTAGATTAAATTGAAACATTTTTTTTTTAATTTTTTTTTTTCAACGTTTATTTATTTTTGGGACAGAGAGAGACAGAGCATGAACGGGGGAGGGGCAGAGAGAGAGGGAGACACAGAATCGGAAACAGGCTCCAGGCTCCGGGCCATCAGCCCAGAGCCTGACGCGGGGCTCGAACTCACGGACCGCGAGATCGTGACCTGGCTGAAGTCGGACGCTCAACCGACTGCGCCACCCAGGCGCCCCGAAACATTTTTTTTTTAAGTGGGATTCTGAGCAAATTTCGTAGGTATTCAGACACTAGTGATGCTCTCAATTCATTTTTCCCATTTGTAGGCTTGTGATGTTCAGCCTTGACACGAAGACTAGAAACCCTGGGCTTTTGTCGCGGGGAGGGAAATGAATCAAAGGAGCTTTTTGTCCAAAGTGAAGACTATAATAAGGCAGCGGTAAGAGGGTCAGCGGTGACTTTGTGGGTGAAACCAGGTAAAGCATGCCTCCTCTTGGAAACCCTAGTGCCCTGGCAAAGTAGACAACGCGGATGGAGGAACGTAACACCAAAATTCGTTTTAAGATATGATCTAGATTCAGGCTTAATGGACGGCTAATGTATATTCAGAGTGACTAGAGGGGAGAGTCCCCCAGAGAGTCCTCCAGAGATCTGTGGAAACTTGTCTTTCTGGTCAGGAAAAGAAAAAAGTCCAGTATCTTTAGGTAGAATACTGTTTCGGCCATTTTACATACTGCCCCATCGCTTAGCAAATGGATTTAGAAACAGTTTGAAAGCTGCTTTATAGTGCTTCATGGCAGTGGCTTTGAAAACACATTTCAAGTACGGTTGCTGTCTCCACACCCATAAACCCAGTGCTATGCCGTAGAGCAACAAGCTTGTCTCTGAGTGAACGCTGGTTTCCTAAAACTTCTAGGCACTTACTTCTTTAAGTGGCCACCGTTGGGAAAATACTTTGAAGATGAATGATACCATTCAAGTGTTGTTTTTGACCCATGAACTGTCTACAGGAACTAAAAGAAATGTACATTGGTGTAGCTTTCACAACCAGTGACGCACCAGGATCACAAGTCCCCTTATGTGGGAGGCACTTACAAAAATTTGTTTTTATACTTAATTTCTTTTGAGTACAGGTCGGCACAGGGCAAACAGACTGCTTTGGCTTTACTGAGAAGTCGTAAATACATGTAATCCACCGCTTTCAATTTTGGTGAATCTGGACAAATTATTTAGCACCATGTAAGATTCTTATTTTTTATTTTGTTCTGTATTTTTTTTAAGTTTTTTTTATTATTTTTTTTTTTAATTTTTTTTTCAACGTTTATTTATTTTGGGGACAGAGAGAGACAGAGCATGAACGGGGGAGGGGCAGAGAGAGAGGGAGACACAGAATCGGAAACAGGCTCCAGGCTCCGAGCCATCAGCCCAGAGCCCGACGCGGGGCTCGAACTCACGGACCGCGAGATCGTGACCTGGCTGAAGTCGGACGCTTAACCGACTGCGCCACCCAGGCGCCCCTTTTTTAAGTTTTTATTTATTTTGAGAGAGAGAGTGTGAGCGCAGGAGGGACAGAGGATCCAAAGCAGGGCCTGAGCTGACAGCCGAAGCTGAGCTGACAGCTTGAGCCCGAAGTGGGGCTCAAACTCACGAACTGCCAGATTATGACCTGAGCCAAGGTCAGACACTTAACTGACTGAGCCACCCAGGTGCCCCTGCTGGCCTTAAAATTTAAATAAAGGCATAAAAAATAAAAATGCTTTTGATATTCATGCCACCATCGATAGGATGCAGAGAAGTGAAAAAAAGAAATTCTCCTTGACTCATATGTTTGGAAGTCTGGCCCCCGCGTACCCGTGGAACTTCTCTCTCCCCGCTCACTGCTGTCTTTTACACATGGAGGAGACCGATTGTCAGGACATTCTCCTCACTGTCCTCAGTGTGTTATATTTCTCACTGCCTTCATGTCTCACCCCGTGTAATTTCTTTGCCTGGAATAATAACACCGATAAGTTCATCTGTAGAATGAGTTACAACCTGAAAGTACTTTCATATTTATTTGATGATAATATTTCGTAGAGGAAACAGTTGAAAATCGTGGAAGTTTCTTTGCTCAAGGACACAATGACAGGTTTGTCTAAATGACACATTAAGGTCATGATCTGAGTCAGGGTAGCCTATCTCCAAGCTTGCTTTTTTTTTTTTTTTTTTTAAATTTTTTTTTCAACATTTATTTATTTTGGGGGCAGAGAGAGACAGAGCATGAACGGGGGAGGGGCAGAGAGAGAGAGGGAGACACAGAGGGAAACAGGCTCCAGGCTCTGAGCCATCAGCCCAGAGCCTGACGCGGGGCTCGAACTCCCGGACCGCGAGATCGTGACCTGGCTGAAGTCGGACGCTTAACCGACTGCGCCACCCAGGCGCCCCTCTCCAAGCTTGCTTTTAATGTGCCACACGATATTCGTCTTTCTTTCGTTTTTTTCTAATTTCACCGTAAGCACATTTGTACCCTGTGATTGAATTCTCTGGACAATCCGAGTTCTTGCTTTTCAGATAGTAATCATATTCCCCGTATGTCATATACTATCTTTCTTTTTTCTTTTTGTTCATCTCTTGAGCGCCTGGCTTGGCCTCCCTCCCTGTGTCAAGACCCTGAGAGATTCTCCTAGCTGGATTGAGGATGGAGCGTTCTAGCTGCTGGTGTGATGGTTTATTGACTTATTCTATGTGAGTGACGTTCGCCTCCACTCCTCTTAAGCAGCCTGTCCCCTTGATCATCCAGTGGATGGCACGAGAGCTGTTCCCCTTCAGAAATCGTAAATCCATCATTTTACTCTCACGAGTCAGTCAGCATTAGACCTTTAACTTCTCAACCTTATCGTCTCTCCACTTCCATTGGTATAGCTCTGAGTCTTGCCTCGATTAGGAGGATACCTTGCTTTAGGCTTTTCTCTCCTCCTCCAGGCTTGTCTTCCTTCGAGCCATCTCTGTCTCTGTAAATGCAAAAACTACACCGCCCCCCCCCCACCCTGGCTGAAGCCCTTTGGTGAGTCTTCACTGACTTCAGGACCTCTAGGGGGCTGCAAATACCCTTCGCCATTGTTCCTTCCTCTCCTTCTTCTCATACGTCCTGCGCACAATGCACATGTATGCACATAGTATCACACGACTCACGTTTCTGAATCTTACAGAACTCTGCAAAAGATAGCAAAAGAGATCTCTGTCCACCTTGTCTGTTACTACCACTGGATTATTCCTGTGTGTTTTTACATTTCCAGCATGACCTTAACTCTGGCCATCTTGCCTGATCCAAGTATGTGAGTACACAGTAGCCTTATCATTATGATCATTAGCATTATGCCCTGCTTCTCTACTCCCTATCCTAATTTCGCTTGGCTGTCTTGTCCAGCTTTCTTGGGCAGTCCATATAATACACTTTTCATTTGTTGCAAAAGCTCTTTCATTTATGTTTCCAACCAGGCTATAGGTTGTTTACACGCAGGGAATTAAAATATTTCTTCTGAACATACTCACCTTGTAGAACGTCAAGTATATAAGTATGAAGTAGGGGCTGATCTATGCGTTTGTTCATTTGAAGTGGAAATTAATTAATGAAGTTCCTTAAGAGCAGGTGCCCTTTCATATGTCTGTGACATCTGCCTTGGCACTTAGCTTAGTGTGAAGCATAGCATTTTTGCTCAGAGTGGTGTAGGTGGGGACAGGGGGGAGGAGGAGAGCTGATAGGGAGTGACATGAGGCTCTAGCAATGGGTAGGATGCATCTATTCAATGTGTTACACCTTCATTTGTCAGCCTCCTTTAAAGCCTGACGGTTCTGTTCTGGACATATCTAAGCCATGTGCTCTGTAAGAGCTAGTTTTCTTTGCTAGCTTTTCTGGTGGAGCATATGTTTTCTCCATTACCTTTTCTCCTAGGTTTATATGAATAGTTGTGAAATACGCTTCGATAGGCTTTATTTCACTCCAAGCCGTTGAGTAATTTCTGTATAATTTCCCCACTAGAATATTGGAAAGTAATCTTTGACAATATGTACTCTAGATTACATGGTTTGTTTGAGTCCCACATTTAAATTAAAGAATGATAAACATCATTACATTATTACTTGTACCAGTGGTCCTTATTCCCCTCTTGCCTCTATTTAATATGCATTTTGCTTTCGTAAGATATGGTTGGCATTGAAATTGCATTACGTTGCTTAGAAATACAGTATTCAGTTGAAATGAATACCTAACAATTAGACCATTAGAATAAGAGGACGAGGTACCAACTTTCTTTTGTACCTTCCAGTCAAACGGAATCAGTTGAACACCTTTATGTACAGATGAACTGGTGGACAGCTTCCTGTCTTATTGAAATCTGGGCCTCAGTAATTCAAGTCTTTTTAATTTGAATGAGGAAATAATTTAGAATCTGACAGTCAAATTATATAGCCGAATTTTTTTTAGAAACACGATTTTAAAAAAATGTTAGTACCTTGCAGAGATCTAGATATATACAAAGAAAATATTCCTAGAGATAAACAAAGAAATAAAAAGGTGAGGAGAATTGAGGGCAAAGGGAATTTGATTCAGAAAAATGAGGGTGCCTGGGTGGCTCAGTTGGTTAAGCATCTGATTTTGGCTCAGGTCACGATCTCAAGCCCTGAATCGGGCTCTGTGCTGACAGTGCAGACCCTGCTTGGGATTCTTTCTTCTCTCGCTCTCTCTGCTCCTCCCCCACTCTCTCTCTGTCTCTCAAAATGAATAAATAAACTTAGAAAACGAATGAAAACTGACGTGAAAGTGGGGTGAGATTCTTAAGCAGAGTGTGTGCCATTAGGTCCTATAGTTATTTATCAGCAGCCTATACATGGTCTCTAATTTTTCTAACATCCAACATGAAAAGGAGGCGTTTATGTGAACGCTATTGTCCATTGGACAAGAGCAAGTCAGAATGTGTGTCTTTCTGGTATATAATGATAAATTTGGCCAGTGCATTCTCAAAGAATGAGAATTGTAAAAATTTCATGAGCAATGCCTTCAACAAGATCTTTCTAATGATAGGGGCGCCTGGGTGGCGCAGTCGGTTAAGCGTCCGACTTCAGCCAGGTCACGATCTCGCGGTCCGTGAGTTCGAGCCCCACGTCGGGCTCTGGGCTGACGGCTCAGAGCCTGGAGCCTGTTTCCGGTTCTGTGTCTCCCTCTCTCTCTGCCCCTCCCCCGTTCATGCTCTGTCTCTCTCTGTCCCAAAAATAAATAAACGTTGAAAAAAAAAATTTAAAAAAAAGATCTTTCTGATGATATATGTGACTTAGCATTTGATTTTTTTTTTTTTTTTTTTTTTTTTAAGCAGCCTCCTTGCCCAGTGTAGGGCTTTAACTCAGGATCCTGTCACTGAAAGTCCTACGCACTATGGGCTGAGCCAGCCAGGCGCCCCCGCATTTGATTTTGCGTGACCAGCATCCACTGAGTGCACTTCTGTGGGGCCCGTTTGGTGTAGCCCCAGTGATACAGGGGTAAAGGTTGACCTGCCTGTTCTCTGGTGAGGATGGGGGGAAGCCCTCATTGAAGCATTTGTCCATCGGAGAAGAGCTTTTCCAGCATTTTCATGATGTAAATATTTCCCCGAGGGCTGGTTTCAGTGTCACCGAAGGCAGAGTTGCAAGGAGGGTGCAGGCCAGCCCCAGTGCGCTGCCGTACCGCCCTGGCCCGGCTCCGTCCCAAACTGGATTTGGACTCTCAGGAAGGCGTAGTTCATTCATCACACTGACAGAGGCAGGCCCCATCCGTACTTTTTTTTTCCTAAACCACTTTTTATTGTTATTACTGTCAAGTTGCAGTGATTTTGAATTATGCATCCTAATAATTACTGGGGATGAAGTTACTTCTTATTACCACTGAAGAGCAGAGCCAGATGATTTAATAATCAGGTGTATCCGAGGTTGATTGTCCATAAAGAAAACTGAGAACCCTCTCTTTGAAAAGATTTTACTTTACCTCTATGCTGATCAAGACACGTGATAGGTAATATTATAAATCTGAGCACTTGTTTGATGCCAGACGCAATTTTTGCTTTACATATATTAGCTGGTTTCAGTACTATCAAAATAAAAATTATACTGTTATTACTCATTTCTTTTACTGTAAGGACTCAGCTAATGAGTTGCACAGTTGGGATTTGAACCTTGGTCACCTGGTTCTGTAAATCTACCATGTTGCAGTTTTTTTTTAATTAACTTATTTTTTACATTTATTTATTTATTGTTGATAGGCAGAGAGAGAGCACAAGTGGGGGAGGGACAGAGAGAGGAGACACAGAATCCAAAGCAGGCTCCAGGCTCCAAGCTGTCAGCACAGAGCCCGATGCGGGGCCCGAACTCACAAACCGCGAGATCATGACCCGAGCCTAAGTCAGATGCTCAACCCACTGAGCCACCAAGGTGCCCCAGTTTTCAAAAAAAAAAAAATTTTTTTTTACATTTATTTATTTTTGATAGGCAGAAAGAGACAGAGCACAAGTGGGGGAGGGGCAGAGAGAGAAGGTACCATGTTGCAGTTTTTAAATTTTTTTTTTAACTTTTATTCATTTTTGAGACAGAGAGAGACCGAGCATGAATGGGGGAGGGTCAGAGAGAGAGGGAGACACAGAATCCGAAATAGGCTCCGGGCTCTGATCTGTCAGCACAAAGCCCAATGTGGGGCTCGAACTCACGGACCGCGAGATCATGACCTGAGCCGAAGTCAGATGCTTAACCGACTGAGCCACCCAGGCGCCCCTATGTTGCAGTTTTTAAAAACATACTCTCTATTAGCGATTGCACATTTATTGGATAAAGTAAAGGACATGAGATATTTAAATAAGCTGTTCTTTAAAAATGAACTTCTTATAGATTCTCCTTTCCTCTGCGAACTCCAGGAATAGGTCTGCTATGTGGCAGACCTTGTTGGCATACGTGGGAAAGCTGTCCCTTGCCCTTCCTGTCCAGATTTAACCTGAACAGCGGGGATGTCAGGTGTGGGCTTGGCCTCATCATGGATTATCTGTGTGGCAACCCACCCCCCCCCGACCCCCCCAGCCCCCCAGCTCTTCTTCCAGACATTGTAGCATTTGTTCCTCTTCAGGACACTTGCGAAGAAAAACCGCAGTTTGCTTTGGCCAAAGACAGAGGATGTTTTACCTATTTATCATGTTAGTGGTCGTTGTTGATCCTCTTGACCTCAGTAGGAATAGGCCCTCCCAGCTCCCTGCGTGGCTTTCTCTGTACTGCTGGTGAGTTCCTTCAGTTCCTGACGATCTCTCTTTTGTTCAGTGGCTGCCTGCTGAGATAAGGGGGTACTCTTACTCAGTTAAGCAGAAAATGGCTAACGTCCAAAGTATGTGTAAGACCTAAGGAGATAGAGGGATCTGAGGCCCTTGACCGGGACATAGTTGTACTACAAAGGCTGAACAGCATGGATAACCACAGACGCTTTAATAGGCTTACGTAGGAAGCTGGCCCTGCTCTCAGAAGATAGACATGTGTCACCTTCTTTAATGTTTGAGGGGAGAACGCAAATGGTGATTTCTGTCTCTCTCCAGAGATGACCGCCTGGTTCATCATGTCAGATTCACGAATCTTCAGACCCCCTAGGACTCTCCTTGACTCTTTATGTGAGAAAATAAAAGGTAGCACTTAGTGTGGTGTTTGTAATCGTTCGTCATCGTTCTGGGCGCTTTGCGTACATTTTTATTATACTTCTCTGTGTACTGTTGTCCTCATTTTCCAGATGGGGAGATTGAGGCCTAGAAAGATGCTTCAGCGTATGCAGCTCTTCAGTGTTTGAACGAGGATTTGAACTGGGACAGTCTGGCTGCAGGGACCATATACACTTGGCCCCTGGAGAAGGCTGTCTGGTCGAACTTTCTGAGACAATGAAAATGGTCTGTCCAAACCCTGAGCCTTAGACATGAGTGGCTGTTGAGCAGTTGAAATGTGGCCAGTGCCCCTGATCAAATGCCGTTTTAAATTTTATTTTAATTATTTTAAATTAAAATTTAAATAGCCATCGTGTGATTAGAGACAATCTTGTCAGACAGTGTGGCCTTAGACCCTCCTGACTCTCTAAGAGGAGCAAAGGCACGTAGTAGGCCAGGAGGAAGAACTAAGGAAAGTCAGCAGTGTGGATTTCTGTCACCCGGCTTTCATTGCTGCCAGCGTTTATCACGACTACAAAAAATACAAAACAGTTGTTAACCAACTGGTTGACCCCCTTTTAAGAGTCACCTTGGTACCACCAATACATGCCATGCATCGTATGTGTCAGGCCTCAAAGTCGTATGGCGTGCCACACTAAAGAAAGCCGTAATGCTGTATTACCTAAGAGTGATGACAATTAAGGGAAGCATCCATTAAACTCTTGCATGCCTTGCTTTGCAAGCATTTGGCTGCCCCTGTTATGGCAAGAAAAGTTCTCTCTTCCCAATCTTTGTACTACATATCTTAAAATGGATATAATTTAGGTTTCTGAAAATGCTATTTCCTGAGCCATTTTCACATCTAGTGCACAAATTATTATTCTCTTAGAATGCTTCTCTGTGGAAAATTGTCAGGATACAGCAAAGGTTCCAACATAGTGTATTTATAGACTTTTCAGCTGCAAAAACTATAGAATTCTGGGAACAGTTTGATGTCGAATAAAATTTCCCTGCCCTTTGATATCCTTCTTTATTACATAAAATTTAGGGTTGTAGATGCTTAAAAAGCACGTAATAGTCTTTGATGAAAGCAGATTCTTCCCATTACTTAACTCTTATAATCAGGGTCAGTCGCCCCAGTGAGCGCGGTTAACTCGCTTCCCCGCCTGCGGATCTGAGCCGTGAGGAACGGAAGACGGCTGGGTGACAGTTTTATCTTCCCGTCCAGCAGAATCGTTGTGTCTCCTGGTGCAAGCATTCCTTCCTTTGGAACCGAGACCTCCAGGCCAATGATGCATATGGTCAGAGAGACAGGAAGCAGAAATTGTGTTAGCGCATCCCCAGGGGTAGCAGAGAGTGGTGCCTCTCCTGTTTCCACCCTTTAGTTTCCAGACCCGTGAACCCTGATTATGAGAGAGATCCAAATAACGGATGCCGATTCAAAGCATATGCAGCCTCCTGGAGAACCTTGGCCCGGCTCTGCCAGGGTTTGCCACCTACTTGGCACTGTGTCTGTGACTGAGTCTTCAAGAGACGTGCCACTATCCTGTCAAGCCAGCTGCTTCAAGATGGTGGAGAACGTGGTAAGAGTCGCCAATTCCATGAGCATGGCCCCATTGCCACACTTCATCGCTATGAACTGTATCTCTTTGTCGGAAGTGTGGTGTGTGGAAAACTGTGACAGTGAATAAGGCATTTTATAGGTTCACAGGTGGTGGTTTGGGCAGAAGTGTTACACACAAAGGAGGTAAATCCCTATATAGAGTAAATATGTATTCCAGTAAGATGAAATGCTGCTCCTCCCATGATGCCTGTGGTCCAAAGGAATCAACTGCCATCAAGGAGCTGGCTGGCTCATCACTCCAGGAAATGGTGTTAGGTTGGGTACACACTATTGGTTTATGCTGCTGACAGATCGGACACTTCACAGTGCCGCAGCGAGGTCAGCCTTGGTGAGCCAAAGTCCATGTCACCGAGCCCCACGCGGAACCTACATCCGTGTCACCGAGGCTACCTGTTCATTAGTTCATTGGGCAGTGGCAGGAGTGGCTGGGGGAAAGGGGCTGACTGGTTCCAGAGAATACATCCACTTGCCACTGGAAATACAGTCATTAGTGCCTTTAAATATAAGTAGAGTAGATGGGCACCTGGGTGGCTCGGTCGGTTAAGCGTCTGACTTCGGCTCGGGTCATGACCTCACGGTTTGCGAGTTCAAGCCCTGTGTCGGGCTCTGTGGTGACAGCTCGGAGCCTGAAACCTTCTTCGGATTCTGTGTCTCACTCTCTTTCTGCCCCTCCCCCGTTCTGTCTCTCACACTCTCTCTCTCAAAAAATAAACATTAAAAAAAAAAATCTAATTAGATTAGAAAGCCAATTCCAGAAGCTCTAGAACCATTTCAAAAGAGTCCTTTTGAAGAATTTGTTCTTCTAGAACCACTCTCAGTACCAAATCTGTATGAGGGTTCTCTGGAGAAACAGACCGAGAGGATCTATACATACACATGTTATATACATATACGTATCCTATATATACATGTATATATACACATATGTATATATATATACACACACATACACAAAAAGGGTTTATTATGGAGAATTAGCTTATGTTTTATGGAGCCTGGCAAGTCCCAAATCTGCACTGCAGGCAATCCAGGGACCCAGGAGAGCCTATGGTGCAGATGAAGTCTGAAGGCTGTGTCTGCTAGGAAAATCCTTCTTGCTTAGGGAGCCTAGTCCTTTTCTGTTCAGGCCTTCACAAATGGAGGGCTGTTGGCTACCCAGAGATCACTATTTAATTTTCATTTTCCCAATTTATTTATTTTTTAAATGTTTTTATTTTGAGAGGGAGAGAGAGAGTGTAAGCAGGAGAGGGGCAGAGAGCAAGGGAGAGAGGAAGAGAATCCCAAGTAGATTCTGCACCATCAACGCAGAGTCTGATGTGGGGCTCGAACTCTAAAACCATGAGATCGTGACCTGAGCCAAAACCAGGAGTTGGGTGCTCAACTGACCGAGCCACCCAGGTGCCCCCAGTGATCACAGATCAAAATGTTAATATTATCCAAAAGCATCCTCCAAGATGACAAATAAAATTTGCCATTACAGTAATATAAATACGAAGAAGCTTTGACTTACACAAAGCTATATAATTCTGGGATAGAACCAGATTTTTTTTTTTTTCAGAAAATTGTTACAATTCATTCATATTTGTCATTGGCTGGTGCTTACTAACTGTGTGTATTACAGGTGCCTTAAATGCCTGATCTCTCATTGTTTCAGTCATCTTCCAATGCAGATGGTATTCTCCTCTTTAGTCAAGGACACTGAAGGTTCAAGAACTGTTTGGCCAGTCAGTGGTAGAGGACAGATGTCTGTCCAGAAATGTCTGGTGCCCAGACCAGGGCTCTTCCTCTTCTTCCTTGAAGCCTATCTGTTTTGCCTGTTCGTGACCTGATGACATGGAAAGGACAGGTGTCAGTACCTGTTCCTACTCTTTCGCCTCTGTTTCCAGTACTGTGCGTATCTACACAGCAAAGAATCCATGATGTATGGTTCTTCTACTCATTTTCCCTACTGAAATTCCAGGCAAATAGGCTGTTTATAAAGAAAATGGCTTGTTACATAATCATCTTGAGAAAGTGATGTGTTTTGTCCCGTGGTGAGTTCAGTAGGCAGGATGAGAGATGAAGGTTTCTAATCACATAGCAGCATTTTTGCATTTAAGAGTATCAACTTTTAGGTTGCGGAGAAGAAAACCTCTTTTCTAGGGGCTTTTAGGAGTGGGTGACATTTACTGTAACAGAAGCCTGAAATTATCAGAAAGCCTTTCGGAGCTTTCATAGGAATGAAAAAAAAAAAAGAAAAAGCCTTGCAGATACCCTGTTTTTTACTTCAAGATTATTCAAGCCCCTGGTAGATATTTCCATTTTGAGAACTCAACTTTCTGACAATGCTAAATATGTTTGATACTTTGGAAATTAACATAGTTGGATTTATGGTTGGTAATTTTTTTGTGTGTAGTAATAGGGGGCTTGCTATTAATCATTTAAGGTGATAAGAAAAATCAAGGCACTTAAAATACTTTTATTAAGATAACATTTTTTTCTTTAAAGTCAGGACCCTAACTTCCCTCTCCACACCTAATCACTTAGGCATAGGACAAATAGTTTTTTTTTTAAGGCATTGCCAAATCTATTGACGATAGCATACTGTCCCAGGTTTTTCTGAGAGTAAAGTTATATCTAAAAGCTCTCCAGAGGCTTTTTTTTTTTTTTTAAATTCCTGAAACACATTCCAATGACTAGAAATTATTTTGCAATTCTTTTCTGGAAACCTGTGGTTGAACCTGGAGTGTTTGGATTTTGTTGAAAGTCAGGAATAATCCTCAAGTATTACAGTCCTGTTTTCATATTTCAAAATTACCTTTTATTTATATGGGAGATATTGTTATGTGCTTGAATTTTTTTTTGCCTTTAGGAATCAATGGCACTTATATTTAATTTATAAAGTTATAAAATGATGTGAATAAAAATTGAATGAACATAATCATTTATTAAATTTCACAGGGACTCTAGACTCATATCTAATATAATTATTATTCTTTTCTAATGATATAAATAGGTATTTGTGTTTGGATGGGTGATAGATCTTTTAAAATATCATAGTACTGTAGAAAGCAAATATGTTAACTCTGTTAAAGTGTATTGAATCTCCCCCCACTCATAATTTGTTATTAAATGAATTACTTTTCTTAATGGTGAACATTGTGTGTTTCAAGATATTCTGAGGGAGTTCTTACACTTTTTCTTTACAAAATCATTTGTGATTCAGTGGTGCTGGCACACAATCTGATTACTAAAACTTTATCTCCTTTCCCTCATGGATTTTTTATTTTATTTTTATTTTTTTTTTCAACGTTTATTTATTTTTTTTGGGACAGAGAGAGACAGAGCATGAACGGGGGAGGGGCAGAGAGAGAGGGAGACACAGAATCGGAAACAGGTTCCAGGCTCTGAGCCATCAGCCCAGAGCCTGACACGGGGCTCGAACTCCCGGACCGTGAGATCGTGACCTGGCTGAAGTCGGACGCTTAACCGACTATGCCACCCAGGCGCCCCTCCCTCATGGATTTTTAAAAAAAAATCACTGGAAATATGATACGTGAACTCACAAAGCTATAGGTGCTTTTTCTGTTTCATGGATTGTCATCCAAAAAACTTAATGCAGATTATCAGTTAGTTTTTAAACCAGCTGTTTTGGGATAACCACCTGTTCAAGGAATGTACTAAATGTGCAGAATGAACAGATACTGTGATGCCTATCAGTTCCTTTTTATCTTCTTCATGCGCTTAGAGTCAAATTGGGGAAGGACTTGAAGGATTGCAAGGCTGGGCCAGAGAAGACGCCCTTGTTTTTCTGCTGCTCCCAAGGAATCTTTCCTAAGGTCAGCTCTTGATAAGAAGAAAAAGGGAGTAAGTAGTAGGTACTTGATTCAGGCTAACAGCACTGCATAATTTGGCTTCTTGGATTTTTAAAAAACTCAACCTTTTTTTTTTTTTTTTAATACAGAATATATGCCAGACATAGCTAAGATTATCTTTAGGGTTAGTATGAAATTCCTGTTACTTGACTTTTTAAAAAAATTTCCCCTTATCAAAAAAAGGAATTCATGTTTAATTTTAAACAAATCAGAAATTATAGAAAAGCGTAAAAAAGAACCTTGATGTCACTTTAATCACATCACCCATTGGTAAGTTTCTAATAGTTTCTAGCTATTACTTTCGAAAATATTTTATGATATATTGGGATTATGTGAAAGTTTGGGTTGGGTTAGCTATTCATTTTAGGAACGGTTTCTTGAGTTGTATGGAAAGGAGGTTAGCTGTAGAAGAGGAGGTGGGTGGGTTTTTGTCCTCACCTCCCATTTCTACATATACCAGGGCACCAAATGCAGACTTCTTGGCCCAGCAGTAAAAGCATGTGGTCTTTCCCAGGAAGTATCACTTATTTTCAACACTTAAACTTTATTTACTCTCATAACTATTTATTGGTGGTAATTATTGTTGTTATTATTAGTAACAGTATCACTATTTTTATCTTACCGGATGGGCATAGGCTGATAGCATAACTTTATGGCAAATGCTTCAAGATTCCTGCAAAAGGAAAGAGTAGAACCACAGTTAAAATTTTCCTCCCTTCTAGTTAGTTGTTTCTGATTTTCTCTGTGGTATTTTAACCCATGTGTGATTTATTTCTGTATTCGAGTTATAATAATACTTCACCTAAGATTTAGTGGAGTAACCAGAATTTCCTAATTTAAATGGTCTAGAGTCAAACAGTGTGGAGAAGGGGGGACAAAATGAGGTGGATTGGTCGGTTTGGGTTGCCATAGCAAAATACGATAGACCGGTGGCTTAAAGAACATAGACTTACTTCTCGCAGTTCTGGAGGCTGGAAGTGTGAGCTCAGGGTTCCAGCAGGGTTGGGTCCTTGGTAAGGACCCTTCTCGTGATTCGCAGATGGCAGTCTCCTTGTTGTGTCCTCACATGGCAAAGAGAAAACTCATCCCTCTGTGTCTCTTCTTAAGAGGGCCTTAAGAGGCACCTGGGTGGCTCAGTCGGTTGAGCGTCTGATTCTTGATTTTGGCTCAGGTCATGATCTCACAGTTTGTGGGATTGAGCCCCTTGTCTGGCTCTGCACTGACAGTGTGGAGCCTGGTTGGGAGACTCTCTCTCCCTCCCTCTCTCTCTGCCCCACCCCTCAAGCACGTGCACGCTCTGTCTCTCAAAATAATAAACATTTACAAATAAATAAAAGGGCACTGATCTTACTCCTGAGGGCTCCACCTTCACAAACGAATCTCCTTTTAAAGGTCCCACCATCACACTGACGGTTAGCATTTCAACTTATGAATTTTGGGGGGATGCGAACATCCTGTCCATGACAGGAGGATTCCATAATATTGGAGAAAGGATTACAAAGTTCTGCCCTTCCTCATAGGGCTTACTAAGCTGCCAGTAGTATCCTCAAGTGTCCTCCTCAACTGCTGACCCGGAAATGGGATGGAAAGTCAACAGGTGCCCTATTGCTTGGTACGCTATTGGCACATACTGTTGCGGAGAAAAAGAGTAGAACTTCATTCACTCATGTTTCATTCCTATGTTAACTCATCCACATTAAGTAATATGCAGTGTCTGCTCTGTTCCACCTGCCTTGCTAAAACTTCAGAATGAGATGAGGAGGCTGGGAACATAAAGTTTTCAGTGTTCCTAAAAAGAGTGGTGGGGAGTTAATATAACGTACTTAAAAAAAAGTACTCAGACCTCAGTTCTAACATTGATTGTGCAGTTAAAGTCTTGGGTGTCTTTAGTTAAATCAATGGCATTTTTTATTTTAGCTGAGTGGTCATAATACCTGCTCCGCTAGCCAGTCATTCGGAGAAGCAAATGAAGCAATGAATGTAAAAGCACTTGCAGAATATATATTATAGCACAAATACTAATTATTATTAGGACTAATGTGAAAATACATATGGGATCTAGGAGATGCTTTTGTAATATTTCATCTTGGAGACATCATTATTTTTGAGTTCTTCAGATTTATGAAACCAATGAAGATATTTTTAAATGACTTTCTTCAGTAGAAGTCTTCCCTCTAGTGGCTGCTGTGAGAAATCACATGAAGAGTTTCTAATGCTGAATGTTCAAGTGGAAAACAAAACAAACTAAAAAGAATTGAAAAAGAAAAATGCTCTGAGTGATTGAGAAGGTGTCAGCTAGTTTTTCTGTTAAGACTATCTTGCAAGTGTTTGAAAGTGAGGAAGAAAATTCCTTGCTCCTTTTCCGGTATCTGACTGATTTGAAGGGAGGCGATGGTTTAGAGCCTGAGGCCTGGAGGAAGTGGGAGAGAAGGCGCGTGCTCTCCATTTCACCATTCAAGAAGCCCTTTCAGATACATGCCCTGAGGGGATTTTGCCTGCTCTCCTGATCTGTTTCCACAACAGCAGCAACCTTTAATCTTGGCTTCCTCACAGGAAGTTGGCTAGAAGTTCTGGGTGAGTAAGCATATTTGGTTTGTCTTACAGACACCTTAAAAAAAAATCATTCCCAAAGGGGGGAAAACATTTTAATTTGTTGGGCTAATTGCTAGATTTACAACCCCAGCCCCTCACAGGTCCCCATTCTCTATCCCCTGCCCCCCCCTGCAGTTTTGTATGTCCCTTTGCCCACGTGCTCTGCCTGTGCTCCCGTCTTTCCGTCCCTGCACATTCGGACTTGCTGTTCCCTATTCTTGGCATGCTGTTCATCACATCACTGGTCCCTGTGGGCTCCCACCTCCTCTCCTTCAAATAGGTCTTCCCTGATCGACCAGCCAAGCAGGCTTTTGACAGTTAATCTTTGTCACATCACCCATTTATTTACTCCAGAGCTCTTTCCAAAACCTGAATTACTGTGTAATCTATTTATTTGCTGATTCACCATCTGTATCCCTCACAAGAATGGAAACCACATGAGGCAGGAACTTTGTCCCTTTTATTCACAGTTGTTTTCCAGAACCCAGCATGGTTCTTCCACTTGGCACATCCTTACTAGTGGTTGGCACAATGAATGAATGAATGGAAAATGATATTAACATTAACTAATTGGTGTTAGTTTTTTTATAAAGGTTTACTTAATCTTGAAGTAGTCTTTGGTACCTTGTCTTCGTTGAGACTCATTTTTCCATCTTTGAAATAATTTAACTTGTTAGTTTACTTCATGGTGACGTAAGATGTGTAAAAGATTTTCAAGTTTTTATGTAGAAGTTCCATTATAGAATTATAACATTCAAACATTTGAGGAGAATGTTTAGTGAGCTCTTGTGCTAAACAAGAATGTGATGTTTTTCTGTCTTTTTAAAATTCAGTTTGGTTCTACAGTTTATTTTGTGATATATTCAGTTTTTTATAAGTAGACAATAAGAGGTGATTTCATAAATTAGTTTTCCTGAAATTTATGTTATTCCACCTTGTTCAGTCTTCCACAAAGAGATAATTGCTGTTCACACTCACATACTGTCCTCTTTTCTAGTCTCAATACATGATTTAAAAAAAACCCATGTCTTCTCAGATGGCTTACTTTTTATACCTCTCATCAGTTTTAAATTTTTTTTTTAACATTAATTTATTTTTGAGACAGGGAGAGACAGAGCATGAACAGGGGAGGGTCAGAGAGAGGGAGACACAGAATCCGAAGCAGGCCCCAGGCTCTGAGCTGTCAGCACAGAGCCTGACGCGGGGTCAAACTCACGGACCGCGAGATCATGGCCTGAGCCAAAGTCGGCCGCTTAACCGACTGAGCCACCCAGGCGCCCCATCTCTCATCAGTTTTGATTGCTGGTCTCCTTTGGGACTATTCTAAACAGACTTCCTGTTCCATCATGGTTTTGAGACCAAAAAATGTACATGGAGCCCAAAGATTCCAGGTCTCAGGGACTGAGGCATCTGTATCTCTGTCCCCCGACAGACTGCGGTGGGGGACGGCTGGACACGTCATTAGGAAATCCGTGTTTGCCCATTCTATTCACGTTCGTGGCCTACTCTTGTGAACGTGTTGCCTTATACAGCTAACAAACAGGTGGTTTTGCTCTCAAATTGTGGCAAAACGGCTGACTCCAAAAACTGAATTTCTTACTTGAATTTTCTGCTCTGTCATGGTCTCCATACAGCCCTGTGAAAGCAAGGGCGGTGTGCACAGATTGTAATAGTGTCCCCCCGATAATGTTTTTAAAGAATTGTATGCTTGCTTTCTAAATGCGGAAATAATCTGAGTCTGTTCTGACTGCTGCTGTGTATATGTGTGTGTGTGTGTGTGTGTGTGTGTGTGTTTAAGAAATAATAAGTTTTAATCTATTGTCAATGAATGATAGGAATTGGAATAAAATTAATATGCATTTTATAGATCTCCTTATTACAAAGACTTTAAAAATAAACAGATAAAAACCAGCTTAGCATTGGCTTATTCAGGCTTTCTTCTTTTGCACTGTGCTTTTCTGCTTTCGTTACCATAGTTACTGGTTTAATCATGATGCACAGAACCATTTCTAATTACAGTATATGCCAGCACAAAAATTAATTCTTTGCATATCTTAGGCCACAAACAGCTTGTAGCTTGTTTTTTGGCACTTTATTACCAGATATTCTGAAGAAGACATTTGTACATAATTTTAAATCTGTTATTTTGTGCTATTTATTATTATCATGAAAGTAAGTCTCTAAAGTGGACTTATGTTAAAATAAGCAATCCAAAAAGTTTTTTAAGAGATGAAAGCTTATTATAAGTGAGTCACCATTAGTATTATCCCTAACATGTGAATTAATAGCAGTTTATACACATTTAACATTAATTTCCCATCAGGAAATACTGCTAAAAGGATGTTCATCATTTAGAAACCAACATTATTAGATTGCTATAATTAAGCAATTTAGCCAGAAGCCAGGATTTGAGCATTCAGATTTTTTTTTAAATGGGCAGTTTACATCAACATTTCCTTTCTAGAGTTTGAAGGGTCTTGGAGATCACTTAGTACAAACCATTATTTCTTAATGTGTGTCAAACTCTTGTACGTTAGTGGCTGTGGTTAATTCTAACCAGAATTCAATCTGGCTTTTTAGCTTCTATTCCAGTAACCCCGATTGTATCATTATAGTTAAGAGCAGGTACCAAAAAAATGTTACAGGCATTCCTTTTAATTTTCATGATTATTTTGCAGCTGAACAGCTTTTTTTTTTTAATTTTTTTTAAATTTTTTTTTTAACGTTTATTTATTTTTGAGACAGAGAGAGATAGAGCATGAACGGGGTGGGTCAGAGAGGGAGACACAGAATCTGAAACAGGCTCCAGGCTCTGAGCTGTCAGCACAGAGCCCGACGCGGGGCTCGAACTCACTGGCCGCGAGATTGTGACCTGAGCTGAAGTCGGACGCTTAGCCGACTGAGCCACCCAGGCGCCCCTGAACAGCTTTTTAAAAATATCAATAAATTATAAACAATAGAGATTTTAGAGTATAATAATTTCTATGAACATTTTTATTGCTCATGTGAAAATGTTATTATTTTTATTATTAAAATATATCATGCTTCATTTCTGCCTCAGTAAAATGTTTGAAAAACCACAAGAGCAGTTTTTCTCACAAAGTAACAATATATCTTTCCCTAAACCTGTAGGTAAATGTTTTCTGTTAGATTGTTCAAAGGAATTGTCATTTCAGATTGTTGTGATTATTATGTTGCCAAACATATTTGAATCCTTTACATAGTTTGATGGAAACACGTCAGAAGTCATGCGTGTTGTTTCCAGGATTCCTCTGGTTCTAAAACCTCTTGTGTATTTCATAAATGCTAGTCCACTAGGCATTTTCAATTTTGCTGATCAAACTGATCGCAGTCATACAGTTTAATTAATAGCATTATAAAATAATAAATGGACTCGAGCAACATCATTAATCTGACCTTGTTTGTGTCTGCGTTGCTGTGTTGGTATCTTAACTGGCATGCGATCTTTATGGCATGTGTACATTTTCCCAGAAACAATGTATGTAGCCTGGCACGGGACCCTATGGTTCCATTTGTGCTTAGGGGAAAAGCTGTGACTACCCAACTATATAGGTTTTTCTGCCTATGAAGTCTGAAGTAGATAATTGTAAAGTAAAAGCATGTAATGTTTCCTGCACAAAGCCTAGATCCTTTTTCCTGTTGTTTCTGTTTAAAACCACGGTACTGAAGTTCTAGTCCAAAATATGTATCCACTCATTTGTAGTTTTTTTCAAAATGAGTTTTCACTTCCAACTGAATTTTATTCTGACTTTTTCCATCTGGTAGACTTACATTATAGTTAATGGACACATACAAGGAGTGTATGATGCTGTTAACTGAAATAGCTTTAAAATTAGTGATTTAATTGCCATATAAATTGGTGAAGAGTGGCCTCTCTTTATTTGGGGAAGGCGTATTTACTGGCTTTTTATTTGGTATTTTTAACTTGTGTGGCAGCAAATGTAAATCGGCTGGGACAGCGTAATTCTATTAAATGTAGCTATGCTGATTTGAAAGAGAAAAAAGTCTCTTAATTTGGATAACAGATTTTCCATCAGGAGGAATACAGATTACAAAATCATTCACAATTCTGAATACCCTAGAAATGAAATTGTAGACATGAAGATTACTACATGAGCTTGTCTGTTCTTTTTTTCCAGGATTCTTTGTTATTTTTCTGACATTGCAGCAGCCGAGTGACATTAGTTGTATTTGCTCGAAGAACGTTGGGTCTTCCTCAGAATGCACTCTGAATTCTAACTCTAATCTATAAGGTGTGACAGACCTAATTTAGACTTTTATGCACATACTGTCAATTGGCAATCATAAACAAGGGTGATATTTTTAAGTGCAACATTTTCAAACTTTTTTTTCCATTTTATTTTTTTCATCATGGTGAGTATATTCTTTAATCCCGCCCCCTACTTCTCCCCCATCCCCCCACCCACTTCCCCTCTGGCAACCATCTGTTTGTTCTTTATAGTTAGAAGTCTGGTTCTTACTCTGTCTCTCTCTTTTTCTTTGCTCATTTGTTTCTTAAATTCCACGTATGAATGAAATCATAAGTTATTTTCTTTGACTTATTTCACTTAACATTATACTCTCTAGTTCTATCCATGTTGTTGCAAATGGCAAGGTTTTGTTCTTTTTTATGGCTGAATAATATTCCGTGTGTGTGTGTGTGTGTGTGTGTGTGTGTGTGTGTGTGTCTGTCTGTCTCTCTCTGTCCATCCACTATCATCCATCTGTCTCCTCTTTTTTATCCATTCATCTATTGATGGACTGCTTCCATAGTTTGACTGTTGTAAGTAATGCTGCTATAAACATAGGGGTACATGTATCTCTTTGAATTAGTGTTCTTGTATTCATTGGGTAAATACACAGTAGTGTAATTCCTTGGTCATAGAGTAGTTCTATTTTTAACTTTTTGAGACCTCTCCATACTGGTTTCCACAATGGCTATACCAAATGGCATTCCCACCAACAGTGCAAGAGGGTTCCTTTTTTCTCCACATCCTTGCCAAACTTGTTGTTTCTTGTGTTTTTAATTTTAGCCATTCTGACAGGTGTGAGGTGATATCTCATTGTAGTTTTCATTTTCATATTCCTGATGATGAGTGATGTTGACCATTTTTTCGCGTGTCTCTTGGCCGTCTGTATGTCTTCTTTGGAGAAATGTCTATGAATTTCTTCTTCCCATTTCATAATTGGGTTATTTGTTTTTCGGGTATTGGGTTGTATCAGTTCTTTATATATTTTGGATACTAACCCTTTATCGGGTCTATCATTTGCAAATATGTTCTCTCATTCTATAGATTGCCTTTTAGTATTGTTGATTTTGTTGATTATTTCCTTTGCTATGAAGAAACTTTCTATTTTGATGTAGTCCCAATAGTTTGTTTTTGCTTTTATTTCCCTTGCCTCAGGAGATATGTATATTTAGAAAAATGTTGCTACAGCAGATGTCAGGGAGATTATTGCCTATGCTCTCTTCAAGGATTTGTATGGTTTCAGGTCTCACATTTAGGTCTTTAATCCATTTTGAGTTTTTGTGTATGGTGAAATAAAGTGCCGCCATTTCTTTTGCATGTGGCTGTCCAGTTTTCCCAACACCATTTGTCAAAGAGGCTGTCTTTTTCCCGTTGTATATTCATTGCTCCTTTGTTGAAGATTAATTGATCATATAATCATGGATTATTTCTGGGTTCTATTCCATTGATCTATTGTCTTTTTTTGTGCCAGTGCCATACTGCTTTAATTATTACTGTTTTGTAATATAACTTGAAATCTGGAATTGTGATACCACCATTTTGTTTTTCCTTCTCAAGATTGCTTTAGCAATTCAAAGTCTTTTGTGGTTCCATACAAATTTTAGACTGGTTTGTTCTAGTTCTGTGAAAAATGCTATTGGTATTTTGATAAGGATTGCATTAAATCTGTAAATTGCTTTGGGTTGTATAGACATTTTAACAATATTTGTTCTAACCCAGGAGCATGAAATGTCTTTACATTCCTTTGCATCATCTTGAATTTGTTTGATCAGTGTTTTATAGTTTCTAGAACATGATCTTTCACCTCTTTGGTTAACTTTATTCCTATATATTTTATTATTTTTGGTGCAGTGTCACTGGAATTGTTTTCTTAATTTCACTTTCTGCTGCTTCATTATTAGTGTATAGGAATGCAACAGATTTCTGTACATTGATTTTGTATCCTGCAACTTTACTGAATTCATTTTTCAGTTCTAGTAGTTTTTTGGTGGAATCTTTAGGGTTTTCTTTATATGGTATCATATCATCTGGAACTAGTGAGAGTTCTACCTCTTCCTTACCAATTTAGATGCCTGTTATTTCTTTATGCTGTCTGATTGCTGTTGCTAAGGCTTCCAGTACTATGTTGAATACAAGTGGTAAGAGTGGACATCCTTGTTTTGTTCCAGACCTTATGGGGAAAAGCTCTCAGTTTTTTACCACTGAATATGATGTTGGCTATGGGTTTTTCATTTAAGACCTTTATTTTAAGATATGTTCCGTCTAGGTCTGCTTTGCAGAGGATTTTTGTCATGAATGGATGTTGTACTTGTCAAATGATTTTTTTTTTTTTGCATATATTGAAATGATCATACAGTTTGTGTCCTTTCTCTTATTGATGTGATGTATCACGTTGATTGTTTTGCAAATATCAAACCACCCTTGCATCCCAGGAATAAATCCACTTGATTGTGGTGTATGATGTTTTTAATATATTGTTGGATTTGGGTTCCTAATATTTTGTTGAGGATTTTTACATCTATATCCATGAGATGTCATGGCCTGTAGTGTTCTCTCTCTCTCTCTCTCTCTCTCTCTCTTTTTTTTTTTTTTTTTTTTTGGTAGTGTCTTAATCAGGGTGATACTGGCCTCTTAAATGAATTTGCAAGTTTTCCTTCCTCTTGTGTTTTTTGGACTAGTTTTTGAAGACTAGATATTAACTCTTCTTTAAATTTTTGGTAGAAATTGCCTTTGAAGCTGTCTTGTCCTGGACTTCTGTTGTTGGGGAGGCTTGGTTCTGGATTCAGTTTCATTGCGGGCGATCTGTTCAAATTTTCTGTTTCTTCCTGCTTTAGTTTTGGTAGGTTATATGTTTCTAGGAATTTATCTATTTCTTCTAAGTTGTCCAGTTTGTGGGCATGTATATTTTCATACTATTCTGTTGCAATTGTTTATATTTCTGTAGTGTTGGTTGTTATTTCTCCTCTTTCATTAATAATTTGGTTTATTTGGGTCCTCTCTCTTACTTTTTAACGAGTGTTGCTAGACGTTTATCAATTATGTTGATCTTTTCAAAGAACCAGCTCTTGGTTTCATTGATCTGTTCTGGTTTTTTTTTTTTTTTTTCGGTTCTGTATCATTTATTTCTGCTCTAATTTTTATTATTTCCTTCTTTTAGTGGGTTTGGGTTTTGTTTGTTCTTCTTTTTCTGGCTCCTTTAGGTGTCATGTTAGGTTGTTTATTTGAGATTTTTCTTGCTTTTGAGGTTAGGCTTTATTGCTGTAAACTTCCCTCTTAGAACCACTTTTGCTGCATCCCAAAGGTTTTGGATCATTGTGTTTTCATTTTCATTTGTTTTTACGGAATTTTTGATGTCTTCTTGGATTTCTTGATTGACTCATTGTTTAGTAGCATGTTACTTAATCTCCATGTACTTGTGATCTTTCCAGATTTTTTCTTGTGGTTGATTTCTAGTTTCATACTGTTGGCTTTGTTTTGTGGCCTAAAACGTGACCTGTTCTGGAGAATGTTCCATGTGTACTTGAAAAGAATGTGTATTCTGCTGCTTTAGGATGGAAAGTTATGAATATGTCTATTAAATTCATCTTGTCCAATGTATCATTCAGAGTCACCATTTCTTTGGATGATCTGCTCATGAGGATAAGTGGACTGTTAAAGTCTCCTACTATTGTTGTACTACTATCAATTAGTTCCTTTATGTTATTAACTGTTTTGTATATTTGAGTGCTTTCATGTTGGGTGCATAAATATTTGTAATTGTCATATCCTCCTGTTGGATATTCCCTTTAATATTATGTAGTGTCCTTCGTCCGTCTTTATCTCTGGCCACAGCCTTTGTTTTAAAGTCTACGTTGTCCAATATAAGTATTTCTACTCTGGCTTTCTTTTCACATCGACTTGCATGGTAGATGGTTCTCCATTGCCTCACTTTCAATCTGCAGGTCTCTTTAGGCCTAAGATGAGTCTCCTGTAGGCAGCATACAGATGGGTCTTGTTTTTCCATCCATTCGTTCATTTTGTGTGTTTTGATTGGAGCATTTTAGTCTATTTACATGCAAATCAGTTATTGATAGATATGTTCAAAATAATTTTAATAGTCAAATAAAAAATTTTCCTATTAAAAATTATTCTGTCTTGGGGCACCTAGATGGCTCACTCAGTTAAGCATCTGACTCTTGATTTCGGTTCATGTCATGATCTTTCTCACAGTTCATGAGTTCAAGCCCCACATCAGGCTCTGTGCTGACAGTGCAGAGCGTGCTTGGGATTCTCTCTCTCCCTCTGTCTCTGCTCTTCCCTTGCTTGCTCCCTCTCTCTCTCCCTCAAAAAAATAAATAAATAAGCTATAAAGTTTTAAAAATATTTAAGATTTATTTAAATATTTATTTAAAAAGATAAAGGGATTGAGGGCAAGGCTGAGGTACAAAAGATGAAACCCAGACACTGTGTTATCTATTCACTTGAGGTCAAATATATATAAGTAATTTATTAACATTTTAAAAATTAAATTGGTTGATTCAGAGTCACCTTGCTGACCAAATCAATTATATTATTTGATTTCAGGTTTTGATCTAAGTGGCATTTGTAAGTGTAGATGCAGTTTTTCATTATAAAGATTAGCTTATTTATTTAGCATGGGTTTGCTCTGGACTTAGTGCTTTACATGAATTATTTATTTATTTATGTATTTATTTATTTTTAAATTTATATCCAAGTTAGTTAGCATATAGTGCAGTAATGATATCAGGAGTAGAATTCAGCGATTCATCCCCTACATAAAACACCCAGTGCTCATCCCAACAAGTGTCCTCCCTAATGCCGCTTACCCGTTTAGCCCATCCCCTCACCCACAACCCCTCCAGCAACAAACAACCCTCAGTTTGTTCTCCATGGTCTGTGTGGAGCCTGATGTGGGGCTTGATCCCTCGACCCTGGGATCATGACCTGAGTCAAAGTCAAGAGTTGATCACTCAACCGACTGACCCTAAGAAATGCCCCTAAACAAATGTTTTAAGTACTATGTGTCATGCAGAGTATTATGTCCATTTGTGTGTGTAAGGCACATTTGTATATTTTTATAACGTGAATTGGGTCACACTTTGCAAGCTGTTCTGTAGCTTGTTTTTTATTTGTTTTTTCATTAAGATTTTTCATAGCGTTACATATATAGAAACAAACATTTGTATTAAAAGGCTGCATATACCTGTATTAGATATGTAAAGTAATGTCTTTAATTTAGGGGCATTAAGGTTAATTCCTTTTTATTATTTACAAAAATGCTACAGTATAAATTTTGCCCTGAGTGTATATAAGTTAGGATTTCTGTAGATTTCTAAATTTTTTTTTTTCAACGTTTATTTATTTTTGGGACAGAGAGAGACAGAGCATGAACGGGGGAGGGGCAGAGAGAGAGAGGGAGACACAGAATCGGAAACAGGCTCCAGGCTCCGAGCCATCAGCCCAGAGCCTGACGCGGGGCTCGAACTCACGGACCGCGAGATCGTGACCTGGCTGAAGTCGGACGCTTAACCGACTGCGCCACCCAGGCGCCCCTGGATTTCTGTAGATTTCTAAAATAGAATTGCCAGATCAAAGAAAATGCACATTTATAATTTTAATATTTTGATTAATTGCCTCCTCTAAAAGCTATTTCCATTTTTAATTCCACTAAAAGTGGATAATGGTTTTGTTGTCCTGTACTCTTGGAAACCCCGGACATCCTGAATCTTAATTGTGGATATAGAATGAAAGATATCTTCTAATGTAAATTTCTTTGATTCTGAGTGAGATAGACCATCTTTTCATGTATCACTAGGTATTGATGTTTATTTTCTGTGACATATGTGTTCCATTATTTTACTATTTAATTGCTTGTCTTCTTTTATCATTTATTTATGGTTCCAATTGTATTATGGATAGTAATTCCTTGCCTAATACAATTTAGCAAGCAGTTTTTCTTAATTTTGTGTTTATCTTTTAAATTTATGATAGTTTTACTTGACTGAATGCTTGAAGTTTTTATACTATTAAATTTTTTTCTTTATTTTTTCTGGTTTTATGTCTTGTTAGATTATCCTCCATGTCCCAAGAGCTTGTAATATTCTTTTATATATTTCCTAGATTTCTTATGTATATTTTAACATTAATTCATGAAATACCCTCAAGTACCTGCTGGCTGCTGAGATCTTTGTCCTCTGCTAGGATACAGAGTGGGGTTAACCCAACATGAGCCCTCAATGGGCATAGTGTCCTAAGAATGCTAATGACATAAGCACTTTAGTGACTCAATTACAAATTGAGATACAAGCAGTGATGGAGAGGCATTCGTGGAATTTATTTTTTATTTTTTTAATTTTGCTGGGAAATCCTGAACTCACCTTTCATGGACACACCAAATCTACAGCTATGTCTATGGAACAATTCCCTCTAAAAAGGAATGGAAAGGTAACTACGCTATTCCTCCACAGAAAAGGATTAAAGGGCTACAATTTCAAAGGGTAGGAGAAGAAGAGATGTGGTCTTGGTAAAAACCCCACTCCTGGTGGGGCAACCCAGAAACAGGGGGGATCTCACAATCTGGAGTTTCTCCTGGAGGAGGGAGGGGCTTGTGCCCCACACCAGGCCTCCAGATATTGGGATCTGCATTGGGGAGATTAGCCTCTAGCCCATTAGAAAACCAATGGGACTTACATCCAGGAGACCCAAATGGCTATAGGGAGCTGAGATCCTTCTTTTAAAGACATCACAAAGAAAAAAAACTTATAGGCCAATATTTCAGATGGACATAGATGAAAAAATCTTCAACCAGAAACTTCAAATGAAATTTAAGAATACATTAAAAGGCTCATCTGCTATGATCCAGTAGAATTTATTCCAGGAGTGCAAGGATGATTCAACATCTGCAAGTCAATCAGTGTGATACACCACATTAACGAAATGAAGGATAAAAATTATATGATTATCTCAATGGATGCAGAAGAAACATTTGACAGAATTCAACATTCATTTATGATAAACGTCAACAACGTGGGTATAGAAGGAACATACTTCAATGTAACAAAAGCCATATATGACAAGCCCATAGCTAATATCCTGCTCGAAAGTGAAAAGTTGAAAGCCTTTATTGTAATAATCAGGAACAAGGCAAGGATACCCACTCTCCCCACTTTTATTCAACATGCTACTGGATGTTCTTGCCAGACCAGTCAGGCAAGAACAAGAAATAAAAGGCGTTCAAAGTGGAGTGGAAGAACTTGTAAAACTGTCACTATTTACAGATGACGTGATTTCATACGTAGAAAAACCTGAAGACTCCACAAAAAGAATCTGTTAGAACTGATAAATTCAGTAAAGTGGCGGGATACAAAAATCAGTACATAAAAACCGGTTTTGTTTCGATATAGTAACAATGAACTGTCAGAAAGGGAAATTGAGAAAACAATCCCATGTACAATTGCATCACAAAGAGTAAAATACTTGGGAATAAATGTAACCAAGGAGGTGAAAGACCCATACACTGAAAACTGTAAGTCATTAATTAAAGAAATTGAATAAGACACAGAAAAATGGAAAGATAATTTATGGACTGGAAGAGTTAATATTGTTATGCTGTCCAAGTGATCCAAAATAATATACAGATTCAATGTAATCTCTATCAAAATTCCAATGACATTTTCACAGATATTGAACAAAAACAATTCTAAAATTCATATGGAACCACAAAAGACCCCAAATAGCCAAAGCAGCCTTAAAAAGGAAGAACAGTTGCGTCTGGAGTCATCATTTTCATTGTTTTCAAACCTTATTACAAAACTGTAGGAACCAGAAGAGTTTAGTGATGGCATAAAAGCAGACTCGTAAATCAGTGGAACGGGACAGAGAACCCAGAAATAAAGCCATGCATGTATGGTCAATTTATTTACAACAGAAGAGGTAAAAATACACAGTGGGAGAAAGACCATCTTTTCAATAAATGGTGTGGGGAAAACTGATGAGCCATGTGCCAAAGAATAAAACTAGACCACTACTTACACCATACACAAAAATTAACTGAAAATGGATGAAATACTTGAATGTAAGACCTGAAGCCATATAACTCCTAGAAGTAAACAGAGGTGGTTAAGCTACTTGACGTTCTTCTTGGCGATGAATTTAAGTATCTGACTTCACAAGGAAAGGCAAGAAAAGGGGCGAAAAAAGCAAGTGGGGCTCCATCAAACTAAAAAGCTTTTGCACAGCAAAGGAAACAGCAAGCATTAATAAAATAAAATGGCAGTCTACTGAATGGGAGAAAATATTCTCATATTTTCATATATATCAGATAAGGGGTTAGTATTCAAAATATATTGAAAAAACTCATAAAACTCAGTATAAAAAAATGAAGCAATTTGATTTAAAAATGGGCAGAGACCCTGAATAGACATTTTCCAAAGAAGACATACAGATGGCTAACAGGCATGTGAAAATGTGTTCAACATCACTCATCATCAGGTCAGAACCACTATGAACGTTACCTCACACCAATTAGAGTGGCTGTTATCAAAATGACAAGAATCAACAAGTGTTGATGGGGACATGCAGAAGAAGGGACCCTCGTGCGCTGTTGGTGTAAATATAAATTGGTGCAACCACTATGGAAGTTACTAAAAAAAATTAAAAATAGAATTACTAGCCGATGTCTGGGTGGCTCAGTTGGTTAAGCATCTGACTCTTGATATCGGCTCAGGTCCTGATCTTGCCATAGTGAGATTGGGCCTCACATTGGGCTCTGTGCTGACAGCGTGGATCCTGCTTGGGATTCATTCATTCTCTCTCTGTCTTTCTCTCTCTCTCTCTCTCTCAAAATAAATAAATAAGCATTAAAAAAAATAGAACTGTTATATGATCCAGCAATTCCACTTTTGTGTATTTATTTGAAGAAAACAAAAACACAAATCGGAAAGATACATTCATTGCAGCATTCACCCTTCTATTCATTGCAGCGTTATTTATAATAGCCAAAATTTGGAAGCAAACTAAGTGTCCATCAGTGGATGAATGGATAACGAAGTTGTACACACACACACGCGCGCGCACACACACACACACACACACACACACACACACACACACTGGAATACTGCTCAGTCAAAAGAAGGGAGATCTTGCCATTTGCACCAACACAGATAGACCTTAGGGGAACAATAGTAAGTAAAATACGTCAGAGAAAAAACAAATGCCATATGATTTCACTTATATATGGAATCTAAAAAAAACAAAGAATAAAACAAGCAATACAAATATCATAGATACAGGGAACACAGTGCTGGTTGCCAGAGAGGGAGGGGTTTGAGAATGGATGAAAAAGGTGAAGAGGGTCGAGAGGTACAAACTTTAGGGGCACCTGGGTGGCTCAGTCGGTTAAGCATCTGACTTTGGCCCAGGTCACCATCTCATAGCTCATGAGTTTCAGTCCCGCGTTGGGCTCTGTGCTGACAGCTCAGAGCCTGGGGCCTGCTTGGGATTCTGTGTCTCCCTCTCTCTCCGCCCCACCACTGCTCCCACTCTGTCTCTCTTTCTCCTTCAAAAATAAGCAAACATTAAAAATAAGAGGTATAAACTTCAGTTACAAATGACTAAGTCATAGGTGTATAATGTATACCATGGTGACTAGAGTCAGTAACATGGAGCACATCTCAAAGTTGTCAAGACAGTAGATCCTAAAAGTTAACTCTCCGGTGACAGATGGTAAGTAGACTTACCGTGATTATTTACAATGTGTATGAAGGCCAAGTCACTATGTGGTACCCCTGAAACTAATAAAATGTTACATGTCATTTTACCTCATCAAAAAATTAAAAAAAAAACAACCCTTGACAATATGTGCTCTAATGAATCAATGTGATTCTGAACTTCATTTTATTAAATCAGCAAGACGGTACTTTTTCAGTGCGTTTAGCACATCCGCTCTCCAAGATCAACTTTGGATTTGCTTATTATATTTTATAAATTTAGAGTAACATAAAATTTTCACTGTGGTTTACTGATTTGCTAGACGAAAAAGGGGGAGAACTGGGGATATTCTATTAAAGAGTACTAGAAATCAGGAATTTGAGTTTATTCAAATCCTATTTTATTCCTTGAATTAAATGTATTTCATGTTTTATGTTTTGTTCATAGGTAATACATAACCTTATATTTCTCTTTAGTTAATTGGTATTTAAATGGGGATGCAAAAAATTCTGATTTCTCTGAGTCTTCTGTTTCCTCTGACAATGGTTTTAGAAATCCAAATCTTCACGGCTTTGGCACGACAGAAGGAAAAGCAGAGGGTGTGTGACAGGGCAGACTTGCTTTAATATTTGAGAGTAACTTTTTTTCCTGCACAGTGAGGGTCTGTACATTTGAGTAATTCCTGAGAGCTGTCATAAACAACCAAATTCAGTGAATCAGAGGGATTCACCACCAAGGGGATGGGGGCTTAGAGGTGGAAAGGTGACCTGCGAGGCTCTCACGCGGCAGGAGACGACGGGGTAAAGGCAGAAGGGTCAGCCGGTGCCCCACGGCCCGGGAGTCAGTGTTGCTATTGGAACTCAGAATGGAAGCACCTTACTGTGCTCTGAAGGGTCAGCGCTCAGCCCAGTGTCTAGGACGGCAGGTGTTTGGGCAGTCATGCCCTCATCATGAGAGCAGTCAAGAAACACATGTGAGATTAAGTGGGACTGAGAGATGGTAATTTCTTAAAAACAGGTTTTAGTATTTGCTTTGGAATTTTATGCTTGATTGTGACCTCTGAGCATAAGATGAGGGCTTGAGCAATAATTTATTTTTAGCACTATTGTTTTTAAGCATATACACAGAGGGTTTGGTTGAAGCAGCAGTCTAAACAGTGGGACCACACTGTATAGCTAGCATAGTCAGTATGAAGCAGTTTGTTACACGATTTGTAAAGATGCCTGGAGGTGTAAATGACAGCTACAAAATTATAAATGGAGGGAAAATAAATGTGATGGTTTTATTGCCTGGCTGAAAGGGTATCTGAAAGCATTTATAGGAAATTAATTTTCTTTTTTCTATTTACTTTTATTGAGCTAGTTAATTTCAAACAAAACCCCATAAATTAAAAAGTTTTTTAATGCTTATTTATTTTTGAGAGAGACAGAGACGGAATGCCAGTGGGTTAGGGGCAGAGAGAGAGGGAGACACAGAATCCGAAGTAGGCTCCAGGCTCTGAACTGCCATCACAGAGCCCGACGCAGAGCTTGAACCCATGAGCTGTGAGATCATGACCTGAGCCGATGTCGGACGCTCAACCGACTGAGCCACCCAGGTGCCCCAAGACCCCATAAATTTTAGAACCCAAACAAAACACTGGTATATGCCCTCAAACATTGTAAGTTTGCGTGAAGAGTATCTTTAGAAAATTATGGTGTTGACATTTATTGAGATGAATATAGTCTGTGTAATTTCTCCTAGTTGTCAGATTTGGGGGATGTTTTAGAGGATTCCAGTCACTACAACCTTGAATTAACAACGTTAATAAACAATTTAGTTTCTATTGTCATAAATGATCGACTTATTTGACTTACAGCCAAAATTTGGTGTACCAGTGTTTTCCTAGATTCATGGATATAACCCCTCCCCCCCCCTTTTTTTTTGGTCAGGTGTTAATTGATTCAAGTTTGAGAATCACTGGTTTACAAAAGAGAGTAAATGGTGTAAAATTAGCATTTAGAAAATTGGCTTTACAGAGGAAAATTTCACCTATAATGAAGCACACTCATTTCAAGCATAGATAGAGTTCAGTGACTTCTGACAAATGCGAAACCAGTGTAAGCATCACCAATCCCCAGAAAGATCACTGGTGCCCTTTGCTACTCTTCGCCACCCCCACCCCCCTCCGCAATCACTGATCTGCTTTGGCCGCTGTAGAAGTTAACGTAAATGAATGTAGCTTTTGTCTGGCTCCTTTCACTCACCATAAAGCTTTGAGGTTCACGCACACGTTGCTGTGTGCACAGCGCATTTTTCTTTTTCCCGTGCTCAGGAGTGACCCATTGTATGGATTTACGATTTGCTTATTCACTCACCTCTTGATAGATATTTGGGTTGTGTTCGGTTTGGGCTGTTTGAAAAAAAAATAGCTTTTAAGAACATTATGTGCAAGTCTGTGTGTGGACATAGGTTTTCCGTTTTTTTCATTAACTACCTAGGACGTCTTAGCCGAGTCATGTGGCAGTGCCTGTGGAACGTTGTAAGAAACTCTGAAACTGTTTTCTGAAGTCGTACCGTGTTATGTTCCCAGCAACAGTGCATAGGACTTAGTGTTACCCCCACATCCTCACTGATACTAGATATTGTCTACTTTGATTTGAATCATTCAGAAAGTTGGTAGTCATATCTTACTAAGGTTTTAATCTGCATTTCTCTGAAGACAGGAGATGTTGAACATGTTTTCATGACCTGATTGTCAACTTGTATATATTATTTTTTGCAGTGCCTTATCCTTTACCCACTTTTAATGGACTTTTTGGTTTTCTTGTGAGTAGGACTTGCATGGTATATCTTTTCCAGTCTTTTACTTTTGACTTGATTTCTGTCTTCATACACACGTGTGTATCTTACAGAACGCATGCAGTTGAGACAGCTTTTTTATACAGGCTGAAATCCACATTTTATCACACTCTTTAACACCATGAGCATTATTGTAATTGGCAGTAGGGGTGGATTTAATTCCTTGTTTTTTATTTTCTATATATTCCATCTATTTTTTGTTCATTATTTAATTTTTCCTGGCCTTTTTGGAGTTGAGTATTTTTACTATCCCTCTAGTTTGTTTATCAACTATATTTCATTTTTTTTTAGCATTTGTACAGGGTTCAAGTAGGATTCATAATATACACTTCAGTGTATTATAATTTACTTTCAAGTAACATATATCTTCACATGTAACGTAATAACCTTAAAACAATGTACTATTTTCAACTTCCTTTTTGTGTATTATTGTTGTTATATATTTTGCTTCTATGCATGTTGTAAATCCAGAATACTTTGCTATACTTTTGTTTTAAACAATTATCAAAAATTTAAAAAATTTAAAAATGCCTTTAGGTTATATACCTACTTATCATTTCTGGTACTCTTCTGACATTTATGTAGATCTGACTTCTCTCTAGTATTATTTTCTTTTTGCGGAAGTATTCTCTTTCCTGTTTTGTTTTTTTTTTTTTTTTTGGTAGTATTTCTGCTATAAATGGATTATCTAAGCTTTCGCTTATATGAGAACGTGTTCATTTCACCTTTATTCCTTCAGTGTACGTTTCCCTGGATATAAAGTTTGTGGTTGACAGTTTTTTCCCCCAGCACTTTAAAAGCAGTGTTCCATGTATTTTAGATTGTATTGTGTCTGATGAGAAGTCTGAAGGTCTCATTTCTGTTCCTTGACAATTAATGTGTGTTTTCTCTCTGGTTGCTTTTAAGATTTTTTTTTTATGAACTCTTTTCAACAATTCGGTTATGAAATGCCTCGGTGTGGTTTTCTCTGTGCTTATAAACATTGAGGCTTGTTTTGTTTTGTGTTTTTGAGTCAGTGGATTTTGAGATTTTATTAAATTGGGAGAAATTTCAACCATCATTTCCTAAGAATGCTCTTTCTGTCTTGCCTATCTCTTTTTATCTGAGATTCCAATTACACCTGTATTAGACTGTCGTAGAAGTCACTGAGATCATTTTCTTTTCTTGTCTTTCTGTACTTTTATTTTCCTGGTTTCTGTATCTATTCCATATCTTCTTAGTAGATTGGGCTATTAGGTCCATCCAAGGCACATTTTAAAAATTGTTATTTATTTATTTATTTATTGAGGGGGGCGGAGAGGGGCAGACAGAGGGAGGCAGAGGATTCTAAGAAGACTGTGTGCTCTCTGCACGGAGCCCGATGTGGGGCTCAAACTCATGAGCCACGAGATCATGACCTGAGCTGAAGTGAGATGCTTAACCGACTGAGCCACCCAGGTGCCCCATTCAAGGCACTGTTTTTTTTTCCCCCTAGGATTTTATGCTCTTTTCTTCTAGAAGTTCTATTTGTTTCTTTTAAATCCTATAGCATGCTTATTATAGCTGTTTTAAAGACCTTATTTGCTCTCTGGCATTTATGACTGATGGGTCTGTTCTGTTGACTGATTCTCTTTCTGGTTTTCACTCCGAGGACTAGAGGAATATTTCTATGGATGTCACAGGTCGTGTTGGAATTTTGTGTGTTCCATCAAGAGTGCAGGAGTTTCTTTTAGAGGGAAGCTAGGTTACTTGCAGGTCTGCTTGGTCCTTCTAGGCTTGTTTTACAGTTTTCTTAAGGCTAGTTTACAGTTGTCTTTCCTTCAGGGCTAGTTGAGCCCAAGCGCTGGGATGTGATCCTGCTGGGGTCTCTACTGATTGCCTTGAGCCCTCAACAGAGTTTGTCTATTATGGCAGGTTGCTATTCAGAAAACTCTGCACTTTGTTCAGTCTGTATCTCCCTGCCTGTTATTCTATCCAGAATTGTAATTTGGAGCAGGATCCTAAAGCAGACGGCCTGGGCTCAAACCCTGCCACTTGTCGTGTGCTTTTGGCAAAAGTGCATAACCTCTCTGTCTTTGTTTATGTTGCTGTAACAAAATACTCCTGACAGGGTAGTTTATAGGCAACAGGAATTTACTTCTCACGGATCCGGAGCTGGGAAATCCAAGATCCACGCACCAGCGCGGTTGCATTCTGGTGAAGGTCACCTTCTGAATTGCAGACTGCTGACTTCTCACTGTGTCCTCACAGGGTGGAAGTGTCTAAGGAGCGTTGTATGGTTTCATTTATAAGAGCACTAATCTCTTTCACGAAGGTTCTCTCCTGACCTGATCATCTCACAAGGGCCTCCCTTCCTAAAGCCTAATGGCAATGCCATCACCTTTGGGGTTAGGATTTCAACATATGAATTCGGGGGGCTCACAACCATTCAGACCATGGCATTTTTCATGCTTCGTTGTCTTTATTTGCAAAAATGGGATGTGATACCTAGTCACAGGGTTGTTGTGGGCGTTAAATGCATTAAGATATGTAAAGCACTTAGAATATGTAGGGTACAATGCAAGTGCTCAGTAAGATTTAGAAACTATTATCAGAACTTTAAAACTCTTAAATATAGAATATTCAGAATTATTGTACAAGTGTGTGTATGTGTGTGTGTTTATTTATTTATTTATTTTTTTAAAATTTTTTTTTCAACGTTTATTTATTTTTGGGACAGAGAGAGACAGAGCATGAACAGGGGAGGGGCAGAGAGAGAGGGAGACACAGAATCGGAAACAGGCTCCAGGCTCTGAGCCATCAGCCCAGAGCCTGACGCGGGGCTCGAACTCCCGGACCGCGAGATCGTGACCTGGCTGAAGTCGGACGCTTAACCGACTGCGCCACCCAGGCGCCCCTGTGTGTGTGTTTAATAGTGACTCGTGTGTGTATATTATACATATTGATGATTGAAACCTCAGGCATAGAATCTGGATTGGGGATGGAAGGGTGTTATAAATTGCTAATTTAGGGTTACCAGATTTAGCTAATAAAATTCAAATTTGAATTTCAGATAAACAACAAACAATTGTGTAGTATAAATATGTCTCATATCATATGGGATACAATTGTAATCAAGATATCATATATTATATCTCTATTATAATTATATATAAAATATAATATGATTTCCTTTTTATCTACCATTAAAATTTAACTAGACATCTTATATTTTATCTGGCATCCCTGTTATCCATGAGCAGTGGAAGGATAGAAGCAATCTTAATATTCACACTGACCTAAGCTCAGGATCCAATAGTGCTTCCAGGAACCAGTATTTATTCAATATTTCTCTCTGCCTCCATTTCCCCATCTGTAAAAGGGGCACAGTAATAGTGATTACCTCATAAATGGCTGTTGTAGATCAGGATTGGAGAGACCCGTGCTTGCAACTGTGCCTGTCTCAATCTAAGTGCCCAGGAAAGATTCACTGCGGTGTTGATGCCTGTGATAATAATTATCATACCAAGATCCTCTGATTGCTAGTATTGTTTTTTTAATTATTTATTTTTTATTTTTTTGTTTATTTATTTATTTTGAGAGAGAGAGAGAGGGTGAGGGAGGGGCAGAGAGAGAGGGAGAGAGAAAGAATCCCAAGCAGGCTCTGTGCTGACAGTGCAGAGCCCGACATGGGGCCCAGTCACACGAACCGTGACATCATGACCTAAGCCGAAATCGAGTCGGCCGCTCACCCGACTGAGCCACCCAGGTGCCCCTTGATGTTTTTAAAATTAGAGACGGTTTCCTGTCTCAAGAATCTGGTTGCTAATTTAACTAGGAAGAGCTAAATGCCATCACAATAATGGAAAACTAATTGAAATAATTCTGTGACTTGTAATATCTAAATTTCATATATTGCACCCCGCTGTTGTTTACCAGAGTGTCAGTTCCTGAATAATATATTGTACCAGAGTTGTGCAACATGGACTGAGAAGGAGAGATCTATGTTTAGGAAATAGTTGTGTTGCCTTCCTGCCTGCTATGTGGGAGGAATGGAATGCTCATTCATTTTATCTGTAGGAAAAGTGCCAGAATTCTTGATAGAAATTTTCAGATTATTTGAATAGCTTTTATTCTTAAGAATTCAAAGGGATTAAAATGAGGTTCAGCATTTGAGACTCAAGAAAACTTCAGTAAGCAAAAAAAAAAAAAGGAACCCTTTAAAAATTTAATTCAGAGTTGACTGTCTAAATTTAGCTTGTGAAGTACATAGAATAAGCTGTATGAAACTCACAATGCTCCTTAGAAAAGATGAGTTCAAGCTGCAGCTTTTTTCAAAAATAACAGAAGAAAGGTTTTTAAAGATTTTTTTTTTAAGATTATTGTTACGCTTTTTTTGTTGTTGATGCTGTAGCCGAGTCTAAAAACCTCTTCAAAAAAGGAATATTTACATGGAAGCAATCTTCACCATGAAGAACTCAACTGCTTCTGGTGTTTTTTGTTTGGAAACTGCACGCTCTTTTCGAGCAGAGGCAAAAAAGCACAATTTTTACAGGATGTTTTTAGTAACAGAAGAAGGAGTGCCTCACTTCAAAGTGACAGTGTTGTCTGTTTCAGGACTACGACAGTCATCTCTGGGGCTTGGGTAGCATGTCAGATGAAATAAAACAGCTCTTGATGGTTTGTGTTGAAAACAGAAAGAGCCAGAGAAAAGGAAGTTGAGATTAATTGATTTTTAGGCTTGCCTTTATCCATAGGGAATATGTAGGTTCCCAGAGGACAGGAGTGAGAGAGGAGTTAACTCTTCATTTCAAAACACTGTTTGGTCCCTGTTGCCCCAAGACAGGCACACAGCCATGATGTACACAGGAGACCGTATTCCTTCTTATGGTTCTTTGTGATCTCCACTCTACCCCCCACTCTCTCTGCTTCTCCCTCTCTCGGCATTTATCACATTCTGCTCTATATGTTTTGTATACTCCTCTTTCTTTTTTTTTTTTTTTTTTAATTTTTTTTTTCAACGTTTATTTATTTTTGGGACAGAGAGAGACAGAGCATGAACGGGGGAAGGGCAGAGAGAGAGGGAGACACAGAATCGGAAACAGGCTCCAGGCTCTGAGCCGTCAGCCCAGAGCCCGACGCGGGGCTCGAACTCACGGACCGCGAGATCGTGACCTGGCTGAAGTCGGACGCTTAACCAACTGCGCCACCCAGGCGCCCCTATACTCCTCTTTCTTACTAAGATGGAACAGAAGATGTCAGTAGTATAGTTTTGTTTATTTTTACGTTCATTGCATTAACAAATATGGTGGTCTACACATACCCAAGTCTTTGTAGACAGTTATTTGAAAATAAATGGGTCATGGTAGCTGAAAGGGGAAAAAAAAAGCTCTCTGTGTTTGCTCCTTTGAATACCTCTGTACTCCAGATGTGTGGGTTTCCTCCCAACACCAAGCAGTTCTGACTCCGAGGGCCTGGAGTTTAGCATCAGATCACAGAGGGGGAGACCGCCTCCCCCCAGACGCCACTCACGAGTTGTGTATGTGCTCCACTCAATTAATGTGTTTGGGGGCAGTTTGACAAATGCAGAACAGCGCTATTTCATTGGTATTTTAGTAATTAAATTTATTTTTGTTTAACACAGAGTCCTACCAGTGGGGATATAAGTGCCTTTGAGAAAATGCTAGAGCAGTGCCGTCTTAGAAAAGCACTTATATTTCTGAAGTGCTTCTGGCTTCTTGAAGCAGGAACTAATGAGGTTTCCTAATAAGATTTAGCCTTCAAAATATTTTGATTGAGATAGGTGATTTCAGGAATATAAAGATGTTTCTTTTATTTATGAAAGTGTCCTAAATACAGAAGAAAATCACTTGTGTTCTCAGATTGAAGGCTAATGTTGGGTTCCATGTCGTAAGGCTGCCATCTTTAATTTTCATTAGCATTTCTGGGAAGACTGTTGCTTTTAAAATCTGGTTTACTTCTTTTACTGAATCACAGCTCTGAAACTACTGAGAGTTAAAGTATGTTATTGTATTCTACACAAGCCTTAGACTTCCAGCATGGGGTAGCTTCATCCATGACTTCCTTATGTGTTGGCTACCCATCAAAGGAAGTGCTCTGGGGAAATATTGCAATAATGTGCAATAAAATGTATTCTCAGACAGCCCCATCCATGCAAATTAATGAAGGATATAACCTATTAATAAGGGTGTCTTTCCCTTAGAGCATCATTATTTTAATTTTGAGAGTTGGATGTTGAATAGATTCCTATTCAGAGTTCTTTGGCCAAATTGCATGATAAAAATATGTATGTATATATATATATGTGTATATATATATATACATATATATATATACACACACACATACACACACACACACACACACATACACACACACACATATATTTTAAAAAAATTTTTTAATGTTTATTTATTTTTGAGAAACAGAGACTGAGCATGAGTGGGGAAGGAGCAGAGAGAGAGGGAGACACAGAATCCGAAGCAGGCTCCAGGCTCTGGGCTGTCAGCACAGAGTCCAATGCGGGACTCGAAGTCACGAACCATGAGATCATGACCTGAGCCGAAGTCGGTGCTTAACCGACTGAGCCACCCAGGTGCCCCCAAATGTATATATTAACGTGATGAATCAGAGTTAAATATGCTTCTTTCTATACTTATGTTCTAAGTCTTTTACAAGTGGTAATCAAAACAGAAAAAAAAGCAAACTGCTGTTTTTATCGCAGCTTTCCTTGGTGCATATTCAGTTCTCTACACTGCCCACTACGAGCCCCCCGGGTTCACTACCACCCCCCCAGGTAGCATCTGTCTTCTGAAGTGATGCCTGTTGCTTCTCGGCCTTTTGGCTGACATCAAGTGAAATGATGCCCAAGTAGACTTTGCTTTTGTCTCAAGCTCTTCTGGATGAATTTTTGATTTAGATTTTTATTTTGGGGGTGCAGGAGGTTGTAGTGGAAGTAGCGAATAATGTCCCAGTCTCCTAAACTTGTAACCCTTGCTACGAAATCATACATCCATTTGCTACCTGTGGACAGACTACAGAGGAAAAGGCTGGATAATTTTCCCACATTAGGGTTTATGTCCCTGGAGTAAGACTTTCCACGTTTTTCAAAACTGTACTATTTCACTCCATTTATTCCATCTTTCTTGTCCCGAGTCACTGTTGTGTTAATGAGGAAGTTTTTATCATTGAAGGGCACATTGCAAACTTCTTTGCAAGAGGCTTCCAAGTCTTGAGGATTCAGGAGGGAAGAATTTGCTTGCTTCAGGGCACTCCTAAGGCACAGCGTAAACTTAGGAAAACATACAAAACTTCTGTTTTCTGAAACTGACTTCTTTTCAGCAGTGACTGAGGTTTCATGAGGACTCTGTGTGCCACGAGAGCGGAGTTCTTGTGCATTGTGGAGCCCATGTGTCTCGTCTGTTTCAGCGGTGCTCAGTGGGCAGGGCAGTGCTCCCAGAGACGACCGGACATCGCTCAGTCAAGAGAATCAGCCTCTCAAAGCCATGTTCTTCTGTCCCATGTGCAGTTTCAGAAGAGAATCTCTGCTTTCCTTGTGTTGATCTCCACATTTTATCTTTTATGCAGCCTACCAGTAAAAACATTTTCCGTACGTGTCCTCCCTAGGAATACACATCCAGACCCTCGGCGTGTATCATTGCCCTTCTGTGAGATGTAGATTATAAAAAATATTTCAAGAATAGAAATGAGAAATACATGAGATAAAGTAATTAATATTTTAAATACTATTTCATTAGTGACATAGGCACCTATTTGGTTTTCCTGAAATATCATGGTGATGCATAATCTTTTTATTACAAGTCACATTTGACCAAATACACGCCCATATATATGAAAATGGGCTAAGGCAGTGATTTGAAGGATTTTAAGTACAGTTTATCTTGTGGTTATTAAGTTCAAAATACTCCTTTAATTGGCATTTCGGCATATACCATAATATTTTGAACGATCAGTATCCTGTCTCTACCAGTGCTGAGGTTCTCATAAACTCAGAAGAATATTTTTCAAAATATCCCATTTTGCTAAATGGAAAATATTCTTTGTTGAAGTAACATTTAATTTTAACACGAACCTTTTCTAAATCTAAAGCACATGCTTGATTTATAAAAAAAAAAAGGATTCTTAATTCTAATATGTTCTTATTGTAAAATGATAAATATCTCAGGTCAGATATTTTCACAAGTACTGTTGTTGCGCCTCGATTCATAGTAATTTTTCTTGGACAAATATGTAAGGTAAAATTTGTGAAATAAGTTGATTTCTTTTCAGTGTTTTCTTATCAAATTTAGATACCACATAGTCTTAGGTCATCTCAGTTTTAATTTTTTTTTTATTTCCCTCTCAGAATTTAAAATTATCCAATGAAAAATAGGAGCTCCATTAAAAGATTCTTCCCACAAATCAATCTATTCTTAAAAACAGATTTTAAAATTAAATCTTAAAAATCAGTTTGATTTCCAGTTGTTTAATTTTTTCCATATCCTTGTCTATTTTTCTTTCAGCTTACCCTAAGTAATTGCAGTTGACCCAAAGCTTCAAAAGCCAACATTTTTGACACTGCATTTATTGAATACATTGTGAAAACATTCAAAATTTAGACATATACATTCAAGATTTAGAGATTTGTTTAAAAATGCACACAAGTATACATACACACAGATAAATTTTGACTACAGTTGTATTTTGATTAGTATAATATTGAAATTAGAAACTCGTATGAATTCCCTTAAAAAAAAGGAACTAGTATGAATTATAATTCATATTCCAAGTACCAAGTACTAGCCAATTCCAAGTACCTTTATTAGGAACATTGTTTTTATTCTAAAGCTGTGCTCCAGCAAAGTTTGTATTCATACTATCACCATAAAAGCAAATAATTCTTTTCATCAGTGATGAACTTTTAAACTGCATTTACAGTAGTATTGGCCATAATGCTACGTGTTTCACTTTAACTGAATGAGCTTCTAAAAGCTTTGTTTCAGATACATAAATTAGATTTTAAAATTCAAATCATTCCGGGAAGTAAACTTAACTGGTTTTCGTTTCTGTGCTTCTCTTTGGAGCATTTATGACACAGGATAATTTAACTGTTTGTGAAGTTCATTTGCCAAGTAAAGGCTACATCTTAATAGCTCTAGCCATGTGCACAAGAAAATTTGCAATAAAATAATTTGTGGAACCATCTCGAAGTCAGGCATTTGGTGTAGGTGCAGACATCCTTTACACAGTGACACGGCAACACCCCTTCCCCAGCTTCACATCCTAAGTCACTGTGACCAGGTACAGGCTTTTTAACAAGATCTTTGAAAAGGATATTCCTTCTTAGCAGATTTACATTCTCTTATTTTCATGTGAACAGATACATTAACACGACTCTCAGTGGATGAGCATTTTAAAAAGTTAACACATACATCATCAGCTTCTTTGAGAAATGCAAGTCTGGTGTTTAATGTTCTCATTAAACAAGAGCTTTTAGAGGGGCTCCTGGGTGGCTCAGTTGGTTAAGCGTCCAACTTCGGCTCAGGCCATGAGCTCACGGTTGGTGGGTTGGAGCCCCGCGTTGGGCTCTGTGCTGACAGCTCGGAGCCCGGAGCCTGCTTCGGATTCTGTGTCTCCCTCTCTCTCTGCCGCTGCCTCACTCATGCTCTGTCTCTCTCTGTCTCAAAAATAAATAAAATATTAAAAAAAAAACCAACAACCAAGAACTTTAGAGCTAATTGATGGCAGAATGGTTCACTTCAAAAGGAAAAGCTTTTCCAAGGTAAATAATATAAACAATGGTAGATTTAATGGCCCAACCACTATAGCATGAGCGTGGAGAATTCTCTTGGATTTATTCTCAGGCCAAACCGTGCAGTCTCTTTCTCCTTCACATATTTCCCGTACACTGAACCCATCATTTCCTGTGTACCTCACTGATTCCTCTGACCAGCGGCCAGACAGCTCTGCTCCCCTCAGTCTTTAGCAAGAGCCACAGCACATCCGGCTGGGACAACAGATGCCAAACGGGCTCCTGTGTCTCATTCTTCTCCCGCTCCCTCCTGACGCTGCTGCTTCACTTTATCCGTGATCACACTGGGTGCTGTCACTGCCAGGAGGATTTGGTAATATTTCATTTGGAGAGGGTCGGCAATGGAGACACATCATTACCAGTCTTCTCCAGATGTAACCATAGGTTAAAATGAGGGCTCTGTCTGCTGCACACGAGTTTCTCACATGTTACTAGAGATGGGATGCCAAAGGCAGGAAGTAGAAATCAGAGGCTGCCAAATGCATCTTGCCTATATGAGTGCAGTTGTTAATAATGACACTTCATCTGGAAAGGAAAGATCCAGGACAGAAATTTAAGTGAGGACCACTGCAGGCAAACGTGGATGGCCCCAGGCAAAGAGGGAATTAGGACCCTTTTTAGTCCTCATGTTTGTCTTATCAAGATGCGCGTGATATAGTGGAGCGAGATAGGGAAGTGTGGAAAATATCTTTCTAGTGGGGGCACCTGGGTGGCTCAGTCGGTTAAGCGTCCGACTCTTGATGTCAGCTCAGGTCACGATCTCACGGTTCACGAGTTGGAGCCCCGCGTCAGGCTCTGCGCTGGCAGTGTGGAGCCTGCTTGGGATTCTCTCTTCATCCCTCTTTCTCTATCCCTCCTCTGTTCTCTCTCTTTCTCTCTCAACAACGTATAAACACCCTTAAAAAAAATCTTTCTTGGAACCTTCCTCATTCTCAGCAGACTTCTCACTTCCGTCTGCTTCTGAGGTAGGTGTGTGCTAGATTCTCATTGTTTAGTGTGTTACTTTCCCTGGTGTCTCATGATTGGAAGAACTTGGACTCTTCAGTGTTCTTCCCACTACACATTCCCATGGCCCACTTCCTTCGGGGTAAAATGTTCTAAAGAAAGAATGCTCTCAGGTTATTAAATTTTTCAGTTCTGTGGTACGTATACTATTCACACTACTAAATGTCAGTAACTAGAAAGACTGTCTTTGACAACATGTTTAAAATCTATTTGACTTAGATATTACCAGAGATTTAGCATTTTTCCTTCCAAAAAATATTAATAAATCGGTGGTGATATGGATAATGACAGACTATCGGTGAGCTCATGTTGTTACGTATCCTAGATAAATAACAAGTGTGGCTTGCGTTGTAATTCACCATTACTGAGATGAAGATGAGCTAAAAGGTGTACCAATTACATTATAGGACAATAGTACTTTGGTGGGCAATGATGTGTTTCCATTTGTAACGGCTAATGCAGTTAAATAAATGAAAGAAACATAAAGAAGAAACTTTCATAGTCAACTAGATTTTATATTGGGTTAACTTAAAATTATTAGTAATTATGGATTTTGCTTGAGTATTTATAAAAAAATCATATCATGTAAATATTATTGTAAATTCCAAATGGACTGATCCTTATCTAAATTCAGACTTGGTTCCAGTAGAAAGGAAATTAACTGAGCCAGTTTCATCTACATAGAGATGTTAAAATTGGGCTCCTTGAATTTCATTTCATTATACAATTATTGAAACGTTTTTATTTCTCCAGCATCAATTTTTTTTCCTTTTGGTGTGGACTTCAGAGCAGAGATAAGACTGGAAAGCCTTTGGGGCCCTTTCCAGTTTGGCTTGAATGCCCAAGGATAAAGTAACCCTTGCCAACATCTCAGGCTCTCTGGAGGCTCTGAGATTATTATAGAACTGAACCAATATCTGGCCAGAGAATCCGAAAGGAACTTTTAGCCTAAGGATATGGGAGAGGTAGTGAACTGATATCAGGCACTCAAGAAGACCATTGTGGAACACGCAGCACAGTTGGGTGCGATTACTAGAAATTCCCTAAATACTGATGTCAGCCTAGGAAGGAAACTAACATTGTTTCCAATGTGGAGGAGTTTACTTGCGTTTTACTCATGCAATCTTCACATAAACCCTGGAAGGCATGTACTAGTAGCTCTGCTTTACAGGTCACATATTTGTATCCCACCTTATATGAGTCATACACATATTAGGTGGGGGAGTGGGATTTGAACTCAGCTCTCTTGACCTTCAAGGCATGTTCAGTTGGCACACAAACTGGGTATTCCACTCTGCCTCAGAAGTACATTTCCTCCTCATTTTACCTCTGCTCTCCCAGATTATTGCGGGTGGGAAATCGAGCAAATAGTCCATCTGGATAGACTTCTTTTACCAGCTCTATAAGGCCTATCCAGTTTGAGTTGTCATTTTTGAGAAATATGGTATGCTCCAGTAAGTAAATGCAAAGAGCGCACTCCAAAAACAAAAAACAAAAAGGAAGAAACATGATGCAGCAAAGAAGAGGGACAGGTCATGGTCAGAATTTGAATACTTCGTGTAATGTAAAATCCATCCCATTCTAGTCTTTCATAAAGCAGTGGGTTTCCAAAAGGTGTTAAACTCACTGCACACACAAAATTTGGGCCCCATTCTACTTCTCTTAGGAGTTCCTTGAGGCTTTAGCTATTTTACATTATTTAACAGGTTATGGAATATTTAATCTTTTTTAGAGCTCATTTTTAAAATTGGGAACAATGGTCCTTGACTTTTTTGATAGGATGGAGCATAGACTTCCTTGGGAAATCTGACTAAAATATTGGAATTCTCCTATCCATGAATAAAAAAAAATTTTTTTATTTTGAACCTTAGGCCATTCACAGGGTTTGGAGGGCAACTGTGGACCCATGGAAATCAGATTAAAGTCACTATCACATTGCCTGCCTAATTAACCAAATTAGTTTATAATCTGTTTGGGCATTCCTTCCTCCTCCTCCCCCTCTTCCTCCTTCTACTTATTTAAGGAGAGAGATTATTGTGTATTATAAATATTCTTTTTAAAGAATGGTTTTAATTTAACTCTGCTGATTGATAGAAAGTTAGCATAGTCTGAATGAAATCTGTGCCTGTATATCTTTCTTGGATGATTTGCAGTGTGTGTTTAATCTGAAGATTTCTTTCTAATACATAATTTTGCCACCTCATTGCATTTGCAAAGTGACTTCGTTATCTTTTCCAACCCTTGCTTTAGCAGTATTATAGAACCCTTTTCACACAAACCAGCTAGTGAGTCCTAACTAGGAAAGAGATACTCCTCTCAGAATTACCAGCAACTGCCAGTCCGTCCCTGTGCTAGGTTCCCATTTTTTCCCAAGATACTCATGTGACCCCTGAGAAGACCATTCCTCAGGATATTTATGGATAGTGGTGCTTTTTGATATAGTATCTATGAAATATCTTTAGACATTTTATGAGAAATGATTAAAGCTACCTTATTATAGAAGTATGACACATACCATTGTAATGCCATGCAACTTAATATTGTATTTTAGATATGAATGAATTATTGTGAGGAACTGTGTTAGACGAGATTGTTTGACAGGAAAAGCCCATTATTAAAGCATGAGAGGTACTTAACTGGATCAATTGATCCTGCATCGGTTTTATTCAAATAACATGTTTTGAATCTCAGTATTGCCTTAACTATGCCCAAGACCCTCATACCAAAAAGCAGGAATCGTTAAGAACACAACTTGTCTCAACTTTTCATAGCTTGATTCCTTGTCTCTGGAACTAATGTCTTTTGTAAAACTTTTCCTGTTGTGCATTTTAGTGTGCCTAACTGATAGATGTCATACATATATTTGTAGCATTTTCATCTCTTCTCTTGCTGTCTCCATAGATCTCTTTAAAATTTTTATTCTTTTCAGTTTTATTGAGGTATAAGTGACAAAATTATACAATACTGAAAATGCATATTGTGGCTATTTGATATATACATTGTGAAAGGATTCTCCCCCCCCCAATCCAGTTAACACATCCATCACCTCAAATATTTACTCCTATGCATATACTGTGAGTATAGGCTGGATCTGTTTCATTTAAAGGTGACACTTGATGCTGAAAGGGAAAAAAAAACCCTACAACCAAGAATTCCCTACCCAGCCAGGTTATCATTCAGATTTGAAGGAGACATAAAGAGTTTCTCACACAAATAAAAATTTAAGGAGTTTATCACCACTAAAACAGCCTTCCAAGAAATGTTAAAGGGATTTCTTTAAGTGGAAAAGAAATGGCTATTATTAGACATAATAAAAATATGAATAAAAAGATGTAAAATATGTCAACATATGTATAAAATGTGAGAAGGGGGGTAAAAAGGGAAGAGAAGGGGATATTTTTTTCCTGTAAATTGTGTTTGAACTTAAACGACCATCAAATTAATACGGGCTGCCATTTACTTAGGATGTTGTATAGAACCTCATGGTAACTACAAACCTATAACCTATGATAGATACACCAAAAATAAAGAGGAAGGAAGCCAATCAGAACACTGTAGATATCCACTGACCACAAACAAGAGCAAGAGAAGAAGAAAGGAACAAAGAACTATAAAAACAACCAGAAAACAAATTTTTAAAATGGCAGTAAGTACATACTTATCAATAATTACGTTAAGTGTAAATGGCCTAAATGCTTCAATAAAAAGACATAGGGTAGTGGAATCGATAAAAAAAAAAAAAAAAAAGAAACAAGACTCATCTATATGCTGCTTACAAGAGACTCACCTCAGACCTAAAGATGCATACAGACTGAGGGTGAGGGATGGAAAAACATTCACCATGGAAATGGAAGAAAAAAGAAAAGCCAAGGTAACAATGTTTATATCCGACAAAGTAGATTTTAAAATAAAGACTGTAACAAAGAGACAAAGAAGAGCAGTACGTAATGATAAAAGGATCAATCCCACAAGAGGGTTAAATAATTGTAAATTATCTGTGCACTCAACACTGGAGCACCTAAATAAATAAAGCAGATATTAACAGACATAAAGAAAGAAATCAATGGTAATACAATAATAGTAGGAGACTTCAGCACTCCACTTACATCAGTGGATAGATCATCCAGACAGAAAATCAGTAAGGAAGCAGTATCTTTGAGTGACTGACACAATGGAACGCATAGACATGACAGGTATACACAGAACATTCTTTCCAAAAACAACAGAATATACATTCGTTTCAAAGTGCACATGGAATATTGTCCATAATAGATCACATATTAGGTCATAAAACAAGCCTCAGTAAATTTAAGAAGATTGAAATCATACCATGCATCTTTGCTAACCTCAAACGTATGAAATGAGACATAAATCAAAAGAAAAAACTGGAAAACATCACAACCATGTGGAGACTAGACAACATGTGGATACCAGACAACCAATGGGTCAATAAAACAACCAAAGAAGAAATAAATACATGGAGTCAAATGAAAATGAAAACACAATCATCTAAAATCTCTCAGATGCAGCAAAAGCAATTGAAAGAGGGAAGTTTATAGCAATACAACCTCAAGAATCAAGAAAAAAACTCAAAACAATCTAACCTTATGTCTAAAGGAACTAGAAAAAGAACAAATAAAACCAAAGTTGAATAGAAGAAAGGAAATAATAAAATTCAGAGCAGAAATAAATGATAGAGAGTAAAAAGCTATAGGAAAAAAAATCAGTGAAACCAAAAGTCAGTTCTTTGAAAAGATAAACAAAATTGACAAACCTTTAGCCAAACTAGAAAAAGAGAAAGGACCCAAGTAAATAAAATCAGAAATGAGACAGGAGATGTAACAACTGACACCACAGAAGTACAAAGAATTATAAGAAAATACTATGAAAAATTGTATGCCGACAAACTGGACAACCTAGAAGAAATGGAAAAATTCCTAGAAACGTACAATCTTCCCAAATTGAACCAGGAAGAAATAGAAAATCTGAATAGACTGATTGTAAGTAACAAAATTAAATTGGTAATCAAAATACTACCAAAAATGATACTTATTCTCTTCAAAGTATTCCAAAAAATGAAAGAGGAAGAAAAAGTCATTCTATGAGGCCGGCATTACTCTGATCCCAAAACCAGACAAAGACACCACAAAAAAAGAAAACTATAGACCAATAACCTTGATGAACGTGTGTGCAAAAGTCCTCAATATTTTAGCAAATATTAGTAAACCACCTATCTTTTTAATGTATTTAGAAAAGATAATTCACCACAATTAGGTGGGATTTATTCCTGGGATGCAAGGATGGTTCAATATTTGAAATCAATTGATGTCATATACCACATCAACAAAATGAAGGATGAAAATCATATGATCATTTCAGTAGATGCAGAGAAAGCATCTGATAAGATTTGCCATCCATTCATGATAAAAACTCTCAGCAATACGGGGTTAGAGGGAATATACCTAAACATAATAAAGGCCATATATGAAAAACCCACAGCTAACATCATTCTCACTGGTGAAAAACTGAGAGCTTTCCCTTAAGGTTAGGAACAAGACAAGGATTTTCCCTCTTGCCACTTTTATTCAACATAGTACTAGAAGTCTTAGCCACAGAAATCAGACAAGAAAAAAAAAATGAGGTATCCATAATAGTAAAGGAGTTTAACTGTCACTGTTCACGGATGACATGATACTATATATAGAAAATTCTAAAGATTCCAGTAAAAAACTACTAGAAGTAATTAATGAATTTGATAATGTGGGAGGATACAAAATTAACCCTGAAAGTGGGTTTCTATACATTAACAACAAAGTTGCAGAAAGACAGATTTAAAAAACACCATTACAGTTGCACCAAAAAGAATAAAATACCAAAGAATAAACTTTACCAATGAGGTGAAGACCTGTACTCTGAAAATGACAAAGCACTGTTAAAAGAAATTGAAGATGACACAAATAAACGGAGATTCCATGTTCATGATTTGGTAGAATAAATATTGTCAAAATGTCCATATTACTCAAAGCAATTTATAAATTCAATGCAATCCCCATCAAAATGCCAACATTTTTTTTTTGCAAACTAGAATATGTAATACTAAAATTTGTATAGAACCATGAAGACCCAAATAGCCAAAGCAATCCTGAGAAAAAAGAACAAAGCTTGAAATATCACAACTCCAGATTTTAAAATATATTTATAAAGCTGTAGTAATCCAAGCAATATAGTACTGGCACGAAAATAGACACAGAGATCAATAGAACAGGAGAGAGATCCCAGAAATAAATCCACATTTATATGGTTGATTAATCCATGACAAAAGGAGGCAAGAATATACAATGGTAAATACAAAAGAAAATTCCAGGAAAGCAAGTTAAGAATCTTTCAGTCAAAATCTTAGGTTGAGGAAATTCTATCTGTAGTTAACTCTTGCTAAGCTTTGTTTCCTATAGAAATGGTAAACAACCATTTAAGACATTTTCCAGAATCTATTTGCTGTCGCAGACTATGAGTCTGGTGTTCTCTCTTGTCCAGCAAGGGAGCAGATGCAGAATTGAATACGAGAGAGGCTAATGTCCGGGAGGAGACAAGAGCCCTGAATAGGGGTTTCGTCTCCATATTTTTTGAGCTCACAAGATATTACCCACGTGGTGAACGTGAAGAAACAAGATCTTACACACGTGAATGTGGAGAAAACAATCAGTAATAATTAGTGTGTGTGTGTGTGTGTGTGTGTGTGTGTGTGTGTGAAGCAAAGGGTCTGGGGGGCAAGTGGAGTTTGTGATATTGGTGTCAGATTGAAAGTAATTTCCTGCAGGTCATACAAGTTACTCGTGATCCCATTACAGTATCTTGCTACCTAACCTTGGGCACTTTCACCCTATGGTGGTGGCTTTCCACCGTAAGCTTTTTTGTAATCCATTTATGTAAGCAGAACCTATTTCCCCACAATTTGTCTAATATCAGCCTATTTTTTTAAAGATATTTATTTTGAGAGAGGGAGTGTGAGCAGGGGAGGGGCAGAGAGAGAGGGAAGACAGAGAATCCCAAGCAGACTCCCCACTGTCAGCCGGAGCCCGATGCTGGGCTCAGACTCTTAAACCACTAGATCGTGACCTGAGGCAAAATCAGGAGTTGGATGCTCAACTGACTGAGCCACCCTGGCGCCCCTCAGCCTATTTTGATAAAGACAGGAGTTAAGTCTATCAGACTTCTTAATAGAGACTAACATTAATTCAGAAACCATTGAAATATTAAGACATTATTTATTGAGTATTGAATAAGTCCTTTTCCTATTTAAAGGTTTTTCTTCTTGATTCTTTTTTTTTTTTTTTTAAGCTTTTTCCACCTGTAGTTGAACAGCTCTTGCTTCTGGAACCAGTTCCATTACCTAAGCAAAGCTTTCATTTCTTAAAACCTGACAAATGCTCAGGTTATATCTTTGTCGTTTGTCCAATATTTTTAAAGAAAATTTATACTTTGCACATATGGTTACCTTCAGGTTTGTCTGAAATACCTCTTCATTATAAAATCTCTCTTCTTTTTCATTCAGTGTCAGCGTTTTAAATTATGTATGCAACATATGCCCTCATGTAACTCCTCATTGTGAGAATATAATATGTTAGAAAGGGAATTACAATAATTTACTTTTTTATCTGATGGGATTTATTACTTAAAGGAGTCTTTCGGTTAATGATTAAAACGGCCTAATGATTTTAAGTTTCATTAAATACAGAACCAGGAAAAAATGATCTACTTATTTAAAAATTATAACAATAATATATAATTCCTTACAGTTTCCCCCTTATAAGATAACTTTGTTGTCTATGTTGTGTTCTTTAGAAAGCTTTCCTCTCCTCGAGTTGAGATTTCTTGAACTATTTGGATTATTTTTCCGATGCCTTTTTCCCCTGTGTTTTTTGTACTGACTCATTCCTCCCACGTACTAGCTCTCACAGTTTTTAACATGTTCATCTGGAATTATTTTACGATCCTTCCCCTCTCCCTGATTTCATAAATTTTGTATCAAGGAGGATGAATGAAAAGGAATCATCTGTTAGGTGGATTTTTAATAGCTACCTACACTGTGATGACGGTAGTACATGGACAGATAAAAACCAGCCTTTTTCTGACTTCTTTTTTCTTAGGAGAATTATATGCTACTTTTCTTTGGTAGGAGTTCTTTTGCCATCTCAAGCCCTTACATTCATTGTTTTGCTTATTTGTTGATAATATTTCATTTCTCGCAACATTCAGTCGACAGTAGCCTCTAGCAGGGCACTGCAAACGCAGGTAAAGGGCTCCTTTAACAAAGGTTAAAATGAGGAGGGCATCTTCAGTTTTAGGACCTCCAGAGATAAATGTGATTGTGTAGAGGGCAGACTTTAAGAATCTGCCTGTGATCCATTCATTTGCTTTCCCAGGGAGATGCTTCCCTCTGCCCCCCTTACCCCTTTCTAGGGGGAAAGCTAAATTGTCAGGTGATCCAGTCCAGCTTCCTCGTTAAGTGGGCTCCTGTAGACCAGTGGTATTTGCCAGGAGAACTAGACTTTCTGTCTTCTATGAGAATGCTTTTAGCAGACTGTCCTTGGCCAAAAGATTGCTGCTAGTGAGTAAACCCTGGGTCTGTGGATTTACACGGCAGGGGAATGCCCGTCAACTGCAGAACACTCTGGGGTTATAACATGAAGTGTTTAGTAACTTAAAAAGTCCTTTTTGTGTGAACAATAACTTGTGAAGCCTCTCCTGCACTCATCTCTTGTTCTAGATCAGAGGAACCATGTCAATTGCAGAAAGAAGGGACCTGAGGAGTCACATGGGATGTCCTAGCCATCTTTATATGAGCCCTTGGATTGTTCTTGCCTTTGACATTATTAGGAAAATGTGGTACTGTGTAAGAGCTCTGATTTATGGTGTTTGATTTCACAGTTTGAAAGTGTGGGTTACATCAAATTACTACCTTTCCCCCATGATGTGTATACCTTTTAGGCTAGCTTCCGTCTCTCAGGGCTGCCCTGGATATCATAGAAAATGGAGGAAACAAAATACAAAATTAGCATGGGCGTTGACGCCCGGGGGCCCTGATGAATAGTATCTACACTTTTTACAGGCTCTTATAACTCCTGAAATAGGCACATGAAAAAGACAACATTCTAGAGGACTTAAAAGAAACACTTAGCATTAGAATATAGGTAGTTTTGATTTACACAAAACTGATGGAATTAGGTAGCCTGTATATGTTATATCCCTTGAACCACCCTTATTCTGTCTGTTGCATAGCAAAGAGATGGAATGCACTAAATGGAAAATGAGGCTTCTCTTTATAGGACAGATGTGAGTTTTAAATCCACGCTCCCCCTATACACTGTGGCTCAGGGAGAACAGATATGGAGGAGGTGGCATGTGGGAAGGGATGGGGAGTGTGGTTGCTACAGGAGGAACCCTGGGACCTACAGAGGTTGCAGGGCATTTGAAGGAGTGTTGCTTTGCATGTATCTACTTTGTATGGTCAGACCAACAGAACCAGGCAATGGGATAGGAGAATACCACATTTCAGCCCCATCTCAACAGAGTGGGGACAGCCCGAGATCACTCTGAGCATTCCACAGCAGCGACCCTTCCAGCCTTAGATCTAGGAGAAATGGTTGGATGACCCAGCTTCCTGTGCATACAGGTGACTGGGGGAATCCTCAGTCCCTTCCCTACTGATACATGTAAGGTCAATGTGGCTACATTCTCATTTGGAGATGAGCAAACAAATAACAAAGCAAAACAACAAACAAACAAAATCATGGAATAATCAGTGTATAACAGTAACAGCACAAAAAGACTAATGCATTGCCTAGACAACATTGTCTGTTTCCTCACACTCTTGATTTGTCCCAGACCCTGGGTGTTGTCAGAGTGGATAGAAGAAAAATAACATCGTTACACTGATTTGTATTTGTCAGATTACAAGTAAGACTGGCCCTTGGATTTTTTTATTTTATTTATTTATTTTTCATTTATTTTTTAATGTTTATTTATTTTTGAGAGAGACAGAGTGTGAGCAGGGGAGGGACAGAGAGAGAGGGAGACACAGAATCCGAAGAAGGCTCGGATATGTGAAATCATATTTGTATTGTATTTGTCTTTCTCTGACCAATTTATTTGACTTAGCACCATACTCTCTAACTCCATCCATGTCACTGTAAATGGCAAGATTTCATTGTTTTTTGTTTTTTGTGTGGCTGAATAATATTCCGTTGTGTGCATGTATACTAATTCTTTATCCATTCATTGATTGATGGACACATTGACTACTTCCGTATCTTGGTTATTGTAAATAATGCTGCTGTAAACGTAGGGGTGCATGTATCCCTTTGAATTAGTGTCTTTGTATTATTCTTTGGGTCAATACCCTGTAGCACAATTTCTGGATCATAGGGTAGTTCTGTTTTTAACTTTGTGAGGAACCTCCATACTGTTTTCCACAATGGTTGTACCAGTTTGCATTCCTACCAACAATGTAAGAGAATTCCTTTTCCCCATGTTCTTGACAACACCTGTTTCTTGTGTTGTTGGTTTTTAGCCATTCTGACAGGTGTGAGGTGATACCTTATTGTAGTTTTTGATTTTCATTTACCTGATGTTAAGTGATGATGAGTATCTTTTATGTTTCTGTTGACTAGCTGTATATCTTCTTTGAAGAAATGTCTGTTCATGTATTATGCCCGTTTTGAAAATGGATTATTTGCTTTTTGGGTGTTGAGTTGTATCAGTTCTTTATATATTTTGGATACTAATCCTTTATAGGATATGTCATTTTCACATATCTTCTCCTATTCCATAGGTTGACTTTTAGTATTGTTGATTGTTTCCTTTGCCATGCAGAAACTTTTTATTTTGATGTAGTCCCCATAGTTGATTTTTGCACTTGTCCCAGAAGATATATCTAGAAGAAAGCTTCTATGACTGATGTCCAAGAGGTTATTGCCTGTATTTTTTTCTAGGATTTTTATGGTTTCAGGTCTTCACATTTAGGTCTTTAATCCATTTTGAATTTATTTTGTGTACGGTGTAAGGAAGTGGTCCGGTTTCTTTCTTTTGCATGGTGTCATCTGGTTTTCCCAACCTCATTTATTGAAGAAACTGTCCTTTTCTCATTGGTATTCTTAACTGCTTTATTGAAGATTAATTTACCATGGTTGTGTGTTCATTTCTGGGTTTTCTGTTCTATTCCATTGACCTAAGTGTATGTTTCTAGACAGTCTTTTTTACTTTTTTTATTTTTGAGGGAGAGAGAGAGCGGGGGAGAGGCAGAGAGAGACGGGGGTGGAGAATCTGAAGCAGGCTCTATGCTGACAGCAGAGAGTGCAGTGTGGGGCTTGAACTCACGAGCTGTGAGATCATGACCTGAGCCGAAGTCAGCTGCTCAACCGACTGAGCCACCCAGACATCCCTCTTTGTGTCTGTTTTTGTGCTAGTACCGTACTGTTTTGATAACTACGGCTTTGTAATGTTACTTCAAGTCTGGAATTGTGATGCCACCAGCTTTTCTTTTCTTTTTCAAGACAATTTCACACAAATTTTAAGATTGTTCTAGTTCTGTGAAGAATGTTGTTGGTATTTTGATAGGGTTTGCATTAAATCTGTCAAATCCTTTCAGTAATCTAGACATTTTAACAATAGTTGATCTTCCAATCCATGAGCATGCAATATCTTTCCATTTCTTTGCATTGTCTTTAATTTCTTTCATCAGTGTTTTATAGTTTTCAGAGTACAGGCCTTTTTCCTCTTTGGTTAGGGTTATTTCTAGGCATCTCAATATATTTGGTGCAATTGTAAATGAGATTGTTTTCTTCGTTTCTCTTTCTTCTTGCTTCGTTATTGATGTATATAAATGCAACAGATTCCTGTACATTGATTTTGTACAGTATGACTGTACTGAATTCGTTTATCTGTCCTAGTAGTTTTTTAGTGGAGTTGTTTGCGTCTTTTATATATAGTATCATGTCATCTGAAATAGTGAAAGTTTTACTTCTTCCTTGCCTGTTTGGATTTGTCTGATTTGCATATTTCCTTCCCTGTTTGTCTGATTGCTGTGGCTACGACCTTGAGTCCTAGCAGTGAGAGTAGTGAGAGATGCCATCCGCGTGTTGTTCCTAACCCTAGGGGAAAAGCTCTCAGCTCTTCCCCATTAAGAATGATGTTAGATGTGGGTTTTTAACATGTGGCCTTGTTTTATTTTTTATTTTTAGTGTTTCTTTATTTTTGAAGGTGGGGAGGGACTCAGAGAGAGGGAGACAAAGGATCCGAAGGTCTCTGTGTTGATGGCACTGAGCCTGATGTGGGGCTTGAACTCACGAATAGTGAGATCATGACCTGAGCCAAAGTTGGATGCTTTACTGACTGAGCCACCCAGGTTCCACTCATATATGGCCTTTAGTATGTTGAGGTATGTTCCCTACTTTGCAGAGGGTTTTTGTCAGATCCTTTTTCTGTGTCCCTTGCGATGATCATATGGTTCTTATCTTTCCTCTTATTGATGTCGTGTATCACATTGATTGATTTGTGAATACTGAACCACCCTTGCATCCCGGGAATAAATCCCGTTAGATAGTGTTGAATGATTTTTTTAATGCGTTGTTGAATTCAATTTGCTAATTAGTTTGTGAGGATTTTGCATCTGTGTTCATGAGAGATATTGGCATGTATTTCTTTCGGTTTTTTTTTTTTGGTAGTATTTTTATCTGATTTTGGTATCAAGATTATACTGGCCTCATAGAATGAATTTGGAATTTTTCCTTACTTTTCTATTTTCTTGGAATAGTTTGAGAATATTAGGTATTAACTCTTGTTTAAGTTTTCTTCTTTTTAAAGTTTATTCATTTTGAGAGAGAGAGAGAAAGAGAGAGAGAGAGAGAGAGAAAGTGTGCATGTGAGCAGGGGAGGGTCAGAGAGAGAGGGAGAGAGAGAATCCCAAACAGGCTCCGAGCTGTCAGGGTAGAGCCCAACACAGGGCTTGATCTCATGAAATGTGAGATCAGGACCTGACCTGAAATCAAGAGTCATACTTTCAACTGACCGAGCCACTCAGGTATCCCAGTTCTTCTTTCAGTGTTGGTAGAATTCACCTGTGAAGCTATTTCATCCTGGACTTGTTTGTTGAGAATTTTTTGATTACTGATGCAATGACTTTGCTGATTATTGGTCTGTAAAATTTTCTATTCTTGTTTCCCTTTTGGTAGTTTATGTGTTTCTAGGAATTTATTCATTTCTTTCAGCTTGTCCAATTTATTGGCATATAGTTTTTCGTAGTAGTCTCTTATAATTATTTATGTTTCTTTGGTGTTGGTTTGTATTTCTCCTCTCTCATTTGTGACTTTATTTATTTGAGTCCTTTCTCTTTTTTTCTTGATCAGTCTGGCTAGAGGTTTACCAACTTTATGTATTTACTTTTCAATGAACCAGGCCCTGGTTTCATTGATCTGTTCTATTGGTCTTGTTTATTTGACTCTATATCATTTATTTCTGCTCTAATCTTTATTATTTCCTCCCTTCTGCAAGTTTTAGGGTTTTTTTTCTTCTTTAGGAGTAAGTTTAGGTTGTTTATTTGAGATTTTTCTTGCTTCTTGAGGTGGACCATTGTTGCTATAAACTTCCCTCATAGAACCACTTTTGATGCATTCCAAAGGTTTTGGAGCATTCTGCTTTCATTTTCATTTGTTTCCGTGTAGCTTTTTATTTATTCTTTTATTTCCTGGTTGACCCATTCATTGTTTAGTAGCACGTTATTTAACTTACATATCCTATGGTCTCTGCAGATTTTTTCTTGTGGTTGACTTCTAGTTTCATAGTGTTGTGGTCAGAAAAGATGCATAGGTATGACTTTGATCTTCCTGAATTTTGTGAGGTTTATTTTGTGTTTTGTGGTTTGGCTAATATGTGATCTGTTCTGGAGAATATTCTCTGTGCACCTGAAAAAGGTGTGTGTTCTGTTGTTCTGAATATATCTGTTAAATCCCATCTGTTTCAGTATGTCATTCAGAGCTACCATTTCCTTCTTTGTCTGTTTGGATGGTCTGTCCATTGATGTAAGTGGAGTGTTAAAGTCCTCTACTACTATTGTATATTATCAATTAGTTCCTTTAAGTTTATTAACTGTCTTATATATTTAGGTTCTTTTTGCTGGGTACATAAATATTAACAATTGTTACATCCTCTTGTTGCATTGTCCTCTTTATTATTAGAGTATCCTTCTTTGCCTCCTATTACAGTCTTTGTTTTAAAATCTATTTGGTCTGATAAAAGTATTGCTACTTGGGCTTTCTTTTGACATTTGTTTGCATGTTACATGTTTCTTCATCTCTTCACTTTCAATATGCAAGTCTCTTGTATAGATGGGTCTTGTGTTTTTATCCATTCTGTCACCCTGGGTCTTTTGATTGGAGTGTTTAGTCCATTTACATTCAAAGTAGTTATTGATAGATATGTATTTATTGCCAGTTTATTTATTTTTTTAAATGTTTGTTTATTTTTGATAGGGAGAGAGACAGAGCGTGAACAGGGGAGGGGCAGAGAGAGAGAGGGAGACACAGAATCCAAAGCAGGCTCCAGGCTCCAAGCCGTCAGCACAGAGCGCGATGCAGGGCTTGAACCCACCAACCATGAGATCATGACCTGAGCCAAAGTCAGACGCTTAACCGACTGGGCCACCCCGGTGCCCCAATTGCCAGTTTATTACTTGTTTTTTGGTAGTTTCTGGAGATGTTTCTCTGATACTTTCTTGTCTTTCTGTCTTTCATGGTTTGCTGATTTTCTTTAGTAATATATTTGGATTTCTTTCTCTTTACTCTTTGTGTATTTATTAGTGGTTTTTGATATATGGTTAGTATTAGGTTTTTATATAACCTCTTCTGCAAATAGGAATATATATTAAGTTGATGGTCATTCAAGTTTGAACCCATTCTTTACTCTTCTCCTTCCCACATTTAGGTATATGTTGTTACATTTTACATCCTTTTATTTTGTGAATTTTTAGACTGTTTTTTTACAGAACTCTTCATCTTTATTGCTTTTGTTTCTTACCTTTTTACTGTCACTTTTATTCTCTTCTTCATACTCAGAGTGTCCCCTTTAATATTTCTTGCAGGGTAGGTTTAGTGGTCATGAATTTGTTTAGTTTTTTTTTTTTTTTTTTGGAAACTCTTTATCTCTCTTATTCTGAATGATAGCCTTTCTGGATAGACTGTTCTTGATTGCAGATTTTTCCTGTTCCAGCAGTTTGAATATAGCATGCCTCTCCCTTCTGGCTTAGAAAGTTTCTGCTGAAAAATCCCCTGCTACTCTTATGGACTTTCCATTATAAGTTACTGTCAGTCTGTCTTTCTTTTTCTTTCTTTCTTTCTTTCTTTCTTTCTTTCTTTCTTTCTGTTTTTTTTATTTCTTTTTTTTCTTGATGCTTTAAAAATTTTTTCCTTTGTGATTATATTCTGCCAATTTAATTACAATATGTCTTGGTGTGGATCTGCTTTTGTTGATTTTAATGGGAGTTATCTGTGCCTCCTTGATCTGGATGTCTGTTTCCTTCTCCAGATTAGGTAAGTTTTTAGGTATTAATTCTTCAAATAAATTCTCTGCCCCTTTTTTTCTCTCTTCTGGGACTCCTTTAAAGTGAATGTTCTTAAATTTGATGAAGTCACTTAGTTCCCTAAGTCTGTTCTTGTTTTCCATAATTCTTTTTTCTCTGTTGTGTTCAGCTTGATTCCTTTCCTTTCCTCTGTCTTCTAGGTCACTAGTTGGTTCCTGTACTTCTTCCAGCCTGCTGTTCATTCCATCAAACACGTTTCTCATTTCACTTATTGAGCCCTTTATCTCTGCTATGTTATTCCTTATCTCTTTGTTAAGGGTCTCACTCAGGTCTTCCACTCTTTTTTCAAGTCCAGTGAGTATCCTTATGATCATTATGTTAAATTCTCTGTCAGCCATATTACTTATATCTGTTTCACTTAGACCTCTGGCTGTGACCTCATCCTTTTCTTTCGTCAGTAAATTTCTCTGTCTTCTCATTTTGTCTAGGTCTCTGTGCCTGTTTCTTTGTGTTAGGAAGGTCAGGCATATCTCTTGTTCTTGAGAGTAATGTCCTTATCAAGAAGAGGTCCTTTCATGCCCTGCTGTGTAGTGGCTCCTGTGCCCCAGGCCCGCATTTCCAGGAGTGTCTCCACTGTGTGCTGTGTGTGCCCCACTGTTTTGTCCTGGTTGCTCTGTCCTTCAGGCCTGTCCTCTGCAGAGGCTGTCTTCACCTGTGGTGGGCAGTGTTCGGCCCCTGGCTGGAACGTAGCACATTTTAACCTGGCATGTTCTGATCTGTTTGTGAAATGAGACCTGTCGCCACTGCCATCAGAACTGAGGTTCCACAAAACTCCCGTGTGGGGAGACACCGTGTGAGCAGCAGTCTAGGCTGGTCTTCTCAGGGAGGGTGCCTGCTGTGCTGGGACTCAGGCAAAGGAGACTAGGAAGGGTGGTTGTTCCAGAGCACCAGGGGCAGGACTTGGTGTAAACAAGTTAGGTAGGAGTGTCAGGGCTGTGCTGGTTCCTGCAGATTGCCCTGTGCTTATGCTGAGGGGCCGGGGAGGAAAATGGCACTGACCAGTTCCTCGTTCCCAGAGGGGTCTTTCCATGAGTGCTGTCTCTGGGGTTCACTCTGAGATGAATGAATCACCTGCCCACTGTGTGCCCCAGGCACTCTTCACCTCGCTGTTTCCACACTATGTCCTTGGATTGATTGTCTTGTCTCCAAAAGCAGCATGGGGCCTTCAGGGCTCTATCCCAGTGAAGCCCACTGAGCTTCAGAACTCCAGGCTTTAAGCCTTGCTGGTTGCAAGAACTCATAACATTCGGCCCCTCTTGCTTTCCAAGCCAATTGCTGTGGGGATTCCTTTTCCCCATGCACTCCCTGTGTGTTAGTCTGTCTCTCACCTTCTCCATGACCATGGCTGCCTCCCCACCTCAGTGGCCACGGTGTGTTTCTCTCCCAAACCGTGTCTCCACACTTCCTACCTTCTCCAGGATGGCCTTTTCTCTCCCTTTAGTTGTGGAGTTTGTTCTTCTAGTCTTCAGGTGGATTTCTGGGGTATTTAGGCTGACTTGACAGTTATCTAGTTGTATTTATGGGATGAGGCAAGCCTGGGGGCCTCCTACTCCAGCACCATCGTCCAAACTCCATATGAACTTGTTTTTAATTAAGGAAGAATATCTTCCTTTCTGATATACATATTACAGATATTTTTTTCACAGTTTATCATTTGCCTTTTGGTTTCAGGCACACATTTTAAATTATAATATGATTTCATTTGTCAGTATTTTTCCTTTCCTTTAAAGCATTTGATTTTTATATCTTGTACTGAAATCTTTCTTCATACACTTATGGTTTTATTTTTAAAAAAAATTTTTATAGGGATGTTTTATTTTGACCATGGACTGTTTTATCTTTAAAATTATTATTTGCCTTTGAACTCCCTTCACCCATTTCTCCCATCTCTCTGCACTGCCTACCTCTATAACTATGGGATTTTTTTTTAAAGATTCCACATATAGGGGCATGTGGGTGGTTCAGTTGGTTAAGTTCCGACTCTTGATTTAGGCTCAGGTCATGATCTCATGGTTTGTGGTTTTGAGCCCCACATTGGGCTCCACACTGACAGGGCAGAGCCTGCTTGGGATTCTCTCTTTCCCTCTCTCTCTGCCCCTCCCCTCTTTGCATGCTTTCTCTCTCTCTATCTCAAAATAAATTAATTAAAAAGTAAGATACTGCATGTAAGAAAGATTATATGGTATGTGTCTTATCATTAGCATAGTCTTTTTTTCATATTCACTTTGTCCTATTCTTATTTTCACTTTTAATTCACATTCACTTCTTCTCTGGTTTTGTTGATGTGATAAAGCCTTTTCTACTGCATAATTTGGATCTTGGACTTTAAGGATGGAACTGACTGTGTGTGAATACTGTAGACCCTTAGGATTTGTGGAACATCAGAGGACATAGATGTAGGTGCAGTTCGTTTGAATTACATCTAGAAGATCTGCTGCCTCAAACAGATGGGGTTGAAGACGAGGCAGTTTGGTAAAAGACAAGGAGATGTGAAGAATAAGGGATTTAATCAGGACTAAAACTGGAAAAGAGCAAAAATGAAACAAGAGGATTCTTGTGGGAGTATGTAGTCCTCTCAGGTGTGTGTATGTGTGTGTGTGTGTGTGCATGTGCCTGTGCATGTGTGTAAAGGTGGAAGAGTGGTTTTAGTCTATTAGGCTGCTGTAACAAAATACCATAGACTGGGTGGCCTATAAACAACAGAAATTTATTTCCCAAAGTTCTGGAGACTGAAAATTGTTAAAACAACCGAATTCGACCCAGTAAATTTGAAGATCTAATGGGATTTATTAAACAATTCATTAATTAGGCAGCATCCAATCTAGCAAGTAGAGGGGGGCTCCAGGGAGTTATATAAGATGAAAGGTTTTTGTAGGAAGGAGGGTGGGACAAGAAATTTATCAATAAAAGAAAAGGATCGTTCCAGGCAAGGTCCCCGTGCCTTACAGGGAATGGGGGTGGTGGTCTTGCAGATGACTTCATCTTCCTTTGAGCATCAGAGATGGTCCCTGTGGCAAACTAATTGGCACTAATTGAAGTATTCCTAACTGACTGGTTAAGACTACATTTCTGGGGAATTTGAAACCACACTTAGATTAGATATAAAACCCTGGTTCGGGGAGTCAGGCTAAGTGATGCCATTTGGGGCCTGTGGTTTTCTTTTTAACAAAGTCCAAGATGACAGTGCCGGAAGTTTGGGTGTCTGGTGAGGGGCCACTTCCTCACGACAGCTGTCTTCTCATGTGTCCTCACACGGTGGAAAGGGCAAGCTGGTTCCCCAAGGTCTCTTTTGTAAGGACACCAGTCACAATCACGAGGGCTCCATTCACATGACCTGATCACCTACCAGAGGCCCCACCTTCTCATACCAGCACAGTGAGGTTAGGATTTCAGCACATGAAGTTTGGGTGGACACAACTTTCAGGTCATAGCAAGTGATGTGTAGGCGAGAGAAACCAGAGGTCAGAGGCAGCGGGTGTTCCCGAAAACAGAGCAGGAGTAGGTGGCACGACAGCCAAGAAGCTTACTCCAGTGAGTCAGAGGAGCCCCGTCACTCTCGAAGTGAGTCTGTTGTCCGTACTGGCTGAGGAGCAAGTTTTGTCTGTGTGGTTTCAACAAATGTGCTCGTTGTTGAATTGAAACGGTCACAGGCCATTTGTCCTTGTGGCAGGGGTGGTTCTGCCAGGGCTCTAAAGGTGGTGTCACAGACTGCCCGAATCCCAAAGACAGTGTTCGCTTTTACCGATGCCAGAAATGCCTTTCACTTTGATCTAGTTCAGTGGCTGACGACACCCCTAACATCTGTAGGTAAGATTCCCCGGCTTCATTTGCTTCTCATCAGAGTCCATTTTTGTCCAAAGCAGTTGCAGCATCTGTACCTACAGCTCTGAGGGAGGAAAGATGTGTTTGATGGTCTCCCCGAGTCAGCAGCGTCTACTTGAACTCATTAGGATTAAAAGGGAATCCGAGGAAGAAGGAAAGAAAGGTAAAACTGGATTGCAAAGCAAGGGGGCTTTGGCTGCCTTCAGCGAGGAGGAGATCTGTAGATACGCGACAACGGCGCTGTGTTTCGGAACAGCACCATGGTTACCGCCTGTAAAAATAATGCGGAGAGAAAAATAAGAGCGCTGGCGTTCGACCATTTTTTTTTCTAAGATTGGTTTTTATCCACTTGTTTGATAAAATGAAAAGATCCTGCAGTTTGCGTTATCTTGACGAAATTAAAAGACCAAAAGCAAATTATAAATTTGTCTTTAAATGCTCACTGCTAAATATTCCCGAATGTTGTGCTCTCTCTCCCTCCTCTAGACACCAGGAGTCTTATGTTTAACAAATCTTTGTGAAATCATCTGTCTGCTGATCGACAGTCAACATTCTGTGACGACTGTGACTTTCACCCACTACTTCTTAGGCTTATTATCACTGATGCTGTGACACAGTTGCCGGAATTTCAATGCTTTTTGCATCCAGCTGTGGCCATTGATTCCCTCATTGGATTTGATGGTGTTAAGCACAATAGGAAAGATGACTTAATGGGTCTTAAATGTTTACTGTTATTGAAACCATTCTGCAATTTTCATTACCAAAAGAAGTCCCTGTTGAAATGTTACTTTCCACTTCCCAAATGCTTCTTGTAAGCCGACACAAAGAAATGTGGTCCACGCCAGCTGTTTCCGTCTAATTTAGAGAGAAATTAAGTGCTCGCATTCAGTAAAACTCCACTTAAATGCTCTTCTTAATGAGGAAAGGACGGAAGGGCATTTCATTTTCACAACTAAACGTAAGCTTGACGTTTTTCCAGCATTAGCATTCTTATATAATATGAAGAACAGCTCTTTTAGAAGGTGATTCTTTAGTGTTAGAGGATACGTATTGAAGGCGATCAACTATGCCACCCCAAAACGTGCTCATGTGACATCAGGATTTTTTTGAGTTGCAAGAACTGAGAAAACAGACCCAGAGAAGTTCTCCATCCTCCTCATTTGTGCAAAAGCAGGCATCAGTTTCCCTTTGCAACGAATTCCGCTGAGTGTTAAAAAACACGTAACGTGAGCATCGCCGAAGGTGACTCGGGTTTTGCCAAGTAAAGGGAATAACAGTGTAGGTAAGGAAAGAAAGGCGTATGAGGGCATAGAAAGTTCTAGAAGCATAGGCACCTATCTGTTTATCTGGTGCTAGGTCTCTAGTACCTAGCACAGTGCCTGGCAAACTAGTAGGTGTTCAACAGATACATGTGGAAACGTGAATAAGTGAGTTTTTGTTCCCTATAGTTGCATGGATGCCATTAACAACATCACTGCAGAGAAATAGCATGATTTCATGTATTCATTGTGATGGCTGACTTTTTTTTTTAATGTTTATTTTTGAGAGAGGGAGCATGAGCAGGGAGGGGCAGAGAGAGAGGGGGACAGAGGATCTGAAATGGGCTCTGCATGGACAGCAGAAAGCCTGATGTGAGGCTTGAACTCATGGACTGTGAGGTCATGACCTGAGCCTAAGTTGGACGCTCAGTTGACTGAGCCACTCAGTCAGGTGCCTCGTGATGGCTAACTTTGGTGGCCATTTGAATAATTCATGGCAGAAAGGATTTTCATCCAGCACATATGTTTTGAGGGCCACAGTGTCTCTCACATACTTGTTGGGTTTACTAAGGATGAAAAAGGTATGATTCCTTCTCGGGGGGGCTCACAGTATGGTGGGGGACGTAGAAACAGAAACAGACAACTCCATAATACAGTAATTGCAGTGACAGATGTATTCCCAGGGGGAATGTGTTCGCAAGCCCATCTTGGGGCATTGGGATCCTCTGAACTTGAGTTGAATCTAGATGGGTATCTCTCAGAAGAAGGAAGTTGGGCAGAAGTTTCCAGAGAGATCTAGCATGAGCACAGATACTCCCTGAGACTCAGCCCTGGGAGTATGCTGCATCCGGCCTTCATAGAATTCCACAGAAGTGCAGACATAGAAGTGGAGGTGGTCAAGAGGTGGATGCCAGGTCTTGAGTACTTAGGATTACGTACGCAAGCGTTGCAGTTTTGTTTACCTGTGAATGAGGGACTGCTGAAGTGATACCAGCAGAGGGGTAACACGCTCACACTTATATTTTATAGAGATCATTTTTAAATTGGTGTGAAGGATGATTTGAAAAAAAAAAAGACAGGATTGATGTGGAGACATCAGTTGCATTAATTGAAGAGATAAATGATTCAGGAAGCCAGAGAATTGCTGTGCAGAATGATAGCTTTTATTCATCAGAATTAACTGGTAATATCAAAGTAACTTGGTGTGGTTCTGGTTTAATAGAGTTTTATTTTGCTTATCTCTATTCATAATTTGAAATTGAAAAATGCTGAGAACTTAGTTACTTGCCAACCTCAGTGACATATAACAGGCATCATTAATATAGCAAAAGGAAAATGGATTCTAATTTAAGGACAGTCATTTTTCAGATTCAGTGGCTTGTACAGAGGACCTGATCCTGCAGTTCTGAGTCTAGGCCGATCTTAGTCTGATTTTAATCAAAGTAGTTCAGTTGACTCAATTGCCTTTGTAGAGATTCGGGAAGGAATTTTAGTGTGCATCCAGCACTACACTTTTCTCTTTAGCCCTTAACCGTGTGCCCCCATTGTTCTTAAATATCTTACATTTCAAAGAGTGGCTGTATTATATTTTCCCAGTTTAGGCAAGAAACAAACTCATTAAAGGGGTCCAGTGATAACCAGCCATTTTGTTCAGCATGTGAGTGTAGCTCCGGCCTGCGTTGGAGACGCCTAGATCTGCCGGTCCCTGGGCCGTTGACCGGAAGGCCCCGGTTCTCACCTCTCCCGGGCTCAGCATATGAAGATACTGTCCTCGGCAGGCTTCACCGTCAGCTGGCTTCCAGCCACATTCTGTCAGTGGGAGGCCCTGGAGGGAAATTGGGAAGTGGGAGGTAAAGAGAAACTGGGGTCCTTACTGTCTTCTTTCCCCGCCTCCAGTGGCATCTGTGTCTGTGGCTCCGCCTCCTGACATTCAAGCCCAGTAGGGACCCGGCCACTTGCCCTGGTCCTGGACTCCAGCAACACGTCGTCCTCCCTTCAGTTAAGGCACCATATCAGCTTCCCACTCTTACCAATCCCTACACTGTCTCACTGGCCTCCTCTTGGCTTCTCAGCAGTTCCATCACCTACAAAACCTATTCCCTATATTGACTTCTCTCATTTAAATTCGTAGAGTGATGTTGTTGCTGGGTGAACTGGAGAGACCGAGGGCCCTGGGGCCTCGAGCTTGCCTGTCCCAAAGATGCGGCTGAAGTCTCTTGGTCACGTCGCAAGAAAGAATGCAAGGACAGACAGGACACTGCAGACAAGTGACACAAGTGGGAGAGTTTATTAAAGCCAAAGTACACTCTTGAGATGTGAGACACAAGCTCAAACAAGATCTGTGGGCTGGGGTTTGTGTTTCTTTTACTGACAGTTGTTAACAAGGGGGTGGGATATTCATTACTCGGGGTGGGGGATTTCTTAGAAGCAGGGTTTCACCACTTTTCTTCCTATAATTGGTCAGGGGTTTCTGGCCTACTTTTTTGGCCATTTTGGACCTGTCTGGTTTGATGGGTTTCTTGTGGAGGGCTGCCCCGACAGGCCTCTGACTTTCCCGACAGCTGGCCATGACTTTCTCTCTGTTGGCCTCCAGGCATCCTGGTTGAGCCTAACTAACTGCTGGTAGCAGTTTTTGTTTTCCATGTTGGGCCCCACCGGGTGCACAAGGCAAGTGGAGTTCTTTAAAGGCTTGAGTTAATCATCTTGGATTAAACATTTTCAGTAAATATCCCCAGTACACTGTTCAAATAGAAGATACCACCCACAGAAGAGGACTTCTGGGTAATATAAAAACAAACAAACCAAAGAACCAAGAATCTTTTCAAATTTCAACCTCATTTTATGGATAAATACAGAATTCGGCCCTGAATAATCGATGTTGTGGCACATTGCTTTACTGAAATAATGTTTTTTTATATGTTACTTCCCAAATTCCACCCTGCCTGCCACCCCAAAGCAGCGGCAGAGATGGGTTCTTTTGTAACTTATCTAATTGGGTTTTGTTTTGTTTTCTTTTGTTTTGTTTTGTTTTGTTTGCAAGGTAAAGGGCTGAAGTAGAGGGCTCTTGGAGACAATGGTGCTCTGAATTCTGGTCAGCTCTGTAAGCAGTAGTGCTCAGTCCACGACTGGGGTAGGTGAGGATCTGTCATGAGAAAGCTTTTGAGAAGTTGTGGAAAGCCTTAAGCACCAGTGAGGACAGGGATCTCTGGATCTCAGAGGGAGCCGGGACTCCCATCTATGTTCCCAGGCACCTCCCTGAGCAGGTGGCCAGGTCTCAGGGGGTTATTTTCTGGTGCATTTAGGAAGTGCATTAGGAAAGAAAACAATAATATTCTAACTGTTAAAGGAAAGCGTTACTCATGATACTTGTTGAAGCACAGTGAGGCCAACTTGATTCAAAGGGGGTGCTGTCTCGATAGGTGTGGGGACCTCTGCAATACGTCTTGCTATGGAGGAGAGAGCCTAGCTTCCATTTCCAACACAGTGTGGGCAAGTGAGAATTCATAGCCCAGGAGCAGGATGGGGGTCAGTGGATGGAAAATTACTAACAGGAAATGGTGGGGAAAAATCTGTTACAAGATGGCCGACAGGACTGATAGGGGAATCCCAGTCTCTGCCTGAAGACTCACTCCCCTTCCGGGTTCTTCTTCCCACCCTGCTTGCCTTTGTGCCAAATTACTATTAATGAGGAATGCGGAAGTAACAGACTATAAATTGTCCCCTCTGTCGATGCTTGGGACTCAGACCTCCGGAAGATGATCTCCTCTGAGCCCACCGGTGTAAAATAAACCTCCTGCCTTCCACGATCTCCCGAGTGCCGCTTGGTTCTTCTGCCGGGTGATCCAGACCAGTTTCCATAACAGAAACAATAAAGGTTAAGGGAAATTTTGACCAAACTACCCTAACAGGATTCTTGCCGAAGTTGCAAAAGCCAGGTGATTGGACGTTACCTGGGGGATGGTGGAGGATGAGGTACCTGATCAGTTATCAGGGATGGCTAGATTGACTGAGCAGGATTCTGGATAAAATTGAACAATTCAGAGATAAACACAGAAGCCTGAAAAGGAACTCAGTAAAATTTGGTCAATGAGAGAAACTTACCAGAACCTAGGTCCTTGTGACTCTAGTGTCTTAAGGCTGCCACAGGGACGTCAGAGTTTTCTGACCTGAGGACCCTGTGGGTTTGGACACTGAGTGTCATGGTCACATCACCAGAGCAGACTGTCGTAGACCCTTTGCCAAATGCCTTGGTGCTACTGAACCCCAGAAAAACCCCGAGTCTTTGTCATCCTGAAATGCAGAGCTCCCTAAAAAGATAAAAGTTGAATTTATTGTCATTCTTGAAGGATGAAGCCTAAAAGTCAGAATGTTGATTTTAAGAAAATAATTAAAAGTAATACTACATATATACCTGGCTTTCCTGACTCAGATTTATAGCTGAGGTTGCTTATTGAGATCACACTTCTTGATTTGCAAAACTATCACAAATTACGTTTTAACTACCAGATGTTAACAGCAAATTTGCGTAATAAAAGTAAGTGGGAAAGGCCAGGAATGCAGAGATTTAGAACCACTAGAAGCCAAAACAGAATAAATCAGAACAAAATCAAATGCATGGTAGATCAAAAATTTGGAAGTAACAGCTTACGTTAAGGCGTGATTATGAATAGTTACATAAAAAGCTGTTAAAACGTGTTAATTTGAAGAATTGCAAAAATAGCCATTATGCTTGTGTGTGATAGAAAGATCAATGCCAGTGTATTTAATACAGAGTTTAGCAAATATTACAAACCCTCACAAATCTTAGTTTTCATATCTTTTCTACATTGCTAAGCACAAGAAACAATTATTGAGACTATGTCTGTGTATTGTTGTGTTGATAGGCTGGCCTGGGATTATTAACCTGTTCATAGCATGTTTTCCTATGTTCAAATTTATTAGTAATTGTATCCTTTTTGGTGATATGCTTGCATATCACTGTCCTTTTTCCTCACATATGGTTTCTAAATTTTCCACAAAGAACATTTATTACTTTTAGAATAAATATAAATAGTTTCTTTCAAAGTCCCTGATTACCTCACACTGGCAATAGGAAAGGTTAATTTATTCACTAATTTTTTTTGAAGACACAAGATACATTCTTTATATCACTATTACTTTTAATATCAAAATCTAAAATTATTCTGGAAGGAAAATTTTAAATAGAATTTTGAATTCTTTATATTGACCACATGGAATCTTTTGATCTTTATTCCAGCCCATAAAGAAGCTTACTGTGCAGAGCAAAATAAAGAGTATATTTCAAAGCAAGCTGGCTTCACCAGTAGAATCTAAAGGCATTCATTGGCATTCTGGATCTTAAGGTGGTCTTGTGCTACAGATAAGATTTAGTATCGTATTTGAGTGTACTTTGGAAATACCATGTTCTGGGTCCCCTGAGGTACTAAGTAACCCAGTGACATGTGTGGCAAGGAACCATCATGATGACATATCCTATGGGATGACTTGGGAAGTGGTTGTAGTCTTAGTGGCTTGGGTTTTGGAAACAGAGACTGGCATTAAAGCATGGATCTGCTACCTAATAGCTGAATGAGCTTGGACATGAAAATCTGTCTCTAAACTTCAAAGACTCTGCATATGGGAAAAGGGGGTCGGACATTCCCTGTATGTTATTTGGTGTATAGATTTTCTTCCTAAATGATAACTGCTGTTCCAGAGCAACATTTTTTTAAACTCATTTTGTGTTGGAGATCTTTACACATTGTCCTATGTCAGTCTTTTTTTTTTTTTTTTAATATTTGACTGCTACAAGGTACCCTTAGTATGAGTTTAGCTAAATTCACTTAACCACTTTCCTTTCGATGGACTTTTGAATAGTTTCTGGTGTTTTACTGTTAAAAATACCACTCATGTGAAAACCCTTATATCGGGTTGTTTGTGCAGATCACTCTGAAGAAGTTAATAATGAAAAGGTGGAAGGGTTTTGGTAGAGGATGTAGCTCCATTATCAGCTAGAAATAGAACATTTCCTTTTGGCATTTGCCTGGAAATCTCTTTTTTGTGGTAAGCAATTGTGGGCAGAATGGAACAGTTACTTCTCCAGAGGGGTCTCATTCACTAGGTGAAACTAGTCTTTTATATTTGGTGAGTTTTTTTTCCAGTTTAAGCAGGGCAATCGCTCTTCTAGAGGAATTCTTCTAGAGGTTCTTTTCTTTGAAATATACAGAAGTATCTTTGTCTAGATTAGATATAAATGATTCCGCATTCTTGGATTTGTCTAATCACTTAATCTCAGAGCATTTAATTTGGTCTGTACCTTTTTTCTTCTTTCTGAGTGACAATAATCTTTAAAGGACTCATAAAAGCCTTGTAATTCAGAGCTGGAGATAATTTGCCATCCTGTGTTCTGTGGTCGAACTAGATTCTACCCTCTCGATTTTAAATCATCAACAAATAAGGTGAATGTAGCTCTTGTAAAATTGTCATCCTCATAGAGACCAGAATAGCTTTGGAAGGTGGGAGTCTAATAGATGGTGGGAGTCTCTGAAACTAGAGATTAATTCATCCTTCTATTTTTAGGACTTGACTTTTTGCTAATCCATTTTGACAGGTAAGATCTCAGAAATATTTAATAATGTGAAGTGTGGAGCTCTCTGGAGTCAGATTCTGACCATTATATATATATATATATATATATATATACATTTTTAATTTAAAAAGTGGGGCACCTGAGTGGCTCATTCGGTTGGGCATCCTACATGGGCTCAGGTTATGATCTCACAGTTGGCGAGTTTGAGCCCCACGTTGGGCTCTCTGCTGACAGCTCGGAGCCTGGAGCCTGCTTTGGCTTCTGTGTCTCCCTCTCTCTCTGCCCCTCCCCCACTCATGCACGCTTGCTTGCGTGCTCTCTCTCTCTCTCTCTCAAAAATAAACACTAAAAAAAATTAACATGTTTTTTAACTTTAGAGAGAGTGAGCTAGTGGGGGACAGGATCAGAGGGAGAGACAGAATCCCAGGCAGGCCCCAGGCTCAGCACAGAGCCCATTGGGGAGCTCGATCCCATGACTCCAGGATTATGACCTGAACTGAAATCAAGAGTTGGATGTTCAACCAAGTGAGGCACCCAGGAGTCCCATTATTATTTTCTTGAATAAATTTGTACTGCTTTTTCTTATCAAGATTTTTAGCATCTCCAGGTCCCACAAAGAGATGACTGAATTGATAGATATGAGGGTATCCTAGGCTATAAATTCCTAGGATAAACTTAAATTCTTCAGTGAACTTCTGTCTTTTTTTTTTTAGGATGTGAATTTCTTAACTAGATTATGCAATTCTGAGCTAAATCAAGATTTGAACCTATAAAATCAATATGGTTGGTCATCATCTTCACCTAAATTAGAAGACATTAGGAAGGAATATCACACATTCAGAGGAATGTGTTTAAAACGGAGAGAGGGAAGGGGCACCTGGGTGGCTCAGTCGGTTAGGCGTCCGGCTTCAGCTCAGGTCATGATCTCACAGTCTGTGAGTTTGAGCCCCGCGTGGGGCTCTGTGCTGACCGCTCAGAGCCTGGAGCCTGCTTCGGATTCTGGGTCTCCCTTTCTGTCTGCCCCTCCCCCGTTCATGCTCTGTCTCTCTCTGTCGCAAAAATAAATAAACGTTGGAAAAAAAAAAAAAGATGGAGAGAGGGTGCCATGAAGGTGCTGGAGAAACAGAAGAAAGAACAAACCAAAGGCAAGGAAGATGTCAACTTACAGGAGGCCAGAAAGGAGGCTGATCAGACTCTGGTCAGGAAAGAAAGTATTTGCCTGTTTTCATTATTTTTTTCTAAGGAGTTCTTAAGGGAAGCAATTTTATGTTTCAGAGGCCCCTTCATAGCAATAAAAACTATAGCTCATTGAGTATCTGAAATTTGTAACCTTTTTTTTCCTAGGCATCTCACAAAATGATTATTTTATTCATATACAAGTTTCTCTAGCATGGTCAGTAATTAAGTTCAGAATTGTATGTGGTAAAATCCTGACAGAATACAAGAAGTTGGACAACAACCCACAGGTTCATTGAAATGACTAGGCAAGTGATTGAAAATAAGAGAATCTGAGAATCAGACCCTTTGAATCTTGGGTCCAGCATCACCACTCACCCACCCCTATGTTATCCATGTGTCTCGCTAAATAGTAAAACAAAAGCCAATAAAAAATTTGCATCCAGAAATATAAATATGGAAGGATAAAAGCTTAGGCAGTGCTCCCAAGGGAGCAGAGGACTGGCCAGGAGCAGAGTTGGCCCAAATGTAGTCGCCAGGAACCCTAAGACATCCACAGGGTGCTGGCATGTCGAAGGGGCCCCTGCTGAGGGCCAGAATACCCAGTCCTGATCTGCGACTCTGCATCAAAACCGTGGAAGGAAATCAACCAGAATATCAGCAAAACCTTTATTAAAAAATGTCAGGCGGGGAAGACGCGAAGGAAGATGGGATGTTTAATGAGGTTTAGCAGGAGGGCCCTAATAGCGTGAATAGTCCGTCAGGGATGGTTCTGGCATGTTCCCTACCATTGTTTGGGCAATTTGGAGGGTATCTAGAGGGTAGGAAGGAATAGAGGCCATGTACAAGAGAGAATGGGAAGAGGGCACAGCTGTGGGGATCAAGCACATGCAGGAGCCACAGCAGAACATTCTCAGTGCGTCAGTGTCTCTTACAAGATGGATAAAAATACTAATTGAGTAAATGAATGAAAGAATGAACAAATAAACAAAAGAAATAAAAATAAAGCTCAACAAGATTTCTCAGGAATAGCCCATTGCTTCTGGGATTGTTCAAGAATTTCTGTGAAATAGCGTATGGATGACAAATTGAGTTTGGAACGTGTGACCAGAGGGATACACGTTCCGCAGAGAGAAGAGAGCACGGACGGTTGAGAACTGAGGCAAAACGAGGGAAGGGAAAGGGAATAGTCAGTAGCATAAGTTTTTTTCTAGATTTTCATACATTTTTGTCTAGGTTAATAAAGTAAATTGGAGTGAGGATTTTAATTAGTCAAATGCTGGGTGCCTGTGACGCCATTTCTCACTGGGACAGTTCACATGAACAGGATGCCACTTTGTTAGTTTTGTTCTTGTTGAGGGGGGAAACGGTCATTTGCTTCGGTTACCAGAAGCTGTCCACGTGCTAAGCTTGGTGGTCGGAAACCAGTAGACTGCTTCTCATGGGGGCCTTCTGACCTTCTCGGCCTCAGTGGCACCTCATGTACAGCGTGAAGCATAGCAATGCACCAGAGCCACGTTGCAACTTTCAGTCCATGTGCTGCTCCCTGTTCTTGGCAATATCGCAGCTCCACAGCTTGCAATATTATGAATCATAGCCTTGTCTTTTCATTTTATTCTTTATTTAGTCCTCTAATTATCTAAATGAGCTTTGAAATTGTGAGCTGAAGCTTCAGATTAGTCTCTGACTCTGCTATTCCCAGGCTAAATTTGGTTCAATACTTTATATTTCTTAAAAAGAGGAAAGAGCAAAGTAATTTTGAGAGTATGGTTCAAGTTCTCACTACCTGCCCTTCTCTCTTCCTCTGTCCTAAGGAATAACCACTGTCCTGGAACAAGAGTGATTTTTTTTCTGTGTATGTTTCCGTATTACTTACTCCCCTCCAAAGACCAACAAGAACACTCCTGTATTTGAGTAAGTTGGGTGTATTTCAATGAGGAGGGAAGTGTGAGGAACCTCAGAGAGTGTTGGAAAGAGCTTGTAATAGATTTGTGTTTGTGTTAGGAGATTTTGGGGGTAGGATTTGAGCAAGTGGGTTTCTTCTCTGGATTGCTTACTATTAGGAAAGAGTAATTCTATTATTGAATATCTTAGTACATCTTCCCTAAAAGGAGGGAAGAATGAATAGGTTAAAGCTGTAATTGGTAAAGAAGCAACAACTGCTCATGTTAGCCAGGACAAGGGATGCTTAGATGCTCTTTTTCAACATGAATTCATAGTGGTCTTGTTTTTTATCTTGATCCATAATGGCCACAGAGTGGCCTTGTCTGACACTGATGTTCTGTGCAATTGTTTATATCTGATAGAAGAACCCAAAGTCCATGTATTATGAAACTCATCAAAGCAAATTCTAGCCCAGTTCCTAGTTGATTGTATCAGCTCCACTGACAGGTGTCCAAGGCTGCTTTTTTCATGCATCTACACGAATATGTATATGTGTACATATATAATTTATGCCATTTAGACAGTTTTCTTAAAATTTACATGGATCACGTCATGCTGCAGGCATGATCTTTACTAATTTGCTGGTTAAAATGCTCATTCTCGATGCATCGGGTTCCCTGTTCCCCATTGTGTGTGTGGTGTGTCATTGCATGAATAAGCCCCGTTGAGTCACCTATAGATAGATGGTTTAATTATGTAGGTTGGCTATTTTATTGACTTTGGTAGTGCTGTCAAAAACATGAATATAAATGTCACATACATGCAGATGGGTTGCTCTAAGGCATTTATTCTAAAACAAAACTACCGTTTCAAATGTAGGTATTGCCAAGTTGGTCTCCAAATCGTAATTGTATACATTTTTGCTGTGTCTGCTATGAGAATTTGTTTCCCCACATCTTCCCACAGCACTTGTTATCAAAGTTAAAGGTTTCATAACTGACAAAAGTCAGTCTTCTGTGTGTGCATTAGAATTTTATTGCTATGTTAATATAATTTTTCTATAATTATCAATGAGCCTGCCTATTTTTTTGTGCTTTTGGCCATTTAGTTTTTCAGTTCTATGCATGATTTGTGTACATTATTTGGTCACTTTCCCACTGAATGTCAGGTCTCTTGCTTATCTTTCTTAAAATATTTTTATATATTTTAGACACTCATCATTTGTACAGTCTGTGAGTCTGTGACTTATCTTTTCCTTTTTTATGTTATTTTCTCACCCAGAACATTTTAATTTTAATGTGATCAGGTTTATTAGTTTTTTCCTTTGTGGTTCGTATTATCCCTCTTTTGTTTTTTAATGTTTTCATTTATTTTTGATATATATAGAGAGAGACAGAGAGAGAGCATAAACAGGGGAGGGGCAGAGAGAGGGAGACACAGAATCCGAAGCAGGCTCTAGGCTCTGAGCTGTTGGCACAGAGCCCAATATGGGACTCGAACTCATGAACCATGAGATCATGACCTGAGCCAAAGTCAGACGCTTAACCGACTGAGCCACCCAGGCACCCCTCTTCTAAAAGTTTTAAAAGTGTTATTTTTCACATTAGGTCTTTAGTTGGACCTGGTTTGTGTGCGCGCGTGTGTGTGTCCAGGTTAAGGTAGGTATCTGTTTTTTTTGAACCGTGCTATTAGTCGGTTGTCTAGCACATCTTTCCCTTTTGATTTATGACGGCACCTTATTCCTGAGTCCAGTTTCTCTGTATGCATGGATCTATGGCCGAGCTCTTACATTTTCTTACATTCTTTAATTTGGCAATATCTCAGCGTTTTAGTTGCACTTTCTTCTTGTACTTCTTTAAAGCTGCTTTATCTATTTTGGGCTTTTTATGTTTCTATATTGCTTTCACTTTCATCATGTTATGTTCCTTGGATTTCTTCTGGAAGTTTAAGAAGAATCACCTTAGCTTATAAAATTATGGGGAAAATATCCTCCTTTAAATATTGGCACTTTTTATTAGTGAACATGGCATAATACCTGTGTGTATTGCAGTGAGATTTTCTAATGTTAAGCCATCATTGTACTCTATTTGGTGCTTATGTATTATTTTTTATGTTTTAAAGTAGATTTTTCGAATTTCAGTTCGTAATTAAAATCAACTAAATTTTCCTATGGATGATGTCCTTTTTTGTCTATAGCATCAAGATTTATTTGGTAATTTAATTGCAACACTCACTCTCTTTCGATTCTGTAAAACAGTTTGTTTAAAATAAGAATTCTCTTTCTTCAGGTTTTCACGGGGCTTTCCTTTAATACTCTCTAGATCTTCTTATTCATCAGTGGGTAAATTTTTAACTACAGATTCAATCTTTAAATTGTAATAGTGATATTCAAGGTTACCATTTCCTTTTGAGATGTTCAGAATATCCATTTCATCAACATTTTGTAATACACTCAACTGATTTATGATGTCTTCTTATTTTTCAAAAGCTTTATCACAGTTGTATCCTATTACATCTAAAACCGTCGTTGGCTGTTCTCTTTTGTTTTAGGTAAAACTTGCCAGTGGTTTGTCAACTGTCGTAGCGTCATCATGAGGAGCGAAGTCTCGTGTGTCTGCTTTCCCGCACTTAGCCTTCTTCTTGTGACACATACCCATTTTGTTGCATACGGTGGTAGTGTACTACTGTAGTAGAAGTTCTCCTTGCCTCACAGGATTTTACAGTATTGTTATACCACAATTTACTTTTTCATTCCAACATTAATTGGTATCGCAGTCGTTTTCAGGTTTTGGATACTATGAAAGGGCTGCTTTGGACTCTTTTTCATATATCTTTTGCCGCATATGCATATATACATATTTCTGAAAGGTATATTCCCAAGAACTGAAATTGCTGAGTCATACAGTTCAGGTATGTCCAGATTTAGTAGCTAATTAATGTCAAAGAGTCTTCTGATTTGGGGCACCTTGGTGGCTCGGTTGGATAAGCTCCGACTTCAGCTCAGGTCCTGATCTCACAGCTCGTGGGTCTGAGCAGTGGGCTCTGACAGCTCGGAGCCTGGAGCCTGCTTGGGATTCTGGGTCTCCTTTGCGCTCTGCCCCTCCCCTACTCACGCTCTGTCTCTCTGTCTCTCTTTCTCTCTCTCTCTCTCTGTCAAAAACATTAAAAAAAAAAAAGTAAAAAAACACCGAGTCTTCTGATTTGAACTGTGTCAGTGTATGAGAGTTGCTGCCACCCAGTATTGTCACCATAACATAGTTTTGCGTGTCTCTTTCGTTTTGCCATCTTGAATCAAAGGACTTCGAAATGTACAAAGAAATCTGAACTCAACAGATATTGTTGAATCTTGTACGTATGTCAAAGGAGCGTTTCATCTAAATATGAAGAAACAGTTTCTCTAACAGTAAGTGGTGCTTCAGGTGTGTTAGTTCATGATTAGAATTATTGGAATTTTAAAACAAGACCCTGACCTTTGCCCTATTACTTTGGTCCACTGTATGATACACTTTGAAACATTTGTGCTCAGTTTCCTAAAGCCGACTCTTACTCTATGAAAGAATCATGGATGCGGTTTCTTAAACTGTTCAGAAAATTTGTGTAAGTGATATGAATCATCACCAGTGTATGGAAATGTTGAAAGAAGTGGAAGACAATGAATTTAATGATCTTGTGTTCTTTGCCAGTGCGTATTGGTTGACTCATGGGAGAATTTTATAAAGATTTGCAGCTCTTTTAACTCCATTCAAGATTTCTTGAAACAAAAGTAATGCTTGCCAAATACTCAATAATCAGGGACAGAAATGGCAATGTGATTTACATTTTGTCGTCAATATTACACTGCATACGAATAAGCTAAATTTGAAGCTCCCTGGAAAGGAAAAGCTTATTTTGGCTTTAGCTAGATATCTATGAGAATTTTGAAATTGAAACTTTTCACAATACAAGTCACTAATGATTTCATAAATTTTTCTAAAATGAATCGGTGTGTAGAACAGCTTTCTGTAAATTGGCTATAAAAGCAATAAGAAAAATGTGAATGTTTTTTGCTCTTGACAGATTTAAATTTGACAGATTTAAATTTGTTTTTCAATTCATGCAATATCTCAGTGACACAAAATTAATTTACTTACCTTGGACTTTTTTTTTTTAAAGTTTTATTTGTTTTGAGAGAGTAAGTACGAGCAGGGGAGGGTCAGAGAAAGAGGGAGAGAGATTCCCAAGTAGGCTCTGTGCTTCCAAAGCTGAGTCCAACACAAAGTGCTTGGTTTCACAAACCATGAGATCATGACCTGAGCCGAAGGAAGTCAAGAGTCAGACGCTTAACCATCTGAGCCACCAGGTGCCCCAGACCGATATACTTTTGAAACATAGTTTTGAAAGTGATATGCTTTCATTTTAAAGCCCTATCTATTATTCTAAAAAAACATATATGGCTGAAAACGTATGTGTTCTAAAAATAATATGTGGCTACCAGAAAATTTAAGATTACATGGGTGGCTCTCATTATATTTCCATTGTACACCGATAATCTGGAGCAGTAGGTTAGATCTGTGTATTTTCAGAACAAGAAACCCCAAACTAATATGCTGGAAAACCAATTAGATTAATGACTTTATGTTTTAATCCCATGATTTTTCTTGACTCCAGGAAGTAATATAAATAACTTAAGATGGTGCAAATTCCATAGTTCGACTCTAACTCCTGTACCAGCAATATGACCTATTCTGCTGCCTGCTGCATTTTAGTATGTATGAGAACATGCATCTTTTGAATTTCTTTGATCTTGTCTTACAATTTCCTGTGCTTTAAAAATTTGTATATAAATTTTGTGTCTGATGCTTAGAATCCCTTTCTAATTCACCTTGACTTCTTGGTAAACTCCTATAATTTTTCGGAGACCCTGCTCATGTTTTTTTCCCGTTTGCTAGGTTCCTTGACTCTCTGGGTGCAAGATTAATCCTTCTCTGTGTAACCACTGTCTGCCTCATACTTCTGTGATTATCCTTTATGATAATATAATTATTTTACAAATCTGTCTCCCAGGTAGACTGAATTCTTTTTAGCCTTGTTTTTCACATTTCCTTACACGTTCTCTATAGAGTGTCTGGGATTGCCCATGCCTCATAGTGTGTATGTTAATATTCTTTAAATGTATGAAGGATGAAAACTTAAAGCGTTTTAATGAGAGGATAAAAAAGATGAAGAGAAAATTAAAAATTTCAACATCTATAAAAAAGGTAGGCCACCTTCTTAACTTTGTAGAAGAAGACTTTTACATATTTGTCAAAAATCTAAAGATAAATAATATGAAAAAAGGTGAGCTTTTAATTTTATGTAATATGAAATAAGGCATTATATAAAGATTAATATTGAATATCTATCATTCTTTACTGACAGTTTTATTAACCATCCAGTAGCATAAAATAATTTCAGTGCTCACTCATGCGTTAAATTACTGGCTGTGTCAATTACCTTTAAATATTTTGAAAAGTACAAAGCAGACCTCATGGAAAATATTAAAGGAAAATTGTGTCACCAAAAAATAATAATAGGTATTATTAAAGAAGCACACTACCTTAGGCAAAATGGAAAACTTAAATATACTCTCTTGCCTTTTATTTCCTGGAAATAGAGGAAATGAGGCATAAAGTTTCTTTTTTTTAATTTAAATTTTAGTTAACACCGTTCAGTGTTGATTTCAGGAGTGCAATTTAGTGATTCATCACTTAAATACAATGACCCAGTGCTCATCCCGACAAGTGCCCTCCTTAATGCCTGTCACCCATTTAGCCCATCCCCCACCCACCCCCTCCACAATCCTCAATTTGTTGTCTATCAGCGTCTCTCGTCGTTTGTTTCTCCTCTTTTTATCCCCCCTTGTATATTCATATATTCAACTGTTTTGTTTCTTCGATTCCACATATGAGTTAAATCATATGGTACTTGTCTTCCTCTGATTGACTTGTTTAGTCTGTTTAGTATAATACATTCTAGCTCCATCCACATCTTACAAATGGCAAGATTTCATTCTCTTTGATGGCTGAGTAGTATTCCATTGTGTATACACACACGTGCTCATCCCAACATATATATATGTGTTGCGTGTGTGTATGTATATATAAATATACATATACATATATACATACGTATATACATATAAATATACATATGTATGTATATATGTATATGTATATATATAAACATATGCCACATCTTCTTTATCCATTCATCAGTAGATGGACATTTGCACTCTCTCCATAGTTTGGCTATCGTTGATAATGCTGCTATAAACATTGGGGTGCAGGTACCCCTTTGAATCTGTATTTTTGTATCCTTTGGGTAAATGTGTAATATTGCAATTGCTGGATCATAGGGTGGTTCTCTTTTTAATATTTTGAGGAACCTCCATACTCTTCTCCAGGGTGACTGCACTAGTTTGAATTCCCACCAACAGTGCAGGAAGATTCCCCTTTTTCTGCATCCTTGCCAATACCTGTTGTTTCTTGTGTTGTTAATATTAGCCATTTTGAAAGGGGAGAGGTGGTATCTCATAGTGGTTTTGACTTGTATTTCCCTGATGATGAGTGTTATTGAGCATCTTTTCATGTGTCTGTTAGCCATCTGGATGTCTTCTTTGGAAAAGTGTCTATGCATGTCTTCTGCCCATTTCATAACTGGATTATTTGGTTTTTGGGTGTTGAGTTTGGTAAGTTCTTTATAGATTTTGGATACTAACCTTTATCAGATACATTGTTTGCAAATATTTTCTCCCATTTCATAGGTGGCCTTTTAGTTTTGTTGATTGTTTCCTTTGCAGTGAAGAAGCATTTTACCTTGATGAGGTCCCAGTAGTTCATTTTTGCTTTTATTTCCCTTGCCTCTGGTGATGTGTCTAGTAAGAAGTTGCTGCAACCAAGTTCAAGGAGGTTGCTGCCTGTGTGCTCCTGTAGGATTTTGCTGGTTTCCTGTCTCACATATAGGTCTGTCATCCATTTTGAATTTATTTTTGTGTATGGTGTAAGAAAGTGATCCAGTTTCATTCTTTTGCATGTTGCTGTCCAGTTTTCCCAACAACATTTGTTGAAGAGACTATCTTTTTTCCATTGGGTATTCTTTTCTGCTTTGTTGAAAAGTTGACCATATAGTTGTGCATCCATTTCTGGGTTTTCTATTCTATTCCATTGACTCATGTGTCTGTTTTTGTGCCAGCAACATACTGTCTTGATGACTACAGCTTTGTAATATAGTTTGAAATCTGTAATCGTGAGAGGTATAGAGTTTCTAATTGTAATTAATTAAAATGGTAAAATGATTTATAAACTATGGATAAATGTATAACAAACCATTAATCTGAAAGATTAGATGTAAACTATTTTTGTTATAAATTAAAAAAAAATATTTTTGAGAGAGAGACAGAGAGCATGGGAGGGCCAAAGAGAGAGGGATACCAAGAATCCCAAGTAGGCTCTGTGCTGTCAGCACAAAGCCCGATGTGGGGCTCAAACCCGTGAACCATGAGATGATGACCTGAGCCGAAGTTGGATGCTCAACTGACTGAGCCACCCAGGCGCCCCTAAATGTACACTAATTTGGGAGCGCCTGGGTGGCTCAGTCACTTAAGTGGCCAACTCTTGATCTCGGCTCAGGTCATGATCTCACAGTTCATGACTTCAAGCCCTGCATCAGGGTCTGTGCTGTCAGCACAGAGCCTGCTTGGGATTCTGTCTGTCCCTCTCTCTGCCCCTTCCCCACTTGCGCGCTCTCTCTCTCTCTCTCTCAAAATAAATCAACTTGAAAAAAACCCAATTTTTTAAACATTTTTTTAAGTTTTATTTTATTTTTGAGAGAGAGAGAGAGAGAGCAGGAGGGGCAGAGAAAGAGGGAGAGAGAGAGAGAATCTCAAGCAGGCTCAGCACTGTCAGTGCAGAACCTGATCAGGGGCTCGAACCCACAAACTGTGAGATCATGATGTGAGCCAAAACCAAGAGTCAGACACTTAACCAACTGAGCCAGCCAGGTGCCCTTAAATGTAAACTATTTTAATAAACGTCTCCCAAATTATTTTTTTAAAAGCCTTCGACTATAAATTATATGTTGATTATGGCTTGATATAGTGTGTGTTCAGAAAAATCTTTTTCAATATTATTCATTACGAATATCACCGTAATTATTATTTTGATTGTTTCCTCAAACATTCGATAATAAAAATAGCGTTCTTTTTTAAACAAAAATTACCTTTCAAAAATAAAATCAGTTTCTTACATATGATACTTAGCAGAGGAAGAAAAGCCATGTCCCTCACTATTTTGATGTTTCTACATAAAGGTACTCAACTGTCTTTTTTTTGTTGGATGATTATATAGGACACCAGATTGCTGTCCTGTTACAAGTGTCACTTATTTTGATTATCACATTAGAATGACTCGGTTTTACTGCCCCCCCCCCTCCTGTATCTGAAGCTGGGAAGAAGTCTTCTGCAGAGGAGAGGCCAGTAGCCTGTGGCTCACACGTGCCCACATCTGAATCTGTTGGCTGAATTCCCCTCAGGGCAAATCTCACTTCCTGCTAGATTTCCTACTGGACATCATTTCCCTTTTGGCAGAGAATCATCAAGGTGTATTCCTTCTTAGTAATGCTTCTAGAACCTCCAGAATTGGACCTTGAGGCACATTCTGCTTATGCATAATACCATTGGGATGGTGTCACCAAATCTCTGTTTCCTTTCTTGTCCCTTAGCTGGGATCTTTCCATTCCTAGCTCCAGGCTCTCCTTACCATGAGCTTCACCCCTAGGGCAGATACCCAGAGAAGATGTGTGGAGAAAAAAAGAGAGAAAGAAGGAAAAGAGCTCTTGGATTGTCCGAGCAGTGGCAAAAGTCAGTGTATTGGTTGGATCCCATCCCTCTTCCCCATTCTTGGCATTTTATTTTGACTAACACTAAACGATGTTCCCACTTTCATGGTGAAGCGTAGCCTTTCGGGTCTGTTTAGTGTGATCTCAGGTGGCATTTGCAAATGTCTTAAATTGCACATCCCACAGGACAGACTTTGCTGCAAGGATGTGGTTACCATGGTACTCAAAAGACAGTTCGGGGAGAAATGTATCTCCTCCACAACCAGAAGTAAAAACCAAAAATAGAGTGGCATGTTTTCTCCCCAGAGAGTGAGGACATAAAGTACAGTATATGTTAGTAATATGCAAAGTGTAATTTTAGTTTGTAAAACTTCCTTATTACTTTAAATCTAATCTATTTAATGAGTTTTAATTATGACTTTCCTGTAGCATGAGTCATATTATTACTCCTGTCGCTCGTTCTGATGAGAAAGTCAATATGCTGGCAATCTAGTAGGAACTGCTTCATGAAACTGCTCATCTAAAGCTCATGGATGGCACTGTCACGACACTCCTCCTAGATTTCTTCCCACAGTAATACTATTTTTAGATCTGTGTACCATATGGGAATCAGACTACATGGAGAAATCACAGCACAGGTTCCGGAAGCTTCGAGCTGGGTGAAAATTCTGTCTAATCTTCTCAGTCTACAGACGAAGAAAATAAAAGACAAAAAAGGTATCTGACTTAGCCAGCCACTCAGGTGATTAGAAGTAAAACCAGCACTTGCTGTCAGAGCTCACTGAGGTTCCCTTTTTGGCACTTGCTTGTAGGTTTCCTGTTGCTTGCTTTATCATTGCAAGACATCAAGGGCTAGTCTAGCAGAGGGAAGTCAAGGCTCTTAAAGATAGGCTTGAGAACCAAAGTGATATTTCTGCTTCCAGGGCATTCATTCTTAAAAGGGCTTAAGGGATCTCGAACGATCATCATCTGCTGCTTTTCTATAGGTTGCTGAGCCTGGAAAAACATTGATGTGTTATAAGTCATTTTGCTGTGTCTGGATATTTCAGTGGAGTCTTTAGGGAGGCAATATCCAGTGCCTTGGCCAGTAACTGGCATCTTGACTGTCTCACTTTTGAAATATGTCTCCTGACTGTGGAGAATCGTTATCATGTGGATCATTACACTTGACCACTGTAAAACCGTTACTTTATGTCCTTTTTAAAATTTTTTTTTTTTTAACATTTATTTATTTTTGGGACAGAGAGAGACAGAGCATGAACGGGGGAGGGGCAGAGAGAGAGGGAGACACAGAATCGGAAACAGGCTCCAGGCTCTGAGCCATCAGCCCAGAGCCCGACGCGGGGCTCGAACTCACGGACCGCGAGATCGTGACCTGGTTGAAGTCGGACGCTTAACCGACTGCGCCACCCAGGCGCCCCTGTCCTTTTTAAATTTTAACTGGGTTTTTAGTGCTACTGGTGATTCTCTTTCATCTCTGAATGACTCTGTTAATGATTCCATGATCTCAATTATGAATGCTGTCTCTTCCTTCAGTCTTCAACTACTGTGCCAGTTACATTTATGTGTGTGCGTGCGTGTGTGTGTGTGTGTGTGTGTGTGCGCGCGCGCATGTGCTGGTGGGGGAGGTTGTTGTTGCAACAAATAAAACTACTTACGGATGGATCACTTAAGCCAAATGAAATTCACTGGCCTGATACCAAAAGCTCATGGAAGTGCAAGAAGTCTGGAGAAACAGCCTTGCAGAGGACAAGACCAAGGCAGCCGGGAAGCCAGGACGCAGGAGCTGTGGGAATGGTTATTTGGCAGGACCGTATCAGGGCACAGCTGCTAGGGAGGATGTACTTCCCACCCTCTGTCTAGTCTTGCATCAAGGTTTAAAGTCCCGGGAGGAAATTCTCTGGCTTAGTGTAGGACACGTCTGCCTCTTGGCTGTATGGGCTGGTGAGAAGCAGGATTGGGCCCCCACAGCTTTTGTGATGGGAGGCAGGCTCCTGGATTTCATGTTGTAGCACACTCACAAACACTGGGGCTCAGGTAATTCCGCCAACAGGAAATCCAAGTGCTCTTAAGAATCCAAATAGGAAAGGATATAGTGTGGAAAACAGCAATTGTTCAGTAATCTTGCACACTTCTCTTCTCATTCTTTGCACATGGCCACATCCTGGATTAACTGAAAAGATGAATGCCATTTGAAGTGAGCTGTGTAAAATTTCCCCTTCACCTATTTCCCATTGATTTCACAACAAAGAGCCCGGGTTTTCAATCCAATTTACCTTTTCTGGAAATGTGTTATCGCATCTACCTTCTTTCCCACATTCAATCTCATTATCACTGTCTCTTTCCTGTTGATTTTTTTTTTCAACGTTTATTTATTTTTGGGACAGAGAGAGACAAAGCATGAACGGGCGAGGGGCAGAGAGAGAGGGAGACACAGAATCGGACGCAGGCTCCAGGCTCTGAGCCATCAGCCCAGAGCCCGACGCGGGGCTCGAACTCACGGACCGCGAGATCGTGACCTGGCTGAAGTCGGACGCTTAACCGACTGCGCCACCCAGGCGCCCCATTCCTGTTGATTTTTTTAAAAAAATATTTATTTATTTTTGAGGCAAAGAGAAAAGGAGAGGGAGAGAGAATCCCATCCAGGCTTCACACTGTCAGCGCGGAGCCCAGCACGGGGCTCAAACTCACAAACTGTGACATCATGACCTGAGCCAAAATCAAGAGTTGGACGCTCAACCGACTGAGCTACCCAGGCACACCACTTCTTGACTTTTAAGATATTCACCTTCTCATTTCCAAATGATTAAGAAAAAAAAAAAACAAAAAAACCCTTGCCACTGACCTTTCTTTTTCCTTAAGTACCATCAGTTCACCAATTTCTCAAAGTTTCAAAAGTGTGGGTCACACCCATTAACTTTGCTCCTTCGGTATCTACTCCTTTGTCCCCCTCATGCCACAGTTCCAGAACTGTTTTCTCAAGTTCCTGGAGCTTTGTCCCAGGACCAAAGGTCTTCTGTGCATCCTCTCCCTCATTGAGCTCTCTCAACACCATTGACCACATGTCTTTTATTGAAAAATCTTTTTTCTAGTATTACATTCTGTTTTTAAAGTGTCTCTGACCTCTTGTTTTTCTGTCTTTTTCCTGGAACATTTTGTTTCTCTAACAAATTATATGTGGGTGTTGATCAATGATAGGTCCTTAGACTTGTCGTTACTTCCGTTTCTTTATTCCACGATTGTCATTGACCTGCAGCACCATGAGGGGGCACTGCCCAGATTTGCACTTCTGTAAGGAATGTGGTACGACATTTTCCTTTGTGTTTCATCATGCCTCTTTCGTGAAAGATGCCATTCTTTACTTTTTAGACTAGCTATTCATGTATTTTGCTCCAGTTTTCCATAGGTTGTAATTTTCTGGCATTTATGGTATGCTTTCATTGCGTTTTTACTATGTGACAGGTGCTCAGTAAACAGTTGTGAAATTAATGCAGTAAGTTAATACAATGGAAAACAGACATCTCCATAAAAGTCTGTAGGAAAATAGGAGTACAGTAGAAACAAATGTTAGGTAATTAAACATAACTTAGGGCACATGTAACGTTTTATGAATGTAAGCACAAATGTTTGAGCTTTCTGATTATGAATATTTGGCTCTGTTTCCATATTGAGAATCCATCATAGAAAGGAGACTTAAGAGAGATAAGGTCACGCTTTATTACGTCTTTTAAAATTGGGTATTCATTTTAAAACTATAAAGGAAACAAGGCACCTGGGTGGCTCAGTCAGTTAAGCGTCTGACTCTTGATTTCAACTCAGGTCATTATCTCATGGTTCATGGGTTTGAGCCCTGTGTTAGCGCAGAATCTGCTTGGGATTCTCAGTTTCCCTCTCTCTCTCCCCTCCCCTGCTCACTCTCTATCTCTCTCTCTCTCTTCAAAATAAATAAATAAACATAAAAAAACTATATAGGAAATAATGAAAGAACACAATTTTTAAAGATTAGATTTAGATTAAACAAAGGTTTATTGAGCTTCTTGTATAGAGCATACATTATGTTGGTGCTTTCTCATTGGTTTATTTGATGGTCTCTGTAATTTCATGAGAATGGTATGTACGTTATTTTATTTTATTTATTTATCCTTTTGAAGTACGGTTGGCACATAATATTACATTGGTTTCAGGCATACAACACAGTGATTCGACAACTCTGTTAACCATGCTATGCTCACCACAAGTATAGCTACCTTGGTTCACCGGCCACCACACAATACCGTTACGGTATCATTGACTGTATTCCCCATGTTGTACTTTTCACCTCTGGGACTTACTCATGCCATAACTTGAAGCCTGTACCTCTTATTCCCATTCAACCCATTTTGCCCATCCCCGCTCCCTCCCCTCTGGCAACCATGACTTTGTTCTCTGTATTTATGGGTTTGTTTCAGCTTTTTTGTTTGTTCGTTTTGTTTTTCAGATTGCACATATAAGTGAAACCATATGGTATTTGTCTTTCTCTTTCTGACTTATTTCACTTAGGACAGTTCCCTCTAGGTTCATCCATGTTGTTGAAATGGCAGGATCTCTTCTTTTTTATGGCTGAGTAAGATTCCATTGTAACACCTCTTCTTTTTCATCCATTCATCTATCAGTGGGTGCTTGGGTTGCTTTCAGGTCTTGGCTGTTATAAACAATGCTGCTATAAGTATAGGGGTGTTTATATCTTTTCGAACTAGTGTTTTTGTTTTCTTCGGTTAAATACCCAGGAGTGGAATTAACTGGATCATATGCTATTCCTAGTTTTAATGTTATGAAGAACTTCCATACTGTTTCCACAGTGGCTGCATCAGTTTACATTCTCACCAACACAGCCAAGTGTTCCTTTTTCTCCACATCCTCATGAGCCCTGGTTATTTCTTTCCTTTTCTTTTTTAATTCTAGCTATTCTGACAGGTGTAAGGTGATACCTCATTGTGCTTTTGATATGCATTTGCATTTGATGATGAGTGATGTTGAGCATCTTTTCATGTGTCTGTTGGCCATCTGTGTGTCTTCTCTCGAAAAGTGTCTATTCAGATCCTCTGCCCATTTTTAAGTCAGGTTATTTGTTTTATTGGTGCTGAGTTGTATAATTTTTTAATATATTTTGTGTATTAACCCCCTGTAATATATATCATTTGTGAATATCTTCTCCCATTCAGTAGGTTATCATCTCATTTTGTTGATGGTTTCCTTCATTGTACAAAAGCTTTTTATTTTGGTGTAGTCACATTAGTTCAATTTTGCTTCGTTTCCCTTGCCTCAGGAGACATAGCTAGAAAAATGTTGCTAAAGCTTATGTCAGAGAGATTACTGCATATGTTTTCTGCAAGGCGTTTTATGGTTTCAGGTATCACATTTATGTCTTTAATCCATTTTGAGTTGGTTTTTGTGTATGGTATAAAGAAGTGGTCCAGTTTTAGGAGAATAAAATTTTTAATGAAAATTAAATGCCTTCTTTTGGAAAAATGAAATTAATTCATTGATAATTATTAGTTATCTGTGAGAAACAACAGAGTTGGTCCTTCATATCTTTGATTTATTGCAATTAATTGCTTCATAATTTGGTCATTTTTAAAGAATATATTTTCTCATTAGTTTCATTAGAATATATTTTCTCATTTATGTGGAAATTATTACATAACTGGATAACAGATGAAGTAGTGATTACATATATTTTAAAGTGTAAACAGCCACCTGTTATAGTTGAAAATGTGATTATACTCTTAATTGTAATAAATAATATACAGAATGTTTATGGTGATCATTTTGTTTTCTTTATTGGGCAATTTTCTTGGCAGACCTATGGATAAATTTTCAGTAGATGTAAAATCACAAATAACAGAGTAATTAATTGATTTAATAAATGAATATCTTAATGTGATGTTTATGAGTACTAGGTAAATGATTGTTTAACAGGAAAGACCTACTGATGTTTGATGTGGACTCATTTTTTCTTCATTACTCATCTGAAAATTAGCATATTATATATATATGTATTTCTTTATTTCTCATCTGAAAATTAACATATATGTCTATGTGTATATTCAACTGAAGTAGCTGAAACATATACACAGACATGCACAGACCCAGAGAAACATAAATTTTAAAAGCATAATATTTTATCTTTCCTCTTCCCCAAAATGCCTTAAATATAATCAGTAGGTATCTATTTGTCCAGTAACCAATGCCATTTTTTTTTGTCACTCCATGAGGGTTAATTAGCATTATTTCTAAACCCAGAGGGATATGATTTAATCAATTCTAATAAGACTTGTTAGAGAGTACTCTGATGATCACATTTTGGTTTCACAGAAGTGTAAATTTTAGAATCTTATTTTCACAGGAAGGTTATACCATCTGTCTACATGTTAATTTATTGCTTCAAATGCATTAACTTTTTTGCACCTTTTGTCACATCAATTTTGGCATTGTTTACTTATTAACTCTTATGTTTCTAAGATAGAGTTGAGGGACTTTTACTCTATGTACTGCAAATAATAAAACAACTTAAAATAATATTAATTCATTATATTCACTATGCTACAAGAAATTTATAATGCTCCTTCCATTCTCAAAGAAAACCAAATAGAGTTCTGTTATATGAATTTTAGAAATATTTTAGTCTCTCTTTTTGCCCCAGTTAAAAATTTTTTTAATTAAAAAATTTTTTAATGTTTATTTATTTTTGAGAGTCACAGGAAGAGAGCACGAGCAGGGGAAACAGACAGAGAGGGAGACACAGAATCCGAAGCAGGCTCCAGGCTCTGAGCTGTCAGCATAGAACCTGATGCAGGGCTCAACCTCATGAACTATGAGATCATGACCTGAGCCGAAGTGGGACACTCATGAGCTGAGCCACCCAGGCACCCTTGCCTCAGTTTAATATACTATAATTTCATGTCAGTTCACAAACATGCTTTGTAAGAATGTTTTAATGCTTCCTGGGCAAAAACTAAGATGGGCTCCAAGAGAAAGAAAAAAAACAAGGAATCTCTTCAAGCAGTTTGAGGAGGTGCCTGGAAATAGAGGATGTAAATCTGAAAGTGGAGTAGTGAGGGGGAGGTAGAGACCAGAGTGCCCGTGGGGACACCTGTGGTGCAGCCTGGGGACCAGAGCATTGTGGAGTGCCGCACCTGATGAACGTGCACATCTGTAAGCTGTAAAAATGAGAGGAGAGGAGATTTTTTTTTTGAGTTACTTTTAATGTCAGCTTGCCTAATTAGCCAGGAGAATGAGGAAGAGCCAGTAGAGGGAAATGAATGAATAAATGGAATTTCTGAAGGAAAAGAACTACAGTAGAAGGTTAAACAGTGTCACATTGTTAGTTTTATTGTAAGGAATTCAGCCAAAAAAAAAAAAAAAAGCACAGAGAGATTATGTTTTATAAACCATAATTAGAAATTCTCAGTAGAATGCATCAGACATGTCAGGAACAGAAAACATGTTTGTTGAGTTCTAGTAATGAAATAATTTATGATCTCTTAGCAATAGCTGGAGGAAAAAGAGGAATAAAACTTTTGATACGTTTCTGCAGCAGAAATTGTGAGTAGTTTACAAATATTCACATATAAAATGGTCATTATAGATTGCATTGGTCTAAGGGTAAAGAGACATCATGATGCTCTACATTTTACACAAAGACCATGAACATGCAATGTTCCTATCCTGGAGAAATATAAGAACAGGTAGTCCTAGTAGGGAAGAGGTCAGAATAAAGCAAAATTAATGGTGTAGATGGGTGTAGGGAATGGTGTCTTTACTTCCCAGTACAGGTAACAAGGAAGAGAGAGAGACAAAAATAATGACCAGGGTTAAAAAAAGGAGCTTGAGAAGTATTCCGAGATAGGGGGGACGGGGTGGAGGCATCTACTTTTGTAAGATTGAGTTCTTCTTTTGAAGATAAAAATTCCAATATTTTGGCTACAGCTTTGTCTAAGACAAAGGTAATAGGATCAAGATACATCACAAGGAGAGTCTAAGGAAACACCAGAAGACTTTTTCCTGTACAAAAAGTGGGGAAAAGAAGACAAATGGTCTTAAATAAGTCTGAAAACATGATATTAACATCATTATGACAATATATAATAATAGCAACTCACATTTATTGCCAATTTCTTGTTTGTCACAAATGGTTTGTGTCTTGAGTGCATTTACTCCATCCTTACAACATCAAGTTAGAATAAACATCCTTTTTGGTCACCACTTTATAGATGAAGAAATAGCAGCTTTGGAAGACACAGGTTATCTGTGGATCCAGGACCCAGGATCCAAGCTGATAGAGGCTGGTTCAGATCTGAACTGCCTAACTGTAGGAGCTGGAGCTTTTAATCACTAGAGACAGAAGAAAGGAGAGGAAATCTCCCAAAAGAGCAAGTTTTCATCATGAAAAAAGGGATTGGAATCAAGGAGAAGTTAGAAGGGAAGATAAATCATGTGGTGATAGCAGGACTCCTGTATATCGAGACAAGGAAATTTTCAGAATTCTCAATAGAATTGTCTGCTGTAGCAGATCCAAAGAGAATTGTGAGACTTAGAACACAAAGTAATAACTTGGAGAAAGTTTCACTTGTGTGAGTAAAAATCTCATACACGTTATTTTTTCCTTTCTATCCTCAGTGTTTAGCATTGTGCCTGTCACATAGCAGGCACCTAGTAAAATTTTATTGAAAGAATAAATAAAGGGGCAGAGAAAAACCTGATAGTTGAATGTTCAGTGTCAACAAAGTAGTCTGAGAACCTGAACTGAAAGGATTAGGCTAACTTTTTCTCCCCCACAAGAAAGCTCTCATGAGGCCTTGCTGTTTGATATTTGAGGAGGAGAATTTGTTCACTGAAAAAATGGAGGAAACGTTAAGACTTGTTTCAAGAAGAAAACAGGAGAAAATCTGAGTGGTCTTGAATTGGCCATAGATTACCCAAACGGTACGGAAAAAACACAAACTGTAGAGCAAATACGATAAATTCGTTTTAATCAGAAATAAAACTGTTTGTTTTTCAAAAGACATTTCAAATAGTGAAAATACTGGCCACAGAAAAAGAAATACATAACTATAATTAATTATAAATTTTATCCAGATTATTGTAAGAATCATTACAACTCAACAATAAGAGAAAAGCAATCTTATTAAAAATTGGCACAAGATTTGAAAAGGAAATATCAAGAAAGAAGATATGTGAATGGAAAATAGACACATGAAATGATGTTAACTTCACTGTCATGGAGAAATACAAATTTAAAGTACAATGAGATATCTTTACACACCCATTGGAATGGGATCATTAAAAAAGTCCAGCCATGCCAAGTGTTGGCAGTGATGTTGAGCAAATAGAAAGTCTGTACATTGCTGGTGGGCATATAAAATGGTACAGTTTGGGGAAGTAATTTGGTGGTTTCTTATGAAACTCAACACATATTTACCATGTGAACCAGCAGTCTCACTCCTGGGTATTTATCCAAGAAAAATACGAAAGCATATGTTCATGCAAAGTCTTATACACAAATGTTTATAGTTATTTTATTTGTAGTAGTCTCTAACTGAAAAAGCTCAAAAGTCTATGAACAAGTGAGTGAATTAACAAATTGTGGTGTAGTCGTAGAATATAATACCAGTCACCAGTAAAAAGGAATAGACCATTAATATGTGCAGTGTCATGGAGGAATTTCAAAATAATTGCTCTGAGTGAAAACAGCCAGAAAAAAAAGGGATGTGTACTGTATAATGTCATATGCATAAAATTCTGGAAAATGCAAACTAAACAGTGTCAGAGAGAAGATATGTGGTTGTCTGGGTCACAAAAAGGCATGAGGACGGGGAGCCTGGGTGGCGCAGTCGATTAAGCGTCCGACTTCAGCCAGGTCATGATCTCGCGGTCTGTGAGTTCGAGCCCCGCGTCAGGCTCTGGGCTGATGGCTCGGAGCCTGGAGCCTGTTTCCGATTCTGTGTCTCCCTCTCTCTGCCCCTCCCCTGTTCATGCTCTGTCTCTCTCTGTCCCAAAAATAAATAAAAAAAAAAAAATTAAAAAAAAAACAAAAACCAAAGAGGCATGAGGAAACTTTGGAGGGCAATGGAAATGTTCTTTATATCGTGGTGATGGTTTAACATCTGTATGCACATTCGAAAACTCATGAAATTATACACTTTAACTTATTGAATGTCAACTAGTCCTTTATACAGCTGTTAAAAATGTCTACAGAATAGTATCATCAGGATAGGTAAAAGGGAAAGAGACAGGAGGTGGAGTAGAGAGATAAGAGGCAGAGAGACAGGTTGAGGAGGGAGCAGGGAGAGAGAGAGAGAGAAAGAGAGCCAAAGGAGACAGAGCAAAATCAAAACAAGCCAACAGATAGACAAACATATTTGGAGAAACTGAAATGCTCGTTTCAGTGTATTTGGTACAACAGCCACTTTGGAAAACGTGAAGCTGATATGACCTTGATTATAGTGGCAACCAGAGCCTTAAATGCCTAGTAAAAATTTATTTTAAAATGTATAATCATAGAGTATACCTGCCAGAATTGCTTAAATTCTGCTTCCCAGAAAAAGGAAAAGGGAGGAAAACATCAGTCTTTGGAGTAGAATGCTCACTTAATATTACTGGGAGTTTAAATTGGTTGGTAAAGCCAAAGACTGGCATGCCCTCCAGAGAAACGTGCATTGTTTACTGATGAGTTGAACAGGGAGGTCCAAACAGGACTGTTTTAATAGTCAAACACCAGCAAGTACATAGGTGTTCACAACAGTGGTTTGGATTAATAAATTGGGCTGTACTAGCCCGATGGAGACACTAGGCAACACAGGGAATAAACAACCCTCACCTGCAGGGTGAATCCCATGGACATAATGCTGAGCAAAACCAGACAGATTCAAAGAATAGGAAGTGTGTGATTCAGTTGCTATAGGTTCAAGAACAGACAAAATTAATTCATTTGGTTAACGGTCAAGGATGATGGCCCTTGTTGAAGGTAGTGAGTGTGGGGAGTTAGGAAGTCTCTGGTGCCATGGCAATCTGCTAGGCGCTGTTTATGGGAATATTCAGTTCGTGAAAACTCACTGGAGTCTTGCAATTGCATGCTTTTCTATACACGTGAGATCCGTATGTAAAAATTTTTAAGGGGTGCCTGGGTGGTTCAGTCGGTTGAGCCTCTAATTCTTGATTTCAAATCGGGCCATGATCCCAGGATCAGGGGATCGAGCCCTGCTTTGGGCCCCACACGGATCGTGGAGCCTGCTTAAGATTCTATTTCCCTCTCTCTCTTTCTCTCTCTCCCTCTCTCTTTCTCTCTCTCCCTCTCGCTCTCTCTCTCTCTCTTGGGGTGCCTGGGTGGTCATTTGGTTGCATCCAACTCTTGATTTTAACTTAGGTCACGCTCTTGAGGTTTGTGAGATCAAGCCCTGCATTGGGCTCTGCGTTGACAGCAAGGAGCCTGCTTGGGATTCTCTCTCTCCCTCTCTTTGCCCCTCCTCCGCTAGCGTTCCCTCTCTCTCTCAAAACAAATAAATACATAAACTTAAAAAAAATCCTCCCTCTCTTTCCCTCTGCCCTTCTCCCCTGCTTGCACTCATGCTCTCTGTCTCAAAAAAAATTTTTTTTTTGAAGAACTTAAAGCCTCAGGCAAAACTAAATCTATTGAGGACATAAACAAGGTGTAAATACAAACTGTGCTTTGAGTGGGAAGATTTTTAAATATAAACTTGTCAATTCTGCCTTGAATTGATCTGTATACTTATTTCAACTTCAAGTGGTATTTTTTTAGATTAGCAGAGCAATTATTATAAACTGCATCTAGAAGAATAAATGTGTGCTTATTTGTATCATAAAAATTATGTTTTCTGTTTGGGGTAGGAAAATGTATAGTGTGTTGCTTTTATATTATTTATTGTTCAGTCCATTTCTGTTCCATACAAGATAACATGACTTGTAAATTTGAAAACAAATTCAAATTGCTATTAGGGATAGTGAAAAATGGAAGTGTCTAAGTTTATCTCTAGCAATGTGATTTCTATATAAATGTTCATGAAATTGCCAATAAATGATTCAAAGTGTTTTAATGGTTGTTTTTTAGTTTGAAATAAAATTACTGAATTCATTATTTCTCGGAGTCATATAGATGAGAATTAGAGGAATAGAGGTAGGGATATACATATATATATATATATATATATATATATATATATATATATATATATACACACACACACATATATATATATACACACATATATATGTGTGTATATATATATATTTTAAATGTTTATTTACTTTTGAGAGGGAGTGCGAGTGGGGGAAGGGCAGAGAGAGAGGGAGAGAGAGAATCCCAAGCAGGCTCAAGCTGTCAGCACAGAGCCCAGTGTGGGGCTTGAACCCATGAATTGTGAGATCATGACCTGAGCCTAAATCCAGAGTCTGATGCTTAACTGATTGAGCCACCCAGGTGCCCCTATCTATATATAATTTTTATACATGTATATATTTTGTATTTTTATCTTTTATCTAAATATATTTATCATTTATATATATCTTTTTTCCTCTTTTAAAGCAAGTTCTAGTATTATTTGTGGTTTTAATTTCTTCATAAAGGGTAAACTTGAAATACCCTTACCTTAAGGAAAATGTAACCCTGCTAGAATACTCCATTGTATTTCTTTTTTATATATACATGCTATTAGATTTATTTACTTACATTTATGTACTTACATGGGTCTAAATTCAGTTAAGATTATGTAAATTAATGAATAAAATTGGTGTATTTCTCCAGACTAGTATTTTTTTTGTCATGGATCTTTCCACATAAATAAGATGAAATTTTCTCTAGAATTTATACATTTCATGTATAAAGAGCAACTTGAACGCTTATGTAACTTTCTGAAATAGACCGAAATACTTAGGGCCAACAAATAGCCATTTGCGCAAGCATAGTGGGTGACCATAAGGAAAGGACATTTCCCTAGTTTTAGTCCTAAGGCCCTGCCTAGGAGGGACGGATGTCACAGACATCGGTGACTGCTGCTGAAGGAGGTTGCTCTGCTTGTTGGACACTGACATGACGGACAGGAGATGATGAATCTAGATGCATAGCACAGACCGAATTAAGTGGGTCCTCCCTGTTTGTGATTGTCAGTGGAGATTATAGAAGTCCTGTTGTACATGCAGTAATTGAATGTGACTATCCTTGTTCTCTGTTATCCTGTGTTCCAATTTTGAATTAGGTTAACAATTTTTCCTACTTAAATATTTTGTAGTATCAATTTTCCTTTTTAGAGACTGAGGTGTGGACACTCCAGTAACCTGTAGGAGGCGTGATTAGCAGGGTTTTGGAAGAACAAAAAGTATTTTGTGACATTTTCGACATACGTGGTTTGAAGGATGTCATGGTCATAGGCGTCAAAGCATGAAGACAGACACGACTGCTCCTCCCTCACCTCCCAAAATGAATTTTATAAAATCACGATTTTACCGTAGTCCATATGATCCAATAGACTAGACTGAGAGTAAGTGACCCCTAAGATACTGTTTTGAAAAAAACAACTTTTTTGAGAGAAAGAGCACAAGTGGTGGGGGAGCAGAGAGAGAGAGGGAGAGAGAGAATCCCCAAGCAGGCTCCATGCTGTCGGCGCAGAGTCTGATGCAGGGCTCAAACCCACAAACTGTTGAGATCATGACCGAAGCCAAAATCAAGAGTCGGATGCTTGACCAACTGAGCCACCCAGGGGCCCCAATCCTGTTTTGTTTCATAGAGCTTCACAGTGCATCTTAGGAAGTGGAAAAGTGCATATTCCCAGGTTCAGGGAAGAATTGTTTTATGTCATTGAATTTCTTGGCTAATAGATATCTGGAATAGGCTGTATTTAAATTAACTATAAAGAGAAAATATACCATTCACCTTTTAAAAGCTGAAAATGTGGCTAATTAAGGGAGCATATATAGCAGAAAATATTCTGGTGCCTGTTTAATATCCCATAAATATTTAAAGCATATAAACTCCATAGACCAAGAGAGTTTATTTAGTGCAATATACTGACATATGGCTAAGGGCACGTCAAGACTCTCTTGGATTAGGTTGTGGAATAACTTCATAGTATACACATCTCCCCTGCTGTTTTATAACCAGCCTGGGAACAACAGCCTAATAAAGCCATTTGAAAGAATGATAGTTTGCCTATAATCCCTGAGATTTGTCAGACCAAACACCTGAATTTCACAAAAGCTAGTCTTTTTTTTTTTTAGTGCTTGATAATGTTGCTTACACATACACAGTTTCACACAATTAATTGAAAATTGCTTACACACAGTTAATTTCATTAATTACCTTTGGAATCCTTAGGAGCTTAGGTTATTTACTAATAGACAAAGTGGAAGTTACAAATTTTCCTCTGAATTCTGCTTTTCCTGCCTCCTGCAGACTTCCTTAAGGTGTATTTTCATTTCCATGTATCCAGATAATTTAAAATTCCTCTTGAAACGTCTTTGATCCTGTATTACTTAGAAATATTGTACACCTGAAACTAATATTACACTATATGTTAACTAACTGGAATTTTAAATAAAAACGTAATGAAAAAAATATATTGCTTTATTTCCAAATATTTGGGGTTTTCCAACTGTCATATGTTGTTTATATTAGAACTCTTAGTGGGGTGTCTGGGTGACTCAGTTGGTTGGGCATCTGACTTCGGCTCAGGTCATGATCTCCCTCCCGGTCCATGAGTTCGAGCACCGCATCGGGCTCTGTGCTGACAGCTCACAGCCTGGAGCTTGTTTCAGATTCTGTGTCTCCCTCTCGCTCTGCCCCTCCCCCGCTCATGCTCTGTCTCACTCTGAAAAATAAGTAAACATAAAAAAAAAAAAAGCTCTAAGATATTACTCATCGTTGTTTTGAATTCATGGAACCACAGCATGGCTGTTTCTTTTTCTGGGCATCAAGCTGCTAGCAACTTAGTGTTTTGTGACATAGGATATTTTCCAAGAAAATTCCAGAGAGCACGGTATCTGAATTCTTGTCGTCTCAGTCTTTGCGAGTGGAATCTAACGAGGATGTGTGAATCCAGGGACAGGAGGGTGGGAGAGAATCTATTCTGTGGGTTTATTGGGATATTCTTTCTGTGGGAGATTCACCTTTCTGCACTACTGCTCTATAGCACATGTGAAGTTCATAGAAGGGTATGGAGACAGAGAGAGAGATCTAGTGGGAGTGAGTTTCATAGGACAAATTATACTTAATTACAAAAGAAGAATACATACTTGGCCTCATGTTCCTTAATTTGTTTAGTATTAATTTAGAAGATTAAACTGCTTTTACCTTTGGCTCTCTCTCCTTTACATGTTACAGGAATATAATTAATTCCCAAACTTTGAGGATCTAGTCCTTGAAAATTTTGAGATTTAACCTAATTTGCCTTAGATTTTTATAAAGTAGTTTGTGTGTGTGATTTATTGAAATATAATTGATGTACATAAAAACTGAACATGTTTAATATGCACAGTTTAAGTTTTGACATATTTATACAAACCTGACACTGTAACCACATGGAAGGTGATGAACATATATTCCCCTTCCTCCCAATTTCTCCATCATCCTTTGGAGTTCTTTCCACCTGTCCCACTCATCCCCTCCCTCCATCCCCAGGCAGTCACTGATTTTCTATCTACTGCCACAGATTAGTGTGCAGTTTTTAGAACTTCAGATAAATGGAACCATACATCATGTACCCTTTCATCTTCTTCCATTTAGAATAATTATTTTGACATTCATCCATATATTTTGCAATGCATATCAATAATGCATTCCATTTTATTGTCAAATAGTATTCCATTTTATGGATATTCCAAATTTGTTTATTCCTTGACTTGTTCATGGATGTTGGGTTATTTTCAGTTTTAGAATCCTACAGATAAAGCTGTTATGGATATTATTGTAGAAGTCTTAGTGGGGACATAACGCTTTCATTTATTTTGCATAATACCTAAGAGTGGAATGGCTAGATCACGTGGTTGGTGTATGTTTAGCTTTTTAAGAAAAGTCCTAAATGCTTTCCAAAGACATTTTACCACTTTATATTCTCATCTGCAGTATATGAGAGCACCACTTTCTGCACACCGTCAACAGCACTAGGTATGGTCAGTCTTCCTAATTTTAGCTATTCTCATAGATGTGCCATGGTACCTTATTGTGGTTTTCACATGCGTTCCCCTAACAACTAATGATATTCAGTATCTACTTGTATGTGCTTATTTACCATCCGTGTATTTCTTTCATGAAATGTTTTTTGGCATCTTTTGGCCAATCAGTTAACATGGCATATCTCTCCATGGTATATATTCTTTCATTTCTCTCAGAATTATTTTTAGTGTTCGATATTTGCTTCTTGGCTGTTTTTGTCATATTTATCCTTCGGTATTTCATGTTATTTGATGCTATTGTAAGTGATATTTTTATTGCAATTTCTAATGATCAAAATCGGTTTCTTTTCCCCTTATTGTGCTGGCTAGAATCTCCAGTGTATTCTTTAATAAATGTGGTAACAGTGAACATCCTTATTATGTTTCTAACCTTGGAAGGAAAGAATTTGGTCTTTCATCATTAAGTATGATGTTAGTTAGATGTAGCTTTTTTTGTAGATGATTTTTATCAAGATGAGAGTTTCTTTTTATTCCTAGTTTTTTTTAAGTTTATTTACTTATTTTGAGAGAGAGAGAGGAGAGGAGGGCAGGGGCAGAGAGAGAGGGCAAGAGAGAATCCATGCTATCCGCACAGAGTCCGACATGGGCCTTGATCTCACGAACCACGAAATCATGACCTGAGCCGAAATCAAGAGTTGGCTGCTTAATCGACTGAGCCCCACCAGATGGCCCTATTCCTTGTTTTTAATCAAGAATGGACCAGCATTCTTCAAAGAGCTAGAACAAACAATCCTAAAATTTGTATGGAAGCAGAAAAGACCCCAAAGAGCCAAAGCAATCTTGAAAAAGAAAACCAAAGCAGGAGGCATCACAATCCCGGACTTCAAGCTATACTACAAAGCTGTCATCATCAAGACAGTACGGTACTGGCACAAGAACAGACACTCAGATCAATGGAACAGAATAGAGAGCCCAGAAATGGACCCACAAATGTATGGCCAACTAATCTTTGACAAAGCAGGAAAGAACATCCAGTGGAATAAAGACAGTCTGTTTAGCAAACGGTGCTGGGAAAACTGGACAGCAACATGCAGAAAAATGAACACGGACCATTTTCTGACACCAGACACAAAAATAAACCCAAAATGGATGAAATACCTGAATGTAAGACAGGAAGCCATCAAAATCCTAGAGGAGAAAGCAGGCAAAAACCTCTTTGATCTTGCCCGCAGGAACTTCTAACTCAGCACATCTCCAGAGGCAAGGGAAACAAAAGCAAAAATAAACTACTGGGACCTCATCAAAATAAAAAGAAGGAAACAATTAGCAAAAACAAAAGGCAACGGACAGAATGGAAGAAGATATTTGCAAATGACATATCAGATAAAGGGTTAGTATACAAAATCTCTAAAGAACTTCTCAGACTCAACACCCAAAAAACAAACAACCCAGTGAAGAAATGGGCAAAAGACATGAATAGACACTTCTCCAAACACTTCTCCAAAGAAGACATCCAGATGGCCAACTGACACCTGAAAAAGTGCTCCACATCACTCCTCATCAGGGAAATACAAATCGAAACCACAATGAGATACCACCTCACACCTGTCACCTCAGGCAACAACAGGTGTTGGTGAGCATGTGGAGAAAGAAGATCTCTTTTGCATTGTTGGTGGCAATGCAAGCTGGTGCAGCCACTCTGGAAACCAGTATGGAGGTTCCTCAAAAAACTAAAAATAGAACTACCCTATGACCCAGCAATTGCACTACTAGGCATTTATGCAAGGCATGTGGGTGTGCTGTTTCAAAGGGGCACATGCACCCCCATGTTTATAGCAGCGCTATCAACAATAGCCAAAGTATGGAAAGAGCCCAAATGACCATCGATGGATGAATGGAAAGAAGATGTGGTGTGTATATACAATGGAGAGTATCACTCGGCAATCGAAAAGAATGAAATCTTGCCATTTGCAACTACGTGGATGGAACTGGAGGGTATTATGCTAAGTGAAATTAGTCAGTCAGAGAAATACAAAAATCATATGACTTCACTCATATGAGGACTTTAAGAGACAAAACAGATGAACATAAGGGAAGGGAAACAAAATAATATAAAAACAGGGAGGGGACGAAACAGAAGAGACTCATAAATATGGAGAACAAACTGAGGGTTACTGGAGGGGTTGTGGGAGGGGGGATGGGCTAAATGGGTAATGGGCATTCAGGAATCTACTCCTGAAATCATTGTTGCACTATATGCTAACTAATTTGGATGTAAATTTAAAAAAATAAATAATAAAATTTTAAAAAAAGAAAAAAATGGATGTTTCATTTTCTCAAAAATTTTTTTCTGCAAATAGTACAGAATTGATATAACTTACATTTAAGTGTGATTATTGATATGGTTAGGTTTAAATCTGCCACTTTGCTGATTATTTTCTGTTTATTTCTTCTGTCTTTATTTCCTTTCCCTGTTTTTAGATTGAATATTTTTTATAATTCTGTTTTAAATTTTTTCCATGCTTATTAACTACAAATCTTTATTTTTTTCTATATTATTGGTTGTTTAGTGTTTATAATACTTATTTTAACATATCACAATCTATCTTTAAGTGATTTTGTACTTCAGGTATACTGTAAGAGCCTTGCAATTCTGAGCTTTATTCTCCCCTCTCAATCTTTTTTTAAAAAAAATTTTTAACGTTTATTTATTATTGAGAGACAGAGAGAGACAGAGTGTGAGCAGGGGAGGGGTACAGAGAGGGAGAGACACAGAATCTGAAGCAGGCTCCAGACTCTGAGCTGTCAGCACAGAGCCTGACTCGGGGCTGGAACTCACAAACTGTGAGATCATGACCTGAGCCGAAGCCAGTCGCCTAACCGACTGAGCCACAGGTGCCCCTCCCCTCTCAATCTTTGTACTGAAGTGTATTTTACTTCTTGTCTATTAATAAATTACATACTACATTGCTATTATTTTTGTTGAACCAATCAATTATATTCTTTAAGATATACATGGTAATATTAAAACTTAGAAGTGTAGAAAAATTCAAATTAGTGTACAGAGAATTCCCATTTTCTGTTTGCACACCATTTCCTTGGTTAATAATCTCCTACATCCGTATAGTGTATTTGTTAGAACTAATGAACCAATACTAATACATTATGATTAATCCAAGTACATGCTTTATTCTGATTTCCTTAGTTTTTACCTAGAGTCTTATATGACTGTTCCCGGAAACCACCTTATATCATCAATGGGTTTATTAATATATTTTTGTTTTTTGAGCAATTCCTTTTTTTCTAACACTGTAAGATGCTCCAGACTCATCTTGTATCTTTCCAACCCAGTCATAGAATCAGCCGTTTCTCCAGAGATTCCTGATTCAGTTTATTGGTGAATGGTGTTAAAAACCAAGACATGGGGACTAGGTGTGCTCATGGCTGCTGGAGTGTCATTACTTCGAGGCCATCTCAGCTGACAGAGAAAAGAAATACATGTGTGGATGTGAACTATATGTATACACATATTTATACATGTTTCTGTATGCAACATCTGTGTCTGTATAAAGTTAAACATAAGTTCTTACTGAGATCTCCAGTTCTGGTCCACTACCTTCTGGGTCATTCTAGCCTCTTCCTCTTACTGATCTACACGTTCACTCCCAGTGTAAGAAACCTGACTTGCACCGTCTGCCGTTCATTTACTTATTTTTTCACTCTGGTATACTTGTATAGTAGGACCAGAATTGTAATTCCTCCTCCAGTGGAAAAGTTATTTTCTACTGGAAAACAGCTTTATTGCCTGGAGTTCTTCATAACTGAACTTCTGTTCATTTCCCTTTGCCTCTTGTCTTCCAGACTCCATTCGTTTCCAAGATGATTTTATCCGTCACCTTATCCCTATCCCTTTAGTACGGTTGTTTTATACATTTGTTATATCGTTAGAGTATCCTGTTACAGTCTGTACTCTTTCCTTGGATCCGCTGTCCTAATAAATGATTTTTAAAAAAATTTGCATACATGAAGGTTCACTTTTGTGTTGTAAAGTTCTATAAGTTTTGCAAAAGCAAATTAAATTCTTGATATTTAGAAGACAATTATGTATATATTTTTTGATGTCCTTGCTTGCTAATTCTAATATTTGGTTCTGGGTCTGTTGAGATTAATTTTCTCCTCATTTTGGGGCATGCTTTCTTGCTTCTTTGTATGCTTAGTAATTGTTTTTAAATTGAGGTGTGATTGACGTATAACGTTGTATAAGTTTACAGCGTGCAGCATGTTGGTTTGATAAATTTATATATTGTGATATGGTTACTTTCTCCAGTAGCATTAGCCAACGCCTTTATCATGTCACACATTTATCATTTCTTTTCTTGTGTTGGGAACAGTTATGATTTAGTTTCTTTGCAACTCTGAAGTTTATCACACAGTATTGTGGACTGTGATCACTATGTATGTTATGTATCAGATCTCCAGAATTTATTTATCCTATTAGTTGTAAGTGTGTACCCTTAAACAATGTGTCCCCAATCTCCCCACCCCCAAGCCCTGGTAACCACCATTTTATTCTTTGATTTTACAGATTCAATTTTTTGTTTAGATTCCACATGTAAATGATACAATATAGTATTTGTCTTTTTCTGTAGACTTATCTCCCTTAGCATAATGCTTTCAAGGATCATCCATGTTGTTGCAAATGGCAGGATTTCTTCTTTCTCATGGCTGAATAATATTCCATTGTGTATATATACCACATCTTTTTTATCCATCTACTGATAGATATTTACGTTGTTTTCATATTTTGGCTATTGTGAATAATGCCACAGTGAACATGGGTATATGGATAGCCCTTCAAGATACTGATTTCAATACCTTTGGAGATACATACACAAAAATGGGATTGCTGGATCATATCATAGTTCAATTTTTAATTTTTTGAGGAACTGCTTTCCTGTTTTCCATAATGACTCTACCAATTTGCATATCTACCAGCAGTATACGAGGGTTCCCTTTTCTCCATATCCTTGTCAACTTTCATTATCTCTTGTCTTTTTGATAATAGCCATCCCCACAAGTGTAAAGTGGTCTCACATTGTGATTTTGATTTGCATTTCTGTGATGATTAGTGATGTGGAGCATCTTTTCATGAACCTCTTGGTGATTTGTGTATCTTCTTTGGAAAAAATGTGTATTCAGATTCTTTGCCCATTTTTACCTGGATTGCTTTTATTTTGCTATTGAGTTGTATGAGTTCTTCATATATTTTGGATATTAACCCCTTAGAGGATATATGGCTTACGAATATTTTCTCCCTATCTGTAGGTTTTTTTTTCCCCAACTTATTGATGGTTTCCTTTGCTGTGCAGAAGCTTTTTAGTTTATTATGGTCCCACTTGTTTTAGTTTTTGTTGCTTGTGTTTTGATGACTTATCCAAGAACTCATTGCCTAGACCAAAATCAGGGATCTTTTTTTCCTGTGTTTTCTTTTAGGAGTTTTCTGGCTTCATATCTTACATTTAATTTTTTTTTTAAGTTTTATGTATTTATTTTTGAGAGAGAGAGAGAGAAGGGGAGGGGCAGAGAGAGATAGAGGCAGAGAATCCCAAGCAGGCTTCATACCTTTAGCACTGAGTTTGAGGTGGGGCTCAAACTCACAAACTGTGAGATCATGACCTAAGCTGAAACCAAGAGTTGGATGCTTAACTGACTGAGCCACCCAGGCACCCCCCAGGTCTTCCATTTAAATCTTTGATCCATTTTGAGTTAATTTTGTGAGTGGCACAAAGTAGGGATCCTTGTCCAGTAATTTGTGAGTTTCTTGTTGAGTTTTTTGTGTCGTTTATTCTTGAGCTGAGTTCTGGGGTGTAGTTAATTACATGGAAACAGTTTGATCCCTTCAGGGATTCCTGTTCTGATTTGTTAGTTGGGACCAGACCAGTGTTTTGCCCAAAGTCTTTATTACTGAGACAGAACTCTTCTCAATCTTCTCAGAGACGGTCGTAAGATCTTCCACTAGCCGGTGGGAACAGTCACCATTTCCAGCTCCGTGTGAGTAACTGGTGCTGTTCCTTCGAATCCTTTCCCGTGGTCTTTTCCTGCACTTTGGTATTTTCCTCACATGTCTTTGTGGATCAGTGCGCTGCTGAATACTGCAGACACACCTTCAGTGGATCCCCAGATTTTCTCTGGTCAGCTCTTTTCTCTCTGGTACTCTGTCTCTGGAACTTCTGCCTCGGTCTTTCTGCTCAGTTTAATCTCTTCAACCAGGAGAGTTCAGCAGCCACGGCTGGGTTTCCCTTTCCATGCCTGGGTTCAGCAGACATGGCTGGGTTTCCAGACTGCCTGGAAATTCCTTCAGGTAGTAGCTGAGGAGTTAATAGGGCCCGCTTTTCGGGGGATCTCAGTCTCTTGTTTCATCATGTCCTTTGTTTTAAAAGCCATTGTTTCATATATTTTATTCAAGCTTGGGTTGTTTCAAGTATGAAGGTAAATCTAATCCTAGTGACCCAATTTTGGCCTTAAGCAATAGCCCATCCACTGTCTTTCATTAGAACTTTCTTCTCTCCCTCCTTAAATCCTAGGATTTTTACCTATCTGAGCTCCCACTGTTGTCAGATAAAAACAGTTCTTTGTGACACTTAGTCTCTGACTTTACTCACCTTCAAGTTCAAGAAGCTTCAGGTAATTTCTGGACAGCACACCCCCACTTTGTCTTCTTTGCTTCTTTCTTTCATCTTCTGTTTCCTTTTATGGCTTGGCTTTTATTTTTTTCGAAGAGACTGATTGTCACAGGTCCTGGGGATATTTATCTTCTTGCTAATTTGTGCTGGCAGGAGCTTATTTCCAAACTGTGGGCTTCTTTTGTAAATCAGATTTAGGTCCTTAGAACTTTGTTCAGCACATTTTCAGTTCACCTGACCAAGTCAGAAATACACTTTCCCTCTACTTGATCGTGTGTCTTCTCTTGTGAGAGTTCGTTTGTTCCCTAACTTACAGTCAATTGGCAGCTTGTGTTTAGTTTCAAGGTGAAGTGGGTATGTACATTTCAAATTAATGTGGCCAGTTATATATTGTGTATGTACGTTTTGATAGTGAAATAGTTAAGAATGTTTAGGCTTACAACAATTGTTTGAATTGGTTAAGAAGGCTTAACGTTTTTATGTTTGGTAACCGAGTGATACTAATGTCCTAATATCTTTGCACAAAAATACTGCTTAGAAATAAAACTTCAGAGAGTCACGTGAATTCTCAAGTTACCACAACTCATACTTGTGGGGTATTGTCCTTTCCCTTTAAAAAAAAATACCTTGGAACTTAACTCCTTACGTAAAAGCATAGAATGACTCCCCTGGTAATCTTATTACTTCTTTGTAAAGAGCAATGAAGATTTCCTGATTTTCTTACTTCTTGATCTCATCGTTTCTATGGCTTTGTAAAGCTAAGGAAAAAAAAAAAAAGAACTTGTTTTATTTTCCATTATTGTCTGATTTGTGCTGCACTGTTATTTAATACTTCCTAACATTGTGGTAAGCTTCAACTCAAGTTTTTTTCAGTTAAGATCAGGTAAAAAGGAAAAAAAAAAAGAAAAGCTTCTTTTGTTAATACTTATAAACTCAGCTCCAGAGTTTTTTTTTTTTTTTTTTTCATTAAATAATCCTTTTGGATATTGTGCCCAAAAAAGCCTCATTTCAACAATATTTGGGAGTTGAGTGGAAGTAATCACTATAAATATGTATTAGTTATTAAGGGCAGAAGTGGTAAAGTAGTCTTAAAGTGCTTTGATTTCTATGAACCAAAGTGGTTTGAAAATTTTCCCTTAAAATAAATATTGGGGGGAAATGCAGCAAGTTAACTGTAGCACTCAATTATCTCTGTAGTTTTCTGTAACCAGACTTTTTTAGGATCTGTGCACCCTGAAGAGGATGTTCAATGGGAGAAGAAATGTGATGCTAGCAATAACTAGATGGCCTACTTGGCAACCACGTTAATGAAGGAAAAACAGCGTTTACTGAGCGTTGATCCAGATACTTCCTTAGATCTTACATAATATGTCCATTAACTTCCAACAAAGCTGTACATCTTTTCTGATTTCCACCATGCTGTAAGAATGTGAAATGTTTTGTTTCATTAGTTTTTCCATGTCTTCATTCAAGTGATTTTTTTCATCGTGTTTGTCTGAAAGCAGTGTGAAACTTTTTATATTATAAAGGTAGCAGAATATTAAATATATAGGAGAGAAGTGTAAATGTTATATAATTAGCACTCTGAGGGTGGCTCAGCTGGTTAAGCACATAACTCTTGATTTTGGCTCAGGTCGTGATCTTGCAGTTGTGAGATCCAGCCCCATGTCGGACTCTGTGCTGACAGCTCAGACCCTGCTTGGGATTCATTCTCTCTCTCTCTCTCTCTCTCTCTCTCTGTCCCTCACTCACATGCATGCTGTCTTTCTCTCAAAAAAAAAAAAAAAATAGTGCTCTCAAATTATTTTCTTCATTCCTGAAATTTTAAAAAAAGGCCTAAGTACATTTTCAAATTTTGGAATGGAAATAGTTATTAATGTGAACTCTAAGGGCCATATCAATGAAGATACATGATGACACAATCAGGGGATGTTTCACTTTTTCTTTGTCATCTCTGATAAAGTGCAGATTAGAGCCAGAATGAAGACAAGTCCGGGCCCTGAAAGAATGCTTAAATTTTTAAAAACCCATCTTTATTTGGTCTAATTGCTTGTGGCCTCTGTACTGTCACACTTCCCTGGTGGTTTGCCTGTCTCCGTAACTCTCCCTCACTTCTTCTGGTCCCCTTTTCTTACTTACTACCTTTTAACAATATAGGTCTTCCAAAAACTTCTTTTTTACCACCATCTTTTTTATTTTTATTATTTTTTCTTTATTTAAAAATTTTTTAATTTACATCCAAATTAGTTAGCATATAGTGCAACAATGATTTCAGGAGTAGATTCCTGAATGCCCATTACCCATTTAGCCCATCCCCCCTCCCACAACCCCTCCAGTAACCCTCAGTTTGTTCTCCATATTTATGAGTCTCTTCTGTTTTGTCCCCTCCCTGTTTTTATATTATTTTGCTTCCCCTCCGTTATGTTCATCTGTTTTGTCTCTTAAAGTCCTCATATGAGTGAAGTCATATGATTTTTGTATTTCTCTGACTGACTAATTTCACTTAGCATAATACCCTCCAATTCCATCCACATAGTTGCAAATGGCAAGATTTCATTCTTTTCGATTGCCGAGTGATACTCCATTGTATATACACACCACATCTTCTTTCCATTCATCCATCGATGGTCATTTGGGCTCTTTCCATACTTTGGCTATTGTTGATAGCGCTGCTATAAACATGGGGGTGCATGTGCCCCTTTGAAACAGCACACCCACATGCCTTGCATAAATGCCTAGTAGTGCAATTGCTGGGTCATAGGGTAGTTCTATTTTTAGTTTTTTGAGGAACCTCCATACTGGTTTCCAGAGTGGCTGCACCAGCTTGCATTGCCACCAACAATGCAAAAGAGATCTTCTTTCTCCACATGCTCACCAACACCTGTTGTTGCCTGAGGTGACAGGTGTGAGGTGGTATCTCATTGTGGTTTCGATTTGTATTTCCCTGATGAGGAGTGATGTGGAGCACTTTTTCATGTGTCGGTTGGCCATCTGGATGTCTTCTTTGGAGAAGTGTTTGGAGAAGTGTCTATTCATGTCTTTTGCCCATTTCTTCACTGGGTTGTTTGTTTTTTGGGTGTTGAGTCTGAGAAGTTCTTTAGAGATTTTGTATACTAACCCTTTATCTGATATGTCATTTGCAAATATCTTCTCCCATTCTGTCCGTGGCCTTTTGCCTTTTGATGTCTTCCTGTCTTACATTCAGGTCTTTCATCCATTTTGGGTTTATTTTTGTGTCTGGTGTCAGAAAATGGTCCAGGTTCATTTTTCTGCATGTCGCTGTCCAGTTTTCCCAGCACCGTTTGCTGAAGAGACTGTCTTTATTCCATTGGATATTCTTTCCTGCTTTGTCAAAGATTAGTTGGCCATACATTTGTGGATCCATTTCTGGGTTCTCTATTCTGTTCCATTGATCTGAGTGTCTGTTCTTGTGCCAGTACCGTACTGTCTTGATGATGACAGCTTTGTAGTATAGCTTGAAGTCCGGGATTGTGATGCCTCCAGCTTTGGTTTTCTTTTTCAAGATTGCTCTGTCTATTCGGGGTCTTCTCTGGTTCCATACAAATTTTAGGATTGTTTGTTCTAGCTCTGTGAAGAATGGTGGTGTTATTTTGATAGGGATTGCATTAAATATGTAGATTGCTTTGGGTAGTATCGACATTTTAACAATATTGTTCTTCCTATCCAGGAGCATGGAATCTTTTTCCATTTTTTTGTGTCTTCTTCAGTTTCTTTCATAAGCTTTCTATAGTTCTCAGTGTATAGATTTTTCACCTCTTTGGTTTGATTTATTCCTAGGTATTTTATGGTTTTTTGTGCAACTGTAAATGGGATCGATTCCTTGATTTCTCTTTCTGTTGCTTCATTGTTGGTGTATAGGAATGCAGCTGATTTCTGTGCGTTGATTTTATATCCTGCAACTTTGCTGAATTCGTGAATCAATTCTAGCAGTTTTTTACCACCATCTTTTTTCTTGATAATTTATCCTTTAGATTCTTATGCCTTTCCATGTGTTTATACTTTTATTCCAAACTGATGGAGTACCTATTATATCCCAGGAATAATACCAAGTGCTAGGGATATAGATTTTACTTCCTGGTCTCTTCCTTTTATTTAACACCTAATAAGATGACGAGAGCTCCTACTGCAAGCATCATGGGGGAGTTCAGCACCGTCTCCTGAGAGCCTGCTTTCCTGTATCTATCATTCTCATTTTAAAGCTCTCACAGATCCTTCAATACCCAGTTACTTCCTGAGGCTGCCTTTTTCCTGTGTGTGTGGCCACTTTCCTCTTTCTGGCTTGTTAAGGCCCTAATGACACACGTTTGTTGCATAAAATGGATTTTACTGGGGGATGTGTGGGTGGCTCAGTGGTTAAGCATCAGACTCTTGATTTCGGCTCAGGTCATGATCTCATGGGTTTGTGACTGTTCCCCCCCCCCCCCCATTGGGCTCCATGCACAGACCGTTTAAAGCTTGCTTGGGATTCTCTTTCTCAGGACTTCCCCACACTCTGTCTCTCTTAAAATAAATAAACAAACATAAAAAAAAAAAGGATGCCTGACTGGCTCAGTTGGTTAAGCAGCTGACTTTGGCTCAGGTCATAAACTGACCTGGGTTCATGGGTTCATGGGTTCGAATTCTGGGTTGTCAGGCTCTGTGCTGACAGCTTAGAGTCTGGAGCCTGCTTTGGATTCTGTGTGTTTCTCTCTCTGCCCCTCCCCTGGTCATGCTTTGTCTCTTTGTGTCTCTCAAAAATAAATAAATGTTAAAAAAATTTTTTTTAAAAAGGATTTTACTGAAAACTAAAGGGTAATGGAAGAAGATTATAGCTCAGTACAGAATAGAAAATTGTTTAAATTCATTATTTAAATTTTTTTTTAACATTTGTTTATTTTGAGAGAGAACATGAGTAGGGGAGGGGCAGAGAGAGAGGGAGAGAGAGAATCCTAAGCAGGCTCTACACTGTCATTCCGGAGCCTGACTTGAGGCTTGAACCCATGATCTGTGAGATCATGACCTGAGCCAAGATTAAGAGTCAGATGCTTAACTGACTGAGCCACCCAGGTGCTCCTAAATTCATTATTACACTGAAACAAAGCCAACCCTTGGAAGTGAATGAAATTTCCACAGTGCACAAACGAGACTAGCAAATGGCAATTTGTTTGCACTTTTGCACCTGTAGTTGCAGCAAACTCTATGTATGTGGAAGTAGGGTCTCGTGTTTCCCCTTGTGCACTCCAAAGCCGCTGTTTCCCTGATCCCTGTGTCACACCAAGTGGAGGGCTAGGGGCCCATCGCTCCTCAAAGTAGTTTGACTGCTCTATCATCTCATTGCATGTCAAGAACAGTTATATATTTGGTTGGAGACTGTAGCCTCCAGAAAACCAAGGGGCAGGAAAGGGGAAAGTGGGCTGCAGGAACACACTGCTTGTGGGAGGAATGTTTCTACTAAGAAAACTGTGGAAAGTGTAACAGAGAGAGAAAGCCTGCCTACACGGTGGGGATATCAGTCCTACAGATACAGGAGAACCTTGGACTGCCAGTACCTTGGTCTGCAAGTGTCATGCAAGATGAGCAAATATTTCTAATAAATTTTAACTTGATAAACGAGCGATGTCTTGCAATACGAGTAGTATGTGACGCCCCATGTCACATGATCACAGCTGAGCCAGTGGTCCTTGAAATTTGCTTGGATATACGAGTGTTTTGGATGACAAGCCTGTTTCCAGAACGAATTATCCCCGCAAACCGAGGTTTTACTGTACACGTTTCTTGGAAGTTATTGTAAAACTGGATATTGGTTGTCCAAGAACATCCCACAGCCAGTCAGACTGTCGTCCCTATGAAGTACGCATCCATCTCCCAGCTCATACATCCCCTCTGACTCCAGGACCGCCTTCTCTTCCCTCCTGGATGCTGTTAGTGTAGCAAGGCTAGCCTGTCCAAAATCAGATGGCCTCATCCCCAAATCGTTTCTGTCCTTGCATTTCTTAATTTTGTTTATGCCAACGATAGCCCTCAATCATTCACATGTGTATCCCCTCCCTACCATTGCCCTCACACTCGTACGTTTCTTTTCCTGACGTTTTGAATATGCATTTCCCAAAGTGTTCCAGTTCATCGTCTCTCTCGAATTCCAGTGGTTGGCCCCTTGCTGTGCTGATTTAGTTCCTTGTTATGTCTATGCAGGGTATTATAATAAATTCCTTGCTCATTGTCATGTCTCTGTCTCTCTTATGGCATAAGATTCCTAAAGTAGAGCATAGAATCACACTCCTGATTAAAAATTTTCACAGCTGTCTTCTTTCACACTGAATAAAGTTTTCATCTTTTTCTCCAGATCTTCCCTTCAGTAACGTTCTTAGATTTGTCCCTTATTTTTTATAGCTGTAGGAGAGGGCGGGTGGTAAGTCTCTCTTCATTTGCTGCTCTGCGTCCTTCCCTTCTTCCAGGCTCAGCCAGTCTCTCTTCTGTGTTCCTGATTTTGCTCATGCTGTTTTCCCTCATTCTGGAATACTCCTCATTCCTCTGTTCCCATATTCTGCTCATCCACCGTGTCCAAATGCCTCCCAGTCTTCCCAGCTCAAACCATATGGCATCTCTTCCCAGAAATCTTTTAGTACGACTCATTTCTTTTCTCAGAATTCATTTAACACCTTCCCTGTGCTTCTGTATTGCTATGATTCTGTGTTTTATTATAAACGTTTGTGTCTTCTCTTAAGTTCCAATATTTATCAGATGGAAGAAAAGTGAGGACATTGGCAAATATTATAGGTGAAGACAATTATCAAGGGATAATTCTCAGTGACATAGAAGTATTGTTTTCATCTCTTTGTCAATGAAACCATTGCTGTATTAATCAGAGCAGGCTGGGCTGGGCTACAGTAACAAATTAACTCGCAAATCTGAGAGGCTTAACATATCAATAGATTTTTTTTTTTAATTTTCATTATTTATTTATTTGAGAGAGAGAGAGTGAGGGAGAGAGAGAATGAGTGGGGAGAGAAGCAGAGAGAGAGGGAGACACAGAATCCAAAGCAGGCTCCAGGCTCTGAGCTGTCAGCACAGAGCCCGACATGGGGCTTGAACTCAGGAGCTGTGAGATCATTACCTGGACCAAAGTCGGATGCCCAACCAAGTGAGCCACCCAGGCGACCCTCAGTGGATTATTTTTGCTCATGCTGCAGGTTCAATGTGGGTCATCAAGGGACTTCTGAATCGGAAAATGGTGTATCTCATAAAACTACAAATATGAATAAAAGTAATTACCAGTTTTGAAATTAATACATTTTATACATAGAGATAATTGTCAAGGAACAGCATTTCATGTGGTTCAATACTATCTCCTTGTTAAGGAATTAGTTGAACAACAAAACATCCAAAATGAAAATCAAGTGGCTTATTACTTTTCCTAATATGAAGTTGATTGGATACATTTATTTTCTTATTGGTTTCTTAGTTGAATATTCTTTTTATTTACACGTAGATAAATAGAACTCCAAAATTAGTGTAATATCTTTTTAGCTTAATCATAACTATAACAACAATACGTTAGGTTTTATGTTTATTAGTTAATACCTAACAATATTTATTGTTGTGTACTGGAACCGTGTGCAGAGAGCCTTGTATACGTTATCTCCTGAAATTCTCAGAACATTCCTCTTTGGTAGGGACATTATTAATATTCTCACTGTTTAAAATAATTTTTTTAATGTTTATTTTTGACAGAGAGAGACAGAGCATGAGTGGGGGAGGGGCAGAGAGAGGGAGACACAGAATCTGAAACGGGCTCCAGGCTCCGAGCTGTCAACACAGAGCCCGACGCGGGGCTCAAGCTCACTCATGAACTGCGAGATCATGACCTGAGCCGAAGTCAGACGCTCAACCGACTGAGCCACCCAGGCACCTGTTAAATGTTTATTTATTGAGAGAGAGAGAGAGAGAGAGAGACAGAGACAGAGAGAGAGCATGCTCATGAGAGCCGGGGAGGGGCAAAGAGAGAGGGAGGGAGACAGAGGATCTGAAGCAAGCTCTGCATGGACAGCAGAGAGCCTGATGTGGAGCTGGAACTCACGAACTGTGAGATCACGAAGCCGTGAGATCATGACCTGAGCTGAAATCAGACTCTCAACTAACTGAGCCACCCAGGTGCCCCGGTGTTCTCATTTTATGGGTGAGGGAACTGAAGCTAAGATAGGGTGGTACCTTTCCAGACATGCGACAGCTAGAGCCAGGTAAAGCTAGAATCTGACACCCGCTACGTCTGACTCGAGTCTCTGAATTATAACGTGTCCTCAGGTCCGCTACTAGAGGCACTCCTTCTCATAAGTTAGTTTGCTTCTTAACCTCCAGAATTTTATGTAACATGTTTGATTTTAAAGACTGGAAGCCAGTTGAGGAGTTTTAGAACTTAAATATGAAAGCCCAGGAAGATTTAAAGTCTTTCCAATTAAGAACTCATTCATCTGATGAGTCCCAAATGGCATCAAATAGTTTCAATTCATTGACTTTCCTCGGTAAAAATGGAAATGTACTCATGTGGGAAAAGGCTTTTCATTAAGGACTGCTGTCTTTGAAACGAGGAAGGCCAGACAACTACAAAACAGACTGTCGTTAAAAATTACACTTTACTGAAAATGAGCAAGAAACCAGTTTTAGGACGAGTCTGCTTAGAACCACTAGAGTATAGCCTTAGTGTTTTGACATCTATTCAAGAGGAAGATCTGTGAGCTTTCTTACCAACTAACAATGGACAAAGAGCTAGGCATTTGGGAGATTGGCAGACACAAAATGAAGAGGGGATCTGGAGAGACAATTAAAGAATTTAATATTTCATCTGCAGAATACTGTTCTTGGTTAGAAAAATACTGCGAGCCTCTGAAGAAAAGGAGTTTGCCTTAATGGGCACACGTACATGTAGAAACCTTGTGTCTCTCGTGAGAGAAAGGACCACCCAGTGGGCAGTTTTAAGTAAGAATCTGTATTGTAGCAAAATGTTCTTGAGTTCATTTGTTAGAGTCTATATTAGATGGAGTATTCTATCTCTTCTGTATTAAGCCAGGCGTCCTGCTTCTCCACTGAATTACTACTTTGGTTTAGTAACTGTTGTTTTATGTCTTTTTCTCTATGTTCTAGTATGCTTTAAGCTGATATGGGAGATTCACTGATTACTGGCTCTCACTTATACAGCTTATACTGGCAGCCAAAATACTCCAAAAATATTGTTTGATTTTGGGCTCAGAATGAAGCTGTGTAAATGAATGCATTGAACTTACCTTCATTCCTTCTTGTGTAGATCAAGTCTCACTGATCATATATATTCTAGTTATGAGGTTGAGCACACAGAAGCTTTGTATGTTTGTATTAAAGTTCTTAATATAATGGCTTTATGTCTGAGATTATTTGAATTTAGTATTCTTTACCTTGATACTTTGGGTAAAATCTGATTATTCAGGCTCTTTAATTGTCATGCAATATGGCAGAATCAGGCAAATGGAGTAGGGGACATAGGGACCTGATGCTTCAATACATCCGTGTCTTTAATCGCTAAGAAAAAAATATATTTTCTGAACATAAAAAGTTGTAAATATATCAACTGATGATTTGCTGTGTAATACATTTCTTTGGGGAAAGAAAACCCATCATGATTTACTTGGTATCTAGTTAATGCAGAGAGCCTCTCAGGCTGAAGACCTTATAACATAAGGGCATAGTTGATAGGGCTTAGAGAGATAAATCAGCCACACCACCTCCGAGCACTGCTCCCTATAAATTTCGTGAGAGAAGAATCAGTGTTTGAGTTTTCTTTCCGATGATGCAGGGTGTTTTTAACTGAAGTTTAAAGGACTTCCTGGATTCATATTGGCCTTCTTGAAACACCAAAACATACACAAAACTTGCCAGGTTTTTACATATTCATTTGCAGGCAGTCGAGATAGAAGGCCCAAAGCTTTTGTCAGATTATCCAAAGGGCCCACGATACACAAAAAATTGGGAATCATTTGAAAGAATAGTTCCTTTCTTTTGTTGTCAAGTATAAGGTGAACTTAACCGGTTACTTAGAAGTAACTTAAAAGTAAAATTGGAAACAGAGACACAGTATTGTGGGATATTAGGATTTGAAAAAAAAAAGACGTAAGGCTGCTATAACCACAGGCAGGAGGCGTAAACAGCGATTTATTGCTCATAGTTCTGGAGGATGGGAGTTGGAGACCAAGTCCCTGGCAGATACAGTGTCTGGTGAGAGGCTGCTCCCTGGTTCATGGATGGCTGTCTTCTTGCTGTGTGGAAAGAAAGCAAGAGGTTCTCTGGGGTCTCCTTTTGTAAGGGCACTAATCCAGCCCATGAGGGTTCCATCCTCATGACCTAGGCACCTCCCAGAGGCCCCCCTTCCGAACCCCATCACACTGAGTTAGGTGTCAGTACATGAATGTGAGAGAGACACAACACTCCCAGTCCAGTGCAGTGCTTTAGTGATACTTCCTATAGAAAGCGTGCTGTGAACTTGAGGTTGGTTAATATTTGGAAAAGGGAAGGAAGGGCAATCCAGGCCATGAGAAGGGCTTGAGCACATAGATGGTATATTTTGGGGATGGCAAATTATTTTATTTGTCCCTACTGTTAAGTATAAGAAAGGGTACAGTACAATATACATTTGGGACAGGTAGCTTGGAGACGTTCATGAATTCAATCATTTAAGCAATGGAGAAAAACTAAAAGTGTTTTAGAATAGAAATAATGTGACAAATCCCTTCTATGAGCCTTGTCTCGACAATATTAGAAAGGGGAGCTTTTGGGATGTTATTGTAGTGATTCAGATCAGGATTACTAAAGGGAGAAACAGTGGGAATAGAAAGGTCTAGATTATTACAGAAATTTCAGGGCACCTGGGTGAGTCAGTCAGTTGAGCGTCCAACCCTTGATTTTAGCTCGGGTCACAATCTCAGGGTTGTAAGATTGAGCCCCACATTGGGCTCTGAGAGGAACATGGAGCCTGCTTACGATTCTCTCTGTCTCCCTCCCTCTGTCCCTCTCCCCCACTCACACTTGCTATCTCTCCCTAAAATAAAAAATAACAATAATTAATAAAAAGAAATTATTATAGAAATTTCAAGAAAAGGAATTATCACCAGACTGGAGAGGTATTTAAGGATATACCCATATTTTCTGCAATTAATGAAAATAACGTCCCTAATTGACTTATGTCATACATAAAAAAGTCTGTTTCTTTTACGGTGTTGTTATTGAGTATAAAGGAAAAACTCAAGATATAGCACTATTGAAGGGAAGGTGCTATTTGACTTCAGAAAAAGAAGACTGAATTAAGCAAGAATAAATGCAAATACAGTAGACTATCTAAGACCCTTTTCTGTAGCTGTTATATCTGGAAAAGGTGAAAGAGGTTAAGATAAGTTTTGCCTGTACCTATCTTTCAAAAAAAAATCAATGTGTAGAGAAAAAAATTCAAAAATAAATTCAATAAAAAATAAAATAAAATAAACCCTGATTACCCAGAGCCCAAGAGACACTTAAAAAATCTTGTCAGTGATCAGAAAATCAGCATAAGTATTTGTAAGAAAATTAAGAGGGATTTAATGAGTCCTTAGTTAATTTGAGACAACGTGTCTCTTATGCAAGTTACAAGACTTCTTTAACCACTGCTTCCTGGTCTCAGCCATCATCAGGGGCAATCATGAATGACTGTGGGTGATCATGAGTGATGGAGGACTATCTGGAAGGTCATAGGCAATCACATATGATCATGGACAACAATCCCTGAGACCTTCTCATTTGTAATAAAAAATTTCTGGGCACAGAAATATAAAGAACTATGTTTATTCTTTTCATGGTCACTTAGCATGAATGTTTTGAGCATCAAATAGCCCACTGATGGAAAACAAAGTTGGTAACACTATTTGCCCTTTCCCCTTCACATTGAGTTTCTGTGAAGACAAAACCCAATCACATAAAATATATAATGTAATATGTATAATTTTAAATGGCATTTAAAACTTAAATTGTCTCGGGGCACCTGGGTGGCTCAGTAGGTTGAGCATCTGACTTCAGCTCAGGTCATGATCTCACACAGTTTGTGAGTTTGAGCCCTACGTCGGGCTCTGTGCTGACAGCTCAGAGCGTGGAGCCTGCTTCGGATTCTGTCTCCCTCTCTTCTACCCCTTCTGTTCTTGGGCTCTCTCTCTCTGTTTCTCAAAAATAGATAAACATTAAAAAAACTTAAATCATCTTACACAATTTAATGTTAAATTTGCCTTTGGAGAATCTTTAGAATTTAAGAAACCTTGGAAACATTATCCCAAAAAGAAATTCTCTGCAAAATATTGCTTCTTAGAAAAAGCAAGATATTTTTCCATAATTTTCTCAAATGTTTTATATACACATAACCAAAAAGAACCAAAGTCTAATTTTTAGAAGAACTGAGTATGAATGACTACGTATGTCTCATATTGTAAATATTTAAAAAATTATTTTGGCTACATGTATATTCATGAGTAAGCCCTTTCCATGTTATATTAGAGCAATACAGATTAACTGGGTGTTTTTGAAAGTGGTAAATTGAATGACAAATATGGAAACTACAACACTAATGTTTTTTATGCAATGCAAGTTCATATCGTGCATTTTACTTCTACAATTTTCAGAGTCATTTGAAAACCTGCTCATCTGTATGTGACTATCAGAACATCAGCTCCTTACCCTCTCTGTGTTTCAGAAGGGCTAGGATGTTTTCATGTGTCCATACGAAGTTATAATTTAGGATGTATGTGAAAGATTATTCCTTTCCTTGGAAATAGATGATTGAATGTGTCGGCAAGGACACACTGCAGAGGTGTGCTGGCCCTTTAACGCTCTGTTTCTGTTGTCATGGAAATAAGATTTTCAAGTGGGTTTATCTGCTGTGCTTTGCTTTTTATAGATTCCCTATCATTGTAAGTTGGTTTTGGATGAGAATTCTTATCCTTTAAATAAAAATACCAATCTTTACCTTACCATCTTTCAGTGTATTTCCCCATAGGGTTCCTTAAAAACCCAGGAGTGGGGGTGTGTTAGATTTTCCAGGAGTAGGCATTATATATAGATGCGTAGCTCCTGGCTCTAAAAACTAGGATTTTTTTTTTTTTAAAGAATTATAATGGGGAACAAAAATGCAGGATCCAATGTCAAGCTTTTAACATGTATTTTACTCTCACATTATTAGTTGTACAGGTATAACTTATACAAGAGAAAACATTTTTTAATTTTTTTTAAGTTTACTTATTTATGAGAGAGAAAGACAGCATTAGTGGGGGAGGGGCAGAGAGAGAGGGAGATACAGAATCCAAAGCAGGATCCAGGCTCTGAGCTGTCAGCACAGGGCCCAACACAGGACTCAAACTCGTGAAGTGTGAGATCATGACCTGAGCTGAAGTCAGATACTTAATTGACTGAGCCACCCAGGTGCCCCAATATACATGAGAAAAACTTGAAACATGAACATAATCATGTACCTGCCCTTATGTTGTTTATCCAAATTCCTACCCTTGGCCTCACATGTTCCTTGATGATTTAGCACCCTTTTCCCTCCAGAATTCGTTCCTATAGAGATAGATGCCGGGTTGGAGTGTTGGTTCTGCTCCTGACAAGCTGTGTGACCTTGGCAAATTTGTTGAATTATCCCTTTCTCAGTTTCCTTACCTGTAAAATGAGAATAGTAACAGGGTTATTGTGACAACAAAATTTTTTAATATACGTAGAGTACTTAGAACAGTAATTTGAGCTCCAAAATAGTGCTCAGTTAACATTGTTTCCCCTGGTATTATCTTTGATAGTTCTCTGCCACCTTTTTGTTCCCTCTTCAAATACATCAACCCTTTTGCTGTCTTCTGATGGGATTTATCAATTAGTAATGACAGATGCCTGCTTTCCCTCCCACATTACCCGATACTCTGCTTCCTTGCCACTTACAAAACTTGGAAGTTATACATTTATTTCATTACTAGTTTACTGTCCATTCTTCCACGTGTAAGGGGATTTAATACATATTTATTGAACTAATAAGTAATGGAGAAAACTCATTTAAACTGGCTGAATGTTTTGCCATTTCCTAAATCACTAAGTAGATATTTTCAAAGTAGAAATGATTCCTGAATTTCCAAATGAGGCATTTTCCTATGTTCTGGAGAATCTAGCATGGGTTAGATTTATTGTTAATTAAGAGAAAATCTCTTTCGTATGCCAGAGTGAGTGGTGACAAAGGTTTCACCCTGTTGTACTAGAGATGATTGTTGATTTCTTCTTTATGATTAGTTAACACGTGTAAGAAGTTTCATTGCGATGGCTGTAATTTACATGTCATTTACATTGCCTTCTCTTTTTAGGAAGTACAATATTAAGTGACATGCTTAAAAGATGTCATGGTAGAATACTGTTTGTTAGGGCCTTCTCTGACTTCTTCAAATGAAGGTGTGTGTGCTTGGGTGGCCAGAGACACATGAAGAAACTCTTTGGGGTTGGGAATGGACAGCGATGAATAGCTTCAAACGATTAAGTGTTTCACTAGAAAACTGGTGTTGAAACTTGGTCTGCTCCTATGTTGAAGATATTTAGATGGTGCCTACTATTTGGGTGAAGTGTCTGTTTCAAATCTTTTGCCCATTTTTTAATTTTTTGATTATCATGTTTGTTTTTCTGATTTTGAGTTCAAAGAGTCCCTTGATATTCTGGATACAGGTTCATAATCAAATAATGCAAGCATTGCTCTCAGTCTGTGACTCACGTTTATTTATTTATTTTTTAAGTGATGATGTTTTACTTATTTCTTTTTGGCAGATTTTTTTAAACTTAAATTGTTTCTGTTGAGTATAGTTGATGCATACTTTTTTTTATGACAGTGTCTTTCAAAAAGAAATGTTTTTTTTCTTTTGAAGTGAAAACTCTTTTCTTCCAGTTTGTCATCAGTATGTTCTTTCCTTATTTTTCATGCAAAGTTTTGTCGTTGTTGTTGTTGTTGATGATGATGATGATGATGATTTTAATGTAGTAGAATATTCTTTTCTTTTTGATTGGATCTAGAATGTCAGTTGTATTTAGGAGTGTGGTGTTCCCTTTCCAAACCTACAAAGGGGATCCGTCTGCGTTTTCTCCTAGCACTTGTTGAATTTTATTTATTTGTCTTCTGATTCATTTGGAGTTTATTCTAGTATGCAATGTGAGCTGTGGGTTGGACTGCTTTTCCAAAATGCCTATCTTGTGCCAATACCATCTATTTAAAAGTCCAGCTTTTTAAGGAGTCTGCCAACTTTTACCATATCTTGAATAGCTCTCAGTGAAATATACTGGCAATATTAAGATAATAGACCAGTGGAAAATGGCACCTCAAATAGCAAATTCTGATTTATTCCCAAAGATTCCTAGTGTCTTATGTAGATTCACAGCTTCCTCTTAATAGAAACACTGTCTCCTTTACTCACATGAAGTTTTCTTCATGGCCAGGAGGGAGTCATAGAGTAAACGGGAGTGGGGATGTACTAACAAAGTGTAATTATATCTGTTTACAATCAGTGCTGCTTCCTTGAGATCCTGCTTTTGTCGCAGGGAACGAGCATTGAGTTGCAGCAGACAGAAAAAAACCACTGTGACTTCCTCATTTAGGACAGTAGCATTACATGTGAGCAAGTGTGACTTTTTTCCTATTTTTATTTTTCCTGAGCAAATGGAAATATGAATTTTCACTTCTAGAGATAAAGAGGGCCAGATTTCTTCTGGGGTGCTTTAGGTAAAGGGGGAGCAGAAACCATTCTGTTTCCAGAAAGGTTGAGTCAGAGGTGTCTAAAGAATTCTAAGTGGGTCTCTCTGTCTACCAAGACAGCTGGATTCATGAGCCAACTTCAGGTTTTTGGTTTTGTTTTCCCCTCAAGTGCTCAGGTGGACACATTTCACAGATCATGGTGGTTTGGGGGCTAGGTTACAAATTAATGTTTACCTACGAGTCATGGTACATTTCAAGTCCAAACAACTATGTTGTGTGAAGCTTGGATGATATTATGATGCTCATTTCTGTTTTTCTGTGGGAGAAATGACTCAGTAATTTCAAAATGAATGGTGTCTTCTCATAAATGAATTAAGAATTGCTTTCCATTCTTTTTCTTAGCCCCTTTTCTTGGAAAACACAAGCAGAACTGATGACTTAATCATGATCGGTCATTATCAGAAGAGTATGTTTGTGGTTTATCCAACACCAATTCAGTGGCTGTCCTTTGCAGGGTGTGTGCAGGTGCTTTGTGGAATAATCCAAGAGCACAAGAATCTGGCTCTTGGCCCAGAGCACAGGTGACCCTCTATTTGAGGGTTTCATTTCCAAAAACTTGGCCCGTGTGTTGGTCACAGATTCAATAGCCACCCTTTTACTCTTATGTAATTTTATATCTAGCCAAGTACTCAGGTTGAAAGTGCAGAGTAGAGATTTCAGTATTTATCTTCTGACCACCAAGACAGACATGGACATAAAGGACTCTATAATAAATGCTGAAGAAAATGATTACTTCTCACTGCCCCCTCAGGGACTCCACTGGCTCTGCCCATGCCCCTCTCTCTCCTGGGTTACTCAGTTGTCCTGAGGAGGTCTCCGTGCCCTGCTCTTGCTCCCTTAGTCTCTTCTCAACAACATGGCAACATGGCAGCCTGGTGTATTTATTTCCTAAGGCCACTCTAACAAGTGACCGCACGCTGGTGGTTTAAAACAGCAGAATTTCTCTATCACACACTACTGGTGGTCAGAAGTCTGAAATGGGTTTCACCAGGCTAAAAGCAGCATGTCAGTGGGGTGGTCCCTTCTGGAGACTTTAGGAGAGGAGCCAGTCCTTTGCATTTTCCAGTTTCTAGAGGTTACCGGTCTCCCTTGGCTTCATAGCCCTTTTCATTTTCAAAGCCAGAAGTATAACATTCTGTCTCTTGGTCTCTGTTTCTCTCTCTCCTTCTCCCTCAGTCTCATTCTGTCTTTCTCCCTCTTACCTCTGCTTCTGTTGTCACACCTTCTTGGACACTGACCTTCCCCACCTTCCTCTTATAGGAAGGAAGACCCCTTGCATTTACACTGGACTCACCCAGATATTCCAGAATTATCTCTCCACCACGAGATCCTTAACTTAATTGCATCTGCAAAATCCCTTTTTGTTTCATGAAGTCACATACCCTGTATTCTTCTTGCCACATCTGGTGATCCTATATAAAGTAAATAAGATCATATCACTCCTCCATTTAAAATGCTCCAATAGTATTAAACTCCTTTTTTTAAAAAAATTTTTTAGTTTTTATTTATCTTAGAGAGAGAGATAGAATGCAAGCAAGGGAGGAGCAGAGAGAGAGAGGAAGACACAGAATCTGAAGCAGGCTCCAGCCTCTGAGCTGTCAGCACAGAGCCCGACACATGGCTGGAACCCACAAACCGTGAGATCATGACCTGAGCCAAAGTCAGGCGCTTAACCGACTGAGCCACCCAGGTGCCCCAGCTCCTTCTTAATAAAAGTCAAAATTCTTAAGTGGCCCTCAAAGCCACTGTTGTTTTTCTGATGTCATAGCCTGTACTCTCTTTAATCCCTATGCTTGAGCTCTGCCGTCTTCCATGCTGCTGTTTGGGGCATGTTCCAGTACATTCTTGCCTTAAGACCTTTGTTCTGCTTTTTCTTTGCCTAAAATCCTTCCATATATCAACATCAGTATCTTTGCACGTCTTCCAAGTCTTCATTTAAACTCATGTTCTCAATACTCCATTCCCTGGCCAGCCTCGCTAAAGATTCAACACGTTTCTCTAGGAACGTCATACTATTCTTCTCCTTTGATGTTACTACAACCTATCTAATTTTTTGTTTGTCTCTTGACCTCTCAACCAAAGAGGATAGAGGTTTTGTCTTTCTTTGCTTACTCCTCAGTCCGCATTGCCTAAAAGAATTCCTGCCCTGTGATAGGGCTCAAAAGGTATCAGTCGAATGAGGGGCACCTGCGTGGCTTAGTCAGTTAAGTGTGTCTTGATTTTGGCTCAGGTCACGATGATAGGGTTCGTGAGTTCAAGCCCCGCATCGGACTCTGTACCAGCTGTGTGGAGCCTGCTTGGGATTCTCTCTCTTCCTCTCTCTCTGCTCCTCCCTCCTCTCAAAATAAGTCAATGAACTTAAAAACAAACAAACAAAAAAGGCACGAGTTGAATGAAAGAACAGCCTGAAGGGACGGGTGGGGGGAGCTGAAGAAAATGGAGCTGAGCTGGAAGAAGTGGGCTTGTTTTCTGTGGAGACATGAGGTTGAGAGAGGGCTGCGAAGAGAGCTCAGGGAACACCAACAAAGCTGGTGAGATGGGGCCATAATGTGGCGGAGAAAACCCACCTACTCACCAGATTCATGCTCCCGCTTTGAATGTCAGACCAGCCACTGGCAAGTGGCCTCCCAGCTAAGGACCACACTTCCCAGCCACCTTACAGGCAGATACAGCATGTGACGAGAGTCCTAGCCATTGGGGTGTCACCGGAATCAGGGGCACGCCTTCCAAGCCAGACCCACAAAAGTTTCGCACGTGTGGCACCTTTCCGCTCTTTCCCCTTGTTGGCTTTTTGGATAGGAGCCAGCTCCCAGGGGAACAGTAGAAGCCCCACGCAAAGTGGCAGAGCTTAGGTCAGCCTGAATCTCTGAATGGCCGCTCTTGGGAGGAGGGTTCAGCCCAATGTTTCACCTCTCCGGTTGTGTAACGCAAGCAAGACGTGAGCTTCTGCTGTGTTTGAGTCATCTGTACTTTTACATTCAGGGATCTTTTTGTCACACCAAGGAGCTTACCCTACATCATAGAATACCGTATTATGTTCAAATGGAATAGTATTCTAGTGGTACATAAATTTGGAAAGTTAGTTGTAACAAATAATTGTGGAAAGTTAGGAAAATGAAAATAATTTCTTATAACAAAACCAGTAATTGTAGGAAAATCAGAAAATACGGATAATCAGAAGGAAGAGAAATAAATTCATAATCCTACTGTACACACAGGGTTTCTATTAATACCTTGCATATCTATGTATCTATATATCTTTGTTATGAGAATGGGATTCAACAGCCACTGTAATTCATAAAATTTTTCTAAGTCAACCCTTTTCCACTTGGTAAATGTTCTTCAGCCCCTATTTTTTAAACACACCCAAATGTAACTTATTTATACTCGTAGATGTGTGTATGTGTTTGTATTGGCCTGTTAAAGAGGAGCTGAAGTACACACAGTAGAAGTTAACGTCAGTCCTCCTGGAAGTGTGGTGGAGATTGGTAATGGAGAAAGACATTGAAGAATTATTTTTACATATATTTTTGTATATTGTATTACTTTCAGAAGCAATACTGAGATTCATGCCCAAATTTTCTGATTCAGTAGGTATAGAGTGAGTTCTGGGATATATATTTTCTTAAAGGCTTCTCAGGTGAGTCAGATATAAATCCGCATTTAGAAGATGATCTTTGATTCCCCGAGATACGTATTCTTGCAGGAAATAAGCTCTGTCCATGAAGGTTATACTGAAGTAAACAAAAGTACTTAAATTTCCATCACTGATAAAATTTATGTTTTCTAATCACTTTTAAATGGGCTCGTGTCAGTGATATTTTCCTGTGCTATTTATGCATCCATATATTCCTAAGGAGAAACACAATAGCATTGGCTTTCCAGGAGAAAGGGGCCTGGGAGATGTAATCATGTGGGCATTCCTGACTTCCCAGGAATTGGCAATTTGTGACAAGCACCTAAGATGATAAGATACAGTTCTACAGCAGCGTCTTCTCAGGGTCAGCACATGAGCACGTGATGGGATCCCGTAGTGAGGACAGGCGCACCCAGAGAGATGGATGAGGGAAGGGCAGAATGGATCAGTTTAGTAAATGCTAAAAGGAAAGACATGGCAGGTGCCATGCAGTCCAGTCACGGGGCTCCTGACCCAGTTTGCATATTCAGGGATGAAAAGAATTAACATGACAAGTAATCAACCAAATTTTTATGCTTCTCTCTCTTTGAGGGCAATCTATGCTGCCAAACATTCACAAGGGCTTCAATAAGATGAAGAAGGGATATATTTTTGCTTTCTAATAATAGTGGGGTAGTAATTCTAATATTTACATAATCATTCTTATTATTTATGCTCTCTTAGCCTTTGTCAGTATAAACTTAGAAATAGTGTTTTTTTAATGTTTATTTCTTTTGAGAGAGAGACAGTGAGAGGGGGGAAGGACACAGAGAGAGGGAGAGAGAGAGATTCCCCAAGCGGGCTCCACTCTGTACAACACAGAGCCCGATGCGGGGCTCAAACTCACAAACCCTGACCTAATGACCTGAGTCTATCTAAATCAAGAGTAGGACGCTTAACCAACTGAGCCACCTAGGCACCTCCCACCCCGCTTTTTATGTTATGTTATGTTATGTTATTTATTATTTTTTTAATATGAAATTTATTGTCAAATTGGTTCCCGTACAACACCCAGTGCTCATCCCAACAGGTGCCCTCCTCACTGCCCATCACCCACTTTCTCCTCCCTCCCACCCCCCATCAACCCTCGGGTTGTTCTCAGTTTTTAAGAGTCTCTTATGGTTTGGCTGTCTCTCTCTCTAACTTTTTTTTTCCTTCCCCTCCCCCATGGTCTTCTGTTAACTTTCTCAGGATCCACATAAGATTGAAAACATAGGGTATGTGTCTTTCTCTGTCTGACTTATTTCACTTAGCGTAACAGCCTCCGGTTCCATCCACGTTGCTACAAAGGGCCAGATTTCATTCTTTCTCATTGCCACGTAGTATCCCATTGTGTGAATAAATCAGAATTTCTTTATCCATTCATCAATTGATGGACATTTAGGCTCTTTCCATAATTTGGCTATTGTTGAGAGTGCTGCTGTAAACATTGGGGTACAAGTGCCCCTATGCATCAGTACTCCTGTATCCCTTGGGTAAAATCCTAGCAGTGCTATTGCTGGGTCATAGGGTAGATCTACTTTTAATTTTTTGAGGAACCTCCACACTGTTTTCCAGAGCGGCTGCACCAGTTTGCATTCCCACCAACAGTGCAAGAGGGTTCCCGTTTCTCCACATCTTCTCCAGCATCTGTAGTCTCCTGATTTGTTCATTTTAGCCACTCTGACTGGCGTGAGGTGATATCTGAGTGTGGTTTTGATTTGTATTTCCCTGATGAGGAGTGATGTTGAGCATCTTTTCATGTGCCTGTTGGCCATCTGGATGTCTTCTTTAGAGAAGTGTCTATTCATGTTTTCTGCCCATTTCTTCACTGGATTCCAAAGAAATCTACACATTCAATGCAATCCCAATCAAAATTGCACCAGCATTCTTCTCGAAGCTAGAACAAGCAATCCTAAAATTTGTATGGAACCACAAAAGACCCCAAATAGCCAAAGTAATATTGAAGAAGAAGACCAAAGTGGGAGGCATCACAATCCCAGACTTTAGCCTCCACTACAAAGCTGTAATCATCAAGACAGCATGGTATTGGCACAAAAACAGATACGTAGACCAATGGAATAGAATAGAGACTCCATAATTGGACCCACAAAAGTATAGCCAACTAATCTTTGACAAAGCAGGAAAGAACATCCAATGGAAAAAAGACAGTCTCTTTAACAAATGGTGTTGGGAGAACTGCACAGCAACATGCAGAAGGTTGAAACTAGACCACTTTCTCACACCATTCACAAAAATAAACTCAAAATGGATAAAGGACCTGAATGTGAGACAGGAAACCATCAAAACCCTAGAGGAGAAAGCAGGAAAAGACCTCTCTGACCTCAGCCGTAGCAATTTCTTGTTTGACACATCCCCAAAGGCAAGGGAATTAAAAGCAAAAATGAACTTTTGGGACCTCATGAAGATAAAAAGCTTCTCTACTGCAAAGGAAACAATCAACAAAACTAAAAAGCAACCAACAGAATGGGAAAAGATATTTGCAAATGACATATCGGACAAAGGGCTAGTATCCAAAATCTATAAAGAGCTCACCAAACTCCACACCCACCCTGCTTTTTAAAAAAATTCTTTTTAAGGGAAAGAAGCACACAGATGAGAGAATGTTGATAGTTTAATCCATCCGTTGTGGGTTAGAAACTTAATGGAGACGTGTGTCCATACAGCAGCAATGTGAGCTGACAGTCCACATTCAGTACTCAGGGAGTCGAGAAGGGAGAACAGCCTGCGAAGGTCAGAGAGGCAGACCTCCACTGGAAATATGCTAGCCGACTGCATCCTGGATAAGAGGGCTGAGAATTCTGCACCATTTCTCACTTTTTCAGCATTTTGTAGCCACCTGAGCAAACACACACGCCAAGTATAAAACAAACTGCAAATGACTGAACAATGATAAGGGAGGGTGGGATCTTTTGTCGTGTTGCTGAAGTGTCCTCCTTCCCCTCCCCCATGCCGGGCTGGAAACCACAGCTGAGGCGTGGGGACATTCTTTAGTGGATTTCGCTTTGCTTTGTGAAAGCGAGGCCATCATTGTCAGATTAAAGGCCTGACAAATAACTACCGGAGTAAATCTCAACACGTCTCTTGGCCGGGTAGCCAACAACCAGTTGGGCAGCATGAAGTATACTCTTCCCTGTGAAGATGCTGTGGTGTCCGTGTCTCATACACCTGTCACAGCGGCCACACAGGGCACAGGGGCCACACAGAGCCCTGTAGAATTGACTTGAGACTGCAGCATATTTGCAAAGGACCTGGGAAACTCCTACCCCATTTTCTTCACGTATAATTCAAGAAATGGTGGCCTAAATATCACTGGCCCAAGTAGGGGGTTAGGAAGGATGGTTCTCTGCTTGCTCAGACCTGGAGACTGTTTGTTGTTTTTATGTATGGTTATGGCTGATTTGAGGTGACCACGAGGGGCCAGAAAAATTTCAGGCTGGCGGTTCAAGGCAAGAGTTTGGATGGTCGCGATGAATCACAGTTTCTGCTGTGACTCATTCTACTCTCAGGGCATACCGCTTAAATTCTCTGTCCCTTAATTTCCTTATTTGTTAAATGGGAAAATAATACATCTTAATTTCTCTATTAGGAACAATTAGACTTGGCTGCAAGTATTTATTTGTTTGCATGTTCATACCTTGCCGTATTCCAAAAGAGGTCTCTTTTGGCTAAGAAGATACAAGCACGAAGGACTGAAGATTGCTTTGTGAGCTAGGTTGAGGATGTGGTGAAGACCTTTGCAGATAAAACTAGCCAACCAGCATTATCTGGAGTCTCCACGTTTCTCTTGCACACAGCACATTTTCAGAAAGCAGGATGGTGCCAAAACACCAGGGTATAAAAGATAAGCCACTGTGTGTCTGATTTTGGTCTTGACGTCCATGACGTCCATTACATTAGGCTCGTGCCCACTCTGGCCATGTCTACTCTCATCCTAGATTTACTACTTAGTTTTTTTGTGTGATGCTGAGAACATGTAACTTCGTGCGTCCAAGTCCACTGCCAGTGTTGCCCCTTCCTTAATCTTACCGTAAAGGAACTGACCTCTCTTCTGCCTCTGAGGTTTCTTCATACCAGTCTAGTGGTGCCTAATGACGATATGAGGAAATGCACCGTGGATGTTGCATATCCCAACAAAATAGGGTTTTGAGGTAAGAAAGGTTTCTTAGCAACTTAAAAAAAAACCAAAACTATTCTTTGCAGCCCATAGTAGAGTGCCTTGAACTAGGTATTTTATTAATACCGATTGAAAGAATTTAATGTTGATTAAATTGATTCCATTGATAAATTTGAATGAAATTCTCCAATGGTCTATGAGTATTCCTGTGCTTACACAGAGTTCTTGGGTCCCTGGGGGAGGGGCTAGCAGGAATGATCTTCCCTAGACTCGCTTAACGCCCTGTCTGGTTTCACCTGGTATAATTTTTGCTCCCGATTCCCTGTTTCGCTGGCTCATATTCTTACTCATTTTGCCTTCTTTCTGTAATTTCCTCCCTAGGAATATTTATCCATTCTAACGATTTTAACTAGAATTTCTCATTGATGGTATTTTTGCTTTTTTGTTAAGAGCCTGTGCTGCGAAGACATTTTTCCATTGCTCACCCAGCTCTTCCTATCTTCCGGAAACAGAACCTTTTCATCTTTGGGGGAGGGGCGAATGGTTCTACCAATAAATTCTCCCACCAGTTGGAATTACCCTTCATTCTGGTATTGCTTTGAGACATGAACATTGAGACTAAGCATTGTTGTCAACCCTATACCCTGCTGGGGGTGGAGGGAGTCTGTGATAGAGACAAAGGTGTCACGTGGCAGAAAGAGTAGAGGCTCTACCTCCTTCTTCTCATACTTTTGGGTGCACACAAGCGTTTTGTGCCCCACACACTCCCTTGTCATGACCTGTCCACTTTGCAGGTGGATGCATGAAACTTCCCTTTGTTTTGTTTTGCTTTTTTGAGAGGGAGAGATAGAGAGAGTGTGAGTGAGCGGGAGGGGGAGAAGGAGAGGGAGAGAGATCTTAAGTGGGCTCCATACCCAGCGCAGAGCCTGACACAGGGCTCGATCTCACGACCCTGAGATCATGACCTGGACTGAAATCAAAAGTCGGATGCTTAACCCACTGAGTCACCCAGGTGCCTCTAAAACTTCTCTTTGGTTTAAGCTTGTTAGAGCTGGGTTTCTGTCTCTTGCACTAAAAAGAGCCTTGCGGGGCACTTGGGTAGCTCAGTCAGTTGAGCGTCTGGCTTCGGCTCAGGTCATGATCTCACGGTTCATGAGTTTGAGCCCTGTGTCGGCTCTGTGCTGACAGCTCAGGGCCTGGAGCCTGCTTCAGACTCTGTGTCTCCCTCTCTCTCTGCCCCTCCCCTGCTCACACTCTGTCTCTCTCTCAAAAATAAGTAAAGATTAAAAGAGCCTTGAGTAACCTACCAGATTAATATAATATTTCTACTTTAATAAATAGAAAAAAGTTGTATGGTTTTTGGAGATTGAAAAATAGACATCAAGATCTAAAATCATCTGGTTTCTGTTACATACTGGAGAATTTTGTAGAAGAATAGAATAATACCCAAGTTAAAGTTCCTTGTTACAGCTGTCATTGTTTCCTTCTGCCAGATTCTAAAAGACCTCAGGTTCTTGGAAGGTAGATATACCTTATGAATTTCTTTGTTGTTAGTACATAGCACAATTTCTGACACATAATAAGAACCATGCCAGTGATTTTCAATTGAAGTAATATATGAATATTATTGATTATAATGATAATTGTCCCGATACTAAATCCCTGGATAACCAGGGTATTTTTTTAGAAGTCCATTACATGGTATAATACACTATTTTGTTTTATACTCCCTGTATTTGTAAAGAAAAAAATAATATTAAGCTTCCCCTTTTACAGACACATAATTTATTTAAGAGGGGAAAATTACGGTCTTCTTAGTTGGGATTAAGTTTTAAATCTCAAATAGTTTGGGGAAGTCAAGATTAAAAAATATTTTTAGAGTCAGTCAGCTGAAGAATAATAGCTTCTCATTTGTGTTTTGCGTGTTAAGGAGTAAGTTGTTGCGTTCCTTGAAAAAAAAAAAAAAGATGAGAGCCAGAATTTTAAGAAATAAACAAAAACAAAAAGGAGACAGGGAATTGGCAATAATAGGGAAGATCAGGGGGTGCTGATCTAGGCGAGTCTATGTCTAGTATCAGTCAAGTATTTCAGTGTTGAGAGCCATCTAGAATTGAGATTGTAGAGTGGCCCTTAAATGCAGAAATCAGAAGTTGCATCATGGCTTTTGAGAGCGGTGTTAGGGGCATGAAGTGAATGGAAATCAGGTTTCAGGGGGACCTTCTAAGGGGTGGAGAGGAGTGTGGGAAGCCTGTCAATTAATCTCATTAGGGCATGGATTTGCTTTGCAAAACAAAGAGAGAGGTTGTTATGTTACTGACATAGAGCCTAACAACGGAATATTTTCAATTGCATGTTGAGGAATTTGTATTTGACTCACTGGGGCATTGGTCTGTTCAAAATAAATTACTCTGAACAGTCAGTCATAAAGTAATTTAGATCCTGGGAATGTAAGCCTAGTGCTTTGAGCTTTTGTTTAAAAAAATAAAAAAAGTGTCAACAGAGGTAATGTTACAATAAACACAGCAGCCATTCAAAAGCACCTCCACTTTGGACTCATAATTTTTTTCTTGTTCTTTTTTAGTGTCTTCAGTCTTAACTCTGTAATCTATTAGATTCAAATATCATTTTGTTTCTATCCAGTGAGTTTAATTTATCCAGAATGTAGCTCTACAGGGATTCACAGTAATTAAATAAAGGGCATTTCTCCCAACCACTCAGTGTGTTTTGATAAAAACTCCAGCTTTAATTACTAGCTTACAATAAAAGGGCAAGAGGAAATAGATTCTATATTATTTTCAATAAAGAATTCTTGTATAAGTGTTTTTAAAAAATAGATAAAGGAGAGAAGTGAATCAAATGGGCTCAGGGGAGAAGTAAAAATTGGCAGACTAAATATAAAGTTATTCAGCCCACTTTTTCTCTTGTCCCGGTTAGCCTGGGACGTACACGGAGCTATGGACCAAAATAAGTCAGCAAATATAAGTCAATGGAATCCATGGAGAAATAAATCAGAAATAATGGAAACGTCCTATAAAGCTGAACAAATACAATGAAGAAAAAAATAAGCACGGCATGGATTTGAAACGTAGTAAGAGCCCTCTTTTTCATCTATACCCTACTTCTTAAAAGTGAATGAAGGGTGTGGATTCTGCAGGCAGGCGGCCTGCTTGCATGTCACCTCTGCCAGTCATTCGTTGTGTGATCCTGGTAAAATCTGTGCCTCTGGTTCAACGTCTACTAAATGGGAACAATAGTAGCACCTACCTTCCAGAGTTATGAAGAGTCAATGAAACAATCTACATAATGTTCTTAGAACAGCACTTGGCAAATCAAAAGGACATATGTGAGCATTAGCTACCATTATAGTTGTTATTACTGTCACCAGGATTCTATACACTAAGAGCTACTCAGCTATAATGTGTCAATGAATGAATGTCACAAGTAGCATCTGTGTTATTTATACGTCTGTAACAAATGTGATGTAATAACTGTGCCTCCTCTCCCTCTCCTCTGTCTCGTCTTCCTCTCTGTTCCTCGAACCAAAGACAGTCTAACTGTTTGCCTCCAGAGAATAGACATCCACTTCCTGTGGGACCAGCTGTCATGACCAGACACTGGGCTTGGTCTGACCATCACTGTTCAGTTCATGGCAATGACAAGAAGCTGATCATTTGGTACTCAGTGTTTAATCTGTTTTAAATAAAATGATTTAAGGGACCGTCTCAGTCCGGTCCAATCTAAATTTACCTTGTTCATGGTATCTACATCCAATTATAGAATAGCTTCTCATATCCTTCAAGAATAATGGCTATATTCTTATTTTATATTTATCATAAAGGGCCCATCTTGGTAATTTTTCTGAAAGAAGGCTGTGGAAGTTTCTGCATGCAAAAACTGAAACCTGCTAAAACCCCTCAGTGAGTAGCACTCCAGGCGAAACATTAATCTGAAACACGTTTTCACTTGGCACATCCAACTATACCATGGATATTGTTGCTTCATTAATTTGCTTTAACATTGTCTGTTACATGGGGCACCTGGGTGGCTCAGTTGGCTAAGCATCCGACTTCAGCTCAGGTCGTGATCTCACAGTCCATGAGTTCGAGCCCCGTGTCAGGCTCTGTGCTGAGAGCTTGGAGCCTGGAGCCTGTTTCGGATTCTGTGTCTCCCTCTCTCTCTGCCCCTTCCATGCTCATGCTCTGTCTCTCTCTGTCTCAAAAATAAATAAAAACATTTTAAAAAATTAAAAAAAAACATTGTCTGTTACAATTTCCCCAACACAGCTGCTTTAACAAATTATTGTTTGTACTAGAGGAGAGTTACATTTCCCACCCTGTATTCTGGTCTAAAGGGGCATTATTAAATAATCTTTCAATTTGAAGCTTTTCTCCCTTGCAATATGGTTATGCTTTGCCACTGATAAATATCAAACACATTTTCAACTTATTTGGGATGTATAAAAAAGTTTAACATTTTTCACAATTTTTAAGATTTTTTTTTTTAAGAGCACAAGTAGGAGAAAGGGGCAGAGGGAAAGAGAGAGAATCTTAAGTGCAGGGCTCGATCCCATGACCCTGGGATTGGGACCTGAGCCAAAACCAAGTGTCAGACACTCAACTGACTGAGCCAGGTCTCCCCACAGTTTTTAACATCTTAAAGAATGTTTTTAACGCTGGGACTAAGCAAGAAATACCGTTTTGTACCCTTTCTACACATATAAACTGTGTGTTGCATCATTAAAAGATGAAGTTTGATACAGTTGAAACTTACATTGCAAATACTGACGTATAAGAACAGTTTAAAGTACTTCCTTAGAATTCCTGACGAATGTTGGCAATTCATAAGCTCTGTGGGTTCTGCAGCAATCACTGTATTTGTTACCGCTTTTAGCTTAGCCTCTATCAAAGACTCAACGTAAGTACATATATTCTTGTCTCTAACACCATCCACAGGTTGGGATTTAGATGTAACAGGGCCATAAAATTGCTAATTTTAGTAATAATTAAACTAATTGTGTTAACCTGTAATTAAAAATTCAGCTTGACAGCCTTAAAGAGCCTGTGTAATATGAAAAATTCTCTCACAAACATGGATATCTGATTCTGTTAGAACAGCAGAGTTACCACACAGAGAATAATCATGGTCTTGAAACAACATGGTGAGGTTGCCACCTGCTTTTTCTCCCCCCTACTTCGGGAACTCTTTAAAGTTTTAGCATGAGATCCTGGAAGCTTCTAAAGTTCTTACGCACAACCGATGAAAATTATGCCCTTCACTAAGCCTCGGAAACAGTTTATAATATAGAAAGCTCACGTGCTGTCAGGTATCAGTGTGATTTACTAGCAGGTAGTAAGGCGTCATACGGCCTAACAGTTGGAAGACACTTCTGCTCTGTGTGTGGTTCGTCAGGCAGACCTATGGCTCGGGCAAGTCCCGAGCTGAACCGGGAATTACTAAACCAGATCAGTCCACCAGTGTATCACATTGAAAATACAGACTCTTGAGAAAATCAATACATACTGTTTAGGGAGAGAAAAAAAGGCTTATTTATTGATACACTGGCTAACATTATTTTCACAAAGCAGATTACCGTATGACTCAAGACAATATAGAGTTCATCTAAAACCTGCCTTGCATGACCTCAGGCCTTTCTCTTACCTTTTCCTCAGCAATTTATGGGAGAGTAAATCATTTGAACTGATGTCACGTATGGGGATCGGAGAAAGAAGGAAACTAATATTTGCTGAGCGCCCGTCATGGCTGCACCAAGATTTGTGCTGACTGTGCTTGATTTTATAAAACCCCCGATGAATAGGTTTTCTTTTTCTTAGCTTGCAAACGAGAAGCAGAACCATAAAGGGGTCACGGAGGATGCACAGATCTGGCGGAGCCGCCGTTGGAAACTGATGGCCAAACCCAGGCTCCTTCCGGTACATCAGGCTGAACTCACTGGGCCTGGAGAATGGCCGAAAGGCTTTGTACCTGAGGACAGATAATCTGGTAGTTTGTTCCTTAGGCCTGTTGAATAAAGAGCTAATTGGTTTGCACCCTTCACAGCCCACTTCGCAGAAGTAGTTCAGTGTTAATAATTCACAGCCCTGGTTTAGGAGCCAGACTGCCTGGTTTCTCATCCCAGCTTTGCCACTTACTGGCTGTTCCCTCTCTGTTTCCACATCTGGAAAATGGGGATGATAATGGTGTGTGTCTTGTGAGGTTATTTTGAAGATTACTGAGTAAAAGTTTGGACAAAAATGTAAGAACCAGGACCCCTGGGTGGCTTCGTTGGTTAAGCGTCCCAACTATTTTTTTTTTCTTAATGTTTATTTACTAATTTTGGGGGGAGAGAGAGAGCGGGGGGAGGGGCAGAGAGAGAGAGAGAGAATGCCAAGCAGGTTTCACACCATCGGTACAGAGCCTGATGCGGGGGCTCAAACCTACGAACTGTGAGATCCTGAACTGAGCCCAAATCCAGAGTGAGACGCTTAACTGACTGAACCCCCCGGGTGCCCCAAGTGTCCAGCTCTTGATTTCGGCTCAGGTCCGTGATCTCATGGTTTGTGAGACTGCAGAGCCTGCTTGAGATTCTCTCTCCCCGCTCTGTCTGCCCCTCCCCCACTCACGTGCACTCTCTCTCTCAAAATATGTACATAAACATTAAAAAAATGTAAGCACCGTGATGGGTGTATAGTGAGCCCTGACCAAACGTCTTGTTGTTCTGAACTGCATCAGGCAGATGGGTACAGTTTCCAGGGTGCTCTAGCGGATAGTATTTTTCATACAGCACGATTTACTTCTCCCCGCTTAATGATAATGGTGGTTATTATTTCATCACTTTTGTATAGCATCATACATCTTTCAAAGAACTTTTTCATTCACTTTCCTCTGGGGCCTTATTTCCCCTCACCTGCCAAATGGCTTCAATTAACGAAGCCCTGATGTTGATGGGGACAGTGAGGTGCTGTGTCAAGATGGCGTATTAGAGACACTCACCTCAGTATCTGGCGCTTGGTACATCACCTTGCGAAGTCAGCAAGGCAAGTGTTAATACATTCACTTTGTATTTCAGACAATGGAGGAAGAACCTCTTCGCTTAAAATCCTGTAATGGGTTAGTGGTGCCTCTTAGCACATAACAGAGTGCCTACTGCTTGTTAATAAAGAAGCAAGTCATGGGGCCCCTAGGTGGCTCAGTCGGTAAAGCATCGGACTTTGGCTCAGGTCGGATCTCACGGTTCACGAATTTGAGCCTTGCGTTGGGGTCTGTGCTAACAGCTCAGAGCCTGGAGCCTGCTTCGGATTCTGTGTCTCCCTCTGTCTCTGCCCCTCCCCCACTCGTGCTCTGTCTCTGTCTCCCTCCCTCTTAAAAAAGATGAATAAACTAAAAAAAAATTTAAAAAAAAGAAGCAGGTCACCATTGGAACTTGTGTTGGAATGACTTCTAGTCATTCCATTTTGTTACACTGCCTGGTTAGACTTCCAACGATATGGTGGTCACATGAGTTCATTAATAGGAGACTCAGTAATGAGCTCTGGGTTTTGAAAATGAGAAATTTTTGTTGTTGCCTTACACAAGATGTTTACATTTCGCTGCACACGTTGAATTTTGCTACAGTTTTGGTTTTTTATATGTCAATATTTAGCTCCTTTAGTGAATATAATCAAAACCGAACGTTATGTTGAAACCACACTATTAACAACTTGGATGTGCTGAATAACCACCTGAAAGGTATGTTTAAAAAGCACTGTTTTGGGGGCGCCTGGGTGGCGCAGTCGGTTGGGCGTCCGACTTCAGCCAGGTCACGATCTCGCGGTCCGTGAGTTCGAGCCCCGCGTCGGGCTCTGGGCTGATGGCTCGGAGCCTGGAGCCTGTTTCTGATTCTGTGTATCCCTCTCTCTCTGCCCCTCCCCCGTTCATGCTCTGTCTCTCTCTGTCCCAAAAATAAATAAACGTTAAAAAAAAAAATTTTTTTTAAAAAGCACTGTTTTATAATGGAAGGTGTGATAGCTCTGGAGTCAAACAGACTCGTGTCTCAGTCCTGATCCTAGTGCAGGACACACACACACACACACACACACACACACACACACAGGGAAAGAGAATGGATTTGTGTGTTAGGTAATATTTTAGACTGTTCTAAATCTCAGGATACAGATTAACGGCAAATGGTTTTTGAGACTGAATGCAACAAGCTTCTTTTTTAAAAACTGCAACTCTGATTTCAGTTTGGCTTCAAAATGTTCTAGTTTAAAATGCTACGTTGTACCACATCAAAGTAATTACAAAAGATCCATTTGTACAGAAAACATAATATTTATGGCCACTACTGATTGCTCAAGTGTCTCCTTAATAGTTTTCCTTCCCATGTAATAAATAATAAAATTCTGTTGATGACCATTTGATACTAGAGATTTTCAGATATACATTTATTATGATGGCTGTGGATGATGTTCAAAGGCTTCATCTGTTGACAACCCGGATAAGGAGACCCCCGAGCCCTCTTTAGTATATTACTGTGATTTCTTTTCATCCTTGCATATATCAGAACCTAATAGTATCTTTTAAAAAATTTATTTGTTTAGTTAGCCTCTTACCTCCCTCTTCTAGGGTACAGATACCATGGCAGCAGGTACCTAGTGCATGTTTCCAATGAACTTGCCCTAGAAGTTAGATTTGTATCTGGAAGAAGGTAAACACTCAATGTACCATTGGGGAATTAATGAACAAAGACTGTCCCTGGGAAAATTTCCTTGGATGTGTGTGTTCATTGAGTTTTTACTCTGAGTTTCAGATATATAGCATAGTGATTCCATAAGTCTGTATGTTATGCTAAGCTCACCACAAGCGTGGCTACTGTCTGTCACCATACAATGCCATTACGGTACCCTTGACTGTATCCCCTGTGCTCTACCTCATCCCCATGACATTCATTCCATAATGAAAGACTGTACGTCTTCTCTCCGCTTCACCCATTTTGCCCAACCCCCCACGCCTCTCTTTTTTGGCAACCCCCAGTGTGTTCTCTGTATTTGTGGGTCTGGTTCTGTTTTTGTGTGTTTGGTTAGTTTGGGTTTTTAGACTCCACATATAAGTGAAATCATATGGTATTTGTTTTTGTCTGCCTGACTTAGCATAGATCTCCCTGGATCCATCCATGTTGTTGTAAATGTCATGGTCTCATCCTCACACATTCCCTTGTGTGTGTGTGTGTGTGTGTGCGTGTGCGTGTGCGTGCATGCATGTGTGTGTGTGTGTATACCTCTTCTTTATCCATTCACCTATGGATGGACACTTGGGTTGCTTCTTTATCTTGGCCAGAGTTAATAATACTGTAATAAATATATATTTGCATATATGTGCCTATGTCTTTTCGAATTAGTGTTTTTGTTTTCTTTGGGTGAACACCTAGTCCTAAAATTACTGGATCATAAGGTATTTTGAGCACGTTTTCCATTTATTGGCAGCTTCTGTAATGGTAGCCTACTCATTTAGCTATAAACATTAAAGTTGATGGGGCGCCTGGGTGGCTCAGTTGGTTAAGCGGCCGACTTCGGCTCAGGTCACGATCTTGAGGTCTGTGAGTTTGAGCCCTGCATCGGGCTCTGTACTGACACCTCAGAGCCCGGAGCCTGTTTCAGATTCTGTGTCTCCCTCTCTCTAACCCTCCTCTGTTCATGCTCTGTCTCTCCGTCTCAAAAATAAATAAAACATTTAAATAAACTAAAAAAAAACAAAGTTGTTTGTATCACTTATTTGCAGGAATTCGTTAGTACTTGTTTACTTTTGTTTATTAAGTCATGTAATGTAATGGAAACAATGAAATTTTGAGAGACTTTGTATTCAAATTTTGCTTTGTCATGGCTGAGGAACTTGTGCAAATGATTTGCTTCTCTGAGTCTCAGTGTTATGACCGATAAAATGGGAATACCACTTATTCTCAGATTCTAAATAACCATCAAGGTAAAAAAAAATGTGTCTAGTATACAGTGGGTGCTGCACAAACATGGGTTCAGTTTTATTGAATAAGAAGAGTTAAATATAGAACCAAGAAGCCTGGGCCCTTCGACCTAGGTCTGTCCTCTTCATGAGCGGTGAAGGAGAAACCGTGCAGCTGTCAACCATAGGCAGGGGAAATGTCATCCGTGTAGAAATATTAAAATTAAAAAATGTCTGATACTTGACAAACGTGAGTTGTAGACAAATGATACGGAAATTTAGTCAGTGGGATGGAGGGAGGAAATAAATCAGATCTTCCAGAGTGTTTGCAATATAAATCCTCAAAACAGTTTTGCAGTTTATCTAGGACGAGGGCGGTGGGGTGTTTACTGGGGATTTGAGCATACTGCAGAAAACCAGAAGGCACAGTTGCAACTTGATGGATTGTGTGATGGCCACATGGCTAGACTGAAGCCCAGTCGTGCCCTCCAGAGCTGCTTTGAACCTAATAGTAAGGAGCCTAGAGTAAGGGAACTTTTAGGATGTAAAGTATTTTTGTTGTTTGAAAGCTTAAGTGTGTTGATCTAACCAGAGCCGTGGGATGGGTCCAAACAGACCATATGTTATCGCCGATAGAACTTTCTTGGGACGATGTTTTCTGGCTGTTTCTGGTACATGAAGGATGTAGGCATATTTGTATCCTTGTAATTAATGGAAGATAGATCGCAGTCACAGAGCTCTTGCTCAAGACCAACAAACCCCCAAAATACCAGCCCACAAAAAAGGAACAAGGCATATAAACTCACGCGTCTCTCTTGGAAGAAAGGAAGGAAGTGCTTTTTTTCTCCACAGCTCTTTGGGAGAAGCCTGGTACGTCCTGCTTTTGAGGTATCAGTCCAAGTACATTGGTAGAGAGCCTGCTGAAGAATGAGAAGAGTTGTCAATCTAGGAGTACTTTCCTTTTAGGAGATAAGAATTTTTAGGTTACCTAAGATGATCTCTGGAAATGTAAGAGTAGACTTTCATATTTTTTTTTCATCCAGAAAAGGACTTGAAATCTAATGTGTAAGCAGAAACACCAAGATGCTTATTATAAAGCTGAGAAGACTTGAATCTTATTTTTCCTCATCATTTCTCTATGCACCATGTTGTGTAATCAGCTTTTTCAGAGGATTTTTCCTATCATCTGTGTCTGCCGGAACACTCAAAGCAAGATTTAAAATCGGGATTTCAAAACTCAGAACTTATGGCAAGCTGCAGCTTTGCAGACCTTGTGCTTGTCTCCCTGCCTTTCTTGCTCTGTCTCTCGCTCCCTTTTCTTATTGATTTGTACGAGCTTTGTCGTTTGTAATATCCAGTGTGGCAAGTAAGGTTAGGCTTAACTGAGATTTCTAAGTTATTGCACTTTGGTTCAAATACATGGAGAAAGAAAGAATTCATCCTTCAGCTAAGATATAACGTATCCAGTGTCCTCATTGTAACAGTGAGACTTCACCCGAAAATGAAACAATGCTGGCGTGAAGTGCCCTGTGACCTATGTTAATCACATACTGGGTCAGTCATGTTTTTGCGAGGGATGAATTTACAATTACAAAGACCAAAATTCAGATTCCAGTTCTTTCATTCACCAGCTGTGTGACCTCGAGAAAGCCTCAGTTTTCTCCCCTGAAAGAAGGGTAGCTCTCACAGTTGTCTGGGTGGTAGAAATAACTTCTGTGAATTATTAGTCTACCACCTACGACGTAGAAGGTGACCATGAGTGGTGGCCCGCTTACACTGTCAGCTTTATAAAACTATTCCACGTTTTGATAACTAATATATTAAACCACTGAAACAGGACCAACAGACATGCAAAGAATAAATACAAATATTATTGCAAATTCTACTTTCTCATAAGCAGCATTTTAAAAGTTATTTTATTTTTTAAGTTTATTTATTTTGAGAGAGAGAGCGTGCGCGCATGCAGGGGAGGGGTAGAGAGAGGGAGAGAGAGAGAACCGCAAGCAGGCTCTGCATTGACAGAGCAGAGCCCAACACAAGCTGTGCACCTGTGAACTGTGAGACCGTGACCTTGAGCCGAAGTCCAGAGTTGGACTCTTAACCGATTGAGCCACCCAGACGTCCCTGGAGAGAACCATTTTTAACATTTTCAAATATATTTGTTCAGAGTTGTTTTCATACCTGTATGTACACTTTAAAATATATCCTACTCAGACTATTTTGTTATACGGTTCTGTCCCTTCACTTATTGTGAACAACTTTTCATGTTGATAAGCATGATTTACATAATCACAAATGGCTACATGATATTCCAATCTGGGGATGCACCAGAAATGTTATAACTGATTCCCTCCTAAAGTGCTTTTTTTTTCCCCCCCTGGAAAAGAAAAAAAAAAAGCAGTAGCACTGTTCAGAGAAAACCAGATTGAAAAGGCAGTTCCCAATTAAAAGGAGAGCTTTCAGTAGATTAAAGGCAAAATGAAAGCAATTATATAATATAGCCAAGTGGAGTTTATACCAAGAGGGCAGGCAGAGTTTAATACCTGAAAACCTACTGTAAGTCATATTTTATTTTGGGGGGGCGCCCCAGGTAATTAGTGGAAGATAGCTTGTATAGACTGGAGCTGTCCTGGGTGCCACCAAACTGTCACGTATGGAGGAGAGCAAGCAGGAAGCACAGGTAGCTGCGGTGGTGATGGGTGAGGACACTGATGGGTGCCCTGGGTGTCTGGCCGGGTAAACAGTGGCCACCGGGCGGGGCCTCGTGCGTGGGAAGAATAACGGAATTGGACGACCTCTGTGAGCGTGTACAGATTCCTGTCGCTGATGGAGAGGCTCAGCATCACCAAGGTCATGAGCGTGTGTTGTATGCGGCACACTGTGTGTCCCACGGAGTGCGAACGTGTATGTGTTTTCAGGGTGCGTAGCTCAGCGGCTTTCGGCCGTGTCCCCTCCTTTTCCTTCACTTTCTGGATACTATATTATTATTTTTTTAATGTTTATTTATTTTGGGGAGAGAGAGAGAGAGAGTATGAGCAGGGGAGGGGCAAAGAGAGAGGGAGAAGACACAGAATCTGAAGCAGGCTCCAGGATCTGAGCTGTCAGCACAGAGCCCGACACGGGGCTTGAACCCGTGAACCGTGAGATCACGACCTGAGCCGAAGTTGGACATTGAACTGACTGAGCCACGCAGGCACCCCTCTCAATGGAATATATTCGTAGAGATACTAGATATACTCATGGAAAAAGATTGCCAAAGTTCAATATAATTTATTATAAATGAGCCTCAGCAATGTGGAATCAAAGGGTACCTATTTCTGCAGGAAAACACATCTACCCAAACCTACTGCAAACAACATCCAAGGGAGACAGAGTAGAATCATTCCTTTTTAATTCAGCATTGTGCCAGTGCCCGTGGAATGCACAGGAAGGTAGCAGGAATACATAAAAATATAAAGACTGGAAAGATAGAATCAAATATGCTTTAATTCAAAGATGATAACAGTTTCATAGAAACTTCAAGATCTGTACCTTAGAACTATAGAAGAGGTTAGCAAATTCACTTTTTCTAGAATTAAATTTAAAAATGTGTTCCTTTACTTCAAAGAGAGTTGGGAAATGTCATATAATTTTTTTTTTTGTAAAAGAAACCGGAATACCTAGAAATGAAAATGATGAAATGTATGCACATCTTTTAGGGAGAGCTTTATTTATTTATTTATTTATTTATTTATGTTTATTTACTTTGAGAGAGAGTGTGTGCATGGGGGCTGGGGGAGGGGGGGGAGAGGAGCAGAGACAGAGTGGGAGGGGGAATCCCAAGCAGGCTCCCTGCCGACAGCGGGGCATGAACTCACGAACCATGAGATGATGACCTGAGTCGAAACCAACAGCAGGACGCTTAAGCGACTGAGCCACCCAAGCGCCTCCTTAGGAGGAACATCTTAAAATGTTCTCAAGATATATGAAGTAAGTCCAGAAACAATGGACAGATGGCACATGTCCATCGAAGCTGACTCAGTGTTATAAAGATGTTAATTGTGTCTCATTAAATTTGTGAAGGTACCGTAAGTTCGATAAATGCAAGTAATTTTCCCCTTTGGTATTTGAAAGCTGATTTTAAAATGTATATGGATGACCAAGGTTTTACTGAGACGGTTTTGAAAAGAATGACCAAAGTTTGAGGATTGGTCTTCTAAATAAAAGTTATTGTAAAGCCACTGTGTAATTAAGAAAATGTATTATTGACACAGGAATGGGTTCATAGACCAATGACACTGAACAGGGAATTCAGCAGTAGTCTTGTTATATATAATATAGGCGTAGATACTATATATGTAATATATAGTGACATATATAGTATATAAAGGGGAACTTTTACCTATGTGTACACAGAGACATACAGAATATTCATTGTAATATTTTCTGCAGTAGTTTAGAAATTATAAATTAATATTAAATGTTTATCAACAAGTTGGATCTATAAATATCATCAGAAGATTGGGGAAAATATGTGGAAAGATACATACAGTAAAATATCATTTATAATAAAAACCTGCAAAGCATTATCAAATTGTGTGTGTGTGTGTAATTTATATACATATACATATATATATATATATATATATATATATATATATATATATATAAAATTATGAGGACAGTATACAGGAATAAAAACACCCTGATACTGATTGTTGGTTAACAGGGCTGAGTGGTAGGATTGGGGGAAATGTAAAGACTAGAATGCAATTAGCAAAGGGACATAGGGGCGACTGGGTGGCTCAGTCGGTTAAGCATCTGACTCTTGATTTTGGCTCATGCCAGGATCTCATGGTTCATGGGTCCAAGCCCTGTATCGGGCTCCACGCTGACAGTGCACAGCTCTTTCCCTCTCTCTCTGCCCCTCTCTCCCTCTCTGACCACCCCCCCCAACAAGTAAATAAACATTAAAAAAACAACAACAAAAGGACATGGCAGTCTTTACAGTACTTTATTTTATATGTTGGGTGGTAGATACACAGGTGTTTATTGTTTATGTATAATATTATGTCTGAAATAGGACTTTGTGACAAGAGCCTTAGCTCAGCTCATATTAAATGCTGTGGGGTCTACTACTTAACGTAAGTGTAGGCAGATAGAGTGGCGGTTTGACGAATGGCCTTTGGGGTCAGAATGCCTACATTTGAATCCAGCCTCACCACCCTGTTATTTTATACAAAGAACTAAACCTCTCTGTGCCATTTCATTGTGTATAAAAATGGGGATAAAGATAGTAACTACCTGAGAGGGTTATTTTAAGATTAAGTGAGGTAAATATAAACGCCTTAGAATAGCGCCCGCCCATGCGAAGGGCTGAGTATAACTTTAGTTATTATTCTTATTATTGTTGCTTGTATAATATGTTGCAACCACTTGTTTAATTGTGTCTCTCTCTGGGCCAAGCTGTGAGCCCTGGGAGAGGGGCAACCACCTCTCTTTGGTTGGCCTGGCCCAGCTTCTGCTACATAGCAGTCATTAATTGACTACTTGAGTTGTTTGATTGAGTGTTTGATCAAGTCCATTCTTCAGCGAGCTCAGTTTAAGTAGCATTTCTGAGGAAATAAAGAACCAACTGGGGCCATTTTTTATTATCTCTTTCTAAGTTGGTAGCCAGGTTTGGATTTCGAGCTGTGAAGCACAGCCACCGGCTGGTGACACCATTGCCTCTTAGATGCAGGATTTACCCACCACCCTCCCCCTGCTGCGCCCAGCATGGTTCCTGCAGGTTTCAGGGAAAACACAAGTACCAAAGGGGTTTTGGTTTTCTCTGGTTTGCTGGCGTTTTGGAGGGAGACAAAAACTTTTTAGAAGTGTAAATTTGTATCAACTTTTTGGTTTACAAGAAATACTTATAAAACATGATTCCTATTTTGAAAGGGTCAATTTGTTCTAAGAAGTGTCACTCTTGGCATTTTACTGTCTCTCCTTACCATAGTCAGTGTTTAAGACAGGATAGCTTTCCCTAAGTAAAGGAAATGTGGCACATGATTAATAATTTCTCAGGTGGGGTGCCTGGGTGGCTCAGTGGGTTAAGCACCTACCTCTTGATTTTGGCTCAGGTCATGATCTCAGGGTTTTGAGATCAAGCCCCATGTCGGGTTCCACACCCAGTGTGGAGCCTTGCGATTCTCTCTCTCTCTCTCTCTTTCTCAAAAAAAATTTTTTTTCCAGCTGCTTTCGTGTTTTACTGTTTTCGTTTCGAAATACCTCTTTATTGTTCTGCCATCAACTCTTCAGGAGTGGCATTTGTTATATATGAATATAATGTGTATGTCCTGGAATTATTGTAAATGGTGTTCGCACTTTAGAACACTTTGTGGAAGCTGCAGAATGTAAGAGAAAATATATTTTAAGCCACTGAATTTATCCACTCATTCATTATTATCATTTCACGTATTCGTTCGTGAGTTCAGCAAATATCTACTGAAAGCTTGCTATGTGTTTGTCTTGTGGAAAGTGGATCGAGTATCTGATCTCATGAGCTTGTGAGCTGCGGGCCAGTGGGGAACATAAATGTAAAATGCAAACTTTGGGGGGAATAACTGTGTAATGGCAACGTGTTATCAGTGCTACAGGAGGCCTGTTCTCTGGGTGGGGGAAGTTTTGCCAGGACACAATTCATTTAAACTAAGATCTGATAAGTGTGTAGATATGGCTCTCTAAGGGTAGAGGGAAAAGTGTTTTAGGCAGAAGGAACAACATTTACAAATAGGTTGGGGACACCAGGAGGAGATAACTGAGTGAGGAATAGCTAGGGGAGGTTAGGCGTGAGAACCAGGCTCTGCCCTGTCAGGCCTCATGCCTCCAGCCAAACTAAGTAGGTTGCACTTTGCCCTAAGAAACTGGAAAACCATGGGGCACCTGGGTGGCTCAGTTGGTTGAGCGTGCGACTTCGGCTCAGGTCATGATCTCACCGTCAGTGAGTTCTAGCCCTGCGTCGGGCTCTGTGCTGACAGCTCGGAGCCTGGAGCCTGCTTCCGATTCTGTATCTCCCTCTCTCTCTGACCCTCCCCCGTTCATGCTCTGTCTCTCCCTGTCTCAAAAATAAACAAACATTAAAAAAAAAAAAGAAAAGAAAAGAAACTGGAAAACCATTGAGCAGGTGTAAACAGGGCCATGACATTGTCACGGGAGCAGGCTTGGCCAACTCTGAAAATACAGTACGAATAGATTCAAGAGGAAAGAGCTTGAAAGAACTAAAGGTAATTTCTTGGGGTGAAAAATAATGGCTTTCCTACCTTCTACCTTTTAAGACTCCAGGCTTCTAGGGCACAGGACTGTCTCTGGATTGTCTCTCTGCCTTCAGTAACTCTGGGGACCAAGACTCAGGACCTAATTTTCCAGCACTAACCACCCTCGGGATAAGATGCCCCATAAACACTAAAGGAGGATTTCTGCCCACGTAGCCTGGTGTTAGTCCATTACGGGTAATCAGAAGACTACCCCTCTTTATGAGCTCTTGAGTATTCAGTTTCAACTGTTTAGAAAACCTTTTTCTTCTCCCTTCTACCCCCTTCTCTTTTCCCTGGAGAATATCAGGGTATCAGATCAGCTCAGCCTGTACCTCCTAGGAAAGCAAGAAATCTTTTTCAACTATCAAAACTAAGTAATAGGTTAGGTATCCTTGCTGTGAGCTCATGTAGCAACCTGTGATTTTTTTTTTTTAACATTCATTTTTGAGAGACAGTGTGGGGGGGGGGCGGTGCAGAGAGAGAGGGAGAGAGAGAGACACAGAATCCGAAGCAGGCTCCAGCCACTGAGCTGTCCTCACAGAGCCCCACACAGGGCTTGAACCCATGGACCCGCAAGATCATGACCTGAGCCGAAGTCGGACGCTCAACCGACTGAGCCCCCCAGACGCCCCTGTACCTGTGCATTTTTATCCTTGATAGGGATCACTGTTGTACAGTGTTGTGAACATCATCATTAAGGCCTGGTTTTTTGTCAGTATTTCTTGCCTACAGAAAGTTCCTGTGTGTATAATAATGCTGAATAAACATTTATATGATTAAATAACGAAAGGGAGTAGGAATAATGATACTTCAGTTTAGCAAGACCCATATGGTCATTCTGTGAATCGACTGCACTATACGATTATAGAAGATTATAAAAGTCTAAAGAATGTTACGCTACTCTTAACAAAACACTTAAAACACTTAAGTGTTTGTGGTGGTTTTATTTTCTTTAGGAAAATGTTGTGGAGTCCCTTTCTGACTTAGAGCTTAAACCAGCAGTCAAAATTTCCTTTTTTTTCAAAAATGTTTTATTTATTTTTTTGAGAGAATGCAAGTGGGGGAGGGGCGGGGGGGAGGGGCGGGACAGAGGACCTGAAGCAGACTGTGCTGAGGGCAGAGAGCCCGATGTCTGGGCTGGAGCTCGGGAGCCCTGAAGCCATGACCTGAGCTGACATTGGGCGGTCAACCGACTGAGCCACCCAGGTGCCCCCAAAATTCTCTCTCTTTTTTTTGAAATGTAGGAAGAAACCAACTAAGACATTTCCTTTTCAGGATAATGTTAGATCCGTGTCTGAAACATTTGAGGAAAACCAGCAGATTTCTGAACAGTATTCATGTCTCCTCTATACTTGGTTCATGTTTTCACATGTCTTTTTTGTTAATCTGACTCAAAGACCTTAAACATTTTTGTCCATTTCTTAAAGTTGATCCTGTATTTGGAACCCTTAACTTGTCGTTTAATCTTAACTCTGTTTACTTGGCTTTACAGAGTCATCACAGAGATGACTGAATTGTATACTAGAAGAATATGTAGATATTTTCTTGGTTTATATGATAAAATGTTTATAAAGATAAGATGAGGTATTAAGGAAAAAAACAGCTCCAAATTAAAGTGAATTAAGAGAAAGGAGAAGGACAAATACATTCAGGTTTAGTGACTAATGCGTCTTTAGCTTATGCGGGAAAAATGTAGTAAATGTTATAAATATTTCTTAGATAATATTTGAAAGAGAAATCATATTTCACATTAACTATCATATTTTTAGGCTGCCTAGTAAACTCATACCTTATATTTTAGATAAATGACTAGAAGAGTGGGGTAAGTGCAGTGTGGTATAATGGAAAGAAATTAGGTTGTGGCATCTCACTGTGTCAGCTTCTAGGTCTTAAAGGAAATCTAAAAGAAACATTGTTGCCAGTTTTTAAGGCTCATGTAGCATGCTTTAGGATTCATGTAGTTCATCTACAATATAATGCCAATCATTTCTTTCTTCTAACTAGTGTTTAGATACTTGATTGTTCGAAATATTTTTAATTCAAATGAGACCAAAATTTTATTTTTTTCTCGTTTATTTTGAGAGAGAGAATGAGTGGGGGAGGGGCAGAGAGAGAGAGAGAGAGAGAGAGAGAGAGAATCCCAAGCAGTCTCGGAGCCATCAGCACAGAGCTTGACTTGGGGCTTGATCCCACAAACGGTGAGATCACAACCTGAGCCAAAATCAGGAGCAGACTTTTAACTGACTGAGCCACCCAGACGCCCTGAGATCAAAATTTCAAAAGACAATTCTACAAACAACAAATGAGCCCGGCAATCGCCTGCCCTCAAATAGGGAGAAAAGGAAATAAAGAAATCCATGTTTAGTGGGAACCGAGTTTCCATTTGGGAAAATGAGAACATTCCGGAGATGGATGGTGGTGATGACTGTACCTGATACCGTTGCCCTGTGCACTTCAGCGTGACTGAGATGGTATGTTTTATGTTACATGCGTTTTACCACAATAAAAAAGTTGATCTTCGTTCCCTGACGGGTGATGGCCGTAAGGAAGCTGTGTGTGTGTGTGTGTGTGTGTGTGTGTGTGTGTGTGTGTGCGGTCAGCTCCTAAAAATCCATTTAGCCTGGATTTGGGGTGGTTCTTCACACATTCAAGATGCCAGAATAAGTCTCAGTTGTCCTCTTTTGTGAACAATTTGAGTGTGAACAAGTCTATTTGGGAGAAAAAGTTGATCATTCAAAGGAATTTGTTCACCTTCCACAAGGCTTCCAGAAGGGAGAGTCTAGTTCCTTTTCCATTCATCTTGCCCAAGGAATACTTTTTGTTTCCCTTTCATTTCTTCTCTTTCTTTCCTACGTGTGGTGGAAAAGAAAGCCATGCGCTGAAAGCTGAGGTTTGAGAATGCTGGTGGCCGTCGTCATGGAACAGAGCGTAGGCTGGGGAAGCGGCTGCCAGCGTCAGAGCGTTCGACGAGAAATCGCTGACGTGGCTTCTAAGACTTCCTTGGTCCCTGAATCTCCCTGGATCTCACTTTTTGTCCTACGTGTAATAGAAAAGTCACCCTTTCCCTATCTGTTTTACAAACGGGTTAATGTGTGTGGATGTGTTTTGTAGATTGTAAACTGCTCTAGGTATGCAAAGTGGCCTTATTATTTCCACTGCTCTTACCATGAATGATTCTTCGCTGAAGACTTGTGCAGCATAAAATGAGGAAAGAAGGTAAATGAGGAGTGAGGCTCCATTGTGTTTGACTCTGTGCCAGGTTATGTCAGCCCTGGGCTAAGTTGGAGCAGAGACACTGCTGTGATCTGGCCCCTTGATTTCCCTCTTGGTTTCTTTCTTTCGGTCTGTGCCCCGAGCAAGCAGCTCGCTCACAAACCCTTGAATACAGATTGAAATATATTCAGAAGAGATAGGTTTTTTTTATTTATTTGAACCACACTTACCTGTGGGTTCAATTCATTTGAATGGGGAAAATAAATCACAGATGACTTTAGAAGGAGGAAGTCTGAACACTCTTTCCTGAGAAATCGTGAGACATCCAGTGGGATGTTGCACGAGATTTGTCTTGCCTGTAAATAGTTGCTTTTGTAATGATTTCAAAGGAGGCGTGTAACGTGTTACTGACCCACTTTAAAAATATGTGTGAAATACAGGCTATAATGCAAGGAACTTCAACTGTGGATAGTTGGGATGTGAATTAGTTTTCATGAAAGGTAAGGAATTAGTTGTGTGTGTGTGTGTGTGTGTGTGTCTGTCTGTCTGTCTCCATGTGCTGGCTTATTTGGACATGGAGACAGGGACAGGGATTCTTCTTCATACTTGATACTCAAGTAAGGCTGTATGTCCCTTGCAAGAGAAACTGTTTATTTTCTCACTATACCTTTTGTGAAGTTGGATTGCGCCCTGTCGCTCAGTGGGCTGAAGTACAAATGCTAATTTATTGCCAGACTGCAGGGCTATGATTTGCATTCCAAATCAGACTGCAGATTTCCATTATAAATTGTTTATCCCACCGTTCCTTATCTCGAATTTGTTCCTTCTTTTATTGTCCTACTCATTCCCCAATAATGACCCTGGAAGCTATTCCCTTTCAAGAGATTCCCATTTAAAATCAGCAGTTTTCATGGACTAAAATTACAACAATAAACTACAAAGACATCAGTAGATTCCTTTTGAAAAACTTCAGTGTTTTTCTCCCTTTCCCTTAAGAATCGTAATGCACTGAAGTACAATAATTGCTTAAAACATATCCTTCAGGCTTTAAGGTTTATACCGTATTTTTGTATCTTTTTAAATCTGAACGGTGTGAGCTTATAAAACCTCTGTCAATAATAACCTCTTACAGATAAACCCTGAGATGGTACGATTGCAGCCTTTCTTGCCACTTTAAAATCAAAGTAACTAGATGCTCGCAGAGGAGAGCAAAGCAAACGCGTTTTCGCATTTTCGCGAGGTATCTGACTGGTGAAAATCAGGCTGCTTGCGGCATAAAGAAGCAGCAGGAATCTGGGCTTTCCCACTCTGGTGGCAAAGAGGGGGAATCATGGGTTGGTGGTCTGCTTCATGTTAGGAGGACACCCCTCCATCTGTTCACAGCTCAGCCTCTTTCCAATTTAAAGCCCAGATTTCCATACAAACCTCAATTTCTTTTCCCCATTTTAAATGCAAAGCAAGGCTTGTGAATCACAGAGTCTCTGCTCCTGGGATTCCGACCAAATTTCCCCCCAAAATTCTCAGGCTGTTTGCTTGAATACCTGCTTACAGTGGTACACAATGGGCAGCTTTGAGAAGAAAAATTGATAATCTTCACGGAAGAGTAATTTGAATGAAATCACACTTGACAGTCTGTCTCCAAGCAAACAAGAGGCGCGAGGGAGCCTTTGCTAAGCTCCCAGGACTTGCCCGAGCCACTGCGGTGGGAGCTTCCCAGGGAAAAAAAATCACCAGTTTCTCCAACATCTAATTGAGCTTTTGATTAATTCCGTGTACCAGATTCTACTGAAGAAAGGTAGCCATGGAAGAGAATATGGAAGAGGGACAGACACAAAAAGGTACTGTGCTAAAAAGGGTTTGTTTGTAACTAAGTAATTATTTTGCAGTTTCCTTGTTTGCTTTAGACACTTGCCAGTGGGGCTAATGAATGTTTCTCTCTTGGAAGGCATTTGTGTGTGTGTGTGTGTGTGTGTGTGTGTGTGTGTGTGTGTGTTTCCCTTTTAGTCCGTAATGTCTGGCTTGAATGTTGTCATTATTTGCAAATCTTTCAGATCTCAGTGTCCAGATGCAAAGTCGAATTTGGTGATAAGAGTATTGCGGTATTGTTGCGAACTCTTCCTTAGACCAGTCTTTGTTAACCTTCCTTTATTTCATGCTTTCACGCTTGTCAAGCTGGGTCAAGGGACTCCTGGCGTGAGCCACAGACGCAATATTAGGACCTAGTTGTCGCTAAAAATCTGATGATGTAACCATTATTGATACCTTTGAATGGACATCTGATAGAACAAAGACCAGGCGTATATTTATTCTGTTTTGGTTCGGGCATCTTCTTAACAAGATCTTTTTTTTTTCTTTGCGTGGTTGCAGTTTGGTTTTAATGTAGATGGAGCAGAGGTTCATACATTTTCCCAGTGAATAGTGATGTTAAGGTTTTCCTTTCTATGGAGTTGACCATAACCCACTTCTGAGTAATAAATGTCAAGGGTATTTTCTGATCCGTTTTTTAAGCCTGTGTAAGTGTATCTGCTGTTTAAGTGAAATTGCCATTTTTATAGGTTAACAATAGCTGAATATTGACAATTTCAAATGATTCAGACACTCTAGAATGTGTGTGTGTGTGTGTGCGCGCGCGCGAGCGTGTGCACGCGCACCAAGTGGCAGCTCTGGAGGGAAGTGTAGCTGTATCTCAGGATCAGAGCATTTTCTCTCATGTCTGTTCTCAGGCTTATGTAATGTTGTACAAAATGCTCTTGTGTTCTTAGGATGGAAACAGTGACACAGGTAATATACATAAAGGCAATATTTAAGAGTAGTGCTGAAATATAGCGATCATATTTGGTCTTGAATGTATGTAAAGGCATTATTTTAGAAAACCATATTTTACATGATAAAACAGATAGTTTGGAAGCATAGTACAGTTTTTCATTATTTTGAGCCATTCAGCTTTGCTGAGTCTTGAAGCACACACGTACACACACACACACACACACACACACCCAAACTCTCACATATACATAATCAGAGACTGTTGACATCACATATATAAAGGTTTTATATAAGCAACAGGAAGGTAATACATAAGCTAATGTCCAAATTTTAGTCATTAGCACATTTGTTAATGATACTCTCCAAGGAAACACAATAATCTACCTGGGTGTCATGCGATCTAGTTCTTAAAAAAAAAAAAAAAACAAAAACAACCCTCAGCTACCTTTATTGTATGAACAAATAGCTTAAGTGCTCATTGGAGATTTGAAATGGCAAATTTTCATGGTGATTTTCACCCTTTAAAGGTATCTCGATTGACTACTTTGGGAATAGATTTTCTTAATATTTTTATAGCACATAAGGGGATTGCTTCTTGGCCAGTTAATTTGTTGAAGGAAAAATAAAGTGATAATTTTCACATAGAGAAGTGATATTCATTACACTAAATAAAATCTTGAGATAATTCACGGGTTGTGGTAACAGGTTGAAAATGTCTGGGCAAGCCTTGGTAGATACAGGAACCAAGAAAAATGATGTCATCAGTTATGTTTTTCCCAGGTAACACTGAAAATCTTTCCTTCCTGGGGATGGAAGCAGCAGGGATGTGATGAGGAACAAACATCCCGTCGCAGTGGGTTTTTTTCTTTATCATTAAGGTGTGCATGTTTAGATTAGGAACGGTAGTGGAAAATCATCTTTTAAAAATGAAAAGAATAGGTTGTATGATGGTCTGTAAGTATGTAAGGATACATAAGTAAAATACCCATAATTAAGCTTTTTTTATTAATTGAGAAAGATGATTTAACTCTTCATTCCTGTTTTCTGTTGCTTTCAACTCTGCCTATGACCCTTTTTCTATGTAAGTTTGCTTTTAGAAAGTTACATTTGAATATATAAATGCTCTCTGTACCTGTGCAGGGGTCAGGGAACAATGTACATTTTGAGAGGATCTAAGTTGGAAAGCTACTTGGCAAGCAGATTAATCGTAAGAGATTTTTCAAGAGTTGAGATGGGCAGATTTAGTGATCCATCTACTTTAAAGGAGAGCAACACTTTGCATCAACTCTCATACTGTTTTTCTTAAATTGCGCAGAATTTTCTTAAGCAATAATTCAGGTATCACAGAATTCTCTTCTGTTTGAAAGATGCCCTCCTGTCCCTTCTTACAATTTCAATCTATTTTTCCCTGTTACAAATTAGAAAGACTTCAGTTCATGTCAGTATTGACCCATGTCAGCTTCCAAATTCAACTACAGTATGAAATGGAAGCCAGTGGTTCCATAAACATATTTGAAAAGATAATATAGTTGATGCTTGGAAGATATTCTTCCATAAGAAATGGACTTTTCTTCATAATGAGATCTCCCTTCCCCACTTAATCTGTAAAAGACAATTGAAAGTAGCCCTAATACTTACCCTAATTTAACCATATATGTTCAGCCTGGAAGAAACCATATATGTTCAACCATATATGATTTAGAAGTATGGGGTTTAACCATGTATGTTCAGCCTGGAAGAGAGCACGATTTAGAAGTGGAGGTGACCGGGTGACCTCACAGTCAATTCTGCTCAACGCCTTGGCGTGAAACTGAAATGGGTTCACTAATCTGTTGCTGCACCCATTTCTGCCACCGTCCCAAAAGGCGAGCATCTCATTGTACTGAGTGGGAAACTAGTGCTTTAGGAAACATGTCTTTTTTGTAAAACATGCCCTGTACATGAAAGCCAGTTATTTTATCTTGGGTTCAACCAAAGCAACAGTATTCTGGTATTGGAGAAAAAAAGAGAAAAAGGAAAGAAGCTGTTTTGAACTTGGCCCTTAGGTACAGCCATAACAGACCTAGCATCCCTGTTGTCAAAACTTGGGACACATGGTCATCAAATCATGGCAACAGTGGTTTCAGTTACTGTAGAGGGATTGAGCCAAGTGCATGAAGAGAGTTTTACACAGATTTAAAAGGTGTACGTTTATGACTTCTAGACATGCAGCCATGTCTGGAACATTTCGCTCAATCCTATGGGAAAACACATAAATGATTTAAGTGTGTCTGATCATTAGTGACCTAGTGAATGTGTGTTCCAGTGGCCAGACAAGTGGGTGACCATTACTTTACAGACAACCTCAGTGAACAAGTTACTGAATTAGGAGGAGGTCAGAGCTGATGAATTAATGATTAAAAGAAATGATGACATCACACGGACACGAAAAGAAAATAGCAATGAACATGAAGAGCTAGCAAGTGGGAATGTTCGTAAATTGGCTGAACTGCTCCCAATAGCCAGAAATTGATTGATTTAATTTCTGAACGTGAACATCATATGAAACAAAACCTCAAGATTGACATGTAGTGTACCAGAAATGTTTGATCAACTCCAAAGATAATGGCTACGGCGTTACTCGGCATGTTTTTCTAGTATAATTAGCAGTATATGAATCTCTTTGTCAACTTCTTGAGTTCAGCGGAGGCAACCACAGCCTCTGCCCCAACAGTGATGCCTGACGTACCCTGTCCTCGAAGGAATCAGTCCTTGGTGATCCTCGGGGACTACGTCACCAGAGGAAGGAGAAGCTCAAACTCATGTGACAAGGCACAGTTTGTCATCTGCACACCGATCACATGGCTGTTGTTTAGGGGCCATCGTTCATGTTTAGCCGAACACACGTGCACGTGCCCCAGTTCAGCATATCCTTAACTTGTTAAAACCAAAAAGAGTATCTGGATGAAAGGGCAGTACACAGGTTAATTTATTTTTTTTCTCTTGCTGTCTTAACATTTGTCTCATAATGAATACTGTACAATTATAGTTGACATGTCTACTCATAATTATATACTTTTCATTTTACATTATACATTTCGACATGCATTACTATTAGGAAGTCTGTGCCCAAAAGCATGTATGAGATATTTATGGGCTGACTGAAATTCTTCTTGAAAATTTTTTTGATTAGGGTTAGTTTTGCCTTTGAGGGATGACTTTGCAGCCTAACCCTTCTTTAGTCAGACGTCATCCCTCAAGAAAAGACACCACGTAGTAAGTGAAAAGGGAGGTCCTTTTGGCTCTATGACTAAAGAGGATGTTGGGCAACTTAAATTGCCCAGTGATTTCAGTGCCAGATAGTGGCCTAAGGACTTCACATAAATTAACTCATTGACTCTTCACAATGACCTTAAGTGGTACTAATACTGAGGAAACTAAAAATCAAATAGGTTAATTAACTCGACCAAAGTCACATAGTAGCAAGGAGTAGAGACAGACTGAGACCACGCCCTACGCTGTGCTAGATATCAATAATGGCCTTTCTACCACACCTTTTTTTAAGTGCTGTGCTTAAACCACACACTTCTACTACACTAATGAGCTTGCTCTGTAATGTATGGCCATGTTCATTATCACCCATTGTGGCCTTTTTGGCTAGATGTGGACAGCTTTGCAAGTGCAACCAGTCCCTAGGTGAGCCAGCAATATGTGACCTGTGAGTCTTGATTCCAAAAAGATGAGCTGGGTCAGTGGGACTCTTCTCTTGAGAATTGAGAAAAAAAATGATCCTTTTGGTTTTGTTTGCTTGTTTGTTTAGAGAGAGACTGTGAGTGGGGAGAAGGGAGAGGGAGAGAGGCGGAGAGAGAGAGGGAGAGAGAGAGAGAGAGAGAGAGAATCTTAAGCGGGTTTAATCCTCACTAAACTTGGAACCCGACTTGGGGTTAGATCCCACGACCCTGGGATCATGACCTGAGCCAAAATCAAGAGTCCGATGCTCAACCTACTGAGCCACCCGGGTACCCCAAGAATAAGTGATTCTTGATGTGCCCTGAAGATCTCTTCATTCTGCCAAATATCTTTACAGTGATTGAGCTGTCATCCCTCAGCTAATCTGAGTGAATCTCTGTCCTTTGCAATCAAAGACCTCTAAATAAAATAAATGAGCAGATCCTTTTAGGAATCTTATGGAAAGAAGTTCAATGTTAAGAAATATTCCCTGACTTTAACCTACCAAGTGACAGGTGAACCAAATGTATACTTACTATATACTTGAATCTCAACGTGAAACTACCCTTTAACATCCTAGATAATTCTGAGGTTTTCCTTCACCATTCATTTTTTACAGTGAATAATTAGTTCAACTTAAAACCACGACCTACCAGTAAACAACTATTGGTAGTAAAATATTTTGAGAACCAAGGAAACCAAAGAACCCAGAATGAGTCAAAGTGTCTGCTTTGTTAATAGACTTGGAATCTTTAATAGTATTCCATTGAAATCCACAAGACAGTGGCTAGGCAAATAACAATCACAACATCAAAAACCTTTGAATAGTCATTTAAATGGAAGAATTAACTAGCCTGGTTTTGCATCTTGGATGTTGGCTACTTGCAGATCCATGAAAAAAGGAATTTGTCTTGTCTTCCTCCAAGTGGACTTCATCTCAACAAATATTGTTGGCTGCCATCTTGATATTTGAATAACAGAGCTACAAGAAACTGGGACATTCAGATTTTATAAAGTGTGTAGGAGAAATCTGTCCTGTGAGTTGACAGCTGTGTTTTTACTGGCAGTGAATACTGGAGTCTAAGAAATTATCCTCCTGGTGTTATCAAATGTAGTCCAAAGACGCTCGTCAGTGGGGAGAGTTAGGTGCATTTGTCATAAAAAGTGATATCCCCAGAGCTTCTGCTTTGCTCTGATTATTATGACTTCTTTGGTTCCGATAAAATATTTTGGAGTTGTGTCATCTTACATTTTCTTTGGATCAGTTGCTGATTATGTTTTTTATAACTGTGGTGCTATTTGTCTCAGAGATCCAAAATCCTCAGTAAAATATGTGCCAACATCTTAGTAAGATAAATGATGCATATTAGGGTTTTCTTTTCTTTTTTTTTACATTATCATTTGAATGAGTATATTCACCTTTTTAAAACAGAAGCTCTTGATACAGTTACTTCATTTTCTCCCTGAATTGAAACTTAATCTTACACATTTAAGGAGACTAGGTGAGAAGTCCAGTGTAGTCGATTGAGGTATTGATACAGAGTGTACTTGAGTGATGACTTCAAAATGGTTCTTAGAAATTATTTCTTAATTAGTACAGAAGGCAAATGGCTTGTGTGGGATTCATAGAATTCAGAGGATAACTGCTAGTTTGTCAGTTTTGGCTTCCATTTTCCTCTGAACATCTACCCCTCCCCACTATGCAAAATGTTTGACAGTTTTCTTTTTCATATATCGAAGACAGACTGCCTGGCTTCCTTTCAAAATCCTTTTGGATACCATCCATACTCACAGGTGGCACAGCTGTGGATTAGCTGACATGATGAAAATAATTCATGGTTTCCCCATGTGCTCTCTAGTCAAGTTGTGACCATTGTCTTGGATATTCTTAATCCAAAAGAAACTTTATTCTTTGAAAAAGAATGGAAAATAAAAGGAAAGAAAACAGAAGATAGCTGATTTGTTTCTCTCAAATTGTGAATGGGAAATTTACCTTTAGCTCCAGATAAAAGCCAGTCGCGAATTGGGGTGGATTGTAGAGCACATTGGGGAATTAAGTGACAATAGGAGCAAAGCTGAGGTCAGAGGAAAAAGGGAGAATGACTCTTGACTTTTAAATGATGTGTATTCCTCAAGTCTTAAGGTGGAAGAACACGTTGGAACGTTACTGCTGGGTACAATCAGAATAATTTCCAAAAGAAAGACATTTTGGCACGTAGTTTAAATCACATAATGTTTTCGGACCTAAATTTCTATCATATGAGAAATGGTAATCTTTTAGGATACCTACCTCTACAAAAGAGAGCAATTTGATGGAGTCTAGCCCTGAGAATGACGCTAGGAACGTAAAGCATGCATTGCCTCTGATCATGGAGCATGCATACTTTTTATTCTCTAGCAAAAGTGAATCAGTTGAGAAATTTTGCTAATTATCATTTCTCACTAATAGAAATTTCAGTGTTTTGCCAAATGCTTTCTTTTTCTTTTAATGTAATTGATTTCTTTCACTAGAAAGGTTCTTTGAATGATATATTAGCTATTTTTTAATAATATAAAATTTGGAAGGAAAACTTTTAATCGCTTATATTCCTTTATTGTTATTTGATGAGAAATATTATTTTCTTGTAAATAATTCAAACAAAGAAATAATACACGGCCAAATCCCTTTCCCAAAACCTTAGCCTTTTTTTTTTTAGTTTTTGAGACACGTCTCCCATTTCCTACAATACTAGATATTTCATTTTTAATAGTCTGTGCCATATCAATTTTGCACTTCGATTTAGTGATTGCACATCTGAAATGTAGCTGTCTTTACTAACATGGTTTCTATTTTATGGAAAAATAGTAAATATAGTAGCTAATACTTAATAATCCAGGCACTGTCTTCAGCATTTCATATTGAGTATCTAGTATCAGTATGAATTAATACATTTTGATTGTGGTTTTCTTGTCAATTTCCAATGCTTTTTGACTTTCTAGACACACTCTTTCATCAATGGCTATTTAGTTCAAACTCAGCTCTACAGGGAAAAAGAAGAAAACCTCATACAAATATCCAGAGAATAAGGAGGATTTTAATGAAATGAGATAGTGTTAATTTCATCTTTGAGAAAGAATGGTTCTAGTTAGAAACACTATTTTTTTCCATAATAATAGCATTCAAATCAAATTTTGGAATTTTAGACTGGGAAATTCTTAATGGTAGGAAAGAATTGTGTTTATTTTTGTTAAAACACCATCAAGTATTTTGCAAGCAGAACTAATTTTAAAAAAATACAGGCTTGAGCATTATCTGAGCAATGGAACTCATAGACATGACGCTGAGCGTGGGTTGTCCATTGAAACCAACCTCAGGGTTTGAGAAGTTCTTTCAAAAAATTTGTGTATTTGTTTTGAGAGAAAGAGCATGAGCAGGGGAGGGACAGAGAGAGAGGGAATCCCAAGCATGTTCCACACCACCCAACACGGGGTGTGATTTCACAAACCATGAGATGATGATCTGAGCAGAAATCAAGAGTCAGATGCTTAACGGAGTCACCCAGGTGCCCCGAGGCGCCAGAAAAGTTCTGATTGTCTTAAGTGATATCCATATTTCACCAAACCCAGATTCATTTATAGTTTGTTACACTTCAGAGATTTTATTATGGATTTTCATCAACTTTTTAAAAATCTCATCCTTTTACAGTATAAGATGACAGTGGCTGCTACTTTTACAGAATAACTGAAGCTAAAACATTTTTAAATTTCTTTATTCAACCACCCGCAAAGAAAATTGTAATTAAGTTATAAGATGTAGAGTTCAGAAACAATACAGTAAGATTCTCTTTATAAAGATCAGACATGTAGAAAAGCCAGCAGTTTTTGTAGCCAGTCAAAAGAATTGATTGGCCAGTTAACTTGTGGGTTCCGCCATCAAATGACTTGTTACAGCTCTCTTACTTTCACCTCTAACTCGCTTTCTTTGTAACTCAGTCTGTCTTAGTCCTGGTTTTTTCAAAACCTTTATTTTTTGACAATTCATTTTCTCTGCCATTATCTTTGGGTTTGGCGGGTTTAATGTGAGTTTTAGATGAAATAGTGACTAGGTGGACATTCCTGTCATCATATCTGCAGCATTGTGAGAGTCTACTAAATTCAGATCTGTCTCCCTGTCTCCTTTCCTCTCTTCCATAACACATTGTGACCATTTAAAACATAACTAAGCCACTTCCCTTGAGGCAGAGACTCAGTTCCAAAAGTTAAAGGATGTTATAGGTTTAATCACTTGTTTGAACTGTTGGAACAATTACCTTCTGAAAGTTTGTTTAGCATTTAATGAAGGGCTTCTCTTATCGTTTATTTTTTTATGTACTATATGTTATACCCATCTCCCTTTTCGAAGTACAAATCCTATAAGGGATGGAGTTTACCTTGTTCTTGAACCCAACTGGCAAGTTTCTCTGAATACAATCTCATTCATACCTGATGGATGATGACGATGGTCATGGTGGTAATGGTGATGTTGGTGATAGTGATGATGACAGTGATCGTGGTGATGGTGATGATCATGATAAGGAAGGTGATGGTGATGATGATGATAGTGGTGGTGATGGTAATGGAAAAGAAAGAGGATGGAGAGGGAAGAAAGAGGAGGAAGAAGAGGAAGAAGAAAAAGATGAAGTCAACTGTTCAGGTTAAACGAAGGGTGAAACTCTTTTCTAAATAAAAACAGATCTGGGGCGCCTGGGTGGCGCAGTCGGTTAAGCGTCCGACTTCAGCCAGGTCACGATCTCGCGGTCCGTGAGTTCGAGCCCCGCGTCGGGCTCTGGGCTGATGGCTCAGAGCCTGGAGCCTGTTTCCGATTCTGTGTCTCCCTCTCTCTCTGCCCCTCCCCCGTTCATGCTCTGTCTCTCTCTGTCCCAAAAATAAAATAAACGTTGAAAAAAAAAAAAAATAAAAAAAAAAAATAAATAAAAACAGATCTTTCAGAACAGCTAAATCTAATTTGAAAAAATGCTGTCATGACTCCATTTCATGTCCTTAGATTTGAATTTAAAAAAACCTTTTTTTTTTTTACCTGAGATACGGTTTGATAGCCGCCTTCGTGAAAATGAATAGATTTTCATTTTTATTATTAAAGAGTCCACATATATATTGCATTACAATTCCAGCAATTAAGTGAAATATATGGAACTGTCAAGTTCAGTAGGCGGATCCTGAAACCTGGAAAGTCGTGTCTCACAACATTTTATAAGATGCTAATAAAGAAAATATAGCATAGGTGTATTTAAACTCGCTGACACTAAGCTCATTGTGTTCGTTAGTCAGCGTTAATCAAAGAAAACAGAACTGTGGAAGAAATAACGGTTTAAAATCATTGAGGACAATTTAATAAGATAAGGCCTTTCTGAAACTCTATCTAGCTGGTCCATATTCGAGATCGTAGCTTTAAAGACCAGCGTGTCAATGAGTAGCGTTTCCCTTTACCATCTTTTAAGCTTTCAATTTTCATATTTTTATCAGTATACAGTCTTGAACCGTTGCCTGATAGTGTGGTTGTGACCAGGCCACAGTCTGAAAGCTCGAGTCACTGGTACGTGAGGAGTATTATCACAACATTTGCCGGATCATCTTTTTGTCCCTGAGGAGAAAAAATTTGGCGTAGTAATTTTTTGGTATACTAACCACTAATTTATGCTTTGGGATAAACATGTGATACCATTATTTGGCGAAATTGAGAGTGAGTTTTTCCTGAGCTTCTAAAATCATGTCATGTCTTATATGCCAGCTATGTGGCCCGGCCAAAAAGTATAGTCTCTGGGAAAGATTCATTACAGAGATTTGCTGCAACACCAGATAAAATTTAATCAGCAAAGAGGTGGCAAGCACTTACTGTTGACATTGGTCTCTACACCACAGAAGACTTAGGAGCTTCAGATGCATGACATACGACGTTCTTTGGTAATGATGTTTGGTAATGGCGTCTGCATATCAAGGGTGGCTGCCATTTTTGCATGAACGTCAAAAAAATTTTACTCATTGTTTCTGGTAAATTAGAGGGAAATTTTGTATCACATTCATGGTTCGGTCATCGTTACAATATGTGGCTACAGCTCCAGTACTTTATTTTTTTTCTTTTCAAATTTTGCAGTCATGAAAGGCAACATCATTATGGGTGTCAAGGTCTCTTGAGGCAGCTGGATGTCCAGATGCCTCTCTGCCACCAAGCATTGCATACATTTTAAAATATTAAAAATACATGGAGCGCCTGGGTGGCTCAGTCGGTTAAGCGTCCGACTTCGGCTCAGGTCACGATCTCAAGGTCCTTGAGTTCGAGCCCCGCGTCGGGCTCTGGGCTGATGGCTCAGAGCCTGGAGCCTGCTTCCGATTCTGTCTCCCTCTCTCTCTGCCCCTCCCCCGTTCATGCTCTGTCTCTGTCTCAAAAATAAATAAACGTTAAAAAAATTTTTTTTTAAATAAAATATTAAAAATACAGAGTATGTTTTTAAATCTAACATGCTCTATTGAAAAAGCAAATCAACTTCAGGGTGCCTGGGTGGCTCACTAAGTTAAGCGTCTGACTTCAGCTCTGGTCACGATCTCACAGTTCATGGGTTCGAGCCCTGTGTTGGACTCAATGCTGATAGCTCGCAGCCTGGAGCCTGCTTCGGATTCCGTGTCTCCCTCTGCCTCTGCCCTTCCCCTCCTCGAGCTCTGTCTCTCTCTCAAAAATAAATAAACGTTAAAAAAAAATCAACTTCACTGGCTGCTCTATTCCGTCTGTGTCAGATTCCCAGTGCATCTCCTCCTATGTATTGTCATAACCACTTTGCTTCAGCCTTAGGTACTACAAGAATTATTTTTTTTTAATGTTTCTTTAATTTTGTTTTGAGAGAGAGCACGAACGGGACAGAGGAAGAGGGAGAGAGGGAATCTTAAGCAGACTCCACACCCGTGTGGAGCCCATTGTGGGATCATGACCTGAGCAGAAATCAAGAGTTGGACTCTTAACCAGCCAAGCCACCCAGGAGCCCCTAAAAGAATTATTTTCAAATGCACTGGTTGATTTGGCTTACTTGACTGTATTATAGATGTATTAAGTTGAACTATGTCAAATTGCTAATATTAGACAATTTTCATCTGCAAAAAAACCCAGGTACTTTAATATATCTATACTCTTAGCATATACATTTATGAAACTTTTTAAATGTGTTCATCATTTCTATTGAGAAAGTAGAAAATAATACATGATATGGAACTATTAAGATTTGTGTATTTACATTAAGTATGGTTAAACTTATCAAACTTCCTCCAGTTTCTTTATGACCTCATTAATTTGTTGTGTTTTTTTCCCTTTTAACAAAAATTGGCAAAATGTTTGGAGTTTTTTTGTTTGATGCACTTATATATAATGGGAAAGCTAACATTTTTCTCATTTTTGAGGTCATCTGATCTCAAAAGTTTGGTCATTTGGGGGCTTCCTAAACATAGTACTAAATTAATATCTGTTTTTTTCTGCCTGTCTCAGAGTGGACAGTATGACCTTTCATCTAGAAAGAATATCTGCTTTGTTCCTCCCTGGATAAAATAACACTCCCCAAATCATTTCCCATCTACGTGGCATGATCCAAAGGAATCTCATCTCCCACAAGCTGAGAATATCACTCTGCCACGAGTAGTTCTTACTTACATCATCCGAGACAGGTTTGCCAGGCTGTTTGTGGTCTTTGAGGGGCAAAGACTTACATACCATTTCAATATGGAACGTAACCCAGACATTAAATCGAACTATTACCTTTTGGGTTATTTTGATGTTTTATTGTGCAAGATAAAGAAACCTTCATTGAAAGGGTCTTCTAATCTGTGTTTTAGAAATAGAGTGATGCCACAGTTTAGGCTTTGGAGTGGAAAGTAATTCAGGACAGCACCAAAGAACCCTGAAATGCCCATTACTTTATGTAGATGCACAGTTTCACCTGTTAGTTTTTTTCAAGTGTGGGTGTGAGGGGGGAAGATAGGAATGGATGGGAAAGAATTAGGGTGGACTGAATTGTTTTATTTTTTATTTTTGGACTAAATTGTTTTACAGCAGTTTTGGCCCAGAGTGGGGAGACTCCCACCCCTAATTTAGATGAACTCCATTCAGTACAATTAATATGAACCTCATATTACCAAGAATTGGATTTATATTTGGTTAGCATACACTGATTAAGTAAAGCAATTTATTTCTCCAGCCCACAGTTTGGGTTAGATTTGCTACATGGGTAACTTTATTTTTGTTGTATTTTATGTATTCCTATTTATGTTCCATTTTGTAATGTCTCAAAGAAGATTCCTCTTCAGTTTCTGCAACAATGTTTAATCATCTGTCACAAATGACACAGTTATTGGAATCATTTCATGACTTCTTGACCACTTAGAAGTCTGTGTAATTTTTTAAAAAATTTTTTAGACTTTTTTTTAATGTTTATTTTTGAGAGACAGAGACAGAGCTTGAGTGGGGGAGGGGCAGAGAGAGAGGGAGACCTGAATCTGAAACAGGCTCCAGGCTCTGAGCTGTCAGCACAGAGCCAGACGCAGGGCTTGAACTCATGAATTGTGAGATCATGACCTGAACTGAAGTTGGACGCTTAACCAACTGAGCCACCCAGGTGCCCTTATATAGTTTTTTTTTTTTTTTAATTGTACTCTTAAAACTGGTCATGTTATTTGAAACAAAAAATTTTTAATATTTTTTGAAAACTTATTATCAAAAATCCATCCTGCTTAAGAAACCGTAACAAGTTGGATGAAAAGAAGAACTGAATCTGAAAATATTTGAATCATGTGCTTATCAAAAGGGTTTTGTATATGCCTTTTGTCTAAGGGCTTTTTGTTTGTTTGTTTTTGAAACTGTGTCCTATTTCTGTGATGACAAATAGAAGTCTTCTGGAGGTGTCTGTTGGACCTCAGGCCTCTCCCTCACTACAGTATTAACATTTTTACTTTTGTGTATAAGGAAATCCATATTATCTCGTCCTTGTATGTTTTACTTTGCTGCATTTGTGTCACTCTTTGTTATGAGTTGAGTTTCCGATGCTGTTCTCAAAAATTGAGTCTTAGGTTCATGGAAATGCCCGGTGGTGTGTGGGGGGAAGGGAACAAGAAGGAGTGTGAGCTCATGGAAGAGGTCACGGAATGAAATTGCCCAGAAAGGACAGTGGCCCACAGTCAGAAACTAAAAAAATGGATATATGCTTTGGTCAAGCAGAAATGATTTCTATTTCAGAAGAGGCTGGTGGCTGGAAGAGTCTAGAAAGGAGAGTGACCAGAGCTCCCTGGGACAGCTGAGGAGAGAGAAGCCTGGCCTCTGCCTTACGATATGGAAGGGCAGGAAATCAGACAGGGTTAGAGGGCAGGGTTGGGAAAAAATAATGTTTCCCGTTTTGCAAAATGAAAAAAAAAAAAAGAAAAAAAAAGAAAGAAAGGAGATGTTATTACATATCAGGCCCCTGAAATCTGTGAACTCTCTGCTCATAAGTAGCCCCTGGCAAGGATTTCCAATTTCCTTCATTTTCTTTTATGTGAAATACAGCTGAGGATTTGCCAGACAAAAATTGAATACCTCTTTTGGAGCCGTGTAAAAAATGCATCTTATATTTCCCTTGGTAAAATTGTTTCCTGAGGAAATTCGCTATTTTCTAAGAAGAAAATGTAGGCCACAAAGAGAAAAAAAAAAAAAAATTCTTCCATTTCAACTGTGTGCTGCATTTGCTCGGATGAAGAATTGACTCCAGTTTAGGAGATGAATAGAAATGACACACTGGAGGGGCGCCTGGGTGGTGCAGTCGGTTGAGCGTCCGACTTCAGCCAGGTCACGATCTCGCGGTCCGTGAGTTCGAGCCCCGCGTCGGGCTCTGGGCTGATGACTCAGAGCCTGGAGCCTGTTTCCGATTCTGTGTCTCCCTCTCTCTCTGCCCCTCCCCCATTCATGCTCTGTTTCTCTCTGTCCCAAAAATAAATAAAAAACATTGAAAAAAAAAATTTAGAAATGACACACTGGAGAAGAGTAGCCAAAAAAAAAAAAAAAAATCAAACCCGTCTGTGTCAATGAAAGAGGTAAGTTGCCTCCACGCCCTCTACCAAAAAATAATTTTAAAGACTTTCTGCGTTGTTTGTAAATTTTCGGGAAGGCAATACGTGGTCAGTCTGCAAGGAAGATGGCCAAACACTCAGCACGTTGCTCTGTGAAACCCAGCTGAGCTCACGCTTTCCCAGTCCGTGGCCAAGTGTTTGTGTTGTGCTGTGTAGCCGCAGCAGCACGACGCAACGAGATGCGGACCCAGCCTGTGTGACCAGATCACAAATGTGGTGAATGGAGTGCTGTGGCGACATTTGGTGTAAAGACAAACCTACTGCCAAGTGTAGACAACCGAGCTTCCTCAATGGTTGTTAAACAAGGCGCCAACAACCTTTGTTGCTAAGGGGATGACTTGGCCTTAAATTGTTAGAAATGAAAGCCTTAGAAGAATGATTATGAGCTGTACTTTGCGACTTGGGTGTCTCTGTGAGTGACACAAGTTGTGGCAGTGCTTACGCTCGGGTTTGCCTGGGTACCACCTCTTTTAGGTGTGTTGAAGCCTAGACTGCTGTCCCTCCTTCTACTTCTGATGTTAGATTCTGATTCAGTAAGTCTGAGGTGGGGCCCAAGAATCTGCATTTCAGACACTCTCCCAAGCTTGACTACAGTTGCAAATCCCGGGACCACACATAGAGGGCCACTGGGCTAGTAGATGATCCTCTCCTGGTTTTACTGTGTAAAATTCAATGGTGAATTTCCCAACTGAGATTTAGAATGTATACATCAAAATAAGGGTATTACGGATTTGAAATCCGAAGCCTGAGAGGAAAAGCGTAGTCAGAGATGGCAGTCATTTAAAATGAGAACTTTCTGGATAATAACCCCCAAATTTCGCTTTTGAAAATCAAAAGGATTTTTGAAATCTATGATCATGTGCGTAAGCTCTTGATTACTTCAAAAACTGGTCTGAAATGTGCAGTGATACACAGCCTCCCATCTGGATGATTCGGTAGATGCAGGAGAAAATTATAATCATGGGATGACAGGGAAATGTGATTGAGATAGGAAACTTAGAGTTACTGAAAATGCTAACGCATGTAACAATAAAACAGTTAGGCATTCAGTGTACATGGGACCTCAGTTGTTTAGGGGGAGGGTCTGAACATTGATTCTGTGTCACACTGGACTGTCATGAACTGTTGCTGGTATTAATACCATTGTTAGTGTCACTAGCTAAGGAACAAACATCTTAAATAAATTTTATGTCGGAGATCATGAAAGATCCAGTGAAGGTCACCTGTAGGTTATAAATATTATAACTAGTTATAATATTATAACTAGGACCATAGGTCCTAGGTCCTATGCCTAGGACCATAAAAACTAGGCATTTTTTATTTACAAATTAAAGTAAGTATAAAAAAAGTGTGACTGTTGGGGTGCCTGGGTGGCTCAGTCAGTTAAGTGTCGCTCAGGTCATGATCTCACGGTTCGTGGGTTTGAGCCCCGCATCAGGCTCTGTGCTGACAGCTCGGAGACTGGAGCCTGCTTCACATTCTGTGTCTCCCCCTCTCTCTGACCCTCTCCTGTTCATGATCTATCTCTCAAAAATAAATAAATGTTAAAAAAGTTTTAAAAAAAAGATTGTAAAAAAAAGTGAGACTGTTGAGATTCCAGCTGTTAGCATGTGTTATACACTTATTTGATTTTTGCATTTCTCTGTTAAAATGTACATAAATTATCTGGAAGAAATAAATGAGCATTTTTTGCACACTGAAATGGAATATGATATCAGATTAGTTAATTTTTCTAGAGAAAAGAGCCCTCAAGAACCTGAGGTAATCATTTTCCCTTGAAAAAAATGAAGACATAGGCTTAACACGCACAAAACACAGCTTGGGACTTTATAGAAGTTGGTGACATTTTTGTTTTGATCAGAATGACTTTCAAAGTGAGGTCAGTACGCACTGGGGAAGAAAATGCCGCTGGGAACTTATTATATGTTCATTGGCTCAAAAGCAAACCAGCAAACAGCCGAAGACTATGCCTTCCTCTCAGTTTGGCCCCTACAAATGATACCTCACTGCTTATTACAGGATTCCCAGATGTTAACGTCACTGTGGAATTATGATCTGTTTCTGGTAAACACAACAGAAAAGGTGTGTGAATACAGTAGAATGGGGAAAATGGCTTATATTCTAGCTCCTCCATATTGACAGAGAAAATCGTAAACTGCCAGAGGAAAGGTAGTGGAAACAACCAGAACCATTCACTGTGGATTCCAGTCCCAGCTCTGCCACATGCTGGCCATATTTTTGGTCAGGTAACTAAATTCTGATCTAGACACTAAATTTTATCATGTATACAATAGGCAAAATAATGTCTATATGTTGGGATTGATATGTTATTAAATAAGATAATTTTATTAATTATCTACATGATTGGTAGTGGTTGGTAAATTGTAGATGTAAAATGGGTTTTTATTCATCTTTTAGAATATACTATTATTTTCATTTGTGTTGTATTGCCTTCTTGTCCATGCTAAAAGCCATCTGAAATTTACAAAGTTTCGTCATTACACGTAGATAATTATTTTAGGATGACTATGTGCCGGCCACTCTTCTAAGTGTCACTGAACGAGGCCAGCTGGATAACGGGTCTTTTGATGTGAAAGTGGAGACAGGCTGCAACCTAGACAACATCCAGACGTAAATAAACAGATAAATAAGAACACATCAGCGATATGCTTACAAGAGAAACAGACTAACGTGTTGAGAAGTGACAGGATTGTACCTGAGCGATTGGCAGTGGCTGCAGTCTCATCCGAAGATTCCCCCGGGGGAGTGGCTGTGCTTGGCTGCTTACTCACCTGCCACCTTGTGGGCGGGCCACAGCATTGCCTCGTCACACAGCAGCTGGCTTCTGAGCAAAGGATCAAAGAATATACAAGATGAAAGGCACAGTGCTTTTGCAATGTATCTTGGAAACAACATTCCAACACTTCTTCCTTAGTCCATACATTAGAAGCAGATCAATAAATACAGCCCTTATTCAAGTGCAAGAAATTCAGAAAGGCATGAATGGCATGAGCACGGGTCACTGAGGACCATCTCAGAGGCTCTCTGCTACAGGTATCCACAGGTGCCTCAAAAGCAATGTATCCTAAATGCAATTTATCCATTTACGGTGGAATCTTCTCTGCATACTTTGTTCTCGACTTCCGTCACTTCTGACACCATTTATATATATATGCTGTGTCCAACTACTGCCTTCCACGTTCTCATCCACATCTAGTTGGTCTTCATATACTTCTGCTTCAGAAATGTCTCCTAGTTCTGGTTTCTTTTCATCTATCTGTTCAGAGCTGAAATCAAGAGTCAGACGCTCAACCAACTGAGCTACCCAGACATCCCAGCCTTTAGGCTCTTAATTCTTGGGGCATCTGGGTGGCTCAGTCTGTTGAGTGTCTGATTCTTGATTTCAGCTCAGGTCATGATCTCACAGTTCATGAGCTGAAGCCCCACATCGGGCTCTGTGTTGACAGTATGGAGCCTGCATGGAATTCTCTTTCTCTCCCTGTCTTTCTCTTCCCCTCGCCCATTTGTGCGCTCACGCTCTCTCTCTCTCTGTCTCTCTTTCTGTGTGTCTCAAAAGATAAACTTAAAAAAAAGACTCTTAATTCTTGCCATAAAACTATTAATCTGATTAAAAAACATGCTTCTCATAAAGATGTTGCTATATGGACATGTTTTGAAAGGTGGTGGAGGGGACAACATTTCAATTTTAGAAAGTTGATAAAAGCCACAGAATATTTGAAAAGTAATTTACTCTTATTATGAAAGTGTGTGTGTGTGTGTGTGTGTGTGTGTGACAGAGAGAGAGAGAGAGAGAGAGAGAGGGAGGGTGGGAGGAGGGAGAGGGACAGAAAGAAGTATGAATGGCCCTATTTTGTGGTATTTCTCCTGTGTGTTTTAGACTGGTGCTTCCATTTTCCTATCATCAATTATGAGTAGTCTCTGTTAGACGAGAGATCGTTGATGCTCTTTTCTCTTACATGGATTAAGATGATTGTAATCAATTCCTGAGTTCAATTTTTAACATGTGAAGTTACTGTTTTATAAATAAATAAATCTTCCTTTACACATAAAGAAAACGTATGCGAGAACTTTTCAAAATCATTGGAATAATAAAGTGAGCTCCAAATTCTGTGGCTGCCATTAGTTGGCTGAGTGGCATATGGCGAGCCACTTAACCTCCATGACCTTGATGTTCCTATTTGCAATGTTAAGAAAATGCACTAGAATTCCCTGTCTATGCTTCTCTTAATTTGGGACATGATTTTTAAGCCCGATACTTTCAAAGGCAACATAAGAACATTATTACATTCTTGTTATCTACTAAAACTAGAATACCTTCTCTATTCATATGTTTTCTTTTTCTTTGCTTATTTTTTCATAAAATAAGTTCACCTGTCATTTGATGTTATTTATAAAATAAGCTCATTTGAGCCTCAGTATTCTGTTAGGTAGTAGAGACTACATGGAATGATTACATTAAATGGAATCTCTAGTCCAAAATGTATGAAATATCTACCGGAAAATAAAAACATTCATATTTTATTCATTCTCTCTCTCTCTCTCTCTCTCTCTCTCTCTCTCTCACACACACACACACACACACACACCCACACACACACACCCCAAAAGCAAATTATAAATGTAATAAAGAAATGGCCAAGTGAGAGTAAAACATCTTATATGTTATGTATCTAAAGGATTCATCTAAACATTTCTTTCACTATGGTGCAGGCATTGATGCTGCCTTGTTTTCCTTTATAAGAAGGAACAATCTATCTTTTTTTCAATTAAGAGGTGACTTCATCATGTCGTGAAGTCCTTCAATCCATAGCTTTTGTTGTTCTTGCTTTTGAACTAAATAAAGGCCTCCTTAAACAGTAGTTAACAGGATTATACAGTTTAACATGTGCCTTCATAAACTTTCATTCTTTAATATCGAATGGAGAAAAATTTTCCATTTGGTGTTTTCTAATTTGGAGAATATGGTATCTTTATACTACATACGAGCAAATGCCCCAATGGCATTTGATTTTGTAGTAAAAAGAGAAGCTAAATATTTCAGGCATTTGGGTAGAAAATAAACTCATAAAGGCAATAACCAGGGCAAAAGATTAAAAGCATCATACTTGTTATACTTCTAGCATTCTGGTAATTTAAAAAATCGATGGCACTTTTAGCTGTTGTGAACATCTCTATAGTGCAGTTTCAGGAAATCTCATTAATATATCAGACCCTTTATTTTACTGGTGAATTTGTTGACAGATAGTAATTGGGCCACTGTATTGAAATGCCCCATGTAGCTCAGAATTCTCTGTGTGGGTTGGCATGACAACCACAGTGGTCGATTAAACATGCTCAGAAATGGAGAAACTGCTTCTCAAAAGATGGTAACTAGATGAGGGAGCAGGAGACTGTCCAGAGAATGGCAAAATGGATGGAAATTTCTAAGAGTCTCTTTGAGTGTGCTATTCTGTCTTGATTTATGTAGCCTTAATAGGGTAAACATAATATGTGGGAAGAGCTAGATGTTTAAAACTTCACTTAGATGATTGGCATATGTATTTTTGATTTTGCGTAGATTTTTATAAGAAAAGGTTGAGATAGCCTTAAAAGATTAAGTACTCTTTCAGAGAAAATCCTTATATTACCCAGAACAAATGGAATCACTATAAATGGTAACTTCTCCTTAGCTCTTTCCCTTTGAAAGCATTCTGGGAAGCGTATGGCAGATGATAGATGCAGATGGCATAGATTGGCATGTTGGCACCCAGGCACTGCCTTTGCCAGCCAGAATTGCCATGGCCAGATTCAGGGACCAGGGAGATGGCGAACGGATAAGTCACTAGCAAGACAGACAGAGGTTGGAGAAAGACTGATGGTTGGCTCCAGGTCTCTTTTTTCTTCTGTATTTCGAGTCCATTCTGTGGCTTGTATGTAACAAGTAACCTAAGACAAAATTTGGAGGTAGTCCATAAAAGCGAGTCTTTGTGATCATAGGACACTTCGTATTTTTTTGTCATTCATTTTTTTGTTACCAGTACCTCAGACAGCACTTAGGGTAGGAAGAGAAGGCATCAGCTACCTAGCAAGTCTTGTTTTTAATGAGCTTGATTTTACTTGGCTACTAAGATAATAAAGACAAGATAAAATGGGCACAACAGATTCGCTGTGTCTGCAACTCGTGTAGGTGCCAAGACAGTGCATAAGTGACGTGAGTGAAGGCGGCAGATTTTCATTTGATTCTTTTTTATTAGTGCTGCGCCTGTATGGAAATTCAGATATGGATGTTTTGAGTAGTCAATGAACAGGATGTAAATATCAACTACAAAAGAAATAATTTTGCGTAGCCAACATCATTTCAAAAGTCTCTTACTGAAATGAATTTTAAACATCAGGCTCCTTTATAACATTTTTGAGAGGGGGTGGTATTATAGATCGTCTTCATTCTACAAAAGGAAATTAACTGTGTAGGATTAAGGAGCTAATTAGTGACAGAACTAAGCCTAAGACCCTGCTGGCCTGATTCAAATGCAGGCTCTTTTTATAGCCCCGTGGTGCCTTCTAATCCCGCGACCATCCCTACTGTGGTCCAACGCGATAACTTCCGAGTTCCACGAGCTGTCCATTTAGTGCAAATGAAACCAATACTGTTGGCTTGATGAATTTTATTTTGATTTTCCTCATTTTCTTCCTTTGTCATAGTTCCTTATCTGAGGCTGTGGGCTCTAATTGATTACTTTGTGTGTTTTCATTTTTAATTTTGAATAGCCGTATTAATATTTTTGCTGTATTTAAAGGTCTGATTTGTTCGTCAAGAATGATCAGAGGGTGGGTAGGGTTAAATATTTACTTGTCATTGGTTGGTATTTAAAAATCAACCCTGAAAAAACAAAAACAGCTTTTGAAATTACCCTCTAATGTTATAGATAGCCGTCTCCATGAAATTCTCATTTTCTGCCATGCACGTAATTAACAGTAATAAAATTTGGCTTCAGTTTGTTTTGGAAGTGGCTCCTTCATTAAATTTCTAGCTATGGGGGCAAAGATTTTGTTTTTCTCGTATTACTATCCTCATGCTGCTTTGGTTGAAGCTTTTCAAGTACTGAGGACTCAAACTGTTACATTTTTAAAAATCAATAATCTGCATTTTTAATTTTATATTTCTTATTTCTGTTACTGAATATGAACTGAACATGTCTTACCGATTTGAAGATAATTCTCTGAGAAAAAAATTGTTTTCCGTGATTTCCAGATTGAAAACACATCTCTGTTGCCCTCGCTTTTTTTTCTTTCTGACATGTCAGTTAAACATCTTTGTTTTCATTCTTTGTTCCCTCTTTTCAGTCTGTCCTCAGACCTTTCTCATTGTCCTTTCTTTTTCAAGTCTCTTCTCTGTCTTGTTCTTGTCTATTCAGATCCAGCCCCACTCTCCCTGGATTCGGTTGCTTCCATTAGATTAGCACATGTTGAGGAATCTCCATAAAAGAAGAAAAGAGTGTGTGTAAGAGCAGGGTGGCCTGGAGAAGAGATGTGCTGGAAATTAAAGCTCAAATGAAAAATGGGAAGAGTACAGATAAAAAAAATGAAGGGAAAAGGGATAAAACCATGTACAGGAATGCTATTTTTGTTGGTTCAAACTTCATAGCATATATCTATATAAGGTATTTTTTCATTCTGTATTGGATTCACTCATTCATTCATTCATTCATTCATCCATTCTACTTAATAAATAGATAATGAGCCCCTGGCTTGTGCCAGGTCTAGCTGAACCGCTTGGGACACAACAGTTAAAACCACACACAAGAAATGACACAAAGTCCTAGCCTTTCTGGAGCCTATATTCTAGTGGATAAAAACTTAGCTTAAAAATGGTGCTTTATACTGTTTACGAATATCCTTGTTTCAGACGTAAAAGCAAAAAAGGTTTTCCCTAGAGGATTGTACCTTGCATAGACTGAATTTGTTTGACTGCGAAGAGTGATCTCCAGTAAGCAGTTCGAATTCAGTATAAAAATCTGCATTGGAATTTTGCACTTTTTTTTTTTTGAGAGACAGAGTAAGAGAGTATGTGTGTGTGAGTGGGGAGAGGGACAGAGGGAGAAAGAGAGAGAATATTAAGCAAGCTTCGTGCTCAGCGTGGAGCCTGATGCGGGGCTCGATCCCACGACCCTAGATCATGACCTGAGCCGAAATCAAGAGTTGTAGGGCTCCTGGGTGACTCAGTTGATTGAGTGTCTGACTTTTGGCTCAGGTCATGATCTTGCAGTTTGTGAGTTCGAGCACCACATTGGGCTCCGTACTGACAGCTCAGAGCCTGGAGCCCGCTTAGGATTCTGTGTGTGTCTCTCTCTCTTTGCCCCCCTCCTGCTCATGCTCTGTCTCTCTCAAAAATAAACAAACATTAAAAACAGAAGTGTTTAAAGAAAAAAAAATCAAGAGGTGGACACTCAACCGACTGAGCCACCCAGGCACCCCAGAAGTTTGCACTTTTAAGTTATCAATAACTATGTGATCATTGATGATATTGGTATTGAGTAAATCAACCTGAAGGTGTTTGTAGATCAAGAAGAGGCCCCGTACAGATTTAAAGAAATCATTGTTGAAAGAAGCTGAGAACAAGAAAGAGAATGTTAAGTTACCAGAAAGGATGTGTCGTGTCCTTGAGGGAAGGTGCAAACGAAGTCACAGAGGAAGAGGAGGCCAGGGGTGTCCCACTCTCATGAAGGCATGGAAGACAAGGTCAAGGATAGCTAAACCTTTGAGTGAGTCTTTCCTGCGGTATTTCTCTGAGGCTCATACTATCTTATATTATTACAGCTTTAAGATCTATATGCATGCCTGGTATGTCCCATCCTGTGAGAAGAATGTTACTTTCTCATGCCTTGTGTGATCTTTGATACGGTAGGGATTTGAATGTGCATTTACATCAAGGGCAAGGAATCGCAGTAGTGGAGAAACAGAAAACAAGAAGATCGCCCTGAGTTCTAGGCCAGTGAGAAGCTGGTAGAGGGAAGTCATTTGTGGGAGGTGCTGAAATCTTGTGTGAACTTGGAAAGGCTCATGAACGCTTTGCAAGAAGACCTGACCACAGGTTTTTTCCTGTCCCTATTTAAAGAATAAAGTTTAGGCCTGTTTCTTGAACACAAAGAAGGAAGATTTTTCTAGGTTTCATTTTTTGTGTGTTTGGCCTTATATTTTCGGTCAGAGAAAGCACAGTTGTGGGGCAATTAGTCCGGAGGCTCCTTGAGGGATAGAGTGGAGGATCAGAGACTAAGGGTTGGTGGTGGTAGCAGCTACACCCAGATAAAGGCTGTAAGTTGAAAGGATTCAATTGATTCAAGGAAATATGGGGACAAAAATAGATGAGACACCGGCTGTCTCCAGGCCAAAAGAAATACTTGCACTTTTATCTGTTAAGTAGTCAGTAATAGTATGTCCGACAGTGTCTGACAGATGTCCCTGTGTTTTCTGTTGCGAGTTAAAAACATCCAGCGGTGTCCTGGGAGTTGGCTGCGGCACCGTGAAGTGCTTCGGGTCACAGGTCGCAGAGCCTAGGTTAATGCTATGGTTTCTCATATCTTGTTCTTTCTGGAACAAGTCGTGTGCTCTGTCATAATTGCTTGTGGATTTTCGGTCCTCTTGCTGGGCTGAGCCTGCAGAAGACATGAGCAGAGAACCCACATCTGTTTCGTTCCTCCTTGGGTCCCCTGTGCCCAACATGGTGACTGGTTTATGGCAAGGGGTTCAGTAACTAGTTGTTGGATTAATCCAAATTGTGCCTAGGTTAATCTCATTAGTCTTTATATAAAATGCTAATTTATCTACATGTATTTTGCAAGCCGTAATTAATTTCTGGCAATATTTTTTAGCGGATTCACTGTTACAGTCTCTGTGAGATCTGTTGACGATGTATGAGCAGAATGAATGCAAGTGCTCGAGTGAATTGCTTTCCTAGGTCTGCATGAGAGACTGTGAATTAGATGAATAATCAGTTTGGGTACACTTTTGAGGGAATTGTGGTAGACGTGAGAATAATAACGATGACAATAGTGAGAATTCGTATAGTACACTTAACTCATTTTATTCTCCAAACAGCTGTAGGAAGGATGATGCATAGCAAATTACCCCCCGAGTTAGGGATTGAAGACAACATTTGGTTTTTTCTCTCTCACAGTTATGTGGGTTGTCTGATTCATTCTTCTGCTCCATGTGGTATTGGCTACAAGATCCTGGGACATCTGCAGTCATCTAGGGTCTTGACTCGCTGAAGTGTCCAAGGGGCCTCAGTTGATGCTGGCTGTTGACTGAGACTCAGTGCCAGTACCCCTAGGTGTGGCCTCTGCACGGGCCTTGGACATCTCACAGCATGGTGGCTGGATTCGGAGAGCGAGTCTGACAAGAGCAAGTGGCCTTAGAGACCCAGGCAATAGTCACGAGGATTCTTGTGATCTAGACTCAGAATTCTGAGACCCTCTCTTCCACCACATTGTATTTGTAAAGGCAAGTCACTGGAGCTAGCCCAGATTTAAGGGGAGGGGAATTAGATCCCACTTTTCGGTGCAAGAGGCAGCATGCACAAGAGAAGAAATGAATTAAAAGTGGTTAAGTTTGACTTTCTACTGCATGTAGGTACTATTCTTGTTCTTACTTTAGAAATGAGGGCATGGATTCATGGAGAGGCTGGTAACTTAGTTTCATAGCTGAGAAATGCAGCAGCCAGGACTCAGATTCAGAGAATTTGCTCCCAGAGCCTGTGCTCTTAATCACAACCTGTTACTAAGCCTCACGTCTAGCAATACTGTTCACCGTCCTACATGATCACACACACGCACACACCCACATACACACACACACACACACACACACACACTCAGTATAGTGAGAGATCATGATGGCAGTGATGACGGCTATAATACTTTGTTTTGCATCATTTATTAATGTTCACATTGACATTTTGTTTACTCATAGATTGAATTTTTCTTCTGTACTTTAATGTTTAAATGATTTTAAATTTACAAGAGCATTGCAGAGATAGCACGGAACGTCACCCAGCTTTCTCCAATTTTTACATAAGCGTGGTACATTTATCAAAACTTAGGAATTAACACTGATACACTCTATCTGGACTTTACCCAGACTTTATCTGGATTTCTGATGTCATTTACAGATGTCATTCCACGTCTTCAGATCTAATGCAGGATATGAACTTGCATTCCGCCAGATCTCCCTAGTTTCTTCCAGTGTGTGACAGTTTTTCCATCCTTCCTGGTTTTACAGGATCTTGACACCTTTTGAACGGTACTGGTCAAGGATTTTGAAGAATTGCCCTCATTTTGTGTTTGTGGGATGTTTTCTCAAGATCGGCCTGCGTTTTGGATTTGGGGGACGAATGCCACAAGAGTCATGTGAACATTGATTGCTTGCTTCGGGTTCTGTCCACCAGGCGGCTTCTCTCTGAAGTTACTCTTTTCTGCTTTACATACTGTATCTGTTAGACATCCGTCATTGAGTCTATCCTATGTATTAGTGATATCAGATATTTCAGAGAGGTCCTCTGAGGCTCTGCAAATATGATGCCGCTCGAAGAAAGAATTTGAACCTCTCTAGATTAATCCTGGTTTTTCTCCTCAGATTTGAACTTTTAGGTACCACGTTTATTTTTATAATGATTTAATCTTTTTGTCTGTAAATGCTGTGGTGTTATGTGACAAAATGAAGGACCATAATATAATCCAAGTAATTCTTACCAGTCTATGTAATTCCTCATACAAGCTATCTGCAAAAGTATAAAACACATTTAAAATGTGTAGTTCGCAAAATTTTATCCACATCTTCTGTTTGCTAGATTTCCTTTAATGAATCAAGTGAAAATACGCATTCATCCTACGTGATTATATCAAAGCACACAACTTATTAAAGCACAGTATTAATTAAGTATTAATTAATTATTAATTAAGCTTTAATACTATGCTTTAATAAATTGTGCATTGTTTTAAGTCGTTAAGTTTTCTTTCTTTGTTATGAAATTTGGTCTTCTACAAAGGTCAACTTTCTTAAAGACTGTAATTTATGGAACATTGAAGTCGGAAAGAGTTTATAAATTTCTGATGAAATTAGAGAAGTATCCAACACCTGCCACGATAAGTCACAACTGTTCAATTCTTTTCTCAGCTTTTAAAAAACTATCCTACTGGTAGAATTGATATGAATTAATCTCAGACGAATTTTATTTTGAGTTAGGTTTCCTAGACAGATGAAAATGGGGATGTTGAGGCAGTGCCTGATTATTTAATAATTTGTGTTTATGTTTAGAACCATTAATATTACAGTGAAGGAAGGAAACAAACACATTCCTTTGTCAGGAAACAGTTCATTCAAAGCCTTTCTCATTTTAGTAAGCAAAACAAGAACACAAGCAATTTAAACTGTTACTAAACCAGGAAAGTTGAAAATAATTTAGAAGTAGTATTACTTTTTCTGAGTTTTGATTCATCATTGCTGATAATTTAGGGCAATATATTTTTTCAAATGGGTACTAGAGACATTGGCTTTACCAATTATGCATTGATTTTATGCAGTGCATTCAGAACAAAACAAATACATATTTTAGAATGATAGCCATTGAACCATGAGTTCTGCATGTAAATAGTATTTTGTAGTTTAAACCATAACACCATATATTAAGAGAAGAAATGAGAGTAGCAGTTATTTTCACTACTAAATTTGGAAAATTATTATTCATCAGCTCTGTCCTTAAGGTATATGCAAATAATGCAGTTTATGCTAGTTATGGAATATAAGTTATTAAAATATATAATGTAATTCATCCACCTTATCTATGATTTCCATAATTGCAAATATTCTGGGGTGATTAGGTGCTATTTTTTATTTGGTTGATTCTACTGGTTCATCAAATGTGATGACTTTATATAGACTGGAGAGTTTTATTCATTTGCTATACTGTTGATCAGGGAACCAGGGAGCATACAATGATACAGCATTTTTTTCTGTCTCCAAAGAACAGGTGACCAGGTAGGGGAGGGAGACATAAATGTGAACTTCTACCTTTTAAGGCTGTGTGTGATTTTCTTAGTTTTTTTTTTTCCCTTTGGGACTTCAGGGAATTTCTATGTAAAAGTGATTCTTTTTTTGTGAACCTTAAGGATAGTTAAGATTTCACATGGTAGAAATGGGTGAGATGATATTCCATAAAGAGAAACAGTCTTAGTAAAAGCCCAGGGTGGGTAAAAAAAAAAAAAAAAAAGAATTTTAAGAAACTCTAAAGGTCCTTTGTTAGAACCAGGGTAAATGGAAGATTAGTCTGGGAAATAAAATTGGGACCAGATGATCGGAAGATTTTGACCTAACCTTTTTGACTCTACACGGCAGAATTTGGTGATTAAGTGGTGGTGCTTGTTGTAGTTGGCACTTATTTAGCCTTTTTTTTTATTTTTAAATTTTTTTTTAACATTTATTTATTTTTGAGACAGAGAGAGACAGAGCATGAACGGGGGAGGGTCAGAGAGAGAGGGAGACACAGAATCGGAAACAGGCTCCAGGCTCTGAGTTGTCAGCACAGAGCCTGACGCGGGGCTCGAAGTCACGGACCGCGAGATCATGACCTGAGCCGAAGTCGGACGCTCAACCGACTAAGCCACCCAGGCGCCCCGCCTCATTTTTTTTTTTTAATGTATTTATATAGTTTGAGAGAGGGTGGTGAGAGGGGCAGAGAGACAGCGTGAGAGAGAGAGAGAGAGAGAGAGAGAGAGAGAGAGAGAGAGAGAATCCCAAGCAGGCTCTGCACTGTCAGCACAGAGCCCGATTCAGGGCTCGGTCTCAGGAACCATGAGGTCATGCTCTCCGAAATCAAGAGTCGGAGTCTTAACTGACTGAGCCACCCAGGTGCCCCCTGGCTTCGTAACTTTTTGTCACCACGTCTTCAGGGCATCCAAACAGGCTACTTGGCTTTCTTTTTTGCTACTTGCGTCTCTGATAGAAAAATTTAACGTGCTTACATGGTTTTATTTCCCCGCTGTGGGTGATATTTGAGTGGTGGTATTAAAAATAAATAAATGAAGGTAATGGCTGTCCTTTTTGCTTTATTTTTGTTTCTTATTACTGTGCCTGAGGCCCACTGCTTCACTCTTAGGCTGTCTTTTTTTTTTTTTTAATTTTTTTTAATGTTTATTTATTTTTGAGACAGAGACAGACAGAGCATGAACAGGGGAGGGTCAGAGAGAGAAGGAGGCACAGAATCTGAAACAGGCTCCAGGCTCTGAGCTGTCAGCACAGAGCCTGATGCGGGGCTCGAACTCACGGAGTGTGTGAGATCGTGACCTGAGCCGAAGTCGGCCGCTTAACCGACTGAGCCACCCAGGCGCCCCTCTTTTAGGCTCTCTTTATACAAGTCTGAGTCATTCAGTGTTGCTGCTGACGAGGAACTAGGGGTTTCATTTTCCCGTATGTCCAAACATCTTGCGTTTCCACTGGAGACTGAGCGTGTGCTCTGAGCCCCCCGAGTTCCTCTGCCGCAGGCTGGCCTTTCACGCGTGTGCTATCACTTACCCTGACTCATCCGAGTTTGGGAACAGAAGCTTTGGCTCAGACCTACCGTAGAAAGTTATCTAAAGCCATCCAGTAAAATACAACCTTCTGACAGATAGGTGATTACAAACTCACTGATTTGGGAAGTACGGAGCCCGCTGGGAGCAGACTGTGAAATTGCTTTCCCTGATTCTCTAAAGCCCTGCGGTATCCAGATAGTCTAGGTACTGTGCACAAAGCATTCGCTAATGTGTGTTGAGGAAATTCAAATGGTCATACACTTCAAGAAAAATTTAAAAATATTTCCTTCTTTTAGAAAAATACTGAATTATTTAGCAAAAACAGGGAGATAAGGAAATAAACATAGGCTTGAGTGTGAGCGGAGCGCCTACTCTGTGCCAAACACTTGGGATGAACAAAAGTGACGGAAAGCTGTGCTCTTGCACAGACTTGCACTTCCTTTAGCAGAGTGCCAACCTGAACCTGATGCAGGTTTTCTGTCAGAAGCTGGATGGGGCGCCTGGGTGACTCAGTCGGTTAAGCATCCGACTTCGGCTCGCGTCGTGATCTCGCGGTTCCTGAGTTCGAGCCCCGCATCGCGTTCTGTGCTGACAGCTCAGAGCCTGGAGCCTGCTTCGGGTTCTGTGTCTCCCTCTCTCTTTCCCCCTTGTGCTCGCTCTCTCTCTCTCTCTCTCTCTGAAAAATAAGTGAACATTAAAAAAGAAGTTAGAGCATGCACTAAGGTATTGGTTCTTCTGACTTCGAAATTCCCTTTCCACTAATTGTGTTCCATTCTAATGAGTTGTATGTTTTTACAGTTTTTCAAAATGAGTGCAAATGTACTATCTTCTTTGAAAGAAACCACTCGTTTCATGAAGCTTATTAATTTTGAACTTCTGTTTTTTCCCTTATTTCCTTTTAACACTTTTACCCTCCTGTTCCCTTACTAAGAATATCTTACGCAGCACTAGCCTGTGAGGTGCAATCCCATTCCTGCCAGAGTGCTGTGTTTGTTGCCAGAGTGGAAAAAAACCCCACAGAGTTGCTAATTTTTATTCTGTTTAATAGAAAAGTCTTTTAAAATTTCTTTTTTTTTTTTAAATTTTTTTTTCAACGTTTATTTATTTTTTTGGGGACAGAGAGAGACAGAGCATGAACGGGGGAGGGGCAGAGAGAGAGGGAGACACAGAATCGGAAACAGGCCCCAGGCTCCGAGCCATCAGCCCAGAGCCCGACGCGGGGCTCGAACTCCCGGACCGCGAGATCGTGACCTGGCCGAAGTCGGACGCTTAACCGACTGCGCCACCCAGGCGCCCCTTTTTTTTTTTTTTTAATTTTTTTTTCAACGTTTTATTTATTTTTGGGACAGAGAAAATTTCTTAATTGATCCTCGGGGTGTGCTTTGTAGAGATGTGTGCAGGCAGATGATCCCTGACTTATTTCGTGATGGGAGTTTGTATTCTTGAGGGTCATGACAACTGAGAAGCTGCGTTAGAACAGTCCCTTCTGGCAAACACACACTCCTGTTTCCCCACCAACTTAACGGGGAACCGCTGGAATGTTCTCCAGTATCCTCAGCTCCACTATGTGCTTTTGCAGAGAATGACGTAGATCTGCGTGGAGTGACTTGGGAGGGTGTTCAGTTTCCATTATAAAATCAAAACAAAATAGAAATCATTCTCCCCATGCGTGTGAGTTTAGAAATATTTTTTTTTAATTTTTTTTTTTTTTAATTTTTTTTTTCAACATTTTTTTATTTATTTTTGGGACAGAGAGAGACAGAGCATGAACGGGGGAGGGGCAGAGAGAGAGGGAGACACAGAATGGGAAACAGGCTCCAGGCTCTGAGCCATCAGCCCAGAGCCCGACGCGGGGCTCGAACCCACAGACCGTGAGATCGTGACCTGGCTGAAGTCGGACGCTTAACCGACTGCGCCACCCAGGCGCCCCGAGTTTAGAAATATTTTTATAGGGGCACCTGGGTGGCTCAGTCGGTTAAGAGTCTGACTCTTGATCTTGGCTCAGGTCATGATCTCATGGTTTATGGGATCAAGTCCCGCATCTGGCTCTGTGCTGACAGCACAGATCTTGTTCGGGATTCTCTCTCTCTCTCTCTCTCCCTCTCTCTCTTCCCCTGCCCATGCTCTCTCTCTCTCCCTCTCTCTCTGCCCCACCCTATGCTCTTTCTCTCCCTCTCTCTTTGCCCCACCCCGTGCTCTCTCTCTCCCTCTCTCTGCCCCTCCCTGCGCTCTCTCTCTCCCTCTCTCTCTCTGTCCAACCCAGTGCTCTCTCTCTCCCTCCCCACCCTGTGGTCTCTCTCTCCCTCTCTCTCTCTGCCCCACCCCGTGCTCTCTCTCTCCCTCTCTCTTTGCCCCACCCCGTGCTCTCTCTCTCCCTCTCTCTGCCCCTCCCTGCGCTCTCTCTCTCCCTCTCTCTCTCTGTCCAACCCAGTGCTCTCTCTCTCCCTCCCCACCCTGTGGTCTCTCTCTCCCTCTCTCTCTCTGCCCCACCCCGTGCTCTCTCTCTCCCTCTCTCTGCCCCTCCCTGCGCTCTCTCTCTCCCTCTCTCTCTCTGTCCAACCCAGTGCTCTCTCTCTCCCTCCCCACTCTGTGGTCTCTCTCTCCCTCTCTGCCCCACCCTATGCTCTCTTTCTCCCTCTCTCTCTTCCCCTGCCCATGCTCTCTCTCTCTCCCTCTCTCTCTGCCCCTCCCTGTGCTCTCTCTCTCCCTTTCTCTCTCTGTCCAACCCAGTGCTCTCTCTCTCCCTCCCCACCCTGTGGTCTCTCTCTCCCTCTCTCTCTCTGCCCCACCCCGTGCTCTCTCTCTCCCTCTCTCTTTGCCCCACCCCGTGCTCTCTCTCTCCCTCTCTCTGCCCCTCCCTGCGCTCTCTCTCTCCCTCTCTCTCTCTGTCCAACCCAGTGCTCTCTCTCTCCCTCCCCACTCTGTGGTCTCTCTCTCCCTCTCTGCCCCACCCTATGCTCTCTTTCTCCCTCTCTCTCTTCCCCTGCCCATGCTCTCTCTCTCTCCCTCTCTCTCTGCCCCTCCCTGTGCTCTCTCTCTCCCTTTCTCTCTCTGTCCAACCCAGTGCTCTCTCTCCCTCCCCACTCTGTGGTCTCTCTCTCCCTCTCTGCCCCACCCTATGCTCTCTTTCTCCCTCTCTCTCTTCCCCTGCCCATGCTCTCTCTCTCTCCCTCTCTCTCTGCCCCTCCCTGTGTTCTCTCTCTCCCTTTCTCTCTCTGTCCAACCCAGTGCTCTCTCTCTCCCTCCCCACCCTGTGGTCTCTCTCTCCCTCTCTCTCTCTGCCCCACCCCGTGCTCTCTCTCTCCCTCTCTCTCTCCCCACCCTGTGCTCTCTCTCTCTCTCCCTCTCTCTGCCCCTCCCCGTGCTCTCTCTCTCCCTGTCTCTCTGCCCCACCCCATGCTCTCTCTGTCTCTGCACCTCCCTGTGCTCTCTCTCTCTCTCTGCCCCACCCAGTGCTCTCTCTCGCTCCCTCCCCACCCTGTGGTCTCTCTCCCTCTCTCTCTGCCCCTCCCCGTGGTCTCTCTTTCCCTCTCTCTCTGCCCCTCCCCATGCTCTCTCTCTCCCTCTCTCAAAATAAATAAATAAACTTAAAAAATAAAAATATGTTTGTAGGTAAGGGAGACTTAAAGATCAAATGGTTAACAGTGATTACATCAAGCTAGGTGAGATTAAATGACAATATCACGAGGAACAGCCATAGGGATAGATCAAGAACCAGAGTAGGTGAGGCCGCATACAGAGAATGTGAAAACACTCCCCCATCATTTTCCCAAACATCTGTGAAAGCTTGGTGGCTTGCTAGTAACTGCGTTTTTTTGTTGTTTGTTTTGGTTTTTGCTGGAATATCATTTTATAGGACAGGTTTTACCTCAGTTACTAGCAAATTTGTAAATAATTGGCAAATTTTATTTCAATTGTGTAAGTAATAGAATAATAGATTATAATATGCATAATTATATAGTAATGTATATGCTAGTAATATACAATTATATTATTGATATATTTGTATAGTTTTATAATAAATGATTTATTTTATAGAATAGTGAAGCTCTATTTTATGTGTAATGGATATATATTGTTAATGAGAAAGAATTACTAGGTAATTAAAATCACGTATGTCATATTAAGTGGAAAAAAATTGAGGAATCTTTAATAAGGAAATCTCTGTGTTGTTTGATTTTCTCATGATCTACCGTTTTATTACATATCATTCTTACATATCTTAAATATGGAGCTGGAGAAGCACAGAACTGGACTACTGGGAAAATGTCAGGAACGGATTTTAAATGTTGCCCTGAGTTTCCTACAGTCACTGTACTAGTTAGAGCTTAAATTAAATGCTGCCCAACACTGTAGGATAATTCCAAGTGCGGGAAGCCTGGGTGCTCTAAGAAAACCATTCTGGTGGTCCTGCCCTGCCATTCTTCTAGTTACACCCTTACCTCTGTGACTAAGGGTGAGGGCTGAATTGGAGCTGGAAGGAGAGAGGGTGACAGGTGGATTCAAAGTTTTGTTCCATATGCGATGAAAGAAATGAGAGGTAAGTAATAGACGCTGAATAAAGTAGTTCACAGGATTACTGCTCTATAAGTGCCATGTGGATTCTTGAAAGACCTTTTTTTTTTAATTTTTTTTTTCAACGTGTATTTATTTTTGGGACAGAGAGAGACAGAGCATGAACAGGGGAGGGGCAGAGAGAGAGGGAGACACAGTATCAGAAACAGGCTCCAGGCCCTGAGCCATCAGCCCAGAGCCTGACGCGGGGCTCGAACTCACGGACCGCGAGATCGTGACCTGGCTGAAGTCGGACGCTTAACCGACTGAGCCACCCAGGCGCCCCTTGAAAGACCTTTTAAATGTCAGCTTGTTCTTTCTGGGTTGGTTCTACTGGGTAAGTAAAGTGTAGAAAGCAAAGATAATTGCTATGGTATAATGTGAAGAACCTTACAAAATGTTTCATCACTTACTCTTCGGTTTCCCCATATCAGAATGAGATCTGCTTTTTTTTTTTTTCTTCCCTGAGAAAATTGGATGGCTCCTCCGGTCGTCATCATCTACAGATAGTATATTGGGCACATTATTGAATTCTAATAACTTTGGAGCAAAGGCTTATGATTATACATTTAACATATTCATTTATGCTAATTTAACATACTGTTAGAAAGCTAGTTCTATTTAAAATTTGCAATGTTTTGCTATTTTCTAATTAAAAATTGACTGTTACTAATTATAAAATAGGAAGTCTAACCCGGTAACTTACAAGACAAGTAGATATAACACACCCACTTAAGAAGTCTTGAAGAAAAAAATTTGCATTTATAATTTCTGTACAAGTTTAGTAAAGAGGAGAATGTTCCCTCTCTGATAACTTCATGTTACACAGTGGAATCACTTCAAGCTTAAGAGTAAATCAATAAAAAATATCTTCCTTATAAAATGTGTTGAGTATCTAGTATATGTTAGGGACTAAGATATGTAATTTTATTTATTGAATATTCAGTATTAGGTCATGTTGAACCCATTAGCAAAGACTCTGAAAGGCTGAGTGCTATTTTTGTTTATAAAGACAAAATCCCCTTGTCTCCCACTCGCTTCCTCCACTCATGCTTCCATAGCTATTAGCAAAGTCTAAAATAAAATTAGGGTTTTGTAAATGTTGTTTTATGTATCATCTTTGTTTCTTTGCATTTGGGCACGAATTTCTCTATAGATAGCTTTGCTGTTTGAATTTGAGCTGGTGGCATAGCCCTTGGCATCATGTGGTTTGTAGACTTAACATCCCTACTGGATACACCATTTGAACGTGCGTACTCTTATTTTCCCTCTGTTCGCAAAAATGTCACTTCTTTTACATACCTATCCCTTTGTATGTATTAAAATATGTTAGAAGCTTTACAAATCATGGTATGGGATGGATATGTAATATGGGAGCGTGAAATGGAAGAGTAACCTTCGGTAGGGAAAATGAAACTTTGTTAGGAAACACTAAATATACAATGAAACTAAGTATTATTGAGGTGGGGATTCTTACTCTTCCCATTCATGAAATTGATTTCCCAGGGCAGCTTCCTAGTCATTGCTAACCCTGGTCATGCTTCCGAGATCAATGTTTGAATATATTAGAGACTGAATAAGTTAAAAGACGCTCAGAGATCCCTTACACACCTGACTTTTTTGGCAACAGCTCAGGTTTTGACATCATGAATCAACACAGTTTGCTCTTTCGGAGACTGGGTTTCTGTTATTCCTTACAGATTGCCTTCCTCACATCAAGGTTGGCTAAGTCTTTGTTTGGAAGCCAAGTGGGAAGATACATTTGCTCTTACTGTCAGTTATATGAAAAAGGCACATTAACCTAATTCTCTGTAGAATTTACATATAAATTGGTTTAACACAGGGGGTAAGTCAGTTCAAAATAGGACACTCTTAGGATAGACACTTAGTATAATGCTTAGTATAATATTGAATTGAATTTTTATCTAAGAAAGTTTTATTAGGGTTCTTGCTGTTAAAAAAGTTCAGCTGGGTACATTTAACGATCAAATTGGCTTTATGCAATGATTCGTGTCAGACAGCGTCTCATCAAACAAACGGAAAGGAGCTCGCAAGAGCTGTACAAATAGGATACTTTTATGGTCAGAAGGGGCAGGGACAAGGAAAAAGTGTCTTAGCTCATTTTTCTTTCAGGGTTGGAAGGGGTCTGAGTGGATCACTTACTACTGCTGACCAGGAAATCCCAGGCTGACGGGTTAAGATACACTCCTGGGGAAGGACGAAACTGCAGTTCAGTTAGTTTTGGTTCGGTGACAAAGGGTTAGCACGAATGACTCTCGGTGTCTTTTTTTAACATCACCATAGATCTCTTTTTGGAAAAGACTTTTCTCATCAGAATGCTTGTCTCTTTTATTTGCCCTTTAAAAAAGAAATCCTTTGTTTCAACTTCTCACGATCTTGATGGTAATTCTCACACCACAAATTAATAGTGATATCAGATATATTGTGCCCTTGCCTTTTTATAATCTGTGGATTTCCTTGAATTCGGTGTCAGTTGAATAGTTTCTTTTAACATTTTTACTTTTTTTCCTCAAGCTTTTCTCTTTAGTGTTCAAATCCAATGTCAGTCTATACACAGTAAAATATAACCTCTTTTTTTATGCTTTCATCCCAATGGGCTGATTATTATAGATTTATAACTTAGGTTTTCACAGCACGTTGACCCAAGGTGGTAGGAAAAATGGCTCTGTTTTTATAAACTTTTTATTAGCTTTTCTAAAGATAGCAGATCATATTTTGGAAATGTATTTCACACATGACTTGCTTTAGAATACTTTGTATGCTACTTTGTATCATCAGAAATTTTCCTGATTTCTCTTCTAATTGTTTTGAAATTCAGCAGATAGACCTTTGCATGCCCTTTAAAGGAGTTCGAAAGCAGGGTGTTTGGGAATGAAGCTGTCATTTCTTTTCCCTCTGCTCTGTCAAATTTTTTCCACATTATTTTGAAATACAAAATATTTGGTAGCGATAGGACAGGATTAAAACAGGATTATACATCTAGCTATGTATATACGATGGAATATTACTCAGCTGGAATGAAATCCTGCCATTTGCAATGACGTGGATGGAGCTAGAGAGGATTATACGACGTGAAATAAGTCAGAGAAAGACAAATACCATATGATTTCACTCCTATGTGGAATTAAGAAACAAGAACAGATGAACATAGGGGAAGACAAAGAAAAACAGAGAGGGAGGGAAACCATAAGAGACTCTTAACTATAGAGAACAAAGTGAGGGTTGCTGGAGGGGAAATAGGGGGGGATGGGCTAAAGAGGCAATGGGGATCAAGGAGGGCACTTGTGATGAGCACTGGGTGTTGTATTTCAGTGTGAATTACTAGATTCTGTACCTGAAACTAATATTACACTGTGTGTTAACTAACTGGAATTTAAATAAAAACTTGGAGAGTATATAAAAACAAATACATTGAGGCTGGCAGAATTCAGTTGTGCGTATTATAGTATATTTTAGGCAATGAAACAACCATTTGTAGAATTACAGTAACTAAAGAAGATATTTTATCGTATTGTTCATGAAAATCAGAGATTGTGACTGCCTTTACAAAACACTGTAAACGTGATGACACTTGTTGCATAGTTTATAAATAAACATTGACCTTGAATACAACAATGGGTTGGGTGAAAGGGAAGGGAAGGTAAAACTATAATGTCTACTGGGAATGCATTCAGATCCTCTGGGTGCGTATTAAAGGAATGTGTTTTAGATGAAAAAAAAATTACCAAGCTGAAACAACATTTGAGTTAATGGAAAATTCTAGAAATTTAGTAGAATAATATATATGCTAAATATCAGAGTCCTCACTTTCCATTTTTGGCTACGACTTGGAAAAATGCCCTTCTAGACATCTTCATTGGTTTATATTGAACTTAGAGAAAAAAACTCCGTCTTCTCCCATTTCTGTCCTCCAGTGGCTACAGAATGTCTGGGGTCCTCCTCAGGTGTGCGTTTTATAACTGATTGAGTCTGCATTCCTCAGCTTTTTGAAATTTTATGAGGTTAATTTATTATTTGACCAAAGATATTTTTCTTAAGTTTTTTTGCAAAGATTTTTTTGCAAAGATTTCTTTCTTAATTGCAGATGTTTTGACAATACTGCTCTTACACAGCCTCGAAGACTTTTAAATCAGCTGTAAATACATCCAAAGATCTTGGCCTAACGTGAAAACTGGTATGAGCTCCCACTCATACCAGCCTTCCCAGCCAGGGTGGATCTTCCACATTCACACAGACCGACGATAAAAATGTTTGCATTACAGAATTCTGCTCACCTTTTATCCTGATTTTAGTTCACATCCACAGGGAAATACAGTTTGGGGATCATCAGGGAACTTAAAAACAGAAACTATTTTAGGCACATTTTTAATTAAAACAATGAATGAACAAAATCCAACCTATTATTAAGTGTTTGAGAAGGTATTTTTTATGTATCATTAATTTTATAAACTCAGAGATAGAAAATAACTATTTTTTTAGTGATTTGTCAGCTGTTCCTCCTAAAAATATCCTTTATTAGACAGTCAAGACTGTAACATGAGGTTTTTCTCACCAGTTGATTGTTGTATAATGATCCAATGTTGCCATTGATAATTATTCTTAGCTCTGTTGTTCAGTTGTTACAAAGATCCTATCATTATTTTATGATACTGTTCATTGTATAAAATATTGGTGAAATTCACTCATGACTTAAATTATTTTATCTGTAAAGCTCAGCGCTCAATTATCTTTAGTTTCCATTTGGAACTTATGCATTGTTGAATTCTATGCCTAAGTAAAATATCAAAGTTGGGTTTTTTTTAGTTAATTAGATTGGCTTTATTATTTGACTGTTGATGTCTGTAGTTTGTGAACATATATTTTGAATACTTTAGTATTAATATTATAGATTGGGTGAGGAAGTGATTCGAATGGCAAACTATTTGAGGGATTTGTATTTTGTATGAAAAAATGAATAAGCTAATTAATACTGTTAAGTGATTGCTAAGTCGAGTTGTATTAGATACTGTGGTATTAACCCAGTGGTTGATTGCTGACCCTTTTGGAGACTTTTGGTACAGTAAGAGGGAGAAATGAGACAAACTCAAATTCAGTTTTCCTCCTCACTTGTCTAGTTACACACTAATGGGGTTATATTTGTACTGCATAGATATCTAAATCACAAACAGTGATTTTGACAGAACTCTGGTCTATAGACCTTGGTTGTCCTTAGCGGACTTGAGGCAAGTGGGAATTTGTTTTACTGATGAATTTCAAGCCTTGTTGGACAACAAAGTTGATAGAACTGGGTTTCATGACTTTGATATGTGGATTAAAGAAATAATTAAGGAAATTTTATTTACTTCATTCTAATTAATTTATGTTGAGGGATTTATTTTTTTAAGTATTTATGGGATGGTATATAAACATTTTGGTTTTGATGTTTAGCATATTGAACATTTTCCTTTCTGTTTGTGGAAATAAAGGCTTTGTTACTCAGGGTTTGGTGTACTGAAATCAGAGCTTAGGCAAGCCTTTTGTCTGGAGAGAACCGCTTTCACATTAGCTATTGCTGTGTTTCTATGGAAACTGCAGGACTCTGAGGTATAGAGGGTTTGGTCCAACAATGCACAGTGATAGCCAATCAGAGTTTCCTTCCTTGTTCAACCCATTAATATAAAACTGTGCTTTCACTTGCTCTCTAAGGAATCCAGATGCAATTCCATTAATTTCCCCCCCATAATATGCATATGGCATTTTGTATCCAATTAGTAGTTTCTAATATTAGTGAACACCAACCATCATTTTAAAAGGTAATTTGGTAGATACAAAATCAGTATTTACCTTCAGAGTTCTCCTTTTTGTATTAGACAAAAATATTTCCTTAAGATCGGATGTTGAGATTTTGTCTTTTTTCGTTTGCCACCAGTATATGCCAATAGGCTCTCCTCCTTTCTGTATTTACTGTAATGATGCAATATGGCATCTGTTAATAATTTCAATGCAAGCCATTTGTTATGTTTAAGGCTTCGAGTATACAAGAAAAGAAGATTTTTTTTTCTACTAAATACTCAATGGCTTATGCTGTTCTTATTCCTTGACGTGTACAAACGTGGTAGTGATTAATAGGTTTTGAATGTAGAAAAATGATGTCCTGGAAACCCATTCAACTGGTTTTCCATATGTAATACAGCTGATAGACACTTGCTTATATGAGCTGATGGAGAATGTCCATCGGATGTATGGAATCTTCACCAAAATGTCACTGGACAAGACTTTTTGAATGAAGATGTACGGATGAAGTGTTTTGGTTAATTAAATAATCATAAAGACTTTTAGTATGCTGATTTATTCCACTGCTCTAATCAAGACCTAAGATGAATTATTGACCAAGAGTGTTCTGAGGAAATTCAAGATGCCTTGATCTGTAAGCACATTTCTTTATATTTTTGGACTCTCCCTGCTTCCATTTGATTTCTGAATACTAGATAGTTCTGTTTTGTCCTAGATGATGGATAGGATCATGACTATCTTTCTCTTTACCTTTCACACTCTTTTTCGGTATATGACAAGTAGATCGAGAACAAAAGCATGAAAATCTGTGAGTGACTTAATAAACTGAGAGTAGGAAGACAGATGCTAACCCAAGGGGATGTGAAGAGAGTAGAATCTGTCTTTAGATTTCTCTTCCCTTTGTTTTGCTTTTGTTTTTCTTTGTTCCTCTTTCCCCCAGAGCAAGTGGATAGAAGCCAGTTAGGAGGGCTTGAGGCTCAAAACTCAGCACAGTGACAGGAAGGCAAGTTAGTGTGTCTACACTGGGGCGATGTGGATTGAAATAGGAAGATTTCGTCCCCTGCGATATACTTGTGACATTTCTGGATGAAACACGGTGACCTAGGCTAGGACAGAACTCCGCCAGTGATACACCATTGGAAGCACGCAACAGACTTCTTTTCTTGTGTTGCTCTTTCGTCTTTATACCCTCTTGGCCTTTAGCCTTTCCTGATGCTTTTATTCCAACCAAAGCCTCTTTCAAAGTGGCTTTTGCTCAGCTTTCATCCGTTTCCTTCCAATTAAAAACTGGCATTTACAGAGGAAGATTAAGGAGCAGTACTTGAAGTAACCTGGTAAGTTTGATTGACAGACAGGCTGACCCCAGGAAAGGGTTCGTGTCTCTAGCCCCAAGGAGGCTGTGTGGGAAATATTCATGAGTACGATACCTTTTTTCTTCCTCTTGTGGTTGACCTGGGAAGATCAGTAAGTGTGTACTGAACAGAAGAATAAAAGAAGAGGCAATTCCTAGTAATGCACAGAGCAGGGCAGAAGTAAGAATCTGAAATCAATCTGGTGGCCTCGCACAACAATAAAAATTAATTCAGATTAATGGTCATAACATTAATTTGGAAGTTTAAAGAAGGAATGTCAGGTTTTCACTGAGATTTGGAGTCCATGGACTTAATTAGATTATGGCAAGGTAAAACCATTCCATTTATTCAGAAGAATAAAGGCGGAGATCTCATTTGTATCTTGTGCACTATTGCACATCCTGTACCTAGCTCCATGACTTGTGTGCACGGCAGTAATAAAATCCTTGAGTTCAGGAGTAAACAAATGATTTCTCTGTTTGGACAGTTGCAGTGTGAGCACAGACATCCTGGTTTCTTTGTATTTGAATTTGTATTTGCTTTTTCTGTGCTTTCATTGTGTTTTATGTCTTACAAATGTCGCCTATGGTATTTATGGGCAATTCATGAGACTTAAAGCAAAAGCATTTAAGTCACTGAAAGATCTTGAGCAGTGAGAGTGACAAGATCCAGTTTGAATTTGTAAAAGATTTCATGTATCGGCTGTGGGGTTGGAACAAACAGGAATAAAAGAAGCAGAATTTGGAGGACTATAGCCATGGTCAAGGTGATAAAGATTAGAAAAGATAAAAGAGTTCTTTTTTTAAAAACTGTTTATTTATTTTAAGGGAGAGAATGAGAGTGTGAGTGAGCAGGGGAGGGGGCAGAGAGAGAGAGAGAGAGAGAGAGAGAGAGAATCCTAAGCTGGCTCCACGCTGTCAGCACAGATCCTGACATGGGGCTCAATCTCACAAACTGTGAGATCATGACAGGAGCCAAAATCAACTTAGCCCTCTGGGCCACCCAAACACCCTGATAAAATAGCTCTTAACACACAGACACACGTGCACGCGCGCGCGCGCGCACACACACACACACACACACACACACACACACTACGGCAAACAGAGACATGATATATTTAAGAGAGGTCACTGCTAGATATATATTTAGATAAACATCTAGATATTTTCAGTAAGTATTTTTATTTGCCACTTGTTTCATTCTTCAGAAGGTATATAGGAAGCTGTCCTTAATGCGGGCGGGGGGGCACCTGGAGGGCTCAGTTCGTTAAACGTCCAACTTCGGCTCGGGTCATGATCTCACGGTTCATGAGTTCAACCCCGCGTCAGGCTCTGTGCCGACAGCTCAGATCGTGGAGCCTGCTTCGGATTCTGTGTTTGTCTCTCTCTCTGCCCCTCCCCTGTTTGTGCTCTGCCTCTCTCTCTCTTTCTTTCTCAAAAATAAGTAAACATTAAAAAAAAAATTTTTTTTAAATACTGGTGAACAAGGGATATGCCACAAATGAAGTCACTTTGGGAGAAGTCAGGTTATTCTGGTTAACTTTGGGGAAAGCTGTGTAGAGAGAGTGCACACCGTCTCCATGGGTAATACCTGAGCATGTGTGGCTCTGACGGCCGAGGAACTGGCAGGAAGAGAGGGAGTAAATCTGTAGCGGGGGGATTGTTGCATGAAGTGAGGAAGATCGGGACTTGGCAGGGATGTCAGAACCGGCTCTCCAAGACCCTCATAAGAAAATTTTGCAGGAGAAGGTTGCCCTAGCACAAATTCAGCACATGCAACATCGTGAAGAAAGAGAACTTAAAGCAATTCAGGATTAAGATAGCATGGAGTTCAAAGAGGCAAGTGTGGGGGTGAGCTGGATGCTAAGCAGGTGCCTCGAGTGGAATTTATAAGCCATTCTAAGACGCTTGAAGTTCATCCGCGGCGGGGAAAACCTGTTAGAAAATGTTTTAATAACATAAATGATATGTTAAAGTTGGCATTTTGGAAATGCCACTGGCTGCAGCGAGATGAGATTAAGAGCCTGAAGATTAAAGTTAGCAAGCCTGGTGGCCACAGGGCTCTGAAAGGGATCTCGGGACTTCTTTCGCAATGCTAAAAGTCAAGATGGGAGTAATTATAACATTCCCCGTGCTATTCTTCTTGGAATCATTCTAGCAGAATGTCACTTAGAAATAAAATTCAGCCATTTGATGAAACTGCTAACCTATTGAGACTGTATAAAGTGTTTCTTAACTTTTAACATCTAAGTGTAATATTTTCTGGACAGTAATTTTCCACTGGAAGAAAAACTAAAAATATCACATACATATGTAACATAATATATAAAAATATAACTATAACAGAATGAAAACAGCGAGCAAGTTTAGCATTTACTGGAAGTATGGTGGCCCAAGGCCAGACTTTCTTTGGGTCCGGGGACAAATTAAGAAATAGCGTATGGGGATATAGAATTTATTTGGCGAGTGGTGTCTCTTCTTATAACCCCAATCTGAAAGTCAGCCAGCGTGCAGCCCTGGGCTTCCCAGACCTGGGCAAGACCTCACTCCGGACTGTTGGATCACCTGCCATGGAATGAACTCTCAGGAGGCCCAGAGAGGCCCTGGGGAGAAGTTTCCATTCACTTGTAACTTTATCTTTGACACAACTTACTCCCTCTCTCGCCTTCAAACCCACGCTGGCCTCTATGTTAAATTCAGCGAAGTGTTTTTTGTGCATTTATCTCATTTATCTCTCTAAGGTAAGGAAATGTATCCCCATTTTTAGATGAAGCATATAAAGATTGTGTGGTTTATCCAAATTCACATCTCCACTCTACTTGTTTTTTTTTTTTTTTTCAACGTTTATTTATTTTTGGGACAGAGAGAGACAGAGCATGAACGGGCGAGGGGCAGAGAGAGAGGGAGACACAGAATCGGAAACAGGCTCCAGGCTCCGAGCCATCAGCCCAGAGCCCGACGCGGGGCTCGAACTCACGGACCGCGAGATCGTGACCTGGCTGAAGTCGGACGCTTAACCGACTGCGCCACCCAGGCGCCCCTCCACTCTACTTGTTTAAACGCTTTCACTGCAAAGTCAAGATTTAAGCCCAAGATTATTTGAAAATAATGTCATACACAATCCCAGTTAACTAAGCTGTCTCTTAATTAACAGTCTCTTATTTAGGAACATAAAGGATATTTCTGAAAACTACCTTTCAAATCATACCTCATTTTCTTCTTTTGCTTTACATGTAAATGTTTATATTTACCTGTGTTTTTGTTCCAAATTATAAATGGTCCCCAGATATTTAGACTGAACGTTTGGAATAAATGAACAGTACAGTATATTATACAATAAAAATTTTTAAATGCACAAAGTACTTTTATTAGATCACAAATTGACTTTGTAGGCAACGGGCCATTTTTTTATTTTGTTTTTTTTCACTTCACCCTCACTACACGTTTTTTATCTTCTTCGAGTTTAGTCACCGTGTAGAACTAAATTTTTTAGTTCCTTTTCTCCTTGTTTGCTCCGGCAACTCCTAAACCCCCAAGAAATGTGATAGCTACTTGAATTTCCCCAACAGGCAGTCTCTGTATCCTGTGTTAGCAATATACGGCATCTAAGACATTTTCTACAGAGTTTCTATGTTCTTCCACTGAAAGAAATCTGGAAGGCACACTCTGCCTCATCAGTGACACAAAACTGATTTGATGCTTTCCTTCAAGATTGCTTTGTACTCCGCTATGTAACATTCACAGTCTAAAAATAGTCTTTTCTTAAACCACGTTTGCACGTTCCATATCATTCCCACCTTAATCAGGTGAAAGCTTTTTCTTAGAATTGTGCTTGTCAAACTGAGCCCCGTCATGTAGTAATCAAATAGTAATTCAAAAGCAGGTGCTAATTAGAAGAGAAATCCTTCCACTTTCTAGATAAACAGGAAGCATATTGTGTTTAATGGAAGTTCTGATTTGTGTTTTTACCTCAGCTGTAGTGAATATGAAAAGACCGTCCATGTTGAGAAATGTTAAACTAAATGTTGTAACCCTTAAACTGAAAAATGTGATCCCCACTTGAATCTCCCAAGCAGACTGCTTCCTTTCCCTGTGTCTATAGTATATGGCGTCTCGCAGGTCTTCTACATAAAGGGTTTATCTTTTCCCTCTGGAGGTCTCTGAATGTTCTGGAGTGAACTGTCCCCTCTGTGCCAGCATTACAGGTCTGAATTCATGGGTGCCAAGTCTACGCCTGATGAATATATTTCAGGAAACCCCACATTTCTAGCTATCCCATGTAATGAACGAAATAGAGAGGAAATGACAAAACTCTTCAGATGCGTTCTTGTCCAACGGCTGAGGCCTTACCACGGCCACATATTTGATTTAACGGTGCACCAGAGACATACAGTGGATTTCATCAAAACTCCCCTACACAAAAAATAAAATGTGACGAATATTTCCTCTGAGAACCTGTATTTCCTCAATATGTTCGTTTCCTGGTTTGTAAGACTAGAGACGGAATGTGTGAAGGATCTTTTGAGGTTTCAAGGGCCAAGCAGCCCAGTCAGAGGTTCCTGGTTTTGGCAAAGGTTTGCTGGGCGTAGGGCAAACACATTTTCCTTGGCCAGGTTACAAGCAGCTTTCATGTATAGAGAAGTCATCTTCCTGTCCCCCACAGGAGTGTCACCTCACCGCAACATATGTAGCTGTATTCTGCCAAAAAGGGGGCAGATTTTTAATCTTGGCTTTCGAAAAGAGGTTCCATCTGTAGCTGTTGATCTCTTCTATAAACTCTCCAGTTTCTTTTAAAAGAATGGTATGTGTCTTCAGGAGAACTCACGTGCCTGCTGAATGTTTAAACGGTTCTGATAGGTTTTATTTTGAGAAACTGTGTCAGACTCCTTAATTATAAAAAGAGAGAAAGGAGAGAATAGCTACCTCATATTCTCTCAGTGCCCAGAAAGGCAGTGCCAAGAAGCCAACCAGTGTGGTTCGTTCACTGCTGAAAGGTCACGATCACCACGGCACAATAGGGGGTAAAGAGCGAGTAGAAACGTCGACGCTGTAACACATCGTTGGAAATGATGCATCAAGGATAGGTATCTTAGGGGAATTTAAATCCAGTTTACATATTAATTCATATTTTAAGGCAATCAAGGAGTTGGGGGGGAGACAAAGGAAAATGAAGCTGGTGAACAAAAGTCATCTGATTGGTGTGAACTGAAATTGCTTTACTTGAAAATCACTCCTTGATTTTGAAAGGATTGACATCCTTTCTGTGTTTTGTTTTTTGTTTTGTTTTCCCCCAGAGAGAGGTTTATTTTACTGAGCACTGTTTTCCTAACAGAATTTGATCTGCCGCTCTTCAGAATCCGTTACCTTGGCAACCCTTTTATTTTCTTCATCTAGAAAATTCAGGAGGTAAAATAAAGTTCATGAGAACAGTATTCCTAATTTCCAACATTTTTTGAAACGTCGTAACTAAATGAACTACTTCAGAGACCAGAGTATAACATTTACTTAATTGATGTATGATTGTTTTACTGAAAAGACAGGTATCTGTTTCTTACTATAAAAAGCCTCCATGGGTTTACAATCTACTGTGGGAATGGAAGATTAAACAAATAAACAACCAAATCAGTACATAATAATAAATGACATTAAGTGCCGAGAACAAAATCAGTTGAATGTATTTTAAACAAAAAGCACCGTGATGCCCTAGTTTTTATTGGGGGGATTGGAGGTTGGTTTGGAAAACATGACATAGGAGGAAAAGCCTGAAAGGAGATTTAGGACTTTTTCAGGTGAAGAGTTATTAGTTGATAGTGGGGGGAATAAAACAGCATTTGAGAAGGTTCTAGAACAGTGTGGTGCAGGGAAGATGCTGACAAAAGGTCCATGTTGACAGGACACAATGAGGAAGGGGGATAATGCTGCTAGTCATAATACGGAACAGGTCAGCGTCCAGGTAGTCCAGAGAGGGGTTGTATTGAGAGCTGGGCTTTTATTTTAAGGGTAAGAGAAAGCTCTGAATTGGTTTAAGGCAAGGGAAGTACCTAATTTACTTAAATTGTTAAGAGATTCCCTCCAGTCTTTTGGGAGAAGAATAAAATTGAGATGGTCAAGACAAGAGGGAATGGTCTAGATAAAAGGTGATGGTGACTCGGTCTAGGGTAATGGCTGTGGAAAATTTAAAAACTGGAAGGGTTCAAGCCATTTTGCACATCAAACGCACAGGATTTGAAGATGGAATGAATAGTGGTAACGAGAGAGAATGTGTTCACAAAGGGCTGCCAGGCTTTGGGTATGAATACCTAGATGAGTGGAGTTGCCTTTTTATGGAAATGGAGAAAGCCAAAGAAGAATTTAATATGAAGGCGAAGATATTTAATTCAGATAAAAGTTTGGGGCATACACACGATATCCTACTTAATGTCTCACGTAGGTTCTTGGCTACCAATCCTGGTGTTTTGTCATAGTCTTGAAATTCAGTGAGTTTCATGCTTCGTTGAAGATATGCGTTTTATCTTTGGTATGTGACAGATGAGCTCTTTATTTATTTTTTTTTTCAATGTTTATTTATTTTTGGGACAGAGAGAGACAGAGCATGAACGGGGGAGGGGCAGAGAGAGAGGGAGACACAGAATCGGAAACAGGCTCCAGGCTCTGAGCCATCAGCCCAGAGCCTGACGCGGGGCTCGAACTCACGGACCGCGAGATCGTGACCTGGCTGAAGTCGGACGCTTAACCGACTGCGCCACCCAGGCGCCCCGATGAGCTCTTTAATGGAAAAAAAGATGTTTCGTCTGTAGAGAGAAAAAATTTCCCCCAAATCTTATATTCTTGTTTTCTTTTTTCTTTTTTCTTTTTAAAAGTTTATTCATTTATTTTGAGAGAGAGAGAGAGTGTGTGTGATTGTGTGTGTGTGTGATTGTGTGTGTGTGTGTGTGTGTGTGTGTGTGTGTGTACAAGTGGGGGAGGGGTAGAGAGAGGGGAGAGAGAATTCCAAGCAGGCCCTGCACTGTCAGTGGGGCTCAAACCCAGGAACCATCAGATCATGGCCTGAGCTGAAACAAAGAACCCGATGTTTAACCGACTGAGCCACCCAGGTGCCCCTATTCTTGTTTTCTCAATTTGCATTTGCAAAAGAAACATACCATGTGGCATCTATATTTTCTATAAAAGCAAGCAAAATGAACAGTTAAAATAATATCCCAAAGTAGAAACACCCCAAATGCCCAAGGACCAATGAATGGACAAATTGGTATATCCATGTAGAATAGTATGCAGGCATTAAAAAACAAAAATGACACATGCTACATCATGGAGGAATCTTGAAAAAATACACTGAGTGGAAAAAGCCAGACACAAAAGGATACATACATATGATTCCAGTTATTTGAGATTGCCAGAATGGGCAAATCCGTGGGGACAGAAAGCAGATGAACCACTGCCAAGTGCTGGGAGATGGGGAAATAAGGATCAACAGGCCAGTGGGTACAGAGAGTCCTTTAGGAGTGATGGAAATATTCTGGAATTAGACAGTGGTGATGGTTGCAGAACATCGTGAATGTACTAAATACATAGAATTGGATGGTGAATTTTAGTGTATGTATTTTGCCACAATAATAGAGGGATCAAATAAAATATTTATTGACTAGGGGCACCTGGATGGCTCAGTGGGTTAAGCATTCAGCTCTGGATTTCAGCTTAGGTCATAATCTGATGATTTGTGAGATTGAGCTCCGTGTCAGACTCTGCACCAACAGTGTGGAGCCTACTTGAGATTCTGTTTCTTCCTCTCTGCCCCTGCCCCCCTTGTGCACTCTCTCTCGCTCACTCTCTCTCAAAATAAATGAATTAACTTAAAAATATTTATTGACTAAAACAGCATTTCCCAAATCACATTGCACAAGGCTGCGTGAAAAGTGCTTGGCAGAGTCTGAGTCTAATGATGCTAACTGCAGAACTTCACACAAATATCGATTTTATTCTATTAAAATCAACAGTAGTTTAGGATATTTAAAACTGAACACTTTCTATTGGAGAGGAAAAATAAATTAAAAGGAAGTTGTTCTCTTTGGGTATATGGGAGACTCCAGGAAAAAAAAGCTGCATGTTTTCTGATATTTCCGTAAGAAACCAATGTTATTACTTCAAGTTTATCATAGAGACACGTAGAACATTCTGTTTCACCCTATTAAGTAAAGAGTTTATAACTAAATAGTCTGGGGTTATTTTATATCATTGCATTTTAGTCCCCAGATAAACTACATCTAATGAGGCCACATTTCATATGTTAAGAATGGGACATACCGGGGCGCCTGGGTGGCTCAGTCAGTTAAGCGTCTGACTTCGGCTCAGATCATGATCTCGCAGTTTGTGGGTTCGAGCCCGTTTCAGCCTCTGTGCTGACAGCTCAGAGCCTGGAGCCTGGTTCGGATTCTGTGTCTCCCTTTCTCTTTCTGCCTCTTCTTGACTCTCTCTCTCTCTCTCTCAAATAAACGTTAAAAAAAAAAAATAAGAATAAGACATACCAGTAAGTGGGAAGTGAAATTACTTTTCATTGATCATTAAGAAAGTCATGATGTATTTCAAACCTCAAAATCTTAGTAATAGTAGTCAAAATAATATTATTGAAAAGACCGTATCTTTAAAGGGAAAAGAAAAACTCTTGGTGGCAGTCAGAGGAAACCAATTTCATATGACTTAGTTGATGCACATCCCAAAGGAGAGATGACTTCAAAAATGGCGCTGAGGGGCACCTGGGTGGCTCAGTTGGTTAAGCAGCCAACTTCGGCTCAGGTCATGATCTCGCGGTCCGTGAGTTCGAGCCCCGCGTCAGGCTCTGGGCTGATGGCTCAGAGCCTGGAGCCTGCTTCCGATTCTGTGTCTCCCTCTCTCTGACCCTCCCCCGTTCATGCTCTGTCTCTCTCTGTCTCAAAAATAAATAAACATTTTTTAAAAAATGGCGCTGAAATAAACTTACAAAAGATTGCAAAATGTATTGAGACGCGCTGGATTATTTAGGAAACAATTCTGGCAGCGTCTTTTTTCAAAAATGGATTTATTGTGATGCAAGTCGTATGTCGTAACATTCACCAACTTAAAGTTCACCATTCACTGGTTTTTAGTATTCTGGCAGTTTGAAACCATCACTAAGATCTAAACTTAGAATCATTTCATTACTCCTGAAAGGAACCTCCTACTGTCAGCAGTCACTCCCCATTTCCCCTCCTTTCTCCCAGCCCTAGGCAGTCACTCATCAATCCACTTTCTGTAGTTGGCCGGCTCTGCTTTGAAGTGATAACCCAGGGTGGTATTTTTTATTTCTGGAGGACTTAGTATTTTAATTAAGGTCTCACCCTGGAGGTTGTGGAGAAAGGAAAAAAAAAATCATCTGCACTTGACCTTGAGACAGTCATACTTATTTCTGGCCAGTTGTGGGGATTTCACATTTCTCTTTCTATTTGCCCCAGCTGAAATTTTTTTCCCACAATCCTTTGTGTTTTTTTTTTTTTAATCCAGCAGCTTTTTATAATATGAGTGAACAACGTTGTATCAGCCCAGGAATGTATACTTAGATTTGCTCATTTAAATTCTTTATTGCATTATAGTCGGACTAACTCCCGTATTGATTTCAGAGTTTAAACCTATTGCATAATGCATATAGAAATAATCAGTGAAAGAGTAGCACATTGGTACTAAACATAATGAATCTACTCTGACTTCAGTATTTGATAAATAGTGAATGTTAGTGGTCATGTAAATGTTTTTGAGTGAGTGAATGAACAGTAAAATGAATGTGTAAATAAAAATATGGCAAACTGTTTGTATACAGATAGCATAACATATGTTTTTAATTACTACCAGCTATAAATGCTCAGGTCTGTGCTTCTTTTGTGGTTCAGAACATTAAGTGTTCAATGCATCTGTGCATTCAGTTAAGAACTCCGCCAGCTCTGATAAAATGTATCGTGGATGTCAGGTGAGGGTAAGATACCTCAGGGAATTCACAGCATAGAGAGAGAACACTTACACTTGAGGGACCTATGAGCCTTCACAGACATTTAAAGCTTGTTATTTGGCAGCTAAGAAATCATTGATGTTATTTGCCATGTTTGTAGGCTGCAAGTGTGAATTTAGATTTCATAAATTTATCTTTAATTTTCCATAGGCAGGGAGAGATTATTTGGGTGAGTTGTATTCATTTAAAAACATTTTTATCAGTATGTTATTAGTGGTTCAATTATAAATTTCCAAGTCATTTATTCCCAAGTTTGAAACCTTGTCACCTATTTATTTAACTATGGCAAAATAGATACAACAAAAATTGAAAGATGTAGCTTTGTCTGCCTGAAATACTGGTAACAGTGTCTTTTTGCGTTTTAAAATTTTTTTTTTATTTTTTTAACGTTTTTATTTATTTTTGAGACAGAGAGAGACAGAACATGAACGGGGGAGGGGCAGAGAGAGAGGGAGACACAGAATCGGAAACAGGCTCCAGGCTCTGAGCCATCAGCCCAGAGCCCGACGCGGGGCTCGAACCCACGGACCACGAGATCGTGACCTGGCCGAAGTCGGACGCTTAACCGACTGCGCCACCCAGGCGCCCCTCTTTTTGCGTTTTAATAGAAGTACAGTGTTAAATGATGTAGCAGCACAGGGGTGAAAGTCATGGACTGGGCAGTGAGGTTACCTGAGTTCAGTGAAGGACTTAGCTGTTGACCTTAAGAACGTGTCTTTAGTTCCCTCCGTGAGACTCTGTGTCAGTAAATTCAGGATAACAATAGCACCCTCCTCAAAAGTTTTTATGAGGATCAAAACAATAAATAAATAAAAAAGCCTTAATACAGGACCTGGTATAAAATAAGCTTTCAATAAATGTTAGCTATTATTCCTGTGTCCTAATCACTCTGAAATAGTTGCCTTTTGATCTCCCATTACTACTGTTTACATTTTACACATTCCCAGATGGCCACTTCCCACTCTAAAAGTATTGTTTTTCTGTGGCTTTCTTTCATTCCCTGCAGAAGGATCTTGATGTATATCTCTATCGCTGAATTTATCATTCTCCCTCTCTCTCTCTCTCTCTCTCTGCACTTGGTTAATGACTGAACAATTCACTACTAGTAGAGCTAGTTTGATAAATATTCACTAATTTTGTTTGATTCGTATGAAGAATATTTATCCTTTTCCCATAATTTTCCTAATTTATAATCTGTCTTTGATTTTTGAATTCAGTCTTAAAGCATTTAATATATTTCATCAATTTCTGAATCTTTTGAGTGTATTTTCGTAAAATGCCTCTAGAGTTCCATAATGTGAAAAGATAGGAGATTAAAAATAATTCCCCAAATCATGTTGTATTACTGGTTTGTGCATCTTTTCTCAGATGCCTTCTTACAGATCTGTACATTTTGAGCATCATTAACCTGTCACTGGGAATTACGTGGGAAACGTGAAAAGTTAAAAACGTATATGCAGAGGTCATTATGATTTGAGGAGAAAGTGATTTAGATTTGGGCAAAAAACAGCATTCTTATATTCATTCTGGTAGCATTATGAAGAATAAAATTCCCTTCCTTCTGAAAGTCGTTAACCCCCCTTGTTAAAATAAAATTCTTCATATTTTAGTGATACTCAGTTTTTTATTACAAAGTGATGTATAATCTTGGTAAAACAGCAAAAGCTGTGGGATGATAGAAGACAAAAATTAACAACCCTACTTAGCCTCCCCAAGCCCCAGGATTCATTTCTGGACAACTAGCATTAATAATAGTAAATTTTCAGTTCTAATACTAGAAATCGGTTTATATTCATAGTCTGTCAGAATAGTTTTGGAAGTCTTTTTTCAAGAAAGAGGAAAAGACCCTCAGAATTCACAATAAGAATTATTTAGTTGGGTGTCTTCAAAAAGAGGGCGTTTTACAGTCTTTATAGAAAGCTTCAACTTTTTACCGTCTTGACCTTTTATCTTTAATGCTCAGTTGTCTTGAGGGATTATCTACGTGTAAATTACTTTATTGTCTCGTCTCTTTCTCTACGTGTAAATTACATTATTGTCTCGTCTCTTTCTATGGCCATTGTATTTCTTTAGCTTCTGTCTGTTTCATTTCCACGCAGCAAAGTCACAAAAATCACTTCCTTTTCTGAAGGAAACCATTGTCCTGAAGCAGACAGCCACTTCCAGAAAATCCACACAGGTACAGCCCTCAAAAACACCTGGATGTTTTCTTCAGACACTCACAGACTTACCAGCCTGAAGTTCCATCACGAATCATCCACACCTTGACTAGCACATGATGGGTGCTTGCTCGTTTCTGAGTGACCGAACGTGTGAGCTAAAGACTTAATTTTGCTCAGTGTTGTCTTTATCGCATACCTGTGTGTGTGTCCCAGACATCACGAGCAAGACGTGACCCCTACTGTCGAAGAGTGTAGGGTATAGCGATTTCTGTGGCTTTGATTTGCTAATAAATGGAATACATGGACTGCCTTGTATAGGTTAACATGGATTTGGAAATAAAACTGATGCCGTGGCCATTTTTAAGGGACTAAATAGAGAACTCACGGCCTCTTGGACCCTGGAGGTAGACTGCAGGGTTTGTGTGTGGAGAGTTTGACTTTCCTGCTCTGCCCAGCAGAGGACAGCAAGGTGTGCTCGTTACCTTGTACTTACATTTATGCACTAGCACCTTCGTACTGTCACATGACATACAGTCACTGAAGGATGCTCCTTGTCTTTGTATATCTGAAGTGTTTCCAATGTCCCTAATAGCATCAACGAAAATGGTCACTTTTAGATTAGTTTGCTATTTTCTCCCTGTTGGCTCAACTGAGGCCCTCTACCAGCATCTCCTTTTATAAAATTTTTTACTGTTTTTATTTATTTTTGAGAGAGAGAGAGAGCAAGCGGGGGAGGGGCAGAGAGAGAAGATGCAGAATCCGAAGCAGGCTCTAGGCTCTGAGCCATCGGCACAGAGCCCGATGCGGGGCTTGAACCCACGGGCTGTGAGATCATGACCTGAGCTGAAGTCGGACGCCTAACCGACTGATCCCCCAGGCCCCCCTCTCCCAGCATCTGCCAAATAACACTTCACGGTACCGGACAGCTAGAAAGATACTTCCCATGTTCAGGCATGTGCGTGCTGTTAACCCAGAGAAGCTAGCAGATTTGATGGATTCCAGCCACATTTAAGACTTTCCTCATATTATTTGCTACTCTGTATTGATTTCTCCAAAGTTGCCATCCATTTTCTTAGAGATGTTACTGATGTGAAAGCAAAATGCCTCTCTTTTCTTATGTCATTTCTTAGTTTTTCCAGTTTTTTTTTAATTTTTTTAAATGTCTTTATTTATTTTTGAGACAGTGACAGAGTATGAGCAGGGGAGGGGCAGAGAGAGAGGGAGACACAGAATCCAAAGCAGGCTCCAGGCTCTGAGCTGTCAGCACAGAGCCCGACATGGGGCTGGAACTCACAAACCGTGAGATCATGACCTGAGCTGAAGTCAGACACTTAACTGACTGAGCCACCCAGGCGCCCCAGTTTTTCCAGTTTTTAAAAAGGAAATGAGGTAAATAAGAGAAAATATTACTTACTGGACATTTAAATTTTTTTTAAATGTTTATTTTTGAGAGAGAGCGGGAGAGAAACAGAGAGAGAGGGAAGTAGAGAATCCTAAACAGGCCCTGCACTGTCAGCTCAGAGCCTGACGTGGGGCTCAAACCCATGAATCATGAGATCATGACCTGAGCCAAAGTCATGCTCAACTGACTGAGCCACCTAGGCCCCCCTGCTGGGCATTTTGTTTTTATGTCTCGGGCCTGTGCTGGGTCTTTTAAATAAATACATATTATTTAAACTACACAGTAGCTCTTAGAACTCCCCTGGTCTAACAATCGAGGAAACAGAGGTGGGGAGAGGCTAGATGTTGTATCAGGTTAGCCCGCTGACTGGGAGGTGGCGGGAAGTCCAGGGGGGCACCATCAGACCGAGGCCTTCCTCCCACAAAGACCACTCCTCCCATTGACAGGCTACACTGTGCACTTTCCCCTTCTTTGGCTGTGGTTTAAAATGGACCATATAATGCATTCACAATTATATAACTGAAATTATATTTTATTTTGTTTATCATAATATTAGGCTTTTAATCTACTTTTTATTCTGTTTCTTGCTAATCTGTTCAAACATCTATAATGTGCAGATTTTCATATTCATTTTGGTTCTATGAATGGTTCTCTGTTCAGTCAACCGAGTCTTCTCTTGCTTCCTTTTTGGATGTAGGTTTGCTCCCTCTTTTTGTTTCTGTAGCACTGTTTTCCTGCGAGCCTGTATTGTTCCCTTGGAGAATTTTCTCATTAAAGTTAAGGCATATAAACCAGTTAGCCCAGACTCTGCTGTGTGCATGTGGACATCACCTTCCTTGATGAAACACCCCTGATCCTGGGGATCTGGTGTCATGAACACGCATTTTGGACCTTACCCTTACTGGGAACACCGGAAGAACTATGTGGCGTGACTGGAGTGCACTGTGCTCCCTATATTAGTTATTTATCGCTGAACTACACGTTGTAGTGTATAAAACAACAGCAAACATTTTTTTTTTCATATCCTGTAGTAACTGTGGGCCAGGAACTTCAGACCAGTCTGTCCTGAATCGTGTTTCATGAGGCTGCAGTCACATGCAGGTCTGACGGGACAAGGGGATTCACTTCCGAGGTGATTCACAGGCTGGTGCTGCCGAGTTGGGGTTGGCTGTCGGCGGGAAGCTTCGGTCCCTCCTTGAGTGCATTTTTCTACAAGACTGCTTGTGAGCCCTCATGGCGTGGCAGATGGCTCCCCTCACAGTGCTCGAAACTGTGGTGCCCTTTATAAACTAGCCTCAGAAGCGACACGCTGTCATGCCCTTCGAGTACCACAGCTAAGGCCAACTAACAATGTAGGGAAGAGACTACGTAAGGGCGTGAATATTAACGTAAGAGCAACATCACTGGGAGCCATCTTGGAGGCTAGCTTGCCCACATGCCAGGGTAAGGTTCCATTATGTGTTCCTAAACCTATTGATTGTCCCATATTTGCCTTTTTGGATTCGCTGTTGTTTCCTCGTAAAATAAATAATATTATTTTTTATCCTCAAAGTTGCTCTCTATGTTTATAATCTCAGTTTACTTGGGGAGGCCAGTATCTTATCACAGGAGCAATTGATTTCATTTGTTCTTTTAGTTCTTATCACCCAGGGTACTTATCAATATCATTTCAACATCGCATGGCTGTCCATAATTGCATTATTGTATAGGGTATTTCTTCCACAGTATACAGATGTTCGATAAATTCATAAATCTAGCTCTGAGATATTTTTCCTGGATTACATATTCCGTGCCTATTGTGTGTCAATGCCTTGATACCCCAGGTGACAAGGCAAAATTAATTTTTTTTCCCTTCTCTTAGCTCTACACGCTATCCTGTCAAATTCAGTAAATGGTTCACCATATCCTAGTCTCACAAGCAAAATATTGCCATTTATTTGACATTCTTTTCTTCATATGTAACACGGAACCAGTTACAATCGTTATGGAGTTTACCTCCTTAATACCCTTTGAGATTGTATGTTCCTCATCGCTGGTGTTGTGGCCACAACCCAAGTCTTGTCGTCTCTTGCCTGGACTGTGTCGTTCATATCCTGTTTGCCTGCTCTCCATTCTCCGCCACAAATCCGCCCTCCAGCGTTCTCCCAGAGCACCCTTCAGTGCTTCCTCATTAACTTGCAGCGTAAGCCTCACACTCTGTTCCTTTTGTAACTCTCACTGCCCCCTTCACTCCCATACCTTCCAGAACATACTAGGCCCCGATCACGTGAATCACCTGAAATCAGCAGCGCACCAGAGCTCAGCTCCTGTGGTAACACACTCAATCCCAAAGCGTTTCTCCTCTTAACTGTCTCTCACCTACAGAACACCGACTCATCTTTCAAGGCTCCGTGCAAAGGTTACCTCTTCTAGGAAAGCTTTTCTTAAACTCACCTTAAACAGGACACACCTTCCTCATTTGTTTTGTTCCTTAAACTCCACATGTGAGTGAGATCGTAGCATTTGCCTTTCTCTGACTGACTTATTTCGCTTAGCATAATACTCTCTAGCTCCTTCCACGTTGTTGCAAATGGCAAGATTTCATTCTTGTTATGGCTGAGTAATGTTCTATTGTGTATATATATACACCACATCTTCTTTATCCATTTAGAGGTCGATGGATACTTGGGCTATTCAAAGAAAACAAAGGAGTAAAGGGGAAAAAAAGAGAGAGGGAGGCAAACCAAGAAACCATAGATTCTTCACTGTGGAGAACACACCGATGGTCACCAGAAGGGAGGTGGGTGGGCAGATGGGGGAGGTAGGTGATGGGGTTAAGGATATACTTGTTGTCCTGGGCACCGGGTGAGGTGTGGGAGTGTTGAATCACTATATATTGTACAGCTGAAACTAACATTCCAGCGTATGTTAGCTAACTGGAACTGAAATAAAAACTTGAAAAACTTTTTAAAAGATTGACACCTTCCTGTCTTTAGATTTCTCTTCCGATAGCCTGAAAACCCATTGATGTGTCAAGGATTATGACTGAGTTTTTCCAAATTTCCTGAGCTCACACACAGTAAAATGCTAATGATACACAGATACACAGAACTCATCAAGTAAAATGCTAATGAATGGAAAGGGAAATTCATTCATTTGACCTTGGTAGATGGATTGCTACTCTGTGACTCATTCAGGAGTATTACATAATTATCTACAATAGTTTGTATATTAATGGTATTTTCATTTTTTTTAAATATGAAATTTAGGGGCACCTGGGTGGCGCAGTCGGTTAAGCATCCGACTTCAGCCAGGTCACGATCTCGCGGTCCGTGAGTTCGAGCCCCGCGTTGGGCTCTGGGCTGATGGCTCAGAGCCTGGAGCCTGTTTCCGATTCTGTGTCTCCCTCTCTCTCTGCCCCTCCCCCGTTCATGCTCTGTCTCTCTCTGTCCCAAAAATAAATAAACGTTGAAAAAAAAATTAAAAAAAAAAATAAAAATAAATAAATAAATAAATATGAAATTTATTGTCAAATTGGTTTCCATACAACACCCAGTGCGCATCCCAACAGGTGCCCTCCTCAATGCCCATCACCCACCCTCTCCTCCCTCCCACCCCCCATCAACCCTCAGTTTGTTCTCAGTTTTTCAGAGTCTCTTATGTTTTGGCTCCCTCCCTCCCTAACCTTTATTTATTTATTTATTTAGTTAGTTAGTTAGTTATTAATGGTATTTTCAAGGATTTGTTTATTGGGTTTGCTGAGAAGTACCACTATCATTTGATTGGAAAACCCCTGTATGTACAATTTTGAATAGAAGCAGTTCATAGTTTCTTGACTATACATAGAACTTAAGAAAACACGATTTTGATTGTTTCATATTCAAATGTCCAAAAATAAATAAACCTTTTTAGTTCCCTGAACCTCGGTAATTGAAAATGTTAACTATTGGTTGTATGGTTCCAAAGTTTCATTTTAAAACTGAAAAATCTCTTTTGTTCCTTGAAAGCTGTAACACAAATTTTATATCCTCTTCCTGGCTCCATCTGAAACCCCCAATTTTGATTATGTGGCATTCATGTAATGACAGAGAAGAAAATAAGAATTTATTTTAGCTAAGAATGCCATATTTAATTTTTACATTTAAAATATTTTGAGTGCATTTATCACATTGCCAACCAGAACACCACACTGTTTTCTCTAGTATCATTGTTCTTTATTCCCCTAGAACTACAACAAATTCTATTTCTCTGAGTCTTTGTGTCGTTACAGTGTATGAGAGGACTTTGAATTTAAAATATGTTAAATGTTCTGTTTTGTTCTAACCATGTTGTAACGTTCTGTTCCACAAAAGGTTTTTTTTAAAGATTTTTTCCTATGTCTCTATTTCTTGAGACACAATTAAAAGTGCCTAAAAGACAAAAAATATGTGTGTAACTGTCTGTGTGTGTGATATATAGAGAGAAATGGATATACTTCTTCAGTTTTGGGCCACAGGAATACAATTTCACTTTGTTGCTAGACTAAAATTATTGGATGCTGACATCTGGGATAAATAGTTGAACAAGTAAAGTCAGAATGTTAACTGCACATTTTCTTTATTTTAATTAAATAAATAATTTACAGCTCTGTTCTTGCCTTGTCTTTGTCACTGGATTATGAGTTCTTTAGGTAGATGGAACAGAGGCGAACAGCATTCTAGATACTGGCTTTTTGTAGTCTCTTCTTCACGTGGAATGCCGTTATTATGCTCTGAAGTAAATAAACAATACCTGGGAAGAAGGTACATTTTAACATGTGTGATTTAAGAATCTGAGCTCTAAAGCTGAATGAACATCAAACATGGAGAGTGTACTTTTATTTCTCCTGAGGTTATTGCTTTGCAATTGAACGAAATGTGTTTAAATTATGAAATACAATTACAGAGTTAAGATTAGCCCACTGGTATATAGAAAGCCAGAAATTTGGGAGTGTTGGTTATCCTCAGACTTTATTAAAAAATCTTTTCTGCTTAGAAATTAGTTTTCTGGGGGTGCCTGGGTGGCTCAGTCAGTTAAGTGTCCCACTTCAGCTCAAGTCATGATCTCAAGGTTTGTGAGTTAGAGCCCCACGTCAGAATCTGTGCTGACGGCTCGGAGCCTGGAGCCTGCTTCAGATTCTGTGTCTCCCTCTCTCTCTGCCCCTCTCCCACTCACACTCTGTCTCTGTCTCCTTCAAAAATAAATAAACATTAAAAAAAAATATATAAGGAATTCGTTTTGTGATCTGAAGGAATTGAGCTTTCCATGGGGCTAACCTACACCTTTTAATTCTTTCATACCTGTCTTCTAAACCAAGGCCCTTGTCATTGTTGCTGTTGTCATTTCAACCAACCAACTTGAGCACATCAAGATTTTTTTTGAAAATTTTATTTTTATTTATGTATTTATTTTTAATTAATATATGAAATTTATTGTCAAATTGGTTTCCATACAACACCCAGTGCTCATCCCAAAAAATGCCCTCTTCAATACCCATAACCCACTCTCCCCTCCCTCCCACCCTTCATCAACCCTCATGGGTTCCTGTTAAGTTTCTCAGGATCCACATAAGAGTGAAACCATATGGTATCTGTCTTTCTCTGTATGGCTTATTTCACTTGGCATCACACTCTCCAGTTCCATCCACGTTGCTACAAAGGGCCATATTTCATTCTTTCTTATTGCCATGTAGTACTCCATTGTGTAGATAAACCACAGTTTCTTTATCCATTCATCAGTTGATGGACATTTAGGCTCTTTCCGTAATTTGGCTATTGTTGAGAGTGCTGCTATAAACATTGGGGTACAAGTGCCCCTATGCATCAGTACTCCTGTATCCCTTGGGTAAATTCCTGGCAGTGCTATTGCTGGGTCATAGGGTAGGTCTATTTTTAATTTTTTGAGGAACCTCCACACTGTTTTCCAGAGCGTCTGCACCAGTTTGCATTTCCACCAACAGTGCAAGAGGGTTCCTGTTTCTCCACATCCTCTCCAGCATCTATAGTCTCCTGATTTGTTCATTTTGGCCTCTCTGACTGGCGTGAGGTGATATCTGAGTGTGGTTTTGATTTGTATTTCCCTGATGAGGAGTGATGTTGAGCATCTTTTCATGACATCAAGATTTTTGATTCAGCCCATTTTGATTCAGGCACATATTCATGCACCGAACCACTATGTAGTATTATTCAACTGTGGTGCACCTTGGATTTATTCTACTTGGAATCAGCAGCGGGTGGGAAAGAGATCAGGACTGAAAGAAGTAGTTGAAATATCTGCTTATTAGGAGAGATTGAGAAATTGTCAGTTGCTAATAGTTTTAATAGGAAGATTAGCTGTAGAGCCTTCTAGGTGAAGTAATTGGTGTAAGCAAAACTCCGGGGAGAAAACGCACTTCTCTCTTGTGAAGGGTGGACCTACCTGGTATTTTGGTCTGTGTTGGGGTACAGTTGCATAGCTGAGGGACAGTGGAAGGTGGGGTACCTGAAAGGCAGAGATAATACTTGATGTAGAAGGCAAAACATGACCAAATTGTTGGACATAACATAGGTCCTTGCAAAGTAGTCTGTTTTACTTGAACCATTTGCAGAAATGATAAAAATAGAAACAGAAAGAGGATTTTCAGACGAATATGCATAGTGCGTAGGAAAGTAGAGAAACCAGAATTTGGAAGACCATTTAAGAAGCTGTTAGTTTAGATGTTTAGACATGAGCAGGCAAGGAATTTGCTGTGAGATAATGAAGAATTAAGTTTTAAATTCCTAAGAGTAAAATTTCTTATTTAGTGAAGGGGATAGGAAAATCGAGGCCCTGAATAAGATAATTTATGAAGGTAAAACCAAATTGTTTCAGGCAGGGTTTATTAGTTCAGGTAAAACTAGTCAGATTTCCTTTTAAAATGACATTCCTATTTTTATCTGTGAGACATAATTATCTCCAGTCCATTTCACTTTGATATTTTCCATCTCAAGGTAAAAATATATTGTCTCTGTGCAGATATGCATTTTAATAACCTGACTGTATCATTTTGTTCATAATTCCTTTCTAATCATTTACAGCAATTTTCTCCTAATAAATGTAAAACATTGCTGGATATTATTTTTAGCATTTATGAATATATATTTCATGCTAAGATGAATTACTTTTTATGATCAAGAATAACCCACAGATTCTGAACGTGGAATATCCAATATTGATGCTGTTGAAAATCTCTGGGATTGTTTCCTGTAGGAACAGAAGGGTAAGGCTGTGGATCTCAGCCTGGAAATGAGTTCACGTCTGTTGGTTCTAACTTTGTGTCCCACTTGGGAAATGCGGACACAACGTTTCAGTCCATGGGAACGCTAATGGAATTGATTAAATGATACTTCCCCAAAGTGGAGAGCATTCCGTCTACCATTGTTAGCACGTGGCCAATCAGTCTACTCGCCTAACCACTGGTCTGACACGTAGCTTTCCCTGTATTCAGATAGGACCTTGACACAGCTTCCTGAAGTGACTTCCTCATCTCATTGTCCAGATTAGGACCCAGATCCCTGCGAAGAAAAGAAATGTTGTAACCAAGCAGGAGATGCCACAGAGTGCGATTTATAAAGCAGGAAGAGATCTTCATCCTTACTCTATGCCTTCATCCTTTATTTTCACACAAGAGATAGATGAACAGATAGAGGAAGATAGAATTAAGGACTGTTTTCCTTGATTATAATGTGTCAAAAGTAAATATTCCTAGCACCTGAGGGCTTGAAACCAACCTTCAGACTCTTGGAAAACATGTTTCCTGTGAGGCCGTTTCTTTGGTCCAATCCTTCCTTCTTGGAGCAGACTTTATTAGCATAGAGGAGGGATCACCATACTCTGCCTGAGGAAGACGGGAGGACCAAGTGGTGACTCATTTTAAAAGACAAGTGGGCGTCAGACAGGCATGGGAGAATTCCAGGTAGTGAGGCAGCATGCATGAAGGCACAGGATTGGAAGGAAGTGCGTCCAAATCAAGGAACTGCTCACTAACCCATTTAAATTGTTTTTAATATTTATTTATTTTTGAGAGTGAGAGACAGAGTATGAGTGGGGGAGGGGCAGAGAGAGAGAGGGAGACACAGAATCTGAAGCAGGCTCCAGGCTCCGAGCTGTCAGCACAGAGCCCGACGCGGGACTGGAACCCATGAACCACGAGATCATGACCTGAGTGGAAGTCGGACACTTAACTGACGCTTAACCGACTGAGCCACCCAGGTATCCCTGTCCACTAAACCATTTAGATTCTACCCTCGGGGTAACAGGAAGGCTAAGGATAACATGAATGAATTTCACAAAGGACATTTGATACTTGATAATATTTGCATTTGATGTCATCATCCTGTCCTAGAAGGTAACAATGTTGTGTTCACAAGAAATGAGGAGAAAAGAAACGATCTTCCTAAGCAAGATGCGATCTACATCAGCAGTAATGTGATGGAGAAACAAGGCCAAATTAGGAAGTGTTTCTAGAGAGAATGCTGAATGTGGTAATGTGAGAGCGTTGAAAAGAAGGAAGACAGCTGGGAGGACTCCATAGCTTTTTAGCAACTGAGTGCTCCCCAGTACCATGACGCAAGACTGAACCCAGATAAAAATGTGCAGATATCAAATTGAGTCCTTCGTGTCCTTACGATATCCTCTGAGTGCAGAGAAAAAGCACTCCGTCATCATCTTCAGGGCAGACATTTGCTCAGGCCTTTTATTTCTGACATTTGCGAAGTCCAAGAACTTACTCCCCAGTTCTGCCTTCTTTCTCCAGTGTTCCTAAAGTTTCTCCTTTCCCCTCATCTTATAACTTCATTTTCCCTGAAATGGAAGAGAATAAACATACTGCCTTGTGTGACCATGGGTCCCCCTGTGTTTATTGTCCATGGGACAACCACATGTAAAATTATATCAGTTCTGTTTTCTCAATTAATACAAATGTTTTTACTACAGACAGTATCACTGAGCTATGCAGAGGTTGAGAAATTTGCTGAAGGTAACCCGTTCATATGCAATATAATATAATTAGCTCATACGGTTAGAGTATACTGAGGTTGGAATAATAAAATGCCATTTCCGCGGTTCAGGGGAAGTTTGAAAAATTTGCTCTATGTTACTGATTGAGTATAATTTCCATATGATTCTTACCCCTTATTTTCTAAAATGTCATGATTTTATGTAATCACTTTCTATTTCCTGGCAATGTACCTTCCATGTGCCCTCTGATGGTAATACTGTCATACCCTCGTATCCGTCTTTCTGACTCTTCAAAATTGTTTTCTTGTCTTCCTGGACTTAGATTCTGTTGATGCATTCAAGCATTAGAATCGAAATTGTTTATAAGACTATAGAAGTAAATCTCTTTTTATTCCCCCTGCCAATCACACAATCTCAAACGTCCCATTTCTGGTTTGCTACCCTGTAATCTACTGCTGTTACTCCTGGGGACGCAATATGTCTACTTCGTTTGTGGATCATAGATGAATTTCTCTAAAGATCTTAACCAGAATGATATTCCCTTCTAAATGTCTTCCAGAGCTGTTTAAAAAAAAGAAAAAAAACTTTTTTTTAATGTTTATTTTTTAAAGACAGACAGACAGAGTGTGAGTGGGGGAGGGCCAGAGAGAGAGGGAGACAGAATCCAAAGCAGGCTCCAGGCTCCAAGCTGTCAGCACAGAGCCCAATGCGGGGCTTGAACCCACAAACCTCAAGATCGTGACCTGAGCCGAAGTTGGACGCTTAACTGACTGGGCCGCCCAGGTGCCCCCATCCAGAACCACTTAAAGAGCTTTAGTTAAGAAGCTGAAATAGAGAAACACAAACTCTTAAAATATTATACATGCACTTTTATAACCTGCGTTGATTTTGTTCCTACCATTTCTCAAGAGCTCCATTTTTCAATCCGTGGGTACTCCTGTACACATAAGTCTGGGCTTCTAGAAGCCATAACCCACACGAACTTTAAGGACCATGCTTTGGTTTAGAACTAGGTATACCTTTGGATAAAAATCAGTAGAGAGATTTAACAGGAGTATAGTTAGGAATCTGGCCTTTATGCACAGGGGAAGTGGCCAAGCCTTTGAGAACTCTGCCCATCAGCCAGATGTGCAGTGGTTGGTCCTAAAGAACACCGAGATGCTTCAGATTCTGTGTCTCCCTGTCTCTCTGCCCTTCCCCCACTCGTGCTCTGTCTCTCTCTCTCTCAGTCAAAAATAAATAAACAATTAAAAATTTTTTTTAAAAAGGGCACCTGGGGGGCTCAGTCGGTTAAGCATCCGACTTCGGCTCAGGTCATGATCTCACGACCCGTGAGTTCGAGCCCCGCGTCGAACTCACTGAACTTTGTTCAGTCTCTGTGCTGATAGCTCAGAGCCTGGAGCCTGCTTCGGATTCTGTGTCTCTCTTTGTCTCTGCCCCTCCCCTCCCCTGCTTGCTTGCTCTGTCTCTCTCTCTCTCTCAAAAATAAGTAAGCTGTAAAAAAAAAAAAATTAAAAACAAAACAAAACACCGAGAGACAGCGAGGAAGCAGAGAGTCTAACACATGTTGCAGCACCTTTTCATTCTCTGACAACACATGCTGGCCTGATAGTCTGGGGGCGTTGTCATCAGAGAGTCGTGTGAAGAATGTCTTAAAAAAAGGAATTCACATCCAGATGACCATGATGTTTTATTTAAATATACGAGAGAGAGAGAGAGAGAGAGAGAGAGAGAGAGAGGTTAGGCATTACCCATCACTTTTCATGTCCATGTTTATCATAAGCAGTGGCATGCACAGCTGTGCCATTATGGGATCAAGATACAATGTTCTGCTCTGTGCTCATTCTTTGAGCAAGAACCAGAAACTTTTATCTGGATATAGTTATTTTATGAAGGACACTATACATATATTAAAGAACATATCACTGTATGCTTTAAGGTATTGGCTTAAAATAATGGTCCCCTTTGTAATTCATATTCTCTCATTGAGTGATCTCATACTGAATTCAGTCCAACAATTATTTTACCAGTCATGAGAAAGGCACGGTGTTATAGCGTTCTTTTTTAAAATACGTTTAAGTATTGCAGTGTCTTCGTGCTAAGTAGTCATCCAGGAGTGACCTGCTTGGCATCACACAAAACAATCCAGTTGACTTCCCATATTTTGCTTCAGTGAGTGTATTGGTCGTCTAGGAATATATTGATAATCTATAGACAGAGCTTTATAGTGGTTTGTGAAGATTCAACTCTTCTAATGTCTATTATTTCATGTTTTCAAAAGATAAACTTAATCACCATCTAGCTAATCTAGGAAAATCTACCTTTTAGACTAAATATGATTGGCATAGATTTAGGAAGAAAAAAAAAAAAAAACTCCCTGGGAAAAAATGTGAATATAAAGGGTTCATTCTCTAAAGGTATCACATTTCTGATCTGCCCATTTTGAATATCAGAAGCTTTATTCTAATTATGATGGGTTTCACATTTCAGAAACTTGCATGTAAAAATATAAAATACCATATTTGATCTTTAACTCTGATCTTTAACTCATGATCTTTTAACAGACCACGTGAAAGACTGGTTGAGGATAATTGAATTCTAGTATTGTGTGACCTATATACAGGTTAATATACAAGCAGCTTAAGAAGATGTACATATGAAATTAACACAATAATTTGAAATATTTACTCCCTAAGGAATTAATAAAATCCCTAGTCAAGGGTAGCTACAGTGTTTCTGTAATGACCTATTTCAGTCCTCTTCCTTGTTTTTCATAGTGGTTCCCCCATCAAATACTGATTTTCTCTCTTTTACCAATGTGTATCTTGTACTTGTCTGAACCTAAACGAGTACTTTGCGGGGCCGGGGGTGGGGGATGCGGTAGCTGATGTTTATATTATATGGAAATTTTAGCCTGTCTCTCTGGAACTGCTCAAAATGTACACTTCTAGTCCAGCAGATGATGAGTCCTTTCCTTCTTCTTTATTCCTGCTGCTGTGTCTGCTGTCCAGCAAGAACCCCAGTCACCTCCCATTGGGGTTATTCAAATTGACACTTGATTTCTTTTCCTCTGGTCTTGTCCCAGCTTAAATCCATCATCCACACTGCAGTGTGATCTCTCTAAACTCTACATCTCTTTCTGTCCCTCGGAATAAATAAAACTCAAACCAGTTAGCATGAAAAAGCCCTCTGCATCCGCACCTTTGGGTCCCATTTCCAGCCTCAGACGACATCTTTGTTCAGTCTGCGTCGTGCACCCTGGTAATATCAGAGGTGATTGTATTTCTCTCCACATACCACGACGTTTCTGCAGTCCTTTGTGTGTTTGGTCATTGTCTCCTCTCTGCCAGTCTCGTTTTCCTTTGCTTGAACAGTGCCTCTATATGATAGAAGTAATAATAATGCAGGCATCCTTTCTTTAAGAGGATTTTGTGAACTACACCTTCGTACCATTTTAGAGGGAAGAGTAGTACAGTCCCCCTGCCAACTGCACCAGAACTGAGGCAGGGGCATCTCTTTCTTATTCATCGTGGTGCTGTTAGCACCTAGCCCAATGGTTGGCACACAGTGGGCAGGAAATGTCTGTTGCTCTTTTCCGTTTGTTAATCTGCACATTAAGCACAATGGCAGTTGCACCTGATTCACATATGGAGGAACCGACCCAAGAAAACACTCTTCACCTGCTTAATTTTTCTGTGAAATTCCTTAGCTAACTAATGAATACTAACCTTGGATCTCTAAAATGAACCCATTGCTTGTACCCTCAAGACAAAGACAAACACTTAGTGTAAACCAGAATAACAGATTTAGCCCACAAATGCTTTGTGTATGTTGTAAAGAATCTGGCCTTTCACGCCTCGTCTGATTTTTCATCAAAATATTCTCATGGGTGGTTTCGTTCCTATCTTCATCTTTGTAGTTTGGGCAGTAGATCAGACAGGAAGGAAAAGCTCTTTGGGCTTTACTTTCAGAGGAAAGGAATATGAAAAGAATAACTGAAGTCCTGACAAAATTGCTTATTTTCCTGTCTTTTCCTCTTCATTGTGCTAAACAATTTAGAGTTCTCTGCAATAAAAATACATAATTGCTTTAGCTACTCTTCCCCAGTCCTCTACCCCCATTAGACCCAGAAGCAGGGTATATATTCAATGTCAGGGAGAAAAAATGTTTCTTCTGAAATGCTTTGTATTTATGAACAACTTCTCTTCAAGACAGTAAATTTATCTTTTAGAGAAAAGGGAATGAGGGAGAAACTAACATCTTTCCAGGACCTAGTATGAGACAGGTAATGTTGATCTCATTTAATATCAAGGTTTTTAAAAATATTAAACTTTTAAAATTTTTATGTTTTATTTTTATGTTACATTGATTGTGCTTCTTATTTTTATTATTTTCTTCCTTCTAATTTCTTGGGGTTTAATTGAACATTCTTGTTTTTTAAGGGTCTTGAGATGGATGCTCAACTCATGGGCGTTTAGCCTTGCTTAATTTAAAACTTACATATTTATTACTGTAAATTATCTATAACAGAGATTTAGTGCATACTGGAGGGTTTGAGATACGATCTCTTTCATTATTATTTATTTCAAAATATGTTCTAATTTTCTTTTTTATATCTCTTTGGAACATGGGTAATTTGGAAATATGTTATCTAAATATAACATGTTTGGATTTTTCCCCAAGTTTTTTTAAAATCATTTATTATTTAATCCCACATTGATGAGAGAATATGATATATTTCATTTTTTTTTTTTTACATTTGATGTAACTTACTTTACTGCTTACTTTATGGCTTATTTTGGTAAATATTTTATGTGCATTTGATAAGAATGTATGTTCTACAACTTGTCATTGTGTTATTAAACACATGTGAAGTTGGTCAATTTGTTAATTATTTTGTTTATCTCTTATATATCCTTTTTTTATTATTTAAATTCAAGTTAGTAAACACACAGTGTAGTCTTGCTTCCAAGAGTAGAACCCAGTGATTCATCACTTACGTACAACACCCAGTGCTCATCCGAAGTGCCCACCTTAATGCCCATCACCCATTTAGCCCCTCACCCACCCCACGCACCACGCCTCCAACAACCCTCAGTTTATTGTCTGTATTTAAGAGTCTTTTATGGTTTACCTCCCTCTTTTTATATCTTATTTGTCTTTCCCTTCCCCTGTGTTCATCTGTTGTGTTTCTCACATTCCATCTATAAGTGAAATCATGTGATATTTGTCTTTCTCTGACTTATTTCGCTTAACATAATACCCTCTTGTTCCATCCACATTGTTGCAAATGGCAAGATTTCATTCTTTTTCATCATCAAGTACTATTCCATTGTGTCTATATCCCACATCTTTACCCATTCATCAGTCGATTGGGCTCTTTCCATACTTTGGCTATAAATCATATATATCCTTCTTGACTTTTTGCCTTTTGGTTTATTCAACTACTAACATAAGTAAGCTAAACTCTTCAGCTATGATTCTGTATTTGTTTATGTCTTTTATTAATTCTTTTAGTTATTACATTACATGTTTGATGCTGTTTAATTAGGTTCCTAGAAATTTAGAATCATTTTACATTCCGCTTGAATTAAATCTTTATCAGGTGAAATGTCCCTCGTTATCTCTAGCAATAACTGTTGCCTGAATATTTAACTTATCTGATAACAGAGTTTTCATACAGCCTTCTTTTGTTTACTATTTTCATGTTATACATTTTTTCTGCCCTTTTATTTTTCATCTTTCTGTGTCCTTATATTTAAAGGATAGTTACAATTGTGAACAGCATATAATTTTCTTTTCTGACCCTTGTCTTTTAATTGAAGTATTTAGTCTGTTTACATTTATTTTAATTAATAATACATTTAGGTCCAAGTTTACCATTTTACTTTTTACTTTTATCTGTAGTTGCTTCTCATTCTTTTCTCCTTTTATCTTATTAATTATGATTTTAAAAAGTTATTTATTAGTTTTTTAATCTTCTTTTAAAAATTATTTTAGTGGTTCCCTAGAGATTATAACATACATTCTTAAGTTATATGAGTCTACCTTAAATGAAACATGTACAAATTTTCAGACCTTGCACTGTAACTTACATTATTTTAATTCTATTTACTTCACTTCCTTTGTACTATTATTGACAGTTAATTTAAATGTACTTATGAGTAACAAAAGTTTTATTTTTTAATCAGTCAGTATTCATGTAGCTATATCCATAATTTTAGGTTTCCACTCCCTCTATCCCATCTGGCATCATTTTCCTTCTATGTTTTTATAAAGTCTTCAAAATAAAAAGGGGTGTCTGGGTAGCTCAGTCAGTTGAGCATCCGATTGTTGATTTCAGCTCAGATCATGATCCCAGAGACATGGCATTGAGCCCCAAATCAGGCTCGGCACTTAGCATGGAGCCTGCTTGATATTCTCTCCTCCCTCTCTCTCTGTCTCTCTCTCTCTCTCTCCCCCTTCTCCTCTGACCCCCCCACAAGCATGCATTCTCGCATTCTAAAATTAAAAAATAATAAAAGAAAAAGAAAAAATAAACAGTAGTTCTTTTTTTTTCCTGCTTTTGTTCCTGAAAATTTTTTCTTCTATTTTAGCACTTTAATTCTTTAAATAGATCATGTTTTTGGCTTCCATCGTTTATGTTGTGAAATCAGCATATTTAGGGTTTTCCCTGCTCACCCTTTCTCCAGGATCTTGGCCCCTCCCATCATGGCTGCTTTGATTACTCTTAGAAGCTCTCACACATCTGATTTTGTGTTAATTTTTATATTGATCTAGCTTGCATGTTGTTTTCTGCAGGACGATTATCCAAAGAAGCAGTTTTTGTAACTGGAAATTAACATCCAGTTAACATCAGTCTGAAATGTACATCATCTTAAACGTCTGTTTTCTAATATCCACTTTTGTACTCCTTGCTGAATGATTGATTTTGTGAACATAAGTTTAATATGAAATAATGTAGAGAAAAGTAGACAGCACGATCCGGCTTTTGAAAGTAAATATTTTAAAAATAACTGATAAATCAGTATATGATTGTATATTTTGTCTATGGCTATCTCAGGTTCATTAATGCTTTTGGGTATTTAATTGAAATTTTAAGAAAGTGAGACTTTGTACACATCTGTCTGATGCATAATGCAACAGAACATTTACAATCAGTCTGGAACAGACAACTCCCCTTGAAGGAGCAGATGGAATTATTTATGTTGTGGATGTACATGGCTTAGACATCAGAAGACACTTCCTGTCCCACTTCATAGGGTGATGAAAATGCAGTACTAGGGTAGTATGAGTATTTGGGTACTTAGTTCGATAAATACTCTTTAAATTGAATCTACTTCAGAGGGAAAAGTTTTATACGTGTTTTGCCACCCCCCATATATTTTATTTCCTAAAACTTTCCAGAATATTTTTAATAAATGATGACCGTAAAATATTTTGTTATCAGTGAGTTTCATGAACACATGAAGACTAGGGGCACTGGGGTGGCTCAGTTGGTTGAGCGTCCGATTTCAGCTCAGGTCATGATCTCACAGTTCGTGAGTTCGAGCTTCACATTGGGCTCACTGCTGTCAGCCTGTCAGCGCAGATCCTGCTTTGGATCCTCTGTCCCCCTCTCTCTGCCCCTCTCCCAGTTGTGCTCTCTCAAAAATAAATAAATATTAAAACAAAAAACACAGGGTGACTATAATCAGAACAATCTACTTCTTGCCTCTAACTCTCTTTTTAATTTTAATTATTTTTTTTAAGTTTACTTATTCATTTTGAGGGGGAGAGGGAGGGTGCATGAGTGAGGGAAGGGCAGAGAGAGAGAAGGAGAGGCAGAGAATCCTAAGCAGTCTCCACAGTCTCAGCCTGACTGGGGGCTTGAACACACGAACCGTGAGCTCATGACCTGAGCTGAAACCAAGAGTCAAATGCTTCATCATCTGAGCCACACAGGCTCCCTGCCTCTGACTCTTATTTTCATTCTTCTTTCCGTAAATGTCATAGCCCTGATTCTGAGTTCCCATTGATTACCAAGACCTATCACTAATTTAGTAACAACTTTTCAGGAAAGGAAAACAAAATTTCTCCCTTTGAATTATCCAAAAATTGTAAGCCAAATCCCAGAAACATTAAATTGTGAGACAAACTCTGCATTATAAAAGTGACAAATTATGGAATGGGTTAGAATGCCAACGGAACGCTGGTTAGCTTGCTAAACAGTGAGCACAAGCAGGTGAATCAGACGTACATCCTGGCCTGGGAGAGTCTGTACCAGGTTAGGCATTAGCAGCGAAAGCCATAAACACAGCAATATGATGCGTGCTTCGGTTTGGTGTGTCTGAAGTTCCATAGGATCCTGGTTGGAGGTGATGCTGTTAGTCACGTCCTGGTATTGAAAGGTCATGTACTCCATGTGCAGAAGTGTAGGGATGTCTTCAGTTAGCAGTTATATCCCTTGTACGTACTTGAAAAGCTCAGAATGGCGGCACTGTGGAAAATGGATTGGAAGGGAGCCATCCGTTTTATGTTGAAAAGTCATGCAGAAGATCCTTAGTAGTCTGAAGTAAGGTGGGAGTGATGATGAGACAGAATAGAAATGGTTTTAAAAGCGATTTAGGAAATTCAGATACACAGATCCTGGTGACTGTAGGGATAGGAGATGGGAAGGGACAAAAGGGAAAGTTCTTATCTTTCCAGCTTGTAGTTTTGTGTTTCTAATGGAGTGGTTTTAAGGGGCTCCTGGATGGCTCAATTGGTGAAGCGTCCCACTCTTGATTTTGGCCCAGGTCATGATCTCACTATCTTGAGACCGAGCCCCAACTCCAGCTGGGCTCCCAGGGCGTGGAGCCTGCTTAAGATTCTCTTTGTCCCTCTCCTGCTGTTCTTACCCCAGTGGGCACGTGCTGTTTCTCTGACTCTCTCAAAAAAGTAAATAAGTAAAAACAAATTCAGTGGTTTTGAGTCCCATCAGCTCTTAACAAGTTAATGCAATAGTGATTTGTTTTTGACTATGTCGAACTTAAGGTGCCTGTGGATGTGTTGGAGAAGCAGTTACACGGTTGTGGTTGTTAGGAGTGCACTTGTACCGCGGGAGGGAATTTGGGAAGATTGAGCAAGTAATTTACAAACCTGTGATGGTGGATGAGCTCATGGGGAAAAGGGCTGCAATCTGGGATCACGACCAAACGAGAGAACTGGCAGTCTTTGTGATATGGGAGGAAGTGGGGGTGCCTGGACAAGTGGATGGAAGGGTACTAATGACGAGTGGTTCATTAGGGCTCCTCGTGGAAGCTTGGTTAGTGATGCCCAACGAGGGACGGAGGGTCAGAGAGGAGAACCGGACAGCTTTATTTAGATCCGGATGGGAAGTGACTATGAGTGGCCTCCTTGAGAGTCATTCCCACAACGTGACCATGACCGCAGATCTCACAGCATCAGATTTGAGGACTGGAGGCAATGAGTGATATTTCAGTAACATTTATTAAGCAGTTGCCTCCCTGACCACTGAAACCGTGGATAAACGCAGGGTCTGGGTCTTTGTGCATGAATTTGCCCGTACTTTTATACTTTCATACTGTCACATTTGCCGGTGACATTTAGCAGCCTGCTTCTGAAGTGCCTTTCACGGTTTCTTTAGTGCTACTTAAAATGCTGCCCTTTCGGCTTATTTTGGAAGCCCTTTACATGTGACGCTGTTAGAAAGAAACACGAACATGAAATAAACCCTTCTAAAAGCTAAAACAGTAAAATCAATTATAATAACAAAACAAAAATCTTTTCTCATCTAATAACTACTACCTCTCTGCGTAGATATATACATGAAGCAAAATTCATTCTACCTCCAAAATGTTTCTAGGGCCCCAAATAGATCACTTCTGGGGTCTATTAATGTCATTTTTTTCTTTCTATTGAGAGGCATTCATGGGGACAAAATTACAAGGAAACACAGAATAAGATTTTTTTCTGCCGGAGCTGTTCAGAATGATACTTACTGGTCTTCAACGATAGATTCCACAAAGGAACGCCCTGTAATAGTTGTAACTGAAAAGATGATGTCATTTAAATTCTATCCATAATTTGCATGCAATGCTGATTCTTCACAAATTTAAATAGATATAAGTTATCATTCAGAAACGTGTAGTGACAGAGTATCTTAAGATTCACCTCCCCATTGTACATTACTTTTATTACACGACTAACAATTCTACAACAGTTTTTCTGTCCTAAGTTAAATGTATTACTTACCAGGAATATGGTTCCAGTTGCCATCTTGTAATTTTTGAGTGTTTGATTAGATCAGGCACATCAAAATGTATTTGATATGGTAACCTAAAATTATTAACCTGTTCCTTCTTAACCTCCCTAGAATTTAACTAATTTAACTAAAAAAAAAAAAAAAAAAAAAAAAAAACTCGTGTTCTAGGCCATCGTGTTCTGTGTATTGATCTTGGCAAGCCGTTGGTCAAATACTATTTACTATTTCTTAAGCTGTGGTTGTAGTTCTTTGCTTTATGTCATCCATTTTCTAGCATATTTTTAGATAAGACTTACATTTGCTTAGGGAATAAAATAATCAGTAACAAAGCTTTTATTTTTATGAAAGGAAAATACAAATGCTCTAATAATTTCTAAAGGTTCACTTCTTCATATATAGAACTGGATTAACAAGTTAAAAGGAGAGTCTTAAGAAATCCTGGTGGCTTGGGGCACCTGGTTGGCTCAGTTGGTTAAGCGACTGGCTCTTGACTTCGGCTCAGGTCATGATTGCATGGTTCGTGGGTTCGAGCCTCATGTAGGGCTCTGTGCTGACAGCATGGAGTCTGCTTGAGATTCTCAATCTCTCCCTCTCTGCCCCTCCCCCACTCGCGTGCTCCGTTTCTCTTTCTCTCAAGATAAATAAATAAACTTAAAAAAAAGAAAAGAAAAAGAAATCCTAGTGGCTTCTCACAGTGGAAGAAGCCAGATGACTCAGGTTTCCAATGGTTCATGAAAGTATTTTTTAAATATGAATATATTTTAATCTTTTAAAAATTTTACAACCTTAAAAATTGTAAGTGTGATATTTGAGGGTTATTTGCTTATAAAAAATGTGACTCATGAATTTCGTTAAGAAAAAGATTTCTTGGGGCGCCTGGGTGGCGCAGTCGGTTAAGCGTCCGACTTCAGCCAGGTCACGATCTCGCGGTCCGTGAGTTCGAGCCCCGCGTCGGGCTCTGGGCTGATGGCTCAGAGCCTGGAGCCTGTTTCCGATTCTGTGTCTCCCTCTCTCTCTGCCCCTCCCCCGTTCATGCTCTGTCTCTCTCTGTCCCAAAAATAAATAAACGTTGAAAAAAAAAATTAAAAAAAAAAAAAAGAAAAAGAAAAAGATTTCTTTATGTTTTCAAAACAGTGCAGCCATTCTGTCCCTCTTTGTTTTTCATATTCCCCCAGCGCATATAGTTAGTACCTTTCCACAGCACTTGATTCTTAATTATTATTAGTTCTCAAATTGGGAATTGCCAGAATTAAACTTTGGGCATCAGTGATATTGAAGCTTAGAACATTTGTCTCTAGGAATAGACTGTACTTCTGTGCACGTTTGTAGAAAATATGGCAAACTTTTATGCCCAAATCCTCCTATCGGCTGATAGATGTTTGACAAAATATGTCTAATTTGTTATTACTTATAATTGAATATATATTTCCTTGCCAAAAGTGTATACCCCAGACCACTTAATGACATCACATGAAATTTTGGGAGAAAAATGAGGTAAATAGAAAAACAGGTATAACAATTTTTAAATTCAGGCGAAGAACTTAGGATAATTAGGGACATATGCTGTCAAATGAAAACTAAAATAAAATATCGTCCATTCAACACCTTGTCAGCCACAGCTGTAGTTTTCTGGAATGTTTGCTTCAAGCTTACACCAAATGCTCTTTACTTTCTTAGAACAAGTTATGACCACCTACACAAATTATGTCACTCTTGTAGTTAAATGTTTTTTTCATGACAGCAAAGGCTACCAGGCTTCAAAAATAAGCCATGAGTGTTTTAAATTAACGTTTTCAAAATCAGTCTGCTGTCCGCTGCACCTATAACTTTGTATGTCTGAAACACAGATAGCAGATGGCATGTGGGGAGGGCGGGAGGGGAGAACTCCTCTGAAAGGAAACTACGTGGAATCTCTTTGACTTAATCAAATTATCTGCACATTACATTAAATTATTTACAGTATGAACACATTGCTCCGTGTTAAATTGGGAATTGCATGTTTTAAAAACCCTCTTTGTGTCCCATGTATTGAGCAAAGGCTGCTTGTCCAGTGCAGAAAAACGTTGTGGAAAATTCCCCGATTCCTGTGCGTTCTGTCTCGGAGCCCTCCGTCCACCCATTCGTTTTGGCCAGACGCCTTCAGAGAGCCTGCAGAATACAGGAGAGCTGAGGTCTTTGTTTGCTGAATCAGTGTCTGCATTTAGCTTGTTCGGGACTTTTGAAGGAAAGATACGGAGGAGATTTTCTCAAGGTCGTGCCACCGGCAAAAGCAAGATGATAGTGCCCGCAAGACGACCGTATTGGCATTTTCCAAAAAGCTGTCAGCGGTTGCCAGTGATGAGCACTGAGCAAAGTAGCTTTACTTTTTTTAATGTTTATTTATTTTTGAGAGAGAGAGAGAGAGAGGCAGAGACACAGAGGATCTGAAGCGGGCTCTGTGCTGAGAACACAGAGCCCGCTGTGGGGCTCGATCCACAAACTGAGATCACGACCTGAGCCGAAGTGGAACGTTTAACCCACTGAGCCACTCAGGTGCCCCCAGAGTAGCTTTATTTTGAGGTTGGGTGGCCAAGAGGTGGTTTGGGTTGGAAAGCATGAGCATCTCGTTCCTGAAATGGGGGGGTTGGGGGGGCAGGCAAGCGCTACCACTCACACTGCTGGCCTGCAGTCCTTTCAGAATCGCAAGGATGGTTTCCAACCTTTGGATTAGTGCACCACCTCATTTACATAGACTCAGAGATGCTAACCTTCTGTTAGATCAGCTGTCCCTGAGAGCTCATCATAATCAAATCATGTCTTCGCTCTATTAAGGTTCTTTTATTATATTTAATTGGCTTTAAGATTTCTTTAATATAATTTAAAATGCTTTGCCTTAAGTGCCTCCTCTTTTGAAAGTCTCTGTGGATTAACTTCTTAATCGTATTTGAAAACCGAAGTTTCCTTTATATGGTAGAATCTTCCCCAAACAAGAAACCTGGCACTCAAGAAACAAAATGTTCTTGTTGTGAGGACTTTAAAATAAAAGGTTTGAAAAGATTGTGGTTAAAATCATTGGAAGGTAACCGAACTGTGAGTACAGAGTACTGTCCCCCTTAGCCACACGACTTGGGAATCACTTTATGGAGCTACTTACTTAAGAAACAAATTGATGACATCCCTTTTCAACTTTTTTCTAGAAGCAGCATCGCTCTGATCTTAGATGCTAAATTGCTTTGTATTTTCTACTGCTTCCGCCCACCCCAGAAAAACAAATTGAAGCAGGCTGGACTTATTTCCTAAATAATGTGATACGGGGAATTTGGAAGGGTTTCCGTGTTCCTCCTTCTATGCATACATTCGAGTTTGCTTCCATATATTTTATTTGCATCATAGTTGAATAAAAGACTGCTTTCTATTATTTTTTCACTTGATTATGAAAGGTCATGAAAGGGTAATTTGTCTTAAAACATCAGTGCCTCATTTCTCAAAGAGGTGCAGTATTGATTTTAGAATAAAACACGTGGAATGATACTTGAACTCAAATAGTGAGAATTTGCCAAGATTAAATTTTCATTCATTCATTTCACATCTGAGATAAAAACACAAATATTTAAAAAATAATTTAAAAGGACAGACATTTGCCCTCAAGAAGTTTAGGTCCCCTGAGCATGAGGGAGCAGCATGGGAATGGGTTCCAGTCCCCGCTTGGCTCCTTTCTGAGGCTCTGAGACTGTAGGAAAGCTACTTAAGTTTCTGGTGGTCCTTTTAAATTTATTCCCCTGGTAAAAAATGAAGGTGATGTCGATGGAGTAGGCGTCAACCTGGTCATCTGTGCCAGCGTTTCTCTCTGACACTGGGTGTTCAGTTTTCCTGAGCACTCTTTGATGACCCATCCGAAGTAACTTTAAAATGGGTAATGGTACATGTCAATGGGTGCTAGCATGTCTATGCTCACATAGCTCTGTGCTCACAGGCTACTTTCATGATCAAATAGCTCTTAGAAATCATAACTGAATTGTCTGAAGATTGATCTGAAAAAAGCTTTGGCATGTTTTCCATAGCACAGTTATCGAATCTTGTCCCTGGGTGCCAAAGTTGTTGGTTTAAGCAGCCGTTTTGCCGTTGTAAGGGGAAATACAGATGGAATAATGACTATTCCTTGTTTGCACTTGACCTGACACAAATTTCAGGTAACGCATGTTAATACAAGTGTACAAATTGGGGAAATTAATGTTAATGCCAAAAGAGGAGCATAAACTATTTTCTCATTGAGTGACTGTTGTCAGTTCCTTCCGGCTGGTATACCTTGTGAAAGCTGGTTCTTTATTTTATTGAGTTGTAATCTTTAATCTTTATGTACCTTTATTTTTTTATATTGAGATGGCAAGTGCTAATGTATTTGTCAGAAGCAAATAACCCTTTTATAAATGTAGAGTATATAGTGCACATTAAGATACAGGAATATCAATAGAAAGAAAACACCAGTGGGGTGCCTGGGTGGCTCAGGTGAGTGTCTGACTCTTGATTTCAGCTCAGGTTATGATCTCGTGGTTCATAGGATCAAGCCCCACATTGGACTCTGCGCTGAGCATGGAGACTGCTTAAGATTCTCTCTCTCTCTCTCTCTCTCTCTCTGTGTATGTATACATATGTATACATATGTATATATGTATATATGTATATATATATACGTATACATACACGTGTGTGTATATATATATATACATATATACATATATATATATACATATATACATATATATATACATATATACATATATATATATATATACATATATATATATATATACCATCTGCCCCTCTCCCCTGCTTGTGCTCTCTCTCAAATAAAGTTGAAAAAAATAAATAAATTAAATTTTAAAAAATTGAAAAAAAATAAGAACACTAAGGTGATACTTAAAGGTAGTATAATTTATTAACTTGATTGCTAAAGGTGTAGAAGCTAGAGAGTTAATTACTTCGTGATATAATAGAAATTCAGTATAATTATAAATGATATGACAAACAGATTCAAAAGTATTAAACTATTAAAATTTTAGTTACCAATTAGAAATGAACATTCTAATTTTCACAATTTTATTTTCTGTTTCCTCTCATTGTCAGATTTTTCAGAGACTAGTTATTAACAATAACCATTAAAGTGGCTGTTCTGTCTAATAAATAATATTGCTTTCTTTGTATTCATTACTTTTGGTTAAAAGGATGCCGGTCAACACAATGTATTAAAATGCATATGTAAAACTGAAATTAGAAGTCTGCATTATAATAGGAACTGGAAATTTTTTTTTGGCAAACAAAGCTTTATTTTAATTTTATACATACTTTTCAAGCACTCAGTCAACTGTCATAGAGTCTTTACAGCATTCCCAACTATTATGGACTTCTGTAAACCTCTTCTGAACTCTATAAAGCATAAATAATTATCCCATTTGTTGAGTGTTCCCTACATGCCAAGTTCAGTGATAAGGACTTTCATTTATCAAGTTATTCTGTCGTGGAGCAAGTTCTGAATTACATAGCCTTTCATCAGACACCCAATATTTGAAAGACCTGGGGGGGTGGGATGGGTACCTGGGTGGCTCAGTCAGTTAAGCGTCCAACTTCGGTTCAGGTCATGATCTCATGGTTTGTGGGTTCGAGCCCCGCGCTCAAATCTGTGCTGACAGCTCAGAGCCTGGAGCCTGCTTCAGATTCTGTGTCTCCCTCTCTCTCTGCCCCTCCCCAGCTTGTACTTTGTCTCTGCCTCTCTCAAAAATAAATAAACATTAAAAAAATTAAATTTATGAAGGACCTAGTAATCCGGCATAGGTCAAAAGGTTAAGCCTGGCCCTGGTACTTTCCATGGTTCTATTCTTCCACCACCTCCAAGGGGGCAGAGGGATCTTTTCCTTTTAGCCAGGCTAAAATGTATTCGCCTTATAGTGACAAATTTCCAAATTTGTTTTGAAGCCTGTCAAAATAGGATGTTTTCTCCAAACAAAATTTTTGATAGGGAAATTTCATAGGGAAAAAAAGCCCTTCTCTTTGCGATCATCAGTGATTACTTATTTCTAGCTAGTCTCATCAATAACTGTAGGTTTCAGTGCTGATGGCCAATGGCAGAGGCTCATAAACTGACTCTTTCTAAAAGACTGGCATAGTGAGGAAGGTGGTGGCAAACACATTGCCTTCTTGTGAGGTTGTAAGATTCCTGAAGGTAGAAGCGGGTAGAATTTCTGTATCTCCAGCATTCTATAGCCTCCTACATTTCCCCCAAACTAAGTCTCTCTCCCCAACTCCAGATTCAGTTAAGTAATGGCTTACCTGACATCTCACATGGATATCTTTTTAAAAAAAATTTTTTTAATGTTTATTCATTTTTGAGAGACCGTGTGAGCAGGAGAGGGAGAGAGAGAGAGAAAGAGAGAGAGAGAGAGAGAGAGATACAGAATCCGAAGCAGGCTCCAGGCTCTGAGATGTCAGCACAGAGCCCAATGCAGGGCTTGAACCCACAAACTGTGAGCTCATGACCTAAGCCGAAGTCAGACACTTACCTAACTGAGCCACCCGGGTGCCCCTCACGTGGATATCTTCTAAATAACACAAATTCACACAAGCCCAAAAAGGGATTCACTGTTTTTCTGAAACCTGTCCCACGCATTGATTTCCCATCTCAGGTGATGGCAGACGCACCGTTCTGTTTGCCGGAGTTAAAACTTCTGGGGGGCACCTTGGAATTTCCTTTTTCTCTTGCATCCGTTCATCCATTCCATAATGAAATCCTGGAACTCTACCTTCAAAGTGCATCCACATGTGACCTCTTCACCCCACCACCAATCTGGTGTGACCCACCTTCATTTTCAGTAGCACGTCCTTTGCAAAATTCAGTCAGATGATGTCACCCTCCTGCCCTGTGCCTTCCTTTCTCTCCCCTGTCGATGCAAAGTAAATGCCAGTGTTCCAGTAATGGCTTCAGGGCCACTTGCTGTCTGCCCTCATAACTCCCCTGGTCTCATCTCCTGCTGCTGTCCTTGTCCTGTTCTTGGTCCAGCAACAGCGGCTGTCTTGCTCGTCTTTGAATAAACTCCTTAGGGTTTGCTGGAGCAAACCCGGGACGTTCTTCCCAGGTCTGCACGCGGCTAAGTCACCAGGTCAAGGTGTGTCCAACTCTTGCCTTCGGGATGAGCACTGCGCTCCTGTCCTGACTGCCCTGTTTGGTACAGTACTGCGTCCTACCTTCTTGCTCCCACGTCACTCTTCGGACCCCACCCTTCTGCCACTCTACTTTTACTTTGTGACCTTGCCCTTGTCACATGTTAACCTGCTTACTGTTTTGTTGTTGTTGTCGTTGTTGTTCTTTCAGTTATGTTTTCGGGGTAAGGTCCACGGGGGCAGGGATCTTTGTGATATTTGGTGATGTAATCCAAAGGAGTAGGACGCAGCCCCTTGATAAACCTTTGTTAAAGCAGTGAAAGAGTGTTAGAATGATGTGTTTTTGGCTTTTGCAGCAGAACCCCACACTCACATTTTCCAGGAAGCAATGTCAGTAATAATTTGAGAATATTTAGTTGATGTGGTTAAAAATAGTCCATAGAAGGGTTTTCTAAGTTGCTTTCGGCAGTCTCAGGGGTAGCAAAGTAGGCTGAATCCCACATTGTTTCCTCCCTAGAAAACACTGTCTTGGGCCCCTGCCACCATCGTTTCCTCGGGGGCTGTTACAATGTCACCTCTTCTGAAGAATTCTCCTTTGCCTCCCTTCATCTGTCAGCCCTAGCCCTAACTGCCCCGTCTGGTGTAGCAACCACTGCTAGGGGACAAAGATCTCTGCTTCGCTCAACTTACATTGTGGAGGTAGGAGAGAGACAATTAAACAAAGGTCTCTGTAAAGTTAAAAAATAAATAAGAAAGGACAGAGGAGAGGTTGTCCCCCGGGGTCCGAGGGTTTACACTTTTAATTGGGAGAGCGGTCAGGGACACCCCCACTGGGGAGTCACATTTGGATGGGGAACTGGAGAATGCGGGATGCCGGAGCAGGCAGAAACTGGGGCGACCAGTTCCAGGTGGAGGGGTCAAGGCCGGTGGCAGGGGATGCACTGGGGTCAGGTCGGCTCGAGCCGAGAGAGTGAGGGAGCAGGTCAGTGTAGCAGGGACAGAGGTAACTAGGCTTTGTGCTGTGTGTGTGTGTCTCGCTGAATGATGAGCACCGTGAAAAGAGGATAGTCTGACAAAGCTGAGCGCTCAGTAAACACTAGGTACTCAGTAAATACTGTCAAATATTGACTAAAACTTTTCTTTCACGCTTTACTTTTCTTGTCTGAAAATTTAAAAATCAAAATACCATTTGTGATAAATAAGCGTGTAACAGGCAGGTATTTCATCAGCTATAACATAATCTTTAAGAAATTTTTTTAATGTTATTTATTTTTGAGAGAGAGAGACAGAGCGCAAGCAGGGGAGGGGCAAAGAGAGAGGGAGACACAGAATCCAAAGCAGGCTCCAGGCTCTGAGCTGTCAGCACAGAACCTGACACGGGGCTCGAACTTACTGTGAGATCATGACCCGGGCAGAAGTCAGAAGCCCAACTGACTGAGCCACCCAGGCGCACCTAAAATATTCTTTTTAAAACCATACTTTCTCTCATTTTGCATTCATACCGAAAAATGCGAAGGGAATTCACATGTCTTCATGTAAATATAAACAGTAGTGAAAATTTCAAATTTCCTGAAGCCCATTTATAGGTTATGTAATTTTGATGAATATTTATAACCGTTGTTTTCTTGGAGCCAGGCAGTTGATACTTTTCATTAAGGAAAAAACATTTTCATTGTATGAACATTCCACCTGTAACATTTTTTGACTCTAAAACCCATAAAGGTAAGAATTGTCTTCTAACAAAAACAGCATGCAAATTTACCTTGTTACTAATGTAACTTGCATATTTATGCTTGTTATTATTTTATTACTACTGGTTAATCACTGTCTTCTAAAAAGTGATCTGATCTGTTCAGTTTAGTGAACTAAAAAACTAAAGCTTACTTGTTAAATCTGAAGACTGCTTTGCTGGAAGTTTTCAGTTTATAGACTTAGCTGTTTTGGGGTAGTTAAGATTTGCTTTTATTTCAACAACAGAAAGCTGATTTTATAAAGAAAAAATATCCCTCATTATAGCATTTTCAAAGAGATTAAAAAAAAAAGTTTGACACTGTTTTTAGTAGTTGGTGCACCAGGAGACAATCATTTGGTAGAATGATAGTCATTCTAAGAAAATAAACAAGATAGAGTTCATGCATCAGGACTCTATTTGGTTTATTCATGTCTTATCCATGCTTTCTTCTAGAGACCTTTCTGGAGACAACATTCTTTTAATCCTAGGGAGTTTCTGGGTGAAATCCGCCCGACAGAAGTCAGGAGATACGACTGCCTTTATGTTTTTCTGTGGATCTATTTTTAAATGACTCCATGAACACTTGTTTATTTTTCGGACCCATTCATGTGCTCAGACTCATAAATAGTTCTGATGGCTATTTGAAATACAGGCTCCTAATTTGTATTCCACTTTTGGTTAATGATTTTTATTTGTGAAAAGACTTACAGTTGGTATTATATATGCATTCATTAGATTCACAGCTTGATTAGTGTATTTGTCCTTCTCGGGGACTAAGAATGGACCACTTAATAACAATAATTAGGAATAACAACGCCTTCTTCTTGCTTCCCAAATTAGATAGAATTTAGGACCAAATCTGAATATAACTACAGTCAGTTTTCTTTTCATATGACCGCTAAGATTGTAAACTCCTAAGATATAAGCCCATCTGTTTTTAGTTTTCGTGTTTAGCCCCACATTCACTTTTCTCACTGCAAGTGGTTGGAAGATGTTTTTTTCCAGGAAGAATAAGGATTATTATTAATTATAGAAATTTATAATAGGCTAAAGTTATGGAAAAATCCAGAAGGTTGTACTTAGAAAACAGTGAATTGTAAATTATGCTAAATGACACATATAAAATATAAAATAGAAACACTGTTCTGAACAAAGATAAATATTGTTTCATGACATTAATGAAGTATATTTAGTAATTGCTTATTGGCTTATTAGCATATGTAGTATGAAAAAGTGCTTAAAGATAAATCATTCTCAGGGCACCTGGGTGGCTCAGTCTGTTGAGCGTCCAACTTCAGCTCAGGTCATGATCTCACAGTTCATGAGTTCGAGCCCAGCATCGGGCTCTGTGCTGACAGCTCGGAGCCTGGAGCCTGCTTTGGATTCTGTGTCTCCCTCTCTCTGCCCCTCCCCCGCTCGTGTGTGCATGCGTGAGCTCTGTCTCTCTCTTAAAGATAAATAAACATTATAAAAAATTTTTAAATGCATAGTTCTCAAAGATAGAGGTTATAAAGTAAGGAATAGTTCACCTACTGTAAATATTACAGCATTTTTTAAAGAAAGGGATTAACTCATTTGACATACATTATGTTTAAATTTGAGAGAGAGTTTGAGCGAGGGAGAGGGGCAGAGGAAGAGAGAGAATCGTAAGCTGGCTCCACGCTCAGCACAGAGCCTGATGCGGGGCTCGATCCCACGATCCTGGGATCTTGACCTGAGCTGAAATCAAGAGTCGGACGCTCAGCTGACTGAGTCATCCAGGCGCCCCTACATTTGAAATAATTTAATGTGGGTTGAGGATCCGTGAAAACCAGCAAAGAAGATTGACGATCATACACAAAACAGAAGACCACCACACAATCTTGTGTAGGGAAAGTACCAATAGTAGGTGGTTGAGCATATTAATTGATGCCTATTTGATGTGTAACAGAAAAGAGAACTAGAGGGAAGGGAGCAGAATTTGATTCTGAGCCACAAATAAGACTAGAGAAGCTACAAAGTTAACGTAGAAATGGCAAGGAAGTGTTGAACTAAAGAAAAAAGATCCGGCAGGAAATAATAAAACTGTGCGGCTTCAGATTGAATGTGGACAACAGAAGACAGGGGTTTAGTCAAAATACACTTTAATATTTCTTGCTTGAGATGTTGGAAGTCAATTTGAAGGAGATGATAAAAGTTCAGTGCTAGAAATTTGAGTATGACAAAACATCAACCCTGTGCATTCTATAGGAATTTAGATATTCGGGATGGAGGATTAAATAGAATTTCCATTAATAATATTATGATGAAGGGGGCCTCTCGGTGGCTCAGTCAGTTGAGTGACTCTTCATTTTGGCTCAGGTCATGATCCCAGGGTCGTGGGATCAAGCCCCATGTCGGACTTATGGAGCCTGCTTGAGATTCTCTCTCCTCCTCTACCCCTCTCCCCTGCGCTCGCTCTCTCTCTCTGTAAAATAAATAAATACATAAATAAATAAAATATTATGGGGGCGCCTTGGTGGCTCAGTTCTTAAAGCATCTGACTTTGGCCCAGGTCATGATCTCACAGTTTGTGAGTTTGAGCCCTGTTTGGGGTGAGCTCGTGCCCAACTTCTGGTGAACATGAGCCCTGCTTTGGGAAAAAGATGAGTCCTGCTTCAGGTGAGCCCACTTCCCTCCCTTTTCTCTCCCCCTCCCCATCTCTCTCTCTCTGCCCCTCATGGGATTCTCTCTCTCTTTGCCACTCCCTCACCTGTGCCCTCTCTCTCTCTCTCTCAAAAAAAATATGATGAATGACAACATTTTAATCTTATAAATGTAACTGATTCTCAGAGTGGAATTAAAGTGCCATTCTAGAGGTAGTTTAAGGTAACTTTTTAGGCAAAGTTAAGTGGCTGTGCTATGTTCCCCCTACTCTCTTAAACATGCCATCAAGCTAAAAAACTGTAGATCTGAGACTTGGTCTTTCCCCTGGATCTTTGTATCTTATTTTGTTCATGGTTACTTTTAAAAATAGCTTCAACTGTATAAACAGCCTGACTTCCCAGTGTTTTTGGTCTTTTACAAGCAGCATCTTTTTCATAAACAGGTGACGTTATACAGTAAAGGACCATTTTGCCACTGGGCTATACGCTTCAAGAGAGAAGTAGCATGTCAGTTTCACTCATCATTCTATTGCCTGACCCTGCATGGGTCTGACACTTAGTAGATCTGGTTTATATTTTAGCTCTGCTAATGCAGTCCGTGTGGCCTCAGGCAATTCAGTTCCTATCTCTCTGGCTCAGTTTCCTGAGGTTATAAAACACAGATAATAACATTCTTGTGTAGCAGCTGGCTTAATAGATGGGAAATCTCTTCAAGATTCAATCCCCTATATAGATGTAAATCCTAGTATTATTTCATAATATTTCTCTGAGATAAGTGACAAATTAAGGATGACTTTCAGTTATACGAAGGAATCTTACACAGAAACTGCGGTAGCTCTCCTGGTATCTGCTACCATGAGGCAACAGTAAATTGCGGCATTAAGTATTTGACTTAATTACATAAGGGTAATATTTTCATGTCCAAAGATTCTCTTTCTGTATGTTTTTAAAACACAGGGTGGAGTATTTCTTAACTGCTATATTGCAGATCCATCCTTCACTGAAGCTAAATTCTCCAGAGTCCCTTGCTGTTTCAGATTATATTATATAGATTAGTTTAATGAAAAAAAAAAAAGCATGTATACACATAAGCACACACAACTCAGGGAGGAATCTGTGCCCGTCTTTTAAAAGGTATGGGCATTAGGGGCGTCTGGGTGGCTCAGTGGGTTAAACACCCGACTTCGGCTCATGTCATGAACTCGTGGGTTCCTAAGTTCTGAGCCCCCCACTCTGTGCTGACAGCTTGGAGCCTGCTTCCGATTCTGGAGCTCCCTCTTTCTCTGCCCTCCCCCGCCTCCCCACCCCCCACCCCTGCACACGGGTGTGTGCGCCCTCTCTCTCTCTCTCAAAAATAAACATTGAAAAAATAAAATAAAAAATAAAAGGTATGGGTATAATAGCATATAATAGAAATTAAGTGACTGACTCAAATTTAGAAAGTTAATTTATACCAATTATAGCATGTAAATTTGAGTCTTTTTAAAAAGAAATATTTGTTCAAGTACCAGATTTTTCCAGATGCATAGTCTCATTTAATTGGGGTGACTGTATACCCCAGCTTCTTGGGACAGTCTCAGTTTACCCAGAACAATTTTAGTTATTGCTTGTTGCCCAGGCCTAATTATTAAGAGCACCTTCTCTTTTATTCTCAGCTCGGAGCCTGGAGCCTGCTTCAGATTCTGTGTCTCCCTCTCTCTCTGTCCCTCCCCCACTCACTTCTGTCTCTCTCTCCTTCAAAAATAAATAAACATTAAAAAAAATTTTTTTTTAAGTACCCTGAATTGGAAGATGAGTTTTATCGTCTCTTACATGTCATTCTAATTCAACAACTTTGCCACAAGTGTTTGACCTACAGAAAAAAAATAACAGTGTCAGAAAGGACAAGTAGCTGGTATAAATTCTCTCTCCTGGTAAGGGACTGGCCCAGAATCTCAAACCAGATCCAGCTTTTTTCCACTTCTGTCTGCTTTAACATTTCTTTTTTATTCATTGGAAGGTTTATTTCAGCATCATTTAAAATAATGAAAAATCAGAAACAACGTTAATGACCAATGGTAGAGAATTTGTAAACTAAATTATAGTGTATCTGCATACTGAAGCAGTCATTAGAAATGTTTTAGAAAACTGCTCAATGATAGGGAAGACCACTTAAGTTATATTACTTTCATCATTTTATTTTATTTTTTCATCATGGCAAGTGTACTCTGATTTGACATTTCTGATCCCCAGTGCAGTCCCATCCAGTATCTAGCATATTTTAGTATATATGAAAATAAAACAAAGTTTGAGGTGCATGTTCTGTGATTTGCATTATGAAAGAGTCCCGGATTAAATACCAAAGTTTAGGTTTTCATGTGTTTAGTATGCACATTTCACTGTAGATCCCCAGGCATTTTGATTGTGCTAGAAATGTGTGTATTGATTCTAATGTCTTTACTTTCTTGTGTTCACATGCATCCCTGTGACCTGTGTAAATAAAGTGTTGGTTCTTTTTCTCTGGGTTCTTTATTTTGGTTTCTCATTGGGATGAAGGGCAGATAAGCATTTGCTTTTATTGACTCCAGTATAATGACAGGCTTACAATGACCATTCCTAAAAATAAATTCATGTTATTGTTTTCTTAAAACTGTATATTTTATTTACATGGAATTTATTGGTTAAGACTCCTATTCTTACTTTAGTAGTTAAGAGAAGAGAGGTTATTGTGATGGTAATGTTTTTGTTTTATTTATTTTTTAATCAAGATTAGCCCTAATTTAATAACGAAAGGGACAGATTTGGCATCTGTTCCTTCATTTAATGAACATGACCTAAAAACTTCCATTGCAATGGAATAATACTTCCATTATTCATATTAGGAATAGCTAATACATAACATGGGCTGCCTCTCTTGACCATTCTGTGCTCAGAGCAGACGTTACGAGTTTATGCACGTGTTCTTTCCTACGGAGTCTGCGGTGGCTTCACAATCGTTTGCAACATGGTTCTCGAGGCAGCTGCTATTAAAGATCAGAGATGGTGTGATGGTTAATTTTCTGTCTCAACTTGGCTAGGCCATAGTGCCCAGATATTTGGTCAAACATGATTCCAGATGATTCTGTCAAGGGTTGTTTTTTTTTTTTTTTAGTTCAGATTTTTTGTTTTAGTTGAGATTTACTCAAAGTCAGTAGACTTTGTTCAGCCTTTTTATTCAGTAGACTTTGAGTGCAGTAGATTACCCCCTCTAATGCGGATGGGCCTCGTCCAATATGTTGAAGGCCTTAGAGAAAGAAGACTGACTTCCCCTGAGAAAGAGAAATTTTGCCAGTAGGCTGTGTTTGTTTTTGCTTTGCTTTGCCTTTCCATTTTTTATTTAAATTCTAGTTAGTTAACATACAGTGCACTATTGCTTTCAGGAGTAGAATTCAGTGATTCATCCCTTACATACAACACTGATATTAATGGTTTTTAAAATTTGATTAATGTATTGAGTATGTATTATGTGCCGGGCACTGTCCCAGGTGCTGAGATACAGCAGGGAACAGAGCCAAACACAATTCTTTATGGATCTTACATTCTAGACGCATACAAATGTGGAATTTAAATAGTCTGTTGGAGGCATACTATAGTATACTAGAAGGCAATAATTAATGTAAGAAAAAAAAGAGAGTGAGGAATGGAGAATATCAGTTTTGATAAGATTTAAAAAGGCCCCACTATAAAAATGAAATATCAAAAAAATAAAATAAAATAACACTTGAGCAGAGCCTTGAGGAGGTGAAGGAACAAACCACGGAGTTACCTCAGGAAGAGTAGTATAGGCCTAAGGAATAGTCAGTGCAAAATTTCTGAAACAAGAACGTGCCTGTCGTGTGAGGAGCAAGCGTCAAGGCCAGTGGGGCTGCGGTCAAAGATAAGGTCAGAGGGCTAATGGATGTTGAAATTATGAGGGCTTTGGATGTCTGTTAGCACTTAAGCCTTAAGTTACTCTAAGTTACTCTGAGTCTGCCAAGGGGCCAGGGAAGGGCTTTACGAAGAAGGGTCATGTGATCTAACTTTTCAGCAGAATCCTTCAGGCTGCTCCCTTCAGAATAGACATAAGTTATGATAAGTAATATTAGCCCTCCGCAGAGTGTTTTTCAGATTCCTCAACTGTTCATTCAACAAGTATTTATTGAGCATTTGATTTGTGCTAGGCACCAAATGTACAACATGCAGCAAAATCCTGTTGTTCCTTACCTTTGTGCAGAGTGACGTGATTATAGGGTCAAACACATGCTGGGGGCCACATTCCAGAAGGAGAGGAGATGACCTTGTCCGGAAGATCAAGGGAAGTCGTCTCATGAAATAATCATTCAGTGGAGTGAAGTAGGTGAAAGTGAAGGCACCACGTGTATGTGTGTGTGTGTGTGTGTGTGTGTGTACCTTCCAGACACTGGGAAGTCTGTATGTGGACAGCCTCTGTGACGGAGATGAACTCAGAGTCCAGTGTCAGCCACAGCAAGACCCAAAGATCCAGCTAAGTAGGGGCCAGAGAGTGAAGACTTTTTGAAAGTCGGGCTAAGGATTTATCTTTATCCAAAGATCAAGAACGTTATAAGTTATTCTAAGATCAAAGTCACTAATGTGATAAAGCAGAGAAAAGGCATAACATTATATTCAAAACAGTTATTTTGGTTGAAGGCTGTCAGGACGGCCGAGTGGTAAAAGGTTCCAGACTCCAGCCCTGCTTCCCTGCGTGAGGGGTTCCGGAGTACAGATGCAGCCAGCGGTGGGCGGGTTCGAATCCCACTTCTGATGTGCCATTTTTCACCTCCCCCTAATTTCCTACACAAGTATATCTGTCTGAGTAGTCTGCATAAAAAAAATTATTTGGGCGGAGATGGGCCAATGGGGGTGCAGCATTGGATGTCCATTAAGGGCTCTTCGAGTCTGAAAGACACAGGCTGGCAGAAGAGACCGTCAGGATTTAGAACCTTTGCCGAAGAAGGTAGAGGTGAGGGTGTGGAGGAAGAGTGCCAGAAAGGCAGGGAGCAAACCACGAAACCAGTTGGTTGTTGGATCTCATGGGCCAAGCAGAAGAAGTGTCAAGAAGGAGGGCGGGGTGGTCCGTGGTCTACCCGGGGAAACACCACATGGACAGGGTGAGCACCAGTGGCTTCCATTGCACTAACCTAAGTGAAGTGCAATTCAAGGCAGGCTCCTGAGGGCTAGGAGACAGGCAGGAGTTGGGAAGAGGAACCAAAGCACAGAGAAAATATCAACAGTGATACACGGAAACATGATCATTTGTGGTATTGAAGGTCGCTACGTACGCCACAACTAGCAAATTTCTAGTGGCGGTTGAGATGGCATTGGTGGTGATTTTCATCTTTATCTACATTTGACAAGTAGGAACTTACACTGTGGAGAAGTAAATCACAAAATCAGAAGAATGGTAAATAAAAGGCTGGAAAAGAAAATCACGGACTCTGGCTTTGGATACTCTATGTTCTTTTCAAAATAGCACCTGCCAAAGATCTTTTCGATGCAGTTTTTGAATACTTCTTATTTTGTTTGGTTTGGCTTATGATGGATCATTTTTAATTTGTGTTTGTGTTTTTATTTTTATTATATTTGAAAATTTTCAATGTTTATTTTTGAGAGAGAGACAGAGAGCGAGCAGGGGAGGGACGGAGAAAAAGAGAAGACGACGCAGAATCTGAAGCAGGCCCCAGGCTGTCAGCACACAGCCCGACCGGGGCTCAAACTCATGAGCTGTGAGATCATGACCTGATCTGAAGTCAGACGTTTAACCAACGGAGCCACCCAGGCGCCCTTTTAAATTTGTGTTTTTAAAGTTTATTTATTTACTTAGAGAGAGAGAGAGAGGGAGGGAGGGCGCATGTGCGCACATGAGGTGAGCAGGGGAGGGGCAGAGAGGGAGGGAGAGAGAATCGTAGGCAGGCTTCTTGCTGTCAGCACAGAGCCTGACACGGGGCTCAATCCCATGAACCATGAGATCATGACCTGAGCCCAAATCAAGAGTCGGACACTCCATGAACTGAGCCACCCAGGTGGCCCTAATCTGTGTTTTTAATGGGAAAGACTTCATTGTTCTCTTAGATTCTCACAGAAAAATAACTACAGTCCATTGGTGTGGGGTTCACAGGTTTTATGCTTTAACTCTAGCCAATAGTATTTCTAAGTACCTACGTATAATTCAATATTACATTCTTATTTATGGTGATTAATAATAATCAATTAAGTGAATGCATTAGTTGCTCCATTACTATGCAAAGTATGTAAGAAGTAAAATCATCCTGAAATGGCTTTAAGTATTTTCTAGACACACGCTGTTAGAAGTTTTCATATTTGTATAATGACATTAATAGAAGAAATGAGTGGATGATTGTGATATGCAGATAGTTGATCACTGGGTGACGGTTTTCTAATCAATTAATTATTAGACCCAAATCCATAGCAAACCAGGCCATTAGTTTAGCACTTTCCCCATAGACCTACTCGTAATAGTCTGGCAAATGAGTTCTTTAATTAAAAAGACCACAAGTCCCATTTCTTATCTCTCTCATAGATTTGTAACCAAAAGTCTATGGCATTCAATGAATCACTTGCCCTGTATTTCTTTCTCCATTGAATTTAATGATTTTTTTTTCATTTGCAACTTTAGAAGACTGTTTGCTGTTCATCATCCCATGTATTAGACCTCTCACCATAAGGAAAATGCCTCGGTAGCATCTTGTTTTTATGTCTGCCGGATTGCTTCTTTGAAGCCTAGTATTGCTTCCTGTTTTCTAAGTAAATCATTCTTGGAAAGTATGAGTCACAGGCTTCAAGCAAGTTATCTGTCAGTGATATAGATGGCATCATGTCATGCAGTACTGTTTTCATTTCCTTCGGTAAAATACAGTTTAGAATTTTTGCAATTTGCCCATTTTTGATTTGGGCATTTGGGGGGGGGAGATGCTAAAAGTTTGAGGCAATAGGGAGATTACTTTTTCTTACAGAATATTAAGGTAACATTTTTGCATTTTTATGTGCCTTCCCGCTCTTCTGCATTGTAAATTATATTAATGCTTTGGGATTTTATATACAAGATAAAATTTCTACAGCTAGTTCTGGAATGTAGGTAACCAACACAGAATGAAGATTTAAAAATATAAAACTTTAGGATAGTTACCTTAGTAAATTAGCTCTTTGGATAACATGACATGATTTTTTAAAAACTTCCTCAAGCCATAAATACAAAAATATTTATTTGGGGCGCCTGGGTGGCGCAGTCGGTTAAGCGTCCGACTTCAGCCAGGTCACGATCTCGCGGTCTGTGAGTTCGAGCCCCGCGTCAGGCTCTGGGCCGACGGCTCAGAGCCTGGAGCCTGCTTCCGATTCTGTGTCTCCCTCTCTCTCTGCCCCTCCCCCGCTCATGCTCTGTTTCTCTCTGTCTCAAAAATAAATAAACGTAAAAAAAAAAAAAAATTTAAAAAAAAAAATATTTATTAGTATCCATTTAGGTTGTATTTTCTATGATATGGGAACAACACTTCTGGGAGAAGAAAAGACCATTCTTGGGAGTTTTTAAAGTTTATTTATTTATTTCGAGAGAGAGAGCCCGAGCTGGGGAGGGGCAGAGAGAGAGACAATGCCAAGCAGACCCCGTGCTGTCAGCTTGGGGCTTGATATCACGAACATGAGATCATGACCTGAGCCCAAATCACGAGTCAGACACTCAACCAACTGAGCCACCCAGGTACCCCAGGAGTTTCTGATAAGACTTTCACCAACATTTGTCAATAGAGACAGACGTATAAATGATTCAGCTAAGTACACGCTGTGTTGTATGAAACTCAACTTTGCTCTAGGTATTTAGGAAAAACAACAGGCTGTTTGAAAATCATGATATGACACATGAAGATAAATTTGATAATATCTCTATGAAATATCTTACTATAAAAGCTCATTGCTTTGGGGCGCCTGGGTGGCTCAGTCGGTTGAGCGTCCGACTTCCGCTCAGGTCACGATCTCGCGGTCTGTGAGCTCGAGCCCTGCGTCGGGCTCTGGGCTGATGGCTCAGAGCCTGGAGCCTGCTTCCGATTCTGTGTCTCCCTCTCTCTCTCTGCCCCTCCCCCGTTCATGCTTTGTCTCTCTCTGTCTCAAAAATAAATAAACGTTAAAAAAAAAATTAAAAAAAAAAGTTCATTGCTTTTAGTTCTTTCATGTTGACAAACTGAATTATGATTTTGAGGTTTACCTCTAGCCAATGAACTGCAAAGCATCCGTTTCACTGAAGTTGCAAAGATAGAAAGTAGCTGTTTTGCAGACTGTCCTTTATGACAGTCAATTTACATTTTATAACACTGTACTCTTCTATACTGCTTTTGTTATGTTTGTGAATTATGGACTGCATCATTTAAACTTGAATGAAAGTTGATGTGATAGAGAACAAAAATATACTAATAAAACACTCCTCATTTGGATGATACAAAAATGACAATGGCACTTTAAAAACAACACGGCACCAGTGTTTTCAGGCTGATAACAATAAAAATAACTTATATTTATGAAGTTCTCCTTATGTGCCAGACCCTTTTCTAAAGACTGCACACGTATTATATCACTAAGTGCTGAATTAAAAACAAAATAAAAGTATTTTCAAAGGCTCGTCCATAAAACCTACCTTGTTAAGGTCCAATTAAATGCATTGCAAAATAAGATTTAATACTTAGGTAGGTAGTTCACTTTATTTATAACATGCCATACATTTCATTCTTCTAAAAATGTAGGTAATTCCATCCTACATCATAGAAATGTTCCATGAACAAAGAGGTGCTCAAAGAGTACGTTAAGCAGAATGTCACGCTACTAATGCTGATGGAAATTGTTTTATTTTTATGTATGCCTTTTCGAGAAGACCTTTATATTTTCTAGAAACTTCCATTAATCGAAACTTTTTAGACTGGAGTCACAGAAGACACAGACCTCGGGAACAGCTGGGTGTAAAGGCGTGGAGGTAAAAAAGTCCAGGCAGATGATGAGAACGTGCCATGCCCAAAGGGTTCATGAAGTTCTGCCTAAAAACAATAGGCTGAGGCTGGCCCGCAGAATGCTTTTGGGAACCTAGCTTGATCCAGATCTAATTGCAAGGGTTCAAGTTTTTAAATTCTGCATATGAAAAATACATTATAAAGTTAGGGAAGAGGAAGTAATACTGCAAAAGCAGCAATGATCAAAGCTCAGTACCTTTCATACCATCACATACTTGCCTTGTTTTCCTACATCGTCTGTTTCTGTCGATTTTCCTACCAGAAATCCTACCGATTTTCCTACTATTTTTTCACGTACTCAATCTACCGGAATCATATAATCTACCTTGGGCAGGGAGAGATGGGTTAAAATCCTTCCCTATTAATGTCCTTTTTTCTATAGTATTTCATATTTTTATAATTCTGACTTTACTAATGCTAGTTATTCCTTTTGAAGCATAAAATGTTCATAACTGTTATGTCCTTATTACGGACTGAAGCATTTAGCATTACGAAGTTCACTTTTTCTGGTCACATTTAAGGTTTTGCTTTGCTTTTTTTTCCTTGACTTCAACCGCGTTGTTCATGATACCTGCGTGCACCTTGGCTTCATTGAGGGAAATGTGAGAATTTGGGGAGCCACACAAGCCATCATGTAAGAAAGCATTCACTCTGAGTAGGATCAGATTTGAAAATACACATTATGGACGAGTGTTCTTGTTGGGTGTAGATTATTATTGGGTGGGGTTACTAGGGCAACACGTTTTGTTCTTGTAAAAAATGTCTTCGTCCTTGTCAGATTCAGAATTTAAGGAAAAATCCAGGCCTTTTCCTTCCTTGTATAGGAAGGTGACACTTGGGATCTCAGGTGGACAAGTATTTAATTGTCATTTTTGCTTTAATTTCTGTATTTAAAGTAATTACTAAACATCTAATGAAACCAAGATTCAACGATTGGAATGAAACTCTTAATAACTTAAGAGAAAACAATGGCTTCCAGTTTTTGCTAATGTATTAGGATTTCTTTATTAGTAACTTTGAAGAGAAAACAGTTCCTTAGGGTTTTCACTAATGTGCTAGGATTTCTTTATCAGACCCCTTCATCGCATTGTATATAAATATCAGTATTCATTATAACAATCCAAGTGGAATTTACACAGCAGCAGAACATCTATAGCTACAAAGCTTAAATATCAGGTGTTTGTAAATCTGTATGAGACTTTACTCTCCCGTTATAAGATGATGTTACATTTTATAATATATTTTTTTTATTTTTTTTCAACGTTTATTTATTTTTCGGACCGAGAGAGACAGAGCATGAACGAGGGAGGGGCAGAGAGAGAGGGAGACACAGAATCCGAAACCGGCTCCAGGCTCTGAGCCATCAGCCCAGAGCCTGACGCGGGGCTCGAACTCCCGGACCGCGAGATCGTGACCTGGCTGAAGTCAGACGCTTAACCGACTGCACCACCCAGGCACCCCAATATTTTTTAAAAAATAACACACTAAGTTATTTCTCATACTTTTAAATGTAATATCAAATATTTCAAAACTAAGAAAATTTACTACTATAATACAATTTCAAACCCTATTCTTTGAAAGACCTCTGAAGTTCAAAACTTTACATACCACTAAAATGTTACACATTCTGTGTGTACAATCTGGTAGGTGAACCATTGGCAAAAATGGACCATGGTAGCCTCATCAAACCCCGTCATCCTCCCTCAAACTTCCCAGAGAAGGGCAGCTCTGGGAGCCGTGAGTGCTTCTTGAAGAGAGGTCATGAGTAGACATGAAGGGCAGGCCAATCTTCCCTGCTCCAGAGGCATTTTCTCCCCATGTCCCCCTGCACATGGCTCTTGTGATACATCCCATGATACCACACCCAGTGCTCATCCCAAATGCCTTCCTCAATGCCCATCACCCATTTTCCCCACCCCCATCAACCCTCAGTTTGTTCTCTGTATTTAAGTCTCTCTTACGGTTTGCCTCCCTCTCTGTTTGCAACTTATTTTTCCTTCCCTTCCTCCATGGTCTTCTGTTAAGTTTCTCAAATTCCACATATGAGTGAAAACATAATGATATTTGTCTTTCTCTGACTGGCTTATTTCACTTAGCATAGTACCCTCCAGTTCCAACCGCATTATGGCAGATGGCAAGATTTCATTCTTTTTCATCGCTGAGTAGTATCCCATTGTATACAAAAACCACCTCTTCTTTATCCATTCATTTTATAAACAGAAAGGGACCTTAGAGACCATTCAGCCCATTGGATCATTTCACAATGTGGGAGGGTTTAGAGGCTTGCCCCGTGACCGGCAGTGGAACTCACTTAGCAGGCAGGTCCTGGCTCCCTGCTCAGAACTCTTTGCTTTTGAATCTTAAGTTGTGGTGCTTGTCTTGCTTACCATATAGCAATTTAGAACGTATGTTTGAGATTCATTGTTCTGGAGGGTAAATATATCTGCACTATTTTCTACGTAAACAGTACAGTGTTTATGGCTACCATGTCAGTAGACTTTTTATTTTGATTTGATCCTTTGTTTCTTAAACGATCAGGAGAAATGTTCCACGAAGTGAGACTGAATATCTACACCTTCTCCTTACTTCCGTTTACTGACATACCTGCCATATTGATTATATCGGTGGCCAAAATAATTGGAAAATGGAATTGCTATGTGTGGGCTCTATTGCGAAATTTGTTAAAATCTCAAAATGACATTATAGTTTTATTTTCTGGGAGTTTTGTAATAATTCTTGCATTATTGTGGAAAGCCAGGCCTCAGTCAAATGGCTTGCATTCTTTTCTTTGTGGTTGTGGACCATATCACGCAGCTTTTACCAGGAAGCCATTTATCTTTATGGCCGTGAATTTGATTTTGAGTTTTTGAGTATTAATTTATATTTTCATTACGAGTACATATTGAATATAGTTTTTATTTCTAAATAGAGGAAATGTAGCACTTCCAAATACATTGGAATGTGGGATATTGGATATGAACTCTGCATATTTAAGCAACTCTTTTTTTATTTTCCTTGTCGACTATGAATTCTAGGTTTTTACTTTGTAATTGTCAGCGCGGGTTTTATGTGTATGAAAGATAATATTGGTTTAACCAATGTTAATTGACCACCAACAGTGTATGAATTTACATCCCAATGGAGGAGAGAGATAAACAATAGATAATATAAGTAAGTAAGTTTTGTATGATGCTAGAAGGTCGTATGCTATACGGAAACAGGAAAAAGAGCAGGATACAGGGGATCATACGTTTATGAATATGGGAAAACAGGAAACAGTTTGTAAAGTGGATAGGATAAAATTTGAGCAAACACTTGAAGGACGTGTAGAAGTTAGTTCAGGAGATAACTGAAGGAAGAATGTCTACAGCAGAGAGCATAGCCACTAGGAAAGCCCGAGACTCAGAATGCACAGGCTGTTAGTTCCACATCAAAGAGAAAGTGGCAAGGGCGCCTGGGGGGGCTCAGTCTGTGAGGTGTCCTACAGTCATGATCTCCCGGTCCGTAAGTTCGAGCCCCACATCTGGCTCTCTGCTTTCAGCACAGAGCTCGCTGAGGATCCTCCGTCCCCCGCCTCTCTCTCTGCCCCTGCCCCTCTCATGCTTTCTCTCTCCCTCTCTAAAAAATAAATACACATTTAAAAAAGAGAGAGAAGGTGGCAGAGGGAGGGAGGCAGAAAGAAGATGAGGTTAGAGAGATGATGGAGAACCTCAGGCGGGGTCTTGAAAACCATTGTTAGGATTTTGGCCTCCCGCCGAAGGAAATGAGGAGCCTATGGCCGGTTTGGGGCCAAACACCCTCCCTCAAGGCGGTGTCTTTCTGTTCTCATCTGACCCTCAGACTGACTCAGGTCTGTTGTCAGTGCATATGTATCATGAGCAAATGGCATAGATAGTGCACGGTACATTTTTAATATGATTTTATTTCAGCGTTAAGAGTCCCAAATTATTGGTGTTAATGTCTGGACTCATAAATACTCTGTTAGTTTATTTTTTTGGTTTTTTTAAAATAGGTACTACAGGGGCGCCTGGGTGGCGCAGTCGGTTGGGCGTCTGACTTCAGCCAGGTCACGATCTCGCGGTCTGTGAGTTCGAGCCCCGCGTCAGGCTCTGGGCTGATGGCTCAGAGCCTGGAGCCTGTTTCCGATTCTGTGTCTCCCTCTCTCTCTGCCCCTCCCCCGTTCATGCTCTGTCTCTCTCTGTCCCAAAAATAAATTAAAAAAAAAAAACGTTGAAAAAAAAAATTTAAAATAAAAAAAAATAAAATAGGTACTACATTTGTGACTATTATTTGTCTAGTAATAGATTCAACAGGTAGTAACTTAATAGATCTTTATAAATGACAAGAATACCTCCCTCTTACTACTTTACATTTCAAAAGCACCCAGGGGTGTCTGGGTAGCCCATCTGGTTAAGTGTCTGACTCTTGATTTTGGATCAGGTCATGATGTAACAGTTCATGAGATCGAGCAAGGAGTCTCCTTGGGATTCTCTCTCTCTCTCTCTCTCTCTCTCTCTCTCACTCTCTCTCTCTCACTCTCTCTGCCCCTCCCCTGCTCTCATTCCTTCTCGCTTTCAAATAAATAAACTTGAAACAAAAAAGAAAAGCAACCAAACTATTTGATAAATGTTCCATATTTTCTTTTTGTCTTGTAATTTAATGAACTATTTCATTTCTTTAATTTTTTTTTATTTTTCATTTTAGAGAGAGACAGTGTGAGTGTAGGATAGGGGCAGAGGGAGAGAGAGAGAGAGAGAGAGAGAGAGAGAGAGAGAGAGAGAGAATCTTCAGCAGGCTCCACACTTAGCACGGAGCCCAACAAGGGGCCCAATCCCATGACCCTGTAATCATGACCTGAGTAAAATCAGGAGTTGGATGTTCAACCAACTGAGCCGTCCAGTTGCCCCTCTCTTTTTTTTTTTAATTTTTATTTTAACTCCAGTTAGTTAACATGGAATATTATATTAGTGTCATGTGTACAACATAGTGACTCAACCATTCCATAAATCACCTGGTGCTCATCTTATTTTCCCTTAATTTAGGTAATGAATGATGGAAATACCATAAGTCTACCACTTCAAAATCTGGAACCCTTTGGTAAAAATACAGCATTCTGGCCAAAGTCCTCCAGAAGTATCCTTTTTTTCTTTCAGTACTTTAGCATTTGCCAAATTTCCAAACAGATAGGCTTCCTGACTCCCAGCCACATCTAACAGAGTTAAAAAGTCAAATACATGGTTGAAATGGGAGTCACAGTAATGTTGAGCAAAGAGGAGGGAATCCCCTTGATTTCCATTAAACACTGGACTGAAGGAAACAGAGTCCAAAGCCCCTCCCGGACATGTGCTTCTTTGTCGTGAGTTATCTGGTCAAGGCCCCTTTCCTACTTCCCGTGGATTTTCTTTGTTCAGTTCTGGTTGTAAGATACTTCAACTCTTGTGGTTTCTCAAGTGAAAGGAAAAGAACTTTGGAGACATACGTCATTTTTACATAACTAAACAGCAGCGAGGCGAGGCCTTGTTTAGAATTTGCTTATGAGAATACATCGTTGGAGTTACTGTCAGCCTCTTCTCCCAGAATATCATCTGCAAACAATGATAGGATTTTTTTTAAATATTGCTATTCTAACAGTAGAGAGCCATTTTTACCTATTTGACATTATGCATCATATAATTTAAAATTATTGCATGGGATTTGGTCACATTTGGGAACTAAAGAAAATAGGAAAGACTATCATACCACTGGAATATATTTTTCACTGTCATTAATTAAATCTATTTTAAATGTCTCACTCTAATTACTTTGTCTCCCTTCCAAGTTCAATCTTAGAGTGAACATTGTTAGATGCGTTAGAAAAAAGATCCTTTTAATTTTCTGGATTTGATCATATATATCTGTGGAAGCTGCCTGAAGGGTCAATAGTTTCCATCATGAATACAAAACACTGTCTTCCATGTTTTAATTCCAGAGAATGTGTTTCTTTAGCAAACAGTATCTTTAAGGATATCTAAGCTAGGACTTTCCAATGACTCAAAAAAACCATTAAGCTAATGAGTATATACAGCAACTTTAAGGGTAATAAAAACCAATCCTGTACCCCATAAAACCTTCCTGTAGAGTTTCTTAAGTTAGATTTTGCTTTTTAAAAATAGGGAAAAGCCAGCAAGCATTAGACAGATTTAAGGAACTGCTACTTATTGAAAAAAAGGCAGAAATGTAACACAGTTCTGTTACGACTTTCTGCGGACTTTGTTCATTGTACCTCAGTGATGACCACTCATGGCCAAAGACAGAAATTACTGTTTTTTCGTTACGCAGTAAGATATATTCCTAAGGTTTGCTTGGCTTTAGCTCCATCTTTTGATTCTGTTGCTGTGACTCCAGTGTATTTTTTCCAGTATAATTTGAGTGGACAACATGTTGAAATTGAAGGATAGACCTTCTTTGATGGGTGAACTTGACTCACGTCGGTAACTGATGCAAAGAAAAACAGGACAACATGGAGAAAGAAGATAGGTCCTTGGTTGTTCCGTGCTCGCTGTGTTCGCGAGCCAGACTCCATAGGACACGCAGCACGTAGAAAGATCCATGAATCCTGACCCCTCATCTCAGAGGCTTGTTACCGAATCACATGCAAACCACGACATAGGAGCACTATATCCAAGCGCTCTGTAGGGTCTGGACTCGAGATGACAAAAACCTCATGTTTCATCTAATGTGTCTGCTTTTTCGGTTTTCCACGGGCATTCTGCTGTTACTTTTGCAACAATTCTTCTTTTGCTCCACAGCCGCTAGCGGTGACTGGCAGGACCTGAAAATGAGCTTTGTGTGTATTCATAAAATTCTGGGGATTAGTAATGTGAAAGAAGAAAGATCTATGTGAATTGCAGGTTTTCAGACATCGACCGAGTTCTCTTAAAGACGCGCCCTGTGGTGAGCAGAGTACAAAAACAGCCCAAGGGCATATTCTGTTACCACGTGTTCACAGTCTGCCTTGGAGTCTTCTTATCTCCCTCTTAAACCTTTGTCACCACTACTATCTAGGAGTTATATGGGATCTGATCAAAGGAAGCAAAAGGCATTAAGCATTTGGGGTATGGGACAAATTAGTAGAGAGTGACAATCACCGCAATAAAAACACGCTGCGTTTTTATTTTGTCATCTTGGTGCTCTCATTCCAGTTGTAATACAAGCAAAGTGACAGGCTTGGGCATGGCTCCGAGAAAATCAACATTGCCTCTAGAATACTTAAAAAGATTTATTACAGACTTTGAACTAACACTTCCCTGTCCTTGAGGGATCAGAACAGGTACCAACAGCTCCTTGAAACGAGAAGGACATGGACAGAAAAGAAGACTATTGTTCTGTTGATTTAAAGACATATTTTAGCTTTTTAAAGACTCTGGGTGCTTGAGAAAAGATAGTGCTTACAGAAATGACATTTCTACTTTGAAATGCTGCCATTTCTCCTACTTCCAAATATACATTAGATAATTCAGAAGCCCTTAACGGTACTTTTGGACCACAGAAGAGACTTCTTCTCCTAACATATTGTGACAGTTGTTTGTGACTAATTGTGAAGAAATAACTGTTATGTACCCATTTTGAAAATTCTGCTAATGTTCCTGATACAACACCATCATGTGATTTGTCCAGAGGTGACTTATTCTCTACTCCATATATATTTTGAAATAATCTTTTGATTTAGGAAATGTACTTTCAAAATATTCCTATCGTTTTGACGTTTCACAACATGGCTTTAAATTTTGCCTCATGCCATAACTATGAAATGGAAAATTTTAACATCTGCCTGTCTGAGAAACAAAATCATCTTTAAACTGAGAAAAAATGTGTAAATTCTAAAATACCAGATTGCATTAAAAACCTATTGTTATGTTTCGAGAACCATGGTTGTGTCTGCAAATGTCATAGTGAATTTCCATGAACTGAATTGAAGAAGCAAATTTTCAATAAGGAATTCATGTTGTCTTTTATTTTTTTTTAACTTTTAAAAAATGTTTATTTTTGAGAGAGAGTGGGCGTGTCGGAGGGGCAGAGAGGGGGGGGGGACAGAGGATCCAAAGCAGACCCCACACTGACAGCAGAGAGCCCCAGGCAGGGCTGGAACTCACCAACTGGGAGATCATGACCTGAGCTGAAGTCCAACGCTCACCGACTGAGCCATCCAGGAGTCTCTCGTGTTGTCTTTCAGAAGAGAATTTGGGGGCACCTGAGTGGCTCAGACAGTTGGGCATCTGACTCTTGATATCCGCTCCAGTCATGATCCCGGGGTTGTGGGATTGAGCCCTAGATCGGGTCCTCGCTGAGCATGGAGACTGCTTAAGATTCCCTCTCTCTGCCCCCCATTCTATTTCTGTCCCCCACTCACGCTCTCTCTCTAAAATTAAAAATAAAAAACGACAACAACTTTAGGGGCACCTGGGTGGCTCAGTCTGTTGAGTGTCTGACTTGGGCTCAGGTCATGATCCCACTGCTCATGGGTTAGAGCCCTGTGTCAGGCTCTGTGCTGACAGCTCAGAGCCTGGAGCCTGCTTCAGATTCTGTCTGCTCGTCCCCTACTCTCTCCCTTTCTCAAAAATAAAATTAAACATTAAAAATTCACTTATTCTTTTATTTTTAAAATAACAATATAATCATAAAATACATGAAGACAGTATTTGCTGATCAGCTAAATTTTGCATAAGTTTTTTAGAAATAATTCAGATGTTCCCCCCTTAATAGCCTAATACATTCACTTAATTAAAGAATAAACTTACATTGAATATAATTTTTTTAAAGTTTATTTATTATTGAGAGAGAGGGACAGAGTGCGAGCAGGGGAGGGGCAGAGAGAAAGGGAGACACAGAATCCGAAGCAGGCTCCAGGCTCTGAGCTGTCAACACAGAGCCTGACATGGAGCTTGAACTCACAAACAGCAAGATCACAACCTGAGCTGAAGTCAGACGCTTAACCAACTGAACCACTCAAGCGCCCCAACATTACATTGAATATAAACACTAATTTTATTTTCTAAAAATCCACAGAATATCTGAAATAATGGCATAAACAAAATATTGCTTTTTTAGATGTTAATTTCTTTATAAAAAATTTCTCAGTGGTCATAAAGATAAAAAGCATCTTAAAATTGCCTTGGTCTTGAGGTTCAAAGATAGTACCATATCAGGATACTTGATCTGGAATCCAAACTGCTATACTTAATTGGCACAATTTTACAAAGCCTTATATTCTTTAATGTTAAAAACACAGCCTCATAATGCCATATTGCTTCATTATATAACGCATAATGTTTATTTGAAAACATAGAATGCCTTATTACCCTGAAAACTCTTGGCAACTATTGTGGCTCCATTGTGATGTGCAGGGACACTTAAAAAATTTTTTTAATAACACGTGGTGCACCCTATCAGCCAAGAATAAAACATGCATCCTAAGTTGTGTAATTCACATGGGTATGAATTATTTTTTTATGTAAAACAGCATATCCCCAGTGATCCTACAGGATCCGTTTTATCACCAGGTTTTCTCGTTTTCTTGGAAAAGTGGTCTCTCCTAAAGAGTGATGGTTCATTTTTTAAATTATATTGTTCATCTATATTTAACATACGACAGTTAACAGCGGTGCTCCTGTGCTATATTACAAACTTCCACCGAATGCACGTGTTGGCCATCTGTGCAGGCTCATCATTAGTGACCAAGTGGTAAATACTGGTGCAGAAAAATGCACAGTTTAAGAAGTAAATGCCTGTGAGTAATGGATGAGTTTTAAGTCACGGTGTGATTAAGTACTTCTGCCTTTTCGTTAGTGAATATGCAATTTCCACGAGACTTTTTTCATGTTGAAAATAGGATCCTCTTTCAAGAGCCGTAAAAAGGATTCCCTGTAAGGAAGAGATGTAGACCGTGAGAAGGAAGGAGTATAGATCAGTCACAACGGAAGGAATAGCATGAGGGCAGAGGCTCATCTTCAGGAAGGGAAAGGTGGCCGGTGGAGCTGGCGTGCGGTGGGTGGCGAGAGATCACCAACAGCACCCCAGTGTGTAAGGCCAGTGTGATGCTGTAATGGTGGCAAAGCACAAAGGAAAGTCAAGGAAGGATTTTAAGCTGGAGGGTGACCTACTTTCATTTATGTTTCCACATATTTTCTCCAGCATTTGAGTGGGTGATACACGTAAGATCAGGGAAAGACCCATCTAGGAAGGCAAAGCCCTTTCAGAGAAAGTCTGTCTTAGGTACCACATTATTTTGGAGCGTTACTTAACAAACGATTTTCAGAATCACAGAAAATGTTATAGAACAGTAGTAAATAATGTGTGATGAATGCATTTTTAAAAATACCATCCTCTTTTCCTAAATTTGTTTGCTTAAGGGGGCCACTGACTCTGCTTTTATTGTCAATGCTGTCAACTTTTTCTGTTTGGAATTTAATCATTCGGAGGCTCTCAGGATCTTCTGTGAACTTTTTCTATATTGTTTTTGGTGGAGAAGTATGTGTCTTTATTTCGTTTGGCGGAGAGTCATATTGATAAGCCTCAGTATGGTGTAATTATCAGAGCAGAATTTTAGGGACAAGCGTTGCCAGGTGTGTAGCTGTATGCTATTGTATGATGAGTATCCTAATCTGAGTTTTTTCTTCTACAAAATTAAGATGATCCATTACAGGAGGGCTTTTGAATTATCTCCCCAGCAAACCTGCAGAAACATTGTTTACATGTTACACGGAAAGAAAAATAAGCTGATAAAAACAAGAGATATGAAACCCCCAAAAAAGTAAAAATAGTGTTGTAACCAATATCTCTTCCCCAAATTTGTCTTTCTTGATCCCAAAGTAGGAGATTTTCATGATTCTGACATTTGTGTCTACAGGGTAGACATGGTGGAAAACATGAGGCAGGCGACTTTTTTTGACCTGTCCTATTTGTTTGTTGAGACAGATTTTCCAATTAATTGACTTAGGAAATATTAGTTGAACACCCACCATGAGGAAGATACTATTGTAGGAACGGGGCATATAAAAATGAACAAAAAGCAGAAATGTTTGAGCTGATCGTTTTTACATTTTGGTGAGAAGAGTCCACGAACCAAATCAACAACTAAGATCAACAGTGTGTTTTATGCTCAGGAGCATCATGGAGAAAACCAAAGCAGCTCTTGGGGTAGAGAGTTCAGTTTCCAACTGGATAATCTTGTGGCCAATTAAAGACGGCTGTAGACTCTTCACCACTTCTTCCATCCAGAGCTGGAGTCCACCTTTCAACCTCCAAGAATCTGGGCTGTCAGAGATGATTTTGAGAGGAGGTGTGGCAAAAAGGGTGCTCTGCCATTTTGGGGCTCATTCTTTAAGAAGATTGGAAACTTTTTATTTTTCTTGGAGCTACTGCTTTGATGGAAGTCTCCCATTGTGTCTCACCGTGCTGTGAGAGAGCCCTAGTAGCTACTTGGAGAGGCCACTAGAAATGAGATATTCCTAGTGAGTCCTCAGTTATTTCAGGCATGCTACCTGGGCACCATATATGCAAGCGAAGAAGCCATCTTGGACATCCAGTTCACTCGAGTTTTCACATGACTTCTAGCCCCACCCACCTTTTGGCTGCAATTGCTTAAATAATCCCAAATGAAAACTGTCCATTTGAGTTCAGTAACCCCATGAGAAATGTGAGTAATTATAATATATCATTGTTTTAAGCTAATACATTTTGGGGATGGCTCATGAGGCACCAATGGGTGACCCAACAAACAAACAAACAAGCAACATTTTGAACAAATTTGAAAGTTGTTAGGAAACAAGCCATGCCAATATTTATAGTAATAGGTTGATTCATTGCAGGGGGAGATAAGAGTTTTAGCTAGATCCCCAAACATCATCTGAACAAGATGTGTGCTACAAAAACCTCACAGGGGTGTGAAATTCAGAGTAGTTTGTGCTCCACTCCCCCCACCCCCCCAGGGATTGCTCTAATTTCACATGAGAAATATGTCTCCACCTGATTGCTATCTCACCCTCCAGGCTTATTTATCACAGTGAGAGAATATGGCTCTAATCATTATTGAAGCAATTAACTTTTCTGCTTAGGGAAATATCTTTAATTAATCAAGACATTCTTGCCAAGTCATGTTGACCAGTACAAAATGTTCTGTAATCAGTGATACAGTTTTATAAAAGCGATCTGAATCACAAATATTAGTATTCTCGAAATTCCTTAATAACGAATGGTAGAAAGAAAAATATCATTCTTCTGGAAAGCCCACACTACATAGACCTTCATGTACTTTTCAGTATTGACCCTCAATAATCATTTGTAAAACTGCCCGTATGTGATCATACCTCCCTCATAGCGTTGCTGTGGAGAGCACACGGTTGACACCTTAAAAGTCTTGGCAGTGTTTCTGATGCATTGGAACTGCTCAAAAAGTCCTTATGGATGTGATTGAGTTATAAACTGCTTACTTTGTTTAATAATCTGTACAAAATTCTTAGAGTAAATCCTTCTTAATCCCTGTATTATATACGTATCTAGTTTATCAACTCATCTTAAGACATGTTAGGCATGTAATATGATTTTATACGGTACTACATGGCTTCTCCATGCTGTTCTGTCAGAGTCAACTGAAGCATTTGATACAAACAGAGTTGTCAAGGGAGGAAATCCTAGGATCTCTGTTTTTGTCAAAAGCCCTGGTGGTTTTGGTACCTAGCCACAAAATTAGGAGGGGATAAAGAAAATCTCCCAATATTATTTTCCTCTTTCAAGATGCTCTTTTTAGTATTAGGAACTGATTTGGTTAAGTATGTAGCAATGACTAACATATGTACATTTAAAACCTGTCATTTTAGTTTGCTGTCTTAATAATTTGCCCTGAATTATTCAAATGTTTATCTTAACTCTGTATTTTGTTTAGACTAGGAATATATTTAAATGTTAGTTAAAATTTTAATAATATTTGGGGATTAAGTGGACTATATTCTTGAATGCTTTAAAAATATAGATGATCATGGGGCGCCTGGGTAGCTCAGTTGGTTGAGTGTCCAGCTCTTGATTTCTGCTCAGGCCATTCCAACATCGTGAGATCAAGCCCCATGTTGGGCTCCACGCTGAGTGTGGAGCCTGTTTAAGATTCTCTCCCTCTCTCTCTCTCTCTCTCTCTCTCTGCCTCTGCCCATCTTCCCCACTTGCACTCACTCTCTCTCTCTAAAAATAAAAAAATATATGGAGAGAGATGATCATGTCATTAATTAAAGGGTTAACTATTATAAAGTCTGTCTGCTATAAACTTTACAGTATAATGCATTCCTCAGAAGTACAGTTTTGTGCTTTTATGTTATTAGATAAGCCAGATAAGCCAGGCTGTGATCCTGGGTGCTCTGATTGGGCACTCAAGATATCACAGTGCTAGATATTTAGAAAGAATAATTTTAGAAACCTTTCTGAAAAAGTACTAGAAATTTCTGATTTTATTTCTCCTAGTATGTAGGCTCAAAAAGAGTAGAGGCCATATATATGTATATGTCATTCCTGTATACTCAGTGCAGAAAACTAGTATGTGCTCAAAAACATTCCCTGAATATTGATAGAGTGATTCAGTGCCCATGCTGCTAACAAGCCAGAGAAAAAAGGGGTGAATTTGTGAAATAAACTTAGTACAGTCAAGTCATGATGTAATGGTAACTGTACTATTTCTATTCAAGGGACATGTTACCTTGCATAATAGGGTAAGAGACGGTTGGGTTGGCTCCGTGCCACTAACATCTCCACAGACACTGAAGGATCTTAAGGCTATATTGAATTGTTACTCATTTTCAGAAACAGTCCTCTGAAAAGTCATTTGCTTTAACTTTACCCGTGTGATAACTTCACATTTCCCTTGTGTGTTGATGACTTTGTCTAAGACCCTTATTGGCCATGGCCCCAGAAGCTGTAACTAGAAGTGCTTTTTTGGCCACACAGCACAACCACAGCCTCTCTGTGCTTTGGTATTGGCACGGCTATGGGGCAGTAGTAGTTGTGGGGATAAAAGGATGCCACGGGGGCGCCTGGGTGGCGCAGTCAGTTAAGCGTCCGACTTCAGCCAGGTCACGATCTCGCGGTCCGTGAGTTCGAGCCCCGCATCGGGCTCTGGGCTGATGGCTCAGAGCCTGGAGCCTGTTTCCAATTCTGTGTCTCCCTCTCTCTGCCCCTCCCCCGTTCATGCTCTGTCTCTCTCTGTCCCAAAAATAAATAAAAAAAAAAAAAAAAAAAAAGGATGCCACGAAGGGAATCCTCCCAGAAAGGAGAGTCCTATCAATCTGGAGACTCACATTCTTCAATTTTAGAAACTGTTTTTGAGCGTCTGCTAATTTGCTAATCTTCATTTTCTCTGTTTTTCATGGTGGACCTCATATTTGAATGTGGATCTTGGACCTCCTTATCTGATCTCCTAAGTTGGTTATCTTTTCTCTTTAGTTTCCATCTTTGTCTTTTTGTTCTACCGCGTCATATGTTTCCTCTCCTTTGTCTTTTAGCCCTTTCATTAAAATGTAAACTTCTGCTATCATGTTTTTATTTAGTAAGAGCTTCTGACTTTTTTTTTTTTTGCAGTTGCCTATTGTTAGCATCTACTCTTATTTCAAGAATGCAACGTATTTACTTATATCCTAGGGGAATGTAGGAGTGTGTGTGTGTGTATGTGTGTGCGCGTGCGTGCGTGAGTGTGTGTGTGTGTGAGTGTACTGTTTTTAAATCCTCATCAACTGCCTGCTGTGTCTCTCATTTCTCTGAGTTCTTTTGTGTTTATTTTGGTTTCCTTCTTTCAAGTTGGAGATATTCCTCCAAAACCTATCGATCTTTTGTTGTCCCTGTATAAGAGTGAACTCCCAGCAGTATGGTAGACTACATGACATGAAAAACTTTGCTGTTGTAAAACAGTTAAAATTATGGAATTAATATGTGTATGTATTTAATATACACATATGTAAAATATAGATGTAATTAAAATATATTTACTCCTATATATGTGTGCATTGGTCTTCTGAGCCTGAGTTCCACCCCAGGCATGGAGTCAGCTTGGAATACATAGTGCAAAAACCAGGACTCTAAAAGGCACTGGTGGAGGGCTAAGCCATGAAAAGAAAAGAAAAACAAAAAATAAACCTAACAGCAATCATGACAAAAATTCTGTGTATGATAGAAAAGAAAATTACCTTCCTTTTACCTTGGGTGGGTTGGGAGGGGAAGTCCCCTCAAAATTTGATCCCACAAGCCCCCTCTCCTCTGAGTTTGTGACCTTAATTTCTGCTACCTGAGACTGAAAAACCCAAGTTTAAGATTGAATTTAAAGGAACTCACCATAAATTCCAAAAGATTGCTATTCTGTAGCTCATGTTTTCTAACAATGATGCAGTTAAGATATGAACACATAATAACCCAAAAACACAGAAAAATATCACATATTTGGGAATTAAAACAAAAAAAATCAAAGAAAACAAATATATAAATACATTTTGGGGCAAAAATCACAGTAGGCTTTAGGAAATTCTTACAACTGAACAATGATGAAAAGATCACATATTAGAACTTGTGAAATTCACAATTAGAAGGGACTTTATATCCTTAGGTTTTTATTAGAAAAGAAGAAAGACTAAAAACTAATGAGGTCAGCAACTGCCTCCAGACATTATGAAATGTACAGCAAAATATACCCCAATAAAGTAAAATCAAAGAAATAAGTTAAAAACAGAAATTAATGAAACATGAAATACTCATGCAAAATGGGTTATGTAAAAAGCCTAGTAATATTAAGAAACATTAGAATTTTATTATGATAGTTATTAGTACTATTTGCTAAGTATTTAGGGCGCTGCGTCTTGTGGAAACATAGAATTGCTCTTTGTGACTGAGAGGGAGGCATGATGGCTCTTTCTGGCCTTTGGACTCGAGTAGAAGTGGCATCTCTCACCTGTAGCTCAGAGTATTTAATTGTCAAAGTGAGACTTTCCTGATGTTTTTTATTCTGAGGGTATGACTGGCAGGGTTCAAGACCATGTCTCCTTTTTTTCAGCCTGAGTTTCTGAACTCAAGCTATAGTAGGCGGAGAACCCCAGCACTAAACTTGGATAGAAATATTATAACCTGAATGAAAGATAAAATGTGATATTTTAAATCATTAAAACTGTTTTTTTTTTATCTTTATTTTTTAATGTAGCAAACATGGAACATAAAACATAGGCTATCCTGACTGGTGGACTTTAAGAACAGAAAAAGAAGGGCGACTGGGTAGCTCAATCATTTGAGGTGTGACTCTTGATTTCAGCTCAGGTCGTGATCTCACAGTTTGAGAGATCGAGCCCCAAGTAGGGCTTGGAGCTGACAGCTTGGAGCCTGCTTGGGATTCTTTCTCTCCCTCTGTCTCTCTGCCCTTCCCCTCTCAAAATAAATTAATTCACTTAAAAAAATAGAGAGGGGCGCCTGGGTGGCTCAGTTGGTTAAGCGTCTGACTTCGGCTCAGGTCATGATCTGATGGTTCGTGAGTTTGAGCCCTGCATCGGGTTCTATGCTGACAGCTCAGAGCCTGGAACCTGCTTCAGATTCTGTGTCTCCCTCTCTCTCTGCCCGTCCCTTCTCGAGCTCTGTCTCTGTCTCTCTCTCTCTCAAAAATAAATAAAACATTTTTAAAAATTAAAAAAAATAGAGAAAGAGAGAAAAAGGAAAGAGATAAAGGTGGGGAGGCAGAGGGGAGATGGAAAAGTAGAGGGGTAGAGAAATGAAGAAAGGAAGGATATTGAAATCATCTGAGAAAACAAAAGGAAACATGAACAGATGATAAATAAGTTAAAAATACTATAAAATGGGCACCTGTGTGGCTCAGTTGGTTAAGTGCCTGACTTCGGCTCAGGTCACGATCTCCCAGTTCATGAGTTTGAGCCCTGTGTTGGGCTCTGTGCTGACAGCTCAGAGCCTGGAGCCTGCTTCGGATTCTTTGTCTCCCTTTCTGTCTGCCTCTCTGCTGCTTGTGCTCTCTCTCTCTCTCTCATAAATAAACATTAAAAATTTTTTAAAAATACTGTAAAACAAAATTACATACAACTTCATCATAAATTTTAAATCTTATATTGAATGTACAAATATATAAAAATTGAACTTAGTAAACAGACTTAAAAAAATAGAAATCTTGATTAATTCTATAAATATTACCAAATTAGATTAGTAGTTAAAATTCTTCCCCCAAAGTACACAAGTGGCCTGAATGGTTTTACTAGCTAGTTCTACCAAATATTTGTTGTTCAGCTAAACCTGACACAAACACCCCCACAGCTCCAAGGGACAGAAGGAGGTCACTGTACAAGACTAGTATAAACTTGATTCCAACACAAGAAAGCAATAATTAGATGTCAGTCACATTCATGAACATAGATGTCCCCACCCTCACCCATTACGTTTTTAGCCTCCTTTTATATTCCTTTGTTTCAGCTTCAACCTATTTTACCATCAATGGCTTCCTAAATTTTCCTTAGAGACTCTAGTCACACACCTACTTCAGGACATTAGCATTTCCTTTTCCTGTTTGAAACCCTCTTCTCCCACCGACCCTCTGGGACTGCTCTTTTCCCTCCTTCGTGTCTTTTTTAAAATGTCACCTTGGTTATTCCTTTCCTGAAAAAAACTGAGATCATTATTCCACTGTTCCCTGCTTCCCTTCCCTGTTTGGGTTTTTCTGTCTGCACTTTCCACCACCTCTCGTGTGTTACTTCTGCATCTTGCTGGTTGTCTGTCTCCCACCTCTAGAAAGAGAGCAGGGCCCTTGTTTACTTCCTGACTTGCACAGCTCTGGCGGTTAGCATGCTGCCTGGCACCTGGTGAGGACCCAGGAACTATTTGTGGAGTGAATTGATAAATGCAAAAGTATTGAACAAAATGTTAGCATGACAAATTCAGCAACGTATGAAAAATACAGTATGACTCAGTTGGATTTTTCTCAGGAATGCTGGTTTAAATTAGAAAAACTTATTGAAATGGCAGATAAAGAGAAACAACAAAATTATTTCAACAGATGGGGGAAACGCATGTTATGGAATTCACAATTAAGGAGACCTCCTTAACCAGTAAACCAATAGCAAACATCACACTCGATGGTAAAACCTGGCAAGTGTTTTCTTTATTATCAGGAGCAAGAAAAGGTCCCTTTTTTTCATTGTTTCTCCTTGTCTCCGTGCATTGTACCTGACGGAATAAGCCAACAGGAAGATAAGTAGAAGGTACAAATCATGAAAAGAAAGCAAGCTCAGAATTTCACAGATGGTATGATCATCAACAAACTCAAAGTAATTCACAGAATCAAAATAATTCAGAAGATCATCACAAGAAGTTTGTGAAATTTCTAGATACAAAATCAGTGTATAGATACCAAATCAGAATTCCAATTAGTTAAATTGTGGAAACAGACAAACTGTTTCTGAAATTTACGTGGTAAGGTGGGAGGGCCATTAACAGCATGATCCGCAGGAGGAAGATGAACAAGTTGGGGGAATTTTCTCCACCACAAAGCAAGACATATTGTAAGGCAGTGTGATATTGGCCCAGGGACAGACCAGGACACTGATGGAGCACAACGGACAGCCCCCAAACAAACCCAGGCCTCTCTGGGTACGTGGTAGTGACCCAGGTGACATCATAGCTCAGTAGAGAACGCATCAACTCATTAGGAAATATTTATCGATGAATAATTGCCCGTATCATTTGTTAACCTCTTTTCCGGAATCCACCACTGTGCTAACCTCCCTTCCCAGACGCCTTTCTTCCAGGCTCTTTGTCTTGTTGGCTTACGTTCTTTCCCCTTGACTTATCTCGGTGCACTTTGTGGAAAGAGCAGTGGCAAAGGCTTGTGTTTATTTCACAGTGTTTAAATGGAAGTAAAGTACTCGTAGATCTCATCCTTCTAAAAAAAAAATGTGGACTATGTCCAGAGCTTCTGTCTTCTTTGAATTTTTATATCAGGGCAAGTCCGTGTTTAACCCCACTAGATATTGGACAGATGCTAATGTTTCCGAGTATTGAAAAGGAAGCCCAGTCATTCCTTCAATGTATTTTTTTCATATGAGATTAAAGGCGTAGTGTTAATTTGAGAAAACACAGCCAGCAACCGGGTACGTGTGAGAAGTGCTTCTGTGCGTGTACTGGTAGTATCTACCGGACGGCGTGTAAATTCCACGTTCAGCATTAGAACCATCGGCTCTGTTCAAGAGTCGGTGGCCCTGTTCTCCTCACAGCTTGTACTGAAAGCGTTTGCTGTGCAAATTCATCTTTATTGTCTTTATAGAGATTTTCTGAAGAAATGTTCTTTTTCTCCCGTGCCGGCCCTCCGCGTATGACGCTCTCACCGATCATCACTAAATGGAGTGATTTCTCGTTTGAGGGGCAGTGAAAACGTGGCGGTGGGAGGCAGCGGAAGCCTCAGCCTTAAAGGGTGATTGTTGGGAGCACGTCCCGGGCCCCAGAGCACGGTTGCCATGGTGATTCTGCTGCTCTGCCAAGGCTCCTTCTCGCTGTGGGTGGAGAGATGCTCTCCTGCCAGCAGCTCTGTGGGATTCTGGCAGCTGGAGAGAAGGCTGAAGTGATGCTCCGCTTCCCCCGACGGGAGTCCGGAGAGTCTTCTTTTAAATCCAACGGGCACCTCGGGCCCCGTGGCAGGGCGGGGGCAGTTAGGATCTAGACCATCCCAAGTGCAAAATGTGCATGATAAGATTCTTACTGTTTCTTATTTTGAGTAAAACTCTTGCAGAGGATCGGGGCTTAAATTGAGGGAGGCGAGCCTAACGTGGCAGTGAGGGAGGTTCAGAGAAACCTGGATTTGTCAGTAGGGATGATGGAATTCTGAGGGATTTAAATGGCCGCATTTCAACAGGGAGGAAAAAAAATCCGTTCGATTTGGAGACCTTAAACTCATTCAGGAATGCCGTTGAACTCAAGGTCGTCAATTTGGGTTTAACGCAGTATTGAAATTTCTCTCATGTTTGTCGAAATTTAGAAGGCACTGCTCAGTTAAAGCTGTAATTAATCCTATAGACCGTGACACTAACAACCCCCCCCCCACCTCCTGAACGTATACAGTCTAGGTAACTGGTAACTGCTAAACCACAACTGAGAAAATGTAAAAAGTAGAAACTGACTCTGAATTAAAATTCAGATGAACAAAATTAATCAAAAGTCGTCAGTGGCATTTTAGTGACCGTCTGTAGGCTTACCTCTTCATTTGTCCCTGGACCTCATTCTGATTTTATTTTTGCTTTGTTAAAAGCTTTAGGAGGACCCAGCAAAGATAATTCCTATCTGTGAATTTGATGTTCGGACTTTCTTTCTCTTCAGACTTCTATTCCGAAGGGTTTTGTTGACTACATTACATTAATCTGATTTTGACAGCTCTGACTGCAGAGGAAAGCCCCCATACCTATATCAAATTCTTCAAGAACAGTAGTAGGGAGAAATCACAATGCGGTTTGAAATCATGGGAGTGTTTGGGGCGCTTCCCAAGATAAGGGGTAACTCCTCTTTGGGTTGGTACTGATTTTATTTCTTGTTTTCCTTTATCTTTACATAATCAATAAGGTGAAAATTTTACAACATGGAGAGACAGAGAGTAGTTCAAAGATTTTTCTGCTCTCCTGTTAATCTCCACTCAAGACTGTGTTCAGTGACATTCAGGGGCTACACACTCTGGTCTCATCCATCTGCTAGTGAAATCGCTTCCCATCGTATGAAGTGTCAAGCTGTTCTACTGTTTTCTGCTTCCCCACATTCTGTGTGTGCGCACGCACGTGTGTGTGTGTGTGTGTGTGTGTGTGTGTGTGTGTGTGTCAGGGGAATAAGGTTTAGGAAATGATTTTCTGTAATAACAGTTGCTTTGAAAGTGCAGAGGTGTTCTGATTTCTTTTTATTTGCCTCTGGGGCAGAAGAGGTGAGCCATAATTCTCTCAAGAAGGTCAGTTCCAATGATCAGTGTTCAAATTCGCCATCTAGACCACTCTCTAAATGTAGAATTACTTCACACAGGAAGATTACAATTATTGCATGAATCATATGTTACTATAAACACATATGCATTCTAGATAAGGTGCACACAGATCTTCCTGTGACTTAAGTACAATAAATAACAGTCCATTTTCCAATCTCATTTTTTATTTGCTTCTGCAGAAAGGAAGAGTCAGTTATATGGGGAGTTTTTGAGATACTTCGGCATTACAAAAGGAGATTGGATCAAGAATTGCCAAAAGGAGAAGAGTAGGAGGAAATCTCTGGAATGGGGGTAGGGGGAGGGAGGGACACAGGTAGATGGAGGGGAAACCGAGATCATCATAGGAGTTGCTCTGGGCCTGGCAGCCCTTTGTGTTTCCTTTCTCACCAGCAACTGGTGCAAAGTACCTCATCAATATGTCTTATTGCAAAACATACACACATAGGCATTCTAGTTAATCTCTTAGAAGATACCTAGCAAATTCTCACAGTTATTTTTGATACTAACAGCCTGATGTCTTAAACAAAAAGTTATCTTTCAAAAGACTAACGTGACAAAGCTTTAAAAAACAAAAGTGATTACTGTAGTCAACGTGTTTTTGAAAACCACATTACAACACAATCATAGTTCATCTCAATATAGTTAAAGGTGTGTCTAGCAATGGTAGATACGATATTTATTGAGTAGCTACTGTTTGTCATGCACTATTTTATGTATTGATGCACTCTTATTTTTTTATTAGCTCACTTCTAAATTGTATTTCATTTTAATTCCAATGTACTTAACCTACAATGTTGTATTAGTTTCGGGTGTACAATGGGGTGCTTGAACAACTCTGTACGTTACTCAGTGCTCCCAAGTTAAGTGTGCTGTTTAATCCCCATCACCTACTTTACCCATCCCCCCACCCACCTCCCCTCTGGTAACCATCTGTTCTCTATAGTAAAGAGTCTGTTTTTTGGTTTGTCTCCTTTTTTCCCTTTGTTCGTTTGCTTCTGTTTCTAAGATTTTATTTTTAAATAAACTCTACACCCAATGCGGGGCTAAAATTCATCACCCTGAGATCAAGAGTCGTACGCTTTCCTCACTGAGCCAGCTGGGTGCGCCCATTTGTTTTATTTCTTACATTCCACATATGAATGAAATCAAGACACGGTATGTGTCTTTCTCTGATTGTCTTATATTGCTTAGCGTAATACGCTCTGGCTCCATCCATGTCATTGCAAATGGAAAGATTTCATTCTTTTTTATGGCTGAATAATATTTCATTACACACACACACACACACACACACACACGTATATACATATCCACACCACGTCTTCTTTAACCGTTCATCTGTTGATGGACACTTGGGCTGCTTCTGTAATTTGGCTGTTGTAAATAAATACCGCTACAAACACAGGGGTGCATAGATATCTTCTTGAATTAGTGTTTTCATATCCTTTGAGTAAATACCCAGTAGTGTGATTACCTACTTAATGCTCACAAGAATGATTTGAGGGAAATTCTGTCACCCTTTTACAAACGATGAAATGAAAAGAATAAACCTACTGAAAAACATAAAGTGATAGAGTCAAGATTTTACCTGTCCTCGTCTTTCTTTTCTCCTGTGCCCGTATCTTTCTCGTTGCTTTCAGTCATGCACCACAGCCAAGAACTGGGTTCTGCATTTGAGTCACTACAAAGCTAACGTACACTACTCTCTTAACTCAAAAGATTCTAATATAATTTGCCTTGCTACATGCAATGTTCTCAGATAGTCTAGTCTATTCTCTCAAACTTCTCAAAATTTCTGGTTGAAGTTCACTAAATTAGGTTCACATTGAATAGGTTTTGACTCACTATTTTAAAAACACAGCTACAAGGAGTTCCTTAGAGTAAATGTCATTGAAATAAAAACTCAAGCATGTGAAACTGACAGCAATAAAGTGAAGGTAGAATGATATGTATGCACATTGTGAAGATTGTGGGAAGTCTGAGTTGGGAAGGAAGGGCATCTGTTGGTCTGGGGGATAGAACAATGGAAGTAAATATTCTCTTATTTGTGGAGGATGGGCATATAATTAAGAAACCTGATTTTTATAGCCCCCAGGGCAGCCTAGGACTAGATGTGCGTGTTGACCTGATGTCATCTGTAAATGCAAATATACATTCCCATAATGCTGACTTTTTTTTTAATTAGATGAAGAAAAAATATAAATTTCTAACATTTTCCCGTCGGTCTTCTGCAGGGTGTTTTGAGTGCTGTATTAAATGCCTGGGAGGCATTCCCTATGCCTCTCTGATTGCCACCATCCTGCTCTACGCTGGGGTTGCCCTCTTCTGTGGCTGTGGTCATGAAGCGCTCTCTGGAACTGTCAACATCCTGCAAACCTACTTTGAGATGGCAAGAACTGCAGGAGATACCCTTGACGTCTTTACCATGTGAGTCACCCTCCTGTCGCTTCTTACGTTGACAGTGTATGTTCGCATTGCTGCGTGTTGAATAAACAGGGGTCTAAAGTCCAGTGAGGCAAAGTTATAGGTGAAGAAATAAATACCCTTGGGTTATACACCTGAGATGAGATACCTTTGACCTTTACCATGAATACAGGACACATAGCAGAAGGTTGGAAGCCAGCTGAATCTGGGCTTGATTTGTGTTTCAATTTGACTGTCAAGTTTTATCCAAAATTCAGTCACCATTAAGCGGAATGCTTGCCTTTCTTTGGCTCTTCTCATTTGAGCAGAAGCTGTTCTAATAGAAGAGAACAGAGGATAAAGAACAGAGCCAGGTGTGAACGTAGACACTGCTGCTAATTCTAGGCAGTTAGCAGAATTCTGCGGGTTCTCTCACCTTCTAAACACACCCATTCAGCTCTGGGTGTAATACTGTCTTTCTTTCCTGCCTCACAGAAGTGATGTGGACTTCCTAATTAATCTTTGGGAGTGGTTCTTATTAACTTCGGTTAATGACAAATCATAAGAAATATTGAGCACCTTTTTGCTATAACCGTGAGTTATACTTAAGACGTACGTTTGACTCATAAAATGCAGAATCCTGGGATCACTGAATTTTAATATTTTTTAAAAAGTAACGCACACATGGTCTAGAAGTAAAAGAGTTTGCTGTTTAAGTTGCAGTCCCTTGTTGCTGACTATCACAGAGAACGAGTGTTGAGGATTGAATTTAGTTCCAAATAAATTCCCAAGTCAGCTCATTTATTGAGTGATACAATGCCCACAAAAAGAAAATAACTTGTTTTTACGCTGTATTTTGTAAGACCAGCTGACAGTAGACTTTCTATTGCACTAGCCAGCATAGCATCTGTTCCCCTACAACTTCTTGCATGGATTTCATGCTTCTTGATACTGTGCAATTACAATATTTTTCATGTTGCTTTATTTTGTCATTCAGAGTAAATTCAAATCCGCTTAATTTATATATGCTTTTTCTGGAGTAAGATGGGTTTAGAGTTACAGATCTTAGTAATTAATACGGCTGGTGAGAGTGACTTTGCTTTTTACTCTTAGAATTCCATCGAAAAGGTTAATGACATTTCTTATTTACCCAGAACCAGTTCCTACTGACCTGGTATAATTCATTCTAAGACCCTAATCTAAGACAACGCTCAGTCAACCTGGACAACTTTCTAGGTAGAAGACAACTTTTCTCCAACTCCAATATCAGAAAATATACCCTATTGCTAAAAATTTTTATAATCTATCAGCTACAGACAGAATATCTTGAATAAAATATTGGCTGTACATTATATTTGTTATTTTATTAATTAAAGTTGCTGATTTCTATATAAATGAAAAGGTAAAAAACGGCACGCATTTCCACCAAGTTATAGAGAAAGAATTTCCTACTTTGCAAAGTGGAAAGCATGTATCCTTGGACATAGTGTATAGCAAAATTTTTAGGAAAAGGAGTATTTATTGGAAATATTTATGCTTCTCTCAAATATAATGTCACTTAAAATTTGGGAAAGATTGGCCATAAAATAAGAAATATGACAAAGCAGGTATGTGAGACTGAGCACCTCCCCCCAATATAGTTGTTAAGAGGAGAAAGGAGTTAATTTCCCTAACTCTGAAGTATCAATTTAGAGCTCAATCAATGTCACTGACTTATTGAAATGAAGAATTCATAGCAAATTTTAAAAATCATAAACTAAAAATGACAAAGGACTTTATATCACTTTCCTCATGTTTACCAATGTAATTGCATTTTACAAATTAGTTTTGAAAAATAGTAATGATCCATTAAAATTAAACTCTTTAAGCCCTTAGTAGACAGTTTATCAATTTCCATTACATTAGCTATATAGCATGAATCGACCCTTGTAAGTTTATTCGTCATTTGGAATATGATTGAATTATCTGAAAATGCTTTGGATTATTGCAGGATAGCCTGCAGAGATCCTTAAGAAGATGATGGCAAGGATATATTTTCATGTGATAAAACTGACATTTTCTTTTTAGTTTTATCTCAGCCTACACTGGACAAAATATGTTTTCACTGTGCATTATTTTAAGCCACCACAGATGTCCTTAAAATCTACAGATTCTCTATATTTAGGCTACATCCAAATTGCTAACCTTAGATACAGAATAGAAGTTTGTAAGAAATCATGAGCCTAATAAGTGACAGGAGGCGATCGTGGACATCAGGAACCATTTGTCAAGACATCTATTTGACATTTACACAGCAGACTTTCATATATCACAGACTTCTGTTGCTCTGAAGGAAGAGTATATGTGGGAGTTCAGAAGAGAAAGCAGAGATCGTCTGCTTAATTTGGTACTTTTACCTTTGCTCTGTTTCACTGGAAATTAATTGAAATGAATAATGCATTTTTGGAATGGGAAGGACGCCATTTTGATTGGAATAAAGGCAAGTGCTCACCTTATCTCTATTTTTATATTTCAAATAACTAAAATTCTTTATACAAGGCCTTCTGAAGCTACCAAACGAATTCCGACTCTCTCCCTGTCTGCAAACAGCTTGGAAAAACAGAGGGAAGATATGCATCATAAACTTCTTAGGTACCATTAGTGCCAACTGATAAAGATTTTAAATGCAGGTTTAGAGCCAGTAGGGATTACCCTATGGGATGCTGCCTTACAGGGATATCAGAGGAATAGATAAAGTGAGGGAGAAACAGAGGATGTAAAATAAGAAAATCCAGAATAGAGGTGGATGAGAGATGTGTTTAGTGGGCAGCATAGTTTGCTTGGAAATAAGCTAAGGTAAGTTTGGAAGAGAATGTGAAGAAAACCCTTGTTGGCCAACTTTAGTCATTTACAGAGAGTCTATTTTTTCCCCCTACTTCACATGCTTGGTTCCGCCAAATTGGGCACTCCTATCTCATTTACTTAGAAAGGAAAAGAAGCCTGTTTACTGGATGTGTGAACTCAAAGATAAAACCAATTGCCCAAGCCTCCACTTTTTCTCCTATGGTCCTCAGGATCTGAGGATTACTCCATTCTTTCTCTTAGCTTCTCTGTCTCTGTCTCTTCACTGTCTTCTTTGTCTTAAACACACACACACACACACACACACACACACACACACACACACACACATCTCAATATGGTCAGTATCTCCAAGTCTACAGAAAGAAACATGTAGGTCAGGAGCTCTGAAAGACGACTGCTGTATTGCATTTCACTAATCATCTGTGTGGCATGCAAAACTGACTTCTCATAAATAAGTTTGCATGTAAATAATAAACAAGTTTATAAATATTAAAAACCAATAAAGGAGTAATCTCCACGGTCACGCAGTCTGCGTTTGGGACTCGAAATTCCCAGCAGTGCCAGCCTTCAACAGGGGAAGGCGATTGACACGCGGCTCCTCGATCCTCAGCTGATGTCACCCATCAAATCATTTTGTCCTACTCCATTTGGAAGGGGAGACCCCCAGAGAGAGAGAGGAGAGGGAATTGCTCAAAGATTTGGTGACCTGTTGATCTGTTTTTAAGTATCGCTCTGTCCCTCCTCATCAACTTGGTTTCTGAGGAACTTTTCATCCTTGTTAAGTCCGTGGTTATTTGTTGGCTCCAAAGTGTTGTGACGATGAGTGTGTGGCCTAGCCCACTGCTTCCCTTAGGGGATAGATAGTCTTATCCTCTGACTATAACTTTTTTTTAGTTTGGCATAGCCGTTTAAGGCCCCTCAACATGGGGAACCGGTCCACCACTCCATCACTTTCTGCTGTATGACCAAGAGATCATTTTCTGATCCGTGATTCAGACTTCCTCACCTGAGAGCCACTTGGTAAGGTGTTCTGTGTTCCATCAGTTTCATTTGGTGAGTGAGCAAGAAAGTGGGGTAAGCATTTCACTTCTGCAGGACAGATTCATAGAGGACAGTGCAACGTGGAAACTGATTAGAAAATTAGATCTCAAATATCCAAACCACTAATTTTGCTAAGTGATTTGGCTTTTTCAGTAACTCTCTGGAGGACCGAGCTAAAGACAGTCTTATTCACAAATACACCCTCTTGTAACTTATTAGACAGGGATTATATTTGGGTTTTGATAAATTATGGAGAGGGTCTAGGATCTGGTACCATTGATTTCCAAAGTGAATGTGTTTTGTGTTCGAAGTTTTATTACTGTGACTTGAAGCTAAGGTGTCAAAACCTGAGGTTACTAGATAATGAATTCTTTGATATTTAATGCACACATAAAAATTAATCTTGGGGCACCTCGGTGGCTCAGTTGGTTAAGCATCCAACTTTTGATTTCAGCTCAAGTCATGATCCCAGGGCTGTGGGATTGAGCCCCATGTCAAGCTCTGGGCTGAGTGTGGAGCCTGCTTAAGATATTCTCTCTCTCTCTCTCTCTCTCTCTCTCTCTCTCTCTCTCTCTCCCCCCCCCCCGCCAAGCCTCCACTTTTTCTCCCTCCCTCTCTCCTTCTGCCTCTGTCCTCCATTCGTGCACTCTCTCTCTCTCTCTAAAAAAAAAAAAAGAATCTTTGTTTGCCTAAAACAAAAGCAGACAGTAAGCTCAGATAAAATAGATATATTGGATTTGCTCTCAACTTCCTATGTATGTAAATCTTTAAGTCTGCTTATAGTTTACATGTTTCTTTCTTGGAACTAAATGATGTAGAAAACAGTTTTCAGTCACTTAATGGATGGGAATGAGAAGGGAAAAGAAAGTAGGAACTCATGGCAAGACAAAACCAGGTTTCATAGGCTGACAGAAATCACAGCAGTGTACCCGTCTGACCTGGGGGATTGACAGTCAAACCAAATTGCTGGAGTCTTCTACTTACAAGCGTTTTGAAGACCAGACAAATTAGTACTGATAGGAGATTGTTGAGTTGGAGATATTGATTATTGAATTGGCGATTCAAAAATAATTTCAGTCTCATCTAGAACTTATGTTAGAAAAACCATACTGAATTCCTTACTTCTGGTACAGTGACCAGAGAGGATCTCCTTAGGCAGTATTTCAGCCAGACTAGTAGTCCTCAAATAAGTGTCAGAAAAAGAAAAAGAAAAAACCCACTTCATTAATATAAAACATCAACGATGAAACCCAGTATATAAACCATGAAGATGCTAGATGGAGAGACAACAGAGTGTGGTGAATATAAGAGCCCAGGTTCTGGGGTCAAACTCACTGGGTTAGTTTCATGTGGTATCTGCCCCTTTATATTGTTGGGGTTTTTTTTCAGTTTATTTATTTATTTGGAGAGACAGAGAGAGAGAGAGCGAGCAGGAGCAGGGAAGGGACATAGAGAGAGGGAGAGAGAGAGACAGAGACAGAGACAGAGACAGAGAGAGAGACACCCAAACAGGCACCATACCATCAGACGTATGCGGGGCTCAGTGCCATGAACTGTGAGATCACGATCTGAGCCAAAACCAGGAGTCGGTCCAAGAGTCAGATGCTTAACCAGCTGAGCCATCCAGGCGCCCCTGCCCCTTTCTAGTTCTCTTACCTTGGACAAGTTTAACCTGTCTGCCTCAGTCCCTCATCAGTGAAAGGAACTTAACTAACGCTGCCAACTTCCTAAGGTTGGTATGTGGATAAAATGAGTTGATATTTTAAAACAATTCTAACAGGACTAGCACCTTTTAAGGCTACACACCTGTTCATGAACATACTGCTGACACTGCTGCTGTTACGATCGTGATGATGGCCACTGTCACACTTCCTAAAGTCTGTCCCTGCACACAATACCCCCTAGTGGTGGACTGTTTGACTAGAGTAGATATTCCAACCAAGGTGAGCACCGGAGTAGGCTTCAGACTCGATTAGAATTCAAAGATCTAATTTCTGTTCTCTCTCTTTTTTTTTTTTTAATTTTTAAATGTTTATTTATGTTTGAGAGACAGAGACAGACAGAATGTGAGCGGGTGAGGGGCAGAGAGAGAGAGAGACACAGAATCCGAAGCAGGCTCCAGGCTCTGAGCTGTCAGCACAGAGCCCGACGCGGGGCTCAAACCCATGTACTGCAAGATCATGACCTGAGTGAAGTTGGACGCCCAGCCAACTGAGCCACCCAGGCACCCCTGTTCTCTTTTTTAACATCCAGGGAAACAGCAACTTTAGAAAAAAAATGTTTACGGACAAGAATATGATGATTTCATTCAAATACACATTGAAAGGTTATCTGGTAGAGGAAAACTTGCTTTGTGGTTCAGAGAGATATTTAGGTCAATGAATTTCAGTTTATAAGGAAATAGTTTTTTGACTCAGTATAAAGAACTTTTCAAAAGTCAAGAGTTTTCCAAAGAGTACTTGGTCTGCCTTGGAATGCACTGATTTGCCTGTCAATGAAGTATTCAGACAAAGCTGGTAATGAACTTCCAGTTCTGACATGCTTACAACCTGTAACTCACTTGCTAAACCTTAGTCTTTTATTCCAGAACAGCTGAGTGTTTCTGCCTGTTTTGCAAATTGGGTTATATAGCAAGTATGGAAATATATTTACATATATTTAAATATATACATATATTTAAAACTTATTGCATTTATTTTATTTCTATGCTTTTGTTGTCAAATATGCAAATATCATTTTCCAAGCTAATCTTTTGTCTTATTGGTTTTAAAATGAATTCACTCATTCAGCCAAAAATAGTGGGTCATACTATTTGCTAATCGCTGTGCTAATCCTTAGGGATCCAGTGTAGAACAAGATAAATTTATTTTCCCCGGACACTGACATGGGAAAGGTATGTGAGCAAAGTGCCTTCCTTATCAGACTGCACAGATAGGAATCCAAGAATGGATAGTTAGTACTTGAATTGATTTCAGGTTAAGAAACAGAGGGAATGGAGAAGCTACAATAATTAATACTATAAGAGTATTGGCACAGGCATAAAAAATATATCAAATGGACCAGAAAAGAGAGGGGAAAAAAAAGAATTAAGTGTATGTAAGTAGTTATATGTATATATAAAATTATGTCCCTAGTCACATTTTTACCAAAAAACTTCCAGATGAACTGAAAGTTAAAACTTAAAAATACACTATTTTGTAACAGTCAGAAGAAAAATAGATTAAGATTTCATCTATTATGGGGCAAAAAGTATCTAAGAAATAGAAAAGTATCTAAGAGACAGAAGAGATCACAAAAGAAAATATATATGGATTTTATATCATATATATTAAATTCTACTCATTGAAGTACTTTAAAAAAGTAAAAGATACACGGAACTGAGAAAAATTTTTACCACTTACATGAGAAGAGGTCCTAATTTTAATAAAGGCAGAATTAATTCAACAACAAAAGGATACATATTCTAGCAAAATATGAAAACATATTTCATCGAAGAATGCAAATGGTTAATAGCGTGTAAATATACGTTCGTCCACACTACTGAACTAAGAAAATTAATTTAAATGATGCCATTGTTTTTACTGTCAAATTATCAGAAAAATTAAATAATAATACCCGGTATTGGGAAACAGAGAATAAGTCGTCTTACTTGTTACCGATGCATGTTTAGTTTGCTTCAGACCTTCTGGATACAATGTTGACAATACATCCCTTTCGAAGATTTATCTAAGATGATCGTTATTATCATGCTATTTGTAATAGTGACGCCTTAGCTTCCTATTGCTGCTCTAACAAGTTGCAACAAACTTAGTGAATTAACAAAGCACACATTTATTGTTGTGAGGGTATTTCTTTTTCTTCCCCGTCTGGGAAGTCGGAATTGGTCTTACTGGGTTTATCGAAATGGGCTGAAATCAAGGTATTGGCAGGCTTGTGCTCCATCTGGAGGCTCTAGGGGAGAGTCTGTGTTTTTACTTCTCCCAGCTTCCAGAGGCCACCGCATGCCTTGGCTCGTGACCCCCTTCCCTCTTCGAAGCCAGCACTATCGCGTTCTCAGATCTCTCTCTGAATCTGACTCTGAATCTTCTGCATCGTCCTCTCACTTATTGGTACCCCTGCGATTATACTGGGCCCACCCACTTAGCGCAGGATCACTTCCAAATCTCAAATCATTAGTTTAACCGCGTTTGCCGAGTCTCATTGACCAAGGTAGCCTATTTGCAGGTTCTGGAGAGTAGATACAAACATCTTTGGGGGGCTATTATTCTTCCTGCCATTCACCAAAAGTAGAGCATTGGTAAAATATATCATGATACCTTCCAATGATAGAATGGGCCATAATCTTCAAAAAATATTAGATAAATTAGATAATATTTTCAGAGTATATTGACCAAAAATGAAGCTTGTAAGGGAGTATATAATCATCATAACTTTTGTAATTAATTGTTTCTATGGGGAAAAAACTCTGGGAGGATCAGAAGTGAATAATCTATCTGATTTTCTGGTTTTAATTTTATTCTTCTCTACAAAGAATATATATTGCTTTTAAATCCATAGGACAGTTGTTTCTAGAAACATTATCAAATTTTGAAGTTTGCATTTAGAAAGGAGGTTAAGTACTTTCAGGAATTCTTTAAGAAGTAGGATAATATAGATTGTTGCTTTGGAAAGCGAGAGTAGTGAAATAAAGGTGAGTTTTCTTATAGTCTCTGTCATTTCATCCTACTATGGACACAATCAGTGACTTCATGATTAGAGGGGTAATTAACGCATTTTGTTGACATATCATTGACAGAAAACTCACTTAATTTAATTTTTCTAATGTCATATTTCAAGTTCTTTGTTCTGTTAAGTTCATACATTGCAAGTACTTTTGAGGGAAAGAGGGATTCAGACCAGTCAGATGATGTCAGGTATATCAAAATTTAAATGTTTGGATAATTTAACATTTTGAAATGAATGTCCTTCTAGCAAATGTCCTTCTTCAGATTGTTTGAAGAAAACTTCATGTAAGAATATTTGAGTGTCTAGAAATGTCGATCAGGTACGTAGCTTGCGGCAGGCTACATAACGGCCCCCAAAGATATCCAGAATCTCATCCCTGGAACCTGAGACTATCATTTTATGTGCAAAACAGACTTGAAATTGTGGGTGAGTTAAGGGTCTGGAGGTGGGAGGCTCTCTCACCTCGCAAGAGTGGAGCGATATATTCGAATTACTGAAAGAAGGAAACTGCCAGCCAAGAATACTGTGTCTGCCAAAATTGTCCTTCAAAAAGGAAGGAGAAATTTCAAAATTTCCCAGATAAACAAAAGCTGAGAGTGTTCTCACCATTGGCCTTACCTTACAAGAAATGCTAAAGGGAGCGCTCCAAATTGAAATAATTTGGTTAAAAGGCAACCAAAAAAACCTACAAAAGTATAAAGCTCACTTGGTAAAGGTAAATGTATAGACAAATACAGAATACTGGAATACCATAATGCTGGCATGTAAATCACTTAAAAAATTTTTTTTATTACTTATTTTTGAGAGAGAGAGAGAGAGAGAGAGTGAGTGCAAGCCGGCGAGGGGCAGAGAGAGAGAGAAAGAGGGAGACACAGAATCCAAAGCAGGCTCCAGGCTCAGAGCTGTCAACACAGAGCCTGACTCGGGCTCGAACTCATGAACCGCTAGATCATGACCTGAGCCAAAGTTGGATGTTTAATGGACTGAGCTACCTAGGTGCCCCATGTAAATCACTTTTAATTCTGGCATAGAAGTTAAAAGACAAAGGTATAAAAAAACCTGTAAACTATAAAAGTGTGTTAATGGATACATAATATTAAAAGGTGTCACTCACGACGTCAATAAACATCAAGTGTGGAGGGAAGAAAAGTAAATTTAGGTTATTTATTTGTGATAGAAGTTATGTTGTTGTTAGCTTAAAATAGATTGTTAACTATAAAATATTTTATGTAAGAAACATGGTAACTTCAAAGAAAATATCCATAAAAGGTATACAAAAGAAATTAAGAAAAGAATCACAACATGTCACTACAAAAAATCAATGAAATAGAAAAGAGGAAAAGAAAGACAAAAAGTTACACAACAGATAGAAAACAATTTAAAATGACAATAGTAAGTCATTCACTATCAATAATAACTTTAAAGATAAATAGATTAAACTCCTTGGTCCAAAGACATAGAGTGACTAAGTGGATAGATAATAAGCAAGGTCCAAATATATGTGATCTGAAAGAGAATTGCTCTAGATTTACAGACACAGGCTAAAAGTAAAGCATGAAAAAAGATATTCCATGTAAATGATAACCAAAATAAAGGAGGAATGGCCATTCTTAACGTCAATTAAAATAAACTTCAAAAGCTATCAAAATTTTGAGACAAGAAAGGCACACCTGGGTGGCTCAGTCAGTTAAGCATCCAACTTTTGATTTCAGGTCAGGTCATGATCTCACAGTCATGAGATCTGAGCATAGATTCTGTCTCCGTCTCCATCTGCCCCTCCCTGCTCTCTTGCTCCCTCTCTCTAGGAAGGAAGGGAGGGAGGGAGGGAGGGAGGGAGGGAGGAAGGAAGGAAGGAAGGAAGGAAGGAAGGAAGGAAGGAGGGAGGGAGGGAGGGAGGGAGGGAGGAAGGAAGGAAGGAAGGAAGGAAGGAAGGAAGGAGAAAGAAAGAAGGAAGGAAGGAAGGAAGGAAAGAAAGAAAGAAAGAGAAAGAAAGAAAGAAAGAAAGAAAGAAAGAAAGAAAGAAAGAAAAAGAAAGAAAGGAAAAAGACAAATAAGGACATTTTATAATGATTACTATGTCAGTTCACCAGGAAAATATATGTACACAACATCCAAGCACCCAAATATATAAGGCAAATATTGACAGATGTGAAGAGGAACTAGACAGCATCACAATCATGGTAGGAGAATTCAGTATTCTACTTTCTATACTGGATAGAACAACCAGACAGAAGGTTAGTAACAAATAGAGGACTTGAACAACACTATAGAACAAATGGGCCTAATAGACTTATCTAGAACATTCCACCCAACAGCAGAATACACATTCTTCTTGAGTGCTCATCAAACATCATCCAGGATTGGTCCCATGTTAGATCACACAACAAGTTTTAGGAAATTGAAGAGGCCTTGAGTTCATATTGCTACCTTCTCATTTATGATAGAATCAAGAAGAATAAAATACTTAGTGATAAACCTAAGCAAGGAGGTGAAACATTTATATGCTGAAAACTATAAAACATTGGTGAAATAATTTAAGTCAAATTCATAGAAGCAGAAAGTAGCATGGTGTTGGCCAAGGGCCAGGGAGAACGAGAACGAGTTCACTGGGATTTAGACTTTCGGTTATGCAGAATGAGCGAGTTCTAGACACTGTGCTTATAGTTAATTCTGTGTTACACACTTCATTGGTCAATGGGGTAGAGCTCACGTTATATGTTTTTTGCCTCAATAAAAACTAATAAAATACGAATATTCTCCACAACTGTGAAGGTTCCAAAGCAGCTTCAAGTAATCTCTAAAATTGCTGATTTTTTTTTTTTGACTGAAGTTGAATAGGATATATATATAACTGAGCTGGAAAAGCCACTCACCTCCTACTCAGTAATTCACTGGTTTTAGGTGCTTAGGAGGAAGCAGCCATTTTTCTACTTTTTTAAAAACAACCATTTTCAAACTTCAAAAAAGAGCTGCTATTTATGCACCAGCAACTTGTCTGCATGACCGTCAAACTACTCTGTTCTATAGACTGTAACATACAAGTGCATTAGACAGTGTCCAAATTAGTTTAAAACCATCCTTAGAGTGAGAGAAATACTGAAGAAATAAAGAAATAGAGTAACTGCATGAGTGTCTTGGGTCCGCCATAACAAACTCGGTGGCTTAAAACCACCAGCCTTATTTTCTCACGGCTGGGGAGACCAGAGGTCTGAAGCCAAGGTGTCGGCAGAAGGGCACTCTGTCCCTAGGGGGGTTCTGTTCCCTGCCTCTTCCGGGTCCTGGTGCAGGCGCTCCTTGATCTGAGGCCCAGTCTCTGCCTCCATCTGAATAGTATCTCCTCTTGCAAATGTCTCTCTCAAAACTCCCCGTGCCCCATCTCTCATAAAGATACCTGTGATTGGGGCGCCTGGGAGGCTCAGTTGGTTAAGTGGCCGGCTTCGGCTCAGTGATCTCACGGTTGGTGCGTTCAAGCCCCGTGTTGGGCTGTATGCTGACAGCTCAGAGCCTGGAGCCTGCTTCAGATTCTGTGTCTCACTCGCTCTCTGCCCCTCCCCACTCATGCTCTGTTTCTGTCTCAAAAATAAATAAACATTAAAAAAAAATTTTTTTAATGCAAGAAATAAATAAATAAAAGATACCTGTGATTGCCTTGAGGGGCCACCTGCATATTCCAGGATAAGCTTCTCTCAAGATCTTTAACTTATCACCATGTGTACCACAGAAGGTAAAATTCACTCTTTGCCATATAAGGTAATATTCAGACGTTTCAGGGGTTAGGAAGTGAATATATTTGGAGGGAAGCATTTTTTTTTAACCTACCACAGTCACCAACACTGTTTTATGCTCTTGAAATAGTTGCTACCTGTAAAAGCTTTTTCTAAGTATGAATATATTAGAAATGTCTGGCAATACGTGAGCACAGTAAATATGACTGTATAGTTCTTTCTTGAGACACTTGTGATCACCTCCTTTTTGCTGTGAGAGGAACACAGGCGAGCATAAGCAGCAACTTGGGACATTAGAATATATAGGAGCCAGGGGCGCCCGGGTGGCTAAGTCGGTTGGGTGTCCGACTTCGGCTCAGCTCATGATCTCATAGGTTGTGAGTTTGAGCCCTGTGTCGGGCTGTGTGCTGACAGCTCAGAGCCCAGAGTCTGCTTTGGATTCTGTGTCTCCCTCTCTGCCCCTCCCTCCCCGCCCCCATGTTCTGTCTCTCTCTCTCTCTCTCTCTCTCTCTCTCTCTCTCTCTCTGTCAATAATAAATTTAAAAGAAATTTTTTTTAGTTTTTTAAAAATTTAAAAAAGACCATATAGAAGCCAAAAAGAAAAGCATCATTCTAGGTTAAGATAGGGACTAGATCCCATTTCCGTAAGACCTAAAATAAACACACACACACACACACACACACACACACACACACACACACACACACGCAATCTGTTGCTGACTGTTTCTATTCCAATCTGTAAGTTTTCTGAATTGCTGTGTTTCCTAATAAACTCAAGACATAAGTATAGATGGATATTTTCATATATATATTATATATCGATATATATGCCATAACTCTAAACCCCAAATACTATTCCTTCCTACTAAAGTCAGGAACAAAGAAAGCAAGGATGAACTCTTTCTATTTAACATGTTCTGGATGTATTTGTCAACTCAGATTAGGAAAAATAATCAGGAAGGTAAGAATTGGAAAACAAGAAAACTATCTGTGTTTCATGTCATTTGCAGATGACATGATGGTGTATGTGGAAAATTTGAGAGAATCAGTGATAAAACGAATTCAGATAATAGGAGAATTTAGCAATGAAGCAGGATATGAAATTTACATGTGAAAATTAATAGCATTTGTAGAGACAGATAATAACCTATTAGATGTACTGGTAGAGGAAAATTTGCTTTACAGTGACCACCAAAAATTAAATAATAAATGTAATAGGAAAGGCTCAAAATGTACAGGAATCAAACTCTAAAACATTCCTGAAAGATGGAAAAGTAGACTTTAACAAATGAAAAGGTACCCCGTGTTCTTGGATAGGATCACGAACATGTTAGTGCTCTCAAAATTAGTGTATAGATTCAATGCACCATAATAAAATTCCAGTGAGTTTTTTTTTCTTTGTGGAGCTAGACAAGTCGACCCTAAAATTCATGTGGAAGAAAAACACAAGATCAGCTAGGAAATCACTGAAGAAGATCCATGAGGGGATCTAACCCTACCAGATATTAAAACATAATCAAAGCCCCTAAATGGAATGGAAAGGAAAGCAGAGAAATAGAAACATTTAGATCCAGAAGACAAGTGCATGATGGAGAGAGTCCTCAAATCAGTAGAGCAAAGGTGGTCTCTTTTTTTAATTCCAGTATTATTAAGCTATACAGTGTTATATTCGTTTCAGGTGTGCAACATAGTGATTCAACAATTCTGTATTCTGTACTCAGTATGCATCACGATAAGTGTACTCTTAATCCCTTTCAATGGTGGTCTTAATGATGTTGGGACAACCAGACAGCCTTTTCTCTCTCTCTCTTTTTTTTTTTTTTTTTACTTTTGATTCCTCGTACTCTTGACTTTCTTAACTTCATAAGGGATACGTAAATATCTGGAGTTTTATCAGGCGAATCCCTGATGTCATATCATGTCACCCCCAAATCCTCCAGTATGTGTCTCCGGAAGACGACTTGTTATAATAATGCCATTATATACCATTGGATACAATTAACGATACTGCTGCACTCTCTGATATTGAAACTAACATAAACCTATAAAATATGGGTGCTGCTAGCCTCCCCACCCCCCAGAGAAGCATCCACGTCTGAGAATTTCCAAGGTGTTATAGAGAGCCGTTTTGGAAAAGATAAAATTAGGTCCAATTCTTGCACTTCCCAAAATATAAACACCAAATTGATCGGAAGTCTAAATGTACTAAAACAGAATGATACACACACTGGAAAAAAACATGGGTGAATTCCTCGATAGCTTGGGTATTATGACAAAAATCCCAGTGTAATGAAAAAGAAGACAGATAACTTTGACAACATCAAAGTTTTTTTAAGTTTTATGGCAAAACGCCATAAGCAGTGTCAAAAGACAGATGGCAAAGTAGGAGAAAATTTAGCAACGTGTATTATAGGTAAAAGTCAAATAGCTCTACTAAGCAAATGTATTTAAAAAATTGAGGTGAATATAGGACGTGGGCAAAACACATAACGGTTCACAAAAAGATAAATATTGCCCATGATCATATAAAAAGGTGATCAATTTCACTCTTACTAAGATAAATAAAGGAAGACTACAATACCAGTTATCACCCATCAGCTTAGCAAAAGTTCAGAAGCTTGACGATACACTCTTTGGTTGAGGTTGTGCAGAAACAGATTCTCATACATTGCTGGTTGGGATACAGAAATGGCGCAGCCCTTACAGGGAGGAATCTGGCAGTTTCTAACCAAGCTACACACCTTCCCTTTTCAACTGATCGATCCTTCTACCCTAAGGATATACTATCAACTATTTTAATACATTTCTACAAGATTGTTCATTGCGGTATTGTTTGTGATTGCAAAATATTGATAACTATCTAAACGTGCAAGCATAGAATACTGGTGAATAAATAATATATGTATATATATTATACTAGGAGTACATGCAACTGTCAAAAATAATGAGGAATATTGCTGTGAACTGAAATGGAGTAATTTTAGAGGATATTATTGATTGGTCAAAGCTAAGTGCAAAGAGCCTATGTATATGCTCCCTCCCATGTAAAAAAAGAAGGGAAAACAGGAATATGTACACACATGCATACATTCACACTTGCCTTTACATTAAAAAAAACAGAAGGATTAGAAGGAAACAATGAACAAGGAACAGGTTGGAAGGGATAGGGAAGGTCATGACACTTCTCTGGGTGTATGTTTTTATACAGATTTGACTCTTAGAAGCATGATAATGTTTTACATGTTCAAAAGTGAAATTAAGTCAATATGGATGGAAGGGGGGCCTAAAACTGAAACAAACTAAAACAAATAGATCCCCACTGCATTTCAAATGAATACCATAACCACAAAGAAGGGAAGAAAAAAGAATTCACTTATCTAAGTAATTTAGAAACACAGTATTTGTATACTCTCAGTGTTAGGCGGAGGGCAAGGGGAATTGCAAACATCCTAAATTCTTCATTTTAAAATTTTTTATTGTTTATTTATTTTTGAGAGAGACAGCATGAGCAGGGGAGGGGCAGAGAGAGGGAGACACAGAATCCGAAGTAGGTTCCAGGCTCTGAGCTGTCAGCACAGAACCCAATGCAGGGCTCGAACCCATGAACCGCAAGATCCTGCCCTGGCCAAAGTTGGTGCTTAACTGACTGAGCCACCCAGGTGCCCCCTGACTTCTTTTTAAGTAGGTTTTATTTTTATAATACTTTGGATGAAATAATGTTGAAATAACTTTAGGCTTATTACAAATTGAACAAAAGAATACATGTGTATTCTTGGGAATCAGGATTCTCATTAAGGAAGGAGGACATACAACATAGACTGGAGGAAGGCAACCAAGAACCCTGTGGAAATCGATTGGATTTGGAAATATCACTCTGAATTTGAGATTTCTAAAATACATGTGTGTGATATGCAGACATGTGCACATGTACATGTATGTGCATAGGGATGTAACATGTTTATGTACATGCATATATGAATGTCTAGGTGTATAAATAACCACAGACACCACAGCAGCAGTGAGAACACATACTACCCACATCTTGATCTCCAATACTACTAATTAAAAGAACCAGGGCCTGGGGCATCTGGGCGGCTCAGTTGGTTAAGGGACCAACTCTTGGTTTTGGCTCAGTTCATGATCCCACAGTTCATGAGATTGAGCCCCACGTCGGGCTCTGCACTGACAACACTGAACCTGCTTGGGATTCTCTCTTCCCCTCTCTCTGCCTCTCTTTCTATCTCAATAAAATAAAATAAACATTAAAATAAAGAACCAGGGCTTGGCAAAGGGATTCCTAATTGGGGCTTGAGGAAGATATAAACCAAATGAGCTGGGTCCTCTTGCTGTGTGAGAAGGTAAGGAATACTTTACAAAAAGTGATGGCCAAATGTCACACAGATCTAGGAGCCAGCTTTGGGGGCACCCATTGGCCAAGTCGAGAACAGTTTGAGCACCAAAATTAAGTATAGTAGTGCCTTATAAACTTCAGGAGAAAGAAGCAGACATCATTAGTCCATATCATTAATAGACAAATAGACAAAAACAAATAAGTAAAAAGGGGAGACGGGAGGGCTCTTGCTTACACTGGAATATCCAGTGCCAACTGGTAAATATGAATGAGGGCTACCGGTAGAAAATGAGCGTTTTGTTAACACAGTGGGAAGATTGGATTAGTCAAGATCCACCCATCGGTGGCTGCTAACACTGGCAGGAAGTTTTGATGAGGAGCAGGGTGTTTGCATGGTCCACCAGTGGCTCTTTACAGATCACTTATTAGTTACAAGGGAAGCAGTAGTAATTACACAGCACAGAAATCAGACGTCACCTTGACTAGATGATGCAAATTAGTATCACTACGGAGGGGCGGAGGCACAGAGTATCACCTTCATCATATTCTAGCCAAGAATGAGTAATCTGAATCTAGTCATAAGGAAACATCATCAAATTCAAAATGAAGAACATTCTACCTAATGAGGAGGGAGTGGGATTGTACTCACCTGCGCCAATGTCATAAAGACAAAGAATCTGTGGGAGTGTTCCTGGTTCAAAGAGAGTAAAGAGACGTGGCAAATAAATGCAGTACGTATCCCTAGACTGGGTCGCATATTGGGGGAGAAGATGCCATAAAGTTCATCCGTGGGTCTGTCCAGTTGGTAAAACTGGAATACAATAATAGATTTGACACAAGTATTGTATCAGTGTTAGATTTCCTGAAGTCAATAACAATATGGTGGAGAATTTCTCTGTGTTCAGGTGTAATTATCCAGAGAGAAACACAAGAGAACAATAAATGAGGTAAAGTATTATCAAATAGATAAAGGATGTACAGTTTTTCTTCGTATTATTCGTGTTCCTCCACTTTTGTAAATTTGAAATCCTTTCTAAACGAAAACTTAAATATATTTTAAAGTATGTCATTTTAACTTGAAAATTTTATGGAGAAGCCCACTAAACCAAACTCTTCAAAGTCTGATCTATCAGTCGAAATCCTCAGATTCTTTCGCACGCCTGGTGAGCTCACAAGTTCACATCGTCTGCTGCATTGCCCCTAATAAGTAAAATTGTGCAGTGTTTAGGTTTTCAGACAGGGGAAGATCAGTCATTAAACAATTGCCCTGGTACAGTGAATGCTATTACATGCATTCAATTAAAAATAATATTGTCATAGCATCAGGAGTTCCTAAATCTCCATCAGCATGATCAAGCCTTCTAATCCCTCATTTGTCCTCTTGTAAACAGTCCTCATCATTTGTCTCCACCCTGTCTACTCCATTCATACTCCAATAATAAGAGAAAAGAGAAAAAACAAATGACGATGTGAAAGAAAGAGCAATTTTCGTACAAAAGGATATCAAGACTACAAAAAACAGAATGTTAGCTAACATGTATACCTCTCTACATACCATGGCTACACAAGTAGTTTTGTTTCTAGAAGCAGCAAAATAGATAAGTTATGGTTTTTCTTTCCAAAGGGCTTTGGGGTTCCCATACAATATCTAGAATAACAGAAACATCCATTTACAATTTATAGACAATACATGTGTCTCCCCACCTTTAAATACATGGGCACTGACCTGTGAGAAAGGAAAGACTACCTGCCCATTCTCTGTGGTATTTATGCCATAACTGAGCTCAGGCTCAGTTCTGTGTCTGAATTCTAAATCCATTAGTGATACTGCCTAAAAAAGGCTTGATTTTTCAAAATTATAACGTTTCTTTAAAAACATAATTTTTTCATTATTGACATTATTATCAGCAGGAAATACTAGTCATTGTTTACAGTAAGCATGAAATAAAACACAGTGACCATTGACTATCATAAAAAAAAATCACGAGGTGGTCATGTTATCAAAAATGGATTCGTCTACTGAGAACAAACTGAGGGTTGATGGGGGGTGGGAGGGAGGGGAGGGTGGGTGATGGGTATTGAGGAGGGCACCTGTTGGGATGAGCACTGGGTGTTGTATGGAAACCAATTTGACAGTAAATTTCATATATTGGAAAGAAAATGGATTCATCATTAACCATGAAGCTTTCTTTCTCTTTTGATATGTTTTCAGAACTCAGTAGTATATACATAAATCTTTATATCTGACATTTTGTCGTAATTGGAGAAATTATACGATGATTATCCTATTTGTCAAATGAATTTCAGCAAATCCCTCTAGCCGCGTGACTCACTGCTTTTCCAAGACTACCTCGGCATGAACCAGGGAAGGGGAGGCAGGAAGGGAAGAGGGGTAAACAAAGACAAAGAGCCCTATCAACAGATACTAGAAGGGGCAGAACAAAATGTATATACAGATATTAGGCATATAAAGCAAAAATGTGTTTAAATCCAGCCTCCATCATGGGCATAAATACGCTATCGCTGTCATTCCAAGGGAGCCATGAGCATAGGAGAATCAATTGCCACCAATCAGGCATGAAGAGTTGCTGAAATAAACGCCTTTGTCTCTTCTCCCCCAGGATTGACATCTTCAAGTACGTGATCTATGGCATTGCAGCTGCGTTCTTTGTGTACGGCATCCTGCTCATGGTGGAAGGCTTCTTCACCACCGGCGCCATCAAAGACCTCTATGGGGATTTCAAAATCACCACTTGCGGCAGATGTGTGAGCGCCTGGGTACGTTGTGTGTCTGTGTTCACGTGGGTTTCTTTCAATAGCACACAGGTGTTTGTATTCATCTGCCGAGAATTAAAGTATTTTTTTTTAACCCAGTCACGTTCCCTCCCTGCGATGGCGATCTACGATTTTAAAAATATTATTTTCTCAGTTAAGATTATTCCACGTGAAAATTCAGCTGCAAATTCTCAAATCATAGGCAACACAACTAGTTTTTGTTTTAGAGGCAGCAAAACGGTAGGTTGATTTATGATTTTTTTTTTCCAAAGGGCTTTGGGATTCCCATACGATATTTAGAAGAGCAGAAAAAAATCCATCTGCGTTTATGGACAGTATGTGTGTCTTTCCTCCTTAAATATATGGCTCTATGTTTTACTGTAAATTTGGGGGAACTGTATTATGTAATTTCTGTTTGATATGACATAAGGTAAATATCGTACTATTACTGGGGCACCTGGGTGGCTCAGTTGGTCAAGCGTCCAACTTTGGCTCAGGTCACATCTCACGGTTTGTGAGTTCGAGCCCCACGTCAGGCTCTGTGCTGACAGCTCAGAGCCTGGAGCCTGCTTGGGATTCTGTGTCTCCCTCTCTCTCTGCCCCTCCCCTGCTCATGCTCTGTGTCTCTGTCTCTCAAAAGTAAATAAACATTAAAAAAAAAACTTTTTTAAATTGTGCTATTACTATTGTACTATTTTTAATCCTTACTGATAATGATATTTACTGGTAAATCAAACTTATAGTCTAGAACTACAGCAAGGCAAACAATGCATGTAGATCTGTTAAAGCACAAGAGTGGTTTAAAAATTGAGTAATGTAGTTGCAAGTACTTTTGAACATTTATGCAGAATAATTTTCCTATAAAGAAATGTTGGAACTTCCATTATTGGCTGAAAAACATAAGAAACATGTTTTTCTTATATTTCCGGTGTCGTATAGGAACTTCTGTGTGATTGCAGCATATGTTTCATATTAAATAAGAGGTCTGTAAAAAGGAATGATATAACGTATATCAATCTCACAGAAAAGTTTGAAAATACCTGTTCATCACCAAACCTATGTTATTGTTTTACCAGCTTGTAGCAAGTTCTGTCATGCTGTTCAGTGTCAGCAGTGCTAATCATCTGCAGAAAGGTTGCCCGTGTTGTGGGTGTTCGTGACTTGCCCTGGAATCATTTCTTGTAAGGCTCATTTCTTTGGAATGACGCTTATTGAAAGACGTTTTTAGGATCAGTAATATCAAATTACAGATCTGGAGGTAGTTAAGTTAAAGGTCTTTGGTTGATTTCAAAAATAAAATATGACTATTCTCTGGGCTACTTGTCAGGGATCCCTAAGCGAAGATACCTGTCTCTGTGAAGAAAGCAAGTTGCGATTTGAGATTCATGTGCCGCCGATAGAGTATGGCGATTTCAGTTAGTGATAGGCTGTTTCCTACCATCGGGAATCATCACAATACTACCTGTGGGCCTTAGCGAGTCACATGACTCCTTGAGCTCACACTTGACTCAGTTACAGAATGAAGACAGTAGATCATCCCTTCTGCTCGTTCCAGCCCAGAGACTCCATGATGCTAAAGCACTAGTGAAATAATAGAGAAAACCAGTATCTCTAGGCACGTTTTCACCATCGGGAGCAACCTTTTGCCAGGAAGGGTGCAGTTGATTATGCTGTTTCGTTGAGAATTGTAAAATCACTTCCTCGGGTCGTATGCAGAAGTAAAAGATCACAGAAGAAAACTGCTATCTCTGTACGGTTAATAATGATCTGCTGACCTTTCACACGGCCCAAAGATATTTCAAATGAGAATTTTTAAAGCGAAAACACGAGCCACCTTTTCTTCTATAATAGTAACAATAGTGTTCATCGGTCCCGCCCAAAAGACCAGAAGCTGCGTGGGCTCCTCCAGAGGGGACACAGGAGGGAGTTGGCCCCCTAAGACACCCCACCCACCTGGAGGTGGGTGCACCCCCAACCTGGGAAGGAGCAGAACTCGGCAAGAGCCGGAGCTGTATCCTTGTGCACCTGCAGAGGTCTGTCCCCACACCCAGGGGCACAGCCGCACTGCCCGGAAGCAGGTGGGGGCTGTGGTGCCGCAGGACCTGATACCCTCTCTACCCACCTTGCTGGTCCCTCGGGGCTTGCGGTCAGAGTGAATGGGGGTGGGGATTCAGTCACCTTCTCCTGCTACCCTTTTCCTTTGTTTCCTATTTCCACTCTGTTTTTCCCCCCATTTGTAGGTAGATGGTACCTTACAGTCCACTCTGTGTTCTGTGAGTTCACCTGTTAGCCCATGGTATCTTCCTTCACTTTAAAAATGTCCTATTGATGCTACACCCATGCATTTCTTGAAATACTGAGTAATACTGAAAGGTGAAATATTTTTTTTGCAGCAACCATATTAAGTGAAAAGCTTCCAGAAGACAGACTAAAAGAAACTTGTCATTCTGTCCTGTTCCTCTATGTTGTATAGAAAGTAAAATGGCTACAAACTGAACTGACATCAGCACAAATGAAATTAATTTTTTTAATGTTTATTTATTTTTGACAGAGAGAGAGACAGAGCCTGAGCAGGGGAGGGGCAGAGAGAGAGGGAGACACAGAATCCGAAGCAGGCTCCAGGCTCTGAGCCGTCAGCACAGAGCCGGATGCGGGGCTCGAACCCACAAACCGCGAGATCATGACCTGAGCTGAAGTCGGACGCTCAACCGACTGAGCCACCCAGGTGCCCCACAAATGAAGTTAATTTTAAAGCAGCATTATATCACTGAATAGAGGATGCTGATCAATACTCTCTTTTCTCAGTGGATGCTCTTGAAAGCAGAAGTTGATCTGCATTATAAATTTCCTCGCCTGCGTATCAAAACCAGTTGAAATCCATTTCAGAATTTTAGGTGCTGTCATTCAAAACCCTGAATGTGCGGCACATTAAATGTAAAAGCACAGTTTTAACCTTTGTATTATGACATCAGGTGAACAGTTATTAAAATACTTTAAGGAACAACTTTTTTTTAAATTAAATATTGGGGCGCCTGGGTGGCTCAGTCAGTTAAGCGTCCGACTTTGGCTCAGGTCATGATCTTACAGTTCGTGGGTTTGAGTATCACATCGGGTTCTGTGCTGACAGCTCAGAGCCTGGAGCCTGCTTCAGATTCTGTGTCTCCCTCTCTCTCTGCACCTACCCGCTCACACTGTCTCTCTCCTTCAAAATAAATAAACATTAAGAAAAATTAAAATAAATAAATTAAATATTAAATGGCACCAAGCTGAGTACAAGTCAACAGGTGTTATTCGATACGTTAAACACGAACTCATACTTACTTTTTTTGAATGTCTTCTCCGTTAAATATTAAACCAAAACATCTCTTTATTCAGTTGCAATTGGGGAGGCATTCAGTGTCTCACATTTTGAAATCTGAGGGTATGTGCTGTGACATCATTAAGCTTTCTTATTTCTAAAAATTTCCCATTACTGTTGTGACATCAGTGTGGATCTTGGAATTTGTCTGTGTTTGTTCCGACACTTAAGATTTTTAAGCCCAACAGTTTTGAAGTAATAGAATTCTTTTTTTAATGTTTATTTATTTATTTTGAGAAAGAGAGAGAGATCGTGATCTCACGGTCGTGAGACTGAGCCCCACATCGGGATGCACCCTGGGCGGAAAGCCTGCTTAAGATTCTCCCTGTCCCTCTGCCTCCCTCCCCCGCTCACAGTCTCTCTCTCTCTCTCTCTCTCTCTCTCACACACACACACACACACACACACACATAAATAAAGAGAAATTAAAGCTTTAAAAAAGGAGAAATTATTTTTTAGAGCAGTTTTAGGTTCACAGCAAAATTGAGTGGAAACAGAGATTCCCTGTATACCTCCTACCCGCACGTATGTCTGGCCTCCATCACTATGAAAATCCTGCACCAGAGTGGTACCTTTGCCACGGCCAATGAACCTAAAGTCATAGTTTACATTACTTTACCCATGGTGCACATTCAAGGCGTTTGGACAAATGTATAATGACACGTACCCACTATTACAGCATCATACAGAGTAGTCTCTCTGCCCTAAAACTCCTCTGTGCTCCACATGTTCACCCCTCCTCTCTTCTAACCCCTGATCTTTTTACTGTCTCAATAGATTGACCTTTTCCAGAATGTCACACAGTAGGTAGGCTTTTCAGCTTGGCTTCTTTCACTTAAGCATTTTTAATCTTCCCTCCGTGTCTTGGCATAACTTGATAGCTCAGTTCTTTTTGGTCCTCAGGGATACTCCAGGGTCTGGATGGACCACAGCTGATTTATCCATTCACTGACTCCAGCACATCTGCATTTCTCCCGAGTTCTGGCAATCATAAAGCTGCTATACACATAGCAAATAGTTTTTAGAACAATTTTCTGATCACTACTTGTGCATAGGTAGTTTGGGGCCATAATGATGGCAGTAAGATGATGATGATTGCATCTTTTCAAGTTAATTTACATCACGTTACGTGATTTTTTTTTTCCGCCGTCAACTTCACACGGTGTATACTTTCGAGAGCCTTCTGAGTTCGGTATTGCTAGTGCTGTTCCATTTTGCATCTGTAGTGGTAGCATATTCCGGTATTGATTTGCTTGCTTTTCTTTGACTTAGCATTTCTTCGTGTTAGAATTGCGGTTCTCAAGCAGGGGCTCTTTTCCCCGCTGGGGACGTTGAGTAGTGGGCAGCTGCAGAGCTGGCATCTGGTGGGTGGAGGCCAGGGATGCCGCTAACCGTGCTGCTGTGCACAGGACACTCCCCCGTAAAGAATTTGCTGGCCCCGAATTTCCGTAGTGCTGAAGTGGAGAAACCCTGGTTTAGAAATTTGGTTTCTGTCCAGTGCCTCATTCATGCATGCATTTGGCTGACACTGGCATAAATTTCTGGCAAATCGTCCCCACTTTACCTTTTTTCACTTCAGATGTACTGCTCCGAAGAGCCTAAAGATGAATGTCAAAGAAACCTTCACATCACACGTGCTCATGAGCGCTTTATTGATTCGTGTAGAGCAGTAGCCCTTCACACCGGATGTCCGTTAGAATCACCTGCAGAGATTTTTTTAAAATATAGATACAATCCGCGCGGGCAAGGCCTGGGGCATCTCTTTCTCACCGTCGCCAGATGGTCCCCCTGTGTGGCCACGGCCGAAAACCACTATGAGAGGCTGGGCTCCCCCCAACTAATGTCCACGTAGTGAGACTTCTCCATCACAGTACATCTGGGCTCCAAGCTATTTCTGCCCGCACGATGACTATAGTTGATGATATGACATTGTGCGTTTTAAAGTTGTGCAGGGAGTAGCTCATGAAAGTTCTCATCATAAGAAAAAACAACGTGACCGTGCCTGGTGGCAGATGTTAACTGGACTTACTGGTTATAGTGAGCATTTATTTCACAGTGCATGTAAATATCGAATCATCATGCCATACACCTGATACTGGTATGTTGTCTGTCCGTTATTCCTCCATTGAAAAGAAGAGTAGTTCATTGATTTATTTAATCCTCAGGTGACAGAATAGCATCTGCCATGTTACTAGCAATGGAAAGCTAGGAATAAACTACTGATAATTATGAGAATTTTATTACATACAGAGATTTTTTGTTTTAACCTTGGATTACACTTGATCAATTTGAATAATCCTTCAGTGTGGGTAATTATCAGATTCTAAGATCAAACATTAAATAGGAAGATAGAATTATATTTTTTGCTTGTTTAATTTGGGTACTTTTGTGACCCCGAACTGCTACGCCCTGAAATACGACGGGTGTGCGCTCAAAATTCCAAAAAAAAAAAAAAGTTATTTTGTGCCTTTCTTAGAACAACACATATGAATTGGGCGTCATGAAAATACTTTCTCACAGCAAAGATACCTTCTGTCAGCCCTGAGAGTTCTGGCCTTGTAGCGTGCCGGGGACAGCAAGTGTGAGTCCTTGTGGTGGTTTCCAAAGTCACGCCGTCCATCGGCCCGCAAAGTAGCGGCCACCACGGGCTTCAAAGTGTCCCAATCCACTTGGAATCTAAACCTGTTGAATGGTAAGTCCCATTCTACAGTGAACAGCACCTTCAAAGGAAGCTTTTGAAAAAACCCCTGGGACCGAAAGAAACCGAGATAGACAGGATGCGGCGAAGGCATGCTGATTACCCTCCCGGGGACTTCTGCGTGGCCTGCAGCGGCCGAAGCGCTGTGCTTCCAGCCGTGTTTCGTGTTCCCCGTTCTCGAGGCCATGAATTAGCCTTGAGATCTACAATGGCAAATCATGAAAATGTGAATCAAGACGGCTTCTTTCTCCCCCAAGGAGTTCCACTGACAACATTTCTTCAGTTTTGGGGTGGTTTCCACGCTTTCTAGAGCCTTTCTCGAGTGGGAGCCCACTTTGAATAACTTGCCCAGACTCGAGAACTTCTCCTCCTTTTTATTTTCTCCACACGTGAAGTAAAGTCTAATTCCCTTATTCTGTACGGTCCTATCATTCAGGAAAAACGTATATTTTGATAGTAGTGGCAGCGATCACAATAATGCTCTCGCACGAAGACAGCTAATGTTTTGTCTGTGCTGCTTAAGAGCCACAGTCTTTGCTAAATGATTTTTATGTGTTACCTCTTTGCAGCCTCACTAAATCATGTGAGATCAATTTTGCAGGTGTTCTCATTTTACAAAGGCAGACACCGCAGCACAAAGAGCTGTCAGACCCCATCCAGCTCAGAAGCCTGTGCCTTTAATCAGTGTGCTATAAATCCCCCTTTATGGCTAAACAAATGTGACATTTAGGTTGGGGACACATCGGTGAGTGGCATGTTGGTGCTGGACAAATCCCTCAGCCTCTGCCCTCTTACAGAATAGAATCAAATGGCAAAGAAGGGAAAATGACTTGTATCAAATCTACAGATTAGCAGTGTTGAAGGTGAATGGGTGCTGGTACGCAGAGCATTCTTTTTCTTCCTTTTTAATGTTTATTTATTCTCGAGAGAGAAAGACCGAGCGTGGGCCAGGGAGGGGAAGAGAGAGAGGGAGACACAGAATTTGAAGCAGGCTCCAGGCTCTGAGCTGTCAGCATAGAGCCTGACGTGAGGCTCGAACCAACGGACCGTGAGATCATGACCTGAGCCAAAGTCAGACGCTTAACTGACTGAGCCGCCCAGTTGCCCCGGTACACAGAGCATTCTTAACGTATGGAAACTTTGAGGCTCAGCAGACCTTTGTCACCTAGACTGGGTGCATAAGGCCATGAGAACTGACAGATTTGGAGCTAGCAGCCACACAGCCCAGTGAACTTCATCTGTTTATTTGCTTCATTCCAGTTCCAGAAAAGAGAAAAAATAAAGATTACCCAAGAAATATTTCCCTTTCTCTCTCGTAGAGTCAGACACAATGTTTACCATAGACAATCAAGTGTGTTTTAAGACCAGATATTGTGTAGATTTCCACATCTAGATATTTCCACATCTAGGAATATTTGTTTTCTTGTGAGAAAAATAAGGGGTAAGTGTTTATTGTTTTCTGTGACTGAAATCCTCTGATATATTTTTACACATATTAGGCCCTCAGTAAGTACTTGTTGAGCAAGACGAAATAATTGTGAAAGTGATATAAACTTTAATAATTCTATTAAAGAGTAAATAGCTGTTAAAGGATATTTACTCCAGTTCCTTCAGTGATTTATTTTTTTAATGTTTATTTATTTATTTTTGAGTGAGAGAGAGTGTGAGCGGGGAGGGGGCTGAGAAAGAGGGAGACAGAGAACCGTAAGCAGGCTCTGCACTGTCCACACAGAGCTCGAAGCAGGGCTTGAACTCATGACCTGCGAGATCATGACTTGAACCGAAACGAAGAGTCATATGCTTAACCAACTAGGTCACCCAGGCGCCCCTCCTTCAGTGATTTAAATAAGTTAATATTCAACAGGTTTTATTTTCTAACATTTTTAGACCTGGCTTTGTTTCATCTTCGATGTAAAGGTATAATTATGTCTGCCAAATCATAGTTCAAGGGCATTGCTAAACTAGATGTTGACTCTTCAAATTCTCCAACCATTAGTATTGCCGAGTAGAGGCTAACAGGAAGTCAGATTTGAATGGAGATTAAGCAGTGTTATTAGAAAGTACGTATTTAAGTACGTTCTGGGTTTCTGAAATCCTGCGACATTTGCCAGTTTATAGGAGACAGGTTTGATCTCCGGTCTCATTGGCTTTATCTTGACTCTTTTCATATTTGTTGTACCAATTCCCTACTATCCTTAATCCTATTAATTTCTATATTAATCACAACACAACTTTAATACAGGTGCATAAGCTCTAACATGACAGTGACACCAAGTTTATCATTTTTCAAAAATGTTACTTTAATATGTATTCTGAGAATTACTACATGAGTTTTACTTCTCTGAGATTTTACTGAAATCATGAACTCATAACTCTCCATAACTCTCGCCAAAGGAATTAATAGAGTTGAATAAGAGATTTCGTTCCGTACAGTGTATTTATTTTATTCTGTATTGTCATTTTGAAAATGTGACTTGACATGTTCAAGTTAAGCCAGAATACACTACTGTTTCTCTTCAAAAGTCTTCTACAAGGTGCCTTTGAAACTCAGAAGGGAACCACGTATCTATAGAAACTTAGCTTTTGGTGTCCAAGGACCACATTTCAGACACTTTCAAATAGAATTCTATTGCCGTATTTGCTAATAGAGTTACGTTTAGAGGATTAAAAATACAATTTCACCCTTATACCTACGTTCACATGTGCTGGTCATCCCATGTTCTGAGTCTGATTATATAAATACGGTACAATCATCAGGAAATTTTTCAGAAGGTGCTGCTTTTCAGACAATTCATACTGTAAAGTGCACAGGCTCACAATACACGACATACACAGATAAGAAGGTAATACAATTTGGAGTGGATCGCTCTTAGGATGTGAATTTGGATCATCATCTTGAACACGTGGAGATGCACATGCAAACCGCACACACATCTTTCCACCCTCCAGTTTTGAATGGAAGATATAATTAAGGGTGGTTGGGTTGGGAGAGAGAAGAGGAGGAAGTAAAATCATATCCCTTTTGGGGACATGTACAAAATACAATCACAAGAAACAAAACTGAAGATCGAGGGAGCACGTTGCTATTTGAGTTACCTGCGAGGATGTGTCACACTGTATGAGTCTGAAGTCTACCAGCGTGCACGTCCCCTGCAGTCAGAAAACTGGGTTCCCCGCTGGGCATCCCCAGGGCGCAGAGCAGTGTGATGGCTGCTGCTGGTTGCTGACACCGTGTGTGGATGGAAGGAATGGATAAATGTATGAGTCAGCCCTTGAAAAGTGGATAGCAGCGTAGGTCTAAAAACTCTTCCCTGGGTTTTTTTCTTCCTTCTTGTTTTCTCTGGCTGGACAATGACTTGGTAATCATAAGGTCAGGACATGAGTGATGGCAGAGAAGGCTATAGTCTTACTCGGTGACACAGGATTCAAATGAGAAGAACCACACGTTGTAGCAGAACGCTTGTTACAGGAGTGACTTTCTTCTTTGGCTACTTTTCAGGGATAATACGGATTTTAATCTCTGATATCTGAGTATGATGAATTGACATCACATAACAATAATGTGGCCACTCCCATGAGCCTCACTGCTTTCATCTTCTGTTTCTAGTTGGTGTTTATGTACGTGGGTACTTCATGTAATGGATTTCTCCTGTGATCCTGGGAAATCTGCTAATCAGTCCAGTGGCACACCACTTGCATTGAGAAATATAATCAGTTTGTATTAACGTGTACATTCAAGCCTTCACTTAAACCTCAGGGGACTGTGACTCACACTTGTTCTTCTTCAGTCATATCTGAATCCAAGTCTTAGCTTGGACAATTCAGGGTGTATATTGATGTAGACAATTTTATATGTAGATAATATGGATTAAATAGTTGATAAGTAATGTGAAGCGTACATCTATCTTTTACCAGCTCTCCATCCATCTACCAATGTGGGCGTCTGTCTTTTTATCCAGCATCTAAGTCGTGCTTAAATCCAAAATGCGTTTAACTTATGCTGAAACGAAGTCTCTTGTTCAGCTGTATCTGGGCATCTGAACAGCCTCTTCTGGCGTTTTATAAATACTAAAAATGTTTCTGAAATAAGCAAAAAAAAGCCCCTTTAGGTTCAGCTGAAAAATCACATTTTAGTATGTTTCTATAGTGAAAGTAAAATTAATATTCATGAAAAAAGACTTCAAACTTAAAGTTTACAGAAATCTGAAAAGAAGTACACACTTGTATATCATTAATGCTAAAATGACTTGAGAATTACCCCTTTACAATATTAAATGTAAACATGACTAAGCAGCTTACGTAATTAGGTGAATGGTGCTCATTTAGTTGTAATATAAATTTATTGACGTTTTGGGGCACGTGGGTGGCTCAGTCAAGCGTCCAACTTCGGCTCAGGCCATGAGCTCACGGTTCATGGGTTCAAGCCCCACGTCGGGCTCTGCGCTGACAGCTCGGAGCCCAGAGCCCGCTTCGGATTCTGTGTCTCCCTCGCTCTCTGCCCCTCCCCCACCTGTGCTCGGTCTCTCAAAAATAAATAAATGTAAAAAATGTTTTCCTAATTTATTGACATTTTAACTTTGCAGAATTCCCTCTAAATATACCAGGTAATATTTTCTAAAAAACGTGAGGTGAGATTTTTGAGACAAATACATGAATGAAACAGACATAAAGACGCAGAAGGCTCCTTCCTTCCTTTGTTCGTCACCTCTGCTGTGATGCGATTTGCCAGCAGGTTGTTCACAGGAACCCACTTCCTCTCTCAGCTTCCCGTGGCCCACTTCCTAAGGTGTTGGTGATAATGATCTGCGCACGAGGGCACTTACCCCTTCGAATTGGGTTTTCTAGATTAGTCCCAAAGCTCTTCTTTTCCAGTAACTTGCACATTCTCTCTCTCGACTCTCTCTCTGTTGCAGTTCATTATGCTGACCTACCTTTTCATGTTGGCCTGGCTGGGAGTCACGGCCTTCACCTCCCTGCCAGTTTACATGTACTTCAACCTGTGGACCATTTGCCGAAACACCACCTTAGTGGAGGGAGCGAACCTCTGCCTGGACCTTCGTCAGTTTGGTAGGTGGATCTCTAACTAAAACAAGGCCTCGTACTGTCTTAGCCTAAATGACTGTGTCTGGAATATTGCAGATCACTTTGGAGCCATGATTACTTCTTCTAGCAAAGAGATAAATGTGTCACAGTATTCACTTTCAAGACATTCCTTTTAAATTCACATAAGTAGGAATTTAAGAGAGATTGGAAGTTGATCTCATAACATGAATATACAATGTGTGTGTTTGAACGGGCTGTCGAGTTGTGTTTCCTGGTGTTGGCACGAAATAATTGTGATGCCCTCAATCTGATTCTTTGTACTTTTCCAGACTTGATGTGATGCTTGCATCTACTTTTTTTTTAAATTTTTTTTTTTAATGTTTATTTATTTTTGAGACAGAGCATGAACGGGGGAGGGTCAGAGAGAGAGGGAGACATAGAATCCGAAGCAGGCTCCGGGCTCCGAGCTGCCGGCACAGAGCCCAACGTGGGGCTCGAACTCATGAACCGTGAGATCACGACCTGAGCCAAAGTCGGAGGCTTAACCGACTGAGCCATCCAGGCGCCGCAGTGCTTGAATCTACTTTTATTCTCCCATGATAAACTATACAATTTGTGAAATCTAGAGTGAAGACCATCTAATAAATACGTGTTGCACTGGCTTCTGAAATAAGGCAGAAAAAGTTAGCATATAATATTAGAAAATCAAAGAATCTCTAAGCCAATCAATAGTCCTCTTTGGTTATTTTTGTTTAGGGCTAAAACCTCATGTGATAAAATGAGTTTCATACGTGTAGATGAGCTTGTGATACACGGATCCTATTCTGATTGTTTTGTCCACGTTGACTTGTTTGTCAACAACAACTGTCACAACAGTTCTACATGGTGGATGCTACTATCATCCTCTTTATAAATGACAAAACTGAGGCACAAAGAGGTTACATGAGTTCCCCAAGGTTATCCAACTAGTAAGTGACAGCACTGGGATTCAAACCCAGGCTGTCTGGTTTCGGAGTCTGGTAATTACAAGTCAGCACACAACTCTGTCCTGTTGACAGACGAATGTGGAGAAGTGGATCCAGTCTCGCCTAACCTATTTGGAATCCTAGTCCCCCGTTCATAAAAAAAACATGGCAGCTACAAAATTTACAAAAGACCTGGAGATCCACACGTTTGCATGGTTTTTTTCCCCAGGGACAGGCTATTAAAATCTAAGCCATGAACATCTGGGAATGCTCCCTAAGATTTTCTCTAATGAGGTCTCCACATACTTCGGGAAAGCGGGGAACATTTCACTAGGTACTGTCCGCAGGACTTGTGGCTCTTTGGGGGTGCTCTAGACAGGTTGTAGGGTACAGCACCACCGTCCAACCCAGCCAGCTGTATGTTCCAAAGCTGTGGCCCGCTCGCCATCCTGAAAGCCAGAATCCTGATCCTAATAAAAAGCAGCATCTGCTCGGTGGATGAAGTTCTTGGCAAGAAGACAGCAGAGGGAATATGGACAGCTCTTCTCCTGGAGAGGTTTCAATCTTGGAATCATGTCCCACGTAAACACAGGAAGAGAACGTCGGCAACAGCGGTTGGAGGCCACCAGAACAGCTGCTTGGAAAACATGGCCCTCCTTTCAGTCCCTCCCCCTCGATGTCTTTTATTCTGCTGATCTGCAAATTGGAAATTGGAAGAGAGGTGACCGGTCTCTCAGACACGGTTGCCACCTAAAATACGGGCCACCTAGTGAAGTTTCAATTTGGGGTAAACAGGCAATTTTTTTTAGTAGAGTGTGTCCCAGATATTGTCTGGGCCACACTTCTGGTAGGTGTAAACCCTGACGAGGGTTAAAGCTGCTCTTTGAACCTTAGCACTGCTTATGACATAGTTATCAAGATTTATTCTAATTTAACTCTTATCCATGCTGTGGAAGAGAAGGCACTTTTCAGACGCCATGCAACCTTTTGCATCAGCTATTATATCTTTGTGTTTGCCCTCAATACAGAATCTACTGCCTGGATGGCATTTATTTGGTTTCCGAAAAACACACCCTTAATAAGAAGCCTTGCGGCGCCTGGGTGGCGCAGTCGGTTAAGCGTCCGACTTCAGCCAGGTCACGATCTCGCGGTCCGTGAGTTCGAGCCCCGCGTCAGGCTCTGGGCTGATGGCTCAGAGCCTGGAGCCCGTTTCCGATTCTGTGTCTCCCTCTCTCTCTGCCCCTCCCCCGTTCATGCTCTGTCTCTCTCTGTCCCAAAAATAAATAAACGTTGAAAAAAAAATTAAAAAAAAAAAAAAAAAAGAAGCCTGAATGTACATGTAGCAGTCAAGTTATCAAGGGGCATCAGCATAGAAACGGACACTCGTCCAGGTCTGGGTTATGATCAGTACAGACATGTACTAATGTCCTCAAGAAAAGTGATCAGGTGGAAAAGAACATGCTATAAATCAATTTCCCTCGTTTTGCGAAGTTGTCTCATTACATCTAGGTGGTATCTTCTCTCTTAGGGGTCAAGGTCTTTGGGCTGCATGGTGGGGCCTGTCGTCACATAGCGGCTGCTGTGCCTGCTTAGTTTCTAGTTGCACTTCACCGTTCATTCCCCTGCATGTGATAAATGTATATATGGCATGCAGATCGAATGGGAAGCTGGGGCAGTATGCAGTTCATACACCTGTGGAATTTAAAGATGGTTAGTCCTATCGGGGTTAGCCATGTTTCAAAATTAGTCATGAAATAATTTGTCTTGCAATTTTAATTTTTAGTGCTTTCATAATTATTTCTGTCGCTTTTCAATTATACGTACAGCAGTATAATGACGTTGAATGCATTAGGGATTTAGTTTAGTGACTTTGTTTCATAAATTGTTAACACTGGTCCCCATAATATCATCTAGATCCGGAATTTAAAACTATGCTTTGTTAAACCCTGGTTGTTTGATGAAACTCCCTCGGGGCCAACCACAGGGAGAGAGTGGTCCAGAGCAGGTGGTGCTCTCCTCTTAGCCTCGTAACCAAGCTTCCCTCTCCTCTAGCACATCCACACTCTGAAATAGGAGCAGCTTGTTTTGATCTGATTTCCAGTAAAAGTTCATTTCACTTGCTTATTCATGCTTCTGCCAGACAAACACTTGTTGAGCTTCTGTTATGTTTAAGCACTGCTCAGTTTTGAAAGACAAAAATCTCCATGTCAAAAAGTAAAAATCTACCTGTCTAGGGGAATTAGGTTACCAATGGAATGAAGATTACTAATCCGAAAACATGCTAATTGTCCTGGATGGTCTGGATGGGAACCTGTAATCACAAGAGTCCTTAAAAGTGGAAGAGGCTGTAGAGAAGTCAGAAGGAGATGGACCTCTGGAGAAAGGCACAGGAGAGATGCAGTTTTGCTAACTAGGAGCGTGGAGAAAAGAAGGCAGGAGCCAAGGAATGTGGGTAGCCTACAGAAGCTAGAAAATGATACTTCAGATATTCTATCATCTTTAAAACTGGTAATGTAAATGGTAAATTCTTTGAAAATTAAGCATTTATATTTGCTAGTAGGGAGTTAATTTCCGATCACCCTTAAGGGTTCATAGCATCCTAATACCTGTTCATTCTGCTTCCCTCCACCTCTAGCTTGCAATTTCCTTCATAAGAATTTACATCCTGAGTAGTGGTGCTTCTGCTGTCCAGGAACCTCTAAGAGGCTTTCATTACTTCAATGATCAAAGTAACAGACATGAGGCATGATTTTCTCTGAAAGTTTTCCCTATTTCAGACATAACCAATTCTTAGAAAGCCAGAAGTATACTGCTTCTATTTACACAGCTTAAAGGACATTAAAAAAAAATAGGGGTGTCTGGGTGGCTCAGTCAGTTAGGTAGCTGACTCAATTTCAGCTCACTTCATGATCTCACATTTTGTGAGTTCGAGCCCCACGTCGGGCTCTGCACTCATGCCGCGGAGCCTGCATGGGATTCTGTCTCCCTTTCTCTGCCCCTCCCCCCCCCTCAAAAATAAATAAAAGTTAAAAAAATATTTAAAAAAAAACATAGAAGAATCTCACGGCTGCAACTCTGATGCCTCAAATTCTCACCTTTATCTCTCCTTGCAGTGTGTATCTTGCTGCTTCTCTTGTACAGTCCTAACTTGTTTGTAAGAAACTGGAAATGTCATTGTGTACATACTTTAGTTAAGGACTTTTGTGCATCTGGTGGATAAAATATGCGTAAATGTATTCAGTATTTAGAAAAATTAGTAAATCTGAATAATATACTTAATTGGGGGTTAGGCCAATTTGGCCGTTCATCGACAGATCCGTGCGAATCAGAATAATCAAGTTTTCAGATTTGCACCGCAGCACATCTCAGATACACTTGCTCATTTTCATCGCTTCATATTACACCAATGTGCATTTGAAAACTATACTTAATTTGTAATGTGTATATTTGTGATATGTGGTAGTTACATCACAAAATTATGGACTATATATTTTTTATATCAACGTTTATAGCGTCAGGAGTACTGGAGACTGAGTGGAAGGGTTGCGTTATATAATATTTTAAAGGTGACGGAGGAAGGCTTCACCGAATAGCTGTTATTGGAAAGATAGTAGAGTCATGGGAATATTCTTCGTGGAGGGAAGATTCAGGCAAAGTTACCAAGACGTCTGGGCGCCATGCCTGGCGTCTTCCACACACAGCAGAGAGGCCAGTGTGGCTGAAGTAGAACGAGAAAGCAGGGAGAACAGACGGAGATGGGTCTGGGGGAGTCGTGGCACTCCATGATGAACACATTGCAGGATGTCAAGTTTTAGAGACTTCTATTCTGAGGAAGTAGTGAATATGGGAGGGTTTTGGCAGAAGATCCCCCTTTACAGTGTAGAAGCGTCGCTCTGGCTACCGTCGGGAGAACGGACTGTCGCAGGAGTGGAAGCAGGGAAGTCAGGTGACACTCTTGCAGGAGCCCTGAGGGCCTGGCTGTTTTTTCAAGACGGGGACTGGGTGGGCGTGTGGGTTTGAGAGAAAAAGAGGCTTCAGGGAGGGACACACTTGTTGCCGGGCCCCCCAGGAAGACTGACTTGCTGTCACATGAGCCCAGAAGCCTACAAGAAGAGCTCACCTGGGAGTGAGGCAGGCGAGGGAGGTCAGAGTTCACTTTCGAGGATGCTGCTTTTTAGAGACTTCTTAGGAATCTAAATAGAGCTGGCAGGTAAGAAATTGGTAAATGAGCCTTGACTTCAGGAGAGAGGTATGGGGCTGGCTGTCTGGATTTAGGAGTGGCTGATAATACTTAGGAAGCTCTGACACTCAGTGAGATCAGCACGGGGCAACGACGACGGAGGTGTGCGCACTGGGCGCTCCCGGGAACCAGGTCCTAGAGAGAGGGGGCCCGTGAGAATGGAAAGACAGAAGCAGGAGTCCGTAGATTTGGGGAACCTAATGAAGCGAGCCTGAAGGAGAGGGAGCCATCAGCTGCCCCCCAGTGCTGCTGCTGACTGGCCAGGAAGGGGAGAACGGAGTATTCATCTTTGGTTCTAATTATGTGTAGGTCATTGCTGAGAGTTGAGGCAAAATCTGCCAGGAGAGGGTTTAAGTAGAAAGGAAGAGAAGAGAATTGCGAGCAGTGAGCGTAGTCAGTGCTTTCTAGGAGTTTTGCTGCAAAGGTGAACCAAGACCCAGGTGAGGAAATGCGTGCACAGCCTGGGTATCCCACCCGGATGAAGTCTGGGAAGATCGGCACAGAGAAGGACGCCTACGAGGACGCTTCCTCAACGGTGATGCGTCTTAGGGAGTTCTGACTTCCCCTCCCCTATGGTGCCATCTATGCGGAAAGGAAAGGTCACAGAGAATGGACTGCATTCGACGGACTAGCTCAAAGCCAGAATACGTGAATGTATACACATATTAAATTAAATAAAGACCAGGCAGTGCTAAAAGCTTAGGTATTAGTTTGCTCAGAACTTCAGGGGGTTTTCTCCTTTCTATGTATATATGTTTAACGCTTCAGTAGGTCTCAGTACAAAATCAGAGACCCGTTTTAGGATCATCTCGATCTCTCTTCTGTAAAATGAGATGTGTCGCGGTGTATCAACTATGTGCTTCCTAAAAATGCAAGACTCCTGCAAGCACTCCTAGATTCTGATTAAACAGTTCTGTGGTGCCGTTCAGAAATACATATTTTTGATAATTTCCCAAGTGATTCTCATGCAGTGGATCCATAAGCCAACTGGAGCAAGGGTGAATTGGAGTGAAATTATAGTATTTTTTTTATTTTTCCTCCTAATAGCATTGTTTTCAATATTAGCAGAGAAAAATTAATCCTTTGGGCAATATGCTTTTATAGACTTGCCAGAAGCATTGTTCCAGCAGAATAAATTTAGGTCCAGACTTCAGCACAGTCTGGGACATAGTTATCAACATAATTGTGATGCCTACACCATTACATTAATGGACCAAACCAATCAACTAGCCACAATTGAATCTGTAGATCCGGTGGCAAGGTCCAATTGAATTCAGACTGAAAATGCTTTACGTCGCTTGCAGGCGAAATAGTTTTGATCTTCCATTCATAATTCTGTGTATAATTATTTTCCAGCAATAAAAGCTGAGGAAGAATGTTTCCATTATACTATAGCACAAAATGGAACTTGCCTAGATTTTATCAGCATAAGATTCCTTTTCTCTCTCTGGGCTCTTGAAAACATTTATAAAGTAAGCTATGATTTTCTCCATGTTGTAGGGATTGTAACAATTGGAGAGGAAAAGAAAATTTGCACCGTCTCCGAGAATTTCCTGAGGATGTGCGAATCCACTGAGGTAAATGTTTCTAAGCTGGTTATATCGTCCAAATTTTATCTTCCTTTGAAAAATATATAATTTGAAAAATATATCATTAAATCTATATCAAATTGTCCCCTTTTTCTCTCAGAGGCAATTTTACTCACAGTGATGCTATGCAGGGGGACTGCAGAATGAATATGAACGAGGTGCTCTGTCCATTTCAGTACACATTATAACAAATATATTTTTTCTAGAAAGTACCATTTTAATGAAAGTTCAACGTTTTTGCTGTTATATTTAAAAAGATTGAACGTAGCCTTATGTTGTTACAAGATCACGGAAAACCATCATTATTAATCAGGACCTCATCTTTGTAATAAAATTATATTGAAATGATGCAGTTGCCAAGATTTAAATAATTTGCAGGAGAAAAGATACTAGGATAATGTTTTTTGGATTGAGTAAGCGAGTTATCCTAAGTACACTCTTGTTAAAGATGGACAAAGTTCTTATTCGTCAGACAGCAGCAGTCCTGACCTCTCTTCTGCTTGTAATCCTGACACGTGTTTTGATTCTCTGCGGTTTCCTTTGCAGCTGAACATGACCTTCCACCTGTTCATTGTGGCACTGGCTGGGGCTGGGGCAGCTGTTATTGCGATGGTAAGACCCCAGAGCTCTGCGGCTTGGTTTTTCAATTTGTATGAGAAAGCTATTTACTTATAGAGATGAAATTTTGTCTCCCATCCTGAAGCCCACACGAATCCTATTTATTTTAATATCAGTAAAACAAAAGGGGGGGGGGAAGGGGGAAACAATGGGCCCATAAATAAGTGAAAAACAAGACTTCACCTGAAAAAGTATTGTCGCTACTATTGGGATAGTATTTGGCCAGCAGTTTAAGGATCCAAACACTCAATAATATTGGCAACATTAACAAAAATAAATTCATTAGCATTGCAGATATTAGGTTACTGTTTAACATAGAAAATCCTCTCTGTGGGGTGCCTACATGGCTCAGTCAGTTAAGCCTCCGACTTTGGCTCCGGTCAGGGATCTCCGAGTTGGTGGGTTTGAGCCCCGCGTGGGACTCTGTGCTGACAGCTCGGAGCCTACAGCCTGCTTCAGATTCTGTGTCTCCCTCTCTCTCTTCCCCTCCCCTGCTCACGCTGTGTCTCTCTGTCTCTCTCTCTCTCTCTCTGTGTCTCTCAAAAATAAATACATGTAAAAAAAAAAAAAAAGGAAAGAAAATCCTGTCTGTATCATAGAGGTATTTATCAGTGTGAATTCTAAGTCCCCTAATCAATTGCTTGACTTACATTATCCTTTTCTCCTCCTTATTTAAGAACATGAAAAAGCCACATTGAGTCACTCATGAAAAAAGAATTAATTTATTCTTCTTAACACAGACCTCGGTAGTTTTACTGTCATTTCTTTTACATCTAATTTTGTCCAGAAATATTAATCACAAGTTTTTAAAGTGAGGCTCACGCAGAGTTTGGTAGATCCGCCGTGTTCCAGATGCCCACACTTCGTACCTCACTGTGACGGCCGGTTTGCTCACTGGACTAGGAGACACCAACAGTGGGCAGCTACTTGGAGCCTCGGTAATAGTTTTGCAGCCAAGCCCTTCAGTCCTTATTTCTGCATCCTTGTATACAAAATCATAGTCCAAAAATAAAGTAGTATAGAACTCCAGAAGGTTCCCAGTAACCTCACAAATATAGCCAATGCGATATGCAAAAAATGAGTTAATTTGGTGCCAACATAGGTTCTCATGTGTTGGCGAAAGGAACCCTTTTTAAAAATGAGAGTGTTTTGGGGTGCCTGGGTGGCTCAGTTGGTTAAGCGTCCAACTTCGCCTCGGGTCATGATCTCACAGTTCGTGAGTTCGAGCCTTGTGTCGGCTCTGTGCTGACAGCTCAGGGCCTGGAGCCTGCTTCGGATTCTGTGTCCCCCTCTCTCTCTCTGCCTCTCCCTCACTCACATTCTGTCTCTCTCTCTCAAAAATAAATAACCGTTGAAAAAAAATTTTTTAGGGGTGCCTGGGTGGCTCAGTCGGTTGAGCGTCCAACTTCGGCTCAGGTCATGATCTCACGGTGTGTGGGTTCGAGCCCCGCGTCAGGCTCTGTGCTGACAGCTCGGAGCCTGGAGCCTGCTTTGGATTCTGTGTCGCCTTCTCTCTCTGCCCCTCCCCCACTTGTGCTCTGTCTCTCTCTGTCTCTCAAAAACAAATAAGTGTAAAAATAATAACATATTTTTTAAATGAGAGTGTTTTATCTCTTGTCAAAGAATAAAACTAGGAATGGGGCACCTGGGTGGCTCAGTCGGTTGAGCATCCAACTTCGGCTCAGTTCATGATCTCGTGGTTTGTGAGATCAAGTCCTACGTCGGGTTTACTGCTGTCAGACTGTCAGTGCAGAGCCAGCGTCGGATCCTCTGTCCCCTTCTCTGTGCCCTTTCGTGGCTTTCACTTTCCCAAAAATAAATATTTTTTAAAAAAGAATAAAACGAAGAATAATCAGTGCTAAGGAGCTAATGAGCCATTTCCAGACTAGTTATTTTTAATCACTTTACGAACACTTATGTATTGAGATCTGATTCTGCTTTGCTAAAAATTATTTTTAAAAATAACAAAAAATGACTGTCAGTGCTAAAGTGAGTTTTCAGACATTTTAATTTAATATCATACTAATTGTTCAACATTTTAGATGGAGTATATCAACCTGTACATAGGAATTTTATTTCAGAATATGAGGTGCTTAATAAGATCATGTTGGCTAATTAATTGGAGGGATCAGAATGAAACAGTTAGCAAAGACTTTATATTCTCAGCCTAAAATCAGTGCTTAAATATGCCCTGGGGAAGCATTACATGTTCTGGGTAGTGACGTTCCAAACACTCATGGTCCCAGGCGGCACCCAGCCTGGCCGTGGGATAAGAAGAAACATCTGTTCGTACACACATTCCTGTGCAACAGGTGATTATTAGGGACTTGTGCACATTCAAGTATCCAGTCATGTATTAGAGGTCTACCAAAGCACTTTTGGAAAGGAGGTATGTAATAGGGCATTTGTTCGCATTTGCTACCTGTGTGTGTGAAAAATTCTGTGCAAAAATGCATGCCTTTTAGGCATACGTAGGTGAAAAGTACCTGTCTAAATGAATAGTGTTATTTAAATTTCCCTAAAAATGCTTACTCTGAAATGAATCTATTATCAAAAACATCTCATGATTATAGATATTTAGGTATTATGTATTTCTTAAGGAATCTGTGCTTCGCAGGAATTTAGGCATTAAGTTATATATAAACTTTATATCAAGCTGCAAGTATTTAGGATATTATGTTTTAAGTACTAAGCATCCTTTTGGATACCTAAATATATGCCAAGCATAAGTTCCTTAAGAAATACATAACACCTAACTATTGATTGACATCAGTACATATTTCCAATTTATTATCTCTGATAATAGTTTAGGTTTTAGGAGACAGGGATCCTATAACAATAATTACGGCTTCTGTTCCTGGTACTAACACTATTACCAATAATACCATTATTAGCTAATATTTCTTTAAACTCACTCTGTTGAAAGCACCGTCAAATGCTTAAATCCACGAATACATTCAGAAGTCATAATATAGCAACGGTCATTAACTTCATCCCGAACTCTTGCAATGCTCAAAGTATACCGCTGTCATTATTTCCACTTTAGAGATGAGAAAATGGAGATAAATTCTTCTCTACCAAAATACTTAAAACATCATCCAGGATTTAAGGCAAAGATCATGAGGATTTGTACGAAAACTAACACGTGATCCACTCCATTATTTTTCAGAGATGTTAGAAAGTTAGGTAGATATTAGCAAATGTGGTTCACGTGGCCTTGCACCAGGGTCCAGGGACCGCTGCTCACCTCCCGAGGGACAGTAACAAGCCTGGCAGTGTGTGTTCTCCTAAGATGAGAGGGAATGTCTAAAGACCTACTGAAAAGTGTCAGTGTCTGAACCTGAATGACTTAAGCTCTTTTGAGTATTTCACTCATACATATTTCATAATAATTTAGGGGCCATATTTTCTCAGACTTCAAAAGGAAATTTTTCGTACATCTAAAAATATACTTATTCATGTGAAACATATATTAAGTACTTGCTTCTTGCTAAACACTCTGCACAGCCCTTGATATTTTCACAGCAACAACAGCAGAGTGCCACATGAATTTGGTTATGTATAGAAACTGTTCAGTCTGCATGTATGTAGTGATGGAGCTTTTCACTATGAAAGTGACACAGAGTAAAAAGATAGAACCCACTGCTCTTTCTTGCATGTGGCTTACAATTTCCACTAAACAAAATGCAAACTTTCGGAGGAAATAGAACATTCTGGAACTTCTTATTGGTGTGCATCTTTTCCCATATTGCCGTGTCAAAACTCTTTTTTTTTTTCTATTGCCTATTGACTACCTTAACCTACAGCAATAATGCCCATTTAGAACTGACTTTGTATTTTTTACGTCTGTACTTTTCTAAAACCAGCCTACCTGCTGTCTTTCGGCGTACTCCTGGCTAATCAAAATTTTAGTGTTCCATTTTACTAAATTATGGGTAAAATATTGCCTACCCTTTAAAATTTAGATCAAGTAAAGCATGAGCAACTCAGTTTCTCTTTCATATTCATCCATTGAAATCCATCATTTGGAAAACTGCCTTCCCTCCCCTGTGGCCCAAGAGTGAGGGAAAGAAGGAAAAACAAACAGGTAATCTCCTAGCTGAGTCCATTCAGGTCAAATCAGGACCTTCATTACTTGAGTAACTTCATTACTCGAGACAGATCAGGAGTTTCTTTTAGAACATGGCGCTCTGTTGTGAATGAAAGCATACAAAATCCATGGGACCCAATGCTTGCTCTCTTGTACAGTCTAAGGGAAACTACAAAATTCAGCATATGGAAAATTAACTTGATAATTCAATCCACAGGTTTATCTTGGGGGTTCCATGGTCCCTTTTTCTGTTGCATAGCGGGCAATAATATATCCTCCCATTAATTCAAAGTTGTCTAGACTCAAACTGTGTAAGTGACTATTTTCTGTTACGGATTGGAAAACGTAGGTACACGAACATGAAACGTATAATCTTTCGGTTTGGGTAAATGAGGACAGAATGGACAGGAAATATCACGGGAAGATTAAGAATCAACCTTGGATACTCCAGAATTGAAAAAGAAGAAAAAGAGATACTGAAAGAAAGGGAGCTGAGAAAATACTGTCATACAGTTGGAGACACGAGCAGGGATAATATAATTATTGATTCTGTCACCACAGAAATTTTGCTTCTGTTTTATGAGCAAACATATTCTATATAAGTCTGTAACTTGAATATTTCTTCCCTGGTAGCAAGGTGCGTTGAAGACACTGAACAGCCTTCCAGTATAAATTATTTCTGTCTTTGATTAGGTCCACTACCTTATGGTTCTGTCTGCCAACTGGGCTTACGTGAAAGATGCCTGCCGGATGCAGAAATACGAGGACATCAAGTCCAAGGAGGAGCAAGAGCTTCATGACATCCACTCTACTCGCTCCAAAGAGCGACTCAACGCATACACATAAATAAGCCCTTCCAGTCCTTTCTGCCATTCAGATGCATTGGTGTTTAACTAAGGGCCATCCAACCATCCAACCTTTTGAAAAATAAAATACAGAAGTGCTTCTCATCAATGATATGTAGGGTGACTTATGAATCACCTGAACACAATCCTTTGTTGTTGAGCACCTGGTTTCCTAATTTGTTAAATTGGTGTGATCAGATCTCTTCTACAAGCTCCTATCCAGCCTTTTCCTTTTTTCAGTTTCTCAAACTCACTTAATAATTGCGTAAGATTGAAGATACTAACATTGTCACATGCAGAGATGTCTTTGATTTTTAACCACTCCCCATGTGTTAATACATAACACCTTTTGCATTATTTCTTATGTTTTGAGAAGAAAAATAGCTTTTTATACTTTTTAGTTTTGATTTCGGTAACTAGTTTAACTACAGGTAACCTTCAAAGGGACCACTGTACATTATGAACACTAGACAGAGATGGTACCATGATGACTCTTCTTGTAATATGGAAATCCTGTCTGGAGGTCCGGGACCACGTCACGACAGGCCCTGGTTCATGTTCTCATCAATCTAAGGTGCAATTTCTAAATTTGTAAGAGTAGGATTAAAAAAAAAAAAAGTGCTTCTTATCTTTGTTAACATTGTATTTTTTTCTTGATGTACTTAAAAGGTATTTCTCTCTGATTACTCATGTTTCTGTTGTGAGCACGTAGAAACAGTGACGCTAATGCATGGCTAGCTGCCTTTTTAAGATTGTGACACCAGACTTACCTTTTCAAGTTTAGTATAGAGACAATTTTAATGGAAATGACTACTGTGAACTATTGAAGAATGACCTCTTTGTGATTTAAGCTGTGGCTGGATTGGAACTTTTAATATGCTAATGTGGAACATTAATTACCTTTATGAAGGTGGTATATTAAAAATAAGCACACTAACCCCTCGGAAGTTGTTTTACCTACTTTAAAATGTTTTAACGGATTGCACCTCTGTAAACTATCCCTCCGATGTATATGATATATTTGAAAAGGCTTCCATTAATATAATAGTTTTGCTTGCAGCCTTCCGATCTATGTTGGTTTACCTGTAGTGTTTTTTAAAGTGTGGTCAGCGGCCACTATAGAATGTATCCCTCCCGAGTGTAGTGATATATCTGTGTTTTTATTTGAAGTCATTTTAACCAAATGTTCATTCATAATCATTTATAAGAAGTACCTATATCAAATGAATAAAAAAAAAAAAGCAATCAGTATTACTGGACCAAAATTGGTGTTTGTTTTAACCTTGACTCTTCTTTTGATTATTTCTAATGCTACAAGAATGCTGTAAAGTGTCTTCTACAATGATGTAGCCCTGACAAGACATTTTTGTCAGTGTATAAAAATTAGGTAGTATTGTGCACTGATTTGACCATTGTGAAATCTTTTCTCAGTGTAAGTGCATTTCTAATAAAATTTATGAGTGAAACAATCTTTGTACAATGACCACTCATGCATCATCCGTAATTTCTCAAGTTCTTGTAGTAGGTAGAGGGGTATTATTAGGGTTATCTGTGGCATGATTATGCATTCTGTAGTATAATTTAATTAATTTGGGGTTTTGCTTCTTTTCTTTTTTTTACACGTAGATTATCTTACTGGTTCAACATTTTTTCTGATATAGGCAGTATTACAGATATTCAGCAAAAGTATTAATGGGCTTCTTTAAAATTCTATATTATAGTGTTTCAGTTCTGTGTCTTAACAGTTTGTGATGATTTTTACAACTGTCTTTTAAACTTATGTAATGATGTTGATGCTTTTGGCTTTTTTTTTCCTGGTATTAGAGTTTGTATTTTCACAAAGAGTGCTTTGTAGCAGGCATTACAATTAATCTGTTTTGTACATAAATGTGCCAACAGCTCGATGGTGGCGTTTTTGAAATGTAGAACGAAGTGCTTGCAAAATGTAATAAATACACTTGTGTACTTTGTGTACTTATTATTAGTTTCTGCAGTGTGGTTTTTTGTGTGTGTTTTTCTTTGTTTTGTTTATTCCTCTCTCCTCTGTGTGTACCCTCTTTCCAGATGCAATGGACACTGTCGTCGTAGGATGCTTATGACCTCAGTTGAGCTGACCTAACCCTGAACTGAAAATTCTTTGTGTGACATGCAGCATAGAAAAGCCAGAGGGTTGGGGAGAGGGCGAAGGTGGAAAGATTTCGGAGGCCATTTGGTTTAGCAAATGATAACGATGCCCAACTTCCGCTATTTCCTTGCCTAATTTCTATTGTTTTGTGTTTTCTTTAGACCTTCATAAACTAATAGAGACACAAAAAAAGGCTAATTCAATTCAGAAAGAAAAATGATTTCTTGGTTCGCTTCAAACTATCAAGGTGAGAGCAATTAAATGGAAAAAATATATATATATTTTCTAGGCTTTTTGTTTGTTTTGGTTGTAACTTCTTCTGGCCAAACTAGAAGTGGTGGCAAGTTAAAAATAATAAGATAGTGATCAAATAAAAATCTTAATTTTCACAAGACCGAAGTAATTGTATTAGTCTTCAATTATTTATGTATTATTATGAATGGGGACTTGAAAATGTCATGCACTTACATTAACAAGTATCTACGGTAATTATAAGCAGATCTGGACAAAATGTCTTATGTTTTAAATAGTCACTTTTAAGACAATAAGAAAATAATCGTGTATCTAAATCTTATTAGATGACAATTTTTATTCTTTTCAGGGTTTATGGAATTCTTAAAATAGCGAGAAGAAAATAAAGAATTATATGTTAAAGATTATCAGCATGAACAAAAATTTTATGCAATAATATTTTTATTTTTTTCAATGTTTGTTTTTGAGAGAGAGAAGGTACAAGGTGGGGGGGAAGAGAGAGAGAGAGAGAGAGAGAGAGAGGCAGAGATCCAAAGCAGGCTCCATGCTGTCAGCACAGAGTCCAAGGTAGGGTTTGAACTCACGAACCTTGAGATCGTGATCGGAGCCCAAGTCCGACGCTTAACCTACTGAGCCACCCCGGTGCCCCGCGTGATAATGGTTTTCAAAGAAACTGATCATTGTGAGATAATTATATTTTTTGAAAACTTAGAAGTCCATTTCTGTTTGTGAAAATACACATTTATCCTTAAAGTAATTTCCCTTTGGGCATTTTTTATCTCCTAGCTTTATTGGACTATAATTGACAGATCAGCCCTTTGGAATTTATAAAGCTAATGTGAAGACCAAGGAAATTACTCACTTTGAGAAGAAAATGTGTGTCGGCCAGCTTTGGCTTGGGTGAAATCCGTTTACTTCTTGATGTTAAAACTTAGAAATGGCAGATTATGATTTATTCACCCAAAGGTCAAGTAAAGTTGTCTTGGGTTTTATTTTTGCCTTTTAGACGAAACAGAAAGGTATCATCTTAAAGTATGTTCCATCCAAGTAACTCAGTAGTTTACGTGTGCTTAACGTGATGAAACTTGATTGGACTATCATACCTTGAGAAACACTCTTACGTTCTGTGAGCTTTTCAGACAGCAGATCATTTGAAGCCCGTGGAGGCAATCCTACAATGTAGTGGCTCAAATATGACCTTCTTCCTACTGACTTAAGTAAAACCCCCTCACCTTGAGTGTTTTCTCACAGAAGCAAGTTTTACCTGTTTGATCATTTTAGATTCTTTTGCTCTTTTCCACAAAATTCCAATATAGCTGAATGTTGGAAAGAACTTAGAAAATGCAATACGTTGAATTGTTAAATTCATTATTAAATGAATTAATGAAATAAAATATTAAATGAAGTAATACCGAAATGAAATAAAATTTACCTAGACCACTGTATTTTTTTAAGTTCATTTATTTATTGAGAGAGACAGAGAGAGAGAGAGAGACAGAGAGAGAGAATCCCACGCAGGCTGCACACTGTCAGCACAGAGCCTGACACGGAGCTCGATCTCACAAACCATGAGATCATGACCTGAGCCAAAATCAAGAGTGAGATGCTTAACCAACTGAGGCACCCAGGTGCCCCTAGACCACTGTATTTCAAACCTGTGGAACCCCCTATAGAAGGAAACATCAAACAAAATGAAGCAAGTAGACGATGGGAGGATACAAAATAGGAAAGAGAAGAGATGCAAAAAATTCTGCTATTATACTTGAACTAAGAGGGAGAAAGAAAAGAGCAGAGTTGTTGGAAGATATATATTGCCTGGGGGTGGGGGAGTGGAATTTTTGGAAAGTAAAAAACACAAAAACCAAAGATCAGTCCAAATAACAGCCTACAAAATTAAAAATATGTATATGGAAAGTATTTGCGGCCACAGCTATTATTTTCTTCGGCACTGTGTGCCCTCCACTCGATGTACTTGAGCAAACACCCTCACCCTTCTGGCCTTGTAGAATGGAACACACCTTCCCCAACAGCTGAGGTCCAGGCTCTAGAGGAGCTGATCCCACGAAGTTGCCCAACTTTGCTGCTCTGATTAGAAAACAGGAACACTGTTTGGCTTAAAAAAAAAAAAAAAGTGTTGCAATCTATTTGCCTTTTTGTTTTTTCAACAATTATTTCTGTCTCTTGGGTTCCGCCCTGATGGGGACGGTGGTATCCCAGGACAGCTCCAACTCTGTGAGTCAACCCCTCTGAAATGTGGACCTTGTAGGTAAGCCCCAGACTTCTTGTATTGATTTTTTCAGCATGCCTAGAAAGTCTGATACTTTTTTCTCAGAAGGATTTGCACAAGTGTCACAAATAAACACCCCCATGTTGACATTCATTTGTTAGTTGACATGGCAGAGAAGGCTCAGTTACAGGATCTGATAGAAATCTAGTGATAAAAAAAATTCATGACCTACTTCTGTGCTATCTATCAATGAGTGTTTAGAATTAGCAAGTTTCTTGAGTTTTTTTTAAATCTTTTTTTCAGTTTTTTACCACTGACATTGATGAATCTCTATACAAAATGTGTTAATCGCTTTGAAATCTTACATAAGCAGGCATACAGTATAATCTCTTCGATCAAACTGAAAGACACAATGCCGACCTACCCCTCCAATAGAAAGGAGAGGATTCTCAGGAACGAGAAATGGATTTTGAGGAAGTATGACATCATTTAGAGGGAAGATTTAATAATGCAGCAGAATTACTTTCACACAACTGAAAGAGCTGCCTCTTTCTGAACTTGCCATAGTCCTCCAGCCTGCAGGTTATAAGCTACATTCGCTTTTCTCTCTGTACACGATATTCACAATGATTACTGTATTCCTCGTCTTTCTTGGTGCTTCATTTGTGCAAACCGTGGGGTCAGGTCTTCAAGAGAAAAAGCAATGTCCTGCATGAGAACTGAATGCTATCAGGCTAGTAGTCTTCCTGAATGATGCCTTCCTGGTCTTAAAATAATTACACTTTTCAAAAAGCCCCCTTGGTCATACCTAGTCCCTACTACACCTAGTAGATTAGAGACAGCAATGTAACAAATGCGAATGATATAAAAGCCACATTGTAAACATAGAGGTATGGTCTTTATAAAGTCAGCACAATTAATTTTAGAATTTTTTTCCCCTGACTTCTTAATTTTCACTCCCTAATATCCAAGATCATCAGGTACCTTCTACATTTCGATGAGTAGGATATCTATTGAGTCATATAATAAGTATAAACTTAATGCTTGAAGTAACAATAAAAAGTGCCCGGCTAAGCCAAGCGTAGACTTCAGATATTAAAGTGACACCCTGACAAATCAGTTACAGGGTCAGTTCTTACTTTCTCTCCTCCAATGGTTTTGCCCCCTGCCCCCACTCCACGTACTCAATTTCTAGAACTTAACAATGTCCAATAACTGCATACCATGTATATCTTAAATTTTATGCATTCCGTTTCCAGCTTCTGTTTGCTGCTTTTGCTGCTAACTTACCCCCTCAGGACCATCTATTTATTGACCTCCTACATTTTACAAACCTCACTCCCCTTATGTCATCAGGCTTCTCCGTCACTTGCTTATATTACATGGTCCATCATTGGGATCCCTCCCTAGGCAAGTCCTCCTCACCTCTGACCCTCTATTTTCCTTCAACTCACACACTAATATGCCAGCCTTGGTTTAATTCATCCATCTGTCCACTTTTGAACCTGCATAGCTAAACATCAAGAAAAACACAGCCTGACCAATCTCACCCATGTTTAGATGAGCCCTCAGAGCTGTCAATAGATTGGCTCCATTTTTTTTTTCTAGAACAAGGGTTGACAACACTTTCAGTAAAAGACCACATAGTGAGTATTTTAGGTTTTGTGGACCGTGAGGTCTTTGTTGCAACTTTCTAGCTTTGACAGTGTAGTGCAGGAACAAGCAATTGGAATATGTAAATAAATGGTCAGAGCTGTGCTCCAATAAAGCTTTGTTTATGGAAACAAAGAGTTGCCCATATTTAGCCGGAAGGCCATAGTTTGCTGACTCCTGGGCTAAGCATTCACTGTTCTACATTCCCTAGGTGGTTGCTATATCGTAGCTTTCTTTTATCAAACTTCCTTATCAACCACTTTCTTTCCATTCACAGAGTTAGAAGTTGCTTCCTGTTTCAGAGAGAAATGAGAAACAATCAGGAAAACATGTCCCTAATTTCCATCACTATTAATTTGTTTGCATTAAGATAATGTGAATGAATGACTCATTTCTCAGGCCAAACACACTTGATATATTCAAGATCCCATCTTCTGTACCTACTCAAGGGTAAGCATCACGCCAGCAAATTTTCCCTCTCTTCAACCTCTCCTGAATCATCAATTTTTCACTCTCTAATGGCTCATTCTGATCTGAAAGCAAGCAAACAACAATAACAATAGAAACCAAATCATCTCTCTTGATTCCTCATCTATCTACATCCAGCCTCTGTCTCTGTTCTCCTTTACAGCTTATCTCTTTGAAAGACCTGTACAATTACCTCCTATTACTCCCCTATCGTTTTATCTTAACTCCCTTACTGTCAGTCCCTTGCAAACAACACTCCATGGAAATTAGTCTTGTCAGGGTGACAAATGTCCTCCAGATTTAGATTGCTAAATCAAATCCGATGCTCTGTTCTTAAGTATCCATTCACTCTCTATTGAATATTTATTGAGCCTACACTATGGCCAGTTATCCTTCTAGTCACTGGGATATAGCAGTGCATAAAATATAAAAAACTTTTGTCTTTTGTGACTTATACTCTGATGCAGGGAAACAGACACTAATAAAAAAGAATTCAGATGTATTTTTGAGATGAGAGATGCCACAGAAAATAACAAATCCTGTAAGCCGCTTAGAGTGTTACAGGGTTGGGCTGGGGTGGAGAGTCTTCAGAAGTCTTACTAAAAAGGTAGCGTTTGAGTCAAGATATAAAAGAGTTGAGAGAGTAGGTCGTGTAGCTGTCTGGGAAGGAACATTCTGAGCAAATGGAATCGTAGGGAAAAGATCCTTACTGGAAATAGCAATGGAACCAGTATGGGTGAACAAAGGGAAAATAATTAAGCGAGGGAATGAGAGGACAGATTGCTTAGGACCTTGCAAGCCATTGGCCTCTTCTTGCTCAACTTGTGAGCGGCATTTGACACAGTTGATCAATCCCTCCAATTTGATGTGTGTTCCTCAAGTGGATTTCAGGAGGCTCACGCTCGTGGTTTACCTACCAGCTCTCTGGCTCTGCCTTTCTTAATGTCCTTGTCTTAATGTCCCCGTCTCTTAGTAAACAGCCTCTAATCTCATGGCTGGAAATGCCTCCTATAAACTGATGGCTTGAAATAGATCTTCTCCGTCCAGAATCTTCCTCTGAAATCCAGACTCGTTTATCCCAAGAATATCGACTTACTCTCCAGGCTAACAGACGCCTCAGATTTTAACAGGTGCCGAATTGCAGATCTGATCTTGTCCCCATAAGCTGTACCTTCTCTGCTTCAGGAAAGAAAGTCCATACTTCAGCTTCCTCGGACCCAAACACTAGACTCCATTCTTGACTCTCTCTTCCAAATATGTCCAGAATAAGACCTTCGTGGCTTCCACTAATCAAGAGACCGTTGTTTCTTGCCTTGATTATCAGAAGACCTTACTGACTGGTATTCTGGCTTCTGCCCCGTTCCCCCCCTTTCCAACAATCTTGGCTCAACTCAGCAGTCCAAACAATCCTCTTAAAAACTGAGACAAATCAGGTCACAACCTTAGAACCATCCCTTTAAAGCCCTGGGTGCCTTAGAAGACTGTCATCAGTTCAAGGCTTGCCTGGGTGGGATCCCCTTCGTGCCTACTCACCCCCACTGCTGTCGGCAGGATTCAGTTCTCAGTGGACTATGCCCTGACACCTCACCTCCCCGCAAGCTGTTGAGGGAAGTGCTCTGCATCTTTGTTCGGATGGTGGTTAGGTGAACACACACATATTTGTCAAAATGAATGAACCTGTACACCTAAATCCATGAACTTCATTTTGTGTGCTTTGTGTGTTGTGATGATACCTCAATTAAAAATCAGATTAAAGAAAATCAACATTAAGAGAAGAAACATGCCGATTCTTGAGAACGGCTGTCTGTGTTCATGTCTTGTTTCTGTCATTATGATCTCGGAGAAGGTAGTAGTCTCTTTTTGTTTCAGTTTCCACATCTGTAAAACTGAATTTGGGATAAAAAGGGTACCCATTTCATAAAGATTTGCAGAATAATCCGTGTGAGGTAACTGAGAGATGGTGACATCATTATATTACTGTACATCTCAAATAGGAAATTATGTCAACATGGTCAGGATTTGGTGGCTGAAAAGGACTGTATAGATCATTTGTTAATTTCTCATTTATACAGAAATAGAGTCAGAAACATTAAGTGAATTTCCCAAGAGCATAACAATAATTTATTTAACAACCTTGGACTGTATCTCAGGCTTTCTGTTATGATCAACTGAAGGTAGCTGAAGTGGGGAACATCATACTTTTTTTTTCTGGGATTTCTACAGGACTTTGCGCTGAATGCTTCACAGTGAATATGAAGCCCTCAGTAAAAATAAAAAATAAAAAAAATTAAAGGTGCAATATAACTAATATATTAAACGGATGACAGCCTGTTTCATATTATAAGTATTTTCATCGACATCTGCCCAAATGATAATGTTAGCAATTTACCATTTTCCCATCTTGTTCACGAAAAAAAGGGGAATCTATGTGTTTACAATCCTATGCTAGAAAACAAAACAGTTGGCCTCCTATCACAGTCTTTTTATAAAACCAATGTTTTAAAATTAGTCCTATTAAAATGGCAAATTTTTTATATAAAAATAGAATACCAGTATTTGAAAGAAAGAACTCCTTCATTGTGTGGTCCTTTCAATAATAATATTCTGTGAGAGAGTTTGCAAATGATTACAACCTCATTTGGTTGTATTAATCTCAGGTGATTATATACCAGGGGGTCTATCTTTATTTTTACTTTTTAAAAATTTCGTATTTCGTATTTCAGCCCTTAGATTCAAAAACATCACAAAGGCATAGAAAAAGCCCTATGTCTTGGATGGAAACCCTTGTGTACTTAGGAGAGTCTCATAATTTCAGATTTTTCATTATAAAGAAATAGCCTAAGCCTCAAAACAAACATTTCCAGCTATGATGAGTGAATTCCGATGGAAATATGAGTTAGCATATTTCTGATGCGTGTTTAACATAATTTTAAATGGAAGTGTGTGTTTTTAACCTTTTTTATTCTTCTTATTTCAAGATGCCACTGTCAAAACTCAAAGGCACGGTAGGTCTGTATCTACCCTGTACTTTGAAATAGGCTCACACTCTTTCCAGGTCATTTTATTATGGGAGCTCAACCTCTATGATCATATATATATATTTTTTTTTCCTTCTGTATTGTCATCATATCTAAAACTTCTATAACCCTTTTGATTTAAAGGTCCTGAGACATTTTTCATCATTTTTTGTAATTATTTTCTAGAATTTATATCCTAGGTAACAGACTCTAGTGACTTCCAATGACCTGCCGTAATATAATTTTGTAACTGATTTGAGAATGCAAACCCATAGATAGAAGGTTAATACACTGTTTCATTGTATTTCTATTAGTATCTCATTATTTTCTTTTTTTTTTTTACCTGTATTTATTTTTGGGACAGAGAGAGACAGAGCATGAACGGGGGAGGGGCAGAGAGAGGGAGACACAGAATCTGAAAAAGGCTCCAGGCTCTGAGCTGTCAGCACAGAGCCCGACACGGGGCTCGAACTCACGGACCGTGAGATCATGACCTGAGCCGAAGTCGGCCGCCTAACCGACTGAGCCACCCAGGCGCCCCATATCTCATTATTTTCAATTAGAATTATGCTCGAGAGAATGTTTACTGTGGGTTGTTAATTTTCTTTAGTGTACTTTATAGCAGCTACTTGAAGAATGAAAACCAACCCAGATGTTATGCTTTCAGGGCAAGCCCACCATCTGATATAAACTATTTTTCCTGAGCGACAGTAAATAAATTACCTAGGAAAGTGATTAGGTCTCTGGTTCATAAAAACAGGCATTTGGATGTTTCTCTTATTTGGTAGAGCTTTGTTTTGGCCTTGGACTGTGTGTCATGAGAGGGTATTTGTCTACTAGCTTTCTGAAAGTATGTTGGCTTACTTTTTTTAATTTTAAATATGTTTACTTGTTTAATAAGAAGCATGGCCCATGAAAACTGTTGTTCAGTTTGTGTATGTCTTGATTTTTGTCTTATAACTTCGGAGAAACATCTCTAATTAGAAGAATTCAATGACAAATTTCAGCTTTAATTATGTTAATGAAAGTCTCTATGAAGAGGAGAGGGTCCCCAGATATAGAACAATAAATGTATATATTGTAAAGATATATATATCTTTACATTGCCTATCTGGCAGTATAAAACAGTACCATAAAAATTCTGTAAATGTTTGTCCCAACAGTTGGATTTATTTTCAGTTGTGATGATGAAAATGGACACAGCTGCCCCTGGATGGCTGTTAACTTAACCCTTTAAGTGGTAAGAGTCTCTGAGAGATTCAGAATAGGCCATCAGTCATAGTAGATTTTGTATCGAGTAAGTAAGAGATGACTGAGTATAAAAGGTCAGCTAACCAATCTTGTTTGACCATATCAGCAGTATCAGTTGGGGTGAACACGGGGAAAGAAACTCAGATCATTGTCTGTGCTGCTTTATCTATAAGACAGGGGAGATAACAGTACCAACCTCATAAAGTTTTAGTGAGCAGTAAATTGTGTGCATGTGTGTGTGTATGTATATATACACAGTGTATTGATCCATACATCTATTAGAACTTGGCTTAATGTAGGCATAACATATTTTAGCTATGAAAATTATGTATTAGCTACCATTCATCATTCACAAAACATTTATTGAACAGTTTCTGTGCACCAAGCACTGTTTTAAGGCTTGCATATAGCACTGTAGAAAAGACACTAAGGTTCTAGCCTTTTTGTAGATAACTTTCTAGCAGGGGGCACAGATTATTAGATTAGTTCAGGCAAGGAATGATGATAATTCTGACCATTGCAATAGCATTAGAAATCATGTGAAGTGGCCAGATTTGGGATATGTGGCTAAGGTAGAGTCAGGAGGATTTCCTAAAACAAAAATGGGAAGGGTCTGAAAGAATAAGAGACAAGACAAAGTTGATTTTGTATTTGAGTTTTATTCATAATGGTCAAAACTTGGAAGCAACCAAGGTAAGTGAGGGTCAAGGTGTCCTTCAGTAGGTGAATGGATAAAGAAACTGTGGCCCATCTAGACAATGGAATATTATTCAGCACTAAGAAGAAATGAGCATCAAATTCAGTGTTTGCCAGGGCCAGAGATGGGAGCATAGTAATTGACCATAAAGAGCACCTGGAACTTTCCTGCCCTTCTTTATTCCTTTGGTCACGTTCACAAACAAATTTTCATTAGGAAATGTGTTTAGTAGTGCCTAGATGACAGGTTGATTAAAGACCGAGCACTTGAATTAGTTTCTTAAAGCTGTTGTCACAAATTGCCACAAGTTTGGTAGCTCAGAACAACAGAAATTCATGTTCTCATAGTTCTGGAAGCCTTAACCCTGAAGCCAAGGTATCACGAGGGTTGGTTCCTTCTAGAGACTGAGGAGGAACCCATTCAATGCCCTCTCCTGGCTTTTGGTGGTTGCCAGCCATCCTTGGTGTTCATTCACTGGCCTGTGGACACATCACTCCAATCCCTGTCTCCCTCTTTACCTCAGCTTCTCTGCTGTGTGTCCTCTTTTCCTTCTCTTCTAAGGACAGTTGTCTTTAGAACTGTCCACCCTAAACCAGGAGAATCTCCTGTTGTGATCCTTAATTATATTTGTCAAGACCCTTTTCCCAAATAAGATCACATTCACAGATTCTGGGTAGACCAGCAGCGTCAGACTCTGGTGTGGACTCTTCCTGCAAATGACCGCCAGATCCTGGTGTCTTCCCATGACAGAGAGAATGCTCTGCTGTCTCTCCTTATAAGGATCAGAGCTATACCCTTATGACCTCACTTAACTTTAATTATTTCCTTACAGGCCTCATTGCCAATACAGTCGCATGGGGCATTAGGGCTAAAATATGGATTTTGGGGGGCATCTATAGTAGGGAGCCACTCTTCAACCCAGCACATCCTTCATTCATCCTGTGCTGTCGCAAGCAGCCTGGACAATCACCTGTGAACAGACAATCACGGGGAACAGAAGCAAATCAACAACACAGACAACGATGTCCCCTTGCCCTGCTATGTTTCATCCCTACAATTTCCTTTCGACATAACACGCTAATCATTAGGCTCAAATTATAAAGATGCAGGAGAGTAATTTTGGAAACTTTTTTTCTTTTTGGTTGTTTATTTGCTTTACTCTCTGGGAAAGCCCATCTGTGATAAGACCTTATAGTAGTCATTCATTACATGTGACAGATTGATCGGCCCACTCCTTTGAGCTGTCACGCCCTGGTCCTGTGGGGCCCTACCTCCACATAAAACTGGACATCCATAGGGGCGCCTGGGTGGCTCAGTCGGTTGGGCGGTTGACTACAGCTCAGGTCATGATCTCGCGGTCTGTGGGTTTGAGCCCCATGTCGGGCTCTGTGCTGACATCTCGGAGCCTGGAGCCTGCTTCCAATTCTGTGCCTCCCTCTCTCTCTGCCCCTTCCCTGCTTGGTCTCTGTCTCTGTCTCTCTCTCAAAAATAATAAACATTTAAAACAAACAAACAAACTGGACATCCGTGAGTTAGTTCAACCGGTGTAGGATGTTTTTACTTTCAGTGGATAACCAATTTTAAGAAATTATATCTGTACCTCTGAAAGCATTTTTCCTGCCATACAGGTTATCAGTTCTTCCTATAAATACCTTTTCGTGCAATTGTCTGGGAGTATTTGAGTCGCAGGTGAAATAAATAGTGTGACAGGTTCTACCAGCTTCAAACGAGTCCCTGCTCACTATGGTTGGTTCTCCCTGCTCCGTAACAAATTGGTGAGTTATCTGTCTTCAAATTAATAGCTGGCTATTTTCCCAAATATTTTCTTTGGCTTATTTTTACCAGTCTTTCATCTCAATTTTATTAAATAACGGACGTCATGATATTAGCACTAATAAGTCGTATGCAGCATCCTGTCAATATCATGTTGAAAAATACATACAAATAAAGAATAAAATGCAAGCTACCAGAGTCTGTTTTAGGCTTTCACTTACAATCCCTGGGAGTCTGAACTGCTGTTCTTACGGCAGAGTCATCGTCTGATGAGGATAAAAGTTGGTGAGGTAATTCAGTTCAGCGTTCAGTTAAAGAAACTAGACATTTCTCAGAGAATCATAAAGACGATATGAAGGCAGATTGAGGACTAAATGGCTCCTGAATGTGGTCCCTGCGCAGCTCCTCAGGGCTGTCTGCACGCGGGGATTCTGTCACTCCATCTGGTCCCTGGCTGAGTGACAATCCGCTGCTGCCAGCGCTCGGCTCACCAGCAGGAAGGCGAGAATGTCTCCAGGTGCACGTGGACGGACCTGATCTCTTTCTCCAGCACCCCTCGATTGAGTTACTAAAGAGTGAACAGAGTCAGAGAGGAGAGAGCTAAAGCTGGGGGGATTGGGGGTAAATAGATTTGAAGCAAAAGGAAGGGCAAATCTTACATACTCCTCTGGGATAAGCTGAAATAAATTCTCTTCCACCAAATATTTGGTGCCCAGGAGTCATCCCACTGCATCATCGTATTAATAGTGATGCTATTGATACTATTGATGCTATTGTTTCCAATCAAGATTCTACTTAGGAATTCTAGGACAGACTAGCACCACTTGCTAGTGAAGATGGTTATATAATCTCATCTCCATAGCCTGCAGCAAGCCATTTTATCTAAAAATTTCAATTACTTTATCTAAAAAAAGCTGGTTAGATTTGATCTCTCTGTATGTTAAATGCACTAATGAGGGTTTTTGTTTTTTTTTTTTGCAAGAGGATTCAATGTCCTCTGCCTAATTGTCCTATGTGAGTTTCAAGTATTAATAAATTATGGAAAGTTAAGACCATAATATATTGTAATTTAGTTATATGATTCATTTTAAACTTTGGAACAGGGACTCTTTTGAATACATCTTCGTACCCAACCCACTCCCACCCCAGAACCTAGCACAGTGCCTTACGGACTTTCACTGAATCGATATGAATGAATAGATTTTACAATCTGTCTGTAGCTACAGTTTCTCAGGGAAAAGGGGAGGCCTTGTTTTAAAACTGGGATTGGAAGAATGGTGTTACCCAAAGGACTGAACGAAAATCCACCCAAACTGTAGCCACAACAGGAAACCATTGCTAAGTGATCTTTAAGACCTTTGCGAGTGTCAAAATTCATCAGCACCCTTCTTTTCCCCAAATCCAACACCACATTTACATCGATTTTATATAATACCCATTGTCAACTGTAGGCAGAGGGTTCCAGAAGGTGTCATTTGATTGTATCCTTTGTAGTTCTCTCTCTCTCTCTCTCTCTCTCTCTCTCTCTCCCTGGCTTTCCTCTCTCCAAAGTTAGGTGTTGGGAGAAAGTGATACACAGAAAAAGGCAAACCATAATTCCTTAGTTGTTATTTGAAGATGCCTCATACCTGTAGTCCGAGGAAATGCAGTGACAAGTATTCTCCAACATGCCTTCTTCAAAACTCATGGTCTGGCTTAAGAGACATGATGACTTGTTCTTAAAATTATTTCCTTGTGACTAATCTGTACATTGATCCACTCACCGCATTTTACCCTGCACACAGGATGGGCATGAGATTCTCCTAGCCCTCAAAGAAACAATAGTTCTGCAAAGGTGTTAGAAATCCAAATATAACGGTACAAAATGTAGAAAGGGCTAAATCTACAATTAGAGTAACAATGCAGGAAATGGTCACATGTCTTCATTTTCCCCTTGATGTAACATATGAAATCCTCTTGAAAAGAGGGAGGCACTTGTGGAGAGCTTAAGGAGCTAAGAATATATTTTAATCCCTTCTCAAATCATGGAAATGTGCATCATATATCTATATCAATCTGTGTGTATATATATGTGTGTGTATATATATGTCTTGATATGTGTGTATCTATATTGCACACACATACATCAAGATATTTGTATTAATATCTCTGCACTACTTAACAAGTCATAAAACTTATCTTTGGAAGAGTAGTTGCACCGGAGAATTGCTGATCTTTTGTTACATGTGATATGATTATTTTAAGTGGCATACAGTTTCACATTCACTCTTTCTATGGATAGAGAAAATGGCTGAACAGAAAGTCTGTCGCAGAGAGAAATAAAAGGCAGCCCGGGTCTTTTCCAGAGAATGATCAGATGCTGACATCTAGTGGCTCCCCAAACCCATCGCTATGGAGCACTTTTAGTAACATTGCACACTGCGTTTGCCTGACATGTGCCCCAGGAAAAATGCACACCTGTGCACGCACAGGGATGGTTACGGATGTGGTCCTTTATGCGTTAAGTTTCTGCTGATATCCAGATACAATGAAAAACGAAGTGAAATGGACATTCTGGGATCAGTTTTACCCCACATTCTACAAAAATCAGAAGAAAGCTCACTTTTCTTTATTATGTTATTTACTGTGTAGGAGAATGTCTTTATAAATAGCCTTGCTACTTCCTGGTTTAGGCCTTTGTAACCTGAAATAAGCCTCTTGTGAATGAAATTCTTCTGACATTTTCAAGCGCTTCCTTAAATTTCCCATCTCCGCCCTGCTTCACCACAATGGTTAATAGGATACATGCAAAAGTATGGCGCTGATAGTTCTCATTACCTTTGTGTATTTGACATGTTTTATATGTTGCAGAGTTTGTATTTTTAAGGATATATGATACATATGTAGCTATTCCACCTGCGATTTCACTTGATTTTTTCTTTCCTCCCTCCCTCCCTTCCTTCCCTTCTTGTCTGCACCTTATAATTTTAGCTCAATACATATTGCTAGTACATTTCACCAAGGTTTGTCTTCCATTGTTTTCCATTGACCAACATACATAGTAAAAACCTTATTCTGGAAAGCAGATTACACTGAATGCTTTCTTTTTTCTTTGCTTTTCTTTTTTTCTTCCCCATCTTGGCTTCTCTCCTTGATCCCTCTCCAAAAGCCATCAATTTAATGAGTTTGCAAAAAAAAGCTTCCTAAGCATGAACTTCCTCCTTTGTGGAATTTATTCTTTTTTTTTCCCCCAAGAGACTGCACAAACAGTTCCGTGACAAGAAAATGCAAAGTAATCTGCTTGGTGTTCTTATTCATGAGTTCTGTCAAGTTAAGCTGTCAGAAACTCAGAGATGTGAGGTGCGGGGAGAGAGGCGGGGGGGGGGGAGAAAAAAAAGAAAAAGGGGAAAAAAAGAGATTGCCCCTCCCTTGGATAGCAAGGAGCCTGTCGCCTGGTGTGACCTGTAATGACCTGTAAGGATTGGTTCAGAGGCTCACCCGGATAGCCCAAATGGGCTCGCGGGTGCAGCGGAGAGCAGCTAGGTCGGGAGGTGCCAGGAACGTTCCAAGTCCCACGTGACCTTTCTCTGCTGCCACTTCCCCTACCCTGTCTCGCTCCCACCCCCCGACCCCTGCTCTGCCCCGCTGCCCACCCCCACCCCCCTCCACATCAGGCACACCCAGGAAGCTGATCTGGGGATGGGGCCAAAGGAGAAAGTCATTCTGGTTCCTGAACTAATGCTCAGAGGTGGGACCACTCAGTAGTCTGAACCAGGATTCTGTTTGCTAGAATCCCCTCAAGGTGACATTTTTCCTGAAAATCGTCAAAGCCCTTGAAGAGATGGTTTCAACTCAGTTGTACCTAGAGAGTCCATGGGCTGGAGTACCTTTGTGTCTTTTTCAAAATACTTTTACTGTATTTAAACGATTTTTCGAAGGAAATTGCTTCTATCATGTTTCTAGTTGGTCAGTAAAACTGTGCTTTTGTAGAACATATGTGGAATCCAGCAGAAATCAAGAGACAGTTTTCCCTGAATGTCTGTTATGCAGACTTCTACCCCGAAGCTTGGAAGCCAGCTTTGCTGGGGAAGAGGCCACTGTCCCCTCTCAACAATGAATACGGGTGCTTCCTGAGAGCCACAAGCATCGAGGACCAGCTCACTGGCTGTATTTCTGTCCCTGTGCCAGTGGAGGGTTTTGCCGGCGGGGTGCCTCGAATACGCTGGCTTCCTCATGGCGTGTCATAATGTAGGCGACAGGCGAGCAGTGTCAGTGTGCCTGGTGGCCTGGGCCATGTCTCTCGTACACGTTGCTTGTCCTCCTGCACTGCTCAGTCTTGAAATCCAGGGATGTGGCGCTCCCAGAGCCTGGGCCACAGAAGGCTCAGCTGGTCGGGGGCTCACAGCAGGCCTCATGAGTACCCTACAGCACTACCAGAGAGGTGGCCGGGAAGTCCTGGGCCACCAGCATTCGTGCACACTCCTCAACTGACTGCAGGTGACAGCTTAGTTTTATCTCGGAGTGAGATTGTCAACATTTTTAGACGTATTATTTTAATTTTGTATGTTACGTTTACTTGTATGTACATTAAAATAGAGAGAGAAGGGGCGCCTGGAGGGCTCAGTCGGTTAAGCGTCTGACTTTGGCTCAGGTCACGATCTCACAGTCCCTAGGTTTGAGCCCCACATCAGGCTCTGTGCTGACAGCTCAGAGCCTGGAGCCTGCTTCGGATTCTGTGTCTCCCTCTCTCTGCCACTGGCCCGCTCTTGCTCTGTCTCTCTCTCTCTCTCTCTCTCTCTCTCTCTCTCATAAATAAATAAATAAATAAATAATAGAGAAATATAACTAACTCTAAGAAACACACATGCCTTCAGGGGCACCTGGCTGGCTCAGTCTGTAGACTGTGCAACTCTTGATCTCAGGATCATGAGTTGAAGCCACATGTTGGGCTTAGAGCTTACTTTACAACACGCACGTGTGCTCCCACACGCACACACACACACACACAAACACACATACCCTCATCATCCAGATTTGTCAAAGCATAATGTGTGATATTTATCATTAAGAAAAAAATAACACACCAGTTGAGGAGATCTCTTTCCTTTGTCTTAATCAGAATGAATCCCTCTCCTCTCCTTCTCTCCTTAGAATTAACTGCTACCATAAACAGACTTGCAGCATTCCTACACATATTAATGTTCGAATAGATACTTAATACATATTCATGTATTTTTCACACAGTACATAAGTTTGTATAGTTTGTGTTTATCCATCGACATTGTTTTAAAGTTATAGCCATGTTAACACATAGCTTTATGGAATTACCCATAAATGTTGTTACTCATGTTGCTGTAAAGCTTTTGTTCTTCCTATTTTTTTTTCTTTTTTTCCTTTTAGAGAGAGACAGTGCAAGCAGGGGAGAGGGGCACAGGGAGAGAAAGAGAGAATCCCAAGCAGGCTCCACAGCTCAGCACGGAGCCTGACACGGGGCTCAAACCCTATGACCCTGGGCTCACGACCTGAGCCAAAACCAAGAGCTGGACACTCAACTGACTGAGCCATCCAGGCGCCCCTACTCGTCCTATTAATTGGTACATAACGTACCATGGTTAGAATATTACATATAATATTGTTTTAATGTTCATAACATAATACCTATATAAGTATATCGTGATATAATTTTCCATTCTTTTTTTTAAAAAGGGTTAGGTTTCCAATTTTTTCTCTTATGAACAATGTTACAATGAGCACTAGTTCACATGTCCCCTTGTGCACATGTGCAATGGTTACTTTAATATTTTTTAATATTTTTAATGTTTATTTTTGAGAGAGAGAGAGAGGGAGTATGAACAGGAAAGGGGCAGAGAGGGGGACAGAGGATCTGAAGCAGGCTCTGCGCTGTCAGCACAGAGCCCAATGCAGCACCCGAACCCATGAACTGTGAGATCATGACCTGAGCCAAAGTCAGATGTTTAACCGACCGAGCCACCCTGGCGCCCCCTTAATTAACTAATAAATATATATTTTCAGCAAAATTTCAGCTTTAATTTTTAATATGGTCAGCATCGATATATTTAACCCACAAAAGCTCAGTCAGTTTGAAGAGTGAGACCACACGCTGGAGAAGTGCTGATGCCCGCTGCAGAGGGAAAGAATTTCTCGCTTTCCTGAACACGTGCAACAATGTTGCTGGAGGAAAGCAGGAGTAGAGAACAGGGCAGTGTACGTGAAGTAACAGGCCCTGGGAAGGGCGGAGTTGCATGAAGGAACCTTCTGGAGCAGTAGGTAATGGCGTCTCTCCAGAGCAGCACCGATGCTGGCCTCATTCCCTGAGTTTGAAACAAGACAGTAAAATTTCTGCCCCTCATATGAGGTCAGGCTTGTGAGACAGGGAAGAAGGAAACACCCAGAAAACTCGCGATTTCTCAGCTATAAAGGCAACCACATCATACACAACTGTGGCCTGTGGGTCCTCTAATGTGCATGTTACATTCAGAATGACAAAATTAGACACTGGAAATTTCACCTTCACATCTGACTCCGAAGGAATCATACAGCAAGACTGTGTTTCTTTTTTTTTTTTTTAATTAGAGAGAGAGAGAGAGAGAGAGAGAGCATGAGTGAGCGAGTGGGGAGAGGGAGAGAGAGAGGAAGAGAATCTTAAGCAGGCTCCATAGTGAACTCAGAAGGCAACGCAGGGCTGGATCCCACAATACTGGGATCATGACCTGAGTGGAAACCAAGAGTCGGGTGCCCAACGGACCGAGCCACCCAGTTGCCCCACAAGATTGTATTGCTAAATGCATGACTTTGTAGTATTGCTTTTCCCAATGGTCTGAATAAGTGTTGGCTTGATCTTGCCTCATTTACAGAAATGTCTTCTAATGTATGCTATGCTGTAAGATACTACACTATGAAAGAGGGGTCACTTCCTTTAGATATAAATCAAAACTCGCAGTGGTTATTTTTTTTCCTTCTGAAGTACTACAGGGTAAAACACACAGGCAGGACTGTCACATCATCTAACTGTAATTGGAGTGACAGCAGGAGGGACAGAGAAACTGGAACAGAGACAATATTGGAAAGAAAGTGGCATGAATTTTCACAAAATTTTCCTCCAATTATGGAAGTTTTCCAAGATTTCCCTCAAGTTCCCCAAACACACAGGTGGAAGGATTTCAGCATACTCTTGGCAGGATAACAACGAAGAAAACACATCCAGGCATATCATACATCGTCAGACTGCTGAACGCCAGAGGTGAAGGGGGCATAATAACGTCAAGGGAGGGGGGTAAGACTTTCCGCTGCCTTTACACCAAACAGAGGAAATGGGGGAGCCCATAGGCTACTGGTCTTGGAAAATTCCTCAACCTAAAAGTCTTCACTCAACAAAATATCTTTCAAAAATAAGGGCAGAATAAAGAGTATTTCTCCAGGTCAACAGAAGCTGAGAGCATTTGTTTTCATCAGAACAGCACTGTATGAAATACTAATGTAAATTACTTAGGTGGAAGCAAAATGCTTGCAAAGGAGAGTTCAAGACTGTAGTCACAGATGAAGGACACTGGGGAGGGAAACTGGGAAAACATCAAGACCACTCAGAGAAACAGTCATCCCTATGCTGAAAACTATGCCTGTGGTTTTATGAGATGTAGTTAAAAATAGAACAGTGGCAAAGGAAAAGGCAGAAGAATAAATAGAGCCAAATGTGGTGCCTATTGTATTTTAAGGAAGGTTGATAAAATTCTAATTTAAGGTAGGCTCTAATGAGTCATGGACGCATAATCACTAAAATAATAACATATACGTTCTCATAAAAGCTAATAGAGCATATCAAATAGAGCAACAAAGAAAATACTTGAGTGATGCAAATGAAGGCAAGAAAGGGGAATAAAAGAACAAAGAGAAAGATGGTAGAATTAACTCTAATTATATCAGAAACTAAGTTGACTACACACAGACTATATACCAGATAAAAGGATAGATTTTCAGGCTGGGTTAAAAAGAAAACAGAACAGCAAGACCCAATTACATGCCATTTTTGAAGACACGCGTACCATGTAAGGACACAGATAAATTGAACGTAAACTGATCAAACATGACAGACGGCAGAAACCTCAACAAAAGAAATCTGGTGCGACCATTTAAACATCAGAGTCAATTTTAAGCACATAGTTTTACCAAGGAAAAACCAAGGACATTTTATAATAGTGAAAAGATCAGTTCAACAGGGAGAGCTACCAATCTTAAATGTGTATGCTCTTAATAACGTAGTGTCAGTTCTCAGATTTAAAATTCTCTCTTCACTTTTGACACTCAGAAAATTCTCTTTTCTTTTTAACTAGGACATGTATTGAGTTTTAGGTGTTATTTTTTTTACATGATTTCTATGTACGCATAGGGAGGGGAAGGGCGTTCCCTCAATCAGCTATGCCTTAACAATTTTAACTAGTGTTTCAAAGGTGTTACAAGACGCTTTATAAGTGCACTATTTTAGGAGGAGAGTACTGCAGGGTCAAGAATCAAGTGACAACAATTGGGGGAATTTTACAGGGCAATTATGCACAAAATTTGATACAGTTTTAGGAATGTTGCTAATAATCTGTTGTATATATCCCACCTAGTATCCTGACAGGTAGAGGCTGACAGGGAATCTGTATGATTTAGAGGCTGACAGGGAGTCTGTACGATTTAGGAGAGCTACAATTGAGAGTGGTTCAGGTGAAAGGAAGCAGGAAGCAGGAGGAGTTCTTAGCGGTAGATGGTCAAGGCTACATGTGAGTCAGAGCTCCCAGGAAAGCAGAGCACAGCTCCCGTCATGGGCTAGTGCCCTCCCTCCCAAGGTTATGGGTCGGCCAGAATTACCCCAGTATCTATGTGAGAATTTTAGAGTGCCCTCACAATACTGTTAATGTGAAAGCATCCATCACCACTATCAGACTAATAGCTCACAAAATATAATATATCGATCCTCATAAAATACAGCTTTTGTAAATCTTGATGCGTCTGGTTTCAAAAATAAGGGACTACTGAATTATAGAAATTAATATTTTTTCCTTCAAAATGAGGCAAGAAAACCTATTCTACTTTTCTCTGTCCTCTGCCTCTACTTATAATAGTAGCTTTCATATCAGAGAGTAATCGTGTTACCTCTCGAATGATACATATAGGCTATATCCCAATAGAACGTAAATCACATTATTATCGGAGCTTCTCTGGCTTTAGCCTGTATTCAAAAGCAAGATAAAAAAAAATTCTGAAAATAATTTCTCTGCCGTCAGTGACAGATTTGGCTTGGTAAATATTGCTTGGAAAATGTGCCTGATTTTAGTCCGTAGAATCCAGAGGGCCATCTGGGGTATCAAGGTAGCTCAAATGACTCCATAGAGCGCAGGCATAGAAATAAAAAGAAACACCTTTTCCAGAGAGTCCCATTAGTGCCCTGAAGGCAGAAGCCAGATTCCAAGGGAGGAGAAAACAGAGAGGCCGCATGTAGAGCACACTTAGTTCAATTCGTGTCGGGACTACTGCCACCATGCCTTAAAGACGGCTCTGTGGGTGTTCTTGGAGTCAGGGAGCGACGCATCCTTTCCTTTCTTGCGTTTACCTACCACTAAAGCTCTTGAAATGCCAGCGTCAGCTTTTGATTACATCTTGAAGTCGGCCTTGTGGTACTAACGGAACCCTTCGCTCCCAGAAGTCATCGACGGCCTCCTAGTTCTCACGGGCAACGGCCCGCCCATCCTCCCTGACTCTACCCTGGTGGCTGTGTCCGGCTCGTTTGCTCCACTCCTCTCTCCTCCACGGTGAGACACCAGACGACTGCACGTGCTACACCTTCTCAGACGATGTCCTCCCTCCTCTCAGTGCCCAAATGCAGGCATTCACAGCGTTATTTCTTTGGCACTGCTATGGACTCACTGTTTGTGTTTCCGTCCTCCCTAAATTAATGCCTTCAAATCGAATCCCCAACGCGGTGTTACTTGGAGGCGGGGCCTTTGGGGTGATGAGGACACGAGGGTGGGGCCCTCAGGAAGGGCACTGGGGCTTTTGCAAGAGGCCAGCAGCTAGCTCGCTCCTCTCCCGCCTGTGAGGATACATCCAGGGGATGCGGCTGCAAACCAAGAAGTGGGCTCTTACCAGACACAGGATCTGCCCCACTTTGATCTTGGATTTCCCAGCTTCCAGTCTCAGAATTGAGGAATAAAAATTTGCTGTTTAAGTCACCCGGTCTTTCTTATTTTATTATTTTTTATTTTTTTGACAAGTGCTGTCTTTCAGTTGCTACAGTCACACTGCTCTGGGCAGGCCTCGTGGGTTCCGGCGGGAGGGTCCCGGCCGCCAGGCGCGGCAGGTGCGGCCCCGGGGACAGCCGCACGGTGGCGCCGTCGCAAGGCCGCTCTGAGACGCCTGGCACCTGCATGGGGTGGGAGGGGGGTGCGGGGGGATTCCGGGGGTCCCCAGGACCAGCCTGCGCGGGGCCGGTGAGCCCGGGAGCCCCTCCTCAGGCAGCAGGGGGGCTTCTCTCCGTCCGCGAGGCCCTCCCTCCCCCCTGAGGCTGGGGCCATCTGAGGGGCAGAGCGGGGGCGGGGGAGCCACAGCCTGGGCCCTGGGCCAGCCCCGCCTCCTGGCCCCAGGTCAGCCCGGGGTCAGCCCGGGGTCAGCCCGAGGTCAGCGCCCAGCTGCTCCCCGACGAGGGGCGAGGCCCAGGAGGACGCAGGACGGAGGACGCGCGGCGGGGACGTGGCGTGGAGCCGCCAGCACTCCAGGTAGGCCCTCGCCGCCCGCGCCCCTGCAGCCCTGCAGCTCTCGAGGACGCGGCGGGGGGTGGGGGTTCCTTTGCAGGGTTGACTCACCTCCGGGACCCCGGGCGGGTGTCGTCGGGGCTGCGGGGGCAGAGGGCAGGGCGCCGCGTCAGGTAGACGGGGCCACGGGGGTCAGCGTCCACCACCCTGCGTGTCCTGGGGGTGCAGGTGCAGGGGGGGGGCGCTGCCTGTGCGGGGTGGCGGGGAGCGGCCCTCGCCTCGCGGGGTGCAGCTCTGTGGGAAGACCCCGTCCGCGACGACCCTCCGCAGCCGTCAGGACCACCTGGTGGCGCCTCGTGGACAGAGTCCAGGGTACATATTATCTACAAGCGTGGAGCACAGGCTGCACACATACGTATGACAGTATTCTCCAATGTATTTGGGCACAGTATATAGAACTTTATACACTGATAGTATATGCACACCTCATATACACACTGTGTACATTAATATATAAATACCCAAAATATAATGATATGTTACATAATAGTGTAAGTATATAATGTACACATATAAAAATATATAATTATAAAATATATTATAAATAATATAAATAATATAATATAAATAATATATAATATATAATATAATATATTATATAAATATAATATAAATATTATAATTATGTATACACATAATACATAATTATTAGCATTAAATTATATTTAAATTTATAATTTATAAAAAGGTACACTATGCTATAATGTATAAAGTGTATATAGAATACACATGATATATTTTATATTATCAATCTAATTAACATCCATCTCCACATATAGATAGATTTATATATGCTGTTTATATGTTATCACATATTTATATACATGTGTACATATATCGTACATATATGTACATTTAACATGTACAACATATATTTATAGTTTTATATAACATTTGTATTATTTTAATGTAGGATATTATCCACAAATATATTTCTATATCAAACTTATAGATTTGATGTAATTATGTCAAATTTTATATAAATTGTATATAATTATCAATGCTTTATATAATTGTAAACGTTTTATAATTCTACAAACATGTCATTTTGTTTACACTATACATTTAGATATGGTTATAAATTACACGTGTATAATTAGTCATACCCTTCATGTATGACTTTTAATTTTTATGCAGGTGTTTCAGAGAAGTAACCCTGAGGTTTAAAGCAGAAAGACGGGGCTCCATTGTCAAGCAGGTCTCTGATTAAGACTGAGAATCGCATAGGGTTTCTCCCTACTCACCTACTTCCCACCAGAAACTGGGATGCATGGTGGGAAGGACCGGGGACAGCTGACCCCCTATTAATACCCATCTCTGCCCTTTCAAAGCAGGTCCACACAGACAACCCAATAGCCTGGGCTTCCCTGCTCCCAGGCCCTGGGACCTGTGGACTCTGCCCCTGTCTCTTGCAGGCATTGATGGCTCAAGAAACTATAGGACCCTGGGCTGAGAACCAGGGTGAAAATACCCACAGCACTGTCTCAGTCCACGGACCTTACTGCACCTCTGTCCCCAAAGGCTGTCCTGGGCTGAGTCAAAAAGTCAAGACTCTATATGAACTTGTCTCTTAAAACGAGACACCTTTGCTTGCTTGTGGCATTTTACTTGTTCTTGGGCCTTAGCCCAATGGAGTGAACTCCTGGGTCTCCTCTATGAGCGTTCACGTCCGGGCCTGGACACCCCAATGCTGGGGCCCCACCCGGACACTCTGCCTCCCATCCAGTTGCTGTGCCTTGAGGAGACACACACCAATTCAGTAAAACATGATCAAGTATAGGAAGTAAAACATGATTAAAGGTATAAATCAAATGCACAAGCAAGCAACGATTTTTAGAAGATCAGAGTTTATCCTTTATTCTAAGAGCAGATGTAAATACTCTGTGAGATTACCCACAGAGCTGGCTTCCCCCTAGTAAGACTAGTGGAGAGCTAGCCAGGTGCATTTTGGCAAACGCGTCACCTCCCGTGGAAGTTGGGCATTGAAGTCAGTTGTCAAGGTCTCTACAGGCACAGCTGTCCCCAGTGTGGCCCCGCTCTCTCCCTAGTGATGCTCACTAGGAAGAAAAAAAGAAAAAAAAGAATCTTTTCCTGAATGTAATGTTGCTCTGGTATCTTTTCTCCAAGCCTTACCCAGCCCTCTATTCAGATGTAGCCTGATTTAGTTAAACGGTTCCTCAGTGCTGTGGGGATTTGTATGTTCTCTCTCTCAAAATTTCACATTATACCAAACAATTGGCACATATCTTTGTGTGTGTACCTTTATGTCTATTTTTATCACTTCCTTAGAATAATTTCATTGTGAATTTCACAACCTCTTCTAGTGTACTGCCTACACGAAACTGAGAAAAGCATTTAACTACCTTAAGGCTTATTTTCCTCATTTCTCAAGAAAATAATATCTAATTCGTAGGGTTGTTTTAACGAATAAATGAGACATTGTAAGACACGTTGCACAGTGCCTGATATATAGTAAGAGATAAAATTCAGCTCTAAGTATGATAGCATTATGATGAAAATGATTAGTTGTATTCTCTTGGCAAAATTGAAGTAATTAATACCTCGACCAGCAGTGTGTGAGAGTGTCACCATTTTGATATTTCCGTTGGAAGGGATATGATCAGAATGCTTCTCATTCCATGTGTCCTTTTATTATTGGAGGAAACCATTAAGGGAAGCCCTTACCATGCTTCCATGCAGGTCTCATTGGTTGGACTCATTGGCCGCCATTCCATGCCTAACCCACCTGTGGGACAGGGAATGGGGCCATCGTGATTATCTGTGACCTTCGTGATTATCTCTCTCGTGATTATCTATCTTGCCCTGTGCACATGAAGTCCTGGTTGTGGGATCTCTCTGTTTGGGGACATATAACCACCTGAGGAGCATGGGGGAGCTGTTGTGGTCAAATCAGGGCCATTTCCTACGTAGAGCTCATCACGGTCATGGAGCGGAGTGTTGTGTTTGTTCTCTTTATGCTTTCTTGCAGCTACTTTCTTTTACTCGGGTCTTCACTTATTTTAATGAAGTAATATTACATTTTGGGGCCTTCTTGTTGTTTCCGGAACATGCCAGGCTTATACCGTCCTAGAGACTTCAGTCAGCAGCTTCTGATTGAGACACTTGTCCTCTGGATACTTATGTGGTTAATTCTCTTCTCGCCTTTACAGTCTTGCTCACAGAACACCCCGCCCAGTCAGGCCTCCTCCCAATTCCCTTTTTAAAACCACGACCCTGCCCAGGATTTCCAAATAACTCTTACCCAGCTGTCGTCTTTTCTTCCCCTCCCAAAGTGCTTGGCACCTTTATCAAATGTGCGTGTTCACCTTCATTATTCTTATTAATTATGTCCTGTCTCATCCTCCTACAGTACGAGCTCAAACAAGGCAGGGGCTGTGTCTGTTTTACTTACTCACGTGTCCCAAGGACCCCCAACTCTCCCCAACATATATTGGGCACTGAATGCATAATCGCCATGAACGAATTAATAAAATGTCCCAATGTGCCACACGTCACCTGGAACCAAACTGGCTGGTAGAAAACGTTTGTCCAAAGCCCTGAACAAAGAACCAGTAAAAATCATTTCCGAGGCCGTGTGGTGGTGGGAAGGGTTGCTGCTAGGTGTTGTAATGTGATGACAGAATGGCAGTGGGGCTTAACCAAAGGGTTCTTGCCTTTTAGAAATACATACTGAAATTTTTACCAATAATGTCATCTCTGATACCTGCTTTACAATAGTTGTGTCGGGGAAAGGGAATCAGAGCTGAGATAACAGTGGCTGACAGTGGCTGGGGGTTGTCAGGCGATGATGGATATGTGGGATTTCATGGTCCTGTTCCCTCTACTTTTGTGGATATTTGAAGTTTATCCAAATGAAAAAAATGATAAAAGACTATAGATATTAAAATAAATCACCTACCTTCTGATATGATGAATACAAGGGATGTTCTTAAGAGTATAAAATTTAAGGGTGCCTGGGTGGCTCAGTCAGTTAAGTATCTGACTCTTGATTTTGGCCCAGGTCATGATCTCATGGTTCGTGGGTTCGAGTCCCACGCTGGGCTCTGTGCTGACAGTGCGGAGCCTGCTTGGGATTCTCTCCCTCCCTCTCTCTCTACACCACCCCCCTTCTCTATTGCAAAATAAAGAAATAAACTTAAAAAAAGGAATGTAAAATTTAGTCAATGAAGCTTTGTACTTCACAGTGACCATGAACACTACTGCTTTTTACTCCGTGTATAAAGAATGTAAATTAACGGAGTTTCTTCTTGGTACAAAGCAGAGCCGGAAAAACTTCATGAAACAGCAAAGGAAAACTCTGCCTCATGGGAGACACTGATTTTTTTATTTCAGCTAGTAAATTGGCCCTGGAAGAAACCGTGTCTTTTTAAGTATTTAACATTTGTATTCAAAATTGCTTACTGATGATAAAAATAAAGAAGCACTTTATTTACATTTTGTAACAAAGTACTTCCTGCCGTACCCAATTCGTACCGGGATATATGGCATGTAGATATTCAGGCTGTTGGTGCAGTGTTCAGGACCCGTTCTGAGTAGCCTCGAGGAAGCCAGAGAAAGTGGCCTCATAGAAGTTTACAAGCTCCTATTAACACAGCTTCCCTTTTCCCGAAAAATTTAATGCTTACCAGAACCTCATGAGTACATTTGCCAAATAGCAGTGGCTTTTCATAAGTATCCATGTACAAAATTGAGATTGGCCTGACAGCATAGATCTTTCTGTCTATATACTAAAGCTGGGGCAGTATTCTTTTTTTTTTTTTTTGAGTTTATTTATTTATTTTGAAAGAGAGAGAGAGTGTGCTTGCCCACAGGGGAGGGTCAGAGAGAGAGGGAGAGAGACAGAATCCCAAGCAGGCTCTGCACTGTCAACATGGAACCCGATAAGGGGCTCAGACTCGGGAACTATGAGATCGTGACTTGAGCAGAAATCAAGAGTTGGACCCTTAACTGACTGAGCTACCCAGGCGCCCTTAGGACAGTATTCTTTAATTGATTCATCAAAAACAATTAACCTCTAATTATACTGTATACTTGGAACTCATCCCTCTGGAGCTCTTAGTCTAGATGAACATTTAATTAAAAAAACAACCCACAGATAATAAAGTTACCTTGAGTTATAATCAGAGAGACTTGGCCTTCCAGCCCACTGAAGGGTAGAAGAAAATGAAGATGTCATAGGGAATCTACAGTTCACTCGTGCCGGGAAGAATGGGAAGCCAGCATCTCTACACAGCATGGTAGAAAGTCAGGAGATCTGGGTTTTGGATCAGGTTCTTGTCTGGAATCTGTAGGATGTTTTTGCTTGTACGTTGCATGGTGTTCTCTTTATGAAGAACCCGGGCAGGAATTCATGGCTAGGATCAGTCACAATAACATTATCCTGATGGTATTGCCGTTTCTACCCTCATTTCTCCACCTTTTATGATTCTGCTCTTGCAGTACAACCTGTATTGTTTCCATTTTGATTTTGTATTTTATCACCCGCCTTAAGTCCTTAGGCAAGATCTTTATCTTCTTGGGGTCTTGGTTCTTTACCTGTATTTCAAAGTAAAATAACTTTGAAGAGGTTCTACATTTTCAAGAGCTTTATCTCTTACCATAGTATCCGAACTTCCACGATTTGCCATTTATCCAAAAGGAAAAGACAGTGAGGATTATAATTGTACTGTGTAATGGTACCTCTTACTTGGGCGATACAGTGAAACGTTGTACGTGTGCCGAATGAAAATTTTATCCAGATTTGTGTATATTCTTTCCCAAATCTCTAAAAAGGCAACAAAACTGGTATCATTCAAAACTTCAATGACTAGAATGGACATTATTCATTGTTGGGAACGTGAATCTTTAAAAAATAATTTTGTGGGGCGCCTGGGTGGCTCAGTCGGTTAAGCGTCCTACTTCAGCTCAGGTCGCGATCTCGCGGTCCGCGAGTTCGAGCCCCGCGTCGGGCTCTGGGCTGATGGCTCAGAGCCTGGAGCCTGCTTCCAATTCTGTGTCTCCCTCTCTCTCTGCCCCTCCCCTGTTCATGCTCTGTCTCTCTCTGTCTCAAAAATAAATAAACGTTAAAAAAAATTAAAAAAAAATAATTTTGTTACAAATAACAAGAATTTATATTGAAAATCTTCTATCATTAAAAAAAAAAAACACAATTCGTGGAGTGAAACCCAAGTATATTAATGGAAAGATGTTGGTTTCACATAAATTTACAATTATACCCCTAAATCTTGTTTAGAATTAACATCCCACCTTCCTCACCTTACCCTGCTGAATGAGGAACAAGTTATTCCAACCAGCAGCTGCAATACTATGAGAATAGAAGTTGCACCACAATATACTTTCTGACCTAGAGACAGATGCTCTGCTCTTACCTGTTCATCGGCAATGTAAGAACCCATTGAAAGGAGCTATGTAATTCTTTTGGAAAATGTTAGATTGCTAAATGTACAGTTATGCATGAGTCATGATTTTCAAAATGTAAGTTTACAGCTGGATGAAAGTGCTGTGGGAGAAGGCCTGCTAATTTGTTCACATTTAATGGCATTCCTGCGCAATCTACTGAACAGTTCAGCAAAGCAGAATCAACAGCTGCTGTGGAAATGAGATTATTTAAAACAAGCAGAGGGAATACATTTACGCCCAGGGTCAGAGCCTGAATATCGCTCTCTAAGTAGTGCTTGGATAGTCACCATGGCATTTTGGCAGAGGAGAAATTACACTTGGGTGAAATCCAAGGAGGACAATGCACATGAAACTCCAGATGATTATAGGACTGTCACATTTAGCAAAAATCTGCTGACCTTTATCTGCAATTCATGACAATAATACCATGTCTAGAGATGGACACCAGGCAACCCTATTATCATAGAGAAAGACAGGCAGTGCATGATAAATTAGACCCAAAATATAGGGGGAGAATGCTTAAGAAGTGGGTTTCAGGGGTGCCTGGGTGGCTCAGTCGGTTAAGTGTCCGACTTTGGCTTGGGTCATGATCTCAGGGTTCATGGGTTCAAGCCCCACATCGGGCTCTGTGCTGACAGCTCAGAGCCTAGAGCCTGCTTCGGATTCTGTGTGTGTGTGTGTCTCTCTCTCTGCTCCATCCCCACTCATGCGCGCTCTCTCTCTCTCTCTCTCTCTCTCTCTCTCTCTCTCTCTGAAAAATAAACAAACATTAAAAAAAATTTTTTTGAAAAGGAGTGGGTTTCAGCATGGTTGGCAGGGAGCAGTTCTGATGACCAGCGGTAACTCCTGGAATTTCCCCCATATCTGGATTAGAAATAAGGTGGCCAGGTTTAGCAAATAAAAATACAGGACATCCAGTTAAATTTGAACTTCAGATAGGATGGATAATTTTTCATATAGGCATGTACCAAATATTGCCCATTCTTATACCAAAACAGTATATTCATTGTACAATTGACATTTATATTTCATTGGACATCCTGTATTTTATCTGCCAGCCCCAGTCAGAAAATGAATGTTCACTGAAAGACTTGGAGAAACGGGATCGAGTCTCCCCATCTCTCGGGTCCACCATAATACAGCAGAGCTGGTCGTTTCATATTTGTGTTGGTTTTCTGTGGTTGCCACAACAGATTGCCACAAATTTAGTGGCTTAACAGCAACATAAATCTATTGTCTAAGAGTTCTCTGTAGGTTAGAAGCCCAACGTGAGTTCTCCTGGGCTACAATCAAGACATCACCAGGGCTGCATTTCTTCTGGAGCGATACCCATTTCCTTACCTTTTCCACCTTCTGGAGGTCACCCGCGTTCCTTGGCTCACGGCTCCCTTTCTCTGTCTTCTAAGCTGGCGATGAAAGGGTCAAATCTTGCTCACACTGGATCATTCTGACCAGTCCTCTGGACTCTCCTGCCTCCTGCTTCTTAAATAGACTGTTGTCACTATTTGGGGCCCACCTGAATAATCTGAGATAATTTCTCTATGTTAAGGTCAGCTGATTTAGCAACCTTAATCCCACCTAACGTATGCACAGGTTTGGGGGATTAGAGCATGGACATCTCTGGGGGGAGGGCATTGTTTTGCCTGCCACAATATTGAAAACATACTTGTCTTGAATTAGGCAATATTTATTTTATTTTATTATTTTATTTATATTTTATTTTTAATGCTTATTTATTTTTGAGAGAGACACAGAGAGACAGAGAGAGAGAGAGTTCACGCACGCACGCACAAGCTGGGGAGGGGCAAAGGAAACACAGAATCCAAAGCAGGCTGCATGCTGTCAGCACAGAGCCTGTTCGGGGCTTGAACCCACGAACTGTGAGGTCATGACCTGAGCCTAAGTTGGACGTTTAACTGACTGAGCCACCCAGGCACCCCTAGGCAATAATTTTAAAGCTGCCTTATCCCAAGTGAGTCTTTTAATTTGCCAGCTTCGTTTTCTAATAGGATGCAAAGAAAGCAGATTGTTTTTGACCCACATAGCAAACGTTCTATGCTAGTGTGTTTAGAACAAGGCAGTGCAATACTATACAAAAACGTCAGTGGGGAAAAGAGCCGGCATACCAACACCAAGCAATTTCCTTGATTCTCTTAACATCGTTTTCTTGACAGTGTACTATGAAATCCTTGCACTGCATAGTTTTGTGAGGAATAGTATATGAAATGTGAGCAATAATTCTACAAATATAAACCTTCAGGAAGAAAAAGTTAAAGTAACAGTGGGCACAAAATTCTAATTTTCTGTTTATTTATTATTTAATACAAAAGTTTATTTCTTTTTTTTTTTAATTTTTTTTCAACGTTTATTTATTTTTGGGACAGAGAGAGACAGAGCATGAACGAGGGAGGGGCAGAGAGAGAGGGAGACACAGAATCGGAAACAGGCCCCAGGCTCTGAGCCATCAGCCCAGAGCCTGACGCGGGGCTCGAACTCACGGACCGCGAGATCGTGACCTGGCTGAAGTCGGACGCTTAACCGACTGCGCCACCCAGGCGCCCCCAAAAGTTTATTTCTTGATAGACACATATACACACACACAAACTCTGGGACCAAATGTGAGCTTGGTTAATGTTTGGATGGGAAATTACTTGGAGATATTCCATTTTTAGGATTCTATTCTATTAATACAATTTGCTAGCAAGGGCCATTCTGTATGTCAGGATGTTCTCCATCAGCATCTGGAAAGATCTACTTCTCCTTGATAAAATCATTCTTATAATTTTCTTTTATAGATGTGGACATTCAGGAAAAAACTAAATGCTTTTTTTATTTCCAGAGTCTTTAATCGAATTGATGTAAATATCAGGCAATTAAAGCCACAGCTGGGTTCTCTGTATGTAAGTGAATTTAGGTTATCAAGATACTTTAGAAATTATTCACTCTCTTAAACTTTCTTTTTGTAGTATAAGCTCAGAGGTGAGTTTCTATGGTGTATAATCTTCCTTGAATTACAACTTTTAATGATAATAAGTCCTGCAATTATTGGACACTCAGTAGGAGCCACATTATGTTCTAAGCTCTATACATACTCTTCATGCAAAGCCTATCGAAATAGGTATTACTCAAATTTTATTGAAGAGGAAACTGAGACTTCATATAACTACTTGATTTCAAAGTCTCAGTCAAAAGTTGAAATGAGCTCTAAGGCCTGAACACATTGCTCTTAATAACTACGTAAGCACGCCACCAGAATTTATGATTGTGCTATATTTCTACAATCATCATTTGCTGGTTTGCTCTTATACTGTTAATTACAGTAGTAAGGGTTGCATTTTATTCTCTCCTACTTGGTTGTCAAGTGAAGATGTAACAAATGTTCTTTGGCTTAGAATTCCTTCTTTCTTCTCCCTACTCCACGCTTCTTGAACACGTTGCTTATAAGTCCTCTGAGGTCAGGGACTGTGATTTATTTAAGTATTTTATATTCTGACAGTACCTACCACACTAGGAGATCACTGGAATGCCAATAAAGATGTTAATTAATGAGTTAGAGATCAAAGGCCTTTGTGTTAACATGTGTAATCCGAGTGCACAATCACCCTGGGCGTCCATTTCTTTTGTAAAGTGAGGGTATAAATCAGGGCTCTGATGATGGGCAGAATAATGGCCCCCAGAAGATGTTCGTGCCTTACTTTGTGGAACTTGTGGAAATGTTTGGTTACAAGGAAAGGGGAATTAAAGTTTCAGATGGAACTAAAGTTGATAATTAGATGACCTTAAAATAGGGGGATTATCCTGGATTATCCGGATGGGCCCAGTGTAATGACGAGGGTCCTTATAAGCGGAAAATGGAATGGAGGCAAAAGAGAGTCAGAGGGAGATGTAACTAGGGAGGAAGGTCAGAGAGTCGCGATGTGAGAAGGACTGGATCTTCCATTGCTGGCTTGAACGATGTAAGGAGGGAGCCAGCAGCCGACAAATGCCAGTAGTATTCAGAAGCAGAAGGCAAGGACAGATTCTCCCCTTGAACCTCCAGAAGGAATGTGGTTGTAGCAACATCTTGATTATTAGTCCAGTGAGACCCATGTTGGACTTCTAACCTACAGAACTCTAAGATCATACGTTTTTTGTTTTAAACCACCTTGTTTATGGTAACTGAGTGTAGCACTACTATGAAACTAATATAGTTCATAAATTACAACCTTAAATTCTAACGATAAGGATGTTTTATGACTTTTCGATTTGGTCACTGAACTGCCACTACTTGACATACATTCTAAGTGGAGCCCAATGAGAACATGACTTGAATAAGTGCAAATACTAGATAAATACCAGATAAACTAGATCATACTGGCTTAGTATTAAATACTATCAATAATATTCGATACTAGATAAACAGTTAATACTAGATAATACTAGATAAACAGTTTTAAACGGTGCCTTTTTTTGATGAGGATGTTACAACTTTTTTTTAAGACTTATTTGAAAAACAGGACCAAATATAGTTTGTACAAATTAAAATTATATGCTCTGAAAAAAGAGGACAGCTATTTCTATTTCAATCATCAGTATCGTGGACTGAGTATTCTGAAAATCCTTCTTCTGAAGCCCTTAGAATCCTTTCTTATTGATTATATGGTTAATTGTTCACATTTTCTTCAAGTAATTTTAGAGTTTTAATTCTATAGCTTAACTCGCCATCTAAAGTGTGATTGGTTGGATTTTGTTTTGGTGTACTGGAAGTGGTTAGCTAGCTGCTTAAACATCACTTGTTGAAGAGTGTGTCCTTTTTAAGTGATTGCAAAATACAACTTTATCTTTGTATACAATTTACCTATTACTTTGGCCATTTTTGAATTTTTAAAATTATTTTTTTAATGCTTATTAATTTGTTTTGAGAAAGAGAGAAAGCACAGGAAGGAAGGGGCAGAGACAGAGGGGGAGAGAGAATCCCAAGCAGGCTCCATGCTCAGTGCAGAGCCTGACACAGGGCTCAATCCCATGACCCTGAGACCATGACCTGAGCCAAAATCAAGAGTCAGTCACTTGACTGACTGAGCTACCCAGGCACCCCCAAATTCTTAAAATTCTGTTCCTTTGTTATCTCTTTATATTCCCACACAATTCCCATAACATTCTAATTATTTTAGTTTTCAAATACACCAAACTTGTTGGTAAGTGGTAAATCAGTTTGACTCATTCAATTTGAACAAAGCAAACAGTAATTAGCAAATCAACAGTAAAGTTGTAGGGTGTAAAATCAAAATACAAAAATTAGTCACGTTTCTATACACTAATAATGAACTATCTGAAAGGAAAGTTAGGAAAACAATTCCATTTACAATAGCATAGAAAAGAATAAGATAAATAGGCCTGAATTTACCCAAAGAAGCGAAAGACCTGTGCACTGAAATCTATGGGACATAGTGAAAGAAACTGAAGATGCAAATAAATGGAAAGATGTTCCACGTTCATGGATTGTTCAGAATATTGTTAACATGTTCATGCCACTTAGAGCCGACTATAGATTCATTGCAATCCCTATCAAAGTGCCAATGGGATTTTTTCACAGAAATAGAAATAAACAACCTTAAAATTTCATGGAACCATGAAAACTTCTGCCTCTCTAATAAGCGCCCAGGTATGCTGATGTGGATGCTGGTCGAGGGACTACCTTTAGTACCAAGAACGAGGCTTTTCCTCACAAAAAGGCCATTCAGTTGACTTGATGCACATATTTATTAAGGAAGAAAGGTACATTCTGAGTTTTGTGTGCTATAAAATTTTCTAATTAAACCATTTCACTGACTTGTACCCCCAGCAACAAGAGCTGGCAAAACAGGTAGTTGTGTCTGTTTGGGGAATTGAAAAGCACTGAAAGACACCCACTCTTTGCCAGATAAAACAAAGGACACACAGTTAAGTTTGAATTTCAGATAAATAATGAATAATTTTTTTAGTGTAACTGTGTCCTAAATATTGCATAAGACATATATAGTATAATTTTTACACCAAAATTATTTATTGTTCATCTAAAATCCATTTTAACTGGGCACCCTACATTTTTATATGCTAGATCTGACAATCCTATCTTTGTCCCACCCTCAAAACCCACCTGGACACCTAAGATGCCATGGTGGGTGATGAGCATGGGTAGCACTCATACAGAGAAGCATCATCAGAGGCGACTAATCAGTTTCCTCAGAACATTTATTTAGATTAGTAATGATGGACCACCCGATTCCTTAGGCCTGCAGGCAATGTGATCCCAGCTTTCAGCCTTTTCTTAGAATAACTGAGCAACTCTGGGGAAGGAGAACAAGGATTAGGGTGGGGTGTGGGGCAGTGATGAGTGTATAGGAAGGTTACTGAGGGTGAAACTGAGGAATTTGGGGCCAGAGGGGAAGTAAAGAGTGACAGTCATGAAGGAAGACTATGGAATACTTTGGAGTATAACCTCTTGTCAGCCCTTAGCAATATTAAAACATTCATCTGTTCCTTATTAGGCAGCATTCCCACTTAAACTGGGAATTAAAAGCAAATTCTCCCATTAGCACTTGAGTGTTTCAAGCATTGGTGATTTTTATTGCAGCTTGATCCTTGCGCAGACTTTGAAAATTGTTTCTCTTTATTTTAATTACTATACACAGTTTCTACCTGGTGTCAATGCTCTGGAGATAGAGATGAGTTTATGGGACTTTTCTACCCTGAAGGAGGGTGGAATCAGAACTGCCTACTCCACTGTGAAAAACTCCAGCTCACTCATTTCCAAGCTACTCTATAGACCATTTTAATCCCATTCATCAGAATATGAAATCCTACATTCTAATGCTCAAGAATTTTGAAAAATATGTTAAACCTTTTTATTTGTAGTTTAACAGTCTTCCTGCTTACCCCTCCCCCCCTACCCAACAACTGCAAACTGCTCAGTTAATCTCAAATTCCTCAGGCTCCATAGAGTAAATACACTAAATGGTGGGATCTGTGACTCCTTCACAGTTTGGGTGGGTTATATTTGTTTTAAAAAATCAAGCAATTTAGGAGTGCCATGGTGGCTCGGTTGGTTGAGTAACCGACTCTTGATTTCGACTCAGATCATGATCCTAGGGTCGTGGGATTGAGCCCCATGTCGGGCTCTGTGCGATTGTGGAGCCTGCTTGAGATTCTCTCTCTCTCTCTCTCTCTCTCTCTCTCTCTCTCTATCTCTCTCCCCCCCCCCCCACCTCCCTGTGTCTCTGTCTCTCAAAAAAAAAACATTTTAAAATCAAGCAATTTAAATGGAAGTCTCTTGGGGCGCCTGGGTGGCGCAGTCGGTTACGCGTCCGACTTCAGCCAGGTCACGATCTCGCGGTCCGTGAGTTCGAGCCCCGCGTCGGGCTCTGGGCTGATGGCTCAGAGCCTGGAGCCTGTTTCCGATTCTGTGTCTCCCTCTCTCTCTGCCCCTCCCCCGTTCATGCTCTGTCTCTCTCTGTCCCAAAAATAAATAAAAAACGTTGAAAAAAATTTTTAAAAATAAATGGAAGTCTCTTAGGGAATATCTTGGGCATTTAGTGACATGCCTTGGAACAATGAAATAAATCCTGCTGTACTAAAAAAAGAAAAAAAGAAAACAAAACAAACAGAAAAAACACCCTAAGATGTGATTTGATTTTCTGTTTGCTCTTTCTCAGAACTAGTAGTTTATCTGTTAAATGATCACGATGCTTGGGGAAAGAAAACATGTTGTTGTCTAGGAGCTTAAGGGTTTCAAGTGAAATGTTGGGCATGTTGCAGTTAAATTATACTTTTCCTTACCAAACATTTTATTAGCAATTGGGTGGTGGTCTTCTGGCAAAAGCTGTTAGAGAAAGCTCGTTGAGTTCCTAGAAAACTTAAGATACATAGTGCTCTGCTGCACAGGAGCCCATGGAGATTAGGAAGCCAAGAGTCTTGTCTGAGGTTTCCGCTTTGAGCTGTGACTGCCTTCTCTGACCCGTCTCCAGGCTGGGATATCGACAGCATTTCCCTGTACTCCTAAGTCAGGGTGGCAGTACTTAGGAACCTGGATTTGAAGCCCAGCATGGCCACGTAGCTCTACAGTCTTTTTCTCCATTTTCTCATCTGTGAAACGAGCATAGTGTCTACCACATAGAGTCTTTGGAAGGAAAAAAGAAAAAGTTAAATCATAGAAAGCACTTAGAACACTGCCTTCCATACGGTAGGTTTTCTGTCATACTTAGCTAGAATTATTCATCTCATTCTTTGTTTATTATGTTTTTTCCCTCACCTGTTTGCTCCACCAATGATTTTGGGTGGTTTTCAATAAAATCACAGATGTGAGGGACTAAGAAACAGTTCAGATAGAAACAGGGTGAGGGTTTTTTTTCCCAGTCAGGGATCCTGGGAAGAGCTCATATGATTTTAACTAGAAGCATTCTTAGGAGACTGAAATTAGATCCAGGTAAACATGGGAAGAACAACATGATTCTCATTTACCCCTCAAATCCATCTGTCTACAAAGTACAATAAATATTTTTGAAACTTCCTATTTCTTTAAAAATTATTTATTCTTGAGAGAGGGCGGGGAAGGGAGAAAGAGAGAGAGTGCAAACAGGGGAGGGACAGAGAGAGAGGGAGACACAGAATCTGAAGCAGACTCCAGGCTCCGAGCTGTCAGCACAGAGCCCGACGTGGGTCTCCAACCCATGAACCGTGAGATCGTGACCTGAGCCAAAGTCAGGCGCTTAACCAACTGAGCCACCCAGGTGCCCTGGAAACTTCCTAGTTCTTTTAATACTTACTATAAGAAAATGATGGCTTTTAATAGAGTTCCTAAATAATGAGTTGGCATATAAAAATACTTTCATTCAGTCTGAGAAGCTCATGAAACCATGGGAGAAATCTAAGCCTTTCTTTTTCTTTAGTGTTTTGACTAAATATGATGGGTGCATATGTGTTTACGACAGACTGGCACAGCTGTTGGAGGTAAAGTTAACAATTACATTTTTTCCTCCCTTGTTGCTTTTTTTTGAATCTTGACCAAAGAACTATGGTTTAGAGATGATTGTTTTGGACTGCTTCACATAATATGGACATTGTGCTAATGGTTTCTATTAACTGAGTCATGAACCTGTAGCAAGTACTTGGGGTTGTCAACTTATTATATTTATTGATGTTAAATTGTATACATTGTTAGAATTTAAAATACCCATTTCTAATTTATTTTTATTATTTTACTTTAGGTGGTCAGTTTTTTTAAGTTTATTTATTTATTTTGAGAGAGAGAGAGAGAGAGCTAGCAGAAGGAGAAGAGAGAGAGGGAGGGAGAATCCCAAGCAGGCTCTGCACTGTCAACCTGACAGAGGGCTCGATCCCATGAACCGTGAGATCGTGACCTGAGGCGAAACCAAGAGTTGGACACTCAACTGATTGAGCCACCCAGGAGCCCCATGGTGGTCAGTTTTGAATCACATTAAGTGTTAGTTTTATGGGAAAAGGAAACTAGATGTGTCTTACTCAGTTTTATGTTTAAATCTCTCAATTCCATTAGCATGCAATCTGAACCTGTTATTTTTCGTATTAGAGATTTCCAATTCTTTTACAAAATGCTATGTATTCTGCCAAAACAGCTACAACTTTTAGCTGTCTTGGAAACTCAGAATTGTCAAAAGTGGAAAAAGTCTGGCAGCCACAAGATGTCATTGCTTGTCCTTTCTTGAGAGCAGGAACTGTGACTGGCTGAGTTTGGCCAAGCCTCCTGGATTGAGGGGCAGAGTCTGCTGTGCTGAGCCCGGCTACACCGACAGGTTCCTTCACCCCCACAGCCTCATGGCCCCTATTCTTCGTCTCATACTATTTCCCAAATTGTGTGCCCCTTCTGGGTTTAATGAGCATAAGAATTTAAAAGAATATACTCTCCAGGGCGTCTGGCTGGCTCGGTTGAGCATTCGCCTTTGGCTCAGGTCATGATCTCATGGTTCATGAGTTCAAGCCCCACATGGGACTCTCTGCTGTCAGCACAGAGCCTGATTCAGATCCTCAGTCCCCCTCTCTCCCTCCCCCTCCACCGCTTGTGTGTGCCCGCGTGCCCACGGGTGCTCTCTCTCTCACACACACACACACACACACACAAATAAAAAGAAACATTAAAAAAAATAAGTGTTTCTTCTGTGGTAAACTGTGTCATATTTAAAAGCTTTTAAAATTGTTTAGGTTTTCTTGAAAATTTAATAAAATGACAGAGTATCAATTAAATATAACTTAAAAGGAACAGATTGGTTTGAATTATTCAAATCCAATAGGGCCTACATTAGCCAAAGCTGTTCTTTATTGAATCCTTGTTTGGTTTTGAGTGCATTTGATTTGTAAGGGAAAGAAAGAGATTATAATAACCAAACAGAAATGAAGTATTCATTTCAAAATGCCGTTTCTAGAGATTGCTATAAAAAACCAGCTTGTCTTTTCAACCTTTGACATTTATCTCTAGTCTCCCCTTAAACATAACTAGTACTCAGCATGATACATATGAAGTTCCTCAGTTATAAAGAATATCTTCACAATTATGAATAATCAAACCATTTATACTCATAAGAAAAAAAATTCCAGAATGTTCTAGGTACCTTATTATTGAAATATTAGTATCTGATAGTTTGCTATCTCAGGAAATTTCAATGTGACTGAACTAAACCAAACTTGATTTAAACCAAAAAAAAGATTGTGGGCACCTGAGTGGCCCAGTCAGTTGAACATCCACCTCTTGATTTTGGCTCAGGTCATGATCTCATGGTTCATGGGTTCAAGCCCTGCGTCAGGCTCTGTGCTGACAGTCAGAGCCTGGAGCCTGCTTCGGATTCTGTGTCTCCCTCTCTCTCTGCCCCTCCCCCACTCATGCTGTGTCTCTCTCTCTCAAAAATAAATAGACATTAAAAAAATTTTAATTATAGTATGGCAAACGTCTTTAATCCTATATTTTCCAAGCGTTGGCTTTATTAAATATGCACAAACCAGCTATTCCCAAATCATATTACATGTAGAAGTAGGGTTATAGATTGAATCTTTCCAAAATTCACATGTCAAGGTGCTTACCTCCAATACTCTAGAATGCGACTTTATTTGGAAATAGGGTCATTGCAGCTGTAAGTAGTTAACAGAGGTCACAGGGTGGGTGTCTATTCCAGTATGACCAGCATATGTCTAAAGAGAAGACGTTTGCACATAGACACACACACACACACACACACACACACACACAGAAGAACGCCTGATGACGGGAAGGCAAAGATGGGGTGATGCTTCCCCAAGCCAAGAACACCAGAGATGCCAGCAGACCTCCCAGAGCTGAGAGAGATACCTAGAACACATTTTCCCTCACGGCCTCAGAAGGAAGCGTCCCTGCAGACACCTTGATCTTGGACTTCTAGTCTCCAGAACTGGAAGGCAGTACAGTTCTGTTGCTGAGGTCACTGAGTGTGTGGTACTCTGTTACAGCAGCCTTAGCAAGTGACGACAACTTATAAACTGGGTGGTAACAGGTGTTTCTTAGGGAAATTAAAAAAAGACATTCTAGAGTCACTGCTTCTTTTCTGAAACTTCTTTCTTGGCTTTCAGCACACTCTAGTTTTCTTTTTTCTCAGTAAACTAATTCTCCTCTTTCTCTTCCTGACCCTTCCACAGGGCAGTGCCTCAGAATTTAGTCTCTACTGACTCTGAAGGAATCTGTCAGTGCCCTGTCTTTAAGTAAGTGCTGTTTCCCAAATGTGTATCTCAACGCTGACCTCACCGCAATTGCAACCCTGAGTACCTGTTGACCCACCTGATTTTCCCAGTTGTGTGTCATTACACATCTGGAGCTAAACTCACCTGACACGGGGTTGCCCATCTGCAGGCCAGTTTCGCCCACGTCATCTCCATCCCCCTGGAGGATGCATTGCTCTGGCCAACGGACCTGAGAGTCAGCTCGACAGTTCTTCCGGTCACTTCCAATCACTTGGAAAACGTCGTTCCTCGAGCTCCAGAATATATTATAAATCCAGTCCATTTCCACCCCCATTGCACTGTCGCCAGCTTCTGTTGTCTCTCTGATTCAGTTCCATTTCACCACCCTCAGTCTGTTCCTCACCCTGAGGCAAGAGTGGTCTTCTTGGAGCACAGTTGGGCGAGTCCGTGCCGCCGAAATCCACCCCCACGTTTCCCGTGACCGTCAGAATAAAATGCAGAGCTCTGACTATGTTCTGTGAAGCCTGATTTCACTTTTCCCCTGCTGAGCTCTCTGTTTCCCACTCAGCCCCTCACCATCTCTATTCCAGCCACATCAGCTTCTTTTCAGTCTTTAAACATGGAAGCACCCCAGGACCACTCATGTTCTTCCCCAGACACTTGCGCAGCTCAACCCCTGTCCTGCAGGGCTCACTCACAACAGCTTTTCAGAACCCCTTTCCTGCCAGGGGCTGTAAAGTCACTCTTGTCAGCTCAAATTGTGTATGCGTGTGTGTGTGTGTGTGTGCATGTTGTGTATACATATATACATATGTATGTGTACATGTGTGTGTATGTGTGTGTATATGTGTATATGTATATTATAGGCTTAGTTGGTCATTAGCTTAATGTCTTTCTCTCCCACAAGAATGTAAGAAAGTTCCACATAAGTAGAAAATTGGTATTGTTTGGGGCGCCTGGGTGGCTCAGTCGGTTAAGCATCCAACTTCAACTCAGGTCATGAACTTAGGGTTCATGAGTTCAAGCCCAGTGTCAGGTTCTGTGCTGACAGCTCAGAGCCTGGAACCTGCTTCAGATTCTGTGTCTCCCTCTCTCTCTGCCCCTCCCCTGCTCGTGCTCTGTCTTTCTCTCTCTCTCTCAAAAATAAATAAACATTAAAAAAATTTTTGTGATGAAAAAAATAAATTTTAAAAAGGAAATTGTTATTGTTTGCTGCTGTATTTTCTCAGGAGCCAAAAACCTACTTTAAACCTGAGAGATTTAAGATTTGTTTTTTCATGTCAAATAAACAAGCACACAAAAAACAAAGAAAGATACACAACAGAGCCTGTATGTGGCTGGCAAATCCTAAAATATTTACTATCTGACCTTTTACAGAAACAGTTTTCCAAACTTGGCACCTATTAAGCATTCAACAATAATTTATTATCATAGTAATTTTATTATACATATTTAATATATATAAGAATATATCAGAAACTTTGAGAAGTCCCGAATTAGTTCTATTCTTCTAATGGCTGATTTTTATTGTGACTCTCTCAAGAGCTGGATTTTGCTGTCCTCTGGCTCTCAAATGTGTATCACAGCATATTTATTTACATCTCTTAGAGCAGTGATATTTGTCAGAAAATAACTCAAGAAATGCTGTTTAAAACATTAAACAGTGTTGAACAGTAGACCGAATGTGATCGACCGTGAAGACAGTTCTCCAGAACTCTCAGCACCTAGAAAGAAACTAGCTCCTGGGCTGAGGGATCCCGGCATATCCCACTCAGCTTTCGGGAGGAGTGTCACTCTGAGCAGAACGTTTGGTGTTGCTGATGAAGTCCTTTCTGCCACCGAGTGTATGATCCTTACGGGATCAGAGAATGTTCTCTTGGTGTGCAGGCCAAGCCTGGTAGGCAGTAACCCTATGATTCTGTCTCCAGTGGTCATTGTTTCCTCTCTGGCCAGGCACTAAGAAACTCCCTTTTCTGGCTTGGTCCACATTCCTAATGTGTCACTTTTCAGCCTCCTTGTTCTGCATCAAGTCAGTGACGGCCTTGTCTGGGTCATTAGTGAAGTGCAATAGACAAGTTTTCATGGGTCATCTATTGTAACAGTAAAACCCAAAAATTACGGCCGCTTGTCTACTCAGCCCATACCATCCATTGATTCAACAATTTTTAACAACCCACAGTGTGGCAATCTGCATAGACAAGCGGCAAATAAAACACAGTTCCTGTCCTCAGGATGGTCATAATCTGGAGCAAAGGGTAGACATTTAAAAAACACCAGCAGTAGTGGTTCACAAGCTGCGTGACGAGGTATCACCGTGCTCCCCAGCCGGTTCCAAGGGTACCATGAAATGTTTAAGCAATTCAGTGGAAAGGCAGAAGCTGAGTGTTTGTTGGACACTGCAAGAATGGCTAGTTCAAAGTGCTTCATAGTGTCAACATCAGACCTGGCCGAGGTTCCTTTCAGTGACCGACCTGCTCAATGTGGAGCAGGAAATCTGTGTCCGAGATTTGAAGAGGCTGTTCAGTGCCCAGTAGGCACACATTTGCATTTAGTCGTCAAGGTGGTTATTTAAAAGTTACGTTGAGGTGCCTGGGCACCTCAGTCAGTTAAGCTTCCGGCTCCACTCAGGTCATGATCTCACATTTCATGGAACCGAGCCCTGCGTCAGGCTCTGCGCTGACAGTGTGGAGTCTTCTGGGGATTCTCTCTCTCCCTCTCTGTGCCCCTCCCTGGAAAAGGTAGTTCATTGCATTGTTATTGCCAGTTGTTCTAATATTTCACCAAAGTTGTACTTCACTCTCAGCCTTTTAGTGTGACTAAACCTTTCCAAACTCCCCTTTCTCTCCTTACCTGAGATGCCCTGTCCCACACCCCCAGGCACCAACACTGACACACAAATACGCACAAACCTTCACACCCCTAGAAGACACCCCCTTATCCAAATGAATTTTGAGTCTCTTCTTTGGTCCCCCCCCCCAAAATTTCTGTCTTCTGAGTGGCTTGATGGCAGGTCTGGCCAAGAAGAAAACGTGATCATAAAACGGATTCACTATGAAGAGGAAAGATTTATAGGCCCTCTTATCCCCCCAGGTTACTCAGAGTTTAGAATAGGAGTCCTGTCAACACAACCGAATTTCTAATCTGTAGTAGTGTATTCTCTGTGGAGAAGACTAGGCTGAGAAAATGAGTTCATTTCAGTCAGAGATTTTCCAGTTTGCTCCCACATGGGATTGAGTCTGCCCTTGAGATTGTGTCCTTTCAGCCAACACAGGTTCCTTTTCTTTTGTACATTCCCTTATTATTTCAGGGGAGCTCCTAAAACTTACTCCTTTCATTCTCTTCCCACAGGTGTCATATAGGCAGCTTAGGAATACAGTGTCTCCAGATGATTCACGAGGGAGCTGACAAATTTTGGCTTGTGATTCTTTTAATTCTAAAACTTTTCCTCAATGTGTAAGAACATATTTCTCCAGTGTAACTTTAGTTGTGGAAAGCCATGTCCTAAATTTTCGTTCCTGGCACCTTGCAGATAGAGCTCTTTGAACTCATAAAAAAAATAACGTAACTGTTTCAGGCATTGGAAGGCTAGTTCTAGGATGAAACTGGGAAGGAACTAGATGCCCCGGGGTCTCCAATGACCCTCCACTTTCTTTTCTCACCACCCACCCACCCCCCAACACCCAGGATGGGTGAGCATTGCCCTCATGATAAATGCGACAACTCCTCTAAGGGCTTTTTATATGCAAATTTATGTGATCCTCCTAACAAGTAATGAAGTAAATGCCATCATTGTCCTTATTTTTCCAGAATAGGATACTGAGGCACCAAAGGGTCATATAACCTACCCACGTCACACAACTGGTAGGAATGGAGTTGAGATTTGAGTGCGGGCAGACTTCAGTATGGTCCAGAGCCCAGGTATCACCGTGCACCAGTTCAGTGCTCTAAAGCTGTGTGATGTGAGTCACTAGCCACATGTGGCTGTTTAAGATTTACTAACATAAAAAGTCATCTTCTCAGTCACTGGCCACTTTTCAAATGCTCTATAACCACATGTGGCTAGTGGACAATGCAGAAATAGAGAATTCCCATCCTCATCGGAAGTTCTGGTGGATACTGCTGCTCTAGAGTGTAGACTCAAGGCTTTCCGATTTAATTCACTGATGTCCTTTAATATTTTACTGATATTCTTTAATACTCTTTCCAACGCTTATGAAATAATGGAGTAGCTACCTACTAGCATCAAATATACAAGCATATTAGTGAAGGATAATTGCCCATCATTATTACCCCTTCCAGAAAACATATTTGAATTTTAATGAAATTTTAATATGTTCTGTCTGAAATGACTGATGGAGATCACTTCCTACTCTGCTGGTGCATCTGGCTAGAACTGTGAGTGGGATCCAGTTGTGATGCTACGTCCCTGCTCACACATTTCAAATGATGCCTCAACTGGGTCTAACCGAGACAAAGGGCATAGGCTGTTCCTGTGAGTCCTTCTGAATCGAAGGAGAAGAGACACTCTGAAGTTTCATTAATGTTCCAGTCAGTACACTGTTGACATCATATACTGGCTTCAGTAATGGCTTATTGCATTTTTCTATGGCTAATAATTTCAAGTTGTATTTTGTATGTGTTTCCAGGTGTGAAACCAAGCGTTACTGTGTGCATAGGCACGTATATGCCTGTGTAATAGGCATTTTAAGTAATAATAAAGAGCTGAAAAGAAACCTTTGAATTCTTTATGTGATCTAAAGACCAGAAAGAACAGAGAACTGAGGCTTTGGGAAAAACCATTTATCAGAGAAGCTAACCATCCTTCACACCATTAATAAAATAAAATTCTAGATTCCTTTGTCATCTCACTCCCTCCCCCTTGGTATTGTTACTTATTTTAATCGGTGATGTCGTTAGAAAGGATTGTCTAATGCTAATGAAATGTGTGTATTTCAGCTTCATTATCAGTCATGGTGAAACTTTCTTTTAATTTTTTTCTCTGACTTGCTTATTTAATTTCAGTTTGCATAGGAGTAAACAGACATATTTGTGAAACAAATAAAGCTTTGACTATCAGAAAGTAATGGTAATTATAATATAAACTATAACTTTTCGCATATAGTTTCTCCTGAAATGTCAAAGAAATCTTTGTTTTCCCATATATTCTTTTTTTTTAATTTTTAAAAAATTAATTATTTGTTTTGAGAGAGAGAGGCAGAGAGAATCCCAGGTAGGCTCCATGGTGTCAGCACAGACCCCAGTGAGGAGCTTGAACTCCCAAGAGCTGTAAGATCATGCCCCCTCCACCCCCCCGCCGTATATATTCTTTCAGTATTGAATGTATTTTGTGGCATTTTATTCATTTTAACTAGTAAACTCTGTCTCATATAACAATATACTAACATGACTGTCTGACTACACATGATGGTTTCTTTCCCCTCAGTGTTTTAGTAACAAGAGAAACTACTCGTGGCTGGATTCCGTTGGGTTTCACCCTGTGTGTCCCACATGCTGTTTGTACTCGATCTCATTCAGTCCTTAACACGATCCCAGAAGTTAAATTGTTTATTTTGCTCATTTATTGAAGAAGAATTTTAAGGCAAATGAAGGTTAAATAGTTCAGAGTCATGTGACTGATAAGCAAGGGAACCACAGTTTAAATTAAGTATGCCTGACTCCAGAATCTTCCCTCATAGACACAGGGTGTTAGGAGACTGAAGTGTGGCATCCTGTCCACACAGACAGGGAGGAAGGTGGCTTTTGTATGCAACACATTTATGGTCTGTGGACAACTGATATCCACGTGAATAATAGAAACAAAAATCCTAATGAATATTAAGAGGGATAACCCACCTTCCTCTGATTGTCCATAAGCTTTATGGTCAAGAAAAGTCTTCAGAGCCTGGATGGCTCAGTCAGTTATGTGTCTGACACTTGATCTTGGCTCAGATCATGGTCTCAAGGTTTGTGAGTTTGAGCTCCATGTCAGGCCATGCACTGTCAGTGAGGGGCCTGCTTGGGGTTCTCTTTCTCCCTTTCTCTCTGTTTGTGCTCTCTCTCTCTCTCAAAATAAATAAACGTTAAAAAATGTAAGGGCTGCATGGATGGCTTACCCATGGATGGCTTGGGCTCAGGTCATTTTCTCACGGTTTGTGAGTTTGAGCCCCATGTGGGGCTCTGTGCTAACAGCTCAGAGCCTGGAGCCCACTTCAGATTCTGTGTCTCCCTCGCTCTCTGCCCCTCCCCCATTCATGCTCTGTCTCTCAGAAATGAATAAACATTTAAAAAAATTTTTTAATGTATAAAAAAAATGAAAGCCTTGAAAATTATTTGTGGGGTAATTGTTTCCGTCTTTGTGGAACTCATGTCATGTAACATTCCTGGTCCCTTGCCCTTTAGTTTGCTTAGCCATAAAGTAGAAATCATCCAGAATTGTTACTATGGTGGGAGTTATTCCGGCCAGAAGATGGAATTATCTGATGTTGAAATCTGGAAAGAACTATCAGGGCCCGCTAGATTCTCAGCTCCTCTGAGCAGACAGCCTACTGGCTGGGAGCAGTTGTCCTGTGCCACTCCACCGGTGCTGTCTGGCCAGGCTGGGGAGGCCAGCCTCAGTTCCCTACTGCCTTGGCTGGCGCAGTGTGCCTAATTCCCGGGGGCAGTGCCAGCAAGATCACGTGGTTAGGACACCTTCCTCCCCATCACTCAGGGAGGTCTCTATCAGTAATGAGATGGTATTTGTACAGAATCAGGTGGTGAGGAAGGTTGATAATCCACTTGAGATAATCAAACACTACCTGCCTGCTATTTCGTATCCTTACTATTTTACATATTTAAATTTCTTAACTTTATCATTCTTTTTTTAATAACTGTTTAAATATTTATTTTTGAGAGAGAAAGAGAGAGAGACAGAGAGACGGGGACAAGGGAGGGGCAGAGAGAGAGGGAGACACAGAATCCAAAGAAGGCTCCAGGCTCTGAGCTGTCAGCACAGAGCCAGACGCAGGGGTCAAACTCACGAACCATGAGATCATGACCTGAGCTGAAGTCGGATGCTTAACCAACTGAGCCACCCAGGCGCCCCTATCTTTATCATTCTTAAGAAATGTTCTATAAATAGCTTTAGGGTATGAGATTCCTCTATCATGAAGTTTGGTCTTATAGCTCCTGAGAGGCTTGCATGTACATCGAGAAGAAGTTCCCCAGGAAGGAGTACATGTGGATTTAGGACATTTATTTCCAGTCAAGGGAGATAAACAAGCCGGGTTAAATAGGGAGCTACAAAACTCATCCCTGTGTTCTGGAGTTCGAAGGGCTTACAGTTTGTTCACACTAAGGAGATTTTGCTTTGGGAGCCGGTGTTGCATAGGGATAAAATATCCACCACTTTCTACAACACTTTTTCTCATCATTGCATTCACCAATGGTATCATCTGTGGAGGTACACCCTCCGTCTCTGCACACCCCTTTCAGAAGAACACACTGTTTCTTCCCCGGGATCATGCCAGGCCTTGCTGCACAGAAAGAGATTGGATATCATTAAATCAGCATCAGATTAAACCACCATCAAATTACCGTGTTGCACATAAAGCAATACATTTACAGAGGACGGCCTGAGGATAGAAGAGATGATGTTACCTATAGGAAAAGCCCAGGCCCTTTGGCAAAAGCATAGTGTCCTTTAGGGGGAGGAGGGGGCTTCGAGTGCAGGGCTATACATATCCTGGTGTGGGTAGGCTGATTTCTAGAAGCTTGAGAGAGTTGTCCTCGTAGGGGGCAGTGCATTTTGAGATGGATCCATTTGTTGGTGTCACCATGACTAGGGAGGCATCCTTGGTATTTAGTGGGTCAAGTACAAGGTAATTGGATTTCCCACCTCATGAATTGTCCTGCCCCAAATGCCAATAATATCTTCACTAAAAGTACGATTTCAGAGGAAGTATGCATCTCTCAATCTCCACATCTGTGCTGACCACCCCATCCAGACTTACAACATCCCTGTCCTCTGGAATGTGTTCTCACCTCCAGCGCCTTTTATAGAGAGTTTACCAGTCCTACAGCATCCACCTTCCCTAATTCCCCCACTGCAGAGCTATGGAAGAAACACATTTTCTACATTGCTCAGTGCCCCTTATCTGTAGATACATGAAGAGAATTTCTCTCGAAAGCTGAAATGTATTTTTCCTTAAATATATGTTTTCCTAATTCAGTTGGCCACTGAGAAGTATGTGACTAAGTACGTGCTTCAAGAGAGTAACTTCCTTTAGTCTTAGATCCTTCCTGTAGCCTTTCAGGCACAGCTAGGGTTCCTTCTTTCCCCTGTGCACCTGGTGGGTGTTACATAAAAGACACACCATTCATGTTCATTAATAGTCACTAGTCCCTGAACCATCCTGTCAACCCACATGTTGTCTTTACCAACCTGTAACATATTAACCTTAACTGGCTCCTTTGCTGCCTCACTTCTACCTCTTAACTAAGAGTTTGACCTCCTTTTTGGTTTCTCCATTCTGAAGAAAGATAATAGCCAAATAAACCAACACAACTGAATTTTCAGAACCTGTGTGAGACAGGTGTACCTTTGCCACAGGATCCTGTCTGGTGCCAGCTCGTGACACATCCTGTCCTCAGGCTGGGGAGTTGGGCAAAATCTTGTAGCGCTGTGCCTGCGTTGCCAGTTCTGGAGGATGAAGTGTCTGTCTTTCAGGGAGAGAACCTAAGTTCCCACCAGGTAGCTGTGCGAGGCACTGGCTCGGCTGCCTCATCTACGCTGAGCAAAGGCTTGTGCTCAGCTGTGCATCGGTCCTATAGATGGCTACTAGTCTCTCCCGCGATAAATTTATTCGTGTGCTTAATGTCACCTGTGGGGACATTTTCAGGTTTTCTAAAGAAGCGAAAGTCTAGAGTTCTTGGAATGGGGAAGGCCACAGTGAGAAGCAGTAGGGTAGTCTTGGCACCCATTACGCTGGAAAGTTCAACTTCCCGACATAGTGTGTGGTGTAGGGTAGTACCGGTCTCTCTTTTTGGCAGATGCCTCTTGCTTGAATTGAAAGGATTTTTTTTTTTATATGAAGTTTATTGACAAATTGGTTTCCATACAACACCCAGTGCTCATCCCAAAAGGTGCCCTCCTCAATACCCATCACCCACCCGCCCCTCCCTCCCACCCCCCATCAACCCTCAGTTTGTTCTCAGTTTTTAACAGTCTCTTATGCTTTGGCTCTCTCCCACTCTAACGTCCTTTTTTTTTTTTTTTTCCTTCCCCTCCCCCATGGGTTCCTGTTAAGTTTCTCAGGATCCACATAAGAGTGAAACCATATGGTATCTGTCTTTCTCTGTATGGCTTATTTCACTTAGCATCACACTCTCCAGTTCCATCCACGTTGCTACAAAAGGCCATATTTCATTTTTTCTCATTGCCACGTAGTATTCCATTGTGTATATAAACCACAATTTCTTTATCCATTCATCAGTTGATGGACATTTAGGCTCTTTCCATAATTTGGCTATTGTTGAGAGTGCTGCTATGAACATTGGGGTACAAGTGCCCCTATGCATCAGTACTCCTGTATCCCTTGGGTAGATTCCTAGCAGTGCTATTGCTGGGTCATAGGGTAGGTCTATTTTTAATTTTCTGAGGAACCTCCACACTGCTTTCCAGAGCGGCTGCACCAATTTGCATTCCCACCAACAGTGCAAGAGGGTTCCCGTTTCTCCACATCCTCTCCAGCATCTATAGTCTCCTGATTTGTTCATTTTGGCCACTCTGACTGGCGTGAGGTGATACCTGAGTGTGGTTTTGATTTGTATTTCCCTGATAAGGAGCGACGCTGAACATCTTTTCATGTGCCTGTTGGCCATCTGGATGTCTTCTTTAGAGAAGTGTCTATTCATGTTTTCTGCCCATTTCTTCACTGGGTTATTTGTTTTTCGGGTGTGGAGTTTGGTGAGCTCTTTATAGATTTTAGATACTAGCCCTTTGTCCGATATGTCATTTGCAAATATCTTTTCCCATTCCGTTGGTTGCCTTTTAGTTTTGTTGGTTGTTTCCTTTGCTGTGCAGAAGCTTTTTATCTTCATAAGGTCCCAGTAATTCACTTTTGCTTTTAATTCCCTTGCCTTTGGGGATGTGTCGAGTAAGAGATTGCTACGGCTGAGGTCAGAGAGGTCTTTTCCTGCTTTCTCCTCTAAGGTTCTGATGGTTTCCTGTCTCACATTTAGGTCCTTTATCCATTTTGAGTTTATTTTTGTAAATGGTGTGAGAAAGTGGTCTAGTTTCAACCTTCTGCATGTTGCTGTCCAGTTCTCCCAGCACCATTTGTTAAAGAGGCTGTCTTTTTTCCATTGGATGTTCTTTCCTGCTTTGTCAAAGATGAGTTGGCCATATGTTTGTGGGTCTAGTTCTGGGGTTTCTATTCTATTCCATTGGTCTGTGTGTCTGTTTTTGTGCCAATACCATGCTGTCTTGATGCTGACAGCTTTGTAGTAGAGGCTGAAGTCTGGGATTGTGATGCCTCCTGCTTTGGTCTTCTTCTTCAAAATTCCTTTGGCTATTCGGGGCCTTTTGTGGTTCCATATGAATTTTAGGATTGCTTGTTCTAGTTTCGAGAAGAATGCTGGTGCAATTTTGATTGGGATTGCATTGAATGTGTAGATAGCTTTGGGTAGTATTGACATTTTGACAATATTTATTCTTCCAATCCATGAGCAGGGAATGTCTTTCCATTTCTTTAAATCTTCTTCAATTACCTTCATAAGCTTTCTATAGTTTTCAGCATACAGATCCTTTACATCTTTGGTTAGATTTATTCCTAGGTATTTTATGCTTTTTGGTGCAATTGTGAATGGGATCAGTTTCTTTATTTGTCTTTCTGTTGCTTCATTGTTAGTGTATAAGAATGCAACTGATTTCTGTACATTGATTTTGTATCCTGCAACTTTGCTGAATTCATGTATCAGTTCTAGCAGACTTTTGGTGGAGTCTATCGGATTTTCCATGTATAATATCATGTCATCTGCAAAAAGCGAAAGCTTGACTTCATCTTTGCCAATTTTGATGCCTTTGATTTCCTTTTGTTGTCTGATTGCTGATGCTAGAACTTCCAGCACTATGTTAAACAACAACGGTGAGAGTGGGCATCCCTGTCGTGTTCCTGATCTCAGGGAAAAAGCTCTCAGTTTTTCCCCGTTGAGGATGATGTTAGCTGTGGGCTTTTCATAAATGGCTTTTATGATCTTTAAGTATGTTCCTTCTATCCCGACTTTCTCAAGGGTTTTTATTAAGAAAGGGTGCTGGATTTTGTCAAAGGCCTTTTCTGCATCGATTGACAGGATCATATGGTTCTTCTCTTTTTTTTTGTTAATGTGATGTATCACGTTGATTGATTTGCGAATGTTGAACCAGCCCTGCATCCCAGGAATGAATCCCACTTGATCATGGTGAATAATTCTTTTTATATGCTGTTGAATTCGATTTGCTAGTATCTTATTGAGAATTTTGGCATCCATATTCATCAGGGATATTGGCCTGTAGTTCTCTTTTTTTACTGGGTCTCTGTCCGGTTTAGGAATCAAAGTAATACTGGCTTCATAGAATGAGTCTGGAAGTTTTCCTTCCCTTTCTATTTCTTGGAATAGCTTGAGAAGGATAGGTATTATCTCTGCTTTAAACGTCTGGTAGAACTCCCCTGGGAAGCCATCTGGTCCTGGACTCTTATTTGTTGGGAGATTTTTGATAACCGATTCAATTTCTTCGCTGGTTATGGGTCTGTTCAAGCTTTCTATTTCCTCCTGATTGAGTTTTGGAAGAGTGTGGGTGTTCAGGAATTTGTCCATTTCTTCCAGGTTGTCCAATTTGTTGGCATATAATTTTTCATAGTATTCCCTGATAATTGTTTGTATCTCTGAGGGATTGGTTGTAATAATTCCATTTTCATTCATGATTTTATCTATTTGGGTCATCTCCCTTTTCTTTTTGAGAAGCCTGGCTAGAGGTTTGTCAATTTTGTTTATTTTTTCAAAAAACCAACTCTTGGTTTCGTTGATCTGCTCTACAGTTTTTTTAGATTCTATATTGTTTATTTCTGCTCTGATCTTTATTATTTCTCTTCTTCTGCTGGGTTTAGGCTGCCTTTGCTGTTCTGCTTCTATTTCCTTTAGGTGTGCTGTTAGATTTTGTATTTGGGATTTTTCTTGTTTCTTGAGATAGGCCTGGATTGCAATGTATTTTCCTCTCAGGACTGCCTTCGCTGCGTCCCAAAGCGTTTGGATTGTTGTATTTTCATTTTCGTTTGTTTCCATATATTTTTTGATTTCTTCTCTAATTGCCTGGTTGACCCACTCATTCGTTAGTAGGGTGTTCTTTAACCTCCATGCTTTTGGAGGTTTTCCAGACTTTTTCCTGTGGTTGACTTCAAGCTTCATAGCATTGTGGTCTGAAAGTATGCATGGTATAATTTCAATTCTTGTAAACTTATGAAGGGCTGTTTTGTGACCCAGTATATGATCTATCTTGGAGAATGTTCCATGTGCACTCGAGAAGAAAGTATATTCTGTTGCTTTGGGATGCAGAGTTCTAAATATATCTGTCAAGTCCATCTGATCCAATGTCTCATTCAGGGCCCTTGTTTCTTTATTGACCGTGTGTCTAGATGATCTATCCATTTCTGTAAGTGGGGTGTTAAAGTCCCCAGCAATTACCACATTCTTATCAATAAGTTTGCTTCTGTTTATGAGTAATTGTTTTATATATTTGGGGGCTCCGGTATTCGGCGCATAGACATTTATAATTGTTAGCTCTTCCTGATGGATAGATCCTGTAACTATTATATAATGTCCTTCTTCATCTCTTGTTACAGCCTTTAATTTAAAGTCTAGTTTGTCTGATATAAGTATGGCTACTCCAGCTTTCTTCTGGCTTCCAGTAGCATGATAAATAGTTCTCCATCCCCTCACTCTGAATCTAAAGGTGTCCTCAGGTCTAAAATGAGTCTCTTGTAGACAGCAAATAGATGGGTCTTGTTTTTTTATCCATTCTGATACCCTATGTCTTTTGGTTGGCGCATTTAATCCATTTACATTCAGTGTTATTATAGAAAGATACGGGTTTAGAGTCATTGTGATGTCTGTATGTTTTATGCTTGTAGTGATGTCTCTGGTACTTTGTCTCACAGGGTCCCCCTTAGGATCTCTTGTAGGGCTGGTTTAGTGGTGACAAATTCCTTCAGTTTTTGTTTGTTTGGGAAGACCTTTATCTCTCCTTCTATTCTAAATGACAGACTTGCTGGATAAAGGATTCTTGGCTGCATATTTTTGCTGTCTAGCACCCTGAAAATCTCGTGCCAATTCTTTCTGGCCTGCCAAGTTTCAAAAGAGAGATCAGTCACGAGTCTTATAGGTCTCCCTTTATATGTGAGGGCACGTTTACCCCTTGCTGCTTTCAGAATTTTCTCTTTATCCTTGTATTTTGCCAGTTTCACTATGATATGTCGTGCAGAAGATCGATTCAAGTTACGTCTGAAGGGAGTTCTCTGTGCCTCTTGGATTTCAATGCCTTTTTCCTTCCCCAGTTCAGGGAAGTTCTCAGCTATTATTTCTTCAAGTACCCCTTCAGCACCTTTCCCTCTCTCTTCCTCCTCTGGGATACCAATTATGCGTAGATTATTTCTTTTTAGTGTATCACTTAGTTCTCTAATTTTCCCCTCATACTCCTGGATTTTTTTATCTCTCTTTTTCTCAGCTTCCTCTTTTTCCATAACTTTATCTTCTAGTTCACCTATTCTCTCCTCTGCCTCTTCCATCCGAGCTGTGGTGGTTTGCATTTTGTTTTCCATTTCCTTTAAAGCGTTTTTCAGCTCCTCGTGACTGTTCATTAGTCCCCTGATGTCTGTAGCAAGAGATTCTCTGCTGTCCTGTATGCTGTTTTCCAGCCCAGCGATTAATTTTATGACTATTATTCTAAATTCACTTTCTGTTATATTATTTAAATCCTTTTTGATCAGCTCATTAGCTGTTGTTATTTCCTGGAGATTCTTCTGAGGGGAATTCTTCCGCTTGGTCATTTTGGATAGTCCCTGGTGTGTTGAGGGCCTGCAGGGCACTTCCCCTGTGCTGTGGTGTATAACTGGAGTTGGTGGGCGGGGCCGCAGTCCGACCTGATGTCTGCCCCCAGCCCACCGCTGGGGCCACAGTCAGACTGGTGTGTGCCTTCTCTTCCCCTCTCCTAGGGGCGGGATTCACTGTGGGGTGGCGTGGCCCGTCTGGGCTACTTGCACACTGCCAGGCTTGTGATTCTGGGGATCTGGCGTATTAGCTGGGGTGGGAAGGCAAGGTGCACGGCGGCAGGGGGGGCAGGCTTAGCTCGCTTCTCCTTAGGTGATCCACTTCAGGAGGGGCCCTGTGGCAGCCGGAGGGAGTCAGATCGCTGCCGGAGGTTTGGCTCCGCAGAAGCACAGACTTGGGTGTTGAGCGGAGCGGAGCGAGCAATTTCCCTGGCCGGAACCGGTTCCCTTTGGGATTTTGGCTGGGGGATGGGCGGGGGAGATGGCGCTGGCGAGCGCCTTTGTTCCCCGCCAAACTGAGCTCTGTCGTCCGGGGGCTCCGCAGCTCACCCTCCCTTTGTCCTCCAGCCTTCCCGCTTTCCGAGCAGAGCTGTTAACTTATGACCTCCCAGACGCTAAGTCGCGCTTGCTGTCGGAACACAGTCCGTCAGGCCCCTCCGCTTTTGCAAGCCGGACTCGGGGGCTCTGCTTGGCCGGCGAGCCGCCCCTCCGCCCCGGCTCCCTCCCGCCAGTCCGTGGAGCGCGCACCGCCTCGCCGCCCTTCCTACCCTCTTCCGTGGGCCTCTCGTCTGCACTTGGGTCCGGTGACTCTGTTCTGCTAATCCTCTGGCGGTTTTCTGGGTTATTTAGGCAGGTGTAGGTGGAATCTAAGTGATCAGCAGGACGCGCGGTGAGCCCAGCGTCCTCCTACGCCGCCATCTTCAAGATCTCTGAATTGAAAGGATTAGAGCAATTCATCCTCCCAGTGATGTGCCCTCCACTAAATATGAAGCTTAATTTCAGAAAGTGTCATCTGAACAGGAAACCAAAGAGTTATAGTCTCCCTTCCAACAATGACTGACATACATTTGTTGCTAGGCACTACTTCAAGTCAAGAAGATAATAGTAAATTACCTGGTTCATAAAGAAGGGAATTTCTCTCTAGATATCAACACTCATTTTCACTTATTGGAACAATAGGGCAATAGAGGAGAATGATCTAGTAGATTTCAGAATTTATATGATATTAATATGTTCAGATGGTTATTTCACATGTAGCGGGAGAAGAGATATATGTTTAATAATTGCTGTTGAGTAAAGAAAATGTAGATATGGTATTCATATGGTATCACAACATAAATTTCCATGGATGGAATGGGGAAAACTCAGAATTGCACTAAAAGAAAAGACCACAGAATGGAACGTACTTCTAACCTCAAAAAGGACATGATTTTCTCAGCATGAGAACACATTGAGTCATTAGCTGTTCTCTTTCTTCTGGTGATGGGGGACAGGGTTTCAATGGGGTGGGCTCTTCCTGGAACTTTATCCATGAAGAAATAGATGGGTAGTTTTCTGTAGGTAAAATAGAGTTCAAGCTTTCTTCTGCTCCTGTCCAACGTGCTGGTTAAATATTATGTTATTCTCCAGAGTCAGTATAAGAAGAATTCTATAATTTTCTTAATTCTCAGGGGGCTAATGAATCAATTTAACAGTTATGCCATTCTAACCTCTTTATGTCCCTACTCTCAAGAATGTGTGTGTGTGTGTAATTTACATACATATGTATAAAATACATATATATTCTTTTCTAGGATGTCATGGATTCTTTTTCAGAGTCATATGAAGATATGCTCAAGCAGTGATTATTTAACATTCATTGGACTGTAGGTTGATAAACCCAACATTTTCTTGTTTGGATTATGTAGTTTCCTTGGAGAAATTTCCTTCATGAAGACAGTGACTTTTTTAATTTGATTTTTTTTTTTTGTAAATGCCATCAATAAAATTCTTCATGACCTCAGTACTCAATTCTCCTCAAAAGAAAATTTGTGAGTAAAAGTTATTTAGTATTCACTGAATTTCTAAGATTATGAGATCTATTTTAGACACCCAATAGATTCCAGATCCTCAAGAGTCACAGTGGATATCAAAATTAGGATTTTGAAGAATGTGATATTATTAAACTGCTCAAACAGTTTGGCAATTAACCATCGGTACCAAGAGGCAACATCTAGCCAACTAACAAAGAAATTCCTTTTCTTTGACCAGAATACGGTTCTAGGCCTTATTTCATAATGTGGCTAAGAACAGCTCAACTGCAAAAGTAAAGTATCGTGACCTTCCCATGCAACTTCAGTATCCTCTGTTCACAAGAGACCTGGCCATTTGAAAGTTACTCCCTCCTCTGCAGACTTATGGAATCTTTGTCTCATCCGTCCGCTTGGCATAAGTGATTTGGGAGACACAAGGAGAGGTGATCTGCAGGAAGAACATGTCCTGAAAGGCATACCTCTGAAGGATTCTTGTCCTGTTTGTGGGGAGGCTGACTCTGCCCCCGACTCCACCCCCAACTCTGCCCCCAACTCCAAATACCCTCCTATCCTTCACCTTTTCTTTTTTCAAATTGTGGTAAGAACCCTAACGGCCTACCCTCTTAAATTTGTAAGTGCACAATGCAGTGTTGTTACGACAGGCGCAGTGGTGTACCATTTGTCTCCAGAACTTATTCATCTTGTATCACTGAAACTTTGCACCCACTGAAAGCAACTCCATGCTTCTCCCTTCCCCTGGTTTCTGGCAACCACTGTTCTACTCTCTATTTCTAGAAGCTGGACTATTTTAGATACCTCATCTAAGTGGAATCATGCAGTATTTGTCTTCTTTGCTTTATTTCCCTTAGCACGGTGTCCTCCAGGCTTATCACTGAGATTAGTGTTGAAGTAGGGTCTGTTGTGCGCCCTCTCAACCAGACCCACATCTATTATCATTGGCCCTGATGTTTTCTGTCTGTAAATTCTGAGTCCCTCACACCTTCAGTGATGCACTTTCCTCACCACTTTTGCTAGATTTGTCTTACACTTTAGAATCCTACCTTAAGGAGTGCAGATCTTGGTGCCTTGAGTAAGAACTTGCTTTGGGAAGACTCCAGAGGGGCCTTATTCAAATTAAAGATGGAGGCACAAAAGATGGAAGAATTTGGGACAGTACAAGTTCTCAAGTCCAAGGAAGATCATGACCTAGAGAATCCCCATAGAGCTAGAGTAGGCTTATTTACCATTAGATCACAGCAAGTGTAAGATGGAAAAGTTAGGAATTTTGATTTCCTGATTCCTTATTATTGTTTTCTATACATTTTCTCTATTTTCACACAGTTGCTGGTGGTTTCTCAGGCTTAATTCATTGTGTTTACCTCAAAAGAGGATTCTCCCAAGATTAGAAAAGAAGGAAGCTGCTATTAACCCAAAACTCCTTCTGCAGTGGAACCAGGAAGAGAGACACTGAGGGCAGGACATTGAAATGGTGAAACAAAGGAAAAGTTTGTCAAGGGACTTTTCAGACTTGCAGGCTGCTGAGAACCCATAGATAAGCCCACTCTGGGTGCATAAATTGTGAACCCCCATGTGATTTAGATACCAGTGATTTCTGTTACCCATGTATAACATCTGATTGTCTTGCCTTCCTTGTTCTTAAAATGCCCTCCTACAAACTTAGTGTTTGTGCCAACTTTCACTTGCGCATAATTCCATGCAATGCCTGGCACATTTTCTAGTATAAACCAGTGCTCTCGTACAGAAGCCTTCTTGCAGTTCCTTGGGCACACTATGTGTTCTTCTACATCAGGGACATTGCACTGGCTTCTTTCTTTACCAGAGGTGTTGACTGCTTGACTAACACTTCTCTTTCTGCTTTGGGCATGCCTCAAGGAAGTCTCTGACATTGCAAACAAGACAATGACCACATGTTATAGGCACTTGTAATACTCTGTTCCTCTCTATTGTCCTTATTAACGTTTATAATTATATATTAATTTGTGTAATCATTTGACAAATATCTGTCTTTTATATCATGGGAAGACACTTTCCTTTGTTTCCCACTATATCCTGTATTTTTGAAATGCACAGTGTTTGTATAGTAAGAGGTGCTCAATAAATATTTGTTACCATTGAATGCAATAAGGTATTCTTTGACCCCACACACATTTTCACTCTCCTATTCCTTCTAAAACCTGTTGACTGCGGTCTATTTTTTTTGACGCTGTAGTATCTATGACTGCCTTGCTTTTGGATGTACTATTGTATTTGTGGGTCTCCAGTCTTGTCATTACTTTCTTACCTTCTCTAAATGTTAGGCCTACATTTCCTAGAATCCTGTTTTCCCACAAGTTATTTCTTGCCTTTGGTCTAGGACAAGCTTTTTCTCAATTTGCTTCCCGCCCTTGCCATATCCCTTTTTCCACTAGAATGGGGGGTTTTGGCTAAACTCTACTTCAAGGAGATCTATCTCTCATTAACCTTTTTTAAAAAAAGATCCAGCTCATAACATAGGCTATGACTTTGGGAGGAGACAGTGATTTATGCTGAACTGAATTTAGCTCAAGTAGGGGAGAGCAAAACCTGTTGACTTATGAACCATGCAGGCGTAATTCTCTGGTGCCAAATGCTTTCTGCTATCTGAGAACCTATAGCCATTTATCAAATTTTAAGGAACACAGATCAGGAAAATCTAAAGACTACCATTAATAGTCCAATAATAGTGCCACAACATTTATCCCATTTGACACGCCTACCTCAGACACTGAAGGAAAGAATTTGGAGGTAAGTAAAATAAGATGTTTCACAGACATTATGTCTTCCAAAAGAGGAAACATAGGAATCTCGTTAGGCTCCTCAGTATTTAGTTAGGAGATTTTGAGGTAAAAAGCCTGACAGAAATCAGGGTTACTATTTTATAGGCTATCCAAACCTGTAGATTTATGGAAACAACACTGACCCGGGTTAAAGATGGTTCTAGGTGCCATGTTGCCACCGCCTGTGTGACCTCAGTAAAATCATATTCTTTATGTGGAAACAGATTCTGTTATCTGTAAAATTAAAGAATTAGCCATTAAATTGCCTTCTGATTTTAATCCATGATCATTGTGAGATTTTATATTAGATGTCACTACAAGTGTGTCTCCCTCAAGCTGTGTATTCTTCTGAGAGAATTGAGAACCAAATGGGAATTACATAAACTCCCTCATTTGGAGACAGCTGTATGTCAGGTGAATCCCAACATATCCACAGAGTAGGTGAAGGTCAAACAAATGAGTATTGTTGATTATAAAGAATCTTAGAGATGAACCAACAAATAAAGAGAGTTATCCAGACCTGATCTGTGTTCAATGGCCACAGACATAATTTTGAGAGTTGCGGACATCCTGTCATTAACAGTAGGCAAAGGAATTTTATCAGTTCTTACAAGGATCTGGTTGAACCAGACTGAAGATGACTACATTCCCCCTTTTCCTTTGATTCTACATTTTAATATTCAAACTTCTGAATCATGGGTTCTAAGGATATAATTCATATTCTTAAAATGCTTTCTTCATATTTTGCCTTATGCTTAAAATTTTGCCATTGATGTTTTATTCCACTGTTTATGCTTTTTCCAAATTCCTCTGCTCCCTATTTTTGTTTTTTCTGTTTGTTTGTTTGTTTTTAATAACTTGGTGCAGTCCTTTTTTTTGTGGAGCTCTGTCTTAGGGACCTAACTTCTCCAATAGACTCCACATCACTTCCATTCACTAACCAAGTTTAAACCGGTAGTCATTTGTACTCTCCTTTATGGAGATTGGGACCCTGGTAAAGGCTACTTGATTTGTTTGCTAAGGCTTAAGTCACATGTCATAGCTTCTCCTCCTCTGTCTTTATTTGAGCTGCACGTTCTAACCATGAACCTCTTGGATCCCATTTTCTGTTGATGGAAATCATCATTCTACTTTGTAGTGTTGGCTTCATCAGTTCTAAAGGAGATGATCATGATGGGCTTCTGAATTCCTAAGGCTGTGCATTAGGGTCTGAGTTAAAATGGCCACAATATAATGGAGCATCCCAGTAGACCTCCTAAGATACCAACAGTTATTCACCATCTTACCTTTTGGTATTATAGTCACAAAGAGGAGAAGAACAGAAAGAAGAGAATGGAGTCTCATGGCAGAATGCCCGGTAGAAAGGTGAATGATCAGGGATAGTGGAACACAGGGCCTTTTATTTACTTCTGGGGGACTAAGGTTCCTTGTGGTCAGTGAAGCTTAACAAGTAAGAAAATAAAATAGCTTCCGTTGGAATATTTCCAAACCCTGGAGTCTCTAAATTTGGTGACAAATTAACCTAATGGTAGGAAACCAGATGGTTAACCCTCTACTTTTTCTATGGGCTTTCAAACTCCCCAGAGGTCGGTGCCTCTGGCCAATTGTCTTTTGAAGGGGGCCAAAAGGAAGGTCACATGAGTATAAAGTCTTTATTAACAGAAGTAGTCTGACTTGCAAGGGAACTTGCAAGTACACTCTTTTCCACAATAAGGATAAGAGAATTGCCTAAGGATCATTTAAAAATAAAAAAGAAGGGGGTACTTGGGTGGCTCAGTTGGTTGAGCCTCTGACTCTTGACTTCAGCTCAGGTCATGATCTCATGGTTTGTGGGTTTAATTCCTGTGTTGGGCTCTGTGCTGACAGTGCCGAGCCTGCTTGGGATTCTCCTCTCTCTGCCCCTGTTCTACTCTCTCTCTCTGTCTCTCTCTGTCTCTCTCTGTCTCTCTCTCTCTCTCTCTGTCTCTCTCAAAATAGATTAATAAAAAGAAGAAGCTGTATTTTTAAGTTATTCCTGAAAGGAGGGATTAGTGTCACATATGTAAGATGTTCTTAATAGTATCTGGAAGGTAAGTAGGCTTAGATCGCACTGAAAACTAACATTTTCTCCTCTATTATTAATCCTTTGTATAACAGCTCCATGTGACAAGGATGGTGAGATCAGAAGAGTTAAAAATCAAACATAAAGAGCACACTATTTCTTTGATAACCATTTATTGTCAAAAGATTATATGTGTACAGTTTCCAGAGACCTCCTAACCTCTCATCCTGCCCCACCATATAGAAACAAAATACTGAAAATATGAGAACATGACTTTGGCTAAGAATCAAATGACCTAAAACCAAATCATCTAAAGCTAATTTACCTACTGATCAATGGCTTAATGATACATGTGTGTGAATTCATTTATGTTTTCATTTGTAAACTTTCATATGTGAGATCAGCTTTTTTGAGAAATATTTTATTTACTTTTATGTCTTCTATTTTGGCTACTTTTGATCATTTTCATGTTTGTTGTTAATGTGTTATTTATTTTTAATAATTGACATTTAACATGCCTCATTTGAAGATGTACAGTGAGTTGATTCAATGCATTTGTATGTTGCGATATGATTGCCACTATAGTGTTAGATAATACTTCCATCAGGTAACACAATTATCATCTTTCTTGTGGTGAGAACAGTTAATATCTAGTCTCTTAGTAACTTTGAAGTTCGTAATACAGTATAACTGACTATAATCACTAACCTGTGCTTTAAATCTCCAAAACATACTTACTAGTTGTTAAGTTTGTACCCTTAAATAACATCTCCTCACTTACCCCAGCTTTCAGCCCCTGGTAACCACCATTGTAGTCTCTGTTTTTATGAGTTCAGCTTATTCATTCATTCATTCATTCATTCATTCATTTGTCATAGACTCTAAGTCTAAAGTTTTCTTTTGGCCAGTAAAAGAGCAGATGCAGGATTAAAGCAAAAGATGGGTAATGTCCGGGAAAAGACAAGAGCCCCGAATAAGGGTCCTTGCCCCATATTTATTCAGATCAGAAGGCTTACACATGTTATAGGTGTGTACAAAGAGATAAAGAAACTAAGAACATTAGTTTGGGGATGTGAGGGAAAAGGGGGGTTTTGAAGATATACAGTGTTTGGGGTTTGGGTCAATATAAAACAAAATCTGGGCACCAGGCAGATGGGTAGATGGTTGTTAACAGTAGACAGGAGGTGCCATGTCTGTTTAACTTAGCTAGCCTAGGGGATGAGACAGATAGGGGAATAACTTCAGGATTAACAAGGCATCTTTTCTTTTGTTAACCATCTCTGCTCTGGGCTGCTTCACTTGCAGCACAGGGTCCATAGTCCAATTCACCCATTTACCTAACCTGGCCCTATCCTCCTGTGAAAAAGCAGCTTTTCTGCCATAGTACTGAATTGAGGATGCTTCCACCCTGAACATCTAATCTTGTTTATTTCATATACCTATGTATTGGGCACCTTTGCTCCATTTCTATTTCAGGTCTTTGCCTCTCCCTATCTATTTTGGGGTGCCTTTGCATCTCCCTGTTCCTGGCACTTTTGTGCCTCCCTATTCTTGGGCTGTCTTTGCACCCCCTTATACTTGGAGTGCCAATCTGGTTTACCCAAACTCATGTGCGAGCATTGTATGATTTTGCATTTCTTTATGCCTTGTTAACCCATTGGTGGAAACCCAGGGTATTCCTAAGCTTATCCCCTTATTTATTTATTTATTTATTTATTTATTTATTTATATTTTTTCATTTTTTTAATGTTGATTTATTTTTGAGAGAGAAAGAGACAGAGCATGAGCAGGGGAAGGGCAGAGAGAGAGGGAGACACAGAATCTGAAACAGGCTGCAGGCTCTGAGCTATCAGCACAGAGCCTGACATGGGGCTCGGACTCACAGATCGTGAGATTACTACCTGAGCTGAAAGTCAGACGCTTAACTGACTGAGCCACCCAGATGCCTCTCTCTCTCTTTTTTTTTAATCTTTATTTATTTTTGAGAAAGAAAGAGAGAGAGAGAGTTCAAGCAGGGAAGAGGTAGCGAGAGTGGGAGACAGAGAATCCCAGACAGGTTCCACCCTGCCAGTGCAGCCCGTCACAGAGCTCAATCTCATGAACCATGAGATTGTGCCCTGAGCCAAAATCAAGAATCAAAGACTCTACTAAGCCACCCAGTCACCCCACAAATGGAAGGGTTTTCATTTTTCTCATGACTGAATAATATTCCATGTATGTGTATTATACATACAATGTATATATGTCACATTTTCTTTATCTGTTACTGCTGATGGACATGTAGGTTACTTCTGTATCTTGGCTGTTATGAAAAATGCTCCACATGGGAGTGGAGATGTCTCTTCATTTCCTTTGGATATACACCCAGAAGTGGGATTACTGGATCATATGTTGTTTCTATTTTTAATTTTTTGAGGAACCTCCACAGTTTCCATAGCAGCTGAACCGTTTTGCATTCTGCCAGCAGTGCCCAAGCGCTCCCCTTTTTCTCCACATCTTGGCCAATGCTAGTTATCTCTTGTTTGTTTATTTATTTATTTTGAGAGAGAGAGAGAGAGAGAGAGAGAGAGGACATGAGCAGGGGAGGGACATAGAGGGAGAGAGAATCCCAAGCAGGCTCCGTGCCATCAGCATGGTGCCCCATGTGCAGCTCTAACTGATGAACCATGAGATTATGACCTGAGCCAAAAATCCAGAGATGGACGCTTAAACCACTGAGCCACCCAGATGCCCCTCTTGTCTTCTTGATGACAGCCATTGCCACAGATGATATCTCATTGTGGTTTTGATTTGCATTTCCTGATGATTAGTGATGCTGAGAATCTTTTCAGGTACCTGCTGGCCATTTATATGTCTTCTTTGGAAAAATGTCTGTTCAGTTCCTATATTCGTGTTTTCAATTCAATTGCTTATTATTTTGTTATTGAGTTGAATGAGGTCTTTACATATATTTATATGGATGCTTATTAACCCCTTATCTGACAGATGGTTTGCAAATATTTCCCCCCATTCTGTAGGTTGCCTTTTCATTTTGTTGATTATTTCTTTTGCTGTGAAGAGCTTTGTAGTTTCATGTGGTTCCACTCATTGATTTTTGCTTTTGTTGCTTGTAACTTTGGCATCACATCCAAAAAAGTCACTGCCAAGACAAACGTCAAGGAGCTTTCGCCTATGTTTTCTTTCAGGAATTTCACAGCGTCTCATATTGTTTTAAGTCTTTAATCCATTTTGAGTTAATTTTTGAGTGGGAAGATAGATATCTAATTTCATTGTTCTCCATGTGGCTGGCCAGTTTTCCCAACACTATTTGTCGAAGAGACTATCATTTCCCCCTTGAGTGTTCTTGGCTTCCTTCTCAAATATTGGTTGACTTTATATGCAGAGGTTTATTTCTGGACTCTCTATTCTCTTCCATTGGGTCTCTGTGTCTATTTTTTTAAAAATATGTTTTAGGGGCGCCTGGGTGGCGCAGTCGGTTAAGCGTCCGACTTCAGCCAGGTCACGATCTCGCGGTCCGTGAGTTCGAGCCCCGCGTCGGGCTCTGGGCTGATGGCTCAGAGCCTGGAGCCTGTTTCCGATTCTGTGTCTCCCTCTCTCTCTGCCCCTCGCCCGTTCATGCTCTGTCTCTCTCTGTCCCAAAAATAAATAAACGTTGAAAAAAAAATTTTTTTTTTAAAAAATATGTTTTAATGTTTATTTATTTTTGAGGGGGGGGAGAGAGAATGAGGTGGGGGGGATGAGAGAGAGGAGGACAGAGGATCTGAACCAGGCTCTGCACTGACAGCAGAAAGTGTGATGTGGGGCTCAAACTCATAAACCATGAGATCATGACCTGAGCTGAAGTTGGGCGCTTAACTGACTAAGCCACCCAGGCGCCCCTCTGTGTCTATTTTTCATGCCAAAAGTTTTCAATTTTTTTTGGTTTTGATGCTGTTGTAAATAGAATCATTTCCTTTTTCAGATAATTTTTTGTTGGTGCATGGAAATGCTACTGACTTTTTTATGTTGACTTTTTATCCTCCAACTTTACTGAATTTGTTAAATAGAACAGTTTTTTGTCAGAGTCTTCAGGATTTTCTGTATATATAATCATGTCATCTGCAAATAGAAATAATTTTACTTGTTCCTTTCCAATTCTGACTGCCTTTTATTTTTTTCTTGCCTGATTGCTGTGGCTAGGGCTTCCAGTACTATGTTGAATATGAGTGGAGAAAGTGGACACCCTTGTCTTGTTCCTGATCTTATGGGGGAAGCTTGCAACCTTTCATCATTGCCTATGAGGTTGGCTGTGGGTATGTCATATATTGCCTTTATTATGTTGAGGTACTTTCTCTCTATACCTAATTTGTTAAGAGTTTTTTTTTTGTCATGAATGGATATAAAATTTTGACAAATACTTTTTCATCTATTGAGATGATCATATGATTTTTACCTTTCATTCATCTATTAACTTGTGGTATTACATCTATTAGTTTGCATATCATGAACCATGCCTGCATCCCAGGGAAAGATCCCATGTGACCATGATGGATGATCCTTTTAATGTTCTGCTGAATTCAATTTGCTAGTATTTATTAAAAATGTTTGCATCTATCTTCATCAGGAATATTGTCCTAGAGTCTTCTTTTGTTGTAGTGTTCATTTCTGGCTTTGATATCAGTAATGCTGAGTTTGGGAATATTCCCTCCTCTTCAATTTTTTGGAAGAAAATAGAAAGGATTATCATTAATTCACCTTTAAATGTTTGGTAAAAGTCACCGGTAAAGTCAAATGGTTATGGGTTTTCTTCATTTGATTACTGATTCAATGTCCTTACTAGTAATTACTTTGTTAAGATTTTATATTTCTTCCTGATTCAGTCTTGGTAGGTTATATGTTTCTAAGAATTTATTTGTTTCTTCTAGGTTGTCCAATTTTTTTAGATTATAGTTGTCATAGTAGCCTCTATGATTCTTTTTATTTCTGTTTCCAGTTGTAATGTCTTCTCTTTAATTTATAATTTTGTTGATGGGTTCTCTCTCTTTTTCCCTCATTTAGTCTTGCTAAAGCTTTGTCAATTCTGTTTATCTTTTCAAAGAAGCAACCCTCAGTTTGGTTAATCTTTTCTATTATTTTCCTGTTCTCTGTTTCATTTGTCTGTGGTCTAACCTTTATTGTTTCCTTCCTTCTGCTAACTTTGGGCTTAGTTTGTTGCTCTTTTTTTAGTTCCTCAAGGCATGAAGTTAGATTGTTATGTGAGTTCTTTCTTGTTTATTGCTATGAAATTCCTTCTGAGAAGGAATGTGTGCTTTTGCCACATTCCATAAGTTTTCTTGTGTTGTGTTCCCATTTTGTTTTTATCAAGATATTTTTTTATTTTCCCTTTAATTTCTTCTTTGATCCTTGACTTTTCAGGACAGTGTTGTTTAATTGTTCTGTATTTATCAGTTTTCCTATTACTGATTTCTTGTTTTATACCATTATGGTCAGAGAAGGTAGTTGGTATGTTTTCAGTCTTCTTGAACTTGCCAGTTCTTACTTGTTTTGTGGCCTAAAAAATGGTATGCCAGTAAATGTTCCATGTGCACCCGAGAAGAATGTGTATTCTGCTATTATCAGATAGAATGTTCTATATATGTCTGTTAGGTCCAAGTGGTCCATAATATTGTTCAAATCCACCATTTCCGTATTGATTCTCTGTGTGGATGATCTATCCATTGTTAAGAGTGGGATATCAAAGCTCCAAAGCTATTGTCTTGCTGTTTATTTCTCCTTTTAGTTCGATTAGTTCTTGCTATATGTATTTTGGTGCTTTGATATTGAGTGCTTAAATATTTATAATTTTTATATCTTTTTGACAAACTGACCCATTTATCATTATATAATGACTTTCTTTGTCTTTTGAAACCATTTTTAGTTTAAAGTCTATTATACATTATTAATCGTTTGACTAACCAAAAGAAATCTGAAGAGGATTTTCACTTTTACCAAAAAAAGGCATTCATGTACTAATGTAGGTCTTCCATAAAAGGAAAGTACTATAATGTGATTTTTTAAAAACTTTTTTAACGTTTATTTATTTTTGAGACAGAGAGAGACAGAGCATGAATGGGGGAGGGTCAGAGAGAGAAGGAGACACAGAATCTGAAACAGGCTCCAGGCTCTGAACTGTCAGCACAGAGCCCAATGCGGGGCTCGAACTCACGGACCACGAGATCATAACCTGAGCCAAAGTCGGACGCTTAACCGACAGCCACCCAGGCACCCCTGTAATGTGATTTTTGGCAAAAAGGGGGCTATTCTTTACTTTATGCCACTTTAGCTTATGAAAGCTTTTATAGGAATGCTCTCTTTTTAGATAGTGGGGGGAAACCTGTAACTTTTTTAAAATAGACAAATTTCTTGAAATACCTAAACTACCAAGCCTACATAAGAAGTCATAGTTAACACGAGCAGTCCTATATTTATTAAAGAAATCTAATGTGCAATTTAAAGCATTTCAGCAAAGAAATTCATGACCAGATGGTGTCATTGATAAGTGTATTCTTTCAAGCATTGAAAGAACAAATAATACCAATTTTGCAAAAATTGGATGAGAGAAAACTGACCAACTAATTTTGTTTTCTTTTGTTTTATTTTTTGAGGCCATGGTATATTAATCCCAAACAAGACAGAGTCTTTTCAAGAAAATAAAATTTAAAATAGAATACTATCTCTCATGAATTCAAGTGTTATTTATAAAATTTTAGCAAATTTAACCCATTAGTGTATCAAGAGGAAAATATAATATAACCAAATGGGGTATTTTCTAGGAATACAAGATTGGTACAACATTCAAAAATTAATATATTTCCACATATCAGTAGACAGAAAAGAGAAGATGTTTGATCATCTCCACATATACAGTTGACAGCACTAACAGTTGACAATATCAACATCCACTTATGATTAAAACCTCAACAAAATAGTAAATAAATAGGGATTTACCAACCTGTTAACAATATCTATGAAAAACTTAAAGCAACAATCCTATGTCTGGAGGTCTTATATAGTGTAATAAGGTAAGAAAAATAACTTTATACAGATTAGAAACAAAGAAATAAACTATCTTATTCACAGGTGATGGTGTGTCACTTTCTATGTAGAAAATCTCAAAGCACACCGAAGAGCTACTAGAATAATTAGCGGGTTTAGTAAATTTGCAGGAAACAGTATATAAGTCACTTGTATTTACTTATGCAAGCAATGGACAACTGAAAACTGGAACAAAACAAAACACCTCCAAAATTTACAATAGTTTCAACAAACATGAAATAATTAGGGATAAATCTAAAACTATGTATGCAAGATTTGTATCCTGAAAACTACAAAAGATTAAAGTGAGGAATTCTATACGACCTAAATGAATGGTAGGGCATACAGTGTTCATGGAATAGAAGACCGTTTATGGCCAAGATTTCAATTCTCCCCAAATTGATCTATATATACAATATAATGCCAACCAAACTCCCAGCATGATCTTACTTTTTTAAGAAATTGATAAGCTGAATATAAAATTTTTTACTGAAATGAAAATGTATACAGTGGCCAAATCTTTGAAAAAGAAAAGGAATATTGGAAGACTTATACTACTTTTAAAACTTACTATATATCTATAATATCAAGATAGTATAGCTTTTGTTTTAATTTTTTTTTTATGTTTATTTGAGAAAAATAGACAGACCATGAGCAGGGGAGGGGCAGAGAGACAGGGAGACACAGAATCTGAAGCAGGCTCCAGGCTCTGAGCTGTCAGCACAGAGCCTGACATGGGGATCAAACTCACCAGCCATGAGATCATGACCTGAACTGAATTCAGACACTCACCCAACTGAGCCTCCCAGGTGCCCCGCGATAGTATAGTTTGATGTCAGGATAGACATATAGGTAATAGGACAGAACAGAGTACAGACATAGATCCACAAAAATACAGTCAATTGAAATTTGACAGTGATACTGCTATAGTCTGACGTTTGTATTCCCCCCCAATTCGTATGTTGAAATCCTAACGATGCTAAGTGATAATGATGTGGGAAACAAAGGCAAACAAAAAACAATTACATTTCCTTACTGCTTACAGCCTATTGATAAGTCATGAAATAGGCTTCCTCTGGGAGCTCAGTTGCCTTGATGTTGACACTAAGGGCAAAAGGCAGTCTTAGCTTAACATTATCCTTAACACACACCTGGGGGTCCACTTTAAACATAGAGAAATTCCTTTGGAAACTTCCTTTATCTCTACTTCCTGAAGATATATGTTACAAAACATCCTCCAGAGCATATGGACCACTGATAGACATCTGAAGGGTCTCATGACTGAGGGTTTACTAACCAGTAATAAATGACCTTTTCCTAGCCATAGCTACCCCCCAAAGGGTCCTGGATACCTTATTTCCCAAATTCCTTAGAGGCTTGTGCTGTCCCTAACTCCCTCCCAACTTGAAAGTATACAATCTGTCACCCTTCACAACCCCAGTGCGGCTCTTTCTGCCCATGGGTCCCATTGTTACAGAACCTGGTCTGGATCACCTGGCGGAAGAACCAAGTGGCACTCGGAGATCGTGGAAGGCAGGAAGTTTATTTCACCCCAGCGAGCTCAGAGGCAATTGCTCTCCAGAGGTCTGAGTCCTGAGTTTAAACAGAGGGGACAATTTGTAGTCTGTTATCTCCTCATTAGTAATTTGGTGCATGTGGCAAGCAGGGCAGGAAGAAGAACCCAGAACGAGGTGGGGGGGGGGGGGACTGGTCTTCGGGTGGGGACTGGAATTCCCCTATCAGTCCTGTTGGCCATCTCATAACAATTTTTCCTTATCATCGTCACCATACTTCTTAAAGAAAACCACCTTTTTTCACTGAAGACATCTCAATTCTTTCTTGGCTTTTGGCTCCGGACCCCAACATTTCCGCATCAATGATATTTAGGAGGTGGGACCTTTGGAGGGTGGTTAGGTCACAAGGCAGGGGCTCGTAGGGGATGAGTGCCATCTCAAGAATCCCCAGAGAGCCTGCTTCCCCCTTCCGTGTGTCAGGATACAGCCAGACGTCAGTCTGGAGAGGGGAATCACACCAGACCTTGACCATGCTGGCAAATCCATCTTGCATTTCTAGTCTCCTGAACTGTGAGAAATAAACCCCTGTCATTTGTAAGCCAGAATGGCTGTGGTATTTTGTTGCAGCAGCCCAAGCAGATTAGGACAGCAAACGGATACCAAGAAATGGAGATGCTGCCGTGACACACGCCTGAACGCGTGGAATGGGCTTCGGAACTGGTAACGGGCTGCAGGAGTTTTGAAAACATCCACACTGCCAGGAACAGGGCCTTTAAAGGTGATGCAGATGGAAGGTCAGAAAACAAAGTGGAAGCGCGAGCCTCAGCCTTCTTAGAGGTTACCAAGGAGCCCTGCACCGAAGGGTAGCAGAGACCCACCGCCAAGGCCATCTTTGAGGTCTCCACCGGAAATGAGAAGCGTGTCATCAGACAGTGAAGGAAAGGCCATCCGTGGCAAAGGATGTGGCAGAGTCGTGTTCATGTTCCAGGGTTTTGCAGAGGGCAGTGATGAGGTTTTTGGGTGATAGTGGGGTTTGTGGGGTGCAGAGTCAATGGCCAAGAAAGAATTCTCAAAGACATCTTTGGTGCAAAAAAGGTGATTTTATGAAAGCACAGGGACAGGACTCGTGGACAGAAAGAGCTGCCCGGGACCATGAGGAGAGACTAGTTATATACTATGGAGTCTGGGAGGTAAAGCCCAGGGGAAGTTTCCAGTGAGATTTTCATATGCTAAAGAAGACTCCCAGAATACTGGCGGCCTAGCTATTGTCAAACTAGGGTTGTTTGCCCTCTAGCAAATCATTAGCATTAAGACACAGGGAGTTCCTGGAGAAGCGTTTTTCTCTGTTTTTTCTCTGCCTGCCTCAAGTATTTGTCAGTGGGCTGCAAGGTGTACGAAATTTAGTTCTATCTGCCATATCCTTCTGCCTTTGTTCCCACATTGAAACAGGGCGCTGTCGAAAAAACAAACAAACAAAAAAACCACGAGACACCGAATAGAAGCGAGACAAGGCCGTGCCAAACCTGATCTCCTGATCTTAAGGAGAAGAGTGCAGAGAATGGCCCCGAACAAAGGTAGCAGTGAGCTTATATGGATTTTAGCAAGTGAGAATACGTCATTATTTAGTTAACCAATTACAATTTACAACATTTCATGGTAGCCAATTATATTGTGACATAGAGATGTTAGTTTTGGCGGGAACCTATCAATTTAAAGTTCTTTGTCCTAAGAGGGTTTAAAATGACCAATCAGACACCTAAGATACCGTGAGGCAGTGAGTTCGTGACTTTTTACAAGTTGGTCTTGCCTAGGCTAGATCTTGGCAGACGGGGTGGGGGAGCATTTGCCACCTAAGTTATCTATTTAGCAAACAGGCGAAGTTACAGAAGCGAGATTGGGCAGTTAGTAATTTCTGATAACCCTAAAAGGGAACTACATAAGCTTTTATCTCAATTATGCATGAAAGGTGAGTTTAAACCGAACTCATATACAATAAACTTTCTGATATCTTATAAGTTGACCTATTACAACATCACTATGGTGGGGTGATGTTGGGGCTCCAAGAATCGGAGTCGGTAGGTTTCTGGAGATGAGGCTGTTGATAAGATTGCCTTTTCCTTGTGGTTTACCAAGATATTTGTAAATACGCGGAGACCCAGGTCCTGCAGGACTCTGATCTCCGCGAGTTAACCATTTGTTTTTCCCCTTTCCTTTGTTCTTGGGCAGCCAGGAGAGCCTGAGGAGTATCACACACTTCCCACCTGGTGGGGAGAGGGGTGTGTCTGTGGCCGGTCAGCTTGCTTTACGCTCCCTTGTCAGGCAACACTTAAGAGTCATGAAATTGGATATCTGGCTGAGGAAATACCTAAGCAAAGTGTTGAAGGGGTGGCCTGGTTTCTCGTCACTGCTGCTACTAAATGCAAAAAGAGAAATGACTCAAAGACAGAGTTGGTAATCAGAGAGGAAGCACAATCTAAACATTTAGAAACTCTCAGCCTACCCCGTTGAAAGGAGTGAGCAAAAGCCGGTTCGGGAGTGGACACATGGGTGTGGCCAGACCAGAGAAGATTAGGAAGGATGGGTCACCTCAGCAAAAGCTACCAGCTCTTCCTCAAGACGGGTGATTAGTCAGCATCTCCGCAGAAGGCAGGACACCGTCCTATTGAAAATTCACTCCTGGAGGCGTTTCGGAGATCACAGCACTGAGCTCCCATCTCTGGCCCAGAGTGCACAGGCCTGGGGGGTGGCATGATTTCTAAGGAGCCATCTGGTGCCTGCTGCCACCTCACATTGGAGGCTCTGCTCCCTGTCCCCAAGCTCCTGGCTCCTCCACAGCCCCGGGTGCCCCACAGGCCTCAGTGTGGCGGGCACTGTGCATCGCCAAGCTGTGGGAGCATGGCTGCCTCCACCTAGATTTCAGAGGTGCCCCGGAGAGCTGCGGGCAGAAAACGACTGCGAATGTGGGGCCACCACAGGGATCCCTCAATAGGGTGATGCTTAGTGGAGCCATGGGGGGCATGGCTGTCCCCAAGACTCCAGACTGGTAGAGCAAGCAGTGTGCATTATAGCCCACGGGGCCGGTAGGCGTGTGACACCAATGCATGAGAGCCCTTGCACGGGCTGTGCCTGGAGGAGGCATGAAAGTGGGGACACCCAGAGACGTGGGGGCAGGGATGCTTGGAGCCCTAGAGGCCCAAACCCTACCCTAGTGTGTCTGGAAGGTGGGACCTCCTGTGCCCCAGTGGGACTGAAGGGTAGAGTGTGGAGCCAAGATTTTTCTCAGCTTAACCCCACTGTGTTGTGCCAGGTGCTGAGAATCCCCACCCCTTTCCCTAGGGCAGTGTGCTGACATGTCAGGAGCTGGGCACAGCTCCAGTACTTTCCCTCCCTCCCTGAAGGAGAGGTGTCAGAGTTAATTCACCTTTTACTAATGCCACATTGTCCAACCAGCTGGTGAGCTCCATGTGCCGGGGGGTGGGGGGAGGCCCTGGAGGGGGCACCCAGGGGATCATCAGTGTGAGCACTCAGGCTGGTTGCTGGGGCTCATGAATGGGCTGGAGAGTGGGATCTGCAGGCTAGTTATTGAGATCCAAGTGTTGGTGGCTGTGAGTCCTGCAACTTCTCTTTGTCCTCATGTGCCCCTGGATGATGTGCAGATCCCCTCAGCATGCTGGGTGGGTCGAGACATAAATGGACCTGTCAGGCAGTGCCCCAAAGCACTGGGAAGCTGTTGCTCACTGAACTACCTCCCCTATGAAAGAAATCAGAGGCTGAGGGCATCTCTCTGCATGCTGAGCTCTGCCACCTTGGAGCAGGGGTGACAGGTGACAGGTAAAGCAGAACTCTCCTTACCCTTTTCCATATGGCTGTTGTCACATTTTGTACAACAGTGGCATGCTACAATGTCTCATTGGGGCTCCAGAGCTCTCAGAAAGGTATTTTCATCCATGGCTGATGTTTCAATCAGTGTTTCTGTGGAAAGACAAGATCTGGGACCTCTTGCTCTGCTGTCGTACTTCCTGAACTATTTATAATGATCCCTTATAGTTCAATATTCCTAGTCCAGTATTTAGAGCATGAACGTAGTTGGAAACATGCAACATACACACACCCTCTGTCTCATGGAAGTTAGTCAACATATTGACTTGCTAAGCCAGGTGGGGCATGTTCAACAATCAGGTTTAGACAGGATGTGGAGGCCTGGTGTAAGTTTAATATCAAAAGAGTGTTTTAATTAAAATGATTTAGGGGGCGCCTGGGTGGCGCAGTCAGTTAAGCGTCCGACTTCAGCCAGGTCACGATCTCGTGGTCCGGGAGTTCGAGCCCCGCGTCAGGCTCTGGGCTGATGGCTCGGAGCCTGGAGCCTGTTTCCGATTCTGTGTCTCCCTCTCTCTCTGCCCCTCCCCCGTTCATGCTCTGTCTCTCTCTGTCCCAAAAATAAATAAAAGTTGAAAAAAAAAATTTAAAATGATTTAAAACATACCAAGAGACAGAAGATGTTATTACTGTACACGACTAATTAAAAGATACTTATAGGGAGATACTCATGACTTAGGAGATTATTCTTTCATCAGCAAGAGAGAACTAGGTGAAAGGTGGGCCGAATATATCAGTCTGTCCAGCAGCTTTCTGGAACCGGCCTCCAGGTTTCTTTCCTCAGGACTACAGAGTCTGATCATCTCGCATTGATGGCAGTTGTGATGCGGCCAAAGCCTATTGTTCTTACAAGGTTGTGAACTCTTTCCCGTGTATCTGTAAGGGTTTTATCTTTCTCTTGTAATCCTCCTCCCCCCAAAACTATGATTCCATCTCATTAAGATTCCATCTCATTAAGTCTCTCGGGTTTTTTCCTTAGTTATATGAGATGTAATGGTTCTAGGATAAATCGGGATAACAGGTAGTTTGGGTCGTCTCTAGAATGCCACTTCCGAAGTGTAAATAATGGGTGCCATACTGTTTTAAGTGAATTAAGTCAGATTAAGGGTGTCTTCTAAACTCTTAGGCTGTGGAACACTCACAGGAAATTAGTCTAGTTGAGGAACAAATATCGTGCACCCTATTTTGTGGAGTCTAGGTATGGATAAGTAACATAGGATTATATTGACTTGGCTGAGAGGCTGTTTATCATATCACCCCCCAAAAAGGCCTAGTCTTTGTAAAATAAATGTAACTCAGGTGTGGTGCCTATCCAGTTCATCCATGAATGGTGGAGAGGAGGGAAGGAGGAAGAGAGAAAGAGAATCAGGGTCTGTCCCTGTTTACACAGTGAACAGATAACCTGTGTTATGTCTCCAATGTTTTAAGGTCAAGTTGGCCATAACGTGAGTCAAGACTATACCAAATGATTGTGGAAAACGTCCACACTCCACCAATGAAAAAACAAAACCAAAGAAGACTTCATAAATACTGCATTAAAGAAGAAAGAAGGGGGGGTCCTACTACCAAACCATATCTATTTAGTTATCAAAATTTTCTACATGAGTGAAAAGGAAAACTCCTCCTGAGAATCTGCTTTGAGTTATGAAATTGGGTTGACGTCTTCCGACACTTGGGACAGGAAGGTGAGACCTCATGACACTTGAGATGAAGACAAATTTATAGTCAGAAGTTATGCAGCATCAGGGGGTGCCTGGGTGGCTGAGTCAGTTCAGCGTCCGACTTCGGCTCAGGTGATGCTCTCACAGCTCTTGAGTTCGAGCCCCTCATTGGGCTATGTGCTGACAGCTCAGAGCCTGGAGTCTGCTTCAGATTCTGTGTCTCCCTCTCTCTTTACTCCTCCCCCACTCATGCCCTGTCTTTCTCTCAAAAAATAAACATTTAAAAAAAATTTTTTTTAAAGTTATGCAGTATTAGAATGTCTATTTAGAAAGGGATACTGACAGCACACTCTCAAAAGAGGTCACTATATTTTTACAATAAAATGTTTAGGTCCTATGAAAAGGAGTTATTTATCTTAAGGAGTAATAGCTGGAGACTCTAAATGACCATGATGTTTCTTGACAGGAGGGAAGCATAAACGTCTCTTTGTTGGTTGAGGTTTTACCTTTTAGTGTACATAATACACATTTTTGTTGATCTTCAAGCTCTCATTCTCTCTCCTTTCTTGTTTTCATATCCTTCCAATTATCTGCCATATAGTGAAAATCCTTGTGTATTATCCCAAAATGATTTTCTCCTGCCCCATTCCAATTTTCCACCTTTGCCCAAGCCACAGCTCTTCCCACCCCTGTTATTTGCTGTATTTCCTCTGTATTTTGCCTGTGCATTTTCTTTGTAGTCTCTGTGTGTCTAATTACATTTTGTATAACTGTATCTTCAGGTTTTGTTAACCTTTTGGTCCTTTGTGACAAATTCAAAAAACATTTTTGTTACATAAATGGGCTTTCTCACTAATCTTAAAAAAAATTTTATGTTTATTTTTGAGAGAGAGAGAGAGCATGAGCAGGGGAGGGGCAGAGAGAGAGAGCAGAGAATCTGAAGCAGGCTCCAGGTTCTGAGCTGTCAACACAGAGTCCGATGTGGGGCTTGAACCCACGAACCATGAGATCATGACCTGAGCAGAAGTTGGGCGTTCAACCAACTGAGCCACCCAGGCACCCTGGCTTCCTTGCTTTTAAAGAGATTGTGTGAATCTGAAGATGAGTCACAAAGAAGTAGTATCTGGAGATTTGAAACCCATATTTATTTGTTTTTATTGACAAGGGATAATAGGAATTGGTAATAAAGCTGGAAGCGTTTATGTATATTCCAATGTTTTAGATGCAGAAACTTTCCTTCTGATGCTTTCCCTAGTTTCATTTCAACTTATGCTTAAGGGGTGCTTGATAATCTGAATAGATAAGTGGGGTTGGAATTGGAACCAGAATCCACCAAGATCTACAGCACTTCCATCTTCTTTTACAGGCTCCAATCTGATCCTCTGTGATTTTGCAGATGTCTCTTCTGCAAATGCCAGACAGATTTAGACAATGGTTTTCAGCAGAAGCCATACCACTTCTTACTGCAGAAGAAGAGAGGCAGTGCAATAATTAGTTCACGAGTGGAGCGTAAGACCCTGAGCCCTGTCACGTGTGAGGGTGGACGTATTCTGGCGGGACCAGTTCTGTGTGCAGAAAAGAAGCTGGACAGAGGACTTATTCAATTGTCCCATCACCTTCACTGTCCTTTTCTACCCAACAGCCCAAATGTTAACAACCCCCTCCCTCCTTCTCTCATAAATTCCTGGCATTGCTAATTTTTGCTTCAGTAAGAACTTTGGTAAATGTCAAACTGGAACAAGGGGGTGGACAAAAATACATATCAACATAAAATTGTGAGGAGGCAAAAATTAAGCAAGAGAGTTTATATGGGATCAGAGAATTGCAATTTGGGGTACACAGATTTGAGTGGCAACTCAGAGAGTGTCCTACTAGGAAGCAAAAGTTCTTAAAGCAAAAAGGTTTTTTTTTTGTTTTAATTTTTTTAATGTTTATTTATTTTGAGAGAGCATAAGAGAGTGCACAAGTGGGGTAGGGGCAGAGAGAAAGGGAGACAGAGAATCTGAAGCAGGCTCTGTACTGTCAGCACAGAGTTCGATGTGGGGCTCAAACCCACACACTGTGAGATCATGACCTGAGCCAAAATCAAGAGTCAGACGCCCCACTGACTGAGCCACCCGGGTGCGCCTAGAGCAAAAAGGTTCTCAGAGCAAAAAGGGAATGCATTATATACGTCGTTCACGAAGAATTTTTGATTGGTGTTGGCGGCAGCAAAGCTGATCTTGACTGAATATGGCTGGTTGCTAAGGCCGTCACTACGCAAAATCGCGTTCTGTAGCCAGGTGTTCGGGCTGAGTCCGTGGAATATTTGCGATTGGCCCAGATCAAAAGTTTATGGCTCCGCAGGTGAGGGCGTGCATACAGCCCACCCCCTAAAGGGCCTCCCGGCTCCATTTTAAAACCCCTTAACATAAGTGACCCCATTGCATTTCCCTTTCACATATATGTTCTCAACACACCGATTCCTTCGTTGTTGCTCCTTTATATGGATCTTCGACAAATATTTGCTGAGCATCTTCCAGTCACCAGATATTTTTCTTTGCTAGCAACAGAACAGTGACAATGGAAGAAATGTTTCTTATTCTTACAGGACTTAACTTCAGTGAATAAAATCTGACCATGCAAAATTAGGTTGCTAAGCTAATTTAGGAAAGCAGTGTTTAGAACAAAATAATACAGTAACTGACCAGATATCGTCTGGAGGATGCAGTTAATGGAACAGACAGAGAGAGGCTTTCTGAGGATGTTGCATTTGAACTGAGGTCTGAATGACGGGTGTGAAGAAGCCAAGCACGTATTCGTGTGAGGGCATGTTAAGCATACAGAATAGCTAGGTCCCTTCCTTAGTGTATTGGAAAAACAGAAAGACCTGTGTAGGTGGAGCACTATGGAAAAAAAAACGGTTTGGTAAGAAATGAGATGAGATAAGACAGAATGAAGATCATGTGTGGTTCACAGGCCAGAGTAAGCTTGCAGGTTCCTGGACCTGATGCAACAGCTGCCTTAAGAATCTGTATGCCCATTCTCCTTTTAAAATGTTGTTTTTTACTTGGGGCGCCTGGGTGGCTCAGTTGGTTAAGTGTCCGACTTCAGCTCAGATTATGATCTCACAGTGTGTGAGTTCGAGCCCCACGTCGGTCTCAGTGCTGATAGCTCAGAGCCTGGAGCCTCCTCTGGATTCTGTCTCCCTTTGTCTCTGCTCCTCCCCCACTAACACTCTGTCCCTGTCTCTCTCAAAAATAAATAAACGTTAAAAAGAATTTTAAATGTTGTTTTTTTACCGTTCCCATCTCCTTCTTTCTCCTATCTGTTTAGCTCGGGGGTAAGGTGAAGTTTCAGGAAAACAGATCGTGTGGATCTGTGGTGGTACTCATCTATTCTACACACACCAGTTGACTCTAAAAAGCTGAAAATTTGTCATCATGTCCAGGCCATTCTTTCTCCAGATGACTCACATTAGAGCCAAGTTAATTTAATAGGAAACTCTCTAATGGTAGAGCTGATGACCTGGCAGTACAATCCTCAAAATCACTGTCCAGTAGAAAAGCCACCTAAGGAAGAGGTAGGAGAAGACAGTTAATAGCTCCAATTGGTTTCACCTCTGTATTGAGAATTTGCATAGTGTCAAGGCTTTCCCACCCATGATGTAACTGAAGGTCCACTCAATAATGAATAGATCCCATCAAATAAAAATTTTTCAGTTGTCACATTACTTTTATTTATATTTGCCTATTGAGGCCTTTCCTAGCTAAGAATGGTAAGACAGTATTTTTAGATTAAAATTTGGTGATAATGTCCCTGTTTACTGTAGCAGAATGACATAGACAATATACCCAGTGGATCGAGTAATTTAAATATGTATTTGGGAGGAGAGACTTGAAAAGAAAATCAACATTGATTTCTGATAAACATTATTTTAAAAATAGGAAGAGAAGAATATTACCTTAACCAAATTTCAATTCATCTGAACATAAAAAATATCCATATAGCACTTCATAGTAAAATACTAGCCTTAGTCCCATGAAAATCAGAAGGGAAAGAAGAATGTCCACTGTTGATAGTGTATTAATATGTGGTAGGGGAACAGCCCCTTCCTCAGGAATGTGGTGGAGGCCTTCTCAAAACAAAGGAAGGCAACGTAGCCCAATCAACTCCTATACACGTATCCATAGCTCTGACACAACTCAGTAACTTTGCCTGTGTCCATCCAGACTGTATGTCTGTATGTGACATTCCTCACGACCCTGTGACGTAGACCACCCAATCAGATAGCATGTCTGTATGTTACCATGTGCGGGAGACAAAGAAGTAGAAATTGTATAAAAGGCTACACCCCGCTGCATTCGGGGCTCAGCCTTTTGATTCTTAGCCCACTGAGCCTGTGCTAGCACGAATAAAGCTGCTTCCTGGAAGGAAAGGCCTTGGTGTCCCATGAGAATCCTGCTACAAATAGAGTTCTGAAATTTGTGGACAACACCATCAGTGATAAGAGGTCAGTGGTGACTTGAGCATACTGGTTTTGCTCTCCTTCTATTCCTCCCCAGATGCTATTGGAATTTTGTGGGTAGCATTTTGAAAGAATCTGTAGGAGTGCCCCAAGGCACAGAGTACCATCAGTACATCAGAAACAGAAGTTCCTGGAAGATGCAGAACAAATATGATGAGATTGAGAGAACGATTTAGGCTTTTGGCCACAATTGCAAATTAGATACTCTCAAGTGACTGCCATCATGAAACAAATGGATCGTAGTATCTCTGAAACACCGCTATTCTTGAAAGTGGTAGGCCAGTGTCCTAGACTACTCGCTCCTTCAGGAAAAACAAGTCTTCGAACTGAAGCTTGAGCAGTGGGGCTCTGCACTGGTCGGCTGGCTGGGGTGGGGTTTCTAGAAGGTCGGCACTACTATCAGCAGTGCTGACGGCGGTCCTTACTCCTGGAATAGCAGCAGTGGCAGTTTGTTAAACCTGCAGCTCCTGCACTGAGAAGATCATGGAGGAGGTTTCATGGTGGTAGCTTTGGATGGTAACAGAGACACATTCTCAACTTAGATCCATAGGATACTGGTGGACTAAGGACAACCAATGACTTCACCATGACGTGATCAGCAAGGTAAGGCACCATGAGCAAAAGTGAATGAAATAAACAACATATTTGGGCCCTCAAGGACTAAAAGTATTGGCATGACCAATGTGACAAATAATTAAACATCTATGTATCACATTGTTTAGAGAAATAAAACCTACTATCACAAAGCTGTACGAGCAACAAGGAGGTAATATAGATGATAGAATAAGTGGGCAGTTTTGAAAAATAGAAACTTCTAGAAGTGAAAAAAAACTTTTTTGAAAAAATAAATGAAGGTATTAATGACCAATTATTAGACACAAGGTGACAAGAGAATTAATGAATGAAAGATACATCCAATTTATTTACCCAGAACTTAGTACTGATACACAAGGTCTCACATTTATTAAATTAAAAGCCGAGACAAGAGAGGAATAAGAGGAGGAAGTCTAAACAGATTCCCTGGAAATGATGGAAAAAATACAAATCCACAGATTCAAGATAAAAAAGCACTCCTAACTGATAATATAAAAGAGATTCACATTAAGTTATAAAACAAAACAAATGGTAGATCATAAAAACGTTGGGAAAAAAAGGACAAAACACTTAAAATGAAATTAAGCCTCTGACTCTTAATTTTGGCACAGGTCATGATCTCACGGTTTGTGGTTGGAATCCCACATCAGGCTCTGTACTGACACAGCTGAGCCTGCTTGGGATTCTTTCTCTCTCTGCTCCTCCCAGGCTCACGCTCACTCTGTTTCTTTCAAAGTAAATAAATAAAAACTTAAAATTAAAAATTAAAATAAAAAAAATAAATGATAAGCTATGGCAGTAAAGTGAAAGTCAAAGAAGATGGACTGTGAGAAAATACCTGCTGGGATGGAATTGTGTTCTCAGACATGCTTTCTTTCCAGAATAAGGATAACATTTACAGATTCACACATAAAGACTGAAATGACTCACCACCAATATACCTACCTCTAAGGAAGTTCTAGAGGACATACACTATGAAGAAAGAGTTTAACACAGACAGAAGGTGGTCTCAGAGCCAAGGTAGAATTCTAGTAAATACCATGAAATTGATGACAGTAATAATAATACTCTCCAACATATGAGGTTTGAAAAAGGACAGGAGTGAACTTCTACTTCTGTTTAGGATGTAAAACGTTACAAAAGGAATTGCTCTTTTCCTGAAAAAGAGAGCAAGCTGGATAATTCATAGATCATAGTTTGTTAAAAGCTCAGCCCAGAGCTGAGTGCTCAGAGAAAGCTAATTAACTAAAATCCAAAGTGATAAGGCCGTACTGAAAGGGGAGGGAGTGACATCACCACGGTGGGGGTGTGGGAGAGCCCAGCCTCCGTCCCCCCCACCACGAAGATGAACAGTTAGCTATCTGTGAGCAAAAACCACCCTGGAAGAGCTCTGCTGTGCACTCAAGAAGCCACAGAGCAAGAAGCAAAACAAAACCCTGAGAATAACGTACACGAAGGGAAAGAATGGCATCAGATTACCTGTGCCATCCCATCCCCAAGGTCAGCATGCTCAGCCCCAAGGGGGATGTCCCCATCTAGAAAGAGCCCCCCTATCAGGGAAGGGAAGAGGCAGGTGAGCCACAACTTCCCTGGCCTTTGGGGGGCCTCCTGAAGGAGCTGTTTCAGTTTTACCCCACCCAGACTGGCAAAGCCGTGATGTGTGGAGGTGGCTAGGAACAGAGGAGAAAAGCAGGGGCTACCATAACCACCACATGCAGCTGGTGACTGCTGTCCCCAGTGACTTGCTCTGCCAGGACCCCAGCAACTTTTGCTGTAGAAGAAACCAGTGGCCAGAAGAAACAGAGCCCTGAAGGTTTCACCGGGTTTTCACCCCACAGAGGTCCTTGGTCACTGATGCCAGCCACTGAGTCCCTTCCTACTCCTTCCCCTGCCCTGCCCTGCCCTGCCCTCACCAGAGCTGGGAACCTACACCAGCATCCAGCCTAGGCCTCTGTGGCTTCTCTCGTGCAAGACATTAGCGTAGACCCCCACAACTGACCCCCATGCCACGTGTGCACTTTGAGGCTGTGCACCTGCACACCTCTGGTCCGATGCCTGTTTTTGGCCTCCGTTGCTGTGTCCGCTGATGGTGAGATCCTGCAGTCATGAAAATGCACGCCAGGGGCGCCTGGGTGGCGCAGTCGGTTAAGCGTCCGACTTCAGCCAGGTCACGATCTCGCGGTCCGTGAGTTCGAGCCCCGCGTCGGGCTCTGGGCTGATGGCTCAGAGCCTGGAGCCTGTTTCCGATTCTGTGTCTCCCTCTCTCTCTGCCCCTCCCCTGCTCATGCTCTGTCTCTCTCTGTCCCAAAAATAAATAAACGTTGAAAAAAAAATATTAAAAAAAAAAAAAAAAAGAAAATGCACGCCAACAGCCAAGGGCCCCACAGCAGCTTACGGACCTGGATTTGAAAAATTGAAGAGGAGGGGACACTCCCAAACTCAATTGACAAGGCCAGCATTATTCTGACAACAAAGCCAGATAAGGACACTTCAAGAAAACTACAGACCAAGGGCGCCTGGGTGGCTCAGTTGGTTGGGTGTCCAACTTTGGCTCAGGTCATGATCTAACAGTTTGTGAGCTCAAGCCCTGCATCGGGCTCTGTGCTGACAGCTCAGAGCCTGGAGCCTACTTCAGATTCTGTGTCTCCCTTTCTCTCTGCCCCTTCCCTGCTCATGCTCTGTCTCTCTGTCTCTCTCTCAAAAATAAATAAACATTAAAAATTAAAAAAAAAAACAAACTGCAGACCAATATTCTGGATGAAGATAGATACAAACATTCTTAACAAAATACAGACACACTGAATTTAACAGCACATTAATAGGATCATATACCATGATCAAGAATGACTTCTCCCATGGGGCGCCTGGGTGGCGCAGTCGGTTAAGCGTCCGACTTCAGCCAGGTCACGATCTCGCGGTCCGTGAGTTCGAGCCCCGCGTCAGGCTCTGGGCTGATGGCTCGGAGCCTGGAGCCTGTTTCCGATTCTGTGTCTCCCTCTCTCTCTGCCCCTCCCCTGTTCATGCTCTGTCTCTCTCTGTCCCAAAAATAATAAATAAACGTTGAAAAAAAATTAAAAAAAAAAAAAGAATGACTTTTCCTTGGGATGCAAGGATGGCTTAATTGATGCAAATCAATCAATGTGCTATTCCCCATTAATAGAATGAAAGGTAAAAATCATCTGATTATTTCAATAAGTGAAGAAAAAGCATTTGACAAAATTCAATATCTTTTCATGTAAAAACACTCAATAAATTGGGTGTAAAAGTAACATACCTAAACATAATAAAGGTCAAATATGACAAACCCACAGCTAACATCATACTCAGTGGTAGAAGTCTGAAGTCTTTCCCTCTAGATCAGAAAACAAGCAAGGGTTTCCACTGTCAATACTCCTATTCAACATAAGTACTGGAAATCCTCGCTAGAGCAATCAGGCAAGAAAAAGAAAAAAAATGGGTCCAAATTGGAAATGAAGAAGTAAAATTGTCTCTGTTTGCAGATGACATGATATATATATGATCTATATAATTAACTCAAAATGGATTAAAGACTTCAGTGTAAGACCCAAAGTTGTAAAAGTCCTAGAAGAAAACAGGAAAAAATTTGCCTTGACTTTGGTCGTGGCAGTGGTTATTTGGATGACACCAAAAGCACAAGCCACAAAAGCAAACATAAACAAGTGGGACATTAGCAAACAGAAAAGTTCCTGCACTGCTAAAGAAATATTCAACAAAATGAAAAGACAGACTACAGAATGTGAGAAAATTTTTGCGAATCATGTATTTCATAAGGGATTAATATCCAAAATATATAAGGAAGGCACATAACAACTCAAAAGCAAAAAAAGAAACCCCTCAAGTAATCCAATTAAAATATGGCAGAGGACCTGAATAGACATCTTCCCAGAGTAGACTACCAAATAGCCAGCAAGAACATGAAAATGTGCTCAACATCACTCATCATCAGAGATATGCCAATCAAAACCACAATGAGATGTCACCTCATACCTGTTTGAATAGCTATCATCAAAAAGACAAGAGATAGTAAGCACTGGTGAGGAAGTGGAGAAGACATGGCACACTGGTACATGTTGGTGGGAATGTAAATTGGTGTAACCACTCTTCAAACAATTAAAAAGAGAACTACCACACGATCCAGCAGTCTCACTTTTGAGTGAAGGAGATGAAATTACTGTCTTGAAGAGATATCTGCATTCTTATGTGGATCAAAGCATTATTCAATTCACAATAGCCAAGACATGGAAACAATCTAAGAGCCCATCAATGGATGATGGATGAGAAATCTGTTGTGTATATAAATATGGAATATAATTCAGCCAGACAAAAAAGAAATCCTGCCATTCATGACAACGTGGATGGACCTTGATGGCATTATGCTGTGTAAAATTAGAGAAGGACAAATACTGTATGATCTAACTTATATATGAAATCTAATATCAATCTCATAGAAACAGACTGTGGAATTGTGGCTGAGAGGTGGAGAAACGGGAAGATCTTGGTCAAAGTGTACAAACTCTAAATTATAAGATGAATTAAGTTCTGGGGATGTAATATACAGCATGGTGACTATAGTTAACAATTCTATATTGTATACTTGAAAGTTGTTAGGAGAGTAGAGATTTAATGTTCTCATGGGAACGACAACAAAATGGTAATTATATGAGGTAAAGGACATTACCCTACCGTGTGTGGTAAACGTTTCACAATATTAACGTGTATCAAATCAAATTGTTCATCTTAAACTCACACAATGTTATATGTCATTGACATCTCAGTAAATCTGGAAAAATTAAAAATTAAGAGAAGTAAAAGGGAGGGGGCCCACATGTGTTTTTATGTGTGGATGCACGGAAAGAGGAATCAGCCCCTTCAGGAGATAAAAAGGAAACAGCTGAACTTCAAACAAATGTTTAAGGTCTGAGTGTGGGCTTTTGTAGCATTATCGTATCACTGGGTCCCAGATACATCAGACTCACTCTTTTGTCATGCCCTTCCATTGAGTGTTTTTTAGAAAATTGGGTGGAGAGCAACAGGTCTGTGACCTGTTGGAGGGACAGGCACGTAGGGGCTACTGAAATTTGAACCCGAGCAGAATTGTGAAGTCTCACCCTAAGGCAGAGACTTTGTCCCTGAGACAAAGTCTTGCCCTGCCTTGTACAAGGCAGCAGCTGTGTGAAACTGTAGAGGATGTGGAGAAGGTAAGAGAATTCCCTCACAGGTACACAAGTAGAGAGTCTAATGCAGTCTGATGCATGGCAGGGCAGGGATGCCAAGGGAGATTCTGGAGACACTCTGACCTTTCACTGAGTATGGAGCAGCTTCTGTCCAAGGCTGGACATAGACAGGAGCCCTGAGGGGGACCTCCTAAGGTGCCCATGTGGAGGCCTACTGAGGGTGGAGGGGATGCATCAGAGCCAAGAGTAGGTCCATGGAGTGCCAGCTACGGCACCCTGTAATGGGGGAAAACTGTATGGAGGGAAATCAGGAATTCAGATTTGGGTATGTTACCTTTGAAATTAAACCAGAGATAGAAATTATGCCATTGGATATTTGTTACAAGTCTGGAGTTGAGAAGAGAAGTCCAAGAGGAGAATTTAAAAGGATGGGACTAGCCCCAAGGAGTAGATGGGGAGAGGGAAGAGAAGAGGCCCAGGAACTGAGAGCTGGGTCTCCCCAATATGGCGGACACTGGGACAAGAGGTGGGAGTAGCTAAGGAAATGGAGGAGGCAGGTCCAGGGAGGCAGGCTGTGAATCAGGTGAATGCACTACCCTGGAAGCCAACTGAAGAAAGTATATGATGAAGGAGTGAGCGACCATCTGTTTTAAATGCTGATGATTGGCCAAGTAAGGTCACAACAGTTGGTGACCGTTAGATCCAGCAATGTGGGGACCCTTGGTGACCAGCAAGCCCAGCTCAAGTAGCAGGGAGAGGGTCGGAAGAATGTCTGCTCAGAATATACTTAGGGATTCGAGAAGAAGGACTGGAGGTGGAAAATGTGGATGACTATCTTGAGGTGCTTTACTACCAAATGGAGCAAAGAAAGAGGGTGCTAGCTGGCATTGGAAGAAGAGGAAAAAAAAGTTTGTTTGTTTTTTTTTTAATAGGAGAAAGAACAGCATGCTTGTATGCTAACGGTAACAATCCAGCAGAAATAAAATTGATGATATGAACATGAGGGAAGAATGGCCACTAGGGATTGGTTTCTAAATGCACAAGAGGGAATGGGACCCAGTGTGCAAATTCATCCTACCCTTTCCTTTTCTCTGGCTGTCTGGGGCATCTGCTGTGATTCCAGCCTGTTCAATCCTGAGGTGGTCATTTTAAGTATGTCTCATTTTTTCTTGATCAGTGTCCCCAGATTATTAGTCTTTAAAACACCAACTTTTTGTTTTGGTGATTCTTTTACCTATTTGTGTCTCTTTCATGTGTTTCTCTAAATTCTAACTTACCTTCATGTAGCTTATTTCAGTGTAATTTACTTGCTAATTTTCATATTGATGTTTCCTTTGATGCGTGCTTTTTGTAGAAGTATATTTCTGCATTTCCAAATATTTATATTTTTGTTAATGATTTCTGGCTTAAACAAATTAGGTTCAAAGAAGTTGTTCCCCAATTTTGCAAAATTTTACTATTTTATTTTTTTCCAGCTTTCCTGAGATAGAACTGACATATAACATCGTGTAAGTTAGAAATGTATAATGGTGATTTAATATGCTAATAATTTAGATTTTTTTAAATTTTGATGCTTGCTTTATGTTTGAGTGTATGGTCATTTTTATAAATTCTTTGGCTGAACTGAAAAATGTGTGTTCTGTAGTCGGATGTAGTGCTTTCAGATTCTTTCTGAGAAACCCGAGGGAAGGATCGGTTCCATCTCATTGTTTGTAGATGGCCATCTTCTCATTCTGTCTTCATACTGTGTTCCTTCTGTATGTGCCTGTGTCCAAATTTCCTCCTCTTTTAAGGACACCGGTCATATTGGCTTAGGTCCCACCGTAATGACTTTGTTTTAACTTAGTCACTACTGTAAAACCCCCGTTCCCAAATATGCTCACATTCTGAGGTACCAAGACTTAGGATTTAACATACGCATTTTTAGGGGTGCCTGGGTGGCTCAGTTGGTTAAGTGTCCAACTCTTGCTTTCGGCTCAGGTCATGATCTCATGGTTCATGGGATCATTCCCTGCGTCGGGCTCTGCACTGACAGCGTGGAGCCTGCTTGGGATTCTCTGTCTCCCTCTCTCTCTGCCCCTTCCCCACTCACATGTTCTCTCTCTCTCTTTCTCTCTCTCAAAACAAACAAACAAACAAACAAACAAACAAACACACACCAGGGGCTCCTGGGTGGCTCAATCAGTTAAGCATACGACTTTGGCTCAGGACATGATCTCACAGTTTGTGAGTTCAAGCCTCATCTGGAGCTCTGTGCAGACAGTCTGTGGAGGCTGGAGTCTGCTTCCAGTTCTGTGTCTCCCTCTCTCTGCCCCTCCCCCACTTGCTTGCATGTGGGGGCTCTCTCTCATAAATAAACATTAAAAAAAAAACTTAAAAGATGCATTTTTGGAGGGACGCAATTTAGCTCATAACACTCTCCTTTTCTTTCTAACCTTTATGAATGCTTACATTGTAGGTGTTTTTGTTTGTTTTTTCTTTTAGTTTAGTACCATGTAGTTGAGTTTATTTTTAAAATAAGCACTGACCATCTTCGATTTGAAATAGAAAAGTAACCTGTTTGCATTTTAGTGTCATCACTGATATATTTGAGTTTATTTCTACCATCTTTCTTTTCTGTTTGCCTAGTCTCTGTTCCTTTTCTCTCACTCAATTTCTCTTTTCTACTGGATTGTTTTTAAGCATCACATTTTTTTTATTAGTTGGGAAATTCAGCCTTTGTCCCCATTCTTAGAGTAGTTCTCATAGAATTAAAACTTATATTCTTGGAGTGCCTGGGTGGCTCAGTTAGTTAAGCAACTGACTCATCATTTCAGCTCAGGTCATGATCTCATTGTTTGTGAGGTGAGCATGGAGCCTGGGCATGGAGCCTGCTTAAGATTCTCTCTCTCTCCCTCTCTCTCTGCCCCTCTCCCCTGCTTGCTCACTCTGTCCCTCTCAATAATTAAAAAAAAAATATATATATATATATATATATATGGTCTTAATATAGCAAAGTCTAAATTTAATCAAAATATTTACCCTTAAACAATACAATGACTTTACAGCTTTGTCATCATCATTGAACTCCTCCCGATTATTTACTTTTGTTGTCAACTATTTCAATTCTACTACTGTTTTTAATTCCTACCACTTTCAAACACTTAATGGGTTTCTAAATTTGTTCACCCCAGTTTGAGAAGAGTATATTTTCACCTAGTAAAGCTGAGGATTCATATCATAAGATTCCATTCTATCCCTAAGATGGTGCTCCAGGGAAACCAAGACATATGTGAGAGAATTTTTAGAGTAAGATTATTTATAATAGCCAGCAACTAGAAAAAAAAAAAAAGAAGAAATTTCCATCAAGATTGCAATAGTTAAGTGTGTCATTACTGTTGTGTCAACTGCAAATAAGAATAGTCAAGTGTTTTTCATTTCTAGTTCTTCTACTTCATTCATTTTCTTGTCTTATTGATTTGTCATTGTACTTTATAATAATTATGAGCATCTGTATATAGACAGGCCATTACCTATTTAGCTGTGTTTTGATTGATGGGAATCAGGTATGGGATCTCCAATCTTTTGTTTTTATAGATAAAGTCATGATGATTAACATTATACACATGCTGCTTTCATATAGATTATATATATATATATATATATATATATATATATATATATAGGATATATTCCCATGGGAATGGATTGCTGGGTCTAAAGCATTTAAAAATTTTGTTGCCTGTTCATCTTTCATAATGTAAAAAAATGTTTAGATTCCAGTACTGTTCACCTTTCATTACTTCTGTTTTTGAATGAGATGAGTTTTTCCCAGACCTAAAGCTTTGTGTGGCATTATGTGCCAGGAATTAATTTGTGTTAACTCTTACTTTTATTCAGACCAATAGAGATAAGCAAGTATAACGTTATTCACAATACAATGTCTCTCTTACCCTTCCAGATTCACCTATAGATTATGTATTTCATATATATAGCTTTTTTACACCATTCTTGGTTTAATCTGAATTATCTGTTTGTCAAGTCCACTATTGGCCCCTGGGATGCTCCCACTAATAGCCCGTGAATTCTGTTTTTGTTTTGCTAAGGAATGTTTTTGAGTTTGTTCTTAGGGTGTGCCCTTACCTTCTAGAAGTGTTCTTTGCTGGAACCTCATAAGAAATGGAGACATATGCCTCTTTTTCTCACATTCCATCTATATCCTAGTTTACTTGAAGATGCTATTTTCAATTCTTTTTCTCACTCATGTTGTTTTTTGGTGATTTCTAAACAAAAATGGTGGGAATGCTGAAAGTCCTTTTATAGGCTCCATTTATTAGAATGTTTGTCTTACACTCTCTCAGGAACCTCCAGAAGGTCTTATATTTATTCTTAGAAGAATAAGCTATCCTCAGTTTCCAGGTTATCTTCAATTTCTTCATTAGTTTTATAGATACTTCTCTTTAAAGGACTGGAAAATGACAAGATGGATCACAACTCTTGTTAGCCTTATGTGAAATAAGAAAAAAAAAACTATCCACACTCTTTTTCCTTGCTTATTCAGTATTTACTTATTATTATTTATTGAGCATGTACGTTTGACCAGACACTATATAGTTCATTCCTGATTGAACTGCTAGCATGAACCACATTTTCTTCTAGATAAGAGTTCATTTTCTTACCAATCAATTTGACACTCAAAATACTAGTTTTTGGGTTACTCTGAAGGACTCCAGAGCTGTAGGCAAAGGGAAGAAAGAGCCTGGCACACTGTCACAAATAGGGGACTGATGTTTGTGGGCAACGAAAATGGTGGAAGCATCCCAGCTTCCACATATGTATATTTCCATGAAAACTTACGACCTCCCATTTCCTTCACCCCCAGCTCTTGGGAACCACCAGTCTACTCCGTGCTTCCATGAGTTTAACTTTTTAGATTCCACATATAAGTGAGATCGGGCAGCATTTGTCTTTCTGTGTCTCACTTCTGTCATTTGGCATCACGTCCTCAGGTTCCTCCATGGTATTGAAAATATATGGATAAATCTTCATGCTGTACACCTTAAATATATAAATCTACACTTGTCAATCATACCTCAAGAAAGCTGGGAAAAACTTGTAAAAATAGCCTTGATGACCTTATTTTAGTTCCAGCTTTACCAAATCTTCGGGTGGCATGTGATTTCTTGAAAGTCTTGTTGCTGTTAGTTGACGTGGTTTGATGTTCACCAGCTCAACATTTTAAATTCACTGACAGGCTCCTAGCAACTTTTCTCCATTTGCTCAGTCTGTGTGGTGTTTTTTCTGGTTGTTTCAATGGTATTCTCTTCCTTTCTCTTCTCTGATTCTGTCTTATTCTCTCATGTCCTTACTTCCATTTTCTTATCTTCTCTATTTTGTCTTCTCTTTTCATGCTACTGGCTTCCCCTAAGCATTACCACATACTTCTGAAGATTTAGACACATATTACAGAACAGTGACATGACTCATGCAGGGATTTCACATCTGAATATCAGGCCCATGTCTTCAAGGTTATATGCTTCTACCTGGAAGATGCCTAGGCTCCTAAAACTCAAGATGTTGAATCTGGTCCTCATTCTGTCCTTGTCTGAGCCTCAAAAATGAAGACACATGAAAACATCCTCCTCACTGTATTTTCTTTCTGGATTAACACCCTTTGACTTTATCCAGGAACCCAAGAATTATCATTCCAGAGCATTCATTTATTCATTAACTATAATCAATGATAGCTCTTTCACGTTCCCTTCACGTGTCCCGTCTCTTCATCCAGAGTTATTGCTCATTTGTATTCTCTTACAGGTAAAGTCCCATGATCATTCCTTTTTAGGCTGCCCCTTCCTGTTCATCTTCTTCATTTCTTAAAGAGATGTTTCTAAGGGTAAATGAGTCTGTCCATTCCATTATCAGAGCCACACAGTACATGGCAAGCCCCTCCTGCCCCAGCACGTGGCGCTCTGTAGGCTGCCTCTGATTCTCTTTGCCAGCCTTCAGGCACAGTCATTTTGCCTCAACATCCCTGCATGCTGAACCTGTAAAACACTGTGACCATCACATCTTGGTGTCTTTACTCATATCCATTCATGTGTCTGAAGCCCCCTGCAGTCCTCAAATTCACTTTGCAAATCATCTTTCATTTGCAAGCATATACAATCGTGATTTCTTGTTAAATCAATGTGGGCTTTTTTTGTACTTTGACTAATCTCACAAAAATAATTCATTCACTTACTGTCTAACCTCAGGTTCCGAAACATCTATGCTTTAACTTTTCACTTATTTTGTAATAATTTTTTTTACATTTTTATTTATTTTTGAGAGACAGAGCACAAGTGGGGGAGGAGCAGAGGGAGAATGAGACACAGAATCAGAAGCAGGTTCCAGGCTCTGAGCTGTAAGCACAGACCCTGATGCAGAGCTCAAACTCACAAACTGTGAGATCATGACCTGAGACAAAGTCGGGTGCTTAACCGACTGAGCCACCCAGGTGCCCCATGGATGCACTCTTCTTGATTCAGCCTATCCTTAGAGTTGTCAACAAATTTAGCAAAGGATAAAAAGAGCAGCGTGTAGACAACATGGGAGATTAACATTGGAAACTCCATCAAAGCAGGAAATATGTCCCTATTTTTGTCACAGTATAGTTCCTCAGTGGACACGATAGTCCACTTGATATATTACTACCTAATATGAAATTTAGAACAGTGCCTGGCAGTTAGTATATCCTCAACAAATCCTCCTTTAATGTCAGAAGAAAGTATTTCCAAGTGCAAACATACTGATTATTTTGTCTGATATGTGTTTCCTTTCTTTTTAACATTTATTTATTTATTTATTTATTTTTTCAAATCTTTTTCAACGTTTTTTTATTTATTTTTGGGACAGAGAGAGACAGAGCACGAACGGGGGAGGGGCAGAGAGAGAGGGAGACACAGAATCGGAAACAGGCTCCAGGCTCTGAGCCATCAGCCCAGAGCCCGACGCGGGGCTCGAACTCACGGACCGCGAGATCGTGACCCGGCTGAAGTCGGACGCGTAACCGACTGCGCCACCCAGGCGCCCCTTATTTATTTATTTTTGAGACAGAGAGAGACAGAGCATGAACGGGGGAGGGGCAGAGAGAGAGGGAGACACAGAATCGGAAACAGGCTCCAGGCTCTGAGCTGTCAGCACAGAGCCTGACGCGGGGCTCGAACTCACAGACCGTGAGATCATGACCTGAGCTGAAGTCGTCCGTTAAACCGACTGAGCCACCCAGGTGCCCCTGATATGTGTTTTCTTAACATGCTTGGTCCAATTGATAGCAGCTCATCTTGTATGACATACAAATTATTTAAACTCTTTCCACATAGTTGATTATCAGCCTCTGCAACTCTGACATATTCTTTTCAGATGCATGTATGAATACTTAAATTATAGAATTGTGAAGTATTTCTATGGACCTCAGTCATCTCATCTGAAAATGATGAGTTTGAACCTGATAACCTAAAAAAATTTTTTTTAATGTTTTATTTTTGAGAGAGAGAGAGAGAGAGAGAGCAAGCACGAGTGACAGAGGGGCAGAGAGGAGGGAGACACAGAATCTGAAGCAGGCTCCAAGCTCCGAGCTGTCAGCACAGAGACTGACACAGGGCTCGAACCCATGAACCACAAGATCATGACCTGAGCCGAAGCTGGATCCTTAACCGCCGGAGCCACCCAGCCACCCCTGAACCTGATAACTTTTAATTTCCATCTTAGCATTAAGGATTTATGATAGCAGAGCATCTCCTTTGGTGTTACTGTCTCCATTTCCCAGCTCAACCATTTCTTCCACACAGCTTGTGGATGAGCACTCCAAAGGGTATGCTCCTCCTACTGGCTTCATTTTGGGGACCAGATATATGCTTTGGCAGATATATGCTTTGGCAGACCAGTATTCGGTCTTCTCAGTAACCCTTCCCTGGGGACTGTAATCCTCTTTCTAAAACCCTATTCTGGGTCTATGCCATTTATGCAGAATGACCCTGTGGCCAGTTTGGCTGGGATAGTTCTAATTTCTGTCTCCTCTTGTGATACAGTTATAACAGTGCTCCATTTACTTTATTTTCCAAAAGTGTCTGTTTTGGATGAGAAAAAAAAAAAAAAAAGACATAAGATCAACCTAACCCTACTTTTACAACTATGAACATACCTCTCCCATAATGAGAGCTGTGTATCATTACTTCGTTTTGACTCTGAATTCTTTTGGGAGCCAAATACTTACATGACAGATTCCCCCAAGAAAGACCCTTAGCACTAGATCTCATTGATGGGATTCCATCCTTTCCTCTGACCTCGTGAGTAAATCTAATGGTAGATGCCTCTGAAATCCAATCCTTTTAGATCTGCCTGTCTATGAATCAATTGTCATGCCTCACCAGGGCGTCCTAAGTACAGAGTAAGGATAAACAGAATGTGACTGCATCAGGCAAAGGAATTGTCTCTTTCCTATTTCACCGCATTATAATCATACTAACGAAGCTGTTGATATCAGGTTTATGAATCTTGTCTGACCTGCCAGACAGCTTTCTAGATAGCAGACCCGAGCAATTAGCCACCGCCTTACCTGGAGATAAGAGTGTCAAAAAGAGGAGTGTGAAGAGAAACACATGGAGTCTCATGGCTGAACGACCAGTGGAGAAAAGAGGCATTGACATGCTTAGAGCCTGGGGTTGCTGAGCCGGGCACATCCATGGCTATTTATGATGCTTCCTGGGCCTGTGGTTTGTTCTTGGTTAGTAGAGCCTAACAAAAAGGGAATAAGTCAGGCTCCCACAGGAAATCTCCAGGGCCAAAGTACACAAAGGTGGTGATAACTCATGGACGAGAAAGCAGAAGGTCATACTGTCCATTTCCCACACACTGAGGACATCCTCATTGTCAGCTCTGTTCTCCAGTAGGCTCCATGCATGCATGCATGTACAATCATCGATCGTGCCTTATGTATCTGTGATGCATCAGGCCGTACAGCAAAACCCAGGGCTACACCAAATCCATCACAATCAGATAATGGGAGACGGAAAGTTAAGTGAGTGTGGGCAGTAGTCTAGGAAAAGGACACAACCCAGAAGAGACGGTGGTTATTTTATATAAAGCAATAGTATTAGTTTCTACCAAAGGGTAGGAGAGGGGAGGGGTAACGAGAATGTCAGGAAAGGCTTCGTAACAAAGGTGATACGGAGCATGCTTCAAAAGAGTTCCATGTTTCATCTTTACAGCAACACTGTTATGTTGAAAGCATAATCCAAACTCTTTTTATATGTTATATCCTTTTAACTTGATTTTTCGTATGTATTTAAGTATTTGTATTCTAATTAAAACCTGGAATTGAATCTAGAAAACACGGAAAAGCATAAAAACATTAAATTGCTTGGAATTCCACTACTGAAATTCAATCATAGCTTAAGATTTTAGGAAATTTCTCCCAGTATAGGTATCCTTTGCTATCTTGGCAGAATAATCACTATGATAATTGTACTTCATTTTAAACTACATTGCACTCTGTAGATAAAAATCTACTCTGTTGGATACTATGATTTTCAGCTCCTCTGATGGTGCCCAGTGACCCCTGCCTCCTTTTCTTCATGCCTTTGTGCAATCTCCTTTCCTCAGAGGAGGCTGGACATGGGAATAGGATACCGCAGAATGGATGGGATATTACTTTCTAGATTGGGTTACATTTTTTCCATCTTGGTTACCCTCTCTAACCCTTATTCTGGCTTATTCAGTTGCTCTGAGTAAAGCGGCTGCCATATTCTGAGCTGCCTTATGAAAAGACCCTTGTGGCAAGGGACTGATGACGCTAGCAATTAGCTAATGAAGACCTGGGCCCTGTCAACAATGACATAGGTGAGCTTGGATGCAGATTCCTCCCATGCACTCACAGTCCATCCTCCGGGTGAACCCCCAATCCGGGCCAAAAGCTGGACTGTGGGTGCATGGGGGCCTCATCAGAGCCCTTGAGCCAGAGGCACTCACCTGAGCCTCACCACATAAATTGTTTACATAGTAAATTCTTGTTTTTTCAGGCTTCTAAGTTTGGGGTAATATGTTGTGCAACAATCGATAGCTAATAATACAACAGTGCGTCTGTCCTCTGGCAAAAATGCTTTCATAGGGCATGAGTTCAGGTGTGAGGATGCCATACGTGTCACAGTTGTGTTTTAGGTCTTTTCCAGCCACACGTTAAAGAGAGGGATGTATAAAAATATGTAAAATCGCCACGCAAATGACCCTATCAACCTTGTGTACAATTAGGCATCTGAGTGTGTGTGTGTGAGTGTGTGTGTGTGTGTGTGTGTGTGTGTGTGTGTGTGAGAGAGAGAGAGCGATGGGATGGGAGAGAGAGAGAATAAAGAAATACCATGAGGAAAAAATGATTGGTTCAGGAGTATTCCCTGTGATAAACAAGCATTGCTGTTTCTTTTTCAACTTTATGTTCGTTGTTGAAAGAAGGAAGAACAATGAATACTCCATGATAAAACTGTGAGAGACATTTTAGATCCTGCTGAAAAAAAATCATTGCTATTGGTAATAACCATAATGAGGAGGTGAGCAGAGACAATGACAGTGGTCAGTTACAAAGTCCATTTCATGTCACCAGGAGCTATATAATCACAGGGAAAGAAAGCACACAAATACCCATTTACAGCTTTTGCTCCTTTGTTTCTTCTCTTTGCTTCATTCAGAGATTCAGACAGATCAGCGCTTATGGCCAACTGATTCTGAGCCAGCAAGAGCTGTGAGTGCCAAATCCACCACATTTTTGGATTTGAACCTGGCGAATCTCACACATTTTCTGATTCCCTCCCAGTGTGGCCATTTCACTTTTGCTCGACTCCCCCTCCCTTAATCCAACCATGACTACTGTCTCACCCCCCTTCTCCCACCACCAAACCTCACTGAGCCACTGACTATTTAAAAATATTGTCTTGTTTATTTTTTATCTTGCTAAATATTATTTTCATTCGTTCTGTACCTTTACTGCACTGTTTTATTCTTCATTTACACCACAGCACATATTGATTGCGGTGTAGAAGGAAACACAATTCCTGTAAGATTTTGTTGTGTTCTGTTACATATATGGACCTACCAGCGTGTCGTATGTTAAATAATGAGGAAATTGACGTTTTAAGTGCTTGAAATTGTACTAAAACCCTTGGCGGATGTTTAAGTAGATATTGAAGAGGATTTTAGTGATGCTCTTCTGCTAGTGGAGAAGCAAGAAACACGAAAATTATGTTTCAGTGGATACACTGCAGAGCACAGTCACCGTCAGAATTGTTATCACATTCAGTTGAATAACATTTTACACTTTACATTATTTTACATCATAATCCGGTATAGTATGTAGAAATGTTGGCTTCTCTGCTAGGTAAGTCAGTATAAGGAAGATTTTCATTATCATTTCCTTTCTGGTTATTAAGAAGGTTTTTAGGGGCGCCTGGGTGGCGCAGTCGGTTAAGCGTCCGACTTCAGCCAGGTCACGATCTCGCGGTCCCTGAGTTCGAGCCCCGCGTCGGGCTCTGGGCTGATGGCTCGGAGCCTGGAGCCTGTTTCCGATTCTGTGTCTCCCTCTCTCTCTGCCCCTCCCCCGTTCATGCTCTGTCTCTCTCTGTCCCAAAAAAATGAATAAACGCTGAAAAAAAAATTAAAAAAAAAAAAAGAAGGTTTTTAAATTATTTTATGCTTTCTTACCTTAGTGTTCGTTTCGTTATTAAATTCCGGTCACACTGCATGATGATCAAATGTACTTGTCTGTGCTATTTTCACTTAGAATGACTGGGGATCTTGGGTCAGTTCTCTTTGATGTTCTGTAGAAAGAGAAATTGAGGGGCGCCCCGTTGGCTCAGTCAGTTGAGTGTATCACTCTTGATTTCAGTTCGGGTCGTGGTCTCAGTTTGTGAGTTCCAGCCCCACATCGGGCTCTGCGCTGACAGCGTGGGGCCTGCATGGGATTCTCTCTCTCTCTCCCTCTCTCTGCTGCACCTCTCCAGCTTGCTGTCTCCCTCTCTCTCTCTCTTTCTCTCTCAACGTAAATAAACTTTAAAAAAGAAAAGAGAGGGGCGCCTGGGTGGCGCTGTCGGTTGGGCGTCCGACTTCAGCCAGGTCATGATCTCGCGGTCCGTGAGTTCGAGCCCCGCGTCAGGCTCTGGGCTGATGGCTCAGAGCCTGGAGCCTGTTTCCGATTCTGTGTCTCCCTCTCTCTCTGCCCCCCCCCCGTTCATGCTCTGTCTCTCTGTGTCCCCAAAAAATAAATAAACGTTGAAAAAAAAATTAAAAAAAAAAAAAAAAAGAAAAGAGAAATTAAATTATATCTCACATTGATAACGTTTAGAGTTGAACATATGTTTTCTAGATTTTACTTTACAAACTGTTGTTTTAGATCCTCTATAGTCTTTTTTTTTTTTTTTAATTTTTTTTTTTTCAACGTTTATTTATTTTTGGGACAGAGAGAGACAGAGCATGAACGGGGGAGGGGCAGAGAGAGAGGGAGACACAGAATCTGAAACAGGCTCCAGGCTCTGAGCCATCAGCCCAGAGCCCGACGCGGGGCTCGAACTCACGGACCGCGAGATCGTGACCTGGCTGAAGTCGGATGCTTAACCGACTGCGCCACCCAGGCACCCCTCTATAGTCTTAATGTACTTTTCACCTACTTGATCTATCAATTGTCCGTGATGAAATACAGCCTTCATTACGCTTTGTCTCTTTATCCGTTAGGCACCTAGACCTGTCTGACAGATTTAGAGGATGATGAGTACGTAGCAGCAGCAACAGAAGGGCACAAGTAGTAGCCGTGACAGCAGGAGTTTTAGGAGCCGGGATTCAGGTGACTGGAATGTACCAGTATTTTGAACAAATTTAAAACCAGATTGGTTGCACAGGTAAAGAAGGGCTCAAGGGAGGGCTGAGGTTACCCAGAGATGATGGCAGGCAGCAGGTGCTACCCCACAGGGGGACACCAAAATGGAAGCAACCAAGAGCCCGCAGAGGGGTCTCCCAGCTCTCCAGCTCCTGAGGAAGGACATGCCGCCCAGATGTCGTGGGCATCCTTGGAGCTCTGAGAAGAGACTTCTCTTCCTACGGAAAGGGGACAGGAACTAGCTGTTGCTGGTGTCTCTGTGTGGGCGTGACGAGGTTGGCTCTGGCCGTGCCCTAACAAGGGGGACACTGCAGCTGAGTGGTTAAGGAAGCTCTTCCCCTCTTCTCCAGGCTCCAGCCCCCTCCCCCTCCCCAGTGCCTGATGTCTGTTGTGACTCAACTGGAAGCAGGTCAGCAAAGGAGTCTGGGAGGCGTAGTTTGCCAGCCGCTGTCCCAGCGTCACCGGAGCACTCTGGGACACAGTGGTGCCACCGCAGAGACAGCATTCCACATTTTGAATAGGGATAATTTCCTCTGATGTGCAGATGTTTTAAGTGATTATGTTGTACGCTCATTTATAATTGCTTGGATGGCTTTTTAAGTCATCTAAGGAAACAGAGTTCCATGGCATCACGCAAAAGATTAAGCATGGAACGGGGAGTGAATTAATCAGGTTCGTTTGGACAATCGGACCTGATTCTGGTTGGGCCAGGAATTTGGTAGGCTTAGGAAACAATGGAGAAGCGAAAGCAAGGGACAAACAGTCTGTAAGAAAAACTGTGTTAATAATGACGCTGGAGTGTCCAAAAATTTCTTTCCTATGCTGCGTTAAAGGCTATGCCTTTAATTCAGAAGAATAGATGTGGGAGTGGGTTGGTGCCTCATACCTACTTACAGGTGATCTGGGGTCTCCTAGGGAGGCCAGGATGTGCTCTTGAGGCAAGACATTGATCTTCTTCTGGTTCTTCTCATTGCCTCAAAGCCTATAGCAGTTTTTCAACCTCAGCACTGTCGACATTTGGGGACAGATAATTCTCATCTCTCTGTCTTCAAGGTCATCCCTGTCCACCGTAGGGTGTTTAGTATCATCCCTGGCCACCGGCCATTAGACGCCAGTAGCGCCTTTCTAATGGTCAGAACTACAGTGTCTCCAGACATGGCCAGTTCTGTGCTGGGGCCAAACCTTGTCCTGTCGGGACTTCTGGTTTACGACATCTAAATCCTCATGCAAGGTTTGTTTTTCTCTGGCTGTTTGGACCAATTCTTAGGGCTGAGGCTTGGCTCTAGCATTATCAGGGTGCAGGTGACTTTGAAAGAACCTAGGAAGAAAGGAAGGTTACATGAATGTATCTGGAGCGGGGCCGCACGGGATTCTTTGTCTGCTACCCCGTTATCAGTGCACAGGGCTTTATACTTTGGACTGTGAGAGGGAATGAGGTGGGTTCTCTGCATGACTGGACCTCCTCCGGGTTGTTGTCTGCCCCTGTAGTTGAGCCAGGCCTCAAGAATCCAGGGAAGTTATGGGGATAGAAGCTGTGGTTACTCTGGAGGACCATGTTCTAGGTGGACAAATAAAACAGATTCTTATAAATGAATCCTATCGTGGCACTGCTGCTTGATGAAAAGGAGGAACAGGTTATTAGAGTTATGTAAAGGGAACAGCAAAACTCTAAGACAGGAAGACAGATGATATTTGGTCTGTTGTATTTTAAGTCAGAATTATTGGGCTATCCCTTATACGCAGCAAAATTTTATTCATTAAAATTTAGTGTACATTTCTTTCTTTTTTAAGTTTATTTATTTATTTTTATTTATTTGTTTTAATTTTTGTTTTTTGAGAGAGAGAGAGAGACAGACAGACAGAGTGCAACAGGGGAAGGGGCGTAGAGAGAGAGAGACACAGAATCCAAAGCAGGCTCCAGGCTCAACTGTCAGCACAAAGCCTGATGTGGGGCCCGAAGTCATGAACTGTGAGATCGTGACCTGTGCCATGCTTGGATGCTTAACTGACTGAAACACTCAGGTGCCCCTATTTATCTTTTTTTAGTAATCTCCGCACTCAACATGGGACTCAAACTCATGACCCCGAGATCAAGAGTCACATGCTTTTCTGACTGAGCCAGCCAGGCACCCTGAAATTCAGTGTACATTTCTATGAGTTTTGAAAAATGCATGTAGTCGTGTAACCAGAATCACAATCATGCATTGGATGGCTCCCTTACCTTTCTTCCTCTCTTTGTGCAGTCAACGGCTCAGGCCTCCAGCCCTTGACCACCACTTATCTTTCTGTCCATATGGTTTTGCCTTTTCTTCTTTCTTAAGTTTTGGTAATTTGTTTCTTTAAAGGAATTTACCCTTGGGGCGCCTGGGTGGCGCAGTCGGTTAAGCGGCCGACTTCAGCCAGGTCACGATCTCGCGGTCCGTGAGTTCGAGCCCCGCGTCGGGCTCTGGGCTGATGGCTCAGAGCCTGGAGCCTGTTTCCGATTCTGTGTCTCCCTCTCTCTCTGCCCCTCTCCCGTTCATGCTCTGTCTCTCTCTGTCCCCAAAATAAATAAACGTTGAAAAAAAAATTTAAAAAAAAAAAAAGGAATTTACCCTTTTCCACCAAAGTTGTTGAATTTAATGACATAAAGCTATGCCAAATAAGACCTTCTTATTGATCCAAGATTTGTTCCTTTCTTTTATTACTGATGTTGGTCATTTGTGTTTAGTTTCTCCCTTGACTTTCTCTCAGATCAGCACATAAGGGGTTTGTACATTTTATTGATCTTTCCAATGAACCAACTTTTGATTTCATCTTTGATTTCTGTTTAATAAATTTTTCTTATTATCCTTATTACTCTCCTGTCTTTCTCATTTTAGATTTTCTCTTCTTTGGCAATGTGAACATATGGATACTACAATGTATTTCAAAATGCTAATTTAGCTTTATTCCACACATTCTGATATGATGTGCTTTCTCTTTTACTCAGTTCAAAATGCTTACTCATTTTTATTCAGAGTGCATTGTTTAATTTCCAAATATATGGGAATTTCCCCAATACTGAATATTGGTTTCTACTTTACTTTTGTTAGGGTTGCAGAACATACTTTGTATGATTTCGATAATTTTGTTTATCAAGACTTGTTTTGTGGTTTATATTGGTAAGTGCACACTTAAAAAGAATGTTTGGGGCACCTGGGTGGCTCAGTTGGTTGGGTGTCCAACTCTTGATTTCGGCTCAAGTCATGATCTCATGGTTTGTGAGATGGAGTCCCTTGTCGGGCTTTGTGCTGATGGCATAAAGCCTGCTTGGGATTCTCTCACCCTCTCTCTCTGCCCCTCCCCTACTCACATGCACTCTCTTTCTCTGTCTCCCAAAATTAAGTAAACAAACTTAAAAAGAATGTTTATTCTGTGGTTGTGTGAAGTTTTTAAATAATATTAATTAGATTAAGTTGGTGGTCATCTTATAAGGATCTTTGATATGCTTACTGAATGTCCTCTCGTGTTACTGATAACTGAAAAAGAAAAATTTTTATTGAGATATGATTGATACATAACATTATATTTGCTTCAGGTGTACCACATAATGATTCAATGTATGTCTGTATTGTGAAGTGATCACCACAGTAAGTCTTATTAACATCTGTCAGCACACACAGTTACAAATGTTTCCTTGTGATGAGAACTTTTAAGTTTTACTCTTTTAGCAGCTTCCAAACGTGTAGTATTATTAACTATAGTCGAGTGCTGTACATGATACCCTGAGGGCTTATTTATTTTATAACTGGGGGTTCACACCTTTTGACCCCCTTCGTCCATTTCACCACACATCCCCCAACCCCTGCCTCTGGCAACTGCCAGTCTTTCCCTACATCAATGAGCTTGTTGTGTTTTTTTTTTTTCTTTGAATTACACATATAAGTAAACTCAGATGGCATCTGTCTTGCTGTGTCTTTCTGAATTATTTCACTTCGTGTATGTAATGCCATCAGGATCCATCCATGTTGTCATAAATGGCAGGGTCCCCTTATTTTCGTGACTGAGTAATATTCCATTGTGTCTGTGTGTGTATGACATTGCCTTCATCCATCCATCCCTGGAACCTGTGAATATGTCACCTCACATGGCAAAGGAGGTTGCACTGGAAGTTGGAACTGAAGATCCCAGTTGGCTGATCTTAAAATAGGGAGATTGCCTTAAATTGTCTAGGTGGGCCCAATTTAATGACAAGGCTCCTTAAAAAAGGGAAGAGAGAGGCTGCAGGTTAGTTTTGAGTGTTAGGATGTGAGAAGGATTAAAGCCTGGTGTTGGCTTTAAAGATGGGTGAAGCATAATGGCCCATGATGCACAGGAACACTCCACCATTGCTGCCCTAACCACGGAGGAAGGGAGCCGTAGAGCTTCCAGAAGGGAACTCAGCCCTGCCGATACCTTGATTTTACCCCATTGAGATCCACGTCCATGGATCTCTGGTTAGATTCTGACCGACAGAGCTGTCAGATAATGAGTTGTTTTTGCTTTAACAAAACAAAGATCTGTGGTAATTTGTTAGAGCAGGCAGAGGGAGCAATGCAGTGGCTTACAGGATGGAAGGAAAGCTGAATGGCCATGCCCAGTGAAAGTGGGAACTTGAGAAATTCCATGGATCTCAGCCAGAAACACATGGACAGGCCAGAGCGCTACCTCTGGAAAGAATGCAGAAGAGGTTGTCTCGTGTCTGGGTGCTGCTCTGTCTGGGGAAATTTCCTGTACGTTGCCTCTTTGTCAGGGAAGAGACGCCATGAGGCTGCATGGAAGGAGGTAACGCATTTTGCCAGTGGAAAGGGGAGCGGTGCCCCCAGATGCTGGGTTCGGGGGCAGCAGTGCCTGGCAAAAGATAGGTATGATCACAGCTCCCCCACCCAACCCTGGTCACTTAACTAGAAGCTTGTCCACACCCGACAGAAAGATGGGGACCAAACAGTGATGGAGTACAAATGTACAAGATGAACTTTTGAAGTCGGTCTTGTGCTTGCTCGTTTTGCTTTATTATTTATTGAGGACTCCATAAGAATCCCTGTGAGAAGACAGAAAGAGAGAGAGAGAGAGAGCACAGAAGAGGGAATAAAACGTCAAAAGAAACACAAAGCTTCAAAAAGAATTCATCTTTCCTTGGGTGTTGTAGGCTTGATGAAGGGCTCATTCCCCACGGGCAGGCAGAATGTTAGGTCATTTAAACATTGCCCAGCATGGACTTCTTTTTCAAGGCAAAATTCCTGGCAGGAGCCATTTGGGTGCTCACAGATCTTGAATTTGCCCCTGGCTGTGCAGAGAGGAGGCTTATTATAACTATTTATAAGACTCCCTGAATTAAAAACAATTTTTTTTTACTATTTATTTATTTTTGAGAGAGGGGGAGGGGGGCAGAGAGATAGGGAGACACAGAATTTGAGCAGGCTCCAAGCTCCGAGCTTTTAGTACAGAGCTCAGCTCGGGACCCGAACCCATAAACTGCAAGATCATGACCTGAGCTGAAGCCCGGCTGCCACCCAGGCACCCCAAAGGCATTTTTCTTACTTTTTAAAATTGTTCTTTGCTAGTGAATCTTGTAGATTGCACAGTGTCATATCTAGCTTTTTGCTTTCAAAACAGAAGCTAGAGTCACCAAGCACATAAAAGAGGATCTGGTCTGCTTAGTCAACTTCCAGGTGAGGAAATGAGGCCAAGGGAAAAAGAAGCACCTTGGCCAAGCTCGATGATTGGGTGAGGGCGGGAGCGGGACAGAGGTGAAACTGTGTTCTCGGCCCCATTGTATTTCCCCTTCATGCTTCCACTCGGTATCCCCCTCCCCTCTCCTGGCTTCCCACGGAAAAGCTTCAGTCCCGCTGCAAATGACCCCTGAGGGCAGCAGGAGAGATCCCAATGCCCAGCACAGGTATCAGAAACGGGTTTGCCTCTGCTTTTCTAAACACAACACTACTTTCCTTTCTTTTGGTTGAGTGACTGAAAACAAAACAAAAAAGAATTAGTTTTCAGAATTTGGAAGCTGTAAGACTTCATTTCCTATCTTCCATGCAACCCATCTGGTTAGTGAGGATGGCCGCTTAGTAAGTACCAATCAGACGGGTCTGTGGCAATGCCACGTGGACATTTTAAGCTGAAGTTCCCAGCTCTGTGTGCTCCTGAGTTAATGTCCTCGGATATGGCTTCACCTCTCACCAGGTCCAGGAGTCCGAGAAAGGAGGCAGGACAGTGGAGCCCTGGGGGGGGGGGGGGAGGTGAACACCAAGCCTTGAGTGACAGTTAGCTCCCTCCTGCAGCCTGGGGGAGGCCCTCACTTTTTTTTTTTCAATATATGAAGTTTATTGTCAAATTGGTTTCCATACAACACCCAGTGCTCATCCCAAAAGGTGCCCTCCTCAATACCCATCACCCACCCTCCCCGCCCTCCCACCCCCCATCAACCCTCAGTTTGTTCTCAGTTTTTAAGAGTCTCTTATGCTGAGGCCCTCACTTTTCACAGCCTTGACTTTTCCTCTATAAAATACAAACAATAGACTAGAGCATCGAGACCTTGTCAACGACAGTGAATGACTTTCTGGTATCTGCACCTGTCATACATAGCTTCTCTGCTCATTGTAACAAGGATAAATGCTCTTTTGTTTTGGTAAGAAAATACTTCTGCATCGTTTAAAAGAATACTTATTCTGGGGCGCCTGGGTGGCTCAGGTCATGATCTCGCAGTTTGTTGAGTTTGAGCCCCACCCCACGTTGGGCTCTGTGCTGACAGCTCAGACCCTGGAGCCTGCTTCAGATTCTGTGTCTCCCTCTCTCTCTGCCTCTCCCTCTGTCTTAAAGATAAACATTAAAAATAAATAAATAAAAGAATACTTATTCTTCCCTTTAAATAAGAGAAACATCTTTTTTTCAACGTTTTTATTTATTTTTGGGACAGAGAGAGACAGAGCATGAACGGGGGAGGGGCAGAGAGAGAAAGGGAGACACAGAATCGGAAACAGGTTCCAGGCTCCGAGCCATCAGCCCGGAGCCTGACGCGGGGCTCGAACTCACGGACCGCGAGATCGTGACCTGGCTGAAGTTGGACGCTTAACCGACTGCGCCACCCAGGCGCCCCAAGAGAAACATTTTCAAGTTAAGTCATAATGAGCTCAGCCAGGCTTTTACATATTAGCTCTTCACAGTGGGATGGAGTAGCTTGACCCCAGACCCAGAGGTATGATTCCAGACTGTTGTTCACGCCAAACCCTCATGCGTGTGGAATGGTGGATATACTTCACACACATGCACACACACAGATTATTACTAAGGGCAAGATGCAATGAAAGCCCTGGAGAGGCAGCCTCAGACACTCCCAGTATCATACTGCTGCCGTGATTTCCCATCCAAAGCCTGCTTCTGCAGGGCGGAGGGCCTGAAGCATCCCAACCTTGTGTTGCCTTTGGCTTTTGTCACTCTTTTGGTCATGTCTTATTCCTCTCCCACCTCTCACTTAGGGAAGCTCTCCTTCATCCTGTGCCACAGCTCTGTTTTGGGGCTTGGTGGCTCTCTCCTGGGCTCTACAGCCACCAAAGTGACTGGCCTGTGACTTCTTGGGAATCAGGGGCCATCATATCTTCCTTGGCATGCCTGCTTCCTGGTAAGGGCCTCCCCTACTGTGGGAGCCTGACAATATCTGATAAACTGGACCAGCTTCCCACCCCCAGCCTCTGGCACCCGAATCTCGCCCCCGCTGCTTCCTCCAGAGTAGCTCTCCTGGAACCGAGTTGCAGCCACTTTATAAGCCGTACCCTCCCCACCAACCTAAAGTACTGTCTACCCGTTCGCAGTAAGCAGTCCCTTAAAACCCAGGCTTCGCTGGGAAAGTCGGGATTCACCGAGACTAGGCGTGCCTCCCATTATATTTTCTGGTGGAAATTTTGGGAAGCATCCTTTTGCAAACAACATAAAACGCAAGAGTCAACAGTTCCCTGACGAATAAGAGGACGGCCCAGCTCCTCTTATCTGTGCCTGTTTTCCTATCCCTTCTCGATCCTCGAGGCCCCGAATTGTCAGGAGCAGATGACAAGACATTCCACTTGATGGAGAGCACTACGTTGCTCGTGCCTCCTTGGAGCTACAGGTCCCGAGTTTTAGGGAATTTAATGATCCATTTTGGGTATCTGGCCACTTCCTTGGGTGAAAGCGAGGAGTGCCCACCCAATTACATGTCTGTGCAGGGCGCCTCACACCCGTGACCCATGTTTGCACGCTGAATGCAGGAAGATACACTCCACCGGGGTGTCGTTGCTGATGCCTGTGTTTAAGTTCAACTTTGTAAGACTAGATGTCGGAAAGGGGGGGAAAAACTAGGGGTTGGGGTGGAGCCTCCAGGGACAGAGTCAAGCACAGGACACCAGCAGCACGAAGGAGCAAAGGACTGGACATTTCTTAGATCAGAGTAAGCCTTTCGAGGAGACCCCCTGGCTCGTCCCTCTGCCGGGGCCCCTACAGCTCTGGTGGGGCTCTTACGCCAGTACCTTGGAATACCCGGGACTTTTGCTGCAGGTAGGTAGAGGACCTTGGAAACCAACAATTACTAGAAGAAATACCCATTTGGGGGGTTATGTGGATCTAGAAAATACTGGTAAACTTGCCTAATTAAATCCATCTTCAGTGGTGGAGCAAAGAGGGTTTCAGACGCTTGAAGCACCCTGCCTTCCCTTCATCTGACTGAGAGCTGCTAGCGGGGACTGATGAGTCAGGTGGCTGCAGGTCCCAGCCACGGGGTCCTCCGGCTTCCTGCGAGCCCGCTGCTCGGGGTTCAGGTGACGGCGATTTTGCTCCACGTACTGGATCCCCATAAGGTCTCAGGCACTCGACTCTTACCAAGACTTCAGCAAAGTTTCTTTTGTTACCTGGTAGAACTTGGCTCATAGACAACGGTAAAGAGGAGGGCTGGAGAGAGGAGAAAGCTTGGCTTCGTTTCCGAGAGGCAGAGAGGACTTCCGTCTGCGGCTCTCCGGCACTGGCAGAATGTCTTTGTCTGGGTGATAAGCACCCTTCTGTACCTCATTAGGGATATTCACGGACCCAGGTGTTCTACGCATACACAATTGCCTTCAAGGGGAGACTGGGCATCCTTGTTCGGTCAGACACTCCGTTCAGCAGGAGGACGTGGGTGCACCGTTTGATCAGAAAAGCTTATTCAATGGGGACAGAAGCTCCAAACACCTTGGCGGCAGATCAGAGTGTAGGAACAGAGCCGTCTATATCAAGTTACAAGGAGAAACCAGTCGGGTTAGTTAGTGACTAGACATTTTGTCGGTGAATGCTGCCCAGGCTTTCCTAATAATAACCACCGCGCTCGCTCCTGGTCTGAACGCCCTCGGTGCCCTGCTCCTGGGACGGTGCTTACCACCCCGTGTGTTAGTCTGCTGAACACATGCATACTTCCCCCACGAAGGTGTGGGCTTCTTACTTTCAGGGATCGCACTTTGCTCCTTGAAGCGTGAATCACGTGGTCATTTACTTTCAAACGCTCCTCATGAAATGGAACAATGCGGGGCAGTGACATGCCACTGAACGTGGAGACACAAGGTCTGGATGGAGGTGCCGGATCTCCAGACCTGCTACTGACTAGGCGTACGGACGTTGGCAGGAAGATTGTCTCCCTCGGATGTCCACAGTGCCTGTACAGATCTGGACCTGTTGAATCCACATCGGGGGTCTCTTAATCATTATTGTGTGTGCGACTAACAGGGAAAGTTGCTGTTTAATGTGGACCTGTAGATGCACTCTCAACATTTTCAGTGTGGTAGGGTGGGGTGGAGCCTGGAAGTCTGCTTGAACAAGGCTCCCCGGTAATTACTCCGAAATTTATTCTGGAATACTCATTGGAAGGGGTCAACTTGAATATTCTCGAAGCTTCTTTGTAGCTCCAATATCAGAAAATCCTAAGTTCGCTTATCTTAGGATAAATCTGATGTTTGGGTTTTGTGACTGACAACAGTGCGGGACCAGAGCCCTTCACCCTCCACTCAGTATTCTTCTCCTGAAGAGGTCCACGCACGGGGCTCTGTGCTCACGCATGCCTGCTGACAGCTACCCTCTCCCTCCTGTGGCTCACATGTACAACCATGGAGCACAGGGACTGGTGCAGTCTTAGGACTCTGACTCCAACCCACCCCATATGCGTGCCTCGCCATTCACGTAGAGGAGGATGTACCATGATCGCTACCTCCTTAGTTTAATATTACTGTAACTATTAAATTCATTAGTATTTCTGTCACTTTGTTCATTATCATGATAGTTCTGATTGCTATTCACCATTAATTTTTATTAATTATTACCATTCTTACTGTGGGTCATTTTTGTGGGGTTATGCAACACTGAAGAGAGGCTGACTGTTGATTAAGGCTGCACGATTTACTGAAGATGATTTCAGACGCGCACATGCCAGCTGCAACCCTACTCTCACTCCACTGCCTGGGTGTCCTTGCACTTCCAGAGCCTCTGGAAAAATGTGGCAATACCCCTGAGGACCCAGCAACCGCGTTTGCTGTCCTGTCTCCTCGTCACATCCAAGTCAGCACTAAATGCTCTAAGCTAACTCTGGGGCACTGGCATTCCCAAGACTCTTCTGTAGGCGGACAGGGTGTCCAGGGGGAGCACTCTTGATCTGCTGAACCCCTAAAAATTTGCAAGTCCCCTCACGATGCCAGCACCTCTTGTTCTGGCATCGATGACCCAGGAAGATCTATCACAAAATTTTCTTCTAAGTCTACTCAGGGTCCTGGGAACTGCCCTGTTGTCCTGGGAAGGACGGACAGGGTGTCTATACCGGCATGTGCCTCCTTAGAATTTGATGTCCGCTCAGAGCACAGAAACTGCCATTGCCACACCTGAAGAGTGTCCTAGGCCTTTCTGAACCTCTGGAAATAGTCTAAGTACCTTCAGGTGTCTTGGAAATGCAGGTACTGCCCTGGAAGGCACAGAGATGATGACCCTCTGGCCTGAGCAAGGACGGCCTTCATGAAGTAGGTCAGGGCATCTTTGAACTACTTGTGTTGGTCTGTCGCCCCCTGCTGGTCCAGGAACAGCATTGAGGACACCTCCCCACAGCCCCCCTGCGGTTGCCCTGCATGGGCCTCCCCCAAACAAGTCCCCTAGGGTTCTGTGGGGGAGAGCTGTTGCAAGGGCATCCAGGCAGCGAGAGCTGAGGCAATGCTGGGACCTAACGTAGGTGTAGTTGGGGCCTCTACGTGTGGAGGGTGGGTCTGACTCCTGCCTTCCCTGCTTGGAGCCCAGCCCCGTCATCCAGAAGGCAGAACTTCTGAAAGCCGGTGGGTGTGCAGTGATGGGCAGGCCCAGGACTGAAGTCCCTCTGTTTTCCTCAGGACACCCCTCTAAGCTTTGTGCACAGAGCTCCCAAGTTCACTCACATCCTTCTCCTCGGCTCTCTCTTTTCCTCTGCTGCTACTTTCTGCCTTAATTTTTTTTCTTTGTTCAGACCTTGGACTCTGGCCTCAAACTATCCCATGAGGCCAGAAACTGGTCCCTTGCCATTCATACAGGGGAGTCTGTACTCTCACCTCCCATTACCTTAAGTTTATTGTTCTTGTCATTAGTAGTGGTGGTGTTATTATAATCATTATGTTGATTATCATTTCATTTTCATTGTTAGTCATTATTATTCTTACGAGTATTTTCTTAGTAACAGTATTCCTCTATTTTTTCTTATTGATTATGATTTTTTTAAGTGTATTTATTTTGAGAGGGAGGAGGGGCAGAGAGAGAGGGCAGAACCTCCCAAGCAGGTTCTGCACTGTCATTGCAGACGTGGGGCTCAAACTCACAAACCATGACATCATGACCTGAGCTGAAGTCAGATGCTTAACTGACTGAGCCACCCAGGTGCCCCATGGGTTATAATTTTGTAGTCAACTTATAGGACACTGAGGGCTTCCTGTAGGACTTAGAAAACTCCGAGGTCACTCAGGCAGGCAGGTGGACATTCCTGTGCCTTCCAGCGTGGTAACAGGATTTCTGGGGCCACTGAAGGGACTAGGAATGCTTCCAGGAGCTTGGGTAGTCTTTGGGCGCCCTTGTGACACCTCAGTTGAGGCGGCTGTGTGTCTGTGTGTCCGTAGGGGCCCCTTGTAGTCGTGTCTGGCAGCCAGATGCCCTTCCTGAATAGAGAAGCTGTATGCCATGCTGTAAGATAGAATCACAATTATAATCGGTAATAACAATAATAATCGGTCACAATAAAAACCGATGTGCATCAGCAATCATGATGATAAGCATGTGATACTGACACTCATACCTATTGACTATATTGACAATAATAGTAAACCTATGGACTTGAGACACAGAGGAGAGATTTCCCTTAGTGAATGTAGGTACAGATACTGGGCCTCATGAGGTAGTTTGGAGTCCCAGGAGGCAGAGGTGACCAGCCAGAAAGAGAAGAAAATCAGCTGGAAGTAGGCGTGTGCAAACACGGGGAACCCGAAAGGAACCCCAAGCCCTGAGCATCCAGGCCAACCAACACCCAGCAGCTTTGGGGAGAGGAGGGAGACAGCTGGCTGATGGGGCAGGGCCCTGTCCCAAGAAGGCAGGGCTCCAGACCTATATACGGCGCCCAGAAGCACGGACTCTGACAAACAATAAGCCCCTAGCATTGTGTCGTCCCAAACCATCTGGCTGCCCTTCTGCTGTCCGCTCTTCCGGGGCCCTCTGTGGCTGGGACATCTGGGTACTTGTATCTCCTCCAAAGGCTGCTGGAGGGGTTGTCACCCTCCATTCTCCCCTACCTGCAGCGGCGAGACAGACAAAACCAGTGGTTCCCGGCCTTGCTAGAAGATTCTGTGTTTGCTCCAACAGGCCAGTCACCTGCTCAGTGCATTTTCGTATAGCTCCAGCCATCCCTGGACACCTGAGGAGACTTAGAAAATTTCCAGAAGCTCGGGAATTCTGGAAAGCACTCTGTGAGCATCCTTTGCCTGTGGCAGTGTATCCACGGGCTCCTGAACAGTCTTAAAATTTTTTCGGAGGCGCTGGTGAACACATGGGCCCGTTCCAGTTACAAAGGAGTGTTTCCTGGGCCCTGAGCTGATTCCCCCTGGGATCTCAGTTGGGTAACAGAAACTGTTCACGACGCATCCCTGCTGGCATAAGGGGCTTGTGGACCTGAGTTTATTTAGAGAAATTTTAGGTGGCCCAGTTGATGCAAGGAAGCCTTCTCTAGGGGCTGCAGGTCTGCCTATAGAGTCGCTGGCATGTGGACGATGTGTCTAATATTTTCCAGAGCCTAAGATAAGACGAGGGTGTCCTTTCCAAGTCCCCCCCTGCTGGTATGGACAGGTCCTTGCATCCAGAAGGAACCTGGAATATTTCAGGGGGCCCATCCTTTGAACTAGCACCAGACAAGACAGTACAGGAGCCCCGAGGTGCTGGGTGTGTGCACGTCTTCGGGTTACTCTTCTAATCATCTGCAGTAGCCTGGACAGCTTTCACAAACTGAGAAGCTTTACACAACATTACATAACAATCACACAAAAGATCCATGATAACCATAATAATACATGGCGAGTAACAGTAACAATCACAGGGATGATCCTAATGACACAAGTATTAGTCATTTCAATGAAGACATTGTTAACATAAAGAGACGGAGATTGGGGCGCCTGGGTGGCGCAGTCGGTTAAGCGTCCGACTTCAGCCAGGTCACGATCTCGTGGTCCGTGAGTTCGAGCCCCGCGTCAGGCTCTGGGCTGATGGCTCGGAGCCTGGAGCCTGTTTCCGATTCTGTGTCTCCCTCTCTCTCTGCCTCTCGCCCGTTCGTGCTCTGTCTCTCTCTGTCCCAAAAATAAATAAACATTGAAAAAAAAATTAAAAAAAAAAATTATGTTTAAGAGACGGAGATTGAGCGTGTATTTCTTTGAGTATCTGACAACGTACTGATTGATATAGGGCCCCGTGGTGTAGTTTGGAGGCAGAGTCCTAGGACCGCACCGTGAAATGTGGTCCTGGGAGGGCAAAGAAGGGCAGTAGCAGGGAAAAGGCAACAAGCCACATGAGGCCACGCGTGAAAGCGGGGCCTCGCGCGCCACTCTGGGACGCATTACTGCCGGGCATTGATGAGGGACACTGGTCCGGATCCTGCCTGCCACAGGCCACTCAGAGGCTTTCATAGTTTTGCCACATGGATGGCGGGGCAGCGCTCCAGTGAGAAAGCAGTACCAGCCCCACACCGCCCCCTCCAGGTCTCAGAAGCTCTACTTACAAGGGACATCAAGCCCCCAGCGCTCCATCAGCTCTCACCCCCGTGGCTAGCCTGCTGCCATCTGGTTTTCCCCAGCCCCATTATGGTGAAGGTATCTCCATACCAGAATTCACCAAAGCCTGGGGAGGGCATCATCCTGTACTTCTCCACCAGCAGGGGCAAAACAGGCCAGCACCCATGGTTCTGGAGCCTCCCTAGAGGACTTAGAGAATTCTGAGGTTGCTCAGACGGGCAGATAGCCTTCTCTGAGACTTGCAGTGGAGCTCCAGCCTTACACACCTGAGGGTACTTAGAAAACTTCCAGAGGCTCATGCAGTCCTAGGACACCCTTTGTGCAAATCAAATGCGTACAGTGGTGGCTCCTTGAAGTCAGAAATGAACTTAGGAAAACCTGGGGAGCCTCTAGAGGAAGGAGAAGAACTCTACTGCCATTCCAGAGAGAAAGGAACAGTTTTGTTGCCTGAAGGACACTCCTGCGTCCAAGTTCTTGAGTCGGAGGAGCACGTGGAAGAAACAGGAACCAGACGACTGTGCCTTGGACCAGTGGAAATGCCTCCAGAACAATCCCGGCCAAAGCCTGAATCCAACCTCAGGAAAACAGAATTCCCCCTGCCTTCCAATGTTGTCATGATTCACTAGCCGAATACAGCACGGGAATTCCTGAACGGGAAAACCACCTGCTCAACCATGCAGGTATGTACAGGTGGCAATGCACGTTGGCAAGTCCCATGTCGGGAGGAGCTCCAGGGGTAACAAGAAGAATAACAGGTCTCCAGATGTATCCCAGTCATCTCTGTCCAAGTGCTGACACACGAGCATATGCACGCGCGCACACACACAGTTACTCCTGGATGAGGAGGTGAAGACAGAAGGTTTGTGGTTGTGCCCGCAGGTAGCGGAGACAATATTCCAGGTGAGCTCACACACAGGACGTATTTTGTGACGTGGCTTGTGGTTGTCTAGGCAGGCGGGGAGCTGTCTTTCTGCACATGTTCATGGACATCGCATGCAGCATGCATAAGTGTTTACTGGGTATTGGGCTGTAGGTCTCCACGGCAGGATTTCTGGAGAGGAGCGGGTCTTACTTCTGGGTCTGAGGATTTTCCAGTTGTGGTGTGTGGAAAGTCAGCTGATGATGGATGGGGGGGGGGGCGTTTCCATTTTTGCAATATGTGACCCATGTTCAGGGACCTGGAAGAACTGCTTTGGGAATGGATTTGCCTGATGCGTGGGTAGGTTTTTCTTTTCACCCATTTCCTACTGGTATTTAGTGTTGTCAAAGTAACTTCAGTTTTTGGCAGGTTGTCCAAATAAGTTCAATGGTGCGTTCTCAAGGAGCAGTGGGCTGTGCCATCTACATAGCTTCGGGCATGTTGATCACACATTTTGTGGTTCATCTGGTGGGTATATGGGGTAAGCGTGTGCATCTGGGACTGCAGGTGTGTGTGCACGTTGCCTGGCCTTGGTCAGATTTGGGATTCATTTAATTTGGGATTAAATACATTCAAAAATGTGTTTGTGCTCTATAGAAAGATGATATTTGAATTCATAGACCTTTGTGGTTAGAGAGAGTGCAGGTAAATGGTGTATTTAAAAATAAGGAGCAAGTGATCCTCTGCCTTAATATTGGAGGTTTTTATGAAGATGTAAATGAGTGAGGAATAATTTTTCCTATGTTCTAGGCTACGTGGTATTAATATCTTATAAAGTTGTCCCAATTGCCACTTCTCACAGAAACGTCATCTGCCACCTTTCATTAGATGAATAGCAAAGATGATTACTGAGAGCTCCCCCCACCCCCACATACACACCCACCATCCCTGCAGGTGCCTGTGCTGTGAGGTGTGTCCTGAGGGACCAGGCACATTGTCCTGGCTGCAGTGACCCAAGGAGGCCATTTCTGGCCTCCAGGGCCACTAGAGTTTTCCACCTCCATTTGTGGATGTAGGAACTGCTCTTATCCTCCTGAAAAGGCTGGAGATGGTGAACTCTTGGGGCCAGGAGCTTCCTCAGAGTTGTCTGCATCAGCTTAGAGCCCAGAATCTGACATTTCTGACAACTGAGATCCAGTAACAGTGTTTTCGGCCCAACTTGACACTCTGGAAATATGCTGGATCCCTGTTGGAGAGCTGGAAAGGTGTGTGATGCCCTCGAAGGCAGCTTGGCGACCCGCCCTCCCAGGGAAACTGCAGAATTTCCTGAGTCCTTCAGGAAACCCATGGACCTCTCACACGTGCCTGTTTCGCCCCCTGTGACACACTGAGATGCACGAACGCAGACGTCTGGGATTTCCAGGCTGGAGAGGATCAGGAGACAAGCAGCCAGACATTAAGGGTAGCAGTAATGCTTGGAATTGGAGTCTGTGCGAAAATGCCGGAGCGTGAAGGTGTGGGCATCCTGGTCCTTAATTTCTGTTCACATTAACAATGCCATTTGCCCGGCAATACCCACGGCTACAATTCTATTGGAAGGAACATGGAACTTTACAAATGTCAGCTAACAAGGGCTAGAAGAGAAAAATCCAGTGCATCTACACAATAAATAGTAAACCTCGGTGAGCTTTAATGAACCAGAGCTACATGGGCCCACAGGGAGATTTTTCAGGAACAATTGTTTGAGTCAGAAGGTAAGGTGCAGAGTGAAACATAAAGCGTATTAACAGGGGCGCCTGGGTGGCTCAGTCAGTTAAGCGTCCGACTTCCACTCAGGTCACGATCTCATGGTTCGTGACTTTGAGCCCCAGATCGGGCGCTCTGCTGTCAGCACAGATCCTGCTTTGGATCCTCTGTCCCCCTTTTTCTCTGCACCTCCTCCACTTGTGCACGCTCTCTCTCTCTCTCTCTCTCTCGCTCTCGCTCTCGCTCTCGCTCTCAAAAATATACATTAAAAAAAGAAAGTGTATAACAAATGTAACGTTCTTACTTACATAAAATATATGTTGTTAAAAGTTTACACACGTCTATATTAACATTTTTCAATGCTTATAAATGGTGAACAATTACTGTATATTATTTCCAGAGAATTCGATCACATGTGATTGGATCCCATAATTATAGTATATGGAAGTGAGTTAAGCAGGCTCCAAAAGGTAGAATCCTGTGTATATCTTATAAATTATGATAAATCTTTCCAAATTGTCCATCAAAACACATTAGTCATCAAACTGCCTTCAAAACAGCATTAACTGTGTACAATTCCCCAAAACAGTATATACAAGAGTTTGCTTCTAATTAGTTAACAAAAGACAATATTAAGAACTTTTACATTTTCCAGTTTGGTAGAGAAACTGTATCAAGTTAATATTATAATATCTGTTTTCCCAACCAGCACTGAGGCTGTTTGCTTTTCATACCAAAATGATCGTTCATATTTCTTTAACTGTTAAATTTAATGTTTTATGTTCCATGACTTTTTATTTGGTTCATTTCTTTTCAATTTGATTGAGAGGAAATCCTAGTATATATTGTATACATGGCATCTTCTCCTACATCATCCAAGGTGGATGTGCCTGCGCACAAGGAAGAAATCTGTTCTAGAAGCTGTTCTCACAAGTCGGCCGCATGAGATCCCCTGCCCTGTGGTGTCTCCCCTGAAATGACCTGAACTGACTTCCTCACCTCATGGACAGAACAAAATACAGGTAAGGAATGTCACTGAAACCCCCCCAGCCATGTTCCAAACACTTTAGCCAGGACCCCTCCCTCATTGTCAAGGTAGCAGACGGCAGGCCGGATGTCGGCTCTCAGGATGTTCCCCAGGCTGCCATTCCTCAGTCCCCAGGAACAAGCCAAGTATCCTGAAATGAACTCACATCCCAGCCCACATCCTGCTGCACATAAATTGGACCAGGACTCCAGACTCAGCATCAAGGCACCAGGTGAGAGATCTGCCCAGATCCCCATCCATCCAGACTTGGCAGAATCCCTCAAATAAATGGAGTCCCAGCCCCTTCCAGACCTTCAGTGGAGTATGATCTTGGGGGGCTTTACAGACTTTCCAGTATCCCTTCAACAGAAATGGATTTAGTCCCAAGGTGTCCATGAGGACACTTGCCCAAATGCCAACCCCTGACCTCCAGGCTCTCCTTGGGAGACCTCACCTAAATACTGTCCAGGCCTGCACTGTGCCCCGTCCTCCACTGTCCAGCTGTGTTCCAGGCCAGTTCCTCCAAACAGGCTTCCTGAGATTAGACAATGAACAGTGGAGCCTCAGGTTCACAACAGCTCCCTCATTCCAGCCTCCTGAGAAGCCTCCTGACTCATGGTCAGAGTCCTCACGTCTTAAAGAGTTCTGAGGAACGCTGTCCCTATATCCTGGCGTATCCACGTGCGGTACCTTTTGGTCAACTCTGCCTCTGAGCAGAGTGACCAGGGGTGACAGAGGAGACAGCCTCCAGCCTCAGGTGTTGTGGAAGGGACTGTTGGATTGAGGAGGGAGGGATGAGAGGAACACCTAAATACCTCCCAGAGTCCTATCCTTCCTCCTCTTCGTAGAAGGGACCCAAATGATGGTCCCACCCTCCGTTGGTTTGTTGGTTCACAACCTCAGGAGTTCCTGGGTAAAATTTGAAGCTGGCCTCCACACATGGACGTCAGGGAAAGACCGAAGAAAAGAGAAGACCACTCCAGATTGGTAGGTTACAGTTTTAATAAGCAAAGGGAACTTACATGCAAGGCATGACTTGGGCAGCTGCAAAATGAATCAATCTGAATACCAGCCACCAGGATCTTTGTATAGAGGCCTTAAAGGGGTTCAGTCACATTTACCATTGGATGGTCTCAGCATGTTGCACTCTCAAAGCTGCATCCTTGAAATGGTTTCTAGTATGGGCACAGTGGGCAGAACATACATTCCAAGGATGGGGAAGGGGCGAGGAGCTTTCTACAGCCTGGGTCATGTCCTCTCAGTGACCTCCTCCAACACCCTCATGACCTCACCTAACCCTAATTGCCTCCAAGAGACCCCATCTATAAACATCATCACACTGGAGGGCAGGGCTTCAACATAATGAGTTTGGGGAAGAGGGACACAGTTCAGTCCATAGTACCATGTCACTGGTTGAATGTTCTAGAGCCCAAGTTAGTGGAAAAACCATGTGGTTGCTGAAGAGAGTGGAACTGGGGCATGGGGCTCTCCTAGGGAGACCTTGGGCACACGTGCAGGGTTTCAGATGGAAACTCTGCTCGTACACGTGCCAGGTGGGGCAGAGATTGGTTCTGTGAGGGGCACAGGCCAGTCAGTGTCCTGTGCCCATGCATGGCCAATGTCACTGGGCATCACTGAGTGTCCACAAATCAGGTGAAGACTCAGCCATCAGAGTGTGCTCCTCAGCGACCCCTGCACCAAACGATGCTGACTCTAGCTCTCTCTGACCACCCTGACCAGAGGAGATATGCAGGCATTTAATGAGGAACTGCAATGTGACATCAGTGTTTGGGTGAGCCGAGCCTCACATCCAGAACAGACGCAAACACCCTAAAAGGAATCCATAAAACTTGACTATGCTCTCTGGAATCCTGACACTCTTAAGACAATTCCAGAGCCAACCTTCATTCTTTCCTCCATCGGCTAAAGTCCTTCTTCCTCCATAAATACCGGAATGAAATGATCCCTGACTGAGCAGGCACTCATACTTTCTCAGGAAGAGAGCTCCTTCAAAGAGTGACTGTGAACTTCCCTCAGGGGTGCTCTGGGAGGCCATATGCGGGCATCCTGATCCCTTCTCTGAGGACTCCGAACAGAGACGTGGCACTTAAGACGAGAACCTGGTGTCTGTGGGTGAGTTTGTGTTGCCCTGTGCGTGAGGACCTGCCCTGGAAATGACTTGAGATCCCCCGGGACACAGAGCTCGGGGGCCTCTAAAATGTGTAACTGAGTCTGGATGTCAAGGTCAGCAGCCCATGGATTTTCATCACAAACTCACTGTTTGTGTTCTTCATCCCCCACTTTCTACCTCTGGGTTGTTCTCTTCACTTTCAACATGGCATGCTGAGAGTATTAATATACCCATCCACACATGAACATATTTTCATCATGAAAGCAATGAGACAAATGGTATTTGAGCATTCCAAAGACCTAAGCAGAACCTCAGGACAAAAGGCTAACAAATGTCTCAACACTGGGGGGCACCATATTCAGACTTCACACATTACACCCCCTCGTGTGCTCACATCCCCACGCGGGAATCAGATTCTCCAAGCTTAAGCTCCTTCATTCCACCACCCTAGAGCCAACAGAACAACTGCTCCCTTCCACAGGAGCTCCCTACTTTGACTCATAGCACGTCTCTGCTCTCAGCTGGAGGCTCCCAGATGTTAGGACATTCAGGGTACTTGATGGGCAAATGTACTAGAACCAGAGACATCCCCAGGAGGGAAGGCATCATCATCCCTGGGATGATGGGGGCACAGGCACCCCTACACATGCATTCCAGTCTACAGGGGCCACCTACCCACCAGGCCATCAGAGTGACCCTCATCAAAATTCTATCCTACAGTCATTATGATTACATAGGGTAGTGTTTCTAAGGAATGCCTGGAAAATGGTTTTTCACTGTAATAATAATATAATGAAAACAGAAATAGAAGAAATTATTTCAATTCAGTCTCATTTCTTTTCTTTTCACTCCTCAGCTTTCATCGGATCTACTTCCCAGCCAGGGAAAGAGATTCAGAGGTGTGGGAAGACCGTGGTTTACTAAGACACCATCTTATGGGCTCAGCTTTTCATAAGGAGCTTCCAAATAATACACATCGACATGTGCACCCAAGAAAAATCACTTCAGTCGATTTACGGCCTCCCAAAGCACTCCGTATAAAGCAGAACACAGAGGATTTGATGGAGGAGGTGGCTTGGAGGCTGGATGGCTTACACTGGTGGAACTGTATCACTTGACTTCCATGGAAAGAGAGGGGGGGATAGACTAAATGGGGGAGAGGTTCCTGTACCGGGATTCCTTGATCCCTTCTTAATCTGTGCCCAGCTCCTCACAGGTATGAGAGGAGTGAGGTGAGTTCAGATTAAGTAATCTCTGCCCTGGAGACCAGGAGGGATCGTGGGTAGGGCTCCCCCAACTCGCTCCATATGAACCACACAGTGTTTACTGTTGCCCTGCCTGAGAACGTTATCTTCCAGAATTTAAACCCATTTGAGCCCAAATATTTAATATTAAAAAAATGTAAAACTAGAGAAATAGGTGTTACGAGAAAACCAGAAAGGTTCTTCTCTGGAAATAATCTTTGAGAAATCCTGCAGCCTGAGTAGTTGGGATTTAGTCTTGCCAAATTCCCTCTAGCGTGGACGTCAGAATTTACAAAGGAAACAGATTAAGATTTTCACTCACACACTTTCCATTAGGATTTATTAAGGGTATAAATGAGGCAACTAAACTTTGAAAATCCAGTTTCACTATGCTTTTTGGTGTTGTCAAAAAAGAGACGTTTCAGTGAGATGTATACAGAAATAATGAAAAATTAATACTTGCCCATACTCGACACAAAACATTGGGAGACAGAAAAAAAACACAGATTAAAAAAACCCTGATTTTTCAAAATTAAAAATGCTCTTTCGAGTAGTACCTCCGGAATAAAGAAAAATGTGAAATTACAACAGATTCAGGAAATACTAACTCCGGCAACTTGCAGAATGTCCTGCACATCAGTCTTAAAGGTATGTGAATTTATAAACCTCAAGCCCTGCGCAGTAACACGAGGGCCTCAGCCGACCATCCTCACGGCCCAATCCTGGGCCCGTGTGTCCCTCTGCCTCCCCGCGAACAGGGAGGAGAAATGTTAGAAATGTTAGCTACCCTCCGCGGTGGTCCGGCTGAACCCCCGGGTTCGCACAAGTGAATTCGGGGTTCACACTCGTTCTACCGGAAAGGAAACCACAATTTGATAGGCGGAGCCGCAGACGCCCCTGCCCCGCCCACGCCGCCGCAGGGGTGTCCCCGCAATCCGAGCGCCTCTCGCGGTCCACGGGACTCTGGCACGCACGAAGGGTTATTTAAGCCGTTCTCACGCTGTTGCGAAGGAAACAACTCCGCATTCGGTATTACCGGCGCGCCAACGCTAAGCTTTTACCTTAGCGTATCTGAGTCATTTAACGTGGCGTAGGGTGGGCAGCCCGGCGCCACAGGCCACCCCGCCACCTGGAGGCAAACGCCGGGACCCAAGCTCCGGGCGGAAGAACTTGCAGAACGGAAACGCCCTGGGGGCGGGGCGGAGACTTGCATAAGCCACACCCAAGCCCTTCCTTCCAGGTCCCGCCCCGTCCGAGGTCCCCGTTTCCGGCAGACCCGGATGCAGATTTCCCAAACGGAAGGGCTCTTTTCCCGGTGCGGGTTTCAGCGTTTCTAGTTGCAGCTGGCACGTTGATGGTCTGGGTGTTGCGGCCTCCACACCCGGAGTCCGGGCCCTCGCTAACTTGACAGTCCCCGCATCCGCCAGCCCCGCCCGCGGGGAGCCCGGCCTGGTCGGAAGACGTTGTGCTGCTGCACTGGATCCGCGTCTGTTTCCGGTAAACTGGCTCCCAGGCCGTTTCGCCCGTTTTTCTGCCTCCGTTCTTTTCACCGTCTCTCCCTGGCCCCCGCGCGTGTCAAGGCCCCACTGGCGAGGTGCATTCTCGCCCTTCGCGGTACCGAGGGGGCAGCACCACGACGCCCTGCTCTCCGGATCCTGCAGACCCCAGCCCCCTCCTGAGTTCCTCTCTCCCTTCTCGCGTCTTTCTGGGGCCGGCCCTGCTGGTCCTTGGGCTCTCCACAGTCAGTTCCTCAGGGAGGCCCTGAGTCCCTTGCTGGGGCTTTCACCTGCCCCTGTCCTGTGGCACCCCTTGTTCTGTCCCGTCCCATCCTGCTGGCTGTGCCTGTCAGGTATTGTTTACATTCCCGATGAGCCACCACAAAGCGTGCTTCTGGACAGGGGCATCTTCGAAAGGTGGGGCCGGGGGATAGGGGAAAGAGAGAGACCAGGGAGAAGCAGGGAGCTACAGCCAAAGAGAGTGATGAGAAAAAGCAGCTATGAAATTGAGGAGAGGGAAGTGGGTCCGATGGGCTTTGAAAGACCAAATAAGAGTGAGAGCGTGACATGAGCTAGAAGCAGTGGAATAAATGAAAGTGGCAAAAAAAGGATCAGCAGAGAGATGGAAAAGAGCAGAAGGGAGAGGAGTCGAGCAACAGTAGCAATGGGGGCAAAAGAAGGGTAGATCCCAAATTCATTAGAATTTTGTTTTTAATTCCCAACGTATATTCCCTCTTAAATATGTCAGATGATGAGGTCTTAATGGTTTTATAGTCTGTTATATGTTGAAAGTATTCTTTGGTGCTTAGTAAATAATTGTACACTATTTCAGTGTGCCCTTGATTAAGGATATTGGCAATTTTTTATATTAACAGTCAAAATCTAGTTTAACCAATTAGTCTAATATTCCACATCTTCTCTTTCTTCTTATGTGATCTTTTAACCTAGTGGGCTGTGAACTAGTTCCCAGTCAGGTGTGTATCTATTTCCTTTGTCCTTTCTCTGGAAATGACCAAGGATGGGTTGGATTGTTGTGGGACTTTGTTGAAAGATAGCCCATCTGTTCATAACTGGATAAATTACTCAGCTGCTTCTATTGACCTTCTTCCACGGTTTTCAGTGCTACTAATTAGGTCTTCTTAATTACCTATTTTTGGTAGTTTAATCTGATGTTCTGGAAAAGAGGAATTAAAAACTTGAGATAGTGATTAAAACCATGAAAGAGAAGCAGCTCTTGCTCAGGTGTATGATATGTGATCTGTAAATTTTAGGGGTAGGGGTGAGAAGGGCAAGCCTTACCACTGTCCCATCCAGGCCATGTCTTTCCTGTGAGGAGAGTTCCGCTCTGCTGGCCTCTCCCACCGACCCCTTCACCTGCCCCAGTACACATGCAGGGAGTCACGGGGCAGTTTGATGGGAAAGGGCCCAGGCTTTTTTTTTGTCTTTTCTTTTTTTAAGTTTATTTATTGTGAGATAGCACATGAGCCCGTGTGAACAGGGCAGAGGCAGAGAGAGAGGGATAGAGAGAATCCCAAACAGGTTCCACGTGCTGTCAGTGCAGATCCCACACGGGGCTCCATCCTCCAAACCTCGAGATCATGACCTGAGCTGAAATCAAGAGTTGGACGCCAGACCCACTGAGCCAGCCAGGCGCCCCCGGACCTAGGCTCTTTTAGCCAAATAGAGAACAAAAGCATCTCTCCAAGGAGGAGGAAGGAGGAGGTGCTTTGCTCTGTAAAGGGAGCCTGTAGAAGGAATTAGAGTGCTCTTTGGGGACTTAGGGGTCCTGGAATGGGGGAGAGTTTGAGAAGCTCTGACCCTGTCCTCAGCAGGTATTAGCAGAGACTGGGGTCTTTGTCTTCAAGGGACCGTCAGTCCAGTGCGTAGACTCACCACTGCCGCGGACCGTGTGGGCTTCACTGGGATAGGAGAGTGTTCTGAAGAAATGAGCAGAAAAGCCCGACTGTTGATCTTCACGGAGGAGCGGAATCCTGCTGAATCCCCGTTACTTCAGCGTGCAGCGGAGGACTGGCTTTGCCACAGAGTGAATGCCTTCTCCTGGGTGTGTGTCTGCAGTGCAGGGAGGGGCCGTGCTGTTTCGAAGCCCCGAAAGCCATCGCCACGCTCAGGAGTGAGGGAGTGACTTTCAAGACGGATCTTGGCTGAGAAAGAAGTTTTTCATGTGTTCTTTTTTAATTCCTGACCTGAGGAATCATGTGAAATCATGACCTGAGCCAAAATCAGGAGGTCACTTGACCAGTGAGCCACCCAGGTGCCCCTGCTTTTTTTTTTTAATTCAAGATTTTTAATCTAATCAAGATCGGAAGATACTGCAACGTTTAAGTTCTGGGAGGATCAAATAGAGAGGAGTAGTGGAAGTTATTATTTTATAAGTAGTAACATAAAATTCATGATATGGCAGAAATAACAGGACCCAAACATAAAGTTGGAGGTAAAGAACCTAGCTAAGATTAAAAGTTATTCCTCACCTTTTACGGAGAAGATGGCATAAACACCAGGTACGACTGCAGGAATACTTTACAATTTAACAGTTGAGGGGCACCTGTGCGGCTCAGTTGGTTACGTGTCCAACTTCGGTTCAGGTCATGATCTCACGGTTTGTGGGTTCGAGCCCCACGTCGGGCTCTGTACTGACAGGTCAGAGCCTGGAGCCTGCTTCAGATTCTGTGTCTCCTTATCTCTCTCCCCCTCCCCAGCTCACACTCTGTCTTTGTCTCCCTCCCTCTCTCTCCCTCCCTCCCTCCCTCCCTCTCCCTCTCCCTCTCCCTCTCCCTCTCCCTCTCCCTCTCCCTCTCCCTCTCCCTCTCCCTCTCCCTCTCTCTCTCTCCCTCTCTCTCTCTCCCTCTCTCTCTTTCTCCCTCCCTCTCTCTCTCCCTCCCCCCTCTCAAAAATAAACAGTAAAAAAATAATAAAATAAGATGAACAGTTGAAAGCATCTACCTCCAAAATTACCTACCTCATTTGTGAAATAAGTTACCAACCATATGATGAATGAAAGAGGAAGGACAAGTCTATGGAAATTCATCTGTCATAGTTAAATTTTGAAATAGCATTTATTTTGCATGGGAGTTGGAATTTACATGCAAGACCTAACACGATTGCCAGGTATTTTTGAGAAATGACCAAAATGACCTGAGATACAGTTGCGTATTTACTGTGCTGTCTACTGGAATTATTTCATTGTGAGAGGCAGAAATTTTCAGCCAAAAGCTTTTCTCTGCAGACGTAGAGATTCCACTTAAATGTGTAATTCAGTTGTGAATGAGATGGCGGTGGAAGTATTTACTGCATTGTGCTCTGTATTAATATTTTATTTATTTTCCCATTAGCCAAAAGATAAAGTATAAGGCTGGCTTCCCATTTTAATTATAAATTAATAAATTCTTAACATGTTCTTGAAAGCCCCCTAACACTCTCCTCCTCCACCGTAGTAACATAGTTTATGTATGTTGCATCATAATATATTTGCAGATTTTCATATTTATTCGGCTTTCATCTTATCTTCAAGCCCAGATTTCCCCCAGGGAGTTTGAGGTTTGTGTCCATGGAATCCCAGGGTGTCTGCTTCCCTCCTGTATCTGTCTTTAGACATTTGTTGTATCAAAGCAGCATCTTAAATCTGAATTTTACTGTTAGCTGTAATCAGTCCCCCATTCTCATGTCCTGTTTTTGACTATTTGTGTCCCTTTTCCATTTTTGTCTTTAATCTGTTTCATTATTTTGACTGCCTACTCCAAGGTTTTAGAGCTGTGCTATCCAATAAAGTAACCACTAGTGACATGTGCTTATTAAATTTAGATTAATTACAATTAAATAACTAAACTTAAGACCCTCAGTAATGCTAGCCAGATTTCAGGTGTTCTTTTTTTTTTTTTTAAGTTTTAAAATTTTTTCAAAAGTTTATTTACTTTTGAGAGAGCATGAGTGAAGAAGGGCAGAGAGAGAGGGAGACACAGAATCCGAAGCAGGCTCCAGGCTCTGAGCTGTCAGCACAGACCCCAATGCGGGGCTCCAACCTGCGAACCGCGAGGGCATGACCTGAGCCAGAGTTGGATGCTTCTGTGACTGAGCACCCCCCAGGCGCCCCAGATTTTAGGTGCCCTTTAATGACATGGATCTGATTGCTGCTGTGTGGATAATGTAGATAACAGAGCATTTCCTTCATCACAGCAAGTTCCACCGAACTTCTTGTTCTACATCTTATGTTTTTACTGGACTTTTTTGGCTTATAAGTAATTTCTTTTCTGCTTCTCCCTATTCCCTTTAATGGGTTTCTTCAAGTAGTTTTTTCATTTTATTTCTTTTCTTGAGGTAGGTGCTTATATCATTTATTTAATCTTTAATTAATTAAATATTTAAGATAAAATTTTCTGTGAATATTGCTTTAGTTTGTTCCATTGGTACATTAATATATGTATAGGGACATTGCAGGTTCCTTTTTTTTTTTTTAATGCGAGGTTTTCCTCCATCCTTGTCACAAGCCCTTTGTATTCAGGGACCGTTGTGCACTGTAAAGGGAGATCTTCTCTTTGGGAGTGTGATGCTTTCATATATGAAATTCTAGAATAATTATAAATTTCATTCTATTTTCACCTTTTCTGAACAGCTTTGGATGTACTGGATGTTAAAAATTATGAAAGGTTGGATTTTGATTTGTGATCAAATGAGCTGATACGTTTTTCCATTTACAGTATTAATTTGAAAGATACAGTTGTTCTAGTTTTATACTTCTTCATACATAAAGCTATTTTCCTGTACTCTGTGCCTTTGCTTTCCAATCTGTGTATTGCTAGAAGGTTAGAGGCAAGAAGGCAAGACTGTCTTGGTTAACCTGTAAACTGCCTTCTCTCCAGCACCTGGAATAGCTTGGCCCATCACTGGTCTTGGGATTTGAGGGAGCTCACTTAGTAATATCATTTTTTCAGACTGCACTTCAGAAAGAAAAGGAAACACAGGTGAATGGGAATAGATATCAGTCATTTTTTTGGCACATCTGTTGGAGAACCTGGTTTTGGAATGGAGAAAACAAATGTTGCACCCCAGACCTAAGCAGCTATGTTCAGATAGCCTGGGAAGGACTGGGAAATCTTAATGGTTAGTTAGCAGTGCTCTAAAAAATAGTGAGGTGATATTGAGGATGCACAAGGCCTTCTTCCCAGTGACCCTTTAAGAGATCTCGAGGGAGGGGCTGAGCTGTGTAATCACCCATCCTGAAGTCATCAGAGACGTGTCACTATTCCTGGTTGGGTGGGAAGTTGGTTAGTATAGTGTTGTGTGAATGAATGGATAACTTGGAACTGTTAAATAGGTTTTATTGGTTCTAAAGTTGGCTTATATAGCTATTTTATTTATTTATTTATTTATTTATTTATTTATTTATATTCATTTTTGAGAGACAGAGAGAGACAGAGTGTGAGCAGGGGAAGGGCAGAGAGGGAGACACAGAATCCGAAGCAGGCTCCAGGCTCTGAGCTGTCAGCACAGAGCCTGACCCGGGGCTCAAACTTGTGAACTGCGAGATCATGACCTGAGCCGAAATCCGGAGTCGGAGGCTTAACCGACTGAGCCACCCAGCTGTTCCCGTCCACGAATCTTTCTTAAATCCATCTCTTGTGATAGTTGAGGAAGAGTTTACTTGGTTATAAGGTTAAAGGTCACACTTGGTTCCCCACTTTGTTCAGTGAATGTCCTTTTATACCTCACTTGAGTTTTTACTATGATCCTCAAATCATTCTTCGTCTATGAATTACATACAGACTCTATGGGGATGGGGCACTTTTGTTTTGTATTGCTGTATATATGTTTTTCCAAACAGTGCATTTTCACGCACGAATTGCTTTTTTTGTATGTTTTAATACTTCTTTATTGAAATAATTCATAAAATTATTTTTTGTCATATTATTTCATTTGTTATCTTTACCACTAACATGGGTTTTCTAGGTTGTGGGCTTGTATTTCACAGCTTTCAATGATTTTTTATTTAATCCTTTTACCTTTTGCTCATTTTAAGCCTGTCTGTGACATTAATGAGTGACTTTTCAGCAGTGTGTCTGTTACTTTCTCTTCTCTCCCAATGTAGTCTCTTTTAAATGATTTTTTTATTTTATTTTTGAAAGTTTTGGAGTTTTGCCAAGTCATTTCCTTCTTCCCTTGTCTTGTAATCTCTTTCATCCTAATTCTGCTTTGAAGTCCTATTTTTAAGGTTTCTAATGATTTGTTGTCTATCCATTACTAAAATTATTGGATAGCTTCTAAAGATGTTTTGCTCCAAGCCACGGGATTCTTTTTTTTTTTTTTTTTAATTTTTTTTTTCAACGTTTTTTATTTATTTTTGGGACAGAGCGAGACAGAGCATGAACGGGGGAGGGGCAGAGAGAGAGGGAGACACAGAATCGGAAACAGGCTCCAGGCTCTGAGCCATCAGCCCAGAGCCCGACGCGGGGCTCGAACTCCCGGACCGCGAGATCGTGACCTGGCTGAAGTCGGACGCTTAACCGACTGCGCCACCCAGGCGCCCCGGGATTCTTTGAATATTAATATTCAATTACTTTTTCACTCCTGCCTCTTTCTTTTTCATAGCTACTGTGTTCGTTACTTGACATGTTTGCATGTCATTTTTATGAAGGTGAATTCTTAAACCCAATGAATTCATGGTGGTAGTTTGCAGAAAAATAAATGTCGGGGTTGTGCTATAGGAGGACCTCTTTTTTTTTTTTTTAATTTTTTTTTTTCAACGTTTATTTATTTTTGGGATAGAGAGAGACAGAGCATGAACGGGGGAGGGGCAGAGAGAGAGGGAGACACAGAATCGGAAACAGGCTCCAGGCTCTGAGCCATCAGCCCAGAGCCTGACGCGGGGCTCGAACTCACGGACCGCGAGATCGTGACCTGGCTGAAGTCGGACGCCCAACCGACTGCGCCACCCAGGCGCCCCAATAGGAGGACCTCTTCCTGGCTCAAAATAATGACTGTTTAACACAGGAGATTTGGAAAGTTTGTGGGACCTAGTTGGGAGTTTTCATAATATAAGAAATAATCAGCTAGTGAGCTGCTTTTTATTTATGGTTCTCATTCATTCATGTCCCTCTTTGATGCCTACCACTTGGAAACACAGACAAAGCACAGTGATACGTAGGTAAAATTTTCCTTCCTACTCATAGGACTTTCCTGTTCATATGTGTAGGGATTCCCTGGATATCCCTAGATTTCCTTTGAATAAAAATTCTAAAGGTAGAACATAATTTTACATTTCAATCTAAATTTGTCTTGAAGGCAAAATCTAACATAATCCCACAGCCAGTGCGTTACTAATTTCCTGAGATCTTCCTTCTCTCTCCTTGGACTCTCCCATATGCTCTGGATAACTCAGTTGGTAAACCATATTTATAGAGAATCTTTTGGGCATTGTGAAGTGTCCTGGATATTGGCTACCTTTCTCCAGTTATCAGATGCTTGCATTAATACAGAGTTTCTCTTTCAGATCTGAATCAAAGTTCTGTCCTCTCCACTGGGTGACTCATAGAAAAACAAGAGGATACAGTACCCAGAATCCAGCTGTCACCTCCCCAGAAATTTAAACACTTCTCCAGTTCCTCAGACCCCTCAACTCACCCCAGAAGGCAAAAGATTCAATTTCTCCATCATAGTACATGCATACAACGGGCAGAGAGCAAAGCTTGGTAATCACCTTGGCATTGCCTATCTCTGTGATGCTGAAGACATTCTCATCTCTGTGCATTACAGAAGAGATTCTGATTTCCAGGTGTGGACCAGTGTGCAGGGGAGGGGTGTTCCCACTCTTCTGAAGGGCAGGTACCTGTAAGCTCAAGAGAGGTACTCAGAAGGGTATAGAGTCTCAGTCCAAGTGCCCTAAAAGGGAAAATATTGGAATAGAAGCTTAGGGCGCAGTTGGAACAGGATATCCAACCACTTTCTGGCCTCGTAGCCATGGAGAAGGACAGCAAGGGACCGGGGTGAAACTGGGGCTCTTGTCAGTCTTGGAGATGAATGCCAGTTTTCTTCCTCTACAGAGTTGGTAAGCTTTGGAAGATGCTAGTGGAGCATTCTGCACTATGGAGACATGTACGTGACACCTTACAGGGTACGTATGGACTCTGTCTGGGAAAATGCTTGCGGGGATCCGCTTTATGTGGATGGCAGTTGGGATGGCACTTCTTACACAAAACCCATCTTGGGCTCTCCAGAGGCTGTATATATGATGGCTCAGTGGAGCTTTGATACTGTCCAAGAGCCCTGAACATCAATCATTCCACTTTTTTCTTTTAATCTTTATTTATTTTCGAGAGAGAGACTGACAGTGTGCAAGTGGGGGAGGAACAGAGAGAGAGGGAGACACAGAATCCGAACTAAACTCTAGTTGCGTGTCGCATACTTGAGGAAACTCCCAGTCACCAAACTTCCCCAATTCCTGACAAGTCTAGAACTGCACAACTCTAAAATGTCCAAGTCCAAGACATGGATCTTTGAGGAAAGTGACTTCTCTTCACTATTCTTCCAACACAACTTTGGCCTGGACCCTGTTCCTGTCTTCATGACAGGTAGGTGGTGACCTCGTCCAGGCTGAAGGCTCTGCATTTCGTGGGAGTAGTGGACATTTCCTTGAGTGTCAGGAAAGGGGCTCATAATGGCCCTCTCTGAGGTTGATGGGTTCCACCACCTAAAACTGGTGAACTTCTCAGCAGATGGATTCCTACAGGCAGTAGTCTGTATCTTCGGAAGCTTTAGAAACTCAGTAGGAGGAGAGCGAATGGTCTCACAAGCCAAGTATTGTCTCAACTAGAAAGGATGGATTCACTGCAGCCCCTGGAGCCACATATTCCTCCCACCACTGAAGCCTTGCCCTCTACTTGACACATCTGTGGTGGCCTCAGGCCCAGACCCCAAATCTTCAAGCTCCTGGAAGTCCATGCCCCATGTCAGAAGGGAGGATGCCAAGGCTTTTCCGCAGGAAGTTCTGCGCTACTCTGGTCCCCTTTAGTTCCAGCCCAACCTTATCCCGAAGGGTGGAAGTGATGCCACAAAAGGACTCGGTCCCATTTCTCACCACCCTTACTTACAAACCATATGCCCTTTTTATCCTTTCTCTTCCTGCAAGTGGTTATCCATCTGGGATTCCTATTTTTCTGAGACGTTTGAAACCGTGAGGACATAACTCATAAACTGTGGTCAGGCAATAGGCTTTTGAGCCAGATAAATATGAGCAAATAGTTGAGTAAATTATATGCTGTATGGTTTTTGTCAGGTCATGTGAATCCTCTGCAAGCTGGCTTTCTAAGAGGAAAAGTGAAGATAATAATGGCAAACTTACAGGGTCTGAATAAATGGCAAGATTATAAGTAAATACCCGTCACCTAATATGTGATCAATATTGATGATGTATTTGGGCAGCTAGCTTCTTAGATCTTCCATGACTTCTCCATAGACTTCGTACAGAGCAGGGCTAGAAGATGTCACTGATTAAGAGAATCAGTGGTCCTGGAATGGACACACCTCTGCTGGAATGGAGTCTGGGCTAGGGACCACAGCGCTAACCATGATTATCTTTGGGGATGTGGGTTTGGGGGTTATAGAAATTTTGAAGATTTTGAAATGTTTATTTTTTATATTAAACACTTTTTAAAAAGTGTGTGTTTTAGGAATGGTAAAAAGCATGTTACTTTTAAAGTAATGTTACCAATTTTAAGTAAAATATGCAAGATTTTATATGGCAGATGACGGAGGAAAGTAGTATTCTCTCAAGATGATGCTCATGGAGGCAAGAAGCCACATTCTGTGGTCTTGTTGGAAAGGGAAACATACAGGTCAGTGGCCTCTGGAGGGTAGTAGTTAACTGACTCTCTGAAACAGACAAAGCACTGATTTATACCATTTGCTGGTTTCCTTGTATACCGTGGCAAAATTCAAGCTAACAAAGGCTTTCCATCCAGTTTCCAAACCTCTGAATGTTTTATAAGCAACTCTTCGGAGCCAGTCCATGCCAGATCAAGCATAACTGCCAGAGGCATTGAAGGAATATATAAAAGAAAATTAGTAACTTTCCTCTGTTGCCCCAGGGTAGGAGTATAATGGTGGAATTGAGAAGAACAATCTCACTAGGATGCTGTGGCTTATGTTTTAAGGAAACCAGTTAGAGTAGCTCCTCTTACCTCTGACCCAGTGACCTCTTGAATGGACCTAGCTTTTTGTAGTTGGGAAGAATAGAGTCCAGAAACATGAGCCCACTCTCTTACGAAACCAGACCTGTCACAACTGTCACAACTGTTCTATTTGTTTGAAAAGGGAGGAGCTGCAAGGGTCTTGAGTGCTGCTGTAGGTGGAGCTCGGTGACGGTGAATGAACAAAGTTCCATGATTCCACACAATCAGGACCCAAGGGAAAACCGTGGTTGTGAATAACTTTCTTTCTGCAGTATTCGTATCATTCCTCTTTGAGGGTTAAATAGATCCGGCATTGGTTAAATCTTGGTGGAGTTCTGGGATGCTGCCAAGGCTGACGCCCCAGGACAGAAATCCAAAGCTTAAGTGGTCCACCTCTTCAACTCTTACGACATTCTACAAGAAGTTATTTTAACTTTCAGTCACTAGGTGTGAACGATATAAGCTGCTTTGGACATATCTATGTTCCATAGCTTAAAATTTCCCTAATGCGTAAAGAAGGTGTTTGGGGATGGGTGGATGGTAGTCCAAATCAAACTTCTATTTTATAAGTCAACACTATGGTCATTTTAAATTCAGAAAAGCAAGGTTACTGGATGGACTGGTCTAAGGAAGACTAATCCATCTATTTCTGTACTTAAGTACAAGTTATTTCTCTCAACAATAGGAAGAATATATCCTAAACCCAGACAATGTCATTACCTAATCTCAAAGGAAAGATGAGCTTCAGTACCATGTCAGAGCAGAAGGGGGCTTTTTATATACTCCAAACTCCAGGAATTTTCAAAAGGAGGAGCTGTCAAAGGGAAATGTAATAAAAGTGCCAAAAGTGAAAAGAGAGTTGAGTGGGCCCTTGACTACCTCAAAGCCTTTCCAGTGCAGCTTGGAAGTAGGTGCCTGGAAGTGATGAGTTGAGTGGATAGTTGACATTTCTTGGATAAGTTGACTTCTCTTTGCATCCATTTACTTCATCTATGAAGTAGGAATAGTACGGAGACCTGGCTGTCATTTAAGTCCAAATCTGCTGATTCTGTGAGACTCCCTAAGGATGCATTCGGCACCCTTTTTTATTACCATGTTTCTGCCATGTGCTTTGTCACACCTGTGCCATAGTTCCCTCATAATGATGTGAATCATAACACTTTAATATTTTTTGAGTTTGATTCAGCACATTTAAAGTTCACAGATTCTTGCCTGGTGTGTACTAAAGCTCCAGTTAAGATTTACTTACTGATAAGCTTCCCAAGATGGCAAATAAAGGTCAGTTGCCCCAGAAATTTTATTTAGAAAAGTGTATACGTGTTGATGAGAAAGAATTGATCTAGTAATCCAACAGAGTGATCCAAGTGACTTGAATTATCTGGAATATGTAAGGGCAGTTCTTGATTTTTTTTTAAATTTAAACTTTAGTTGACTTATAGTGCAACATTGGTTTCAGGAGAATTCAGTGATTCATCACTTACCTGTAACACCCAGTGCTCAGCACAAGCACCCTGCTTAATACCCATCTGTTTGTTCTCTCTCATTAGGTGTCTGTTATGGTTGGTTTCTCTCTCTTCTCCAGCCCCCCATATATGTTCTGTGTTTTGTTTCTTAAATTCCACATATGAGCAAAATCATACGGTATTTGTCTTTCACTGATTGACTTATTTCCCTTACCATAATATGTTCTAGCTCCACCCACGTCATTGCAAATGGCAAGATTTCATTCTTTTTGATGCCTGAGAAAGTCCATGGCATATATGTACCACCTCGTCTTTATCCATTCATCAGTCAATGGACCTTTGGGCTCTTTCCATACTTTGGCTATTATCAGTAGTGCTGCTATAACCAATGGGGTGCATATACCCTTTCAAATCCATATTTTTGTATCCTTGGGGTAAATACCTAAGAGTGCAATTGCTGGATCATAGGGTAGTTCTATTTTTAGTTTGTTAGGGAACCTCAATACTGTTCTCCAGAGTGGCTGCACCAGTTTGCATTCCCACCAACAGTGCAAGAAGGTTCCCCTTTCTCCACATCCTCACCAACGACACTTGTTGGTTCTTCTGACAGGTGGGAGGGGGTATCCAATCATGGTTTTGATTTGTATTTCCCTGATGATAACTGATGTTGAACATCTTTTCATGTGTCTGTTAGCCATCTGGATGTCTTCTTTAGAAAAGCATCTATTCATATGTCTTCTTCCCATTTACTGGCTTGTTTTTTGGGTGTTGAGTTTGGTAAGTTCTTTATAGATTTTGGATACTAACCCTTTATCAGATGTGTCATTTGCAAATGTCTTCTTCCATTCTGTAGACTGCCTTTTAGTTTTTTTGATTGTTTCCTTTGCTGTGCAGGTTTTTATCTTGATGAAGTCCCAATAGTCCATTTTTGCTTTTGTTTCCCTTCCCTTTGGTGACGTGTCTAGTAAGAAGTTGCTCTGGCCCAGGGCAGAGAACTTGCTGCATGCGTTCTCCTCTAGGATTTTGATAGTTTCCTGTCTTACATTTAGATCTATCATCCATTTTGAATTTATTTTTGTGTGTGGTGTAAGAAATTGGTCCAGTTTCATTGTTCTGCATGTTGCCATCCAGTTTTCCCAACACCATTTGTTGAAGAGGCTGTCTTTTTTCTATTGGATATTCTTTCCTGCTTTGTCGAAGATGAGTTGACTGTACAGTTGTGGTCCATTTCTGGATTTTCTATTCTGTTCCATTGATCTATGTATCTGTTGTTGTGCCAGTACCATAATACCTTGATGACTGCAGCTTTGTAATACAGCTTGAAATCTGAAATCGTGATGCCTCCGGTTTTGTTTTTCTTTTTCAGGATTGCTTTTGCTATTCAGGGTCTTTGGTGGCTCCATACAAATTTTAGGACTGTTTGTTCTATCTCTGCAAAAACTTCTGGTGGTATTTTGATAGGGCTAGCATTAAATGTGTAGATTGCTTTGGATAGGATGGACATTTTGACACTGTTTGTTCTTCCAATCCGTGAGCATGGAATGGTTTTCCATTTACTTGTGTCCTATTCAGTTTCTTTCATGAGTGTTCTACAGTTTTCAGAGTATGGATCTTTCCCTCTTTAATTAGGTTTATTCCCAGGTATCTTACTGGTTTTGGTGCAGTTGCAAATGGGATCGATTCCTTGATTTATTTTTCTGCTACTTCATTATTGATATATAGAAATACAACAGATTTTATATTTACAACATTGATTTTATATCCTGTGACTTTGCTGAATTCATGTATTAGTTCTAGCAATTTTTGGTGGAGTGTTTTGGGTTTTCTCTATAGAGTATCATGTCGCCTGCAAATAGTGAAAGCTTGACTTCTTCCTTGCCAATTTAGATGCAGTTTTTTTTGGTTTGGTGTCTGATTGCTGAGGCTGAGACTTCCAGTAGTATGTTAAATAGTAATGGTGAGAGTGGATATCCTTGTCTTGTTCCAGACCATAGGGGAAAGGCTCTCTCACTTTCTCCCCACTGAGGATGATATTAGCAGTGGGTCATTCATAAATGGCCTTTATGACATTCAGGTATGTTCCATCTGTCCCTGCTCTGTTGAGCGTTTTTATCAAGAATTGATGCTATATTTTGTCCATTCTTTTTCTGCATCCATTGACAGGATCATATGGTTCTTTTTTTTTTTTTTTAATGTAGTATATCGTGTTGATTGATTTGCAAATATCGAACCAGCCCTGTAGCTCAAGAATAAATCCCATTGATAATGGGATCAATGGGTGAATAATTCTATTAGTATACTGTTGAATTTATTTTGCTAGTACCTTGTTGAGGAATTTTGCATCCATGTTCATCAGGGATATTGGCCTGTAATTCTCCTTTTTAGTGGGGTCTTTGGTTTTATAATCAAGGTAATGTTGGCTTTGTAGACTAAGTTTGGAAGTTTTCTTCTATTTGTGTTTTTTGGAACAGTTTGAGAATAGGTAGAACTATTCTTTAAATTGTCTGGTAGAATTCTCCTGGGAAGCCGTCTGTCTGGCCCAGGACTCTTGGTGGTTGGAAGATTTTTGATTACTGATTCAATTTCTTTGCTGGTTATGGGTCTGTTCAAATTTTCTATTTCTTCTGGTTTCAACTTGGTAGTTTGTGAGTTTCTAGGAATTTGTCCATTTCTTCCAGATTGCCAAGTTGGCATATAATTTTTTATAGTATTCTCATGATTATTTATATTTCCCTGGTGTTGGTTGTGATCACTCCTCTTTCATTTGGGTCCTCTCTCTTTTTGATAAGTCTGGCTAGGGGGTTCAGTTTTGTTTATTCTTTCAAAGAACCAGCATTTAGTTTCATTGACGTGTTCTGTTTTTTTGTTTTTTTCCCCTATATTATTTCTGCTCTAATCTTTATTATTGTCCTTCTTCTAATGGCTTTAGGTTTTATTTGCTCTTCCTCTTCTAGGTCCTTTAGATGTAAGGTTATGTTGTGTATTTGGATCCTTTTTTCTTGAAATAGGCCTGAATTGCAATATACTTCCCACTTAGGACTGCCTTTTGCTGCATCCCAAAGGTTTTGGACCCTTGTCTTTTCATTTTCATGTGCTTCCTTGTATTTTTTTTAATTTCTTCTTTAATTTCCTGGTTAACCCATTTTTTCTTTAGTAGGATGTTCTTTATTAACCTCCATGTATTTGAGGGCTTTCCAAATTTTTTCTTGTGTTTGACTTCAAGTTTCATAGCATTGTGATCTGAAAATATGCATACTTTGATCGTGATCTTTTTGTACTTGTTGAAGGCTGATTTGTGACCCAGTATGTGCCATGTGAACATGTTCCATGTGCACTAGAAAAGAAGGTGTATTCTGCTTTAGGATGAAATGATTCGAATGTATCTGTTAAGTCCATCTGGTCCAGTGTGTCATTCAACGCTATTGTTTCCTTGTTGATTTTCTGCTTAGATTTGTCCATTGCCATACGTGGGGTGTTAAAGTCTCCTTCTATTTTTGTATTATTGTCAATTGGTTTCTTTATATTTGTTAGTAATTGATTTATATATTAGGGTGCTCTCAATTTGGGGGCCTAAACACTCAAACTGTTAGATCTTCTTGATGGATAGACTCCTTAATAATAATACAATGCCTTTCTTCATTTCTTGTTACAGTCTTTGTTTTAAAATCTAGTTTGTCTGATAGAAGTATGGCTGCTCTGGCTTTCTTTTGATGTCCATTAACATGATAGATGGTTCTCCATCCCCTCACTTTCGATCTTCAGGTGTCTTTAGTCTCTTGTAGGCAGCATATAGATGGGATCTTATTTATTTATTTATTTATTTATTTATTTATTTATTTATTTATTTTACCCATTCTGCTACCCTATGTCTTTTGATGGGAGCACTTAGTTGATTTACATTCAGAGTGATTATTGAAATGTCTGAATTTAGTGCCATTGTGTTACCTGTAGAGTTGGTGTTTCTGGTGATGTTCTCTGGTCCTTTGTAGTCTTTGTTGCTTTGGTCTTTTTTTTTTTCTTTTTCTTTTTCCCTCCAAAGAGTTCCCTTTAAAATTTCTTGCAGGGCTAGTTTAGTGGTCACATACTCCTTTAGTTTTTGTTTGGGAAACTCTTTATCTCTCCTCCTATTTTGAATGACAGCCTAACTAAATAAAGAATTCTTGGTTGCATATTTGCCCCATTCAGTACATTGAACATTTCCTTCCATTCCTTTCTGGCCTGCCATGTTTCTGTGGACAGATATGCTGCAAATCTGATCTGTCTTCCCTTGTAGGCTAAGGACTTTTTTTTTCCCTTGCTGCTTTCATGATTCTTATCTTTGTGTTTGTGATTTTTGACTTGACTTTTATGCCGTGGTGACGATTGGCTTTTGTTGAATCTAATGGGAGTTCTTTGTGCTTTTTGGATTTTGATATCTGTGTCCTTCCCCAGATTATGGAAGTTTTCAGCTATAATTTGTTCAAAGAAACTTCCTGCCTTTCTTTCTCTCTCTTCATCTTCTGGGACTCTTATGATGCGAATATATTTTTAGTAAGTCACTGAGTTCCTGAAATCTGCCTTTGTGGTCCATGACCGTTTTTACCCTCTTCTTTTCAGCTTCATTATTATCCATAATTTTATCTTCTGTATCACTGATTTGCTCCTCTGCTTTGTCTATCCTCATTTTTATGGCCTCCATTTGGGATTGTATCTCGGTTACAGCATTTTTAGTTTTGGCATGACTAGATTTTAGTTCTTTTATCTCTGCAGTAAGGTATTCTCTAGTGTCTTCTATGCTTTTTTCAAGCACAGCTAATATCCTTATAATTGTTGTTTTAAGTTCTAGTTCAGACAGTTTACTTATATATGCATTGATTAAACAATCTGGCTGTCCTTTCTTCCTGTTCTTTCTTTTGAGGTGAATTCCTCGTCTTGTCATTTTGGGGAGAAAGAAAAATAAAGCAAAATAAAAGAAAAGTAAAAATAGAAGACAAAAAAAATCTAAAAAATACATGAAGTTAGATCCTAGGTGTGTTCTGATCTTGTTACAAGAAGCTTGATAGGAAAAAGGTAGGAAGAAAGAAAAGAAAAATCTAATAAAAATATATCCAAAAATAAAACAATTTAAAAATGATAAAATAAAAAATAAGATTAAAATGCTCTTTTTGTATCAAAAAATAAAAAGAAACAAAGACAAAAACAAAAACAAACAGAAAAACCCCAAAGGATGCTAGATATTTTTTCCTCTAGAGCTGAAGCTTTGCGCCAGTCTGATTCATAGACTTGGTGTGGGCTAGGTGTTTCTGCTGGTCTTCTGGGGAAGGGGCCTGCTGCTCTGATTTTCAGGTACAATTGCTCTCCTGGAGATGTGCCTTCATGGTGCTGGGGGGGCAGGACTTGGTGTAGCAGCTCCGTCCTCCACTTGGTGGCGCTGTTTAGCTCACCGAGGTGGATCAAGCTGGTGGGTGCGGGAGAAAATGGTTTCTCCCCATTCTCTTGTTCTTTCAACTCAGGAGTAGGAAGTGTACACCACCCCTCTTCAATAAGCCCTCACAGACGCGCAGTGATGCCACCTGTGTCCCGGTTTCCGTCATATCCCCACCTTCACCCCGTGTCCAACCTGTCCACCTGCCAAATGGTGCAGCACTGCCGTGTTTTAAATCAGGTGCGGCTGTGTTTCAAAACCCCATACTTCAGAGACGCCCACAGCACAGACCTGCACTGATCTGGGGACAGTCACGATGACTTGCGGCTGGTGGTGCCAGTTTGTCACAGAAGACAGCCACGGGATCATGTAGTGGATCAGAATTTATTGTAAATCACAACACACAGCTGGCGCCTGGGTTTGCATACCTCTCCTGGCTTCTTTGTTTGGGATGTTGCCTGCTGGGTCCTGTGTCCATTGAGAGGCGGAATCACCTCTCCCAGATGCACTCCAAGCAGCCGAACCGCTTCTCCCCATGTGATCCTGGGGATCCTCAGGCCGCCCGCCGTTGGGGCTCAGCTCTGCTCTCTCACTGCTCAGCTCCCCAGGTGCGAATCTGGAAATGTCACAGACCTCCGAAACTTAGGAATATGCGCTCCACTGTTTCTGGAAAACTGGTGGTGTTGTAACCCTGTCCTTTTTCCTTGTCTGAGGTTTTGGGGAGTAATTTTCTTGAGCAGTCCCTTGCAGTGTTTTCCCTCTTACACGCCCCCCCCCCTCTTTTTCTCTCCCTGTCCCTCCTCTCCCTCCCCTCCCTCCCCTCCCTACTCCCACTGAGACCAGGGCTCCTTTCCCTGGGGAGCACCTGCAGCTCTTTTCTCCCACGAATTCTATGCAGTTTCTTCCTTCCATGGGTCATTTTTCTGGTTTTTAGATGTGCAGGTTTGTTCTCTGACAGTTATGATTGAGTTCTTGGGTGTTCAGAATGATTTGATATTTATCTAGCTGTGTTCCAGGGAGGATGTGTGCTTAGGGCCTCCCCACTCCTCCACCATTTTACTCCATCAATTTCTGTATTTTCTTAAGACAATAGATTTTTGAACTCCTAAGGTATTATCGTAACAGCAGTATTGGCGCAGTGATTTTTATTTATTGAAAATAAGATAATAGCAAGAACAAAATTCACATCTACTTAATTTGATCAAGGAAATTTGCTTTTCACAGAAATAACAGGCACAAAAGTATAAATGCTGATGTATGTTTTAAAACAATTTTACGAAACCAAATTTAAAAGTTGTATTTTTATTGAGCTCTCTAGAGAATGTTCAAGCATTTATATGTACTTGTCCGTAGCATATGCTTTCTGGATGAAAAGTCATCGCTATGTAATAATATTTTACTTAAATCTTTCTGTATCTAAAAACAAAGCCCAAGAATTTCCATGGTAAAACAGTTAGGAGAATCTGTTTACCCAGCATTCGCTCTACAGCTGTCCCAGATAGAACTGCCTCATCATATGCACACAGGCACCTGCACAGACCACGGACATGGGGGTCTCCAGTTTAATACTATAGTATGGCAGGACTGTCTACAGACATGGACGGCAGATAATTCATCAGCCGGTGCCTAAGTGAGATACCTCCCCCCACCTCCCAGCCACTCCCTGAGGACCAGTTGGACACCAGCCCTGGGCCAGCCCTGTGGATCCCAGGAAGACCTTCAACCTTAAGTCTCTTCAGCTATTTCTTGTGGAGGTTGATACTGAAGTCAGTTTGCAAACCAAGCTGTGAATTAGAGGAGGAAAAAACGCCCCAAATTCCCCAAAGAGGGCTTGCCATCAGCGCAGAGGGGGGGTATTCCACTGGGACGTAAGACCCCAGGATCCTGCGCCTGCGCTCTGGAGTGGAGCCTTCGTCGTCCATAAATTAGTCCCATCCCTTTGCGTTTCGTTTGAAGGTTAAAAGTGTTGTTTCTGGTAGAAGGGTGGAAGGTGAGAATAGTGCCGCCAAAGCACTAAGGTTTGGTCCTGTGTTGATAGATCTAAAACAGAAGGCTTTGTTTATATGAATTGTTCTCTCACTACTTTTAACATGAATTGTTCTCACTACTTTTAACATGAATTGTTCTCTCACTACTTTTAACATGAATTGTTCTCTCACTACTTTTAACATGAATTGTTCTCTCACTACTTTTAACATGCATCGTATCTCCATATCCCATACAGTTTATGGGGACCCGGGGACAATAATGAGCCAAGCCAAGTGTTTTTGCTGTCCTCAGCTCACACAGCTCTGAGAAGGAGGCAGTCAAGGTGGCAGTTGCAGGGAGGTGTCCTAAATGCCCTCCTGGGATAATGGGGAGGTTTGGCACCAACATTAGACTGAATGTTCAGGGAAGGGGATCCCATCTCCCAAAGGGGTATGATATGTAATCAGATTCTTAAAGGGGAAGTTCAAGAATGCCAAGTGGGGGATGGGAAGGAAGTTCTAGTAAAAGGGCTGTGCACGGGTGAGACAGTAAAGCCAGCTGGCCGGTGGCCCATGAATGAGACAAGTGCCTGTGAGGCAGAGGATTTCAGTTCAACCAGGGATGAGTGAGTGATGAATCTGGCTGTGTCTGATGGTGACCTGAATCCATATTAAGAATCTGTCTTTAGCTTATTGGCCACTGTGTCACATTTTCAGGGTTCTACTCCTACATCAGGATCCCTGGTGTACTTGTCAAAATGCAGACTCCCAGTGTCCACCCCAGACCAAAGGGAAGACTGTGACTGGTGTTAGTCAGGAGCCCCATAAGTTTGGTGCTCATGTCGGGCTATTGTCTTCCTCACTGCTGCACTGTGGCTATTTAATTTTTTTTAACTGTGCTCAGAAAGTGGTATCATGGCATTGTCAGCACTTTGTAGAATATAAGGTAGCTTGTTTCTTTTTTTTTTATTTTTTTTTTTTAATTTTTTTTTTTAACGTTTATTTATTTTTAAGACAGAGAGAGACACAGCATGAACGGGGGAGAGGCAGAGAGAGAGGGAGACACAGAATCGGAAGTAGGCTCCAGGCTCTGAGCCATCAGCCCAGAGCCTGACGCGGGGCTCGAACTCGCAGACCGCGAGATCGTGACCTGAGCTGAAGTCAGACACTTAACCGACTGAGCTACCCAGGCGCCCCATGGTAGCTTGTTTCTTTACTGCTTCCTCTGTGTTAACAGTTCGCTGTTATTTACTGGGCTCTATGTCTATAGAAGATCAGTCTATCTGGAAGACCATGAAAAAAGACAAATACACGTGGGAGACGCCAGATGTAAAAACATGGGCTCAGGGAGCTGTGGAGAGTGGTTCACATTTGGATCCAAAACCCTCCGCGCCCCGTACTCCTGCCTACTTAGCTGCAGCTGGCCTTTACTGCTCCCCATACAAGTAATTACAGCAGTGACTCAGTGTGAAAACGTTACACTCATTAACCCATTTTTACCTCTCAATAGTCCTATGAGGGAGTAAAGGCCATCCCAATTTAAACATCACCCAGCATGTGGGGGAGCCTGGCTGGGGCCCCAGCGGGCTGAGACCAGAGCCTTGGCCCTTGACCTCTGAACAGTTTGGCTCCAGCAGGACCTGGTTCGACGTTCTTTTGGCCTTAGGACACTAGCTTTTCATGGTGATGATAATGCCGGTGATACTGATGACAAGGATGAAAACGACAATTTTTTCTAAATCAAATGCTTGTATTTAAAGTGTATATTGCATGCTTTTTCTTCAAAAACAATCTGTTCTTTTGGATCTCGAGATTTCCGTGTCTCTTAAGATATGTCCTACTTCTTTGAAACTTATTTTCAAAAACAAAGCACATCCTATTTATAGTAAAATAAGTAATGAAGCTACGTTATTTATTCTAGAAAGCCTTAATACTTTGAAGCTTGTAGGGTTTTACAGTTGTTAGGCATCAATCAACTGAATCTGATGAAGAGACCTATGCTGATTTGTTTTTCTATTTCCTGACAGTAAAATATACACACTCTAGGTAGCCAAATATGTATTTTAAGCTCAAATGTTTCATTTATCTGGAGTCACCAGGATGCTCACAGCCTGAGAGATGTCACATGATGAGTCCTCTTGAAAATAAAGAGCAGCATACAGCTCTCGCTTTAGCTTCTCTCCAGTGTTGCCTGTAACAACCCAAATCCACAAGATGGATGAAGATTGCTTTTGAGACCTTTAGAAGGATGACGAATTAAACTATGTAATCTGTTGGTGAAACAGACAACTATATCAGTGAAACACAACAGGGAGCCCAGAAGTATACCCACACAAATACAGTCAACTGATATTTGACAAAGAAATATAATGGAGAAAAAAAGCATTTTCAACAGTGAGAGGGCAGGTAATAACTGAAATTCATATACCAAAAAAAAAAAAAAAAAAAAAATCTAGACAGACATTATACTCCTAAAAACTTATCTCAAAATATGTAACATCTAAATATAAAACACAAGACTATACAACTCCCAAAGGAAAAAAATCAAGGTGACCTTGAGTTTGGCAATGACATTTTGGCTACAACATCAAAGGCATGATCCATGAAAGAACTGATAAGTTGAACTTGATTAAAATTAAATACTTCTGCTTCAATACTGAAGAAAATGAGAAGACAGAGCCACAAGCTGGGAGAAAATATTTCCAAAACACACATCTGATAAAGGACTTAACCATAATAGAAGATATTCCTAAAACTCAACAATAAGAAAATGACCAACTCCATTCAAAAATTGGCAAAAGTGGGGTGCCTGGGTGGCTCAGTCGGTTAAGCATCCGATTTCAGCTCAGTTCATGATCTCGTGGCTCTTGAGTTTGAGTCCCATATCAGGCTCTGTGCTGACAGCTCAGATACTGGAGCTGCTTTAGATTCTGTGTGTCTCTCTCTCTCTGACCTTCCCCCCCAGTTGCTCTCTGTCTCTCTCTCAAAATAAATAAACGTTAAAAAGGGGGGGGGGATCAAAAGATCTGAACAGCCATCTCACCAAAGAAGATAGAAAATAAGCATATGAAAGTATGCTCAACATCATGTCATTAGGGAAATACAAATTAAAATAAAAACGAGAGTACCACTGCATGCCATTAGAATTCTAGGGGAAAATCCAAAATACCAACACCACCAAATGCTGGTAAAGATACACAGCAACAGGAACTCTCCTTCATTGCTGGTAGGAATGCAAACTGGTACAGCTCCTTTGGAAGATAGTGGGAGGTTTTTTTTTTTACAAAACTAAACAAACTCTTAACCATGTGATCCAGCAGTCCTGTTTCTTGTTTATCCAAATGAGCTGGAATACGTAGGTCCACACAAAAACCTACACGTGGTTGTTTTAGAACGGCTTTATTTGTAATTGCCAAAACTTGGAAGGAACCAAGTTCCTTCCTTCAGTAGGTGATGGATAACTAAACCGTAGTATAGCCAAACTGTAGAAATTATTCAGTGGTAAAAAGAAATGAGCTTTTAAGCCAGTGAAAATGGAGGAGGTTTAAATGCCTGTTACTAAGTAAAAGAAACCAATCTGAAAAAGACATACTGTATAATCCCAACTATATGACATTCTGGAAAAGGTAAAACTATGAAGACAGTAAAACAATCAGTGGTGGCCAGGGATTGGGTGGTGGGCAGGGATAAATAGGCAGAGTACAGGATTTTTAGGCCAGTGAAAATCTGATGATACTGTAACAGTGGATACATGTCATTGTATATTTTTCAAAACCAGTAGAATTTATAACACCAAGAGTGAACGCTAGTATAAAACTAAGGACTTTGGGTGATGATGATGTATCACTGTAGGTTCATCAATTGTGACAAATGTAGCACTCTGGTGGTATATTGATAGTGGGGAAGGCCATTCTTTTGTGGGGACAGGAGGTATATGGGAACTGTCTGTATCTTATGCTCAGTTTGCAGTGAACCTAACATGAGTCTAAAAAGGGTTAGAAACAAAAAAAAGCATCATCTTTTTTTCCTTAACTGCATCTATATGATTTACCTAATTAGAAAAAAAAAGGCATGCCTCAATTAGATTTATATTGACTGTCGTCCAGACTGGCCAGGGTATGTCTTTTGGTTTACGTTACTGATGACATTGTCAACTGCTTATAAAGATGGATCACCATCGCAAGAGTGATCTGTCTAGAACTAGAAAGAAACTCTGAGGGTCTTTGTGTGGTGGCTGCATCCTCAAAGAGTTGGCTTTGTTAGCTTTTCCATCTGTTTGGGTCTGGGGAAGTACTGGAGAGAATTTATACCAGAAAAGACTGACTCCTGTATTTCAGAGAGGAATTTATAATCAGAAAATGATGGTTTATCTGACCACAGGCATTTGGGGGGAGGCTTCCTTACTGTGGGCATAGAATTTCTCTGTCTTCATAATTCAGATGTAACGATCAGAGGGGGACTTGCCTAACTCTACCATTCATAGGTGCATTTTTCCGCATTTAGACCATCGAGAGGACAGCATAAGTAAATATATAACAACAATTTCATGAGTGACCTGAAAGGGCAGTAGTTCTGTTTAAGTCAAGGCGGAGGGCAAGGGAGAGGCTTACTCTGGTTGGAGTTTAGTGAAAGTGTCTCTGTATAATTGAGATGCAGACTGAAACTGGAGGAGGAGGAGTATGGGGCAGGACGTTCGTTGATGGAGGTGGAAGTGAAGAATGACACCAGTGGCCAGTTTAGAAATAACAGCAGTGTGTTTGTCGGATGGATGAAGGCATTTACAATACCAACACTCAGACGGAGCCGTTAGCTAAGATTCAGACAGAGGAGGAATACATTTGATGTTTCGAGCGGTGGAGTTACTGTCCTGGGAAATATTTCATTTTAGGTGTATGTACATTTGCAGGCAGAGGTGATCATTCAGAAATGGAATCCAGACAAGAAATTGGTTACTTTCAATTTAGGGACAGCAACAGAAAAAATGTGGAGCAGTTGAAGAAATGTGTGAGCCTACCAGGACATGGTATAAAAGGAGAGCAGGAGCTCACGTGAAGTCTCGAGACATTCCGACAGGATTGAGGAATTCTTTGCAGAGGACATGGGAGAAGGACCGATTGTAGAGGAGACTTAAAGTGTCAGGTAACGGCAGCAAGATGTTCAGAAAAGGAGGTCAGGGTTTAACTCCTCCTCATTTCCATGTAAGGATTTATTTATGGAGACAGTGATATTAACAACGTGTACTTACAAAGTAACCATTGTTGGTGTTTGTAAGTCAGAGGGAGGGGACGACGTGAGTGAGGGACACCAGCACTTCCGGTTCGGCTCTGAAGGGAGGATGGAAGGCCAGGGGCTGGAGAGAAAATCCGTCCAGAGGAGATTTTTGCTTCAAGTTACAAGAGAGATAATGAGCGTCAATGAGGAGATAGGTGATTGTGGAGAGATGGACATGTTTTGGGGAAAGGAGAGTTCATAATATAGTTCTGAACAAAACAGGAGAAAGGAATTCAGTTGGACACACTGGACTTAGAGGCAATAGGACTTCAATTTGATAGAAAAAAATAACCAGTGGACATGAATGTAGGACTTGTGGGGAAAACTGAGGCAGAATGTCACTGTATGTAAATTCATCTCTATTATAGGTTGAATTTTGTGTTCCCAAAAGTCAAATGTGGAAGTCCCAACCCTAAGAATGTATTTGGAGATTGGGCCTCACAAGTGGTAACTAAGGGAAAATGAGGTCAGTGGGGCGGGCTTGGAGTCCGTTTGACTGGTGTCTTTGCAAGAAGAGGGACTGATGTCACCAATGTGTGCCAAGCAAGAGTGTGGAGACACAGGGAGAGGACGGCTGTGAGCACGCTGGGTGGGGAGGCCTTGGTCTCGTGCAGCGGCCAGATTCATGAGAAAATACACTTCTGTTGTTTAAGCCCCTCGGTTGGCGGTACTGTGTTACAGCAGCCTGAGCAAACTAACACAGAATTGTAGCAGGGAAGAATCCTGTCTTTTGAAAGGGGAGAACGTGTAGATTGAAGAGCCTGCAGATTTGAAGTATTTATGGAGCGTGGAAGAATGATTCACTTCTCCAAGGTAGAGATGCCAGACACATTTGAAAAGCCCTAGGAGTGGTGGTGCTGGTGTTAGGCAGGGATCGGCTTCTTTGCCACGTGGGTCACATTTGGCCACAGAAAAGGCAGGCACACGGAAGTCACCTGCTGCCGGTTCCCGTGCACAGAGACCTGAGTGTGGGGTGTGTTTCTTGAAAAAGTAGGAAGAGGACATTGTAGTAACAGCGGAGGGCTTCTCATTAAGTCAAACCGACATGATTTTCCAGGTTAAACCCAGGCATGGGGTGTGATTCTTAAGGAATTTGAGCATGGGACACAGGCAGAGCAAGATTAAACTACAGAAAGTGTTTTGAACCTCTTCCTTCAGGTCTTTTGTTAAATGAGTAAATCAATTAAAGTCACCAGTTTATTGTGAGGATTAAATAAGTGGATCATGTAAATATCCAAGCAGAGTCACATTTGATACAAATTTCCTCTTTTTCCCCTCTTTTTCTGGACCCCAGGTACAAATGGGTGAGTTATCCTATTTTTGCTTATGACACATTGTCGTCATTTTACCGTGAAATACGTTTAATTATTACTGGTATTTTAGGGGAGAATTTACAGTTTATAAATGGCTTTCTCTGTCTTTCACACACATTTGTGTATATACGTAAATGTGCATGTACGTATACGTGTGTGTGTGTGTGTGTGTGTGTGTGTGATGCAGGATAGTGCAGCTAATGAAGATTCATATAGAATCGGATTTCAAGGCCTTGTGCTACCGCTTAGCTAAAATAATCAAAGAGTAGCTAGATATCCTCCTGAACCCCAGCCATTCCAAGTTACTGAATGACCTGGAGGGTTGGGACAGTACATAACAGGAACGCTCTGACTTCTATACTCCTCCTTTCTGATGCAGGGGAGCAGAATGAGTGCCACTGATCTCTCCAAATGGAGTAAGTCCTTGAATTGAGTAATCCTATCATAAACTTAGTGTTTTGACATCCACATCTGGGGGGGGGGGGGGCAGATCGCAGAGGTGGAGTTGAGGAAGAGCAGAAAGGCAATGTGGCTCCAGGAGGTTGCCATGGATGCTGGACAACCACTGCTTGTGTAGGAGAATAAGGAAATCTGAGAAAGTCGAGTATTTACCTCCAGATGGAAATCAAACTCGACATGCGGCCGAAGTCCAGGATCCCCACGCTTTGGAGTCACAGAGGGAACTGAAGAACTCTGGATGCCGTGGGCTGATTGCCATATACACTCAATACTTTCAGTGTTCTTTTCTTGAGACATCTATATTTGTATTTTTTTTTTGGGGGGGGGGGTTGTTTTTTAAGCAACAGTAGTCAGTCTTCTTAACTCTAGACCACGGGAGAGGAGGCGAGTCCTCTGCATTTCTTGTAGAGCGCTCTGCAGGTTGGTGGGGCTGGGTGGGGAGTGTCACATCCAGGTGAAGGTTTGGGGCTTCATGACAGTTTAGACTGGACATTATGTGCAGGACTGCATCTCATGGCTTCTTTCTCCGTCCTCAGCTTTGCCTGCTTAGTGCTTGGACTGCCAGTGAGCGAGGACCCAGAGAAAGACACCTGCATCTGGGTTATTGACAATGCAGCCACTGGTGAGTGGGGATCGCCTCTTTCCGCTTACACCCTTGTGCCATCTGACGGGCGGGATTTTCCCATTGGCACGCATATTCCAGGTGCAGTCAGGAAGTATTCAGGGATTCGAGCTCCAGCGAAATCTCCCCAGGACTCTGGGATGGTTCTAATGGGTCAGGAACTCCTCAGTAACTAATAACCTTTCTACCTCACACTAGTTTACTCTCGCCTCCATTAAGCTTATGTATTTACAGAAAAGAAGAAAGAAGTTTTTTCTCTAACTTAGTCCATATCCTTACCGGGAAATGATTCACTCACTAATCAAGCTGTTGGCTATAATGGTCCTTTGTAAAGAGTTGTGATGAAGAGATGAGCCAGGAGGGCAACACTGTAGTCCAATAGGGAGGTGGGTTCTGACAGTCCAGTGTTACACGTCCTGGTTGGGGTCTTTGGGTGTGAAAGGAGCACGAGAAAAGTTTAGGCCAGAAAAGGCATGAAGGGTCACTCATTCTGTCCAGTTTTAAAGTTTTGATAGAGTGTATTTGTACTTTTGGAAACTTCTTAAAAAGAGAACTTTTCACTATCATTCATGTTCCCAGTCACACATTTTGCCTTACTGTAATTAACCTTTTAAGAAAATATTTCTTAGCTGCAATTAGTGTATAGGGAGTATTATTTCCATAACTGTGGCTATATACTCAGGACAAGGGAGTAGAGTACAATTTAAGATCCTGCAGAAACTTTTTAAGAATTAAATAAACCAAAACCAGTCAAGAGACTTCTGTTATCCTTTAGCAGAAGGACCAGATAGGAGACAGTGATAACTGTGTCTGAGGTCCCAGAGAAGATTGGGATTGGGAGTCCTCGTGGCACAGGACCGGTCAGGCCAGGACTGTCCCCCAGCACAGCCGTCTCAGAGGTCCCTGGCTTTGCTGCTGAGCCTTCTGACCTTGTCCTTTATTATGAACATCTGTGTCCCATAGAGATGAGCGAGACGACACTATTTTTACCAAGTTCTTTATGAAACCTGTTCATTTTTGAAGAATGCTAGAGATGGTTTCAAGGTTCTCGGGACAATGTAAGGAGTAATAGGCAAATGGCTTATATTTAATACACGTTTACTTAGGAAGAACTTCGTCCATTAGTTTATCAGGTCTTCCAGTACTCGTAACAGTTTATTAAACGTTTACCTATGGGAATGGCGTCATGGTTTAAAGAGACAAGTCACGGTTATTGTTTGCCTTACAGTGAGTCGGTAAAGTTACTTGAAATTACCAGAAAGTGAGTTTTAGTTATTAATTTTCAAGTGCCACATATCAGAAACCATCATTACCAGTTTTTATTTTAGACTTTGTCTTTATTTTACGTATTTACTTTTGTAAGTAGGCTTCACACCCAGTGTGGGGCTTGAACTCACAATCCAGAGGTCAAGAGTCACCTGCTGTACTGACTGAGCCAGCCAGGAGCCCTAGAAATACCAGTTGTTTTTTTTAAAGTTCCAGGTAATACTATATCACGCTTCACGTGATACCCCCTTATAAAGAAGTTTTATTGCTTCAGACTGGATGTATCTCTGTGATGAATCTGAAAGGCAGCTGCCCATTCAGTACTGAGAATGAGCTGACGGAACCCCACGTTCAGTTTGATCTTTCGACACACCCGGCGCCTCCGCCCCCTTCCTCAGAGCTGTCAGCTCAACCCTCCTACTCTGGACGCCTGTTGGGAGTGCTCGGTCTAAACCGGAATATCCATGATGTTTCAGGAATCAGTGACATTTGAAGATGTAGCTGTAGACTTCACCCAGGAAGAGTGGGCCCTACTGGACGCATCCCAGCGAAAACTGTTCAGAGATGTGATGCTGGAAAATATACGTCATCTGGTCTCCCTGGGTGAGTCTGCCAGTACGTGTGTATCTGTATGCATGTATACGTATACAGATGGGTGGGTCGGGAGGTAGTCAGTCCATCCGTCCACAGGAATCTGGAATAGCTTCGACATACCCACTCCACACTCTTCCCTGAATCTTTCATAGACCTTCCTGGAAAAATAAGTTATTTCTTTGTATTTTGCTCCATCTAGTTTGTCACCCCACTAGAATGTAATCTTAGCCACACTTTAATGTCTTTGTTGCTACTCAGTCTCTAACACAAAGAGAACTGGGAACTCGGTATTTCTGAATGTAGAAATAAGCTGATTAAACATTTTCTAAGTAATTATTCTGCTCTAGTCACTGTGGCAAGAGTTGAAAGCAGACTAATGACAACAATAGAACTTGGTTATTCTTGTAGAGCTTATGTTTGTTGGTGTCTGTTTGAAAATAATGTTCAACCCACTCTGGAGATACTCAGCGTGTAATGCAGACTGACTGGCGTTCTTTGAGCTTGGGCACGGACATCAGCATCCAGAGGTCTTCACTGTTGTGAACACACTGTCTGGATGTCCGTGTTCTTTTCTATTCAAGTGGTGCCTGGGGTGAACTTCAGTGTTGTCCTTGTCCTTCCTCAGTAGCCTGTCCTGGACTTGATGATAATTACTAGCTTCGGGGAAGGAGAGGACTTTTATCAGCACAGAATTCAAAATCCATGTACCTTTTTTCAATGACCAGGGTACCAACATTGCCAGTCAGATGTGATTTTCCAGCTGGAGCAGGGAGAAGAGCTGTGGGCTGAAGGAAGTGGATCTCTCCAAAGCCAGGGTCCAGGTGAGCCGCAGGGACCTGTGCTTAGTAGGCCACGTGCCTATTCAGTAGGGAGCATGTTCCTGGAAATGCCGGCTGAAGGTCTTGTCCAGTGAGGGATGCTTCCTAAAATGCGAGGAAGGACACTGGGGCAGAATTCTTCAGTTACCATTATTCCTCGCATATGACAGGCATGGTTCATGTTTCCTCCTGCCACTGTCCTTTTTTGGCTTTAGGGAGAGCATATTCATGTGCTTATCGCAGTTAAATTTTCACGCAGTAACTCACACTGCCTACCCAACTTCTCTCCCTTAGAATTTTTTTACGATTCAATTTGAAATCTTCACTTGCCAATTACCTAGTATTCCTGGAGTATTCCTTCCCTTGATTTATTTGCCCCCATCAAAGTCCCATGGGTCTTGGTGCTTTTCAACATTTTCATTCTCCTAATGCCATTCGAAATATTTGTGTTTTTTTCAATTGTTTTAGGTGGGGAAAGTGCCCTTAAAGAACAAGACATGATAGCCCCACAGCGTATCAGCAGCAAGGACACATCTACGGTCACGCCAGAGGTGAGTTCCAGGGGTAGTCACCCAGCTCACTCAAAGACCTGGAAATAGGATGTTAGTAATTGAGCACAGTAGCCTAATTTACATTAAGTTGGGATTAAGCCTTTTTTTTGAGCAAAAGCTTTAATGAATCTGAGCTCAAATCCATAACCTGAGATCTTTAAGAAAAGGTTTTTAAACATTGGCCAAAAGTTCATAAACACTGATCGTATGCCTAGTCTTTGAAACATGTTAAGGTCTCCAAAATCCGGTAATAATCTCTGCGGTTGGGATGCTACAAAAGGGAAAATCTTCATGTATGCAGGGGAGTAACCCATCATGGGTATGCAAGCAATACTGAATTTTGATTGGAGACCATCACTGAACGATTTCTATTCCTATAGAGAAGGGAACGTATGGACACAGACAAAGCTTTACCAACCTTCCGCCTCTTTCCCCAAAGCAGAAGTCTCCTTCGCCAGAGGATCCCTTTGAATGCAGTGACTTGGAAGAAGGTTTCACTCGCAGCTTCATGGTGACTCGGCGTCTGTTGACTCCCACAGAAAAGACCCCCTGTGTCAGTAAACAGTGTCAAAAATCCGTTAGTGAGTCGTACCTTAATCAACACAAGCACCTTCACACTAGAGGTAAATCATGTGAGTGCCATCTGTGTGGGAAAGCCTTTAGCAATTGCTCCAGCCTGAGGAGACACGAGATGACTCACACCGGAGAGAAGCCCTACGAATGCCGTCTCTGTGGGAATGCCTTCATTCAAAGCTCTGACCTTAGAAAACACAATCTGACTCACACTGGAGAGAAACCGTACGAGTGTCACCTGTGTGGGAAAGCCTTCAGCCAGTCCTCCAACCTCAGACAGCATGAGAGAACGCACACGGGGGAGCAACCGTACGAGTGCCACCTCTGTGGGAAAGCCTTCAGTAAATGCTCTGCCCTCAGACGGCACGAGAGAACGCACACGGGGGAGAAACCGTACGAGTGCCACCTCTGTGGGAAAGCCTTCAGTCAGTGTTCTGCCCTGAGACGACACGAGGGCACCCACAACGGAGAGAAAATTAGGAATGCCTTCGGCAAATGTCCTGACCTCACATGACCCGCGTGGCACGACTGTCACGAAGGCGGGCACCACGTCCACCACAGCGGTTAACACTGAAACGCGCCACAGGACTCGCACGTCGTTCGGTCTCATTCGTCAGACTCACGCAAACTTCTCTGGGAGAAATCCACCATGTGCCGTCCACGCGGCAAGACCTTCGGTCAGTGCTCCGACCACAGGCGACATGAGCGCACTCTGTAAATGCGAGGAAGGGACAGGTTTGCGGCCACGGCTCTCGGCACCTCCGCGCAGGAGAAGCCCAAGGTCGGTAATCACCGTGCACGCCGCTCAGCAGGCACCGGGCCTGTGCCCAAGAAAGCTCAGTGAGGTCTGAGTAGACGCTCGCCCCAGATGGAAGAGGAGAGCGCTCTTGAGGAACACCAGAAGTCACACCGCGGTGAAGACGCACGGGAACCCCCTGGCTCACAGAGAAGCCCCGTGGCGCATGTGAGGACACAGACCCTACAGAGCAGTGTCACCAGCAGAGGAGAATCCAGTGGTCACTCACTTCTTAGCCAACGTTAAAGTTCTTACCCTAAGGAGACATCAGTCGTGAAACCAAAGTGGAGGTAACTTCAGCTAGATTTCACATCAGAAAACTAAGTCGGGGGACAAAAACCTCTAAAAGCCTTTTGACGTAGAATTTAGCAAATATTTCAGGATTTTGAGAAAATAACTATTCATGGGGAAAATGTGGCATGTAAGTGCAAAATAGTAAGGTGATCCGGGAATACTGAATGCAGAAGTTTGTAAGAAATTAAATTTTTTCAATAGATTATTACTTGTAAATATTTAAGCAATAAACCCTGTTGCTGAAAAATCTAATGTTGGTGAAGTTCTAGTTTTCTCTGCGTGGTTGTAAACAGGGGCTCGAGCCTGCGCTCCTCGGTACGTGGGTGAAACTCAGCAGGACTCCGTGTCTCCCCCTTTCTCCAGCAGTTTCTTCCACACAGATCAGGTCCGCTCTTTCCAACGTGTCACCGTCAGCTGCCTCCTGCGCCCTGGTGGCACACAGCAGGGACGCTCAGCCCGGCCCGGCAGGACCCTGCTGGACATTAGTGTAAGCTGCAGGGTTGTCTCCTGCCTGTGCCCTTAGGCAACCACATGGGGCCAGGGAAACAGGCAGTGGTCTTTCCAGACCAACGACATTCCTTGGACTTTTTCCACGAAGCTTCTTTGGGGGTAGGAGTTCATCCCACAACCATACCTAACATCTGCTCAAGTGAGTCCTGAGTTACGTGCCTACCTGCGCTCCAGAGCCACGGCCGTGCACCCCCAAGCAGTCCTGCAAAGAAAACTAGTACCCTAAAATCCCCTAACCTGTCAGACATCACAGAAGACTTTGGCATAAATGTAACGTACTCTTCTCCACACAAAATGAAAGTTCTCACAGGGGCCGTCTCCCCAGCTTTGGTCCCAGGCCCTGGAAATGCTCTGCCCTTCAACAAACCCTCATACTGGACCTAAACCTCAAGGGGGGGATGTTCTCTTCCCAAGCTGCCAGAATCCTAAAATCTTAGCCTGGGACCAATTAAATGAGCACATCTCTGGGTGGAACTGATCGTTAAAAATATTTTTTTGAGAGACAGGGAGAGAGGCAGCATGAGCGGGGGAAGAGCAGAGAGAGAGGGAGGGAGACACAGAATCCAAAGCAGGCTCCAGGCTCCGGGCTGTCAGAATAGAACCTGATGCGGGGCTCAAACTCACAAACCATGAGATCGTGACTTGAGCCAAAGTCAGACGCCCAACCAGTGGAGCCACCCGGGCACCCCAGATCATTTTTAAAAATTACCCACCAGTGATTTTACCCTGCAGCCAGGGTGAGTCATGTGCGAGGACAATAAGCAATCAATGTCCAACATCTTGGCACCCAGGCTGGAGAGGCAGGTCTGTGATCAGGCAGGGACACAGGGAGGTATGAAGGGGACCAATTAGTGATTAGAAATTCAGACCCTGGAGACAAACCTCATGGGTTTTAATTTCCACCGTCACAGCCAGTGAGATCTTGTTACTGAACCTGTGACTCATCAGTTCTAAGGCAGAATTAAGCTTACTGCTTTCATCTTCAGACTTACTGAAAAGACTAAGAACTCGGTTCTACATACATCAAGTTGTTATTACAGGTAATAGGTATTTTGTATTTGCCAGTAACATTGCATAAGCAGAGATGTGAATTTACCCCTCTGCCCTATTTTTATATTGAAATATTTCATAACCATTCTTAAAAATCACACACCCTCTGCCCGTGTGTCTCCAGGAAGGAAGGGATCCATCCTGGTGCCTCCTGGGGGTGGGGCCTGTGCTAGAGTTGGGACCCCTAAGATTGACGCACACACCCCCTTCTGAGAGGATCTCATGTTCCAAGGGGCTTTATCTCCACCGACCTATGGATGGAAGTGTGCTGGGCCGCTGTACTGAGATCAAGGGACTTCAGGGCAGATAAAGGAAAATCTATGACTAGAAGGTGATGGAGTGACACAACTAGCTTTGTCTGGGTGGCACGTTGACAACTTGCTGTAAGGGGAAGTCCCTCACAAGTTGACTCCTTCCAGAGGAAAACAGCGTGGGGCCACCACCCAGAAGGGGAGGCTGGCAACAGAGCTCCGGGCAGGGCGGGGGGAGAGCCATCTTCGCGTCCAGATGAAGTCTCGTTCGCACACGGGGAGTCCCCGGGTCACATCTACGGGGGGCTAGCAGCACTGAGAGCATTGGACGGTCCACGGTTTACCTTTATGGCTAGTGGCTAGCAGGTGCAATGTCAGTATGCACAGCACGCAGGCTCTGAATGGTTAAAAATCTGCTAATCCGAGCTGTTTACAATAATTGGGTGTAAAAATGCGAGTTTGGCACTGGTGGGTTTTTAAGCTCATGGGCCTGGTCTGCTGCAAAGAAGTAAAAAATACGGAGACCATCTTTGGCTCATTTATAAATGAGGTGATAATTTCAACTGATTTTTCTTCGTGTTCACTGGTTATTTCTTTTGCCTGCTCAAATCCAGGGTTGGAGCCTTTCGTCATTGTACTGTTCGGAATTGTGCTCTTCGGCTCCAGAACTTCTATTTGATTCCGTCCTATAACTTCTGTCTCCTTATTGAAACTCCCAACTTGGTGAAATAACATTCTTCTGGTTTCCTTCAATCCTTTGAGCCTCACGGAAACACCTGTTCTGAAGCTTCTGTCCAGCACGTGCACGGTCTGTGCTTCCTCAGAGACCGCATCTGTCCAATCCTCTTTTCCCGAGGGTGGGGTATACCTTCTGATTTCTTCACATGACTCATAATTTTTTGCCGAATACTGGATATTTTGAATATTAGAAGCTGTCCTCAGAAATCAGATTCTCCTACCATCCCAGGGTCTGTTGTTATGTCGCTTGTTCAGTGATTTTCTCAACTCTTTGTAACGGCTGTTCGGCGTGTGTGGCCCTGAAGTCTGTTCCGTCAGCTCAGGGGTCACCTCGTGACTTAAGACCGATCTCCTTCAACAACCGCAGCCAAAACACCCCGGTGCGGCGCCAGTCACAGCAGACTGACTCTGTAGGCGCTCTCCTCCAGGGCTCGGGCAGGACGTCGGCCCTGTCCCACCCTTCCCTGCACCTGCTCCAGTGCTGATGGTGGACTCGTGTGGTGCCCTCACATGTTTTCCCAGCACGTGTCCAACCACAGGCATCAGCGTGGCCTTCAGATGCCGTGGCGCTCGGCAGGCTTATCTCCCAGCGTCCTCCCTCGGGGGCTCCCTGGTCCGCCTGCCTCCCGCCCCTGTGCTCAATCCCTGCAAGTGCAGCTAGATTTCATTGAGATGCTCTTGACATTGCCAGCCAGGAGGGTCCTTCAGCCCCCAGAAAGTTCTAAGGCCGTCGCAAAAGGAGAGCCCGTCCCTCCTGGAGCCCCCAGACGGGTCCGAACGCACAACTACGATTCCCTGAGAACGACGTTTGCGTTGCCCTGGCACCAGAAGGCTGCGTCGGGAACGTGGGCCACTCACGGCTGCCACAAAGCTGGGGAGTGTGGCAAAGTAGGTGGGCAAATTAGAACATCACACTGCTGTTTAACTGAAATCAAATAGCTTTTGTTCTTCACGAAGCATCCCCCCAATTATTTGAACTATCAATAGCTCATTCTCCAACTTAATTTTGCAATTTTTGTTTTCCTAGTCCAGTTCTGTTTCCCCTGGCATTTGAAGATTTTAACTTACCTCTACTCTCTAAAAAATCTTACTAACATTAGGCAAATATGTAGAAGGAATGCTATCTGTTGTGTCCAAATTCCGAATAACCAACAATTTATCCTCAAGGATTCAGTTTCATTTTATTACTTCCTGAAGACCCCAACTAACTGCCTTGTGTTTAGAGACAACACACATCATCATGGTATAACATATTTAAATACCCCTACCTTTATTTTCTAGACACACTACAACATAAAAAGTTATTAGCGTGCACTTCTCTGGGGAAAGCTTAATCTATGGCCTATAAGAAAGAATTATGGGAAATACCCTGCTGCCGCGGTTTTGGATTTTTGTTTTTTGTTTTCCCAGGACAAAAATTTAGTAGAACCCTAAACCTACTCCATATTTTAGTTACCTCCATTTCCAAAACTAGAATACAAACTCCCAGAGGAACTTAACATTGTTTTCTCCTGGTATATTTTACTAACACCCAGCAGGAGAACTCAATTCAAGACTCAGAGCTTTGGCAAGGCTGTTTTCCACATTACACAAATATTCTTGTGGTTAATACCTTTCAAACACTGCTCACATGTCACTCCATAAAGCCGGTCTTAATTCTATCAGCCCAAGTTAGGTCCTGGACCCGGAGACCTTTCACAATACTTGGCTTTCATGTCTCTAGTACAGGCTTTATTTCAGTGTATCCCTTCTCTGGAGAATTCTCCTCGAGTGTTCATTTATTCATCAAAACCGTGTACATGAAACATACCAGGCATTGGTCTGAGAGCTCAGGATGCAGAGATGAACACAGAATTATTTCTGACTTGAGAGTCTGGTGGGTGTTATATCCAGATCTTAGCTTGAGAAGCAGCAGTACAAGGCAGAGGTTACAGGAACATATTTAGAACCAGACATTGTCTGAAGACCACGTCTACCATTTAGGAGCTGTGGGGCTTTGAGTAAATCATTTAACCATTTACTAATTGTGGGTAATATTTCATAGGCTTTTTTGAGAACAGAATGAGTTAAATCATGTAACGCATTTACAAACATGGCTGGTCTAGAAGAACTCCATGAATATATATTTTTAAAAATTGAGATGTTTCCTTGGAAAGCTTTCTTAAATGTCTCCACGTTGCTCAAAATACCACGCTAATACCATGCTAAAGCAACACATTATGCTAATTATAAATTTCTACGCAACTAATCACTGTAGTATGGTATTCTGAACATACACATTTGATACATGTCACTAATTTGATCGATACCATTAATCTGTGAAGGAAGCACCCTGACTGCATTTGGCTTGATCCCCAATCTTGTGTGTTTGTCAAGTAGTCTTCAAACCCATGAGAACATCCCACCTGCTCACTGATTTCACACACAAAAAATGGGGACCTTTTGTTTGTACACTATTTAAAAACACTACCTTACTTAAATGCACAGAATAAATTTTGCATACAAATAATGAGCTGAGCAGAGCACAGATCTCCCATAACCATGGGGTGTGGGGAGACAGGGTGGTAACAGCTTCCACCCTTTCATACACCGCCAGAGTTGCTCCGTTGTCATGGCTCATGCCAGGTAGGCTTTTATATCAAAACCATCTTTCATTAACTTCTTCATAATAAGAACATTTCCAGCTTTTCTTTCATATCAATAAAGTCAATAAACTATTTTGACTGTTGATATTTTATGATTATAGGAATATACCTTATAATCTAGTATGTTGTTCATAATGAATGACTTCTGTTGCAGAATGGAAAAGCATGAAATGTATTTTGCTTCCTGTGTCCTTTTTTTTATATCTTTTTAATGTTTGATTATTTTTGAGAGAGAGAGAGAGAGAGAGAGACAGACAGTGTGAGTGGAGGAGGGGCAGAATCGGAAGCAGGCTCCAGGCTCTGAGCTGGCAGCACAGAGCCTGAGGCGGGGCTCCAACCCACGCACTTTGAGATCATGACCCGAGCTGAAGTCGGACACTCAACTGACTGAGTCACCCAGGTGCCCGGGCTTCACATGTTCTTAACAGTATTTGAGGCCTACTGTGATTTCCTCATTAGAAATTCCATTTGAATTTTGTTAAACATAACAGGCAAATCTTTTTGCCTACTTAATAGGCAAATCTTTTTGCCTACTTAATAGTAGCTTGTAAGGCCAACTATAGTTACAACCATTTCTAGGGTTGGGCCTCCAATAACGATTATGAGGTATTTCTTTCCCCCCCAAAAATAACAGCATCTGAAAGCTTTTACAAAATAGTCTGCCATTTTTACTTTTTGTTACTCTACAAACCACCATCTACGAAACTCAGATGAAATGTTTTTAAAACTCTCCTGTTTGGGTAAGCACTACGAAAAGCTATCAGATCTTCATGGTGCTACATTCTGTTTACACTCTTACAAACCTTAACAAGTTTCTTAGTTGGATAGTTGGATAGATTTGACTGTGCTAAAAGTGTGTATGGAAACACACAAGAACAAGAATCCTTTGGAGTAAGGAAGCCAATTACAGTGAATCAATTCACCATTAGAAGTGCTATGAAATCAGCCTTTAGAAATGTTGAGACAAGATATGACAGAGAATTTTAAAATCTGAATGCTGACCCTCTTAGAAAAGCTATTTTTAGAGAGTAAGATACATAAACTCAACTATACCAGAACCACACGCACACACACAAACATATGCAATACACAATCATATATTAGTTCTATTTACCCATCTATGTCAAAATTCTTCCAAATTAAAAAAATAGAGACTATGACTAGTACACTGTCAATTATGAGTTATTAATAGTAGGAATAATCAAACATGTAAGTAAGTGTTAGAAAATTATAATGGTGTTTTTAATAAACTTTTAATTTTGGAATAGATTGTATTCAGAATAAATTTACAGAAAATTTGCAAAAATATAAAGATATTTCCCATATACCTAAGACCCAGTTCCCTCTCTTATCATCTTGCACCACTATGCCATTTTTGACTCAATTTATGAATTAATATGTCATCAACTAAAGTTGATATGTCATTCCGACTTCTGTAGGTTTATCTTTACTGTTCAGACTCCCATCTAGTATACCACATCATATTTATTCATCATGTCTCCTTAGGATCCTCTTGGCTATGACATTTTCTTAGATTTTGGTTTTTGATGACTTTGACAGTCTTTAGAACTACCATTCAGGTTTATCTGATTTTTTTCCCCCATGATTAGAATGTCTGTGGTTTTTGGTATTGAGAGGAAGATAACAGAGGTAAATAGCCATTTTCATTACTTCTTTATCAAGGCTCTATGCTTTCAAAATGACTTAATAGTGCTGTCAGATTTCTCCACTGTGAATTTACTTGTTTTCCTGTCCTTACTATTCATACTCTTTGGAAGGAAGTCACTGTATACAGCCCACATTTAGGGAATGGGGAGTTATGTTCCACCTCCTTAAAGAACAAAGTTATGAATCAGTTACTTTGTTTTTTTTTCTCTTGGTATGAGTACTATCTATTCTTTCCCATTCATGTATACACATCAATTCATATCTATAGATTTTATACTTTGAATCAGAATTCAATTCTACTTTATTTTGTTGTCCAAAGTATTTCAACTTTGGCATTAGGAGATCTTTAATTTGGCTCTTGTTTTCCTTTCGCTTAACCTCATCTTTATTTTTTGTTTTCTTAACTAACTTCCTTTTTAGAAACTCAAGGTTCTTCAGGATTGTCTGTACATTTCCTGCCCAGTCCTAATATCAGCCATTTCTCTGAGGAGCCCTGGTTCATCCTATTGGAGACCAGTATTAAACCCAGGTTCTAGAGCTAAATGTGCTTGTTGCTACGAAGTGCCATTGCTTCTTGACCCTCTCAGTGGACAGTGCAAGGAACTGTGTGTGTGCACGCGCTAACCTACGAATATACACCCAACTATAAATATTGTTTATGAAAGCCATCTGTATCTGTGCTAAGCTAAGCACTAGTTCATAGTGATGTAACCAACATGGATTATTCTCACCTCCTTTCCATGCTTATCTCTAACTTCCTACCCTAAAAGTGAGGTACCTGGCTCCTGCTATCCGCCATCCTTTTTTAATTGTTAAATTCCAGTTCATGTGTATAGTGGTTTCAGAATTGTTAACTAGTACCTCCCTGGGAAAGAACTTTATCAAGTTGAGTACACTGTTTATGTAACAATTCCTTTTGGTTTTGGTCTTACAGACTCCACTCATTCCAAGTTACTTAGGCCAGCCCCATCCTTCCTCCACCTACAGTTTCTTTGTTTCATACTTTTTAGTAAATTCATTCTGTAACATTCTTATTCCATCTTGGGATTAAGCTAGTTCCCAAAGGATTATTTTCAAATTTAAACTCATTAAGACTCACCATTTTTGCTGTAAAATCGTAAGGGATTTGACAAATGCATAGGGGCAGGTAACCACCATAAAGAGTCATTTAGAATGTTTCACTTATTCAATCTTCTCCTTTCACAGATCCCGGGAATCTACTCATCTATTTAGCATTTCTATAGTTTTGCATCTTCTCCAAGATCATAAAGAGATAATACAGTAATGGTCATTTTCAGACTGGCTTCTTCTACTGACAAATATGCATGTAACCTTCATCCATGTCTTCATGTGGCTTCATACTTCATTGTTTTTTCATCACTGGATACTATTCCATTTCACGGTTGTACGTTTTGGTTATATATTCACCCACTGAAGGACGTGTCGGCTCCTTCCAGTTTGGGGCCATCATGATAAAGTTGCTATAAATATTGGTGTGCTGTTATGGTGTGGGTATAAGTTTTCAGTCCAGATGGATAAATATCTGGAAATACAATTATTATGAGACGAGACCATGTTTGCATTGTAAGAAACCTGCCAGACTGTCTTCTAAAGTATCTGTGTCACATTCCTTCCCACCACAGGTCCTCGTGGTTCCTCAGGCTGGTGAGCAGAATGTTTTGTGAATTTTTCTAAATTTTAGCATCATCTTAATGTGCAGTAGTAAGTGGTAACTCACTTAATTTGCTTTTCCCTAAAAGTGAGTGGTGTTGAGGATGTTTCTGTATATTAATTTGCTATCTAAGTTCTGTATTGGTATCTCTCCTCAGAACTCATTTTTATTTTTTAAATTTTCTTCTTTTTAGGTGTTATGAGTCTTTACCATATTTTCCATACAAATCCTTTCTTCTGGTATCTGTTATGCAAAGATCTCCTTGTCTGCAGAAGCCTTTCCATTCTCTTAGCAGAATCTTCTGCAGAGTAACATTGTAATTTTGATGAAACTCGCCATTATCGATGTTCCTCTTTCATGGATCATGCTTTTGGTGTTGTATACAAAAACTTACCTCTATGCCCAAGTTCAAGTAGGTATTTTCTTATTCCAGAATTTTTTAAGTTTGCATTTTGCTTTTAAGTTTATGTAAGTTCTAGCGTGTGGTGGGTTTTCTGTTCATTTCCCCATGCAGCGGAACAGTCGCTACAGCTGTTACTGAAAAGAATCCGCCCCCCCCCCCCCCCCCCCCCCCCGCACGGCTGTGCTCCGAAGGCCAAGCTCAGGTGACTATATTTGAATGGGTCTATTTTCAGGCCCTCAATTCTGTTCCATTTACCTATGGGTCTGTTCTGTCGCCAATGTCGTTCTCTAATCGCGATGGCCCTTTGGGTTAATTTTTGGAATGAGCGGAAGGGGGTGAGGAATCTTTGACTTTTTCTCCCTAAGTGTGCAAGCTATTCTAACGTTGGAAACGGTTTTAAAAATCTACAACTTACCGGGATTCTGATTCAGATGGCATTGAATCTACTGACAAGTTTGGGGAGATGTGTCATGTTAACAATACTGAATTTGCCTATCATGAACATGATTTGTGAAGACTCTCTTCTGAGGGGCACCTGGGTGGCTTGGCCAGTTAAGTGATGCTTGATTTCGGCTCAGGTCATCGAGGTCACAGCGCGGCGCCTGCTAGGGATTCTCAGCCTCCCTCTCCGCCCCTCCCCCACCCGTGCTCTCTGTTTCTCTCTCAAAATAAATAGATAAAAAAAATTTTTTAAACACTCTCTTTTATATCCTTTCACGGTGTTTCCGTTTTCGGCATGCAAATTTGTATTCATTTTGTTATATTTGAGATCTAAGCATTTCACTTATTTGTGCCGTAGAGTCTGAATACACAATTGTCAGCAAATTTAAATTCCTTGACAAAATAAAAGACGTTGCACCCGCCTGAGGAAAATTTTCTCCACGACCCAAAAGAATCCGGAGGGCAAAACGACCAAAACTGCGTCATTACTGGGCACGCGGTCACCACACTGGGGGGAACCCAGAGCCTCCTTCCGTCTCTTCCAACAGGAGCTGACTTGCTCCCTTGTTACGTAGCTGATAACCTCACGTACTTAATAATCCAAAGGCAGGCCCTGCTTACACTGGAGGCCAATCAAGATGAATGTCATCATGGCTCCCTTCTTTAACAAGGGCTCTTCCGTCCAATTAAGCAAATCATTTAGATACGGCCTTTATCTCAGCACAGATTTAAGCCATTATTTACACTGAAAACCGTGGTATCAGGTTTAAGGCACCTACTTTGTAAACTCCTCGTATCTTTCCCCTGTGCTTTTATGCGTAGGACACACGAGGGATTAAAACGTTTACACCTTGCACCAGGCACCTCGGGCGCTCACCCCCAGCGAAGGCGGCAGGGTCCTTGTCCCGCCTGGGGGGTCCCGGGGCTGCGCACCCCCTCCCCACCGTGCACGTGTGCACCCCGGAGCCGCACCAGGGCCCCTACACCCCCCGAAACAATCCCGAATCCCTGCACCTGCCCACAGCATGCTGTGACTTCCACCCAAAGGCCCTGGATGAACGGGCACGCCCGGAAAATACGTCCTGGGAAAGGCCTCCACGCCGGGCGGTGCGGATACACAACGAGCTTCTCTCTCGCTATTTAAGAGAAACATCCCGCAACAGCCCCCTCCCACCAGTGCGGCCGCACAGAGACGTCACTCACGGCAGATACCGTCCCTCGTAGTCCTTGGTGTCGCCTAGTCCATAGCCCCCGGGAGGGAACACGTCCCCGGGATAGCGTCTAGGGCAGGGGCGCGATGCGCAGATGCGCATGCGTTCCACGCGAGCCAGAGGCAGCGGGTCGGCGCTCCCCCTGCCGGCCTTCGGGGCGCAGCGCAGGAAGCTCTGCGCTCATCGGATGGACAACAGCACCCCTGGTCTGGTGATCATTGGTTATTGGTTACCTAAACGCAATCGGCTATTCCCTGTCACTTAGGCAGGTGTTCACACTAGAGCCCAGATGGTGAAGAATAAACCGGCACTGCTTTCCCAGTAGAGAAGCTGCCTTATCACAGCATACACACCTGACTCGCATCAATGCTACATTGCGGCGCCACAGGGGTCAGAAGCTGCCTTTTTTGTGTGTCCAGAAGCAACTTTGACGAAGTAGAATGGAGTGATTCATTGGCTTTACTTCTATTATTGTTGCACTTGTGGCATATTTATGTTATTATTATACACTATATATTACATCTGATTTTTTTCATGTCCTCCTATGCCACAAATTGAATAAACTGCTATGGACTGTATTACTGAGAATGTCTACAATTTATGATAAACCCTCTTCCTCTCCTGCTTGTCCTGATTTTTATTCCACCACCATTAGCCCCTAAATCATAAAAGATTCGAGGAAGCTCCAAAGCGTCACACACATTCTCTGCCTGTCCTCACTCAAGTTCCCCTCCCCACAACGCGCTGTCTCCTTCACTGAGTCCCTGGGCGGGGCCTGCGGCTCCCCTGTGCTCTGAGGGGTCCTAGTTCCCCCCAGGATCTCAGGTTGACAGCCTCAGCCCCTGACAGCCAACTCTCAGCTCCCTGGAGCCCAAACCCAAGGGTTTTGGCGTCACCTGCTGGCCATCGCGTATGCAACAGGTGCGGATGCTAGTTTGGTCTTCCTAATATTGAAAATAATCACGGTATTAGTAAAGCCTGTTAAAAACCCAAAACAAATGGGCAACAGCCTTGAAAAGTCCATGAGCAGACAACACCACGTTAGTGAAGCATGCTGAACTTAATTTATCTAATTTTTAATTTCAATTTGGCCTGGTTGTATATTGTTTCTGCCTATGGAAATCATAAGCAAGACCTAAACCATTCCCACAAGTTCATTTGTGGTAACGAGCAACCAGTTCCCATTATTTTTAAAAATGTAGTAGCACAATGTATCGCTATCAATCATAAACAGCCAGTGTCTCCCCACTACACAGTGTGCTTTATAACAATATATCCCTGTGCCTCCTCCTAGGTTGCATGTAGCGCTCTTGGATCACAGAGTGAATATTTAGTGTGTGCGCAGCAAATTTGCTTATTGCAACTCAAGGATTCATTGATTCTAGTTCTATATCCCTGTGCCTCCTCCTAGGTTGCATGTAGCGCTCTTGGATCACAGAGTGAATATTTAGTGTGTGCACAGCAAATTTGCTTATTGCAACTCAAGGATTCATTGATTCTAGTTCTATTATTACTTCGTTATTCATATATCTATGCATTATTTTATATGTTATATTAAAGGTATACGACCTAAGTCCTTTCTATCACTCTGTCTCCTGTTATGATGCACTTATATCGGCAATAATTTTTACAGAATCTCTGTAACTCAATCCAGATACTTTCTCCCTCTCCTCTCTGTCCTTGTATTTATTCCTCTACGCCTAGCCCATGAAACACTATTCCCCTCCAAAGCATCATGCTCATCATCCTGTCACTTTCTTCACATAACCCCCCCTCCCCAGAATGTGGTGACTCCTTCAGCGAGTCCCTGGGAGGGGCCAGCATGTCGCCTGGATTCTGTAGGGTCCTGGGTCCCCTCAGATCCCCAGGCACTCTGAAATCCACAATCTGGAGCCAAAGGGAAAGATCTTAGCGCCACCTGCTGGCTGTGGGGGGGGGGTGCATCAGGCGTTAATGCATCCATTTCTCCCAACAGTGATAATAATGACGGTAGGAATAACATGTTACAACGTCAAAAGCAAACGGACACCACCGTTGAATGTTCCCAAGCAACAGCACCAGTTTAGTCAAATTAGCAAAGCTTATTTGGCATATTTTCCAATACCCACCGACCCTGGGTCTTGGCTTTTTCTGCTTCTGGAAATAGTGAAGAAATCTTAGTGTTTCTCAAGGTTCAAAGGAGGGATCCAGTAACTAATTCCATATCGCTGAAGAATGTTCTTATAACCAGTCACTAAAATGGTCATCCTTCTCCCTGGATATAAGATGGTTTATAACAATATATCCTTGTACCCATCCCATGTTTGGAGTACTCTGGGGTCAGAAAGATTTGGGGGGTGGGGGTGGGGGGGTAAAGACATAAATTTTCACCAGGTTCTTATTCAACGATTTATCAGTGGTACTTCTGTATGGCTTAACTTTTCACATATAGATTATTTTTACTGTATACTCTATTAAAGCTACATAACATGGGTTCTTTTTATTACTCCTTTGTCATCTGCTCAGATGCATTGGTATGTGCCCTTATTTTTATAGAGTGTTTGCAGCTTATGATGAATCCTTTTCCCCCTCCTCCTTGTCTTGGTTTTCATTCCTTCACCACTGGTCCATGAGCCCATGGGAACTGCTATTTGATTCCTAAGAATCATGCTTCTTCTGTGCCTTACCTCATGCAACCTCCTCTCTCCAACGTGGTGTCTCCTTCACTGAGTCCCGGTGGGGTGGGGGGAGGGGAAGGCAGCGGCTCCCCTGTGGTCTGAGGGGTCCTAGCTCCCCCCAAGGCCTCAGGTTGACAGCCTCAGCCCCTGACAGCCAAACTCTCAGCTCCCTGGAGCCCAAACCCAAGGGTTTTGGCGTCACCTGCTGGCCATCGCGTATGCAACAGGTGCAGATGCTAGTGTGGTCTTCCTAAAACTGAAAATAATCACGGTATTAGCAAAGCCTGTTAAAAATCCAAAACAAATGGGCAACAGCCTTGAAAAGTCCATGAGCAGACAACACCACGTTAGTGAAGCATGCTGAACTTACTTTACCTGATTTTTAATTTGGTCTGGTTATATCTTGTTTTTGCCTATGGAAATCACAAGCAAGATCTAAACTATTTCCTCAAGTTGATATGTGGTAACGAGCAACCAATTCCCATTATTTTAAAAAATGTAGTAGCACAATGTATCGCTATGAATCACAGCCAGTGTCTCCCCACTACATAGTGTGCTTTATAACAACATACCCCTGTGCCTCCTCCTAGGTTGCATGCACGTAGTGCTCTTGGATCACAGAGTGAATATTTAGTGTGTGCGCAGCAAACTTGCTTATTACAACTCAAGGATTCATTGATTATAGTTATATTATTACTTCATTATGCATATATCTATGCATTATTTTATATATTATATTAAAGTCACATGACATGACCTTTTTATCACTCTCTCCTTTGTCTCCTGATAGGATGCACTGACATTGGTGATAATTTTTACAGAATGTTTGTAATTAAATCCAGATCTTCTCTCCCTCTCCTCTCTGTCCTTGTATTTTCCCCTCTCCCCCTAGCCAATGAGCCCATGAAACGCTATTCCCCTCCAAAGCACCATGCTCATCATCCTGTCACTTTCTTCACTCAACACCCCCTCCCCAGAATGTGGTGACTCCTTCAGTGAGTCCCTGGGAGGGGCCAACATGTCCCCTGGGCTCTACAGGGTCCTGGTTCCCCGCAGATCCCCAGGCACTCTGAAATCAGCAATCCGGAGCCAAAACGAAGGGTCTTGGGGCCACCTGCTGGCTTTGGTGGGTGCATCAGGTGTGAATGCATCCATTTCTCCCAACAGTGATAACAACCACGGTAGGAGTAATGTCTGTTACAGTCAAAAGCAACCGAAGACTAGTGTTGAAAGTTCCCGAGCAACAGCACCAGTTTAGTCAAATAAGCAAAGCTCATTTGCCATATTTTCCAATACCAACCGACCCTGGGTCTTGGCTTTTTCTGCTTCTGGAAATTGTAATGAAAACATAGTGTTTCTCAAGGTTCAAATGAAGGATCGAGTAACCAGTTCCACATCGCTGAACATTCTTATAACCAGTCACTGTGCAGAAGAAACAGTCATTCTTCTCCCTGAATATAAGCTGGTTTGTGACAATATATCCCTGAACCCATCCCATGTTTGGAGTACTTCAGGCTCAGAAAGTTTTTGCGTGTGTCCTGAATTTTCACCAAGTACTATTCAACAGTTTGTTGGTGGTACTTCAGTATTGCTTAACTTTTCACATATATATAATTTTTACTGTATACTCTATTAAAGCTACATAACATGGGTTCTTTTTATTACTCCTTTGTCACCTGCTCAGATGCATTGTTATGTGCCCTTATTTTTATAGAGTCTTTGCAGCTTATGAAAAATCCTTTTTTCATCTCCTCCTTGTCTTGGTTTTTATTCCTACACGACTGGTTCATGAGCTCATGGGAAATGCTATTTGATTCCTAAGAATCATGCATCTTCTGAGCCTTTCCTCACACATCTATTCTTCCTCACACATCTTCTCCCCAATGTAGTGCCTCCTTCACTGAGTCCCTGAGAGAGGCCAGGGGGTCTGACAGTGGCTGTGATCAGCTTCCTGGAACCAAAACCCCGGGACAGGTACTTAGCGCCACCTGGTGTCCGTGGGAGATGTAGCCGGTCATCCTTTTCATATGATAATAATGACAGTAGTATTAAAGTCTGTTAAAATCTAAAAGAAATGGAGCCCAGCTTTGAAAATTCTCTGAGCAGGGAAAACAAATTTAGTAAAACAAGCACATCTTAAATTTGGCTATTTTCTGAGACTCACTGGTTCTGTGTCATATTTTGTGTGTCCTCTGTAAATCACAAGCAAAACTTGAACTGGTTCCCAAGGTTAACTGGCTTCCAAATAGCCAGGAAGCAATTCTTTATGATTAGAGAGTTGTAATATTATTACCAATCACTGTGAAGAATAAACTTTCACTACTTTCCCGGTATACAAGCTACTTTTTTTCTTTCTTACAAGCTACTTTATAACAATACAGTCCTGAGCCTCATCCCATATGTGGTGTGAGTCTTCCTGGGTCATAAGTCATGCACTGTTTAGTGTGTGCACAATAAACTTTTACTAAGTACTATTCAGTTATTCATTGCATTTACTTCTGTTACTGATATACTTGACATATATACATATTATTTAATACACTAGTATATTAAAGGTATATAACATGGTTTTTTTAATAACTCTAATTTGTCACCTAAGATGCATTTTATTTTTATAGAATCTATTTTATAGAATTTTTTATTTTTATAGAATCTCTGCAATTTAATAAACATAAATCCACCACCCCTCCTCTAGCCCATGAACCTATGAGAAATGGTATTCCACTCCAAAGAATCATGCTCTTTCTGTGCTTTTTTTTTTTACTCAGTCTCCCCTCCCAGAATGTGGTGACTCCTTCACTGAGTCCGTGTGAGGGGCCAGCAGCCCCCGTTTTAACGTGGGGTCCTAGCTCCTCCCAGACCCTCAGGTACCAGTGTCTGATGGCAGTTCTGATTCCTCTGCTTTTTGGAGAGGAAACGACGGGGTTATAGCACCACCTAGTGGACATTGGGGGAGGCGCGCAGCGGATGTGAAGGCTTCTTTGTTCACTTACTTGTTCATTCTTTTGTTTATTATAATAATGATGACACTATTAAAGCCTGTTAAAGTCAAGACAAATGGAGGCAGCGTAAAAAATTCCCTAAGCTGAGAAATTCAGTTTAGTGGGATAAGCAAACCATCATTTAGCTTAGTTTGTAAGACAGATTCGGACTGAGTCATTTTCTTTTTCATGTCTCTGGAAATCAAAAAGCAAAACTAAAACGGTTTCCCAAAGTTGATATGAGATAACCGCAAAGAAATTCCCTACCATTAAAAAAATTTTTTTAATAGTACACCTAGTCACTGTGAAGAATGAGCAGTCACTGTCTTCTCATTATATAACCTGGTTTGTAACAATCTATTCCTAAGCCTCATTCCCTATTTGGTTTCTATGCTCTTGGGTCCCAAACTGTCTTTTTGGCGTCTGCACAATGAACTTTGTCAAATTACTACACTGATTCGTTGACTTTCCTTTTCCTTCTCTATTTATTGCTGAACTTTTGATAAAGTAATAAAATGTAATAGAATTATATGGAAGGTACATAATATGGCTTCTTATCACTATCTTTTGTCACCTAAGATGCATAGTTACAGGCTGTTCTTTTAATAGAATCTTTACAATTTATGATAAGTCCTTTCCACTCTCCTTGTCCTGATCTGTATTCCCCCACTCCTAGCTCACGGGCCCATCAGAAATGGCTTTTCCACTTCAAAACATCATGCTCCTTCTGTGTCTTTCCTCACGCAACCTCCCTTCACCAGAATGTGGTGCGTCCTTCAATGAGACCCTGGGCGGGGCCAACAGCTCCCCTGTGCTCTGAGGGGTCCTAGTTCCTCCCAGAGCCTCAGGTCTCTGATCAGAAACTTGGAGCCCAAACCACAGGGTCTTAGCGCCACCTGGTGGCCATGGGGGATGCATCAAGTGGGGATGCTTGCGTCCACGTTCCTCTTGGTTAAAGAAATGGGGGCGAGAGAGAAGGGAGGGCACAGCAGAGACCTAAATGAAGTGTGGAGACTAGAAGCAGAGCGGGGAGACCACAGGAACCTTCCCGCGGCCATGTGTAGGGTCTCCAGTTACTGAGAAATTACTGAAAGAACTGGGAGACGTTCCTTATTTCAGGAAACCTAAACAAAACCAACAAAACAGAAAATACTAACCTTTTACACATCAAAAACCTTTTAGAAATTACTAAAATAACTCGATAATAAATTTTTTTCAAATCACCTAAAACGGCCTTTACCAGAGTGCACTTTTATCCAACATTAACACTTACCGCTCTCAAGGAGAGGAGGAGGCAGCCAGAAAAAGCCCTTGGCCCACCAAGGGGAGGAAAATTGGGGCTGAGTCTTCTTCATTGCTGGGCCATTTGTTAAAATAGATGTGAATTTGGAGACACCGTGGCCAGTTCTGTGGGTCTTCCTGTGCCTTGACAATCTTTGCTGTCATCACGGTGCACACCTGGCTAGATCTGGTTTATATCCGGACACCATAACCTTCTCTCCAATGTCACGTCACTATTGAATTCCTTAAAGCATTTTGAAAGCCTGCTTTCCACTTTTTCAGAAATTGTTACTGGAACTGAAACACTTGATATATTTTCACAAACTGAATCCACTGCACTGGCAGCCAGACTAAGCGGGAGTCATGACCAGTACCTGCCACTCGACCCCCGCGCACGTGGTCAGTCTTCATCATCCCAAAGGTAGCCTTTCCCACCACTTCTGACGGCATGGATTCATTTTTGTCCTTAAAAGCTTGAATTTACAGATCATGTGTCCTTTTGGGTCTGGCTAAGTCTGTTAAATTTGTTCTAATCATTGGCCGATTTGTAGGTCACTAATTCACATTGCTGATTATTCTGTTTAATGACTATTCAATATTTACTTACCTATTCTGTGTTAACGGGCATGATGTGAATATTGTAGGGGTTAACTAATGAAGGTGCTGCTGTGAACATTCTTGTCCGTGACTTTTGGAGACCATATATGGAAGACTTTTTGTTGCAGCTGAACCATGAATAGATACGTTAAATCGTAGGATGCGCTTATGTGGACTTTAAACTTCCAAACCACTTGCCCAGATTGTCCCAAGGCACACATCCTGGGTCATTCGAGAGCTCCAACACTTAAGCCAAACAAAATTGACCGAATTTTCTGTTTTCTGTCACTCGATTTAGCAGAATACACACCCTTCCCAGCTGTCTGGACACGGACATAAACCATGACGTTGGAGCTGGGCTGTGAGTCGGGGCTGCAGTAGCGGGGTTTCTGACCTTGACCGTGGAAAGGGGAGCTCACACTTTCTCAGATTGCCCCACATCTTTGTCACAAACAATAGGCATCCTGTGTCCATTTGTCCTTCAACTTGTAGGTCAGTCTTTTCTTTTTTTCTTTAAAGAATTGGGGTAAAATACGTATAAACATTTACCATTTTAACGATTTTTGAGTATATAATTCAGTGGCATTAAGTACATTCACATTGTTGGACAACCATCACCACTATCCAAAATTCAGAATGTTTTCAGCATCCCAAACTCCCCGATAACTCCTTCCCCAGCCCCCAGTTACTTCTACTTTCTGTCTCTTTGGATTTGATCACTACATGTACCTCATGTAAGTGGAATCCCACGGTATTTGTCCTTCTGGGTTGGCTGAAATCACTTGGCACAGTGATTTCAAGGTCTATCCCTGTTGTAATTTAATCTATGTCAGAATTGCATTTTTTTCAGGCTGCACCTCTATACCACGTTTTGTCTATCCATTCGTCTGTTGGCGGACATTTGGGGTTGTTTCTACCTTTTGATTGCAAATGATGCTGAGTATCTCACCCCCCCTGCTTTCAATGATTTGGGCTATATACCTAGGAGAGGGTTTGCTGGCTTGTATGGTTAATTCTGTGTTTAACCTTTTGAGGACCTGCTGAGCTGTTTTCCACTGTGGAAATTTTATACCATTTACACCGCTGTGGGCAATGCACAGGGATTGTGGCTTCTTCGTATCCTTGACATTATTACTTTGTAAACAGCCATCCTAACAGGGGTCACGAGACATCTCATGGTCATTTCCATTTCATCAGTCCTTCCTGCCTAGTGATGTTGAACATTGTTCACAGGCTCATTGGCCAACTGAAGGTCTTCTTTGGAGAAATGTCTATTCAATTCTTTGCCCAATGACTAATGGGGGTCATTTGTTTCCGTCTGTTACTTTTTAAATTTGAGAAATAATCCACGGTGACTTTCACGCAGGATTTTAAAAGGTACGTATCTACGTCATCCTTCCCCGTGTCCCACCCTCACACCACCTCTGGGGTGAAGCCCTTGCTCCGGAAGCCGCACTCAGGCTGCCGCATTTCCCTCCTCCCGCAGACACCAGGCCTGCGTCCGCGCTCCACTTGCCCAGATGTCCTTCCCTTCTCGTCCTTCTCTTGCTCATCTTCACCCAACTAATTCTAGTCATGCTTTAAGATTCAGCTCAGGGCCATTTCTCCAATCCTCCTCCCAAGCAGGCCAGGCTGACCCTGGTGGCGCTCCCACATTTACCCCACTCGGCGGAGGTCTCTGCATCTGCCCCCTGAGACAGAGCTCCCGGGGTCTGTCTCCCTCCCAGGACGCCATCTGTCGTGGAGAGGGTGTGCCTTTGTCATCCGCCTGCGGCAATACCTGGCACGGAAGAAGAGCTCAGTGTTTGCCTAACAGAACTCGACTCTTGATTCATAGAAACTGCTACCAGAAACGCTATTTTGTCAGGAATGCATGGCAGTACCTGTTTCGCTGCGCCCTCGCCTGCGCTGGGAATTACAGTATTTGCGGCCAGGCCTGGGGGCGGGACTCGGGGCAGCAGAGCCCAGGGAGCGATGGCCCAAGTGGGACTTGGGAACCAGGGCTGGGGCGCAGGGCAGAGGAAGATGCTTTGGTGCTGGGGGGGACAAAGCTGCGCCCCGGCTGAGGGTGGAGCTCAGAGCAGGCGCAGCTCCAGGCCCCTTACGTGGTGAGGCACTGTCGCGCCCCAAGCGTCCCCGTCCTGGGGGACGGAGCACAGCAATGACCAGAGCCCCCAGGGGCAGGTCTGTGCAGCGACCACTCTGTCAGCTGGCTCAGCTTTGGTGCAGACTGTGGGAGACCTCGGCAGCAAAGGCTAATAATGCGCCCCGAGGTGAGGTTGTCCTCTTTTCCCTTTCCAATGGGCTGAGGCTCATCTGACGGACCGGACGCCGAGCTGCTCTGGACCGGGGACGGGGCTACACTGGTAAAATGCTTCCCGGATCTTCTTATGGCCGTCCTTGGGTTTTGAACTCTGCTAGGTGGTTGCTGCTGCTCTGTCATAATCCAAAGCTTTCCCAGAGCTATTTTTGCCAGTTTGTAGTTGTTTCTTGTTTTTGTGGGAGAGATGAGCATTGGGCCCTCCTACCCCTCCACCTTGCAGATGTCACCCCTCAGGTTTTCCTTTCTAGAGCTATTTTTTCTCACACTCAGAGATGGGCATGGTCATGTAAGAAGTTAAATCTAGTCTTCTCATCTCCAAAAGGAAAACAGAATTTCAAAGAAAACAGTTCCCCAATCTTGCTATCTATAATGTTACAATGATTTTCAGAGGCAGCTGAAATTTTCAGGGCCCATCACGATGAATTTGTGTCTAGGTTTCAGTGCGTGTTACTGGGGGACTGTCCACAGGAAAGGAAAACCACCCTTGGAGCTGTCGCCGCTTTAAACATCTCTGTAAAATGTGCTTAGTTTACCAAGAAAAGGTCCAAGCCGACCGACCAGCTTCAGAGCCGTGGCCACCTTGGGAGCCCCGACCGCCTGAGAGGTGCCTGTCTCCTCTCCCAGAGGTCAGACCCTCTTCCCTCAGCACTGTAGCTAAGGCCTTGGGGGGACAGGCGGTGGGACACCCTTGAAGACACGAGCTTATCTGTCACAGGTTAGGAATATTAACTGAACAGATTATCTGCACTCTTGTATGCTCATTACTGTGCATCTGTGACCATCCCTGTCACCTCGCTCCGGGTCCTCAGATGACCCACGGGAACCAAGTTTCTTTACCCCACTGGTGTCTCGTGACACTATAGTTGCACACGGACCAAACTTCCCAAATAAGAAAACAGGTGCTCAAATCCTTGAGGACTTCCTCTGCAGGACAAGTGTAAGACCTGGAGACTCTGAAGCACAGAAGATGTTGAATGTGGAGCCATCTCCAGAACTGGTTCCGGAGTTCCCAGCTCCAAGAGAAAGCCATTTGAGGACATGAGTTTCCCTTACCCACTGCTCACTGACCCTCCCTGTCACCATACCCAGCCAGTCCTAGTTCTCTGAGTACATCAGCCTGAACTACGGCAAGGAGAACGATCACCAAGTTTCTAGTCTTTTCCGCGGAGGAAAGCAATCTCTGGGTGATCACTGTGCTGAACTGATTAATATCACTACATTTAAAATGCAAAGGTAGCTCTAACTCAGTTTATTAGTTCCTAAAGCCAAACTGAGCACTCTTCTTTGGGGAAAACTGCAGCCCAGAGAAAGGTCACCAACTGTTGACTCATGACCACATATAGACGGAAGAGTTCTGAAAACTCTGGATTAAACGAAAAGAACTGTAGTTGATCTGTACCAATCTGCACTGCATTTAGTGAAGAGATTTTCACTGCATTTGGTGAAAATTTAGGGATTTTCACATTTTAAAAATTATTTTAATTAAAACATTAGAAATCAAATTATCAAATTATGACTGAGGTGAAAAAGTTACATTTCTTCCTGCAGCACCCAGGCAGTGAGAACCCTTAGATTTCAGAACAGCGGGATTCAATGATAGGCTGACCGCAATCATGTCTGAAATTCAAAAGAGAAACCAATGAGAAGACTTTGATAGAAGTAACTGTGATACAACATCTAATATTAAAATGGAAAAGCTACTTTAAATAATAAAATAATAACTGCAACATTAATGATAAATTAATGAAAACATTATGTTTAAATTATAATGAAATAGTCTAAGGGTGTAAGTATCAATATCAATAGCATTATTTATATAATCTGTGCTTAGACTACTAATACTGAATTATGCAGTAATTCCTGAAAGTAATTATACCTTATTAATACCAAATTATGAAGTACTACTAATATATTCTACATTACTAACTTATTAGTCTGATATAATACTTAATGTCAATAAAATTTTAACGGAATGTTTTCTAAGTTTCCCAGAAATATTTATATAGAAGTTGTGTGAGGTATTGTTTGGCCAACAAAGAAAACAATGTTTAAAGTGTTGGCATTTTCCAGTTAATGATTTTTTTTTAAGTATTTGTTTAGAGAAGTTTTAGGTTTACCACAAAACTGAGAGAAAGGTACAGATATTTTTCATCTATTGCCTGACTCTATACATGCACAGCACCCACCCCCCCCCAACCCCTTATCAACACCATTTGCCAGAGGGGTACGTCTTTTGTTTTTTACCAAGGATAGCCCTACACTGACATATCATTACCCAGAGTCCACAGTTTACCTCACGGTCACTCTTGGTTGTACATTCTATGGGTTTGGACAAGTGTATAATGACATAGATCCATCATACAACAACATCATTCAGAATATTTTCACTGCCCTAAAAATCCTCTGTGCTGATCAAATTTTTAAAAATTGTGTACTTGCAAAAAAAAAAAAAAAAGGAATACCAGGAAGTTATATTTTAATGTCCTTTCATTTTCCACATAATAAAATCATTATTATTCACTTTACATTAATGAAGAATTCCTAATATTGATTCATGTTCTCACACGAAGTGTTAAGTGGTTTGCACTATGGCATACTGTAAATATATCATTTTCTGCTAAAAAGCAGTTTATTTGAATATTCAAGTAACTACCCACTAAACTATTTTAATTGAAAACATTCAGCATATGCCATAAAATATTTGCTGTGTTTATACTAATTTCAAATTTCATAATAATTGCTTGCATCTCAATGTAATTTATACAATTATGCCATTTTAATTGTTTTAGAAAAGTTTCCTCTGAACATTCTGTAGTGTGTGAGTGAGCCCAGCATGAAATGTGGCTAGATGACAGACCCTAAGATAGAGCTTAAAACAGAATTATTTCACTCTCTGCATGACTGGAACATAAGAATCTCCACATTTCATATGAACCAGCAATATACATCACGCATAAGTTAAGAGACTCATCTATATTTTTCCATTACCCTAGTTCTCTAAAAACCAAGATGTAATAGATTTCCAACATCAACTTTTAATATGTTTTTAAAATATGGTAATTCCTATATAATCATGGCAATAACAAAGTACCATTGTGTTCCTGTATTATGCTAGCGTGATCATTCAACAGGATTTAGTACTTACTCATATCTTCCCCTTGTTATTCTCCTGAATCAAATTAAAAAGCCAGAGGAGTCTGGGAAATAGAAAGGAGGTCTGTCTACTTAGGGGAGAAAATTGCCACTGAGCCCCAAAAAGCAAGAGAAAAACTAGTTCCGTGAAGATAAATGTAAATCCTAGAGACTTTTCTGTAGGAGACTCAGCCCAGCAAGCTCAGAGGAGAGTGACTCCCAAGTCAACCTAGCATCCCAGGTACGTGACGTGGACATGCCCACGAGCACACCGGCTCCTCCGCCCTCTCCAGTCAGGGCCGATGTGCAGTGTCCTTTCATTCTGTTACATCATGTACAGTTTACCCATCAATTTTCAGAGTAAAAGCCAAGGTTTTTAGTTTTTATTTTGGCTACTTTTCACTGTCATGAATGTTCTGTACGAAATGATTTTCATGGAAGAAATCTTTATCAATTCACTTACTATTTGGAATATTCTCAAATGTGACATGGGGGGGGCACTGTGACACACTGAGTGTGGCTCACTGCTCAGCCTTTCTACTTCCCACCCTCTCTAAGCTGGCATCTGGCAGTGACAAAGTCGTAACACCAGCCTTAAATCCCACAGCACCAGCATTTCAGGCAGTTGTTCGGGACTGAGCTGGTGCACAGAGCTGGCAGAGCAGAGCTGGAAGGCAGGAGCAAACACGTGCTCTTTTTTAAAACAATTTTTAATGTTTTTATTTATTTTTGAGAGAAAGAGAGACAGAGCACGAGTGGGGGAGGGGCAGAGAGAGAAGGACACACAGAACCCGAAGCAGGCTGCAGGCTCTGAGCTGTCAGCACAGAGCCGGGCGCAGGGCTAGAACTAACGCACCAGGAGATGATGACCTGAGCCGCAGTCGGACGTTTAACAGGCTGAGCCCCCCAGGCACCTCTCAAACATGTGTTCTTGACGCAAGGGAAGGTGAGGGCCACCAGGGAGGGATCATCCCTAAGGAGAACAGACCACGGCTCACTGGCTGCCTGGACACTGGCTCATCCCTTTGCTGAAGGTCACTGTTACCCCAAGGCCAGCTCCCCTACCCTTCAGTCAAGCTTACATGGCTCCATTATCTTCTGTCAGGTTTTATTCCACTTCTGTTTTTACCAGAGACCTAGAGTCCAGAACGAATAGCCTGAATGTTCCAGCTCACCTCTGCCCCTGCTTCTCTCTAAATTGTACGAGCGGGAAGCAAACCATGCCATCCCCAGACTGGTCTGCACCCTCAGCCAGGTCGTGGTGTGCTCCCGGTGAACAGAACCAATTGCGCAGAACAGCAACATCATTTCAGGCCGTTATGTGACAAACCTTGATGACAGATCAAGAGGAAGACAATTCCACCCAGCTGTCATGTCCAGACACAAACTAGAGACATCATCCAAGCCACAAAATACCAACTCCTTCCCTCTCTCAGCCTATGTAAGTGATCGCTGCTTCTTTACAAGATACAGCTGTAGTCTTATTCTATTCATACCTCCAGAGAGAGAAGGTTTCATAAGACACCAGTTAAACAATTATCCCTGCTTTCTGACAGAAAATATCTAGATCTTCTGCTAACTTTTAACTGCCCCCCGAAATCAACTAACACAAGTGAAAATCAGCTCCTTCTAAGACCTTCTTATTGAGAATTTCCAAAGTTCCATTTTGAAACTTGTCTCTAAATGAAAGGAGTAACGAATCCAATTTTTGTTCAATCGCAGGCACGTTTCGGACAGTCTTTAGCTGGAGGTCACTGACAGCTGTGTATAAAGTATGAACATCTGCATGTGCGTAAAGGCATACACACTTTATTTTACAAACCCGGATCTGTGTTCTCAATGTTTAAACACACTATCACAATGCACGGTCAGTAAGCTGAGCTGAATGCCCCCCATGAGGACTGGCACAAAGACTGCCAGCCATCGTGGGGCCACGATAAGCTGCTGGTTGTGGACGTGTGCATGAGCAGCGGCGCAAAAACGTGGAATGGAGAATTTGCCATCATTAGTTGGAGCCCTGGAGCGACAGGAGCAAAGAAAAGGTGTTCACGGCCATGTGTGTGCCACAGGTCCCCATCCATCAAGGCACTACTCAGTGAGGCAGATGAAGGGGTATCACGGTATCAGGAGACCCAGAAGAAACTGAGCTCTTGCGAGGCTGTGGCCCCTGCCCGTGGGTCTTCACTCCCCACCCATGGTCCTCTGTTAGGTTTCCTGCCTGACCTCAAGTGTGCGACAACCCCATCTGCAGCTGTGGAGTCTGGGATGGGATTCTCACAGAGCCAAGAATGGGAACCGCGAGGCAGATGCTCTTGGCTGAGGGGACGGATGGGTCAGTGAGTCAAATTTCTATCAGGCTGTTCCACAGGCTCCGCTTGCACCCGCATCACATCTCTGCAGAATTCAAGGTGCACCTTCCACGAGAGAACAGCCGAAAGGTGTGTCATGACTGCCTCTACATTTGGTAGCCATGCACACAAAAGATGCCAGTCTCTTAAGCATCTTCCCGCCAAATCCCACACATCCTGGTATTACGACCTTGCTCTCTGGTGCTGAGTCCCCCTCTGGCCAACACCTAAAGGAAACAGGCCAGCGAAAGGAGTTCAGGGTTGCTCCTGTTTTACTCACCCCTCTCATTCCTGAGGAGGAGCCCCAGAGGGAAGTCCGATGCAATGACTTCAAAGAGACAAGGAACTCTTCCGGGAGCGCTGGAGCAAACTCCCAAGATGAGGAGGGCAAGGCCGGGTGCACAGGGGCCAAGCCTGCTGCCCTCAGGTTCCTCAGCGCCCACTGCTTTGTCTGCAGCCGCCGGGACGCTCTGTGTCCTGCTGAGCTCTCTCGTCTCCCAGGTCACAGGTCCCCCCCAGGATTCGGGTTCCGTAGCTGGTGTCATCCTTTTCAACTGGGATACAATTCACGTTCCATAAAATTCACCCTTTAAACTGTGACTTTCTTTTAGCATATTCACTAAGCTGTGAAGCCATCACCACTAATTACAAAACATTTTTATCATCTGCCAAGAATCCCCATCCTCATTAGCAGACACTCTCCACCCCCCTCCTCCCTGTCACTGGCAACCACTACTCCACTTTGTTTCCGTGGACCTGCCTCCTCTGGGTATTTCATATAAACAGATTTACATGAGAAGTAACTTTCGTGTCTGCCCTCTTTCACTTAATAGAAAGCTTTCAAGGTTCATCAGTGTAAGAGCATGTATTTAGCATTTCATCCTTTCTCAAATAGCTGAGTAACATTCCACTGTTCAAGTATGGCACATTTTGCTTTTTCATTCAACTTATGGGCATTTAGGTTGTTTCCACTTTTCAGCTATTATGAAAACTGCTAAGAACACTCACACGTACATTTTTGCATGAACCTATGTTCTCATTTATGGATAGGTCAGCAGAAGCTGAAATGCTGAGTATATGGTAACTCTATCTTCTTGAAGGACAGCCAGGCTGCATTCCAAATCAGCTGCACCATGTGACATTCCCATTTGGAAAGGATGAGAGTTCAATGTTCCATATCCTCTCACTTTCCACCGTCTTTGCATGAACCATCCTAGTGGCAGTGCGGTGCTATCCCTTTACAGTTTTGATTTGCATTTCCCTAATGACCATTGACTTTGAGGATCTTCTTGTTATTCCTACTGGTTGCTTTTATATCTTCCTTGCAAAAGATCTACTCAAGTTTTTTGCCCATTTTTAATTTTGATTTCTAGACAATTTTTGAGTTGTATAAATTCTTTATGCATTCTGGATACTACTCTCTCTTCAGATCTCTGATTTGCAACTAATTTTCTCCCCTTGTGTGGGATGTCTTTCAACTTTATTAGCGTCCTTTGAAGCACATTTTCATTTTGATGAAGTCCAATTTATCAGTTTTATTTGGTTGCACATGCTTATGACACTGCCTATTCCGAGAACACAAATATATGTATTTTTAAGTTTATTTTTTTAAGTCATCTCTACACCCATTGTGGGGCTCAAACTCATGACCTCGAGATCAAGTCACATGCTCTTCTGAGCCCGCCCTGTGCTCCCAAGAACACAAATTTTTATGTCTTTGTTTTCTTCTAAGAGTTTTGTGATGTTAGCTCTTATATTTAGCTATTTTACCCATTTGAGGGCTTTTTTTTTTGCATATTAGGTAGGAGTACAATTTCTTTTCTTTGTATGTGGATGTCCAGTTACTCCAGGACCGTTTATTAAAATAACTATATTGTTGGAACCCCTATCAAAAATAAATTGACTATAAATGTGAGGATTTACTTCTGAACTCTTAATTCTAGCCCATTAATCTAGAAGTCTATTCATACTCCAGCACTAGAGTCTTGATTAATGTCTCTTTGTGGTAAGATGTGAAAGTGGGACATGTGAACACTCTAATTTTTTTTCTTTCAAAGCTTCTTTTTCTGGGTCCTTGGATCTCCACGTGCATTTCATGGTCAGCTGCAACTGTGATAAAGATTACACTGAATCTGTAGGTCTGGGCGTGCTGCCATCTGATATTAAATCTTCCAACCCATAATCACTTTCATTTAGGCCATTTAAATATTTCCTTTTTTTATGGTCTATTTCATTTCTTTCAAAATATTTTGAGTACAGATCTACCTGTGTTAAATGTATTTTAAGCATTCCATTCTTTTGGTACTAACATAAATGTTATTAATTTTCCGCTCTCTAGGATTCAGTTCTGGCTCATGCATTGCTTTTAGCTGTCTTAGCTTGCTACTTTCCTCAGCTTTGTCTTCTGTGAAACTCATTTGTGTAGAGTATGAGCCACTTGTTCACCAGAATTCCCCAAAACGGTGTTTCCTTCTGTGTTCTAATGGTGGGATATAGTTTATGTGGTATTATTCTTTTTGTTTTCATTTTTTAGGAACACTCCACAAGTGACGTTTAGTCTTTCTCAGTGATTTACACCAGGAACCACATGATGTCAATGTTTTTCATTATGATGTCAATTATTTTTCATCGATGTTTCAGTTACATGCTTTAAGTGTTAACCTAACATTAACCTTTTTCACTAAGGTAGTTTCAAGTGGTGTTTTTCCTACCATTCCCTCTGCATTTTTTAGCCAGTATTCTACTGTGATGTTTCACTTCCTGCCACGTATGAAGACACGTATGTATATGTGTATGACTATGTTAATCTTTCAATGTGCTAAAGAAATCCATTATTTTTATTTTTTATTTTGATGATATGGTTGTCCCAAATGTGGCCATAGGAGCCCCTTCAATCTGCCCCCTATTTCCTTTTCACCTGTCCACTCTCCTTTTGTACCTCCTTACTTTCCAGCAAAAGATACCTTAGACTCATCTGTACTTTCTCTACTCAATACCAATCTTGCATTTGCCCACCTCAATCAACCCCTTCTCCAAGAAAGCCTAGCTCCAATTAGTGAGAAGGAAATTTAGAAACCAGTAATTGAGTGATATTTGTCATTGCAACTGAGGTGTCCCTCCCTACTTCTAGGCCCTTTCAGGGCACAGGCCACATGTCTGCACATATGCACAAGAACACAGATTGTCAATTCATGCTAATTAAGTCTAATTCCAATCCAAATGCCCTGAAACTTATCTTCTCCTTTCTCAAGTATCTGTATCTCCATTTTCTATTACCAGGTAAACTTTTGGCTGAAAAACACCTAAATATATTTAATCACATACTCAGTCATACATTAAAAATAAAAACTTTAAAAACTGCTACACTCACACCACTGAAAAAAATAACCAAATCAAGTAGGCATTAAGAATAATTTGCAAGTATTGTTGTATTTCACTTGAGTGTATAAAAACACTGTGCTCAAAAATTACTTGAATTTGGGTATTTTTTTTAAATTTATTTTCTGTGATTATGGTAGTTATTTGATAAAAAGTTAGGCTCGTTTGTTTTCCAATTTTTCCCCACTCATCCTTTTCACTTAATTTCCTTGCTGGTACAGCAAACGTTCCCAAACCAAGCTTCCAAACAGAAGTGTTCTCAGAAGTGTCTTCCTCCTCCTCCCACTTCCTCGATACTCCTCTCCACTCCCTATATTTTACTTTTATTAATTATCCTCCCTTCACTTTTTCAAGACCAGCAGTAGACTGTCTCTGGCTTCACGTCTCTCTAACATGCTGTTTCTGACCTGCAGATCTTGTTCAAAAAGGCTCACCTGATTAGGTTATGCTTATTCAGGAAAAATGTCCTTAGGATCACCTTATAGACAACCAATTCGAGACCTTAACCACATCTGCAAAACCCCTTCCCCACTGCCACATGATGAGAATGATATTCTATCACATTCAAAGGTCCAGAACAGAAGCAAAGGAAAGAAATTATACAGGTGGGAACACTAGCGGGTATAATCTTGGGGGCAAGACTTTGAATACTGCCTCAAAATTACTGTTGATCCTCTTCCAACCCAGAGAGTCTGAGGCTGTAATATATAAGGAATAACTGCTTGGGGGTTTAGCAGAAAGTACTGGGAGAGAAGAAAAAGACTTCGATTCCACCCAGACCATCTACCATGGTCCCAATCCCTCACCTCAGAGCTGGACCCCTATTTCCCCTCAGTGTACCCCATACTCCTCCATCCTATCCTTTAACCTACATTAACCCTCCCTACGTGGACCCTCTTTCTGAGACCTGTGCACACCGTGGATCACCAATACCTGTCCCAAAGCGCTGCTCTGGTCACTTCCAGTGGCTTGGCCTTTGACCTTGAGTCTACCTGGAGATTCCCTCTTGTGCATCCTCATTCAGTAACTTGGCTTTTACGCCTTTCCCTCTTTTCTGCTTTCGTCAACACCTAAGGCCACCAAATGCTCCCTTCAATCTACCCTGCTCCAACATCACCTGGCACTTCAGATGCCAGCCATGCACCTATAGTTGCCTCCTCACCTGCTTGTACTCACTTCTCCCTCTGCCCATGTTTATCCTACCCCAACCGGGCCCTGGTCTCCATCCCCACTCTCGACTCCTCTGTCGTGCTCGAGGTAAGAATGACTGTGGCTGTGCAAGTAGGAAAGTGTGGACAGGTTGGACATTTTAAAAAGAGGAGTACTGTTTTAACACTGGACTTTATTCACAAACCAAATGTTTATTCTTGCATGTGTGTATTAATTTTTACCAGGTACATGTATTTTTAAACCTGGGTTTATTTTTGAGCAGCAGGCAAAAGTTTATTAGAGTATAAGATTAGAAAAGAAGAATAAAAGGAAAGTTCTCTTTATAGAGAGGGGACATTCGAAAGTGAATGCCCCTCAACACTGATACATGTAAATCACATTATTTTTTATTATGATCTTTCAGCGTATTTAGTTTATTTTATGATTGACTCATGTCTGTAATTATGGTCAAAGCTGCATAAAAATATAAAGTGAACAACATATTAGCCTTCTGAGGAACAATTTTTACTAATTTCAAGTACTGATCTATTGAAAGGATTTAATTTTTATTGTTACAAATTCTTCATTAAACATTCCTGGATCACAACACAAATCTCTATTTTCATCTTACATTGTTTGTAATAGGCCATCTGGCAAAGGTCTGAATACTCTGATGAAGTGTGGGTTATAGGTTTCTCTAGGCAGAGTTTTTTTGTAGTCTCTGCCGTAGCATTTGCTCACGGCGCTTAAAGAACAGATTGCGCGTGATGGCACGTTGTGAGGCACAGTGACCGTGTGCATACAGTTCTCCCTCTGTGAGCTCTCTGGGGTGGTTAGAGTGGAGTACAAAGGCAGTCCTGTCTCACATTTATCATATGGGTTCTTTCATGCGAGCTGAGGTCAGACACTGATGAAGGCTCTTCCACTCTATGTGATTATTTTAACTAAAGGGTAAGACGTTTACCTAGACTTTGGCCACATTCATTTCATACACAGGACTCCTCTCTGGTGTAAAATTACTCATGCTGTTTAAGGTGACAATTTTGACAAAAAAATTCCTATTATTTCTCTTCAGTTTGACTTCTTTTATGTTGACTGAAGGAGGAAGGATGATAGAAACTTTTTCCACATTTATCGCAGATGTGGGTTTTCTCTCCCCTGTGACTTATTTTGTGTGAATAGAAGTTAGCATTCTGGCTGGAGTGTTTCCTGTATTTGTTGTATTTATCGGGTTTCTCTCCTCTTTGGGTTCTCTGGTGTATATAAAGTGAAGTGATCCAATGGAACCCCTTCCCACGTTCTTTACATGTATAAGGTTTCTTTGCTGTGTGGATTTCTTTGGTGTGAGTCAAACTTAGCCTTCTGGCTGAAGCATTTCCCACATTCATGACACTTGCAGGGTTTGTCTCCAGTGTGTGTCCTTTTGTGCATAGAAAGCGGAGTCCTCTGACAGAATTCCTTCCCACATTCCTTACATTTATAGGGCTCCCCCTCCCCACACACCGCCATGTGATTTAGCACCTGCTGAGTCACCATGGATCTATCTGTAAGGGAAAACTTCCCCACATTCATCATATTCATAGGCATCCTTTTTAGTGTGAAATCTCCGCTGTTCGAAGATGAGAGGCTGTTAAAGAATTTCTCACATACACTCGTTAATTCTTTTCTCTACACACGACTCCTACTTTGACCATGCAGTGAAAATCTCCTGTTAAAATCTTCCCTGTGTTAGTTATACATGCAATGCCTATTATTTTCTGCAATACAAAGAGATTTCCTTTTTCATAACATCTCAACTGCAGAGATATCAGATTTATTTGAAAGATTTCATTAGTTTCAAAGACTAGATGCATGAGCCATGTTTATGTTTGTCCTTTTAGAAGAACTCATGTGGTGTCTTTGAGCAATACCTTAATTTTTTCCCTAATTTCAAACTACCCAAAGCTCTCTGCTGGGCAGCATTTACTCAAATCACAGTTGTGTGCTGCACTCTAAAATCTGTCAGTCCCATATCATTAATGTTCAGGGAGGGTTCACCCCCTTGAAACTTACCACTGACATGCACTTAGATGGGTCCTTTCTGCAGACATCTTCTTGCCTCATAAGGCTACTTTTTCTGTCTAAAATAATGGAAATAAAATGAACTGCTAGTGTGCCTTAGAGGAAGAAAACTGTTGAAAACATGCAAGGCCTGTGTATGTTTCAAATACTGACTCTTCCACAGGGGAAAAATGTGAAAAGAAGGAATATATCAGTGGGTTGACAGGCATTTCAGGTAAGTGAAAACTATCAAGTGTTTTCAGGACATCAGATGTCTGCTGTTGACATTTCCCTGTCTTGCTCTCCCCGTATCAGGATGTTCCCAGTGCTGAGCGCACACACAAGCCTGGAGCTCACCTGGAATCACGCCTTGGGGAAATCCTCTCCCTTCCCTCCACAGCTCCACTCCCTGCTGCAACTGGGAAATCACATCTGATTTGCAAACTCGATACCCTGTTTGTGGGGAGTAAAAGACATACCGATTTTAGATCCTGTACAGAGAAACATGAATGATGTTTAATTTCAGGACAGGATACCAAGGAAGAACTAGGTGAACAACAAAGGAGAGCCCAGGGAAGAGCACCTTGAACACTGAAAATACTAAGGTCCTTCACCATAGCAAGAAGAACATCGTGACACCATGCCAACACAGGGAGATTTTCCTGTTGCTGATTTGCAGGACCAAGATCAAAGACAGAGTGAAGAATCTTTAGTGTTTTTCAACAAAGGAGAAAGTACATGTTCCCACAGTAGAGTTAAATTAATTTTGAAAAATAAGATAAAAACAGAGAAGGAGGCAAACTATAAGAGACTCTTAAATACAGGAAACAGAGTTGCTGGAGGAGAGTGGGGGGGGTGGTGGTAGATTCAATGGGTAATGGGCATTGAGGAGGGCACTTGTTGGGATGAGCACTGTTGTATGTAAGTGATGAAAAACTGGGTTCTACTCCTGAAACCAGTATTATACTGTATGTTAATTAACTTGAATTTAAATAAATAAATTAAAAATAAATAAAACAAGTACACAGAAGCTTCACCAGAACAACTTAATTTCTCTCTGAAAATAGGTAAAAAGGCTAATAAAACATCGGGCACCTGAGTGGCTCAGTTGGTTAAGCGTCTGACTTAACTCAGGTCATGATCTCATGGTTTGTGAGTTCAAGCCCCACATCGGGATCTATGCTGACAGCTCAGAGCCCACTTTGGCTCCTCTGTGCCCTCTTCTCTCTGCCCCTCCCCTGCTTGCTCTCTCTCTCAAAAATAAACATTAAAAAAATAAGTAATAGGTATAATTTCCACAAATGGATTTTTAACTACAAGTTGACCATATAGAAAACAGTTATTTAGTAATATTTAGTGCTTTCATTCACTTAAAACATTCATTGAATTCCCAGCAGAGTCCTGGGCATTACAGACCTAGAAGCAAGAAAGGCACAAAAGAGGGGTCAGGAAAACAGGTGTAGGTAAGTATAAGAAAAAACAAATTACGTTCAAATAGTGTTAAGAACCATGAAAGAATCTGAATGAGGGCTGAGAGCGGAGGGATTAAGTGAAAGCTGGATACTTGCTGAATAAATTTATCAGTGTTGACAGACTCACCCACAGACACCAGATGACCGATGTTCTCCAGCATCACATCTCTGTACAGCTTCCTCTGGGATGCGTCCAGCAGGGCCCACTCTTCCTGGGTGAAGTCTACAGCTATATCCTTGAAGGTCACAGATTCCTAAAACATCAGAGACATTTTGGTGCAGCCAGGGCCTCCCCTATCAGGGGAGTATGCTGGACATGACGGTGCCGGAGATGAGTGGCTGTATACACAGAAACGTCAAAATCTGCCTGGGGTTCTAGTCACATGTTTCTCTATGCTGCCTCGTCATGTGTCTTTCACACACACTCACACTTTGTAAACATAACTTCATTACAGATGAGTGTCTCATGAGGTGCAGTGGAAATAACCTCGACACAATAGTGCCCAACTTTCTGCAGGACTGAATGGGGCTTCTAACAGAATTTGGACAAGCAAGTGTGGCCTCTCTCATCCCTACGCAACCCACATGCTCCTGAGAAGGCATAAGACAGACAGTTCATAAGCAAAACCCCAAGGGACCTAAGACTGCTGTACATAAGGAATGTCCTACCCTGACCCTCCTGTGGTAAGGCTGTGCACTTCAATCTTCTCTGGGACCTCCGAGCCTTGGTTATCACTATCCCTCCTATAACATCATCCTGTCTAAATGTTAATGGGTAAGGGAAGCCTCTCAACTGAACCTGATCTTTCTGGTCCTGCAAAATTTGCTACAGGACCCTAGGTTTAGTTCTATTATAATCCCTCTCAATGCACAACCCAAATTAGGAAAATTTTCGCCAGAAAGTTGTTTTCAAATTTGAACAAAGTTTAATTACAAAGAGGGAAATTGGTTTGTTTGGAAAAAAAGTGGTAAGGAAAATTTTTCTATGCTTAAGTTATTAAAATGCTCAAGCAGAGTCTAGAAAAACTTTAGTAAGTTTAAAATTGGGGAAAATAAATAAATGATTGCTCATAGCTCTCTTGCCTCCCACCCCAGTGTCAATGCTGCAGAGCCCTGCTCTGCAGTATCTGAAACCCTGGATGGATGAACTCCCCTGAAGAAACACCTGCCTCTCTACAGGCCTGTAAACTTCTGCTCATTCTCATTTCTATCACCTGTATCACCACATGCCTAAGCCCACTGCAGACACTAACACACTTAATGAGTGAGTCACTTCTCAACTGAGGCCACGTGATGGATGAGAAGCAACAACTTTTCTGCAAGGACATACTTAAGGGGATGGGGAATGGAATACAGTAGTGCAATACCGGGTAGGGGATTATTTCTTGATCAAACCCGGACCTGCCACAAGCCTCTCTGAGTCCTGAAGTGTGACTGACATGGGGTGGGGGCACACAGAAGATCCAGGCCATGGAGAGAAATATGCTCATCCCCTGGAAAAACAGGTGTCCATGAGAAGGAAGAACAAGTCCTACTCACCTGTGGTTGCATGGTCTAGAACTCAGTCGCTCCTCTCTTCCTGCGTATTCTCACCAAGGAACAGTCCAGTAACTAAGCAGACAAAGCTGAGGAAAGAGAAAGCACCCACGAGACTTGTCTTTTCCAATACTCCTAGGTATGCCCATCGTGCAAATGCAAATCTTCACACGGTAACGACTTCCCCCTCCCCCAACCCGGTTCAACTCACACGTACCTGCAGAGTAAACAAGGACAAACAGGGAAGGGGGCTCTCCTCTCCAAGAGTCAACAATAAGAAGTCAATAATAAAGTCAACAATAAAGAAACTATTAATATATAGTTATATAGATATAACTATATATAGATATATATAGATATATAAAGATAGCAAAAGCATAGGGGTTTCTAGTTTCATTAGACTTGATACTCAGAGGTCTTAATTACATCTCTGGTACCAAAATCCTAGGAGATTCTGACTCCTGTCACATGGAGGTTCTTGTATCCAGAACTAAGGACACCATTTTGGAATTTCATATTTTATCATTCTTGGTGAGGTCCACTAGCATTGTTTTCTAACACCCATCTCAGCTCACGAGGGCCCCATACTCTCCCTCAGTCACCTTGGCTCCTCCACATGTGGGATTCAGGCAGTGTTAGTGCCTCAACCCACCTGTATCACTCACGGCCTTGGACATGTGGCGAAGCAACCATGTAATCTCTTTAAAGTTTGGCTGGAACACTTCAATGACCCAACCCTTGTTCAAGTGTTCAGTGACTCTGCTATCATGCAAGTCTAGCACATACAACCCCTTGCACAGGAAAGAAGCAGGAGTATATATGTCACAATGCTACACGCTACGGATTGCTGCACAATCCCCACAGACCAGATAGGCTCATAAAATATAGACTGAGGGGTTTAGTTTTAGAGGTATCTTATTGACTTCTTGGGGCGTGGAGTTCTAGTTATTTTTATCAACAAGATTATGTCTGCATTTCATGATTTAAGTATATAAAAGAATTTGTCATATCTAAAGTGCTACTACCTAAAACAATGTTTATAACTAAATATACTGCATCCACATTCACAACACGTCCAGCAAAGGATATGATTAAAACCCACTGACGGTGAGGACCTGGAAAGAGAAAACATCTACCTGTATTAATTGAGACTCTGTGCCAAAGCATAAGAGACTCTTAAAAACTGAGAACAAACTGAGGGTTGATGGGGGGTGGGAGGGAGGGGAGGATGGGTGATGGGCATTGAGGAGGGCACCTTTTGGGATGAGCACTGGGTATTGTATGGAAACCAATTTGACAATAAATTTCATATATTGAAAAAAAAAGAGACTCTGTGAATGGAATTTACATATATCTGCTTACATACATTGAACTTAATACTCAACAATAACTCTGCCTTTGCAGATTACTTATACATTTAATGAGTTATATGCACTAGATTCAAAAATTTTTATTTATAGGACAAAACTACATGGATACAAATTGACAGCTAGAATTTAAAATTAACTCTATATATGAATGTGAAATAACTGAAGAATTTCATCTTGAAGGACACAGGGACCAGTTTTACCTACGTATGTCACCGGTCAGATCAATGACCAGACTCTTCTCTCAAAACCTCCTCCTTTGAACTTGTTCACATAATTTCTCCCCATGCCCAGGATGTCCTACTACATGGGAACCTCCATCTTAGTGACCCTAATTTCCAAAATAAGCCTCCACCTCTAATTTGTACTGATCAGAGGAACATACACTTACTCACTCCAACATACACACACCAAGACCAACAATTCAAATGCCCTTTAGTTCTTTCCAACATCTACTACTCAAAACTCCAATTGCAGATGACTCCAATATCTCATAGTCTCATGGCTGCATCTGTCACAGATCAGAATGAGGTACTGAGCTGGTCTAAATACAGTGTCACAAATCTGCCAAAAGCTTTTTCTAAATATCTAGCACCTGACTTTGGCTTAACAATTGCTCTGCCATGCTTCATGAATGTGTTAATATTACCTGTGCTTTTCTAATCTCACAAAAAAATCTCACCTTTTTCCTTAGTTTTCAAAAATGGTTTCATTTCCTACTGCAGAAATGAAACAGATAATTTGAAGAAATATTTCAGCTCACTGGCAAGAAACCTACAATTATTTCCTGATTCCCAACCTGTCAGTATTTCCAGTCTTGTAAAAACTGAAAAGTCATCGCTATTCCTAATTAAATCCAACTTCTCCAATTGCATCCCCTTCTTTCCTACTTCCTCAAATATTTTATGTTCTTGATTATAAACCAAATTTCTTTTACCAGTAACTCCTTCATCACTTCCCCATCTATCTCCTTAAACTCATTTAGTCTCACCATTCGTCAAAGAAAAACATCTAAACCACTTTATATCTAGCTGCTGATACACGACCTTTTCCCTTCAAAATGAACCTGAAGAAATATTAAATATTTAGTAACAATTTCTTCACATTCTCTCACTTTGAATTACAAAAATTAGTTCTGATTTCCAAGTTAATCAATCTTGTTAAGATCAGTTATTCCCCCATGATTAAATCCAGTGAGTGTTTCTTGGCCTTTTACTTGGAATCAAAGCAGTACTGGCACATGACCTCTGTTTGGGAACTTTCTTTTGTAGGCTTTTTTGACAATTCAGATTCCTAACTGCCTTTAAAACAGTCTAGGCACTCCTTCCAGAAGTCCTCTGCAAGGTGTTTCTTGAACAACAGTGTTGAAATATCTCCAGGTTCAATTCTACCCCCTTTCTCTCCTCTTACAATACTGTGTTGGAAATCTCACAACACTCTTTCACTTGCTTCAATTTCTCCCATGGTTATTCCTAAACTGGAAACTAAAAACATACCTAGACTCCACTGCTGTGCTGTAATCCCCACCTGCATGTACTGTACGCATGTAAAAGGAAACAGATTTTGAAATGAAGCCATCAACTCTTCCACAATAAAAATTTCTTGTCTTCTAGTCTTCCAAGTCCAATAACAAATCCACCAGATATCCAAGGATTAATCTTTGACACCACTTCTCAGAACCACACAACTAAGCACTGCTGTCATCTCTACACTGAGCACTGTTATCTTTCATTTCTACTCTGGTATCTACATATACATGGTCACTTCATACTCGCTAGGTTTCAATCTGAGATTAAATGCCATTTCTTCAGAGATCCCTTCTTTATTTTTTTTTTTTAAATTTTTTTTTTCAACGTTTTTATTTATTTTTGGGACAGACAGAGACAGAGCATGAATTGGGGAGGGGCAGAGAGAGAGGGAGACACAGAATCGGAAACAGGCTCCAGGCTCCGAGCCATCAGCCCAGAGCCTGACGCGGGGCTCGAACTCACGGACCGCGAGATCGTGACCTGGCTGAAGTCGGACGCTTAACCGACTGCGCCACCCAGGCACCCCAAGAGATCCCTTCTTTAAACTACTACCTAAGTTCCTTAGGTAGTTTTGCTGCCTTGAGTAGAACCTGACTTTGCTTCCTTCAGGTTACTCATTAATTTCTTACTATGCATTCATTTATTTATTTGCTCCTTTCTTCATTGCCAAAATTACCTGCAGAAAAATCACCCGCAGCATTTTAAGCAAGGGTCTCTTTGACTATGATTTGTGAATCATAAATAAACAGAAATTCCATGTCCTCATCACCTAACCTACCCTCAGACGTGGTACTACAAATGGCCCCTGTCATTATAAACAATCACATTCATAATTAATAATTATGGCAAAATAAAGGAGATTGGATCTGATGGGGGAAATTTTTCTTCAATACTCACCAGAACCTAAGTACATGGAAAACCTGGGATACTGTGTGGCTACTGAGTATGCCATCACCACAGACCCAAGCTCAGAACTTCACTTACTTTAGGAATAGACATATATTTATTTGTGGACTCACTTTGACATAGTTGGCAACTTCATCATATTTACGATGCAATGGACAGGCCTTGTTTACCTTGGATGTTAATCAAGATAAATATCACCAAAGAATAACTAGTTTAACAAAAAAAATTTCCCCTCTAATTAATTAAATAATTTAGATACAGTTATGAAAAACCGAGTGATTCTTAAACCCTGTTTGTGTTCTAAAGGCACTGAAAGGCCTCACTACATTGTGGGTTTGGGCCTGTTCTGGCAAGCGCTACAGGGAAGTTTACAGCAAGATAATCAGCATTCACCAGTGGGTTTAGCCTACCAAAATAATTCTAGGGCTTCAATGTGGCAATTCTACTTCTGAGTATTTTACATGAGGGAAACCAAAACACTAACTCAAAAAGATATATGCCACCCTCATGTTCACTGCAGCATTATTTACAATAACCAAGCCATAGAAGCAAACTTAGTGTCTACCCATGGGTGAATGGATGATAAAGAAAATGCAGTATAGATACACACAATGGAATGCTATTCAGCCATTAACAAGAAGGAAACCTTGCCATCTGGGACAATGTAGATGAACCTTACCAGCATTATACTAAGTGGAGTAAGTCAGACAAAGAAAGACCTCATTTATACATGGAATCTTAAAAAACAAAACAAAACAACAACAAAAAAAACAAAAAAAAAAAACCAAACCCATAGACACAGAGAACAGATTGGTTGTGGCTAGAGGCAGGGGGTAGGAGTGGGCAAAGTGGGTGAAGCTTGTCAAAGGCACGAAATTCCAGTTATAAAGGAAATAAGTAATAGGGATGAAATATACACCATGGTGACTATAGTTAATAATGTTGTATTACACATTTGGAAGTTGCTAAGAACAGATCTTAAAAGTCCTCATAAGAAAAAAATCTGGGGGCACCTGGGTGTCTCAGTCGGTCAAGCGTCCGGCTTCCGCTCAGGTCATGATCTCATGGCTCGTGAGTTCGAGCCCTGCGTCCAGCTCTGGGCTGACAGCTCGGAGCCTGGAGCCTGCTTCAGATTCTGTGTCTCCTTCTCTCTCTGCCCCTCCCCTGCTCACATGCTGTCTCTCAAAAAATGAATAAACATTAAAAAAATTTTTTTTCAAGGAAAAAATCTGTAACTCTGTGATCATTTTGCAATATATACAAATATCAAATTATGCTGTATACCTGAAATCAATATATTGTTACTCTATCAAGTAAAAAAAGAAGTCTGAGAGGAAGGCAGAAAATGAGTTCTAGCCTTGGCTCATCTATACTTCTTTGTCCTTGGTTACATTCCTAAACCTAGAGTGAATCCTTGTTGTCCCCTTACTAGTCAGAACAGGCCCTATTTTTGAGCCTGGAAAGCCCCTTTTCACCTCAAAAGCTAGACTGCAGACCTTTCGTGGCTGTCTTTGGCACCTGGGGGACACCCCACTCCCTGGGCTCGGGGATGCACAGCTGACCCATAAACTGTTGTGGTAAGTAGCTAATTCAGGAACCTGCTCCTGTCACCTTCCTAACTGAGCGCCACCCCATGAGGTTAAACAGGTTAAGAGGCACTTTTGCAAGCACAGCATTATTGCCTTTCTAGAGCACCTTTCTGAGCTGGCAGCTGGTCTCCTGCTGCCTGATTTGAACTTATTTTCAAAAACTGAGAAGCACACTGGGGACATTTCTGAAATTAAAATGGGGGGCGGGCATGTGACGTGTTTATTCTCACACCTCTGATATATTCAAAAATCAGAACATTTTGAGGGTTCACTAAGTGCATATTTTTTTAAGGCCTTCCATGCCAAGGGTGCATATTTTAATACAAAGGAAGAGAAAACCAACCCAACGTGCAGCTCTCTGAGGCTATTTAGCTATGTCTTAAGGACTGTAAGTCAATACTACAAAATGTTTAAAAATACTAGGACCTATCGGGATAACTGAGCCACAATTTAGAAGTGATGGGAGTGGAAGCACAATGCGTTTCGACGGATTTTTTTTTTAATAAAATTTAGAATTCAGAGGTCTCAGAATATCTCTGCAATAAAGTAGAACAAACCATTCTGAAGAGATGGTAGGCGTCCTATTTTCATTCTGAGGACAACCTTTCCTTTCAAAATCCGTATTTTCCTTCCTTGTCTTTTTGTAAATATTGTATAAATTCGCCAGGGTCCTAGGCTTATTTCAGATCCACGTGTCACAGTGAGGTCCTACAAAAGACGTTTCGGTGACCCGACTTTTACTTAAAATGATCTACGACTGCTGCCGGGTCACGAGAAAACCTCAGTCGTGGGAAGACCTCACCCTGGATATGGGATAAGCTGTTTTAAGGGCGTTGTTTTAAAATACAGACACGGCAACTCCCTTGAGAGCCTGGAAAGTCCAATTATCACCAATTCTCACCCAGATGTGGACAAAATACTGACATTTAAAATAACAGTCGTGCGTTTTAACACACCGACCTTTTCTACGTTTCGGTACTTTTGAAACTATGACACTTTCACTTTCTACCACAAACCTCCCCCCCCCCAAGTGAACGAAGGCCAGTGCAGCGTCGCACGCAGCACCCCCTGCAGCCGCACACGGCACCCAACACAGCCTCACGCAGCCCCCCACACGGCGCCCCACCCGCCCGCGGCCGGACGCGCCCTCCCCAGGCGCCTCTCGTGCCCCGGCCTCCGTCGAACACCCCGACATTTTGTTCCGTCCTCTCCCCACGGCCCACGCGGTTTCCCCCTCCCCGGAGCCGCACCGGGGCCCCCCACACCCCCCGAGGCAATCCCGAATCCCTGCACCCGCCCACAGCATGCTGTGATTTCGACCCCACAGGCCCCGGATGGACGGGCCCGCCCGGCAAACAGGCCCTGGGAAAAGCCTCCACGAGAAAGGGAAGAGGAAGGGAGACACGCGGGGCGGGCAACAGCGAGCTTTTTCAGAGAAACTTGCCGCAGCGGCCGCACAGGGACATCACTCACGGCAGATACGGGGCTCTCGTCCTCCGCGGCGTCGCCTCCTCCGTCGCCCCAGAGGGAACGCGTCTCTGAGCTCTCGTGCGGACGCAGCGTCGAGGGCAAGGGGCGCCACGCGCATGCGTTCCACGCTGGCCCAAGGCGGCGGGTCGGCGCGCCCCCTGCCGGCCTTCAGGGTGCAGCGCACAATGGAAGAGGGATCGGTCATTAGGGTGTTTGGATGGAGGGGCCAAGGGATCTCCAAGTTCCAGTGAAAATTCTTCTGATGTGTGCAGGGTGAGAATAGGATAGCAGAGTTAAGTGGCGTCCCAGAGAGCAGGGGTGGCTCCTACCTACTCGATAGGCTGAAGACCCTATAGGCTGATGCCCACTGAGATTGAGACAGGAATGTTTTTGGTTGTGGTGATCCTGAGACCCAGACACGGAAAAGGCAAGGCACGTGCAGACATGTGGGGATGCCCCAAAGCAGTAGGGCCCGTGGACAGAGGACCTTTTCTGATCCCCCGATCTGTTCCTAATCAGTAGGACTTAGGACCCTGCCCAGGTTCCTGTCTCTTCCTCCACCATGACCCGAGATTGAGGGTTTGCCAAGGGCTCCAGGAAAGAGGATCATAGAGGCTAAACCAACTGAAGTAAAATAAACCCATTTGAGGATACCTTCCTTTAGAAAATGTCATTTTTTAACATGTTTATTTTTAATGTTTATTTTTGAGACAGAGGGAGACAGAGTGTGAGTGCGGGAGGGGCAGAGAGAGAGGGAGACACAGAATCTGAAACAAGCTCCAGGCCCTGAGTTGTCAGCACAGAGCCGGATGCAGGGCTCAAACCCATGGATCATGAGATCATGACCTGAGCCGAAGTCAGACACTTAACCAAGTGAGCCACCCAGATGCCCCTAAAATGTTTATTTTTGAGAAAGACAGATTGTGAGCGGGGGAGGGTCAGGGAGAGAGGAAGACACAAAATCGGAAGCAGGATCTAGGCTCCCTGCTGTCAGCACAGAGCCCCACACAGGGCTCAAACTCACAAACCAGGAGATCATGACCTGAGCTGAAGTTGATGCTAAACTGACTGAACCACCCAGGTGCCCCAGAAAATGTCATTTAAAAAAATGTCACAAGGAGGTTCAGGGATGGGTTAAAGAGGTGATGGGGATTCAGGGGTGCACGTGCTGTGATGGGCACAGGTGATATATGGAAGTGTTGAATCACTATATTGTACACCTGAAACTAATATTAAACTATATGTTAACTGAGATTAAAATAAAAACTTAAAGTAAAAAAAAGTAAAATAAATGTCACAGGGAAATTTGACTTTAAAAAATATGTGTAGATTGGGGGTCCTTGGTGGCTCAGTCAATTAAGCATCCGACTCATGACTCAGGTCATGATCTCATGGTTTGTGGGATCGAGCCCTGCATCGGGCTCTGCCCTGAGCATGGAGCCTGCCTTAGATTCTCTCTCTGTTTCTCTCCTTCTTTCCCTGGCTCACATTCTCTCTAAACAAACACACAAACAAACAAACAAACAAAGTACGTGTAGATTAGTTGTCCTAGGATAAAGAACCATTACCCTTCACTCATGTCATTGCCCACTTGGGAAAAGTGGGAGGAAACTCTAAATGATTCTGGAACATCCGGATGGTGCTGAAGGAAAATATATAAGCCGATCTTTCTTACAGAGGTATGGATCAAGTATTAATTGAAGTAACCAAAATGAAACCAGTAGTAGATTTAAAATAATTTATTATAAACATTTTCTAAGTAATGAACAAATGCTTTATATATTTCCTTATTTATTTGAAACACCCCCTCCATTTGGAAAAAATAAAATGAAACTCTATGTGCCCTTAAGAGACTTTCAAAAATTACCAACAATTAGCGGTGCTGTATAACTCATTCCAAACTCAGCTTGGTTGGTGAGTAGGTGGGGGGAAGAACCTAGATTCTTGAAAGCAAACCTGGAATTACATTATTCTTTCCATAAATAATGTACTAGTGAGGAAAAAGTGATCGGATGTGAAAATACATCTGGAAAACCACCTGTCATTCAGGAACACTCTTAATATTAGTTCATTTGTGCGTGTGCGTGTGTGTGTGCATGTGTGTCATTCAGGGAGATGTGTCTCCTTAAAAGCCTGATGCAGGGACATTACCCCACTCGCCATCCTCTGAAGCCCCCGCCCTCATGCTTAACATTAAGGCTCTAGCACTTTCTCAGCCCTCCCTTCCCTGCTGCCCCTTTCGCCACCTGCTCTTCCCTATCACTTTCAGGTCAGGATTTATGAGATTGTGCTTTTTAGCCTGGAGCTGTTGACTAGCACCCAAATCGGTTCCTCTTTGCTGTGCATGGTGCTTCCAGTCCAGTAAGGGCTTATACAGGAGGGCAGGAAAAGCAGTTCCATGGTTCTGGGGCATACCTAGAAATACTGCAAATGCTCCAGAGGGTGGGGACCTCCTCTCTAGCCTCCCATACTTGTTCCATCTATTCCTGGTTCTCTATGGGTCTTAGGAAAATTTTCATTGAGCCTGATGGGCCATGGCTGCCCAGCCCCCCAGGTCTTACAGACAGGCACAAGTGGCTGCTGCTCCCAGGAGTGACTCGTAATGTTTCTCAGAGGCTCAGGAAGGCCAAGATACCCTCACCAAGCTTCCACTGTCAAAATGACTACTCCAGGACCCTGGAAGGAAACTTGGAAAATTTGTGGATGCCCATATCAGTAAAGGGAACCAGGAGTGACCTGGAAGCATCTGTCAATTTGTATGTATTTTTGGGAAATCTCCATCATCCTCTTCAGTAAACCAGACACCCTTCCTGGATAGAGCAAATTGACTCAGGGTTTTCTATCAGCAGCATCAACAATAATAAATCATAGTTGCTGTAATAATTATGACCATGGTGATTAACAACAATAATGACAATAGTCTTTATAATGGCAGCCGTAATAATAATAATAATATGGAAGAATAGACTATAAACCACCACAATGTAGGAGAACATGAACTTTCAATGTGACAAGAAAGACAAAGACTTTCAGTAGTTTAAAATTACTTTCAAAAATGTAAAAATGTTTCAATCTCCACAGACTGAAAACATGAACCAGAGTAAAACTTCTCCTTGATAGGATGGTACAAGAAAATATCCTTATCTTGTAATCTTTATCAAAATAACATCAGCATTATTCACAGAGCTAGAAAAAACAATCCTAACATTTCTATGGAACCAGAAAAGACCCCGAGTAGCCAGCAATCTTGAAAACGAAAACCAAAGTGGGAAGCATCACAATCCCGGACTTCAAGCTGATTACAAAGCTGTAATCATCACGGCAGTATGGTACTGGCACAAAAACAGACACTCAGATCAATGGAACAGAATAGAAAACCCAGAAATGGACCCACAAATGTATGGCTAACTAATCTTTGACAAAGTAGGAAAGAATATCCAATGGAATAAATACAGTCTCTTCACCAAATGGTGCTGGGAAAACTGGACAGTGACATGCAGAAAAATGAACCTGGACCACTTTCTTATACCATACACAAAAATAAACTCAAAATGGATGAAAGACCTGAAAGTAAGATAGGAAGCCATCAATATCCTCGAGGATAAAGAAGGAAAAAACCTCTTTGACCTTGGCTGCAGCAACTTCTTACTCAACACATCTCCAGAGGCAAGGGAAACAAAAGCAAAAATGAACTATTGGGACCTCATCAAAACAAAAAGCTTCTGCACAATGAAGAAACAATAAGCAAAGCTAAAAGGCAACCCATAGAATGGGAGAAGGTATTTGCAGGTGACATATCAGATAAATGGTTAGTATGCAAAATCTATAAAGAACTTATCAAACTCAACACCCAAAGAACAAATAATCCAGTGAAGAAATGGGCAAAAGACATGAATAGACACACTTCCAAAGAAGACATCCAGATGGCCAACTGACACATGAAAAAATGCTCAACATCACTCATCATCAGGGAAATACCACAATGAGATACCACCTCACACCTGTCAGAATGGCTAACATTAACAACTTAGGCAACAATAGATGTTGGCGAGGATGCAGAGAAAGAGGATCTCTTTTGCACTGCTGGTGGGAATGCAAACTGGGTCAGCCATTCTGGAAAACAGCATGGATGTTCCTCAAAAAATTAAACATAGAACTACCCCATGACCCAGCAATTGCACTACTAGGTATTCATCCAAGGAATACAGGTGTGTTGTTTTGAAGAGGCACATGCTCCCCAATGTGTATAACAGCGCTATCGACAAGAGCCAAAGTATGGAAAGAGCCCAAATGTCCATCGATGGATGAATGGATAAAGAAGAGGTGGTATATACACACAATGGAGTATTACTCAGCAGTCAAAAATGAAATCTTGCCATTTGCAACTACATGGATGAAACTAGAGGGTATTATGCTAAATGAAATAAGTCAGTCAGAGAAAGACAAATCTCATATGGCTTCACTCATATGAAGAATTTAAGACACAAAACAGATGAGCATAATGGAAGGTAAGCAAAACAAATATAAAAACAGGAAGGGGGACAAAACATAAGAGACTCTTAAATACAGAGAACAAACAGAGGGTTGCTGGAGGGGTTGTGGGAGGGGGGATGGGCTCAATGGGTAAGGGGCATTAAGGAATCTACTCCTGAAATCATTGTTGTACTATATGCTAATTTGGATGTAAATTTAAATAATTAATTAATTAATTAATTAAAAACAAAAGAAAAGTCTATCTTTCTTCACTGAGTTGGAATATGTGGTGCTCAATTGGTTTAGCAGCCAGAGAGACTGATTCATGCTGAAAACACAAGCAAGCCCACAACCAGCAAAACACCTGTGACTCTCCCTCAAAATAATAAACCTACTACTAATTAAGCATATTGGACAAAGACATTCAGTTTGACATTGTTGTAAGAGGTACAGAAAGGATACAAACATGTTAGCTGAGCACTGAGCAAGCAGTGAAATAATTTGAGGTTCACTTTTGCATGGCAACAATCATGTTAAGGAATGAACTGTGTCTCAGACAGAGGACCCAGAAATCATTTCAGCCTGTGATTCTTTTCATTATTTTCAGTAGATTATGTATCGTAACATTATCAATCTTAACAATTTTGGATTAAACAGTTCAGTGATATTACATTCGTACTGTTGTCCAACCATTAGCACCATCCACCACCTGAACTCTTTTCATTTTGCTAAACTGGAACTCTACCCATTATACACAAACTCTCCGTTTCCCCCTCCCCCGTCCCCTGGTGACCACCATTCTACCTTCTGTCTCTGTGAATTTGATTATTCCAGGCACTTCGTATAAGTGTAATCACACAGTATCTGTCTTTTTGTGACTGCCTGATTACACATAGTTTTTTTTTTTTTAATTTTTTTTTTCAGCGTTTATTTATTTTTGGGACAGAGAGAGACAGAGCATGAACGGGGGAGGGGCAGAGAGAGAGGGAGACACAGAATCGGAAACAGGCTCCAGGCTCTGAGCCATCAGCCCAGAGCCTGACGCGGGGCTCGAACTCACGGACCGCGAGATCGTGACCTGGCTGAAGTCGGACGCTTAACCGACTGCGCCACCCAGGCGCCCCTGATTACACATAGTTTAATGTCCTCCAGGTTTATGTGTGTTGCAACATGCATCAGAATTTCCTTTCTTTCCTTTCTTTTAAGGCTGAATAATACTCCATTGTATGGATAGACCACATTTTGCTTATCAATTTATCTTTAGCCTATGATTTTAACTCAGAAACGTAATATGAATTGATGCTTCTAAAAAGTGTGGAGGTGTGTTAAATGAATGATGGCTGGATCTAACTCTGTGTGTGGTGACAAATTTTTAGCTTGGATGAAATTTTTAGCTTGGATGAAATGGAGAGGGATCAGGAAAGAGAAGAGATATGAGATAAGTCCACCATCTCTACAGAAAGACATCACTTCATACAAAAAAAAAAAAAATCTCAAGCAGACAAACATTTTTCTAGAGGATAAGTCTGACAAAGGAAGTCCTGCTCAGGGTTCTACTATCATATCATCACAGACGTGTCAATGCCTCTAGAGGGGGACATGCAATACTTCAGGAGCCTCACTGGAGGAACACACTTTAACTCATACAGTGGGGACATAGAAGCGAGTGTGTGAATTGTAGGTCTTCTGGAGAATCCTTTATAATCATCATCAAAAAGTCTGACCCGTTTTATGAAAAGAGAGACTATAGGGGAGCTTGGGTGGTTCAGTCAGTTAACTGTACAACTCTTGATTTTGGCTCAAGTCATTATCTCACGGTTTGTGAGATTAAGCCCCATGTTGGGCTCTGCGCTGACAGTGCTGAGCCTGCTTGGGATTCTCTTTCTTCTTTTCTCTCTGCCCCTCCCCCACTCATGCACACACACATTCTCTCTCTCTCTCTCTCTCTCTCTATCTCTCAAAATAAAGAAACAAACTTTAAAAAAAAGAGAGACCATATAATGTAGTATGGCATCAACAAAAATAATTCATGATAAAAAATTTACTGATAAAAATAAAGAATTACAATAGTCATCATTAGTAATATTAATTACACTGCTATTAATATGGGAAATACTGATAATTAAGCAAGTTGGGTGTAGAATCCCCTAAGTATATGACAAAGTGACTGTACCAAGCTTTATGGGATGGATTGTGTTTAGAGCCCTAGGTCTGCACATGAAATCTGTTACATGAGGAAAAGGTGAACAACCAGAGGGGGAAAAAAGCCAGCCTTGAGGAGGGTCTGGGACAAATTGGAAAACTGCATGCAAATCCGATTCGGAGGGGAGCAGGGGGAGGGGGATCCTGAGTATGCTTGCAACAGGATGGCCACCAGTTTTCACGAGTTTGGTCCCCATTGAAGCAGGCAGGACTGCATGCCCACACTGGCACAAAAAATCCCAGTGTCAAATGGACACTCAACCTGTCATTACTATTTTAGCCCCCAATGCTCGGGACCAGTTCTGCATTTTCTCCACTCAGCCCTTGGAACTCCAGACTTCTCAGTTCACACCTTCAAGGTCACTTAAAAATATTTGCAGAGGATCAGATGGGACTGGGCTGCAGGAGGGTATCACCTACAGCGCCCCTATACCAACAGGGAGGACACAGCCTTCAGGGTGGTCCCTACATTCCTATGAAAGACTCACAAAAGTTGTGGGGTGTGCAGGATGGCAGCTCCCAGTCTCCAAGGTGTCTTCGAGTACTGCACCAGTGTACCCTGGACGTAGATGACTTCCAGAGACTCAGGCTAGGCAAGAAAGCCATTCTTATAACACCATGTTTAGCTATGGTGGTTCCAGGGATCCAGATCACATACAGCAGCTTCTGTGGAGGTTCACATGAGTGGAGACACCATCTCCCATTTTTCTAAGAAGAAAGAGTGGTTGTGGGGCCCCGTTTGGACTAAAATAACATTGTGGCAGTTCAGTTGGTCAAGGACAACTTTCTAGGGCTTCTAGGCTGGCATTAGCAGTTGGTGGGCCATAGAAGGGATTTTAAATTTCAACGGAAGAAGTGTGCCAAGGATACCGTTCCACAAGCTTCCACGGTATCAAGCGTTGATTCCGCTTCTGGAGGACGACTTGGAATAGTTAAGGATGCTCCTCAGAAAAATAAATAAATCGTATGAGGTACAGCGGGAATTACCCGAACAGTTGGATGCTGAAAATGCCTATGATCATAGTACTTCTCTAAACAAGGTACCTGCTTCCAAGACGTTGACTTTGCACACTTGCTCCAAGGTCCTGATGCTGGTATTGAAACGATTCTGCCATTTCACGGGCAGCAAACTGGCTAAGGAAGTGCAATATCCTGAGCGCCTTGACATGCGACGCTACGTGTCTGGGCAGAACGGGGGGTCGCTGACTTATGTGCTCTATGCCGTGCTGGTGCACGCGGGCTGGAATTGTCACAGCGGACATTACTTCTGTTACATCAAAGCTGGGAACGGCCAGTGGTACAAGATGGATGATGCGAAGGTGACCGCCAGTGATGCGACGTCTGCCCTGAGCCAACACGCCTATGTCCTCTTTTACGTCCAGAAGAGTGAATCGGAAAGAGACCGTGCGAGTGAGCCAGGTGCTGGGGAATCCACATCCCTCCAGGCTGACCACGCAGGCACGGCTGCGGCCCAAGGGGGGCCTGAAACCGACCCCAACATCGAGGTGCCACAATTGGAGGATCACGGGGAAGAGACACCACTGCCAGCAATCACGTTAGACCAGTGGAGATTGCTCCAAGAAAGCCACCATCCCAAGTCTGAACTCAACCTCAGGAAACTAGAATTTGCTCTTCCCCCCGACGCAGTCCTAATTCACCAGTCCAAATACAGAGACGAGATGGGAAAGGATCACCGTGAACCAAACATCCACCGGCTCAACAGTTCAGCCAGGGACATCCCACCTCAGAGGGCAACGGCCATTAACCGAGTCCCTTGTCTCACCGGCAGAGCCAGAGCTACCAAGAGGAAGAACAAGAAGGGACAGAGGTCTCAGGAAGCAGTCCAGGGATCCCACTACAGGCTTTGAGATACATGCCTGCCCACGTGCACACTCACTACTCACTCACTCACTCACTCACTCACAGTCCCTTGTAGGCCACGTTTTGTGTGTTGTAGGTGGGTGTGATCGGGACATGCGGAGGGACCATGAATCTGGCTGTATTCGTGGGGTATGGCGTTCCAGTTGACCTGGAGAATCCTGAGCTTTAAGGCTGGCTGGCTGCAATGATGTTACTGGAGAGGTGTGGATTATGCTGGGTATTTGGAAGGCTTCTCCCCTCCGTCAGCACCGAGGATCATCGGGCACTCTCAGAGCCTGAAAGGGTCAGAGGAAGTGGCCAATGAGGCATGAAGGTGGAAACAAGGCAGAGCACCGGGAGTCCTTGTGAAAATGCCTGGGACTCACGGTCCCATCATCCCATTCCCTACTCTCTGTGTATTGGTAAAGGACATGTGCCCAAACATGTGCGTGTGGGGACTCTCGGTGATATCCAAACATGCGCCGGCAGGGGAAGGAGTTTGAAACAATCTCAGTGCTTCCACACGGAGGAGTGGCAAATGACCAGGAAACTGGAAGAACTCTAGCTCTACGTGGGAGCAGACAGCCTTTTCAGGAATGTCTTGTGTCGGAAGGAGAGGAGCAGAAGGAAACACTAATTCATAACTGTGCAAAGTGTTTCCTCGTATACATAATATATTTTGTAAAGTCTCCACATGTTCATGTGAACGTTGGCTAATTGCCTGGCAATGGCAAGGAGCAACTAAATGCTTATGTCTCTGGAGACGGGTGGGTGGAGCCTTCCTGGCCCATGTTCATTAGATGAGGTTCCCTGAACAATCCCCCTCCCATGAGGCCGCAGAGCAAATGGGGGAAAGGAACCTTCTTCCACCTCTTCTTGCTGAGCCACCAAGCAGCTCTACCTTGTTCCGCACAGTTGACCACCATCCCCCCATCGGACAATCTCCTCCACAAGGGAGGAGGCTCAGGGATTTCTGCTCAGTTGCATTGCAATCTTGGTCCTCGGTTGTACACCTCAGAAAATCAGTCTCATGTGGACACCGAGGCAACAATGTGGCATTTCAGGTCAGGGTATGGATGGATGCTCTCAGTCACACCTGTATTTCTTAGGAGCGAGACTCACTAAATACACCGTTGAATGGGAGTTAGTGCATGATCCTTCAATTCCCCCTAGGGGAGGGGGGCCATATAGGAGATCTCTGGTCGTTTGCCAATGGCACTGACAGGGTAAAGCCTGTTGTTGCTGTTGTTGTGGTGGTGGTGGTGGTGGTTTACAGTCTGCATTAAACATACACATCACACGTAGTGGGAACTCATGTCAGTATGTGAATTTTGTACAGGAAATCATATTGAATTCTGGGTGTTCAAATATCATAGCCGATAGAGGAAAAATACTTTTTCTTAATCTACTTTTAAAGTTTATTGGTCTGTTGTTTTCATGTTTTAAACATGAAGTAAAATGTTTAAATAAACAGAGAGGGACACACACACAGAACAGAGACAGAGTGTGAGCATGGGAGGGGGAGAGAGTGAGAGACACAGAACCAAAAGCAGCTCCAGGCTCTGAGCTGTCAGCACAGAGCCCAACGTGGAGCTCAACCCCACGAACCATGAGATCCTGACCTGAGCTGAGGTTGGACACTCAACCGACTGAGGCACCCAGTCCCCCCTCCACTTTCCAAATTTAAATCAAATTGAGTTAACAGTGAGTGTAGTCTTGGTTTCAGGGGTGGAATGTAGGGCTTCGTCCCTTACATGAAACACCCACTGCTAACCCCCACAGGGGCCCTCCATAACGCCCGTTGCAAATGGAGCCCACCCACTCCTCCCCTCTAGCAACCCTCACTTTCTTCTCTACACTGAAGGGTTCTCCTGGGGCACGTGGGTGTCTCAGCCTGTTCGGACTCTCATTCAGTCAGCTCATGATCTCAGGGTTTGAGACTTCAAGCCCCGTGTCCGGCGCTCTGATGACAGCTCAGAGCCTGGAGCCTGCTCTGGATTCTGTGCGCATGCCTCTCTCCGCCACTCCCCTGGTCATGCGCTCTCTCTCTCTCTCTCTCTCTCTCAGATAAAGAGAAACCAAAATTTTTTGAAGAGTCTCCTATGGCTTGCCTCCCGCTGTGAGTTTATCTTATGTTATTTATTCTTCGCTTGCCCTAGGTTCTTCTGTTTTGTTTTTCATTCCACAGATGAGTGATGACATGGCACTTTCGCAGTGAAAGAGTTCGACAGGGCTAGCTGGATGTTAGCGCTCAAAAGACATGCACACGTGACATCTATCTTTCCTGTGGATTTGATTCTAAAGTGGGCAGAATCGTGGGTAAAATGCAAACAGTGTATGTGCAACTGAGCCACCAAGGGAAAAGCCACAGAAAATAACCACGCTAGGTCATCCTGTAGAAATTTTGGGATCCAACTTTCTCTTCCTGGATTAAAACCTGTATATCACTCACACACACACACACACACACACGCACACACGGACAATATTTGATCTGGATCTCAAGACGGCCTCCATAAGCATCCAGTCAGCTCCCCAGATGCCTATGACCAGCTCTTCCTGGGTGGCCGTGTGTCACGTGTTCCACCCACACATGATGAAGTCCACACCCCTGGCTCTGCAATCCGTGGGGGAGGTCACAAGAGGGAGTCTTGCCACACTGCTCTCTGTCCAGCAGGGGGCGCCGCTGGCCAGCACGGGCATTGCCTAGACTCCCAGGAGGACCTGGCATTGGGCACTTGCTCAGGCTGGCAGGTCGGAGCCTCCGTGCCTCGCACTGCAGAGTGAGCATTTCGTGGGGCATCAAGGCGACCATGAACATTTACAGAAGGTCTGGTGGGTCTAGGATTCCCTCCTTGTGACTTAACTTTGGCCATGCCGGACCCTGGACTCTGAGCTACAATTGACAACCTTGAGCTGCTCGGGCCACTGGTGACGATCTATTTTCCAGACATTCCAGTTAAACATAAATAAAACATAAATCCAGTTAAGTCAAGACATTCAATTTTAAAAACTGTTGACAATGAGCAAAGAAGATTGCATAGGGGAAAACCAGGAGGTGGCCTCACGTGCGGTGATGTGGGAGCAATCACGGCAATAGGAACAGCGTTATTTGGTCTCGCCAAATCCAGCCAGCCTAATCTGGATTTGTCACGGAAAGCTTAATTCAGAGCTGTCACCCTGCAATTCGTAAGCGTATTCATGACGATCCAGAAAAGGCAGTGTGGGGGGAGGGGCCAAGATGGCAGAAGAGCATGGAAGTTTTTTTTGCGTCTTGCATCCATAAAATGCAGCCACATCAACACAAAAGCATCCTGCACACCTGGAAAACTGATCTGAGGATTCACGCCACAGGTTGCCCAACCTGAACCCCAGAACTCAGTGGGGACGCGGCGCAGAGAGGTGAACTGGGGAAGAGAGAAGCCACAGAGGGCAGGGAGCTGTTTTTGCCTGCAGAGAGAGGACGGAGGAGACAGGGGCAGAATATGGGGAAAGCAATCCCCTCGCCCTCCCCTCCCCCCGCCAAAAGCAGCTGGGGAGAAAGTGGAAATGTGGAAAGAGCCACAGGCACTGAACCAAAACGGGAGGAAGGAGGAAGGAGCGGGTTTAAATTCCATGAAGACGGTACAAACAGGGGGAGGGCAGAGTGCGAAACTCCGCATCTGATACCTGGCGGTGCTCTGGTCGGAAGGGCGAATCCCCGAGAGCAGAGTGAAGACTGGGGGTGTGGAGGAGGGGTGTCTGGAACCACACGGAGAAAAGCGGTTCCCCTGCTGCGAGGACACGAGGTCGAGTGTGTGTGGCCACCCCAGCCGACCCCAGAGGTGCCAGCAGACCCCGGACAACAGCCACATTCGCTGGTGCTGGAACAAGGTCGTTAAGGGGGAAGCCCGGTACCAGAAGTGTGTGGTGATTGTCCGTAAGCCTCGAAACGCTGCTGCTCCACCATCGCGTGAACGTTCTCGGGCGCAGGCTGGCACCCAGCCGCAGTCTCTGGGCATCGGCAGCGGCACGGTGTTGCCAACGTTCCTGGGTGCGGCCGGCACCCGGCCACTGCTCGCTGAGACCCTGACGCAGAGGATCTGAGCAGGTCTCAGCCTGCTCAGGCCCTCAGAAGTGAGGGGTCGGGAAACACAGCCGCCTGGGAGGTAAATCCCAGGAGGGAGGTGTCTCCTGGCAACCTGACGGCTGGGCCACGGACAGTGTCAAAGCGGCGAGTGGACAGAGGCCGGAGACAAAGGACGGGGGTAGGATTGCTGATCGCAGACAGCCGAGTTCAGATACTACAGACTGGGCACCTGAGCGACGCCGAGGTCTCCGCTCCCGCGCATGCGCATATGCACCTCCAAGCGCCCCAGCAATCCGCGCTTGTAGGCTAGCTGCGCCATCTAGTGGAGAACACAGCCGTGACACTTAGCACCGCCCAACTGGGCCAACCTGGCTCTTCAGGAACCCAAGTGTCTCCGCCACTTGGTAGTGTATGGACTCCAAAGTGCTTCATCCTTTGACTTCTAGGGGACAACAATGTAACTTCAATCTGTATTTCAGTCTGTTCGCGGGTCCATCTCTTTTCTTTTCTTTTCCATTTCTTTTCTTTTTCATGAAGACAGAAAGAGAAAAAATATGTTGTTATTTCCCATGGTTTAAAATAATTTCCTTGAACTTTTTTCGACTATATTCGTTTAATTTTTTGTAAATGTGTCCAATTCTATTTGAATTCCCTCATTTCATTTTATCCTATTTCACTGTATTCTTTTTTCCAAATGTTCAAACGGTTTCCTTTTTTTATGTGCTTTCCCTTTTTCCTCTAATCTCTCAAGCCCATTTCAACAACCAGACCAAAACTCACCTAGGACCTAGCATCCTTTGTGTGATTTGTGTGTGTGTGTGTGTTGTTTCTTATTTTTAAATTTTGAATTCTTTTATCTTATTCATTCCTTTCCTTCCTCCAAAATGACGAAGCCAAGGGATTCACCCCAACAGAAAGAGCAGGAAGAAAGGACAGCCAGGCCCTTAACCAACACAGATACGAGCAGAACGTTTGAACCAGAATTTAGAATCACGATGATAAAAATGCCAGCTGGGGTCGAAAGTAGATGAGAATGCCTTTCTGTGGGGATAAAAGAAGTAAAAGCTAGCCAGGATGCAATAGACAATGCTAAAAGCGAGCTGCGATCTGGAACAGATGCCACAGCGGCAAGGATGATAAGGCCGAGCAGGGAACCAGCGATAGAGGGGACAAAGCAATGGAGAATAACGAAGCAGAAGGAAAGAGGGAGACTAAAGCAAAAGAGCGGGGTTTAAGAATTCGGGAACTCAGCGACTCATTGAAAAGGAATCACATCACAATCATAGGGGTCCCAGAAGACGAAGAGAGAGAGACAAGGGGGTAGAAGGGTTATGTGAGCACATCACAGCAGAAAACTTTCCTAACCTGGGAAAGACACACAAAATCCAGGAAGCACAGAAGACTCCCATTAGATTCAACAACGTCCAACCATCCACAAGGCAGAGCCTAGTCGACTTCACAAAATACTCAGGCGAGGAAAGAATCATGAAAGCAGCAAAGGAAACAAAAGTCCTTCCCCTACAAGGGACGACTGACCACATTTGCAGCAGACCTATCCACAGAAACCTGGCAGCCCAGAAATGAGTGGCAGGATATATTCATCGCACTGAATCCTGAAAGGATGCGGCCAAAACGTATTTGTCCAGCAAAGCTGTCATTCCAAATAGAAGTAGAGACGGAAAGTTTCCCAAGCAAAAATTAAAGGAGTTCCTGACCACTCAACCAGCCCTGCAAGACATTTGAAGGCAGACTCTCCCAGGGGGCAAAGGACTTAAAGGAAAAAACAGACCACAGGCAGAAAACACTGGCAAGGATCGGCGAACACCCCCAGAAACTCCAACTCTACAAGCAACACAATGGCAATAACTTCATACCGTTCAGTACTCACTCGAAACGTCAATGGACTCAATGCTCCAATCGAAACACATAGGGGAACAGAATGGGTGAGAAAAGAAGGTCATCCATACGCTGCTTACAAGGGACCCACTTTAGATCTAAAGACGCCTTCAGATTGAAAGCAAGGGGATGGAACACCATCTCTCATGCTCATGGTTGACAAAAGAAAGCAGGAGTAGCCATACTCATATCGGACAATCTAGACTTTAAAATAAAGACTCTAACGAGACACGTAGAAGGGCGTTATATCATAATCATTGGGTCTGTCCACCAAGAAGACCTCACGATTGTGAACATTTATGCACCAAACGGGGTGCGCCCAAATACATACATCAAGTCATCACACACATAAAGACACTCATTGAGAATGATGCCATACTAGGAGGGAACCTCAACACCCCACTTACAGCAACGGACAGCTCAACTAAACCGACACTCAACAAGGAAGCAATGGTTTTGAATGACACACTGGACCAGATGGACTTGACAGATATAGTCAGAACATTTCATCCTAAAGCAGGCAAATAGACCTTCTTCTCCAGTGCACACGGAACATCCTCCACAATAGATCACATACTGGGACACAAATCAGCCCTCAACAGGGACAAAAAGATCGAGATCATATCGTGCATATTCTCAGACCACAATGCTATGAAACTCGAAATCACGACAAGAAACAAGGTGGCCGTGGAACAAATACTTGGAGACTAAAGAACACCCTACTTAAGAGTGAATGGGCTAACCGAGAAGTTAAAGAGGAAATTAAACAGTCCACGGAAGCCAAGGAAAACGGTAACACCACAGGCCAAAAGCTCTGGGACGCAGCAAAGGGGGTCATTCGAGGGAAGTCTATAGCAATCCAGGCCTTCCGAAAGAAAGAAGAAACGGCTCAGAGACACAATCTAACCGTTCACCTTAAAGAGTTGGAAAAAGAACAGCAAAGAAAACCCCAAACCAGCAGAGACAGGATATAATGCAGATTAGAGCGGAAATCAATGCTATGGAAACCAAAAAAACAAAACACAAACACAAAAACAAGTACAAAAAGAAAACAAACAGCAACAACACCAGAACGGATCCATGAAACCAGAGCTGATTCGTTGAAAGAATTCACAAAACTGATCAATCCCTAGCCAGTTTGCTCAAAAAGAAAAAGGAAAGGACCCGAATAAAGGAAATCAAGAACGAAACAGGAGAGACCACAACCAACACAGCAGAAATACAAACAGTACTACGAGAACGTTGTGAGCAATTATACACCAATAAAATGGGCAATCTGGGAGAAATGGACAAATCCCAAGAAACGTATAAACTACCCAAACTGAAACAGGAAGAAAGAAAATTTGAACAGACCAAAACAAGTAAAGAAAATGACTTAGGAATCAAAAATATCCCCCTCCCCCCACCCCCACGAAAAGGAGAATACAGAGTCCAGGGCCACATGGCTTTCCAGGGGAATTCTCCCAAACGTTTAGAGAAGAGTTCACATCTATTCCCTTGAAGCTGCTCCAAAAGAGAGAAACGGAAGGAAAACTTCCAAGCTCTTTCTACGGAGCCAGCGTTTCCTTGATTCCAAATCGAGACAGAGACCCCACGACAAAGGAGAACGATGGACCCATTTCCCTGATGAACATGGATGCGAAACTCCTCAACGAGTTATTAGCCGATCGGATCCAACAATATATCCAAAAAACGATTCGCCACGACCAGCTGGGATCTCTACCTGGGATGCAGATCTGGTTCAATATGCACAAAACAGTCAATGTGATTCATCACATCTAAGAAAAGAAAGGACAAGAACCACACGATCCTCTCAATCGATGCGGAGAAAGCATGGGACAAAATACAACATCCTATCTTGACACAAACCCTCAAGGACGTAGGGCTAGAAGGATCATAGAAGTCATATGCGAAAGACCCAATGCGCGTATCATCCCCCATGGGGAAAACCTGAGAGCTTTCTCCCTAAGGACAGGGACCACACAGGGAGGTCCACTCTTGCCACTGTTATTCACCATCGCATTGGAAGCCTTAGCCTCAGCCATCAGACAACACAAAGGACTCAAAGGCCTCCAAATGGGCCGGGAGAGGTCAAACGTTCCCTCTTGGCGGAGGACATGATACTCTGTATGGAAAACCCAAAAGATTCCACCAAAAACTGCTAGAACTGATCCATGACTTCAGCAAAGTTGCAGGATGTGAAATCAACGCACAGAAACGGGCTGCATTCCCATACGCCAATGACGAAGCAACAGGAAGAAAAATCAAGCATCGGTCCCATTGACAATTGCACCCAAAATCACAAAATACCTACGAATGAATGTAACCAAAGAGATGAAAAATCGATACACTGAAAACTACATGAAATTTTAGAAGACAGAAAACACAATGGAAAAATATTCCACGCTCCTGGTTGGGAGGACGAAATATGGGTAAAATGTCACTACCACCCAAAGCAATCTACATACTCAAAGCAACACCTATCCAAAGAACACCAGCACTCCTCACAGAGCTGGGACAGACAATACTAGAATTTGTATGGACCCAGAAAAGGCCCTGAAGAGCCAAAGCTCTGTTGAAAAAGAAAGGAAAGCTGGATGCATCACAATCGCAGACGTCGAGCTGTAATTACACAGCTGTAATCATCAAGACAGTATGGTACTGGCACAAAAACGGACACTCAGCTCAAGAGAACAGAAACGCACCCACAAATGGATGGCCAACGATTCCTTGACAAAGCAGGAAAGAATATCCAATGGGATAAAGCCAGTCTCTTCAACAAGTGGTGCTGGGAAAACTGGACAGCGACATGCGGAAAAAGGAACCCGCACCACTTTCTTACACCGTACACATACAGAAACTCAAAAGGGAGGAACGTCCTAAGTGTAAGACAGGAAGCCATCAAAACCCTTGAGGAGAAAGCAGGCAAAAGCCTCTGTGATCTGGGCCACAGCAACTTCTTACTCAACACGTCTCCGTCTCCGGAGGCAAGGGAAACAAAAGGAAAAACGACCTATTGAGAACTCATCAAAAGAAAACTCTTCTGCACCGTGAAGGAAACAGATCAGCTACACTAACAAATCAGCTAAATCATCAATGGTAGAAGATATTTGCGAACGACACATCGGAGAAAGGCTCCGTATACAAATCGATAAAGAACTGATCACACTCAACAGCCAAAAACCAAGGAATCCAGTGAAGAAATGGGCAAAAGTCATGAATAGACACTTCTCCAAGAAGACATCCAGATGGTCAACTGACACATGAAAAAATGCTCAACCTCACTCATCATCAGGGAAATCCGTCTCCAGATCGCAATGAGCTACCACTTCACACGTGTCATAATGGCTAACATTAACAACTCAGGCAACAACCGATGTTGGCGAGGGTGCGGAGCAACAGGATCTCTCTTGCACTGCTGGTGGGAAGGCAAACTGGCGCCGCCACTCTGGAAAACAGTATGGAGGTTCCTCAAAACGTTGAAAGCGCAGCGACCCTATGAGCCAGCGATTGCACGCCTAGGTATTTATGCAAGGGATATGGGTGTGCTGTCTCGAAGGGGCACCTGCACCCAAACGCCCCCAAAAGCTTCTAGCAGCACTCCCAACGATAGCCAAAGTATGGAAAGAGCCCGAATGGCCATAGATGCATGGAATGGAAAAAGAAGAGGTGGCACATATATATACAGTGGAACATTACGTGGCGATCGAAAGGAAAGACAGGGTGCCATTCGCAACGATGTGGCTAGAAGTAGAGGGTATTCTCCTCAGCGAAATTAGTCAGAGAAAGACAACTAGCATATGACTTCACTCATATGAAGGCTCTAAGGTGCAAAACAGATGAGCATCAGGGAAGGGAAGGAAAAATACTATAAAAACAGGGAGGGGTACAAAACCAAGCAGGGAGGGGGCCAACGGATATTTGAAGAACAGGGAAAGGTGTGCTTGTGCCCTGGCCTCGCTCGCCCCCTCCACCGCCCACTATCTGGGGGATTCTCCCTGGGGAGTGGTCCCGAGAGTGGCCGGCGCCAGGCTGGCCCCGTGGAGCCACGGCCTGGAAGCGAGGCCAAGCCAACGGAGGTTTGAGAGCATTGGGAAAAGGGTGTGGGCATGGGTGTGGCAGGGGTAAGGATGCTGCGTGTAAGGGGGTGGGGCCGTAGTATGGTGCCATGGAGTGAGGTGGCCAGGCAGAGGCTGAAGGAAGTGGTGGGCGGGGCTGGAGGGCACCAGGTTGGGGGAGGGCCATGCCTTGAGGGCAGTGGACAGAGGCCACAGGAGCAGCCTCCCGGAGAAGATAGGAAAGGCCAAATGAAAAGCGCACAACACGCCCAACACAGGCCAATGTTCAAGGAGGGAAACCATCCAGGGTGCCGACGGCACTGCCGACGCAGGCCCTCCACCTCGGCCAGTGGGGCCGCTAGCATTCGCACTGCTGTGGGAGAAAGGCGCTCGCTTGCATGACACTCAGGAATGCCCCGCCGATGGGGTTGCACCTTGTCCCTTGGATCTGACCCTTCAGGATCCCAAAGACATCTCCCTGACACAGTGTCCGTGGCTGAGGCCAGCCAGGCCAGGCCAGGAGAAATGGTGGCAGTCACACCTACATGCCCCAATGGGAGCAAAAGCTAAACAGAACGTCCGAGTTGATGGGCAAAAACAAAGAGCCCCAAACGAGGGGCGTCGGCCACAGGGAGCCCCCTGCGTCAACACAGGGACTTGTCAGCAACAGCGACTTGGGTCACGAGACCAAGTGCCAAGGCAGCTAGTTCCCAGGGGACACGGGACACAGGATCCCATTGCTCCGAAGGTCCCAGCGAGCGCAGTCACCGCCCTAGAGACAGAAAGGGGGACGGGGAGGGCAGGGCAGGGTGTGGAGTGAAGGGACACTGCAAATAGGTCATGGACACACCGCTCCCGTTGGGAAAGGGAGAAGCTTGGACACGGAGGACGCCGAAGGGGCCCCCAACCACAGGAACGTACGTGAGGCCAGGGGCCCCGCAAGCTTCCCTGGAGACCCACGAGAAACACCAGTTTACGAATGCAACAGGCACGCACACACGAGTCTCTTTGTCCAAGGGTGAAGATGTGTTCTGAGACGTCTATCTCCACATACATGCATACCAGTTACAACGGCAAGCAATCGCTAAACCTCCAGGATTCGTTCCTAGTGTGGAGACGTGACGAGCACCAAGGGGACGGGCTGCGTGGGATTAAAGTGCCCGAGAGGTCACGTGACCTTGGGCGGGTCTAAGAGTCCGGCAAGGAAGGAAGTGTCCCTCACTGACCGTCCCTCGGGCACGCCGAGGGCACGCCTGAGTCTCCTCCACCGCAGTCCGCCTGCCACCCGCCGCTCCGGACGTCTCCTGACACACAGGAGGAGCACATTGGCGTTTCAGGTGCGTTGGGACGATCTGGGGCTCCCACGAGCTGGCACAGAAGTGGGCCAGGGAGGAAATGGAGGTGGTGATGCGCCTCGACTCACCAGGTGAAGGACGCTTTAGTGTTGAGGACTATTGTGAGAACAGAGACTGAGGAAAGGCGTGGCTCTCGGTGTTCCCGAGCACATGAGGTTCTGCTTCCAGAGGAACCGAACCCCAGAGTCTGACTGGTGTGAGGGCGTGTGGGAGCAGTGACAGCATCCTGCTCCATGTCGCCGTGGGGCCTCAGAGCCTAAGGAATTTTCTTGTTCACCCGAATTTCACGGCAAATGCTCATTTGCCACGGCTGACACGTGAGTTCAGCGTGGGGGCCCCGTAAAGGCCACGTGAAAGAAAAGGGTTCATTCAGGTCCTGCGTGGGGAAGCTTCCAGTCGAGTCGAGCAGAAACGAAACGTTTTCCTTGACTTTGTCTCTGAGGGTGGTTTCTCTGGGGGTCAAGTAGGAGAGGTACATTCTGGAGAGGCAAGCATCCTTCTCTTTGCACATGCAACCCTGGGTGCCACAGGGAGTATCGCCGTAGCGTGGATTGCGGTGTCCATGGGGGTCGGGACTTTGTGTGTGGTTTTCCTTCCGGAGGGCGCTGGGAGAGACTTCCCGAAAGTCTCTCCGGTGAGTCACGCAAGACCACCTCCACGGCCTTGCCTGAGGGTGCCGTCCTGCGGGTGGGTCCACGGGAGAGCGCGTAGAACATGCAGGAGGGAGAGGTCCCACCTCCCAGGTGAGGACCGTGTTTGACCTGGTGGGCGTGACGCCCCCTCCTCATGCCCGCTGGGGGAGAAAGGTTCATGAAGGAGTCGTTGTGTCTGTGGGAATGACTCTCCTTTTCCCATTGCCTCAGGAAGTCCAGAAACCCATCTTCGAGCAAGGCTGACTTGACCCTCCAAGGAGAGGGGGCAGATGGCGGGTGGTCACACCCAGCACGCACCTTCCAGACCCTTGAAAGCCCCAAACGGGAAGAGGCAACGGAGAGCACCCATGGCGCCCAGGGTTCCCAGGCTAGAGGACGAGGATCCTCGGGTAAGTGGAGCCCTGGAGGCGTGGCGAACCAGTGGGCGGGTTGGAGGGGCTGGGTCGGGTGGGGGTGGGGGAGCCATGCCTCTGAAGCCGGGGATCGCACACGACGAGGGAATGAAGACTCTGTGTCTGGAAGTCGGTCGTCCTTTCCTAGCCCACGGTGGCCTGCCTTGGCATCTCAGCAGCCTGCCCATTGGGATAAGCTCCCTCGGCCGTAGGGTCACGTCCAGCCTGGTGTCTGTCCCATCGTGGCGTGGGGCTCATTCTACGCGGCCCGAGACCTGCAATCCCAACTCCCGGTCCGTCCCTCACAGAGGCTCGGGTAGAATCCTAGGAACTTCCATCTCCTGGCACCTCCCGAGCCGTCCACGATGTGCCCTGGCCCACCCACACCAGTCCTCTGCTCCCCGAGTGTGTCCTTGTCATGACCTTTGCAGTTGGACTGTCATTGGTGCTGATTCACTGAGCCCCTCCTCCTTGGTCCGCAGCTCAAGTGTAAGGACTGCGGAGCCTTTGGGCACAACGCATCCAGCACCAGGTGCCCCATGAAGCGCTGGGACGGGTGCCTCGCCCCCCAGGCCTTTGTCCCCAGGAAGCCGAAGGAGAATGTGGAACCACGCCAGCAGCAGGACCGGCACAAGCCCGGGCCCCTCAACCAGGCTGCGAGGGACATGGACGAGGGACAAAGGTGAGGATGCGGCCGGCTCCGGCCTGCCCGTGGCCTGGCAGCTCAGGTCGCTGTGTCTCTGTACCCGGACACTGGGTGCTGTGTCGTCTTCAGACACACACAGGGGTGGGGGAGGCAGAGAAAGGAGCTCCCCGCCCCCCAGGGGACGTCACGAGCCTATTGAGCTGCTCTGGGGGAGTCCCCGAGGCTGTGTGTCCTGCGGTAGGGAGACAGGGGGAGGCGGCAGGTGACAGGCAGTGGCGCACACGGCTCTCAACGCAAGGACGTCTTGGGCCAACCTGGACGGCTCGCTGGAGTGGGAGCCAGGAGGGCAGATGAAGAAAGGAGATCTTGCCCAAGCCCCATCGCTCGCTCCCCAGGTGAAGACACGAAATGCCGCTCCTTCACCTTCCCGTTCTTGGTCGTGCAGGCGAGAAGCCCAGCAGAGGAAGGCGCTGCTGCAGAGATTCCCCAGGATAGGCCCTGGAAGGCAGCAGCGAGCCTGGAGGGACTCCACAGAATGCTGTGACTATGTGAGGGTGAGTGTCCCCCGTCCCTGCTCTCGTTCTCTCCTGGGGACGGGGATGTGACGGGCTTCCCGGCCCTCCTGGCTGAGGAAGGGGGTCCACCCCGATTCTCCACATTGGGATTTCCGTGCGGGTCCTTTCCAGCCACGTTTGCTGGGTGTCCATGATCCGGCAGGATTCCTTGCATGTGTGCTAACCGGGTGCCGGGTGGGCGTGCCAACATAATTTCGGGACGCTGTGCCCACTCCTAGGCCTCTTGGGAGGCACAGGCATCTTTCCCTGGTGACACATACACCCGCCCCATTGGCCATCCAAACTCAGTAGCCCCCCCGCCCCCCGCCCCCCGCCCCCCGCCGCGAACCTCCACCTGCAGGACGCCTGTCCTTTCCCTGGAAGCCTGAATGGATGTGCTTGTCCACTTCGGGAGGCAGGCACGATGCACAACCTTTGTGGTCCGTCGCTCCCGTGGAATCAAAGCATCAAGGGGCTAGTGCCCAGTGTTTCTTCCCAATCGACGCTGAGCTGGAGGCCCTTGTCCTCTGTCAGTACACTCCTTTCCCGTCTCTCCCGGTTGTTTGCGTTTCTGTTTCTTTGCTGTGCTTGTCGTGCATGTGTCCTTGGTGGGCAGGAAGGACTGATGGCCGTTGTCTGTGTGTTGTGTGTTCCCACAGCATCCGCACAGGCCGATGCCCGTGTACACCACCAAGAGGGTGTCCGTGCTGGCGCCGTACGTCCCGGCGGAGCCTCCTAGCGGGACGCCTGACACGACACAGCTGTCCCCGTCGGCTGCTCCTCTCGGGAGACCTGCGGCGAGCACCTTCCCGCCTGCTGGCCGACAGGATGCCCAGCAAGTGGGGACCCCAGCCCCGCCTGCCCCGCCTGCCCCGGCACACCAACGCTCTGCCCGGGATCCAGGCCTCGGTGTCCAGCTGAGACAACACCGGCCCCGATGTGCCTCCCTGGAAGCTTCCAGGGCTGTCTCCAAGGCGCATGGCATTGGCCACGCCCAGGCACCAGCCAAGCGTCCTGAGGTGAGCCCTGATCCTCCTCCAACCCGTTTGGCTCCGAGTCCCCAGCCCCACATCCAGACACCAGGCAAGAGATGGGCCCCGCTCCCCGACGACCCTTGCCAGAACCCCCGAAAGAAACCATGTTACAGCCCCTTCCAGCCACCCCACAAGAGCACAGGGAGCACCCATGTGGGGCTGCGCCAGAGTCTGTGTCGTCCAGCAAGGAGAAGTGCATGTGGTCCCACGGGGGCAGCCCAGCTGGCCAAGAAGACACCTGCCTCGGTGCACAGCAGGGGCCTCCAGCCTGCACGCCCCCAACCTCACCTGGACACTCTCCAGGCGTGCACCTTGCCCCCGTGCCCGCCCTGTCCGCAGGCACCCGGCCAGCCCCTGCGAATGGTCTTCAGCCGCCTGGACAAAGGCGGCTGGAGCTCCAGGTTCATAGCAGCTCCCTGTCTGCCACCTCCCGAGAGGCCAGTCCCCGCTGGCCAGGGCCCGCCCGTCACACACCAGTCTGAGGGAGGCTGTGTGCCTGTCTCCCGGAGCATCCTCCACGATGACCTGCAGCTTTCCTCGTCCTCGGAGGAGAGCGACCGGGAGTGAGACACCTCGTGTCCTCGGACACTCGTCCTCTGGCTCTTGTGACCCCGAGCAGGTGACTGCGGAGCGGCGGGCAAGGCAGGGCCGTGACCTATTTTTGCTAAAGCAGCAATTCCCCCAAAGACCTGCAAGGACAAAAACTTGCCTCCACACCGTGTTTGGTGTCCTGCTTCGGGCGGGGAGTGGGTTGAGCGCCCACGTGCAGACGCTCATGGTGCACTTTTCCTTTATGCATCTACACCTTCTGGTTCACCTGCTCCGTCTCAATCAACAAGGTCTCGTTTCTTTCGTTTCAATAGATTCTATGAGAAGTCCAGCGCCAGGAGAGCAAGAGGTCGTCCACTCGAATGTAAAGTTAAGGATCTGTGAAATGAATGTGTAGTGGGTTTAGAATGTCTGAATTTGGGGACGCCAGAGGAATGATTCCAGTCTGGGCTGGGCAAGTGGAGGCAATCTTTTGTTTTAGAACAGTTCACTGATATCATTTTTCTGCAGATCGTATCGGGGAATATTTTACATGCTGTCTGCATTTTTGTTTTTCCCTGATAGTGCAACGTTGTGTGTAGTGTTACCACAGCTAATAAAGTTTGCTCAGACACGACCGAATGTGCATGGTTTTCTTTTTCGTGTGTACACTGTAGTTTCCCGTCACTTAGAGTAGAATCCTGCATTTGTTCCCAAGTGCACTTGGGACTTGGATCCTCACCTAGTGGAGGACAACTAAGTATTCAGAAGCAGCAAAGAAACACGGGTTAGCCTCTCTTCCCCTTTCAAGATAAAGTGTCTCCAAGTGTCCTGGGAACAAGACAATGCTAGAGGTGAATTCAAAATCGAGGAGGGTCGGGATGCCTGGGTGGCTCCGTCAGAGAAGTGTCTGACCTGGAGGCGGCGACTCACGTCATGATCTCAGGGTTGGGGAGAGTGAACTTTGAGTTTCCCTCCCTCCTCGGGATTGCCTCTCTCCTTTTCTCTCTAACCCTCCCCCACATTCTCTCTCCCTCCCTCCGTCCCTCTCTCTCTCTCTCTCTGTCTCTCTCTCTGTCTGTCTCTCTCTGTCTGCCAACATAAAAACCCATGAACTGAAAGAACATGTGCGTGGGAAATCAATCAGCATTAGGGGCTGCTGTCCACATGTCTCTCAAAGGCACTTTCATTCACAAGTCACATCAAGGAGGGTGGCATAGAAGAGATACAAGGGAAAGGATGAGAAAGACATTCCACAGATAGATACTAGAGAGGGGAAGGAGACACGAGAGTTAGGAGATAGACACATAGAGTGATGAGCGATTGATGAGAGAGGACAGAGAATTAGGTGGTCAAAGGGTTCTTTGGAAGCAATTCTGCAGGCCTCTTTGCCCACGTGGCAGGTGGCCGGGGCTGAGGCGACAGAAGCAAGGGGGTGTTCGTGGAGTCTGAAGACGGGCGGGCTCCAGACCCGGGGAGAATGGACTTGTCGGGGCCAGGCACTCAGACAGGAGCAGGTGTCTCGTCTTGGGACAGGGGTCAGCTTTTTGCTCCAGGAAGGTCTGGAATGGACTGGCTCAAGTCACTACGTTCAATAGGGCAACTTGCTTTGCTCAGACCAGTCACGTGAGAGTTCCTAGCAGCTAACACCGTCCAGTGAAAACACAACCGGTTTTCTAGGAGGAGATGACAACCAAAGGGAGAGATGATTCCTTGCAGAAACAGGTCCAAACTTGGCGCCTGCCAACGGATATTTGAAGAACAGGGAAAGGTGTGCTTGTGCCCTGGCCTGGCTCGCCCCCCTCCTCTGCCCACTCTCTGGTAGATTCTCCTTGGGGTGTGGTCCTGAGAGTGGCAGGCGCCAGGCTGGCCCGGTGGAGCACGGCCTGGACGTGAGGCCGGGCCAACTGAGGGCGGAGAGCATTGGGATGAGGTGTGGGCATGGGTGTGGCAGGGGTAAGGATGCTGCGGGTAAGGGTGGGGCCGTGGTCCGGTCCCATGCAGTGAGGCCAGGCAGAGGCTGACGGAAGCCGTGGGTGGGGCTGGCGGGCACCAGGCAGGGAGAGGGCCGTGTCTTGAGGCTGTGGTCACAAGAGTCTGAAGACTCCTTTTGTGCATCCCATTGGGTGTCCTCCTTGGCCCCTTGCCCCTTTCCTTCCCCTCACCTGAGGGAGACACCTCACGTGCTCGCAGCCTTTTCCTCCCAGTCGGTGACCCCGAGGAGGTGACTGTTTCATTGAGGATCCTCTCTCCCTCTCTCTCTGTCTCTCCCTGGCTTGTCCACATGAGCGCTCTCTCTCGCTCTCTGCCTCTCTCTGTCTCTCTCTGTCTCTCTCTGTCTCTCTCAAAATAAATCAATTAACATGTTAAAAGTGAAAAACAAACAAACATTAGAGAAGAAATCACAATGTCGGCAGACCTGGTCAGTTCTGAAATCTGGTCTAGAGATACTGACACATTAAAGCCACGGTTTCCACGAGGGGACATCGGTCCATGCATGTCTAAATTCCAATGTCAAACCGTCTATAAACGTCACAAATCCACAACAAACATGTCCTGAACCACGGGAACCTATACCTACCTTGCTATGTGATTTGCTAGTAATACCAGTGACAATTTGGCAAATGATGGGTTTAGGATTTGTTCTCCTATTGGGAAGGGAGCTACAAAATGAAGAAAGCATTTACAAAGCCCGAAACCAGGCAAAGGATATTTCTTGGGACAATTTCTCGGCCACCCCTTGGGAGACAGACATGTTGCAAAGGACCTTCATGATAGTTGTATACACAGATCCCATGGAGACAGTTCAGGAGTGTTAGAATCAAATCCATGGACAGTAATCATTCCAGAATAATTTGCTGGTGTCACATACATTCTGGCTGACGGAGAGGAGGTGATCCTACATGATACCAGAGCTCAATTGGTGCAATGATCTCCATAGCCTAAAAAATTCATGGCCGTCATTCCTCGACACTTTGTGTTATCTAAGAGCAAAGTGGATACTCAAAAAAGGATTCCCTCTAGGTTGGAAATGCTCAAGTCCGTGTGTCCAGAGAGGGAGCAATGGAAATGAGGGAGGTGGAGAAAGTGGTGAAACGTGTGTGTGTGTGCCTCTTGAGGAGGGAGGGGCAGGAGGAAGGCTGGGCTGAGTCGTCTGTCTGCAGAAGAGTGACCACACCCTAAGACCCTTCATCCAACTGCAGCTGGTAGCTGATTGGATGACGTGGTCCTAGTCAGGTGGGTGGGGCGAGCTTTACGAGGGCTGAGGAGAGGGCCACAGCCATCATTCTGAGACTGGCCTCCTGAGAGAAGCATCGCTCTGCAACGTGAGGCTCCACGTTTCAGGAGACATGGAGACGCCCTCTTCCCACTGCCGAGAGGAGACTCAGTTCCATGTCTTTCCAAACCTCAAACCTAGCGGATCAAATACGGGTGGTGCTGAAGGCCACGGAGGACCCACTCTGCCTGAGAAGCCGGCACCGTCATCGCACACACCCTGCGACCTGCCTAACGGTTGGGCTCCCACGTCGACAGGTCTGCCCCCCGCAGAGAAACCTGTGAGTTGGAGGAGACCTTCTGCGGTTGGGGCTGGCCTGCAGAACCTGGGGAACACGTGCTATGCGAATGCGGCCCTGCAGTGTCTGACCTACACACCACCCCTCGCCAGCTACATGCTGTCCCAGGAGCACTCGCGAAGCTGTGGGAGGCAGCCATTGTGCGTGCTGTGTGCTCTGCAGGCTCACGTGACCCGGGCCCTCTGCCGTCCGGGAGACGTGATCCGGCCTCCGCCAAAACTGCTCGCGGCCTTCCACACACACAGGCAGGAGGATGCCCATGAGTTTCTGATGTTCACTCTGGATGCTATGCAGCAAGCGTGTTTGCGTGAGGACAAGGCTTCAGAGCCTCAGGCTCAGGACGCCACCCTCATCCGGCAAATCTTTGGGGGGTACTGGAGGTCTCAAATCCAGTGTCTCCACTGCCAGGGTGTCTCCAGCACTTTGGACCCTTACCTGGACATTAGCCTGGACATCAGGGCAGCTCAGAGTGTGAGCCAAGCTTTGCAACACTTGGTGAAGCCCGAACAGTTGGATGGTGAAAATGCCTATCGCTGTAGTACTTGTCTCGACAAGGTACCTGCTTCCAAGACGTTGACTTTGCACACTTGCTCCAAGGTCCTGATGCTGGTATTGAAACGATTCTGCCATGTCACGGGCAGCAAACTGGCTAAGGAAGTGCAATATCCTGAGCGCCTTGACATGCGACGCTACGTGTCTGGGCAGAACGGGGGGTCGCTGACTTATGTGCTCTATGCCGTGCTGGTGCACGCGGGCTGGAATTGTCACAGCGGACATTACTTCTGTTACATCAAAGCTGGGAACGGCCAGTGGTACAAGATGGATGATGCGAAGGTGACCGCCAGTGACGCGACGTCTGCCCTGAGCCAACACGCCTATGTCCTCTTTTACGTCCAGAAGAGTGAATCGGAAAGAGACCGTGCGAGTGAGCCAGGTGCTGGGGAATCCACATCCCTCCAGGCTGACCACGCAGGCACGGCTGCGGCCCAAGGGGGGCCTGAAACCGACCCCAACATCGAGGTGCCACAATTGGAGGATCACGGGGAAGAGACACCACTGCCAGCAATCACGTTAGACCAGTGGAGATTGCTCCAAGAAAGCCACCGTCCCAAGTCTGAACTCAACCTCAGGAAACTAGAATTTGCTCTTCCCCCCGACGCAGTCCTAATTCACCAGTCCAAATACAGAGACGAGATGGGAAAGGATCACCGTGAACCAAACATCCACCGGCTCAACAGTTCAGCCAGGGACATCCCACCTCAGAGGGCAACGGCCATTAACCAAGTCCCTTGTCTCACCGGCAGAGCCAGAGCTACCAAGAGGAAGAACAAGAAGGGACAGAGGTCTCAGGAAGCAGTCCAGGGATCCCACTACAGGCTTTGAGATACATGCCTGCCCACGTGCACACTCACTACTCACTCACTCACAGTCCCTTGTAGGCCACGTTTTGTGTGTTGTAGGTGGGTGTGATCGGGACATGCGGAGGGACCATGAATCTGGCTGTATTCGTGGGGTATGGCGTTCCAGTTGACCTGGAGAATCCTGAGCTTTAAGGCTGGCTGGCTGCAATGATGTTACTGGAGAGGTGTGGATTATGCTGGGTATTTGGAAGGCTTCTCCCCTCCGTCAGCACCGAGGATCATCGGGCACTCTCAGAGCCTGAAAGGGTCAGAGGAAGTGGCCAATGAGGCATGAAGGTGGAAACAAGGCAGAGCACCGGGAGTCCTTGTGAAAATGCCTGGGACTCACGGTCCCATCATCCCATTCCCTACTCTCTGTGTATTGGTAAAGGACATGTGCCCAAACATGTGCGTGTGGGGACTCTCGGTGATATCCAAACATGCGCCGGCAGGGGAAGGAGTTTGAAACAATCTCAGTGCTTCCACACGGAGGAGTGGCAAATGACCAGGAAACTGGAAGAACTCTAGCTCTACGTGGGAGCAGACAGCCTTTTCAGGAATGTCTTGTGTCGGAAGGAGAGGAGCAGAAGGAAACACTAATTCATAACTGTGCAAAGTGTTTCCTCGTATACATAATATATTTTGTAAAGTCTCCACATGTTCATGTGAACGTTGGCTAATTGCCTGGCAATGGCAAGGAGCAACTAAATGCTTATGTCTCTGGAGACGGGTGGGTGGAGCCTTCCTGGCCCATGTTCATTAGATGAGGTTCCCTGAACAATCCCCCTCCCATGAGGCTGCAGAGCAAATGGGGGAAAGGAACCTTCTTCCACCTCTTCTTGCTGAGCCACCAAGCAGCTCTACCTTGTTCCGCAGAGTTGACCACCATCCCCCCATCGGACAGTCTCCTCCACAAGGGAGGAGGCTCAGGGATTTCTGCTCAGTTGCATTGCAATCTTGGTCCTCGGTTGTACACCTCAGAAAATCAGTCTCACGTGGACACCGAGGCAACAATGTGGTATTTCAGGTCAGGGTATGGATGGATGCTCTCAGTCACACCTGTATTTCTTAGGAGCGAGACTCACTAAATACACCGTTGAATGGGAGTTAGTGCATGATCCTTCAATTCCCCCTAGGGGAGGGGGGCCATATAGGAGATCTCTGGTCGTTTGCCAATGGCACTGACAGGGTAAAGCCTGTTGTTGCTGTTGTTGTGGTGGTGGTGGTGGTGGTTTACAGTCTGCATTAAACATACACATCACACGTAGTGGGAACTCATGTCAGTATGTGAATTTTGTACAGGAAATCATATTGAATTCTGGGTGTTCAAATATCATAGCCGATAGAGGAAAAACACTTTTTCTTAATCTACTTTTAAAATTTATTGGTCTGTTGTTTTCATGTTTTAAACATGAAGTAAAATGTTTAAATAAACAGAGAGGGACACACACACAGAACAGAGACAGAGTGTGAGCATGGGAGGGGGAGAGAGTGAGAGACACAGAACCAAAAGCAGCTCCAGGCTCTGAGCTGTCAGCACAGAGCCCAACGTGGAGCTCAACCCCACGAACCATGAGATCCTGACCTGAGCTGAGGTTGGACACTCAACCGACTGAGGCACCCAGTCCCCCCTCCACTTTCCAAATTTAAATCAAATTGAGTTAACAGTGAGTGTAGTCTTGGTTTCAGGGGTGGAATGTAGGGCTTCGTCCCTTACATGAAACACCCACTGCTAACCCCCACAGGGGCCCTCCATAACGCCCGTTGCAAATGGAGCCCACCCACTCCTCCCCTCTAGCAACCCTCACTTTCTTCTCTACACTGAAGGGTTCTCCTGGGGCACGTGGGTGTCTCAGCCGGTTCGGACTCTCATTCAGTCAGCTCATGATCTCAGGGTTTGAGACTTCAAGCCCCGTGTCCGGCGCTCTGATGACAGCTCAGAGCCTGGAGCCTGCTCTGGATTCTGTGTGCATGCCTCTCTCCGCCACTCCCCTGGTCATGCGCTCTCTCGCTCTCTCTCTCTCTCTCTCTCTCTCAGATAAAGAGAAAACAAAATTTTTTGAAGAGTCTCCTATGGCTTGCCTCCCGCTGTGAGTTTATCTCATGTTATTTATTCTTCGCTTGCCCTAGGTTCTTCTGTTTTGTTTTTCATTCCACAGATGAGTGATGACATGGCACTTTCGCAGTGAAAGAGTTCGACAGGGCTAGCTGGATGTTAGCGCTCAAAAGACATGCACACGTGACATCTATCTTTCCTGTGGATTTGATTCTAAAGTGGGCAGAATCGTGGGTAAAATGCAAACAGTGTATGTGCAACTGAGCCACCAAGGGAAAAGCCACAGAAAATAACCACGCTAGGTCATCCTGTAGAAATTTTGGGATCCAACTTTCTCTTCCTGGATTAAAACCTGTATATCACTCACACACACACACACACACACACACGCACACACGGACAATATTTGATCTGGATCTCAAGACGGCCTCCATAAGCATCCAGTCAGCTCCCCAGATGCCTATGACCAGCTCTTCCTGGGTGGCCGTGTGTCACGTGTTCCACCCACACATGATGAAGTCCACACCCCTGGCTCTGCAATCCGTGGGGGAGGTCACAAGAGGGAGTCTTGCCACACTGCTCTCTGTCCAGCAGGGGGCGCCGCTGGCCAGCACGGGCATTGCCTAGACTCCCAGGAGGACCTGGCATTGGGCACTTGCTCAGGCTGGCAGGTCGGAGTCTCCGTGCCTCGCACTGCAGCCTGAGCATTTCGTGGGGCATCAAGGCGACCATGAACAATTACAGAAGGTCTGGTGGGTCTAGGATTCCCTCCTTGTGACTTAACTTTGGCCGTGCCGGACCCTGGACTCTGAGCTACAATTGACAACCTTGAGCTGCTCGGGCCACTGGTGACGATCTATTTTCCAGACATTCCAGGAACTTCTCTTTCAAAACATAAATCCAGTTAAGTCAAGACATTCAATTTTAAAAACTGTTGACAATGAGCAAAGAAGATTGCATAGGGGAAAACCAGGAGGTGGCCTCACGTGCGGTGATGTGGGAGCAATCACGGCAATAGGAACAGCGTTATTTGGTCTCGCCAAATCCAGCCAGCCTAATCTGGATTTGTCACGGAAAGCTTAATTCAGAGCTGTCACCCTGCAATTCGTAAGCGTATTCATGACGATCCAGAAAAGGCAGTGTGGGGGGAGGGGCCAAGATGGCAGAAGAGCATGGAAGTTTTTTTTGCGTCTTGCATCCATAAAATGCAGCCACATCAACACAAAAGCATCCTGCACACCTTGAAAACTGATCTGAGGATTCACGCCACAGGTTGCCCAACCTGAACCCCAGAACTCAGTGGGGACGCGGCGCAGAGAGGTGAACTGGGGAAGAGAGAAGCCACAGAGGGCAGGGAGCTGTTTTTGCCTGCAGAGAGAGGACGGAGGAGACAGGGGCAGAATATGGGGAAAGCAATCCCCTCGCCCTCCCCTCCCCCCGCCAAAAGCAGCTGGGGAGAAAGTGGAAATGTGGAAAGAGCCACAGGCACTGAACCAAAACGGGAGGAAGGAGGAAGGAGCGGGTTTAAATTCCATGAAGACGGTACAAACAGGGGGAGAGCAGAGTGCGAACCTCCGCATCTGATACCTGGCGGTGCTCTGGTCGGAAGGGCGAATCCCCGAGAGCAGAGTGAAGACTGGGGGTGTGGAGGAGGGGTGTCTGGAACCACACGGAGAAAAGCGGTTCCCCTGCTGCGAGGACACGAGGTCGAGTCTGTGTGGCCACCCCAGCCGACCCCAGAGGTGCCAGCAGACCCCGGACAACAGCCACATTCGCTGGTGCTGGAACAAGGTCGTTAAGGGGGAAGCCCGGTACCAGAAGTGTGTGGTGATTGTCCGTAATCCTCGAAACGCTGCTGCTCCACCATCGCGTGAACGTTCTCGGGCGCAGGCTGGCACCCAGCCGCAGTCTCTGGGCATCGGCAGCGGCACGGTGTTGCCAACGTTCCTGGGTGCGGCCGGCACCCGGCCACTGCTCGCTGAGACCCTGACGCAGAGGATCTGAGCAGGTCTCAGCCTGCTCAGGCCCTCAGAAGTGAGGGGTCGGGAAACACAGCCGCCTGGGAGGTAAATCCCAGGAGGGAGGTGTCTCCTGGCAACCTGACGGCTGGGCCACGGACAGTGTCAAAGCGGCGAGTGGACAGAAGCCGGAGACAAAGGACGGGGGTAGGATTGCTGATCGCAGACAGCCGAGTTCAGATACTACAGACTGGGCACCTGAGCGACGCCGAGGTCTCCGCTCCCGCGCATGCGCATATGCACCTCCAAGCGCCCCAGCAATCCGCGCTTGTAGGCTAGCTGCGCCATCTAGTGGAGAACACAGCCGTGACACTTAGCACCGCCCAACTGGGCCAACCTGGCTCTTCAGGAACCCAAGCGTCTCCGCCACTTGGTAGTGTATGGACTCCAAAGTGCCTCATCCTTTGACTTCTAGGGGACAACAATGTAACTTCAATCTGTATTTCAGTCTGTTCGCGGGTCCATCTCTTTTCTTTTCTTTTCCATTTCTTTTCTTTTTCATGAAGACAGAAAGAGAAAAAATATGTTGTTATTTCCCATGGTTTAAAATAATTTCCTTGAACTTTTTTCGACTATATTCGTTTAATTTTTTGTAAATGTGTCCAATTCTATTTGAATTCCCTCATTTCATTTTATCCTATTTCACTGTATTCTTTTTTCCAAATGTTCAAACGGTTTCCTTTTTTTATGTGCTTTCCCTTTTTCCTCTAATCTCTCAAGCCCATTTCAACAACCAGACCAAAACTCACCTAGGACCTAGCATCCTTTGTGTGATTTGTGTGTGTGTGTGTGTTGTTTCTTATTTTTAAATTTTGAATTCTTTTATCTTATTCATTCCTTTCCTTCCTCCAAAATGACGAAGCCAAGGGATTCACCCCAACAGAAAGAGCAGGAAGAAAGGACAGCCAGGCCCTTAACCAACACAGATACGAGCAGAACGTTTGAACCAGAATTTAGAATCACGATGATAAAAATGCCAGCTGGGGTCGAAAGTAGATGAGAATGCCTTTCTGTGGGGATAAAAGAAGTAAAAGCTAGCCAGGATGCAATAGACAATGCTAAAAGCGAGCTGCGATCTGGAACAGATGCCACAGCGGCAAGGATGATAAGGCCGAGCAGGGAACCAGCGATAGAGGGGACAAAGCAATGGAGAATAACGAAGCAGAAGGAAAGAGGGAGACTAAAGCAAAAGAGCGGGGTTTAAGAATTCGGGAACTCAGCGACTCATTGAAAAGGAATCACATCACAATCATAGGGGTCCCAGAAGACGAAGAGAGAGAGACAAGGGGGTAGAAGGGTTATGTGAGCACATCACAGCAGAAAACTTTCCTAACCTGGGAAAGACACACAAAATCCAGGAAGCACAGAAGACTCCCATTAGATTCAACAACGTCCAACCATCCACAAGGCAGAGCCTAGTCGACTTCACAAAATACTCAGGCGAGGAAAGAATCATGAAAGCAGCAAAGGAAACAAAAGTCCTTCCCCTACAAGGGACGACTGACCACATTTGCAGCAGACCTATCCACAGAAACCTGGCAGCCCAGAAATGAGTGGCAGGATATATTCATCGCACTGAATCCTGAAAGGATGCGGCCAAAACGTATTTGTCCAGCAAAGCTGTCATTCCAAATAGAAGTAGAGACAGAAAGTTTCCCAAGCAAAAATTAAAGGAGTTCCTGACCACTCAACCAGCCCTGCAAGACATTTGAAGGCAGACTCTCCCAGGGGGCAAAGGACTTAAAGGAAAAAACAGACCACAGGCAGAAAACACTGGCAAGGATCGGCGAACACCCCCAGAAACTCCAACTCTACAAGCAACACAATGGCAATAACTTCATACCGTTCAGTACTCACTCGAAACGTCAATGGACTCAATGCTCCAATCGAAACACATAGGGGAACAGAATGGGTGAGAAAAGAAGGTCATCCATACGCTGCTTACAAGGGACCCACTTTAGATCTAAAGACGCCTTCAGATTGAAAGCAAGGGGATGGAACACCATCTCTCATGCTCATGGTTGACAAAAGAAAGCAGGAGTAGCCATACTCATATCGGACAATCTAGACTTTAAAATAAAGACTCTAACGAGACACGTAGAAGGGCGTTATATCATAATCATTGGGTCTGTCCACCAAGAAGACCTCACGATTGTGAACATTTATGCACCAAACGGGGTGCGCCCAAATGCATACATCAAGTCATCACACACATAAAGACACTCATTGAGAATGATGCCATACTAGGAGGGAACCTCAACACCCCACTTACAGCAACGGACAGCTCACCTAAACCGACACTCAACAAGGAAGCAATGGTTTTGAATGACACACTGGACCAGATGGACTTGACAGATATAGTCAGAACATTTCATCCTAAAGCAGGCAAATAGACCTTCTTCTCCAGTGCACACGGAACATCCTCCACAATAGATCACATACTGGGACACAAATCAGCCCTCAACAGGGACAAAAAGATCGAGATCATATCGTGCATATTCTCAGACCACAATGCTATGAAACTCGAAATCACGACAAGAAACAATGTGGCCATGGAACAAATACTTGGAGACTAAAGAACACCCTACTTAAGAGTGAATGGGCTAACCGAGAAGTTAAAGAGGAAATTAAACAGTCCACGGAAGCCAAGGAAAACGGTAACACCACAGGCCAAAAGCTCTGGGACGCAGCAAAGGGGGTCATTCGAGGGAAGTCTATAGCAATCCAGGCCTTCCGAAAGAAAGAAGAAACGGCTCAGAGACACAATCTAACCGTTCACCTTAAAGAGTTGGAAAAAGAACAGCAAAGAAAACCCCAAACCAGCAGAGACAGGATATAATGCAGATTAGAGCGGAAATCAATGCTATGGAAACCAAAAAAACAAAACACAAACACAAAAACAAGTACAAAAAGAAAACAAACAGCAACAACACCAGAACGGATCCATGAAACCAGAGCTGATTCGTTGAAAGAATTCACAAAACTGATCAATCCCTAGCCAGTTTGCTCAAAAAGAAAAAGGAAAGGACCCGAATAAAGGAAATCAAGAACGAAACAGGAGAGACCACAACCAACACAGCAGAAATACAAACAGTACTACGAGAACGTTGTGAGCAATTATACACCAATAAAATGGGCAATCTGGGAGAAATGGACAAATCCCAAGAAACGTATAAACTACCCAAACTGAAACAGGAAGAAAGAAAATTTGAACAGACCAAAACAAGTAAAGAAAATGACTTAGGAATCAAAAATCTCCCCCTCCCCCCACCCCCACGAAAAGGAGAATACAGAGTCCAGGGCCACATGGCTTTCCAGGGGAATTCTCCCAAACGTTTAGAGAAGAGTTCACATCTATTCCCTTGAAGCTGCTCCAAAAGAGAGAAACGGAAGGAAAACTTCCAAGCTCTTTCTACGGAGCCAGCGTTTCCTTGATTCCAAATCGAGACAGAGACCCCACGACAAAGGAGAACGATGGACCCATTTCCCTGATGAACATGGATGCGAAACTCCTCAACGAGTTATTAGCCGATCGGATCCAACAATATATCCAAAAAGCGATTCGCCACGACCAGCTGGGATCTCTACCTGGGATGCAGATCTGGTTCAATATGCACAAAACAGTCAATGTGATTCATCACATCTAAGAAAAGAAAGGACAAGAACCACACGATCCTCTCAATCGATGCGGAGAAAGCATGGGACAAAATACAACATCCTATCTTGACACAAACCCTCAAGGACGTAGGGCTAGAAGGATCATAGAAGTCATATGCGAAAGACCCAATGCGCGTATCATCCCCCATGGGGAAAACCTGAGAGCTTTCTCCCTAAGGACAGGGACCACACAGGGAGGTCCACTCTTGCCACTGTTATTCACCATCGCATTGGAAGCCTTAGCCTCAGCCATCAGACAACACAAAGGACTCAAAGGCCTCCAAATGGGCCGGGAGAGGTCAAACGTTCCCTCTTGGCGGAGGACATGATACTCTGTATGGAAAACCCAAAAGATTCCACCAAAAACTGCTAGAACTGATCCATGACTTCAGCAAAGTTGCAGGATGTGAAATCAATGCACAGAAACGGGCTGCATTCCCATACGCCAATGACGAAGCAACAGGAAGAAAAATCAAGCATCGGTCCCATTGACAATTGCACCCAAAATCACAAAATACCTACGAATGAATGTAACCAAAGAGATGAAAAATCGATACACTGAAAACTACATGAAATTTTAGAAGACAGAAAACACAATGGAAAAATATTCCACGCTCCTGGTTGGGAGGACGAAATATGGGTAAAATGTCACTACCACCCAAAGCAATCTACATACTCAAAGCAACACCTATCCAAAGAACACCAGCCCTCCTCACAGAGCTGGAACAGACAATACTAGAATTTGTATGGACCCAGAAAAGGCCCTGAAGAGCCAAAGCTCTGTTGAAAAAGAAAGGAAAGCTGGATGCATCACAATCGCAGACGTCGAGCTGTAATTACACAGCTGTAATCATCAAGACAGTATGGTACTGGCACAAAAACGGACACTCAGCTCAAGAGAACAGAAACGCACCCACCCACAAATGGATGGCCAACTATTCCTTGACAAAGCAGGAAAGAATATCCAATGGAATAAAGCCAGTCTCTTCAACAAGTGGTGCTGGGAAAACTGGACAGCGACATGCGGAAAAAGGAACCCGCACCACTTTCTTACACCGTACACATAAAGAAACTCAAAAGGGAGGAACGTCCTAAGCGTAAGACAGGAAGCCATCAAAACCCTCGAGGAGAAAGCAGGCAAAAGCCTCTGTGATCTGGGCCACAGCAACTTCTTACTCAACACGTCTCCGTCTCCGGAGGCAAGGGAAACAAAAGGAAAAACGACCTATTGAGAACTCACCAAAAGAAAACTCTTCTGCACCGTGAAGGAAACAGATCAGCTACACTAACAAATCAGCTAAATCATCAATGGTAGAAGATATTTGCGAGCGACACATCGGAGAAAGACTCCGTATACAAATCGATAAAGAACTGATCACACTCAACAGCCAAAAACCAAGGAATCCAGTGAAGAAATGGGCAAAAGTCATGAATAGACACTTCTCCAAGAAGACATCCAGATGGTCGACTGACACATGAAAAAATGCTCAACCTCACTCATCATCAGGGAAATCCGTCTCCAGATCGCAATGAGCTACCACTTCACACGTGTCATAATGGCTAACATTAACAACTCAGGCAACAACCGATGTTGGCGAGGGTGCGGAGCAACAGGATCTCTCTTGCACTGCTGGTGGGAAGGCAAACTGGCGCCGCCACTCTGGAAAACAGTATGGAGGTTCCTCAAAACATTGAAAGCGCAGCGACCCTATGAGCCAGCGATTGCACGCCTAGGTATTTATCCAAGGGATATGGGTGTGCTGTCTCGAAGGGGCACCTGCACGCAAACGCCCCCAAAAGCTTCTAGCAGCACTCCCAACGATAGCCAAAGTGTGGAAAGAGCCCGAATGGCCATAGATGCATGGAATGGAAAAAGAAGAGGTGGCACATATATATACAGTGGAACATTACGCGGCGATCGAAAGGAAAGACAGGGTGCCATTCGCAACGATGTGGCTAGAAGTAGAGGGTATTCTCCTCAGCGAAATTAGTCAGAGAAAGACAACTAGCATATGGCTTCACTCATATGAAGGCTCTAAGGTGCAAAACAGATGAGCATCAGGGAAGGGAAGGAAAAATACTATAAAAACAGGGAGGGGTACAAAACCAAGCAGGGAGGGGGCCAAGGGATATTTGAAGAACAGGGAAAGGTGTGCTTGTGCCCTGGCCTCGCTCGCCCCCTCCACCGCCCACTATCTGGGGGATTCTCCCTGGGGAGTGGTCCCGAGAGTGGCCGGCGCCAGGCTGGCCCCGTGGAGCCACGGCCTGGAAGCGAGGCCAAGCCAACGGAGGTTTGAGAGCATTGGGAAAAGGGTGTGGGCATGGGTGTGGCAGGGGTAAGGATGCTGCGTGTAAGGGGGTGGGGCCGTAGTATGGTGCCATGGAGTGAGGAGGCCAGGCAGAGGCTGAAGGAAGTGGTAGGCGGGGCTGGAGGGCACCAGGTTGGGGGAGGGCCATGCCTTGAGGGCAGTGGACAGAGGCCACAGGAGCAGCCTCCCGGAGAAGATAGGAAAGGCCAAATGAAAAGCGCACAACACGCCCAACACAGGCCAATGTTCAAGGAGGGAAACCATCCAGGGTGCCGACGGCACTGCCGATGCAGGCCCTCCACCTCGGCCAGTGGGGCCGCTAGCTTTCGCACTGCTGTGGGAGAAAGGCGCTCGCTCGCCTGACACTCAGGAATGCCCCGCCGATGGGGTTGCACCCTGTCCCTTGGGTCTGGCCCTTCAGGATCCCAAAGACATCTCCCTGACACAGTGTCCGTGGCTGAGGCCAGCCAGGCCAGGCCAGGAGAAGTGGTGGCAGTCACACCTACATGCCCCAATGGCAGCAAAAGCTAAACAGAACGTCCGAGTTGATGGGCAGAAACAAAGAGCCCCAAACGAGGGGCGTCGGCCACAGGGAGCCCCCTGCGTCAACACAGGGACTTGTCAGCAACAGCGACTTGGGTCACGAGACCAAGTGCCAAGGCAGCTAGTTCCCAGGGGACACGGGACACAGGATCCCATTGCTCCGAAGGTCCCAGCGAGCGCAGTCACCGCCCTAGAGACAGAAAGGGGGACGGGGAGGGCAGGGCAGGGTGTGGAGTGAAGGGACACTGCAAATAGGTCATGGACACACCGCTCCTGTTGGGAAAGGGAGAAGCTTGGACACGGAGGACGCCGAGGGGGCCCCCAACCACAGGAACGTACGTGAGGCCAGGGGCCCCGCAAGCTTCCCTGGAGACCCACGAGAAACACCAGTTTACGAATGCAACAGGCACGCACACACGAGTCTCTTTGTCCAAGGGTGAAGATGTGTTCTGAGACGTCTATCTCCACATACATGCATACCAGTTACAACGGCAAGCAATCGCTAAACCTCCAGGATTCGTTCCTAGTGTGGAGACGTGAGCAGCACCAAGGGGACGGGCTGCATGGGATTAAAGTGCCCGAGAGGTCACGTGACCTTGGGCGGGTCTAAGAGTCCGGCAAGGAAGGAAGTGTCCCTCACTGACCATCCCTCGGGCACGCCGAGGGCACGCCTGAGTCTCCTCCACCGCAGTCCGCCTGCCACCCGCCGCTCCGGACGTCTCCTGACACACAGGAGGAGCACATTGGCGTTTCAGGTGCGTTGGGACGATCTGGGGCTCCCACGAGCTGGCACAGAAGTGGGCCAGGGAGGAAATGGAGGTGGTGATGCGCCTCGACTCACCAGGTGAAGGACGCTTTAGTGTTGAGGACTATTGTGAGAACAGAGACTGAGGAAAGGCGTGGCTCTCGGTGTTCCCGAGCACATGAGGTTCTGCTTCCAGAGGAACTGAACCCCAGAGTCTGACTGGTGTGAGGGCGTGTGGGAGCAGTGACAGCATCCTGCTCCATGTCGCCGTGGGGCCTCAGAGCCTAAGGAATTTTCTTGTTCACCCGAATTTCACAGCAAATGCTCATTTGCCACGGCTGACACGTGAGTTCAGCGTGGGGGCCCCGTAAAGGCCACGTGAAAGAAAAGGGTTCATTCAGGTCCTGCGTGGGGAAGCTTCCAGTCGAGTCGAGCAGAAACGAAACGTTTTCCTTGACTTTGTCTCTGAGGGTGGTTTCTCTGGGGGTCAAGTAGGAGAGGTACATTCTGGAGAGGCAAGCATCCTTCTCTTTGCACATGCAACCCTGGGTGCCACAGGGAGTATCGCCGTAGCGTGGATTGCGGTGTCCATGGGGGTCGGGACCTTGTGTGTGGTTTTCCTTCCGGAGGGCGCTGGGAGAGACTTCCCGAAAGTCTCTCCGGTGAGTCACGCAAGACCACCTCCACGGCCTTGCCTGAGGGTGCCGTCCTGCGGGTGGGTCCACGGGAGAGCGCGTAGAACATGCAGGAGGGAGAGGTCCCACCTCCCAGGTGAGGACCGTGTTTGACCTGGTGGGCGTGACGCCCCCTCCTCATGCCCGCTGGGGGAGAAAGGTTCATGAAGGAGTCGTTGTGTCTGTGGGAATGACTCTCCTTTTCCCATTGCCTCAGGAAGTCCAGAAACCCATCTTCGAGCAAGGCTGACTTGACCCTCCAAGGAGAGGGGGCAGATGGCGGGTGGTCACACCCAGCACGCACCTTCCAGACCCTTGAAAGCCCCAAACGGGAAGAGGCAACGGAGAGCACCCATGGCGCCCAGGGTTCCCAGGCTAGAGGACGAGGATCCTCGGGTAAGTGGAGCCCTGGAGGCGTGGCGAACCAGTGGGCGGGTTGGAGGGGCTGGGTCGGGTGGGGGTGGGGGAGCCATGCCTCTGAAGCCGGGGATCGCACACGACGAGGGAATGAAGACTCTGTGTCTGGAAGTCGGTCGTCCTTTCCTAGCCCACGGTGGCCTGCCTTGGCATCTCAGCAGCCTGCCCATTGGGATAAGCTCCCTCGGCCGTAGGGTCACGTCCAGCCTGGTGTCTGTCCCATCGTGGCGTGGGGCTCATTCTACGCGGCCCGAGACCTGCAATCCCAACTCCCGGTCCGTCCCTCACAGAGGCTCGGGTAGAATCCTAGGAACTTCCATCTCCTGGCACCTCCCGAGCCGTCCACGATGTGCCCTGGCCCACCCACACCAGTCCTCTGCTCCCCGAGTGTGTCCTTGTCATGACCTTTGCAGTTGGACTGTCATTGGTGCTGATTCACTGAGCCCCTCCTCCTTGGTCCGCAGCTCAAGTGTAAGGACTGCGGAGCCTTTGGGCACAACGCATCCAGCACCAGGTGCCCCATGAAGCGCTGGGACGGGTGCCTCGCCCCCCAGGCCTTTGTCCCCAGGAAGCCGAAGGAGAATGTGGAACCACGCCAGCAGCAGGACCGGCACAAGCCCGGGCCCCTCAACCAGGCTGCGAGGGACATGGACGAGGGACAAAGGTGAGGATGCGGCCGGCTCCGGCCTGCCCGTGGCCTGGCAGCTCAGGTCGCTGTGTCTCTGTACCCGGACACTGGGTGCTGTGTCGTCTTCAGACACACACAGGGGTGGGGGAGGCAGAGAAAGGAGCTCCCCGCCCCCCAGGGGACGTCACGAGCCTATTGAGCTGCTCTGGGGGAGTCCCCGAGGCTGTGTGTCCTGCGGTAGGGAGACAGGGGGAGGCGGCAGGTGACAGGCAGTGGCGCACACGGCTCTCAACGCAAGGACGTCTTGGGCCAACCTGGACGGCTCGCTGGAGTGGGAGCCAGGAGGGCAGATGAAGAAAGGAGATCTTGCCCAAGCCCCATCGCTCGCTCCCCAGGTGAAGACACGAAATGCCGCTCCTTCACCTTCCCGTTCTTGGTCGTGCAGGCGAGAAGCCCAGCAGAGGAAGGCGCTGCTGCAGAGATTCCCCAGGATAGGCCCTGGAAGGCAGCAGCGAGCCTGGAGGGACTCCACAGAATGCTGTGACTATGTGAGGGTGAGTGTCCCCCGTCCCTGCTCTCGTTCTCTCCTGGGGACGGGGATGTGACGGGCTTCCCGGCCCTCCTGGCTGAGGAAGGGGGTCCACCCCGATTCTCCACATTGGGATTTCCGTGCGGGTCCTTTCCAGCCACGTTTGCTGGGTGTCCATGATCCGGCAGGATTCCTTGCATGTGTGCTAACCGGGTGCCGGGTGGGCGTGCCAACATAATTTCGGGACGCTGTGCCCACACCTAGGCCTCTTGGGAGGCACAGGCATCTTTCCCTGGTGACACATACACCCGCCCCATTGGCCATCCAAACTCAGTAGCCCCCCCGCCCCCCGCCCCCCGCCCCCCGCCGCGAACCTCCACCTGCAGGACGCCTGTCCTTTCCCTGGAAGCCTGAATGGACGTGCTTGTCCACTTCGGGAGGCAGGCACGATGCACAACCTTTGTGGTCCGTCGCTCCCGTGGAATCAAAGCATCAAGGGGCTAGTGCCCAGTGTTTCTTCCCAATCGACGCTGAGCTGGAGGCCCTTGTCCTCTGTCAGTACACTCCTTTCCCGTCTCTCCCGGTTGTTTGCGTTTCTGTTTCTTTGCTGTGCTTGTCGTGCATGTGTCCTTGGTGGGCAGGAAGGACTGATGGCCGTTGTCTGTGTGTTGTGTGTTCCCACAGCATCCGCACAGGCCGATGCCCGTGTACACCACCAAGAGGGTGTCCGTGCTGGCGCCGTACGTCCCGGCGGAGCCTCCTAGCGGGACGCCTGACACGACACAGCTGTCCCCGTCGGCTGCTCCTCTTGGGAGACCTGCGGCGAGCACCTTCCCGCCTGCTGGCCGACAGGATGCCCAGCAAGTGGGGACCCCAGCCCCGCCTGCCCCGCCTGCCCCGGCACACCAACGCTCTGCCCGGGATCCAGGCCTCGGTGTCCAGCTGAGACAACACCGGCCCCGATGTGCCTCCCTGGAAGCTTCCAGGGCTGTCTCCAAGGCGCATGGCATTGGCCACGCCCAGGCACCAGCCAAGCGTCCTGAGGTGAGCCCTGATCCTCCTCCAACCCGTTTGGCTCCGAGTCCCCAGCCCCACATCCAGACACCAGGCAAGAGATGGGCCCCGCTCCCCGACGACCCTTGCCAGAACCCCCGAAAGAAACCATGTTACAGCCCCTTCCAGCCACCCCACAAGAGCACAGGGAGCACCCATGTGGGGCTGCGCCAGAGTCTGTGTCGTCCAGCAAGGAGAAGTGCATGTGGTCCCACGGGGGCAGCCCAGCTGGCCAAGAAGACACCTGCCTCGGTGCACAGCAGGGGCCTCCAGCCTGCACGCCCCCAACCTCACCTGGACACTCTCCAGGCGTGCACCTTGCCCCCGTGCCCGCCCTGTCCGCAGGCACCCGGCCAGCCCCTGCGAATGGTCTTCAGCCGCCTGGACAAAGGCGGCTGGAGCTCCAGGTTCATAGCAGCTCCCTGTCTGCCACCTCCCGAGAGGCCAGTCCCCGCTGGCCAGGGCCCGCCCGTCACACACCAGTCTGAGGGAGGCTGTGTGCCTGTCTCCCGGAGCATCCTCCACGATGACCTGCAGCTTTCCTCGTCCTCGGAGGAGAGCGACCGGGAGTGAGACACCTCGTGTCCTCGGACACTCGTCCTCTGGCTCTTGTGACCCCGAGCAGGTGACTGCGGAGCGGCGGGCAAGGCAGGGCCGTGACCTATTTTTGCTAAAGCAGCAATTCCCCCAAAGACCTGCAAGGACAAAAACTTGCCTCCACACCGTGTTTGGTGTCCTGCTTCGGGCGGGGAGTGGGTTGAGCGCCCACGTGCAGACGCTCATGGTGCACTTTTCCTTTATGCATCTACACCTTCTGGTTCACCTGCTCCGTCTCAATCAACAAGGTCTCGTTTCTTTCGTTTCAATAGATTCTATGAGAAGTCCAGCGCCAGGAGAGCAAGAGGTCGTCCACTCGAATGTAAAGTTAAGGATCTGTGAAATGAATGTGTAGTGGGTTTAGAATGTCTGAATTTGGGGACGCCAGAGGAATGATTCCAGTCTGGGCTGGGCAAGTGGAGGCAATCTTTTGTTTTAGAACAGTTCACTGATATCATTTTTCTGCAGATCGTATCGGGGAATATTTTACATGCTGTCTGCATTTTTGTTTTTCCCTGATAGTGCAACGTTGTGTGTAGTGTTACCACAGCTAATAAAGTTTGCTCAGACACGACCGAATGTGCATGGTTTTCTTTTTCGTGTGTACACTGTAGTTTCCCGTCACTTAGAGTAGAATCCTGCATTTGTTCCCAAGTGCACTTGGGACTTGGATCCTCACCTAGTGGAGGACAACTAAGTATTCAGAAGCAGCAAAGAAACACGGGTTAGCCTCTCTTCCCCTTTCAAGATAAAGTGTCTCCAAGTGTCCTGGGAACAAGACAATGCTAGAGGTGAATTCAAAATCGAGGAGGGTCGGGATGCCTGGGTGGCTCCGTCAGAGAAGTGTCTGACCTGGAGGCGGCGACTCACGTCATGATCTCAGGGTTGGGGAGAGTGAACTTTGAGTTTCCCTCCCTCCTCGGGATTGCCTCTCTCCTTTTCTCTCTAACCCTCCCCCACATTCTCTCTCCCTCCCTCCGTCCCTCTCTCTCTCTCTCTCTGTATCTCTCTCTGTCTGTCTCTCTCTGTCTGCCAACATAAAAACCCATGAACTGAAAGAACATGTGCGTGGGAAATCAATCAGCATTAGGGGCTGCTGTCCACATGTCTCTCAAAGGCACTTTCATTCACAAGTCACATCAAGGAGGGTGGCATAGAAGAGATACAAGGGAAAGGATGAGAAAGACATTCCACAGATAGATACTAGAGAGGGGAAGGAGACACGAGAGTTAGGAGATAGACACATAGAGTGATGAGCGATTGATGAGAGAGGACAGAGAATTAGGTGGTCAAAGGGTTCTTTGGAAGCAATTCTGCAGGCCTCTTTGCCCACGTGGCAGGTGGCCGGGGCTGAGGCGACAGAAGCAAGGGGGTGTTCGTGGAGTCTGAAGACGGGCGGGCTCCAGACCCGGGGAGAATGGACTTGTCGGGGCCAGGCACTCAGACAGGAGCAGGTGTCTCGTCTTGGGACAGGGGTCAGCTTTTTGCTCCAGGAAGGTCTGGAATGGACTGGCTCAAGTCACTACGTTCAATAGGGCAACTTGCTTTGCTCAGACCAGTCACGTGAGAGTTCCTAGCAGCTAACACCGTCCAGTGAAAACACAACCGGTTTTCTAGGAGGAGATGACAACCAAAGGGAGAGATGATTCCTTGCAGAAACAGGTCCAAACTTGGCGCCTGCCAACGGATATTTGAAGAACAGGGAAAGGTGTGCTTGTGCCCTGGCCTGGCTCGCCCCCCTCCTCTGCCCACTCTCTGGTAGATTCTCCTTGGGGTGTGGTCCTGAGAGTGGCAGGCGCCAGGCTGGCCCGGTGGAGCACGGCCTGGACGTGAGGCCGGGCCAACTGAGGGCGGAGAGCATTGGGATGAGGTGTGGGCATGGGTGTGGCAGGGGTAAGGATGCTGCGGGTAAGGGTGGGGCCGTGGTCCGGTCCCATGCAGTGAGGCCAGGCAGAGGCTGACGGAAGCCGTGGGTGGGGCTGGCGGGCACCAGGCAGGGAGAGGGCCGTGTCTTGAGGCTGTGGTCACAAGAGTCTGAAGACTCCTTTTGTGCATCCCATTGGGTGTCCTCCTTGGCCCCTTGCCCCTTTCCTTCCCCTCACCTGAGGGAGACACCTCACGTGCTCGCAGCCTTTTCCTCCCAGTCGGTGACCCCGAGGAGGTGACTGTTTCATTGAGGATCCTCTCTCCCTCTCTCTCTGTCTCTCCCTGGCTTGTCCACATGAGCGCTCTCTCTCGCTCTCTGCCTCTCTCTGTCTCTCTCTGTCTCTCTCTGTCTCTCTCAAAATAAATCAATTAACATGTTAAAAGTGAAAAACAAACAAACATTAGAGAAGAAATCACAATGTCGGCAGACCTGGTCAGTTCTGAAATCTGGTCTAGAGATACTGACACATTAAAGCCACGGTTTCCACGAGGGGACATCGGTCCATGCATGTCTAAATTCCAATGTCAAACCGTCTATAAACGTCACAAATCCACAACAAACATGTCCTGAACCACGGGAACCTATACCTACCTTGCTATGTGATTTGCTAGTAATACCAGTGACAATTTGGCAAATGATGGGTTTAGGATTTGTTCTCCTATTGGGAAGGGAGCTACAAAATGAAGAAAGCATTTACAAAGCCCGAAACCAGGCAAAGGATATTTCTTGGGACAATTTCTCGGCCACCCCTTGGGAGACAGACATGTTGCAAAGGACCTTCATGATAGTTGTATACACAGATCCCATGGAGACAGTTCAGGAGTGTTAGAATCAAATCCATGGACAGTAATCATTCCAGAATAATTTGCTGGTGTCACATACATTCTGGCTGACGGAGAGGAGGTGCTCCTACATGATACCAGAGCTCAATTGGTGCAATGATCTCCATAGCCTAAAAAATTCATGGCCGTCATTCCTCGACACTTTGTGTTATCTAAGAGCAAAGTGGATACTCAAAAAAGGATTCCCTCTAGGTTGGAAATGCTCAAGTCCGTGTGTCCAGAGAGGGAGCAATGGAAATGAGGGAGGTGGAGAAAGTGGTGAAACGTGTGTGTGTGTGCCTCTTGAGGAGGGAGGGGCAGGAGGAAGGCTGGGCTGAGTCGTCTGTCTGCAGAAGAGTGACCACACCCTAAGACCCTTCATCCAACTGCAGCTGGTAGCTGATTGGATGACGTGGTCCTAGTCAGGTGGGTGGGGCGAGCTTTACGAGGGCTGAGGAGAGGGCCACAGCCATCATTCTGAGACTGGCCTCCTGAGAGAAGCATCGCTCTGCAACGTGAGGCTCCACGTTTCAGGAGACATGGAGACGCCCTCTTCCCACTGCCGAGAGGAGACTCAGTTCCATGTCTTTCCAAACCTCAAACCTAGCGGATCAAATACGGGTGGTGCTGAAGGCCACGGAGGACCCACTCTGCCTGAGAAGCCGGCACCGTCATCGCACACACCCTGCGACCTGCCTAACGGTTGGGCTCCCACGTCGACAGGTCTGCCCCCCGCAGAGAAACCTGTGAGTTGGAGGAGACCTTCTGCGGTTGGGGCTGGCCTGCAGAACCTGGGGAACACGTGCTATGCGAATGCGGCCCTGCAGTGTCTGACCTACACACCACCCCTCGCCAGCTACATGCTGTCCCAGGAGCACTCGCGAAGCTGTGGGAGGCAGCCATTGTGCGTGCTGTGTGCTCTGCAGGCTCACGTGACCCGGGCCCTCTGCCGTCCGGGAGACGTGATCCGGCCTCCGCCAAAACTGCTCGCGGCCTTCCACACACACAGGCAGGAGGATGCCCATGAGTTTCTGATGTTCACTCTGGATGCTATGCAGCAAGCGTGTTTGCGTGAGGACAAGGCTTCAGAGCCTCAGGCTCAGGACGCCACCCTCATCCGGCAAATCTTTGGGGGGTACTGGAGGTCTCAAATCCAGTGTCTCCACTGCCAGGGTGTCTCCAGCACTTTGGACCCTTACCTGGACATTAGCCTGGACATCAGGGCAGCTCAGAGTGTGAGCCAAGCTTTGCAACACTTGGTGAAGCCCGAACAGTTGGATGGTGAAAATGCCTATCGCTGTAGTACTTGTCTCGACAAGGTACCTGCTTCCAAGACGTTGACTTTGCACACTTGCTCCAAGGTCCTGATGCTGGTATTGAAACGATTCTGCCATGTCACGGGCAGCAAACTGGCTAAGGAAGTGCAATATCCTGAGCGCCTTGACATGCGACGCTACGTGTCTGGGCAGAACGGGGGGTCGCTGACTTATGTGCTCTATGCCGTGCTGGTGCACGCGGGCTGGAATTGTCACAGCGGACATTACTTCTGTTACATCAAAGCTGGGAACGGCCAGTGGTACAAGATGGATGATGCGAAGGTGACCGCCAGTGACGCGACGTCTGCCCTGAGCCAACACGCCTATGTCCTCTTTTACGTCCAGAAGAGTGAATCGGAAAGAGACCGTGCGAGTGAGCCAGGTGCTGGGGAATCCACATCCCTCCAGGCTGACCACGCAGGCACGGCTGCGGCCCAAGGGGGGCCTGAAACCGACCCCAACATCGAGGTGCCACAATTGGAGGATCACGGGGAAGAGACACCACTGCCAGCAATCACGTTAGACCAGTGGAGATTGCTCCAAGAAAGCCACCGTCCCAAGTCTGAACTCAACCTCAGGAAACTAGAATTTGCTCTTCCCCCCGACGCAGTCCTAATTCACCAGTCCAAATACAGAGACGAGATGGGAAAGGATCACCGTGAACCAAACATCCACCGGCTCAACAGTTCAGCCAGGGACATCCCACCTCAGAGGGCAACGGCCATTAACCAAGTCCCTTGTCTCACCGGCAGAGCCAGAGCTACCAAGAGGAAGAACAAGAAGGGACAGAGGTCTCAGGAAGCAGTCCAGGGATCCCACTACAGGCTTTGAGATACATGCCTGCCCACGTGCACACTCACTACTCACTCACTCACAGTCCCTTGTAGGCCACGTTTTGTGTGTTGTAGGTGGGTGTGATCGGGACATGCGGAGGGACCATGAATCTGGCTGTATTCGTGGGGTATGGCGTTCCAGTTGACCTGGAGAATCCTGAGCTTTAAGGCTGGCTGGCTGCAATGATGTTACTGGAGAGGTGTGGATTATGCTGGGTATTTGGAAGGCTTCTCCCCTCCGTCAGCACCGAGGATCATCGGGCACTCTCAGAGCCTGAAAGGGTCAGAGGAAGTGGCCAATGAGGCATGAAGGTGGAAACAAGGCAGAGCACCGGGAGTCCTTGTGAAAATGCCTGGGACTCACGGTCCCATCATCCCATTCCCTACTCTCTGTGTATTGGTAAAGGACATGTGCCCAAACATGTGCGTGTGGGGACTCTCGGTGATATCCAAACATGCGCCGGCAGGGGAAGGAGTTTGAAACAATCTCAGTGCTTCCACACGGAGGAGTGGCAAATGACCAGGAAACTGGAAGAACTCTAGCTCTACGTGGGAGCAGACAGCCTTTTCAGGAATGTCTTGTGTCGGAAGGAGAGGAGCAGAAGGAAACACTAATTCATAACTGTGCAAAGTGTTTCCTCGTATACATAATATATTTTGTAAAGTCTCCACATGTTCATGTGAACGTTGGCTAATTGCCTGGCAATGGCAAGGAGCAACTAAATGCTTATGTCTCTGGAGACGGGTGGGTGGAGCCTTCCTGGCCCATGTTCATTAGATGAGGTTCCCTGAACAATCCCCCTCCCATGAGGCTGCAGAGCAAATGGGGGAAAGGAACCTTCTTCCACCTCTTCTTGCTGAGCCACCAAGCAGCTCTACCTTGTTCCGCAGAGTTGACCACCATCCCCCCATCGGACAGTCTCCTCCACAAGGGAGGAGGCTCAGGGATTTCTGCTCAGTTGCATTGCAATCTTGGTCCTCGGTTGTACACCTCAGAAAATCAGTCTCACGTGGACACCGAGGCAACAATGTGGTATTTCAGGTCAGGGTATGGATGGATGCTCTCAGTCACACCTGTATTTCTTAGGAGCGAGACTCACTAAATACACCGTTGAATGGGAGTTAGTGCATGATCCTTCAATTCCCCCTAGGGGAGGGGGGCCATATAGGAGATCTCTGGTCGTTTGCCAATGGCACTGACAGGGTAAAGCCTGTTGTTGCTGTTGTTGTGGTGGTGGTGGTGGTGGTGGTTTACAGTCTGCATTAAACATACACATCACACGTAGTGGGAACTCATGTCAGTATGTGAATTTTGTACAGGAAATCATATTGAATTCTGGGTGTTCAAATATCATAGCCGATAGAGGAAAAACACTTTTTCTTAATCTACTTTTAAAATTTATTGGTCTGTTGTTTTCATGTTTTAAACATGAAGTAAAATGTTTAAATAAACAGAGAGGGACACACACACAGAACAGAGACAGAGTGTGAGCATGGGAGGGGGAGAGAGTGAGAGACACAGAACCAAAAGCAGCTCCAGGCTCTGAGCTGTCAGCACAGAGCCCAACGTGGAGCTCAACCCCACGAACCATGAGATCCTGACCTGAGCTGAGGTTGGACACTCAACCGACTGAGGCACCCAGTCCCCCCTCCACTTTCCAAATTTAAATCAAATTGAGTTAACAGTGAGTGTAGTCTTGGTTTCAGGGGTGGAATGTAGGGCTTCGTCCCTTACATGAAACACCCGCTGCTAACCCCCACAGGGGCCCTCCATAACGCCCGTTGCAAATGGAGCCCACCCACTCCTCCCCTCTAGCAACCCTCACTTTCTTCTCTACACTGAAGGGTTCTCCTGGGGCACGTGGGTGTCTCAGCCGGTTCGGACTCTCATTCAGTCAGCTCATGATCTCAGGGTTTGAGACTTCAAGCCCCGTGTCCGGCGCTCTGATGACAGCTCAGAGCCTGGAGCCTGCTCTGGATTCTGTGTGCATGCCTCTCTCCGCCACTCCCCTGGTCATGCGCTCTCTCGCTCTCTCTCTCTCTCTCTCTCTCAGATAAAGAGAAAACAAAATTTTTTGAAGAGTCTCCTATGGCTTGCCTCCCGCTGTGAGTTTATCTCATGTTATTTATTCTTCGCTTGCCCTAGGTTCTTCTGTTTTGTTTTTCATTCCACAGATGAGTGATGACATGGCACTTTCGCAGTGAAAGAGTTCGACAGGGCTAGCTGGATGTTAGCGCTCAAAAGACATGCACACGTGACATCTATCTTTCCTGTGGATTTGATTCTAAAGTGGGCAGAATCGTGGGTAAAATGCAAACAGTGTATGTGCAACTGAGCCACCAAGGGAAAAGCCACAGAAAATAACCACGCTAGGTCATCCTGTAGAAATTTTGGGATCCAACTTTCTCTTCCTGGATTAAAACCTGTATATCACTCACACACACACACACACACACACACGCACACACGGACAATATTTGATCTGGATCTCAAGACGGCTCCATAAGCATCCAGTCAGCTCCCCAGATGCCTATGACCAGCTCTTCCTGGGTGGCCGTGTGTCACGTGTTCCACCCACACATGATGAAGTCCACACCCCTGGCTCTGCAATCCGTGGGGGAGGTCACAAGAGGGAGTCTTGCCACACTGCTCTCTGTCCAGCAGGGGGCGCCGCTGGCCAGCACGGGCATTGCCTAGACTCCCAGGAGGACCTGGCATTGGGCACTTGCTCAGGCTGGCAGGTCGGAGTCTCCGTGCCTCGCACTGCAGCCTGAGCATTTCGTGGGGCATCAAGGCGACCATGAACAATTACAGAAGGTCTGGTGGGTCTAGGATTCCCTCCTTGTGACTTAACTTTGGCCGTGCCGGACCCTGGACTCTGAGCTACAATTGACAACCTTGAGCTGCTCGGGCCACTGGTGACGATCTATTTTCCAGACATTCCAGTTAAACATAAATAAAACATAAATCCAGTTAAGTCAAGACATTCAATTTTAAAAACTGTTGACAATGAGCAAAGAAGATTGCATAGGGGAAAACCAGGAGGTGGCCTCACGTGCGGTGATGTGGGAGCAATCACGGCAATAGGAACAGCGTTATTTGGTCTCGCCAAATCCAGCCAGCCTAATCTGGATTTGTCACGGAAAGCTTAATTCAGAGCTGTCACCCTGCAATTCGTAAGCGTATTCATGACGATCCAGAAAAGGCAGTGTGGGGGGAGGGGCCAAGATGGCAGAAGAGCATGGAAGTTTTTTTTGCGTCTTGCATCCATAAAATGCAGCCACATCAACACAAAAGCATCCTGCACACCTCGAAAACTGATCTGAGGATTCACGCCACAGGTTGCCCAACCTGAACCCCAGAACTCAGTGGGGACGCGGCGCAGAGAGGTGAACTGGGGAAGAGAGAAGCCACAGAGGGCAGGGAGCTGTTTTTGCCTGCAGAGAGAGGACGGAGGAGACAGGGGCAGAATATGGGGAAAGCAATCCCCTCGCCCTCCCCTCCCCCCGCCAAAAGCAGCTGGGGAGAAAGTGGAAATGTGGAAAGAGCCACAGGCACTGAACCAAAACGGGAGGAAGGAGGAAGGAGCGGGTTTAAATTCCATGAAGACGGTACAAACAGGGGGAGAGCAGAGTGCGAACCTCCGCATCTGATACCTGGCGGTGCTCTGGTCGGAAGGGCGAATCCCCGAGAGCAGAGTGAAGACTGGGGGTGTGGAGGAGGGGTGTCTGGAACCACACGGAGAAAAGCGGTTCCCCTGCTGCGAGGACACGAGGTCGAGTCTGTGTGGCCACCCCAGCCGACCCCAGAGGTGCCAGCAGACCCCGGACAACAGCCACATTCGCTGGTGCTGGAACAAGGTCGTTAAGGGGGAAGCCCGGTACCAGAAGTGTGTGGTGATTGTCCGTAATCCTCGAAACGCTGCTGCTCCACCATCGCGTGAACGTTCTCGGGCGCAGGCTGGCACCCAGCCGCAGTCTCTGGGCATCGGCAGCGGCACGGTGTTGCCAACGTTCCTGGGTGCGGCCGGCACCCGGCCACTGCTCGCTGAGACCCTGACGCAGAGGATCTGAGCAGGTCTCAGCCTGCTCAGGCCCTCAGAAGTGAGGGGTCGGGAAACACAGCCGCCTGGGAGGTAAATCCCAGGAGGGAGGTGTCTCCTGGCAACCTGACGGCTGGGCCACGGACAGTGTCAAAGCGGCGAGTGGACAGAAGCCGGAGACAAAGGACGGGGGTAGGATTGCTGATCGCAGACAGCCGAGTTCAGATACTACAGACTGGGCACCTGAGCGACGCCGAGGTCTCCGCTCCCGCGCATGCGCATATGCACCTCCAAGCGCCCCAGCAATCCGCGCTTGTAGGCTAGCTGCGCCATCTAGTGGAGAACACAGCCGTGACACTTAGCACCGCCCAACTGGGCCAACCTGGCTCTTCAGGAACCCAAGTGTCTCCGCCACTTGGTAGTGTATGGACTCCAAAGTGCCTCATCCTTTGACTTCTAGGGGACAACAATGTAACTTCAATCTGTATTTCAGTCTGTTCGCGGGTCCATCTCTTTTCTTTTCTTTTCCATTTCTTTTCTTTTTCATGAAGACAGAAAGAGAAAAAATATGTTGTTATTTCCCATGGTTTAAAATAATTTCCTTGAACTTTTTTCGACTATATTCGTTTAATTTTTTGTAAATGTGTCCAATTCTATTTGAATTCCCTCATTTCATTTTATCCTATTTCACTGTATTCTTTTTTCCAAATGTTCAAACGGTTTCCTTTTTTTATGTGCTTTCCCTTTTTCCTCTAATCTCTCAAGCCCATTTCAACAACCAGACCAAAACTCACCTAGGACCTAGCATCCTTTGTGTGATTTGTGTGTGTGTGTGTGTTGTTTCTTATTTTTAAATTTTGAATTCTTTTATCTTATTCATTCCTTTCCTTCCTCCAAAATGACGAAGCCAAGGGATTCACCCCAACAGAAAGAGCAGGAAGAAAGGACAGCCAGGCCCTTAACCAACACAGATACGAGCAGAACGTTTGAACCAGAATTTAGAATCACGATGATAAAAATGCCAGCTGGGGTCGAAAGTAGATGAGAATGCCTTTCTGTGGGGATAAAAGAAGTAAAAGCTAGCCAGGATGCAATAGACAATGCTAAAAGCGAGCTGCGATCTGGAACAGATGCCACAGCGGCAAGGATGATAAGGCCGAGCAGGGAACCAGCGATAGAGGGGACAAAGCAATGGAGAATAACGAAGCAGAAGGAAAGAGGGAGACTAAAGCAAAAGAGCGGGGTTTAAGAATTCGGGAACTCAGCGACTCATTGAAAAGGAATCACATCACAATCATAGGGGTCCCAGAAGACGAAGAGAGAGAGACAAGGGGGTAGAAGGGTTATGTGAGCACATCACAGCAGAAAACTTTCCTAACCTGGGAAAGACACACAAAATCCAGGAAGCACAGAAGACTCCCATTAGATTCAACAACGTCCAACCATCCACAAGGCAGAGCCTAGTCGACTTCACAAAATACTCAGGCGAGGAAAGAATCATGAAAGCAGCAAAGGAAACAAAAGTCCTTCCCCTACAAGGGACGACTGACCACATTTGCAGCAGACCTATCCACAGAAACCTGGCAGCCCAGAAATGAGTGGCAGGATATATTCATCGCACTGAATCCTGAAAGGATGCGGCCAAAACGTATTTGTCCAGCAAAGCTGTCATTCCAAATAGAAGTAGAGACGGAAAGTTTCCCAAGCAAAAATTAAAGGAGTTCCTGACCACTCAACCAGCCCTGCAAGACATTTGAAGGCAGACTCTCCCAGGGGGCAAAGGACTTAAAGGAAAAAACAGACCACAGGCAGAAAACACTGGCAAGGATCGGCGAACACCCCCAGAAACTCCAACTCTACAAGCAACACAATGGCAATAACTTCATACCGTTCAGTACTCACTCGAAACGTCAATGGACTCAATGCTCCAATCGAAACACATAGGGGAACAGAATGGGTGAGAAAAGAAGGTCATCCATACGCTGCTTACAAGGGACCCACTTTAGATCTAAAGACGCCTTCAGATTGAAAGCAAGGGGATGGAACACCATCTCTCATGCTCATGGTTGACAAAAGAAAGCAGGAGTAGCCATACTCATATCGGACAATCTAGACTTTAAAATAAAGACTCTAACGAGACACGTAGAAGGGCGTTATATCATAATCATTGGGTCTGTCCACCAAGAAGACCTCACGATTGTGAACATTTATGCACCAAACGGGGTGCGCCCAAATACATACATCAAGTCATCACACACATAAAGACACTCATTGAGAATGATGCCATACTAGGAGGGAACCTCAACACCCCACTTACAGCAACGGACAGCTCAACTAAACCGACACTCAACAAGGAAGCAATGGTTTTGAATGACACACTGGACCAGATGGACTTGACAGATATAGTCAGAACATTTCATCCTAAAGCAGGCAAATAGACCTTCTTCTCCAGTGCACACGGAACATCCTCCACAATAGATCACATACTGGGACACAAATCAGCCCTCAACAGGGACAAAAAGATCGAGATCATATCGTGCATATTCTCAGACCACAATGCTATGAAACTCGAAATCACGACAAGAAACAAGGTGGCCGTGGAACAAATACTTGGAGACTAAAGAACACCCTACTTAAGAGTGAATGGGCTAACCGAGAAGTTAAAGAGGAAATTAAACAGTCCACGGAAGCCAAGGAAAACGGTAACACCACAGGCCAAAAGCTCTGGGACGCAGCAAAGGGGGTCATTCGAGGGAAGTCTATAGCAATCCAGGCCTTCCGAAAGAAAGAAGAAACGGCTCAGAGACACAATCTAACCGTTCACCTTAAAGAGTTGGAAAAAGAACAGCAAAGAAAACCCCAAACCAGCAGAGACAGGATATAATGCAGATTAGAGCGGAAATCAATGCTATGGAAACCAAAAAAACAAAACACAAACACAAAAACAAGTACAAAAAGAAAACAAACAGCAACAACACCAGAACGGATCCATGAAACCAGAGCTGATTCGTTGAAAGAATTCACAAAACTGATCAATCCCTAGCCAGTTTGCTCAAAAAGAAAAAGGAAAGGACCCGAATAAAGGAAATCAAGAACGAAACAGGAGAGACCACAACCAACACAGCAGAAATACAAACAGTACTACGAGAACGTTGTGAGCAATTATACACCAATAAAATGGGCAATCTGGGAGAAATGGACAAATCCCAAGAAACGTATAAACTACCCAAACTGAAACAGGAAGAAAGAAAATTTGAACAGACCAAAACAAGTAAAGAAAATGACTTAGGAATCAAAAATCTCCCCCTCCCCCCACCCCCACGAAAAGGAGAATACAGAGTCCAGGGCCACATGGCTTTCCAGGGGAATTCTCCCAAACGTTTAGAGAAGAGTTCACATCTATTCCCTTGAAGCTGCTCCAAAAGAGAGAAACGGAAGGAAAACTTCCAAGCTCTTTCTACGGAGCCAGCGTTTCCTTGATTCCAAATCGAGACAGAGACCCCACGACAAAGGAGAACGATGGACCCATTTCCCTGATGAACATGGATGCGAAACTCCTCAACGAGTTATTAGCCGATCGGATCCAACAATATATCCAAAAAGCGATTCGCCACGACCAGCTGGGATCTCTACCTGGGATGCAGATCTGGTTCAATATGCACAAAACAGTCAATGTGATTCATCACATCTAAGAAAAGAAAGGACAAGAACCACACGATCCTCTCAATCGATGCGGAGAAAGCATGGGACAAAATACAACATCCTATCTTGACACAAACCCTCAAGGACGTAGGGCTAGAAGGATCATAGAAGTCATATGCGAAAGACCCAATGCGCGTATCATCCCCCATGGGGAAAACCTGAGAGCTTTCTCCCTAAGGACAGGGACCACACAGGGAGGTCCACTCTTGCCACTGTTATTCACCATCGCATTGGAAGCCTTAGCCTCAGCCATCAGACAACACAAAGGACTCAAAGGCCTCCAAATGGGCAGGGAGAGGTCAAACGTTCCCTCTTGGCGGAGGACATGATACTCTGTATGGAAAACCCAAAAGATTCCACCAAAAACTGCTAGAACTGATCCATGACTTCAGCAAAGTTGCAGGATGTGAAATCAACGCACAGAAACGGGCTGCATTCCCATACGCCAATGACGAAGCAACAGGAAGAAAAATCAAGCATCGGTCCCATTGACAATTGCACCCAAAATCACAAAATACCTACGAATGAATGTAACCAAAGAGATGAAAAATCGATACACTGAAAACTACATGAAATTTTAGAAGACAGAAAACACAATGGAAAAATATTCCACGCTCCTGGTTGGGAGGACGAAATATGGGTAAAATGTCACTACCACCCAAAGCAATCTACATACTCAAAGCAACACCTATCCAAAGAACACCAGCACTCCTCACAGAGCTGGGACAGACAATACTAGAATTTGTATGGACCCAGAAAAGTCCCTGAAGAGCCAAAGCTCTGTTGAAAAAGAAAGGAAAGCTGGATGCATCACAATCGCAGACGTCGAGCTGTAATTACACAGCTGTAATCATCAAGACAGTATGGTACTGGCACAAAAACGGACACTCAGCTCAAGAGAACAGAAACGCACCCACAAATGGATGGCCAACGATTCCTTGACAAAGCAGGAAAGAATATCCAATGGGATAAAGCCAGTCTCTTCAACAAGTGGTGCTGGGAAAACTGGACAGCGACATGCGGAAAAAGGAACCCGCACCACTTTCTTACACCGTACACATACAGAAACTCAAAAGGGAGGAACGTCCTAAGTGTAAGACAGGAAGCCATCAAAACCCTTGAGGAGAAAGCAGGCAAAAGCCTCTGTGATCTGGGCCACAGCAACTTCTTACTCAACACGTCTCCGTCTCCGGAGGCAAGGGAAACAAAAGGAAAAACGACCTATTGAGAACTCATCAAAAGAAAACTCTTCTGCACCGTGAAGGAAACAGATCAGCTACACTAACAAATCAGCTAAATCATCAATGGTAGAAGATATTTGCGAACGACACATCGGAGAAAGGCTCCGTATACAAATCGATAAAGAACTGATCACACTCAACAGCCAAAAACCAAGGAATCCAGTGAAGAAATGGGCAAAAGTCATGAATAGACACTTCTCCAAGAAGACATCCAGATGGTCAACTGACACATGAAAAAATGCTCAACCTCACTCATCATCAGGGAAATCCGTCTCCAGATCGCAATGAGCTACCACTTCACACGTGTCATAATGGCTAACATTAACAACTCAGGCAACAACCGATGTTGGCGAGGGTGCGGAGCAACAGGATCTCTCTTGCACTGCTGGTGGGAAGGCAAACTGGCGCCGCCACTCTGGAAAACAGTATGGAGGTTCCTCAAAACGTTGAAAGCGCAGCGACCCTATGAGCCAGCGATTGCACGCCTAGGTATTTATGCAAGGGATATGGGTGTGCTGTCTCGAAGGGGCACCTGCACCCAAACGCCCCCAAAAGCTTCTAGCAGCACTCCCAACGATAGCCAAAGTATGGAAAGAGCCCGAATGGCCATAGATGCATGGAATGGAAAAAGAAGAGGTGGCACATATATATACAGTGGAACATTACGTGGCGATCGAAAGGAAAGACAGGGTGCCATTCGCAACGATGTGGCTAGAAGTAGAGGGTATTCTCCTCAGCGAAATTAGTCAGAGAAAGACAACTAGCATATGACTTCACTCATATGAAGGCTCTAAGGTGCAAAACAGATGAGCGTCAGGGAAGGGAAGGAAAAATACTATAAAAACAGGGAGGGGTACAAAACCAAGCAGGGAGGGGGCCAAGGGATATTTGAAGAACAGGGAAAGGTGTGCTTGTGCCCTGGCCTCGCTCGCCCCCTCCACCGCCCACTATCTGGGGGATTCTCCCTGGGGAGTGGTCCCGAGAGTGGCCGGCGCCAGGCTGGCCCCGTGGAGCCACGGCCTGGAAGCGAGGCCAAGCCAACGGAGGTTTGAGAGCATTGGGAAAAGGGTGTGGGCATGGGTGTGGCAGGGGTAAGGATGCTGCGTGTAAGGGGGTGGGGCCGTAGTATGGTGCCATAGAGTGAGGTGGCCAGGCAGAGGCTGAAGGAAGTGGTGGGCGGGGCTGGAGGGCACCAGGTTGGGGGAGGGCCATGCCTTGAGGGCAGTGGACAGAGGCCACAGGAGCAGCCTCCCGGAGAAGATAGGAAAGGCCAAATGAAAAGCGCACAACACGCCCAACACAGGCCAATGTTCAAGGAGGGAAACCATCCAGGGTGCCGACGGCACTGCCGACGCAGGCCCTCCACCTCGGCCAGTGGGGCCGCTAGCATTCGCACTGCTGTGGGAGAAAGGCGCTCGCTTGCATGACACTCAGGAATGCCCCGCCGATGGGGTTGCACCTTGTCCCTTGGATCTGGCCCTTCAGGATCCCAAAGACATCTCCCTGACACAGTGTCCGTGGCTGAGGCCAGCCAGGCCAGGCCAGGAGAAATGGTGGCAGTCACACCTACATGCCCCAATGGGAGCAAAAGCTAAACAGAACGTCCGAGTTGATGGGCAAAAACAAAGAGCCCCAAACGAGGGGCGTCGGCCACAGGGAGCCCCCTGCGTCAACACAGGGACTTGTCAGCAACAGCGACTTGGGTCACGAGACCAAGTGCCAAGGCAGCTAGTTCCCAGGGGACACGGGACACAGGATCCCATTGCTCCGAAGGTCCCAGCGAGCGCAGTCACCGCCCTAGAGACAGAAAGGGGGATGGGGAGGGCAGGGCAGGGTGTGGAGTGAAGGGACACTGCAAATAGGTCATGGACACACCGCTCCCGTTGGGAAAGGGAGAAGCTTGGACACGGAGGACGCCGAAGGGGCCGCCAACCACAGGAACGTACGTGAGGCCAGGGGCCCCGCAAGCTTCCCTGGAGACCCACGAGAAACACCAGTTTACGAATGCAACAGGCACGCACACACGAGTCTCTTTGTCCAAGGGTGAAGATGTGTTCTGAGACGTCTATCTCCACATACATGCATACCAGTTACAACGGCAAGCAATCGCTAAACCTCCAGGATTCGTTCCTAGTGTGGAGACGTGAGCAGCACCAAGGGGACGGGCTGCATGGGATTAAAGTGCCCGAGAGGTCACGTGACCTTGGGCGGGTCTAAGAGTCCGGCAAGGAAGGAAGTGTCCCTCACTGACCGTCCCTCGGGCACGCCGAGGGCACGCCTGAGTCTCCTCCACCGCAGTCCGCCTGCCACCCGCCGCTCCGGACGTCTCCTGACACACAGGAGGAGCACATTGGCGTTTCAGGTGCGTTGGGACGATCTGGGGCTCCCACGAGCTGGCACAGAAGTGGGCCAGGGAGGAAATGGAGGTGGTGATGCGCCTCGACTCACCAGGTGAAGGACGCTTTAGTGTTGAAGACTATTGTGAGAACAGAGACTGAGGAAAGGCGTGGCTCTCGGTGTTCCCGAGCACATGAGGTTCTGCTTCCAGAGGAACCGAACCCCAGAGTCTGACTGGTGTGAGGGCGTGCGGGAGCAGTGACAGCATCCTGCTCCATGTCGCCGTGGGGCCTCAGAGCCTAAGGAATTTTCTTGTTCACCCGAATTTCACGGCAAATGCTCATTTGCCACGGCTGACACGTGAGTTCAGCGTGGGGGCCCCGTAAGGGCCACGTGAAAGAAAAGGGTTCATTCAGGTCCTGCGTGGGGAAGCTTCCAGTCGAGTCGAGCAGAAACGAAACGTTTTCCTTGACTTTGTCTCTGAGGGTGGTTTCTCTGGGGGTCAAGTAGGAGAGGTACATTCTGGAGAGGCAAGCATCCTTCTCTTTGCACATGCAACCCTGGGTGCCACAGGGAGTATCGCCGTAGCGTGGATTGCGGTGTCCATGGGGGTCGGGACTTTGTGTGTGGTTTTCCTTCCGGAGGGCGCTGGGAGAGACTTCCCGAAAGTCTCTCCGGTGAGTCACGCAAGACCACCTCCACGGCCTTGCCTGAGGGTGCCGTCCTGCGGGTGGGTCCACGGGAGAGCGCGTAGAACATGCAGGAGGGAGAGGTCCCACCTCCCAGGTGAGGACCGTGTTTGACCTGGTGGGCGTGACGCCCCCTCCTCATGCCCGCTGGGGGAGAAAGGTTCATGAAGGAGTCGTTGTGTCTGTGGGAATGACTCTCCTTTTCCCATTGCCTCAGGAAGTCCAGAAACCCATCTTCGAGCAAGGCTGACTTGACCCTCCAAGGAGAGGGGGCAGATGGCGGGTGGTCACACCCAGCACGCACCTTCCAGACCCTTGAAAGCCCCAAACGGGAAGAGGCAACGGAGAGCACCCATGGCGCCCAGGGTTCCCAGGCTAGAGGACGAGGATCCTCGGGTAAGTGGAGCCCTGGAGGCGTGGCGAACCAGTGGGCGGGTTGGAGGGGCTGGGTCGGGTGGGGGTGGGGGAGCCATGCCTCTGAAGCCGGGGATCGCACACGACGAGGGAATGAAGACTCTGTGTCTGGAAGTCGGTCGTCCTTTCCTAGCCCACGGTGGCCTGCCTTGGCATCTCAGCAGCCTGCCCATTGGGATAAGCTCCCTCGGCCGTAGGGTCACGTCCAGCCTGGTGTCTGTCCCATCGTGGCGTGGGGCTCATTCTACGCGGCCCGAGACCTGCAATCCCAACTCCCGGTCCGTCCCTCACAGAGGCTCGGGTAGAATCCTAGGAACTTCCATCTCCTGGCACCTCCCGAGCCGTCCACGATGTGCCCTGGCCCACCCACACCAGTCCTCTGCTCCCCGAGTGTGTCCTTGTCATGACCTTTGCAGTTGGACTGTCATTGGTGCTGATTCACTGAGCCCCTCCTCCTTGGTCCGCAGCTCAAGTGTAAGGACTGCGGAGCCTTTGGGCACAACGCATCCAGCACCAGGTGCCCCATGAAGCGCTGGGACGGGTGCCTCGCCCCCCAGGCCTTTGTCCCCAGGAAGCCGAAGGAGAATGTGGAACCACGCCAGCAGCAGGACCGGCACAAGCCCGGGCCCCTCAACCAGGCTGCGAGGGACATGGACGAGGGACAAAGGTGAGGATGCGGCCGGCTCCGGCCTGCCCGTGGCCTGGCAGCTCAGGTCGCTGTGTCTCTGTACCCGGACACTGGGTGCTGTGTCGTCTTCAGACACACACAGGGGTGGGGGAGGCAGAGAAAGGAGCTCCCCGCCCCCCAGGGGACGTCACGAGCCTATTGAGCTGCTCTGGGGGAGTCCCCGAGGCTGTGTGTCCTGCGGTAGGGAGACAGGGGGAGGCGGCAGGTGACAGGCAGTGGCGCACACGGCTCTCAACGCAAGGACGTCTTGGGCCAACCTGGACGGCTCGCTGGAGTGGGAGCCAGGAGGGCAGATGAAGAAAGGAGATCTTGCCCAAGCCCCATCGCTCGCTCCCCAGGTGAAGACACGAAATGCCGCTCCTTCACCTTCCCGTTCTTGGTCGTGCAGGCGAGAAGCCCAGCAGAGGAAGGCGCTGCTGCAGAGATTCCCCAGGATAGGCCCTGGAAGGCAGCAGCGAGCCTGGAGGGACTCCACAGAATGCTGTGACTATGTGAGGGTGAGTGTCCCCCGTCCCTGCTCTCGTTCTCTCCTGGGGACGGGGATGTGACGGGCTTCCCGGCCCTCCTGGCTGAGGAAGGGGGTCCACCCCGATTCTCCACATTGGGATTTCCGTGCGGGTCCTTTCCAGCCACGTTTGCTGGGTGTCCATGATCCGGCAGGATTCCTTGCATGTGTGCTAACCGGGTGCCGGGTGGGCGTGCCAACATAATTTCGGGACGCTGTGCCCACACCTAGGCCTCTTGGGAGGCACAGGCATCTTTCCCTGGTGACACATACACCCGCCCCATTGGCCATCCAAACTCAGTAGCCCCCCCGCCCCCCGCCCCCCGCCCCCCGCCGCGAACCTCCACCTGCAGGACGCCTGTCCTTTCCCTGGAAGCCTGAATGGACGTGCTTGTCCACTTCGGGAGGCAGGCACGATGCACAACCTTTGTGGTCCGTCGCTCCCGTGGAATCAAAGCATCAAGGGGCTAGTGCCCAGTGTTTCTTCCCAATCGACGCTGAGCTGGAGGCCCTTGTCCTCTGTCAGTACACTCCTTTCCCGTCTCTCCCGGTTGTTTGCGTTTCTGTTTCTTTGCTGTGCTTGTCGTGCATGTGTCCTTGGTGGGCAGGAAGGACTGATGGCCGTTGTCTGTGTGTTGTGTGTTCCCACAGCATCCGCACAGGCCGATGCCCGTGTACACCACCAAGAGGGTGTCCGTGCTGGCGCCGTACGTCCCGGCGGAGCCTCCTAGCGGGACGCCTGACACGACACAGCTGTCCCCGTCGGCTGCTCCTCTCGGGAGACCTGCGGCGAGCACCTTCCCGCCTGCTGGCCGACAGGATGCCCAGCAAGTGGGGACCCCAGCCCCGCCTGCCCCGCCTGCCCCGGCACACCAACGCTCTGCCCGGGATCCAGGCCTCGGTGTCCAGCTGAGACAACACCGGCCCCGATGTGCCTCCCTGGAAGCTTCCAGGGCTGTCTCCAAGGCGCATGGCATTGGCCACGCCCAGGCACCAGCCAAGCGTCCTGAGGTGAGCCCTGATCCTCCTCCAACCCGTTTGGCTCCGAGTCCCCAGCCCCACATCCAGACACCAGGCAAGAGATGGGCCCCGCTCCCCGACGACCCTTGCCAGAACCCCCGAAAGAAACCATGTTACAGCCCCTTCCAGCCACCCCACAAGAGCACAGGGAGCACCCATGTGGGGCTGCGCCAGAGTCTGTGTCGTCCAGCAAGGAGAAGTGCATGTGGTCCCACGGGGGCAGCCCAGCTGGCCAAGAAGACACCTGCCTCGGTGCACAGCAGGGGCCTCCAGCCTGCACGCCCCCAACCTCACCTGGACACTCTCCAGGCGTGCACCTTGCCCCCGTGCCCGCCCTGTCCGCAGGCACCCGGCCAGCCCCTGCGAATGGTCTTCAGCCGCCTGGACAAAGGCGGCTGGAGCTCCAGGTTCATAGCAGCTCCCTGTCTGCCACCTCCCGAGAGGCCAGTCCCCGCTGGCCAGGGCCCGCCCGTCACACACCAGTCTGAGGGAGGCTGTGTGCCTGTCTCCCGGAGCATCCTCCACGATGACCTGCAGCTTTCCTCGTCCTCGGAGGAGAGCGACCGGGAGTGAGACACCTCGTGTCCTCGGACACTCGTCCTCTGGCTCTTGTGACCCCGAGCAGGTGACTGCGGAGCGGCGGGCAAGGCAGGGCCGTGACCTATTTTTGCTAAAGCAGCAATTCCCCCAAAGACCTGCAAGGACAAAAACTTGCCTCCACACCGTGTTTGGTGTCCTGCTTCGGGCGGGGAGTGGGTTGAGCGCCCACGTGCAGACGCTCATGGTGCACTTTTCCTTTATGCATCTACACCTTCTGGTTCACCTGCTCCGTCTCAATCAACAAGGTCTCGTTTCTTTCGTTTCAATAGATTCTATGAGAAGTCCAGCGCCAGGAGAGCAAGAGGTCGTCCACTCGAATGTAAAGTTAAGGATCTGTGAAATGAATGTGTAGTGGGTTTAGAATGTCTGAATTTGGGGACGCCAGAGGAATGATTCCAGTCTGGGCTGGGCAAGTGGAGGCAATCTTTTGTTTTAGAACAGTTCACTGATATCATTTTTCTGCAGATCGTATCGGGGAATATTTTACATGCTGTCTGCATTTTTGTTTTTCCCTGATAGTGCAACGTTGTGTGTAGTGTTACCACAGCTAATAAAGTTTGCTCAGACACGACCGAATGTGCATGGTTTTCTTTTTCGTGTGTACACTGTAGTTTCCCGTCACTTAGAGTAGAATCCTGCATTTGTTCCCAAGTGCACTTGGGACTTGGATCCTCACCTAGTGGAGGACAACTAAGTATTCAGAAGCAGCAAAGAAACACGGGTTAGCCTCTCTTCCCCTTTCAAGATAAAGTGTCTCCAAGTGTCCTGGGAACAAGACAATGCTAGAGGTGAATTCAAAATCGAGGAGGGTCGGGATGCCTGGGTGGCTCCGTCAGAGAAGTGTCTGACCTGGAGGCGGCGACTCACGTCATGATCTCAGGGTTGGGGAGAGTGAACTTTGAGTTTCCCTCCCTCCTCGGGATTGCCTCTCTCCTTTTCTCTCTAACCCTCCCCCACATTCTCTCTCCCTCCCTCCGTCCCTCTCTCTCTCTCTCTCTGTCTCTCTCTCTGTCTGTCTCTCTCTGTCTGCCAACATAAAAACCCATGAACTGAAAGAACATGTGCGTGGGAAATCAATCAGCATTAGGGGCTGCTGTCCACATGTCTCTCAAAGGCACTTTCATTCACAAGTCACATCAAGGAGGGTGGCATAGAAGAGATACAAGGGAAAGGATGAGAAAGACATTCCACAGATAGATACTAGAGAGGGGAAGGAGACACGAGAGTTAGGAGATAGACACATAGAGTGATGAGCGATTGATGAGAGAGGACAGAGAATTAGGTGGTCAAAGGGTTCTTTGGAAGCAATTCTGCAGGCCTCTTTGCCCACGTGGCAGGTGGCCGGGGCTGAGGCGACAGAAGCAAGGGGGTGTTCGTGGAGTCTGAAGACGGGCGGGCTCCAGACCCGGGGAGAATGGACTTGTCGGGGCCAGGCACTCAGACAGGAGCAGGTGTCTCGTCTTGGGACAGGGGTCAGCTTTTTGCTCCAGGAAGGTCTGGAATGGACTGGCTCAAGTCACTACGTTCAATAGGGCAACTTGCTTTGCTCAGACCAGTCACGTGAGAGTTCCTAGCAGCTAACACCGTCCAGTGAAAACACAACCGGTTTTCTAGGAGGAGATGACAACCAAAGGGAGAGATGATTCCTTGCAGAAACAGGTCCAAACTTGGCGCCTGCCAACGGATATTTGAAGAACAGGGAAAGGTGTGCTTGTGCCCTGGCCTGGCTCGCCCCCCTCCTCTGCCCACTCTCTGGTAGATTCTCCTTGGGGTGTGGTCCTGAGAGTGGCAGGCGCCAGGCTGGCCCGGTGGAGCACGGCCTGGACGTGAGGCCGGGCCAACTGAGGGCGGAGAGCATTGGGATGAGGTGTGGGCATGGGTGTGGCAGGGGTAAGGATGCTGCGGGTAAGGGTGGGGCCGTGGTCCGGTCCCATGCAGTGAGGCCAGGCAGAGGCTGACGGAAGCCGTGGGTGGGGCTGGCGGGCACCAGGCAGGGAGAGGGCCGTGTCTTGAGGCTGTGGTCACAAGAGTCTGAAGACTCCTTTTGTGCATCCCATTGGGTGTCCTCCTTGGCCCCTTGCCCCTTTCCTTCCCCTCACCTGAGGGAGACACCTCACGTGCTCGCAGCCTTTTCCTCCCAGTCGGTGACCCCGAGGAGGTGACTGTTTCATTGAGGATCCTCTCTCCCTCTCTCTCTGTCTCTCCCTGGCTTGTCCACATGAGCGCTCTCTCTCGCTCTCTGCCTCTCTCTGTCTCTCTCTGTCTCTCTCTGTCTCTCTCAAAATAAATCAATTAACATGTTAAAAGTGAAAAACAAACAAACATTAGAGAAGAAATCACAATGTCGGCAGACCTGGTCAGTTCTGAAATCTGGTCTAGAGATACTGACACATTAAAGCCACGGTTTCCACGAGGGGACATCGGTCCATGCATGTCTAAATTCCAATGTCAAACCGTCTATAAACGTCACAAATCCACAACAAACATGTCCTGAACCACGGGAACCTATACCTACCTTGCTATGTGATTTGCTAGTAATACCAGTGACAATTTGGCAAATGATGGGTTTAGGATTTGTTCTCCTATTGGGAAGGGAGCTACAAAATGAAGAAAGCATTTACAAAGCCCGAAACCAGGCAAAGGATATTTCTTGGGACAATTTCTCGGCCACCCCTTGGGAGACAGACATGTTGCAAAGGACCTTCATGATAGTTGTATACACAGATCCCATGGAGACAGTTCAGGAGTGTTAGAATCAAATCCATGGACAGTAATCATTCCAGAATAATTTGCTGGTGTCACATACATTCTGGCTGACGGAGAGGAGGTGCTCCTACATGATACCAGAGCTCAATTGGTGCAATGATCTCCATAGCCTAAAAAATTCATGGCCGTCATTCCTCGACACTTTGTGTTATCTAAGAGCAAAGTGGATACTCAAAAAAGGATTCCCTCTAGGTTGGAAATGCTCAAGTCCGTGTGTCCAGAGAGGGAGCAATGGAAATGAGGGAGGTGGAGAAAGTGGTGAAACGTGTGTGTGTGTGCCTCTTGAGGAGGGAGGGGCAGGAGGAAGGCTGGGCTGAGTCGTCTGTCTGCAGAAGAGTGACCACACCCTAAGACCCTTCATCCAACTGCAGCTGGTAGCTGATTGGATGACGTGGTCCTAGTCAGGTGGGTGGGGCGAGCTTTACGAGGGCTGAGGAGAGGGCCACAGCCATCATTCTGAGACTGGCCTCCTGAGAGAAGCATCGCTCTGCAACGTGAGGCTCCACGTTTCAGGAGACATGGAGACGCCCTCTTCCCACTGCCGAGAGGAGACTCAGTTCCATGTCTTTCCAAACCTCAAACCTAGCGGATCAAATACGGGTGGTGCTGAAGGCCACGGAGGACCCACTCTGCCTGAGAAGCCGGCACCGTCATCGCACACACCCTGCGACCTGCCTAACGGTTGGGCTCCCACGTCGACAGGTCTGCCCCCCGCAGAGAAACCTGTGAGTTGGAGGAGACCTTCTGCGGTTGGGGCTGGCCTGCAGAACCTGGGGAACACGTGCTATGCGAATGCGGCCCTGCAGTGTCTGACCTACACACCACCCCTCGCCAGCTACATGCTGTCCCAGGAGCACTCGCGAAGCTGTGGGAGGCAGCCATTCTGCGTGCTGTGTGCTCTGCAGGCTCACGTGACCCGGGCCCTCTGCCGTCCGGGAGACGTGATCCGGCCTCCACCAAAACTGCTCGCGGCCTTCCACACACACAGGCAGGAGGATGCCCATGAGTTTCTGATGTTCACTCTGGATGCTATGCAGCAAGCGTGTTTGCGTGAGGACAAGGCTTCAGAGCCTCAGGCTCAGGACGCCACCCTCATCCGGCAAATCTTTGGGGGGTACTGGAGGTCTCAAATCCAGTGTCTCCACTGCCAGGGTGTCTCCAGCACTTTGGACCCTTACCTGGACATTAGCCTGGACATCAGGGCAGCTCAGAGTGTGAGCCAAGCTTTGCAACACTTGGTGAAGCCCGAACAGTTGGATGGTGAAAATGCCTATCGCTGTAGTACTTGTCTCGACAAGGTACCTGCTTCCAAGACGTTGACTTTGCACACTTGCTCCAAGGTCCTGATGCTGGTATTGAAACGATTCTGCCATGTCACGGGCAGCAAACTGGCTAAGGAAGTGCAATATCCTGAGCGCCTTGACATGCGACGCTACGTGTCTGGGCAGAACGGGGGGTCGCTGACTTATGTGCTCTATGCCGTGCTGGTGCACGCGGGCTGGAATTGTCACAGCGGACATTACTTCTGTTACATCAAAGCTGGGAATGGCCAGTGGTACAAGATGGATGATGCGAAGGTGACCGCCAGTGACGCGACGTCTGCCCTGAGCCAACACGCCTATGTCCTCTTTTACGTCCAGAAGAGTGAATCGGAAAGAGACCGTGCGAGTGAGCCAGGTGCTGGGGAATCTACATCCCTCCAGGCTGACCACGCAGGCACGGCTGCGGCCCAAGGGGGGCCTGAAACCGACCCCAACATCGAGGTGCCACAATTGGAGGATCACGGGGAAGAGACACCACTGCCAGCAATCACGTTAGACCAGTGGAGATTGCTCCAAGAAAGCCACCGTCCCAAGTCTGAACTCAACCTCAGGAAACTAGAATTTGCTCTTCCCCCCGACGCAGTCCTAATTCACCAGTCCAAATACAGAGACGAGATGGGAAAGGATCACCGTGAACCAAACATCCACCGGCTCAACAGTTCAGCCAGGGACATCCCACCTCAGAGGGCAACGGCCATTAACCAAGTCCCTTGTCTCACCGGCAGAGCCAGAGCTACCAAGAGGAAGAACAAGAAGGGACAGAGGTCTCAGGAAGCAGTCCAGGGATCCCACTACAGGCTTTGAGATACATGCCTGCCCACGTGCACACTCACTACTCACTCACTCACAGTCCCTTGTAGGCCACGTTTTGTGTGTTGTAGGTGGGTGTGATCGGGACATGCGGAGGGACCATGAATCTGGCTGTATTCGTGGGGTATGGCGTTCCAGTTGACCTGGAGAATCCTGAGCTTTAAGGCTGGCTGGCTGCAATGATGTTACTGGAGAGGTGTGGATTATGCTGGGTATTTGGAAGGCTTCTCCCCTCCGTCAGCACCGAGGATCATCGGGCACTCTCAGAGCCTGAAAGGGTCAGAGGAAGTGGCCAATGAGGCATGAAGGTGGAAACAAGGCAGAGCACCGGGAGTCCTTGTGAAAATGCCTGGGACTCACGGTCCCATCATCCCATTCCCTACTCTCTGTGTATTGGTAAAGGACATGTGCCCAAACATGTGCGTGTGGGGACTCTCGGTGATATCCAAACATGCGCCGGCAGGGGAAGGAGTTTGAAACAATCTCAGTGCTTCCACACGGAGGAGTGGCAAATGACCAGGAAACTGGAAGAACTCTAGCTCTACGTGGGAGCAGACAGCCTTTTCAGGAATGTCTTGTGTCGGAAGGAGAGGAGCAGAAGGAAACACTAATTCATAACTGTGCAAAGTGTTTCCTCGTATACATAATATATTTTGTAAAGTCTCCACATGTTCATGCGTTGGCTAATTGCCTGGCAATGGCAAGGAGCAACTAAATGCTTATGTCTCTGGAGACGGGTGGGTGGAGCCTTCCTGGCCCATGTTCATTAGATGAGGTTCCCTGAACAATCCCCCTCCCATGAGGCTGCAGAGCAAATGGGGGAAAGGAACCTTCTTCCACCTCTTCTTGCTGAGCCACCAAGCAGCTCTACCTTGTTCCGCAGAGTTGACCACCATCCCCCCATCGGACAGTCTCCTCCACAAGGGAGGAGGCTCAGGGATTTCTGCTCAGTTGCATTGCAATCTTGGTCCTCGGTTGTACACCTCAGAAAATCAGTCTCACGTGGACACCGAGGCAACAATGTGGTATTTCAGGTCAGGGTATGGATGGATGCTCTCAGTCACACCTGTATTTCTTAGGAGCGAGACTCACTAAATACACCGTTGAATGGGAGTTAGTGCATGATCCTTCAATTCCCCCTAGGGGAGGGGGGCCATATAGGAGATCTCTGGTCGTTTGCCAATGGCACTGACAGGGTAAAGCCTGTTGTTGCTGTTGTTGTGGTGGTGGTGGTGGTGGTTTACAGTCTGCATTAAACATACACATCACACGTAGTGGGAACTCATGTCAGTATGTGAATTTTGTACAGGAAATCATATTGAATTCTGGGTGTTCAAATATCATAGCCGATAGAGGAAAAACACTTTTTCTTAATCTACTTTTAAAATTTATTGGTCTGTTGTTTTCATGTTTTAAACATGAAGTAAAATGTTTAAATAAACAGAGAGGGACACACACACAGAACAGAGACAGAGTGTGAGCATGGGAGGGGGAGAGAGTGAGAGACACAGAACCCAAAGCAGCTCCAGGCTCTGAGCTGTCAGCACAGAGCCCAACGTGGAGCTCAACCCCACGAACCATGAGATCCTGACCTGAGCTGAGGTTGGACACTCAACCGACTGAGGCACCCAGTCCCCCCTCCACTTTCCAAATTTAAATCAAATTGAGTTAACAGTGAGTGTAGTCTTGGTTTCAGGGGTGGAATGTAGGGCTTCGTCCCTTACATGAAACACCCGCTGCTAACCCCCACAGGGGCCCTCCATAACGCCCGTTGCAAATGGAGCCCACCCACTCCTCCCCTCTAGCAACCCTCACTTTCTTCTCTACACTGAAGGGTTCTCCTGGGGCACGTGGGTGTCTCAGCCGGTTCGGACTCTCATTCAGTCAGCTCATGATCTCAGGGTTTGAGACTTCAAGCCCCGTGTCCGGCGCTCTGATGACAGCTCAGAGCCTGGAGCCTGCTCTGGATTCTGTGTGCATGCCTCTCTCCGCCACTCCCCTGGTCATGCGCTCTCTCGCTCTCTCTCTCTCTCAGATAAAGAGAAAACAAAATTTTTTGAAGAGTCTCCTATGGCTTGCCTCCCGCTGTGAGTTTATCTCATGTTATTTATTCTTCGCTTGCCCTAGGTTCTTCTGTTTTGTTTTTCATTCCACAGATGAGTGATGACATGGCACTTTCGCAGTGAAAGAGTTCGACAGGGCTAGCTGGATGTTAGCGCTCAAAAGACATGCACACGTGACATCTATCTTTCCTGTGGATTTGATTCTAAAGTGGGCAGAATCGTGGGTAAAATGCAAACAGTGTATGTGCAACTGAGCCACCAAGGGAAAAGCCACAGAAAATAACCACGCTAGGTCATCCTGTAGAAATTTTGGGATCCAACTTTCTCTTCCTGGATTAAAACCTGTATATCACTCACACACACACACACACACACACGCACACACGGACAATATTTGATCTGGATCTCAAGACGGCTCCATAAGCATCCAGTCAGCTCCCCAGATGCCTATGACCAGCTCTTCCTGGGTGGCCGTGTGTCACGTGTTCCACCCACACATGATGAAGTCCACACCCCTGGCTCTGCAATCCGTGGGGGAGGTCACAAGAGGGAGTCTTGCCACACTGCTCTCTGTCCAGCAGGGGGCGCCGCTGGCCAGCACGGGCATTGCCTAGACTCCCAGGAGGACCTGGCATTGGGCACTTGCTCAGGCTGGCAGGTCGGAGTCTCCGTGCCTCGCACTGCAGCCTGAGCATTTCGTGGGGCATCAAGGCGACCATGAACAATTACAGAAGGTCTGGTGGGTCTAGGATTCCCTCCTTGTGACTTAACTTTGGCCGTGCCGGACCCTGGACTCTGAGCTACAATTGACAACCTTGAGCTGCTCGGGCCACTGGTGACGATCTATTTTCCAGACATTCCAGTTAAACATAAATAAAACATAAATCCAGTTAAGTCAAGACATTCAATTTTAAAAACTGTTGACAATGAGCAAAGAAGATTGCATAGGGGAAAACCAGGAGGTGGCCTCACGTGCGGTGATGTGGGAGCAATCACGGCAATAGGAACAGCGTTATTTGGTCTCGCCAAATCCAGCCAGCCTAATCTGGATTTGTCACGGAAAGCTTAATTCAGAGCTGTCACCCTGCAATTCGTAAGCGTATTCATGACGATCCAGAAAAGGCAGTGTGGGGGGAGGGGCCAAGATGGCAGAAGAGCATGGAAGTTTTTTTTGCGTCTTGCATCCATAAAATGCAGCCACATCAACACAAAAGCATCCTGCACACCTCGAAAACTGATCTGAGGATTCACGCCACAGGTTGCCCAACCTGAACCCCAGAACTCAGTGGGGACGCGGCGCAGAGAGGTGAACTGGGGAAGAGAGAAGCCACAGAGGGCAGGGAGCTGTTTTTGCCTGCAGAGAGAGGACGGAGGAGACAGGGGCAGAATATGGGGAAAGCAATCCCCTCGCCCTCCCCTCCCCCCGCCAAAAGCAGCTGGGGAGAAAGTGGAAATGTGGAAAGAGCCACAGGCACTGAACCAAAACGGGAGGAAGGAGGAAGGAGCGGGTTTAATTTCCATGAAGACGGTACAAACAGGGGGAGAGCAGAGTGCGAAACTCCGCATCTGATACCTGGCGGTGCTCTGGTCGGAAGGGCGAATCCCCGAGAGCAGAGTGAAGACTGGGGGTGTGGAGGAGGGGTGTCTGGAACCACACGGAGAAAAGCGGTTCCCCTGCTGCGAGGACACGAGGTCGAGTGTGTGTGGCCACCCCAGCCGACCCCAGAGGTGCCAGCAGACCCCGGACAACAGCCACATTCGCTGGTGCTGGAACAAGGTCGTTAAGGGGGATGCCCGGTACCAGAAGTGTGTGGTGATTGTCCGTAATCCTCGAAACGCTGCTGCTCCACCATCGCGTGAACGTTCTCGGGCGCAGGCTGGCACCCAGCCGCAGTCTCTGGGCATCGGCAGCGGCACGGTGTTGCCAACGTTCCTGGGTGCGGCCGGCACCCGGCCACTGCTCGCTGAGACCCTGACGCAGAGGATCTGAGCAGGTCTCAGCCTGCTCAGGCCCTCAGAAGTGAGGGGTCGGGAAACACAGCCGCCTGGGAGGTAAATCCCAGGAGGGAGGTGTCTCCTGGCAACCTGACGGCTGGGCCACGGACAGTGTCAAAGCGGCGAGTGGACAGAAGCCGGAGACAAAGGACGGGGGTAGGATTGCTGATCGCAGACAGCCGAGTTCAGATACTACAGACTGGGCACCTGAGCGACGCCGAGGTCTCCGCTCCCGCGCATGCGCATATGCACCTCCAAGCGCCCCAGCAATCCGCGCTTGTAGGCTAGCTGCGCCATCTAGTGGAGAACACAGCCGTGACACTTAGCACCGCCCAACTGGGCCAACCTGGCTCTTCAGGAACCCAAGTGTCTCCGCCACTTGGTAGTGTATGGACTCCAAAGTGCTTCATCCTTTGACTTCTAGGGGACAACAATGTAACTTCAATCTGTATTTCAGTCTGTTCGCGGGTCCATCTCTTTTCTTTTCTTTTCCATTTCTTTTCTTTTTCATGAAGACAGAAAGAGAAAAAATATGTTGTTATTTTCCATGGTTTAAAATAATTTCCTTGAACTTTTTTCGACTATATTCGTTTAATTTTTTGTAAATGTGTCCAATTCTATTTGAATTCCCTCATTTCATTTTATCCTATTTCACTGTATTCTTTTTTCCAAATGTTCAAACGGTTTCCTTTTTTTATGTGCTTTCCCTTTTTCCTCTAATCTTTCAAGCCCATTTCAACAACCAGACCAAAACTCACCTAGGATCTAGCATCATTTGTGTGATTTGTGTGTGTGTGTGAGTGTGTTGTTTCTCATTTTTAAGTTTTGAATTCTTTTATCTTATTCATTCCTTTCCTTCCTCCAAAATGACGAAGCCAAGGGATTCACCCCAACAGAAAGAGCAGGAAGAAAGGACAGCCAGGCCCTTAACCAACACAGATACGAGCAGAACGTTTGAACCAGAATTTAGAATCACGATGATAAAAATGCCAGCTGGGGTCGAAAGTAGATGAGAATGCCTTTCTGTGGGGATAAAAGAAGTAAAAGCTAGCCAGGATGCAATAGACAATGCTAAAAGCGAGCTGCGATCTGGAACAGATGCCACAGCGGCAAGGATGATAAGGCCGAGCAGGGAACCAGCGATAGAGGGGACAAAGCAATGGAGAATAACGAAGCAGAAGGAAAGAGGGAGACTAAAGCAAAAGAGCGGGGTTTAAGAATTCGGGAACTCAGCGACTCATTGAAAAGGAATCACATCACAATCATAGGGGTCCCAGAAGACGAAGAGAGAGAGACAAGGGGGTAGAAGGGTTATGTGAGCACATCACAGCAGAAAACTTTCCTAACCTGGGAAAGACACACAAAATCCAGGAAGCACAGAAGACTCCCATTAGATTCAACAACGTCCAACCATCCACAAGGCAGAGCCTAGTCGACTTCACAAAATACTCAGGCGAGGAAAGAATCATGAAAGCAGCAAAGGAAACAAAAGTCCTTCCCCTACAAGGGACGACTGACCACATTTGCAGCAGACCTATCCACAGAAACCTGGCAGCCCAGAAATGAGTGGCAGGATATATTCATCGCACTGAATCCTGAAAGGATGCGGCCAAAACGTATTTGTCCAGCAAAGCTGTCATTCCAAATAGAAGTAGAGACGGAAAGTTTCCCAAGCAAAAATTAAAGGAGTTCCTGACCACTCAACCAGCCCTGCAAGACATTTGAAGGCAGACTCTCCCAGGGGGCAAAGGACTTAAAGGAAAAAACAGACCACAGGCAGAAAACACTGGCAAGGATCGGCGAACACCCCCAGAAACTCCAACTCTACAAGCAACACAATGGCAATAACTTCATACCGTTCAGTACTCACTCGAAACGTCAATGGACTCAATGCTCCAATCGAAACACATAGGGTAACAGAATGGGTGAGAAAAGAAGGTCATCCATACGCTGCTTACAAGGGACCCACTTTAGATCTAAAGACGCCTTCAGATTGAAAGCAAGGGGATGGAACACCATCTCTCATGCTCATGGTTGACAAAAGAAAGCAGGAGTAGCCATACTCATATCGGACAATCTAGACTTTAAAATAAAGACTCTAACGAGACACGTAGAAGGGCGTTATATCATAATCATTGGGTCTGTCCACCAAGAAGACCTCACGATTGTGAACATTTATGCACCAAACGGGGTGCGCCCAAATGCATACATCAAGTCATCACACACATAAAGACACTCATTGAGAATGATGCCATACTAGGAGGGAACCTCAACACCCCACTTACAGCAACGGACAGCTCACCTAAACCGACACTCAACAAGGAAGCAATGGTTTTGAATGACACACTGGACCAGATGGACTTGACAGATATAGTCAGAACATTTCATCCTAAAGCAGGCAAATAGACCTTCTTCTCCAGTGCACACGGAACATCCTCCACAATAGATCACATACTGGGACACAAATCAGCCCTCAACAGGGACAAAAAGATCGAGATCATATCGTGCATATTCTCAGACCACAATGCTATGAAACTCGAAATCACGACAAGAAACAATGTGGCCATGGAACAAATACTTGGAGACTAAAGAACACCCTACTTAAGAGTGAATGGGCTAACCGAGAAGTTAAAGAGGAAATTAAACAGTCCACGGAAGCCAAGGAAAACGGTAACACCACAGGCCAAAAGCTCTGGGACGCAGCAAAGGGGGTCATTCGAGGGAAGTCTATAGCAATCCAGGCCTTCCGAAAGAAAGAAGAAACGGCTCAGAGACACAATCTAACCGTTCACCTTAAAGAGTTGGAAAAAGAACAGCAAAGAAAACCCCAAACCAGCAGAGACAGGATATAATGCAGATTAGAGCGGAAATCAATGCTATGGAAACCAAAAAAACAAAACACAAACACAAAAACAAGTACAAAAAGAAAACAAACAGCAACAACACCAGAACGGATCCATGAAACCAGAGCTGATTCGTTGAAAGAATTCACAAAACTGATCAATCCCTAGCCAGTTTGCTCAAAAAGAAAAAGGAAAGGACCCGAATAAAGGAAATCAAGAACGAAACAGGAGAGACCACAACCAACACAGCAGAAATACAAACAGTACTACGAGAACGTTGTGAGCAATTATACACCAATAAAATGGGCAATCTGGGAGAAATGGACAAATCCCAAGAAACGTATAAACTACCCAAACTGAAACAGGAAGAAAGAAAATTTGAACAGACCAAAACAAGTAAAGAAAATGAATTAGGAGTCAAAACTCTCCCCCTCCCCCCACCCCCACGAAAAGGAGAATACAGAGTCCAGGGCCACATGGCTTTCCAGGGGAATTCTCCCAAACGTTTAGAGAAGAGTTCACATCTATTCCCTTGAAGCTGCTCCAAAAGAGAGAAACGGAAGGAAAACTTCCAAGCTCTTTCTACGGAGCCAGCGTTTCCTTGATTCCAAATCGAGACAGAGACCCCACGACAAAGGAGAACGATGGACCCATTTCCCTGATGAACATGGATGCGAAACTCCTCAACGAGTTATTAGCCGATCGGATCCAACAATATATCCAAAAAGCGATTCGCCACGACCAGCTGGGATCTCTACCTGGGATGCAGATCTGGTTCAATATGCACAAAACAGTCAATGTGATTCATCACATCTAAGAAAAGAAAGGACAAGAACCACACGATCCTCTCAATCGATGCGGAGAAAGCATGGGACAAAATACAACATCCTATCTTGACACAAACCCTCAAGGACGTAGGGCTAGAAGGATCATAGAAGTCATATGCGAAAGACCCAATGCGCGTATCATCCCCCATGGGGAAAACCTGAGAGCTTTCTCCCTAAGGACAGGGACCACACAGGGAGGTCCACTCTTGCCACTGTTATTCACCATCGCATTGGAAGCCTTAGCCTCAGCCATCAGACAACACAAAGGACTCAAAGGCCTCCAAATGGGCCGGGAGAGGTCAAACGTTCCCTCTTGGTGGAGGACATGATACTCTGTATGGAAAACCCAAAAGATTCCACCAAAAACTGCTAGAACTGATCCATGACTTCAGCAAAGTTGCAGGATGTGAAATCAATGCACAGAAACGGGCTGCATTCCCATACGCCAATGACGAAGCAACAGGAAGAAAAATCAAGCATCGGTCCCATTGACAATTGCACCCAAAATCACAAAATACCTACGAATGAATGTAACCAAAGAGATGAAAAATCGATACACTGAAAACTACATGAAATTTTAGAAGACAGAAAACACAATGGAAAAATATTCCACGCTCCTGGTTGGGAGGACGAAATATGGGTAAAATGTCACTACCACCCAAAGCAATCTACATACTCAAAGCAACACCTATCCAAAGAACACCAGCCCTCCTCACAGAGCTGGAACAGACAATACTAGAATTTGTATGGACCCAGAAAAGGCCCTGAAGAGCCAAAGCTCTGTTGAAAAAGAAAGGAAAGCTGGATGCATCACAATCGCAGACGTCGAGCTGTAATTACACAGCTGTAATCATCAAGACAGTATGGTACTGGCACAAAAACGGACACTCAGCTCAAGAGAACAGAAACGCACCCACCCACAAATGGATGGCCAACTATTCCTTGACAAAGCAGGAAAGAATATCCAATGGAATAAAGCCAGTCTCTTCAACAAGTGGTGCTGGGAAAACTGGACAGCGACATGCGGAAAAAGGAACCCGCACCACTTTCTTACACCGTACACATAAAGAAACTCAAAAGGGAGGAACGTCCTAAGCGTAAGACAGGAAGCCATCAAAACCCTCGAGGAGAAAGCAGGCAAAAGCCTCTGTGATCTGGGCCACAGCAACTTCTTACTCAACACGTCTCCGTCTCCGGAGGCAAGGGAAACAAAAGGAAAAACGACCTATTGAGAACTCACCAAAAGAAAACTCTTCTGCACCGTGAAGGAAACAGATCAGCTACACTAACAAATCAGCTAAATCATCAATGGTAGAAGATATTTGCGAGCGACACATCGGAGAAAGACTCCGTATACAAATCGATAAAGAACTGATCACACTCAACAGCCAAAAACCAAGGAATCCAGTGAAGAAATGGGCAAAAGTCATGAATAGACACTTCTCCAAGAAGACATCCAGATGGTCGACTGACACATGAAAAAATGCTCAACCTCACTCATCATCAGGGAAATCCGTCTCCAGATCGCAATGAGCTACCACTTCACACGTGTCATAATGGCTAACATTAACAACTCAGGCAACAACCGATGTTGGCGAGGGTGCGGAGCAACAGGATCTCTCTTGCACTGCTGGTGGGAAGGCAAACTGGCGCCGCCACTCTGGAAAACAGTATGGAGGTTCCTCAAAACATTGAAAGCGCAGCGACCCTATGAGCCAGCGATTGCACGCCTAGGTATTTATCCAAGGGATATGGGTGTGCTGTCTCGAAGGGGCACCTGCACGCAAACGCCCCCAAAAGCTTCTAGCAGCACTCCCAACGATAGCCAAAGTGTGGAAAGAGCCCGAATGGCCATAGATGCATGGAATGGAAAAAGAAGAGGTGGCACATATATATACAGTGGAACATTACGCGGCGATCGAAAGGAAAGACAGGGTGCCATTCGCAACGATGTGGCTAGAAGTAGAGGGTATTCTCCTCAGCGAAATTAGTCAGAGAAAGACAACTAGCATATGGCTTCACTCATATGAAGGCTCTAAGGTGCAAAACAGATGAGCATCAGGGAAGGGAAGGAAAAATACTATAAAAACAGGGAGGGGTACAAAACCAAGCAGGGAGGGGGCCAAGGGATATTTGAAGAACAGGGAAAGGTGTGCTTGTGCCCTGGCCTCGCTCGCCCCCTCCACCGCCCACTATCTGGGGGATTCTCCCTGGGGAGTGGTCCCGAGAGTGGCCGGCGCCAGGCTGGCCCCGTGGAGCCACGGCCTGGAAGCGAGGCCAAGCCAACGGAGGTTTGAGAGCATTGGGAAAAGGGTGTGGGCATGGGTGTGGCAGGGGTAAGGATGCTGCGTGTAAGGGGGTGGGGCCGTAGTATGGTGCCATGGAGTGAGGAGGCCAGGCAGAGGCTGAAGGAAGTGGTAGGCGGGGCTGGAGGGCACCAGGTTGGGGGAGGGCCATGCCTTGAGGGCAGTGGACAGAGGCCACAGGAGCAGCCTCCCGGAGAAGATAGGAAAGGCCAAATGAAAAGCGCACAACACGCCCAACACAGGCCAATGTTCAAGGAGGGAAACCATCCAGGGTGCCGACGGCACTGCCGATGCAGGCCCTCCACCTCGGCCAGTGGGGCCGCTAGCTTTCGCACTGCTGTGGGAGAAAGGCGCTCGCTCGCCTGACACTCAGGAATGCCCCGCCGATGGGGTTGCACCCTGTCCCTTGGGTCTGGCCCTTCAGGATCCCAAAGACATCTCCCTGACACAGTGTCCGTGGCTGAGGCCAGCCAGGCCAGGCCAGGAGAAGTGGTGGCAGTCACACCTACATGCCCCAATGGCAGCAAAAGCTAAACAGAACGTCCGAGTTGATGGGCAAAAACAAAGAGCCCCAAACGAGGGGCGTCGGCCACAGGGAGCCCCCTGCGTCAACACAGGGACTTGTCAGCAACAGCGACTTGGGTCACGAGACCAAGTGCCAAGGCAGCTAGTTCCCAGGGGACACGGGACACAGGATCCCATTGCTCCGAAGGTCCCAGCGAGCGCAGTCACCGCCCTAGAGACAGAAAGGGGGACGGGGAGGGCAGGGCAGGGTGTGGAGTGAAGGGACACTGCAAATAGGTCATGGACACACCGCTCCTGTTGGGAAAGGGAGAAGCTTGGACACGGAGGACGCCGAGGGGGCCCCCAACCACAGGAACGTACGTGAGGCCAGGGGCCCCGCAAGCTTCCCTGGAGACCCACGAGAAACACCAGTTTACGAATGCAACAGGCACGCACACACGAGTCTCTTTGTCCAAGGGTGAAGATGTGTTCTGAGACGTCTATCTCCACATACATGCATACCAGTTACAACGGCAAGCAATCGCTAAACCTCCAGGATTCGTTCCTAGTGTGGAGACGTGAGCAGCACCAAGGGGACGGGCTGCATGGGATTAAAGTGCCCGAGAGGTCACGTGACCTTGGGCGGGTCTAAGAGTCCGGCAAGGAAGGAAGTGTCCCTCACTGACCATCCCTCGGGCACGCCGAGGGCACGCCTGAGTCTCCTCCACCGCAGTCCGCCTGCCACCCGCCGCTCCGGACGTCTCCTGACACACAGGAGGAGCACATTGGCGTTTCAGGTGCGTTGGGACGATCTGGGGCTCCCACGAGCTGGCACAGAAGTGGGCCAGGGAGGAAATGGAGGTGGTGATGCGCCTCGACTCACCAGGTGAAGGACGCTTTAGTGTTGAGGACTATTGTGAGAACAGAGACTGAGGAAAGGCGTGGCTCTCGGTGTTCCCGAGCACATGAGGTTCTGCTTCCAGAGGAACCGAACCCCAGAGTCTGACTGGTGTGAGGGCGTGTGGGAGCAGTGACAGCATCCTGCTCCATGTCGCCGTGGGGCCTCAGAGCCTAAGGAATTTTCTTGTTCACCCGAATTTCACAGCAAATGCTCATTTGCCACGGCTGACACGTGAGTTCAGCGTGGGGGCCCCATAAAGGCCACGTGAAAGAAAAGGGTTCATTCAGGTCCTGCGTGGGGAAGCTTCCAGTCGAGTCGAGCAGAAACGAAACGTTTTCCTTGACTTTGTCTCTGAGGGTGGTTTCTCTGGGGGTCAAGTAGGAGAGGTACATTCTGGAGAGGCAAGCATCCTTCTCTTTGCACATGCAACCCTGGGTGCCACAGGGAGTATCGCCGTAGCGTGGATTGCGGTGTCCATGGGGGTCGGGACCTTGTGTGTGGTTTTCCTTCCGGAGGGCGCTGGGAGAGACTTCCCGAAAGTCTCTCCGGTGAGTCACGCAAGACCACCTCCACGGCCTTGCCTGAGGGTGCCGTCCTGCGGGTGGGTCCACGGGAGAGCGCGTAGAACATGCAGGAGGGAGAGGTCCCACCTCCCAGGTGAGGACCGTGTTTGACCTGGTGGGCGTGACGCCCCCTCCTCATGCCCGCTGGGGGAGAAAGGTTCATGAAGGAGTCGTTGTGTCTGTGGGAATGACTCTCCTTTTCCCATTGCCTCAGGAAGTCCAGAAACCCATCTTCGAGCAAGGCTGACTTGACCCTCCAAGGAGAGGGGGCAGATGGCGGGTGGTCACACCCAGCACGCACCTTCCAGACCCTTGAAAGCCCCAAACGGGAAGAGGCAACGGAGAGCACCCATGGCGCCCAGGGTTCCCAGGCTAGAGGACGAGGATCCTCGGGTAAGTGGAGCCCTGGAGGCGTGGCGAACCAGTGGGCGGGTTGGAGGGGCTGGGTCGGGTGGGGGTGGGGGAGCCATGCCTCTGAAGCCGGGGATCGCACACGACGAGGGAATGAAGACTCTGTGTCTGGAAGTCGGTCGTCCTTTCCTAGCCCACGGTGGCCTGCCTTGGCATCTCAGCAGCCTGCCCATTGGGATAAGCTCCCTCGGCCGTAGGGTCACGTCCAGCCTGGTGTCTGTCCCATCGTGGCGTGGGGCTCATTCTACGCGGCCCGAGACCTGCAATCCCAACTCCCGGTCCGTCCCTCACAGAGGCTCGGGTAGAATCCTAGGAACTTCCATCTCCTGGCACCTCCCGAGCCGTCCACGATGTGCCCTGGCCCACCCACACCAGTCCTCTGCTCCCCGAGTGTGTCCTTGTCATGACCTTTGCAGTTGGACTGTCATTGGTGCTGATTCACTGAGCCCCTCCTCCTTGGTCCGCAGCTCAAGTGTAAGGACTGCGGAGCCTTTGGGCACAACGCATCCAGCACCAGGTGCCCCATGAAGCGCTGGGACGGGTGCCTCGCCCCCCAGGCCTTTGTCCCCAGGAAGCCGAAGGAGAATGTGGAACCACGCCAGCAGCAGGACCGGCACAAGCCCGGGCCCCTCAACCAGGCTGCGAGGGACATGGACGAGGGACAAAGGTGAGGATGCGGCCGGCTCCGGCCTGCCCGTGGCCTGGCAGCTCAGGTCGCTGTGTCTCTGTACCCGGACACTGGGTGCTGTGTCGTCTTCAGACACACACAGGGGTGGGGGAGGCAGAGAAAGGAGCTCCCCGCCCCCCAGGGGACGTCACGAGCCTATTGAGCTGCTCTGGGGGAGTCCCCGAGGCTGTGTGTCCTGCGGTAGGGAGACAGGGGGAGGCGGCAGGTGACAGGCAGTGGCGCACACGGCTCTCAACGCAAGGACGTCTTGGGCCAACCTGGACGGCTCGCTGGAGTGGGAGCCAGGAGGGCAGATGAAGAAAGGAGATCTTGCCCAAGCCCCATCGCTCGCTCCCCAGGTGAAGACACGAAATGCCGCTCCTTCACCTTCCCGTTCTTGGTCGTGCAGGCGAGAAGCCCAGCAGAGGAAGGCGCTGCTGCAGAGATTCCCCAGGATAGGCCCTGGAAGGCAGCAGCGAGCCTGGAGGGACTCCACAGAATGCTGTGACTATGTGAGGGTGAGTGTCCCCCGTCCCTGCTCTCGTTCTCTCCTGGGGACGGGGATGTGACGGGCTTCCCGGCCCTCCTGGCTGAGGAAGGGGGTCCACCCCGATTCTCCACATTGGGATTTCCGTGCGGGTCCTTTCCAGCCACGTTTGCTGGGTGTCCATGATCCGGCAGGATTCCTTGCATGTGTGCTAACCGGGTGCCGGGTGGGCGTGCCAACATAATTTCGGGACGCTGTGCCCACTCCTAGGCCTCTTGGGAGGCACAGGCATCTTTCCCTGGTGACACATACACCCGCCCCATTGGCCATCCAAACTCAGTAGCCCCCCCGCCCCCCGCCCCCCGCCCCCCGCCGCGAACCTCCACCTGCAGGACGCCTGTCCTTTCCCTGGAAGCCTGAATGGACGTGCTTGTCCACTTCGGGAGGCAGGCACGATGCACAACCTTTGTGGTCCGTCGCTCCCGTGGAATCAAAGCATCAAGGGGCTAGTGCCCAGTGTTTCTTCCCAATCGACGCTGAGCTGGAGGCCCTTGTCCTCTGTCAGTACACTCCTTTCCCGTCTCTCCCGGTTGTTTGCGTTTCTGTTTCTTTGCTGTGCTTGTCGTGCATGTGTCCTTGGTGGGCAGGAAGGACTGATGGCCGTTGTCTGTGTGTTGTGTGTTCCCACAGCATCCGCACAGGCCGATGCCCGTGTACACCACCAAGAGGGTGTCCGTGCTGGCGCCGTACGTCCCGGCGGAGCCTCCTAGCGGGACGCCTGACACGACACAGCTGTCCCCGTCGGCTGCTCCTCTCGGGAGACCTGCGGCGAGCACCTTCCCGCCTGCTGGCCGACAGGATGCCCAGCAAGTGGGGACCCCAGCCCCGCCTGCCCCGCCTGCCCCGGCACACCAACGCTCTGCCCGGGATCCAGGCCTCGGTGTCCAGCTGAGACAACACCGGCCCCGATGTGCCTCCCTGGAAGCTTCCAGGGCTGTCTCCAAGGCGCATGGCATTGGCCACGCCCAGGCACCAGCCAAGCGTCCTGAGGTGAGCCCTGATCCTCCTCCAACCCGTTTGGCTCCGAGTCCCCAGCCCCACATCCAGACACCAGGCAAGAGATGGGCCCCGCTCCCCGACGACCCTTGCCAGAACCCCCGAAAGAAACCATGTTACAGCCCCTTCCAGCCACCCCACAAGAGCACAGGGAGCACCCATGTGGGGCTGCGCCAGAGTCTGTGTCGTCCAGCAAGGAGAAGTGCATGTGGTCCCACGGGGGCAGCCCAGCTGGCCAAGAAGACACCTGCCTCGGTGCACAGCAGGGGCCTCCAGCCTGCACGCCCCCAACCTCACCTGGACACTCTCCAGGCGTGCACCTTGCCCCCGTGCCCGCCCTGTCCGCAGGCACCCGGCCAGCCCCTGCGAATGGTCTTCAGCCGCCTGGACAAAGGCGGCTGGAGCTCCAGGTTCATAGCAGCTCCCTGTCTGCCACCTCCCGAGAGGCCAGTCCCCGCTGGCCAGGGCCCGCCCGTCACACACCAGTCTGAGGGAGGCTGTGTGCCTGTCTCCCGGAGCATCCTCCACGATGACCTGCAGCTTTCCTCGTCCTCGGAGGAGAGCGACCGGGAGTGAGACACCTCATGTCCTCGGACACTCGTCCTCTGGCTCTTGTGACCCCGAGCAGGTGACTGCGGAGCGGCGGGCAAGGCAGGGCCGTGACCTATTTTTGCTAAAGCAGCAATTCCCCCAAAGACCTGCAAGGACAAAAACTTGCCTCCACACCGTGTTTGGTGTCCTGCTTCGGGCGGGGAGTGGGTTGAGCGCCCACGTGCAGACGCTCATGGTGCACTTTTCCTTTATGCATCTACACCTTCTGGTTCACCTGCTCCGTCTCAATCAACAAGGTCTCGTTTCTTTCGTTTCAATAGATTCTATGAGAAGTCCAGCGCCAGGAGAGCAAGAGGTCGTCCACTCGAATGTAAAGTTAAGGATCTGTGAAATGAATGTGTAGTGGGTTTAGAATGTCTGAATTTGGGGACGCCAGAGGAATGATTCCAGTCTGGGCTGGGCAAGTGGAGGCAATCTTTTGTTTTAGAACAGTTCACTGATATCATTTTTCTGCAGATCGTATCGGGGAATATTTTACATGCTGTCTGCATTTTTGTTTTTCCCTGATAGTGCAACGTTGTGTGTAGTGTTACCACAGCTAATAAAGTTTGCTCAGACACGACCGAATGTGCATGGTTTTCTTTTTCGTGTGTACACTGTAGTTTCCCGTCACTTAGAGTAGAATCCTGCATTTGTTCCCAAGTGCACTTGGGACTTGGATCCTCACCTAGTGGAGGACAACTAAGTATTCAGAAGCAGCAAAGAAACACGGGTTAGCCTCTCTTCCCCTTTCAAGATAAAGTGTCTCCAAGTGTCCTGGGAACAAGACAATGCTAGAGGTGAATTCAAAATCGAGGAGGGTCGGGATGCCTGGGTGGCTCCGTCAGAGAAGTGTCTGACCTGGAGGCGGCGACTCACGTCATGATCTCAGGGTTGGGGAGAGTGAACTTTGAGTTTCCCTCCCTCCTCGGGATTGCCTCTCTCCTTTTCTCTCTAACCCTCCCCCACATTCTCTCTCCCTCCCTCCGTCCCTCTCTCTCTCTCTCTCTGTCTCTCTCTCTGTCTGTCTCTCTCTGTCTGCCAACATAAAAACCCATGAACTGAAAGAACATGTGCGTGGGAAATCAATCAGCATTAGGGGCTGCTGTCCACATGTCTCTCAAAGGCACTTTCATTCACAAGTCACATCAAGGAGGGTGGCATAGAAGAGATACAAGGGAAAGGATGAGAAAGACATTCCACAGATAGATACTAGAGAGGGGAAGGAGACACGAGAGTTAGGAGATAGACACATAGAGTGATGAGCGATTGATGAGAGAGGACAGAGAATTAGGTGGTCAAAGGGTTCTTTGGAAGCAATTCTGCAGGCCTCTTTGCCCACGTGGCAGGTGGCCGGGGCTGAGGCGACAGAAGCAAGGGGGTGTTCGTGGAGTCTGAAGACGGGCGGGCTCCAGACCCGGGGAGAATGGACTTGTCGGGGCCAGGCACTCAGACAGGAGCAGGTGTCTCGTCTTGGGACAGGGGTCAGCTTTTTGCTCCAGGAAGGTCTGGAATGGACTGGCTCAAGTCACTACGTTCAATAGGGCAACTTGCTTTGCTCAGACCAGTCACGTGAGAGTTCCTAGCAGCTAACACCGTCCAGTGAAAACACAACCGGTTTTCTAGGAGGAGATGACAACCAAAGGGAGAGATGATTCCTTGCAGAAACAGGTCCAAACTTGGCGCCTGCCAACGGATATTTGAAGAACAGGGAAAGGTGTGCTTGTGCCCTGGCCTGGCTCGCCCCCCTCCTCTGCCCACTCTCTGGTAGATTCTCCTTGGGGTGTGGTCCTGAGAGTGGCAGGCGCCAGGCTGGCCCGGTGGAGCACGGCCTGGACGTGAGGCCGGGCCAACTGAGGGCGGAGAGCATTGGGATGAGGTGTGGGCATGGGTGTGGCAGGGGTAAGGATGCTGCGGGTAAGGGTGGGGCCGTGGTCCGGTCCCATGCAGTGAGGCCAGGCAGAGGCTGACGGAAGCCGTGGGTGGGGCTGGCGGGCACCAGGCAGGGAGAGGGCCGTGTCTTGAGGCTGTGGTCACAAGAGTCTGAAGACTCCTTTTGTGCATCCCATTGGGTGTCCTCCTTGGCCCCTTGCCCCTTTCCTTCCCCTCACCTGAGGGAGACACCTCACGTGCTCGCAGCCTTTTCCTCCCAGTCGGTGACCCCGAGGAGGTGACTGTTTCATTGAGGATCCTCTCTCCCTCTCTCTCTGTCTCTCCCTGGCTTGTCCACATGAGCGCTCTCTCTCGCTCTCTGCCTCTCTCTGTCTCTCTCTGTCTCTCTCTGTCTCTCTCAAAATAAATCAATTAACATGTTAAAAGTGAAAAACAAACAAACATTAGAGAAGAAATCACAATGTCGGCAGACCTGGTCAGTTCTGAAATCTGGTCTAGAGATACTGACACATTAAAGCCACGGTTTCCACGAGGGGACATCGGTCCATGCATGTCTAAATTCCAATGTCAAACCGTCTATAAACGTCACAAATCCACAACAAACATGTCCTGAACCACGGGAACCTATACCTACCTTGCTATGTGATTTGCTAGTAATACCAGTGACAATTTGGCAAATGATGGGTTTAGGATTTGTTCTCCTATTGGGAAGGGAGCTACAAAATGAAGAAAGCATTTACAAAGCCCGAAACCAGGCAAAGGATATTTCTTGGGACAATTTCTCGGCCACCCCTTGGGAGACAGACATGTTGCAAAGGACCTTCATGATAGTTGTATACACAGATCCCATGGAGACAGTTCAGGAGTGTTAGAATCAAATCCATGGACAGTAATCATTCCAGAATAATTTGCTGGTGTCACGTACATTCTGGCTGACGGAGAGGAGGTGCTCCTACATGATACCAGAGCTCAATTGGTGCAATGATCTCCATAGCCTAAAAAATTCATGGCCGTCATTCCTCGACACTTTGTGTTATCTAAGAGCAAAGTGGATACTCAAAAAAGGATTCCCTCTAGGTTGGAAATGCTCAAGTCCGTGTGTCCAGAGAGGGAGCAATGGAAATGAGGGAGGTGGAGAAAGTGGTGAAACGTGTGTGTGTGTGCCTCTTGAGGAGGGAGGGGCAGGAGGAAGGCTGGGCTGAGTCGTCTGTCTGCAGAAGAGTGACCACACCCTAAGACCCTTCATCCAACTGCAGCTGGTAGCTGATTGGATGACGTGGTCCTAGTCAGGTGGGTGGGGCGAGCTTTACGAGGGCTGAGGAGAGGGCCACAGCCATCATTCTGAGACTGGCCTCCTGAGAGAAGCATCGCTCTGCAACGTGAGGCTCCACGTTTCAGGAGACATGGAGACGCCCTCTTCCCACTGCCGAGAGGAGACTCAGTTCCATGTCTTTCCAAACCTCAAACCTAGCGGATCAAATACGGGTGGTGCTGAAGGCCACGGAGGACCCACTCTGCCTGAGAAGCCGGCACCGTCATCGCACACACCCTGCGACCTGCCTAACGGTTGGGCTCCCACGTCGACAGGTCTGCCCCCCGCAGAGAAACCTGTGAGTTGGAGGAGACCTTCTGCGGTTGGGGCTGGCCTGCAGAACCTGGGGAACACGTGCTATGCGAATGCGGCCCTGCAGTGTCTGACCTACACACCACCCCTCGCCAGCTACATGCTGTCCCAGGAGCACTCGCGAAGCTGTGGGAGGCAGCCATTCTGCGTGCTGTGTGCTCTGCAGGCTCACGTGACCCGGGCCCTCTGCCGTCCGGGAGACGTGATCCGGCCTCCGCCAAAACTGCTCGCGGCCTTCCACACACACAGGCAGGAGGATGCCCATGAGTTTCTGATGTTCACTCTGGATGCTATGCAGCAAGCGTGTTTGCGTGAGGACAAGGCTTCAGAGCCTCAGGCTCAGGACGCCACCCTCATCCGGCAAATCTTTGGGGGGTACTGGAGGTCTCAAATCCAGTGTCTCCACTGCCAGGGTGTCTCCAGCACTTTGGACCCTTACCTGGACATTAGCCTGGACATCAGGGCAGCTCAGAGTGTGAGCCAAGCTTTGCAACACTTGGTGAAGCCCGAACAGTTGGATGGTGAAAATGCCTATCGCTGTAGTACTTGTCTCGACAAGGTACCTGCTTCCAAGACGTTGACTTTGCACACTTGCTCCAAGGTCCTGATGCTGGTATTGAAACGATTCTGCCATGTCACGGGCAGCAAACTGGCTAAGGAAGTGCAATATCCTGAGCGCCTTGACATGCGACGCTACGTGTCTGGGCAGAACGGGGGGTCGCTGACTTATGTGCTCTATGCCGTGCTGGTGCACGCGGGCTGGAATTGTCACAGCGGACATTACTTCTGTTACATCAAAGCTGGGAACGGCCAGTGGTACAAGATGGATGATGCGAAGGTGACCGCCAGTGACGCGACGTCTGCCCTGAGCCAACACGCCTATGTCCTCTTTTACGTCCAGAAGAGTGAATCGGAAAGAGACCGTGCGAGTGAGCCAGGTGCTGGGGAATCCACATCCCTCCAGGCTGACCACGCAGGCACGGCTGCGGCCCAAGGGGGGCCTGAAACCGACCCCAACATCGAGGTGCCACAATTGGAGGATCACGGGGAAGAGACACCACTGCCAGCAATCACGTTAGACCAGTGGAGATTGCTCCAAGAAAGCCACCGTCCCAAGTCTGAACTCAACCTCAGGAAACTAGAATTTGCTCTTCCCCCCGACGCAGTCCTAATTCACCAGTCCAAATACAGAGACGAGATGGGAAAGGATCACCGTGAACCAAACATCCACCGGCTCAACAGTTCAGCCAGGGACATCCCACCTCAGAGGGCAACGGCCATTAACCAAGTCCCTTGTCTCACCGGCAGAGCCAGAGCTACCAAGAGGAAGAACAAGAAGGGACAGAGGTCTCAGGAAGCAGTCCAGGGATCCCACTACAGGCTTTGAGATACATGCCTGCCCACGTGCACACTCACTACTCACTCACTCACAGTCCCTTGTAGGCCACGTTTTGTGTGTTGTAGGTGGGTGTGATCGGGACATGCGGAGGGACCATGAATCTGGCTGTATTCGTGGGGTATGGCGTTCCAGTTGACCTGGAGAATCCTGAGCTTTAAGGCTGGCTGGCTGCAATGATGTTACTGGAGAGGTGTGGATTATGCTGGGTATTTGGAAGGCTTCTCCCCTCCGTCAGCACCGAGGATCATCGGGCACTCTCAGAGCCTGAAAGGGTCAGAGGAAGTGGCCAATGAGGCATGAAGGTGGAAACAAGGCAGAGCACCGGGAGTCCTTGTGAAAATGCCTGGGACTCACGGTCCCATCATCCCATTCCCTACTCTCTGTGTATTGGTAAAGGACATGTGCCCAAACATGTGCGTGTGGGGACTCTCGGTGATATCCAAACATGCGCCGGCAGGGGAAGGAGTTTGAAACAATCTCAGTGCTTCCACACGGAGGAGTGGCAAATGACCAGGAAACTGGAAGAACTCTAGCTCTACGTGGGAGCAGACAGCCTTTTCAGGAATGTCTTGTGTCGGAAGGAGAGGAGCAGAAGGAAACACTAATTCATAACTGTGCAAAGTGTTTCCTCGTATACATAATATATTTTGTAAAGTCTCCACATGTTCATGTGAACGTTGGCTAATTGCCTGGCAATGGCAAGGAGCAACTAAATGCTTATGTCTCTGGAGACGGGTGGGTGGAGCCTTCCTGGCCCATGTTCATTAGATGAGGTTCCCTGAACAATCCCCCTCCCATGAGGCTGCAGAGCAAATGGGGGAAAGGAACCTTCTTCCACCTCTTCTTGCTGAGCCACCAAGCAGCTCTACCTTGTTCCGCAGAGTTGACCACCATCCCCCCATCGGACAGTCTCCTCCACAAGGGAGGAGGCTCAGGGATTTCTGCTCAGTTGCATTGCAATCTTGGTCCTCGGTTGTACACCTCAGAAAATCAGTCTCACGTGGACACCGAGGCAACAATGTGGTATTTCAGGTCAGGGTATGGATGGATGCTCTCAGTCACACCTGTATTTCTTAGGAGCGAGACTCACTAAATACACCGTTGAATGGGAGTTAGTGCATGATCCTTCAATTCCCCCTAGGGGAGGGGGGCCATATAGGAGATCTCTGGTCGTTTGCCAATGGCACTGACAGGGTAAAGCCTGTTGTTGCTGTTGTTGTGGTGGTGGTGGTGGTGGTGGTTTACAGTCTGCATTAAACATACACATCACACGTAGTGGGAACTCATGTCAGTATGTGAATTTTGTACAGGAAATCATATTGAATTCTGGGTGTTCAAATATCATAGCCGATAGAGGAAAAACACTTTTTCTTAATCTACTTTTAAAATTTATTGGTCTGTTGTTTTCATGTTTTAAACATGAAGTAAAATGTTTAAATAAACAGAGAGGGACACACACACAGAACAGAGACAGAGTGTGAGCATGGGAGGGGGAGAGAGTGAGAGACACAGAACCCAAAGCAGCTCCAGGCTCTGAGCTGTCAGCACAGAGCCCAACGTGGAGCTCAACCCCACGAACCATGAGATCCTGACCTGAGCTGAGGTTGGACACTCAACCGACTGAGGCACCCAGTCCCCCCTCCACTTTCCAAATTTAAATCAAATTGAGTTAACAGTGAGTGTAGTCTTGGTTTCAGGGGTGGAATGTAGGGCTTCGTCCCTTACATGAAACACCCGCTGCTAACCCCCACAGGGGCCCTCCATAACGCCCGTTGCAAATGGAGCCCACCCACTCCTCCCCTCTAGCAACCCTCACTTTCTTCTCTACACTGAAGGGTTCTCCTGGGGCACGTGGGTGTCTCAGCCGGTTCGGACTCTCATTCAGTCAGCTCATGATCTCAGGGTTTGAGACTTCAAGCCCCGTGTCCGGCGCTCTGATGACAGCTCAGAGCCTGGAGCCTGCTCTGGATTCTGTGTGCATGCCTCTCTCCGCCACTCCCCTGGTCATGCGCTCTCTCTCTCTCTCTCTCTCTCTCAGATAAAGAGAAAACAAAATTTTTTGAAGAGTCTCCTATGGCTTGCCTCCCGCTGTGAGTTTATCTCATGTTATTTATTCTTCGCTTGCCCTAGGTTCTTCTGTTTTGTTTTTCATTCCACAGATGAGTGATGACATGGCACTTTCGCAGTGAAAGAGTTCGACAGGGCTAGCTGGATGTTAGCGCTCAAAAGACATGCACACGTGACATCTATCTTTCCTGTGGATTTGATTCTAAAGTGGGCAGAATCGTGGGTAAAATGCAAACAGTGTATGTGCAACTGAGCCACCAAGGGAAAAGCCACAGAAAATAACCACGCTAGGTCATCCTGTAGAAATTTTGGGATCCAACTTTCTCTTCCTGGATTAAAACCTGTATATCACTCACACACACACACACACACACACGCACACACGGACAATATTTGATCTGGATCTCAAGACGGCTCCATAAGCATCCAGTCAGCTCCCCAGATGCCTATGACCAGCTCTTCCTGGGTGGCCGTGTGTCACGTGTTCCACCCACACATGATGAAGTCCACACCCCTGGCTCTGCAATCCGTGGGGGAGGTCACAAGAGGGAGTCTTGCCACACTGCTCTCTGTCCAGCAGGGGGCGCCGCTGGCCAGCACGGGCATTGCCTAGACTCCCAGGAGGACCTGGCATTGGGCACTTGCTCAGGCTGGCAGGTCGGAGTCTCCGTGCCTCGCACTGCAGCCTGAGCATTTCGTGGGGCATCAAGGCGACCATGAACAATTACAGAAGGTCTGGTGGGTCTAGGATTCCCTCCTTGTGACTTAACTTTGGCCGTGCCGGACCCTGGACTCTGAGCTACAATTGACAACCTTGAGCTGCTCGGGCCACTGGTGACGATCTATTTTCCAGACATTCCAGTTAAACATAAATAAAACATAAATCCAGTTAAGTCAAGACATTCAATTTTAAAAACTGTTGACAATGAGCAAAGAAGATTGCATAGGGGAAAACCAGGAGGTGGCCTCACGTGCGGTGATGTGGGAGCAATCACGGCAATAGGAACAGCGTTATTTGGTCTCGCCAAATCCAGCCAGCCTAATCTGGATTTGTCACAGAAAGCTTAATTCAGAGCTGTCACCCTGCAATTCGTAAGCGTATTCATGACGATCCAGAAAAGGCAGTGTGGGGGGAGGGGCCAAGATGGCAGAAGAGCATGGAAGTTTTTTTTGCGTCTTGCATCCATAAAATGCAGCCACATCAACACAAAAGCATCCTGCACACCTCGAAAACTGATCTGAGGATTCACGCCACAGGTTGCCCAACCTGAACCCCAGAACTCAGTGGGGACGCGGCACAGAGAGGTGAACTGGGGAAGAGAGAAGCCACAGAGGGCAGGGAGCTGTTTTTGCCTGCAGAGAGAGGACGGAGGAGACAGGGGCAGAATATGGGGAAAGCAATCCCCTCGCCCTCCCCTCCCCCCGCCAAAAGCAGCTGGGGAGAAAGTGGAAATGTGGAAAGAGCCACAGGCACTGAACCAAAACGGGAGGAAGGAGGAAGGAGCGGGTTTAAATTCCATGAAGACGGTACAAACAGGGGGAGAGCAGAGTGCGAAACTCCGCATCTGATACCTGGCGGTGCTCTGGTCGGAAGGGCGAATCCCCAAGAGCAGAGTGAAGACTGGGGGTGTGGAGGAGGGGTGTCTGGAACCACACGGAGAAAAGCGGTTCCCCTGCTGCGAGGACACGAGGTCGAGTGTGTGTGGCCACCCCAGCCGACCCCAGAGGTGCCAGCAGACCCCGGACAACAGCCACATTCGCTGGTGCTGGAACAAGGTCGTTAAGGGGGATGCCCGGTACCAGAAGTGTGTGGTGATTGTCCGTAATCCTCGAAACGCTGCTGCTCCACCATCGCGTGAACGTTCTCGGGCGCAGGCTGGCACCCAGCCGCAGTCTCTGGGCATCGGCAGCGGCACGGTGTTGCCAACGTTCCTGGGTGCGGCCGGCACCCGGCCACTGCTCGCTGAGACCCTGACGCAGAGGATCTGAGCAGGTCTCAGCCTGCTCAGGCCCTCAGAAGTGAGGGGTCGGGAAACACAGCCGCCTGGGAGGTAAATCCCAGGAGGGAGGTGTCTCCTGGCAACCTGACGGCTGGGCCACGGACAGTGTCAAAGCGGCGAGTGGACAGAAGCCGGAGACAAAGGACGGGGGTAGGATTGCTGATCGCAGACAGCCGAGTTCAGATACTACAGACTGGGCACCTGAGCGACGCCGAGGTCTCCGCTCCCGCGCATGCGCATATGCACCTCCAAGCGCCCCAGCAATCCGCGCTTGTAGGCTAGCTGCGCCATCTAGTGGAGAACACAGCCGTGACACTTAGCACCGCCCAACTGGGCCAACCTGGCTCTTCAGGAACCCAAGTGTCTCCGCCACTTGGTAGTGTATGGACTCCAAAGTGCTTCATCCTTTGACTTCTAGGGGACAACAATGTAACTTCAATCTGTATTTCAGTCTGTTCGCGGGTCCATCTCTTTTCTTTTCTTTTCCATTTCTTTTCTTTTTCATGAAGACAGAAAGAGAAAAAATATGTTGTTATTTTCCATGGTTTAAAATAATTTCCTTGAACTTTTTTCGACTATATTCGTTTAATTTTTTGTAAATGTGTCCAATTCTATTTGAATTCCCTCATTTCATTTTATCCTATTTCACTGTATTCTTTTTTCCAAATGTTCAAACGGTTTCCTTTTTTTATGTGCTTTCCCTTTTTCCTCTAATCTCTCAAGCCCATTTCAACAACCAGACCAAAACTCACCTAGGACCTAGCATCCTTTGTGTGATTTGTGTGTGTGTGTGTGTTGTTTCTTATTTTTAAATTTTGAATTCTTTTATCTTATTCATTCCTTTCCTTCCTCCAAAATGACGAAGCCAAGGGATTCACCCCAACAGAAAGAGCAGGAAGAAAGGACAGCCAGGCCCTTAACCAACACAGATACTAGCGGAACGTTTGAACCAGAATTTAGAATCACGATGATAAAAATGCCAGCTGGGGTCGAAAGTAGATGAGAATGCCTTTCTGTGGGGATAAAAGAAGTAAAAGCTAGCCAGGATGCAATAGACAATGCTAAAAGCGAGCTGCGATCTGGAACAGATGCCACAGCGGCAAGGATGATAAGGCCGAGCAGGGAACCAGCGATAGAGGGGACAAAGCAATGGAGAATAACGAAGCAGAAGGAAAGAGGGAGACTAAAGCAAAAGAGCGGGGTTTAAGAATTCGGGAACTCAGCGACTCATTGAAAAGGAATCACATCACAATCATAGGGGTCCCAGAAGACGAAGAGAGAGAGACAAGGGGGTAGAAGGGTTATGTGAGCACATCACAGCAGAAAACTTTCCTAACCTGGGAAAGACACACAAAATCCAGGAAGCACAGAAGACTCCCATTAGATTCAACAACGTCCAACCATCCACAAGGCAGAGCCTAGTCGACTTCACAAAATACTCAGGCGAGGAAAGAATCATGAAAGCAGCAAAGGAAACAAAAGTCCTTCCCCTACAAGGGACGACTGACCACATTTGCAGCAGACCTATCCACAGAAACCTGGCAGCCCAGAAATGAGTGGCAGGATATATTCATCGCACTGAATCCTGAAAGGATGCGGCCAAAACGTATTTGTCCAGCAAAGCTGTCATTCCAAATAGAAGTAGAGACGGAAAGTTTCCCAAGCAAAAATTAAAGGAGTTCCTGACCATTCAACCAGCCCTGCAAGACATTTGAAGGCAGACTCTCCCAGGGGGCAAAGGACTTAAAGGAAAAAACAGACCACAGGCAGAAAACACTGGCAAGGATCGGCGAACACCCCCAGAAACTCCAACTCTACAAGCAACACAATGGCAATAACTTCATACCGTTCAGTACTCACTCGAAACGTCAATGGACTCAATGCTCCAATCGAAACACATAGGGTAACAGAATGGGTGAGAAAAGAAGGTCATCCATACGCTGCTTACAAGGGACCCACTTTAGATCTAAAGACGCCTTCAGATTGAAAGCAAGGGGATGGAACACCATCTCTCATGCTCATGGTTGACAAAAGAAAGCAGGAGTAGCCATACTCATATCGGACAATCTAGACTTTAAAATAAAGACTCTAACGAGACACGTAGAAGGGCGTTATATCATAATCATTGGGTCTGTCCACCAAGAAGACCTCACGATTGTGAACATTTATGCACCAAACGTGGTGCGCCCAAATGCATACATCAAGTCATCACACACATAAAGACACTCATTGAGGATGATGCCATACTAGGAGGGAACCTCAACACCCCACTTACAGCAACGGACAGCTCACCTAAACCGACACTCAACAAGGAAGCAATGGTTTTGAATGACACACTGGACCAGATGGACTTGACAGATATAGTCAGAACATTTCATCCTAAAGCAGGCAAATAGACCTTCTTCTCCAGTGCACACGGAACATCCTCCACAATAGATCACATACTGGGACACAAATCAGCCCTCAACAGGGACAAAAAGATCGAGATCATATCGTGCATATTCTCAGACCACAATGCTATGAAACTCGAAATCATGACAAGAAACAAGGTGGCCATGGAACAAATACTTGGAGACTAAAGAACACCCTACTTAAGAGTGAATGGGCTAACCGAGAAGTTAAAGAGGAAATTAAACAGTCCACGGAAGCCAAGGAAAACGGTAACACCACAGGCCAAAAGCTCTGGGACGCAGCAAAGGGGGTCATTCGAGGGAAGTCTATAGCAATCCAGGCCTTCCGAAAGAAAGAAGAAACGGCTCAGAGACACAATCTAACCGTTCACCTTAAAGAGTTGGAAAAAGAACAGCAAAGAAAACCCCAAACCAGCAGAGACAGGATATAATGCAGATTAGAGCGGAAATCAATGCTATGGAAACCAAAAAAACAAAACACAAACACAAAAACAAGTACAAAAAGAAAACAAACAGCAACAACACCAGAACGGATCCATGAAACCAGAGCTGATTCGTTGAAAGAATTCACAAAACTGATCAATCCCTAGCCAGTTTGCTCAAAAAGAGAAAGGAAAGGACCCGAATAAAGGAAATCAAGAACGAAACAGGAGAGACCACAACCAACACAGCAGAAATACAAACAGTACTACGAGAACGTTGTGAGCAATTATACACCAATAAAATGGGCAATCTGGGAGAAATGGACAAATCCCAAGAAACGTATAAACTACCCAAACTGAAACAGGAAGAAAGAAAATTTGAACAGACCAAAACAAGTAAAGAAAATGAATTAGGAGTCAAAACTCTCCCCCTCCCCCCACCCCCACGAAAAGGAGAATACAGAGTCCAGGGCCACATGGCTTTCCAGGGGAATTCTCCCAAACGTTTAGAGAAGAGTTCACATCTATTCCCTTGAAGCTGCTCCAAAAGAGAGAAACGGAAGGAAAACTTCCAAGCTCTTTCTACGGAGCCAGCGTTTCCTTGATTCCAAATCGAGACAGAGACCCCACGACAAAGGAGAACGATGGACCCATTTCCCTGATGAACATGGATGCGAAACTCCTCAACGAGTTATTAGCCGATCGGATCCAACAATATATCCAAAAAACGATTCGCCACGACCAGCTGGGATCTCTACCTGGGAGGCAGATCTGGTTCAATATGCACAAAACAGTCAATGTGATTCATCACATCTAAGAAAAGAAAGGACAAGAACCACACGATCCTCTCAATCGATGCGGAGAAAGCATGGGACAAAATACAACATCCTATCTTGACACAAACCCTCAAGGACGTGGGGCTAGAAGGATCATAGAAGTCATATGCGAAAGACCCAACGCGAGTATCATCCCCCATGGGGAAAACCTGAGAGCTTTCTCCCTAAGGACAGGGGCCAGACAGGGAGGTCCACTCTTGCCACTGTTATTCACCATCGCATTGGAAGCCTTAGCCTCAGCCATCAGACAACACAAAGGACTCAAAGGCCTCCAAATGGGCCGGGAGAGGTCAAACGTTCCCTCTTGGCGGAGGACATGATACTCTGTAAGGAAAACCCAAAAGATTCCACCAAAAACTGCTAGAACTGATCCATGACTTCAGCAAAGTTGCAGGATGTGAAATCAACGCACAGAAACGGGCTGCATTCCCATACGCCAATGACGAAGCAACAGGAAGAAAAATCAAGCATCGGTCCCATTGACAATTGCACCCAAAATCACAAAATACCTACGAATGAATGTAACCAAAGAGATGAAAAATCGATACACTGAAAACTACATGAAATTTTAGAAGACAGAAAACACAATGGAAAAATATTCCACGCTCCTGGTTGGGAGGACGAAATATGGGTAAAATGTCACTACCACCCAAAGCAATCTACATACTCAAAGCAACACCTATCCAAAGAACACCAGCCCTCCTCACAGAGCTGGAACAGACAATACTAGAATTTGTATGGACCCAGAAAAGGCCCTGAAGAGCCAAAGCTCTGTTGAAAAAGAAAGGAAAGCTGGATGCATCACAATCGCAGACGTCGAGCTGTAATTACACAGCTGTAATCATCAAGACAGTATGGTACTGGCACAAAAACGGACACTCAGCTCAAGAGAACAGAAACGCACCCACCCACAAATGGATGGCCAACTATTCCTTGACAAAGCAGGAAAGAATATCCAATGGAATAAAGCCAGTCTCTTCAACAAGTGGTGCTGGGAAAACTGGACAGCGACATGCGGAAAAAGGAACCCGCACCACTTTCTTACACCGTACACATAAAGAAACTCAAAAGGGAGGAACGTCCTAAGCGTAAGACAGGAAGCCATCAAAACCCTCGAGGAGAAAGCAGGCAAAAGCCTCTGTGATCTGGGCCACAGCAACTTCTTACTCAACACGTCTCCGTCTCCGGAGGCAAGGGAAACAAAAGGAAAAACGACCTATTGAGAACTCACCAAAAGAAAACTCTTCTGCACCGTGAAGGAAACAGATCAGCTACACTAACAAATCAGCTAAATCATCAATGGTAGAAGATATTTGCGAGCGACACATCGGAGAAAGGCTCCGTATACAAATCGATAAAGAACTGATCACACTCAACAGCCAAAAACCAAGGAATCCAGTGAAGAAATGGGCAAAAGTCATGAATAGACACTTCTCCAAGAAGACATCCAGATGGTCGACTGACACATGAAAAAATGCTCAACCTCACTCATCATCAGGGAAATCCGTCTCCAGATCGCAATGAGCTACCACTTCACACGTGTCATAATGGCTAACATTAACAACTCAGGCAACAACCGATGTTGGCGAGGGTGCGGAGCAACAGGATCTCTCTTGCACTGCTGGTGGGAAGGCAAACTGGCGCCGCCACTCTGGAAAACAGTATGGAGGTTCCTCAAAACATTGAAAGCGCAGCGACCCTATGAGCCAGCGATTGCACGCCTAGGTATTTATCCAAGGGATATGGGTGTGCTGTCTCGAAGGGGCACCTGCACGCAAACGCCCCCAAAAGCTTCTAGCAGCACTCCCAACGATAGCCAAAGTGTGGAAAGAGCCCGAATGGCCATAGATGCATGGAATGGAAAAAGAAGAGGTGGCACATATATATACAGTGGAACATTACGCGGCGATCGAAAGGAAAGACAGGGTGCCATTCGCAACGATGTGGCTAGAAGTAGAGGGTATTCTCCTCAGCGAAATTAGTCAGAGAAAGACAACTAGCATATGGCTTCACTCATATGAAGGCTCTAAGGTGCAAAACAGATGAGCATCAGGGAAGGGAAGGAAAAATACTATAAAAACAGGGAGGGGTACAAAACCAAGCAGGGAGGGGGCCAAGGGATATTTGAAGAACAGGGAAAGGTGTGCTTGTGCCCTGGCCTCGCTCGCCCCCTCCACCGCCCACTATCTGGGGGATTCTCCCTGGGGAGTGGTCCCGAGAGTGGCCGGCGCCAGGCTGGCCCCGTGGAGCCACGGCCTGGAAGCGAGGCCAAGCCAACGGAGGTTTGAGAGCATTGGGAAAAGGGTGTGGGCATGGGTGTGGCAGGGGTAAGGATGCTGCGTGTAAGGGGGTGGGGCCGTAGTATGGTGCCATGGAGTGAGGAGGCCAGGCAGAGGCTGAAGGAAGTGGTAGGCGGGGCTGGAGGGCACCAGGTTGGGGGAGGGCCATGCCTTGAGGGCAGTGGACAGAGGCCACAGGAGCAGCCTCCCGGAGAAGATAGGAAAGGCCAAATGAAAAGCGCACAACACGCCCAACACAGGCCAATGTTCAAGGAGGGAAACCATCCAGGGTGCCGACGGCACTGCCGATGCAGGCCCTCCACCTCGGCCAGTGGGGCCGCTAGCTTTCGCACTGCTGTGGGAGAAAGGCGCTCGCTCGCCTGACACTCAGGAATGCCCCGCCGATGGGGTTGCACCCTGTCCCTTGGGTCTGGCCCTTCAGGATCCCAAAGACATCTCCCTGACACAGTGTCCGTGGCTGAGGCCAGCCAGGCCAGGCCAGGAGAAGTGGTGGCAGTCACACCTACATGCCCCAATGGCAGCAAAAGCTAAACAGAACGTCCGAGTTGATGGGCAGAAACAAAGAGCCCCAAACGAGGGGCGTCGGCCACAGGGAGCCCCCTGCGTCAACACAGGGACTTGTCAGCAACAGCGACTTGGGTCACGAGACCAAGTGCCAAGGCAGCTAGTTCCCAGGGGACACGGGACACAGGATCCCATTGCTCCGAAGGTCCCAGCGAGCGCAGTCACCGCCCTAGAGACAGAAAGGGGGACGGGGAGGGCAGGGCAGGGTGTGGAGTGAAGGGACACTGCAAATAGGTCATGGACACACCGCTCCTGTTGGGAAAGGGAGAAGCTTGGACACGGAGGACGCCGAGGGGGCCCCCAACCACAGGAACGTACGTGAGGCCAGGGGCCCCGCAAGCTTCCCTGGAGACCCACGAGAAACACCAGTTTACGAATGCAACAGGCACGCACACACGAGTCTCTTTGTCCAAGGGTGAAGATGTGTTCTGAGACGTCTATCTCCACATACATGCATACCAGTTACAACGGCAAGCAATCGCTAAACCTCCAGGATTCGTTCCTAGTGTGGAGACGTGAGCAGCACCAAGGGGACGGGCTGCATGGGATTAAAGTGCCCGAGAGGTCACGTGACCTTGGGCGGGTCTAAGAGTCCGGCAAGGAAGGAAGTGTCCCTCACTGACCATCCCTCGGGCACGCCGAGGGCACGCCTGAGTCTCCTCCACCGCAGTCCGCCTGCCACCCGCCGCTCCGGACGTCTCCTGACACACAGGAGGAGCACATTGGCGTTTCAGGTGCGTTGGGACGATCTGGGGCTCCCACGAGCTGGCACAGAAGTGGGCCAGGGAGGAAATGGAGGTGGTGATGCGCCTCGACTCACCAGGTGAAGGACGCTTTAGTGTTGAGGACTATTGTGAGAACAGAGACTGAGGAAAGGCGTGGCTCTCGGTGTTCCCGAGCACATGAGGTTCTGCTTCCAGAGGAACTGAACCCCAGAGTCTGACTGGTGTGAGGGCGTGTGGGAGCAGTGACAGCATCCTGCTCCATGTCGCCGTGGGGCCTCAGAGCCTAAGGAATTTTCTTGTTCACCCGAATTTCACAGCAAATGCTCATTTGCCACGGCTGACACGTGAGTTCAGCGTGGGGGCCCCGTAAAGGCCACGTGAAAGAAAAGGGTTCATTCAGGTCCTGCGTGGGGAAGCTTCCAGTCGAGTCGAGCAGAAACGAAACGTTTTCCTTGACTTTGTCTCTGAGGGTGGTTTCTCTGGGGGTCAAGTAGGAGAGGTACATTCTGGAGAGGCAAGCATCCTTCTCTTTGCACATGCAACCCTGGGTGCCACAGGGAGTATCGCCGTAGCGTGGATTGCGGTGTCCATGGGGGTCGGGACCTTGTGTGTGGTTTTCCTTCCGGAGGGCGCTGGGAGAGACTTCCCGAAAGTCTCTCCGGTGAGTCACGCAAGACCACCTCCACGGCCTTGCCTGAGGGTGCCGTCCTGCGGGTGGGTCCACGGGAGAGCGCGTAGAACATGCAGGAGGGAGAGGTCCCACCTCCCAGGTGAGGACCGTGTTTGACCTGGTGGGCGTGACGCCCCCTCCTCATGCCCGCTGGGGGAGAAAGGTTCATGAAGGAGTCGTTGTGTCTGTGGGAATGACTCTCCTTTTCCCATTGCCTCAGGAAGTCCAGAAACCCATCTTCGAGCAAGGCTGACTTGACCCTCCAAGGAGAGGGGGCAGATGGCGGGTGGTCACACCCAGCACGCACCTTCCAGACCCTTGAAAGCCCCAAACGGGAAGAGGCAACGGAGAGCACCCATGGCGCCCAGGGTTCCCAGGCTAGAGGACGAGGATCCTCGGGTAAGTGGAGCCCTGGAGGCGTGGCGAACCAGTGGGCGGGTTGGAGGGGCTGGGTCGGGTGGGGGTGGGGGAGCCATGCCTCTGAAGCCGGGGATCGCACACGACGAGGGAATGAAGACTCTGTGTCTGGAAGTCGGTCGTCCTTTCCTAGCCCACGGTGGCCTGCCTTGGCATCTCAGCAGCCTGCCCATTGGGATAAGCTCCCTCGGCCGTAGGGTCACGTCCAGCCTGGTGTCTGTCCCATCGTGGCGTGGGGCTCATTCTACGCGGCCCGAGACCTGCAATCCCAACTCCCGGTCCGTCCCTCACAGAGGCTCGGGTAGAATCCTAGGAACTTCCATCTCCTGGCACCTCCCGAGCCGTCCACGATGTGCCCTGGCCCACCCACACCAGTCCTCTGCTCCCCGAGTGTGTCCTTGTCATGACCTTTGCAGTTGGACTGTCATTGGTGCTGATTCACTGAGCCCCTCCTCCTTGGTCCGCAGCTCAAGTGTAAGGACTGCGGAGCCTTTGGGCACAACGCATCCAGCACCAGGTGCCCCATGAAGCGCTGGGACGGGTGCCTCGCCCCCCAGGCCTTTGTCCCCAGGAAGCCGAAGGAGAATGTGGAACCACGCCAGCAGCAGGACCGGCACAAGCCCGGGCCCCTCAACCAGGCTGCGAGGGACATGGACGAGGGACAAAGGTGAGGATGCGGCCGGCTCCGGCCTGCCCGTGGCCTGGCAGCTCAGGTCGCTGTGTCTCTGTACCCGGACACTGGGTGCTGTGTCGTCTTCAGACACACACAGGGGTGGGGGAGGCAGAGAAAGGAGCTCCCCGCCCCCCAGGGGACGTCACGAGCCTATTGAGCTGCTCTGGGGGAGTCCCCGAGGCTGTGTGTCCTGCGGTAGGGAGACAGGGGGAGGCGGCAGGTGACAGGCAGTGGCGCACACGGCTCTCAACGCAAGGACGTCTTGGGCCAACCTGGACGGCTCGCTGGAGTGGGAGCCAGGAGGGCAGATGAAGAAAGGAGATCTTGCCCAAGCCCCATCGCTCGCTCCCCAGGTGAAGACACGAAATGCCGCTCCTTCACCTTCCCGTTCTTGGTCGTGCAGGCGAGAAGCCCAGCAGAGGAAGGCGCTGCTGCAGAGATTCCCCAGGATAGGCCCTGGAAGGCAGCAGCGAGCCTGGAGGGACTCCACAGAATGCTGTGACTATGTGAGGGTGAGTGTCCCCCGTCCCTGCTCTCGTTCTCTCCTGGGGACGGGGATGTGACGGGCTTCCCGGCCCTCCTGGCTGAGGAAGGGGGTCCACCCCGATTCTCCACATTGGGATTTCCGTGCGGGTCCTTTCCAGCCACGTTTGCTGGGTGTCCATGATCCGGCAGGATTCCTTGCATGTGTGCTAACCGGGTGCCGGGTGGGCGTGCCAACATAATTTCGGGACGCTGTGCCCACTCCTAGGCCTCTTGGGAGGCACAGGCATCTTTCCCTGGTGACACATACACCCGCCCCATTGGCCATCCAAACTCAGTAGCCCCCCCGCCCCCCGCCCCCCGCCCCCCGCCGCGAACCTCCACCTGCAGGACGCCTGTCCTTTCCCTGGAAGCCTGAATGGACGTGCTTGTCCACTTCGGGAGGCAGGCACGATGCACAACCTTTGTGGTCCGTCGCTCCCGTGGAATCAAAGCATCAAGGGGCTAGTGCCCAGTGTTTCTTCCCAATCGACGCTGAGCTGGAGGCCCTTGTCCTCTGTCAGTACACTCCTTTCCCGTCTCTCCCGGTTGTTTGCGTTTCTGTTTCTTTGCTGTGCTTGTCGTGCATGTGTCCTTGGTGGGCAGGAAGGACTGATGGCCGTTGTCTGTGTGTTGTGTGTTCCCACAGCATCCGCACAGGCCGATGCCCGTGTACACCACCAAGAGGGTGTCCGTGCTGGCGCCGTACGTCCCGGCGGAGCCTCCTAGCGGGACGCCTGACACGACACAGCTGTCCCCGTCGGCTGCTCCTCTCGGGAGACCTGCGGCGAGCACCTTCCCGCCTGCTGGCCGACAGGATGCCCAGCAAGTGGGGACCCCAGCCCCGCCTGCCCCGCCTGCCCCGGCACACCAACGCTCTGCCCGGGATCCAGGCCTCGGTGTCCAGCTGAGACAACACCGGCCCCGATGTGCCTCCCTGGAAGCTTCCAGGGCTGTCTCCAAGGCGCATGGCATTGGCCACGCCCAGGCACCAGCCAAGCGTCCTGAGGTGAGCCCTGATCCTCCTCCAACCCGTTTGGCTCCGAGTCCCCAGCCCCACATCCAGACACCAGGCAAGAGATGGGCCCCGCTCCCCGACGACCCTTGCCAGAACCCCCGAAAGAAACCATGTTACAGCCCCTTCCAGCCACCCCACAAGAGCACAGGGAGCACCCATGTGGGGCTGCGCCAGAGTCTGTGTCGTCCAGCAAGGAGAAGTGCATGTGGTCCCACGGGGGCAGCCCAGCTGGCCAAGAAGACACCTGCCTCGGTGCACAGCAGGGGCCTCCAGCCTGCACGCCCCCAACCTCACCTGGACACTCTCCAGGCGTGCACCTTGCCCCCGTGCCCGCCCTGTCCGCAGGCACCCGGCCAGCCCCTGCGAATGGTCTTCAGCCGCCTGGACAAAGGCGGCTGGAGCTCCAGGTTCATAGCAGCTCCCTGTCTGCCACCTCCCGAGAGGCCAGTCCCCGCTGGCCAGGGCCCGCCCGTCACACACCAGTCTGAGGGAGGCTGTGTGCCTGTCTCCCGGAGCATCCTCCACGATGACCTGCAGCTTTCCTCGTCCTCGGAGGAGAGCGACCGGGAGTGAGACACCTCATGTCCTCGGACACTCGTCCTCTGGCTCTTGTGACCCCGAGCAGGTGACTGCGGAGCGGCGGGCAAGGCAGGGCCGTGACCTATTTTTGCTAAAGCAGCAATTCCCCCAAAGACCTGCAAGGACAAAAACTTGCCTCCACACCGTGTTTGGTGTCCTGCTTCGGGCGGGGAGTGGGTTGAGCGCCCACGTGCAGACGCTCATGGTGCACTTTTCCTTTATGCATCTACACCTTCTGGTTCACCTGCTCCGTCTCAATCAACAAGGTCTCGTTTCTTTCGTTTCAATAGATTCTATGAGAAGTCCAGCGCCAGGAGAGCAAGAGGTCGTCCACTCGAATGTAAAGTTAAGGATCTGTGAAATGAATGTGTAGTGGGTTTAGAATGTCTGAATTTGGGGACGCCAGAGGAATGATTCCAGTCTGGGCTGGGCAAGTGGAGGCAATCTTTTGTTTTAGAACAGTTCACTGATATCATTTTTCTGCAGATCGTATCGGGGAATATTTTACATGCTGTCTGCATTTTTGTTTTTCCCTGATAGTGCAACGTTGTGTGTAGTGTTACCACAGCTAATAAAGTTTGCTCAGACACGACCGAATGTGCATGGTTTTCTTTTTCGTGTGTACACTGTAGTTTCCCGTCACTTAGAGTAGAATCCTGCATTTGTTCCCAAGTGCACTTGGGACTTGGATCCTCACCTAGTGGAGGACAACTAAGTATTCAGAAGCAGCAAAGAAACACGGGTTAGCCTCTCTTCCCCTTTCAAGATAAAGTGTCTCCAAGTGTCCTGGGAACAAGACAATGCTAGAGGTGAATTCAAAATCGAGGAGGGTCGGGATGCCTGGGTGGCTCCGTCAGAGAAGTGTCTGACCTGGAGGCGGCGACTCACGTCATGATCTCAGGGTTGGGGAGAGTGAACTTTGAGTTTCCCTCCCTCCTCGGGATTGCCTCTCTCCTTTTCTCTCTAACCCTCCCCCACATTCTCTCTCCCTCCCTCCGTCCCTCTCTCTCTCTCTCTCTGTCTCTCTCTCTGTCTGTCTCTCTCTGTCTGCCAACATAAAAACCCATGAACTGAAAGAACATGTGCGTGGGAAATCAATCAGCATTAGGGGCTGCTGTCCACATGTCTCTCAAAGGCACTTTCATTCACAAGTCACATCAAGGAGGGTGGCATAGAAGAGATACAAGGGAAAGGATGAGAAAGACATTCCACAGATAGATACTAGAGAGGGGAAGGAGACACGAGAGTTAGGAGATAGACACATAGAGTGATGAGCGATTGATGAGAGAGGACAGAGAATTAGGTGGTCAAAGGGTTCTTTGGAAGCAATTCTGCAGGCCTCTTTGCCCACGTGGCAGGTGGCCGGGGCTGAGGCGACAGAAGCAAGGGGGTGTTCGTGGAGTCTGAAGACGGGCGGGCTCCAGACCCGGGGAGAATGGACTTGTCGGGGCCAGGCACTCAGACAGGAGCAGGTGTCTCGTCTTGGGACAGGGGTCAGCTTTTTGCTCCAGGAAGGTCTGGAATGGACTGGCTCAAGTCACTACGTTCAATAGGGCAACTTGCTTTGCTCAGACCAGTCACGTGAGAGTTCCTAGCAGCTAACACCGTCCAGTGAAAACACAACCGGTTTTCTAGGAGGAGATGACAACCAAAGGGAGAGATGATTCCTTGCAGAAACAGGTCCAAACTTGGCGCCTGCCAACGGATATTTGAAGAACAGGGAAAGGTGTGCTTGTGCCCTGGCCTGGCTCGCCCCCCTCCTCTGCCCACTCTCTGGTAGATTCTCCTTGGGGTGTGGTCCTGAGAGTGGCAGGCGCCAGGCTGGCCCGGTGGAGCACGGCCTGGACGTGAGGCCGGGCCAACTGAGGGCGGAGAGCATTGGGATGAGGTGTGGGCATGGGTGTGGCAGGGGTAAGGATGCTGCGGGTAAGGGTGGGGCCGTGGTCCGGTCCCATGCAGTGAGGCCAGGCAGAGGCTGACGGAAGCCGTGGGTGGGGCTGGCGGGCACCAGGCAGGGAGAGGGCCGTGTCTTGAGGCTGTGGTCACAAGAGTCTGAAGACTCCTTTTGTGCATCCCATTGGGTGTCCTCCTTGGCCCCTTGCCCCTTTCCTTCCCCTCACCTGAGGGAGACACCTCACGTGCTCGCAGCCTTTTCCTCCCAGTCGGTGACCCCGAGGAGGTGACTGTTTCATTGAGGATCCTCTCTCCCTCTCTCTCTGTCTCTCCCTGGCTTGTCCACATGAGCGCTCTCTCTCGCTCTCTGCCTCTCTCTGTCTCTCTCTGTCTCTCTCTGTCTCTCTCAAAATAAATCAATTAACATGTTAAAAGTGAAAAACAAACAAACATTAGAGAAGAAATCACAATGTCGGCAGACCTGGTCAGTTCTGAAATCTGGTCTAGAGATACTGACACATTAAAGCCACGGTTTCCACGAGGGGACATCGGTCCATGCATGTCTAAATTCCAATGTCAAACCGTCTATAAACGTCACAAATCCACAACAAACATGTCCTGAACCACGGGAACCTATACCTACCTTGCTATGTGATTTGCTAGTAATACCAGTGACAATTTGGCAAATGATGGGTTTAGGATTTGTTCTCCTATTGGGAAGGGAGCTACAAAATGAAGAAAGCATTTACAAAGCCCGAAACCAGGCAAAGGATATTTCTTGGGACAATTTCTCGGCCACCCCTTGGGAGACAGACATGTTGCAAAGGACCTTCATGATAGTTGTATACACAGATCCCATGGAGACAGTTCAGGAGTGTTAGAATCAAATCCATGGACAGTAATCATTCCAGAATAATTTGCTGGTGTCACGTACATTCTGGCTGACGGAGAGGAGGTGCTCCTACATGATACCAGAGCTCAATTGGTGCAATGATCTCCATAGCCTAAAAAATTCATGGCCGTCATTCCTCGACACTTTGTGTTATCTAAGAGCAAAGTGGATACTCAAAAAAGGATTCCCTCTAGGTTGGAAATGCTCAAGTCCGTGTGTCCAGAGAGGGAGCAATGGAAATGAGGGAGGTGGAGAAAGTGGTGAAACGTGTGTGTGTGTGCCTCTTGAGGAGGGAGGGGCAGGAGGAAGGCTGGGCTGAGTCGTCTGTCTGCAGAAGAGTGACCACACCCTAAGACCCTTCATCCAACTGCAGCTGGTAGCTGATTGGATGACGTGGTCCTAGTCAGGTGGGTGGGGCGAGCTTTACGAGGGCTGAGGAGAGGGCCACAGCCATCATTCTGAGACTGGCCTCCTGAGAGAAGCATCGCTCTGCAACGTGAGGCTCCACGTTTCAGGAGACATGGAGACGCCCTCTTCCCACTGCCGAGAGGAGACTCAGTTCCATGTCTTTCCAAACCTCAAACCTAGCGGATCAAATACGGGTGGTGCTGAAGGCCACGGAGGACCCACTCTGCCTGAGAAGCCGGCACCGTCATCGCACACACCCTGCGACCTGCCTAACGGTTGGGCTCCCACGTCGACAGGTCTGCCCCCCGCAGAGAAACCTGTGAGTTGGAGGAGACCTTCTGCGGTTGGGGCTGGCCTGCAGAACCTGGGGAACACGTGCTATGTGAATGCGGCCCTGCAGTGTCTGACCTACACACCACCCCTCGCCAGCTACATGCTGTCCCAGGAGCACTCGCGAAGCTGTGGGAGGCAGCCATTCTGCGTGCTGTGTGCTCTGCAGGCTCACGTGACCCGGGCCCTCTGCCGTCCGGGAGACGTGATCCGGCCTCCGCCAAAACTGCTCGCGGCCTTCCACACACACAGGCAGGAGGATGCCCATGAGTTTCTGATGTTCACTCTGGATGCTATGCAGCAAGCGTGTTTGCGTGAGGACAAGGCTTCAGAGCCTCAGGCTCAGGACGCCACCCTCATCCGGCAAATCTTTGGGGGGTACTGGAGGTCTCAAATCCAGTGTCTCCACTGCCAGGGTGTCTCCAGCACTTTGGACCCTTACCTGGACATTAGCCTGGACATCAGGGCAGCTCAGAGTGTGAGCCAAGCTTTGCAACACTTGGTGAAGCCCGAACAGTTGGATGGTGAAAATGCCTATCGCTGTAGTACTTGTCTCGACAAGGTACCTGCTTCCAAGACGTTGACTTTGCACACTTGCTCCAAGGTCCTGATGCTGGTATTGAAACGATTCTGCCATGTCACGGGCAGCAAACTGGCTAAGGAAGTGCAATATCCTGAGCGCCTTGACATGCGACGCTACGTGTCTGGGCAGAACGGGGGGTCGCTGACTTATGTGCTCTATGCCGTGCTGGTGCACGCGGGCTGGAATTGTCACAGCGGACATTACTTCTGTTACATCAAAGCTGGGAACGGCCAGTGGTACAAGATGGATGATGCGAAGGTGACCGCCAGTGACGCGACGTCTGCCCTGAGCCAACACGCCTATGTCCTCTTTTACGTCCAGAAGAGTGAATCGGAAAGAGACCGTGCGAGTGAGCCAGGTGCTGGGGAATCCACATCCCTCCAGGCTGACCACGCAGGCACGGCTGCGGCCCAAGGGGGGCCTGAAACCGACCCCAACATCGAGGTGCCACAATTGGAGGATCACGGGGAAGAGACACCACTGCCAGCAATCACGTTAGACCAGTGGAGATTGCTCCAAGAAAGCCACCGTCCCAAGTCTGAACTCAACCTCAGGAAACTAGAATTTGCTCTTCCCCCCGACGCAGTCCTAATTCACCAGTCCAAATACAGAGACGAGATGGGAAAGGATCACCGTGAACCAAATATCCACCGGCTCAACAGTTCAGCCAGGGACATCCCACCTCAGAGGGCAATGGCCATTAACCAAGTCCCTTGTCTCACCGGCAGAGCCAGAGCTACCAAGAGGAAGAACAAGAAGGGACAGAGGTCTCAGGAAGCAGTCCAGGGATCCCACTACAGGCTTTGAGATACATGCCTGCCCACGTGCACACTCACTACTCACTCACTCACTCACTCACTCACAGTCCCTTGTAGGCCACGTTTTGTGTGTTGTAGGTGGGTGTGATCGGGACATGCGGAGGGACCATGAATCTGGCTGTATTCGTGGGGTATGGCGTTCCAGTTGACCTGGAGAATCCTGAGCTTTAAGGCTGGCTGGCTGCAATGATGTTACTGGAGAGGTGTGGATTATGCTGGGTATTTGGAAGGCTTCTCCCCTCCGTCAGCACCAAGGATCATCGGGCACTCTCAGAGCCTGAAAGGGTCAGAGGAAGTGGCCAATGAGGCATGAAGGTGGAAACAAGGCAGAGCACCGGGAGTCCTTGTGAAAATGCCTGGGACTCACGGTCCCATCATCCCATTCCCTACTCTCTGTGTATTGGTAAAGGACATGTGCCCAAACATGTGCGTGTGGGGACTCTCGGTGATATCCAAACATGCACCGGCAGGGGAAGGAGTTTGAAACAATCTCAGTGCTTCCACACGGAGGAGTGGCAAATGACCAGGAAACTGGAAGAACTCTAGCTCTACGTGGGAGCAGACAGCCTTTTCAGGAATGTCTTGTGTCGGAAGGAGAGGAGCAGAAGGAAACACTAATTCATAACTGTGCAAAGTGTTTCCTCGTATACATAATATATTTTGTAAAGTCTCCACATGTTCATGTGAACGTTGGCTAATTGCCTGGCAATGGCAAGGAGCAACTAAATGCTTATGTCTCTGGAGACGGGTGGGTGGAGCCTTCCTGGCCCATGTTCATTAGATGAGGTTCCCTGAACAATCCCCCTCCCATGAGGCTGCAGAGCAAATGGGGGAAAGGAACCTTCTTCCACCTCTTCTTGCTGAGCCACCAAGCAGCTCTACCTTGTTCCGCAGAGTTGACCACCATCCCCCCATCGGACAGTCTCCTCCACAAGGGAGGAGGCTCAGGGATTTCTGCTCAGTTGCATTGCAATCTTGGTCCTCGGTTGTACACCTCAGAAAATCAGTCTCACGTGGACACCGAGGCAACAATGTGGTATTTCAGGTCAGGGTATGGATGGATGCTCTCAGTCACACCTGTATTTCTTAGGAGCGAGACTCACTAAATACACCGTTGAATGGGAGTTAGTGCATGATCCTTCAATTCCCCCTAGGGGAGGGGGGCCATATAGGAGATCTCTGGTCGTTTGCCAATGGCACTGACAGGGTAAAGCCTGTTGTTGCTGTTGTTGTGGTGGTGGTGGTGGTGGTGGTTTACAGTCTGCATTAAACATACACATCACACGTAGTGGGAACTCATGTCAGTATGTGAATTTTGTACAGGAAATCATATTGAATTCTGGGTGTTCAAATATCATAGCCGATAGAGGAAAAACACTTTTTCTTAATCTACTTTTAAAATTTATTGGTCTGTTGTTTTCATGTTTTAAACATGAAGTAAAATGTTTAAATAAACAGAGAGGGACACACACACAGAACAGAGACAGAGTGTGAGCATGGGAGGGGGAGAGAGTGAGAGACACAGAACCCAAAGCAGCTCCAGGCTCTGAGCTGTCAGCACAGAGCCCAACGTGGAGCTCAACCCCACGAACCATGAGATCCTGACCTGAGCTGAGGTTGGACACTCAACCGACTGAGGCACCCAGTCCCCCCTCCACTTTCCAAATTTAAATCAAATTGAGTTAACAGTGAGTGTAGTCTTGGTTTCAGGGGTGGAATGTAGGGCTTCGTCCCTTACATGAAACACCCACTGCTAACCCCCACAGGGGCCCTCCATAACGCCCGTTGCAAATGGAGCCCACCCACTCCTCCCCTCTAGCAACCCTCACTTTCTTCTCTACACTGAAGGGTTCTCCTGGGGCACGTGGGTGTCTCAGCCGGTTCGGACTCTCATTCAGTCAGCTCATGATCTCAGGGTTTGAGACTTCAAGCCCCGTGTCCGGCGCTCTGATGACAGCTCAGAGCCTGGAGCCTGCTCTGGATTCTGTGTGCATGCCTCTCTCCGCCACTCCCCTGGTCATGCGCTCTCTCGCTCTCTCTCTCTCTCTCTCTCTCTCTCAGATAAAGAGAAAACAAAATTTTTTGAAGAGTCTCCTATGGCTTGCCTCCCGCTGTGAGTTTATCTCATGTTATTTATTCTTCGCTTGCCCTAGGTTCTTCTGTTTTGTTTTTCATTCCACAGATGAGTGATGACATGGCACTTTCGCAGTGAAAGAGTTCGACAGGGCTAGCTGGATGTTAGCGCTCAAAAGACATGCACACGTGACATCTATCTTTCCTGTGGATTTGATTCTAAAGTGGGCAGAATCGTGGGTAAAATGCAAACAGTGTATGTGCAACTGAGCCACCAAGGGAAAAGCCACAGAAAATAACCACGCTAGGTCATCCTGTAGAAATTTTGGGATCCAACTTTCTCTTCCTGGATTAAAACCTGTATATCACTCACACACACACACACACACACACACACGCACACACGGACAATATTTGATCTGGATCTCAAGACGGCCTCCATAAGCATCCAGTCAGCTCCCCAGATGCCTATGACCAGCTCTTCCTGGGTGGCCGTGTGTCACGTGTTCCACCCACACATGATGAAGTCCACACCCCTGGCTCTGCAATCCGTGGGGGAGGTCACAAGAGGGAGTCTTGCCACACTGCTCTCTGTCCAGCAGGGGGCGCCGCTGGCCAGCACGGGCATTGCCTAGACTCCCAGGAGGACCTGGCATTGGGCACTTGCTCAGGCTGGCAGGTCGGAGTCTCCGTGCCTCGCACTGCAGCCTGAGCATTTCGTGGGGCATCAAGGCGACCATGAACAATTACAGAAGGTCTGGTGGGTCTAGGATTCCCTCCTTGTGACTTAACTTTGGCCGTGCCGGACCCTGGACTCTGAGCTACAATTGACAACCTTGAGCTGCTCGGGCCACTGGTGACGATCTATTTTCCAGACATTCCAGGAACTTCTCTTTCAAAACATAAATCCAGTTAAGTCAAGACATTCAATTTTAAAAACTGTTGACAATGAGCAAAGAAGATTGCATAGGGGAAAACCAGGAGGTGGCCTCACGTGCGGTGATGTGGGAGCAATCACGGCAATAGGAACAGCGTTATTTGGTCTCGCCAAATCCAGCCAGCCTAATCTGGATTTGTCACGGAAAGCTTAATTCAGAGCTGTCACCCTGCAATTCGTAAGCGTATTCATGACGATCCAGAAAAGGCAGTGTGGGGGGAGGGGCCAAGATGGCAGAAGAGCATGGAAGTTTTTTTTGCGTCTTGCATCCATAAAATGCAGCCACATCAACACAAAAGCATCCTGCACACCTCGAAAACTGATCTGAGGATTCACGCCACAGGTTGCCCAACCTGAACCCCAGAACTCAGTGGGGACGCGGCGCAGAGAGGTGAACTGGGGAAGAGAGAAGCCACAGAGGGCAGGGAGCTGTTTTTGCCTGCAGAGAGAGGACGGAGGAGACAGGGGCAGAATATGGGGAAAGCAATCCCCTCGCCCTCCCCTCCCCCCGCCAAAAGCAGCTGGGGAGAAAGTGGAAATGTGGAAAGAGCCACAGGCACTGAACCAAAACGAGAGGAAGGAGGAAGGAGCGGGTTTAAATTCCATGAAGACGGTACAAACAGGGGGAGGGCAGAGTGCGAAACTCCGCATCTGATACCTGGCGGTGCTCTGGTCGGAAGGGCGAATCCCCGAGAGCAGAGTGAAGACTGGGGGTGTGGAGGAGGGGTGTCTGGAACCACACGGAGAAAAGCGGTTCCCCTGCTGCGAGGACACGAGGTCGAGTCTGTGTGGCCACCCCAGCCGACCCCAGAGGTGCCAGCAGACCCCGGACAACAGCCACATTCGCTGGTGCTGGAACAAGGTCGTTAAGGGGGAAGCCCGGTACCAGAAGTGTGTGGTGATTCTCCGTAATCCTCGAAACGCTGCTGCTCCACCATCGCGTGAACGTTCTCGGGCGCAGGCTGGCACCCAGCCGCAGTCTCTGGGCATCGGCAGCGGCACGGTGTTGCCAACGTTCCTGGGTGCGGCCGGCACCCGGCCACTGCTCGCTGAGACCCTGACGCAGAGGATCTGAGCAGGTCTCAGCCTGCTCAGGCCCTCAGAAGTGAGGGGTCGGGAAACACAGCCGCCTGGGAGGTAAATCCCAGGAGGGAGGTGTCTCCTGGCAACCTGACGGCTGGGCCACGGACAGTGTCAAAGCGGCGAGTGGACAGAAGCCGGAGACAAAGGACGGGGGTAGGATTGCTGATCGCAGACAGCCGAGTTCAGATACTACAGACTGGGCACCTGAGCGACGCCGAGGTCTCCGCTCCCGCGCATGCGCATATGCACCTCCAAGCGCCCCAGCAATCCGCGCTTGTAGGCTAGCTGCGCCATCTAGTGGAGAACACAGCCGTGACACTTAGCACCGCCCAACTGGGCCAACTTGGCTCTTCAGGAACCCAAGCGTCTCCGCCACTTGGTAGTGTATGGACTCCAAAGTGCTTCATCCTTTGACTTCTAGGGGACAACAATGTAACTTCAATCTGTATTTCAGTCTGTTCGCGGGTCCATCTCTTTTCTTTTCTTTTCCATTTCTTTTCTGTTTCATGAAGACAGAAAGAGAAAAAATATGTTGTTATTTCCCATGGTTTAAAATAATTTCCTTGAACTTTTTTCGACTATATTCGTTTAATTTTTTGTAAATGTGTCCAATTCTATTTGAATTCCCTCATTTCATTTTATCCTATTTCACTGTATTCTTTTTTCCAAATGTTCAAACGGTTTCCTTTTTTTATGTGCTTTCCCTTTTTCCTCTAATCTTTCAAGCCCATTTCAACAACCAGACCAAAACTCACCTAGGATCTAGCATCATTTGTGTGATTTGTGTGTGTGTGTGAGTGTGTTGTTTCTCATTTTTAAGTTTTGAATTCTTTTATCTTATTCATTCCTTTCCTTCCTCCAAAATGACGAAGCCAAGGGATTCACCCCAACAGAAAGAGCAGGAAGAAAGGACAGCCAGGCCCTTAACCAACACAGATACGAGCGGAACGTTTGAACCAGAATTTAGAATCACGATGATAAAAATGCCAGCTGGGGTCGAAAGTAGATGAGAATGCCTTTCTGTGGGGATAAAAGAAGTAAAAGCTAGCCAGGATGCAATAGACAATGCTAAAAGCGAGCTGCGATCTGGAACAGATGCCACAGCGGCAAGGATGATAAGGCCGAGCAGGGAACCAGCGATAGAGGGGACAAAGCAATGGAGAATAACGAAGCAGAAGGAAAGAGGGAGACTAAAGCAAAAGAGCAGGGTTTAAGAATTCGGGAACTCAGCGACTCATTGAAAAGGAATCACATCACAATCATAGGGGTCCCAGAAGACGAAGAGAGAGAGACAAGGGGGTAGAAGGGTTATGTGAGCACATCACAGCAGAAAACTTTCCTAACCTGGGAAAGACACACAAAATCCAGGAAGCACAGAAGACTCCCATTAGATTCAACAACGTCCAACCATCCACAAGGCAGAGCCTAGTCGACTTCACAAAATACTCAGGCGAGGAAAGAATCATGAAAGCAGCAAAGGAAACAAAAGTCCTTCCCCTACAAGGGACGACTGACCACATTTGCAGCAGACCTATCCACAGAAACCTGGCAGCCCAGAAATGAGTGGCAGGATATATTCATCGCACTGAATCCTGAAAGGATGCGGCCAAAACGTATTTGTCCAGCAAAGCTGTCATTCCAAATAGAAGTAGAGACGGAAAGTTTCCCAAGCAAAAATTAAAGGAGTTCCTGACCACTCAACCAGCCCTGCAAGACATTTGAAGGCAGACTCTCCCAGGGGGCAAAGGACTTAAAGGAAAAAACAGACCACAGGCAGAAAACACTGGCAAGGATCGGCGAACACCCCCAGAAACTCCAACTCTACAAGCAACACAATGGCAATAACTTCATACCGTTCAGTACTCACTCGAAACGTCAATGGACTCAATGCTCCAATCGAAACACATAGGGTAACAGAATGGGTGAGAAAAGAAGGTCATCCATACGCTGCTTACAAGGGACCCACTTTAGATCTAAAGACGCCTTCAGATTGAAAGCAAGGGGATGGAACACCATCTCTCATGCTCATGGTTGACAAAAGAAAGCAGGAGTAGCCATACTCATATCGGACAATCTAGACTTTAAAATAAAGACTCTAACGAGACACGTAGAAGGGCGTTATATCATAATCATTGGGTCTGTCCACCAAGAAGACCTCACGATTGTGAACATTTATGCACCAAACGGGGTGCGCCCAAATACATACATCAAGTCATCACACACATAAAGACACTCATTGAGAATGATGCCATACTAGGAGGGAACCTCAACACCCCACTTACAGCAACGGACAGCTCACCTAAACCGACACTCAACAAGGAAGCAATGGTTTTGAATGACACACTGGACCAGATGGACTTGACAGATATAGTCAGAACATTTCATCCTAAAGCAGGCAAATAGACCTTCTTCTCCAGTGCACACGGAACATCCTCCACAATAGATCACATACTGGGACACAAATCAGCCCTCAACAGGGACAAAAAGATCGAGATCATATCGTGCATATTCTCAGACCACAATGCTATGAAACTCGAAATCACGACAAGAAACAAGGTGGCCGTGGAACAAATACTTGGAGACTAAAGAACACCCTACTTAAGAGTGAATGGGCTAACCGAGAAGTTAAAGAGGAAATTAAACAGTCCACGGAAGCCAAGGAAAACGGTAACACCACAGGCCAAAAGCTCTGGGACGCAGCAAAGGGGGTCATTCGAGGGAAGTCTATAGCAATCCAGGCCTTCCGAAAGAAAGAAGAAACGGCTCAGAGACACAATCTAACCGTTCACCTTAAAGAGTTGGAAAAAGAACAGCAAAGAAAACCCCAAACCAGCAGAGACAGGATATAATGCAGATTAGAGCGGAAATCAATGCTATGGAAACCAAAAAAACAAAACACAAACACAAAAACAAGTACAAAAAGAAAACAAACAGCAACAACACCAGAACGGATCCATGAAACCAGAGCTGATTCGTTGAAAGAATTCACAAAACTGATCAATCCCTAGCCAGTTTGCTCAAAAAGAAAAAGGAAAGGACCCGAATAAAGGAAATCAAGAACGAAACAGGAGAGACCACAACCAACACAGCAGAAATACAAACAGTACTACGAGAACGTTGTGAGCAATTATACACCAATAAAATGGGCAATCTGGGAGAAATGGACAAATCCCAAGAAACGTATAAACTACCCAAACTGAAACAGGAAGAAAGAAAATTTGAACAGACCAAAACAAGTAAAGAAAATGAATTAGGAGTCAAAACTCTCCCCCTCCCCCCACCCCCACGAAAAGGAGAATACAGAGTCCAGGGCCACATGGCTTTCCAGGGGAATTCTCCCAAACGTTTAGAGAAGAGTTCACATCTATTCCCTTGAAGCTGCTCCAAAAGAGAGAAACGGAAGGAAAACTTCCAAGCTCTTTCTACGGAGCCAGCGTTTCCTTGATTCCAAATCGAGACAGAGACCCCACGACAAAGGAGAACGATGGACCCATTTCCCTGATGAACATGGATGCGAAACTCCTCAACGAGTTATTAGCCGATCGGATCCAACAATATATCCAAAAAACGATTCGCCACGACCAGCTGGGATCTCTACCTGGGATGCAGATCTGGTTCAATATGCACAAAACAGTCAATGTGATTCATCACATCTAAGAAAAGAAAGGACAAGAACCACACGATCCTCTCAATCGATGCGGAGAAAGCATGGGACAAAATACAACATCCTATCTTGACACAAACCCTCAAGGACGTGGGGCTAGAAGGATCATAGAAGTCATATGCGAAAGACCCAACGCGAGTATCATCCCCCATGGGGAAAACCTGAGAGCTTTCTCCCTAAGGACAGGGACCACACAGGGAGGTCCACTCTTGCCACTGTTATTCACCATCGCATTGGAAGCCTTAGCCTCAGCCATCAGACAACACAAAGGACTCAAAGGCCTCCAAATGGGCCGGGAGAGGTCAAACGTTCCCTCTTGGCGGATGACATGATACTCTGTATGGAAAACCCAAAAGATTCCACCAAAAACTGCTAGAACTGATCCATGACTTCAGCAAAGTTGCAGGATGTGAAATCAACGCACAGAAACGGGCTGCATTCCCATACGCCAATGACGAAGCAACAGGAAGAAAAATCAAGCATCGGTCCCATTGACAATTGCACCCAAAATCACAAAATACCTACGAATGAATGTAACCAAAGAGATGAAAAATCGATACACTGAAAACTACATGAAATTTTAGAAGACAGAAAACACAATGGAAAAATATTCCACGCTCCTGGTTGGGAGGACGAAATATGGGTAAAATGTCACTACCACCCAAAGCAATCTACATACTCAAAGCAACACCTATCCAAAGAACACCAGCACTCCTCACAGAGCTGGGACAGACAATACTAGAATTTGTATGGACCCAGAAAAGGCCCTGAAGAGCCAAAGCTCTGTTGAAAAAGAAAGGAAAGCTGGATGCATCACAATCGCAGACGTCGAGCTGTAATTACACAGCTGTAATCATCAAGACAGTATGGTACTGGCACAAAAACGGACACTCAGCTCAAGAGAACAGAAACGCACCCACCCACAAATGGATGGCCAACTATTCCTTGACAAAGCAGGAAAGAATATCCAATGGAATAAAGCCAGTCTCTTCAACAAGTGGTGCTGGGAAAACTGGACAGCGACATGCGGAAAAAGGAACCCGCACCACTTTCTTACACCGTACACATAAAGAAACTCAAAAGGGAGGAACGTCCTAAGCGTAAGACAGGAAGCCATCAAAACCCTCGAGGAGAAAGCAGGCAAAAGCCTCTGTGATCTGGGCCACAGCAACTTCTTACTCAACACGTCTCCGTCTCCGGAGGCAAGGGAAACAAAAGGAAAAACGACCTATTGAGAACTCACCAAAAGAAAACTCTTCTGCACCGTGAAGGAAACAGATCAGCTACACTAACAAATCAGCTAAATCATCAATGGTAGAAGATATTTGCGAGCGACACATCGGAGAAAGGCTCCGTATACAAATCGATAAAGAACTGATCACACTCAACAGCCAAAAACCAAGGAATCCAGTGAAGAAATGGGCAAAAGTCATGAATAGACACTTCTCCAAGAAGACATCCAGATGGTCGACTGACACATGAAAAAATGCTCAACCTCACTCATCATCAGGGAAATCCGTCTCCAGATCGCAATGAGCTACCACTTCACACGTGTCATAATGGCTAACATTAACAACTCAGGCAACAACCGATGTTGGCGAGGGTGCGGAGCAACAGGATCTCTCTTGCACTGCTGGTGGGAAGGCAAACTGGCGCCGCCACTCTGGAAAACAGTATGGAGGTTCCTCAAAACATTGAAAGCGCAGCGACCCTATGAGCCAGCGATTGCACGCCTAGGTATTTATCCAAGGGATATGGGTGTGCTGTCTCGAAGGGGCACCTGCACGCAAACGCCCCCAAAAGCTTCTAGCAGCACTCCCAACGATAGCCAAAGTGTGGAAAGAGCCCGAATGGCCATAGATGCATGGAATGGAAAAAGAAGAGGTGGCACATATATATACAGTGGAACATTACGCGGCGATCGAAAGGAAAGACAGGGTGCCATTCGCAACGATGTGGCTAGAAGTAGAGGGTATTCTCCTCAGCGAAATTAGTCAGAGAAAGACAACTAGCATATGGCTTCACTCATATGAAGGCTCTAAGGTGCAAAACAGATGAGCATCAGGGAAGGGAAGGAAAAATACTATAAAAACAGGGAGGGGTACAAAACCAAGCAGGGAGGGGGCCAAGGGATATTTGAAGAACAGGGAAAGGTGTGCTTGTGCCCTGGCCTCGCTCGCCCCCTCCACCGCCCACTATCTGGGGGATTCTCCCTGGGGAGTGGTCCCGAGAGTGGCCGGCGCCAGGCTGGCCCCGTGGAGCCACGGCCTGGAAGCGAGGCCAAGCCAACGGAGGTTTGAGAGCATTGGGAAAAGGGTGTGGGCATGGGTGTGGCAGGGGTAAGGATGCTGCGTGTAAGGGGGTGGGGCCGTAGTATGGTGCCATGGAGTGAGGAGGCCAGGCAGAGGCTGAAGGAAGTGGTAGGCGGGGCTGGAGGGCACCAGGTTGGGGGAGGGCCATGCCTTGAGGGCAGTGGACAGAGGCCACAGGAGCAGCCTCCCGGAGAAGATAGGAAAGGCCAAATGAAAAGCGCACAACACGCCCAACACAGGCCAATGTTCAAGGAGGGAAACCATCCAGGGTGCCGACGGCACTGCCGATGCAGGCCCTCCACCTCGGCCAGTGGGGCCGCTAGCTTTCGCACTGCTGTGGGAGAAAGGCGCTCGCTCGCCTGACACTCAGGAATGCCCCGCCGATGGGGTTGCACCCTGTCCCTTGGGTCTGGCCCTTCAGGATCCCAAAGACATCTCCCTGACACAGTGTCCGTGGCTGAGGCCAGCCAGGCCAGGCCAGGAGAAGTGGTGGCAGTCACACCTACATGCCCCAATGGCAGCAAAAGCTAAACAGAACGTCCGAGTTGATGGGCAGAAACAAAGAGCCCCAAACGAGGGGCGTCGGCCACAGGGAGCCCCCTGCGTCAACACAGGGACTTGTCAGCAACAGCGACTTGGGTCACGAGACCAAGTGCCAAGGCAGCTAGTTCCCAGGGGACACGGGACACAGGATCCCATTGCTCCGAAGGTCCCAGCGAGCGCAGTCACCGCCCTAGAGACAGAAAGGGGGACGGGGAGGGCAGGGCAGGGTGTGGAGTGAAGGGACACTGCAAATAGGTCATGGACACACCGCTCCTGTTGGGAAAGGGAGAAGCTTGGACACGGAGGACGCCGAGGGGGCCCCCAACCACAGGAACGTACGTGAGGCCAGGGGCCCCGCAAGCTTCCCTGGAGACCCACGAGAAACACCAGTTTACGAATGCAACAGGCACGCACACACGAGTCTCTTTGTCCAAGGGTGAAGATGTGTTCTGAGACGTCTATCTCCACATACATGCATACCAGTTACTACGGCAAGCAATCGCTAAACCTCCAGGATTCGTTCCTAGTGTGGAGACGTGACGAGCACCAAGGGGACGGGCTGCATGGGATTAAAGTGCCCGAGAGGTCACGTGACCTTGGGCGGGTCTAAGAGTCCGGCAAGGAAGGAAGTGTCCCTCACTGACCGTCCCTCGGGCACGCCGAGGGCACGCCTGAGTCTCCTCCACCGCAGTCCGCCTGCCACCCGCCGCTCCGGACGTCTCCTGACACACAGGAGGAGCACATTGGCGTTTCAGGTGCGTTGGGACGATCTGGGGCTCCCACGAGCTGGCACAGAAGTGGGCCAGGGAGGAAATGGAGGTGGTGATGCGCCTCGACTCACCAGGTGAAGGACGCTTTAGTGTTGAGGACTATTGTGAGAACAGAGACTGAGGAAAGGCGTGGCTCTCGGTGTTCCCGAGCACATGAGGTTCTGCTTCCAGAGGAACCGAACCCCAGAGTCTGACTGGTGTGAGGGCGTGTGGGAGCAGTGACAGCATCCTGCTCCATGTCGCCGTGGGGCCTCAGAGCCTAAGGAATTTTCTTGTTCACCCGAATTTCACGGCAAATGCTCATTTGCCACGGCTGACACGTGAGTTCAGCGTGGGGGCCCCGTAAAGGCCACGTGAAAGAAAAGGGTTCATTCAGGTCCTGCGTGGGGAAGCTTCCAGTCGAGTCGAGCAGAAACGAAACGTTTTCCTTGACTTTGTCTCTGAGGGTGGTTTCTCTGGGGGTCAAGTAGGAGAGGTACATTCTGGAGAGGCAAGCATCCTTCTCTTTGCACATGCAACCCTGGGTGCCACAGGGAGTATCGCCGTAGCGTGGATTGCGGTGTCCATGGGGGTCGGGACCTTGTGTGTGGTTTTCCTTCCGGAGGGCGCTGGGAGAGACTTCCCGAAAGTCTCTCCGGTGAGTCACGCAAGACCACCTCCACGGCCTTGCCTGAGGGTGCCGTCCTGCGGGTGGGTCCACGGGAGAGCGCGTAGAACATGCAGGAGGGAGAGGTCCCACCTCCCAGGTGAGGACCGTGTTTGACCTGGTGGGCGTGACGCCCCCTCCTCATGCCCGCTGGGGGAGAAAGGTTCATGAAGGAGTCGTTGTGTCTGTGGGAATGACTCTCCTTTTCCCATTGCCTCAGGAAGTCCAGAAACCCATCTTCGAGCAAGGCTGACTTGACCCTCCAAGGAGAGGGGGCAGATGGCGGGTGGTCACACCCAGCACGCACCTTCCAGACCCTTGAAAGCCCCAAACGGGAAGAGGCAACGGAGAGCACCCATGGCGCCCAGGGTTCCCAGGCTAGAGGACGAGGATCCTCGGGTAAGTGGAGCCCTGGAGGCGTGGCGAACCAGTGGGCGGGTTGGAGGGGCTGGGTCGGGTGGGGGTGGGGGAGCCATGCCTCTGAAGCCGGGGATCGCACACGACGAGGGAATGAAGACTCTGTGTCTGGAAGTCGGTCGTCCTTTCCTAGCCCACGGTGGCCTGCCTTGGCATCTCAGCAGCCTGCCCATTGGGATAAGCTCCCTCGGCCGTAGGGTCACGTCCAGCCTGGTGTCTGTCCCATCGTGGCGTGGGGCTCATTCTACGCGGCCCGAGACCTGCAATCCCAACTCCCGGTCTGTCCCTCACAGAGGCTCGGGTAGAATCCTAGGAACTTCCATCTCCTGGCACCTCCCGAGCCGTCCACGATGTGCCCTGGCCCACCCACACCAGTCCTCTGCTCCCCGAGTGTGTCCTTGTCATGACCTTTGCAGTTGGACTGTCATTGGTGCTGATTCACTGAGCCCCTCCTCCTTGGTCCGCAGCTCAAGTGTAAGGACTGCGGAGCCTTTGGGCACAACGCATCCAGCACCAGGTGCCCCATGAAGCGCTGGGACGGGTGCCTCGCCCCCCAGGCCTTTGTCCCCAGGAAGCCGAAGGAGAATGTGGAACCACGCCAGCAGCAGGACCGGCACAAGCCCGGGCCCCTCAACCAGGCTGCGAGGGACATGGACGAGGGACAAAGGTGAGGATGCGGCCGGCTCCGGCCTGCCCGTGGCCTGGCAGCTCAGGTCGCTGTGTCTCTGTACCCGGACACTGGGTGCTGTGTCGTCTTCAGACACACACAGGGGTGGGGGAGGCAGAGAAAGGAGCTCCCCGCCCCCCAGACGACCTCACGAGCCTATTGAGCTGCTCTGGGGGAGTCCCCGAGGCTGTGTGTCCTGCGGTAGGGAGACAGGGGGAGGCGGCAGGTGACAGGCAGTGGCGCACACGGCTCTCAACGCAAGGACGTCTTGGGCCAACCTGGACGGCTCGCTGGAGTGGGAGCCAGGAGGGCAGATGAAGAAAGGAGATCTTGCCCAAGCCCCATCGCTCGCTCCCCAGGTGAAGACACGAAATGCCGCTCCTTCACCTTCCCGTTCTTGGTCGTGCAGGCGAGAAGCCCAGCAGAGGAAGGCGCTGCTGCAGAGATTCCCCAGGATAGGCCCTGGAAGGCAGCAGCGAGCCTGGAGGGACTCCACAGAATGCTGTGACTATGTGAGGGTGAGTGTCCCCCGTCCCTGCTCTCGTTCTCTCCTGGGGACGGGGATGTGACGGGCTTCCCGGCCCTCCTGGCTGAGGAAGGGGGTCCACCCCGATTCTCCACATTGGGATTTCCGTGCGGGTCCTTTCCAGCCACGTTTGCTGGGTGTCCATGATCCGGCAGGATTCCTTGCATGTGTGCTAACCGGGTGCCGGGTGGGCGTGCCAACATAATTTCGGGACGCTGTGCCCACACCTAGGCCTCTTGGGAGGCACAGGCATCTTTCCCTGGTGACACATACACCCGCCCCATTGGCCATCCAAACTCAGTAGCCCCCCCGCCCCCCGCCCCCCGCCCCCCGCCGCGAACCTCCACCTGCAGGACGCCTGTCCTTTCCCTGGAAGCCTGAATGGACGTGCTTGTCCACTTCGGGAGGCAGGCACGATGCACAACCTTTGTGGTCCGTCGCTCCCGTGGAATCAAAGCATCAAGGGGCTAGTGCCCAGTGTTTCTTCCCAATCGACGCTGAGCTGGAGGCCCTTGTCCTCTGTCAGTACACTCCTTTCCCGTCTCTCCCGGTTGTTTGCGTTTCTGTTTCTTTGCTGTGCTTGTCGTGCATGTGTCCTTGGTGGGCAGGAAGGACTGATGGCCGTTGTCTGTGTGTTGTGTGTTCCCACAGCATCCGCACAGGCCGATGCCCGTGTACACCACCAAGAGGGTGTCCGTGCTGGCGCCGTACGTCCCGGCGGAGCCTCCTAGCGGGACGCCTGACACGACACAGCTGTCCCCGTCGGCTGCTCCTCTCGGGAGACCTGCGGCGAGCACCTTCCCGCCTGCTGGCCGACAGGATGCCCAGCAAGTGGGGACCCCAGCCCCGCCTGCCCCGCCTGCCCCGGCACACCAACGCTCTGCCCGGGATCCAGGCCTCGGTGTCCAGCTGAGACAACACCGGCCCCGATGTGCCTCCCTGGAAGCTTCCAGGGCTGTCTCCAAGGCGCATGGCATTGGCCACGCCCAGGCACCAGCCAAGCGTCCTGAGGTGAGCCCTGATCCTCCTCCAACCCGTTTGGCTCCGAGTCCCCAGCCCCACATCCAGACACCAGGCAAGAGATGGGCCCCGCTCCCCGACGACCCTTGCCAGAACCCCCGAAAGAAACCATGTTACAGCCCCTTCCAGCCACCCCACAAGAGCACAGGGAGCACCCATGTGGGGCTGCGCCAGAGTCTGTGTCGTCCAGCAAGGAGAAGTGCATGTGGTCCCACGGGGGCAGCCCAGCTGGCCAAGAAGACACCTGCCTCGGTGCACAGCAGGGGCCTCCAGCCTGCACGCCCCCAACCTCACCTGGACACTCTCCAGGCGTGCACCTTGCCCCCGTGCCCGCCCTGTCCGCAGGCACCCGGCCAGCCCCTGCGAATGGTCTTCAGCCGCCTGGACAAAGGCGGCTGGAGCTCCAGGTTCATAGCAGCTCCCTGTCTGCCACCTCCCGAGAGGCCAGTCCCCGCTGGCCAGGGCCCGCCCGTCACACACCAGTCTGAGGGAGGCTGTGTGCCTGTCTCCCGGAGCATCCTCCACGATGACCTGCAGCTTTCCTCGTCCTCGGAGGAGAGCGACCGGGAGTGAGACACCTCGTGTCCTCGGACACTCGTCCTCTGGCTCTTGTGACCCCGAGCAGGTGACTGCGGAGCGGCGGGCAAGGCAGGGCCGTGACCTATTTTTGCTAAAGCAGCAATTCCCCCAAAGACCTGCAAGGACAAAAACTTGCCTCCACACCGTGTTTGGTGTCCTGCTTCGGGCGGGGAGTGGGTTGAGCGCCCACGTGCAGACGCTCATGGTGCACTTTTCCTTTATGCATCTACACCTTCTGGTTCACCTGCTCCGTCTCAATCAACAAGGTCTCGTTTCTTTCGTTTCAATAGATTCTATGAGAAGTCCAGCGCCAGGAGAGCAAGAGGTCGTCCACTCGAATGTAAAGTTAAGGATCTGTGAAATGAATGTGTAGTGGGTTTAGAATGTCTGAATTTGGGGACGCCAGAGGAATGATTCCAGTCTGGGCTGGGCAAGTGGAGGCAATCTTTTGTTTTAGAACAGTTCACTGATATCATTTTTCTGCAGATCGTATCGGGGAATATTTTACATGCTGTCTGCATTTTTGTTTTTCCCTGATAGTGCAACGTTGTGTGTAGTGTTACCACAGCTAATAAAGTTTGCTCAGACACGACCGAATGTGCATGGTTTTCTTTTTCGTGTGTACACTGTAGTTTCCCGTCACTTAGAGTAGAATCCTGCATTTGTTCCCAAGTGCACTTGGGACTTGGATCCTCACCTAGTGGAGGACAACTAAGTATTCAGAAGCAGCAAAGAAACACGGGTTAGCCTCTCTTCCCCTTTCAAGATAAAGTGTCTCCAAGTGTCCTGGGAACAAGACAATGCTAGAGGTGAATTCAAAATCGAGGAGGGTCGGGATGCCTGGGTGGCTCCGTCAGAGAAGTGTCTGACCTGGAGGCGGCGACTCACGTCATGATCTCAGGGTTGGGGAGAGTGAACTTTGAGTTTCCCTCCCTCCTCGGGATTGCCTCTCTCCTTTTCTCTCTAACCCTCCCCCACATTCTCTCTCCCTCCCTCCGTCCCTCTCTCTCTCTCTCTCTGTATCTCTCTCTGTCTGTCTCTCTCTGTCTGCCAACATAAAAACCCATGAACTGAAAGAACATGTGCGTGGGAAATCAATCAGCATTAGGGGCTGCTGTCCACATGTCTCTCAAAGGCACTTTCATTCACAAGTCACATCAAGGAGGGTGGCATAGAAGAGATACAAGGGAAAGGATGAGAAAGACATTCCACAGATAGATACTAGAGAGGGGAAGGAGACACGAGAGTTAGGAGATAGACACATAGAGTGATGAGCGATTGATGAGAGAGGACAGAGAATTAGGTGGTCAAAGGGTTCTTTGGAAGCAATTCTGCAGGCCTCTTTGCCCACGTGGCAGGTGGCCGGGGCTGAGGCGACAGAAGCAAGGGGGTGTTCGTGGAGTCTGAAGACGGGCGGGCTCCAGACCCGGGGAGAATGGACTTGTCGGGGCCAGGCACTCAGACAGGAGCAGGTGTCTCGTCTTGGGACAGGGGTCAGCTTTTTGCTCCAGGAAGGTCTGGAATGGACTGGCTCAAGTCACTACGTTCAATAGGGCAACTTGCTTTGCTCAGACCAGTCACGTGAGAGTTCCTAGCAGCTAACACCGTCCAGTGAAAACACAACCGGTTTTCTAGGAGGAGATGACAACCAAAGGGAGAGATGATTCCTTGCAGAAACAGGTCCAAACTTGGCGCCTGCCAACGGATATTTGAAGAACAGGGAAAGGTGTGCTTGTGCCCTGGCCTGGCTCGCCCCCCTCCTCTGCCCACTCTCTGGTAGATTCTCCTTGGGGTGTGGTCCTGAGAGTGGCAGGCGCCAGGCTGGCCCGGTGGAGCACGGCCTGGACGTGAGGCCGGGCCAACTGAGGGCGGAGAGCATTGGGATGAGGTGTGGGCATGGGTGTGGCAGGGGTAAGGATGCTGCGGGTAAGGGTGGGGCCGTGGTCCGGTCCCATGCAGTGAGGCCAGGCAGAGGCTGACGGAAGCCGTGGGTGGGGCTGGCGGGCACCAGGCAGGGAGAGGGCCGTGTCTTGAGGCTGTGGTCACAAGAGTCTGAAGACTCCTTTTGTGCATCCCATTGGGTGTCCTCCTTGGCCCCTTGCCCCTTTCCTTCCCCTCACCTGAGGGAGACACCTCACGTGCTCGCAGCCTTTTCCTCCCACTCGGTGACCCCGAGGAGGTGACTGTTTCATTGAGGATCCTCTCTCCCTCTCTCTCTGTCTCTCCCTGGCTTGTCCACATGAGCGCTCTCTCTCGCTCTCTGCCTCTCTCTGTCTCTCTCTGTCTCTCTCTGTCTCTCTCAAAATAAATCAATTAACATGTTAAAAGTGAAAAACAAACAAACATTAGAGAAGAAATCACAATGTCGGCAGACCTGGTCAGTTCTGAAATCTGGTCTAGAGATACTGACACATTAAAGCCACGGTTTCCACGAGGGGACATCGGTCCATGCATGTCTAAATTCCAATGTCAAACCGTCTATAAACGTCACAAATCCACAACAAACATGTCCTGAACCACGGGAACCTATACCTACCTTGCTATGTGATTTGCTAGTAATACCAGTGACAATTTGGCAAATGATGGGTTTAGGATTTGTTCTCCTATTGGGAAGGGAGCTACAAAATGAAGAAAGCATTTACAAAGCCCGAAACCAGGCAAAGGATATTTCTTGGGACAATTTCTCGGCCACCCCTTGGGAGACAGACATGTTGCAAAGGACCTTCATGATAGTTGTATACACAGATCCCATGGAGACAGTTCAGGAGTGTTAGAATCAAATCCATGGACAGTAATCATTCCAGAATAATTTGCTGGTGTCACGTACATTCTGGCTGACGGAGAGGAGGTGCTCCTACATGATACCAGAGCTCAATTGGTGCAATGATCTCCATAGCCTAAAAAATTCATGGCCGTCATTCCTCGACACTTTGTGTTATCTAAGAGCAAAGTGGATACTCAAAAAAGGATTCCCTCTAGGTTGGAAATGCTCAAGTCCGTGTGTCCAGAGAGGGAGCAATGGAAATGAGGGAGGTGGAGAAAGTGGTGAAACGTGTGTGTGTGTGCCTCTTGAGGAGGGAGGGGCAGGAGGAAGGCTGGGCTGAGTCGTCTGTCTGCAGAAGAGTGACCACACCCTAAGACCCTTCATCCAACTGCAGCTGGTAGCTGATTGGATGACGTGGTCCTAGTCAGGTGGGTGGGGCGAGCTTTACGAGGGCTGAGGAGAGGGCCACAGCCATCATTCTGAGACTGGCCTCCTGAGAGAAGCATCGCTCTGCAACGTGAGGCTCCACGTTTCAGGAGACATGGAGACGCCCTCTTCCCACTGCCGAGAGGAGACTCAGTTCCATGTCTTTCCAAACCTCAAACCTAGCGGATCAAATACGGGTGGTGCTGAAGGCCACGGAGGACCCACTCTGCCTGAGAAGCCGGCACCGTCATCGCACACACCCTGCGACCTGCCTAACGGTTGGGCTCCCACGTCGACAGGTCTGCCCCCCGCAGAGAAACCTGTGAGTTGGAGGAGACCTTCTGCGGTTGGGGCTGGCCTGCAGAACCTGGGGAACACGTGCTATGTGAATGCGGCCCTGCAGTGTCTGACCTACACACCACCCCTCGCCAGCTACATGCTGTCCCAGGAGCACTCGCGAAGCTGTGGGAGGCAGCCATTCTGCGTGCTGTGTGCTCTGCAGGCTCACGTGACCCGGGCCCTCTGCCGTCCGGGAGACGTGATCCGGCCTCCGCCAAAACTGCTCGCGGCCTTCCACACACACAGGCAGGAGGATGCCCATGAGTTTCTGATGTTCACTCTGGATGCTATGCAGCAAGCGTGTTTGCGTGAGGACAAGGCTTCAGAGCCTCAGGCTCAGGACGCCACCCTCATCCGGCAAATCTTTGGGGGGTACTGGAGGTCTCAAATCCAGTGTCTCCACTGCCAGGGTGTCTCCAGCACTTTGGACCCTTACCTGGACATTAGCCTGGACATCAGGGCAGCTCAGAGTGTGAGCCAAGCTTTGCAACACTTGGTGAAGCCCGAACAGTTGGATGGTGAAAATGCCTATCGCTGTAGTACTTGTCTCGACAAGGTACCTGCTTCCAAGACGTTGACTTTGCACACTTGCTCCAAGGTCCTGATGCTGGTATTGAAACGATTCTGCCATGTCACGGGCAGCAAACTGGCTAAGGAAGTGCAATATCCTGAGCGCCTTGACATGCGACGCTACGTGTCTGGGCAGAACGGGGGGTCGCTGACTTATGTGCTCTATGCCGTGCTGGTGCACGCGGGCTGGAATTGTCACAGCGGACATTACTTCTGTTACATCAAAGCTGGGAACGGCCAGTGGTACAAGATGGATGATGCGAAGGTGACCGCCAGTGACGCGACGTCTGCCCTGAGCCAACACGCCTATGTCCTCTTTTACGTCCAGAAGAGTGAATCGGAAAGAGACCGTGCGAGTGAGCCAGGTGCTGGGGAATCCACATCCCTCCAGGCTGACCACGCAGGCACGGCTGCGGCCCAAGGGGGGCCTGAAACCGACCCCAACATCGAGGTGCCACAATTGGAGGATCACGGGGAAGAGACACCACTGCCAGCAATCACGTTAGACCAGTGGAGATTGCTCCAAGAAAGCCACCGTCCCAAGTCTGAACTCAACCTCAGGAAACTAGAATTTGCTCTTCCCCCCGACGCAGTCCTAATTCACCAGTCCAAATACAGAGACGAGATGGGAAAGGATCACCGTGAACCAAATATCCACCGGCTCAACAGTTCAGCCAGGGACATCCCACCTCAGAGGGCAATGGCCATTAACCAAGTCCCTTGTCTCACCGGCAGAGCCAGAGCTACCAAGAGGAAGAACAAGAAGGGACAGAGGTCTCAGGAAGCAGTCCAGGGATCCCACTACAGGCTTTGAGATACATGCCTGCCCACGTGCACACTCACTACTCACTCACTCACTCACTCACTCACAGTCCCTTGTAGGCCACGTTTTGTGTGTTGTAGGTGGGTGTGATCGGGACATGCGGAGGGACCATGAATCTGGCTGTATTCGTGGGGTATGGCGTTCCAGTTGACCTGGAGAATCCTGAGCTTTAAGGCTGGCTGGCTGCAATGATGTTACTGGAGAGGTGTGGATTATGCTGGGTATTTGGAAGGCTTCTCCCCTCCGTCAGCACCAAGGATCATCGGGCACTCTCAGAGCCTGAAAGGGTCAGAGGAAGTGGCCAATGAGGCATGAAGGTGGAAACAAGGCAGAGCACCGGGAGTCCTTGTGAAAATGCCTGGGACTCACGGTCCCATCATCCCATTCCCTACTCTCTGTGTATTGGTAAAGGACATGTGCCCAAACATGTGCGTGTGGGGACTCTCGGTGATATCCAAACATGCACCGGCAGGGGAAGGAGTTTGAAACAATCTCAGTGCTTCCACACGGAGGAGTGGCAAATGACCAGGAAACTGGAAGAACTCTAGCTCTACGTGGGAGCAGACAGCCTTTTCAGGAATGTCTTGTGTCGGAAGGAGAGGAGCAGAAGGAAACACTAATTCATAACTGTGCAAAGTGTTTCCTCGTATACATAATATATTTTGTAAAGTCTCCACATGTTCATGTGAACGTTGGCTAATTGCCTGGCAATGGCAAGGAGCAACTAAATGCTTATGTCTCTGGAGACGGGTGGGTGGAGCCTTCCTGGCCCATGTTCATTAGATGAGGTTCCCTGAACAATCCCCCTCCCATGAGGCTGCAGAGCAAATGGGGGAAAGGAACCTTCTTCCACCTCTTCTTGCTGAGCCACCAAGCAGCTCTACCTTGTTCCGCAGAGTTGACCACCATCCCCCCATCGGACAGTCTCCTCCACAAGGGAGGAGGCTCAGGGATTTCTGCTCAGTTGCATTGCAATCTTGGTCCTCGGTTGTACACCTCAGAAAATCAGTCTCACGTGGACACCGAGGCAACAATGTGGTATTTCAGGTCAGGGTATGGATGGATGCTCTCAGTCACACCTGTATTTCTTAGGAGCGAGACTCACTAAATACACCGTTGAATGGGAGTTAGTGCATGATCCTTCAATTCCCCCTAGGGGAGGGGGGCCATATAGGAGATCTCTGGTCGTTTGCCAATGGCACTGACAGGGTAAAGCCTGTTGTTGCTGTTGTTGTGGTGGTGGTGGTGGTGGTGGTTTACAGTCTGCATTAAACATACACATCACACGTAGTGGGAACTCATGTCAGTATGTGAATTTTGTACAGGAAATCATATTGAATTCTGGGTGTTCAAATATCATAGCCGATAGAGGAAAAACACTTTTTCTTAATCTACTTTTAAAATTTATTGGTCTGTTGTTTTCATGTTTTAAACATGAAGTAAAATGTTTAAATAAACAGAGAGGGACACACACACAGAACAGAGACAGAGTGTGAGCATGGGAGGGGGAGAGAGTGAGAGACACAGAACCCAAAGCAGCTCCAGGCTCTGAGCTGTCAGCACAGAGCCCAACGTGGAGCTCAACCCCACGAACCATGAGATCCTGACCTGAGCTGAGGTTGGACACTCAACCGACTGAGGCACCCAGTCCCCCCTCCACTTTCCAAATTTAAATCAAATTGAGTTAACAGTGAGTGTAGTCTTGGTTTCAGGGGTGGAATGTAGGGCTTCGTCCCTTACATGAAACACCCACTGCTAACCCCCACAGGGGCCCTCCATAACGCCCGTTGCAAATGGAGCCCACCCACTCCTCCCCTCTAGCAACCCTCACTTTCTTCTCTACACTGAAGGGTTCTCCTGGGGCACGTGGGTGTCTCAGCCGGTTCGGACTCTCATTCAGTCAGCTCATGATCTCAGGGTTTGAGACTTCAAGCCCCGTGTCCGGCGCTCTGATGACAGCTCAGAGCCTGGAGCCTGCTCTGGATTCTGTGTGCATGCCTCTCTCCGCCACTCCCCTGGTCATGCGCTCTCTCGCTCTCTCTCTCTCTCTCTCTCTCTCTCAGATAAAGAGAAAACAAAATTTTTTGAAGAGTCTCCTATGGCTTGCCTCCCGCTGTGAGTTTATCTCATGTTATTTATTCTTCGCTTGCCCTAGGTTCTTCTGTTTTGTTTTTCATTCCACAGATGAGTGATGACATGGCACTTTCGCAGTGAAAGAGTTCGACAGGGCTAGCTGGATGTTAGCGCTCAAAAGACATGCACACGTGACATCTATCTTTCCTGTGGATTTGATTCTAAAGTGGGCAGAATCGTGGGTAAAATGCAAACAGTGTATGTGCAACTGAGCCACCAAGGGAAAAGCCACAGAAAATAACCACGCTAGGTCATCCTGTAGAAATTTTGGGATCCAACTTTCTCTTCCTGGATTAAAACCTGTATATCACTCACACACACACACACACACACACACACGCACACACGGACAATATTTGATCTGGATCTCAAGACGGCCTCCATAAGCATCCAGTCAGCTCCCCAGATGCCTATGACCAGCTCTTCCTGGGTGGCCGTGTGTCACGTGTTCCACCCACACATGATGAAGTCCACACCCCTGGCTCTGCAATCCGTGGGGGAGGTCACAAGAGGGAGTCTTGCCACACTGCTCTCTGTCCAGCAGGGGGCGCCGCTGGCCAGCACGGGCATTGCCTAGACTCCCAGGAGGACCTGGCATTGGGCACTTGCTCAGGCTGGCAGGTCGGAGTCTCCGTGCCTCGCACTGCAGCCTGAGCATTTCGTGGGGCATCAAGGCGACCATGAACAATTACAGAAGGTCTGGTGGGTCTAGGATTCCCTCCTTGTGACTTAACTTTGGCCGTGCCGGACCCTGGACTCTGAGCTACAATTGACAACCTTGAGCTGCTCGGGCCACTGGTGACGATCTATTTTCCAGACATTCCAGGAACTTCTCTTTCAAAACATAAATCCAGTTAAGTCAAGACATTCAATTTTAAAAACTGTTGACAATGAGCAAAGAAGATTGCATAGGGGAAAACCAGGAGGTGGCCTCACGTGCGGTGATGTGGGAGCAATCACGGCAATAGGAACAGCGTTATTTGGTCTCGCCAAATCCAGCCAGCCTAATCTGGATTTGTCACGGAAAGCTTAATTCAGAGCTGTCACCCTGCAATTCGTAAGCGTATTCATGACGATCCAGAAAAGGCAGTGTGGGGGGAGGGGCCAAGATGGCAGAAGAGCATGGAAGTTTTTTTTGCGTCTTGCATCCATAAAATGCAGCCACATCAACACAAAAGCATCCTGCACACCTCGAAAACTGATCTGAGGATTCACGCCACAGGTTGCCCAACCTGAACCCCAGAACTCAGTGGGGACGCGGCGCAGAGAGGTGAACTGGGGAAGAGAGAAGCCACAGAGGGCAGGGAGCTGTTTTTGCCTGCAGAGAGAGGACGGAGGAGACAGGGGCAGAATATGGGGAAAGCAATCCCCTCGCCCTCCCCTCCCCCCGCCAAAAGCAGCTGGGGAGAAAGTGGAAATGTGGAAAGAGCCACAGGCACTGAACCAAAACGAGAGGAAGGAGGAAGGAGCGGGTTTAAATTCCATGAAGACGGTACAAACAGGGGGAGGGCAGAGTGCGAAACTCCGCATCTGATACCTGGCGGTGCTCTGGTCGGAAGGGCGAATCCCCGAGAGCAGAGTGAAGACTGGGGGTGTGGAGGAGGGGTGTCTGGAACCACACGGAGAAAAGCGGTTCCCCTGCTGCGAGGACACGAGGTCGAGTCTGTGTGGCCACCCCAGCCGACCCCAGAGGTGCCAGCAGACCCCGGACAACAGCCACATTCGCTGGTGCTGGAACAAGGTCGTTAAGGGGGAAGCCCGGTACCAGAAGTGTGTGGTGATTCTCCGTAATCCTCGAAACGCTGCTGCTCCACCATCGCGTGAACGTTCTCGGGCGCAGGCTGGCACCCAGCCGCAGTCTCTGGGCATCGGCAGCGGCACGGTGTTGCCAACGTTCCTGGGTGCGGCCGGCACCCGGCCACTGCTCGCTGAGACCCTGACGCAGAGGATCTGAGCAGGTCTCAGCCTGCTCAGGCCCTCAGAAGTGAGGGGTCGGGAAACACAGCCGCCTGGGAGGTAAATCCCAGGAGGGAGGTGTCTCCTGGCAACCTGACGGCTGGGCCACGGACAGTGTCAAAGCGGCGAGTGGACAGAAGCCGGAGACAAAGGACGGGGGTAGGATTGCTGATCGCAGACAGCCGAGTTCAGATACTACAGACTGGGCACCTGAGCGACGCCGAGGTCTCCGCTCCCGCGCATGCGCATATGCACCTCCAAGCGCCCCAGCAATCCGCGCTTGTAGGCTAGCTGCGCCATCTAGTGGAGAACACAGCCGTGACACTTAGCACCGCCCAACTGGGCCAACCTGGCTCTTCAGGAACCCAAGCGTCTCCGCCACTTGGTAGTGTATGGACTCCAAAGTGCCTCATCCTTTGACTTCTAGGGGACAACAATGTAACTTCAATCTGTATTTCAGTCTGTTCGCGGGTCCATCTCTTTTCTTTTCTTTTCCATTTCTTTTCTGTTTCATGAAGACAGAAAGAGAAAAAATATGTTGTTATTTCCCATGGTTTAAAATAATTTCCTTGAACTTTTTTCGACTATATTCGTTTAATTTTTTGTAAATGTGTCCAATTCTATTTGAATTCCCTCATTTCATTTTATCCTATTTCACTGTATTCTTTTTTCCAAATGTTCAAACGGTTTCCTTTTTTTATGTGCTTTCCCTTTTTCCTCTAATCTTTCAAGCCCATTTCAACAACCAGACCAAAACTCACCTAGGATCTAGCATCATTTGTGTGATTTGTGTGTGTGTGTGAGTGTGTTGTTTCTCATTTTTAAGTTTTGAATTCTTTTATCTTATTCATTCCTTTCCTTCCTCCAAAATGACGAAGCCAAGGGATTCACCCCAACAGAAAGAGCAGGAAGAAAGGACAGCCAGGCCCTTAACCAACACAGATACGAGCGGAACGTTTGAACCAGAATTTAGAATCACGATGATAAAAATGCCAGCTGGGGTCGAAAGTAGATGAGAATGCCTTTCTGTGGGGATAAAAGAAGTAAAAGCTAGCCAGGATGCAATAGACAATGCTAAAAGCGAGCTGCGATCTGGAACAGATGCCACAGCGGCAAGGATGATAAGGCCGAGCAGGGAACCAGCGATAGAGGGGACAAAGCAATGGAGAATAACGAAGCAGAAGGAAAGAGGGAGACTAAAGCAAAAGAGCAGGGTTTAAGAATTTGGGAACTCAGCGACTCATTGAAAAGGAATCACATCACAATCATAGGGGTCCCAGAAGACGAAGAGAGAGAGACAAGGGGGTAGAAGGGTTATGTGAGCACATCACAGCAGAAAACTTTCCTAACCTGGGAAAGACACACAAAATCCAGGAAGCACAGAAGACTCCCATTAGATTCAACAACGTCCAACCATCCACAAGGCAGAGCCTAGTCGACTTCACAAAATACTCAGGCGAGGAAAGAATCATGAAAGCAGCAAAGGAAACAAAAGTCCTTCCCCTACAAGGGACGACTGACCACATTTGCAGCAGACCTATCCACAGAAACCTGGCAGCCCAGAAATGAGTGGCAGGATATATTCATCGCACTGAATCCTGAAAGGATGCGGCCAAAACGTATTTGTCCAGCAAAGCTGTCATTCCAAATAGAAGTAGAGACGGAAAGTTTCCCAAGCAAAAATTAAAGGAGTTCCTGACCACTCAACCAGCCCTGCAAGACATTTGAAGGCAGACTCTCCCAGGGGGCAAAGGACTTAAAGGAAAAAACAGACCACAGGCAGAAAACACTGGCAAGGATCGGCGAACACCCCCAGAAACTCCAACTCTACAAGCAACACAATGGCAATAACTTCATACCGTTCAGTACTCACTCGAAACGTCAATGGACTCAATGCTCCAATCGAAACACATAGGGGAACAGAATGGGTGAGAAAAGAAGGTCATCCATACGCTGCTTACAAGGGACCCACTTTAGATCTAAAGACGCCTTCAGATTGAAAGCAAGGGGATGGAACACCATCTCTCATGCTCATGGTTGACAAAAGAAAGCAGGAGTAGCCATACTCATATCGGACAATCTAGACTTTAAAATAAAGACTCTAACGAGACACGTAGAAGGGCGTTATATCATAATCATTGGGTCTGTCCACCAAGAAGACCTCACGATTGTGAACATTTATGCACCAAACGGGGTGCGCCCAAATACATACATCAAGTCATCACACACATAAAGACACTCATTGAGAATGATGCCATACTAGGAGGGAACCTCAACACCCCACTTACAGCAACGGACAGCTCACCTAAACCGACACTCAACAAGGAAGCAATGGTTTTGAATGACACACTGGACCAGATGGACTTGACAGATATAGTCAGAACATTTCATCCTAAAGCAGGCAAATAGACCTTCTTCTCCAGTGCACACGGAACATCCTCCACAATAGATCACATACTGGGACACAAATCAGCCCTCAACAGGGACAAAAAGATCGAGATCATATCGTGCATATTCTCAGACCACAATGCTATGAAACTCGAAATCACGACAAGAAACAAGGTGGCCGTGGAACAAATACTTGGAGACTAAAGAACACCCTACTTAAGAGTGAATGGGCTAACCGAGAAGTTAAAGAGGAAATTAAACAGTCCACGGAAGCCAAGGAAAACGGTAACACCACAGGCCAAAAGCTCTGGGACGCAGCAAAGGGGGTCATTCGAGGGAAGTCTATAGCAATCCAGGCCTTCCGAAAGAAAGAAGAAACGGCTCAGAGACACAATCTAACCGTTCACCTTAAAGAGTTGGAAAAAGAACAGCAAAGAAAACCCCAAACCAGCAGAGACAGGATATAATGCAGATTAGAGCGGAAATCAATGCTATGGAAACCAAAAAAACAAAACACAAACACAAAAACAAGTACGAAAAGAAAACAAACAGCAACAACACCAGAACGGATCCATGAAACCAGAGCTGATTCGTTGAAAGAATTCACAAAACTGATCAATCCCTAGCCAGTTTGCTCAAAAAGAGAAAGGAAAGGACCCGAATAAAGGAAATCAAGAACGAAACAGGAGAGACCACAACCAACACAGCAGAAATACAAACAGTACTACGAGAACGTTGTGAGCAATTATACACCAATAAAATGGGCAATCTGGGAGAAATGGACAAATCCCAAGAAACGTATAAACTACCCAAACTGAAACAGGAAGAAAGAAAATTTGAACAGACCAAAACAAGTAAAGAAAATGAATTAGGAGTCAAAACTCTCCCCCTCCCCCCACCCCCACGAAAAGGAGAATACAGAGTCCAGGGCCACATGGCTTTCCAGGGGAATTCTCCCAAACGTTTAGAGAAGAGTTCACATCTATTCCCTTGAAGCTGCTCCAAAAGAGAGAAACGGAAGGAAAACTTCCAAGCTCTTTCTACGGAGCCAGCGTTTCCTTGATTCCAAATCGAGACAGAGACCCCACGACAAAGGAGAACGATGGACCCATTTCCCTGATGAACATGGATGCGAAACTCCTCAACGAGTTATTAGCCGATCGGATCCAACAATATATCCAAAAAACGATTCGCCACGACCAGCTGGGATCTCTACCTGGGATGCAGATCTGGTTCAATATGCACAAAACAGTCAATGTGATTCATCACATCTAAGAAAAGAAAGGACAAGAACCACACGATCCTCTCAATCGATGCGGAGAAAGCATGGGACAAAATACAACATCCTATCTTGACACAAACCCTCAAGGACGTGGGGCTAGAAGGATCATAGAAGTCATATGCGAAAGACCCAACGCGAGTATCATCCCCCATGGGGAAAACCTGAGAGCTTTCTCCCTAAGGACAGGGACCACACAGGGAGGTCCACTCTTGCCACTGTTATTCACCATCGCATTGGAAGCCTTAGCCTCAGCCATCAGACAACACAAAGGACTCAAAGGCCTCCAAATGGGCCGGGAGAGGTCAAACGTTCCCTCTTGGCGGATGACATGATACTCTGTATGGAAAACCCAAAAGATTCCACCAAAAACTGCTAGAACTGATCCATGACTTCAGCAAAGTTGCAGGATGTGAAATCAACGCACAGAAACGGGCTGCATTCCCATACGCCAATGACGAAGCAACAGGAAGAAAAATCAAGCATCGGTCCCATTGACAATTGCACCCAAAATCACAAAATACCTACGAATGAATGTAACCAAAGAGATGAAAAATCGATACACTGAAAACTACATGAAATTTTAGAAGACAGAAAACACAATGGAAAAATATTCCACGCTCCTGGTTGGGAGGACGAAATATGGGTAAAATGTCACTACCACCCAAAGCAATCTACATACTCAAAGCAACACCTATCCAAAGAACACCAGCCCTCCTCACAGAGCTGGGACAGACAATACTAGAATTTGTATGGACCCAGAAAAGGCCCTGAAGAGCCAAAGCTCTGTTGAAAAAGAAAGGAAAGCTGGATGCATCACAATCGCAGACGTCGAGCTGTAATTACACAGCTGTAATCATCAAGACAGTATGGTACTGGCACAAAAACGGACACTCAGCTCAAGAGAACAGAAACGCACCCACCCACAAATGGATGGCCAACTATTCCTTGACAAAGCAGGAAAGAATATCCAATGGAATAAAGCCAGTCTCTTCAACAAGTGGTGCTGGGAAAACTGGACAGCGACATGCGGAAAAAGGAACCCGCACCACTTTCTTACACCGTACACATAAAGAAACTCAAAAGGGAGGAACGTCCTAAGCGTAAGACAGGAAGCCATCAAAACCCTCGAGGAGAAAGCAGGCAAAAGCCTCTGTGATCTGGGCCACAGCAACTTCTTACTCAACACGTCTCCGTCTCCGGAGGCAAGGGAAACAAAAGGAAAAACGACCTATTGAGAACTCACCAAAAGAAAACTCTTCTGCACCGTGAAGGAAACAGATCAGCTACACTAACAAATCAGCTAAATCATCAATGGTAGAAGATATTTGCGAGCGACACATCGGAGAAAGGCTCCGTATACAAATCGATAAAGAACTGATCACACTCAACAGCCAAAAACCAAGGAATCCAGTGAAGAAATGGGCAAAAGTCATGAATAGACACTTCTCCAAGAAGACATCCAGATGGTCGACTGACACATGAAAAAATGCTCAACCTCACTCATCATCAGGGAAATCCGTCTCCAGATCGCAATGAGCTACCACTTCACACGTGTCATAATGGCTAACATTAACAACTCAGGCAACAACCGATGTTGGCGAGGGTGCGGAGCAACAGGATCTCTCTTGCACTGCTGGTGGGAAGGCAAACTGGCGCCGCCACTCTGGAAAACAGTATGGAGGTTCCTCAAAACATTGAAAGCGCAGCGACCCTATGAGCCAGCGATTGCACGCCTAGGTATTTATCCAAGGGATATGGGTGTGCTGTCTCGAAGGGGCACCTGCACGCAAACGCCCCCAAAAGCTTCTAGCAGCACTCCCAACGATAGCCAAAGTGTGGAAAGAGCCCGAATGGCCATAGATGCATGGAATGGAAAAAGAAGAGGTGGCACATATATATACAGTGGAACATTACGCGGCGATCGAAAGGAAAGACAGGGTGCCATTCGCAACGATGTGGCTAGAAGTAGAGGGTATTCTCCTCAGCGAAATTAGTCAGAGAAAGACAACTAGCATATGGCTTCACTCATATGAAGGCTCTAAGGTGCAAAACAGATGAGCATCAGGGAAGGGAAGGAAAAATACTATAAAAACAGGGAGGGGTACAAAACCAAGCAGGGAGGGGGCCAAGGGATATTTGAAGAACAGGGAAAGGTGTGCTTGTGCCCTGGCCTCGCTCGCCCCCTCCACCGCCCACTATCTGGGGGATTCTCCCTGGGGAGTGGTCCCGAGAGTGGCCGGCGCCAGGCTGGCCCCGTGGAGCCACGGCCTGGAAGCGAGGCCAAGCCAACGGAGGTTTGAGAGCATTGGGAAAAGGGTGTGGGCATGGGTGTGGCAGGGGTAAGGATGCTGCGTGTAAGGGGGTGGGGCCGTAGTATGGTGCCATGGAGTGAGGAGGCCAGGCAGAGGCTGAAGGAAGTGGTAGGCGGGGCTGGAGGGCACCAGGTTGGGGGAGGGCCATGCCTTGAGGGCAGTGGACAGAGGCCACAGGAGCAGCCTCCCGGAGAAGATAGGAAAGGCCAAATGAAAAGCGCACAACACGCCCAACACAGGCCAATGTTCAAGGAGGGAAACCATCCAGGGTGCCGACGGCACTGCCGATGCAGGCCCTCCACCTCGGCCAGTGGGGCCGCTAGCTTTCGCACTGCTGTGGGAGAAAGGCGCTCGCTCGCCTGACACTCAGGAATGCCCCGCCGATGGGGTTGCACCCTGTCCCTTGGGTCTGGCCCTTCAGGATCCCAAAGACATCTCCCTGACACAGTGTCCGTGGCTGAGGCCAGCCAGGCCAGGCCAGGAGAAGTGGTGGCAGTCACACCTACATGCCCCAATGGCAGCAAAAGCTAAACAGAACGTCCGAGTTGATGGGCAGAAACAAAGAGCCCCAAACGAGGGGCGTCGGCCACAGGGAGCCCCCTGCGTCAACACAGGGACTTGTCAGCAACAGCGACTTGGGTCACGAGACCAAGTGCCAAGGCAGCTAGTTCCCAGGGGACACGGGACACAGGATCCCATTGCTCCGAAGGTCCCAGCGAGCGCAGTCACCGCCCTAGAGACAGAAAGGGGGACGGGGAGGGCAGGGCAGGGTGTGGAGTGAAGGGACACTGCAAATAGGTCATGGACACACCGCTCCTGTTGGGAAAGGGAGAAGCTTGGACACGGAGGACGCCGAGGGGGCCCCCAACCACAGGAACGTACGTGAGGCCAGGGGCCCCGCAAGCTTCCCTGGAGACCCACGAGAAACACCAGTTTACGAATGCAACAGGCACGCACACACGAGTCTCTTTGTCCAAGGGTGAAGATGTGTTCTGAGACGTCTATCTCCACATACATGCATACCAGTTACTACGGCAAGCAATCGCTAAACCTCCAGGATTCGTTCCTAGTGTGGAGACGTGACGAGCACCAAGGGGACGGGCTGCATGGGATTAAAGTGCCCGAGAGGTCACGTGACCTTGGGCGGGTCTAAGAGTCCGGCAAGGAAGGAAGTGTCCCTCACTGACCGTCCCTCGGGCACGCCGAGGGCACGCCTGAGTCTCCTCCACCGCAGTCCGCCTGCCACCCGCCGCTCCGGACGTCTCCTGACACACAGGAGGAGCACATTGGCGTTTCAGGTGCGTTGGGACGATCTGGGGCTCCCACGAGCTGGCACAGAAGTGGGCCAGGGAGGAAATGGAGGTGGTGATGCGCCTCGACTCACCAGGTGAAGGACGCTTTAGTGTTGAGGACTATTGTGAGAACAGAGACTGAGGAAAGGCGTGGCTCTCGGTGTTCCCGAGCACATGAGGTTCTGCTTCCAGAGGAACCGAACCCCAGAGTCTGACTGGTGTGAGGGCGTGTGGGAGCAGTGACAGCATCCTGCTCCATGTCGCCGTGGGGCCTCAGAGCCTAAGGAATTTTCTTGTTCACCCGAATTTCACAGCAAATGCTCATTTGCCACGGCTGACACGTGAGTTCAGCGTGGGGGCCCCGTAAAGGCCACGTGAAAGAAAAGGGTTCATTCAGGTCCTGCGTGGGGAAGCTTCCAGTCGAGTCGAGCAGAAACGAAACGTTTTCCTTGACTTTGTCTCTGAGGGTGGTTTCTCTGGGGGTCAAGTAGGAGAGGTACATTCTGGAGAGGCAAGCATCCTTCTCTTTGCACATGCAACCCTGGGTGCCACAGGGAGTATCGCCGTAGCGTGGATTGCGGTGTCCATGGGGGTCGGGACCTTGTGTGTGGTTTTCCTTCCGGAGGGCGCTGGGAGAGACTTCCCGAAAGTCTCTCCGGTGAGTCACGCAAGACCACCTCCACGGCCTTGCCTGAGGGTGCCGTCCTGCGGGTGGGTCCACGGGAGAGCGCGTAGAACATGCAGGAGGGAGAGGTCCCACCTCCCAGGTGAGGACCGTGTTTGACCTGGTGGGCGTGACGCCCCCTCCTCATGCCCGCTGGGGGAGAAAGGTTCATGAAGGAGTCGTTGTGTCTGTGGGAATGACTCTCCTTTTCCCATTGCCTCAGGAAGTCCAGAAACCCATCTTCGAGCAAGGCTGACTTGACCCTCCAAGGAGAGGGGGCAGATGGCGGGTGGTCACACCCAGCACGCACCTTCCAGACCCTTGAAAGCCCCAAACGGGAAGAGGCAACGGAGAGCACCCATGGCGCCCAGGGTTCCCAGGCTAGAGGACGAGGATCCTCGGGTAAGTGGAGCCCTGGAGGCGTGGCGAACCAGTGGGCGGGTTGGAGGGGCTGGGTCGGGTGGGGGTGGGGGAGCCATGCCTCTGAAGCCGGGGATCGCACACGACGAGGGAATGAAGACTCTGTGTCTGGAAGTCGGTCGTCCTTTCCTAGCCCACGGTGGCCTGCCTTGGCATCTCAGCAGCCTGCCCATTGGGATAAGCTCCCTCGGCCGTAGGGTCACGTCCAGCCTGGTGTCTGTCCCATCGTGGCGTGGGGCTCATTCTACGCGGCCCGAGACCTGCAATCCCAACTCCCGGTCCGTCCCTCACAGAGGCTCGGGTAGAATCCTAGGAACTTCCATCTCCTGGCACCTCCCGAGCCGTCCACGATGTGCCCTGGCCCACCCACACCAGTCCTCTGCTCCCCGAGTGTGTCCTTGTCATGACCTTTGCAGTTGGACTGTCATTGGTGCTGATTCACTGAGCCCCTCCTCCTTGGTCCGCAGCTCAAGTGTAAGGACTGCGGAGCCTTTGGGCACAACGCATCCAGCACCAGGTGCCCCATGAAGCGCTGGGACGGGTGCCTCGCCCCCCAGGCCTTTGTCCCCAGGAAGCCGAAGGAGAATGTGGAACCACGCCAGCAGCAGGACCGGCACAAGCCCGGGCCCCTCAACCAGGCTGCGAGGGACATGGACGAGGGACAAAGGTGAGGATGCGGCCGGCTCCGGCCTGCCCGTGGCCTGGCAGCTCAGGTCGCTGTGTCTCTGTACCCGGACACTGGGTGCTGTGTCGTCTTCAGACACACACAGGGGTGGGGGAGGCAGAGAAAGGAGCTCCCCGCCCCCCAGGGGACGTCACGAGCCTATTGAGCTGCTCTGGGGGAGTCCCCGAGGCTGTGTGTCCTGCGGTAGGGAGACAGGGGGAGGCGGCAGGTGACAGGCAGTGGCGCACACGGCTCTCAACGCAAGGACGTCTTGGGCCAACCTGGACGGCTCGCTGGAGTGGGAGCCAGGAGGGCAGATGAAGAAAGGAGATCTTGCCCAAGCCCCATCGCTCGCTCCCCAGGTGAAGACACGAAATGCCGCTCCTTCACCTTCCCGTTCTTGGTCGTGCAGGCGAGAAGCCCAGCAGAGGAAGGCGCTGCTGCAGAGATTCCCCAGGATAGGCCCTGGAAGGCAGCAGCGAGCCTGGAGGGACTCCACAGAATGCTGTGACTATGTGAGGGTGAGTGTCCCCCGTCCCTGCTCTCGTTCTCTCCTGGGGACGGGGATGTGACGGGCTTCCCGGCCCTCCTGGCTGAGGAAGGGGGTCCACCCCGATTCTCCACATTGGGATTTCCGTGCGGGTCCTTTCCAGCCACGTTTGCTGGGTGTCCATGATCCGGCAGGATTCCTTGCATGTGTGCTAACCGGGTGCCGGGTGGGCGTGCCAACATAATTTCGGGACGCTGTGCCCACACCTAGGCCTCTTGGGAGGCACAGGCATCTTTCCCTGGTGACACATACACCCGCCCCATTGGCCATCCAAACTCAGTAGCCCCCCCGCCCCCCGCCCCCCGCCCCCCGCCGCGAACCTCCACCTGCAGGACGCCTGTCCTTTCCCTGGAAGCCTGAATGGACGTGCTTGTCCACTTCGGGAGGCAGGCACGATGCACAACCTTTGTGGTCCGTCGCTCCCGTGGAATCAAAGCATCAAGGGGCTAGTGCCCAGTGTTTCTTCCCAATCGACGCTGAGCTGGAGGCCCTTGTCCTCTGTCAGTACACTCCTTTCCCGTCTCTCCCGGTTGTTTGCGTTTCTGTTTCTTTGCTGTGCTTGTCGTGCATGTGTCCTTGGTGGGCAGGAAGGACTGATGGCCGTTGTCTGTGTGTTGTGTGTTCCCACAGCATCCGCACAGGCCGATGCCCGTGTACACCACCAAGAGGGTGTCCGTGCTGGCGCCGTACGTCCCGGCGGAGCCTCCTAGCGGGACGCCTGACACGACACAGCTGTCCCCGTCGGCTGCTCCTCTCGGGAGACCTGCGGCGAGCACCTTCCCGCCTGCTGGCCGACAGGATGCCCAGCAAGTGGGGACCCCAGCCCCGCCTGCCCCGCCTGCCCCGGCACACCAACGCTCTGCCCGGGATCCAGGCCTCGGTGTCCAGCTGAGACAACACCGGCCCCGATGTGCCTCCCTGGAAGCTTCCAGGGCTGTCTCCAAGGCGCATGGCATTGGCCACGCCCAGGCACCAGCCAAGCGTCCTGAGGTGAGCCCTGATCCTCCTCCAACCCGTTTGGCTCCGAGTCCCCAGCCCCACATCCAGACACCAGGCAAGAGATGGGCCCCGCTCCCCGACGACCCTTGCCAGAACCCCCGAAAGAAACCATGTTACAGCCCCTTCCAGCCACCCCACAAGAGCACAGGGAGCACCCATGTGGGGCTGCGCCAGAGTCTGTGTCGTCCAGCAAGGAGAAGTGCATGTGGTCCCACGGGGGCAGCCCAGCTGGCCAAGAAGACACCTGCCTCGGTGCACAGCAGGGGCCTCCAGCCTGCACGCCCCCAACCTCACCTGGACACTCTCCAGGCGTGCACCTTGCCCCCGTGCCCGCCCTGTCCGCAGGCACCCGGCCAGCCCCTGCGAATGGTCTTCAGCCGCCTGGACAAAGGCGGCTGGAGCTCCAGGTTCATAGCAGCTCCCTGTCTGCCACCTCCCGAGAGGCCAGTCCCCGCTGGCCAGGGCCCGCCCGTCACACACCAGTCTGAGGGAGGCTGTGTGCCTGTCTCCCGGAGCATCCTCCACGATGACCTGCAGCTTTCCTCGTCCTCGGAGGAGAGCGACCGGGAGTGAGACACCTCGTGTCCTCGGACACTCGTCCTCTGGCTCTTGTGACCCCGAGCAGGTGACTGCGGAGCGGCGGGCAAGGCAGGGCCGTGACCTATTTTTGCTAAAGCAGCAATTCCCCCAAAGACCTGCAAGGACAAAAACTTGCCTCCACACCGTGTTTGGTGTCCTGCTTCGGGCGGGGAGTGGGTTGAGCGCCCACGTGCAGACGCTCATGGTGCACTTTTCCTTTATGCATCTACACCTTCTGGTTCACCTGCTCCGTCTCAATCAACAAGGTCTCGTTTCTTTCGTTTCAATAGATTCTATGAGAAGTCCAGCGCCAGGAGAGCAAGAGGTCGTCCACTCGAATGTAAAGTTAAGGATCTGTGAAATGAATGTGTAGTGGGTTTAGAATGTCTGAATTTGGGGACGCCAGAGGAATGATTCCAGTCTGGGCTGGGCAAGTGGAGGCAATCTTTTGTTTTAGAACAGTTCACTGATATCATTTTTCTGCAGATCGTATCGGGGAATATTTTACATGCTGTCTGCATTTTTGTTTTTCCCTGATAGTGCAACGTTGTGTGTAGTGTTACCACAGCTAATAAAGTTTGCTCAGACACGACCGAATGTGCATGGTTTTCTTTTTCGTGTGTACACTGTAGTTTCCCGTCACTTAGAGTAGAATCCTGCATTTGTTCCCAAGTGCACTTGGGACTTGGATCCTCACCTAGTGGAGGACAACTAAGTATTCAGAAGCAGCAAAGAAACACGGGTTAGCCTCTCTTCCCCTTTCAAGATAAAGTGTCTCCAAGTGTCCTGGGAACAAGACAATGCTAGAGGTGAATTCAAAATCGAGGAGGGTCGGGATGCCTGGGTGGCTCCGTCAGAGAAGTGTCTGACCTGGAGGCGGCGACTCACGTCATGATCTCAGGGTTGGGGAGAGTGAACTTTGAGTTTCCCTCCCTCCTCGGGATTGCCTCTCTCCTTTTCTCTCTAACCCTCCCCCACATTCTCTCTCCCTCCCTCCGTCCCTCTCTCTCTCTCTCTCTGTCTCTCTCTCTGTCTGTCTCTCTCTGTCTGCCAACATAAAAACCCATGAACTGAAAGAACATGTGCGTGGGAAATCAATCAGCATTAGGGGCTGCTGTCCACATGTCTCTCAAAGGCACTTTCATTCACAAGTCACATCAAGGAGGGTGGCATAGAAGAGATACAAGGGAAAGGATGAGAAAGACATTCCACAGATAGATACTAGAGAGGGGAAGGAGACACGAGAGTTAGGAGATAGACACATAGAGTGATGAGCGATTGATGAGAGAGGACAGAGAATTAGGTGGTCAAAGGGTTCTTTGGAAGCAATTCTGCAGGCCTCTTTGCCCACGTGGCAGGTGGCCGGGGCTGAGGCGACAGAAGCAAGGGGGTGTTCGTGGAGTCTGAAGACGGGCGGGCTCCAGACCCGGGGAGAATGGACTTGTCGGGGCCAGGCACTCAGACAGGAGCAGGTGTCTCGTCTTGGGACAGGGGTCAGCTTTTTGCTCCAGGAAGGTCTGGAATGGACTGGCTCAAGTCACTACGTTCAATAGGGCAACTTGCTTTGCTCAGACCAGTCACGTGAGAGTTCCTAGCAGCTAACACCGTCCAGTGAAAACACAACCGGTTTTCTAGGAGGAGATGACAACCAAAGGGAGAGATGATTCCTTGCAGAAACAGGTCCAAACTTGGCGCCTGCCAACGGATATTTGAAGAACAGGGAAAGGTGTGCTTGTGCCCTGGCCTGGCTCGCCCCCCTCCTCTGCCCACTCTCTGGTAGATTCTCCTTGGGGTGTGGTCCTGAGAGTGGCAGGCGCCAGGCTGGCCCGGTGGAGCACGGCCTGGACGTGAGGCCGGGCCAACTGAGGGCGGAGAGCATTGGGATGAGGTGTGGGCATGGGTGTGGCAGGGGTAAGGATGCTGCGGGTAAGGGTGGGGCCGTGGTCCGGTCCCATGCAGTGAGGCCAGGCAGAGGCTGACGGAAGCCGTGGGTGGGGCTGGCGGGCACCAGGCAGGGAGAGGGCCGTGTCTTGAGGCTGTGGTCACAAGAGTCTGAAGACTCCTTTTGTGCATCCCATTGGGTGTCCTCCTTGGCCCCTTGCCCCTTTCCTTCCCCTCACCTGAGGGAGACACCTCACGTGCTCGCAGCCTTTTCCTCCCACTCGGTGACCCCGAGGAGGTGACTGTTTCATTGAGGATCCTCTCTCCCTCTCTCTCTGTCTCTCCCTGGCTTGTCCACATGAGCGCTCTCTCTCGCTCTCTGCCTCTCTCTGTCTCTCTCTGTCTCTCTCTGTCTCTCTCAAAATAAATCAATTAACATGTTAAAAGTGAAAAACAAACAAACATTAGAGAAGAAATCACAATGTCGGCAGACCTGGTCAGTTCTGAAATCTGGTCTAGAGATACTGACACATTAAAGCCACGGTTTCCACGAGGGGACATCGGTCCATGCATGTCTAAATTCCAATGTCAAACCGTCTATAAACGTCACAAATCCACAACAAACATGTCCTGAACCACGGGAACCTATACCTACCTTGCTATGTGATTTGCTAGTAATACCAGTGACAATTTGGCAAATGATGGGTTTAGGATTTGTTCTCCTATTGGGAAGGGAGCTACAAAATGAAGAAAGCATTTACAAAGCCCGAAACCAGGCAAAGGATATTTCTTGGGACAATTTCTCGGCCACCCCTTGGGAGACAGACATGTTGCAAAGGACCTTCATGATAGTTGTATACACAGATCCCATGGAGACAGTTCAGGAGTGTTAGAATCAAATCCATGGACAGTAATCATTCCAGAATAATTTGCTGGTGTCACGTACATTCTGGCTGACGGAGAGGAGGTGCTCCTACATGATACCAGAGCTCAATTGGTGCAATGATCTCCATAGCCTAAAAAATTCATGGCCGTCATTCCTCGACACTTTGTGTTATCTAAGAGCAAAGTGGATACTCAAAAAAGGATTCCCTCTAGGTTGGAAATGCTCAAGTCCGTGTGTCCAGAGAGGGAGCAATGGAAATGAGGGAGGTGGAGAAAGTGGTGAAACGTGTGTGTGTGTGCCTCTTGAGGAGGGAGGGGCAGGAGGAAGGCTGGGCTGAGTCGTCTGTCTGCAGAAGAGTGACCACACCCTAAGACCCTTCATCCAACTGCAGCTGGTAGCTGATTGGATGACGTGGTCCTAGTCAGGTGGGTGGGGCGAGCTTTACGAGGGCTGAGGAGAGGGCCACAGCCATCATTCTGAGACTGGCCTCCTGAGAGAAGCATCGCTCTGCAACGTGAGGCTCCACGTTTCAGGAGACATGGAGACGCCCTCTTCCCACTGCCGAGAGGAGACTCAGTTCCATGTCTTTCCAAACCTCAAACCTAGCGGATCAAATACGGGTGGTGCTGAAGGCCACGGAGGACCCACTCTGCCTGAGAAGCCGGCACCGTCATCGCACACACCCTGCGACCTGCCTAACGGTTGGGCTCCCACGTCGACAGGTCTGCCCCCCGCAGAGAAACCTGTGAGTTGGAGGAGACCTTCTGCGGTTGGGGCTGGCCTGCAGAACCTGGGGAACACGTGCTATGCGAATGCGGCCCTGCAGTGTCTGACCTACACACCACCCCTCGCCAGCTACATGCTGTCCCAGGAGCACTCGCGAAGCTGTGGGAGGCAGCCATTCTGCGTGCTGTGTGCTCTGCAGGCTCACGTGACCCGGGCCCTCTGCCGTCCGGGAGACGTGATCCGGCCTCCGCCAAAACTGCTCGCGGCCTTCCACACACACAGGCAGGAGGATGCCCATGAGTTTCTGATGTTCACTCTGGATGCTATGCAGCAAGCGTGTTTGCGTGAGGACAAGGCTTCAGAGCCTCAGGCTCAGGACGCCACCCTCATCCGGCAAATCTTTGGGGGGTACTGGAGGTCTCAAATCCAGTGTCTCCACTGCCAGGGTGTCTCCAGCACTTTGGACCCTTACCTGGACATTAGCCTGGACATCAGGGCAGCTCAGAGTGTGAGCCAAGCTTTGCAACACTTGGTGAAGCCCGAACAGTTGGATGGTGAAAATGCCTATCGCTGTAGTACTTGTCTCGACAAGGTACCTGCTTCCAAGACGTTGACTTTGCACACTTGCTCCAAGGTCCTGATGCTGGTATTGAAACGATTCTGCCATGTCACGGGCAGCAAACTGGCTAAGGAAGTGCAATATCCTGAGCGCCTTGACATGCGACGCTACGTGTCTGGGCAGAACGGGGGGTCGCTGACTTATGTGCTCTATGCCGTGCTGGTGCACGCGGGCTGGAATTGTCACAGCGGACATTACTTCTGTTACATCAAAGCTGGGAACGGCCAGTGGTACAAGATGGATGATGCGAAGGTGACCGCCAGTGACGCGACGTCTGCCCTGAGCCAACACGCCTATGTCCTCTTTTACGTCCAGAAGAGTGAATCGGAAAGAGACCGTGCGAGTGAGCCAGGTGCTGGGGAATCCACATCCCTCCAGGCTGACCACGCAGGCACGGCTGCGGCCCAAGGGGGGCCTGAAACCGACCCCAACATCGAGGTGCCACAATTGGAGGATCACGGGGAAGAGACACCACTGCCAGCAATCACGTTAGACCAGTGGAGATTGCTCCAAGAAAGCCACCGTCCCAAGTCTGAACTCAACCTCAGGAAACTAGAATTTGCTCTTCCCCCCGACGCAGTCCTAATTCACCAGTCCAAATACAGAGACGAGATGGGAAAGGATCACCGTGAACCAAACATCCACCGGCTCAACAGTTCAGCCAGGGACATCCCACCTCAGAGGGCAATGGCCATTAACCGAGTCCCTTGTCTCACCGGCAGAGCCAGAGCTACCACGAGGAAGAACAAGAAGGGACAGAGGTCTCAGGAAGCAGTCCAGGGATCCCACTACAGGCTTTGAGATACATGCCTGCCCACGTGCACACTCACTACTCACTCACTCACTCACTCACTCACAGTCCCTTGTAGGCCACGTTTTGTGTGTTGTAGGTGGGTGTGATCGGGACATGCGGAGGGACCATGAATCTGGCTGTATTCGTGGGGTATGGCGTTCCAGTTGACCTGGAGAATCCTGAGCTTTAAGGCTGGCTGGCTGCAATGATGTTACTGGAGAGGTGTGGATTATGCTGGGTATTTGGAAGGCTTCTCCCCTCCGTCAGCACCGAGGATCATCGGGCACTCTCAGAGCCTGAAAGGGTCAGAGGAAGTGGCCAATGAGGCATGAAGGTGGAAACAAGGCAGAGCACCGGGAGTCCTTGTGAAAATGCCTGGGACTCACGGTCCCATCATCCCATTCCCTACTCTCTGTGTATTGGTAAAGGACATGTGCCCAAACATGTGCGTGTGGGGACTCTCGGTGATATCCAAACATGCGCCGGCAGGGGAAGGAGTTTGAAACAATCTCAGTGCTTCCACACGGAGGAGTGGCAAATGACCAGGAAACTGGAAGAACTCTAGCTCTACGTGGGAGCAGACAGCCTTTTCAGGAATGTCTTGTGTCGGAAGGAGAGGAGCAGAAGGAAACACTAATTCATAACTGTGCAAAGTGTTTCCTCGTATACATAATATATTTTGTAAAGTCTCCACATGTTCATGTGAACGTTGGCTAATTGCCTGGCAATGGCAAGGAGCAACTAAATGCTTATGTCTCTGGAGACGGGTGGGTGGAGCCTTCCTGGCCCATGTTCATTAGATGAGGTTCCCTGAACAATCCCCCTCCCATGAGGCTGCAGAGCAAATGGGGGAAAGGAACCTTCTTCCACCTCTTCTTGCTGAGCCACCAAGCAGCTCTACCTTGTTCCGCAGAGTTGACCACCATCCCCCCATCGGACAGTCTCCTCCACAAGGGAGGAGGCTCAGGGATTTCTGCTCAGTTGCATTGCAATCTTGGTCCTCGGTTGTACACCTCAGAAAATCAGTCTCACGTGGACACCGAGGCAACAATGTGGTATTTCAGGTCAGGGTATGGATGGATGCTCTCAGTCACACCTGTATTTCTTAGGAGCGAGACTCACTAAATACACCGTTGAATGGGAGTTAGTGCATGATCCTTCAATTCCCCCTAGGGGAGGGGGGCCATATAGGAGATCTCTGGTCGTTTGCCAATGGCACTGACAGGGTAAAGCCTGTTGTTGCTGTTGTTGTGGTGGTGGTGGTGGTGGTGGTTTACAGTCTGCATTAAACATACACATCACACGTAGTGGCAACTCATGTCAGTATGTGAATTTTGTACAGGAAATCATATTGAATTCTGGGTGTTCAAATATCATAGCCGATAGAGGAAAAACACTTTTTCTTAATCTACTTTTAAAATTTATTGGTCTGTTGTTTTCACGTTTTAAACATGAAGTAAAATGTTTAAATAAACAGAGAGGGACACACACACAGAACAGAGACAGAGTGTGAGCATGGGAGGGGGAGAGAGTGAGAGACACAGAACCCAAAGCAGCTCCAGGCTCTGAGCTGTCAGCACAGAGCCCAACGTGGAGCTCAACCCCACGAACCATGAGATCCTGACCTGAGCTGAGGTTGGACACTCAACCGACTGAGGCACCCAGTCCCCCCTCCACTTTCCAAATTTAAATCAAATTGAGTTAACAGTGAGTGTAGTCTTGGTTTCAGGGGTAGAATGTAGGGCTTCGTCCCTTACATGAAACACCCACTGCTAACTCCCACAGGGGCCCTCCATAACGCCCGTTGCAAATGGAGCCCACCCACTCCTCCCCTCTAGCAACCCTCACTTTCTTCTCTACACTGAAGGGTTCTCCTGGGGCACGTGGGTGTCTCAGCCGGTTCGGACTCTCATTCAGTCAGCTCATGATCTCAGGGTTTGAGACTTCAAGCCCCGTGTCCGGCGCTCTGATGACAGCTCAGAGCCTGGAGCCTGCTCTGGATTCTGTGTGCATGCCTCTCTCCGCCACTCCCCTGGTCATGCGCTCTCTCTCTCTCTCTCTCTCTCAGATAAAGAGAAAACAAAATTTTTTGAAGAGTCTCCTATGGCTTGCCTCCCGCTGTGAGTTTATCTCATGTTATTTATTCTTCGCTTGCCCTAGGTTCTTCTGTTTTGTTTTTCATTCCACAGATGAGTGATGACATGGCACTTTCGCAGTGAAAGAGTTCGACAGGGCTAGCTGGATGTTAGCGCTCAAAAGACATGCACACGTGACATCTATCTTTCCTGTGGATTTGATTCTAAAGTGGGCAGAATCGTGGGTAAAATGCAAACAGTGTATGTGCAACTGAGCCACCAAGGGAAAAGCCACAGAAAATAACCACGCTAGGTCATCCTGTAGAAATTTTGGGATCCAACTTTCTCTTCCTGGATTAAAACCTGTATATCACTCACACACACACACACACACACACACGCACACACGGACAATATTTGATCTGGATCTCAAGACGGCCTCCATAAGCATCCAGTCAGCTCCCCAGATGCCTATGACCAGCTCTTCCTGGGTGGCCGTGTGTCACGTGTTCCACCCACACATGATGAAGTCCACACCCCTGGCTCTGCAATCCGTGGGGGAGGTCACAAGAGGGAGTCTTGCCACACTGCTCTCTGTCCAGCAGGGGGCGCCGCTGGCCAGCACGGGCATTGCCTAGACTCCCAGGAGGACCTGGCATTGGGCACTTGCTCAGGCTGGCAGGTCGGAGTCTCCGTGCCTCGCACTGCAGCCTGAGCATTTCGTGGGGCATCAAGGCGACCATGAACAATTACAGAAGGTCTGGTGGGTCTAGGATTCCCTCCTTGTGACTTAACTTTGGCCGTGCCGGACCCTGGACTCTGAGCTACAATTGACAACCTTGAGCTGCTCGGGCCACTGGTGACGATCTATTTTCCAGACATTCCAGGAACTTCTCTTTCAAAACATAAATCCAGTTAAGTCAAGACATTCAATTTTAAAAACTGTTGACAATGAGCAAAGAAGATTGCATAGGGGAAAACCAGGAGGTGGCCTCACGTGCGGTGATGTGGGAGCAATCACGGCAATAGGAACAGCGTTATTTGGTCTCGCCAAATCCAGCCAGCCTAATCTGGATTTGTCACGGAAAGCTTAATTCAGAGCTGTCACCCTGCAATTCGTAAGCGTATTCATGACGATCCAGAAAAGGCAGTGTGGGGGGAGGGGCCAAGATGGCAGAAGAGCATGGAAGTTTTTTTTGCGTCTTGCATCCATAAAATGCAGCCACATCAACACAAAAGCATCCTGCACACCTCGAAAACTGATCTGAGGATTCACGCCACAGGTTGCCCAACCTGAACCCCAGAACTCAGTGGGGACGCGGCGCAGAGAGGTGAACTGGGGAAGAGAGAAGCCACAGAGGGCAGGGAGCTGTTTTTGCCTGCAGAGAGAGGACGGAGGAGACAGGGGCAGAATATGGGGAAAGCAATCCCCTCGCCCTCCCCTCCCCCGGCCAAAAGCAGCTGGGGAGAAAGTGGAAATGTGGAAAGAGCCACAGGCACTGAACCAAAACGAGAGGAAGGAGGAAGGAGCGGGTTTAAATTCCATGAAGACGGTACAAACAGGGGGAGGGCAGAGTGCGAAACTCCGCATCTGATACCTGGCGGTGCTCTGGTCGGAAGGGCGAATCCCCGAGAGCAGAGTGAAGACTGGGGGTGTGGAGGAGGGGTGTCTGGAACCACACGGAGAAAAGCGGTTCCCCTGCTGCGAGGACACGAGGTCGAGTCTGTGTGGCCACCCCAGCCGACCCCAGAGGTGCCAGCAGACCCCGGACAACAGCCACATTCGCTGGTGCTGGAACAAGGTCGTTAAGGGGGAAGCCCGGTACCAGAAGTGTGTGGTGATTCTCCGTAATCCTCGAAACGCTGCTGCTCCACCATCGCGTGAACGTTCTCGGGCGCAGGCTGGCACCCAGCCGCAGTCTCTGGGCATCGGCAGCGGCACGGTGTTGCCAACGTTCCTGGGTGCGGCCGGCACCCGGCCACTGCTCGCTGAGACCCTGACGCAGAGGATCTGAGCAGGTCTCAGCCTGCTCAGGCCCTCAGAAGTGAGGGGTCGGGAAACACAGCCGCCTGGGAGGTAAATCCCAGGAGGGAGGTGTCTCCTGGCAACCTGACGGCTGGGCCACGGACAGTGTCAAAGCGGCGAGTGGACAGAAGCCGGAGACAAAGGACGGGGGTAGGATTGCTGATCGCAGACAGCCGAGTTCAGATACTACAGACTGGGCACCTGAGCGACGCCGAGGTCTCCGCTCCCGCGCATGCGCATATGCACCTCCAAGCGCCCCAGCAATCCGCGCTTGTAGGCTAGCTGCGCCATCTAGTGGAGAACACAGCCGTGACACTTAGCACCGCCCAACTGGGCCAACTTGGCTCTTCAGGAACCCAAGCGTCTCCGCCACTTGGTAGTGTATGGACTCCAAAGTGCTTCATCCTTTGACTTCTAGGGGACAACAATGTAACTTCAATCTGTATTTCAGTCTGTTCGCGGGTCCATCTCTTTTCTTTTCTTTTCCATTTCTTTTCTTTTTCATGAAGACAGAAAGAGAAAAAATATGTTGTTATTTCCCATGGTTTAAAATAATTTCCTTGAACTTTTTTCGACTATATTCGTTTAATTTTTTGTAAATGTGTCCAATTCTATTTGAATTCCCTCATTTCATTTTATCCTATTTCACTGTATTCTTTTTTCCAAATGTTCAAACGGTTTCCTTTTTTTATGTGCTTTCCCTTTTTCCTCTAATCTTTCAAGCCCATTTCAACAACCAGACCAAAACTCACCTAGGATCTAGCATCATTTGTGTGATTTGTGTGTGTGTGTGAGTGTGTTGTTTCTCATTTTTAAGTTTTGAATTCTTTTATCTTATTCATTCCTTTCCTTCCTCCAAAATGACGAAGCCAAGGGATTCACCCCAACAGAAAGAGCAGGAAGAAAGGACAGCCAGGCCCTTAACCAACACAGATACGAGCGGAACGTTTGAACCAGAATTTAGAATCACGATGATAAAAATGCCAGCTGGGGTCGAAAGTAGATGAGAATGCCTTTCTGTGGGGATAAAAGAAGTAAAAGCTAGCCAGGATGCAATAGACAATGCTAAAAGCGAGCTGCGATCTGGAACAGATGCCACAGCGGCAAGGATGATAAGGCCGAGCAGGGAACCAGCGATAGAGGGGACAAAGCAATGGAGAATAACGAAGCAGAAGGAAAGAGGGAGACTAAAGCAAAAGAGCGGGGTTTAAGAATTCGGGAACTCAGCGACTCATTGAAAAGGAATCACATCACAATCATAGGGGTCCCAGAAGACGAAGAGAGAGAGACAAGGGGGTAGAAGGGTTATGTGAGCACATCACAGCAGAAAACTTTCCTAACCTGGGAAAGACACACAAAATCCAGGAAGCACAGAAGACTCCCATTAGATTCAACAACGTCCAACCATCCACAAGGCAGAGCCTAGTCGACTTCACAAAATACTCAGGCGAGGAAAGAATCATGAAAGCAGCAAAGGAAACAAAAGTCCTTCCCCTACAAGGGACGACTGACCACATTTGCAGCAGACCTATCCACAGAAACCTGGCAGCCCAGAAATGAGTGGCAGGATATATTCATCGCACTGAATCCTGAAAGGATGCGGCCAAAACGTATTTGTCCAGCAAAGCTGTCATTCCAAATAGAAGTAGAGACGGAAAGTTTCCCAAGCAAAAATTAAAGGAGTTCCTGACCACTCAACCAGCCCTGCAAGACATTTGAAGGCAGACTCTCCCAGGGGGCAAAGGACTTAAAGGAAAAAACAGACCACAGGCAGAAAACACTGGCAAGGATCGGCGAACACCCCCAGAAACTCCAACTCTACAAGCAACACAATGGCAATAACTTCATACCGTTCAGTACTCACTCGAAACGTCAATGGACTCAATGCTCCAATCGAAACACATAGGGTAACAGAATGGGTGAGAAAAGAAGGTCATCCATACGCTGCTTACAAGGGACCCACTTTAGATCTAAAGACGCCTTCAGATTGAAAGCAAGGGGATGGAACACCATCTCTCATGCTCATGGTTGACAAAAGAAAGCAGGAGTAGCCATACTCATATCGGACAATCTAGACTTTAAAATAAAGACTCTAACGAGACACGTAGAAGGGCGTTATATCATAATCATTGGGTCTGTCCACCAAGAAGACCTCACGATTGTGAACATTTATGCACCAAACGTGGTGCGCCCAAATGCATACATCAAGTCATCACACACATAAAGACACTCATTGAGGATGATGCCATACTAGGAGGGAACCTCAACACCCCACTTACAGCAACGGACAGCTCACCTAAACCGACACTCAACAAGGAAGCAATGGTTTTGAATGACACACTGGACCAGATGGACTTGACAGATATAGTCAGAACATTTCATCCTAAAGCAGGCAAATAGACCTTCTTCTCCAGTGCACACGGAACATCCTCCACAATAGATCACATACTGGGACACAAATCAGCCCTCAACAGGGACAAAAAGATCGAGATCATATCGTGCATATTCTCAGACCACAATGCTATGAAACTCGAAATCACGACAAGAAACAAGGTGGCCATGGAACAAATACTTGGAGACTAAAGAACACCCTACTTAAGAGTGAATGGGCTAACCGAGAAGTTAAAGAGGAAATTAAACAGTCCACGGAAGCCAAGGAAAACGGTAACACCACAGGCCAAAAGCTCTGGGACGCAGCAAAGGGGGTCATTCGAGGGAAGTCTATAGCAATCCAGGCCTTCCGAAAGAAAGAAGAAACGGCTCAGAGACACAATCTAACCGTTCACCTTAAAGAGTTGGAAAAAGAACAGCAAAGAAAACCCCAAACCAGCAGAGACAGGATATAATGCAGATTAGAGCGGAAATCAATGCTATGGAAACCAAAAAAACAAAACACAAACACAAAAACAAGTACGAAAAGAAAACAAACAGCAACAACACCAGAACGGATCCATGAAACCAGAGCTGATTCGTTGAAAGAATTCACAAAACTGATCAATCCCTAGCCAGTTTGCTCAAAAAGAGAAAGGAAAGGACCCGAATAAAGGAAATCAAGAACGAAACAGGAGAGACCACAACCAACACAGCAGAAATACAAACAGTACTACGAGAACGTTGTGAGCAATTATACACCAATAAAATGGGCAATCTGGGAGAAATGGACAAATCCCAAGAAACGTATAAACTACCCAAACTGAAACAGGAAGAAAGAAAATTTGAACAGACCAAAACAAGTAAAGAAAATGAATTAGGAGTCAAAACTCTCCCCCTCCCCCCACCCCCACGAAAAGGAGAATACAGAGTCCAGGGCCACATGGCTTTCCAGGGGAATTCTCCCAAACGTTTAGAGAAGAGTTCACATCTATTCCCTTGAAGCTGCTCCAAAAGAGAGAAACGGAAGGAAAACTTCCAAGCTCTTTCTACGGAGCCAGCGTTTCCTTGATTCCAAATCGAGACAGAGACCCCACGACAAAGGAGAACGATGGACCCATTTCCCTGATGAACATGGATGCGAAACTCCTCAACGAGTTATTAGCCGATCGGATCCAACAATATATCCAAAAAACGATTCGCCACGACCAGCTGGGATCTCTACCTGGGATGCAGATCTGGTTCAATATGCACAAAACAGTCAATGTGATTCATCACATCTAAGAAAAGAAAGGACAAGAACCACACGATCCTCTCAATCGATGCGGAGAAAGCATGGGACAAAATACAACATCCTATCTTGACACAAACCCTCAAGGACGTGGGGCTAGAAGGATCATAGAAGTCATATGCGAAAGACCCAACGCGAGTATCATCCCCCATGGGGAAAACCTGAGAGCTTTCTCCCTAAGGACAGGGACCACACAGGGAGGTCCACTCTTGCCACTGTTATTCACCATCGCATTGGAAGCCTTAGCCTCAGCCATCAGACAACACAAAGGACTCAAAGGCCTCCAAATGGGCCGGGAGAGGTCAAACGTTCCCTCTTGGCGGATGACATGATACTCTGTAAGGAAAACCCAAAAGATTCCACCAAAAACTGCTAGAACTGATCCATGACTTCAGCAAAGTTGCAGGATGTGAAATCAACGCACAGAAACGGGCTGCATTCCCATACGCCAATGACGAAGCAACAGGAAGAAAAATCAAGCATCGGTCCCATTGACAATTGCACCCAAAATCACAAAATACCTACGAATGAATGTAACCAAAGAGATGAAAAATCGATACACTGAAAACTACATGAAATTTTAGAAGACAGAAAACACAATGGAAAAATATTCCACGCTCCTGGTTGGGAGGACGAAATATGGGTAAAATGTCACTACCACCCAAAGCAATCTACATACTCAAAGCAACACCTATCCAAAGAACACCAGCACTCCTCACAGAGCTGGAACAGACAATACTAGAATTTGTATGGACCCAGAAAAGGCCCTGAAGAGCCAAAGCTCTGTTGAAAAAGAAAGGAAAGCTGGATGCATCACAATCGCAGACGTCGAGCTGTAATTACACAGCTGTAATCATCAAGACAGTATGGTACTGGCACAAAAACGGACACTCAGCTCAAGAGAACAGAAACGCACCCACCCACAAATGGATGGCCAACTATTCCTTGACAAAGCAGGAAAGAATATCCAATGGAATAAAGCCAGTCTCTTCAACAAGTGGTGCTGGGAAAACTGGACAGCGACATGCGGAAAAAGGAACCCGCACCACTTTCTTACACCGTACACATAAAGAAACTCAAAAGGGAGGAACGTCCTAAGCGTAAGACAGGAAGCCATCAAAACCCTCGAGGAGAAAGCAGGCAAAAGCCTCTGTGATCTGGGCCACAGCAACTTCTTACTCAACACGTCTCCGTCTCCGGAGGCAAGGGAAACAAAAGGAAAAACGACCTATTGAGAACTCACCAAAAGAAAACTCTTCTGCACCGTGAAGGAAACAGATCAGCTACACTAACAAATCAGCTAAATCATCAATGGTAGAAGATATTTGCGAGCGACACATCGGAGAAAGGCTCCGTATACAAATCGATAAAGAACTGATCACACTCAACAGCCAAAAACCAAGGAATCCAGTGAAGAAATGGGCAAAAGTCATGAATAGACACTTCTCCAAGAAGACATCCAGATGGTCGACTGACACATGAAAAAATGCTCAACCTCACTCATCATCAGGGAAATCCGTCTCCAGATCGCAATGAGCTACCACTTCACACGTGTCATAATGGCTAACATTAACAACTCAGGCAACAACCGATGTTGGCGAGGGTGCGGAGCAACAGGATCTCTCTTGCACTGCTGGTGGGAAGGCAAACTGGCGCCGCCACTCTGGAAAACAGTATGGAGGTTCCTCAAAACATTGAAAGCGCAGCGACCCTATGAGCCAGCGATTGCACGCCTAGGTATTTATCCAAGGGATATGGGTGTGCTGTCTCGAAGGGGCACCTGCACGCAAACGCCCCCAAAAGCTTCTAGCAGCACTCCCAACGATAGCCAAAGTGTGGAAAGAGCCCGAATGGCCATAGATGCATGGAATGGAAAAAGAAGAGGTGGCACATATATATACAGTGGAACATTACGCGGCGATCGAAAGGAAAGACAGGGTGCCATTCGCAACGATGTGGCTAGAAGTAGAGGGTATTCTCCTCAGCGAAATTAGTCAGAGAAAGACAACTAGCATATGGCTTCACTCATATGAAGGCTCTAAGGTGCAAAACAGATGAGCATCAGGGAAGGGAAGGAAAAATACTATAAAAACAGGGAGGGGTACAAAACCAAGCAGGGAGGGGGCCAAGGGATATTTGAAGAACAGGGAAAGGTGTGCTTGTGCCCTGGCCTCGCTCGCCCCCTCCACCGCCCACTATCTGGGGGATTCTCCCTGGGGAGTGGTCCCGAGAGTGGCCGGCGCCAGGCTGGCCCCGTGGAGCCACGGCCTGGAAGCGAGGCCAAGCCAACGGAGGTTTGAGAGCATTGGGAAAAGGGTGTGGGCATGGGTGTGGCAGGGGTAAGGATGCTGCGTGTAAGGGGGTGGGGCCGTAGTATGGTGCCATGGAGTGAGGAGGCCAGGCAGAGGCTGAAGGAAGTGGTAGGCGGGGCTGGAGGGCACCAGGTTGGGGGAGGGCCATGCCTTGAGGGCAGTGGACAGAGGCCACAGGAGCAGCCTCCCGGAGAAGATAGGAAAGGCCAAATGAAAAGCGCACAACACGCCCAACACAGGCCAATGTTCAAGGAGGGAAACCATCCAGGGTGCCGACGGCACTGCCGATGCAGGCCCTCCACCTCGGCCAGTGGGGCCGCTAGCTTTCGCACTGCTGTGGGAGAAAGGCGCTCGCTCGCCTGACACTCAGGAATGCCCCGCCGATGGGGTTGCACCCTGTCCCTTGGGTCTGGCCCTTCAGGATCCCAAAGACATCTCCCTGACACAGTGTCCGTGGCTGAGGCCAGCCAGGCCAGGCCAGGAGAAGTGGTGGCAGTCACACCTACATGCCCCAATGGCAGCAAAAGCTAAACAGAACGTCCGAGTTGATGGGCAGAAACAAAGAGCCCCAAACGAGGGGCGTCGGCCACAGGGAGCCCCCTGCGTCAACACAGGGACTTGTCAGCAACAGCGACTTGGGTCACGAGACCAAGTGCCAAGGCAGCTAGTTCCCAGGGGACACGGGACACAGGATCCCATTGCTCCGAAGGTCCCAGCGAGCGCAGTCACCGCCCTAGAGACAGAAAGGGGGACGGGGAGGGCAGGGCAGGGTGTGGAGTGAAGGGACACTGCAAATAGGTCATGGACACACCGCTCCTGTTGGGAAAGGGAGAAGCTTGGACACGGAGGACGCCGAGGGGGCCCCCAACCACAGGAACGTACGTGAGGCCAGGGGCCCCGCAAGCTTCCCTGGAGACCCACGAGAAACACCAGTTTACGAATGCAACAGGCACGCACACACGAGTCTCTTTGTCCAAGGGTGAAGATGTGTTCTGAGACGTCTATCTCCACATACATGCATACCAGTTACAACGGCAAGCAATCGCTAAACCTCCAGGATTCGTTCCTAGTGTGGAGACGTGAGCAGCACCAAGGGGACGGGCTGCATGGGATTAAAGTGCCCGAGAGGTCACGTGACCTTGGGCGGGTCTAAGAGTCCGGCAAGGAAGGAAGTGTCCCTCACTGACCGTCCCTCGGGCACGCCGAGGGCACGCCTGAGTCTCCTCCACCGCAGTCCGCCTGCCACCCGCCGCTCCGGACGTCTCCTGACACACAGGAGGAGCACATTGGCGTTTCAGGTGCGTTGGGACGATCTGGGGCTCCCACGAGCTGGCACAGAAGTGGGCCAGGGAGGAAATGGAGGTGGTGATGCGCCTCGACTCACCAGGTGAAGGACGCTTTAGTGTTGAGGACTATTGTGAGAACAGAGACTGAGGAAAGGCGTGGCTCTCGGTGTTCCCGAGCACATGAGGTTCTGCTTCCAGAGGAACCGAACCCCAGAGTCTGACTGGTGTGAGGGCGTGTGGGAGCAGTGACAGCATCCTGCTCCATGTCGCCGTGGGGCCTCAGAGCCTAAGGAATTTTCTTGTTCACCCGAATTTCACAGCAAATGCTCATTTGCCACGGCTGACACGTGAGTTCAGCGTGGGGGCCCCGTAAAGGCCACGTGAAAGAAAAGGGTTCATTCAGGTCCTGCGTGGGGAAGCTTCCAGTCGAGTCGAGCAGAAACGAAACGTTTTCCTTGACTTTGTCTCTGAGGGTGGTTTCTCTGGGGGTCAAGTAGGAGAGGTACATTCTGGAGAGGCAAGCATCCTTCTCTTTGCACATGCAACCCTGGGTGCCACAGGGAGTATCGCCGTAGCGTGGATTGCGGTGTCCATGGGGGTCGGGACCTTGTGTGTGGTTTTCCTTCCGGAGGGCGCTGGGAGAGACTTCCCGAAAGTCTCTCCGGTGAGTCACGCAAGACCACCTCCACGGCCTTGCCTGAGGGTGCCGTCCTGCGGGTGGGTCCACGGGAGAGCGCGTAGAACATGCAGGAGGGAGAGGTCCCACCTCCCAGGTGAGGACCGTGTTTGACCTGGTGGGCGTGACGCCCCCTCCTCATGCCCGCTGGGGGAGAAAGGTTCATGAAGGAGTCGTTGTGTCTGTGGGAATGACTCTCCTTTTCCCATTGCCTCAGGAAGTCCAGAAACCCATCTTCGAGCAAGGCTGACTTGACCCTCCAAGGAGAGGGGGCAGATGGCGGGTGGTCACACCCAGCACGCACCTTCCAGACCCTTGAAAGCCCCAAACGGGAAGAGGCAACGGAGAGCACCCATGGCGCCCAGGGTTCCCAGGCTAGAGGACGAGGATCCTCGGGTAAGTGGAGCCCTGGAGGCGTGGCGAACCAGTGGGCGGGTTGGAGGGGCTGGGTCGGGTGGGGGTGGGGGAGCCATGCCTCTGAAGCCGGGGATCGCACACGACGAGGGAATGAAGACTCTGTGTCTGGAAGTCGGTCGTCCTTTCCTAGCCCACGGTGGCCTGCCTTGGCATCTCAGCAGCCTGCCCATTGGGATAAGCTCCCTCGGCCGTAGGGTCACGTCCAGCCTGGTGTCTGTCCCATCGTGGCGTGGGGCTCATTCTACGTGGCCCGAGACCTGCAATCCCAACTCCCGGTCCGTCCCTCACAGAGGCTCGGGTAGAATCCTAGGAACTTCCATCTCCTGGCACCTCCCGAGCCGTCCACGATGTGCCCTGGCCCACCCACACCAGTCCTCTGCTCCCCGAGTGTGTCCTTGTCATGACCTTTGCAGTTGGACTGTCATTGGTGCTGATTCACTGAGCCCCTCCTCCTTGGTCCGCAGCTCAAGTGTAAGGACTGCGGAGCCTTTGGGCACAACGCATCCAGCACCAGGTGCCCCATGAAGCGCTGGGACGGGTGCCTCGCCCCCCAGGCCTTTGTCCCCAGGAAGCCGAAGGAGAATGTGGAACCACGCCAGCAGCAGGACCGGCACAAGCCCGGGCCCCTCAACCAGGCTGCGAGGGACATGGACGAGGGACAAAGGTGAGGATGCGGCCGGCTCCGGCCTGCCCGTGGCCTGGCAGCTCAGGTCGCTGTGTCTCTGTACCCGGACACTGGGTGCTGTGTCGTCTTCAGACACACACAGGGGTGGGGGAGGCAGAGAAAGGAGCTCCCCGCCCCCCAGGGGACGTCACGAGCCTATTGAGCTGCTCTGGGGGAGTCCCCGAGGCTGTGTGTCCTGCGGTAGGGAGACAGGGGGAGGCGGCAGGTGACAGGCAGTGGCGCACACGGCTCTCAACGCAAGGACGTCTTGGGCCAACCTGGACGGCTCGCTGGAGTGGGAGCCAGGAGGGCAGATGAAGAAAGGAGATCTTGCCCAAGCCCCATCGCTCGCTCCCCAGGTGAAGACACGAAATGCCGCTCCTTCACCTTCCCGTTCTTGGTCGTGCAGGCGAGAAGCCCAGCAGAGGAAGGCGCTGCTGCAGAGATTCCCCAGGATAGGCCCTGGAAGGCAGCAGCGAGCCTGGAGGGACTCCACAGAATGCTGTGACTATGTGAGGGTGAGTGTCCCCCGTCCCTGCTCTCGTTCTCTCCTGGGGACGGGGATGTGACGGGCTTCCCGGCCCTCCTGGCTGAGGAAGGGGGTCCACCCCGATTCTCCACATTGGGATTTCCGTGCGGGTCCTTTCCAGCCACGTTTGCTGGGTGTCCATGATCCGGCAGGATTCCTTGCATGTGTGCTAACCGGGTGCCGGGTGGGCGTGCCAACATAATTTCGGGACGCTGTGCCCACACCTAGGCCTCTTGGGAGGCACAGGCATCTTTCCCTGGTGACACATACACCCGCCCCATTGGCCATCCAAACTCAGTAGCCCCCCCGCCCCCCGCCCCCCGCCCCCCGCCGCGAACCTCCACCTGCAGGACGCCTGTCCTTTCCCTGGAAGCCTGAATGGACGTGCTTGTCCACTTCGGGAGGCAGGCACGATGCACAACCTTTGTGGTCCGTCGCTCCCGTGGAATCAAAGCATCAAGGGGCTAGTGCCCAGTGTTTCTTCCCAATCGACGCTGAGCTGGAGGCCCTTGTCCTCTGTCAGTACACTCCTTTCCCGTCTCTCCCGGTTGTTTGCGTTTCTGTTTCTTTGCTGTGCTTGTCGTGCATGTGTCCTTGGTGGGCAGGAAGGACTGATGGCCGTTGTCTGTGTGTTGTGTGTTCCCACAGCATCCGCACAGGCCGATGCCCGTGTACACCACCAAGAGGGTGTCCGTGCTGGCGCCGTACGTCCCGGCGGAGCCTCCTAGCGGGACGCCTGACACGACACAGCTGTCCCCGTCGGCTGCTCCTCTCGGGAGACCTGCGGCGAGCACCTTCCCGCCTGCTGGCCGACAGGATGCCCAGCAAGTGGGGACCCCAGCCCCGCCTGCCCCGCCTGCCCCGGCACACCAACGCTCTGCCCGGGATCCAGGCCTCGGTGTCCAGCTGAGACAACACCGGCCCCGATGTGCCTCCCTGGAAGCTTCCAGGGCTGTCTCCAAGGCGCATGGCATTGGCCACGCCCAGGCACCAGCCAAGCGTCCTGAGGTGAGCCCTGATCCTCCTCCAACCCGTTTGGCTCCGAGTCCCCAGCCCCACATCCAGACACCAGGCAAGAGATGGGCCCCGCTCCCCGACGACCCTTGCCAGAACCCCCGAAAGAAACCATGTTACAGCCCCTTCCAGCCACCCCACAAGAGCACAGGGAGCACCCATGTGGGGCTGCGCCAGAGTCTGTGTCGTCCAGCAAGGAGAAGTGCATGTGGTCCCACGGGGGCAGCCCAGCTGGCCAAGAAGACACCTGCCTCGGTGCACAGCAGGGGCCTCCAGCCTGCACGCCCCCAACCTCACCTGGACACTCTCCAGGCGTGCACCTTGCCCCCGTGCCCGCCCTGTCCGCAGGCACCCGGCCAGCCCCTGCGAATGGTCTTCAGCCGCCTGGACAAAGGCGGCTGGAGCTCCAGGTTCATAGCAGCTCCCTGTCTGCCACCTCCCGAGAGGCCAGTCCCCGCTGGCCAGGGCCCGCCCGTCACACACCAGTCTGAGGGAGGCTGTGTGCCTGTCTCCCGGAGCATCCTCCACGATGACCTGCAGCTTTCCTCGTCCTCGGAGGAGAGCGACCGGGAGTGAGACACCTCGTGTCCTCGGACACTCGTCCTCTGGCTCTTGTGACCCCGAGCAGGTGACTGCGGAGCGGCGGGCAAGGCAGGGCCGTGACCTATTTTTGCTAAAGCAGCAATTCCCCCAAAGACCTGCAAGGACAAAAACTTGCCTCCACACCGTGTTTGGTGTCCTGCTTCGGGCGGGGAGTGGGTTGAGCGCCCACGTGCAGACGCTCATGGTGCACTTTTCCTTTATGCATCTACACCTTCTGGTTCACCTGCTCCGTCTCAATCAACAAGGTCTCGTTTCTTTCGTTTCAATAGATTCTATGAGAAGTCCAGCGCCAGGAGAGCAAGAGGTCGTCCACTCGAATGTAAAGTTAAGGATCTGTGAAATGAATGTGTAGTGGGTTTAGAATGTCTGAATTTGGGGACGCCAGAGGAATGATTCCAGTCTGGGCTGGGCAAGTGGAGGCAATCTTTTGTTTTAGAACAGTTCACTGATATCATTTTTCTGCAGATCGTATCGGGGAATATTTTACATGCTGTCTGCATTTTTGTTTTTCCCTGATAGTGCAACGTTGTGTGTAGTGTTACCACAGCTAATAAAGTTTGCTCAGACACGACCGAATGTGCATGGTTTTCTTTTTCGTGTGTACACTGTAGTTTCCCGTCACTTAGAGTAGAATCCTGCATTTGTTCCCAAGTGCACTTGGGACTTGGATCCTCACCTAGTGGAGGACAACTAAGTATTCAGAAGCAGCAAAGAAACACGGGTTAGCCTCTCTTCCCCTTTCAAGATAAAGTGTCTCCAAGTGTCCTGGGAACAAGACAATGCTAGAGGTGAATTCAAAATCGAGGAGGGTCGGGATGCCTGGGTGGCTCCGTCAGAGAAGTGTCTGACCTGGAGGCGGCGACTCACGTCATGATCTCAGGGTTGGGGAGAGTGAACTTTGAGTTTCCCTCCCTCCTCGGGATTGCCTCTCTCCTTTTCTCTCTAACCCTCCCCCACATTCTCTCTCCCTCCCTCCGTCCCTCTCTCTCTCTCTCTCTGTATCTCTCTCTGTCTGTCTCTCTCTGTCTGCCAACATAAAAACCCATGAACTGAAAGAACATGTGCGTGGGAAATCAATCAGCATTAGGGGCTGCTGTCCACATGTCTCTCAAAGGCACTTTCATTCACAAGTCACATCAAGGAGGGTGGCATAGAAGAGATACAAGGGAAAGGATGAGAAAGACATTCCACAGATAGATACTAGAGAGGGGAAGGAGACACGAGAGTTAGGAGATAGACACATAGAGTGATGAGCGATTGATGAGAGAGGACAGAGAATTAGGTGGTCAAAGGGTTCTTTGGAAGCAATTCTGCAGGCCTCTTTGCCCACGTGGCAGGTGGCCGGGGCTGAGGCGACAGAAGCAAGGGGGTGTTCGTGGAGTCTGAAGACGGGCGGGCTCCAGACCCGGGGAGAATGGACTTGTCGGGGCCAGGCACTCAGACAGGAGCAGGTGTCTCGTCTTGGGACAGGGGTCAGCTTTTTGCTCCAGGAAGGTCTGGAATGGACTGGCTCAAGTCACTACGTTCAATAGGGCAACTTGCTTTGCTCAGACCAGTCACGTGAGAGTTCCTAGCAGCTAACACCGTCCAGTGAAAACACAACCGGTTTTCTAGGAGGAGATGACAACCAAAGGGAGAGATGATTCCTTGCAGAAACAGGTCCAAACTTGGCGCCTGCCAACGGATATTTGAAGAACAGGGAAAGGTGTGCTTGTGCCCTGGCCTGGCTCGCCCCCCTCCTCTGCCCACTCTCTGGTAGATTCTCCTTGGGGTGTGGTCCTGAGAGTGGCAGGCGCCAGGCTGGCCCGGTGGAGCACGGCCTGGACGTGAGGCCGGGCCAACTGAGGGCGGAGAGCATTGGGATGAGGTGTGGGCATGGGTGTGGCAGGGGTAAGGATGCTGCGGGTAAGGGTGGGGCCGTGGTCCGGTCCCATGCAGTGAGGCCAGGCAGAGGCTGACGGAAGCCGTGGGTGGGGCTGGCGGGCACCAGGCAGGGAGAGGGCCGTGTCTTGAGGCTGTGGTCACAAGAGTCTGAAGACTCCTTTTGTGCATCCCATTGGGTGTCCTCCTTGGCCCCTTGCCCCTTTCCTTCCCCTCACCTGAGGGAGACACCTCACGTGCTCGCAGCCTTTTCCTCCCACTCGGTGACCCCGAGGAGGTGACTGTTTCATTGAGGATCCTCTCTCCCTCTCTCTCTGTCTCTCCCTGGCTTGTCCACATGAGCGCTCTCTCTCGCTCTCTGCCTCTCTCTGTCTCTCTCTGTCTCTCTCTGTCTCTCTCAAAATAAATCAATTAACATGTTAAAAGTGAAAAACAAACAAACATTAGAGAAGAAATCACAATGTCGGCAGACCTGGTCAGTTCTGAAATCTGGTCTAGAGATACTGACACATTAAAGCCACGGTTTCCACGAGGGGACATCGGTCCATGCATGTCTAAATTCCAATGTCAAACCGTCTATAAACGTCACAAATCCACAACAAACATGTCCTGAACCACGGGAACCTATACCTACCTTGCTATGTGATTTGCTAGTAATACCAGTGACAATTTGGCAAATGATGGGTTTAGGATTTGTTCTCCTATTGGGAAGGGAGCTACAAAATGAAGAAAGCATTTACAAAGCCCGAAACCAGGCAAAGGATATTTCTTGGGACAATTTCTCGGCCACCCCTTGGGAGACAGACATGTTGCAAAGGACCTTCATGATAGTTGTATACACAGATCCCATGGAGACAGTTCAGGAGTGTTAGAATCAAATCCATGGACAGTAATCATTCCAGAATAATTTGCTGGTGTCACGTACATTCTGGCTGACGGAGAGGAGGTGCTCCTACATGATACCAGAGCTCAATTGGTGCAATGATCTCCATAGCCTAAAAAATTCATGGCCGTCATTCCTCGACACTTTGTGTTATCTAAGAGCAAAGTGGATACTCAAAAAAGGATTCCCTCTAGGTTGGAAATGCTCAAGTCCGTGTGTCCAGAGAGGGAGCAATGGAAATGAGGGAGGTGGAGAAAGTGGTGAAACGTGTGTGTGTGTGCCTCTTGAGGAGGGAGGGGCAGGAGGAAGGCTGGGCTGAGTCGTCTGTCTGCAGAAGAGTGACCACACCCTAAGACCCTTCATCCAACTGCAGCTGGTAGCTGATTGGATGACGTGGTCCTAGTCAGGTGGGTGGGGCGAGCTTTACGAGGGCTGAGGAGAGGGCCACAGCCATCATTCTGAGACTGGCCTCCTGAGAGAAGCATCGCTCTGCAACGTGAGGCTCCACGTTTCAGGAGACATGGAGACGCCCTCTTCCCACTGCCGAGAGGAGACTCAGTTCCATGTCTTTCCAAACCTCAAACCTAGCGGATCAAATACGGGTGGTGCTGAAGGCCACGGAGGACCCACTCTGCCTGAGAAGCCGGCACCGTCATCGCACACACCCTGCGACCTGCCTAACGGTTGGGCTCCCACGTCGACAGGTCTGCCCCCCGCAGAGAAACCTGTGAGTTGGAGGAGACCTTCTGCGGTTGGGGCTGGCCTGCAGAACCTGGGGAACACGTGCTATGCGAATGCGGCCCTGCAGTGTCTGACCTACACACCACCCCTCGCCAGCTACATGCTGTCCCAGGAGCACTCGCGAAGCTGTGGGAGGCAGCCATTCTGCGTGCTGTGTGCTCTGCAGGCTCACGTGACCCGGGCCCTCTGCCGTCCGGGAGACGTGATCCGGCCTCCGCCAAAACTGCTCGCGGCCTTCCACACACACAGGCAGGAGGATGCCCATGAGTTTCTGATGTTCACTCTGGATGCTATGCAGCAAGCGTGTTTGCGTGAGGACAAGGCTTCAGAGCCTCAGGCTCAGGACGCCACCCTCATCCGGCAAATCTTTGGGGGGTACTGGAGGTCTCAAATCCAGTGTCTCCACTGCCAGGGTGTCTCCAGCACTTTGGACCCTTACCTGGACATTAGCCTGGACATCAGGGCAGCTCAGAGTGTGAGCCAAGCTTTGCAACACTTGGTGAAGCCCGAACAGTTGGATGGTGAAAATGCCTATCGCTGTAGTACTTGTCTCGACAAGGTACCTGCTTCCAAGACGTTGACTTTGCACACTTGCTCCAAGGTCCTGATGCTGGTATTGAAACGATTCTGCCATGTCACGGGCAGCAAACTGGCTAAGGAAGTGCAATATCCTGAGCGCCTTGACATGCGACGCTACGTGTCTGGGCAGAACGGGGGGTCGCTGACTTATGTGCTCTATGCCGTGCTGGTGCACGCGGGCTGGAATTGTCACAGCGGACATTACTTCTGTTACATCAAAGCTGGGAACGGCCAGTGGTACAAGATGGATGATGCGAAGGTGACCGCCAGTGACGCGACGTCTGCCCTGAGCCAACACGCCTATGTCCTCTTTTACGTCCAGAAGAGTGAATCGGAAAGAGACCGTGCGAGTGAGCCAGGTGCTGGGGAATCCACATCCCTCCAGGCTGACCACGCAGGCACGGCTGCGGCCCAAGGGGGGCCTGAAACCGACCCCAACATCGAGGTGCCACAATTGGAGGATCACGGGGAAGAGACACCACTGCCAGCAATCACGTTAGACCAGTGGAGATTGCTCCAAGAAAGCCACCGTCCCAAGTCTGAACTCAACCTCAGGAAACTAGAATTTGCTCTTCCCCCCGACGCAGTCCTAATTCACCAGTCCAAATACAGAGACGAGATGGGAAAGGATCACCGTGAACCAAATATCCACCGGCTCAACAGTTCAGCCAGGGACATCCCACCTCAGAGGGCAATGGCCATTAACCAAGTCCCTTGTCTCACCGGCAGAGCCAGAGCTACCAAGAGGAAGAACAAGAAGGGACAGAGGTCTCAGGAAGCAGTCCAGGGATCCCACTACAGGCTTTGAGATACATGCCTGCCCACGTGCACACTCACTACTCACTCACTCACTCACTCACTCACAGTCCCTTGTAGGCCACGTTTTGTGTGTTGTAGGTGGGTGTGATCGGGACATGCGGAGGGACCATGAATCTGGCTGTATTCGTGGGGTATGGCGTTCCAGTTGACCTGGAGAATCCTGAGCTTTAAGGCTGGCTGGCTGCAATGATGTTACTGGAGAGGTGTGGATTATGCTGGGTATTTGGAAGGCTTCTCCCCTCCGTCAGCACCGAGGATCATCGGGCACTCTCAGAGCCTGAAAGGGTCAGAGGAAGTGGCCAATGAGGCATGAAGGTGGAAACAAGGCAGAGCACCGGGAGTCCTTGTGAAAATGCCTGGGACTCACGGTCCCATCATCCCATTCCCTACTCTCTGTGTATTGGTAAAGGACATGTGCCCAAACATGTGCGTGTGGGGACTCTCGGTGATATCCAAACATGCACCGGCAGGGGAAGGAGTTTGAAACAATCTCAGTGCTTCCACACGGAGGAGTGGCAAATGACCAGGAAACTGGAAGAACTCTAGCTCTACGTGGGAGCAGACAGCCTTTTCAGGAATGTCTTGTGTCGGAAGGAGAGGAGCAGAAGGAAACACTAATTCATAACTGTGCAAAGTGTTTCCTCGTATACATAATATATTTTGTAAAGTCTCCACATGTTCATGTGAACGTTGGCTAATTGCCTGGCAATGGCAAGGAGCAACTAAATGCTTATGTCTCTGGAGACGGGTGGGTGGAGCCTTCCTGGCCCATGTTCATTAGATGAGGTTCCCTGAACAATCCCCCTCCCATGAGGCTGCAGAGCAAATGGGGGAAAGGAACCTTCTTCCACCTCTTCTTGCTGAGCCACCAAGCAGCTCTACCTTGTTCCGCAGAGTTGACCACCATCCCCCCATCGGACAGTCTCCTCCACAAGGGAGGAGGCTCAGGGATTTCTGCTCAGTTGCATTGCAATCTTGGTCCTCGGTTGTACACCTCAGAAAATCAGTCTCACGTGGACACCGAGGCAACAATGTGGTATTTCAGGTCAGGGTATGGATGGATGCTCTCAGTCACACCTGTATTTCTTAGGAGCGAGACTCACTAAATACACCGTTGAATGGGAGTTAGTGCATGATCCTTCAATTCCCCCTAGGGGAGGGGGGCCATATAGGAGATCTCTGGTCGTTTGCCAATGGCACTGACAGGGTAAAGCCTGTTGTTGCTGTTGTTGTGGTGGTGGTGGTGGTGGTGGTTTACAGTCTGCATTAAACATACACATCACACGTAGTGGGAACTCATGTCAGTATGTGAATTTTGTACAGGAAATCATATTGAATTCTGGGTGTTCAAATATCATAGCCGATAGAGGAAAAACACTTTTTCTTAATCTACTTTTAAAATTTATTGGTCTGTTGTTTTCATGTTTTAAACATGAAGTAAAATGTTTAAATAAACAGAGAGGGACACACACACAGAACAGAGACAGAGTGTGAGCATGGGAGGGGGAGAGAGTGAGAGACACAGAACCCAAAGCAGCTCCAGGCTCTGAGCTGTCAGCACAGAGCCCAACGTGGAGCTCAACCCCACGAACCATGAGATCCTGACCTGAGCTGAGGTTGGACACTCAACCGACTGAGGCACCCAGTCCCCCCTCCACTTTCCAAATTTAAATCAAATTGAGTTAACAGTGAGTGTAGTCTTGGTTTCAGGGGTGGAATGTAGGGCTTCGTCCCTTACATGAAACACCCACTGCTAACCCCCACAGGGGCCCTCCATAACGCCCGTTGCAAATGGAGCCCACCCACTCCTCCCCTCTAGCAACCCTCACTTTCTTCTCTACACTGAAGGGTTCTCCTGGGGCACGTGGGTGTCTCAGCCGGTTCGGACTCTCATTCAGTCAGCTCATGATCTCAGGGTTTGAGACTTCAAGCCCCGTGTCCGGCGCTCTGATGACAGCTCAGAGCCTGGAGCCTGCTCTGGATTCTGTGTGCATGCCTCTCTCCGCCACTCCCCTGGTCATGCGCTCTCTCGCTCTCTCTCTCTCTCTCTCTCTCTCTCAGATAAAGAGAAAACAAAATTTTTTGAAGAGTCTCCTATGGCTTGCCTCCCGCTGTGAGTTTATCTCATGTTATTTATTCTTCGCTTGCCCTAGGTTCTTCTGTTTTGTTTTTCATTCCACAGATGAGTGATGACATGGCACTTTCGCAGTGAAAGAGTTCGACAGGGCTAGCTGGATGTTAGCGCTCAAAAGACATGCACACGTGACATCTATCTTTCCTGTGGATTTGATTCTAAAGTGGGCAGAATCGTGGGTAAAATGCAAACAGTGTATGTGCAACTGAGCCACCAAGGGAAAAGCCACAGAAAATAACCACGCTAGGTCATCCTGTAGAAATTTTGGGATCCAACTTTCTCTTCCTGGATTAAAACCTGTATATCACTCACACACACACACACACACACACACACGCACACACGGACAATATTTGATCTGGATCTCAAGACGGCCTCCATAAGCATCCAGTCAGCTCCCCAGATGCCTATGACCAGCTCTTCCTGGGTGGCCGTGTGTCACGTGTTCCACCCACACATGATGAAGTCCACACCCCTGGCTCTGCAATCCGTGGGGGAGGTCACAAGAGGGAGTCTTGCCACACTGCTCTCTGTCCAGCAGGGGGCGCCGCTGGCCAGCACGGGCATTGCCTAGACTCCCAGGAGGACCTGCATTGGGCACTTGCTCAGGCTGGCAGGTCGGAGTCTCCGTGCCTCGCACTGCAGCCTGAGCATTTCGTGGGGCATCAAGGCGACCATGAACAATTACAGAAGGTCTGGTGGGTCTAGGATTCCCTCCTTGTGACTTAACTTTGGCCGTGCCGGACCCTGGACTCTGAGCTACAATTGACAACCTTGAGCTGCTCGGGCCACTGGTGACGATCTATTTTCCAGACATTCCAGGAACTTCTCTTTCAAAACATAAATCCAGTTAAGTCAAGACATTCAATTTTAAAAACTGTTGACAATGAGCAAAGAAGATTGCATAGGGGAAAACCAGGAGGTGGCCTCACGTGCGGTGATGTGGGAGCAATCACGGCAATAGGAACAGCGTTATTTGGTCTCGCCAAATCCAGCCAGCCTAATCTGGATTTGTCACGGAAAGCTTAATTCAGAGCTGTCACCCTGCAATTCGTAAGCGTATTCATGACGATCCAGAAAAGGCAGTGTGGGGGGAGGGGCCAAGATGGCAGAAGAGCATGGAAGTTTTTTTTGCGTCTTGCATCCATAAAATGCAGCCACATCAACACAAAAGCATCCTGCACACCTCGAAAACTGATCTGAGGATTCACGCCACAGGTTGCCCAACCTGAACCCCAGAACTCAGTGGGGACGCGGCGCAGAGAGGTGAACTGGGGAAGAGAGAAGCCACAGAGGGCAGGGAGCTGTTTTTGCCTGCAGAGAGAGGACGGAGGAGACAGGGGCAGAATATGGGGAAAGCAATCCCCTCGCCCTCCCCTCCCCCGGCCAAAAGCAGCTGGGGAGAAAGTGGAAATGTGGAAAGAGCCACAGGCACTGAACCAAAACGAGAGGAAGGAGGAAGGAGCGGGTTTAAATTCCATGAAGACGGTACAAACAGGGGGAGGGCAGAGTGCGAAACTCCGCATCTGATACCTGGCGGTGCTCTGGTCGGAAGGGCGAATCCCCGAGAGCAGAGTGAAGACTGGGGGTGTGGAGGAGGGGTGTCTGGAACCACACGGAGAAAAGCGGTTCCCCTGCTGCGAGGACACGAGGTCGAGTCTGTGTGGCCACCCCAGCCGACCCCAGAGGTGCCAGCAGACCCCGGACAACAGCCACATTCGCTGGTGCTGGAACAAGGTCGTTAAGGGGGAAGCCCGGTACCAGAAGTGTGTGGTGATTCTCCGTAATCCTCGAAACGCTGCTGCTCCACCATCGCGTGAACGTTCTCGGGCGCAGGCTGGCACCCAGCCGCAGTCTCTGGGCATCGGCAGCGGCACGGTGTTGCCAACGTTCCTGGGTGCGGCCGGCACCCGGCCACTGCTCGCTGAGACCCTGACGCAGAGGATCTGAGCAGGTCTCAGCCTGCTCAGGCCCTCAGAAGTGAGGGGTCGGGAAACACAGCCGCCTGGGAGGTAAATCCCAGGAGGGAGGTGTCTCCTGGCAACCTGACGGCTGGGCCACGGACAGTGTCAAAGCGGCGAGTGGACAGAAGCCGGAGACAAAGGACGGGGGTAGGATTGCTGATCGCAGACAGCCGAGTTCAGATACTACAGACTGGGCACCTGAGCGACGCCGAGGTCTCCGCTCCCGCGCATGCGCATATGCACCTCCAAGCGCCCCAGCAATCCGCGCTTGTAGGCTAGCTGCGCCATCTAGTGGAGAACACAGCCGTGACACTTAGCACCGCCCAACTGGGCCAACTTGGCTCTTCAGGAACCCAAGCGTCTCCGCCACTTGGTAGTGTATGGACTCCAAAGTGCTTCATCCTTTGACTTCTAGGGGACAACAATGTAACTTCAATCTGTATTTCAGTCTGTTCGCGGGTCCATCTCTTTTCTTTTCTTTTCCATTTCTTTTCTGTTTCATGAAGACAGAAAGAGAAAAAATATGTTGTTATTTCCCATGGTTTAAAATAATTTCCTTGAACTTTTTTCGACTATATTCGTTTAATTTTTTGTAAATGTGTCCAATTCTATTTGAATTCCCTCATTTCATTTTATCCTATTTCACTGTATTCTTTTTTCCAAATGTTCAAACGGTTTCCTTTTTTTATGTGCTTTCCCTTTTTCCTCTAATCTTTCAAGCCCATTTCAACAACCAGACCAAAACTCACCTAGGATCTAGCATCATTTGTGTGATTTGTGTGTGTGTGTGAGTGTGTTGTTTCTCATTTTTAAGTTTTGAATTCTTTTATCTTATTCATTCCTTTCCTTCCTCCAAAATGACGAAGCCAAGGGATTCACCCCAACAGAAAGAGCAGGAAGAAAGGACAGCCAGGCCCTTAACCAACACAGATACGAGCGGAACGTTTGAACCAGAATTTAGAATCACGATGATAAAAATGCCAGCTGGGGTCGAAAGTAGATGAGAATGCCTTTCTGTGGGGATAAAAGAAGTAAAAGCTAGCCAGGATGCAATAGACAATGCTAAAAGCGAGCTGCGATCTGGAACAGATGCCACAGCGGCAAGGATGATAAGGCCGAGCAGGGAACCAGCGATAGAGGGGACAAAGCAATGGAGAATAACGAAGCAGAAGGAAAGAGGGAGACTAAAGCAAAAGAGCAGGGTTTAAGAATTCGGGAACTCAGCGACTCATTGAAAAGGAATCACATCACAATCATAGGGGTCCCAGAAGACGAAGAGAGAGAGACAAGGGGGTAGAAGGGTTATGTGAGCACATCACAGCAGAAAACTTTCCTAACCTGGGAAAGACACACAAAATCCAGGAAGCACAGAAGACTCCCATTAGATTCAACAACGTCCAACCATCCACAAGGCAGAGCCTAGTCGACTTCACAAAATACTCAGGCGAGGAAAGAATCATGAAAGCAGCAAAGGAAACAAAAGTCCTTCCCCTACAAGGGACGACTGACCACATTTGCAGCAGACCTATCCACAGAAACCTGGCAGCCCAGAAATGAGTGGCAGGATATATTCATCGCACTGAATCCTGAAAGGATGCGGCCAAAACGTATTTGTCCAGCAAAGCTGTCATTCCAAATAGAAGTAGAGACGGAAAGTTTCCCAAGCAAAAATTAAAGGAGTTCCTGACCACTCAACCAGCCCTGCAAGACATTTGAAGGCAGACTCTCCCAGGGGGCAAAGGACTTAAAGGAAAAAACAGACCACAGGCAGAAAACACTGGCAAGGATCGGCGAACACCCCCAGAAACTCCAACTCTACAAGCAACACAATGGCAATAACTTCATACCGTTCAGTACTCACTCGAAACGTCAATGGACTCAATGCTCCAATCGAAACACATAGGGTAACAGAATGGGTGAGAAAAGAAGGTCATCCATACGCTGCTTACAAGGGACCCACTTTAGATCTAAAGACGCCTTCAGATTGAAAGCAAGGGGATGGAACACCATCTCTCATGCTCATGGTTGACAAAAGAAAGCAGGAGTAGCCATACTCATATCGGACAATCTAGACTTTAAAATAAAGACTCTAACGAGACACGTAGAAGGGCGTTATATCATAATCATTGGGTCTGTCCACCAAGAAGACCTCACGATTGTGAACATTTATGCACCAAACGGGGTGCGCCCAAATACATACATCAAGTCATCACACACATAAAGACACTCATTGAGAATGATGCCATACTAGGAGGGAACCTCAACACCCCACTTACAGCAACGGACAGCTCACCTAAACCGACACTCAACAAGGAAGCAATGGTTTTGAATGACACACTGGACCAGATGGACTTGACAGATATAGTCAGAACATTTCATCCTAAAGCAGGCAAATAGACCTTCTTCTCCAGTGCACACGGAACATCCTCCACAATAGATCACATACTGGGACACAAATCAGCCCTCAACAGGGACAAAAAGATCGAGATCATATCGTGCATATTCTCAGACCACAATGCTATGAAACTCGAAATCACGACAAGAAACAAGGTGGCCGTGGAACAAATACTTGGAGACTAAAGAACACCCTACTTAAGAGTGAATGGGCTAACCGAGAAGTTAAAGAGGAAATTAAACAGTCCACGGAAGCCAAGGAAAACGGTAACACCACAGGCCAAAAGCTCTGGGACGCAGCAAAGGGGGTCATTCGAGGGAAGTCTATAGCAATCCAGGCCTTCCGAAAGAAAGAAGAAACGGCTCAGAGACACAATCTAACCGTTCACCTTAAAGAGTTGGAAAAAGAACAGCAAAGAAAACCCCAAACCAGCAGAGACAGGATATAATGCAGATTAGAGCGGAAATCAATGCTATGGAAACCAAAAAAACAAAACACAAACACAAAAACAAGTACAAAAAGAAAACAAACAGCAACAACACCAGAACGGATCCATGAAACCAGAGCTGATTCGTTGAAAGAATTCACAAAACTGATCAATCCCTAGCCAGTTTGCTCAAAAAGAAAAAGGAAAGGACCCGAATAAAGGAAATCAAGAACGAAACAGGAGAGACCACAACCAACACAGCAGAAATACAAACAGTACTACGAGAACGTTGTGAGCAATTATACACCAATAAAATGGGCAATCTGGGAGAAATGGACAAATCCCAAGAAACGTATAAACTACCCAAACTGAAACAGGAAGAAAGAAAATTTGAACAGACCAAAACAAGTAAAGAAAATGAATTAGGAGTCAAAACTCTCCCCCTCCCCCCACCCCCACGAAAAGGAGAATACAGAGTCCAGGGCCACATGGCTTTCCAGGGGAATTCTCCCAAACGTTTAGAGAAGAGTTCACATCTATTCCCTTGAAGCTGCTCCAAAAGAGAGAAACGGAAGGAAAACTTCCAAGCTCTTTCTACGGAGCCAGCGTTTCCTTGATTCCAAATCGAGACAGAGACCCCACGACAAAGGAGAACGATGGACCCATTTCCCTGATGAACATGGATGCGAAACTCCTCAACGAGTTATTAGCCGATCGGATCCAACAATATATCCAAAAAACGATTCGCCACGACCAGCTGGGATCTCTACCTGGGATGCAGATCTGGTTCAATATGCACAAAACAGTCAATGTGATTCATCACATCTAAGAAAAGAAAGGACAAGAACCACACGATCCTCTCAATCGATGCGGAGAAAGCATGGGACAAAATACAACATCCTATCTTGACACAAACCCTCAAGGACGTGGGGCTAGAAGGATCATAGAAGTCATATGCGAAAGACCCAACGCGAGTATCATCCCCCATGGGGAAAACCTGAGAGCTTTCTCCCTAAGGACAGGGACCACACAGGGAGGTCCACTCTTGCCACTGTTATTCACCATCGCATTGGAAGCCTTAGCCTCAGCCATCAGACAGCACAAAGGACTCAAAGGCCTCCAAATGGGCCGGGAGAGGTCAAACGTTCCCTCTTGGCGGATGACATGATACTCTGTATGGAAAACCCAAAAGATTCCACCAAAAACTGCTAGAACTGATCCATGACTTCAGCAAAGTTGCAGGATGTGAAATCAACGCACAGAAACGGGCTGCATTCCCATACGCCAATGACGAAGCAACAGGAAGAAAAATCAAGCATCGGTCCCATTGACAATTGCACCCAAAATCACAAAATACCTACGAATGAATGTAACCAAAGAGATGAAAAATCGATACACTGAAAACTACATGAAATTTTAGAAGACAGAAAACACAATGGAAAAATATTCCACGCTCCTGGTTGGGAGGACGAAATATGGGTAAAATGTCACTACCACCCAAAGCAATCTACATACTCAAAGCAACACCTATCCAAAGAACACCAGCACTCCTCACAGAGCTGGGACAGACAATACTAGAATTTGTATGGACCCAGAAAAGGCCCTGAAGAGCCAAAGCTCTGTTGAAAAAGAAAGGAAAGCTGGATGCATCACAATCACAGACGTCGAGCTGTAATTACACAGCTGTAATCATCAAGACAGTATGGTACTGGCACAAAAACGGACACTCAGCTCAAGAGAACAGAAACGCACCCACCCACAAATGGATGGCCAACTATTCCTTGACAAAGCAGGAAAGAATATCCAATGGAATAAAGCCAGTCTCTTCAACAAGTGGTGCTGGGAAAACTGGACAGCGACATGCGGAAAAAGGAACCCGCACCACTTTCTTACACCGTACACATAAAGAAACTCAAAAGGGAGGAACGTCCTAAGCGTAAGACAGGAAGCCATCAAAACCCTCGAGGAGAAAGCAGGCAAAAGCCTCTGTGATCTGGGCCACAGCAACTTCTTACTCAACACGTCTCCGTCTCCGGAGGCAAGGGAAACAAAAGGAAAAACGACCTATTGAGAACTCACCAAAAGAAAACTCTTCTGCACCGTGAAGGAAACAGATCAGCTACACTAACAAATCAGCTAAATCATCAATGGTAGAAGATATTTGCGAGCGACACATCGGAGAAAGGCTCCGTATACAAATCGATAAAGAACTGATCACACTCAACAGCCAAAAACCAAGGAATCCAGTGAAGAAATGGGCAAAAGTCATGAATAGACACTTCTCCAAGAAGACATCCAGATGGTCGACTGACACATGAAAAAATGCTCAACCTCACTCATCATCAGGGAAATCCGTCTCCAGATCGCAATGAGCTACCACTTCACACGTGTCATAATGGCTAACATTAACAACTCAGGCAACAACCGATGTTGGCGAGGGTGCGGAGCAACAGGATCTCTCTTGCACTGCTGGTGGGAAGGCAAACTGGCGCCGCCACTCTGGAAAACAGTATGGAGGTTCCTCAAAACATTGAAAGCGCAGCGACCCTATGAGCCAGCGATTGCACGCCTAGGTATTTATCCAAGGGATATGGGTGTGCTGTCTCGAAGGGGCACCTGCACGCAAACGCCCCCAAAAGCTTCTAGCAGCACTCCCAACGATAGCCAAAGCGTGGAAAGAGCCCGAATGGCCATAGATGCATGGAATGGAAAAAGAAGAGGTGGCACATATATATACAGTGGAACATTACGCGGCGATCGAAAGGAAAGACAGGGTGCCATTCGCAACGATGTGGCTAGAAGTAGAGGGTATTCTCCTCAGCGAAATTAGTCAGAGAAAGACAACTAGCATATGGCTTCACTCATATGAAGGCTCTAAGGTGCAAAACAGATGAGCATCAGGGAAGGGAAGGAAAAATACTATAAAAACAGGGAGGGGTACAAAACCAAGCAGGGAGGGGGCCAAGGGATATTTGAAGAACAGGGAAAGGTGTGCTTGTGCCCTGGCCTCGCTCGCCCCCTCCACCGCCCACTATCTGGGGGATTCTCCCTGGGGAGTGGTCCCGAGAGTGGCCGGCGCCAGGCTGGCCCCGTGGAGCCACGGCCTGGAAGCGAGGCCAAGCCAACGGAGGTTTGAGAGCATTGGGAAAAGGGTGTGGGCATGGGTGTGGCAGGGGTAAGGATGCTGCGTGTAAGGGGGTGGGGCCGTAGTATGGTGCCATGGAGTGAGGAGGCCAGGCAGAGGCTGAAGGAAGTGGTAGGCGGGGCTGGAGGGCACCAGGTTGGGGGAGGGCCATGCCTTGAGGGCAGTGGACAGAGGCCACAGGAGCAGCCTCCCGGAGAAGATAGGAAAGGCCAAATGAAAAGCGCACAACACGCCCAACACAGGCCAATGTTCAAGGAGGGAAACCATCCAGGGTGCCGACGGCACTGCCGATGCAGGCCCTCCACCTCGGCCAGTGGGGCCGCTAGCTTTCGCACTGCTGTGGGAGAAAGGCGCTCGCTCGCCTGACACTCAGGAATGCCCCGCCGATGGGGTTGCACCCTGTCCCTTGGGTCTGGCCCTTCAGGATCCCAAAGACATCTCCCTGACACAGTGTCCGTGGCTGAGGCCAGCCAGGCCAGGCCAGGAGAAGTGGTGGCAGTCACACCTACATGCCCCAATGGCAGCAAAAGCTAAACAGAACGTCCGAGTTGATGGGCAGAAACAAAGAGCCCCAAACGAGGGGCGTCGGCCACAGGGAGCCCCCTGCGTCAACACAGGGACTTGTCAGCAACAGCGACTTGGGTCACGAGACCAAGTGCCAAGGCAGCTAGTTCCCAGGGGACACGGGACACAGGATCCCATTGCTCCGAAGGTCCCAGCGAGCGCAGTCACCGCCCTAGAGACAGAAAGGGGGACGGGGAGGGCAGGGCAGGGTGTGGAGTGAAGGGACACTGCAAATAGGTCATGGACACACCGCTCCTGTTGGGAAAGGGAGAAGCTGGGACACGGAGGACGCCGAGGGGGCCCCCAACCACAGGAACGTACGTGAGGCCAGGGGCCCCGCAAGCTTCCCTGGAGACCCACGAGAAACACCAGTTTACGAATGCAACAGGCACGCACACACGAGTCTCTTTGTCCAAGGGTGAAGATGTGTTCTGAGACGTCTATCTCCACATACATGCATACCAGTTACTACGGCAAGCAATCGCTAAACCTCCAGGATTCGTTCCTAGTGTGGAGACGTGACGAGCACCAAGGGGACGGGCTGCATGGGATTAAAGTGCCCGAGAGGTCACGTGACCTTGGGCGGGTCTAAGAGTCCGGCAAGGAAGGAAGTGTCCCTCACTGACCGTCCCTCGGGCACGCCGAGGGCACGCCTGAGTCTCCTCCACCGCAGTCCGCCTGCCACCCGCCGCTCCGGACGTCTCCTGACACACAGGAGGAGCACATTGGCGTTTCAGGTGCGTTGGGACGATCTGGGGCTCCCACGAGCTGGCACAGAAGTGGGCCAGGGAGGAAATGGAGGTGGTGATGCGCCTCGACTCACCAGGTGAAGGACGCTTTAGTGTTGAGGACTATTGTGAGAACAGAGACTGAGGAAAGGCGTGGCTCTCGGTGTTCCCGAGCACATGAGGTTCTGCTTCCAGAGGAACCGAACCCCAGAGTCTGACTGGTGTGAGGGCGTGTGGGAGCAGTGACAGCATCCTGCTCCATGTCGCCGTGGGGCCTCAGAGCCTAAGGAATTTTCTTGTTCACCCGAATTTCACAGCAAATGCTCATTTGCCACGGCTGACACGTGAGTTCAGCGTGGGGGCCCCGTAAAGGCCACGTGAAAGAAAAGGGTTCATTCAGGTCCTGCGTGGGGAAGCTTCCAGTCGAGTCGAGCAGAAACGAAACGTTTTCCTTGACTTTGTCTCTGAGGGTGGTTTCTCTGGGGGTCAAGTAGGAGAGGTACATTCTGGAGAGGCAAGCATCCTTCTCTTTGCACATGCAACCCTGGGTGCCACAGGGAGTATCGCCGTAGCGTGGATTGCGGTGTCCATGGGGGTCGGGACCTTGTGTGTGGTTTTCCTTCCGGAGGGCGCTGGGAGAGACTTCCCGAAAGTCTCTCCGGTGAGTCACGCAAGACCACCTCCACGGCCTTGCCTGAGGGTGCCGTCCTGCGGGTGGGTCCACGGGAGAGCGCGTAGAACATGCAGGAGGGAGAGGTCCCACCTCCCAGGTGAGGACCGTGTTTGACCTGGTGGGCGTGACGCCCCCTCCTCATGCCCGCTGGGGGAGAAAGGTTCATGAAGGAGTCGTTGTGTCTGTGGGAATGACTCTCCTTTTCCCATTGCCTCAGGAAGTCCAGAAACCCATCTTCGAGCAAGGCTGACTTGACCCTCCAAGGAGAGGGGGCAGATGGCGGGTGGTCACACCCAGCACGCACCTTCCAGACCCTTGAAAGCCCCAAACGGGAAGAGGCAACGGAGAGCACCCATGGCGCCCAGGGTTCCCAGGCTAGAGGACGAGGATCCTCGGGTAAGTGGAGCCCTGGAGGCGTGGCGAACCAGTGGGCGGGTTGGAGGGGCTGGGTCGGGTGGGGGTGGGGGAGCCATGCCTCTGAAGCCGGGGATCGCACACGACGAGGGAATGAAGACTCTGTGTCTGGAAGTCGGTCGTCCTTTCCTAGCCCACGGTGGCCTGCCTTGGCATCTCAGCAGCCTGCCCATTGGGATAAGCTCCCTCGGCCGTAGGGTCACGTCCAGCCTGGTGTCTGTCCCATCGTGGCGTGGGGCTCATTCTACGCGGCCCGAGACCTGCAATCCCAACTCCCGGTCCGTCCCTCACAGAGGCTCGGGTAGAATCCTAGGAACTTCCATCTCCTGGCACCTCCCGAGCCGTCCACGATGTGCCCTGGCCCACCCACACCAGTCCTCTGCTCCCCGAGTGTGTCCTTGTCATGACCTTTGCAGTTGGACTGTCATTGGTGCTGATTCACTGAGCCCCTCCTCCTTGGTCCGCAGCTCAAGTGTAAGGACTGCGGAGCCTTTGGGCACAACGCATCCAGCACCAGGTGCCCCATGAAGCGCTGGGACGGGTGCCTCGCCCCCCAGGCCTTTGTCCCCAGGAAGCCGAAGGAGAATGTGGAACCACGCCAGCAGCAGGACCGGCACAAGCCCGGGCCCCTCAACCAGGCTGCGAGGGACATGGACGAGGGACAAAGGTGAGGATGCGGCCGGCTCCGGCCTGCCCGTGGCCTGGCAGCTCAGGTCGCTGTGTCTCTGTACCCGGACACTGGGTGCTGTGTCGTCTTCAGACACACACAGGGGTGGGGGAGGCAGAGAAAGGAGCTCCCCGCCCCCCAGGGGACGTCACGAGCCTATTGAGCTGCTCTGGGGGAGTCCCCGAGGCTGTGTGTCCTGCGGTAGGGAGACAGGGGGAGGCGGCAGGTGACAGGCAGTGGCGCACACGGCTCTCAACGCAAGGACGTCTTGGGCCAACCTGGACGGCTCGCTGGAGTGGGAGCCAGGAGGGCAGATGAAGAAAGGAGATCTTGCCCAAGCCCCATCGCTCGCTCCCCAGGTGAAGACACGAAATGCCGCTCCTTCACCTTCCCGTTCTTGGTCGTGCAGGCGAGAAGCCCAGCAGAGGAAGGCGCTGCTGCAGAGATTCCCCAGGATAGGCCCTGGAAGGCAGCAGCGAGCCTGGAGGGACTCCACAGAATGCTGTGACTATGTGAGGGTGAGTGTCCCCCGTCCCTGCTCTCGTTCTCTCCTGGGGACGGGGATGTGACGGGCTTCCCGGCCCTCCTGGCTGAGGAAGGGGGTCCACCCCGATTCTCCACATTGGGATTTCCGTGCGGGTCCTTTCCAGCCACGTTTGCTGGGTGTCCATGATCCGGCAGGATTCCTTGCATGTGTGCTAACCGGGTGCCGGGTGGGCGTGCCAACATAATTTCGGGACGCTGTGCCCACACCTAGGCCTCTTGGGAGGCACAGGCATCTTTCCCTGGTGACACATACACCCGCCCCATTGGCCATCCAAACTCAGTAGCCCCCCCGCCCCCCGCCCCCCGCCCCCCGCCGCGAACCTCCACCTGCAGGACGCCTGTCCTTTCCCTGGAAGCCTGAATGGACGTGCTTGTCCACTTCGGGAGGCAGGCACGATGCACAACCTTTGTGGTCCGTCGCTCCCGTGGAATCAAAGCATCAAGGGGCTAGTGCCCAGTGTTTCTTCCCAATCGACGCTGAGCTGGAGGCCCTTGTCCTCTGTCAGTACACTCCTTTCCCGTCTCTCCCGGTTGTTTGCGTTTCTGTTTCTTTGCTGTGCTTGTCGTGCATGTGTCCTTGGTGGGCAGGAAGGACTGATGGCCGTTGTCTGTGTGTTGTGTGTTCCCACAGCATCCGCACAGGCCGATGCCCGTGTACACCACCAAGAGGGTGTCCGTGCTGGCGCCGTACGTCCCGGCGGAGCCTCCTAGCGGGACGCCTGACACGACACAGCTGTCCCCGTCGGCTGCTCCTCTCGGGAGACCTGCGGCGAGCACCTTCCCGCCTGCTGGCCGACAGGATGCCCAGCAAGTGGGGACCCCAGCCCCGCCTGCCCCGCCTGCCCCGGCACACCAACGCTCTGCCCGGGATCCAGGCCTCGGTGTCCAGCTGAGACAACACCGGCCCCGATGTGCCTCCCTGGAAGCTTCCAGGGCTGTCTCCAAGGCGCATGGCATTGGCCACGCCCAGGCACCAGCCAAGCGTCCTGAGGTGAGCCCTGATCCTCCTCCAACCCGTTTGGCTCCGAGTCCCCAGCCCCACATCCAGACACCAGGCAAGAGATGGGCCCCGCTCCCCGACGACCCTTGCCAGAACCCCCGAAAGAAACCATGTTACAGCCCCTTCCAGCCACCCCACAAGAGCACAGGGAGCACCCATGTGGGGCTGCGCCAGAGTCTGTGTCGTCCAGCAAGGAGAAGTGCATGTGGTCCCACGGGGGCAGCCCAGCTGGCCAAGAAGACACCTGCCTCGGTGCACAGCAGGGGCCTCCAGCCTGCACGCCCCCAACCTCACCTGGACACTCTCCAGGCGTGCACCTTGCCCCCGTGCCCGCCCTGTCCGCAGGCACCCGGCCAGCCCCTGCGAATGGTCTTCAGCCGCCTGGACAAAGGCGGCTGGAGCTCCAGGTTCATAGCAGCTCCCTGTCTGCCACCTCCCGAGAGGCCAGTCCCCGCTGGCCAGGGCCCGCCCGTCACACACCAGTCTGAGGGAGGCTGTGTGCCTGTCTCCCGGAGCATCCTCCACGATGACCTGCAGCTTTCCTCGTCCTCGGAGGAGAGCGACCGGGAGTGAGACACCTCGTGTCCTCGGACACTCGTCCTCTGGCTCTTGTGACCCCGAGCAGGTGACTGCGGAGCGGCGGGCAAGGCAGGGCCGTGACCTATTTTTGCTAAAGCAGCAATTCCCCCAAAGACCTGCAAGGACAAAAACTTGCCTCCACACCGTGTTTGGTGTCCTGCTTCGGGCGGGGAGTGGGTTGAGCGCCCACGTGCAGACGCTCATGGTGCACTTTTCCTTTATGCATCTACACCTTCTGGTTCACCTGCTCCGTCTCAATCAACAAGGTCTCGTTTCTTTCGTTTCAATAGATTCTATGAGAAGTCCAGCGCCAGGAGAGCAAGAGGTCGTCCACTCGAATGTAAAGTTAAGGATCTGTGAAATGAATGTGTAGTGGGTTTAGAATGTCTGAATTTGGGGACGCCAGAGGAATGATTCCAGTCTGGGCTGGGCAAGTGGAGGCAATCTTTTGTTTTAGAACAGTTCACTGATATCATTTTTCTGCAGATCGTATCGGGGAATATTTTACATGCTGTCTGCATTTTTGTTTTTCCCTGATAGTGCAACGTTGTGTGTAGTGTTACCACAGCTAATAAAGTTTGCTCAGACACGACCGAATGTGCATGGTTTTCTTTTTCGTGTGTACACTGTAGTTTCCCGTCACTTAGAGTAGAATCCTGCATTTGTTCCCAAGTGCACTTGGGACTTGGATCCTCACCTAGTGGAGGACAACTAAGTATTCAGAAGCAGCAAAGAAACACGGGTTAGCCTCTCTTCCCCTTTCAAGATAAAGTGTCTCCAAGTGTCCTGGGAACAAGACAATGCTAGAGGTGAATTCAAAATCGAGGAGGGTCGGGATGCCTGGGTGGCTCCGTCAGAGAAGTGTCTGACCTGGAGGCGGCGACTCACGTCATGATCTCAGGGTTGGGGAGAGTGAACTTTGAGTTTCCCTCCCTCCTCGGGATTGCCTCTCTCCTTTTCTCTCTAACCCTCCCCCACATTCTCTCTCCCTCCCTCCGTCCCTCTCTCTCTCTCTCTCTGTCTCTCTCTCTGTCTGTCTCTCTCTGTCTGCCAACATAAAAACCCATGAACTGAAAGAACATGTGCGTGGGAAATCAATCAGCATTAGGGGCTGCTGTCCACATGTCTCTCAAAGGCACTTTCATTCACAAGTCACATCAAGGAGGGTGGCATAGAAGAGATACAAGGGAAAGGATGAGAAAGACATTCCACAGATAGATACTAGAGAGGGGAAGGAGACACGAGAGTTAGGAGATAGACACATAGAGTGATGAGCGATTGATGAGAGAGGACAGAGAATTAGGTGGTCAAAGGGTTCTTTGGAAGCAATTCTGCAGGCCTCTTTGCCCACGTGGCAGGTGGCCGGGGCTGAGGCGACAGAAGCAAGGGGGTGTTCGTGGAGTCTGAAGACGGGCGGGCTCCAGACCCGGGGAGAATGGACTTGTCGGGGCCAGGCACTCAGACAGGAGCAGGTGTCTCGTCTTGGGACAGGGGTCAGCTTTTTGCTCCAGGAAGGTCTGGAATGGACTGGCTCAAGTCACTACGTTCAATAGGGCAACTTGCTTTGCTCAGACCAGTCACGTGAGAGTTCCTAGCAGCTAACACCGTCCAGTGAAAACACAACCGGTTTTCTAGGAGGAGATGACAACCAAAGGGAGAGATGATTCCTTGCAGAAACAGGTCCAAACTTGGCGCCTGCCAACGGATATTTGAAGAACAGGGAAAGGTGTGCTTGTGCCCTGGCCTGGCTCGCCCCCCTCCTCTGCCCACTCTCTGGTAGATTCTCCTTGGGGTGTGGTCCTGAGAGTGGCAGGCGCCAGGCTGGCCCGGTGGAGCACGGCCTGGACGTGAGGCCGGGCCAACTGAGGGCGGAGAGCATTGGGATGAGGTGTGGGCATGGGTGTGGCAGGGGTAAGGATGCTGCGGGTAAGGGTGGGGCCGTGGTCCGGTCCCATGCAGTGAGGCCAGGCAGAGGCTGACGGAAGCCGTGGGTGGGGCTGGCGGGCACCAGGCAGGGAGAGGGCCGTGTCTTGAGGCTGTGGTCACAAGAGTCTGAAGACTCCTTTTGTGCATCCCATTGGGTGTCCTCCTTGGCCCCTTGCCCCTTTCCTTCCCCTCACCTGAGGGAGACACCTCACGTGCTCGCAGCCTTTTCCTCCCACTCGGTGACCCCGAGGAGGTGACTGTTTCATTGAGGATCCTCTCTCCCTCTCTCTCTGTCTCTCCCTGGCTTGTCCACATGAGCGCTCTCTCTCGCTCTCTGCCTCTCTCTGTCTCTCTCTGTCTCTCTCTGTCTCTCTCAAAATAAATCAATTAACATGTTAAAAGTGAAAAACAAACAAACATTAGAGAAGAAATCACAATGTCGGCAGACCTGGTCAGTTCTGAAATCTGGTCTAGAGATACTGACACATTAAAGCCACGGTTTCCACGAGGGGACATCGGTCCATGCATGTCTAAATTCCAATGTCAAACCGTCTATAAACGTCACAAATCCACAACAAACATGTCCTGAACCACGGGAACCTATACCTACCTTGCTATGTGATTTGCTAGTAATACCAGTGACAATTTGGCAAATGATGGGTTTAGGATTTGTTCTCCTATTGGGAAGGGAGCTACAAAATGAAGAAAGCATTTACAAAGCCCGAAACCAGGCAAAGGATATTTCTTGGGACAATTTCTCGGCCACCCCTTGGGAGACAGACATGTTGCAAAGGACCTTCATGATAGTTGTATACACAGATCCCATGGAGACAGTTCAGGAGTGTTAGAATCAAATCCATGGACAGTAATCATTCCAGAATAATTTGCTGGTGTCACGTACATTCTGGCTGACGGAGAGGAGGTGCTCCTACATGATACCAGAGCTCAATTGGTGCAATGATCTCCATAGCCTAAAAAATTCATGGCCGTCATTCCTCGACACTTTGTGTTATCTAAGAGCAAAGTGGATACTCAAAAAAGGATTCCCTCTAGGTTGGAAATGCTCAAGTCCGTGTGTCCAGAGAGGGAGCAATGGAAATGAGGGAGGTGGAGAAAGTGGTGAAACGTGTGTGTGTGTGCCTCTTGAGGAGGGAGGGGCAGGAGGAAGGCTGGGCTGAGTCGTCTGTCTGCAGAAGAGTGACCACACCCTAAGACCCTTCATCCAACTGCAGCTGGTAGCTGATTGGATGACGTGGTCCTAGTCAGGTGGGTGGGGCGAGCTTTACGAGGGCTGAGGAGAGGGCCACAGCCATCATTCTGAGACTGGCCTCCTGAGAGAAGCATCGCTCTGCAACGTGAGGCTCCACGTTTCAGGAGACATGGAGACGCCCTCTTCCCACTGCCGAGAGGAGACTCAGTTCCATGTCTTTCCAAACCTCAAACCTAGCGGATCAAATACGGGTGGTGCTGAAGGCCACGGAGGACCCACTCTGCCTGAGAAGCCGGCACCGTCATCGCACACACCCTGCGACCTGCCTAACGGTTGGGCTCCCACGTCGACAGGTCTGCCCCCCGCAGAGAAACCTGTGAGTTGGAGGAGACCTTCTGCGGTTGGGGCTGGCCTGCAGAACCTGGGGAACACGTGCTATGTGAATGCGGCCCTGCAGTGTCTGACCTACACACCACCCCTCGCCAGCTACATGCTGTCCCAGGAGCACTCGCGAAGCTGTGGGAGGCAGCCATTCTGCGTGCTGTGTGCTCTGCAGGCTCACGTGACCCGGGCCCTCTGCCGTCCGGGAGACGTGATCCGGCCTCCGCCAAAACTGCTCGCGGCCTTCCACACACACAGGCAGGAGGATGCCCATGAGTTTCTGATGTTCACTCTGGATGCTATGCAGCAAGCGTGTTTGCGTGAGGACAAGGCTTCAGAGCCTCAGGCTCAGGACGCCACCCTCATCCGGCAAATCTTTGGGGGGTACTGGAGGTCTCAAATCCAGTGTCTCCACTGCCAGGGTGTCTCCAGCACTTTGGACCCTTACCTGGACATTAGCCTGGACATCAGGGCAGCTCAGAGTGTGAGCCAAGCTTTGCAACACTTGGTGAAGCCCGAACAGTTGGATGGTGAAAATGCCTATCGCTGTAGTACTTGTCTCGACAAGGTACCTGCTTCCAAGACGTTGACTTTGCACACTTGCTCCAAGGTCCTGATGCTGGTATTGAAACGATTCTGCCATGTCACGGGCAGCAAACTGGCTAAGGAAGTGCAATATCCTGAGCGCCTTGACATGCGACGCTACGTGTCTGGGCAGAACGGGGGGTCGCTGACTTATGTGCTCTATGCCGTGCTGGTGCACGCGGGCTGGAATTGTCACAGCGGACATTACTTCTGTTACATCAAAGCTGGGAACGGCCAGTGGTACAAGATGGATGATGCGAAGGTGACCGCCAGTGACGCGACGTCTGCCCTGAGCCAACACGCCTATGTCCTCTTTTACGTCCAGAAGAGTGAATCGGAAAGAGACCGTGCGAGTGAGCCAGGTGCTGGGGAATCCACATCCCTCCAGGCTGACCACGCAGGCACGGCTGCGGCCCAAGGGGGGCCTGAAACCGACCCCAACATCGAGGTGCCACAATTGGAGGATCACGGGGAAGAGACACCACTGCCAGCAATCACGTTAGACCAGTGGAGATTGCTCCAAGAAAGCCACCGTCCCAAGTCTGAACTCAACCTCAGGAAACTAGAATTTGCTCTTCCCCCCGACGCAGTCCTAATTCACCAGTCCAAATACAGAGACGAGATGGGAAAGGATCACCGTGAACCAAATATCCACCGGCTCAACAGTTCAGCCAGGGACATCCCACCTCAGAGGGCAATGGCCATTAACCAAGTCCCTTGTCTCACCGGCAGAGCCAGAGCTACCAAGAGGAAGAACAAGAAGGGACAGAGGTCTCAGGAAGCAGTCCAGGGATCCCACTACAGGCTTTGAGATACATGCCTGCCCACGTGCACACTCACTACTCACTCACTCACTCACTCACTCACAGTCCCTTGTAGGCCACGTTTTGTGTGTTGTAGGTGGGTGTGATCGGGACATGCGGAGGGACCATGAATCTGGCTGTATTCGTGGGGTATGGCGTTCCAGTTGACCTGGAGAATCCTGAGCTTTAAGGCTGGCTGGCTGCAATGATGTTACTGGAGAGGTGTGGATTATGCTGGGTATTTGGAAGGCTTCTCCCCTCCGTCAGCACCAAGGATCATCGGGCACTCTCAGAGCCTGAAAGGGTCAGAGGAAGTGGCCAATGAGGCATGAAGGTGGAAACAAGGCAGAGCACCGGGAGTCCTTGTGAAAATGCCTGGGACTCACGGTCCCATCATCCCATTCCCTACTCTCTGTGTATTGGTAAAGGACATGTGCCCAAACATGTGCGTGTGGGGACTCTCGGTGATATCCAAACATGCACCGGCAGGGGAAGGAGTTTGAAACAATCTCAGTGCTTCCACACGGAGGAGTGGCAAATGACCAGGAAACTGGAAGAACTCTAGCTCTACGTGGGAGCAGACAGCCTTTTCAGGAATGTCTTGTGTCGGAAGGAGAGGAGCAGAAGGAAACACTAATTCATAACTGTGCAAAGTGTTTCCTCGTATACATAATATATTTTGTAAAGTCTCCACATGTTCATGTGAACGTTGGCTAATTGCCTGGCAATGGCAAGGAGCAACTAAATGCTTATGTCTCTGGAGACGGGTGGGTGGAGCCTTCCTGGCCCATGTTCATTAGATGAGGTTCCCTGAACAATCCCCCTCCCATGAGGCTGCAGAGCAAATGGGGGAAAGGAACCTTCTTCCACCTCTTCTTGCTGAGCCACCAAGCAGCTCTACCTTGTTCCGCAGAGTTGACCACCATCCCCCCATCGGACAGTCTCCTCCACAAGGGAGGAGGCTCAGGGATTTCTGCTCAGTTGCATTGCAATCTTGGTCCTCGGTTGTACACCTCAGAAAATCAGTCTCACGTGGACACCGAGGCAACAATGTGGTATTTCAGGTCAGGGTATGGATGGATGCTCTCAGTCACACCTGTATTTCTTAGGAGCGAGACTCACTAAATACACCGTTGAATGGGAGTTAGTGCATGATCCTTCAATTCCCCCTAGGGGAGGGGGGCCATATAGGAGATCTCTGGTCGTTTGCCAATGGCACTGACAGGGTAAAGCCTGTTGTTGCTGTTGTTGTGGTGGTGGTGGTGGTGGTGGTTTACAGTCTGCATTAAACATACACATCACACGTAGTGGGAACTCATGTCAGTATGTGAATTTTGTACAGGAAATCATATTGAATTCTGGGTGTTCAAATATCATAGCCGATAGAGGAAAAACACTTTTTCTTAATCTACTTTTAAAATTTATTGGTCTGTTGTTTTCATGTTTTAAACATGAAGTAAAATGTTTAAATAAACAGAGAGGGACACACACACAGAACAGAGACAGAGTGTGAGCATGGGAGGGGGAGAGAGTGAGAGACACAGAACCCAAAGCAGCTCCAGGCTCTGAGCTGTCAGCACAGAGCCCAACGTGGAGCTCAACCCCACGAACCATGAGATCCTGACCTGAGCTGAGGTTGGACACTCAACCGACTGAGGCACCCAGTCCCCCCTCCACTTTCCAAATTTAAATCAAATTGAGTTAACAGTGAGTGTAGTCTTGGTTTCAGGGGTGGAATGTAGGGCTTCGTCCCTTACATGAAACACCCACTGCTAACCCCCACAGGGGCCCTCCATAACGCCCGTTGCAAATGGAGCCCACCCACTCCTCCCCTCTAGCAACCCTCACTTTCTTCTCTACACTGAAGGGTTCTCCTGGGGCACGTGGGTGTCTCAGCCGGTTCGGACTCTCATTCAGTCAGCTCATGATCTCAGGGTTTGAGACTTCAAGCCCCGTGTCCGGCGCTCTGATGACAGCTCAGAGCCTGGAGCCTGCTCTGGATTCTGTGTGCATGCCTCTCTCCGCCACTCCCCTGGTCATGCGCTCTCTCGCTCTCTCTCTCTCTCTCTCTCTCTCTCAGATAAAGAGAAAACAAAATTTTTTGAAGAGTCTCCTATGGCTTGCCTCCCGCTGTGAGTTTATCTCATGTTATTTATTCTTCGCTTGCCCTAGGTTCTTCTGTTTTGTTTTTCATTCCACAGATGAGTGATGACATGGCACTTTCGCAGTGAAAGAGTTCGACAGGGCTAGCTGGATGTTAGCGCTCAAAAGACATGCACACGTGACATCTATCTTTCCTGTGGATTTGATTCTAAAGTGGGCAGAATCGTGGGTAAAATGCAAACAGTGTATGTGCAACTGAGCCACCAAGGGAAAAGCCACAGAAAATAACCACGCTAGGTCATCCTGTAGAAATTTTGGGATCCAACTTTCTCTTCCTGGATTAAAACCTGTATATCACTCACACACACACACACACACACACACACGCACACACGGACAATATTTGATCTGGATCTCAAGACGGCCTCCATAAGCATCCAGTCAGCTCCCCAGATGCCTATGACCAGCTCTTCCTGGGTGGCCGTGTGTCACGTGTTCCACCCACACATGATGAAGTCCACACCCCTGGCTCTGCAATCCGTGGGGGAGGTCACAAGAGGGAGTCTTGCCACACTGCTCTCTGTCCAGCAGGGGGCGCCGCTGGCCAGCACGGGCATTGCCTAGACTCCCAGGAGGACCTGGCATTGGGCACTTGCTCAGGCTGGCAGGTCGGAGTCTCCGTGCCTCGCACTGCAGCCTGAGCATTTCGTGGGGCATCAAGGCGACCATGAACAATTACAGAAGGTCTGGTGGGTCTAGGATTCCCTCCTTGTGACTTAACTTTGGCCGTGCCGGACCCTGGACTCTGAGCTACAATTGACAACCTTGAGCTGCTCGGGCCACTGGTGACGATCTATTTTCCAGACATTCCAGGAACTTCTCTTTCAAAACATAAATCCAGTTAAGTCAAGACATTCAATTTTAAAAACTGTTGACAATGAGCAAAGAAGATTGCATAGGGGAAAACCAGGAGGTGGCCTCACGTGCGGTGATGTGGGAGCAATCACGGCAATAGGAACAGCGTTATTTGGTCTCGCCAAATCCAGCCAGCCTAATCTGGATTTGTCACGGAAAGCTTAATTCAGAGCTGTCACCCTGCAATTCGTAAGCGTATTCATGACGATCCAGAAAAGGCAGTGTGGGGGGAGGGGCCAAGATGGCAGAAGAGCATGGAAGTTTTTTTTGCGTCTTGCATCCATAAAATGCAGCCACATCAACACAAAAGCATCCTGCACACCTCGAAAACTGATCTGAGGATTCACGCCACAGGTTGCCCAACCTGAACCCCAGAACTCAGTGGGGACGCGGCGCAGAGAGGTGAACTGGGGAAGAGAGAAGCCACAGAGGGCAGGGAGCTGTTTTTGCCTGCAGAGAGAGGACGGAGGAGACAGGGGCAGAATATGGGGAAAGCAATCCCCTCGCCCTCCCCTCCCCCCGCCAAAAGCAGCTGGGGAGAAAGTGGAAATGTGGAAAGAGCCACAGGCACTGAACCAAAACGAGAGGAAGGAGGAAGGAGCGGGTTTAAATTCCATGAAGACGGTACAAACAGGGGGAGGGCAGAGTGCGAAACTCCGCATCTGATACCTGGCGGTGCTCTGGTCGGAAGGGCGAATCCCCGAGAGCAGAGTGAAGACTGGGGGTGTGGAGGAGGGGTGTCTGGAACCACACGGAGAAAAGCGGTTCCCCTGCTGCGAGGACACGAGGTCGAGTCTGTGTGGCCACCCCAGCCGACCCCAGAGGTGCCAGCAGACCCCGGACAACAGCCACATTCGCTGGTGCTGGAACAAGGTCGTTAAGGGGGAAGCCCGGTACCAGAAGTGTGTGGTGATTCTCCGTAATCCTCGAAACGCTGCTGCTCCACCATCGCGTGAACGTTCTCGGGCGCAGGCTGGCACCCAGCCGCAGTCTCTGGGCATCGGCAGCGGCACGGTGTTGCCAACGTTCCTGGGTGCGGCCGGCACCCGGCCACTGCTCGCTGAGACCCTGACGCAGAGGATCTGAGCAGGTCTCAGCCTGCTCAGGCCCTCAGAAGTGAGGGGTCGGGAAACACAGCCGCCTGGGAGGTAAATCCCAGGAGGGAGGTGTCTCCTGGCAACCTGACGGCTGGGCCACGGACAGTGTCAAAGCGGCGAGTGGACAGAAGCCGGAGACAAAGGACGGGGGTAGGATTGCTGATCGCAGACAGCCGAGTTCAGATACTACAGACTGGGCACCTGAGCGACGCCGAGGTCTCCGCTCCCGCGCATGCGCATATGCACCTCCAAGCGCCCCAGCAATCCGCGCTTGTAGGCTAGCTGCGCCATCTAGTGGAGAACACAGCCGTGACACTTAGCACCGCCCAACTGGGCCAACTTGGCTCTTCAGGAACCCAAGCGTCTCCGCCACTTGGTAGTGTATGGACTCCAAAGTGCTTCATCCTTTGACTTCTAGGGGACAACAATGTAACTTCAATCTGTATTTCAGTCTGTTCGCGGGTCCATCTCTTTTCTTTTCTTTTCCATTTCTTTTCTGTTTCATGAAGACAGAAAGAGAAAAAATATGTTGTTATTTCCCATGGTTTAAAATAATTTCCTTGAACTTTTTTCGACTATATTCGTTTAATTTTTTGTAAATGTGTCCAATTCTATTTGAATTCCCTCATTTCATTTTATCCTATTTCACTGTATTCTTTTTTCCAAATGTTCAAACGGTTTCCTTTTTTTATGTGCTTTCCCTTTTTCCTCTAATCTTTCAAGCCCATTTCAACAACCAGACCAAAACTCACCTAGGATCTAGCATCATTTGTGTGATTTGTGTGTGTGTGTGAGTGTGTTGTTTCTCATTTTTAAGTTTTGAATTCTTTTATCTTATTCATTCCTTTCCTTCCTCCAAAATGACGAAGCCAAGGGATTCACCCCAACAGAAAGAGCAGGAAGAAAGGACAGCCAGGCCCTTAACCAACACAGATACGAGCGGAACGTTTGAACCAGAATTTAGAATCACGATGATAAAAATGCCAGCTGGGGTCGAAAGTAGATGAGAATGCCTTTCTGTGGGGATAAAAGAAGTAAAAGCTAGCCAGGATGCAATAGACAATGCTAAAAGCGAGCTGCGATCTGGAACAGATGCCACAGCGGCAAGGATGATAAGGCCGAGCAGGGAACCAGCGATAGAGGGGACAAAGCAATGGAGAATAACGAAGCAGAAGGAAAGAGGGAGACTAAAGCAAAAGAGCAGGGTTTAAGAATTCGGGAACTCAGCGACTCATTGAAAAGGAATCACATCACAATCATAGGGGTCCCAGAAGACGAAGAGAGAGAGACAAGGGGGTAGAAGGGTTATGTGAGCACATCACAGCAGAAAACTTTCCTAACCTGGGAAAGACACACAAAATCCAGGAAGCACAGAAGACTCCCATTAGATTCAACAACGTCCAACCATCCACAAGGCAGAGCCTAGTCGACTTCACAAAATACTCAGGCGAGGAAAGAATCATGAAAGCAGCAAAGGAAACAAAAGTCCTTCCCCTACAAGGGACGACTGACCACATTTGCAGCAGACCTATCCACAGAAACCTGGCAGCCCAGAAATGAGTGGCAGGATATATTCATCGCACTGAATCCTGAAAGGATGCGGCCAAAACGTATTTGTCCAGCAAAGCTGTCATTCCAAATAGAAGTAGAGACGGAAAGTTTCCCAAGCAAAAATTAAAGGAGTTCCTGACCACTCAACCAGCCCTGCAAGACATTTGAAGGCAGACTCTCCCAGGGGGCAAAGGACTTAAAGGAAAAAACAGACCACAGGCAGAAAACACTGGCAAGGATCGGCGAACACCCCCAGAAACTCCAACTCTACAAGCAACACAATGGCAATAACTTCATACCGTTCAGTACTCACTCGAAACGTCAATGGACTCAATGCTCCAATCGAAACACATAGGGTAACAGAATGGGTGAGAAAAGAAGGTCATCCATACGCTGCTTACAAGGGACCCACTTTAGATCTAAAGACGCCTTCAGATTGAAAGCAAGGGGATGGAACACCATCTCTCATGCTCATGGTTGACAAAAGAAAGCAGGAGTAGCCATACTCATATCGGACAATCTAGACTTTAAAATAAAGACTCTAACGAGACACGTAGAAGGGCGTTATATCATAATCATTGGGTCTGTCCACCAAGAAGACCTCACGATTGTGAACATTTATGCACCAAACGGGGTGCGCCCAAATACATACATCAAGTCATCACACACATAAAGACACTCATTGAGAATGATGCCATACTAGGAGGGAACCTCAACACCCCACTTACAGCAACGGACAGCTCACCTAAACCGACACTCAACAAGGAAGCAATGGTTTTGAATGACACACTGGACCAGATGGACTTGACAGATATAGTCAGAACATTTCATCCTAAAGCAGGCAAATAGACCTTCTTCTCCAGTGCACACGGAACATCCTCCACAATAGATCACATACTGGGACACAAATCAGCCCTCAACAGGGACAAAAAGATCGAGATCATATCGTGCATATTCTCAGACCACAATGCTATGAAACTCGAAATCACGACAAGAAACAAGGTGGCCGTGGAACAAATACTTGGAGACTAAAGAACACCCTACTTAAGAGTGAATGGGCTAACCGAGAAGTTAAAGAGGAAATTAAACAGTCCACGGAAGCCAAGGAAAACGGTAACACCACAGGCCAAAAGCTCTGGGACGCAGCAAAGGGGGTCATTCGAGGGAAGTCTATAGCAATCCAGGCCTTCCGAAAGAAAGAAGAAACGGCTCAGAGACACAATCTAACCGTTCACCTTAAAGAGTTGGAAAAAGAACAGCAAAGAAAACCCCAAACCAGCAGAGACAGGATATAATGCAGATTAGAGCGGAAATCAATGCTATGGAAACCAAAAAAACAAAACACAAACACAAAAACAAGTACAAAAAGAAAACAAACAGCAACAACACCAGAACGGATCCATGAAACCAGAGCTGATTCGTTGAAAGAATTCACAAAACTGATCAATCCCTAGCCAGTTTGCTCAAAAAGAAAAAGGAAAGGACCCGAATAAAGGAAATCAAGAACGAAACAGGAGAGACCACAACCAACACAGCAGAAATACAAACAGTACTACGAGAACGTTGTGAGCAATTATACACCAATAAAATGGGCAATCTGGGAGAAATGGACAAATCCCAAGAAACGTATAAACTACCCAAACTGAAACAGGAAGAAAGAAAATTTGAACAGACCAAAACAAGTAAAGAAAATGAATTAGGAGTCAAAACTCTCCCCCTCCCCCCACCCCCACGAAAAGGAGAATACAGAGTCCAGGGCCACATGGCTTTCCAGGGGAATTCTCCCAAACGTTTAGAGAAGAGTTCACATCTATTCCCTTGAAGCTGCTCCAAAAGAGAGAAACGGAAGGAAAACTTCCAAGCTCTTTCTACGGAGCCAGCGTTTCCTTGATTCCAAATCGAGACAGAGACCCCACGACAAAGGAGAACGATGGACCCATTTCCCTGATGAACATGGATGCGAAACTCCTCAACGAGTTATTAGCCGATCGGATCCAACAATATATCCAAAAAACGATTCGCCACGACCAGCTGGGATCTCTACCTGGGATGCAGATCTGGTTCAATATGCACAAAACAGTCAATGTGATTCATCACATCTAAGAAAAGAAAGGACAAGAACCACACGATCCTCTCAATCGATGCGGAGAAAGCATGGGACAAAATACAACATCCTATCTTGACACAAACCCTCAAGGACGTGGGGCTAGAAGGATCATAGAAGTCATATGCGAAAGACCCAACGCGAGTATCATCCCCCATGGGGAAAACCTGAGAGCTTTCTCCCTAAGGACAGGGACCACACAGGGAGGTCCACTCTTGCCACTGTTATTCACCATCGCATTGGAAGCCTTAGCCTCAGCCATCAGACAACACAAAGGACTCAAAGGCCTCCAAATGGGCCGGGAGAGGTCAAACGTTCCCTCTTGGCGGATGACATGATACTCTGTATGGAAAACCCAAAAGATTCCACCAAAAACTGCTAGAACTGATCCATGACTTCAGCAAAGTTGCAGGATGTGAAATCAACGCACAGAAACGGGCTGCATTCCCATACGCCAATGACGAAGCAACAGGAAGAAAAATCAAGCATCGGTCCCATTGACAATTGCACCCAAAATCACAAAATACCTACGAATGAATGTAACCAAAGAGATGAAAAATCGATACACTGAAAACTACATGAAATTTTAGAAGACAGAAAACACAATGGAAAAATATTCCACGCTCCTGGTTGGGAGGACGAAATATGGGTAAAATGTCACTACCACCCAAAGCAATCTACATACTCAAAGCAACACCTATCCAAAGAACACCAGCACTCCTCACAGAGCTGGGACAGACAATACTAGAATTTGTATGGACCCAGAAAAGGCCCTGAAGAGCCAAAGCTCTGTTGAAAAAGAAAGGAAAGCTGGATGCATCACAATCGCAGACGTCGAGCTGTAATTACACAGCTGTAATCATCAAGACAGTATGGTACTGGCACAAAAACGGACACTCAGCTCAAGAGAACAGAAACGCACCCACCCACAAATGGATGGCCAACTATTCCTTGACAAAGCAGGAAAGAATATCCAATGGAATAAAGCCAGTCTCTTCAACAAGTGGTGCTGGGAAAACTGGACAGCGACATGCGGAAAAAGGAACCCGCACCACTTTCTTACACCGTACACATAAAGAAACTCAAAAGGGAGGAACGTCCTAAGCGTAAGACAGGAAGCCATCAAAACCCTCGAGGAGAAAGCAGGCAAAAGCCTCTGTGATCTGGGCCACAGCAACTTCTTACTCAACACGTCTCCGTCTCCGGAGGCAAGGGAAACAAAAGGAAAAACGACCTATTGAGAACTCACCAAAAGAAAACTCTTCTGCACCGTGAAGGAAACAGATCAGCTACACTAACAAATCAGCTAAATCATCAATGGTAGAAGATATTTGCGAGCGACACATCGGAGAAAGGCTCCGTATACAAATCGATAAAGAACTGATCACACTCAACAGCCAAAAACCAAGGAATCCAGTGAAGAAATGGGCAAAAGTCATGAATAGACACTTCTCCAAGAAGACATCCAGATGGTCGACTGACACATGAAAAAATGCTCAACCTCACTCATCATCAGGGAAATCCGTCTCCAGATCGCAATGAGCTACCACTTCACACGTGTCATAATGGCTAACATTAACAACTCAGGCAACAACCGATGTTGGCGAGGGTGCGGAGCAACAGGATCTCTCTTGCACTGCTGGTGGGAAGGCAAACTGGCGCCGCCACTCTGGAAAACAGTATGGAGGTTCCTCAAAACATTGAAAGCGCAGCGACCCTATGAGCCAGCGATTGCACGCCTAGGTATTTATCCAAGGGATATGGGTGTGCTGTCTCGAAGGGGCACCTGCACGCAAACGCCCCCAAAAGCTTCTAGCAGCACTCCCAACGATAGCCAAAGTGTGGAAAGAGCCCGAATGGCCATAGATGCATGGAATGGAAAAAGAAGAGGTGGCACATATATATACAGTGGAACATTACGCGGCGATCGAAAGGAAAGACAGGGTGCCATTCGCAACGATGTGGCTAGAAGTAGAGGGTATTCTCCTCAGCGAAATTAGTCAGAGAAAGACAACTAGCATATGGCTTCACTCATATGAAGGCTCTAAGGTGCAAAACAGATGAGCATCAGGGAAGGGAAGGAAAAATACTATAAAAACAGGGAGGGGTACAAAACCAAGCAGGGAGGGGGCCAAGGGATATTTGAAGAACAGGGAAAGGTGTGCTTGTGCCCTGGCCTCGCTCGCCCCCTCCACCGCCCACTATCTGGGGGATTCTCCCTGGGGAGTGGTCCCGAGAGTGGCCGGCGCCAGGCTGGCCCCGTGGAGCCACGGCCTGGAAGCGAGGCCAAGCCAACGGAGGTTTGAGAGCATTGGGAAAAGGGTGTGGGCATGGGTGTGGCAGGGGTAAGGATGCTGCGTGTAAGGGGGTGGGGCCGTAGTATGGTGCCATGGAGTGAGGAGGCCAGGCAGAGGCTGAAGGAAGTGGTAGGCGGGGCTGGAGGGCACCAGGTTGGGGGAGGGCCATGCCTTGAGGGCAGTGGACAGAGGCCACAGGAGCAGCCTCCCGGAGAAGATAGGAAAGGCCAAATGAAAAGCGCACAACACGCCCAACACAGGCCAATGTTCAAGGAGGGAAACCATCCAGGGTGCCGACGGCACTGCCGATGCAGGCCCTCCACCTCGGCCAGTGGGGCCGCTAGCTTTCGCACTGCTGTGGGAGAAAGGCGCTCGCTCGCCTGACACTCAGGAATGCCCCGCCGATGGGGTTGCACCCTGTCCCTTGGGTCTGGCCCTTCAGGATCCCAAAGACATCTCCCTGACACAGTGTCCGTGGCTGAGGCCAGCCAGGCCAGGCCAGGAGAAGTGGTGGCAGTCACACCTACATGCCCCAATGGCAGCAAAAGCTAAACAGAACGTCCGAGTTGATGGGCAGAAACAAAGAGCCCCAAACGAGGGGCGTCGGCCACAGGGAGCCCCCTGCGTCAACACAGGGACTTGTCAGCAACAGCGACTTGGGTCACGAGACCAAGTGCCAAGGCAGCTAGTTCCCAGGGGACACGGGACACAGGATCCCATTGCTCCGAAGGTCCCAGCGAGCGCAGTCACCGCCCTAGAGACAGAAAGGGGGACGGGGAGGGCAGGGCAGGGTGTGGAGTGAAGGGACACTGCAAATAGGTCATGGACACACCGCTCCTGTTGGGAAAGGGAGAAGCTTGGACACGGAGGACGCCGAGGGGGCCCCCAACCACAGGAACGTACGTGAGGCCAGGGGCCCCGCAAGCTTCCCTGGAGACCCACGAGAAACACCAGTTTACGAATGCAACAGGCACGCACACACGAGTCTCTTTGTCCAAGGGTGAAGATGTGTTCTGAGACGTCTATCTCCACATACATGCATACCAGTTACTACGGCAAGCAATCGCTAAACCTCCAGGATTCGTTCCTAGTGTGGAGACGTGACGAGCACCAAGGGGACGGGCTGCATGGGATTAAAGTGCCCGAGAGGTCACGTGACCTTGGGCGGGTCTAAGAGTCCGGCAAGGAAGGAAGTGTCCCTCACTGACCGTCCCTCGGGCACGCCGAGGGCACGCCTGAGTCTCCTCCACCGCAGTCCGCCTGCCACCCGCCGCTCCGGACGTCTCCTGACACACAGGAGGAGCACATTGGCGTTTCAGGTGCGTTGGGACGATCTGGGGCTCCCACGAGCTGGCACAGAAGTGGGCCAGGGAGGAAATGGAGGTGGTGATGCGCCTCGACTCACCAGGTGAAGGACGCTTTAGTGTTGAGGACTATTGTGAGAACAGAGACTGAGGAAAGGCGTGGCTCTCGGTGTTCCCGAGCACATGAGGTTCTGCTTCCAGAGGAACCGAACCCCAGAGTCTGACTGGTGTGAGGGCGTGTGGGAGCAGTGACAGCATCCTGCTCCATGTCGCCGTGGGGCCTCAGAGCCTAAGGAATTTTCTTGTTCACCCGAATTTCACAGCAAATGCTCATTTGCCACGGCTGACACGTGAGTTCAGCGTGGGGGCCCCGTAAAGGCCACGTGAAAGAAAAGGGTTCATTCAGGTCCTGCGTGGGGAAGCTTCCAGTCGAGTCGAGCAGAAACGAAACGTTTTCCTTGACTTTGTCTCTGAGGGTGGTTTCTCTGGGGGTCAAGTAGGAGAGGTACATTCTGGAGAGGCAAGCATCCTTCTCTTTGCACATGCAACCCTGGGTGCCACAGGGAGTATCGCCGTAGCGTGGATTGCGGTGTCCATGGGGGTCGGGACCTTGTGTGTGGTTTTCCTTCCGGAGGGCGCTGGGAGAGACTTCCCGAAAGTCTCTCCGGTGAGTCACGCAAGACCACCTCCACGGCCTTGCCTGAGGGTGCCGTCCTGCGGGTGGGTCCACGGGAGAGCGCGTAGAACATGCAGGAGGGAGAGGTCCCACCTCCCAGGTGAGGACCGTGTTTGACCTGGTGGGCGTGACGCCCCCTCCTCATGCCCGCTGGGGGAGAAAGGTTCATGAAGGAGTCGTTGTGTCTGTGGGAATGACTCTCCTTTTCCCATTGCCTCAGGAAGTCCAGAAACCCATCTTCGAGCAAGGCTGACTTGACCCTCCAAGGAGAGGGGGCAGATGGCGGGTGGTCACACCCAGCACGCACCTTCCAGACCCTTGAAAGCCCCAAACGGGAAGAGGCAACGGAGAGCACCCATGGCGCCCAGGGTTCCCAGGCTAGAGGACGAGGATCCTCGGGTAAGTGGAGCCCTGGAGGCGTGGCGAACCAGTGGGCGGGTTGGAGGGGCTGGGTCGGGTGGGGGTGGGGGAGCCATGCCTCTGAAGCCGGGGATCGCACACGACGAGGGAATGAAGACTCTGTGTCTGGAAGTCGGTCGTCCTTTCCTAGCCCACGGTGGCCTGCCTTGGCATCTCAGCAGCCTGCCCATTGGGATAAGCTCCCTCGGCCGTAGGGTCACGTCCAGCCTGGTGTCTGTCCCATCGTGGCGTGGGGCTCATTCTACGCGGCCCGAGACCTGCAATCCCAACTCCCGGTCCGTCCCTCACAGAGGCTCGGGTAGAATCCTAGGAACTTCCATCTCCTGGCACCTCCCGAGCCGTCCACGATGTGCCCTGGCCCACCCACACCAGTCCTCTGCTCCCCGAGTGTGTCCTTGTCATGACCTTTGCAGTTGGACTGTCATTGGTGCTGATTCACTGAGCCCCTCCTCCTTGGTCCGCAGCTCAAGTGTAAGGACTGCGGAGCCTTTGGGCACAACGCATCCAGCACCAGGTGCCCCATGAAGCGCTGGGACGGGTGCCTCGCCCCCCAGGCCTTTGTCCCCAGGAAGCCGAAGGAGAATGTGGAACCACGCCAGCAGCAGGACCGGCACAAGCCCGGGCCCCTCAACCAGGCTGCGAGGGACATGGACGAGGGACAAAGGTGAGGATGCGGCCGGCTCCGGCCTGCCCGTGGCCTGGCAGCTCAGGTCGCTGTGTCTCTGTACCCGGACACTGGGTGCTGTGTCGTCTTCAGACACACACAGGGGTGGGGGAGGCAGAGAAAGGAGCTCCCCGCCCCCCAGGGGACGTCACGAGCCTATTGAGCTGCTCTGGGGGAGTCCCCGAGGCTGTGTGTCCTGCGGTAGGGAGACAGGGGGAGGCGGCAGGTGACAGGCAGTGGCGCACACGGCTCTCAACGCAAGGACGTCTTGGGCCAACCTGGACGGCTCGCTGGAGTGGGAGCCAGGAGGGCAGATGAAGAAAGGAGATCTTGCCCAAGCCCCATCGCTCGCTCCCCAGGTGAAGACACGAAATGCCGCTCCTTCACCTTCCCGTTCTTGGTCGTGCAGGCGAGAAGCCCAGCAGAGGAAGGCGCTGCTGCAGAGATTCCCCAGGATAGGCCCTGGAAGGCAGCAGCGAGCCTGGAGGGACTCCACAGAATGCTGTGACTATGTGAGGGTGAGTGTCCCCCGTCCCTGCTCTCGTTCTCTCCTGGGGACGGGGATGTGACGGGCTTCCCGGCCCTCCTGGCTGAGGAAGGGGGTCCACCCCGATTCTCCACATTGGGATTTCCGTGCGGGTCCTTTCCAGCCACGTTTGCTGGGTGTCCATGATCCGGCAGGATTCCTTGCATGTGTGCTAACCGGGTGCCGGGTGGGCGTGCCAACATAATTTCGGGACGCTGTGCCCACACCTAGGCCTCTTGGGAGGCACAGGCATCTTTCCCTGGTGACACATACACCCGCCCCATTGGCCATCCAAACTCAGTAGCCCCCCCGCCCCCCGCCCCCCCGCCCCCCGCCGCGAACCTCCACCTGCAGGACGCCTGTCCTTTCCCTGGAAGCCTGAATGGACGTGCTTGTCCACTTCGGGAGGCAGGCACGATGCACAACCTTTGTGGTCCGTCGCTCCCGTGGAGTCAAAGCATCAAGGGGCTAGTGCCCAGTGTTTCTTCCCAATCGACGCTGAGCTGGAGGCCCTTGTCCTCTGTCAGTACACTCCTTTCCCGTCTCTCCCGGTTGTTTGCGTTTCTGTTTCTTTGCTGTGCTTGTCGTGCATGTGTCCTTGGTGGGCAGGAAGGACTGATGGCCGTTGTCTGTGTGTTGTGTGTTCCCACAGCATCCGCACAGGCCGATGCCCGTGTACACCACCAAGAGGGTGTCCGTGCTGGCGCCGTACGTCCCGGCGGAGCCTCCTAGCGGGACGCCTGACACGACACAGCTGTCCCCGTCGGCTGCTCCTCTCGGGAGACCTGCGGCGAGCACCTTCCCGCCTGCTGGCCGACAGGATGCCCAGCAAGTGGGGACCCCAGCCCCGCCTGCCCCGCCTGCCCCGGCACACCAACGCTCTGCCCGGGATCCAGGCCTCGGTGTCCAGCTGAGACAACACCGGCCCCGATGTGCCTCCCTGGAAGCTTCCAGGGCTGTCTCCAAGGCGCATGGCATTGGCCACGCCCAGGCACCAGCCAAGCGTCCTGAGGTGAGCCCTGATCCTCCTCCAACCCGTTTGGCTCCGAGTCCCCAGCCCCACATCCAGACACCAGGCAAGAGATGGGCCCCGCTCCCCGACGACCCTTGCCAGAACCCCCGAAAGAAACCATGTTACAGCCCCTTCCAGCCACCCCACAAGAGCACAGGGAGCACCCATGTGGGGCTGCGCCAGAGTCTGTGTCGTCCAGCAAGGAGAAGTGCATGTGGTCCCACGGGGGCAGCCCAGCTGGCCAAGAAGACACCTGCCTCGGTGCACAGCAGGGGCCTCCAGCCTGCACGCCCCCAACCTCACCTGGACACTCTCCAGGCGTGCACCTTGCCCCCGTGCCCGCCCTGTCCGCAGGCACCCGGCCAGCCCCTGCGAATGGTCTTCAGCCGCCTGGACAAAGGCGGCTGGAGCTCCAGGTTCATAGCAGCTCCCTGTCTGCCACCTCCCGAGAGGCCAGTCCCCGCTGGCCAGGGCCCGCCCGTCACACACCAGTCTGAGGGAGGCTGTGTGCCTGTCTCCCGGAGCATCCTCCACGATGACCTGCAGCTTTCCTCGTCCTCGGAGGAGAGCGACCGGGAGTGAGACACCTCGTGTCCTCGGACACTCGTCCTCTGGCTCTTGTGACCCCGAGCAGGTGACTGCGGAGCGGCGGGCAAGGCAGGGCCGTGACCTATTTTTGCTAAAGCAGCAATTCCCCCAAAGACCTGCAAGGACAAAAACTTGCCTCCACACCGTGTTTGGTGTCCTGCTTCGGGCGGGGAGTGGGTTGAGCGCCCACGTGCAGACGCTCATGGTGCACTTTTCCTTTATGCATCTACACCTTCTGGTTCACCTGCTCCGTCTCAATCAACAAGGTCTCGTTTCTTTCGTTTCAATAGATTCTATGAGAAGTCCAGCGCCAGGAGAGCAAGAGGTCGTCCACTCGAATGTAAAGTTAAGGATCTGTGAAATGAATGTGTAGTGGGTTTAGAATGTCTGAATTTGGGGACGCCAGAGGAATGATTCCAGTCTGGGCTGGGCAAGTGGAGGCAATCTTTTGTTTTAGAACAGTTCACTGATATCATTTTTCTGCAGATCGTATCGGGGAATATTTTACATGCTGTCTGCATTTTTGTTTTTCCCTGATAGTGCAACGTTGTGTGTAGTGTTACCACAGCTAATAAAGTTTGCTCAGACACGACCGAATGTGCATGGTTTTCTTTTTCGTGTGTACACTGTAGTTTCCCGTCACTTAGAGTAGAATCCTGCATTTGTTCCCAAGTGCACTTGGGACTTGGATCCTCACCTAGTGGAGGACAACTAAGTATTCAGAAGCAGCAAAGAAACACGGGTTAGCCTCTCTTCCCCTTTCAAGATAAAGTGTCTCCAAGTGTCCTGGGAACAAGACAATGCTAGAGGTGAATTCAAAATCGAGGAGGGTCGGGATGCCTGGGTGGCTCCGTCAGAGAAGTGTCTGACCTGGAGGCGGCGACTCACGTCATGATCTCAGGGTTGGGGAGAGTGAACTTTGAGTTTCCCTCCCTCCTCGGGATTGCCTCTCTCCTTTTCTCTCTAACCCTCCCCCACATTCTCTCTCCCTCCCTCCGTCCCTCTCTCTCTCTCTCTCTGTATCTCTCTCTGTCTGTCTCTCTCTGTCTGCCAACATAAAAACCCATGAACTGAAAGAACATGTGCGTGGGAAATCAATCAGCATTAGGGGCTGCTGTCCACATGTCTCTCAAAGGCACTTTCATTCACAAGTCACATCAAGGAGGGTGGCATAGAAGAGATACAAGGGAAAGGATGAGAAAGACATTCCACAGATAGATACTAGAGAGGGGAAGGAGACACGAGAGTTAGGAGATAGACACATAGAGTGATGAGCGATTGATGAGAGAGGACAGAGAATTAGGTGGTCAAAGGGTTCTTTGGAAGCAATTCTGCAGGCCTCTTTGCCCACGTGGCAGGTGGCCGGGGCTGAGGCGACAGAAGCAAGGGGGTGTTCGTGGAGTCTGAAGACGGGCGGGCTCCAGACCCGGGGAGAATGGACTTGTCGGGGCCAGGCACTCAGACAGGAGCAGGTGTCTCGTCTTGGGACAGGGGTCAGCTTTTTGCTCCAGGAAGGTCTGGAATGGACTGGCTCAAGTCACTACGTTCAATAGGGCAACTTGCTTTGCTCAGACCAGTCACGTGAGAGTTCCTAGCAGCTAACACCGTCCAGTGAAAACACAACCGGTTTTCTAGGAGGAGATGACAACCAAAGGGAGAGATGATTCCTTGCAGAAACAGGTCCAAACTTGGCGCCTGCCAACGGATATTTGAAGAACAGGGAAAGGTGTGCTTGTGCCCTGGCCTGGCTCGCCCCCCTCCTCTGCCCACTCTCTGGTAGATTCTCCTTGGGGTGTGGTCCTGAGAGTGGCAGGCGCCAGGCTGGCCCGGTGGAGCACGGCCTGGACGTGAGGCCGGGCCAACTGAGGGCGGAGAGCATTGGGATGAGGTGTGGGCATGGGTGTGGCAGGGGTAAGGATGCTGCGGGTAAGGGTGGGGCCGTGGTCCGGTCCCATGCAGTGAGGCCAGGCAGAGGCTGACGGAAGCCGTGGGTGGGGCTGGCGGGCACCAGGCAGGGAGAGGGCCGTGTCTTGAGGCTGTGGTCACAAGAGTCTGAAGACTCCTTTTGTGCATCCCATTGGGTGTCCTCCTTGGCCCCTTGCCCCTTTCCTTCCCCTCACCTGAGGGAGACACCTCACGTGCTCGCAGCCTTTTCCTCCCACTCGGTGACCCCGAGGAGGTGACTGTTTCATTGAGGATCCTCTCTCCCTCTCTCTCTGTCTCTCCCTGGCTTGTCCACATGAGCGCTCTCTCTCGCTCTCTGCCTCTCTCTGTCTCTCTCTGTCTCTCTCTGTCTCTCTCAAAATAAATCAATTAACATGTTAAAAGTGAAAAACAAACAAACATTAGAGAAGAAATCACAATGTCGGCAGACCTGGTCAGTTCTGAAATCTGGTCTAGAGATACTGACACATTAAAGCCACGGTTTCCACGAGGGGACATCGGTCCATGCATGTCTAAATTCCAATGTCAAACCGTCTATAAACGTCACAAATCCACAACAAACATGTCCTGAACCACGGGAACCTATACCTACCTTGCTATGTGATTTGCTAGTAATACCAGTGACAATTTGGCAAATGATGGGTTTAGGATTTGTTCTCCTATTGGGAAGGGAGCTACAAAATGAAGAAAGCATTTACAAAGCCCGAAACCAGGCAAAGGATATTTCTTGGGACAATTTCTCGGCCACCCCTTGGGAGACAGACATGTTGCAAAGGACCTTCATGATAGTTGTATACACAGATCCCATGGAGACAGTTCAGGAGTGTTAGAATCAAATCCATGGACAGTAATCATTCCAGAATAATTTGCTGGTGTCACATACATTCTGGCTGACGGAGAGGAGGTGCTCCTACATGATACCAGAGCTCAATTGGTGCAATGATCTCCATAGCCTAAAAAATTCATGGCCGTCATTCCTCGACACTTTGTGTTATCTAAGAGCAAAGTGGATACTCAAAAAAGGATTCCCTCTAGGTTGGAAATGCTCAAGTCCGTGTGTCCAGAGAGGGAGCAATGGAAATGAGGGAGGTGGAGAAAGTGGTGAAACGTGTGTGTGTGTGCCTCTTGAGGAGGGAGGGGCAGGAGGAAGGCTGGGCTGAGTCGTCTGTCTGCAGAAGAGTGACCACACCCTAAGACCCTTCATCCAACTGCAGCTGGTAGCTGATTGGATGACGTGGTCCTAGTCAGGTGGGTGGGGCGAGCTTTACGAGGGCTGAGGAGAGGGCCACAGCCATCATTCTGAGACTGGCCTCCTGAGAGAAGCATCGCTCTGCAACGTGAGGCTCCACGTTTCAGGAGACATGGAGACGCCCTCTTCCCACTGCCGAGAGGAGACTCAGTTCCATGTCTTTCCAAACCTCAAACCTAGCGGATCAAATACGGGTGGTGCTGAAGGCCACGGAGGACCCACTCTGCCTGAGAAGCCGGCACCGTCATCGCACACACCCTGCGACCTGCCTAACGGTTGGGCTCCCACGTCGACAGGTCTGCCCCCCGCAGAGAAACCTGTGAGTTGGAGGAGACCTTCTGCGGTTGGGGCTGGCCTGCAGAACCTGGGGAACACGTGCTATGCGAATGCGGCCCTGCAGTGTCTGACCTACACACCACCCCTCGCCAGCTACATGCTGTCCCAGGAGCACTCGCGAAGCTGTGGGAGGCAGCCATTCTGCGTGCTGTGTGCTCTGCAGGCTCACGTGACCCGGGCCCTCTGCCGTCCGGGAGACGTGATCCGGCCTCCGCCAAAACTGCTCGCGGCCTTCCACACACACAGGCAGGAGGATGCCCATGAGTTTCTGATGTTCACTCTGGATGCTATGCAGCAAGCGTGTTTGCGTGAGGACAAGGCTTCAGAGCCTCAGGCTCAGGACGCCACCCTCATCCGGCAAATCTTTGGGGGGTACTGGAGGTCTCAAATCCAGTGTCTCCACTGCCAGGGTGTCTCCAGCACTTTGGACCCTTACCTGGACATTAGCCTGGACATCAGGGCAGCTCAGAGTGTGAGCCAAGCTTTGCAACACTTGGTGAAGCCCGAACAGTTGGATGGTGAAAATGCCTATCGCTGTAGTACTTGTCTCGACAAGGTACCTGCTTCCAAGACGTTGACTTTGCACACTTGCTCCAAGGTCCTGATGCTGGTATTGAAACGATTCTGCCATGTCACGGGCAGCAAACTGGCTAAGGAAGTGCAATATCCTGAGCGCCTTGACATGCGACGCTACGTGTCTGGGCAGAACGGGGGGTCGCTGACTTATGTGCTCTATGCCGTGCTGGTGCACGCGGGCTGGAATTGTCACAGCGGACATTACTTCTGTTACATCAAAGCTGGGAACGGCCAGTGGTACAAGATGGATGATGCGAAGGTGACCGCCAGTGACGCGACGTCTGCCCTGAGCCAACACGCCTATGTCCTCTTTTACGTCCAGAAGAGTGAATCGGAAAGAGACCGTGCGAGTGAGCCAGGTGCTGGGGAATCCACATCCCTCCAGGCTGACCACGCAGGCACGGCTGCGGCCCAAGGGGGGCCTGAAACCGACCCCAACATCGAGGTGCCACAATTGGAGGATCACGGGGAAGAGACACCACTGCCAGCAATCACGTTAGACCAGTGGAGATTGCTCCAAGAAAGCCACCGTCCCAAGTCTGAACTCAACCTCAGGAAACTAGAATTTGCTCTTCCCCCCGACGCAGTCCTAATTCACCAGTCCAAATACAGAGACGAGATGGGAAAGGATCACCGTGAACCAAATATCCACCGGCTCAACAGTTCAGCCAGGGACATCCCACCTCAGAGGGCAATGGCCATTAACCAAGTCCCTTGTCTCACCGGCAGAGCCAGAGCTACCAAGAGGAAGAACAAGAAGGGACAGAGGTCTCAGGAAGCAGTCCAGGGATCCCACTACAGGCTTTGAGATACATGCCTGCCCACGTGCACACTCACTACTCACTCACTCACTCACTCACTCACTCACAGTCCCTTGTAGGCCACGTTTTGTGTGTTGTAGGTGGGTGTGATCGGGACATGCGGAGGGACCATGAATCTGGCTGTATTCGTGGGGTATGGCGTTCCAGTTGACCTGGAGAATCCTGAGCTTTAAGGCTGGCTGGCTGCAATGATGTTACTGGAGAGGTGTGGATTATGCTGGGTATTTGGAAGGCTTCTCCCCTCCGTCAGCACCAAGGATCATCGGGCACTCTCAGAGCCTGAAAGGGTCAGAGGAAGTGGCCAATGAGGCATGAAGGTGGAAACAAGGCAGAGCACCGGGAGTCCTTGTGAAAATGCCTGGGACTCACGGTCCCATCATCCCATTCCCTACTCTCTGTGTATTGGTAAAGGACATGTGCCCAAACATGTGCGTGTGGGGACTCTCGGTGATATCCAAACATGCGCCGGCAGGGGAAGGAGTTTGAAACAATCTCAGTGCTTCCACACGGAGGAGTGGCAAATGACCAGGAAACTGGAAGAACTCTAGCTCTACGTGGGAGCAGACAGCCTTTTCAGGAATGTCTTGTGTCGGAAGGAGAGGAGCAGAAGGAAACACTAATTCATAACTGTGCAAAGTGTTTCCTCGTATACATAATATATTTTGTAAAGTCTCCACATGTTCATGTGAACGTTGGCTAATTGCCTGGCAATGGCAAGGAGCAACTAAATGCTTATGTCTCTGGAGACGGGTGGGTGGAGCCTTCCTGGCCCATGTTCATTAGATGAGGTTCCCTGAACAATCCCCCTCCCATGAGGCTGCAGAGCAAATGGGGGAAAGGAACCTTCTTCCACCTCTTCTTGCTGAGCCACCAAGCAGCTCTACCTTGTTCCGCAGAGTTGACCACCATCCCCCCATCGGACAGTCTCCTCCACAAGGGAGGAGGCTCAGGGATTTCTGCTCAGTTGCATTGCAATCTTGGTCCTCGGTTGTACACCTCAGAAAATCAGTCTCACGTGGACACCGAGGCAACAATGTGGTATTTCAGGTCAGGGTATGGATGGATGCTCTCAGTCACACCTGTATTTCTTAGGAGCGAGACTCACTAAATACACCGTTGAATGGGAGTTAGTGCATGATCCTTCAATTCCCCCTAGGGGAGGGGGGCCATATAGGAGATCTCTGGTCGTTTGCCAATGGCACTGACAGGGTAAAGCCTGTTGTTGCTGTTGTTGTGGTGGTGGTGGTGGTGGTGGTTTACAGTCTGCATTAAACATACACATCACACGTAGTGGGAACTCATGTCAGTATGTGAATTTTGTACAGGAAATCATATTGAATTCTGGGTGTTCAAATATCATAGCCGATAGAGGAAAAACACTTTTTCTTAATCTACTTTTAAAATTTATTGGTCTGTTGTTTTCATGTTTTAAACATGAAGTAAAATGTTTAAATAAACAGAGAGGGACACACACACAGAACAGAGACAGAGTGTGAGCATGGGAGGGGGAGAGAGTGAGAGACACAGAACCCAAAGCAGCTCCAGGCTCTGAGCTGTCAGCACAGAGCCCAACGTGGAGCTCAACCCCACGAACCATGAGATCCTGACCTGAGCTGAGGTTGGACACTCAACCGACTGAGGCACCCAGTCCCCCCTCCACTTTCCAAATTTAAATCAAATTGAGTTAACAGTGAGTGTAGTCTTGGTTTCAGGGGTGGAATGTAGGGCTTCGTCCCTTACATGAAACACCCACTGCTAACCCCCACAGGGGCCCTCCATAACGCCCGTTGCAAATGGAGCCCACCCACTCCTCCCCTCTAGCAACCCTCACTTTCTTCTCTACACTGAAGGGTTCTCCTGGGGCACGTGGGTGTCTCAGCCGGTTCGGACTCTCATTCAGTCAGCTCATGATCTCAGGGTTTGAGACTTCAAGCCCCGTGTCCGGCGCTCTGATGACAGCTCAGAGCCTGGAGCCTGCTCTGGATTCTGTGTGCATGCCTCTCTCCGCCACTCCCCTGGTCATGCGCTCTCTCGCTCTCTCTCTCTCTCTCTCTCTCTCTCAGATAAAGAGAAAACAAAATTTTTTGAAGAGTCTCCTATGGCTTGCCTCCCGCTGTGAGTTTATCTCATGTTATTTATTCTTCGCTTGCCCTAGGTTCTTCTGTTTTGTTTTTCATTCCACAGATGAGTGATGACATGGCACTTTCGCAGTGAAAGAGTTCGACAGGGCTAGCTGGATGTTAGCGCTCAAAAGACATGCACACGTGACATCTATCTTTCCTGTGGATTTGATTCTAAAGTGGGCAGAATCGTGGGTAAAATGCAAACAGTGTATGTGCAACTGAGCCACCAAGGGAAAAGCCACAGAAAATAACCACGCTAGGTCATCCTGTAGAAATTTTGGGATCCAACTTTCTCTTCCTGGATTAAAACCTGTATATCACTCACACACACACACACACACACACACACGCACACACGGACAATATTTGATCTGGATCTCAAGACGGCCTCCATAAGCATCCAGTCAGCTCCCCAGATGCCTATGACCAGCTCTTCCTGGGTGGCCGTGTGTCACGTGTTCCACCCACACATGATGAAGTCCACACCCCTGGCTCTGCAATCCGTGGGGGAGGTCACAAGAGGGAGTCTTGCCACACTGCTCTCTGTCCAGCAGGGGGCGCCGCTGGCCAGCACGGGCATTGCCTAGACTCCCAGGAGGACCTGGCATTGGGCACTTGCTCAGGCTGGCAGGTCGGAGTCTCCGTGCCTCGCACTGCAGCCTGAGCATTTCGTGGGGCATCAAGGCGACCATGAACAATTACAGAAGGTCTGGTGGGTCTAGGATTCCCTCCTTGTGACTTAACTTTGGCCGTGCCGGACCCTGGACTCTGAGCTACAATTGACAACCTTGAGCTGCTCGGGCCACTGGTGACGATCTATTTTCCAGACATTCCAGGAACTTCTCTTTCAAAACATAAATCCAGTTAAGTCAAGACATTCAATTTTAAAAACTGTTGACAATGAGCAAAGAAGATTGCATAGGGGAAAACCAGGAGGTGGCCTCACGTGCGGTGATGTGGGAGCAATCACGGCAATAGGAACAGCGTTATTTGGTCTCGCCAAATCCAGCCAGCCTAATCTGGATTTGTCACGGAAAGCTTAATTCAGAGCTGTCACCCTGCAATTCGTAAGCGTATTCATGACGATCCAGAAAAGGCAGTGTGGGGGGAGGGGCCAAGATGGCAGAAGAGCATGGAAGTTTTTTTTGCGTCTTGCATCCATAAAATGCAGCCACATCAACACAAAAGCATCCTGCACACCTCGAAAACTGATCTGAGGATTCACGCCACAGGTTGCCCAACCTGAACCCCAGAACTCAGTGGGGACGCGGCGCAGAGAGGTGAACTGGGGAAGAGAGAAGCCACAGAGGGCAGGGAGCTGTTTTTGCCTGCAGAGAGAGGACGGAGGAGACAGGGGCAGAATATGGGGAAAGCAATCCCCTCGCCCTCCCCTCCCCCCGCCAAAAGCAGCTGGGGAGAAAGTGGAAATGTGGAAAGAGCCACAGGCACTGAACCAAAACGGGAGGAAGGAGGAAGGAGCGGGTTTAAATTCCATGAAGACGGTACAAACAGGGGGAGAGCAGAGTGCGAAACTCCGCATCTGATACCTGGCGGTGCTCTGGTCGGAAGGGCGAATCCCCGAGAGCAGAGTGAAGACTGGGGGTGTGGAGGAGGGGTGTCTGGAACCACACGGAGAAAAGCGGTTCCCCTGCTGCGAGGACACGAGGTCGAGTCTGTGTGGCCACCCCAGCCGACCCCAGAGGTGCCAGCAGACCCCGGACAACAGCCACATTCGCTGGTGCTGGAACAAGGTCGTTAAGGGGGAAGCCCGGTACCAGAAGTGTGTGGTGATTCTCCGTAATCCTCGAAACGCTGCTGCTCCACCATCGCGTGAACGTTCTCGGGCGCAGGCTGGCACCCAGCCGCAGTCTCTGGGCATCGGCAGCGGCACGGTGTTGCCAACGTTCCTGGGTGCGGCCGGCACCCGGCCACTGCTCGCTGAGACCCTGACGCAGAGGATCTGAGCAGGTCTCAGCCTGCTCAGGCCCTCAGAAGTGAGGGGTCGGGAAACACAGCCGCCTGGGAGGTAAATCCCAGGAGGGAGGTGTCTCCTGGCAACCTGACGGCTGGGCCACGGACAGTGTCAAAGCGGCGAGTGGACAGAAGCCGGAGACAAAGGACGGGGGTAGGATTGCTGATCGCAGACAGCCGAGTTCAGATACTACAGACTGGGCACCTGAGCGACGCCGAGGTCTCCGCTCCCGCGCATGCGCATATGCACCTCCAAGCGCCCCAGCAATCCGCGCTTGTAGGCTAGCTGCGCCATCTAGTGGAGAACACAGCCGTGACACTTAGCACCGCCCAACTGGGCCAACTTGGCTCTTCAGGAACCCAAGCGTCTCCGCCACTTGGTAGTGTATGGACTCCAAAGTGCTTCATCCTTTGACTTCTAGGGGACAACAATGTAACTTCAATCTGTATTTCAGTCTGTTCGCGGGTCCATCTCTTTTCTTTTCTTTTCCATTTCTTTTCTGTTTCATGAAGACAGAAAGAGAAAAAATATGTTGTTATTTCCCATGGTTTAAAATAATTTCCTTGAACTTTTTTCGACTATATTCGTTTAATTTTTTGTAAATGTGTCCAATTCTATTTGAATTCCCTCATTTCATTTTATCCTATTTCACTGTATTCTTTTTTCCAAATGTTCAAACGGTTTCCTTTTTTTATGTGCTTTCCCTTTTTCCTCTAATCTTTCAAGCCCATTTCAACAACCAGACCAAAACTCACCTAGGATCTAGCATCATTTGTGTGATTTGTGTGTGTGTGTGAGTGTGTTGTTTCTCATTTTTAAGTTTTGAATTCTTTTATCTTATTCATTCCTTTCCTTCCTCCAAAATGACGAAGCCAAGGGATTCACCCCAACAGAAAGAGCAGGAAGAAAGGACAGCCAGGCCCTTAACCAACACAGATACGAGCGGAACGTTTGAACCAGAATTTAGAATCACGATGATAAAAATGCCAGCTGGGGTCGAAAGTAGATGAGAATGCCTTTCTGTGGGGATAAAAGAAGTAAAAGCTAGCCAGGATGCAATAGACAATGCTAAAAGCGAGCTGCGATCTGGAACAGATGCCACAGCGGCAAGGATGATAAGGCCGAGCAGGGAACCAGCGATAGAGGGGACAAAGCAATGGAGAATAACGAAGCAGAAGGAAAGAGGGAGACTAAAGCAAAAGAGCAGGGTTTAAGAATTCGGGAACTCAGCGACTCATTGAAAAGGAATCACATCACAATCATAGGGGTCCCAGAAGACGAAGAGAGAGAGACAAGGGGGTAGAAGGGTTATGTGAGCACATCACAGCAGAAAACTTTCCTAACCTGGGAAAGACACACAAAATCCAGGAAGCACAGAAGACTCCCATTAGATTCAACAACGTCCAACCATCCACAAGGCAGAGCCTAGTCGACTTCACAAAATACTCAGGCGAGGAAAGAATCATGAAAGCAGCAAAGGAAACAAAAGTCCTTCCCCTACAAGGGACGACTGACCACATTTGCAGCAGACCTATCCACAGAAACCTGGCAGCCCAGAAATGAGTGGCAGGATATATTCATCGCACTGAATCCTGAAAGGATGCGGCCAAAACGTATTTGTCCAGCAAAGCTGTCATTCCAAATAGAAGTAGAGACGGAAAGTTTCCCAAGCAAAAATTAAAGGAGTTCCTGACCACTCAACCAGCCCTGCAAGACATTTGAAGGCAGACTCTCCCAGGGGGCAAAGGACTTAAAGGAAAAAACAGACCACAGGCAGAAAACACTGGCAAGGATCGGCGAACACCCCCAGAAACTCCAACTCTACAAGCAACACAATGGCAATAACTTCATACCGTTCAGTACTCACTCGAAACGTCAATGGACTCAATGCTCCAATCGAAACACATAGGGTAACAGAATGGGTGAGAAAAGAAGGTCATCCATACGCTGCTTACAAGGGACCCACTTTAGATCTAAAGACGCCTTCAGATTGAAAGCAAGGGGATGGAACACCATCTCTCATGCTCATGGTTGACAAAAGAAAGCAGGAGTAGCCATACTCATATCGGACAATCTAGACTTTAAAATAAAGACTCTAACGAGACACGTAGAAGGGCGTTATATCATAATCATTGGGTCTGTCCACCAAGAAGACCTCACGATTGTGAACATTTATGCACCAAACGGGGTGCGCCCAAATACATACATCAAGTCATCACACACATAAAGACACTCATTGAGAATGATGCCATACTAGGAGGGAACCTCAACACCCCACTTACAGCAACGGACAGCTCACCTAAACCGACACTCAACAAGGAAGCAATGGTTTTGAATGACACACTGGACCAGATGGACTTGACAGATATAGTCAGAACATTTCATCCTAAAGCAGGCAAATAGACCTTCTTCTCCAGTGCACACGGAACATCCTCCACAATAGATCACATACTGGGACACAAATCAGCCCTCAACAGGGACAAAAAGATCGAGATCATATCGTGCATATTCTCAGACCACAATGCTATGAAACTCGAAATCACGACAAGAAACAAGGTGGCCGTGGAACAAATACTTGGAGACTAAAGAACACCCTACTTAAGAGTGAATGGGCTAACCGAGAAGTTAAAGAGGAAATTAAACAGTCCACGGAAGCCAAGGAAAACGGTAACACCACAGGCCAAAAGCTCTGGGACGCAGCAAAGGGGGTCATTCGAGGGAAGTCTATAGCAATCCAGGCCTTCCGAAAGAAAGAAGAAACGGCTCAGAGACACAATCTAACCGTTCACCTTAAAGAGTTGGAAAAAGAACAGCAAAGAAAACCCCAAACCAGCAGAGACAGGATATAATGCAGATTAGAGCGGAAATCAATGCTATGGAAACCAAAAAAACAAAACACAAACACAAAAACAAGTACAAAAAGAAAACAAACAGCAACAACACCAGAACGGATCCATGAAACCAGAGCTGATTCGTTGAAAGAATTCACAAAACTGATCAATCCCTAGCCAGTTTGCTCAAAAAGAAAAAGGAAAGGACCCGAATAAAGGAAATCAAGAACGAAACAGGAGAGACCACAACCAACACAGCAGAAATACAAACAGTACTACGAGAACGTTGTGAGCAATTATACACCAATAAAATGGGCAATCTGGGAGAAATGGACAAATCCCAAGAAACGTATAAACTACCCAAACTGAAACAGGAAGAAAGAAAATTTGAACAGACCAAAACAAGTAAAGAAAATGAATTAGGAGTCAAAACTCTCCCCCTCCCCCCACCCCCCACGAAAAGGAGAATACAGAGTCCAGGGCCACATGGCTTTCCAGGGGAATTCTCCCAAACGTTTAGAGAAGAGTTCACATCTATTCCCTTGAAGCTGCTCCAAAAGAGAGAAACGGAAGGAAAACTTCCAAGCTCTTTCTACGGAGCCAGCGTTTCCTTGATTCCAAATCGAGACAGAGACCCCACGACAAAGGAGAACGATGGACCCATTTCCCTGATGAACATGGATGCGAAACTCCTCAACGAGTTATTAGCCGATCGGATCCAACAATATATCCAAAAAACGATTCGCCACGACCAGCTGGGATCTCTACCTGGGATGCAGATCTGGTTCAATATGCACAAAACAGTCAATGTGATTCATCACATCTAAGAAAAGAAAGGACAAGAACCACACGATCCTCTCAATCGATGCGGAGAAAGCATGGGACAAAATACAACATCCTATCTTGACACAAACCCTCAAGGACGTGGGGCTAGAAGGATCATAGAAGTCATATGCGAAAGACCCAACGCGAGTATCATCCCCCATGGGGAAAACCTGAGAGCTTTCTCCCTAAGGACAGGGACCACACAGGGAGGTCCACTCTTGCCACTGTTATTCACCATCGCATTGGAAGCCTTAGCCTCAGCCATCAGACAACACAAAGGACTCAAAGGCCTCCAAATGGGCCGGGAGAGGTCAAACGTTCCCTCTTGGCGGATGACATGATACTCTGTATGGAAAACCCAAAAGATTCCACCAAAAACTGCTAGAACTGATCCATGACTTCAGCAAAGTTGCAGGATGTGAAATCAACGCACAGAAACGGGCTGCATTCCCATACGCCAATGACGAAGCAACAGGAAGAAAAATCAAGCATCGGTCCCATTGACAATTGCACCCAAAATCACAAAATACCTACGAATGAATGTAACCAAAGAGATGAAAAATCGATACACTGAAAACTACATGAAATTTTAGAAGACAGAAAACACAATGGAAAAATATTCCACGCTCCTGGTTGGGAGGACGAAATATGGGTAAAATGTCACTACCACCCAAAGCAATCTACATACTCAAAGCAACACCTATCCAAAGAACACCAGCACTCCTCACAGAGCTGGGACAGACAATACTAGAATTTGTATGGACCCAGAAAAGGCCCTGAAGAGCCAAAGCTCTGTTGAAAAAGAAAGGAAAGCTGGATGCATCACAATCGCAGACGTCGAGCTGTAATTACACAGCTGTAATCATCAAGACAGTATGGTACTGGCACAAAAACGGACACTCAGCTCAAGAGAACAGAAACGCACCCACCCACAAATGGATGGCCAACTATTCCTTGACAAAGCAGGAAAGAATATCCAATGGAATAAAGCCAGTCTCTTCAACAAGTGGTGCTGGGAAAACTGGACAGCGACATGCGGAAAAAGGAACCCGCACCACTTTCTTACACCGTACACATAAAGAAACTCAAAAGGGAGGAACGTCCTAAGCGTAAGACAGGAAGCCATCAAAACCCTCGAGGAGAAAGCAGGCAAAAGCCTCTGTGATCTGGGCCACAGCAACTTCTTACTCAACACGTCTCCGTCTCCGGAGGCAAGGGAAACAAAAGGAAAAACGACCTATTGAGAACTCACCAAAAGAAAACTCTTCTGCACCGTGAAGGAAACAGATCAGCTACACTAACAAATCAGCTAAATCATCAATGGTAGAAGATATTTGCGAGCGACACATCGGAGAAAGGCTCCGTATACAAATCGATAAAGAACTGATCACACTCAACAGCCAAAAACCAAGGAATCCAGTGAAGAAATGGGCAAAAGTCATGAATAGACACTTCTCCAAGAAGACATCCAGATGGTCGACTGACACATGAAAAAATGCTCAACCTCACTCATCATCAGGGAAATCCGTCTCCAGATCGCAATGAGCTACCACTTCACACGTGTCATAATGGCTAACATTAACAACTCAGGCAACAACCGATGTTGGCGAGGGTGCGGAGCAACAGGATCTCTCTTGCACTGCTGGTGGGAAGGCAAACTGGCGCCGCCACTCTGGAAAACAGTATGGAGGTTCCTCAAAACATTGAAAGCGCAGCGACCCTATGAGCCAGCGATTGCACGCCTAGGTATTTATCCAAGGGATATGGGTGTGCTGTCTCGAAGGGGCACCTGCACGCAAACGCCCCCAAAAGCTTCTAGCAGCACTCCCAACGATAGCCAAAGTGTGGAAAGAGCCCGAATGGCCATAGATGCATGGAATGGAAAAAGAAGAGGTGGCACATATATATACAGTGGAACATTACGCGGCGATCGAAAGGAAAGACAGGGTGCCATTCGCAACGATGTGGCTAGAAGTAGAGGGTATTCTCCTCAGCGAAATTAGTCAGAGAAAGACAACTAGCATATGGCTTCACTCATATGAAGGCTCTAAGGTGCAAAACAGATGAGCATCAGGGAAGGGAAGGAAAAATACTATAAAAACAGGGAGGGGTACAAAACCAAGCAGGGAGGGGGCCAAGGGATATTTGAAGAACAGGGAAAGGTGTGCTTGTGCCCTGGCCTCGCTCGCCCCCTCCACCGCCCACTATCTGGGGGATTCTCCCTGGGGAGTGGTCCCGAGAGTGGCCGGCGCCAGGCTGGCCCCGTGGAGCCACGGCCTGGAAGCGAGGCCAAGCCAACGGAGGTTTGAGAGCATTGGGAAAAGGGTGTGGGCATGGGTGTGGCAGGGGTAAGGATGCTGCGTGTAAGGGGGTGGGGCCGTAGTATGGTGCCATGGAGTGAGGAGGCCAGGCAGAGGCTGAAGGAAGTGGTAGGCGGGGCTGGAGGGCACCAGGTTGGGGGAGGGCCATGCCTTGAGGGCAGTGGACAGAGGCCACAGGAGCAGCCTCCCGGAGAAGATAGGAAAGGCCAAATGAAAAGCGCACAACACGCCCAACACAGGCCAATGTTCAAGGAGGGAAACCATCCAGGGTGCCGACGGCACTGCCGATGCAGGCCCTCCACCTCGGCCAGTGGGGCCGCTAGCTTTCGCACTGCTGTGGGAGAAAGGCGCTCGCTCGCCTGACACTCAGGAATGCCCCGCCGATGGGGTTGCACCCTGTCCCTTGGGTCTGGCCCTTCAGGATCCCAAAGACATCTCCCTGACACAGTGTCCGTGGCTGAGGCCAGCCAGGCCAGGCCAGGAGAAGTGGTGGCAGTCACACCTACATGCCCCAATGGCAGCAAAAGCTAAACAGAACGTCCGAGTTGATGGGCAGAAACAAAGAGCCCCAAACGAGGGGCGTCGGCCACAGGGAGCCCCCTGCGTCAACACAGGGACTTGTCAGCAACAGCGACTTGGGTCACGAGACCAAGTGCCAAGGCAGCTAGTTCCCAGGGGACACGGGACACAGGATCCCATTGCTCCGAAGGTCCCAGCGAGCGCAGTCACCGCCCTAGAGACAGAAAGGGGGACGGGGAGGGCAGGGCAGGGTGTGGAGTGAAGGGACACTGCAAATAGGTCATGGACACACCGCTCCTGTTGGGAAAGGGAGAAGCTTGGACACGGAGGACGCCGAGGGGGCCCCCAACCACAGGAACGTACGTGAGGCCAGGGGCCCCGCAAGCTTCCCTGGAGACCCACGAGAAACACCAGTTTACGAATGCAACAGGCACGCACACACGAGTCTCTTTGTCCAAGGGTGAAGATGTGTTCTGAGACGTCTATCTCCACATACATGCATACCAGTTACTACGGCAAGCAATCGCTAAACCTCCAGGATTCGTTCCTAGTGTGGAGACGTGACGAGCACCAAGGGGACGGGCTGCATGGGATTAAAGTGCCCGAGAGGTCACGTGACCTTGGGCGGGTCTAAGAGTCCGGCAAGGAAGGAAGTGTCCCTCACTGACCGTCCCTCGGGCACGCCGAGGGCACGCCTGAGTCTCCTCCACCGCAGTCCGCCTGCCACCCGCCGCTCCGGACGTCTCCTGACACACAGGAGGAGCACATTGGCGTTTCAGGTGCGTTGGGACGATCTGGGGCTCCCACGAGCTGGCACAGAAGTGGGCCAGGGAGGAAATGGAGGTGGTGATGCGCCTCGACTCACCAGGTGAAGGACGCTTTAGTGTTGAGGACTATTGTGAGAACAGAGACTGAGGAAAGGCGTGGCTCTCGGTGTTCCCGAGCACATGAGGTTCTGCTTCCAGAGGAACCGAACCCCAGAGTCTGACTGGTGTGAGGGCGTGTGGGAGCAGTGACAGCATCCTGCTCCATGTCGCCGTGGGGCCTCAGAGCCTAAGGAATTTTCTTGTTCACCCGAATTTCACAGCAAATGCTCATTTGCCACGGCTGACACGTGAGTTCAGCGTGGGGGCCCCGTAAAGGCCACGTGAAAGAAAAGGGTTCATTCAGGTCCTGCGTGGGGAAGCTTCCAGTCGAGTCGAGCAGAAACGAAACGTTTTCCTTGACTTTGTCTCTGAGGGTGGTTTCTCTGGGGGTCAAGTAGGAGAGGTACATTCTGGAGAGGCAAGCATCCTTCTCTTTGCACATGCAACCCTGGGTGCCACAGGGAGTATCGCCGTAGCGTGGATTGCGGTGTCCATGGGGGTCGGGACCTTGTGTGTGGTTTTCCTTCCGGAGGGCGCTGGGAGAGACTTCCCGAAAGTCTCTCCGGTGAGTCACGCAAGACCACCTCCACGGCCTTGCCTGAGGGTGCCGTCCTGCGGGTGGGTCCACGGGAGAGCGCGTAGAACATGCAGGAGGGAGAGGTCCCACCTCCCAGGTGAGGACCGTGTTTGACCTGGTGGGCGTGACGCCCCCTCCTCATGCCCGCTGGGGGAGAAAGGTTCATGAAGGAGTCGTTGTGTCTGTGGGAATGACTCTCCTTTTCCCATTGCCTCAGGAAGTCCAGAAACCCATCTTCGAGCAAGGCTGACTTGACCCTCCAAGGAGAGGGGGCAGATGGCGGGTGGTCACACCCAGCACGCACCTTCCAGACCCTTGAAAGCCCCAAACGGGAAGAGGCAACGGAGAGCACCCATGGCGCCCAGGGTTCCCAGGCTAGAGGACGAGGATCCTCGGGTAAGTGGAGCCCTGGAGGCGTGGCGAACCAGTGGGCGGGTTGGAGGGGCTGGGTCGGGTGGGGGTGGGGGAGCCATGCCTCTGAAGCCGGGGATCGCACACGACGAGGGAATGAAGACTCTGTGTCTGGAAGTCGGTCGTCCTTTCCTAGCCCACGGTGGCCTGCCTTGGCATCTCAGCAGCCTGCCCATTGGGATAAGCTCCCTCGGCCGTAGGGTCACGTCCAGCCTGGTGTCTGTCCCATCGTGGCGTGGGGCTCATTCTACGCGGCCCGAGACCTGCAATCCCAACTCCCGGTCCGTCCCTCACAGAGGCTCGGGTAGAATCCTAGGAACTTCCATCTCCTGGCACCTCCCGAGCCGTCCACGATGTGCCCTGGCCCACCCACACCAGTCCTCTGCTCCCCGAGTGTGTCCTTGTCATGACCTTTGCAGTTGGACTGTCATTGGTGCTGATTCACTGAGCCCCTCCTCCTTGGTCCGCAGCTCAAGTGTAAGGACTGCGGAGCCTTTGGGCACAACGCATCCAGCACCAGGTGCCCCATGAAGCGCTGGGACGGGTGCCTCGCCCCCCAGGCCTTTGTCCCCAGGAAGCCGAAGGAGAATGTGGAACCACGCCAGCAGCAGGACCGGCACAAGCCCGGGCCCCTCAACCAGGCTGCGAGGGACATGGACGAGGGACAAAGGTGAGGATGCGGCCGGCTCCGGCCTGCCCGTGGCCTGGCAGCTCAGGTCGCTGTGTCTCTGTACCCGGACACTGGGTGCTGTGTCGTCTTCAGACACACACAGGGGTGGGGGAGGCAGAGAAAGGAGCTCCCCGCCCCCCAGACGACCTCACGAGCCTATTGAGCTGCTCTGGGGGAGTCCCCGAGGCTGTGTGTCCTGCGGTAGGGAGACAGGGGGAGGCGGCAGGTGACAGGCAGTGGCGCACACGGCTCTCAACGCAAGGACGTCTTGGGCCAACCTGGACGGCTCGCTGGAGTGGGAGCCAGGAGGGCAGATGAAGAAAGGAGATCTTGCCCAAGCCCCATCGCTCGCTCCCCAGGTGAAGACACGAAATGCCGCTCCTTCACCTTCCCGTTCTTGGTCGTGCAGGCGAGAAGCCCAGCAGAGGAAGGCGCTGCTGCAGAGATTCCCCAGGATAGGCCCTGGAAGGCAGCAGCGAGCCTGGAGGGACTCCACAGAATGCTGTGACTATGTGAGGGTGAGTGTCCCCCGTCCCTGCTCTCGTTCTCTCCTGGGGACGGGGATGTGACGGGCTTCCCGGCCCTCCTGGCTGAGGAAGGGGGTCCACCCCGATTCTCCACATTGGGATTTCCGTGCGGGTCCTTTCCAGCCACGTTTGCTGGGTGTCCATGATCCGGCAGGATTCCTTGCATGTGTGCTAACCGGGTGCCGGGTGGGCGTGCCAACATAATTTCGGGACGCTGTGCCCACACCTAGGCCTCTTGGGAGGCACAGGCATCTTTCCCTGGTGACACATACACCCGCCCCATTGGCCATCCAAACTCAGTAGCCCCCCCGCCCCCCGCCCCCCGCCCCCCGCCGCGAACCTCCACCTGCAGGACGCCTGTCCTTTCCCTGGAAGCCTGAATGGACGTGCTTGTCCACTTCGGGAGGCAGGCACGATGCACAACCTTTGTGGTCCGTCGCTCCCGTGGAGTCAAAGCATCAAGGGGCTAGTGCCCAGTGTTTCTTCCCAATCGACGCTGAGCTGGAGGCCCTTGTCCTCTGTCAGTACACTCCTTTCCCGTCTCTCCCGGTTGTTTGCGTTTCTGTTTCTTTGCTGTGCTTGTCGTGCATGTGTCCTTGGTGGGCAGGAAGGACTGATGGCCGTTGTCTGTGTGTTGTGTGTTCCCACAGCATCCGCACAGGCCGATGCCCGTGTACACCACCAAGAGGGTGTCCGTGCTGGCGCCGTACGTCCCGGCGGAGCCTCCTAGCGGGACGCCTGACACGACACAGCTGTCCCCGTCGGCTGCTCCTCTCGGGAGACCTGCGGCGAGCACCTTCCCGCCTGCTGGCCGACAGGATGCCCAGCAAGTGGGGACCCCAGCCCCGCCTGCCCCGCCTGCCCCGGCACACCAACGCTCTGCCCGGGATCCAGGCCTCGGTGTCCAGCTGAGACAACACCGGCCCCGATGTGCCTCCCTGGAAGCTTCCAGGGCTGTCTCCAAGGCGCATGGCATTGGCCACGCCCAGGCACCAGCCAAGCGTCCTGAGGTGAGCCCTGATCCTCCTCCAACCCGTTTGGCTCCGAGTCCCCAGCCCCACATCCAGACACCAGGCAAGAGATGGGCCCCGCTCCCCGACGACCCTTGCCAGAACCCCCGAAAGAAACCATGTTACAGCCCCTTCCAGCCACCCCACAAGAGCACAGGGAGCACCCATGTGGGGCTGCGCCAGAGTCTGTGTCGTCCAGCAAGGAGAAGTGCATGTGGTCCCACGGGGGCAGCCCAGCTGGCCAAGAAGACACCTGCCTCGGTGCACAGCAGGGGCCTCCAGCCTGCACGCCCCCAACCTCACCTGGACACTCTCCAGGCGTGCACCTTGCCCCCGTGCCCGCCCTGTCCGCAGGCACCCGGCCAGCCCCTGCGAATGGTCTTCAGCCGCCTGGACAAAGGCGGCTGGAGCTCCAGGTTCATAGCAGCTCCCTGTCTGCCACCTCCCGAGAGGCCAGTCCCCGCTGGCCAGGGCCCGCCCGTCACACACCAGTCTGAGGGAGGCTGTGTGCCTGTCTCCCGGAGCATCCTCCACGATGACCTGCAGCTTTCCTCGTCCTCGGAGGAGAGCGACCGGGAGTGAGACACCTCGTGTCCTCGGACACTCGTCCTCTGGCTCTTGTGACCCCGAGCAGGTGACTGCGGAGCGGCGGGCAAGGCAGGGCCGTGACCTATTTTTGCTAAAGCAGCAATTCCCCCAAAGACCTGCAAGGACAAAAACTTGCCTCCACACCGTGTTTGGTGTCCTGCTTCGGGCGGGGAGTGGGTTGAGCGCCCACGTGCAGACGCTCATGGTGCACTTTTCCTTTATGCATCTACACCTTCTGGTTCACCTGCTCCGTCTCAATCAACAAGGTCTCGTTTCTTTCGTTTCAATAGATTCTATGAGAAGTCCAGCGCCAGGAGAGCAAGAGGTCGTCCACTCGAATGTAAAGTTAAGGATCTGTGAAATGAATGTGTAGTGGGTTTAGAATGTCTGAATTTGGGGACGCCAGAGGAATGATTCCAGTCTGGGCTGGGCAAGTGGAGGCAATCTTTTGTTTTAGAACAGTTCACTGATATCATTTTTCTGCAGATCGTATCGGGGAATATTTTACATGCTGTCTGCATTTTTGTTTTTCCCTGATAGTGCAACGTTGTGTGTAGTGTTACCACAGCTAATAAAGTTTGCTCAGACACGACCGAATGTGCATGGTTTTCTTTTTCGTGTGTACACTGTAGTTTCCCGTCACTTAGAGTAGAATCCTGCATTTGTTCCCAAGTGCACTTGGGACTTGGATCCTCACCTAGTGGAGGACAACTAAGTATTCAGAAGCAGCAAAGAAACACGGGTTAGCCTCTCTTCCCCTTTCAAGATAAAGTGTCTCCAAGTGTCCTGGGAACAAGACAATGCTAGAGGTGAATTCAAAATCGAGGAGGGTCGGGATGCCTGGGTGGCTCCGTCAGAGAAGTGTCTGACCTGGAGGCGGCGACTCACGTCATGATCTCAGGGTTGGGGAGAGTGAACTTTGAGTTTCCCTCCCTCCTCGGGATTGCCTCTCTCCTTTTCTCTCTAACCCTCCCCCACATTCTCTCTCCCTCCCTCCGTCCCTCTCTCTCTCTCTCTCTGTATCTCTCTCTGTCTGTCTCTCTCTGTCTGCCAACATAAAAACCCATGAACTGAAAGAACATGTGCGTGGGAAATCAATCAGCATTAGGGGCTGCTGTCCACATGTCTCTCAAAGGCACTTTCATTCACAAGTCACATCAAGGAGGGTGGCATAGAAGAGATACAAGGGAAAGGATGAGAAAGACATTCCACAGATAGATACTAGAGAGGGGAAGGAGACACGAGAGTTAGGAGATAGACACATAGAGTGATGAGCGATTGATGAGAGAGGACAGAGAATTAGGTGGTCAAAGGGTTCTTTGGAAGCAATTCTGCAGGCCTCTTTGCCCACGTGGCAGGTGGCCGGGGCTGAGGCGACAGAAGCAAGGGGGTGTTCGTGGAGTCTGAAGACGGGCGGGCTCCAGACCCGGGGAGAATGGACTTGTCGGGGCCAGGCACTCAGACAGGAGCAGGTGTCTCGTCTTGGGACAGGGGTCAGCTTTTTGCTCCAGGAAGGTCTGGAATGGACTGGCTCAAGTCACTACGTTCAATAGGGCAACTTGCTTTGCTCAGACCAGTCACGTGAGAGTTCCTAGCAGCTAACACCGTCCAGTGAAAACACAACCGGTTTTCTAGGAGGAGATGACAACCAAAGGGAGAGATGATTCCTTGCAGAAACAGGTCCAAACTTGGCGCCTGCCAACGGATATTTGAAGAACAGGGAAAGGTGTGCTTGTGCCCTGGCCTGGCTCGCCCCCCTCCTCTGCCCACTCTCTGGTAGATTCTCCTTGGGGTGTGGTCCTGAGAGTGGCAGGCGCCAGGCTGGCCCGGTGGAGCACGGCCTGGACGTGAGGCCGGGCCAACTGAGGGCGGAGAGCATTGGGATGAGGTGTGGGCATGGGTGTGGCAGGGGTAAGGATGCTGCGGGTAAGGGTGGGGCCGTGGTCCGGTCCCATGCAGTGAGGCCAGGCAGAGGCTGACGGAAGCCGTGGGTGGGGCTGGCGGGCACCAGGCAGGGAGAGGGCCGTGTCTTGAGGCTGTGGTCACAAGAGTCTGAAGACTCCTTTTGTGCATCCCATTGGGTGTCCTCCTTGGCCCCTTGCCCCTTTCCTTCCCCTCACCTGAGGGAGACACCTCACGTGCTCGCAGCCTTTTCCTCCCACTCGGTGACCCCGAGGAGGTGACTGTTTCATTGAGGATCCTCTCTCCCTCTCTCTCTGTCTCTCCCTGGCTTGTCCACATGAGCGCTCTCTCTCGCTCTCTGCCTCTCTCTGTCTCTCTCTGTCTCTCTCTGTCTCTCTCAAAATAAATCAATTAACATGTTAAAAGTGAAAAACAAACAAACATTAGAGAAGAAATCACAATGTCGGCAGACCTGGTCAGTTCTGAAATCTGGTCTAGAGATACTGACACATTAAAGCCACGGTTTCCACGAGGGGACATCGGTCCATGCATGTCTAAATTCCAATGTCAAACCGTCTATAAACGTCACAAATCCACAACAAACATGTCCTGAACCACGGGAACCTATACCTACCTTGCTATGTGATTTGCTAGTAATACCAGTGACAATTTGGCAAATGATGGGTTTAGGATTTGTTCTCCTATTGGGAAGGGAGCTACAAAATGAAGAAAGCATTTACAAAGCCCGAAACCAGGCAAAGGATATTTCTTGGGACAATTTCTCGGCCACCCCTTGGGAGACAGACATGTTGCAAAGGACCTTCATGATAGTTGTATACACAGATCCCATGGAGACAGTTCAGGAGTGTTAGAATCAAATCCATGGACAGTAATCATTCCAGAATAATTTGCTGGTGTCACATACATTCTGGCTGACGGAGAGGAGGTGCTCCTACATGATACCAGAGCTCAATTGGTGCAATGATCTCCATAGCCTAAAAAATTCATGGCCGTCATTCCTCGACACTTTGTGTTATCTAAGAGCAAAGTGGATACTCAAAAAAGGATTCCCTCTAGGTTGGAAATGCTCAAGTCCGTGTGTCCAGAGAGGGAGCAATGGAAATGAGGGAGGTGGAGAAAGTGGTGAAACGTGTGTGTGTGTGCCTCTTGAGGAGGGAGGGGCAGGAGGAAGGCTGGGCTGAGTCGTCTGTCTGCAGAAGAGTGACCACACCCTAAGACCCTTCATCCAACTGCAGCTGGTAGCTGATTGGATGACGTGGTCCTAGTCAGGTGGGTGGGGCGAGCTTTACGAGGGCTGAGGAGAGGGCCACAGCCATCATTCTGAGACTGGCCTCCTGAGAGAAGCATCGCTCTGCAACGTGAGGCTCCACGTTTCAGGAGACATGGAGACGCCCTCTTCCCACTGCCGAGAGGAGACTCAGTTCCATGTCTTTCCAAACCTCAAACCTAGCGGATCAAATACGGGTGGTGCTGAAGGCCACGGAGGACCCACTCTGCCTGAGAAGCCGGCACCGTCATCGCACACACCCTGCGACCTGCCTAACGGTTGGGCTCCCACGTCGACAGGTCTGCCCCCCGCAGAGAAACCTGTGAGTTGGAGGAGACCTTCTGCGGTTGGGGCTGGCCTGCAGAACCTGGGGAACACGTGCTATGCGAATGCGGCCCTGCAGTGTCTGACCTACACACCACCCCTCGCCAGCTACATGCTGTCCCAGGAGCACTCGCGAAGCTGTGGGAGGCAGCCATTCTGCGTGCTGTGTGCTCTGCAGGCTCACGTGACCCGGGCCCTCTGCCGTCCGGGAGACGTGATCCGGCCTCCGCCAAAACTGCTCGCGGCCTTCCACACACACAGGCAGGAGGATGCCCATGAGTTTCTGATGTTCACTCTGGATGCTATGCAGCAAGCGTGTTTGCGTGAGGACAAGGCTTCAGAGCCTCAGGCTCAGGACGCCACCCTCATCCGGCAAATCTTTGGGGGGTACTGGAGGTCTCAAATCCAGTGTCTCCACTGCCAGGGTGTCTCCAGCACTTTGGACCCTTACCTGGACATTAGCCTGGACATCAGGGCAGCTCAGAGTGTGAGCCAAGCTTTGCAACACTTGGTGAAGCCCGAACAGTTGGATGGTGAAAATGCCTATCGCTGTAGTACTTGTCTCGACAAGGTACCTGCTTCCAAGACGTTGACTTTGCACACTTGCTCCAAGGTCCTGATGCTGGTATTGAAACGATTCTGCCATGTCACGGGCAGCAAACTGGCTAAGGAAGTGCAATATCCTGAGCGCCTTGACATGCGACGCTACGTGTCTGGGCAGAACGGGGGGTCGCTGACTTATGTGCTCTATGCCGTGCTGGTGCACGCGGGCTGGAATTGTCACAGCGGACATTACTTCTGTTACATCAAAGCTGGGAACGGCCAGTGGTACAAGATGGATGATGCGAAGGTGACCGCCAGTGACGCGACGTCTGCCCTGAGCCAACACGCCTATGTCCTCTTTTACGTCCAGAAGAGTGAATCGGAAAGAGACCGTGCGAGTGAGCCAGGTGCTGGGGAATCCACATCCCTCCAGGCTGACCACACAGGCACGGCTGCGGCCCAAGGGGGGCCTGAAACCGACCCCAACATCGAGGTGCCACAATTGGAGGATCACGGGGAAGAGACACCACTGCCAGCAATCACGTTAGACCAGTGGAGATTGCTCCAAGAAAGCCACCGTCCCAAGTCTGAACTCAACCTCAGGAAACTAGAATTTGCTCTTCCCCCCGACGCAGTCCTAATTCACCAGTCCAAATACAGAGACGAGATGGGAAAGGATCACCGTGAACCAAACATCCACCGGCTCAGCAGTTCAGCCAGGGACATCCCACCTCAGAGGGCAACGGCCATTAACCAAGTCCCTTGTCTCACCGGCAGAGCCAGAGCTACCAAGAGGAAGAACAAGAAGGGACAGAGGTCTCAGGAAGCAGTCCAGGGATCCCACTACAGGCTTTGAGATACATGCCTGCCCACGTGCACACTCACTACTCACTCACTCACTCACTCACTCACAGTCCCTTGTAGGCCACGTTTTGTGTGTTGTAGGTGGGTGTGATCGGGACATGCGGAGGGACCATGAATCTGGCTGTATTCGTGGGGTATGGCGTTCCAGTTGACCTGGAGAATCCTGAGCTTTAAGGCTGGCTGGCTGCAATGATGTTACTGGAGAGGTGTGGATTATGCTGGGTATTTGGAAGGCTTCTCCCCTCCGTCAGCACCGAGGATCATCGGGCACTCTCAGAGCCTGAAAGGGTCAGAGGAAGTGGCCAATGAGGCATGAAGGTGGAAACAAGGCAGAGCACCGGGAGTCCTTGTGAAAATGCCTGGGACTCACGGTCCCATCATCCCATTCCCTACTCTCTGTGTATTGGTAAAGGACATGTGCCCAAACATGTGCGTGTGGGGACTCTCGGTGATATCCAAACATGCGCCGGCAGGGGAAGGAGTTTGAAACAATCTCAGTGCTTCCACACGGAGGAGTGGCAAATGACCAGGAAACTGGAAGAACTCTAGCTCTACGTGGGAGCAGACAGCCTTTTCAGGAATGTCTTGTGTCGGAAGGAGAGGAGCAGAAGGAAACACTAATTCATAACTGTGCAAAGTGTTTCCTCGTATACATAATATATTTTGTAAAGTCTCCACATGTTCATGTGAACGTTGGCTAATTGCCTGGCAATGGCAAGGAGCAACTAAATGCTTATGTCTCTGGAGACGGGTGGGTGGAGCCTTCCTGGCCCATGTTCATTAGATGAGGTTCCCTGAACAATCCCCCTCCCATGAGGCTGCAGAGCAAATGGGGGAAAGGAACCTTCTTCCACCTCTTCTTGCTGAGCCACCAAGCAGCTCTACCTTGTTCCGCAGAGTTGACCACCATCCCCCCATCGGACAGTCTCCTCCACAAGGGAGGAGGCTCAGGGATTTCTGCTCAGTTGCATTGCAATCTTGGTCCTCGGTTGTACACCTCAGAAAATCAGTCTCACGTGGACACCGAGGCAACAATGTGGTATTTCAGGTCAGGGTATGGATGGATGCTCTCAGTCACACCTGTATTTCTTAGGAGCGAGACTCACTAAATACACCGTTGAATGGGAGTTAGTGCATGATCCTTCAATTCCCCCTAGGGGAGGGGGGCCATATAGGAGATCTCTGGTCGTTTGCCAATGGCACTGACAGGGTAAAGCCTGTTGTTGCTGTTGTTGTGGTGGTGGTGGTGGTGGTGGTTTACAGTCTGCATTAAACATACACATCACACGTAGTGGGAACTCATGTCAGTATGTGAATTTTGTACAGGAAATCATATTGAATTCTGGGTGTTCAAATATCATAGCCGATAGAGGAAAAACACTTTTTCTTAATCTACTTTTAAAATTTATTGGTCTGTTGTTTTCATGTTTTAAACATGAAGTAAAATGTTTAAATAAACAGAGAGGGACACACACACAGAACAGAGACAGAGTGTGAGCATGGGAGGGGGAGAGAGTGAGAGACACAGAACCCAAAGCAGCTCCAGGCTCTGAGCTGTCAGCACAGAGCCCAACGTGGAGCTCAACCCCACGAACCATGAGATCCTGACCTGAGCTGAGGTTGGACACTCAACCGACTGAGGCACCCAGTCCCCCCTCCACTTTCCAAATTTAAATCAAATTGAGTTAACAGTGAGTGTAGTCTTGGTTTCAGGGGTGGAATGTAGGGCTTCGTCCCTTACATGAAACACCCACTGCTAACCCCCACGGGGGCCCTCCATAACACCCGTTGCAAATGGAGCCCACCCACTCCTCCCCTCTAGCAACCCTCACTTTCTTCTCTACACTGAAGGGTTCTCCTGGGGCACGTGGGTGTCTCAGCCGGTTCGGACTCTCATTCAGTCAGCTCATGATCTCAGGGTTTGAGACTTCAAGCCCCGTGTCCGGCGCTCTGATGACAGCTCAGAGCCTGGAGCCTGCTCTGGATTCTGTGTGCATGCCTCTCTCCGCCACTCCCCTGGTCATGCGCTCTCTCTCTCTCTCTCTCTCTCAGATAAAGAGAAAACAAAATTTTTTGAAGAGTCTCCTATGGCTTGCCTCCCGCTGTGAGTTTATCTTATGTTATTTATTCTTCGCTTGCCCTAGGTTCTTCTGTTTTGTTTTTCATTCCACAGATGAGTGATGACATGGCACTTTCGCAGTGAAAGAGTTCGACAGGGCTAGCTGGATGTTAGCGCTCAAAAGACATGCACACATGACATCTATCTTTCCTGTGGATTTGATTCTAAAGTGGGCAGAATCGTGGGTAAAATGCAAACAGTGTATGTGCAACTGAGCCACCAAGGGAAAAGCCACAGAAAATAACCACGCTAGGTCATCCTGTAGAAATTTTGGGATCCAACTTTCTCTTCCTGGATTAAAACCTGTATATCACTCACACACACACACACACACACACACGCACACACGGACAATATTTGATCTGGATCTCAAGACGGCCTCCATAAGCATCCAGTCAGCTCCCCAGATGCCTATGACCAGCTCTTCCTGGGTGGCCGTGTGTCACGTGTTCCACCCACACATGATGAAGTCCACACCCCTGGCTCTGCAATCCGTGGGGGAGGTCACAAGAGGGAGTCTTGCCACACTGCTCTCTGTCCAGCAGGGGGCGCCGCTGGCCAGCACGGGCATTGCCTAGACTCCCAGGAGGACCTGGCATTGGGCACTTGCTCAGGCTGGCAGGTCGGAGTCTCCGTGCCTCGCACTGCAGCCTGAGCATTTCGTGGGGCATCAAGGCGACCATGAACAATTACAGAAGGTCTGGTGGGTCTAGGATTCCCTCCTTGTGACTTAACTTTGGCCGTGCCGGACCCTGGACTCTCAGCTACAATTGACAACCTTGAGCTGCTCGGGCCACTGGTGACGATCTATTTTCCAGACATTCCAGTTAAACATAAATAAAACATAAATCCAGTTAAGTCAAGACATTCAATTTTAAAAACTGTTGACAATGAGCAAAGAAGATTGCATAGGGGAAAACCAGGAGGTGGCCTCACGTGCGGTGATGTGGGAGCAATCACGGCAATAGGAACAGCGTTATTTGGTCTCGCCAAATCCAGCCAGCCTAATCTGGATTTGTCACGGAAAGCTTAATTCAGAGATGTCACCCTGCAATTCGTAAGCGTATTCATGACGATCCAGAAAAGGCAGTGTGGGGGGAGGGGCCAAGATGGCAGAAGAGCATGGAAGTTTTTTTTGCGTCTTGCATCCATAAAATGCAGCCACATCAACACAAAAGCATCCTGCACACCTCGAAAACTGATCTGAGGATTCACGCCACAGGTTGCCCAACCTGAACCCCAGAACTCAGTGGGGACGCGGCGCAGAGAGGTGAACTGGGGAAGAGAGAAGCCACAGAGGGCAGGGAGCTGTTTTTGCCTGCAGAGAGAGGACGGAGGAGACAGGGGCAGAATATGGGGAAAGCAATCCCCTCGCCCTCCCCTCCCCCCGCCAAAAGCAGCTGGGGAGAAAGTGGAAATGTGGAAAGAGCCACAGGCACTGAACCAAAACGAGAGGAAGGAGGAAGGAGCGGGTTTAAATTCCATGAAGACGGTACAAACAGGGGGAGGGCAGAGTGCGAAACTCCGCATCTGATACCTGGCGGTGCTCTGGTCGGAAGGGCGAATCCCCGAGAGCAGAGTGAAGACTGGGGGTGTGGAGGAGGGGTGTCTGGAACCACACGGAGAAAAGCGGTTCCCCTGCTGCGAGGACACGAGGTCGAGTCTGTGTGGCCACCCCAGCCGACCCCAGAGGTGCCAGCAGACCCCGGACAACAGCCACATTCGCTGGTGCTGGAACAAGGTCGTTAAGGGGGAAGCCCGGTACCAGAAGTGTGTGGTGATTCTCCGTAATCCTCGAAACGCTGCTGCTCCACCATCGCGTGAACGTTCTCGGGCGCAGGCTGGCACCCAGCCGCAGTCTCTGGGCATCGGCAGCGGCACGGTGTTGCCAACGTTCCTGGGTGCGGCCGGCACCCGGCCACTGCTCGCTGAGACCCTGACGCAGAGGATCTGAGCAGGTCTCAGCCTGCTCAGGCCCTCAGAAGTGAGGGGTCGGGAAACACAGCCGCCCGGGAGGTAAATCCCAGGAGGGAGGTGTCTCCTGGCAACCTGACGGCTGGGCCACGGACAGTGTCAAAGCGGCGAGTGGACAGAAGCCGGAGACAAAGGACGGGGGTAGGATTGCTGATCGCAGACAGCCGAGTTCAGATACTACAGACTGGGCACCTGAGCGACGCCGAGGTCTCCGCTCCCGCGCATGCGCATATGCACCTCCAAGCGCCCCAGCAATCCGCGCTTGTAGGCTAGCTGCGCCATCTAGTGGAGAACACAGCCGTGACACTTAGCACCGCCCAACTGGGCCAACCTGGCTCTTCAGGAACCCAAGTGTCTCCGCCACTTGGTAGTGTATGGACTCCAAAGTGCTTCATCCTTTGACTTCTAGGGGACAACAATGTAACTTCAATCTGTATTTCAGTCTGTTCGCGGGTCCATCTCTTTTCTTTTCTTTTCCATTTCTTTTCTGTTTCATGAAGACAGAAAGAGAAAAAATATGTTGTTATTTCCCATGGTTTAAAATAATTTCCTTGAACTTTTTTCGACTATATTCGTTTAATTTTTTGTAAATGTGTCCAATTCTATTTGAATTCCCTCATTTCATTTTATCCTATTTCACTGTATTCTTTTTTCCAAATGTTCAAACGGTTTCCTTTTTTTATGTGCTTTCCCTTTTTCCTCTAATCTTTCAAGCCCATTTCAACAACCAGACCAAAACTCACCTAGGATCTAGCATCATTTGTGTGATTTGTGTGTGTGTGTGAGTGTGTTGTTTCTCATTTTTAAGTTTTGAATTCTTTTATCTTATTCATTCCTTTCCTTCCTCCAAAATGACGAAGCCAAGGGATTCACCCCAACAGAAAGAGCAGGAAGAAAGGACAGCCAGGCCCTTAACCAACACAGATACGAGCGGAACGTTTGAACCAGAATTTAGAATCACGATGATAAAAATGCCAGCTGGGGTCGAAAGTAGATGAGAATGCCTTTCTGTGGGGATAAAAGAAGTAAAAGCTAGCCAGGATGCAATAGACAATGCTAAAAGCGAGCTGCGATCTGGAACAGATGCCACAGCGGCAAGGATGATAAGGCCGAGCAGGGAACCAGCGATAGAGGGGACAAAGCAATGGAGAATAACGAAGCAGAAGGAAAGAGGGAGACTAAAGCAAAAGAGCAGGGTTTAAGAATTCGGGAACTCAGCGACTCATTGAAAAGGAATCACATCACAATCATAGGGGTCCCAGAAGACGAAGAGAGAGAGACAAGGGGGTAGAAGGGTTATGTGAGCACATCACAGCAGAAAACTTTCCTAACCTGGGAAAGACACACAAAATCCAGGAAGCACAGAAGACTCCCATTAGATTCAACAACGTCCAACCATCCACAAGGCAGAGCCTAGTCGACTTCACAAAATACTCAGGCGAGGAAAGAATCATGAAAGCAGCAAAGGAAACAAAAGTCCTTCCCCTACAAGGGACGACTGACCACATTTGCAGCAGACCTATCCACAGAAACCTGGCAGCCCAGAAATGAGTGGCAGGATATATTCATCGCACTGAATCCTGAAAGGATGCGGCCAAAACGTATTTGTCCAGCAAAGCTGTCATTCCAAATAGAAGTAGAGACGGAAAGTTTCCCAAGCAAAAATTAAAGGAGTTCCTGACCACTCAACCAGCCCTGCAAGACATTTGAAGGCAGACTCTCCCAGGGGGCAAAGGACTTAAAGGAAAAAACAGACCACAGGCAGAAAACACTGGCAAGGATCGGCGAACACCCCCAGAAACTCCAACTCTACAAGCAACACAATGGCAATAACTTCATACCGTTCAGTACTCACTCGAAACGTCAATGGACTCAATGCTCCAATCGAAACACATAGGGTAACAGAATGGGTGAGAAAAGAAGGTCATCCATACGCTGCTTACAAGGGACCCACTTTAGATCTAAAGACGCCTTCAGATTGAAAGCAAGGGGATGGAACACCATCTCTCATGCTCATGGTTGACAAAAGAAAGCAGGAGTAGCCATACTCATATCGGACAATCTAGACTTTAAAATAAAGACTCTAACGAGACACGTAGAAGGGCGTTATATCATAATCATTGGGTCTGTCCACCAAGAAGACCTCACGATTGTGAACATTTATGCACCAAACGGGGTGCGCCCAAATACATACATCAAGTCATCACACACATAAAGACACTCATTGAGAATGATGCCATACTAGGAGGGAACCTCAACACCCCACTTACAGCAACGGACAGCTCACCTAAACCGACACTCAACAAGGAAGCAATGGTTTTGAATGACACACTGGACCAGATGGACTTGACAGATATAGTCAGAACATTTCATCCTAAAGCAGGCAAATAGACCTTCTTCTCCAGTGCACACGGAACATCCTCCACAATAGATCACATACTGGGACACAAATCAGCCCTCAACAGGGACAAAAAGATCGAGATCATATCGTGCATATTCTCAGACCACAATGCTATGAAACTCGAAATCACGACAAGAAACAAGGTGGCCGTGGAACAAATACTTGGAGACTAAAGAACACCCTACTTAAGAGTGAATGGGCTAACCGAGAAGTTAAAGAGGAAATTAAACAGTCCACGGAAGCCAAGGAAAACGGTAACACCACAGGCCAAAAGCTCTGGGACGCAGCAAAGGGGGTCATTCGAGGGAAGTCTATAGCAATCCAGGCCTTCCGAAAGAAAGAAGAAACGGCTCAGAGACACAATCTAACCGTTCACCTTAAAGAGTTGGAAAAAGAACAGCAAAGAAAACCCCAAACCAGCAGAGACAGGATATAATGCAGATTAGAGCGGAAATCAATGCTATGGAAACCAAAAAAACAAAACACAAACACAAAAACAAGTACAAAAAGAAAACAAACAGCAACAACACCAGAACGGATCCATGAAACCAGAGCTGATTCGTTGAAAGAATTCACAAAACTGATCAATCCCTAGCCAGTTTGCTCAAAAAGAAAAAGGAAAGGACCCGAATAAAGGAAATCAAGAACGAAACAGGAGAGACCACAACCAACACAGCAGAAATACAAACAGTACTACGAGAACGTTGTGAGCAATTATACACCAATAAAATGGGCAATCTGGGAGAAATGGACAAATCCCAAGAAACGTATAAACTACCCAAACTGAAACAGGAAGAAAGAAAATTTGAACAGACCAAAACAAGTAAAGAAAATGACTTAGGAATCAAAAATCTCCCCCTCCCCCCACCCCCACGAAAAGGAGAATACAGAGTCCAGGGCCACATGGCTTTCCAGGGGAATTCTCCCAAACGTTTAGAGAAGGGTTCACATCTATTCCCTTGAAGCTGCTCCAAAAGAGAGAAACGGAAGGAAAACTTCCAAGCTCTTTCTACGGAGCCAGCGTTTCCTTGATTCCAAATCGAGACAGAGACCCCACGACAAAGGAGAACGATGGACCCATTTCCCTGATGAACATGGATGCGAAACTCCTCAACGAGTTATTAGCCGATCGGATCCAACAATATATCCAAAAAACGATTCGCCACGACCAGCTGGGATCTCTACCTGGGACGCAGATCTGGTTCAATATGCACAAAACAGTCAATGTGATTCATCACATCTAAGAAAAGAAAGGACAAGAACCACACGATCCTCTCAATCGATGCGGAGAAAGCATGGGACAAAATACAACATCCTATCTTGACACAAACCCTCAAGGACGTAGGGCTAGAAGGATCATAGAAGTCATATGCGAAAGACCCAACGCGAGTATCATCCCCCATGGGGAAAACCTGAGAGCTTTCTCCCTAAGGACAGGGACCACACAGGGAGGTCCACTCTTGCCACTGTTATTCACCATCGCATTGGAAGCCTTAGCCTCAGCCATCAGACAACACAAAGGACTCAAAGGCCTCCAAATGGGCCGGGAGAGGTCAAACGTTCCCTCTTGGCGGATGACATGATACTCTGTATGGAAAACCCAAAAGATTCCACCAAAAACTGCTAGAACTGATCCATGACTTCAGCAAAGTTGCAGGATGTGAAATCAACGCACAGAAACGGGCTGCATTCCCATACGCCAATGACGAAGCAACAGGAAGAAAAACCAAGCATCGGTCCCATTGACAATTGCACCCAAAATCACAAAATACCTACGAATGAATGTAACCAAAGAGATGAAAAATCGATACACTGAAAACTACATGAAATTTTAGAAGACAGAAAACACAATGGAAAAATATTCCACGCTCCTGGTTGGGAGGACGAAATATGGGTAAAATGTCACTACCACCCAAAGCAATCTACATACTCAAAGCAACACCTATCCAAAGAACACCAGCACTCCTCACAGAGCTGGGACAGACAATACTAGAATTTGTATGGACCCAGAAAAGACCCTGAAGAGCCAAAGCTCTGTTGAAAAAGAAAGGAAAGCTGGATGCATCACAATCGCAGACGTCGAGCTGTAATTACACAGCTGTAATCATCAAGACAGTATGGTACTGGCACAAAAACGGACACTCAGCTCAAGATAACAGAAACGCACCCACAAATGGATGGCCAACTATTCCTTGACAAAGCAGGAAAGAATATCCAATGGGATAATGCCAGTCTCTTCAACAAGTGGTGCTGGGAAAACTGGACAGCGACATGCGGAAAAAGGAACCCGCACCACTTTCTTACACCGTACACATAAAGAAACTCAAAAGGGAGGAACGTCCTAAGCATAAGACAGGAAGCCATCAAAACCCTCGAGGAGAAAGCAGGCAAAAGCCTCTGTGATCTGGGCCACAGCAACTTCTTACTCAACACGTCTCCGTCTCCGGAGGCAAGGGAAACAAAAGGAAAAATGACCTATTGAGAACTCATCAAAAGAAAACTCTTCTGCACCGTGAAGGAAACAGATCAGCTACACTAACAAATCAGCTAAATCATCAATGGTAGAAGATATTTGCGAACGACACATCGGAGAAAGGCTCCGTATACAAATCGATAAAGAACTGATCACACTCAACAGCCAAAAACCAAGGAATCCAGTGAAGAAATGGGCAAAAGTCATGAATAGACACTTCTCCAAGAAGACATCCAGATGGTCAACTGACACATGAAAAAATGCTCAACCTCACTCATCATCAGGGAAATCCGTCTCCAGATCGCAATGAGCTACCACTTCACACGTGTCATAATGGCTAACATTAACAACTCAGGCAACAACCGATGTTGGCGAGGGTGCGGAGCAACAGGATCTCTCTTGCACTGCTGGTGGGAAGGCAAACTGGCGCCGCCACTCTGGAAAACAGTATGGAGGTTCCTCAAAACATTGAAAGCACAGCGACCCTATGAGCCAGCGATTGCACGCCTAGGTATTTATCCAAGGGATATGGGTGTGCTGTCTCGAAGGGGCACCTGCACCCAAATGCCCCCAAAAGCTTCTAGCAGCACTCCCAACGATAGCCAAAGTATGGAAATAGCCCGAATGGCCATAGATGCATGGAATGGAAAAAGGAGAGGTGGCTTATATATACAATGGAATATTACTCCGCAAATGTCCATAGATGCCTGGAATGGAAAAAGAAGAGGTGACACATATATATACAATGGAGCATTACGTGGCGATCGAAAGGAAAGACAGGGTGCCATTCGCAACTATGTGGCTAGAAGTAGAGGGTATTCTCCTCAGCGAAATTAGTCAGAGAAAGACAACTAGCATATGACTTCACTCATATGAGGCTCTAAGGTGCAAAACAGATGAGCATAAGGGAAGCCAAGCAAAAATAATATAAAAACTGGTAGTGAACAAAACACAAGAAACTCTTAAATATGGAGAACAATTAGAGGGTTTTGGGAGTGGTTATGGGAGGGAGAGATGGGATAAATGAAATCAGTGTTGCTAGCCAACTTGGACGTAAATTTAAAAAAATAAATTAAATTTAAAAAAGAAAAGTAAAGGCAGTATGAATGTATTTTTACCTGTTCATGTGAGAGCACAGGCATCCTTAAAAGTACACCTGAAAATGGTGAAAACTTCATCTTTCATTAGCTTAAATTGAAATCATTTATTTCCTACACAGTAGATCCTGGACATGGCTCCAATCTATAGGTAAAACAATATATTCAGAAGGAGAAAGCAAAAAATGGGTAAAAGAATAAGCTATATTCTATATTCAAAATGAGGATAATCTGTCAAAGAGTCCAGGCTACAAAGATAATGAGAAACATGAACTTAAAATATAAGTAGAATATACTTAGAATACTAAACAGTTATGGTTGTCTTCCACATGCATCTCAAAGGCATTTGAATTTATACATCATGCACAAATTATGGAAAATAACAGATACAATTTCAATAATAGAAATACACTCCATAGATAGATAATAGAGACCCGATGAAGACAGGAAGATACATGATAGACACACAGATAGATGACACATAGACATGAGGAAACAGGTGGTAGAATGGTCTTTTTGAGACAATTCCCCAACCTGACTACTCACTTGGCAGATTCTGGGCCATTCTGAGATTTGGAGACCAAGACAAGCTGGGGTGTCATTCAAGTATGGAGGCGGGCTGACTCAAGCCCCAGGAAGAACCCACATGTCAGTACCAAAGCATTCAGACAGAGCACAAGTCTAGTCCTCAGAGATGGGTCATCTTCCTGCTCCAGGAAGGCCTGGAATAGACTGGCTGAGGTCACTACATGGAGGAGAGCAAACTGTGACCTCATTCTAATAATGCCAGAGATAGTACTGTCTAAAACTCCATTGAAAACCCAACAATTTTATAGGAAAAGGTGAAAACCCAATGGAATATATAATCATTGAAAAAACAGGTACAAGCTTGGTGCATGCCAATGGATATTTTAAGAAAAGTGAAAAGTGTGCTTCTCCTCTGGCCCCCACTAAACACCCCCCCTCTCAAGAATCTGGTCTATTCTACTTGGGGAGTGGTCCTGAGAGTGGCTGGTGCCAGGATGGTACGGTGAAGGGATGGGCTGGTTGTGAGGTGAGACCAACTGGGAGTTGAGAGGATGAGGATTGGGAAGCATGTGGTGATGGGTGGGGCAGGGGTAAGAATGCTGCCAGTAAGGGTGGGGCAGTGGTCCCATGCCATTGAGTGAGGCCAGGTTGAGGCTGGGGGAAGCTTTGGGCAGGGCTGGATGGCACCAGGCTGGGAGAGGGCCATGCCTTGAGGGCAACGGACAGAGGCCACAGGAGCAGCCTCCTGGAGAAGATAGGAAAGGCCAAATGAAAAGTGCACACGACGTCCAATACACGCCAATCTTCAAGGAGGGAAACCATCCAGACTGCATTGCACTTGGAGGCTCTCCCCCTAGTCCAATGAGAATTCTTGATGCCTCTCAATGCATCTGTTTGTGATGGATGATATCAGATAACCTATTAATATCATCTAACACAGTTTCCGTGCACGTCATAAAGTCAAAATATTTGGCATAGTAGTTGACCCCCCATGATGCCTTACCGAAGATATTAGGCATTTCATATGTAGAACCCCCAGAGAAGACTCACAACATTGATAATATTACCCACAGTTAAATGCGTAGCAAAAGGGGTGTGAGGTTAACAATGTAAAAGAGCAACCGCATGACCTGAATAAAACGAATATTAGAAAAAGAGCCCGATTATTATGGTTTTGTCAGAAGGAATGAGACAGTAATGGGGCAGTGGGCAGGGCCTGAGTCAGGGGCCGGGGAAAGGGAACAGCCTCTGACTCAAGTCACACAGAGTCTGCATGGATGGAGTTTTGGGAGGGGCTCACCCTGTGACTCCTGTACTTCCCTCCTGGTTTAAGTGACATTGGATGGCCAACAGCTAGTTGCTCTGCCTTCTGGCTCCACAGATCTGCAGAGAGAGAGAGAGGGGAGCGTTCCCCAAAGAATGCTCTTTAGGGCGAAGGAACGGGCATGTGCTCTTCCTAAGGGGGGATTCCTCTCTGCAGACCTATGGGATTTCCCTCGGTCCTCCTCAGAGTTTGCCCTGAGGGAGAGAAGAAAGATAGCCTGTTCCTAAGGTGATATTTTGACCAGCACCTGCCCAGCCTGTCAAATATTGCTGTGTCACAAAATCCTATGGAGGGCAGTAAATCACAAGCCAGGCCTCCAAAAGGCAGCCAATATGTGCATCTCTTGTCATAGGGTTCTGGCATATGCATACATGAAGCCTCACCAACGGATCCCATTATGGGCCAAAGACAGACTGAGCCTGCCCAGTGCATATTGGAGGTACGCAGGATCACATGGAAATATTTTTATAGTTTATTTATTTTATCTTCAGGGAGACCGGCGGGGGGGGGGAGAGTGGGGGAGGGGCAGAGCGGGAAGGAGAGAGAGAGAGAATCCCAAGCAGGCTCTGCCCTGACAGTGCAGAGCCAGACACCAGGCTTGAATTCATGAGGTCCGAGATCATGACCTGAAATCAGGAGTCGGATGCTTAACCGGCTGAGCTACCCAGGTGCCCAATCACACAAAAATGATTCTAATAAGCATGTATTTACACACTACAGCTGGGTTTGCCTGAAGTTCTGAAAGTCGAAGCAGACCTAGGTCCTATCAAGCTCCTCTTTCCTGACAGTTAATTAAGCTTTGACAAAGTAAATAATTAAAAGTAATCTTCACAGCTGAGAAAGAAACTAATGCATCTTATGTCCTATTTGGAAAATTTTTATTAAATGTGAAAAAAAGGAAACATAGCTTCATGATAACATTTAATAACGAAAATGAAGAAAGCGGGTAATACATTCCCCAGTACAATTGGCACAAAACTACCATCACAGAGTCTACCGAATTAATCTCTGCTTCAAATTTGCAAAGGAAACAGTTGGATCCTTTATTCAGAATCCCCAAATTGCACATTTGCAAACTAAATGCATTTAATTTCATAGGTTATATTTACACTGAGGCTTACAACTTATTATTATAATTTCACTAAATTTCTTAAATATGTATTTACATGAAATAAACTTTACATCCACATTGATAAGTATGAAGTGAAAAATAACATATATTACCTAAAGAAAAAGTGTGTTCTGTGTTGGGGCAAGGGGTGTATGTATACACACGACACAAGCATGATATCCAAGTATTATCAGGGCTCCAATTTTGCACATTGAGCCCAAAAGGGCAATTAGAACCTGTTTTCAAATAAACAGTCATCTCCTCAGGGTCACTGAGTTGGAGGTCAAATTTCCAAGGCCATGAGGTGTCTCACTGCCAACTGCACTCATCTGAGGATGATGAAAGCTGCAGGCGATCAAAGAGGACACTCAATGGGATGCACACACAGGCTCCCTCAGACTGGTATGTGTCCGGAGAGACCTGACCAGTGGGGGCTGGTGACTCGGGAGCTGCCAGAGAGGGAGATGTAATGAACCTGGAGCTCCAGCCACCTTTGTCCAGGTGGCTGAAGACCATTCGCAGGGACTGGCCGGGTGCCTGCGGATACGGTGGACACGGGGGCAAGGTGCACGCCTGGAGAGTGTCCAGGTGAGGTTGGGGGTGTGGAGGCTGGAGGCCCCTGCTTTGCACCGAGGCAGGTGTCTTCTTGGTCAGTTGGGCTGCCCCCGTGGGACCACATGAACTTCTCCTTGCTGGACGACACAGACTCTGGAGAAGCCCCACATGGGTGCTCCCTGTGCTCTTGTGGGGTGGCTGGAAGGGGCTGCAACGTGGTTTCTTTCGGGGGTTCTGGCACGTGTCGTCGGGGAGCGGGGCCCATCTCTTGCCTGCTGTCTGGATGTGGGGCTGGGGACTCGGAGCCAAACGGGTTGGAGGAGGATCAGGGCTCACCTCAGGACGCTTGGCTGGTGCCTGGGCGTGGCCAATGCCAGGCGCCTTGGAGACAGCCCTGGAAGCTTCCAGGGAGGCACATCGGGGCCGGTGTTGTCTCAGCTGGACACCGAGGCCTGGATCCCGGGCAGAGCGTTGGTGTGCCGGGGCAGGCGGGGCAGGCGGGGCTGGGGTCCCCACTTGCTGGGCATCTTTTCGGCCAGCAGGCGGGAAGGTGCTCGCCGCAGGTCTCCCGAGAGGAGCAGCCGACGGGGACAGCTGTGTCGTGTCAGGCGTCCCGCTAGGAGGCTCCGCCGGGACGTACGGCGCCAGCACGGACACCCTCTTGGTGGTGTACACGGGCATCGGCCTGTGCGGATGCTGTGGGAACACACAACACACAGACAACGGCCATCAGTCCTTCCTGCCCACCAAGGACACATGCACGACAAGCACAGCAAAGAAACAGACAGAAACGCCAAGACCTCAGTCCATTGCAAACAACTGGGAGAGACAGAAAAGGATTCTACTGACAGAGGATGAGGGCCTCCAGCTCAGTGCTGATCAGGAAGAAACACTGGGCAGTAGCCCCTTGATGCTTTGATTCCACTGGAGCGACAGACCAGAAAGGTTCTGCATCGTGCCTGCCTCCCGAAGTGGGCAAGCACGTCCATTCATGCTTCCAGGGAAAGTACAGGCGTCCTGCAGGTGGAGGTTTGCAGTGGGGGCTACTGAGTTCCATGGCCAATTTGGGAGTATGTGTCACAAAGAAAGATGCGTGGTCTTCCAGAGAGGCGTCTGGGTGTTGCAAGAGTTTCCTGATATAGTGTTCTCACCGCCCTCCCCCACTAGCCACACTGTTAGCACACATACAAGGGATCCTGCAAAAGCATGGACACCCAGGGGAACTGGGTGAAAAGGACTCCCAGAGAAATCACCTTGGTCAAAGTTGAAACCCCTCTGCTCCCAGGAGGGCAATGAAGCCCACCCCTGTCCCAGGGAAAGAAGAAGAGCAGGAACAGGGGACACTCACCCTCTCATAGCCACAGGGTTCTGTGGATTCCCTCCAGGTTCGCTGCTGCCTTCCTGGGCATCTCCTGGGGAATCTCTGGAACAGCGCCTTCCTCTGCTGACCTTCTCGCCTGCACGACAAAACTTGGGAAGTAGAAGGAGCTGCATTGCCTGTCTTCCACATTCTCCTTGGTTCCAGATTCTCCCTCAGCTTCCTGGAGTCCCAGGTCTGGGGGATCTGGGACCCATCCCAGTGTCTCATGGTGCACCAGCTGCTTGATGCTTTGTGCCCAAAGGCTCTGCAGTTCTTACACTTTACCTGTGTGAAGGAAGGTGGAGAGACTCAGTAAATTAGCAGGAACCAAAATCCAACTGCAAAGAACATGAGAAGTGTGGGGGATAAGCTTAGGAATCCCCTGGGCTTACACCAATGGGTTAACAAGGCATAAAGAAATTCAAAGCCATAGAATGCTCACCCAAACACCTGAGTTTGGGTAAAGCAGATTGGCACTCCAAGAATAGGGAGGTGAAAAGGCACCCAAAATAGAAAGTGGGTGCAGAGTCCCCAAAATAGGAACAGGCGCAAAGGCTCCCAATATAAAAGTATATGAGATAAGCAAGATCAAGCATGCAGGGAAAAAAGGCCCCCCAATTAGTTCTATAGCAGAAAAACTGCTTTCACAGGAGGAAAAGGCCAAGTTAGGTAAACTGGTGAATTGGACAATGGACACTGCGCTGCAGGCCAAGCAGCCTGGAGAGGAGATGGTTAACAAAAGAAAAGGTGCCTTGTTAACCCTGAGGCTATTCTCCCTGTCTGTCTCATCCCCTAAGCTGCCAAAGATAAACAGGCACAGTACCTCCTGCCTGCCCTTAACAATCGTCTGCCTATCTGCCCAGGGCCAGGATTTTGTTTGATACTGACCCAAACCCCAAACACTGTATATCTTCAAAACCCCCATTTTCCCTCACGTCCCCAAGTTATTGTTCACAGTATCTTGGTCTCTTTGTGCATGCCCATCACGTTTGTAAGCCTTCTGATCTTAATAAATAAGGGGCAAGAACCCTGATTTGGGTCTCTTGTCTTTGCCCAGACATTAGCCATCTCTTTCTTTAATCCTGTGTCCCCTTTTTGCTGGAAAAAAGAGAACTTTAGACTTAGACTCTGTGACAGAGAAAGACATATTCTGGGAGTGGAAGATGGGTTCTGGACAGGGTACATCATATACGACTTGTGAGCTCCGGGATATTTAATATGTTTGAACCTCTGTGGGGAGAGGGACCACAGCAGGGATTGGAGATTTCAGACTGAATAGAAATGAGCCACATGGAAAGATTTGGACAAACACCAGCCTAGACATGACCTACATATAAGTAAGTTTGATCCACAGATCTGAAGGTCCTAATGAGCCTGCTTGGGAGATTCCAAGGCAGACCATCCTTGGCTAGGAAAGGACAACTGACAGGACACAGAGCTTGTCATGTGCAATCCCCATCTCCAGAGTAGTGGCTCCCACCCGCTGCTTCGCCACACCTCCAAGGATCCACTTACCCTAGGATCCTCCTCCACTGGCCTGGGATTCCTGTACACCATGGGGACCCTGTGTTGCCTCTTCCATTTTGGGGCATTCAAGGGTCTGTAAAATTCCTGCTTGGTGTGACCTGCTGCCATCTGCCCCACCTTCTTGGAGGGTCAGGTCAGCCTTCCGCGGATAGGGATTTTTGGATTTCCTGAGTCAAAAGAGAAAGGAGAGTCATATTCACATAGATACTTGACTCTTTCATGTACCCCTTCTCCCAACAGGCATGAGGGGGCGTCATGACCTCCAGGCCAAATACAGTCTTCACCCTGCATGACCTCTCCTTCCTGCATGTTCTACACAGTCTACTGAGGACCCACCCCCAGCAGGGAAACCTTAGGAAAGGCAGGGGAGACGGTCTTGAGTGACTCCATGGAGAGACTTTCATGAAGTCTTTCAAATGTACTCTGGTATGAAAACCACAGGAAATACTGCCCTGACTTACACGAGAAATACTGCCCCAACATACACAAGTATGCTTGACTCTCAAAAAACGGAACTGCCCATTTGACATAAAAGGAAGCCATTTTCAAATACAAAATCAATTCCAAAAACCTAGTATCCCTTCTACTAGATTGGAATCTTCCAAGGTGAGGGTCTGAACTCTTTTATTTATGGTTTCTTTCTAGGTCCCCACTCTGAATTTCCTTGTAAACCATGGGAAATGAATATCGAAACTCCGGTGAACTCGGAGTGAATTCTTTAGGCTTTCAGACCCCATGGCGAAATGGAGCAGGATGCCGTCGCTGCTCCCGCATGCCCCCACACCAATCAGACTCTGGGGTTCAGTTCCTTTGGAATCTGAACCTCATGTCCTCAGGAACCTTGAGAGCCATCCCTTTCCTCAGTCTCTGCCCTCAGAATACTCTTCAACACTAAAGAGTCCTTCACTTGGTGAGTAGAGGCACATCACAACTTCCATTTCGTCCCTGTCCAATTTCTCTGCTAGCTCGGGTGAGGCCCAAATCATCCCAACCCACCTGAAATGCAAATGTGCTCCCCCTGTGGTCAGAGACGTTCAGAACAATGTGTGGCAGGCAGACTCCAGTGGAGGAGAATCAGCATCCGAATGCACGAGGAATGGTCAGTGAGAGAAGCTTCCTTCCTTCCCTGACCTTTATACCGGCCCAAGGTCATGTGACCTCTCAATCACTTTAATCCAATTAATTCAATCAGCTGTGCTGTTGTCCCTCCTAGAAACTAGGAATTAACCCTTGTGGTTTAGCATTTCCATGCATTAAGAAAAAAAATTTAATGTTTATTCATTTTTGAGAGACAGAGAGACACAGAGCAGGAGCAGGGGAAAGGCAGACAAAGAGGGAGATACAGAATTTGATATAGACTCCAGGCTCCCAGCTGTCAGCACTGAGCCTGACACAGGGCTCAAAGCCACAGACTGTGAGATCATGGCTTGAACCGAAGCCTGACACTTAACCTACTGAAAACCCCAGGTGCCCCTCATGCATTTGTAAATAGTATGTATATGGAGATAGACTTTTCAGAATCATCTTTATTCTAGGAAAAAGAGACATGTGTGTGTATGCCTGTTTCATTCATAACCTCGCTTTTCTTATTTGCCTACCCAGAAGCTTTTGGGGCCCCTGGCATCATGTATGTTCCTGTGGTTGGGGGCCCCTTCAGCCCCTTCAGTACTCCGTGTCCAAGCTTCTCACTTTCCTAATGGGAGCAGTGTGTCCATGACCTATTTCCAATGTCCCTTCACGCCACACCCTGCCCTGCCCTCCCATTCCCCTTTCTGTCTCTAGGATGGTAACTACGCTTGCTAGGACATTCGGAGGAATGGGATCCTATGCTCCATGTCCCCTTGGGACTAGCTGCTTTGGCACTTGGTCTTGTGACCCAAATCGCTGTTCCTGACAAGTCCCTGTGTTGATGCAGGGGGCTCCCTGTCTCCGACTCTCCTCGTTTGGGGCTCTTTCTTCTTGCCCATCAACTTGGACATTCTATTTAGCTTTTTCTCCCATTGGGGAATCTTGGTGTGATTGCCACCATTTCTCATGGCCTGGCTGGCATCAGCCATGGACACTGTGTTAGGGGGATGTCTTTCAGATCCTGAAGGGCTAGAGCCAAGGAACAAGGTGGAATCCTATCGGCGGGGCATTTCTGAGTGTCATCCAAGCGATCACCTTTCTCCCACAGCAGTGCAAAAGCCAGCGGCCCCACTGGCCAAGATGGAGGGCCTCCATCGGCAGTGCTGTTGGCACTCTGAATGGTTTCTCTCCTTGAAGATTGGCGTTATTGGACGTGGTATGCACTTTGGAATTGGCCTTTCCAATCTTCTCCAGGAGGCTGCTCCTGTGGCCTCTGTCCACTGCCCTCAAGGCGTGGCCCTCTCCCAACCTGGTGCCCTCCAGCCCCACCCACCGCTTCCTTCAGCCTCTGCCTGGCCTCACTCCATGGCACCATACCACGGCCCCACCCTTACATGCAGCATCCTTACCCCTGCCACAGCCATCCCCACAGCCCTTCCCAATGCTCTCAACCCTCAGCTGGCCTCACCTCACATCTAGGCCCTCACTCCACCTCGCCAGCCTGGCACGGGCCACTGTCAGGACCACTCCCCAAGGAGAATTCACCAGATAGTGGGCGGGGGAGAAGGCGAGCGAGACCAGGGCACAAGCACACCTTTCCCTGTTCTTCAAATATCCGTTGGTAGGCGCCAAGTTTGGACGTGTTTCTGCAAGGAATCATCTCTCCCTTTGGTTGTCATCTCTTTCTAGAAAACCAGTTGCGTTCTCACTGGACGGTGTTAGATGCTGGTAACTCACACATGACTGGTCTGAAAAAAATCAAGTCCCCCTATTTAATGTAGTGACATGAACCAGTCCATTCCAGACCTTCCTGGAGCACAAAGCTCACCCCTGTTCCAGGATGAGACACCTACTCCTGTCTGAGTGCCTGACCCTGACATGTCCGTTCTTCCCGGGTCTGGAGCCTACCATCTTCAGACTCCAATGACACCCGCTTGCTTCTCTCACTGGTTCTGTAGCCTCAGCCCCTGCCAGGACTTGGCAAGTGGACAAGGAGGGCTATGCTATTGTTTCAAAAGCAATTCTCCTCTCTTCTGAGAGGAGAAGCTGATGGGTACAGTGCTCTTATATCAGGTGTCGTGCTAGGAGGCTCACCCAGGAGGTGTGATTCCAGGACAGATGCCCTCTTCGTGGGATACATGGGCATCAGCCTGTGCGGATGCTGTGGGAACACACAACACAGGAAGAATAGCCACTACTCTTTCCTCACCACCAAGGACACATTCATGACAAACACAGCAAAGAGAGAAACAGAAACTCTAAGACCTTAGTCCATTCTAAAAACTTGTGAGAAAGAAAAGAATTCAATTTTCATTGGAAGTGGTCCTCCACCTCAGGGTGGTGATGAAAAACGACATGGCTGTTATCACCTTGATGCTTTGATTCCATCAGAACAACTACTAGAAAGGTTCCGCATCGTGTCTGCCTCCTGAATTGGACAAGCACCTCCATTCTGGCTTCTAGGGAAATTAGAGGCCTCCTGCTGGTGGAGGTTCATGGTGGGGGCTACTGAGTTTGGATAGCCAATGGGGCAGAGGGGGGGGTGTGTGTCACCAGAGAAAGATGCCTGTGCATCCTGAGAGATCCAGGTGTTGGAAGAGTGTCCCAAAATAATATTCGCACCCCACCCCACACATTGCTAGCACACATACAAGCAATCCCTCAAAATCATGGACATAAAGGAAAGTCCGTGAAATGGATCCCCATGGAAATCACTTTGGTTTCATCTAGGTTACCTAATTTGTTAGCATACAAATATTCAAATCATTTTGTAATACTTTTTATATTTCTGTCACTCTGACATAACCCCACTTCATTTCTCATTATGCTAGTTGAGTCCTCTCTTTTTTTATGTGTAATGTACCTAAAATTTTGTCTTTTGTTTTGTTTTCAAATACTGACTTTCTAAAATATTTTTTTAATTTTTTAACTTTTATTAATTTTGGGGAGGGGGTGGGGATGAGGGAGGGGGGGGGAGAGGGAGAGAACGAGTGGGGCAATGGCAGAGAGGCAAGGGGACAGAGGATCCAAAGTCGACTCTGGGCTGACAGCCCAATGTGAGGCTTGAACTGAATCATGAGATCATGACCGGAGCCAAAGTCAGATTGTTAACTGACTGAGCCACCCCACCTCCCCTAAAATATTTCCTATGTCACTTTTCTTTCTTTTCCTCTCCTCTAATCTTTATGATTTTTCTTCATTCTTCTATCCTTAGGTTTAGGTTGCTCATCTTTTCCTGGTTTATAAGGATATGAAGTTAGGTTATTATGTTTAGATAAGATTTCATTTTATGTGTTTCCATATATGAACTTCCCTCTTAGTGCTGCTTTCACTGCATCACACAGGTTTTAGAATACTGTGTTTTTGTTTCAGTTGTCTCGAGATGTTTTCTAATTTCCCTTGTGATTTCCCCTTTGTCTCATTGGTTGTTAAGAATATGCTGTTGGGGGGCGCCTGGGTGTTGCAGTTGGTTAAGTGACTCTTGATTTTGGCTCAGGTCATGATCTCACAATTTGTGAGTTTGAGCCCTGCATCGGGCTCTACACTGAGTGTGGAGACTGCTTGGGATTCTCTCTCTCTCTCTCTCTCTCTCTCTCTCTCTCTCTCGCTCTTCCCCTGCTCATGCTCACACTCTCTCAAAAATAAGTAAATAAACTAAAAAAAAAAGAATATGTTGTTGGAGGGCCTGGTTGGCTCAGTCGGTTTAATGTCTGACTTTGGCTCAGGTGATGATCTCACGGTTAGTGAGTTCAGGCCCCAAGTCAGGTTTTGTGCTGATGCGTGGAGCCCGATTCAGATTCTCTGTCTCTCTTTCTGTCACCACCCCCTCAAAAATAAGTAAACATTAAAAATTAAAATATATGTATATTGTTTTATTTCCACATATTTGCAAATTTTCCAGTTTTCCTTCTGTCATCGATTTCTATTTATTTTCCATTGTGAGCAGAAACAGTACTTTGTATGATTTCAATCTCTTTAAATTTATTAAAAGTTTTTTGCAGCCAAACATATGGTCTGGTCCAGAGAATGTTCCCCATGTGCTTGATTTGTTATGCTGTTGGTGGTGGAGTGTATCATATATCTGTGAGGACTAACTGATATGCTGCTGTTTAAGTCACTTTCTTTCTATACAGAACTTCTATCTGGTTCTTGTATCCATTACTGAAAATAAGTATTGATGTCTCCATTATTGTGGAAGTATTTCCTTTTTTCCCTTTGATTTTGTCAATGTTTGCTTCATATATTTGGGACTTCTAATATTTGTCACATATATATTTATAAGCATTATATGTCCTTATAGTACAGACTCTTTAATCAATATATAGTATCCTTGGGTGCCTGGGTGGCTCAGTCAGTTGAGTGTCCAACTTTGGTTCAGGTCATAATCTCGTGGTCTGTGAGTTCAGGCCCCGCGTCCGGCTCTGTGCCGACAGCTCAGACCCTGGACCCTGCTTTGGATCCTGTGTCTCCCTCTCTCTCTGCCCCTCCCCTGCTCATGCTCTGTCTCTCTCTGTCAAAAATAAATAAACATTAATATATATAATATATATATATGTATATGTATTCCTTGTTTATCTATTGTAACAGTTTTGGACTTGATGTCTGTTTTGTCTGATATTAAAATAAGTACCTTAGCTCTCTTTTGGTGACTACTTCCATGGCATATCTTTTCCCCCCTTTAACTTTTAACCTAGTTGTAGCTTTAGATTTAAGAGGAATCTCTTGTAGACATTATATAATTGAATCATGATTTTGTTTGTGCTTCTGTCTAAAATTTTTAATCCATTCTGCCATTCTACATCTTTAGGTTGGGTAATCTCATTCATTTATATGTCCAGTAATTATTCATAAAGGAAGACTTACACCCTTGAGTTATTAAATATGAATATGAACTAGTATTTTATATCTCTTTGGGTTTTAACTGTAATTATGTACTGTAACACCAGCATGATAGTTTAATAACATAGTACAATTACATTACAGTACAATATATAAACTAACACAGTGATATGACACTACATAACCCACGAAGAAGGGAATATATATGTATATACATACGTATATACATAAGTATGTGTGTGTGTGTGTGTGTGTATATATATATATATATATATATATATATTTCTGTGTATTTATATGCCATACATGAGTTTTTAAAAAAATTAACAGTGCTATACAATACTTGATCATTTTTAATCACATGAAAACGTGCCTTTTTTGTTCTTCTGTATCCTTTCCTTTATCTTTAGGTTTCCATCATTTGGGATAACTTTCATTTATCTGAAGAGTGCCTTTCTATGGAAAGTACTATATGTTCTCAGATGAAAATGTCTTTAATGCTGTTTTTTTAAATGGTTTTTCATTAACTTTAGAATTCTGACAGATAATTAACTTTTTTGAGCACCTTATTGATAATTCATTGACTTTTATTCACTTCTGTTGAGAAATTGGTGTAATTCTTACTTTGCTCTTTAAAGGAAGTAAGTTCTCCTTCCTTTGCTTTAATTTGTAACTATATGCATGTCTGGGAAAGGATGAGAAAATACATTTGAATGGAGTCGTTCAGGCTCCTGCAGAAGAGGAAAATCAATTTATATCTCTTTTGAGAAATCTAATGACAATAATATTTAGAAGTGGTCTGTGCATTGAGAATAGAAACTATTCCTTGATTTGCCTTGGTGGATATTCTACTGTAAAATTTGCTATCAGATAGCAATCATTTATTTATTCTTATATTTCTGGATATTTATTTATTCTGTTTGCTTTACTTGTTTATTTGTGATTTATACTCTTTCATTAATGTATTAAATTTCTGTGTATTTCTCTTTAATGTTCAATGCATGCTTAAAACTATTAATTTCCATAGTTCTTTGCATATCTCATTATTACAGTCTTGTTTATGAAATCTATCTAAGCACAACTATTTACATATTACCTATTTGGATATGGAGGTCCAGATTGAGTGTTTAAAAAAAGAACAACCCTCGTGGCTTGACCTATGGGACCAGGGCTGTTAATGTGTACTACTTATCGGAATTCTTCGTCTCTAGGACAGTTCTTATTTTCATTATAAACCTTTTCTTATACTATAAGGCATTTACGTTATGTGTATTGGAGTCCCACCCTCACCCCCCAGCTCTGCTCTTTTTTAGTACTTCTATGTAGGGGAAGGAAGAGAGAGCAAGAGCGAGAGCAAGAGAGAGAAGCAAACCACAGAGATTCTTAACTGGAGAAAACAACCTGAGGGTTGCTGGAGGAGAGGGAGATGGGGGGATGGGCTAATCAGGTGATGGGCATTAAAGAGGGCACTTGTTGGGATGCTCATCCCAGACACCGGGTGTCATCTGTAAGTGATAAATCCCTGAGTTCTACTCTTGAAACCAATATTACACCATATGTGAACTAACTATATTTAAATAACAATTTGAAACAAACAAAAAAAGCAATGAAGTACAGTTCATTCTGGGGATGGAGAGAGGAAGTAAGGAAATTGAAGACACTGCCCCTAAGGACATGGCTTTAAAAGTAGTATTTTAATGATGCTTTAAAAAAAAAATAAAGGACACCAGGAAGAACGTGCTTTTACCAGATCAAGAGTTTCAATACATAAATTATAAAATGGAGTTAAAGAGAAATTCTGGAGTTGAAAATTACAATAGCTGAAATGAAAAAAAAAAAATATCATAAGAGGGCTCCTAGCATTGGATTTGATCAGGAGAAAAACTAATCAGCAAACATGAAGGCAAATCATTTGAAATGATCAGTCATGGTTTATAGATGAGCCAAAGATGGTCTCTGCATATCAGGCCTATGTTGTTTATTTATTGACAGGGGACAGAGCCCTTTAGCTCAAAAGCCCTTGTTGCCAAATTCAAATTTTTACACACTGAATTGCTCTAAACATAGCCCAAATTTGTAGATTTTAAGCCGTTTTTAGTGTGGCTATATCTTCTGTGCATACCCCGTGAATCCCCACCTAACATCTACTAGCAGGAAATAAGATAAACCATGACTATCAGTGTCTCCAAGCTCCTGTCATTCATTCATAATTCTCTGGCTCAGAGACTCCCTATATTGTTGTTGAGAGACATCATCTCCACAGGTAAGCACCTTCTCCAACCCCTCTCCTCTGGAGAGTTTCTTTGCCATCCTAGCTTCCTGGGTAGTGGCCCCACACTGTGGCCACTGGAAGATATCATCCATGAGGGACCTCTACACTTGGTCAGGCTGTCCGTGTGCCACTCAAACAAATCTTGTGTGAGTATGGCCCACTGTGATCATATAATTGTATGTGATCAGCCCTATACTGAAGTCCCTTAATCTCAGTATGACTCCCCAGCACACATCCATGTGGGCATGGATAAATCCCACTGGGACATGGGGGTGTGTGCATCCATCATAGGGGTCCCAACACTAGCACAGACCCCACCCCCCAGGTGGAACCAGGACCTATCCCTTCCCTCCTGGTGACACACAGACCAGGGGACAGGGATGGTGATTCCTGGATGAGGTACCAGATAGGTCTCAAATAAGGTGGTTGCTCAGAATTCCAGTTCAATTCAACTACAACGTGTGGATGGAGTATGCTTTCCCTGAGGCAGATGATACAGTCGGTTGCTCATCACCCTTGCACATGGGTTGACATGTTTCTACCCTACCTGGACCATAGAATCGCTGGTGGAGATTTTTTTTAATGATATATCAGTTTCAATCAGGAATGTGCTCATTTATTTGGTCTCAGGCCCATGTTTTTGGGATTGAGCTGGAATGGCAAGAGCACAGGCCAGCCCAGTGGAGCTCCTTGGAGTATTTCCCCTTGATGTTTAGGTTCAATATTGGTGTTGGTCAAAGGACAATATTTCTAAGCCTTGGAGACAAAGCAGGGACATCCCCTTTGTGAGAATGCTTAATTTTCTAGGGGAGAAGTACATTACATTCATTATTAAAAAAAAAACAGCTTATGTGGCAGCTCATAGGTTGAGGGATTTTATCCTACTGGAGCCCTATTTTCTGGTCTGTGGGATGGGGTGGCGAACAGCTATGGCTTTATCTAAGGTGACTGGAGCATGCATGAATCAGGAATTACCTTAAGAAGATGTAGACTGTGGTCATGGCATTAACTCTTGTTTCTACTTAGCTCAATTGAGAAGCATGGGGACAAAATCCGCAGAGCTTTCTGGGGGCTTGGAGGGCACAACTGCCATGTCTCTGGCACCAGGTTGCTTCCAGTAGCAGAGACACAGGGTGAAGGGTCACCAAATTTTGGACTAGATGTCCTTGACAGTGAGCGCCTCCATGACCTTGCCTGACCAGGGTCATGACACCAAGAAACCAGGAAAGTGGGGCTAAAGATCACAACTATGCCACCACCAGGGCTTGAAGGGAGACAGATGGTGCTGGAGGCAAGTTGGAAAGAGTGGAGCTGATCTGTGTGGAAGGAGCTGTTGGCGAAGGGGGAGGCAGGGGGAGTCTTGCTGATCCTCTCATCCACATACCAAGGAGTGCAGAACTGAATCTGTTTACAACCACACAGAGAAAACCAACATTTTGCTTCTTTAGCAACAGGTTTTATTGTTTCAAGATTTGCAAGTGCTGATCTACAGTAAACGTTTAACTTCTTACAAAATCCTACACTCGATCTTGCCAGACAATGTCACTCTCCTATAGTCCATGCCACATTTTTCCACAAACAGGTATTTTATCAGTCTCAATGACTTGCCAAGTACTAAAGGACACTTTCATATGTAGCAATACCACCACTCACGCACACACACACACACATACACACACACACCCATGCACACACTTTTTTCTGATACAAAATCTGGCTGAAGTTTTCTCTACTCTGATTTCAGGACTGCTATCTTCTCAGTGTGAGAACCTTACTGTTGACTAAGAAATAAGGGACACTGAAGACTCCCCTTCACTCGTGACACTGCGAGTGTTTCGTACAGTCAGAATCTTCACATGTGCCGCAAGAGTTTTCTTTGAATAAAGGATTTCCCACGATTTTACATTGAATAACTTCTCAGGCCTGAATTATCTGTAAGAAGTGTTTGGTATTCCTCACAGGCTTCATCCTCTTACATCCTTAGTGTTTATTCCTTCACGGACTTTTCTTACGCTCACCACACCAGGTATTTGGCTAAATATTCTTTCGCAGTGATTACAGACCAAAGGGTTCTCCCGTGTGGAGTTTGCTCATGTTTGACAAGAATTCCCGGTAAGTGCTCTAGTATCTTTCAAGTTGAGCGCTTTTCTGGAAACATCTGTGTCATTATACTTACAGCATAAGTTCTGCTGTGTTATCTAAGGTCAGACCAGTGACTAAAGGCTTTGCCATGTGGACGGCATACATATGAATTCACTTCCAAATGCAAATACATTTCTTGAGGGAGGAGTATGAGGACCGAAGCATCTCCCATATTGACTGCAGGCCGTTTCTTCCATATGTGCATCCTGTGGTGAGTGTCACTGTGAAAGCTGTGACTGACACTTCTTCCACATTCATTGCATCCGTAAAACTGTGTCGTCTCAGGTCGGAATACTTACTGAGGGCACTCATGATTTTCTCCACGGGGATGGGTTCCCTCATGTCGTCTAAGGGAAGAATAATGTCTGAAGGCTTTCCCACAGAGCTGACATGCATATGGTTGCTCTCCAGTGTGCGTTCTCTTGTGTCGTCGAAGGTTAGAATATTGACTGAAGGCATTCCCACACTGGTGACATTCATATGGCTTCTCCCCTGTGTGTGTTCTCTCGTGCCGTCTGAGTTCTGAACCTTGAATGAAGGCTTTCCCACACAGAAGACACACATGTGGTTTATCTCCAGTGTGGATTCTCTTGTGCTGGCTAAGGCCAGAGCTCTGACTAAACGTTTTCTTACATTCATGACATTGGAAACATTTCTCTCCAGAATGAATTCTCTCGTGTTTTCTAAGGTAGGATCTGTGACTGAAAGCCTTCTTACATAGATGGCATTCGTATGATTTCTTTCTTGTGTGAATATTCTCATGCTGTCTCAGATACGAATTCTGACGAAAAGCTTTCCCACACACGTGGCATTCATATGGCCGCTCCCCCGTGTGTGTTTGGTTGTGGTTTCTAAGGTCAGAGCTTTGCACAAAGCCTTTCCCACAAAGATGGCATTTAAATGGTTTCTCTCCAGTGTGAATCATCTCATGTCTCCTAAGGCAAAAGCAATTACTAAAGGCTTTCCCACACACATGACATTTATATAATTTGCCTTGTGTGTGAATTTGGTTATGTCGAGTAAGGGATGATTGTTCACTAAGTGATTTTCGACACTGTTTGCTGATGTAACGTTTCCTCCTGAGGTGAATTAACAAATGTTGAGTCAATGCAGATCTCTGAGTAAATGCATCACCCAAATCAGTGCATTCAATAGGATTCTCTGGAGCAAGAGATTTATGCTTTGGGTAGAAGACAAAAGTTGGTTAATGGTTTGCCCACATACATGCATACATTTATTTTTCTACCTATAAATTCTAGAGTAGCAAATAATAATAGCATCCTATTAAAATATTTTCAATGTTAGTTGCATACACATGTTGCTACTCCCCTGTAGGCACCATTATTTTCTCTTTTTTAGTATCCCAACCTCAGAGTTATCAGATTAACTTTGAAGAGTATATATATTTCAAATATGAGGTAATAAGCAATGTTTATGCAATTGTCTCTTTCCCTCTTTTTTTTTTTTTAGATCTCAGGTTATTATTCATTCATTTGAACTCATGTTAATTTCTTCACTGATTTAAAACTACCCAAAACTTTTTGCCCGGAAAGAGCTTAATCCTAACTTAGTTACATTCAGGCAATTGTGCTCAATTATCAACTTATCTCATTACCTTTAGGCCTTTAGTTTGGATGTCTAGGGACTATCCCCATGAAACTTACCTTTGGCACAGTCAGGGCCATGCCCTTCTTGTGGATATGTCGTGTTAATATCATTTCTTGTTTTTTGCAGAGACTTTCCATGACTAGAATAATTGAAAAAATATAAATTGTTAGAATGGCATTAGTGGAATAAAAATGTAGAAAATCACCAAAGTCCAGGTGAGTATCTTTCAGAAATTGGCACTCAGCTGGGAAAGTGTGCCAAACGAATACTCTAGGTCATAGAAACATTTTAAAGTTCATTGTCAGTTAGAAAAAAATGAGGATTGGGAAAATTAGGAAGATGGCGGCATAGGAGGACACTGGGCTCACCGCGTCCTGCTGATCACTCAGATTCTACCCACATCTGCCTAAATAACCCAGAAAACCACCAGAAGACTAGAAAAATGCACTCTCCAGAGCCAAGCATGGACAAGAGGCCCACGGAAGAGGGTAGGAAGGGCAAGAGGTGGTGAGCACTACACGGACCCGTGGGAGGGAGATGGGGCAGTGGAGGAACAGCTCGCCCAGCAAGGCAGAGCCCCCGAGTCTGGCTTGCAAAAGCAGAGGGGCCAGACAGAGTGAGTTCTGACAGCCAGTGGGACTTAACATCTGGAATGCTAAAAGTCAACAGCTCTGCTCGGAGAGTGGGGAGGGCAAGAGGACACCTGGAGGGAGAGTTGTTGAGCCCAGGAAGACAGAGCTCAGATCGGTGGGAAACAAAGGTACTGGCCAGTGCCATCTCCCTCTCCCATCCCCCAGCCGAAATCCCAAAGGGAACCAGTTCCTGTCACTGAACTTGCTTACACCGCGCAAACGCCCAAAGCTGTGCTTCTGTGGATCCATCCTTCTGATGGCTCTGCCTCCCTCCTGGTGCTGCAGGGCTCCTCCCAAAGGGGACCACCAATGGCAAAGCAAGCTAAGCCTGCCCCTCCCGCCCCTGTGCACCTTGCGGATCATCCACCCCGGCTAATATGCCAGATCCCATTGAAGAAGCACCATAAGCCTGGCAGTGTGCAAATAGCCCAGACAGGGGCCACACCACTCCACAGTGAGTCCTGCCTCTGGGAGAAGGGAAGATAAGGTACATGCCAGTCTGACTGTGGCCCCAGTGGTGGGCTGAGAGCAGACATCAGGTCTGACTGTGGCCCTGCCCACCAACACAAGTTACTCAGGACAGCACAGGAGAAGTGCCCTGCAGTTTGGAGCCACTGCAGGGACTACCCAAAATGATGAAATGGAAGAACTCTCCTCAAAAGAAACTCCAGGAAGTAGCAACAGCTAACGAATTTATCAAAACCGATTTAAGCAATATAACAGAATGAGAATTAGAATAATAGTCATAAAATTAATCACTGGGCTTGAAAACAGCATAGACGACAGCAGAGAATCTATTGCTACAGAGGTCAAGGGACTAAAAAATAGTCATGAGGAGCTAAAATGCTATAAATGAGGTGCAAAATAAAATGGAGGCGACCACAGCACAGATTGAAGAGGCAGAGGAGAGAATAGGTGAATTAGAATATAAAATTATGGAAAAAGAGGAAGTTGAGAAAAGAGAGATAAAAAAAATCCAGGAGTATGAGGGGAAAATTAGAGAACTAAGTGATGCACTAAAGAGAAATAATCTACGCATAATTGGTATTCCAGAGGAGGAAGAGAGAGAGAAAGGGGCTGAAGGTGTACTTGAACAAACCATAGCTGAGAACTTCCCTGATCTGGGGAAGGAAAAAGGCATTGAAATCCAAGAGGCACAGAGAACTCCCTTCAGACGAAACTTGAATAGATCTTCTGCATGACATATCATAGTGAAACTGGAAAAATACAAGGATAAAGAGACAATTCTGAAAGCAGCTAGGGATAAACAAGCTCTAACCTACAAAGGGAGACCCATAAGACTAGTGGAAGACCTATCTACTGAAACTTGGCAGGCCAGAAAGGAGTGGCAGGAAATCTTCAATGTGATGCATAGGGAAAAAAAAGCAGCCAAGAATCCTTTATCCAGCAAGTCTGTCATTCAGAATAGAAGGAGAGATAAAGGTCTTCCCAAACAAAAACTGATGGAACTCATCACTAAACCAGCCCTACAAGAGATCCTAAGGGGGATTCTGTGAGTGAAATGTTGCAAGGACCACAAACTACCAGAGACATCACTACAAGCATGAAACCTATAGACATCACAATGACTCTAAACCCATATCTTTCAATAATAACACTGAATGTAAATGGAATAAATGTGCCAACCAAAAGACACAGGGTATCAGAATGGATAAAAAAAACAAGACCCATCTATTTGCTGTCTATAAGAGACTCATTTTAGACCTGAGGACACCTTCAGATGGAAAGTGAGGGGATGGAGAACCATCTATCATGCTACTGGAAATCAAAAGAAAGCGGGAGTAGCCATACTTATATCAGACTAACTATACTTTAAATTGAAGGCTATAACAAGAGATGAAGAAGGGCTTTATATAATAATTATGGGGATTATCCATGAGGAAGAGATAACAATCATAAATGTCTATGTGCTGAATACGGGAGCCCCCAAATATATAAAACAATCGTAAGCTAAGAATGTGGTAATTGCAGGGACTTTAATACTCCACTTATAACAATGGATATATCATCTAGACACAGGATCAATAAAGAAACAAGGGCCCTGAATGATACACTGGATCAGATGGACTTGACAGATGTATTTAGAACTCTGCATCCCAAAGCAACAGAATATACTTTCTTCTCAAGTGCACATGGAACATTCTCCAAGATAGATCACATACTGGGTCACAAAACAGCCCTTCATAATTATAAAAGAATTGAGATCATACCATGCACACTTTCAGACCACAATGCTATGAAACTTGAAATCAACTACAGGAAAAAGTCTGGAAAACCTCCAAAAGCATGGAGGTTAAAGAACACCCTACTAAAGAATGAATGGGTCAACCAGGCAATTAGAGAAGAAATTAAAAAATATATTGAAACAAGTGAAAATGAAAATGCAACAATCCAAACGCTTTGGGATGCAGCGAAGGCAGTCCTGAGAGGAAAATACATTGCAATACAGGCCTATCTCAAGGAACAAGAAAAATCCCAAACACAAAGTCTAACAGCACACCTAAAGGAACTAGAAGCAGAACAGCAAAGACACCCCAAATCCAGCAGAAGAAGAGAAATAATAAAGATCAGAGCAGAAATAAACAATATAGAATCTAAAAAAAACTGTAGAGCATATCAATGAAACCAAGAGTTGGTTTTTTGAAAAAATAAACAAAATTGATAAACCTCTAGCCAGGCTTCTCAAAAAGAAAAGGGAGATGACCCAAATAGATAAATCATGAGTGAACATGGAGTTATTACAACCAATCCCTCAGAAATACAAGCAATTATCAGGGAATACTATAAAAAAATATATGCCAACAAACTGGACAACCTGGAAGAAATGGACAAATTCCTAAGCACTCACACACTTTCAAAACTCAAACAGGAAAAAATAGAAAACTTGAACAGACCCATAACCAGTGAAGAAATTGAATCAGTTATCAAAAATCTCCCAACAAATAAGAGTCCAGGACCAGATGGCTTCACTGGGGAATTCTACCAGACATTTAAAGCAGAGATAATACCTATCCTTCTCAAGCTGTTCCAAAAACCAGAAAGGGAAGGAAAACTTCCAGACTCATTCTATGAAGCTAGCATTACTTTGATTCCTAAACCAGACAGAGACTCAGCAAAAAAAGAGAACTACAGGCCAATATCCCTGATGAATATGGATGCAAAAATTCTCAATAAGATACTAGCAAATCGAATTCAACAGCATATAAAAAGAATTATTCACCATGATCAAGTGGGATTCATTCCTGGGATGCAGGGCTGGTTCAACATTTGCAAATCAATTAATGTGATACATCACATTAATAAAAGAAAAGAACCATATGATCCTGTCAATTGATGCAGAAAAAGCATTTGACAAAATTCAGCATCCTTTCTTAATAAAAACCCTCAATAAAGTCACGATAGAAGGAACATACTTAAACATCATAAAATCCATTTGTTAAAAGCCCACAGATAATATCATCCACAATGGGGAAAAATTGAGAGCTTTTTCCCTGAGATCAGGAACACGACAGGGATGTCCACTCTCACCACTGTTGTTTAACATAGTGTTGGAAGTGCTAGCATCAGCAATCAGACAACAAAAGGAAACCAAAGGCATCAAAATTGGCAAAGATGAAGTCAAGCTTTCACTTTTTGCAGATGACATGATATTATACATGGAAAATCCGACAGACTTCACCAAAAGTCTGCTAGAGCTGATACATGAATTCAGCGAAGTTGCAGGATACAAAATCAATGTACAGAAATCGGTTGCATTCTTATATACTAATAATGAAGCAACAGAAAAAGAAACTGGTCCCACTCACAATTGCGCCAAGAAGCATAAAATACCTAGGAATAAATCTAACCAAAGATGTACAAGATCTGTATGCTGAAAACTATAGAAAGCTTATGAAGGAAATTGAAGAAGATATAAAGAAATGGAAAAACATTCCATGCTCATGGATTGGAAGAATAAATATTGCCAAAATGTCAATACTACCCAAAGCTATCTACACATTCAATGCAATCCCAATCAAAATTGCACCAGCATTCTTCTCGAAGCTAGAACAAGCAATTCTAAAATTTGTATGGAACCACTAAAGACCCCAAATAGCCAAAGTAATATTGAAGAAGAAGACCAAAGCAGGAGGCATCACAATCCCAGACTTTAGCCTCTATTACAAAGCTGTAGTCATCAAGATAGCATGGTATTGGCACAAAAACAGATACATAGACCAATGGAATAGAATAGAGACTCCAGAATTGGACCCACAAACATATGGCCAACTAATCTTTGACAAAACAGGAAAGAATATCCAATGGAAAAAGACAGTCTCTTTAAAAAATGGTGCTGGGAGAACTGCACAGCAACATGCAGAAGGATGAAACTAGACCACTTTCTGACACCATTCACAAAAATAAACTCAAAATGGATAAAGGACCTGAATGTGAGTCAGGAAACCATCAAAACCCTAGAGGAGAAAGCAGGAAAAAACATCTCTGACCTCAGCTGGAGCAATTTCTTACTTGACACATCTTCAAAGTCAAGAGAATTAAAAGCAAAAATGAACTATTGGGACCTCATGAAGATAAAAATCTTCTGCACTGCAAAGGAAACAATCAACAAAACTTAAAGGCAATCGACGGAATGGGAAAAGATATTTACAAATGACATATCAGACAAAGGACTAGTATCCAAAATCTATAAGGAACTCACCAAACTCCACACCCGAAAAGCAAATAATCCAGTGAAGAAATGGGCAGAAAACATGAATAGATACTTCTCTAAAGAAGACATCCAGATGGCCAACATGCACATGAAAAGATGCTCAAAGTCGCTCCTCGTCAGGGAAATACAAATCAAAACCACACTCAGATACCACCTCACGCCAGTCAGAGTGGCTAAAATGAACAAATCAGGAGACTATAGATGCTGGCGAGGATGTGGAGAAACAGGAAGCCTCTTGCACTGTTGGTGGGAATGCAAACTCGTGCAGCCACTCTGGAAAGCAGTGTGGAGGTTCCTCAAAAAATTAAAAAATAGATCTACCTTATGACCCAGCAATAGCACTGCTAGGAATTTACCCAAGGGATACAGGAGTACTGATGCATAGGGGCACTTGTACCCCAATGTGTATAGCAGCACTCTCAACAATAGCCAAATTATGGAAAGAGCCTAAATGTCCATCAGCTGATGAATGGATAAAGAAATTGTGGTTTATATACACAATGGAATACTACGTGACAATGAGAAAGAATGAAATATGGCCTTTTGTAGCAACGTGGATGGAACTGGAGAATGTTATGCTAAGTGAAATAAGTCATACAGAGAAAGACAGATACCATATGTTTTCACTCCTATGTGGATCCTGAGAAACTTAAGAGAAGACCATGGGGAAGGGGAAGGAAAAAAAAGTTAGAGAGGGAGGGAGCCAAACCATAAAAGACTCTTAAAAACTGAGAACAAACTGAGGGTTGATAGGGGGTGGGAGGGAGGGGAGGGTGGGTGATGGCCATTGAGGAGGGCACCTGTTGGGATGAGCACTGGATGTTTTATGGAAACCAATCTGACAAGAAATTTCATATTAATAAAAAAAAGAAAGAAAAAAATGAGGATTGATTATGCAAAAGATGTAAAGTGGTGGAAAGATGTTGGGTCAGCAAATGGTTGGAAAATCTTTAAATAGGAGGATCAGGACTGCTACACCAATGTTTCACTGCAGTAATTGCATGAATATCCTTTTCCCTAAAGGGAAAGACAGGGGGAAGAGGACACATGCATTGTGATTGATTTATGCAAGGATTGTAACCACATGAGGAATTTTGCCCCAATGTCCTCACTTTTGTTTTAGAAAGTATCACTCACTTGACAGAATCTTCAGTGAGTATTTCTAAAGGACACACTCACAGTAGGCACCTGCTCCTCCTGACCCACAGATCCCTGCTGCTCACCTGGACTGTGCTCTTGGAGAAACCCAGTTCCTTCACTCTGCAGCTCTCCTTCTTGCTCCAACTGGAAGGATCTTTTGCAGCTATTATTCTCTGTTGGGGGGTGGTGGGAGGAAGGGGAAGTATATGGATTTTGAGTTCTGTGCAAATTAATCTTTGCTATAACCAAGTCCAGGGCAGGATTTACCAAGGACGAATGAAGAGATGATGGAAGGTCAGCTGTAATGACACCTTCAATAGAAGAAACCACACTGAAGGTCCTTCATCAGACCAGGAGGAAATCCAGACTGGAGGCAAAAACAATGAACATGCTAGATGCTGATACCCGCCCACAAGTTCAGAGAAAGAATGCAGAATCCTCAGTCTTCTCCAAATGGGAGAGAATCAATATCTCCACAGTGGGTTAAAAATTATTTTCAAACACATCCAGTAAATATAAAAGCCACAAGAATAATCAAAATTATGTTATTTTCACAACTCCGGTCTCATTATTCCACATAATGACTAAACAGTCATTATTTTTCAAATGTTTAATCAATTTATGAATTAAAATATCCAGTGAATTTCCAGTTCCATTTTGAATGCTGGAGACTGAGTACCAAGAAAGATACGAACTTGTGGTCAAGATTGCAATCTAGTGTGATGCCAAAAAGTACAAGGTGAAGAAACATCTTCCTTTCACATAGTTATGAGTTATGAAAGAATCAGGGCAGCATTTGGAGTGGGATATGGGGAGCTGTTCTAGATATTTACTCAATGAGTGAATGGATGGACGCAAACATATGTGTTGGCAGACTCACCCAGAAAGATCAGATGATTGATACTTTCCAGCATCACATCTCTGAACAGCTTTCGCTGGGATGTGTCCAGCAGGGCCCACTCTTCCTTGGTGAAGTCTACAGCTATATCTTCAAATGTCACTGGTTCCTGAAACATCATGGATATTCTGGCTTAGACAGAGCACTCCCTACCGATGTCCAGAGTAGGAGGGTTGAGATGACAGCACTGAGGAAGGAGGTAGAGGAGCTGGGTGTGTAGAAAGATCAATATGTATTTTGGGGAGTCCCGTCAGTTCACTGTCAGTGCGGAGCTTTTGGATATGTTTACAGAGATCTACACACTCTGACTTCATAATACTTCATTAAAGAAAATCGCATGAAGTGTGGTGTCATATAACCTGGACGTGTCTCAATAACCTGGTGATTAGAACTTTCTGACAGGTGATTATAAAGTATTTGCCTGAGGGGCACCTGGGTGGCTCAGTCGGTTAAGTGAACAATTCTTGATTTCAGCTCAGGTCATTATCTCACAGTCATGAGATCAAGCCCCACATCAGGCTGTGCAATTCTTGGGATTCTCTCTCTCTCTCTCTCTCTCAAAAAATAAATAAACATAAAAATTCATAACTAAAACTCTCTTCCCTATTAATTTCAAGTAACTCTACAGATTCATCAAAAGACAAATAATAGCTATGGTGTGCTGCTTTTAAACCATAATCATTGGCTTAATTTATTCTCTATATGAACTTCTTGTCCCCCATCTACAAAGTGGTTTATTCACATGTTATGAATGTTGAAGGATCCAAGGCATATATGTAGGGAGCGTTTCCTGTCTAGCAACCCTGCACTAAATATAAGACATTATTGATCACTAAAATGTCAGAAAAGCTTGAAGGAATCGTCAGAATTCCTCAGAACTGAACAAGGTTCATAGATGGCTCTCTTCATGCTACAGAACTGAGGTGTTCCTAACACAAGCAGCACGAGCCAGGGTCCTCTGAAATGGCTGTGCTGAGGACAGTCTTGCCCTGACCAGTCCTATGCCATGAGGACTCCCAATCCCAATCTTCTCTGGGACCTCAGACACCAGTTATCACTGTTTCTCTTGTATCTTTACTTGTCTCCATGCTAAAGGATAACGGAAACCTCATGACTTGTTTGGGTCTATCCAAACAAGTTTTTCAGAAATTTATTCAGGAACCTAATTTTATTCTACCTACCATACTCTCTCTCCTTTAGGTGTGTGTAGTGCAATTAAGAAAATACTCCTCCCTCCAAATTCTTTCCAGTTGTCAAATATGGACGAAAGGTTGATTACTAAGAGGTAAAAATGTGTGATTGGGGACAAGCATGATAGTGGTGGTTTAGTTATATTTTTAAAAATTTTTCAGAAGTGTAAATTCTAATAACTGTATGAGAAAGTACAATAGAATACAATGCAATAAGATGGAGGGAAAAAAAACATAAACTGATTCTTCAGTCTTTCTAAACCTCTCTTCTGTTCCTCTCAACACTGAACAAGGTTCACATCAGGTCTTGTAACACTGTATTAATTATAGTCACATGCTGAAACACCCACCTCCCTATAGGACTATACTCTTCTCACTCTTCTCTAGCACTTTCAATCACCACCATTCTAAGCCTATTCCATCCAAAAATATGGTTAATGAGTGAATTATCTGTCACTGGGGCCATGGGCTGGATGAGAGAAGGAAGACTTCTCTTATCTCTTCTGTAAATACACAAGCCTAATGGAAGCTCTCATAAATTTGCATAATGTTAAGAAGGGAATTCATTATCGATAAGTTCCTGATGGATAACAACTATCCCAGAATGCTGGGGAAATTAGAGCACAGATGCCTCAACATCACCCGATTCCGCTTGCAACATGCATGCCAATAGGAAACACTGCCCATCATATGGCACTAGGGTGTAATTTCAGCAGAAAGATGCAGTCCCAACTCACCGGTGCCTGCATTGTCGACAAGTCAGTTGCCAGGTATCTTTCTCTGGTTTCTCACTCACAGACAGTCCAAGAACTAAGCAGGCAAAGCTGAGGATGGAGAAAAAAGTCATGAGATCCAGTACTGTGCACAATTTCCAGACTCACCTGTCAGGAAGCCCCAGACCTTCACCTGGGTGTGACCCCCTAGCCCAACAAACCACAAGTGGTGCACTCTAAGAACAGGGTGTAAGAGGTCACTCCTATCCCAGGGTCAAATGTCAGATTATAGCTGGGATTGAAAATAAAGGTCAAAATACAGATCTCTTACAAATCAGAACATGATAAACATTGTGTTGTGTGCATTCAGTAGCCTATGGCATTCAGAATTCTTCAGTTCCCTCCCTGATTCCAGAGCAGTGCTTCCGGACTCATGACACACATAGGGTTTGTTTTCCACCTGTAGACGAACACTGCGGAATTTCTCAGATTTCGTTTTTCTTGCTGTATGCCCTAGCAATGGTTCTCCAGTATCCATGGCAGCTCTCTGAAGCCTCAGTCCCCTCCTGCTCTCTGGTCCCCCCTAGACTTGGATATCAAGCAACTAAGATTACAATGGTGTTAATCAATTCATGGACTTTTATAAACCAATTTTCCCCTGACATCAAGAATAACTGAATGTATTTCGTGGAGAAATAATGCAAAAGCATCATGAACAAAGGGATCATTAACTCATCCATTTGCACCTGAGGTTCGGGGAAAAAAAAGAAAGTCAAATTTGTATAAGATGTGATTGTGCCCTTTCAGACTTACATATATTTGCCTATTTAGTCTCCACAGTAACCATGCTAATTGAAGTCTATTTATTACTTAATGAAATCCATAGAAAGAAATTAATTCAGAAAAGCAGAAAAGGAAGTATTTACAATGAAAAATTATAGAAACATAAGATGTAGATCACTGTGCCAATAGAACTTCCCAAGGTAAAGTAAATGCCCCATATCTGCATTGTACAATACAGTAACTGCCATACCAAATGGTTACAGGATACTTGAAATCTTGCCAGTGTTGCTGAGATCTGAAGGTCAGTTATTTAATTTTATGACTTTATTTTTTTTAATATTTGTTTGTTTGTTTTGAGAGAGAGAGAAAGAGTGCGAGGGGGGAAGAGGCAGAAAGAGAGGGAGACACAGAATCCGAAGAGGCTCGAACTCACGAGCCATGAGATCATGACCTGAAGTCGGATGCTTAACTGACTGAGCCATCCAGGTGCCCCTAATTTTACGACTTTACAGCTTATAGTCACACGTGGCTGGTAGTTGTTTTGTTGGAAAACAAAGATCTAGGATCTTAGGGTAGGCGGTTAAAATAATTAAGTAGATTCAAGATCAATATGGGAAGGGGACATAAATAGTCAGAAACAGGGAGTGAGAATGGTGGCCTAAATGTTGACACAATGAAACATAAAGATCATCAGAAGCTGCTTTGATTAGACAGATGTCTAGGGGTGCCTGGGTGGCTCAGTCGTTTGACTGTCTGACTCTTGATTTTGGCGCAGGTCATGATCTTGCGTTTCATGGAATCGAGCCCCATGTCAGGCTCTACACTGAGTGAGGAGCCTGTTTGGGATTATCTCTCTCCCTCTCTCTCTGCACAACCCCCCCACCCCAAAATAAATAAATAAATAAACATTTTTAAAAAAATGATTTTAGACAGATGTCTAAAGAGAGATAGTATCTACAGAATTTTAAGGGGATGAGGCCAGCTCCCATGTCACTATGTGGAGAACTCACCAGAACCCAGAGTTGGAGGAGAGAGGGTGAAGCCAAGCAGATTCTGTGGTGAGTTCCACAGGCAAGCAGCCGATTCCTCTTGTTCTCCTCTTCTTCCAGTGTCCCAGACTTCTCCGTTTCTTCTCAAGACAAATACCTGGTTCACTTCCCTTTTATACTGGGAAAAACCCTTAGTAAACCTATTCAAGGGCAACATTCCAGGGTCACACCCTGACTGACTAGATCCTAAACAGCTGCAGCCTGTGGGACACACCCTGTTCGATTTGATTGGATTCTCCACTCATACAAAATTGCAGCCCTCACACCAAGTCAGAGAGACAAGACGTAAGGACACCTTGAAATGCTATTAGAGCATCCATTCATTCCTTGACTCATTCCTAAGTACTTTGGAGTGCATTCTGTGTACGGAGAAACACGGTATGTCTTGGAAATGAAGCACAGCATCAGACACAGTGGGATTCTACAGACACGAAACTGGGGGGAATATGGACTGAAAAACAAAATTTTTAAAAATGATTCCTTGACTGCTGGCCACTGGCCACATACTTTCAAGAGCATATTTTTTTTTAATTTTTTTTTCAACGTTTTTTATTTATTTTTGGGACAGAGAGAGACAGAGCATGAACGGGGGAGGGGCAGAGAGAGAGGGAGACACAGAATCGGAAACAGGCTCCAGGCTCCGAGCCATCAGCCCAGAGCCTGACGCGGGGCTCGAACTCACAGACCGCGAGATCGTGACCTGGCTGAAGTCGGACACTTAACCGACTGCGCCACCCAGGCGCCCCTCAAGAGCATATTAACAATTTATTAATTATCCAAAGAAAATGGGGAACACAATTTTAGACATTGTTTCTTGGTTAGTGGGGAAATAAACAAGAGTGTTACTACATAATGAAATAGAGTAAATAATTTTGTTTCCGTGTCATTCACAGTTGATTTACACATTTGAGTGGAATGCTTACAGTTGTAGAGATAAGCTCTTCTGGCTTAGAACTCCCTAAATTTCCAAGAGGAAATAATCAAACCGGAGGATACAGTAAGTGTTCCTTTGCATCTAAGGACATTTTGTCTCTCTCTCCAAAAATGCCCGGCAGTCCTGGTAAGTCACACGCTCCAGTTCCTTCTTCCATGCTCACCGAAGAGCATGTCCCACCTCTGGCATTACCATGCAGTCTCCACTGACCCTCCTTTCACATTCTTCAGATTGTGTATAAACGAGCTCACAAATGAAACAGGTAATTTTACCACTAGATTTAACATTGTCCTACACTTTCGCTCCCCTCCCTCAGAACAGCAGAGGAATGACTTTTAATCTCAGGTAATTTATTCCTGCACTTGTGTTTGCTACCTATTCTTTCCTGCTGTGTCATGAATTTTGTGCTATAATTTAAAGCGTATACACTTTATTTGAAAGTACTCCTTCTCAACTCCATCCATTCTCTGAGCAATTCAACAACTTGTGGCATCATTCAGCCTGAAATTTCAATTGGAAAAAAAAAAAAAAAAGAACAAGAACAACAAGGGCTCCTGGGTGGCTTAGTCAGTTAAGTGTCCAACTTCGGCTCAGGTCATGATCTCACAGTTTGTGGGTTTGAGCCCCTCATCAGGCTCTGTGCCAACAGCTCAGAGCCTGGAGCCTGCTTCAGATCCTGTCTCCCTCTCTCTCTGCCCTTCCCTGCTTGCATGCTCTCTCTCTCTTTCTCCCTCTCTCTCTCAAAAAATAAATAAACATTAAAAAATTTAAAGAAGAAAACAAACAACAACAAAAATAAACTTCCAATTCCATTTACTTCCAACTGCTTCTCTCTCTCATCTTGTAATCCAAGGTGAGGAAGCATCCACTAACTGCCTTTTCTCCTTGTCCCACACCAATCTGATTTTCTGTCCATATCAATTTATGGACATCTTTCTTGCTGACAATTCAAACGTTCTAATCAACAAAAAGGATGTCAAGGCATATCATCAGTCTTTATGTTATTTTCCTTTCTTTTTTTTTTAATTTTTGAATTTTATTTAAATCCACGTTAGTTAACATATATTGTAATAATGATTTCAGGAGTAGAATTTAGTGCTTCATCACTTACATACAACATCCAGTGCTCATCCCAACAAGTGCACTCCTTACGGCCCATCACCCATTTAGCCCAACCCCCACCCACCTCCACAACAGCAAGTCTCAGTTCTCTGTATTTGAAAGCCTCTTAGGGTTTCCCTCCCTCTGTTTTTCTTATTTTTCCTTCCCTTCCTCTATGTTCATCTGTTGTGTTTCTTAAATTCCACATGTAAGTGAAATAATAGGATACTTATCTTTCTCTAAATGACTTATTTCACTTAGCATAATGCACTCTGGTTCCATCCGCATTGTTGCAAATGGCAAGATTCCATTCGTTTTCATCACCGAGTAGTATTCCATTGTATATATACACGTCTTCTTTATCCATTTGTCATTCGATGGACATTTGGGCTCTTTCCATAATTTGGCTATTGTTGATATTTATGTTATTTCCAACTTCAGCACACTTGGATCCCTTCTGTGTGTAAGCCCTATCTTCCCTGGAATCGTTTTACTGTTGCCACAGGTTAGGTTCTCAGAGAACAGACAGGACAGAGTTCAATGTGCTGGGTGTTTACTAGGCAGTGATCTCGAGAGGAACATCTCTGGAAAGGCTGAGGAGAGAGAAGTCTAGCCTTACAGCATCAGCCCGACCGCACAGGTTGCTGTAGAACTAGTAGGGCCCTCATACTTGGCCTCAACTAAAACAAAGTGGCCAGACCTAGGTATTCCCCACCTCCATCATTCACCACTGGTCAGTCACTCTGGGGGCTGGGGGACTTGAGGCAGGTGGCTCTTGGCAGCTGAGTAAACCCCCGCACCTGCTGATAGTTCAAGTCCTCCAGGATGCCTGCTCATGGCTCCTACCATCCCGTGTCACCCCTGCAGATCACAGAGTAATAAGAATGATGCCCTACAATAACTGGTCCAGACAGGAAAATCTAGATGTCTGAGATCTATGGGTCTGGCAAGGACAGATATCAGGGATAGCAGCTAGAATACAAGGGTTGACAGAACCCTGGGAGATTAATCTCTGTCCTGGTGGTACTTCTGCCAGCTGGGTGTGGACTAAGCCCCTGCGTTCCTGGCATGGAGGCACACCCTATTATCCAGCTGTCCTCGCTCCTGAAAGGTGGTTTTTCAGGGTGCTGTACCAAGGCCCCTCTACATTTGCCCATAAGACTGTTCTTCCATGGTTGACACAGGATGACTCAAGCGCTCCCCTGGCTTGGCTCTCTATTGTGGCACATATTTCATTGTTAAATCTAGAGTGCTGACTCCAACTACCCCATGAGAACTGCTATCATTACCATGCCACTCAGGGAAAGCTCCGTTCTGATCTCCCCTCTCCTTAGGCTCATGATTATCATTAACATAATAATATAATCCCCTGGTTATGATCATTATCATGATTGTTATTGTCATTCATCATTACTTTCATTATTACTTTTCTTCCTGTGAATTATTTTTGTAGTTGTTAATATACAAGCTTCAACAGAGTTTCTCCACAGGAAAGCTATTCCTGCTATACCACATAGGATTTATTTTTCTGAGGAGCATCCTGAAATATTCCAAGTCAGCCTCCAGAAGCGGGATCAACCCTTGATACCATGGAAGCCTCTGGAAGGGCATCCTTGGCACACTTCTTCTGATAAAATTTAATATCCCCTCTACAGCCCACCGGCTGCTTGTGCCAGCCTAGAAGCCCCAGAAAGTTGTTCTTGGACCAACAGAACTGCCACAAAATTCTTTTAGTCAAGTCGGGGCCCCACAACCACTCTCACCTTCTGGGAAAGAAGGGAGATGGTGTCTCCGCCCACGGGAACGTCCACAAAAGCTCCTATATCTGATCTGGAGCCCTGGAACCACCATAGGTAAACATGGAGGTGCAAGAACGGCTTCCTAGGCCAGCCTGAGGCTCTGGACATCTTCTAAGTCCAGGATAGGCTCGTGCAGTACTGGAAGACACTTTGGAGACTGGGAGCTGCCATTCCGCACAACCCGCAAGTTTTCTAAGTCTTCATGGACAGTAATCTTTCCAAAAAAAAAAAAAAAAAACACATTTGGTGGACCCACATAGATTCTGGCTGGTGACAAGAAAGGACTTCCAACACGATACCTGAGCTCCCTTTGGAAAATGATCCTTCACATTCCAGAAAACTAAATGTCCCACATTCCTTGACTCACTTGATGTTACTCTGGAAGGAAAGTGGATACTCGGAAAGAATTTCATCTGAAGTTGGAAACTGTCAAGTTAATCTGTCCAGAAATGGAACAATGATAATGAGAGGGGACGAGAAAGTGCTGAAATGTGTGTCTATCCAATAAGGAAGGGAGGGGGAGGAGGAAGGCTGAGCTGAGTGGTCTCTCTGAAGAAGAGTGACCACACCCTAAGACCTTTAAATGAATCTCAAGTTTGTAGCTAATTGGATGACCTGTTCCTAGTCGGCTGGGTGGGGCAAGCTGTAAAGGGCTGAAGAGAGGGCCACAGCTATCATTCAGAGACTGGCTTCTTTTTTTAAAATGTTTTTCAATGTTTATTTTTGAGACAGAGAGACACAGAGCATGAACAGGGGAGGGTCAAAGAAACAGAGAAGGAGACAAAGAATCCAAAGCAGACTCCAAGCTCCAAGCTGTCAGCACAGAGCTCGACGAGGGGCTCAAACTCACAGACGGTGAGATCATGACCTGAGCTGGAGCCAGAAGCTCAACTGACTGAGCCACCCAGGCGCCCCTGAGACTGGCCTCTTGATAGAACCATCGCTGTGCAATGTGAGGCTCCACATGGGAGATCTTGTAAAAGCTGTTTCTGGAGACATGGAGACTACCTCTTCCATGGAAACCTCATGGAAATGCTCAAGTCCGTGTGTCCAGAGAGGGAGCAATGGAAATGAGGGAGGTGGAGAAAGTGGTGAAACGTGTGTGTGTGTGCCTCTTGAGGAGGGAGGGGCAGGAGGAAGGCTGGGCTGAGTCGTCTGTCTGCAGAAGAGTGACCACACCCTAAGACCCTTCATCCAACTGCAGCTGGTAGCTGATTGGATGACGTGGTCCTAGTCAGGTGGGTGGGGCGAGCTTTACGAGGGCTGAGGAGAGGGCCACAGCCATCATTCTGAGACTGGCCTCCTGAGAGAAGCATCGCTCTGCAACGTGAGGCTCCACGTTTCAGGAGACATGGAGACGCCCTCTTCCCACTGCCGAGAGGAGACTCAGTTCCATGTCTTTCCAAACCTCAAACCTAGCGGATCAAATACGGGTGGTGCTGAAGGCCACGGAGGACCCACTCTGCCTGAGAAGCCGGCACCGTCATCGCACACACCCTGCGACCTGCCTAACGGTTGGGCTCCCACGTCGACAGGTCTGCCCCCCGCAGAGAAACCTGTGAGTTGGAGGAGACCTTCTGCGGTTGGGGCTGGCCTGCAGAACCTGGGGAACACGTGCTATGCGAATGCGGCCCTGCAGTGTCTGACCTACACACCACCCCTCGCCAGCTACATGCTGTCCCAGGAGCACTCGCGAAGCTGTGGGAGGCAGCCATTCTGCGTGCTGTGTGCTCTGCAGGCTCACGTGACCCGGGCCCTCTGCCGTCCGGGAGACGTGATCCGGCCTCCGCCAAAACTGCTCGCGGCCTTCCACACACACAGGCAGGAGGATGCCCATGAGTTTCTGATGTTCACTCTGGATGCTATGCAGCAAGCGTGTTTGCGTGAGGACAAGGCTTCAGAGCCTCAGGCTCAGGACGCCACCCTCATCCGGCAAATCTTTGGGGGGTACTGGAGGTCTCAAATCCAGTGTCTCCACTGCCAGGGTGTCTCCAGCACTTTGGACCCTTACCTGGACATTAGCCTGGACATCAGGGCAGCTCAGAGTGTGAGCCAAGCTTTGCAACACTTGGTGAAGCCCGAACAGTTGGATGGTGAAAATGCCTATCGCTGTAGTACTTGTCTCGACAAGGTACCTGCTTCCAAGACGTTGACTTTGCACACTTGCTCCAAGGTCCTGATGCTGGTATTGAAACGATTCTGCCATGTCACGGGCAGCAAACTGGCTAAGGAAGTGCAATATCCTGAGCGCCTTGACATGCGACGCTACGTGTCTGGGCAGAACGGGGGGTCGCTGACTTATGTGCTCTATGCCGTGCTGGTGCACGCGGGCTGGAATTGTCACAGCGGACATTACTTCTGTTACATCAAAGCTGGGAACGGCCAGTGGTACAAGATGGATGATGCGAAGGTGACCGCCAGTGACGCGACGTCTGCCCTGAGCCAACACGCCTATGTCCTCTTTTACGTCCAGAAGAGTGAATCGGAAAGAGACCGTGCGAGTGAGCCAGGTGCTGGGGAATCCACATCCCTCCAGGCTGACCACGCAGGCACGGCTGCGGCCCAAGGGGGGCCTGAAACCGACCCCAACATCGAGGTGCCACAATTGGAGGATCACGGGGAAGAGACACCACTGCCAGCAATCACGTTAGACCAGTGGAGATTGCTCCAAGAAAGCCACCGTCCCAAGTCTGAACTCAACCTCAGGAAACTAGAATTTGCTCTTCCCCCCGACGCAGTCCTAATTCACCAGTCCAAATACAGAGACGAGATGGGAAAGGATCACCGTGAACCAAACATCCACCGGCTCAACAGTTCAGCCAGGGACATCCCACCTCAGAGGGCAACGGCCATTAACCAAGTCCCTTGTCTCACCGGCAGAGCCAGAGCTACCAAGAGGAAGAACAAGAAGGGACAGAGGTCTCAGGAAGCAGTCCAGGGATCCCACTACAGGCTTTGAGATACATGCCTGCCCACGTGCACCCTCACCCGCCCTCACTCACTACTCACTCACTCACTCACTCACAGTCCCTTGTAGGCCATATTTTGTGTGTTATGGGTGGGTGTGATCGGGACATGTGGAGGGACCATGAATCTGGCTGTATTCACAGGATATGGCATTCAACTTGGCCTGGAGATTCTTGAGCTTTAAGGCTGGCTTTCTATAATGATATTATTGGAGAGATTTGGAGGATTATGCTGGGTATTTGGAGGATTTCTCCCCTCCGTGACACAGAGGAGAATTGGGGGCCAATCAGAGCTGAAAGGGATGTAGGGAGTGGCCAGTCAGGCCTGAAGAGTAGAAAAAAGGCTAAGCACCTGAAGTTCGTGAGAAAATGCCTGACATTCAAGTTCCCATCAATGAATTCCTTACTCTCTGTTTTTTTTTTTAAAGCACATTTGTTCCTATGAGTTCCTATTAGTTCCTAGTGTGTAATATCTAGTATCTAGTACCTAGTGTCTAATACCTAGTGATGACTTCATAGGGTCTAGAATTGAGGAGCAACAAGGTGATAGGATAGATGGGATTAAAGTGCCTACGAGGTCACTTGACCTTGGCCAAGTATAACATTCTGGGAAGGAAGGGTCACTCACTGACCAGTCCTCGGGCACGCCAGATGCTGAGTCTCCTCCACTAGAGTCCGCCTGCCACCCGCCATTCTGGATGTCTCCTGACACACAGGAGGAGCATATTTGCATTTCAGGTGGGTTGGGATGATTTGGGCCTCACCCGAGCTAGCAGAGAAATTGGACAGGGACGAAATGGAGGTTGTGATGTGCCTCTACTCACCAAGTGAAGGACTCTTTAGTGTTGAAGAGTATTCTGAGGGCAGAGACTGAGGAAAGGGATGGCTCTCAAGGTTCCTGAGGACATGAGGTTCAGATTCCAAAGGAACTGAACCCCAGAGTCTGATTGGTGTGGGGGCATGCGGGAGCAGCGACAGCATCCTGCTCCATTTCGCCATGGGGTCTGAAAGCCTAAAGAATTCACTCCGAGTTCACCGGAGTTTCGATATTCATTTCCCATGGTTTACAAGGAAATTCAGAGTGGGGACCTAGAAATAAACCATAAATAAAAGAGTTCAGATATTCACTTTGGAAGATTCCAATCTAGCAGAAGGGATACTAGGTTTTTGGAATTGATTTTGTATTTGAAAATGGCTTCCTTTTATGTCAAATGGGCAGTTCCGTTTTTTGAGAGTCAAGCATACTTGTGTATGTTGGGGCAGTATTTCTCGTGTAAGTCAGGGCAGTATTTCCTGTGGTTTTCATACCAGAGTACATTTGAAAGACTTCATGAAAGTCTCTCCAATGAGTCATTCAAGACCATCTCCCCTGCCTTTCCTAAGGCTTTCCTGCTGGGGATGGGTCCTCAGGAGACTGTGTAGAACATGCAGGAAGGAGAGGTCATGCAGGGTGAAGACTGTATTTGACCTGGAGGTCATGACGCCCCCTCATGCCTGTTGGGAGAAGGGGTACATGAAAGAGTCAAGTATCTATGTGAATATGACTCTCCTTTCTCTTTTGACTCAGGAAATCCAAAAATCCCTATCCGCGGAAGGCTGACCTGACCCTCCAAGGAGGTGCGGTAGATGGCAGCAGGTCACACCAAGCAGGAATTTTACAGACCCTTGAATGCCCCAAAATGAAGAGGCAACACAGGGTATCCATGGTGTACAGGACTCCCAGGCCAGTGGAGGAAGATCCTAGGGTAAGTGGATCCTTGGAGGTGTGGTGAAGCAGCGGGGGGGGGGGTGGGGAGAGCCACTATTCTGGAGATGGGGATTGCACATGACAAGCTCTGTGTCCTTCTGTCAGTTATCCTTTCCTAGCCGAGGATGGTCTGCCTTGGAATTTCCCCAGCAGGCTCATTAGGATCTTCAGATCTGCGGATCAAACTTACTTGTACCTAGGTCAGGTCTAGGCTGGTGTTTGTCCAAATCTTTCCATGTGGCTCATTTCTATTCAGTCTGAAATCTCCAATCCCTGCTGTGGTCCCTCCCCCCACAGAGGTTCAGACATATTAAATATCCTGGAGCTCACGAGTCATATATGATGTACCCTGTCCAGAACCCATCTCCCACTCCCAGAATATGTCCTTCTCTGTCACAGAGTCTAAGTCTAAAGTTCTCTTTTTTCCAGCAAAAAGGGGACACAGGATTAAAGAAAGAGACGGCTAATCTCCGGGCAAAGATAAGAGCCCCAAATCAGGGTTCTTGCCCCTCATTTATTAAGATCAGAAGGCTTACAAACGTGATGAGCATGCACAAAGAGACCAAGAAACTGTGAACATTAACTTGGGGATGTGAAGGAAAATGGGGGTTTTGAAGATATACAGTGTTTGGGGTTTGGGTCAGTATCAAACAAAATCCTGGCCCCGGGCAGATAGGCAGACAATTGTTAACGGCAGACAGGAGGCGCTGTGCCTGTTTATCTTTGCCAGCTTAGGGGATGAGACAGACAGGGAGAATAGCCTCAGGGTTAACAAGGCACCTTTTTTTTTTTTTTTTTTAACCATCTCCTCTCCAGGCTGCTTGGCCTACAGCGCAGCATCCATAGTCCAATTCACTAGTTTACCTAACTTGGCCCTTTCCTCCTGTGAAAGCAGCTTTTCTGCTATAGAACTAATTGGGGGGCATTTTTGCCCTGCATGCCTGATCTTGCTTACCTCATATAATTTTGTATTGGGAGACTTTGCACCCGTTCCTAATTTGGGCCTTTGTCCCTCCCTCTCTATTCTGGGGACTCTGCACCCACTTTCTATTTTGGGTGCCTTTGCACCTCCCTATTCTTGGGGTGCCAATCTGGCTTACCCAAACTCAGATGTTTGGGTGAGCATTCTATGGCTTTGAATTTCTTTATGCCTTGTTAACCCATTGGTGTAAGCCCAGGGGATTCCTAAGCTTATCCCCCACACTTCTCATGTTCTTTACACTTGGATTTTGGTTCCTGCTCATTCACTGAGTCTCTCCACCTTCCCTCACACAGGTAAAGTGTAAGAACTGCAGAGCCTTTGGGCACAAAGCATCAAGCAGCTGGTGCACCATGAGGCACTGGGATGGGCCCCGGGCCCCCCAGGCCTGGGACTCCAGGAAGCTGAGGGAGAATCTGGAACCAAGGAGAATGTGGAAGACAGGCAATGCAGCTCCTTCTACTTCCCAAGTTTTGTCGTGCAGGCGAGAAGGTCAGCGGAGCAAGGTGCTGTTCCAGAGATTCCCCAGGAGATGCCCAGGAAGGCAGCAGCGAACCTGGAGGGAATCCACAGAACCCTGTGGCTATGAGAGGGTGAGTGTCCCCTGTTCCTGCTCTTCTTCTTTCCCTGGGACAGGGGTGGGCTTCATTGCCCTCCTGGGAGCAGAGGGGTTTCAACTTTGACCAAGGTGATTTCTCTGGGAGTCCTTTTCACCCAGTTCCCCTGGGTGTCCATGCTTTTGCAGGATCCCTTGTATGTGTGCCAACAGTGTGGCTAGTGGGGGAGGGCGGTGAGAACACTATATCAGGAAACTCTTGCAACACCCAGACGCCTCTCTGGAAGACCACGCATCTTTCTTTGTGACACATACTCCCAAATTGGCCATGGAACTCAGTAGCCCCCACTGCAAACCTCCACCTGCAGGATGCCTGTACTTTCCCTGTAAGCATGAATGGACGTGCTTGTCCACTTCAGGAGGCAGGCACGATGCAGAACCTTTCTGGTCCATCGCTCTGGTGGAATCAAAGCATCAAGGGGCTACTGCCCAGTGTTTCTTCCTGATCAGCACTGAGCTGGAGGCCCTCATCCTCTGTCAGTAGAATCCTTTCCTGTCTCTCCCAGTTGTTTGCAATGGACTGAGGTCTTGGCGTTTCTGTTTCTTTGCTGTGCTTGTCGTGCATGTGTCCTTGGTGGGCAGGAAGGACTGATGGCCGTTGTCTGTGTGTTGTGTGTTCCCACAGCATCCGCACAGGCCGATGCCCGTGTACACCACCAAGAGGGTGTCCGTGCTGGCGCCGTACGTCCCGGCGGAGCCTCCTAGCGGGACGCCTGACACGACACAGCTGTCCCCGTCGGCTGCTCCTCTCGGGAGACCTGCGGCGAGCACCTTCCCGCCTGCTGGCCGGCAGGATGCCCAGCAAGTGGGGACCCCTGCCCCGCCTGCCCCGCCTGCCCCGGCACACCAACGCTCTGCCCGGGATCCAGGCCTCGGTGTCCAGCTGAGACAACACTGGCCCCTATGTGCCTCCCTGGAAGCTTCCAGGGCTGTCTCCAAGGCGCATGGCATTGGCCACGCCCAGGCACCAGCCAAGCATCCTGAGGTGAGCCCTGATCCTCCTCCAACCCGTTTGGCTCCGAGTCCCCAGCCCCACATCCAGACAGCAGGCAAGAGATGGGCCCCGCTTCCCGATGACACGTGCCAGAACCCTCGAAAGAAACCACGATGGACCCCCTTTCATCACCCCACAAGAGCACAGGACGCCCCCGTGTGGGGCTTTGCCAGAGTCTGTGTCGTCCAGAAAGGAGAAGTGCATGTGGTCTCAAGGGGGCAGCCCACGTGCTCAGGAAGTCACCTGCCTTAGTGCAAAGGATGAGCCTCCAGCCTCCCCGCCCCCAACCTCAATTGGACACTCTCCAGGCATGCACCATGGCCCTGTGTCCACCCTGTCCACAGGCACCCAGCCAGCCCATGGGAATGGTCTTCAGCCGCCTGGATAAAGGCAGCTGGAACTCCAGGTTCATAGCAGCTCCCTGTCTGGCACCTCCCGAGACACCAGCCCCCACTGGTCAGGTCCCTCCCATCACACACCAGTCTGAAGGAGGCTGTGTGTGCATCCGATTGAGTGTCCTCTTTGATCACCTGCAGCTTTCATCATCCTCAGATGAGTGCAATTGGCAGTGAGACACCTCATGGCCTTGGAATCTTGACCTCCAACTCAGTGACCCTGAGGAGATGACTGTTTAATTGAAAATAGGTTTCAGGTATGGCATATGGTGCATCAGCAATTCCCCTGTTGGGCTCGATGTACAAAATTGGAGCCCTGGTCATACTTGGATGTCACGCTTGTGTCGTGTGTATACATACATCCCTTCTCCCAACGCAGAACACACTTTTTCTTTAGGTAATATATGTTATTTTTCACATGATACTTATCAACGTGGATGTAAAGTTTATTTTATGTAAATACATATTTAAGAAACTTAGTAAAATTAAATAATAAGTTGTAAGCCTCAATGTAAATATAACCTATGAAATTAAATGCATTTGGTTTGCAAATGTGCAATTTGGGGATTCTGAATAAAGGATCCAACTGTTTCCTTTGCAAATTCGAAGCAGAGATTAATTCGGTAGACTCTGTGATGGTAGTTTTGTGCCAATTTTACTGGGGAATGTATTACCCGCTTTCTTCATTTTCGTTATTAAATGTTATCATGAAGCTATGTTTCCTTTTTTTCACATTTAATAAAAATTTTCCAAATAGGACATAAGGTGCATTAGTTTCTTTCTCAGCTGTGAAGATTACTTTTAATTATTTACTTTGTCAAAGCTTAATTAACTGTCAGGAAAGAGGAGCTTGATAGGACCTAGGTCTGCTTCGACTTTCAGAACTTCAGGCAAACCCAGCTGTAGTGTGTAAATACATGCTTATTAGAATCATTTTTGTGTGATTGGGCACCTGGGTAGCTCAGCCGGTTAAGCATCCGACTCCTGATTTCAGGTCATGATCTCGGACCTCATGAATTCAAGCCTGGTGTCTGGCTCTGCACTGTCAGGGCAGAGCCTGCTTGGGATTCTCTCTCTCTCTCCTTCCCGCTCTGCCCCTCCCCCACTCTCCCCCCCCCCCCCCCGCCGGTCTCCCTGAAGATAAAATAAATAAACTATAAAAATATTTCCATGTGATCCTGCGTACCTCCAATATGCACTGGGCAGGCTCAGTCTGTCTTTGGCCCATAATGGGATCCGTTGGTGAGGCTTCATGTATGCATATGCCGGAACCCTATGACAAGAGATGCACATATTGGCTGCCTTTTGGAGGCCTGGCTTGTGATTTACTGCCCTCCATAGGATTTTGTGACACAGCAATATTTGACAGGCTGGACAGGTGCTGGTCAAAATATCACCTTAGGAACAGGCTATCTTTCTTCTCTCCCTCAGGGCAAACTCTGAGGAGGACCGAGGGAAATCCCATAGGTCTGCAGAGAGGAATCCCCCCTTAGGAAGAGCACACGCCCGTTCCTTCGCCCTAAAGAGCATTCTTTGGGGAACGCTCCCCTCTCTCTCTCTGCAGATCTGTGGAGCCAGAAGGCAGAGCAACTAGCTGTTGGCCATCCAATGTCACTTAAACCAGGAGGGAAGTACAGGAGTCACAGGGTGAGCCCCACCCAAAACTCCATCCATGCAGACTCTGTGTGACTTGAGTCAGAGGCTGTTCCCTTTCCCCGGCCCCTGACTCAGGCCCTGCCCACTGCCCCATTACTGTCTCATTCCTTCTGACAAAACCATAATAATCGGGCTCTTTTTCTAATATTCGTTTTATTCAGGTCATGCGGTTGCTCTTTTACATTGTTAACCTCACACCCCTTTTGCAATGCATTTAACTGTGGATAATATTATCAATGTTGTAAGTCTTCTCCGGGGGTTCTACATATGAAATGCCTAATATCTTCGGTAAGGCATCATGGAGGGTCAACTACTATGCCAAATATTTTTGACTTTATGACATGCACGGAAACTGTGTCAGATGATATTAATAGGTTATCTGATATCATCCATCACAAACAGATGCATTGAGAGGCATCAAGAATTCTCATTGGACTAGGGGGAGGGCCTCCAAGTGCAATGCAGTCTGGATGGTTTCCATCCTTGAAGATTGCCATGTATTGGACGTCGTGTGCACTTTTCATTTGGCCTTTCCTATCTTCTCCAGGAGGCTGCTCCTGTGGCCTCTGTCCACTGCCCTCAAGGCATGGCCTCCTTGCAGCCTGGTGCCATCCAGCCCTGCCCACAGCTTCCCCCGGCCTCAGCCTGGCCTCACTCAATGGCATGGGACCACTGCCCCACCCTTACTGGCAGCATTCTTACCCCTGCCCCACCCATCACCACATGCTTCCCAATTCTCATCCTCTCAACTCCCAGTTGGTCTCACCTCACAACCAGCCCATCCCTTCACCATACCAGCCTGGCACCAGCCACTCTCAGGACAGACCAGATTCTTGAGGGGGGGTGGTTAGCGGGCCCAGAGGAGAAGCACACCTTTCACTTTTCTTAAAATATCCATTGGCATGCACCAAACTTGGACCTGTTTTTTCAATGATTATATATTCCATTGGGTTTTCACCTTTTCCTATAAAATTGTTGGGTTTTCAATGGAGTTTTAGACAGTATTATCTCTGGCATTATTAGAATGAGGTCACAGTTTGCTCTCCTGCATGTAGCGACCTCAGCCAGTCTATTCCAGGCCTTCCTGGAGCACGAAGCTGACCCATCTCTGAGGACTAGACTTTTGCTCCTGTCTGAATGCTTTGGTACTGACATGTGGGTTCTTCCCGGGGCTTGAGTCGCCGACCTTCATACTTGAATGACACCCCAGCTTGTCTTGGTCTCCAAATCTCAGAATGGCCCAGAATCTGCCAAGTGGGTAGTCAGGATGGAAGTTGTCTCAAAAGAACCATTCTACCACCTGTTTCCCTGTCATGTCTATGTGTCATCTATCTGTGTGTCTATCATGTATCTCTCCTGTCTTCATCGGGTCTCTATTATCTATCTATGGAGTGTATTTCTGTTATTGAAATTGTATCTGTTATTTGCCATACTCTGTGCGTGATGTATAAATTCAAATGCCTTTGAGATGCAGGTGGGTGACATCCATAAATGTTTAGTTTTCTAAGTATATTCTACATATATTTTAAGTTCATGTTTCTCATCATCTTTGTAGCCTGGACTCTTTGACAGATTATCTTCATTGTGAACATAGAATATAGCTTATTCTTTTACCCATTTTTGCTTTCTCCTTCAGAATATTTTGTTTCACCTATGGATTAGAGCCATGTCCAGGATCTACTGTGTAGGAAATACATGATTTCAATTTAAACTAATGAAAGATGAAGTGTTCGCCATTTTCAGGCATACTTTTAAGGACGCCTGTGCTCTCACATGAACAGGTGAAAACACGGTCATACTGCCTTCTTTGGAGCCTCATTAATACCCTTATGAATTGTAGGGTGAAATCTGTGAATTAAGATTTCCTTGAGAAATCCAGTTTAGGTGGCAGGATTTGTCAAGACCAAATAACACTGTTCCTATTGCCAGAATTGCTCCAACATCACCCCACGTGAGGCCACCTACTGGTTTTCCCATATGCAATCTCATTTGCTAATTGTCAACATTTAAAAAAATTTAACATCTTGACTTAACTGGATTTATATTTTGAAAGAAAAGTTCCTGGAATGTCTGGAAATATATCATCACCAGTGGCCTGAGCAGCGCAGGGTTCTCTATTTTAGCTCAGAGTCCAGGGTCCAGCACGGCCAAAATTAAGAGTCACAATGAGGGAATACTAGACCCACCAGACCTTCTGTAAATGTTCATGGCCGCCTTTATGCCCCCACGAAATGCTCAGGCTGCAGTGCAAGGCATGGAGACTCCGACCTGCCAGCCTGAGCAAGTGCCCAATGCCAGGTCCTCCTGGGAGTCTAGGCAATGCCCGTGCTGGCCAGCGGCGCCCCCTGCTGGACAGAGAGCAGTGTGGCAAGACTCCCTCTTGTGACCTCCCCCACGGATTGCAGAGCCAGGGGTGTGGACTTCATCATGTGTGGGTGGAACACGTGACACACGGCCACCCAGGAAGAGCTGGTCATAGGCATCTGGGGAGCTGACTGGATGCTTATGGAGGCCGTCTTGAGATCCAGATCAAATATTGTCCGTGTGTGCCTGTGTGTGTGTGTGTGTGTGTGTGTATGTGTGTGTGTGTGGTTGCATGTGTGATATACAGATTTTAATCCAGGAAGAGAAAGTTGGATCCCAAAATTTCTACAGGATGACCTAGCATGGTTATTTTCTGTGGCTTCCCTTCGTGGCTCAGATGCACATACACTGTTTGCATTCTACCCATGATTCTGCCCAATTTAGAATCAAATCCACAGGAAAAATAGATTTCACGTGTTAATGTCTTTTGAGATCTAACATCCAGTTAGCCCTGTTGAGCTCTTTCAGTGAGAAAGTGCCATGTAATCACTTGTATGTGGAATAAAAAACAAAACAGAAGAACATAGGGCAAGGGAAGAATAAATAAAATAAGATAAAATCACAGAGGGAGGCAAGCCATAGGAGACTCTTCAAAAAAAATTGTTTTTTGTGTATTTGAAAGAGAGAGAGAGAGAGAGAGAGAGAGAGAGAGGGAGAGGAAGAGAGAGAGAGATACAGAGCATGACCAGGGGAGTGGCAGAGAGAGGGGGAGACACAGAATCCAGAGCAGGCTCCAGGCTCTGAGCTGTCATCACAGCACCGAACACAGGGCTTGAACTCTCAAACCCTGAGATCATGAGCTGACTGAATCAGAGTCCTAACTGGCTGAGACACCCACGTGCCCCAGGAGAACCCTTCAGTGTAGAGAAGAAAGTGAGGGTTGCTAGAGGGGAGGAGTGGGTGGGCTCCATTTGCAAGGGCGTTATGGAGGGCCCCTGTGGGGGTTAGCAGCGGGTGTTTCATGTAAGGGACGAAGCCCTACATTCCACCCCTGAAACCAAGACTACACTCACTGTTAACTCAATTTGATTTAAATTTGGAAAATGGAGGGGGGACTGGGTGCCTCAGTCGGTTGAGTGTCCAACCTCAGCTCAGGTCAGGATCTCATGGTTCGTGGGGTTGAGCTCCACGTTGGGCTCTGTGCTGACAGCTCAGAGCCTGGAGCTGCTTTGGGTTCTGTGTCTCTCACTCTCACCCCCTCCCATGCTCACACTCTGTCTCTGTTCTGTGTGTGTGTCCCTCTCTGTTTATTTAAACATTTTACTTCATGTTTAAAACATGAAAACAACAGACCAATAAATTTTAAAAGTAGATTAAGAAAAAGTATTTTTCCTCTATCGGCTATGATATTTGAACACCCAGAATTCAATATGATTTCCTGTACAAAATTCACATACTGACATGAGTTCCCACTACGTGTGATGTGTATGTTTAATGCAGACTGGAAACAACACCACCACCACCACCAACAACAACAGCAACAACAGGCTTTACCCTGTCAGTGCCATTGGCAAACGACCAGAGATCTCCTATATGGCCCCCCTCCCCTAGGGGGAATTGAAGGATCATGCACTAACTCCCATTCAACGGTGTATTTAGTGAGTCTCGCTCCTAAGAAATACAGGTGTGACTGAGAGCATCCATCCATACCCTGACCTGAAATACCACATTGTTGCCTCGGTGTCCACGTGAGACTGATTTTCTGAGGTGTACAACCGAGGACCAAGACTGCAATGCAACTGAGCAGAAATCCCTGATGCAATGCAATCCTCCGCCCTTGTGGAGGAGATTGTCCAATGGGGGGATGGTGGTCAACTGTGCGGAACAAGGTAGAGCTGCTTGGTGGCTCAGCAAGAAGAGGTGGAAGAAGGTTCCTTTCCCCCATTTGCTCTGCAGCCTCATGGGAGGGGGATTGTTCAGGGAACCTCATCTAATGAACATGGGCCAGGAAGGCTCCACCCACCCGTCTCCAGAGACATAAGCATTTAGTTGCTCCTTGCCATTGCCAGGCAATTAGCCAACGTTCACATGAACATGTGGAGACTTTACAAAATATATTATGTATACAAGGAAACACTTTGCACAGTTATGAATTAGTGTTTCCTTCTGCTCCTCTCCTTCCGACACAAGACATTCCTGAAAAGGCTGTCTGCTCCCACGTAGAGCTAGAGTTCTTCCAGTTTCCTGGTCATTTGCCACTCCTCCGTGTGGAAGCACTGAGATTGTTTCAAACTCCTTCCCCTGCCGGCGCATGTTTGGATATCACCGAGAGTCCCCACACGCACATGTTTGGGCACATGTCCTTTACCAATACACAGAGAGTAGGGAATGGGATGATGGGACCGTGAGTCCCAGGCATTTTCACAAGGACTCCCGGTGCTCTGCCTTGTTTCCACCTTCATGCCTCATTGGCCACTTCCTCTGACCCTTTCAGGCTCTGAGAGTGCCCGATGATCCTCGGTGCTGACGGAGGGGAGAAGCCTTCCAAACACCCAGCATAATCCACACCTCTCCAGTAACATCATTGCAGCCAGCCAGCCTTAAAGCTCAGGATTCTCCAGGTCAACTGGAACGCCATACCCCACGAATACAGCCAGATTCATGGTCCCTCCGCATGTCCCGATCACACCCACCTACAACACACAAAACGTGGCCTACAAGGGACTGTGAGTGAGTGAGTGAGTGAGTGAGTAGTGAGTGTGCACGTGGGCAGGCATGTATCTCAAAGCCTGTAGTGGGATCCCTGGACTGCTTCCTGAGACCTCTGTCCCTTCTTGTTCTTCCTCTTGGTAGCTCTGGCTCTGCCGGTGAGACAAGGGACTTGGTTAATGGCCGTTGCCCTCTGAGGTGGGATGTCCCTGGCTGAACTGTTGAGCCGGTGGATGTTTGGTTCACGGTGATCCTTTCCCATCTCGTCTCTGTATTTGGACTGGTGAATTAGGACTGCGTCGGGGGGAAGAGCAAATTCTAGTTTCCTGAGGTTGAGTTCAGACTTGGGACGGTGGCTTTCTTGGAGGAATCTCCACTGGTCTAACGTGATTGCTGGCAGTGGTGTCTCTTCCCCGTGATCCTCCAATTGTGGCACCTCGATGTTGGGGTCGGTTTCAGGCCCCCCTTGGGCCGCAGCCGTGCCTGCGTGGTCAGCCTGGAGGGATGTGGATTCCCCAGCACCTGGCTCACTCGCACGGTCTCTTTCCGATTCACTCTTCTGGACGTAAAAGAGGACATAGGCGTGTTGGCTCAGGGCAGACGTCGCGTCACTGGCGGTCACCTTCGCATCATCCATCTTGTACCACTGGCCGTTCCCAGCTTTGATGTAACAGAAGTAATGTCCGCTGTGACAATTCCAGCCCGCGTGCACCAGCACGGCATAGAGCACATAAGTCAGCGACCCCCCGTTCTGCCCAGACACGTAGCGTCGCATGTCAAGGCGCTCAGGATATTGCACTTCCTTAGCCAGTTTGCTGCCCGTGACATGGCAGAATCGTTTCAATACCAGCATCAGGACCTTGGAGCAAGTGTGCAAAGTCAACGTCTTGGAAGCAGGTACCTTGTCGAGACAAGTACTACAGCGATAGGCATTTTCACCATCCAACTGTTCGGGCTTCACCAAGTGTTGCAAAGCTTGGCTCACACTCTGAGCTGCCCTGATGTCCAGGCTAATGTCCAGGTAAGGGTCCAAAGTGCTGGAGACACCCTGGCAGTGGAGACACTGGATTTGAGACCTCCAGTACCCCCCAAAGGTTTGCCGGATGAGGGTGGCGTCCTGAGCCTGAGGCTCTGAAGCCTTGTCCTCACGCAAACACGCTTGCTTCATAGCATCCAGAGTGAACATTAGAAACTCATGGGCATCTTCATGCTGTGTGTGTGGAAGACAGGAATTAAAACCCAAGTGAGGATAGTTTCCTAGGACGTTGGCTGTAAAGGCTATATGTGCTGGACTGTCGCTTAAATCACGATAGATTTCTATCTTTATTGTTTCGGTCAATGTCCTCTACTAGCTACTTAAATTACATAGTCGGGTAATTGCCCCTTGTAAAACTTTTCCAGTATTTTTCATGGGTTAAAAACAGGGGTTTCTTGGCCTTCTCAGCAAGGCAAATTTGGTCCATATGCTGGCATCCATTTATAGCCAAGGTGCAGTGGGGAAGTGGGGACACGTTAGCATCCCTCCATCACAGACCCTTAGTTGGCTGGTTGGTGATATTAGCGATTTTGTTTGAGGTATGCCTTGGGTCGCTTTGACATGTCAGGAACCTCTGTCATATCCTGCGTGTGGGACACCACTCAGGATTCAGGGGGGGATCTTTGAGGTAATGGAAACATGGGAGGAGCATGGGAGCTTCTCTTTGATCCCCAAGGACTCTCCCTTGGGATGCCTTTTAACCTACTGGAAAAATTTTGACTGCAAAATTTAGGAAAGGTCGGATCTTCTGTAACACTGCATGGCCTTAGCAGGATCTAGCAGTTAGATCTCTTCTGCAGGAAACAGGGCAAATGGGCTGAGGTACCTACCATCAGGCACCATCAGTTCATCCTCCCACTCTCACGGTAAGGGAGCAAAGAGCACCCCCTTGGACTGCCTACTTCCTATTTCCCCACCAATGTTCCAGGTAAAAAAATTGACAATGGGGAAAATTTGTCTTAAGTGGACCCAAGGGAAACATATTCTGTATTTGAACTAATTTAAGTTTGTTGGTTTAATTAAGATAGACCTGTCTTTAGAGTTATGAGCATTAAATATGAAACTGTTATTCTACCTAGGTTTCCTGAAGGTCAAATAAGCTCATGTTATCTCTGTTCCAATTTTTTAGCAAAAAGATGACTTAAAGTAATGGTTGGAGTGTCTCGGTCGCTCAGTCAGTTAAGCGTCTGACTTCGGCTTAGGTCATGATCTCACGGTTCGTGGGTTTGAGCCCCGTGTCAGGCTCTGTGCTGACAGCTCAGAGCCTGGAGCCTGCTTCAGATTCTGTGTCTCCCTCTCTCTCTGCCCCTCCCCCACTCATGCTCTATCTCTCTGTGTCTCAAAAATAAATAAACATTAAAATAATGGTTAATTTTGTCTGTCTCAAACTTTTCATGGGTAATTGTTAAGATAGCTTTCAAAGTCTTTGGTAACCTGAAACTTTAAAGTTTTGTTTGGTTGATAAATTAGGATTAAATTCATTGGACATGTGGGTCTTTTCCAAACAGAATGGAATGCTAAAACATTAATTACTGAACGTAGGTTTGTGCTTTTGACTTACTGACAAGAAAGTAGGACTATTTGGGTCTGGTAGTAAACATGCTGTGTGCTTAAATGATTCATAAATTAGCCATCTAAAGAATTCTAGTAACAGTTCACAATTGGTTACTACTATGCTTTCACTGGAGACTCAGGTGTCTAAGAGTTAAAATTCTGCTAAATGTAGCTAAGACTGATGGAAATAAGGGAAACAGCTCTGTATGTAAAAAAGTAGGAGATGTGTAAGAAAGATATAAGGAATGGAAGTACATTTTTGTTGAAGGTAAAAGAAAGTAATTTTGTCCTAAATCAGACTGGTTGTTTGAAGAAAAATAGCTTGGGACAGAATCTGAAGGCAAAAGAAAGTTGTAGAAGGTTCATGACTGAAAATCTTTGGAAAGGAGTGGTATGTGTGGTCAGGATGGACAAAGGTTGCAATGAATGGGTTTTAAAAGTACACTGGTGTAAGATCTGCTTTTCTCTCTGTTCAAAATACAAAGTTTTCTTGGACTGTTGATCTGCTCTTGGTACGAATAATGGAAACAAAGTTTTTTTTTCTTTTTTGTCTGCCAGGAACACCAAAGCTTTATGTTTCCTTTTTATCAGGTCTTTTATTGCTTAGTTAAATTTCCTCAATGGTAAAGGAACTAAGTTTTGCTAACAACTGTATAACCCTACATATTTGCTTTTGAGATTTTTTTTTTCCATCTTGGTTAAATAAATAATTTAAAGTTTTAAGATGTGTAATGATCTATGATCCTTTTTAGGATGTGTTTTATAACTTTCTAAGGTTTAACAAATTTCCCAGGATTCACAATGTAAATGAAGTCTTTGACCAATTAGGCCTCTTTTGGTATGCTAAGTTACTCTGGAAACACTGTCAAACAAATACTGGTATTGCTTGGGCAAATGCTGTAACTGCTCAGATTTAAATGCAATTCCTGAAGTTTTTTTTTTTTTTTTAAATTTTTTTTTTTTTTTCAACGTTTATTTATTTTTGGGACAGAGAGAGACAGAGCATGAACGGGGGAGGGGCAGAGAGAGAGGGAGACACAGAATCGGAAACAGGCTCCAGGCTCTGAGCCATCAGCCCAGAGCCTGACGCGGGGCTCGAACTCACGGACCGCGAGATCGTGACCTGGCTGAAGTCGGACGCTTAACCGGCTGCGCCACCCAGGCGCCCCGCAATTCCTGAAGTTTTAATATGCTTTGGTAACAAGGTCTTCACTTGATATTCTGATTATTGAAGTGTTATGTGTCACCGAAATAACCGAATTTCCTTATCAATTGCAACATAATGAACTCTCATCAGATTGTTAACCATCTCCATTTCTGAGATTTTGTCATTTATAATTATTCTGATGCTCTTACAAAATCACCTTCAAGATTTATAAAGAGGCCTTTTAGGACAAAGACAGGTATTTAACATCTTTAAAATACTAAAACTAAAATGGGTGAGAATTTCCAGAAGTAAACAGTTGCGTTGAAACTGAACAAGAATTAGTCACATGGGACTAAACGAACTGAAGAAGATGGTCTTAGTTTTGCAGCTCTTGTTTTGAAGTATTGCTAGTTCTCTAATGTTTGCTCTTCTGGATTAAGGAAACTTTCTCTTAAGATACCCATGGTATACAAAAATAGGATAAAGTATTCATTTGTCAACAAACTAAAGCATCTAACTTTTCTCTCTACCTGAACCCTCTGAAATCCACAAACCCAATGAGTGTTCTTTCTTCCATGGCAATCATACTTATTTGCATAAGTTCAATAAGAATCTGTTCCTCTTGTAACAGGACACCATTAGAAATACTAGTTATTTTACCAAGGCTTTGACTTGGTAAATGTCATGTTTCAAAGCTACATGCATAGACTCAGATATGACTATAGAGCTCTAAAGAACTGATACTGACCTTAGGAAACATGGAGCCATATAGCCCCTCAGAAATGTTGGCCTGATAGCTTGCTTACAGAGTTCCCAGCAGCCTTACCGGCTGAGTAAAGAATGTCAATTCCTGGCAAGTGCAGGAACCTCAGCATATCTTGGGGACCTTGAAAAGAGGAATTCGCCCAAATCAAGAGGCATTGCGGGCATGCCTCATGGCAACTGCTTGGCTTGGCTTCTGTCCTGGAGAACCTCTAATAGTTCAGTCTAGAGATGCCTTATAAAAAGTTCCAGCAAAGCAAATTTTAGAATATCTATATGGCCAATCGCTGTTCTTGCTGAACTTACGTAAATAATTAGGCCAAATTTATTAAACTGAACTTGTTTAACAAGCGAATTAGCCTTAATTTGGTTATCTCTGGAGATGAGGGTTCTTAGGTAGAAAAAGACTGCCTCAATAATTGCATCTTTATGGATGTTAAATTCTAGTTCCGATTGTCTTTAAATGTTGTTTGCCTAAACTAGACAACTTGAGGTAAACTTCAGAAAAATTGTCACAAATAGCATAGGTATAGACAATCTTCTTGCAGGTTATTCTGTGGGGATAGTAACAGGACCCCATGGGTATATTACTTAAACAACTGGAGGGGCGCCTGGGTGGCGCAGTCGGTTAAGCGTCCGACTTCAGCCAGGTCACGATCTCGCGGTCCGTGAGTTCGAGCCCCGCATCGGGCTCTGGGCTGATGGCTCGGAGCCTGGAGCCTGTTTCCGATTCTGTGTCTCCCTCTCTCTCTGCCCCTCCCCCGTTCATGCTCTGTCTCTCTCTGTCCCAAAAATAAATAAAAATGTTGAAAAAAAATTTTAAACAACTGGAAAGGGGATGGATTCCCCCAACAATTGTATATAAAAAGACTTTTCTCACTGTAGACCTATCAATAGATAAAGACTATAGTGCTTTATTAAATCATTCACTTGAGGCTAGGTTAATTCATAAATCTCTAAATATGCAAACCATATCCTCCCTAAACCTGAACTGACAGTTCCTAGAAACCCACTCCATAAAAACCCAAAGACTTTGTTTATTTAAAAGAGTGACATTCTAATACAGAAGGGAACTAACTCCAAAATGGAAGGGCCCCTACCGGGTCGTATTAAATACTCCCATTGCGGTAAAGATAGAGGGGCGCTCTTCATGGGTTCCTATGTCTAAAATAAAACCTGTACCCCCTTCACAAAAAAATCAACGAGCAGACAAATGTGCCTTCTCATTCTTGTGAGTGTCACACTTCTCTTATGATGGTGGTACCTTTCTTTTTCATTCTCCTTCCTCCAATTTATACTAACAATTCCTTTCTATAATGGACACAGCATTATGCCAAACTATAAAATCAGACAGCTTGCTGGAGATGTGCGGTTTTGCCCATCTCAAGCACATCTGAATTATCCTGATGCGTTTCACCTTTACAAGATACTGATTGGCAACCTCTAGGTACTTATATGTCAAAAATAATATATAACATTATATTAACATGTTTGGGGATAAGTCTATCACTCATCAAAAGGTTTCTTCTTGGCCCATGATCAATAAGACTTGGCATTTACCAGGACATAACTGGACTTTTTCATACCCTCAAACTGTTAACATAAGAACTGATTTTACAAATCCACAAGTTAATACCTGCCAGTGAGTGCCTAAGTTACAAAACCCTACTTATCACTGTACTGAGGATGGGATGTATCAAATTGGGGATGCATATTTATGGTTCACACCCACCATTGGTCGGCTCAGTCAAAAAGGCAATTTTATGCTGGAAACAAAGAAGTCATACATACGATACCCGGACATACATATGATACAATATCCAGGGTAGCTATAGAAATGTGCTCCCAAACGGGCATACTTCAGGCTACCGACTGGCTTGCTACTGATTGAATAAAGCAACCTGGAATCAGATGGCTAGCCCCAAATGGAACCCACTGGATATGTGAAACTAACCTATGGCCCTGGCTTTCTCCGGGATAGGTAGGTCATTGCCCCTTAGGATTTGCCTGGATTCATGGGTGCATTATTAAAACAATCACTGCCCCAGCTAACTTCCCAAATGTAAAACAAACATAGACACGATCTGTTTTCCAATGGTATGATCGTTTGGCATCCATTTTTGCTCCATCCGTGGGGTTAAAAAGTGTCATTTGGCATGTGAAAGCCCTTAACAAATACATCATAAGGGCACTCAGTGACTCACAAAATAGCATCTCCTTACTCAACACTGAAGTCGCACAGATGCGCAAAACAGTTCTACAAAATAGAATGGCATTAGATGTTTTGGCTGCTGCACAAGGTGGCATTTGTGCTCTCATAAAAACAATGCTGTGCATACATTCCAGATTACCGTGAAAGTATTTCTGGATTTCTAACCGACATGAATACTCAAATTGGTGCTTTAAACAATCCCTCTCTTTCTTTTAGTGATTGGTTAAACTCTTGAGTGGAGGCTTTTGTCAACTACCAAAGACTTTTATTAGGGCTTCTTTCTAGTTATGCTAATTATGCTTTGCTGTTTTCTCCCATGTCTCTCTGCCTGGTGCAAAGACTATATCACTACGATAACTTCAAGCCAACGGACGATCCTTTCTATTCAAGGAGGATCATGTATGTTGTCCATGTTGGATTCAGCTGCCTCCACTTTTTGTAACGCCCCTATATGTTCCCCGGCTGATCAGTATTGACCCGTAGGTAGGGACAACTCTACAGCCCTAGTCAGCAAGAAGAAGCTACAGAAGATGAGACCTTCCACCTTCAGCAACCTTAAAGATTTAAGGGTCAAAATTGTTCAGGGCGGAGATGATGACGGACCATCAGGCAAGCTGAGGGGGGAGCAAAAGTTAGCCACCCCCCCTACCCCAGGTGGGTTGTGTGTGACATTCCTCAGGCACTCCTGGCTGCTCAAGGACAAAGGGAAGGAAAGAAAACAAGTGGCTAACTGAGAGAGATCACAGTCATACACGACCTGAGTGTCCACCAGTTTACAAATGTCTTGGTAAATTACAACATCACCCCTCCATAGCGATATGGGGAACAAAGGCAAGAAGGAAATGGCAGGTAAAATTAAATTTCCTCATAACCCGCAGCCCACTGACAAATACTTGAGACAAATAAAGAGTAGAACATTTCTCCAGGAACACCCTACTGGCCTGATGTTAATGCCTTACTAGAGAGAAGACAACCTTAGCTGGATACTAGCAAGGCCTCTGTTATCCTAGGAGTTCTCGTTAGCACATCAAAGTCTCACTGAAGGCCTCCTTTTGACTTTAACTTCCCAACTTCATAGTACCTAAGGAGCCACTCTTCATGACCCCAGGGCGGCTCTTTCTGCCCATGGGGCCTGTCTCTGTGCTTTAATAAAATCACATTTTGCACCAAAGGCTTCTTCATGAATTCTTTCATTGCCATCAGCTCTGAACCCCACAAACACCCTCCCATCACCCCCCAAAACCTCATCACTATCACCTCTTCCATCAGACCCCTGGAGGTCCAGGTAACTTTATTTGCATATCAAGACTCTGGGCTGTTGGAATGTGAGCCTCTGTCAACCGACCAGCAGAGGGTGACAAAGGCCAGCATGGGAACCTTACACTGCTTTTGGGAGGACCTAGAAAATGCTGAAGTTTCTGGAGTAGGGGGGCAGTCACCAGCCTGTGCCTTCCAGCGCTGCACCAGCCTTTTTCTGGAGCAAATAATGAGGGAGCATGAGGCAGGCTGAGGGGCAAAGCACAAGCTAGCACCCCCCACCCCCACCCCAGGCAGGATCTGTGTAATATTCCTGGGACATTCCCAGCTACCCAAGAACAAAAGGAAAGGGTTTGAGTGTTTGCCATGGTAATGTGGGAAACTAAGGCAAATGAAAAATTTAATTCCCTTACTGCCTACAGCCCATTGACAAGTCCTTGAAACTGGCAGAGTGACCTCCCTCTAGGGGCTCAGCTGCCTTGATGATGGCACTTTGCTGGGGCAAAAGAGAAGCTTAGCTTAACATTATCCCAATCTCAAAGATCCTGTAAGTCTACTTCCTTTATCTCAACTGCTCCAAGATATATGCTGGCAATCAGACTCCAAGCTTACTGCCCCCCCCCCCCCCGTAGACATCTGGAGGGTCTCATGAGTGAGGTTTTATTAAATGGTAGTAAGTGACATTTCCCTAGAACCAGCTAGCCCCTCAAGGCCCTGGAAACTTTGCTTCCAAAATGCCTTACAGACTTACTCTATCCCTGACCCCCTCCCAACCTGAGGATGTATAATGGGTTACCCATCACAACCCCATGCGGCTCTTCCTGCCCATGAGTCTTGTCCCCATGTTTAATAAAATCACCTTTTTGCACCAAAGATGTCTTCAAGAATTCTTTTTTGGCTGTCAGCTCCAGACCCCATGAACCCCCCCATCAAACTGATTCAAAAACTTAAATCAATCAGGGGGCTTCAAACATTTCCAGGGACTCAGGCTGGCTGAGATTGCCCAGTGGTGGTTCCCTGACTCTGAGTTGAGGTAGAAAATTCTAAGGATACTCAGGCAAGCATCAACTCTTTCTCCAACCTCTCCAGGAAGGCAAGAGCTGTTCCTTGGCCCCCAAGTAGACTTAGAAAACATTTTGATGACTCTGGCCATCCAAGAACAAAATCCCTATGTCTTCCAGCTCATCACAAGACTTATCTGGGCCTTTGGGAAATCGGTGGGGGGTGGGGGGGGGCTCGTAAATTTTATTAGAGACTCCACCAGGTCATGGGAACCCTGGTTGCATCCCGAGTTTTAGCACTGTCATTTCGCAGGGTCTGAACTGAAGTAGACAATTCTGAGAATACTTCAGCAGTGGGAAACTTAATCGTTTTCAGGAAGACAAGAGTGATCCCTGGGCTCCCAAATATTCTCAGAAAACTTTGTGGTGGTTCTAGTGGACCAAGGATGCCTGGAAATTGCCCCAGCTTGCTATGTGGAGAGGGTTTCTAGGAAAAGGTTCAGAGGGAACACCAGGCCCAGTCCAATGTGAGAATATGGAGCAGGACCCTGGAGTAGATGAAAAGAGAAGATAGAGGTAGGTGCGGAGGAAACCTGAGATCCGTGCACAGGGCCAGTCAGTCCTGACTCTCAGGGTACACAAGGACAGCCCTGCCCCTGTCCTTACACCCTCAGAGTTCTGGCACATCAGTAGTCAGTGCTTACTTTATGATGATCGTCACACTGTTCAGAAAGTGCTACGGAATTCCTTTCCTGCCCAACTTTATATTCTCCCCAGGGCTCATTATTTTCTCATTTTTCATGTATCTGATTTTAGATGCACTCCTTTCTAATTCAATCCTAAACTTTCTGCCCATTGCCTGAACCTCGTCTTTAAAAGTTTATTCTGATCAGGTATGTCTATTAATCTCATCATCTTGTAGAACTGTCTCCTAGAGATGTCTGAGGTGTCCCAATCAACGTTGTCGCCAGCTGTGCGTGTTGCTCACTGCCACGTTGAAGGAGCCCTTCATTCTCTTCCTGGGATTCCCACAGGAGTGCTCTCCTGAGTCTCCTGTTCCCACGTTGTGTTGGTTCCCTATTGTCGCTGTCACGAATTACCATCAACTTAGTGTCTGAAAACAACAGAAATGTATTTCTTTTTTTACAGGTTTGGAGGCCTAAAGTCCAAAATGAGCCATTTTGATGGTTTCAGAGTGGCATTTCACTGGGGACACCCCTGTCTATTAAGGGATCTGTTTCTTACACACTCCTTTGTCTCATCTGATGAAAACACTTCCCTGCAGTGTTCACAGTTGGCCTTAGCCCTTTATAAATCCAATGACTTTGCTGAGTGAAATGATAAATGGAGAAAATAGAGAAGTGATTTGTCAGAGTTGTGTCATTGAAGATCTGGTAGGATCCTTGAGAACAGAGACTGTACCTCATTTGTCCATATGTTCTCAATGCCCGGTACATAATAAACATCACCAGTACCAGCCCCCTCTTCATCCTTATCCTCCCCTCCCCCCACCCCCATTTGGATTTACTGCCCTTAGTAATTAGGCACTATTGTTACCTCTGTGTCCACTCCCTACCCTTCAGCAAATCCTAAGGTTCCTGTTCTTCAAAACAAACAAATAAATATCCTACTTCAAGTGTAGTAATATTGCTTATTTCTCCTTGAATATACTTGGCCAGGAGTTTTAGGTACTGGCTCTTCTCTTTTATGCTTTTGGTCATTTCCTTGGCCAAAACCTGGAAGTAGGCGCAGGCTGCGGTAAGGCATGCCTGGGCAGGATGGTTAAGATCTCTAGTCCCTGTTTCTACCCTGAATGTAGAAGGGCACACTCTGTTTGGGAGTCAGCTGGAATCTCCGTGTGCAGGTTCTGTTCAAAGAGACCAGGGTTGAAAGGGAACAAGGAGAGCCAAGGGTGGAATAAAGCTCTAGGGACAGAGTTGAGTCCGAACGATCAGCAGTATGGAGCTAGTTTTCTTAGACTCAGTTATCCTTACAAGTAGGTCCCTATCACTCCCCTTTGCCTGCATCCAAGAGCTTTATCATGGCTCTGTCATGCCATTATCTTAGAATCCCTAACTCTTGGAGAACACAAGCAGAGGAGGCTTGGAGACAAAAAATGATTAGGAAAATGCCCCATTTTCTGTGACTCAGACCCTGTTCAGTTTCAGTGATGAGGCACAGATGGTTCTAGACACCGGGAAAGCCTTTGACCGCTCTTCATTTCTAAGTTGGTCTTTACACAACCTAGGATGTGGTGCACACAATCAGAAGAGGTTATTCAGAGGTGAGACAACCACGGTTCTCTCAGATATCCACTTTCCCACGGGGCCCCTTCTCGGTGTGCTCTGCATGTAGGTAGTGGGGCTTTTGTCCTGTGTGCAGGATTCTCTCAAGCACTCAGATTCTCAAACTTATCAGGTCTTACATAAGTTTGTTTGATCCGTGGGGAGACTTGGTTGGAAAAAGAAGAGAATGGCATAAGAAAATGACAGTAGTCCTCATGGGTGAAGGTGTCCATACAGACAGTGGAAAATGGCTTCATTTCAGTCAGCAGCTCACTAGGACCAGTAGGACAGATCAGTTTGGATAATGAGGACATTTCAATACCTCCATGAGGATACCTATGGACATAGGTGTCCCTTGAGAGCAGAATGGCCTTCAGAGGAGGACAGAGGGTCCTTGTTATTTTGGATGCTCAGTTACCCAGAATGATGGAAATGGGAATTATTGAATGGGAAAAAAAAATGTCAAATGGGAACATAAGCTACCAATACATTGGCAATAGAATGGAACAAAAGTCCTTCAGTTCAGTCATAGTGATTTAGGCTAGATTGACAAAGCAATTGGTCTGAATAGTGACAGACAGGGTATTTTGCCTGTGAACTTGTTCCAGACTCCACTAACTCAGGTCATACTCAATCATCCTACCCTGAGCTCCCCTCAGGCCTCCCATGAGGCACGGAAACTGCCATGTTGTATGTTTGTGTGCTGGACATATATTCGTCTTCCCATTAAAGTCTGACCTTCTGTTCCCCTAGTTGAGCAAGGAGGTGAAGATTTTGTTTAGTTCCTCTCAATATCTCCTTTTCAAAAAGTGCATCACAGTGAAATACCACTGGACCTGAAGGCAGGGCTTCTGGATTTGAGTTTTGAAGCTCCATCTTGGTTTCTAACTAGAGGTGTGGGACACAGAACAAGGGTCATCTTTGAATCTTGGATGTTCCTCTGGTCAATGATCTGTAGTTGCCAAACTTCACTACATAGCAGACTTGATGGGAAAAGTGATTTTAAAAATTCAAATTCTTAGCTTAAGAGTTCCCAATACGGGGGCACCTGGGTGGCTCAGTCAGTTAAGCGTCCGACTTCAGCTCAGGTCATGATCTCACAGTTTGTGAGTTCGAGCCCTGCATTGGACTCTGTGCTGACAGCTCAGAGCCTAGAGCCTGCTTTGGATTCTGTGTCTCCCTCTCTGTCCCTCACCCTCTCTCTCTCTCTCTCTCAAAAGTAAGTCAACATTAAAGAAAAAATTAAGAGTTCCCAATATGAAAGCATTAAAGTGAGGACAGACCTCTGAATATTCAAAAATATTCTAGGTAACTAGAATCAGTGTGGTTCTGGAAACATCGACTTATATTATCTCCAAGGGCACTTCTAGCTGTAATATTTTCATGCTCTCACAATTCAAGTGTGACACTTACACTTAGTTTTATGGTTGAATGACACAGCTGGGGTATGCGTGTGCACATGTCTGCATGCATGCACACATATGCAGCAGGAAACATGGAACTACTCCTCATCCCGTGCAAAACCCAATCCCCAAATTCTAGGTAACTGAGAACAATGTCAGTGAAAAGACAGGGGTGAAGAAATGTCACAACACATTTGCACATATTAGTGAGTAATCTATGTAGATGTATGTAATGAGTAAATTGGGTGATTTGTGAGGGAACCTAAGTGCTCCTGAGGAAGCTGTTTTTAGCCCGAGTGTCTGGGTAAATGGTAACAATATTTACCAAGATCTAGAATAGTGAATGAAGATCAGTTTTGGGAAGAAAGTGATAAATTGCAACGAAAACAAGTTCCTTTGGGGTGCCTACCAGAAATCCAGTTGGGGAAGACCAATGCCCTAAAAAACTTTAGCAAGATGTTAGAGTTTGAAATATAGTGTAGGATTTTTGTCAGACAAGGCCCATTCGGGACAACAGAAATCATGCTGGATATTTAAAACAGGAAATTTAATGCAGGAAATTGGTTACACAGGTGGTGGGTGGCTGAAAAGGCACAGAGATTAACAACTACAGGCCCAGAAGAGCAGAAGGGAAAGGGGTTATAAGGGGCAGGAGCTGGAAACCCTGCGGTAAGCAGCCTACAGCTGGAGACCGGATGTGTGAGTACGGGACACCTACATCTGAGCTGGTGCTCAGACCTCTTAAGTGGGGAGCAGCACGTGGGTGTGGCTTAAGACTTGAGGAAGGAGGGCTCCGTGATTGGGGCTCAGACAAACAGGGTGGAGGCAACCTGCAGCCACGGTTCACACTTCTGAGAAGGAGACATAGCCAAACAGGGGCGTGGAGAGCCAGGGTACACGGCCAAGCCGGTCGTGGCTCAACTGGTCCTCTTAACTACCAAGGGGACGGACCCTGGGTGCTGCTGGTCCTTTCGAGAGATCTTGTCGGGCTGCTGAGAAAGCCGAAAGAAGCGGGCGCCTGGAGCCAACCATCTGCTGCTGTTGGGGTGCAGGTGGCTGGCGCAGGAAATGGAAGCAGCTGTCTTCACCTTTCGCCTTCATTTCCCGTCTACTGCCAATGCGCTGACAGGAAGCCAGCTGGCCACGGGGTCTGGCAGATGCAGCGTGCAGGGTGTCCACACACTGCCCTAGAGTGCAACACAGAAGAGGGGCTTGGAGCACGGAAATGCTGGTAAGCAGACGGTGCCGTGGCAGTAGGTGAGACCTTGAACCACGGGAGCATGTGGGGTTATTTAGAGAGAACGTATAACAAGGTGGATGAAACCAGGGTGCGTGCAAGCCCAGCAAAGAGGGAACAAAGGAGAGCCAGGGAGGAAGAGAAAGAAAATAGCCGAACGCTTAGGTCCTCATGGGCAGAGGAGACAGAAATGAAGGAGACAGACCTCATTGTGAAATGTTTGTGAAAGAACCCAGATTGAATGAATGCTGGCCGTGGGTCACTGGGGTTGGCCCTGGAATCTTTACTAAGAGGACAGTGGGCCAGGACGTGTCTGAGAGGTCACTGTCTCCTTATTACGAGAAATCCCAGCGGCATGAAGATGGCAGAGGACATTTCTGTAAGTTGAGAAGCAAAGAGGGAGACCATATGCACACTACGGTTCATTTTGCAAGGAAAGGGAGAAAAAAGGAAGGAAAGGGGGAAGAGATCTAAGTACATCTAGGTTCTGAAAGGCAGTTAGTTTTATCTGAGACCATGGGAAAGAATTTTGGGGAAAAGCCCAGGACCTGAGCAAGTTCCTCTGATTACAACAGACAGCTTTATCTGCCCGCTCGTCTCTTACGTAGCTTTCAGATCAAAAAATTCAGCCCATTAACCATAAAGGTATGTAGCAGCACCAGAACACTTTTTTTAAAAACACATTTTTATTTCTTATTTTACAGCTTTTTACAAATTGTCTTGTCCCAGGACATCGTGTTTTATTTTGCTCTCTTATTTGCATCTCTGCAGGAAGCAGGCCTTCATCGAATAGGTAAGAAAACTCTCCAGAGCAGAGCTGAGGGGATTTGTTTCTTCTGTTCTGGAAGGGTGTGCTGTAAATCTGTGATGAAAACAGCCTGTGAACTGTATCTTTCTCTGCCCGAAAGCGGGGACTCCAAATTTTGGCAAATCAGGGCAGAGGCAAACCTCAGTTTACCATTACCATCAGCCCCAAAAGCAAAGATCTCAGGGTCACAGAAGGAATTTTGCAAAGTGTCTAATTTTTCTGCAGCTGATTTCAGCTGCTTCCTCCACCAGCTGCTCACTGAGCTGCTAAAAGGTGTTCCAGCGGGGGCACCTGGGTAGCTCAGTGGGTTGAGCGTCCGACTTCAGCTCAGGTCATGATCTCACAGTTGGTGGGTTCGAGCCCCGTGTCAGGCTCTGTGCTGACAGCTCAGAGCCTAGAGCCTGCTTCAGATTCTGTGTCTCCCTCTCTCTCTGACCCTCCTCTGCTCATGCATGCACATGTGCTCTCTCTCTCAAGAATAAACATTTTAAAAAAGTTAAAAAAAAAATGGTTTAAAAGCTGTTTCAGCCATAGGCTTCTGTCCTCGTCTGGCACACCATTTTGTACACATGCTAAGAACACAGGACCAAAAAGCCAAAGTCTAGATATGGCTATAACTAAGCTAGTACCTGTGGGATCTTCCTGGGCCTTTACCTCCTCATCTGTAATAAGAGCGTTGAATTAGATTATCTCTAGGCACCTGGGACTTGAATAGGCCACGACGGGATCAATTCTCGCGGCAAGTGGCCAGAAGGAAGATGCTACCCAATCTTTGGCCAACCTGAACTTTGACACGGGGCAGTTTCTTTGGGTCACTTCATGTCCCAGATTGGACAGAGTGTGGAGGACATTCTAGCAACTCTTACCTGTGAAGGAGACGGAGGGGTACTTGTCAGCAGTGCCGCGAAGGCAGCCATAATTGGTGTCCAGCAGGTGGTCTATTTACTAGGTGGTTGACTCTTCTTATAGCACGGATCCCAGAGTCTGAACAGCAAAAGCCAGGGTCACACATGTGTCTGAAGCCAGGACTGTCACTTCAGAACCCATCTGAACCATGGTCCCACCTTTCCATTCTATCTGTTTTACCTGTTCATTCACTCCCTCACTGACTTCATCAGTCAATAAAATAGTGAATGGGCCCTATGCCAGCAAGTGGGGGTGCAAAGGTGAACAAGACTCAGTGCCTTCCCTCAGGAAGCTAAGGGCCTAGGGCGGGCATTTCCCTGCAGTGTCAGAAGCTGGACTGATGGCTTCATTCAAAGAATGCAAACTTTAGAGGGCAAGAGAGAAAACCCAGAGCTTTGCCGCACGGAGCTCACAGCCAGAGTATCTTTGCCTCTCTTTTTTTTGCAGCTGTGGCTTGGCTTGTACTTGTTCTTCCTTTTTCTTCAACAGAGTGGTGTCAGTTCAGTTCTACAGCCCCCAATCTTAACCTCAAAGGAAAGGCACTCGGCTTCACGGTGACCGTCCGGTTTCAGACAACGTGGCTCTCTGTGCATCCCTCCGCTAGCTAAGTGAAGAAAGCAAGACTTCAGTTATCCAGGAATCCGTGACCAGAAAGCAACATGACATCACCTGGGCCTCACCCACAATTCCCCATTAGCGAATCTCCTGCAGACACAAAGTATAAATCTAGAGGTCAGAAAAAACAGATGCCTCCTGAACGGCTTCATCGGAGTTCAGACTCGCTGCACAATACACACAGGGTCCTTACTTGATATTCACTTCCCTCTGCCACAATCATTTCTAGGGTATCTAGAAGCAGAGTATTTCTTCCTGGGAGGGAGACAGTACACTTTCTAATCCCAATAAACAGTCCTTTCCAATAAATGATCTTTTTTCATGTCTCCAAAATCAATAGGCTCCGATATACAGTGAAAGGTAAAGACTGTGCCGTTTACACTGTAGGCAGACCGATGAGAGACCAAATGCACTGTCGTGCGGTTGTGGACAATTTTAGGTGCAAAGTTAAAGAAACATGGTGCTGGTCCACACTGTAAAAAACATCAATGGAATAATGGATTTAACTCTGGCAGGCAAATTTAGAGTGGCCTCAGCCGTGGCTTTTCCTTCGGAGCAAAAAGTAAGCTGAGGAGAGAAAATATTTTGAGAGGAATGAATGAAAAAATTTCTTGTGGTGTGGGTTCTCAGGAGAAGTGATAGAAGGAACTGCAGTTGCTCTCAAAAGGAACTTATTCTTGGAAAGTACAGCATTGGAAGAGGGGGAACAGACTACACATTAGCTGCCATACAACTGAGATACTGCCATGCGGAAGAGACACTGACGCCATGTCCAGTTAGGACGCAGACCAATGGAAAGGAATTGCACGGCCTTAGATTTCTGTTCACAGTTAGAGGACATTTTTTCAGTAGTCCCATGCTGAACTGGGAATAGTCTGAGTTACAGAACAACTGAAATTCATCACGGTTCTGGGCAATCAACTAACATGGAATACGTATCAGGGCAGATCATAAGAACAGGAATGATGATAAGAACATTGACATCAAAGCAATAGCAACAGTGAACTTTCTCAGAGAACAGAGGGCGTGCCTGGCTTTGTTTAAGCGGTTTATACAGAGGGATTGTTAAACTTTCCTCAAGCAGTTAGTTTTCCCCTTCAGACAATGAGTAATGGATCCTCTGGTTTTTAGCCGGACATGTGGATACTTAGCATAAGGAGTCAGCTCCTGGCCCTGTGTCCCTGTATGGCCACATGGACGAGTTTGGACCAATGGCTGGTTCTGTGCAATGTCTTTGACCATGCTCTTGACTTGCTTTTCAGCCCTTTCCATTAGAGCATCTTTAGAACCAGATAAAACAGTCCCATGTTTAGGATGCAAGGTTGACCTTCCTCTCTGGTCTCAATATGACTTAATGGAGAAGAACCTTCCTTCTACCCACACTGGTCAACTTACCTATTTTTGGACTTTTACATGAGAAACAAATAAACTATCCTCTTTCATTTACTGTCTTTTTAAGTTTCTTTGTTAAAACAAGTTAGCCTCTACTCGAATATAACAAATGTCTTAATATTTTATATTTTTAAATATATTTTAAATGTTTATTTATTTATTGGGGGTGGGGGAGGACAGAGAGCAAGCAGGGAGGGGTTGAGAGAGAGGGAGGGAGAGAATCCCAAGCAGGCTCTGCACTGACACAGGACTTAAACCTAAGAACCATGAGATCATTACCTGAGCCAAGACCAAGAGTTGGACGCTCAACCAACTGAGCCACCCAGGTGCCTTGAAAAATGCCTTAATCTTTAAAACCATCCTGTTATTATTACCATTTATAGAAAGAAAATTGAAGCACAAGAGTTCATACAGTTTATAAGGACTGGAACTGAGATCCAACCTCCAATGTCTTGGCATGATAGTCTGTTGTTACCTCTTGTATTGACCATTGAACTCACTTCCAGCTCTAAGATTCTGTGTAGTTGTGATGGTGGTGGTGGTGGTCCCAACTGGAGCCCATCCTGTGCTTATTGTTAGGATTCAAATGTGTCTGAGCTGAATCTGAAGACAGGGAGCCCTTAACTAATGAGTCAGAGGCCTGATGATTGGGGATGGGGAAGACAGCTTAACATGTGTTTCTCTACTTGGATGCATTGTCTGACCTCTGAAGAAAGAGAGTGGGGCAGAAGCTAAGTAAGTGATTTGATTAAGTGAGACTTTGAAACATGAGGGCATGTTTTTATGCCCGTTTTCAAAAGTGCAATGTAAATACCACATCCCAGGAAGCCCCTCCTGATTCTCCAGTTAGAAAACCAAGCTTCTCTTTGTCATCTGTATCTCTTATGGCACTTATGAGAACTGTTTTGTACTATAGCTATTTATGTATCTTCCTGTCTCATCCATTCACCTATTTACACATTTGAAATTTATCAAATCGCCTATTTATTATTCTGGACAACCTACTTTTGACCAACACAGAAATAATAAAATAATAAACTTCAAGCAAAGTAAGGGTGAAGACCATGCTCTATTACATTTTTGATCTCCGTTTTACTTACTTTTGATATAATGCCCAAACAGTTTCTCATTAAGTGGTAGGAACACATTTCATATCTATTGGTTTGGTAGGCTTACCGAGGCCTGATTGTGTAATAGTTAAGTGTAGAAATCCAGGAACCATGAAGAACAGTGTTTCACAATACATAGGGAGTCCCCATTAGAAATGACTTCATAACAGGAGGAATGAAAGACAGTTGAGAAAATTTTTGAGAAAGACAGTTGAGAAAGAAAGTTGAGAAAGACAGATATAAAAATTTTTTAGGGAGAGTCTTGGCCGTACCTGAGCAAAAAGAAACTATTTCAAAGGTGTCAAACATTGAAAAGCAAACTAATCAAGATGCTACTTGCTTAAATGATATAATTTCTCACATCAGTATGTGAGAACTAGAAAGAAATTCTAAATAATCTAAGATTAGAAGATTTGGACCAACTAGTAAGACATAAAAAAAATAGACTAAGAACCTTTTGAGTTTAGTTTCATTTAGGTTACAAAAGCTATACTTCTCTAAATTAACAAATGTGTTTGGACTTTGCCTCTGAAATTTCCTCTCATTTTAGAGCAATCACTTTGACATATGCTAAAGCTCTGCTGAATATTACAGAAGAAGGAAAGATCTAAACATAAAGAGAAGTCTGAAACCCCTTGGTGGAGCTTTTAGGGAAATTAACCAGATACTTCTCTGTTTGGAGTTAGTCTGGCTCTGTACGGTCCCATTGTTTTTTTGTCTAAACTCAAGAAAAGATTTCCAGGGGTGCCTGAATGGTTCAGTCAGTTAAGCGTCTGCCTCTAGATTTCAGCTCAGGTCGTAATCCCAGGGTCATATGATCGAGCCCTGCCTCAGGCTCCATGCTTAGCATGTAGCCTGCTTACACTGTTGGTGGGAAAGCAAACTGGTGCAGTCGCTCTGGAAAACAGTGTGGAGGTTCCTCAAAAAATTAAAAATAGCACTACCCTACAACCCAGCAATAGCATTACTAGGAATTTATCCAAAGGATACAGGAGTGCTGATGCACAGGGGTACATGTACCCCAATGTTTATAGCAGCACTTTCAACAGTAGCCAAATCATGGAGAGTCCAAATATCCATCAACTGATGAATGGATAAAGAAGATGTGGTTTATATATACAAGGGAATACTACTTGGCAATGAGAAAGAATGAAATCCTGTCATTTGCAGCAACGTGGATGGAACTGGAGGGTATTATGCGAAGTGAAATAAGTCAGTCTGAGAAACACAGATAACATATGTTTCCACTCATATGTGGAACTTGAGAAACTTAACAGAAGACCATGGGGGAAGGGAAGGGGAAAAAGTAGTTTCAAACAGAGAGGGAGGCAAACCATAAGAGACTCTTAAATACAGAGAACAAACTGAGGGTTGATGGGGGGGATGGAGGAGGGGGGAAGGGGAAAATGCATGACAGGCATTGAGGAAGGCACTTGTTGGGATGAGCACTGGGTGTTGTATGTAAGTAATAAATCACAGGAATCTACCCCCGAAGCCAAGAGCACATTGTATACATTGTATGCTAGCTAACTTGACAATAAATTATATTTAAAAGAAAAAAAAAAGATTCTCTCTCTCTCTCCCTCTGCCCCGCTCCCCTGCTCGCTCTCTCTCTCTCTCTCTCTCTCTCTCAAATAAAATAAAAATAAGAAATAAAATGAAAGATTTCCAATAACTGGTTTGTCCCGGGACCTTTTAAGAACACAGGAATGAGTCATACATATTTCTAAACCCTCAGCTTTCTTCTTAAAAGACAGATTGTCACCCTTACATCTATTAGGATTTCCTTTTACCTGAGAAAATGCCAGCAAGGAGAATGAGAGCAGCAAAAATTAAGAAAAAGATTCTCATGGCTCCAGACATCAGTGGAGAGAGGACAAAGGAGGGACAGTTGGTAAAATCCAGCTCTTTTACCAAGAGAAGTTGATTAAAACAGGTTATACAGCTCCGAAAGGGCTGGAAGTCAGCTTTGGTTTGTAATGTTCATTAGGAAGAAACTATTTTTCATGCTCTACTGAATAGCGTGTGGGCCTCTGGGTCAGGTATTACCTAAATGAGGTTTACAGGAGAGTAAGGCAAGCAACCTGTCCTCCAGCCCGGATCCCTCGAGTCTATGTCTCTGCCTAGACATCTCTTTTTTCCCTCAAGCCCCATCTCGGGTACCTTCCCTTCCAGAAGATCTATAGTCCCCATTCTTTTTCTTCTTCTCTAAGATATTACACACAACTTACTCTCTTATAAGAGGACCTAGCTGTTATTAATGGGTGCCTGGTATAATTGCTTTTCCAAAATTATAGTATACGAAAATTTTTTTATCTGTCCAACTCGACTATAAACTCCACAGATGAAAACCACTCTCCCTCCATCCTTTCCTTTCCATTCACTCTTCATGACAGAGCTTTGTAGCAGTAGATATTCAAAATATACGTTCTTTGACTTATTAATAGCTGTCTAGTTAGAAGAACTCATGAATAGTCAACTAATTAATGTAGATATTATCAAATGTTCAAAGTTTTTCATCTTAAGATGATGATGATGATGATTTTAAGTAGGCCTCATACCCAACATGGAGCCCAACATGGGGCAGAAATCAAGACCTGAACTGAAATCAAGAGTCAGATACTTAACCAACTAAGCCACCCAGGCAACCCTGTAAGATATTATTAAGGATAAGGGCATTATGATTAAATATGACCATATCTCATATGTTATGGGAATAGCTTTCATTCAACAAATACGGGTTGGAGAACTACCAGGTGTATTTATATGTTACTAAAAAATTTGAACTTTATCCTAAAATCAAAGGAAAGTTATTGAAGAATTTTAGGTAGGGGAGTTACTTGAAAGATTAAAACTCGAATGAGTAATTCCATTTTGAATAAAGCAGAGTGAGCTTCTAACAGGTGGACCCTCCCACCGATAACAAGTAAAACTCGGGGGGAACAAAACAAAACGAAATAAAACAAACCCACAAAAAAACTACCTGAAGAATATCAAAGTTGAAATAAATACAAGCATATTTTGGATAAAAGTCAAAAGTTGGAAAAATGGAACAGCCCAGAGTATGTTCTCTCTGACTGCAGTGTGGCATGGAGAGGCTAAAACAAAACAAACAAGATATCCACCCTCTTTCTAAACTTAGAACACAAAGATAGAGCTAAGGGAGAAGCACCACAGCTTCTGGAAATGAAAGCCCAGAAAAGGGAGCTTAGGTTCTATATGTGAACTCTGCCCATAACTCTTGCTAACCCCTGAACCACGCATTCACCTTGTTAAGATAAAATGAAACAAACACGCAAACACCCCTGAGATCTGAGCCACTGCCCATTACAGATGAGGTGATATTTGCAAATTGAGTTTAATAGAGTCGCTTTCCTGTCAAATCAAAGCATCAGCATTCTTCAGAAGATGTACCAGTCTTCAGATCCTTTTCAACACAACATTCACAGCGTCCTGGACATCAATCTTGTTGAAATAATCAGACAAGGACCTTAATATATCCATTTTAACACACTCCAAGTAGTAAAGAAAATACACATGCAATCAATTTGAACTCAGGAAGTCTCATTAGAGAACAGAAAATATAAAAAAAAATTGATACTAAAAAATACAATATCTGAACAAAATTAACTGAATAGATTTAATAGCACCGAAAATATGACAGGATCAAGAGTCACTGAATCAATAAAAACTATGCAATCTGTAGATCAGAGAGAAAAAAAGATTGAGAGATATAGGCCGTCAAGGGTCTGATGGATAACATCAAAAGCTAAAGCAGACAGGTCATTGGAGTCCCAGAATGAGGAGAGAACCGTAATGGGGTAAAAAGTAGTTCAAGGAAATAATGGCTGAAAATTCCCAAATGCGGCGAAAGACACAAAATGACAAAACCAGGAAGCTCAGCGAATTGCAATGAACATAAAAACCATGCTTAGGCACAACACAGTCAAACTTCTGAAATCCAAAAAAAGGGAGAGAATCGTGAAAGCATCCAGAGAAAAGTAACACTTTGAGTTCAGGGGAACCGCAAATGAATTACCATCAGCTTCTCCTCAGAAAGGAAAGAGGTAAGTAAGGTGGGGGGGGGGGGGCACACCCTGCTGTGCTGAAGGAAAACAAGCAGAAGCTGCCTGCCCCAAACTCCACCTGCAGGAAGAACTCCTTTAAAAGGGGAAAATAGAATAAACATATTTTCAGGGCGAAGAAAACTGAAAGTTTTCTCTACCAGAGATTCCCTAAAGGAAGTTCTTCAGGCTGAAGGGAAATGCAAGAAGGAAACTTGATTTTCAAGGAGAATAAAAAACATCAGAAATGATAAATATCAGAGGCGCCTGGGTGGTTCAGTCGGTTAAGCAGCTGACTCTTGATTCAGCTCAGGTCATGATTTCATGGTTTGTGAGTTCGAGCCCCACGCTGGGCTCTGTGCTGACACCTTGGAGCCTAGAGCCTGCTTTGGATTCTGTCTTCCTCTCTCTCTGCCCCTCCCCTGCTCACACTCTCTCTCTCTCTCTCTCTCAAAAATAAATAAACATTAAAAAAATTTTTTAATAAAAATAAATTGGAAGTTTATAACAATAACCCATTTAGGAAATGTCCTAAATGTTCAAATATTATTTGAAAATAAAAAAAAACATAATTCTAAATTATGTATGCATCAAAGAACAAATTAGAAAACATTTCACATTGCACATAAAGAAATACCAATATATCTGAGTGCCTGGGTGGCTCAGTTGGTTAAGCGTCTGGCTCTTGATTTCAGCTCAAATCATGATCTCATAGTTCGTGAGTTCCCCACCCACATCTGGCTCTGCACTGGCAGCGTGGAGCCTGCTTGGGATTCTCTCTCTCTCCCTCTCTCTCTGCCCTTCCTCCACTCATACACTCTCTCTCTCAAAACAAATAAACTAAAAAAAAAAAAAAAAAAACCAAAAAACAATATGTCAAGTTTTGTGAGACCCAGCAAAAGAATCACAGAAATTTGTGTCCAAACGCTTATTTTAAACAATGAAAAATGTCTACACTTATGACTTAAAATTTCATTTAAAAAATTTTAAAAATGGAGAACAAGGGGAGCCCAAGTACATAGAATGAATGAAAGAGCAAATCCTATAGACATTAAAATGTTTGGAACAGATCCAAGGGAACAGGGTACCCTTCGAGGGACTAGTCAGCTCTTGAAGTTTTAGCTTCCTAAATTGGAAGATTAGTTCACTGATTTGGGATCTTTCCTCTTTTTAAATGGAGCCATTTACAACTATAAATTTTCCTCTAAGCATTCCTTTAGCTGCATCCCATAAATCTTGTTTTGCTTTGTTTTCAATTTTCATTCACCTAATAGTTTCTAATTTCTCTTTCGATTTCTTCTTTGACCCATTGCTGATCTAGGAGCATGTTGTTCATTTCCACATCTTTGTGACTTTCCCAAGTTTTCTCTTGTTATTCCTTTTTGGTCAGAGAGTATACTTGGTATGATTTCGATCCTTTGAAATCATTGAGGCTGGATTTTTGGTTTACCATATGGCCTATTCTGCAGATATTTTGGAAGAACGTCTGCAGAACGTCTCATGGGACCTTGAGAAGAATGTGTATTTTGCTGTTGTTGGGTGGAGTGTGCCATAGATGTCCAACTGGTTCACAGTGTCTTCAGATCTATTTCCTTATTAAATATTAAAGTCCTCCAATATTTTTGTTGAATTATCGGTTTCTCCCTGCGATGTGTCAGTTCTCACTTCGTGTATTTTGTGACTCCTGTGAGGTTTATATACACTTATAATTGTCATGTTGACTCATGAGGCTTTGACTCATCTACCATTGTACAAAGTTCTCTTGCCTTTGGCTATATCTTTTTCCATCCGTCTTGATCTCTTTAGTTCCTTGAATCTAAACTGTCTGGCACACAGCACAGAGTTGCATCTTCTTTACAAACTCCATTCTGCTAGGTTCTAACTGGAGTGTTTAGCCCATTTGCATTTAATGCCATGATTGATGAGGTAAGATTTACATCTGCCATTTGCTATTTGTTTTCTAAACGTTATGCCTCTTTCCCCCCTCTGTTCCTGCATTACTGACTACTTTTGTGTTAAACAGATATTTCCTGAGGTACCATTTGAATTCCCTGTCATTTATCTTGCAATCCATGTTTGAGTAATATTATAAATGACTTGGGGGTTGCAATTAATTTTAAACAATTTAGTTTGTTTACAACCACCCACCGCCAGGGTGGTTCAGTTGGTTAAGTGTCTGACTTCAGCTCAGGTCATGATCTCTGGGTTCATGGGTTGGAGTCCCACATCGGGCTCTCTGCTCAGAGCCTGGAGCCTGCTTGGATTCTGTGTCTCCCTCTCTTCCCCTACCCTGCTCACTCTCTCTCTCTCTCTTTCAAACATAAATAAACTTTAAACAATCTAGTTTGGATCAATACTAATTTGATTCCAACGGTGAACAAAAACATTATTCTGTGAAGCTTGGTTTTCTCCCCCTTTCTTTTGTTCTGGTTAGAAAGAAGTTGGAGTTTTGAAGGATGAGAGCCTCTCACTGGCCATGAAGGAGAAACTGCTGTTCTATGGGAAGAGCCATTGGGCAGGAAAAAGAAGGCAGCCTCGGCTCGCTCAGGACAGCCCGATGCTGACAGCCTGCAAGACAACAGCCACCCACCCCAGGCCTAGGACCCCAAGTGACAGAATTTTCCCAGCAGCCCCAGGGGTGTGCGAGTAGATCTCTTGCCTTGGATTAGATCCAAATCTGGGCCAACACCATGCTGTCAGTCTTGTGAAACCCTGAGCAGGGAGTCTAGCTACCCTGTGCCCAGACTTTGGACCCATGGAAGCCTGAGAGATAACGTGTGCTGTTTAAGCTGCTAACTTTTGTGGTGCTTTGTTGTACAGTGAAAGAAATGGATACCGCAATGTTCCAAGATAAATCTCCTTTTGGAAAGCATATTTCTGTGTTCTTTCAAGGCTCCCGTGTGGCCCACGGCATTCTACTGTGTCTTGAATGGTTGATATTGTTTCTGGTCCATCTTATGAACTTATCTTAAACCTAACCTCTCAGGTCTCTATCTTAAACCACTTACTACGGTTCCCTTGCTCTAGCATGCCACATTATTTGGGAATTTTCCCTTTAGTATGGTTTCAGCCCAGTGACCTTGAGTAGCATTCACTGGGTCTGTGGAAGCCACGCCCCTTTGCCCTCCCTAATCTCGTGAGTGCAGTCCACTCCAGTGCTGACTTTTCTGTCCTGCCATGGTGCACAACTCCAGTCGGAGCTCTTTGCCTGTAGACACTTTGAAGTGTGGGCACCTGGGAGAGGCAGCCACTGCTGGAGAGGTGGGGGAGAGAACCCCTTCCTCCCATCCACCATTCTCCCACCAAGGAGAGACCAAAAGATGTACTGGAGTGCAAAATGACCAATCATACAATGGTAGCTCAAACATTAAGCAAAATACTGTTCGTCTCACATGTAAAAACTGAGTGATCAAATTTGAATAGCTGCTCATAAGGATGAATAATTTTGACCTTTATTGTATGAAGCTACAAATTTTATTTCATGAGGCAAAAAGTTATAGAGTCAACCATCCATGCTTAGTCTAGGCTGAGCATTGTAAGTCAATCTCTGGCATTTTCACTTATAGGCAAGAAAAGAAGTGAGAAGTTGGTGCCACAGACATAAATTGAGTAGGTATGAGCTGCTTAAAAAATACACCATAAGTTCTAGAAGTAAAGAATGACAATGTATTGATATACTAAGAAATGACGTGGATAATTTCTTGTATTCTATACAATTATAAGTCCACTGACACAAATGCGATGTCCTTTCTGTTTCTCTATTTTGTTAAAATTGGTACACATAGAGGGGCGCCTGGGTGGCGCAGTCGGTTAAGCGTCCGACTTCAGCCAGGTCACGATCTCGCGGTCTGTGAGTTCGAGCCCCGCGTCGGGCTCTGGGCTGATGGCTCGGAGCCTGGAGCCTGTTTCCGATTCTGTGTCTCCCTCTCTCTCTGCCCCTCCCCCGTTCATGCTCTGTCTCTCTCTGTCCCAAAAATAAATAAACGTTGAAAAAAAAAATTAAAAAAAAAAATTGGTACACATAGATACACAGAACATGACGGGTGTATACACGTCCGTTTCTGGCTCCCAGGCTATGACCTTGAGGAAGTGACAGCTTCTCTGGGTCTCAATTTCTTCAAATATAAATAGAGATAATAAAATCTACTTCATAAGATTATATTGAGTTCTCTGAGGAAAGTATGGGGGAAATACCCACAAATGACAAGGTACTCCACAAATTTGTAGTGGTAGTATCTGATTAGGCTCTTAGGCACCTTCAAATCTTGATTTTAAAATCAATAAAAAATAAGCAAAGAAACAAAACAAGGGGAGAGAGAAACCGGAATGATTCTGAGACTCACTTATGGTGTTTCTTGGGTAAAGCCACCCAATTTCTCTTGCCCTCCTTTGAAAGTCCAGGCCTGCTTCCAAGACTGGAGGAGGGCCGGTTGGGTTCAGCTGACCTTCCGTCGGCAACAGAAAAAGTTCAGCTTGCAATGTCCAACAGGCTTCTCATCCTCAGCACACATCTTCCTGCACTTGCCCCGGCCGAGCCTGCACGGCTCACAAGCAGCAAAGTCACCTACACCAGAAAGATCTGCTGACACACCTGTCCAGGGACTCCCTGGACGTGGGGAGAACATCAAAGGCCACCCAAATAAAGGAGGGTTTATATGGTCATAAAGAGTGTTTTTAAGAGCCAGCCCTGATTTTTCAAAGAGCTCTGCTTTTCTCAGGATGGAGATGGGGAGACTTAATTTTGAAGCAAGAGGTCGGCACATTCTTTGTACTTCATGTGTTTATAACCTGGCCTGTGTCACAAGTAAGCACAGTGGGGCCAAGTGTCATGTATATTACAGAAGCATAAAAATACATACCTGATACTTCTGTAAAGGTTACAGGATAAAGATTAGAGGGCTATCTTGTGGTTTGAAAAGATCCTTGAAGGTAGAGGTGAAGTTCGGAGCGGTTTTTCTGGGGGGTCTGGAAATGGTGTGTGTCCTCTGCAAACTGCCTGATCTCAACTTTCTCATTTGTCAAATGAACATTCTAGAAACACTTGTCTACACTGTAAATTCTTTTAGTGGTCAAATGGAGTAATTCATGTGAGAACATTTTGCCAAACACTATTTAGTCAATTAGCTGTTTTTTGCTGTTGTTACTTTAAGCAAAAGCTTTTTTACATGATCACAAAAAAATTTTTCAGGATAACTTTCATGGACCGGGGAGGTAGTGCCTTCGCCAGCCAAGAGTCCTTTATTTGCTGGTCTGGTTCTCCAGCGGCAACCTTTATGTTGCAACCCCTTATTTTCTTTCCTATTAACTACCTTCTTGTCAGTAACCCAGAGCTACATGGAATCTTACAGGTTGGTCTCACTATGACAACCACTCACTGGGCTCCTTGACAGCTTATTTTCCCATCCTCAGTGGCTATTTAGGATTTTACATTCCCTGTCTCATCAAAGAAGACGTTTCCTCCCTCTCCTTCCCTCTCACATCATGGCTCAGTGACATGCCCAGAGTTGGTCCATTCCTGGACTGCATTACATCACCTTGATGCTGGATCTCCTCAGGTTGCCCACCTAACTTCTGAACACCAACCCAAGAGCTGTTTGTGCTCATGCTAATTGCTGCTTGCTTTGTGCTGAAGCTTGCCCAGGGGGCATGGGGATGGCCGTGACTATCCAGTTGGTTCTATGAAGTCCACCGTTAGAATCAGATCTGTTCCTCAGGCTTCGCTCTAGTAAAGCCCAAGTCCGCATCACATGTCTCTTCTGCCAGATGTAGTGCACTCATCACAACTTGTCATAAGAATTCCTACTGGCTCTGAAACAAAGCCCCCCCTTGACTTTTATTCCAACCCGCTTTGATTGGGGGCAAGGGTAGACACAAGCTAACATTCTACTGAAGGCTTCCTGAGAACACTGAAAAACCAGTGCCCTGCTTCCTCGCCACACAACAATTCAACTCCTTGTTCATGTCTAGCCGCTGATTTTATCATTTTCTCTTTCTGAGTTCCAATCTTCTTCCTTACCTGGGAACTTCTGGGTGAGCAGCCATCCACCTTGTTTTCCCAGCTTATGTGAGTTCCACCCGTCTTCACTCAGATGATGCCCCAGCCCGTCTTACCTCCTGAGCCTTGCATTACCGAGGCAGGGAGGAATCAGTGTTTTCAGCCCTGGAACCAGGTAGGGTATGGACTTATGTTGTGTTTCTAATCTGACCTACGCTTCGGAATGCCAGGGAGAGTCTCTAGATGCCCATTTGCTGCCAAATTAGAACACCCATTCTCCTGCTAACCCGCTCTGGCTGTGTTTATATGCAGGGCTTACAAGCAATGGGCGGAGTGATTATTTATGACAGCATCTGCTCTTTTCAGGCAGGGTGTGGTCTGACCATTCAGTGCCTTGCCATCTGTTGAGGATTTTGTATGCCACCTCTGCTCAAGGCTATTGCTGGGTGCTTTCCTACCCGGTTGGGAATCACAGAATTCAGACTTTGTGACTCTGGCATCCTGAGTTGGAAGCCTAGCTTACCACTTGTCATTCTGTCACCCGGGGACAATTATTTAACGTCTCACCCATGTCCCAGCTTCATCGTCTTGTATAAGACAGCAGTTACAACAGCACCCACATCCTAGGGACGTTTTGACAGTTAAATGACATAATCCACGTAAAGTTAATAGACTGCCTGGTGCGCGGGAACTGCTCAGTGATGAGTAGAACCTTAATTGTTTCTCACTCCAAAATGCTGTCTAAACACTTTTAAATTCTGTTTGCAATTCTCCGGAGATGTTTCTTTCGGTTCTGTTTATAATACGCATTCTTCCTGCAGAAGATAAGTATACGAAGAGATCAGGGGGTGCTTCAATGGGCACAGCTCTTCTGTATTGGCGGTGAGATTTCACCACTCCTTTATTTGATCCTTCTGAGACCAGTAGCATAGGCTGGGACACCTCTTACTGGGTTTAGGGGCAGAGCCTGTAAGATGTGGGCGAGCATGTTCTCAGAGCAGTGCTTCTTGGCCGGTACAAGCCTGATCCTGTAACCTTGCTTTCATTAGCACCACAAGCTAATGACAATAGGTCATTACCAGGTCCAAATCTCTGTAGCCAAAACTCCAATTCAGTAACTAAGAGATTTCCCTGCGAGATAACAAACCCAGATATGATGCTGGCTACAAGAGGCAGAAATCTGGGGTTTCAGGCAACTCTATTCTTCTGATTATTTCTATCACACCTTGCCTCCAGAAGTCAGAGGGAGCTGACAGGTCAGAGGTCTTAAAAGTAGAAATTATACACAGGGGATTCAACTTACCTCCTGGAAGTGGCTTGGAATACTCGAGTCCTGCCTGGCACCCTAAATTCAAAATAGCACATTTTGGATTTTAACGTCAGTGCAGGAAATAACGCTGTACAAAACAACATTCCTGGCTCCACACATCTGCTGTCAAAGGGCAGATCACAGAGGCTGTATCTTTATTCTATTTCTGAAGGCTAGCACTCTGGGTAACCAGTAAGAAGTTTAATAAAACGGTTGGGGGTAGGTGGGAGAGGGAATTGTAGTTTGCTGAGAAAATGCCACCGTAGATTCAAGAAATTCCCGTGAGGACCTCAGTGGGGAGCTGACTGTTAATCTCGATTTTACGGTGGCCCACGGAAGAACCATCAGGCTTTAAGAGCTGCCCCCATCACAATCCCATCCATTTGCAATTACCTGATGGAAACTGGGCGAAAATGAAGAAAAAGGCAAAGACAACATAAGACATCTTCCCGGTCAGGGTCATTTCTGGGGAAGACCCTTCAGAGCAGAGGTCTGGGACCTCTGCAAGAGGACAGGAGGCTCACTTATATTTGAAAGTAATGGGGAATACACTTGGTCAATGAAGTGAATCAATAAAGAAAGCACACTGACATGCTCCATTTACTAGGATCAAGGACTGACATGATGGGAGGACCTGTATTCTGGGAATTCTGGCTGGGGCAGTGGAAGGAACACGAGGCCAGGAGCTGGAAAACCAGGAGCCACGCACTGATCCTACTGATGCAGGACATAGGAGCCTGCTAGCCCCTTCTCTCTCCCAGCTCCATTGTCTCTTCCATTGACTAAGGAGCAGCCATAGTGATTGACAGACGCAACATGCCCAGAACTGGTCCATTCCTGAGCTGCGTTCCATCACCTTGAGGCTGGATCTTCTCAGGTTGCCCACCTAACTTCTGAGCACCAACCCAAGAACTGTTTGTGTTCATGCTAATTGCTGCTTGCTTTGTGCTGAAGCTTGCTGGGGGGATGGGGATGGCTGTGCCTATCCACTTGGTTCTTTGAAGCCCACAGCTCCTCTGCCAGTCTCTTAGGGTTGTTGTCAAGCTGTAGGGATGAGGATATAGATGTGCTTGGAACATAGGGAAGTGCTTGGAAAGAAGCCTGGTGCCCTGTAAGAAAAGCCCAAGCAATGTGCACTGTTACTGCCCTGGTTTTCATTTGTACTACCTTCACACAAGAAAGGGGGGTGGTTAATCTCAATTTTATGGTGGTCTGGGAGAAAATGGGGGGAGGGTGGTAGTCATTTTACCAACTTAGCTCTGAACCCCTGAGCCTGTGACAATGTCACCTAGCAGCCCAAAGGCAGAATTTCCACATCCTTTTAATTCATCACGAACACAGGTATCAAAATTACTACTTATATACCTGCACCCCCAAATAAGTCCAATCCTGTTGTCCATGCTTCTGCAAGGCTCTGTTCTTTATCTCGGGAATGCAAAATAGGATAACTGAACAAGGCAGGCTGAGGTCAGACAGAGCAGGTTAGCAGGTGTATGACCTCGGGCAGGTGGCTTACTTTGTTGAACTTGTCTCTTCATCTTACAATGGGGATGGGATAAAGGTACATACTTCATAGGATATTTAAAAGGACTCACTGAAATGAGTATTAAGTGGCTATCAGAGTGTCTGGCTATTATTACCAGCCTTACATTCACATGTCTGTCTATCCTGCTTTGTGTCCAACTTTTTTTTTTATTAAAATTTTTTTTTTCAATGTTTATTTATTTTTGGGACAGAGAGAGACAGAGCATGAACGGGGGAGGGGCAGAGAGAGAGGGAGACACAGAATCGGAAACAGGCTCCAGGCTCTGAGCCATCAGCCCAGAGCCCGACGCGGGGCTCGAACTCACGGACCACGAGATCGTGACCTGGCTGAAGTCGGACGCTTAACCGACTGCGCCACCCAGGCGCCCCGTGTCCAACTTTTATGTAAATTCTTTTTCAACTACACCAACTCACAGTGAACTTTTTCTGGCCTGGAAAGTGCAGCCATGCTGATATCTGCACGTTTGTTTCTGTGGCCTTCAAACAAGGCAGCTTCATGAACATAAGGCAATATGTAGGTACTAGGGGATGAGAGCTGAGCCTAACAGCCTCAGCCTTCAGCTTTCAAGCATTTTTAATAACCTGGAGCCAGGCCAAGTGTGAGGAGGGCAGCTGCACACCCCTGTTCTTACCTTGGGGTTTAATGCTCAGCACTCACTGTATTGCAATTCTTAATAATTTTATCTTTGAATATGTGCTCTGTAAATCAAATCTGGTCAGAATAGGAGCAAGTCTGGGACCTTAGAGCCTCAGTCCCCATATGATCTGCCTTCCTTCCCCTCCTCACCTTCTTGGGGGTTCCTGGTCCCCGGCCCTGGGGGCCCCACCCAACCTCCTCCTTTCCTATCCCTCCCAGAAACACTGCCACCACCGACCCCCAGCTCGTACTGAGTGGAGATGTATCTAGAGATGGGATGGCAGTGTCTTAGGGCACAGCACGCCATCAAACCCCCCATGCCATGACCGTGCCGTGGTGTAGGTGGGCAACCTGGCAGGAGCAGACCTCTCTCCAGCCCCCAATTCAATACGGATTGCTTATAGCAGATATTGACATATCCTTGAGAGTTGCCTGGCCACCATGGATGGCAGTGGCAGGCTCATGGGGGAAACACCTGGCTTGACTCTCTCTGGAGCAAGACACGCTGGTCCAGCAGTGGCTGATGGTGGACCACACACGTATGCGCAGTGGCAGTGTGGGGATCCCCAGGCAGTGTGAACATCTGCAAGTGTCCTTCAAGTATCTTTGTGCTTGGGAGATTGTGACATTAAATAGCAAAGAAGCATTACTATGACAGATCGAGAGAACTAGATACCTTTAATGGCGCCTTTTTCCTACTTCTTGAACATGGGCCCTTGCACGTTATGTAGCTGATCTTGACCTGGAGTGAACTTCTAGTCTTAGGAAAAGAAGATGACTCTAGAAACTTTCAAATTAAAGGGCTAGTCCTTGTCATGGGGATTGCACGGCCTCCTTGCTCCATCATGAGGCCAGAGATGCCCCTATAGAGTGGTCCCTACCATGCTCACTTCTGTAGCTCAAAGCCTCCTGCTCCAAACTCAAATCCTTCCATATGCAATTGCTTTGAATATGGTACAAATCATCATTTGTTTAGCCATTTAGAGCCTACCTGCTTTGCACACCCCCACAAAAGTGCCCGCAACATCTGCTAACATAAATAAGACAAATCCCAGAGCTGTAAGACTCCAAATTGCTGACAGCCTTCTAGGGCTTTGATCCCGAGACTTCTCACCTTACTGGTGAGAGGTATCATCTAGATTCATGAGCCCCTGTCTGGCACCCCTCTCCCCTGGGAGACCCATGGCCCTTTGGCGTGGGCGCCTCATGCTACCTTCTCTGGGAGGCCCATCCCCTCATGCAACCCTATCCACGTACCACCTGATTAACACCTCTCATGGTTCTACCTCTTCCCTGAGCGGCCCTCAAACCCTGGGACTCACCACACCCCATCCTTGGATTCGCCCACTCAAAGTTATCTGCCCTCCTCACAGTGGTGTGTGAGTAGGACACATCTTAGCTCTTACAACGTTGCCCATCCCTTGGGAGAGTTAGTTGGCTATTTGTGAGTGCTCACACAAAATCACATATGCCATGCTCTGAATGTCTGTGTCCCCCTCAACATTCATGTTGAAACCTAATCCTCACGGTGATGATGTTTGGAGATGAGCCTTTGGGATGTGATTAGCTCATGAGAATGGAGCCCTCATGAATGAGATTAACACCTTTATAAAAGGGGCCCCTGAGAGCTCCCTGTCCCCATCCCCCAAAGGAGGACACAGTGAGAAGTTAGCCATCTGCAACCCAGAAGAGGGTCCTCACCAGCACCCGGCCATGCTGGTGCCCGGTCTTGTATTGCAGCTTCCAGAACTGTGATAAATGTTGTTTATAAGCTACTGAGTCTGGGGTGTTTGGTTATAGCAGCTCAAACAGACTGAGACACCATACGCTGAGAGGAAGACAAAGAATCCCAAGCAGGATCCGTGCTGCCAGCCCAGAGCCTGATGCAGGGCTCGATCTCACAAACCGTGAGATCATGACCTGAGGAGAAACCAAGAGTCTGACACTTAACCAACTGAGCCACTCAGGCTCTCCTAAATTTTTTTAAGTGAGTATTGGAAGGGAATAGAAAAAAATTGTATATTCAGCCTATCATCCTTTTTTTTTTTAATGTTTTATTTATTTTTCAGAGCAAGAGAGAGACAGAGTGTGAGCAGGGAGGGGCAGAGAGAGAGGGAGACACAGAATCCAAAGCAGGCTCCAGGCTCTGAGCTGTCAGCACAGTGCCCAACGCGGGGCTCGAATCCACAAACTATGAGATCATGACCTGAGCCGAAGTCTGACACTTAACCGACGAGCCACCCAGGTGACCCTCAACCTATCATTCTTCACTGGGTTTTTCATATAAGAATATATAATCAACACACACACACACACACACACACACACGTACGCATACATACACAGACCTCACAAAAATCTCATGGTGACTGAGGCTAAGGATACATGGAACATTCCCGCATAGTTATTTTAAGCAAATTGCTTAATTTAGAATAATTTAGAATATCTGCACAGTGGAGAGTTCTCACATACCCCTCCCCCAGCTGCCCCTGATGTTAACATTCATGCTAATAATTATTAATAGTATGACCACGATGCGTTTGTCAAAACCAAGAAATTATCATTGGTATGTCATATTCCTACTGACTACCCTACAGATTTTGAGTTTGTCTGAGGTTTTCTCACAACCGGACTGGGGTTTGGGGCCTGGGAGAAGAATAATACAGGGTTGAGGCTCCTCACCTTGTCCCTCGTGTCAGGGGAATGTGCTGGGGACATGCCTGTCCACCCCGATGTTAACCCTGGCCACTCATTTAGGGTGCCAGCTTTGTCCACGCTAAAGGGACGCTCTTGCCTCCCCACATTCTTTGGAATTCATCTCCTTCATTCAAGTTGGAGGACTCAAGCCTCACCTCCTGGAGGGAGCTGTCTACTGGGACCATCTGCAATTCTTCTGTTAAAAACGTGTCCCTTTTATCACAGTTATTTGTGCGTTCAATCATTTATTGACATTACTATGGCAGGAGGAAGTAAATTGATGGTCTTATCCAGGTCACATTCACAAACCGTGTTTTCAGTTACACAGCAAGCATTTGGTTGCTTTTCGGGAGTTTGTGATTATTTTAATAATATCTTAAGATATTTCAATTTTCAGTAGCAATAGTAATAGGGAGAATGATGATGAGGGAGGCTCATCTTCCTAATGTCACATTAAAGAGAAGTATTTCCCAACAGGGAAGAATTAGAGTGGGTAATTCAGGCCTTTCTCTCCATCCACTTAGCTGATTTACTTCAGATTAGGAAAAAGGGATAATCAAATTAGTGGCAGCCTGTGGTCAGAGTATATGGATATTTGATGTATCTGTAGTCTTAATCAAATATCAAATATCCCATATGCTCATAACTATCCAGGGAGCTGTTTGCAGATTAAATAAGATGATGTATATAGTATTTAAAGTATCAGCACTTTTTAAAAAATAAACAATAAAACATATGTTTCAGTAAAGGCACTTGCCGAATGTACACAGCTCACAAATATTGGAGCTGGAATTCAGACCCCACTGACTCCATCATGATATTATGTAATTACTCTGATTTTACATACAAGTGAACCAAAGCTATTAAGGAGCATAGTCAGGATGAGAAATCCAAACTGCCAGATTCCAGATCTTTCTTCCTACTGGTGCATATATCTGCCCCTGATCATCAAGGCACCCTCTACTCTGTCTTCCCTTCCTCCCCATTGTCCTTCTTAGGAACTTTCCAGTATCAGAAAAGCAGTGAGCTGCGGACTGAGTGACACCCACTGAGATGTGGGCTCGGCTTGGCAAAGCATGGAAACGTCCTCATTTCTGGCATGCCTCGCTGATCAAGATGTTCTCTGGTCTAGAGAAATGTATAAATGTGGGTGTTTGCTGCTCTTTTATCATGGACGCTGTGCTGATCTCTCAAGACCCTTCGAGACATGAGGACATTCCTCTTTCTCTTTGCTGTTCTCTTCCTTCTGGCCCCAGGTAAAATGAACGTCTTTGTAGGGAAGGTTCTAGAGGTGGTGGCCCAGAGAAAGAGTCTGCTTCAGTGAGCACCTTGGTGTGGTCAGCCCGGTGGCCCTGCAGGGGAGCATGTACTCTGGGAGGTGACCCCCCTAATGTCTCTTCTATAAATCCATTGCACTTTCCCTGATTGTCTAAGATGGGGTATCACGGGGTTGAGGAAAGATGCCCCTTGGTCGCCAGCTCCATGCTCGCTAACAAAAACAAAAAATTGGGGAAAAAACGTAAAAGCTAGGGTTGGCATCTGTGGATCTTGTAAAAAATAGTCGTGATAGAGATGAGACAGGTAAGAAAGAGAGCCAGAAAAAGGCAAAAAGGGACGAGGAAAGGGACGGAGCTCGGACAGCGCGTTCACGCCGGCCATGGCGCAGGTCAAACGTACGTGTCAAACTGCTGCTCCTTCGTCACAACACCATGAAGCTGGGCACTTGTGACGAACACTTCACACCGCAAAATGCATGCGGTTCTCCAATGCCAGGACCTTTAAGAAAACTCTGTCCTACTTCGAATGTAGTGATTTCAGACCAACACTTCAGGCTTGGAAGGTTTGCTTTATAGATATTTTTCAGATGCAGAAACTGAGCCTCAGACGGGCTAGGCGGCTTCTCAAAGTCACACAGATAAGCCGGAATGAAGCCAGGACCTGAGAGTTCACAGCAGGACTCCTGCCACATCCTCTGGCTCCCAGGAACCTCTAGTGGCTCCAGTCAGATCTTCCTCAAAATAAAATCCAAGACTAGACTCATCCCAGTTTCCAGAGAGCTAGAGAAAGGGCTTTTCAGAGCCTGCAACGAGTCCAAATTGTGCCAGATGCTATAGATGTCTCCTTAGGAGGCTCAGAACTCTCACACCAGCTGTATGTGTTGCTGGTCTGTTTTGCAGTGAGCCTGTGTGGTTCGATTCTGTGCCAAGTGCACCGGGATCCAGGACCTACGGTGAGCTGTTCATTCCACTGACCTCGATGTACACGTTGGAAACTGACCAAGGCCCCCTTTTCAGATCAGTCAGGTTTATTATATAATTTAGTTAACACAATATAAGATAAGGCAATATAAAATTATCTATATAAGCAAATGGAACTGACCTATTAATATGCATTTGCACACACGCACACACACACACACACAGAGTTACATTAACCTCTAGATGGGTGTGTGTGATGATCCATCCGAATCCTTGTAGACACAGATGCTCTCTCTTTGCAGAGGCTCTCTCTTTCTGGACCATCACTGTTAACTGGATATAATACAAGGACCCTTGTGAAGAGTGAGGTCCAGTGCCTCCAGCCTGGGATGACCTTACAATATTAGGAGGGGGGATAGAGTACTGTCCCCTGCAGTGGGGGCCAAAGTTCACTGAGCTTTGAAACACTGGATTTTGATACTTATGAACTTATATGCAGATGCTAGAAATGATTAGTACCCATGCTAATACCAATCCGCCTGGTTTTAGTTTTACATATATGTGAATTAGTCACCTTTGTTTGTCGACATTAATTTCAACTTGTGTACATCTGATGCCTGTCCTTAAATACACCTGGATTCGGTAATCTAAAATGTTGATTCCAGTAAGATGTCTGTCTCTCCTTAACTTGAAGCGAGCTGCTCTTAGGACGGCTACTGGTAAAGTACTAAGGCCAGAGCCACTATATTCTGCACAGAATAGACAAGAGGAGTCCTGGGGAATCACTCCCAACACATGCCCCTACTGGCCCTTGAACACGTTTTATGAAATGTGGCAAAGAAATCTGATGAGCCTTTCTAGGCAATCTTTTCCCTTCCACCCACAAGAGTAAACTTTTCCCTTTCTATATATTTATCCCTGTTTATTACTCCAATCGTGGGCCATGTCCCCAGCCTCAGACCTGCTCAATTCTCAGGGTGTAACCCTTGGACAGCGAGTTGGGGAGTTGCCTGCCCTGGAGGGGTTTACAAGGACAAGGTGGTCATTACGTACCAATAACAGATTCTGATAAAAGAACAATAGCTTCTGCTTCCCAAAGCCCCCACAGCCTAACCCCAAATGTCAAGACAAACGTATTCTTCCTGGTCGTTAACCCCCTAAAACAAAAAGACAGAAAAATTGGAGAGAAAATATCTCCCTACCATCTCATCTACTGGCAGGATGAGACCATGGCAGCTTGTAAAGAAATCTTTCCTAACTAGTTACAAGACTGTACCTGGTAACTGGATGTATGTGAGAGGAGAATTAATCCCAGTGGCTCCTTGCCTTCCATAGCCAGGAACGCGTTTTTTGACGAGAAATGCTCCAAGCTTCAAGGGAGGTGCGTGAATTCTTGTCAGAAAAATGAAGAACTTGTTGCTCTCTGCCAGAAGTCTCTGAAATGCTGCCTGACCCTCCAGCCATGTTGGAAGAACACAAATGATTAAATGTGAAGGCTCTGGCATTCCAGAGTGACATACATGACCTCATTTTGTCTTCTTTTTACTCTGGTCTCTTCAGTGAGAAGGCACCTCAATAAAAATAAACGACTATCTTTTATCAATTTGTCAAGTGCTTCACTTAGAAAGGAAATGTGAGTAGTTAACCCTGATGGTCCCTGCCTACTGCCTTCTTTTTCTATAATTTTTTGGTAAGGGAACTTTCCCCAAATGATCTGATATTTCTTTTTATTTATTTTTTTTTCAACATTTTTTATTTATTTTTGGGACAGAGAGGGACAGAGCACGAACGGGGGAGGGGCAGAGAGAGAGGGAGACACAGAAATGGAAACAGGCTCCAGGCCCCGAGCCATCAGCCCAGAGCCTGACGCGGGGCTCGAACTCCCGGACCACGAGATCGTGACCTGAGCGGAAGTCGGACGCTCAACCGACTGCGCCACCCAGGCGCCCCTGATACTTCTTTTTAAAGGGGACTGCTAAAGACTATACATCAACAAACCTCTCACTTGCCCTCAGGCAGTCAGCCCCAACCACCTGTTGAGACAGATGATAGATAAATGGGTGAGTGGAGAAATGAACATATTAAGGATAAGTAGAAAGATAAATTTACTTATTAAGGATTCTCATGTGTCATACACATGTATAAGTTAATCATCTTGACTCCATGGCTTTAATTGGAGACGATTACTGGATCCAGGTCCCCGAATGACTTTCTATTATTTGCCAAATCACTTTCTGACTCTAAGCTTTCATATTACCCAGTTCAAGTAAGGATTCCTGGTCATGTTCCCCAGGCCGAAGATCCAGCCTTAGTTCCCTGTTGGGTCAGAAATCTTGCCTTATTTCCCTCTTGATTCCCCAAGGTCCACGCACTTAATCCTGTTGAAGCAACAACCTTTTTTTATGACATTTTTCTGTTTTGAGATAATTACAGAGTCATGCACAGTTGTAAAATATAATACAGATACATCTCTACCGTTTAATGCAGTTTTCCCAGTAGCACAACCAGAGGGCAATACAATACGAACACCAGATACTGACACGGATACAAAACAAGTCCATCACCACAGAGATCCCTGCCCCCACCCACCCCCGCCATGTTGCCCTTTCAGGGCCACACCCTCTTCCCTCCTGCGTCCGCCTCCACCTTAATTCCGGGTACTACTTATCTGCTCTCCACTTCTACAACTTGTTCTTCAGGAACGTCATATAAATGGAATCCTACAGGAGTACTTGGGTGGCTCAATCAGTTCAGCGACCGACTTAGTTTCGGCTCAGGTCATGATCTCGCGGTTTGTGAGTTCAAGCCCGGCTTCAGGCTCTGCACTGACAGTGAGGAGCCTGTTTGGGATTCTCTCTCTCCTTCTCTGTCTTCCCCTCCCCTGCTTGCATGCGCTTTCTATGTCCCTCAAGATAAATGAATTTAAAAATAAAATAAATGGAATCCTACAGTAGGTAACTTCTGGGGGACTTTTCACTCACTGTAGTGGTCTGGAGACTCTCCATGTTTGGTGCGTGTCTCAGTAGGTCATCCCTTTTTGTCCCTGCATCGTAGCCCACCGGGTGGATGTACCAGGATTCATTGAACCATTCACCTGCTGGAGGACAGCCGGGTTCTTTCCAGTTTGGTACTATGACAAGTAAAGGTGTTGTAAACTTTTACGTTTATAGATGTTTGAGCAAACACAACTTGTCATTACTCTGAGACCAGCGTCCCAACACGCACTTGCCAAGTCATATGGTTGCAGGTTTAGTTTTTACAAAAGAATGCCAAACTGTTTCCCAGAGTAGCTGTACCGTTTTTACACTCCCACCAGGAATGTAAGCGTGACCTAGCTTATCCACACCCTAGCTAGCATCTGCTGCAAAAAGTTGCCACGATTTTTTTGTTTTTGTCATCAACAGCTTATATGTCATTTTAGTTTGAATTTCTCTAAAATCTCATGATGTTTAACACCTTATCCTGTGGTTTTGTTTTTTTGTTTTGTTTCGTTTTTTGTTTTTGCCATCTTTATACCTTCAGCGAAATGGATGGCTCGCACTTATTTTCTAATTGGATTTTTTCTTGTTTTCACTGTTGAGCTCTGAGAGTCCTTGATATATTCTTGATATGGGTCATGTGTTGGATATGCAACTTCCAAATATTTTCCCCCCAATATACATTGCATTTTTAACCTCTTAATAGATCTTTTGAGCAGCAATTTTTTTAACTTTTAAAGTCCAGCTTCTTTCTATGGATCATGGTTTCTTTGGGAGTCAAGTCTCAGATCTTTTTGTGTAGTCTTAGATGATTTTCTCCTATGTGCTTTTCTAAAAGTTTAATGGTTTCACAGTTACACTTAAATCCATGAACCATTTTGAGTTAATTTCTCTAAAAGCTGTTAAGATGGTCAATGTTGTTCTCATTTCTGTTTTTGCTGTGGGTGTTCAGTTGCTCCAGCATTTGTTCAAAAGGCTGTCTTTTCTCCATTGGATTACTGTTGCAACCTTGTCAAACATTAGAAACTTAGGTCCAAACAAACTCCTACCTGGAATGTTTATAGCACCTTTGTTTATAATCACCCCAAACCGGGAGCAACCAAGATGTCCCTCAGTAGGTGGGCTGAGAACAAACTGTGGTTCATCCAACTAATGGAATATTATTCAGGAATAAAAAACAGGTAAGCTGTCAAGTCACCAAAAGACACAGAATAACCTTAAGTGCATATTGCTGTGTGAAAGAAGCCAGTCTAAAAAGGTTATAGACGGCATGATTCCATGTATGTGGCATTCTGGAAAGGGGAAAACTAGGGATCGTGAAAAGAAGCGATCTTTTGCCCCGGTTGCCAGGGGGTTGGCCAGGGGTAAAACACAGGGAATGTGCTAGGGCAGAATATCAAACTTCTGCATGATGCTCTGCCTTTGTTAAACCCTGAGAACCACGCAGCCCAAAGGGTGAACTAAAGTTCACTGTGCAAATTAACAGAGTTAATTGGAAGTCAGGGCCACCCCAGGGTGAAATGCAGAACTATCTAATTGTATCATAAATGTATAAAACAACTTTCCTGCAGGCCAGGGGGAAGGGGATGCTGGCCTGGGTAACGTGGGCAGTTACAAAAGAAGTCTATAATCTAGTACAATGCACAAGAGCATGGCACTCTAGCCGATGATGTATTTGTTAGGTAACACAAGCTTAGCAATTCAGATCTTGCTATGCACTTATAGCCGGAACTGAACAATTAAGTACCGGGCTTGCAGATGTGGGAGCCAGGTTTGGAGAGGGAGTTTATAGATAAGCAGGGAAAAGGTAGAATGACCCACCTGGGGATGGATGACAGGTGGAAACCTGGCTTGCATACAGATGGTTACATATACAAATATTTATTGGTGTGTGTGTGTGTGTGTGTGTTATTAAACAAATATGTACGTCCTTGCTCTGTCAGCTTAGAGGTCCCGGAAGCAAGAACATTCCAGCAACTATGAGCACACCTGGCACTCAAATACTGGTTTTTAATTCCATTCACCAATGGAAGGAGTCAGGGATCCTTGGAGAAGTGGGTGATTCTAAGACTGGAGCAGAGAACGTACAAGATAAACCCAGAGCAACTTTGTAGTGCCAGAACATGTGGAAGAGCTTCAAACAAACAATGACACGGGTGTGCCAAAAGAACACAAAAATTGAATTAATTTAGGGAAAAAGAAATTAAGTAGTGTTGGTATAAAATAGATATCCATGAGTATATAATAAATATTCATGATCAGGACTCCACCATACTGAAAGAAACACCAGTCTGTTCCTGGCTGGTGTCCCTGCAATGTGACCTTCACAAATACGTCCTAGGGTGTCCCATTCATTTGAGCGAGGAAGCTGGGTGGGCTGGTGTAGGGGGCATGTCCTTCCTCCAGATAAAGCTTTAGTAAAATCATTTTCCTGGGAGAGTCAGCTCTTGTTGTAGAAAACTCTCTGGACACATTTCACATAATTACTTCCCCTTTTCCTTGCCAGGGCCACCGGGGATTACTTCTTGGCTTTTCGCCGTGATTACCCTCATGGGCGTCCTGGAGTTAAAACCCAGGAAGCAGTGGGGTCCCTTCCCCTGTGGCCCTCAGTTGTTTGGTTCAGGCTTGCCCTCACTCATCCTCTGGAAATTTGTCAACATGACCACAGTGTTCCTACCCTTTTAAGGCTCCAGAGGCTTCTGCCCCAGGTTAGCCCATCTCCGCTGTGACTCTCTCCAAATTTGGGAGCGGTGGTTTGCCCTGTGACCTAAGTTCTCTGATGGGTCCAAGAAAAATCATCAATTTTCAGTTTGTTCAGAGTTTTTCTTACCTTAAGGGTGGGAGTGGAGACTTTCAGGTTTTTCACATGTAGCAGCTGAAATCAAAGTCCCAGGGTTCAGCCCAGTGAGCCCGGTTGATATCTCCTCTCCTCTGTCTGTTCCGCTCTCCCCTGCTCATGTCGCTTCTGCTTTATGCTCGTCCTCTCTGTCCCAACGTTCACTCAACAGGTGGTTGGTTTTTAAGCACAGGTTGGGCACTGGGCGAGCCCGTAATTTGTGAATGGAACATGAACATCGTCTCCCACTTGGTGAACTTAGAATTCAATCAAGAAGACCAAGTCACTGAAAACATCATGTAATTACAACTTGGGAAAGATGTCGTGAAGGAATAAAAAACTTCCAGGGCGCTTGGGCACATGGGAAGAACAGGGAGAGATCCCCCAACGTTGTGACATGGAGATTCCAGGAGGTCATTCGTGGGAGGAGGGGGGAGTATTCCAGGGAGAAGAGCGTTGGGCCCTGAACGGAGGCCAGCGCTGCTCGAAGCTCATGGTAAAGGGCTTGCTTGGATTCAACCAAAAAGTGATAGCAGGGATTTTATTGTAGGGATTTTGAGAAGAGGTGTGACAAGAGCCAATTAATGTTTAATTTTAATGTTTAAAATTCTCTTCTCATCTGGAAAAGAATCAGATGGTGGGGCCCATCAGCTAGGAGAGCAGAGGGAGGAGGTGGCTTGGGAGGTCTGTTCCACCAGGGTTCCAGGTTATTCTCTCAAGTCAGTTCAGTCACTATCCCCTCGAAACCACTGCCAAAGTCCCGCCTCCTGGTCTTCAGGCATGATAATCGCACTGATTTATTCTGTTATTTAGTGAGAAATGAATTTGACACAGACAAGATATGCGGCTATGGGACCGCCCGCTGCCGGAGGCGCTGTAAAACAGGGGAATTCTTCATCGGAACTTGCCCCAACATCTACTCCTGCTGTCTGAAAACTCGGAATGCCAACCGACCCATTCCTCTGACGTACTGAAACCCGGTGGGGCCGGGTCCTTGCAGCAGCGGAAACTCTGAGCCTTCACTTCCTGAGTCCCCTCACGGCTGGAACGTTCCCAGTGTCTGCCGCTAATCCAATTACGCTAAAACCTTGGATTGCGAGTAACTTGTTCCTGAGAGTGTTCCACAAGATGAGCAAATATTTCTAATAAATTTTAACTTGATAAACGAGTGAGGTCTTGCAATACGAGTAGTACGTGACGCCCAATGTCACATGATCACAGCTGAGCCAATGGTCCTTGAAATTCGCTTTGATATGCAAGTGCTTTGGATGACAAGCCTGTTTGTGGAACAAATTATGCTCGCAAACCAATGTTTTACTGTCACAAGAATTTGCTAAGTGCCTTCACTCAGTGGAGAGCATGTGGGGGAGCCTCAAAATGGCCTTGCATAGTTGGGATAAGGGAGAAAGCAAAGTGGGTTAAGTGAGTGTTTCAACATAACAGCCAAACCAAAAATTATAGCTAATCAGCCACAAGCCTAAGTGAACTTCTTTTATTTATTTTTTTTATTTTTATTTTTTTTAATGTTTATTTATTTTTGAGAGAGAGAGAGAGAGAGACTGCACGAGCAGGGGAGGGACAGAGAGAGAGGGAGTCACGGAATCTGAAGCAGGCTCTAGGCTCTGAGCTGTCAGCACAGAGCCTCAGGCCGGCCTCAAACTCACAAACCCTGAGATCATGACCTGAGCCAAAGTCGGACACTTAACCGACTAGCCACCCAGGCGCCCCCTAAGTGAACTTCTTTTATATTTTTGGCCTGAACTGCATCAGCTGAGCTTGCTAGCATGAGTTTTCTCTTCTGGTCAGTTTTGCTCAGCAGTTAGTAATGTCTTTTATTAATTAAAACAGGAAAGAAATCAATATTACGTGCAATTCATTTAGCAAACACTCTAATTCAAGGCATAGACCTCCAGGGAGCAAGACTAAAGAAATGTTATGTGACGACAAGGGACTGGCCCACATGGATGTCTGTGGAGGGTCACATCCTGCAGACACGGCACAGAGCTGATCTGCCCCCCCCCCAGACCCACTGTCCTGAAATCTGGTAAGGAAAGGGGAGCCCTAAAACACTTGACTTCCCTTTTCCTTCCAAATGTTAGCCCAGCTAATAAATGAATGATAACAAAGAATGATAACATCAAGAGAATATCACTATTTTGCAAACCCCTAGGGAAATAATGACCTAGCCTGTGAATGTCAAGAGCCCCACTCAAATAAACAAGAATGGGGCACCTGGGATGCCTGGGTGGCTCAGTCGGTTAAGTGTCCGACGTCAGCTCAGGTCATGATCTCACAGTCCATAAGTTTGAGCCGCGCGTCGGGCTCTGTGCTGACAGCTCGGAGCCTGGAGCCTGCTTAGGATTCTGTGTCTCCCTCTCTCTCTGCCCCTCCCCTGCTCATGCTCTCTCTCTCTGTCTCAAAAATAAATAAAAACATTAAAAAAAATTTTTTTAATAAAAAAAAAAAGAATAGGGTGCCTGGGTGGCTCAGTTGGTTAAGCGTCCAACTCTTGGTTTAAGCTCAGGTCATGATTTCACGGTTTGTGAGTTCAAGCCCTGCATCGGGCTCTGTGCTAACAGTGCAGAGCTTGCTTGGGCTTCTCTCTCTCTCCCTCTCTCTGCCCCTCCCCTACTTGCTCTGTCTCTCTCAAAATAAATGAACTTAAAAAAGTTATTACAAGACGAGAAAACTCAGACTCAATCACAGATTTTTTTAAAAGCAGAATTGAATTGGACCCAATGGCATCAATAATTTCTGAGGAAAAGAGAAGAATGAAAAGAGGAGGGAAAAATGAAGAGTCCGATGAATTAAAATCAAAATGGGGAGGACACAGAGATGAAGGAGAAGCAGAGGAAGCCAAGGAACGCGGGGAGAAAAGAACAGAAATGAAATCTGGAATGACTTTGGAATGACCCACACAACTTCAGGAAATGACAGTTGTGAAAAATCAGGCCATCCCTGAAATGCCTGACGTTTTCCTGCCTGATTTTTTACAATGAAATAAATACATTCAGAAGCCAGGGTAGAAGCCGGACGACAGCCATATTTATGTCACCATTTCGATGCGCACCAGCGCTTTAATAGACACTTGAGGAAGCTGGTTTTTTGTGTTAATGACGTTTGTTCTCTCTCTTTCCTCCTGCTGCTCCTCTTCTCTTTGTTCCGTCCTCTCTTAGTCACCAAACCCACCCAGGGCATTCAGGCATACTTTTCACTTCCTGAGGAAAATGGTTCCCATGTTTGTTCCGCTGCCCGTGGGAAAATAACACACCGACTGTCCTCGGTGCCGGAGATACTATTCCGGATTTCAGCTCTTCCCACCTACAGGCCCCCGCCCTGCAACTCAGGGCTATAAAGGGAGCCCTGCTGCCAGCCCCTGGACCTCCTCAGACAGCTGTCCCCTTGGTGACATGAAGCCATCCCTCTCTGTATGCCCCAGCTTCCTCCTTGTGGCTCTGCTGTTTCCAGGTAAATGGGAAATGTGACCTCGTCCTGGGGACTGAGTCTCTCTGCAATGGTCATCTCGAGGTGGGGCATCCAGGTGGGGCGTGAGACACTAAGCCCACAGGTGCATTTCCTGGTGGGGTTCTCGGGCAGCAGTCTCTTGATGGGTTTGTCAGTGACCCCTTGAATGTGCTGATGGCCCTGGCTCCCCAGCAGACAGGGTCCTGACCCTGACCACACTTCCTCAGCCTTTTAATATTCACCTGCTCCTTACAGAGAAGGCAGCCTGCATCATGAATGATCCTAACTGTTAGGGAGTCTCACTCAACAACTATATTGGGGCACACTCATTGGGGACGCTCATTGGCTTCCAGGTGGCCTCCACTGCCAGCCCTCTTCAGTCCTCACTCACCTTTCCCTCTCCTCTCTCTCTCCCTTTCTCTCTCCCTCTCCTTCTCTCTCTCTCCCTTTCTCTCTCCCTCTCCTTCTCTCTTTCAATCTCTCATACTCTCTCTCTCCCTCTCTCCCTCCCCCCCTACACACACACACACACACACACACACACTCTCTCTCTCTCTCTCTCACACACACACACACACACACACACACACTTGCCCTGCTTCCAACCCATTCCATGCCATTCTCTATTTGCTCACTCTCTTTCTTTACAGCTTTACTGAGGTACACTTATTATACCAAAACCCACACATAGTTAACGTGAACAGTTTGATGAGTTTGGACATTTGCAAACACTCCTAGTACCATCACTATAGCCAAGGTAAGAGCCACCCACAACCCCTCCCAAAGTTTTCTTCTGTCCCTTTATGGTGGTGCTTTTTTGTGATGAGAACACTTAAAAGATCTATCCTCTGAACAAACTTTGAAGTGCACAATACCATATTGCTACCTGTAGGCACGGTGCTTCACAGCAGATCTCTGGACTGCGGCCATGTTACAGGACTGAAACTCTGTACCCATTGAGCAGCAGGGACTCCCAGTCTCCCCCGACCCTCCATTTTACCCACCCCCTAGAGTAAAGGGCCTCATCCTCATGGGTCCTCTCAAAAGAGAGAGAGTTCTAGAAATGCTGCATATTTACTCGGAAACAGGACTATCCGGAGCCAGAAATGAGGACCTTCAAGGCACTGAGGGTCCCAGAGAACCCAGGGAAGAGTCTCCTGGACAAGGAGCAAACGGGTCTCCTTTGCTACACCACCAAGAGAAACGCCACATCTTACCGCGTACTCCCCCTTATGAGGGTAGGTGACTCCAGGAATGTTCAGTGAATGAAGAGATGGAAGGGGTCTGTGCCTGTGGAGTAGGGGAGAGCTTCACCCAAACCTGAGACCCGGAGGATATGACATTGAGTAAGACACCCTCGTGCCCGCTCCCTTGGCCTTGAGTTCCTTCAATCTAGGCATTTGCTGAATACCTGCGAAGAGGGTGGGGTGACCTGTGAGCTCACAGGGAATGCCCCAGGGTGGGGTGTGCGGAGGATGGGGCACTGGTCTGAGGAACACAGGCATGACAAAGCCAAAGAGCCCTCAGCCGCCTTTCTGGTCGGTCCTCAACCCCCACGTGGAGCCTGAAAGCAATCTGGAAGGACCTAGAGAAGACCGTCATTTCTAAGATGCTTCCTTAGTCCCAAACTCTTTCCTGACCCTGAGTCAGGGAACACGAGGCTGGACACTCGGTGGGCAAAAGCAGGGAACACATGAGGGTGTTGGCAGACAGAAGCCAGGAATTCAGATCCTGTGACATTATTCCCTGCATCGTTCTCTCCTCTCTTCAATCCCTTTGGAGGGGGCTCTGGGCTCCCAGGGGCTCACTCCCAGGTTCTCCTCCCAAGGGAAGGTGAAAAGACAAAACGGTGCTTGCACAACAATATAAACAACACGAGGTGTGTGTCATTTATCCTAACCGTAGATCTATGACACAGGGTCATTCCCATTTGATTCATGAGGGCGTTGGGGAGATTGGTCCACATTTGTCCAAAATAACGTGTCTAAGATCGTGCGGCTGGCAAATGGCAGTCAAGAGTGGAAACTTCAAGAATATAAGCAAGACTTCCAGGGCTGTTGTCCAGGAAGAGGTCTCAGTCCACTCCCTTTAAGACATCCTGTTTCTTTCTCCCCAATACCCTGCACTTGCTTCCTGCCTACGTTTCTCCGTGTGCATCACTCTTGAATTTTTACTTGCCTTCCCCACCTGTGATTTCCGTCCTTAGCGCGCAGCCTCCCTATGTTCAGACTGGCCCTGATGTGCATCTGCTCCATCCCAGTGCCACACACAGAGTGCAACCTTGTGACCGGGCATCACTGACCACTGCCATCTCATTCCCCAATTCAGAGAAGAAGCAATGAAGACAGAGAATTTCCTCCATAATAAGTATTTTTGCAATACAATTTTCCGAAGCATTTTTATTTTCCTACTGTTTTTTCTACTTCCTATTGCATTTGAGTCTACTGGAGAAATACTCTTTATGAAGAAAATTCTCTCCCTAATGGCTTCTCCTCTGAATTGGGGAAGGACTCTCGTTACTTCCTGTATTAACATTATACCTCGATCTGTGTCTAGAAATGCAGTATCTCAAAAGTACACCTGAAAAATAAACAACTAAGAGAATACACCCTAAAATGCTCACCCAGCTGTACAAGTCTGTGCTGGTCTGGCACTACGCTGGGTTAACCCACATTTTCCACCATTACACTGCTGTGGTCCCCAAGCCATGCGGTGACTCCTAGAAAATGCTCTGCTCTTTCGTGTCCTTGCACAACCCTGTGGAGCACATCTAGCTTTAGTTCAAGACCCCATTTCGATGCTACATTTAACATCCATTTAAATTTGATAATCTCTGTGACCTTATTTGGCTGTTCTCTATGTTCCCAAATCACTCTGTGCAGACTCGACTGTGGACGGATTATACTGAATTTAAATACGTGGTTACATGTTTGTTTCCCAGCTGATTCAGAGAATGTCCCCCTCCCCTGACCCTGTTATGGCACACTAAAATGTCCTACATCATTCAGCCTTGAAGGAATGAGCAAGTGAGTTAATTTACAGAGTGAATAAACATCTGTAGGGCCCCCCATCTGTTCTATTTTTGTCTTTCTCTCTTTCTAAGATTACCCCCTTTCTCTCTCAAAAGTTACTAAGCTTCTGTATATAACGGCATGTTTAACAAAGTACAAAAACAGGATTTTCAGCTGGGATTCAGGTTACTAGGGGGTCGGGAGGCAGACCACTCTGCACAGAGGAGGTAACCAAAATGCAGCGACACAAGCCTTAAAGCCTAGGGTGACTGGCACATGGAGAGGCCCCTCCTTCTCCAGAGGGCAAGGGCTGGGAGTCTTACTCCCAAATGGAGCCATGGGTTTCTTTTTTTTTTTTTTTTAAAGGTTTACTTATTTTTTGAGAGAGAGACAGAGAGACAGAGACAGAGAGAGACAGAGAGAGAGCTGGGGAAGGACAGAGAGAGAGAGAGAGAGGGAGACACAGAATCTGAAGCAGGCTCCAGGCTCCAAACTGTCAGCACAGAGCCTGACACGGGACTCAAATTCACGAGTGTGAGCGGGGGAAGGGGCAGAGAGAGAGAGGGAGAGAGAGAATCCCAAGCAGGCTCCACGCTGTCAGTGCAGAGCCCGATGCAGGGCTCAAACTCACGAACCGTGAGATCACGACCTGAGCCGAAAACCAGAGCCAGGTGCTTATCCGACTGAGGCACCCAGGCGCCCCACTTTTTCTTCCTAACACTTGCCCCTTGCCTTTTCTATCAATCGTCTTCATAATATATAATTTAAGATAAAAATTCATCTTTACTAACCGCAGGGCTTGAACCGTAGAGTGAGGGAGCAAGGTCACATTCCTCAAGTAAACTGGCACATCTCAGAGGCACAAGACAGTCTTCCAGGCGCTTCCCCAGAATGAAGCGGAACTAGAAGCCATTTTCACTTTCAAAATCTGCCCTTGGCTACCTCTCATCTCCCTTACAGAGAAGGCTCAGCCCGAACCCACCCTCCTCGCAGGACCATCCCACTGAAGTCTGCACTTGGGAGGGCTGTGTCACTCGTCAGTGAGCCTCGCAGAGCCCTTCCATGTCCCCTTGCATAACATCCTACATTGTTGAAAGTGAAACATTTGTATCGTGATACATCTCTTACGGTGTCTCTTTCCAACTGCCTCTGACCCGGCAGCTTGTTTCTCAGGGAGAGTAGAGGTGGCTTTCAAGCCAGAATCCAGGATCTGATTTGTACACTCTCAGGCTGACTACAGGGAACTGTGAGCGCTCACATACAAAAGAAACCCGTTTCCTACCTACGGGCAACCTCCGCCGTGGCCCTTTGGACTCAGATGATCCCTGTTCGAGTCTTGAGATGGTCTTAAGAGGCTAATGTCGGATCTCTCTTTATACAGAACCGGAACCGGATTTCAAAGTGGTCAACTGCAAGAAAAGTGAAGGCTACTGTCAAGAATACTGTAATTACATGGAAACACAAGTGGGTTACTGCTTTAAAAAGAAATACGCCTGCTGTTTACATCAGAACTGAACCTGCTGACACAGAAGCCAGAGTTTGGTCCCCTCGCCGGCTCTCTGGGTCCTGTCCCTAACGCAGACACAGGGGTTTCTGGAGAAAGGACTGAGCATGGGCTAGCTGAGGTGTTGTCATCTGAGCTGGAGAGTTTCGACATGTTATTCCAACTAAAAGAGAGATGAAAACCCACTACACCTGCCCTTAGAGAAAGTGACTTAGCCTGACGTGGACAAAATCCTCAAAAATCAACAGTTTTTGCTGGTAGATGTGGATGTAATAAACTTTCACAAGAAAGCATTCAAGTCATTCCTTCTCTTGTTTAAAAAAAAATTTTTTTTTTGAGGGGGCGCCCGGGTGGCTCAGTCGGTTAAGCCATGACTTCATCTCAGGTCATGATCTCACGGTCCGTGAGTTCGAGCCCCGCGTCGGGCTCTGTGCTGACAGCTCGGAGCCTGGAGCCTGGAGCCTGCTTCAGGTTCTGTGTCTCCCTGTCAGTCCCTCCCCTGCTCTCGCTCTGTCTCTCTCTCTCAAAAATAAACATTAAAAAGAAATTAAAAATAAAATAAAAATATTTTTTGAGGAGCGCCTGCATGGCTCAGTCAGTTAAGCATCTGACTCTTAATTTTGGCTCAGGTCATGATATCATGGTTCATGATTCCAGCCCCGCATCGGGCTCAGCCCTGACAATGCAGAGACTGCTTGGGATTCTCTCTCCCTCTCTCTACCCGTTACCCCCTCTCAAAAAATAAATAAATAAACATTTAAAAAAGCGAGAGAAGGGGCACCTGGGTGGCTCAGTTGGTTAAGCGTCCGACTCTCGATTTTGGCTCAGGTCACGATCTCGCGGTCCGTGAGTTTGAGCCCCGCGTCAGGCTCTGTGCTGACAGCTTGGAGCCTGGAGCCTGCTTCAGATTCTGGGTCTCCCTCTCTCTCTGCCCCTCCCTTGCTCATGATCACTCTCTTTCTCTCTCTCTCTTTTTCAAAATTAAACATTAAAAAATTTTTTTAAAAAAGAGAAAAATATTTTTGAGTACCTATTTTGTTCCTGGGCACTGAGAAATGTAACAAATTGGAAACATGAATATGTGAGGAGAAACACAGCCAAATAAACTTAAAAAATAAAATGCCACACATTTTATCATGTGAATATATCCAAGGCAATATGTGGAGCAGATAAATATAAGAGATTTAAGAAAGGATTCCTGGGGAAATTCGAGCAGGGTTTTGGAGGATGAGTAGGAGTTTGTTACGCAAAAGAGAGAGGCAGAGATTCCCAGGCAAGGGGTACAGTTTGCAGAGAGGCATGAAGATGTGAAAGAATGGTTTGCTAAGCAAATGGTGAGAAGTTCAGCATCACTGTGAAAGAGACGGATTGATTACAAGTCTCAAATGAGGAGCGTGCAGGAAAATGGTGAGAAGTTGTCAAAGAAAATAAATACGATGCTCTGGATCTCAGCTGCTAAACAAGAGGGGGTTATCAGGTACCTCCAGAGGAGTGACGCCATCATAGTTTCAATTTTAGAATGTTCCTTCTAATGAAAGACTTGGGGGTGGATTAGAAATGCGTGAGACCAGAGGCAGGCATACCAGGTAAGGGCTGATGGCAACTGTGGACGTCCAGAACAGCCATTTAGTGACCAAGGTGGAGATAATGGCTAGGAAGGGGAAAGAACTGGGTCCCCGATGACGTGGGGTTCTCAGGTTTGGTGACGGAGAAGAAGGAAGGGCGTGGGACAGAAAAGAACGGTTAACTGAGGCAGCTCGCACAGGACAAGAGAGAGCAGGAGGGACATGGACAGGACCAGGTTGGCTCTGGACGTGTTGTACCGGATCAGGCATTCAGGACACCCCGCAGGGCCGTCAAGGGACCAATGCGGATTCCAGGAGAGGCAGGGAGACAAGAAATCCGAGTGGAAGGCTTGCAGTCCTTCGTGAGGGGCAGCTTTCGGGGCAGCAGAAGGACCTGGCTGAGTGATGCTAACAGTTCAGGGAGGCACAGAATGGGGGAACCACCGCAGCACTTGGCGGGGGCTCTGGGAGGGGACGTGAGACAGCGTGGGTCTAGAAGATGAGCACGGGAAAGGGGGTGGGTCGTCCTGCAAAGGAAGGTGGGCCCGGACAACAAGCAGGGACCCCGGAACAAAGGCAAGGACGCCTCTGCCTCCACGTTGCCTCCGTTCCGTCCGGTTGAGGGACAGGGGCCGGAGATGGGACTCCACTAGGAACGCAGCCTCGGGTATTTAATGCCAGCGTCTCCTAAGCAGTGAGAGCAAACATTTACTCAAGGAGCCTTTCATTTTTGCCTTTGGCGTAAGAGTCAGAATAGTGATTAAGTATGAAATCGAGAAGGGGGGAAGGTGTATGTGTGAGGAGTTTGTAAAGGAAACAGAATGTTGGGGTGGCTGAGAGGGATATAGGGAGCGTTGGCGCCCTCCCTGCAAATACACGTCTAGCGTGTCACCTTTCTCCTTAAATCTCTCTGCTGGGGCCGCTGTTTCCATTCACTCATTCACTCATTCATTCATTCACTCATCCATTCACTCATTCACTCACTCATCCATTCACTTATCCATTCACTCATCCATCCATCCATTCATTTACTCATTCATGCACTCATCCATCCATTAGTTTGTTCACTCATCCATTTGTTCACTCATCCATTCATTAATTCGTTCACTCATCCATTAATTCATTCACTCACTCACTCACTCGTCCATTCAACACATATCTAGTAAGCATCCACAGCAGCCCAGACATTGTTTTGGGTACCAGAAGTCCAGCGATGAACAAAATCTCTGCCCACACTCTACCAAGAGGGACAGACAATAAGCATGACAGGTGAGTAAAATGTATGATGTATTAAAGTGATAAATGACGTGGAATAAGAAAAATCCAGGAAGGGATGACACTTTGTCAGGCAGGGGCTTGGGGCTGGGTGTGGGAGGTGGCGGAGCCTCCCTGGGTACAGACAGAGAGTGGTGGGGGGTGGGGGGCAGGCCCTCTGCATTTGGCGGGTGGAAGGCATCCCAGGGGGAAGAGAGGACAGTGCCAGTGCCCCAGGGAGGCAAGGTGCTGTATGTATTTGTGGAGCAGCAGGACGAGGCCAGTGTGACTGCAGCAAAGGGAACTAGGGAGCTACAGTCAGCTGTGAGGCCAGAGTGGTAGCATTGTTAGGTAACCAACCCAGGCATCCCAGCAAGATTTGGGCTTTCTCTTTGAGGAAGATAGGAGGCCATCTGCAGTTTGCTTCTTCGTGTTTCTGTACTTATAAGAGCATTTTATTAACACCACTGGGAATAAAGGGTCAGCGTCAGACCTGGGCTTTCCTGGGAAAATGAACTTACAACTCTCTTCAATCTCATGAGATGAAAATGTGCAAACAGTATTTTCTGTCCCCTTCGGTTGAGTGAAAGTCACCCTGCATGAAGACCTACTGTGTCCTGGGAGTCTACTGCGTGTGCCCACTGCTGGTGGCTCAGAAGTACATTTATTATGACCTTTCCAAATTTTCATTTGTCACGTGGGCATTGGTGGATGGCAGGAGTCCCCATGCCTGGTCCTTTACCCTTGGTCCTCACTGGGATTCTGCTCCGGGGGCTTCTAATCATTCCCCGAATAATAGGAACTTAAAAAAAAAATCTCTACTCACTAGATTCATAGTGAGGCAATAGCAGAATTTGCCATGAAATATGTCTAAGTGGTGATTATTTTTGGGCTCAAGGTGATTATTAGTAAACTGTTTATAACCCATGTTACAAAATTTTGAATCCATCATCTTCTACACCTTTCTTTACCTTTTATGAGTCAAGAGTCCTCTCTGCTCATCACAAGGAAAAACCCATTTTATTCCTTTTCTATCTCCTTTTTTTGGGTGGGGGGGGGAGTTGTCTATATGAGATGATGGATGTTAACTAAACTTGTGGTAATTATTTTATGGCATATGCAAGTCAGATCATTATGCTGTACACCTTAAATTTACACAGTGCTCTGTATCACTTATGTCTCAAAACTAGAAAGAGGGAGAAAAAAAGATCATCATTTTGGATGTCAATGATATCTCAATAAAACAAGAAAACAAAGAAAGGAGATGCTATGTCCTCAAAAAAAAATCCTTTGGAGCACTTGGGAGGCTCAGTCAGTTGAGTGTCCAACTTCAGCTCAGGTCATGATCTCGGTTCATGAGTTCAAGCCCCCCGTGGGGCTCTGTGCTGACAACTCAGAGCCCGGAGCCTGCTTCGGATTCCGTGTCTCCTTCTGTGTCTGCCGCTCTCCTGCTTGCACTCTGTCTCTCTCTCTCAAAAATAAATAAACATTAAAAAATTTAAAAAAAAAATCCTTTGCGAGATTGTTGTGTCTGGGTTCCAGCTGGGTTACGATAAAGATTCCACAGCTCATGTAGACCACCGAATTCCCAGCGGTGCATAGAGTGGTGCATAGACCTCCTCCCAGAATGCTGCTTTTCCAGACTTCTTTTTGGATAAATGTATTCCATACTTAATTCACACACAGACACACTCACACAAGGCTGATACTCAGGGACAGGGCATGTATGGTGAAAACTAGTACTTACATGCAAACCCGGAAGCATTGCCATTGACTCAGTGACTCAGTTATTCTGCTTCTCAGAAACAACTGACTCTTCAATGGGTGCAAAGTTATAGTTATGCAAAATGAGTAAGTCCTAGAGATCTGCTGTACAACATTGTGCCTGTGGTTAAAATACTGTATTGTGCACTTAAACATTTCTTAATAGGAGTATGTCTCATGGTGAGTGTTCTTATCTCAGTTAAGAAAAGGTAAATGTTCTCAAGAAATAACAAAAATGTTTTGAGAAATTTTTTAAATAAATCTAAATTTCAAACTAGAGCACTTATCAAACTACTGTATATCTACTTAAGGGATGCTATATATCCCTTAGGTATAATAAACACAAAAGCAAATAAAAAACATAAAATGCATAAGATAAAGATTTCAAGGCAATTTTCTATCTTGGAAAATACAAGATACACATTTTCAAATATCTGATGTAAAATTAATTAGCCAAAGTATGTCTGAAAGAAAAAAAAAAAGATTTTAGGTTCCAATGTGAAGATTATTGGAGATTTTTAATTACTTTATCTTTGAAAATACTCTGTCAAGTTACTGCATAACTCTTAAATTTTAAATATGCATTCAAAAAGACAAACAAATGTGCCTAAGGATAAATATGTATGTATATAAACAAAGGCATACTTTGATTGTAGGCAAAGACGTTGCATCAAGAAAGTCCTAAATCTAACATAAGAAAGAACTTCTGGGTATTAAGACTATAAAACGTTCAAGCATGTTACCCACAGAGATCTTGGGATTCAGAAGAATAAGGTCACAACTGATATTTTTCTACCAAGTGCGGTAATCTTTACAGCCCCCCTTGGAGACAACGGAATGAGCCCCGTGGCCCCTCAAGGCAAGTTCCAGTCAGCAGCTCTGTCAGTTACACTTGCTTTGTTCTTTTCACAGAAGTCTGCTTAACGCAGGACCCTGAGGACGGGAGGCTTTATGGACACCAGCTGTACCCCTGGTGGGAAGAGACCCGTTAGCCAGAAATTGCTTTAGGTCCTTACAGGGCCAGTCATACCACGCCTGGCTGCCTCCATGTCTGCCCTCCACGCCCACCTTCCACACACAGTGTCCTGCCTCCCAATGCACCTCCGGACCTTCCGAGAGCTTTGATCCCTGTGACCCATCCATCCCCCCGGGGTGACCCTTCGTGGAGGAATCTATTTTCTCCTCCATACCCCTGGTCTGCTGGGGCGGGGGCCAGGTGGACAGGCTCAGTCAATCAAATCCCCATTTCGCTTCCTTGACTTTAATAACAGCCACACCTAGTTTTTTTCTACCTGTCCACGCGGGTGGTGGTCACTACACCTTGCAGGTTTGGACTGACTCACTTTATCTCTTGGGTTACAGGAAAGTACCTTACTGGACCCAGGGAGTCCCCTTGGTGTAAAAACAAAAATTAAAATGAGTATGTCCAAATGAAGGGACCGTGTCTGCCTCTTTCTTGATAGACCAAAACAATTCCCGGGGGTCAGATGACTAACATTAGCACTACCTATGAGGACAGCAGGGATAGGGCTGTATCCTGGCGGCGGGGAAATGACATCAAGCCCAGGTGGGAGGCAGAGGGGTCTGAAAAAATGTCTCTGTTAGGTCTAAATGCATCTCTCGTGCTCTACCGACTGAGCCAGCCAGGCAGTGGACGCTGCAGTTAGGCATGAGGCTTTCAGGAGAGCAGGGAAGTGTCAGTCTGTTTTCCCCCTTCCGTCTGCTTCCTATGGACCCCCTCTGCGATTTGCCTCCACTCTGCTCTTCTTTTTTCTGGGGGCTCTGAGAACATCCTTCGAGAAGTCACTGCTGCCTCCTACCTATCTATCCAAGGCACCTGTAACGGGCACGTTATGATTCCTATTTCATTTAAGACAAAATAAGCATAGAAAGTTAAGTGATCCAACCCAAATGGCGATCAGACAACATATCCAGGTTGCTAACCGAGTTCGCTTCAAGCCAGAAAAGTCCAAGTGTGGGCTTTTTTTTGTCTTACACGACACTTACATTTCTAAGAGAACACACCTTTGTTTCTCAGAATGTCTTCTTGGCCACAACCTCAGAAAGATGGACACTGGCCAGGACAGGGGCTCAAGCTCTGGGGAAAGGCACTTTCCTTGCAAAGGCATGTGACTCTGTGAGTCCCAGATGCCAACAGACCTGGGTGTGGGAGCAGAGGAAGTCACACTCACCAGGAATGCTGATACTTGGGTTCTAGTCCCGACTCTAGTCAATAATTGTGTTGACGCTTTGTGCAACTCCTGATGAGTACAGGGGGCAAACGTGTCCTTCTAAACCCAAGCTCTTTGTGACAATCAATGAACTGTATTTTTAAGAACAAAAGTTAAAATTAGAATGTTCACATGAAGGGAAACCGAGAGCTATTTCTGTAAGTTACTCAAGTACAGTACCTCAGTAGACAAAGACGTGATCGCAGGAGGTTGGTCTCTCTCCTGTGATGAATTTATGATGGGCCTGGAAAAGAAAAAAAGACCTATGAAGTCAACAAGATGAGAGTTTGGTGTAGGACTCTGGGAAAATGACGAATGTTCTCCCTGTCTTAGCCAAGGATCTGAGATTGTTAGCTGCACAGAGGGCTCTAATATAGAGGATCATAGGAAGTAATAATTGATTTAGGACAATGGAAATAAATCCCCAAAGGAGTTGCTAGTGCCAGAAGGAAAGGAGGCTGGTGATGCTGATCAATCATCTTTTCTCTTTATTTGAAGCTACAGGAATAAAGACAAAAGGAAGACACGTGAGGAAGAGCCCATGAGGATTCTTGGATAAGAGGAAGTCAGTGGGAAGATCACTTCAAGGGGATACTGTGGTAAGAATCATTAACCAAAGAATAAGAACAATTACCCCAGCCCAAATCGGGTGGTGGAGACCCCACTTATTTTTTCCCTTGGTCTAAACCCAAGGGCTGGGTTGACATTCAAGTGGTTGGAAACCAGGCACTTGGTGAGGCCTCTGATGAACAGTGATCCCAAATCGGACAATCAAGACACTCCCCTATTGCTTTTAGGGGAGCATGAGATGATCCCACTGGGATAGTGGAGGCTGAAAATTCTGTTTTATATCTCCAGGAATAAAAAGGAGGACATGAATCACAGTACATGATTAAACAGACACATGGAGAGGAAGAAATGCTTCTATAAAGGTAAGGAGCCTGTCTGGTCCAAGGAAACAATAAGTACGAACATAAGTACAACTTTGAGAGGGGAAGGTGAATCAGCCAACTGCTATCTGCTCTTCGCTAGGGGATGGAACTTCTGGAATCCACAGAATTGCAAAGACATAGAGTCTTGACCTTTAAAGGGCACAGCCATGCTTTGGCCCCCAGGATATATGAACGTGGGTCTGAACACAGTAAATTGAAAGGAAGAAACTGACATCTGCCATTCTTCTTGGGGAAAAAAAAGGCAAAGTAGTATGGAAACAAACGTAAATTTTATCATCTTTTCAGGACCAGCATTTGGATGAAGTATTTTCTGACTCCCTGAATATTTCAGGGTGATTTTCTCCTTTTCCCACGCAAGATAATCAGCCATGAAACCAAATCCTTTCAACACAATTTTTCCCTTAAAATCTCAAAGGCGTCTTTCCCCGTCTGACATCTAGTGTGGACTAAAATACACGAGGCAGGTCTGTTTTTGTTCTTTTGCAGGATGCCTGCTTTTTTGTAGTTTTTTTTTCCCTTTATTCCTCAAACATTTTATTTAAATACTGCAATTCTCATTTCATCTGAAAAATTTGTAAGCCCTACTAACTGGCTTATTCTGATAATTTTCTAATTCATAAACAATTTTAAAACTGTATTTTAACATTAGTTCTTTTAAAGAAGGGGAAGGTGGGTGGGGGGATGGGACAAATAGGTAAAGGAATTAAGAGTTCACTTATCACGATGAACATATGGGATTGCTGAATCACCTGTACACGAACCTATTATAACACTATATGTTAACCATACTGGAATTAAAATATTTTTAAATAAAAATATCAAGAATTTTTTTTAATTTTAAAAATAAAGCTATGAAAAGTGGTGAACCATATGGTCAAAATCAATTGTAAACGTACTGAGGCAGGAAAGAATTTGATGGTAAGACACTAACAATTGTTAGGGAATAAAACATTGAGCCCAGGGCTAAGCAAGCATGAAATAATAATTCAGTAAGAGTCACTTCATTCTGCTGGTTTCCCCCATACATTTCTCACTAAAAATTAATTTGCCTTTAAAAATCTTTTAATCAGGGGTGCCTGTGGCTCAGTCGGTTAGGCGTCTGACTCTTGGTTTTGGCTCAGGTCATGATCTCATGGTTCATGAGTTTGAGCCCCATGTAGGCTCCATGCTGACAGAACAGATCCTGCTTGGGATTCTCTCTCTCTCTCTCTCTCTCTTTCCTCTCTCTCTCTCTCTCTCTCTCTGCCCCTCTCCTGCTTGCGTGCTCTGTCTCTAGCAAAAATAAACATTAAAAATATAAGTTAAAAAAATTTTTAATTATATTGTCATAAGAACACTTCACATGCCTCTCAACAAACTTTAAGAGTACATTAATGTTGACTCTAGGTATAACGTTGTACAGCAGATCTCTAGAGTTGATTTATCGTGCTTAACTAAAACTTCATACCTATTGATCATTAATTAACCCCCATTTCTTCCTCCCTCCAACCTCCCATAGTTACCATTCCACATAATTTCTTCTTTGAAAAATTTCTGTTTTCCTTTCAGGGATCACATAGCCATGAGGTCGGCCCATTTGCCTTTCTGTGGTGCCTCATCTCCTCTGATAGCTTTCCTGCCTGTGTCTTTTTTCCCCCTCTGCCTGGAAAGCCAACTCACATTTGACTCTCACACCATTAATTCAACTTCCAAAGTATCAACTTTGCGTCGCCACCATAAACTTTTCTTTACTCTTCCAGTTCATTTTTTTTTTTCATCTTAGCCTGCCATTCTATTTCACCTTGTTTGGTCGCTAGAGACCCTTGCTTCTAATTAGTAGATGCTAAGGCTTTTTGTTTTTTTTTTTCAATATGTGAGACAGAAATGTCATCTGATTCCTGCAGTGAATCTTTTCCTGAAATGGCTGTCTTGCTTAGTCTTCCCAATAATATTCCCATATCTTTATTTTGTAGTTTTTTTTTTTCTTACACTTTGTGTTGATTTCAATTCTATCTCTCCTGGAAAACATGTGAATTCATTCAACAGCATTCACTGAGCTTCTATTGTATGACAACACTGTTCTAGGTCCTAAAAATAAAGAACCAAGCACACAAAACCCTGCCTGAATGAAGCTTACACTCTCATGGGATAAATAAGTCAGTGCAAAGAGTAAACAGCGTCACTCACTATTCGAGAGCAGTGGAACCCTATTTCAGAGTCACCTGGATGGCAGATGGATGGGATTCCTGGCCGAATTCTATCTAGTACTTTGTTTCGTGAAATAGACTGAAATGGTAAATCAAAACTCTACGACTCGTCAGGAAGCAACACCACTTTGCAATGGTTATCATTATTATTATTATTGTTATTATTATTTTCAGTGGCCATCCTAGTGCATGGGAAGTGGTGTCTCTGTGGTTCAGATTGCGTTTCCCTAATGATTAATGACAGTGAGCATTTTCCATGTGTTTGTTGGACATTCGCACTTTCCTCTCTGGAGAAATGTTTATTCGAGTTCTCCGCCCATTTTTATATTTTATGGTTTGTCTAATCATTGTGCAATTGTATCAAGGTTTTTTTTTTTAATAGATAAAAATGTTTTACCACTCTCAAATGTTTTCAAACCCATGAGCAACTTTCATCTGTTCTTTTTTTTTTTAAATTTTTTTTTTTTCAACGTTTATTTATTTTTGGGACAGAGAGAGACAGAGCATGAACGGGGGAGGGGCAGAGAGAGAGGGAGACACAGAATCGGAAACAGGCTCCAGGCTCTGAGCCATCAGCCCAGAGCCCGACGCGGGGCTCGAACTCGCGGACCGCGAGATCGTGACCTGGCTGAAGTCGGACGCCTAACCGACTGCGCCACCCAGGCGCCCCAACTTTCATCTGTTCTTAAGGCCATCTTCTATTATGTGGGTACCATGCACGCCAGAATAATTATCTTCTGTATTGGGACAAACTGACCTTCACTTCCTTTCAACCCTGTGATTATAAGAACCAATGAGCCTATGACCAGATTAATGAGATTGTTCAATGAGCTTGATTTTCTACTTGGTCTTCTGTTGGAATGGCATGCCTGATTCTCTAACGCTATTCACGAAATTCTTCCTTAGAGGTTGCATCCGAGTCTGTGACTTGGAAAAAACAGATCTACATATAAAGGAAAAGGTGGGTAATAAACTCTGATACCATTCATTTATTTCTCTCCAAAATGAGCTAACTTTCCAACATAGCTCATAAAAGTTTCGAACCATACAGAAAACAATTTCCAAACTATAATTTCACGGCAGTTTGAAAGCTGGCCGGGCTGCTAGAAAAAATATACCATCCACATACCTTAAATCTTTTCTAAATCAGGTAAACCTCAACAGCAAAAAGAAAACATACTTTTCATGGTTTCACCTACCAAGGTGACTTTTAAAAAATGATGCATACATTTGGATATATACATGATAGAATCTGTATTAAACAGTAATTCTTGAATCTTGTAGCTACACTTTGTCCATCCACAGAGGTGGATTCAGAATTACAATCATTCATTGGAAGTCTTCAACTTAGCCTGTGTTCTTGGTGTGGAAGCCAGTCTTCTCAAGGATCGAATTGAGATGCTTGTGCTTTTTTTACAATGGGAAAATCCAGAGATGTGTTCAGAACAAATGCTCCAGAGAAAAAGTATTACAGATTTTGACAGATTTCTTATTTATGTTTGACCCTCACACATACCCATCTTGGTATCTCTTTCATGATTGCTTCATTCAGTCAGCTATAGGGTGACCCTTTTGTTGGCAAAGAGAGAAAAGGACCTTTTAGTTCCCAGATAATTCCTCCTTAACTCCTATTTTCATAGGTGTTTTTACAAGGTACAGAAAGGCCAGTGAATCAGGGTATCCTTTGTCAGGACCCACTGTACTGTCTTTGCTTAATCTTTCTGGTTCTGGAATGTCCAAAGTGACCTCCGGGTCCTCACCTCTTCTGTGCACCTGCATGGCTCACTGGTACCCTTGCTCACGTCCAGAAGTCCCAGGCCACCACCTGACTTCTCATCAAAATCCATTTTCTGAGTAAGATGCGTGTTCAGATATTGTGGTGAATGGCTTAAGTCAGGTGGGAGGTCACCTAAAAGAAATCATACATGCAGCTGTTATAAAAAAAAAATCAGGAAACTCTCCACACACCTAGTTAAAAAAAATCTCCAAGGTACATCATATAGAAAAGGCAAGTGCAGAGTACAAAGTATAGTCTGTCACGATGTTTATCCAAGAAGGGGCATATAGACACATCTCTGTTTATGCATACATGCAACATCTCTGGAAGGGTGGAGAAGAAACTGGTAACGGCTGTCAGGAAAGCCTGGGAGGGGGGAGAAGATGGGAAGACTTCCTTTTCATTTCTTGGTAAGTGAATTTTAAGGGAAATAAGCCCAAGTGATACTGGGACCTAAGTCAAGTAGGTGCAGAATGAGTGGTTGCAGGGATGCCTGGGGTGGGGGTGGGGGGTCGGCGCGGAGCTCAGTCAGTTAAGCGTCCGACTTCAGTTCAGGTCATGCTCTTGTGGTTGGTGAGTTCAAGCCCCTCGTCAGGCTCTGTGCCGACAGCTCAGAGCCTGGAGCCTGCTTCGGATTCTGTGACTCCCTCTCTCTCTGCCCCTCCCCCATTCACACTCTATCTTTCTCTCTCTCTTTCAAAAATCAATAAACATTAAAAAAAGTGTTTTTTTTAATGTTGAGGATTCCAAAAAGCATTAAAAAGAAAAAAAGAATTAGTAGCTGCGGTAACTGGACATTTTAGCATCATTAGTTCCAAAAAGCTGTGTGGAGAGCTGTCCTTCAGGGCCGCCTCTAATGCCATCCTCCTTATAAAGACTCCCCTCAGGTGAGGCACAGCCTCCCCGCACAGACCAGTACAGCCATCTGCAGCGGGGGGAGTCCCTGTGTCTCCTGCGAGGCTGCCCCCTCTTTTTTTTAAGTTTATTTGTTGAGAGAGAGAGAGAGAGAGAGAAAGGGGAGGAGGGAGGGGCAGAGAGAGAGAGACGGAGAGAGAGAATCCCAGGCAGGCCCCGTGCTGTTGGCGCACAGCCACAGCCCGATGCGGGGCTGGAACTCACGAACCTTGAGGTCATGACCCGAGCCTGTATCAAGAGTCGGATGCTTAACCGACTGAGCCCCCCGGGTGCCCCTAGGCTGCTTGCTCTTCAAGTCAAGACAGCTTCACGGAATGAGAAAAGAGTCTACCCTCTACCCAGGGTAGACAACTTCCCGACTTTTAAATACATCAGTTAGACTTGCCCCATTTAAAACAACAATACCGTACGTGGTATCTGGCTTAATTTTTTTTTCATTCAGCACGTTTGTGAGGCACATCCATGTTGTAATCATCTGTGGCTGTTGTATGCTCGTCGCGGTGGGGGAATGCAGTATTTGCTTTATTCCTGCGCTGTAATACACTACTTGGGTTGTCTTCTGTCGACGGTTGCAATGACGAGGCTACACTGAACGCTCTCGTACGTGTCTCTCGGTGCACACGGGGCTGCGTCTGTTGGGGATATGCCTGGGAGTGCATTCGTGTGTCCAACTCACGCGTCCATACCGCCCAGACAAAAGCTTCTCAAAGGCAGGAAACGTGTTCGCACATCCCCACCTCTGTCACCCGGCGCAGCACCTGCTGCCTAGTCACTGCTCGCCACCGTGATTCTCTTTCCAGGGCACCCTCGGTGTACCAGGTCATTGGTCAAGCCCTGCTTCTCCCAATACCAAGAAGCCTGTCTATTTTTAGGCAGAAAGGAAGAGTATCCAGTACCCTCTGCCCACAGCTTTACTCAGTAGACCAGATAAATGTGCTCATTCCTGATAAGCATTGTTCCCCCAAACCTATAAATGTCCCATTTTTGTGTCCTCTCCCCTCCACTCCGCTGTTTCATCGGCTTTGCTTTCCTGCACAGGAGAGGTGGGAGAGCCGAGGGAACCTCAGAACATGAAGGTCCTCTTTCTTTTTGCTGTGCTCTTCTATCTGGTCCAAGTTAACTCAGGTAAATGTCTCCTGGCCAGTGCGGAAGGCTGCTCCAGGCTAGTAGAGGGGACCAGGGAAGGTAGGGCAGGAATCCCATGGATGAGCGTCCGTGTGGAGGGCTGCTGTGTCGGTGGGTTGTTAAGGGGTGCAGGTGCGCCCCCTGGGGCTCAGCTCTGGATGTTTGGATCCTCCCTGCACAATACGGGTCCTATCACACAAGACAAAGGGGCACCTTTGCTCTGATACGAACTGGAAGCCTTCACTGCAGTCTGGGGAAGGTTTCCAGAAGGAAATGACAGCCACATGAATTCACAGCTGGAAGGGACTGTGGATCTTCTGTGGCAGGACTGCACTCCACAGGGAGGGGAAAGCGAGCACCCAGGAAAGCCACAGTGTGTGGCTGTGCCCTCACCAGCTACGGTCTGGGCCGTCACTCACACCCATGCCAGTGTCCCTCCTGCTTCCCCGGGGGCCTGTTCTCCATGACGACACGGACACAGAGCTGGTCAAGCACACACTCCTGGGAGTTACTGGAGCAGGTGAGACTAGAATGCACATCTCCAGCTCCCTAGGCTCATGGTTCTTCTAACCTTCACTGATGTGGGGCCCCTCTCTTCGCCACGACAGAGCTGAGGCGACACAGGGTCGTGGGGTGGGCCCCCATTTTTGCTGAGATATTGCAGCAGGCTGATTTGTAAATCGTGCAACACTGTGGGCATGTTGTGGGTTTTGTTTGTTTTTTTTAGTCATGACAAGTAGTATCTAATAAGAACTTTCCTTCAACCACTTGTTCCCAAATAAGAAGTGCTTCCTTTTGTTTTTTTTATTGAGATACAATTGATACGTGATGAGATACGAGTTTTGGGTGTACAGTACAATGAGTCCTTGTTTATATATGTTGTGAAATGACCACCTCCAGAAGCCTAGTTAACATCCCTCACCGCACACACTTACAACCTGTTTTTCTTGTGACAAAGAGAAAAAACTTTCCATACGGGGTGGTGGTGCTGGATGTACAAGTTCACAAGTCGTGGTGAAGAAAAGGGCTTTTTTTCCTTTTTTTCATTGGAAAATACGAAACTAAAAACGGGGCCACAAGCTGAGCATCAGAACTAGTCTGCTCTTCCGAGAGGCCAAGACCCATGCCTCCATTATTCCACTCTGTTTTCTGAAGCTTCCTTTCCTTTCTCCGAATGTGCTAACTCCTATCTGTCACCAGGAAGCTTGAGAGCCCTTTTATAAGAATAGAGGATAAAACACACACCCTCCTGGAAACATTCCGAGGTGTAGGTAGACTGTTCCTGTTTTAAAGCTAAGAAACCAAAACTCCATTAAACTGGCATTTGTCCAAAGACACTTCACTTTGGAAAAATACAGTAAATATTCAGGGTCGGGCTGTGGGCTGGGGTATTCTTTTATTCTCTGGCTTATACGAATTCCATGTCTATTCTATTTACCACTAGGGGATATTCCACCTGGAATTAGAGATGTTATCTGCCTTACACAACACGGAACCTGCAGACTTTTTTTCTGCCATTTTGGTGAGAAAAAGGCTGAGATCTGCTCCAATCCCTGGAACAGGTGCTGTGTACCAAGTACAGAGGCAGAAATAAGTAATAAACCGGAGATGGTTGGCAAAAAAAGAGAACCCTGAGACCTCATGTGTCAGCTTCTGGAAGGCAGGAGGGCTCTTGAAGTATCTCAAGGGCTCAGAAGAACATGTGGCTTATCGAAGGTGCTCAATAAAAGTTTGTTGAATGAATCCAGCAGCAAGGGTGAAGGTCTGATAAAAGAACTTTCCTAAAATCTTGTGTACTTTACCTTCTCTTGTTTTTTTCTTAAAGAGTCTCAGAAATTTGTCCTAGCATACCTCCTGCTTCTCTTCCCGGGAGTGTCTCTCACTGGCCCACAGACAAGGGTGAACCAGAAACCATGCTCCAAACTGATCTCATCCTCAGAGGGACAGGAATGCAGTCAACCTACTGGCCTCTTTCCCACCAAAGGCCATGTGCCTTCTCATCAAACCCAGCACCTGCCTCAACTTACATATTCCCAGGCCCTGACAAGCCTCATCCCCTTCTCCTAATCTCAAGTAATAATCACAACAGGTGATATGTAAATAGGAGTTTAGTTTGCAAGAGCTAAACTCAACACTTACCCTTAGGTTATCCCACTTGATTAACCAACAACCTTACGGAGTTATGTATGAGCAGCTCCATTTGGGGGATGGAAGGGAAATGAAAGCCAGAAGGTTAAGCAGATTGCCCAGGTCGGCATTTCCTAAGAGGGATTCTGACATGCCCAGCCCAGCAAACGCTCACTGCGCCGTGTTACTTCTAAAGAACCTATTTCTGAGCACCTGCGGCAAGGTAGAGCTTCTGTCCGCGAAGATTCCTACGACTCACAGCCCTTCGCTCTTCTCTGGATCGTGCTCACGTGCGTTGTCTATACCACATCTCTGAGCAGCCATCCGGAGAGTAGTGACTATTAATTACAGGCAGGAAATGTCAGAAGATAATAAAGACAAATGTGCTGGTGTAGGAGAGCCTGTGCCAAGCTTTTCCAGACTAATAGCTTAACAAGTTCCCTTGTTTGGGATTTCCTGCTCACGGCCTGAATCCAGTCTGCTCATGAATACAAAGAACTTGAAGAGTCGCCTGGAAAATAAACTTAGGGGTTCCTGTCTCGATTCCCCAGTCAAGTTCCCATGAACATTTCATGTAATGCCTCGGGCCTCTCCCCAGGCTCTTCTAAACTCACCAGACAGACTTGTAGGTACCTCTCTTGGCTACAGGCATCTCTTGACTCAGGGGGGACTGCAGCCCCCTTTCTCCCCAAGGGGCTGAGGACCTTTTCCAGGCCTGGTGTCAATGCCTTCCTAGGAAGGATGTGGACTCCACAGTTAGATTTTGCTCCCGTGAAACACAGCAAAGCTTCATGCTTCAGAAGACGCACTCTGCCAAGAGCACCATCACTCTGTGCCCAAAACTTGTCCACCAGAGAGCACCCAAATAATAAATACATAAATGAAGGAACGGGCCAGTGCCCAGAACGCTGGGGAACTGGGGTCTGGTTCCACCCCATGCACTGAGCAAGTACCATTAGCCAGCTAGTTTCTTTTCTTGGTCTCCTTTTCCTCAAAAATAAAATAAGGGAGCTGCCATAGACCTCTGAGACCCCATCACATCTCACCAGTGTCTGAGGGTAGAATTGTTACTTCACCCATGATCCTGGGGTGCGGGGTCTCCATCAAGTGAAGCAAGGACAGAGGACCCACCTCCCCTAACTTCCTCCATGGTATTGTCACCGCAGAGCCTGATGGGAACCCACAGACGAGTCCAGGACTGGCCAGCAGGGGGATTGCCCAAAGCCCTAAACCGGGCTGTTAACATTTTCCTAATGGAAACATTTTCTAGTGGACATTGGGCCTGGTCTGGCCTTCGGTGTGAAAAATGTTATCTTTGTTTTGTGTTTTTTTTTAATTTATTTATTTTGAGAGAGAGAGAGAGAGAAAGCCCCAGAAGGGGAGGAGCACAGAGAGGGGGAGAGAGAATCCCAAGCAGGCTCTGCATCCTCAGCGTGGAGCCCCAGGCGGGCCTCTGAAATGTTGAACAAACTGCCTCATCTCCGCGGTACTTTTTGAAATTGCCCAGTTGTACACACTCCTAAAGAGCTCTGGAATCGTTCTAAGATGATGTGAACCCCCAAACGCTATTTCGCAAAGCCAGAACCGGCCTTGGCAAGGCGGGCAGCCTGTCGATACCAGGACTGACCGCTAGAGGGCGCGCCGCCGCCCTCAAGGCGAGAGCAAACCCGGTTTTGATCAGGGGTCTGAGCTGCTGCAACAAAGCAGCAGGTGGGAATCCAACTCCGGCTGAGAACAAAGGGAGCCTGGATTACCAACACTTCTAGCCTGCATTTCTTGGCATTAAGTAATTATAGTGCCTCATGCATTTCTGCCCTAGAGTGCCACTGCAGGTCTGTGGGAGGCCTGCTCCGAGACTGCCTCCCCCAGGGTTTATAGGAGCCACTCGGGTAGGATTGTAAGTGCACATACAAATAGAAAGGGGTGCTGGACTTCACTGCATCCTGCCTCTGGGTCCCACATCTATTGCAACCTGGGGATTCACCTGCCCCGGCCTTGCTCTGAGGCACCTGCATCACACAGCCAGGGGCAGCCTGGAGGAGGCGTGGGCAGACCCAAGACGTTGGCATGCCTTTTCTCTTGGTGAAACTGGTGTTGGAAGCATGAACCCTCTACCCACACAAGGGGGAGCTGAGTTTCCTGGTGGTTGGGGGCCCCAGGGAGCCAGCGGAAGGCAGAGGGACCAGCCTGTGTTGAACAGGGTCCAGTGTTTTGTACTTGGCAGTTTTGTTTTTGTTTTTGTTTTTGTTTTTTTGAGATGGGAGAGAGAGAGTGTGAGCAGGGTAGGGGGAAGGAGGGGGGTGGGAGAGAGAGGGAGAGGGAGGGGAAGAGGGAGGGGGAGGGGGAGAGAGAGAGGGAGAGGGAGAGGGAGAGGGAGAGAGGGAGAGAGAGAGGGAGAGAGAGAGGGAGAGAGAGAGAGAGAGAGAGAGAGAGGGAGAGAGAGAATCTTAAGCAGGCTCCACGCCCGGCACAGAGCCTGGATAAATGAATCCACGTCTCCCAACACAGGTCATCTTCCGTCCACTGCCACCATCCTTTCTGATCCATGGGCTGAACGTGGGGCCACCAGGGGACCTGGACACCCACTGTGTTGCCACACCCTCCTCAGAGCCTGAAGTCTGCATCCTTGCCTCTTTTATCACCCCACCCCCCCCGGCTGGGGAGTGGCAAAGCCCTCACTGGCCCTGGAGCAAGCTACATCACACATGTCCCCCTGGGGGGCAGCAGGAGTAAAGCAGCAGGGGTTGGAGGGGCAGAGTCCTCCTGGACCCTGAGTCTCCACAAGGAGCATTTGCCTACTGGCCCCTATCCCTCGGTCATAGAATCTTAGACAAGAGACGGTGCCCAAGAGATCGTTTAACAAAAACCACGTCCTCTGAAAGGCAGCATGCTGGCATGGAAAGACTGCGGAATGAAGAATCAAGACAGCCGAGCTTGGTTTAGTTCAAGATATAGGCAGACTCTGAGCTCACCTCCTCCATGGAACACACCAAATTAATGTTGGGACCCGGAACAGATCCTTCTGCCTTGGGCACGGAAAAAAAAATAAAAAAGAAGAAGGAGGAGAAGGAGGAGAAGGAGGAGAAGGAGAAGGAGAGGAAGAGGAAGAGGAAGAAGCAGCAGCAGCAGCAGCAGCAGCAGCAGCAGCAGCAGCAGCCATGGTTTAAAAGAGCAACTAGCAGGGCCCCTGGGTGGCTCAGTCAGTTAAGCCACCCATTCTTGATTTTGGCTCACGTTATGACCTCACAGTTTGTGAGTTCGAGCCCCATGTGGGGCTCTGTGCTGACAGTGTGGAGCCTGCTTGGAATTCTGTCTCCTCCTCTCTCTACCCCTCCCCAGCTCACTCTCTCTCTCTCAAAATAAATAAATAAACATTAAAAAAAAAAAAGAGCCACTAGCATAGAAAAGCACTAGAACTCTGCCAAGCAGTGCAGATAAGCTGCAGAGAAAGGTGAGAAGATTGTCTTATCACTGCCTCTGGAGGTGAGAGACTGCCACCAGGTCTTGTGCTGTGACATTACCATGCAGGGGGGGATGAGCATGCAAATGTCATTAAAAGTCTCTCAGACCAAACTCCCCACCCTCCCCCTGGGCAGAGTCAGGCAGCACAGCTCCTACGGAGTGATTATCTACCATCCAAATATCACCTCCAGGGGAGGCACTGCAACATAAAGGATGGAACGGTTTTTACGAAACAAACAAGAACATCCTTTAAAATAGCCCTTTTGGAAAGCCACAGGCCATTCAGTTAAACAATAGTGTTGCAATAGCTCAACATACTAACATTCCTCTTTGGGGACTGCCTTCGGAATCCTCCTCCAAAAAACTCAGAAAGAATCCAGTGCAGCACAATCATGAACTGAAGCAGCCAAGGAAACCCAAACCCCGGGGTTGGGGGGTGTCAAAAACCAGCCCGTGGTCCTGGGCTCCGTCCCTCACTGCAGGAGAAGGAAGCATCCGCCAGACTCAGACACCCCGAAAGGCAGGCACGTCTACAAAGCCACCGGCGCTCAACACGGCCGGACACCAGGTGAACCTGTGCTTTCCAGGCTTCCTCCTCGCGGGACACCCGGTACGCAGTACCTGCGGGTTATTCCCTAGATGACGACACAGGAGACCATCACGTGTCTCACCTACAGGAAACACGTGCCCGCCCCAGCTAAGTCTGAGAATTCACGCAGGGGAGGGGCCCGTCTGGGAGGTGGAGATCACTCACCGCGGTCACCCAGACGAGGCCTCTGGGAGGGTACGTAGAGCATCAGCTTGGGGCCCGGGGCATGCACGACTCGGGCTAGGTCTGCCTGGGATCCAGGGGCAGAATTCTAGTGCTAAATGCCAAGGAAGCCAGGTTTGTGCTCAAGGTCGGCCAGGCAGCACTTGGTGCTGGGTGCTCCCCGGGCGCCAGCTCCTGTGCTAAGTGCTTCACATGCTCTATCCCTGTTCATCTACCAGCAGGCGTCAGTGTGTTCATCAAACAGATGAGACGCTTACAGCTCAGAGGTGTGAAGCTACTCACCCAGAGCCACACAGCTCTAAGGGAGGAGGTTCTGCTCAGATCTGCCCAGGAGGCAGCAGGAGGAGGTAAATGCACCCCACTTGAAGGTCTCGGAGGCTTGCCTGAGGTCATGTAGCAAGTTGATGATGGGTTGACGGTGACCCTTTCCCCGCCCGTTTTATAGGATGGAGGAAAGGATATCCTCTAAAATATAGAGGAAGCAGCGTCCACACACAGTGTCCTTCTAGGGCTCCCTAACTTAATAAATAGTGATGTGAGGATCAGGGTGGCCGTAGCAGTGAAAACAGAAGACCACGCGTTACCAAGGGCCTTTTAGAGTCGACCCTCGAGATTACCCGGGTTTTAGAGAGGAAGAAACAGAAACTCGCCTGAGTGAAGACAAGAGCCCAAGACCACACAGCTAGCGACGGGGCGGGAAGGGACGGCAGCCCCTGCCTTGGGGTGACTGTGAGGAAGGAGTCCGGGGCTCTGCCCGGGCTCCCGTATCTCTAGACGCGGGTAGAGGAGGAAGTGAGTCCTGGGCTTGACCCTGAACCGCCTCCCGCTCCCTGTCCCGTGCTAGCAGGAGGGCCCTCACCCTTCCACCCGAGCCCGAGCCCGGGGGAGGTTCGAATCCGGTGTTCGTGGCGCTCCGCTTGGAGCCCTGAACGGCGCGAGAGACGCGGAGACTGTGGCTCGAGCCGGCAGCAGAGGCCGTCGGAGGCCTTCTCTTACCTTGGGACCCCACGGGTGTGGGTGTCGCTCTGCGGCTGGATCAGTGCAGGGGGAGGGTGGGGCTGATCACAAGGACCACCCGCCAGGGCAGCCCAGGCAGGGCTGCAGCTCTAGGGCGCCACCTGGCGGGTGGGAGGGGCCAGCCAGGTGAGCAGGGGGATGGGACCTCCCACAGCTCCGGAAGCAGAGGGAAGGCAGTGACAGGAAATGACAGGAATTGAATGAGAGAAGGTGTCCGGAGCACGGGGAGGAAGGAAACTGAGGACGGACCCACCTCGTGGCCTCTGGAAGGCGGACTGGACCAGCCCGTACTGGAAGGTGGGGCGGGCTCAGGGGCGCTGTCCCCATTCCCGCATCCAGCCGGCTCCTTCCCTGCAGCACAGGTGGGCCACCGGCTACCCAGGACCCTCAGGCTCCCACACGGTGGCCCCCTGAAGGCAGGCGGATTGCTGGAGCTGACGAAGTCCTGGAAGACTTTCCCTCATGGCTGTGCTTCCCCGTCCTTCTTGCTCTAATGAGCAGCTGCCCCTCTCCACCATCCCCTGCAGGTGAGCCAAGCCCGCAGGTGCCAGCAGGACCGGGAGGAGTGGCGGCAGGGTAACCGAGGCACCAGGGATGCGAATTCACACGGTGCCCGCCCGGGAGCAGAGGCCAAGCCCTTTCCCAGCAGGCGGGGCCACGCGGGGAGGCGGGGAGGCTGGTGCCCGCCCAGAGCTCCGGGAATTCCCACCCGCCTGACCCACGGGGGGCAGAGTCACGGTGACTCACACACCCAGGTGTTCCGGGTGATGCTTCATGCTGGGTGTGGGGCCTGTCACAGGTGAGCTTGACTGAAGGAGCTGGAAAAGCCGCACATTTCACTTGATTCTTGTCACTGTCTTGCCCCAGGGAGGGCTGTGCAGATGGCCAGCAGTCACCAGGCGAGGTCTGTCCCTAAGGCAGGTGGGTGTCCGCACCCGCAAGAGATCATCTTGCTCTAGAGCTGTGCTTCCCAGCGCTGTGTCGGCAGCTTTTCAGACTTACTCACTGTGCCCCGGGCGTCCCCGGGAGCTGACTGGATCCCTGGCTGTTTCTGTGAAGGGACTGAGTGAAACCATTGTGCGTTCAGAGCCGGGACCACCGCGGCCTCAAGCACGGGGGTCACGGCCGAGCCCTCCCAGCACACAGCTCTTCTGTGGCACGTGGCCCCTGCTGCCGTCACCTGCACGCAGTAGGTGATGTCCCCTCTCTACAGGCACACAGAGAGGGGTGGTCGTGGACCCAAGGTTAAAGACCCAAATTAAAGTCTGGCAAATGAATGTTATCCCCAGATTCTAGAAGGAAAGTCCCTCTGCTTAGATCCTTTAAAGAGCTGGTCCTTCCCCAGTGTGTTCTTCCCTTTCCAGCCTCAGTCTCCTGCACCCAGGATGTCCTCCTTCGGCCCACCCTCATGCTCGCCTACAAGCCTACCTGCTCTCCACCCACCACCTCCTTCCATTCACTGAACACGCTGGAGCCACGCCCCAGCCCCCACCCCGGGCAGCTGGATGACCACCAGGAGTGTCCGGGAAGCTGAGAGGGGCTGGGATTTCCAGGGATGGTGTGGGTGGTCCCACACCTCAGGCTTGCTTCGTGTGCACCTGCAGGGTGAGAGCTCACAAGCTATCTCCTGGGATCCTGAACCAGTTAGATGGAATATCTGTGCAGGTCCCCAGGACAGATGTGAGGTTTTGACGACAGTGCGGCCTTCACTCAGAGTGAGGAAGGAAATAGTTCCCTGATTGCTAAGATGTTTCTCATTTCCAGAAGAGTCAGGAACTCATTGTTCAACAAAGGAGCATTTGGTTTCTGTCCTGAGGCTTGCTGGGATCCTGAAGGGGCACTGCCACTCCCTTTGTGTCCCAGGAGGTAAAGCTAGATTCTTCCAGTGAAGATCCAATCAAATGGTCATGTCTTCCTGGAGCAGGTGAGGACAGTGGGCTGGAGCAGTTGGGAACTTCAAGAACAGCAAATAAAGTAGGGGACAGGAAAATGGTCAGCCGTCCAGTTTACTTGCCCATGTGGAAATAAAAATAGAAATAGGTTTCTCACACTAGAGAAAGAGATTTTCTCTTTGAAAGAGACTGTTTCCAAAGGATGAAGAAATGCCAATAACCATCTGTGAGCTCATACGTGTGTGGCAGATGGATAGAGCTGGAGGGATAAAAAAGAGAAGGTTGATTCATATCTCTGTTACATTATTCTTCATGAATCTTCCATGGATGTATCACTACAGAGCTATGTGGCCAGGTTTTTTGACAGAAGCAGGGCTGGGTGTTCTGGTCATACTGTCCCCACCATAACCTTGGAGGCACCTGATGGCCGAAGAGGAAGGGTTTCCTGCCAGAAAATCCCCCTAGCTGGCTATAGGGGGTGGTCCTAAGAGTTAGAAACACCACAGCCTGTCAGGAAGAGACCTCTGATATGGAGAGACCCTGAGACACAAGACCACTGCATTGCCCTCAAAAGCAGAGGTAGAGAAACCACCAGGCAGGACACAGACCCACAGTGATAAAAACCGAGAACACAGTAAGAGACAGATAATGGCAGACACAAGAACTCAGAGACAGAGATAAAAAGAGGCAGAGAGAAAGTGAGAGCAAAGCAGAGGACTGAACTCAATCCTCAGAAACAGGGAAAAGAGATGAGGACAAGATATAGGTGTTAGGGGACGGTATTAGGAAAACACAGACAATTCCACTTAGGCTGAAATGAAGGGTATTATCAGGGTACGCGTAATCGTTTTTGCTGGTTGAGAAAACGGGTGGCTTTGCAGTGGGTCTGCAGGCTGATACTTGGAGCGTCCACATCTCCCTGGGAAGAGGCCAATATTAACAGTCAGTAAAGTGACACTTTTAATAGAAACTTCAGGCAACCAAACAAGGCAGCCTGTGACACTGAGCACCAATTCTCTTGAAGAAAATCTAGTTCCAAAGAGGCTACAGAACCAACTGGACAGAAGCAAATGTCGCCCCTTCGGAAAGCAGTGCACGCCTTCCTGCCCCCCCACCCCGCCCCAGGGGCCTCTCCTGTTCACTATGAACACAATGGGCAGGTGGTCCCCAAATATCAGTCTCCGGGAGAATTAAAATCCAGGCCATCATCAAAGTTACTTTTCTAAAATACGTACTGTGTGTGAAACCATCTAGATATTTTTGTTAATTCCCCTCCCCCTCTCCCCCACCGTTTTTATAGTTTGTTGTTGGGTGGACAAGTTCCGTAGCTGGGTGTGCAGGTCTGAGCAGGTGTCGTGAGCTATGCGTATGTGTGCATAAGTAGCGTGCTAAAGCCAAGAGCTGGCCCCAGGCCAGAGTGTTTCTTAAAGCATATATCTTGTGAAATGCTTAAAACAAAACACAAATATGCCCTCAACACAAGATAAGTTTTGAGTCATGGTAGTTCAAATCAGAGGGCACATACATCCATGTCTTAGACTGTTTTTCCTGAGCTGGTAATGCCTTGCACTCGAAAGAATGAGAATCCAAATGCAGGCAATATAGAAACACAGAAACCATGGGTACAGCAACCGTGAGAGGGTGGAGAGGGAGGGGGCGGATGGAGAAAAGGAATGAGAATCAAGGGGTCACAGAGATTGGGTCAGAGATGAGTTCCACCAGGTAAGAGGGGGTAGTGAGGCCCTGCACGCAGTAGAAAAAGGGAATGCTAGGGGCACCTGGGTGGCTCAGTCGGTTAAGCGGCCGACTTCAGCTCAGGTCATGATCTCACGGTCCGTGAGTTCAAGCCCCGTGTCGGGCTCTGTGCTGACAGCTCAGAGCCTGGAGCCTGTTTCGGATTCTGTGTCTCCCTCTCTCTCTGACCCTCCCCCGTTCATGCTCTGTCTCTGTCTCAAAAATAAATAAACGTTAAAAAAAAAAAAAAAAAGAAAATGGGAACGCTTTTCCAGCCCTTATGTATATGGAACTGAGGAAATGTAAGACAAGTGTAGCTTCTATCTGAGCTAGAGAGAATTCTGTGTGTGTGTGTGTGCGCACGCGTGTGTGTGCACACGAGTGTGCATGGGAGTATGCAAAGTGTGTTTTTCTGTAAAGGTTGTGGGAGGGAGGTGAGGTCTTCCAGATGTGTGGCAGAGAGAGGGAAGAACCCAGGCTTTTTGCAAAGCACTGGTACCGCCTGTCCAGGCTCTAAGCTGGGGCTTTCGCGAGGTCCATACAGCAGAACTTGTGGGTACAGACTATGACACAGCATTTCACAAAGGGCACAGGGAGCCAAAAAAGGGCCAGTGTCCTTGACTCAAAACATAACCGAAGGTAAAAGAAGACCTTTGCTCTGTTATAGGAAACATCTCAAGGCAAGCTCAGACATAACTTAAGTGACTCCTTAAAGCCCATCCAAGCCAGGCATTTTGAAGAGGTGAGACAGGCCAGTGAACGATAATGAATGTAGGTTCTGATTTAGGGGGCTTGTATTCTGCATAAAGGGGCAAGAGATCTTTGGATACACCTTGATGTTCCCATGTAGCCTTGTGGGCCCTAGTGGTTACATCATCGAATTTCTCTGGAGAAGTCAGGGATATGGATTTTTTTTTTTTAATTTTTTTTTTCAACGTTTATTTATTTTTGGGACAGAGAGAGACAGAGCATGAACGGGGGAGGGGCAGAGAGAGAGGGAGACATAGAATCGGAAACAGGCTCCAGGCTCTGAGCCATCAGCCCAGAGCCCGACGCGGGGCTCGAACTCACGGACCGCGAGATCGTGACCTGGCTGAAGTCGGACGCTTAACCGACTGCGCCACCCAGGCGCCCCAGGGATATGGATTTTTATACAGAATCTTTACTCCTTTAGATGTTGACAATTAATCATCAGAATAAGTTGGGAGACTATATTTCACCCATGGGTTTCCAATTCATTCGATGCAGATATCACTGTGACTCAGTTCAATGAGCTATGAAGATTTAGACTTGTAATAACCTCAGAAATTCATGATTCCCATGCCCTTGGCAGGCAGAGGGGAAGTGGAGGGTCCAGATGAGTAAACAACTAACCTAAATTTGCACAAAGCCTGGCACCAGAGCACAGGTCTCCAAAGTCTTGTATTGTTTATACTGTACCGCACGGTGGTAGTTATCCATTGCACAACAGCACATGTCGAGTATCTGTGGGTTTCTGTGGGTTGTGGGAACTGTGCACAGTGTGGCCAGGTGCTTCTGGATCAGGACACTCAGGAAGTTGGGGTCAAGCTGCGAGTTCATCTGAAAGCTCATCAGAGAAGGGTCCCCTTCTTCAGGCTCACTCACGTGGCTGTTGGCAGAAGCAGATTCCTTGAAAGCTGTGAGATTGAGGGTCTCTTGAGCTCCTCACTGGGTTGGCCAAAAGTTTCCCTCAGTTTCTTGCCAAAAGGGCCTCTCTGTAGGGCAGCTGTAAATATGGCACCTGGCTTCCCTCAAAGTCAGAGAGAAGAGGGCACCCCAAGTTCAATCCACAGTCTTTTTATAACCTGATCCCAGAAGTGGCATCCATCACTACTGCCTTATTCTGTGTGTTAGAAATGAGTCAACAAGGACAACCCACGAGGAAAGGGAAAGGATGACACAAGAGCATGAATTCTAGAAGGTAGGGAGGATTAGGGGCCTTCTGAGAGGCTGCCCACACCCTCATTGTCCCCCAAACGCATGCCAGGGGTCCACAAGCCATGGCCCACTGGCTAAATCCAGCTGCTACCTACCTGTTTTTGAAAATAAAGTTTTATTGGAACAAAGCCACGCCCATCTGTTCACATGTTGCTTATGGTGGCTTTTGCCCCACACCTGCAGAGCTGAGCAACTACCACAGAAACTATATGATCAGCAAAACCTAATATTTTTTTTGTACTTTATAGCCCTTCACAGAAAAAGTTTTCTGCTTCCTAGTGTATGCAAGCGTAAAACCTTTTTTTAAATATGGAAGAAGAGATTGATAGAGAGATGCCAACGTCATCATTAGCTTGAATTTCTCTCGGTGCCCTGGCATTGTAAATGCCGTGGTGAACACTTCCACGAGGCACTTATCTGGGAATTCTCCAAACAGAAGCAGTCCTGTAGTCTGGGTCAAGCAGATGTGAAGTATGGCTTCTGTCACCCGGTCCTGTGGCATTCTTTTCCACCCCATGTATCAGCATACACCTTTCCATTGGAAACCCCACTCATGAAACCTTTGGCCAAAAACACGGATATAAAACATAGTTATGTGTAAGTGCTGAATCACTAAACTGTACACCCGAAACTAACATTACACTGTGTGTTAACCAACTGGAATTGGTGTGTTAACCAACCAACTTGAAAAACTCAAACAAACGTAGTGACAAGGACATCAAGTAGTAGAGTGGCATAGTCATAATTCAGCATAATCCGTGAACCTGACCGATCTGGGCTCCAAACTTGAATTTTACCAAGTTACTTCATTCCTCTTAGCCCCACTTTCCTTATCCTTAAAATCTAGATTGTAATACTGACCTCACATGTTTTTCTCACAGAAAGGCATGAAAGCACCAGTCACAGTGTTAAGCACAAACAACAGTTCGATAGATGCCAATCGTTATGTGTGAAAACATTTGGTTTCCCATCGCCTCTTGCAATAGTTGCTAATAGACTTATTTCAAGTATCAGTTGTGATTAAATAATAGTGGCAGAAGTCCTGTGTGGTTTTTTTTCTTTTTTCTTTTTCTTTTATCTTTTATCTTTTTTTTTTGTCAGCACAGAGACTGACTTGGGGCTCGAACTCACAAAACCTGGAGATTATGACCTGAGCCAAAACCAAGAGTTAGACGCTTAACCAACTGAGCCACCCAGGTGCCCCAGGAGTCCTATGTTTTTAAAAAAATTTCCGTGGGGTCCCACCTCTTGCCTTTGGGGACATCTCTTCCTCCACCCCAGCCCCCAACGCACTGAGGAGTTATAAGAGCCACCTACAACCTGAAAGTCCTTCCCGAGCCAGCGGCCAGCAGCCCGTGTAGGCTGGTGGCAAGGGTTGCTATATGATGAGTTTTCACTGGGGCTGAGCATGAAATGCAGTGAAAGAATCTGATTAGAGTGTAAACGTATAAACAGAAAGTAATGCATCATCCACACTGCATTCCATTTGGAAAGAAAATATTGCTGTCAGATGGTAGGAGGGTAGGGTAGAGTCTTACATATGAATGTTTGTGTACTTATTCCCTTCCTGATTTTGCCCTCAGGAGCCGGGAGACTCATCCCTCACCATGTTAGCTGTGATTTTAGACTCTGGGAAAGTCACACGGCACCACATCACTGCTCAAGCTCCAAATTCCTGAACGAGTTTCAACCTGCTAAAAGGGTCATCATCTCTAGAGCCTGGCTCTCTCTCCAGAATGCGTCTCCCTTAATTCTCTCTGCTCGCAACTCAGGTCAACAGTGGCACCGATCACACTTCATTCTATGTGGAACGAATTTCTTGAGACAGATGCCAGGAAGCAATAAATTAGGGAGCGATGGGTTGAGGGAATAGGAGGTCACGTGAACGTCGACCACCCGTTTGAGAAATTCGGTAATGAATGAAAGAAGAGGTAAGGTAATGGTTTAAGGAGAAAAGAAGGGTCAAATACAGGTTATTTTTAAATAAAGAATTGAGTGCAAGTGTGGGCCATATGAAGGAGCCAGTGGAAAAGGAGAGGAAGAGAGTGGCATAAGACAAAAAGGGTTTATGCAATAGTCTATGGCTAAAAGAGGTGGAATCCAGAGAACAGAGAAAGGAAGAGCCACGGAAGAGAGAAACCCTTCCTCTTAAACAAGGTAGAGAAGCCAGAATGGTGAAGATACAAAAATTCGAGGGAGAGTCTAGAACGTGGTGACCCGTTGAAGAAAGGATTGGTCCCCGTGTCCTTCTACCCCCGTACGTTGAAACACTTGGTGAAAGAGAGAATTAATTTGTAGAGCCCTGTATATGTCTTCTCCATTGTTTACTAAAAGTGTGCCCCCTGAACCATCTGGGTGTTTTCTTAGGCAGAAAGGATATCATCCAGTCATCTAAACTGCCAAGAGGAATATGAGCAAAACCCAAACAAAACAAGAACACGCGGCATCCATTCAGAAGACATTTTTTTTCCTTTGCTGGCAGGAGTCGATGTGGGAGCGTCCACAAGTGGGAAGAGCCCACCCGTCAAGCCCCAGCCTGAACATAAGGTGAAGGTGCGTTCGGTGAGCCAGAGAACTTGCCTGCAGCGAACCTCCAGCACCACACGCAGGAGGTGCTGCGGGAGGGCTCACCTTTGGAGGCAACGTCACCTTCTGACTGTACTCTCCAGGGACATCCCACCGCACCACACAGTGCCTCTCATCTTTCCCGTTTTCTTCCTGTAATATTCTCAGACAGAGTCAGGTAAACCTGGCACTCACTCGCAGGAATTTCCATAGAGCCCCTGGGCAGAGAAAAGAAGCAGTGCTCTGCTGAGACCTTCCTCTGGACCGCGTCTGGTTTCTGGAGAACCACACTGTCCCTGGGGTGTAGAGGAACAAGGGACCTGGGGAAGGTCCCCTGGGCATCAGGAGGCTCATCTCACAGTGGCTGAGCTCCCACAGCCATCACATGACACCATTTGCGAGTAGATGATGTAAATGGTTTCAACACGCAAGGTTTTTTGGGAGTCACCCCAGCCCGTTGGCCCTATTGTATGCACGGCATTCTCCGCCCTTCCCCCCAGCCTTTATTGAAGGAGCTACGGGGTGGTCAGCACGTTTGAGACTTTAAATCTGAGATCTAGTCTTTCATGAATTCATGGCATGTCTGCCAAATCAAATGCAAAACTGTCCACATGCACATCCACTTGACTTTGACCAGACTAGACTACTCACTGCTCCCTAAACTTGCTCTATGCTTTGCTGCCTCTGTGGTGGCTCCTGGGGAGAAGAGTTGTGTCTGAGTCTCTGCTCCAGCCCATGAACCCGATGGAGTCGTGTGACTCCCGGTGAGTCCCTCAGGCCCAACTCTTATCCCTTCTTGGCACACCTCCCCTTGCCTTTCTATCGATACCCCCCCTTTTTTCCTATAGTGGATGAAGTACAATATCAAATAAAGTGTTCACAATACAGGGGTGTTTGTAGGAAGCTACACAGTGTTTGTTCATGCCTGGGAGATGCAAAAATGCCAAGAAAACTTGTTGGCTGAAGATGATACAAAATATTTGTCCACACCCAAGTGGTTTGGTGAAGACAAGTCAGTTAGCCTGTGTGAAATAAAGCCCGAGCTTCCCCTGGCCCACTTCCTGGCGGTGAGAAGTAGCTCTCTGGCTTGGGTTTGGAGGGGAGACAGTAAAGCTGGAGGCAGAGCTCAGATGCCCTCAGGGGCTCTGCAAACGTATCAAGGCACAAAGCAGGGGAAATGAGACTTCACTCTAAGCTGACCTCCCTGGGGGCCTAATTCACTGGCAAAACAAAGTACCTCCATGGATGGTCTCCAACTGGAGGCCTACAGTTTGCTACCTTTCTGGAAGGAAAGGTAACCTATGGTCACATAGTTGGGAAAAGGTTTTATTTTTCCTGGTTCCGTGTTCACATTATTTTAGAATAATCAAGCTAAAATTGCAGCAATGAATTGGAATGCTAGAAACCACCTCACGTACACCTATTGTAAGGGTTAAATTGCAGTGTAGGGCTAACGCTTAGCTTGAAAAATAACAGCTTTGTTCTGACACTGAAGGTCAAAAGATAACAGCCTTGCTTTTACTCTTGTAAATCAGGCTTTACCAATGAAGGAAACAAAAGTTCAAAGAAAAGAGCATCAAAGGCAAGGTCAAGGAGATCCACTGGTTGTAACTTACAGGCAGAGAGTCTAAAATAATCACCTCATTAGGCAACTGTTTCTAACTCATCTGGGAACTGTTTCTCTCTTCTGTTCCCAGGTAATGATAAAACGATGCGATCGGCTTTAAAAACTCTGTACTCTGGCTGTTCGGAGCCTCACTCTTATCAAGAGTGTTGGTCTGATTGGTCGGCCTTGCCTCTCATTGTAATAAACTTTGTTGTGACTGTCACTGTGCCCGTAGCATTCTGTTTCAGGAGTCGTGTGGATGCAACACTATCATGGAAGCATACATGAACGTGAGAACTGTTAGGATGTCCTTGGAACCACAGTAGAGGGGACGGCCATCTTGCCAGCACAACCCAACAAAAAGCCCCTAGTAGCGTGCCAGAAAGAATTGGAGGTCAACCAATCACTGAGCCACAGTGCGACCTGACGCGAAAAAGGCCCATCCGGACCTAAACCCGGAACTGCTGCAGCTTAAAAACCCCACCCCACCACACCTGGGGGCGACTCCCCTGACTCCTCTCTCTCTCTCCCTGAGTCACAGAACCTCGCCCGAGACCTTAGTTCCCAAATAAAGCCTTTGACTGCTAAAATTTTTTAGCCTCTGACTCCTATCTTTACCCTGCCTTATGCCTGACCCTAACAAGAATGATCAAGAGACCACAAGTTGGCATCGACTCGCAACCCCATACCACCATCTCAAAGATGCAATCTATGCTCAATCTTGAGATGTGTCTGAGGTATACAGGAGGGCTGTGTATAGCAAAGCGTTATTCTCACTGGTGACAATACAGTAATATCACAAGGAGAGGAATTAACAGAACTTTAATATTGTATGGTTTAGAGCATGGACTGTGAAGACCAACTAGACCAAGTCAAAGTCCAAGTAGAGACACTGAGATAAATGTAAGAATCTCAAATCGTGTGAATGTAATATAGATGGTTGGTCATAGAAGAGAGCTGAGAAGCCAAATGTATGATGAGTCACCTCAGTATTTGCAACAGCAGAAAGGCACTACTGTCCCTAGGGCCAGAGGGAACAAAGGAGGAAGGAGGTGATGTTCCCAAAGCCTGGATTATGGAGCACTCCACAGATGCTGGGGTCAGGATGGACCTGCCTGGTGGAAGCTGGCACCAGGGATGAAGTGCCCTCCCATCTTCTGCTAAGGCATCCCTTTGGCCAATCCATATGGTACGTGGAGGGCAGGAGTTCCTGGAAAATGTATGCAGTTCCCTGCAGTTCATAGTATGGCCGTTTACTACGTGGGAGGGTTGAGGCAAGTGAACCTACCTCTCTGTGCCTCAGTGTCCTCAACTGTAAGACTGGGATAATGCCTTTCTTTGCCTGTGTAACTTATCCAACAGTGGTCATGACAAGATGAAAATGGCTATAAAGGACGGTGGCTGGCCCTCCATCTTAGACTGTGATAAGATAAAGAAAGGAGTGGATATTCTGGATTCTCTTGCTGGGAGCCCATGCCATAATCTTTAAGCTGCCTTAATATTGCTAACCATCCTCTCATTGGTTTTTCTTCCTGTGGGCCACATGGGTGATACTTGAGTCCCATGGTGACTTTCAGTCAATTTCACAGCATGAACTCAGAGGCCTTTCGCTGTGGACTAGCGGGACACACATTACTCTCTGTGCTTACTGTTGAGGTATGGAGATGCTCAGAGAACCAAGAAACCTGCTCAAGGAAACCCAAATAAGAAGTGATAGGGCTGATAGTTCAACCAGTAACTTCTCTCTCCAAACCCAGTATTCTGCCCTCCACCTAGTGCTGCCTCCATGCCCAAAACTTGCATCAACCACATCTCTGCTCCATATTTTCAAAATAGAATTAAAAAAAAAAACAGATTAGTGGAAAGACTAATACAAAAGTTTAAGTAATTGACGTCTCTCCTCCTCAACCTTATCAGCATTCGGAAACTTCTGTTAGAGGGAGAGAAAATCCGGCTTGTCCAGCACACCACTGTGTGGGGTCTACATTTCCAAGCTCTGTGACTTGAGGCCCTAGGGCCAGGGTGTGGCACCAGCTCCTTCTAGTGTGTCGGACACCACAGGCACACATTCATTATCCGGTGGGAGATGTGTAACTGCTAGTACTTGAGAGGCCAAAAGTACTTTTGACATTAAAAAAAAAAAAAGTATAATAAGCCACAAAAAAGACAAACTGCAGTTACCAGCAGAGGAAAAGTGAAGAACCTTGTCTAACTCTTCTGGTGTTTGAATTTTTACCACAAACACACATAACTTTCATAAACGTTCTCAAAATTCATTTGGTAGTGGGGAAGGTGCTACTGCCATAGCTCTTCCCCCAGGCCCCTGCTTCCAAATTAGCTGATGAGGAATAATGGCTTTCATTCCCAAAGAACCTCTTATAAAATTGTGGCATTGCCTCAGAAATGCCTTCCAGTCTTGGAAGGAACCAGTTAGACCAAGAGTTCACTGTGGAGGTCTGTGTTCCTTGTGGAAAAGTAAATCATTCCCGGTGACCTGATGCTCGGATGACTCTGGCCCTGCACCTGGGCTGAAAGCAGGTATTGCTTCTCTACAACACCCACCCCACCCTCCTTTTTATCCTGGGTAAGCCTGAGCAAGGCTGTCTGTACAGCCACCACCCACCCTGCCCCACACTCACTTCCTTCCCCGTTTAAAAATATCTGCTTTGAAACTGGTGCAGCCACTCTGGAAAACAGTATGGAGGTTCCTCAAAAAATTAAAAACAGAACTACCCTACGACCCAGCAATTGCACTACTAGGTATTTATCCAAGGGATACAGATATGCTGTTTCGAAGGGGCACCTGCACCCCAATGTTTATAGCAGCACTATCAACAATAACCAAAGTATGGAAAGAGCCAAATGTCCATCGACGGATGAATGGATAAAGAATATATATATATATATATATATATATATATATATATATATATATGAAATCTTGCCATTTGCAAGTACGTGGATGGAACTAGAGGGTATTATGCTAAGCAAAATTAGTCAGAGAAAGACAAATATCATATGACTTCACTCATATGAGGACTTCAAGAGACAAAACAGATGGATATAAGGGAAGGGAAGCAAAAATAATATCAAAACAGGGAGGGGGACAAAACAGAAGAGACTTTTCAATATGGAGAACAAACAGAGGGTTACTGGAGGGGTTGTGGGAGGGGGGAATGGGCTAAATGGGTAAGGGGCACTAAGGAATCTACTCCTGAAATCTTTGTTGCACTATATGCTAACTTGGATGTAAATTAAAAAAAGAAAAGAAAAGAAAAAATATTTTAAAAATAAAAATAAAAAGATGAAGTGTCTACAAGTCCAAACTGTTTTTAAATTATCTAAACCTGCCTTTTACTCTTTCTTCCACCTTTCCACAGCCCTGTGCTGGAGCCCTTACTATGACACTTATCAGAACTCCCCCGTCTATGGCTTATGTGACCCCAAGCACGTGGCACTTGTCTGTATCGATAGGAGGGGTTCAGAGTGTGTTTACAGAACCCGATGAGTACACCAAGATCCCAAATACACAGTCCCAGAACTAATATACTCCAGGACCTCAGTGGATCTGTTTTAAGTGCATTCGCACAATGCAACAGCCAGGCAATATCATGGTGACTTCAGGTCCCAATTAAACAGTCTATTGACAAATATAACCCACTGATGGATTCCTTAATATTTAAGTCTAATCATTAAAAAAAAAAAAAGTTGGCCCTTTAGACATCAAATTAAATTTTTTAAATGTTTTTATTTTTGACGGAGAGAGAGAGAGAGACAGAGCATGAACGGGGGAGGGGTAGATAGAAAGGGAGACACGGAATCCAAAGCAGGCTCCAGGCTCTGAGCTGTCAGCACAGAGCCCGATGCGGGGCTCGAACCCATGAACTGTGAGATCATGACCTGAGCCGAAGTCGGACGCTTAACCAACTGAGCCACCCAGGCGCCCCAGACATCAAATTAATATCCAGTAGAAATCACCTGATCTCTGGACTTCCTTGAATGCTCTTGAGCCATGAATAACTAGAAGTCTTAAATGTGCCTTCCCGTGGCCCTCATTTGTATAGGGAGTGTCATCAACAAGGAAGAGGTGCCAGTCCACCGAATACATCATCCCAGCATTTTCCTTCTCTGAGGAGGGAAAATGAGACACCTTGACTCATGAATTTGACAGTTTTCAGATAATGATGACATGTAAGCCATGTTTCACCCAAGTTATTGTCCTGCATCACACGCCAAGGAGCATAGGGTCAGGGACTCTGGAAAGTGCCCCATTTCTCCTCCCTCTCCTACCTGGAAGCTGATCCCATTCTATCTCAATTTCAGGCATACCTGTGCAGGCTTAGGATGTGACCCAACCTGAGTTTACACCTAGATTCTGAATATGTCCAAAGCTGGACTGCTTTGGTCCCGGGTGAGCTTCAGATTCACCCAGGGCTTTAAGAAGAAGGCTCATAAATACCACAGTGGGGACAAGGCAGCTCCAGACTACATGCCCTAGGACGGCTCCCAAGAGGAGGTGGTCTTTGCCACCCATATCTATAACCAGCTCTGAGCCAGACCTGGACCTGATGCCTAGAGGGCATCGGGATGGCTGTGTGCTCACATCAAGTTTGCTTCACCCTTTAGGTTTGCAATTAACTTGGGGTGAGTGGGCGTGGTCTGTGGGGTAAGAGACACTGGCATGAAGCATCAGGAAACACGTCATATTGTCATCACTGTACTATTACAGGAATTGCAGCCGTTGCTTACTTGTACCTATGGCTGTGTCCTGCAATCCTTATAAAGTGGACGAACACACCTTCCCACCCAGTCTCAGCGTGCTGCGAAGCCTGCCGGCCATGAGAATCTATTATCTCCTCTTCGTGTTGCCCTTCCTGTTCTTGATGCCTGTTCCAGGTAAGATGGGTCGGGAGGTGAGCGGGTTGAAATAGTTGCAAAGAGGTCAGTCCCTCCCCATCCTCCAGGGAACTTTAGACCAAGGAGATTTGTTGTATGGGAACAGACGTCACCATTTTTTTTTTCTGTTGAGAATCATCAGGGACCTTGAAGCAGTTTTCTCAGTCTTTTCTGATCCACTCCTCAGAGACTACATTGCTCACAAAGACCACTCCTTCATGGAAAGATGGTTTTACTTGTTCATGAGACATAAAGAGAATGATACAAAAACCTTTAACACCAACAGGAAAGACTGATTTAATCTGAACTCAGGAGCACAGACTCCCAGTTACTAGCTTGCTGGTTCCAAGTAGAGTCTTTGGGCCTCTTGAGACCCAGGAGACCACGACCACCCCAGCCCTTGGGTGCTCCTAGTGGCCACGCCCCTTCCCCATGGCCACCTCGGTGGTCCTCGGCTGAGCTGTGGCCCATAGAAGCCCAGTTGACTGGTTGCTTAGTCCTTCCCCTACTTTACTTCTCATTTTATAGGAAAAAAAAAAAAGGGTAATTAAAAAAAAAAGATACCCTAAAATAAAAGAAAAACAAACAATTCCCTTGAGTGATTAATAGTGATTGGAATAATATTTTATTTAAAAAGGAAATTACAAATTGGCATCTACCAAATCCTAACCAGTATCTTTATACCATGTGTTTTCTCATTTCTTAATCGGAAGAAATGTGTGTGTTCACCCCATGAGGTATACAACTAGGATTATAACTGAATTCACTTTCCAACTACCCGACCCTAAATAGAAGTGTATATTGAGGGCAGGAGAGGCTGGGGGCAGGGGGGTTGGGGCTTGGGGGGCGGAATACAAGAAAGGTAGCAGACCAGTTATTTGGGGAATTCCAAAGCCTTGTGCTTGGACCAAGCCTTCCATGTGTCCTGTTTTTTCGCTACAGGAAATGGAGGAATTATAAGCCTCCTGCAGAAGCAGTTTTGCAGTTTGAGAAGCGGCCGGTGCGCTCTGCTAACCTGCCTTCCAAAGGAGGAGCAAATCGGCCGATGTTCTCTCAGCGGCCGAAAGTGCTGCCGAAGAAAGAAATAAAAAATCCAGAAACGCGATGGGAGTGTTGTAAAGTGTTGTGAGATGCCTCCTGGAACTTTGTAGAAGCAAAATCAAATTAAATATTTTTCTCAAAACAATTAGGAGCTTGATTATTTTTTTTAATTCTGGTTATTGTGGTCATTGTTACCAAACTGATAGCTTAGAAAGTGTTACTGGACTCACCTTTAATTCAAACACAGGAAAATCTGGAGGAATCCCCCAGGGGACCTGAGCTTATTTTCCAAGGGTTATCAGATTTGATTCCCTTTTTTGCAAATTATGTATCCCGGTGAAACTGGACTGCCTGTTTTCCCTGAAATATTTCCTTTGCCTTCCTGTCACCGGTGCCTCTGCTCTGGCTGACCACGTCGCTGGCATGCAATCACCCTTCTGCAAACTTCAACCCATCCCCCCCACCCCCCACCCTAGGCCATTGCAGATCCTGCCTCCTTCTTCTTCTTTTTTTTTTTTTTTTTTTAATTTTTAACGTTTATTTATTTTTGAGACAGAGAGAGACAGAGCATGAACGGGGGAGGGTCAGAGAGAGGGAGACACAGAATATGAAACAGGCTCCAGGCTCCGAGCGGTCAGCACAGAGCCCGACGCGGGGCTCGAACTCACGGACTGCGAGATCGTGACCTGAGCCGAAGTCGGCCGCTCAACCGACTGAGCCACCCAGGCGCCCCCCTGCCTCCTTCTTAAAAAGAGTGCCTCTTTCCAGAAAGAATAGGAGATTTCCTCTGATTCACTGCAGGGTTCTGACCCAGTGCTCCTTCAATGAATCTTGCTTGATCTCTGCGGCCCATACATTTGCATATTTCCAATCTCCGTATTTGGTTGCATCACTTTTTAAGGGCAAGGACCTTGTCTTACTCCTGTCTGGAACCTCATAAAGTGCCTGGAGCACAACAGCTGCTCAGACGGTTTAGTGAAGTACATTCCAGTGGCTTGAAGGTGCTATGGTTTGAACAGTGTTCTCCCGACGGATGGTTGGAACGGATGGTTCCAGGAGATGGAGAAGCAGGCCCATCTTCCCCATCACCAGCCCTATACAAAGGCAAGAGAACCCGGCTGTCAGGAAGAGGGGAGCGGACTCCTGCAGAGAAGAGCCTGGATCCCACTTCCCATCGAAAAAGGATGAACAGCTGTGGGAACTGCCCTCCTACAGGATGCAGCTGGGGAAGCAGACTGCGATGCCAGACTGCTGTTCCAGACGCTGGACAGTCAGCCGTGTGAGACCGTGGCCGTGGAGGCCGGCGAGAGTCTCCAGTCTCCTGCGGGAAGCAGGTTCCAGGCCAGAGCACAGGCAAGAAGAAGCCAAGCAGACCAGAGATGGATCAAAGTTCAGGCAGCCCAAGAGCCCTGCATTCCTGGCATGGAGAACCGGAAAGGGGCATCTGGATAAGGACAGAGCTCCCAAGTGCAGAAGAGGACTGTCTTGAATCTTGGCCGGAGTGCCGGGCTCAGCACCTTGGGGTTAAATTTGGCAAGCTCAGAGGAAAACAAAAACACCCAACAGGGATTGGATGGACAATTCCAGGAACACACACCGGTCTGGAACACGTGCATTCCCACCAGGAGGGTGGAGAGAGTCCTCACAAAGGGATGGCATTTGTAGCCCTCCTCTGGAGCCCTAGTGTGAACTGTTCTGGAATCACTCTGGGTGGTAATGATATGTCAATGCAGGTGCACCAATTTGGCCAGATGTGGATGGGGAGGCTGTGCGAGTGTGAAGACGGGGGAGATGTGTGAAATCTCTGTACCTTCTGCTCAGTTTTCTATGAGCCTAAAACGGCTCTAAAAAATAAAGTCTATTTTAAAAATAAGGTAAAAATTTTTAAGCAACAAAAAGCTAACAAAATTTCTCACCAGAAAACCTGCACTATTAATTTTTTTTTCTTTAGGCAGAAGAATAATGCCAGATGGAAATTTGGCTCTACATGATCAGCTAAGATTCTATGTCAAATGAAGAGCCTGTCAGCTCCTTAAAAAATAAGATAATATGGGGCGCCTGGGTGGCGCAGTCGGTTAAGCGTCCGACTTCAGCCAGGTCACGATCTCGCGGTCCGGGAGTTCGAGCCCCGCGTCGGGCTCTGGGCTGACGGCTCAGAGCCTGGAGCCTGCTTCCGATTCTGTGTCTCCCTCTCTCTCTGCCCCTCCCCCGTTCATGCTCTGTCTCTCTCTGTCCCAAAAATAAATAAACGTTGAAAAAAAAAAAAATAAGATAATAAGAAGGGCACCTGGGTGGCTCAGTCGGTTAAGCGGCCAACTTCGGCTCAGGTCGTGATCTTGGGGTTCATAAGTAAGCCCCACATCAGGCTTTGTGCTGACAGCTCAGAGCCTGGAGCCTGCTTTGGATTCTGTGTCTCCCTCTCTCTGCCTTTCCCCTACTTGTGCTCTCTTTCTCTCTCCCAAAAATAAATATTAAAAAAATTTTTTTAATATGATAAGATACATGCTGTCTATAAGAAACTTATGTGAGATATCAAATGGAAAGACAAAGATAGATTAAAAATAAAAGAATGGAAACAGGCTAAGGAAACATTGATCTAAAGAAAACAGAATTAATTATGTTGGCTAATTGCCTATAAATCAAAGTAGATTTTAGAAGAAGTATGACCAGGAATAAAAGGGGTTATTTTTCCCAGTCATAAAGTGGCTAACTCACCAATAACATATATTACATGATATAATACTAAATTAGAATGCTCTTCATAACAAAATCCCAAAAGTCTTAAAGGAAAACTGATATAAAGGGGAGGAGAAATTGACACATTAGCAATTACTAGTAGATACTGTGACATTTCATTTGTAGTGAAAAGAAAAAGCAGAAAAAAGTATCAGTAATAATATATAGAAGACATGAACAGTATCATGCAGTGTGACCTAACTGAAATTTATAGGACACTCTATGCAATAATCACAGAATCCTCTAAAATGTTATATAATACAGCCCATACTGGGCTATAACACAAGTCTTAAAAATCAAAACAATTTAAAATTATTCAATGTATACCATAGAGAGACACACACTGTGTCTGTCCACAGTAGAATTTACAAAGATATCAGTAACTGAAAGATATCTGGAAAAATCCTCAAAAAATGTGGAAATTAATCAACATGCTTCTAGTGGGTAAAAAGAAGAAATCACATGGGAAGTTAGAAAATATTTTAAACCCATCAAGAATGAAAACAACGTACCAAAATTTGTGGGAATGTAGCTTAAACAGTGCTCAGAGAGAAATTTATAGCATCGAATGCTTTTAATATAGACATGACTAAAGCCCACAAATTAACAATGTGAATGAATTTCTACCCTAAGGAACTAGAACAAAGGGAGGTAAAACCAAAGTAAAAAGGATAAAGGTGAATAAAATGGACACATAGTAAAAAAAAAAATTTTTTTAATCTTCTCTTTGAGAAGATCGTAACATCGTTAGCGCCCAAAGTAGGTTCATTAAAGGGGGAAAGAAATAAAAGTAAATCACAAGATGCCTCAGATATACACACTCCCTTAAGGCAGACAGGAAAATGTGAAAGAACATTTGGGCATCTCCGGGTGATATGGACAGAGTCTCCACCAGATGACAGTAATTCACACCCTCATCATTACCTCCTGCAAGGTCAGGCCACAGCCTCTTTGATTTCTCTTAAGTTTAAGATATGCTGGGGCGCCTGGGTGGCTCAGCTGGTTAAACGTCAGGCTTCAGCTCAGGTCATGATCTCACAGTTCATGAGTTTGACCCTGTGCGGGGTTCTGTGCTGATAGCTGGGAGCCTGGAGCCTGCTTCAGATTCTGTGTCTCCCTCTCTCTGCCCCTCCCCTGCTTGACTCTGTATCTCTCTCTCTCAAAACTAAATAAATATTGAAAAATTAAAAAAGGAAATAAGATATGCTGCCAAAAGCAGCTGTATATTCAATGCAATCACTATGTAAATTCCAATGGTCATTTGTACTTTTTCTTTGGAAAATATCTATTTGGGTCCTTTGCCCATTTTAAAATCAGGTTATGTGTAATTTTACTATCAAGTTGTATGTTTTCCTTACAAATTTTGGATGTTAACCCCTTATCACATATGTGGTTTGCAAACATTCTTTCCCAACCTGTAGGTTGCCTTTTCCTTTTGTTGTTTCCTTTGTTCTGTGTGGTCACTAGACACATGAAACGATGCTCAATGTCACTAATCATCAGGAAAATGCAAAAACACAATGAGATATCTCCTCACACATGCTAAAATGGCTAGCATAAAAAAATAAAAACAGATGTTGGCAAGGATGTAGAGAAAAGGGAACTCTGGTTAACTATTGGTGGGAATGTAAATTGATATGGCCACTATGGAAAACAGTACGTGGGTTCCAAGAAAGGAAGGAAAGGAAAGGAAAGGAAAGGAAAGGAAAGGAAAGGAAAGGAAAGGAGGAAGGAAGGAAGGAAGGAAGGAAGGAAGGAAGGAAGGAAGGAAAAAAAAAGAAAGAAAGAAAAGGAAGAAAAAGAAAAAGGAAGGAAGAAAAAGGAAGGAAGGATGGAGGGAAGGAAGGAAGGAAGGAAGGACAGAAGAAAGGAAGGAAGGCAGGCAGGCAGACTATATGATCTAGCAATCCCACTTCTGAGTATATACTAAGGGAAACAAAACCAGGACCTTGAAGAGATATATGCACCCTCATACTCACTGCAACATTATTTACAATAACCAAGATATGGAAACAACCTAAGTGTCCATCAATGGATAAATGGATAAAGAATTGTGATATACACACAATGGAATATTAACCAGCCATTAGAAAGAAGGAAATCCTATCGTTTGAGACAACAGGGACAACAATGAAGGCAAAATGTTAAGTGAAATAAGGCAGACACAGAAAGGAAAAAGACCTGCATGTTGTCACTGATACATAGAATCTAAAAGAGTTGAATACGTAGAAGCAGAGAGTAGGATGGTGGTTACAGGGGCAGAGAGTTATGTAAGACAAATTGGTCTAGCGATCTTGTGTGCGGCATAGGAGTCTCATAATTTTATATCGAACCCTGGAAATTTGCTAAGAGAGTAGATTTCAGGTGCTCTCAGCATACACGGGAGATGGTAACTATGTGAGGAGATATGTTAATTAGCTTGACTGTAGCCATCATTTCTCTACATGCATATAGCAAATTATTTTCTATACCTTAAATATATACAATTTTTATTTTAAAAATTAATGGAAGAATAGACTGAGGAGTATGAAATGGTGTTAGTAAATACAGATTTCCCAGCTCACTGAAAAATATGGTCTGCAGCAGTCAGGTGTGTTTTTATGATCCGATGAATAATTCGGTCTTATTTCCAACTTTATCAAGTGAGTATTTTTTAAAATATTTAACATTTATTTATTTTTGAGAGACAGAGCATGCGCAGGGGAGGGGCAGAGAGAGAGGGAGACACAGAATCCGAAGCAGGCTCCAGGCTCTGAGCTGTCAGCACAGAGCTCAGTGTAGGGCTCAAACCCATGAACCATGAGATCACGACCTGAGCCAAAGTTGGAGGCTTAACCAACTAAGCCACCCAGGCGCCCCTCAGGTAAGTATTAATGAGGAATTTGGTTGGCTCCAGCAAAGCTTTTGGAGATGTATGTAATATGGAGGAAAAGGAAAATAAACACCTAATTGATCTATGCTTTGAAAATAAAAGTTTAGTTTTTCATTAGGAAGCTGTATAGACACCACCAGGGACTCAGACCCATGAGAGGTTGAGAGAAAGAAAGGTCCTTTTCTCTACCTTCTGAGGTTCTTAGCTGGGACCTAGGAAAGTAAATTTGTCTGACAAAAAATAGATTGACCTAAGGGGACACCCGGGTGGCTCAGTCGGTTGAGTGCCTGATTTCATTTCAGCCTGAGTCATGATCTCACGGTTCATGGGATCAAGCCCTGCACTGGGAGCCTGCTTGGGACTCTCTCTCTCCCTCTCTCTCTGCCCCTCTCTCTCTGCCTCTCCTCTCCCTCTCTCTCTCAAAATAAATATAACTTAAAAAAAAGATAGATTGATGTGAGAAAAATATAATTTATTAACATGTGGCATGTGCATACATGTGGGAGAAACTCAGTGATGAGTAACTCTGAGGGGAGATTAGAACCTGGGGCTTATAGAGCATCATAGCAGAGAACAATAATGCAGAGAAGTGACAAGACAAAGGAAAAGGAGTTTAGGATTTTAGGGTGCAACGTGGGAAGGTAAGTAACTATGTTATGTTAACCAGGTTTGTTATGTGGGTGCCTCTCAGCTGTCTCTGGGCGGGTAAACGTCTAGAGTCCTCAGTACAAGTGTAGGCTTGCTTTCGGGCAAATGGTAGGGGAGAGCAGAGAGTTGTGGGTTTTTGTTTTGACATCTGCTATTTCTCAATTGCCTTCAGCTTAAAATAATCTTTATGTCTAAGTGGCATATTTGGGGTGGCATATTCTGACGTCCTACGGGGACAGACAAGGGCAGGAAAGGGATGCCAGAGGGACAGTCTGGAGGAGGAGGTGACGGAAAATGGGGGTCATGTCCCTTGCTAATTTTCTGTTTCTGGCAGTGACTCACACATCTGCCCCATCCATTGTTTCCAGCATTCACAAGACTTTGTCACATACAGTGGCCTTTGGGCTTTGGGATCTGAGCAGATAAACAAGGCAAGTACCACACTGAGCCGGAAGGAGCTGGTTCAGGAACTCGGATCCAGACGTGGTGAGGGACGCTGGCAGCCTGAGATCAGGTACAGTATCAGCTGAGCACAAGCACCCTGGGAACCTAAGAAGTACTGGAAAGGGATTTACCGACCCGCATTTCTGAGGGCTGGAGATTTCGGTGTGTGATTCAGATGCCAAAGGAAAGGCTGATGCCAGGAGGTTGGGGGATTTGGCTTTGTGCCAGTTACATGAACTTACTGGGATGTTACTTGCAGAGTGCTAAGCACGGTTCTGGACACAGAAAAGGGGGTTGGCGGATTGTAGCTATTGTATTACTCTCATTATCATTATCACGATGATTATCACGATGGTTACCAAATAAAGGAGCAAAAAATGCATGAGTTATTTAAAAGCTTTATTTATTTATTTATTTATTTATTTATTTATTTATTTAATTTCTTTATTTATTTTGAGAGAAAGAGACAGAGCACGAGCAGGGGAGGAGCAGAGAGAGGGAGACAGAGAATCTGAAGCAGGCACCAGGCTCTGAGCTGTCAGCACAAAACCCGACACGGGGCTCGAACCCGCGAGCCGTGAGGTCATGACCGAAGCCAAAGTCAGACGCTTAACCGACTGAGCCGCCCAGGCACCCCTCTTTTCTCATCTTTTAGGATAGATATCCTATAGTGTTGTTACAACTATAGAGACCAGAGGAAACATGTATTAATTTTAAAGACTGCAGTCAATTCTCTTTTACTGAGTCTGCTCAGCCACCTCTTACAGAATTGGCCCTAAAAAAAGAAAATCCTCCTTGGGATGGACACGGGAGGACGATGGAGGCATTATGTGTCTTGCGTGTGTAGAGTGGATGGTTGTGTAAATGAGCGAACAGAAATAGGAAGGAGCGCTCTACTGTTCCCACCAGAGGCCACTGCCAGCGCTCCAGGAAGCAGCTAGGAGGGGTGTGGCTCAGGTGTTCCAGAAGACAGGCGGGGCTCGTTCTTGAGTGGCCCCGTCGTCTTTATTCCAGGAGGTCAAACTCAACTCCAGCCTGTAACCAGGGCAGCAGAGCTGGTCTCAAATGATGTGGGAAAACCATTTGAAACAATGAATTGTTATCTGGCAACGTTGCCTCCGCTCTGCTTCTGCGCATGGCAAACCGTGCATTCCAGACACGCTCTGCCAGGCCCACGCCAGCTTCCACCAAGAGGTGCAGTCCGAGTCCCCCTGCCCTGGGACCCCTCAGGCCTTTGTGACTGTGTCAGCTGAGGGAGCTGTCAAAGCAGTGAGGGGCCACTGAGGGGGCCCTGAGGTCACAAAGCCACACCTGGCTTTCCCTTTCCCAGGACACACGCCATGGGAGTCCCAAGGCCCTGTGTGACAAGGCTGGCTGCAAAGTGTGGCTTGAGGGACCACGTGGAGAAACAGATGCCCAACGGGCTCCAGCTCCACCAGTCCCCACAAGGAGCCGCCCAGCCCCGGTGCCAGGTGTGTGCACGAGCCACGAGATGGTTCCGACCTCATCTGCCTGCCAACTCGTGAGCATTTCTTAGCTCCAGACACCCAGCTGATCCTGCTTTACCTCTAGGACCATGAGAGAGAATGATGAAATAATAATTTCTGAAGTTTATTTATGTATTTTGAAAGAGAGAGCGCAAACAGGGGAGGGGCAGAGAGAGGGGGGGAGAGAGAATACTGAGCAGGCCCCATGCTGTCAGCACAGAGACAAATGTGGGGCTTGAACCCACAAACCACGAGATCACAACCTGGGCCAAAATCAAGAATCGAACATTCAGACAACAGAACCACCCAGGTGCCCCAAAATAACAACTTTTAAAAGAGCTAGGTTTGGGGCTGATTTGTTTTGCAGCAATAGATAACAGGACACCTCTCCTTCCCCTCTTTACACCCACGTCCCAACCGTGTAATGCATCAATGGTGACATTTTTCCACTCTTTGCTGAGATGCCTCCATGTGGCCTCAGAATCTTTCTCAACACAGCCCTCCTGAAAGATTTGGTCATTGTGGCCAAACAACCAAGCTCTTTGATTTTCCCGGACTGGAAGGCCTTTCACTTATCTTCCAGCTATGACTTTCTTATTAATTAGACTGTCACCTTCCAAGCAAAGTGAGAAATTCACAAACTACAGGAAAAGAGATCCTAACAGTGTTAATAAACACTAATAGAGAACATCTGTCATAAACTCATGCCTTCACGAATACTAAGCGGCAACAATGGGCCAGAAACTCTGATAGGCAGCAGGAATGGAGACAGATGGCCGCCAGCCAAGAAAGGTCTAATCTTATGATCAGCAGCATATTGTGTTGCGTCTAAGCCTGCACTATTACAGTAGACACTGGCCGCAGGCAGCCACTTAAATATAAGCTTTAGTTAAAAGTTAACAGAATTTAAAATTCAGATCCTCAGTCATACCTGCTCAAATGCTCGTTGTGGCCAATGGCTGCCATGTTGGACCCCACAGATGTAGAACACTCCCATCATGGCAGAATGTCCTGTGGGACAGCACTGGTCCCACTGGTCTCATCCCAATCCTCTCCCAGTGAGACACAACAGGGGGGCAGAGTTACAGAACATAAAGAATATGGAAACTCCATGTTCTTTTGCAGAAAGGCCTGCATCGTGCCCTTGAATGCTTATATTTACACAGCATTTATAAGTTGGCATCCCGCTTTCCCGACTTGGAGAAAAGCTTCCTTGAATGAGTGGTTTGGATTCTCAGTGCAAACCCACTACTCCTTTTCCTATGGTTTTTGTTGTTGTTTTTGTGAAGGTAACTTATGTCTTAAACTACGAAGTCTTAGTTTAGCACTTAAAAATTATATGTTGTGAGCATACAAGGTGTAGACCAAAGATCCAACACCTGGGTTTATTTAGTGAGCTACAGACAAAATAATGGAGGGGTGCCACCTTGTTGTAGATTGTACACACTTTTATATTTATTCACACAAAAGCCCATGATGCCTCTGCTAACGTCCCCTCTTCTGAGGGTCCCTGTGCTACTTGGTGCTTTCCCGACACATATGAAAGGGAGTGAAATCACACCCTGAGAATCGTCACCCCCATCCCCCAGAGCTTCATCACCTGATGGGGCCACATTAAGCTTTATCAATCTCTTCCTCATCCCCACAAAAATTACTCTGCGACAACTTGAAAGGGATCTTACAGATCATACTTTCAAACATTAATCTTAAAACCCTTCAGCAGCTTTCCTTACCCCAGGCATGAAATCAAAACCTGCATTTTTTTTTTCCTTAGGTTCCCTGGCATTCAAGATTTCCCTTGACTTCCAAAATCCTCGTTCTACTTCTAGTTTAAATTTTTCATTTTTTGCTCCCAGTTCTGAATCACTGTTCATGAACAGCCACAAGCCTGTCCTCCTTTTCATCTCCTGGGCCGCAGTTGTCATCTTGATCTAAAACCTCAGATGCCTTGGATGCCTGGGTGGCTCAGTCGGTTAAATGTCCGACTTCAGCTCAGATCACAATCTCACAGCTTGTGGGCCCGAGTCCAGCATCGGGCTCTGTGTTGACAGCTCAGAGCCTGGAGCCTGCTTTGGATTCTGTGTCTCCCCCTCTCTCTGCCCCTCCCATGCTCATGCTCTGTCTCTGTCTCTCAATAATAAATAAACGTTAAAAAAATTTTTTTTAAACCTCAGATGCCTCACATCCCTTTTATTCTTTATTTTCAGCCCATTTTAGTATCGATTGGCCTTGGTCTGATTTTTTTTTTAATGTTTATTTATTTTTGACAGAGAGAGAGACAGAGCATGAGCAGGGGAGGGGCAGAGAGAGAGGGAGACACAGAACCCAAAGCAGGCTCCAGGCTCTGAGCTGCCAGCAATGAGCCTGACGCCGGGCTCGAACTCACAGAGTGTGAGATCATGACCTGAGCTGAAGTCGGATGCTTAACCGACTGAGCCACCCAGGTGTCCCATTGGTCTGATTTTAAATGTGATTTGGCTCTACTGTTTACCAGACTTTTATCATCTTCTTTGTGGGCATTTTCATTTTTTCTAAATTTTGAAGTTTTACCCTATAAAATCTATTAATGTTTTATTTAAGTCATAACATTCCTATGTGTCTTCTTAGGACTCTCACATGGGAGGAATACCTTTCTGGTTTCAGTAGCAAGAAGAGGGTGGCGTTTCTATGCGAATCATGAACTAATGGGCTCACGCTCCGGTCTAAAGCGAACCTATTTTGGTCCACTTCTTTCTCTTCCTTTCTCATGGATGACACTGTCCCCTGCTGTCCCTCTTGTCCCCTCTATTGAATCCATAAAAACTAAAAACAAACACACCGTTTCTTTGACATTACGTCACTGATCAGCTGCTACTTCTTGTCTTTGCTTAGTTTCGCAGCAAAGCCCTTTGGAAGGAGTGTCTAGTCTGTCTCCACCTCCTTCCCTCCTCCTCTGGGGGCCTGACACCACTCAGGTCTGGCTCATGCCCCTCCTCTCACCAAATGGCTCCGGTCAATAAGGGATCACAATGCGTCCCACGTGATCTCGCTCAGCCCTCCCTTGGCGCGTTGTTGATCTGACCCCTAGTTATGCGGCAAAGGGCAGCTGCTCTTAGGCATCCCTGCCTGGAAGGACGGGCAGCAGACAGCTTGGGAAGTGTGGAGGAGACAACTGGAAGGTAGATGGTGTTCAGGAGAGAGCCATCAGCGGCCAAAGAAGGGGTGGGAGTTACGCATAATATTTAGAGAATTAATAAAAAGGATGGCTTTCAGTGTACAGGTGTAGGAGACAGGACAAAAGCTTTCAGCCTATCCTTTTCTTTTTCTTCTATTATTATTGCTATTATTAGTGTCATTATAAAAGTACTGTCACTGGGGCCAGTAAAAGTAAAAGCCTCAGAGCTACTATGTAGATTTAAGTGTGACTTATTTACTTATTTATTTTTAATGTTTATTTATTTTTGACAGAGAGAGAGACAGAGCACGAGCAGGGGAGGGGCAGAGAGAGAGGGAGACACGGAATCCAAAGCAGGCTCCAGGCTCTGAGTTGTCAGCACAGAGCCTGACACTGGGCTGGAACTCACGGACTGCGAGATCATGACCTGAGCCAAAGTCGCTCAACGACTGAGCCACCCAGGCGCCCCTATTTATTTATTTTTAATGTTTATTTATTTTTAAAAGAGATAGAGAGAGCATGGGCAAGGAAGGGGCAGAGAGAGAGAGAGAGAGAGAGAGAGAATCTGAAGCAGGCTCCAAGCTCGGAGCTGTCAACACAGAGCCCAATGTGGGGCTGGAATCCATGAGCCGTGAGATCATGACCTGAGCTGAAGATGGACACTTAACCGAATGAGCCACCCAGGCACCCTAGTGTGACTTATTTAAACAGACTGCTGCAAACACTCATCCTATTTTTAGGTCCATATCACTGAACTAACATAGATCTCTACTTGGTGAAAGGTTCAAATGCGGATCAAAGGATTCAAAAGCAGAACCATTTTATTGCTAAGTTGTTTTCTGGACACACACAAAATGTCAGAAACAGATTTAGTTCTTTCAGATGGTGGAGAGGTGGGTCAGTGAAGGCCACTTTGGTGGCACCCAGTGAATGGGGACAGGAGTTGACAGATGTGCTCAGAAGAGATGCTCTAGGATAAGGTGAGTTAATGGGTCCTCATCAGACCCTCAGGTTATGCCTGGGCCAAAATATTAAAGAAGACACTCATTGGTACCCCAACCTTTTTCTAAAAAAGGATTTGACGTGATCTTAGAGTGATGGGGTTGGCGATGGTGGATCAATTTGTACCACAAGAAGGGAAGCAAGAGAGCCCTCTTGGGTCTCCTCCCAGATGAATAATTATCTGTAATAATGATATCAGCATTAGCATAGGATTGTGAATGGTGTCTGGCTAGAAGGGAAAGTGTGTTTCCCCTTAGTATAAAACCAGAAGAGCGTACTAATTAAGTTGATGGCATTATTTCCAAACGTACAGAGGGGTGTTATCTTGTAGTCATGGGCGAAGGATGAGAGGCAAAGATAAGCTGAGGTCTGAACAGTCTCCGTGACCCAGGAGCCCCTTGTGGTTGGCAATGTGCCCCTGGCCATTTCCAGAGCACTGAAGAGAGAGCATTGTACAGAGGACCATCAGCTTTGAAGCCTTTCCTAACTTTCAGCCAAGAAAAGTGCGCTTGTTAACAAAGAGGTTTTCTTAGAGGGAAAGTAGCAATATCCCAGATTGCCTGGGGCTGTCCCAGTTTATGCCTGTTATCCTAGCATAATTTAGGAATAAATGCCTTACATTCTAACAAGTGTCCCAGTTTGGATGATGAATTATTTGACCAACTTGCTCAGGGAGCACCAGCCTGATGTGTGCCTCAATTTCCTTGTTGACAGATGACAGTAATTTAGAAAACCTTTAAGCAGAACTCCTCAGTCATTCTCTCCCTCTCCCTCTTTGTCTCCCCTCGCACATACACACACACACACACACACACACACACACACACACACACTCACACTTGTTTATCTCCCTACAGCTACATTCCTTCATCTGGCAAATGCTGTCATGCTTTCTTCAGCAGGAAAGACTGTAAAATGAGTTCAAAGAGCTCAAATCCAGGCTCTATCACTAGCTGTACAACCAACCTGCATTTGTTTGCTTAAAGAAAATGTCTATCTCATATGGCAGTTGTGCGAACTAAGATATCATTTTCAAGATTCCTAGCACATAATAGTTATTCAAGAAAAATTTGTCCCATTCTTTTACAGGAGTAAAGGTCAAAGGAGGCTTAATATTATCTTATTTAATTATGCAAACTTATTAAGCAATAGATGTGTTTAGTAAGTGAAATCCAGGGGCTCCTGGGTGGCTCAGTCGGTTAAGCATCCAACTTCAGCTCAGGTCATGATCTCGCGGTCTGTTGGTTCGAACCCTGTGTGGGGGTCTGTGCTGACAGCTCAGAGCCTGGAGCCTGCTTCAGATTCTGTCTCCCTCTCTCTCTGCCCCTCCTCATCGCGTGCTCTGTATCCCCCCCATCCCCGCTTCAGAAAATAAACATTAAAAAATTTTTAATTTAACAAGTGAAATCCAAAGAGGAACTGTGTGCATGTACCTAAAATTCCAGGTTCTTTCTCAAGACCGTCTTTCTTCCATGCCAAAAATGGCCAAAGTTTCACTACAAGCTTCTAGTTCCACAGGCTTAACAAAAGTGCAATTTAATCAAAATGCAAGTTCTAAATTGCAGCCCTTTTCTGAGACATTCCAGATGTTGAAGGAAGGAAACTAATGTCTTGTGCTAGGAGAGTGGCACTCTGTCAGCATCAAGTGTACAGAAGGAGAAGCTGGAGCTTGAAAAGGTTATTTCAAGATCACTCAGCTAATAAGTGGCAGAGCAAAGACGGGACCCACCACTGTCCGACCCCAAAGCCGGACATTAAATTACACAAATTACACAAAATTCCTTTTACACAAAATTCCTTTTTGTTTCTATTCCCCCAAAGATTACTGCTTGCTTCAGAGTTTGAATGATCTCTCTGAGGTCTGCTCCCAGTAGCCAACTATCTTTTGATTCCCCTACAATAGTGACCAGTGGTAGATATGCAGAGAAGTCTGGTTCCCTGTGTCCCCTTCTGTGTCCGTCTGTCCTTTCTTCCTCTCTCTTTCTCTCTCCCTTATTTTCTCCCTCCATCCTGTTATTCATTCATCTATGTATTGGTTCTTCCATACAAGCACACATTCATTGAAACACATACTCGACTGCCCTTTCTCTACCAGCATACTGTTCAAGGACTTGTTACTTTAGAAGGACTTGTTACTTTAGAAGTTCACGTTCAGTGAAAAAGAGAGACGTATAAACAATACGAAGCAAAACTAGGAAGGGGAAAGGGAAGAAATGGGGAGGAATTTCAATGTTTTACCTTGGATACTCAAGTCAGTACTACTCCTTTGCCACAAGGACACAGTGGTGCAGTATCTGTATTAAGAAATACTTTGGGGGAACAGCATGGAAGCTTTTTGTGTGTCTCACGTCTGTGAAATACAGCCAGACCAACACTAAACCATCCTACACACCTAGAAAACCGATTGGAGGATTAAGACAACAGTCTACACAACCTGAACCACAGAATTCAGTAGGTACGCGGAGTGGACAGGTGAACTTGGGGAGAGAGAAGCAGGTGGCAGGCAGGGAGCCGCCTTTGCAGGTGGAGAGAGGATGGAGACTGTGGCGGGGGGAGAATATGGAAAAGCACCCCTCCCCAAAAGCAGCTGGAGAGAAAGTGGAAAATTGGAAACAGCCGCAGGGACTAAACTAAAAAGGGAGAGAGGAGAAAGGAGAGGGTTTAAATTCCATTAAGACTGTAAACAAGGGGAGCGCGAAGGCTGCAACTCCACACCTCCATACCTGGCGGTGCTCTGGTGGGAAGGGCGAATCCCCAGGAACAGAGTAGGGTCCGGGAGGTTCTCGGGCCACACGGGGAAAAGCGGTTCCACTGCTGGAAGGGCATTTGGGAGAGACTGTTGAAGCCACCTGGTCCCAGCAGACCCCGGAAGGCGGCCACATTCGCTGGTGCTGGGGCAAGGTTGTTAAGGGTGAAGCCAGGTGCCGGATGTGTGTTGGGATTTTCCATAATCCCTGAGATGCTGCTGCTACGCTGTCTCGCGAACTTTTTCTGGGACGGGCTGGCACCTGGCCACAGTCTCGGGGCACCAACAGCAGCAGGGTCCAGCCGACGTTCCTGGGGGCAGCCGATATTTGGCCACTGCTCTTTCGGCCATTGCCCGGTGAGACCCTCCCACAGAGGGACAGAAGGGGGCAAAGCCGCAGTCCTTCGGAAGTAAGGGGCCAGGGAAAACAGCCGCATCTGAGACAAAACTCGGGAGAGAGGTACTGCCTGTGGCCTAGTCACGAAGAGTGAAAAAGTGGGAAGTGGACGAAAGCTGAAGGCAGAGGATGGGTGCACGACTGCTGATCTAGAACAGACTGGGTGGCTGGGTGGCGCCATTTTTACCACTCCCGCGCATGCGCATATGCACCTACGAGCCCTGCAACACTCCACTCCAGTAGGCTAGCAGCGCCATCTAGTGGACAGCGGAGCCATTACACTGAGCCCCGCCCAACTGGGCCAACCTCCCTCTTCAAGAACACAAGTCTCACCGCCAGCTTAATTTATGGACTATAAAGAGCTACATAGACTGACTTCTGGGGGAAAACGAAGCAATTTCAGTCCTAATTCAATCTGTTAACAGTCCTACTTCATCTATTCAATTTTCTTTTTTTTCTTTTTCTTTTTCCTTTTTGTCTTTTACAATTCTTTTTCCTTAAATACAGAAAGAGAATTCATTTTTATTTTCAATTTTTATTAAAAATATCTTTCTTTAATTTTTATTACTATATTTTTTACTTTTGTGTAAGTTTTTTGAAATTCTACTTTACTTCCATCATTTTATTTTAGTCTACTTCAGTGTTTTCACCTTTTCAAATTTTTCAAACAATTTCCTTTTTTCTTTCTTTTTATTATTTCTCTTTTTCATTTCTTTTTCTTGAATGCAGAAAGAGAAAAACTTCATTTTTACTTTCAATTTCTATTAAAATATTTTTATTTAATTTTTATTACTATATTTTTTGCTTTTATGTAAATTTTTTCAAATGCTATTTTACTTCCATCATTTTATTTTCATCTACTACAATGTATTCCCTTTTTCAAATTTTCAAATGATTTCTTTTTTCTTTTTTCTTTTTTAAATCTTTTTTCTCTTTTTCGTTTCTTATTTCTTAAATACAGAAAAAGAAAAAGTTCATATTTATTTTTAATTTTTATTAAAAATATTTTCTTTAATTTTTTCTACTATATTCTTTACGTATGTGTATATTTTTTCAAATCCTATTTTACCCCCATTATCTCATTTTAGTCTACTTCAGTGTATTCATTTTGTCAAATTCTCAAACGACTTCTGTTTTTCTTCTCTCCTCCCCTTTTTTTTTCTGTAATCTGTCAGACCATTTTCAACACCCAGACCAAAACATACGTAGGATCTAGCATCATCTATTTGATTTTTGTTTGTGTGTGTGTGTTTGATTTTTAATTTTAATATTTTTTAATTTTATTTTTTTATTTCAATTTTTCTACCTGATTAATTCCTATTCTCCCTTCAAAATGACAAAACAAAGGAATTCACCCCAAAAGAAAGAGCACGAAGAAATGACAGCCAGGGATTTAACCAACACAGATACAAGCAAGATGTCTGAACCAGAATTTAGAATCACGATAATAAGAATACTAGCTGGAGTTGAAAATAGATTAGAATCCCTTTCTGCAGAGATAAAAGAAGTAAAAACTAGCCAGAATGAAATAAAAAATGCTATAACTGAGCTGCAGTCACGGAAGGATGCAGTGGCGGCAAGGATGGATGAGGCAGAACGGAGAATCAGCGATATAGAGGACAAACTTATAGAGAATAACGAAGCAGAAAAAATGAGGGAGATTAAGGCAAAAGAGCACGATTTAAGAATTAGGGAAATCAGTGACTCATTAAAAAGGAAGAACATCAGAATCATAGGGGTCCCAGAAGAGGAAGAGAGAGAAATAGGGGTAGAAGGGCTATGTGAGCAAATCATAGCAGAAAACTTTCCTAACCTGGGGAAAGACACAGACATCAAAATCCAGGAAGCACAAAGGATCCCCATTAGATTCAACAAAAACCGACCATCAACATGGCATATCATAGTCAAATTCACAAAATACTCAGGCAAGGAAAGAATCATGAAACCAGCAAGGGAAAAAAGTCACTAACATACAAGGGAAGACAGATCAGGTTTGCATCAGACCATCCACAGAAACCCAGCAGGCCACAAAGGAGTGGTGGGATATATTCAGTGTGCTGAATCAGAGAAATATGCAGCCAAGAATTCTTTATCCAGCAAGGCTGTCATTCAAAATAGAAGACGAGATAAAAAGTTTCCCAGACAAACAAAAATTAAAGGAGTTTGTGACCACTAAACCAGCCCTGCAAGAAATTTTAAGGGGGACTTTCTGAGGGGAGAAAAGATGGAAAAAAAAAAAAAATATATATATATATATATATATACACACATATATATATATATATATATATGTATATATATATATATATCAAAAGCAACAAAAGGTTAGAAAGGACCAGAGAACACCACCAGAAACTCCAACTCTACAAGCATTATAATGGCAATAAATTCATATTTTTCAGTACTCGCTCTAAACGTCAGTGGACTCAATGATCCAATCAAAACACATAGGGTAACAGAATGGCTAAGAAAACAAGATCCATCTATATGCTGTTTACAAGAGACCCACTTGAGACCTAAAGACACCTTCAGATTGAAAATAAGGGGATGGAGAACCATCTATCATGCTAATGGTCAACAAAAGAAAGCTGGAGTAACCATACTTATATCAGACAATCTAGGCTTTAAAATAAAGACTGTATCAAGAGATGCAGAAGGGCATTATATCATAATCAAGGGGTCTATCCACCAAGAAGACCTAACAATTATAAACATTTATGTGCCAAATGTGGAAGAACCCAAACATATAAATCAATTAATCACAAACATAAAGAAACTCATCGAGGGGCACCTGGGTGGCTCAGTCGGTTGAGCCTCCAACTTCGGCTCAGGTCATGGTCTCATGGTTCGTGAGTTCAAGCCCCGCGTCAGGCTCTGTGCTGACAGCTCAGAGCCTGGAGCCTGGTTCAGATTCTGTGTCTCCCTCTCTCTCTGACCCTCCCCCATTCATGCTCTGTCTCTCTCTGTCTCAAAAATAAATAAACATTAAAAAAAAAAGAAAGAAACTCATTGATAGTAATATCGTAATAGTAGGAGTTCGACACCCCACTCACAGCAATGGACAGATCATCTAATCCAAAAACCAATAAGAAAACAATGGCTTTGGGGCGCCTGGGTGGCGCAGTCGGTTAAGCGTCCGACTTCAGCCAGGTCACGATCTCGCAGTCCGTGAGTTCGAGCCCCGCGTCGGGCTCTGGGCTGATGGCTCAGAGCCTGGAGCCTGTTTCCGATTCTGTGTCTCCCTCTCTCCCTGCCCCTCCCCCGTTCATGCTCTGTCTCTCTCTGTCCCAAAAATAAATAAACGTTGAAAAAAAAAAAAAAAAAAAAAAAAAAGAAAACAATGGCTTTGAATGACACACTGGACCAGATGGACTTAATAGATATATTCAGAACATTTCACCCTAAAGCAGCTGAATATACATTCTGCTCCAGTGCACATGGAACGTTCTCCAGAATAGACCATATACTGGGACACAAATCAGCCCTAAGTAAGTACAAAAAGATCAAGATCATACCATGCATATTTCAGACCACATCGCGATGAAACTCAAAATCAACCACAAGGCAAAATTTGGAAAGGTAACAAATACTTGGAGACTGAAGAACATCCTACTAAAGAATGAAAGGGCTAACCAAGCAGTTAAAGAGGAAATTAAAAAGTATATGGAAGTCCATGAACATGATAACACCACAACGCTAAGCCTCTGGGATGCAGCAAAGGTGGTCATAAGAGGAAAGTATATAGCAATCCAGGCCTTCCTAAAGAAGGAAGAAAGATCTCAGATACACAACCTAACCTTACGCCTTAAGGAGCTGAAAAAAGAATAGCAAATAAAACCCAAAACCAGCAGAAGACAGGAAATAATAAAGATTAGAGCAGAAATTAATGTTAACAAAACAGTAGAACAGATCAATGAAACCAGAAGCTGGTTCTTTGAAAGAATTAACAAAATTGATAAATCCCTAGTCAGTTTGATCAAGAAGAAAAAGGAAAGGACCCAAATAAATAAAATCAAGAATGAAAGAGGAGAGATCACAACCTACACAGCAGAAATAAAAACAATAATAAGAGAATATTGTTAGCAATTATATGCCAATAAAATGGACAATCTGGAAGAAATGGACAAATTCCTAGAAACATATGTACTACCAAAACTGAAACAGGAAGAAATAGAAAATTTGAACAGACCGATAACCAGTAAGGAAATCAAATTAGTAATGAAAAATCTGCCAAAAAACAAGAGTCCAGGGCCAGATGGCTTTCCAGGGGAATTCTACCAAACATTTAAGGAAGAATTAACATCTATTCTCTTGAAGCTGTTCCAAAAAATAGAAATGGAAGGAAAATTTCCAAACTCTTTCTATGAAGCCAGAATGACCTTGATTCCAAAACCAGACAGAGACCCCACTAAAAAGGAGAACTATAGACCAATTTCCCTGATGAACATGGATGTAAAAATCCTCAACAAGATATTAGCCAACCGGATCCAACAATACATTAAAAAAATTATTCACCACAACCAAGTGGGATTTATACCTGGGATGCAGGTCTGGTTCAATATGCACAAAAAATCAATGTGATTCATCACATCAATAAAAGAAAGGACAAGAACCACAGGATCCTCTCAATCGATGCAGGGAAAGCATTTGACAAAATACAACATCTCTTCTTGATAAAAACCCTCAAGAAAGTAGGGATAGAAGGAGCATACCTCGAGATCATAAAAGCCATATAGGAACGACCCAACACTAATATCCTCCTCAATGTGGAAAAACTGACAGCTTTCCCTGTAAGATCAGGAACAAGACAGGGATGTCCACTCTCACCACTGTTATTCAACACAGTATTGGAAGGCTTAGCCTCTGCAATCAGACAACACAAAGAAATAAAAGGCATCCAAATCAGCCAGGAGGTCAAATGTTCACTCTTTGCACATGACATGACACTCTATATAGAAAACCCAAAAGATTCCACCAAACAAACTGCTAGAATTGATTCATGAATTCAGCAAAGTTTCAGGATATAAAATCAATGCACAGAAATTGGTTGCATTCCTATAGATCAACAATGAAGTGACAGAAAGAGAAATCAAGGAATCGATCCCATTTACAGTTGCACAAAAAACCATAGAATACCTAGGAATACATCTAACTAAAGAGGTGAAAAATCTGTACACTGAAAAGTGTAGAAAGCTTATGAAAGAAATTGAAGAAGACACAAAAAAAATGGAAAAAGATTCCATGCTCCAGATAGGAAGAACAAATATTGTTAAAACGTTGATACTACCCAAAGCAATCTACATATTCAATGCAATCCCTATCAAAGTAACACCAGCATTCTTCACAGAGCTAGAACAAATAATCCTAAAATTGGTATGGAACCAGAAAAGACCCTGAATAGCCAAAGCAATCTTGAAAAAGAAAACCAAAGCAGGAGGCATCACAATCCCAGACTTCAAGCTACACTACAAAGCTGTAATCATCCAGACAGTATGGTCCTGACAGAAGAACAGACACTCAGATCAGTGGAACAGAATAGAGTATCCAGAAATGGACCCACAAGTATATGGCCAACTAATCTTTGACAAAGCAGGGAAGAATATCCAATGGAATAGACAGTCTCTTCAACAAGCGGTGCTGGGAACACTGGACAGCGACAGGCAGAAGAATGAACCTGGACCACTTTCTGACACCATACACAAAAATAAACTCAAAATGGATGAAAGACCTCAATGTAAGACAGGAAGCCATCAAAATCCTCAAGGAGAAAGCAGACAAAAACCTCTTTGATCTTGGTCGCAGAAACTTCTTACTCAACACGTCTCTGGAGGCAAGGGAAAAAAAGCAAAAATGAACTACTGGGACTTTATCAAAATAAAAACTTTCTGCACAGGGAAGGAAACAATCAGAAAAACTAAAAGGTGACCGACAGAATGGGAGAAGATATTTGCAAACAACATATCAGATGAAGGGTTAGTATCCAAAATCTATAAAGAACTTATCAAACTCAACACCCAAAAGACAAATAATCCAGTGAAGAAATGGGCAAAAGACATGAAGAGACACTTCTCCAAGGAAGACATCCCGGTGGCCAACTGACACATGAAAAAATGCTCAACATCACTCATCATCAGGGAAATACAAATCAAAACCACTGGGAGATACCATCTCACACCTGTCAGAATGGCTAACATTAACAACTCAGGCAACAACAGATGTTGGCGAGGATGCAGAGAAAGAGGATCTCTTTTGCATTGTTGGTGGCAATGCAAGCTGGTGCAGCCACTCTGGAAAACACTATGGAAGTTCCTAAGAAAACTAAAACTAGAACTATGCTACAACCCAGCAATTGCACCACTAGGCATTTACCCACGAGATACAGGTGTGCTGTTTCGAAGGGACACATGCACCCCCATGTTTATAGCAGCACTATCAACAATAGCCAAAGTATGGAAAGAGCCCAAATGTCCATCGATGGATGAATGCATAAAGAAGATGTGGTAGATATATATACAATGGAGTATTACTTGGCAATCAAAAACAATGAAATCTTGCCATTTGCAACTACATGGATGGAACTGGAGGGTATTATGCTAAGTGAAATTAGTCAGAGAAAGACAAAAATCATACGACTTCACTCATATGAGGACCTTAAGAGACAAAACAGATGAATATAAGGGAAGGGAAACAAAAATAATATAAAAATAGGGAGGGGGACAAAACAGAAGAGACTCATAAATATGGAGAACAAACTGAGGGTTGCTGGAGGGGTTGTGGGAGCAGGGATGGGCTAAATGGGTAAGGGGCATTAAGGAATCTACTCCTGAAATCATTGTTTCACTATATGCTAACTAATTTGGATGTAAAATTAAAATTAAATTAAAAAAAGAAAGAGAAATACTTTGGGGGCACCTGGGTGGCTCAGTCGGTTAATCGTCCGACTTCGGCTCAGGTCATGATCTCGCAGTTTGTGAGTTCGAGCCCCACGTCGGGCTCTGTGCTGACAGCTCAACTATTGGAACCTCCTTTGGATTCTGTGTCTCCCCCTCTCTCTGCCCCTCCCATGCTTTTGCTCTGTCTCTCTCTCTCAATAATAAATAAACATTAAAAAAAATTAAAAAAAAATACTTTGGCCCCTAAAGTCTCATCTCATTTGATCTGTGCAAGAACTTGGCATTGTAAGAGCTTGCCTGGCTAGAAGGGATCAACTCTATCTTTTAAATGGGTAGCAGAAAAAGAAATTATTTGGAGTAAGAAAGCAGAGATGATCATTTCCATTTACAATTACTTCTCCTTTTTTAACTTCTAAAAAGGGAACCTCTCTTTGTATTCCTAAAGGAAAGCAGACAGGTGTAAGAGACCTGCAATAAAGGTGAATGAGTAGATAGATGATTTGCTAAAAAAAAAAAATCCGTGTTTTAGTGATTTTGTTCTAAAGAAAAAAAAAAAGGCACCAAACCTCAGAGTCCTAAGCAGAAGTAGAAATCAACTAGAAAATGTTAGCTTTTTGTAAAGGTCTTGCTTTTTACCAGGAGACAATGGATCCATAACCATGTGTCCATGGATGAAACATTCTCAAGTCACACCCAGGCCTTGATGGGACATGTTTACTAGGAATAGAAGCTTTTTCTCTCTAGCTGAGCTTTCTACTCTTTCCCCAGGTCACCAGCCCCCACTGATGTGCACCGAAGAGACACCGTCAGACTTTGCGAGTTCCTCTTAGAATCCCAAGAGTTAATTTCCCATCATGAGGCTACTGTTCCTTCTGTTTCTCCTCCTTGTGTGTCTTATCCAGACGACATCAGGTAAGCTGTGGCTCCTGTTGGTAGGATGATATGACAGATGGCCTTGGAGAAGAATAGGGCCAAATTGATTCATAATCCAATGATGCATCGAAGTCTGTAACAACGGAGTAATTTCACAGCTGAAAGAAGCATACATATACCACACACTCCCTTTTGCGAATAACGAAAAGGGAAATTTAAGAAAATTTAAAAGAGTTTCCCAAGATTGCTCTTAACTGGTTGATAGCAAGCCCATAACTAGTAATTGACAATAGATAATATTTACAGGGACTTTACAGCTTACAAATTATTTCCATGTGAATAACAACAACACTAATAATACTAGCAGATAATATTGACACTTCCTCTTTACCAGACATCACAACAAAAACTTTTCATGTCCTGTCCCACGTGTACCTCCTAACACTATTTCTGGGTAGGTATTCCCTGTCTTGCAAATGAGATTAAGAAATGAAGTAACTTGTTCAAAGTCATTCAGATTGTATGTAGTGGAGCCTTTGACTCAAGCTCATGAGGGTTTGGTTCCAGACAATGTTTTCATTAAATATTCAACAATCCCAGGGAATACATTTACTTACTGCATTATATATAAACATCAAATACTTTTTAGTTTGAGTGTGTCCCATGCAATATTTGGAATATACTTATGCTAGTATGTTATTTCAAAGTCGAGGTATTAACTGAGCAAGTCTTCTGGTGCCACCCCATCACACAAAAGATAAATCCTACTTTGGGTCAAGAAAATAGAGAGACAGACCTGTTTGGTGAACAGCCTAATGGAGATAAACAGTTGGATGTAGATATATATACAGATGTAGATATGAATATACATTTGTATTTATATAAGTGATATTAATTATAAATATATATGAACACAACATATTCACATACATTCATTCATATTTATTTATAAGTGTAGGTATTAAATGTACAATTTATAAATTACATATATATGTGCGTGTGTGTATATATATATATATATATTTCTTTCTTTTTACTTTGCCTTCTTATGAAAAACTAGGAGAATCTATGCCTCCCAAAGGAAAACTATGGACCTGGGGGAACAAGAACCAGAAGCGAGATCTCCTAATTCTGGACCCAGTATGCCTTCCATCACAGCACAACGCTTTTAAAAGCCATCACCCCTGATGGAAATTCTTCTTACTCATAGCTTCCTGCTTGTCATTCTCTTTCTTGTTCCCTTGACTTTAGGCATCATTCAAGTTCTCGCTACTCTCAAGTTGCTTCCTGAATTGCTATAGTCAACCAACTTGATGGCCTATCATTTTTTTTGCAGCTTAACTCACAGGAGCCCGAGAAGGCAGGTGCTCACTGCGTGCCATGGCGGTGCCGTTTAAAATGTCACAGTGCACGAAATGACTTTCATTGCATGGGAGATGGGAGGCAGAATATTCAGCACTGAGGATTCTCACTTTCTGTCCAAAGCTTTTTGTCTATTTTGTGCTATGTGCTTGTAAGATTTTGCTCTTTTGAAAAAGAGGACAGCTCCTTAGGAAGCTTTCATGAAGAACATGTAGAGTATATCCCTAATCTCAGAGCACAGCCAAGTCACTTGCTCTCCCTGATCTGAAGTTCCTTCACCTGAAAAAGAAAGACACTATAGTGCAGAAGTCAATAAGCGTTATTTGGTAAAGGACCATGTAATAAATAAATCTTTTAGGCTTCTGGGCCATGAGGTCTGTCATGACAACTCATCTCTGCCACGAAAAGCAACCATAGACAATATCTAAATGAACGGGTGTGAATGTCTTCCTATTTATGGACACTAGAATTTGAGTTTCATCTAATTTTCATATATCGTGAAGTATTTTTCTTCTTCTGAAGTTTTGTCTACAGTTCAAAAAAAAAAAAAAAAAAGCGCAAAACCACCATAGGCTGATAGGCCACGCTAAAGCAGGTAGAGGCCAGTTCTGTCCCTACAGACTGTAGGCTGCAGATCCTTGCTATACAAGATGGCTTCCTGTAGCTTTGGTTAAACACGCTTTCCTGTTCTGTTTCTTCTCACCTCTCCTTCCGTTATAGGGCATGAAAAAAGGGGGAAATCCCTTGAATGTAAAAAACTGGGTGGTGTCTGCAAGCACCAGAAAACCCACGGATGTTCCATCCTGCCTGCAGAATGCAAAAGTCGGAACAAACACTGCTGTAGAATCTAGCTGCGGCCCGGAGGGTCTTCGGAGCCGCACAACAGACTCACCACCAATGACTTCTGCTGAATAAAAGCACCTGCACTCACGCGGGCCCTGTGTCGGCTCTTTGCAAGGCACGCTTAAGTGGCGGGTCATTGAACTGGTGGAGGGGAGGGGTTTGTGGGATTTAAGTTCTAAACTTGGTCCCCGCCACTCGTTACCTCACTGACTTTGGACAAGGCCTTTCCTTTTCTGTGTCTCAGCTTCTGCACCTGTCACTACTCAAATGGTTCTACAAGCCACCTATAACCTGTGCATGTATGTCTATTAATCGATGGATTGAGAGTAAGAGCTTGAGGGGCATGTGTGTGTGTGCGCGTGCGCATGTGTGCTCGTGCATATGTGTATGTATTGATGATATATAGGAAAAGTCGCTGAGGTTTTGTTCTCATTTTCATACCCCTTAAGGACTCTTGGGTACAAAGGAATGGCTCCCATTAATTATTGAAGAGCCAAGGAGATAAATTAATCAGAAGGTCTAAAGGTGAAGAATGATCAAAGTTGGTACCCAGGCATCAAGCCATGGAATTGGAACCCAGAGATTACAGAAACCAACCCATGGTTTCACAGAGAACCAAGACTTAGCAAGGTAGTGATTATTTTCTTCTCTCCAAAGATGCCTTTCCAAATACAGTAGTGGGATTCCTTTAGACTCATTTTCTTAGAACCCAAGGAATGGTTTTCTGCACAGAGAAGATTTGGAATGTGTAGCAGAATTCTGCTGATTGGAAGGGGACATACCACCGTCAGTAGTCACTATCTCCTGTTTTAAAACAGAATACAATTTGTCATTTGTTCTCTTAGTAACTTTCTTTTGGTAGCAAATCAAAGTTTCTGACACTGCTGCTGGGGACACAAAGTTGTAAGTCTACTTTGGAAGTTCATTTGGCGGTTTCTTGTAAAGTTGAACGTACCCTGGCCATACCACTCCTCAATCCCACTCCTGGGTATTTACCCAGGAGAAATGGAAACGTATGTTCTTACTAAAATCCTGTATGCAAATGTTGATAGCAGCTTAATTTATGTTTGCCAAAAATGGGAAACAACACAGATGTCCTTCAACTAGTGGATTAACTGCAGTTCATCACAGAATGGAATACTATGCAGCAATAGAAGGGAACAAATGATTGATTTCTGCAAAAACATGAATGAACCTCATTCATGAGGTCTTCTACTGAGTTAGAGAAGCCAGAGAGAAAGACCATAGGTTATTTTATTCCATCTATATAGCACTCTTGAGCAGCAAAACTATAGGGTGAGAAGCCAGATCTGCAGTGGCCAAGGGTTAGATGTTACAGGGGGGATGACAATCGGGTAGTATGAGGGAGTTGGGGGTGATAAGACTGTTCCCTATAGACATAAGGTAGTGGATACTTGACTCTGCATTTGAAAATCCCTTAGAATGTTACACCACAAAGTTTGATTTTTATTATATATAAGTTTTAGGGGCACCTGGGTGGCTCAGTTAGTTAGGCGTCTGACTCTCGATTTTGGCTCAGGCCATGATCTCATGTTCAAGCCCCGAGTCAGGCTCTGTGCTGACAGCAAGGAATCTGCTTGGGATTCTCTCTCCCTCTCTCTCTGCACCCCTCCTACTGCTCCCGTGTGCACGTACGTGGCGAGTACCCAAGGGAGACCTGAAAGAGCTCCCGGTGGCCAACCTGAAACAACTTCATTAAAAAAAAAATGAAGTGTTGAATTATAACCCAAACATAAAACAAATAGCCATAGGACCATATTGGTGTGAGTCAGTCCCTCTTCCCCACCTCCATTTAACATTTTTTGACATTTCCCTAAAGCTTCGAAGATAAAATTTCTTCAGGGTCTAAAGCCCTCTATCCATTGGCTGTACATTCTCTAGCTTCATTTCCTCACATTCTGGCTCTCAAACCACCTCCTAATATAACTCCAGGCATGTTTGTACTATAGTGACCTTGAGTATCTTGCTCTGTGCACATTGGAACGCACACCACTTCTCCTTCAACTTCCCCTCACTGATTCTTACCCCATTTTTTTAAGACCCAGCTCATATATGGCATTCACTGGGATGACATCTTTGAACCACCCAACTCGGCTATGATTTCCACGTCTGTGAGTTTTCTTAGCAGAACATACCTTGAATCCACACCCCCAGGCCCCAGTACACCAGTCCCTTTCCCAGTACAGAGTAGGTGCTGAGAAATACTAACAAAATAAAGGAATCCACGAATGAAGAAAATGGCATCATAAAGCCTCAGCCTTCAATTTAATCCTGGGTAGATACATGCAGCGTGAATTCTTCAGGTCACTTAATTCAGGGTAGATTCATTAAACACAAATCCTTCCATTCACTTCATTCTTAAACAACAGAAGCTTCTTCCAGGGCAGAGCCCTGGCATACGAAAAATACAATTTCTTTTCCTCCTCAGGCATACGCTTGTATGTGAGTCACAGAAACGAGACATCTCACCGTGCCTATAGCCTGTAGAAAGAGCAGAAATGACTTATTCTTGGAAGAAAGACTCAAGCCCCCCATGCAGGGGAAGAAGTCATTCAGTCTTCCCTAGGGACCCCCAAACTTTATTGCTAAAGAATGTATATCGTCATCTGCACCGTCTCTTCTCTGCCTCGTGGCTCTGGCTTGCTTGTTACACAGGAGGACAATGTCAGTCTGTAAGAGCTTGTTAAGAACAGAAATTTTGCGATGTAATTTGGAGGCTGAGATAAAAGACTTCAAATACTCCTCCTGGGGGTGACATTACCACAGAGCAGCAAGTGTGCCCCCCAGAGGTCTGTTATGGGATTGTCAATGGAAGCAGTACCTTGATACTTGGAAGCAGTACCTTGATACTTGGGTTTTTTGAAAGATTTTTTTCTCAGTGTTTGATTTTCGAGAGAGCACAAGTCGGGGAAGGGCAGAGAGAGATGGGGAACAGAGGATCCAAAGCAGGCTCTGTGCTGACAGCACAGACCCCGATGTGGGGCTGGAAATCATGAACCGGGAGGTCATGACCTAAGCCGAGGTCAGACATGCAACCGACTGAGCTGCCCAGGCGCCCCTAAAATTTTGGTTTTTGTCTTCCTAGGACAGGATTTCACTGAGAATAAGATAATCCTACAGTCCCTAGTCTGAAGAAGGAAGATCTACATACATCTTTGGTCAAATATAAAAATGTACTCACACAGTATGCTCCAAGGTGTTTAAGGAACGTGACGAGCCCTCAAGTTCACCCACAGTTCCCAGGCTTAGAATCCCTGTGTTCAGGTTTTATCAGATATGTCTTAAAACTAAAATTAAAGATTTAAAAATTCAAGTCCCTATAAGAAAGGACCCAGAATAATCAGGGGGCACTGGCTAAGGTAAGAGGTTTCCAGAAGAGGAACAAAAAAATCCTCCCTGACTCAAGGCCAGGCCTGAAGAAGTCTTCTTGTCCTGCCTCTTAAAAGATGAGAGAGAGAAAGCTTTCACTCAGCCCTGAGAAAGAAGGGCCCCCATGGTCCCTATAGTCCAGCCTGCCCAGCATGTGTCACTAGCAGAAGTCAGCAACTTTGGAACCCAGGCTACAGATGTCATGGGGCCTCAAACTAGTGACAGGGCCATGCACAACCTTTGTGGAAAAACTCGATGGTGGGTGGTAAGTTCTCCCCCTGATTTCTCCCCATTTGTGGGTCTCAGCCCTATTTCTACTTTCTTCAACCTGTCCCCTTCTACTCAGTAGTTAGAACTGAGCTGTCAGCAGAGAGCTTTCCTAAACCTGCTTATCATGGGCTCTTGCACCCTGACTTCATGCCACATGGTCGAGGCTATCACGAAAGGCCCCCTGCCCATCCTGTCTTCATCAGAGCAGCTGTCACCACAGCAGCTCTGACATTGAGGCCACCCATCCCTGGGAACAGTTGTATCTCTTTACCCTAGTGCTGTAACCAAGAGTCATGCTGTTAGAAGTCCTGTAATTCTCTCCTTATTCTTCCCCCAAAGACATTCCCTCACAGCCCACCATAATGTATTTTTTCTCTTCTCTGATTATGGGCATCTGGGTGGCTCAGTTGTTTAAGCATTGGATTCATGATCTCAGCTCAGGTCATGATCTCACAGTTTATGGGTTCGAGCCCCATGTTGGGCTCTGTGCCATCAGAGCCCTGCTTGGGATTCTGTCTCTCCCTCTCTCTGCCCCTCTCCTACTCACTCTGTCTCTGTCTCTCTCTGTCTCAAAATAAACACACTTAAAAAAAAAAAAAAACAGCCCATTGAGGAAACGGAGGTTGGGTCACTACTCTGAGTGATGCACTGAAATCAGTCGTCATGCCCAGTGGGTCCACAGTCAACAGACTTTGTTGACCCAAAGCAAACAAAAGGAGGGCAGTGGTTGGGGGCACACAGCCCTCCCCAGTTCCTGTCCCCTGGTGCTCCGAAAGGCACAGAAGCCCCGAGCAGTAAGACACAGACATGGAATATTTGGGTGGATTTATTTATATAAAGATAGAATATTGGAGGAGGAGGAGGAGAAAAGTAGTGACAGAGGATTTGGGGGGGGGACCACAAAGCACCACGTGGCTGTCTTTCTGGGGGAAGCAAGTTCAAACCCTCATGATGCTCACCCACATAGGCCAATCTTCTCCCCCCGCCCCCACCAAATCCAAGTAGCTGTAGTACTCTGTAAAGCACCTGAGCTGTTCAGTGATACTCAGCACTTCTGTGGTGTCAGGAATGAACACCAGGCAGGAAGTGAAGTGCCCCTGTCCCCCTCTCTTTATTCTTACCACCACTTGCTCAAGGTGTGGGGCAAAATACACTTCAAGTTTCTTCCAAAATGCCATGGTTCTAAATACATGAATTGCCTCCTTCTAGAAAACCTCTAAGGGTCCTCTTTGCCAGCCCTCACAGGCAGTCACTAAACACAATACCCAGAGAATGAGGATGGTGAATTCTAGTTCAAACACACCTCAGCGGGTGGAGGCTTCAAGAAAGGAGAGCCTATTTGTATGAATGACATCAGATTGGACAAGAGAGCAGGTCACAGTTTAAAGAGATGCCGAAGAGGGTTTACCTGGAGCTACTTGCGAGATGAAGAAGACGACGAAGATGAGAAGGGAAAACAGTCTCATAGCGCCGAGTCAGTGGAGGCCTCCTCAGAAGCTCCTGGAAAGGAAAAGACAAATGGCAGGTGTAATAGGGTTGAATAAAAAGTAGTTTAAAGTCTCCTCATTTATAAGTCTGATCAAGGTGACTAAACACGGAAGAGAATGTCCATTGTGATCAGAGCACTGACAATGTCCACTCACTGGACAATGAACGCCCATGAAATAAACAAGGGTAATGATTACCAATGTTCGGTGCAGAGCTGGGGGAATTTCTTTTGTGAGCGCTTGATGAATCAAGGCCTGAGGAAGAACAGTCATGGTAGTGGTCATAAAATCAAAACGGCTAGGATCGATGGAGAATTTACTCTATGAAAAACCTGGGGTGGTTTGTAGAATTTTTTTTCTCCAATTATTCTCATGGAACTAGTATAATCTGCTCCTTCAGCTCCGAGTACAAATACAGTCACACGAAGTCCTTATATTCTTCCACTAATCTCTCAAGTGCTCAGTAGAATGAAAACCATCACCTACGTTGCCAGACTCTGTTCTCCCTGAAGAGGTGGTCCCTCTGTTCTCCAAAGAGCTGAAATCTAGGCTCTGCTCAGCCATGTCCTGTGTTCTTAATAAGGACTGGTCCTGTCTACTCTGACCAGTGAAAGTCTACTGTCCCAGTGATTACCCTGCTGATTCAGGTCCCTGACCCCACCACAGTCCTGTCTCATGACTGAGAAAACCTCGTGCTCTTGGCTCTTGTACTGCCAAGGAAACATAGTCCCAGTGTAGGGGAAAGCCAAGGGCTTTCCTTCTTAGCCACAGACCAAAGAAAAACAAGGTCTCTTCCCAAATTAGGCCCTTGCCTTGAAGCAGGGGATTTAGTGTAACCAACCTCTCAAATTTTATTTAACCTGTTGTTTATCTCCTCTGTTCCTGGGGTTTGGCTCAGCTGACCCTGACTCAGAATCTCGGGGATCAGGGCATGACAATGACATTTCAGTTTTTCTTCACCCAGAAGATCTTGGGTTCCTCAAAAAACAATGATCTGCTGATTCTGAATGAACCGTTGTCTACAATAAATGTCCTCAGAAGTGGCAGATTTTCGTATCTTTCCCTCTTCTCCCTGGATCATAGTTGATATCTTACATTTACGTAATCGAGTAGAACCAATCAAGAAGACCATAATGAAGGGGATTATTATTGTCTTCCTGAAGCCAGAAGCAAAGTGGCCTTACTTTGTGCAGGTACTAATATGATCCCTAAAAGTACACATGAGGATACTTAGAGATACTTGGTACATAGTGGTAAAGTTTGTACGTGGTGAAATCAAAATGAGAGTCAGAAGTCTGGTTCCAGATTCTGAGTTCTTTACCACTGTGGGATAGTCCACTAGTCTCTTTACATAAGGACTGGCTCTTAGAATCCGGTAAAAATTATACATTTTAAAAGGATAATAAATTGGCTAGTAGTAACTTTCCATAGAGTAGTGATCATTTAGAAATTAGGACTTAGAGATGTTTATGATCTTAACCCAGCCCATGTAAAAAAATTCATTGTATAGGGGAAATGTGCAAGAATAAATAAGGATATTTTTATAAAGAGTAACAATGGTGACTTCCACTACCAGTTATTATTGTTTATAATGACACTGAAGCTTGGGGGCACCTGGGTGGCTCAGTTGGTTGAGTGTCCGACCCTTGATTTTGGTTCAGGTCATGACCTCACTGTTGTGAGATCTAGCCCCTCGTCAGGCTCTATGCTCACAGTATGCAGCCTACTTGGGATTTGCTCTCTCTCTCTCTCTCTCTCTCTCTCTCTCTCCCTCTCTCTCTGTGCCTTCCCCATTTGCACTTACTCTCTCTCAAAACAAATCAATAAACTTAAAAAATAAAAATAAATAAATAAATAAATAAATAATCGTGAAGCTTGAAATATGAAGCATAGGCCCCAAACAGAAAAACAAAACAAAACAAAAAAACCCAGACATCCAAACAGAAAAGCCACCATGCAGACACTGACATTCAGTTCACAATAAAGGTGGCTTTCATGTGAATGGTGACAGAGGGCAGTGGATAAATCATATAGAGTTGATTATTCATTTGAAGGAAAACTATTTGATAAACTAAGTGGAGCATGAAAATAGATTATAACTTTTTTGTATGTATTTTTAGATTTTTCAGTGTTTCATAGAGAAAAAGTATGCATAGCTTATATAACAAAAAAAATCAAAAGTCTTAATATTTATTATTGCAATTCTTAAAATTTCAGAGGACTAAATATGTTAGGGTTTTTAGAGTCATACTGAATATGTCCCCCTAAAATTCATATGTTAAAGCTGAAGCCCCAGTGTGATGGTATTTGGGTGGCCTCTGGGAGGTGATCAGGTGTCTACAGAAGAGACCCCAGAGAACTCCCTTGTCCCTACCACCATGTGAGGATACAGCAAAAAGACAACCATCTGTGAACAGGATGTGGCCCCTTGCCCATGGAATCTGCCAGCATCTTGATCTTGGCCTTCCAGCCTCTAGAATGGTAAGAAATAAATATATACACTGTTGGTTACAAGCCACTTGGTCTTTGGTATTCTTATAGCAGCCCAAATGAACTAAGACACATACCAAATACAAAATATGTAATAGACATATGATTGATGACACTCTTTAAAATCTGACCTGTGACAGTGAATCTGTAACCCTTTTCCTCTAATTAGTTTTTGCCAGATATCAATGGGTTCTGCAGGAGACTAAGGACCCCACTCATACCTGGCACCTCTGGAAAACTCTACTGTTGGCCCCATTTCTCCCGGAAGCTGATCCCTCATATTGTCTGACCATCTATCTTGAGAACACAAATTCAAGAGCCAGGTAACTGTAGAGAAAACAGACAAGGACAAAGCAAATGTGGAGGAATCTTTGGAATCAAAATAATAGTTAATATGGTCTGTTGTTGTAATATTTGTGGTCTCTAGGGTAGACAGGAAAGGTATTAAGAATGTCAATCTTGGGGTGCCTGGCTGGCTCAGTTGGTAGAGCATGTGACTCTTGATCTAGGGGTTGTGACTTTGAGCTCCACATTGGATGTTCAGATTACTTAAAAATAAAATCTTAAAAAAAAAAAATGTCAGTCTGGCCTAGACACTGCTAACCATATCCCTCTGATCATGGTAGAAATGGTGCAAATGTTTCCCTGAGTGTTTCCTGGGACATAACTGGAGCATCTCTGTGGTAAGAGGTAGGTTCCTATAAATATTTATCTGTGTCCTACCTGTTCAGTCTCCCAATTACTAGCAACTTCCATTCTTTGAGGAAGAAATTTCTTTGCATGTACTCTTATTTCTAGTATTGTTAAGCAGAGTCAACTAAATGCACAGGTTAGCTTAGCATAACTTAAGTGGTGGATAACTGTGAACCAGAAGGCCAGAAAACTAATGATGGCTTTATCTCCTCCAAGAGTTTCTTACTGTAATTCTAGAGCGCATGGCATAGATTGTTGAGTCTGTGTCCCAGAGTAAGAGCAAGCCAGTATTTCCACATGGATGTCTGCCCCAAAAGCATGATGTTGTTGAGGTAGCACCTGTATCATCTTTGATGTTTGAAAAATTTATTGTAGATCCTTCTGAGTGGCTAAGGGGGTCAATGGGTAAGATGAAGAGATGAGATGATGAGATGAGATGAGATGAGATGAGATGAGATGAGATGAGATTAAAAACATGATCTCAGGTGAGATTGAGCTCTGCATCTGACTCCGTGCTGGACGGAGTCTACCTAAGGTTTTCTCTCTCCTTCTGCCCATGCCCCCAGGAAAAAAATTACAAGACCTAACAATTTCTAGGGATTTCCCAAGAGTGAGCACAAACTCAGACTTGGAATAACCAACTAAACTGCACACCAGACAGTCAGATCAAGAAAGACTGTTTTGCCACTCATGAACTTGCCTGTGGGGCCTTCCCTGCACACCCTCCCACATACCCAGGACTTCATATCCTTTTCCTGATTTTTTTTTTCAAATTTTGCACTTATAAATATTTAAAGTATCACATGTTTTTATTTCCATCTCCCCTGATAGAATATAAGCACCACGAAGGTAGGAATGTTTTTTGTTTGGTTTACTGCTTAATAAATACGAGTTAAGGAAAATGAATGAATGAAAGTTGACATAATGGGTGAATTTTGTCCAAGTAGTCCAGCAATTCTGGCGGCCAAGTCAGAACCAGACGGTTTACCATGAAAAGGATAGTCGGAGATGCGACAACACAAACAGAACTCAGGTTGGGTGTTCCCGCCTCTTCTTTTTCTTCCCCCATGACAAAGAGTTCCACATGCCCCGCTGGGGGTCCTCCCCGCCCCTCCCCTCCCCTGCCCTCCCCTCCAGGGTTCTAGTTCCTCTGTTACCAAGCCAGTCCTCCGTGCTTGAACCAAGAGCAAAAGGCATGGAAAAGCATGGAGTAGAGGCACAGGGCCATGCTGGGGTTTTCCAGACAGTGTGTAAGACAGGGATGTCTGTGGGCCTGTGAATGGTGGGAGAGAGAGACTGGAAAGCAAAGAGGGTTTGCACCTCGTGGTGAAGAAATACAAATAAGGAGATGAGTTATGTATTTATTTATTTTTTTAATATATGAAATTTGTTGTCAAATTGGTTTCCATACAACACCCAGTGCTCATCCCAAAAGGTGCCCTCCTCCATACCCATCACCCACCCTCCCCTCCCTCCCACCCCCCATCAACCCTCAGTTGGTTCTCAGTTTTTAAGAGTCTCTTATGCTTTGGCTCTCTCCCACTGTAACCTCTTTTTTTTTTTCCTTCCCCACACCCATGGTCTTCTGTTAAGTTTCTCAGGATCCACATAAGAATGAAAACATATGGTATCTGTCTTTCTCTGTATGGCTTGTTTCACTTAGCATCACACTCTCCAGTTCCATCCACGTTGCTACCAAAGGCCATGTTTCATTCTTTCTTATTGCCACATTGTACTCCATTGCGTATATAAACCACAATTTCTTTATCCATTCATCAGTTGATGGACATTTAGGCTCTTTCCGTAATTTGGCTATTGTTGAGAGTGCTGCTAGAAACATTGGGGTACAAGTCGGTTCCTAAATTCTCCTGGTGGTGGGAGACCATTTGACTACTGGACCCAGAACCATTCTGATGTGGCACACTGTGGACTGATGTCACAGACACCAGGAATGTCCAAGTCCTGTGAGCCCTGTACGCAGACCGCGTGGGAAGCCAGTGCCCACTGAGAACACCCAGGAGGCTAACATTTGTACCTGGATCCGAATAGCTTTGCAGATGCTCATTTACAGCTGATAATAGTCTATTGTTCGTGTACACACTTGCACTGAATTTTCTTTAGTTGTTCAGTGACGGGGACCCGGTCATGTAGATGGTCCACACTGTTACTGACCATAGCTCCAGGCACACTCTTTTCTTCCCCATGTGACTCTTCCCGTTTTGGAAGAACACTGGTAAAACTTACCTCTCCTCTTTGTCCTCCAGCCTCCCGGGCACCTCGCACTACTTCCTGCCTCCTCTCCCCACACCCCCGCCTCCAGGTTTGCTTTGTACATTGTAGAAAGCCACTCTGCAGAGGCAAGTCAGTGACACCTGTCATGGAGAGGTGACTTACGCAGGACACTACAGCAGACGTCATGCCCTGAACAAGAAAAGTGAACAAGGAAGACACGGAATAATCACAGCAATCCACACTAGAGTCTTCTGACCTGCACCTGATGCTCCTTTCTGGATGGTCTCCCCGTGCACCTGCGTGAACCACCACCACATGCTGGGCGCTGTGCTCCCTCGACAGTGTCCTCCCACTGGGCGGGTTGCCCACTGCACCGGCAGGTCCCAGGACAAAGCTCTGTCCTTGTATGGCCTCACCCCACGATGGGGGATCCTTTCCTATCCAGCCTCCCTGCAATTGTTAAGGAAACCATAACTTCCCTTCCAAGCAGACAGAGTACTGTAGACCAGCCAAAAGAAAAATCTTAGATTGTGTTCTTTTTACTGATGGTGTCATCTCGGGTCAGTTATGTAACTCATCTGAGTGTGGTTTCTACATCAGCAAAGTGGGGCTGATAAACCGAAACACTCTAAGGATGACATATGTTCTGTGAAGGAAGAGGCTGTGTGGGGCCCCTGAGTGGCTCAGTCGGTTAAGCACCCGACTCTTGGTTTCCACTCAGGTCATGATCTCACAGCTTTGTGAGAGTTCGAGCCTCGCATCGGGCTCTGCGCTGGCAACACAGAGCCTGATCAATGTTCTCCCTCTCTCTCTGCCCCTCTGCTGCCCTCTCTCTCTGTCTTAAAATAAACAAATAGAACTTAAAAAGAAAGGAAAGGCTTTGCAAAATGTAAAGCATAATAAAAATTTTATTCTTAAATTGTCTCCCTCTGCCTGACACCCCCTTCCCAAAAAACAACGATTTCCTATAATCAAACCTAAAGATAAGATGAATGATTAGTTAGACCTGAACGTTGTTTGCTTTTATTTGGACGGGGGGGGGGGCCTGCTTCGGACCTGGGAGTCAGGGCTTCTTGGCTGCTGCCCGCCCCCATAAGCCCTTCACTTTGCAGCAAACGGTGAACGCCCGGCAGGGCCCTCGGAAAGGCTCACAGTCTGGGGTCCCTTGCTTCAGGCAGATTCCACCACGCAGGTAACAGGGTCTTTCAAAGTTGAACGCCCTGGTGGCAGCTGGAAATGAAAAGGTGTTTGTATGAAGCCGCAGGTCTGGGGCAGGGGTGGGGGGCATGCCAGGGACCTGGGGGTGTGGGGGGAAGCCCTCGATTTTCCCGCTGGACATCTACAATGAGTGGTTCAGCTCCAAGGCCTTCCCCTCTCATTTTTCCATGAGACATCATGGTTGGTGACAACCACTGGATGGATGGTTCTTCCTGAGGTGGGGACAACTGGGCATTAACCAGAGGGTAACCTGTGCCAGCCGGTGCTCCTCACTGACCCCCTCACCTCCTGCCACCCCGCACCTATCCCCACCCTCACGGAACCATCTGAAGGAAGCCTCGCCCTTCAGAAGAAACTCAAGGCCACCACCATGACACGAGGGTCAAGTGGTCCCCAGGCGGAGTCTGTGTGAAGGATCTCTGTCTCCACACCAGGTGATACCAACAGGTAAGCCAGCGGATTCTGTTTCCAATCATCCGGTTCATCCACAGGGAAGGGGAGGGAGGAGAAGACAGCTACCTAACCAGCCCTTTTAACAGGATGTTTGGAATTCCCTCCGAAGGAATTCTTAAGCTTTGCAGAAAGTTATTTTGGGGTGTAGACATGGCCTCCGAGTAGCTCCCTGATGCTTTACTCTTCAACTGTGGTTGACTGAGGGAAGGGAAACAACAAAGTGACGATAAGAACGGGCGTCGTGCTTGGTATTTACCGGGCAGTACCTGGAAAATGATAAACACAGCAGCGAGGACCACCTGGAGAAGTCTCATGGTGACGGAGCTGAGGGTCCTGAAGGCCTGATGGTGAAAATCAGGAGGAAAAGGTCAGAAGCCCAAGGTTCTGTGTCAGAGGAAGTCACGGCAGCCCAGGGGTTGGCGTCGAGATGAACTCCCTCTGCCCGAGGCCCCACTCCTCCATCGGCTCTGGCCCTTCTTGGTCCCTGAGCCCCCGCTGCTTGCCTTGTGTTTCTCTCCACATGTAGGCTGAGGCAGTGCTGTCTTTTTTCTTTTTTGCTAAGTTTTCTATTGTAATTCCAGTATAGTTAACATACAGTGTGCTAGATTAGTTTCCGGTGTACAATATATTCATCCAGCAATTCCATACCATACCCAATGGTCATCACAAGTGCAGCCTTAATCCCCAGTCCGTATTTCCCCCATCCCCCACCCACCTCCTCTCTGGTGACCATCAGTTTGTTCTCTGGAGTTAAGAGTCTCTTTCTTGGTTTGCCTCTCTCTTTCTTTTTTCCCTTTGCTTGTTTGTTTCTTGAATTCTATATTATGAGTGAGATCATATGGTATTTGTCTTTCTCTGACTTATTTCACTTAGCATAACAGACTCTAGTTCCACCCATGTTACTGCAAATGGCAAGGTTTCATTCTTTTTTATGGTTGAATAATATTCCATTGTATATATACTCCCCGTATCTTCTTTAAAAATCCATTCGATGGACACTTGGGCTGCTTCCATATCTTGGCTAATGTAAATAGTGCTGCTATAAACATAGGGGTGCATGTATCCCTTTGAATTAGTGTTTTTCTATTTTTGATTAATGCCCAGCAGTGTAATTCCTGGATCGACGGGTAGTTCTGTTTTTAGAGGCACTACTATCTGACCACATGGAGTGACGCTGGCGTCCAGGCAGTGCCGAAGCTATAGCCCCTGCAGGTGAGTGGTAGGGTCCGGCAGTCAAGCTGCTAGGAAAGGAGAATGCAGAGAGTTCTTCACAGGTAAGACAGTTCATTGAGGCAAGCTGATGGGATGGTCCAGTGCTCCTTACAGAAGATCCAGAATGGCAATGGATTAGCTATAACCTTTCTGGAGAATCCATGTTGAAGGAAGAAATAGGGGAAAGGGGCACCTGGGTGTCTCGGTCAGTTGGGCGTCTGACTTCGGTTCAGGTCATGATCTCACAGTTCATGGGTTCAAGCCCTGCATTGAGCTCTCTGCTGTCGGCATGGAGCCTGCTTGGGATGGTCTGTCCCCCTCTCTCTTTGCCCCTCCCCCACTGGTTCTCTCTCTCTCTCAAAATAAGTAATAAATTTTTAAAAAACTTAAAAAAATAGGGGGAAATATGCCAAATTATTCCTAGGATATGAATTTTATCCTTTATTTTCACTTCAGTTACTTTTCTGACATTAAAAAAATACACTTTGGAAAATTGCAAATAATGTAAAAACTGGAAGGTTAAAAACAAACAAACAAACCCATAGCCCTACCTTTCAATTTTAAATGCTGTTTACAATTCAGAGTGCTTTTGTTCTTTTTTCCTTGTGAATAAAATGATGTAAATACTAATTTTTACGTTTAAAATATAGAATCATACTTCATATAGGTGGGTTTCCCCCCATGGTAAATATTATCTTGGAAATTCTTTAACATCTATTCACATACATTTGCTTCACATATTTGGATGACTATACATGTATCTTTAGAAATTCACAGGATTTTCAACGTTTATATAAATGCCGATACATGGACAGTCAACTGCCTGCGTATTTCAAGTGTCATAGGTGTTCCCCAGGTGCCCACTCCAGAAACTGTTGTTACTACTTTATCCTCTCACTGACAACGTGCAAAAATATCTTTGGACTCTTGATCTTCTTATTGGTACTAGTTATTATCAATGTTTTCAATCTTTGCAAATCACATTAGTGAGTAATAGTACCTTCCTGTCTGTGGGCACCTGGTGGCTCAGCCAGTTAAGCGTCCGATTCTTGGTTTCGTCTCAGGTCATAATCTCATGGTTGGTGAGTTCGAGCCCCAGGTCAGGCTCTGTGCTGACTGCATAGATCCTGCTTGGAATTCTCTCTCTCTCCCATTCTCTCTGCCCCTTGCTGCTTGTGCTCTCTCTCTAAATAAATAAACTTAAAATAATAATAATAATTATTATTATTCCTGCTTGCTTTAGTATATCTTGTTAAAATTATTTCTGAAAAAGTTGAGCATTTTTTAACAATGTTCTTCGGTTATTTTTGTCTCTTGTTACCTGTCTATACACTTCACTTGGTTTTCTATTTTCCCATTCATCTGTTCTTACTGATTTCTGACAACTCTATAAATATTTAAGGTCACTCATCTTTTATCACGTGTGTTACAAAAACTGTCTCTGGCTTCCTTTTTGCCCTGTACCCACTCATCTAGTAACCAGAATTCATGGCTACTCTTGAATGATTACTTTTTACTTCGTTCATGTTTGGTTTTTCTTAAAGACAGGTTTTGTCTGTGTGTTTACCTAATTATGTCTGTATTCCTGGTCAGGTCTGTCCTCGATTCTTTGGCGCAGAGGCGAAGCTGTTCTGAAAAGCTGTGACAGACCTGAGCTCCCAGCAGTGACATGGAGACTCTTTCGTGCTCCACTCAGAAATGGGAATTTCCCGAGCTCACAGAGATGCCCCCACTCTCTAGTCCTGTGCTGCCTCAGAGAAGAGGCACGAATTTGAGTTCATGTCTCTGTTCTCTTCGAACACGGAGGCTTGCACGGAAGAGAAACCAGACCACACATGACGGGAAGGTACGGACGATGACCAGACCTACCCTGATGTGACAGTACATCAGGACACCCTGGAGAGAACAGATGGGGCATTTTGCATACTAGTCAGAGCACCTAAATCCTAACTTCAGCAGGTATCAAGTGCCCAGAAAGGCTCAGGTCGTGGGGTGGACTCCGTTCTTGTCCGCTCTCCTGCGTGTCTCTTCCTGTGCGGTGCTGCACGATGTTAACCGGCATTCCGTACAATGGAATATTACCCATCCATGAAAAGAATGAAATCTCGCCATTTGCGATGATGTAGATGGAACGAGAGAGTATAATGCTAAGCAAAATGAGGCAGTCAGAGAAAGAGAAACACCATGTGATTTCACTCATGTGGAATTTCAGAAACAAAACAAATGAGCAAAGTGAAGAGAGAGGCAAACCAAGAAACAGACTCTTAACTACAGAGAGCAAACAGATGGTCACCAGAGGGGAGGTGGGTGGGGGGTGGGGAAATAGGTGATGGGGATTAAGGACGCCTTTGTGATGAGCACTGGGGATTCTATGGAAGTGCTGAGTCACTTTATTGTACACCTGAAACTAGTAGTACACTGTATGTTAACTGGAATTTAAATAAAAACTTAAAAGGAAAAAAAATTATTTGCTTCTTTTCAGGGGTCAAGGGTCAACTGTATAAATTTTTTTTTTTTTAATGTGGCATTAAAAAACAGAAAAAAAAGAGTCAAGACCTCGCTTATAGTTCTTGCCAAGATTCACGGCCACTCTCAATGATTCACTCTTATAAAATAACTTTTCAACTATTTACTCAAGTTAAAAATAATTTTATTGCTTTGTTAACTGACACTGCATTGAAATGACAGGTTTTATTTAAGAAAAAATGGATAATTGAGTCTTTCTAAGAACAAGGTTTCAACTTACTAGTTTTTGCCTTTCTTCAACATAACTTTTTTAAGACCTTCAATACAGGTCTTCATCTAGATCCAGGACATTTCTTGTGACTTTATCTCTAGATATTTTATGGTTTTTCTTTCTATTTGAGTTATAATCTTCTCTCTTTGTATTTTATAATTGGCTACTATTTGCATAGAAAATGCTATTGATGATCTACAATAATTTTGTCACTGGCCCCCCCGGTTGGACTGTATTGGTCTTCTTGTGATTATTTCTCAATGGATTCTCAAGCATAAAATCATAAAACTATAATAATTATGATTTAACCCCTTTGATTCTGAGGTACATATTTCTTATTTTCTCCTCTCATCGAATTGTATAGACTCACAATTACTGGAGCCTTCAGAGATCACTTCACCCAACCTACTTGCTTCACAGTGGGGGAGCTATGGTCAACCTAGAAGGCAAGACAGTGTCACAGCCAAGCCTGCAGGAGATGCCTCCCGGTCACCACAATGCAAACTTTACCCTATTTCCCCCATTTTCTTCTTTCTTGTTCCCTTTTTCCTCCCTTCCTGTGTTAAAGATCAGCTTCCTTAATACCCAACAACCTAACAAGATTTTTCAAAACTAGATTTAAAAAACAAGTTTTTAAAAAATGGATGCTTCAGTAGTTAATTGTTACATGTGACCTCTTCCGTGAAAACCTTTGATTTTTGTTCCAGGACTTGATTACGAATTTCAACTCATGCATTAAGCACAGGCTGTGGTTTCAGCCCAGATGTCTTCTGGGCATCAGAAACCAGTGTGTGTCCAGTGAAGGAACTGAGAGTGTTTTAATGACAACATGATCATTCAGTGCTTCTGTGTCCCCTGGACTGAGTCCACCACTCTCTGAGTGTCCAAAATTGAGCTGATTTAGTTTATATCAAGATTTCCATTTGACTAGTGAGAGCCAGAGAAAATCCACTTTGGGTCAAGGAATTTGGGCTACCACTCTTTATAAGCCCTGAGAGCAATCTCTGGAGGATGTAGGAAATGGGAGAAAAACTGTCCAAAGTAAAGGTGATTGATATCTTTAAGGAAAGAAAATAGAAATGAAGGGAAGGAGGGGAATGGAAGGAGACAGAAAGAGAGAGAGGGAGAGAGACAGGCAGAGAGGGAGAGAGAGATGAGTGTGTGTGGCAGAGAAAGAGAGAGAAAGATAGATAGATCGATCGATCACATGACTCTAGCAAAATTCTCCCTGAGTCTTGGGGCAGCAAATGCCCCGAGGTCTGTTCTCCCGGAAGGTGCCCTCGAGAAGGGCAGGCACCAGAGCAGATGGCCCCAGGTCAGCACTTCTGTTCTCTTTTCTACGATGAGAAAACAAAATACTGGCTGCTGTGTTCTCAGCCCACTCCCTGGCCTGCGGAGGTCTGAGCTTACTGACAACATCCTGACAAGATGGTCTCACTGAATGAACTCTTTCTCTCTCTAGCTAGAAAAAAAAAAAAAAAAGAACTATCTTCTTGCCATCATGAACCAGCTGGATGTCCTATTACCTGTTGACCCATATTTCACCTAGGAGACCATGAAGTCTTGAAGATTCCAGACTGGGTCTGTTTACTCTGTCTCCTCAGTATCGAATCCTTCTGGATGAACCAGGCAGACAATAACTTTAGCCTCAGTAGGAGTAGGAAACTCCTTTCCCAAACCATAGACACTTGGAATTCATGTCTTTTCCCTGTGCTAATGGGTCACCTCTCTCCAGATGCTTCCCAGGCTCTCCTGAGCCTTCCCTTCTGGGCATCTGAACCTCACACTTCACACAGGGGAATTAATTCACTCAGACAGGGGTCTCACCGCCCACCACTCAGTACATTCCTGCTTCGAGGAAGAATCCAGGCAGGTGGCCTTCAAGCCCCCGATATGTTACTTTAGGTCAGTTTAAATGAACTATATCATCTTATACACGTAGATAGGTGGCTTTTGGTCTTCTGAGGCAGAGCTGTAAATATGAAAATGAACACCAGATGGGTCCAGTAACCGGTGACAAGCATCAAGCCCTCGCCAAGAGCAAAGCGTTATGCTACCTGCTCTCCGTGATCACTGCATTTCATCCTTAAGACAACCCTTAGAGGTAGGTCCTCACAATGACTGTGTTCTACAGATGAGGCAACAGGGCCACACAGTGGCCAAGCAGGAACTCAACTCAAGTCTGAGTCAAACCTATGCTCCTAGCCGCCATGCAAATTCACTTCATGGAGCCTAAATTCTTCCACAGAAATAGCTTCGGGTGTCTTAGGAATATGATGCAGAAAAATAGGTGGTACGTTGAGATTTGGGATGCTAGGTTCAAGTCCTGGCTCTGCCTCTGACTTATGAGTCACATCACATCGATCCCTCACCTGCAAAATCACAGAACTGGGGTAGGTGACATCCCAAAGTCCCCCCCGCCTTGGCTCTGAGATGGGTGGTCCTAAGGCACTTGGGAGAGGTGTGCGTGTGCCCACGGGAAGGGAATCAAGTGTGAGTGGGAAGGTTAATGGGACCTTCTGCCTGATAATGAGGGAACTTGGTCGTGAACACACAGCCCTGTCCCAGATCCTCCCCAGTCTGCTCTCTGCCAAGCACTCACTCACCTCCTCTCCCTCCTGTGGGCAGCAGGGCAGCTTCCTCAGCCTCTTCTTCATTCTCCAGCACCTGTTCCTGGAGGTGCCCCTAATGGCCTGACCTCGTTCTGATCACATTGCGCTAGTGAACCAGAGAAACTGTTGAGTGGGCAACTTCCAGAGGAGCAGCTAGCCCTTGGCGGTCACCCAAGGGCTAGCGACAGGTTCTCCTATTAGCATTTGTGAATGTGGTTTCCCCAGTGGAGACTGACCAGCAAAAGTTTTAGGGAACAGAGAACTTAGCGCTGTCACTGTTTCTCAGGAAGGCCACGGGGAAGACACTTGCCTCCACCAAGAGCTGAGCAGGCACCCTCCTTTAGGAGGCGTGAGGTGCGATGGAGGGTGCTGCCTTAGAGAGCATATTGCAAGAGGGGAAACTGAGGCTGTGAGAACTAGAAGACATGGAGCAGATGAGAAGGAGGAGGAGCAAACTTCTATGAAATTGTCAGACTTTGTTAGGGCTAAGATGATAAACAAGTGGAAAAAGTAAGATCTCTGTGCAGAAGGGAGGAAATCAAAAGGAAATAGTGAAACACAGCAGAAGCAAAAAAGAAATGACACATGTTGAGGGGAGACAGATAATGAAACAAGGCATTAAACCACGACTAGACCAAAGCTTTAGCCGTTGAATGAGCTGTAAAGTCGGTAAAGTCGTCCACCCGGGAAGAGTGAAGAGTTTTGCTGCCTTTGGTGTGTTCCTGTGTGTTCCAGTGTGGGGCAGGTGCTCCATAGGAGTACACTGGAAATAAGTGGACAAAAACAGTTTGGGTTGAAAACTACAAAAATCATTTGGGAATATTATTAAAAACTGTTCACTGCGGTACTTGGGTGGCTCAGTTGGTTACGCCTTCAACTCTTGGTTTTGGCTCAGGTCTATCATCTTGTAGTTTGTGGGTTCAAGCTCTGCATCGGGCTCTGCACTGATAGGGTGGAGCCTGCTTGGAATGTTGTCTCTCCTAACCTCTCTGCCCCTCCCCCACTCATGCTTGCTGTCTCTCTGTCTCTCTCTCAAAATAAGTAAACCTAAAAAGAAAATGCTCATACACATGAAAAGATGCTCAACATCACTCATTATCAGGGAAATGCAAATCAAAACCACACTGAGATACCACCTCACATCGGTCAGAGTGGCTAAAATTAACAACTCAGGAAATAACAGATATCAGCAAGGATGTGCAGAAACGGGAACCCTCGTGCACTGTTGGTGGGAATGCAAACCAGTGCAGTCACTCTGGAAAACTGTGGGGAGGTTCCTCAAAAGGTTAAAAATAGAACTACCCTATGACCCACCAACAGCACTACTAGGAATTTATACAAAGGATACAGGAGTGCTGATTCATAGGGGCGCATGTACCCCAATGTTTATAGCAGCACTTTCAACAATAGCCAAATCATGGAAAGAGCCCAAATGTCCATCAATGAATGAATGGATAAAAAAGATGTGGTTTATATATACAATGGAATACTACTTGGTAATGAAAAAGAATGAAATCTGGCCATTTGCAACAACATGGATGGAACTGGAGGATATTATGCTAAGTGAAATAAGTCAGTCAGATACATACACACACACACACACACACACATATGGGTCAAGTTTGAATTAACCAAGAGAAACACTGGAGCCAGAATACCTGGGTTATGGCTCCAGGGACACTCCCTGGGCAGGTAGCTTCTCAGCTCTGGGCCTTAGTGTCTCATCTTGAAAATGAGAGCACTGAATTGGAATTTCTGGGCAGATTCACAGGAGCAGCACAGCAATCAAGTGAGAGGAATTATAGAGAGACAGAAGTCAGTCAGGTGAGCACCCTCAGCCCTCACCAATTCTCAATTTCTCCCTCTCTCCTGGCCCCATTTCCAAGGACACAGTATGCTTGACTCAGCACCATTCATCAGGAAAACCAGTCCCTCTGCTCCTACAGTTTGCCAGTTACTTATCCAGAACCAGGGTACAAAATGAACAAAATATGATCTCAGAACACGAGGGGCCTTGGGATTGATTAAACAGATGAACTCTGTCACAGTTCATGACTGTCAAGTGTAGTAAGCCCAAAGGGTCTCACAGGAAAGGACAGTTGTTGCTCTATGTTGTGGGGGTAGGGGCGTGGAAGGGAGAAACTGGCAAACCTTTTGCTATGGAGTTAACCCTTGATCTATGTCCTAAGAGATGAGTTGACATTTATGAGGCAGGCGCCGTGGTGAAGCTCATCCAGGAGAAAGCAAGATTCTGGGCAAAGATCTACAAGCATAGATTTATTTTTTTTTATTAAAAATTTTTTTTGAACATTTATTTATTTTTGAGACAGAGAGAGAGTGAGCATGAACAGGGGAGGGTCAGAGAAAGAGGGAGACGCAGGATCTGAAACAGGCTCCAGGCTCTGAGCTGTCAGCACAGAGCCCGACGCGGGGCTCAAACCCATGGACCGCTAGATCATGACCTGAGCTGAAGTCGGATGCTTAACCGACTGAGCCACCCAGGCACCCCTACAAGCATAGATTTAAATGTGAATTTGGGAAATCATAAATGAGTCCTTTGGCTGAGGTACAGGAAAAAGAAAATATTGTAGGATATATAGAATCAGATATTGGATGGTTGAATTTGTCCATATGTAAAGAGAAGACATTGAAGGATTTTAAACAAGATGGCATTGTCAAATATGCAATTTAGAAATAACTCGGTGGTAGTATGTAAGATGGATTCAGGAAGCCCAGGTAAAGAACTATTATCAACCAGAAACTTCTGTGGGTTTTTTTTTTTTTTTTGATTTTTATTTTTGAGAGAGATTGAGAGAGAGAGAGAAACACCACAAGTGGGGGAGGGGCAGAGAGAGAGAGGGAGACACAGAATCCGAAGCAGGCTCCAGGCTCTGAGCTGTCCGCACAGAGCTCAATGCAGGACTCAAACTCTGGACGGCGAGATTGTGACCTGAGCCGAAGCTGGACACTTAACCAACTGAGCCACCCAGGTACCCCGAAACTTCTGGCTTTAAAGTGGGAAAGTAAAGATGGTGATTCTCCCCTTCCTCTCTCAAGAACTCCCCAAAAGCAAAACAAAAAGTAAACAAGAAATAGAGATGTAAATTTTATTATCTGCAAAACTAGTAGATATGTATTACTCCAAAATAGTATAAATAATAATGAATTGTCATCAAATTAATGATGTGGCCAGATTAGAGGGAGACAAGAAAGGCTACCTGTGCATGCAGGCCCCAGAAAATGCTGCCAGAGCACAGTTCTGTAAATCATGCCTTTACCCTAAAAGACACACCAACAGTCCTTTACCTGAAACAGTGGGATCAGGTGAGTGGGCAGGTAGTGGGAGATTCTCTGAACCCAGACTGGCACCACACTTCAAAAAGGAGGAAGGAACATGCTGAATAAGGAATCACATGAGAGTCTGTATTTGTAGGAAGCAGTCTGATTATGAGGCAGCAGTATTGAATCTGATTATAAGATGGCACATGGTATGCCATCCTGGTGGATTAGCCATTGAAAGATTGTATTCATTTCTATAATCTTGCGTCATAGGGAGGATTCCTGGTGCCCTGAAACCCACTTCTGTCTACTCCCTACAAAAGCCTCTTAAAAATAGATAGTCCAAGAATGTTTCACCTGGACAAAGATGAGTCACCATCAAACAGAAACCAAACCTAACCTTTCCAAAGATATTACCAAAAAAAAATTTTTTTTAATGTTTATTTATTTTTGAGAGAGAGAGTCAGAGTGTGAGCGGCAGAAGGGCAGAGAGGGAGACACAGAATCCGAAGCAGGCTCCAGGCTCTGAGCCATAAGCACAGAGCCCGATGTGGGGCTCGAACTCACGAACCGTGAGATCATGACTTGAGCTGAAGTCGGACGCTCAACCGACTGAGCCACCCAGGCGCCCCCCCCAAAAAAATTTTTAAGTGAGGAAGGAACAGGAGAAAAAAATGTTAAAATAGTAACCCCCAACAGAAAATATCACCATGAAATGGATAAAAATTCTGACTTAGTGAGCACCATAACTTAATAAAGAGGACGAAGAAATTACTTGTTTTGAAACAGGGATAGAACACAAATCAGAGACACATTAACTCAGAAAAGGTATTTTGAGATAAGAAATCTGAGCTTATAGAACGAAGGTAGGAAGTGAAAGAAGGAAATAAAACCACAATAGAATGGAGGCACACAGAAGAGACAGCATAGTTTTCGAAAAAGAGCAGAGGATGATGGAACAGGATGGAGTACCATGGGTTAAATGTTATGGAAATACATCAGAGTTCATGTGGATGAGCAGGAAGAAATGACAGACATGGAAGAGAAAAGGGAGTTGGCATTCACATAATCAGTGCCTCTGAGAAGCAATTGGGAACACTTTAAGGATAAGATTTTAAAAAGGATTTTCAGCTGATAAGACTCCAGTCTACTAAACTGAAGTGGTATCCTAAGAAAATCTGACACAGAACAATCAATAACAAATTAATATCTCCATACAATTCCTGGATTTTTAATATAAAGAATATTCAGAATAGTAAGGTGAAACAATCAAGTTGCCAATATTATCAGGAAGGCCCAGACCTGTACAAAGGAGCCTTCAACAGTAGAAGATGGTGAGCAATTCCAGCAAAGTCCTCAAGAAGAGGAGATGTGAGCCCATACGGTTTTTTACTCAAACACTTGCCCTTCCATTATAAATGCAATGGGCATTTTTCAACACAAAAGGACTCAAGAAGGATAGCTCCAGTGAGAAGCTCCACTTGGGAAAGTGTGCTGGAGGACTGAGTTCAGCCAAAGGCAAGAAGGATGCAGTGTAGGGTACAGGTGTTGGAGTGAACGGTGAGCTGGTGTAATGGAAGAACCATAGAAGAACACAGAGTGAGGACAGGTGTAGAACCCACTGCAAATGTTACAGAGGATGAAATGTGAAATTCTACAACTAGTGAATGATGGGAAGAAAGGGAAGGAAATGTCAGCTGATGCTCTCCCCCACCTCCCTGCTTTTATAGCTGGAAATCAGAAGACATCATGTAAACATGACGAATCAATCAACACACACCTAAGTGAAAGAAAAGTGATATTCTCAAGTAAAATTGGGTAGTAAAGGCTATAGCGAAAATTGGTAATTAGAGCATTGTGCACAATAGGGAACCAACAGAGAAGAAGGTTAATTGATTTCTTTAAAATTACAGTGGAAAAAGAGATCATTTACAATATTAACACAGAAAATATTTAGAAACTTAATAATGGATGTGTAAGAAGCATATGAATAAAATTTAAAATTTAGTGAGGACACAAAATAAGATTTTTATAAATACAAAGGAATAGCATATTCAGAGATTTATAAATTCAATATAGAAGTCAAAATTTCTCTTTCTTTCTTTCTTTCTTTCTTTCTTTCTTTCTTTCTTTCTTTCTTTTGAGTGAGAGAGGGTGTACGTGAGCAGAGGAGAGGCAGAGAAAGAGAGAGAGAATATCAAGCAGGCTCCATGTTGTCAGCACATAGCCTGATGCAGGGGTCGATCCCAAGAACCATGAGATCATGACCTGAGCCAAAATCAAGAGTTGAATGCTTAACCAACTGAGCCACCCAGGCTCCCCCCTAACTCAAATTTTCTTAAATGTGATGTAATCTATCATCTACCTGTCTATCATCTATCATCCATCTAGTTGACTTACTATCTCATAAACCCAATAAAGAAAACCAAAAGGACTTTTATTAATTACCAAAATGGATTCACTCAGAGCAAATCCAAAATCTTTGCACATACAGCTCTGACTTGGCTGCTCTCCCCCTCCTCACCTGCCTCCTGCCCCCTCCCACCCTGGGCCTTGGCACCCTCTTCTGGAATATACTTCCCCCACAGATGTGCATGGCCCCATACCCCTGACTTTGTTCCCTATTCTCCATTACACTTAACATCTTATAAACTATTTGCATTCGTTTTCTAGAGCCGCCATCACAAAGTCCCACAGACTGGGTAACTTCAACGATAGGGATGTATTTCTCACAGTTCCGGAAGTTAGAAATCTAAAACCAAGGTGCCGTAGGATTGGTTTCTCCTGAGACCACTCTCTTTGTCTTGTAGATGGTCACCTTCTTGTGGGGTCCTCACATGGCCTTCTCTCTGTGTGCTCATATCTCTTCCTGTGGCCATATTTCCTCTCCTCATGAGGACACCACTCATAATGGGGTAGACCCACTCTATTGGCCTCATTTTAACTTAATCACCTTTTAAAGGCCCATTGCCAAATACAGTCACATTCTGAGGTCCTGGCGGTTAGGATTTCAACATAAGCATTCTGGGGGATGCCATTCATCCCATAACACTATTTGATGATTTCCTCATCCATGCTTGTCTTCCTGTCTCCCTCTCTCCCACACACTGGGATGTAAGCTCTGTGATGGCAGGCACTTTTGTCCTTTTTGTTCTCTGCTGTATCCCCAGTGCTTAATACTGTGTTTGGAATATAGAGAAAACTAGAAACTGAATAAACATTTGTTGAAGAAATACATTATTCCTTTTTTCTTAACTCATCCACAGAGCTGCCGTGTAGTTAGATTTAAAGTTGTTACTGCTCTTTTTTTTTTATTTGCATTTTGATATGCTGTTCTTGGTTTATTTCCCTTATAATAAAAAAAATATATTCTCTCAACGTTATTTTCAAAAGCCTCAGACCCCAAAATTTGGGGCTCAGAGTCATGCCATGCTGATCGCCAAACCAAGCCTCAAGATCACTCTCAGATCTTTTCCACTGTGTCTTGAAACCTGAGCCTTTCTTTACACCTGCCGGTTCATCTCTGGAAATGGCGGGTCTGGCCCCATCAGCAGTGCAGTGGCCAGATTCCTGCATGCTGGAGAAACCAGACACTGACTTCCTGGACTGCCTGTCTCTTTCCAGAATTCTCCAGGGCTGTTGGAGCTGGGAAGACGCCACTACTTAGCATACCTCTAAGTCTAGCTTTGGCTAGGCCTGCTACTATCTCCGGTTGCCAGATATCCAAGTCTGATACCAGAGACACTCTTTACCCACACACCTGCCGCTGGAGCCCACACAGTTATCAGAACAAAAGAAGCCCTCTTGATAGAGTGTGGAGGCAGGATGTTTCTTCTGACAGTCTCCCTGAGAACTCCAGAGCCACACGTGACCACCATCGGCTTCCTTCAGCGACACCATGAAGCTGGGAGAAAGTGAAGCAGACGTGTCAGGAGCGGGACTATAAGCAATGTCACACCCCAGCTGGAGCGCCTGATGCTCCCCAGACACACCTGGAGGCCCGAGCCAGCAATGACTCATCTTCCCCTTCAAGGGTGCCCCTGATGTTTGCACATCTTTAAGACCTCGTTGGTGTGGGCAGGCCGAGGGTGTGGGGGTGGACAGTGCATTCCCCAGCGGCCTCAGCATGCCTCCAGGCTTCCCCTGGGCCTTCTCGGGCCAGGAGGGAGAGGCCCGGCCTGTGTGGGGAGAGGGGAGAGTGGCTCCCTCCAGAGCCCCCAATCCACACTGAACTCAATGAGCACTTCTTGGAGAAGGCCGAGCTTCCCCAGAACAGAGTCATGCTAAAAACAAAAACAAACAAACGAAACAACGTTGGCTGCTATAGTGACGCCAGAGTGGAGAGAGGATGAGGATGGGGAGAAGGGAGACTCTCTTGGCCTCTTACAGACGAGGGAGAGTCTACCCTCTGAAGCTGGGGGGCCCCTCCTGGAAAACGAGTCTTCCCGCCAGGTAGACTCTGAGCCTTCTGGAGCCAGAGAGTGCGCCCCAGAGCATATAATATATTTTACAGAGAGAGGGAGAGAGAGAAGCAATGTGAACAAAACCAAGCAGCTTTAAACATTAATTTGTCAGAAACAAATGTCCCCAGTCTCTGGTTTGCCCGGTCTTGGTAACTTTGGTGCGCTACCGATTAGTTTTATCATTAGTGTCATCATCTTACCTGGGTTTTAACCATTTTCGTTAGTTTTTCAGAATTTTAAGTTTTTTTCCTGTTTTTTAATTCCCCCTTTGCCCTTTTATTGCTTTCATTTCCCTGTGCTAACTTTAATCAGAGCAATTTTTTAATTTATGTTTTTAATGTTTATTTATTTTTGAGAGAAAGAGAGAGCAGGGGAGGGGCAGAGAGAGGGGGACACAGGATCCAAAACAGACTCTGTGGTGACAGGAGAAAGCCCAACGTGGGGCTCGAACCCACAAACTGTGAGATCATGACCTGAGCCAGAGTCAGATGCTTAACCAACTGAACCATCCAGGCACCCCAGAGCATTTTTTTTTTAAAGATACAAACCAAACATCCAATAAAAGAAAATGCAGCAGATAAATCATCACTGGTCACAAAAGAGCATAAATAGTAAGATGTCGCTTTCACTTAAGTATAATAAATATATACAAAACAGGTTCCAACAGAATATTCATGAAATAATCGTCCTCCTGGAAGGATTGGGTTACAGGTGGTTCTCAGGTTTCTCCTTCAATGTATATTTTCAGATTTCTTTCCTATGTTAAGCATGAATTGCTTTTGTGATAAGAAAAGAAATGGAAGAAATAAAACAAACAAGAAAAATGAAAAGAAGGATCTGAGATCGATTCGCGTTATGTTTAATATTTTAAGCCCAGTTGGGGCTGCTATGCCTAGTATTTACATAGCTTTTTCAATTTTGAAAACTGGTAACAAAATAAATCTTCACATCATCCATTCCTAGGACTTTTTCTATGAAAACTGTACATGTAATTTATCAATCTCTAGAACATGTGTTTTTAAGATTTTTATTTTTTAAAGTAATCTCTCAATGTGGGGCTCGAACTCACAACCCTGAAACCAGGAGTTGAACGATCCCCTCTATAAAAATGCTTTCTAAATCTCGTGCTGCTGGACATGAAGGCTGTTTCCAGACAGGAGAAGCAGGACAGCTGGGTTATAGAAAAAGTGGATGTGGAAGGCCACACACTCCCCACTGGCATTTTGAGTGGGGTGCCCCTCATGCAAGCATGCTCTGCCCCACCTGCTGTGTGCTGTACCCCACAATTGTGAGCACCCTCCAGCTCCTGCAAGGGGGAAACAATATACCGCCTGACACAGCCAGTCCTGAGACTGAATGACATCAGTCATCTAAAGTCGTCAGTCCATTGCCTAGAACGCAAGTTTAAACAATAGCTATTGTGAGTTAGAGGGGGGGAAGTGCCCTCTAGGGACTATTTATTTTGACCTAAATGTTATTCCAAGCTACTCTTTATTTCCAGCACTTTGCTTTAGGACACATTAGCAACTTTTAATTTTTTTATTGTTTTTACAATGATATAACTTAATTCTGGGGGAATGGGGGGGGAGGGGGAGTGGAAGAGAGTTTAAAATGATTCAAGCTTTTTTAAAAAGTATAAAAGTTAGGAGAGTATGAAAAAGAGAGTGTAAGTGGACTGAAATCCCAATTAGATGTTTAACATCTTTCCAGATACAGAACATATTTATACACACATTTTCCGAGTGGTACCACAGAATATATGCTGATCAAGACCTGCTTTATTCATTCAATAACCAATCAAGGACAATTTTCCATGTAGATATGTAAATGTATGCATATACATTTAGATACATAACCATTTCTATGGCTGCAAGAAATTGCATCCTAAGACTATATCATGATTTATTTAATAAATCTCCTGACACATATTTACATTAGTTCCATTACTTTCTATTGTTATGCGCAATAACATGATGAATATTTGGACATACTTTTTGTGAACTGTCCAGTGTACTCCTTTGGATGAATTTCTAGAATTAGTATTGCTAAGTCAAATGGTATGCATATTATAAATATGTGTATAGTCAAAGGCTCCATAGGAAAATTTGCATGAATTCACAGTCCCACTGGGAGAGCATTAATGTTTGTCTTTCTCCATGTACCCCCCCCCCCCCGCCACCATTAGGTCTTGTCAAGCTTTTCCAACTTACCCATTCTAAATCTACAGAGGCTGAACATTTTTTAGAAATCAAATATTTCAATTTCTGTGTCTGCGGGTATAGCCTCTTCCCATACACACAAAACGTCCCAGTCACAGTAGCAAATCAAGTCCCAAACCAAATTACACCACCACATCTAACGACAACCATAAAATCCATAAAATACCTACAACATGCATAAAATACATTTGCATAACTTGGATGGATAAAAGGATACAACTATCCTGCAGGTGATAAAGAACACTTACGCGTCAGGAGCACAATTTCCTCGATGTTAAAGAGACATTATATTATAAACTACCTATTCCCTACATGAATATATAAATTTAATTCAATCCAATCAAAATCCAAATGAGCTTTCTGAAAACGGCTTGAGTGTCATTTCTTTCAGTTCATTGGGAACTAGATAGAACTATGACCTAGCTAGGAGCATAATAAAAAGGAGGATGATAAGGCTTGCCCTGATATATTTTAAAAGAATAGCTACCATACAGAAGTTAAACAGTGAGGAAGAGTGAAGAAAGAGGTGCTGTAGTGAAAACAAAAGGAATAGAATTTCAGCCACCTAGGTGAGAATTCAGCATTTGAAAGCAAAGGGGGAAATTCAGACATGTTAATCACTAGTTTAAGGAAACCGAGTAAACATCTGACCTGAAAAACAAAACGTGATTCCCAATGCATTCCTTCTATCAAAATAGACTCCAATTATCACAGAGGTTCAAATGTAAAGAAAAAAAATCAATTAAAATACCTTTGTGATCTTGATATAGGGTAGATTGTTCTAAGAATGTCACAAATATCAGGAACCATAGAAAAAGACAGAGAAGGTGGACAACATAAAGTTTCAAACACTTCTTTAAAGCACATTTAAGCAGATTTTAAGCTGTTCTACCTGAAGCAAGCAGTGTCTGTGAGCACAGATATGAAGAAGGAAATAGACCAATATACAGAATAGGGGTGCCTGGGTAGTTCAGTTGGTTAAGCATCCAACTATTGGTTTCAGCTCAGGTCATGATCTCATGGTTTTGTGGGTTTGAGCCCCACGTCAGACTCGATGCTGACAGTGCGGAGCATGCTTGGGATTCTCTGTCTTCCTCTCTCTGTGCCTCCTTCCAAACGATATGCAGAACAGACCTAAGAACTCAGAAAGATGATTGCTGTGAGACTTTTTTTTTTTTTGAGAGAGAGAGAGAGAGAGAGAGAGAGAGTGAGAGAGAGAAAGTGAATCTTACTCAGCTCCAGACTCCATGCTCACCTTGGGGCTGGGTCCCATGACCCTGGGATCATGAACTGAGCCTAAATCTAGACTGAGACACTCAATGGACTGAGCCCCTCAGGCGCCCCGTGAGACTATCTTTATAGGGACACAGAACCCTATGCATCAATAGAACAATAATGTATAATCATAATGAATTATTTAATTGTGCAAGAAAAAGTTGAATTAACATACAGTGGTGTCTATTTAAGAAGAAATTGAAATGAAACTGTAACCCATCCAGTTTTCCACACAAGAATGTTACGACTAAGTCTTTGAAATTCAATTCTCAGGGATAGACTTCCATCTATCCAAAAATCTTTGACATCCCAAATGATTTATTTCCTAATGTTTCTGGGAAGTCAAACGAATACAAATAGTGAATAAACCAAGAGCAGAGACCATACATCCTTTTATTTTGTTGTATCATTCTTAGTGTTACACAGAATTCTGGCATTTGAATAAAGATGCGTCATTGGAGGTATGTGAATTATGTTGAACTTCCTAAGCCCCAAGTCAGTATCTAGGGCCCACGCTAGGCTTCTGCCCACTGCTTATGATCCTGTCACACAGTAGAGTGACAAGGGCAGGTGTCATTTATACAATGTGGAACAGCAGCACTGGCCTGGCCGACTGCATAGCCTGTGGCCAGAACACCACCCTAATACATCTGTAGGGAGCCCTGCCTTTAGGGATTAGATCTAAGCACAACTCACAGAAGGATGGTGTGTGCAAGAACATCGCGGCTGGGGCACAAAGACCTCAAAAGTCTCCTAAAATGATGACAGAGCCTCCAGGGCTACCATCTGGATGCCCCAGCTGCGCTAAGAACCTCACCACCATTATCTCTTTTAATCCTCAAATGATCCTGTGAAGGAGCTACCATTATCATAGAAGAACTATTGTCCGTATCCTTCTTTTGAGAATTTGGAAACCAAGAAACAGAAAGGTTGAGGGGCTTGCCCAGGGTCTCAAAGCCAGTACGCGACAGCACCGATTCTGATCATGTGACTCACACTCCCTGTCCCCATGATGGGACCTGGCAGGTCAGCTCCCTTCTCTGAGCCTCAGCAGGGGCTATGGGACAACCCCTGGGGTCTTCTCCAATCCCCGTGAGTAGATTCACACTCTGATCTGGCTTCCCACAGAAGTCTTGGGATGGGGCGCAGATCTGGTGTGGAGCCTGGACAGTCAGGAAGCCAGGAAGTGTCAAGGAGAACGTCCCCTGCCACCTACGCTGAGTTTATTATAATGCAAATAAGACTGTTCCTCTTTTATTTTGCCCAATAAAAATGTTTAGGAAAGGTAAAGACAGTTTGAATTCACCCAGGGACAAACCACTCACCTCGCTATAGCATCTTGGCTTGAAGACAGAAAGAGGCTACTTCACAGAGTAGATTGGGAAAAAATAGAAAAATTGCCTGCTTTCCACCTTGCAGGAAGTGTGCAGGCTGTCCAGGCTCTGACTTAGTCTCTCCCAGAATTGCTAATCTGCAGAGGACTCTCAGAATTAGGGTGCTGCCCTCGGTTTACCTAAATGAGATGTTGCTAGGGTAGGGGAGGAACAGAGCAGAAATGGAGTTCTGGCAAGATGTTAATATACAGTTTCCCCCTGGGCAGGAATAGGTCACCAGGCAGCAGGTGACAACCACTGAGGACTTCTATACAGCCTGCCAAAAGTTCTCAGCCCCCCACAGTGTCCTTGAATATTAAATTCTGAACCCCAAAGTCCATACAATACATTCGGGCACTGATCAAATATCATTCAAATGTCAATCTTTTCTAACAAGTTTCATTGCCTAGATAACCTTTCTCGAATTTAGGGTGCTAAAGACTGTCAATTTTGAATTTTTGTTTTTACATTTATTTATTTTTTGAGAGACAGAGCACAAGTGGAGGAGGGGCAGAGAGAGAAGGAGACACAGAATCCGAAGCAGGCTTTAGGCTCTGAGCTGTCAGCACAGAGCCCAACGCAGGGCTCGAACTCACAAACTATGATATCATGACCTGAGCTGAAGTCAGACACTTAACCAACTGAGCCACTCAGGTGCCCCCAGATGGTCAATTTTGGAATGACTTACACATTTGTATCATCAGCTCCAGCCATCCCGCTGAACTCCAGTCTCGAGCACATCTTTTCTGGATACAGTCCTGAGAATCTCACTCCTGGTGCCTGAAAGTAAACTCCTGGCCCTGCGTCTCCCCAGCTCACCCCTCCCCTGGAGGCCACATCTCAGGCTGTGAAGCCACCACTCCCACAGCTGGGCATGACCAAAAAATATTTTTCTAATGCCTCTCATCCCACGTTCTCCATCGGCAGGTGCCACTGCCTCTACCTGCAAAATAAACCCTGAATTGGACGTTTACCTGCCACTGCCATCACTTCTCACCTGGGCTGCCGTAATTACTGTCACTGCTCTCCGGGCTGACACTGGGGGCCACTGTTGCCCATCTCCCACACAGCAGGCACAGTGAGATCACATCACTTCCCTCCTCAAAACTTTAAAATGGTTTCCCATCCCTCTTCACATCTCAAGTAATTACCACAAGCTGTAGGGACTGTGAGACTGGCTTATAGCTACCTCTGGCCTCACCTCCCGCCTCTCTACTTCAGTTGCTCTGTTCCAGCCACACCGGCCACCAGGGTTTCCTCGAGGATACTCTTGTGGTCTACATTGTGTTCTCCCCAAATTCATATGTTGAAGTCCTAACTCCCAACACTTCATAATGTGACTACTTACAGTCTTTGAAGAGGGAATTAAGTTAAAATGAGGCCATCAGGGTGGGTGCTAATCCAATATGGCTGGTGTCCTTCTAAGAGGAGATTAGGACACTGACACATCCAGAAGGAAAAGCATGTGCAGACTTGGGGGCAAGACGGTCGCCTACAAACCAAGGAGAGAGGCCTGGAGCAGATCCTTCCCTCAATGCTCCCAGAAGGAAACAGCCCTGTCAATACTGCAACCCCAGACCTCCATCAGAACTTCAAGAAAATAAATTTCTGTTGTTTAAGCCCCCCAGTCTCTGGGACTTTGTTATACAGCTCTGCTAGCTAATACAGATGCCGTCACTCAGGGGCCTCACCACTCAGTTCAGAGCACTGGCCTTGGCTTTGGACAAGAGCAAATTCTTCAGGAAGAGTCTATATTCCAACAGCATGTGCAACGTGAAAGGGGTGCTGCTTAAGGGTGCCGCCTTTCCAGGAGTCGTGAAACATGCCCACACCACTACCACAGACTCTCCCAAAAATTCTCCCAGGGAAGTGCTGTCCTGCCTCCGTCCTCCTTACCCCCAAATGCTTTTCACAAGTTCTATAGTGAGAGACAAACATTATTTAAGTCTTTAATCCAGAAATACCCGAGTTAGTCTACAAAGTACAATGGTTCTTGCAAGACAAACTTCCCAACTAGGTAGTAGAGTCTATCCCTTATAGATGGGGAGGCTAGGACAGATCCCAGAACCATCAGGAGACATGATGGACAGGAATCAGTCATGGCTTGAACTGGGAGGTGAGAGAGAGAAAGGCATCGATGGTGACTCATACCCAGGTGTGTGGTCACGTCCTCCATGAAGCCTGGGGCTTGGGGAAAGAGCTGGCAAGAGATTTGGGAAGTAAGGTGCTGGCTCCGTTTGGGGCATCCTACGTTAGAGCGGCCTGCGGACAAGGTGTAAATTACCAGTTATGTTGGAAGGAAGGACTGGGACCCTCCAGATGGGACCGGGTTTTGCTGGAGTTCCTGGACCACCCTGGGTGCCAAAATTTACACACCTTGTGCTGCAGGATGAAAGTCTCCCGTCCTTGACCACGTGTGCACAGTAGCGTCCCCCTAGACTTCCCTTCTCCCGCCTGCCAGCCAGCAGCCAAGTATTCATTCAGGGAGGAATTCTCCATATATTGACTTAAGTTCATCGGACCTTGGGGCGCCTGGGTGGCTCAGTCGTTTGAGGGTCTGATCTTGATTTCGGCTCAAGTCAAGATCTCACGGTTCGTGGGTTCGAGCCCCACATCGGGCTCTGTGCAGACAGCTCCATGGAGCCTGCTTGGGATTCATTCTCTCCCCCTCCTTCTCTCTCTGCCCCTCCCCCACTTACACACTCTCTCTCTTGCTCTCAAAATACATAGACTTTAAAAAAAAATTCATGGGACCTTAAGCGCCATGTGCATGCACACCCAGGATCCTCTATCACATCATTCTGCTTGTTTCCTTCAGGACACTTGGCCGGCATCTGAAATGGTCCTGTTTATGTGTCTCCTTGTTCAGTCCTGCTTCCACAGCCTCCAACTTCTGGGAGGGCAGGGACTGTGGTTCCAGCTGGGGCCGTCTACCTGCTCAAGGGACCACATCCCTGTTGAAATTCCACGTTCATATGACATGGCTCTACCCTGCAATTCTGTTGAAACATGTCCCCCGGGCATCGTGGGCCAGCCCCACAAGCTTTTCAAGATAAAAGCAAGTCTAAAAACTTGAGGATTAAAGCCATTTAGCAATTCTCCATTCATTCCACTGAAGTTTGGACTCAAATGTTTAAAATTGTGAGCACAGACTAAGCCTTGTGTGTGAGGAGCCCCGATCTTCCAGAGCAGACAAGCGGATGGCACCATTCTGGGCTCAGAGCCCAGCTTTTCCTTCATTGCGTGCGCTTGAACAGATCACTGCATCTCTGTGCTTCTGTTTCCCTCCTCGTGAAAGGGAATCATATAGCACCTAGTTACTATTAACAGTAGTAACGAGTTACCACCATAGGGGGGTGGTGTTAGCACGGGTCTGGCACAGGGCAGGCAGAATGCTTGCGTTGAATGTTTGTTACTGTCACTACTATGACATCATCATGGCTGCTGCGACCTGCTGTATTGCCTCGGACCCGGAGCTCCTCGAAGAACGTGTAAAGCCCACAAAGTCCCACGGCCGTTTTAACCAGAATTTGACTACTCATCCTTCTGTGGTTTTCTCTGCTGTCTCTGCCTTTAAGAGCTAAGTGGGAATAGCCCATTCCTGGGAAAGTCTCTCCGGCCTCCCTCAGCCCACTGGAGAGAGTCCCAGGAGACGGCTGCCCTCAGCTACTTGTCCGGCACAGGGCTTTCCTCGGCCACGATTTCGGCCACCTCCACAAACCTTATGCTGCTGTTCCCTGGAGCAGAATGTGTACCAGTCACAGCTTCCCCCTGAGCTCCAGCCCTTCCAAAGTGGGGGAACCAGGGGCAAATGAATAGTTGGTTTACATCCATGTTTTTAAAAGGTAGGTTTTATTATTATTCAGGAATGATGAGGTCAACTGATCAGGAGATGAGTGCCATCGTAAACAGAGTTTTATTACTATTCCCAAAAGGAAGAGGGCATCCCTTGTGCCATGAGGGGAGCAGGGCCAGTCAGTGGGCAGAGGTGCAGGGGACTGTGGGCATGGGTTTTTGTGGTGGTTCCCACGGGAAGGAGTGGGTGAGGTGGGGGACACAGGTTTAGGACTGGGTGGTCTGAATAACCAGTGGGCTTCAGGACCCTCCTTGTCTGGCCCCTACCCTGGGGTTAATACAGCAGGTGCACAGTGGCCCCGAGTGTGAGTCTGATGGTGGAGGTGGCTGCGCTGTGGGCTCTGGTCTGGTGGGCTCGTACACGAAAGCGTTTGGAGTAGGGAAAGGCCCTCCAGGGTCAGCCAGGCCCCAGGTGTCCAAGCAGCAGACCCTCCTCTGTGTGAGGGCAGAAGACCACCTGCCTCATTTCAGCGGCTCACCAGCTCATGACAAACACAGCCTTCTCACCCTTCCCAGACTCCGTGCTCGTGCTGCACAAGCCGGGACTCCTGCTTGCTGCCCGGGCAATGCCTCTGACTCTCGGCTCACCTCCAGAGGTGAGCCGCAAGGTCTGAGCCCAGTAAATGATTAAGCCCTTCTTTGTTCCCAGCGTTGACTCTTAGTCACTGTTTCAAGGAAATTTATGGAGTCCCTGCACTGGGCCAAGCACAAGACAGGTCACGTGTGCCTCCCTCCCTGTCTTGAGCCAGGGAACAGGGTTCGCTCTTCCTGGGGGGCTAATGCCCACTGTTGCACCAAAGGTCGTAGGGAACTATTATTGAAAAATAAACCAGGGTGCCTGGGTGGCTCAGTCGGTTAAGCGTCCAACTTCAGCTCGGGTCATGATCTCATGGTCCATGAGTTCGGGCTCTGTGCTGACAGCTCAAAGCCTGGAGCCTGCTTCTGATTCTGTGTCTCCCTCACTCTCTGCCCCTCTCCTGCTCATGCTCTGTCTCTCTCTGTCTCAAAAATAAATAAAAACATTTAAAAAATTAAAAAAAAAAGAAGAAAGAAAAATAAACCACAGTAGAAGCTGTGTGAGCTGACAGTTCAGAACTACTGGTAGTAAAATATAGGAACACACTGATCAGATTACGAAACGTAGGGTCTTTGCCTTGCTAGGGACTTGTCCTGACCTCACGGCCAGATCATGAGCAGAATCCAGCCGGGTGGGGAGTGAGTTGCAGAGAGTCGAAGGGGAAGCTCGGGGCTCCGCAGAGACATCCCATATCTTATGGCGATGTGGGTGACAGAGGTGAACGCATTTGTCAACTCATCCTACTGGACGTTCAGGATCTGTGCTTTTCATGTCCTGCAAATCACGCTTCAATCAAAACCTGGCAAATACAACGTGTAGCCTTTGTAAAAATGTCCGTTATGTCTAGAAGTTAAAAATGGATAAATAAAGAGGCCGGGAGGAGGCAGAGGAGGGGCGTCAAGGATCACTTCTACTGGACTTCTCGCCAAATTCTCCACGAAGTTTCCTGCTATCTTTGCTCCGCCTGGCAGGACGCCCCTGTGCAGCCAGAACTCGTCAAGGTCCTTGGCACGTTGGCTTCAGATGCCTCAGCCCGTCCGCCTGGGGCAGGAACACAGACCGGTGGTGGAGCCGTGCGTGTAGACGGCCCCGTGCAGCTCCCAGACCTCAAGCGCACGCTGCCAATGGGAGCGGAAGGGAAAGTGGCGTCTTGTGTCCTGACTTCTCTGCCCAGAGTCACAGCTGAAGGTGATGACCTGTGGGCTGCCCCAGGGGCAGCCCAGCTGCAGTGGGCGGGCAGAGGTCAATGTGAAAGCCAAGGAGCCCCAGCCCCAGTCTCACAACACCAACTTTCGCCTAAGCCGGATACTCCTGAATCAGCACAGGTGTGCTCTAGGCACCTGCTCCTGCCCGAGCCCCCCTGTGCCTTCTCCGGATATCCCCTGCCCGGATATTTCTGTAGATGAGCCCCCAGCAGTAAGCAGAGAAAGCCCTCCCCCAAACGGGAGGGGGTAAGAGCACTCCAGGACAGTAACACCACGAGTGCCTCCCCATTTCAAACAGCCCCTCCCTCTGTCATCTCATTTCCTTCCCTACGCAAAAGGAGAGGGAAATAGAGCCACGGGCACCGCTTCCCAGGAGACCGTAGGGTAACAGGGGAGGACTGGGATCTCCCTGAAGCCCAGCGGCCAGCAGCTGTGGGGCTTCATTTGCTCCCTGCACACCCACCTCCTCCACGCACTCACCTCCCACCGGCACGTGGATCACAGGAGGCGACCCAGGTGGCTGTCCTGACTTGCCTGTACGCACTCGGTGCTACAGGATCACGATGCACATCACGGTCCGTCCCCAAGACCAGACAGGTCGAGGGCGAGCTACAGAAAGAGGAGGGAGAGAGGGAGGGAAGGGAGAGAAGCAAGAGCAATGAAAAGCTAACATCACTGCACTTTATACCCCACAATGTAAAATAATAAGAAAACCACTCGGCTTCGGCTCAGGTCACCATCCCACGCTGGCAGCACGGAGCCTGCTTGGGATTCTCTCTCTCCCTCTCTCTCTCTCTGCTCCTCCCTAACTCACACGCGCTCCTGTTCTCTCTCTCGCTCTCAAAATAAATAAATACACATTTTTTAAAAATAATAAGTCCCCAGGATTGTTCAAGGGACCTTCAGCGTGACCTGGAATACCAATGGGCAATCAGGAAGGTGTGTCCCCATAAGGGAATACGACTCTTGTAAGTGAGGTAGCTGCTCACATAAGCACACTCAAGGCTCCGGTATTATCTGTATTTGACAAACGAAAACAATTTTTATTGTTGTTTTTGTATTACAACCTTCAAGGAGGTTTGGACCAAATCTCACCTGACGAAAATATGGAGCAAATTCAATGATTCCCAAGAATCCTTGGGTGGAAGAGGGGAGGATACGAGTGTGGGGTTTTCATGTTTATCGGAAGGGACATGAGTTTTTCGGGCTGCAGAGCAATGAGAGAGGAAGGCCATCCCCCTGGTGATGGAGTGGCAGTGCGTCTCCCGCCACTAGGGGGCGACAGCACGCCCCTCAAGCTGGGATCATTTACTCCTGGGAATGATGCCTTCTGGGCACCAAGCCAGGGATGCCAGATGGTTTACCACTGTGCCCACTAAAGAGAAAGTGATTTTGGAGAAAACAGAAGAATCCAAAACCCGAGGGAAACTTACACTGGAGAAAAGATGTTACCACATACAAAAGGCGACATCCACCCCATCCTACCTGCCAACAGAACCCGGGGTCTGCCCTCCACCTCCCTCCTGGCAACCACATCCTTCAGAGCAACACTTCCCAGTCGCCCCCTGGTGAAAACACTTTCTTTTGAAGTGTGTGTGCCAACCTCCTGATGTCCTTTGAAAACATACAAATGATTGGGGCGCCTGGGTGGCGCAGTCGGTTAAGCGTCCGACTTCAGCCAGGTCACGATCTCACGGTCTGTGAGTTCGAGCCCCGCGTCAGGCTCTGGGCTGATGGCTCAGAGCCTGGAGCCTGTTTCCGATTCTGTGTCTCCCTCTCTCTCTGCCCCTCCCCCGTTCATGCTCTGTCTCTCTCTGTCCCAAAAATAAATAAACGTTGAAAAAAAAAAAAAAAGAAAACATACAAATGATCAATCCTATTTCTATTATTAGATCCAACAGACATAAAAGAACATTTCAATAAATGTAAGTTCTTGCAATACATGTATTGTAATAACTTAATGCATGTATTGTTATTATTGCAATAAATATAATTTCAATAATCAGAACAGAAATAACAAGAAAGAGAATGTCTCCACACACACATTGTTCGCTAGAAGTGAGTTTACAGGCCCTGAACATAGACAATCATTGTTCTGTTTGTAACATTCTGTACTTCCTCACCTGGGATTAAACAAAAATTATTAGTGACACAGTGATAACCCACAGGAAAGGCCTATAAATGTCTGGACACATCTGGAGTTAAAGTTTGCTTTTTTTTGGTTAATATTTACATTAATATGAGAATAGTTCTACTGTCAGTGAATACTCGAATCTAACTATTCTTATGCTTTGTCTCAAGACATTGTTAAAAAAAAAATGTCTCACGGGATTATTGACAGGAATGAAAGCAGGGGGTGTCAAAAATTAGCAAGCCCTTCAGCAACCTCAGAATCTTCTTTCTTAACCTTTGTGCAAAATGAAGACAGTTATTCTGTATTGTTAGATACCTTTAACCCTTCCACATTTCCAACAACTAAAGGTTTGATTTGAATTATCTTTCCATGAAATAAATTGATTCTGGACCTGTATTTTCAATGCCCATATCTTATTTGAAGGAATTTAAAATTAGAATGTTCTACCTACACCACAGGCTATTCAGTGATAACTCTTAGCCATTGCACAGTTAATTTATGAAAAACGTCATAACACTTGTTCTGTTCTTCCAGGCGTTTTAGTTTAATTTTTGCCCCTTATTTTCATGCCTTCATGGTCTGAAAGTATTAAGATCATTAAAAAAAACACTGCCTTTACGGTGCAGAAGCTTGTTATTTTGATGTAGTCCCAACAGTTTATTTTTGATTTTTTCCCCTCCTGCTTCAGGAGACATATCTAGAAAAATGTTGCTAAGACCAATATCAGAGACATTACTGCCTATGCTCTCTTCTAGGGTTTTTATGGTTTCAGGTCTCACATTCAGGTCTTTAATCCATTTTTGAGTTTATGTTTGTGTAGAGTGAGAGAAAGTGGTCCAGTTACATTCTTTTGCATGTGGCTGGCCAGTTTTCCCAACTCCATTTCTTGAAGAGACTGTCTTTTTATGTTGGGCACTCTTTCTTGCTTTGTCAAAGATTAAGGAAACAATTAGCACAACTAAAAGACAACCTGCTGAATGGGAGAAGAGATTTGCAAATGACATATCCAATAAAGGGTTAGTATCCAAAATATATAAAGAACTTGTACAACTCAACACCGAAAAAACAAATAATCCGATTAAAAAATGGGCAGAACAGAATGTAGGGGGAGGATCCAAGATGGCTGAACAGCGTGGAAGCTTTTTGTGTGTCGCACGTCTGTGAAATACAGCCAGACCAACACTAAACCATCCTACACACCTAGAAAACCGATTGGAGGATTAACACAACAATCTGCACGACCTGAACCACAGAATTCAGCAGGTATGCGGCGCAGACAGGTGAATTTGGGGAGCAAGAAGCCGCAAAAGGTAGAGAACCGCTTTTGAGGGCGAAGAGAGGACAGAGACTGGGGAGGCAGGGAGAATACGGGAAAAGCACCCCTCCCCGAAAGCAGCTAGAGAGAAAGTGGAAAATTGGAAACAGCCGCAGGGACTAAACTAAAAAGGGAGAGAGGAGAAAGGAGAGGGTTTAAATTCCATTAAGACTGTAAACAAGGGGAGCGCGAAGGCTGCAACTCCACAGCTCCATACCTGGCGGTGCTCTGGTGGGAAGGGCGAATCCCCAGGAACAGAGTGGCGTCCTTGAGGTTCTCGGGCCACATGGGGAAAAGCGGTTCCACTGCTGGAAGGGCATTTGGGAGAGACTGTTGAAGCCACCTGGTCCCAGCAGACCCCGGAAGGCGGCCACATTCGCCGGTGCTGGGGCAAGGTCATTAAGGGTGAAGCCAGGTGCCGGATGTGTGTTGGGATTTTCCAAAATCCCTGAGACGCTGCTGCTACACTGTCTCGCGAACTTTTTCTGGGATGGGCTGGCACCTGGCCGCAGTCTCGGGGCACCAACAGCAGCAGGGTCCAGCGGGTGTTCCTGGGTGCAGCCGACATTCGGCTATTGCTCATTCGGCCATTGCTCGGTGAGAGCCTCCGGCAGAGGGGCGGAACGGGGCAAAGCCACAGTCCTTCGGAAGTAAGGGGCGGGGAAAACAGCCGCATCTGAGACAAAACTCGGGAGAGAGGTACTGCCTGGGGCCTAGTCACGGAGAGTGGAAAAGCGGGGAGTGGACGAGAGCTGAAGACGGAGGACCAGTGCACCATTGCTGATCTGGGAGAACACACTGGGTAGCTGCGTGGAGGCAGGCTCACTGCTCCCGCGCATGCGTACCTACAAGCTCCGCAACAATCCACCCCAGCAGGCTAGCAGCGCCACCTAGTGGAGAGCGGAGCCGTTACACTGAGCCCCACCCAATTGGGCCAACTTCGCTCTTCAAGAACACAAGTCTCACCGCGGGCTTAATTTATGGACTATAAAGAGCTACATAGACTGACTTCTAGGGGAAAACGAAGCAATTTCAGTCCTAATTCAATCTATTAGCAGTCCTACTTCATCTATTCAATTTTCTTTCTTTTTTTTCTTTTTCCTTTTTCTCTTTTACAATTCTTTTCTTTTTCTTGAATACAGAAAGAGAAATAATTCATTTTTATTTTCAATTTTTATTAAAAATATCTTTCTTTAATTTTTATTATTGTATTTTTTTTGTGTAAATTTTTTCAAATTCTACTTTACTTCCATCATTTTATTTTAGTCTACTTCAGTGTATTCACCTTTTCAAATTTTCAAACAATTTCTTTTTTTCTTTTTCTTTTTTCTTTTTCATTTCTATTCTTTTTCTTGAATACAGAAAGAGAAAAACTTCATTTTTATTTCAATTTCTTTTAAAAATTTTATTTAATTTTTATTACTATATTTTTTATGTAAATGTTTTCAAATTCTATTTTGCTTCCATCATTTTATTTTAATTTTTTTTCAACGTTTATTTATTTTTGGGACAGAGAGAGACAGAGCATGAACGGGGGAGGGGCAGAGAGAGAGGGAGAAACAGAATCAGAAACAGGCTCCAGGCTCTGAGCCATCAGCCCAGAGCCCGACGCGGGGCTCGAACTCCCGGACCGCGAGATCGTGACCTGGCTGAAGTCGGACACTTAACCGACTGCGCCACCCAGGTGCCCCTCCATCATTTTATTTTAGTCTACTACAGTGTATTCACTTCCTCAAATTTTCAAACGATTTCTTTGTTTTTCTTTTTTTATCTTTTTTATCTTTATTTCTTTTCTTTTTTAAATACAGAAAAAGAAAAATTCATATTTATTTTTAATTCTCCTTAAAATATTTTTCCTTATTTTTTTCTACTACATTCTTTACTTTGTATATATTTTTTCAAATTCTATTTTATCCCCATTATCTTATTTTAGTCTACTTCAGTGTATTCATTTTTTAAAATTCTCAAAGAAATTCCTTTTTTTTCCTCCCCCCCCCCCCGCTTTTTTTTTCTCTAATCTGTCAAACCACTTTCAACACCCAGACCAAAACACACCTAGGATCTAGCATCATCTATTCGATTTGTGTGTGTGTGTGTGTGTGTGTGTGTGTGTGTATTTAATTTTTAATTTTAATTTTTTTCTATTTTAATTTTTTTAATTTCAATTTTTCTACCTGATTAATTCCTATTCTCCCTTCAAAATGACAAAACAAAGGAATTCACCCCAAAAGAAAGAGCACGAAGAAATGAAAGCCGGGGATTTAACCAAGACAGATACAAGTAATACATCTGAACCAGAATTTAGAATCATTGATAATAAGAATACTAGCTGGAGTTGAAAATAGATTAGAATCCCTTTCTGCAGAGATAAAAGAAGTAAAAACTAGCCAGAATGAAACAAAAAATGCTATAACTGAGCTGCAATCATGGATGGATGCAGTGGTGGCAAGGATGGACGAGGCAGAATAGAGAATCAGCGATATAGAGGACAAACTTATAGAGAATAACGAAGCAGAAAAAATGAGGGAGATTAAGGCAAAAGAGCACGATTTAAGAATTAGGGAAATCAGTGACTCATTAAAAAGGAAGAACATCAGAATCATAGGGGTCCCAGAAGAGGAAGAGAGAGAAATAGGGGTAGAAGGGCTATGTGAGCAAATCGTAGCAGAAAACTTTCCTAACCTGGGGAAAGACACAGACATCAAAATCCAGGAAGCACAAAGGATCCCCATTAGATTCAACAAAAACCAACCATCAACAAGGCATATCATAGTCAAATTCACAAAATACTCAGGCAAGGAAAGAATCATGAAACCAGCAAGGGAAAAAAGTCACTAACATACAAGGGAAGACAGATCAGGTTTGCATCAGACCATCCACAGAAACCCGGCAGGCCACAAAGGAGTGGTGGGATATATTCAGTGTGCTGAATCAGAGAAATATGCAGCCAAGAATTCTTTATCCAGCAAGGCTGTCATTCAAAATAGAAGAAGAGATAAAAAGTTTCCCAGACAAACAAAAATTAAAGGAGTTTGTGACCACTAAACCAGCCCTGCAAGAAATTTTAAGGGGGACTTTCTGAGGGGACAAAAGATGGAAATATATATCAAAAGCAACAAAAGATTAGAAAGTACCAGAGAACACCGCCAGATACTCCAACTCTACAAGCATCATAATGGCAATAAATTCATATCTTTCAGTATTCACTCTAACCATCAATGGATGCAATGCTCCAATCAAAACACATAGGGTAACAGAATGGATAAGAAAACAAGATCCATCTATATGCTGGTTACAAGAGACCCACTTGAGACCTAAAGACACCTTCAGATTGAAAGCAAGGGGATGGAGAAACATCTATCATGCTAATGGTCAGCAAAAGAAAGCCAGAGTAGCCATACTTATATCAGACAATCTGGACTTTAAAATAAAGACTGTATCAAGAGATGCAGAAGGGCATGATATCATAATCAAGGGGTCTATCCACCAAGCAGACCTAACAATTATAAACATTTATGTGCCAAATGTGGGAGAACCCAAATATATAAATCAATTAATTACAAACATAAAGGAACTCATCAATAGTAATACCATAATAGTAGGAGACTTCAACACCCCACTCACAGCAATGGATAGATCATCTAATCCAAAAACCAATAAGAAAACAATGGCTTTGAATGACACACTGGACCAGATGGACTTAATAGATATATTCAGAACTTTTCATCTTAAAGCAGCTGAATATACATTCTGCTCCAGTGCACATGGAATGTTCTCCAGAATAGACCATATACTGGGACACAAATCAGCCCTAAGTAAGTACAAAAAGATCAAGATCATACTGTGCATATTTCAGACCACATCGCTATGAAACTCAAAATCAACCACAAGGCAAAATTTGGAAAGGTAACAAATACTTGGAGACTGAAGAACATCCTACTGAAGAATGAAAGGGCTAACCAAGCAGTTAAAGAGGAAATTAAAAAGTATATGGAAGTCAATGAACATGATAACACCACAACGCTAAGCCTCTGGGATGCAGCAAAGGCGGTCATAAGAGGAAAGTATATAGCAATCCAGGCCTTCCTAAAGAAGGAAGAAAGATCTCAGATACACAACCTAAACTTACGCCTTAAGGAGCTGGAAAAAGAACAGCAAATAAAACCCAAAACCAGCAGAAGACAGGAAATAATAAAGATTAGAGCAGAAATTAATGCTATCAAAACCAAACCAAACCAAACCAAACCAAAACAAAACAAAAGAGTAGAACACATCAAGGAAACCAGAAGCTGGTTCTTTGAAAGAATTGATAAAATTGATAAACCACTAGCCAGTTTGATCAAGAAGAAAAAGGAAAGGACCCAAATAAATAAAATCAAGAATGAAGGAGGAGTGGGGCGCCTGGGTGGCTCAGTCGGTTAAGCGTCCGACTTCGGCTCAGGTCATGATCTCACGGTCCGTGGGTTCGAGCCCCGCGTCGGGCTCTGTGCTGACAGCTCAGAGACTGGAGCCTGTTTCAGATTCTGTGTCTCCTTCTCTCTGTGACCCTCCCCCGTTCATGCTCTGTCTCTCTCTGTCTCAAAAATAAATAAACACTAAAAAAAATTTTTTTAAAAAAAAGAATGAAAGAGGAGAGATCACAACCAACACAACAGAAATAAAAACAATAATAAGAGAATATTATGAGCAATTATATGCCAATAAAATGGACAATCTGGAAGAAATGGACAAATTCCTAGAAACATATGCACTACCAAAACTGAAACAGGAAGAAATAGATAATTTGAACAGACCCATAACCAGTAAGGAAATCAAATTAGTAGTGAAAAATCTGCCAAAAAACAAGAGTCCAGGGCCAGATGGCTTTCCAGGGGAATTCTACCAAACATTTAAGGAAGAGTTAACACCTATTCTCTTGAAACTGTTCCAAAAAATAGAAATGGAAGGAAAACTTCCAAACTCTTTCTATGAAGCCAGCATGATCTTGATTCCAAAACCAGACAGAGACCCCACTAAAAAGGAGAAGTATAGACCAATTTCCCTGATGAACATGGATGCAAAACTCCTCAACAAGATATTAGCCAACTGGATACAACAATACATTAAAAAAATTATTCACCACGACCAAGTGGGATTTATACATGCACACAGAACTGATTCAATATCAGGAAAACAATCATGTGATACATCATATCAATAAAAGAAAGGACAAGAAGCACATGACCCTCTGAATAGATGCAGAGAAAGCATTTGACAAAATACAGCATCCTTTCTTGATAAAAACCCTCAAGAAAGTAGGGATAGAAGGAGCATACCTCGAGATCATAAAAGCCATATAGGAATGACCCAACACTATTATCATCCTCAATGGGGAAAAACTGACAGCTTTCCCCGTAAGGTCAGGAACAAGACAGGGATGTCCACTCTCACCACTGTTATTCAACACAGTATTGGAAGGCTTAGCCTCTGCAATCAGACAACACAAAGAAATAAAAGGCATCCAAATCAGCCAGGAGGAGGTCAAACGTTCACTCTTCGCAGACGACATGATACTCTATATGGAAAACCCAAAAGATTCCACCAAAAAACTGCTAGAACTGATTCATGAATTCAGCAAAGTTGCAGGATATAAAATCAATGCACAGAAATAGGTTGCATTCCTATACACCAACAGCGAAGCGACAGAAAGAGAAATCAAGGAACTGATCGCATTTACAGTTGCACAAAAACCCATAAAATACCTAGGAATAAATCTAACCAAAGAGGTGAAAAATCTCTACACTGAAAACTATAGAAAGCTTATGAAAGAAATTGAAGAAGACACAAAGAAATGGAAAAATATTCCAAGCTCCTGGATAGGAAGAACAAATATTGTTAAAATGTCAGTACTACCCAAAGCAATCTACATATTCAATGCAATCCCTATCAAAGTAACACCAGCATTCTTCACAGAGCTAGAACAAATAATCCTAAAATTGGTATGGAACCAGAAAAGACTCCAAATAGCCAAAGCAATCTTGAAAAAGAAAACCAAAGCAGGAGGCATCACAATCCCAGACTTCAAGCTACACTACAAAGCTGTAATCATCCAGACAGCATGGTCCTGACAGAAGAACAGACACTCAGATCAATGCAACAGAATAGAGAACCCAGAAATGGACCCACAAACATATGGCCAACTAATCTTTGACAAAGCAGGAAAGAATATCCAATGGAATAGACAGTCTCTTCAACAAGCGGTGCTGGGAACACTGGACAGCGACAGGCAGAAGAATGAACCTGGACCACTTTCTGACACCATACACAAAAATAAACTCAAAATGGATGAAAGACCTCAATGTAAGACAGGAAGCCATCAAAATCCTTAAGGGGAAAGCAGGAAAAAACCTCTTTGATCCTGCCCACAGCAACTTCTTACTCAACATGTCTCTGGAGGCAAGGGAAGCAAACAAAAGCAAAAATGAACTACTGGGACCTCATCAAAATAAAAACTTCTGCGCAGGAAGGAAAAAATCAGCAAAACTAACAGGCAACCGACAGAATGGGAGAAGATTTTTGCAAATGACATATCAGATTAAGGGTTAGTATCCAAAATCTATAAAAATTTATCAAACTCAACACCCAAAAAACAAATAATCCAGTGAAGAAATGGGCGAAAGACATGAATAGACACTTCTCCAAGGAAGACATCCAGATGGCCAACCAACACATGAAAAATGCTCAACATCACTCATCATCAGGGAAATACAAATCAAAACCACCATGAGATTCTACCTGACACCTATCAGAATGGCTAACATCAACAACTCAGGCAACAACACATGTTGGCGAGGATGTGGCGAAAGAGGATCTCTTTTGCATTGTTGGTGGCAATGCAAGCTGGTGTGGCCACTCTGGAAAACAGTATGGAGGTTCCTCAAAAAACTAAAACTAGAACTACCCTACAACCCAGCAATTGCACTACTAGAACTACCCTACAACCCAGCAATTGCACTACTAGGTATTTACCCACGAGATACAGGTGTTTCAAGGGATACATGCACCCCATGTTTATAGCAGCACTATTGACAATAGCCAAAGTATGGAAAGAGCCCAAATGTCCACCAATGGATGAATGGATAAAGAAGATGTGGTAGATATATACAACGGAGTGTTACTCGGCAATCAAAAATAATGAAATCTTGCCATTTGCAACTACGTGGATAGAACGGGAGGGTATTATGCTAAGTGAAATGAGTCAGTCAGAGAAAGACAAAAGTCATATGACTTCACTCATATGAGGACTTTAAGAGACAAAACAGATGAACATAAGGGAAGGGAAACAAAAATAATATAAAAACAGGGAGGGGGACAAAACAGAAGAGACTCATAAATATGGAGAACAAACTGAGGGTTGCTGGAGGGGTTGTGGGAGGGGGATGAGCTAAATGGGTAAGGGGGATTAAAGAATCTACTTCTGAAATCATTGTTTCACTATATGCTAACTAATTTGGATGTAAATTTTAAAAATTTAAAAATAAAATTTAAAAATAAATTTTAAAAAATGGGAAGAACACATGAACAGACATTTCTCCAAAGAAGACATCCAGATGGCCAACAGACATGTGAAAAGATGCTCAACATCACTCATCATCAGGGAAATACAAATCAAAACCACAATGAGGTATCACTCAGAGGTGATACCTCTGCTGGTGGGAATGCAAACTAGTGCAGCCACTCTGGAGAACAGTATGGAGGCTCCTCAAAAAGTTAAAAAGAGAACTACCCTATCCATAATCTAGTAATCACACTACTGGGTATTTATCCCAAAACTACAAAACACTAATTCAAAGGGATACGTGCACCTCTATGCTTATAGCAGCACTATTTACAATAGTCAAGATACGGAAGCAGCCCAAGTGTCCATTGGTAGATGAATGGATTAAGAAGATGTGGTATAGAATGAAATCACGCCATTTCCAACAACATGGACCAAACTAGAGAGTAGAATACTGAGTGAAAAAAGTCAGTCAGAGATCACAAATATCATATGATCTAACTCATATGTGGAATTTAAGAAACAAAACAAACAAAGGAAAAACAGAGAGAGAGGGAGAGAGAGAGGGACAAACCAAGAAACAGACTGGTCACCAGAGGGGAGGTGGCAGGGGGATGGGGGAAATAGGTGATGGGGATTCAGGAGTGCACTTGCTGTGATGAGCACTGGGTGATGTATGGAAGTGTTGAATCACTGTATCGTATATCTGAAACTAATATTATGTCGTATGTTAACTATACTGGATTAAAAAAAAAACACCGCATATATCAAGCAAATAAGCAACTCTCACTGATCAACTGGCAGTATGAAAATAACGTGACTTGGGTGCTTGGCTAGCTCAGTCGGTTAAGCGTCCGGCTTCGGCTCAGGTCATGATCTCACGGCTCGTGAGTTCGAGCCCTGCGTCGGGCTCTGTGCTGACAACTCGGAGCCTGGAGCCTGCTTCGGATTCTGTGTCTCCCTGTCTCTCTGCCCCTCCCCCCTCACCCCCCACCCTGGCCCGCACTCTGTCTCTCTCTCTCTCTCTCTCTCTCTAAAATGAATAAACATTAAAAAAAAAAACTTAAAAAAAATAATGGGACTACATTTATTTTTTCACCTATGGAAAACTTAAGTGTTCCATTGGTTCAATGTTTTTGGCAGAACTTTTCCTCTTGAAAGCTGTAATTTGCACACAGTTGTTGATAATCATCTTTTAGATTCTCAAAACCTAAACTCCTTGGCTGCCTGGTCCCTGGCAGGCACTGATTTAGAGCACAGGGAATACTTGACAAAGAGACGATTGGGTCTGTGGACTCTGGATGGGTTGGTTTGTACAGGACCCATATACTTGGGGGACTCATTTGTTCACTCTAGGAATTGGCTAGCCCTGGGAGTCTCTCCAGGATCAGGATCTTGAACGCCAGAGCATCAAGAAGACAAGAAGTAAGAAAACGTAGTCACTAGAGTTTGAGTAAACACGGTCTCAGCTCAAACGCTTACAGTGGGGGCCACTGTATTACCTTTCCATCCTGTGTCCTTCTGTTTGTTTGGGGCTTCATTGACAGAGTCACTTGTCTTCTTCCTCATTCCCTAGGTGTTTGCTGAGCCCCTGTGATGGGCTCCTGAGGGGGGGGCCAATACCTGCCTCCTGAGAGCTTTTGCAGGTGGCCACAGGAGCGTGAGCGGTTCCAGAACGGCCTGGTGCGTGCTTAAAGGGCGTATGGGCAAGTTTCTAGGAGCGGCCCCCTAGAAGTGACAGCAGGCTGAATTCTGAAGGATATGGAGTTGAGTTGGGGGTGTGCCTTATACACACAAACAGGGGCTGCAGGCCAGTGTGGGAGGCACGACAGGCGGGGTGTGTGAGATCAGCTGAAGTTTTTCCCGAAGTCCGAGATCCTCTCACTGCCCAGATGGAGTAAACAGGGATGTTCTCCGTCAAGGACTGGGGTGCTGAGTTGAAACCCTTACTTCCCTATTTTCTCCACTGCAGTAAAAAAAACGTCTTTTTGATTAAAAAAAGGAAATGTATCAGGATCTATCCTGTACCAGGGACTGCCTGAGCCACTGATGATACCCCGATGGGCAAGAAAGTCAAGCTTCCTGCCCTCTGGGAGCTTACGCTTTTGACGGGAAGGGGAAGCCACCAATAGAACAAGAAGCCTCTGCCCTGTGGGACGCACACCCAGGTGGAGAGATGAGCAGTTAAGCAGTTAAACATGGAAAGGTCTAAAATAAGCAAACGTAAAATGGAGTTGTAGGTACAGACACAAACTGCCAAAAAAACCAAAGCAGGTCAAGGGAACAGAAAGTGGTGAGGATGAGTCATCCCTGAGGTTTCTGATGTGACGCGTTGGGACAGGCAGGGCTGCGGGGCCATGGGGCGCTTTATCAGTTCCGGGGGGGGGGGGGTCAGGACAGGCGTGCCCGGGTCCGAGTGAGGAGGGGCTGGTGCGCAGAGAGGTGCGGGCAGACCAGCACCATGGAGGTTAAGGCGCGTGCCGTGGCTCACGGGCTTGGCAAACCCACGCGAGAGAGGGAAGGGTAGGCGACGGGATCCAAGACAAAGGGCCGGGCCTGAGCATGTACCGTCTTGACAGCCATAAGCTGTTTTTCTAGGCATCATGAAAAGTCCTTGGTGAGTCATACACAGGGAAATTGCATGCTCTGATTGACACCCCAGAAAAATCACTTTGATTGCTGGTTGAAGAGGGGGTTGAAGAGAGAAACGAGGGAAGCAGATGACCAGATAGGAGGCTGTGCAGCCGACCAACAGGAAGATGACACTTGTACCCAGATCCTTCCCCAGAGACAGGAAGACATGTTTGCCGAGCATGGGAATCACAGCCATGATACCACACATCAGCGAGCAGCAGGGCCCAGGTCAGAGATCTTATTCTAGAATGTTCCCTTTACACCATCCCTTCCAAAGCTTCCTCTTTCTGGCCTTGACCTCAAGATGAGTAGGTGAAAGTTAGCGGTCCACATTTGGTGGCCCATGTTCAGTGGCCTGTGTTAGGTGGCCCATGTTTGCGGCCCATGTGTGATGGTCCACGGTCAGTGTCCCATGTTCATGGGCTCATGTTTGGTGGTCTGTGTTTAGCAGTCCATGTTTGGTGGTCCACATTCAGTGGCCCGTGTTCACTGGTCTGCTTCAGTGGTCCGTGTTCAGTGGCTCACGTGTCACCCTTAGAAGTGAGCTGAGGGGCACCTGGGTGGCTCAGTCAGTTAAGCATCTGACTCTCGGTTTCAGCTCAGGTCATGATTTCATGGTTTGTGGGTTTGAACCTACCACAGAGCCTGCTTGGGATTCTCTCTCTCTCTCTCTCTCTCTCTCTCTCTCTCTGCCCCTCCCTAACTCGTGCACACAATCTCACTTTGTCTTTCTCTCTCTCTCTAAAAATAAGTATATAAACTTAAAAAAAAGAAAAGTGAACTGAGAATCAGAGACATCACCAAAACGTACTCTCATAGAAATATACAAACAATGGTAGATTTGGAGAGGGCTGACTAGAGTTTGTCTTCTTAAAAATTTTCAAGTCCTATTCCCAAGTCAGAATTTATAGAATTTTGGTCAAGTGGTGTGATTTGCAATAACAAAACAACAAGTTCACGGATTCTGTTTCTAGTTAATTTGTTCTGTGAAGGGGGTTGGTTAAGAAAGCAATTTTTAAAACTATGTTCCCAGAAGTCTTTGTGGTGAAGAGAGATAAAGTTGAAGTTTTTAACAGAGATTATTAGACTCAAACATAGGTTTCTACACTACTCTTTCACTATTTTTAAAAAGTTAACGCATGGTTCGAAATTAACAGTAAAATGTGCACATATTACAGTATTGCAGTATGGCTGATACATTATGAGCATCGTAGCAATATCTTTCTCTCTACTCATCTTGATCTAAACATTCTTCCAGAGGAAGAAGCAGGAACCTAACAGGGCAGCTTATCTTACCATTAGCTGCACGTATGTCCATCCCCCTGACGATTTTACTGATTTATGAATTCGCACAGTGCCTAACAGACGACGCAGTACCTAGGAGTTTCTAGTAAACATTCATGAATCCATCGATTTGACCAAAAAGATAGCTTGAGTTTACAGCAGAATTCGAGCCAAGACTGAAGACTCAACAGCTCCACACCTTGTGACCTCGACGTAGCCTTTCAAGCATTCAGCCAGTCCCAATTCTGCTGGCAAGTCCCTTGCGGGCTGTTTTTGAAACTATGTTCCTATTCCCTGGATCACTGGTAATCCGCAAATAACTCTCAGGTATGCCAGAGGGATTTATTTCAAGTTCTACCAGAACTGTTGAAATGATAGCAGTCTTGGCAATTTTATTTCTACCTTTCATGAAATGATATGGTTATTATTATTATTATTATTATTTTTGAGAGAGAGAGAGAGAGAGAGAGAGAGAGAGAACAGGGGAAGTTCAGAGAAGAGGGCGAGAGAAAGTATCCCAAGCAGGCTCCGCACTGCCCACACAGAGCCCAATGCGGGGCTCTCACTCATGAACCTGGAGCTCATGACCTGAGTCAAAGCCAAGAGCCAGATACTCAACCGACTGAGCCGCCCACGTGCCCCAAAACAATATGGTTTCAACTGGTTTTTACTCAGTGCTGTTTGGATTATGTGTTCTGAAATCAAATGAAAAAAGATATTCAAAGCACCCAGGGCACAAATGACCCCAGACACCCCTCTCCTCTTCCCCGTGGCCTCCCCCCTTTGCAGTAACTTCTCGTGGTGGCTTCACCCTCTCTACCACTCCCTCAGGAGCGTGTGTCATACAGCCCAGTACCCTGGGGATTTGGCCATTTGCAAATTCTGGAAAGATCCGCAGGGTGTGTGATGGTGTGGGTAACGGAGGTCTGAGTAGAAGGGGGTGTTTGGAGGCCACCGTGCCCACAGGAGGGGGGACAACTGGGAGGAGCAAGGGCCATGGAATGAGTGGGTCCAGCTGTGCAGGTGTCTCAGTCCAGCTGTGGATCAGGAACTACTTTTCTTTGACAGCTAAGCCGTATCTCACCCTCAGCCATGCACATTCAGTGCTTTACTGAGCACTAGCGTATAAAAAACACCCAACAGGTACAAACTCTCACGGGGTGAATAAGTTCTGAGATCTAATGCAGGCATGGTGACTGCAGTTACGAATACCGTACTGCAGAGCTGAAATGTGCTAAGAGGGTGGGTCTTAAATGTTCTCCCCTCACGAAAGGTAGCTATGTGAGGTGATGGAGATGTGTTCATGGATCGTGGTGATCACAGTGTATACGTGTATTAAATCAGCATCGTGCCCCTTAAAGAAAAGAAAGGAGGTGGCTCAGTCGGTTAAGCGGCCGACTTCGGCTCAGGTCATGATCTCGCGTGATCTCGAGCCCCGCGTCGGGCTCTGTGCTGACAGCTCAGAGCCTAGAGCCCGTTTCAGATTCTGTGTCTCCCTCTCTCTGACCCTCCGCCATTCATGCTCTGTCTCTCTCTGTCTCAAAAATAAATAAACGTTAAAAAAAAATTTAAAAAAAAAAGAAAAGAAAGGAAATAGGGTGTGGTCCCCGCCTTCCAGGAGCTCCCACACGTATCCCCCAGCCTCTGTCTGGAAAGCTTTCTCTTAAGACGGGCGTCTCGCCTGCTGTCTCCACCAGGAGAGAGGCTTCCCGGCTGAGTTCACGCTTCCTGCAAGGGGGAGATGTGAAAGGCACTCACCCCATCACGGCTGCCCTGGGTGCAGGCCGTGGAGCGGATCGCCCACAATTTGCATTGAGTAAAACATTTACCCTTATCTTCTGCCACCTGCCCTTGGGCAGAACAGGCACTGTTTTACGGTAAAGGGAAATAAGAGTGGGGCACGTAAGTCATAGGCTCCAGGTCACACATCTAGTAATTAGTGACTCAGGGTCTGGCTGTCATTTTCCCGAACACCAAAGCCCAGGGTTCTTGCCGTGTGGCACCTCAAGCCTGGCCAAGTGGACAGCGATGGCCAGATGCCACAACCAGCAGCCTGCCAGGCCATCTTCCCTCAGTCGCACAGGCCAGGGAGGATGCACGCCCAGATGCGCCTGCTCCCCCACGCCCTCCACGCACCCCCAAGAGCTCTACCCTCCTGACAACATTGGAAACACCCACCAACGGACGTCAGATTCCTTCTGTTCCATTTCTGGGAATTTTGACGGGGGCCGAGCAGAAGCCAGGAATGCTCGGCACGCCTGCAGCAGGAGTTAGCCCTGCTTACACCCACAGCTGCACCTCGGACACTCAACTCACAGGGTCCTTGAGGGCAGATGCCCACTGGGGGTGGCAGGGGATGAAGGAAGGGGAATCCTGGGCCCGAAAAATGTGGGGCTCCATCCAATCATCCTTCCTCTCCCCCAGGCCCTCCGCGTCCGCTACGTACCTGCCCAAGCCCGAGTCTCGTCTCCGGAGGTATCCTCTCAGCCAGCCGTAGCATCTGCCCCAGGCCCCGTCCCGTCCTGCCTTGTAGCTCAGAGGCCAGGCTTTGCACAAGGCACCGCAGGGGTGCAGGACCGGGGGCCTGCGGACATGGTGAAGCAGACAGCGTGGCAAAGCTGGGGAAAGAGGGAATGACCGGCGTGCACGTGTGCATGCGTGTGTACGTGTGCTCACCTATGTGCACGTGGGTGCTCATGTGTATGCCTGTGTGCACGTGCGTGTGTGTGCGTGCACATGTATGACATTGCTAACCAGTAATCGAGCGACCCCTTCCCCCAAGCCCTCACAGAGCTCTCTCATCCTGTTCAGGTTTCAGCCGAAATGCTGCCTCCTCAGAGACACCTTCCCCGGCCAGTCCGCTGAACTAACTCCTCCACATTCTGATGCTGCTTAATTTCTTTCACACACCGATCCTTACCTGCACATCTCTCTCACACACACATGCACACACACGGGTGCATACGCACATACACACACACGTGTGTGTGCAGTTTGTGTTTGCTGTCCGCAGTTGATCTCATCCACTGAAATAAAGGACAAGGGACCCTGGTTGTCCTTGAATCTGAGTTGAATCAGAAGACAGCAGGGGGGGAATGTTTATAGCAGCACTATCAACAACAGCCAAAGTATGGAAAGAGCCCAAATGTCCGTCGCTGGATGAATGGATAAAGAAGATGTGATTTATATATACAACAGAGTATTACTCGGCAATCAAAAAGAATGAAATCTTGCCATTTGCAACCACGTGGATGGAACTAGAGTATTGTGCTAAGTGAAATTAGTCAGAGAAAGACAAATATCGTAAGACTTCACTCTTATGAGGACATTAAGACACAGAACAGATGAACATAAGGGAAGGGAAGCAAAAATAATATAAAAACAGGGAGAGGGACAAAACATAAGAGACTCTTACATATGGAGAACAAACAGAGGGTTACTGGAGGGGGTGTGGGAGGGGGGATGGGCTAAATGGGTAAGGGGCATTAAGGAATCTATTCCTGAAATCATTGTTGCACCATATGCTAACTAACTTGGATGTAAAGTTAAAAAAATAAAATTAAAAAGAAAGAAAGAAAGACAGCAGTGAGGGGTGCCTGGTGGCTCAGTCGGTTGAGCATCCAACTTCAGCTCAGGTCATGATCTCGCGGTTTGTGAGTTTGAGCCCCGCGTTGGGTTCTATGCTGACGGCTCGGAGCCCGGAGCCTGCTTCGGATTCTGTGTCTCCCTCTCTCTCTGCCCCTCCCCCGCTTGCACTCTGTCTCTCTCTCTCTCTCTCAAAAAGAAACAAACATTAAAGAAAAAAATTAAAAATAAATAAATAAATAAATAAATGAATAAGTAGATAAATAACTAAAGAGAAGACAGCAGGGACTCCACTTGTACAAACGGGGAGGAGCTGGCACAGTGTCCCCACAAGGCCACAGCCACCATCACAGAAACTTCTGTCACTGCTGCAGCCCGAGCCATGGGGCTGGAGAGGACACGCTCACACTCACGGGGAGCCTGAGAAACCTCCAGTCTCCCTCTGTGTCACTCTCACCCCTCAAAGCCCCCAGGCAATCCCCACAGTGAAAAACCCAGACCTAGGCCACCCACAAAGGAGCCACAGACAGCCCGCCCCTCCAGCTCACCGCTGATGCCCCAGCCAAAGAGGGTCTGTCTCAGACACAATGAGGGTGATCCATCAACGTCTTTGAATGAACGGACCAACTAATAAGGAACCAGTGACACTCAGATTGATTAAAAGGCACTTGGGGGTGCCTGGCTGGCTCAGTGGGTTCAGCATCTGACTCTTGGTTGCGGCTCAGGTCACGATGTCATGGTTCATGGGTTCGAGCCCTGCATCAGGCTCTGCACTGCCAGCGTGGAGCCTGCTTGGGATTCACTCGCTCTCTCTCTCCCTCCTTCTCTCTCTGCCCCTCTCCCACTCATGCTCTCTATCTCTCACAATAAATAAATAAACTTTAAAAAGGCAGTCTGCTTGGGATTCTGTCTCTCTCTCCCCCTCCTCCTCTCATGCTCTCTATCTCTTAAAGTAAATAAACTTTTAAAAAAGGCACTGGGAAATTAGAAGGATATGATTTCCAACAACCAAAAACTGTGTTTGGCTATTTAAGAGCAACGCACGGCATATCCGTGTAAGCGGGAAAGCTCATTGTTAACTCGGTGTGCACCATTTCCGAGCAGCGGAGAACATCACAATGCAGGTAACCACGTTTATCTGTGGAGGCTGGTTGTTGCTCATGACTTGGGAACTAGAGCAGGACCGTCTTGCATCCACTTCCCGCAGCCCTTACCTCACCGTGTTGTGGGCAGACCTTGTTTACGGCCCCGGCCACCTGCAGGGGCCGCTGCCCCGGGCGGGGCCTGCAGGGCAAGTCTAAGAACGCAGATGCAGCCAGCACAGAGCCAGGGCTCCGCAAGGGCTGAGTGAGTAAAAAGGAAGAAATCTGTGCGTGGTCTGCTCCATTATAATCAGCCTTGATAAGGTCGAGCCCACGACACCCCCAGCTGTTTCCACTGATGAATACACCGGGCCACGCCGGGGCTGACAGCAGGTGACATGCTGGTAGCACAGCGCTGAACCAGAATGATACCTTTACTCCTTAGAGCAGAGGTTCTCAGCCAGCAGTCGTCTGCCCCCTGAAAGGCACTGGACAATCCTGGGGACATTTTTGACTGTCCTGAGGGTGCCATTGGCATCTAGCGAGGGATCCTGCTCAATGTCCCACAATGCACAGGACAGCCCCCCACGACAGAGGACTGTCCAGTCTGAGACTCCCACTATGCCGAGGGTGTGAGATGCTGCCTTAAAGCAAAGGGTTCAAGCCCAAGACCTCAGACCAAGACCCACCTTGGGACAGCTTCCTCTCTGTGGGTCCCCCCAACTGGTGGCCCAGTGCAGGTGTGGTCTGGCCTGCTGGGGGTGAGGAGGTCAGGGGTAGGAGGACGGTGCAGGAGGCGGGGTTCAGCCAGTCTGGCCAGCTTTTTCTGGGACCACAAGCCCTGAGGACGAAAAGAAAACTTGAGTGCTGACTGGAGGAAAGTCCCAGCCGACTCTGCCCACCTTCATCTGGAAGAAAAAAGCCTCCACTTCTCCCAGAGACAGGCCAAAACACAGCTCCTCCAGCACGAGGCAGTCGCTCCAGCCCCTTCTTCCACCCTGTTTCCTCACTCGGAAAGTGGAGGGGCACCCGGGCGGCTCAGTCGGTTAAGACTCTTGATTTCGGCTCAGGTCGTGATCTCGCGGTTCATGAGTTCGAGCCCCACGTCAGGGCAGATAGCGCAGAACCTGCTGGGGATTCTCGATTCCCCTTCTCTCTCTGCCCCCTTCCCTGCTCACGCTATCTGTCAAAAATAAATAAACATTAAGGGGGCGCCTGGGTGGCTCAGTCGGTTAAGTGTCCGACTTCAGCTCAGGTCATGATCTCGCAATCCGTAAGTTCGAGCCCCACGTCGGGCTCTGTGCTGACAGCTCAGAGCCTGGAGCCTGCTTCGGTTTCTGTGTCTCCCTCTCTCTCTGCCCCTCCCCCACTCATGCTGTCTCTCTCTCTCTCAAATAAATAAACGTTAAAAAAAATAAGAAAATGGAAATTTAACAGTGTGTCTCTGCAGCATGGGAACAAAAACGGATTTGAAAGCCCTTTGAACGTTGCAGTGGGTTACACAAGGCAAATCGACCCACCCAGCTTTCTAGTTGCTTGAAAACCCTCCCAGACCCAGGCCCCCTCCGGGGGGACATGGGCCCTTCCTGTGCCCGCCGTGGCTTGTTGCAGCGGTGGAGGCTGTGGAAGGTACTGGAAGGGCTCACAAGGCTCCTTCCTCAGGAGTCAGAGGGGAGGCTTGCAGGGTCACGGGAAAGGCTGTGCAAATGTATAGGTGAATCGTAAAGTGAGGACAGCCACGGAAACCCTCCATAATCATGCCAAGTAACAAAAGCAATTCACTGAATAAGGTGTAGCATGATCACACTGGTGTGAGGAAAAGAACAAAAAGAAAATCTGCGTGTGTGTGCACACATAAGTCAGTGTAGAGAAAAAAGCCAAGAGCCTAAAAAAGAAAATTACCGAACGTTCACAGCATTTATCTCTGGGAAAGAGAAGGAAGCTTGGAAGGGCAGGTAGTGAATAAATCTCGCCATTATGCATTCTGTAGACTTTTATTGTTTGCTTATTTGACAAGCACAGCAGCATGGATTATTATAAAATTTTTAATGTTTAAAAAAAAACAAAAACCTTTTATGGGCTGGGTTCAGCTATGTTTAACCACGTATTAACATTAGCAAATCCTACGATCACACACAAACGAAAACAATGTAGACGTGGTATTTGCATTTGATATATCAGCACATTTGTTGTGCACTGAGGATAAATAACAATTATCCAAAGCCAAGAATGAGGGCAGACGGCTTCCTGAAAGTCACTCCAGTTCCAGTGCCCTGACCTTCTGAGCCCAGTGCTTGGAACCCCAAAATGGGGGCTCTCGATGGCCTGAGATACAATGAATTCAACCAACCTCAACTCGAGAGAGCCCAGTGGGGGCCACCCCCTGGGCAGATAGTAGAAATCCAAACTCCATTCAGGTTAAGTCTCCACCTTCAAGGAAGGTGAGGGGGCAAGATACCTACACAAAGAATAGAAGCAGTAAGACCCACCGGCCCGGAGTGCCAGGCACTGTTCTAATTCTGTAAGATCATGTATTTCTTACCACAATCTGAGGCAGTAGGTATTGTTATTACCACCAGTTTACAAATGGGGAAACTGAGGCATAGAAGGTAAGTTGCCCGAAGGCCCCCCCCCGCCCAGTTCCTTTGGGAGGGCAGTAGGAGTTTGGACTCCTGAGTCTATGGTCTCACTCGAGGCCCTAACGATCAGTTGCCAGGTGGATGCGTGCAAGAGCCAACCCGGAACCAGTTAAGGATGGATGCATTTCCAACCGCCAAGTGGCCACTGAGCTTTTATTATGTGCCAACTGTTGTCACGGGCTTAGTTTCTGTGAAACTCAAAGGCTAACTGTTCTGGTACGAAGGGGATAAACAACTTTAATTCAAGGCACAGAAAGAACGGTACTGTGGGGGAGGCCCCACGTGCAAAAAACAGCTTCAAAAGGAGGAAGGTGTTACAGCTATTGGGAGGTCGAGAAAGGTTCACGAGCCTCGAAGGATGCACAGAATTTTAGCCCTTGTCACTAGGAAGGGTCTCCCAGGCCCAAGGGAAGCAGGGTGAGGAGGGGAGCAGTGACACGACAGTGTAGACACGGATGGGAGTGCAGGGGAGAAATGAAAGATACTCCAGGGAAGCCTGCTTCAATCCAAAGAATGGATGTTTCTAAATATCTGCTAAGGATTGTAGATTTTCTCTTAGGACAGGAAAGAGGATATGAGGTTCTTCCAGGCATTGACCTGCTCAACTGGCTCCTTTTGCAGGAGGAGCAGTTAATTATGGCTTAAATTCACGATTCCTTGGGGCCCCTGGGTGGCTCGGTTGGTTAAGTGTCCGACTCTTTGTTTCGGCTCAGGTCACGATCTCACAGTTCATGGGTTTGAGTCCCATACTGGGCTCTGTGCTGACAGTGCAGAGCCTGGTTGGGATTCTCTCTCTCCCTCTCTCTCGGCCCCTCCCATGCTCATCCTCTCTCTCTCTTCCTCTCTCTCTCTCTCAAAATAAATAAACTTAAAATAAATTCATGATTCCTTGCCCAAACCTAACTTACTGCTGCCTGTTATAGATGCTCTGTCTTCCACTCAAGCAGGTCGTTGGCCTCTGAAACCTATGCATCAGCATCTATTTGACGGGATTAACCGGGACCGTACATATGTTTTGGGAATTGACAGTGACAATAGCTATGTGAGTCCTTGGCTTGGAGACGCATCTTTTTTGTCCAAGGGATCACAGCAACCTTCCTTCTCTGGTAGGGACTTCTTTGCAATACAAACACACCTGCAGTGAGGAAATGCATTCCAGAATTATCTAACTGGAGAAGATGCCATCTACAGACCAGGAACTCCAGAGGTGGGAAGCAGTGGCTTGCCAAGCCACACGGCCAGTCTCCCACAGACCCGAGACCAGAGTCAGGGTCTCCTCCCTCCTGCCACTGGCTCCCAAAAACTGAACACCAGACGGGGACTAAAAGTACTTGAGGTATTTGTCCGCAGCAGAAGAGGCTGGCCCCCCATGTTAATCCTCAGTCTCCCGTCCCCTAAAAGTCCAGAGCACAAGTGTTGAGGATATTGGCCAACTCCTCAAGATTCCTGTTGTTCCTGTTGTTGGCTTGCAGGGAGAGCAGGGAGTCAGGCACAAGGTCAAGGAACCTACCTTGTGCCAACAGGACTTTGCCTCAACTCTGTTGACAGCTATATCCCTTCAACCTACCACGCCTGAATGCACAGCCGGGGTGAGTTGTCGCATGGCTTTTGAGCATTGTGCAGATTTGGAAATAAAGACTCAGAGAACTCGAACAATTAGACCAAGGACACGTAGCCGGTAACCGCCCCTTAGCTCAGTTTCCTGTTTCTCCATCAGCCCTGCCCGACGTATGTACCATGCTCCTTGTACATCGTCTTTACCAGTGTTAACTAGTTACTCCTGGGTTGCTGGAATCAGCGGACACTCTTTCAGTCTTACCAAACACCTTCTTCCTGAAGGCGCCTCTTCCCTTGGCTTTCATGATACCACACTCCTCTGGTTTTGTCCTCTCTGAATGTTCTCTCTCATTGTTTTTGCTGGCTGATCCAACTCTACTAGACCATAAACATGGAAGTCTCTCACGGATTTTTTTTTTTTTTTGACCCCTCTGCTTTCTCTCTGCACCCTTGCTCTGGGGAATTATGTGCACACCTTGGACCTCAATTATCAGTTCAGGGCTGATGACTTCTCCATGGGAGTGGCCAGCTTATACCTGAACTCTGGACTTAGAAATCCCTGCTTGGATGGCACCCATGCCTCTCAAACTCCACTTATTCAGAGCTTAAGTCTTCATCTGCATTTCATCCTTGCACATGGCAGCCCCATCCACCTGGGATAATATCTGCCTGACTCTCTCTCTCCCTTGGTCCCCCCACCCAAACAAACTTTTTGATTCCTCCTCGTAAGTAGCTCTTAAGCCTTCTGTTTCTTACCATCCTCACCACCACCTAATCCTCTTAGGCTGGATTCATACAACCAGTATGAGTAGGAGACCTCAGACCCAGCCTGGAGCCTCTCCTAGGGAAGATGCTGATTGTTAATATTGGTTAAATATGTAAATCAAATAATCTGTCCAGTCTACTCAAGCCCGCTTTTTCTATGAAAAGGGAACTGTTCATCCCCTCAAGGTCTACTTCATAAGGTTCCCATAAAAATGGAAATGAGATTAGGTGTTCCTCAACTTAAAAAATGCCACTAAATGTAAGATTCACATTTCTTTACCTACTTTTCAGTGGAAGGCGAGAGACCACATTCATTGTTATCATTATTATTTAGTACCCTTTACAATTCCATAGAAATTTTATATCAACATAATTATTATTAACTCAAATAACTATATTACCTATAACTTCAAGATGCTAAAATGAAAAGGTGTACATCAACAAATCTAAGAAATCCATTAAGATGTGTGACAACACAGAGCAAACAGCATTGCATGATTGGTGGTTATTGGGGGGAGCAGATTAAAAAGACAGATTCTAGACTTACTGTTGGCAATTCTAATTCAGGGGCTGTTTTGTAAATAAAGATGCTCCAGGGGCGCCTGGGTGGCGCAGTCGGTTAAGCGTCCGACTTCGGCTCAGGTCACGATCTCGCGTGAGTTCAAGCCCCGCGTCGGGCTCTGGGCTGATGGCTCGGAGCCTGGAGCCTGTTTCCGATTCTGTGTCTCCCTCTCTCTCTGCCCCTCCCCCGTTCATGCTCTGTCTCTCTCTGTCCCAAAAATAAAAAAAAATAAAAAAAAAAACGTTGAAAAAAAAATAAAGATGCTCCAGTTATTCAGAAGGGGTGTCCAGTTTGGAACTGGTCACTAAAAAAACCCATAAAATCCACCCCGTTCTTTTACTAGAGAGGAAACTAAGAATGGTAGGTAGCCTATAATTTGTCCCAGGTCACACGGACAGTCAGTCGGTCGTACCTAAGCTCTGACTCAGGATTGGCCTCCTACCTCTTTATCCCCCGGGGCTTCCTACCAGACCATACTGCCTCCTTCTGGCTCCAGCTCAGGCTTTCCCAGATCCTGATGACTCTGACAGTTCCAGACTCCTGCATCATTATCTATTCTCAAGAAGGAAAGTCTGTGCACAAATCACCCATGGGAAGAGCTGGCTACAGCCGGAGATGGTCTAGGGGATTTCTGTTGGGGACTGACAGTTGCACACACAAAACCGGTCTTACTTCCTTTAGGGTCTAGTAACTCTTTTGCTTCACATACCAAAATAAACTCCCCTTGAGTTTCCGGTATGCCTCCAATTGCCTCCACTTTCAAACAAGGCTAACGCTAAAAATCAGCCCGGCAGGCATTCAGCGACAGGTGGGTGTGGTTGGCTTTACTGTGAAACAGAGGCAAGTCCCCATAAACCGAGGATCTCTCCGTGTGCTCAGATTCAGAGATTCTGGAAACAAAGACCAACTGCAAAGGCGAACAGAGACTAGCTGGACCCTCTGGGCAGCACCAGCCACCCTAACCAGGCCAGAGGGGCCAGATCCCGGTGTCCAGACACAGACACACGAGCGAAACCACCAACGGTCCCCATTTCACCAAAGTCTTAGGGTTCTGAACACACGCCTCCACTCGGCACTTAGTTTCTGCATGTGTGAAACATCGAATTGTGTTGAGCTGGATTCATTCGGTCCCTCCTTTCCTCATTCCCCGAAACCCTTTTTCACACAGAAGCTCATTCCCAGGCCTGACACAGAGAGTGGATATATCTGGGTTGTTCTGGCTGAAGTGGTCACAAGGTCCAGAGTGCAGGTCTTGGTTTCCGGGAGAGCCCTGAAGTCTCCATGGAACACGTGAACTCTGCGGAGGCGATGCTCTCGTTCCTTCCCCCTCAGCTGTCATGGGGCTATGATTCTCGCTGGCAGTACGTGGCGGTTCTGAGCATAACTGTGAAAAGCTGGCATCCACGCAGGGCTCTGCCTTCAGTCCCATGCCCGAGCACAGGCTTACAGCTGCCTGAGGGGAAGCAATTGGCCGTGACCATAAATGTTACCTTCATGAAGTGTGTTTACATTCTAGTGAGGGGCACTGCCCAACCTTCAGTTCTGACAGGCGAGGTAACCCGTTTGGGGAGGGTTACTGGCAGCTGGGGGGCAGGTCAAGGACATTCCTTCGGAGGCTTGCCCTACTAAGTATAGGAAGAGAGAGTGTGAGTGGAGAGAAGAGAGGAAGGTCCTTAGTTAGAGATTTTCCTAGACTGTAGAACTAGTATTGATTTTATTTCTTCAGAGCGCACTGAAACTTCACTCAGCCTTACAAAGGAGACTCTGACACCCGCCATGGCATGGGTGAACCCTGAGGAGTTATAAACACCGTGTGATTGTCCTCACATGTAGTACAGAGTGGTCTGACTCATAGAGACAGAACGTGGAATGGAGGTTTCCGGAGGCTGGGGTGGGGAGAAGGGGAAGTGAGTGTTTAACGGGCACAGAGTTCCACTTTGGAAAGATGGATAGTTCTGGGTACGGATGGTGGTGGTGGTTGCACAACAGTGCGAATACACTTAATGTGCTGTGCATTCAAAAATGGTTAGTTATTTGTACCTTACCACAACTTTCAGAAGTAAGCATTTTTTCAAAAGTATTCCACTGTAGGGGCGCCTGGCGGGGGGGGGGGGGGGCTCACTTGGTTGGGCATCCGACTCTTGATCTCAGCGTAGGTCATGATCTCACGGTTGCTGGGTTTGAGCGCTGCATCAGGCTCTGTGCTGACAGTGTGGAGCCTGCTTGGGATTCTCTCCCTCCCTCTTTCCCTGTCCTCCCCCTGCTCATGTTCTCTCTCTCTCTCTCAAAAATAAATTTTTTTAAAAAAGTATTCCACTGGGGCGCCTGGGTGGCTCAGTCAGTTAAGCGGCCGACTCCAGCTCAGGTCATGATCTCGCGGTCCATGAGTTCAAGCCCCGCGTCGGGCTCTGTGCTGACAGCTCAGAGCCTGGAGCCTGTTTCGGATTCTGTGTCTCCCTCTCTCTGCCCCTCCCCCGTTCATGCTCTGTCTTTCTCTGTCTCAAAAATAAATAAACGTTAAAAAAAATTAAAAAAAAATAAAAAGGTATTCCACTATCGATGGAACACAGATATATTATAAATGCATTATAAAAATGAAGTTGATCCAATGATATTGAAAAACGTCCCAGTGAAAATTGGAAATAAAGCAAGCCGCAAAGCAGTATCACAGCATGGTGTCTTTAAAAATACACGTGTGTCTGACGACGTGCGTGAATAGATGGCTGTACAGGTGCAGAGGAAAATGTCACAGACTGAGAGAAACCACACTGATGGCGAGCCATCCCAACATCTGTGGGAAGTAGAATTCAAGGTGACTTTCATTTTCTGCTGATACGCGTCAGTATTGTTTTAGCTTTTCACAGCACGTATATTGTTTGTGGAAAGGAAGCTAACAGCAGGGAAGACGGCTGTGCAAGCACCCCCCATGCGGTCCACTCCGCCTGGGTTCAATCCTGGGCCCATCCCTCATGAACTGTCGATTATTCTGTGCCAGTCTGGGTGTCTCATCCAGGGTAATGGGGACAAGCCATGTGCTCGTAACACAAAGAGCAGAAGCCAGAGCTGTGCTTAGGGTGCTGCAGAATCGGACATCCGGCCAGATTTCCCTCGAAATGCCATTCTGAACTCTAGAGCATCTATCAATGCTCCCCTTCAAATGAGAGAGTGGCTGCTTAAATTGCACGTGTTTTAAATAAGATTCTTCAAAACAAATTTCAGTTAGTACCATAGGTAGGTATATTTATTCTAAAGAACTTAAGTAAAACTGCTAAATGGAAAAAAAAAGAAAGAAAAAGCAAGAGCTGTCTGAAATATCACTTACCGAACATCGTCAGTTACTGAACACCCCCTCCCCCGCCCTAATCTGTCCATTACTTTCTCACCTTGACTGTAGGAGGGTGCAGAGGGGCAGCTAAATGCCACATCCACATCCACCTAGAGGCTCAGAATTGACATCCGGTCTATCTAACTCGGGGGCTGATTCAATCCCCTTCGTGGCCTCTCGTGGCTCCGCAGACTAGACACTTGGTCGGGTGTGAAAGACCCCACCTGTACGTGGCCTGGGGCATTGCTCAGTCAGGCTCTCTACTTCTTCTTCCCCCACCCTGGACTCAGGAGCAGCCCCCACATACTCAGCCGAGACCTGACCTCGGAGGAGCGCTGAGCTGGGCCTGAATCAGTTCAACTCCACGACGAAAGGCCAAGTCTCATCTGATCTTGGCAGGTGAGCCCCAAGGCAGGTGCTACCCAGCACCGCCCCTCCCCACCTGCCTCCCCTCACCTCTGCACCCGGGTCTCAGGCCCCCAAGGTGTGACCAGCACCTGACACAAAGAGACAGCGGCCAGCAAGGCGGCCTAGGAGACGCGTCCTAGAGACCAGCGGCCAAGGACATGACCTCGGCAGACCACGGTCAAGGTCTGGTCCGTGTGAGAGGGCCAGGGAAACGGCTAGAAACTGTGCCCGCTGCTTCTGGGACGCACACAGCCACAAAGCAGAAGGTAGCATACATTATCCGAATAATCACAGAGAATAAATATGCACAGAATGAATACAGGCAGGGTTGGCTCACGGCCTGGCCCTTCAAGCCTCCTTCCCCTCCCCACAGGTAAATACCATTAACACTGGAGCTTTTTTTTTTAGGTCCTGGGCTTTTTGCTTTGTATTTACATATGTGAGTGTGTGTGTGCACGCGTGCACGTGCACACACACACACACACACACAGATCTTTCTTTCTTCCCCACAGAAAGGTCCTTAAATGGGAGGCTCCTCCTTGAAAATAACCTGACTCCTGCTTCTCTGTCCTAAAATGCGTTACGATTACCTTTCTCTAGAAAGCAAGAGCAATGGAGAGGGTGCCCTCCAGAAGAGGCCTGAGGCTGTCAACCTGAGGCCTTGAGTTTGTTTTGGGGACAGAGTAGAATGGAAAGGGACTGCCATTAGGATGCAGAGAGGGAACCTGATACAGGTGCCAGGAGGGAGCAAGCTGGGGGTGGGGACGGAAGGAATGGGGCCCTGGAGGAAATGAAGGTTAACCAAACAGCCAAGGCTGGACGCTTAAAACAGCAAACATTCACCTGTCCTAGTTCTGGAGGCAGGACGTCCGAGATCAAGGTGCAGGCAGGTTCGGATGATCCCTTTCTTCTCTGTGCTCACCTCGCGCTGAGAGAAGAGAGAGGTCTCCCTCTTCCCCTTCTCATAAGACCACCGGTCCCAGGGGATCAGGCCCCACCCTCATGACTTTATTAACCCTCATCACCTCCTTAAAGGCCCCTCTCCAAATACAGCCACATTGGAGTTAGGGCCTCGGCATAGGAATTTGGCGAGGACACGATTCAGTCCTTAGCAACACTACTATGTTCATTCATTTCTTCCAAACAGTGACTGGGTATCTATGGCAGATAGACAGCGGAGCCCCCCGGGAGGAGAGGTAATGGGGTTTCCACTCAGTCCCTCCCCCAGATTTCACTGAGTTGGGTGGGGGTGGTGACAAGTCTGTAAAGTACATCACGGGGAAGGAGGTGTGAGGGAGCAGCTCAGAGGCCCCCAGCCATGTTTAGAGCCAAGAGCAGAAGTCAGGGAGGGCTTCTCGGAGGAGGTGACGGGGAACATGAACACAGCTCACTGACGGGAGCCCCCAGAGAGCTGGGCACGATCGTCGCCCCTCCAGTGCTCAGCGCATAGTTATGTAATAAATACTGTTGAAATGCAACCAAGTGTATCTTTGATGAGGGACGATCCAGACATCCACATAAAGTGTGTGGATCAGCCCGGTGCCTGTGAGCTGTCAGTAAATGTAGCTGTTCTTACACTCCTTGCACCCTGTATGGGGCATCCCTCTGCCAGTGGAAACACCACAAGCACCAGCGCACCTGACCCCTAGGAGCCCTGTTCCAATCTCCCTAGCTCATGACTGGGGAAACGCAAGTCAAGACAGAGTGTCCCGGCTGGCAGGTGCCAGGCCCGCCTGGCTCTAAACCCAGAGAACAGATGGGAGAGACACACGAAGGGCCGGACCTCACCAGGAAAGGTGGCCTTGCCCCCGGCCTGGAGCTTCCTGACGGCCACGGGAAAAGGCAAACAGGAAGGCAGAGACTCACTGCAAACACAGACACCTGCATCTCACCTGCACACACTCCGACATACCCCCAGCCAAACAGAGCCAGGGAGCCAGGTTCTCTCCCCATTTTGTCCTCTGGGACCCCTCACCCTTTCAAACAGATGGACCGCTCCAATTTCCTGCCTCTTCTTTCTTCTTCTTCTTCCTCTTTTTCTCCTTCTTCTCCTTCTCCTTCTTCTTCTTCTTCTTCTTCTTCTTCTTCTTCTTCTTCTTCTTCTGCATCTTTTTAGCGCGGGCCAGGGGCTGTGCGGCTGCTCTCCCATTTCCAACGCCCTCTCCCCTGACCTGAGACTCTCTGGTGGCAGTGCCTTCTCATCGTGGCTACTTGGGACCCTGCCCCTGGGGGCTTCCCGCCGAACGGCGAACACCGTAAACACAAAAAAGGACTGAAAACATTGAAAGCCAGTGTTGACACAGGGCCAAGGGTAAAAGAACAGAGCTTCAACCCTCAGGTGCCAGAAATAAAGTAGAAACTGAGCCAGGGGTGAAGGAACGCTGCTTCCGCGGGAAGCAGACAGATAACGGACGCAGATTGGACCCCGGGGGCTGGAGGAATGTCAGTGCCCACATCAGGCAGGATGGACGTCGCAGACGCCTACCTGGCTGCAGCCCCCTAGAACAAGTCTGGGGCTTGCTCTCACAGCCTCGCCGGATGGCAAACCCAGTGGACGCCCTGTGATGCTTTTTTCTCCTACGAAGTTTGCTGCATTAGGCGGCCCCCTCCCTCCTCTGAAAGGATCCCTCCCCTGACCTCCACCCCCTCTCTCATGGTTTTCTTTCATACTCCCTTAAATGTCAGTCTTCTCCGGGATTTGTTAAAAGCCTTCTCTCCCTACAGATTTCATTCACTACCACGGCGACCTTTACCATCTCCATGCAAATCACCCGCCTTCCAAAACCCCATACCCGCCTCTTTGCCACAAGGCACCACAGCCTACTCACCTCCGTGAATGCCTAGGAAATTGCTCCCTTGAACCCCTGGGTGAGGGAGCCGGGGTATGAACACCCCGGCTCCCACATCCCCTGGCCTGGGAACCCTGGGCCTTGTCCTCCCGAGACCGCCTACACAATCCAGCTCCGAGCATCCCCTGTGGCCTCAAAATCACACATTTTAGAGGCTGTCCTGCCTCCTCCACATCATTTCTCCCCCACCTTACTAATATTCTCGACATTTCCCAGTCACTACGTTTGCTCATGCCTCCTGGAAAACCTCACACTCCAACATTTATTCAAATAACCACCCTTTCCCCGAAGCAGCTGCACCTCCTGCACCTCCTGCACCTCCTGCACCTCCTGCACCTCCTGCTTACTCCGTCTCGGGATATGACGCCACCTGTTATCTAAGTTTCTGTCCGTTCCTCTTCACGACCTCAGCGAAGACCTCCATTCCGCCACCAGCCTCTCGTCTTCCCAAGTCCAGTCCTGCCCTCCTCCACCCGTCTCCCACACTTCCCTCAGGCTGTTTCTAGAATGCCAGCTCCTCCACTCATTTCCAGAGATTCAAATCTTCCAAAGCCTCCCTCTCGCTAAGGAGAAACCCCAAACTGTTCAGTGTTACATTTAAAAACCGAAATACGCGTCCGCACACCTCGAGCACTGTCCTGGCCCATCCCACGCCTGAAACGCATCCCCAGCGGAGTACCTCTCCGGGGTTGTCACACCATCTGTCTGCTTCCCTGTCTTCCCAGCTGGGCTTATGCAGCAAGCCTCCACAAAACCTGTTCCTCCCTGTGCCCCAACCCCCTGAACATCACCTGGTGCATCACGGGAACTGGGTTCATGCACCTGACTCAGCCAATGAAAGAATCAATAAACTTGAGTGTAACGAACACTTGCGTATGTTTTTATTCACCCAACACCTTGGCCCATCTGAGTGTTTAGGGAGCTCTAACTTCAGAGCTTAATAGGAGGCAAAAACGCCCCTCGGCAGGTGCTGAGTGTGTGATGATCTTGCTTTCCCAGACTCCCTTGCCGCTGGCCCTGTGAGCGAGGCTCTCCCACCCGGACCCGGGGCAGCTGGGACACTGGGACCAAGGGTGGGGCTCAGGATGAGAAGGGCAGGGAAGGGGGCTCCTGCTGCCAAACCCTCATCTGCCCGTCCTTCCGTTTCTGTGTGCCTCTCTGTTTCTCTCTTCTCTTTTTGTCTCTGTCTCTTTCTGACCTTTGTATTTACCTCTTTATGTTAACTCTCTATCATGGTTTCTCCCCTCCTTTTCTCTCTCTTAATTTCTCTGTCTCTCTCAGTCTCTGTCTCTGACAGTCGGTGCATGCATGTATCTCTCTGTCCTTCTCTCTGGCAGGGCTGCCGTGGAAGTATCTGGAAGGTGGTGCTTAGGTACAGACTGTGCTCTGCGGTGGCAGCCACAGTGAAGGCCAGTTCCTGGTGTCCCATGCACAGCGGCCACAGCACAGGGCCCTCATTGACCGGTTGTGCAGCACAGTCTGGACAGTGTTCTGGAAGCTGAGCTGTAGGCTGGTTCTCCAGGACCCCCCATCGACGGTCCTGTGACCTACCCAATATCCTCTTAAGAAACTCCTCTCTTATTTAGGGGTGCCTGGGTGGCTCAGTCGGTTGAGCATCCGACTTCGGCTCAGGTCATGATCTCACAGTTTGTGACTTCGAGCCCCGCTTTGGGTTCTGTGCTGACAGCTCAGAGCCTCGAGCCTGCTTGGGATTCTGTCTCCCCCTCTCTCTCTCTGCCCTTCCCCTCTCCCTCAAAAATAAACAAACATTAAAAAAAAAGAAGAAGAAACTCGTCTCTTGCTTAAACAGCCAAAGCTGATTGTGTTGCCCAGATAAGAACATTGACCAAGAGGAAAAGCTTTGACCATTAGGAAAGCTGCTTATAGAATTATGAAAACTCCTAATAAATAAAACATGTAAAAAATCTTTACAATTGATGAGAACTCGAGAGAGCCTTCGATATTTGCTGACACAACACCCCCAGTGTGACAGCTGAAAGACTGGGTTTCCAATCCTTGCAGCTCAGGAAGAGTCGGCCCAGTCTGGAAACCAGGCCTTCTGACCCCCAGCTGCCTCGGAAGCCATGGTCGAGCACTTCTGGGCAACATATGTCCAGTTGGAAAAAGGAAAGGCTGGACTTGATAAGACGCTCCACGTCGTCTGTCATCAGGGAAATGCCCATCAAAACAAGGACACCCCACTGCACACCTGTGAGAACGGCCAGAATCTGGAAGCACTGAGAACACCAAATGCTGGGGACGACGTGGAGAAACACGAACTCTCGCTCACTGCCGGTGGGGATGCAAACTGTGCAGCCCCTTTGGAAGACAGTTTGGCAATTTCTTACACATTAAACATGCTCTTACCATGTGACCCTGCAACTTCACTCCTTGATATGCGCACAAAGGATTTGAGGACTTATCCCCACACGAAAATCTGACCCAGATGTTTACAGCAGTTTTGTGCCTAACTGCCAAAGCTTGGAAGCCATCAAGGTGTCCTCCAGTAAGTGAACGGATAAGGAAACCATGGTTCATCCAGACAATGGGATATTATTCAGCGCTGAAAAGACATGCTCTACGAAGCCATGAGAAGACACGGAGGAACCTTAAATGCCTATCACAAGTGAAAGAGGCCAATCGGAAAAGACTACAGTCTGTTTCCACCTCTGTGACATTCTGGAAAAGGCAAAACTATGGAGACAGGAAAGAGATCAGTGGTTGCCAGAGGGGAGAGGGGGGAGGGAGGGATGACTAGATGGGGCACGGAGGACATTTAGGGCAGAGAGACTGCTCTGCATGACACTGTAGTGGTGAATACATGTGTCCAAGCCCACAGAATGTATGACACCCACAGTGAACGTTAATGCTATGGACCTGGGGCGATAATGATATGTAGATTTAAGCTCATCAATTGTAACATATGTTCCCTCTGGTGGAGGATGCTGATGGGGGGAGGTTGTGGGGAGCGGTCAGAGAGTATACGAGAAATCTCTGCCTTCTCCTAAATTTGGCTGTATACCTACATCTGCTCTAAAAAAAAATAAAGTCTTGATAAAAATATACTTTTCAGTGATAGAAGAGGCCCATAGATTACAAAAGATTTGAGAGACACAAGGGGAGGGGAGGGGAGGGGAGGGAAGGGAGAAGGAAGGGAGACAGACATTGGTTACTTAAGGAGAACGCTCACAGCAGAAGCAGAGAATTAAGAAAGCAGCCTTGGCCTGTTGGAAAGTCCACCCCTGTAGGCTAAATGAAAAGCAACCAGCTCAGCTTTGATCAGAAAAGAGGGTGATGTCTGGGGCCGTCTGACAGGGAACACAGCTCAGCTACATACACTCGCCCCGGCTGGTGGCTTAGTGTCCCCTGAGGCCGCTTGTTCGGGTCCTGGGAGCCGCTCCAGCGGGGCCGCTAGCCTAGGCGGCCTTCTCCGGGAACCCCATCAGCATCGTCCAGCCTCAGAACCAAACAGAACTGGCCGGAGGAGCCAACCCCAGGTTTCCAGGCTGAAGGCTGAATCCGGTCGCAGCTAGATGGAGAAAAGCGGGTCCACGTGACTCGCAGCCTACTCAGGGCAAATGGCACCAGGGGTTATTTATTAGAATTTCACTCTGTGGGTTGCGACACCACCCTTCAGATCGCCCATGTGATTGTGCAACCCTCTGCCCTATAAATACAGACACTCCCGCCTCTGGAAGCCTCTGTCAGCTCGGCCTCCGAGGAGCCTCCTTGGCCAGGCATCCGGGCCCAACCTGCCGGCCGCCATGAAGGCTCTCTGCTTCCTGCTGCTGGCGCTGTGCCTCCTCTCCCGCCTGGCCCCAGGTGAGCTTTGGGACACCCTCGCCCTGGGCCAGGAAGCAGGGGCTGAGTTCGGAGGACAGCTGTCCTTATGTCCCAGGGGATGGAGGGACGGAAAAGCATCCCCAAGGTTGAGCGGCCAGCTTGGGCAGGTGGCAACGGGCAGGCCTTGCTGAGCCTGGGGCTGGGGGCCACCCCCGGGAGTGACAGACTCAGGTCTCCCCCAGTGACTGTGGCTTGGGGGCGGGGGGCTCTTTTCTGTCGGTGCTTGGCAGGGATGTGGGGCCGGTCTCGGGAAGCTGCAGCATCTCCCAGCCCCATGTTTGCCTTGGACATCTAGGAAGTCTGCCGTGTGGAAGGGGACCACCCACTCCACCAGCAACGTGGCTCCCCGCGCTGAGGGGCCAGCTCCCTATCCAGCTGAGGGAGGGGCAGGCTGCCACCCCGGCTCACCCCGGTCACTGGCTAGGGCCTCCCAGATGCCACGGCCAGAAGCTGCCAGTTCCTCCGGGTCAAAACAGCAGTGCACCTGCTGTAAGAGGAGGCAGTGCAGCCAACTGGGGGACATGTTTTATCCTGGCCCCGCCACTCCCTCACTGAGTGGCCTTGAGCAACCCATGCATGCTGGGCCTCAGTTTCTCCGTCTGCAAAATGAGTGGGCCACTGCAGGTGGCCCTTAGAGCACCAAAGCTCCGGAATTCTCTCAAAGATCAGATTGTGCTTCTCGCAGGGCATCACATAGACGTGGCTTCTCCAAACGTGACTCAGTCCCCCATCTGAAAACTGGGTCCAAAATATTCCAAGGCAGACTTTGAGTGTTTCCAGCCGGGATCTATCGGAGGGGTGGGGAAATCAACCGAATGAGTTGCCACCACAGTTTTTCAAAAGAACAGAAAATACTAGTGCACGCCACACAGCGCACATCCGTGCCGTTTCGCCGTCCTCTCACTCCCGCGGGTGTGTGAATGTGTGTGTTTGTTCTCGGTGGCCGTGCAAAATCGCTTACTGTGGTTCAGTGCCAACTCAGAAAAGTTGGAAAGACACTAGGTTAACCCGAAGAGTTATCAATCAGTCCGTCACCTCTCAATACGATTTAAGCATGTCATTCAAAGCACAGAATATAAAAGTGTTTCCAAGGATGTGCAGGAACAACCGAACCTAGCAGTTAGACAAATGGTGGCGAACAGCATTGAACACTTAGCATATGCAGGATTCACTCAGACTCTCCCCGGGGGATCTGCCCCGTGCTGCCCTCCCGACAGCACGTAAAGCCCGTCTGCACAGCCCTGCCAGGAAATGGATTCCCAGTATGGGGACGGGACTAAGTTTACTGTCTGAAGGTTGTTCAGTGGAGCTCCTGGAACGTGCTGCTCGGGTCCCAGCCTCACACAGTGACTCACCCTGAGCCCTCACGTGGGATCGGTTCACTCCCTTTTCTGGGAAAGCCGGTAGGTTCATCTAGTCACACAGGGGGAAACCGAGGCCCACGTGCCCCGAGGCGAATGACAGTTGTGGAGTCACTGCAGGAAACCATGACTTGACAGTCTCTTTTAGCAGTTTTTTCTTTTTTTTTTTTTAACGTTTATTTATTTTTGAGACAGAGAGACAGAGCATGAATGGGGGAGGGGCAGAGAGAGAGGGAGACACAGAATCGGAAACAGGCTCCAGGCTCTGAGCCATCAGCACAGAGCCCGACGCGGGGCTGGAACTCACGGACCGCGAGATCGTGACCTGGCTGAAGTCGGACGCTTAACCGACTGCGCCACCCAGGCGCCCCTCTTTTAGCAGTTTTTAATCTCTATCAGAAAAAAAAAAAAAATCATTTCTTCCTCTTATCTTCTACAAATCTTACGTCTTATTCCTGGGAGCACAGAATGATGTCAAAATGTCAAGGCAACCCGGGTCCCTGATCAGCTGGACAAGAACCCAGCCAAGGGGTACAGAAATCAGGGGAGTCTGAGGCTGTATGCTCCCCAACTCAGTGACTATTTAGTTAACAGCTACTGTGTGCCAGCATTGTCCCGGAAAACACAACCCTCGATGTCATGGCCTTACATCGTAGAAGCAGAGCATGACAAGAAACCCAATTTTATAATTAGTTGTCTGATTACCATTGTGTTGTGAAATGCCATTAAGTACAGGGTGGTAACAGAACACGTCACAGTGGGAGCTGACCTGGTCTTGAGGGGCCAGGCAGGCTTTCTTGAGGAAGCAGAGATGGGAAGGAAAGATGGAGGTCACTTTGGTGTTCACGGTATTTAAAAAAAAAAAAAAAAAAAAAAAAGAAAAAAGATATATATATATATATATATATATATATATATGTATGTATATATAACCTCCTTCTATTCCTTCTAGACATTAAAATCGCAGGACGTGCTGCATAAAATTCAGACTTTTATCTTCTCTTAAAAACACACAAAAAATGAGGGGCACCTGAGTGGCTCAGTCAGTTAAGCATCCGACTTCAACTCAGGTCATGATCTCACGGTTCGTGAGTTCAAGCCCCGAGTGGGGTTCTGAGCTGACAGTGCAGAGCCTGCTTGGGATTCTCTCTCTGCCCTTCCCCACTCATGCTTGCTCTCTCTCTATATATATAAATATGTATATAAATAAACTTTAAAAACACACACACAGAATGAGGCCACATTCCCACATAGCACCAGGGAGCTGCAGCCGTGGTGGCTGCTGTCCCAGATGGACACTTGTGGCCACATCACCACAGACCCTACTACTCCCTATCGCCTCCCCTCAGACCACTGCACCGACATCTAGCATCTGCCTCGCTGCCGTGCGTGTCCGGGTCCGCAGTCCTGAGGGAAATACACTGGTAAAAGGTGAAAGGGCAGGTGGGACTAAGGACAAGCTGGACAGAAAGGAAATCAGGTGGGAAGGCGCACAGAGGAAGAGAAACAGAAACCCCAAAGCTGTCTTTTAACTTAGTGCTTCGCCCAGGCCCCTGTGGGGAAGGAAGAATCATTATCCTCGTTTTGTGGATACATGGCTTGGCCAGACTCACACAGGGCTGGCGACAGGCCGAGGGAGGACTACAACCCAGGCCATCGGCACTGCCCGCCCTCGGGGCCCAGGGTGTCAGCACAGAGAGGAGTCACAGGGACAAGAGGCTCTGGGGCCTCATTGAGTGAGGCCTTCCATGGCAGGAAACCACGTGGGTGTGGACGAGCCCCAGAGACTTCTAAGCCGAGACAGTGAAGGAGTCAGAAATGGCTTCTTCAGAGGCTGTGTTCACAGAGTGGATGCTGGTCAGGGGACAGCCGCACAGACACAGAGGTGCAGACAGGACCTTCTCTCCTGGCTGCGCCTTTGTCCCAGGCGGTCAGCCTGTTACTATAGCAACACTAACCAAGCCCCCTGACAGAGGCACGGGCCACTCCTCGATACCCCTCCTTCCTGTCCCTCTGAGACACGGCTGGCACTCCCGGGGGTCTGCGCCTCGGTTTTCACCATCTTTAAAATGATGGTTTAGGCAAAATGACTCCTAGCTCCCTCATTCCGTGACCCTCAGTCTCTGCCCTGCCTTGCCCACACCTGAGCATCGCACTCTGTGATCCCCACCCCAACCTGCTTGCCCGAATTCCTTCCACCTGTCTGACCTCTGGCGACAGCCACCAGGAATGTGCGTGCTATGGCCTCTGGGTCCTATCTGGAAAAACACGCTCCCCAGTGCCTCAGACATAAGGGCCCTGCGGCCTCCAAACCAGGCTTTGCAGAAGCCACCTGGTCAGTGCCGCACGGGAAACTGAGCTGTCCTCACAGAATGTCACACGTGGCTCTTCACAGCTGGAAAATGCAGTTCTACGAATATCATCTCACCACACGTCCCAGCCAGAAAATAGCAAGTAATTGACTTCAGTTGTGGCTCCAAACCCCATACTCTTTCCACAGGCTTCCCAAAGACCTCTGGATGCATCACCAGGCACAAGGATCGATCTTTTCAAAGTTTTTTTTTTTTATTTTAACGTTTTATTTATTTTTGAGACACAGAGAGACAGAGCATGAGCAGGGGAGGGGCAGAGAGAGAGGGAGATACAGAATCTGAAACAGGCTCCAGGCTCTGAGCTGTCAGCACAGAGCCCGACGCGGGGCTCGAACTCACGAGCTTGGAGATCATGACCTGAGCCGAAGTCGACGCTCAAGTGACTGAGCCACCCAGGGGCCCCACAAGGATCGATCTTAAGAATAATCTAGACAGAGGGCTCGTGGGTGGCTCAGTTGGTTGAGCATCCAACGCTTGATTTCAGCTCAGGTCATGATCCCAGAGTCTTGAGATCGAGCCCCATGCTGGGTTCTGTGCTGAACATGGAACTTGTGTAAGATTCTGTCTCTCTCTCTCCCCCCCAACCCGCCTCTCCCCCTCTCCCTCTCTCTCCCTCTGCCTCTCTCCCCTGCTCACATCCTCTCTGTCTAAAATGAAAAAAATAAAAAATTCAAAAAAAAGAATAATCTAGACAGGAATTGAGTTAAAACTTCTCACGCACTTATAAGAGGCTTTGCTGATTTCCAAAGTGTGAGTTGGCGAGCAGGGAGGTCATGAGCTACTTGTCTGAAGACGACAGTCTCTGGTCTGCAGTTATGCTCCAGTTCACTCTGGAGTTTTGTTATTTGTTTTGCAGGAGTGGCTTGTGTATTTGATTTTGTCCCCAGATACCTTGTGAGTGAAGTCTGACCCTTTCTAGCCCCTGAACAGCACCAGACTCCTATGCCGACAAGCAGCCTCTCTTTCAGTGCCCCACCTGCTCGTGGGCGGGCCTCCTCCTGACACGACCCCCACCCGACCACCTTGTCCTGACCGGGGAAGGCCCAAAGCTGACTTGTTGAGGCCCAGAGGGCTCCCATCAGCCGGTCTCCCAGTCTCGCTCACTCCCCACCACCGCGTCCCTGTACGCCTCCCCGTAGGCACGGGGCTCTGCCGTCGGGTGTTGCGAAAATCCAGACTGCATTCTTTAGCTCCGGGTATCTGTACGTATGTTTGCTCCTCAAGCAGCTCAGGCCGATCGGTCACGTAGGTGGTGTTCTGGCTCCTGACTTTCTGCAAGCCTGGCCTTTTCCTGCACATTCCACAGTGCGGTGCCGGCCCGAGACGGGGGCGCAGATCCTGGCGCACGGCGAACGTGGGCCTCTTCTTTTCTGAAACGCTTATCATGTTGGCGATTTGCTCTCGCCTCCGCCTGGTGGTTCTTTAGCCCAAGAATTGTATAGTTATTTATTCAACAGTTTTGCCTTCCAACGGTGTTCCAAAGCCTCACCTGGGGCTCTAATTAACACAAAGGCAACCTTTGTGCCCTTGCTTCAGAGCAGAAGGGCACAGAGCGAGCTCCGCTCTCAGCAGCCTGACAGCCGCACTCCCATGCTCGGATTCTCTCCCCTCTCTGTCTCCCATTCCCTGAAAGGCTCTTCAGGAAATGTTATTTTCATGGCTCTTCTATGCAAGGTCTAAAGATCCCCTTCTGCGTTTATCTCCTTTATGATCCGTCCCGCCTACTCTCCCTTGAACCATCAGCCTGTCACCTGCGCAGGTTACATTGCCTGTCAGCAGCGTGGAAAGTTGGGGTTCCTGCTTGATGCAGATTTATTTTCTGATGACTCTCAAACTTCAGCCTCTCCGGTGCTCGCTGCCCCGACCGTTCCTTCCTCCCTCTTGTTTTCTTCCGTGCCTGACCCATGCGTGGGCACATATTTCCCAGTTAGTCTCCTGCCTGTTATTACCCCCTGACTAGTCGCCGTTGCGTTTAGGTGGGGTTAGGGACAATCCAGCTGTAACTGGCTTAAACGTGTGCACATCTGAACGAGTCCCCATTTCTGCCTCAAGCACAGAAGCCGGCACAAACCCGCTCTCTCTCCTTCTCACCCCTCATCCTTACCTGGAAGGGGGTTGTCCCTTTTCCACATTCCTCTGGTTCCGGGCGCTCCAGCGGGCTGCCACGGTGTGTGCTGGGTTGCATTCCTCAGGCCGCTCCATGAGGACCCAGGTGGGAATGAGCACCAAGTTCAGGGAAGAGTTGGTGCCCTTGGGGAAGGGGAGAAGAGCAGGCCGAGTTATCTGCGGAGCTCACGGGCAGGGAAGGGGACCGGCGCAGGGACGGGAGAGGGCACTGGTGGCTGCATGTGGAGCAGGACGTGAGCAGCTCTGGGAATATGCAGAGACCTCTTCAGAAGCAGCTCTTCCTTTTTTCCCTGCCAAATAGGACATGCATCCAGAAAAGTGCAAAAGCATGAAGTACAACCTAATGAACTATTATAAAACTTTTTTTTTTTTCAACGTTTATTTATTTTTGGGACAGAGAGAGACAGAGCATGAACGGGGGAGGGGCAGAGAGAGAGGGAGACACAGAATCGGAAACAGGCTCCAGGCTCCGAGCCATCAGCCCAGAGCCCGACGCGGGGCTCGAACTCACGGACCGCGAGATCGTGACCTGGCTGAAGTCGGACGCTTAACCGACTGCGCCACCCAGGCGCCCCCCTAATGAACTATTATACACAAGCAGCCTGTAACCAGGGTTTTAGTCAAGAAGTGGGGCTTGGCCGGCGCCCAAGAAATACCCCTCCAGCCTTCCGGGTCACCCACCCTTTGCGCCTTCCCCCAACGGTAATCATTGCTTGACTTTTATGGCAATGACTTCCTTTATTTCTTACGCTTTTACCTTGTCAACACTCGTGCTCAATAATACAGCTTGGGTGGCGCCTGCCTTTCAATTGGTGAGACGCCAAGAGATAGGGGACATTGTGTGTCATAGGATATGCACAGGGGTGCCCGGGGGGCTCAGTTGGTTAAGCATCTGCCTCTTGATTTCGGCTCAGGTTATAATCTCACAGTTCATGGGATCGAACCCCACGTTGGGCTCTGTGCTGAGAGCAAGGAGCCTGCTTGGAATTCTCCCTCTCCCTCTCTCTTTGCCTCTCCCCTGCTTGCACCCATGCTCACTCTCTCTCTCTCTCTCAAAATAAATTTTAAAAAAAAGCATCTTCCAAAAAAACAGAATGTGCACATATTCGATGTGATAGATGCCGCACTGCTCTCCAGGGAATGACAGTTCCCACTGCTCCGTATCCACGCCAACAATCATTTTTAAATTATAACAGTCTGCTGACTGTAGTGGTAGCTCGGAGTTTTAGTTTGCATTTTCCCAATAAATAACAAGTTGACCACTTTTGTATACAGTTATAGCCATGTGGATATCTTTTGTGATATGTGAAACTACGTGTCTATGTTTCCTATAGATTACCTGTCCTTTCTTAGTGATTTGTAGCAGTTCTTTGTATATTCTGCATGGGAGCCCTTTGTCAGCTGTAAGCATTACAAATCTCTACTGCTCTCTTGTGCTTTGATTTGTCTCCTAATGGAAACTTTCCTTACGTAGAAGTTTATATCATTATCACAATGTGGCTAAATGTGTCATATCTTTTCCTTTATGGTTAATGCTTTCCTATCTTTTTTTTTTTAATTTTTTTACTTATTTTTGACAGAGAGAGACACAGCATGAGCAGGGGAGGGGCAGAGAGAGAGGGAGACAGAATCTGAAGCAGGCTCCAGGCTCTTAGCTGTCAGCACAGAGCCGGATGCGGGGCTCAAACCCACAGACTGCGAGATCATGACCTGAGCTGAAGTCGGACGCTCAACCGACTGAGCCACCCAGACGCCCCAATGCTTTTCGTATCTTAAGAAATCTTTCTTGGGGCTCCTGGGTGGCTCAGTCAGTTCAGCACCTGACTCTTGCTTTCGGCTCAGGTCACGAACCCAGGGTCGTGGGATTGAGCCCTGCGTTGGCTCAGTGCTGAGTGTGGAGCCTCCTTGTGATTCTCTCTCCCTTTCTCTCTGCCCTTCCCCTGCTCATGCTCACTCTCTCTCAAAATAAAAAATTTAAAAAGGAAAAAAGTAAGTCTTTCTTTACCCCCAAAACATGAAGAAAGTCTACAACATTGTTTTCTGAAGGCTCATTATTTTTCCTTTTTCATTTAGACTTCTAATCCATCTGTCAGCGGTTTTTATCTTTTTAATATTCTGATTTTTTTAGAGAGAGAGAGAGAGAGAGAGAGAGAGAGAGAGAAAGCATGCGTGTGCATGTGTGCACAAGTTGGGGGGGGCAGAAGGAGGGAGAGAGAATCCCAAGCAGGCTCCACACCCGGCTCAGAGCCCACGGGGCTCCCTGTCTCACTACTGTGAGATCAGGACCTGAGCTGAAATCAAGAGTCAGATACTTAACCAAGTGAGCCACCCAGATAGTCCCATCTGGCAATTGTTTTAATGTGTGAGTTAAGGGCAAAGTTGTGTTTTTTTTTTGTTTTTTTCAGTATGAATATCCAATTGTCCTGGAACCACCTCTAAGGAGACCGTGTCCCCCGCACTGTTCTCCTGAGCCACCGTTGGTCTACGTCAATCCTCCGTATATGCATGGGTCCCTCTCTATGCCCTGCATTCTGTTCCATTTGTGTTTGTCCTTGTGTTACCACCACACAGTCTAATTACAGTGGGTCTATAATTAGTCTTGAAATCCAGTAAAGCAAGTCCTCCTACCTTCTCCAAGAGTGATTTGTCTATTCTTGGTCCCTCTGAATTTCCACATGAATTTTAGAGTAAGTTTGTCAGGTTTCACTGAAAGAATCTCTTGGGATTTTCATGATATTGAGTTAAATCTGCTGATTAGGGGCACTTGGGTGGTTCAGTCGGTTAAACATCTGACTTCGGCTCAGTCATGAACTCGCAGCTTGCGAGTTTCAGCCCCGAGTCGGGCTCTGTGCTGACAGCTCAGAGCCTGGAGCCTGCTTCAGATTCTGTGTCTCCCTCTCTCTCTGCCCCTCCCCTGCTAGCGCTCTGTCTCTCAAAGTAGTAAATAAACATTTTAAAAAATCTGCAGATTAATTTGGGGGAATTAACCTGTGAAAAATAATTAAACTTCCAGTGCTTAAACATAGAATTTCCACTTCTTCTGTTCTTCTTTAACTTATCAAAAAAATATTGCATTCTTTTTTTTAATATTGTATTTTTTATATACAGAAGTACTGCATTTTCTTAGATTTACAACTATGCACCTGATATTTCAATATAGTGATTTATTTTAATTTCATTTAATTTGTTGGTTGCTAATACACAGAAGTAAAGTTGGGTTTTTTTTTGTATGTATTGATATCATATAAAGCAAACTAGTTACACTTGTTAATTCCTTTTGGACTATCTACCTATAATCAGAATGCCTGCAAATGGTGACAATTTTATTTTTTTCCCAACCTTTATACCATTTGTTTTTGTTTTCTCTTCTGTTAGTCCCCTGGCGAGTACCTCAAGTACAACAACATTCAATGCAACTGACGACAGTGACTATGCTGGCCTTGTTGGCCATCTCACATGAAAAGTTTTCAATGTTTGACCGTTAAGAGTACTGCTTGTTGTAGACTTCTGCAGATACTCTTAATGAGATTCGGGAAGTTCCCTCCAGGGTTATGTGTTAAAAATTTTTATCATAAATCAATGTTGAATTTTTCCAACGCTTTCTGCATCTGTTGGGGTGATTATATGATTTTCTCCTTTAATTGTTAATAGGCATTGACTGATCTTCAAATGTTAAATGAAAGCTTGAATTTGTGAAATAAACTGAGCCTGGTTTTATCCTGTTTGCTGATACTTTATAGAGGATCTTTGCCTCTCTACTGATCAGGGAGATTTAACCATAGTTTTCCTTTCCTTTCCCTGAATTCCTGACCTTTATAGACAGTGGCATTAAGATCACGTTGACATCACATCAGGAATGGCAAATGTTCTCTTTTGTGATTCTGGAAAACAGTGCGTCGTGTAGATGTTATTCTTATTGTTTGGTAGAATTTGCTAATCAAGCCATTTTGGCCTAGAGTCTCATTCATGGACCCAACAGCTTTGATAGCTATGAAACTATTCATATTTTCTAATTCCCATTTATTTCAGTAAGTTATATTTTTCTAAGAACCTTTCTATCTCAAGAAAAAAAGACTTTTCTATTTCAACTCAATTTTCAAGTTTGTTCAAACTAGTATTCCATTTTTCTATATGAACAGAAAAATATTTCTAATTTTTCTATTTCAACTAAATATTCAAGTTGTAAAGCTCATACTACTTTTAATTTTTTATGTTAATAGAATATGTTGTCCTGGGTTTCCTTCCTGTCTGCTCCCAATCTTGACAAGGTAATTCTTTCCTGTTAGCTCTAAAATTTGAAAACCAATGGTCCAGTAATGCTCATTCTTTACTGAACATTAAATTCACCTAAGGAATTATTTCTTCTTTTAATGCCAGTACATAAACTCCATCCCGGGACAATTAAGTCAATAGTTTTAAGTAGATCTCAGCTGATTTCATGGGTATGCAGCATGGAGAACCACTGGTTTATGCTACAATTTCTCAACCGTAGTGCTATTGACATTTTGGGCCTGAAAATTCTCTGTTACGAGGGCTGCTCTGTGCATCGCACATATCTGGCAGCACTTCTGGCCTCCACCCACTAGATACCTAAACATCCGCCCTGCATCCCCCACAGGTGTGACAACCAACAATGTCCCCAAACATTGCCAAATATCCAGTCACCAGACAACCATGATTCCAGATCAGATGAGGTAGCTGTAACAGGGATATGGATTAAATAAGAGGACAATTTCAACCGGTATGAAAACTATCTTTCCAATAAGCAGAGACACATGACATCAGAATGGACTGTTCCCCAGAGTCATGATGGCCTGTTGTGTTAGCTCGAGTGGTGGCCATAATAAAATAGCACAGTGTGGGCTCCTTTAAGAGAGGTAATGAATTCCCTCACAGCTCTGGAGGCTAGAAGTTCAAGTTCAAGGTGTCAGCAGGTTTGGTGAAACCTCTCTCCTTGGCTCACAGATGGCCGCCTACTCTTGTGTCCTCATAAGGCCTTTGCTCTTTGAGTATATATCCCTTTATATATCCAAACGTCCTCTTCCTACAAGGACACCTGCCATGTTGGATTAGAACTACTTTTATGACCTCGTCTAACATTAATTACCTGTCAAAAGGCCCTACCTCCAAATACAGTCACATTCTGAGGCACTGGGTGGTTAGGACATCAACATACTCATTCTGGTGGCGGGGACACAATTCAATTCACAACACCTATCAACGAAGGCATGCAAAACAATGGCCTGATAGTCACTTATCCGGGATATCGTAGGGCGGCTTTGTTCTCTATTAGATAGAATATGAGACTAGTCTAGAGACCTTGTGATTACGAGATTCTGGGATACTGGGAAGAAGGCAGAATAGATTCCAACTGGGCAAAACAGGGAAAGCATTATAGCACAGCTGTACTTCCGATGCTAAGGTGAGCCAACCCGCTGCCCCAGGCCCAGGGAGGAGAGAAGGCAGCCATCCGGGCTCTGCACATGGGCACCTGCCATGGAAGGACCACAGACTTGGTGACAGGAAAGACGGTGGAGCAGGGAATCGGTTCGGAGAGGATGGTATAACTAGGCAGCATGGGAATGGGGGCACAGACAGGAATGCTCGTGGGGTTAGAAGTGAGTTTCAGCGTTCCTGAAACATGAGGCGTTGTTTGGGCAACAGTATGACATGGTAGAATACTTTATGTGGGGACTAACTTGAATCCCTTGCACACCTCAAAGCTCTCAAGGAAACCCTACTCAGAACCCTACTGCTCATCACCGGCTGGCACAGACCTCAGACGGACGACGCTCTGCAGGTGTCTTTCCTGGCAGCCCCGGAGACACACGGAGCGCAAAGTTCTTGGAAGAGAGAACCCGTGGAACTGCTTTGCAAAGAGCTGCTTTACCTAATGTTCTGAAGTCACTGTGGCCACAAGCCACGAGTCTCAAGTGTTTTCTCTCCCTTCTTACAGGTGCTGCCTTTCTCACGGGTCTCGGCCAGCGGTCTGACCACTACATATGTGCCAGGAAAGGAGGAACCTGTAACTTTTCTCCATGCCCACTTTTTACCAGGATCGATGGCACCTGCTATGGTGGAAAGGCCAAGTGCTGCATGCGCTGACTCTGGCCTGGGAGCGATGGACAAAGCATGCGGAAGTCAAGTGAAGTCTTTGTAACCGCTGTTTTAATAAAAGAAGACTTTTTTTTTTTTTTTAAAGCATCCCTCCTTCAGACCAAAATGAATCTTGTGTCTCCTTCTGGAAGAGGTTGAGAAAGTAAGGGGGTTAGGAGAGCGGAGCTGGGCCGGGCCACGGAGCCTGCCCAGTACAAGGATGGGAGACGCTGACCACAGCATTTTATCACCAAACCAACAGGCGGGCAATGAGACCCAGGACACATGAGGAGGAAACGCTGCAGAGGAAAGCTTCCCTGATCCTAGAAGCAACTCAACGTCATCCCAAACTCAACGTCTTAGCAGCCTGGCCAGGGAAACGGCCCATGTGCAGAGCCCGGATGGCTGCCTTCTCTCCTCCCTGGGCCTGGGGCAGCGGGTTGGTTCGCCTTAGCACTGGAGACCCTCTGTCATGAGGACAAAGCTCCTCCCGTACCTTCCACTCTCGTGCCCAGACTCCCGCTCCACAACCACACCACCTGGCCGCACACTGCCACCAAGAGCATCTTACGGCCACAACGTCTCATCTCACTCCCTCGGCCCGTAGACACCTGTTGGTGAGGGAGATGGGTCGCTCTCCCTTTTTTCCAATAAATTTTTTACCACTCTTGACGACGCACGTGGTGCTGTGGTCTCCTTATCTGACGACAATCTCATTCTCCACGTCAATACGTTATAAGCACAAATGAAAATCAAACATTGTAAAAACATTGTGAAACCAGCGGCAGGTTTCGGCAGAACAGCCCTTGTTTGTGAGGGAAAGGCGGAGGGAGGGGAGGCTCACCGGTGTTGTGGACATTAGCCTCCTCTGGGCCTTCTCTGTGACACACAAGCAACACATGGTCAAGGACCCCAGGACATCTGGGCCTCTCCCTTTCATGAAAAGCTAATAATCCAGAGGCGTTCCATTTTGAAAAGAAACCTCAGGCCTGCCGTCAGCTTCCCTCTTCCAGATACGGAAGCCCCCCCCCCCCCCCCAGCAGCATTTCTCTGGGTGTTAAATCAAAGACGGTTCCCGGAGGAGCCTTCCCACTTAGCGCGGCCGATGTTCGGGTTTCCCAAGACCCAGGTCCTCAGGCGAAAAAAAAGCCCACATGCTGGGTTTACCTCACATTCTTTGGTTTACAAGGTTGTGGTAATTTTGCCTGCCCTGCCAGGAGCTCTTCAAGTGACCAAAAGCACATGCTTGGGGATCCCCAGCGACAGAGAGGGAGGGGACCGTCCTGGGCAAGAGGATGCCACCGTCCCCAGAAACCAGAAAAGCTAACAGGATTCCTGCAGCCCATCCACCCCTAAGACATGTGGTCCCAGGGCTTCCATAACTATGTGGGTAGCAGTCCTGACTGCACATTTAAAAAATATATTCATTTATTTATTTTGGGAGCACGAGTAGGGGAGGGCAGAGACAGAGGAAGAGAGAGACAATCCCAAGCAGGCTCCATTCAGTCAGCACAGAGCCTGCTGCGGGGCTCAAACTCACGAGCCATGAGATTATGACCTGAGCTGAAAGCAGGAGTCAGATGCTTAACCCGCTGAGCCACCCACGGAGCGCCCCATGACTGCACATTTTAAGAGACTGATGCTGACGACATTCCCATCTGCTCTCTGCACCCCTCCACTCCGCGTTTCCCCCCTCCATCCAAAGGTCCTCTGAGCACAGGCACTCACCTGCCCCCGTGTGCGCAGGCTTGGAGCTTACAGAGCGGCCAGAACCCTCTAGACCCGGCGCTCCTGCGATGAGGCCCTTGCTGCTTCTAGCTCCCCCACCTTAGCAGGACCACAGAAGCTTCCCGCCTCTCCCTCCGTCTCCCCCCAGGAATGATGCACACTCCTCGCCCTTCTCACCACTACACCCACCGGCGCAGCACCCCCCTCTGATAAGACTCAAATGCAAACAATATCGGCTGAGCCATCCTTGAAGGAAGATGGTTCTAGAGTTAAGGGGCTGTGTACGGTTGTCTACAACCCATTTTACTTCTGAACGGTTGCAAGGACCAATTTTTTGCCCCTAGGATGGCATTTGCATCGATGAAAAGGAAGCATTGATTTGAATGAGCTCAACAACAGTCCCAGGCCCAGCTTTATTACCGTGGCTGTCCTTAAGGGATTACTGAGTCATGGTCCTTGATAGCCGGTCAACATGCTGACTCCAAGTGGGGCATGTCCACTGAACTAGATTGGTTTTGCACAGTTACCCTTCTAAGGAATCTCTCCCACCTCCTAATTACTTTTGCCCTTCAGGGTGCCGTGGTAGATAGAAACCTAGCTTACGCTCAGTGCGTCTGCTCACGAGACCATGGTGACAACGCAGAGGGCACTGTGACTGGCATGTCAACGTGAAATAGTTGGGGGGGGGGCTTTACCATCTCTGCAGTGTTTGGGCAAAGCTGGACACTGCAACCCATATCCTGGGAAAAGGGTGCAATGTATCACTAGGGCATCTTGTCAACCAGCCCGGACACACACGGGAGCTGTCAGCATCTACCTTGGTCACAGAGGTATTTCAGAGAAAGGGGGGATGTCACCTACCATCTAAAACACACCCTATGGGGCGCCTGGGTGGCGCAGTCGGTTAAGCGTCAGACTTCAGCCAGGTCATGATCTCGCGGTCTGTGAGCTCGAGCCCCGCGTCGGGCTCTGGGCTGATGGCTCAGAGCCTGGAGCCTGTTTCCGATTCTGTGTCTCCCTCTCTCTCTGTCCCTCCCCCGTTCATGCTCTGTCTCTCTCTGTCCCAAAAAAAATAAATAAACGTTGAAAAAAAAATAAAAAAAAAATAAAACACAGCCTAGCTTTGCTTCAGTTTTTTGAAAAAATGTTTATTTGCTTATTTTCGAGACACCGAGAGACAGAGAGAGACAGAGAATCGCAAGCAGGCTCTGCACTGTTAGGGCAGAGCCCACACGGGGCTCGATCCCATGAACCGTGAGATCATGACCTGAGGTGAAATCAAGAGTCGGACGCTTCACCGACTGAGCCATCCAGGCGCCCCTGCTTCAGCATTTGACAGTAAAATCATATGGTCTCATACAGAAGGCAATGTGGCTTTCTGTGATTTCTGTGGCTCATGGGCTCATAAGGCATCTCACCAAATGCAGCAGAGACATGTGTCATGGAATTAGAATGAACCAAAGAAGCATTCTCGCTTCGACGGGCACTAATACATGTTAGCCATTCATGATTTCGTCATAGGTTTCCCCGAAAGGGGTCTCCTGCAATAGTCCAGTACTCCAAGCTTTTCTCTGATAAAAATGAACGAACAGGAAACAACGGGAACTCTTCAGGCACATGGGGGTCTTCAGAGTAAAGGCGTCTGTATCAGTCAGGGTTCTTCAGAGAAACAGAACCAACAGGATGTGTGTATAAATATGGAGTGAGATTTACTCCAAGGAATTGGCTCGCACAATTGTGGACACTTGGTGAGCCCCAAATCTAATGGGGCCAGCCAACAGGCTGGAGATGTAGAAAAGAGTTTCAGTTCAAGTCCAAAGGCTGTCTGCTGGCAGAGGTCCTTCTTTCTTGGGGTAGGTCAGTCTGGTTTAGGAAGGCCTTCACCGATTGGATGAGGCCCACCCACATTAAGGAAGGCAATCTGCTATACTCAAAGTCCACTGATTTAAATGTGTTATATATACGTTATTTTCTGCCTATTATGTTTTGATATCTATAAAAAATGAAAAACAAAACAAACAAACAAACAAACAGAAAAACCTTCCTGGTGGGGAAGACTGCCCCTCCCAGGGCTAGCTGACTCTTAGAGCAAAGCCCCAGCCAGGAGCATCCTGCCAAGTGTAAAATAACCCATCCAGAGCCGCACTCCTCTGTCCGGCCCATGTACCCAAGGAGGCAACATTCTTCCGCCTCTGTCGTCCCAGGGCAAGGTCCCAGGCTACCGGAGTCTACCCCTCCAGCCTGAAGCCTTCCGAAATCATTCAAACAAGCCAGTCCCAAACGGTGAATCCTGCCCTGCTTTGCCTTACCCTCTGAAACTCCAGTGAAAGCAGGGGCCTAACCCCTCCCCGCCCTTCTGTATTCTGCCTCCTGGCCATGCAGGCATCTCCACGGGCCCCTGCACGGTGCGCTGTGCCTCTATCTCTGGGACCTGCGAGTGTCTTAAACCTTGTGTCCTGGAGCCTCTTCTCAGTCTCCCTGTGACTGCACCTGACTGATCATCTCGGGGAAGACGACCAAACACTCAGGGTCAAGAATGGCACGTCCAGTCACAGCCCGGAGGGGACTCAGGAGGTGCCCCACGATGGCCTGGCTGGCTGACTGGCCGCCCCCACTGGGCTCTGCCCTCTGCCAAGGCTCAGTGGCTGCTGGTGTTCCATGAGCTGCTCTGCTCTGCGCTGCCTCTTTGGGGCACTGACAAGGCTTCTGGCCTGAAATCGGGGATCTCCTCCTGGAATTCAGGCCCCACTTCCAGCCAGTCCTGGCTCAGCGGGAGGGGGAGAGGTCCGCCTGCCCTCCCCCACGAGGCTCGCGCCACAGGCTACCACTATCACAGAGGCTCCCCCGGAGGGAGGGGCTCCCCTGCCGGCTCCCTGGGGGTCAGGTGCTGTGGGCTGATCTGTAGGCGGATGAGGGCCGGGTGCCCGTGACATTGCTCAAGCGGATGAGCACCGCGTTCACGTTCATCCTCCTTGTGTTCTTCCCAGCCAGTGAGGGGTGTTCCTTCAAGGGAAGCCCCCCCACCCGCAGGGCCCCAGGAGGGTCGACGCTGCTACAGCCCCTTCTCCTCCGCATGTCCTGTCGCTGCTGCACTTTGTATCCCGATCCCACGGGCCATCACGGGTCCCTTGGGGCTGTGGCTCAGCATTCAACAAAAAAGGGAAAGGAGAAGGAATATTTCGTTCCACGCCCCCTAGAATACCTGCGGAGTCTTCCTGGCTGAGGAAATTTGCCCCCCGGGTTGATACAAGGACTCAATGAGAGAGCTGTGCATAACGCCGACTCAGCGCGACAGAAATCTCGTTTCCTCTTGTCTTGCTCTTGGAGGTGCAGCTTCGAGGAGGGAGACACGTCATCTCGTCCAGGGGTCAGTGGTGAGGAGCCTGGCCGGCCATCTGCACGTGGCCCTCCTGGTCCGCCTGGGTCACTATCGAGCTGGTTTTTCTGCTTGTGCGCCTCCATCCGTGACAAGGAGTCTGACTCAGGGCTGAATCAGAATATCTGAGCAGGAAGAGAGAAGGTTCCCGCAGGGGGAGACTCAGAAGATCACAGCTAGAGCCATCGGAGTCGAAAGTGAAAAAGACCTCGCAAGCCATTCGTGGTGGGGAATGGGAAGGAGACGATGGTCTGGGCCCCTCTCCACCCCCTCCCGGACCCTCATTCTTCCTCCTTTAAGATCATGCCCAACATGCTAATTAAAGCATGAAACGCTTGGGGCGCCTGGGTGGCGCAGTCGGTTAAGCGTCCGACTTCAGCCAGGTCACGATCTCGCGATCCGTGAGTTCGAGCCCCGCGTCAGGCTCTGGGCTGATGGCTCAGAGCCTGGAGCCTGTTTCCGATTCTGTGTCTCCCTCTCTCTCTGCCCCTCCGCCGTTCATGCTATGTCTCTCTCTGTCCCAAAAATAAAGAAACGTTGAAAAAAAAATTAAAAAAAAAAAAACATTTTGGGGGCACCTGGGTGGCGCAGTCGGTTAAGCGTCCGACTTCAGCCAGGTCACGATCTCGCGGTCCGGGAGTTCGAGCCCCGCGTCAGGCTCTGGGCTGATGGCTCAGAGCCTGGAGCCTGTTTCCGATTCTGTGTCTCCCTCTCTCTCTGCCCTTCCCCCGTTCATGCTCTGTCTCTCTCTGTCCCAAAAATAAATAAACGTTGAAAAAAAAATTAAAAAAAAAAAAAAAGCATGAAATGCTTATGCAAATTCACCCAGCAAACTATCACTGGTTTGACTGAAACATCTCAACGCATCAGGTCACGAACCAAAAGCCGCTAATGGTGTCTCAGTCCCATTCCATCATGTTTGGGAGACTTCCAGTTATTAAAGAATGTCCTCTGGTTACTAAGGCGTAGGCTCATCTATTTTCAAACTTCAGTCTCACATCCTGTTGGACGTTCCTTCCCCGGAACAGGCTACACCTGAGGAGTGGGGTGTGTGAGGGCTGGGAAGGGGGTCCTACCTGGGGCCCTTTCTTCCTCATACTTGGTCCCCTGGATGGGGGTGGGGTGCATTACGTTTGCTCTTCCAGAAGAACACACTTGATTATCAGCCGGGTTTCTGGTCCACTTCCCGACACCGGCTGCTCACCTGTGCTACAGCTGTCTGGCTTCCCCCTTCTGCTGGGCTGCACTTGCTGGTTCTCCAGCGGACCCCAAGGAGCTTCCCCTACCCTGCCCCCCCGCCCCTCCCCCCCCTCCCCCCCCCCCCGGCATGGGGCTCAGGCTCCAACTCTCCCCACCAGCCCCCATCTTTGCTATCTTGTCACCCAGTAAGTGGCCTGCTAGAGAAAGGCAACCGGGTGACCTAAGTCCAGCCATTTCCAGTGTCCCTGCCAGAAACGCCCGGATCCTTGAATGTAAACGGCAGGTATGAGGAGCGCCCCGCCAGCACAGCACCACGCGCTCCCTCCCTCGTCTGTCCCCCGTGTCCTCTCCACGCCCCCGTGGCAGGGGCACCCTCTTCAGGCATAACTCCGTGACGCCGCGGCTGCGGACGCTGCACCTGCGGACGCCGCTGCCTCACCTGCCGAAAGGGAGCAGCACACAGTGGAGGTCTGAGCCCCCCTCCCCCCCCCGGGGGATGGGGGAGGGTGAGACAGCGCAGCTCCGCAAAGGCTCACCCCGGGGACGTCCCAAAGAGAGCAAGAAACGTTTTAAGCATTTCCTTAAAACACGGTGGCCGGTGGCGATGCAGGGAAAGGAGAAACCGAGGGCAAGAGTGATTGCGTAAGACGCAGCTGGGACTCTCCTTCCCTCTTCTCTCCGCTCGCCAGTGAACAGCCCTGCCGCCACCTGGCCAAGAAAGAAGCAGAAGCCAAACACTCAGCCAGGCTGGACATCCCCGCGCCTCCGGGACCGCCTCCAGCGGCTGCTCTTTGGCGGCTTCCCCAAAGCCCCATCGGAACCCTCCCGCGTGACCACCCAGAGGAAACCGCCTCATTCGCAATTCTTTCTTCCACCACATTTTTAAGGCAGGAAGCTGTAGGTCTCCAGCTCTGCCCATGAACTCACCGTGCAATTCTGAGGGCGGACCTGCATCTCACCAGAGGAAGCGGAAACCTGCAGGCTCTCCTTCGGCAAGGGACCCAGGGGCCCGGATGAGGCCTTTGCCCTCTTGGGCGCCATCTAGCGGCACTCAGTGTAACGGGGGCTACCCCTCCAACAGCATCGTCCGGGCGCTGGGATTTTCTCAATGCCTCAAAGCCAAAGCTCTGAATAACCGACTCTCCATGATCTAATTTCCAAAACCAATCCGCTGAATACGATTTCCCCTAATTACACGTTTTGGCATAAGTTTAAATTGTCTCGAACAATTCATCAGAGTCCTTTTGCCACAAGGCAAAGGAGGATAAGAGTGGAACTAAGGGCAGCCAGAGAAAGACAAAAATCATATGACTTCACTCATATGAGGACTTTAAGAGACAAAACAGATGAACATAAGGGAAGGGAAATAAAAATAATATAAACACAGGGAGGGAGACAAAACAGAAGAGACTTAGAAATATGGAGAACAAACTGATGGTTAATGGGAGGGGTTGTGGGAGGGGGGATGGGCTAAATGGGTAAGGGGCACTAAGGAATCTGCTCCTGAAATCATTGTTCCACTATATGCTGACTAATTTGGATGTAAATTTTAAAAAATAAAAAATAAAATTAAAAAAAAAAAGAGTGGGACTAAGGGGTCAAGGACTAGGATGGGGGTGGGGTGACAGGTCAGGGATCAGGACTGGGGACACAGGATGGTAGGTTAGACACTAGCAGGAACACAAGAACAGAAGCGGGAGCACATGCAGAGCAGAGGCAGACGAGACACACAGCACTGGAGTCTGGAACTCCATTAAGGGGAGGATCACATACTGACCTAGGAAACAGACATGTGAGTGTCTGAATGAACCATGAAGCAGAGACTGGGGGGAAACTATAGCAACAAAACTACTACGGTGAAGACACATGGTACACCTAAAAGTTTCACAGGTGAGACTGATGACTGGGAAGAAGAGCCTTCAAGGTGACAGGTGAATTCAGGCACGATGTCTTCCATACAGATCTAAACACCTCTTGAGGAACGGGGACCCAACCAGCTCCTGGAGATCCCTGTGCATCAAAAATCCCAGGTGACTGTACTGATCACCGTGGGCTGCAACAGCAAACGTCTGCACATCTCAGTGTCTTAGCAGAGCCAGAGGTCTGTGTGCACCTGGCTATGCGGCCTCTTCCCCGGGCGGCAGGCTGGCTCCACGCATCTCTCATCCGAGACGCACGCGTCCCGGCCGGTGGCCGCCGCTGGCACGCTCTCCTCATGGAAGCTGAGTGCCGAGGGGCTGAGCTGAGACATGACGCGGTCACTTCGTCCCCGTTGGCCTCCGTTGGCATCCGGTCAGGCCCTGAGTCAGCAGACGGGATTGTAAACTGCACCGATTGAGAGGCATTGCAGAGCATGGCTAAGAGAAGGCATGTTAGAGCATGTATTAGCCATGATTTTCATCTTCTCTACCCAGATGCTTTGACGCTGGGGCCTTGCTCACCCTGTAGGGACCCCCCTCCCAGAGCTGGCCATTTCCTAGGGACGGCAAACAATTGCCCGTGGACTTTTCTAGTGCAAACCACCCAGTCCAGATCCCACACCCCAACCACCTCCTCTATCAGGCTCTCACACCCCAGGCCACTCTCCACCTGCCCTACGACCCCAGGGCAGGGGCCAGACAAGGAGGGGCGGCCCCAAGCCCGGGAGGCTGCCGGTTGTTCAGACTCCCCAGTCCTAAACCTGCATCCCTTGCCTCATCCGCTCCTTCCCGTGGAAACCCCAATAAAGACCCATGCCCACAGTCCCCTGTGCCTTCTGACCGCTGACTGGCCCTGCTCCCCACCCCAGATGTCCCCGAGTGGTATACCCTTCCTCTTGGGATCGGTGAACAACAAACTATCTTTTCAATGGCAACAGTCTCCTGATCTGTTGGCCTCATTGCATCTCAAATTTTCTATCAATTCACTGTATTTTGAGGCAAGGAACAACCTCATCTACCAGAGCATCTGTTGAATCAGGCTGTCCTCAGGCCCATGTCTGGGAGTACAGACAGCATTAAACTCCCCTCAATGATTCAGGGTGAGGCACGCGCCTCAAAAATGGATCTGTGGCCAACACGACACCCGGAGAAGCCAAGCGAAACCCTGGCTTTTTTTTCCTCCCGGATGTTAGTTAATGTTAGTTTGTTATTAACACGTCCAGTGGAAACTGCACCTACGAATTCCACCACCTTGTTTGCTGGCTCTTACAAAGTAGGACCACGGCAATTTGTTTAGACCCTAGAAACAGACACCAGTGATGGAATCGCCTGTTTACGGGTTCCTCGAGGGCAGCGGCCAAGCCATGCACTCTTCCCTCACTTTCCCAAGGTCCCGCGAACCTCGCTGCACTGTATAAGAGACTGCACCTGCTTCCCCTGGGGGACACGGCCTGGTGTGTGAGAACAGAGGGGCACGGCCATTGCTCCCAACACATGCCATGCCCTGCAGATCCCAGAGGGGTGTGTTTCCAAATTCAACCACAGCAAAGCACACCCGTGAGCTTGGGCCCAGCCTCTGTGACCTCTCACACCTTTCTCTGCTCATAGTGGCAATTTGTGACCTAAAATTCAAGAAGACAGGATCAAAGAAGAGAAAGCACACCCCTGCCCGCTCGGTCCTTCATTTAGGACACAGGTGGCTTTTCTCCATGCTCATGCTCTGTTCTAAGTGTCACACACTTACCAAGAGCTGTGGGTTCCTCTACTTACAGGGAGACCGTGTGTAAGCACAACTCTGTGATGTGGAGAAAGGTGGAAACCATGCACATTTCTCAGCATTTACTCTCTCCCACTGGGTTTGAGGTGTTTCATGTCCTCTCCTGCTGTGACCATATAATCAGATTTTCTACAAATCTGCAATCCAGACTGTCCCATCTGTGGATCCTAGGAAGAGATCCCTTAAGAGCAAGGCAGATGGGGTTAGTTTCTTATGCACAGTTAGCTCAATGCAGCAACCAACCTAGGATCTGTCTTAATGCCAATAGAGTTTGAACACAGTGTCTATCGAATCCACACTGGGTATTTTAACAAATAGAATTTAACGTGGGGAACTGGCTAAATGAACTGGGAGAAATGGAAAAGCCAAAAAGGCACAGCAGCTCCCACCCCAAGGACTGGGAGAAGAGAGAGAGCTCGGGGCTCTCAGAAACTATAAGGAGCCCCACACGGCCAACACTGCCACTCTGGTGCCTCGTACGGTGCCGTGTGCTGGTGCTGGGGATGCTGCACCTTCCACTTCTTCATGGAGAAAGTAGCAAAGTCATATGGCAGAAAGGTGGACACCTGAACATGGAAGGAATCTGTGGTTGTCTTTTCCAGTCTAACACAAAAGGGTCAGATGCAGGGTAGGGCATTTACACATTAGCAATACACAGTCCTCCAGTTTCTGAGATTTCTGCACGACCCCATGCCCACTCACCATCTGTCATCCCATCGCTGTCATTTGGGGTGGGAACTGCTATTTTCTGACTGAAGGCTAGCCTCCAGGGACAATAAACCTTTTCTCCATGATGTTTTCCACTTTTCCTTTCAACTCCCCCCCCCCCCCCACTAAGCTTCAAGGAAGGACACATTAACTGTGGCTCTTATTCAAACTGCTGCTGTCCCAGGAGACATACCCTCCTTCAAACTTCTAAGTCATTGAATTCTAAGTCATTACATTTTTGTAATGTACGAAATATAGGATACATGTATATCCCTCAAATAATACCTGGGAATTAAGGGAAAAATTTTTTTTCTAAACACGAAATGAAGAAAGTATGGAATAGCAGAATGATCTCTCCCCAACCATAAACACTCTCTACCCCCAACACTAATTTCTACACCTGATTTCAATTTTATATTCCTCTTCTAGTAGAGGACAGTCCTGCTTCCAACGTGTACAAATAGCAACATACTGCCTTTTCAGGAAAACCAGAAAAAGGAGGATCTGGGAACTGGAGGTGAATAAAAGGAGAGGCTGTAGTAGACAAAAGGGACTTTTGTCTGTGAGGTTTTGGAGAAAATGAAACTGAAGGAATGAAAACCCAAGCTTTAGAATTGCCCCCTTGTATCGGCTTCGAGGGAAGACAGTTCAAGAGGTTTACAGGAGGTTGTGATCTCCGGTACTGCAGCTGAGTCTCTGAAGCGGGGAGACACCTAGAGGGCAGAATTTGCAGTTGTGATGAGAAAACCAGATACACGCTGACAAGTGAATGGAAGCGGCTGTGGTAGGACCGGGAGCCTCTTAGGACAAACAAGCATGATCTTCACTGAAACAAAGCATTTCATGACAGTCAGTGGAGCCGTAGGGAAGAACCCAAGATGTCTTTGTGGCTTCAGTGGCTTTAGTTTGGCAAATAAGTATCACAGTAGGTAATCACTGTAGGTCTCCTTGCTTTGTAGATTCACTGGGTGGTCCAACTCCATGCTTCCCCTTCAAGATGGTAAGTTCTTCCACTGTGGCTTTTCCTACTACAGGGCTTTTGTAGGGAAGGGGGCAGTAGTCCATCGAATTAAACCGGTGTGATCAGTACAGCAAGATCCTACGGAAGTGGCAAACGTGTCCTTGACTCAAGAATGGTGGCTGGAAAACTCCCCCCAGAATAAAAAGGAGGAATGGTTTGGCTAATTGCCTGCTTTAGGCGTTAAAGACCCCAAATTCATCATCACCACCAGCATGCCTGAATACCACTTCTTCCATAAATTATACTGTAAACAGCACACGGATATAGGTGGACTGACGTGGCCGGAGACGAGGTTTTCGGATACGCAGCTTTCCCTCCTGCGCATTGCAATCTTGGTTAAACCTCAAGCCCATCTGGAAAAAGTGTGAGGACAGAGATGAATTTGAGGGCGAGATGCAGAGGAAGATGCCAGTTAACATCCCCTGTGAAATTTCAAAAAGACCAATTAACGCCTCCAATCCAACGCCATCCACACAAACGCACTCTGACTAGTGGTTAACAGGGCTGTCCTTCAGCGGCCCCCGGAGGCCGTGACCAGTTTAACCGTCTCGTGACCAGCCTACCTGCAGTCACATCGACCACGAAGTACCCTCCAGGGCCCCTCACCAAGTCTGGGCAACGGCAGAGAAACGCTGCTGCCCCTGTGGAGAGGCCTGATCTGATTTGTGCTTGCCCACCCAGGCACCAGAAAACTCAGTGCCGCCGCGCCTGGCTAGCAGCCAGGGAGGAACCGGCACGGACCCCGAGCCCCTCCCGCCCCCCGCCGTCGGTTCTGGGGCCGGAAGCCTCCCCGGCTCGGGGGGCGGGCAGGGGAAGGGGCGGGGGCCAGGAGGCGGCCCGGGCGACACCGAGGATGCACGCGGGGGCCCTGGGGCTCTCGGCCCTGCTGCAGGCGGCCGAGGAGAGCGCGCGTGAGTGCCCACCCCGCGCACCCCTCCTGTCCCCCGACCCTTCCGGACTCCCGCGCCACCCCTGCCGCGGCGGGCAGCCTGGCCCGGGCCCGCGCTCAGCTCTGCGAGCAGGTGGCACCCCGCCCCCGCCCCGTCACCGTCCTAGGTGGGACCCCGCGTGTGCACGCCCCCCCCCCCGGAGCCTGGGCACGTGCATTCCGCCCTTCCCTCCGCAAAAGCCCTTCTGAACTCAGCGAGGGCTGAGGCGCGAGCTGTGCGGTGCGCGGGCCTGATCGCGCCCGACTCTCCCGGGCCCGGGCCGGCCTGGGGGTCTCGGCGGCGGGGGAGGCGTCCGCGTGGCCCCGGGGGACAGGGGGTCCGCCTCGGGGTGCAGGACCGGGCCAGACGCGGCCTGCTGGGGGCAGACGGTCCCGCCACGCAAGATGGCAACACCGTTTAGCGCCTTTGCAGTTTGAACTTGTAACTCTTTCGGCGCCGTGGAGGAGGCCCCGCCCACTTCCGCCAGGCTCCGGGCAGAGGCTTCAGCGGGGAGGCGTGGGGTTTAATGGGGCCCCGGCCTCCAGACCCCAGGAGCCCCGCGCCCTTCGCAGCACGCACGCGTTTGGTGACCCCGGCCCGCTCCGGCTCTCGGCCTTCCCCTTGGGAGCGAGTCGTTGCCTCCGGGTCGGCGGGGTCTCAGCTTGAACCGCTGTCCCTGTGGGTCCCTCTGTGGCGTCCCCGCTGCGCTGTTTCAAAGGCTCCTTGGCCACGCACCCGGGAGGAGCCCGAGTGAGGGCTGCTGCAAATGTCCCGGGTCTAGCGCCGCGACAAGCAGGCATCAGACACAGGACCCCCATGTCAGTACCCACCCTCGGTGGTCCCGCAGACCTTGGTCCCTCCTTCCCGGCCAGCCAGGAACAAACTAGGGCCACAGCATTGCTGGACCTAGGCAGGGCGGTGACTCCTCCTGAGACCCAGAGACTTTGTACCGGAGACCCTGTTTGCCTCGGTGGGACGAGGGGGTGGGGAGCAGGAAGCCCAGGGTGGTCGCAACTCCCAGACAGAGCCTGGGGGGGGGGGGGGCGGCAGGGAATAGCCGCTCTGCCCCCTCGGTCCAGACCTGCAGGGTCCCGTCTGGACCTGGGGCAATTTCACTACAGTTCACAGCATTATGTGCCCATAAATCCATCTTAAACTTTAATATTGGAAAACGCAAGCAATGATCATATAAAATGATTATAGTGAATTAGTGCATCTACTAGCCCTGGAAGCTTCAAGCACCACCACCGCCCCCCCCCCCAACTTCATTGACTGAGACTGCAGATCCCAACCTAGATTTGTCTAACTCTCCTCTGTTACTCTACCCTAGCATCCTCAAATATTAAAAAAAATAAATCCCCAAAGAGGAGGATTCGCATTTAAAAAAAATTTTTTTTTAATGTTTATTTATTTTTGAAGGAGAGAGAGAGAGCATGAACGGAAGAGGGGCAGAGAGCAAGGAAGACACAGAATCCCAGGTAGACTCCAGTCTCTGAGCTGTCAAGAGCCCCAGGTGTGGCTTGAACTCATGAGCAGTGAGATCATGACCTGAGTCAAAGACGCTTAACGACTGAGCCACCCAGGTGCCCTGAGGATTAGCACTTTTTAATGCACATAGTAGGGGCCAAGTATTTGGTGTGTGCTGTCCTATGCAACCCAGCAGCCCCTCTGTATGACCATGTGTCTGATCTCTTGGGTCTGCTGGAACTTCCTGGTGCCCTCACTCCACCTCATGCCTGTCCAGAACTCTGGCGGGCTCTGCCGGCTCCTGGGCTGGGCCGAGTGGAGAGCCCTTTGAGTTTTGGGGATGCAGGGTTGGCGGTCATTCGTTCTTCCTGCAGCCTTCCATTCACCCTCGTCTTTCCTCTTTTGTCTGTAGGCCTCTGCTCCGTGGTTTACTACTTCATCACGGGACAGCCCCTCTGGGGGTGGCTGGCCCTTTCTGTGCTGCTGCCCGGCTTCTTGGTCCAGGGCCTGAGCTATCTGTGGTTCCGAGCAGATGGACATCGAGATCATTGCTTGTTGGTCATGCTACACCTCCTTCAGCTCGGCGTGTGGAAGCGGTAAGAACAGGCAGCCTCCTTTCACCTCTGGAGCCTGATTTCATACATGCAGTAGGAGCGGACATTTTCTGTCCTTAGGGTCGTAAAAGTTCAGGGCTGGGAAAATGCTCAAGGCCACCGCTTTGAACCCTTGCTCTGATACGGGCATCCCCTCTTCCAGCTGGCCCTTCCTTGAGCATCTCTATCATCAGAGGGCTCCTTCCAGAAGCAGCTGTGACTCTTTGAAAGCTTTTACTTTGCTTTGGCTGAATTCTGTCTTGCTCTTGTTTCCATTTGTTGGTCAAGGCTTTGGAGCCGTAGAAAGTGACTGGCTTCAGGAAGTTGCATTTAAGCCCCTACTACCTTAGGTGAGGAAGGTGATGTAGATTTAACCACAGACTAGGCAGTAGGACTGGCCTCGTTACGTTTGCATCAAGGCTTCATTTCAGGATGAAGCCATTTGGGAGCTAGTTTTTGTTTTTGTTTTTTCCCACACAAAAAAGCAGCCTCAAAGGACCTAGTTAGTGCCCAATAGCCTTACCTGTGGTTCACCTCTGCAGGTAAGATACTGTTTTCCCTGGGAGTACCTCGATACCTGGAGGGTCAGGAGAGATCTGGCAGGGAGTTTAGGTAAATGGCAAATTTCAGCTCTTAGCCACCTCATAATCCCATAGCTGCCAGGAATTTTTTTAAAAACGGGAGATGGGGGGCGCCTGGGTGGCTCAGTCGGTTAAGCGTCCAACTTCAGCTCAGGTCACGATCTCGCGGTCCGTGAATTCGAGCCCCACTTCGGGCTCTGGGCTGATGGCTCAGAGCCTAGAGCCTGCTTCCGACTCTGTGTCTCCCTCTCTCTCTGCCCCTCCCCATTCATGCTCTGTCTCTCTCTGTCTCAAAAAAATAAATGTTAAAAAAAAAAAACGGGAGATGGGGCTCCTGGGTGGCTCAGAAGGTTAAGCACCTGACTCTTGATCTCAGCTCAGGTTATGATCTCATGGTTCGTGGGTTCAAGCCCCGCATCAAGCTCTATGCTGACAGCACGGATTCTGTCTTTCCCTCTCTCTGCCCCTTCCTCTCTCTCCTTCTCTCTCCCAAAATAAATAAACTTTTTTAAAAAGAGAAAAGTTCGGGGATCATACCAATGAAGCCATGCAGCTCAAGTGTTCATTAAGTTATAGACGCCAAGGATTGGAAGGGTATTCAGGAAGTCAGTGCGAGTTTGAGATCTTGGGCTGTGCTTCTGGAGGCTATGGGTGGTTTATGCCTTCAGCCTTCCCCCAAGGCTTTCTCTGGAGGAGCTGAAATAAGTTTTCTGATTTCTCTGCTGAGTCTGAAGAGGGAATGATTCCTCATATGGAATCAGTCTCAGAAAGGAATGACTCCTTTCCACCCAGTGCAGAATCTCGAATAGGACGTAGCGGGTGCTTCTAGTAAGGACATTAAGCAACTGCCCCAAATTTCACTGGGCTGCTCACAGCTGGAGCCCTCCATCTCTGAAGGCACCAGAAGCACATTTGCGGCCACAGCAGTTTTGCCCAGAGATGGGCCTTTGTGTTCAAGGCCTTTGTGCTGGGCACCATCCACCATAGTGGGTATTTTCAGCGCCTTCCCTCAGCCCAGCCTGGTAGGAAACCCGTTAAGGGCTGCAGTGCCCTGTAGGTCCTCACGTATGTGACCTTGAGGTTAGATAACCCAACATTTGATAATTCAAAAGGAGAGTTCAGTGAATGCCAGTCACTTGAGAGAAGCTTCCAGAATAATTGCCCGATAAATCTGCCTTCTGGGGCTGTGTGGGGACCCTTGGGCCCATCCGATCCAGTGCTTTCTTCAGGGATGGGGCTGGGTCAGGCCCACGACACTCTGCTGGTGTCGCCTGTGATTCCGGATTCTTTTCTCCCCCATGCTCCCTCAACATTTCGTAAGTGGTGCTAAGAGTTTCTGGTACACACTAGTGTTTTTAAACACTAAAATGGATAAGGGAAGAGAGTCATGAAAGTGAGACCTCAGGAGAAACAACTTGTCATCTGTATCTCTTTTTATTTTAAAAAAGTAAGTTTAAAGGGAATTTTTAAAAACCCACATAATTTACAGGGGCGCCTGGGTGGCTCAGTCGGTTAAGCGTCCGGCTTCGGCTCAGGTCACAATCTCGTGGCTTGTGAGTTCGAGCCCCGCATCGGGCTCTGTGCTGACAGCTCATAGCCTGGAGTCTGTTTCAGATTCTGTGTCTCCCTCTCTCTCTGACCCTCCCCTGTTCATGCTCTGTCTCTCTGTGTCAAAAATGAATAAATGTTAAAAAAAATTTTTAAAAAACCCCACATAATTTACAAGGATAAAATAAAAAGACATGAGAAAAGCCAGGAAGAGGAACGATAATGCTAGAAAACAGGACAGAGTGAAAACGGACAGTTGTTCACGGTGAGCCACAAATTTGACTCCCTGTCTTATAAACAGCCCGTGCAAGCAGAAGCTATGAGGTTTGCCGTGTTTCCGAGATCCAAACACACAAACAGAAATCCACCTCCATAGAAGAAAGCTTCGAAAGTAGAAGTAGAAAGCAGCCATTCTGCATCTCATCCTGGATGGGCCAGTTGGGTTTCCAGAGAGAAAGCTGGGTGAGGTGGGGTCCTTATTCTAAGTCTACCCTAAATTTTGCAAGACTGTCTTAAAGCCTGCAAAGAAGCCTTTCAAGAAAAACTGCAGTTTTCCGAAGCACCTGTAGGGGGAGCCAAAACAATTGCATTTGGCACAATCCTGACTGGCCTTTAAGAATGGATCACACTTTAAGTGACTTTATAACCTAATGCAGAAGAATCTGCTAAGAACAGGAAAACTAAGAAAACACAAACATCTTGAAGCAAAGTACCTTATGAAAAATACAAGAGCTTAAAACATATATGTATTTTTTTATTCCAAATGATATATACTATATTGATGGGAAGTCTGATTCTATTCAAGTGACCCTGACATTTGTGATCCTTTGTTTAAACAAAATCAGCCACTTTTCTCCATTTAGCTTTTACATTTCCACTATAATGATACATGTTGCGGACATGTTTTTTAAAAAATGTTTAAGCCTGTGAATCCATTTGGAACCTCAGCATGAAACAATGGAGGACTGTGTAACTCATCCCAACCTTAGGACCTGTCCTGGCTTAGAAATTTTTCTTTAGCGGAAGCTACAAGTTCTTAAAAGGGAAGTTGAGGTGAATTTTAAGGTTACGTCTATTTAAAAGTATGTAAAATACAGCCATGCTCAACCTCCCCCCTCATCAGGGAAATGGGAATCAAAACCGCCATGAGGTACCGCATCACACCTGTCACGATGGCTAAAAATAACACAAGAAACAACACGTGTCGGCGAGGATGTGGAGAAAGGAGAACCCTCTTGCGCTGCTGGTGGGAACGCAGACCAGAGCGGCCACTCTGGAGAGCAGGATGGATTTTCCTCAACAAGTTAAACAGGATTACCGTGTGGTCCTGCAATTGTACTTCTGGGTATTTCCCTAGGAAATTGAACTCCAAGGAGTTGAAAGCAAGGTCTGGAAAAGATATTTGCATGCCCGTGTTCATGGCAACATTATTCACAATTGCTAAAACAGGAAGGACCACCAAGCAAAGCAAGTCAGCAGATGAATGGCTGAGCGGAATGTGGTTTACACACCTGATGGAGTATTATTTAGTCCCTAAAAAGAAGGAAATTCTTCAGTGCTACAACATGGATGGGTCTTGAGGACTTTATGCTAAGTAAAATCAGGCAGTCCCCAAAGGGTAAATAGTGTGTAATCTACTTATATGAGGCATGTAGAGTAGTCAATCTCATAGAGACGGAAAGCCGAATCGTGTTGCCAGGGGCCAGGGGAGAGGAGGGCATGGGGAGGTTAGTGTTTAATGGGTGCAGAGTGTCCGTTTTACAAGATAAAAAGGTTCTGAGGGTGGATGGTGGTGATGGTTGCTCAGCATTATGAATTACTACAAATTATTAATGATCTATCAAATTATAGTGTTAAATTCTATTACTTTAATCATTTAAAAAAACTTTTTAATGTTTATTTATTTTTGAGAGAGAGAGAGAATGAAAGCAGGGGAGGGGCAGAGAGAGTGGGGGAGACAGAGGATCCAAAGTGGTCTCTGTGCTGACAGGAGAGAGCCAGATGCGGGGCTTGAACTTGCGAACCCTGAGATCATGACCCGAGCCAAAGTCAGACACTTAACCGACTGAGCCACCAGGCGCCTCATATATTAATGGTATATATTAGTGGTATTAATTATTAATACCACTGAACTGTACAGTTAAAATGGTTAAGATGGCAAGTTTTATGTGTATTTTACCCCAATTTAAAAAAAGATTTAAAAGAAATATAGCCATAGCCATGACCTCAAGCTGCTCGCTATCTCAGGTTTAACATCGCCAAAAAAGTGTGAAAGTGGAGAGAAGTGTGCGTACTCTTCGAGCTTGTAGGCCTGTGACAGACTATTCTGGATGAGGTGGATATGTATGACTTTCTACTTAAGCTGTTAGTGAGGACAGAGCACAGCTTGCTGGGAAACTTCATTCCCAAGGCCTGCGTTAGCTGAACTACTACTGTCTTTCCAAAGGTCAGTTTAAAGCGTTTGTTCCTAACGCAACTAGAAATCTCACACCATCACCAACACAGCTCGACCTGCCCCGTATGCATTTGTTCACACTCGGTGACGTGTGTGACGAAAGGGTCTAGATACCCATGATTGAGATGGGGTCTCTGAGGCCTGGCTGGGGACATAACCGAAAGCCAGGAACTCAGAAGAACAGAGAGAAGGTGTTCGCAGCCCTGGGGGACAGCCTGGGGGAGGCTCCCGCGGTAGCAGTGGCTGTCGGCCGGTTGGGCACCAGCCACGGATCATCACCGGGAGCTCCTTAAAAACCCAGTCGTCCATCTGTGCCCGGACAGCAGACTGTCTGTGATTCTCCAAACGCACCCGTTTAACCAGAAAATCTGAGCCTGGAGCCCAGCAACTGTACTGAAACAGGCCCCCAGGTGACTAGAGCTCAAGTTTGAGAACCGGGTGCTGGCGAGGGAGCCCTAGTGTCAGGGCCGAGGAGGTGGCCGACCCAATCCGCCTGGAGGCGGAGGCCCGGCCCACCCAGCAGACAGCTTCCAAGGCACATGGAGAGGCAGAAGGGCTCGCTCAGATGCTGTGCTTGGTCAACTAGCACTTTGCCATAATGTGAGCACAGGCAAGAATTTTCTAGATGGGAGACCGATTGGGCTGGGTCCCGCAGGGACTTGTCACTAGGGAAGGAATTTGGGTTCTACCCTCCAGGCGTCTGAGACCCACTGGAAAGGTGTAAGCAAAGGACACACACGGTCAAATGAGGCACTTAGGGAGATGGCTGTGGGGACAGTAAAGGCAAAGGGACATGCTGGGGAGGGACCAAAGGCCGGCAGGCTGCGGGAAATCCGGGCCAGAGCGAGGGGGACCCAGATGGAGGCATCAACCCCAGGGACGGAATGTGACGGGAGCTACTGACCAGTCCTCTTCCTGCCCACGGCCGCCCCCACCTGGCCTCAGCTCTGACCCTGGGCGTCCCCGACGGCTTTCCAGTGATCTCAGTCTGACTTCCAGACTCTGTGATGGCATCCAGATCCCCGTTCAGAACGCCAGGTGGACCGCGTTCCCCCTGGCTGCTTTTTATTTCTCAGAAACGAAACCCAAACCCTCAGCTAGACGCGAAGAGGCTCCTGCTGGCCGGCCCCTGCCTCACTGCTCCCCTCATGCAGCCGCCCTTTCAGGGGTCCTCTTCGGCCCACCAGCCCCACAAACGCTCTCTTAGACCCCGCTCCCGGCCGCTTGTCCAAGGTGCGTGCACCGCTCCTTTCCTGAGAGCCCTCTCTGACCACGTCCCCGGTCCCTGGACTGGTTCCGACACGATCCACCATTCACACTGCTCATTTCCACATGATTTTCTTCCGGCTTAAACGTTCCAGGTGCACGTGGTTTCTTTCCCCGGCTGAGCCTTGGGCTTCTAGAGAACATCTTTCCTTTCCTTTTGTGCCTCCTGCTAGCTCCAGCAGGTGGTGAAAGCCCAATGAAAATGCTCCTTGAACGAGTGAAGGCTTCGGGGACAGATGATTCAGGACTGAAAGGGAAGCTATAATCCCCTGATGTTTACAGTTGTGGCTTTCTTTGTTGTTGTTTTTCTTACCATTGTGTTCCTGTCAGAGGTCACAGCTTCAAAGGCGCAGTAAGAAATCAGTCCGATCCAGGATTCCCAATCGTGAAAAAGGAAAACTTTTCCTTAAGCATCTCTCCTGGGCCCTCAGGACCGTGAATAAGGCTGTTTCAAAGAGGAACCCCATCGGCCCTGACCGTGGACATGTTGGCCAGAGATGACAGGGAGGCTTGTGGCCTGCGGCCAGCGCCCCAGGGAGCTCCTTGGAGAGGAGCTCTTCAGGTGATGTGAAGGTGTATCGTGCTCTGAGCTAGGAGCAGGTAAATTGAAATGACTTCCGGTTTTTCTTAACTCGGACAAGACAGGCTCGCATCCCTCTAGAGTTGGTGGACACCTGCTACAGTCAGGTGTAGTGATCTCCCTTGTTCCTGCTCATGAGGGAGGGACACTGGTGCACGGGGGAGACCCTTGTGTGGAAGCCCAAAGTCCACGGCGCCCGGTGGTAAATGATCCATATCAGCTTGCAGACAGCTTTCGTAACAGGGCAGTATCGGCAGAGGTTTCTGGGACGGGTTTATGGAAGACAGGAACGGGAGCGTTTCCTAATTTCTTTTCTTTTGTGTTGGTTGCTTTTCGTGCACCATAGGAAGGTCGCCCAGCCTGGGGGAGCCAGTGTGTCCCCAGGGCCTGTGACCGCGGAGTCTTGCGGACCGCTGGGGACTGGCCTCCCCTTCCTGCTGTCCTCTGGGCCAGGCCTGACTCCTGGGACCAGGCAGTTGGCAGTCGGAGGTCTCCAGACCCACAGCGTCCTGTTAGCTTTGTGCACTTGAAGTTGGCCGCTGTGCGGTCCTTTCAAAAGCTTGCCCTCCTCGCTTCCTGCTTCTATCCTCCCAGCCTGGCCTGCCTTCTCCTTCTCGTGCAGGCCTCTCAGTGGGAACGGTCCCCAGGGTTCTGTCCTTGGGCCACTGCTGTCTGTGTGCCTCTGTGTGCCGTGTTCCCATCCTCAGATGCCTCTGTCTGAGGCCGGCATATCCTCCCGGCCCGTCGGGTGTCCCCCCGGAAACTCTGGCTTGTTTCTGTCCGGAGCACGCCGTGCGGCAGCTCCCTTGTCCATCACCAGGTCCCCGGCCACCCCCCAGATCTCCTCCGTCTGCTCCCTACTTCCCACCCCCATTCTCCGTTCTCACTCAAGCCTGCAGCTGTTATTGCTGGGACTAGTACACGAGCCGTCTTCCTGATCTTTCTTTCTGCAGCTCACACGACACCTACACACGTACGTGTAAGGGCCTGGAAGGGTGGCTTACAACAGACACCTGTTTCCTCAGTCCCGGAGGCTACAAATCCAAGATCAAGTTGTCCGCACATTCGGCTCGTGGTGAGGGCCGGCTTCCTGGCTCGCGGTCATCTTGCTGTGTGTGCTCACGTGGCCTGGCCCTGGTGCATGTGAGCAGAGGCTCAGAGAGTGGTCGCTGTTCCTCTTTTCGTGAGGGCACTCCTCCCATCATGGAGGCCACCTCAGCACCTCACTGAAAACTAATTACCTCCCGGAGGCCCCGCCTCCTAAAACCATCACACTGGGGGCTAGAACTTCAGCCTAGGGATTCTGGAAGGACACAGACATTCAGTCCATCACATACACACAGGAACACGGTCAGCTATACCCCAAACACCACACACACAGGTCTGCCAAGTCCTTTTTCCAGGGCAAAATCCAAACCCCATGACCTGAAATTCAGGGCCTGAGCTACCTCGCAGGGCCACCAGAGCCCCACCTTCCCGTCACCTTCCAGGCGTCTCTCTTGCCCGGTCCCCAGAGAAGCACCCCCCCCACACACACACCGTCCTTCCTTATTCAGCTCTGTGCCTGTCTCAGTTTCAGAGGCGCACAAAGTTCCACGTTCTGTGAGGACGAGGACGAGAGTTCTCTCATTTCTTTATGCTCTAAAGCAAGGACAGCACGGTGTCTTGCAATATGCATTTGTTGGATGAATTAATTCCCATCCCAGCAGGTCCTGGGGTGGAAGACGCAGGCCGGGGTTAGCTCCACGCCTCGCAGGGCTCTGAGCAGTCCCCAGCCAGCCTGTCGGGTCCAGGCTCCCGTCATGCCACCCCCGCCCTCCCGGCCACCCGTGAAGAGCAATCACCCGCCGTGGCACCTGAGTGAGACCTGCCCGCTTCAGCGTGGTGTTCTCTAGAATGCCGCATGGGAGGGGCGCCTCCGTGGCTCAGTCGGTCAAGCATCCGACTCAGGATTTTGGCTGAGGTCATCATGTCATGGTTTGTGAGTTCAAGCCCCGAGTCGGGCTCTGTTCTGACGGTGCGGAACCTGCTTGGATTCTGTCTCCCTCTCTCCCTGCCCCTCCCCTGCTCATGCTTACTTGCTGTGTCTCAAAAAAATATACACATATATTAAAACAAAATTTAGGATGCTGTATATGATAGGCCAGAAAAGGGGGTGAGGCATCCTGTTAAAGCTGTCACAGTCTGACTCTGCACCCTGAGCCCTCGCTCATCCTTAGGCACTGGGACGCCACGTCCACTGCTCTACAGAAGGAGTGGGAAGCCTCCAGCCGAGGCCAGCTGCTGCTGCAGGAGGCCGACCTGTCCGCCCTCCGCCTCCTGGAAGCCCTCCTGCAGACCGGGCCCCACCTGCTCCTCCAGACGCATGTTTTCCTCGCCTCGGACTTCACAGATGTTGTGCCAGGTGAGACACGTCCAACCCCGAGCGCAGACCCCCCGAGACTTCCCCAGGGGAGTTACAACGGATGCCTTACTTAGAAAAAACTTGCAACCCAAGATCGGCCCCTGCTTGGGAGGATTAGGGCCGCCCATGCTCCCTGGCATGAGATGGCAGCTAAAACAGGTGTCTGTTTGAGGTTGGCTTCCTTCGTGGGGTCAGTCCACAAGGCAGAAATTGCGCGAAGTCACATGACCCAGACGTGCCTTGGGAAGGAGCCACACGCTGCTCCTCAGGGGCATCAGTGCCTCAGCGTCTCCCGTGTCCTCAGGCCCTGGCCTAGCTTGACACAGCCAGAGGCCTAACCGTCCAAGAACAAGTCTGGCCCACGAAACGTCACCAGTGTCACCAGTCAACGTTTTCTGTGGCGTCGGCTCTCTCTCTCTCTCTCTCTTTTTCTCCTGGTCACTTCTTGATTCTCTGCCAGCCTCCTCCTCCTCCTCCCTCTTTGCCGAGCGCCCACATTTGTATGTGCTTACACGAAGTACCTAAAACTCAAGACTGTGCTGTCCTTTCGTCCATCTTTATCGTGGGGCCTGGCACGATTTGTGTTCTGGCTTTATTTCTCTGACTAACCCTCCACATGAAGGAACACTGGCTACAAGAAAACACTCCCCACACGTGTCACGCACACCTGTCACGCTGCCAAAAGCTGGGACCAGAGAGAGTCTGCCCAGCAAAGTACGTTTGGGATGGAGCTCCCTGCTCAGGAATTCTACAGCTGCTTCGTTACCAACAGAGCTCGGACGGAGGGCTGCAAGGGTCAGTGGCCCGGGCTCTTTTCTTAAAGGGCTCAGAAAGGAAGGGCCCCACTAGCTTGCCAGGAAAGAGCACGCACTGGGCTGTGCAGAGGAACCAGAGGAACCGCCTCCCGCGCGTCCTCATTTCTTCCTGAGCGTGTGTGCTCGTGTCTGTGCACAGAGTTGCCGCGCTCCCCGCCCATCCGGGTGCTGGGTTCGGGATGCCCCGTGAGCAGCCGGGCTGTATGGGGACGTGAGACGGCCCACAAATACTGTTGTTGTCCGCTTGCCTTCCAGGCGTGAGCGCCCTGTGCTCCTGGTCCGCGCTGTCCTGGGCCCTGGTGTGCTATGCCTGCTTCATGGGCTTCGTGAAGCCGGGCCACGTCTTCACACCGTGGGCCGCCCTGCTCTGCCAGCAGCTCTGGAGGATGGGCATGGTGGGAGCCCGCGTCCTGAGTCTGGTTCTCTTCTTCGGAGCTCACCGCGTCTGGGTTTTAGTGTTTGGAGGTAAGCAGGGCGAATGCTGTGGCTGGCTGTTGCTGTGTGTAACAGACCACCCCGGAACATAATGCCTTTTGGTTTTTTTAATTTTTTTTGGATGCATTTTATTTTATCCCCCACCATTTATTTTTATTTATTTATTTATTTATTTTTTAATTTAAATCCAAGTTAGTTAACATGTAGTGTAATAATGATTTCAGGAATAGAATTTCATGATTCATCGCTTACATATAAAGAACTTAATGCCTTAAAGTAACCATTCACAACCATCATCCCCGGTTCTGGGGGGCCCCGCTGGGCACCTGGGGGGTTCTTGCTCAGGGGGGGCCTCAGGTGGGTGCTGTAGGATTCATAAGGAGGCTCCACTGGGCTGGCCGCACAGACGGTGGTGTCTCGCTCCCATGGTGGGTGCCCGCGTGCCCTTTCTCTCCAGCAGAGCGGCCTGGGCTGTGGACAGGGTGGCGGGGGTTCCAAGAGAAAGCAGAGGGAAGCTGCCAGTCCCCTTAAGACCGGCCGAGCGCTGGATCAGCACGGCTTCTGCTGTATTCTGCCCGTCAAAGTAGTCATGGCCAGCCTAGAGTCAAGAGCACAGAGGAGTAGACTCCACCCCCCCCGTGAGGAGTAGACTACGCCCCCCCGGGAGGGGGCTGCATATGGCGCTTCTCTCTGGAGACACACTCCCGTGGCTTAGATAGCCCAGTCTTCAGCCCGGCCAGCTCCAGACCACAGCTGCAGCCGCTGTGAGAGCTCCTCGAAAGACCATGTCCTGTATCACGCCTGAGATCTTTTCTGTAGAAAAACAGGAGGGAGGCGTAGGGTCCCGCTTGTCCTGATCTAACACAAAAATGTACAGTGCCCAGCTTCTGACCGCCCTCCGTTTCTTCTGAATGCTGATTTTGGACATCTTCTCTGTTTCAAATAGGGCATCTCCACTGAGCCCACCTGTCACCCCCCGCCCTCAGTCTAGGTACGTGGATGTGAGAGTGACGATGGGGTCTGCCTGACCCTGCGGGAGCCCTGCGGGGGTCTCGGTGTCCCCACCAAGCAGAGGTATCTCTTCTGGCCATCAGGCAATGCGCTCTGTAAGAAGGAACAGTGTACTCGTGTTTTAAGAGAACAGGAGACACTGACAGATATTTACACTGAAGCCTGGAACAAACATTAATACACCTGTTGGCAGGAAGGAGAAATTTTGAAAGAAATTGTGCTCCTAAAGAGAGATGAGCTTTTTTATTCATTTTTTTAAAAACAAATTCAGCTCAAACTTCAGTAAGGTATTATTCATCTTAAAATAGGGGAATAAAAATTATAGCTGGACCACATACAGATCTTTCCTTTGGATGCAGATGTTTTCAGCTCTTGAACTAGTAAACAACAGTGAGCCAGGGGTGCCTGGGTGGCTCATCAGTTGGTTAAGCAGCCAACTATGGCTCAGGCCCTGATCTCACAGTTCCTGAGTTCAAGCCCCCATCAGGTGAGCACGAGACCCACTTCTGTGTCTCTCTCCCTCTCTCTCTGCCTCTCGCTCACTTGCACCCTCTCTCAAAAAAAAAAAAAAATAGTGAGCCATGAGGTTCATAACAGCCTCCTTAGGCACCTCCTGGAACTGGAAGAGAGTCAGTACATAGTGTTTGGGAAGTGTCCTTGAAGCTAGCCTTTGTGTGCTTGTCCCCAAATTAGTTCAACTACCCTTTATGAGGATCAGATGAGATACTACGGGCAAAGAGAAAAGCTGCCGGTTTTCTGTGCCCTGTGAATCTCTCCTGGGTTTTGATCTCTCCTCTGGGATGCTGAGTCAGGTGTGGTCAGGACAGAGAGGACGGCTCCGAGCCCCGGGTCTCCATGTCCGTGCCCCTCCCCCTCCCCGGGTCTCCTCCAGGACCCTGACTTCCACGGCCTGCCTCCCTCCAGGTGCCCACTGGCTGGTGATGACCTTCTGGCTTGTGGCACAGCAGAGTGACATCATCGACAGCACCTGCCATTGGAGATTGTTCAACCTGCTCGTGGGGGCCGCGTACATCCTCTGCTACCTCAACTTCTGGGACAGCCCTTCCAGAAACCGGATGGCCATGTTCTATACGGCAAGTGGGGCAATGATGGCTTTCTTTACTGCTAATGTTACAAATTTCATATGTATAGAGTGCACGCGGGTGTAAGTGTGTGCATGCAGGCGTGTGTGTACTTGTGCACGCACATCTAGTGAAGGAGGTATAGCTTGGTCTTAGGAAAAATTCTAAAAGGAATCACTGTCGTGACAGTGACAGGCTCTATAAATCGCAATCTGACCTCCAGTTTTTCCTACGTGGTTAATGTAGTAAGAACTGTGTTTTTTGGACACTGTCTACATCTGATAACTATAATCACAGCTCACCTATGTCAGTGTCATATACACAGCGTCCTAGTAGCTCTGTCATTACTGAGTTCCAGGCGTGTTCCTAGGACGGTGGGAAAACCACGACGGTGACAGAATGCCTGTCATTGGGCCGCTTCTAGCCCAGTAGGGGGGATGGGCTCCATTCCCAAATAACTGAACGACGAGGCAGAACGTGGGTAAATCCCGGAAGACCAGCGGTCTGAACTCACGAGTATGGTGGGGATCACTTCCTGTCGGATGAGCAGAGACGCCCTTTCTAGAAGGTGGAAGTTTAGCTGTATTGCAAAGAGCAACGGAGAGAAAATGCGGCCAGCGCCTCAGAGCACCGGTTTTGGAATCAGGCACTTTCTGTGGGACCGTGGTTCGCCATTTACTGTCACCAACCCACTTGGCCAAGCATTGAAACGCCCTGAGTCTGTTTTTCCATCACACATTAGGAGCAAGGTCTCTCAGCGTGGCTGTGATAATTTTATAAGATCCACCCACTTCTCAGGGCCCCCAGTGAAGATTAAATACATAACCTGGCACCGAATAACCAACACGTCGTGGCCATTATTGATGATAGAAAGGAAAAGAGACTTTCAGGGGAGCGGACCCTCTAAGACGGAGCTGTGAGCAGACGGAAGGTGTCCAGGAGACAGCGGTGGTGTGGTCACCTCCTGCTATTAGGGGAGCCCCGAACGGCTTATCAGCCCTGCAGGCTACGGGGTCCACAGATGGTGAGGATGCGTGGTGCTGGACAAGTTATAGAGCCGCTCCAGGCCTCGACCTCCCTGTCTGAGAACCAGGAATAACGGTACCCATGTCGCTGTGCGGGAAGAGGGCGGGTGTGGCCGATAAGCTGGAAGCATCCAGAGAGAGGTCACCTGCGTGGCTGTGCCACAGTCACACCTTCACCAGCCTAGCCCCTGGAGTCTGAGAGGCTGCTACGTAAGGAAGGGAAAGGAAAACTCGGGCCTTCCCAGCCCACTTACTCTGTCACTGGGCCAGCGGGCAAGGGCAATTAAGCGGGAAAGACAGAAGGTGGACAGTCCTGAGGTGCACATGTATTTATCGTCCAGCCCTCTTGCTCTGCCTCACAGACCTCTGCAGGCTTATCACAGCTAGGGACTCCACCCACGGAGGTGACCAGGCATGTCCAGGGCCACAGGCTGGCCAGCGAGGTTGCCCAGGCTGCACCCTGATCCCTGGGCGTCTGGTCCCAGCCTCCTGCCAACACCCCTCAAATGTCAGGCCTGCCATCTGTCCTTTCTTGGACCGCCTTCCCAACAGGCGCCTTCCTGGGAAAGAGACACGGGTCCTGACCCCCACAGAATGTCACTCCTTTGGGGTAAAGTGCAGTGTCGGCAAAGAGAATGTTAATGCTGCCTCCTCGTCTGTTGTTATTCCAAAAGCCAAAAGAGTACAGAGTACTTGGAAGTCCACTTGCTAAGGGGGGTGGGCCTGGGAGCTTGGGGTAGCTCTGGTTTTCAATGGCTAATGGCTTTGCTTAAATCATGGAAAGCTGTCTCCAAGGTCAAAGCAGGGACTTCTACAATTCTTCTCTCATTGATTCGCTCAACAAGAGTACGAAGCATTTGTAATCTTGTAGGTTCTGTGCCACGATGTGTTCCTGTCCCCCTGTGGACCTCCTGTTCTCATCTTCCAACCCTGGGAATCGTAACGGAATCCTTAGGAATAGCTAACGGTTCGGGCAGGGTCATCCTGCACCAGCCGCTGTTCTAAGCTCATTAACTGTCTTTATTTCTCACAACGCCGGATGAACCGAAACCCATTTTACAGATGCAGAAACTGAGGCATAGAATGGCCAGGCATCTAGTCAGACAGAGGCAGGATTCAAATCCAGCTGGTCTGCTGCTACAAGGCCAGCTGTGGCCGGGCAGGGCAGCCAGGAGCGTTTGAGCTGGAAAGGCCTCGGGCCTCTGTGCCACCCCTTCTCAGCCTGGGCGATTGTCACAGGCGCTCAGGGAGCCTCTTCGAGGTAGATTCCCAGGCGCCTTGTCAGTGATTCCAGCCAACAGGTGTGAGTGGGGCCCTGGAATCAGCGTTTGAGAAGCCGCATCACGTGGTGCTGATGTTCGGTGTCATCGAGAACCATTCACCTTAACTTCTCCCTCACAAGGTGGAAGCCAGCCCCTGGGTGACATGTGACGGGGAAGCCAGGTTTGCCCTGGTTCACGTGTCATCGATTCGCTCACCTGAGCCTGCACACGCGGCTTCCTCCGTGCGCCAGAAATGGATTCAGATGCCGGGGTGTGCAAAAGTCGACTCTCAGTGGCCAGAGACACAGACCCGTGAATGCAACCACGGGGGCCAGAGAAATGACGTTACCAGACCCCCTCAGGAGTACAGAGGCTGAGAGAGGAATGCCAGAGAAGGCTGTACAAGAGGTGACCTTCGAGCCGGGTCTCGGGAGACGAACGTGGCCTGAAGAAAAGGCGGTGAGGGCTCAGGAGCATTTGAGGCAAATGCGACAGAAGCAAAATAAAGAGTGTCAGGGACATACGTGTGGTGGTGCGGAAGAAACTAGTTAATGCAGCGAAGGGCGCCTGGGGGGCTCCGTCGGTTAAGCATCTGACTCTGGCTCAGGTCATGATCTCACTGTTTGTGAGTTCGAGCCCCGCATCGGGCTCTGTGGGGACAGCTCGGAGCCTGGAGCCTGCTTTGGATTCTGTGTCTCCCTCTCTCTCTGCCCCTCCCCTGCTCGTGCTCTCTCTCTCTCTCAAAAATAAATCAATATTTTTAAAAATTAAAAAGTAAATAAAGGCAACGAAAATAGAGCTAATGAAGTCCACCGCAACAGGGAAGAGGGTCCAGCATGAGCCCACCTCAGTCCGTTTGTGCGGACGTGACTGCGCATTTTAAAGGGAAGATGGGGACACGGAGGGGCCGTTTGAGCAGGGTCAGGGGAAAGGAAATTTATCAAAGGTGGGCGAGAGGTGGTTAATGGGACTGTGACATCTGGTTTTCTGGTTGGCGTTTATCTGGCGAGGCGCCCACTTCTTGTATCTGGATGACAGAAAGCTGTAGTTCATGCAAGTTAGAGCGAGCCCCGCCCCGCCCCCAAACCCCCGGGGGGCCTGGAGGGTGATCTTGAATGTTCAAGGCTCAAAGAAACCGTCCTTCTGGATTGCAGACAATTTACACCTCAGAGACGCAGACAAAGGATTCGTATGCTGAAGCTTGCTTGCTTGCTTGCTTTTTTTTTTAATTTGAGAGAGACAGAGCCAGCCTGAGCAGGGGAGAGGCAGAGAAAGAGAGAGAGGGAGAGAGAGAGAGAGAGAGAGAGAGAGAGAATCCCAAGCAGGCTCCACACTGTCAGCTCAGAGCCTGAGGCGGGGCTTGAACTCACAAAACAGTGGGATCACGACCGGAGCCGAAAACAAGAGCCAGACGCTCAACCGACTGAGCCACCCAGGCGCCCCTGCACATACAAGCTTTATAAAGCACCAGGTCCAAGAGGGGGTTCAGGGGCTACCGGCCTTTCACCAGATTTCAGCTGGAATGAAGAGGAAGTCTTCCAAGCAGCATTGCTTCCTTGGGCAGAAACGGGACCAGGGCCAAGGTCCTCACCCTCGGGACACAGCCTTGAGGGGCTAGGAACTGTGTTACTGTTCGTTCAGGTCTCTCAACGTGTGTGTTGGGGGGGGGGCGGGGGGAGGGGAGCAGTGATGGACAGAAGCATTTGTTCTATGTGTCTGCAACTTTCATCGGCCCAGCTTGAGGCCTGGTCAAGGAGAGGGCTTAGAGATGCGGATCTGCGTCAGGTTTGGTCAAGGAGAGAGTCTATGTCAGCGGAATGGCATCGTATCAGTCAGGGTTCTCCAGAGAAACAGAACCCGGAGGACACGCAGAGACACATAAGAGGAGATTTATTATGGGGATTGGCGTACGCAATTCTGGAGGCTGAGATAGGACACGGTATGCCTTCTAGAAGCCGGAGAACCAGGAAAACGTTGTGTAATTCAGTCTGAGTCCAGAGGACCGAGCACTGGGAGCTCCCACGTCCCAGGACAGGAGGTCAGCTCAAGAAGATGGATGATTTACTCTTCCTCCACTTTGTCTTCTATTGGGACCCCCCCCCCCCCCCACAGATTGCATGGGGCCCACCTGCACTGCTGAGGGTCCTGGTCTTTACTCAGTGTACTGATTCAAACGCTAACCTCTTCTGGAAACGCCCTCACGGACACACTCCGGAATACTGTTTTACCGTCCGGGCATCCAGACAGCATCCGGGCAGGCTGGCCCATCACATCTGCCATTACGGTCTCCCGTAATGGCCATCACATCTCCCACCATGCGGTGGGAACCGCATGTTGGAGGGTTACTCTGGAAAGGAAACTTCGGGATGCGCTATAAACAGAATCGCCCACACTGTCAGGGAATGGAGTCTCGATGGCCCTGGGTTGAGATGGGGCTGTCTCGAGGTGTGTTGGGGGAGATGACAAGGTCTGCTCTGTAGGTGAAACAGATCGCCCGGCAGCGTGGAGGAGTGATTGTGGACAGGGAACAAAGGACCCGGACAGGAAACCATAGGACCCGGATAGGTAGTGACAGGATCACAACTATGAAGGTGGCAGTGAGGATAGGTAAAACGGCAATGAATTTGAGACAGACATAAGAATTTGGCTCCACAGACCAGATAGCTGATGAGACGTGGTTAATGTAAGGAGCAGAGAGAGACAGACCCCACGGTCTGTGGACTGGGCTGGTGGGTAATGTCATTTAATGCTGAATATGCCTGCTGGACCTTTGAAACACTGCTGCCCAGAGCCTAAAGGCCTGGGGAGAGTGGGCATTCTTAGGATTGTTAAGTAGCTCTTAATAACATTTTTAGTTCTTTCCATATTTGACTTTCCTGGAGTTAAAATGGGGCCCATGAATGAGAATGGCAAAGATTCCTAAGACTTTTGGCCTACCAGTATTAGAATTTCTTAATTTCTTAATGCCTCCTGTATAGTATGGGAATGTATCATCTTCTAATTATGTCCAGTTTGTTTACTTATTTTAAGAAATATATTTTAATATATAAAAACTGGCAACCAAAGTTAAGAAGCCAGCCTGGATGGGGGGGTACAAAGAGCCTTCTGCAAGAGCGGCCGCCATTTTGGACCGTGGAGGAAGGCTTTCCTTGCTGTTCCCTTGGGCCACAGGCCAAATTTACCTCTAAAGAGGCAAATAATTGAACAAACAATACTAACACTCTTATCAAAGTTTGTGACCTAGCGTACTGGAATTCGATGGCACTATGAGCTCTGCGCATACTTTTATTTATTGCGCGATAAAACTCAGACACACATGCACTCAGCGTGAGAACATGAAATGTATAAAACCGGAAATAAAAGTCTCCTCCCTCAGCCCACCTGACTCAGTGGAGGGAGCCACCGGGCCACGTGGGCTATGCCCTTACCTTGCACGTGCACTTATGATTCTGCAGACATTTTAATGAGCTGCATTGAAAACAGGGAGAATTCCCCCTTTGCCAGAGAAGCTCTCTCGGACCTTGACCCTGCTTCTGTTGGGAGGGGGTGGCCCGGTCAGCTGTGGGGACCCCAGTGGACATTGAGGACAGAGGCTCCAACACTGAAGGACACTGCTGCAGACTTTAGGGTGAGCGTCCCCGAGGCCACGTGCACCTGACTTTCGGTGCTGACTCTACCTTTCGGTCCCACAGATTATGCTGCTGGAGAACATCGTCCTTTTGCTGTTGGCCACTGACTTTCTCCAGGGGGCCTCCCGGACCAGCCTGTGGACCATAGCTGGAGTCTTGTCTGGATTTCTGATTGGTAAGGCCCCACGTTGCCCTCTCGTACCCTCCCTCCCCACCCCCAACTTTTTTCTTTACCATAAACTGACTCCAAGGGCAGGAAGTGATGCTCAGGAGCGTGAGGTGGAGACCAAGGAGTGGAGCTCACTGTGCCTCCGGTTGTGCCCCCACCAGGGCCCCAGACACTGAACGCGGCCTTCATCCGGAACCCGAGAAAATCCGGACCCACACTGTGTACTTCTATCAAAAATGACTCGTGGGCGGGGCCTCCTCCCCAGGCTTCTGGCTGGGGTCCAGCACGTGACTTCCCTCTCCTTTCCACCTCAGCATCCCAGCATCGGGGAGCAGAGCAGGGATCCCCAACATGACACCCCGTGCTGTATGCCAACAGGAACCCTAGGACGTGGGTGCTGAGTTACCCCCAATTCAGAGCTGAGCAGCGTGGCACAGAGGAAGTTAAATAATGTGCTGTAAAGTCAGACACGGTGTAGGTGGCGGAGCTGGGACTCACACCCTACTCCCATCTGGCGTCTACACGGTGCCTGGCAGTTTCAGATCATCAGCTTGGTTTTGTGAATGAGTGTATGACTCAGAGCATGCCGTGCCTGCCGCGTTAACCTGGCTTCACAGATGGCCGTGAGCTGGAAAGGGAGTTCCTGTCTGCTCTTGGGAAGTGAAAATAAAGGAGGGAGGGAGGAAAGGTGTTTTCATTCTCAGCGTGGTGACCCAGGGCACAGTGACTGGGGAGCTGGGGACAAGGGTCAGCCCTGGGGCTCAGACAGAGACACCTGCCGATCCTTCTCCCCCTCTTTCCGGAGCTGCCCGAACCCCTGACTCCCAAGTGGCCCCGGAGGGCGTCCTCAGTGGGAAGATGGTGAGTGAGCTCTAGTCAAAGGCACACAGGCTTTATAAACCGTTCTTTTTTTTTTTTTAATGTTTATTTATTTATTTATTTATTTATTTTTGAGAGAGAGAGTGTGAGCAGGGGAGGGACAGAAAGCAAGGGAGACACAGATCAAGCAGGCTCCAGGCTCTGAGCTGTCAGCACAGAGTCCGACGTGGGGCTTGAACTCACGAACTGTGAGATCATGACCTGAGGCGAAGTCAGACGCTCAACCGACTGAGCCACCCAAAGGCACACAGGCTTTAAAGCTGGCAGCGCTGGCTCACATCTTGAGCACCCTTGACCAACATTTATTGAGCTCCTACTGTATGCCAGCCTGGGGCCACAACCCAGAACCCTGTGCATGACATGGCCTGGCCAAAAGGCTACCCATGAAACGTGTACTTTGGACTTGGCTGATGAGGGGACTTACTTCCCCTTTCTGACCTTGGGTGGCTCATCCTAAAAGAAGGGTGACCTCTCCCCCACCAGCATCGTGAGAACTCAGAATAGCGGGTAGAAATAGGTTGAGGGGTGCCCACGGCAGAGCCAACACTCACCCCACGGGAATGCTGTCTCCGTTCCCCCGCAGGAGGCCCGCTTTGTTACCCCCCCACGCCTCATCCCCCAGAAGTCCTCGGGGAGAATCCACGGGACCACGTGTCAGCCCCACCTCCACCCCCAGCTCCGTCACCCTGCCGTCTGCCAGCCCCTCCGGGGCTTTGACCCCCCGCTCCGGCTTCAGACTTCTTGCTGTTTATAATGAGTGCCCTGAAACCGGGCGCTTGATCTAGTACAACAGGAAACTGGAAATAACGTGGGAGGCTACTGGAATGCTCTGCTAAAGAAATTATTGCCGTCGTCAACACTTCTGATCAAAATAAATCGCACTGACAACAGTGTGATTAAGATGTTTATGCACAGAGGAAGTGTTGCTGCTGCTCATGGAAATTCCTTGATACGGGCTTCTTGATGGCTGTGGTCAGCCTTTCCTTGGGGCTTGTTTTTGAGGTTATCCTGACCACCCCCTCCTCGAGCGTTGCAGTCCGTCAGCCGGCGTGTGGATGGTTTTGCCTTCTGAGTATTTGTTCCAGTCACTTGAAAGTGAAATGAGCATTTCTACGAGACACCTCACACGCAGCACAAACGCACATAACACACTCGCGTGCCCCCCCACCCCCCCCATCTAGGGTGCCTCGAGAAAGAAGTCATAGAATCAACAGGTTATTGACTTGGCTATTAGGATTTTCAGTTTAGGAATATTTGCAGCTTGCGGAAGCCGGAGTCTACTTAAATGCCCCCAAAATATCCAGATCTGATTCTCCAGCAAGAGATCACGTTTGAGATCCCAATTCTATTCCTCTGTTCACAATTCCAGACTCTGGAATTCTCAAGCCGTGGGGAGGATACAGGACTTCAAAGAACATGACCTTATGTTCCTCTTTTTCTTCTTTTCTAGGCAGTATCTCGCTGGTAATTTATTACAGCCTGCTACACCCTAAGTCCACAGACATCTGGCAGGACTTTGTGACAGAGGTCCGTGGCACTGCAGTGGGTGATAGAGCGGAGAGAGAATCTTCTCCCCGGGCCTCGGCCGCAGCTGGAGAGAGGCCAGGGAGCCCGGGGGACAGTTGTGAGTTAACACATCTGGGTAGGGCCCCTAGCCCACAGTGGGGACCCCCAGAGGCTGGGCTGGAAAGCCAGATCGTTCAGGAAGATTCCTTCCTCGGTCACCATCACTGGCTGTTGGTGAAACTTGCCCTCAAAACAGGAAATGTGTCTAAGATCAACGCAGCCTTCAGAAAAGACGGTCCTGGCTTCTTCGGTCCCCCTGAGTGGGGACTGAGCCAACACCGCAACCATCAGATGACGCCCAGGTTTTCCCAGAAGGAGCTCGCATCGTCACCCCATGACCCCCTCTCCTCAGACAAGGGCTGTGAGTCTCAAGTTGTCCGGAAAGCAGAGGCCGACCTGCTGGACACCTCAAGCTACGTCTCTTTGGCCGGCGACAATCCAGACGAAGCTCCTGGCCGGCGGTGGTCAGCTGCACCCAGGGAGGGCAGCCCCAGGGAAGGAGCCGAGGCGGTTTCTCCGCTGCAGGGCAGGGGTGCAGGTGACCGGAGAGGAGGGGCAGGACAGGAGAGCGCCACCCTGTACTTTAGTGCCACGGCCGAGGGGGCCACGTCCCCACAGCGGGAAGCTGGGCAGGCGACTTCTCAGACACCCCTGTCTGGGAGGAGTTCGGAGCCCTCCCCTCGGCCGGCCACTCGGCCCTTCCCTGCCACCATGGCCAGCATTAGCCCGATCCTGGGCCTGGGCCGCACCGGCAGCTTCCGCCCCAGCACAGGCTTGCCCGGCAGAGCCCTGGGCGGCTCAGAGCGAGGGGGACAGCAGGAGCCCATGGGGCACCAGAATCTTCCCACCATTGCGGGGACACGGATGGCATTACCAGAGGTGAGTCTGAGGCCCGCAGACGAGCCTTGCCTCACATCCACCCCCAAGTGTGAGCCTGCCCACGGGGACTGCGGCGGGAGGGCCCGGCCGAGGACCATGCCAAGTTTCTCCATGTGACCGCAGTCCCGGCAGGCAGGGCGACAGGCGGCCGAGTCACGCTGGTCCCTGGGCTTTGAGATTTGAGACTGGAGCATCCCAGTTCTACCTCTGCCCTCCGTGTATCCCCCGGACCTGTTTGTACAACTGAAGCATGAACGAGCTGGACCACATTATTGGCGAGCTCCCCGTACACACGTGTGCACAGAACACACTTTCCTGTCACGCTGTGGGAGCAGGGCAAGGGGCTTCCTGTCAAAATTGCCCGCTTCCTTTTACCAACGATCTGATCCCGATTTTTAAATTTAATTTAACCTTAGTTTTGTTGCTGTGGCTTCCACGAAAGTCAAAGGTAAAGAAAGCCCAGGGTTCCGTTTCATCGTGAGTTCTCGTTACAGTTTGCCTCTGCTGACACGAGGGGATGATCAGTCCCTTAAAAATGTATTCTCCCTGTATCACTTTACGGGCCTCCATGATAAGATAATGCAAGCCCTTTCTGGAAGCAGGTGAGAAAGCTGTGCTTCTCATCATCAACATAGCGGAAGAATGCAAATGTCATCCTGAGATTCCTTTGCCAGAAAAAAAAAATGCTACGTTCATTGCTGACCCTGCAGACCCCCGCCCCGCAGGCCAGCCAGCCGGCAGCCCGGACCTCACACTCCATTTCCTCGACCCCCACACTTTGCTCCCTCCTCCGTTCCACGGGGGACACTACCTGTGGTCTGGACTCGCCGGGCGAGAAGTGCGGCCGCTGTCCATTTCCTTCTCTATTTCTTTCTCTTCTTCCCCTAACCTGGTCTCTTTGTAGGCAGGCATTCACATCATTTCTGCAAGCCTTCCTTCAGAGCTGGTGTAAAAAGTGCAGGCATAGGGGCTCCTGGGGGACTCAGTCGGTTAAGTGTCTGACTCTTGCTTTCAGCTCAGGTCGTGATCTCACGGTCTGTGGGATGGAGCCCCGAGTCGGGCTCTGCACTGACAGCACAGAGCCTGCTTGGGATTCTCTCTCTCCCTCTCTCTCTCTGCCCCTACCCCACTTTCTCTGTCTCTCTCTCTCTCTCAAAATAAAATAAACATTAAAAAACAAGTTTAAAAATTAAAAATAAATTTTTAAGTGCATTCTTAAGCCACCGAAGCAGAAGGCGGTCCCCACATGTTTGCATGTGGTCTTTTCTACCTTCACAAACACCTCTGGGTTCAGGGACAGTATTCAAGCCCCAAAGAGGAAGTGTGGTGAGCGGTAGGACCGTCAGTGACCCTGTTGCCGGCTGCGTATTCCAGCGGGATGTAGCAGACGGTGGCTCAGAACTCCTGGTACAACAGGTAACGACAAGGGACCTCAGGCCACCGCCCGGCGGGAGAGTGTCCAAGAAACACCACAGCTGGACAGTGGCTCCAGCCACGCAGACAGGTGGTGCTGAGGACCATTGCAATGGGGGAAAGAGAGAAGTCTACAACTGGGCTCAGCTCCAGATGCAGCACGGGTGAGTGGGAACCGAGAGTCCAGGAGCAGGGGAGAGGTCAGTGGACGGAAATGTACTGAGGAAGCCCGAGAGGTAAGGGAAGGTTCTGACTAACGCAGCCGAACAGACCTCCTCCTGGAGGCAGGCCGGGCCATCAGACTCCACCTGGGGGTGGCAGGGTCTGCGGAATCTGACCATCTACATACAGAAGGTGGTCAGACATGGAGCATTTGGAGGATTCTTTGCTAAAACCGGACACAGCAGAGAGAAACACGCAGGCAGGCCTAGGTGAAAGGCTGACGGGAGGCTGAGTAGGGTTTGGTCAAGGACGGTGTGCGTTGCAGCATCGGCGACTCTGCCCAGGACAATAAAAGGCACTTTCCGAGTGGGACGCTGGCCTCCCCCTCCCGTGCCAAGGTCTCGCCGAGGACCGGGTGCCCACGCTACCTTGCAGACGCGGTTACGAGGCACAGGGGTCTGCTTCACTGCGCTTGTCTTTGTGTTCGGCACAAGTGTGACACTTTCAGAGGGAAGGGCCCAAGCCCTTCAGGTCAAGAGCGTCGGGGGCCACCTGGAATTTAACCAGCTGGGCTCACGACCCCTCGCATCGAGGGGGAGTGCACCCTATGGGGGCGGCTCAGTAAGAGGTGGGAGAAGGGGCTCAGGGGACGGGGGCTTTTGTCTCGGGCCACCGTCCGCACGTGGCCTCGTCTGAGGCTAATCTTGTACGAGATCGTTGGTTTCCAGCAGAACACGTGGCCTGACTGTGGGCACCAGACGGGCTCCCAGATGTCAGAGGCTGACCTTTTCTCACTGGAATATTAGCAGTAGCTTTACAGCTGCTTGCTAAGCTAAGCATTATATACTGGATCTGTTCTATCCACACCACTGCCTCCGTAAACGGCCATCATCGAGAACATCAAAACTCGTGTGTGTCCCTCCCACAATATTCGCTCCAAGAGCATTTTGTCTGCAGTGGCACCCGCCCGGCTGGTTTTCTGGATTTCTTCCTTCTTATCGCACGAAACAACACTGGATGTGACAAACCACATAGGATCCGTAAACACCACGGACCGGACAAACACTACCTTCACTGCTGTTTCTAAAAAGCAGGGAAAGCCCGAGCCATCCAGGACCTGCTGGAAACTGGGGTGGATTCCCACGTTTCTACAGTGATTGTCAGCTGCTTGCAGTAGCCTCTCTAATTCACCTGTTGGCCCTGGTGAGGCCCGGCGGGATGAGTGGTTCCCAGCAAGCACTCGTAAACACCTGTGAAGGAGAATTGAATTTCTAGGTTTTTCCGGGATGACTAAGGGTTTTACTTCTCATAAACGTAGCCTCTGAGTAGCCATTTTGGTTTTGCTTTTCTATTATTTTACTTTTATTTATTTATTTATTTTTTTAATTTTTTTTTTCAACGTTTATTTATTTTTGGGACAGACAGAGACAGAGCATGAACGGGGGAGGGGCAGAGAGAGAGAGGGAGACACAGAATCGGAAACAGGCTCCAGGCTCCGAGCCATCAGCCCAGAGCCTGACGCGGGGCTCGAACTCCCGGACCGCGAGATCGTGACCTGGCTGAAGTCGGACGCTTAACCGACTGCGCCACCCAGGCGGCCCAATTATTTTACTTTTAAAGTAGTCTTTATACCCAGCGTGGTCCTCCAACTCACGACCCCGAGCTCAAGGCCTACATGCTCTACCGACTGAGCCAGCCAGGTGCCCACTGAATAGCCACTTTGGACATGGGTGTTTGTAAAACCGTTGCCCACCCCCTGCCTTGTTAGCAGAAGGCTCAGACCTTCTCAGAAACTGACGGCCTCTCTTATGCTCGCGTGGGGTAATGGGGAGTCCAGCAACAGGACTGTTTGCAGCGATGTGGGCTAGAGTTCCCAAAACCGAGGAGGAATGGGGGAGCAGCCCGGCTTGCTGCTTCTGCCCCCGAGGGGACACCCAGGCGAGCACTCCAGCTTCAGCCAGTCTGTCCGGTCCACACCGGGGGCTCTGTGCCGTGGTGACTGGGAGGAAGGGAGTGCCTGGGCCTGGCTCTCCTACCCCCACTGCCTTGGTCAGACCTGTGCTGAGGACGGGGACCCAATGCTGTCTACAGAAGTTGAATTTTTGTCGCTCCCGTAGTTACAAGCTACGGCCGTTGTAAATACGTCTCCTCTCCGTGTCTTCCTCACCCTCATACGAGAGGAGAAGAAAACAATTATTTCTATCTACCTAGTTGCTTAGATTCTGGGCTGATGGTTACTATCTCTCTGTGATCTTTGCTGGCATAAAGTTAATTCTCTGAAGGTACTTCTATTACAAAGGAGAAAAAAATTGGGGCACCTGGGTGGCTGAGTCGGGTAAGCGATGAACATTCGGTTTCAGCTCTGGTCATGATCTCACGGTTCGTGGGTTCAAGCCCGCCATTGGGCTTTGCTCTGTCGACGCAGAGCCTGCTTGGGATTCTCTTTCTCTCTCTCAGAATAAATAAACTTAAAAAAGAAAAAAGTTGTAACAGATGTTAACTAGACTCACAGTGATCATTTTGTAATATATGCAAACATCAAATCATTATGATGTACACCTGAAACTAATGTACGTCAGCTATACCTCAACTTAAAAGAAAAAGGCGTAAAAGTTAGAGTGAAAGTCTTACGTCTCCTGCGCTCCTATGAGATCAGAAAGGAGCCTAGAACCAAGAAAATTCCTGGATATGTCACAGCTGCTTTGTGACTTGCACGGAACTGCACCACTGGAGTAGAATCAGATGTGATGAGATTAGGTGAAGTTCCTTCTTTCAAAGCAGGGCCAAAGGAACAGCTTGGGGGCCAGAGACCGCAAACACTTTTCACTCGGGGGTCTGCGGTCACCCACGGGGTTCTGCTTCAGGCTGCCGGTCAAAGTGACACGTGCTCCGCATCCCAGGGGACAGGAGCGGCGGACGTGCAAAATTTCCAGAGGTGCCGGTGGACACGTGCCATGGGCCAGTCCGCCCACGCTCTGTGGCCTCAACAAGTCACATGGCCATGACCTACTTCCGTGGGGCAGGGGTACCACGAAAGTCCATCGCCGCCGCAGGCCGCTGCCCTCCCCTCACTGGCACCCTGTCCCTCCGTCCCACGGCCCCTGACGTCAGGGCTGCGGGCTTTACCACAGCAGGAAGGGTTAGTGCGCATCTAACAAGGCTCTGAACTTACAAATCCAGAAACATTATCACGTCCCGAAGCCTCAGCATTTATGACTGAAGACAGAGGGCTGATGTCATGTCTTGACGTACCTTTCTCTAAGTCAAGAGAGAGGTTTGACGCTTCCTTTCAACTACAGACTTGTCAGTGGGGTTCCTTGACCGATGGTTCTGGCTCTTGCGTTGGCCACTTTTGCCTTAGTTTTGATTCTGTATTCCTTCCTTTTGACCCCAGACCGCTGACCAGTTCCTTTTTGTTGTTGTTGTTTTAAATGCTTATTTATTTATTTCTGAGACAGAGACCATGAGCGAGGGAGGGGCAGAGAGAGAGAGAAAATCCCATCCCATGCAGCCTCCATACTGTCAGCACAGAGCCCAACGCGAGGCTAGAACTCACGAGCTGTGAGGTCATGACCTGAGCAGAAATCAAGAGTCAGACACTTAACTGATTGAGCCCCCCAGGAGCCCCGCTTACCAGTTCCTAATAGCGGTTTTCACGGCCCTTGCAAAGGCAACCAGAGCCACCTGAGAGAAGATCCAGAAAGGGAGGCCCTTGGGTAGGGGCTCAGATAGGGAACCCCAGCTCCCCAGATGGGCCTCCCAGTTCCTTCTCTCCTGTGTCCTTTTCCTCTTCCAACAGAGAGAAGAAGTGTTTGCAGGCCCATCTAGAGCCTGTGGACAGGCTTGCGGCAGGGGGACCCTGGGCAGCAGCCTCTTGGGGGGCCTAAGCACCCGTGAAATCCCTCCCTCTGCTTATGCCTGCAGAAGACCAGAGGAGAGGTTCACCTCTGAAACTGTGAGCCAGAACAGTTTGCTTGGTTTTGCGCGTGACCTTCTGCCACGCCAGCCATGACATTTCTACATTCCTTTTGAGCTGTTTCCTGAACACATTCTCAAGCTAAATGCTGATTATCCTGAGGCATTTTAAGCATCAAGAAAGGATTTTCCTTGAAACCTCTGGCTGCTCTCTTTAAAATAGGCTATTACAGGGGCGCCTGGGTGGCGCAGTCGGTTGAGCGTCCGACTTCAGCCAGGTCACGATCTCGCGGTCCGTGAGTTCGAGCCCCGCGTCGGGCTCTGGGCTGATGGCTCAGAGCCTGGAGCCTGTTTCCGATTCTGTGCCTCCCTCTCTCTCTGCCCCTCCCCCGTTCATGCTCTGTCTCTCTCTGTCCCCAAAATAAATAAACGTTGAAAAAAAAATTAAAAAAAAATAGATAAATAGGGGCGCCTGGGTGGCGCAGTCGGTTAAGCGTCCGACTTCGGCCAGGTCACGATCTCGCGGTCCGTGAGTTCGAGCCCCGCGTCAGGCTCTGGGCTGATGGCTCGGAGCCTGGAGCCTGTTTCCGATTCTGTGTCTCCCTCTCTCTCTGCCCCTCCCCCGTTCATGCTCTGTCTCTCTCTGTCCCAAAAATAAATAAACGTTGAAAAAAAAAATTTTTTTAAATAGGCTATTACTTTTCTTTCCTGCTGAATTTAATTAAAGTTTTCATACCATTTAGGATGACCAAGTATCCTGGTTCCCCTAGGGCCGGAGGGATTTTATTTAGGGCTAACACCAAATTGTCCCAGGCCGGTGGGGATGGCTGGTCACCCTAATACCTGTCAGCCCTGTTCACTTTTTGTACTTTATTGTAACCACAAATTCAGAGAGGAGAGAAAATACTCCCTGGTTAAAAATCTAGGAAATTGTCTAAGTTTCCTGATGTAAGTTTCTATACCCACTAAAACTCTATCCCCTGCCCTCATCAGTCTTGCAAAAATCAATCTAATGCCCCCCCCTTGCCAATCATGACTGCCACAGTCAATATAATCACTAGCTTCAAGCTATAGCGATGTCAGCTATATCAATGTTAGAGATCCTGCTGTAAAGTCAAAGCTATAATCCAGATTTTAAGTTAACATCCCTCAGGGAGGAAATCTCCCATGGAAAAATACCATGGAAAAATCCGTGACTTTGACCACACAGATACATTCATTACGGCAAGACTATAATCACAACTTTGCCCGTCAGGGTTTCCATTATCAACAGGGTCTGAATCTTGGTGGAGCACAATTCTTTCCAGCTGGAGTAAACCATGGACAGGTTTTCAGCCCATTGGGGATTTTTTTGATTTGTTTACAAATTGGCAAGGCTGGGGGCGGTGGTGCAGGGAAAGAGCAGGAGGATGAGGCTGGGAACGGAATACACACTATGGACTTTCGTTCTTAGTGTATTCGTTAAACTGAAACTAAGAAAACACAAAAACCAACCAACCGAGGTCAGTTAAGGATGTCATTTAGACCTGATACTTTTGGCTTTAAAAGCAACACTTTGTCTTTAACTTCAAAAGATGGAGTGTTTGATAAAAGAACAGAGATTTTTTTTTTTTCTTGTACCTGAAGCTTAGTCAACCACAGATATGAGCTTTGGCTCTCTCTGCCTTGAGGGAAGCCACGTGACGGGGAGACCTTGTGGGAGATTCCATCCAGGTTCTCTCTGGATTCTTTTTCTAGCGCATTCTCTGTTTGTAAACCACTCGATCTCCCTGAGCCTCAGGTTCCTGTCCTGTGAGGGTGCTGTAAGTTGGCCTGGCTCGGTTATAGGATTCTTACTCACACCCACCAAGGCAAGGGTGAAGCGTCTTGCCCAAGTGACCGTAGCCTCCTGTTCTTTTCCATTCCTCATGCTGATGGCTTCTGGAGAGCCGCAGTCCGAGAGGCATCCTGTGCAGCCAGGGGTCCACTGTTTCCTGAGACCACGGCCGATGGAGGCACCTTCACCCCCTGTTCTGAATATTGACTCATCCCAAAGCAAATGTGTCCTGGATCGTGAAGAACAGTGAAGCTTGTTTTCTCTAAAAAGTTTCACAGTAATCACTCCAAAGCCATAAAATTGTTTGGGGTCAACTTCCTATGGTCTTCTGACCTTGTTTGACGTGAGAGGCAAAAATCTCATCTGTGGTTGTAAAGTGGAGCAGAGAGACCCTTCTCAGGCCCTGTGGGTTCACAGGGTGACAACATGGCCCTGGTGAAATGACCAGGGCACAAAATGGGAATCCCCCAAAGTGTCAGATCGCTGCGTTCCCTCTCATCACCAGAACTTCTGGGAATCGTGAAGGGAACCAATTCTAGTCGTTGATCGTGCATCTGTTTGCTTTAATCACAGCCACCGTGAAGGGGCACCTGGGTGGCTCCGTCGGTTAAGCGTCCGACTCCGGCCCATGATCTCATGGTTCTTGAGTTTTGTGCTGACAGCTCGGAGCCGGGAGCCTGCTTCAGGTCTGTGTCTCCCTCTCTCTGTGCCCCTCCCCGGCTCATGCTCTGTCTCTCTCTCAAAAATAAATAAGCATTAAAAAAAATTTAAATCACAGCCATTTTGAAGTGGACGATAAAAAGAAAGTTTTACTTGTATTAGGACCCCACTCACCATTCTCAAATGTCTGAAGAATTTGGAGGTCAATACATATTTTTCCCCAGCGGCCAAGAAGTAATGTGATTAATTTGAGTAATGGAGTTAGGTGGGCAAGGGTCCAGGTTGAATTTTGTCAGGCTACGAAAACTTTCAGCGTTTTGAGTCATTCATTTTAAACACCTGTCAGCTAAAAGCTCAATGTGGCTTCCTTTTGACCTGGTTTTGAAATAAATGGCCAAATGCCTTCGTCTCTCACTTATGACAACACTCACCCACACCCACGAGTTCCAAGGAGCCGGTCCTGGGTAGGAATGAACAGATCGCTGACAGGTTAAGGCCCTGAGCGGCTGGGGACCTGGCTGGCGTTCCGATGGAGACATTCCCCGGGGGCAATTTGAATAGGCCGATATTATGAGCGGAGCACACTTCACACTCATGTTTTAATTGAGCACCTGATGCCATTGTAATGTCGCCTAATTCCCAGCTGTGGGCAGAGCGTAGAGAGAGTACTTGAAGCTGGGATTTCAAGCGGCCCCCTGAGCCCCCAGCTGCAGGCGCGCTCGCCGTGTGGCGCAGGGCCGCGTGGGCCCGGCAGGTGGCGCTGTTGCCCCTTCATCCCGACGGGGACTCGGCGTCCCGGTAGTCCAGCGGGGGGGGGGGGGGGGGGCCGGTGTCGTATCCAGTTCTCCACCTCCTGTCCTATTTCAAGTGTAAGTTTGGGTGGTTGATTTATCAGTTCGTTACTCTCGGTCACACACACAAACACCCCACGGGGACTGTACCCGGAGCTTGTAAACGCTTGGCACAGACAGTGCCTTCTGCATTTTCTCAGCAAGCTGGGGACCTGTCCTGGTTCAAGTCGTGTGCTTAAGGGTTTATTGAGATAGGGACGTGTTCAAATGCGGTTATACATTCCCCTTAAAGGAATATGACGAATCTCCAATTTCAATAGCAAGTGCCCTTAACTTGGAAGTCAGCATTCGTGAGATATCCAGCAAGTGTCTTTCTTTTTATTTCTTTAAATCCAAGTTATTTAACATACAGTGTAATAATGATCTTAGGAGAATTCAGTGACTCCTTGCTCACATATAACACCCAGTGCTCATCCCAACAAGTGCCCTCCTTAGTGTCCGTCACCCATTCAGAGCTTCCCCACCCCCCACCTCCCCTCCAGCAACCCTGTTTGTTCTCTATATTTGAGTCTCTTATGCTTTGCCTTCCTCTCCGTTTTTATCTTATTTTATTTTTCCTTCCCCTGTGTTCATCTGTTTTCCTTAAATTCCACATATGAGTGAATCCTATGTTACTTCTCTTTCTCTGACTTCTTTCGCTTAGCATATAATACAGTCTAGTTCCATCCACGTTGTTGCAAATGGCAGGATTTCATCCTTTTTGATCGTCGAGTAGTATCCCATCGTGCGTATGCACCACATCTTCTTTATCCATTCGTCTGTCGATGGATATTTGGGCTCTTTCCATACTTTGGCTATTGTCGATAGCGCTGCTATAAACATTGGGGTGCACGTGCCCCTCGAATCAGCACACCTGCATCCTTTGGATAAATACCTAGAAGTGCAATTTCCAGCAAGCGCTTTATTCATGAAGCTAAACATGCCGGTCCTTGAGACTGGACCGTATACATAATAGCTGTTCGCACTTCAGATGACAGGGCCACATGGGCTGCTTTTTATCATGGGGACCTATGGGTCAGGATCCAATCGCTATTGCCATTCAGGGGGAAAAAAATATTTTCTGTGTCTCTTTAGGGACAGTGGATCCTGGATGTGCCAGCAGTTCTGTGCTGGTTCTGGCTCCGACGTTCAGTACAAATTCCATGGATCTAGGGAGTGCTTTTCATTTCTATGAGATGAAAATTATGCTCTCCTTAGACAATGGACTAATACTCAGCACTGAAGGGAAATGACCTATCAAGCCGTGGCCAGACAAGGAGGAACCTTAAGCGCAAATCACTAAGCGAAAGCAGCCAATCTGAAAAGGCAATGTACTGAGTGATTCCAACTATATGACCTTCTAGAAAAGGCGAAAGAACGGAGACAGTAAGAGCAGTGGTTGCCAGGGGCTGGGTAGGGAAGCGTTAGAAGGCAGAGCACAGAGAACTGGTAGGGCAGCGGCACTATTCTGAATGATACTGTCTGGTGCTTGCATGTCCTTCTACAGTTGTCGAACCCCACGGAATGCACAACACCAAGAGTGAGCCCTGGCGTGAACCATGGACTCTGGGTGATGATGGTGGATCCGTGCAGGTTCATCAACCATAACCGGTGCAGGGGTGAGGGAACACTCTGTACTGTCCTCTCAATGTTACTGTGAATCTAAAACTGCTCTAACAAGCAGCCTATTTTTTTTTTTTAAGCCTGTTAATTATGCTCTCTTCTCAGTGATGGACCAAAACTTAATTCTTATCAAAAGATTCAATCAAGCACCTCTACGCACCAGGGGCTGGAAACATAAGGTCCGACTCTTGGATATTGGAACCCGGTGGGAGGAAGGGGCAGAGGCTTGCTCTGAAGATCAGATGTGGCCCCTCCATGGGTAGTTCAGCACACTTTGTAACTCGTTCCTGGTGCTTTGCCAGTGGGAGCTTGGAACCTGTGGATTGTTTGAGGAGAATCCTGGATGAGTAGGGTGCAATCCTGAAAGGTCCTCAAGACCCACACCACCCTCCCTGGGGGGAAGGGGGCAAATCCCTCAAAGTCTAGTCTGGTCGTTAGTATATCGGCATTCAGTCGGTCTCCCTGGGTTTGAATACCTGCTCCCTTCCTCGTGAGGTCCGTGACATCAGCAGCTTCCCCTTTCTGTGGAAAGCATCCCTCTCTCTAAAACAAGGATGTCAGTAACAGCCTACATATTAGGACTGTGTGTAGAAGCAAGTAGGATAAGACCCAGAGAGCTTTCAGCCAAGTTATTTGGCCCAGATTAAAAACACAGCATTTAGCGTACATTATTTTTCCGGGTGAAGAGAAGTGAGTAAGCCATGAACTCATTATCTTCGTGACTATGTGTAGTTACACATCTTTTCTCTGAGATATCTGAAGTCCCTCAAAACTTGCAATACCCACTTGGCAACTTTTGTGTGCCCCGTGCAGGGACCGGGACCACACCAAGCCTCCATTCTGTGTCTTGTGGGGGTCACTGTCAACCATCTGGCAGGCGTGTTCAGACTTTCCTAAGACAAATGTGAAAATCCTACGGGGTCTTTGTGGACCAAAGGTAAAGTCAAGGAGCAGATCTCATAGAACTTTCTCCTGGAAAAAAAAAAAAAAAAGGTTACAGTGCTGTGGGTTTTTTCTTTTCTTTTTTTCTGGTTCAGAGAGTTCCTGACATGCTTCTTCTTGTTTTTCTTCATACTTTGGGAGCAGCAGAAATGACACACAGCCCCTCCACAATCACGGGGCGCTATCCACTGGACTGTGATATATTTACTGAGAAATTTTTAATAAATAAACCACAGCCGTGAACCCATGTGCCCTTATAAACTAGCCGTTTCTCATGGGGAGAGTTCAGGAGTTTTTATGGAGCAATACCACATTCTCATGAGAATTTTATTAGAAATCAGAGACTTGAAATCCATCAAGCAGGAAATTTATGAGGTTACATGGGAACCATCCTTGCATTGTGTCATTCTGGGTTAATTTACTTCTTCATATTATGTTGATTTACTTTGTAAATTTCAGCCATGAACGTTGTTCTGAATTCCTCAGCAAATTCAAGCCAGCTAATTGATTTCTTGAACTTTTCACTTTCCATTTTTGTCCTTAAAACAAGATGGATAATTATTGACGGTCTACATAAGAAAACCCCCAAATCTGTGGGAAATGCATACTTCTGGTCAGAAACGTGTCCAAGCAGGTCTTTTCAAATGCCAAGGAATAAACAGAGCTTAGTGGAAAACATTTTTATAGCCACATGCAATTCTTTACGTCTCTAACTTTTCCGCTCAATAGTTTCTTCAAATAACTTTTTTTTAATTGTGTTTTGCAAAGTACCCAGTTAAAATTTCACTTACCAAAAATAATAATAATAATAATAATTAATTAATTAAAGTAAAACAACTTGTTTATCATCATGTAACCCACGTTGGAAAATAGCCCAAACCCAGAATAGATGTTTGTGCCGGTGAAGTGGAGAGGAAGTGTTCTAAACAAGTGTTTCGTCTGGGCCCTGTTCCAGTATTTCATTAATTGTCGTGTTAATGGTGTGAGGAAGGAGGCCAGGCCAGCACTGACCTTGAGCAGAGTCGCGAAAATGACTGAGTGGCATAGAGACCAGTCTTCCGTTAACCAGCTGACCCCTTTGCTGACATTTGAGCCTGACTCCTGGGTGACATCCCAAAACTAGCTAATTCCTCTTAATCTCTAAATTTAATTCTTAAATCGTAACTGTGTTTTCCCAGCAGACACTTGCTTGGGGACTTAAAGTTTACTGAGCTGTCTCCATGGCATGGTTGTTTTGTTTTAACCTTTTCTACCTATCCATTACCCAAAAGCTCCTAGGCACCTATTTTAGAAAAAATATCCACAAGAAAACAATGCAAGAAACCACTCTGCTTGCTTGGCTTCATGTTTCTTGGTGTCAGAGAATACCAGCTGGTCTGTCCCAGCTCAGGCCTTCTTTGGACTAATGGAACGTCGTCGTGCTTCCAAAAAGCAATGAATCATTGTCGACAGCTAATCTTTCCTGAGCGTTGCCCGTGTGAGAGGCTCTGAGCTACATTATATGTATTAGCACATTTACCGCTGGAAACTCTCTCAAAGTAGGTCCTATTAATCTCCCATTTCCCAGATGAAGAGCTTGAGGCGCAGGTTGGTGAAGCAGTCTCTCCGTGATCACATGAGCAGGTATGGCTCTTACTTACCCCACTGGGCCCACTGTAGCAGACAGGACAGACGTGCTCTGCCTGCGGGAAGCTCTCATCCTCATTTCAGAAATAAGGAACTCGGGAACGAGGCCCATACTCAGTTCTGGTGGTGGCTGTCGTGTGTCTGTCACTGCGTTGGGGAAAAGATGCCCTGATGGCCAATGAGCACAGGACAAGACCCTCCACATCGTCTGTCATCAGGGAAATGCGACTATGAACACCCCACTGCACACCTGTGAGAACGGCCAGAATCTGGAAGCACTGAGAACACCAAATGCTGGGGACGACGTGGAGAAACAGGAACTCTAGCTCACAGCCGGTGGGGATGCAAACTGCGCCGCCCCTTTGGAAGACAGTTTGGCAATTTCTTACACATTAAACATGCTCTTACCATGTGACCCGGCAATGGGTATTTACCCAAAGGACTTAAAAACTTATGTCCACGCATACCTCCGCACATGGAGGTGGACAGGAGCCTTATAACTGCCAAAACTTGGATGCAATCAAGATACCCGTTAGTAGGTGATGGATAAATAAACAGGTCCACCCAGACAACGAAACAGCATTAAGTGCTGAAAAGAAACGAGCTCCCAAAGCACGAGAACACAGAGGAAACTTAAAGACGTGTTACTAAGTAAAAGAAGCCAATGTGAAAAGGCTACACACTGTGTCATTCCAACTATCTGACATTCTAGAAAAGGCAAAACTATGGAGACAGTAAGAAGATTTGCAGCTGGGGGAAGGGAGGCATAGACGAGCAGAGGGCTTTTTAGGGCAGTGAAAAGACTGTGTGATATCACAATGGTGTATACGTGTCATTAGGCACTTGTGCAAACCCACAGAATGCACAACACCAAGAATGAATGCTGATATGGACTACGGATTCTGGGTGATGATGACGCGCCAATCAATGGAAGTTCATCGATCACAACAACTGTACCACTGTGGTTCAGGATGTGGATATTGGGGGGAGGCCGAGTGAGGGGGACAGGGGCTAAGTGGGAAATCTCTCCACCTTCCATTCAATTTTGCTATGATTGAATGGAATCAAGCAATGTCTCATTGCTCTAAAAAAATGAACTCCATTAAAAAAAATAAACAAGGAAACAAAAATGTCCTGATGGCTCAGGAGCAGGGCACTTTGAAGCAGGGCTGCACCATACGACGAAACATAAAAACAAATCAAAATGACAATGATATGGAGGTCATGTCCTTCGGGGTAATAAAGAGAGCGGGTAATACAATGGAGAACAGCAGGGAGACTTCCTGGTGGAGGAGGCCCCGAGGGGCAGGAGGGTGTGTCGGACTGAGGGCCAGGCACGGAGGCAAAGGGAGTGCCTGGACCAGAGCCTCTCACTCCGCCTGTGGTCCTTGCCTTGAGGGTTTTGCCTCTAGATTCTTCTCCCTCCCCTCCTCTGGCTTCATTTTATGACAATTGTTAACAAATTGGTTTGCTCCACCTCCTGGAAAGCCGTGTTTGGCGAAGGACCAAGGAAAACACCCACCGAATAGAAACCGGTGTCTCACCGAGGGCGCCCAGGAAAGTGCCACGGGCGACCATTTGTCTTCAGCTAGCGCTCACAGAAGCAGACTCCCCGGGCCCTCCCAGGGGTCGGAGGCCCCGGGGACACTGTGCTGCAGGTGGCCCGCAGAGGCGGGGCCGTAAGAAGGACTAACAGGTCTTGGCTGGGCCTGCTTCCCTTTCGCCTCGTTTGGGACCCGGGACGTTTTCAGCGTCACACAGGCACACCGAGAGAAGTCTTCCAGCCCCGGGAGAAACGTCAGCCCCGGGAGGAGCTCCAGGGGGCACACCCCCCCAGATTAGAGGCAGTCCAGGGCGGGCGCTGCAGGGGGGCCAGCGGGCAGCGTGGTGTATCCCGGGGGCCCTGACTGCTGCCCCAGCCTCCTCCACATCCTCACCCCCAGCCGGGCAGACCGCTGCTCCGGCCGAGACCTGGACGCTCGCGTTACACCTCAGATCCAGACAGGCTCCCCACGGGTACCCTCACTGCAGACGGCCCCCCACGGGCCCCGTTACCACGTGCACTGGGAAGGTGACCCCATTTCCACGGATTCCTGCTTTCAGCCAACTGTCCTGTTGGGGGCTGCCCTGATGAGGGCTGCGGGCGCATTCTTTCTGCCTAGAGAGAGTTCTGGAACATTTAAAAAGGCTCTGGCTCAACAAGCGGCAAAAGGTTACAGGGGTTGAGCACCGGTGTTGCAGTGTCTTCAGCAACAGGTGCTGACTCAGCATAGGATGGCTGGTTTCTCCCACACAGCAATGACCCCACCCGTCTCTGCCCTTTCCATCCAGAAGGCTGAGCTGAAGGCAGGACGCGGGTCAAAGCCACTGCACGGACCGATTCGGATCACACAGAAAGCAGCTTCCTCACTGAGCGGGGGCAGAAACACTGGCCAGAGGCCAGCGGTGATGACACGCTCCCGACTGAAAATTAAGCGAACTTCTTAAATGTGTTTCTGTTCCGCGAGGGACCCCTGTTGCGCACTCAGAGGAGCGGGTTTCGGAAGCATCCACCGGGGAACCCGGGCGGCTCAGTCGGTTAGGCATCCGACTCTTGATTTTGGCTCAGGTCATGATCTTAAGGTCTGTGAGACAAGCCCGTATCGGGCTCTGCACTGACAGCACCCGCTTCTAATCCCCAGGGCTTAGAACCATGCCCGGAATACCCTAGGTGCTCAATGCGTGTTTCCTAAACAGACTGACTTTTTTAGTGCCTTCGACTCTGCAGTGAAATGGTGATGAGACCTAGGCTATTCCTCTTTTTCATGATGAACCCAAAATGAGGGAGGCCTCCAGACCCTGGGGAGAAAGCCCCTGACACTGACTGCAGGTCCCCGTGGCTCGAGGGAGTGTGCACCTGCTGCCAAGGGCACCGGGCCCCTCCCTCCTCATCCGGCCATCACAGCCCACTGACACTGACTGGGAAGTGCAGGACAGGGAATGGCAACTGTGAACCTTATCCTGGAGCCCTAGGAACCATTCTCTAGGCTCCTGGAGAAAAGCAGCAGAGCAGGCAACCAGCTTCACTATAAATTCACCCTCTTGATTCCAAGTGAGGATCTTTGTGCTTTCTTGAAAATGCTGGACTCCCCGCCCCTCAGTCCCTGTGACGCTGGCCACGCCATTTACCCAAACACCTTCCTCTGGAGGGAACACAGAACGTGTCCGTGTGAGGAACCCCCTTGAGTCCCAGGTCTTCCCACTATAAAGGGTTTGAATTGTCCCTCCTCCTTACAAAAACCCATCTCCCCCTCTGGTGCTTCCCCCCTTCCTGCTTCCTCCTGCCCTTCCTCCACAAGTGACCCTGCTTCTCTCTCTCTAGATGCCTCCCCTAAGGTCCCAAGCGCATCTGAGTGTTCTCCACTAAGAAGGACTGCCCTACACCCTTCTCTCGCCCCACTCCCTCCTCGACTCCCCCCTTCTCCACCCCCATGCCTCACCCCCTGGGGCTCAACCCCAGCCTCTGCGTCCATTGCCAGCGCTCTCCCAGACTGTGGCAGCCGCCACCGGCACGCAGGCTGTGTCTGATCTAGAGGAGATCTCAGCTCTCCTTGCTAGGCTGAAGGGTGAGTACAGGTGACACTCTCCTCCCAGAGTCACAGGAGTGAAGGCGGGCTCGGGATCAGAGCCCTGAACTACTTTCCCATTCAGAGCTCCCCTCTCCCACGCCCCTCCCCACCCCAGGACCACCTAACAACGCGCTCTCTCCCTCACCCACAGCTCAGCTGGTCCCCCTCCTTCCGCTCCCACTTGGGCTGGTTTTCTGCACCGGCCCCAGGGCTGCCCTGCTAGCCCTTCTTCACTCCCCACAAGCCGCCCTGGGTCAGTGCCTCCCGCCCCTACACTTCATCCCTGGACGTGACGCCCTGGCCCCTTCTCTTCCACAATGCAATGAAGGGCACGGGCTCCCTGCTTCCACTTTGGGGGCTTGCTTTTGAAATGGGGAGTCCTTCCTGCAGGAATCGTGAAGGCAGTGCACACAGACCTCCCCAGTGTGTCTCCAACAGTGCGGAACAGGGCTGAGGCAAAAGACATTTTGAAATTACTTAGCATCCAATCATTGGTTTGTTCATATTCATAGCGTTCTTTAAACAGCATAGTTTTCCTTCGGGAGGGCCTGGTCAGTAAGCCTATCAATTCCATCGTTCTGGCTCCCTTCTAAAGTTAAAGAGGCCCTATAGGTTTGTCCCGTAGAAAAGGTAACAGATGCACTAGAATCCAGTTGACAGTTAGGGTCAAGATTCCTCCAGAAGCAGGGCGCCTGGGCGGCTCAGTCAGTTAAGCGTCAGACTCTTGACTTCAGCTCAGGTCACGATCTTGTAATTTGTGAGTTCAAGCCCCGCAATGGGCTCTGCACTAGCGGTGTGGAACCTGCTTGGGATTCTCTCTCTCTCTCTCTCTCTCTCTCTCTCTTTCCCCCACCCCTCTAAAATAAATAAATAAACTTTTAAAAAAGTAAAAAAAAAAAAAAAAAAAAGATTCTTCCAGAAGCAATTACTCTGGTCCTTACCACCTTTTCATTCATTCACTCATTCACTCTTCATTTTTCCTTTAGTTATTTAACCGATTCTCTTTCAGTGAGGTTGATTTCTGTCTGGATGCAGACACCTTGGATAGCCTCTGTCTGGAGAGCTAGTCAGAGAAGTCCTTTCTTCCTTTCCTTTCCCACCCATCTCCGGGTCAGTCCTTAGGCAGTAAAAGGAAACGCCAATTCTAGGACGTGTTTACAGCATCCTAGTAAGAGAAACCACAACACTTTGTGCCACACCGTATAATGAGGCTGTTTGCAATACTGTCTCTGGGACACTTAGCAATTTTCAAGACACTCTCTTTGTGCTTTTCCCATCCCACAGAAAGATGCTATTTTTATTTGAAAATTGATGTAATGTCTACTACGAAGGTGGGGAGGAAAATAAAATACATCATTGATCGGGAGGCCTCCACGTCGGGGTGGGGAGGAGCAGACAAATGCAAAGCAAAGTTCTTAGCTCTCGACTCAAGCCATCCTGCTGATGGCTGTGGCCAGGTCACCGACCTGGGGCCTCAGTCTCCTCATCTGTCGAGTGGGTCTAACCTAACAGCTGCTGTGCAGGGACATCATGGAAGTAAAGTGCCTACCGTGGTGTTTGGCATTTTAGACTCATAATAAATGCCAGTGACAAAAACAAAACAAAACAACGCAAAGAACAAAAGAAAGAAACTTGGTTGAACTACTGTGGCAGTGAACCTCGTGCTGCACATCAGCTTCTCCCCTTCCACGGCCCCCTGCCACCACAGCACGGCGGGCTCCAGTTCCAAACACCACCAGCCCTCATGGCCCCCCTCATACAGGTCAAGAAAGGGCTCCCCGATCTGGGTTGGGTTGGACTCCCTCTTTCCCAGACGCCTGCTGCGAAATACCACTCACACAGCCGTGCCCGGTGACCCTCCCACCACAGCCCCGCTTTGTCACACACAAGACCGGTGTCCATGCCTCCTCAGCGCCCTCGATGGACCTGGATACTCAGTTCTCCCATCAACCGATCTCACTCTGGGCAGGCGGAGCCCCATTTTCCTCCACGCCCCAGTTTAAAAGCCCCTGTGGGGCCCGGAACCTCAGCCAGACATCCACACACACGCACCTCGGACTCCTTCTCACAAAATCCAAGGCAGACACGCCCCTGGCAGAGGCGTGGGCTTCCGCTGGAACAGGCTGGCTGGGAGGGAGCACCTCAGGAAGAACGCTATCAGCTGGGAGCCCTGGAGGAGAGGCCGTCGAGGAGCCCGCCCAAAGCAGGTGGCGGGAGCGGCCAGGAAGCAATTACTCTGAGCTCCACGGACGCAGGAGGCATCTCAAGTGAGTGTTAGTGCAGGTGTGGACCCTTTCCTCGCGCCTTTCCAACAGCCCCTCAATGTGCATCCTGCCCTGTGGCCACCAAAGCTCTTAGGTGTAGCGCTGTGTGGCCGCTCTTTTCGCAGTGTCTTGGGAGTTCTTGTCAATTCATCTTGGCCCGGAAAATGGAAAGCTGGAGCAGTGGAACCCCATCACATGGCCCCTGGTGGGGCATGGGGCTGGTGTATAAGGAAAAACTTCGCATGGCCAAGATGGGGGTGGTTCCTGGCTTGAACTCAAGGGGAGCGTTCATGAGTCTCCCTGGGGGACGGGAAGAGGAGACTGGAGCAATCAGAACTTCTCCCTCAGTTATGGGGTCTTTTGGGAGGCGGTGGGGGTGTGGCAGAGGGCTACCTTATACAGGCTATAGGGACTAGAACCACCTAGAATCAGGTCGTGGCTGTCTGTGACATTAAATCATAATCGCAGCTATACTTTACTGACCCAAGCACTGTGCTAAGCACATACATGCCTTGTCTCAATTTACTTCAGTTCGTCATAGTGTCCTCATTTTCTAGATAATGAAACTGCTGTTTAGAGAAAACAAGGGATTCATCCAATGTCCTAAGCTGGTAGTTGTCAGAGTCACAAACAGAACCTAGCTCTGTCTGACCATTTGCCCCTCTTTCCTCACCAACCCCACACACCTCCTCATGGCCCCCTGTCACCCCATTTTCCCCAGACACACGCACGTCCCTCTGCAAAGCCTCATCACCCACTGACGATGCACACATTCACTTCCCTGCACAAGGTCCCAGATGGCCTGCACCTCCTCTTGGCTTTACTTATCATGCCGTACTGATTCTTTAAAACACTCTGAGGGATCCTGCCAGCCCCGGCTGAAGGCTCCTGGTGCCCACAAATGGACCAGCTCACCTGCAAGCATTGGCTTCCGATGACGCTGCTTCCACTGGGAAAGAGCGTTAGACCCAGCCTGTCACAAGGCTATGCTTCAAACAAAGGCTGTATTAGATGTGTAAATATTTGGGAAATTGGAAAGTTGAGATTTTAGACAAAGATTCGGTTATCTGCATCCCAAAAAAATGCTTACATACAAAGTGGTTTTAATGCAATCTATTCTCCTTATGATAGTCATTAGGGCTTTGTACAAATGTTCTGGTTCTCCTTTCCTTTCGGTCACGTGGAACTATGTCCCTTTTGACGTAAAGCATGGCCATGTACGTGCTCTGCCCCGTGAAATGCGAAAGCATCTGATGTGTGTCACTTCTAGGTGGGAGTTTCAAGTTGCCGTGTCTCCATCTACTTTCCCTTTCCTGGTGCAGCAATCATGGGAACACGTGTTCCAATGGGGCCCCCATAAGTCTAGACCCCTAAGGAATTTCCAAAAGCAGGGACACCTGCCAGTCCGACCAGACAGGCAGACTGAGCAAGAAAAAACTTTTAGTCCTAAGTTCTGAGAGTTTTTGTCTTTCGTTGTTTGTCTGTTACCATAATAACCTAGCACACCTAATACCATCCTATCAGCACTTTTCATAAAAGAAGGAGCCAGGAAGTGGGATGGCAGAGAGGAGGAGGAAAAAGGGGGGACAGGAGGTAGAGAGGGCACCTTGAGAGGGAGGAGGGCACTCCTGACATCACATGTCATGTCCTCTGTTGTAAATGATTCAGTAAAACATAAGAGCTACTTGGGGTATTAAAACAAAGGATCCAGGGGCACCTGGGTGGCTCAGTCGTTTAAGTGTCCAACTCTTGATTTCCACTCAGTTCATGATCTCAGGGTTCGTGAGTTCAATCCCTACATTGGGCTCTGTGCTAACAACATGGAGCCTGCTTGGGATTCTCTCTCTCCCTCTCTCTGCTCCTCCCCAGCTCCCACACACCCTCTCTCTCAAAATAAATAAATAAACTTAAAAAACATAAAAAGTAAAGTAATATTAAATTAAAGATCCATGTCATTTGGTCCGTAATGACACCTCAATGTAGCACTGGGCAGCAGAGCTTTGCAGAGGTTATTTCTTGATCAAATTTATGTCAGTTAAGAAACTTAAGCTGTACAGATTTTCAATTCTGGATGATGAAAAACTTCCGGAGAGGGCTATCAAGCCATGGGAAGACCTCGGGAAATCTTAAATGCATATCACCAAGGGAAAGAAGTCAATCTGGAAAGACTACATACTGAATGATTCCAACTATATAACATTCTGGAAAAAGCAAAACTATGGAGAGAGTGAGAAGGTCAGAGGTTTCCAGGGGTAGAAGGAGGAATGAATAGGTGCAACACAGGGGAGTCTTAGACCAGTAAAAACACCCTGTATGATACTATAATGATGGATATATATCATTATGCCCTTGTTCAAACCCATAAAGTGTGCAACGGCCAGAGTAAACTGTGGACTAACGTAAACTGTGGACTCGCCGTGATTGTGACATGTCACTGTAGGTCCATCAGTTGTAGCCAATGCCCCACTCTGGTGGGGGGTGATGGTAATGGGGGAGGCAGTGCACGTGGCAGGGCAGAGGGTACATGGGAGTTTAGTGCCCTCCGCTCAATTTTGCTGTGAACCTAACACTGCTCTAAAACATAATGTCTATTGAAAAGGGGAAAACAAGTTCTATTTAAAAGGGGAAAATAGTGACGTTGACACAGAATGTATTTAATGCCGCTGAACTACATGGTTAGACGCGGTCTAAAGGGAACTCATGCAACTCAATAGCAAAGAAAAAATCTGATTTAAACATGGGCAGGGGCACCTGGGCAGCTCAGTCGGTTAAGCGCCTGACTCTTGATTTTGGCTCAGGTCATGATCTCACAGTGTGTAAGACCAAGTCCCATGTCAGGCTTGTGCTGTGAGCACAGTGACTGCTTGTGATTCTCTCTCTCCCTCTCTCTCTCTCTGCCCCTCCTGTGTGTGCACTGTCTCTCTTTCAAAATAAATAAACTTTAAAAAGTTAAATAAAAATAGGCAGAGATCTGAATAGACATTTTTTCCAAAGAAGACATATAGATGGCCAACAAGCACGTGAAAAGACGCTCAACAGCCCTCATCATCAGGGAAACACAAATCCAAACCATATGAGCTACCACCCCACAGCAGTCAGAATGGCTAGGATCAAAAAGACAAGAAATCACAAGTATTGGTGAGGGTGTGGAGAAAAAAGAACCCGTGTGCCCTGCTGGTGGGAATGCAAACTGGTGTAGCCACCCTGGAACACAGTCTGGAGGTTCCTCAAAACATTAAAAATAGAACTACCCTATGATCCAGTAATCCACTTCTGGGTATTTATCCAAATATTAATCAGCCATACAACAAAAGAGATCCTGCCGTTTGCAACAACAAGGATATAATGCTAAATACATAAATACAAATGATCAGTCAAGAGAACTGTATCCTACACTCTACACACATAATACATGGTTAAGATTTAAAGAAAGGCGCACACCTAAGTATTCATTGACATCACCTGTCTCTGCATCAAACGTCCATCTGGTTTCCCAGTGTCGTATTTATTACGCATCTCAGTGGGGACGGAGGGGAGCCATTTGAATGTACTGACAGCACATTCAGAGGACACAACACAACGAGAAAACAGATCTGGGCCGCCTTCAGGGCACATTTGAGGAGTATGACCAAGACCTCGAGGAGGATAGTCACCATACAATGCAGTTTCCTGCAGCCAAGTGCAAGGTGCGTTGACTCAGGACCTTGACTTTGCCAAGAGGGACAAAGCAGAATGTGACAGGGGAGCTGGAGATGCCTGGGAGGCAGCCACGCAGTGATCAATGGTGCATCTCTGCTGGGTGGTGGGGAGGAAAGCTAGGAAAGGCACTCCAGGGAAGGACTGCAGGTCCCCAGGTCCCCAGCGTCAGGAGACGGCAGGAATGGGGGCACTGGAGGAAGCAAGCCCCAGAGCAAGAACGTGACGGCTGAAATGTGCAGTAGTGGGCGTTGAGATTCTGGAGGGATGGCTCTGAGGGTGTGACCGGCATGAATGTCTGAGCTGGAAGGCAGACACCATTGAGAAGAAAGAGGTGAGGGGCCGGGAGTTCTCCTTGAGGAGCACTCACTACAGTGGGTAACAATGTAGTCATTCATCTGTGGACTCCGACTCCTATACTCGTGTATAACTAGACTGTTAGCCCCTCCAGGGCGGAGAAAGGCTGTCTGACTGGTAGTAAACTAGGTCGGCTTCTGAGATGTAGGAGGAGTTGGCTAAGTTGTCGACTGAGCTCAGTTAAACAAAAAGCCAGGTGGCGGGCAGGCACTGGCTTCTCATGGTTGTTCCAGAGCGAACTACCCCTGCGTAGTGCTTCTCCCATTGCAGAGCCATAAGAATAGTTATTTCATGCTGGGGGTGAGTTAAGACACTGGGAGGAAGGCTGCTTTTAAAAATCTGTCTGTTGGACAAGATGGCTCCCAGCTGGCTGGGCCACACCACTCTTCTCCCTGGCTTTCCACGGCCTGGTCAGGGGCAGGTGAACAGACAGAAACACAGAGGGAAGTGTGTGTCATGGAGGGAGAGAGCAGGGAAGCGCAGACCCCTGTGGGGTGTAAGTGTGAGCTGGTGTGAGAGAGGGAGCTCGTGTGAGTGCGCATGGATGTGTTCAGGTGTGAGTGCATGTATTTGAGTGTTAGACGTGTGCTGGGGCATGTGTGTTCAAGCGTGAACACGTGTGTTCGGGTGTGAACACGTGTTTGAGTCGTTAGGATTGTGAGCGTGCTCAGTTGTAAGCGCGTGTGTTTGAGTGCGAGTGTGTTCGGGTGCGAGCGTGAGCGTTTGCCTGTGTTGGTTGTGTGTTGGGGGTGTGAATGTGTTTGGGTGTGAGCGTGTGTTTGCTGGTTGTGTCGGTACGAGTGTGTTCGGGGGTGCGAGTGCGCACGTGTCAGTGTGTGTTGTGGTGTGAGCGTGCGCCGCAGGGACGGGTCAAAAGGCAGTGGTGGTGAGGGAGGAGGGACTGATGGAGGAAGAAAGGCAGGGCCAGCCCAAGTGCGGAATGTCACTAGAATGGACGGACAAGAGGGAAGGGAATGCCCTCACGGCCCACAAACATCCAAGAGGCATCAACAGCACGAAAGGAACTGACTTTGCCAGCAGGTGGAGAGGGAAGCGCGAGTAGGGGGTGTGATTAGGAAGAGGAAACGCAGTGGCCTGTCGGGAAGACTCCCCGGTGGCATCACACTGTGGACTCGGGGCACCACAGCTGGTCTAGAGCTGCCCTCCTGGGGCCCCGCGAGGTGGGAAGGGCCAGAGCCCCGGGGGGGGGGGGTGGGGGGACATGGTGGGCACGACCCAGATGCCGGAGTGGGGGCAACGCCAGGCAGGTGCTCAGGGAGGTGGTCACCTGCCAGTGCGCAGACAGAGGGTGACCCCGGGGTCCCCGCCTGCGGGCTGCACCCTGAACCTGGAAGGGGAGTCCCCGTGGCCCGCCCTGCTCACCTCCCGCCTGCCAGCGAGCACTGGGTGGGTGGCTCTTGACCTCTTGAAAAAAACAGGGTCATTTCCTGAAACAAAACCAGGTGAACTGAGCCAAGTCAGCCGGTAATTCCTACCCCTTGCAGCTGGCCTCAGCGCCAATGTGGAAAACTACTAGGCTGCAGAAAACTTTCCCGTAGTGAAGCTTTCAGATTTGATATATAAAACTGGACAGGGGATGCCGGAGAGGCTGGTCACCCCATGCACCTGCACCCAGCTGCCATCTCCCGGACAGAGAACCTGCTTACGACGGCCATGGTGATCCTGCCTGGGTTTTTTGTCCTTTTTCGGTCCCATGAGCCAAAGTAAGTTTTAGGGGAAAAGGCATGATTTATAAATGGCAACTCCAGAGTAGTAACCACACATGATGATGAATGACAAGGAGGAAGTGCCCTAGGGCACGCGGGAGTGGGGAAGAGCGAGGTCTTAGGACAGATAAAGACAGCCAAGAGGTAGAAACCACCGAGGCGGTGCGGGGGAATGTGGTGCGGCCATACCCTATACCAGGGAATATCAATGAGTCTCCAAACAAGGAATGGGATCCTGACACCGCCAACAGCACAGATGAGTCCTGGGGACGTCATGCGAGGTCAAACGAGCCAGTCACTTAAGGGTAAAAGCCGTGTGACCTGACCGCACTCACGTGAGGCCCCTAGAGGAGCCAAACTGATAGAGACAGAAAATAGAGCGGAGGCTTCCAGGGCCTGGGGAGTTAGGATTTCACGGGGACAGAGTTTCAGTCTGGGAAGACGAGAAAGTTCTGGAGGCTGGATGGCTGAATAACAATGGGAATGCACTTAATGCCACTGAACTGTACCCTTAAAAATGGTTAGGATGGTAAATTTGTGTATTTTTTACCATAATTTTGACAAGTCAACAAGGAAAGAAAGAGAGGTAGGCTGTTGTTAGCAGCTTTTTGGGGAGGCCAACATTCCCAGAGCATTTACGATGGGGAGCAGGCCTGTGCCAGGCTCAACGTGGGGTCCACCGCCCAGGTTCAACATGCCCCACTCCCTGGATGGCCTCCTCCAGGGGTGTGCAGACCATATGGTCCTCGGCTCGAAACCCCCCAACCCAGGTAACGGAGCAAAGAGGAGGGCACTGGAAGCTTTATTATTATTATTAACTATATATTATATATTACTTATAATTTATTAGTAGTAGTAGTCTTTTTTATTAGTAGTATTATTAGTATCAGCAAGGGGCACCTGGGTGGCTGTTAGCTAAGGGTCTGACTTCAGCTCAGGTCATGATCTCACAGTTCACAAATTTGGGCCCCACATTAGGCTCTGTGCCGACAGCTCAGTCTGCAGCCTGCTTCGGATTCTGTGTCTCCCTCTCTCTCTGCCCCTCCCCTGCTCACACTCTGTCTCTCTCTCTCTCCAAAATAAATAAACATTAAAAAAAAAAAAGAGTATCAGCAAGATGTTGACTGGCAGTCATTATAATAAAAGCCACTGCCATTGACGGCCTACTCTGTGTCAGGTGCTTTATACACATGTTTAGTATTCAAAGCAAGCCAGTGAAGTAGGTATTCTTAGCTCCCATATTAGGTTATAGGCTGAACCGTTTCCCTGAAATACGTATGTCAAAGTCCAACATCTAGTCCCTCAGAATGTGACCTGATTTGGCGATAGAGTCTTCACAGAAGTGATCAAGTTAAAATGAGGTCATTGGAGCAGGCCCTGATTGATATGACCGGTTAAACTGCTTCCTAGGACTGCTGTACCAAAATACCACGGCAGAGGCTGGGGGCTTAAACAACAAAAATGTATTCCTCGCAGTTCTGGAAGCTGCAAGTGCAAGATCAAGGTTCTGGCTGATTCGGTTTCTAGTAAGGCTGTCTTCCTGGCTTGCAGAGAGCTGCCTTCTTGCTGTGTGCTCACATGGCCTTTCTCTGCATGGGTGCGTGCGTGCATGCGTGTGTGTGTGTGTGGAGAGGCAGAGAGAAAGAGAAAGTGTGCTCTCTCGTGTCCCTTCTTACAAGGACACTACTCCTGCTTGTTTTCTGAGACCAGGGAGCACAGTCAGACGCATGCAGAAGTGGTGCAGAGATTCCCCACAATCCGGAATACAGCCTAAGTCAAGTGTTCCTGCTTCTCAGGGTTCACCCTCATGTTATAGGAATCCACAAAGAGGATTCGATGGGGTTGTTTGCTCCCATTCAACATGGCGGACCCGTATCAGGTGGAAACTCACACCAAGCCCAATGGAACTCAATTGGTCTTCTTCTAGGTTTGTGCCATGGTGTGGTTGTCACTGACCTAGTCCCTTAGTCCCTTACCCCTGGTGTCCCTGTGGGTCTTCTGTTACTCCCAACACACACAGCACAATCCGCAACAGCTTTGTAGGGGGAAACCTAGTGCCATCACCATTCTTAAAAAGCAACAGGCATGTAAGGTTTTTTGAGACTTTTCCAGAAGTCTTTAGGAAACAGACTAATTCCTCCTGTACCCACACTGATGTATTTGCCGGATCTCTCCTTCAGATAAGTGGGAGCATTTGACATATATTCACCAACATACTGAAAGTTTTTTCTCACAGTTTCCACAAACCTTTTGCAATCCTAACCTTACCAACATATCAGCCCTTCCCCTACTACATACTCATACATACATGAGTGAATAAGTAAATACTATTCACTTAGTATTTACACATCCAGCGTTGTATAACAAACCTTCATATTCTGGGGTTTTATTCCTCACACGCTAACCCTGTTAGCTTCTATTGCCTCATTTTACAGATGAATACCCAGAAACTGGAAAGGAAGAATATCTCAAGACCATACAGTTGGTAAATACCCTTGAGGGCAGCCTGGTGTCCGTGCAAAGGCTAATTCCTACTCATCCTCTGAGTAGGGGCCCTGGTACGAACGAGGAACACCCACACTACCAGTGCGTTCCAACTTGAGTCGAATGGCTGTGGTCAGGGAAAATTCTAGTCATGTCAGAGGGACTTTCACGTTTAAAACAGGGTCAGTGCTCCTGGTGGTCAGACTCTAGGGAAATGGACTAGGAAATGCTTCTGACGTCATGAGACGCAAAGGACTCCGGGACTCTGATCTCTCCCAGTAGATGCAGTTTTTCCATGTGGAAAGAAAGCAGTCACCTCAGATTGGTCAGTGGCCAGTGGGAACCATCCCCAGAGCACGGTAGACGTCACACATGGAAAATCGGCCTGCATCGTTTTGTCCAGTCGCGGGAAGGGCATCCTTGAATGACTCCGCGGGCCAGGGGTATGGAGCAATGGGCTTCTACCCGGTCCCAAGGGGGGGCCTTGCAATTTAATGACAACCCACAATTGTAAATTTCCTTTAGTTCATTTGCTTGTTTACGTTTAGGAAGAATTTTTTTTAATGGAAAACCCAGCCAAAAAGGAAAATACAACTTGGGGTTTTTTTGTTTGGTTTTAGCCTAAAGACGATGGTTTTCCATTCACAGGAAAACATACCAGCTTAACATTTCCACTGATTTCTTTGGACTTCTTTCAACGAGTTATACTGTTTTCAGGTAGCAAATGTTTATCAAGCACTTGTTACACGTGTCAGACATAATGCAGTGTTTCACCCGATCCCTCCAACAACCCAGCAGGGAGGGAACTGTTTACCTCTTCCCCATGCTGCTGATGAGGCCAGCAAAACTTGGAGACACTCTTGCCCAGAGCCGGAGGTCCACGCTTACGTCACCACAGGACACGGGAGCGAAACTCCACACCTCATAACTTTCCTGTCTATGCCAGCTTCATTCAACCTGGAAATAAGCACATTTTAATAGCAACCCTAAGAATTATGATCTGTTGCAGATTATATGTGGGCCCCTAACCCTGTTTTAGTTATATTCCATAATGCTTTTCTTCCCAAGACCTTCTTCAGACCTCACCGTGTGCTTTCTGGGGCATGATTCTCCACTGTTCTGTGAAAACAAAGGCATGACTGCACAAGGGATGGCTGAGGCTTGTCTCCTCCGAGTCCCCTGCCTCTGAAAACCCCATCCATCACAGGACTCAAAGGCCAGGCTCTCTGTGATTCTCCTCTTTGCAGCTGTCTGAAACTGTCCCTTTGCTTTATATTTCCAGCGAATATCTTACCCCCGGTGTCCAAAGAGAAAGCAGAAATACCTATTTCTAGGTATCTTGCACAGTCCACCACATGTCAGCAGGACCCAAACCGGTTGTCCTTGCAACAACCAGTCTCCTCCTGAGAGACGAAAGCCTGTGCCACCCCAAGGCGGCCACTGTATCCTCAAAGGAAGAGCTGGCCCAGGTCACTGGTGCGCGAAATTATGAACGTGGGTGGCTGTGGCAGAAAATGTGGGGTGGCCACACACAGGCCAACTCCTGCTTACCACTGGGAGCCACTGCCCCTTGTCCACACAGCCTGGCTCAGATTCACCTGGCAGGTGTTCAAGGCAGAGAGTTTCTGGGATCCTCCCAGACCTACTGACCCCGCTTCTGGAGGATGGACCTGGGTGATTTAGTGACCAGACCATCGGGGACGCTAACCTCATCGTCTCCCTGCAGTGTGCAGGGCTCTGCGCAGAGCTAGGCCGATGGGAAACGCTGGCTCTGTTCTGGCAGCAGCTGGGAGGCAGGAGGGAACCCGGAGGGATGCGGGATGCGGGCAGACACAAATCCCCGCAGGTCAAGCCCGGGCCTTGCACCCACAGCTTCTCTGTAAAGTAGGTCCCAAGGCAGAACCGAAGACCCGGGCCCACTGGGTCTACAGTGCTGTCCCCACCCAAGTGGGGGGCTGAGGCAGGACCGGTTTGCGTTAACACAGACACCTGCCCGTAACTTCGATTTGCTCTGTGCATCTTTGGATTTGAACTCCTGGCTGAGGGACGTGGATAAACGTCTACTTTATCTAATTCCCAGCTCATATGCAGCCTCAAGCGGCCGATAGCCACAGGGACGCCTCTCTGCGCCGCACCAGCTGGGGCCCGACCCGGGGGGAGTGTGCGACCGCCCCCCCCCCGCCCCTTCCCGGGAGGACCGCGTGAGAGAAGCCAGAAGGGCCGTCAAATCTAGAAAAGATTTGCAGAAAACGCGCCAAATACAAACGCACCAAATCTGGACGCGGGTCTGGGAAACAATATGGCGCCGAAATAATGCGTGGGGCACCGGAAGTGGCGTGTTCTCGGTGAAAATCAGCACAGCTCCACCCCCACCCGGCAAAGTGCACGAGAACCCGGGCGCCCCGAGCGGGGCCCGTGAGACCCGCAGCTTTCTGTCCCAGGGCGGCATCGGAAGTTGCTACTGGGTCTTGTTTTGCACCCGGGCATTTCGGGCCGCAGCGCCCCCCGCAGGAAGCCCCGGGCTGCTTGTGCCTCTGGGGTCCCCGGAGGGCTCGGGCGCGGTGTTTACGAGGCTAGCTGTAAATCCCTCAAAGCCGGAGCCTGCCCGGGGTCGCCACCTTCCTCGTGCAAACCGTGCAAACCGTGCAGACCTTGCAGACCGTCCTTCCGGGCGCGCTGCTGTGACTTTCCACCGGGGCCGCGCTGAGCGGGCGGCGTGGCTCCAGCGGGCTGTGCTCCTAACAAGCTCCGCCCACCGGGAAAACCAGCAAGGCCTGGAGACCAGGATCAAGAAAGCACGGTTCGGCTGCTCTGCACTTCACTTTGATCGCCTTTTGATAGTGGTTTTCTTATCACATAAAGGAAGAGGCTTTTCCTCGCCCCCTAAAATACCACTGGTTTGTTCTGGGCTGCCTCCGGCGTAGAACGTCCGGAAACCATCACACCCTAAGGTTAAGCAACAACCTGCGAGGTTGCTTGGGGCCTGCGGGGTGGTTGGATCCCTGAGGTGGCAGCTCATTCATTCGCCTCCTCGTTGGGGGGCATCATCCTATGCGCAGAGCTGTGCCCAGATGCTTCCAGAGAGCGGCGCCAAAGCCCCGCTCCCCTCCAGGGGTCCCCACCCCACCTGGAAGCCACACAGACCGTGTCTCCGTCCGCCCGCTCTGCTGCTGTAACAAAATGCTTCAGACTGGAGGCCTGAACAGCAGACGTGTTTCTCAGCTGTGGAGGCTGCAAGTCTGAGGTCAAGGTGCCAGCAGGTCAGGTGTCTGGGGATGTTCTGCAGCCTGGTTCACAGGCAGTGTCTTCTTGTTGTGTCCTCACATTATGGAGAAAGCCAGCTTTGGTCTCTTCCTCTGTTTACCAGGTTGCCAATTCCATCCCTTGACCCCATCCTCATGACTTCTTCTAACCTAATCACCTTTCAAGGGGACCACCTCCAAATGCCATCACATTGGGGGTTAGGGTGTTAACGTATTAAATTTAGGGGGGACACATTCAGTCCATAGCAAACTGGTCATGGGGTTTAACAAGGAGTGATAGTGTTAAAGAGGGGCTAGTCAGCTCAGCTTAGGGAAGACAAACCCCTGAGTTGGGTTTTGAGAGATGTGTAGGAGTTTGTCAAGGATGAAGTAAGTAGCAGACCAAGGGAAAGGGAATCCCAGCCAAGGATTTAGGCGGTAGCAACTTTTCTTAATTGTTCAAAGAGTAAAACAATGGACGAATCCATCCAATAAATCACTCCTCCACAAAGCATTTAACTCACTCAAAGGGGTGTCCCTCGTGAACAGCATTGAGAAGTGAGTCCGTATAGAATCTCCAGAGTGACCATTCCACTGTAATGGACCTTAAGAGATCTCCAGACGGATGGACGAGTATTGAGTTACTTTCAGAACGTCAACAATAAGAGGTATTTAGATCTCAGTGATTTGGGATGGCAGGGAGATATAAAAGCCTCGGTCAAGGCCATCTCAACTTGCCTCTGTCTGGTGCAGGTTCACTGTATACGGGATGTGCCTGGAGAGCTATCCTGAACTGGTAATTAAATACAGGTGTGGAGGGGGACACCGAGAGGCAGGCCAGTCAGACGGAAAGCATGCTGCTTTTCTTTTCTCTTCTTTTTTTTTTTTTTAAATGTTTTTATTTACTATTGAGAGAGAAAGAGAGAATGTGAGCAGGGGAGAGGCAGACAGAGGGGGGAGAGAGCTGACAGCACAGAGGCCGAGGTGGGGCTTGAACTCATGAACTGCAAGATCATGACCTGAGCTGAAGACAGTTGCTTAACCGACTGAGCCACCCAGGTGCCCTAATGTTCCTTTTCTGCTACAACACATACATTGTAGGTGTGAGCGCCACCTGTAGACAGTGAGGCCTCCGAGGCGGAGAGGATCTCTCGTTGAAGTCTGTATCAGTCAGCTCCGGCTGCCGTAACAAAGACCACTGACTGGGGGCTTAACCAACAGGAATTTACTTGCTCACAGTCCTGAAAGCTGGTGTGTAGATGCCATCTTCTTGCTGTGTCCTCACATGGTCCCCCTCTGTGCACACACACATCCCCGGGCTCTCTTTCAATTCTTTTTTTTTTTAATTTTTTTAAATGTTTATTTTTGAGAGAGAACGCCAGAGCATGAGTGGGGGAGGGGCAGAAAGAGAGGGAGACACAGAATCTGAAGCAGCTCCAGGCTCTGAGCTGTCAGCAGAAAGCCCGACTCGGGGGGCTCGAACCCACAAACCGTGAGATCATGACCTGAGCCGAAGTCGGACGCTTAACCGACTGAGCTACCCAGGCGCCCCTCTCTTTCAATTCTTATAAGGACCCCGGTCAGATTTGATTAAGGCCCAATTCTAACGACCTCATTTTACCTCCCTCAACTCTTTCAAGACCGTATCTGCAAACACAGTCACACTCTGAGGTCCTGGGGTCAAGACTTCAACATACGGCTTTGGGAGGACACAGTTCAGTCCATAACAGCTCCATGATTCCAGACCCACCTGGCATGTTGCAGAGGGGAGTGTTGACACATATTCATTCACTCAACCCAACGTCCTTTTGCGTCCACGGCACCCCCGTCGGCCCTAGAAAAATGGGCTAACTTGTCAACAGTGGATTTACATAGACTAAACATCAACAGGCACTTCGAGGGCAGAAAAGGATCCATGAACTGGGCTGGGCTGGGCATTTGAGCGTGTCCGCGTGCTCCGGAAGGAGGTGGTCAGGAGCTCCTCTGCGCACAGCTCCCTCCTGGGGAAATGCCTGTCTGGTGTCCCACCTGCTGCTCATCCCCTGGGTTTCACCCTGACCGTCCACACAGAATAACACCCCCCTGCAGACAGATGCCCCAGCCAGAGTGGATAGGGACAGACTCACTGTCTCCCCCTCCATCGCCACCAATCAATCTTAGCTCTGGTGCCACCGGTGGCAAAAACAGACAGAGCCAACTGCTTGCTCACTGACCACACTTGCTTTCTTCGTCGCCCGTGCAACACCCCCACCGCAGGAGCCTGCCTGAAGGGACCGAAGCCATGAAAGGCAGAGAGGCACCGAAAGACAATGTGGACGGCACAGCCCATCCTTTCTGGTTGAGTTGGGACAGCGAGGTCGTGCTTGTCCAAGCCACAAGTCCCCCAAAGGAAGATGTTGTGCAAGCAGAAGAACAAGTAGAAAGCAGGAAGAACCGGGACCAGGAAGCATCAGCTGTTCTCCGGGGCCAAGTTCAGTCCTGCCCGGCAGGTGCACGCTGCGGGCAGGAGAAGGTGGGCCCGTGTTTCTCCGCCAGCTGCATACGGGTTATAATGCAGATCACCTCGCCCGCGCCCGCTCTGCGGGCAGAGTACAAACCCACATGTCCAAACAGCTTCTCAGTTAGCTGTCGGTAGTTCCGTAGCTGAGAGCGAGCTTGTGGATTAACTGTACTTTTGCACAGACGCGGGAAATGACCCAGCGCAGCAGATGCCTTGCCCGGCTGCATGAAGATGGGGGCAGGCCTGCCTCTCCTCACTTCCAGGCGGTGGTGTTTCCTGAGGCCTCCTCTGAGGCCCTGGGGAGTGTGGGGAAAGCCCTGGTTGTGGGGTCCGGGCCCAGCCGCTCGCTCTTCCAGTAACTTTGGATGCATTATGTAGGCTGTGGCTTCGTTCACCTCAGCGGCGGAAGCGGGATGAACTTCTGTGTCCTGAGGGTTTTGTGAGGAGCGAGCGGGATGAGACCCCCAAATGCCAGCCCAGGGCTGGCAGGTGTGGGCATGGTCTGGTGTGGAGTCATCTCCTTATGTTTCCTCTGTCCCGTTCTCCAGGCGGCCCTCCCCTCCCCACGCCCCTGCTGGTGTTATTGTCCCGTGCATGTTCTGTCCATCCGCAGATGCCAAACCTTTCCTCACATATTCTGCTTTCCTGAACCACCCCCCCTCCCCCCGCCGGTTTTCTGCCCTCTAAGGCTCGTGGGGTCAAGTGTCGGCAGCTCTTTGTGACAGTTCTGTGGCGAAGGGCATGTCTCCTCCCAGCTCTGAGGCCTCCTTGGCTGTGAGCTCCCACTGTGAGGAGGCAGAAAACGTGTAAACACCTACCGTGCAGGGGCGCCTGGGTGGCTCAGTTGGTAAAGAGCCTGCCTCTTGGTTTTGGCTCAGGTCACCATCTCAAAGTTTCGCGAGTTCGAGCCCCACGTCGGGCTCTGCGCTGACAGCGGGGAGCCTGCTTGGGATTCTCTCTCTCCCCCATCTCCCTGCCCCTCCTCCACCCATGCTCTCTGTCTCTCTCAAATCATAAAAATAAATAAACTTAAAAATAAAACACCTGTGCAGTGGGCGCCCGAGATACGATAACTGACATTTGGTGGTGTTACTACTCAAGTGCAGCTCAGGGTCCATCTGTTCTACGAACCCTGATTTCCCCCTGGAAATTAGAAGCCGTTAGACGCACTTGGACCCTTAGCAGGTGTCCGGTCATTTCCTGGGCTGGTCACGGGCCCGCCCCTGCTGGGCTGTGCTCTAGGTGCAGAGACGGTGCCCAGCCGGTACAGGTGGCTGCACTTTGGAAGCGGGAGGACACTGCTCCTCTGGGTCACGGCAGGCAGGATTCACGACAGCGCTCGGTGGCTGGGCTGTCACTTGTCACGGCAGCCAGAGCGGCGCCCGATGAAGCTTTGCTACCCTTTCCAGCGGCTTACAATCTGGTGAGGACGCATCAGCGCTGTTCGTCCTGTGACTCGGGAAGATGCCAGACACTCACCTTCAAACTGGCAGGAGTCTGGCTGAGGTTGTCCCTCGGGGAGGGACAGGGACAAGGCCCAAAGCTCCAGATGTCAAGGATTAAGCATAGCATGGTAATGTCCCTGTGCCTTCCTCTCAAGGTTAACACAAATATCCACATAGGCCCTGAGGGAAACCAGCCTGGAGGTGGGGAGGGCAGCTGTGGCCGTACCCATGAGGCCTGGGGCCTGCACAGACCGGTGCCCTCTGCAGCCCGCCTTCCGGAACATTCCTGCTGGCACTCGGCCGCTGGGAGCCCTCTAGCTCCAAGCTAGAGTCCAAGCTTCGGTCGCCAAGGTCGGGGTCCCCGCTGCTCCGGGGATGGCGGACACCCTGTCATGTGGGACTAACAGAGGACCCTGGTCCCGTCCCCTCAGAGGAGGTGACTCTCCACTCTGGCCTCAGCCTCCTCATCTCAGTGTCACTGCCTAGCTCCCAGATGTGGGGCTCCAGCCTCTGGAGCAGGGCCTGCCTGTCGTGTGGGCGCGGCCGGGTGGCGGGCAGGGAAGAACAGGTTCTCCAGGCCCGCAGGAACGCCCAGAGGCCTGTCTGCCTTGCGTGTGTGCAACGGCCTGGGGTGACGGCCTCAACCGAGTGGGGGACTGAGAGCCCATCTGACCAAGGCACCGATCCAGAGCCCCTCTTGCCGGTTCACTGACCCGTCAGAGCCACTTAGGACATTGCAGATGCTGTTCCCAAGGGCTCCGAGGGTCCCCGAGCCTCGTGACCTCGAAGAGAACGCAGCCCGAGAGGGGGAGACGGGCCAGACAAGAGTGGGCGGGCCCGGCACTGGGTAGACGCTGTGGGTTTGCACTTGGCCTGCAGGACAGCACAGCCTGCCCCGTGGGCTCCTTTTCTGGCACGCGTGGCCGTGGAAGAGGCTGAGATGAGGTCCTTCAGGTTGGGAGCAGGGAGAGAAGATGCCAGCGACACTCCCTGTGGCTTCCCCATCTTTGGGCGGTGCAGGATGTGAGGCTGTCCACCTGGCGAGCGTGACTTCTCCCCAGGTCTTTGTCCCCCTTCCCGAAGCACTTTGCTGCCATTAAGTGGCCACCAGGGGGTGGCAGACAATTGTGGCAAAGACTTGGATACAAAGTGAGATTCAGCTCGGCTCAGTGCCCTGTTCCCACACCTGACGTGAGTCCCAGGTCCGTGAATGCACAGCGACCACACCACTCCCCACGCGGCCGGTCGAGAGAGGCTTTGAAGTGTGAAAACCCACAGTGTGTTTGATCCTATTAACCAGGCATCCTCGGCGTTTGTGTGTTCATAGCGTCAAAGGTTTATGGTTTCAGTGGCAGCTTTCTCTTTATAGTCCTATGGGGGAGACCTTGTCCCGTCCCCAGCCTCGGCAGACATGTGTCGTGTTCTAGAGCAAATGTCAGGCATCTCTAAGGACTCAGCTCTGCTTTGGGATGATATTTTTATTTACTTATTTTTTTAAGTTTATTTATTTATTTGTTTGTTTGTTTTTGAGAGAGAGAGAGAGAGAGAGAGAGAGAGAGAGAGAGAGAGAGAGAAAATCCCAAGCACGCTTCACACTGTCAGCACAGAGCCCAATGTGGGGCCTGAACTCGCAAACCGTGAGCTCATGACCTGAGCCAAAACCGAGAATCAGATGCTTAACCCACTGAGCCACCCAGGTGCCCCGGGATGATAGTTTTAAAACGAAATAGGTAAGTCCCTGCAGGACACTTGGGGACCCTTCTCTATGTCACAAGGTTATCAAGGAAAAGAATATGTGAAGCGGTTTGCACCCTGCCCATTAGATGGTAAGTGATCCAGGATGGCTCTTCTGTTACGACGGACCATCCGTCTGAATTTGGGTATGGCTGATACTTTGAGAATCTGTCAACTGCAAAACTTGACATTATTCAGTGGGGACAGATGAACATGGCATGATTATGCATATAAAGGTAATCCGTTCTAGAAAGTTAAGATTTCCACCAGGTGCCAAGAGACATGGTCATCGGGCATGTGTGGACACTAAGGAACGCATGGATAAGTCACTTATGTCTAAGTCGGCTGTCTGCAAACTGACTGAGGCTTCAAGGCGGAGATGGGCTAAAGCCTTCACTGTGCCCTTGAACAGCAAGCTGCTTGCTCACCTACGAAGCGTGGAGGGACTCTGGCGAGGTCGCCTAGACCCTGAATTAAACGTCAAAAATGAGAAGACAGGCGACTCAGCAGCCTGGAAAATCCTTATCATCGGTGGGAAATGTGTATATACACACACACACATATGTATTTCGTATATTTGAAAGTAGATTTACATATCATATATGTTCTTTTGTACGTATTATATTCCTTACAATAAAGTCACATCAATACTTGGTGATTACGGTTCAAACAGGCGAAGGCCAGGAAGACCAGGCTCTCGTTCCATCTCTACCACTCGCTCCCTCTGCCTGGGAGATCTTAATCAGGTCCCCGCATTCCCTTGTGTCCGGACGGTCGGTTCTGTATCCGGAAAGTGAGACAGTGGGCTCGATTCCTCCTCTACATTTGCTCCCACAACTCTCAGGTTTCCCAACGGCATCACTGCACTGAGCTATTTAGAAATCGATCTTATAGGTAACCATCAGCCTTAACCTACAGTGCCCACATTATTTACTAGATAAAAAGAACATTCTTTCAGCAATGCAAGCGGAATCCTCTGGTTTCCTACACACCGCTCAGGGTTATTAGCTGCTGCCTTGTGAAAACTCATTCTTCTGCTGTTGCCATTTTTAATGTGTCTTCTGAGGCCACTGCAGACACTGGTTTTCTTTCTTTTTTTTTTTTTTTTAAATTTTTTTTTAACGTTTATTTATTTTTGAGACAGAGAGAGACAGAGCATGAACGGGGGAGGGTCAGAGAGAGGGAGACACAGAATCCGAAACAGGCTCCAGGCTCTGAGCCATCAGCCCAGAGCCCAACGCGGGGCTCGAACTCACGGACCGCGAGATCGTGACCTGAGCTGAAGTCGGTCGCTTAACCGACTGAGCCACCCAGGCACCCCATGCAGACACTGGTTTTCAACACAATTCATGCCAACTAAGTTCCTGTGGGAAGAATAAAATAGACAGAAGTAACAAGATTTTAGTTCTTTATTATAAGCAGATGCACCAGTAAAGAAATACTTCCACTAATTACTTGGCATCGCAGTACCAGGTACCGTTAACTGATTACATTCATTTAGATACATTTAGACTCTTCACTTACTGGCAGATGATGAGAGTTTACTGATGCCCTGCACACTTGGACTAGTGATCAAGGAAAAGTGGTGACTTCTTTAACTAGTGATGACGATATGATATGGAATCATCCTCACATAACACAGCTTAAACAAAATAACCTATGTGCCTATATTTAACATTTTTAAAATTTGGTAACATTTAAAGATTGAAAAAAAAAAACCCCACCAAGAATAGGATGATACAGTACCCACTGTAAGCCCAAGAATGACACAGTTCCGTGTTGCCATATTTCTTCAGATTCTGTTTCTTGGTTGTGCTTTATTATCCCAAACGCCGAGAATTCCTTGCTGATCCTTCCAAATCGTAACTTCCGTATCACTTATGAAGTATTTGTTGAGTGTGCCACTTACTTTTATTTTTTTTTTATTTTTTATTTTTTAAATTTTTTTCAACGTTTTTTATTTATTTTTGGGACAGAGAGAGACAGAGCATGAACGGGGGAGGGGCAGAGAGAGAGAGAGACACAGAACCGGAAACAGGCTCCAGGCTCCGAGCCATCAGCCCAGAGCCCGACGTGGGGCTTGAACTCACGGACCGCGAGATCGTGACCTGGCTGAAGTCGGACGCTTAACCGACTGTGCCACCCAGGCGCCCCAAGTGTGCCACTTACTTTTAAAAGCAACCTGTTGGCCTCAGACTGTAGAAACATGACTGCTTTAGAAAAACTTCAACTTGTCGTCATCTGATAATGCAATTGATCGAATCGCAAAACGTCTGGCCTCAGATTTCCATCTACTGAATAGACAAACCGTGCTCAGTGCCTAATATAAGCTGACAATTGTGGTAGACTCTCAGGATAGAAAAGTCTAGCAAGGAATCCAATGTCAGACATACACACAATTCCTAATTTTCCAGTAGCCACATTTAAAAACAACGGGTGAAATTTTAACGGATTTTACCGAACACAATATATCCAATGTTATTATAATATGTAATCAATATAAATACTACTGAACTTCATTTTTTTAAAAAACTAATTATAAGCAATCTAATTATAAGCAAGTGCATTGTACACTTACAGCACATCTCGCACACTTTGGGGCTCTGTGGCACACGGGATCAGGGTCACCACACGGGCAAGTGCAGGTGTGGCTCCCGCATTCCGAGAGGGAAGTTGGGAAACCGTACTGGCCAGGGGTTTGCCGGGTAAGGGGCTGTGGAGGGTTGGGGGGTGAGGGAAGGGGAAGCCGCTGGAAGCAGAAGAAACCATCCAGTAGATTCGCCTGAGGACACAGGTGGGAGGTGCCCCCGCGTGGGGCCCGTGGGCCGGGAGGCCACTCGTGCAGGAGGGAATGACAGATGGGAAGGTCGACGTCTCCAGCAACGAGACTCCGTCCGTGTCACAGAACACGCGGCGGTCCAGATGGACGTGACCCACCGCAGACGAACATTTCTGTGCCCTGCACCACCTTGAAGCCAACCTCAGTTTGGGCCTTTGCTGCTTTATGTTTTACTGGAGCTTGGGGTCAGTAATACAATAGCGACACGACAGGGCAGGTTGGAAAGCCGGCAGACGACCAGGAATTAGGGCCTGGTGAAGACAACCAGAGCCAGGAACTAGCAGAGAGCAAGGCACGTGGCGGGATGCTCTGTAGTGGATTTATTTCTCACCCCAAATGCACCTCCCCTCCTTTTTTTTTTTTTAAATCTCAACTTCTAGAAACAGAGAGAGGGGAGGAAATACAGAGACAAAAACAAAGACATTAGCACACGAGAACAGAGGATACCTTGTTTGGGCTGTTTTTAATATACTTTATTTCACGTCACAAGGTCAAGTCTGTGTTTGTCACACGCCGAAGCGGACCAACGTACCCATCCCATAACCTAAAAGCAAAAAGTTGCGAGTTCTAGTATACGGCAGAACCCACTTGCAGACGGACGTACATGTGGGCAGAGTATTTGAGGGGGTTTCAGCAAAAGGCACAAGGATAACAGAACTTGCAGTCCACTACCCAGCACTGGGACGTCGGGCAGGGGGGTCGGTGCCATCACCGGGACACAGAGCTGGCCGAGAACCAGCGCTATCCAGAGGATGAGACAGAAACGAATGCAGGTACTTTACGGAGGTGACCCGCCTAGGGGGCAGGTCCCACCATCAGAGTCTCTAGCTTACAATGAAGGCGTCAGAGACCGGGAAGGAGATCAAGTTCCCACAGCGAGCGAGGGGCAGGTCTGGGATTCAAGCCCCAGGGACCTGGCCCCGGAACCCGTGCTCCCCCCACCACTCCTCCCCCAATCTCCTTCACAAAGAGACGTTAGAAGATAAAATGAATTCTAAAGACCCTTGTTTCCACCACGTGAACAACAGAAAGCCACGATTTTGAGAGACGCACGAATGTGTAACCGACGGCGGGGTCCAGGTTGACTCGGGGGTGCCCTCGCCCTCCGGCTCGCCCGGAGCACAGCAGCACCCTCCCTGGGTTGAGGGGAGCCCCCTCCTAGGAAGGAGGACCTCCGCGGACAGCCCGCTGATGGTCACACCGCAGGGAGGGCCGAGTCCAGCGTGCGGAGCGACTGGGCCTTCCTGTCGCCCCCTGACCTGGCTGACTCTGCCGAACCGGCCAGTCCGCGGATTCAGCTGGAGAGCAGCGCCCCGTTTGGACCGGGGTCTGCGAACCACGACGCTGGTGCGGTGACAACACTGTGGGGACAGGAGGGGGCACAACACGTAGCCGCATGCTGCTCTGGCTTGGTTGGGGGGGGGGGGATGGGGGGAGACGAGGGCTGTGATGCTCACAGTTCTGCCTGGCTTTCTACTCTAAGGCCAAACTTCAACTCCCACCATTTGGAATAAAATCAAACCAGCCGAAGCAAGCACACACACCCCCGGCAGGTGTTCTCCAGGCGGACACGCTCACCTCTCCCGCGGCCCTACGCCCTGACTCCCCATGTCCTCCTCGGTTCCAAGTCTGTTCCATGCACACTTTGTTCCAAGCGCTCTTCCTTCCAAACCGCCTTCTCGCTCCATCCTGGTCTCCACTGCACGGATGAGAACTCACCTCCCATGGCGGCCGCGACAAAACACTGGGACGGGGCGTCCACGGGGAGAACAGATCTCTGTCATCTCCCCTCCACACCCTTCCAGGGGCTTTACACAAGGAGGGCACTGGGGAGGTAGAAGACCCAAGGGTCACAAGCAATGAACTGTCCGTACATTGTAAAGAGGGGCGCCTGGGTGGCTCAGTTGGTTAAGCATCCGACTTCAGCTCAGGTCATGATCTCATGGTTCGTGAGTTTGACCCCTGCGTCCGGCTCTGTGCTGACAGCTCAGAGCCCGGAGCCTGCTTTGGATTCTGTGTCTCCCTGTCCCTCTGCCCCTCCTCTGCTTGTGCTCTGTCTCTCTCAAAAATACACATTAAAAAAATAAAAAGAAATTATAAACTGACCTGACCCAAATAGACAATAACTCAAGTGTGCATGGACAGACCACTGAATGACTGAAAACATTTCAAAATAACAAGTGCTAACGATCATGTGTTTGAATTCCAAACTGCATCAGAGAAGAATGGACTTATTCACACACTGTAGAAAGTAAAGCCGAAACGATTTAGGAAGAATTACAGTAACGTCTCACATTTATGTTGAACTTTATATAAAAATGCATTTTTACTATTATCTCCTTTGACTCGCAGTAAACTCTAGGAGGCAAATAAGCAATCCCCCTATTTTATTGATAGAGCCCGGAGCCTGCTTGGGATTCTGGGCCTCCCTCTCTCTCTGCCCCTCCCCCATTCACACTTTGTCTCTCTCTCTCTCAAAAAAAAAAAAACAAAAAAACAAAAAAACAAGGGCTCAAACAGGGAAGGTAGTTTGTTTAAGGTTATATACATGTAGTGATGCAACACAGACCATTTTGTAGTTTGGGATTTCCCATAGTGAGTGACCTTCAGGGGAACAATTTCAAATATTACTGTTCTCTGTGCCACTATCAGGAAAGATCTTTGAATCTATTCGCCATTTCATATCATCTTTTGCCATCGTGAGGGCTGTGCTACCAACACAGGGGACAGGCAACAACCCCCCACCCCCACCCCAGCCCTCAAGCCCAACATGGAGTTGGTTTGGAGACCATGAAATTTTCTCATGAAAGATAATCTTTCCTTTTGTCATCTCTGTATTGTTTGATTTAGACTTTAAGCAAAATATCTTTAAGTGACTAAGATTACAGTTATGACCACCTACTTTTTAAATTTTATTTTTAGAGAGAGAGGGAGAGCACAAGCAGGGGAGAGAGAGACACAGAGAGAGAGAATCTTAAGCAGGCTCCGTGCTCAGCACAGACCCTGACGTGGGGCTTGATCCCATGACTCTGGAACCATGACCTGAGCCAAAATTAAGAGTTGGACACTCAACCCACTGAGCCACCCAGGTGTCCCATGACTATCTACTTCTAAAGGCATTTAGGTGGTATGAAATACATCTTTGTTAAGCAGGAAAGAGTGGGCAGACATTTTTCTCCTAGAAATATTAGTGTAACTTTGGGTATTTTATTCAAACTCCAAGTCTCCGTTTTCTCAGCTGTAAAATTGGGAGCAAGAGTAGTTGGAGGACAAGATTTAATTAGCACCTGCCACATTTCATGCCCTACCTACATCCAGAGGTTTGGTAACTTACTGCATCATCAGCAACCCTTTGAGGTAAATATATTAATTATTATCACTATTTGACAGAAGAGAAAATTGGGAAACTTTCAACAGAAACATGAAATGGAAACCGAAACATTAACCTGTCCGAGGTTGAATCCCGAGTGGTCGAAGCAGGACCCAAAACTGGTCTTCGGCCTGTACCTGTTGACCTCAAGGCTGAGCCGGCCTGCGGCCTGGGGGCCACGTGTGTGGAGGGAGAGAGCCTCAGAGGAGGTTAGCGCCCTGCCCGGCAGACGGCAAGCACTCAACACATCTTGGCAAGTATCAAAACAAAGTAAAATCTTAAAATAATGTATTCTGTAGCTATTGTTTGGCAGTAAAACATATACGTATATAAAACATACATATTATCACATATATATGAAATGACTATCGTGAAATAGATGTATTATGTATCACCAAGTAACTTCTGAGATTTAGATTTTCCTTTTCCTTTTCTGGATTAATGAAGCACCAATAAACTCGAGAACAGAAATCACAATTTATTCCGAACACATCATAAGGAGCCAAGACTGTTAGTCAAATATTCCCTCCTGCTGAACACACAGAGAGTATCAGTAGCATTTGTTTTTTTTTTTTTTTTTTTTAGGACATAATGATTTATAAAAATAAAATTGCAGAACAGGTCTTTCTTACATATTCACATACAAAATCACGAGCCATTACTAATTTGGATGGAGTAACGGACCATCAGAAAACATTCACTGCGAGTTTGTATCACCTACAGGATCCTACTTTCCTTTAACAACAGAAATAACTCAAGCTTTCCATCTGGAGTGGCTTTCTGAAAAATAACTTTGTGTTTTTTTCCTGCTCAGGATAAGGTATTTGTCTCTTTGACCTCATGCAGGACTACACCAAGAATGACTCCCCGGTTGGTAAAAGTTATGGATTTACTTCATTGCCCACAAATTGGAAAATGTGTCAAATGAAATCCTGGGGATAATGTCGTGCCGTAACTACTCTCAACTAAGTCAGTAACTGTAGATCTACCACTTAAAGATATCTGAAGGAAATTTTAAATTTGATTACATGGTTATTTTACCTATATAATATCAAATATCTGAACGTTTCCAAATTAACAATTTGTATAATGCCAAGCATACTAACTGATTAGGCAACATTCTAAGTAAGCCAGTCTTTAATCTGAAGTTATGGGTAACTCACAATAAAAACTGGTCTAACCCCTCCCCCTGCCCCCCAAAACCTACTTATAAAGATATGTAACTTACTACACGGTGGTATCTGGAGTGTCGGCCATCTTGTCTTTCATCTAATACGTCAAGAACAAATACTACTATGGTTAAAATCTATTTGTACTATACATTTACAATTGTGCACACGAAATAGCACCGTGACAGACATTTCTCGAGCTTCTTAAATGAGTCAGATATGTATCTGGCAGTCCCTTTGTATCTATTCCTGATGGCACATTTTGGGAGAGGACAAATTTCATATAGACTGTATTTTTATAATGGCCCATCTATTTAAAAGATCACTTTACTGACAAAGATTCATTCAGTGAATGTAAAAACAAACCACACAGCATTACAAAAGAAAAATAAAGCTTACATAATCTGGATATAGAGGAAAGTTGGTATGACTATAAATGAAAAAAATCCCCCAGAAATGAAATAAATGGAAGAAGTCATCAGTATGTACGATGTAAGGACCAGTCAGATGGCCCTTCCCCTACCAACCTGGAAGAAGGCAGCAGTATGTGTGATGTAAGGACCAGTCAGATCGTTACTCTCCCTACCAACCCGGCTAAATTTAGGCATTGGACAAATCTCAGTGAGATACCCTAATGATTACAGAATTCTCAAGCAATTAGTACTTGCTATATTCATTGTATAAAATATGAGTTTATATAACAAAACTAATATATTGCTTCACAATTTTGAGTACTGTATTTTTTATACTTGTTCAACATTTAAGAAAAAATATTATAATTTTATAAATTCAGAATGCAAGACCAGCCACGAAGCCTAGTCAACGTAACAGAAGACCAATGGGGAATTTCTGGGTCGCAAAATGTTAAATAGCACAGACATTAGAGACAGTGAAAGATTTTATTTTTTCTTTTACTTTCATCCAAACACACCCTTTTCTGGAAAACATAAAAGCATGCACATTGATGGCATTCTTATAAAGAAAAACTAAGTAATAACTAAGCTGCAAATGAACAATAATAACAGAAACACAGGCTTAAAAGATATGTGAAAAGATTTACAGGGAGATACAGGGCTCCTAATTTTAGAAAGTAAGAATTCAAGTCATATCAACACATGTTAAAAAGAAGCTTCTAATTTCCAAATATTTTAATACAAAATTTTTAAACTAACAAATATATCTTATAGAACTCTTGTGAGAATATAAGTATGGTCATAAGAGACATGATGTTCAAAGTGATCTTATGCAGTTCACTGTAACTTCTTATGATCAGTTATAATCAACATAATTCCAATGATATTTCTTCTTAAAGTTTAAATTTAGAGCATATCCATGATATTCAAAGTAAGTTACGCAACTTACATTTACTTTGAATAAATTAGAAATCGGTTCAATCTTTAGGACTGTTTAAAAAAAGTATTAACAAAGACGGTGAGACTGATTGAAATCTCACTTTACAGGTAAGAGAAAATCACAATTTGGCATGGGAACACTTTTCAGAAGTTTTACCTACACCCCCATGCATAAGGAGACCAACCATATCCTGCGGGCACATGTCCACCCCCACACACACAGACATACACACAGACACACAGACACAGACACACACACACACACACACACACACACACACACACACACACAAACCAGTTCAGACTACCCAGAGCTTCAAAGGTGCTGTCTCACACGGCCTGGTCTCTGGGTCTGGAGAGTCAGTCACACAAAATTTCCCTTACTTATTATTTTCATTTTGCTCATCATGGTTCAGTTGGTGTGTTTCATCTGGGGACACTGGCACGAGTTTACAACAAAAATCCATTAGGCAGAAATGTTACCTTAAGGGACTAGTAGGCAACAATCCAGTTTAAGTCAGCCACAGGCCATAGTTATTACTTCCTGACTGAAAACGGCTCTTGTTCTGAGCGGGCACGGATGAACTGTGTGGGGACTCCCCACTAAAACTAGTGGGGACGCCACGAGTTCATCCGGGCCTCGCGGGCTGAGCCTGTGGTTCACTGGCTTGAGGAGGGAGACAGACGAGCGTCTTAGCCGCAGCCACTGGGGCGGGCTCAAGAGAGCCTCGCCGACCAAGTTCAACCCGCAGCAGGACCGAGGCCGGCTCCAGGCTTCTCCCCTGCGCCCGTCCTGTGCCAGGCACCGAGCAGCACGCTGCCAGGAATCCAGAGGAAAAGAATTCAAACACAGTGGAAATCGACCATGATGACAGGAAAAGAAAAGGCTTCCGCCGAACCCAAGAGTAATAATAGGCAAAAGGCACATGCTCGGAAATCCAGGCGGACGTTTGAAGGCTCCCATCACCTCAAGCATCTGTGGACTCAGGTCCCACCAAGGTTCACACTGATTGTTTTGATGTAAAAATAACAGGAAGCCTGAAGGCTTTTAAGCAATTCTGGCACAGACACTGGGACGTACTGAGGGCTCCGCTTGGCTCTTCAGAACGCTGGGCAGCGTCAAGTGCCGCGACAGCGGGCCAGGGTCACGCCTCCAACCGAAACTCAACGCTCACATTTGACACATTATCCTTTTGTGTACAATGCAGGGCGTGCAAATTAAGCTGCTTCAATAAATATTAGACATGTTAATTACTCTGCAAAGAGAAAATAAAACCAGCTAATAATACACTACAATCAAAGCATGCGCAAACCACAGCTTCTTCCCCGCAGACATTTCTTGACCTTTTCCTTGCATCCTTCTTGATACACAAATACAATTTCCTTCATCCACTTGGAGACATTAAGCAAAAGGCAAAATAGTACACAGCTGCAAGATACTAAATACTTCGGTGATGAGAGTTGGGACTAGTCAGGTTGTAAAAAACTAAAAATAACGAATACGGTGAAATACGCTGCAAATTAACGTTCATGAATGCAGCCATCTGAGTCACGAACCGATACCAAAGCATACAATCCTAACCATCTTCTGAAGATGACACTAGATCACGGAAACACCAAGGATGGCAGAGAGGTTAGCTTTCCCCTTCCAGCAGCTTGTTCTAAAGTTGCAAAACCACGTATGTTTGCCCAAGACCACCTGCAGGTCGGCTTTAGTCAGAAATTCTATTTTATCCAATGTTCAATCAACAAGGCTTTATTTACACTTCTTATTAAATTCAGGCGACAATCTGATGTCCCGTGTGGCTGCCAACAGTAAACCGCGTAGCACAGTCCACTGCCTGGACACGGCTACTTGTTTACGCTTTAATACTAACCCACAAGCAGCCGATTAAGGTTCCATAAACCCACGTTTTCACATAGAGTTTCCTTCCAGCCTCGGTCATAAGCATACCAGCAGTCAAGCCACTTAGGATCAGTAATGATGGTAAAGTCTTCTTGAGACTTAATTTAGAATTAACACTTTCTCCGGGAAACTTGTTTCTTCTTTCCGGATCCAGTGAATCATAAAATTCTATAAGCAACCTAGGGTCAGGATGGAAAAAAAGAAATGTAAAGTTTCAGGTTTAGTCATTTAAGATTTTAATTTAACAGATAGCTACTAGATGATAATTACATGCTGGAGAAGTTACAGGTCCTTGGGAACTAAAGATGAATAAGGAAAATACCCAGGGACTTGATTTAATTGGAGTTTCCAGACCTGAAAAATATATTTAATATGCTCATGATTAGTGTAGATGAATTATATGTACATTTTTTAAAAGATGGCTTTAAGTAAATTTATGGGGATGATTTTGGTCTTTTAAGTTTTTAATAATTTTTCACACATGGGTAATAACCCATCTCGCTTCCCGAATCCTTCCTCCTTCCTCCTAAACCTCCCATTCTACCAGAAAGTCAAGGAAAAGATCAGCAGTTCTGATAACATGTAGGAGTTTCCCCCAAAACACCTTATTTGCATGGAATTAGAAAAACAGCATAGTTAACTCATGTTCCTATCTTACTTAAAAAATATAAGCTTACAGAAGAGACTCAGCCTAAAACTCTCAAACACAAATAAAAAACGGAAAGTGCTTCTTTTACCAGAACACATTCCCTAAAGTAACCACTGTTTCAAAATGTCCAGACTCAGTCTAAGTACACATAAGCACCGATACCACAAAATACATTGGATACTAAACATATTGTTCAGGCTTTTTATCTGAGAACTGATTTTCATGTCAAAACACTTGTATTTCACTTTTCGAAATTTCTTCCACAACCAAAGTGGGTGGCATTGATGGTTGGCTGAATCAATTCTGTCACATGCAAGTGACAGTCAACGGAACACAGGAATCCAGCTACTTGTCTATAAGCTTCACGAAGTTTCATTTTCTTTTTTTAAATTTTTTTTTTTTTCAACGTTTTTTATTTATTTTTGGGACAGAGAGAGACAGAGTATGAACGGGGGAGGGGCAGAGAGAGAGGGAGACACAGAATCGGAAACAGGCTCCAGGCTCTGAGCCATCAGCCCAGAGCCCGACGCGGGGCTCGAACTCACGGACCGCGAGATCGTGACCTGGCTGAAGTCGGACGCTTAACCGACTGCGCCACCCAGGCGCCCCACGAAGTTTCATTTTCAATGCAGCACACTTTCAGTAATTTTCACTTCTTAGAGTTAACATAGAAGGACTAATGAGGAGATAATTTTACTGTAAAACAACAAGACAGGGGGCACGAAGCAATTTGCTGAGAAGAGTGTCAGGAGAAGGAAATAGGTAAAGTTTCTCAACATAATTTTGGAAGTCTTACTTCTGAGTCTGTAAGAATTCCACACGTCTCAATGTGGTTTTAGTAAATGATGCATCCTGAAACTAGTGGACCCATTTTTTTCAAAAGGAGGATAAAAAATAGAGATGTTTAAAACGGACCTTTCAGAAAACAGGGAATGTATCAGAAAGGATAAAAACCTCCACTGACAGCAAACAAACAGAAAATAAATAATATATCCTAAAATTTTCCCCCAAGAAAACTCAATTTTTAAGTATTAAATAAAAACCGAGATGCACTTTTTATCTTCCTAAAAACAGAAGAAAATTCTAAAATTTCTTCCTTTAGAAATCTGTATGAGGGGCGCCTGGGTGGCTCAGTCGGTTAAGAGTCCGACTTTGCTCAGGTTATGATCTCGAGCCCCGCGCCGGGCTCTGTGCTGACAGCTCGGAGCCTGGAGCCTGCTTCAGATTTGTGTCTCCCTCTCTCTCTCTCTCTCAAAAATAAATAAACGTTAAAAAAAAAAAAAAGAAATTTATATTGAATCAAAAGGGCTCTGATATACTCTATTCCCGGGGGCACCTGTTTCTTCCAGGCACGTCACATCCCCTCCCTCAGCCTGACGCTAAGCTGTGCCTCACCCAATAGGTATCTAAACACACCTGTACTTTACTTACAGGTAACGCTCAGCAAGGGTCAACACTGTTTGCTCCAAGTGATGTTATTAGCATGGACAAACACAAGGTCAAGCCTAAAACCATTTAGGCCCCAAATACTAACAGCAAAAAGACATTCTGGTCAGAAACATGTCACCCGCCCCTTCCTCTTCCAACCAGTACACCCACGTCATTTCCACACGTACATCAGACTAACGCCTCTATCCCACAGCCTCGCTTCCCGGGAACGTGGGCAGTCCAGCTAGCCCTCAACCACAGCATCGCCTCGTCTGACCTGGGGCTGCAGGGGTGTGTGTGTGTGTGAGAGTGAGAGTGAGAGAGAGAGAGAGAGAGGCAGAGAGAGAGAGATCTAATCTCATATCCCCCCACAGAACAGTGTCTAGGAAATACCATGAATGGAAACAGAGGCCTCCTGTAATAAGTTCTTTCATGGGACTTTGTAACAGTGAGGCTGAAAACATGGACAGATTGGACTTGAGTTTATAAAAAAGCATTCTTAAGATAAAAAGACTGTATTATAGTGAAATTTAGCTGAACCCAAGGTTTTCAAGCGCAAGAACTGGTGTTACTCACTTATCTTTTATTTCAAAGCGCTCGTGAAGCCACCTTCTCATACGTGCTTGTTCTTCCGGAACATCTTTTCTGTCTATACGGTCAATGTGAATGTGAATTTTCGGACATTCTTTGCAGAGAAATTCTAACAAGAAACAAAAATATTTCATTTTTTATTGTTTTAGAACTCATGGTTATAGAAAACAATTGAAAAATGAGGTAAGAAAATTCAAATGATGAAAAACCAGATTCTTTCTTTAGCAAAAAAAGAAGTTAAAAGTAAGAATTACAGACTGACGGTTTTAGGTTTCAAGCTAAAGTAGAAGAACCTGTTATAATTTCTGAGTCTACCGCAATTACCTGAAGTCATTACGTTACATCAATAGTACCAAATGTTACCTTCCAAAAAAAATTTTTTTAATGTTTGTTTATTATCAAGAGACAGAGACAGAGCATGAGCATGGGAGGGGCAGAGAGAGGGGGAGACACAGAATCTGAAGAAGGCTCCAGGCTCTGAGCTGTCAGCACAGAGCCCGACGTAGACTCACAAACTGCAAGATCATGGCCTGAGACGAAGTCAGACTCTTGACGGACGGAGCCACCCAAGCGCCCCCCAATGTTACTTTTCATACAATAACCTCTAGTTCTACAGATGGCCTAGGAATAGGAAGCTGGACTCCGCTAGAAGTTCGTACCCACCCTCTGAAGGGACCCCTAAATGTCAACCACCTCCAGACTCGCTAATCTGCAGGAAACCACCAGTCTGCTGTTCCCAAGCTTTTCACGCACCACACATGGTCACTGCTGCTCCCACTAGACTGAGACCCAGAAGGACGGAGATAGGTCTGTCAGGTTCACTCTGCCAAAGCCCTGGGGGCACGGAGGCACGGAAGCCTGTCCTCACCATTGCACTCCCACTACAGACATGGTAGAGAGATCTCTGTCCCTCTGTGACTTGCTATTGGTTACTATTCACTGGTACTCACTGCTCTCCTTGCCTTTGCTGTATTTTCACATATTATATTCGGCTTAGGAACCAACATTCTTTTTGGGGAATAGCTATGAGCTCTTAACTACAATTCCTAAAACATGCTCCTTTGAACAAAGCAGACAGTCTTTTTTCAGGCCTGGTTGCACAAGGGAGGAGGCCAGAATTTATTTAAAGACAAAATAGAACTCTAAGCTGGGAAATTCCCTTTTTGGTAGGTGGCTTTTGGTGAAGAGGTGAGATTATTAACATATTTAAATTCCTTGGAGAACAAGGAAACGTTCCTAAGAGATCCAAGAGAAAGCTACATTCCCTCATTCCCTCGGTGGGTATGCAAGAAGGGGGCGGAGACCCTGTTATCTCAAGTTAAGTATGTTCAAAGACCATGTTCTAAAAGGTGATTGTATATTCTACAGTCTGAAGAAGACTTTAAGCTTAAAGAAGTCTCTATTCTTTTGACTCCACACACATCTCTGTTTTGTTAAGTATTCTCTACAGTTGTTTTTTTGTTTGTTTGTTTTTTTTACCACTGCTATCCTTAATAACACGCATTTCTGTCATCAAAATTATCTCATGGTTATATACGTTAGGAGTGAACTGGCTTTGATGATAAATGTGCACAAAGCACTGCTATAGGGAAGATTTTACTGTTCAATATTTTTGTCTTCATTTTCCTCAAGTTCCATTTTCATGTATATCATCCAAGAACTGCTTAAGAGGTATTTTAGAGCAGACGTGTGCAGTGGTTAAGAGCACGACCAGGGAGGCAGGCAGCCAGGGTTTCGATCCCTGGTCAGCCCTGAACACATGTGTTAGCTCTCTGGGCCTGTTCCCCAGTCTGCAAAACAGAGACCCTGGGACAGCAGCTGCCTGACAGAATCACAGTGAGGAGAGCTGGGGCCCGGGAAGCAGTGCCTAGCGCCTGGGATGCTCGATGTGTTTGTGACAAGGACTTCTCAGCAGGCCTTCTTATTTGCATTTCTGGTTCATAAAAACGTAGACCCTGACACCAATTTTCCTACCTCCATTTAATGATCCACCCCCCCCCCACCATATCTCCATAATTAAATAGCAGTGCAAGGGACCTGGATTTCTCCTTCACACTGCACACACTGGGGCAGAGCCACAGAGCCACAGGCCGTAAGGAAAAAGTGAGCGTACCTCCCAAGTCAGAAATGGATGCTTGTAACCACAGTGCCTGGGAAGTGATGTCTTTCATGAGACATCAGCTGAGAAGGGAAAAGGCATCGCCTCCCACATTCATACGGGTGCTTTTAGGGTCCCCCTCCCCTAAAATTTACATGGTACTTTCATGTGCCTGATTTCATCTGACGTCCACGAGGCTTCACAGGCAAGTACTATTACCCCTGTAGGGCCAAGAGAGGATAAGGCCCCGAGCGACAGCAGTGGAGCCCGATCAGTCCAGGGTCTGTCGTGAGGACCCAAACATAGACCACGAGACAATCATCAGATAAACACTAAATGACTTCCAGCAGACAAGGAAGTGGCATAGATCTTTTCCTCAATGTCTAATAAAGCTCGTGTATCTATACTTGTAATATCTATTTCAGTTGGAGCTTATTTCGTATCGCATGAGCAAAAACTGCCCCATAATATTTAGGATACGTAGGGAAAAAGTATTCTAATTAAGGTATAATTTTTTCCTAATTAGAACTTTCCTAGTAGAGCCTAGAGTGTATTGATCTGCTAGAGTGATACAAAAGTCTTCCAAGTATTCACACAGGTCACAGGGTCTGGTCTCGGGAGAAACTGAGTCCCATGCGCATTGGGCCTGGGGAGCCAGGCAAGGCAGAGACAGAAGAGAAAAGCAGACCTCAGGGAGCAGGGCAGAAAATGCCCATGTGGCCCTGGCCCCCAACTGGCCCCCACACCGCTGGCTCACTGGCTTATTACCTGCCCCCATTCCCTCTGGGGGAAAAAAATGACCTAAATCCAAGAGTAGCAAACTGGGTAGATAAACTGCGGCATAGTCACATCAATGTCCACATCAATGGACATTATGTAACATTTTAAAAAAATTACAGAAGTACATATACTGACATGTAAAGATGTTTATGACACCCTATTAAGCAAATAGAAGCAGGATGTAAAGAAAACAATATACACAAATGATCTCACTTAAAAAAATATCCAGAGGCACAAACATACTCCAACATATGGACACCACGAAAAGGAAGATTTTGAGGAAAACATCCAAACTGTTAACTGGGGTTCCATCTGCACAGGTGAGCCTGTGGAGTTTTTTTCCTTCTTCTTTTGGGTTACCTGTAAGTTTTATTTTCATATAAGAAAATACTAATAGAAAAAAGTTACCTAGAACCATATTAAATGGTTAAACAGAGCATCAAATGTTATCCTTAACTTCATGAATTCATTACAGTATACCACCCACTTGTAGAAACAGGATTTTAAATAAGCCCATTATACTCAGACGGGCCCGGCTCACCTCTGGCCAATGACGCCGTCCAGGGAAGACTGACTCTGACAAGACCAGATGAATCACAAGTGCAAGCCCACTCACCTTGTAATGACACACACCACACAATGGGAAGGACAAGGGACACCACTGCTGCCTAGCTTTCGTGACGCCTCCTTCAGGCCCGAATCATGACACTAGTGATCCCGAGAGTTCATTGACACTGCAGTCTACCCTTGCCTGCGGCCAGCCTGGGTCGGGGGGGGGGGGGGGGTCTAGGGTGGTGTTGAGGCCCGCACAGCCAGCAACCATCCCAGACGGTTCTGATGGAGTTCTAATGCTCCTAAAGTGCTCGAAATGACTGGCATACAGCTTATACGTGAACAATCTAGCAACTACGGAAATGTTTTCTAAGTGGGCTACAAAATACAACTATTAAATGACAACCCACCACGTGTGGGGATTATACTTAATATTAAACTCAACCACCCAGACGCAGAATGTACAATATTCTGGAATTTTATATCTAATTAAGGAATTTTTCTATCCAATCCAATTTACATCATAAATTGAAGGTGCATCTTAATCTATAATAGATTATAAGTAGAGCAGAGTATCAATCAATTTACATAATAATGAGAGATGGGTTTTTCAAGCTACAGATCCCAACTCATAATTAAAATCAGCAGGTAACACGGAAAACCATCTCGCGCGGACAGGTATACTGGTAGAATGATTTCTCAGCAGCACATTTATAAATCTGATAGATACTGCCAGGAAACTTTTGGGGGGCTAAACTGCACTGCACTCCTAACAGCAAAGTAGGAAAGTATTTCCCCCACAGGGCCTGTTAGAAAATCTGATACTGGGATTTTTGCTAATATGATAGCAAGACATGGTATCTCGCTGTAAATTTCAATTTGCATTTTTAGTATAATGAGACTGAACACTTTTTTTCCTGTGAATTACTGCTGACTTATTGATCACCTTCTTACCAATTTGTAGAAGGACTTTATACATTAAGGAAATCAGGCCTTTTTTCTGTGATCTAAATTGCAAATATTTTCCCCAGTATGTCTTCAGTCTTTTGATTTTACTCTGGTATACTTTTCCTTGCAGAAATATTCACGCTTAATTGACTGAAATGACAGATTTATTTGCCACATGGCTTCTGGGTGTGATAGAAAAGCCAGCTTTCTCAAGAAGAGACAATCTGTAAGGAAAACACAGAACCTCTGTCAGCTAATGTGTAGGAGACAGAGGAATCGGGACAGAAGCGGGGCAGGGCTGGGACCTAGACAAGGCAACTCTGAACTGGTTGGCTTCCTCAGGGCCTTCTCCTCCGGTCTAGAGGAGGAAAAGAACTGCCACATGCTGAGCACTCCCCGTGGGGCTGGAGGGCAGGAGCGCTAAAGCAGGAGAAAGCTAGTGGGCCCCTGGAAGACCAATGTGGGGCAGAGTGGGGGAGGCTGCAAGGGGAGGGGCTTCCCCTGGAAAGGAGGCGTGGCCTACACGGGGCAAGGGGGGTGGGGGGGAAGAGAGGCAGGACAGTGAGGATGCATGGTCCAAGAGGGCAGGCTCACGAGGGGGTGCCGGGGCACATGAGCCTGGCCCAAGGAGCTCTTAGGGTCCGGACGGCGACACAATGGAAGCATGTTGCAGAGGTCATTACGGGAATTATATGTTTCTTAGAAACTTATAATAAAAACATGTTTAATAAATCTCATTATTTAAATGGTGATAAACTGGTGACAATATCGTTGAACAACTAAATTCATGTGTTTCCAAATGTAAAAATAGGTCGACTCCTTTGATGGTTAAAAAAAAGAAAAATATTAATATACTGCCTTTTTCATAAGAAGGACTCATGAAGGAGGAACTGGAGAGTAAGAATGCAGACTCAAAATTAAGAAATTAAGAAAAGTGGTCGCTTCTGAGCAGGGGAAGGTGGATCCTGAGTGGGAAGGGGACATAGCAGAAAGCAAGCTGTTTCACTGTGAACTTTATTAAGTTTTGGCTTTTAAACTGTTCGATGTAGAATATATTCCAAAAAATTAAAGTGAAGAAAATCTTCAGCTTCCTACATAACGACTGCTCTGTGTCAAAGGCAACTGTGACAGCAATCGCGGTCACTACTTCGCATCTGTATTTCCCCCCACCGCGACGGATGCCCACACCGCTCAGCCCCCCCGTGCCTCGCCCGCCCGTCCTCCCTCCAGGTCGCTGTCTCCGGGACACACTGGGGACACCGGGCTTCACAAGGACCCACTGACACACTCTTCCAGGCCTGGGATTCCGACCTTCAACAGCCACCAACGTGAAATCAAAAGCCCGGTGTTCTCCCTCGGGCTCAGAGCTCAGGCAGCAGCTTCACAGGCTTCCCTGCATGCTTACTTATTCCCATATTTCAATTTCTCTAACAGGCAAGAGTGTCTCTGTTTATGTTTAGCTAAAATATTCCACTCACTTAAAATTCTATTTTTTCTTGTCATATCTGATAGGACACATAGACAGTAGCTAAAAGGTCTTTAAAACCTAGCACAGGTTTGAAAAACGGAGCCACATTTAACTGTTTTTCTTCTTGCCAATGATACTGAGTTTCCTAAGTATTCTATAAAAGTACATACAAAGATGAATGCTAACCATCGATGCACATCTCCGGGTGGCTAGCTTAGCACTCTCCTCCTCATTCCCCCCTTTGAGTTATGCAGCCTTCCATTTTTATGTGTGAAACTTTGGGTAGAAAGGGGCTGATAATGGGCCAGTCCAAAGGACTCCTATGGCAACCAGGAGATATCAAACTTAGCAGGACTCGGGAAATTCAAACTGTTACGGATTAATAAAAAGTACTTGAAAAACACATCAAGTATATCCTCGGAAAATATATCGAGTAAATGTTACAAAGCACATTTACTTACCCGTTAAAAAGAGTAACGACACATTCACAAATATAGGACTCCACTGAAAATATAAACTCACCAGCCATGGACGGTGCTTCTTTCCGCTGCCCTTTATCGTCAATAGTCCCTTCGAAAGCCACTGTCACATCATAAATTGCATCTAAATAATTCTTCAAAGAATCAAAAGCAACATGAGTTGCCTTTATCCTTGGTGTCAGCACATGTTTTAATACTGCAAGGCCTAAAAAAGAAGTTGATTCAGTGTGGCCATAAGTTAGTTACAAAACACCTCAGGAGTAGAATATCCAAATTGTTTTCACACTTCCAGGAATAGACAGACCAGAATATATTAAAGCCATATTCTCATTCATAGGTACAGGGCTTGCCGTTTTAGAAAGTACTCTCATGACTTGGTCTCTTTAAATCAAACATTCATTTAATATGTATTTATGAAACATCTACATGTATGAGATACTTTGGGAAGCTGTCAGAAAACCAGAAACCCTTCAATCTGGTAAACCCTGACAAGGGTAGGTATTATCATCCTCGTTTCTGGCAATAGAATTAAAGGTGAGAACATCCACAGTCACTTAAGATTCAGGAATACAGTTCATACTTTCTAACTCCTAGTCCATGATTTAATTTTATTTCTATTCAAACAGGGATGTGGGAGTGCGGAATCGCCCAAATGAGCCCTGCTGCACGATACCCCAAGTGATATATATTATGTGGAAAACCAGGCTTGATACTCGGAATGCTTTATTATTATTATTATTATTAAATTGTGGTATAATTTACATGCCATAAAATTCATCATTTTAAACTGTACAATTCACTGGTGTTTAGAATATTCGCAAAGCTGGGCAACCATCATCACTGTCAAATTCCAGACCACTTTCCTCTTTCCAAAAAGACACCCTGTACCTTTTGCAGACACTGCACATTCTGGATTTGCCCATGACGGACATTTCGCATAAATGGAATCACACCTTGTGGACTTTTGTGTGCCTGACTGCTTTCACTTAGCATTCTGTTTTCGAGGCTTCTCCATGTTGAGGGTAAGTATCAGGGCTCCGTTACTTTTTATGGCTGAATAATACTCCACTGTATGTATATACCACATTTTATCGACAATCAGTTGATGGACACTTGGGTTGTTTTCAACCTTTGGCTGTTATAAATAATCCTGCCATGAACATTGATATAAACTGAATGCTAAGTAAGTTTCTGTATAGACACAGGATTTCAATGCTCTCGGGTACATTTGCATTATATATGTACACACACATTTATATATATGAAGTTTCTGTAACGGAGAAAACACTGCAGTTCCTATAGAAGAATTCATCATATCTGTGAGTGCTCTACCAGTATTACGAATTTGTTCTTTCCCCTTCCCATATCCCACTGCCTCCCTTTTTCTTAATGAGAATATGTACTGACCATTTAACAGAAAATAGTGGCTCTCTGAAGTGACACGAACCTAGACTAGACAAAATTTGATTTGGATTTTCTCCCGACTCTCCAGGGAAAACAGGCAGCATAAAGACGAACAGCTATAGTATGTTGGGATCTTCCTGCAGAAGAATTTTTAAAATGCAAAGCAGTGTGGGAAAGAAAGAGATTCCCACAACCACATATCTGACTTAAGTCCCTAGGGCAGAAGCAGCTTAATTTATTCACGAACTTATAACAAAAAATCTGAATAGTATACCAGGCTGGGAAACATCTATTTGTCAATTAAATTAGTTAATACTTCCTTCTTCACTACTGGAGCTCACCCAATATTAAGTCCAAAGTTCCACAGAATCACCCTGTGGTATTTATTCAGTGAGAACAATTACAAAACTCCAGTAAGTCAGTAAGAAGATAGGAAGACAGAAAAATAGTATTTCAAAAAAAAAAAAAGTTATAGGAAGGCCTGAAAATATCAGCTTTGTGACAGATGAGTAAGAAATGCCCATTACTACTGTGTGTAAAAAAAAAAAGAAAAGAAAAAGAAAAAAAAAGACTAAGGAAAATAACCTTCTTACTGAGGAATGCACTAGACACATTTTCTAGTCCAGTCTACAGCCTGAATATTCCAGCTTTTATCTTCCAGCTCTTAAGACAGAACAGCCAACGAGGAAGGAGAACAAGGAGACTGAGCTGACACAGGGGCCCTGAGAAGAGAACATCTCCAGAAGGCCACCGAGACATCTGGAATGGAGAAGGGGCTGTGTGGCCAAACAAAGGCTATGTGTCATGGGACTCGCACTTTCCGTGGAGCGGCAGGAACGGAAGCTCCAAGAGTGGGTGAAGTGAGGTAAGGACACAGCAGCTGCCAATTCTCCGCACGGACTTACTAACACACAGTCGACGGACTTTCTAAGGCTTAGAATTACACGGATGCCCTTACCATGACAACAAATAGACAGCGGCCCTTCTCTGAAGACCAGAAGTCACTTCGCAATCCTAAGTCCGAGCCCATGACCCTCTCCGGTCCACGCAGGGAATGGTCTACAACCTCTAGATGATATATATCTCACCATCTGACTTGACTCCCGGAAATTAATTTAACTAAGGCTCAGAGAGGTAAAGTGACTTGCTCAAAGTCACATAGCTAGCTAACAAGACCTTATAATGTCCCGTTTAGTACTTAGTTTCTATTTCGTGTCTATTACCAAGATACTAATCTAACACTCTAAGCATGTAGGTTAAAGATTAATGAGTCAATAAAATAAACATAAGTAGCTATAACGTGGTAGAATGTCCTAGAAGAGATACAAAATATTCCCAGAATACAAAAATGTTCCTCATACTAAAGATTTTTTCAATCTGTCATATCTGACTGGTGAAAGTTTCAGGCTAAAGAGGAGCCTGGAGAGAGGCCAAGAGGGAGGCATGGGGCATACGAAGCGGGGACAGGCAGACCTATGAACAAGGTAAGAAGTCAGGGTCCGGAAGGCCTGGGGAGCACAGGTACCCAGCGTGTGAGCGGCAGGACTGAGGAGGGCACTGGCATCCCATGAGAAGAGCTGCACAGTGACAGGCTGGTACTGTGGGACTCCACGGATCTTAGGCCAAAGGAGAGATGTAATCTAGGTGCCAAGAGAACCATTAGTTTTCCGAAATACTTTAGGGCATAAGTCACAGGCAACAAGGTACTGAGTTAGGACCGAACCAAAATGGACAGGGAAAATGCAGTCAAGTGATGTTACAAGAACCAAACACACATTGATCCAGCAGCTTATCAAACATGGTAAAAAAGGAAAAGGAGTAAAACATAACCAGACTTCTGCCCCTGGAGACAGGAGGCTGTACCATAAACACACGGAGCACGGCCAGGCAGGAGAGCTGGGGGTGTGCGTGTGCACACGCACGCACGCACACGTGTGCGGACGCCCATCGTCCGAGAGCACAGGTGAGGGCGGGAGGCAGCTAAAGAAAGAAAACGTGTGTTCAACTTAGGCACTGTTGGCTGGAACACTCCAGAAGTGGTGAGAACCAGGGTCTGTAAAGTGGCAACCAGCAACCACAAACACTTGGGATCACCTGAACAGACAGGTCGGCAGAGGTACTGGCCGTACTGGCCGCCCTGAGAAAGTCAGACGGTGGGGGATGAGGCAGCCCAGGCACTGCCAGAAACCCCGACAGACAGGAGGACCGATAAAAGGAAGCTTCTCTGGCGAGTGGGGTCACTAACAGGTCACCAGTAAGCTGGCAGTGGGATACGCTTCTGGAGACTGGACGGAGTCAGCCAGGAGAAGGCGAGGGGCCCAAACTCCTCCGTTAGCGGGAAGAGAGCGGGAGAAGAAAACAGCAAAGCCACAGGGGGGCCATATGGGGCCATATGAACACACAGATTCCTTTGTATGAGAACCAGACTGTGCTCATAAACCGGGGGAAACCCAGCAGACAGGAGCGTGGCGGTGAGGTACGCAAAAGGCAATTATTGGAGCAATCACATAAAAAGTTTGAAGTAAAGAAGGGAAGGCGTGACTGCCTGATGCAGAAGTCAGAGAAAACTTCTCCAATTCAGGCAGAGGCACTCTGAGATGCGAGGAGAAGAAGTCCGAAAACTAGAAGACATGGTCCACAAGGAAAAAGAGAAGCGCCAAACAACACTAGCGGGCTCTGAGACCAGACGGTACAGACTGGCGATCGGCACACACTTTCACTTCCCCAGCCGGAAAGAAGGGAGCAGACAAGCAGGTTCCCCGTGGCTGAGAACCGCTGAGAATGGGGGAGGACGCAACACACACACACACACACACACACACACGCACGCACGCACGCACGCGCTGAGTGTGAACCGCAGGGTGGGGCCGCGGGGCAGGGGGCAGACCAGGACCACTCCAGGCCTGGAAAGCCTGGGGGCCAGGGAAAAAGAGGTCAGAATTAACCAAAAGCCAGGCTCAGGGGAAGAAAGAGCGAGGAAGAGGTCAAAGCAGAACCGTCGTGGACATCATGTGCACAACCCAGTGCAAGCAATCTTAAGACCGTGAAAGCAGAGCATTCAACGAAGCACGGGATCCTGGGCAAGAGAACGGGTTCTCCCCACCTCCAAAAGTAGCACAGCCCTCCCCACACACGACTTCAGCCCCGTGAGACCCGTGTCAGACCTCCCGCCTCCTGAAGTGTGAAAGAACACATCTGCATTGTCTTAAGACACCACGTCTCTTAACGGGCTGCAGCCACGGGGAGCAAACGTGCCATCTTGGCTCCCGCATGAAGGAGAAGTGCGTCTGTTCCACAAAAGCTGGGCCAACACAGGACAGTAACTTCCTTTTTTTTTTTTTTTTTTAATTTTTTTTTCAACATTTATTTATTTTTGGGACAGACAGAGACAGAGCATGAACGGGGGAGGGGCAGAGAGAGAGGGAGACACAGAATCGGAAACAGGCTCCAGGCTCTGAGCCATCAGCCCAGAGCCCGTCGCGGGGCTCGAACTCACGGACCGCGAGATCGTGACCTGGCTGAAGTCGGACGCTTAACCGACTGCGCCACCCAGGCGCCCCAGTAACTTCCTTTTTTAATGTTTGCCAGGTTCATGTGCGTGGGTCAGTCATACCTCTTGAATTTCCCATTCATGTGCTTTTCCCAGTTTTCTAGTTCATGTCTTTTTCTTAACAAGCAAGAGATTTTTATATGAAGTTTATTAATAAGCCATCTATTACAATTATCATTAGCTTGTCATTTGCCACCTAAATTTGTTAATATGGTATCACAGATATAACAATAATTTTTATTAAGTCTACAAAGGAGAAAAAACCTTTTGTTTTTATATTTTAAAAGGACAATTAAGCCTACATAATAGCCAGTGTTATTCACATAGTAAAAGCCAAATTCCATAAATTCTAAAGAGTTTTAAAACTACAAGGATCTTTTTACTTGCTCAATAATATGAAAATTTGAGGTATTTGGTTTGCTATTACAGATGTGTTGCTAAATTCCTCCCTTCTATTACGAGGACAATTAAGTCTAAATATACAATTTGCTAGCTGCTATAGTAAAAGAAAGCCACCATGGGGCTCATGTTAATAGGTTCAGGAAGAAGATTAAGATACATCAGCTTCCAAATCCCTCAGTAACCAATGAAAAGCAAAATATCTAAAATGACTCTAAGGAAACTTAGTTGAAATGAAAGACTTCACGTAAGTGAGAGGGGTGTAAGTTATTCCACCAGTGCCTGGATGTTTACGTGGAGCCTCCCTGCCCGCCTCAAGTCCCCTACACTGGGTGGGTAACTGCTACCAAACTTCCCTGTCTCTGAATGAAACCTAAGTACAAAATGAAGGCTCACCAATAAATATCAGATCTGCATGTTCTGGAAAACACAAAAGTCTGACTCCACTAACCTGCGGAGCACGACTAATCTCATTGAAACGAGCGGTTCTCAAACTTTAGGGTGCGTGAGAATCGCGCGGAGGGCAGAACTCTATCCTGGAACAGCTGATGGAGGGGGTCTGAGTGGTATGGACAAGCTGCGTGACAGGCAACCTTCAGGGCTGCGCTGCGGCCGCTGGTTCAGGCACCACTTCCTGCACCACTGACTCAGAACTGAGACTGCGGCTTGAGCAGATCAACGGGCCGCTGAAGCAGTGGAAAGGCTGGAGGAATAAGGGGTAATATTTGTTTTGGTAAAAAATTGTAAGTCAATGGTATGGAAATGGCCTCAAAGAGGGAAAACCGAACTCTCCAAGCCACTGGAACGTTCGCGATGTCCCAAGTCACACCTGAGAGCGTTATGGTGGTGACTTGGTCCCCCCTCAGAACACGCGGGGTTACCGGCAACGCTCCCTGCTGCTGTCACCCCTAAGGCTGTGACCTGACCCAGGCGCCAGTTGGAACCATGCTATAGAAACAGGGAAGGAGAGTAGGGCCAAAGGCTAAGAATGAAATACAGTTGCAATTCAGACCCGGAAGGAGAAGCTGTTACACAAAGTGAAATCTGTTGATGGGGAAGTTGATATGCAAAGGGAAACTTGCTGATTCATTTTGAGGATCACTATAAATTTGAAAGCTTTCTCACTCCCTTTACTCATCCCTACTCTTTTTCAAAAATGCCTAGCATCTAAGAAAAAATAATTCTACACTGGGAATGAAAGTCCCAGTGTGGTCTTCTTGAGTGTGGTTTTCCAATGTGCTTCTTTTCTGTTTTTTATCTCCTGAGCCATCTATGATCCTTCATTCAATAGTAATCGAGGCCCCTGACATTCATTTTGTGGCCCTTCTGGGAGCAGGCAGCATTCTGCACCCACAAATCACCACAAAGATGAACGAATGGAGAGCCGACCACACAATACAGCGATAAGAGCTGAAACCTGCCGCGGAAATGAGCTGGCTGGGGAGGTCAGAGGAAGAGGTCACTCCGTGACCAGTTTGTTGGACTTACATTCATCTAATCACTTAGCAAAACATCTTACTAACATATAGGATGATCATTTTTACCTATCATGCCATTTCACTTATATTTATAATACAATTACATAATACTGTCTTATTGACATGTTGAAGCTTTTCTTACTAAATGTTTCACCACTGATTTGTTAAATGACAAGTTCCATGTTAGCCATTCTGAAAATAAAATTCTCTTTTCCCTAACTTACTGTTACAAAATTGAGCAGCCCTCAACATATACCTCGCTTACTTGACGTTTAGTAGTTGCTTGGAGACTCTACCTATATTTCAGACCTCTCCAGATCTCAATTTTTGTCTTGGAGAGACTGTAACTAAAAACAAAATCTTGGCTAATTTATTTAAAAATATGAATAAGTCTGCTTTTTTTAAAATTTTTTTTTCCAACGTTTATTTATTTTTGGGACAGAGAGAGACAGAGCATGAACGGGGGAGGGGCAGAGAGAGAGGGAGACACAGAATCGGAAACAGGCTCCAGGCTCTGAGCCATCAGCCCAGAGCCCGACGCGGGGCTGGAACTCACGGACCGTGAGATCGTGACCTGGCTGAAGTCAGACGCTTAACCGACTGCGCCACCCAGGCGCCCCTGAATAAGTCTGCTTTAAAGAAATAAGTAACATTCAGTTTTCAGTGAGAAATTTAGAAAGCATTATCATGACAAACTGTGAAGTAAACATTAAGAATTCATGACACTGTAACACAGACATCATCTTCAGTAACACCCCTGATATCGAATGGACAGAGTGTGTGGCAAACACATTTTCGAAGGAAAACACTTCTAGGAAATAGCAATAACCAGAACCTTCAAATATTTAGAGTTAAGACAGACAAACCATACCCATCACCCATACTTTTTAGGCCAAAGTAACTGCTGACAGAAAACTGAAGAGGAAAATAAGGTATAATTATTTAAACATGTTTAAAAATCCAAATTAAAAAGGTTGGCTTTGGTTTTTCTATTTATTTTTTGTCATGTTCAAAGGAAGTTACTTTCGGAATAATAATAATGTTTTAAATATTATACACTGACAAGTGCCACTAAGATTCATCTTTCTTGAAGAAAAATTAGCTTAACAGATAAACAAGTTGTTTCATTTTTTAAAAATTAGTTAGGGGCGCCTGGGTGGCTTGGTTGGGCGGCCGACCTCGGCTCAGGTCATGATCTCACGGTCCGTGAGTTCGAGCCCCGCGTTGGGCTCTGTGCTGACAGCTCAGAGCCTGGAGCCTGTTTCAGATTCTGTGTCTCCCTCTCTCTGCCCCTCCCCTGTTCATGCTCTGTCTCTCTCTGTCTCAAAAATAAACGTTAAAAAAAAAATTAAAAAAAAAATTAATTTATTTACTGAGAGCACGAACAGGGAAGGGCAGAGAGAGAGGGAAAGACAGAATCCCAAGCAGACTCTGTGCTATCAGCACGTAGTGTGGAGTGGGCCTTGAACCCGTGAACTGTGAGATCACGACCTGAGCCAAAATCAAGGGGCGCCTGGGTGGCGCAGTCGGTTAAGCGTCTGACTTCAGCCAGGTCACGATCTCGCGGTCCGGGAGTTCGAGCCCCGCGTCAGGCTCTGGGCTGATGGCTCAGAGCCTGGAGCCTGTTTCCGTTTCTGTGTCTCCCTCTCTCTCTGCCCCTCCCCCGTTCATGCTCTGTCTCTCTCTGTCCCAAAAATAAATAAAAACGTTGAAAAAAAAAATTAAAAAAAAAAATTAAAAAAAAAAATTAAAAACAAAACAAAACAAAACAAAACAAAATCAAGAGCTAGATGCTCAACCTACCGAGCCACCCAGGCGCCCCTCATTTTTATTTTTAAGTAATCTCAATTAGTTGTGACCTAAGAGGAAAGAAAACAGGAAGTGGTTTCCTCTTCTCTTTCCTTTAGATATACAGTTCACAATCAATTTCTTTTGTATACGGTGGGAAATAATTACCTTTACAGTCACAAGAAAATATAGTTCTGATAGATACCGAGTTTTCCCAGTTGAAGAATTTAAAGAAAGAACAGTCAGCAATGAAAAATTATTATCTACAGGACAAATTATTCATTTCCCCCCTTTTGGTAACTTTGAGAAAGATCTACAACTCAGGGAAAAATGACAGACCAATAATTGATCGATTATAGGTGAGTGGGGGTGTTATCAGATTAAAGAGTGTATGTCATTATTATGCCATTTTGAGAATTACTTAAAAACACTTGATCTGGCATTACAAAATTAGTGTGGATTTTTAAGAGATAAGTAACTTCTGGGAGCTATATTAAACAGTCATCTCAGTAAGATTGTAAGACATAAGGTAAATATTCATCTTAACTTGTTTTAAAAATACTAAGAAACATTAGTATTAAATATAATTCCACAGAGAAAGATAAGTGAAGACCCTGTGTGTGTCTCAGCCACTCCCCGCCCCCAACGTGACTGTAGTTGGACACGGGGCCTTAAGGAGGTAATTAAGGTGAAATGAGGTCCTAAGCGTGGGGCCCTGATCCGACAGGACCAGTCTCCTCACAGAAAGAGACCTCTGTGTGTGAGCACACGGAAAGTAGGCCACGTGAAGGCACGGCCAGAAGGAGACCAAGCTACGAGGTAGGAAGGGAAGTCTCACTGAAACCAACCCTGTGGGCACCTTGATCTTGAACTTTCCGGCTTCAGGGCTGTGAGAAAATCAGTGTCTGTTTAAGCCCCCAGCGTGCTGTCTTGTCACGGCGGCCAAGGGGATTAGCACAGGCCCGAAAACGTGGACTGAGATTACAACTCTGAATAATTATTACACAGCAAATAAATCTATTTCCACATAAACATTTGTTTTGCCCAACTGAAAGCAGTATGGCAATATTCAAATAGGAACACACACACACACACACACACACACACACACACACACAGGTAAATTTTACAAAAGAAGTCAGAAGTCCTTGAATACTAAAACACACAAGAATTCTACATTACTTTTCACACAAACACAGTAATCCCGGATTATACCCATTCTGTCATGCAAACTTATCATACCTCAACAAATGGCGATCTGCCCAGCAACAAGATATAATAAAATGTCTGTGTTAACATATTTAAAATGAATGAAGCAGTGCATCACACATTCCCAGAGGCAAAACTGCTGGAAAACGGCACACTGGGGTTTTCGGAAAGTGGATCACCGCTCCATCAGCTGGACTTCTCCTGCAGAGTCCGGGGCAGGACCTCCCACGTAACCAAGAATACTCCAGCTTCTCGCTTGTCTGCCCTCTCCCCGTACTCACTGCTCTTTCAAGAGGACGGCTGTCACGGTTCCCCTTCTCCGCCTCTCACCCATTCCTTCCCACGGAAACGCAGCCCTTCCTCACCTCCACCTGCTGAAATTCTTCCCAGCCCAGCCCAAGTGTTTCCCCCTCCACACAGCCCTGCTGAGCCCACATCTGCAGGTAATCTAACCTAAAGCATACTCTGCTTATCCCTACCTTATTCTAGTTTGATGTAACTGCGTAGAAATCTGATTTCAACATCACTGAGGTAGGCAGCCTGTAAACTGGTCCCCCACTACCCCCATGTATTCACACTCCCATGTAATCTGCCCTTGAGCATGGCTGGACCTAGTGATGTGCTTCTAACACATAAAATATGGCGAAATGATGAGACGTCACTTCCAGAATTAGGTTACAGGAAGACCGTGACTTCTGTCTTGCTCACCCTACTCTATGTTCTCACCGTTCCACTACGTCCTCCACGGTCCCTCCCCACCCCTCTCTGCTCTGGTGATCGAGGGGAGTGAGTGGTCATGTCCTGAAGAGCTCAGTGGAGAGACCCGAGTGGCAAGAAACAGCCAGTGAGGACCTGAGGCCTGTCGACAGCCATGTGAGAGGGCGTTTACCAGATCCTCCCTGGGGGGGCCCTGAAATGACTGCAGCCAGTGACAGTCCCGGAGCAAGAAGCCGCCAGCTAAACCACACCGGGACTCCTGGCCCACATCAACTGGGAGATAACACATGTTTACTGTTTGAGGCCACGCGAGGGCTTGGGATAATTTGTTACACATCAACAGATGATGAATACAACTCTGTTTCATTTCTGCTATTTAATTATAACTTCCTAGAAAACATCAAAGTTAGTTCTACCACTTAGCGGAACGTTTTACATATTCAAAATTTAATAAAGATTTGTTAATATTTAAAGGTAGAATACTGTACTGTTTTAAAAACAAAATCAGCAGACTCTGAGCATCTAATGCATTCCAGGAAACTTCTCTCAAGGCCAACTCTGTTCAACTCATAAAAAACACAAGTGTTTCAAGATGAAATCGATCATACAGTAACAACGAAATGTGTCAAATTTTACAATACACGTGAAAAGCAGCAAGAAAAAAAATTCCCCACATGTTTATTATTTCCCTTTCACCTTATCTAATCCAAAACTATAATTCTGGAACAGAATTAACATGGCTACACGAGACGACACATATGAGTAGTTGAAAATTTATATAGTGTAAGGTCTATATTCAAGTTTATCAAGAATCCCCCCTCCCCACCCCACACACAAAAAGAATCCCACAACTGACTCATCTATAAGCTATTTTAAGTTTCAGAGTAAAATATACATTTTGTTGAAGTCAGAACTCAGCCATCTAGAATCTTTAGAGAAGGAATAATCTTAGAGACAGAATTTTCTGCAACTCTAAACATTTACCCCACAAAAATTCCAAATTTTAGTAATTTTAGATCACTGTTTCCTTTCTAAAATATGAAAATTAGAGGGGTGCCTGAGTGGCTTGGTCGGTTAAGCATCTGACTTCGGCTCAGGTCAAGATCTCAACGGCCCGTGAGTTCGAGCCCCGCGTCGGGCTCTGTGCTGACAGCTCAGAGCCTGGAGCCTGTTCCAGATTCTGTCTCCCTCTCTCTCTGCCCCTCCCCTGTTCATGCTGTGTCTCAAAAATAAATAAACGTTAAAAAAAGTTTTTTTTTAAATATGAAAATTAGAGAGCAGCTCAATAGGGACACCTGGGTGGTTCAGTCGGTTGTCTGTCCGACTTCAGCTCAGGTCATGATCTGGTGTTTCATGGGTTTGAGCCCCGCATCAGGCTCTGTGCTGACCGCTCAGCCTGCTTTGGATTCTGGGTCTTCCTCTCTCTGCCCCTCCACCACTCATGCTCGCTCACGCTCTCTTTCTCAAAAATAAACATTAAAAAAACCCCAGCTCAATACACAAAATCAGACATCTTTACAATAGCACTTTTCTGAGACTAATACATAAATGTGAACTGTACCTCCCCAAGGGAAGGATAGAAAATGCAACATTCTCTAACACTTTTGGACATAAAACCCTTTTCTAAAAAAGCCATGTATCTGTGACTTCTGTTGTAAGATATGCTTTTATTATTTTTTTGATTTTTAACTTTTAGTTCTCCCTTGAGATAGGTTATTTTTAGGCTTTTATTTTAATTTCAGCAGGTTAACACGCAGTGTTATATTAGTCTCAGGTGTATATTATAGTGATTCTACATTTCCACACCTCACCTGGTGCTCATTATGACAAGCGTACTCCGTTATCTCCATCATCTCTTTAACCCACCCCCCTGCCCACCTCCCTCTGTACCATCAATTTGTTCTCTATAGCTAAGAGTCTGTTTCTTGGTTTGTCTCTCTTTTGCCCCCATCATGTTCATTTGTTTTGTTTCTTAAATTCCACATGTAAGTGAAACCACATGATGCAGGTCTTTCTCTGACTGATTTTGCTTAGCATTATACTCTCTGGCTCTACCCATATCATTGAAAAAGGCAAGATTTCATTCTTTTTGATGGCTGAGTGTGTATTTATTTATGTATTTATATGCACACATATACCACATCTTTATCCAATCATCAGTCGATGGACATTTGGGCTCTTTCCATACTTTGGCTGTTGTTGATAGTGCTGCTATGAACATTGGGGTGCATGTGTCCCTGATCGTCAGTATTTTTGTATCCTTTGGGTAAATACCTAGTAGTGCAATGGCTGGACCACAGGGTAGTTCTAGTTCTATTTTTAACTTTTTGAGGAACCTCCACACCGTTCTCCAGAGCAGCTGCACCAACCTGCATTCCCACCAGCAGTGCACGAGGGTTCCCCCTTCTCCACATCCTCACCAAAGACATCCTGCTGTTTCCTGTGTTGTTGATTTTAGCCATTCTGACAGTTGTGAGGTGATGTTTCCTTGTGGTTTTGGTTTGTGTTTCCCTGACGAGTGATGCTGAGCATCACTGGCCTTTGGGCTGGTTGAGGGAGGTTGTCTACTGGGCAACCAAACCTCTAGGTCTAAAGTCAGAGATATGGATGGGAGAAAGGTTTCTGTGAGTCATCAGCAACCAAATCAATGGAGGCCAACGCTAGGGATGTGGATGAAGCCCACAGGGAAACACGACAATGCAATGAATGGGAGACCAGCCAACAACAGACACAACATATGAAACGGGAGAGAGTGAAGCAGAAGAGGAGGCTGGAAAGGAGACTGAGCAGGAATCACCCGACAGGGAGAAGGAAATGGAGACAAGCCCTACAGAAGTCTAGGGAAAGAATTTCAATAAGGAAAAGTATCAAGAATTCTGTTTCAGATCACAATGAATTAATTAAAATCAACAAAGTTAGTTGGGATGAGCACTGGGTGTTGTATGGAAACCAATTTGACAATACATTTCATATTAAAAAAAAATTTAACAAAATTAAAACTTCATTTCCCCTGATACACCACCTCATGTGGGCAGGAGCTACCACGCTGGGGAGAGCAGAGAAAAGACTACCATTGCTGCAGCCAATCCTTCCAGACAGCACTGCACAGACCCTGGCAGAACGCCATCAACAAGACATCTGCTCAGTGAGTGTCTGGTGATCCATGTACAGAGATCGTATACTAACTCAATCTTCAAGGACAACTTTGAAAACACGGCATGGCCACTGTTTTCTGTTGACGTCCCAGTTTGGTTAAAGTGAATAGCTTATAGGTGTATTAGTTGTCCCACATTCTAAAATAAGGACACTGGAAACATTCCTGTCTTGGGGGACATTAATAATTTCCAAGTACTATGTGTAACATGCTCCAACAGGAACTTCACATATCTTCTAGCTTCATTCTTACACCCAGTTAGGTATACCTATGCGGTATGTGTTTCTTAAGAGACGAGAAAACAAGGTCTGTAACATGAGGCAACTTGCAGCCACATAGCTGGCAGACGTCAGAGTCTGGATTCCAACCCAGGTCTGTGAGCCCACAGAACACAAATCCTTTCCACCACACAGAAGCCACAACGAAGAAAAAGGCTCCCTCTGCACAGTCGGGTACCTAGACAGATTTTAAATAAACCCATGGCACTGAAATACGTATTTAGCAAGCACTTGAAATTAATCTTTCAGACATATATAATAACACACATATGAATTAATTGAGAAACTTCATTTCCTAAGTAATTAATATACGCACTCACCAAAGAAATGAATCAGTGAATTCATTTCCATTGTTGTAAAACATAAATAAATATCTTCTCCAGGAAGAAAAACTGCAAAGGTATCTTTAAAAATTATTTTTTCAAATACTGTCAAAGTTTTACTTACCTTCTTTAGCAGCAAATGTTTGACTAGCTGAAATAACTTTTGTTAGTTCTGGATTATACCTTGTTCCTTCTGGAAAAATCACAAGATACATCTGTGAAGCAGAAAGAAATATGGTTTGTTTCATGTGAGCTTTTTTTGTGGTTCTTGTTAACTTAATGCCAATGCGAAGGGAGTAGATTCTATGGTGGGAAAAATGTATATTCATTTTACACGATTCATCTCCAGCAGAGCAACCGAAATGCAAAAAAAAAAATGCAATTAAGTCTTAAAACGGATTATATTTAAAATGCAGTCCTACATACACTGGTAGGTCAATCATTAAGAATCTAACAATGTTTCTAATTACACACTAATATTCCTTAATTAAAAATTTGCCCATGAAATGCTGACTCATAAAGAGCTTTTCTGCCCTAAGATTCTGAAAAACGACTTTTTTAAAAGTTGCAAATGTTGGGGCGCCTGGGTGGCGCAGTCGGTTAAGCGTCCGACTTCAGCCAGGTCACGATCTTGCGGTCCGTGAGTTCGAGCCCCGCGTCAGGCTCTGGACTGATGGTTCAGAGCCTGGAGCCTGTTTCCGATTCTGTGTCTCTCTCTCTCTCTGCCCCTCCCCCGTTCATGCTCTGTCTCTCTCTGTCCCAAAAAATAAATAAACGTTGAAAAAAAAAAAAAATTTTTAAAGTTGCAAATGTCACGCATCAGTGTCCCTAAGTATCGATAAGAAAAGCACATCTCATTTGAGGCAATATCTAAATTTCCACAGTATAAAATATACTTAAGTATTCATATTGTAAAAGATTCCCACAGTGTTCTTATTTTACGGAGCTCCCTTACTGCATTTTAAATAATTCAATTTATTAGCAGTTTCATAAACTGAAATAATGCATGTATAAGTGAAAAAGGAAGGTGAATGTTTACTAAGTAATCAATTCATCTGAGCTTTTACTTCTATCTGCTTGGAAAAATACAGACCATAAAAATATACAATGAGAAACTCCTAACTTGATTTTTTCTTTCTTTTCAAAAATTTTTTTAAAAAATTCTAATTAGTTAACATACGATACAACATTGGGAGAAACTCCTAACTTTAGAACTGAGTTACCAAAACTACACCAACACGGTTAAGTGACAGCCAAAAGACAAAAGTAAGGCATTCATATCAAATCTTTTCCAGTACAAACAGAATACAGGAAACAAAAGGACAGTGGGAGAGAAGGAAAGAACATTCTGTTCATTTAATTCACCCTCATCAGATTGTAGGTAATGCTGTCTGTCTAGATGTCTAGTACAGAAGCATTCCCTTATCTGAATGATTTCTGATTGTAAAACTCCTACCTAATGAACCTTTGTGACAGTTCAAATTTTTTCATTAGACAAGCTTATCTCTTTCAATCTTCTAGGTGAAAAACTTGAATTAATGGTGGCTCTACAATTCTGCATTTTCAGCTTCCCTGAAAATAGATTAACTTTTTATTTATCTACATAAATTGTCTTTGGAGCCCACTATTTTTGCCAAACATAGAAATTAATAGATTTCTATGTACCTTAATATTGGATAATAAAGATTAACCAGAGCTACCAAGAAAATGTAGAAAAATGGGTAAAATTAAGAAAAAAAGTTAAGAATTCCTTATTATATTCCAGTAAGTAGAAGGAAAAACAGGAAAAAAATTAAAATTAGTTCCAAAAACCACAAATTCACTATCAGGAGAATACATTTTAAATAAGTAAAGTTTGTATTCAACGCCATGAAAGCAATTACTGATGGATTTTAGCTTTTAGTTCAAGCACTCAAAAATAAAATGATCCAGGGCACCTGGGTGGCTCAGTTGGTAAAGCATCCGACTTCCGCTCAGGTCATAATCTTGCGGTTTGTGAGTTCGAGCCCCGTGTCGGGGCTCAGAGCCTGGAGCCTGCTTCAGATTCTGTGTCTCCCCCTCTCTCTGCCCCTCCCATGCTCATGCTCTGTCTCTCTCTCTCAATAATAAATAAAGGTTAAAAAAAATTTTTTTAATAAAAATGATTCATGATTTGAATGATTAATAATTCAAGTGGTTATTATTTTCTGTCTCTTTACATGTTTAATTAAAAAGAGAACTGATGGTCAGCAAGAAGGCAAGAATGAACAATTCATTCAGGATTCATTCAAGAAATATTTCTTATACACCTAGTATTATGTGCCAGGTACTATAGAGGGTAATGAAATAGATATGGCTTTGGAGACAAGTGAGAAAAAAGTACATTAAACAAATAAGTTTTAAAAATATAATTACACAGGAGTGCCTGGGTGGCTCAGTTGGTTAAGTGTCTGACACTTGGTTTCGGCTCAGGTCATGATCTCAGTTCGTGAGTTTCAGCCCCACATCAGGCTCTGTGCTGGCAGCGCGGAGCCTGCTTGGGTTTCTCTTTCTCCCTCTCTCTCTGCCCCTCCCCAACTTGCACTGTCTCTGTCTCACTGGAAATAAACAAACTTAAACGAAATACAAATAAAAATGTAATTACACTTATATGACCGTGTAGAAAAAGAGCAAGATGTTATGAAGGAGAGTAACAAGAGGGTGACTGAATGCATGGTGGGTCTGAGACCTAAGGAATGGGGAAAGAATGAGTGCTTTTGCCACAGATGCAGAACAAGGCAAGAACGCCCACTCTCACCAGTTCTGGTCAAAGCTAGACTAGAGGTTCTGGCCAGGGCACTCCAGGCAAGACAAAAAAAACAAAAGGCATCCAGATTAAAAGAAAGAAATGAAACTGTACTTACACACAAATGACATGACTCTCCATGTAGGAAATCCTAAGAAACGTTACTATTTTTAGATGTTACTAGATAATAAATAAGTTTAGCAAGGTTACAGAAGAAAATATCAATATACAAAAATCAACCGTATGTTTACATGCTATCAGCATGTAATAAAATTTTTAAAAATGCCATCTACAATAGCGTCAAAAAACAGGAAACTAAGAATTTATTTTGGCAAATGTGGTTAACTTTTGCAAAATGTGTGTAAATCTGTATGCTCTGAAACCATGAAACACTGCTGAGAGACATTAAAGAAGACCTAAATACTGCGCTTTTGGATCCAAACATTCAATATCGTTGTGACATCACTCTTCCCAGATGGATCTACAGATTCAATGCAATTGAAGTAAAAAACCAGCAAGCTTTTACGCAGAAATTGACAACTGATTTCAGAATTTATATGGAAATGCAAAGGACCGAAAACAGCCAAGCACCTTTGAAAAAGAACAAATTTAGAAGACTTAACTACACCAGATTTCAAAACTTACTGTAATGCAAGGGTAATCAAGATAGTGTAGTGCGGGCATGGGGGTATCTACGTATAGATCAGTGCCAACAGAGCAAATGGTTCACAAACAGACCTGTATATATGAAATCAATTTATTTCAAACAATGGGGAAAAGAATAACCTTGTCAATAAGTGGTGACGGATATCCGTATTTAGACACAGGAGCCTTGGCCTTACACCAGATATACAAGTTAACTCGAAACGGGGCAGAGACCTAAATGCATGCTGAAACTATAAACCTTCTAAAATAGGGCAGAAAAGGCAAAAATTTTAGGAGAGAAAAATCAATAAACTGCACTTAGGCAAAAATCTTAAAACTTTTTTGAAGATTCTGTTGGGATATGAAAGGGCAAGCCACAGATGCAAATTCTTAGCAGTTACATTTTAACGCCCAAACCCGCCCGTTACTTCACAAAGCGGTACTTCACAAAGCGGGCGATCTTCTATAGGAAATCATATCTACAAAGACCGTAACCAAAGCACACAGAACACAACAGTCTAGATGCTCAGTTTCACATCCCAGACTCCACTCGCAGGCCCCGATCCCCGGGATGACCTCATCCCCTCTGTGCCTTAAGCTTCCCTGTCTACAAGATGAAATGACAGTTTACATACTGTAATGACAAAAGGTGATAACTTGTGTAATCTACGTTAACACAGTGCTTGGCACAAAATAACAGTGCAATTTGCTGTTGTTAAAAGTAAAACACATCTGCTTTAGAAACGTGAGGTGGCAGGGAGAGGACGTATGTGGTTCGAAGAAAGGCACATGACAGGAGCAGCTGGGAGCGCGACCCCAGATGCAGCTCAGCGCCTCATTCTCGAGAACAACTGCCCCTAGAGGCTGTGCAACCAAGGCAGGTCTGGCTCTCTCCAGCACCAGCGGACTGTGGCACACAGCAGACGTAGAGTCAAGACCGCCAAGTCAAACTTCCTTCCTCCTTCCGCGGTTCGCATCTGATGACCTCCTCAGCACTGCGTTCACACTGCTAACAAAAAAGGCAGCTGTCTTCTTTAGTTCCCATGGAAACGGAGAAGGTGGCAACAGAGGACAGGAAGGATTAAACAGGGAGCATCAGGGCAAGAAAAAACTACCACAAAGCAGTGTGACATTCCTGGACCCACTTCTCAGTTAAGGAAAATTCCCGCTCAAGGACAGGGAAGCCCCAGGAATGACAGAGAACTGACAGTTCCAAACAAACCAAATCATGTAGATTACTGCTAGTGTGCACAGAAATCTTTTATTCTGCTAAAGTTTCATTCGGAAGGAACCAGAGATTCTGTTTCCTTTAACAGGGACTGACTTTGCACAGAAGATCTATATTCAAGATGTGATGAACCATTCTAAGCACAGATGCTTCAGCGTCTAATAGAAACCAGTGAGCAATTCCATATTAAAATTCCATTCAAAAAGAAAAGAGCTTCTTAAGAGTTTAAAATATACTCATATTCAACCAGTTATGGAACTGATGACTTTCTATTAAAAATAGCCTTTCCTCCATGCATTGGATAAGTTAATTTACTTTTAATTGAGTTTCAGTTTCATTCCCAAATGAAGACTCAGGATAGCTGAGAGATAAAAGGAAACACGTGAGAATTTAAAAAAAATTTTTTTTAATGTTTATTTATTTATGAGAGAGACAGAGACAGAATGCGAGTGGGTTGGGGCAGAGAGAGAGGGAGGCGCAGAATCCGAAGCCGGCTGCAGGCTCCGAGCTGTCAGCACAGAGCCTGACGGGGGGCTCGAACTCACGGACCGCGAGATCATGACCTGAGCCGAAGTCAGACACTCAACTGACTGAGCCACCCAGGCGCCCCTACACGTGAGAATATTAAGCACCACGTGGCAGGCTCTTTATATTGTTTCCTTCCCCTCTGGTTTTTAAAATTCTATCTAGTTCACTAAGTATTTTTTTTTCAACTTTTTTTTTTTTTTTTTTGGGACAGAGAGAGACAGAGCATGAACAGGGGAGGGGCAGAGAGAGAGGGAGACACAGAATCGGAAACAGGCTCCAGGCTCCGAGCTATCAGCCCAGAGCCTGACGCGGGGCTCGAACTCACGGACCGCGAGATCGTGACCTGGCTGAAGTCGGACGCTTTACCGACTGCGCCACCCAGGCACCCCTCACTAAGTATTTTCAAAGCAGACGTATTTATATGGAAATAGTATCTCAGAACTTAACAAACTTTGATTAGCTAGACATCTTTTAGTTACTTCTCTCTCTTTAAATGAAAAGCCATTTCGGATTGAGATGTGCAGAATATAAACAAGATGGTTCATCTCTGCTTTCCTCCCCCAAAATTAATGCAGTCTGGCAAACCACAACTTTTAAAAAAGGTTTTTCTAAAATAACGACCAGACACATTCAACTCATTACATTTACAGAGAAAAAAAAAATGCAAAAAAGCAGCAGGATACAAAGTAACAATCTCTCAAAGAGCTTATAATTTAAGCATGAAAGTGCTACATGTATGATTAGAAAAAAAACTACAGGGGCGCCTGGGTGGCGCAGTCGGTTAAGCGTCCGACTTCAGCCAGGTCACGATCTTGCGGTCCGTGAGTTCGAGCCCCGCGTCGGGCTCTGGGCTGATGGCCCAGAGCCTGGAGCCTGTTTCCGATTCTGTGTCTCCCTCTCTCTCTGCCCCTCCCCCGTTCATGCTCTGTCTCTGTCCCAAAAATAAATAAACGTTGAAAAAAAAATTAAAAAAAAAGAAAAAAAACTACAAAGTCATGTAAATGCATACATGCATGTGGCGGGCAGAATAATGTCCCCTCCCCAAAACGTCCACATCCTCGCCCTCAGAATCTGCGGACATTATGGAACGTGGCAGGGGTCTTAGAGCTGCTGACTGTGGACTGCACAACAATGAGGTTAGCCTAGAATGTCCCGGTGTGCCCCGTGTTAACAATGAGCATTCTTAAACAGGAAAGAAGGAGACCAAAGAGTCAGAACCAGAACGCTGGCAAAAAAAGACCAGCCCGGCCACTGTTGGCTCTGAAGACAGAAGAAGTCATGAGGTAAGGAATGAGGGCAAACTCTAGAATCCAAAAAAGGCAAGAATATGGATTCTCCCTTAGAGTCTCCAGAGGACCTCAGCCCCAAAGACACTGTGATTCTGTCCAGTGAGACCCCGTTTGCACTGCTCATCTCTGGAATGGTGAAGATAACGTTGTCACTTTTTCTAGCTTTTTTCTGGGGTATGACTGACAATAAAAATTGTATACATTTAAGGTGCACAATGTGATGTTTTAATGCACATAGACACTGTGAAATGATTACCATAAAGTAATTAAGATATCCACCACGTGGCATAGTTACCATATTTTTTGTGTGTGCTTAAAATCTGCTCTGTTAACAAATTTCAAGTATACAATACGGCATTACTAACTATGGTCACCACGCTGTACCTTACGTGTCCAGAACTTAATCCTCTTAAAACCAAAAGTTTGTACCCTTTGACTAACATATTCCCCATTCCCCCGAACCCCAACCCCCAAGCCACCGTTCTATGAATTCAACTTTTTAAAATCCCACATATAGTGAGACCATGCAGTATTTGTCGCTCTGTGTCCAGTTTAATTCGCTTAGTGTAATGCCCTCACGGTTCATCTCTGCTGTCGTAAGTGACGGGACTTCCTTCTTTTTAATACTGAAAGATGTTCCGTTGTGTATACATACTATATACTATTTATTTACTCATTTGTTGATACACATTTAGGTTGTTTCCATACCTTGGCTACTGTGAATAATGCTGCAGTGAACAAGAGAGCAGGAAATACTGTTTCCTCTGGATATACACCCAGAAATTGATTGCTACATATGATATTTCTATTTTTAAACTTCTCAGGAAACCCCATTCCGTTTTTCATAACGGCTGTTCTAATATATAGCCCCACCAGAAACATCTAACGGTTCTCTTTTTTCTAAATCCCTTCCAACCCTGATCTTCTGACCTTTGCGGACAGTCATGCTAACAGGTGTTAGGTGTTAACGTCCGTGTGCTGGGACTGGCATTGCCCTGACAATGAGTGAGGTGGAACACCTTTTCATACACCTGTCGGCCATTTGTAGGCCTTCTTTGGATGAACGTCTATTCAAGTTCTTCGCCCATTTTTTTCATTGGGTTATTGGCTTTTTTGCTAGTGAATTACAGGTTAACTTCGGAAATTAACAACAGATACGCAGTTTGCAAGTATTTTCTCCCATTCTGTAGGTTTTTTTCCTTTTGTGAATTACTTCCTTTGTTGCACAGAAACTTCTTAGTCTGGTGTGGTGTGGTCCTACTTGTGTAGTTTTGCTCCTGCTGCCACAGCCAAAATTTGTGTGACTTAAGCCAGTGAGCTTGTGGTCATTTGTTATAGCTGCAATAGTAAACTAATACGATAAGCATCGTTTTCAAACATGTTACTTAATCCCAGCTACCAAATTAAGTAATTATGAGTAGATGGAACATATAAGGAAAACAAGCTTAGAAAAGTGACTTGTGCAAAGTACTAAAGTTTAAATGGCAGATCTGAGAGTCAACAAATGTGATTTCGAAGCCAACACTCCTATCCCTGAGGCTGCCTCCATTTTAAGAAGGAACCTGAGTAAAAGTTGGAAAACCAGGGGCTCAGTCAGTTGAGCATCCGACTCTTGATCTCAGCTCAGGTCATGATCTCACAGTTTGTGGGTTCAAGCCCTGTGTCAGGCTCTGCGCTGACAGTGTGGAGCCTGCTTGGGATTCTCTCTCTCCCTCTGTCTCTGCCCCTCCCCCATTGCGCTGTCTCTCTAAATAAATTTAAAAAATTTTTAAATTTGAAAAACAACAATAAAGTGTAAGACTCTAACATTCGTGCCATGAATTGTACTAGCTCAAATGTTGACTCTATGACTTCTAGAGATGAAGTAGCGATTTTTACAAATGTTTCATTTGCACCCACAACTGGTAAGTACCATATGAAAATATTGTCCCAGCTGTAATTACTGAGTAGATATATTTCTTAGTAATTTATAATGCAGATATATTTTTTGCAGACAAAATTCTGCAGTCTCTCAAATAATACTAATACTGAATGATAAAAGCTGATTTAATTGGGAAATAGATTCCTATGAGGATATTTAGCCCTATGAAAGTGGACTTATTTCATACATTCTACCATGTCAGTTACTTGATTAACTTCCAGAAACAACAGATTAAATAACAAAGAAAGTCTGTTTCACGGTCCTTAAATATGAAAAGCTGACGCAATTGTACAGATTCTAAGAATCCACACCTTAGACCATAGTGGCCTCAAAGCGACAACCACTCATGGCACTGCCAGTCTATTGTTCAACACTGTTGCATGAACATCAAAAAGCTAGTCTTTTGCCCTTGAAAAACAGACAGGTTCCCAAAGTAAAAAACTAGGTTATGTGAACAGGACTTCCCACTGAAAATTTAAAAAGCTGGATGTAACATCATTTTAAAACTATCAAAGAGCTGACAAGATAATAAGACCAAAATTAACACAAACACAGTAAAGCAGAAGTAAGCATACCACACAACTTTTGCTTTAACAGACTGAAAAGTGAGGGGAATAAAAATCAAAGCCCACGGACCTTCTATTAAGAGGGAAAAGAAGTGAAGGGAACATCAGAGGCTACACTCTCAGGGCAAAAATAAACCAGACATCAAAATCAGTCTCACGTGGATTTGCAATCTTGGTCCAGTTAACCTCAAGTTTGCAATCTAATTTGGATGGGCTCAGACTAGAGAAGCCTTAAGGGGGCCAGCTGAAACAAATGCAAATATTCTCTGGAGGAAGGCGCTTTCTAAGCTTTGAGCTGACTTCCACAAATAATTTTCCAAATACAATCAGCAGCAAATAAAGATAACCAAGCACACAGGGAAAGAAAGTACCATGAGCAGGAACTGGGAGAAAATAACAAGGCTTCACATACTGAGATCACTAAACACATATTTACTCAATACATCTCTTAAATGATGCCTTCAACATTTAAAGAAACAAAGTTTGACGATTAGAACAAAAATGGCAGATTTGATAGTAACTGCATAGTACAGCACGCCATGAAAAGTACAGTCAACTTAAAGCATAGGTGTTAAACGGATCTGGGGTACAGTGGACTCATCTTGGAACAAAAGAAAGGACTAACCAGTGGAAAGACTGGAGAAACTGAATAGTTCCATTAACAGGATGACACCAATGTTTCTTAGTTTTGACAAATGTACCATGGTTAGGAAAGATTTTAATATTAAACGTTAACATTAAAACTGGGCCAAGAATAAATGGGAACTCTGTACTATCTATGCAACACTTCTGTAAATCTAAGATTACTCCAAGTTTTAGAACACATTAACAAAAAAGAGGAGGCTTAGGACAAAGACTATTAAAAGGAGAACAACAAAACACTGGACAATCTGCAAAGTGAACCCTCCGGAGAGTTGAGGTTGCACAGCGACTAACCCCCCCTGGAGATCTAAGGGAAGCAGCAATTCGAAAGAGAGATGAGATCGTGCGCTCGTTGACTTGGGCAAATGCCAACGGATGCCAATAAAAAGATTCGGTTAACATTCTAACAAATTGCAAAAGGCTGAATGTGAGCTAGTTCTCCAGAAGAACCCCTGGGGGCTGCAGACACAGGAGGATTTACCACAACTCACAAGGTCTACTCCACAGACCACACTGTACACACACACACACACACACACACACACCCCAAAAAAGAAAAGAAAGAGAAAGAAAACCTGGGTCAGGGCAACATCTGGCAACATCACCCTGAATGAAGATGATGAGGCAGGCTTGAGGGGACCCGAAGCAGCAGCTGGGGCTCAGGAAGCACACAGCCCGGCACCCAGCACGGAGCCCTAGCCTCTCTCTCTCCCATGGGACGACATTCTTAAATTCTCAAAGTGCTGAAAATCCCCTGCAGCTGGGGGAAATGAACAGAAAGGAAAAACTCTCCACAGAGGATGGGGCAGGAACCCATCCTGGGCACAGACTTAGAGCTGGGAGCAAGGCAGGATCGGAGAAGGCTCCACCCCTAAGACCCTCTCTCTGCCCTCTCCGCCTCACCCTCCACACCTGCCAAACTAGGAAGATTTCTGTTGGGGCAGATGCAGAAAGGACACCAACTCTACGTGTAGTGCAAAAAAGCGAAGGAAAAATCTTCAGCAAAACACCTCCCACCCTAAACACAGAGTAACGAATGCTACAGTAATTGAAGTCTGTGAAAAACATTACTGCAACAGTAAAACCCAAATCCAGGAAAACTGCCTAAATGGACTCCAGCCCTCCATGAAGTCCTAGCAAAAAAGAAAAGTGTACCCATTCTCGGGTACCAAAACTACTTCTATCTTGACTGTCCTACTCAAGAGGCCCAACTTTCCACAAAATCGCAGAAGGTATAAAAAAGCAAAGGCAAGGTAATGCACAGTCTGAAGAAACCGAGCAATCAAAAATTTCAGATTCAGGGAGAGTCGAGATGCTGTAATTACCAGAAGGGGGATTTAAAGTAACTACTAACGACACGACCAAGGGCCCAGTAGATGGGGTGGGCGAGCCTCATGGTCAGATGGATACTTTAGCACGGACCCAGACATGGTGACACAGCAGCAAAGGGAAACACTGGGAATGAGAAGCAGGAACAGACGTGAAGAATGCCTTGCACTGGCTCATCAGCAGACGGGGCCAAGCCAAGGGGACAGTCCATGAACATGACAACAGGTCAACAGAGATGACCTAAGCTGGAACACAACAGGGAAAAAGAGTGTGAAGAAAAACAGACAACAAACAAACACACAGCATGCAAGGACTGTGGAACAGAGGGCCCAAAGCAGATGTAACTGGAGAAGAAAGAACAGGGCAGGAGTAACATTTAATGAACTAAGAGCCCGTAATGTTCCAAAATTAGTGACAGTCCCCCAGCCACAAATGCCAGTTCAGAGAGGACGAACCGGGATACACGGTCGAAACAACCAGACATGTCTACGGGCAAAAACTGTGAATGTCAGGGCCTCCGTCAGCTGACTGTGGAAACTCGTCTTTAAATACGAGCTCTGGCCTGCCACCCACGAGCCCTGCCGAGGAAGGAAGGCGGAGAGAACACGAGACCTGACGGGGGACACGTGCTAGGCTCCCAAGCGCTGGGGACTACAGGTCAAGGTGTCACCGGGCCGCAAGTAGCATTCTTCGAGGAGAATATGGAGATTCCTTTTTTAGGGAGCAAAGGTTTCCCAAATTGCATTTACACTGAATGATTCTTCACCTGCAGCTCTTCACACCCTTTTGACTTTTCAAATAACTCACTATGCACAAGCAATCACTGTTTACGCACACGCACAGGAAAGCTGCTTCCTCCGCGACCACAGGCGATACTGACGAGGAGGAGTGAGCAGCCCAAGGGCAAGGTCCCGCGTGCGGCCCGGGCTTCCTGCCGCGCCTCCGGGCCGGGACCCACGGCCTCCCGCAAGCACGGACTCGTCTGCCGCCTCTTCGCCTCGGCCTGCCAAGATCTCACCTGTATCCCGAGGCTTCTTATTGCCTAAACAAAGCTCAGTGGTTTATGACCTGCGGACTAAACAATTCTTAACTTGTAATTTAGTTCTTAAATTAAACACTGGACTTGAAAAGGAAAAGAGAAACGAGTATAATCTTACTGGAGTCTCTGCGTTCATGTACCTCCGCAGCTTCTTTCTCATCTCCGTTTCGTTAAACTTGGCACTGCGCTTTACGTAGATCCCTCCATGCTGCCACGTGGAAAAAAACGGGGGTATTTACTATTAAAATATCCAGCGGCCAGCCATCCAAAAGGTAACTTGACTCCCCAAAAGTAAAGAATAAAATTACATCCTAGGAATTGAACTGTTCCTAATACACTGAAATATTACCATCTAACGAACATTTAGCTGAAATTGCCCCTAGGTTTCAACATAATTGAAATAAAAACTGTGTGCTACATAGTCCCAGAAAATACAGGAATATAGTTTTGTTAACAGTTAAAACAAAAATACTTTCTTTCTCAAAAATATATTTTTAAAATAAAAAACTCGATCAGTAACATAATTCTTAGCTTTCAATTTTTCCAATGACGCAGAATCACTCAAAGTGTCCATAAAATGTCAATACTCATGATCTTTAGGGATTTTTTAATAAATGTTCATTTATCTTTGAGAGACAGAGAGAGAGAGAGAGAGAGAGAGACAGAGAGAGAGAAAGACAGAGCATGAGCAGGGGAGGGGCAGAGAGAGAGGGAGACACAGAATCTGAAGCAGGCTCCAGGCTCTGAGCTGCCAGCATAGAGCCTGATGCGGGGCTCAAACGAGCAAACCACAAGATCATGACCTGAGCCAAAGTCGACTGAGCCACCCAGGCACCCGGATCTTTAGGGATTTTTAAAACCGACCCAGCTACAGATGTTTATGTAACACTGTTATGAATGTAAATTGTGTTCCTCCAAAACTTGTATGCTGAAGCCTAACCCCCAAAGTGATGGTCTATGGAGATGGGGCATTTAAGAAGGTTAAATGAGGTCCTAAGGGTAGGCCCCAATCCAGTAGGGCTGTGGCTTATAGGGAGAGATTAGGACACCAACAGGTACGTGCACAGGGAGGACACAGAGCAGCCAACTGCAAGCAAAGAAGAGACACGGAGGAAAAAGTGATCCTGATGACACATGCATCTGTAACCCCCAGCCTCTCGAACTCTGGGGCGATAAATGTCTGTCATTTGAGACAGTCTGTGGTACTTTGTCAGGGCAGCCCTGGCTGACTGACACAAGCACTTTCATGCACATGAAGGCATCCTTATTTAAACTTCGTGAGTGTTGGGGCGCCTGGGTGGCGCAGTCGGTTAAGCGTCCGACTTCAGCCAGGTCACAATCTCGCGGTCCGTGAGTTCGAGCCCCGCGTCGGGCTCTGGGCTGATGGCTCGGAGCCTGGAGCCTGTTTCCGATTCTGTGTCTCCCTCTCTCTCTGCCCCTCCCCCATTCATGCTCTGTCTCTCTCTGTCCCAAAAATAAATAAACGTTGAAAAAAAAAACTTAAAAAAAAAAAATAAACTTCATGAGTGTACTTCATCAAAACTTTGCATCAGGTCACCATATTATCTGTACCTGCTTGTGCTAATTCGAACACGTCTGTAAAATAAACCAGCTGGCTGAATCTGACTTTGTCTTAAGCAAAAATAAGAGGAAACACACAGAAAGAAGCAAGGAGGGGGTGATCTCAAGATGGGGGGAGGTGGAGTGGCCTTCCAGCTTGCTTGTGGTTCCCTCCAGAGAGAAACTGGCTTGCCTGGGTGCACAGGAAGAACTCCACGTGCTCTACACAATGCATGTCATTATTCACCCAGAGAGGACTGCGAAGAAGAAACTCCTTCTTCACCAACTCGTTGGAATTAAAAGCCACGGGATACATAGACCGCGAGTAAAATTTCTCCGAGTTGGGAGAGACCTTATGTCTATTCTTTACATACTATTTCTCTCCTGTTGTTTAACTTGCTTATTACAGTCTATTTTATTTCAAAAACATCTGGGTTCTTTCCCAGGTATATGGAAGCTACAAAAGTGAAAAACAGGTATATTTCCTTAAGGAACTTAAAAAATTATTGGTGCAGTAAAATACATATGCAAGAATGATAACGGGAGAATCTGAGGAGTGTAATAATAAAGAGCCTAAGATAAAAGCAGGGAGGAGGAAAACTTCCAGGCGCAGGAAAGGTTTCGTAATAGCATCTAAACTGGGCCTTGGAGGCAGAGGAGAGCCTATTACCTTGAACTGAAGGGACAGCCTGAAGAAGGATAGGGAGGGAGAAACCAATTCAGGCTCGAAAAAGGAAAGTGGGTTCCAGGGAGATAGATCACAGTGGACCGTGAATGCCTGCATAGCAACTAGGACCTAATGCAGCTGAGAAACACACATTTTTGAGCAGACAAGTGGCTTGACCAAATTTATGGCTTGAAAAGTAAATAAAAGGCATTTTGGAAAATTTCATTTATTAAATATTAATCATGTGTCTGACACTCATGCTAAGCACTTCGCATATACAGCTCTGTTTTTTAGTGTGTTACTGATCACGATTAATTTTTACTATTAGCTTCTTAAGGTAATCGTCCTTCAAATTCTATGCCTTTAATTTTTCCTAGTTGTTTGATTTTTGTACATTTGTATTTATGCTATGTACCCACCTAGGTGATCAGATATGTATATAGACACCCACCATTAAAAATGCCAAATGAAATGACTTCCATTTGGAGTAAGCTATTGAACCTAAAAAATAAACAAAACAACCTATACATTTTTTTTAAGTGCATGTTAGCTTTCTAAATCTAAAATTTTTATAAGGTACAGATATATGAAAAAGTATGGAAAAAGTTACCTGAGAAAAATAACACCCATACAGTGGAAGCCACTTTAACCCATCTTTCAGCACATAACGTACATGTCCAAGAGCATTCTGTCTGATGGCCAAAATATCCGCAATAATCCAGTCCACTGCAAAGACACAGATGAATGCGTGAACGATCCACATGTAAACTCCAGTATTCCCTTCACAGAGACCGAAAAAGCCTCTTCCCAAGATTATACTAGGAATGTACTCGGAAAGTATGATTAGAATTTTAAAGTTACTTTGTAACAAATGCAGACTTTTAAAAAATTACAAATTCCACTTTTTAATTTTTTTTTTGTTGGTGTTTTTTTTTCCCCGCATTACTTGAAAGGCTTTTTATTTCACAGATAAAATGCAAAAAAGTCACAAACCACTACGAGTGACACAAAAGTGGCATGAACAAGGAATAAAGCTCCTCTAATTCTTAGTCTAAAAAACAGGACGAAATTATCAGCAAAAAGTGGTTCAGTGAAACGGTGAGGTGCAACTAAATATTGTGTATGTACTAACATGCACGACAAAAGGCAAGGACACTGTGTCCTGACTGAAGAATTTCGGGACACGATCCTAGGCTATAATGTCAGAATGAACACCCGCTTGAAGTTCACGGCTGTGCCGGGCAGGTGAGTGGTCCTTACAGAACCACAGGACACGGACCCAGGCTGCTAGTGAGTGTCATTACACAGGTAACTTACTACTAAGGGGTCACAAAAATAAAAATAAGAAGACATGAGTGTGTTAATAATAACACAACTTCTAGGAAGAGAGAAGAAATTCCCAGTAGAAGGACCAGCCCTGGCCGAAGCAAAGAATCGGAACCGGGCAAGCGTGTGCAGAAGGTGGTAAACTGAGGACACGGTGCAAAGAGTCAGAGGAAATGACACGAAGGGGGCAAACAGTAGGAAGTCTCGAAGCCCAGAGATTCTGCTTGGAAATCCAAGGGCTACGAACTACCCCATCTCTTCAAGAAGAATGAAAACTGAAGCAGAGAATGGGCTACGTGGAAAAACAAATCGGTAAGAATCTCTGAAAAATATACAGTCCTACTACCACAGGCGTATCCAGGGCCTGATAAGCCGGAACAAAAGGACTGAATTAGAGAAAAAACGTTAAAATCTGGGGCAAATAAAGGCCTGGGAATTAAAGGAGCTAGTGTTAGTTTAAACCAAAAAGGAGCGCCCTTCGCAGAGTCATGGCTGTGCGAATCCTTTGGGCAACACATCATACCAGGGAGAATACCCTGAAGACTTAGCCACTGGAACTCCAAAAATTATTCTTGTGGAAAAACATTCCATCATTATAAATCTCTTTTTAATCTTTTTTCTCATTCACAAGTTCTTTCTCAAGGATATGAGTTAAAATTACACGCATGAATTCTATTTAAGGCTCTCCTTGGGCAGAGTGATGCAGACGCTCCCCTCCGAGCAGGGACCGTAGGAGCCACGTCGGCTGGACGTCCCTATGCTAAAGAACCATCAACTACCACCTTACTCTCCAGCACGTAACTTCCTATGGAGGCCAACGGCCAACCCCCTTCCTTCCAATTAAAATCACCTAAACAATACTGATAAACACCTCTCTTTCTGATTATGTCCCGGAAACCAAATGAACCAGCTTGTTATAATGGTACCTAATGTAAATAAATTCTGAGAACTAAATGCATGGTTCCAAGGCTGTAATACATCCTGGGATATATTTGGGATTCTAAATCAAAGGCTAAAAACAAGACAGGGTATCTTTTCCTGGAACAATTTCTTTTTAAAGTTTGGAGGCGTTTTCGTGACACATTTTTATATTGAAATAAGCATGGTATACAGGGCCAAGAAAGCGTCTCCCGAGGACTCCGAAGACGAAGTGTGAAATCCGTCATGAGGGTATTAACTCTCCTAGGCTAGGACTTTAAACTTTTGCAAATTTTAGTGGAAAAGCTTTAGTAGTCAAAACACACACACTTTGTGCCATCAATTTTTGCTACTCGATGACCTTTACTTCTCCTGACTGTTCTCAACTAGGTTTCTGATAGGGTTTCTAGACTACAGCGAAGTTACTGAAAGCAGAGATGGTAATAGGTACCTTTACAGTAACTATTCACCATTTATTTTCCGGCAAGAATACGCTAATGAAGAGATCAAGAAATGTGGCTACATAAGAATTCCTCAACAGCGATCCAGCCAAGGCAGTATCATCATTCCCATCAACTTGTTAAAAGAGAGGGCAGTGCGGAGGGATAGCAAGAAAAGCCAGGCTTTTCTCACCTACGTTATTATGTAACAAGAGGCCCAAAGTCAGACACACCAGGCAGGACGCACTTCCGTAGGGTGTATTTAGCACTGCACTGCTCCTCAGCCGCCGCCGCCGCCACCACCACCATCATCATCATCATCATCATCACCACCACCCCCCCACCACCCGCGAAATGTCCCCAGTAAGCCAGGCGGGCTGAGAAACCAGGAGCTAGCCTATGGAAATTGCCCCCAAACCCTGAGCAGTAGACATCACTCACTGCCTACAGGGAAGGCTGAGAAGCTAAGTAATCTGCCCACTGTCACACAGCCTGTTGCGGAACAGCTTATGAACGAGGGTCTGACTGCAAAGCCCGTGTCTTTTTATGATCATCTACTCACCACATATGCGGTCAGTCAAGACAAATGTCATTTAAACCAAGAAAAGGGTGCATTTCATGAGATTGAGGCAAAGTGTCAAAAGCAGATCTTTAAACAGGCTGAGCGGAAGGAAGAATGGCCCCTATATCCTCACTGCAGAGAAGTTACAAGAGACTAAGGACACATCAAGTGAAAACAACAGAGAAGAGAAACTAATTAAAATGTCAGTTGTCTGGAAGGTCAGGCCGAGAAGAGACTTGGATTCTGGCAGGCCTTGTAGATGGTGCTCTAGAAAGTCTAAGGTGAACACAGAAATATTCTTTCTGTTAATTATGTTTTTAGATACTCATTTGCGGTTAATAATCTCAGAGGGGTTTTAAAAAGGGCACCCAGACACCACCGGCCAATGACCCGTGAACATGCCTTGGGGGCCTCTGGAACCGGGAACTACACACAAATTTGTATGTGCTCATTTTTCTGGGCATATTCCTTCATATTCTGACTAAAACCGGCAATTCTAACGTAATTTAAAATCACTATCTAGTTACGTTCCCAAGCTGTGGGTTTTTAAACAGGCATTCAGAAAAGCGCCTTTCTCCAATCCTGAAGGCTGACTGGTATAGGACCCACTACCAGGAAGTCTGAGGCCCTCGGGGGTCAGGTTAAGGGGACGAGGGCATGGCTCTCCAACCTGGGAAGTGAGACCTTTCTTCAGGCCAGTTGTGGGCTGACTGTGGAGCTCATACTTCCCATATTGCTTTCTAGCTCCAAACACAAGCAGGAAACAAAACAAAACCGCTCTCTTCCAAAAGTCCTCCCTCTGAAGTAACGTATATAAAGGCCAGCGCGTAGGAAGCACCCACACTGGCATGACAGTAGCGGTTCTTATCTTATTGTTACTATTTGTCCCACCGCCTCCAGGAATGTGTTCACGCTAGCTCCACAGTGCCATTCATCAACTATTTCCCCACCGAAACCTGGAAAACGGGGGGCGGGCAGGGAACCTGAACAAGGAATCTGAAAACAGAATCCTCTTAGGCCAAAAAAAAAACTTTAATGAAATTAACGAGTGGGTCAATGCAAAGGAAATCTGGGCTAGCATGAGCCGCTCCCTACCCTGGACCCCTGAGTCCTTCACATTCAGAGATTGGAAGCCCGGGAGAAATGCGTCATCGGCAGCAGACAGCAGGAGCAGGACGTTGGTGGTAGGGAAGCCCGGCACGACCGGAGAAACACTGAAATCCCTGGCCTGCCCTACAGGCCAGCGTTAGAAGCAGGCCTGTTTGTCATCTTGCCTCAAAACTCCTATCAACCCTTGTCCCATAAAATCAACTCTGGTCCCATAAAGCAGAGCATAATCACCAATGAGCAAAACTGAGAAAAATGCATTTCAACCTCTGCCTCCTTCCTCTACCTTACCTAGGGCACAGGCAGTGATAAAAGCAACCAAATCATAATCGTGAAGGTACACCGTTGACAGGAGGAAGATAAACAGCCAAGGCTGAAGTGATTTTCCATTACGGTACAATCGTCCATCAGGCTGGTGTGGCTTTGAACTCCTGGGTACTACACTTTTTAAAGTAATAAAAATGGACTTTGGCGAGTGCGCATCAGAAGCAGTTACAGCTTTGATAAAAAGAAGTGGGATTTTCTCTGGACTGAATTATTTGTTGAACTAAAAAGTACCTGAACCAGGGCCAGTTTCTTGGGTTTTGATAGTGTACAACAGCTACATAACACACCATCCCTGGGGAAATTGATTAAGAGGTCATGGACTCCATATACTATTTTCACAAGTTCTTGAGAACCTATAATTATTTCAAAATAATAAGTTTTTTTTAAAGTGCCTTAAAGTATACACTGCACTATAATCGAAGACCAGAGTCTTCTGTGTTTCTTCAGACAGAATAACAAGCTATAATTAAAGCAAAACATTTGATGAGGCAAAAGGAACTGCAGATATTAGAAATTAATACAGTACTGTCTTTAGGGAAGGAGTAGTCACTTACTAGCACAACCTTTCTGCAAGTTAACAGTCAAATATGTAAGATGTGTATACTCTTTGACCCAATTTTACTTCCAGAAACATAACTTACAAAAAGAAGGCATAAATTATTTAAAGAACTATTCAAAGAGGCAGAATAAATGAAAGAAAATGGCTTATTTACACCCATTCAAGGGAGAAGGGTAAGTTTAGGAAAATTCAGTTTTCATATTCCTGACTTTCCAAAAAAGTAAAATCATAAAAATGTAAGATCATGATATAATGTCTGCATTGAAAACTCATGTTTTAACAGCAACAAAAATTCATTTAAAGGAATAAAAACATCACTTTGAAGGCTCATCTACTTTCTGTAGAAAACCTACATTTCATGCAAATGAAATACAAACCTGTGCTTTGATGATTTGCTAAATATATTATGTTTTCTTTATTTTTTGGCAAATCTCCATATAGCAATATCTGAAAGATAAAACAGAAAGAAACGTTACTTTAACATCTCAAAACATACACCACTGTAACAAAACAGGTCAAAGAATCGGCAACGTCATGAGTATCTCCATCCAGGATGAACAAAGATTAGATTTCTCTCAGAAGCATCAGAGACCATAAGTGGCACAGGTTTATCATAGTTAGTGCAGAGCAGGTCATAGAGTGGAACAGAATGATCAACATCCTCATGAGAAAAGCAGAAGCATTTACTGACCGCTTACAATCTCCGGAACCCTTTTTGTAAGATACGCCTCCCTTCAAAAAGCCTACCGTGTACCGAGACAGCCATGGATACATACAACTGTAATGAGACGTAATGCAAACTTGATGAAAATATGGCACATTTTATATTAAAGAACTGTCAACTGTGGAGCAGAGGGAGCATCCATTAGGTGTGATTTCAGCAAATGAGACGAAGGAAGGACGTTCATGAAAAGGCGGACGAAGAAATGGAATCGGTAGTGTCTGAGACCTGTTGAGGCATCTTAGCGGTATCGCAGTCAGACCAAGCTACCTGCAGGGCTGGTGAGCTGGAGCAGAGAGACCCCACAGAGACCCGAATCAGAAGGGGAAAGTCTTCTGAATACCGCACTCAAGACTAAAATGTGATTTTGTGAGTAACAGGGAAACACGGTTCATGATTAGGACTCTCGGTAGCTCTGTGAAGAACAGAGAAAGCTCGCTGGGGTGCCTGGCTGGCTCAGGCGGTGGAACATGTGACTCTTGATCTCAGAGTCACGAATTCAAGCCCCATGATGGACATGGAACTTAGTTAAGAAAATTAAAAAATAAGAAATAAAACAAAAGAACAAGAAAGTTCAGGATACAGGTGACTTCCAGGAAAGGGGGGAGGCTTCAACATGGGAGGGTACACAGTGGCTTCAACTCTTAGAAGTCATGTTTTATTTCTTAAACCGGATGGTGGGAACACAGGTGTTCGTTATAGAAGTTTTTCTGTAGGTCTGCATGTCTTAAATGTAAATGTTTCATAATAAATTATTTAAAGAAGTTAAAAGTATATTTTTAAAGACTTTAAAGTAAAGGACTGCTAACAGTGGTATTTTTTTACTCAGGGCATTTTTGTTTCTGTACCTTGTGATCATGGATTATGCAAGATTATGAATCAACCAAGGCTTTTTAGATATCCACACAGATATACTGGTGGCAACACTCTTCATTATTATCTTAACAACAGAAGAAAGAAAATGACATTAACCCAGCATCTCTGTAGAAAAATGGAAATAGAGGGCATAGAGGTCTGGACGTCAGGAACTCAGACTGAGATCTCTATTATCTTCCTCAGAAAACTATTCAGTGCTATACATGTAATTTATAATACATAATTGTTTAGATACTTGCTTAAATTTTTATTAATAAAGTAAATCAATGCCAACAAAACAAAACAAAACCCTAAACCAATAGTTTGATCTACACAGGGTTAATAGGGAGTTCTTGTTTGTGAGCAATCCCCATTCTCTCACCAAAAAGCCAGAACTGCTTCGAGTCCATTGGCTACAATGCACTGGGTTTATGGTACTGCAGCGATGCGACTGTTTTTTGGCTTAAGTTCCTTGGATGACACACTCACATTTAAAGGTTACTACTCTTTGGAGACCTGCCTGCCCTCAAGCTGAAGTCAGCACTTGAACCACACAAGAAGAGACCCTCCTTTTCCTATCCTGCTCTGGGCTTGGGTAACAGACTGCTAGGCTGTAGCCTCTGAAGGGCAGATAACAGACAAGTTATGAAAAGGTGTTATTTTAGATTGACTGTGGTAATTCTGGTGTGTGCTGATTAGATGGGGGCCAGTGGCGCAGGCAGTGAAAGGATTCACCCCAGGCAGAGCAAGGGAGATGGAAGTTTACTGAATACACTGCAGAAAGCAGCAGGCGGGACAGCAGAGGAGACACTCTTCCAGGAGGTGATGGTGAGGGGCTTTAGTTACAGGGTGGAGTGACGAAGGATGGGAACGTATGGAATTTTCCCGTTTTTGGTAGCTGTGCCTGGCTGTCAGTAGCCCGTTGGTTAGTTAGTGCCTATGGCCATTCCTGGTGGGTCACTTAATGAGCCTCTTGGCGTTCAGCTTGGTGGTCGCTCTGGGCCCTTTTGCCTTGAGTTTCCATTGCTCAAGCCTGCTGCCTAAAAGTGGCCTCTACAGTAGCTAGGAATTTTTTAAATGAATTTTTTTAATTTAAATTTAAATTTAAATTTTTTAAATTTAATTCATTTAAGCAATGAATTTTTTAAAACTTTTTTTAATGTTTATTTATTTTTGAGAGAGAGAGGGAGACCCAGAACATGAAGCAGGCTCCAAGCTTTGAGCTGTCAGCACAGAGCCCAACGCGGGGCTCGAACTCACGGGCCGTGAGATCGTGACCTGAGCCAAAGTCGGACGCTCAACTAACTGAGCCACCCAAGCGCCCCAGATAAGCAATGAATTTAATTGGGCAAAACAGATAGAGAAAATGTAGTTCTACGGCTACACCACTCAGAAGGGGGGAAAAAACCACAACAACGAATTCATAGCCACTTAAGGGAAAATACATAATACATCAATCATACTTTTAAAGATTACTGTTTTATATGAATATCAAACTGATATGATATTAATTGATACGATATCAATACTGTTTGATATGAAATAAAAGCTATTTCCAAATGAAATGCAGGATGGTACAAAAGAGGGTAAGCCTTTCACAAAACATAATTTAATATCTTAAAGTAGGCATTTGGATGATTGCCTATTTAAGTTTTTTCATTTGCCACTGTAAATTCAACAGAAATAAGTTAGAAAAGAATAGTCTTCCTAATTAAAACTTGAAAATATCTAAAAGCAAAGTAAATAAAATTATGAACTGCAAATCTTATTGTAATAGTTGCATATCATTCTTAAGTACTTTGAAAAAATGTTGACTAACCAAAGAAAGGAACACAGAATTACAATGTTAGGTATCATATATATGAAGTTTTAAGGTCCTTCACTTGATTTACCAGATTTCAAAGAAAAAACTTTTTGTTCTAATTTGAAATTGTCAGATTTCTTTCATTAGATGGAAAGTTCGTTTTTCAATTTACTAACATGGAGAGGAAGAAAAAATTTTCATTTTTTAAGAATGCAGAATCTCAAAATACTTAACAGCGATTACTACCTTACTAAGTATACAACGAGACAGACAGGTGTAGTGTTCGCTAAATGTAAAAAAAAAGGTTTCTAAGAATTTACAACATACCCATACACATAAATATAAACACAAAAGGGCAGGCTGCCCCAAGATAGTCCACTTTGGCAAAAAGATTATTTCAAGTTCAAAGTAATCAAAACCCAGCAGATGCAGGAAAAGATACCTTCTTGCCTCTCCCTCTCCCCTCCTCTCAACTGCCTAAATTTGCATTGAAAAGGGGAGCCTGTACGAGGAAGAGAGCAATTAACAGAGACTCCTCTTTACCTAAGAAACTTATTTGCATAATAGAGCAGTCTTTGTTTTTCAAATCATCTCCTTTAGCTTCCTGCTAAAGGCCTTCTCCACTTTGGATCTGCAGACCCTTCCCTTGTCCTCGGCTCCTGTAAGCATCACAGGGCCTCACTATCTTCGCAATCCGCCTGTGTGGCGTCCCATACATATGCCTATTAAATTTGATTTTCTCCTGTTCATCTGTCTCATGGCAACTTGAGTCTAAGTCCAGCTGGAAGGACCACAGGGCAGAGGAAGTTCTTCCTCCCCGACAACTCTATTGACGACCTTACAAGCCCACCTGCGCCCTCTCATTCCAACCCAGAGCCCAGGATTAATCACACTCCCTTTTGCACCAGGACGAACCCTGTTCACACTCCTATGGGAGCATCCACGCGCTGTGTGCGTCTGTGCGTATCCTACCCCTTAGAGCTCATAAGCTCTTCCGTGGCAGGGTCTTCTTCATTTTTCTACCCCAGGGCTTAGCACTCAGGTGGTTTTGAGCACAAGTTTACTGAATCATTAAGCTGCACTTTTATTTTTCACAAGTAGATAAAGCTGCATCTCATTTTCAGCAGTAAGAGGTTTTGGAATAAACAAAGTAAAATGCTTTAAGTGCACCAGTGACTTTTTAAGGCATCCGTTCTGGGAATCTTCCAGTACACGTATTTCGAATCACATTAATCAGGTTTTTTCGCAGGTAATTTGTTCCTTCAAAATCAGGCAGATGAAAAACATACGGCTTTTTTGTTATTCCTAACTCTTTAATTTTAGATTCATCATAATTGTTCGATTTTAGGCTCACCCATTTCTTAAAAGCTCATCTAGAGTCCTTTTTCCTTTTCATTTTATTAGAAGGGGACAATAAAAATGCTCCATGAATAATTATCTTCATGGCAACACTCTGGTGACTATTCTGCTTTAGTCACGCAAACCTGCCCAAAGGGCTATCAGAAGAAGGCATGGACTGAGCTGGACTTCTTTCCCTCACCATCATCTTTACATTGTTTACTCTTCTCCATGATATGTAAACAACCTGAAGACTCTCTGTATCCTGAAAAGAGGTAGTGAAATGGAATCGAAAGCAATCACGTTTAACACAGTAGACAGTAGAATACCCAACTGATGACACCACCAGGACACGGATGTACAGCATTCTTTCTTTGTGGGAAAACAAACAAACAAACAAGATTCTTCATTTATCCCAATAATACCCATTTTTTTTCAGCAAGCAAAGTGAACTTTTTAACTTTCTCACTGGCCTTAAGTATAGAGTCTGTTGAGGGGGGTCGGAGCATGCTACCCCCAAATATGCCCCTTTGGCACGGCATTACTTTGAGCTGAAGGCAAGCAAGGAACAGCAGACGCCCCTTCTGCCTGCCTGAGGCATAAACTTCCGTTTGTCCAGGTGACGTTAATACCCCTTCCTAAAGGTGTTCCCTTCTAAAGTGCCAGGAAGACCAGAGGCAGCCGATGAGTCTGCAGAGCACAGCTCACTAAACCACCCTTTTCTGGCGCACATTCCTCAGGGACCTTCCCACACTTTACCAGCCCAAAAAGGGTCCGAAGCCCTTGTTCTATCTAGCCATGTTTCCACAAGTTCCTGCCCTTTGTTAACATGACATATAAACCCCTAAGCCGAGTCCATTCAGTTCTTTTGGTCTCCACTTCTTTTCTGTGAGGCACCAATGCGTGTAAAAACATTAACATCAGAAAATGTCTTTTCGCCCGTTAATCTGGCTTTTATCAGTTTGATGCGCAGACCTCAGCTATAAACCTAAGAAAGCGGAGGAAGAGCTTTTTCCTCCTCTGCAGTGCAACGTAACAGTCACTAAGAGCCCAGGCTAAAGTATTTGACTTGAATTAAGACTCGGATGTGAAGGGCACCGGGGGCTCAGTCGGCTGGGCATCGGACTCCACTCCAGGCTCAGGTCACGATCTCATGGTTCCGGAGTGCGAACCCCACAGCGTGTAGCCCACTGGGGATCCTCTGTCCCCTCCTCTCTCTGCACTCCTCCCTCCCCCACCAGCACTCTCAAAAATAAACATTAAGAAAAAAAAAAATGACTTCGATTTGAGTCCTAGTCTATCACCTTACTATGTGAACTTGAGTAAAAGTACCTTACCTCTCTCATCTATTTCTTCACAAGTAAAATGATTGTAATAACAGCAACCACTCCTCATGCAGTTGTGGTGAAATTTACGACACTAGTCGTGCCATGCTTTGAATATAGTAATTATCCCTCCAAAAGCTAACTGTTGTTCTTACCACTGTCCAATAGTGAAGTTTTTTATTCAAAACTGTGTTAAGTGATGAATAAGACAAAAAAAGTCTCTGATTACACAGAAATGTGTATAAAGAATGTGTTCTAATAAGATTACATGTATAATCTACACTGTTTATAATCATTTAAAATGAATTTTCAACAGTATTTTTTTTTATGCCAATGGAATATACTACCGGTTAACCAGTACAAGATTTTTACTGTAGTGCAAACAAAAACACTGGTCTTTTTCTGCTCAATCTGAAACAACACTTCACTGAACAGGAAGTCTGATGCCCCTCAGAACCAAGATCAAATTATACACATAGCCATTTGTCTAAAAACCAGTATGTGAAAATAATGATGGAGCAACATTTAAAATGGAACCTTACGAATCACAAAGCTTTCTTGTACATTCCTCATGTAAATCTCTTGGTATTGTCCTTACTCTCTAGGGTGTGTTTTTCTGAGCATCTACAATGCACCCCTCATTGAGGGCAGTTTCACATATTATCTCATTTACTCTTGAAAATAAAATGACAGGAAGTAGTCCACTTAAGGATGAGAATATGGAGTTGAGACACTGACTTACTCAAGTCGACACACACGGTGGCAGAGAACAAGGACTCACGCTCCCGTTTCTCACACCAAGATCCAAAACTGTTTTGACAGGCACAAAACTATTCTCTGCAAAAATTCCAAATACTAGGAGCTTATGTGATTTTTTCAATCTGAATTCTAAGGAGATAAGATACTCATGAGAAAAAAATAAGACATAAAAAATTTTCCTCAGCACCTGGGTGGCTCAGTGGGTTAAGTGTGGGACTCCTGGTTTCCACTCTGGTCATGATACCACCGTGGTGGGACAGAGCCCTGCATCGGGCTCTGGGCTGACAGCTCAGCACCTGCTTGGGATTCTCGCTCTCCCTCTCTGCCCCTCCTGTGTGTGTGCTCGCTTGCTCGCTCTCTCTCTCTCTCTCTCTCAAATAATAAGTTAAAAAAATGTTTTTCCTCCAGAAATACAAGTTAAGGATGGGAGCACAGCAATCTGTGAGCCGCTAAGCGCTGGCATCCATTCTGCAGGATCCAACTTCCGGAACCACCTGCTTATGCACGATGCTCCCTACAGCGAAGCAAGTGCTGGGATTCACACGCATGACTCCTCAATTTCCTCAGCTCTTTATTCACTTCTTTCCTTTATAAATAACTTATCTCATATGCACTTTTTTAAAGTGACTTCCTCCTACACTGCCGAATTGTGTGTCACTGGAGAGTAGAGACGACTTTCTTAATCTAAAACCTGAGAGCCTGGCATGTGGTTAGCAGTTAAGGTGATGCTCCTTTCCAGGTGTCAACCCCCTCATTTCTTTGTGCTCTTGAAATTCCCACCCGGAGACCAGGCAGAGTAAGGCTGTCTTAAGATACCACTTACAACACCCTCTAAGACACCCAAGCGCATCGCTGGTTCCCACAGAGAAAGAGAACAAACCTTAGAGAACCGCATAGGTTCAAAAGCAGCAAAAAGTACAGGTGTTTACTGACAAGTCAGTAAAGGTTTTTCTATGTTGCTGACTGTTCCAGAAGGCCCGCTTTTATTTATTTTTTATGTTTCTTTCTTTCTTTTGTGAGAGAGAGACAGAGGGAGGGAGGGTGGGGCAGAGAGAGGGAGAGAATCCCAAGCAGGCTCCGTGCTGTCAGCGACAAGGCAGACTTCCTCGATCCCGGGAACCATGAGATCATGACCTGAACCAAAACCAAGAGTCCGACACTCAACCGACTGAGCCACCTGGGCGCCCTTAGAACTCCCTCTTTTACAAAGTGTCTGACGTTACTCTTTCTCAGTGGTACCTCTGAGGGTACTGTTCTTTTGTCTTTCCCCTTTACCTACTTAAGAATACAATCAGACTCACTAGACCTGCTGTCCCTGTTAAATCAAAACCTGTCAACCAGTAAGGTCCTTTAAAAATCCATCCCCATTAACAGTGGATCCGCACTTCCACAGAAACCCAACCAGACCAGCATCCCAAGTACTTCCGCCCTTTGGTTAAAGGCAAAAATCAAGTCAAACTATTCTCCCCTTTATTGCCATCTCCAAAAGGTTACAACCTTGTGGAAAGGGCAATACAGACGTTAAAATATGCTAATGTTATGTTAATATCACGTATGTGATCCTGACACCAAGAGGGGGTGAGGAAGAGCTGGGGCCTGAGTTGGAAGAAAGTAGCTACAGAAGAGTGGTCCAAAGGCACGTGGCTGAAAACACAGGGGCCTCTGGGGCCTGGGGAGGAAGCAGTGGTTGGCCTACAGTGAAACCAGTGAAAGGAAAAACTGGCCAGGGCAGAATTTAGACGGCTTTGAAGGCCACCCTTAGGAATCTTCATTTTCGTTCAGTTATCAATCGAGGGCCTCTTTCTCCTAAGCATGCCGTGATACTTAACTCCTGTTTGAAATAGGATTCAAAGCAGTTCAGGATAAGTGACACAGCCTTCCTGAATAATCCAGGCAGGTGTCTCACCTTCGTGTCACCAAGCTGACAAACAAGAACACTCCCATCTCAGGATCAGCCTCTACTGGGATTGTTCGTGCACGCTTTTCCTGGCATGAATAAATCGAGACTGGGATCTCGTTCCAAGCAACATAACAACATCACCTGGCAAAGTATCTTCAGAAAATGGGTCCTGAAGCCGGAGCGCCATATACGGAATCCTGCCCAGCTACCACACATGTGAACTCTTTGTGCCTCTGTTCCCCAGGGTAAAGGGGGAAGAAGGCGCCTACCTTGTAAGGGTGACAGGCCGATGGCAGTACAACACCTGGCACACAGCACTCACGAAATGCCAAGTTTGTTAGGAACCTCTTCCTCTCCTTTCTCCTTCACCTCCAGTCACAAGGCCCAGCTACCTTGAAAATGGATCCAGGGTTCTTTCCATTCTTTCCATGTCCACTCTGCCCATTACTCTGACCACCATCTCTCACCGGGATTACTACAAACCCTCCCACACCAGCCCTTTGTCAGAGCTCCATGCAAATGTCACTTGCTTGGGCAAACTTCCCCAGCCCCCTGCCCTCCACCCACTAGTCTCAATCTCATACAGCACAGTACGTTGTAATTCTGTTGCTACTGCTTGTGTCCCACCAGAGGGTGAGCTCCATGAGGGGAGGGATCTTGTCTCCGGTTTGCCCACCTACCCCTTAGCACCCAGCACAGGATTGGAACAGGGTGCATACTCCAGTACTGTATGTATGAGGGAAGGAAGGAAGGAAGGAAGGAAGGAAGGAAGGAAGGAAGGAAGGAAGGATAGTTTCTGGGGACTCCTTAGAAGTTACTACTTAGTTTGGGGTTGTATTAAACCTGTGTTTAAGAAACCATAATAAAATGAGAAAATATCGGGGCGCCTGGGTGGCTCAGTTGATTAAGTATCCGACTTCAGCTTAGGTCATGGTCTTGCGGGTCGTGGGTTCGAGCCCCGCGTGGGGCTCTATGCTGACCACTCAGAGCCTGGAGCCTGTTTTGGATTCTGTGTCTCCCTCTCTCTCTGCTCCTCCCCTCCTCACGCTCTCTCTCAAAAATGAACATTAAAAAAAAATTTAAATAAAAAAAAGAGAAAATATCAAAGTAAAACTAAACTTGTGATTTCATTTAGGAAGAGTCAGCTCTCAGTTCATTCAGCTCCACAAATTCAGACAAATTCACAAAAGAGGGAAAGTAAACTGGATCTTTAGATTCATACTTTTCCTCATCGTAACAGCACAGAGGTGTCCCCAGGAGTCACAGGCATATACAGCACTACTACAAAACCTATCCAAGGGTGCCTGGGTGGCTCAGTCATTAAGCGCCCAACTTTGGGTCAGATCATGATCTCACGGTTTGTCAGTTCGAGCTCGGTGTGGGGCTCTGTGCTGACAGTGCAGAGTCTGCTTCAGATGCTGGGTCTCCCTCTCTGCTCCTCCCCTGCCTTCTCTTTCTGTCTCTAAAATAAGTAAACACTACAAAACAAAACAAACAAAAACATCCAAAAGGTTAATTCATTGGGGGAGTCTTCCCACAATGTACATTTATTTAATGAGAAGAAATCTAAAGTTACACACCAAATTGTTGCATACTTGGGAAAGGTGTGTGTGGGTGGAGGGAATTTTAACTTTCTCAAACTATTGTATCAGTGTTTCAGTATTTTATTGTATCTGTGATTTAAAATAGAAAAAAGACATTAAAAGAAATCTTACACCAATGCAACCTAAAATAACTTGTTTGCTCAATGGGGGGGCTTTATTTATAGAAAGTATAAAAGCACGGCTCTAATTACATTTCTCTAAGATTTTCTTAGAAGTCTATTCCCTAGCCAGACTTCAAATGTGTTAGACTAACATCATATTTGATTTGGGCAATGTTTAATTTCCTCTCTGAAAGGCCGGTGTCATTCTTGAACAAGCAAATGCCTAAGCACAAGCCCATCTGGCCAGCTCCCTTACACCCGCTACACTGAAGGAAGTAATCTAAGGTCTTTTAAGGTCTTCACGTGGATGATGAATAAATAGAGAAAAAGGAAATCAAGGATACAAAATATTTATATCCTCTTTAGGACGACTGACATTCAAGACATCTCTGGGCAATGTTTTAGCAGAAATGCAGACAGCATCTAGATGCAATAAAAAGGAGGCCGACTCATAAAGGCCCTTCTCTTGTTCTAAATAAACATGTTTCATTCTAATAGATTAGCTACAGAGAGAACCAGTTATAAATGGTCTTAGAGACCATACCTAGAATAGGAAAGCTTTGGTTGTTGCTGAGGAACTCAAAATAATGTTTTCATTAAAGGTATGCATTATCAGAGATTTATTTAAGAGTATTCTAACTGAGCACATTTAAAAAAAACATCAAAATCTTAGGCATAAAGGCTCTATCTTCTTTCCAGTGTTTTTTGGACTATTTTGTACTTGAAGTAGGTCAGTTGAAAAACTAAATTTTTCGTATCTCAAAGTCCACATTTTGTTGTTACAATAGATCACGTTAGCATTTGAGGAAGAGCAAATTAGAAGATAGCGCTATTAATGTAAACCATTTTAAAGTAAATTCTGAGTGGTACAAAATGATTTAAGCAGGAAAAAAAATTTGACTCAACTGTTCATTAATGTTGATTTAGGAGACGTGTATTGTATCTCTAGATATTTTCGTCCTGCCAATATCAATGATCAGTGTTTAGTGCATTCCACTGGAAGGAGGGGAATGAGTAGAATTGTTTTTGAAAACAATGACAAGAGAATTCTGACATTTAGAAAAAAAGTACATGAACTTTTAACAGCTTCCAAAACAACATGTTTGCATTTTTCATCATCTGCCGTAACTATCACAATTACTGTTTACGCAGGAATCTCAACATTCAGGACAGCACCCTAGGACAGAAACTCCAGACTACAGTAATCACATCACCTTCCAACTCCTGAGTCCTCACCACTGCCTCTGCCAGTATTCCCCACTTTCTCTTTAGCTTCCCAAGTTTCTCTCGAACTCCAGCTCTAAGAATAAGCAGAATTGAGTTACTTAGCGGGCTGAATGCTGACCCCACAAAAGACTGTCCGTGTCTTACGCCTGTAACCTGTGAGCGTGACCTTACTCAGGAAAACGGTCTTTGCATTTGCGATTAAGTCAATGGATCTGAGCTGAGGGGCTCATCCTGGATTATCTGCGTGGGCCCTAAACCCATGACGAGTGTCCTTAGAAGCGAAGGCAGAGGGACATTTGAGACAGAAGAGGAGGCAGACTGTGGACTTACATGGCCACAAGTCAAGGAATGCCAACAGCCACCGAATCTGGAACAGCCAAAGAAATGACGCTGCCACAGAGCTTCAGGAGGGAGTGTAAACCAGCAAACTCTCCGATTTCAGACACTTGGCCTCTAGAACTGTGAGATTAAATTTCTCTTGTTTTAAGCCACTAAATTTGAGGTCATTTGTTATGGCAGCAACAGAAAAGAAATATAATTATTTGAATCGGTGCCCCTCAAAATGATAAAGAAGTGTGTATTGATTTTCAGTGAGTCTCAAATTGGGAGATATACGAAACTTTTAAAATCCTTTCTTTAAATTTTTTTTAATGTTTATTTTTTACAGAGAGAGAGACAGAGAGAGAGAGCAGGGCAGGGACACAGACAGAGACACAGAGAGACAGAATCTGAAGCAGGCTCCAGGCTCTGAGTTGTCAGCACAGACCCTGACACAGAGCTCAAACCCACGGATTGTGAGATCATGACCTGAGCTGAAGTCAAGATGTTTAACCAACTGAGTCACCCAGGTGCCCTGAAACTTTAAAAACCCTACTGCTTATTGCAAAGTAAATGGTGAAGGTACCCAGTTGAATCTCAGTACTAAAAAGATTCTAGGAGAACCTAAAAGGATAAATAGTTATAAACAGTAACTTTAGCAACAGTGATTGAAATGTTCTCCTGTGTCAAAACCACATGGGAGGGGTGTCTGGGTGGCTCAGTCAGTTGAGCGTCCAACTCCTGATTTTGGCTCAGATATGATCCCAGGGTCATGGGACCAAGCCCCGGTGTCAGGCTCTGCACTGAGCGTAGAGCCTCCGCAAGATTCTCCTTCTCCCCCTCTGCCCCCTCCCCTGCTCATGCACTCCCTCTGTCAAAAAAGAAATTAAAAAAAAAAAATGCATATGAAAAGAAAGTAGTAGAAATAGGAAGAACAGACATTTACCTAGAATCCAATGGAACGTTCAAGTATACCTGCTGAAATAGGTTTACCTGCCAAGCACAAATCATGAATTTCATGGACTTCTGTTCCTTCAGCCTAAAACTCCTATGCATAAAAAACTATTGTTACGCTACCATGAACCATTTCTTTTTTAAATCCAGAATAAAAAGCATTAAAGTGCCATTTAAAAACATTCTAATTTATGCTCAACACCGCTAATTAACATGCAAATGAGAATCAAAACATAATGAGATATCACATTACACCTGTCAGAATGGCTAGTATCAAAAAGACAATAAAAAGTTTTGGCGAGGATGTGGAGAAAAGGGAACCCTCACACACTGTTGGTGGGAATGCAAAGTGGTGCAGCCACCGTGGGGATTCCTCCAAAAGTTAAAAACACAAATACGATCTGATCCAGTCATTCCGCTACTGGGTATTTACCCAAAGAAAACGAAAACACTAATCACAAAGACACGATATGCACCCTGATGTTTATTCTAGCTTTGTTTATAACAGCCAAGATAAGGAAGCATTCATACACAAATGTGTAAAGATGTGCCACACACACATACACACTGGAGTATTACTCAGCCATAAAAAGGAATGATCTTGGCATTTGGGACAACATGGATAGATGCAAAGGGTTTTACACAAAATGAAATAAATCACATAAAGAAAAACAAATGCCAAATGGCTTCACTTTACATGTGTCATCTAAAAAACAAAACACAAAAGAAACAGACCCATAAATACAGAGATCAAACTGCTGATTGCCAGGGGTGCCTGGGTGGCTCAGTCGGTTAAATATTTGAATCTTGGTTTCAGCTCAGGTCATGATCTCATGGTGGTTGGTGAGTTTGAGCCCGAGTCCGGCTCTGTGCTGACAGCGTGGAGCCCGCTCGGGATTCTCTCCCCCCTCCCCCACTCGTCATCTCTCTTTCTGTCTCTCTCTAAATAAATAAACATTAAAAAAAAAAAAAAACCCTTAAACTGGAAGCCCACACTGAACAAGGTATGAGGTGAGCCACACAATTTAGGAACTCTGAAATTTTGCAACCATTTTTAAAATGGGAAACTTGGGGCGCCTGGGTGGCTCAGTCGGTTTGAGCGGCGGACTTCGGCTCAGGTCACGATCTCGCGGTCCGTGAGTTCGAGCCCCGCGTCGGGCTCTGGGCTGACGGCTCAGAGCCTGGAGCCTGTTTCCGATTCTGTGTCTCCCTCTCTCTGACCCTCCCCCGTTCATGCTCTGTCTCTCTCTGTCTCAAAAATAAATAAACATTAAAAAATAAAAAATAAAAAAATAAAATGGGAAACTTGCTAAGCACGTAGTATGTCACTGGTATATTACACATTGCACTGCATGCTCTATTCTCTGAACAAAATCACAATAATCCACCACAGGAAGCACCATTTTTCTAAAAGGTAAGGCACTTTGTCCTAGGTTCTGTCTTCGTCCTAGCCCAGGCCGGCTGTCAAGGGATGTGAAGTTAAAGATTTAATCATGATGAAGCCACCCGTTTAAACCAATGTGGCGAAGTAGGAGCACAGGGGGTTAATGACTGACCCGAACTCCTGAAAATGTTAAATGAAGCCCACTTTAAAAGTCACGGAAGAGGAAGCCATGATCTGGAAGAGCGATCTTTCTCTCCTAGGAAGCACTTACAGAGACTGGTTTAAATGTAGGCCCTGGCTTCTCCTACTTCCCTTCCCCCAAACAACCTCCAACTGGGGCAAACTCCCAGTCATCAGGGATCCACAGCAGTGCAACTGCAAACTGAAAACAGGAGCTGGTCGACAACGGGGTGAAAACAGCTGCTCTGGGGGGGAGGGTGGGGAACCGGCATAAAAGACAAAACCATACCAGGGCATTCCCTCCACCCCAAGCCTGACCACGGGAGGGAGGGGTGGAGAGGAAGAACGGGATGGACATAAGGCATAACCAAGAATCAAGCTCTTTTGTCCCAACTGGGAAATAAAAGGAAAACTCGCAGATGTTATTTTTGTAAAAGAGGCTTGAAATAAAACCAAAGAGGGTCTTATCCATTTCCCCCCCACAAATTTTAATCTAAAGATCCAATCTCCACCAAGTAACAGAAGCGAAGTTATCAGAGAAAAAAATGAGCCGCACATTTAAACCTAGTGTAAGTTGGCCAGAATTTTAAGTACCGTAGGGCTTCTACAGTAACAAATTATTAATTTCCTCGTCCAGCTTTCATTCACACTGGAAGAACGCAAAAAAAGAAAAAAAAAAGTTGTACTTGCTGTCCAGATAGTAACACCAATCCGTTTCAACACAATGTCTCCGGCTTTTCACAGCGCACTTTTGACCTCAAACATTACCAACCTTCTTAGACCAAACGCCAAAAACTGTCAACTGCTTGCCCTACTTAAACGTCCATCTGCACCGACTCCGCGAAGCCCCGAGACAGACAGTTACAAAACCTGGGGGTGCCACTTGTAGCCTGCGAACAACAGAACTACAATCACTCCAAGATCCTAGTGATCTTGGGGTATCTGCAAAGAAGCATGGGGCCAAAGCCTACATAAGACCGTGAGACTCCCCTCGCGGTGGGAGGACGAGGTGACGGCACGTGTTTCTGGCGCCGGATCTGCCGGGCAGACCCGAACGATCCTAAAGTCCCCCGGGTGGGGGGCGGGGCGCCGGTTGGAAGGTTCCAAGCCGAGAACCCAGGTGGAGAGGCGGGAGGAGGCAGGTGCGGCCGACGGGCGCCGAGCGCGGGCAGAGCCTCACCTGCACGCCGGTGTAGTTCTCGAAGAAGAAGAGCACCATGCTCTGATAGACGCAGTAGAGCCGATCGTCCACCGCCTGGTAGAAGTGGGAGGGCAGGAAGGCGGAGAGCAGCCGCCAGGCCCCCCAGGCCAGCACGTAGGTGGGGGCCGTGCCCAGGAGCACCGCGGCCGGCAGCACGCAGCGCATCGAGTACATGTGGAGCACCAGGGACAGCAGCATCTTCCCGGCTCCGCGCGCCGAAGGCTTCGCCGGCTGCTCCCCGCCCGGGGCGCCTCCAGGCCGCCCAGCTGCCCTCGGCCAGCGGCCAATCACCGGGCCGGGGCGGGCCCCGCCGCCGCCCCCTCACCTCTCCCGGCCGCCGGCCGCACCTGAGACGCCCAGCCCGCGCCCGCGCCCGCGCCGGCCTCCGCCCCCAGCCGCATGGGCCGCGCCGCCGCGGGACGGTGGGTGAGCGGCCGAGTGCGGGGGCCGCGCGCGCTGATGGCCGCCGCGGGGCAAGGGGATGCGGCGGCCCTCCGAGGTTCAGCAGCTCAGAAGCGTTTACACCCCATGACCCTCGCCCGTCACCCAGTACCCCTATTGGGGGCGGGGCTCCGCGGCAACAACACGCCGCCTGATTGGCCTCCGGTTGCCATAGTCCCCCCCAGGGGGCGGGATTCCGTGAAATTAACACATGCTCTGATTGGTCGAGCGCGCTGACGGTTGAAGCGCTTCTGCCGACCGGACGCGCGGACCGTCAGGCTGTGCCGCCGCGCATGCCTCAAAGCTCGGCCTCGCTGCAGAAGCGGGAAGGAAGGTGGCGGTTGCCAGGCCCGTGGGGTGAAGGTGGGTGCGGCCAGGAGAGGGGACCCGGGCGGTCGTGTGCGCCCTCCGTTGGATTCTGGGCCCGGGTTGCTTTGAGGGCATGCCCCACCTGCAGCTCGCATGCTCTGAGGGCCCCTAGGTCCCCGGGATGCGCCCGTTAAGCTGAGACGTCCGTCCCCTTACTCGGGGTGCACAGATGACGCGCTGTGTATCTCATGCGTTGCAGACTCTGCGGTCTCCAGTCAAGAGGACTCATGCCTTCAGCAAATATTTGTCAAGCTTGGTTTGGGAAGGCCAGAAAGACGGAACTGGAGCGGTTAGCGCCATCAAAGCTCCGCCCCGGGTTATCTGTCCCCGGCTAAGCTTAGCGAGATGGCTTCAGTCTCAGGGCGGCTCCCACACCCTCCGCCTTCTCTGCTGCTTCCCCTTCTCCCCAGCAAGTGCACAGGACTCCCTTCCTTCCGCTGGGGTGGTGGGGAGTCAGGCCTCCTCCTTCCATCACAATAATGATGATAATTACACGTTAACGCACCGCTGGCCGGCCTCTTCGGGAGGTTCTTACCACACTTGGATCAGACCTTTCCAATTCACGCTTGCTTCACCCCCCGCCCCCCACCCAGGGCCAGGGTATGTATATATATATATATATAGCCATGTTTTATGCAGTACTTAAAAAGTACCAGGACTGTGCATAAAGAATATGTAAAGTACTGACCTACTTGGGTGACCTTCACAAAAGCCTGCGGAGGCAGGGCATTTTTATTCATGTAAAAACAGATCCAGAGAACTTTTGGATCCTTCTACTGCCTTTGGCTTCACTACAAAAGGTTTAAAATGTAACTCTTTCCGGGGAGAGTTGCACTTCAAAAGAATGCCAAGGGCTTTCAATGATAAAATTTTGTTTTGTTTTTCCTCTTCTTGGAAGCCAGTGAGGTACCTTTATGCAGGGAGGCATTTTAATGGAAAATGGGAATCCGGGCCAGGACAGTGGCTCCTTTCTCTATCTGTACATGATTGACAATCATCTGTATGATGATTGGTAGATGGTTATGTTAGGAGAGCAAGCCAGGTGGGCAGAGAGTTCTCAAGGCACCAAGTATTTGGACAAGTATACCGCCAACAGGAAGTGTTGCACAAAAGGAAGACTTTGCAGGGTTTCCCCTCTCTTTCTATGGAAGGTAATGGCTTGTACTGTGAGAGGAACTAGATTTCTTTTTGGAGGGAAAGAGTCATGGGCATGGATATGTGCAAACCCAGTGCCGCTCCTGCTTCCTTTGATGGAGACCAGACATCCCTACAATTAGAAAAATGTATGAAGAGATAAAACAGGCTCGGCGTTCACATTACAATCTGTATGTATGGAGTCAGTAATTAGTGGACGTATGTAAATGCGTTATTTCTGTGAATTACGCCCCAGTTACTGTTGGTCACCGGTCGTAAAGCTCTGTGCAGTGTTTTGGCATGGAGACTCTTGAGAGCTGAGCCTCTTTCCCCGTTGGTGTCAAAACCCAGCCCCTCCCTACCTGGTGACGGCCCGTGTGCTCTTCTCTTTTCTAACAGTGGCAGATTCACTTTCCCTTTTGGCTGCTAGCAACCCCTCCTCCCCCAAGCTGTAATCAACCCACATCCTCTGCTTCTGCTTCTCACTTTGTACATTTTTTTTTATTTGGGGGAGGGGCAGAGAGAGAAGGTGACACAGAATCCGAAGCAGGCTCCAGGCTCTGAGCTGTCAGCACAGAACCCGTCGCAGGCCCGGAACTCACAAACCGGGGAGATCGTGACCTGAGCCGAAGTCGGACGCTCAACTCACGCAGCCACCCAGGCGCCCCTGTACATTTTTTTTTTTTTAATTCCTTGCAATCTGACTTCCTCTTGTACCACTCTAGAAAAACGGGTTTTTTTAGAGAAGCATAGCTACCCTAGCCTGCAGACATTGCCCCTGGGATACAAACAACAGTGAAAAGACCGGTTCTGTGTAGGCTTTCCTGGTGCCAAGGTCGTGTGAGGGCTTACATGTTCCCACATGTTTGTATGCAAACAGGATATTGGGATAGGGCAAGATATTAAAGGAGATTTTATTTAGTCTGGGGACAAAGAAGCCTTCTCGAACAGTGACGCTTATGATGAAGCTGAACAGTGGAGATAGCTAGGCTGCAGCTGGAGAGGAGGAGCCTCCCGAGTGAGAAGGCTGTACCTGAAGGGCTGAAATAAGAGCGTGCAGTGTCTGGGGCCCTTGGGTGGCTCACTCGGCTAAGCGTCGGACTTCAGCTCAGGTCACGATCCCATGGTTGGTGGGTTCAAGGCTCCCATGAGGCTCTCTGCAGTCAGCACGGAGCCCGCTTGGGATCCTCTGTCCCCCCACTCTGTGCACATGTGTGCTCTCTCTCAAAAATAAATAAACTTAAAAAAAAAAAAAAAGATTCTCTCCTTCTGCCCCCCCAAAAAGAGTGTGCAGTGCCCTCAAGCTCTGAAAAGCCCCGTGTGGAGCAATGGAATGGGCCACACTTTTAAAAAATTGTCTGCATGCCCCCTAAAAGAAATGTATTTCCCTCACACATTTTACAGTTAATAGCTAAAGTTGTTTTTGTCATAGGTTTAATTAGTTACAAAATAAGTTCTGATGAGTTACACTTTATTTCTTTTAACATTTATTTTGAGGGAGTGCACGTGCATGCGGGGGAGGGGCACAGGGAGAGGAAGGATGAGAATCCCAAGCAGGCTCCATGCAGCCACCACACGGCCTGACTTGGGACTTGTCCTCACGGACCGCGAGATGATGACCTGAACCCAAACCAGGAGGCCAACCTTTAACGGACAGGGCCACCCAGGAGCCCCCAACATTTTAAAGTGATTACAGAAATCTTTTAAATGGTCTGAGTGGATTATGAATACCATGGGGATTTATTATCCATCATCATTTATTTAAATACTTAAGATTTTTACTCAATTAGGATTTTATAGTGATCCTTTCTTTTTCTCCTTGAAAACGTATTTCATTCCACTTCTATCACAGAATTTGACTTTATGGAATATCTTCTTAAGACTCAAAGTCTTTTACCAGTCTTATCTCAGGTATCTAAGAGTAAAAATTCCTTCTGGATTGAGCTCTTACTTTTGTTAGCATCATACAGTGTAATCAGTGTGTGTCACAAAATCTGGTAATTATTGCAAATAAAAGTAAAGTTTTATTGGCAATGCGTGCCTTAATGATGCCTTCATTAAAAGAAAGTTTAAATTGTCTTTTGCCATCCTCAAGTTACACCTTTCCACCTCCCTGTAGTACCATATAGTAAGATTGGAGGTGGGCCAGGTGGGTGGAGCCATCATGACATGCAAGGTGGGTCTGGCCTTCCAGGAGTCTTCATACACCAGCTTTAGGAAAGTTAAGCATCCGAAAGTCACGTTCCTTTAAAACTACTTATGAACACATCTTTACAGACTCTCAGGGTCACCCCGTGGAATAGTTTGAGAACTGTTGGTGGAGAAAGTGGGCGAGGGAAGGAGACATGATAGCGGTTTAGTCTGGAAAGGACGGATAGGCAAGAACCACATGACAGCAGAACTTAGGAGATGTAAAGGATTCTAGACGTTATCCTAAAGGATCTGGAAAGCTATTAAAAGGTTTTAAAGAGGGAAGTGACCTTAGACTTGATTTAAAAAAAAAAGTTGTTCTAGGCAGTGTGGAAAGTAGATTGGAAGCAGTTGGGAGATGTGCTAGACTCCTAGCTAGAAATAGTGTGGGCTTAGACTTTGTTAGTGACCATGTATGGAGAACAAGAAGCTAATTCCTCAGGTACAGCATTGTTGGAGGGAAATTTGACAGTATCTAGTAAACCTGGACAGATACCCTTTGAGTCAACACATCTAATTAAATGAATGTCCACAGTAGAATGATTACATGAATTCACAGAGACGACCAAGTAGAATACTATGCTGTAGATAAAAAGGAACAAAGAGATCCAAATGAACTGTCCTAGATCTCCAAGACATTAGGTGGGAAAAGTAGTTGCTGAATAACATGTGCAGTTATTATCCCATTTCAGTAAAAACTAAAACCATGTATTTGTACATGCAAATGTCTAGAAACTACTGATGGCCGTGATTATCTCTGGGGCAGGGAAGGAAGCACAGATGAAGTTCAACTGGACTTGATTGTTGCAAGTTTTTACAAAGAAATATTGATTCCACAAATACATAGCCACTGCTAATTGTATATCCCACCCACTCTGCTGGGTTTCAGAGGTAAAGATGGAGAACAGGTAAAGGCCCTGAGGTTGTGACCCTTGTGAGGTGTGTGTTGGGGCAGGGGAGGAGCTGGGATTTCCTTATTACGTGGGCAAATAAAAAGCCAAGAGGTGACCTTTTGTAAGAGGTAGCTAAGAGGTGTGATCCACAGGAGTTGATTGACTGGTGGTGATAAATGAGAAAGGGAGGAGTGAACGATGCCTTCCAAGTTTCAGGCTTGTGTAGCCAGGTGGAATTTCATTTCACCTACAGATGGAAACAGTCCCATGGGGCATGGAACTTAGCTGGTGGTGTGGGAGCCTTTTAAAAAAACACAGGTTACAAAAACAAAATTAGATTTGAACATGGATATTTGTTTAGAGTGAAAAAAAAAAAACCCACAAAAATAGCCGGCGGATCACAAAAATAAAATATCCAGAAAAGTAACATTATGTAACTGTATCATGTATCTGCAAGTAGAGTATACCTTTCGATTATGAAAACCGTATTTTTTACATACAGCAAGAGAAGTAATAGTCGCTCCTCTGACATAAATGGAAGTGGGGTTTTTATCATCGTTACGATGAATAAAATGCTCAGCCTCACACCTTGACTTTAATATATGTTCACTAAAACTCTAGATTTTTTGTTGTTGTTTTGAGAGGAGGTGTGAAGGAGCAAAATATAGTGGGACCTTGGCAAATCCATTCGAAAACTCATGAAGGAAAACAACTCGAGAAATTTTTTTAAAGGAGGAATACTGAATGGCAGACAGAATGATGGCTAGCCAAAGATCCTAACTTGAACTTGTGAGTAAATTAATTCACATGGCAAAAGAGAATTTGGGACTCCGTTGGAGTTAGGATTACCAATCAGCTAACCTTGAGAGAGTCCTGGGCTACCTATCCAGGTGGGTTCCACGTAATCACCAGGGCCCTTACAAAGGGAAAGAGGGAGGCAGACAAGGAGCTCAGGCTGATTCGGCCTGTTGGCTGGCTTTGAAGATGGAGGAAGGCTGCAGAACAGATCCCTTCCCAGAAACCAGAAGGAACCAGGCCTGCTGACACCTTGACTTTAATCCAGTGAGGCCCAATTTTGGACTTCTGATCTCCAAGATAAGACATTACTTCAGCTACTATGGTAATTTGCTATAGCAGCAATAGAAACACGCTAGGGTGGATTTCTCCAGTAGGTACCAAAACGTGCTCTAAAATACAGTCATAGTATTTTACTAGTGAAGAAATAGAAGGTTCAGGTGAGCAAAATGAAGAGTTGAGAAACCCATGTACTGTGTATTTTGAATTTTTTGAAAGTGGCTTTTGAAACAAAGAATTAGTCAAAAAATGTTGATACTAGTGTTCATGTTTTGAAAAATGTGAACAAACATGACAGCTAACACCAAAATAAAAACCAGACAGGATTTAAACATAAAAACGTTAACAAAAATTAAAAACAGGAGCATACTATAAAAAATAGAAGACAATATGTTTATAATATTCAGATAGAGGAGATTTTATCTGGGATGATCCTAAGACAATCCTCCTTGAGTATAGATTCTCAAGAGATCTTGGAATCTCCACAGAGTAATCTGACAGCAGAGTTAAGTAAGCAATTATATTTATGCTACAAACTACAGAATATTCACCCTGAATGCCGTGAGATGTTATAGTGTCACTGAGGGCCTTGAGGAACACCCAAATTGAATCCACATGAGCTCAGGTGTGGAGTGTCATGAAAGCTGTAACCGAATCGGTTATACTGTAAATAGACCCTCGTAGGTGGTAACAGAGGGTGCTGATCTGGGTGTAGTGCCCTTAGAAAGGGATAGAAGATCTCCGCGTGAGTGATAGAAGATCTCCAACGAGAATACCTTCTATTCACGAACAACCTAAACTTGTTAGCCCAACACTTGGTCTCTATTAGTCAGCTACCATGCAATCCTGTGTTTTTACTTGTAAAACTAAAACAAGGCATCCTTGTTCCAAAAGACTTACACAGTACTTTTTCTTTTTTTAATGTTAGATGAAATCTGGAAATCCCTTTCGCCGCTGTCCCAAGTCCTGACTTCTCACCTGTAAGTTAGAGCTATAAAAACTTTCTAGTTGTTTACCTCTGCCTCTTAGTGGATGTTTGTCCGTCCATGGCTCTGTTCCCCTCTTCACATGAAGATTTTTGAGCAGATCCAATCCCCAACGAAGGTGCCATTTGGGGGGAAGTTGACCCCACCTGTGCTCTGGGGATGGGCCAAAATTAGCAGGTGTCAGGCAGTGGTGTCTGAAGTGTGGACCTTGAACCCCTGAAGCTCCCCCAGGACACATCCAGGGGAAATGTTTCATGATGGTACTGTATCCTGATTTGCCTTTCTCACTGTGTTGACTTTTCAGGGACGACTTCAGGTGAACCTGGTAGCATCTTAGCACGCATCCAAGCCAAGGTACCAAAGCACGCGAGTGCCCAGGTGCCCATCACCACGGACTCGCAGCAGAAACACACTCATCTCACTTAATGTCCTTGATGAAGCAAAAAAAAAAATCCCAAGCTTATTGGGGTGCCTGGGTGGCTCAGTCAGTTGAGCGTCTGACTTCGGCTCAGGTCGTGATCTCGCGGTTCGTGGGTTCGAGCCCTGCGTTGGGCTCTGTGCTGACAGCTCAGAGCCCTGGAACCTGCTTCAGATTCCGTGTCCCCCCTTTCTCTATGCCCCTCCCCCACTCATGCTCTGTCTCTGTCTCTCAAAAGTGAATAAAGATTTAAAAAAAATACCAAGCTTATTAAATCCTTACACTTTAACACTGTTTGTGAGTAAATGGAGAGTTATTTATGAAGCACATGTGATTTCACCAAAGTACAATAGTTCTCTGGATGGGAAAAAAACACCTTTTTTTTCGAACTGAACTAGCCACTTTTTTTTTTTTAATGGAACATCTTTTTTTTTTTTTTTTTTTTACTCGGAAGAATAACATAAGCTATGATTATTCTGGAAGATACTTTCTCAAAAATGAACCAAGTGTCACTTCAAGGAAAACTGATGATATGGCTGCTAATAAAACTTGAGCTTTCAAATGAAATTAGAATTTTGGGAAGCTCAAGTTTGCTCCCATGAGTTTGTCGTGTTCCCAATACTTCAGACTTTTAAAAATTCTGCGATAATCACCACAGTGACTTTTTCAGTATTTTATGTCCCTATCTGGAAGATAGGCAAACGTCGGTGAACCAATAATTTGTAAGCCAGTGTTTGGTGTCCAAGCCATTGCATGGGTAAAGGGTTCTTTCAGAGCGCAAGACAGAGCAAAGGATTTTAATATTATAGGGTACAAAAACGTCCTACAGTAAGCTCCACGTGGCTAGCAACCTCTAAGAAACTACCAGTTGCTGGGTTTTCCTGTAATAATGTGGCTATTCTTTCTTATCTGGAAAGGCCAATACAAACCGTCCTTTTTCCAATCGCATATCTGGTGGAGGCTGGATATTTTTCATTTGCCTCCACCAAAAAAATCACGGCAACAGAGTGAATGGAGACAAGCCGGGTGTATGCAACTAAGCCAGACATCAAAGAGACTTGAAAGACCATGTAAAGCTGTGGCCACTGTTCTTACTAAATCTCCTTTTCAAAGTCTATCTTTTTTCATGAAAATATCGTTAAAATGTAACAGGTTTAAAAGTGTTTTTAAAGGAACTAGATATTTTTAAGTTTCTTGTTTTAAATTTCCAATACGGTAAATATCAATAGGTATAACTGATCTATTTTTATTTTTTAATGGTTTATTTTTTATTTTTTTTTATTTTTTTTTTTCAACGTTCATCCATTTTTGGGACAGAGAGAGACAGAGCATGAACGGGGGAGGGGCAGAGAGAGAGGGAGACACAGAATCGGAAACAGGCTCCAGGCTCTGAGCCGTCAGCCCAGAGCCCGATGCGGGGCTCGAACTCACGGACCGCGAGATCGTGACCTGGCTGAAGTCGGACACTTAACCGACTGCGCCACCCAGGCGCCCCTAATGGTTTATTTTTTGAAAGAGAACGTGCAAGCAGGAGATGGGGGGTCCAAAAGCCAACTCTGCGCTGATAGCGGTGAGCTGCGTGTGGGGCTCCAACTCACGAACCCCGAGTCATGACCTGAGCTGAAGTCAAGACGCTCAACCGACTGAGCCACCCACGTGCCCCGAACTGATTTTTTTTAAGTGTTGTCTACAGGTTTCATGAACCGTTGGTCTATTACAAAGTAGCCCCACTTGTGTGGCCACAAAAATCGGTCTAGGAATGAACCCGTGAGGGCTTCTGAGACCCAAAGACAACTGGGGGAGTGTGGAAAGCAATCCTGTCCACTCTGCTAAAGGAGCTGCCGGAAGACATGCCCCTCTCTCTCTCTTCCAGTGAGTGAGTTGACTGGGGGGACGCCTGCGTCTACATAGTCCCTTTGCCACGTTAAGGGAAGTCAGTTTGGGGATGTTGCTGACGCCCAGCAGAGAAATAGACAAGTCTTTGATGACAACCTCCAGCTACTGAATCAAACGAAACCCACTCTCAACCCCGTGGTTACAGGAGCAAGCCAATCTCTGTGAAAGCCAGGTTGATGTGGGTTCTCCTCTTTTCTGCTGTCTGCCCAGTCCTCCACTCTAGAAACGTACGGGTTACTCTACGTTTATCTGTTGCTCACCTGTTGGCACTAGGTCCTTATCCATTCGCCGATTCAATCTGTTAGTGAAGGCTTGTTTGCAAGGCTCTGATGTAGGAACTGCTAACACAGCCTTCACCAAAGCAGGTAAGATCCCTGTCTAGGTGTTACTTCCAGGTCCGTGGTGAGAGATGAAGAATAGTGTATCAATGAATTCTAAGGGCAAGCAGTGAGCTAAGACAACGTGATGTGATCATTGTACATGATAAGGTCCAGAAATGCCTCTCCAAGGAGGAGACATTTAAATTAAAATTGGAATGATGAGAAGATCTAAGATGAGAGTATTTCAGGCTGAGGGAACAGTAAGTGCAAAGATCCTGGGGCAGCAAGGAGCTGAGTATGTCGCAGTTTTAATTTATCACTGGCTAACTCTTCGTAGTCCTTCTTGATTCTTCTTCCCCATCCTGCATGCAATCCATCAGTAAACTCTCGGCTTCAGCATCAAAATACACCCAGAACCCATTCCCTTTCTACCTCTCAGCGACCACCTTCCTCCCAGGTGCCACCTTCTTAGCTATGCAACTGTAATAGCCTCCATTTTCTCTCTCTACCAATACTCTCATCCCTCACAATCCTATTTATCATATTTGAATTGTGTCCTTGAAATTCATATGATGAAGTCCTAACCCTCAGAATCTCAGAATATGACATTTGGAGAGGTACAGAGGTAATCAAGTTTAAATGAGGTGCTTTGGGGGCCTTAATTCATTAGGACTGGTGTCCATATGAGAAGGGGAAAATGAGGGGCACCTGGGTGGCTCAGTCAGTTAAGCATCTGACTTCGGCTCACGTCATGATCTCATGGCTCGTGGGTTCAAGCCCCGTGTCGGGCTCTGTGCTGACAGCTCAGAGTTTGGAGTCTGCTTCAAATCCTGTGTTTCCGACTCTCTCTGTCCCTCCCCCTCTTGCACTCTCTCTCTCTTTCTCAAAAATAAACATTAACAAAAACTTTAAAAGGGTGGGGGGGTTGGGATTGAGATCCATGCACAGAGGGAATGTGACGCGAAGAGACACCTAGGATAAAGACGCCCTCTGTGCAAAGGAGAGCGGCCTGGGTCAGATCCCCCCCCTTACAGCCCCGTGTAGGAGCCAATGCCACTACCCTCTTGCCCACACACCTCAGCCTCCAGAAGTGTGACCTAACAAATTTGTGTAGAAGCTACCTAGCCTGTGATGCTTTGTTAGGATGGCCCTAATAATGAATACAGCAGGCAGGTGATCCTTTTTTCCTTCTCTGCTCGAGACACTCCCATCTTGGAGTAAAATCCAAATTAAGTCCTGCCCGGGGCCCACCAGCCCCCACGAGCCGCCTCCTGAGGGCACATAGAAAACTCGGAGCACCTCGGCAACCTAACTAGCCCTCCTTCAACACGACCTTAGTCTTTGCTCCAGGAAATTCTCGCAGGGAAGATAAGGCCAGAAACCAGTAAGTACCGCGGTGGTTGTTTTCTTCGGGAATCTCTGCACTCCTTCGATGCAGACCATGGGCTGCTTACCACACTGTTCTCAGGACAGCCGGTGGCTCGGGGTAGCTCATCCGGGCAAACTGCCTTCTCTGGACACACTGCTCCCTGGGGTGCTCAGCAAAGAACTGTTTGCATGTCAGACGGGTTCCGAAGCCCTCGCCTAGCTGTGCCTACCAGTCGTCAGCTGTCACATCACACACTTTGTCCAAACCCAGTTAGGGCCCCACATTGAAAGAGCCTCGTAAATCTACTCAGGCCCAGACCCTAAAACCCCATAAATGCACTCTCTTCTCCCTTCTGGGACCCTAAGACTCTAGGTGATGATCCTGCTTACTGCGGGAAGTGAGCAACCCGTGTCACTTGATCGGTAAGTTACTCTGGCCTTTTTGCCGAGTCCGCCATCCTGACCTTTCGCTGTCCTTCCCGTGCGTGGAGCACGAGGGCCTTCCCCGAATTTGTCCTGTTCTCCCTTCATCTGCGAGTGTGTTTAGCTGTTTGTTCCCCAGGCTCTGTTGACCGTTGCCTGACAGACCCTCCCGTAACCATCCTGCGTGACCCCTGCGCCCCCTTTGTGCCTTTCCTGACCTGTAACAGATGCTAGTTTCCTCCAATATTCACGCTCCCCTTTTTTCATAATAGTTACATCCCTAATGTTTACCTAGGCGCATGTAAAAGCTTCCCAGCTTTTCCTGCAGCTCGATTTAGCCGGTGAGGTGTAAAAGGAAGTGGCATACGGGTGGGATGGGATGAGTTTAGGTAGCCTTCTCCTTTTAGGTGAAGTGATAGGTCATGACTGGCACTCCAGCAGCCAAACTGATGGGCACACAAGGCAGAGCAATCCTGAAAGGAACGTGAATTCCCGACCCTTCATACCAGCCTGGGACTTAACTTCCTCCAGGTGTTATGAAAGCAAAAAAGGAACTTTAACTCCGTGTAAGCTGGTTTTAGTGGGTTTTTTTGTTATTTAATTTTAATTTTTTTTAAGTTGATTTATTTTGAGAGCGACAGAGACAGCATGCATGGGGGACGGGCAGAGAGAGAGGGAAAGAGAGCATCCCAAAAAGGCTCAGCACTGTCAGTGCACAGCCCGATGCGGGACTTGAACTTCTGAAGGGTGAGATCACGACCTGGGCCAAGACTAAGAGTCACTTAGCTAAGAGACATTTAACCGACTGAGCCACCCAAGTGTCCGTTTTCTTGTCGTTTGAAGCCAAACCTAATCCTAACAGAATCCCCCACATGCTGCTCTATGTCACATTTATTTCTATGTGACCTGTATTTTCTGTCTTGCCCTAACTAGAATGTAGGCTCCTTGAGAGGTGAGACTTTGTTTGGTCTTTGCTGTATTTTGACAGCCTGCACCAACGCCTAGCAAACAAGAAATCGGTAAAAGCTTCCTGAATTAGAGAGATTTGCACTCCAGCGAGATGTACCATGTTTTCTTCCTACGGCATATTGAATACCCCTGTCGTGCTGTCACCGTGTTGATATGTAAAGGGTGCTCTCCTAATCCATGGGCCCTTCTTTGGCTGCGCTCCCCAGGGTCCCTGCTAAGTGAGAGCTGTAGAATGAGATGTGTAAAAGGGAATCTCTCTCTTCAGCCCCTGGTGTGGGACCCGTGGTACCTATGCCCCAGACCATCAGAGACCGAGATTGTGAGCCAAACAGAACTGAGCAGCAGAGCATGGAAGTCATGGCGAATCGCAGACTTAATTGGTGTCTCAGAAAACCCAAATGGCACACATGTTGATGCTTTGGGAGAACTAGATTTAAAAAAAACCCTGCAGGGATGATAATGCTGCAGGCCCACAGCCCACATGCATCCCAAGAAAGGGAGTGAAAAGGGAAGAATCCTTGATGCTTAGTAATAGACTCCCTTTTACCTAATGTGCTTTAAGTACGTTTGTCTTCCGTGTATCGGAACAATCCTGGCTTAGATCTCTTTGGGGTACATGCACTTCGGGACAAGGCTGACGCTCTTTCCAGTCTGGTCCTGGCCTGCGTTTCGGACACCTCCTAACCTAAGCTCCGTTCAGCTCTCTCTCCGTTCAGCACAACACAGCTTTGCTGTGTGCTCCTTTAGTATTTTAGAAGTGTTCTCACGTCTGCTAGAATGTTCTCCCCACTAACTCATCCATTGGGAACTTGCTCCAGTTTTCTCCCTGCCTAAAGTATCCCCCAGCCTTTGTCCTCTCCTCCTCCTTCCCCAGACAGCTTATCCATCGACAGTCCCTTGAGCACACATCGCTTACAGGATTTATTGCAAGTCGTTGCAGTTGGTTGAAATGCTTGTTGGTGTTTGTCTTAGCAGAGAATGTGCTCTGAAGCCATCTCTCCTCTGAGGATGTTCTGTCCTTCACGGAACATTTTTGAAAGCTGGCTATGATCAGCCTTTGCCTCTCCTACATGCCTTGGCCAGTCTAGATGTCCTTGAGTGACTCCATTTCCTCTCTGTGTTTGGCTAATGGCCCTCAAATCTACAGATTACTTCTGAGCTGCAGATTTTTTTTTTTTTTTATCTGCCTTGTTGACATCTGAGCTTGGGAATGCTACAAGAATTTTAAGTGTTCTCAGCAGAACATGCCTGCACCATTACCACCCTGCTCTCCCCTGACTCAGTTTGATGCTAAAGGACTCGAAATAGCCCTCCACTTCCCCCACCCCGCCCCCCGCAACTTCATCCAGGTACACCCCACCCTGTATCTTCTACAACTGGCCAGTTTCTTCATTGGGCTTCAATTATTCGAATTCCTTCTTTTACCAGATCCCTTTTGACTTACCCTGTCTTTGCCACTGGCCCCTGGATGTTATTTCTGCTAGAATACAGTGCTGGTACTGTAGCTCACCAGCACCACCTTTCTGAAACAAACCTGACCTTGCCCTTCTCCCTCTGAAAACTCTTCAATGACCTCTCTTTTCTAAGGACGAAGTCACACCTCTTTATGACTTCCAGGGGCTTTTATGACCTGGCCCAGCCTGCTCTGCAGCTGTGGCTGGCCCCACTCAAGCAGAGCAATGAAGGCTCAGTACCGAACTGCTGTCCTGACCTACATCCACTTTTCATCCTGTCTTACAAGTGGCAACTTGTAACATCCAGCCACCTGTTTCTCCTGGCCTCCTGCGTTAGATATGACTCATCGTTGGCTTGATGCTTCAGATGAGATTCTTCCTTTCTAATTTTGTCTCTCTCCAAAATACTCAAGCTTGACACGTGGTACTGTGTGTGGATTTCACTTTGCTACCAACAAACCCTACGGCAACTTTCAATGATGCATGCAGAATAAAACAAATAATAAACTGAGTAAAGAAAATTGAGGATAGGTGGTTACTCAAATGGAGCATGAGTTCAGTGCCATGCAGACATCTCTGGTAAGGCTGTAGCTTTTTTTTTTCTTTTTAAAAATTTTTTAATTTATTTTTTAATTTACATCCGAGTTAGTTAGCATATAGTACAAAAATGATTTCAGGAGTAGAATCCAGTGATTCATCCCCTATGTATAACACCCAGTGCTCATCCCAACAAGTGCCTTCCTTAATGTCCCTTAGTCATTTGGCCCATCCCCCCACCTACCACCTCTCCAGCAACCCTCAGTTCTCTATATTTAAGAGTCTCATGTTTTGTCCCCCTCCTTGTTTTTATATTATTTTTGCTCCCCTTCCCTTAGGTTCATCTGTTTTGTATCTTAAATTCCACATATGGGTGAAGTCATATTTGTCGTTCTCTGACCAATTTCACTTAGCATAATACCTTCTAGTTCCATCCGCGTTGTTGCAAATGGCAAGATTTCATTCTTTCTAATTACTGAGTAATACTCTCTATATATACTACATCTTCTTTATCCATTCATCCGTCGATGGGCATTTGGGCTCTTTCCATACTTTAACTACTGTCGACGGTGCTGCTATAAACATTGGGGTGCACGTGCCCCTTCGAAACAGCATACCTGTATCCCTTGGATAAATACCTAGTAGTGCAGTTGCTGGGTTGTAGGATAGTTCTATTTTTAACTTTTAGAGGAAACTCCACACTGTTTTGCCAGAGTGACCGACCGGTTTGCATTCCCACCAGCAGTGCAAAAAGATCCTCTTTCTCTGCATCCTTGTCAACGTCTGTTGTTGCCTGAGTTGTTCATATTAGCCATTCTGACTGGTGTGAGGTGGTATCTCATTATGATTTTGATTTGTGTTTCCCTGATAAGTGATGTTGAGCATTTTTTTCATGTGTCTGTTAGCCATCTGGATGTCTCCTTTGGAAAAGTGTCCATTCATGTCTTTTGCCCATTTCTTCACTGGATTATTTGTTTTTTGGGTGTTGAGTTTGATAAGTTCTTTATAGATTTGGATACTAACCCTTCATTTGATGTGGGAGATGCAGGAGAGAAGCACCAAAGGAAAAGACTTCAAAAGGGAAGGGCTGGAGAAGGTGCAAGGCCTTAGGACATGTTTACACAGCTGAAATGTGGCTCGCTTGTAAGGAACGCCTAGAGCCATTAACATTGTCCAGGGTCAGTTCCTCCTTCACACCTGACCCTTCCTAGTATTATAGAAGCCAATTAACTCAAAATTCAACTTTGAAAAGGTAAACCATTAGATTGATTAGATTGACACATGCTTAGCTGATTTTATGCACGTGGTCTTTAACAACTATCCTAATAAAAAGAGGCTTCATTCTGGAGTCAGGGCCTCATTCCGACTGGAGTATGAGGACCTTCACTTAACTGCACTTTGTTTTTGGACTCATCTTTTGCGACTCCGGCCATACTCCCTGCAACAATCTGATATGTTGTTTGCAAATACCTTCTCCTGTTCTGTTGGTTACCTTTTAGTTTTGCTGAAAATTTCCTTCACTGTGCAGAAGATTTTTATCTTGATGAGCTCCCTGGTGAGGCCATAGCTTTATCCTGAAAGAGGCTTTCCACTTTTTGTTTTTGTTTTTGTTTTTTTTAGAGAGCAAGAGAACATAAGTTGCAGAGGAGGAGAAGGAGAGAGAAAGAGAGAGAGAGAGAAGAGAAGAGAGAATCTTAAGCAGGCTCCGCAGAGCCCAATGTGGGGCTCAATCCCACTACCCTGGGATCATGACCTGAGCTAAAATTAAGAGTCATACCCTCAACCAACTAAGCCACCCTGGCATTCTGGAGACCTTCCACTTTTGGAGCCAAGTGCCCAAAAATATTGCTGAAGAGAAGTACAAGAAATATTTGTATTCAATATCAGAGAATAATAAAATCATCAACAATTGCCTTTAATATACACGGCTCAAGGTTACCATGCACAGCATGGGATGCTGGCTGAGTAGAGGCTCTGTATTGGTCTTGCCAGATCCAGGTCTAACTGGGCATCTGAGCCAGCTGAACTGTGACTTACACTCTGATAAAGTAGACAACTGTTTTTCTTCTTGCACACCCTGGAAGAGGAAAACACAGAGCTGCAAAAACAATTGCTGTCATCTACTGATGAGCATGGAAGCTTATTTTTTGGAATGGAGGTGGTAGCAGAAATTCCTAGTATCCATTCTACTGTTCTTTGTGGTAAGAACCCAGAATTGAAGTTGGGAAGACTGCCTTGTAAGTAAAGGCTTTCCCTAACTTCCTCTATAGCAAAGTGTGGCCATGTGACCACATTGACTACAGTTAATGGGATGTGAGCAGGGGTTTTGTCTGAGACCTCTGGGAAACCTCTTAAGAAGAAGGGGTACTTCCTTTGTTCCTACTTATATCTTCTGGGTGGTGAGATACAAAAGTGACAGCTAAAGCTTGATGAGCTCTTTTGAGCCATGTGTCAGGGGAGGAAGCCGGAAGAAGCTGGTACTTTGGAGTGTCTAGGGCCGTTGCCAGGGGGATGTGATTGTGTATGAAAATTTTAGGTAAAGTTAATCCTGAGAGAAAAGGACAGTGTTTGGAAGTAAGCGTCCATGGTCTTTCAGTGGGTAAGTGTGAGAAGATCAAGGATGATGGAGGAAGTGGTTAACATCTGTGTGCCATCTGGCATTTTGGAGTAAGTTGAGTCCTCGGCATCTTTCAGAAGCTAAAAGAACCATTTTAATAAGCGAATGTATGGAAGTTTAGGCAAAATCAGAGGTTGTTTGTTTCTGGAGAGATGGTGCTAAAGATTTAGGAGAGAACCCTCCTTTGCACACCTTCTCCAAACGATCGGATTGGGAGTGGCCAGAGCAAGTAGCCCTTATATGGATACGATTGCTTTCCTGTTCGAAACATTCTCATCCTACAAATCGGTAATTCTTCTTTATTGTGTAGCATGGTTTTTCTTGTATAGTAATATTGTGTAGAATGGACTACAATTTACCTATTCTGTTGATGGACATTTGGACTCAGTCCAGATTTGGGCTATGATGAATATAGTTGAACTTTCTTCTGCTTCTTCTATGGTGGGCATATATACCCACTTCATCAACTCTGATAAATTGACTTAAAGCCATATATTTCTAAGTACTCCATTAACTAAATCCCACAAAATTTGATATATTTTTATCATTCAGTTAAAAGTTTCTCCTACATCCATTGTGATCTGTTCTTTCAACAAGGTTAATTTATTTTTGATGAATAAAAGTTGTATATATTAAGGACTTTGTTCAAATTCTCATTTTCTGCATGGATTTTTCTCCTGACCTCAATGACCATCTTTATGACAATAATTTTGACCTTTTCATCAGGTAAATCACTTATCTCTGTTTCATTAAGGTCTTAGGTCTGGAGATTTATCTTATTTTGTTTGGAACATATGCCTATGTTTGTTTCATTTTCCTTGCCTATGTGCTTTGGGTTCTCTGCGTTAGATGAGATGGCCACCTCCTCCCATCTTGAAAGTGGGGTCTCATGTAAAAGTTGAAACTTCCCTTTCAGCCTGACCCTAGCTCTTGGTTGTCTTTCAAACATTTTGATTGACCAAGTGTCCTCCTTTGTTTTTATTGGCCCCCAGTTGTTGAGGGTGTATGAAAATCTGTAAGTGTCCCAATGGGGAGGATGTCAGCGGCTAGGTATAGGGTAATTAAAATCAGACCTGAAGACAGTACCTTTTTAAAGTAGGCAAATAGAACTTTTTTAGGGAAAGACCAGGAGGTGGGCATTTCTGTCTGCTCCCCTTGTACTGAACCCCGGGGGGAATAGCCAGTTAAGAATTCTTTTATTTGCTACAGTTCTATGGGACTGGTAAATGTAAGCTCTGTTGGTCACCACAACCAGGCGATTAAGGGGTGTGTGCCCTCCATGGCAGCTGCAGAAGCCCAGTTGTCAGACCTGTACAAGTTCCTTTCAGGGAGATACTGGTGACCTAGCATACTGCAGAAAAAAGAGCATGATGGCACCCACCACCTTGCTGATCTCCAGGGAGGATTCTAGTCAGCGCCTAGATGTATGTTAAATTAGAAGCCTGACCATTATGGGGCGCCTGGGTGGCTCAGTCGGTTAAACGTCCGACTTTGGCTCAGGCCATGATCTCGCGGTCCGTGAGTTCCAGTCCCGCATCGGGCTCTGTGCTGAGAGCTCGTAGCCTGGAGCCTGTTTCCGATTCTGTGTTTCCCTCTCTCTCTGACCCTCCCCCGTTCATGCTCTGTCTCTCTCTGTCTCAAAAATAAACATTAAAAAAAAAGAAGCCTGACCATTAGGCTGCAGCTTCTAAGGTATAGAAATAAGCCTGTTTCATCAAAGGCTGCAAGATGACCATCTCAGTCTGCTACGCTGAGCCCTGGAGTGGGGGGCACTACCGAGATTCCCATGAGCTCACGTGTTTCCTAGAACCTCATGGGTCTCATGGATGCAAGCCCTATTGACTTTCAAAGCTAGTAGCTTTGGAGGCCTCTCAGGTGGAAGTCTTAAAAGTGGGGGTGCTAGTAGGTGTGGAGTTCACACCTTCCACTCCTTAGGGAGAGGGTGAGAGTTCTGAGTTACCTCCTAAATGTGTGTGGCTGTGCCAAGGGTGAGATTTATGTCCAGAATGTTCTCAGATTCTTCTACCCATTTTGATGTGTTTTTCTCATTTCCCCATGTATAGGAGATCCTCAGCTAGTTTCTGGGCTTCTTTCAGAAGGAATTTTTTTCCATTTGTAGCTGTAGATTCTGCATGCGAATGGGAGGAGGTGAGTCCAGGAACCTCCTATGTGGCACCTTGAGGCAGGACCCACCTAGTTTTAATTTCTTAAGTATCCTGTAGTGGCTGTGCCAACTTAAATTCCCATGAATGGTGCACAAGCCTGCATGTCTCCGCATCCTCATCAGTGTTCATCTGTTGTACTTTGAAGATCATCCTTCAACAGGTCTGAGGTGATCTCTTATTCTGGTTTTCATTTCAGTTTCAATAATTAGTGGTATCGAGTACCTTTCATGTACCTCCTGGCCACTTAAATATTGGAAAAATATTCAGGTTCTTTGCCAAGTTTTTAATTGGATTTTATTTTCTATTGAGTTGTCAGAGTCCTTATGTATTTTCGATACTAAAATCAGTTGGGTGGTTTGCAAATATTTCATCCCATTCTACACTTGATCTTAGCCAAAAGGCCGAGAAGCGATTTTCATCCCATTCTATAGGAAACCTTTTTTTTCTTTTTTCTTGTGCAGAAGCTTTTTCGGTTGATGTATTTTCACTTGTTTTTTATCTTGTTGCTGTGCTTTAGTTGTCCTATCCAAAAAATCATTGCCAAGACCCACCTTAAGATGTTCTCCTCTATGTATTCCTCTATGAGTTTTATGGTTTCAGGTCATATATTTATGTTTTTAATCCAATTGGACTTAATTTTTTGAGTAGTATAAGAGTTTTAGTTTCACTGTGTTGCATTTGAGCATCTAGTTTTCCCAGCACCAGGTATTGAAGAGACCATTGGGTATTCTTGGCCCTCTTGTGAAATATTTAACCATACATACAAGGGTTTACTTTTGGCTCTCAAGTCAGTTCCATTGGTGTATCTGTTTTTATGCCATTTCCATACTGTTTTGATAACTTAACGTTTAATATTGTTTGAAGTCAGGAAGTGTGATGCCCCTAGCTGTGTTGTGCTTTCCTAACATTGCTTTGGTTATTTGGGGTCTTTGGTGGCTCTATATGAATTTTAGGATTGTTCTATTTCTGTAAAAAAAAAAAAAAGCCATTGGAATCCTGACAGAGATGGCATTAAATCTATACATGTGTTAAGTAGTATGGACATTTCAATAATATGTCTAATCCATGAGCACAGATGCCTTTCCATTTATTTGTGTCATCTCTGATTTCTTTCATCAGCATCTTCTACTTTTCAGCATAGAGCCCTTTCACCAACTTGGTTAAATTTATTCCTAAGTATTTTGGTTTTTATGCTATTATAAGTAGGATTGTTTGATTTCTTTTTAAGATCGTTTATTGCTTGTGTATAGAAGTACTACTGATTTTTGTATCCTGCAAATTCCTGAATTTGTTGAGTAGATAAACTTGGTTTTTTTGTGGGCTCTGTAGGGTTTTCTATATAAAATCATGTCATCATCAAATAGAGAAAATTTTATTTCTTTGCAATTCTGATGCCTTTTATTCCTTACCTCATCACTCTGGTTAGGATTTCTAGTACTATAGTGAATGGGAGGTATGAAAGTGGGCATCCTTGTGTTGTTCCAGATCTTAGAGGAAAACCATGCAATCTTTTACCATCAAGAATGGTGTTAGCTGTGTGTGTATCATATATAGCCTTTGTTATATTGGAATACGTTCCTTCTATATATAATTTGTTGGGTTTTTATCATGAGTGGATGTCAAACTTTGTCAAATCGCTTTTTTGAATAAGGTGTTCATGTAATTTATTAATGTGATATATCATGCTTACTTTTTTGTGTATACGGAGCTATTCTTGTACCCCAGGGACACAAATTCCCTGTTCATGGTATATGATCCTTTTAAATTTTTTTTTTCAACGTTTATTTATTTTTGGGACAGAGAGAGACAGAGCATGAACGGGGGAGGGGCAGAGAGAGAGGGAGACACAGAATCGGAAGCAGGCTCCAGGCTCTGAGCCATCAGCCCAGAGCCTGACGCGGGGCTCGAACTCACGGACCGCGAGATTGTGACCTGGCTGAAGTTGGACGCTTAACCGACTGCGCCACCCAGGTGCCCCGATATGATCCTTTTAATATGCTGCTGAGTTTGGTTTGCTAGTATTTTACTGAGATATTTTGCATCTGTATTCAGCAAGGATATTGGATTGTAGTTGGCTTTTCTTGTGGTGCCCTTATCTGGCTTTGGTATCAGAGTAATGTTGACTTAGTAAGGTAAATTTGAAAGTGTTACCTCTTTTTTATTTTTTTTGAAAAGATTGGTACTAATTCTTCTTTGAATGTTTTGCAGAATTCATGAGTAAAGCCATCTGGTCTAGCACATTTTGTGTTCAGTGATTTTTGATTACTGTGTCAATGACCTTGTCATTCATTCAGATTGTCAATTTTTTTTTTCCTGATTCATGCTTGGCAGTTTGTATATTTCTAGGAATTTTTCTATGTCTTCTAGGTTGTCCATTTTGTTGGTGGAAAGTTGTTCATAGTAGTCTCTCATACTCCTTTGTATTTCTGTGTTATCAGTTGAAATGACTTTCATTTACAATTGTATTTGATTTCTCCTGTAATTTTTTATTAAAATATATTTGAGCTAGAAAATATGTAAATTAAAGGTATATAACATGGTAATTAGATATTATATATTGCAATATGATTACCATTGTAATGATAGTACTTACATATTTCATAGTTCCTTATTTTGATTCCAATGTTCTGGTTGGAATAATTAAGTTCTAGACTTTGAGCAAGTTTGATTATAATACAGTATTTTTTTTAATGTTTATTTATTTCTGAGACAGAGAGAGACAGAGCATGAGTGGGGGAGGGGCAGAGAGAGAGAGAGGGAGACACAGAATCCGAAGCAGGCTCCGGGCCCCGAGCCGTCAGCACAGAGCCTGATGCAGGGGCACAGAGCCTGATGCGGGGCTCGAACTCACAAACCGTGAGATCATGACCTGAGCCGAAGTCAGTTACTCAACCGACTGAGCTACCCAGGCACCCCCATAATACAGTATGTTCTATGTTTATTACTATGCTTTATATCTCTAGAGCATTTTTACTACTTATTATTTGGTCCCAGGGTGCCTGGGTAGCTCAGTAGGATAAGCATCCAACTCTTGGTTTCGGCTCAGGTCATATCTCAAGGTTCGTGAGTTCCAGCCCTGTGTCGGGTTCCACACTGAGAGTGCGGAGCATGCTTGGGATTCTCTTTGCCCTCTCTCTTTGTCCCTCCCCCAGTCACTCTCTTTCAAAAATAAATAAATAAACTTAAAAATAAATTGTTCCCTTAAGCAACATCTGTCCTGTTCCCTAAGCCCCGATCTCTTGGTAACCACCATTTTTCTATTTTTGTAAGTTTGTCTTAGTTTCCACATATAAATGACATCATAGAGTACTTGTCTGTCTTTTCTCCTTTATCATAATGTGCTTGAGGTCCATCCATGCTGTCACAAATGTCAGGATGTCATCCTCTCTCATGTCTGAATGATAATTGTTTTATACACACACACACACACACACACACACACACACACACACACACACACACTTCCTCTTGTTTAGCCTTTAATCCCTTGATGGGAACTTAAGTTGTTTCCCCTCTTGGCTATTGTAAATAATACTGCAATAAACATGGGAGTGTACATATCTCATTGAAGTCCTGTATTCATTTCCCTTGGCATATACCCAGAAGTGGAATTGCTGGATCACACGATATTTCTCTTTAGTATTTTGGGGAACTTCCATATTGTTATCCACAGTAGTTGAACCAATTTACATTTCCACAACAGACCACCAACTTTTATTGTCCCTTGTCTTCTTGATTACAGCCATTCTAAAAGGGGTGAGGTGATATCTCAATGTGGTTTTGATTTACATTTTTCTGATTAGTAATATTGAGCATTGTTTCACATAACTGGCCAACCATATATATTCTTTGGAAAAAATGTGTATTTAGGTTAAAAATTTTATTTAAATCCAAGTACACTAACATACAGTGTAGTATTGCTTTCAGGAATAGAACCCAGTGATTCATCACATATATATAACACCCAGGGCTCATCCCTAATTCCCATCACCCATTTAGCCTATCCACCCAACACCCCTCCAACAACTCTCGGTTTTTTCTCTGTACTTGAGAGTCTCTTATGCTTTGCCTCATTCTCTGTTTTTATCTTATTTTTCCTTCCCTTCCCCTATATTCATCTGATGTTTCTTAAATTACACATATGAGTGAAATCATATGATAATTGTCTTTCTCTGCCTGACTTATTTTGCATAGCAAAATACACTCAAGTTCCATCTACATTGTTGCAAATGGCAAGATTTCATTCTTTTTGATTGCCAAGTAATATTCCAGTGTGTGTGTGTGTGTATGTGTGTGTGTGTGTGTGTATAGTTGTTTTTATATATATATATATACATGTATATAATTTATAATATATATTATAATTATAATTATATATATTATAATTATAACTATGGGCATAATAAATATGGGCATAATTATAATTATAAATATATATATAGTTGTATATATATTTATATACACACCACATCTTCTTTATCCATTCATCAAGTCAATGGACATTTGGGATCCTTCCATATTTTGGCTATTGTTGATTTTGCTGCTGCAAACATTGGGGTGCGTGTGCCCCTTTGAATCAGCATTTTTGTATCCTTTGGATAAATACCTAGTAATGCAATTTCTAGGTCATAGGGTAGTTCTATTTTTAATTTTTTGAGGAACCTCCATACTGTTTTCCGGAGTGGCTGCGCCAGTTTGCATTTCCACCAACAGTGTAAAAGTGCTCCCCTTTCTCTGCATCCTCGCTGACATTTTTTGTTCCCTGAGTTGTTAATTTTAACCATTTTGACAGGGGTGAGGTGGTATCTCATTGTAGTTTTGATTTGTATTTCCCTGATGATGAATGATGTTGAGCATTTTTTCATGTGCCTATTAGACACCTGGATGTCTTTGGAAAGTGTTCACGTCATTTGCCCATTTTTTCACTGGATTATTTGTTTTTTGAGTGTGAGTTTGATCACTTCTTTATAGATTTTGGATACTAACCCTTTATCTGGTATGTCATTTGCAAATATCTTCTCCCATTCCATCAGTGGCCTTTTAGTTTGTTGATTGTTTCCTTTGCTGTGCAGAAGCTTTTTATCTTGATGAGGTCCCAATAGTTTGTTTTCGCTTGGCCTCTAGAGACATGTCTAGTAAGCAAGTTGCTGCAGCTGAGGTTAAAAAGGCTGTTGGTTGTTTTGTCCTCTGGGATTTTGATGGTTTCCTATCTTATGTTTAGGTCTTTCATCCATTTTGAGTTTATTTTTGTGTATGGAGTAATAAAGTGGTCCAGGTTCATTCTTCTGCATGTTGCTGTCCAGTTTTCCCAACACCGTTTGCTGAAGAAATTGCCATTTTTCCATTGGATAGTCTTTCGTGCTTTGTTGAAGATTAGTTGGCCATACATTTGTGGGTCCATTTCTTGGCTCTTTATCCTGTTTCATTGATCTGAGTGTCTGTTTTTGTGCCAGTACCATACTGTCTTGACGATTACAGCTTTGTAATACAGCTTGAAGTCCAGAATTGTGATGCCTCCAGTTTTGGTTTTTCTTTTTCAGGATTGCTTTGGCTCTTTTGGTGTCTTTTCTGGTTCCATACAAATTTTAGAATTGTTTGTTCCAGCTCTGTGAAGAGTGCATGTTATTTTGATAGGGACTGCATTGAATATGTGGATTGCTTTGGGTAGTATCGATATTTAAACAATATTTGTTCTTCTAATCCATGACCATGGAATGCTTTTCCATTTCTTTATGTCTTCTTCAATTTCTTTCATAAGCTTTCTATGGTTTCCAGCATACAGATCTTTTACCTCTTTGGTTAGGTTTATTCCTAGGTATTTTATGGTTTTTGGTGCAATTGTAAATGGGATCAATTCCTTCATTTCTCTTACTGCTGCTTCATTATTGGTGTATAGAAATGCAACCAAATTCTGTATGTTGATTTTATATCCTGTGATTTTGCTGAATTCACGTATCAACTCTAGCAGTTTTTTGGTGGTCTTTCAGGTCTTCTATGTAGAGTATCATGTCATTTGCAAAGAGTGAAAGTTTGACTTCCTCCTGGCTGATTTGGATGCCTTTTATTTCTTTTTGTTGTCTCATTGCTGAGGCTAGGACTTCCAATGCTGTGTTCAACAACAGTGGTAAGAGTGGACATCCTTGTCGTCCTCCTGACATTAAGGGGGAAGGCTCTCAGTTTTTCCCCCATTGAGGATGATATTAGCAGTGGGTCTTTCATATATGGTCTTAATGATCTTGAGGCATGTTCCTTCTATCCCTACTTTCTTGAGGGTTTTTATCAATATTTGTTCTTCCAATCCATGATTAAAAGGATGCTTTATTTTGTCAAATGGTTTTTTCTGCATCTATTGAGAGGGTCATGTGGTTCTTGTCCTTTTATTCATGTGATGTATCACGTTGATAGATTTGCGGATATGGAACCAGTCTTGCATCCCAGGAATAAATCCGACTTCATCGTGGTGAATAATTCTTTTAATGTATTGTTGGATTTGGTTTGCTAGCGTCTTTTTGAGAATTTTTGCATTCATGTTTACCAGGAAGATAGGTCTGTAATTCTCCTCTTTAGTGGGGTCTTTATCTGGTTTTGGAATCAAGTAATGCTGGCCTCATTGAATGCATTTGAAGTTTTCCTTCCGTTTCTATTTTATGGAACAGCTTCAGAAGAATAGGTATTAACTCTTCTTTAAATGTCTGGTAGAATTCCCCCTGGAAAACCATCTGGCCCTGGACTCTTGCTTGTTGGGAGATTTTTGATTACTGATTCAATTTCTTTACTGGATATGGGTCTGTTAAAATTTTCTACTTCTTCCTGTTTCAGTTTTGGTGGTTTATATGTTTCTAGGAATTTGTCTATTTCTTCCAGATTGCTCAAATTGTTGGTATATAATTGCTAATACTATTCTCTTATTGTTGAATTTCTGTGGTGTTGTTTTCTTTTTGTGTGTTTCTTTGATCTCTCCTCTTTCATTGGTGATTTTATTTGTGTCATTTCCTTTTTTTTTGATAAATTTGGCTGGGGGGTTATCAGTTTTGCTTATTCTTTCAAAGAACAAGCTCATGGTTTTGTTGATCTGTTTTGTTTTTAAATTTTGATATCATTGATTTCTGCTCTAACCTTTATTATTTCCCTTCTTCTGCTTGTTTTGGACTTTATCTGCTATTCTTTCTTCCAGTTCCTTTAGGTGTAAGGTTATGTTGTGTATTTGAGACATTTCTTTCTTCTTTAGGAAGGCCTGGATTGCTATTTATTTCTCTCTTATGACCATCTTTACTGCATCCCAGACTGTTGTGGACTGTTGTGTTTTCATTTTCACTGGCTTCCATGTACTTTTTAATTTCCCCTTTAGTTTCTTGATTAACCCATTTATTCTTTAGTAGGATGCTCTTTAATCTCCAAGTATTTGTGGTCTTTCCAGTTTTTTTCTTGTTGTTGTTTTCAAGTTTCATAATGTTGTGGTCTAAAAATAGGCATGGTATGATCTCGATCTTTTTGTACTTGTTCAGGGCTGATTTGTGACCTTTATGTGACTTATTCTGGAGAATGTCCCATGTGCACATGAGAAGAATGTGTATTCTGGTACTTTAGGATGAAATGTTCTGAATATATCTGTTAAGTCCATTTGGTCCAGTGTGTCATTCAAAGCCATTGTTTCCTTGTTGATTTTCTGTTTAGGTGACCTGTCCATTGCTAAGTGAGGTGTTAAAGACTCCTACTATTATGGCATTATTACCAATGCATTCCTTTATGTTTGTGATTGATATATTTGGGTTCCTTCAAGTTGGGGACATAAATATTTACATTTGTTAGATCTCTTTGGTGGATAGACCCCTTAATTATGATATAATGCCCTTCTTTATCTCTTATTACAGCCTTTGTTTTAAAATCTAGTGTGATATGAATATGGCTATTCTGGCTTTCTTTTGATGTCCATCAGCATGAGAGATGGTTCTCTATCCCTTCACTTTCAATCTGCAGGTGTCTTTAGCTCTAAAATGAGTGTCTTAGAGGCATCATACGAATGGGTGTTTTTTTTTAAAATACATTCTGATACTCTATATCTTTTGATTGGAGTGTTTAGTCCATTTACATTTAGAGTGGTTATTGAAAGGTATGAATTTAGTGCCATTGTGTTGCATGTAGAGTTGGTGTTTCTGGTGATGTTCTCTGGTCATTTCTAATCTTTGTTGGTTTTGGTCTTTTTAATTTTGTTTTGTTTTTTCTCCACTCAAAGGAATCCTCCTTAAAATTTCTTGCAGACCTCATTTAGCAGTCTCAAACTCCTTTAGTTTTTGTTTGTATGGGAAACTGTTTATCTCTCCTTCTATTTGGAATGCCAGCATTGCTGGATAAAGAATTGTTGGCTACATATTTTTTCTAATTCAGCCTGCTGAATATACCATGCCATTCCTTTCTAGCCTATCAAATTTCTGTGGACAAGTCGGCTATGAACCTGATCTGTCTTCTTTTTAGGCAAGGACTTTATCTCCTTTGCTGCTTTTATAATTCTTTCCTTGTCTGTGTATTTTGTGGATTTGACTGGGATATGCCTTGGTGATGGTTGTTTTTTGTTGAATGTAATGGGAGTTCTCTGTGCTTCTGGGATTTTGATGTCTGTGTCCTTTCCCAGATTGGGAAAGTTTTCAGCTACAGTTTGCTCATATGAACCTCTGCCCCTTTTTCTCTCTTCTTCTTCTGGGACTCCTATGATTCAAATGTTAATCCTTTTTTAAAAAGTATTTTTTAAGTTTATTTATTTGCTTTGAGAGAGAGATTCAGAGTGCACAAGTGGGGGAGGGGCAGAAAGAATACAAAAATCCCAAGCAGACTCCACACTGTCAATGCAGAAGCTCGATGCGGGGCTTGAACCCATGAACCGTGAGATCATGACCTGAGCTGAAATTAGGAGTCATCCGCTTAACAGACTGAGCCCAATATTAGTCCTTTTTAATAGAGTTCTTTAAGTCTTGTATTGTGATCTTTTGCCTTTGTTTCCCTCTTTTTTTCTGCTTCATTACTATCTAACTGCTTCACTACTCTGCTTCCTCCATCCTTGCTGTCACAGCATCCTTTGAGATTGCATCTTGTTTAAAGCATTTTTAATTTTGGCCTGACTAGATTTTAGTTCTTTTATCTCCACAGAAAGGAATTCTCAGGTGTCTTCTATGCTTTTTCAACCCTAGCTTGTATTCTTATAATCTTGGTTTTAATTCTAGATCAGACATCTTATATCTGTGTTGATAAATCCCTGGCTGTAATTTCCTCCTGTGTTTTTGGGGTGAATTGATCCATTTTGTCATTTTTGGAGGAAGAAAAATATTAATACAATAAAAAATTATAATTAAAAAACTAAAAACAGAACAAACCAAATAAAGGAAGCTAGATGTTTTTGTCTGTTTGTTGAGAGAAGCTTGATAGAATAGAGAAAAAAGAGGGGAAAAAAAAGTTTAAAAAAATTTAAATAATAGAATAAAATAAATATAAAATAGAATTAAAAAAATAAAAAACAAAAAATAATGTGCTCTTTTTGTATCCAAGAAAGAGAAAGAAAAGAAAGAAAAAAGAAAACAACTTCAGCAAAAGCAGAAGCAAAGAAAACAAACAAATAAATGAACCAGCAACCAGAATGAAACTTGAATGAAGTTACATCCTGTTTCCCTTAGAACTGAAACTTTGCAGTGCACTATAGTCTGTAGACTATTAAGCAGGTGGAAGGGATTTGTGCTGTTCTTCTGGGAGATGTGCCTGGAGGGTGCAGTTGGGCAGGACTTGGTGTAATGCCGCTGTTCTCCACTTGGTAGCGCTGCTTAACTTATTGGGGTCGATCCATATGGTGCACGCATGTGTGCACATGGGCTAGAAGTGGAAATGGCTTCACCCAGCTCCCTAGTCTCTGCCTCAGGAGTGATACATCCTTACCAACCCATGATCAAGCAGCCTTCTTTTGTCTCAGGCCCCTGTCAGCTCCCTACCTCCAACTTGTCTGTGTCTAAGCTGTCCACCTGCCAGGTGGCACCTCCCTTCAGAGTTTTATCTCAGCTGGGGTTGTGTTTCAAACCCCACACTTCAGAGACCCCCATGGCTCAGACTCCCACCAATTCTCTGGTGGAGGGTCTGGCTGAGCAACAGCCAGTTCAGGTTTTGCTGCCCTTGGCATCTTTGTTCCAGTATCAGTAAATGTGGCTATTCTGTCTCTACTGGGACCTGTGCCTGCAGGGAGGCTTATGATCTCTACCAAATACTCTCCAAGCAGGGGAACCACTTCTCCCAGCATGGCACATTGACCCCTTGGACCCTGCTGTCTGCTCCTGGGATTTGACCTGCTTCCTCACCAGAGCACCGCCAGTCACTGAGCTCCAAAACTTCAGACTCTGTGCTTCACTGTTTATAGAATGCTGGTGGTATTGAAACCCTCTCCTTTCCCCCTATCATTGTTCTTGGAGAACAGATTTCTGGTTCAGTCCCTTGCAAGTGTTTTCACTCTTTTTATCTCCAGCTACTTTCAGGGGAGTGCTTTTCTTGCAGGATCCCAATGTGCCACACTCTCCCCCTTTCTCCTCTCCTCCTTTCTCCGTGAGAATCACTTCCTCCCCTCTGCAGTTCCACGGCTTTTCTTTCCCCCAGTTCACCTCTCTGCACCACATACTTGCCAAGTTCTCCAGCTCCAATTACGTAGATCGTTGCATTAATCCTCGAGTCAATTTTCTGGGTGTTCAAAATGGTTTGGTGCTGATCTAGCTGTGTTTCAGAGATGCGACAAGCTCAGGGTCCCCATAATACTCTGCCGTCTTAACTCCTCTCTCTTCTCCCTTTCTGACAACCACCAGTCTTTTCTCTGAGTTGAATGTTTTTTTGTTTGTAGATACCACATATAAGTGAACCCATAAGAATTTGTCTCTGTCTGACTTATTTCATTTAGCATAATGCCCTGAAGTTCATTCATGTTTTCACATAAGGCAAGATTTTATTCTTTTCTATGGCTGAGTAATATCCATTACACACACCCCACATTTTATTTGTCCATTCATCTGTCAGGGGATACAGTCTTTGCCCCCATATCATGGCTATTATATAAATGCTGCAATGAACATGAGAGTGTGTGTATCTTTTCGTTAGTCTATTTTTTTTTTTTTAGTAAATACCCACAGTTGGAGTGGCTGGACCATATTGTAGTTCAATTTGTAATTTTTTCAGAAATTTCTAAATGTCTTTCATAGTGGCTACACCAATTTACATTTCTGCCAACAGCACAAAATATTCTCTTTACTCAACATCCTTGCCTATCCTTGTTATCTCTTGTTTATTTGTTTTTAGTAATATCCTTACAGGCGTGAGATGATAGCTCATCATGGTTTGGGTTTGCATTTCCCTGATGGTTAGTGATGTTGAGCATCTTTTTATGTGTTTGTTGGCCATCTGTATATCTTTAGGAAATATCTATTTAGGTCCTCTGCACATTTTCTTTTTTTTTATTTTTTTTTTTTTAATTTTTTTTTTCAACGTTTATTTATTTTTAAGACAGAGAGAGACAGAGCATGAACGGGGGAGGGGCAGAGAGAGAGGGAGACACAGAATCGGAAACAGGCTCCAGGCTCGGAGCCATCAGCCCAGAGCCCGACGCGGGGCTCGAACTCACGGACCGCGAGATCGTGACCTGGCTGAAGTCGGACGCCTAGCCGACTGCGCCACCCAGGCGCCCCAACCTCTGCACATTTTCTTAATCATATTGTTTGCTTTTTTTCCCTATTGAATTGTATAACTTCTTTATCTTAAATACTAACCCCTTATGAGATATGACTTGCAAATATTTTGCTCATTCTGTAGAGTGCTTTTATGCTTTGTTGATGGTTTCCTGTGCAGAAGGTTTTTAGTTTGCTATAGTCCTTGTTTGTTTTTGCTTTTGTTGCCTTGCTTTTGGTGTCAACTCCAAAAAAATCATTGCTAAGAATGATATCAAGGAGCTCCCCCTGCCATGTTTTGTTCTAGGAGTTTTATAGTTGGAAGTCTTGCATTCAAGCTATTAATCCATTTTTACTTTTTTGTGTATAAAGCACTATAGTGGTCCAGTTTCATTCTTTTGCATGTGGCTGTCAAGTTTTTCCAGAACCATTTATTGAAGAGATTGTTTTCCCATTTATATTTTTGGCTCTGTTTTATAAGCTAAACGACTGCACATGTGTGAGTTTATTTCTGGGATCTTAATTCTGTTTCATTGATCTTTGTGTCTCTTCTTTTGCCAGCACCATACTGTTTTGATTACCATGGCTTTATAATAGTGTTTGAAATCAGGGCATGTAATTCCCCCAGCTTTGTTCTTTCTCAAGGTTGTTTTCACTGTTTGGGGTTGTTTGTGATTTCATACAAATTTTAGGATTTTTTTGCTACTTTGTAAAAATTGCCTTTAGAATTTTGATAGCGGGGGGGGCAACCTGGGTTGCTCAGTCAGTTGAGTGTCTGACTTCAGCTCAGGTCATGAACTTGTGGTTCATGGGTGTGAGCCCCACGTCAGGTTCTGTGCTGACAGTTGGGAGCCTGGACCCCGCTTCCGATTCTGTGTCTCCTTCTCTCTCTAACCCTCCCCCACTTGTTCTCTGTCTCTTTCTCTCTTAAAAATAAATAAAGATTAAAAAAATTAAATAGGATTTTGATAGGAATTATATAGGCATATGTCTGTTGATTGTTAATTCTTCTAATTCATGATTAAGAATTCGTTACATTTATTTATGTCTTTAATTTCTTTCATTAATATTTTATAGTTATATCATTGTATAGTGCATGATTAATATTGCATAGTTATCAAGGTACAGGTCTTTTGCTTCCTTGATTAAATTTATTAGTAGATAATTGATTCTTCTTTATGCACTTAGAAATAGGTTTTCTTAGTTTCTTTCTGATAGTTTGTTATTAGTGCATATAAATACACAGGATTTTTATTTATTGATCAGTATCCTGCAACTGTCCTGAGTTTTATTCATTCGAACAGTTATTTGGTGGAGTGCTTAGGGTTTGCTATATATATCATCTGAAAATGGTGACAGTTTGCTTCCATTCTAATTTCAATGTGTTTAATTTATTATTATTTTGACTAATTCCTCTGGTTATGACTTCTAGTACTGTGATGAATAAAAATAGCAAGAGGTGGGCATCCTTGTCTTATAACTGATTTTGGAGGAAAGCTTTCAGCTTTTCACCATGCAGTGTAATGTTAGCTAAGTGCTTGTCATAGGTGACCTTTCTGTCATGTTGAGTTATGTCTCCTCGATACCTACTCTGTTGAGAGCTTTATTGTGAATGGGTGTTGAATTGTTAAAATTCTCTTTCTGCAGATATTGAGATGATAATATGATATTTTACTGAAGTATATTTGAGATGTGATAGATTAATTTCAGGTGTACCACACAGTGATTTGACATTTATATACCTTATGAAATGAACACAATATGTCTGGTTACCATCTGTCTACCATACATAGCTATTAGAATCCTATTGACTATATTGTCTATGCTGTACTTACATCTCTGTGGCTTATTTTAAAACTAAAAGTTTGTACCTCTTAATCCCCTTGAAATATTTTGACCAAGCTCCTGCCCCCATCCCTTTGGCAACCACAAGTTTTTTTTTCTCTGTACTTATGAGTCCTTTTCTGCTTTTGTTTTATTCATTTGTTTTGTTTTTTAGATTCCACATATAAGTGAAATCACAAGGTATTTGACTTATTTCCCTTACATAATATATTCTAGGTCCATCCACGTTGCTGCAAATAACAAGATTACATTCTTTTTATGGCTGAGTAAAATTATTTAAAAAAAATTTTTTTTTAATGTTTATTTTTTAGAGAGAGAGAGAGAAAGAGCATGAGTGGGGGAGGAGCAGAGAGAGAGGGAGACACATAATCAGAAGCAGGCTCCAGGCTCTGAGCTGTCAGCACAGAGCCCTGTGCAGGGCTGGAACTCGCAAGCTGTGAAATCATGACCTGAGCCGAAGCCGGACGCTAAACCGACTGAGCCACCCAGGTGCCCCATGGCTGAGTAAAATTCTATTGTATGTATATGCCACATCTTTATACATTCATCTATCGATGGATACTTAGGTTGCTTTCATATTTTGGTTATTGTAAAATATGAGCAATGAACATAGGGGCATATGTATCTCTTATAATTCGTGTTTTTCATTTTCTTCAAATATGTATCTGGAAGTAGAATTTCTGGGTGGGGTGGTATTTCTATTTTTAATTTTTTGAGGAACAGTGATACTGTTTTCCATACTGTATGTCTGCACCAATTTACAATCCCATCAACAGTGCATGATGTTTTTCTTTTCTCCACATCCTGGCCAACATTTGTTAATTCTTATCACTTTGATACTAGTCATTGTGAAAGTGTGAGGTGACACCTTATTGTGGTTTTGATGTGCATTTCCTTGGTGATGAGTGATGTTGGGCATCTTTTCACATGCCTCTTTGCCCTCTGTGTGTCATCTTTAGAGAAATGTCTATTCAAGATTTCTGTCCAGGGGCGCCTGGGTGGCTCAGTCGGTTGAGCATCCAACTTCGGCTCAGGTTATGATCTCACACTCTGTGAGTTCGAGCCCCGCATCAGGCTCTGTGCTGATGGCTCAGAGCCTGGAGCCTGCTTCCGATTCTGTGTCTCCCTCTCTCTCTGCCCCTTCCCTGCTCATGCTCTGTCTCTCTCTCTCTCAAAAATAAATAAAAACATTAAGAAAAAAAATTTTAAAAAAGATTTCTGTCCATTTTTTAAATTGGATTGCTAGCTCTTTTAGTGTTGACTTGTAGGAGTCCTTTGTGTTGTTTTCATATTAATCTCTTACTGGATATATCATTTGCAAATACATTCTTTTATTCAGTACTTTGCCTTTTCATTCGGTTAATGGTTTCCTCTCTGCAAAACCTTTTCCTTCTTTTGTAGTACAAATCACTTATTTTTGTCTTTGTTGTCTTTGCCTCAGGAGACATCCAAAAAATTGCTAAGACAGAAGTCCATGATTTTACTGCCTGTGTTTTCTTTGGGGAGTTCTATGGACTCAGGTCTTATGTTTAGGTGTTCAACCCATTATGATTTCATTTTTGTGTGTGGTATAAGAAAGCGGTCCAGCTTCATTCTTTCACATGTAGCTGTCCAGGCGTCCCTGTACCATTTATTGAGGAGTCTGTCTTTTCCCATTATATATTATTACCTTCTTCATTGTAGATTGGCTGTACAAGTGTGAGTTACTTCCTGACTGTCAATTCTGTTCCATTAATTGATGTTCCTGTTTTTGTGCCAATGTATCTGTTTTGATCACTATAGCTTGGTAGTATAGTTTGAAATCTGGACCATGATGCCTCCAGCTTTGTTATTCTTAAGATTGCTTTGGCTATATTCAGGGTCTTTTGTAGGTCCACACAAATTTTTAAATTGTTAGTTCCACTTTTGAAAAAAATGCTATTGGTATTTTATAGAGATTGCATAATCTGTAGATTGCTTTGAGTAACATGGACTTTTTAACAACATTAATTCTTGCGATCAATAAACATGACACATTTTCCATTTATTTGTATTATCTTTACTTCATCCATGTGTTGTAATTTTTGGTATACAGGTCTTTAACCTCCCTGGTGAAATTTATTTCTAGGTATTTTATTCTTTTTAATGTAGTTGTAAATGGGATTGTTTATTTAATTTCTCTTTTTGATAGTTTATTATTAGTGTACAGAAACACAACAGGTTTTTGTATATTAATTTCGAATCCTGAAAATTTACTTATTTATTTTGAGAGGTTTTTTTTTTTGTGTGTGGAATCTTTAGGATTTTTTATGTATAGTTTCATGTCATCTGCAAACAGTGACAAATTGACTTCTTCCTCACCAGTTTGGATGCATTTATGTATTATTCCGGTCTGATTGCTGCTGGTAAGACTTCTAGTACTACACTGAATAAAAGTGGCAAGAGTGGGCATTCTTGTTTTGTACCAGATATTAGAGGAAAAGCGTTCAACTCTTCATTATGAAAGTATTATATTAGCGGTGGGTTTGTTACATATTGCCTTATTATGTTGAAGTATGTTCCCTCTATATACAATTTGTTGAGAGTTTTATCATGTATGGATGCTGAATTTTGTCAAATGATTTTTCTGCATCTATTGAAATAATCATAGGATTTTATCCTTCATTTTGTTAACCCAGTGTATGATGTTGATTTGTGGATATTGAACCATGTTTGTTTCCCTGGACTAAATATCACATGTTTGTGGTGTGTGATCTTTTTAATGTATTGTTGAATTCAGTTTGCTAATATTTTGTAAGAATTTTTGCATCAGTGTTCATCATGAATATTGGGCTGTAACTTTTTTGTGGTTTATTTATTTGTAATTTTTTTAAATATTTATTTATTTATTTAAAAAATTTTTTTTAACGCTTATTTATTTTTGAGACAGAGAGAGACAGAGCATGAACGGGAGAGGGTCAGAGAGAGGGAGACACAGAATCTGAAACAGGCTCCAGGCTCTGAGCTGTCAGCACAGAGCCCGACGCGGGGCTCGAACTCACGGACCACGAGATCATGACCTGAGCTGAAGTCGGCCGCCTAACCGACTGAGCCACCCAGGTGCCCCCTTTTTTTTTTTTAATTTTTTTTAACGTATGTTTATTTATTTTTGAGACAGAGACAGAGCATGAACGGGGGAGGGGCAGAGAGAGAGAGAGGGAGACACAGAATCTGAAGCAGGCTCCAGGCCCTGAGCTGTCAGCACAGAGCCTGACGTGGGGCTCAAACTCAGGAACTGCGAGATCATGACCTGAGCTGAAGTCAGACGCTCAACCGACTGAGCCACCCAGGCACCCCTTTTGTAGTTTTTTTTTTTTAATGTTTATTTTTTGAGAGAGAGAGAGACAGACAGACAGGGTATGAGTGGGGGAGGAGAAGAGAGAGGAGACCCAGAATCCCAAGTAGGCTCCAGGCTCTGAGCTGTTAGCACAGAGCCCAATGCAAGGCTTGAACCCATGAGCCATGTGATCATGACCTGAGCCGAAGTCCGCCGCTTAACTGAGGCACCCAGGCACCCCTTTTTGTAGTTTTTATGGCTGGTTTTGTTATCAGAATAATGCTGGCCTTACAGAAATTGGAAAGTGTTCTTTTTCAAACTTTTATGTAATAATTTGAGAATAGGTATTAACTCATCTTAAAATGTTTAGTATAATTTATCTATTAAGATGACTGGTCCTAGACTTTGGTTTGTTGGGAGCTTTTTGATTCCTGATTCAACTTTATTATAAGTAATCAGTCTGTTTAGATTTTTATCCCCCCAATTCAATCTTGGAAGATTATATGTTTGTAGAAATGTATCCAATTATTTTTTTCTGGAATGATTTATTATTTAATCATTTGTTGTAGTTTCTTACAATCCTTTGTATTTTCTTGGTGTTGGTTGTAACTTCTTTCTGATTCAGATTTTTTTTAAAAAATGAGTCGAGGTGAAGTTTTATCAGTTTTGTTTATCTTTCAAAGAACTAGCTTAGTTTCTGTAATCTTTTATGTTGTCTTTTTATACACTGTTACTTATTCCCACTCTGGTCTTTATTATTTCTTTCCTTCTACTAACTTTGGGCTTTGTCGGGTTTTTCTAGTTCCTTTAGTATAAGGTTAGATTGTTGGAGATTTTTTTTTTTTTTTGTTCTTCTTACGTAGGGCTGTATTGCTTATATAATTCATTCTTATAACTGCTTTACTGTGTTCCATAGATTTTATTTTTATTTTTTAACGTTTAATTTTTGAGACAGAGAGAGACAGAGCATGAACGGGGGAGGGGTAGAGAGAGAGGGAGACACAGAATCAGAAGCAGGCCATCAGCCCAGAGCCCCTCGAGGGGCTCGAACTCACGGACCGAGAGATCGTGACCTGAGCTGAAGTCGGACGCTTAACTGACTGAGCCACCCAGGTGCCCCTGTGTTCCATAGATTTTAGAATAATGTTTCCGTTTTATTTGTCTGAAGGTATTTTTCGATTTTTCTTTGATTTTTTTTAATTGACATAATGGTTGTTTAGTAGCATGCTGTTAAGTAGTCTGTTAATATTTTTCCAGTTTCTTCCCCCAGTAAGTAATTTCTAGTTTCATACTATTGTGGTCAGAAAAGACGGTTGGTATCATTTCAGTTTCTTGAATTTACTGAGACCTGTTTGGTGGCCTAATATGTGGTCTATCCTGGAGAACGTTCTATATATACTTGAAATGTATATATGTTCTGCATTGTTTGGATGGAATGTTCTGTTATCTGTTAACTCCATCTGGTCTAATGTGTTGTGTAAGGCCAATGCTTTCTTACTGATTTTTTTGGTGGATCAACTATCCATTGAAGTAAGTGGAATGTTTAAGTTCCCTACTATTTTGAAATTACTGTGAATTTCTTTGTTAATATTTGCTTTACATATTTAGGTGTTTCTATGTTGGGCATATAGATATTTAATTGATATATATTGTGGAATTGATCCCTTTATTATGTAATGCTTTTTTTTTGGTCTCTTGCTATAGTCTGTTTTAAAGTCTTTTCCCCACCTGATGTAAGTGTTGCTGCCCCAGCTTTTAAACATTTCATTTGCATGGACTCTTGTCCTATTTTTCACTTCAAAGCTACATGTGTTTTTAGCTCTTATGTGAGTTTCTTGTAGATGGCATATAAATGGGACTTATTTTTTTTACTCATTCAGTGATCTTCTATCTTTCTTTTGATTGGAGCATTTAGATGATTTACCTTTAAAGTAATTATTTATTTGTAGTTCTTCTCTGTTCTTTTTTTGTCTTGCTCTCTCATTTTGTGATTTGAGAAATCTAGTGTTAGTATTCCTTTTTCTTTATTTCTGAATATCTATTACAAGCTTTTGGTTTATAGTTAACATGAGGGTTATATATAACACCCTGTGTATATAGCAGTCTATTTTAAGCTGAAAAGTGCTTAATGTCAAACACATTCTAAAAGAACTGTCTTTAACTTCCCATATATTTTGTGATTTGTTATCTATTTTACATAGCAACAAAAGATATTTTTTCTTTTATAATTTGCTTCTACTTAGGGCGTTTCTAGTACAGAAGACTCTTGAGTATTTCTTGTAAGATCACTTTAATGATGATAAACTCGTTTAACTTTTGTTTGCTTGAAAAATCTTTCTCTTTCCTTCACTTCTCAATGACAACCTTGCCAAGTAGAGTATTCTTGGTTCTAGGCATTTTCTCTTCAGCTCTTTGAATATATTTTGCCACTCCCTTCTGGCGTGAAGTCTTATGGGTGTTACCTTGTATGTACCTAATTGTTTTTCTTCTGCTGCTTTTAAAATTCTCTAATTTTTGAAATATTAGTTACTATATGTCTTAGTGTGGACTTCTTTGTGTTTATTTTGTTTGGGGATCTCTCACCTTTCTGGAGCTGGATGTCTGTGTCCTTCCCCAAGTTAGCAAAGTTTTCAGAAATTATCTCCTTAACTTTTTCTCCCTTGTCCTTCTGAGATTCCTATAATGTAAGTATTAGTATGCTTGATATTACCCCAGGGGGTCCTTAAATTGTTACCATTTAATTTTTTTTTTTTCTTTTTGCTGTTCCGCTTGGATGTGTCTACTACCATGTCTTTGAGATTGCTGATTGGCTTTTCTTAGCCTCAGAAATCTGTTGATTTCTTCTAGTGTGTTTTTCAGTTATTCTTCAGCACCGAAACATATATAGTTATATATTATCTCTTTGTTGAAGTTCTTACCGTGTTGATCCATTCTTTCGGTTCAGTGAGCATCTTTGTGACTGTTACCTTGAACTCTTTATCAGGTCCATTGTTTATCTCCATTTCATTTAGTTCTTTATCTGAGGTTTTGTCTTATTCTTTCCTTTGGAATATATTTCTTCGTCTCCTCATTTGGTTTATCTGTATTGTTTTCTATGTATTATTTAGATCAGCTGTATTACCATTCTTGAAAGAGTGGTCTTATGTTAAATGCATCCTGTGGCTCTCAGCAGCACATTCCTCCCTGGTTACCAGAACCGAGCCCTCCGCCAGTGTCCCCTGCAGGCAGCCTTCTCTTGTGGCTGCAGTGTGACAGCTCCAGCAAGATGGTGGGTGGAGCTGGCCCCTGGATTGGCTGGCTGAGAGGACCGGCAACATCTGCTGGGGGTGCCCTGGTGGGCAGGGCTGGCCCCAGGTTTGGCTGGCTGTTAGGCCCAGTTATGAATATTGCAGGTGTGCTGGTAGGTGAGGTTTGCCCTGCCTAATGCAGGGGCCCCTTTTAAGCGACCCAGTTTACAGCTGAGACTGCCTACTGGATGTGGCAGAACAGTAGCCACTCTGTGGGGTGCTGGTCCCATCTGAGTCCATGCATCAGGTTTGGCAGAGAGGTTCCACAGGAGGGGAAAAGGGACAACAGTGCTGGCTGAGGGCACCATCATGTTTGGTGGGTTGGGAGCTGCTTTGGGAGAGCTCCAGAGTGGGCAGATGGGGAGGAGTGTGTCTGCAGGGGAAGATAGTGGAAGGGTAGGGGTTGCTAGCAACGTATATGAAGGTGTCAGAACTGACACTCACCAGCATCAGTCCTGCTAGGCAGAAGGAGGTCAAGAAAAATGGCACCTGCCTGCACGTTGATCCCTGGATAAAGTTCCTACAGAATTCTGTTCCTCCAGCATACAACCTAAAATTAGTCGGTAATCTTCACGTAATGTCCCAGGTGCTTTTCAGACTGCTGCCTCTGTGCTAAGTCTGGGAGCAAGTGAGTTCATGCACTTGCACTTTAACAGCAGAGCCTCCGCTTTCTAGAGCCCTCTGGCTCTCCTGGTGGTGATTCTGGTTGGTTTTTGAAGATCCTTGAGGTGAGTACAACTGATTTTTAAAGCCAGATTTTATGGGAGTTGATCTTACCAGTGGTACCTATGGTAGGGGGGGTATTGTCTGGGGTGGGGCTTGAAGCCTTTGCTCCTGAGGAAGGACCTCCAAGTCTGTAATCCTTCTCTTTGTGGGTCACCATGCCAGGGATGTGGGTCACCATGCCAGGGATGTGGGTCCTGAACTGAATGTGTTTCTGCCTCATCTCCCCATCTTGATGTGCCTTTTTCCTTATATCTTTAGCTGTGGAACAGCTGTTATGCTAGTTGTTAGGTCTTCTCAGACCTTGGTATGTCCATGGGAAGGGGTGAGCACAGGATCTTGGCGTGTATGCCATGTTGAGTGAGAGCCTCTAATGATATAGTTTTTATTCTTCATTTTATTTTGTGGTATCACATGGATGGATCTGCAGATATTGAACCTTCTTGTGTTCTGGAATAAATCTCATTTGACCATCATTTAGGTCTTTTAATGTGTTGTTGAATTTGTTTTGTTAATATTCCATGGGCGATTTTTCAACCTATATTCATCATGGATATCGCCTGTCATGTTTTCTTTATTTTTTGATCGTGTCCTCTGGTTTTGCTATCGGGGTAACACAGGCCTTACAAAACAGTTTGGAAAAATCCCTTTTTCTTTAACTTTTAAAAAGTATTTGAGAAAGATTGGTATTTCTTCTTTAAAAGTTGCATTGGGGTGCTTGGGTGGCTCAATTGGTTAAGTGTCTGACTTCGGATCAGGTCATGATCTCACAGATTGTGAGTTTGTGTCCTGTGTCGGGCTCTGTGCTGACAGCTCGGAGCCTGGAGCCTGCTTCAGATTCTGGGTCTCCCTCTCTCTCTGCCCCTCCCCTGCTCGTGCTCTGTCTCTCTCTCCTTGGAAAATAAACATTAAAAAAAAATACTTTTTTAAGTTGCGTAAAATTCACCAGTAAAACTGTGTGATCCTTAAGTTTTTTGTTGTTGTTGTTGGAAGGGTTTTCATTACTGATTGAATCTCTTCATTAGTAGTTGGTCTGTTCAGATTTTATATTTCTTCCTGATTCAGTCTAGGTAGATTTTATATTTTTAGGAATTTACCCATTTCTTCTAGATTGTCAAATGCGTTGGTTTATAATAGTTCATATTAGTCCTTTTTGATCCTTCGTATTTCTGTGGTATCAGTTGTAACGTCTCTTTTTTCATGTCTGAATTTGAGTTCTCCCTTTTTTTCCTGGAGAATCTAGTTAGAGGTTTGTCAAATTTTGTTTATTTTTTCAAAGAATCAGCTCTTAGTTTATTGATTTTTTTCCCCCATGTCTTTTTAATCTCTATTTATTTCTACTCTAGTAGTTTTTCCTTCTTTCTACTATTTTATTTTTCTAGTTCCTTGAGTTGTAAGATTAGGTTGTTAATTGAGATACTTCTTATTTCCTGATGTAGGCCTTTCTTGCTATGAACTTTCCTCTTAGAACTGCTTTTGTTATATCCTATAGGTTTTGGTATAATTTGTTCCCACTTTTATTTGTTCAAGCTGTGTTTTCATTTCTATTTTGTTTCTTCATTGACCCATTTGTTCACAGTATATTGTATAATCTCCACATGTTAGTGAACTTTCTAGTTTTCTTATTGACATCAATTTCTAGTTTCATAATGCTGTGGTGAGAAAAGGTCCTGGTTATGATTTCAGTCTTCTTAAATTTACTAAGACTTGCTTTGTGGCCTGACATGGAAGTATCCTGAAGAATGTTCCATGTGCCCTTAAGTGAATGTTTATGTTGTTGCTTTTGGACAGAATGTTCTCTATATATCTAAGAAGTCTGTTCTAATGTGTTAAGGCCAGTGTATCCTTATTTATTTTCTGTCTTTATGATCTATCCATTGATGTATATCGGATATACACGTTCTTGACTATTGTTATGCAGCATTCTGTTTCTCCCTTTACATTTTTTTAAATGTTTGTTTATTTTTGAGAGAGAGAGTGAGAGAGAGAGAGCTCGAGCAGGGGAGGGGCAGAAAGAGGAGACACGGAATCCGAAGCAGGCTCCAGGCTCTGAGCTGTCAGCACAGAGCCTGACGTGGGGCTGGAACCCATGGACTGTGAGATCATGACCTGAGTTGAAGTTGGATGCTAAACCAACTGAGCCACCCAGACACCCCTCTCTGTCTCTCCCTTTTAAATTTAATATTTCCTTTACATATTTAGGTGCTACCGTGTTGGTTGCATAAATATTTACAAATTTTATATGTACATGTTGGATTGACCCATTCATCATTGTATAATGACCTTCTTTGTCTGCTATTGCAGTCTTTGATTTAAAGTCCATTTTGTTTGGGGGCACCTGGGTGGCTCAGTCGGTTAACCATCTGACTTCAGCTTGGGTCATGATCTCACGAGCCCCGCGTTGGGCTCTGTGCTGACAGCTTGGAGCCTGGAGCCTGCTTCAGATTCTGTGCCTCCTTCTCTCTCTCCACCCCTCCCCCACTCACAGTCTGTCTGTCTCTCTCAAAAATAAATAAACATTAAAAAAATTAAAAAAAATAAATAAAAAATAAAGTCCATTTTGTCTGATATAAGTGTAGCTACCCCAACTTTCTTTTCATTTCCATTTCCATGAAATATCATTTTCCATCCCTTTGATTTGTGTGTGTGCTTAAAGCTGAAATATGTCTTCGAAGGTAGCATATACTTAGGTTTTTTTTTAAACCATTTAAGCACAGTGTCTTATGAATGGAAAATATACTCCATTTACAATTTGAATTACTTATTACAATTTGAATTATTTCCTGACTGTTTTGTAATTCTTCTCTATTTCTTATTGTCTTATTCCCTTAATTTGTGGTTTGCTGACTTTCTCCAGCAGTATGAATACACACTTTAATCTTTTCTTTACTATAAGCTTGTTATGTGCTTACCAGGAGACTTACATATAACAACTTAGGTTTGTAACAGTCATTTTGATAACAACTTAAGTTTAAATGTATTCTAAAGTTCTATATTTATACTCCCTTCACCATAGTTGGTTTTTGATGTCACATTTTCTATCTTTTTATATTGTACATCTATTGTTTTTACTTTTTAAAAAAATTTTTTTTAATGTTATTTTTGGAAGAGAGGGAGACAGAGTGCAAGTGGGGGAGGGGCAGAGAGAGAGGGAGAGACAGAATCAGAAGCAGGCTCCAGGCTCTGAGCTGTCAGCACAGAGCCCGATGTGGGGCTTGAACTCATGAACCATGAGATCATGACCTGAGCCGAAGTCGGACGTCCAACTGACTGAGCCACCCAGGCACCCCTTACTTCCTTTTTTAAAGTTTTTATTTAAATTTCAGTTGCCATACAGTGTAATATTAGTTTCAGGTGTATAGTATAGTGATTCAGCCCTTCCATACCTCACTCGGTGTTCATCACAAGTGTGCTCCTTAATCCCCATCACCTATTTTCCCCATCCCCCCCCACCTCCCCTTTGGTAACCATCAGTTTGTTCCCTATTGTTAAGAGTCTGTTTCTTGGTTTTCTTCTCTCCCTCTTTTTCCCTTTGCTCATTTGTTTCTCAAATTCCCCATATGAGTTAAATCATACGGTATTTGTCTTTCTCTGGCTGACTTACTTCACTTAGCACAATGCTCCCTAGCTCCATCCATGTTGTTGCAAATGGCAAGATTTCATTCTTTTTTATGGCTGAGTACTATTCCATTATATGTGTAGATGCCACAAAGTAGGTGGTAATGCCTTAACTACATGTATGCGTGTTGTCAGGCCCAGGGGCCTCTTCCATCCTTGTCAAGGGCAGTGCTAACCTTCTCTCTTTTCATACAGTGTGTGTGTGTCTGTGTGTGTGTGTGTGTGTGTGTGTGTACACCACCTTTTCTTTATCCATTTATCAGTCCGTGGACATTTGGACTATTTCCATACTTTGGCTATTGTTGATAATGCTGCTATAAACATTGAGGTACATGTATCCCCTTGAATTCGTATTTTTGTATTCTTTGGGTAAATACCTTGTAGTGCAATTGTTGGTCATAAGGTAGTTCCATTTTTAACTTTTTGAGGAACCTCCACACTGTTTTCCACAGTATCTGCTGCAGTTTTCATTCCCACCAGCAGTGTAAGAGGGTTCCCCTTTCTCCACATCTTTGCCAGCACCTGTTGTTTTTTTCTGGTTGATTTTAGCCACTCTGACAGGTGTGAGGTGATGACTCTTTGTGGTTTTGATTTGTATTTCTTTGATTAAGAGTGCTATTGAGCATCTTTTCATGTATCTATTGGCCATCTCTTTGTCTTCTTTGGAGACATTTCTATTCACATCTGCTGCCCTTTTTTAAATTGGATTGTTCACTTTTGCGTGTTGAGTTTTATAAATGGTCTCTATATTTATAAATGTTCTATATATTTTAAAGCGATACTAACCCTTTATCAGATATGTTATTTGCAAATATCTTCTTCCATTCTGTAGGTTATCTTTTAGTTTTGTGGATGGTTTCTTTTGCTGTACAGATGCTTTTCATTTTGATATAGTCCCAAGAGTGTTTTGTTTTGTTTCCCTTGCCTTAGGAGATATATCTAGAATGAACTCGATATGGCCAATGTCAAAGACACTACCGCCTGTGTTCTCCTCTAGGATTTTTATGGTTTCAGGGCTCACATTCAGGTCTTTTATCCATGTTGAATTTATTTTTGTTTATCACATAAGAAAGTGGTCCAGTTTCATTCTTTTGCATGTAGCTGGCCAGTTTTCCCAACACCATTAAAGAGATTCTTTTTCCCACTGGCTATTCATTCTTACTTTGTTGGAGATTAGTTGACTGTACAGTTTTGGGTTCATTTCTGGATTTTCTGTTTTGCTCTATTGATCTATGTGTCTATTTGTGTGCCAATACCACAATGTTTTGATCACTACGACTTTGTAATTTAAGTCCAGAATTGTGATGCCTTCAGCTTTGCTTTTCTTTAAGATTGATTTGGCTATCCAGGGTCTTTTGTGGTTCCATACAAACTTTAGGATTCTTTGCCTATAAAACAATTCTATAAAAATTGTTGTTGGTGTTTTGATAGGGATTGCATTAAATTTGTAGATTATTTTGCACAGTGTAAGTATTTTAACAATATTCTTGCAATCCATGGTCATGGAATATCTTTCCATTTCTTTGTGTCATCTTCAGTTTCTGTCATCAGGGTTTCATAGTTTTCAGAGTACAGATCTTTCACCTCTTTGGTTAGGTTTGTTCCAAGGTATCTTACTGTTTTTGGTGCAGTTGTAAACGGGATTGATTCCTGTTTCTCTTTCTGCTGCTCCATTATTGGTGTATAGAAATACAACAGATTTTTGTACATTGATTTTGTATCCTACAACTTGACTGAACTTGTTTATCAGTCCTGCAGTTTTTTGGTGGAGTCTTTTTCAGTTTTACATAAAGAGTATCATCTCATCTGCAAATAGTCAAAGTTTGACTTCCTCCTTGCCAATCTGGATGCCTTTTATTTCTTTTTGTTGTCTGATATGCAAAACTATGTCAACAAATTGTACAACTTTGAAGAAATGGATAAATTCTTAGAAACACATAAACGACCAAAACTCAAACAGGAAGAAATAGAAAACTTGAGCAGAGGGGCGCCTGGGTGGCGCAGTCGGTTAAGCGTCCGACTTCGGCCAGGTCACGATCTCGCGGTCCGTGAGTTCGAGCCCCGCGTCAGGCTCTGGGCTGATGGCTCAGAGCCTGGAGCCTGTTTCCGATTCTGCGTCTCCCTCTCTCTCTGCCCCTCCCCCGTTCATGCTCTGTCTCTCTCTGTCCCAAAAATAAATAAACGTTAAAAAAAAAAATTAAAAAAAAACTTGAGCAGACTGATAACCAGCAAAGACATTGAATCAGTTCTCAAAAAACCCCCGACAAACAAAAGTCCAAGACCAGATGGCTTCACAGGTGAATTCTACCAGACGTTTAAAGAAGAGTTAATACATACTCTTCTCAAACTAGTCCATAAAATAGAAATGAAGGAAAACTTCCAAATTCATTCTATGAGGCCAGCATTTCCTGATACCAAAGCCAAATAAAAACGTCACTAAAAAAAAAGAACTATGGGTCAATATCCCCGATGAACAGGATGCAAAAATTCTCAATAAATACTAGCAAACCAAATCCAACAATACGTTTAAAAAAATCATTTGCCACAATCAAGTGGGGGTTTTACTCCTGGGTTGCGAGGCTTTTTCAGTATTTGGAAATCAATCAATGTGCTACACCACATTAGTAAAAGAAAGGTTAGGGACCATAAGATTATTTCAATGGATGCAGAAAAAGCAATTAACAAAGTACAACTCCATTTATGATAAAAAACCTCAATAAGGTAGTTTTAGAGGGAGCCCACCTAACATAATTAAAGACCATATATGAAAAACCCGCAGCTAATATTCTCAATGGGGAAAAACTGAGAGCTTTTCCTCTATAGTCAGGAACAAGACACAGCAATCCACTCTTATCACTGTTATTTAACATAGTACAGGCAACAGGTTTTAAAATATGACAATATATACAGTTCTTTGGACTACAACTGAAAAAACCTTCTGGCCTAGAAGACAGATGATTTAGACGTATCCACTGGTAAATGTTGCAAAAGTTGGGGCTCTGGTCGAGTGTATAAGCTTCCTTCAGGGAGATAGCAGAAAAATGCGGTGAGGTAGAGAGAGGGCACAAAGATGATATCCCCTCTCTCTCCCCCCAGAGACATGGTAGAGACATGGTATCCCCATAGCTTATGCCCGCTGATAAGAACTGTAGACTCTAGATATACGGCAAACCTGAAGTTTGCCCCTTTAGCTGAAGTTCCAGGATAAGCAAAGAGGTCTCCTTCACAAAAAGTCTGGACGGGGGTCGGGGGGTGTTCTAGCCACTCTCTGTGCGGTACTCTCTGGGGGTGAGACATCCAAGAACTGTCTCTTCGTTTGCTACAGTCACCAGGGACCCAGGAATACCAGCTACCCTGGCTCCAGACCCAGGCAGTCAAAGAGCATCCCCTGGGTCGCAGATGCACCAGCGGGGCACCAGGCATGAAAACTAGGGGAACAGACATGTAGAAGAGTTCTCCTTGAATTGATACTGGTGTGGCCTAGAGTGAGAAAATAATGCCCACCTTCTGAGTTCTCTGGAAAGGTTTACGGTGAGAACTAAATGGGAGTTTAATTAGCAACCTGCCCCTTGTCTTCTGTTTGATAAGCTGATAGTCCTCTTTTGGAGGAAGATTGAGTTCCTGGTTATTTTTGTTTTTTGTTTTTTAAGTTGTTTTTTTTTTTTTTTTTTTTTTTTTTTTTTGCCTCTTGACACACTCTTGAGTGCGGTTGATATTTAATGCTTTTTTCTGTATTGGTTCTGGTCCTATGGGACCTGTGAGCATAATGCCACCAGAGCCCGGTGATTTGCAGCAGTTGCGAAAGTTAGGATATCAGCTCCTTTCTGGGAGATATTTTCAAGTTGGAGGGAGGCAGAGAGAGGTCACAAAGAGAGTGTTGTCTACCAGCCTCCGTTTCTTGAGAGCGACTCTGTGGGCCCTGAGACGTGTTCCAGACTGGAAGCCTACCCTTTAGGCCAAATCTCCCGGACAAGCAACTCTTTCTAAGAAAGACGGGGCTGTGTTTCCATCTGTCATCTCTGTAGGGTCCTTGGTGTGAACTGCCAAGAACTGTCTCTGATTATTAGAGTTCCACGTGTCTCGGGAGCACAACCCCCCCTTGGGCTCCAGAGCCGGGTAATCCGTGAGTGTCTCCTGGGTGGCAGCTGACATAATAATGGCAACAGAAGTAGAAGATGTCACCTGGTAAAATCACGCCTGCCAGCATTAGCAAGACAGAGGGAGAGGGTAAATATGGTGCCCTTCAGTGGGGAAGCAGAAATGGTCCCTGCCAGGGAAAAACAAACAAAGGGGTGCCCATGGCTGTAGCAAGGGAGAGAGCAAAAATAGTGCCGGCCAACACCTTCATCTCTGGAGAGTGTCCTAACAGGCCCCGATCCTCTGACTGATGCTTTAGGTTTAGCAAAATAATTTCTTCCACATGTTTTCTGAGGGCTTTTCCAATGTCTTCTTTTGTGCTGAGGCCAGGAAAGGAGTGAGTCTGAGAACAAGCCCCTGAAAAGCAGTTTCTTAATTTGTTAGAGCCCTTTGAGTTTTGTGGATGGAAGTCCCATTGGTTTTCCAAGGCCGATGTGATAGGGACTCTGCTGTCAGGGGCAAGGCTTATAAGCTGAGATATCTGATGTACGGTACAACATTTGTCTCCTTAGGGAGAAGCTCTGGGTTTGTGAGTTCCCTCCCGGTCATGGATCACAATACCAGAGTGGGGTTTACGGTGGGGTTTAAAGTCTCGGCCTCCTCTACCGCCATGATGTGGACCTTTTGGTGATTGCCAGTGTGAAGGAGCTGCTCAGCTAGTTTTCAAGTGTTTTTCGGGTGAAATTGTTCCCTATGTAGCTGTAGATTTGATGTGCTCATGGGAGAAGGAGTTTCAGGATATTCTTACGTCATCAGCATGTTGGACTGCCTCCAAGATGGACTTTTTTGTAAATTTTCTTTGAAGAAAGACTCTTTAAAAATAAATGCTTTCATTTTGGTATAACTTTAGACTTTTCAAATTGTAAACATAATACAAATGACCTTTGTATACACTTGACCAAGTTTCACCTTTTATAGTCACGGTACAGTCATCAAAACTAAGAAATTAACATGAGTGCATTACCATGAACTAAAATCTAGACTTTATTTGGATTTCACCCATTTTCCCACTAATGTCCTTTTTCTGCTTCAGGATCGGATCCAGAGTACCACATTACATTTTGCCTGCCGTATTTGGGTTTTGTCATTAAACGATTTTTTCCATTTCTTCTCTCCTCTTAGCTTTTAGTTATATGGTCTAATTATCTCTGAATGTTCAGCTTTGAACAAAGAAACTTCTCATGCTTTCCGGAATAAGCCGGTTCTTTATACTTGGTTAACATACTAAACTGAGTCACTTTCTGTGATTGTTACCTAAAATCTGTTAGAAGTTGGGAGGTACCTATTAACAATGACAACTTTTGTTTTAGGATAATGGATCTGTAGCTCTTTATTAATTTTGAGAGAAAGCAAGAGCGTGAGTTGGGAAGGGATAGAGAGGGAAAGAGAGAATCCCAAGTTGGGGAGGGACAGAGAAAGAGGGAGAGACAGAATCTTAAGCAGGCTCCTCACTGTCAGTGCGGAGCCGAATGCGGGGCTCGATCTCATGAGATCATGACTTGAACCAAAATCAAGAGTCAGACTCTTAACCAACTGAGCCACCCAGGTGCCCCAGATCTCTGGCTCTTTCGATTGGTGGTTAGGTTACAGGGCCAGTTATCTGTCTGGAACCTCCTAGTGTGTGATGAAATCTGTGTCATCCGCATAGGTGAGAAAATGCATCCTCTATTTTTTATGGTAGAAGGAAAAATGCCCCACTTTAGACAAGTTGCCGTAAGAGGAGCCAAGAAGGACTGTCAGAATGTTGAGCTAGCCTGTTATCTTAAAGATGAGGAAATTGGGCCCCACAAATCCTGAGTCTGCCCAGGTGATACAGCTAGGAGATGGTAATGCTGGCATCGAGCTACACAATCTGTTGTCCAGTCTGCTGTCACTGTCCCTTCCACAGTTTTTTTTTAAAGTTTATTTATTTCTTTATTTTGAGAGAGAGCATGTGAGCAAGCATGCACAAGTGGGGTGAGGGGCAAAGAGAGAGGGAGACAGAGAATCCCAAGTAGGCTCCTCACCATCCACACAGAGCCCAATGTGGGGCTCGAACTCACGAACCATGAGATCGTGACCTGAGCTGAAATCAAGAGTCCGACGCATAATCAACTGAGTCACCCAGGAGCCCCTGTTACTTCCACTCTTAAACTCCATCTACATTGGCCTTATGTGTTTATATGTGTGATAAATCAGTAATATTTTACATGCTGATTTAAATTTGGCTTCATATGCTTCTGTTCATCTTGACGGATGAAACAGACGTTAAAGCGAGCATTCTGATTTCTTTCTCTGCCTCTTAACTTCAATTTTACAATAGCACACCCAGTAGGACAAAAATCACATTTAAAGACTTGATTACAAGCTATTAATTTGCAAACAAAAAGTATAGGCTTTAAGATTTTTTCAGTAGGTCAGCTAGGTCACTAGACTGCGGGAAGTTTTTTTTCCCAGCTTTCTTTAGGCGTAACAGGTAATCTTTCACAGTTGATTACTGCGGTCACCAGTGTCACATTTTCCTCTTCGCCTCGCCCACTCAGGACCTATTGTCCTTGATGTCTACAGCCCAGTGACACTCAAATTTGCCAGAATTGGAGGCAGTATTGTTACATTCAGTGTTTGAGGACTTTCATTCTTGAAAACAAATGCTAAAAATAGTTTTCAAAGTCTTTCCTTTTAAGTCACTTTAAAAGTTCTGAAATAAGACTGTTCATATTAAACCATACCATTCTCTAATCTGTACTCCAGTACTTTTTGTCATTTAAACACATTGTTCTTTTTCCGTCAAATGATAGGCATTTTGGAAGTGTTCGTTTCTTTCCTGTAATGAAGACACTGTCATTGGAGACCGATCATTTGGATGGGCTGTGGCTCTTTGTGACAGAACATCAATCACTCTTCTGTTCTAGAGAGTCACCATTATAATTCCCCTTGTTATCTGCCAAGAGATGTCAACAGCCATTCTATATAATGCCATTCCTTCTGTCCTGATGACCCTAGATAAGTGTCACTTGCTTTGACCTGTGACCATTTTATTATCTGGCTTCTGAGTGTCTGATGGCTTCATTTGGCCAAATACTGATCCCTTCTGGAACAGTTAGAAAGGATAGTTCCCATTGTCTCTGGCTTTCAAGCCTTTCATTGTGTATTGTCCAGAGAGAACAATAAGCTTCCTCTCTTCCGTCATGTTCTATACCACAGAGCATTACTATTTTTCTTATCAAAACACAAAGCCTAGATTGTTAAATGATTGTTTTTTTCTATTTTTGAAATCCATGCCAATTTCTATTGTTTTCTGAATAGTATATTACTTTCTGGCTTGTTCTCTCTGCCAAGAGCTTTATTGCTTTATTTATTATTTGATGTTACAACTGCAAAGTCCTTCCCCTCACATCTTCCAAAATCTGGTGTTTCTACAGAGTTTTGCCCTTAATCTCATCTTTGAGGCAGAAGACACATCGTTCTCAGAACATCTCACATTTAAATTTCCTATAAATATTTTAGGTTAAATTCTCTTTCTTCTTAATATTTCGATATTCTGTTGTTCATTCTTTGCCCACTATCATTGCATTCAGTAATTATTTTGACCTTCTCATGTACCACACCGGACCAGATACCAGTAACATCACATGGGAGAAGACAGACCCAACCCATGTTGTCATGGGGCTAACAGCCCAGTGAGAGGGACAGACCAGATTTAATTTTTCATTCAGTAAAATTTCATTTGTTAGTACTAACTCTCTCATTGATAACAGTTAACATCTCTGAATCGAAAACAAATAGCAACTAACTGATGACTGAAAAGTAAACAACAGTGGGCACGTGGGGAGAGAAACAAAAACTTCAGACACGACCAGGACAAGTGACCAACATCCTGGAATTTTTTTAAATCTCCTGATTTTCACCCGAGGGTACCCTGGAAACCTGTGTTGCAGAACCACGTAGTGGATGCAAAAAAGCAAACCCTCCCTGAGAGACGCTTCTTTTCTGGCCAGAGAACCAAGAACAGATGCCACTGTGAGCAAAAGAGTTCAGGGGAGTGCCTGTCGGTTATCTTCTTAGATTTTTTTTCTCTCCTGGCCCACGCGTGTAGGAAAGTCACCTTGCAGATCTACTGTCCTTTGGTGGTGACATACACTCCTGAAATCCAAGAGGAATCCTCTTTGTTGTCTGCAGAAGTGGGGGAGAAAAACCCCTGGGGAGTCCAAAAACCTCCGAAAAATCCAAGAGACAAGAGACTGGAAAGAGGCTTCTCTTAAATCTGTGTACGAATCTGCACAAGTACCAAGTTCATCCAGATCCGTGAATGCACAAAACAGGCCCTAAGAAGAACAGAAAAGGCTTGGAAAACTGAACTCTGTGGTGGTTAGGAAACGGCCCCTACAGAAGGCAAAAAGCAACTTGAAGTCTCATCCGAATCAGTATGATTGCCTGCTGAAACCCACAACAAGAATTCAGCATCCTAAAAGACCTAACCAGTACTCAGAGCTTCACAACACAATTCTTAATATGTCCAGAGTATAATAAAGAATTACTTGATACTAAAAGAACCGGGAAAATATGACCATTTCTCAAGGGAAGGTCAATCAACAAAAGGCAACAATGAGATGACTCATATATTGGCATTAGGAGGCAAGATCTTTAAGGAGCTTTTAGAACTATGCTTGAGATACACAAAAGGAAATAAGTCTCCACAGAGAAATTGTTTCTGTTTTAAAACTGAACAAAATACTTTAGGACTGAAAAATACAATGTAATACAAAAAAAAAATTTTTTTTTTAAGAATGAATTGGATGGGCTCAATACCAGAATGGAGAGAGCAAGAAAAGACTACAGAAAATGATCCATGTAAGTTATCCGATCTGAATTTGAAAAAGAATAAAGATTTCAAACAAAAGTAACAGAGCCTCAGGGACCTATGGGATGATGTCAAATGTTCTAACCGTTATGTCATTTGAGTTCCAGAAGAAGAGAACGATTAGTGCAGAAAAACTATTTGAAAAGAAAAGAAAACAAAAGAAAAAAAGCATGCTTAAAACTTGCCAACTGGGGGAAAACATAAACCTCAGCAAAATTGAATCAGGATCAATTCAAAGAAAACCATGCCAAGGTGCAAAATCAAACTGCAAAGGGAAGAAGGGTTTGGGGAGAGGCAAAGTGGGGAGAGGAAAAAGGAAAAGAGAAAGATAAAAAACAGACTGAGGAAGAAAACAAAAACCATGAAAGAAGTAAATAAAAGTAACACATTATACAAGAAGAAAAATTTGAATTTGTGAGGATTTCCCAGCTGAAACCATAATTGGCCAGAAGACAGTGGAACATCTTTAAAGTATTGAAAGAAAAACATATCAACACAGAATTATATATGCATCAAAAATGTCCTTCGGAAATAAAGACAAAATATATTTTAAAATGAAAGAAACAAAATTGGACACCAACATGCGTTCTCTCGAAGATATGCTAAGAGAGCTTGTCCAGGCCAAGAGAAACTTGGAAATTTAGAAATGAAGAGCAGGAGAAATTATAAATATCTACTTTTATAGTAGATATATATTATAATAGATAGATTATAAATATATATTTATAAATATAAATATATAAATAAATATTTATATATATAAAATATAAATATAAATATATAAATATAAATATATATAAATATAAATATATTTATAAATATATTTATATATAAATATATATAATATAGTAGATATATATTATAATAGATTATAAATATCTACTATTTATTTTATTATAAATAAACTACTTTTCTCCTTTTAGCTGCTGAAAATCCATATGGTTGAAAGCAAACAATTTATATTGTATAGTGAGGTTATCAATATGTATGTGGTTGTAATAGATAGGATAATATAACAATAAACAGGGAGGGTAAAGAAACGGAATGGTTGTAAGGCTTTCACGTTTTGCTTAAAAGGAGAAATTAACTGTGACTAGACTATAAAGGAATACATATTGTAATACTTAGAGCTACCAGTAAAAAAAAAAAAATGCAATGAAAGATAGTTAAAAAACATAAAAAAGAATTTAAATAGAATAGTAATGGGGGCACCTGGGTGGCTCAGTCCTTGTAGCATCCCATTTCAGTTCCGGTCATAATCTCGCAGTTCATGAGTTCGAGCCTTGTGTCAAACCCTGTGTCTGTGCTGACAGCTCGGAGCCTGGAGCCTGCTTCGGATTCTGTGTCTCCCTCTGTGTCTGCCCCTCTTCTGCTCACGCTCTCTCTCAAAAATAAACATTAAAAAAATTAGAATAGTAATGAATATTCAAGTAAATCGATTTTAAAAGGCAGGAAAAACAAGATTGAAAATAATGGGGCAGATAGAAAACAAAATGTGGTAGACCTAAAACCAACATATCAATAGCATTAAATGTGAATAGTCAGGGCATACCCAGCAAAAGGCAAATATTCAGACTTGATTTGAAAATCAGACTTTATTATTATTTGCTGTCTACAAGAAACTCACTTTAAATGTAGTGGTAGTGTTAAGTTAAAAGTATGGGAAATGTAATATGCAAACACCAAAGCTTGAGGGGCCTTATTCTTCTATAAAACATACATTCCAGAAGGGGAAAACTTACTGCAAAGGAAGATGAATTACATAATGATAAATGGTTAATTCAAGACCTAACAGAAGATCAAAGTGGAGCAAAATCTGATAGAATTACACTCAAGAGGCAACAAAAATTTCTGAGAGCTAATAAATTCAGCAAAGTAGCAGGATACATCAACAACATGTAAAAAAAAAAAAACCTGTTGCATTTCTATACACTAAAAATGAAAAAAATTAAGAAACCAATTCCATTTATGATAGAATAAAAATACTGAATAAATTTAGGCAGTAAAGCAAAGGACTTGTACACTGAAACTAAAAAGGAAATTAAAGACACAAGTGAGCACATGTTTATGAATTAGAAGACTGAATATTGCTTCTAAATATTCTGAATATTGCTGAGATGACAGTACTTCCCGAAGTGATCTGTATATTCACTGCAACATTTCTCAAAATCCAATGACCTCTAAAAAAAAAAAACCCAGAAAAGCCCATCATAAAATTTATGGGGAATCTCAAGGACCCCGAATAGCCAAAACAGTTTCAAAAACGAACAAAGTTGGAAGAGTTACATTTACGGATTTCAAAGCTCCAGTAACTAGAACAGTGTGGTACTGGCATGAGGACAGACATTTAAATAAATGGAAACAACGGAAATCCCCAAAATAAGCTGTTGTGTATATGGAGAGTTGACTTTTGACAAAGGTGTCCAAATTATTTAACAGGCAAAGGACAGTCTTTTCATTAACAGTGCCGGTAAAACTGGATATCCTTATGCAAAAAAAAAAATGAAGTTGGACCATTCCCTTACACTATATACAAATATAAACTCAAAATGAGTCAAAGATCTAGGTGTAAATTTTGTTCATTTGTTTTGGTTTTTAGATTCCACATTTAAGTGAAATCCTATAGTATCTGTCTTTCTGTCTGACTTATTTCTCTTCTCATAGTACCCTCTAGGACCATCCCTGTTGTCCAAATGGCAAGATCTTTTGTTTGTTTGTTTGTTTGTTTGTTTGTTTGTTTGTTTTTGAGAGAGAGAGATGAAGAGAGAGAATCCAAAGCAGGCTCCACACTACCAGTGCTGAGCCTCATGTGGGGCTCAATCTCACCACTGTGAGATCATGACCTGAGCTGAAATCAAGAGTCAGTCGCTTAACCAACTGAGCCATCCAGGTGCCCCACAAGTGGCAAGCTCTTGTTCCTTTTTATGGCTAATATTCACATGTATATGTATAAAACACATTTTATCCACTCATCTATCTATAGTTACTTGAACTATTTACATATCTTGGTCATTGTAAATAATGCTGCAGCAAACATAGGAGTGCATATATCTTTTCATAGTGTTTTCATTTTCTTTGGGTAAATTCCCAGTCGTGGAATTGCTGCATCATAGAGTAGTTCTATTTTTAATTTTTTGATGAACTTCCACACTGTTTTCCACAATAGTCACACGAATTTACATTTCCATCAACAGTGGACCAGGGTTCCTTTTTCTCCACATCCTCATCAAGACTTGTTATTTCTCATCTTTTTGATGATAGCCATTCTGACAGGTGTGTGGTGATCTCTCATTGTGGTTTTGATTTGCATTTCCCTGTTGATTAGTGATGTGTTTGTTGGCCATGTATAGGTCTTTGAAAAAATGTCTACTCAGATGCTCTGTCCATTTTTTTTTTTCATCAGGTTGGCTTTTTTGGTGTTGAGTTGTTAATGTTCTTTATATATTTTGGGTATTAACCACTTATCAGATATGATCTTTGCAAATATCTTCTCCCATCCCCTGGGTTGCCATTTTGTTTTGTTGATGGTTTCCTTTGCTATGAAAACTCTTTTCATTTTGGTATAGTCCCAATAGTTTACTTTTGCTCCTGTTTTTCTTGCCAGACATATTCATAAATAAGTTGCTAAACATGATGTCAAGAAATTACTGCATATGTTTTCTTCTTTGAGTTTTATGGTTTCAAGTCTCACATTTAGGTCTTTAATCCATTTTGAGTTTATTTTTGTGTACATTGTAAGTGGTCTAGTTTCATTCTTTTGCATATTGCTATCCAGTTTTGCTTTCACCATGTACTGAAAAGACTGTCGTTTCCCATTTTATATTTTTGCCTCCTTTGTTGTAGATTATTTTACCACGTAGGTGTGGGTTTATTTCTGAACTCTCTGTCCTGTTCCATTGATCTGTATGTCTGTTTTTGTGCCTGTGCCATACTGTTTTAATTACTCTAGCTCTGTATTAAATCATGAGATCTGGGATTGTGATGTCCAGTTTTGTTCTTCTCTCTCAAGATTGCTTTACTTATTCAGGGTCTTTTGTGGTGCCATACAACTTTTCGAATTATTTGCTAGTTCTGGGGAAAATGCTGTTGGTATTTGATAGGGATTGTATTGAATCTGTGGATAGCTTTAGGTAGTATGGACATTTTAATAATATCCTTCCAATCCATGAGCATGGTATATCTTTTCATTTTTGTCATCTTTAATTTCTTTATCGATGTCCTGTGGTTTACAGAGTATAGGTCTTTCACTTCCTTGGTTCAATTTACTTCTGTGTATTTTATTCTTTTTGATAAAATTGTAAAAGGGATTGTTTCCCTAATTTCTCCTTTTGCTACTTCATTATTAATGTATAGAAATTCAGATTTTTGTCTATCAATTTTGTATCCTACAACTTTACTGAATTCATTTATGCAGTCTAAGTGTGTGTGTGTGTGTGTGTGTGTGTGTAGAATGTTTAAAGTTTTCTACATATAGTATCATGTACTCTGCAAATAGTGACAGTTTTACTACTTGCTTAACAGTTTGGATGCCTTTTATTTCTTGTCTAGTTACTTCAGCTAGGACATCCAGTACTATGTTGAATAAAACTGAAGAGAGTGTATGTTCTTATCTTGATTTTGATCTTAGAGGAAAAGGTTTTATGTTTTCCACTATTGAGCATGGTATTAACTGTGGGTTTTTCCACATATAGCTTTTATTATTTTGAAGTATGTTTGATTTATTTTCAAAAAAGTTTTATTTATTTACGTACAGAGCCTGAGTAGGGGGAGGGTCAGAGAGAGAGCGAGAGAGAAAGAGAATACTAAGTAGTCTCCACACTGTCATCATGAAGCCAGATACAGGGCTCAAACCCATGAACTGTGAGATCAAGATCTGATGTGAAACCAAGAGTCAGACGCTTAACCAGCTGAGCTGGTTAACCAGGTGCCCCAAGGTGTGTCTCCTTTAAACCCACTTTGTTGAGAGTTGTTATAAAAAAATGTTGCATTTTGCCAAATGCTTTTTCTGCATCTATTAAGGTGATCATGTAATTTTAATCCTTTTTGTTAATGTGGTACATCACATTGACTTGTGAATATTGAACCATCTTTGCACCCTTGGAATAAATTGCACTTAATTATAGTGAATGATCCTCCTAATGTATTGTTGAATTGGTTTGCTAATATTTTGGAGGCTTTTTTTTTTTTCATTTATGCTCACCAGGAATAGTGTAGTTTTCCTTTTGTTGTATTGTTTTTGTCTGGAATTGTCATCCAGGTAATGCTGGTCTTGTAAAATGAATTTGGAAGTTTGCCTCTTTCTTTTATCTTCCTCTTCTGTGTTTTGGAATAGTTTGAGGAGAACAGGTATTAACTCTTCTTTAAATGCTTGGTAGAATTTACCTGTGTCATTTGGTCCTAGACTTTTGTTTTGTAGGGAAATTTTTGATTACCAATTCAATTTCATTACTAGTAATCAGTCCAGATTTTCTACTTCTTCCTGACTCAATTTTGGAGGATTGTATGCTGGGAGAAATTTATTTTTTCTATGTTGACCAATTGGTTGGCATAGAATTTTTTATACTGTTCTTTTATAATCATTTGTGTACTGTGGTGTCAGTTGTTTTCTTTCATATCTGATTTTGAGACCTTGAGCCCTTTTTTTCTGATAAATCTGGTGAAAGTTTTATCAATTTTACCTTTTCAAAGAACCAACACTTGTTTTTATTGATCTTTCCTTTTTTTGTCTTTATTTCCTTTATTTTTGCTCTGATCTTTATTATTTTTTTCTTCTAACTCTGGGCTTTGTTCTTTTAATTTTTCTTGTTTCTTAAGATAAGCCTGTAACACCATAAACTTCCATCCTAGAATTGCTTTTGCTGTGTCCCAAAGGCTTTGGACCATTGTGTTTCCATATTTATTTGTCTCCATGTATTTTTTTTATTTCCTGTTTGTATAAAACCTTAATTAAAAATTTTTGATAACCTCTCATTGCCCCCCCCCCGCCCCCCATTTTCACCAAAATATAAAACAGGAACATAAATTGTACTGCCATTACCTATTTTTATTGTTCTTACTTTGCTTAATTTTTCTGTCATTTAGAAGACTGACTATTTTACTTTCTCCCTAGTCAAAATAACCACCAGCAGAGGTTGCTAGAATGCAGGGATCCCTCTCTAGAGAAATGAGGGAATTCTGTACTGCTCTGTCTTTGCTCTAACTGTCCCAGGCATGTGCCATGGGAAAGCATTTAATGGTAGGGATTTTTCAGAGAATGTTGAATGTTTGTGTGTATTCTACAGGATGATTTGTATACACTCTTAAAGACAAAAGACAAATAGTCTGGACACCTGACCGCTGGAGTGGATTCTTATCTCTTTTTCTGGATGTTAATGTATAAGGAAGGTTGAAAGAAATACATTTATTTCACTTTGTAGCCATCAGAGTCCTGAATCTAGCTAAGGTCTCAAAAAAATTAGAACAAACTCATTTAAATAACAACTGTTAAGTAAGTGCTTCAGGTTTTGGCTTAATCTTGTTTTTTTGAAAGAAAATTTCCAGTAATGAAGAGAATAAAGATACTAAAAACTTCATTAAAAATTCATTTCTCGAAATATCTATTTAAATTAATTTGTGAAATCATCTTATTTTCAGATTTCTCAGTATCTGAGGAATGTTTTGAGTTGCTAATAGGTTCCTAAGGAGTTTCATTAAACCCCTTCAATAAAATTCTGAATGCGATTGTGCTTTATTCCCAGAGGTTATCCAAGAAAGGAAGTGGAGAATGTTCTTTTAGAAAGCATGAAGTGGGAAAATGTTTAAAACTATTTATAGCAGCACTTAGCTGTGGAAATCCCAGACTCACCATCTATTTATAGTTATTCTTTGGGTTAAAAGGGTGAAACCAGAAATCTTGAAAATGCTGTGTGCTTTTACCCAGCAGTTGAAACTAATAAGCTGTCTTTTTGTGGTTATGATAACCAGATACTTATAGAATAATTCTGGAAGTTACAATAAATATATCTTGGCTAAGGGGGAAAAAACCAATTAGGTCTAAAAGAGCAGTATTTTTCTTGATAAAGTGATTCTTACCTAGTTTTCTGAGGTTTTCAGGTTAGCTGCAAGTTAGATTCTGTGTGAAGCATATAAGCTATCTAATGAAAAGTGGGAAAGAGCATGTGCTTGCAAAAATTTCTGGTTGAGCTAACTGGTTGATGAATCTGAATAGAAAGAAAGCCAGGTAGAATTACCAGGCTTCTAAAGAGCAAACTTGAAACATCCCACTGAGGAATATCAATTTCTGAAAATTCCACCAGACTATAGCGGAAATTTTCCTATGGCCTTTAACACATAACACAGGATTTGCACTTAAGATGTATGGACCATATAACCTATTGACGCTTAGTTATTTGTGTTATTTTCTTACTATATTTTCCTGGAGGAAAAAAAGACAAGTTAGGTTACTGCAGTGGAAGTTCAGAGCTTAAACAAGTTTGTTTTAGGGAAGGTGGTCATGATCCTGGAGGGAAGACATGGCCGTGAGTCTTCAGGACTAAATTCAGTTGGCCTTGTTGAGGTGATAAAGTGTTAAGAATGAACTCTTTCAACCAAAGGGAAAATTTTGCTTCAGGTGTAATGTTACCTTTGGCTGTGTATAAAAATGTAGAGATACTTAATGAATAAATAATGATGGGTAGGCGAAAATCTCACGTTGCTTCCTTAACTTCCTTTGCATACATCTCACACTAAATCCCACCTAACTAGAAGTGAATAATCATCACTAATGCGAATCCAACATGCTTTGATGTCAATCAGCTAAGACAGAAAAATCAGGCCTCCACATGCAATCGTGTATGCACAATGCCCTGAAGTACTGTCCACCATTGCCATTTTTAAAAATTAAATCCCATTCTGTTGCATGGGTAGCCTATCCTAGTCCTCCCTAAGAGCATAACCTGACTCTCCTCATGAACCTGACATGTTCATGCCTTTTAAGCTGAAGGATAAAATTTACCCAATGACTTCCTTTCCATCCATCTATGCCAGTGATCTTTTTACAATTTCCAAAGCACCAGTTGCTGGAGGCGTGCATTTGTCACTTAATTACATGCTGCCTTACGCCACCTCTGACGCCATTGTCCTTTCTATTTGTTCCTGTCACTGCCCCACTTGAGCACTTGTTTCCTGTGGCATTTTTGTCTGAATGCATCACTGGAACCTCTCCTGAACCCCCTGGTTTTCTCTTATTGAGGACCTGGCTGATTTCCTTGGAAACCATGCGTGCTGCCTTCACCAGAGGAAGCCTGGAGTGACAAGTTAGAACCCTGGAGCTCTCACCCCATCCCTGCCATCAACATTTTGAGTAATTCTGGACAACCACCTAACCTCTCTAAGGCTCTAATTCCTCTGGTCTGAAATGAAAGATTGGGCCAGATCATCTCTCAAGTCTTTCTGGCTCTACATAGCTTCATTCCTGCACCTTCTGGCTAGCCCCTCGCTGGACTGTACTAAATGCCGAGGATCTGTAGGTCATCCCACTTAAAACCTGTCACCAGGGCCACCTGGGTGGCTCAGTCGGTTAAGCGTCCTACTTCAGCTCAGGTCATAATCTCACGGTTTGTGAGTTAGAGCCCCACGTCGGGCTCTGTGCTGACAGCTCAGAGCCTGGAGCCTGCTTCCAGGCTCCCCCTCTTTCTGCCCCTTCCCTGCTCATGCTCTGTGTCTGTCTCTCAATGATAAATAAACGTTAAAAAAATTTATGAAAAAAAAACAACCTGTCACCCAACCTGCCTGTCAGACTTGTAGGCAACATGTACAACCCTACCCTCCCCCCACCAAAATCTAACAGTATTGTGAGGGAAGTCCAAGGTCTTCCAGGTTAAGGAAGAGATGGCTACTTACTGAGACTTTACAGAAACGGACTCTCCCACAGTGGACGTGCCCTGGCTGTATATTGAACCTAAGTACTGCTTTTCATATTTGCATGAGAAAATGGACATAAAGCACTTAGCCTGAGGGTGTCACCAGGCAGGCCCTCAGTCCGTAGAGCTGTGACAATGACCATGTGGCCTCTACTTCTCTGAGTCAAGTCTTTGAATCTTGGCCACTCATGTCTGCTTGACTTTGCCTCATCCTGTCAGGATGCAAGATACCCTTCTGCAGGGCTGCTGGTGAGATGGTTCTCAGTGGGGCTGAGTCCACATTGCCAATTGGCAGGAATTGAAAATGGAGCTGGGTTGGAGGCAGACTAGCCGCAGACAGGCCAGGATCTGGGATCGTCAGAGATGAGATCCAAGTGCTGCTTCCTTTTCCTCCTACATCCCAGCTGTGCTCACTGGTAATGGCCTAGGAGTCATAGCACCCAGCTGCAAGACCTTGCCAGCCGAGGTCATCGTTATCTATTTACCATGACAGAACCTTGAATGAGGAAAGAGACACAGACCCGTTGTTCCTGTTAATCCTTTCCGGCATCGTTGCCCCCTCCCCTAACCTACTATGGTGACTCTCTAATAGCTCAGGGTTGGACATATACACCTCCCACTTTCCTTTTTCCAGGCTGACTAGTGTCTTTGAGCAGATCTGGTGATTTTTTGTTGTTGTTGCTGTTGGAGAGAGGGAAGGATGGGCTAATGTGTGTTTAACTTATATAAACTGAGGTTGATCCCAAATGTAGGTTCAGAAACACCCAGGACATCTTGGGGAGTATGTGTTGTCTCTCAGAAACATGCTGGTAGATACCCTAAGTACATACCTTCTTGTACAGGCCTTATTCCACTCCCTCCAATCCTGGTGTACTCTAGGTATGCAATACTTTGGCTAAATCAATGACACTGATGGCCATTTTTAGTTTCTTATGAAAGGTCATTAGTTTTTATGTGTTATGACTAAAAGACACAAGAGAAGAATGAATCATTTAGAAGTGTACGTGGAGGGCTGTACTGAATCTCTGGGCCTAGGGCCTAGGCACAGTACTTTTGTGTGTGTGGAGAAAATAATCCATTCATGTGGCTCTCATCCACAGTCAGGGTTGAAATTCACTGCATTAGAATCATGACAAGAAAACAAATGATTCAACTCTCTGCCTTCTGTCTTTGGCCTCATTTGTATTCAATCTCCCCACAGATCTTGTTTCACATTGGATCGATTTTTTATGTGTTCTACCCTGGTAGCTACTTTGGCAGAATCTTTGAAGCAATCCCATTGCTTACTATACCTCACATCAGAGTAATTGAACACTACAATCAAAGCAATCATGAAACTAACTTCCCAATTGTATATGGGAAAATTAACTATACGTTGTGCCTATATTTTTGTGATAAAACTCTTTCATGTGCTCAGATAAGAAAGTGGCCATTTTGCTTGAGGCAACAAACAGCCATGACCGCTACGTGATCATTGGTAGTAACAGTAGAAACCTGGTATGGAGTTGGAATTGAACTCTTAGCTCATACAGTGGGTGATTTGCATGGCACATGGCATCTTCCTGTATTACAGCATGTATTGTAAAAAGGAATGTGGTTGAAGGCTGTGTAGCTAGAGACTTTGAAGAATTGCCTGAGAAACTACATGGTCAGCACAAGAGCATAGAGGAAGGAAAGAAAGGTGACATCCGCTAAAAAGAACAAGATACCTCATCCACCATATTTTTCGTTGAATCAGAAAGGACACCCTGTTGAGGAATCAACAAATTTGAGCATCCACTGGGAAGTCCGTGGGAGCCACCCATGTTAGTTGATTTAGGGAGTTCTGCAGCCAACTTAGAGGTTCAGTAGAGCCCTAAGATAGTGGGAAAACTGGGACTGAATTACAAACACAACATAGCACTCATCTTCAGACTTCTCTTTGGGTGTGACAAGTGGCTTTTGTGGCCTTTCGATGTTTACTCATAGACTACAGCTTAAATCTTAAACATTTGTGTTGTTTAGTACTCTCCATACATTAGGCTGCATGGATTAAAATGCTCTTTCTGGGATCCAGTCATTCAAGGATCCATCCAACTGGTCCTTAGAGATTTTCGTTTGGACATCCTACAAGCTCCCCAGATTTACCCCTTATGTATTCAAATCTATGTTCATTCTTCTAAGGCTCTTTGTCCTTCTATTATCTGTAGTTGATGGAAGTAAACTATCCTCCTATCCACCTATATTCCCTATAATCTAAGGCAATCAACAAGTCCTATTGATTCTACTTGAGAAGACTCCCAAATCTTTCCCTTACTTTCCATCCTCTCTGTCACAGCCCGAGCCCAGATCCTCATAACCTTTCAACCATCTCCTGCAATAAACCTACAGGTCTTTTTATGTCCAGTCTTGCCCACCCAAGCCATCCACTACACCCCCATCAGAAGGACCTTCCCCAAGCACAAATTCAACCACACTATTTTCCTCCCTAAAATCTTCTGGTGGCTTTCCAGTGCTTTCTAAATTACGGAAAACTGTGTTAGCATGTAACTCCCTGCTTTTCACTAGCTTGTTCCAGTCTCTGTTTCTGGCATCATAACCATCCTCTCCCCATCTCAAACCATATGTTCTAGTCTCCATAAATGGGTAAATTACTACTTTGCGTAAGTGCCATATGGTTACATCTATCTGTCTTTATCAGTACTGTTTCCTTCCTGAATGGCCTCTTTACCAGCATCCCTCTGTCCAGAAATCCCATACACATTTTTCAAGGCCAATTCAAGTGCCACCTTCCCTACCATTCTCCCTCCTCCTTCCCTCTGCATCCCTCAGCCAATTTAATTCTTATCCTCACTGTGGTGTAAATACGCCTCTATGTGATAGACTCAATTATAGCTCTTTATCGTAGTCAATGAGCTTTCCAGATATATTTATTTTTTGAAACCTCCATGTCAAACAGGTACTTAGCATGTGTTTGATCAAGCTGGGACACTGGAAATGACTTTATTTATGGAGAATAGAACCCCCTGAAATTTCAAATAGAGCCCTTGGCTTTACTTCCCACTCTTTCACTTGGAAGAATTTACTTATAACTCAATGAATTCCTGTTAGACTCTCTAAAAAGCAACAGACTGTTTTCCAGGGTTGTTACAAATTCAGCCCAATCTCTTAGACTTTCCACAAACCTAACACGGTCAGTAATTCTGAGGTACTGGAATAAAGATTCTCTGGTTGAGTATGTTGTATTTACTAGGACAAGAAAACATTTTTGAAAGATTTTCAGAAAGAAATAGTGAACTCAAAAAGGGTTTCTGGTTAACCATATTAACCAGGAAATTCAGAGAAATATGACATTCCTGTCTCTGAATATCATGATTAGCTGAAGGCTTATTAAATTTGAAAGAAGTAAATAATGTGACGTATTTTTTAGCAAGCTGTAAAAGTTCCATTTGTGAACCTAAGGGCCTCACCCCAGTTGCCTCCCCAAATCCCCACAGCTCAGTTTGACTGTATTAACGTAATTCAATTAGATGGCATATTTGATTCCTGACGTCATTTTAACTTATCTATGACTTTTTTGTTATTGTGTGTACTCGTGACTTTGAGAATCTCCTCCACTGCATGAGAAGCATGCAGCCATTGTACTGAACTCATTGGCTATTTTTATCCCCAAGGGATAATTTATCTTGTTGGGTGGAGGTAGCATTATCTTACTAGTTAATTCTAAATCATCTCAAAATTAGCGTTTTGGTTTGAGAACATTCACATGGTAACAACTGAATGTATTGGACTGAAATCCTCCCCTTTGCCCCCTTTTTCCTTTAGTGGCTGTTGTTAGTTATCATGGCTTAATCCGTACCTGCTGGTAAGTAGGAACTCCAAAAGGGACATAGCGTGCCATTCTTGATGCAGCCCCCCCTCGGGGCTGGCGCATTTGTGACCTGTGCCAACCCATGTTCCCTCCTCCAGTAATGCCTCTGTTCTAGAAGTTTTCCTGGGGTGTGGGGGAGTCCTATGTGGCTGCAAGAAAAACCCCATGCACTTCTTTCACTGGAGAGGAGGAGGAGGAGAAAGCAGAGCACTATAAACCCAGAGGAACTGATGCATAAAGAGCCTTTCCATCGCTAAGGCAAAGGTTTCCTCACATTTTCAGTCTTCTGTACATTGATTTGGAAAAAAGCTAGGTTTTGGAATCGGACCGTTGGAATCTGGCTCTCCGTCTTGCCACTGAGGCAGCAGCCATGTCTTCAGCACATTCGTCCATTTTCCCTGCATTATCAATGTCTTAAAAAGGAGCTGACTTTTCAGCCTTGCTCGGATCTTTGACGCAGATGGTCAAGGAATGCAGGTTCTGACCAGGGGATAGAAATCTGAGCGTTTCTTTATGGTGCTGAGCTAAGTAGGGTGGTAACTTCAGACCCCAGAGAGCTCCACGGGGCTGCCCAGGAATGGTGGCAGGTGGAGGGTCGCAAAGGGACATGAAGGGGCAGAGCCGGAAAACAATGCTGACTTTGCATTTTCCACTGGCCACCTCCTCCCAGGTGGCCTCGCTGGGTGAAGCAAGTACTTAAGGCTGCCAGTACGGTGGGAAGACCAAACGTCCCCATGCAGCTGATTGCCTCTCCAGATTGTTCTGATCCTCTTGTTCTAAGCCTTACTTTTCTTCCACTGGAGGAAGGAGATGAGAAGGAGAGCAAGTTTTTTTCTCACAGCTCCCTCCTCCCCATTTTATCTGTACAGTGCTTTTCTATACAGTGCCAGGCACGCAGGACTTGCCTGTTTCTCTGACAAATGCTCGTAGAAAGCTAGGATGCTGGACTGAGAAAGAACACTGTATGAAAAACACAGTCGCTTGCCCTGTGAGCTCCTTAGCGTAAGCCTCAAAAAGAAAAAGGGCGATGAATAGTCTGAGCTGACGTGGAGCCTCTTGCCACTATCTTAGACTACTTAAGCATTGGCAAATTGGGTAAAAATAACTAAGCAAATGCACGTTAGCGCCTTGACTGCGTGCACAAACACATATGCACAGAAAATGAGAGGGGCCCCAGTTGGATGTTCAGACCGTAGTCCTGGAATCACAGCGTTGGGGGCATAATTGACAGGCCCCTCACTCCTTTTTCCGGGACTTGCTGGAAGCAGCAGACTCCTTTTCCTTCTTTGCCTCCTCCACCCACTTGGGGCCAACCCAGAAGTCTTGGAGCTCTTTCTGAGGAGGTAGCTCAGTAGTTGACAGAGCCGGGAGTTGGGATCTCAAAGATGAGTGGCCCGGAGATTTATCATGGACCATCATTGGCCCAGCAGTGGGCATTCTTAGAGGCTCTGGATCAACAACCTGACAGGCTTGGGTCTTCCCAGGCCTGAAGTACTAGGGCCCCTCTGGGAACCTTCTGTGAAGCCTCAGATGGCCAGCTGTGGAGGGGGTGTCCTGCAACAGGTGAGCCTGGCAGCCCCCCATCACAGCCACACGGTTCCTTGGAACTGTCAGCCCAGGCACAGTTCAGCTGCCGTGTGAGCCTTATCTGATCTACGGAAGGGATGGAGAGACCCTGAGGTACTTATGCTCCAGCCTGAAAAACACTGTGAAGATGTCCTGAAATCCATACAGTAGACCTGGGATCCGGAGACCCACCCCTCTCCCCAGCTGACCTCGGCCTCATTGTCCACAGCCTACCTATTGTCACCCAAGCACCGGGGACACCCCAAGTCTGAAATGCTTCCCTACTTATATGGCTGGAGGAGCCCTGATTCCTCCACACGTGTGTTCCTCTGTCCGCTCGTTTTCCCACAATTGTCATCGCCTGACTCCATTTCATAATGATTGCCCCCCAAGTCTTAGTCCCCTCAAGTCATGCCACGCGACTGGTGCCACAGATAGGAGTCCCCCTGACATAGGAAGTGGTTAAGCTAAAACTGAATACAAGGAGTTTGGACCCTAGACAGGGAGGCAAGAGTGATTGGATTGGCTGAAATGTTTGCTTACTCCCAATCTTTAGATCCTTGGAGTTGTCCTGTGGGAATTGACTTTGCTCCTTCCTGATCCAGGAAGTGGGGGCCCTGGCCCACTGCAGCTCTCTTTGTCTGCCCACTGGCTGTCTGCCCAGCAGGCCAATGGGGTTCCCCTTGCCCTTGTCTTTCTCCTTTTCCCACTCCTTGTAAAGGGTGGGGCAGAACTCCAGAGATAAGCTCCCTTTCCTTGGGTGGAGACCACACACCTCCTTCCCACTGTGGACAGTGTCCACCTCCTTCGGAGCAGGTCCTACCATTCCCACACCCTTCCCTTGGGCCAGTGGTCAGGTTAGGACAAAGTGCAAACGGCCTGGCAAAAAAGAAGAAAATTGGAGGAGACAGAGCCCATGACCAGGTTCGTTGTCCAGGGCACTGAGGACCATGCCTGTATTAAAGATATTTGAAAAAAATGGATAATCTATAGCATTATTTTCTATTTATTTCAAATGTATAATAATTTAATAATAGTTATATGGATAATAGTTACATAAAGGTCAGATCAGGAAGCAAGTGCCAGGTGTTTCTGTAGAGTTCCAAACACCTGGCTAACAAATTTATCTACACAGTGTAAACTGGGGATAGTTGGTAACTAATAAGATGCAGATACAAGTGACTTCTTCTGAATTACTTTAAAAAAAATTTTTTTTACATTTATTTACTTATTTACTTATTTTTGAGAGACATAGAGCACAAGTTGGGGAGGGGCAGAGAGAGGAGACACAGAATCCGAAGCAGGCTCCGAGCTGTCATCACAGAGCCTGACCCGGGGCTCAAACTCACAAACCATGAGATCATGACCTGAGCTGAAGTTGGACGCTTAACTGACTGAGCCACCCAGGCGCCCCTGAATTACTTTTACTCCTAGAAGGCACCCAAAGGCACTATCAACTGTAACATCCCACTGGTCAGAAAGAGTCAAAGATTTATAATAATATTTTATGGTTGCTCTCTAGAACTCAAGAAATAAGAACCCTGGGTAAAACCCACTGGTCCAGGAGTTAAAAAAACAAATTGTTACCAAAATTACAATGTAAAACTGAACAAAACAACAGATAATTTGGTTGAAGTTTAAAAAAGAAAAAAGGAAAAGCTACAAAGGAACCAGTGCCATGGATGGGAAGAAAACCGTTGGTGAAAGTTTCCCATCGGAATAGCATATTGATTGTGAGAGCCCGTGCTATGACCCAGAGGAAGGAAAGCATTTCTGGCATCATCTTCCTTGAATCCCGATCACTAAATATCTTTTCTCGCTGTTGCAAGGTCTAAGTAGTCTCCCTGTAGTATCTAAAGTGAATGCCAGAGCTGGGACGCACAAGCAGCCCCTGTTCCCCAGCCCAAGACACCAGAAGTAGCCACCAGGTCCTCAGGGGCATTGCTCAGGTAGTTAGGGGGGCAGTGGGTATGGAGAGGAGGGAGGAACACCTGTTCTTCTAAGAAGACTACCGTCGAGTGGCTGCTACCCCTGGAACTTTTAAATTGGGTGTAGATTTAAAAATTACAACATCGTGATAATTAATGGGTGTACCCAGTGTTCATAAATTATAGAGCCAAGTACGAAAGCATCAGGAATTACTCCTTCGTTTCTATCTTAGCCTGTTGAAAAGGTGGCCGCTTGCTTTCTCTTAATGGTCTGATGCTCTCCTAAATTCCCGTAGGAAAACTCAAGAGGCTTGCTGATTGACTAATTCTGAACTCTCTCTGCTCAAAGCGGTTTTCAGCTTTAGCTTTCCATCTGACGCTGCAGTCCACTTTGCAGGTTTAATAGATGTATGCGTTTCTATTAGTGGTTACCTTTGAAATTATTAACACGCACATCACGATCTAAAGTTAATGTCTGTTTTACCATTCTCCTCAACGATACAAAGACTTGAGGATGCCTTTGGCTTCATTTACCCCTCCTTCCAGCTTACAGGCTACTGGGATAACCATACTCTGAATGTTTTCACATTTCTGTTTTTAACCTCACAGATAGTGTTACTGTTATTATTAATTTCGTGTGTATTTAAGCTTATCCATATGCGTTTACCATTTTGTTTACCAAATATTTCAGGCTTTCTGGGATTGTCTCCTTTTTCCTGAAGCATATGCCTTTGCTGAGTTTTTGGTGGTTAAATGGTCTTGATTTCTGTCTACCTGGAAGTGTCTTTATTTCACCGCATTTTCGGAAGTTAATTTCACTGGATTTGCAATTCTAGATCAATAATTATTTTCCAGCACGTGACGGATATTCCAATGTCTTCTGGCTTCCGTTGTTGCTATTAAGACTATATTCCCTCTAATTGATGTTTTTATAAATAATCGGGTTGCTTTTACAATTTCGTCTTTGGTACCTGGCACAACGAAGAGGTATTGATGCATACATTTGTATTTATGGGGTTTGTATATTACAGCACTTTTTTCAATTGTGAAAAATTCTTGGTCATTATCTTTGAAGTACAGGCCATCCCCGACTTATCATTACAACTTACAATTTTTTGACTTAATGATAGTATGAAAGTGATATATATGCATTCAGTAGAAACCATACTTGGAATTTAGATCTTTTCATGGGCTAGCAATATGCAACATAATATTCTTTCCTGCTGCTGGTCAGTGGAACAAAGTCACAGCTTCCAGTCAGCCATGCACTTACAATGGTAAAGAACATCCCAACCACCATGTACCTGTACAACCATTGTGTTTTTCATTTCCACTGCAGTAGTCAATAAATTACATGAGATATTCAATCCTTTATTATAAAACAGGCTTTGTGTTAGATGACATTGTCCAACTATACGCTAATGGAAGTGTTCTGAGAATGTGTAAGGTAGGCTAGGCTCAGCTATGATGTTTGGTAGGTTAGGCATATTAAATATGTTTTCAACTTACAATGTTTTCAACTTAGGGGTTTATCAGGACGTGACCCCATTGTAAGCTGAGGAAAGTCCATAATATTTTAAGCATTGTTTAGATATCTTTGTCCTCCCATTATTCTGCTTTATTCTGAAATTTGAAATGGACATATATTGGCCTACTGCACTTATTTTTTACTTCACTTTCATATTTTGTGATGCATGATGATGGCCAAAAGACACATGAAAAGGTGCTCAACATCACTAATCATCAGGGAAATGCAAATTAAAACCACAATAAGATATCACCCTGTACCAGTCAGAAGGGCTAGTATAGGGGCGCCTGGGTGGCGCAGTCGGTTAAGCGTCCGACTTCAGCCAGGTCACGATCTCGCGGTCCGGGAGTTCGAGCCCCGCGTCAGGCTCTGGGCTGATGGCTCAGAGCCTGGAGCCTGTTTCTGATTCTGTGTCTCCCTCTCTCTCTGCCCCTCCCCCGTTCATGCTCTGTCTCTCTCTGTCTTAAAAATAAATAAACGTTGGAAAAAAAATTAAAAAAAAAAAAAAGAAGGGCTAGTATAAAAAAAAAAAGACACACAGGAAATAACAGGTATTCATGAGGGTGTTGGTGTAAATGTAAATTGGTGCAGCCACTATGGAAAACAGTATGCAGTTTGCTCAAAAAATTACAAAAGAACTACCACCTGATCCAGCAATTCCACTTCTGAGTATTTATTCAGAGGAAACAAAAATACTAGTTTGAAGAGACAGCTGCATCCCTAAGTTCATTGCAGCACTATTTACCCTGACCAAGGTATGGAAACAAGCCAAGTGTCCCCTGATAGGTGAGTGGATTAAGAGTGGATTCTGAGCAATTTCTTTGGACATATTTTCCAGTTTACTAATTCTCTTTTAAGCTGTGTTTAATCTGTACATTATATTTCCATTAAATTAAAAAAATTTTTAATGTTTATTTATTTTTGAAACAGAGAGAGAGTGTGAGCGGAGGTAGGGCAGAGAGAGAGGGAGACAGAGAATCCAAAGTAGGCTCCAGGCTCCGAGCCATCAGCACAGAGCCCGACGTGGGGCTCGAACTCATGAACCGTGAAATCATGACCTGAGTCAAAGTTGGACACTCAACCGACTGAGCCACCCAGGCGCCCCTAAATATTTTTTTCTTACCCATAGGCATTTAGTTATTTTGGGATGTGCTTTTAAATCTTGTAAAAATCTTTGTGTTCCTCCTCTACCCCTTCACTTCCTTTTTGTCTCTTGAAGAACACTAGAGATTTGATCTGTACATTTTCCTACCATGTAGAGTTTGGTGATTGCATACTCATGGTACAATTCAGCATGTTCCTTTGTCCTCTGTATTTTCTGATCGTTGGTGGCTGAAACCACTGATTGAATCGTGTTCTCGCTGGATGCCTTTATCAAGCCTGTTGGAAGAGTATAATGCCGGGTTGTCTCTTTGTTACCTTTGGAGTCCCTGATACTGACACTTAATGCGTATTTCCATTCATGGAAGGTTGCAAAGGACAGTCTTCTATCATTTCTTTTCCACTTATTGGTTGGAATACTTTTATAAAGATACACTTGCCCTCATCTCCTCCTTGTTTATCAAGTGGCACAGTTTATAAAGGAGAGGCAGGATAAATGCTTGATTGCTTCTGTTTGTTAATGAGTTTTCAAGGTAATGAATTGATTTCTTTTTATTCCTGCCATTTTCAATAGCATTAAGAGCTCATGGATTTAAACATCTTTGAGGAGTTTTAATCCACTGCAAATATTACTATTAAAGTTTCTCACTGTGTCTAGTAGAGGCCTCTTCTAGTTGACTTCTAGGTTCTCTTGAGATCACCTTAATAGTCTTTGATGATGTGATTGCTATTTGGTATGGCAAGATGTCCCATAATCCTGTCATTCTTTTGTTTTGGCAGACACGAAATCAACCATTCCTCCAGAAAGCCTTGATTTCTTTCAGTGAGAAAAGAAAAGAAGGTACCACAAGTTTGTCACTAAGAGATACTTAGCGGACAGAGTGAATAAAATATATACACACACACACACACACACACACACATAAATATATATTTTTTATGAGGTATATGAGGTGTTTTACTATACATGTATAAAATACATGAGGTATTTTACTATATATATAACTAAATATATATATAACTATATATATGTATATATATACATATGTATAGTAAAATATCTCATGAGTTCAAATTAGAATCTATAGAGCTTAACCTAGTTGCAATTACCTCTTTATTTTTTCTTCCATACCTGAGAACCTAGTTCTCAAAGACACAGGAGACATTAGAATGATAATATCCCATAAAAACTCATTGGTTTTATGCAATCTTACATATACAGCCATCTCATAATAATAATACCCATTCCCTATATTTCCTCAAAGCATTACATTTTGGGGGCATTTATTCTCCCATTCTCCCTTTCCTTTTTCTTCCCCCACCATGCTTTGAACAGCTGTACAATATCTACATTGTCAGAGCCCTATAGTCATTACATACTCACTCTTAATCCTCGTTTGTGTGTACGTAATATATGTAGACCTCACCAGCAATGTGTAAGTCGATAGCTCCTTAGTCATCTTGGTTATCTGAAGCTTCATCTCTAGCAGAGTGCTCAGATCTACTATCTGAGCTCACGGGAGGCTCATGGGAATAATATTTTCTACGTTCTAGCATGTTGATAACAGCTTGTGCTGTTTATACTTAAAAGTCAGTTCGGTTTTGCTGGCGATAGAATTCTCATCTCATAAATTTCTTATCTTAAATATGTTACTTCATTATTTTTCATGAAGCATTGCTGTGAAGAACTTAGATAACTATATTTTTTCCCTTTCAAATAGATAATTTTTCTTCCCTTAAGAATCATATCATCTCTTCCTCCTCCTCCTCCTCCTCCTTCTTTTTAAATTTCTTCCTGGATGTCCAAAGGGTTTTTTCCTTTTTTTTTTTTTAAGTTTAGTACTTTTATCACCCCGTTTTGATATTCTCAGGAACCTCTTCAATATATCAGTCTTTTTTATTGTTATTCAGAAAAGGTTCTTGAACTGTAGTTTTTAGCAATCGGGGTCTTTACCTCTATGATTTGGTTTCTTTTTCCAGAACTCCTATTCTCATCTCCTTTGCCTATCTTTAATATTTGCCACTTCCTCTGACATCTTTTTCAAGTCTTGCTTTATTTTTATTTTTAAAAACTTTCTCATTTTTAATTTCTGTAATTTTAAAGGATTATGTATGTTTGTTCTTTCTATTTTGGTCTTTGTTTCTGAAATTAATTTTTCTTTTATTTTTAATTCTTGCCTGAATTCTGTAGCCTATTGGTGAGTTTTTCTAATTTTTCTTGTTATTTCATGTCTTCTATAATTTTCTTAAAGTCATAGCTTGTTTTAAAATAGTTTGTGATCCATTTTGTGGCCATGTTTTTATGTCTGTACAATAATAATCTCTTTACTCTTTTCTTACAATATCTTTGTATGGGGTTGACCTTGATAATTTTCTGTTGCTTATTTTTATGTGAAATTACTTTGCCTCAACTTTTAGGCTAAAGCATGGTTGACGGTGGCTTTTCTAATTCCACCCAACTCTCTTTTTTACTCCCTTTTGGTAATGTTAAAAAATAAAGTAACTTGTTTTCTGGGATTTTAAAAAATTTATTTATGGAGATATAATTGACATAACATTGGGTAAGTTTCACATGTACACGTTTGATACATTTCTACATTGCAATATGGTTGCCAGTGTAGTGTTTCTTAACACTGCTATCATGTCACCTGTTTTATCATTTACCTTTTGTGGGGCGCCTGGGTGGCTCAGTCAGTTAAGCATCGGACTTAAGCTCAGGTCACGATCTTGCGAACCGTGAATTCGAGCCCCGCCTCAGGCTCTGGGCTGATGGCTCGGAGCCTGGAGCCTGCTTCAGCTTCTGTGTCTCCCTCTCTCTCTGCCCCTCCCCCATTCATGCTGTCTCTCTCTGTCTCAAAAATAAATAAACGTTAAAAAAAATTATCATTTATTTTTTGTGGCGAAAACAAGATGTAGTCTCTTAGAAACTTTGATGTTTATAATACATCATTGTGGACTGTAACCATTATGCTGTACATTAGATTGTCAGGCCATATTTACTAATTGCAAGTTCATACCCTTAAACATCTCCCCAGTCCTCTCAGCCCCTGGTAAGCATCTTTCCACTCTCTGTTTTTAAAATTTTGCGTATCAATGTCATCAGGTAGTGTTTGTCTTTTTCTGACTTATTACACTTATTATAATGCCTTTAAAGTCCATCCATGTTGTTGCAAATGGTAGGATTTCATTCTTTCTCATGGCTTAATGATTTGCCATTATAACTTTTTGTTTTGTTTTTTTCTTTCCTTCTTTAATTCCAGTAGAGTCAACATACAGTGTTATATTAGGTTCAGGTATACAATAGCGTCTCAACAATTCTATATATTACTCAGTATGCATGAAGATAGGTGTACTCTTAATCCCCTTTGCCTATTTTGCCAATCCCCCCACTAACCTGCCCTCTGGTAGACCTGTTTGTTTTCTGTAGTTAAGAATCTGTTTTTTGGTTGGTCTCCTTTTCCTTAGTCTTGTTCCTTAAATTTCACATATGAGTGAAATAATACGGTATTTGCCCTGCTCTGACTTATTTCACTTAGCATTACACTCTCTCTATCCATCTATGTGGTTGCAAATGACAAGATTTCATTCTTTTTTATGGCTGAATAATATTGTGTCATATATAGTGAATCTTTTTTTTCATTCATCTATCGATGGACACTTGGGCTGCTTCTATAACTTGGCTATGGTAAATAGTGCTGCAATAAATATAGGGATGCATACATATATTTGAATTATTTACCTTGGGTACATAGCCAGGAGAGGAGTTACTAAATCATATGTGATTCTAATTTTGATTTTTTGAGAAACCTTCATACCACTTTTCACAGTGGCTGCACCAGTTTCCATTCCCACCAAAAAAGTACAAGGGTTGTTTTTTCTCCACATCTTCACCAACACTTGTTTTTTGTTTTTGTTTTTGTTTTTTTAATTTTAGCCATTCTGACAGGTATGGGTTGATATCTCATTATAGTTTTTTGTAATTAATTAATTAAAAAAATTTATATCCAAGTTAGCTAGCATATAGTGCGATAGTGATTTCAGGAGTAGAATCCAGTGATTCATCCCAACAAGTGTCTTCCCTAATGCCCCTTGCCCATTTAGCCCCATCTCCTCCCCCACACCCAAAACCCCTCCAGCAACCCTCAGTTTGTTCTCTGTATTTAAGAGTCTCTTAAGTTTTGTCCCCCTCCCTGTTTTTATATTATTTTTGCTTCCCACATCCCCTTATGTTCATCTGTTTTGTATCTTAAATTCCGCATACGAGTGAAGTCATATAATATTTGTCTTTCTCTGACTAATTTCACTTAGCATAATGCATTCTAGTTTCATCCATGTTATTGCAAATGGCAAGATTTCATTCTTCTCGATTGTCAAGCAATAATCCTTTGTGTATATATACCACATCTTCTTTATCCATTCATCTGTTGATGGACATTTGGCCCTTTCCATGCTTTGGCTATTGTCAATAGCGCTGCTATAAACATTGGGCTGCATGTGCCCCTTTGAAACACCACACTTTGGATAAATACCTAGTAGTGTATTTGCTGCATTGTAGGGTCTTTTCAATTTTTTGAGGAGCTTCCATACTGTTTTCCAGAGTGGCTGACCCAGTTTGCATTCTCACCAGCAGTGCAAAAGAGATGCTCTTTCTTTGCATCCTTGCCAACATCTGTTTTTGCCTGAGTTGTTAATGTTAGCCATTCTGATCAGTGTGAGGTGGTATCTCATTGTGGTTTTGATTTGTATTTCCCTGATGATGAGTGATGTTGAGCATTTCTTCATGTGTCTGTTAGCCATTTGGATGTCTTCATTGGAAAAGTGTCTTTTCATGTCTTTTTCCCATTTCTTCTTTGGATTATTTGTTTTTTGGGTGTTGAGTTTGATAAGTTCTTTATAGATTTTGGATACTAACCCTTTATCTGATATGTCATTTACAAATATCTTCTCCCATTTCATTGGTTGCCTTTTAGTTTTGCTGATTATTTCCTTCACCGTGCAGAGCTTTTAATCACAAGCAATAGTTCATTTTTGCTTTTGTTTCCTTTGCCTCCAAAGACATCTTGAGTAAGAAGTTGCTGCAGCTGAGGTCAAGGAGGTTTTTCCCTGCTTTCTCCTCTAGGATTTTGATGGCTTCCTGTTGTACATTTAGGTCTTTCATCCATTTTGAGTTTATTTTTGTGTGTGGTATAAGATAGTTTTGTCAAAGATTAGTTGCCCATATGTTTGTGGGTCCATTTCTGGGTTCTCTATTCTGTTTCATTGACCTATGCATCTGTTTTTGTGCCAGTACCATACTGTCTTGATGATTACAGCTTTGGAGTATAGCTTGAAGTCTGGAATTGTGATGCCTCCAGCTTTGGTTTTCTTTTTCAAGATTGCTTTGGCTATTTGGTGTCTTTTCTGGTTCCATACAAATTTTAGGATTTTTTGTTCTAGCTCTGTGAAGAGTGCAGGTGTTATTTTGATAGGGTCATTATAGTTTTGATTTGTATTTCTCTGATGCTGAGTGAGCGTCTTGTGTCTGCTGGTCCTCTGTATGTCTCTTTGGGGGACATGTCTGTTCATGTCTACTGTCCAGTTTTTAATTGGATTATTTAGGGTTTTTTTTTTGTATTGAGTTGTATAAGTACTTTATATATTTTGGATATTAACCCTTTATTAGGTATTCCATTTGCAAATACCTTCTCTCATTCTGTAGGCTTTTAGTTTTGCTGATTGTTTCCTTTGCTGTGCAGAAGCTTTTCATTTTGATGTAGTTCCAATAGTTTATTTTTGCCCTTGCTTCCTTTGCCTCAGGAGACAGATCCAGAAAAGTGTTTTTCTGGCTGATGTCAGAGAAATTATTGCCTGTGTTCTCTTCTAGGATTTTCATGGTTTCACGCCTCACATTTAGGCCTTTAATCCATATTGATTTTATTTTTGTGTATGGTGTAAGAAAGTGGTCCAGTTTCATTCTTTTACATGTAATTTTCCAGTTTGGCCAACACTATTTGTTGAAGAAACTATCTTTTTCCCATTACATAATCGTAACTCTTCTGTCAAAGATTAATAACCATATAATTGTAGGTTTATTTTTGGGCACTCTATTCTGTTCTATTGACCTATGTGTGTTTTTGTGTGAGTACTATACTGTTTTGTTTACCACAGCTTTGTAGCATATCATGAAATCTGGGGTTGTGGTACCTCCAGTTGTGTTCTTTTTCAAGATTGCTTTGGTTGTTGAAAGACTTATGTGGTTCTGTACAAATTTTAGGATTGTTTGTTTCTGTGAAAAAAGTTGTTGGTATTTTGAGAGGAATTGCATTAAATCTGTAGGTTGCTTTGGGTAGTATAAACATTTTAGCAATATTTTTTCTTTCAGTTCAGGAGCATGAAGTATCTTTCCATTTGTTTGTGTCCCCTTCAATGTCTTTCATCAGTGTTTTTTTTTTTTTATTTTTTTTTATTTTTATTTTTTTTTATTTTTTTTTTTCAACGTTTATTTATTTTTGGGACACAGAGAGACAGAGCATGAACGGGGGAGGGGCAGAGAGAGAGGGAGACACAGAATCGGAAACAGGCTCCAGGCTCTGAGCCATCAGCCCAGAGCCTGACGCGGGGCTCGAACTCACGGACCGCGAGATCGTGACCTGGCTGAAGTCGGACGCTTAACCGACTGCGCCACCCAGGCGCCCCCATCAGTGTTTTATAGTGTACAGAGTACGGATCTTTCACCTCCTTGGTTAAATTTATTACTAGGTATTTAATTATTTTTGGCGTAATTATAGATGGAATTGTCTTCTTAATTTCTCTTTATGCTGCTTCATTATCAGTGTCTGGAAATGCAAGAGTTTTGTATTGATTTGAACTTTCTTGTCCTGTCTTTTCCCCTACATTGACACCAGGGCTTGCAAAGCTAACTCTCACTCACATAAGTTTTGTATGTCCTATGAATTAAGAATGGCTCATATACTTTTAAACGGTTTAAACAACAGCAACAAAACAAAAAGAAGAATATTTTGTGACACATGAAAATTATATGAAGTTCATATTTTAGTGTCTGTACATAAAGTTATCGGAACACAGCCCCATCCATTCCTTTTCATACTGCCTAAGGCTGAGTTCACACTACAACTGCAGGGCCGTATATCGCACCCGAGCCTGGTCCTCAAAGCCTACGATATTTACCGTTTGGTCCTTTACAAAACAAAATGCACCCCCCTTCCCCCCGTGATCTTGATCTTCTCTTTCTTTTGTCTCTGTCGTGTCTGTCTTGATCATTTTTGATTACACTCCCAGGAATGTCTCTTCAGTGTGGGACCTGAGCTACACTAGCACTCAAAGGGTACAGGTGGGTGAGTTATGAGAATTCATAGGATACCATGCTACTGAATTGGGCAAAATCCGGGGGCTCTTCTCAAATTGGCCCCACTTTGCTTTCTAGTAATAACTTAAGTACTGGGGGATTCTACTCTTCTCAGGTCTCTACTGCTGCCCCATAACCTCCTCTATCTTCCTCCTTCATAGACATTGGCACTACAGAGATCCTATGGCTGGTAGTGATTTATCTCCACATGCCTGTATTTTGGAGCTCATCAGAATACCTTGGTTTCATTTTGCTATCCAGGATGTCTGTTTGTATGTAGAGATTCAGAAAGATTTAAACACTGTTAAAATTTTTAAAAAATTTTTTTCTCTAAGTTCTATTTGGTTCTTTTTCAACTTACCTTATCATTTGGGGACATTTTTTGCTTCTTTCCCCTTGTTTTTATGTCTTCTATTTCTTTTAACATGTTGAACATTAAAAAATTTTTTAAATATGTTTTATTAATTATTTAATGTTTATTTTTGAGAGAGAGAGAGAGAGAGAGAGAGAAGAGGGAGACACAGAATCTAAAGCAGGCTCCAGGCTCTGAGCTGTCAGCAGACAGCCTGACTCAGGGGGTTCGAACCCACAAACCGTGAGATCATGACCTGAGCTAAAGTCAGACTCTCAACTCACTGAGCCACTCAGGCACCCCTTTAAAATTTTTAAAAAATGTTTATTTTTGAGAGAGAGATTGTGATCAGGGGAAGAGCAGAGGGAGAGGGAGACACAGAATCGGAAGCAGGCTCCAGGCTCTAAGCTGTCAGCACAGAGCCCAAGGTTGAGGGGGGGGGGGCTGAAACTCACAAATTGCAAGGTCATGACCTGAGCCGAAGTCGGATGCTTAACGAGGGAGCCATCCAGGCGCCTCAGAACACTCTTAATTTATAATCTGTATCTGATGATTTTGTGTAATGAGGTCTTGGTTGGTCTGTTTCCATTGTTTGCTTTTCCTAAAGTTTGCATTCAAATTTATTGGCATTTTATCTGTGAGAATTATCAGAAGCCCAGTTTAAGGGACATAGTTTTTGGAAGATACCTGCTGCTTTTTCCAAGTGCCTAAGGATATTGTGGATACAAATTTCTTTGTTGTTTGCCTTTGTAGAGAGACCATCGTTCCCTCTCCTTAACCCTTCCTTGGGACCATGACCCTTCCTGAGTTCTAGCTTTATCAGGGTTCCCTTCATTCCAATTTCCCCTCACCCTGTATGTACACACACACAGTTCTAGGTCAGTTGGATCTTGCCAACCTCTATACTGACCCACCTTTCCGTGTTATTTCCAGCCCTAGAGTTTATGGGTTAATCCAGTATTCAATATTCAATGTTTCACTCTGCATTTTTAAATTATTTAATGTTTTTGCAAATTTTACATATAATTATTTAAAAAAATTTTTTAATTTAAATTTTTAAAATTATTTTTTAAAGTTTTTTGAGTGTACTTGACCCTCAGTGTTATTACATTAATTTCAGGTGTATAACAGTGATTTGACAAGTTTATACCATATGATCTCATTCATATGTAGAAACTAAAAAGAAAATGAATAAACAAAAACCAGAATTGGACCGATAAATACAGAGAACAAACTGATGGTTGCCAAGGGAGGCATGTAGGGGGGATGAGCAAAATGGATGAAGGGGAGAGGGAGATATAGGCTTTGAACTGCAGAATGGGTAAGTCACAGGAATAAAAGCTACTGCATAGGTGGGTATCAGTGGTATTCTCCTAACATTGCACAGTCACATGTGGTAGCTCCCTTGTGGTGAGCGTAACATAATGCACAAATTTGTCGAAATCATTCTGCGTTTTTAGATATTCATTATAATCATTAACTTGATGAAAATGGAAGTCACCTAGTTACATCCTTGGGTAACACAATGGGCTAGGTTTAGAAATCCGACAACTACTTTTTAGATTATCTAACACACCTACAATAGAGTTATAAGCAGTTTCACTTCTAATTCCATCCACCCACCGTATCTTTCTGACAAATGTCTTCAACAGTTAGAGCTTGGCTTCTTTATACCCACCAGACTGTGTGCTCCTTTAATGGCTGAAGTACTCTGATATGTTTTTCCCTTTAGCTTATTGGATCTGATTCTTTTGAAATGGAGATGGTTCGGAGGCTTCTAATACTGTGTGTCTGAATCCAGAGACTATGCTCACTCAGCTCTGTCTTCTTGCTTGTGCTACATGGCTACTTAATTAGCAAGTTGTATTAATTCTATGTCCTGAATACCCTCAAGCCCATCTCCTTCTTTTCATCCATTAGCATAAATCCAGCACCCCAACAGTTCTTTTTGGAAAATTCTAGGCGCCTCTCCTAACTAGCTGATGCTCATAGGTAGCCTGGGCTCTGTCACATTTTCTCTCACTGGCCCCGTCCACTCAAAGCCCCAGAGCTTCTGAAGCCCCACACCTCCACGGCCTCCTCTTTGCTGTGTTGCCCACAGTGAACATTTCAGCTTCCTTTGAAGCCCAGCTTAGGTGTCACTTTCTCCTGGAAGCATTCCCTTACCCTCTAGAACTTACCACCCTTTCTCAGACGTGTCTCTTTGCCTGGTCTCTGTGAGCTTATCACACGGCATTGTAATATGTCTGCGTCCTGACTCCCTTCAAGACTGTCAGCTCTGGGGTCAGCTGCTCTGTCTTAGTTTTTTCTGGTCCCTGGAGCCAGGTGTAGGTCTATACCTGATGTAGGATATGTGCTCAGTAAATGTCTTATGAATTTGGGCTGTTCCTGTTTGATAGGAATAAACCAGGGATATGAGCTAGAAGGTGAATGTTGATTGGAAAAACAACAGCAAAAACACTGTGACTTCAAGGTGGGAAGAGCAGGTGTAGACACCCTGTAAGTAGACAAAACTGCCAGATTGTTGCCTTAAATGACATACGGGACAGACTCCCATGTCTTAAAAGTGTGAACCCTTGGCTACTGGTGAGGAGTTAGCCTCACTTGGGTCCATCCATCAACGTTCAGGGTCAGAAGGTCCAATCTCTTTGTTCCCTTTGTGCAGGAAGTGAGTCCTTAACCCCTCAAGCATAGATATCTTAGGTCTAAAGTCTAATTCAGGCTCAAAGGGGTAGTATACGGTGACCCTGAATCCAATAAATCATAAAAGGGGGTGGGATGGGAATTGCTCAGGAAAAGCAAAATGCCAGAGTTCGAAATAATCACATTCCTCTGTCAGTCCCTAACCACGTGGGAGGGCCACCCCCACCATCTTTGCTGGGCTCTGCTGCTGCAAAAACGAGGCGACATTCTTTCGTCACCCCTCTGCAATGAGGTCTAGCTTGAGCCCTCTACCTCCTGCTGTGCCATCGGTCCTATCCCCACATCATGTCCCCATTTCTGTTTTTGGAACAAATCTTGTGGGATCGTGACTCACAGCCATCAGCAGCTCGGCACACTTAGGACAAAGAAGCCTTCTCTCTCCTCTGACCAGTCCCCAACAACTTAATGATTGGGTTTCTCGCCGCTAGCTGAGCACATTAACTGGCTGACAGCTTTGGGGTTTGGCAACCTCTTCTTTTCCCACCCTCCCTGGGCCTCTGTGGTGGCCACCAGTTGATAGCACTGCTAAAGTGCCTCCTTCCTGCATTCATGTTGACAGACGGATGGACGGACAGACGGTTGGGCGATCCCCAGGATGGGTTTCCCCCTGACAGTTTCCTTCTCCTCAGGGTTGGCTGAGATTTCATCTGCTGGCTTGCAGGAGGGAATACTAAATTACCTTTTCTAGTATATCTCTGGATCGCTAAAGATGGAAAACTGTTTGTTCCCATTGATAAACTGTGAATCCAAACACTTCCAACACTGAAGCCAGATTAATAAAGGTATTAGTAGGGCCAGTATCTTAGAGTTCTAAGTGGAGCTAAGGACTTGGAAGACTCCAAGGCTTTGGGAAAATATTAATGCACGCCGAGCAAGATACTAGTTTAGTGTAATCAACTTTTGCATGTGTGTGTTTAGCTTCAGTGCAATTACTTTGATTACTGTCTTAGTGAACAGTAGAAATATTATGAATATAACAATAGATACTGTTTTGCTGGCACAGCAAATAGACTTTATAAGTTCATGCTTGGTGAGCATCAATTTGGAAATGCTTATTTTTAATAAAAGTACTAATGAACATAAAGAAACTGGCTTAAAAATCTTACAACAAAAGAATTGATGACTCAATAAATTGTACATATACTACCATACACTTTTGAGATGTATAAAATATCGTATGTAACAATGTAGCATTTCTTTCTTTTTCTTTTTTTTATATATTTTTTTAACGTTTATTTATTTTTGAGATAGAGAGAGACAGAGCATGAACGGGGGAGGGGCAGAGAGAGAGGGAGACACAGAATGTGAGACAGGCTCCAGGCTCTGAGCAGTCAGCACAGAGCCCGACATGGGGCTCGAACTCAGGGACTGCGAGATCGTGACCTGAGCCGAAGTCGGATGCTCAACCGACTGAGCCACCCAGGCGCCCCTGTAACAATGTAGCATTTCAAAATAATAGGAAGTATAGACTTGTCCTTGGTTAGACTTTATAGTTTTTTTTTTTTTTTAATGTTTATTTTTGGGAGAGAGAACACACAAGTAGGGGAGGGGCAGAGAGAGGGGAGCAAAGGATCTGAAGCAGGCTCTGTGCTGACAGCAGGCTTGAACCCACGAACCATGAGATCATGACCTGAGCCTAACTCAGACACTTAACTGGCTGAGCCACCCAGGTGCCCCTAGACTTTATAGTTTTTTTTGTTTTTTGTTTTTTTTTTTAACATTTTTATTTATTTTTGGGACAGAGAGAGACAGAGCATGAACGGGGGAGGGGCAGAGAGAGAGGGAGACACAGAATCGGAAACAGGCTCCAGGCTCTGAGCCATCAGCCCAGAGCCTGACGCGGGGCTCAAACTCACGGACCGCGAGATCGTGACCTGGCTGAAGTCGGACGCTTAACCGACTGCGCCACCCAGGCGCCCCGACTTTATAGTTTTTAAATTAGGTGAAAGATGAAGCAAAATTGAGAACAGGGAACATAAAACTTCAGTTATAACCACAGATCCCTTTAAAATATATACATTTCCACCTTAGGGTATGATCAATAATAATTGCTAAACACGATATTGCAAGTACAAAAGGTTTTCTACACTTTTTTGGGCTGTTTCAATTATTTGGAGTGGGCCTGTTTGCTTTGCATTCCTTAGTCTTTGCTGGAAATTCCTATCGATCGGCTGTTGGTGACTTGTTTTGGGGTAGATGACGATTCCCTGAACAATGCAAACTGGGCTTTGCTTGCTGCCACATTTTTTAAGAGGTGCCCTGTCGTGTCGTCTGGACTTCACGCTGCACTCTGAGCTATCTGGACAGGTATTGTTGTGAGTACTGAAGAAGATTCTTCACTGAACCACACTTTAGTCAGGCTCCTGAATCTTCTCTTAGGCACATCTATGGACCTCCTTGTAAAATCCAGTTTTACCTCCTTGTAAACTCCAGTTTTAGAAAGAACCCTGCTAAGTCCTTTTAATCAGAACCTCGATTATTGATTTCTGGCCACCCTTTATATTTGATGGTGTTTTTCATCCCCCACCATCTCTCTGGTGAGGTCCCATCCCCTGGCCTGCAAGCATCCCATTAGGTCAGTTTAGCTGGTAACTCCCTTATCCCATCCACTGGCCCCACCCTGCTCCTTGGCCATAGATTCCCATTATCCCATGCTGTTTGGAGATGAGCCTCCTCTCTCCAACCCACTGCAAGATCCCATTTTGCAGTGCTTCCCACAACTATTATCATGGCCCCCTTAACAAGAATCACGAATGTGTGTGTGTGTGTGTGTTTTTCCTCTAATAATATTGCCAGTTGAAGAAACTATAGCTCTGAGAAGGCAAATGGCTTGTCCAAGGCCCTTGGGCTGAATTGCACTGAAATGGGGGACTAGTAAGTCGACTGTGGATTTCATAGGATAAAAGGGGCAGACAGTGTGGTAGGCAGAATGGCCCCTGGCTTGTGACTATGTTGGCAAGGGGGAACTAAGGTTGCAGATAGTAAGAATGATAATCAGCTGACATTAAAATAAAGAGATTTTCCTGGATCCTCTGGGTGAGTTCAAGGTAATCAAAGTATCATGGGGTCCCAAATTAAGGAAGAGGAGGGCAGAGCAGTTAGGGCCACGGTGAAGCACTGTGATGCTATCCCCACCATGCTGCTGGTTTTGCAGATGGAGGAAGTGTCCACCAGCCAAGGAAGGCAGCTGCCTCTAGAAGCTGGAAAAGGCAAGACAAGGGAGTCCCCCCTGCAGCCTCCATTAAGGACAGCAGCCCTGCCCACACCTTAATTTGAAGCCTATGAAACTCATATCTGACCTCCAGAAAGGAAGGGAAAAATAAGGAGGTAGAAGAGAAGGCAAAAGAGTTGAGTTGAATGTAGAAAGATGAAGGACAAAGAGATGTGAAGAAGGTTAAGAGAATGATGAAGTTGGAGGGAAGGCAACAGAGATCAGGGGTTTTCAAGTTCACTTTGCAAAGAGCTTTATGATCTGAGCAACTTGACCCCCTAAAAGGGGGTTCTGAGTAGGTGCTAATACCCCCATTCTAGAGCTGAGGAAAGTCAGGCTTTGAGTGTTTGACTCAACCAAAGTAACTTGGACGGACATGTAGGCAGAGAAACAGGAGAATTCGACATGCAAACTACCAAGTGCGTAAAGCTTTGAGTGCAATTGGCTTTAAGCAGGTAGGTTCCTGATTTTTTTCTTTTCAAAATTATTAGCAATATTAATAAACAAACTTTGTAACACTAACCAAATTTAAATTAAAAAATTAATCCTGGCCCGGCTAACCCATGCAAATTATGTCTTTATGTTACCTTCTTATATTTTCATGATACATACACAATTTTGCATGGTTCTGATTATAGTATAAATATAATTTTTTTCCTTTGTATCATAAATAATTCCTATATTGTGTCAGTCTTCATAATTTTAATTTATAATGGCTGTTTGACATTTCATCACACTGATGTATAATAACAAGAAATTTCCATATTGTTGGACTTTGGTTCAGTTTCTTGATCTAAATAAGGGTGCAATGAACATCTTTAGATACATACCATTTTCCTTTTTTTTAATTTTTATTTAAATTTCAATTAGTTCACATACAGTGAAATATTAGTTTCAGGTGTACAATATAGTGATTCAATAATTCTATGCATTACTTAGTGTTCATCATGGCAAGCGTACTCTTGAATCTCCTACACCTATTTTACCCCTCTCCCCCCCACCCATTTCCCCTACCCATCAGTTTATTCTCTACAGTGAAGAGTCTGTTTCTTGGTTTGTCTCTCTTTCTCTCTCTTTTTCCCCCTGTGCTCATTTGTTTTGTTTCACAAATTTCACATATGAGTGAAATCATACAGTATCTGTCTTTCTCTTACTGACTTATTTTGCTCAGCGTAATACTCTCTAGCTCTATCCATGTCATTGCAAATGGCAAGATTTCATTCTTTTTATGGTTGAATAATATTCCATGGTATATATCCACCACACCTTCTTTATCCATTCATCGGTCGGTGGACATTTGGGCTGGTTCCATAACCTGGCTATTGTTGATAGTGCTGCTGTAAACATTGGAGTGCTTGTATCCCTTTGAATTAGTATTTTTGCATCCTTTGCATAAATACCTAGTAGTGCAATTGCTGGACCGTAGGGTAGTACCCAAAACATAGAAAAAACTTACAAAGTTGAACACCCCCAAAACAAATAATCCACTTAAAAATGGCCAGAAGACATGAATAGATATTTTTCCAAAGAAGACCTACAGATACCTAACAGACCCATGAAAAGATGCTCAACATCCCTCATCATCAGGGGAATGCAAATCAAAATTAAAATGAGATATGGCCTCACACCTGTCAGAATGGCTAGAATCAGCAACACAAGAAACAACAGATGTTGGGGAGAGCGTGGAGAAAGTGGAACCCTCGGCTGGTGGCAATGCAAACAAGTGCAACCTCTCTGGACAACAGTAGGGAGGTTCCTCAAAAAGTTAAAAAAAGAACTACCCTATGAGAATTTTCCTTTTTTTTTTTTTTTTAAAGAATATTTAAGATAAATTACTTGGGGATGCCTGGGTGGCTCAGTTGGTTGGGCTTCTGACTTCGGTTCAGGTCATGATCTCACGGTGTGTGGGTTCGAGCCCCGCGTCAGGCTCTGTGCTGATAGCTCGGAGCCTGGAGCCTGCTTTGGGTTCTGTGTCTCCCTCTCTCTGCCCCTCCCTGGCTCATGCTCTGTCTCTCTCTCTCTCTCTCTCTCTCTCTCTGTCTCAAAAATGAATAAATATTAAAAAAATTTTAAGGTTAATTACTGGGACTGTGGGTATGGATATTCTCATTATTCCATATTTATTGACAAATCACTCCCAAAGCCGTTGTACCAATTTATGCTGCATGGAGGCACAAGTTTACCAAACCTGGGCAGTCTTGGCAGTTAAACTTTTTACCCCTCTAGTTTTTAAAGCCTTTATTTGTCTTTGGGACCTCAGATTAGCTAGTATATACTACTGATGAGCAAAAGGGTAGAAGACCCCTCTGTGCATGCTTTTATATTGATTTGCTGAATTGAGTAATTTGTCTTTATTTGCATTTCAGAATATCAAGGGGTATTAAGGAAAAATATAAATTTTACCAAAATCAACAATTAGTCCTAGAAATGCTAGAGAAAAAAGGGGGTTACCAATGACTTGCTTTATCCCAATTTAATAAACTCTAACTGTGGAGAATGCCTATGAGTGAAGTCACTTAGGAGGACAATGGGAGAACTGGAAGGCACGCTGTCTGAACTCGTGGCCACAGACACTTCAAGTCTCAAGACTGCTTGGTGGCAATATTTAGAAACAGTGACTAAGGCCAAGGACAGCTTCCCAGTAAAAAGTTCTGTGGTTAAAGACCATGCAGAATTGTTCTTAGGTTGTCTAGCAATACTGAGATGCCTGTCATTTTCTTTTAATTTTTTTAAGTTTATTTATTTTTGAGAAAGAAAGTGGAGGATGGGGGGCAGAGGATCTGAAGCAGGCTCCGCACGGAGAACAGATAGCCTGATGAGGGGCTCAAACCCATGAACTGTGAGGTCCTGACCTGAGCTGAAGTTGGAGGCTCAGCTGATTGAGCCATCCAGGCACCCCTGTTTTTTTTTTTTTTTAGATAAAACAAGTTTTGTTATAAGTAATGTACCGTATTTTAAGGGTAAACCATATTGATTCAGTATTTTTTTTTTAATTTTTTAATGTTTATTTATTTTTGACAGAGAAAGAGAGAGATGAAGCATGAGCAGGGGAGGGGTAGAGAGAGAGGGAGACACAGAATCCAAAACAGGCTCCAGGCTCTGAGCTGTCAGCACAGAGCCCGACGCGGGGCTCAAACTCACAGACTGCGAGATCATGACCTGAGCCGAAGTCGGACCCTCAACTGACTGAGCCACCCAGGCGCCCCTTGATTCAGTATTTTTATACAGTATGAAATGATCACCTCAATAGGTCTAGTTACCATCTATCCCCCCACAAAATTGTTACATTATTAACTATATTCCCCTTGCTTTACATTACATTCTCAATTATTTATTTTATAGCTGGAAGTTTGAACCTCTTACCTTCACCTATTTCGCCCGCCCTCCCAACTCCCTTCCCCTCTGCCAACCACCAGTTTGTTTCAGGTATCTATGAATATGTTTCTGTTTTGTTTGTTTGTTTGTTTTAGATTCTATGTATAAGTCAAATAATATTTTGTCTTTCTCTTATTTCACTTTGCATAACACACTCTAGGTCCATTCTTGTTCTTGTAAATGTCAAGACCTCATCATTTTTTTGATGGCTGAGTAATACTACATTGTGTATGTGTGTGTGTGTACAAGCACGTCTTCTTATCCATTCATCTATCAATGGACACACACATTTAGGTCTTAAATCCATATTGAGTTTATTCTTGTGTGTAGTATAAGAAAGCTGTCTAGTTTCATCCTTTTGCATGTATTTTTCCAGTTTTCCCAACACCATTTATTAAAGGGACAGTTTTTGCCCCATTGTATGTTCTCATTTCCTTTGTCATAAGTGAACAGACCACTAAGTATGGGGTTGTTTCTATGCTCTATATTCTGTTCGGTTGATCTATGTTTGTATTTGCACCATCGTCATATTGCTTTGATTGCTGTAACTTTTTACTGTAGTTTGAAATCAGGGAGGGTGATACCTCCAACTTTGTTCTTGCTCTAGACAGCTTTGGCTCTTCGGGGTCTTGTGCGGTTCCATATGAATTTCATGATTATTCCAGTTCTGTAAAAAAAAAATGCCTTTGTTTTTTGATAGAGATTGCATTGAATCTGTAGATTGCATTTTATATCCACCTGATCCATGAACATGGACTATTTCACCATTTTTTTTTTTTAATTTTTTTTTTCAACGTTTATTTATTTTTGGGACAGAGAGAGACAGAGCATGAACGGGCGAGGGGCAGAGAGAGAGGGAGACACAGAATCGGAAACAGGCTCCAGGCTCCGAGCCATCAGCCCAGAGCCCGACGCGGGGCTCGAACTCACGGACCGCGAGATCGTGACCTGGCTGAAGTCGGACGCTCAACCGACTGCGCCACCCAGGCGCCCCTATTTCACCATTTATTTGTGTCTTTTTTCAATGTCTTTAATTAATGTCTTAGAGTTATCAATGTACAGGTCTTCTGCCTATTAGTTAAACTTATTCCTATGTATTTTATTCTTTTTGATGCGGTTGTAAATGGGGTGGTTCTCTTATTTCTCCTTTTGATAGCTATTAGTGTATAGAAACCACAGATTTCTGTATATTAATTTCAAATCCTACAATTCTGCTGAATTCATTTTTCTAAAAGTTTTTTGGTAGAGTCTTTGGGGTTTCTATGTGTAGTATCATGTCAGCTGTAAATAGTGACAGTTTTACTTTTCTCTTCTAAGTGGATGCATCGTATTTCTTGCCTCATTGCTGGGACTATGACTTCCAATACTATGTGGACTAAAACTGGTGAGAGTGCATCCTTGTCTTGTTGCTGGTGTTACAGGAAAAGCTTTCAGCTTTTAACTACTGATTGTAATGTTAGTGCTGGGCTTGTCATTATATGGCTTTTATTATGTTGAGGTATATTCCTTCTATACTCTGTTGAGAGTTTTATCATAAATAGACGGTGAATTTTGTCACATGCCTTGTCTGCATCTATTGAGATGATTGTATGATTTTTATCTTCCTTTTTTATTAATGTGGTATATCATATTGACTGATTTGCAGATGGTGAATCATCCTTGCATCCCTGAAATAAATCCCACTTGGTCATGATGTATTATACTTTTATTATTCTTGAAAACAGGCTATTAATATTGCATTGAGTATCTTACATCTATGTTCATCAGGGGTATTGATTGGCCTGTAGTTTTTTTCTTTATGTAGTGTCTTTGTCTGGTTTTGGTATCTGGGTAATGCTGACCTTTTATAATGAGTTTGGAAATGTTCTTATCTTTTTAATTATTTGGAATAATTTGAGGAGGGTAGGTATGAACTCTTCTTGAAATGTTTGCAGAATTCACCTATGAAGCTGTCTGGTCCTAGATTTTCTTGTTGGGAATTTTTTTTTATTACTGATTCAATTTTATTATTAGTAAAAAAACCCCATAAAATTATATTTATAGAAATTTTTCCATTCTGGGTTGTCTAATTTTCTGATGTCTAATGTTTATAATATTTTCTTATCCATCGTATTTCTGTGGTATAGATTATAAATTCTAATTTTATTTATTTCCTTGGTGAATCTAGCTAAAGGTTTGTTGATTTTGTTTATCTTTACAAAGAACAAGCTCTTAGTTTCTAAAATTTGACTTCTTTAGTGTTTATTTCATGTATTTCTGCTCTGATCTTTATTACTTTCTTTTTTTCTACTAACATAAGGGTTTAGTCTTTTTTTTTTTTTATTTCCTTTATGGTAAAGTTAGATTATTTTTTTGTTCTTAGTTATTTTTTTTTCTTGTTTCATAAAGTACCCTGCACTGCTATAAAATTCCTTCTTACAACTGCTTTTACTGCATCCCAAAGATTCTGGCACATTGTGTTTCCATTTTCATTTGTCTCAAGGTAGTTTTTGATTTCCTTTCTGTTTTTCCCATGTGCGCATTGGCTGTTAAATAACATGTTGAATCTCCGTATTTCTTTTCCAATTTTCTTCTTGTAGTAAATTTCTGGTTTCAGACCATCATAGTCAGAAAAGATAGGTGATTTGATTTCAATCTTCTTAAATTTATTGCGACTTGTTTTGTGGCCTACCATGTGATCTATCTTGGAGAATGTTTCATGTGCACTTGATAAGAGTATTTATTCTGAAGGTTTTGAATGGAATGTTCTGTCTAAAGTTCATCTGGTCTAATGTGTGTGTGTTTTGATAACAAACTGAATTTTTCTTCAGCCGGGCCTTCAGGAGACTGGGTGGCCAGACAGCAGGGTAGGGCACTATACCCTGTAGCTCAGCCTGTGTTCACTGGTCCCAAGGGTGGGTGCAGGTCCTCGAAGGCACACAAAAAGAAACTTTCGGGCCCCCAGAATGCTGTCTAGCGGGGGACTAGGTTGGCTTTTGGGGCGTGGTCTTGAGGCTCAGCAGCTCCAGGAAACGCCATTTTGAAACCACCTCGTAAACCCGTCAAACCAGGGCAAGTTAAAGCATTGAGACCCCTTTATGCATTAGAACCATGAACTCCAGATGAATTGTGCTTTGAGGAAGGTGATATTACCTACCTTACTGACGTGGTACCAGTCGGTGGAAAGGCACCTCCAAAGGCAGGACTAGGCTAATCCCAGGCAACTATGTGGCCAAGCTCACAGAATCCATTGACAGTCCACTGTATGAAATTGCAAAAAAGAGGCAACTTGAGCTGTTTGAAAGAGTGTTTGGACAACTGGGTTGGTGTCAATGGCTTAGACAAAGCTGGAAGCACTGCCCTATACTGGGCATGCCACAGAGGGCACAAAGATAACAGGGGGAATGCTGTTTCCTCAACCAAAGATTGAATTGAACCAACAGAACAAGTTGGGAGACACAGCTTTGCAGGCTGCTACCTGGAAGGGTTCTGCAGATAATGTCCAGTTGCTTCTGGAAAAAGTACAAGAACAGACTTACGAAACCATGAGAAAAAGCATGTCCTGGATGTGACTCCTAATGCTGCCTGTGCATGTCTCCTAAAAATGAAACAGGGAACAGATACTGTTCAAATATTAAGCAATGCCAAGGAGTATCTTGATGATGAAGTCTCGGATTTATTCCCTTCTGGAGATTTGAGATCTAAAACTTTTGTTGCTTTTCCATTCTAAAACCTTTATCCTTGCCAGAAGGGTGCTGATAACTGGTTTTTTTTTTCAAGTCTATATGAACATGGACGTATTGCACGTGTTTGAGTACAATGTGTAAAAGTGTAGGTTCTTAGTGTCAGTTTGCCAATAAGTGACTGGATACTTTGCTGCATAAAGTACATTTTTATTCACCAGAGTAGAACAAGAAGAGATTATTTCTATTTAACAAGCTAAAGGAATTTTAAGAACTTTTTTCTTAAAATAAGAATGGTTGCTTTAGTTTTTTGTTTGTTTTTTAGGTAACTTCTTTACCTTAAGGATTGAAATATTTGGGTTGGATTTTTAAAGGGGGAAATACTAGTTATAACTTAATGAACCAAAAAACTTCACAGAAAATCATCAGCTGGTCTAACAAAAATAAACACTTTAAGAGACTGTAAAAAATTGAATTTTTTTCACATTGGGAGATTTTTATTAACTTAGATTGACATTGTTAATTTTGTCTGCCAAGTCCTTGCTGAATGTATCTTTGTTTGCTACAGACCTACAGGTTTTTATCAATAACCCGGGATTATGAAGACTTATAGTTATCAGTGATTTGTAATGATTAAAACAACGTTAAAATAACAAGTTACTTCACTGAAACACTGAAAAGAATATCCTGGGGAGTGTTTGAAAGCTCTGTTTCTAAATAGTAATTGATATATTTAGATAGGTATTTGGTATTGAAGATAAGTACTTACATAAAACATTGGTAATACATTGCTCTACTAATGAGGCTAGTTATTAACTAGTATATTTCCAACACTAAAAGATAAAGCTTTATATTCATATTTATTTTATTCATAGAACTCTTACCAATGAAGAATGTTCTAGCCAACAATAAAGCGGCATATTGTGAGTGATATTCTGTAGAAGTGAAAAAGAAGCCTGCAGTGGAAGAAACTAGAAAAGTGTAGTATGTATCCTTTATACAAACCCACTCTGAACAGAATTAAATGCAGACCAAATGCTTTTAAAAACTTTTGTGCCTTGCTGGCCATTGCAGTATCCACACACTAAAGATAAAAGGAATAATAATAATACAGAACAGTGTTTTAAATGACTGTAGCTCATTTAAACCCTTCAGCCATCCACTGGGTTGTCAGATCACATTGGCAACTAAAATTTGACATCCTCCTGGGCTTGCTTGGTTAAGGTCCCTATTTCAGAGAACTTTTCAACCATTTTAGCAGCTTCATCCAAGTCATCACAAGAAAGAATTTTAAGTCCGTTGTCTGTTATCAGTGCCTTAGCATCATCAACTCTTCTACATTGTAACTGTACTACAATAGATATTTTAATTTCTAAGTCATGTACGGCGATAACTATACACTGTGCAATAACATCGTGTCGTATGATTCCTCCAAAAATGCTGACCAGAATAGCCAGGACCTGTTTATCTGAAGTGATAAGCTTAAATGCCTCTGTTACTTTATGGACTGTGGCATCACCACCAACATCAAGAAGGGTTTCTGGAGTCCTCCATGAAGTTTTATTCCAGCCCTTGTGGCCAGCCAATCCAGCACCATTTACTAGACAGCCTATATTTCCACCTGGGCCAATGTAGTTGAGATCCACCTTAGTGAATCTCTGTCCCTTTGATTTTCCTGGGTCTCATTCAGTAAGTCAAAGATTTTTGTCTGGAGATAAGCTGAATTAGAATCAAAATTGATCTTTGCATCCATGCACAGCACAACTCCATCTGAATCCTCTACCATTGGATTTATTTCTTCCGTGGTTGCATCATATTTCCGGAAAGGGTTGTAAAGCTTGATCACATTTTCTGCCACAGAAGTCACAATATTAGGTGGAAATCCCATCTTCTGTTTGGGCCAGACAGCCTGTTCCTTTTTGATGCCTTCTAAATTATCAATAGGTTCTTCAACTGTGGCCTTAGTCTCAGTAGCAACGTCATCAGTGTTGACACCACCTTGCAAACTTCCTGTTAATACAGGACCTTGAAATGACCTTTCCATTGTTATTGCAAAGTAGTATTCTTTGCAATATCTTTCTAGCATATCTTTGCTCACCCACCAAATACTTGATTGCATATAATCCCATTTTTTGCTGTTTTCTTGGTAAACAACTCCTCCCCAGTCCCTTCTGAGGAAACGTTTTTTGCTTCTTGTGGAGAGAAAACTGTCTCCACTCCCCCTTTGAAGGCACTGTCAAATGTTTCTCTTCCTCTACCACCAGCTAAAACATGTGCCTTTTTCATAAAATCTTTTGAATCTAATTTTTTGGCAATTGCATAAACTCCATCTGGTGATTCTGCCACATGTCCTTTGGGAATAGAGACACCAGCTTCTTGTATCCGTATTCATGTGTTGATGCAGTGAGAGATTCCTTTGTTGTTGCTGCTGTATATGGAGTCCATGGTTGTTGAACAATCCAGAACTTCTCAGAGCCTGGGCACAGCCTATGACACCAACCAGGACCTAGAAATCGAAGTTTTTTAATGAAGTTTTTTAATTCAGGTATAGCTAACTAAAGGTGTTATATTAGTTTCAGGCATACAATATAGTGATTCAACAATTGAATACATTATGCAGTGCTCATCATGATAAGTATGCTCTACTCCTTCACCCACTTCCCCCATTTCCCTCCCTCCTCCCCTCTGCTAACCATCAGTTTGTTCTCTGTAGTTAAGAGTTGGTTTCTTGGTTTATCTCTTTTTCTCTCTCTCTTTTCTTTTTTCCTTTGCTTGTTTGTTTTGTTTTTCAATTCATATGGTATTTGTCTCTCTCTGACTTATGTCACTTAGCATTATACCTTTGAACTCTACCCATGTTGTTACAAATGGCAAGATTTCATTCTTTTTTATGCCTGAATAATATTCCATTGTGTATATGTACCACATCATCTTTATCCATTCATTTATCAAAGGCTGCTTCCATAATTTGGCTATTGTAAATAATGCTGCAATATACAGGGGTGCATTATCCCTTTGAGTCAGTGTTTTTGTATTTTGGGGGTAAATACCCAGTAGTATGATTACCAGATTTTGTGGTAATTCTATTTTTAATTTTTGAGGAACCCCCACACCGTTTTCCAGAGTGGCTGCACCAGTTTGCATTTCCACCAATAGTGCATAAGGCTTCCTTTTTCTCCACATCCTTGCCAACACTTGTTGTTTCTTGGGTTTTTTATTATAGTCATTCAGACAGGTGTGAGGTGATATCTCACTATAGTTTTGATTTGTTTTTCCCTGATAATGAGTGACTTTTTTCCCTGATAATGAGCATTTTTTCATGTGTCTGCTGGCCATCTGTGTGTCTTTGGAGAAATATCCATTCGTGTCTTCTGTCCAGTTTTTAGTTGGATTGTTTTTGTGGTGTTGAGTTGTGTAAGTTCTTAATACATTTTGGATATTAACCCTTTATCAGATTTGTCATTTGCAAATACGTTCTCTGGCTCAGTAGGTTGTCTTTTAGTTTTGTTGACGGTTTCCTTTGACATGCACAAGTTTTCATTTTGATGTAGTCCTATAGTTTATCTTTGTTTTTGCTTCTCTTGCCTCAGGAGACATGTCTAGGAAAATGTTACTGTGACCAGCATCAGAGAAATTACTGCCTGTGCTCTCTTCTAGGATTTTTATGGTCTCAGATCACACATTTAGGTCTTCAATCCATTTGAGTTTATTTTTATTTATATGGTGTGAGAAAGTGGTCCAGTTCCATTCTTTTGCGTGTTACTGTCCAGTTTTCCCAACACCATTTGTTAAAGAGACTTTTTCCCATTGCGTAAGCTTTCCTTTTTTTGTTGAAGATTAATTGACCATATAATCGTAGGTTTATTCTGTTGCATGGATCCATATGTCTATTTTTGTGCCAATGCTATAGTGTTTTGATTACTACAGCTATGCAGTATATCTTCAAATCTGGGATGGTGATACATCCAATTTTGTTCTTTTTCAAGATCGCTTTGGCTTTTTGGGGTCTTTTGTGGTTTCATACACATTTTAGAATAATTTGTTCTAAGTCTGTGAAAAATGCTATTGGTATTTTGATAGGGATTGCATTAAATATGTAGATTGCTCTGAGTAGTGTGGACAGTATAACAATATTTGTTCTTCTGATCCATGAGCACGAAATGTCTTTCATTTCTTCATGTTGTCTTCAATTTCTTTCATCAATTTTCAGAGTACAGGTCTTTTGCCTCTTTGATTACTTTATCCCTAGGTATTTTATTCTTTTTGGTGCAATTGTAAATGAGATTTTTTTCTTCATTTTACTTCATGTTGCTTCATTATCCGAGTATACAAATGGAATTGATTTCTGTACATTGATTTTGTATCCTATGACCTTATTGAATTCATGTATCACCTCTAGTAGTTTTTTGGTGGAGTCTTTCAGGTTTCCTAGATATACTTTATGTCATTATCGTGAAAGTTTTACTTCTTCCTTACTCGGATGCTGTAATTTCTTTTTGTTGTCTGACTGCTGTGGCTAGGACTTCCAGTACTATGTTGAATAAAAGTAGTGAAAATGGACATGCTTGTCTTGTTTCTGACCTTAGGGAAAGAGCTGAATTTTTCATCATTGCATATGGTGTTAGCTGTGAGTTTTTCATATGTGCTTTTTATTATGTTGAGTAGGCTTCCTTTACACCTACTTTTTTGAGTTTTTTTTTTATCATGAATAAATATTATACTTTGTCAAGTGCTTTTTCTGCATCTATTGAAAGGATCATATCCTTTCCCTTGTTGATGTGATGTATTACATTGATTGACTTGCAAATATTTAACCATCCTAGCATCCCAGGAATAAATCCTACCTGATTGTGATAAATGATTTTTTTAATGTACTTTTAGATATTGTTTGCTGCTATTTGTTGAGGCTTTTTGCATCTATGTTCATCAGAGATATTGGCCTGCGATTCTTTTTTTGTAGTGTTTTCCTGGTTTTGGTATGAGTGTAATGCTGGCCGCATAGAATGAATTTGGAAGATTTCTTTCCTCTTCTATTTTTTTGCTTACTGATTCAATTTTATTTCTGGTAATCAGTTTGTTCAAATTTTCTATTTCTTCCTGATTCGGTTGTGGGAGGTTATGTGTTTCTAGGAATTTATCCATTTCTTCTAAATTGTCCAATTGGTTGGCATATTTTTTGTATAACATTCATAATCTTTGTATTTGTGGTGTCAGTTCTTTTGATTTCTGATTTTACATCCTCTATTTTTTTCTTTTCTTTTCTTTTCTTTTTTTCTGATGAATCTGGGCTAGTTTTAACAATATTGTTGATCTTTCAAAGAACCAGCTCCTGGTGTCATTGATCTCTTCTATTTTTTGTTTGTTTTTATTTGATTATAACTGCTCTAATCTTTATTATTTCCTTCCCTCTGCTGTTTGGGGGTTTTCTTGTTCTTCTTTTTTCCAGCTCCTGTAGGTGTTAAGGTTGGGTTGTTTGAGATATTTCTTGCTTATTGATGTAGGCCTGTATTGTTATAATCTTTCCTCTTAGAACCACTTCTGCTGCATCTATCCATTCATCAGTTGATGGACATTTAGGCTCTTCCCATAATTTGGCTATTGTTGAGAGTGCTGCTATAAACATTGGGGTACAAGTGCCCCTATGCATCAGTACTCCTGTATTCCTTGGGTAAATTCCTAGCAGTGCTACTGCTGGGTCATAGGGTAGGTCTATTTTTAAGTTTTTGAGGAACCTCCACACTGTTTTCCTGAGTGGCTGCACCCGTTTGCATTCCCACCAACAGTCCAAGAGGGTTCCCGTTTCTCCACATCCTCTCCAGCATCTATAGTCTCCTGATTTGTTCATTTTGGCTACTCTGACTGGCGTGAGGTGATATCTGAATGTGGTTTTGATTTGTATTTCCCTGATGAGGAGCAATGTTGAGCATCTTTTCATGTGCCTGTTGGCCATCTGGATGTCTTCTTTAGAGAAGTGTCTATTCATATTTTCTGCCCATTTCTTCACTGGATTATTTGTTTTTTGGGTGTGGAGTTTGGTGAGCTCTTTATAGATTTTAGATACTAGCCCTTTGTCTGATATGTCATTTGCAAATACCTTTCCCATTCCGTTGGTTGCCTTTTAAAAGATTTTTGAGGAGTGATGGCTTGAATATGGCGGCGTAGGAGGACGCTGGGCTTACCGCGTCCTGTGGATCACTTAGAGTCCACCCACACCTGCCTAAATAACCAAGAAAACCACCAGAAGACTAGCAGAATGGATTCTCTGGAGCCAAGTGTAGACAAGAAGCCCACGGAAGAGGGTAGGAAGGGTGGAGAGGCAGTGTGCGCTAAATGGACTGGCGGGAGGGAGCCAGGGTGGAGGGGCAACCTGCCGGCAAAGCAGAATCCCCGAGTCTGGCTTGCAAAAGCAGGGGCTGGGCGGAGTGTGTTTGGACAGCAAGTGGGGCTTAACATCTGGAAGGTTATAAGTTAACAGCTCTGCTTGGAGAGTGGGAGGGCAGGAGGACAACAGGAGGGAGAGTTGTTGAGCCCCGGACAACAGAGCGCAGCTTGGTGGGGAACAAAGGCACTCGCCAGTGCCATCTCCCTCACCCATCCTCCAGCCAAAATCCCAAAGGGAACCAGTTCCTGTCAGGGAATTTGCTTGCACCATGCAAACACCCGACGCTGTGCTTCTGTGGATCCATCCCTCCAGTGGCGGGTCTGACTCCCTCCTGGTGCCGCAGGACCCCTCCTGAAGCGGATCACGGAAGGAAAAGCAAGCTGAGCCTGCCCCTCCCGCCCCTATGCACCTTGCCTACCCACCCCAGCTAATACGCCAGATCCCCAGCACCACAAGCCTGGCAGTGTGCAAGTAACCCAGACGGGCCATGCCACCCCACAGTGAATCCCGTCCCTAGGAGAGGGGAAGAGAAGGCACACACCAGTCTGACTGTGGCCCCAGCAGTGGGCTGGGGGCAGACATCAGGTCTGACTGTGGCCCCGCCCACCAATGCAAGTTATTCAAGACAGCACAGGGGAAGTGCCCCGCAGTTCTGCACCACTCCAGGGACTATCCAAAATGAAGAAACGGAAGAATTCCCCTCAAAAAAACCTCCAGGAAACAATGACAGCTAACGAACTGATCAAAAACGATTTAAACAGTATAACAGAAAGTGAATTTAGAATAGTAGTCATAAAATTAATCACTGGGCTTGACAACAGTATAGAGGACAGCAGAGAATCTATTGCTACAGAGATCAAGGGACTAAGGAACAGTCAGGAGGAGCTGAAAACCGCTTTAAACGAGCTGCAAAATAAAATGGAAACGTCCATGGCTCGGATTGAAGAGGCAGAGGAGAGAATAGGTGAACTAGAAGATAAAATTATGGAAAAAGAAGAAGCTGAGAAAAAGAGAGATAAAAAAAATCCAGGAGTATGAGGGGAAAATTAGAGAACTAAGTGATACACTAAAAAGAAATAATACATGCATAGTTGGTATCCCAGAGGAGGAAGAAAGAGGGAAAGGTGCTGAAGGGGTACTTGAAGAAATCATAGCTGAGAACTTCCCTGATCTGGGGAAGGAAAAGGCATTGAAATCCAAGAGGCACAGAGAACTCCCTTCAGATGTAACTTGAATCGATCTTCTGCTTGACATATCATAGTGAAACTGGCAAAATACAAGGATAAAGAGAAAATTCTGAAAGCAGCTAGAGATAAATGTGCTCTAACATATAAAGGGAGACCTATAAGACTCGTGACTGATCTCTCTACTGAAACTTGGCAGGCCAGAAAGGAATGGCAGGAAATCTTCCATGTGATGAACAGAAAAAATATGCAGCTGAAAATCCTCTATCCAGCAAACCTGTCATTTAGAATAGAAGGAGAGATAAAGGTCTTCCCAAACAAACAAAAACTGAAGGAATTAGTCACCACTAAACCAGCCCTACAAGAGATCCTAAGGGGGATCCTGTGAGACAAAGTACCAGAGACATCGCTACAAGCATGAAACCTACAGACATCACAATGACTCTAAACCCATATCTTTCTATAATAACACTGAACGTAAATGGACTAAATGTGCCAACCAAAAGACATAGGGTATCAGAATGGATAACAAAACAAGACCCATCTATTTGCTGTCTACAAGAGACTCATTTTAGACCTGAGGACACTTCCAGATTGAAAGTGAGGGAATGGAAAGCTATTTATCATGCTACTGGAAGTCAAAAGAAAGCAGGAGTAGCCATACTTATATCAGACAAACTAGACTTTAAATTAAAGGCTGTAACAAGAGATGAAGAAGGGCATTATATAATAATTACAGGATCTATCCATCAAGAAGAGCTAACAATTATAAATGTCTATGCACCAAATACGGGAGCCCCCAAATATATAAAACAATTACTCACAAACATAAGCAACCTTATTGACAAGAATGTGGTAATTGCAGGGGACTTTAATACCCCACTTACAACAATGGATAGATCATCTAGACACACGGTCAATAAAGAAACAAGGGCCCTGAATGAGACATTGGATCAGATGGACTTGACAGATATATTTAGAACTCTGCATCCCAAAGCAACAGAATATACTTTCTTCTCGAGTGCACATGGAACATTCTTCAAGATAGATCACATATTGGGTCACAAAACAGCCCTACATAAGTATACAAGAATTGAGATCATACCATGCATACTTTGGGACGACAGTGCTATGAAACTTGAAATCAACCACAGGAAAAAGTCTGGAAAACCTCCAAAAGCATGGAGGTTAAAGAACACCCTACTAAAGAATGAATGGGTCAACCAGGCAATTAGAGAAGAAATTAAAAAATATATGGAAACAAACAAAAATGAAAATACAACAATCCAGACGCTTTGGGATGTAGTGAAGGCAGTCCTAAGAGGAAAATATTGCAATCCAGGCCTATCTGAAGAAACAAGAAAAATCCCAAATATAAAATCTAACAGCACACCTAAAGGAAATAGAAGCAGAGCAGCAAAGACACCCCAAACCCAGAAGAAGAAGAGAAATAATAAAGATCACAGCAGAAATAAACAATATAGAATCTAAAAAACTGTAGAGCAGATCAATGAAACCAAGAGTTGGTTTTTTGAAAAAATAAAATTGATAAACCTCTAGCCAGACTTCTCAAAAAGAAAAGGGAGAGGACCCAAATAGATAAAATCATGAATGAAAATGGAATTATTACAACCAATCTCTCAGAAATACAAGCAATTATCAGGGAATACTATGAAAAATTATATGCCAACAAACTGGACAACCTGGAAGAAATGGAAAAATTCCTAAACACCTGCACACTTCCAAAACTCAAACAGGAAAAAATAGAAAGCTTGAACAGACCCATAACTAGCGAAGAAATTGAATCAGTTATCAAAAATCTCCCAACAAATAAGAGTCCAGGACCAGATGGCTTCCCTGGGGAATTCTACCAGACATTTAAAGCAGAGATAATACCTATCCTTCTCAAGCTATTCCAAAAAATAGAAAGGGAAGGAAAACTTCCAGACTCATTTTATGAAGCCAGTATTACTTTGATTCCTAAACCAGACAGAGACCCAGTAAAAAAAGAGAACTACAGGCCAATATCCCTGATGAATATAGATGCAAAAATTCTCAATAAGATACTAGCAAATCGAATTCAACAGCTTATAGAAAGAATTATCCACCATGATCAAGTGGGATTCATTCTGGGATGCAGGGCTGGTTCAACATTCGCAAATCAATCAACGTGATACATCACATTAATAAAAGAAAAGATAAGAACCATATGATCCTGTCAATCGATGCAGAAAAAGTATTTGACAAAATTCAGCATCCTTTCTTAATAAAAACCCTCGAGAAAGTCGGGATAGAAGGAACATACTTAAACATCATAAAAGCCATTTATGAAAAGCCCACAGCTAATATCATCCTCAATGGGGAAAAATTGAGAGCTTTCCCCCTGAGATCAGGAACACGAAAGGGATGTCCACTCTCACCACTGTTGTTTAACATAGTGTTGGAAGTGCTAGCATCAGCAATCAGACAACAAAAGGAAATCAAAGGCATCCAAATTGGCAAAGATGAAGTCAAGCTTTCACTTTTTGCAGATGACATGATATTATACATGGTAAATTGGATAGACTCCACCAAAAGTCTGCTAGAATTGTTATGTGAATTCAGCAAAGTTGCAGGATACAAAATCAATGTACAGAAATCAGTTGCACTCTTATACACTAATAATGAAGCAACAGAAAGAAAAATAAAGAAACTGATCCCATTCACAATTGCACCAAGAAGCATAAAATAACTAGGAATAAGCCTAACCAAAGATGTAAAAGATCTGTATGCTGAAAACTATAGAAAGCTTATGAAGGAAATTGAAGAAGATATAAAGAAATGGAAAAACTTTCCATGCTCATGGATTGGAAGGATAAATATTGTTAAAATGTCAATACTACCCAAAGCTATCTACACATTCAATGCAATCCCAATCACAATTGCACCAGCATTCTTCTCGAAGCTAGAACAAGCAATCCTAAAATTCCTATGGAACCACAAAAGGCCCCGAATAGCCAAAGTAATTTTGAAGAAGACCAAAGCAGGAGGCATCACAATCCCAGACTTTAGCCTCTACTACAAAGTTGTAATCATCAAGACAGCATGGTATTGGCACAAACACAGACACATAGACCAATGGAATAGAATAGAAACCCCAGAACTAGACCCACAAAAGTATATCCAACTAATCTTTGACAAAGCAGGAAAGAATATCCAATGGAAAAAAGACAGTCTCTTTAACAAATGGTGCTGGGAGAACTGGACAGCAACATGCAGAAGAATGAAACTAGACCACTTTCTTACACCATTCACAAAAATAAACTCAAAATGGATAAAGGACCTGAATGTGAGTCAGGAAACCATCAAAACCCTAGAGGAGAAAGCAGGAAAAGACCTCTCTGACCTCAGCCTCAGAAATTTCTTACTTGACACATCCCCAAAGGCAAGGGAATTAAAAGCAAAAATGAACTATTGGGACCTCATGAAGATAAAAAGCTTCTGCACAGCAAAGGAAACAACCAACAAAACTAAAAGACAAGCAACGGAATGGGGAAAAGATATTTGCAAATGACATATTGGACAAAGGGCTAGTATCCAAAATCTATAAAGAGTTCACCAAACTCCACACCCAAAAAACAAATAATCCAGTGAAGAAATGGGCAGAAAATATGAATAGACACTTCTCTAAAGAAGACATCCAGATGGCCAACAGGCACATGAAAAGATGCTCAACATTGCTCCTCATCAGGGAAATACAAATCAAAACCACACTCAGATATCACCTCACGCCAGTCAGAGTGGCCAAAATGAACAAATCAGGAGACTATAGATGCTGGAGAGGATGTGGAGAAACGGGAACCCTCTTGGACTGTTGGTGGGAATGCAAACGGGTGCAGCCACTCAGGAAAACAGTGTGGAGGTTCCTCAAAAAATTAAAAATAGACCTACCCTATGACCCAGCAGTAGCACTGCTAGGAATTTACCCAAGGAATACAGGAGTACTGATGCATAGGGGCACTTGTACCCCAATGTTTATAGCAGCACTCTCAACAATAGCCAAATTATGGGAAGAGCCTAAATGTCCATCAACTGATGAATGGATAAAGAAACTGTGGTTTATATACACAATGGAATACTACGTGGCAATGAGAAAGAGTGAAATAGGGCCTTTTGTAGCAACATGGATGGAACTGGAGAGTGTGATGCTAAGTGAAATAATCCATACAGAGAAAGACAGATACCATATGGTTTCACTCTTATGTGGATCCTGAGAAACTTAACAGAAACCCATGGGGGGGGGGGTAAGGGAAAAAAAAGAGGTTAGAGTGGGAGAGAGCATAAGAGACTCTTAAAAACTGAGAACAAATTGAGGGTTGATGGGGGGTGGGAGGGCGGGGAGGGTAGGTGATGGGTATTGAAGAGGGCATCTTTTGGGATGAGCACTCAGTGTTGTATGGAAACCAATTTGACAATAAATTTCATATATTAAAAACAATAAAAAAATGATTTTTCACTTTTGTGTTTTCATTTTCACTTGTCTCTGTGAGTTTTTGGATTTCCTCTGATTTTTTGATTGACCCATTAATTATTTAGTAGCATGTTATTTAACCTCTATGTATTTGTGTTTTTTCCAGGTTTTTTCTTGTGGCTGATTTCTAGTTTCATAGTGTTGAGGTCAGAAAAGATGTATGGTATGACGTTAATCTTTTTAAATTTGTTGTGACTTATTTTGTGGCATATTATGTAATCTAGTCTGGAGAATGTTCCATGTGTACTTGATAAGAACGTGTATTCTGTTTTGAGATGGAATATTTTGAATGTATTTGTTAGATCTATCCTATCCAATATGTCATTCAAAGCCACTGTTTCTTCTCTTCCTTTTTGGATTATCTATCCATTGATATAAGTGGGATTTTAAATCCCCTAGCATTAGTGTAGTACTCTTGAATGCTTCTGTTATTATCTTGAGCTGCCATATGTATTTGGGTGCTGTCATGATGGGTGCATAAATATTAATAATTTCTCTATCTTCTTGATAGATTGTCCTTTTTATGATGTAGTATCCTTCCTTGTTTCTTGTTATAGTCTTTATTATAAAGACAATATTTTGTCGCATATAAGTGTTAATACCTTTACTTTTAAATTCCTTTTTCATGACAAGTGCTTTTCCGTACCTTCACTCTGATTCTGCATGTGTTTTTAGGTCTGAAATGAGTTTCATGTAGGCAGCACTGGGTCATTCATTTGTATCCATTTCATCACCCTATGTCTTTTGATTGCAGTATTTAGTACATTTACATTCGAAGCAATTTTTGATAATTATGTACTTACTCCCACTGTGTTACTTTTTTTTCTTTAAGTTATTTTTTATTTTTTGTAGTTCTTCTCTGTTGGTTTATTCTGTTGCTCTCTTCCTCATGGTTTGCTGGCTTTCTTTAGTGGTATATTTAGGTTCCTTTCTCTTTATTTTTTGCGTATCTATTACTGATTTTTTATCTGTGGTTACCATTGCATGTGTGTATGACATCTTATGCACATAACGGTCTTTATTAAGTTGATGGTGGCTTAAATGTGAGCATCTTCTTTACTCCTTTCCTTACCATGTCTAGATATATTATGTTATCATTACATCCTTTTAATTTTGTGAATCCCGTGATTAATTTTTATAGATATACTTAATTTTACTTCTGTGCTTCCTACTTTTCTTACTCCTCCTGATGGTCTTTCTTTCCACTCAAAGAGTACTCTTTAACATATATTGTAGGGCTGGTTTAGTGGTCATTAAGTCTTTTAACTTTCGTTTGGGAACATTTGCTTCTCCTTCTATTCTGAATGCTGCATTGCTGGATAGGATATTCTTGGCTGCAAGTTTTTCTCTTTCAACAATTTGAATATATCATGCCACTCCCTTCTTGCCTGCCATTTCTGCTGAGAAATCAGCTGATCACCTTATGGAGTTTCCCTTGTATGTAACTGCTTTCTTTTCTCTTGCCTTAAAATTTTTTTCTCTTTATTACCAATTTTTGCCATTTTAATTACTATGCGTCTTGGTGTGCACTTCCTCGGGTTGATTTTGTTGGGGCTTTCTATTCCTCCTGGATATGGGTTTCTGTTTCCTTCTCTAGAGTCAGAAAGTGTTCAGCTATTATTTCTTAAAATTTCTGCCCCCTTTTCTTATTCTTTTTCTAGGATACCTATAATATGTATGTTATTAAACTTGATGGTGTTGTTGAGTTCCCTATGTGTATTTTCATTTTTTTAATATTTATTTTTTCTCTCTCCTATTCAGATTGATTGTTTTCCATTATTCTGTCCTCCAGGTCCCTGATCGATTCTGTAGTCCACTATTTATTCCATGTAGTATATTTTTAATTTCAGTTATTGAGTTCTTCACCCTGACTGGTTCTTTTTTATGTTCTTCTCTCTTTATTAAGGTTCCCACTGGGCTCTTCCCTCTTTTCTCAAGTCCAAAATTATTTCAAATTCTCCATCAGGCAAATTCTCTGCTTTGTTTAGCCCACTTTTTGTGAACTTCTGTTCTTTCATTGGGAACATATGTTAGATCCAACATATCTATCTCCTCACTTTGTGTACCTCTGTGTCTGTTTCTATGTGTTAGCAAAGTCATGTATGGCTACTGCTCTTGAAAGCAGTGGTCTTATGAAGGAGAGGTACTGTGGTGACTTACAGTGCAGTGACCCCTGTTCGTCAGAATCTGGTGCTTCAGGGGGTGTTTTTATGGGGTTTGAATTCACCCTACCATTGTGACTGGGCCACTTTCGCCTTCAGTCCAGTTATTTGCCATGGTTCTCTTTGAGTCTTGTGAGCAGGGTTTGGTGCCTGTGTTGTGTAAGTGGGCCAGTCTGAGGCCACTGTGGGCTTGAGTTGAGTCAGACTAGGCATTTGCCAAATATGCAGTAGCACAAAATTGCAGGGTGCTTTCCTTTTGTTGTCCCCAGAGAAACTTTCATTTGTGGGTGGGGCCTATAGTTAAACCAGATACCTGCCTCCAGCCCACTACTGGGGTTGCAGCCAAACTGGCAAGTGTGTGTGTGTGTGTGTGTGTGTGTGTGTGTGTGTGTGTGTGTTTATCTTCCTCTCTATCTGAGGCAGACGTCACTCTGGAGTGGCACTAGTCTCTACTGGGGCTGCTTGCACAATGCCAGGCTTGTGGCACCTCTTTCGATGGGCTCCAGCCAAGGGTCTACTAGAGGGGTCAGGTCTGCAAGACAACGGGGATGAGGTACACGGTGTTAGCAATGTTTGTGTGGGTCTCCTGTGTGTGTGAGGACACAGAACAGAGGCCTGGCTGGAGCGGAGGCTTGACTGGAGTGGGCATGTCCACAGGACAATGCAGGGCAGGGCACACTGTTAGCAAGTTACATAATGTTGGCACTGTGCTCCTTTCTACAGGTTCCTGCGTCTCTTCTGGGGGCCAGGGGAGGGAAATGGTGCCACCAGCTCCTTTGTCCCAGGAGGTCCCCCAAAGTTCCTGCCCCTCCAGCATGTTTTATGAGATTAGTAAACAAATCTCCCTCCTGTATACTGCAGTATTTTTCAAACTGCTGCTCTTATGCTGGTATTTCTCAGGAGCTGTTTGTTGTGCTGTCTTTTTAAGGGCATGGACTTAGTTTCCTATTGCTTCCTGCTGAGCCCACTGATTTTTAAAGTTCTAGGTGTGAGCCCCATAGACTATAAGAACTTGTGACATTATGCCTCTCTGGTTTTCAAACAAGCTACTTATATTTGGGATGCTTGGTGTGAGGTCTGGTCCTCTCTTCTTTCTATGCCTGTGGCATTTCTCCCTCCCATGAACAGTCCTGTGGGTCTGTTTGGCTTCCAATCACCTCTCTGCCTTCTTACCTTCTTCAGTGTGGGCTCTTCTCTACATTTAGCTGTGGAACATCTGTTCTGCTGGTCTTCAGGTCATTTTCTGGGTTATTAGCACTGATGTGGGTGTTATCTAGTCCTCTTACTCCTCCACATTCCCTGGAAGTCTCCCAGATCTATGTATCTTTGTCCTTCCCCAGATCCCTATGTGAACATTATTCCACTTAATATAGTCCCAGAGGTCTCTTAAGGTGTCACCACTTTTTAAAATTCTCTTTCATTCTGCCACTCTGTGTAGATATTTTCCATTGCTTTGTCTTCTAGCTCACTGATTCATGATTCTATTTTATCTATTCTGGTATTGAACTGCTCTAGTTTTCTCAGTTCAGTTATAATTTCTGTTTCATACTTCTCACATTTCTTGTCTCTTTGTTGAGGTTCTTGCTGTGTTCACTCATTTTTCTCCTGAGTTTGGTGAACATCTTTATGACCGTTACTTTGAACTCTTTATCAAATAAGTGGCTTATTTCATTTTTGTTAAGATCTTTTTCTAGGATTTTGCCTTATTATTTGTATTGGAATATAGCCCTCTGTCTCCTCATTTTTGCCTGTCTGTCTGGGTTTGTCTATATGTATTGGAAGAAATGGCTACTATCATTAGTCTTGAAGGAACTATATTGTGTAGAAGCTGTTCTGGGTGGCTCCAAAATGCAATCTTCCCTGTCGACAAGAGCCAGGCACTCTATGGGCATCCATGAAGTGGGGTTGTGTGCCTGCTGGCTGTGATCAGGCCATGACTACTTCCTTGAGAATTCAGGGCTCATGCCACTTGGTTAGTCCAGTTTCTGTTCATTCATTGTACATGTAGGGCATGGTTTGGGGCACTCACCTAACCCTGTTGTGGCTCAGGTACTGCATGCTGTGGATAGGGAATGGGGAGGGCAGAGATTGCTTTCTAGTGCTAGTAGGCTAGAGAGAAGGCATCAATAATGGTTTCTGTCTGCTCCATCACCAGCCATTGAGCACGAGATTGCAAAAATGACATCGCCAGTGCTTCTGTCCTTGAGTAAAGTCCCTGCAGATTCTTGCATATCCTGCAGCCACTTGAAAATTAGTCTAAGTTTATTTGTTGCTTTTGTACTGGATTTTAAGGCAAATGCATTTGTGCATGAGCCTTTTAAGAGCATGATCTCCATTCCCTATAATTACATGATTATCCTGGTCTTAATAACCATTGACTTCCAAAACCAGTTATGCTGGGGGCTTGTCTTTTTGGTGCTGGCCACCAGAATGGGGGTGCTTGATGTAGGGTGTAATCCCTTGAGATAGTGCTCCATATGTGGGGCATTCCTTCTGTGATTATGGAGTCACTAAGACTGGGGTGGGGTCTAGTGTTAGGCTGTATTTTTGACTCTCCTACCCTCCTTGATGCGTTGCTTTTATCTTTAGTTATGGAGGCATTGTTCTTCCTGTTCTCAGATCCCTTTTAGAGGAAAATTAATCCATATGTAGCTGTAAGTTTGTTGTGCCCCTGAAAGGAGTTCAGAGTCTTTTTTCATCCACCATCTTGAATCACTCCTGAGATACTTGTCTTTTTTGCCCTGGTCTCCTGGTTAAACTGTATTCATGCCTTTATTTTGCCAGAGGAGTTCAGGGAAGAATAGCAATGAAATGCCCTTCCCTCTTGCTTTTACCATGTTGCTATTATTTTTATTGAGGTATAGTTGACATATAATATTAGTTTCAGGTGTAAATGATTACATATTTGTATAACTTGTGGAATGATCATAATAATAATGAACATTCAACACCACACATAGAAAATTTCTTCTTGTGGTAAGTAAGATCTAGTCTCTCAGTGGCTTTCAAGTATGCAAAACAGTTTTGTAGTCACCATGCTGTACATTATATTGCTAGTGTTTATTTTATACTTGAAGTTTGTACCTTTTGGCTCCCTTTACCAATTTCACCACTCCCCAACCCATGCTTCTGGCAACCACCAGTCTGTTTTCTATATCTAAGAATTGACTGTTTTTGTCCTTATGTTCCACATATAAGTAAGGTCATATGGTATTTGTCTTTCCCTGTCTAACTTACTTCGTTTAATATAATGCCCTTGTAACAAAACCCAAGTTCATCTGCTGGACACACATCAAAGCTAATCACTGAGACATTAGACTATGCATCAAGGAAATGGTTTATTTGAGAAGCAGCTAAATGAAAAGACAGGAGAGCAGCTCTCAAATCCCCCTCCCGAAGGAGGCAAGTCAGGGAAATTTAAAATAATCAAAAAGTTGCCATTGTGGTTATTGGTCCCATTAGTGCTTTGATTACAAAGTTTCAATCCTCATTATCTTTGACGATTCTTTATTCTTCAGGGAATTGGGACAATGATGGCTCTAATTTCTTCTTGCTGAAATGGGGTGAATGAAGATCAAGGTTAGAGGAATATACTCATTTAGAAATATTCTTCAGTTCCAAGTTGAAATCCAACATTCTGCATTACCAACATTTTTGTTCTTTGGCTAATAGTTCTTGTACAACATTTTATACTATATTTTATGACTAAGTAGCAAAGGAGAATTAAGAATATAGACATTTCACATTTGAGTAATTCTAGTAAGATTGACCTAATTCCTTGGGGAATCCTGAAAACCATTTCCAGATCTGATTCTAGGGCCTTAGGGTACATTTGTTGTAACCAAGTAGCTTGTAGTATGATGAATTAGCTACTGTACAAACACCTCCTTGTTCTGTCAAAACATAATCTAAATAATTCTATTACCTAGAATTACTTGGCCAAAAAGTCTAAGGCCTTTTATTGTACTCCAGCTATTTAAATATTTATATCGCCAAGGGAAATATTTATATCCACGGACAAAAATGTAACCTGGGGGCACACATAGCACTTCTGTTAATTCATGGGGATCAATACTTTTATTTTGCAGACTTATTGATTTCTCTCAACTAGCCCTCCTAAATAGTAATTTCATGTCTATCAGAGGCTTGTTGGTCCAAGCAGGTTTTTTTTTTTTTTTTCGTGTTCTCCTTGCTGGCAGGGTATATAGGACCTGTAGTTTCTTGTGGAACCAGTTTAATTAGAGTATGTTAAATCCACAGCTCTGTTCCTTTTAGTTTCATTGAAGAATGTTGCTCATTAGCACCTCATAAGGTTCTGTCCCAGGAGGTTGGTCCTTTGGGTACTTGCTTTTCCAGGTCTTATTTTCTTTTGGAGAGAGAGAGAAACTCTTAAGCAGACTTCAAGCTCAGTGTGGAGTCTGATATAGGGCTCAGTCCCACAACCCTGAGGTCATGACCTGAGCCAAAATCAAGAGTCAGATGCTCAACCGACTGAGCTACTCAGATACCCATCTTCCAGGTCTTTAATAACACTAAGTCTCCAGGATTCAAGTAGTATGAGGGCACATCAGTGGAGTACATCAATCAACCCGCTCTTGTTTTCGCATCATGGTAAAGTCTATCTACCAGTATTCTCCAGATTGAGTGCCTCTAAGTTGCATACCTTTGAGAACTGATGGAATCCCAGTCTTAGGTGTAGCACAAATGTCACGTTTTGGGCTGTAATTTCATCAGTCTCTGAAGATGAGGACCCGCCAACCGTTTCTGGATCCATTGAAATATGGCATCTCACCTATAACAGGTGCGTTGATAAACATGACTACTTATTTTTTGCACAATATGTTCTGGAATAAGGATGATCTCTTGCTCATTCTGTTTCCAGCTGCCTTTAGTGCCAGCTGTCTGATTCCTTACTCTTTACCTCTTCTTAGTGTCTGATATTAAAGCCATTATACTGGGCTTTGGAGTCTTTGTGTGTGCTGCCAGCTTGGCGGATCAATCTGCCTCATTGTTCCCTTGGGCAATCAAATAGTTCAATGTATGGTGTCCTTGGCAGCCGAAAATCACTGCCTCCAGCTTTTCGTAGTTCTTAATCCATAAAACTGCTCTTGTCTGTAGACTCTCAAGGTCTGGATTTTCCAATGGTAGATTTGTCAAATAGAGACTATTGGAACAACTTGTTCTGGTGATCTTTCTGAGCGGCCCATACAGTAACAGGAAAACATGGGGCTGTTGTGGCAATTTTCTGTGATGTTTACTTCAAGTTGTCTAGCTTCAGTTTGCAAGGTTTCCAGAAAACAGCAAAGTGTTAGTTCTATTCAAGGAAACCAGAAGAATTTCAGGATCCAACCCAGTTTTATGGGCAAATAACAACACTCAAAGACAGTTAATCAGAACTCAAGAACACAACGTCCACAAAGGTGTCACTTAAACATCATTTCTCTCCCAAATCACCTTCATTTCCACCAAAGATAGGCAAATTAAGACTAATTTGTTTGTAAAATAAGTTTTAACAAATTTGGCCTAATTATTTACATAAGCACAGTGAGACTAGCGATTGGGCATATAGTTTTGGGGTTTTTTAAATCTGCATTACTGGAGCTTTTTATAAAGAATTACAGATTGAACTTTTAACAGCCTTTCAAGGCTAAGAACCTAAGCCAAACACTTGCCATCAGACTCCGTCTGCAAAATCTACAGATTTGGGTGAATTCTTCTCTTGTCAAATTTCCCAAAATACTCTGGTTCCTGCATCTGCCAGGAAGTGACTCTTTTTACTCACCTAGCAAGGTTGCTGGGAACCCTTAAATAAGGTACCAGGCTGATTTTTCAAGGGGCTATATTGGCTCCATGAAGTCAACCCTAGTTCCTTAAAGCCGTCTGGTCATATCTTAGTCTTTGCATGCCCCTCTCAAATACGATATTCCAGTCAAAACCTTGGCAATATAACCAATTGTGTCCTATCATAAGGAGAATAGATTCTTACTCAACTTATGCAAATAAATACACTGCCTTGAAGATATAAAAATAGTCACTGAGAGCTGGAATTCTGGAGTGATAAGGTAGGGAGAAAAGATAAACCTGTGTTTTTAACCAATTTTTTGTAAGTCAGACATAGCTTAAGAGAAAAAGTTTCCTTAAAACTGGAAGAGGAAACATTAGAGAATCAGCCATCTTTCAAACAAGAGGCATAAAAAATATAATTTTCTTCAACTTATTCAGCCCCATGTTATTCTTCATCTGTCTGAATGTAGTTTTTTTTTATTAGTTCCAGAAATTCTTACTCCGTTTAGTTTTAGGATCTTAAAGATACCAGAGACCTGCATTTATCTTGACAAGAAAACTCTGTGACACACAGCACTTTAATAATTAGAATTATGAGTGATGATGTTATACCAGGACATATCAAAACCTTAGGAATTTTATATATTTTGGAACAGTTATTTGCATTCAGCCATACGATACAACTTAAGAAGGGTTATTATCACTTACTTGACAATGATTCTCATGCAATTTGACATACCAAATAAACTACTTAAATGATCGAAGACTTAATAAAGACAAAACATAGACCAATAATCTAAGGCTCTCATTTTAACAGAAAAATCAATTCCAATCTTATACTGGTGTAAAGACATTTATTACAACAAGACAACTAAAAAAATTTTTTTAATGTATGTTTATTTTTGAGAGAGACAGAGACTGAGCACAAGCAAGGGAGGTGCAGAGACAAAGAGAGAGACATAGAATCCGAAACAGGCTCCAGGCTCTGAGCTGTCAGCAAAGAGCCTGATGCGGGGCTCCAACTCACGAATGGTGAAATTATGAGCTGAGCCAAAGTCAGACGCTTAACCGACTGAGCCACCCAGGCGCCCCACAAGAGAATTTAAAAAAAAATTGTGCAGTCCCTCTTTTTTCCTCCTTTATCACCCATATTGGTATATACTGATTGAGACATGGACACAGAGGGCACTGCGTGGGTTTCAGTTCTGGTGGATGCAGTCATGTGCTGATAAGAATCTCCATCAGGAATGACGGACTCTCCACTCTAGGAATGCTGCCCTGACCCTAACCCTAACAGTCCTCAACTCTCAGATGCCATCAGGAATTGCCTCGAATGCAGACACCTGCCTTGCCAAGGTCATACCCTCTTCCCGGGTGGTCACATCCAATGGCTGTTCAATATGAGCGTATAAAAGTGCAGCCCTTTTGCCCAAAATGAGAATGATTCTGAAAGATAATCCAACTTTTGTAACTCCGTTGAGAGTCAGCTAAGGAGTCTGTTGATATTGTATCAGTGCTCAACCTCTGCCTGATGTTTTCTTACTCTCCTTTCTCTTTGCCAGGTGTTGATCACTTTCTAATAAATTTTTTTCCACATATTGATCTCAATAATCCTATTCCCAACCATGCATGACATCTGCTTCCCAAGATTCCCTTCTCACAAACCTTCTACTACTTTCTTCTTTACATTCAGATTTTGTCCTAAGTTTTCCCTCTTTGAATAGCCAGTCTGTTTCATTGCATACAGAGTTGTTTCCAGTAGTCTTTATTATATTTATTAGAACTTTAAGGTTTTCCTCTAAAACCAACAAATGGAAAGAACAAAATAAAATGCTAAGAACAAACTGGTGGTAGAAAGACATACTATATGCTTTTTCTTTTCTGACAAGTTTTGCAACAGAGATCATGTAAACCTACCTTTCAGTAAATACAGACAGAAGCTCTAATGCTGGGGCCCTGGGTGGGTGGCTCAGTCAGTTGAACCACAGCTCTGGTCACGATCTCATGGTTTGTGGGTTCGAGTCCCACATTAAGCTCACTGCTGTCAGCACAGAGCCTGCTTCAGATCCTCTGTCCTCCTCTAATTGTCCCTCCCCTGCTTGTGTTCTCCCTCAAAAAGAAAACAAAAAAAAAGTTCTAATGCTGGTAACTCTAAAGACATGTCCATTTTAATAAAACCAACAACCTTAAATTAGCTTTAATACGAAATATTTTCCCAGATCAAATGAACCTGAAAAATGTTTGGGTTAGATTGCATTTTCTGATGTTTAGAACGGCCAGTTCTCACAAGCATTGGCTTTTAAACCAACCAGGGTTTTTCCCAGTGTTAGCAAAGGTACCATGCAAAGGCACAGAAAATATCTCACATTTAACACATACACAGACAAATACACAAACAAGATGCAAATAATCTTTTTATTTATTTATTTTTTAATTTTTTTTCAACGTTTATTTATTTTTGGGACAGAGAGAGACAGAGCATGAACGGGGGAGGGGCAGAGAGAGAGGGAGACACAGAATCGGAAACAGGCTCCAGGCTCTGAGCCATCAGCCCAGAGCCCGACGCGGGGCTCGAACTCAGGGACCGCGAGATCGTGACCTGGCTGAAGTCGGACGCTTAACCGACTGCGCCACCCAGGCGCCCCAAGATGCAAATAATCTTAAAATGGTATTTCAATTTATGGATCCATTAGTCCTTTTTCCCTGGAGCCTAATAACGATTGTGGCCAAGCAGACTTAGAAAAAAAAAATTTTTGTTTTTCCTTTTCATGGGTTCATAACTAACCATTGCCCAGTTTGGGAGAATACAGCCTGGAGGGCCGCGTTCAGGAATTGAATTATTATTTCGCTTTTTTCCAGTTAGAACACAGCTATCTTCATCCAAAGCTATCAACTGAAGCAGTCAGTAAGCCAAATGGAGCCCAGAGTACCTCTGTGAGCGTCAGTTCCTGTCCTAAAGTCGGGGCTTCACTAACTGCACCAAATAGCTTCCTGGTCATTGCTTTCCAAGCAAGTGAAAAAGAAGGCAAAAAGATTCAAACCAAACAAGGGAAGAAAAGAAGAAAAGCTCATGTGCCTTCACACACAAAGTACTCCGCAAGAAACATCTGTCCAAAACCAAAGCAAAAACCATTTCCTTGCTGCAACAGTGAAATTAAGTGCTGAAGGTTCCAGTTGGTGCAGGGCCTTAGAGAACAGTCCCTAGAATAAAGAGCCAGGGCAGCTGTTGGGACACATTACAGGACTCCCATTACTGGTCAGGGGCTGACAAACCACAAGCAAAGATGTCTTGCCTGGTCCGCCGTATCTGTAGCCAAACCCCAGCTCAGCTGACAGGTAACAGAACTAATCACTGAGACATGGAGTATCCATCAAGGGGAGAGTTGGGAAGGCAGCTCAATGAGGAGAAGGGTGAGCAAATCTCAAATCCGCCTCCCCAAAATAGGAGAATCAGGGAAATTTAAAGGCAAACTAAAAGGTCTGGGTAAGAAGTTGCAGCTGGACTTAGTAATCCCATGAACCCTTTGGTTACTGATTTCACCTTCAAGTTAAATCACACATTCACACACACACACACACACACACACATCTTCTTTATCCACTCAACTATTTTTTTAATTTAATTTAAAAAAATTTTAATGTTTATTTTTGAGAGAGACAAAGACAGAATGCAAGTGGGTTAGGGGCAAAGAGAGAGGGAGACACAGAATCCGAAGCAGGCTCCAGGCTCTGAGCTGTCAGCACAGAGCCTGACGCGGGGCTCGAACTCCCAAGCTGTGAGATCATGACCTGAGCCAAAGTCCGATGCTATCCACTCGACTATTGATGGCAGTGAGGTTGCTTCCACGCCTTGGCCGGTGTAAACAATGCTATGGTGAACGAGGAGGTGCGTGTATCCTTTGAAGATAGCGTCTTCTTATTCTTCAGAGAGATACCCGGAAGTGACATTACTTGATCATATGGTAGTTCTATTTAATTTCTTGAGGAAACTCCATACTATTTTCTGCAGTGACTATGCCAATTTACATTCTCACCATTGTCCTTATCATTGTCCGGCTCTTTTGTAATTCTTTTTGTAATTTTTATGATTTTCTGTAACAATAGGCTTATGTTCCTTTTCCTTTATCATTTGTGTATTTACAAGAGGTTTCTGCTCATGTGGTTTGTATATATATAAAACTATTTTAAGTTCTATCAATTTAAGTTTCAGTGCATTCTAAAGCTCTATATTTTTACTCCCTCTCCCCACATTTTATGTTCTTATTTTATACCTTACATCTGAATATATTGTGTGTCCATTAATAGATTTTTATAATTACAATTATTTGTACTGCTTTTGTCCCTTAACCATTATACTAGCTTTATAAATGATATCTCATTTTAATTGATTATCTAATTATATTTACAGCATCAGATTATTCTGAATTTTAGTATACGTATTTACCTTTCACAGTGTGATTTGTATTTTCATATGTTTTCCTATAAATAATTAGCATTTTTTATATTTCAGCCTAGAAAAGTCCCTTAAACCATTCCTATAAAACTGGTTTAGAGTTGATGATCTCCTTCAGTGTTTTCTTATCTAGAGAAATCTTTTATTTCTCCTTCCATTCTGAAGGACAACTTTTCTTAGTAGAATATTCTTATTTGGCAGTTTTTTTCTTTCAGCACTTTTAATACAATGTGCTCTTTCTTTTTTTTTCTTTATCTTTTATTCTTTTGCTCATGTCTTTTGTTTCTTAAATTCCACATATGAGTGAAATCATATTTATCTTTCTCTAACCTATTTCACTTAGCATTATATCCTTTAGTTCCTTCCATCCATGTCATTGCAAATGGCAAGATTTCTTTTTTTTTATGGCTGAGTAATATTCCAGTGTGTGTGTGTGTGTGTGTGTGTGTGTGTGTGTGTGTGTCACTGCTTTTTTTTATCCATTTATCAATGCATGGACAATTGGGCTTTTTCCATAATTTGGCTATTGTAATTAGTGTTGCTATAAACATAGAGGTGCATGTGTCCCTTTGAATTTGTATTTGTGTATTTTGGGAGTAAATACCCAGTAGCGTGATTACTGGATCATAGAGTAGTTCTATTTTTAACTTTTTGAGGAAACTCCATCCTGTTTTCCAGAGTGACTACCCCAGTTTGCATTTCCACCAACGTGCAACAGTGTTCCTTCTCTGCATGTCCTTACCACCACTTTTCTTTTTTATGTTTTTGATTTTAGCCATTGTGACAGGTGTGAGGTGATACTTCATTGGAGTTTTGATATGCATTTCCCTAATGGCGGGTGATGTTGAGCACTTTTTCCTGTGTCTGTCGGATGCTTGGATGTCTTCTTTAGAAAAATGTCTTTTCATGTTTTCTGCCCATTTTTAAATTAAATTATTTGTTTTTTGGGTATTGAATTATGTGAGTTCTTTACATATTTTGGATACCAAGCATTTATCAGAAATGTCATTTGCAGGGGTGCCTGGGTGGCTCAGTTGGTTAAGTGTCTGACTTCGGCTCAGGTATGATGTCACCACTCATGAATTTGAGCCCCATGTCGGGCTCTGTGCTGACAGCTCAGAGCCTGGATCCTGTTTTAGATTCTTTGTGTCCCTTTCTCTCTGACTGTCCCCAACTCGCACTCTGTGTCTCTCTGTCTTTTAAAAAGAAATAAAAATTTAAAAAAATAAAAAAAATATATGTTATTTGCAAATATCTTCTACCATTCATTAGGCTGCCTTTTAGTTTTGTTGATGTTTTCTTTGCTGTACAAATAGCCCTGATAGTCTATTTTTGTTTTTATTTCCCTTGCCTCAGGAGACAGATCTAGAAAAAGGGTTCATCTTAATTTTGAACTCCTTCAGCTTCTTGGATTTAGATGTCTCTTTCTCCCAGGTTAGGAAAGTTTCAGCCATTATTTCTTCAAATAATTTTTCTTGCCCATCCTGTCTTCTTCTGGGACCCCAAAATGTGAATGTCAGTATGTTTGATATTGTCACATAAGTCCCTTAAATTATTTTCCCTACTTTTTTATTTTTAATTTATTTTTAATTTTATTTTGAGAGAGACAGAGGCAATGCAAACAGGGGAGAGACAGAGGGAGACAGGGAGAGAGAGACAGAATCCCAAACAGGCTCTGCACTGCCAGATGTGGAGCCCAATGTGGGGCTTGAACCCATGAACTGTGAGATAAAGACTTGAGCCAAAACCAAGAGTTGCGTGCTCAAGCGACTAAGCCGCTCAGGCACCCCTATCTTCACTATTTATTATTTTTTTTGCTTCTCTGATTGGAAGAGTTCTACCACCCTGTCATCAAGTGCACTGATTGTTTCTTTCGCTTCATCTAGTCTGTTGCTGAACCCTGTATTTTTCATTTCAGTTACTGTGTCCCTCAGGCCAATGACTTCTATGCGGAACATTCTCACATTTATCTTTATATTGAAACTCTCTCTTGGTACATGAGCTGGGGAAGCATTTTATTTCTAGGTTTAATGAGATATAATTGACATATATCTCTGTATAAGTTTAAGGCATACAGCAAAAGGGCTTGACATATATTGTGAAATAATTATTGCTGTAAGTTTAGTTGGTGTCCATTGTCTCATAAAGATATAATAAAAAGAGGAAATAGATAAAAACATTTCCTTATAATGAGAACTTTAATAATATTTATACATATCATACAACATCTAAAATAGTTAACTATAGTCATCATGCTGTACAGTATATCCTTAGTACTTACATATGTTGTAACTGGAAGTTTGAGCATTTTTGATCACCTTTCTCCTCTTCCCTTCTCCTCAACCTTTACCGTTGTTTACCACAAATATGATTCCTTTTACTATGATTTTTGTATTGTTCTGTTTTGCATTTAATCCCACATATATGTGAGATCATCAAATAGTCGTTTTCTGTCTGACTTCACATAATTCTGTCCAAGTCCATCCATACTGTTGTCAGTGACAAGATATCCTCATTTTCTATGTTTTGTATGGCTGAGTATTTCATCATCTAACACACACACACACACGCACACCGTTGTGCATACACACAACAATAGATAATTCTTTTTTTTTTTTTAATTTTTTTTTTCAACGTTTATTTTTGGGACAGAGAGAGACAGAGCATGAACGGGGGAGGGGCAGAGAGAGAGGGAGACACAGAATCGGAAACAGGCTCCAGGCTCTGAGCCATCAGCCCAGAGCCCGACGCGGGGCTCGAACTCACAGACCGCGAGATCGTGACCTGGCTGAAGTCGGACGCTTAACCGACTGCGCCACCCAGGCGCCCCAACAATAGATAATTCTTCATTCATCCATTGATTGGTGGAAACCTAAGCAGTTTCCATGTCTTAAAGACTGTAAATAATCCTGCAACGAACAAGATGGTGCAGATATCCCTCCAAATTAGTGTTTTCATTTCTTTTGGATATCTTCCCGGAAGTGATACTGCTGGGTCATATGGTAGTTCTATTTTTAATTATTTAAGTGACCTCCATACTGTTTTCCATAGTGGCTGTACCAGTTTACAGTCCCAGCAATAGTATGAGGTTTCCCTTTGTCCACATCCTCTCCAGCATGTGTTATATCTTTTAGATGATAGCCATTTTGATAGATGTAAGGTGACATCTCATAGTTTTAGATTTCAATTTCCCTAGTGACTACTGATATTGAACACTTTTTCATGTACCTGTTGGCCATCTCTATGTTGTCTTTGAGAAATGACTATTTAGGTCTTTTGCCCTTTATTAATCAAATTATTTGGGGTTTTGCTATTGAGTTCCATAATTTGGATATTAAGCTCTTATCTCATAAATGGTTTGCAAATATTTTTTCCCATTCTATTGGTTGTCTTTTCTTTGTTGATTGTTACTTTTGATGTGCAGGAGCTCTTTGGTTTAATGTAGTCCCACTTATTTATATCTGATTTTGTTGCTTGTGCTTTAGTTGTCATACCCAAAAAATCATTGCCGAGACCAATGTCAAGGATATTCTTTCTTATGATGGTTTCAGGTCTTATATTTAAGTCTCTTATCCATTTAGAGTTAATTTTTGTGAGAATGTAAGATAGGGGTTTGGTTTCATTCTTTTACATGTGAATATGCAATTTTGTCAGAACCATACATTAAAGAGATTATCTCTTTTCTATTGAGTTTTTTTGGACCACTTGTTGAATATTAGCTAATCATATTTTCTTGGGTTTATTCCTGGGCTTTAGGTTCTATTCCATGGATTTGTTTATCTGTTTTTAAACCAATACCATACTATTTTGATTACTATAGCTTTGTGGTGTAGCTGGAAATCAGACGCCGTAATACCTTTTGCTTTGTTCTTCTTTGTTAGGATTGCTTTGGTTATTCGAATGTTTTATAGTTTCATAGATATTTTAGAAGTTTTTTTTACTACTCTTTGAGAAAAAGTTCTTGCAACCTTGATAGAGATTGCATTGAATCTGTAGATGGCTTTTAGTAGTATTAACATTTTAACAATTTTAGTTTTCCAATCCAGAAACATGGGATTACATTTTATTTGTGTCTTCTATTTTTTTTATCAATGTCTTGTAGTTTTTAGAATAAAGATCTTTAACATTCCTTGTTAAGATTATTTCCAAATATTTTATAGTTTTCTTGCTGTTATAAATGGAATGTTATCTCTTTTTTCAGATAATTTTTTTTCTTAGTATATAAAATCATGGCTGAGTTTTATATGTTAATTTTGTGTCCTGCAATTGTACTGATTTTTTATTAGATGTAATAGTTTTGGGTGGAATTTTGGGGATTTTTCTGTATGTAAAATCACGCCATCTGAAATAGAGACAATTTTACTTCTTCCTTTCCTATTTTTATGCCTTTTATTTCCTTTTTCTTTCCTGTCTGTTCTGGCAAGGACTTATAGTAGTATGCTGAATGGTGAGAGTGGGTACTTTTGTTCCTGTTCTTGGAGGAAAATCTTTCAGCCCTTCACCACAGAGTATGTTATTAGCTGTGGACTTAGCATATATGACCTATGTTTTTTGATGCACATTTTTTCTATACCTAATTTTTTAAGAGTTTTCGTCATTAACAGATGCTGAATTTTATCAAATGCTTTTTCTACATCTATTGAGATTATATATATATATATATATATATATATATATATATATATATATATTCCTTCAATATAATGTATCATATTGGTTGATTTTTGTATGTATGTTGAACTATCCTTGCATACTACATAGAAATCCCAGTTGATCATGGTACGTAATCCTTTTAAAGTACTGTAAATTCCAGACTTCAAGCTATACTACAAAGCTGTAATCATCAAGACAGTATGGTACTGGCACGAGAAAAGACACTCAGATCAATGGAACAGAATAGAGAACCCAGAAATGGACCCACAAACGTATGGCCAACTCATCTTTGACAAAGCAGGAAAGAATATCCAATGGAATAAAGACAGTCTCTTTAGCAAGTGGTGCTGGGAAAACTGGACAGCAACATGCAGAAGAATGAACCTGGAACACTTTCTTCCACCATACACAAAAATAAACTCAAAATGGACAAAAACCTCAATGTCAGACAGGAAGCCATCAAAATCCTCGAGGAGAAAGCAGGCAAAAACCTCTTTGATCTTGCCTGCAGCAACTTCTTACTCAACACATCTCTGGAGGCAAGGGAAACAAAAGCAAAAATGAACTACTGGGACCTCATCAAAATAAAAAGCTTCTGCACAGCAAAGGAAACCATCAGCAAAACTAAAAGGCAACTGACAGAATGGGAGAAGATATTTGCAAATGACATATCAGATAAAGGGTTAGTATCCAAAATCTACAAAGAACTTATCAAAGTCAACACCGAAAAACCAAATAATCCAGTGAAGAAATGAGTGAAAGACATGAATAGATACTTCTCCAAGAAAGACATCCAGATGGCCAACTGACACATGAAAAAATGCTCCACATCACTCATCATCAGGGAAATACAAATCAAAACCACAATGAGATACCACCTGACACCTGTCAGAATGGCTAACATCAACAACTCAGGCAACAACAGATGTTGGCGAGGATGCAGAGAAAGAGGATCTCTTTTGCATTGTTGGTGGCAATGTAAGTTGGTGCAGCCACTCTGGAAAACAGTATGGAAGTTCCTCAAAAAACTAAACTAGAACTACCCTGTGACCCAGCAATGCACTACTAGGCATTTATCCAATACAGGTGTGGTGTTTCGAAGGGACACATGCACCCCCATGTTTAAAGCAGCACTATTGACAATAGTCAAAGTATGGAAAGAGCCCAAATGTCCATCACTGGATGAGTGGATAAAAAAGATGTGGTATATATATACAAGGGAGTATTGCTCAGCAATCAAAAAGAATGAAATCTTGCCATTTGCAACTACGTGGATGGAACTGGAGGGTATTATGCTAAGTGAAATGAGTCAGTCAGAAAAAGACAAAAATCATATGACTTCACTCATATGAGGACTTTAAGAGACAAAACAGATGAACATAAGGGAAGGGAAACAAAATATAAAAACAGGGAGGAGGACAAAACAGAAGAGACCCATAAATATGGAGAGCAAACTGAGGGTTGCTGGAGGGGTTGTGGGAGCAGGGATGGGCTAAATGGGTAAGGGGCATTAAGGAATCTACTCCTGAAATCATTGTTGCACTATATGCTAACTAATTTGGATGTAAATTTTAAAAAATAAAAAATAAAATAAAAAAATAAAGTACTGCTAATTGAGTATTTTATTGAGAATTTTTGCATCTATGTCCATCAGGATTATTAGTCTATAGTTTCCTTTTTTTTTCTTAATTTTTTTAAATGTTTATTTATTTTTGACAAAGAGAGAGAGACAGAGCATGAACGGGGGAGGGTCAGAGTGAGAGGGAGACACAGAGTCTGAAACAGGCTCCGGACTCTGGGCTGTCAGCACAGAGCCCAACGCGGGGCTCAAACTCACAGACTGCGAGATCATGACCTGAGCCAAAGTCGGACGCTCAATTGACTGAGCCACCCAGACGCCCCCAATGTAGTTTTATTTCTAATAGAGTTTTTTTCTAGCTTTAATATCAGAGTGCTCTTGGCCTCCTAAAATCACTTTAGCAATGTTCCTTCCTCTTGGAGTTTTTGAAAGAGCTTACGAAACTTCTTTAAATAGTTGTAAAACTTGCCAGTGAATCCATCTGCCCCTGGGCTTTTCTGTGTTGGGACATTTTTCATTAATGATTCAATCTCCTTCCCCATAGTTGGTCTTTTCAGACTTTGTATTTCTTCCTTGCTCATTCTTGGTAGTTTGTATATTTCTAAGAATTTTCCCTTTTATTTCTAGATATCCAACTTGTTGCCATTGTTGAAATCAGAAATGAATGAAGACCAATCTTGAAAATTCCCTGACTATACAAAATCACTTTTGTCATATATAGAAAAATTAATTTAGCTTATTTTGCAAAGCTAACTTAATTTGGAGCACTCCTTGCTTGTGCCTCTGGAAATGATAAGCAAAACTTAAACTCTTTCAATGACCGATATGAGTTAACCACTGAAAATTGAAATATTGTAACCAATCACTATGAAAAACAAAAAGTCATTGATTTCTCACTCTATAAACTGCTACGATCAATTTACCAATGAATCTCATTCCGTGTTTTGGTTTGAAAGCTACCACTTTACAAGATGTCTTTTTGGTGTATGCACAATAAATTTTTATTGATGACTACATTCATGATTTCTTGGTTGTACTTGATATTTTGAACTTCTGACAGCATATAGGTGTTCAGAGTACCTTTTAAGGATTATTTTTTGTATTTCATTTATTTCTCCTCTAATCTTTATTATTTCCTTCCTTCTACTATCATTGGTTTCCATTCTTTTTTTTTTCTAGTTCCCTAAGGTATAGAGCTAGATTGTTTGAGATTTTTCTTCTTAATGTAGATGTTTATTGCTGTGAACCTCCCTTTTAAAACTGCTTTTGCCATATCCCGTAAGTTTTGGTATGCTCTGTTTTCATTTTTTATTTGTATCAAGATACTTAATTTCTCTATTAATTTCTTCTTTGATTTATTGATCACAAAAGCACTGGCTCATTTCCATGTATTTATCTATTTTTCATTTTTCTTCTTGTTATTGATTTCTAGTTTCATAGCATTGTGGTCAGAAAAGATACTTAGTATAATTTCAATCTTTAGCTTGTAAGACTTGTTTTGAGCATTAACACATGATCTGTTCTATAAAATGTTCCATGTATAGTTGAGAGGAATACGTATTCTGCTGTTGTCAGAACATTTGTTGCATGTCTCCCAGGTCATTTTGTCTATAGCATGGTTCAAATCAAATATATCCTTACTGAATATTTGTTTAGATCATCCATCTATTGCTGAGAGTGGAATATTAGCCTCTATTATTGTGTTACAACTTATCTCTCTTTTAACCTCTGTTAGTTTTTGCTTTCTGTATTCAGGTGCTCCGTTGATGGGCACGCAAATATTTATGGTTGTTATATCTCTTTGATGTTTTGACACCTTTATCATTCTATAATGGCCTTGGTCATTTTTAGTTAAAGGCTATTTTGTCTGAAATAAGGCTAGCTACCCCTCCCCCCTTTTTTTTATGGTTACCATTTGCTTGAAATACCTTTCACAATCCTTCACTCTGGGTCTATGTGTGTCCTTAAGGTTAAAGTGGATCTCTTTCAGGGAGTATATCCCTTGATCTTTTTATTCAGTCAGCTATTCTTTGTCTTTCAGTGGGAGAATTTTATCTGCTGGTGTTGAAAATACTTATAAGCGAGGACCCATTTTTCCTATTTTGTTAGTTTTCTGGTTGTTTTGTAGGTCCATTGTTCCTTGTGTGTGTGTGTGTGTGTGTTGATGTCTTGTGATATCAGCATGCTTTTATTTTGTGGCATTAGTATAGAGTTTTCCCTTGTGGTTTCATGAGGACTACATAAAATATCTTAAAATTACAACACTATTTTAAGCTAGTAACAAACTCTAAAAGAATTTCTCTTCATACCTTTTCCTTTCCCTCACATTTTGAATTATCAGTGTCACAGTTTACATATTTTCATATTGTATAACTAATGGCATATTATTGTAGATACGGTTGTTCGACTTCATTTTTTTAAACGTTTAAACCAGAGATGTAAGTAAACTATGCACCACCATTGCCATATACAAAATCCAACTCTGACTATATACTTAGCAGTTTTACACCGCCTTCCTGTCTTTATAATGTTAATTAGCGTCCTTTTATTTACACTCAAAGAATTCCCTTTATCATTTCTGATAAGGCATGTCTAATATGATGAATTCCTTTAATTTTGTTTGTTCAAGCAAGGCTTTACCCCTTCCTCCTCTCTGAAACACCACTTCAGTGGGTATAATATTCTTGTAAACATCTTTTTTTCCCCAATATTTTGAATATGTTATTACATTATCTCCTGGCCTGAAAAGTTTCTGTTGAGAAGATTTGCTAGTAGTCACGTGGGGGTTCTTTTGGACGTAACTTACCTATTTTCTCTTTCTGCTTTTTATAATTCTGTGACTAATGTAGGTAAGCAGCCCTGGAATGGGAATTAACAGCTACGTGGAGGACCTGGGAGAAGTCAGCCCAGATGAGGCATGCCTGTGGGGTCCACAGGAACAGGGAGACTTCTCCTCAGCAGTCTCCATAGGCCCAGCTCTGTGTGGCTGCTCTCACCCCCGTGGGAAGATCATAGCATTAATTACTATATCAGAAGAAATGTTTCAAAGGAGTATGATTTTAGACGCACGTGATTTACAATTCTAAAGGACCGAGGGAATACATGAGAGAGTTCCCTCTAAATCTGTACTCGGGTTTCCTCCCTCCCAGGGCGCAATGAATGCAACTGATTTCTCGTGTATTGGTCTAGAGGTATTTGATGTCTATATGAGCAACTCTACACAGGTAGCAACCACTCACACTTCGTTTTTTCTTTCTTTTTTTTTTGTTAGATATAATTAACATACAGAACTGTATGGGAAAGGTGTAGGTACAGCATAAAGATTTAAATGTATTATGAAATGATTAGCACATTAAGTTTCGATAAAATCCATCATCTTGTATAAAAACCAAAGGAAAAGAAACGTTCTTTGTGATGAGAATTTTCAGGTTCTACTCTTAGAAACGTTCAAATATACCGTACAGGAGGATTAACTGCAGTTACCATGTGGTATATACATCCCCAGTATTTATTTATCCTGCAATTGATAACTTTACTGTAACTGTGACTACCTTTTTACCACCTTCATCCAGTTCCCTCACCCTCAAACACCCACCTTTGGCAACCACCAGTCAGATCTCTTTCCTTTTTTTTTTTTTTAAATATATATCTTGGGGCGCCTGGGTGGCGCAGTCGGTTAAGCGTCCGACTTCAGCCAGGTCACGATCTCGCGGTCCGTGAGTTCGAGCCCCGCGTCAGGCTCTGGGCTGATGGCTGGGAGCCTGGAGCCTGTTTCCGATTCTGTGTCTCCCTCTCTCTCTGCCCCTCCCCCGTTCATGCTCTGTCTCTCTCTGTCTGTCCCAAAATAAATAAAAAACGTTGAAAAAAAAAATTAAAAAAAATATATATATATCTTTAATGTTTGTTTATTTTGAGAGAAACAGAGACAGCATGAGCAGGGGAGGGGCAGAGACAGCTGGAGAAAGAGAATCCCAAGCAGACTCCGCACTGTCAGCACAGAGTCTGACGCAGGGCTTGAACTCACATGACCTGAGCTGAAACCGAGAGTTGGACGCTTAACCGACTGAGCCACCCAGGCACCCCTTTTTCTTTTTTTTTTTTTTTAATATTAAATATTCACTGTTTTTTATTTATTTTTGACAGAGCATGAGAAGGGGAGGGGCAGAGAGAGAGGGGGACAGAGGATCCAATTTGGGCTGTGCGCTGACAGCAGTGAGCCCGATGCAAGGCTCAAACCCATGAACTGTGAGATCACGACCTGAGCCGAACTCGGACACTCAACAGACTGAGCCACCCAGGTGCCCCAAACATCCACGATTAAATTTGAGTTTCTTGCATGATGTGTTTTTAACATTTTTAAAATTTATTATTGAAGTGTACAACTGAATATGTCATATTAGTTTCGGGTGTACCACATAGTGATCCCACAACTCTGTCCGTTACTTAATGCTCACCACTATAAGTATAGGCATCATCTGTCACCATACAACATTATTACAATTTTATGAAATATTTTCCACATTAATAACATGCAGAGTATTTCTCTACAGCATGAGTTTTCTTGTGCTGAGTAAAGTTAACTCTTTTATAAAATATTACTTATTTCCAGTATAATTAACGTACAGTGTTATATTAGTTAAAGACACAATATCCTGATTCAGTAATTTTATACATTATTCAGTGCTCATACTCTACATTCCCTTTACCTATTTCACCCATCTCCTCAACCACCTCTCCTCTGGTGCCCCCCCAGTTTCTTCTATATATTGAAGAGTCCGGGGTTTTTTTGGTCTCTTTTTTTCTCTTGGTTCGTTTATTTTGTATCTTAAATGCCACGTGAGTGAAATCATGTGCTATTTATCTTATGCTGACTGACTTATTTCAGTTAGCATTGTACCCTCTAGATCTACCTAGTTGTTGCAAACGATAAGGCTTCATTTGTTTTTATGGCTAAGTAATATTCCTTGGTGTATATATACCACATCTTTATCCATCTAACCATGGATACTTGGCTTGCCCCTATATTTTGGCTCTTCTAACAAATGATACAATAAAATGTGGTTCATGTATCTTTTTGAATTAGTGTTTGTGCCTTCTTTGGGTAAATACCTACTAGTGGAATTATGGGGTCATATGGTAATTTCTAATTTTTAATTTTTTGAGGAAACTCCATACTGTTTTCCAGAATGGCTGCACCATTTGCATTCCCACCCACAGTGTAAGAGTGTTCTTTTTCCCTACATCCTTGCCAACACTTGTTTCATTTTAGCCATTCTGAGGTAATAGCTCATTGTGGTTTTGATTTGCATTCCCATAGTAATGAATAACGTTGAGGATCTTTTCATTTGTCTGCTGGCCATTTGTATGTCTTCTTTGCAGAAATGTCTGTTCATGTCTTCTGCCCATGTTTTAATTGAACTGTTTTTTTGGTGTTGAGTTGTAGAAGTTCTTTATATATATTTTGAATACCCTTATCACATATATCATTTGTAAAGGCCTTCTCATATTCAGTAGATTGTCTTTTAGTTTTGTTGATTGTTTACTTTGCTGTGCAGAAGCTTTTTATTTTGATGTAGTTACAATAATTTATTTTTGCCTTTGTTTCCCTTGACTTAGAAGACACGCCAATGCCAGAGAGATTACTGCCTGTGCTCTCTTCTGGATTTTTATGATGTCAGGTCTCACATTCACATCTTTAACCCATTTTGAGTTCACTTTTTTGTATGGTGTGAGAAAGTATTCCAGTTTCATTCTTTTGCGTGTAGCCCAGTTTTCCCAGCACCACTTACTGAAGAGACTATTGTTTTCCCATTGCATATTCTTGCCCACTTTGTAGAAGATTAATTGACTGTAACATTGTGCGTTTATTCCTAGGCTATCTATTCTGTCCATTGATCTAGGTGTCTATTTTTTGTGCCAGTACCAGGCTGTTTTGATTATTAAAGCTTCATAAAACTTAAAATCTGGCATAGTGATACTTCCAGCTTTGGTTTTGTTTGTTTCCTTCCTTCCTTCCTTCCTTCCTTCCTTCCTTCCTTCCTTCCAAGATTGTTTTGGCTATTTGGGTCTTTTGTGGTTCCATACAAATTTTCGGATTGTTTGTTCTAGTTCTCTGAAAAAATGCCACTGGCATTTTGATACGGATTGTACTAAATCTGTAGACTACTTTGGGTAGTATGGAAATTTTAACAATATTTGTTTTTCCAAACCAGGAGCATGGATGTCTTTCCGTTTGTTTGTGTTGTCTTCAATTACTTTCATCATTGTTTTATAGTTTTCAGAGTAAAGGTATTTTACCTCCTTGGTTAAGTTTACTTCTAGGTATTTTATTTTGGTGCAATTATAAAAGGGATTGTTTTCTTAGTATCTCTTTCTGCTACTTCATTATTAGCATATACAAGTGCAATGAATTTCTGTACATTGATTTTGTGATGTTAATGAATTCATTTATCAGTTCTAGCAGTTTCTTGGTGGACTCTTTAAGGTTTTCTATATATAGTATCATGTTATCTGCAAATAGTGAATTTTACTTCTTCCTTACCAATTGGGATGCCTTTTATTCCTTTTCTTATCTGATTGCTGTAGCCAGAACTTTCAGTTGAATAAAAGTGGTGAGAATGGACATCTTTGTCTTATTACTGATCTTAGGGGAAAATACCTGTTTTTCCTCATTGAAAATGATAATATCTATGGGTTTTTCATATATGGCCTTTATTATATTGAGGTATGTTCCCTCTAAACCTACTTTATTGAGGGTCTTTATCATAAGTGAATGTTATGCTTTGTCAAATGTCTTTTCCACATCTATTAAAATGATCATATGATTTTTATCCTTTCCTTTGTTGATGTGATGTATCACATTGATTGATTTGCAAATATTGACCACCCTGGCATCTCAGGAATAAATCCTACTTGATAGTGGTGAATAATTTTTTTAAAGTATTGTTGGGTTTGGTTTGCTAATATTCTGGTGAGGATTTTTGCATCTGTGTTCGTCAGAGATATTGGCCTGTAGTTCTTATTTTTTGTAGTGTCTCTTTCTTGTTTTGGTAATGCTGGACTCACAATATGAATTTGGAAGATTTCCTTCTATTTTTTTTTGGAATAGTTTGAGAATAGCATTAAACCTTCTTTAAGTGTTTGGTGAAATTTATTTGCAAAGCCATCTGGTCCTGGACTTTTTTTTTGTTGGGTGATTTTAGATTACTTATTTAAATTCATTGCTAATTATCTGCTCCAACTATCTATTTCTTCCTGATTCAGTTTTGAGAGGTTATAAGTTTCTGGAAATTTATCCATTTCTTCCAGGTTGTCCAATTCTATGGCTTATAATTTGTAGTAATAATCCTTTGTATTTCTGTGGTGTTGGTTATTTTCTTTTTATTTTGTTTGACTCCTTTCTCATTTTTTTTCCTTTTTTTAAATTGAATCTGGAAAAAATTATTAATTTTATTGATCTTTTCAAAGAGACAACTCCTGGATTTATGATCCTTTCTTGTTTTCTCTTCTTTCTTTTTTTAAGTTTTTCTTTTGTTTATTCCTGCTCTAATCTTTGTTTTTCCTTCTATTAGTTTTGGTTTTTGTATGTTCAACTTTTCTAACGTCTTAAGTTATAAGTTTAGGCTCTTTATTGGAGAATTTTCTTGCTTCTTGAGGTAGACCTGCACTGCTATAACCTTCCCTCTTAGAACTGCTTTTGCTGCATCCCAAAGATTTTGGACTATTGCGTTTTCATTTTCATTTCTCTCCATGTATTTTTTACTTTTTTTCTTGATTGACCCATTCATTGTCTAATAGCATATTATTTAACCTTCATGCATTTGTGTTCTTTCCAGATTTGTTTCTGGTGGTTGATTTCTAGTTTCATAGTATTGTGGTCAGACAGGATGCGTGCTGTGACTTCAGTCTTTTTTAATTTGTTGAGACCTGTTTTGTGACCTAGGATATGATCTGTTTTGGAGAATGTTCCATGTGCACTTGAAAAGAATGTGTATTCTGATATTTTAAGATGGAATGTTTTGGAAGATAGATATTTGTCCGATCTATCTTGTCCAATTGGTCATTCAAAGCCACTGTTTCCTTTTTGATTTTCTGTTTGGATGATCCAACCACTCATGTCAGTGGGGTGTTAATTTTCCCTATTGTTACTGTATCACTATGGATTACCTCCTTTATGTTTGTTACTGTATGTATTTGGGTGCTCACATTGAGTGCATAAATATTTACAGTTATTAAGTCTCCTTGTTGGATTGTTCCCTGTATGATTATGTCACGTCCTCCTTTGTCTCTTGTCACAGATGGTTATAAAGTCTATTTTCTCTAATATAGGTATTGCTACCCCAGCTTTCTTTGAATTTCCATTTGTATAATGAATATTTTCCATCCCTTCACTTTGAATCTGCATGTGTCTTTAGGTCTGAGAGGAATCTCTTGTAGGAAGCATATAGATGGGTCTGACTTGTATCCATCCTGTCACTTTAGGTCTTGTGATTGGAGTGTTGAATCCATTTGCATTCAAAGTAATTATTGATAGGGATGTACTTATTGCCATTTGTTACTCGTTTTATGGTTAATTTTGTAGTTCTCTGTTCTTTTCTTATGCCCTTTCCTCTCATGGTTTGCTGGCTTTCTTTAATGATATATTTGGATTCCTTTCTCTTTTTTGCTTTATCTATTACTAGTTTTTTACTTGTGGTTACTATTAGGCTCCATATAACATCTTATGCATATAGTAGTCTATTAAGTTGATTGTCACTTAAGTTTGAACCCATTTCTAAAACAAGTAAATATTGTAAAAAGTCAGCCTGAGACTGACAGAACAAATGCCACAAATAAAGTGAGAGAAGAGGACACATCAAAGAAAGTAGGAAGTTCAGAGACATAGTTTAGGGAAAAAGCAGATCGCAGCTGCTGCAGAGAGGAGGTAGCTGTGGTCATAGAGAGGGTGAAAGCGAGGAGTACACATGGAACACACAAAGAGAATATTTTTCCAAAGTTTGGAAATCGAGAAGGGCTGAATTGTATGATTTCTGGCAATCAGCAAGGCTGAAAACCTAGAGTTTTAAAAGTCAGCAGGCGCGGCTGGTATAGAACTGGAGAGGGTTCTGGGCTGCTCCTGGAAAGAAGGCAGGCAAGCAACCTGGGAACAGACAGCATGGCAACAGCAATCTGAAGAATGCCTAGGGCAACACAGGGAGACTGTACACTCTCCTCAGAGTTTCCATGAGAGGCAGCACTCAAGGAGATGCCTTCCAGATCAAAGGAGCTGGCTAGCACCATTTCCCTGTCCCTCCCCAAAGCATAAAGACAGGGCCACCTGCAGGAAGCAGTGTAGTGCTGACACTGGCCGCCTAACTTGCTTATACCAAGCCCCACCCACCTGAACCCTGGCAGAACTTCCCTTCTTAGTCAAGTTTGTCTCAGTCCCAGTTCTGTGGGTTACTCCCCCAGAAGACCAGCACAAAGCCCTGCTCTTACCATGTCTCCTGACCAGAGAATTCTGCAGGATTTCAGTTCTGCTGAAGTGGTATCAGGTCTCCTTTCACAAGACTAGAGCACACCTAGTGAAAACTCACCACATTCAAGCCAAGGACCCAACACTGGGCACTGCGTGTAAGGAGAGCCTCTGCAGAGAACTGGCCTGAAGGATAGAGCCGCCAAAACACGACAGCAAAGTGCACACAGCACACACTAGAGGAACTCCCTGAAGCACCAGGCCCTAGGTACCACATGGCCTCTTCTTCATAAGGCCATTATTCTCAGGAGCAGAACACATAACTGGCTTTTTTTAACACAGAGAAGAAAGCAGAGACTTAGACAAAATGCCAAGATGGAGGAATCTATCACAAATGAAAGAATAGGTTAAGACCATGTCCAGAGATCTGAGCAAAACAGATGTAAGTAGCATGACTAATGGAGAATCTAAAGCAACAATCATAAGGATACTCACTAGGCTCAAGAAAGGAACAGAAGATATTGGTGAGATCCTTATCACAAAGACAGATAAGTTAAAACAGACTCAGAGATGAAGAGTGCAATAAATGAGAATTGGAAAGAGGCTTGATGCAATGAACAGCAGGCTGGAAGAAGCAGAGAAATGAATTAGTGACCTAGAAGACAAAATAATGGAAAGTAATGAAGCTGAACAAGAAAGAAAGGATCAGGCAACACGAGAATAGATGCAGGAACTCAGTGACTCCATCAAACGTAATAACATTCTTATTATAAGACCCAGAAGAAGAGAGAGAAAAGGGGGAAGACAATTTATTTGAGTAAATAATAGTTGAAAACTTCCCTAGTCTGGGGAAGGAAACAGACATCCAGATCCAGAAGGCACAGGAAATTTCCATCAAAATCAACAAAAGCAGGCCAAGAAATGCTTTTATAATTACATTTGCAAAATATAATGATGAAGAAAAAATATTAAAAGCAAGAAGGCAAAAGAAGTCCTTAATTTAAAAGGGAAATCCGTAAAGGTAGCTGGAGATTTCTCAACAGAAACTTGGCAAGCCAGAAGGGAGTGGTGTGATATATTCAAAGTGGTGAATGGAAAAAATCTGCAGCCAAGAATACTCTATGCAGCAAAGTTATCATTCAGAATTCAAGGAGAGAGTCTTCCATACCAAGAAAAACTAAAGGAGTTTGTGATCACCAAACCTGCCCTGCAAGAAACCATAAAGGGGAGTTTTTGAGTGAAAAGGAGAGACCAAAATGGACAAAGACAAGAAAAGGTCTGAGAACATCTTTATAAACAAACACTACAAGACATGTAATGAAATGGCACTAAACATATATTTATCAATAATTACTTTGAATGTAATTGGACTAAATACTCCAATCAAAACACATAGGATGTCAGAATGGATTTAAAAAAATCATCTATATTCTGCCTAGAAGAGACTTTAGACCCATAGACATATGCAGATTGAAAGGGGATAGAGAAACATTTATCACACAAATTGATGTCAAAAGAAAGCCAGAGTAGCAATACTTACATTGGACAAACTAAACTTTAAAACAAAGTACCCAATGTTTATAGCAGCACTTTAAACAAAAGCCAAATTATGGAAAGAACCTAAATGTCCATCAACTGATGAATGGATAAAGAAACTGTGGTTTATATACACAATGGAATATTACTTGGCAATGAGAAAGAATGAAATATGGCCTTATGTAGTAACGTGGATGGAACTGGAGAATGTTATGCTAAGTGAAATAAGTCATACAGAGAAAGACAGATACCATATGTTTTCACTCTTATGTGGATCCTGAGAAATTTAGCAGAAGACCATGGGAGAGGGGAAGAGGAAAAAAAAAAGTTAGAGAGGGAGGGAGGCAAACCATAAGAGACTCTTAAAAACTGAGAACAAACTGAGGGTTGATGGGGAGTGGGAGGGAGGGGATGGTGGGTGATGGGCATTGAAGAGGGCACCTGTTGGGATGAGCACTGGGTGTTGTATGGAAACCAATTTGACAATAAATTTCATATTTAAAAAAAAAACAGTACAAGAGACAAAGAAGGGCACTATCTAATAATAAAGGGGACAATTGAACAAGACAGATCTAAGAATTGTAGATAACTCTGCACCAAATACAGGAGGTTCCAAATATATGAAACAATAATAATCATAAAGGAACTAATTGGTAACAATCCAAAAATATTAAGGGACTTAAACTCCCCACTTACATCAATGACAGATCATCTAAGCAGATAATCAACAAGGAAACAGTGCCTTTGAATGCCACCCTGGACCAGATAGAATTAACAAATATGTTCAGAAAATTTCATCCTAAAACAGAATACACATTCTTTTCAAGTGTACATGGAACATTCTCCAGAATAGATCACATATTTGGTCTCAAATCAGGCCTCAACAAATACAAAAAGATTGCAGTCATACTAAGCATATTTTCTGATCACAATGCTATGAAACTATGAATGGGTCAACCAGGAAATCAAGGAAAATTAAAAGATACATGGAAACAAATGAAAATGAAAACACAATGGTCCAAAACCTTTGGGATGCAGCAAAAGCAGTCCCAAGAGGGAAGTATGTAGCAATACAGATCTACCTCAAGAAACAAGAAATATCTCAAACAACCTAACTTTACACCTGAAGGAGTTAAAAAAGAACAACAAATGAAGACTAAAGCCAGCAGAAGGAAGGAAATGGTAAACAATAGAGCAAAAATAAATGATATAGAAACTAACAAAACAATATAACAGATCAATGAAACCAGAAGGTATTCTTTGAAAAAATTAGTAAAATTGATAAACCTCTAGCAAGACACATCAAAAAGAGAAAGGATCCAAATAAAATTCACAAATGAGAACAGAGCAATAACAAACACCATAGAAATACAATTAAAAGGGAATCTTAAGAGAAAATATATACCAACAATTTGGACAACCTGGAAGAAATGGATAAATTCCTAGAAACATGTCAACTACCAAAACTGAAACAGGAAGAAATAGAAAATGTGAACAGACCAATAGCAGCAAAAAAACAAAACAAAACAAAACAAAAAAAAAGATTGAATCAGTAATCAAAAAACTCACCACAAACAGAAGTCAGGGTTAGAACAGGGTTAGATAGCTTCACAGGCAATTTCTGCTAAAGATTTAAAGAGTTAATACCTATTCTTCTAGAACTATTCCAAAAAAAATAGAAAAGAAAGGAAAACTTCCAAATTCATTCTATGTGGCTAGCATTACCCTGATACCAAAACCAGATAAAGACTCCACTAAAAAAAGAGAACTGCAGGCCGATATCCCTGATGCATGTGGATATAAAAATTCTCAATAAAATACTAGCAAATGGAATCCAACAATACATTAAAAGAACTATTCACCACAATCAAGTGGGATTTATTCCAGGATTGTAAGTGTGGTTCAGTATTCACAAATCAATCAACATGATATACCACATTAATAAAAGAAGGTATAAGAATCATATGATGCTTTCAATAGATGCAGAAAAAGCATTGGACAAAGCACAACATTGATTCATGACAAAAGCTCAACAAAGTAGGTTAGAGGGAACATACCTCAACATAATAAAGGCCATATATGAAAAACCCACAGCTAACATTATCCTCAGTAGTGAAAAATGGAGAGCTTTTCCTGTATAGTCACGAACAAGGCAGAGATGTCCACTGTCACCACTGTTATTTAACATAGTCCTGGAAGTTCTAGCCTCAGCGATCAGACAACAAATTCAGGATACAAAATCAACGTGCAGAAATCTGTTGCGTTTCTATACACCAATAATGAAGTAGCATAAAGAGAACTTTTGGAATCAATCTAATTTATAACTGCACCCAAAATAATAAGATACCTTGGAATAAACCTAACCAAAGAGGTGAAAGACCTGTATTCCAAAAACTATAAAACACTAATAAAAGAAATTGAAGATGGCAAAAAGAAATGGCAAGATACTCCATGATCATAGATTGGAAGGACAAGTATTGTTAAAATATCTATACTACCCAAATCGATCCACACATTTAATGCAATCCCTATCAACACACCAAAAGCATTTTTCACAGAAATAGAGCAAACAATCCTAAAATTTGTATGGAACCACAAGTGACACCAAATTGCCAGTGCAACCTTGAAAAATAAAAGTAAAGCTGGAGGCATCACAATTCTGGACTTCAAGTTATATTATAAAGCTGTAGTGATCAGCATGATACACGCACAAAAAAAGACACATCGATCAATGGAACAGAATAGAAAACCCAGAAATAAACCCAAAACTATATGCTCAATTAATCTTTGACAAAGCAGGAAAGAGTATCCAATGGGAAGAAGACAGTGCCTTCAACAAATAGTGTTGGGAAAATTGGACAGCAACATACAGATGAATGAAACTGGACTACTTTATTACACCATGCAAAAAATAAATTCAAAATGGATTAAAGACCTAAATGTGAAACCTGGGTCCATAAAAATCCTGGAAGAGAACACAGGCAGTAACTTCTTTGACATCGGCTTAGCAACTTTTTTCTAGATATGTCTCCTGAGGCAAGGGAAACAAAAGCAAAATTAAACTATTGGCACTTCATCAAGATGAAAAGCTTCTGCATGGTTTCTACAAAACTAAAAGACAACCTACAGAATACAAGAAGGTATTTGCAAATGATATGTCTGATAAAGGATTAGTATCCAAAATATATAATGAACTTATAAAACTCAACAACCGAAAACCAAATAATTCAACTAAAAAATGGGCGGAAGACATGAATAGACATTTTTCTAAAGAAGACACACAGATGGCCAACTGCCATATGAAAAGATGCTCAATGTCACTGATCACCAGGGAAATACAAATCAAAACTACATTGAGATACCGTCTCACATCTGTCAGAATGGGTAAAATTAACAACATAAGGTATTGACAAGGATGTGGAGAAAGGTGAACCCTTATGAGTTGGTGAGAATGCAAACTGGTGCAGCCACTCTGGAAAACAGTATGGAGGTTTCTCACAAAGTTAAAAATAGAACTATCCTATGATTCAATAATTGCAGTACCAGATATTTACCAAAAGGATACAAAAATAAGGATTCAAAGGGACACATGCACCCTGATATTTATAGCAATAGCCAAATAATGGAAATAGCCCAAATGTCAATCAACTAATGAATGAATAAAGAAGTGGTATATATACACAATGGAATATTATGCAGCCAGAAAAAGGAACGAAATCTTGCCATTTGCAACAACATGAATGGAGCTAGAGAGTGTAATGCTAAGCAAAATAAGTCAGTCAAAGAAAGACAAATACCATATGATTTCACTCGTGGAGTTGAAGAAACAAGACAAATGAGTAAAGGGAAAAAGAGAGGCAAACCACTAAACAGACTCCTAACTATAGAGAATAAACTGATGGTTATGAGAAAGGTGAGGGGTGGATTAAATAGGTGATGGGGATTAAGGAGTACACTTGTTGTGATCACTGGGTATTGTATGGAAGTGTTGAATCACTATATTGTACACCTGAAACTAATAGTACACTATATGTTAACTAATTTAAATAAAAACTTAAAAAATTAAAGCATTACATTTTTACTCCTCTGCCGTACATAGTTTAGGCATCTGTGGTCATACTTTGCCTTCTTTTATTTTGTGACTCCCTTGAGTGATTGTTGTAGATGTACTTAATTTTAGTGCTTTGTGCTTCCTGTTTTTCTTGGTCTTATTGTCATTCCTTTCCACTCAGAATCCCATTTAACATTTCTTATAAGGCTACTTTATTATTCATAAGGCCTCTAACTTTTGTTTGGGAAACTCTGTATCTCTCTATTCTGAATGATAGCTTTGCTGGATAGGATATTCTTTGTTGCAGGTTTTTTTCATTTCAGTGCTTTGAATATATCATGCTATTCTCTTCTGGCCTGCAAAGTTTCTGCTGAAAACTCAACTGATAGCCTTATGGAGTTTCTCTTGCACGTAACTGTTTTGTTTTCTCTCGCCATTTAAAAAATTCTCTTTTATCACTACTTTTTGCCATTGTAATCACATTGTGTCTTGGCGTAGACCTCCTTGGGTTGATTTTCTTGGAGGTTCTCTGTGCCTCCTGGGTATGGATTTCTGTTTCCTTCCCCACATTGAACTGCTGAGTGCAGGTTAGAGGAGGTGGGCCCACGGGAGCACACCGGCAGAGCATGCTTTTGGCAAGCGAGATGGAATGTGTTGACGCTGGTTCCCACTGGTGCCCATGTATCTAGGCTGGGGGGCAGGGAGGAAAATAGTGCCTGCCAGTTCTTTTGTCCTTAGAGAAGTCTCCTAAAGATCCCTGCTCCTCCAGCACATATTCTAGGTTAGTAAATAAATCTCTTTCCCTTATAGCCCCGGCACTTTTCTTACTGCTGCTTCTATGTTGTTATCTCAGCTGGGTTGTTTGTTACGCTGTCTGTTTAAGGGCGGGGACTCAGTTTCCTATCACGTCCTGCTCTCCCATAGCCCAGTCTGCTGATTTTTAAAGTTCCTGGCATTAAAGCCCCACTAATTTTAAGAACTCATGAAGTCAAATCCCTCCGGTTTTCAAAACCAAATATTATGGGAATTTGTCTTCCAGTGTAGGCCCCCCTTGCCTGGAGTGTCTGGCTCAGGGTCTGATCCTCTCCCTTCTCTGTCCTTGCAGCATCCCTCCCTCCTGTAGACAGCCTCAGGGATCAGTTTGGTTCCTGACCCCTTCTCGCTCTTTCTACCAATTTTTTGATGCGGCCTCTTCTCTTTCTTTAGCTGTGAAGAGTCTTTTCTGCCAGGCCTTGGGTCATTCTCTGGCTTATTTACACTGATGTGGGTGTTGGGTAGGTGTATCTGTGGGAGGAAGTGAGCTTAGGATCCTTTTACTTGGCCATCTTTTTTGGAAGTCAGATATCAGTTTGAGTTTTGTTTGTTGTTTTATGGTGGCTTTTAGATTTCACATGAAAGCAAGATCATATGGTGTTTTTCTTTCTCTGTTCCACCTATTTGACTTAGCATAATACTGTCAAGGTTCCAGCCATGTTGTCACAATTGGGAGGGTTTCTGCACCTTTCATGGCCGAATAGTATTCTGTTGTGTGCGTGTACACGACAATTTCTTTATCCTTTCATCTGTTGATGAACACTTAGGTTCTTTCCATGTTTTGGCTACTGTAAATAATGCTGCAGTCAGAGTAGGGGTACAAATATCTCTTCACTGTAGTGATGTTTTTCCTTCAGATATATCCCCAGTTTATATCCTGGATCATACAATAATTTTATTTTAAATGTTTTTAGTAGCCTCCATTTATAATCCCAGCACCAATGCCTAAGGATTCCCTTTTGTCCATATTCTCACCAGCATTTGTTGTCTTGCCTTTTAAAAAAATTTTTTTATGTTTATTTAGTTTTTGAGAGAGAGACAGTGACAGAGCACGAGTGGGGGGAGGGCAGAGAGAGAGAGGGGAGACAGAATCTGGAGCAGGCTCCAGGCTCTGAGCTGTCAGCACAGAGCCTGACACAGGGCTCAAATTGTCTTTTTCCTTTTAATGTTTATTTTTGAGAGAGAGCATGTGTGAGCGGGGGAGGAGCGGATAGAGATGGGTACAGAGGATGTGAAGTGGGCTCTGTGCTGACAGCAGTGAGCCCTATGTGGGGCTCAAACTCATGAATGGTGAGATCATGACCTGAGCCAAAGTTGGACACTTAACCAACTGAGCGACACAGATGCCCCTGTTCTCTTTTTAATAATAGTCATGCTGACAGGCATGAGGTGATTCCTCATTGTGGTTTTGATTTGCATTTCCCCAATGATTAGTGACCTTGAACCTATTTATGTACTTATTGACCATTTGAATATCTTCTTTTGAAAATTGTCTATTCAGGTTCTTTGCCCATATTTTAATTCTTTTATTTATTTTTCTGAGGTTGAAATGTATGCATTCTTTATGTATTTTAAATTTTAACAACTTATCACATACATGGCTTGCAATTTTTTCCCCATGTTGTAGATTGTGTTTTCATTTTGTTGATTATTTCTTCTGCTTCTCAGAAGCTTTTTAGTTTGATATAGTACACTATGTTATTTTTTATTTTGTTGTTTGTGTTATGTCAAAAAAAAAAAAAAAAAGAAACACTGCCAAGGCCCATGTCAAGGAACTTTTTTCCTATATTGTCTTCGATGTTTTATAGTTTGAGTCTTTAATTCATCTTGAGTTTATTTATTTATATAATTTAACTTTGTTTTTTTTATTTTTTAAAATTTACATCCAAATTGGTTAGTATGTAGTGAAGCAATGACTTCAGGAGTAAATTCCTTAATGCCTCTTACCCATTTAGCCCATCCCCCCTTCCACAACCCCTCCAGCAACCCTCAGTTTGTTCTCCATATTTATGAGTCTGTTTTGTTTTGTCTCCCTCCCTGTATTTATATTATTTTTGTTTCCCTTCCCTTATGTTCATCTGTTTTGTCTCTTAAAGTCCTCATATGAGTGAAGTCATATGATTTTTGTCTTTCTCTGACTAACTCATTTCACTTAGCATAATACCCTCCAGTTCCATCCACATAGTTGCAAATGGCAAGATTTCATTCTTTTTGATTGCCAAGTGATACTCCATTGTATATATACACCACATCTTCTTTATCCATTCATCCATCGATGGACATTTGGGCTCTTTCATACTTTGCCTATTGTTGATAGTACTGCTATAAACATGGGGGTGCATGTGTCCCTTCGAAACACCACACATGTATCCCTTGGATAAATGCCTAGTAGTGCAATTGCTGGGTTGTAGTGTAGTTCTAATTTAAGTTTTTCGAGGAACCTCCGAACTGTTTTCCAGAGTGGCTGCACCAACTTACATTGCCACCAACAATGCAAAAGAGATCCTCTTTCTCTGCATTCTCGCCAACATCTGTTGTTGCCTGAGTTGTTGATGTTAGCCATTCTGACAGGTGTCAGGTGGTATCTTATTGTGGTTTTGATTTGTATTTCCCTGATGATGAGTGATGTGGAGCATTTTTTCATGTGTCAGTTGGCCATCTGGATGTTTTCCGTGGAGAAGTGTCTATTCATGTCTTTTGCCCATTTCTTCACTGGATTATTTGTTTTTTGGGTGTGGGGTTTGGTAAGTTCTTTGTAGATTTTGGATACTAACCCTTTATCTGATATGTCATTTGCAAATATCTTCTCCCATTCTGTCAGTTGCTTTTTAGTTTTGCTGATGGTTTCCTTTGCTGTGCAGAAGCTTTTTATTTTGATGAGGTCCCAGTAGTTCATTTTTGCTTTTGTTTCCCTTGCCTCCAGAGATGTGTTGAGTAAGAAGTTGCTGCAGGCAAGATCAAAGAGGTTTTTTCCTGCTTTCTCCTCGAGGATTTTGATGGCTTCCTGTCTGACATTGAGGTCTTTCATCCACTTTGAGTTTATTTTTGTGTATGGTGGAAGAAAGTGTTCCAGGTTCATTCTTCTGCATGTTGCTGTCCAGTTTTCCCAGCACCACTTGCTGAAGAGATTGTCTTTATTCCATTGGTTATTTTTTCCTGCTTTGTCAAAGATGAGTTGGCCATATGTTTGTGGGTCCATTTCTGGGTTCTCTATTCTTTTTTTTTTTTTAATTTTTTTTTTCAACGTTTTTTATTTATTTTTGGGACAGAGAGAGACAGAGCATGAACGGGGGAGGGGCAGAGAGAGAGGGAGACACAGAATCGGAAACAGGCTCCAGGCTCTGAGCCATCAGCCCAGAGCCTGACGCGGGGCTCGAACTCCCGGACCGCGAGATCGTGACCTGGCTGAAGTCGGACGCTTAACCGACTGCGCCACCCAGGCGCCCCTGGGTTCTCTATTCTATTCCATTGATCTGAGTGTCTGTTCTTGTGCCAGGTGTTGAGTTTATTTTAGTGGTGCAAAAAAGGGGTATAATTTCATTCTTTCATATGTGAATATCTAATTTTCCCAGCACCATTTATTGAAATGACTCTCTTTTCTCTGTTAAGAAATCTTGATACCCTTGTCAAATATTACTTGACATACATGCATAGGTTTATTTCGGGGCCCTCAATTCTGTTCCATTGGTGTGTCTGTTTTTATGCCAATGGCATACTGTTTTGATTACCAAAGCTTTATAAAACAGTTTGAAATCAGTAAGTGTTATGCTTCCTGATTTGTTTTTTTTTCTGAGTATTGCTTTGGCTATCCAGGGTCTTTTGTGGTTTTGCACAAATTTTAGGATTTTTTTTTCTATTTCTGTAAAAAAATGGCATTGGATTCTTTTTTTTTTCAATTTTTTTTTCAACGTTTATTTATTTTTGGGGGGACAGAGAGAGACAGAGCATGAACGGGGAAGGGGCAGAGAGAGAGGGAGACACAGAATCGGAAACAGGCTCCAGGCTCTGAGCCATCAGCCCAGAGCCTGACGCGGGGCTCAAACTCACGGACCGCGAGATCGTGACCTGGCTGAAGTCGGACGCTTTACCGACTGCGCCACCCAGGCGCCCCAGCATTGGATTCTTAATAAAGACTGCATTTTGTCTATACATGGCTTTAGGTAGTGTGGACATATTGACAATATTAAGTGTTCCAACCAAAAACACTGGATACCTTTCTGCTTCTTTGTGTCTTTGATTTTTTTCATTAATGTTTTGTAATATTCAAAGGAAAACTTTGACATCCTTGGTTAAATTTATTCTAAACATTTTATTATTTTTATTGCTATTGTAAATTGGATCTTTTCTTATTTTTTTTTACAAGATTATTCTTCATCAGTGTATGGAAACACTCCTAGAATTTTTCAAAGTTTGTATGTATGTATGTATGTATGTATGTATGTATGTATGTATTGAGAGAGAGAGACAGACAGAGAATTCCAACCAGGCTTTGCCCTGTCAGTTCAGAGCCTGATGTGGGGGCTTGATCTCATGATCGTGAGATCATGTCCTGAGATGAAATCAAGAGTTGGATGCTTAACCAACTGACTCACGAAGACACCTGTGTACACTCCTGACATTTAAAAAGAAATTTTTAATGCTTATTTATTTTTGAAAGAGAGAGAGAGAGGGTAAGCAGGGGAAGGGGATAGAGAGAGGGAGGCACAGAATCCAAAGTAGACTCCAGGCTCTGAGCCGTCAGTACAGAGCCTGATGTGGGGCTCGAACACATGAACCATGAGATCATGATCTGAGCCAAAGTCGGATGCTTAATGGACTGAGCCACCCAGGCACCCCTACAGTCTTGATTATTGTATGTTAATTTTGTATCCTGCAACTTTACTTAATTTATTGATTATATGTAAGTGTTTTCTTTTTAATGTTTATTTTTGAGAGAGAGAGAGAGACACACAGTGTGAGCAGGGAAGGGGCAGAGAGAGAGGGAGACACAGAATCTGAAGCAGGCTCCAGGCTCTGAGGTGTCAGCACAGAGCCCAACACGGAGCTTGAACCCATGAACTGCAAGATCATGATCTGAGCTGAAGTCAGATGCTTAACTGACTGAGCCACCCAGGTGCCCCAATTATATCTAAGTTTTTAATTGGAATATAGGACATTCTGTATATAAAATCATGTCAATAGAATACAGTAAAGTAGAAACAATTTTACTTATTCTTTATTAATTTTGATGACTTTAATTTGATGACTTTAATTTCCTTGCCAGATTGCTCTAGCCAGAGTTTTCAGTGAAGTGTTGAATAGAGGTGGCAACTGACTTCAGCTCAGGTCATGATCTCACAGTTCGTGAGTTTCAGCCCTGCATTGGGCTCTGTGCTGATAGCTCAGAGCCTGAAGCCTGTTTCAGATTCTGTGTCTCCCTCTCTCTCTGCCCCTCCCCTATTCATGCTCTGTCTCTGTCTCAAGAATAAATAAACATTAAAAAAAATTTTTTTTAATAAAAAAAAAGAAGTGGGAAGAGTGAGCACCCTTGTCTTGCTCCTGATCTTATAGCAGAAGCTTTCAGTCTTTCACCATTAGGTATAATTTCAGCTGTGGGCTTGTCTTGCACAGCCTTTATCATAGTAATTTACATTCCAGCTCTAGTCTGTTGAGATTTTTTAACATGAGTGGATGTTGAATGTTGTCATATGCTTTTTCCGTGTCTATTGAGGTGACCATAGGAGTTTTTTTCTTTCATTCCCTTAATGTAATATACTCCATTGATTTACATATTAAGCCATGCTTGTATCCAATAGATAAATAGCAGTTGGTCATGGTGAATGATCCTTTTCAAGCTACTAAATTAGGTTTGCCAGTATTTTTTGAAAATCTTTGCATTTATATTAATTAGGCCTGCAGTTTTTGGATAGTGTCCTTTTCTAGCATTGGTATCTGGGTAATGCTGGCCTCAAAAAAATGAGTTTCAAACTCCAATTCTCTCCAATTTTTTGGAAAAAGTTGAGAAAGATTGGTTTAAATCTTCTTTAAATAGTTGTTAAAATTCACCAGTGAACCTATCTGGTTCTGGGCTTTCTTCACTGGAAAATTTTTTATTACAGATTCAATCTTCTTACTAGTAATTGTTGTATTCAGATTTTATATTTCTTCCTGAATAAGTCTTGATAGGTTATATGGTTCTAAAATTTTTCCACTTCTTTTAGGTTATTCAGTTGTTGGCATATAGTTGTCCATAGTAGCTTCTTTAGACTCTTTGGTGGTATCAGTTGTAACGTCTTCTTCTCCATTTATAACTTTGTTGATTTGGATCCTCTCTCTTTTTTCCTTGGTTAATCTAGATAAAGGTTTGCAAATTTTGTTTATCTTTACAATTGTTAAAGGAACCAATTGTTAATTTTTTTTTAATTTTTCTGTTCTGAATTTTATTTATTTCTGATCTAATCACGATCATTTCCTTCCTTCTCCTAATTTGGGCCTATTTTGTTGTTATTCTTCTAGTTCCTTTTGGTGTAAAATTAGGTTTATTGCTTAAGATCTTTCCATTTTCTTGATGTATGTGTTCATAGCTATAAACCTCCTTCTTAGAACTACGTTTGCTGCATCCCATAAGTTTTGGGATGTTTCCATTTTTATTTGTTTCAAATGTTTTTTATTTCCCTTTCAGCTTCCTTGATCCAGTGGTTGTTCAGGAAACTGCTAATTTACATGTATTCATGAGTTTTCTCTTGTTTTGATTTTCTCTTGTTATTGATTTCTGGTTTATAATCACTATGCTTGGTATGGTCTAGTATGGTCCATATTTGGTATAATTTTAACTTCTTGAGTTTGCTACTAATTGTTATGTGGCCTAACATATGGTCTATCCTAAAAAAATGTTCCATATGTGTTTGAGAAGAATGTATATTCTGTTGTTGGATAGAATGTTCTGTATGTGTGTGTTAGGCCTATTTGGTTTATAGTGTTATTCAAATCCTCTTTTCACAGCTGATTATCTGTCTGGATGATTATGCATGTTTTGTAAATGGGGCATTTTATTCCTTAGCTGTTATTTTATTGCTGTCTATTTCTCCTTTTAGATCTGTTAGTATTGCTTTATCAATTTAGGTGCTCTGATGTTGGGAACATCAACATTTACAATTGTTACATCTTCTGAGTGGATTGACCCCTTTATAACTTCATAATGATCTTCTTTGTCTCTTTTTACCATTTATTTTTACCAGAAAAACCCTCTAATATTTATTCAGAAAAATACCTTTATCATAAATCTCTATTTTTCATACATAAAACAGTATAAATGAACTATGTTGGTATTCTTGGAACTTCTCTTGTATCTTTTTACCATTTTTTAAAATGTTTATTTAGTTTTGAGAGAGAGAGAGAGAGAGAGAGCGAGCACGAGAGCGAGCATGAGCGGGGGAGGGGCAGAGAGAGACACACACATACAGAGAATCTGAAGCAGGCTCCAGGCTCTGAGCTGTCAGCACAGAGCCCCAACACGGGGCTCGAACTTGGGAACAGCGAGATCATGACCTAGGCCAAAGTTGGACGCTTAACCGACTGAGCGACCCAGGTGCCCCACCTTTTTACCATTTTTAATTTAAATTCTATTTTGTCTGAAAACAGTATGACTATGTCTATCTTTTTTGCTGTTGTTACCATTTCGTTGAAATGTTTTTTTTCCCTATCTATTCACTCTTGGACTGTGTTTCTTTAAGTATAAGTTTGGTCTCTTGTAGACAGCATATCTATCTTTTTAAAATTCTGTCAGCTATTCAATGACTTTTGATTGGAGAATTTAATCCATTTATATTTAAAAATTATTAATATGTAAGGACTTAATATTGCCACTTTTTAATGTTTTCTGCCTGTTTTGTATATTAATTGTTCCTTCTTTGTAATTTGATGGCTTTTGGTATCAGTATGATTTGACTTCTTTACCATGTTCTTTCGTATAATTCTCTTGTGGTTATCATGAGGTTTACATAAGATATATATTTTTTAATGTTTATTTATTTTTGAGAGAGACAGAGAATGCAAGTGGGTTGGGAGCAGAGAGAGAGAGGGAGATACAGAATCTGAAGCAGGCTCCAGGCTTAGAGCTGTCAGCACAGAGCTCGACACGGGGCTCAAACTCACGAGCTGTAAGATCATGACCTGAGCTGAAGTCAGACGCTCAACTGACTGAGCTACCTAGGTGCCCCATATATTTAAAAATTATAGCATTTTGTTTTAAATTGATAACAAGTTAACTTTAATAGGAATTTTATACTTTCGCTTCTCCCTCTTCTCACATTTTAGGTTATAATACTGTAGTTTACATATTAAAAAATATGTATCCCATAACAAATTATTGTAGTGATGGTTATTTTTAATATGTTTTTTAATTTTAAAGTTTTAAATGAATTACACACCACCATTACCTATTTGAGAATTTGTCTTTCTTTTTTTATTTTATTTTTTTATTTTTTTTTTATTTTTGGGACAGAGAGAGACAGAGCATGAACAGGGGAGGGTCAGAGAGAGGGAGACACAGAATCGGAAACAGGCTCCAGGCTCCGAGCCATCAGCCCAGAGCCGGACGCGGGGCTCGAACTCACGGACCGCGAGATCGTGACCTGGCTGAAGTCGGACGCTTAACCGACTGCGCCACCCAGGGGCCCCGAGAATTTGCCTTTGACAATATATCGACCATGAACAGTGAGATTTATACCACCTTTATATATTTTAATGAGAACAATTAGTATCCTTTTAGTTTCATTGGAATAACTCCCTTTAGCATACTTCGAAGGCAGGTGTCTTAGTAATTAACTCCATAAGTTTCTGTTTGTTTGGAAAAGTCCTTATTTCTCTTTATTTCTGAAAGGCAACTGCCAGGTTTGGTATTCTTGGTTGACAGGTTTTTTTATTCTTTTATTATTTTGAATACATCATCCCATATTCTCTTGGCCTGAAAAGTTTCTGTTGAGAAATCCATGCATGTTCTTACGGGGTATCCCTTGTATGTAAGTGACATTTTTCTTTTGCTGCTTTCTTAATTTTCTCTTTGTGTTTGACTTTTTTTTTTTTGCAATTTAATTACATTGTTTTCCCCCTGTAGCCTTATTCAGATTCAACTTATTAGGAACTTTAGGGCTTCATGTATCTGCACGCTCATTTCTCTCTTCAGGATTAGAGAATTATCAGCAATTATTGCTTTAAATATAGTTTGGCTATTTTTCTTTCTCTTCTCCTTGTGTGATACTCATAGTGCATATATCTTTGTATTTTGTCTCGTAAGTTTTGTAGACTTTATTTACTTAATTTTTTTTTCTTTTTGTTCCTCTGGATAATTTTTCAATGTCCTCTCTTCTAGATTACTAATTCTTCTTCATGGTCAACTTTGCTATTGATACTCTCTTGCATTCTTTAGTTGACTCATATTCTTAAGCTCTAGGATTTCTGGTGTATGCGTGTGTGTGTGTGTGTGTGTGTGTGTGTGTGTGTGTGTGAGAGAGAGAGAGAGAGAGAGAGAGAGAGAGAGAGAGAGAGAGAGACTTTTATTTCTTTGTTGAATTTCTCATTTTGTTCATGCATTGTTTTCCTAATTTCATTTAGTTGTCTGTGTGTTCTTGTAGGTTACTAGACTTCTAGAAGGGATTTATTCTGAATTCTTTGTCAGTTCATAGATCTGTATTTCTTTAGGGTCAGCCATTGGTGCTTTACTAGTTTCCTCTGGGGATGTAATGTTAACCCAATTTTCCATGATCTTTGATTACTTACTTTTATGTCTGCATACTTCAGTAAGCAGTCTCTTCTTTGAGAATTTACAGTTTCACTTTGGCATTCTTCACTAGTCTGCTAAGCTTGGGTTTCTGGATTTTTCTGCTGGTAACATCTGTAGACATTTGCGACTTGTATTGGGTCCATTTTGGGGTGAAGCCACTGCCTGAGCTTTTGATTTGGGGCTGATGCCACTGAAAGATAACGATTGTACAGTCCTGATGGCTTTCTTCCCTGCCCAAGCATGACCGTTGAAGAATTACGCAGTTGCCTGCATTCTCCAGTCAGGCTTCCTAGACCGTTGGCATTGGGTCAATAATTAATAGCAGGTGGGGCTATGAATGAACTCTCCTACCCTGGCAGGGAAGCAGAATGGGCCTGAATGCCTGCACATCTCAGTGTTTGGGTACCCAAATCAGGCAAGATTTTGCACTGAATTTCCTGGCCAGATGGGGTCACTGGTTTTGTTCTGCACGCAGATAAAGTCACAGGCTGTGCTCTCTCCTTAAGTGCCACTGTCTGCACAGCTATGAGATGCACTATTCAGCTCCTGTGTGCTCTGCTTAGGTTCCATGGTTGGGCGGGGTGAAATCTAGAAATCAGTGGGGCTACAATTAATTTTCCTTTCTAGTAGGGCCCTTGTTCAGGCCTTAAGGCTGGCAAGGCTTTTATTGTGGGATAAAATTATGGAGGACTATGCACCAAGATCCCTGGACTGATGGTCACCGAGTGCCTTGGACTGATGGGCACCAAGTTCCTTGGACTGCATGGGGGTAGTGACACTTTCCAGGCTCTCTGCTCATGTGCTGCTATAATCAAAGTTCCAAAATAAGTTACCCAGATTTCAAGGAGCTCTGGTTAGCTTTTCTGGTCTGGTCGGGCTGGAAACTGTGTTCAGCTTTGGCCAGAGCTGTAAACTAGATTTTCTGCCAACTTGAGACTGCAGAAAAGGCTCCAGGACTGACAAGGTTTATTGTTTAATTATCAACGTTTATTTATTTTTGGGACAGAGAGAGACAGAGCATGAACGGGGGAGGGGCAGAGAGAGAGGGAGACACAGAACCGGAAACAGGCTCCAGGCTCTGAGCCATCAGCCCAGAGCCCGACGCGGGGCTCGAACTCACGGACCGCGAGATCGTGACCTAGCTGAAGTCGGACGCTTAACCGACTGTGCCACCCAGGCGCCCCTATTGTTTAATTATCAAATCAGAGAGACCTGTGCGCTATGCTCCCTCGATAGACGGGGCTACCATCTTGGCTCTGAATGCACAGAGCTGTTGTCTGGGTTCTCCACTCAAGTTCTACTTTAGTCAGAGCTGTAAGGTGGGAGACATTAAGATTCCTGGAAACTCTGATTATGGGTCACAGTTAGCAGGGTTGGTGCAGTGGGCAAAACTACAGATTAGCTTCTTTGCCTGGGTTGGGGGAAGGCATACAACAGACGCCAACACTGACAAACTAATCAGGCATACCTATACACCAAACTCTTAGGCTAGACTGTGTCACCGGGTTGGCTCTGTAGATGGCAGAGCCACTAGGCAGGTGCTTTATTCAAGTGCTGCCGGAAAAGTAGTTCTCTAGGTGCTCAGGCTAAGCTTTCTCACCAGGCAAGGCCAGGAGCCACCCTCAGCAGTGAATGGGGTTATGAATTAGTTCTTCATATCCCCCCTTCATCACAGAGAATGAGACCACATTATAAGGGTAAAAGGAGTAGCTACATGCTGACCACAGTGCCCCCGCTCAGGTCAGTGCAGCAGTATACCAGGAGTACTCGCCTGAGCCTGTGGTTCCTCCAGCGGGAAAAGAGAACTCCCCAGCATCATGGGTCACTTCTTGGGGGTGGGTCACTCCAGGCTTGCCCCTCAGGGATTGTGGGGGAATCTGTGGGGCTTGACCACTGGGAATCAGACTGTGACAGAGAAGGGAGGACTTTGCAGCTACCAGTACTCAGACCTTGGCAAACCAAATTCCTATTTGAAGCACACAGATAGTCGTTCTAACCAGCAGTCTTTCTCATGTGCAGTCAAGACAGTGGCACAGTTTCCCGAGGACGCCACGGGGTGCAGGTCTTCCTGATTTGAGACCTGAGAGAGCCTTGCTGCCTCTGTATTGCGGTCCACGCCTCTGCCCAGGCAGACTTCTACGTCAAAACCCCACCATCCACTAGAAACAAAACACCAGTGAGGCTGGTTGGAGCTGACTCCTCACCCTTTCTTTGACACAAATCGTATGTTCTGTATGTTCTTGTGTGCCTTGAGTGTGTGTTTGTTTTGACCATCTCTTTTGAGGCCTCTTTGATTTTATTACATTCAGGGCTTCCAAAATTCTAAAATCACTGCATGGTCATCCCTTGTGTAAATGAACCCTAGTTTAGGTAACCAGTCTTTATTGGTGGACGTTCAAGTAATTTATAATCTTTCATTCCTACAAACAAACGGAAATGATGTTAATTAATTATTTGCACTTATGCGAGGGCAGAGGCACATGATCCATAAAGTTAATGAAACTTAAACTTCATAGTCCTCACTTCCATGGGTTTTGAATATTCACTTTCGTACCTAATTTTTTGCTTTTATATATTTTTACTGTCTAACTTTAATATACGTTTTCCATGTAACACTGTGTAAGTTTAAGGTGTACAGAAAAATGGTTTAACTTGCATACATTGTAAACGATTACCACTATCGGTTTGGTTAACATCCGTCATCTCCTAAACAGACAATAAAAAAAAATTTCCACATGTAATGAGAATTCTTAGAATATGCTCCTTTAACAATTTTCATATATATCATACAGCAGTGTTAATTATAGTCTCATGTTGTCCTTATTTCTTCTAACTGGAAGTTTGTAACTTTTTACCAACTTCCAACTCCCCCTTCCTCCAACCCCTGGTTGTAACCGCAAATCTCTCTTTCTCTATGATTTTTTTTTTTAGATTCCACATGTAAGTGAAATCATACAGTATTTTTCTCTGACTCATTTCACTTACTATAATGCACTGAAGCTTCATCAATGTTGTCACAAATGGCAAAATTTCCTCATTTTTTATGAATGAATATTTCCTTTTATGTGTGTGTGTGTGTGTATGTATGTGTATATATATATATGTATATATATAGGAGCTTTATATAAATAAAAATATAAATGTATGTGTATATATATGAAGAAGCTTTTTATATATATATATATACACACACATATATATATACACACATACATACAAGGAAATATTCAGTCATAAAAAATGAGGAAATTTTGCCATTTGTGACAACATTGATGAAGCTTCAGTGCATTTTACTAAATATAAAATATATAAATATATAAATATTTTATATATATAAATATATATATTTATATTATAAATATATTTATATTATGTAATATAAATATATATATTTATATTATAAAATATATATAAATGTATATATTTTATAATATAATAAGTATATTATAAAGATATATATTTCTATATAATATATTATATATACTATATATATATATTATATATTTATATAAATATATATCGGGGGTGTAGTAAATCAGGGGTGCAGTTATCTTTTCAAGTTACTACTTTGTTTCCTATGGATATATTCCCAGAAGTGAAATTCCTGGATTATACATAGTTCTATTTTTATTTTTTTGAGGATCCTCCATACTGTTTTCCATGGTGGCTGTACCAGTTTACAATCCAACCAACAGTGCACAAGTGTTCCCTTTTCTCCACATCCTCTCCAGCATTTATCTCTTGTCTTCTTGATGATGGATCTTCTAACAAGCATGAGACTAAATTTCTGTTCAAGTTTTGGAATCGTTTGAAAAGGGTAGGTATTAACTCTTTTTTAAAATGTTAGAATTCACTTCCAAAGCTGTCTAGTTTTGGACTTTTGTTTGTTAGAAATATTTTTATCACTAATTTAATTTAATTACTAGTAATACATCTGTTCAGATTTTCTATTTCCTTCTGGTTCAGTCTTAGAAGGTTGAATGATTCTAGGAATTTATTCATACTTTAGGTTTTCGAATTTGTTGGCATATAACTGTGTGTAATAGTATCTTATAATCCTTGGTATTACTGTGGTGTTAGTTTTAACTTTATTTCTGATTTTATATAGGTGAGTATTCTTTCTTGATGATCTGGATAAAGGTTTATTAATTTTATCTTTACAAAGAACCAGCTCTTAGTTGGTTTTTTTTACAGCCTCTATTTCCTTTATTTATGCTCTAATCATTATTATTTCCTTCCTTCTACTAAATTTGGATTTTGTTCTTTCTTCTCTAGTGACTTTAGGTGTAAGGTTAAATGATTTCTTTGGGATTTTTGTTTTTTCTTGAGGTAGGTCTATATTACTATAAACTTTCCTCTTAGAATTATTTATGCTGTGTCCTGTAGGCTTTGAAATGTGTGAAATTTTGAAAATTTTCACTTGTTTCAGCATATTCTTTAATTCTTTCATTTTTTTGTTGAGCCATTGGATGTTTGGTAGAATGTTGCTTAGTCTCCATGTTTGTGTTTTTTCCTGTTTTTTTCCCTGTAATTAATTTCTAATTTCATACCTATTTGATGAGAAAACATGCTTGATATGATTTCAGTGTTCTTAAATTTATTGAGACTTTTCTTGCGGTCTAATAACCTAACAGGTGATCTATCCTGGAAATGTTCTATGTGCACTTGAAAAGAGTTTATATTCTGCTGTTTGGGGATAGAATGTTCTGTATGTATCTGCTAACTCCATGCAGTCTTGTACATCCTTCAAAGCCACTGTTTTCTTCTTGATTTTCTGCTTGGATAATCTATCCATTGATGCAAGTGGGGCGTTAGAGTCCCCTACCGTTATTGTATTACTGTCAACTTTTCCTTTTATGTCTGTTAATCTTTGTTTCATATATTTTGATGCCCCTATGTTGGCTGCATAAAAACTTATAATTGTTATATCCTTTTGTTATATTGATGCCTTTATTAATATATAATGTGCTTATCTGTCTCTTGTTATAGTCTTTATTTTAAAGTCTATTTGTCTGAAAGAAGTATTGCTACTCTAGTTTTCCTTTTGTTTCCATTTGCATGGAATGTATGTATATAGTCTTGGGTATTGGGCAGACTGTTTCCAGGGTCACTTGTGCAGCCTGCAAAGAAATATTGTTCAGTGACTAAACAAACATTTGTATCAAGATAATTAGTCCTGGACTGATTTATAACATCTCTAGTAGGTTTGAAGGTGTATTCATGGAATCAAACCATAGTGTTTGGTTATAGTATTTTTTGGTATGTTACCTCAGAAGGATTCAGTGACATTTTTATTTTCTTTTTTTTTTTTTTAATTTTTTTTTTTCAGCATTTATTTATTTTTGGGATAGAGAGAGACAGAGCATGAACGGGGGAGGGGCAGAGAGAGAGGGAGACACAGAATCGGAAACAGGCTCCAGGCTCTGAGCCATCAGCCCAGAGCCCGACGCGGGGCTCGAACTCCCAGACCGCGAGATCGTGACCTGGCTGAAGTCGGACGCTTAACCGACTGCGCCACCCAGGCGCCCCTACATTTTTATTTTCAATATGAAGAGAAAATTTTCCCTCCAGTAGCCTTATTCGGGTAAAGAATAGATCCTGAGCTTCCAAGAAGGTGTCCCAATACCAAACTGCTCTATCATAGGAGGACGTAGTGTGATTTTGTCCACTTGTTGGTGGATATCATTCCCTTTTTTACATCCATTGTCCTGAATGGGCCCACCAGGTACTTACACTGGCAGGAACAAAAACTACCTCAGGTTCACTTGCGTTATCTAGATGTTGACCTAGCTAGCACTCAGATAGGTTAGTTAAGGTGGCCAGGGTTTGGAAGACTGGTGTGAGTGGGTATTTAGGTTGTGCTGGAGTTGTTGAAAAAGCAGTGAGTTTTAGTTAAAATAAGACACAGTTTGAAACAGCCTATAGTGGAGGAACAAAGGAAGAACAAGTCAAGATAAGCAATTTCTTGCCCATCTTTGTGTAAAAAAAAAAAAAAAAAAAAAAGTTTAAATTTCCGGATCAGAGAATTGCCAGGTCAGGGAGAGAGAGAGGAAGTTTTAAGAGAAGATAAATGGAGACAAAGTTCTTGATTCGAGATGTTGGACAAAGTCATCTACTGCATGATGTCATTCACTCCTAGAGCCTGAGTGGGCTCTGAAAGATCCTCAATTTGAAGTCACTCCCAGAGATGGTCTTCTGATTGTCATACGGGTGATGAATTGGATCCAGCTCAGTGTCTCTCATGTCAGTGCAGGAAGATTTTTATTTCTATGACAATGTAGACGGTTAGCCGTACTTCCTAAGGCCTTTCCCACTGTGACAGTGCATCTTTTCTTACAAAACCTTTGATGTTTTATGCACTCCATCTCCTGGACTTAGCTGTAGCTCCACAGAATAAACTCTTCAAGCCTGAGGTTGGTCCTGGAAGGACTCTTGCCATGTGAGGTGACCTATCCCCAAACCTACTACAAAGTAGCTGGTGCTGAGTCCTGAAGAAGAGTGCAAAGTTGTTTCCATGCCTGGGCAAGAACTGTCCTGGTGGTTCCATGCGCCATTTGCGCCTAACGTAGCCAGGGGATGGGTTCAGCTGCCTTTCCATGCCTGGCCTGGGAGTGCTGCCCTTACCCTTCCATTCTGGCTGCCAAAAGTAGAGGAGCTCTGAGCAGGCGAAGTTAAAGGGGGGCACGGGGCAAGCACAGCCCCACCCAGGCTGGCCAGGTACCCACTGCAAGGGGCCTGAGATTCAAACTACACTCCGCTTTTTAAATTTTCTCTTAGTTGAAGTTCTCACTATGTTCATTCTTTTCCCAACTTTGGTGAGCATTTTACGACAATTCATTTGAACTCTTTGTCAGGCACATTGCTTACCTCTATTTCATTTACTCCTCTTTCTGAGGTTTTGTTCTATTCCTTCCTTTTGAAGGAATGTCCCTGTGTCTCCTCATTTTGCCTGAGTCTTTGTGTTTGCTTCTATGTATCAGGTAGGTCATGTAGGTCTACTAGACCGTAAGGAGTTTTCCAGAGGTACAGTCTCTCTGATCATCAAAACCAGGTGCTCCTGGGCTATGCCCTGTGAGGTTGCATATGCCCTGCTCTTGTGTCTGGGCCATGAGTGCTGCATGCAGACTAGTGGAAGGGTGCAGAACCCTGGCCTGACTGGCGGAAATGACTGTCCATGATTGCTGTAAGCAAATGGTGGGAGGTGCTGGCCCTTCATGTGGCTGGATCAGAGGCCCAGCTGCGTATACTGGTGCATGCAGTTGGGTAGAGCTCGTTCCCAGTGTGACTGGATGTTAGGCCCAGCCAGGTATGTTGTGGCTGTGCTGGTGGGTAGGGGCAGCTTACCTCCATCAGGGTAGGAGCCATTTCGTTGGGGTACCAGTCCTAGTAGAGGCCATCATCTCAATGTGGTGGGGTGAGAGCCTCTTTGAAGGCCTCTCCAAATCAACCTCTTTGGACAAGACATTTGGACACAGCAGTCTGCAGGGGGACACCAGGGCAGGATGACTATTGGTAGTAGGGTAGACAGAGAGTGTCAGGCACCTGCCAGCATCAGAGCAGCTAGGTAGAAAGAAAGCAAGAAAAATGGCCCCCACCAAGCATTTTTTTCCCTAGAGAAAGTTTCTACAGACTCTGCCCCTCAGGAACCCTCCATAAAGTTAGTCAATATGTCACCTTCAGGTATGACCCAGATGCTTTTTTTTTTGTTTCATTTTTTTAATTATAGTAAAATGCATGCAACATAAAGTTTAATATTTGAGCTATTTTTAAGTGTATAGTTGACTGGTTTTAAATACTTTCATATTGTTCTAACACTGTCACCATCATCCATTTCCAGAACTCCTCATCTTGCAAAACTGAGACTATACCTAGAAAATAACAACTCCTCTGATCCTCTCCTCCCAGCCCCTGGCAACCTCCCTTCTCCTTTCTGTCTATGTGATTTTAAACTTCCACCTTAGTGCTCGATCTTGGGGGCTGTGAGTTTGTATGTGGACCTGTTAAAAACAGTCTCAGTTTCCTATAGCCTTCAGCCCTCCTAGAGTTAAGTCCTGCTGATTGATCTTCAAGGCCAGACATTATGGAGGCACTTCTTCCTGGTGAAGGGCCCAGGCTGGGGATTTCCCCATATGTGGCTTGGATCCCTTTTTTTTCTCAGAGAGGACATCTGTACCTTGTGATATCCTTCCTATTTGCGGATTTCTTCACTGGTCAGTCAGAGTCCCAACCAGATCCGTTCTCTGTCACTTCGATCCTTCTTGATGTGGCTTTTTCTTTATTTCTTGAGCTGTAGATAGACTGTGATGCTAGGTTTCACGTTGTTTTCAGAGAGACTTCTATATGTGGGTGAAAGTGAGCTCAGGATGTTCCTACTCTGCCATTTTGACTGAGCTGCGTTGTTATTTCTTGTTGTTGTTCTTTTCAAATTTTTATATAAATTCTAGTCAGTTAGCAGACAGTGTAATATTGGTTTCATTATTCTTAAATGTTTGGTGACATTCACCTTTGAAGACTTATAACAAATATCCTATCTTCCATGTTCCTTATCCTTTCTTCTGTAAGGTTGATTCTTTTGAAGCTCTCTAATGAATTATTTTATGAAGTTACTGTGTTTTTTGGCTGTAGAATTTGTAGAATTTGTTTGATTTCTTGAGGTTTTCTATCTCTTTGTTGAATTGGCATTTTTTCCATGCATTGTATTCTTAATTTTGTGTAGCTATCTGTGTGTTCTTGTAGTTCTCCAAACTTCTTTAAGAAAATTATTCCGAATTTTTTGACATTTCATAGATCTCCATACTTTTGGGTCAATTATTAGAGCTTTATTTATTTATTTTTTTAGGTTTCTTTGTTTTTTTTTTTTTAATTTTTTTTTTTCAACGTTTATTTATTTTTGGGACAGAGAGAGACAGAGCATGAACGGGGGAGGGGCAGAGAGAGAGGGAGACACAGAATCGGAAACAGGCTCCAGGCTCCGAGCCATCAGCCCAGAGCCCGACGCGGGGCTCGAACTCACGGACCTCGAGATCGTGACCTGGCTGAAGTCGGACGCTTAACCGACTGCGCCACCCAGGCGCCCCAGCTTTCTTTGTTTTGAGAGAGAGTGAGAGAGTGGGGGGTGGGGAGGAGCAGAGAGAGGGAGAGAGAGAATCCCAAGCAGGCTCTGCACTTTCAGCGTGGATCCAGATGTGGGGCTCAAACTCACGAACCCCAAGATCATGTCCTGAGCCAAAATCAAGAACTGGACACTTAGGGGTACCTGGCTAGTGCAGTCGGCTGAGCGTGACTCTTGATTTTGGCTCAGGTCGCGATCTCACAATTTGTGAGATCTGCTGACAGATCAGAGCCTCCTGGGGATTCTCTCTCTTGGTTTCTCTCTGTCCCTACATGCTCTCTCTCTCTCTCTCTCTCTCTGTGTGTGTGTGTGTGTGTGTGTGTGTGTGTGTGTGTGTCTTTCTCTCTGTCTCTCAAAATAAATAAACATTAAAAAGAAGTCTGATGCTTAACTGACTGAGCCACCCAGGAGCCCCTATTAGAGCTTTGTTAACTTCCTTTGGTGTTGTCATTTTTTCATGATCAGTTGTTTTTCATATTGGCCTCTATAAATGAGTAGGTGGTGTTCCCTGCCAGACGTTGTGGCTTTACCTTAGCACAGACAGTTCCGCCGTCAGCTCATTTTGTGTTTCTGGACACATGTACTGGTAGCATCCTTGGGTCTGCTGGGTCTGCCAGCAGGGTCCACATTGGAGTGAGGCAGCTGTTTGAGTTCTGAGTTAAGGGGTGTGGGGCTATGACCCTGGCTGAGAATAGCTGGATAGGACTGTTTGCTTCATTCCCTGTCCCTGTGAGGCTGTGACAGGCACTTTAGTATTTATGGTTTCGCATCTTTTTTCTTAAAGATGGCAGTGAGAAGTGAATAAACTTCAGGCCCCACAAAACTTAAATTTATGCCTATGTGAGTCTATTTGTAGGATAAATTAATAGAAGTGTGATTTGCTGGGCCAAAGGTAGGCACATTCATGATGTTAAAGACATTATTAAATTACCTTCCAAAAGTTGGAAATGTACATTCCCAATAATGAAACATGAGGGTATCTGTTTTCTACATCTTCGCTGGTATATTATGAAGGGTTATCAGATTTTTCAGTCTTCACCAACCTGATAAGGGAAAAGAGGAAACTCGTATTTGTTTTGTGCATTTTTGTATGCTGGAAGCTGAGCCATTTCATAAATGTAAGAGCCACTGAATCTTCCTTTTAGTGCATTGTATCTTCAAATATGTTGACTAGTCTTTCCTTTGGTTTGTAGAAGCTGTAAGTATAGTAAGGGAAATATACCTTTGGTAATATGAGTTTTATATCCCCCAGTTTCTTGCTTTTCTTTTGCCCACGGTGGTCTTTATTTGCTTATTAATTTTTTTCTGCATACTTTTAAATGACTGTCTTTTTATAGTTGATGGTTTTGTGGAATAATTGGAAAGATGTTTCCTATCCCTGAAAAAAAAAAAGAAAACGTATCTGTATATATCCTATTGGTTCTGTTTCTCAGGAGACACCTAATACAGGTGGTATGTAAAATAGTTTTCCATTATTCATCATCCCTTCCTGAAAGAGAGTAAAATATCCCCACCCCTTGTCAATTTACCTGCATAGGTATGTATATATGCATGCCTAAGGTCGACATGTGTGGTACAATAAAACACATATATAGTCTGCGTCCCCAGTTCCTTGCAGAAAAAAAAAAAACCAAACTCATAGAGTTAATAGGAGTGTTGTTGTTGTTGTTGTTAGTGAGATATGTCCTACCTCTAGATAACTTATAGATGGAAGGTGTTCACCAGAAAGGCCAACCAGGTGATTGGAGGGTTGGGACTGCAGGAGAGTTCAATCTTTAGGGAGGATTTTGAGTTGAATCATGTGGCCAAAGATTTAATCAGTCATGCCTACATAATGACACCCTAATAAATATTCTGTGTACTGAGGACTGGTTGAGCTTCCTGGTTGCTGAATACATTAATGTGCCAAGAGGGAGATGTGCCTTGATTCTACGGATGGGGAACATGGATACTCTGTTGCATTACAGACCTCATCCTTTTTCATTTGGATGGTTCTGATCTATATCCTCTAGAAGAGACCTGTAATTGTAAGCAAAGCACCTTTTTTAAACTTCTGTGGGTCATTTTAGCAAGGTATTGAATATAAAGAATTTGTCAGAGCCACCCAGATTTGTAGCCAGTTGTTTGCAAGCACAGGTGACCTCAACCCCCACTGCAATATGGCTGGTGTCTGAAGTAAGGGTAGAATTGTTTTGAGCCCTTAACACTCTGGAGTCTGATGTGAACTTTGAGTAGGTAAGGTCAGAAGTGGATTTCAGTCTACACCATTGGAATTGAAACAATAAATACCATGAGACTCACTTCTATGAGTGAAATAAAATGCAAGAGGTAGCAGAGCAGAGGTCGTAAAAGACAGTATGTTTCTAGTTTTAGTTCTGTTTCTCTGCCCAGATGGAAACTGTTCCTTTAGCCTGGGTCCTGAAGCAAAAAACATGGCATAGAGCTGTAACTGGGTTACACCTTTGGGCATAAGTTGGCTGTGGGGGCGGGGGGGCGGGGTGGGGCTGGGGAATACAGTTATAATAAACTATCTATAATAAAACATTGTTAGTCACTGTTGGGATTTGGGAGTTGTTTGTTGCAAGAGGATAACATAACAGAAGCTGACATATGTATCCCTCCAAATTGTTTCCTTTACTTCCTTATCCATGAAGCCATCAAATGGCATTATCATCTACCTAGTCACTCAGCCAGAATCTAGGAGTCACTCTTGAGTCTATTTCCCTCCCTCTACACATTGAGCCCATCTTTTGGAAAATTCTATCAGTTCTAGTACCAAAACATATCACAAATACACTCAAAATCTTTACTGTGGTGGTCACCTCTTGCCTACATTCCCTAGATGACTGCCAAACTCTCCTAACTCGTCCCCTGCTTCTGTTTCGTCCCCTTCCCATTCATTCTCTAAAAAGCTGAAAAAGTCATCATAAAAGATGAATTGGGTCATGGAGTTTTTTTTTTTTTTTTTTTTTTTCCACTTAAAACCCTCCCTGGGGTTTAGCTTCAGCCTGACATCCAACTCTCTTCATTACCTACAAGTGGTGCCTAATCTGTACCTTGCTTGTTTCTAACCTCCCCACATCCCAGTTTCTTGCTTGCTTGTCTCATTCCAGATACAGCAGCCTTCTTTTGTCCTTCAGACCCATTCATCTTTCTCCCACCTTGGGATCTTTGTGTGTGTTATTTCTTCCATCTAGAAAGCTTTTCCTCTTAGTCTGTGAATGGTGAATTCTTTCTTTCTGAGCTGAAACATCCTCTTCTAACAAGGCTTTGCTGACCCCCCTATCTAAAGTAATTCCTCTCTCTGCAGTTCTGATCTCCATTCTTCTTTCTTTTGTTACTTACTGAAACATAGATATTTTAACCTGACTTCCCTGTAAAACCAGTTTACTTTAAGAGAGCAGGGACAGTTGCTGTCTTGTTCACTGTGTTTTTCCCCTGGGGCCTAGCACACAATAGATGCTTAGTAAACATTTGTCAAGTAAATGAATCATTTGATAGTGAGCAGTTGGGATATAGGGCAGGCCACAAAAAGGATTCCACCCCCCTCCCGCCACCCGAGCTCCCCCCACCCCAAGATAAATAGGCCTGTAACTAATGCTAATCTCAGGGATCTCCTTTGTTAGGTGCTTGTCTTGGCTGCTCTCAGGTGATGGGAAACACTCAGTGTTCCATACTGTAAGGTTTTCCTTTGCCTCAAACGCTGCTTTCCACACAGATAACCCCCACCCACCCTGCTCTAACCAACCACTACTGCTACCGAATCCCAAAGTCAGGACTCTGTTTTTCATTAACAGGTTGGCCAGATGGCTGACAAGCTACTTCCCTGCGGCAAATAACAGATTTTCATTTCATTTCATTTATTTATTTATTTTGTCCAGAATTGCTCACTTTTTAGGGCAGGCTTAGACGGGTATGTTCTACTATTCAGTCTCCTCCTCTGTGACTTCCTGTTTACCCACCTGGACCCTCTGCCCTTTCTCTCCAGTCTTTTCCTAGATACCCCATGTCAACCCCTTCCACTAACACCATGTTTCCCAAGCTCAGGGGCGTGAGAGGTATTAAAAAAAAAACTCTCTCTCTCTCTCTCTCTCACCCTTCCTTCTCCTACTTATTTTCACAGGCTCATGGGAAGAGGGGCATTTACTGAGGAATATGTTGGTGATTAGGACTGAGCTGAAAAGAAGCAGTGGGGTTTGCTACCTCCCAAAGAATGACTCTAACTGCAAACAAGACAGTTAAATCAATGTGTTTAGAATAGACAAATACATTGTTTCACATTTCCTCTGCTTGGATACCTGCATATTAAAGTTTTCTGTCTTTTTAAAAAAAAATTTTAATGTTTATTTATTTTTGAGAGAGAGAGAGAGAGAGAGAGAGAGATGCGCGCGCACGCGCGCACACACACACACACACACACACACACGCACACACACAGCGTGAGCAGGGGAGGGGCAGAGAGAGAGCAGGAGACACAGAATCCGAAGCAGGCTCCAGACTCTGAGCTGTCAGCACAGAGCCTGACGCGGGGCTCGAACCCACGAGCCGTGAGATCATGACCTGAGCCGAAGTCGGACGCTTAACTGACTGAGCCACCCAGGCACCCCAGAATTTTCTTTATACTTGGGATTTTTTCCCATTATAAATACATTGCTTCTTATTAGATTTTGAGCCATGAAAAATGATTTTTACCACACGTCAAGTTTCTGGAGTTATATTTCAAATGAGGAAAACTTTGAGTCTTTGGTGAGACAAGGGTAGGAAATACATTTAGTTCTTCAATGTGAGTGATCTGATATTAAGGTTTTGAGTGATCTGATATTAAGGTTTGAACTATGGAAAATAGCTTCCAATATTTGGATATATTTTATGTGGGTTGTTTTCCTCTAATGTTTAATATGTAAACATTGGGGAAAGGTCCTCTCACATTCTATGTGTTTTGCCTATGTGGGGGGCATTTTAACTTTGTTTATGGTACTATTCTTCACAGGTGTTAAATTTTAATACACTACTTGTTGAAATTTATACAGTTTCATTTTTTGCTTTGTGGATTTTCGAATTTTGGTTTAAATTCTGGTTCGTTGACACGTAGTGTAATACTGGTTTCAGGAGTAGAATTTCGGGATTCCTCACTTACACGTAACACCTGGTGCTCATCCCCACAGGTGCCCTTCTTACTGCCCATCACCTGTTGAACCCCTCCCCCACCCACTTCCCCTCTGGTAACTGTCAATTTGTTCTATAGTTAAGAGTCTATTTCTTGGTTTGCCTCTCTTTTTGTTTTCATTTGTTTTGTTTCCTAATTCCACATATGAGTGAAAACATATGATGTGTGTCTTCTCTGACTGACTTGGCATAATACTCTCTAGGAATACATTATTTTTTTATATTGATTTTGTATCCAAATCTTTTTGGAGTTCTTTTATTCACTCTAATAATTTATTGGAAAATATTCCTGGCTTTTTCTGTTTACAGAATTCTATATTTTGCAAGGTAGAACAGCTTTGATCTTCTTCTTCATAATCATTAGATATTTTTTTTCTTTTGTTTTGCCACTTGGCCAGAACCCCTAGTAGTGTTGAATAAGAACAATGAGAATTAGTATCTTTGTCTCATTCTTGACTGTTAAAAAAAAAAAGTGTCTAATATTCACCATTAACTACATTTGCTGTAGGTCTCAGAAAACATCCATAACATGATAGCCCTAAGAGTTTATATCATTACTAAGTATTGGCTTCATTTTTTAAATTTAGAGATAATCACACATTATTTCTTCCTTTAGTTTATCAATGTATCCATATTGCAATTCTAGGATTGGTCATCATGGGTACACGTAGAGTATATTTTCTTGTACTATATTGTACAATATTACACTACTGAACAAAATTTGCTTTATATTGTCCATTTTTTTGTTAGGGAGGGGCACTAGGAATTTCTTTTTCCTTTCATTTTTTTTTCTTTTTTACATTGTGATATAACTGATATATTAGTTTCCGGAGATGTACAACATAATGACTTGATATATGTAAATATTTTGAAAAAAATGCCCACAATAAGTCTACTTTGCATCTGTCATCACACATATTTACCTGTTTATTTTCTTGTGATGAGAACATTTCAGATCTATGCTCTTAGCAACTTTTTATCTATTTATTTATTTATTTGCTCTTAGCAACTTTTAAATACACAGTAGAATATTATTACTTATAGTCATGATTCTGTACATTATATCCAGGACTTAATTTATAATTGGGATTGGCCACCTTCAACCCTTTAATCACCTTCAACCATTTTGCCAACACCCTACCCCATACCTCTGGCAACCATCACACTATTCTCTGTGTTCCTGAGTTTGAGTGGGTTTTTTTTTTTTTTGTAAGCAAGATTAAACACTACTTGGCCTTCTCTATGAGACTTATGTCATTTAGAAAAATGCCCTCAACGTACGATACATATTTCTACAAATGTCAGAATTTCTTCCTTTTTTATGGCCAAATAATATTCCATTGTGTGTATACAACACATTTCTTTCCCCATTTATTTGTTGATGGATGCCTGGGTTGTTTCCATGTCTGCATTGCTATAAATAACTCTACAAGAAACATGAAGGTACAACTACCTTTTTGAGTTAGTATTTTTATTCTCTTCAGATATATAACCAGAAGGAGAATTTCTTAATCATACAGTAGTTCTAATTTTAATTTTTTTGAGGAACCTTCATACTGTTTTCAATGATGGCTCACCAATGTGGATTTCACTACCAGTGCACAAGGCTTCCCTTTTCTCCACATCCTCAGCAGAAATTGTTAGCTCTTGTCAATTTGATAATAGTCATTTTAACAGATGTGAAACAATACTCCATGTGCATTTCCCTGATGATAAGTGATATCAAGGAGCTTTTCATGTGTCTACTGCCCATTTGTATCTCTTCTTTGAGCAAACATCAATTCAGATACACTGCCCATTTATTAATCAGATAGTTTGGGCTTTTCTGCAGTTAAGTTGTATGGATTCTTCAGGTATTTTGGATATTAATCCCTTAGCAGATAAATGACTTACAAATATTTTCTCTACATTGATAGGTTGCCTTTTCATTTTGCTGTTGGTTTCCTTTTCTTTGCAGCTTTATACTCGAATGTCATCCCTCTTGTTTATTTCTGTTTCTCTTGCCTTTGTTTTTGATGTCAAATTAAAAAAAATCATTGCCAAGGTTGATATCAAGCATCTACTATCTGTTTTTTTCTAGGGCTTTTGTGATTTGGGATCTTATATTTGAGTTTTTAATTCATTGTATATATAATGTAAGATATTGGTTTCATTTCATTTCATTCTTTTACATAGAGCTGTCATTTTTTCCCCAACACCATTTACTGAACAGACTGTCCTTTCCCCATTGAATATTCTTGGCTCTTTGTTGTAAATTAGTTGACCATATACACATAAGTTTACTTCTTAGCTTTGTATTTCATAAATATGTATCTGCGTTTATACCAATACCATACTTTTTGAATAGCATAGCTTTGTAATATAGTTTGAAATCAGGAAGGATGATGACTCCAGCTTTGTATTTCTTTTTTTTTAAGTTTTATTTATGTAAGTAATCTTTACACCCCACATGGGACTCAAACTCATGATCCTGAGATGAAGAGTTGCATGCCCCTCCAGCTTTGTATTTCTTTCTCAAGATTGTTTTGGCTATTCATGGTTCCATGTAAATTTTAGGATTGGTCTATTTCTGGGAAAAATGCCACTGTAATGTTGATAGGGACTTCACTGAATCTGTAGATTGCTTTGGGTAACACAAACATTTTGACAATTTTAGTTCTTCTAATCCATGTGCACAGATGATCCTTCCATGTATTTGTGTCTTTGATTTCTTTCAGCATTGTCATAGATTTGAGAGTATAGGTCTTTCACCTCTTTGGTTACATTTATTTCCAGGAATTTTATTCTTTTTGGTTCAACTGTAAATAGGATATTCTTAAATCTTTTTTTTTTTGATCATCGGTTATTACTATATAGAAACGCAAGTGGTTTTTGTATATTGATTTTTGTATTCTGAAACTGCTGGGTGCCTTTATTCTCAGAGTTTTTTGGCAGAGTTTTTAGAATTTTCCATATATAATATCATCTCATCTGCAAACAGTGACTGTTAAATTTCTTCCTTTCCAGTTAGGATGGCTTTTATTTCCTCTTCTTACCTAATTGCTCTGGTGAGGCTTTCCAACACTATGTTAAATAAAAGTGGCTAGAGTTGGCATTCTTATCTTGTTCCAGATTTTTGAGAAAAATTTTTGAGCTTTTGAGTATTGAGTATAATGTTAGCTGTGGGATTGTCATATATGGTCTTTATTAATTTGAAGTATGATCCTTCCATATTCATTGTTGAGAGTTTTTACCATGAGCTAATGTTGAATTCTGTCACATGATTTATTTGCATCTATTGAGATGATCATATTTTATCCTTCATTTCGTTAATGTCGTGTATCACATTGATTTATTTGCAGATGTTGTAACCCTGGAATAAATTCTACTCTTGGATTTATATTCTTGGATCCTCTGCACATTTATTGGCCATATATGCATAAGTTTATTTCTGGGCCTTCTATTCTGTTCCATTGATCTAGGAATCTGTTTTTTAATTTTTTGCCAATATAATACTATTTTGACTAATAATAGCTATGTGATATGGTTTGAAATCGAGGCATGTGATGCCTCTCAGCTTTGTTCTTCTTTCTCAAGATTGTTTTTGTTGTTCAGCAATTTTGTTTTTGTTTGTTTTTGTTTATCATTCCATACAAACTTTAGGACTGTTCTCTTTCTTTGAAAATGTCTTGGAAATTTTGATAGGAATTACATAGTAGGCACTATATTTGTTTATTGTTTGGGGTAATGTAAACATTTTAACAGTATTAAATCTGCAAAGCCATGAGTAAGGTATATCTTTCCCTTTATTTCTGTCTTCCTCAACACTTTCATTAATGTCTTATAGTTATCAAAGTATAGGTATTCCACTTAGTTAAATTTATTCATGAGTATTTTATTCTTTTTGATGCAATTATAAGAGGGATTACTTTCTTAAACTCTTTTCGATAGTTCTTAGTATATAGAAATGTGACAGATGTATAGATTTTGTATACTGAAACTTTACTGAATTTGTTTATTCACTCTAACAGTTATTTGATAGGATCCTTAGAATTTTCTTCAATTTAATAAAAAAACAATTTTACTGTTTATTTATCTTTGAGAGAAAGAGGCAGAGCACAAGGCGGGGAGGAGCAGAGAGAGAGGGAGACACAGAATCCGAAGCAGACTCCAGGCTCTGAGTTGTCAACACAGAGCCCAAAGTACGGCTAGAGCCCACAAACTGGGAGATCACGACCTGAACCGAAGTCAGACGCTTAACGGACTGAGCCACCCAGGGACCCCAGGATCCTTAGAATTTTCTCTATATAATGTGATATCCCTGTAATATTGACAGTTTTACTTTTTTTCCAGTTTGAATGCCTTTTATTTCTTGGCTAGTTGCTTCAGCTAAGATTCCCGACTATGTCAAATAAAAGTGGTGACAGTGGGCATTCTTGTCTTGTTCCTGATCTTCAAGGGAAACCTATCAGCTTTTCACCATTGAGGATGATGTTAGCTATGGCCTTGTCATGTATGGCATTTATTTTACTGAGGTATTTTCCCTCGATACCCACTTTCTATGAGAGCTTTTATCATGATTATTTGAATTTTGTCAAATGCTTTTTCTCCATCTATTGAGATGATCATATGAGTTTTATTACTTAATTTTGCTAATGTGAAGTATCCTATTGATTGATGTGCAGATGTTGAATTATTCTTATTTTTCCATCCCTGGAATAAATTGCATTTAATCATGGTGCGTGATTGTTCTAAGTTCTGTTCAGTTTGGTTTACTAATATTTTGTTGATGATCGTTGCTTCTGTGTTCATCATGGATATTGGCCTGTAATTTTTTTTTCTTGTAGTGTCCTTGTCCTTTTGGTATCAGGTAATGCTGGCCTCGTAACATGAGTTTGGAAGCATTTCCTCCTCTTCAATTTTTTGGAACAGTTTGAAAAAGATTTTTATTCTTTCTTAAATGTTTGGTAGAATTCACCAGTGAGGTCATCCGGTCCTTGACTTTTGGTTCTTTGGAGGTTTTTAAATAGTGATTGGATCTCCTATCTAGTAATCATTCTGTTCAGATGTTGTATTTCTTCCTGATTCAGTCCTGGCATGTTGTATGTTTCTAGGAATGTATCCATTTTTCTAGATTTTCAAATGTGTCACCAAATAATTTCTTACATTAGTCTTTCGTGACCCTTTGTATTTCTTTGTTATTAGGTGTAACATATCCCCTTTCATGTCTAATTTTTTTCTAATCCTCTCTTTTTTTTCTTGGCAAATCTAGTTCAAGGTTTGTCAATTTTGTTTATCTTTTGAAAAATCAGCTCTACTTTTATTACTTTCATTGACATTTTATATTGTCTTTTTAGTCCCTCTTTCAGTTATTTATGCTCTAAACTTTCTTTCTTTCCTCTACTAACTTTAGACTTTATTCTTTTTCTAGTTACTTGAGTTGTAGGTTAGGTTGTTTTTGTGATACTTCTTGTTTCTTAATGTAGGCATTTATCACCGTGAACTTCCCTCCTAGAACTACAGTTGATGTATCCCATTAATTTTAACATGTTTTATTTCTTTTTTTTATTCAAGGTATGTTTTAATTTCTCTTTTTTTTCCTCATTGATTCCTCATTGAGGGTCATTCATATTATGTTGTATAATCTCTCCATATTTGTGAATTTTCCAGTTTTCTTATTGTAATTAATTTCTAGTTTTATACCATTGTGGTCATAAAGGATGCTTGATATGGTTTCTTAACGTTTGTTTTGTGGCCTCACATATAATCTATTCTGGAGAATGTTCCATGTGCCTTGAGAAGAATGTATGTTGTTTGTTTTGGCTGGGATGTTCAGTCTATAGGTGATAACTACATTTGGTCTAGTGTTTCATTGAAGACCAATATTTTCATATTTGTTTTCTGTCTGGATGATCTATCCATTGGTGTATGTGGGTTATTAACATCCCTGACCAGTATTGTATAGTATTGTATGTGTTATTCCTTTAGATCTGTTTCATATTTGCTTTATATGTTTATGTCCTTCTATGTTGTGTATATAAGTATTTACAAATATTATGTCTTCTTTTGTATTGTACCTTTTATCAGTATGTAATGACATGTTTTATTGCCTATTACAGTCTTTGTTTTAAAGTCTATTATAAATATGCATAGCTATCTCAGCTTTCTTTTAGTTTCCATTTGCATGGAACATCTTTTGTCATCCCTTCACTTCCAGTCTTTGTGTTTTACATCTTAAGTGAGTCTCTTGTGGACAGCATATGTCTTGGTTTTTTTCTTGTTGTTTTGTTTTTTAGCCATTCACCAACTCTATAATTTTTAATTGGAGAATTTACTCCATTTACATTTAAAGCAATTATTGTTAAATACATACTGCCATTTTTTAGGTTTATTTATTTATTTTGAGAGAGAGAGTAGGGAAGGAAGAGAGAGAGGGAGGGAAAGAGAGAATCCCAAGCAGGCTCCATGGAGCCTGACATGGGGCTCAAACTAATGAACAGTGAGATCATGACCTGAGCCAAAACCAAGAATCAGACACTTATCAGAGTAAGCCTCACAGGTGCCCCACATACTGCCATTTTAATTGTTTTCTGGCTTTTAATAATTCCTCTTTATTCTTTTTTTTTTCCTCTTACATTTTTTCTTTGTGACTTGATTACTTTCTTTAGTAGTATGCATAAATAATTTCCTAATTATTATGTGTATCTTTACTATAGGTTTTTGCTTTGAGGTTAACATAAGAATGACATATAACAACTTATGTTTATAAGTTATTTTACATTGATAATAGCATAAGTTTGGATATATTTAAAAGTTTTGCACTTATACCCCCCCAACACACACAGTACTTTTGACATTACAGTTCACATCTTTTTAGCTTGTGTATCCATTAATGAATTATTATAGTTATTTTCCTACTTTTAACCTTTTTACTAGCTTTATAAGTGATGAATCCAGTACCTATTTATATCTTTAGTTTACTAATGAGATTTATATATTCATATATTTTCTTTTCACTAATTTTCACTCTTTTTTTCAGCTTATAACATTTCTTATAAGGCCAAACTACTCCTATTGAACTTTTTTTTTTTTTCAACGTTTATTTATTTTTGGGACAGAGAGAGACAGAGCATGAACGGGGGAGGGGCAGAGAGAGAGGGAGACACAGAATCGGAAACAGGCTCCAGGCTCTGAGCCATCAGCCCAGAGCCCGACGCGGGGCTGGAACTCACGGACCGCGAGATCGTGACCTGGCTGAAGTCGGATGCTTAACCGACTGCGCCACCCAGGCGCCCCTCCTATTGAACTTTTTAAACTTTGACTTGCCTGGGAAACTATGTTTCCTTCCATTTTGTATGATATTTTGATGGATATAATATATTATTCTTGGCTGGATATTTTTTTCTTTTAGCACTTTGAGTATATCGTTTCACTCACTTCCAGCCTGCAACGTTGCTGCTGAAAATCTGCTTATACTCTTAGGTGAGTATCCTTGTAGGTAACAAGTTGTTTTTTTCTTGCTGCTTTTCATATTCTCTCCTTGTATTTAACTTTTGATATTTTAGCTGTAATGTGTCTTTGTGTGGGTCTCCTTGGGTTCCTCTTGTTTGGAACTCACTGGGATACCTGGATCTGAGAGTATCAACTCTTTTTTCTCAGGTGAGGCAATTTATAGCCATGATTTCTTCAAATAAAATTTTTGACCCCTTTTCTCATTTCTCCGGGCACCTATGTAATGTGGTTATTAATACACTCGATGTCCCATATCTTCACTTGTTTTCATTCTTTTTTCTTTATGTTGCTCTAACTCCACTGCCATGTCTTGAGTAGACTTATTTCTTCCTCTTCATCTAGTCTGTTATTGAACTCCTTTAGTGTATTTTTCATTTCAGTTATTGTATTCTTCTATGACTTCTATTTGGTACGTTCTTATATATTATATCTCTTTGTTGAATTTCTCACTCTGTTCATCCATTCTTCTCATGACTTCATTGAGCACCTTTAGGACCATTACATCAAACTCTTTATCAGGTAAAAGTCTTATCTCTGTTTCATTAAGAATTTTTTTCTGTGGTTTTATTTTGTTCTGTAATTTGGAAGATGTTCCTTTGTTTCTGTATTATGCTTGACTCTCTGTGTTGGCTTCTGTGCATTAGGTGAAAAATATACCTCTCCCAGTCTTAAAGGAGTGGCTTCATATAGGAGATAAATCTTATTATTCAACCCTGCCCCTTTCTTGGTTGTCTCTCAAACAGTTTCTTTTCAGATTTTCTTTTTTAAAAAATTTGTTGTTTTATTTAAGTATAATTAACAGACAATGTTATATGAGTTTCAGGTGTACAATATAACAATTCAACAATTCTATAGATTTCTCAGTGTTTATCAAGATAAGTTGACACTTAATCACCTTTATCTATTTTACCCATCCCCCCACCTCCCTTTTAGCAACCACTAGTTTCTTCTCTGCATTTCAGAATGAGTTTTTTTGGGGAGGGGGGTGGTGTGAGTGGCTAAGTTGGTTAAGCATCTGACTCTTGATTTTGGCTCAGGTAATGATCTCACAGTTCATGAGTTTGAGCCCCGCATTGAGCTGTGCACTGACAGTGTGGAGCCTGCTTTGGATTCTCTCTCTTTCCTGCTCTCTCTGCCCCTTCCCTGCTCTCTCTCTCTGTCTCTCTCTCTTTCAAATAAATAAAATTTTTTTTTAAAAAAGGATATGTTTTTGATTTGTCTCTCTCTTTTTTTTGCCCATTTATTTTGTTTCTTAAATTTTACACATCATTAAAATCATATGGTATTGGGGTTTCTGGATGGCTCAGTTGGTTAAAGTGTCTGAATTCAGCTCAGGTCATGATCTCATGGTTTGTGGGTTCAAGCCCCGTGTCTGGCTCTCTGCTGACAGTTCAGTGCCTGGAGCCAGTTTAGATTCTGTGTCTCCCTCTTCTCTCTGCCCCTCCCTAGCTCACACTCTGTCTCTCTCTCAAAAAGTAAATAAACATTAAAATCATATGGTATTTATCTTTCTCTGACATATTTCACTTAGCATGATACCCTCTAAGTCCATCTATGTTATAAATGACAATATTTTATTCTCTTTTGTGGATGAGTTATATACTATTCCTTCTTTATCCATTCATCTATCAATGGGCACTCGAGCTGCTTCCATGATTTAATTATAAATAATGCTGCAATAAACATAGAAGTGCTTATATCATTTCAAATCAGCATTTTTATATCCTTTGGGTAAATAGCCAGTATTGGAACTACTGGAATATATGGTTATTCTATTTTTAATTTTTTGAGGAACCTTCGTACTGCTTTCCACAGTGTCTGCATTGAATTTACATTCCCACCAACAGTGCGTGAGCTACATGCAAGAGAATGAAACTGGACCACTTTCTTACACCATACACAAAAATAAACTAAAAATGGATTGATTTAAATGTGAGACCTGAAACTGTAAGATTCCTAGAAGAAAACATAGGCAGTAATTTCTTTGACATTGGCTATAGAAACATTTTTCTAGATATGTCTCCTCCGACAAGGGAAACAAAAGCAAAATTAAACTACTGGGACTATGCCAAAATAAAAATCTCTTTCACAGTGAAGGAAACCATCAGCAAAACAAAAAGGCAACCTGCTGAATGGGAGAAGATATTTGCAAATGATATATACAATAAGGTGGTTAATATCCAAAATGTATGAAGAACTTATACAACCAACACCAAAACCCCAAATAATCCAATTTAAAATGGACAGAGGACCTGAATGGACATTTTTCCAAAGAAGACAAAAAGATGGCCAATAGACACATGAAAAGATGCTCCACATCACGAATCATCAGGGAAATACAAAATTAAAACCACGATGAGTTATCACTTTACATCTGTCAGACTGGCTGAAATGAAAAACATAAGAAATAACAATTCTCTCAAATAATTTTGGTTGTCAAAGCAACCTATTTTATTTTTAATAACTCCCAATTATTGAGGTTGTACCGAGATCTGTCAGTATTCCAAAGGGCAGGATCTCAGTCAGCACCTAGCTTCAGGATGACTGGAAACCAGACTCTCAGGCAGCAGTTTTTTAATTATGCAAATATATACAGTCCTGTTGGATCATAAGCATTAGCCCCGCTGGCTTACTCCTCAGGGTGAAGCTCCAGGATAAGCAAATAGGCCTTTTTCCCAAAAAAGATTGGATCTGTATTTCAGTCTGCTGTCTGTGCAGCCTGGGGGTGGTAACCTGCCAAGAACTGTGTCTTTCCAATTGTCACAGTCCTGTGGGATCCAGGAGTGAGTCCTCCTGGCCACTAGAGCCACGTGATCAAGGGGCACCCCTGGACAGCTGCTTCAGGAACTGGGAAATCAGGCATGTTAAAGAGCTCTCTTCTAATATATACTGACATTCTGGAGCACAGCAGAGGAAAGTGACAAGATAGTGACCAGCCTTTAAGATCTCTTGAAAGGATTATAGTCCTCCCTGAGATACGTGTTTAATTAGAATCCTTCCCCTCAAATTTCAACTTGATGATAAATTAATAGACCTCTTTCACAGAAAGATTGAGCTCTTGGGTCTGTGGCCTTTTCTGTGTCCCAAGTGTGGTAGCTGTTTAAGTATTCTCTGTGGGTTACAGTTCTGTGGGATCTGAGAATGTAATATTCTTGGTCACCAGAGCTAGGTGATAGAGATGTGTCTCCTGGTGGCAGTTGCAACAATTGTGATGCTACACAAAGGTATAAGCTCTTTTCTGGGGGACAACAAGAAGCTGGAATGAGACAGAAGGAGAGTGCAGATTGCATCCACCAGCCTCTGTTTCTTGAGAGCAACTCCACGGGCTCATAGATGCCAAACTAAGCATCTAGCCCTCTGGCCAAAGCTCCTGGACAAGAAAATAGGCTTCTTAGGAAAACTGGTTGTGTGTTTCAGTCTGCTATCTTGGCAGTGCACTGGGGTGGTAGCCTGTCTTTTCAATTGTTACAGTCTCATGGGACCCAGGAACACAAGTTCCTTAGGCCTCCAGGGCCAGGCAATCCAAGGGTGTCCCCTGGGTGGCAGCCCTACAATCTGAGGCATCAGACGTGACTGAAAGTTCCCCTCTGGGACATACTTGCTCTCCGGAGTGTTGCATAGAGAGAGTGAGCAGATGGCTCCTGATACCTTGAGTGAGGAAGATGGGGACCTTAAAGTTGACACCTTCCATAGGGGGGAAAAAGGAAAGAAAAGTCCTAGAACGAAAGAAAAATAGCACCTGCTGGCTGGTGTGATGCAGAGGGGGAAATATACAGAGGATATCTGCTGGGGCAGTGCAGATAAAAAGCCTAGGGTACTGGAGAAAAAGGAAAAGAAGATGGAACCTACCATCTGAGGCAAGACAGAGTGGAACCATAAAGACGACACCCGCTGGAGAGGGGGATAAAGGCCTAGAGTTCTGGGGAAAGGATGATGGCGTGTGAAGATGGGGCCCACTAGACTTTGTCCTAGTGAGTAGCCTAGTGGGCCTCTATCTGTTTGTTAAGTGATGTACCTGTGCTTGTGAGGATGTTTAAGATCAGTGAACAGTCCTCTTTCACATAAAGTTTGGGTGTGATTGGCTTCTGTGCTGGGCTGTGGGGCAAATGGGTCTGGGCAAGTGATCTGTTTAAGAGCCATTGCTTAAATCCTTATAGCTTTCTGGGTTTTATGGACAGGAACCCCTTTGGTTTTTAAACTAGATGTTTGAGGGGGGCTCATTCCTTACCAGCGGGTCTTGAAGGCTGGAGTACCTGATGTGGGGTTCAAACCCATTTTCCACATGGAGAAGCGCAGGGTTCTGGGTTCTCTCCCAGTTGTGGATCACCAGACCCAGTGTGGGGTTTATAGAAAGATTGTGTTTCAGCCCTACCTACTAGCTTCAAAGCAGTATTTTCTCATTTTCCTGATGTGTAGCCATGGTTCAGCTACTTTCTAGGTGTTTTCAGAGTAAATTGTTCCAAACGTAGCTGTAGATTCACTCTGTGTCCATGGGAGGAGATGAATTCTGAATAGCCCCATATCCCCATCTTGAAACGGAAATAGTTTCTTTGGATGTTAGATGATGCCATCCAGACCTATGTTTTCATCTGAAAGTCATGTCTCAGTGTCACCAATGTGAGAATGTGGATGCAGACTTGGGTCTGTCTCCGAACTTCAGGTGATGTGATTTTTTAAAATTAGACTTTAAACGTATAAACCATCAAATGCATATTAGCTGCTTTGGAGTTTTCTAACTTATATCTTTGGTGGCACCAGAATGTGGGAGAAGGTTCTTGAAAGAGCGTTGCCTTTACCAACAAAGTGCATTTAGATTGGGTTTTTGGGAAAAAGAATTTTTTTGACACTTGGCTTCATGTTGGCTCCCCATTTCAGTACTCGGCAGGTCCCTAATGTTTCTGTCACTGTATCTGACGACACGCATGCTGTCCCCCATGGGGGAGGTAGCCTGGCCTCTGATATCTTGAACCTACCGTACCTCGCAGCTGGGCCAGATTACTAGTTTAATACAAAAGCTACAACTCATTGGGACGCCTGGGTGGCTCAGCAGGTTGAGTGTCTGACTTCGCTCAGGTCATGATCTCATGACTTGTGAGTTTGAGTCCCACGTCAGACTCTGTGCTGACAGCTCAGAACCTGGAGCCTGTTTCAGATTCTGTGTCTCCCTCGCTCTCTGCCCCTCCCCCACTCAGGGTGTCTGTCTGTCTCTCTCTCCCTCAAAAAAAAATATATATATAAAAGCTACAACTCGGGAACTACCATATGGAACACATGCACTGGGGCAGGAGTATGTAGCTTGCACATTCTCTCTAGATGTGTCACCCTCTTGGCACTTTAATATGTTCACCAACCAGGAAGCCCCTGTTATTATTCTTTTTAGCATTCTAAAAAACCTTTTATTGAATTTTAATATACATACAGAATAATGCACACATATCATGAATGTATAGTTTAATAAGTTTCCACAAACTAAGCAAATCCATGTCATCAGTACCTGGATAACGAGGCAGAATTGCCAGCACACTACCCTTTCATTCGCTGTCCCTCTCACGAATTGCAACTATCCTAACTTCTAATAGCATAAATCACCTTGTTATTAATAATTTTTTACTGTATTTAAGAAAAAAGTTGACACATTTCTCTCACCCCCTGCCTTTGGCAACTACCATTCTGTTCTCTGTATCTACGAGTTTGGCTTTTTTGTTGTTGTTAACATTTCACATGGAGATCACGTAGGGTTTGTCCTTCTCTCTCTGATTTTTTTCACTTAGCATAATGCCCTTGAGATCCATCCGTGTTGTTCCAGTGGCCTAATTTTATCCTTTTTCGTTGCTCAATAATGCATACATTGATGGATACTTAAGTCATTTTCGTATCTGGACTGTTGTAGAAAATGCTGCAGTAAACATGGTGGTGCATCTATCCTTTCCAGGTAGTGTGTTCTTTTTCTTCAAAGAAACACCCAGAAGTGGAATTGCTGGGTGATATGGTAGTTCTATTTTAATTTTACGAGGAACCTCCATATTGTTTTCCATACTAGCGGCACCAGTTTACATTACTACCAATGGTGGATCAAGGGTTCCCTTTTCTCTACATTTTTTCGCTGGTTATTTCTTGTCTTTCTAAGAATAGCCATTCTAACAGGTGTGAGATGATACCTCATTTTGGTTTGCATTCCCCTGATCATTAATGATGTTGAGCATCTTTTTGAGTACTTATTGGCTACCTGTTATGTCATCCTTAAAAAAAATGTTTATTCAAATCTTCCCATTTTTGAAATAAAATTGTTTGGCTTTTTCTTTTCTTTTCTTTTCTTTTCTTTTCTTTTCTTTCTTTTCTTTTCTTTTCTTTCTTTTCTTTTCTTTTCTTTTCTTTTTTTTTGCTATTTAATTAAATTATTTACATATTTGGACATTAGCCCCTCATCAGAAATATTATTGGCAAATATGTTCTCCCATTAGTAGGTTGCCTTTTCACTTTGTTGATGGTTTCCTGTGCTGTGCAGAAGCTTTTTAATCTGATATAGTCCTACTTACTCATTTTTGCTTTTGTTCCATTGCATTGATGTTAAATCCAAAAAATCATTGCCAAAACTAATGTCCAGAGGTATACACCCTGTGTTTCTTCAGAGTTTTATGCTTCTTAATCTTTAAACCATATTGATTTTATGTCCTGCAATTTTACTGAATAAATCCATTTATTTTAATAGTTTTTTGATGAAATCCTTAGGCTTCTCTATAAATGACATTACATCTTCCATAAATAGTAACAGTTGTATTTCTTCCTTTCTGATTTGGATACCTTTTATTTCTTTTTATTGCCCAATTTCTGTGGCTATGATTACTAATATTTTGTTGGATAAAAGTTGCAAGAGTGAACATCTTTTTCTTGCTCCTGTTCTTAAAGAAAAAGCTTTTTGCTTTTGTATGATGTTAGCTATGGGCTCATCATATATAGCTTTTATTATTTCAAAGTATATTTCCTCTACACATACTTTTTTGAGGGTTTTTATTATAAATGAATGTTGGATTTTGTCAAATGTGTTTTTTGCTTCTATTGAGATGATAATTTTCTTCTTTATTTTGTTAATGTGGTATATCACAGTGATTGATTTGCAGGTGTTGAAACTTCCTTCCAGCCACATAAGAAATACCACTTGATCATGTTGTATAAACATTTTAATGTATTATTGAATTTGTTTTTTTTAATATTTTATTGAGAATTTTGCATCCACTTTCCTCCAGTGTATTGGCGTATAATTTTCTTGTATCCTTAAAATGTTTTGGTATCAGGATAATGCTGGCCTTATAAAATGAGTATGTGATGATTCCCTCTGCTATTTTGTGGAAGAGTTTGAAAAGAATGGATGCTAATTCTTTGAATGTTTGATAAAATTTACCAGTGTAGCAGTTTGGTTCTGGAATTTTGTTTTTGGAGGAGATTTTCTTTTTTTTTTTTTTTTTATATGAAGTTTATTGACAAATTGGTTTCCATACAACACCCAGTGCTCATCCCAAAAGGTGCCCTCCTCAATACCCATCACCCACCCGCCCCTCCCTCCCACCCCCCATCAACCCTCAGTTTGTTCTCAGTTTTTAACAGTCTCTTATGCTTTGGCTCTCTCCCACTCTAACGTCCTTTTTTTTTTTTTTTTTTTTCTCCTTCCCCTCCCCCATGGGTTCCTGTTAAGTTTCTCAGGATCCACATAAGAGTGAAACCATATGGTATCTGTCTTTCTCTGTATGGCTTATTTCACTTAGCATCACACTCTCCAGTTCCATCCACGTTGCTACAAAAGGCCATATTTCATTTTTTCTCATTGCCACGTAGTATTCCATTGTGTATATAAACCACAATTTCTTTATCCATTCATCAGTTGATGGACATTTAGGCTCTTTCCATAATTTGGCTATTGTTGAGAGTGCTGCTATGAACATTGGGGTACAAGTGCCCCTATGCATCAGTACTCCTGTATCCCTTGGGTAGATTCCTAGCAGTGCTATTGCTGGGTCATAGGGTAGGTCTATTTTTAATTTTCTGAGGAACCTCCACACTGCTTTCCAGAGCGGCTGCACCAATTTGCATTCCCACCAACAGTGCAAGAGGGTTCCCGTTTCTCCACATCCTCTCCAGCATCTATAGTCTCCTGATTTGTTCATTTTGGCCACTCTGACTGGCGTGAGGTGATACCTGAGTGTGGTTTTGATTTGTATTTCCCTGATGAGGAGCAATGTTGAGCATCTTTTCATGTGCCTGTTGGCCATCTGGATGTCTTCTTTAGAGAAGTGTCTATTCATGTTTTCTGCCCATTTCTTCACTGGGTTATTTGTTTTTCGGGTGTGGAGTTTGGTGAGCTCTTTATAGATTTTAGATACTAGACCTTTGTCCGATATGTCATTTGCAAATATCTTTTCCCATTCCGTTGATTGCCTTTTAGTTTTGTTGGTTGTTTCCTTTGCTGTGCAGAAGCTTTTTATCTTCATAAGGTCCCAGTAATTCACTTTTGCTTTTAATTCCCTTGCCTTTGGGGATGTGTCGAGTAAGAAATTGCTACGGCTGAGGTCAGAGAGGTCTTTTCCTGCTTTCTCCTCTAAGGTTCTGATGGTTTCCTGTCTCACATTTAGGTCCTTTATCCATTTTGAGTTTATTTTTGTAAATGGTGTGAGAAAGTGGTCTAGTTTCAACCTTCTGCATGTTGCTGTCCAGTTCTCCCAGCACCATTTGTTAAAGAGGCTGTCTTTTTTCCATTGGATGTTCTTTCCTGCTTTGTCAAAGATGAGTTGGCCATATGTTTGTGGGTCTAGTTCTGGGGTTTCTATTCTATTCCATTGGTCTGTGTGTCTGTTTTTGTGCCAATACCATGCTGTCTTGATGATGACAGCTTTGTAGTAGAGGCTGAAGTCTGGGATTGTGATGCCTCCTGCTTTGGTCTTCTTCTTCAAAATTCCTTTGGCTATTCGGGGCCTTTTGTGGTTCCATATGAATTTTAGGATTGCTTGTTCTAGTTTCGAGAAGAATGCTGGTGCAATTTTGATTGGGATTGCATTGAATGTGTAGATAGCTTTGGGTAGTATTGACATTTTGACAATATTTATTTTTCCAATCCATGAGCAGGGAATGTCTTTCCATTTCTTTAAATCTTCTTCAATTACCTTCATAAGCTTTCTATAGTTTTCAGCATACAGATCCTTTACATCTTTGGTTAGATTTATTCCTAGGTATTTTATGCTTCTTGGTGCAATTGTGAATGGGATCAGTTTCTTTATTTGTCTTTCTGTTGCTTCATTGTTAGTGTATAAGAATGCAACTGATTTCTGTACATTGATTTTGTATCCTGCAACTTTGCTGAATTCATGTATCAGTTCTAGCAGACTTTTGGTGGAGTCTATCGGATTTTCCATGTATAATATCATGTCATCTGCAAAAAAGCGAAAGCTTGACTTCATCTTTGCCAATTTGGATGCCTTTGATTTCCTTTTGTTGTCTGATTGCTGATGCTAGAACTTCCAGCACTATGTTAAACAACAACGGTGAGAGTGGGCATCCCTGTCGTGTTCCTGATCTCAGGGAGAAAGCTCTCAGTTTTTCCCCGCTGAGGATGATGTTAGCTGTGGGCTTTTCATAAATGGCTTTTATGATCTTTAAGTATGTTCCTTCTATCCCGACTTTCTCAAGGGTTTTTATTAAGAAAGGGTGCTGGATTTTGTCAAAGGCCTTTTCTGCATCGATTGACAGGATCATATGGTTCTTCTCTTTTTTTTTGTTAATGTGATGTATCACGTTGATTGATTTGCGAATGTTGAACCAGCCCTGCATCCCAGGAAGGAATCCCACTTGATCATGGTGAATAATTCTTTTTATATGCTGTTGAATTCGATTTGCTAGTATCTTATTGAGAATTTTGGCATCCATATTCATCAGGGATATTGGCCTGTAGTTCTCTTTTTTTACTGGGTCTCTGTCTGGTTTAGGAATCAAAGTAATACTGGCTTCATAGAATGAGTCTGGAAGTTTTCCTTCCCTTTCTATTTCTTGGAATAGCTTGAGAAGGATAGGTATTATCTCTGCTTTAAACGTCTGGTAGAACTCCCCTGGGAAGCCATCTGGTCCTGGACTCTTATTTGTTGGGAGATTTTTGATAACCGATTCAATTTCTTCGCTGGTTATGGGTCTGTTCAAGCTTTCTATTTCCTCCTGATTGAGTTTTGGAAGAGTGTGGGTGTTCAGGAATTTGTCCATTTCTTCCAGGTTGTCCAATTTGTTGGCATATAATTTTTCATAGTATTCCCTGATAATTGTTTGTATCTCTGAGGGATTGGTTGTAATAATTCCATTTTCATTCATGATTTTATCTATTTGGGTCATCTCCCTTTTCTTTTTGAGAAGCCTGGCTAGCGGTTTGTCAATTTTGTTTATTTTTTCAAAAAACCAACTCTTGGTTTCGTTGATCTGCTCTACAGTTTTTTTAGATTCTATATTGTTTATTTCTGCTCTGATCTTTATTATTTCTCTTCTTCTGCTGGGTTTAGGCTGCCTTTGCTGTTCTGCTTCTATTTCCTTTAGGTGTGCTGTTAGATTTTGTATTTGGGATTTTTCTTGTTTCTTGAGATAGGCCTGGATTGCAATGTATTTTCCTCTCAGGACTGCCTTCGCTGCGTCCCAAAGCGTTTGGATTGTTGTATTTTCATTTTCGTTTGTTTCCATATATTTTTTGATTTCTTCTCTAATTGCCTGGTTGACCCATTCATTCTTTAGTAGGGTGTTCTTTAACCTCCATGCTTTTGGAGGTTTTCCAGACTTTTTCCTGTGGTTGATTTCAAGCTTCATAGCATTGTGGTCTGAAAGTATGCATGGTATAATTTCAATTCTTGTAAACTTATGAAGGGCTGTTTTGTGACCCAGTATATGATCTATCTTGGAGAATGTTCCATGTGCACTCGAGAAGAAAGTATATTCTGTTGCTTTGGGATGCAGAGTTCTAAATATATCTGTCAAGTCCATCTGATCCAGTGTCTCATTCAGGGCCCTTGTTTCTTTATTGACCGTGTGTCTAGATGATCTATCCATTTCTGTAAGTGGGGTGTTAAAGTCCCCAGCAATTACCACATTCTTATCAATAAGGTTGCTTCTGTTTATGAGTAATTGTTTTATATATTTGGGGGCTCCGGTATTCGGCGCATAGACATTTATAATTGTTAGCTCTTCCTGATGGATAGACCCTGTAACTATTATATAATGTCCTTCTTCATCTCTTGTTACAGCCTTTAATTTAAAGTCTAGTTTGTCTGATATAAGTATGGCTACTCCAGCTTTCTTCTGGCTTCCAGTAGCATGATAAATAGTTCTCCATCCCCTCACTCTGAATCTAAAGGTGTCCTCAGGTCTAAAATGAGTCTCTTGTAGACAGCAAATAGATGGGTCTTGTTTTTTTATCCATTCTGATACCCTATGTCTTTTGGTTGGCGCATTTAATCCATTTACATTCAGTGTTATTATAGAAAGATACGGGTTTAGAGTCATTGTGATGTCTGTATGTTTTATGCTTGTAGTGATGTCTCTGGTACTTTGTCTCACAGGGTCCCCCTTAGGATCTCTTGTAGGGCTGGTTTAGTGGTGACAAATTCCTTCAGTTTTTGTTTGTTTGGGAAGACCTTTATCTCTCCTTCTATTCTAAATGACAGACTTGCTGGATAAAGGATTCTTGGCTGCATATTTTTGCTGTCTAGCACCCTGAAAATCTCGTGCCAATTCTTTCTGGCCTGCCAAGTTTCAAAAGAGAGATCAGTCACGAGTCTTATAGGTCTCCCTTTATATGTGAGGGCATGTTTACCCCTTGCTGCTTTCAGAATTTTCTCTTTATCCTTGTATTTTGCCAGTTTCACTATGATATGTCGTGCAGAAGATCGATTCAAGTTACGTCTGAAGGGAGTTCTCTGTGCCTCTTGGATTTCAATGCCTTTTTCCTTCCCCAGTTCAGGGAAGTTCTCAGCTATTATTTCTTCAAGTACCCCTTCAGCACCTTTCCCTCTCTCTTCCTCCTCTGGGATACCAATTATGCGTATATTATTTCTTTTTAGTGTATCACTTAGTTCTCTAATTTTCCCCTCATACTCCTGGATTTTTTTATCTCTCTTTTTCTCAGCTTCCTCTTTTTCCATAACTTTATCTTCTAGTTCACCTATTCTCTCCTCTGCCTCTTCCATCCGAGCCGTGGTGGTTTGCATTTTGTTTTCCATTTCCTTTAAAGCGTTTTTCAGCTCCTCGTGACTGTTCCTTAGTCCCCTGATGTCTGTAGCAAGAGATTCTCTGCTGTCCTGTATGCTGTTTTCCAGCCCAGCGATTAATTTTATGACTATTATTCTAAATTCACTTTCTGTTATATTATTTAAATCCTTTTTGATCAGCTCATTAGCTGTTGTTATTTCCTGGAGATTCTTCTGAGGGGAATTCTTCCGCTTGGTCATTTTGGATAGTCCCTGGTGTGGTGAGTGAGGGCCTGCAGGGCACTTCCCCTGTGCTGTGGTGTATAACTGGAGTTGGTGGGCGGGGCCGCAGTCCGACCTGATGTCTGCCCCCAGCCCACCGCTGGGGCCACAGTCAGACTGGTGTGTGCCTTCTCTTCCCCTCTCCGAGGGGCGGGATTCACTGTGGGGTGGTGTGGCCCGTCTGGGCTACTTGCACACTGCCAGGCTTGTGATGCTGGGGATCTGGCGTATTAGCTGGGGTGGGAAGGCAAGGTGCACGGCGGCAGGGGGGGCAGGCTTAGCTCGCTTCTCCTTAGGTGATCCACTTCAGGAGGGGCCCTGTGGCAGCCGGAGGGAGTCAGATCGCTGCCGGAGGTTTGGCTCCGTAGAAGCACAGAGTTGGGTGTTTGCGCGGAGGGAGCAATTTCCCTGGCCGGAACCGGTTCCCTTTGGGATTTTGGCTGGGGGATGGGCGGGGGAGATGGCGCTGGCTAGCGCCTTTGTTCCCCGCCAAACTGAGCTCTGTCGTCCGGGGGCTCCGCAGCTCACCCTCCCTTTGTCCTCTAGCCTTCCCGCTTTCCGAGCAGAGCTGTTAACTTATGACCTCCCAGACGCTAAGTCGCGCTTGCTGTCGGAACACAGTCCGTCAGGCCCCTCCGCTTTTGCCAGCCAGACTCGGGGGCTCTGCTTGGCCGGCGAGCCGCCCCTCCGCCCCGGCTCCCTCCCGCCAGTCCGTGGAGCGCGCACCGCCTCGCCGCCCTTCCTACCCTCTTCCGTGGGCCTCTCGTCTGCACTTGGGTCCGGTGACTCCATTCTGCTAATCCTCTGGCGGTTTTCTGGGTTATTTAGGCAGGTGTAGGTGGAATCTAAGTGATCAGCAGGACGCGCGGTGAGCCCAGCGCCCTCCTACGCCGCCATCTTCCCAGAAATCTGGAGGAGATTTTCTATGACTAATTCAATCTTCTTACTCGTAATAGGTATGTTCAGAGTTTCTATTTCTTTTTTTTTTTCAATATATGAAGTTTATTGTCAAATTGGTTTCCATACAACACCCAGTGCTCATCCCAAAAGGTGCCCTCCTCAGTACCCATCACCCACCCTCCCCTCCCTCCCACCCCCCATCAACCCTCAGTTTGTTCTCAGTTTTTAAGAGTCTCTTAGGCTTTGGCTCTCTTCCACTCTAACCTCTTTTTTTTTTTTTTTCCTTCCCCTCCCCCATGGGTTTCTGTTAAGTTTCTCAGGATCCACATAAGAGTGAAACCATATGGTATCTGTCTTTCTCTGTATGGCTTATTTCACTTAGCATCACACTCTCCAGTTCCATCCATGTTGCTACAAAGGGCCATATTTCATTCTTTCTCATTGCCACGTAGTACTCCATTGTGTATATAAACCACAGTTTCTTTATCCATTCATCAGTTGATGGACATTTAGGCTCTTTCCATAATTTGGCTATTGTTGAGAGTGCTGCTATAAACATGGGGGTACAAGTGCCCCTATGCATCAGTACTCCTGTATCCCTTGGGTAAATTCCTAGCAGTGCTATTGCTGGGTCATAGGGTAGGTCTATTTTTAATTTTTTGAGGAACCTCCACACTGTTTTCCAGAGTGGCTGCACCCGTTTGCATTCCCACCAACAGTGCAAGAGGGTTCCCATTTCTCCACATCTTCTCCAGCATCTATAGTCTCCTGATTTGTTCATTTTGGCCACTCTGACTGGCGTGAGGTGATATCTGAGTGGTTTTAATTTGTATTTCACTGATAGGGAGCGACGTTGAGCATCTTTTCATGTGCCTGTTGGCCATCCGGATGTCTTCTTTAGAGAAGTGTCTATTCATGTTTTCTGCCCATTTCTTCACTGGGTTATTTGTTTTTCGGGTGTGGAGTTTGGTGACCTCTTTATAGATTTTGGATACTAGCCCTTTGTCCGATATGTCATTTGCAAATATCTTTTCCCATTCCGTTGATTGCCTTTTAGTTTTGTTGGTTGTTTCCTTTGCTGTGCAGAAGCTTTTTATCTTCATAAGGTCCCAGTAGTTCATTTTTGCTTTTAATTCCCTCACTTTTGATGTTTCTAATGTTAAATTTTACATCTTTTTATATTGTGTGTTTCTAAACTAATTATTGCAATCATCGTTATTTTTACTACTTATGTCTTTTAACTTTTGTGCTGACTTTAAAAGTGATTAATCTACTGCCTTTATTATATATTTAAGTTTAGATTCATCTCTTATGTGTTCTTAACTAATTATTTCTTTTCTTTTCAGCTTAAAGGAGTCTCTTTAACATTTTTGAAAGGCTGGTTTAGTGGTGATGAACTTCTTTAACTTTTGCTCCTCTATAATACTTTTATTCTGTTCTTCAATTCTGAATGATAACTGCACAGTGGGGTGTTCTTTTTTTTTTGAGTTTTTTTTTAACTTAAATCCAAGTTAGTTAACATATAGTGTAATAGTGATTTTAGGGATAGAATTTAGTGATTCATCACTTACATATACACAGTAGAGTGTTCTTGATCAATCTTTTTTTCTTTCAGCACTTTGAATATTTCATGTGCTTCATTTCCAGCCTGCAGTGTTTCTGCTGAAAGATTTGCTGATAGCCTTATGGGGGTTTCCTGGCACACAACACGTTGTTTTTCTCTTGCTGCTTTTAAGCTTCTCTCTTTGTCTTTAACTTTTGACAGTTCAGTTCTAATGTGTCTTGCTGTGTGTCTCTCTGGATTTATCTTACTTGTAAATCTATGGGCTTCCGTGACCTGGATGTCTGTTTCCTTTCACAGGTTAGGGAAGTTTTCAGCCATTATTTCATAAAATAAGATTTCTGCCCCTTTGTCTCTCTTTTCATGGCTTGGTAAGTCATTTCTTTTTAGCACTGAGTAACAATTCAGTGTCTGGATGTAGCATAGTTTATTTAACCATTCATCTACTGACAGACATTGTGTTGTTTCTATATTTTGGTATGAATAAAGTTGCTATTAAAATCTGTGTGTACATGAAAAACTGCTCAACATCACTCATCATCAGGGAAATGCAAATCAAAACCACAATGAGATACCACCTCACAGCTGTCAGAATGGCTAAAATTAACAATGCAGGAAACAACAGATATTGGTGGAGGATGCAGAGAAAGGTGACCCCTCATGCACTGCTGGTGGGAATGCAAACTGGGACAGCCACCCTGGAAAACAGTATGGAAGTTCCTCAAAAAATTAAAATTAGAGCTACCCTATGACCCAGCAATCACAGTACTAGGTATTTATCTAAATAATACAAAAATACTGATTCGAAGGGGCACATGCACCCCAATGTTTACACCAGCACTATCAACAATAGCCAAATAATGGAAAGAATTCAAATGTCCATCGGCTGACATATACATATACATGTACATATACATATACATACACACACACATACATATGTATATGTATACATATATATGTGTATACACACACACACACACACACACACACACACAATGGAATATTACCGATCAAAAAGAATGAAACCTTTCCATTTGCAACAATGTGGATGGAACTAGAGTGTATTATGCTAAGTGAAATAAGTCAGAGAAAGATAAATATATGATTTCACTTATATGGGGAATGTAAGAAACAAAACAGAACATCAGGGAAGGGAAGGGAAAATAAGATAAAAACAGAGGAGAGGGAGACAAGCCATAAGAGACAGTTAAAAACAGAAAACAAACTGATGGTTACTGGTGGTGTGTTGGGTGGGGGGATGGGTTAAATTGGTGATAGGCATTAAGGAGGGCACTTATTGGGATGAGCACTGGGTGTTATATGTCAGTGATGAATAACTAAATTCTACTCCTGAAATCATTATTCCACTGTATGTTAATTAATTTGGATTTAAATAAAATTTAAAAAGTAAAAAAAAAAAAAAGAAAAAACTCTGTGTGCAGACTTTTGTGTGGACATAAATTTTCAGCTCCTTTGGATAAATACCAAGGGTTGTGATTTGCTGGATCATGTGATTAGACTGTTTAGTTTTATAAGACAACACCAAACTGTCTACCAAAGTGACTGTACCATTTGCATTCCCGCCAGTAGTAAAGAGAGTTCCTGTTACTCCACATCTTCATCATTCGATTTGTCCGTGTCTGCATTTTGGTCATTTTAATAAGTGGGTAGTGGTATCTCCCTGTTGTTTTAGTTTTTATTTCCCTGATGACATATGATGTGATACATCTGTATATCTTCTTTGACTAATTGTCTTTTAGTCCCATTTATAAAGCATGTTTGTTTTTGTATTGTTGAGTTTTAGCAGTACTGTGTGTATTTCATTTAGATAACACCCTTTACACGTGTGGCTTTTGAAAGTATTTTTTCCTTGTAAGTGGCTTTTGTCTCATTATCTTCATATTGTCTTCCACATTGCAGCTCTGATTTTAATGAAGTCCTGTTTATCAATTCTTTCTTTCATGAATCATGACTTTGGTGTTGAACATAAAATGTCACTGCCATATCTTCGGCCATCTAGGTTTTCTCTTATGTCATTTTCTAGAAGTTTGAAAGCTTTATGTTTTACATTTAGGTGGGGACCCTTTTTAAGATCATTTTTGTGAAGAGTATACGGTCTGTGTCTGGATTTTGTGTTGTTGTTGTATTTCAATGTCCAGTTGTTTCATCACCATTTGTTGAATTCAGCATGATATTTGCTCCATTGTATTGACTTTGTTCCTTTGTCAAAGATCAGTTGACTGTATTTTGAGGGGCTCTATTTCTGGGCTCTCTTTTCTGTTCCATTGATCTGTCTATTCTTTTTTTTTTTTAATTTTTTTTTAACGTTTATTTATTTTTGAGACAGAGAGACACAGAGCATGAACGGGGGAGGGGCAGAGAGAGAGGGAGACACAGAATCGGAAGCAGGCTCCAGGCTCTGAGCCATCAGCCCAGAGCCCGACGCGGGGCTCGAACTCACAAACCGCGAGATCGTGACCTGAGCTGAAGTCGGACACCCAACCGACTGAGCCACCCAGGCACCCCCTATTTGTCTATTCTTATACCAATTACAGACTGTCATGATAACTGTTGCTTTATAGTAAGTCAGGTAGTATCAATACTCCAACTATTTCTTTGCATTAAATATTGTTTTGGGTATTCTGAATCTTTTGTCTCTCTGTATATATTTAGAATCAGTTGGCTGATATCTACAAAATAATTTGCAAAGTATTTTGAATGTGATTCCACTGAACCTGCAGACCATGTTGGGAAGACCTGACATCTTGACAATATTGAGTCTTCCTCTTCATGAACATGAAGTATCTCTCCATCTACTTAGTTCTTTGATTTCATTCATTGGGGTTTTCCAGTTTTCCTAATTTATCTCTTAAACATATTTTGTCCAATTTGTACCTAAACACTTAATTTTATGGGGTGTTAATGTAAATAGTATTGTTTTTAACTTTAAATCCTACCTGTTCATTGTTGGTATATGGGCAAACAGTTGACTTGTATACTAACATTGTATCCGGAAATCTTCTATAATTTCTTATTAGTTTCAGGAAGGTTTTCATATATATTTCACTTTTCCACATAGAAGATCCTATCATGTGCAAATAGAGGCAGTTTTATATCTTCCTTCTCAATCTGTGTAATTTTTAAATTCATTTTTCTTGTTTTCTTGCATTAGCTAGAACTTTGAACATGATGTTGAAAATGAGTAATAAGAGGGAATATCTAATATCTTGCCTTGTTCCTGATACTAGTGGGGGAAGATTTGAGCGTTTTTTAAAAATTTGTTTGTTTGTTTGTTTGTTTTAACCAATAAATACAATATTAGTTTTAGGTTTCTTTCTAGGTAGTCTTTATAAAGTTAAGAAAGTTCCCTTCTATTTCTAGTTTACTGAGCATGTATAGTTTTACTATCAGGTACATAAACTCATTGGGAAAAAAACTACTCAGTGAAAATTATTCTCTAAAATACTCTATGTAAGATCGAGACATTCTGTTCCCTGAGTGTTTAGTATGCATGTGCATGTGTGTGCATTTTTAAATTTTAGCTTTATTCAGATATTCTTTTCTTTTTTATCAGTTGTATTGGGTTATTCTTTGACACTCTTTATTCCCTCACTAAGCTGTTCTAACTTAAAGCCAATGGCCAGTGATTGGTAGAGCAATCTAACTACAGAGGGCTGAGCACATGGAAGTCCCAAGTAATACCTGAAGACTTCCTTTTCCTGCACAACCATTTCTCCATGCAACATGGGATGTTTTAGTAGAATAGGCAAGATAATGTGGGTTTGAGCCACATGGTTGTAGAATAGCCTGACCAGCAGGAAAAGTATAAGCATAAAGTACTGTGAACATCTCACAGACACTGGCTTGGTTTTACATATTTGAGCAAAACTACAAACACTTCTCCTCCAACTTTATTTTGACCCTATTCAAGTTTCACCAAGGTATCTCACTGGAGGTCTCTATAACCTCCTAGGTGCTGCCCACTTGGATACTCAAATCAGTGCTCTTTAATCCCTTGAGAGGCCAGTACATTATTTTATAGGGAGACGTTTGGTGACTGCCACCATCCTATTGAGCTCCTTACCTGTGCAATCTTTCCTTAGTGAAAAACACAGACTTTTTTCCCCAAGCTGTAAGCAAACTAAAGTATACTTCCAATTGTGTGAAGGACCTACTGGCTATCTTTTATTTTACTCTACAAATAGTGGCTTTTGTTGAAACTGCTTGTGTTCTAGACTCTAGTTATTGTACTTGATTCTGATCTTTACATAAGCCTTTTTTTTTCTGAATTATACCTACTTATTCTATTATTATATCAGATCAACTTTTACATTCTTTTATTTTCCATCAAGTGTTTATTGTTAATTTCACATGAGTTATCAAAATATCTCAAAATTAAAAACTTAGAGTCGTAAGAATGTATTTACAAATTTTTAAACATTTCCCTTTTTTAAGTCTACTGGGTTTTTTTAGCTTTCTTCTCTGCACCCCCTCCTTTAGTAAACTTTCAGAAATTTACCTTACAGAATCAGTTTTCTCAAAGAATCATCTTTTGATTAGGAGATTCTTTTCATTTCTTTATGTTTTTATTTTCCAGTTTTATTGATATAATTGGCATATATCACTGTGCAAGTTTAAGATTTATAGCATAAAGGTTTGAGCTACATATATTGTGAAATATTGACTGAAGTAAGTTTAGTTAGTATTCATCATCTCATATTGATACAATAAAGAGAAAAAGCAAAAAAAGAATTTTTTTTTGTAATCTCTATACCTAATGTGGGGCTTGAACTCATGACCCTGAGATGACGAGTCTCATGCTTTTCTGACTGAGCCAGCCAGGTACCCCCCAAAAAGAAATTTTCATTGTGATAGAAACTTTTAGGAGTTACTCTCTTAACAGCTTCCCTACAGCAATGTTAACTATAGTCCTCATGTTGAACATTATACTCCTGGTACTTGTTTATCTTATAACTGGACGTTTGTACCTTTTGACCATTTTCCTCCGATCTTTCTCACCCCAATCCCTACCTCTAGTAACTACAAATCTGATCTCTTACTATGAGTTGGTTTTTCTTTTTTAGGTTCCACATATAAGTGAGATTATATAGTAAATGTCTTTCTCTGTCTGACTTATTTCACTTAGCATATTCTCTCAAGGTCCATCCATGTTGTTATAAATGGCATATTTCCTCATTTTTATGGCTGAATAATATTCCATTGTGTAAATATATATTTATGAGTCATATATTTCACATAATAAGAAAATTGGATATTCACATGTAAAAGAATAAAATAGACCCTTATATTAACACAAGATTTTTATTTACTCATCCATTAGATAGACTGTTAAGTTGGTTCCATATTCTGAGTGTTGTAAATGATACTTCAGTGAACATAGGGTACAGGTATCTTTTCAAGTTAATGGTTTAATTTCCTTTGGATATATTCCCAGAAGTGGAATTTCTGGATCACATGGTATTTGTTTCTGTTTTTGCTTTTGTTTTTTAGTTTTTTTAATTTCAGTATAATTAATATTCAGTGTTATATTAGTTTCAGGTGTACAATACAGTGATTCAACAGTACCTTATTCAGGTCTCATCATGATAAATGCACTCTTAACCCCCTTCACCTATTTCACCCATACACACCTCCCCCATGGTAACCACCAGTTACTTAGTTATATTTAAGATTTTGGTTTTTTTGTTTGTCTCTTTTTCTTTTGTTATTTTCTTTTATTCCCTAAATTCCACATATATGTGAAATCATATTGTATTTGTCTTTCTGTGAATTATTTCAATTAGCATTTTACCCTCTAATCCATCCATACTGTTGCAAATGGCAAGATTTCATTTTTTTGGTTGAGTAATATTCCATTGTGTATACACACACACACACACACACACACACACTACTTCTTTATTCATCTGTCAGTGGACACTTGGGTTGCTTCTATAACATGGCTATTGTAAACAATGCTGCAATAAATGTAAGGTTGCATATATCTTTTTGAATTAATGTTTTTACTTTCTTTTGGTAAATACCCAGCAGTGGAATTACTGGATCATAGGATAATTCTATTTTTAGTTTTTTGAGGAACCTCCATAATTATTTCCATAGTAGCTGCATCAGTTTGCATTCCCACCAACGGTGCACAAGCATTCCTTTTTCTCCATATCATTGCCAAAACTTCTTTCTTGTGTTTTTGATTTTAGTCATTCTGACAGGTTGTGAGGTGATATACCTCATGTGGTTTTGATTTTCACCACCCTGATGATGAGTGGTGTTGAGCATCTTTTCATGTGACTGTTGACCATTTGTATGTCTTCTTTGAAGAAATGTCTATGCATGTCTTCTGCCCATTTTTAATTGGGATATTTGTGTTTCTTTTTGTATTGAGATGTTTAAATTCTTTATATATCTTCTCCCATTTGGTATGTAGCCTTTTAGTTTTGTTGATTGTTTCCTTTGCTATGAAGAGCGCTTTTATTTTCACGTAGTCCTAGTAGTTAATTTTTGTTTTTGTTTCCCTTGCCTCAGGAGACATATCTAGAAAAATGTTGCTATGGCCAATGCCAGAGAAATTACTACCAGTGCTCTCTTCTAGGATTTTTATGGTTTCAGGTCTAACATTTAGGTCTTTAATCCATTTTGAGTTTACTTTTTTGTGTAGTGTGAGAAAGTGATCCAGTTTCTGTCTTTTGCATGTAGCTGCCCAGTTTTCCCAGCACCATCTGTTGAAGAGACTCTTTCCTATTATCTATCGCCTCCTTTGTTGAAGACTAATTGACCATATAATTATGGGTTTGTTTCCGGGTTCTCTATTCTGTTCCATTAAACTATGTGTCTATTTTTATGCCAATACCATACTGTTTTGATTACTACAGCTTTGTAATATATCTTAAGATCTGGGATTGTGATACCTTCAGTTTTGTTCTTTTTCATGATTGCTTTGCTTATTGGGGGTCCTTTGTGTTCCTATACAAATTTTACAATTACTTGTAGTAGTTCTGTAAAAAATGCTGTTGGTATTTTGATAGAGATTGCATTAAATGTGTAAATTGCTTTGGTCAGTATGGAAATTTTAACAACATTTGTTCTCCCAATCCATGAGCATGGAATGTGTTTCCATTTGTGTCATCTTCAATTTCATTTATCAATTTTCATAGTTTACAGAGTACAGGTTTTTTACCTCCTTGGTTAAGTTCACTTCTAGGTATTTTGTTATTTTTGTTGCAACTGTAAATGAGATTGTTTTCTTAATTACTCTTTCTGCTACTTCATTATTGTGTATACAAATGAAACAGACATATATGTTGATTTTGTAGCTGGCGACTTGACTGAATCATTTATCAATTCTAGTAGTTTTTTGGTGGAATCTTTAGAGTTTTCTATATGTACTATCACATTACCTGAAAATAGTGAGAGTGTTGTTTCTTCCTTGCCAATTTGGATGCCTTTTTATTTCTTTTTGTTGTCTGATTGCTGTGGCTAGGACTTCCAGTACTATGTAGAATAAAAGTGGTGAGAGTGGAGACCTTTATCTTTTTCCTGACCTTAGGGGAAAGGCTGAGTTTTTCATCATTTAATGTCATGTTTGCTGTGGGTCTTTCATATATGGCCTTTATTATGTTGAGGTGTGTTCCCTGTAAACCCACTTGGTTGAAGGTTTTTTAAATCATGAATGGATGTTGTACTTTATCAAATGCTTTTTCTGCATCTGTTGAAATGATTATATGATTTTAATCCTCCTTCTTGTTAATGTGATATTATTAATGTGATTTGTGAATATTGAGCCACACTTGTATCCCTGGAATATATCCCACTTGATTGTGATGAATGATTTTTTTAAGGTATTGTTGGGTTAAGTTTGCTAATATCTTATTGAGGGTTTTTACATATATGTTCATCAGAGATACTGGCCTTATAGATCTCTTTTTGCTGTTGTCTTTATCTAGTTTTGGTATCAGGGTAATGCTGGCCTCAGAATGAATCTGGAAGCTTTCCTTCCTCTTCTATTTTTTTTTAATAGTTTGAGAAGAATAAGTATTAACTCTTCCTTTGGTATTAGTCACCTGTGAAGCTATCTGGCCCTGGACTTTTGTTTGCTGGGAGTGTTTTGATTACTGATTAAATTTCATTGCTTGTAATTAGCCTGCTCAATTTTTCTCTTTCTGGGGAGCTTATATGTTTCTAGGAATTTATCCATTTCCTTTAAGTTGTCCAATCTGTTGGCATATTTTTCATAATATTCTCTTATAATCCTTTGTATTTCCGTGGTGTTATTTCTTCTCTTTCATTTCTGATTACGTTTTGAGTTCTCTCTCTCTGTCTGTCTCTCTCAGTCTTTCTCTTTTTCTTTGATGTGTCTGGCTACAGGCTTGTCAATTTTGTTAATCGTTCCAAAGAATCAGCCCCTAGTTTCAGTGATTTGTTCTATTCATTTTTTTTTTGTTTCTTTGCCATTTATTTCTGCTCTAATCTTTATTATTTCTTCCTTCTGGTGGTTTTGGGTCTTGTTTGTTGTTCTTTTTCTAGCTCCTTTTAGGTGTAAGGTTAGGTTGTTTATTTGAGATTTTTCTTCCTGAGATAGGCATGTATTGCTATAAATTTCCCTCTTGGAATAGCTTTTGTTGCGTTTCAAAGATTTTAGACCACTGTATTTTTTATTTTCTTTTTGATTCCTTGGTTGATCCATTCATTATTTAGCAGCATGTTATTTAACTTCCATGTGTTTGTGTCTTTTCTGATTTTTTTTGTTGATTTCTAGTTTCATAGCATTGTGGGCAGGAAAGATGGATAATATGACTTCAATTTTTTTTTAATTCATTGAGACTTGTTTTGTGGTCTAACATGTGATGTATTCTGAAGAATAGTCCATGTGTACTTGAAAAGAATGTGTACTCCACTGTTTTAGGATGGAATGTTAGATCCGTCTTGTCCAGTGTGTCATTCAAAGCCACTGTTTTCCTGTTGATTTTCTGTTTGGATGATATATCCATTGATGTAAGTAGGATGTTAAAATCTCCTATTACTATATTACTATTGATTATTTCCTTTAAGTTTGTTAATAGTTGCTCTATGTATTTGGGTGCTTGCATGTTGGGTGCCTAAATATTTAGAATTGTTATATCTTCTTGTTATATTATTCTCTTTATGATTATATAGTGCCCTTCCTTTTCTCTTGTTACAGTCTTTGTTTTTAGCTATTTTGTCTGATATAAGTATTGCCACCCCAGTTTTCTTTTCACTTCCAGTTGCATGGCACATGTTTTTCCACCCCTTCACTTTGAATCTGCATGTGTTTAGGTCTGAAATGACTCGCTTGTAGGCAGCATGTAAATAGCTCTTGATTTTCTATCCATTCAATAACCGTATGTTTTTTTATTGGAACATTTAGTCTATTTTCATTTAAAGTTATTGATAAGTATGTACTTATTGCCATTGTGTTACTTGTTTTAAGGTTGTGTTTGTAGTTCTTTTATGTTGCTTTCTTTTCTTGCTATCTTCTCTCATGATTTGCTGTCTTTCTTTAATGATATGTTTCTTTCTTTCTTTCTTTCTTTCTTTCTTTCTTTCTTTCTTTCTTTCTTTCTTTCTATTTTCTTTGCAAATCCATTACAGGGTTATGATTTGTGGTTACCATTAGATTCATCTTTAACATCTTATGCATAGAGTAGTCTGTCTACATTAAGTTGATGGTCATTTAAGTTTGAACCCATTCTACAAGTACTAAATTTTTACTCCCTTTCCCCATACTTTAGGTATATGTTGTCACAGTTTACATTCTTTTATTTTGTTAATATCTTGAGTGATTTCTTATAGATATATTGATTTTACTATATTTATGCTTGCTTCTATTCTTACTCCTGCTTATGATCTTTCCTTTCCACTCAAAGAATCCCCTTAACAATTCTTGTAAGACTGGGTTAGTGGTGATGAATTATCTTAACTTTTTTTGTATGTCTGGGAAACTCTTTATCTCTCTTATTCTGAATGATAGCCTTTCAGGATAGAGTATTCTTGGTTGCAGGCTTTTTCTTTTCAGCACTTTACATATATCATGCCACTCCCTTCTGAACTGCAAAGTTTCTGCTGAAAAATTAGCTGGCAGCCTTATGGGACTTTCCTTGTATGTAACTGCTTTCTTTTCTCTTTCTGCTTTTAAAATTCTCTCTCACTACTTTGTTGCCATTTTAGTTACTATATGTCTTCATGTGGACTTCCTTGGGTTGATTTTGTTGGGGGCTCTCTGTGCCTCCTGGATCTGGATTTCTGTTTCCTTTCCCAGATTTTGGAAGTTTCCAGATATTATTTCTTCAAATAATTTTTTTCTGCTCCCTTTTCTTTCTCTCCTCCTTCTGGGATCCCTATAATGCAAATGTTACTATGCTTGATATTATCACTGAGTTGTCTTCACTTATTCTCAGTTTTTATTACTCTTTTCTTTTTTCTTTCTCCTGTTCATCTTGATTGCTTTTTATTTCTCCATTTTCCAGCTGATTGGTCAATTTCTCTAGTCTACTGTTTATTCCCTATAGTGTATTTTTTTTATTTTAGAGAGCGTGTATGCAAGTGGGGGAGGGGCTGAGGGGGGGGAGAGAGAGAGAGGGAGAGAGAGGGAGAGAGTGGACACCTCATGCAGGGTCCATGCTCAGTGCAGAACCCAACACACGGCTCAATCTTGCAGCCCTGGGATCATGACCTGAGTAGAAATCAAGAGTCCGACATTCAACAAACTGAGCCTCCCAGGTGCCCCATCCCTATAGTGTATTTTAAAATTGTTTTTGAGGGGCGCCTGGGTGGCTCAGTCGGTTGAGCGTCCGACTTTGGCTCAGGTCATGATCTCACAGCTCGTGAGTTCGAGCCCCGCGTTGGGCTCTGTGCTGACAGCTCAGAGCCTGGAGCCTGCTTCTGCTTCTGTGTCTCCCTCTCTCTCTGCCCCTAACCCCCTCGCATTCTGTCTCTGTCTCTGTCAAAAATAAATAAACATTAAAAAAAAATAAAATTGTTTTTGAGTTCTTCATCTCTGATTTATTCTTTTTGTATTTTCTGTCTTTTTGTTGAGGGTCTCACTGAGGGCCTCCACTCTTTTCTCAAGTCCTGTGAGTATCTTTATCACCATTATTTAAAATTCTCGATCAAGCATGTTGCTTATCTCCGTTTTATGCAGCTCTTTTGCTGTGATTTTGTCCTATTCTTTTACTGGGGACATATTCACCTGTCTCCCCATTTTGTCTAACTCTCTCTGTGTGTTTCTATGTGTTAGAAAACTCAGCTATGTCTCCTGATCTTGAAAGTAGTGGCCTCATGAAGAAGAGATCCTGTGGTGCCCTGCAGTGCAATGTCCCCTGTTTACCAGAACCCGATGCTTCAGGGGACTGTCTCCATTGCATGTTGTGTGTACCCCACTGTTGCTGGCTGAACTACATTTGCCTTCAGTCCAGTCATCTGAAATGGCTCTCTTTGCCTGTTGTGGACAGTGTTTGCTCCCTGTATTGTTAATGAGCCAGTCCGAGACTGCCTTGGGGTTGAGTTGTCAGACCAGGCCTTTTCCAGAGATGCAGTCTCACTGAACTTCAGGGTTCTCTCGTTGTACCATTCCCTGACAGGCTTTCATCGGTGGGCAGGACCTGTAGTCAGACCAGATGTCTGCTACAAGCCCACTTCTGGGGCCACAGTAAAACTGGTGTGTGTGGCTATCTTCCCTTCGCCTCATGACAGGAGTCACTTTGGAGTAATGCTGGCCACTGTCAGGGCTGTTGCACAATGCCATGCTTTTGGCACAGCTTTGGATGGACTTCTGCTGGGGGCGGGGGATGGGGCAGAACTGCAGGAGAATGCAGAGGGGGCAGGCACTTTTAGCAAACCCCATGGAGAGCATTCATTTTGTTTCTTACATGTGTGGGGTTATCTAGGCTAGGGATGGGGTGAGAAATCGTGCCTGCCAACTCTTTTGTTCTTGGAGAAATGCTCTACAGATCCCTGCCACTCCAGCACACATTCTGAGTTTAGTAAATAAAGCTCCTTCTCATGTACTGCAGGTGTTTTTCAAACTGCTCTTTCTACGCTGTATCTCAGTGGGGCTATTTGTTATGCTGGCTCCTTAAGGATGAGCACTCATTTTCCTATTACTCTCTGGCTCTCCCAGAGCTGAGCCTGCGGATTTTTAAAGTTCCAGGTGTTGAGCCCCACTGATTGTAAAAACTTATGAAGTTAGGCCCCTGTAGTTTTCAAAGGCAAATGTTATGGGGATTTGTCTTCCCAGTGCTGGTCCCCTATGCTGGAGGTGACTGGTATGGGGTCTGCTCCTCCCCTTTCTCTGTGCCTGCGGTGTCCTTCCCTCCTGCAGACAGTCTTGCGGGTCAGTTTGTTTCCCAACCGTGTCTCTGCTCTTTCTACCATTTTCAATATGACCTCTACTTTACAATCAGCTATGGAAAGTCTTCTCTGCCAGGCTTTGGGTCCTTTTCTGGGTTATTTATACTGCTGTGGGTGTTATGTAGGTATATCTGTGGGTCACAGTGAACTTAGGATCCTCTGCCATTTTCTCCAGAACTGGTATTTCTATTTTTAATTTCTTGACAACCTCCATACTGTTTTCCGTAGTGTCTGTGCCAGTTTACAACCACCCCCCCAAAACAGTACCCAAGTGTTTTCTTTTTCCCAAATCCTTCACAGAATTGTCTTTTGTCTTTTTGATGATGGCCATCCTAACAGGTGTGAGGTGGTATTTCGCTGTAGTTTTGATTTGCAATTCTCTGATAACTAGTGGTATTAGCACATTTTCACGTACCTGTTGGTCATTCTTCTTTGGAAAATTGTCTATTCGGCTCATTTACACATTTTAATTGGATTATTTTTTGTTTTGTTTGTTGCTCTTGAGTGCATGAATTCCTTATTTTGGATATTAAATGCTTATCCAGTACATGGTTTGCAAATATTGCCTCCCATTCCATAAGTTGTCTGTTCTTTTCTTTTGGTTGTTTGTTTCTTTTGCTGCACAGAAGCTTTTAAGTTTGAGGTAGTCCTACTTGTGTAGTTTTTATTTTGTTGCCTTCACTTTGGGTATCTAAACACCACCGCCAAGATCCATGTCTCAGAACTTTTTGTATTTTCTTTCAGGAATTTCATGGTTTTAGGTCTTAGATTTAGGTCTTTAATCTATTTTTATGAGCATGTAAGATAGGAGTCTAGTTTCTTTCTTTTACACGTGAATGTTCCATTTTCCCAGCACCACTTATTGAAGACACGGACTTTTCTCTGTTGAATATTTTAGGCTTCTTTGTCAAATATTAGTTGCCTGTATATTCTTGAGTTTATTTGTGGGCTCTCAATTCTGTTTCATTGATCTCTTGGTCTGTTTTTACGCCAGTACCACATAGTTTTGAGCACTATAGTTTTTTACTACAGCTTAAAATCAGAAAGTGTGATGCCTTCTGCTTTGTTCTTCTTTCACAGAATTACTTTGGTTATTTGGAGTCTTTGGCAGTTTAATATAAATTTTGTAATTATTTTCCTGCTTCTGTAAACAAATGTCATTAGCACCTTGATACAGATTCAAAGGGACACATGCACCCCAATGTTATTTATAGCAGCATTATCAACAATAGCCAAGAAACAAAACAGATGAACATATGGGGAGAAATGAGAGACAAACCCTAAAACAGACTCTTAACTATAGAGAAAAACTAAGAGTTGCTGGAGGGGAGGTTGGCAGGGGGATGGGCTAAATGGGTGATGGGTATTAAGGAGGGCACTTGTGATGAGCACTGTTACATGTAAGTGATGAATCACTAAATAATACTCCTGAAACTAATATCATGCTATAGCCTAACTAACGAATTTAAATAGAAACTTGAAAAAAATATATCAATTCTTTATATGGGTATTTGGTTGTATTGACATTTTAACAGTATTCTTCTAAGATATGAATGTAAGATACTTTTCCATTTTTTGGTGTGTTCTTTGATTTATTTCATCAATATCTTGTAGTTTTCCAAGAGGAGAATTTTAACCTCCTTGCTAAGTTTATTCCTTTGTATTTGTTTTTAATGCTATTAGCAATGGGATCATTTTGTTTATTTCTTTTTTCAGATAACTTGTCATTAATATATAGAAAAACTGATTCTTTAGGTTAATTTTGTGTCTTACAGCTTTACTGAATTCATTGATTAGATTTGGTTGTTGTTGGTGGTGGTGGTGGTGCTTGTATTCTTTAGTATTTTCTCTATATAAAATCATGTTATCTTCAAATAGAGAAATTTTTTTCTTCCCAGTTATGATGTATTTTATGTCTCTTTCTTGTTTGGCTGTTCTGGAGTGGACTTCTATTATGTAGCATAAGACTAGTATGAGTGGGCACCCTTGTCTTGGTTTTGATCTTAAAGGAAAAGCTTTCAATATTTCACTGCTAAATATAATGGTAGCTGTGGACTTATCCTACATGGCTTTCATGATGGTGAAATATGTTTCTTCTATAATTTATTAAGATTTTTTTTATCATGAATGTATGGTGAATTTTATCATGTGACTTTCTGTGTCTATTGAGATGAACATGATTTTTTTTCTTTAATCCTATTAATTTGCTGTATTACATTGATTTGCAGATGTTGCACCATTTTGCATTCAAAGTATAAATCCCACTTGGTCATGGTGACTCATCCTTTGGATGTGGTACTGAATTCAGTTTGTTAGTATTTTGTTGAGAACTTTGGCATCTATATTTTCCAGAGTTATTGGTCTATAGCTTCTTTTCTGGTAGTGTCCTTATGTGACTTTGGTATCAAGATAATGCTGGCCTCATAAAATGAGTTTATAGATGTTCCCTGCTCTACAATTTTTTGAAAATATTTGGGAAGAGCTGGCATTAATTCTTAAGTGTTTGGTAAAATTCAGCAGTGAAACATCTGGTCCGGGCTTTTCTGTGTTGTGAGAATTTTGATTACTGCTTCAGTCTCATTACTAATAACTGGTCTATTCAGATTTTCTATTTATTCCTGATTCCATTTTGGTGAGTTCTATGCTTCTCAGAATTTTTCCATTTCTTCTAGATTGTCCAATTTGTTGGCATATAGTTGTTCATAGCATTCTCTCATGATTCTTTATATTTCAGTAGTATCCGTTTTAATGTCTCCTTTTTTATTTATAATTTTGTTGATTTGGGTCCTCTCTTTTTTCTTTGGTTAGTCTAGGTAAAAGTTTGTCACTTTTGTTTACTTTTGCAAAAAACACTCTTAATTTGGTTAATCATTTATATTGTTTTCCTGTTATCTATTTCATTTATTTCTGCTCTATATTATTTTCTTTCTTCTATCTTTGGTCTCTGTTATTTTTACTGCATTAAGGTGTAGAGATAGGTTGCATTTGTTTTGTTTTGTTTTTTGTTTTATTTTTTTGGTGCGGGGAGGAGGTGTCTTTCTAAGGTAGGCATTTATTGCTATGAACCTCTCTCCTAAAACCATTTTTGCTGGATACCATAAGTTTTGTTATGTTGTGTTTGCATTTTCACGGATCTCAAGATACTTTATTTCTCCTTTAATTTCTTCTCTGATCCATTGGTTGTTCAGGTGAGTGTTGTTGAATTTATGTGTATTCATAAATTATTTAGTTTTCTTGTTATTGATTTCCAGCTTCATACTACTGTGGCCAGAGAAGATACATGGCATGATTTCACTCTTTTCAAATTATCCAAGACTGCTTTTGTGGCCACACACATGGTCTCTTTTAGAAAAATTTCTATGTGCACTTGAGAAAAATGTGTATCTTGCTCTTGTTGAATAGAGTATTCTGTATCTGCCTGTTAGTCCATTTGGTCTAATTGTTGTTTAAATCTTCTGCTTTCTTATTGATTCTCTGTCTGGATGATCTATCCGTTGTTGAGAGTGAGGTATTAAAGTCCTCAACTGCTATTGCTGTTTATGACTCCTTTTGTCTTTATTAGCTTTTGTTTTGTGTATTTAGATGCTTATATCTTGGCCACATAAATATTTTTATTTTTTATTATTTTTAATATTTTTATTTTATTTTATTTTATATTTTTTACACATAAATTAAAAAAAACCCTAATGTTTATTTTTTTTTATTTTTTTTTTATTAAAAAAATTTTTTTTTCAACGTTTATTTATTTTTGGGACAGAGAGAGACAGAGCATGAACGGGGGAGGGGCAGAGAGAGAGGGAGACACAGAATCGGAAACAGGCTCCAGGCTCTGAGCCATCAGCCCAGAGCCCGACGCGGGGCTCGAACTCACGGACCGCGAGATCGTGACCTGGCTGAAGTCGGACGCTTAACCCACTGCGCCACCCAGGCGCCCCCCTAATGTTTATTTTTGAGAGAGAGCATGAGTGAGGGAGGGGCAGAGACAGAAGACACAGAATCTGAATCTGAATCTGAGCTGTCAGCACAGAGCCAGGCACAGGGCTTGAACTCAGGAACTGTGAGATCATGATCTGAGCCAAAGTCAGATGCTCAGTCGACTGAGCCACCCAGGTGCCCCTACACATAAATATTTTTAATTGTCATATCATCTTGCTGGATTTGCCCCTTTATCATCTTGTGACCTTCTTTGTCTTTTTATACCCTTTATAAAGTCTGTTTTGTCTTATATAAGCATCGTTACCTGCTTTGTTTTTCTTGTTACCATTTGCTTGAAATGTCTTTTTCCATCCCTTTACTCTCAGTGTATGTGTCCTTAAAGCTAAAGTCTCATGTGAGCAGCATATTGTTGGATTTCTTAAATCCTTTTAGCCATTCCATATATTTTGTTGGAGAATTTAATCCATTTACATTTTAAATAATTGTTGATAAGTAAGGGATTTATTATTGCCATTTGTTCATTGTTTTCTGGTTATTTTGTTCTTTGCTACTTATCCTGCTGTCCTTTTTGTGTATTTTGATGTATTGTGGTATCAGCATACTTTGAATCCTTTATCATGTTCTTTTGGGTAATTATTATAGGTTTTTTTTCCTAGTTGGTTATCATTAGGCTTACTAAAATATCTTAAACTTCTAACACCCTATTTCAAACTGTTAACTTCTGTAGAATTTCTATGCTTTATAATTTAACTCTCTTCCCACTTACATTTTAGGTTAGTGATGTTAAAATGTATACGATTTTATATCATGTAACTAATTACAGATTATTATAGCTATGGTTATTTTTTACTACATTTGCTTTTTAATTTCTAAACGAGAGCTGTAAGTCAATTATGCACCATTCACATGATACTACAGAACGTAATTTTGATTATATATTTAACATTATCAGTGATTTTTATGGTACCTTCTTAGGTCTCTATGATAGTGATTAGCTCGATCAAGCTTTCAGAAATTTACCTATTTTATCAGTGTTTTCGACGACTCATCTTTTGATTAATTGTTTTGTTTATTTTTATTCTGTTAATTTCTGATGTCAACTGTATTATTCTATTTACTTTATTCAATTCACTGTATTGTTTTTCCCAAATTTTCTTTGAGGGGTATTTAGCTAACTTTTAGTTATCTTTCTATTTACTAACATAAGCAATTAGGCCTATATATTTCCCTCTAAATATTGCTTTAACTGTAGCCTAGGAGATTTTTCTTCAGTTCTAAATGTTATCTCATTTCCATTATGGTTTCTTTTGATGTATCCATTGCTTATAAGTGTGTTTCAAACTTACAAATACAGTCAGTGGACTTTGTTATGCTATTGATTTTATAAATTGTTTTTAGTTCAGAAATATGGCTTGTATGAAAGCAATAATTTTTCTTTCCATGATTGAAACTCTGAGCCAAATAGTCTAGTTTCTTTGTCAAACAGTGAATTTTAGTTTTATTTGGAAGGTCTCACCTCTAATACTACTCACTTTACACAGCCCCAAACCCTTATTCTCTGACCCGATTTGCCTTTGAAAGCCAAGTGCCCTAGTTCCCAAGAGCCCACTCTCTCTGTTTCCAGGTAGCAGGATTTGGCCCTAAGGTCCTAGTCAATTCTTGATTTCTGGCTCCCTCTTGACTTTTTACCCATTAGGGATTTCCTTTATTATTATGAGTTCTGTGATACATTTAAAATGAAGTTTGTAATTTTTTCAGTATTTCTTGTATGTTCCAGCAGAAAGTGTTTTTAGGTTATTAAGTCTACTTATTCTATTTCTTCCCCAATATTTTTGGAAGTCAAAAACTTGACCATTATCTGTGTCTTTTCATTATCCCTAAATAAAATCTATCCCCCTCAATATGATTTCCCCTAACTAACTAAGGGAAGGATAAGAAAGCAATGGAAAGAAGAGCCCACAAATCAGTGTTTACAAATTTTTTTTCTACTGTATCTGCAATTAAGTCACCACTTGTTACATGAAATAAAATACGAAACTATTAATGGCTTTAAGCATAAACAGAGATGGAGAAATAAACTTGCTATTTATTTTTACAGTGATATCTTACACAATAGAGAATGGCATTCTATGAGTATAGAATGATACTATAAAATAGAGGTATTTTATGGCATGGCAGATTTTTATACATGTGGCTTAATTTTTATGCTTTGGATCTCATTTTAGTTCTTTGCAATAAACACCTTTGTTTTCCTTTCCTTCCCAAAGATTAGTGTGGAATGTTGAATTCACCCTCACTGGCCCAGTTGTCATCATATCCGGGAGCCCTAGATATCACTGTATTTCCTATAGGGAGCAGAAATGAAAGTTTTCAAACTTTGGATTTCAACGAGCCATTCCTCCCCAAGGTCCTGATCTAGTCCTTCTGAGGCGGGTTCAGAAATCAGCACTCCCAGTGATCCTGGGCCAGGAGGTTCCAGACAGTGCTCTGAGAAACTCTGCCAATGTCTTAAACTCAAGTATCTCATCAATCTGTCCTGATTTTTTATTTCCTGATGATTAGTGCAAACAAGCTTGTGTGTTGCTAGAACAGGAGTAAGGAAAATGATAGTTTACGTTGTCATAGTGATTGATGATTTATAAAGACCTTTCATACCTGTATCCCCAATCCTTGTGGGAATCCTTGTATTTATGTGAGATGTGCAGTGCAGCAACTACCCCAACTGTACACTTAAGAATCCTAGGAGTCAAAGAAGTGAAGTCATCCTAACTGGTTCTGTCAAGTGGTAGGTAAAGGCTAGAACCAAGTTCTACCAACAGGTTCCATGGTGCTCCATGGCTTCTCTCTGGTCCAATGAACTCTGTGCCTGATGACTTAATCCAGGTGAGAGCTTGGGTCCCCTGGTGAATCATCCTAAGTTGAGGGAGAATGACCAAGTGGGCTTTTCCGCTCTCATCTGATCCATCAATATTTGATCCACCCTGCCGAGTTGCTTAGCCTCCTACATCATCCATCACAATGTGCCACCAAACACCCTTCTTTTAAAGACTTGAAAAGTTTACTTAGTTGTCAGTTCTCCTTGGGTTCAGATCCAGATTCAGTAAACATTTAATTACCTACTTTATGCCACACGCTGAATGCATTAGTCAAGGGTCTCCAGATGAACAGAACCAACAGGAGTTATTTATTGTAAAGAGTTGGCTCATGTGACTCTAAAGGCTGAGAATTCTCAAGATCTACAGTTAGCAGGCTATAGGGCCAGGAGAGCTGGTGATGTGGGTTCCAGTCTGAAAGCTGGCAGGCTCAAGATCAAAGTGAAGAGATACTATTTCAGTTTGAGTCCAAAGGCAGGAAACAATGGATGTAGGGTCAAGGCAGTTGGGAAGGAGTTCCCCTCTACTCAAGGAGGTTCAGCCTTTTATTCTCTCCAGACCTTCAACTGATTGGATGAGTAGGCGGGCAATAGGCTTTACTCAGTCCATGGATTCAAATGTTAATCTCATCCAGAAACATCCTCACAGACACACCCAGAATAATATTTGACCAAATATCCAGGTACCAGCTGATCTGGGCCCTTGAACACATCAGCATCACACTGGGCTAGGGCATTTCACATTATCTTCACCCTTTCAAGGAGTGAATTCCTGAAGTGTGGCACATCCATGCCTTGGAATGCTGCTCAACAATAAAAATGAAAGTTTTTCTGGAATTGTTCCCGGAGAATTATGCTGAGTGATAAAAGCCAATGTCAAAAGGTTGCATACTGTACAATTCCATTTACATAAAAATCTTGAAATAACCCAATTATAAAAATGGAAAACAGATTAGTGGTTGCCAGGAGTTGAGGAAGTGGAGGAAGCTGGTAGGGAAGCAGGTGTGGTTTTAAAGGGCAATGTCAGCGATCACTGAGATGGGAACGTTATCTGCCTTCACTGCGTAGGGGATACACAAACCTCACAGGTGATGAAATTGCATAAAACTAATAGAAAAACACACATCCCAAGTATATGGATGCCCAGACAAGTTAAATGAGAATCCCTGCGATGCTGTCTGATGTTTGTAGATTTTTAATCTCCTCGGGTGATTCTAATGTTACATCAGAGATAAAAGTCATTGACCTAGGCATTTTTCAAAGAAATGACTTGATAAGAAATTTACAACGTAATTGCAATACACTGCTAGAAACAGTTCAGTTTAATAAGACATTAAAATCCCCATATTGTTAATTCCTGTTTAGATGTAAATGGTATGTAAATCTATAATGGGCCTCCAAGGATTCCAAATCCTTCCTACTCAAACAGCTTCCAGGACGTCATCTGGGAACTTTTTGAAGATGCAGAATTTCTGGCCCCATCCCAGATCTACTGAATCAGAATTTACCTTTTATCGATATCCCCAGATGATTCAAATTCATATTAACGTTTGAGAAGCACTCCTGTAAATCCTTAAATGCATCCACTCAGAATTTGTCATACACTTTTCAAATACTATTGTCAGAGGACATCATTGTAAATAACTAATTTATTGTAATAATAATTTCTATGAGGAAATTAAATCTCTTAAGCCCCTAAATGTCACTCTAAAAACACAAGATATTGGTAACATTTAATATAACATTTTTGGAAAATGTCCTATCCAAAAATGTGGCAGTGTGTATACAAAATAATGGGAGTGCCTTTCGTAACACAAAGAAGCTTTGACTGCATCATATGAAATCTCATTTGTGATTTCTGCTGTGTTGTGTTTGACTTTATCTTTTATGTATAGACAATTTGGGTTTGAGTTGTCTTGGATGCAAAGGGAGAAAACATTGTAAGGAGTCCTGATGTTTTATTTTCATAGAATTACTGCTCACTAGTTGAGTGGCTTTGTTTCTTTGTTCACGAAGGACTGGCCTAGGCGGGCCATCTCATTAAGTGCTCTAAGAGGCATAGGGGAGATCATCCCTGTGGGGACGAAGGACAGGGTCCTTGGGTGAGGATCGGTAACCTTCCCATTCCCCCTCCCAATTTTTAATCAGAGAAGTTTAATCAGTGACCTGTTTTACCTATCGCAACTTTCATGCAATCTCACATGAATAAAGACTTGTGCTATTTAAAAAGGCTGAAAAACATTGCTAGTTAAGGTTTCTTGGAAATACTTTGATTTCAAGTGTAAGGACCACGAGATGACGAGGTCAACATACACAGCGTTTAGAATAGTGACCTGCATGTGGTGGGCACTAAGTAAATATTTTACAATTGATTCTTACCTGTCCACCGGACATTCTTGGGGTTGTACTGTTGAGCCCGAGTAAGCCAGCAGCACCGTGTGGGGACATTCAAAGGCCGGTTTTTCCATAAATTGGTTTATGTGAGTCTGTGCAAGTTATGTAATTTCCAAAAAGCAGAGGGTCTCGTGGTTCCTTAACCACAACCCCGAAGTCCAAAAGGTCTGAAAAATAGGTTTTGTAAGTGAATCAGAGGCAAATCTAATCTGAATATAGACGAGCCTGTGTTACTAGTTTTACGTATCCCACTTAATGTGAGGTGTGTCACTGAAGAAATACTAAGTTATGGCTGCTGCCCCAGGGTTGCACTGGGGGGTTTTGCTGGATGGGTCCACCAGGTAGCCGACACTGACATAAGTTAGGAGAGCTAGAGTCTTACTGGGGATAGGTCCTGTGAGAAGTACAGCAGGGAGGAAGCAGGATCCCATAAGGAAAGCCTGTAGGACATGTTGCAGACTCTTGTATTAGCAGGATTAGCCAGTTCTTGGCTGGGGACTGACTGTCCAGATGGAGCAAGGCCTTGGCTTGAAAGGATGAGGCAGAGGTCCTAAAGGCTGGAGGCTGGAGTCTGGAGGCTGACTGTGCTCATTACAGCTGAACAGAAGGTTCTGTCTCAAGTGAGATCTGAAAGGTACAATGCCACAGTTGCCACACAGCTTTCTCTTTTGTTTTAAATAGCTTTCAACTTCTGCACCATAAAATTTACCATTCAATGCATGCCGTTCTGTGATTTTAGTAGATGTTTCTAGGAATTTGTCTATTTCTTCTAGACTGCCCAATTTGTTGGCTCATAATATTCTCTTATTATTTGTATTTCTGTGGTGGCGCTTATGATCTTTCCTCTTTCATTCGTGACTTTACTTGGATCCTTCTCTTTTCCCTTTTGATAAATCTGGCTAAGGGGTTTTCAGTTTTGTTAATTCTTTCAAAGAACCAGCTCTTGATTTTGTTGATCTGTTTTGTTTTTGTTTGTTTTGTTTTTGTTTTTAAATTTTGATATTATTTTTCATTCTCTCCTCTTTATTTTTCCCTTTTTCAGCTTGTTTTGGTCTTTACCTGCTGTTCTTTTTCCAGATCCTTTAGGTGTAAGGTTAGGTTGTTATTTTTGACATTTCTTCCTTCTTTAGGAAGGCCTGGATTACTATATACTTCCCTCTTGTGACTGCCTTTTCTGCATCCCGGAGGTTTTGGACTGTTGTGTTTTCATTTTCATTGGCTTCCATGTACTTTTTAATTTCTCCTTTAATTTCATGGTTAACCTGTGCATTCTTCAGTAGGATATTCTTTTTTTCTTAATTTTTTTTTTACATTTATTTGTTTTTGATAGAGTACAAGTGGGGGAGGGGCAGAGAGAGAAGGAGACACAGAATCCGAAGCAGGCTCCAGGCTCTGAGCTGTTAGCACAGAGCCCAACGCGGGGCTCAAACTCACAAACTGCGAGATCATGACCTGAGCCGAAGCTGGACGCCCAACTGACTAAGCCACTCAGGCGCCCAAGTAGGATATTCTTTAATCTCCAAGTATTCATGGTCTTCCCAAATTTTTTTGTGGTTGATTTCAAGTTTCATAGCATTGTGATCTGAAAATATGCATAGTATGATATCGATCTTTTTGTACCTGTTGAGGGTTGATTTTGTGAACCAGTATGTAATACATTCTGGAGACTGTTCCATGGGAACTCAAGAAGAATGTGTATTCCAATGCTTTAAGATGAAATATTCTGGATATATCTGTTAAGTCCATCTGGTTCAATATGTCATTCAAAGCCATTGTTTCCTTATTTTCTGCTTGGGTATCTGTCCATTGCTGTCAGTGGGTGTTAAAGTCCCCTACTATTATGGTATTATGATCAATTGTTTGTTTGTGGTTAATTGATTTATATTTGGGTGCTTTCAAGTTGGGGGTATAAATATTTACAAGTGTTAGATCTTCTTGGTGGATAGATTCCTTAATTATGGTATATTTCTCTTCTTCATCTCTTCTTACAGTCTTTCCTTTACAATCTACTTTGTCTGATACAAGTATGGCTACTCCAGCTTCTTTTGACATCCATTAGCATGATAGATGGATCTCCATTCCCTTCCTTTCAATCTGCAGGTATCTTTAGGGATAAAATGAGTCTTTTATATGCAGCATATATATGGCCCTTACTTTGTTTTTATACATTCCAATACCCTGTGTCTTTTGATTGGAGCATTTAGTTCGTTTACATTTAGAGTAATTATTGAAAGATATGAGTTTAGTGCCATTGTGTTGCATGTAGAGTTGGTGCTCCTGGTGATGTTCTCTGGTCCTTTCTAGTCTTTGTTGCGTTTGGCCTTTCTTGTTTTGTTTTGCATTTTCTCCAAAGAGTCCTCCTTAAAATTTCCTGCAGGGATGGTTTAGTGGTCATAAATTCCTTTAGTATTTTTTTTTTTTTTTTTTGGTCTAGGAAACCCTTTATCTCTCCTATTTTGAATGACAGCCTTGCTGGATAAGGAATTCTTGACTGCATATTTTTCTTTTTCAGCACATTGAACATATCCTACCATTCCTTTCTACCCTGCTGAGTTGCTGTGGATAGGTCTGCTGCAAACCTAATCTGTCTTCCTTTGTAGGTTAAGGACTTTTTTTTTTCCTATTGTTGCTTTCAAGATTCTTTCCTTGTCTGTTATTTTTGTGAGTTTGACTATGATATGGTTGGTGACGGCCAGTTTTTGTGGAATCTAATGATGCGAGTTCTCTGTGCTTCTTGGATTTTGATGTCTGTGTCTTCCCCGGATTAGGAGAGTTTTGTACTATAATTTGCTCACATAAACTTTCTGTCCCTTTTTCTCTTTTTTCTTCTTCTGGGACTCCTATGATTTGAATATTATTCCTTTTTAATAAGTCACTGAGTTCTCTAAGTCTTGTATTGTTATCTTTGGACTTTCTTTTTTTTTTTCTGCTTCATTATTTTCCATAATTTTGTCTTCTATTTCAGTGATTCACATTCACTGCTCTGCTTTGTCCATCCTTGCCATTACAACATCCATTCAAGATTGCATCTCAGTTATAGCATTTTTTATTTTGGCCTAATTAGATTTTTCTTCTTTCATCTCTGCAGAAAGGGATTCGCCAATGTCTTCTATACTTTTTTCAATCCCAGGTAGTATTCCTATAATCATGGTTTTAAATTCTAGTGAGACATCTTACTCATATCTGTGTTGGTGAAATCTCTGGCTGTCATTTTGGGGTGAATTCTTCCATCTTGTCCTTTTGGAAGAAGAAAAAGATGAATAAAAGAAAAAAGAAAAATTAAAAAATAAAAAACAAAACAAAAAATCAAATAAAGGAAGTTAGAACCTTAGGTATGTTTCAGTCTGTTTGTTGAGGGAAGCTTGAAAGACTAGACAAAAAAGAGAAAGGAAAAAAAAAAGTTAAACAATATTTAAAAATTAAAGAAAAATTTAAAGAAAATAGAATAAAGAAAAAATAGAAAAAAATAAGGGAAAAAATAAAAAAAGAATTTGCCCTTTCTGTATCCAAGAAAGAGAAAGAAAAACAACATCAAAAACAGAAGCAAAGTAAACAAATAAACAGACCAGCAAACAGAATGAAACTCAAATGAAGTTATATCCAGTTTCCCCTAGAACTGAAACTGTGAGGCCCTCTGTAATGCATACAGTAAGCAGATGGAGAACTTATCCTGGTCTTCTGGGGGATGTGTCTGGAGGGTGCAGGTGGGTGGGGCTTGGTGTAACGGCTCCGTTCTCCACAAGGTGGTGCTGCTTAGCTTATTGGGGTGCATCAGTGTGGTGCACGTGTGTGTGTGTGTGTGTGTGTGTGTGTGCACATGTGCTTGTGCAGGAGAGGTGGAAATGGCTTCACCCAGCAACCTAGTCTCTGGCACAGGAAATTTGTACTCTCACTGAGCCGGGATCAAGCACCCTTCCTTTGTCTGAGGCCTCCATCCATTCCCCACCTCTACCCTGTCTGTGTCCAAGCTGACTGCCTGCCAGGCAGCACCTCCCTCCAGAGTTTTATCTCAGATGGGGCTGTGTTTCAACACCCCTAACTTCAGAGACCCCCGTGGCTTGGACTCTTGCCAACTCTCTGGGGGAGGGTCTTACTGAGCAATGGCTGGGTACCAGCTTGCCCCAGAAAACGTTCATGCGATTGCACAGAAGCAGAGGTTCAGAGATTATGGCAAATCACAACACACAGCTGGCGCTGGGATTCACCACACTCTGACATCTTTGTTCCAGTACCAGCAAATGTGACTGCTCTCTAGAGTCTCCTGGGATCTTTGTGGGGAGGCCGTATGGCCTCTACCACATGCCCTCCAATCAGGGGAACCACTTCTCCCCATGTGGCACATGGCCCCTTAGACTCTGCTGCCTGTTCCTGGGGATTCGCCCTGCTTCCTCACCAGAGCGCCACCAGGCACTGAGCTGTGGAAGTTCAGACTCTCCTCCACTGTTTATAGAATCCTGTGGTATTGAAACCCTCTCCTTTCCTCCCGTCAGTGGTTTTGGGTAACAGAGTTCTTGTTCAGTCCCCTGTGTTTTCACTCTTTCTCTCCAGCTACCTTTTGGGGAAGTGCTTTTCTTGCATGGTACCAATGCAATGGACTCCCCCTTTCTTTTTTTTTTCCTCTGTCCTCTCTCTGAGAAAAGGACTTCCTACCCTCTGCGGCTTTTCTCTCCCCCAGTTCATCTCTCCACACAGCATACCTGCTGAGTTTTGTGGCTCAAGTTTTGCAGATTATTGTGTTATTCCTCAATTTCTTAGGTGTTCAAAATGGGTTGGTGCTGATGTAGCTGAGTTTCAGGGACGAGACAAGCTCAGGGTCCCCATACTACTCTGCCATCTTCTCAATAAGCCATTCTCAGTGTTGGAAATGTATTCTTAATTCCATTTGTGAATTGTTTATTGCAGCAAACAGAAATACAATTCAGCTAGTTATGTAAATTTCATACACTGTAACCTTGCTAAACGTGCTCTGTATTTGTTTCCTTATAATTTTCTACATGTAGTATCCTGTGATCTGAAAATAGTTTTACTTCTTCATTTCCAGTCTGCATGCCTTCTTTTTTCTTGCTGCCTTCTCTTGGTATACTCAGCAATACAATCTTACATGGAAATGGTGAGAGCCACCTGCCTTTCAAAATCAAAAAAAAAAAAAAAAAAAGGATTCTGAGATACTCTTGGGGCACCTGGGTGGCTCAGTCGGTTAAGTGTCCGACTTTGGCTCGGGTCATGATCTCATGACTTATGGGTTTGAGCCCTGTATCAAGCTCTGTGCTGACAGCTCGGAGCCTGGATTGGATTTGTGTCTCCTGCTTTGGATTCTGTGTCTCCCTCTCTCTGCCCCTCCCCTGCTCGTGTTCTCTCTCAAAAATAAATATTAAAAAATTTTTAAATAAAAAAAAGAATTCTGAGATACTCTTAACTCTGTGTGTTTCAGGTAAGGGATTGCAAATCTGTAGCAACTAACTTTTAAGGTTGTTAGGGTTAAATGAGAAACCACATAGAAGATGTTTAGTGTAATTCCTGACACAAATCAGTACCCTCATAAAATGATGCTGTGTAGAAAGAGAATCTTGGCTGACCACTGGCAGACCAGCATTGGGAATCAGGACTTGACACTAGGGATGGGTGGTTGTCGGTGGCCTATAGTGGTAGGGGATGATCCACAGCAAGCGTCAGCACGGTTTTTGTCAGCCTCTTCAGGAATTTTTGGTGTTGTGAGAGCTCTGCCAAAGTACCTGACGTTCAAAGTAGCCAAGCCCGGCACTCCCATGGATATAGTGAACCAAGGTTTATAACGTGGAAGGAGTGGAGTTGTACCAAGGAACGACTGTTGTTGGGGCATGAGTAATACGAGGGGATTATTTGGGGCATATATTATATCAAAATTAAGAGAAAACCCTTCATTATTTCCCTGCGCATTTCTATCTCCTTCCTTGAAGGTTTATTCTAGAAGTTGTTCCACTGAGGGGCTGGAAATTTGTTAAGGTAGGAATAACAGGTGAGATGAGGAAGAGATAGCATGGGGAGGGAACAGGATCAGGAGGGAGTCTTAGTGGCACCTTCAGCCTGTTGGGATGTAGCACTTCTCTCCTATAGAAGGTGATGGGTCCACGTGTAATGATTCAGTCCCACTGCCGATTTCCTCTAAGGAAGGCCAAGCATTGTGGCAGCCAGTGAAGGCCACGATCTCTTGTTGGTAATGCTGTCCTCACCAAACACTAACTTGGAGAATTGGAGATCCTCTGGTGGCGTTAATTATTGCAAAGCTCCTACACCTGTCTTCATTCATTACTTTGACAAACATCTAATAAACTGATCAACATCCTTCATAGTTAGTGTATGGTATGCCAAGAAAGATATTAGAGTCCAACCAAGAAACTTTGGGGGTTGTTGGATCTCACTTTAATCTCAATTTAATTCCCAGTCTTTATTTAACACTATGGGTGCTTTAATGACCAAGGTTCTGGGAGCTTTTAATCATGATCGCTATCACAATACTAAGATTGGCATTATACAGAAAAGGCCCCTATAGGCTGGTAGTGCTTCTTTAAAACACATTCAGTCATCAGAAAGTCACACAAAGGAGCTTCTTTATGTAAAAACCACAAGGCACACAAGGCAAACAGGTGATGGTGTCAAAAGGCATCATGTTGTGTCCTTTCCTTCTCGTCAGGGTTTGCTCATTTGAATGTCCAAAGACAACGTTGCGAGCCGGTGGCGGTAGCCATGTGCTGACTGATGGCTCCATCACTGAAGCAACAGGTAGTTTTCAGAGGCACAGACCTGGTGCTGAGTGATGGAATCTAGAGAAAGAGAAAAGCAGTTTAGCATTTATAATGGCCAACCACAAGGTAAAATAATAATCTTATATGTACGCAAAGTCGTATTTTAAAGTCTTAGGCGGTTTAGAGCCGTGTTGTCTATGTGTCCACGTGCCCATATAGCACATGTGACTATTTAAAATAAAGGGGTGCCTGGGTGGCTCAGTCATCTAAGGCTCCAACCCTTGGTTTCGGCTCACGTCATGATCTCACGGTTCATGAGTTCAAGCCCCACGTCGGGCTCTGTGCTGATGGTTCAGATCTTGCTTGGGATTCTCTCTCTCTTTGTTCCTCCCATACACACTCTCTCTCAAAATAAATAAACTTTAAAATAAAATGAAAATTAAATTGAAAAAATTCAGTTCATCAGTCATACTAGCCACATTTTAAGTCCTCGATAGGCACATATCCTGCAGATACAGCATATATAGGGTGTTCCCATCATGGCAGAACGTTCTATTAGCCGGGTGGCAGTTTGCCAGTCCATGGCGGGAGAGACCAGGATTGTAATCTCCATTAGCTACAGAAAATACTCTCCGGCACAAGGCAATTTATATATAAATATATTAGTTTTAGTTACGGTACTAACTACACATTCTAGGCTGTGTATCTACCAATCCACAGCCTGTCTACCTCGCTAGTATACAAAGTTAGTACGCACAGTTTCTAAAACGTAGGTCTTCGTATTTAAGTTGAAGAAGCTGGACTAGTCCTGTCAGTTTGAAAGCCTATTATTTTATGAAAATCATAAGAAGTCACCTGGCCCAGGATAAACTATAGATGCAGAACAGGCCAGCAGGAGACTATACTGCTCTAGGCCCTACTTCTATGAGGACGATAGAGGAATCCAATGGGTTGGCAGCACTGGTTGAATTACAAATTAAATTACAGTTAATGTAGTTTTTAGAATTTATTTTTATTTCTTGAGCGAGAGAGTGGGGGAGGGACAGAGAGAGAGAGAGTGAGGGAATCCCAAGCAGACTCCATACTCAGTGAGTAGCCTGACATGACCCTGGGATCATGGCCTGAGCCAAAGTCGAATGCTTAACCGACTGAGCCACCCAGGTGCCCCTACAGTTCACTTATTGATTACAACTATTATCCACAGGGAGAGAGAAATGATACTGAAGGACCTTAAGACATCACGATGATGAACGATAGCAGACAGAAAGTCAAAACATAGGTTTGTTCTATGAATAGGGGGAAAAGATGGAAGAAAAAGGGGTGCATCTTAGCTGGAGCTCTAGATCGTGTCCCAGAAGTTAGTCGTCATTTGCCCAGTGCAAACGCACTTCCACACAAGAGGTCTGAACTGGTCAGCTTTCAGCGGGGAGAAGCACTACCATTTGTCACATGTATAATATACATTATATATCATTAAAATTAATATATCCAGCAGAATAATAACAATTCTTATTAGTACTCAGTAAAACCACTTCTCTCCACAACCCAGTGAAGCAGTATTTTAATATCAGACCTTTATTCGTGGATGTGTTGTACATATTTTCTCTGTTATTCGCCTTTTGACTTTCCTGATGCAAAAAAGTGTTTTGTTTTTGCATTCAGATCATGTAAATCTTTTACTGCAGTTGGACTTTGAACCATAGGTAGAAAGCCTTTCTTTGTACCCAGTTTTAAAGCGTATCAGTCATATTTTTTTCCAGGTTGTAAAACCCTGTAGATTCAATTTTTACACTTAGATTTCTGACAGGATATCATTTTCCAAAGCCAGAAAACATTACAAAAAGGGTGGTGATTTTTTAAATTAATCTAAAATAGAATTTAATGAAAAAAATGCCAAATATTTCTTTTAAAAAAGTGGCATACTTATTCTGACATTTATACCAAAGAAAAAATACATAGGAAGACAATTTTGAAAAAAATGAATAATGACAGACAATTTGACATGCTAGATACCAAAACACATTATAAAATTACAATAGTAAAATAGTATGTAATTAGCACACAACAGATAAATAGACCAATGGGAAAGTCTGGAAACATGTCCACGCACATATAGGAATTTAAGAGGTGAGTCACAGGGCATTCCAAATCAGTGCAGAGGGGACAAGGTACTACATAGATGGTATGATCCCTTCACATCACACAATAAATAGATTACAGATGAATTAACACTGTAAACATTTAAAAAAATGATGGAAGCATTAACAGAGATAAGAGACAGGTTCTGGAGCTCAGGGGGTAGAGATGACCTTCCAAAGTGAAACCCAAATTCAGGTGCCTCAGGAAATAAGGCATTTGAATCCATGAAGAATAATAATTAAATATTAAAACCTTTGTAACCCACAACAATCAATAAACGAAATTAAAAATGAGACAGATTGAGAGAATTTTACACTTAGACCACAGGGCGAGGGTCCATGTTATACACATATTCTGTAGAACAGCGTGAAAAGGAAAAATAGCCAGTGATAAGGATAGGTGACCCATGAAATATAGCTCCCTCTCTAATTATTCATACTCATTAGTAATTTAGTAATTAGGGGACGACAAATTGAGTAATGACACCTATTTGTTTAATTTATCAGATCACCAAATATAAAAAATATGGGTAACGTCCAGTACTGGTGAAGATGTGGAGGAAATGGAGACGTCCATATGCTGTAAAAGTATAAAGTGGCACAGCCGTGGGTACCCAAACTTACAAGTACACGTAAGCTGGGGCACAGTGGTGTCACTGCTATGAATCTGCTCTACACAAACATGCATGCCTGGGATTCGGCGGGGATAATTACAGCTCAAAATAATCTCTTAAAACTGAATTCAAACTGTTCCAGTTAGAACACACACATAAAGCGTATAATGGCAGAAATGGTGGAAATCACCCCAAATGTCCAATAATAAGGAGTGCATGGCTTAATTGCACGTCCTCCAATGGTTAGAAAGAACGAAGTAGCTGTATGTGTGTAAAATGGAAGGCTCTCCTAGAGAGAGTCAAATAAAAACTCAAGGAACAATATGTAACCCTCCATTTATAGAAGAACCCTCAAGCAATACACAGGTTTATACACATTTATTTCTATTTAAATATGTCTAAAAAATCTAAAAAACACCCTTCCAGCTTTACTGTAGTATAAGGAAGGGTTGTAAGATCTGGGTACTCTATGTCTGTCTCTATTCCAGTTCTTTGACCGTGAAATCTAGTGTCACCCCACATATCCATGCATCCATTCATTCACTGTGGTGGAGAAAAAGGTTGACTAGAGAAGAAGTTTTAAATTTAGATAAAATAGAACCCTAAGTGTAACCTCACAACAAAGTCTGTGGCTGGCCCCTCACGCTTGGTGCGGTAGGCTCAATTAACCCATGGACTTTTGAAAAATGGTACTTGAGGTACATGTAGTGTTGAGCTTATGCGTACGGTAAGCAAAGCAGGGATTCAGAACGGAAAAGCATTTGACTGCTGAGTGATGGCTGGCAGCCAGGACATCCTTGTCCAGGGAGCCCCTCGTGTTTCCAAGTTTCCAAATGTAAACACACACATGAAAAATGACTTCTACCCAAGTTCGTTTGTCATCTAAAGATAGTCACTCCCCTAATTCCAATGTCACATCATACAAATGGCCCTCAAACACCCCGTATAATGTAACCAATGGTACAGAGTAATGGTTAGAGTAATGCCAGTCTGCCCAGCAGAAAGAGACAGATGGTATATGAGCACCTCCCGTTAAATTTGCACTGAAAAAAAAAAAAAAGACGTTGTGTTTGTATTTTAACAAGGTTTTTTAGCAGGTCTTGGCACAGGTTTATGCACGAGTTAAAGTTTACTGGCCTTTCTTCTGTGTGGTCTGATGATTAGGATAGTGAAGGAACATGCTGCTAGCTATTTTTTATAGTGTGGTGGTGGGCAAGCCACTTTCTTGAACTAAAACTCTAACTGCCAACAGCCAAATGTGGTTAATGGTACTGTGCGCAGAGAGTGCTAGAACCCTCAGAATGCTGTTGGGAGCTTTATCTTAGCTTATCACAATCAGCTGACTATTCTAGGGCTGAAGCATGAGTGGCCATGTAGCCAGACATTCACTCAATCAAGGAATCAGCTCTCCTACTTAATAGAATGAGGGTCACTCAGCTTCCTGGAACACTCAGGACAGGGTTTTGACACTGAAGGTGCTTTTAGCAGTAGGGATGAGCAGGTTACAAATGACCCTAAAATCCTTTCTCCTAATGAGCCCACAGCTGCCCACTGTGTAATTTTCATCTGTTGATCTCACTTCTCTCTGGAACCACAATGAACAAGACTTCCTCCCCTCTTTTGATGGTAGTCTTGCCAGCTCCTCTTTTGTATGCTGAATAAACCACTACTCCTTCAGTACTTCCTCACGGATCCCGATCTCGCGAAACCTCAGCATTCTCTCAGATGCTCAAATTCAAGTCTAGAAGTCATCTTTGACTCCTCTTTCCTAATATATCACGTGCAATCTATCAGCAAGGCCAACTGGCTCTAGAATTTTTATTTAAAACCTGGCAGCTTCTCACCACCTTCAGTGATATCATCCTAAATGTAACCACCACCATTTATCACCCAAACCACTGCAAGAGCCTGTAACTGCTCTCTCTGCTTCTATTTAAAGATATGTATTCCCCTACTTAAAATCCTATGGTAACTTCCATTTATTCTTAGAACAAAAAAACTGAACTTCTCACCATGGTCTATGAGGGCCTTGAGTGGTCCAGCCTCTGGCTACTTCTCCAGCATCATTTCCAATCAGACACTCCACACTTAATGCCTCTCCTCCTCGTCTACCTTGATCCTAGCTGTTCCTTTGGTCTGAAAGGCCAGTGCTTTAGATCTACACGGGCCCACCCTTCTGTTCATCGTTGGGGTCTTACCTCAAATACAGCCCTTCCGCCAGGGGCCAACCTCACTTTCACTATAAATACTCATACCCTGTTTTCTTCATAGCATTGATCACCAACAGGACTTAAAAAAAAATTATCTTCACTAGAATATAGGTCCCAGGGTGCCTGAGTGGCTCAGTGGGTTAAGCATCCAACTCTTCATTTTGGCTCCAGTCATGATCTCATGGTTGTGAGATCAAGCCCCACATTGGGCTCTGTGCTGCCAGTAGAGCCTGTTTGGGATTCTCTCTCTCCCTCTGCCCCTCACCCACTCATGGTCTCGTTCTCTCTCTCAAAATAAATAAATATTAAAAAAAAATAGAATATAAGTCCCATAGGGGCAAGTATTGTATCTGCCTTGTCAACTCCTATTCTAGTAGTGCCTAGAATATGTTTAGTGCATGATCGGTGCTCAACAAATATAAACTGAGTGAATGACTTGACATATGGTATATTGGAAGGAAATAGCCTGGTCTAAAAGAATGGAGCAGTTCTCAACATTTTTTTCTGTCCTGATATTAGGCTGGAGATGTTCACATATGGGATACTTTCTTTCCCAGAGTATACCAAGGATGTGGGCTGGGTCATAGACAAGATAGTCTAATAGTTTATTCCTAGTATAACAACTTTTGCTTCCCACCCAAGAAATGTGAGTAAAATGACATTACAGGGCTAGCCTTGAATTCACTAGTTTTTGTATTCTGTTTTATATTTATTTACTACTGGGCATAGGAATGCTAATGATTTTACTAAGTGGACCTTATAAAGACCAAGGTTGCTGAATCAGTTATAATCATTTCTCGATTCTCCCAGATTTTTCTATGTAAACAAATGTATCATATGCAAAGAAGAGGACTTGTCTCTTCCTTCACAATTCTTATATTTTCTTTGTATTTCCTTTGTGTGTCTCATCTTATCCCTTTGATTAGGAACTCTAGATCTCTGTTGAAATGAAAGAGTAAGAGCAGACATATGTATCACAACAGTCTTCCTTTTTATGGATGAATAATATTCTATTGTGTATATAGACCACATTTTGTTTATCCATTCATCCATTGATGGACACTTGGGTAAGACACATTATGACTATTGTGAATAATATGGGTATATAGCCAGAAATGAAATTGCTAGATCGAATAATTTCATTTAATTTTTTAAGGACTGACCATACTGTCTCCCACAGTGGCTGCACCATTTTACATTCCCACCAACAGTGCACAAGGTTCCAATATCTCCACGCCGTCAACAATACTTGCTGTTTTGTTTTGTTTTGTTTTGTTTTGATGGTAGTCATTGTAATGGGTATCCAGTAGCACCTCATTGTGATTTTGATCTGCATTTCCTAATCTGATTAGTGATGATGAACATCTTTTCATGTGCTTCTTGGCCATTTGTATATCTTCTCTGGAGCAGTGTCTAGTCAAGTAAGTACTTGGACCATTTTTTCAATTCGTTTTTTATTGTTGTTGAACTGTAGAATTTCTTCATATTTTTTAAATATTCATCTCTATTTTTGCAAACATTTTCTCCCATTTCATAGGTTGTATTTTTGTGTGGTTGACTGTGTCCCTTGACGCATGGAAGTATTTTTTTAAACCTATTTTTACATTTGTTGCCTACCTTGTAGCTTTTTAAAGCAGTGTGCCTTTCTTCCTGCACATGTTCCAAGTCACTGAGACTAAGTGAGCAAGTCAGTCTTTCAGGGATCTCCCAAGCAGACTGGAACAAATAGGGTCTACATTTGAGGAAAGGAAACCAAGACTGTGGGGCATGAGTAAGGAGCCATAAAACCTCCCTAATGCCATGAACATGGCTTTGCTTGTTTGGGCTTTCACCCGGTTGCTGTAAACGTTTCATTGTTTTCCAGTGCTCCTACAGAATTTGTTCAGACAAAGTCGGTTCTGTTTTGGGTGTTTCGTTTTATTTTGTATTGGTGTTTTTGTGGGGAAGATGGGAGCTTGGATCTTCTTGGTCTGCCATTTTGCTGACATCACTCTGTGCAGGTGTCTTTTTTGATGGGTGGTGAGAAGCACACTTTTGATTATTCACTTCTCTAATTTTTAAAAAATGTTTACTTACTCTGAGAAGGTGTGCACACAAGCAGGAGCCCAGCGTGGGGCTTGATCTCATGAACTGTGAAATCATGACCTGAGATGAAATCAAGAGTTGGACGTTCAACCAACTGAACCACACCCAGGTGCCCCTTATTCAGTTTTTTAAATGGTTGAAATTATTCAGATTTTCTACTTCTTGAGTCAATTCTGGTAATATTTTCTAGAAATTATCCATCTTCCCTATTTTCAAATTTGTTGATATAAATTTATTCAGCAAGCTCTCATGATTTTGAAATATCCTTACAGTATCTGTAGTAGCAGCCGCCCCAGTTTCGTTTGTAGAATTGTTCGCTGGACCCTTTTCTCTTCCTTTCTTTCACAACACTGCTAGGATTTTGACTTTTGACTTTCTTCCCGCAAAGAATTCTTTTTTATCTCTCAAAAAACTTTTTTGCTTTGGTTTTATTAATATCTGATATGTTTTTATTATTCATTTCCTCCTACATTCTTGTTGCTATATATTCATTCATTCCCAAGCATCAAAATTTAATAAAAATTGAATAAAAAAATGAGATGATTTAATCCAAGTATTTTTTTCTCTTCCTGAAAAATGGGGAACAGCTTCTTGTTATTTTACTTGGAGGTTGGACCCTTCAGTCACAATCAGTTTCTGTAGCACACAGTTTGAGAATCCCTGCTGTTAGTGGTTGCACAAATGAAGAGAGGCTCTGCTTACCAAGAGCAGAATTAAGATCTTTTCACAAAGGAAGCCTCTGAACTGAGAAGAGGGTGACTAGGAACGCTGGATCTTTAATTCACTGTGTGGTTCTGGTGGAGAAACTCAGATCTCTGTTTCCTCATGGAGAAAAGAAACAGATTTCTACCATGATCTCAGAACTCATTTCCAGCCGTGTAAACAACAGAAATGTATTATCTCACAGCTCTGGAGGCCAGAAGTCCAGGATCAAGGTACCAGCAGGTCTGGTTTCTCCTGAGGCCTCTCTCCTTGACTTGTGGAATAGCTCTTTTCTCTGTCCTCGTATGGCTTTCCCTCTGTGTATGTGCATCCCTGGGGTTTCTCTTCTTCTTCCAAGGATACCAGTCCTGCTGGGTCAGGGCTCCACCCTTAGGATATTATTTAACCTTAAATACCTCTTTAGAGGCCCCATATCCAAACACAGTTCCATTCTAAGGTCCTGGGGTTAGGACTTCAACATTTTGGGGGACACCCTTCAGTCCATAAAAAAAGGTCTACCACTTTAGGTTCTATGATGCTCAATATTAATTGGTTAACATGCAACAATGAAGGAACAGAAGTTCCAAGTTCCATGTGCTCCAGTGTTAATTTACTAGGCCAATATGCAAAGACAGCCAGAACTACTGGCAACATCCCATTAGGGGGCTGAGCTTTGAACTTTCTTTTATGGCTTTACCCTCCTGGCCCAGACACAGGAGTTAACATGGCAGCACTTGCAGAGGGCTCTGCGAATTTGTACATAAGACACAGTCTTGCGAACCTGTCGAAACCAAAATGCTTCGTGTTGGCATGTAAGTGGCTGTCTGGATTCCCCACACTGATGACTGCATTTCTGGTGATGGATATAAAATGTTGCTGTGGTTACACTATTTCCTGTTCCCAGTTGAATATGTAGCTGATTGTCATGTTCTACTTTGTTTTTTTGTTCCTAAGTGAGGCTTAAAAACTGTGCCTTGGCTAGTAAGGTGCAGAGAAGGGTCTTTTATTTTCCAGTTTGTCTGCCTGTCTTTTTTTTTTTTCAACGTTTATTTATTTTTGGGACAGAGAGAGAGACAGAGCATGAATGGGGGAGGGCCAGAGAGAGAGGGAGACACAGAATGGGAAACAGGCTCCAGGCTCTGAGCCATCAGCCCAGAGCCTGACGCGGGGCTCGAACTCACGGACCGCGAGATCGTGACCTGGCTGAAGTCGGACGCTTAACCGACTGCGCCACCCAGGCGCCCCTGTCTGCCTGTCTTTAAAATGTTTTTTTTTTTTTTTTTTACTTTTCTATCACTGTTGATGCTCACATCCAGTGACTGGAGGTCAGCTGGCATAAATTTCACAAAGGGGAGCCAAGTGAGACAGGTTAGGAAATTTCAAAGATAACCATCTAGGACCACTAGTTGACCAATGAATGCAATTAAAGGGAAATACACTTTCTGAGCACACTCTTCCCATATCTTTCCAAGGCTAACACGTACTCTTTCAGCAGCTTGCAATTAATTTAAAAAAAGTCATTATATATTATATATATATATATATATACACACACACATATATATTATATATATATAATATATATATACATACACACACTTTTAAAAAAGCTATATATTTCTTAAAAGCTTATACACACAAGATGTTGAAATTATAAAATTCCACAAATCAGTTTCAGTTTTAGTTCTCATTTATTTCTAGCCTGGTAGAGGTCATCCATTTGAGAACAACTCAAAACAAAAATAATGTGTCTTATTGTCTGAGATTGTGTCTTAAAAGTGTACTGCCACTTTCTGCATGGTTGCTGAACTCCTGGGGGTGGAAGCCAAGGTATGAGCGTGGTATCAGGTCATGTTCTGAGGAGGGGGCAGGCTGGGGACAGACTGGCCCCCGGGTCTTTCCTTTCTCTTCTTCTCCTTTCCATCCTCAGCAAATGGCTTCACCTCCCATCTGACTGGTTCCTTATCTATGCACTAAAAATGTGGACTACCAGGGACCTGAAGACTCCTGATATTATCTGTTTAATCATGCACCCTAAGGGCTGAGCCTCCCGAGTGGCCTCCGTTTAACAAAATGCCATGTTTAAGAGCATGCATTTTCCTGGGCCTAGTTCTGTGGTCAGCCATCTGGGGAAACAATGATCTACGCTAGCCTGCAAAGGCCCACATGCTATCAGAGATCTTTTTCCTGAAAACAATGACATGCGGAGACATTCAAATCAAATGCTTTTTATAAGTTATAAGGAAATCATGCTGAGGCTAATTTTTTTTCCCCCTTCGGCACCGCTGTTGAGCATAGTACACTATGTTCCCACCATAGCATAAAATGTATGTCTTATCACTTGAACATAGCCCAGACAATAAAAGGGCGCCCGAGACTGGAAATATGTCTTCTGAGAAAGGCCAAACCAGCCTTAAGTGATAACACCAACTGGGGACGAAGAGAGTGAAAAGAAATGATTACAGCACAAAAATTCGCAGACTAGTGATGAATGTACTGGGGTCTCAGGGCTCCCAACCCCTGCCGAAGGCCTCACTTAAGACGCCAGCCAAGTTACTTGGGACTTTCGCGTCTTAGTTTCTTGACATGTAAAATGGGAATTCTACTCTATGGGTGTGCTGGGGGAAAGAAAATTACTGGAAAATGCTTCCATTCCAACGTCAGGTAAAGGTAACATTTTGTTTCCTCGTGCCGGGAATTTGGTTTTTGTTTTCCTGTTTATTTTCATACATATTCAAGTGCCCACAAGTATTTTCTCTCTCAAAAATCCCCATTTCTCCTCCTGGTGGAATGATTCATCGAGAATCTTGGCCTAAGTATACTGCTGTTTCAGGGAAAATGGACTCTGGGGAATGAATTGGGAACATAATCATGGCCGTTCAAACAGCCTCGTTATAAGGCAACTCAGCGTGTGTGAGACTCTCCACGGAGCAAATGAGTAAGACATGGGGAGCCCTGTTTGGAGATCTCGTAAGTTCACACCGTTCTATGCCAGCAGCCAGGAGGGTAAGCTGGCTGAATGCTCCGTGGTCACCGCTGAGCAGCCGCCTCCAAAGAACAAGCTAGACGTCAGGAGAAAGTCTTATACTGGAATAATCATTTGACACTTTTGTTTGTTTTTAAATAGAAATGTTGGATCAGACAGTGAAGGGATAAGAAGGCTTATCTGCAGGAATCTAGTCCTAGGATGTTGGAGGTCTTAGGCAAAGAGACTTTTTTTTGGTGATGTCCATCTTTCCTTCTATCAAAGAAACAACAAAACAAACCAAACTTCTCGGGGGTTTCTAGTGGCTTAAAAAAAGATAATAATGATGATCTGTCCATCCCTTGTGATTTTATTGTGACTGCATAAACAAAGATGCCACAAAACATAGGAATAAACATAAAGGTCCTAAAAGACAAAACCTTAGGACCTTTATTTTGGAAAGCAAACTGTAAATCTGAAAGTGGATGCAACAAGCTACTTTTTTTTTTTTTTGAGAATTTTTTTCAGACTTTAAGAACTACCCAAAGCAAACTACTCTCTGGCCTCAGGGACTCCATCTTACATGGCAGCGGACCTTCTAGTTGGAACAAATTTAGAGTATTGGTTTCCATCATGTCTCACAAAACAACTTTCAGCTCAGTGCCTTAACATGGGTTTAATTTTAACTTAAAAGGGATTTTAATTGCACAGTGTTTCGAGAATAACGTTGCTGTGTCAGTGGACACTGTCACCCAATGACACGGGACAATGCCCAGCACGCATGAGGATACCCTGCAACTCTCTTGTGCGATCTCCTTCGCCCATCGAGGGAAGTAAGCAGGGCAGAGGTTATTAGTCTGTTTAACAGATGAAGTAAATCAGGTCCGGAGAGCATAGGTGATTTGCCTCCGGTCAGAGCACAAGCCAGTGGCAGGACCCCGACGTGAAAGGGAATATGCACTACTCAGGACCATGTTGCTTGTGGGTCTGTGCACGCGTGTAGAGATGTGCAGATGAAATCTCCTTTATGTGCACAAAGCTGGAGCTACCGTAACTCAACTCAAAAAAGAGAAGAACATAAACTCATAAATATTTGAAAAATACACATTCTAATACCCACCTCACCACAGAGGACCGGGTGCAGATCGGGGCAGTGGCCAGAGTCAGGGGGACTCACCTTACGGGTGAGGATTTCACCACGCTGCCGAGAGCCAAGGATTCCAGAACGCACAATACCCGGAAGTTGCCAAGGGCACACGCAGATGGTGTAATCAATGACAAATCAGAAACAGGACATGAATTATGGGAGAGGAAAGAGGCTTGGGCCCCCAGCTCCAGCTCTGAATCTCGGAGAATTCCACAGGGCCTTGTGAAGGTTAAGCGCTGGGGTCAAGCAGGTAGACCTCTGCCTACTAAAAACCCACGCGCAGAGGGGCCGAGGGGCCAAACAACCGGAGGAACTAGCAGGCGGCTGGACCGTGCACGAGGCAACAGGAAGGGGCGACAGAGCTCCCCAGCCTGGAAATACTAATCATGCAGACCCAGACGCCGGCCCTGTACACACGGTACACAGCCGACGCTGAAAAGATTAGTTGTTGATATGGACTGTTGATAGCCATCGTGTGCACAGTTCCGTTAGCTGAACGAGACAGCTGTCTAAAAAGCAAAATTCTGGTTTCCAGTTGGTGTCATTTTGACACATGCACTTTTCTAAAAACAGCAAAACAAGAACCTCTGTTTCAGAACATAGGATGTTTTGAAGGTTATATTCTTGGCATTTAGAAAGGAGTCAACAGCCTCTTGGCTCTTGGACTGTAGCTAAAATCATAGATTTTTTTTTTTTTTCTGAAATAAGTTTCCAGGCAAAAGATAAATTACTCTGCATCAGATAGTAAAAAAAAAAAAAAAAAAAAAAAAAAAAAAAAATTACTCTTGATTGCCATACTTTCAAAATATATCAAAGGATGACCATCAATCATTTAAAAGACATTCATAAATATCTGTAGTGATCTATGAATAAAACGTGGACACAGTATCTACTTATCTGTTAAAGGATGCTCTCTGGGAAGGGGTGAGGAAAGCCAGGAGTTGGGAATTTAGAGACGAGGGGGGCAAACAGGAGGAAGCAGCAGGAAGACAGGGGACAGAATGCACTTCTCAGGTCTCCAGAAGCCAGGTGAGGATCCCGCCTCAAGGTGCTGACACTGAATTGGACCAGTGAGGGCTGAAGAAGGAAAGGTTTCAGGAGAAACCAACTCTGACTTCCGGCCCCCCGGCTGCGAGAGACGAAATCCCTGTTGTTCTAGTGTCCCCGTCTGTGGGACCTGCTCTGAGAGCCCCAGCAAGCCTGTACGTTCATCAAACCCAGAGCAAGAAGGTTTATCCCCAGAGCGGGGCCCTGAACACCCCAGCACCAGCAGCGCACGAGCGCCGCCCGTCCCGGCCTCCCCTGCGCCGACCCCTTGCTGCCGGTGGAGCCCGCCTCCCACTCCTGCTTGGCCTACTTCTCCTGGACACCGCCCCCCGATCCCCCAGAGCCAGGGTACCAGACACAGCCCGCCCGTCACCACACCGTCAGCCTCCTGGAAAGAGAGCTTCTCTGCACCTCTTCCGCTTCCGAATGGAGTCACGTGTCCAGCACTGTGAATGCCGCACAGCCAGACGTGCACATTGGCTTCCTGTCTTAGGTTTTGAAATAAAAACTATAGCTCCTTTTGTACCGCTCTTTGAGCAGGTGAACAAACGAGTGTCAGGAGAAGCGGGTGATGCTCTGGGGAGGGGGGCGGTGGGGGGGAGCGGGTCCTGGCAGCCGGGTGCTGGCCCACCGCTCTGGGAGCAGAGCAAGACCAGGGCCCGGGGAGCGGCCATCTGAGCTGAGGGTGGACAGGCCTTAAGGTGTGGGGTAGCTGTGGGCAGGCTGGGCCTTTTTCACACTTGCTAGTGAGGTGAGTCAGGTGACTCTCTGTCCTGGTGAAGTCTACTTTGGCCGACAGTAAAAAGGAGAGTGTCTGGATTGGCTTGAGACCGACAGTCATTAGCGGATTCTGTGAAAGGCAGATGCTTGGATGCTGAGACGTCCATCCAAAAGCCCCGCGGCTACACGGAAGGGGGGCGTGGGCATCGGGCTTCCCCCAGAAAAGCCCATTTGTGTGCCTGGGACCACAGACCCCAACAGCTACTGCGCTCAGAAGCACCCGCCCCGCCATGCCCGTGAGCCGATCCCTACCTAAGATCCATGTTTCTGACAGATACTTGACGGTCGCCCTCCTCCTTCCTTGGGAGGGTCCGATGAAGATGCCGGCCTGGCGTGGAATTCTCGTGATCTGACCCCCACAGAGGACGACCAGTTCCCATAGCTTGGTTCTGGGGGGGTTGCTGGCCGGGGCGATGAACATCACAGGCTGGTCGGCAAACAGGGTTCCCTGGTACTGTCCCGCAGATAAGTGGCGCTCCAGGCGGCAGAGCTGTTGGGCAGAGACAGGGAAGATTACCAAGGCACTGAGTCATGTCATCGTGTAGGGCAGCTCAGATGCAAAGTTCCCTTCCTTTTTCGGAAGAAGAAAAGACTGAATGTAAAGGTGCGCATTCTCAGCTGAATTCTGAATTCCGAGGATCCAGGGGAGGTAATGACATTTAATGATAGTGACAGATAACGAGCAGATAAAATTGACATTTGCTGAAGCAGCTTGCAAGCAAAACTGTAAACAAATTTATAGCCCTCCTCCCCCCCCCACCCCCCAAAAAATTTTTAGGTTTTGAATTACTACAAATCGTAAACCAAAAGCTTGAAAAGGAATCAACTGTTGAGTGCGGAGAACAGCACCTGCATCCTGTAAATGCTATTCACGTTCTTTGGGAGGGTGTGGAAGGGAAAGCAGGAGCCTCTAGAAGGCAAGCCCGGCTGCCCTGGGCCAGCACCGGCCAGTGCAAGGTGCCTCGGGGCTCCCGCAGCACGTGACTCTCACCAGAACCTCCGGGGTGCCCTGCACCCGGCCCTGCAGTGCCGGCAAAGGGGGAAGGAGGCAACACGGAGTGGAGGTCCCAGACAGAGCTAATCCCCAACACATGAAGCTGCGGGGGGTGGGGTGGGAAGCATCTAGAGGCTTATTTCACTGAGTCATTGTGGAAATGGTGATGAGCAGTATCGGAGACAGTGGGAAACATTTTCAGAAACAACGATGTTAAATTGTTCTCCTTTTGGTCCTGATAAAGTTGTGGTCGGCTGGCTGACCCAAGGGACAGTGGAAGGCCTGCTTACTCTAAACAGACATTTCACTAACTACAGATTAATAAAGACTTCTTTTTAAGTGTAGCTACCCTGTGGGAGATGTTGAGGGTGAACTGTCATCCACATTTTGACTATTTTAATCAGCCGATTTCCCTGAGGACAGAACTGAACATTTCAGATACATGGGCTCAGCGAAATTAAGGATTTGGAGTGGAGATATGTGGGAACAGGGATAGAGGGGAGCATCTCAGGGAGACATAACCTGCGTGGGGCAGTGTGGAGGGAAATGCCTGCCAGTCAATGGCTGGAGGCTGGCCCCTGAGCACAGAGAGGGGCCGGCTCTGGAGGTGGGAGGGCAGCAGAGGACCCCTTCCTCGGTCTCCATCACTGACCTTCTTCCACTAGGTTTTCATACTAAGAAAAGAAATTTCTTGATGAAAAACGTTGCCCCAACAGTAACACAATCAGCCCAGTACACTTAAATATGGCCGTGGAATCAATTCTCTTTACTCATCACCACACAACGTGTGATGACTTTGTTTAATGCTTTTAGTAATTTCCAGATTCCCTGTGAGATAGGGGGTAGAAAGGGTTTCATTTAATTTTGCAGACGAAGACATTTAGGCGGAAGCTCGTCAAGCTTTGGCTAAATGGTGAGTCAAGCTGCAAGAAACAAGCCACAATCCCCGAACTTGGTGAGTCACTGGACCGTGTTGCATTGTAACTGCAGATCAAGAAATAATCTTACTAAGGTTTGACATAATCATGCATTAAAAAAACTAATTATAAAAGTAGTTGGTAATTGAAATGATAAAGAAGGGTACAAAGTAGAACAAATTCTCCACACTGCTGTCTGTTAATCAAATTCATCCTTCTCCCGTCCTCCTCAGTGGTAGGGCATGATCTCTTTGGGGGGTGCTAATCTGTGCAGGGCCATGTGTTCAAGACAGGGGCCCCTCCCAGACCAAGGTAGGACTCAGGATTGGTCCAGGCAAATCATGGTGATCTCATCTCCCTTTCAAAGGATTGGGTCTAGCATGGACTAGACTTGATCATGGCCAATGGGATCTGAGAAGAAGTCTGCTGAGGGCAGTCTTTCTTCACGGATATAAACCAATGCATAAGCAAAAATACCTCTCTTATTGGCTGGACTCTGTCATAGTGATAATAGGACATCTGGAATTATTGAAGCCACCTGAGGCCATAAAACATGCTGAAAATAACTGAGTGGGAAGGCCTGGATCTTGGATCATGTTTCTAAGTCACTGGATTGACCAAACCCGGAATTATCCTTTTTCCCTGCCCCCCCCTCCCTCTTTCTGTGTCAGGGGAAAACTTTTTTCACTTCCTCACACTCCTCTTTTGTTAATTTGTGTTTCCAGAAGCACAATGCATCCAGATGCTGGTCCTCAGGCCCCTGCCACCTACCAGAGGTAACCCCTGTTAAGTGTTTGCTATGTGTTTTTCTAACCTCTGTACAATGTTCACGCACAAAAACATTCAGGAGATGATTTTTCTTTTTTCTTCGTTTTTAAATGTTTATTTTTGAGAGAGAGAGAGAGAGAGAGTGAGAGAGAGGGAGACACAGAATCCGAAGAAGGCTCCAAGCTCCGAGCTGTCAGCACAGAGCCCGATGCAGGGCTCGAACCACGAACGGTGAGAATGTGACCCGAGCAGAAGTCGGATGCCTAACCAACTGAGCCACCCAGGTGCCCCAGGAGATGATTTTTCTTAACAACAACAACAAAGCAAGATCAAGTCTGTATCTCGGTATATGGATAAGCAGTAAATCAAACCCATACTGAACCCAATAGGAAAGGACATGTGTAAACCTTTCACATGGTTAGAATGTGACTTGAGTACCTGATTGCTTTGGTTCTTCATTCCCCTCCCACGTTTATTGAGTGCTTACTCCCTACCAGGCACGTGCAAGATGCTGGGGGAGCAGAGAGGATTAAGACATAGTCCCTGACCTCAGTGTAAAGCACGTAATACAAAAGTCAACATATGAAAATACTTCCTCTTATTTATTTATTCAGCTTGAAATTAAAGGAGGCAAAGAATTACAAAGATCTTATTCTTTCCTCAAAATAATTGAGGCTACGTGCATGCTGACTTTCTAATCCTAAGTAAAATAATTTCTGGGAAAGCTTAATCAAGATTTAGGTTACTTAAAATTAAAAATTAATTTGGGAATTTATCCTAGGAATACACTCCTCGATGTATATAAGGACACGCATGGACAGGAGTTCATTGCCATAGAAACGGTGATTGGCAAGTTTTATTTATATTATAAATATGATAGGACACGGGATTCTCCTTGTTACGGAGCTTTCAGCTACACTCATTCTCGAAGCGGAAGGTCTCCAGAATGTGATCCTTCCCCAACAGTCCCCGAGGACAGACTGCCCTGGCTATTGTCCCTGCGAGTCTGTAGACACAAGTTCCTGGGCAGCCTTATCCTGGAGACCACGCTCTGTCTCTGAAGGCACGACGGTAAAACTGGTTTACTGCTGTATGTGCTGTTGCCTTACGAATTCTGACCAGGGCTAGTCAACTTGACTCTCTGGCCCAAAGCACAGTTTTGTCCCCACGGGTACATTCTTTTTTTTTTTTTTTTTTTTTTTTTAAATTTTTTTTCAACGTTTATTTATTTTTGGGACAGAGAGAGACAGAGCATGAACGGGGGAGGGGCAGAGAGAGAGGGAGACACAGAATCGGAAACAGGCTCCAGGCTCTGAGCCATCAGCCCAGAGCCCGACGCGGGGCTCGAACTCACGGACCGCGAGATGGTGACCTGGCTGAAGTCGGACGCTTAACCGACTGCGCCACTCAGGCGCCCCCCCACGCGTACATTCTTGAAAACCAGCTGAGAATTAAAAGGTTACTAGCAGCACAGAAAGCGAAGAGGACAGCGGAGCATGCCGTAGGTGCCCGAGGACGCCCTCCGACCGCGCCACCTTACCCCGAAAGGCTTTCTCTTAGTTCACGGTTGAGGAGAAAAGCCTCAAACGCACAAATTTCAAAGTTAATGTGCTGTGCATTATCCTTACCTTCTCAAGCCCCTTTGCAATAGCCCTTCTTGGCAATTTGTTCTAAATTCTCGTTCCATTTCACACTTTTCAACAAATGCGTGCGACAGATGCTGTCAACTGTAGAAACGGGTCGGGGTGGTGTGGGTGCCAAAGGGGAGCTCACTGCAGGGCTGACTGTGGTGAGCCGTTTCTGTTCTTCACTCAGAGAAACCCTCAGAGAGAACCAGGTCTGTCTACATTGACCTAGGAGTTTCCTGCTAAAAGCTGTTAATTTTTTTTGGAGAATCGTAACTCTCTTACTGGTTCATTTTATCTAACTCCGATGCTGTAATGGTTCCAAGGAGAACTGACACATCCATAGATTGGGTATATGGGGAAGGACCGGCAACTGATGCAAAATACTGGCTCTTCCACGGGGGTGAGGCGTTCCCTCCGCCAGACAGGATTTAGCTCCTGCCCACAGACAAGATTCATTTGCACCACCAGCCGGTCATTGCGCCTCACAGAGCTGGGAAAGGCTAGGGGCGGTGTGGGCCACGATCGGACAGCCGGAAAAGTGACCACAGTCCAAAAAAGTGCAGTTTTCCAATGAAGCACTCAATTCTCCCTGCAAAGCCCAGGGTATCTGTTGAAAAATCATGGAAGGAAAGGGGATTAGCGGACTCCTCTAGGCTTAATTAGCCTCCACGATAAAACAGGACGGGTCAGTAGTCAGGGTGCATTTGAATTCGGGGTGGATTTCAGAAGAGCTCCCACTTTCCCCACGGAGTCATAAAATCATTACATAAATTAACATTTACGTTGCGTGCGTGTGTGGGTAAAAAGACAAGGAGAGGGCTGACCGAAGACAGAAAACTTTTTCTGCCACAAGCTCTTCATTTGAACTCTGGGTTGTGAAGGATTAGGGACTACAAGGGAAGGGTCTTCAGTCAGTGAAACAAAAAAGGTATGAACTGTGCTTTGTAAAAGGTTGCCTTTGCATTTGTGTCGTCACCAAAAAGAGCTGTACGGATTTAAGAGATTTCGGCTCGGAACCTTGCACTCTATTTGCAAGGCAGACCCTACTGTTGACAGAGCTGAGCAATGCCTGTGCCCCGGTGCTTCCAGCTTCCATGACCCCCAGTGATCTACCGCACGGCTGGGAGGGTGTTGACGGCTCACTGACTCCGGGCATGGGTGTTAGATTTCAATTAGTAAATCTGCTTCTCCCTGCAGGTAGAGCTCACCTGGATGATTATTCTGAATCACTGACAGTTTCCATAGGTACCCACAAGCCACGCACAGAAGAGGCACAAGCCCATCATTAGGAAATTCTCACAGCAAAATTCTCTGCTTCTACGTTGGAAGAACCAGAAGCTCAGGGAGGTTGGTTTGTTTTCGGTTCGCCCGATGATGCCCAGGACGTGGTGGCATCAGGCTGGAATAGGCCCCAAAGGCCTGGCCTTTTGCATGGCTTCACGGTCTCTGTTCCTCACAGGTAAAAGAGGGATAAAATCCCTAGTCCCACACGGTGTGCAACAAATGAAATAACGCCATACCTCTTGCACTTTCTTACATTTTAGCAACAATAATATATAGGAGGGGTCTCATGATGCATGGTGGGTTGTAGTTTTAGTTGGCTGTGTAGGCTGTATAATTCCGTAATGTGTTTCAATGCCCCGTGCTTAGGGCGGATATCCAAATCTATAGGTGGGCAAGCACAGAACTGTATGCTACGACAACATGTCAAAGAGAAAATAGAAATATAAAAAATAAACTTTTCCAGCCCTACATTTGCCTATATCCCATTTGTCTTTCAAGGACAATTTATTGTGAGAGAGAGAGAGGAGAGAGAATCCCAAGCAGGCTCCACACTGTCAGCACAGAGCCCGACATGGGGCTGGATCTCACAAACCACGATATCGGGACCCGAGCCAAAACCCAGAGTCAGACGCTTAACCAACTGCACCACCCAGGTGCCCCCATCCCTTCTCACGGTCCCCTGTGGGAGGCTGAGCCCATCAAAGTGTTCTGTCAGCCATGGCAGCCAGACTAGGAAGGGCACCGAGGCCCTGTGTCTGTTTGTCCTCATACTTCGGTACCAACACCAGAGAGGGCAGAACCAAACAATGAGCCAGTGTCAACTGTGGAACTCGTAGGTGATGGGCGATACAGCTCAAAGGCAGAGAACGTCAGCAGTGGGGAGGGTCTGGGAGATCACAGTGACCATGGCTCACACTCTACAGACAAGGAAACCGAGGCTTGAGAGACAACATCCAACATCAGAGACCCTGGCAAAGCTTTCCTGCACTTTGAGACACAAAATCCTCTTACCACTGCCCATCACCAAGCAGCCTGGGGTGGAGGTGCTGAACCCACATCTCCGTCTGTCGCTTCATCTGAGGCTCAGGCTAAGTTCTATAGACATGAAAACGCAAGGACACAGTGTTTGCTTCTCCAGGACTTTCTAGAAAGTACAGTATTAACAACTACAACACAGCATGCCATGTCTTGGAGCGAGAGCCTGACTAGACCTCACAGTGGTAGCTTCTGGCTTGGAGAATGAGTACAAAGATGTTTGCTTGCAGAAAAACACATGGTGGGGTTGCTTCAGGTCAACAGTGTCCAAAAGATCATGCATGCTTGAACAAACAGTTCAGGATCACTGAGGATAACATGTGAGGGACGAGGGGGTTGGCAGGTGACCACAATAAGAAAAACTTAAAAAAAATTTTTTTTAATGTTTATTTTTGAGAGACACACATACACATAGAATCCAAAGTAGGCTCCAGGCTCTGAGCTGTCAGCACAGAGCCCAACATGGGCTCATGAACCGTGAGATCATGACCTGAGCCAAAGCTGGGATGCTGAACCGACTGAGCCACCCAGGTGCCTCCAAAAACTTTCTAAAAGCATTTAAATCTGTTCCAATGTGAGGAGGCTGAATAAGCAGAGGCCAGACTAGTCACGATTATACAGTAGTAGACTATCTAGTTAATGGGGAGCCACGAAATCCACGTGTTAGACCACGCTGCAGACAGTAAGGAGATGTGGAAAGCAGAAAAAGGGAGACTCAAAGGAAAGAGCTGCAGTAATTCCAACAAGAAATGAAGCAGGGCAGGACAAGACGAGTGGAAGGGCAAGCGTATTCAGGACGGAGCAAGAAGGCAAATTCAACAGGAATCCTGTTGTGTTGGACGCTTCCTATTATAACGGGGGCAGGCTAGCGCCAGAGTCAGTAAGAGAGCCACGCACGGTGCTTGTAGGAAAGCTTCGCCACTGGGGTTTTGAGGCTTTCAATAAATGGTACCTCTCTCTTCTCCCGGTTCAACACCAACTGGGAGACACAAACAGGTGTCGGAGGAGATGAGAATAACTTCCATCGTCCATAAAGCTGAGGGAGCATTCGGGCCTTGGACCTACGGTCACGTGGGTTTGCTGGCCCTGCCCTCACGACATCGGATGGACCCACAAAGCAGGCCTGCCACACCCCGAGGGCTTTCCTCAGGAAGGCAGGCAGACGAGACACGGGCGCAGAAGGGGCTGGGTCAGGACGCCCGTCGGTCTCCCTCTGTGGGGCGCTGGGAGGGAGGGAGGGAGGGACAGAGGAGCCCCAGGAACATGAGGCAGCTCCCGGTAAGTCACCTGGGGGTGAAGTCCCCAGGAGCCGTCTCGGAAAAACAGATCCTAGCGCCAACCATTTCAGAAGAGGTAGGCCCTAAGGCAACTGGAAACGCAAAATACAAAGAGACGTTTCACCTTCTAAAAATGTCAATGCCCACACCTGACCATCTTGAATGGCTTGAACACATGAGAGGTAAAATGAACTGGTCGTCATTGGCACTGGAGACAGAAAACAATGTCTATGGTCCTGAAATTAAAAAGTGTTGTGTTGTTTAATTGTGATGGGATTTGGGCAAATGTCACAACTGTTAAGAAGACGAGGTCTTCAAACGAGACGACCTAGTGACTCCTGAAATTCTGCACAAACCCCTCGATTTGCAGTGACAACCTGTCCTTGACCCTCTCTGGGGTTTCCAAACCAGCTTCTCCGTCCCTAACTGGCCCCCAGCTTCGAGTCTTTCCTGCTCAGGTAGCCTGGCCCATCAACCTCCCTGCTATTGCCTTTCCTCTCGCTGCCTGGTGGCTGTCCCAGCTCACTGTCCCTCACTTGAGTGGTCCTTGGAACACCCGTCCTCTCAAGTCCCTGGACCCCTCCTTCCTGAGGGGCTTTTCTTCACCCCTGGAACCCAAGTCTCCTCCCTGGGATGCCCTCTCCCCTCCAAAGCTTACAGCCCACGGCCCCCCAACCCCTTCACCCATTAGGCGCCCTGGTCCACGCACCGAACGGCAGGAAGGGCTGGGGCTGGAGGGGGCCACCCCCGGCTGCTCCCACGCGCGGCCCCTCACGCAGTCCCTTCCCCAGCACTCTACACCCTGCCCACCCCACTGCCTTGGACGGACGGCTCTCGCCCTGCTCGGGGCTCCAGCGGGTCACCCTCCTTGCGGCCTCCTGTCACTGAGGACGGTCACATCCGGAAGGGACCCTGTGCCAGTTCCCCGAGGCGCAGCTGCACCTGTTACTGCGGACGGCCCGTCCCTCTGAAGCCGTGCGCCCCCCCCCTCACCGGTGGTCTCCTCCTCCGTGCGGAGGAGAGCCACGTGCTGCACGCACAATGGCGCACATGTGTGGTTGTTCCTCCTCCACACCTCCCGTGCTTCCCACGCCTTCCAGACACCCCTGCTGCCTGTGTCCCTTCCCGGCACAATGTGAAAAGGCAGCCCCTGCCCGCCTCTCCTGCCCCTCCTCCCTGTCGTCCACGCACCTCCCACCGAGACCTCGCAGGGCCGAGTCCTCTCGCAGGACGAGCAGGATGCTGGGCACACGGCCCCTCCCTCTACCCCATCACCCTCTGTGCTTGGCTGCCAGGACGCGCCTTCCCTAACTCCCTCCCGCCCCGGGTTGCCACTGCCGTGGACCTCTTGCCCTTCTTCCTGACCTCGTAATGCTCCAGGGACACGTGACTCGGCACGGCGCCCCTTCCTGCGGGTGACCTCAGCCAGCGTCCGGGCCTTACACAGCCCCCGTGAGCCCACGACGCCCGCCCGCATTGTCTCCAGCTCAGCCCTCCTTCCAGAATCCCAGGCCAGGTGCTCTCTCGGCCTCCCACCTGGATGTCTGACAGACCTCTGACACCCGACCCAGCCTTCTCCCCTCACCTGGGCCTCCACCTGCAGCCGTCTCCAGCTCAGCTTCCGGCCGCTCCCTCCTCCCAGGCGCTGGGGCCCAAAACACATGCCGAGAGGGCCACCCCCCAAATGCACTGTGCTCCAGTCCAAGCCCAGCTCACCCACCTCTTTCCAGGGGTAACGCCTCTCAACCGGCGTCCTACATCTGAATCCGTGCCCCTTGCGGACTCTTCTGAGCAGAGAGAACGTAAAAAAACTAAGTCAGATCACGTCTCTTCTCTGCTCAGAGTCCTGGTGCTGGTTTCATGCAGAAGAGCGGAAGCCCCTGAACGAGGCGGCATGACGCTTCTTCCCACTTGCCTCTTAGCACACTCCTCCTAGCTCACTCCGGTTCCCGCCAGGCCCGTCTGCTGTTCCTGAACACACCAGAATACTCGTGCCTCAGGGCCTTTGCACTGACTTTCCCTTCTGCCTGGGATGTTCCTCCTTCAAGTGTCCACATGGCTAATCCTCTCGCCACATGCAAGTCTTTACTCAGCCGTCACCATTTCCATGAGGCCTGCCCCACCTGCCCTACACGAAATCCCAACGCCTTTATCCTACTTTTTCTCTTGCCACCATTTTATCGGCTCCTGACGTAATGTACAATTCATTCCGTTTCTCATGCTAGAATCTACGGGCAGAAATCTTCGTTTTGTTCAATGACACATCCCTGGCACCTAGAGCAGTGCCTGGCGCTGTGGAGCACTGTGTTTGGGAGTCTGATTTCAGGGCAGCTTCTACTCCAGCTAGGGAACCCAGGCTGACTTCCCTCCCCGGGGGCGGAGGGGAGGAATCAGGGCAGCAGTGACAAGGCCAACAAAAGGGGCAGAGACCGGGGAGGGTGGGCACTCTGGGAGGAAGTTCCACAGAGCAGTACGACCCCCGAAGGAGGAAGGGGTGGAAATGCACAGACGAGAGAGGGCAGAGGACAGGCCGGCTGGGGGACCGGGCGGAGGTGACCTCTAGTGAAGCTAGAATGGACCCTGCAGAGGTAGCACTGGGAGGGACTCCTGTGGTGCTGGAACAGCAAGTTGTGGGCAGGGTGTCAAGGAGCAGGCTCGCGGACAGAGCCGAGAAGGGGGGGCGAGTCTAAGGAGGGCCGGGAAGGCGAGAAGATCAGAGCTGCTGGCGGGCAGCACGCAGAGGACCAGGAAGGGGGGGCTTCCGAGGGGCCCTGGCCAGGGTGGCGGGAACGGTGGTTCCCCAGAGCGCTGGGCTGGCTATGGGGACAGGGGTGAGGCCGGGGAGGGGCAAGCTGGTTAGTAACCAGACCGACCAGACCGACGCTCCTGTCAGTGGCCGGCACAGAGAGGTTAAGAGGACTGTAGCCAGCACTCCCCAGACTCTGACTGATGGCCTCCCGGGCCTCGTGGCGGAGCCCAGAGCGGCCCTTGCACCGAGAGTAACTTTCCTTTCCAGTCCCCTGCAGCCCTTCTACGCACTCACACACCGGCTGGCTTACTACTGATACGTCTTAAATGCCCTATGGGTAAGCAAACATACGGCAGGAAAGGTCGGGGCGCGCAGCTCAGTGCGAGCAGCCCAGCTGCAGCCACGACGTCTAGAAGCCGTACATTTAGGATGAAATACTCTGGCACTAAGAGGGATTAGCTGCGCCCAGCTTTTTCACTTTCCCGATAAGCGGATCCAGGCCTGGAGAAGTGAGGGGCCCGAGGCCACACGGTGCAACAAATGGTCTGGAAAAGAGGAGTCCAGGGCCTGTGCTGCGAGTTTCGACCTCACCTTCCCACACACTTCACCGAGAGCGACGCACGGGGCTGGGGTGGCGGGGAGGACAGCAACTGTGATAAAACGTGGACGGTGCCTCGAGGCACATCCCGCTCTGCCCGTGGGGGGGCCGCTCTGGGCTGCAGAGCAGCAGGGGCTACTGGTGACACTGCCCAGGGGCGTGGGGACAGGACAGGAGTGCACACAGCCACGCGGTTAAGGCACGGGGAACGGCACCTCACAGGAGCACCCGCATCCGGCCTCAGTTCTCAGCAGCTTGGGCACCGCTGACGACAGCGTCCCCGCCCTCTGAGACGTCTGGTCCCCCCAGCCCTGGGGCGTGTCGCCCTGGCTTTCTCCCTCGGCCTGCACCCATCGTCCTCCCCGGCCCCAGGTCCTGAGAGTCCCTCCCTGCCCGCTCTCCTCTACCTCCCCATGCAGCTCGAGTCTTCCTGCCAGCGGACCCCCAACATGCCCCACTTAGCGCTGGTCTTCCCTCCAGCATCTGGGACCCTATAACCGACCGCCTGCCGGCCTCCCTTTCTGGAAGATGAGCACGATTAACAGGCACTGGGCACCCGCCATACCTAAGACTCAACTCATGCTCTTCATTCCCAAGCCAGCTCCCTCTAAGCAGTAGCGAACAGTTGCCAAGAGCCCACCGTGAGCAGGCGGGTAAGCAAGGTACGAAAGAGCTCATTTAATCCTTGAAGCAAGCACACGAAAGGGACGCTGGCCGCTCGCACTTGATACAGGAGAGCGAGGCGGACCAGGCCAGCTGCCATGAGGTCACACAGCTGGGAGGAGGAGGGGCTCGGAGTCCAACCCAGCGAGCCGTGTTCCTGACGATTACATAATACCACTTGCAGAATCTCCGCAAACGCAACCAGCCCCCTGGTCCCCGCATCCTCTCCACCCAACTTATCACCAAGTCTTTGGGTCCATCCGCTTATCTGCAGGGGTACAATCACCACCCCAGCCAAGTCGGAGTTATTTCTGTCCTGGGTGACGGAAGTAGCTTACAAACTGGGTCGGGATCCGCCGGGGGTCCGCTCTTGTGCCCTCATACGGCGAAGTGCATCTAGTATACTCCTCTTGAGTTTATGGCCCATATGTACACCTGGGTAACCCCAGACACCACCGAGACCCTGCACGTTTCCAGCACTCCAGAGGGTCTCCCCTCCCCTTCCGCAGGGACGGCACCCCCGGCCACGGAGGGCCACTATTCTGAGCGTGGTTGGTCATGGGTGACAGAGCTCTGTTCGACTACTGAACTAGAGAAATGGAGACATGTGGTACGTACCCGTTTGTATCTGGCTTCTTTTGCTTAGCACATAGAGCACATATCCTCCTAAAACCCTCTAATAGTTTCCCATTGCTTGGAGGGAAAAAACAAAACTTAAATGGTCTACAAGACCTTCCACGACCCAGCCCCTCCTGTTATCTGCCGCTGAATCTGGCGTGACCCTCCCCTTCCTCTCTGCTCTACTCAGCAGTCTCCTTCCAGCCTCAAATGTCCTTTGCTGCTCCATTGTGGCCACAGGGCCTTCAGACACGCTGCTGCCTCTGCCTGGATGGCGAGTCAGTCCCTCGCTCATCAGCTAACTCCTACTCATCATCTGGATTTTGGTTCCGCGTCATCTCTTCAGGGAAGCCCATGTTATTCCCCTGCTAAATCGAATCTCTATCATCCTTTTAATAAACATTTAGCACTTCTTAGGGGCCAGCCACGGTTCTAAGAGTTTGATAAGTACTGACTTATTTCATAGTCATAAAAATTCTGCAGGGTAGTTACTATTCTTATCCCTGTCTTCCAGAGGAAATAACTTGCCGAAGGTCACAGAGCTGAAGGGTAAGGAGCCAGAGCTGGGAGCAGTCCATGCACCCTGGAGACCTGTCCTTCCCCTGGGGTCACACAGCTTCTGTGTCCTCCCCACATTGGTACCATTTACGCCAGGGACATGGCCCAGGGGCTGGGGGCTCTCGATAAATGCGTGAGTGAATGGGTGTAGGCCATTATCTTTAGAGGACACACCTCAGGTACTGTCTGCCTAACTGGGGCTGTACCTATGCATGTGCACAGTAACCCACCCCGGACCCCCCTACCTACAGGGTTGCTTTCCACAGTTCCGGTTGCCTGGGGTCAAGTGCAGTCCCACAGCAGACCACCCTCCTCTCTGTGAATGGCCAGAAGGTCAGGAGTAGCCCAACGCCATGTTACGTCTACACCACCCGCCTCACTTCATCTCATCTCTTAGGCTTTTATCATCTCACAGCATCACAAGATGGGTGAGTGATAGGATGCTTTGAGAGAGAAGAAAGACCACATTCAGGTAACTTCTATTACGGCATATTGCTGTGATTGCTTTTATTCGTTACTGTTGTTAATCGTGTACTGTGCCTAATACATAAATGAAACGTTATCATAGGTACATATGCATAGGAAAAAACACACTGTACATGGGGTTCCATTCTATCTGTGGTTTGAGACATCCACAGGGCATTTGGGAATGTGTCCCCACAGATAAAGGGGGACTGTGGTGTATGTGTATCAATATCTGTTGCAGCAACTATCTTGGTTTGTGTGTGTGTGTGTATGTGCATGTGTGTGCGTGTGTGTGTGTGTGTGTGTGTGTGTGTGAGAGAGAGAGAGAGAGAGAGAGAGAGAGAGAGAGAGAGAGAAAGAGAGAGAGGAGATAGTCAATTGGAAGCTGAATCTACAGGACTAGCCATCAGGTGACAGCTTAGTTACTAACTCAGGTCCATGCCACACATCCCAACCTCTGTTGGACAAGTCCAAGGATATCTAACCTAGTGCATCTGCAATATCCATCATCTTCCTTCTTCACCTGACTCCCAGTTTCTGTTTCTCTTACTCTCCCAATCACCTGGTCTTGAAACTTTAGGAACACCTTTGATTTCTCCCTCTACCTGGCCACCCTAAAGCCCCACTAACCAAGTCGTATAACAACCCTTGGGTCACGTCTCCACGGTGCCTGTGCTAGAGGCCAAGGGATACGGTGAAGCCAGAGCGGGCCTCGGCTCAAGGAAGAACCGGGGTCTAAATCCCAGCTCTGTTGCTTTGGATATGTGTGGCCGGGGACGAGTCCCCAAGCGGCCCAAGTCTCAGCTTCTGCAAGTGGAAATAATCATGATATCTACCTAGCAGAAATGTTGGAAGAGTAAAAATGTATGCCAAGCATAATGCCTGGCTTTGAGGGAGTTATTAAATAAATAGCTGCTGGTATGTTATTACCTTTGTCTAGACACTCTCTCCTTTCATGGGGCCAATCTCCATGTCTAAAGTCACCACCCCACCCCCACAAATAAAGTCCCAGAGAGTAGGACTCTGAGGATTTTGGCTTGTATAACTTGATGGCTAGTGGTCCCTTTCATCATGATTAGGAAGGCAGTGGCTATTAGAAATAACAACTAAGATATTAAATAATTGTTAACATTACTGAACATTTCATGCAGCACATTTGCTAAAGTATTCTAGGTACATTCCATGAAGTATCCAATTTTAGTTATCACAAAAATCCTGTGAGGCAGAGACCATTATTATCCATGACTTTCAGCTGATAAAACTGAGGTTCAGAGTAATTTGGCCAAGGCACCATATTGGTGTGGAGGGCCAAGCATTCCAACCCCATTTGTCTTACACAGAGCCTATGCTCTTTGCTGCGCAAAATATGGCCTTAACATTTATGATCTGCAGAACTCAGGAATGAGTAGCAGCCTCTGAATTTCTAAGTGCAAATAGTTTTACATCCATCAGTTCCTTTGACAGTATGTACCTGAAGATAATGAAGTCTTCTAGAACCACCTTTGTCTTTCAGAGAGGTCTAACTTCATTAGATGTCTCTAGGTCAAATTCAAGCTCGATTTCTTTGCTACTGGGAGCTTCTGAATTTGTAAAGACTGCATGTGGAGTCTTGGCTCCTGCAGCCTGTAGCTACACGATCTCGTGCTAGGTACGACTGTGAGATCTCAGTGTCTCTGGGTGCGAGATGCAGATGGCCCCCCCAGATCTGCTGTGGACCACATTTTTCACCTTGCTGTCCTGTCACCAAATACACGCCTCACAACGAAATATCTCGATCTAGATACCTTCAAGAATCTTAGACAATCCCCAACATGATCAGCCAATTGAGGAGAACGGTCTAGATGGTAGGCAGCTGTGGCCCCATGTCTGAGATTTCCCCAATCAGAGCTCTGGGAACAGGACAGAGTGGCCTCCGTCCCCATCCAGCTCCTACAGATGGGATGAGACCCAAAGGCAACTCAACCCCACACATCTGCATCCATTTAAGGCCAGTGGAAGCATGCGACTTTTAACGGCCTGACAACAGGGAGCCTAGAACATGTTGAAGCAAGAAGACTTTAAAGATCAGTAAAAAATGGTGCAAATGATTTCAAGAATTCTTATGGTCCTTGGCAGAAAAAAGCCTCATGCAAAAACGAATGTTGTCAGACACGGGAGCGTGGTTTCTGTATTCAGCGCTGGTTTTAATTTTTTTTTTTTTTTTTTTGGTTTATTTATTTTAAAAGAGACAGAGATGGCACGCATGGGGGAGGGGCAGAGAAAGGTAGAGAGAGAGAATCCCAAGCAGACTCTGCGATGCCAGTGCAGAGCATGATGCGGGGCTCGAACCCAACAACCGTGAGATCACGACCTGAGCTGAAACCAAGAGTCAGACGCTTAACCGACTGAGCTGCTCAGGCACCCTGGTTTTAAGTTTTTTTTTTTTTTTAATTTTTTTGTAACTTAGTTGACACAGAACTGACATATAAACAGCATTGGCTCTCACACTACAGTTTCAAAGTGTTTGGGAAGTAAAGCTGAAGACAGATTCCCAAGAATTTGTCCAAAAAAAAAAAAAAAAAAGGTAAGGGCAGAGGAGGGGGCGGGTGAAGCAAGCGTCTGGCAGGCTGCCTGGCAAAGCACGGGTGACATTTCTTCAGTATCGAAACTCCCAGGAGAAATAAAATCCATGCTGTTGTCAAAAGGGATGAAAGGAAAGGCTTGTCCACTGTGAAGCGGTTCCCTCTCCTCATTTTCCTCAGCTTCTCATTTTATGTAAAAAAGCGAAATAACACGCACCGAAGGGGAATCGCCGTGGCTTTGCTTCCCCAAAATTCACACGCAGATGAGCCCTGCTGTCCGTCCACCGTGACAAACGATAATTCAGGCGAGGGCAGAAGGCATTTCTCCTCACTTGCACCCAACGCTCCTGGGACGACCACGTTAGGTCTCTGTGTGCGCCAAACTCAGATTTAAAAAATTTTTTTTAAAGCATCACTTGAGTTTTAAAGGCAACGTAAGGGATGGGAACATAATTGTCTTGGGAATCCACAAATAACTTTTTTTCAAAAGTCATAAATCTGCATTTCATGCCTCATAGTTTTCAACAACTGCGAGGAAAAGGTCAAAGCTCGAGCACGGTAGGTTCCTTCCCTCTTCAGGGGTCTGTGCTGGTGGGGCGTCCGCCCGTTCTAGCGAGAACTACGTCTGCCCTCCAGCCACACTTGGACCTCAACTGCTTTTAATTCTCATTTTCAAAAATCATGATAAAATACCCAAGTTGAGAAAACTTCTCGGTCTTACAGAACGTTTTATTTGATCCTTTGAGGAATGGTCTGGTAGGTGACAAAAACCAAACCAAACCAAACCAACCCAAAATTGCAAACGTATAAAAAGTACTGGAGCAATGCCACGGTGTAAGTTAACGGTGGGGGGGGTTCTAAGCAAAATTTTGGAAAGGGCCACTGGGCAGAGTTGCAGGTGTGTGTCCTCAGGACAGGTTCTTGTTCTGGCTGCACAGGAGAACGGCCTGGGAAGCTTTTAAGACGGTGTTGCCAGGGCCCATTAAGTCAGAACTTAAGCCTGTGTGCGGTGGGGGTGGGGGTGGGGGTGGGGGTGGGGGTGGGGGTGGGGGTGGGGGTGGGGTGAGGCCTGAGCACCAGTGGTTTCTAAGGCTCCCTAGGTGACTCTAGTGGGAGGCTAGGCTGAGAAAGGGCTCTATCAGTGGTTCTCTATCTGGACTGCATGCTGCAGCCACTTGGGGAGGTAAAAAAAATACAGCGCTGGGGGCCCCCATCCCAGAAATTCTGACTTAATTAAAGGAGGTGTGGCCCGGGGAAGAGGAGTTTGAAAATCTCCCCAGGTGATTCTAAAGAACAAGAAGGGCCGAATTATACTCCAGGAGGCTCTGAATAGAAACCGGTTTCATGGGGACAGGCCTATGTACTGTTCCAACACTGCGAGTTCAGAAGACACGTGTGGTAACAAGTGGGTGCTGTTTGACTCGTACTGATCCGTCTACCAGAGAAGAATGGCACAACGTCGCAATCTTCAAAAGCTTGAAAGCAGAAATAAACCACGAAAGGAAATCAGTTCGGCTAATGCAGTTTCAATTCCAAAACAAATGAGCCACCCTGCGAAAACAGGAGCCTTGTGTCTTACAGCGGAGGTTCCCTCATTCCCCGTGCAGTCTCTGTAGGTGGCCAACCGGTCTTTCCTCCCGCTGCCTCCCACCGCTCAGGGTCAGCCCCATGGCCGCCAGCAGGGGCTGGTCAGGTAGGGAGGGGTCAGGGCAAGGCTGTGAGCTGCCCTCCCACCTCGGCCTGTAGGTCTGCCGTCCTTCCTGGCTTGTTCTCCATTCCCCACCAGACTTGGGTCCTGCTTGGGCTCCGGCTCATCGTGCCGGGGGTGAGTGCCGGCCACACTCACCTTCTGGGACTGATATCCACCTGCTTGGCCGTCCTCTCCCAAAGCCTGAGTGCCGCCTGCCAGCCTCCCTGCTCCACTGCCAAGTGCATCCTGGCCAGGACCCAGCTTTGCAGTATGGACTCTGAGTTTCCCATGGTTGCAATCTCCTTTGTTTGTTTTCTTTTGGTCTCCGCGTTTTCTCATGGGCATCTTCCTCCCTGTGAAGTATCTCTGTTCCACACTACTGTTCGGTGCGGAGGAAGAAGAGAGAGACAGGCATTTCCTCTGTGCCCTCCCTTCGGCCGACAGTCACTGGCTCTGGGACTCAGGGAAGGCCCTGGAAGTAGGACGCGGATCTCGTCGCAAGGCAGACGACCAGGACACCTTACGCAGACCGGGCTTTTAAAGAAGCGTTCCTTCAAAGCCATATTCTGGATCAAGATTTGTAAAATGACCTATCTTGAGTTTTACTTTTAGGCCACTTCATAATCTACTGTGAATTTTCTAGTTTGGGTGGCTTGTATTTGATTACTTACAACTTGCCCCCCGCCCTTCTTTGAGGGTTCCTACATGATTTAGATATTTTAATCTATACAAGTAAATGAAACAACTTTACCATGTCAAGGTTTCAAAGAGTTATGTTTCCTTATAACCACACATATTCTGCAAAGTATGAGGGGAAAAAAAGGCACTCTCCAGAAACCGATAATACTTCTGGACTCAGCAATTTGTTGGCAGTCTATGGGAGCCACTGAACTAACCAAATGTTTCAAATCTTGTTTATGAATTTTTTCGATTAAAACTAAATTTACCAATCAGAATTTATTATTTTTTTTAAAGAGCAAATTAACGTTCCCTTATTCAACAAACACAATTTCTTTAATTCCCAATGCTTAAAAAAGAGATTTGATTTCTTTATATCCTTTGAATGAAGGTGCAGACCAGTGGCACCAACCCCCAGCCCTTCCAAGACACTCCTTCTGGAGGCACACAGCTCCCTCCACAAATTAGCACACAGTCTGGCTGTTGGGCATTAGGATTATTTTAGAGGAAACAACAGTTTGTAGCATGACGTCTCAGTTTAAGGGCATGTCCTTGTTCGTATCTGTGATTTATTTGCTGCCGAGTCTTTGGTCAGAATGGCAACCCCAGCCATAACATTTTCCTGACGATCCGCCTTTGACTGTGGTTTCTGGGAACGCGTCACAGGGAAAGGCCAGGGACTCCCTGCTCTTAAGTTTCACAAAACACTTACCCTTGGGTGAAATACGTTCTTTTTCAATGAATACAGAGTCCCCAGGGAGTAGGCGCACAGGGAGGGAGGAGAAACAGGGCCACTGACAAACTCTTAGGGAGGAGAAATCCTATTTGGATGTCAACATTTGGGAGAAGAGATAAAAACATTCCCCAAATGAATGACTGTTCTAGACTTCAGGGGCCTGGCAAGAAGAGGGCCTGTGTGCCAGGAGGCCTGGGTTCCTTCTGGTTCTGCACTCCCAGCTGGCTGTGAGGTCGTGGTCCTGGAGACTTCATCCCACCCTGCACACCTTACAGGGGAGACACAAGGATGAAAAAGGAGGAATACATTCTCCATGAAGTAATAGAAGGACAGTTGTTAGTGGGACCACTTCTCTGCATACAGGTTCTTAGCCTATAAAACAAAGGGACTGTGTAACTTCCTAAACTTCTTTCCATGTGGACTTTTTAAATGTTTATTTATTTTTGAGAGAGAGAGAGGGAGACACAGAATCTGAAGCAGGCTCCAGGCTCTGAACTGTCAGCACAGAGCCTGATGAGGGGCTCAAACTCATGAACTGTGAGATCAAGACCTGAGCCGAAGTCAGATGCCCAACCGACTGAGCCACCCAGGCGCCCCTCTGTGTGGACACTTTTGATCTGATGGTCCCTTCTGATCAACTTCTTTGCTCTTACTCCTTTTTACTTAGCAACTCGATCTCCCAACCCTCCCCCCAACCCAGCTAATTTCAAAAGTTTCCATTGTACTTAACTTTATGATTTGAAGAAACTTGGTCCACATTACAAAAATACGCTGGAGAATTCAGACATTCGCTGGACCATTCTACTGTATTTAACCCATCCAATCAGGTAGTCCTGGAGGTTTATTAAGGAGTGTGTGTGTGGCTGTTGTTCTAGTTGATGTTTTTTTAATTCATCATTGGGGTACTGGAGTCCAACACAGAAACCAGATTTGAAGAGTACAGTTTCTACGTTTCTTTCAAAGGCCGGCCCTTCTGTTGGCTGTGGGTGAACACATCCTCCGGCCCTGTGGCAGGACTGTCCACGGGAAGGCGGACGCAGGAGCGATGCAAGGTCTGACAGCCACTCCACCTGCTGCTGTGGTGGCCGGAGTGAGGACGGCTAAGAGGCGCGGGGTCTGAGGACCAGCCTCTCCCAGCCCCTCAACGAGACAAATTTTCCAACAAAGCTTGCTTCCTACCTGCTAGAAATGGTGTGAGCACCAAACGAGACAAATACCTTAGGGCCTCACAAATGAGACACGGCAAATAAGAGAAAAAGTTCCCAAACTTAAAAAAAAAAAAAACAAAAAAACTTAACTGAGTACTAGTTTGTAATCCTGTAAGTGTTCGATATTTCGGCCAAATTATTTTTAAACACTGACACGCAAATCAAGCGTTATCAAAGAGCACATCTGTTTTCATGGACACCAAATACCTCTGTCGACGTACTTTTCACGGCAGCAGAGAATCGCCGCGTTGAGAATCCAGACACACGTCCCAAATGCTGCTGGTGTGGTGCCAGATGGCCACAGTGAAGCAAATCTCGCAACAAAGTGAATCGCGTGAATTTTCTGCTTTTCTAGTACATATGAAAGTTATGTTTCCACCATACTGTACTCCATTACTTGCACAACAGCATTATGTCTAAAAAAACAAGTATATACCTTAATTAAAAAATACTTTATTATTAAAAAATGCTAAGCATCATCTGAGTTTTCAGCAAGTTGTAATCTTTTGGCTGGTGGAGGGCCTGGCCTCAGTGTTGATGGTTGCTCGCCGAGCGGGGCGGTGTCAGCTGAAGGCCGGGGTGGCTGGGGCAGTTTCTTAAAATAAGACAACAAGGAAGTTTGCCACATGGATCGACGACTCCTTGCATGAACGATTTTTCTGTAGCATGTGGTGTGGTTTGATAGCATTTAAGAACACTTTTATTTTAATTCCAGTGGAGTTGACATACAGTGTTACGTTAGTTTCAGGCGTACAATATAGTGATTCAACAACTGTGTATAGTACTCCGTGCTCATCACGATAGGTGTACTTTTAATCCCCTTCACCTATTTTAGAATATTACTATAAAGGAATATTATTCAGCCATAAAAAAGAATGCATGGAGGATCTAGAGAGGACTATGCTAAGTTAAATCAGCCAGAGAAAGGTAAATACCACACGGTTTCACTCATATGATAATTTAAGAAACTAAACAGACGACCAGTGATAGCTCTTTGCCCACAGTAGAACTTCTTTCAGCTTTGGAGCCCATCCTCACAAAGCCTGCCGCTGCTTTCTCAACTCAGTTTATGTCGTGTTCTAAATCCTTTGTTGTCATTTCAACAATCTTCACATCATTTTCACCAGGCCTAGGTTTCCATCTCAGGAAACCCCTTTCTTTCTTCATCCATGTGAAGCAACTCCTCATTTGTTCACATTTGGTCATGAGAGCACAGTGATTCAGTCCCATCTTCGGTTCTATGTCTGGCTCTCGTTCTCTGGCTTCTTCCACCACATCTTGCCTCTACTTCCTCCATGAAGTCTTGAATTCCTCAAAGTCACCCATAAAGGTTGGAGTCCACTTGTTCCAAACTCCTATTTATGCTGATATTTTGGCCTCTTCCCCTGAGTCACGCATGTTCTTAATGGCATCTAGGGTGGTGAGTCCGATCTGGAAGGTCTTCAGGTTACTTTGCCCAGATCCATGAGAGGAATCACCATCTATGGCATCTATAGCCTCGTGAAATGCATTTCTTCAGTAGTAAGATGTGAAAGTTGAAATGATTCCTTGATCCACGGGCTGCGGAATGGATGCTGTGTTAACGGGCGTGAAAACCGCATTCGTCTCCTCGTGCGCCCCCATCAGAGCTCTTGGGTGACCAGGTGCGCTGTCAGTGAGCAGCAGTGGTTTGAAAGGGATCTTTTTTCCTCTGAGCAATAAGCTCTCAACAGTGGGTTCGCAATACTCAGTATATCATGTTGGAAACAGACGTGTTGCCATCGGCTGTGTTGTTCTCGTCCTAGAGCACAGGCGGAGTCGATGTAGCCCAATTCTGAAGGGCCCGCGGATTTTCAGAATGGTACGTGGGCATCGGCTTGCACGTAAGGCACCGGCCGCGTTAGCCCCTGACAACAGCGTCAGTCCTCCTTTGAAGCTCTGAAGCCAGGCATCGACTTCTCTCTGGCGGGGAAAGCTCTGTAGCATCTTGTCCTAACAGAAGGCTGTTTCACCGACTCTGAAAATCTGTTGTTTGGTGTAGCCGCCGTCACGAATGATCTCCGCTAGATCTTCTGGGGAACCTGCCGCAGCTTCTGCCTCAGCACTTGCTGCTTCACCTTGAGCTTTTATGCTACAGAGACGGCTTCTTTCCTTAATCCTCACCGACAAACCTCTGCTGGCCTTGAACTTTTCTTCTGCAGCTGCCTCCCCTCTCTCAACCTTCGTAGCGTTACGGAGAATTCGGGCCTTGCCCGGATTAGGCTTTGGCTTAAGGGAATGTTGTGGCTGGTTTGATCTTTTATCCAGACCACTCAGACTTTCTCCATGTTGGCAATAAGGCTGTTTCCCTTTCTTATCATGCATGTGCTCACTGGAGTAGCCCTTTAATTTCCTTCAAGAACTTTTCCTTTGTATTCACAACTTGGTTAACTGTTTGGCACAAGAGACCTAGCTTACAGCCTATCTGAGCTTCTGACAGGCTTCCCTCACTAAGCTTAATCATTTCTAGGTTTTGACTTAAAGGGAGAGATGTGTAACTCTTCCCTTCACGTGGCCATTTAGAGGTCACTGTAGGGTTACTGACTGACGTAATTTCAATACTGGTGTGTCTCAGGGAACAGGGAGGCCTGAGGAGAGGGAGAGAGACGGGGGCACTGCTGGTGGGCGGAGCAGTCAGAACGCACACATGCATCAAGTTCACCGCCTTAGGTGGGCGTGGTTCGCGGCCCCCCAAAACAATTACAGTGGTGACAGCAAAGATCACTGATCACAGATCACCATAAAAACATGACAATAATGGAAAAAGTGTGAAATATCACGGGAATTACCCAAAACGTGGCACAGAAACATGAAGCGAGCAGATAAATGCTGCTGGAATACGGTGCTGACAGACTTGCCTCCGGCTCGGTTGCCACACACCTGCAATTTGTAAGATGCAGTATTTGTGAGGCGCAATAAGGTGAATGGTCCTGAGCAGTGATGGCCTCAGAGCCCCTTACCGAGTAAATCTCAGCTTAGACCTCTTGGAACTTAATGCAGCCTATCGTGCTTATTCTTTTACGTTTAACCTTAAAATCAACTTCACTGAGGTATAATTTATAAACTGTATATGTACCCGTTTTAAAGGTCCAAGGTTAGATGATTGTGGCAACACACACAGCCCATTTAGTCACACCTCAATCAAGATTAGAGTATTTCCATCTGCCCCCACCTCCCCCGGAAGGTTCATTCCTGTCTGTTTGCATTGAGTTATGGTCCCTGCCTCTCGACCACTGCCGATCTGCTCTCCGTTACCTTCTGTAGACTGGCTTCACCTGCCCTTGAAGTTCACATAAAGGGAATAATACAGCATTACTCTTTCGGATCTGACTTCTTTTGCTCCACGTGATGTGTTTGAGATTCAGCTATGTTGCTGAGTGTATAAGCAGTCCGTTGCTTTTTGCTGTATTTACTGTTGCATTATTGAATGTATAGACCAACTTTTCACCCTTTCACCTGGAGAAGGGCATGTGGCTTTGTCCACCCACCAGATATGATGACTGAGTCTGCTATGAACACTTGTGTGTAAGTTCTCTAGTCGACTGATGCTGCCACTTTTCTGGGGTAAATACCTCTACGTGGAATTGTTGGCTCATTTGGTAAGTATTCGGTAAGCGTTAAAAAGAAACTACCAGACAAATCCCTAGAGTGTCTGTGCCACTTAGACTCCCGACAGCGAAGGGGGAGTTCTGGTCGCTCTGTGTCCTTGCCCTAACTCAGCATTTTAATTTTGGCATCAGTTTGGTCACAGTGGGCGCACAGCCCTGTCTCGCCGCAGTTCCAATTTGCATTTCCCTGATGACATGATGTTCAGCATCTCTTCTTTTGCATCCATGCCGTTCACGCACCTCACCCGTTTGGTGACGTTCTGTTCTTATGTCTTGCGCATTTTCAAAGAAGTCTGATTAGGTTGTAAGAATTCTTTACGTATTTTGAAAACGGGTTCCTTTTCAAATACTTGGAGGCTGAATATTTTCTCCCCTTTCTAGGCTTGCCTTTTCATTTTCTTTTTTTTTTTTTTTTTTAATTTTTTTTTTTCAACGTTTATTTATTTTTGGGACAGAGAGAGACAGAGCATGAACGGGGGAGGGGCAGAGAGAGAGGGAGACACAGAATCGGAAACAGGCTCCAGGCTCCGAGCCATCAACCCAGAGCCTGACGCGGGGCTCGAACTCACAGACCGTGAGATCGTGACCTGGCTGAAGTCGGACGCTTAACCCACTGCGCCACCCAGGCGCCCCGCCTTTTCATTTTCTTAATGGCATCTTTCAAAAAACATAACTGTTCATTATTATAAAGTCCAACCTACCAATTTCCACTCACGGTCAGTGCTTGTGCATTTGTGACCTGCGCCGAGGTCGTGAAGATTTCTCCCTACAAGTGTTATCAACCAGTATTTTTTGACAGAGGGCAAGGTGGGGAAAGCTCACTAGAGATGAGGCACAAGACGGGCAAAAGGAGGATAAAACGGAAAGCAAAAGGATGAAAAGTGAGAAAACTGAAGACAAAATAGAAGTGGCCCTTTAGATAACTAAACATAACAACAACGGAACGGTGAAAACAACCACATTCCTACCCTCTATGACCGGACGGAAATGGCTGTGTGCTGAAGGACAACCAGGCACTTTATCACTTTCTGCTTTCTCATCCCTCCTTTCTTCCTTTTTAAAAAAAAAAAAAAAAAAAATTTAGGGTAGATTTATTCCTGGAGAAACTTGAAGAATACAGGCTGCAGGCTAATGGATGGGGAGAACAATGGTGAGAGCAAAGATAGGGAGGGGGCTGATGCCTTGGGTTTACAACACACTCACCCATACTATGTACTAGCACATTCACACACGATGTGCTAACACACACAGAAAAAATATGCTAACACATACACACGATATGCTAACACACTCACACACACGATGTGCTAACACACATAATGTGCTAACACACAGAAATACATGATGTGCTAACACACACACACTATATACTAATACACTCACTACGCACACTCACATACACACATATTATATATATACATATATATATATATATACACATATATATATACACATAACATATTACATGTAACATATATAAATAAATAATCTATTTTTTCTATTTCAAGACCATACTTGCCGGGCCATTTTTAGTTTACCACATCTCTTAAAATAATCAAAGCAGAATGAAATCCAAAAATACAAAACAAATATCCTTCAGCAAGTGGCAAGAGGTCAGACCCAGGAGCAGAGTTTAAAAGAGTAAATATGCAGAGTTGGGCCAAGAGGTGACTAAGAGGGAAGGGAGATAAGATCTGTCTACAAATACCTGGAGGCTGTAAACAACAAGGAAAGGGACAAACGAAGCCAGCCCACAACAAAGGCTGACCAGGAGTTTGCTGCATATCAAGGAAAGGAAGTGGACCAGGCGAGGAAGCCTTCCCACTTGGGGTTCTCTGGGAGCAGGAGAGCACAGCCTGGCCACCCTGCCCTACCCTCCCTCCCAGGCCTCCGCTCTGGCTCCAGGTTCTCCCCAGGGCGCCTCAGGCCAGCTTCTTCCCCACCCCACAGGGCTCATCCAGCTCTGCTTGTCCCAATGACACCCGGGCCCCCTCTCACGAGGACCCTGAGACCCAACCTCATCTGCCAGGAAACCCTCACAAAACCGGAGACCACATCCCTCTCTGGCTCCAAACCCTGCTGGATAAAGTATAACGACAGTAGTTTGGTCTTAAGGGCTCTACCGTCTGGCCCCTGATGGTCTTCTATCCTTCCCAACTCCTGTCAAATCTTTTGCTCAAGGAAACTCTGTCCGTACAGCATTTAGTACCTTGTGCCCTCCTTCCAGTCGGACTCAGTTTTAACTCAAGATATTATTGGGTGTCTTCCATGTATGATGCAGGGGATTAAAACAAATGAGGACAAAAATATGGACCTTGCCTTCAAGGAGCCCATAATCTAGCAGAAGATGCATACATAAACAATTAAACTACATTACATCATCGTTTTCCATGCTATAGCATTTATGATGGTGATCTAAACACAATACTGTAAAACCATAAAAGAGGGTGAAAAGAATTTTTCCTGGAAGGTCTGCAGAGTATCAGAAACACCTGTGCTTAGAATTAAGAAAATGGTGTGTGTGTGTGTGTGTGTGTGTGTGTGTGTGTGTGTGTGTATAGGGTGAATCTGTGATCACAAGGCTGAGGCCTGGCACAAACACTTGGTTTCGGGCCAACGGGCAGCCTGAGCATGGTCAGCACCAGGGGCCGTGGAGCTGACAGCAGGCTTTGTGAAAGGTTTAATGCTTTGCTGCGGAGTTTGAGCCTGATCTTACAGGCAAAGGGGAGTCACTGGAAATTTCAAGGCAGAATGCAGTGTGAGGAGACCTGTGTTTTCTAAAGATGTGGTCAGGATGACAGCTGAAGGCGGGGACAGAAGTGGAGGGCAGGGAAACGGGTGACGCGGGCTGGACCCACCATGGTGAGGGCTAAAGATGACTCAGGTCTGTGGGTCTGAGTGGCTCTGCGGCTGCAGGGGCCACTTCACAGGAGCCTGGCTGGAAGCACGGAAGGAAGATGAAGCTTAACCCGGTCCTTCCCGGGCTCATGCACGTCCAGAGTTCTGACCTCTCAGGGACTGTTTTCCCCATCTCTACGGGCGCTCTCTTAGCAGTTATGAACTGATGCTCCCTTTTTTTCCTCCCTTCAAAATATGCCCATCAAAGTGCAGTAACAGGCACAGTGTGCACTTTCCTAGCTGGTAGTGTTAGCTGCTGTGGAGGTTAGGTCTTGGCCATACAAGCACCTGGAAGCAGGGGCGGGGGAGGGGAATCTGTAGCTGTAAAAAGCAACCGAAAGACGTCTGGGGACCTTCCAGACTTTGCACGTACGGCCTTGTAGCATTTCTTGAATTGCCTTGTGTAGCTCTTGCATTGTGTGTCAGTCCAAACAATATTAAAAAAAAAAAAAAAGAAAGAAAACCTGTGATTCATTCGTTTGAGCATCTGACTCTTGATTTCAGCTCAGGTCATGATCTCAGTTTCATGAGTTCAAGCCCCATGTCAGGCTCTGCACTGTCAGTCATCCCTACTTGGGATTCTCTCTCTCTCCCTCTCCCTCTCCTTTCCTCTTTCTCTCTCTGCCCCTCCCCTGTTGGCACTGTCTCTCTCAAAATAAATCAATAAACTTAATTTTTTTTTTTTACAAAAACAAGCAAGCCTGCACTTATACATACTCAAAGAGGTTCAATTCTTTGATCCCCTAGCAATAGTTAGTTGATGAGAAATAGGGAAAACCTAACTACAAATAAGTATTTCTTTTAAAAAAAATTTTTTTTAACCTTTATTTATTTTTGAGACAGAGAGAGACAGAGCATGAACGGGGGAGGGTCAGAGAGAGGGAAACACAGGATCTGAAACAGGCTCCTGGCTCTGAGCTGTCAGCACAGAGCGTGACGCGGGACTCGAACTCACGGACCGCGAGATCATGACCTGAGCCAAAGTCGGTCACTTAATCGACTGAGCCACCCAGGTGCCCCATAAAGAAGTATTTCGATATACAGCCATAAAGTTTTGGCCTTATCACAATTATTGTCTTGAGTGAGTCTGAAAACTAGAGGTATGACATTAGAAGCCTAGACCCTCCTCTTGGAGGGAGGCATGCTGGAGGTCCAGCTCCATGACAGCGCTGAGTGGGGCATGCTAACTGAGCTCCAGGGGTGATGTCGGCAGAGGGCTGTCCTCCCAATGCTGGGAGGTCACCATGTGGCAGGACGGTAAACTTGGAAAAAGAGGGTCTGCATCGATCACAAAGTGGACCGCACACCTTCACTGACGCCTCACCAAGGGGTACAGCTGGCAAAAAACAAAACAACAAAACAAAACAAAACAAAACAAAAAACTATGGAAAGATGCTCCCTGCCCGCCTGCATCGTGTGTCATCAGGGAAATGCGAATTAAAGCGAGATACCACGACACATTTCTTAGGATGAGCGAAATCCAGACACTGGCACCAGTGAATGGTGACAAGGGTGTCGAGGGACAGGAACTTGCCTCCATTGCTGGAGGGCATGCAGACTGGCACAGCCACCTTGGGAAGCAGTTTGACAGTTTCTTATAAAACTCGACAGTCTTAGCATCTCATCCGGCAATCTGGGTCTTCGGTATTTACCCCAGGGACTTGAAAACTTACGTCCACGTAACTCATCTACACAGATGCTTACAGCGGCTTCATTCACCATTGCTAAAGCTCGAAAGCCACAAAGATGCCCTGCAGCTCGAGAATGGATGTGGTTCGTCCACACAATGGGATAGTATTGCGCACTGAAAAGGGATGAGCTATCGAGCCATGAGAGGATATGGAGGAACCTTAAACGTATTTACTCCTAAGTGCGAGAAGCCAGTCTCAAGAGGCTACATGCTGGATGATTCTGGAAAAGGCAAAAATGTGGGGATAGTGAAAAATCGGTGGCCGCCAGGGGGTGGATGGGGGAGGAGGAACAGGCGGAGCACAGAGGATTTTTAGAGCAGAGAGACTACTGTGTGTGATACTGCAGGGTGGAAACAGGACGTTATACGTTTGTCCAAGCCCACAGAACGTACAACACAAAGAGTGAGCCCCAACGTGAACGGAGGACTCTGGGTGATGATGACGTCGTAATCGATGTCCCACTCTGGTGGGGGATGCGGGCAGTGGGGGAGCCTGTGCCCGTGCGGGAGCAAAGGATATATGGGGATTCTCTGTACCCATCCCCTGGTTGTGCACTGTACCTAAAACTGCTTTAAAAAAAAAAAAAAGTCTTGACGTAGAAAACAGAAAGCAAGAGGAACTGCTGCTTCTTGTAGAAACACCACTTGGTTAATTAACATCTGCCCCTTTTCAAAGCCTTCTGTCGCACTGTCTCCCAGCATCTTTCTGACGTGCCTTTCAATGGACAGGGCATGTGCAACCACGCTGACTTACCGGAGGGGTGAGACTGCCAGACCAGGGTCCCCCAAGACAGAGAAGGATTGGGGATCACTGGCGGGGACCCTGATTCCCCAAGCACTCTCCCGAGGCCCTTAGCTCCTTACTAAGCTCTGTGAGAAGTGGCACCTGGCCTGTTAGTGTACCTGGCGAGTTTTCAAAATAGTGAACTCTTGGGGTGCCCGGGCGGCTCAGTCAGTTAAGCATCCGACTCTTGGTTTTGGCTCAGGTCGTGAGTTCGAGCCCTGTGTCGGGCTCTGTGCTGTCAGTACATGGAACCTGCTTGGGACTCCTTTCTCCCCCTCTCTCTGCCCCTCCCCAGCTTGCTTTCCTCCCCCCCCCCAAAAATAAACATGAAAAAAGATATTTAAAAAATGTTTATGAACACTGAACTCCTGACATGGTGGCTGCAGTTTGCACATATTTGAAAAGAGCCCCCTGGCCCAACCTTCCATAAAAGGATGGGAAATCCAAACCTAGAGGTTTTTTCAGTAGACCAGCTCAGCTCGTCACTCCCATCAGGTTGTTGGTCTACGTGCACCTGAGATATTGCACGTTTGGTTCCAGAGCACCGCAGTAAGTGACTATCACAATAAAGCAGGTTAAACGAACCTTTTGGTTTCCCGGTACCTATAAAAGTTGTGCTTATATTATAGTGTAGTCTAGAAAGTGTGCAATAGCATCATGTCTAAGACAATGTATATGCCTTAATTAAAAAATACTGTTGCTAAAAAATGCTAACCACCATCTGAGCCTTCAGCGAGTCGTAATCACTGATCACACAACACCCGAACAAATACCATAATGATGACAAAGTTTGAAATATGGCAAAAGTTACCAAAACGTGACACGGAAACATTAAGTGAGCAAATGCTTTTGGAAAAAATGGTGCCAACAGAGCAGTTTGACGCAGAATTGCCACAAACCTTGAATTTGTAAAAAAAAAAAAAATTAAAAAAAAATATCTGTAAAGAGCAATAAAATCCGTTATGTCTACAGCAGGAATCAAACTGTTACCTAGCTTCTGCTGTGAAACATTTACTTTATCGGACGCTTAGCAGCAAACAACATAAATCCACAATGATTTTCATCTGTATTAATCTCAAATCCATTCCCCTCATGATTACTTTAGAAAAAGCTGTAGCACTGATGTGAATGATTGTTTCTCTTTGGTTTCTCTTATTTTATACATAGTTACAAAAATACACCTGTGTGTGCAGGGGTGGGGGGGTATTTATGCACACACACATATGTAAAATGGATAAGGAGCAAATTTCCCCTCTGCTTTAATTAATCTGGGTAGCTGATATATTTTTTTTAAAGTGCACAATCTCTAACTGAATCTCTATGTAACTTCCTACCCCTATCTACCCTCACTGCTTAAAAAAAAAAAAAAAAAAAAAAACAAAGAAAAAAGAAAAGAAAAGAAAAAAAGAAAAGATAAAAAGTAAATCCAGGGGAAAACTACCAGGAGACCATTTCCAACAACACATGACTCAACTAGCACCTGAGAATTTGTTGTACTTGTGTGCACGGAGGTTCTGAACTTCCTGTTTCAATAAAATACCAAACAAGTTGTGTTTCCTTTACAAATAAGCTATTACATCAAGCCCTGTTCCTATAATTTCAGGGTTTTGTCTCCATTCCAACATTTTCTTTGGCAAATGTAGAAACATTCTAATTAAAGTGGACAGGAAAACATGCATCATTCATCACGATAAGAATAATTCACAAAAGAACATCCCCGTTTTTTCATTCTTTCGCTGAGTTGTGCTCTACTTTAAACAGTTTGGGGACTGGCGTCACTCAGTCCCAGACTAATTCCTAGGTAATGACTTAAAGCAAGCCTGAGTCACTTGAAAAAAAAAAAAAAAATTCCACAGGTATCAATAATTCCTGTCACAAGTTTAACATTCTCTTAAAAATATCCTTCCGGGCCGGAGAGGAAGGCATTCCTTTAGGTAATCACGTAACAACATCAAGGTTTCTTTTCAAGATCCTGAGATTAGAAGAGGCGTTCCTATTTCTGACTGTGCAGGCCTGAGTTGAAAGGAATATTCTCACTTCCCAGGAGCTCTCTGAATGTCCACTTTCAGCAAGACTTTTAAGAGCCATATATTCGCTCTCAGAAGTGCCATCTAAACAGGTTTAGTGCGGGGCGCCTGGGTGGCGCAGTCGGTTAAGCGTCCGACTTCAGCCAGGTCACGATCTCGCGGTCCGTGAGTTCGAGCCCCGCGTCAGGCTCTGGGCTGATGGCTCTGAGCCTGGAGCCTGCTTCCGATTCTGTGTCTCCCTCTCTCTCTGCCCCTCCCCCGTTCATGCTCTGTCTCTCTCTGTCCCAAAAATAAATAAATGTTGAAAAAAAAATTTTTTTTTAAATAAAAAAAAAAAAAATGTTGGGGCGCCTGGGTGGCGCAGTCGGTTAAGCGTCCGACTTCAGCCAGGTCACGATCTCGCGGTCCGGGAGTTCGAGCCCCGCGTCGGGCTCTGGGCTGATGGCTCGGAGCCTGGAGCCTGTTTCCGATTCTGTGTCTCCCTCTCTCTCTGCCCCTCCCCCATTCATGCTCTGTCTCTCTCTGTCCCAAAAATAAAAATAAACGTTGAAAAAAAAAAAAAAATTCTAAACAGGTTTAGTGCTTTTTAAAGCACATGTTTGAGTCCCAAGTGATCAGGACGTTCGCACCACTCGCTGGCTGCTCCCGGTCACTCGGGGGTGCGTGTGCGTGGGAGAGCGCACCCGTGGAGGCGCGTGTGCCTGCACTTTACTGCCGAGTTCCGGTAAGGGCCAGAGCTCCTTTTCTCGTAATTTAAAAGCACTGTATTTTGCAAAGTCAAAGCCTGAAATGCACCCACAGGAATCCTGCCATTCTCGCGTGGCTGCGGTAAGAATTGATCAATTCTGGGAGCTACGAGGCTTCTCCAATCTCATCTCAGGCTGATGAGAATCCTTTTCAGGTTCCCATTAGCAGTTTTTTTCGGTTACAACAGGCAGAAGAAACCCCACCTTGAGCATGCCCCTTCTCTAAGGGAGGCACCGCAGCAGCAAAATAGAAGCACGTGTCCTTCCAGCTCCTGTACTGAAGCCACGTGCAGACCTACCACTTAAACACGGCACAGGGGCGCCTGCGTGGCTCAGTCAGTGAAGCATCCAACTCTTTTTTTAAATGTTTATTTAATTTTGAGAAGGAGAGCATGAGTGGGGGCAGGGCAGGGCAGGGCAGAGGGAGAGAGAGACACAGACTCTGAAGCAGGCTCCAGGCTCCAAGCTGCCAGCACAGAGCCCGACGCGGGGCTCCAACTCACAAGCTGTGAGATCATGACCTGAGCTGAAGTCGGATGCTCAACCGACTTAGCCACATAGACGCCCTTTTTTTTTTTTTTTTAATGTTTATTTATTTTGTAGAGACAGAGCATGCGGGGACAGAGACAGGGGAGGGGCAGAGAGAGAGGGAGACACAGAATCTAAAGCAGGCTCCAGGCTCTGAGCTGTCAGCACAGAGCCCGACAGGGGGCTCGAACCCACGAACCGTGAGATCATGACCTGAGCTGAAGTTGGACTGAGACACCCAGACGCCCCACCGACTCTTGATTTCAGCTCAGGTCATGATCTCATGGATTCGTGAGTTCCAGGCCCCACGTCGGTTCAGTGCTGACAGTGCGGAGCCTGCTTGGGATTCTCCCCCTCCCTCTATGTCCCTCCCCCACTCGCACTGTCTCTCTCAAAATAAATAAACTTAAAACAAAACACGGGCACAGATGCATGTGCTTTAGGAGAGAACAGTAGCAGAGACAGGGTCACTGGGGGCAAACAGCAGCAATCACCTTTCAAAGACTTTCCTGACAGTTGGGGAAGAAAGCCCTGCTTGAACTTGGTAAGAGAACCAACCTCCGAGTTTCTCTCTTGGGCGCATTTATCCTCCAATTCACTCCCTTCTTTGCTGGGATGCTCTCTGATGTGCAGGTGTTGTGGGGAGGGGGGGCCTGGTTAACAGTACCCACCACTGACCTGAGGGCACCTCAAGGTTGGGGGACTGGCCTCCTTTCCTCTCTCCTTGGGATCCGAGGCTGGGCATCGAGCTCTGTCTCCAGTTCTGGGGGCTTCTGCCGGGTCTCCTACTTTCTGGCCCCTCCATTCCCTTCAAGAACGCCTGCCTGTCAGGGATTCTGAAAGGGTCACTCCTGTGCCACTTCCCAGTCTTGTACAGACACCCTCTCCAGACCCTGACCCCCCAGTCTAGCATGGGAACTGCCACCATCTTCCCGGGAGCACGCCAAGTCTCCAAGAAGGCGCTCTGATCGACGGCTTTTGTATCCCCTCCTTCCTGCCCCTCTGCAAACTCTGTGCCCTTGAGGACATTCTCATTTCGCTGTGGGGGACTTCGGTGCCATTTTCCACTTGCAGATGTGCTAAGCTAATGTTGGCTGGAGAATCACCTGGAAATGTGGCTGTTTATTCAGCAGCATGACAAACATTGACTATGCATAAAGCTCTGTGCAAAGCTCCAGGGGAAGAAAGACCAAAAGGCTCAGAACTTTGCCTCCAAGGAGCTCACATTTCTTCCAAAGAGCCAGATGAATGCAGTGGTGGGCACCCACCTTGTGGGGTGGTGATATGGGTCCACTGAGGGACACTGAAGAAAGCAGTGAGTTCAGAAATAGCAGAGTCGAGTCAGAGGCCAGAAAGGTAGGACTGACTTGAAGGGTATGTTGCCAGAAACAATTGAGGGCAGAGAAAGCGGCCCCTTCTCCTTCACTCCCTCTCACTGGCAGGCGCTGAGCTCTCGGCCGCTGCATTCTCCCGACTGCAGCCACAGCTCCCGGGGAGGGCCTGGCAGAATCCCAGCCGGGCCCTGGAACGTTCCGGCTGGGAGTGAGCTCCGGGCCTCAGGGCTGTTTGTTGGTATTTGTCTCTGGTGCCGGCAGAACCAGCTGGCACCTGTTACAAGCGTGCTAAGTCCCGCCTCCACCTCAGATCTGCCCCCACGAACGCAGCGCCCAGTCCTTGCTCTAGGGTCTACGTCCCAGACCTGACTCTAAGGAATCTCCTCCTGGACATCCAGTGTCCACCTGAGGCACAGGAAGATGGCAATAAGGAGCACTGTGTCTAACCCACCGGAGCTTCTAGGGGCGCCCGGCACGCTGCCCAGGACCAACACTGACACGGGTGTGCACTTGGTTCTCCAGCGGGTGAGAGCGCCATCCTCACCGGGTCAGAGGAGTGACAGTCACACCCAGGAGCTGAGACTCAGCCTCACCGGGCTCAGCCCCACGCTCTTGACCATGGTCCACCGTTGCTCTTGTCCTACCCGCCAGCCTAGGGGTTTCCTGTGCATGTAACTTACCTGTGGAATCACTAAATGCCAATTTTTTTTTAGTTTTTTTTTATGATGTGTATTTTGAGACACACACACACACACACACACACACACACACACACACACACACACACAGTGTGAGTGGGGGAGGGGCAGAGACAGAGGGAGACACAGAATCTGAAGCAGACTCCAGGCTTCGAGCTGTCAGCACAGAACGCGATGCGGGGCTGGAACTCATGAACCGTGAGATCGTGACCTGAGCTGAAGTCGGGCGCTTAACTGACTGAGCCACCCGGGCACCCCACTAAATGCCAAATCTTAACAGAGATCATCTGCACGCAACATTTCACACTTATCCTTTACTCTGATTCCCCCAGGTATAACTGACTTATAAAAGTTGTGCATAATTTTGTGGTCCAACGTGATGCCTTGATACACTCACACCCTGAGAGAGGATCACCACGGTCAAGTGAATGCACACCCGTCCCCTCACCCAGCTACCTTTTCTTCTGGTGGGAGTGAGCACACACCATTATCACTGTTGATAATGATTATTATTCTCCACTGCAATGTATTACCTTTTTATTTTTCTTTTAAAGCTTATTTGTGTGTGTGTGTGTGTGTGTGTGAGAGAGAGAGAGAGAGAGAGAGAGAGAGAGAGAAGCAGGCAGAGAGAGAGGGAGAGAGAATCCCAAGCAGGCTCCATGCTGGCAGCACGGAGGCCAACGTGGGGTTAGAACTCACGAACGTTGAGATCATGACCTGAGTCGCAGCGAAGAGTCGGATGCTCAACCAACTGAGCCACCCAGGTGCCCCCACCATGTATTTCCTTTTTAGAAAGGTGCAAATCCCAGCACGGAAGGGAGCATGCTGGTGTTGGTCTGGTTGGGGTGCATCAGCTCTCATTTGGTGACAGCTACTCTGTTCCAGGCTCTGTCATGACCACTGGGAAGACAATGTCCAATGCTGCAATCCTGTTTCCTGGGAATCCCCCCTCGTACCCGCCTCGTACCCTGCACCCACACCGTCCACAATGGCTCCAGACTTCTGGCTTCCTTGTTTGCACATCCTAAGTCACTGGGTCAGCTACTGTTCCGACGCCTCGACTTTCTTGGCTGTCGTGAGCACAGACACACGGGTACCTAAATTATGAGCAGCGGGGCCGACTGTCCTGAATGGTTAACCATTCATCCTCAGCAGATTAACACCCTCAGTTTCTTCACTGCTTGTAACCCGCGCTGATGAGAAAGACAGGGCCACCCTGTGGAGGGATCTGGAAGCTGGCTGAGCTACAGTGTGTCCTTCCCTCCACCTGCCAGCAGAGTCAACTCATGCCCAAAGCAACGAAGAACTTGGTAAAAGGCACGGTTCCACTTAGAGGCCACCAAGGTTAAGACTGGAGCCTAACACAATTGTGAAAGTAACCGCCAGTGTCCTTCTCATTTGGGTGAAGAATGTGTTGCTTGTGGCTTATTCTCTCCAGGGTCACCAACACACAAGCCAGCAGTGCTCCATGAATGAGTCCCAAATACATAGGAAAAACTGTGTCCAAAGACTCAGAAATATATTTTCCTTGTAAAAAAACAAACAACCCTCCCCCCCCCCCCAAACTAGCACATATGACTGTTCTTATTACTTCTTAAATTCTTCATTTGACTTTCTTAGGCTCCTTCTTTGGGAGATTAACCATTTTCCCTTTTGTGAAATGAAAATAACCAAGCCAACCACTTTTATGGGGCTCTGTCACTGCGAGGTGATTTTCACCCGCACAATTTTATCTAACTTTTCTCACGACACCACTACTGCTAGGGTTCGGTTCTCTTGCCCCCAACAGCCTCCACCCTGCACAGCACCCACAACGGCTGTTGCGAGACCCAAGTCGGAGCGCGTCCCTCTTTCCTCACACCGACCGCATGCCTCGCTCAGAGCGAGAGCCGTGCTTCCCCTCTCCGGCCCCACAACCTGCTCTGCTTCCCACCTGGTCAGGCCTCCTTGACCACAGCAGGCAGGCCCCCCCTCTCAGGTGTTTGCTCCGTCCGGGGCCCACTCTCCCCTGCTCCCCACTCGGCATCTTCGCCTCTACCTCTCCCAACTCCTTCACCTCCTCACCCCGCCTCACCTCCCACCCCTGGATCTCGTTCACGGCCCCCTCCCTTGTTTTCTTAAGCGGCAGTTAGGCGACTTGTTTGTTCTGTTCGTCCCCCCTGTCTGTCTCCTCTGCAAGAAGGGTATCTCTGTGCAGCAGGTGGTGTGGTCTGAGTGTTTGTGTCCTCCCCAAACTCCTATGTTGATGGCTTTGGGACATGGGCTTCAGAGGTCATTAGGTCACGAATGTGGGGCCTCACGGGTGGGATTAGCGCCCACACAAAGGAGACTCCCTCACCTCTTCCACCACGTGAGGACACAGTGAGAGAGCGGCTCCCTGTAAACCAGGAAGCGGGCCCCAGCTCGACACCCGGTCTGCCAGGCCTCGATCTTGGCCTCTCAGTCTCCACAACCGTGGAAAATAAATGTGTGGTGTTTAAAAGATACTGGGCTGTGGTGTCCTGTTAGAGCAGCCTAACCGACTGAGACAGGCAGGGACCCCTGTCTCTTGCGTTCCCTGACGGATCGCAAGTAATCACAGCCGTGCCTCGCACACAGCGGGCACTCGATAAAGGCTTCTGAATTAACGAGTCGTCTGTGTTTTACCGGTGAGGGACTACAGATCCGAAAATCCAAGCGGTTTGTCTACAGTCGCTAAGGCAGCGACAGACCTGTCCTCAACTCGTCTGCTTTTGATGATGCTACTATCCTGAGATCTACAAAAGGTTCTTAGGTGATGCATCAGTTAAAGATAGTTTAGAAAAACCTTGCTCCTCAAGCAGTCTAAGACCATTATGGAGCTGCCGAGGGGAGGGAGCTCAGACGGTTTCCGCCCTTCTCCACACTCATTCTGACGTCTGAGACAGAGGGCTACGACTTCACCTCTGATGAATCCGTGCCTCCCCGTCCCTGTCTGCACAGTCTTGGGGACCCGCAACGTGGCCGGAGGCCAATGCCTTCCTCCTCTGCAGGCTCCAGCCAGAGCTGCTCAGAGTCCTGCTTATTTCTTCTACAAATGCCCTGTCGTGTGCTCCTGACAACCTTCTCCAGGGAGCTGGCCTGCCAGCAGCAGGTAACGTGGATGGACGAGATCCTGCACTCACCGTTTCAAACCTGGACGTGATCAGTGGCTCTTGTTTCTTGGTGATGTCCTAGGAGTTCCCACGCAGGGACCACACGTGTGTTTTCCGGAAAGATTTGCTTGATCCATGAGAGTGGTACCCTATCCCCGGGCTGGCAGGCAATGACACCACAGGTAAAACTCCATAGTGGGGGCCCCGTCATGAGGAGGCGTGCTGGGTAAAACACCCACAAGCCATCGCCAGGCTCATAGCCCTCTGCTGATTTGTTGTGGTCAATTTTCTTACAATCATACCACACAATAAACACTCTCCGGATCCTGCACGAAGAATGCCCTGAGCACACAGTGGGGAGGCCGTGGAGGCAGGCCTGGCTCTGGCCCCTCCACACGCACCTCTCCTTGCCCCTCCTGCTGGTGCACAGAAGCCAGCCTTGCCTGTCACAGCACGGACTAGGAGAGAACGTGGGGAAAAGAGGTGGCGGTGAAGCTGTCTGTGGCACATCACCTCTTTTTTTTCCCCAAAGCCTCTGTTGCCTGCAGATTGGCCCGGGGCACCAGCTAGCTAGGATAGCCACGTTCACAGAAGAAGACAGCAACGAACACAGCTTTGCTCTAGTCACATGACTACAAACGTGGCAAGAGGAAAACCCTCACTAGGGAAACGTGACCTTCGCTAGAGAAGGTGATGCAACAATTTCACAGGGCTACCCAGACTCATAAAATTACGCTGATAGTACCCCCCCAAACCTGGGTTTATCAAGGAGATCAACCCTGAGATCATGACCTGAGCCGAAGTCAAGAGTCGGACGCTCAACCAACTGAGCCACCCAGGCATCCCCAACGCATTACCTTTTTAGAAAGTTGTGAATCCCAGCATGGAAGGGAGCACGCTGGTGTTGGTCTGGTTGGATTAAGAAAAGCTAAGACAATCTGAGCCAACACAAAAATCCTCAGTAAGATATAGTATCTGAACCTGAGGCTTGAGGCAGAGATATGACAAGAATCAAACTCTTTGTTTATTTGGAAGGGAGAAAGAGAGAGAAAAACAAGTGCCTAGATCTCTTTCAGAACAAGTAAGTACAGCCTAGACTTTAGAATGACTTTGATTTTAAAAAGAGAAAAGAGAAAAACAGACTCTTGCAGGGAAACCATTATGTGTTAGAATTAAAATCAAATGAGATTTGTAACACATCTTCACACCCAAGGTAAGGAGTCTGCTCTAAGAAGCAGGTAGGGGGGTTTCTCAGCAGACGTCTTACCTGGCGGGTGGAGGTGCACTGCTGGGGTTCACTGCCCCGAAAAGGAGTCACTGCCCTGTCCTGCAAGGCCACCAGCCAAGGTCTGAGCCCCTTACCCTCTGCAGGGACGCGGGGATGTCCCCAGAAACACACTGAGGCTCATCCTGTGCAACGTCCCCTGTCGTTGCTTTCGAAATGACTTGAAATCTCTACAACTTTGACCCCCTACCACTCTAGATGCTTATCATCCACCAGGAGCCACGAAAACGCTTTTAGAAGTCTCCTTTCAACCCCACATCAACCCTGTGAGGCGGGATTATCATTCCCACTTACCAGAGGGAAGAACCTTATCCATTTTCTAGGAAACACTAATGTCTGCATTCCTATCTGGTGACATTTGACTCCAAATCAGTGCCCTTCCTCACTATGCATGAAACCTTTCTGTTTAAAATATATAAAAATTATGTGGTAAGAGGCAGATTCAAGATTGCTGTTACCTTCAGGGAGGGATAGAAAGGGAGCTTTAACTCTTTGCTTATGGAAAGCAATCAAAAAGTGGAAGCGATAATAAAATATGAAGATTTAATAAAGCTGAATGGCAGTTAGACTTGTACTATACAACTTCCTGTTCCCCATATGCTCACAACACTTCATCAAATATGTGTATCAAGGGGAAAACGTGTTAATTTTTAAAAATATTTTCTGGTAGTCCAGCAGAGTGCCTCACACAGATTTCTTTTCTCAGTGTGTTTCACAGAATTTTCCTCCACTTCTGTCCCAGAGCTTCAAAAAATTTAAACGTACAGCAGGGTTGAAGGGATTTTTATAGAGGGCACAATGTACCTGCTGCTACCAAGATACATACATGAAGTCACGTGGCGCTTTCTTTTGCATTTTGGTAAATACGGCGTTTGCCGTGGATCAAAATGAGCAACCCTACCGGTAACAGACTGAGTTACCCCGAGCGGAATTTGAACGCTCTTTGATGCAGACACAGTGCACAAGCTCGTGTTTTCTTAAAGCCACTTCTAGAAAATTCAACCCTCACACGTCACCGATAACGCCGAAGCAGGAGGCATCAAAATGATTTGTTTCTCCAAGAGCCACAGGACCTAGGATACATATACACCTATAGCTGGTTCACCAACTTACAATACAAGCTGGAAAGAAGGCTGAAAAGATGTTTCTAGGGGGCTCTTAAAATACCGCGGAGTGTAAGAACATTCAGTGTTTTTAAAAACCTGGAGAACAGAAGAGAAACATACCTGTTAGCCTGACCATTCATCCCACACAAGGGACGATTTCAATGGGGGAAAGTCTATTATTTAAGCGTGGACTGGCTTCCCGGGCCAGCAGAGGAATCACTGTTTTCAGGGTTTATCATTTGACATCTGATAATCTACAAACATCACGTGAGATCAAGACCTTGATAACCAACATCCCAGAGTTCAACTATGATGTAACCCAGAAAACAGTAAGAGCAGGCACACGGCCCATGAGGATGATTTTAACCCCGCTGCACTGAGCGACATGGCCTTGGGGTGGGAAGGCCCGAGCGGAAGCCAGTCTTCACTGGCCCGTGAAGAGGTCACGGTGACCTCACACTACCTCAGTCTCCCCAGCAACGAAGCACACCTCACCTGATTGCTGCAGGGATGAATCAGTTAATGCTTGGGAATAAACTCTGGAAACTCTAAACTGTTCTTGCAAAATTTACATGTTAAAAAATTTATAATTTTGAATATTCTTTTGTCTGGAAAAGCAATTTATTCATCCAAAGAATGAACAGGCAGCCTTTCACAGAAGATCCGTTAATAAGAGACCTTTCCTATCATGAACTTGGAGAGACTATAAACTACTGGCAGCATCATCACAGGTCTTAGGGACCAAATTCTTCCCCCTCTGCCTCTGAGTTTGTTTCCTTATGTTCCTCTGAGACATTATTGCTTCTGACAAGGTCCCGATACAGATTAGAATCCAACATGCCACACAGCAAAGATTGGCTTTAGAGCCACATTCCAGATGAAGCCCCTTGTCAGTCGGGACCCGCCAACTACCTCCAGCGGCCGAGGGCCAATTCAACTTGAGTTTGAGGAAAAGCCAACCTCTCCTTCTTCCCACCCTGGATGTCTTACTTTCTGCGTTCACTGCTTCAGCTCTGGTTACACTGGCTTATGACACGTTTCAGAAAACGTAAACCAAATGTTTTCCACTCTCTTCACGCATGAAGTCATTATGGGCTGATAAGTATTTAAGACAGAGTATTGTCTTAATTACTTCTTCATGCTTTGTCCCCTGTCATTTCAGCTTTATTCTAACTTCTTTTTCCTATATAAAATGATTACACAGTGGGGACTTTAATTTTCTCCACTGGAATTAGGACATACTCCCACGCTATTAAAAACTCTCTGCAAAAATAATTTTTCGACTCTACATAATTTACTCACTTTTCTCACACTGTATGTCTCTTCCTCAACACCCCTAACCCACACACACTTTTTTTTTAATTACTTAGAACTTCCTAATGCAAAATGCTTAAAAATGAAGGTAGCATTTGAAATGCAACACAATGAGACAATTTGTGGGGGGACAGTATGTCGTTTTTGTGCATGTCTTTTAGGTATATTCAAGTAAAGATAGTTACTTATGAATTGAGACTTCTCTTTATTATTTTTACTTTAATAGGCATAGGTATAGATAGAATTACTCAGTATGTGCTGCTGTGTCTTTGCATATTGGCGTTATGACCAATAAGATATAAAAGCATTCGAATGGCTACACACGGATTTAAAAATCAAATGTATCCTTAATACCATCCACGTAATTTATGTAGTTTCAACAGACACTGTAGCAGTGTTTGAAGGATCACCGTGGAAGATGGGGTTTTTATTTGTTCCTGTTGCAAAGCTTTAGTAAAGCATTACCATGAGACAGAAGACCAAAGTGCCTGGCACACAGTAGGTGCACAGTGAGGTTTGGTTTCCTTTTCCTCCCCCAGCAACTTGTCTTCCTGAAAACAAAAGCTTTGTTGTTCAGGATTTCATCATTTCCAGATGCCCGCTCTTCAAATGACATCCAGAGCGATACACACTGATGTCACAAAGCCTGGAATTTCTGGTGGGAAGTCAGCAGTAGATGAACTCACTGGATACTAAGATCCTGTTTTCATGTCAATATCCTTAGTAATAAAATACGAGGAAAGAGAGGAAGTATAACATAAAAATAAATATTCCTTACTCACTATCACCGTCTCAACTTATGCTGAAAAAGATTCCCATAAATTGAGGTATCAGTTGTTCTTTAAGAAAGGAAAAAAAAAAGACATGCTTAATAAGTGGAAAAGAAATATCATTATACCATTAAAGTCTGAGCTCTGTAAAACAGCTTTATTTCTGTGTCACTGCATTGCTCTGATACCTATCACTGCAGAGCAGACAGGAGGAACATGTCCTGGGAAAACTCTTGTTGGTAAATACAGCATCAAGGTATTTTGATGACCTTCTGTTTAAATTTTCATACATCAATTATTTAATAAAAATCTGTTTGTAAAAGCGAAAGTCTATTTTCACTAATTGCCATTTTATGCTTTTAATGTAATTTGTGCCTGTCTACCCTGTGCATCATTTTTTCCCCCAATGCTGTAGAAGCAACAACTCGACGATAAACTAGGCAAAGTCTCCCATTCAAGCCTTTTCCATTTAGGATTGGGACTCCAATCCGTGCCTCCTGGATAGCAGGTGGTGTAGCGCACGACCCTGGAGTGGAAGCGGCTGGGGGGCGGGGGAGGCAGAGTCGGGAAAGGTGAGCACAGGGGTCTGACAAGGACTCAGAAGTGTCCTGGATAAGCCAGTAATACAGGAGCATTTCAACCCGCTGCAGACTCCCTAATGGTTTTGTCCAACATCCACCTGGTGGACGGTCAGAGCTGCGGGGCTCAGAGTGTTGCTATCCTCCTAAGCAGTTCAGCGCTGGCCCAGACACATCCCAGTCTGCAAACTGACCAGACTCACTCTCCTTCAGAAGGGAGTCTGACCCTCCCTTGTAATCCTAGCATGACCCTTGGGGAGGGGGTCTCTCCTACCCCCAAGAGCTTACCAAACTCTTTCTTCCAACCACAGTTTGTTTTTACTAAGGCATATTCTCACGAACACGGTTTTCTTTTCAGATATTTTCTTTTTTAAACTTTTCTCTTTTTTAAAAATTGTTTTTAATGTTTATTTTTGAGAGAGAGAGAGAGACAGAGCATGAATGGGGGAGGGACAGAGACAGAGGGAGACACAGAATTCGAAGCAGACTCCAGGCTCCGAGCTGTCAGCACAGAGCCCGATGTGGGGCTTGAACTCAGGGACCGTGAGATCATGACCTGAGCCAAAGTCAGATGCTTGACCAACTGAGCCACCCAGGTGTCCCCTCTTTTTTTTTTTTTTTTTAAAGCATATTAAGCGAATCTTTAGTTCTTACTCCAAAGAAGTTCAGCACCTGTTATAGACTGACAGCTTCATGGTTTGCCCAAACCTTCTGCTGGCTCCGAAACAGAAAGTTACAGCTGCCCCCTGGGGACAAGGCACAGGGTGAGTGCCATCCCTGATTCAAAGTCAGTCTGCTTGCGGACCCAGCAAACAGCTGATGTTGGTGCCCCTCCCTCACTGCCATAAATAACTCCTCAGCCTCAGCCCCCTCCCCATATATCCTCCCACGGCAAAGTGAAAATTCTTCCACCTCTGTTTTCCCCCAAATGACCAGACTTTGGAGAGCTTAAAGCAAAATGGCTCAGAGATGCCTCAGACTGAAGCAAGCCTGCATTCCATGGAACTCTGTCCCTGGAAGGGCTTTTTCAGGTGGACTACCCTTCGACCCATCAGTCAGAGGACACTCACTTGCTCAGAGAGCTCAGATTCGTGGAGCACAAATTATATCATCAGCATAGGTGACAAAGAGACATGTCTCCTGCCATACGCTTCTGGGGATTGCTAATTCATGGCCTTTTGATTTAGTCTATGCTTGGGCTCTCTGGATAGGGTCTCCACAAGTATTTGCTTTTTTACCAAAGTTCCTGTGCAGGTAAGTATGCATTCTTTTTTTTTTTTTTTTTTTTTTCAACGTTTTTTATTTATTTTTGGGACAGAGAGACAGAGCATGAACGGGGGAGGGGCAGAGAGAGAGGGAGACACAGAATCGGAAACAGGCTCCAGGCTCCGAGCCATCAGCCCAGAGCCTGACGCGGGGCTCGAACTCACGGACCGCGAGATCGTGACCTGGCTGAAGTCGGACGCTTAACCGACTGCGCCACCCAGGCGCCCCGGTAAGTATGCATTCTTATTAAGAAGTACTGGGCTGCAAGCTTATCACTGCAAACTTTAAAGACAATAATAAACCAATCAAGGCCCTAAGACTGCTGTTCTCCTGAAAATTACCAAGGGACATGCAATTATACACAAATAGAGGCCAAAAATCATCATCAGATTCATAATAACCAACAACTAGGAACCATTCAAATGTCCACCAACCACCAAATGAGAGACAAATAATGTTTTGTATCTTTTTAAAAAAAATTTTTTTTTATGTTTTTATTTATTTTTGAGACAGAGAGAGACAGAGCATGAGCAGGGGATGGGCAGAGAGAGAGGAGACACAGAATCCGAAGCAGGCTCCAGGCTCTGAGCTGTCAGCACAGAGCCCAACGTGGGGCCTGAACTCACAAACCACGAGATCATGACCTGAGCCGAAGTCAGACGCTTAACTGACTGAGCCACCCAGGCGCCCCAACGTTTTGTATCTTAAATGTAGTGGTGATCCTGTAATTGTCTACAGTTGCCAAAAGTCATTCAACTATACACAGAAAAGTGATGAATTTCATTGTATGGAGAGCATACCTCAGTAAAGCTGGGAGAAAAAAAAAATCATGAGCTGAAACAAACAGCAAGCAAAATCTAAACCAGAAGAAGATCTTGTGATAACAAAATCCAGTTGGAATCCAACATGACTGAGTGAGAAGTCAGTTCAGAGGGCTCTATATTTGCCAGACTTCAGTGATTCATTTTTCCTTTCAAATTATTTTAATAAAAGAAAGAGGCACTGTAGAGACTTCTGGGCTACAGAATTCAGACCACCCCCAGAGATGCGCAAGCTGGCTCCTACCAAATCAACACACACCGCTGGCAACAAAAATAACTGGCCATCGCCAACGCCAAGAAGAGAACCTGAAAGCTGCTGTCCCCAGCCCAGTATGAAAAGTGCTGGGCGACCGAGAAAGGAAAACCAGTGGTCCCGGGCCTCCCCGCCGAGAAAGACCGCTCTCATGGCCCTCACTTTGTCAGTGGGAGTATTTCTGTCCGACCCCAATCATCACAAGGGATTTCAAGTCAGGATGCCTCTGTTACAGGAGGTTTGTGTGAGAGACAACGTGCTATGTTGGCCAAAGCCAATCATGGGATTCAGAAGCCATGTTTCCAAATCTCTTATCCCTTCAACACATCCTAAACAGCGCTGCCAGATTAATCTCACTAAAATGTGTACATACAGGTTTGCAAGAGCTCCCCTGCCCACAGACATGGGCAGCTCTGAGGCTGGCGATTCCGTCCTCCTTTGCCAGATTTATCCCTGCGCTTTGATGCACAGCGGATGCTCATGGTTTCCTAGGCAAACCCTGCACTTTTCTTTTTGCTTGCCTTTATTTTGCTCCTGTTGCCAGAAACCCTCTAATACGTATATTTCTCAGCCCGGTGACTGGCACAGTGCACATGCTTGGTAACTGTGGAATGAGTGGTGGGCTTGTTCCGTATGAAGATAAATGATGCACAAGGATGGGGTCCTGGGGGTCTTTGCACACAGAGATAATTTACAATGAAGAGCACACAGGCTGGGAGGGTTCCAGCAGGGAGATCCCAGTGGTAATGGGCAGCACCAGGCTTCCACCTTTTAATTAAAGGCAGGCAGAGAGCAGGAGTAGACAAACTCTCTTCTTGGAGTGGCCTGAGAAATTTAGTCGGTCCTGCGTGTATTACTGCCCATCTGTCTTATCTTATTTTCTAAATTAAAAAAAAATTTTTTTAACATTTATTTATTTTTGAGAGAGGGGGAGAAACAGAGCGGAAGGAGGGGAGAGGCAGACAGAGAGGGAGACACAGAATCTGAGGCAGGCTCCAGGCTCCGAGCCGTCAGCACAGAGCCCGACGCGGGGCTTGAACCCACAAACGGTGAGATCGTGACCTGAGCCAAGTCGGAGGTTCAAACCACTGAGCCACACAGGTGCCGCCCAGCCATCTGTTTTAAGGAAAGGATGTCTCCATTGGTTTTAAGGAAGACTTCCAGAATTAAAGCTAAGGGTGAGCTTGTGTTAACATAAAGATGTGCCATAGGAAACCTGAGGCCGTTACCACACTGCTGGCCGGCTTTTATGTTATAGATACTGAAGGTACTGTGTTTTCAACACCCCCCCCCAACCCCCGCCGTGATCCCACGACATAATTGGGTATAAAGAATAAACTACAGACCAAGGTTTTTAGCTGCCGGGCTTTGTTTTATAAAAGAGCAGAGAACAGCAGTTAAATGTGATTTCTCTCTTTTTGCGGCCAATACAGAAGGAGGGATAAGGGAATGCAGGCGACATGAGGTGAAAGTGACGCCCGCTGGCACGGACAGATTTCAATGGAAGAAAACAAAGTTGCAGCGCTCTCTTATTCTGTGGCATCCAGAAAGGCGAACCTGGGGAGGAGGGGCAGGAAATGCCTCTGGAGCGTCCCCGTCATGGGTCTCATTTGCTACAAGTCAAGCTGCAGTGGAGACAAGGGCAGTCAGAGCCTCTGGCACTGCAGCGTCCAGGGGAGAGGCACTGGCCAGCTGTGCCTGCGCGGGGTCATACGTCCAGCTGTGGCGGCCACAGTCGGACTCGGCTTCCCGGTAGCGTTCACCCAAACTGTCTCATTTAAACAGGAAACTCACGGGACAATCACAGGACACACTGCTGTGGGGGGACACAGCTCTTGCCCCACATGTTACTCACATCGTAGCCTTCCCGGGTCTGCCCTGGTGAAACCCATACCGCCTGGAGTCCCAGGCACGGAGAAGATCTCTCCTTGCCTTGCCGAGGAGACGTTTATTTGCCGTAGGAAAGTTCAGAACCAGGAGAGACACGGCCTGCTCGGCTGAACACATTAGAGAAATTCAGTTCCACCTCCAAGGCTCAGAACTGAACTGCTGGAGGGCAGTTTACGTTCATAAAATGTTACTCCTCTTGAGCTACCAAGAATGCCGGAAATGCAATGGGTAGAAGAGGACTTTTTGTCTATGCATTCACGTGGCCCCATGAAGTCAGAGTTCCCAGTCGGACTCAAAACGTTTCTTAGATTTTATTTGGACTTTTAGATTCTTGGGAACTTCTGAAATTGCCTCCATCTTGCTAATTTGGCAATCAAACGTGGCGTCATCATCGTGTAACTGGGGGACACAGTTGACCCAACCTGTTTAGCAGAACTGTGTTTGCAGCAAGGGCCTCCCAAAATGGCTACATCTTGTCAGGATATCACTGAATTTGGAAAATGCCAGCAGGGCAGGAACATTTTACTGTAAGGTCACTTTTTTTTTAATTTTAATTTTTTTATTTGTTCACGTTTATTTATTTTTGGGAGACAGAGAGATAGAGTGTGAGCAGGGGAGGGGCAGAGAGAGAGGGAAACACAGAATCTGAAGCAGGCTTCAGGCTCCGAGCTGTCAGTGCAGAGCCAGATGCGGGGCTCGAACTCACGAACCGCGAGACCATGACCTGAGCTGAAGTAGGCCACTTAGCCGACCGAGCCACCAGGCACCTCTGTAAAGTCACTTTCAAAAAAGTCACTACAGAGGTACCTGGGTGGCTCAGTCAGTTAAGCATCCGACTCTTGGTTTTGGCTCAGGTCATGATGTCATGGTTCGTGGGTTCAAGCCCTGCATCAGGCTCTGCACTGATGGCGTGGAGCCTGCTTGGGATTCTCTCTCCCTCTCTCTTTGCCCCTCCCCAACTCACGCTCTCTCTGTCTCTCTCAAAATAAATTAATTAATTTAAAAAAATCACTACGAACTACTCTGTGTATTGTCAAATTTTGGAAAAGATGAGGTGGGGCTGCAGCCAACACTGACAGATGCTTTGTAGGATAACCCCCCAGTATGATGGTCTGAAAGTGTGGGGCCTGGAATGTGCTGTGTCCTGGTGGTAAGTTTTTGGTACACTGGGAATGCATCAGGGCACGCACGCAAAAGGACTAGGATATGGAGAAATTAAAATAAAAAGGGATTAGTCTGGTAAGACTTTCACAATAATCTCCATCTGCTCTGTCTCCTTCTAAATCCGTTGAAATGTTTTTGTGGGTGATTCTGTTTGCACTAACCTCTAATGTTTTATGGTTTTCTAAACCCTAGACTGTGATAGGAATACAAACAGTAGGAAGAGGAGAAATTCACATCTCAGATGAACTTGAAAGGTCCTTCCTCTCTGACATTCCAATTCTGTGGTATTAGTTTTATAGGGTAGATTGATTCTCAACTCAATTTGTAACTTCTGATTACAAATTCAACGGACACATCTGAAGGTTTCCATTACAGACAAGCCCGGGAATTCGCCACGGTGTCCAAGAAATGACCGTGGCAGGAATAACAGAGGGTGTGGAAGGGATCAGGGTGCTATAGACAGAGCCTTGCCGAATAACCAACGCACCCATCAGACTGGTGGGAATTTCAAGGTCTAATCAGCTTTATACAGTGAACCTTGAGAGAGCCACCAAAAACAAAGTCCACTCACCTGGAAGCAGTAAAAACTCAAAATTTAGGACAATGGAAAGCACATGCAAAGTGCCAAAGACGATGATGCTAAAACCAACCAGCCAACCAACTCCAATAACAACCTAGACAAGAAAGGACTCCAAGGCAATGGCGCTGTGTGAAACCACCTCTCTGGGTTCAGGTTAGCCTATGGGCCTTTTCCATGGAAAAACCCACCTAAGAGAACTCTCAGACTATTCATAAGATGTAGGAGTGATCACTGCACCCAAAACACTTGATTTCTGACCCTCTTGCTCATTCCCAGCATTCGGCAAGGATGTCCTGCTCCTCCTTCAGGACTTAACAGGATTTTTTCCTAAGAACTCTCCATATACCTTACTCCTGCCCTTTATCTGGGCAACTTTATCTGGGGGACGTGATCGCACTGCATACTTCAGCTCCTACTTTCATCATTTTTTACTCCTTTAGCCGGCTTCATTTTATTTTGAGGACTTATCATTCTCGACATTTATATATGTTTACATTTACAAAATTTATATTTACTCATAGGTACTCAAATTTATTTATATATTTCTTACTTATTAGGTTCATATATATAATGTGTGTGTATCTCTTCCACTGCACCAACACAACACGCGTGTCTCCTGACAGTAGGGGTTTTAGGCTTCACTCGCTGCTACGGAGCCAGTGACTTGCGGGCACCTGGAATGTATCCAATAAATATCCGTGTGTGTTTGTGTTTATTCAGAACATCTAAGGCATCTCGCACAGGACATGCTGTAGGTTACTCGTATTTCTCCTTGTATCACGCTTACAAAGACCGCTGGGCACCTCATATTCCGCAAGGCGCCGTGCGAGGCAAGGTGGAGTGTGCCAAGGTAAAGAGTGACATTTCACAGAAGGAGCTTTCCTTTACAGAGTACAGTCACTTAGGCCAACGGCTTGACTTCGATTTGACAAACACCTGAATGCCCAGAGGGTAAGTGCAGACCTTCAGAGCAGAAAGACGTCTCTTCAAGGACTGTGGCCCTCAGAAAAGATTTCATGGAAAAGCACTTTATGGGGAAAAAGTGGAACCTTACAGGATGGAGGAGGCTTTGGAAACAGAGAACGTCGCGTGGGCCAGACTCTGGCCGGTAGAAACAGTGGAAAGACCCGTGGAAACAGATGCTACAGACATGAGAAGTGCCACGCTTTCTTAGCAATGCAGTGTTTGTGACGGGGACAAAGTAGAGAAGTAAGTGGCTGGAGAGAGCCACACGGGAAGGGCACTGAGGACAAGGGGTCCGGACATGGGTGTCCTTGGATGGGGGAGGACAGAGGCGAGGTATCAGTGGTATTTACTAAATAAATGTTTTTACAAACAAACAAAAAAACCCAACAATAAAAGAACGCCATGTGTGGAGCAGTAAAGAGGGCATGTCGGGGACTAAGGATTGTGAGTAATCCAATTGTGAGCATCTGAGGCTGAGGAAGTAAATACTCGGATGGATTGGCTGTTTGCTTTGGAGTCAGACTTGAGTTTGGATTCCAGCTCTGCGACATCCCCTCATTTCACTGAGCTTCAGTGTCCTCGGCTGTGAAACAGGGCTTCCTACCTGGAAGAGTCATTATGCGGATGGAAAGAGAAAGTGGAGGTGATGTAGCCACCACGGTAACAGTGAGCATCTACGGAGCGCGTTACGACCCGCGAGGCACGTGGGTCCAAGTGCTTCACACACACCGTAGTGTACCGCCACCGTACTGACATCAGATGGGATGGTGGAGCCATCGGAACCTGCACCTCCCGGCCCCCCCACCAGCCGCACATTACACCACACCTTCCCTCCCCACCAATCGCTGAGCCCAGGGCCGGAGGCGACCCACGGTGGGTAGGAATCACGTCATCGGTAGCCAATGCTGACCGGTGTAGAAAAGTTCCGACCTAATTTAAAATCTATTCAAAACTAACAAAAAGCAGGTACTAAACACTGAGCCACACATCACTTGGGGTGCTTTCTTCATATAACTTCCTAACTTTCTTGTAAGAATTTAAGAACCATCAGAGGATATTGTTCTGTTTTCATAGGAGATGCTGATGTTTAAGTTACATGCTAATGATCAAAAAGAAAACCAAGGGGAGGACAGGGAACGATTGCTTTTATCCCTAACTTTGCACTCTCCTTGTTGCTTTCCTTGGTTCCGCAGTTACAAATAGCACAGGGGCATCCGATATCAGAATAACACGTACAAACTAGCAGGACATCCATCCCCCACTAAAAAAGAAATAGATGGCTGATGCTTGAACAATGAGGTGGTTAGGGGTGCTGACCCCCTGCACATTCAAAAATCCACATGTAACTTTCGATTCTCCAAAAACTTCATTAATTGCCTGGAAGCCTTGCTGACAACATGAACAGGTGATCAGCATATATGCTGTATGTTATATGTATTCCGTACTGTACTCTACCACAAAGTAAGCTGGAGAAAAGAAAATGTTACTAAGAAAACCATAAGGAAGAGAAAATACAGTTACAGGGTGGTACTTAAGCGAAAAACATCCACGTATAACTGGACGTACACCTGCTCAAACCGTGGTTGTTCTGTTCACAGGTCAGCTGCACTTACTGTGAGTCAACACTCAATGTACAAAGCATTACAAGAATACAGTACACATCCCTAGGAGTAAGAACCAGAGGGCTGGTCCATAATGTGCTAAGTGGCACAGTGGCCCCTGGAAGGTCCCCTGGCCTTCCCACACGTGGTTTCCTCATCTGTGAATGAAGGCTTCTTCCGAGTCTCCATCCAACTCTGAGATCCTTTCAGTTCAGTTTAATGTGATGAAGGGCCACAAGCTGAATCAAGAAAGTACTAACACTCCACACCTATTAATGTGTGAGTTGTAGTGTAACTCACCAAGAGAGGGACTGGCAAATGTCACATGACTTCAGTAGGAGAGGGGGGAACCTTTGCCTGTGGTTGGCTGGCCTCTAAGCACCGACGCTTGCTGAACGGATCCCTGCCTCATGGAATCTGGTGGGATGCAGAGCCGCCTTCCCTCCACAGAGTCGGAAAATGCCAGATTCTCACTTCCCCAGCTCACAAGGCTGCTGGGGCCCAGGTAACCTAGGAGCTGTAATCTGACACTAACCGTAAGAAGCAGGACGGGCCATGGTTGGCTATGCTGGCTGCAAATCGGACTCCTGCTGGTTTGGGGTAGGAGGGAAGCAACACTTCACCGGGCCAGTTCTGTGTGGCAATTGTGAAAGTGGCTTTGGCTACGTAGCCTCGTTATTACTGTCATTTTTTGAACTACCCAATTTCCTTTCAATCAACTCCATTTCTACATACATCAGAAAACATCTGTTTCCCTCACTTACAACTAAGAACCCTGGCAGTGACTGCTGGTGACACCTGCTTTGGGGACATACAGAATCGCCCTTTGCTTATTTGTCTTATTTTTCTAAAACTATCTCATTATCTTATTTTCTCGGGATGATTTGCAAAGTGCGAACAGAATGTCCCAAATTCTACCTGTTAATTAGACGCATAGCACTTTTCAATAAAGAAGCCCAAGAAGAACGCTTTCCTTGTTGATGGATGGGGCTTAATCAGAGGGTGACAGGTCAGATCTGACATTGTTAGGACAGATAGTTTTCAGGATCTAAAATGAGATCCAGTGGGGGAATGACTGCTATCACTTATTTCTCCAGGGGATGGATCAAAAATCTTATTCAATGAAGTGATCTAGGGCTCTTTCTTTGATAACTAGTCAAATGGAGAATGGGACCGAGAAATGGCACTAACCCACCCATCAGACGCTGTGCCCGGGACATTGCCAGCATCACGGAATTCTCCAGATAACCCAGTCATGTTGTTCTCATGTAACAGAATCGGAGAGGACAGGTAGTTAAGGCTGCTCGAAGAGGCAGATGGCAGGTGGGTCTGCAGGAAATGAAAGAGGTCCTCCTATCCTTGGAGACACCCCATCTGGGGCAGTTCCCAGTGTTCTGTGGCATCCTCAGGCCAGCAGAGCCTTGGGATTCCATCTTGGCTTGAAACATCCAGACCCGACGACCTGCCCTCTGTTTGTTCTGGGAGTACCGGCCCACCGCTCGGATCTCTGGGCCATTTCTGCATAAAAACCATGGACTCTGCCCTGTGAAATAGCTCCAGGAATAATCAAGTCTCTGGGCTAGAGAAGTCAAACTGTATTCCCAGCATTTAACCTATCTCATAGCAGCTAGAATTAGCACTGTGGGGACCAGCATCCGAGTCTGAACCATACAAGGCATCACCCGTCTCTCCTGCTGATCTGCCCGGCTTCTTCTGAGAAGCCGTGCACCTGCTCGGGCCCTGAACGAGCCTGTGTTTGTCACCAGGAAGCTCTCAGATGGGTCTGCTTCCCCTGAACTCTCCTGTGTGGAGGACAGAGCTTTTGAAATTATCGGATTCCATCCCTGGCTTAGAGATGTCCAAAGTACACATCTTGCATGCTGAGTTTTGATTGCTAAGCACTTTATATTCGGATTCTATGTTCTCTAAACTACTGGCATTTTGTGAGGAATGAAATGGTCTATTCCAATAAAGAAAAAAAACCCAATTCCACAGTGAGGTTTAGATTATGTTTAGAAAACGGTCAACAAGTATTTTTCTCTTTTAATCGTTAAAACATTTAAAATGTATCCTAAAAAAACAACAGAAAACAAACAGGCCTAGAAAAGTTGGATATTAGCTCTTGTGTTCTGAAAACAGGCCTATTTTGAAGCCCTAAATAAGCACATTATGGAAAGGGGTTTCCCAAAGTTTTAGGCTTCAAGCCTTATTGTTTTCTCACTTTTCTTTTGCCAACTAAAATGTTGTTTAGAATTGATACTGGATAGCAAACAGCTGCAAGTTCTGGCTGAGTGTTTTCCTAGAAATACCAGTTCGGGAAAGAATTTCCACCCGTTCCCCTCTCCCATGAGCCTTCACAGTGGATCAAACTTATTCTTCTCAGAGATCATGGCCCAAATGTTTATTGGGGCAGCTGAGCATCTGGTGAGCAATGCCAGGGTAGTGTTTTTGGCTGTTGGTGAAAGGAGACCACTTCTAGACCACTTCTGATCTAGCCAGTGGGTGAGTGAGGCAGGAGAAGCCCTGTTTCCAACTCAGAGGAGATATTTTGCTGTCTCATGGGAGGGCACACCCCCAGAGGGGAACTGTTCTCCATGACAACCAATCTTGGATTGGTTGGTTTGACCTTTTTTTTTTTTTTAGAGCTACTTTGGAGGCAGCTGGATTAATTAGGGGCTGGATCACTCAGGTCGAGGGTCCCCACTAGCTCTTTCTAGATGATAGGATTACTGAGGATTCCTTAATTTGCATTTCTTCTACATCTACTTACAGTGTCTTTCATTTGGTGAACTGAAAGCTGAAAGGAAGCCACTGGAAACCAATAGGGTTATAATATTGGTTACTTAGTAAACCTAACACAACACTGCGGTTTGGGGCATATTGAACATCATTCTGCCCTTAAAGGAGGAAAATGTACTATCATGGAAGACAAGCAAATACAAGTCTTTGGCTTACAGCACTTGTCTGAAAGAAGTTCTGAACATGTTTTGAGTACGAGCAGTAGAGTAAGTGTTGATAGTCCCAACAAATTATCTGGAAGGACACTTTCTTTTAAATGTACTTGCTAGACACTCATTTATGACTTGTACACTCAGAATCTATGAATATGTTTACCTGGGGACAATGCATTCTGTATCAGGTGTTGTGCATTCGATAACTTAATCGCATCTGGAGCAGGTGACCTATAGATTTAACGGCTTCATTCAATGCAACAGGTTCCCAAGCAAATGAGGCAAGAAGAGACAGAGGGCCAGTGAAGAAACTCCAGCAGCAACTCGGTTTAAAGAGCAGAAACCTCCAAATGAGAGGACACAGCACAAGCGCTCCACATGGTCTAAGGGAAAGGAGCCCAACTACTTAGAAAAGACTTTACTGGCCCAAGGTCTTGCAACAACTTCTGTCTTGGGCCACCTCCACCACAACAGGTAACCAAGAGGACGGGGATGGGGATATCTTGCAACTCGCACAGAGCATGATCCAAATGGCAGTGCTCTCAGACTCCGTGGAGATGGGAGCCTTGTCACAACAGACAGCTGAGTAAATCACCTGCAGAGTGGGGCCCTGCGTGGGCATCCTCTCTAATTTCATTGTTATATGCCACCGTCTTTGTCTGAGCAGGTGCTACCAAGACGAATGCACAGAGGTCATTTTAAAGCAGACAGTAGCAGCAATCTAATGAGGCATGGCCCCAGATTTTAATGAGTTCACAGTCAGTGGCGATAAGGAGCCATTATCCACCATAATGGAAGAATGGACAGGTGCCAGGGGCCTTTCTCGAGGCCGTCCTGCAGGGAGGCTTCCTGGAGGGAGTGACATTTAAGCTGAGCCTTCATGAAGGAGAACAGAGTGATTCAAGGGCAGCTGCCATTAAAGAGCGTTTGGTTTTAACTTGCAAAATGAAGCCTTGCATGGTTATCACCATTACTGAAATACTTGAGCTGCCTGGATTTTTCCTCCTTAGGTTAAACAGTGAGCACACAACCAAATGGTTAGAGTGTTTGCTGGATACTACAAGCCAGCAACGTATTTTAATATCCTTGCCAATACTAATTCTGGGGGAAGCTGTATTAGTTTGCCAGGGCAGCTGTAACAAAGGGCCGCACACTGAATGGTTCCAACAACCAAAATGTCTTTGGTCACAGCTCTGGAGGCTGAAAGTCTAAGATCAAAGTGTCTACAGGCTGGAGGGAGAATGTTCCAGGACTCTCCCAGCTTCCGGTGGTTCTTGGCTCGTAGAAGCATCAGCCTGATCTCAGCCTTCGTCTGCACGTGGTATCCACCCTGTATGTGTGCCTCTGTCCAAATTTCCCCTTTTCATAAGGATACCGGTCATACTAGATTAGGGCGCACCCTTCTAACAGTGTGGAGTCACCAGTGAAATTTAACTAACATAAACTGTAACTAATTATATGCCCAGTGACCCTATTTCCAAATAAGACCTGATTCTGAGGTTCTGGGAGTTAGGACTTCCTAACTCCCCTTCCAGGGGACACAATTCAAAGGCCCTCAGAGAAATTTATAAAGTTTATAAATTTATAAAGTTAGCTAGTGGGGGGCACCTGGCTGGCTCAGTGGGTTACACATCTAACTCTTGATTCAGGTCAGGTCACAATCTCACTGTTTGTGAGAGCGAGCCCCGTGTCGGGCTCTGCATTGGCAGGGCAGAGGCTGCTTGGGATTCTTCTCTCTCCCTCTCTCTCTGCCCCTTCCCCACTCACTCGCTCTCTCTTTTCTCCAAAATAATAAACATCTTTAAAAAACTTACCATGCTAATAATTAGATCTTGCAGATTTTATTTTCAACCACTTGCAGCATCTCAGAGACACTATGAAGTAATTTTATCCTGACCAGCCTGGGTCTTCTTAATTTACCATTACTATCTACTTCCTCTAGAGCAGAAATCTAGACAATAGGACACAAGATATATGCCAGAATCCACAGAACCTGCATCACTGAAATTGTGGCCAAGGGTCAAGGTTGATGAAGGCACTCTGCTACTTAACTTTATCTAGAAGATCCTGGGTTGTTAAGATTTATGCAATTTACATAGCTGTTGTTTTTCATTACTAGCCTTTGCCATTTATTACAAAGTTAATTAACAAAGCTGGCACTGATCTTGATCACGAAAATTAGGTCTTGCTGTTTCCCTGCTCAGATCAGTCTCTTGAGCATCAGACCCACACTGTCAATAGGAAAACTCTGCCTGGATGTTTTGTAACCAATGACAGCTGAACATGGATGAAGGTACACCCATCACCTTTCTACTTGCCTTTCTTCCTGGGCTCCCAAGGGTCACCAGCCAGCCAGCTGCTCGGCCAGAAGCCAGAGGGTCTTTTATTCTTGACTCTTCCCTTTTACTCCTTTATTCACTCTTGTTATTACCCTGTTGGTCACTCTGTTTTTTTTTTTTTTTTTTTGGAATGTGTACCTTCATCGTTTGAGGGAAATCTGCAAATCTTCCTGCCCTGGTCTCTCTCGTTATACTCCTCTTGAAATTCTACCCTTCAGGTCTTCACCTTCTTTCTCAGGGTCCACCGGTTGTCTCTCCACACTGTGCTCTCACACGGCTTCCCTGACTTATCTTTCAACTCAGTGAGTCTCTCTTCAGATGCGTCTAATCGTTTTGATCTTTGAACTATGAATTTCAGTGATCGTATTTTCTGCTACTTCATTAAGTTTTCTTTATAAATCTACCAGAGTTTTTCTTCTTTAGTGTTAGGACCCTTCAGGTGTTTTCAAAATTTTGTATCTTTAAGCATGTAAATGAAGCATGGTAAGTGTTATGGGTAGAACTATGCTCTGCCCCCACAGATGTAAGTCTTAACCTCCAGTACTCCAAAGGCAGCCTTCTTTGGAAGCAGGATGGTTGCAGATGGAACTAGTTAAGCTGAGGTCATCAGGGAGTAGGGTGGGCTCCCAATCCAGTATGAATGGTGCCCTCATAGGAAGAGAGGGACATAAAAATACAGGGACACCCACAGGTGACTGACATATGATGACAAAGGCAGAGAATGGAGCTATGCAGTTACAACCTGAAGAATACCAGGTCAACCGCAAACCACCAGAAGCTATTCAGAGGCAAGGAAGCGTTCCCACATGGGTTTCAGAGGGAGCGTGCCAACACCCGCTTTTCACACTTCCAGCTTCCAGTTCTGTGAGACAATACATTTGCTGCTGCTTTAGGCTACCCAGTTTGCAGTACTTTGTTACGGCAGCCTGAAGAAATTAGTACAGTGAGGATGGTTATTTCATAAAGTGTGGCTGATGGGTGCCGTTTAGAAAGTGCGTGCGGGTCTGCTTTGGCCATTTCTTCCTTCCGCTGACTTTTGCTAACAAGACTATGTTTTCTTACGTGTTCATTGATTCTTGTCCGTGAGGTACTCATTTTCCTTGGGAAATTATCTGTAAGAATCTTTTGAGACCTATGATGAAGGTGCATTCTTTTAGAAAGGACTCACATTTGCCACACATGTGGGAAATGGTTGATAGCATTGATATGGTTGAAATGTTTGATAGGTTGATATGGGGAAATGGTTGATAGGTTGATATGGGGAAATGGTTGATAGGTTGATAGGGAAGGGTGGATAGCAGTAGCATGGGACCACTTTAGAAAAATTCAGCATGACTTGAGTTTTTTCCCAGCCACCTAATTTGCTCTGTAAAGCTAAAATGGGTGATCCTGTGGCTGTGATCCTCAGGCATGCGATTCCCCTTTCGGAGCATTTAACGTCAGGAAGCATGGATAGGTTTATCTCTGCTCCAGGCATTTCGGGCAGAGTCCTCTGGGGCACCACCTCCATGGAGGGGGTGCCTTTCAACCTCTCCGCTGGCTGGCGGGGCCCTTGTCTCCTCACCCCACCTCGTGGCCTTGTAAAGGGAGGCTCAATTTCCCATTTGCCAAATGCTTTGAAGGCAAATCTGTTTACTATTCCACTCGATTCACTTGGTTCCTGCTTCCATTTACATTTGGACCTGATACTTTCTATCATCTTGTCATTTCACTGATGCCTTTCAAATAGTTTTTTTTAATGTTTATTTATTTTTGAGAGAGAGAGAGAGAGAGAGAGAGAGAGCGCGCGAGCACGCGCGCATGCGCAGGGGTGGGGGCAGGGAAAAAAGAGGGAGACACAGAATCCGAAGCAGGCTCCAGGCTCTGAGCTCTCAGCTCAGAGACCAAGGCAGGGCTCGAACCCACGAGCTGTGAGATCATGACCTGAGTCAAAGTCAGCCGCTTAACTGAGCTACCCAGGCGCTCCTCAAATAGTTTTTAAGTTATTTTATCCAGCGTTTTTAATCATTTTAAGTGGAAGAGTCAACCCCAATACCAAACCAATCCCCTTCCTGGAATCCCCATAGCCTGTCCATCTAGAAGTCCTACTGATTGTCCCTGTGAAGTCGCCTCGAGCACCAGGGTGATGTTTAGTTCAGGATTCCATGACATCAGACCTGCATGACTCTGCACTTTCTCCTTTGATCCTACTCTCTTCCAACCTCTCCTCCATACAACACTGCAGGGGCCTTTCAGACTAGTCTGCTCCCTCCCTCCGCAAAACACTCCCTTCCTTGGCTTCAGGCGCCCTCAGGGTAAATTCCAAATGCCTGAGCTAGAAAGATGGGATCTCCAGGCTCATGCCTTCCCTGCACTCTGCTGGATTACATAATTACTCTTCAGTTGCCCAGTCTCATACTTTAATTACACATGCTTTTTCTTTGCCTGGAATGTAATCCTTCAATTTTGGTCTCTATGTTGCAGGAGGGATGAAAAGGTTCTTTTTCGTTAATTAATTAATTTGAAAGGGAGAGGGAAAGGGAGGGAGGGAGGATGAGCTGGGGGAGGGGTAGAGGCAGAGGGAGAGAATCCCAAGCAGGCTCCAGGCCCAGTGCAGAGCCCAACACGGGGATCCATTTCACAACCACGAGATCATGACCTGAGCCAAAATCAAGTCACATGCTTAACCAACGGAGCCACCCGGGTGCCCTGAAGGTCCTTTTTAAATAAGTGAAACATTTGGATCTAGACAGTCATTGAAAGTATTCTTGGCTGTTGACTCAGGCCGCATCTCTATTCTGGAGCCTTCCCGTGTGGTGCTCCTGCTCAGTACCCCCCAGAACCACCAGAGCGGGGTCACAGCACTGTCCCTGTGTCCCGGAAGGTGGGTTTACCTCGTCAGACTGTAAAAAATTGCTACAACGATCAGGTCTCTAAACTCACCTCGTAACAGAGACAAACACAAAACTCTAGTGTTTTGACTGTTGCAATGGCACAGGCTTAACTCATTTGGGTAGTAACCTGATCTCCAGAGGATACTGAAATGGCTCCGGACTGTGTGTGTGATAAACAAGTGCTTAAAAATGTTTTTTTCACTATGTGCGCACACACACAACACACACACACGCACACACGTGTAAGTAGGTGTGCAATTTCTGCATACGGTGTGGTGTTCTCTTGCATTAAAACTATACTGAAAGCATGCTGGGTTGTATACTAGTTGCTAATGATATTTATGCCCTATATCGCATGTCATTCCCATAAATGATCTTAATAAAACATGGATGGTTTTCCCTGTTATCTGTTATGAGGCCAGTAGAGGGAGCAGGTATTACAAGTGGATCTGGTACTTGTATTCTCATATAAACACCATCTCTAACAGGTTTCTGTTTTAATTTTTATTGTAGTCAAGCAGGACTTTTTGACCAATAAATAAAAAAGATCACTGAAATATGCATCAGGATTTTGGGGAAAGGTAAACAGTATTTCTCTTTTGTAAATATTCTACTAGAATATATTTATATAAATATTATATATATATATATATATATATATATATATGTATACACACACACACACACACACACACACACACACACACATATAATTTTTTTTTTTCCTTGAGGGAAACAGATGCCAGGAACTAGGCACCTTAACCCTGCTATAAATGTTCTGTTGCTATAGGCTTTGTACAATTTTCTTCCTTTCATTTTTTTCTTTTGTGTCAGTCTTTCTTCGAATTTAGACCCTTTCCTTAAAATAAAATATTTTGGGAAGTATAGTTTATTATTAATAGAGCCCCAAAGAAACTGACATAGGGTTTAAGACAAAAAGTGGAGCATATACATATCAGATTTTTTAGGAAAGACTTAAATCATCAGTAGACAACCATACTTAAATTGACCAAGGAAACAAGAATGGCAATGGAGTATTTTTATATACTTGAATGCAAACATCGCTTCCTTTTATGCATAACTATTTCTTATACTTCTAATGTAATTCTTTAGAAACTATATATAATTCTTCAAAAATGAGTTTTCATACATGTAACTCCATAATCAACCCTAATTTCCCACAGGAAGATTTTTTTATATCAAGTCAGTTAGGCAGACGGGAATACCAAAAGGGGGTCATGTGCTGTTATTTTTTTACTTCTTTGACATAAGCAATTTTATTTATGTTAACCTATAACCGAGAGAGATAATATATCTTCATGTAAATAGCACATATGGCATTTTTATCTCTTATTTTAAAAGGTTTCTCATAATTAAGATAAAAATTTTTATAAATTTAGATTAAACAAAGATTAATCAAGATGGCATTGAGCCACTTTCAAAGGAAAATTCATTCTGAGACAAATTTATATACTTCTTTGGTAGAATGGCCATGACAAAGAGACCGGGCACATTTTTCACAAGCACAGAATTTGAATTCTCTAAAACCTTGCTTAAATGAATGTAGGAACATTTAATGCAGAATTATAAGCCCACCTCAAAATCTCTCGTGAACCACTGTGTTAGTCAAAGGAAAGATTTTATTGACTTTATATTGGTCATGGGTTTAACAGTAACCATTGACATCAATCTCCTGAAAGAAAATGTTTAGCATTTTTTTTTTTCTGCGGGGAGAAAACAGGACATAGAATTACCGGCAAAAATATTATCAGGCTAATGCACTCATCTATTGTTTTAGAATTTTATCCACTGCCTTTTTAAAGTTATGACTTGGTATCTTGACCTTTTGGGCATTTTTTTTTGATGGGGAGATAAAATATTCCATAAAAATATTAGAGAATGAAAATATTTTAAAATCAAACAGCATTTGAGATAACTTTATATAACAGGAGAATTACATAAACTAAAATATTCCTAAAAATTCAGGGAATTTATGATGAAATCTTAGAAAAAATAGTTACTTGGATATTTTCCAAGTTTCTAATAAATAAAAAGCTTTTTCTTTTCGATCTTTAAAGCTACATAGAATAGACAATGTGGCTTTAAAAAAACAAGCATGCTTCAGCAGATGCTATGCTGGTTCATGGCACTACAAACTATAAAAGAGTCAGAAATCTTTTAAGTTTCCTTAAAAAACAGTCTGTTCTCTCCAAATGTCTTTCAGATGTCATTTCAGAGCAAATTCTCAGATAAGCTAGAATGAATGAGTCTTGGTACCTTTTTAATTGAACTAAGCTGAGTAAGAACGACATCCACCTGAGAAGTCACGTGAAAGGGATTTTTCTCATACGATTAACTCGGATTCTTCCATCAATATAACCCTCTAGCCAAGAGCCCCCATGGCTCTCGGTCAAACAAAAGTGAGGCAGCTGCAAGAAGACAGATAATTGTCACAGATAAGGCTGATGCTATCTAGGCCTCTGCCCTTTGGTCCCCGCACTCATTCCGGCTGCGTCCCGAATGAAAACAGGACTGGTAATGCAGGGGAAATGGCTGTTTCCCAGGAAAGGAAATTGCCTGAAAACACATCTGGCAAAGGGCTTTTTCTCCTCCTCTGGCAGGGAGATCTTTATTTTAACAAAATATACATTCCCTCACCTTCCACAAAGGTGAATTCTACGCAGCCTATGCCCCATTCTAAGTGGGTGACATTTAATTTGTTCTCTAAATACAATGGGCCAGCTTTTTTATGTCACATGCTATCTCCATTTAATTCCAACTGGGACAGGAAATTGTGCTAAACTAGGCATCATACTTCATTTCAGAACTGTGTGTGTTCTACAAGGTACATCATCGTCTGCTAGCTTCTTACATTGGATGAAACTAGCAAGCCAAAGACAGGAGAAAAAGGCTGTCAAAGCCAGGAAATTGAGAATGTAGCAAGAATATATATCAAGTTTAACTGATGCAGTTAGATAATCAGTGGGATTTCCAGAGAGTCTATCCTCAGCTAGTTAACACAATTTGACTTTAAGTCCAAACCGACGTGCGCACTTCCGAGGCGACTTTCCCTGCTTACGAATACCACAGGTCCTGGATACTGAGGCAGGCACATGGCGGGGATTCACACAGGACCCAGCTCAAGATGACCAAAGGCTACAAACAGTCGATGGCAGTTAAACAGAGTCTGTTCACTGGGGATGTGTGTTTGTGCCGCACAGAGGTGACAGCCAGTAGGAAATGGCCCTCCAAAGACGTTCAAGTTTTGTCATGGTAAAATCGAGGTTAAAAACTATTGCTTTAAATTCTCCTTACACTCATCACCATTAACGGAGAAGAAGGGCACAGAGATGCACTGGGCTGGTGCGGTTCTTACCATCTCACTTCAGTGCGCCTTGATTTCTGTATCTGTTGGGGGGGACAAGAGTTATCTTCCACGGGTGCACGGTGTGTGTACGTACGCTTTTTTTTCCCTTCCTTCTGTCTTTATGGTAACCTGTAAGGGGCCTTTTCTTTGGAACCTTTTTCAAATCTCATGACTGGGAATTATCTTTCCCAGCCTGTCAAGTACAAGCTGTAATAGCAGTTGAACATGATTAGCAGCTTGAGAGAGAGAGGCATCACCATAGTTTTTGCAAGTGGCTCTAGACTCCAATGGTAGTTCAGGTCAAATACAACATGTATTCAAATTGAGTAGAAATAGAGGCCTTCTGTGACACTTACAAAGAAATCACTCTAGAGGGAGTGTGCTTTTGGAAAGCTGAAACACTAATTTCCTTCCTTCCTTCCTTCCTTCCTTCCTTCCTTCCTTCCATCCATCCATCCATCCATCCATCCTTTGTTTCTTCTAGCTGTGGCCGCATCTTCAGCCCTCATTCATTACCCTATACAATTTGGAAATAAAAGTAGCAAAAATAACTTTCTCTAACAACAATTTTACGTCCAGTGAACTTTCTAATGGTTTTCCCTGTGCACCGAACATTAAATTGTACATAAACATGTGGACTGATTTTATTCAGCCAATTTTTAAAAAGCCAGGGAGAGGAGGGAGATGGACAAGATGTCCCCAGCATGCCAGGCAGGCGCCTGAGTGTCTTGAGTGTGCCTGACTGTCTACAAACGGTCCAAAATCAAAACAGAGTGTCCCAGCTTCATTTCTTAAAGTATTTCAGTACTGAGAGCCCCCCTGTAGCAACATAACACTTTCCAGTCTCCAGTGAAGGCCACACTGGCCAAGCAGCCCGCCCCCGTCTCCATGCCCGAGGCGGGCAGGCAGCAGGGAGATAAAAGCGGTCTGCTCTGGTGAGGGCGATGGTGACCACGGCAGGCATGAGGTGAGCTCAGGAGGATCCGTGCAGACAGCATGGCAGGAGCCTTGCGCTCAAAGGTTCAACAGATGTGGGACATCCGTGTGCCTGTAAGTACCTGAGTACTTTCCAGGTGTTTTCCCATCAGGGATGGGGTTCTCAGAACAGACATTCGCTAGGCACACCTACTGGGATTTTAACAGTTCAGAAAGCAATGCCCATTCTGTGTCCACTTCCAACCCTTGGTCTGTGCAACAATTTTAATTATCCAGAGTTCAATACCGGACCTTGAACAGGCTCCCTGGACAACAGCAGAGGTCACATGGGCCTACCCAAAACTTCCATCTGGCCATCCATGGCTTGGGGGCTGCCCCATTTTGTGCTGATGGAAAGCCAGCATGCTTTTTTTGGTTGTGGGGTTCCTGAGACACCATTCAAAGAGAGCCTAAAGTCTGAGAGCCTCTGAGATGGCTCTGGGTGACCTGGGACCCCTGGAAGACTGTGGTGGGTCAGATTCCAATATCCAGACAGAAGTCGATCTACAGTTTGCCCGGACCTGCATTTCAGGAGGGGACAGGGAGGCCACCAACAAGGGGAGATTCTCAGGCATTTCCCACACATTAGAGCTTTTGTTCAACAGGCCAAACCAAAGCATCGTCAGAGTTCTTGGTACTGCTGACCTCTGTCTTTGAGGAATAGGTAAGAGTGTTGTTCTTGGTGCCGTGAAACCTGATTTATATAGCAAAGTGCAAGGAAAACTCGAGACGGCTCTACAGAGAATAAATGGGAGCTTCCAAAACCTCAGCTGATGACATACAGTATGGGGAGAAAACAAACATTATTAAGAAAATAAATAGCACCACGCACAGCTGTTCGGCAGGACTGTTAGGAAAAAAAAGTGGTTGGGCAGGAAGGCAGCGTTTGGGAAGGCTGTAATAATATTTCCCATTTTATAGCTTCATCTGCCTTTGCTATCCTATCAGCAGGGCACTGAAGAAAACTCAAGATTCTCTTTGAAAATGAACAGTTAACAGTTCTGAGAAGCACTGTCCAGCCTCGTTCGAGCAGAGGGGGGGCTGGGCTGGGCCTGCTGTCCCCCAGGCTGGGGTAGGAGCTGTCACACAGCTATCTGTGGCCCAGTGCAGGAGGGTCAGCTGTTATCATGCTCCTTCGTGAGGCTCCCCACCCAGATCTTCCTCCTTCCCCTCCTCCTCCCCCACTCCTCCTCCTCTTCCTCCTGCTCCTTCTCTTCCTCGCAGGAGGCTTACTGGCTCCCCTGTGTTGCCACAGGGGCCTTGCACATGCTCTCGGCATTTGCTCAGTGACCGACTGGGACAATCCATTGTGCAGTTCTGACTCCACGAGCTCGTCCCCCGCCCCGGCTCCAACCATGTTCTGCCTCTGCTGTGCTGTGTCGCCTGCACTGGGCCCTGCCTGAGCCTGGTGTCTGCTTTCTACCAGAGTCTAGTTTCCAAGCAAGCTGTCCTTGCCTTGTGTTTTAGATCCAGCTTCAAAGTGGCACTTTCCTTTTGGTCAAATGTTCCTGCCCTTCTCCGAAGTCCCTTTCCCCCATGCCTGGTCTCATGCTTCTCAATTCTTTAGGAAGCCACGCTGTGATCTGAGACATGGGATGGCTGCCTGTTTACACTGGCGACGCATTTAGAGTGGCCTCACTTGCCACGGCACGTCGCCCTGGACAGACTCCGCCAGGTTCTAACTCAGGGGCTGGGGAACTACAGCCTGTGGTCTGTATCAAACAGCTAAAGGGAGCTAAGAATGATGTTTACACTTTTATAAATGGCTGAAAACAATTCGGAGAAGAATATCTCAGGACACGTGAAAATTACAAGAAATTCACGTTTCGGTGCGCACGAATAAAGCTCTGTCATCTAGGGATGGTCCACGGAGGCTTCCACGCTACCGTGGCAGAGCTGAGAAGTGGTGGCGGAGGCAGGATCGCCCGCAGAGCCTGAACTACTCACTGACCCCTTTACACCACGTTTGCCGTCTCCTGGCCTACGTAGAGCTTCCCCCCAACTCTCCGGTAATAATTCCCATTTGGGAACCTACCAAGAGCTGCTCAACGCACATTCTGAGCTGGAAGGGGCAGAAAAGGAGGGATCCGTGCCACCGCCTGTGGGGCCAGTGCCCCTGCAGCAGCCACACCCCCTTTCGGATTGCCGCCCCCGTCCCTGCTACCAGGCCCTATTCGTTCATGGGTGTCTACCTCGCCCTATTAGCCGTGTCTCTGGGGCTCTGGAGCATTAACATCCGCCCCCAGCACCCAGCAGGGGCTCTGACACAAGCGAGCAAACGAGAAGTACTTGGGGTATAACCTCTTCCTGTGGCTACTTTTTCAAACCAGCCTACTTGCCTGGGAGACAGATGAGTGGTTTTTCAAATGGGGACACGCAGTGTGTGCCCGATGTTTCTTTCTGCTTCACGTTGGCAGAATGACACAGCTGTAATAGTCAGTAGTGGAGCAACTTATTTCCAATGAACAGCAAGAACGGAAGTACTAGTCCTAAGTAATATTACTAGTCTGTATCGTTTTAATCCTCAAAGGCACTACAGCGAAAGAATCCTTTTGTTTTGTGAGAAAGCGGAGGCCTGGAGAAGTCAGCAGTGGTTAGCTTCAGGTCTGGGAGAATCAGGGTTCTTACACAGGGCTCGTCAGAGACTATCTGCTTCCCCCTACAGTCAGTCGCCTGAATGGGTACATTTTCTTTAATTTCTTCCTTCAGTGGAAACCATGTACCAGAATCGTGGTGGACTCAAACCATCTCTTCTGCTATAAGACCCTCCTGGGGCATGAGTTCTAGCCTTCCCGAGTGACAGAACCCTCTGGAAGGTCTGGGAATCCCTTCTCAGGAAATGACATGTGCTACTTTATTCAGATGTTAAGTAACAAGATCCAGGGATGAGTCTGGTGACAATGTAGTGCTGAGCTGACAGCTTGAGATACTGTAACTAGAACAGCTAAGATTTCTAATTGATGAAAAAGCCACAGGTATTGATCACTGTTGCTTATGACCTATTCATAGTTAAAGGAGAGGCTACTTCAGGTAGAGTTTGGTGAAGAATAAAGACACAGTTTTTGTCACCGAAGTTCATGGACCCCATTAATTGTGTCCATGGACCTCAGGTGAAGAACCGCAGCTCTAGAAGTAATGTGGGGGGAGCCAGCCAGCGCGTAGGAGGGCTGTTTTTAAAGGTCTATTTAGGTCTCTTGGAAACACACATTCCAGGAAAACAGAATTCACCATACAAATTTCACAAGCACCCAAGAATTAAAAACGTAATTCTGGAATGCTCTGAAAGCGGATTGTGCACGATACAGACGGAAACAGACTTTTGTGGGTAGACGGGTCCATCAGGTCGCTGTGCCGACAGGCTGCCACTGAACGGGGAGAACAAATCCTGCACACAAATCCTGAGATAGAAACAGACCGTGGGCAAAGATTCCGAGTTTTTTCCCTATGTGCACTCTGGCTGGTTAGCATAGCATTAATCCCTAAAGTATTAAGTTTACGTTATTAAAGGAAGTCACCCCGGGGACTGAAAGAGCCATAGACTTGAAATAGAAAAATCCTGGGAGCTAATGCAACCCTTGAATTTTACACACAAGGACAGGAGAGCTCAATTAAAAAGGAGAGGTGATTTGCCTGAGTCCAATACGGAGTGGGGCTGAGTGAAGCGGTCCTGGAAAAAAACAGGAGAAAATAACGGGATTTGAGCAAAACCTGATCTAAAACAGGAAAAGTCTGTGTTCCTCTCTCACCAGCATCTTAACTGAAATTCTGATTTCTGTCTGTATTGTAATCTGATGGACCATTAATCTGTCTAGTATGTTTTAGTTTGAATACCGAAGTGGATATTTTGTTTAAAAGATTCAGTGTCAGAGCTCAGAAACTGATTTCCCCGACACAAGCCAATAAAGCGAGATCTTCTCATCCAACCGTTTTCAAATGAAAATTCTGCACATGTAGCTAAGAGTTCAAAAATCAAGTAAGACCAACGAAACTATTTTCCCTATGGAAAGGCAAAGCGTTTACAAGAGCGAGACTTCTTCTTCCTCTTTGTTTGTAATAACAAAAATAAACCGAAGTCCTGACATATTTGTAGTATTTTTATTCCTAAAGGAAAAAACAGGAACTTTCAGTGTGCTTTAAAGTTATTACCCCAGATATTTTACCAGCTTAGCACTGTGAAATCAGTTTCAGACATGAGAGACCCACTTCTCTCTCTAGGAAATACTCAATTAGGGTGGTGCCTCTGCAAATACCCAGGGGTCCTGTAGCTGATCCGTGCTTCCCAGAGGGTTTCTGCAGCATACAGCCCTGGTTGGACAGCACACACATGCTCGGATTCTTCCTGTTGCCTGGCTAGTGACCCCCCTACAGGAAGATAACAAGCAAGCCAGGAGGGCGGAGCAGCTCGCGACACATGTCTGCCTGGTCTTATCAACTTATCTTATAAGGAAAGTGATTGATGCAGATCCTGACACCCAGAACCTGAGGGAAGAGAAACAAGGAAGCATTAACTCTGATCTGTAAGGGGAAGACAGCCCTCAGGAGTAAGCAGGGTTATTCTTTCTACTGCGATCTGACAGTTCACTGCAGGACGGGAGGGAAGACCAGCGTGAACAATCACGTTCCTGCTAGAAAAGGAGGGAAGAGACTCCCGCTGATGGACCTTACACCATGGCAGCGGAGCCCTGCCTCTGAGAGGGCAGCTTAGGAGTGGGATTCCTATGTGCCTTCCAGTTTGCTGAACTGCTGCTTTACTCCCGAAAGAAAGAAAGAATGTGGCAGCTTGTTTTCTTTACTTTGAGCTGTGATCTTGTCCTAGCCGCAGCCTATAACAACTTTCGGAGAGGCATGGACAGCATGGGGAAAAGGCAGTATCAGGTTCAGCAGGGGTCCTGCAGCTACACTTTCCTCCTGCCGGAGACAGACAACTGTCGCTCGACTAGCTCCTACGCGTCCAGCGCTGTACAGAGGGACGCACCACTAGATTATGACGACTCCGTGCAGAGGCTACAAGTGCTGGAGAACATCATGGAAAACAACACTCAGTGGCTAATGAAGGTAGGAAAAAAAATCATTTTTATTTGGTGAATGGTGGAAGCTAATTAAGATCAGCTCAGTTTTCACGGCCAAAAAAAAAAAAGAAAAAAAAAATCATAAAACCGAAAAAGAGACAAACAACAAACCCCAGGCAACTGATTAGCGCAGGGGAGAGATGGTGACTCCTACCTTTGAATGAATTATCATTTCTTTTATCCTGTCCCAGGGTGTAAAGTAGTCGTGGGTGAAAAGCGAAAAGGATTATCTGAGAAGAATGCCAGAATCAACAGAGAACAATCTCTGAGTTAGGAATCTTTATTTAATAAAGGAGAGGAAGTGTACTTCTCTGCAAAACGTGTAGGCTGTGTTGTTTGTGTAAGTGGTTTAAACTCAGTAACACCCATTGCCAGGGATGTTATAAACTGGTTGCAGGCATGAGAGGGAAGCCGTAAGCGACTGCAGCCCGGGAGCCAGGAAAAACGTGACAATCATGTTAATTACTGATACATAACGGATGGAGTAAAGTGCTTTACCAATTTCCTGAATTTATTTACTAAAATAGATTGTTACTCTTGGTAAATGAGAGGAAATTAAATAAAGCAGACTTCAATGTTTCTCAGAATCTGAGGGCTTGACTCTGAAGGGTTTGCCATTAGGTGAATGGGGTAGGCATAACCTCAGGCGTCTGGGGTTCTTCAGCACCCAGCCCCTTAGCTCCAGCAGCAGGCTGTGAAGTTCCACCCCACGTGGGATGGGCGCGCAGGGCATTTTGCTGCAGCAAATGCCATGACGAGATGGTCATGTTCTCAGGGCTATGATGCTATATAGTTTCACAGACTTTTCATAGAGGGTTGAACCAAAACAGGATATTGCAAACTCACTTTTTCTTTCCCAAGTGATCATTTTCCCATGTAAATGTGGGCACCGTTTATACAAAACCCAAAGTCACCCTGAGATTTTTCTTGATATGGACCATACATATATAGTCTAAAGGAGGCTTAAACAAGTTGTATAAATAGGTTACTCGTTACATATTACAATGACATTACGTCACAATGCTTACACGGTAGAGAAGGTACTATTTAATGAGCTGATTTCACCTGGTTCGAGACCTTGCCCCAGAAAGAATTCTCAATCTTTCATTTCACCATCAGCTTTCTGTTAGGATACTTTATCTTAATCTTAGAATAGATCTTGGCTCCAGATCTGTGTTTCTCATTAGCTGTCCTACCTTCAGAGAGGAAACGACCAAGTTATTACTTGAGTCTAAGCCGGAATGAATGAGTGCTCTCAGCTCTGAGTTCACTGCAACCAGAGAGTCGCTTGAATCCAGAAACAGAGAACAACAAACACTCATCAGAAAGGCCTGCTGTATAATACACAACTCATAACTAATTGTCTTTGAAGGCACTGGCCCTTCTGGGCTAATTCTCCCATAGGTTTCCCACTTTTCCTAACGAGGTTCCTGTGGTATGCTCTTTTAAAATGCTCAGTAATTCATAGATGTGCATAAAATAAGCTGTTCATTCACTGATGCACTTTAAAAAAAAAAAGTACACGGCAGCACAGGTTCAAATGCTTGGAAGACAGACTATATCCTAAGTATCTTCTCACTCTGACTTCCCATTTCTTCTCAAACTGTCATGTCCATGCTGAACATCCACAACATCCGCCGTGGTTACGCCAGGGCGAAGAGCCACGGTGAGGGATGAAACATACATCATACACAGTAAACATTCTAATCTGCCCGGCTGGTAAATCATCTCTTAAAATAAACAGTCAAGAAACATAAAAGAATGTTTTGCCAAATGCAAGATGGCTAAATTGCATTTGTTTAATGAAGCCCACAGTAAGTATACCTGGAAAACTCCATAGTCAAAGCTCATATTTCTTTCTAAGATAAACAACTGCCTTCTTAGACCTTTGAAACACTGTTTAAAGAAAGAAAGGGACAAGAAATTCTACATGAAGACAGCAACATTTTTTTTCCTTTCCAGGTTCAAGTAGTAAATATTTGAACAGTAGCACAATGGCATTGCTGAATTCTTTCCCTAGCTAGCTAGCTAAATATCACCGAGGATGACTTAATGTTTATCTTTTCATCAGCTCGGCACCTGCTCACCTGTCCTATCTTGGGGATGTGCACCTGAGAAAGACAGCTTGTGCCCACCCACTCTGTTCACAGGCTTCTGGTGTGGGAATGAAAGCAAAGAAAGCAAATATGAAACCTGTTTAGAGTGGTTGAATGTAACCTCTCTGCTTGTTTTTTATTTCTGTGTTTTGTCACCTGTGATAATAATCACTGCTTTTCTCATAAGGGAGAAAATAATATATAATGGGAAGATAGATAAAGCCACAGGATTAAAGGTTTAACATCACAGTCTATAACATGTATTCCTAGATTATCCTGGAGAGAAAAAGCACATTCCTCTGTTTTTCATTGTTTTGCATGTTTGCTTTCCTTTAGGGCTGTTTGTGTGTGTGTGTGTGTGTGTGTGTTTAATGTTTTCATATTTCCTTTTTCTCCCTGATCAACACTATAAAGTAGAGGGTATGTGGCGGGGGGGGGGGGGGAGGGGGGATGGGGAAACTTTTAGATTTTAAGAAAAGTTGTTAAGAATGAAAATGACACCAAGTTTCTGGTTAATTCCGGGACAGATGACTAGCAGTTCATCTCCTCAGTGGTTAGCTTTGCCTCAGGAGCGTGGACTAGGAAAGCTGTTTTGCAGATTATCAAAAGATGCCACACTGCCCCTTTAATGTGCCAGGCAAAGGAAGTGTGAGACTTCTGAATGAATGCGGAGTAATATGAATGGAACAATACAGGGAGGGCTCACTTTCTGCTCAGTGGTTAAACAAGCATAAGATAGTTTACCAAATACAACCCAATGACCTAAAAAAACATTATATGTCATATTCCCTTGCTAATCCTGCGACTATCCTAAACCTCTGCCCCAGTGATATTAAACTCACTTTATAAAAACTGACAAATAACTTAGCAAAGTGGATTTTATCTTGCCTGGAGACCGAATGTATTTTTTTTTCCGATAAGAGGAAATAGGGAAAGGAAATAAACAATTATTTCACACTGATGAATACTTCAAATTTATAAACAACTGCAAAGTCTATTGTGCTTTAAAACACAATGTTTTGAAAAATAAAGCTAATGCCTATTAAATCGATGTAAACATTTCCTCTGTCATTTTTTTTTTCTTTTTTTAAGGAGAGAAGTACAGGCCGAGCACTGTACACGTGAACTGAGGGCCTTTTCTTTCTCTAAAGCCAATAGTGATAGATCCTTTCAATAAGGAATGAGAGTCGTTGCGCTTCAGGGGCTGCATAGGAAACGATGCACTTTAGTTCCTAAAACACAAAGTTGCTGTCCCTGGGAAGAGCTGTTGGTGACCAGCCTGTTCCCATCCCTGAGGGGGAGAGGGTGTGTGTGTGTGTGTGTGTGTGTTTTATCACGTGTGGTTGCTAAACATTCCTTAGCTGTGTATTCAAACAAACAGACAAACAAACAAACCAGAGCTTGATTCACCAAAGAAAAAAAACAATCCTACCATACCCATAGCCAGCAGTGTCCTGCCCTACCAGAGCAGGACCACCATTCCTGGGCTGTTATCTGTTGTATTTCCAATCATGAAACAGGACTGTGTTCAGTAGGAGAGGTAAATTTTGTGCATGCAGGTAACCTGAAGGAAGCCTCTATTTAAGAAGGCAGGGAAATGATTACTGTTATTTAATTATATATTAACATCATTATAGTAAGGGAGGAAGAGATGATTAAAGTTTCACTCTGGTAGGAGAAATACAATATATTTAACTTTGGGAAATGCAGGCATAATATAATGTTTACTATGTATTATGTAAGATATACAGTACGATACGTGGTCACTTTGTATAGTATATAAATATACTAAATTTTTACTATATATATGTTTTATATATATATATAGCATTTGCTTTCCATGGTCAAGTAGTCTCTGCTTGTATTTTTTAAAATATTTTTTAATATTTTGGAGAGAGAGAGAGAGAGAGAGAGAGAGCATGAGTAGGGGAGGGGCAGAGAGAGCGGGAGACACAGAATCCTTACCAGGCTCCAGGCTTCAAGCTGTCAGTACAGAGCCTGATGCAGGACTTGAGCTCACCAACTGTGAGATCATGACCTGAGCCAAAGTTGGACACTCAACAGACTTGAGTCACCCAGGCACCCCAAGTAGTCTCTGCTTATTAAATGAGGCTTCTGACATGCTGCATGAACTATGTAGGTACCACTCTATGGGCAGATTATTTGCCTATAGAGTCTAGAAGTGGGAAATGGACTTGTGTACACAACTTCCATAATATCCTGCTTCCTGTTCAGACACTAGATAATCCAGAAGGTCTCCATGTTAAAATTTGAAAACTGGTTTATTTTAACAGCATAGTTCTTTACAGTTTATAAACAGATTGTGATCCAACAGTTTATCTATAAGTCAGTTACTGTATAGGAACCTGAAAAAAAATAATGACCTTATCAATGGTGCTCATATGCTCAGGCTGGCCTAGAGTGCCGATTTTAATCTATAACTGAACTTTTATATATTTATAATTGAAAAAAAAAACAGTTTCAATCAACCCTACCACCACATGGATAACTTAAGAAAATATGAAAGTACTATATGGGCAATGTAAAATAAACAAGTCAAACCATTAAAACAGAGAAAATAGGAAGTAAATTCTCCTATTCCCTGAGCTTCAGCCCTTTCTCCAGATGAGCACTTAGAGATTTACACCAGCCCTTTATTGTAACAAATTTAATATGAAAAGGCAGGAATTTCCTTCTTCTTGAAATATGTACAGTGGCATACCACTGTGGCATGATCCAAAACCTTTTTTGGCTCACAAATGACGTGATAAGAGGTTAAAAGAAAGAGATTTTATTTAGGGAAAAAGAGCAAAATTTGGAAGACTGAGGTAAAGGAGAAAAGGAGAATATGAAGTAAAGGTGTGTGTGTGTGTGTGTGTGTGTGTGTGTGTGTGTGTGTGTGTGAGAGAGAGAGAGAGAGAGAGGGAGGGAGGGAGGGAGGGAGGGAGGGAGGGAGGTGGGAGCAGACAGAGGCCAGGGGGAGAGACTACCCTTGAGGGCTCAATCAAGATAAGGAAAAGGGCATTATTATTGTATGAACATTTTGAAAGAAAGAAGATAGTTAATACTGCTCCATATTCTGGCCTCCAAGTGACACCAGGGCCGGCAAAGCTTTGTGGATTTCCTGAACTGAGATCAAGAGGGTATATGCAATGTATCATGGACATCATTTTTCAGATCAGGTGCTCAGAACTTGCAGAATATCTGTATTACTTAATGACAGTAACAACTCTGCTAACCATTGTCTCTCTTATCATAAATATATACATGTGTATGCTTATTATATACATCTATTCCTATAAAATATAATTTATTTTTTATTAAACATAAAATAAGAAGTTATATATGTACTCTCTTTCCACTACATCCTTCTGTGACTTGAATGAACTCGACAATAAGATTTTTCTCCTAAATTATTCTAGAATTCTTCTGATACAAAGAGAGCCACTCAACTTTCCAGTCACACTTTCATCACTAAAGCAGCAGTAGTAATATTAACAGGGGACTGCTACCAGGGAGCACCGAGTCACTTTAAGGCACTTTCTGCACCTTACCCCATTTTGTCCCAAGACTATCTCTAGAACACAGGCATGGTAGATAGAATCCTATTTTTTTAATCACTTATAAACATGGGTTAAGATAATATCAATGTGCTCTGCAGTTTGGAAGTCTCGTGCAGATTACCTAGAGAGGAAAACAAACATGGAAAAGCACGCACATCCCCTCCTTGGACAAAACCCAGTATTTTCCATGGGGCTGGAAACTGTTGAGAGAGGTGGGAATGAATATGAATATAGTTCACTTCTTCGTTCACTAACGTAACTGAGTGAATGCCACTCTGCCCCCCGCCACCCCTGCTGGGCAGGAGTCATTAACGGGCATTTGTTTGCTCCGCAAATATTTACTGGAAGCCTACGTGTGTCCAGGCAGCATTCTGGGTGCTCGGAGTAAATCAGTGAAGCGAAGTCCGTGACTAAGGGTCTCGCCCTGGTGGGGACGGGCTACGTTAGCCAGTGGCGTTCCTGGCAGACTGTGTGCCAGAAGGTGGTGAAGCGCGCACACGCAACCAGGGAGTGGGAAGAGAAGGAACCCGTGGAGGAGGGGAGGAGTGCCCGAGCGCAGAGGCACCGCGTTCACAGTTTGGTCATTCCACTGAAACCTGTTTTATAGGAGGAAAATCAATTCAAACTACTTCTAGTTGGTCCTTTTCCTTGTCGCCAAGGTGATACATGGTTATTACAGAAAACAGAGTACGCCAAGAGTTTCCATCACTCTGAAATGACCATTCTTAATATTTAGCTAAGCATATAGATGCTTAGATACGTATGATTATTTTTAAAAGTGCTGTATATATTGTAGTGTTATATAAACTTATACCTACTTGATAATTTGTGGGTTTTTTAAAATGACAAATAAAAAAGAAAGTAGGTCTGAGAGGTTAAATAACTTGGTTGATACCCTAAGTCGGCAATGCAATCAGTTCCCTCCACCTAGAAGTCCCGACTCAGGCAGGCACAGAGCATGCTTTAGCCCTGTAACACCAGGGCACTTCAGCAGGCTTGGCACATGATGGCTAGTGAGCGGACAGCCTCATTATCAAATGTTTACAGGTAAGAGATGTAACTGTTTCTATATAAGAATACTGTCAAAGCTAGTAAGGGGGGAAAGAAAAAGCAATCGGGAATATCTTGTGTGTAAAGTAATTTTCCCAAATTCCACTTCGTAGATAAGAAATGTAAACACAAATTATATGATAACCAAGAGAAAGTATCGTGTGGAATCTGACATATCGTACATAAGGTAACAACCCTTTTCTAGAAGTTGCCTGAAGGTGACTTCCTGAATTTCACAGTACCACTTGGAAGTTCAGACAAATATAAAATTCAGTCTCAGGAAAGTAATGTGTGAGCTTCTCTGTCCTCTGTTTGATTTTAAAATCACCTGGCATTCTACAGATAGGTATAACCAAAAATACTTTGATGTTGGCATGGTATTGATGTTTAAAATGAGAAAATAATATAAAGCTCAATGATTTGATGTAATCAAAACAGTAAAACATCATTTTCACAGGTAGTGTTCTAGAGTAAAAGTTTCAACATTTACTGGAATTAAAATGACTGTTTTAATGTACGGTTGAAAAAAAAAAAAAAAGGGACAAACTCTCCTCCACCACCTGAACTCTGAGGCAGGTATACCAGCTGTCTTCAAATTAATATTTTAATTAGATATTTCCCCATGAAACCACCTTTCTTTCTTATCCTAATCTTGGCACGCACCAGTTGATGGAAGATGTGAAACCCTATTAAAATCCCCTGAGGAGAGGGTCTAATCCTTTTACCATCCTGCCTCCTTCAATGAGCCACAACCATTATCTTCGTTATTGAACTAGAACCCAATTAAAACCTCTGTGGGACCAGCCCTGGGGGGAGCATGGGCCGGTAATTACTTTTGCTCCAAAATCAGCTTCAATCCTCCCTTTGAGGAACTTTTCCCAGTCTGTGAATTGCTTGGGGAATCTTCACGTTAACCTGACAACTTAACACCACAAAGTATTCACATTCAATATTTAATCTTTAAAAAACCATCAATCAAGAAAACTAAGTATATATGTTAAGAATATAACCTGATATTTATTAACACATAATGTCACATTTTTTTCGCGGACAATGGTGATTTTTAACGGAAAAGACATCAAGATACCTAAATCTTAGATAATATTTCATCATGTTTAGCCAGTTTCTTTGAGAATGCATCATTTTATAACTGAATATTCATAATAGTTATTTATTATAGGTAGAGAATATTAATAAAGTCTTAAAAGGAGGCAAGCATTCAACCTCTCCATTTCTTAATTTTGTCACATTCTGTCTAGAACATATTATCACTTGTTCACATACTAATAGTCTTCATGTAAGGGGGGCTATTCCAGCAGGGTGACTTAATCTGGTGATTAGCCTGGTGACATCCACAGCTCCCTGTCTTAAGTACTCCGTACTCCAGGATGTGCATTAGTACCTTCATTATGACCGTTCCCGCAAATTCCAGGAATGAAGGGTACATCTGAATTGTGGATTAGCCTCTGGATGTTACTAACGAATACTAAGCACTGGGCTCAAGACACTCCACTCTAGAGATTTCTGCTGTGGCAACCAAAAGCACATCTGGGTAGTCAGGTTCAAAGCAAAGAGGAAAAAAAAATGTCTGGTGAAATGGTCTAATTTCATGAATCCACATCAAGGAGGCCATACTCTTCAGTATAACCTACTGAATTGTGTAGGACTCTGTAAAGGACGGTTAATCTGACGGTCTTTCTGTTCCAAGACCTGGTAGAGGGCTACGGAGGCCGCCATCTCCCCTTGCCCTGAGGAGCCTCTGAGGCCCTCAAGACCCACTATCCTGAAGCAACAAGGAAGAGATGGAAAGAAAAAAAAAGAAATGAGACAATTTCAGGGGTTTCATTTCTGGCCCAAGCCAGCCCCAGAAATTCAGCCAAGCTACAGCAAAGGGAATGTCACGTTCAAGTTCTCCTGATTTTGGAATAAAGGCATTTATATTTATTTTTATTTTTTTTAACGTTTATTTATTTTTGAGACAGAAAGAGACAGAGCATGAACAGGGGAGGGTCAGAGAGAGGGAGACACAGAATCTGAAACAGGCTCCAGGCTCTGAGCTGTCAGCACAGAGCCCGATGTGGGGCTCGAACTCACGGACCGCAAGATCATGACCTGAACTGAAGTCGGCCACTTAACCGACAGAGCCACCTAGGCGCCCCGGAATAAAGGCATTTTATACCAAAAGAAGAGGCATAGTGGATGCAACTATTTAGATGCAAAGAAATCTAAATATAAAAATAAATCATGTTTACACATGAAGTCAATGCTATTATCATTAGACAAGCATGCCTTATTTATTTATTTATTTATTTATTTTAAATGTTTATTTTTGAGAGAGAAAGAGAGAGAGAGCAGGCGAGGGGCAGAGAGAGAGAGAGAGAGAGAGAGAGAGAGAGAGAGAATCCGAAGTGGACTCTGTACTGTCAGCACAGAGCCTCACGCGGGGCTCAAACTCACCAACTGTGAGATCATGACCTGAGCCCAAGTCTGACACTTAACTGACTGAGCCACACAGGTGCCCCTAGACAAGCATGCCTTTGAAGTCACTTCCCTGCATGTTTAATTAACTATATAACGAGTTCAATCTGAAGCTACAAAATGCCAGTTTTTTATTATTTCATTTGTTCCTCTTTATATGTAGTAAATGACTTTAAAAGACTTATTTTTTTAGAGCAGTTTTAGGTTCACAGCAAAATTGAGAGAGAGGTACAGAGATTCCCCAAATACCCCCTGCCCCACATACATTCAAAGCTTCCCCCATTATCAGTGACCCCCACCAAATAGTACCTTTGTTACAACTGATGAACTTGCATTAACACACCATTATCACCCAGAGTCCACAGTTTACATCTGGGTTCATTCTTGGTGTTGTACATTCATAGGTTTGGACAAATGTATCCACCACTACAGTCTCTCTGCCCTAAAAACCCTCCGTGCTCCACCTGTTCGTCCCTCCCTCCCTTCAAATCTCTGGCAAACACGGATCTTTTTACTGTGCCTACAGTTCTGTCTTTTCCAGAATGTCGTACGGTTGGAATCATGCAGTGTGTAGCCCTTTCACACTACCTTCTTTCACTTAGTAAATGACTTTTCCTTCTTCTTCTTCTTCTTTTTTTTTTGTTTTTTTTGTTTTTTTGGCATGATTAACGATGCATTTGTTTCATGATCACTTGCCTTATGCAACTAAGTTAACTGGTCAAAACCTCCACTGTGCAGCTTCAGAAACATAAGGTTTTCTTACCTGCAGCAGGGACTTTAAGGGATTATGTGTTTCAAATAAAATGATGTTACACTATTGCAGGGATTATAATTAATTTTAATAACAATACCAGAAACACCGTTAACAAGATCTGTACTACATCTCATACTAAAGATTAGAATTCCACTCATTCTTATCAGATTAAATGGTCTGACTTTATACCCTTGAGTTGTATACCTCGACGTGCATCTTCACTTTGCAAGATAACGAACATCCTTTCAACCTGGGCAGCACTGCAAGTGCGTATGTAAGGAGTCTTTAGGTCACATGGCTGAGTGCCGCTCTAGAAACACCCTGCTCTGAAATTGTCCACCCCATCTTCTCTTCAACCACCCTACCTAACTGCTCCATCATGCTCCCAGATAAAGCTACGGGCCCACTGAAACCATCAAACTTTATTATTAAATATATTTTTTATCACTCCAGCTTCCAATACATTATAAGCAATGCTGCCCTTCTGTATGTTCCGTTTTTGGAGAAGACAGGAACTTAAAGAACATGAAAGGGCAGTCACAAACTGCCTTCTGAGCGGGTGTTCTGGAGTTAACTAGTCAACCCACGTGTCTGGGTAAAAAAGATTCAAAATTCCTAAGAGGTATCATTTCCTCTGGGCTCCTGTAAGCATTTTCTCTGCCATTAGACTTGTGGAATTAACAGATACTATCAATTCTTGGTTATGTGCTGAATAATTGTAAACATTAGTCTGAAGATAACTGGAATATTCCTTTGAGTTTTGTTAACTATTCTCTAGTCTTTGGAATCTTAGAAAATTATTACATACAGATGTTGCTTAAAACTTCTCTAAGCAAACTGGTCTTCTTGATGAGAAATTCTGGTGCAAAAATGCTGCTAGAGAGAAGATATTTTGCTGAATAACATCAAATAATCAAATTCTGACCACAAGCTAATTATCTATGCTTAACCTCTGGTGCATGTGTATAAAATTCCTTATTATTTTATTTTTTTAAGTTTATTTATTTTGAGAAAGAGAGAGAAAGAGAGAGAGATGGGGGTGGGGGGCAAGTGACAGAGGGAGGGGGAGGGAGGGAGGCAGGGAGAGAGAGAGAGGGAGGGAGAGGGAGAGGGAGGGAGAGGAAGAGGGAGAGGGAGAGGGAGAAGGAGAGGGAGAGGGAGAGGGAGAGGGAGAGGGAGGGAGAGGGAGAGGGAGAGGGAGAGAGAGAGGGAGAGAGAACCCCAAGCAGGCTCCATGTTGTCAGCTCAGAGCTGCTCGGGGCTCTAACTCACGAACTGTGAGATCATGACCTGAGCCAAACTAAGAGTTGGACTGAGCCACTCAGGCACCCTTGAAATTCTTTATTATTTTTAGTTACTAAGAAACAGATGGTTAAATTCACTAAATTTTTTTTTAAACTTACCCAGTTTTAACTTACTAAGTGTTACTAACAGGAATTTCTAAACAGAATTGATTTAACCTAACTATAACTGTAAAATGCTCTTAAAAGCAGTGATGGCTGGGCTAATTAGGTTACAAGTTAAAGAATCGCGATGAATCAGAATACCATTCCTTCAAATAACCATTAGTGAGTCCGTAATGTGTAATTAATTGTCCAAATTTTCAAATATGGTCCCCTTCTGGGTTATCACACAATAAATCCATATGTGCTTTTTCCTTTAATTGGACAATGTTTAATACATATAACTTATTTTTTACTACATGACGAGCCTGCCCCAAGCCATGCCGGTTTTACAGCTGCAACACACAGAATTCTACTTTTTAGGTATAGAATGCTACTTTCTTTTACGCTTCTTCACCCCGAAATGCCATTACCATTCAAGCAAGTGGTCTCTGAATGAGAAAGAAAAAACAGTGAAAATATTTGTTGAATAAACAACTCTCTCTTAGAGAGAGCCGGAATCCTTTCTCTATCCATTTCAGTTTTAAGTGATTCAAAATCCCAAATTAGCAACACAAGTCAGCTACAGCAGCCATGGAGATAACCTAGCACCACTCACTCAGCTCTTCAAAAACAAGGGGGCTTTGGGCTCATTATTGTGATGCCAACAACTTTCACTTGCTTGACGTCTACAGAGTTCTTGCAAAAAAAAAAAAAAAGAGAAAAGAATACTGTTCATGTGACAGCAGTCAGTAGAGGTCACTACAAAGAAAGGTCCTTTTTCCCTTTGGAGGTGCTATGTAGTTGTTGCTGGAAAATGAGAGAGGAGGCAGTCTGCCGATCGCCAGGATCACAGCAGTGGGCACGCGTCACACTTACGATGTGGTGACAGCCCATTTAAGGGAGATACTCTCTTCCTCCTTGACAGAAGAAACTCAGGCTCACCGTGGTATCAGATGGTACATAGCTGGCAAAACCACAACCAAGTTTCTTTACTTTAGAGCTTCTCACAATAACACACATTTTCAAAAGATTTAAATAAAAATCGACACATCTTTGTGTGTGGATCAGGAGAGCTCCCCAGGGTTCCCCCAACACCTGCCATTCTGACACCACACCCGACCGAAGACGAAGGTCATGTCCCAAGCAACCCAATACAAGTGAAAACAAACATGAGGAGCAGGAGCGATGGGGGGGAGACTGCTTTGGGAAGATATTCTTGCTCCCGTCTTACCCCTGGGGGAGCGCTGAGATGTGAAGCGACCTGCTAGGCTCCAGCCATGCCAGGCTGCAGACCTAGTGTGTCTTCTTCCAGAGCCTGTGATTGACGGCAGTGTTCCAGCTCCTCCGGAACTTTGCTTTTTCAGCCCCAGGACTGGAACCCACACTGATACAAACGGTAAAACCCAGATGATTTAAACCCCCATATGATGTTGGGTAAGCACACACGGGAGCTGCCATCCTTTGGCATCACAAGACACACACGCATGGTCACAGCAAGATGGCAGCCAGTGAAATTTGGAGACAACGGCACACACTTGGCTGTGTTTTCAGACACAGTAAGGGATTTGTGAATAAGCGAGCGGAGGCAGTAGTAAAATCGAAATGTAAGTCTTAGGAAGGGACAAGATGAGCCCTTAAAGAGCAGTAACTTACTCTCGTCACACATACACACTCCTCCCCAACACGCAGCTAGACGAGGGCAGCCCTGGTCTTCGCGTTTATTCAGACTGTCGCCTTAGACACGCCCCAGGCCGTGCCGTGCCGCATCATAGCCTGGAAGCAGACGATCCTCCTCTTGACCCGTCGTCAGGTCAGGGTTAGCCTAATACTCAGTTAAGATCCTATGCTCTCCCTCCTCTCTCCATCTCATCACACGGGCATTTTGCCATCTCACATCAGCACAGGGAGGGGGGCTCCAGACAGTAAGATATTTTGAAGGAAAGAGCAGGACAGACCACACTCAACATAACTTTCAGAACAGCGTATGGTTACAATTATTCTATTTTAGCACCAGTTGTTGGTAATATCTTACTGTGCCTAATTTATAAGTTAAGCTTTCTCAGAAGTACGTATGTATAGGACAAAACACAGAATATATAGGGTTTGGTACTATCTGTGGTTTCGGGCTCCCACTGAGGGTGCTGTGGGTAAGGGGTACTACTGTATCTCTTCCTCTCAAGGCTAGCTACTACTCTGCTCTCGGTCGCTATAGTTTAATTTTGCTATAATTGGGACAATACGATACGTGTTCTTTTTTGGTCTGTTTTATTATTTCTCTGATTCATCCATGTTGTTGTATTAATACGTGCCCTTTCCCATGACTGTGTAGAGTTTCAGTGTATGATTATGACACAATTTATGTACCCAGAGATGGGTAATTGTGTTCTTCTATGAAAGTCAACACTTCTTAATTGGACACACCCATGTATTATTTTTCTTGTGCTGTTATATTTGGAATCCATACAGTTGGATTGACTTATACCTGCCGTGAATGATTTCCAAGACTAATCTGCCTTCTGATGAAATCTACTCTTCAGAAAATACGTTGACAAGTGTCTTTTTCTCAACATAAAATTCCATAAAGTTATTCAGAGGTAACAATAAGACAGGGTGGGGATGAAACAAAGGGCCCGTCAAGGACCCATCCACCACTTTCTCTGACCTTTCCAATCTTCACCTCCTCCCTGACAACACCTTAATTTTCCAGGCTCATCAGGGAGAAATGGTTCTACACACAACAGTTTTCCCGATTAGAGCTTGCTTCAATTTGCATGATTTATGGTCACCCTTATGAAAGTGTGTAAGGTGCACTTTCTGTGCCACAGCTCAGCTCCCCCATCGGTGGGGCCTGGCCTGACGTTGCCTCCCGAGCCGTTGTGGGACCACGGAGATGTACAGCAAAGGGGTTGTGAAATACCAACAGGTGCTTTTGTGAGGTGGGCTGGAGTAAGGCTGGTGGCCACTGGGGTCAGGATTAGGACGAGGATTCACATCCCGGTTTTGAGTTCATCACTGTGATGTCCACTAAATTTCCTAGGCTGGCATCGACTTTTTCCCCAAAGGCATCCATGCTCCAGGAGGCTAACAGTTTGAGGGTTGAGGAACAATTAAAAGAGGTCCACCCATCCCTAAAAAATGCCAGGATGTAGGATGGGCACTTCGGACAAAACCTTTCCTTATGTTCTAACTTTGACCTCCTTCGGCCAGAGAACTCCTAAAGTCACTCCAAAGAGGGCCAAGATTCCACTGGAACCAACCACTCATAATTTGAATCCCACAGAGCAGCCAAAACTCCAATGTAGGTCCTTCTGCTGAGGGGATTCAACAAAGATGCTAAGCCACAAAGTTTAAGCTGGCATTTGACCACTTTAACTTGAAACCAGATTTCTACAGCTGAGGGAAGCTTTCAAGAATTCACTACCACTGATAAAATTACACTGGCTTGTAGGAGTCAAGACCAAATCATAGCAGCAACCACAGTGATTTTTGGTTAAAAAATGAGGGTAAGATGACTCACACTTTGATTGAAACAAACAAACCCTAACAACAGGAAAACCTCTGCTACTGCTCCTTTTGTCCGGTGTGCCCCTTCACCCCTCATTCCGACTTCCTCTGCCCCCTCAACCCTTACTTCCTGTGCCCACTCACTCATCAGTCCCACTTCTTATGCCCCCTCACCCCTCATTCCCACTTCCTGTGCTCCCTCACTCCACTTCCTGTGTGCCCCTCAGCCCTCAGTCCCACTTCCTGTGTCCCCTCAGCCCTCATTCCTAATTTCTGTGCTCCCTCACTCCACTTCCTGCGTGCCCCCTCAGCCCTCAGTCCCACTTCCTGTGCCCCCTTACTCCTCATTCCCACTTCCTGTGCTCCCTCACTCCACTTCCTGCTGCCCCCTCAGCCCTCAGTCCCACTTCCTGTGCCCCCTCACTCCTCATTCCCACTTCCTGTGCTCCCTCACTCCACTTCCTGCATGCCCCCTCAGCCCTCAGTCCCACTTCCTGTGTCCCCCTCAGCCCTCATTCCCACTTCCTGTGCTCCCTCACTCCACTTCCTGTGTGCCCCCTCAGCCCTCAGTCCCACTTCCTGTGTCCCCCTCAGCCCTCATTCCCAGTTTGCCAGGGCTCCTCACTCCTCATTCCCACTTCCTTTGTGCCCTTACCCCTCACTCCCATTTCCCTGCGTGCCCTCTCACCCCTCATTCCCGCTTCCTGTGCCTTCTCAAATCTCAGTCTCACTTCCTGTGCCCTCTCAACCCTTAGTCCCATTTCCTGTGCCCCCTCACCCCTCATTCCTACTTCCCCTATGCCCACTCACCCCTCATTCCCACTTCCTGGTTCTCACTTGTTGTGAGCTTGTTTTTCCCACTGGAATAGTCAGTGAAGAAGTGCATTAGGTGACCTGTGTGAATGAGTGCCGCCATACATCTGAAAAGGAGGCCATGGTGTGCAACATCAGCATGTACTATCACTCAAAAAGCACTCCTTGATGTAGACAGTTGACCCCTAGAGATGAAGCAGAGTGAGTCAGCCATTCTGTGGTGGCTCAAAGTGACGCTGGGCCCCTCACCCCAGTGAAAGAGAAATATCTCCTGAAGCGATTTTTTCCCCCTTTAAATTGTGAGCAAAAATTCAAGCATGCAGAAGAAAAAGTCAGTTCTGAATGACATGCTTTTTATAACTCGTGGCAATGGAGTGAAAGGGGACAGGAATTTTCCACTAGCTTCCATTGGAAGAGATGTGCATGCAAGGCAGTAGGGTTAGGGAGAAGGGGCAGACCTCCAGAACTGAAACTAATTATGGGAAAATGATTCAAGTCCCTTGTACTTTTACCACAAGCATTTGGAGAATCACACTGAAAAGTTACTTCCCAAACTGCTTCGGTGCTCAAGTAAATTTGGCTTTTCTTCATGTTATAAAAGTAGTCCAACTTTCAACAAGTGAGGATGGCAGGCATGCAAACTATAAATTACATGCAGAAATGGACGGCCGTACTTTTGTAAAAGTGGCACCATTCCGTCCTTCCGCTACACGACCAAAATCGCATCAGCCTGAGGCCACCGTGCTATCCCACCCAACACATTCACGCTGCTCTGAGAATGTTCCTCTGCAGCACACCATGCTTGGCAGAGTTGCGAAGGAGACCCTGTGCCCGACAACCGGCTAGCAAAAAACAGGGTTGCTTCTATTAATGGTTTCAGAAGTTAGGAATATTCAAGTATTGGTTTTATCAACTTACTGATTTCGCAATAAACATAGGAAATCATAGAGACTGCAACGAAAGACAATATGTAGATTGCGGGAAGGGAGGGAGAGAGGTCAGATTGAGTGTGCACCCGACTGTGTGCGAGATGCTATAAAGACGTTCTAAAACGTAAGTAACCCCAATTGTTTACAATTGGAGTGCATTTGCCAGTTAAGCACCGCTCAGCTGGACACTGCCTGCCTCATTTCAAATTCCATGCTGACTCTCACGCCGTACTCGGCTTTTACAGCAGCAACCACCAAAAACTCAGCCTCGCACAGTGGCATAATCCGATAGCACTGAAACTGTGCGCTATTTTGAGATACTAATTCTTCTGGTGGCTGACAGATGTTAAGAACTGTTGGGTTCCCCTGGAATATTAAACTATCTCCCACTGCCCCTAGGAAGTTTGCGGCAGGGTCCCAGGGTGCCTTGGCAGAGAGTTCGGGAACTGTGCTAATTTCTTCCGTTCAATTTTCATGCCAACACAGCTCGAGAGGGAATTTACATACCTGATTTACCGATGAGAAATGTGAGGTTAAAAAAAAGTTGACCTGGTAGCTAGTAGCTGAGCTGGGATTCACACCCTGGGGTGTGCGAGTCTCAAAATCTGTGCTAGCATGGCAACTCCATGACTGCTTTCAAAAATCACAACATCTTCCCCACCTTAATCCAACACAAACAAAGCTACTTTACTCAGGTCTCCATCAGGTTGCTCAAGCAGGAATGACTTGAACTAGAATAACTCAAAATGTGATTAAATTCAATGGACTAATTCATGGATTTCACTTTTGTCAGAGTAATTTTGTCTTCATTCCAATGGGCGATGGGTGGCTCGGCTACTCAGAGAATAAATCATTTTCTCCCTACACTTGAAGCCACTGAACTTCAACAAAATACAACCCATGACTCAGACATTTATTTATTTATTATTTATTTTTAGACTAATGGGAACTGCATGAATTCTTTCTTGGTCTTCCAAGAGCAAATGCCTTTTATGCTTGATCCGGAAAGAATTGAGTTTCGGAATGTTAAATTACTAATTTACCTAACTGAATACTTTTAACCCTCTTTGGGCAGCTGGAACAGTTTAATCTATAGCTCTGTGCAGTCGCTGTGAAATTGCTTTTTCAAAGTTCACTTTTTTAGGCAGTAAATAGGAACAACCAGATGAAAGCTGCAGACAGAGGTAAATAAAATCACTCACAACAACTAAGGGTCAGGGTGTCATAGCAAAATTTGTCAAACATTTCATTTTTAATATCCCTTCCTTAAAAAAAAAAATCTCTTTATTGAGGTCAAAGGTCAGGAAGTGTATAAAGTGTGCTAACCTTAAATCGACAGCTTCGTGAACTTCTAAAATATGAATTTACTCATGTAACTAGCTCCGAGGTCAAGATATCAAACATTTCCAGCACCCCAGAAGTTTCCCTCCTGCTCCTTCCCAGTTAATAACCTCTCTTGCACCCCTCTGCTACCCCACAACAGCTTCCATCCAGAAATCATTATTCTGGGTTTGGTCACCATCAGTAGGTTTGGTCTATTCTTGAACACGATATAAACAGGATCACGTAGTAAGTATTTTTTTGTGTGGCTTCTTTTGCTCATTGATGCTTGCAGTAGCATGCCATTTTACCGGCAATCTATTATGTTATTTTTAAAAACTGAATTGCGGTACATTAACACATCAAATCAGACCCAGGGCGCAACACCGATAAATGAAAATAATCATTCTATTGTGAGAAAGGAACTACTGGAAAGTGCTCATCAAGGAATGTCATTTACCAGTTTCAACGTGGATTCATAACTGGCTGTAAAACATTATCTCAAGTCCTCTTGATTTGGACATATCAACAGATTTTACATATAGCAAGTTAGTATGTAAGAAAGGTTATTTTACTGCAAAGTATCTAACTCTACATGCCATATTGGTGTCTTTATTTAAATGGATTCCTTCTTAGACTGAAACTCTATGGAAAAATTACTTTAGGATAAGTAAACAGTCCTGTAGAAATAGAATAATGTGCACTTAAATGCCATATGAAGCAGTGACACCTACATTTTATGGCAAAATTTTGCTTATCTATTCTTCCTCAACAATTGTAGAGAAAGGGACTCCCCCAATATATGAATGGTATGCCCCTGAAACAAAAGATTGAAATAAACCCCCTCTAAAAATGAATCAGAAACATCATCCCTGGAACTGGTATTTTGTAAAAGAGAAGTTTGATACAACATATATTTTGTAGCAAGATACTCTCTTATTTCAGGTCACCAGGCCTTGGAAGACATAATTAGAAGCCCACTGATTTGTCCAAAGTCATAATCACTATTTGCAGTTCCCAGCTGAGGCTCCGTTCTCGTGGAGTCAAACTGCAGCCATGCCCAGAGCACTGTGTGTGTGGCTTCTGGAACAGTTTCCCTGGATGGAGAGCCACAGACAGAAGCGGAATGTGCTTAAAGCTCTTGTCTGGCCTTTCAAAGCGAACAGCAGTCCCAGTTGGCTGTCAACATTTTGGAGGTGGACAGAAAATACTTTGAAATATACTTAATACACTTCTTATCAAATTTCAGATCAAGAAATGAAGAGGAGTTGAAATTAGTTAAAAATAAAAAAGCCACACTCCTCTGTCTTGCCACATAATTTGGGCACTGAATATTGTTTTGCCTTTGCTGTACTGTGGCTGATGAGAAAAAAAATGTACTGTTGCTCAGGTTTAAAATAAGTTGCTAACATGCTTAAAAATGCATTACTGCTGGGGCACCTGGGTGGCTCAGTCAGTTCAGCGTCCCACTCTTGGTTTCCGCTCAGGACATGATCTCATGGTTGGTGAGACAGAGCCCCACCACCGGCTCTGTGCGGACAGCATGGAGCCTGTCTGGGATTCTCTCTCTCCCTCTCTCTGCCTCTCTTTCCTCCCCCCTTTGCCCACCTCATGCACACTCTCTCTCTCAAAATAAATAATGCATTTTAAAAAGGCATTACTGCCTTAAAAACTAACGTTCAGCTTTAAAAATGAACACAGTCCGATTAAACAAATAATTTATATTTTCTAATGTGAATTAAAGAAAAATGGTTGATCACTTTGCTCCTGCAAAGCCCAGGTTAAGTGTGCAGTTTCTTAAAAGTACGTGCACACGGCCCACTGACATAGGTCAATAGATACGAAATATTTGTAGCTTTAAACACTTGTGAGAATGAAGACTGAACCAGAGGTCAAATGAGATTAGACTTTAGGAGAAGTACACTTTCCCTCCTAAACGGTTCAGAAAAATATGAGCTTGAGCTGTTATTAAATCATAAAATTAAAAAAAGTTGCAGCTACAGCCTTTATGAAAATGAAAATCAAAATGAAAAGAACACACTTGCCTAAATATTTCCCAGGATTATTACCGCAGCAACTGTCGTGTGTGGTTCGGGCGGCCTTGTTCAGCTTTAGCGTAAGGTGCTGAAGGAAGCTGGCCCAGCCCTCCCCCGCGGTACACACAAGGCACCATCACACTTAGTGCACAGAGAAGTCAGATCGGTGCGGAGAGTATACAAATATATACTGTTTCCATTTATGCTAATCCACAGGAGACACAATGACGTGAAATATGAACAGTTCAGAAGACAGCTATCAGCCAGACAGAAAATGCCGTAAAAATACATCCTGCTGACGGTGGGTCGGTGGTACAATCATATAGAAAAGGTGAAATATTTTACTGCTGACTTCTCATGCAAACCGATCCCGTGTCCCTTGAGAGGCTCCCAGTGTTATCCCCCCAATTCTCCCCACCTTCGGGCTTGCTAGCAGAGCGCGAGGCTGACGGTCGCCCTCAGTGCCAGCACTGAGCAGGGTGCTCGAGGCCCAGTCCTGAGACTCCCTGAGCACGGCCATCTGTGTGCCCCAATCCGCCTCCCCCACCTTTCTGTGAAAGAGACTTCTTGTAAAGAACTAGTTTGCCTTGGAAGTATCTGCAAGACGAAAATCATTTAAATTCCTTCAGCCCTTTCCCTCCCTTCCTAGCCATCTAGCATAGCAATTGTGCCACTGCACATTTATTTCATGTTAAAAAGATTAAAAAAAAAAAAAAAAAAAGCCAGACTCCAAAGATGCCCACTCTGTCTCGTCCCTGGAAATCTCTGCAGGATTTCGGCAGAGCCACATGAACACAGAAACAGCAGAAATAGGGCAGACAGACGATGTAGACAAGCTGTGGGATCTGAATCCATCGCAGAAGTGAGAAAGTACCACTAAACATCCGGGGGCACGGGTACAGCAGTGCAGTGGTGAGAGTGTGGGACGCGGCCGTGGGCAACTGGGGTTTTGCTGTCATTCCGCTAAGAGCTAGCACTGGCGATCCAGGCCCTGGTACCCCCTGCCCCCACCCCACCCCCCGCCGCTCACAGAGTGAGAGATTTCAACAATATTACAGATTTCTAAAGCCTCTTCCCCCTCAGCTTCTGACAGCCTATCATGCCAGAGAGGAGTGAAAATGGATGGACACATCTGCATCTATTTCCATGTCCACACATGAGGACATACGCGCGTTTATAAATACGCATGTCTGTGAATACACGTTTCAAAGGTAGTTTGAAAGGCAGATAGCTGCCAAAGAAAGACAACGAAATATGTGCTTACTTTGTCTTTTCTCTCAGTGCACCTTAGTTTTCAACGTTTTTTATTTTTTTTTTATTTTTGGGACAGAGAGAGACAGAGCATGAACGGGGGAGGGGCAGAGAGAGAGGGAGACACAGAATCGGAAACAGGCTCCAGGCTCTGAGCCATCAGCCCAGAGCCCGACGCGGGGCCCGAACTCACAGACCGCGAGATCGTGACCTGGCTGAAGTCGGACGCTTAACCGACTGCGCCACCCAGGCGCCCCAGTGCACCTTAGTTTTGAGAGAGGCAAGAACACGTTGGTTTCCTTCACAAAGAAACCTCCAGTATAGGGTAGCAAGAAATGCATCCATCTTGTGCCCAGCACAGAATTTCAACAGCTCCCATTTGTAATCACTGATAATTCCGTTCATCTCATAAAGAAGCCTCTCAAGAATAGTTTTATGCTCCCTCTCTGCCTCTCGGAAGTGTCCCTAGCCCCTCCTGAGCTGAGAACAAAATATGCCAAGAACTAGACCAGGGCACAAGTCTGCCGAATGTCTAATGTGTGGACAGCGTTTGCTGACGCGGAAAGTCAAGTTCTGAGCTGCTTTAGCTGCTGCAACCCTGTCAGGCTCGTGCCTCCCGTGCATGGTGCTCCCCGTTTCTGGCCTCCAGCCACACCCTTCGTCCAATGTCACGCAAACGGTCATTCCCAGAAGGGCTGCTCCCAAGGCAGCTCTCGTCTGCAGCAGGACGTGTGCAGGTTCAAGGTTCCCACGGCAGAAAAGTGGTGATGCTTGGGCTTCACCCCATGATCCCACGTGCCGTGGAACAGGCGCCATGCCGTCTTAGCCGTACCCTCCGTCACGCCAGGCTCTGGTCCGCGGCACTGTGGGTGACAGGCACACGAGTGGTCTGACTCAGTTTTCTCATCTGGAAGTCGGGCCGGGAGCACCGCCCTGCTGTCTGGGGAACACCTCTTCTCGCCACACCCAGGCCTCTAGGGGGCCAGCAGAGGACCCCTGCTCCCTGCCCCGTCCCGAGCCGGCTGGGGGTGCCAGAGTGGCCTCTCCAGGCCCCGCAAGCAGCCCTCGAGGCTACCCTTGCCCGGAGGGATGGAAGGTGTCCCATCTCACCACAGGTGGAGGGTTCGGTTCTGAAACACATTTCCTACAGCTCCGCAGAAGGTTATTGCGGGATATGTCACAGTGGTGGCCAACCAAGTCCACGTTTGCACCAGCCTCAGCCTCCCTGCTGCCTTCGCCTGTCTTCCGTGGTCATTCCCCGTGACCGCTTCCTAAATAAACTTCCTGCACACATGCCTTTGTCCCCGGCTCTGGTTTGGGGAAAACCCAAGTGAAGGAAGTAAGTCAAGTGAAATATATTAATATACAAAGAAATGTATATTTAGTACATAAATAACTATATTTATATATTCATAAAGAAGTGAACATCTAAAAAATCACTCTGCAATTGTAAATTGCTATTGCCATTCTTGCTTTATATAACCACATCCATCACCTGAGGGTATCTGCAGCATTTATTTGCTCCTTGACTTATGAGTCTCTATAAGATGTGAGCCAGAGGGGCGCCTGGGTGACTCAGCTGGCTGAGTGACTGACTTCGGCTCAGGTCATGGTCTCACGGTTCATGAGTTCGAGCCCCGCGTGGGGCTCTGAGCTGACAGCTCAGAGCCTGGAGCCTGTTTCAGAGTCTGTGTCTCCCTCTCTCTCTGCCCCTCCCCTGCTCACACTCTGTCTTTATAAAAAATAAGTAAACATTAAAAAAAAAAAAAGATGCTGTGAGCTAGAGCTCTAGTATATATTCAGGTAAGTATATATGTACCTTAAGAACACTTTAAAAAGCCACACATAGGTAAAACATGACACCTTTCCCCATACGAAATGCTTAAACAAATTCATGTTACTACACCAGCCTCTTTATATTTAAGCTTGAGTATATTTAAAATGCCTGCTATTGAGGAAGAAAATAGCCATTTCATCAGTAGGCAATGACTAGAACGCCTTAAGGGGAAAAATACACTTTCTCCTTAGATTCTGGGGTGATGGTAAGGGAGACATACAAAAAGGCAAAGAGATGTGAGCTTATGTGATTAAAACCCCCCATTAAATAACAAAAAGAGATACGTTGTCACACTCACAAATAAAAGCAAAAGAAATACAGCTTGAGGGAGCACAGATATAGTGGTATTCAAATTATCTGAAATTTTCTCAGTCACAGGAGGTGGGGGACAAGCTATGAATGTCAGCATGGCACCAGCTCGTGCCTGAAGCTCTATTCCGTATTATGTCTTTAAGTTTACAGCTCTCAACAAGCACACTTTTAGTCTCTTTATGACCAGTGAAAATAGGAAAGGGGTTATCTAGATACAATATCAGACAACAAAAAGTCGCTCATAAATTATTAACAGGAAAAAAAATCCCTGAAAAAATAGGTCGGAACAAATTAGTTATAGGAAGTGCCTGAAAGATCGTCTGTGGGGTGGGGTCCACGGAGCGATGGTGGATGGAGACAAGTTTGCTTATTAACAACCTGGAAAACCTATCCCATCAGGGCCACGCTTCCCCCGTTTCCTGAAGCACCTTACACTGGCTGTGGAGAGAAAGGGCCCAAATTATTGACAGTCCATGGAAGGCACTTGGCTTCAATATCGACTTCTCTCGGCTAGATAAAGTCAAGTACGGCATCCATACAAAGAGGAAAGAGAGAACTTTCCAGCTCACAGGGCATCTGAACATCATCCCCAATGTACAGGCAAATGTATTTGCCCCCTCAAGTCCTACAAGTGTGGCTGAGGACAGACATCTCTCGGCCTTCGCCTCTTTCATGTCTGTATCTCTCCTTCAACACTGCAGAGTATGTAACTGCTTAGGAAGTGAGAGCTCTAGAGTAAAGACAAAACAAAACAAACAAAAAAAACCAACCCCCACACACTTTATAAGGAGTGGGAGGAAAGCCCATTTTGCCACTTTTCTGTCTGAAAACCTCAAAAGATGTTTCAGTTTCTTCATGCCAGGGAACCAAGAACATTAGGTCAAAAGCCTTCTAAACAGAAAATCCCTGGATTTAATAATCTTGTATCCAAGTTTTCAAGCTAATTGTAAGAGCAAAGGCTTTGCTTGGTTGTTACTAGGGTGTATGGCTGAAGGATGGCTCCCGAATTTCCACATCCCAAGCAAATGAGAACATAAATCGATAGTAGTAGGAGGTTTAAAAATCAATGAAAAACAAGTACAAGACGCTCTTTTTGGTACCTAAACACAACGCACAGTGCAGTGGAGACCTTTGAGAAGGGCATGCGATGGGGTAGGGCATAACCGCAGAGGGCGCCAAGGGCCCTGGGCCAAGAGAGACGCAGACAAAGGCTGGAGGGAGGAAGCAGCCTAAGGGTTCTCGCACAGCTCGGCGCAAGGTGTGCACAGAGGGAACCGGGCTGCAAGATTAGAGTACAGACCAGAAGGAGTATGTGCCACCAGTCGGGGGAATCTTCACAGGCACAGCCACGAGGGAGTGACCTGAGCCGAAGAGTGACCACAACACTCAGGGTGGGGTTGCCAGAAGCCGGTCAGGGGCTGTGTGACAATCCTGAAGATCCAGACACTGGGTTGGGGGTGGGGTGGGGGGGGCAGGAAAGAAGGGATCAAGTCAGGAAGGATTGCTGAGGTAGGAGAAAAACCAAACCCTCTTTGGGGATGTGTGTGTGCAAGAGAGAACAGTTACAGTGACTTGTTTCTACATGGAAATGGTAGAGAATAAAACGTTCCCAGTGAAAACTTTCCTAGGGAGGTTAGATCATTCAGATGGACAAAAACCACTTAATTAAAAGGTATCAGGACACAGAGCTGTATTTCAATAGCAAAGACCTCTCAACCAGGACTATATAGTTGGTACGGGACCAAGATTGAAATCTCCCAGTTGGCGATAGTTTTCATACACTATCTATGTTTTCCTTTCCCCAGCCAATTTCAAGATTACTTTCCTTTTGGTCGAAAAAATAATGATGATAATCTTGGTGAGATCAAAGATAGTGAGGGAACCATTTTAATGCGTAATCAATCTGCCACAGTTACCTTGCAAACAGACTTCTTTTTCCTGTCAAATATAATTGTTCCAAATGTTGAAAGAGTAATCAAAAACTTCAGGACACATTTTACATTAAAAAACATATATATATCCATGTATGTTAAAAGAGTTTACTCTGGTTGCCTGAACTTCAATGTGTTGCCAATTTTTAAAGGTTGTGTTTTGAGTGCAATCTCTTTTAGCAAATCAAACCAATACTAAGCAACTATCTATGCAACTATAATGACGGTGACAGCCTTGAAATGTTAACTGAATTTGGATCATTCATTTGAATTCCGAGGGAAGAGAAACCGCTCAAAGACCTGCACTTTGAGTGCTTAGACCAACAACTCAAGAAGGGGGCAAAAATGAATGTCCGTACCTCCTTCCAAACTGTAACGGGGACTTTTGGGGGGTGCGCACCTGGACCCACAAGTCAGAAGCGCTGCATAATCATCTTCTGACATGAAAGCAATGTCAAACATTCCTGCAAAACATGAGTGTGTGAAGCCACCCGTGTGAAATGAGGAAGAACCATGTCCCCTGGGAGGTTCAAGTATCTCGGAACTGTTTTGATAGGAATGGCTAAGTGCCGATGACAGAGACGGAAACAGTTGCCCGAGGAGCGGAGAGGGACACTGCCGACGGGAGCAGAGATCTCATTCGTCCCATGTTTTTCCTTGAACTGAGGCTTCCTTCTACCAGAATGGAATTGCACTGGGCAGACTTCTATATTTCACAGGCAATAAAAATAAGCGATACTAAACAGAAAGAAAGACGTTCCAGGGCAATAAGCTGGAAAAGAAGCAGAAGGCAGGGCAAGTGAGGCGTGGCCTCCAGACGGCCAGTTCTAGCCCGCGTGTGGGGTGCCTGGGGCCCATGGGAAGAGTGGACGCAGGAGCAGGGACGGCGGCAGTGAGCAGCAGACCTTAGCTACGGTGGTTGTGGTTTTCCTATTGCTCCTGGGACTAAACACGTTCTTTGTAGTTAAAGAGGACTCAGCTGCCACGGCACCCGTTTCTCTTAAAATCTTAATTTATCTTCACTGCTTCAAGCGTGAGAGCACAAACCTCTTCACGAATCAAGACAAAAATGTCTACTCCTTGGTATTTCTGTTTCTGTTCCACTGTCTTCCCACTGACTTCAATTAGGTACTGGGTCCGTAGCATGTAGGCTTTTACTTTATTTAGCTGTAGGTACTGTATACAGACACTATACACATACAGACAATATAAATAAGATCTATACACACCCACACATGCATAAGTGAATCTGTAATTTGCTTCAATGGAAGATTAATCACACCCACACACCCACCATACCCAGATACTTTGTAGTCCGGAAAAGCTGAAAAATAGTGACTTAAAAAGACATCTTGTATTCTATTGTTTTCAACCTTAGAAAAAAGTTATGGCAATAAAGTTATTTATTTTTTTTTTTACTTTTAAAAATTGGGATCTTTTATTTTCGTTCCTGAGTCTAATTTTAAATGGGAACTAGACTCTAAAATGTCAAATTATAAACAAGCTTCTCATGTCTCTTGATGGCTGTAACCACAGGTGACTCAGTAGTTCTAACACGGGGTAGGGGGCACTCAAGGACCTATTCTTCTCCCCTAGTTGTATGATTTAGAACGACAAGGGGCAGAATCATTTTTATTTAAGTTCTTAAGTACTCAAATCAATAAGAAGATTAAGACCTTTATTTATACTAGTTGATAAATTATGAGTTTGCAGTATGGACTTCAACCAAACTCCAGCTTGAATCTATCTTTAATGAGCCCAAACTTCCCGGAATAAGTCTCTCTAAATATTATCTTTGCTGGGTGTTAAGAGTAACTAAGACAACTCCTCTCGATGACTTATATGGCTTTAACTTTAACCTCAAAAATTCCAAAACTCCCATGGTGATGAGAGAGAGAGAAAGAGTGTCTCTGTGTGTGAGAGAGTGTGTGTGAACAAGAGAGAGAGAGAGAGAAGGGGGGGGGGAAGGAAAGGAGAAATAACAAACTTCTACGAGTCCTCATAAATTATCTATTTAAATCATAAAAGTTACAATTTTAAAAAGGCGAGGGAAGGGAAGAAGAATAAATTAAGAAAGGACATGGTCACTAAAAAGCCTGAGCCAGTTATCATTCGCTAGTTAGGGAAGGGTTGACAAGGGTTTCGCTCTTCAGATTTTCTTAAGTCTACACTAGAGAGATTTCTTGGGCCGCCAAGCAATAGCACATGATTCCATTTTTTATGGCGCTCTCATCTATTGTGATTCACGTGGAGAAGCAAAGGCTTCAATGACAAGATTTTACAGATGGTCAGAGCTGTGTAGTCATTGTCAGCTTTCAGGCTATTTCATCTGCTAGGGACCAGGGGAGAACCAGGGAGCAACCAGTGACCCTCAAGATAATCAGCATGGAGGGAGGTGGGAAGGGCACAGGAGTAGGGACAGAGTCAACGGCAAGCAAGCAACAGAGGCAGAAAATATAAAATTCTAACACTAATTCTAGAACTCATAATACCGGTCAAGACAGAACAGGACCACCTGGATGGTTGAGTCGGTTAAGCATCAGACTCTTGATTTTGGCTCAGGTCGTGACCTCACAGTTATGAGGTCGAGCCCCACACTGGGCTCTGTGCAGGGTGTGGAGTCGGCCTGGGACTCTCGCTCTCCCCTTCTCTCTGCCTCACCCCCACTCTCTCTCAAAAAAAAGTTTAATAAGTTAAAACCAAAAAAATAAGTTGTACCAACAAAGAAGCCTTTGAACTCTAAGGGAATAGCTCCACCCCTCCCATTCTGCTTTCTCACTCTTACATGCAGAAGCAGAGAATTACTTTGTGGTTAACATTTTAGGAGAAAGGCTGTTTGATGACAGACTTTATGAATGGTTTCTGCTCAGAGAATTACGAGTTTTAAAGAAAGGTGTTTATGAGCATTTTTACCCTCATCTTTCCATTTAATTAAAAAAATTCTGAGTTATAACTAGGAGAAAGAGAAATAAAAATAGGGGTTTCTGCTATCATGAATTTGTAGTTTGGGTCAATGAATACACCTGGAGCTCTGTCGTTGGCTCACCATGAAACACAAAAAAGAAAGAAAATTATATTTTAAGCACCTGAAGTTATGCGTGCACACAAGGACTATAAAAGCATAGCTTCGTTAATCCTTCAAACCCTCCTCTGACCAATCAGAAATCCTATTTTATATCGGAGTTCACTGGGTGCCCCCAAAGCTAAGCAACATCCCTAAAGTCAAGGGAAAATCGGAGAGCAGGTGTCCACATGCTTTTCCCAATACGCCTGGGTGTCCTGCGTTTATATTTCATTATATAATTTTACTGCCGAAGATACAGGTATCTGTGCCTAGGCAGTGAAATCAGCTTCTTCACCCTTTCGTGCTGAAGCTAATATTATACTGAGCTGGCGTGCCCCCACGCCGGGCCGTGTAAGTAGATAAAGGAAGTAGTTGTAGGATTGCGAGTTTGCCTGGTATACGAAATGATGAACTTGGGAAGACTGCACGCACGTTGGGAAAAGCGTAATAGGTCTAATGGGAGACAAACAAGGTTAAGAGGGAAGTGGGGGGGGGTAGGGCGGCAGAATGTGGAAGTGAGGGGTGATTCTGTTACGGGGGGGGGGGAATCCAAAGGAGAGCCTTTCCTCATACTCTGTGTAAGACTGACTTCTAAAGTCTCTTTTTCAAGAAACCACACGTCTAGAATGGGGGAGAAACAGTGATGCTTCTTACCAAATTTTCATTTCCTGCCTAACACGGATAGAGCTGCAGCCTGACGAGACAACGCTGGACAGCACCGCTGTCTGCCCGCCTCTGAGCTGGGGCCACACTGCCTCCCTTGCCGGCCGCAGTGTAGGCTTCTGCAGGTAACCAAAAACGACGAGCGGCCTGTCTCCCACACACGATGTCACTAAGCTGCCAGATTTTAAGTCAACACACTACCACACTGTGTTGTTCCGCTAGTGATAAAAAACAAACGAACAAACAAAAAGCAGCAAGATCAGAGCAGGGCACAGGTCTTCCAACAGATTTTTTAAAAGAAAAGGAAAATACTTAGGAATAAGATTTCTGATGATTTGGCTGATGACTGTCTTTGTCACCCATGTGCTTTTCTAGCTTGAGAATTATATCCAGGACAACATGAAGAAAGAAATAGTAGAGATACAACAGAATGCAGTACAGAACCAGACGGCCGTGATGATAGAAATAGGCACAAACTTACTGAATCAGACAGCAGAGCAAACACGGAAGTTAACGGATGTTGAAGCACAAGTAAGTGATGAAACAGAAAACCCGTAACGGTCTGGGCTAGTAACTGCTAGCGAGAAATTGCACTGTGTGGCTACTTAGTTGGATACTGGGCGAGGGAAGAAAGCTCGAGTGCAGCAGGAAAAAAGAGGAGTTGATAAGAAATTAACAATCTGTGGCTGGACAAGAATTTAAAATATGTTTTCATTTTTAATACTGAGGTTAAATTACATTTTTTTTCTACGAAGGGCATTCAAATCATTTCATATGATGCACACTTGACACTCTATGAGAAATGCTCCTCTGCCTTGCTGGCATCCTCTGGACTCTAGATAAGCCCTCAGATTTTCATTTAAGAAATGAAAAGCAGTGGGGCACCTGGGTGGCCCAGTCAGTTGAGCATCCGATTCTTGACTTTGGTTTGGGTCATGATCTCATGGTTGAGGGATGGAGCCCCATGCTGGACTCTGTGCTGACAGTGTGGAGCCTGCTTGGGATTCTCTCTCTCCCTCTCCCTCTCTGGCCCGTCCCCTCCCCCCGAACACACAAACTCTCAATTTCTCTCTCAAAATAAATAAAATTTAAAAAATGAGTACAAGAAACTTTCTTCTTTTATTTTTTAACATTTATTTACCTTGAGAGAGAGAGAGAGAGAGAGAGAGGCAGGCAGAGAGAGAGGGAGAGAGAGAACCTCAAGCAGGCTCCACACTATCAAAGCAGAGCCAGACATGGGGCTCAAACTCACGCACCCAACCGTGAGATCATGACCTGAACCGAAATCAAGAGTGGGACACTTAACTGACTGAGCCACCCAGGTGCCCCAAGTGACTTTGTTCTTAAATCTAACTTTCAAGATAAAATCAAATCTCAAAGGGGCGCCTGGGTGGCGCAGTCGGTTAAGCGTCCGACTTCAGCCAGGTCACGATCTCGCGGTCCGGGAGTTCGAGCCCCGCGTCGGGCTCTGGGCTGATGGCTCAGAGCCTGGAGCCTGTTTCCGATTCTGTGTCTCCCTCTCTCTCTGCCCCTCCCCCGTTCATGCTCTGTCTCTCTCTGTCCCAAAAATAAATAAACGTTGAAAAAAAAATTAAAAAAAAAAAAATCTCAAAGAACTATGGAAGCAGTTTGTGGTATGAGTTTCTAAAATCTGTGGTATGAGGTTATAGACAGAAGCAAGCAGTAGTTCTGGCACAGGGGGCTCGGCCATCGGCAGGAAGTCTTGAGTTCTCTAATGGGTCTGGTTTCACCATCACCTGGGGAGTGAATCTGCATATGGGACTCGGCTCTTGCGGGCCTTGGCAGTTCCAACTATCAAGTGAGGGCTGGGTCCAATGACTGGCTTCTAAGTTCCCTTTTAGCTTTCAGTTTTATGAGCTGCTGATTAATCGCAGCAGGAGAGAATAACAGGAACATAAGAAAAGAACAAGAGCAAAACAGTGAACATGAGAACATTAAAACACAATTCATCCAGAGTCCGGCCAAATGACATACAACCTGTGACTGAGTAAGGATAGTCCAGGTGGGAGGAGCGCCTGGGGGGCTCCGTCTGTTGAGCATCCGACTTCGGCTCAGGTCATGAATTCGCGGTTCGTGGGTTCGAGCCCCAGGTCAGGCTCTGTGCTGACAGCTCAGAGCCTGGAGCCTGTGTCAGATTCTGTGTCTCCCTCTCTTTCCGCTCGTCCCCCGCTTGTGCTCTGTCTCTGTCTCTCAAAAATGAATAAATTAAAAAAAAAATTAAAAAACAAAAAAAGAATAGTCCAGGTGGGAAAAAAGTGCTGTTGGCAGAATTTGCTGAGATGCTCCTAGTTCAAGTCTCAACATTGGTACGTCTGCTTTCTGGTCTCTTTATAAGCTTAAGAAGTTAGTACCTTCCTCCTCTCAGTTTTAAGTAATGCTCAAAAGGAAAAAAAAAGTAGATTTAATAGCAAATGCTTTCTATGATGTATTATTATTTCCATATGCTACTTCAGCTGAAAGAAATGCCAGACATGAGCCAGAAGGCGACACGAGGTAAGAGAAACCACAAGCCTCCCACCTGTAATAAGACCACATCTAGAAGAGTACAGGTATTCTTTCCTTGTCTCCATAAGAAGTGTTGGATAAAGCAGGGTAAACAGTAGGAAGCAGTAGGAGAATAAAACACTTTTATCTGAGGCTAGACTAAGAAGTTACTTCTTTACCAAGTCTTTCCACAATGTTACAACAGTGTAGAAAAAATAGAACTGTATCACATGATGAATTCACAAGGTATGAAAATTGTAATCCCAAGAGGTGATACAAGTGAAAAACGAAAAGATACAAATTTTAATGTAAGTGTATCAACATATCTGTAGTTAATTATTAAAATAAATTAGTAATGCCTAAGTCACACCGCTCACCGTTTGATAGCAAAGCTAGCGGGAAATCAAGCTCATTCAAAAAATGTCTGTTGAGTAAACATTTCTCATATTTTCTGATAATGGTAATAAAGTGTAAAACACAGAGCAATGATTTATTTCTTTTTCTTTTTTTTTTTAACGTTTTTATTTATTTTTGACAGAGAAAGACAGAGCATGAGTGGGGGAGGGGCAGAGAGAGAGGGAGACACAGAATCCGAAGCAGGCTCCAGGCTCTGAGCTGTCGGCACAGAGCCCAACACGGGGCTCAAACTCATGAACTGTGAGATCATGACCTGAGCCGAAGTCAGATGCTTAAATGACTGAGCCACCCAGGTGCCTCAAAAAAGCAATGATTTAAACCTTTGCTACATCCTGTGTAAGTCAGTTTTTCTAGCTTTTATTAAGCTTTGGTTGGATCACATGATTTTTAAAACATCAATTGTGAAACTAGGTATCACATGATCTATGGTAACGGGAAAATCAGAAGATGACTATAAAGAAATCAGCCTATAATGTCCAACTAAACACATTAAAATGTCTGAACCTAGAAAAGGGACCAAATTATGCACCAAATCTATTTAAGGCATTTGTTGAGCAATTACTGTGTGAAACGGGTTTAAATCCAAACCTAAAATTTTCTGACTAGAAGATTCTTCTAGCCTGTCAGACTCAGAGGTTATTGAACTGGACAATGAGGGACAGGTAGAGATCGGAGGTCTTACAGACCAGAGACAACCACCTGACCTGGATAGACAGTCACCTGCTCTGGAGGCCTTTGGAAAAGTGATGGGAAAACATCGCAGTTGATCCTTGGTCGGTCAGGACCTATATGCCCTCCTCCCTACCTCTGGCCCATTGTGCTCATTTCCTAGCCCTTAGGAATTAAATAAAAGACCCAAGTTTCCAGTTCCTTTTAGAAATAACTGACATAGAATATTTGGGCCCGAAGAAGATGTAGGCCAAATCTATATTCCAGGTGTTAATATTAAAACCCAACCTTTTTGCTAGCTAATGCCGTCATTCATTCAACAAGAATGAGCTCATGGTATGAACTCATCCAGCTTTGACCAAGGACAGGACTGTCCCTAAAGCTGCTCAGTGGGGCCAGACCAGGCCTTTTATGAATGACACAGACCCTGAACAAACAATGGTTCTCTCAAGGACCCTTATTCCTGGGCAACAATTCTGCCTTACACTTACACGTGATGTCACATCCTGAATAACCACAACCCAGAGGATGTGAGTAACAGACTCTTCCTGCTAGAAGGTAGCCGAACGCCAAAGAAGTCATCCTTAAAGTTGCTGGAACACGACAGGAACAGTGACAGTGCATATGACAGGGCCCGGAGAGCAAAACTGAACTTCATAGTGATGCATTACTGTTTCCCAACTGGCTGACATGACTTTTAAAATTAAAAAAAGAGAGGAGAGAAGTGGAAAAGAAAAAAAATGAAAGGCTAACCAAGTGAATACAAAGTAGGAAATGCTGGGCTAAAAATGAGCTATATTTGGCGTGCCTGGGTGGCTCTGTCGGTTGAGCATCCGACTTTGGCTCAGGTCACGGTCTTGCGGTCCGTGGGTTCGAGCCCCACGTCGGACTCTGTGCTGACAGCTCAGAGCCTGGAGCCTGCTTTGGATTCTGTGTCTCCCCCTCTCTCTGCCCCTCCCCTGCTAACACTCTGTCTCTCTCAGAAATAGGCAAACATTAAAAATTTGAAAAATATTAAAAAAATAAAATAAAATGAAAATAAAAATGAGCTACATTTTTATAGAATGGAAGCATGTGACTTCTAACCATGTCGTCTACTGACAAGTAAGAGAACCGCATTTCGTTTTGAGCAGAGGCAAAACCTTTTCCATTTATCAACAACTTCTGAGGTACTAAATATGACCATTGTATACTCCTACTTGGCTCACTGTGTGAAAAGAAATGCTAAAACATGACAACAGGAACAGCATTATATTATCTGACACAAATACTACTGTCCAGAACTATTAAACACTGTCTAAAAAAAGACATGGTTGAAAAAAAAAAAGAAAAACCAGAAAAAAAAAAAAACAACAACCACAGTCTGAGGCAATCCAGGACTTCAAGGTTTTTCTGAACATGAAGACTATGCCAAAATAAGATACTTGGGTAAATAAAAAACGCTTTAGTTATGTTTTCCTATAATTTAGCTGACTTAATTAAAAGGAAGTTATATGTAACTTTAAAAATGACAAATAGGAATTTTATTTTGTTACATTTAGGTATTGAATCAGACAACAAGACTTGAACTTCAGCTTCTGGAACATTCCCTTTCCACCAGCAAATTGGAAAAACAGATTTTGGACCAGACCAGTGAAATAAACAAATTGCAAGATAAGAACAGGTAATAAAAACACACAAAAAAGTTTATAAGCCCGAACTGCGTACCTTGTAGATCTGAAAGCCTATTTCACGTGACTATCATTTCTAAGAATGGCTTCCAAAATGCCAGATTTCTTAACGCGCAGGGTCAGGACTGGACACCTCGTGAGGGAAAGGCAGGGAGAGGGTTTGGGAAAAAGTGGAAGTGTGCCTTCTAATCCAGTCTTCAATGTTTTTCATTCTCTGGCCCCTTAAAGATTCTCCTCCAGTGATTCTCCAAGCTCTGCCTCAATACCGCCCAAGTTAATCTGTGACAAAATGCTGCCAGTGTCTTGGAATAAAAGTAACACTGGCCCAGGCTTTTTACCTTTGCCTCTTCACTTCCAATGCAAAATGACCCACAGGTGGAAAACTACACTTACACTGTAAACAAGGCACATTTCATGGTGCAAAAGTTACTCTTAAAACATATGATAAAGTAAAAATGGAAGTCATTAATAAATATTATGTTAATATTTAAATAAGATCTAGAAAAACCCCAAGAAAGCCAATACAAAAACAAACTTTGGGTGATCAGTGGGGACTGTTTTCAAAGGCTTATTGCAGACGGGAGTACACGAAGATAATTTTGTCTACCAACTTGTTTCTAACCAAGATGTGCATATGACATGGAGAATGGTCAGACAACAATATACTGTATTTCAGAACTAAGTAATTTCAAGTAAATAATTTTTTCTTACCCAAAAATGACGATAAACTTATTGTCTTATGATCATTCTTTCCTGTTAATCAAGAACTCAGCTGAAATAATTCTTTCTCTTCTTTGGGTAACAAGTTTAGCCCACTGTTGATTTAGAATTTTCAAAAGCAAATAGATTTATTTTTTTATTCTTTTGCAAATATAGTTTTTTGATTCAAATATTTTTCTTTAGTGTTTCAATGTTTTTTCTTCTGCAAAGTAAAAAAATAAAAGTTTGAGACCAAACGTTGAGATACAACAATCTCTTAAAATGGTCTTATTTAATAATGTTCTCTTTTATTTAATGAAGTTGCAGTGACAGGAAGATACAGGAGCTGAGTGATTACTTTTGTTGCTTGCCAAAACAATATGGGCTGGGAGATACCTAGGTTTTGATTAGTTTGTTGAATGCACCCTGGTATTGCACACCATCGCCTCCTTATGTTTCTAATTTAGTATGCTAAAACACGAAAATTATCAGTTAAGCATGTCAGTTATGTTTCCCGAGTATCATCTTTGTAAATATTTGCCAAATCGTACTGCCTTTTGCCTTGAGGAGTATAAATCTTCTTCCTGAGTTCAGACACACTGCTTCATGTTTTCACTTATTACAAGTAAACTTCGTTACGCACAGTCAGCTGGAATTGCTTTGAAATACAATCAACAACTTTCCCTACATGCTTTGCTCATCATGATTTGGGGAAATGTCTCTGTATGTCAAAGCTTCACAACATATAAAATAGTGATCCCAACCATCCTGAGGCTCGCTGTACCTTCTGATTATTCTTGCCTATGTGATCCTCCAACTTTTTTATTTTTTTACTTAAATCTTTCACGTTGTCCTCCAGTTGAATCTACATGGACCAGCAGTACACTTTTCCAATACTCGGAGTTTAGTTTTATATGACATTAAGTTTAAACATCACATTTCCTCCGTAAAACCGCCGTGTCAAACATACCCGACACGCTAAGACTGCATATTACTTACAAGAGCAGTGCACCACAGCCTGGGCTGCAAATCTCTCACTCACGCGGGAGTTGTACACAGATTGTTTCCGAATGGCCTCTCAGAGTATAGATCGTGAAAGGGATAGCTTTTTATCAGCAGACTTGTCATAAACACCATACGTAACAACTCTATACCTGCAGAAAGAATAATCTTTGCAGGGGCTGCAGAAATCACAGCCTCTTTTGACACAAATGTGAAATGACGATAACAAGGCTTCAGTTGATGATGGTAAATAAATAAAAATAAGGAAACTGTGCAGATGATTTTTCATCTTTCGGTGAGTTTGGCATGCTGTGTTTTCTGGTGCCTTACGTTTTGACTAGCCTAGGATTTCGCTCGCAAGAACATCGTTACAAATATATGTGAATGTTTTGCACATGTGCCAAACCATTTCTTTAAATTACTTTCAATGTGTCTCCAAAAGTGCAACTGTTTTCTTCATGGAATAGTTTCAGATGAAGTCAGAGTACTGATCAGGGTCAATGATATTCTGAAAATTGCCACTATACCATTTTTAGGTTCACCAGCTGAAGGTGAAAATTACTATGTGTTTTTCACCTAATCATTCTTTTTTTTTTTTTCTTTTAAAAATAAAGGATTCATTTAGGCCCTAGTTGTACCAGCTCGATTAAACTGTGATTATCGTTACGGTAATTATTGTTATTGAAAAGTGCTACCATGGATGCTGCCCCCTTCTAAAGAGAGCCAATAAAAACTCATAAAAGAAACAGGATTCAGCCTTGGTATTTCTGCCTACACAGGGTATTTCCTCACACTCCTCACCTGCCTGTGAGTTATGTTAATAGGAAGATAAGCTGTACTTAAGTCCAATTTTTATGGTGATGATCACATTGATTTCCCTGTATCAGAAAACCAAACACCACGCTACAGAGTGTTACCCACCGTATGGATTCCCCATACCGCCCCATCTCCTTCCTTCCGCCACTTAGCACTCTGGGCCTCGGAATCTGTTGCAGCGTGGAGAGTTGTTGCTATGAACTTGCACTCGATTCTCATCTATTTTATCCTATGTAATTAATTCGCTCTCATTTAAAAAGTGCTGATTGTGACTCATGAAATGGATCTCACAGGCCAGTAACAGGTCCCAATGTGCATTTTGCAAAGTGTTGCTGGAGGATATGATCTGACACTCCTTATAGCTTTAAATGCCATGATCTGTGCTTCCGTGCCTACATGGTCCTGCTCTCAGAGCCAGTGTGGTCTGGGGTGACCTGCTGAACTCTTCAATACAGGCTAATTTTTAAAAAAATTAAAAAAAAACAATTTTTCAATACAGGCTAATTAAAAAAAAAATATCCATCTAGGAGTGTTCACACTCTCATTCACACTCTGGAGCATAGGACTGTCCCATCTTTCTCTTATGCCTCGTCACAAAGTATTAAAGACAACAGAATACAGCTGGATAAGAAATTTCAAGCAATGTCATTTTGAAGGCAGTGTAGATTAGTAATTTAAAAATGCCTCACTTATTTTATGTTAATTGTCTAGGTCAAGCATCACAGGAGTGCTTTGAAAGCATACTGCCTATAATGATAGTACTAGAAATGATTTCAGGCAGAAAACAGAAAAACTTTATGTATTTATTATTTTTTTATATTTATTTAATTTTAGAGACAGCACGAGTGGGGGAAGGGCAGAGCAAAAGAGAGAGAGAGGATCCCAAGCAGGCTCTGAGCTGTCAGCACAAAGCCTGACACGGGGCTCCATTCCACGAGCCATGAGATCATGACCTGAGCTGAAATCAAGGGTTAGATGCTTCACCGACTGAACCACCTGGGTACACCTTGTGCGTTTATTTTTAGGTTAACTTCTGCTCAGAGTAAGTCATCTTAGTTTTTAAATTAACAAAATGATACACAATTAAAAGAATAAGCTGATAGCAGGAAAAATAATGAGATGTAATAGTTTTAAAAGAGATAGGAGAAAACTGATGAAATATAAATAAAGTGCAAATCAGGGTATTACAGTAGCTGCTTACTTTCTGACTTGGAATAGTGAACAACACTTACTGTCATATACCAATTTACAAGGATTTGGCTGGGATAAATTTAAGACTTACAACTGAATTTCTAATAATAATTATTTATACTGATTGTTACTGCTTATAGGTAAGATCTTTAGTGGGTAGTCAGTTTCTTGGCTGAGTAATGTTGCTCACAGAATTAAAGATTCAGAAAATGTTACTGCCCTCAAAAAGGCATCGTAGACTTACAGATTATTTGAACTAGGAAGGACCTCAGAGATCTTTATCTAATCTACTGCTTTCATTTTACATAGAAATTTATATCTACAGGTGGATGTTCATTTAGATAGACACTCACCTGAGATGCAGACAGGGAACAGCCTGAGGCAGGTGACACAGGTGGTCACATGCAGAAGTGAGGTTCTCAGCCTGGGCTTTCCACTCTCCCCCATGTGCTCCCAACACCAAGGCCGCCTTCTCATTGTCCACAATTCCCTTCAGCAAAATCATGGTCTTCAAATGCACTCCATGTGATAACTTCTAATTACGGACCTTACATTTTGGTTAGGGTGTTTTATCCTCATATCTATGTCCCATCTGCTTATCTACAGTTCTCGGCAAGTTTGAGAGCTTCTTCAGGGCTGCGGCAACTCCTTTAACATCTTAACAGAGGGCCTTGGAGAAGCACGAATTCAATAAATATTAAAGATTGTTTAAGAATTACAAAACCGAGGGGCGCCTGGGTGGCGCAGTCGGTTAAGCGTCCACGATCTCACGGTCCGTGAGTTCGAGCCCCGTGTCAGGCTCTGGGCTGATGGCTCAGAGCCTGGAGCCTGTTTCCGATTCTGTGTCTCCCTCTCTCTCTGCCCCTCCCCTGTTCATGCTCTGTCTCTCTCTGTCCCAAAAATAAATAAACGTTGAAAAAAAAATTAAAAAAAAAAAGAATTACAAAACCGAGAGGCACCTCAGTTGTTCAGTCAGTTAAGCGTCCGACTTTGGCTTAGGTCATGATCTCATGGTTCGTGAGTTTGAGCCTCATGTTGGGCTCTGTGATGACAGCCCAGAGCCTGGAGCCTGCTTCGGATTCTCTGTCTCCCTCTCTCTCTCTGCCCCTCCCTCCCTTCTGCTGTTTCTGTCTCTTGAAAGTAAATAAGCATTACAAAAAAAAAAAAAAAAGAAGTACAAAACTGAGTTGATGTATATAAAGCAATCAGAAAACCCTTCACTAAACTAACAATTATTTCCCTCTACAAGTTTCCTGGAAAAGAAAGTGCTAGACATGGAAGACAAGCATATTGTTCAACTACAGTCGATAAAAGAAGAGAAAGATCAGCTCCAAGTATTAGTATCCAAGCAAAATTCCATCATTGAAGAACTAGAAAAACAATTAGTGACCGCCACGGTGAATAGCTCAGTTCTCCAAAAGCAGCAACATGATCTGATGGAGACAGTTCATAATTTATTGACTATGATATCATCAAACTGTAAGTCAAATTTACCTATCATCTTTTCTTCTGTTTTAATTGCATTGGTTAAGTGAAATTCAAAATCCTTAAAATTCTCATCTGTCAGAAAAGGACTATTTCTCTTACATGTTTCCTATAAAAGCTTTACAGGGCCTTCATACAGAAACAATTAAAAAAGAAGGAGGAAGTAATTCCACTTCTGGGTATTTACCCAAAGAATATGAAACCACTAATCCGAAAAGATACATGCACCCCTCTGTTTATTCCAGCATTATCTACAATAGGCAAATTATGGGGAAAATATATGTATGTAATGGAATATTATTCAGCCATGAAAAAAGAATGAAATCTTGCCATTTGCAACAACATGGGTAGAACTAGAGGGCATTATGCTAAGGAAGTAAGTCAGTCAGAGAAAGACAAATACCATATGATCTCACTCATACATGGAATTTAAGAAACACAACAAATGAACAAAGGAAAAGAAAAGAGAGAGAGAGAGACAGAACCAAAATACAGACTCTTAACTATAAGAACAAACTACTGTTAGCAGAAGGGAGGTGAGTGAGGGGATGGTGGAAGCAGGCGATGGAAATCAAAGAACACGCTTATCATGATGAGCACTGAGTCAGGCCGTTCCCTGAATTGTGAAATCACTATGATGCACACCTAAAACTATTATAACACTGTATGTTAACTGTACTGGAATTAAAATTTTTAAAAATGCTGTTCAGGAAGGAAAAATAAAATAGAATAAAAATAAGGAAGAAGAGGAGAGAGGGAATACATATTTATACTAATTAATTTTTATGAGGCAAAACACCCCAAACATGATTCCTGGGCTCAAAGAGCCTACTCTGAGTTATAGTTCCATCATTATCTGGTGCTATGAGGCTGGACAAGTTACTAATCCACAGTGGACTTTATTTATTATGTGGAAAAAGTGAATCTAAACCCAGAGGACTGTTGTGAAGATTGAGCTAATGCTTGCATTGACTGGCATAAAATTGGCACTCAAGATATGTCAGTTCCCTTCTCTCAGTCCATCCTTAGTTATGTTTTGCCTACTTTATTACTGTTTTAACCTTCCAATCTCCCTTGGATATTAGAGGAGAAAAGGGAGGCAGCTTCAGTCATTAATCCGAAATGTGATACATAATCTGTGCGGTATTTTCATTTTAAGTCTTTTTCGTAAACAAATCGGGTCCAGTTCTTACTGTGGCTTATTTATTTCCTAATGTCCTTTAAACTTGTGTTCTCTTGGCACGGATGCATTTTACATCCTGTGAAGATATTCTTCAGTTTCGTAAGAAATGTGTTCTCTCATCATCCTCGAGCCATGCAGTTATCCCAATCTTAATAGAAACACTTAAACGAGGTTTCTACTTACACAAGGAAACAAACAGAAACAGCGCTATCTTGATGCTAAATGGCAGGATTGACACTGGAGGGCCAGTTCGCAGTAGGCGCCTTCTAGCTAGAGTTTCAGTCTGTTATAACTGGGAAAACTCAGAGTTTCACCTTCATAGAAAAGGAAAAGACAATCATCTGATATCTGGTGGGAGTAAGATAACTTGAGGTGTTAGCTCTGATGAGCCAAAGTAGAGAAAACCATGCAGCTCAAATCCTGGCAGAGATCAGGAGCACAGGAGAGACAGAGCAGCAGAAATGGCTTTCCTTTCCCCATGCGTCTCTAGCTGATGTGACGGCAGAGACTGTCTACCCGTAATGTCCACCCGTACATCTAATCCAGACACCTGCGCTTTGGTAGGTCTCTAGAATTACTATACATACCTGCAAGAACGATCGAACACACACACACACTCACACACACACACACACACACTCACACTCACACACACACACTCACACACACACACCTTTTTTCTAATGGCAGAAAGGGTTGGGAAATCTAAATGTTGAGAGCAGAGTAAAAATCTGAGGGACTTTTGTAATACTAGGACTTTTTGTCTTAGAGTAAGAATTTCAAAAACACAGATACATTAATGGTAGTCTTGAACACAAACTACTGTGGGTCAGGGGCTAAAAATCCAAAGAATACTTCATGTCTTTACCCAACAGTCTAAAGAAATATATCAAGACGTGGCCTCTGTATGGGATATGCCACGCAGCCACTGGAGAGGTACCACTGTTTTTAGGTACGTTTTTTTTTACTCTTTTGCAGTAACTTTATGTGATTCTAGTCAAGATGGAAGTTTTTTTTTTAAGTAATTGTTTATTACATTTAATTGCAAAATAGTTGCATTACATGTAGTTGATTAATAAAAAAAGAAGTATGGCTTACTGGAGTAATTTTTTTTGGAAAGGAGAAGAGCTGGTGTGTCCCTTTTGCTTATTATAAGAATTCAAACGTAATAAAACTTACCACTGAGTGCATCTCAAAATAATACACTTTTATCTTTTCATGAACTCCCTTTAAATGCTTTCCTATTTTTTTTTTTTTAAAGCAGCGAAGAACTCCTTCAGTGCTAAGGAAGAAGCAGTCGTTTTCAGAGACTGTGCAGAAGCATTCAAGTCAGGGAGGACAGCGAACGGCATCTATACGCTGGTGTTCCCAAACTCCACAGAGGAGATAAAGGTATGGGGACAGGGTCGTGTTTTCAACTACCTGCCTGGAAACAGGCTTCCTGGAGGCCGAGGAAGTACATAACACAGTTCACACGCCCAGACCCTTCCCCGCTTCACGCGCAGCCAAGCCACAAACGCAGAGCGTCTACCTCACAACAGGTACTTGCCGAGGGCTCCAAGTGCAGTCACTGTGCACAGATGCTGACCGTACACATCAGTGATGCAAAAATTTCTATCTCATAATGTAGGAGACAGATCTCTCTCTCCTATTCTCGTCGCGTTTAACTTAATCATCGCACTGTGAGTTGTTTTCCTTAAAGCGTCAGACTGGTTTCACTCATTTTAAAGAAAATGTCTTCTAAATACTAGAGTTTACATAAGCAAATAGTTTGTCTTTCATGGGCTATTTCAAGTAGCAATGGTATTCCATCAAAGAAAGAAAAAAAAAGGCTCGCGTAGGTCACAACTAAAACCACCACAAGAGCTTTGCTTTGACACAACCACGGTACCTTGGTTTGCAGAAGGGATTTATAGACATCTCACACTCCAGCGTAGAGCATACAGGAAGACCTATATTCGGTAGTAGAGGCTTAAATAAAATGAATAGTCATTGCTGCTTTGTCAAAGACATCATGAAGTGAAACTGCCTTATCTTCTTCCCAACTGCGAGTGTGTGACTCAAGAATATAGTGACACAAATACAGTGTGGGCTATTCCCTCGATTCATCCCAGGGTGCTAGCAGATCCCGCCCCGCCCCCCACCCCAAATGATTCTGTGCCATCAGTACAAACACCATTACACTGTCAGAGGCCGAAAACATCTTAGTGTCATTACAGAAACAGTTCCAGCCTGGGGGACTCACTGTAAGGGTCTCAGGGACACCCAGGAGTCTGTAGTCCACACCACGTGGATTGCTATCCACGTGGGTGGGCTATCCTTACCCCATCTAATGTAGGCTGGAAGACTTAAAACATACCACCAAAGAGAGGGGCTCACTTTCTTCTCAAGTATTTGGACTTTATTTCAAGGCATAAGCTCAATTACTTCGTAGAAAGTGAAGCAACAGCCAGAACCTTTCAGCAGGAGAAGTTAGGATATAGCTGGATTCAATTATTCTTAGTCCTTCTGGATTACTCAGGGAGCATGATTCCTGAAGTTGCTTTGGGAGACACCGAGCTTCAGGTAAGGAAAAAAAAAAATCACATTCCCAAGGAACATTTCAATGTGGCTTCTCCTAGAGGTTTGATAAGTTAAAACAATATCACATGAGATTCGGCGTGAAGTCTTTTATAATGATTAGACAGCTATATATATTAAATGATTATAAATATACTTGCATCTAATTCGAACGGCTAGATGTGGAACCAATGTAAACACTTCTTTTTTTTTTTTTTTTTTTTTTTTTACAATCTTTTAATGTTTATTTTTGAGAGAGAGGCAGGGGGACAGACCACGAGCGGGGAAGGGGCAGAGAGAGGGAGACAGAATCCGAAGCAGGCTCCAGGCTCTAAGCTGTCAGCACAGAGCCTGACGCGGAGCTCAAAATCACCATCTGTGAGATTATGACCTGAGCGAAGTCGGTCACCCAACCGACTGAGCCACCCAGGCGCCCTTATGAACGAACCAATGTAAACACTTCTAGAGAAGGCCATCGATACTGTATCACAATGGAAATTTTAGAGGCTCCTGGAAGTGTTACCTCTTTGAACTCAGTATTATCCTCAGTATTTAAAATGCAAATAAAGAAAAACACTTTCAAAATTTAAGCATTAAGGGTTTAAAGACAGAGAATTTGAAGCAGTAACATATACTTTGATTACGAATTTAAAAGATAAATATTGTGCTATTCAAGATAATACTTTCCAAAGAAAATCTTTCTAATTCACTCGTGCTGCTTTAAATCAACCTTGGAAATCAGTTAATGTCCCCAGTGCCCTAGAAGCAGCGCATTAGCGAGGAGAAAAACAAAACATAAATGGTCTGTTGCAGATGAGAAAGTAACGAACAGATTCTGTGCTATGGCTCTCGATCCCCTTTGCAATGTGGTTTTCATAAGTTTTTGGGAACTACTGTCTGTCACCAGATGTTGGTCTCTTCTTGGCCTAGAGCAAATGGGGACAGGAGTGGCAATGGGAGGGGGAACGAGGATATCAGTGCAAGGCAGACGCTTTGCAAATCCAGAGGGCAATCGCCCACTACACGGCCCCAACCTACTGCTCTGAAAAGGTTTTCCTGACTCAGTGCCATGTTCCCGCCCCAGGGCGCTCAATCAACCCCACCTCCTAACTGGAGGGTTCTATGGCAAGATGAAGATATATAGTACTGTGGGGTGGGGGCGGGAGTATGTGACATGAGCCTCAGGTCATGGTTGGAAACATTAGGATTTATACTTCTTTTAAACATTTGCAGTAAAAACAACTCATTTACACAGCAGGGAACAGTAATCTTACAAAACCTCAATTTTCACATCTGTAAAATAAATGCTCCGGATTAAGTTACTTGTAGATTCCCTTTCAGACTTAAGCCTCCGTAATTCACAACCTGATCCAGGGAGAGAGGGTCTGAGAGACTGGAGTTTAAATTCTGGCTCTGCCAATTTGCGCCTCTGAACAAGTCGTTTACCCTGGGTGAGGTCTCAGTTTCCCAATCTGTAACATCACGAAGTAACCCCAGTCTTCTAGAGCTGTTCCGAGATGACGATGGAGATCCGACACTTAGGACAGGGCTTGGTACTTAACCATCAGTTCGATAAATAGGAACCGTTTACCATTCGGACTGCCCCCAAAGATGCTGGGATAATTTCTCTGCATGACAGGGTAGTCATTTTTGCCCTGTTTCTTCTAGTTCAGGAAAAGAACGTTCAGCAGATCTCTGGGCTGACCTTTTCCAAAAGGGCCCAAGTATTTCAACTTTATTTTTGAAAAATCCATTAGGTTTCTGCAAACAACAAAAACTGCACCAGAGGGATTTGAATATGCTCTTGCTGGTCAGAGACCTAATAACTGCCTTCCCTAAATTTCACAGGGTACCTGTCCCCTAGTGCTTATCTGTGGGTTTGCGGCTTTATCAGTCATTCACCATGGCCTCAGAGCTGAAGCATGGCATTTAAATCAAGCATTATTTGTTGAAAGACTTTGAAGCAAGATGTCAGGTCCCTGAACCATGTACTTGTGTGCTAACCAAAAGTATTAACCGCCCTCAGGTTTGTTGTAGCTGGAGTGGTAAGGTCTTGGGCATTGTCCGAAGACTTCTGCTTTCCTGATCCTGAGATAATCTACTTCGTCCTTTTCACTCCGTGCTCTCTGGCTCTGTGGATGACTCTCTTTGAACATGATCTTCCCCTGAAAGTTTCACAACTCAATTCACCATGACACTTCAGCTTCTATGAACTCTCTGTTGTTTTTTCTTTTTAAGTGGGACAAGAAAACATTCAGGAAATGTTCTCATCATCTCATCACTGTCCGTGGTGGAGTCAGAGATTAGTACGGCCCCACCCATTTCCACACGGGCAGTGACTCTCAGCCAATCTGGACTCTGATTTTCATACAAAACTGAACTTCTCTGATTTTAAGTATCATTGACTTCATCGTAATGGTGATTTTGACAGCAAAGAATCAAACATTCTTGGAGTAAGGACAGGCTTGCCCCAATCCATATCCGGTCTTTCCACCCACCAGCATGCTATTTAGGATACAGAGGAAGTGGACTTCTCTGTACACATATGACTCCTCAAACCAATATTCAGCTAGTTTACTATACTGATTTTCTTAGAAGACACTGAGAAAACTAAGCAGTACGGACCACTGGGTGGACTACGGGCAAACAAGAGGCAGCATTATTCATGAACTGAGATCAGCCTGGAACTGTGTTGAGGGACTTCTGGTCTCTTAACAAAAGGGTCAAGTTACTCTGTTTTGGGCTGCATGGTATGGTAGAAAAAGCAGTACAGAATGAAGAATCTGAGAGACCTTATTCAAGTCCTGTATCTTGCACTTCCGGTCAAGTTAATCTCACTTTATCCATTGTTTTCTCCTTTCAAAAGTGCAGCATTACAGCATCACAGCAAAGTTGCTTCAGGGTTGCTGATAACCTATGCCAAGTACCAAGTGTGGTACTTGGAACAGAGTGGTATTGAGCAATGATCACAAGATAATTAACAATAATAATACACCAATACAGGGAGACAATAAGGGGTTACCTTAAGCAGGTCAGTTTTATCTATCTGGTTAATTAAAAATGGGAAAATCATTTTATTCTTAAGAAATGTAGTTTTCTTTACTGGAGCATATGTTTCCAAACATAGGATCATCAGGGAAAGCTATATGGGCCAACGGGCCCTTGTAGACACGGAGAGAAGTCTGCTGGAGAACAGGGAGCTGGGTCCCCAGGGCAGCTGTCTATATCGTTAGCAATGAAGCATCAGGCAAGCCGCTTAAAATGAAAGAGGGGGTCTACGCGTGTTCTTGGTTCTCCTTCATCCCCCATTCTTTACAATTTTAACGCACAAATGCAGAATAGTTTACATTTAGACCTACTCTGACAAAATTATCTCTACCATTTCCCCAAAACACAAAGGAAAACAACAGGGGAAGACTATTTCTCACTGGCTTTGAACATTAACTTTCATATTTACTACCTTGTATGCTGTAGGAAAATTTATCATAACCTTCTGGGAAAATTTTTCGTTCTACTATAATCTCATTATTTAAAACTATTTATGTAATCTTATTTTCAGGGGTTTTCAATTTCATAATAAAACTCCAGCTGAGTGGAAACTGAGCATGCATGGTCCTAGCCCAAGAAGGAATTCTGTGTTCTGAGCAAAGTTTAAACCCACCAAGCCAGTTTAAAAGCAAAAATAAAAATAGCTAGGAAGTGAAATACCACGGGCAGTGAGTAAAGTACAAAGAGGCTTGAAGTCCTGATCTGTGGGTCAGAGCTCCCAGCGGATTCTCAGGTCCCATACACCAGGCTGGGTGCACAGAGCCTCAGATCTCTCATACTGAGGGGTGAACAGACTCTTATCCCATGTGGAAGAAGCCTTCTAGCCCCACAACGTAATATAATAGGGGTCTCAGAAAACCTACAGTGCAAAAAACACCCCTTCTACACAACTCTCCGCAAAGCTGATAGGGACTGACAACTACCATAAAACTTCCTGGGGTTGCAAACACCAGTTAGTAGATTTCTATAGGTTGGAGATGAGGTTTGGGGCCAAAATGCCAAGATGTCCCATTCACAATAAATCTCTAAGAAACAGCGATCTTTGGGTCAGCTGTTGGGGGTGGGTCTTTAGCCTAGAACAGAGGAAAGTCATACTGTCATCAGCACTGAAATCTTGTTCTACTACTGTTTACCAGCCATCAACATTTTCAATTCCTGGTTCTTAACATACAATAAAACCTTGGATTGCAAGTAACCTGTTCTGGGAGTGATCCACAAGAGGAGCAAGCATTTCTAGTAAATTTTAACTTGATAAGGGAGCAATGTCTTGCAATACGAGTAGTACGTGAGGAGTGCCTGGATGGCTCAGTTAAGCTTCCGACTTCAACTCAATTCATGATCTCATGGTTCAGGAGTTTGAGCCCTGTGTGGGCCTCTGTACTGAGAGCTGGAGCCTGGAGCCTGCTTCAGATTCTGTGTCTCCCTGTCTCTCTACCTCCCCCACCCCCCACAACCACCCCGTGCCATTTGTGCTCTGTCTCTGTCAAAAATGAACATTTAAAAAATGCAAACAAACAAACAAAAAGAGTATGTGACACCAAACATCACACGATCACAACTGAGCCAATGGTTCTTGAAATTCGCTTTGATATACAAGTGCTGTGCATTACAAGCATGTTTCTGGAGCAAATTATGCTCATAAGCCAAGGTTTTACTGTATTTAAAACCAGGGCGCCTGGGTGGCTCAGTCGGTTGAGTGTCCGACTGCAGCTCAGGTCATGAGCTCACGGTGTGTGGGTTCGAGCTCTTCGTCAGGCTCTGTGCTGACACCACTTCGGATCCTCGGTCTCCCTCTCTCTCTGCCCCTTCCCCATTTGTGCGCTCTCTCTCTTTCTCTCTTAAAACTAAATAAACATTTAATGTATCCAGAATGATCTGCTTCTTGGAAGGCCACAAAGGTTGACCCCATGGCACAAGTCACATGATAGATATCTCCATCTGTCCTGTTTCCGGGAGTTCCAATGAAGACCTGACTCACTAATGTTTCCCACACAATGACTGTGCGCTTCCCATTGGCAGGCATACTGCGACATGGAGACGGCTGGAGGTGGGTGGACCATCATTCAGCGGCGGGAAGATGGCAGTGTTGACTTCCAGAGGACTTGGAACGAATATAAAGTGGTATGAATACTCTTCAACCCATCTGAACACAATTTTCTTTGTGAAAACTGATTTTCAAGACCTGCAGAACCTTCACCACAAATCCAAAACTAACCAATGACTGCTGACAACTTTTGTTATCAAAGGGTTCCCTTTAGCTGATGCTTCAGTCTCCCCAGTAACGAATGATCCTGTCAGTGTAGTATAAACTAGAGATCAAAACAAAGGCATGCAAGTGAGAGGCTTATTTTTTTTATTTTTTTTTCAACGTTTTTTATTTATTTTTTATTTTTGGGACAGAGAGAGACAGAGCATGAACGGGGGAGGGGCAGAGAGAGAGGGAGACACAGAATCGGAAATAGGCTCCAGGCTCTGAGCCATCAGCCCAGAGCCCGACGCGGGGCTCGAACTCACGGACCGCGAGATCGTGACCTGGCTGAAGTCGGACGCTTAACCGACTGCGCCACCCAGGCGCCCCAATGAGAGGCTTATTTTTAATGGCAGGCTCGGTGTTTTTCGGTAACCCAACTGTTTTACAAAACTGCACGTCAATAACCTGAGCAGTTTATGCTCATGTTTCTCCTGGTGATTCCCCAAGTAGTTCTAATTACTCTAATACTAATTTCCTTCCAGTAGCAGCTTGGTTTCTTAAAGCAGACCTTTTAAAAATCTACTTTCTTATCTGGAAGACCCCCAAATTTTCAGAACACAGGAAAGAATTCCTGCTGAGTATCTGACAGTCACCCCAGGTTAAACTGATAGGCTACTGATTTCAAATACATGAATTAAAAATAAATGAGGTGACTGAATTTTACAACTTGGATTACAGGGATTTGGGAACCCTTCCGGTGAACACTGGCTGGGAAATGAGTTTGTTTTCCAAGTGACCAATCAACAGCCCTACGTGCTTAAAATACACCTTAAAGACTGGGAAGGGAATGAAGCGTACTCACTGTATGAACATTTCTCTCTCTCAAGTGAAGAATTCAATTACAGGTGAGTTATATGTAACTGAAAGACATTAATGGATTTGCTGTGCGACTATTCCAGGAAGGGAGAGCCCGACTGCATTAAGCAGGATCTGAAGTACTCGGAGGATACCTTAATGGAAAAACCTCTCATTTCTTAGAGTTCTATGCTGCCTTTCCGAAACTATCTCTAGTTTTAAAATTCCAACTTAGGTTTTAACAACATGAGGGACGCTTCATTTGTTTTGTTGTATTTGCTGTGTATCCTGAAGGAGTAGATGAACCCTGCCTGGCAGCTGACAGGCATTGTTCAACAAATATTTGTAGACTATGTGGATGTTGCGTCTGTATCATAAAAGGCCATGCCAAGATCATGACACATGTACACCTAGGACTATGTTGTTTTCTTCTGAAAAGGTTTGAACAGTTCAATCTATCTTTCTGCAGCTTGAACGCCCTCGATTCTAACGTTCCATCCCCAAGTCAGGATGAGTTACCAAGTTTAAAAAGTGGCAGAATGAGGTGGGAGGCTTAGTCAAGCAAACTCCTTTACTCTCTGCTACAGAAACAACAGTTGATTCACAGCACTCCCTTAGTATTTGCCTTGCCCCACGCATTTGGCGGCACTAATCTAGAATGTTCCAAGAAAAGCACGGGCATCCTTGACTCAGAATGTAGTTTCTGGCTCTCAAACGCCGTGAGAGTGGAAGCGGAGAACAGCGAAGGCACCGAGAGACCAGTGCCTGGAGAGCTGCTATTAGGGCAGGTACCGGGAAGGCGCGTATGCCGTCAGGGAAGGAGGTACCTAGAAACGCACGTGCAAGGCCAGACAGAGAATAGGGAGGTCGCGTGCCAGGTGGCACCGCGGGAATTGGCCTCAGGAGGCACAGCAGAACTGTCCAGTCACCGACACAGCCCTGGAGGGCTCTGAAAGGCGTAAGCACACGTCACGAAAATACGTACACTGAGGTCAGAAATAAAGTTCGATGGGAACGCCACGGAAAACAGTGGTCTACAGTCCCAACTGAATCTCACTGACACCCAACTCAGACCCTCTGCTCAATAGAAAATCCGAGATCTGAACAGCTTGGAAAATAAACACGATCTCAAAGTCCTGGAGCTGGCTTCCCAGGGGAGGGTCACAGTGAACAGCAGAGAAATAAAAATAGGCTGAGCAGCTTGCCTGAACAACTACCTGAGGACCACATAATGTCCAGTATGTGCTGCTTTATAAGCAGGGGTCGAAATTCTGAAAACTCTGAATGCAGCTAACGAACGGCTAGCACTGACATGACTTTTAGAAAGTCAGTGAAACAGGGCCCAGCAAGTCTCCTTAGAGACAGATCAGGGCTCTCCTGGAGGAGCAATGACTCAGATGGATGAAAAGATAGGTGTTTGGGCCTCACTGCAGCTCTAAGGCGACTCCAAAGAGATCAAAACGTCAATGAATTTTTAGACACGAGTGGTTGGTCATTGTTTTACGTCCAAGCTAAATATTTTCTCAACTGGCAACAGTTAGGAATCTACAACAGAGGAATTAAAAAAAGAAAAAAAGAAAGAAAGAAAGAAAAAAAAAAGAAAGAACCACAAAAAATTAAGGATTAGACTGTTTATATAAGGAGATTTTACAAAATGGGTCATTACCCTTGTATGCTGACATTATAAAGATATTTTAAACTGAGGTGGTTCTTAACAGATATTTCCTTTAGAAATGCGATCAATTTTTGGATATGCCATTTAAAAGAGCACACGTTCACTTAAAGCTCAGTTTAATTCACTTGGCCGTACTACAGCCACAGAGGTGTTTTGTTTGTTTTTTTCCCCTCCAGAAGTGTTCTCCAAAGGTTGGTAAACCGAAAAATAAATGTTCTAAGGAAGGGCAAAATGCATCAATAGAATATTTTTTGTTACTGAAGCTAAAAACTATTTGTATATTAAATGTTAAAGACTGGTCACTTTCCACAAACATTCTGGCAGCTCCATACAGTGAGATGTCATTATCAAATGCTGGCACTGTTTTGTTTTCTTTGTTTTTCTCACTCCACTGTTCTATAAAATCAACTGATACCAATTTAAAGCAGTTTTAACAATGTGGTCATTCTTAATAACCAAAACTTAAAAGAAAGCAACTATAAAGCAAGGGCCCATACAACAGAAGGATCTAATATGATAGCAACCTTCCTCACAAAGACAAATAAAAAACAGTATTCTCACGGATTCTGCTCACCTTTGGGGAAATTTCATGAGTCCCGTAAGAACCAATGTTGTTCAAAGGAGATAAGAGACTGGAAAGGAGTAAGGGCAAGCATAATGGTTTATCCCAACCCTATCTATGATTAATGAGAAGGGCCTGCAAAGAAATTAAAGTGTTTCAGAAACCCACAAATGAGTACGACGTACATGAACGCTTCGCAGCAGGTAATCAGAGGCTGCGTTAGGGGCCGGGGTCATTTCTGAAACACGAGGATAGCACTGAAATTCAGAAATTCAGCCAATGCCTTGGGAGGTGGGGGGTTCTAGGGCTGCAATACGAAAAACGATTTTAAATCTAAGTCATTAACACAGAAGTGACTTAGAACCAACATTTTATGGAACTCTGTTTAGCGTGCTCCATACCCCCATCTTTTCAGAACTATTCCTCAGTAAACTAACATCCCTGGTAAGGTTCTATCAGGGCCGAAGCATAACAGAGGATTTTGATGCGTCTAGTGCAGATTCTAGCTCCACCATGCTCCTATCTCTGAGCCTCAACAATTTTATATGTAAATTTTTTTAATGTTGATTTATTTTGGGAGGGAGAGAGAGTGAGCGGGGGAGGACCAGGGAGAGAGAGGATCCAAAGCAGCTCCGTGCTGACAGCTGAGAGCCCGAGGTGAGCGGCTCACCTCACAAACCGTAAGACTACAGCCTGAGAGGAAGTCAGTCGCTTAACCTACTGAACCACCCAGGTGCTCCAACAATTATGTATGTAAAAACAGGGGAAATGCCTGCCTCTCGGGGCTGGTGCATGCATTCCATGCACAAACCCGTGAAAGTGCCTGGCACAGGCTGGTTAGAGACAGTCCCTGGTGAGCCTTCCCTTTCTTTTCTACCCTCTGTTCCAACATGAATTCTTGGAAATTACATTCCTTTCAAGGTAGTGGTTAGCAAAAGATGAGCATCATTTTGGAGACTTAAAATACGGTTCTCCCTCAAGACATTGAAGAGGTTTTGTTTTGTAGCATCCCCGGTCAGGAAGACTCCATACCCTAGGCTCCCCCACGGCCCTACTCCACGTACCAGTACAGGAACGTCACATTCCGCACAGCCACACAACAGCACGTGAAACCCTGCTCTGAGCTGTACTGTGCTCACCTGCCAATGGGCTTTCTTGAAGCAGTGTTCACATACTTTGTCTTTCCCTTCTGTCTCCTCCTTGGCACACAGACCACTGATGCAAGCCTGGTTTGGGCAATCTTCTACAAGGATGGGCTATTTTCTAGTGTCTGACTTAATATTATGCTTATTCCTTTCTCAGTATCTAGCAGGTTTATTACAATATTATATGGAAATGAGGCGAAGCAGCCATAAGGATGTATTTTCTACACAGCGCTGTAGATTTCTACTCCAGATTCAGTGATCCTTACTTGCCCACTGCCCTTCCCACCCCCACCACCCCAATGAAAATAACGACGCTTGAAGTTGTCTGTTCATCTCGGGGCTCTCATTTCTGTATGGATGATGCCTGGAGACTTGGAAAGAGGACCTTTTCACGTTGTATTTCCCCCTCTTCTGTTTATCTGAAAGCAGCAGGAAAATAAATGAAAGGGCCCTGAAGCCCCTGTTGATGCTTGTGCAAGTGATATGAGCTGAAGGTTTCATGAAAACATTCCTCACTGCCTAAGGATTTGATGATAAGTTGGTTCCTGTTTATACCAGCGCAAAAATATTTTGTCCAGAGTATGCATTTGCACACTAACCAGTACAGAACGCATTTCTGCAGAATGGAATTCTTCATTATAAAAAATTTTCCACTACGGTAAATCAACAGCCCAAGCCAATTATGTTCTTTTCTTTTCTTTTTTTTTTTTTTTCCTTTGCATGCTTGCAGGATTCACCTTCAAGGACTTACAGGGACAGCCGGCAAAATAAGCAGCATCAGCCAACCAGGAAATGATTTTAGCACAAAGGATGCAGACAACGACAAATGTATTTGCAAATGTTCACAAATGCTCACAGGAGGTGGGATGGCTTTTCTCTCTTCCTATTTGTTTTGGCAAGGAAGAATTTCATAAGAGTGAGAGGCTGGCTATTTGGACTTCAACCTGTGATTGGTGACAATGGCCACATTTCATAAACAGACTTAACTTGCTAGATGTAGGGAGATTTGTTTTTCACTTTTGCAGACTGCTGAGTCTTAAGCAAGAATGTGATGTTGCGCGAAAACTGTCAGCAGGCCAACTGAGTGTCTCTTCGGGACCTCACTCTGGCACTGAGAGGGGACATCTGATACTCAGCAAGCTCTCTTGAGTTTGTGCTCGTTGAGTAGCAGATGTCAGAGCCATGGTTCAATTTCATATTGCTTTATTAAAAAGGATAAAAATTCGGGGTGGCTCAGTCGGTGAAGGGTTCGGCTCTTGGTTTCAGCTCAGGTCATGATCTCATGGTTCAGGAGTTCAAGCCCCACATCAGGCTCTTGTGCTGACAGTGCAGAGCCTGCTTGGGATTCTCTCTCTCTCTCTCTCTTGCTCTCTCTCTCTCTCTCTCTCTCTTTCTCTCCACCTCTTTCTGCACCTCCCCTTTCTCTCTCTCTCAAAAATAAATAAAAACTTAAAGGTTAAAAATTCAAAACGGCAAGCAAAACAGTGACAAAGATTCATTAACATAGAAATGTCTCCTATTAATAATTCATTGGTCAAACATGGAATTTTCGGTTATCTTTTTTTTTTTTTAAGATTTCATTAATATACAGCATACTTACAAACACAAAGAAACTAATCAACCTTTTTTTTTGTGCACCAAATTACAATGAATGATTGTCCATTTTACATTAAGGTGTGTATTCTCATGCTCTTCTTGCTGGCTACCTTTCTCATTAGACGGCTTCAAAAAAAATTTCATGGGTTCAAGCCCCACATATGGCTCTATGTCTACGCTGATAGTGCAGAGCCTGCTTGGGATTCTTTTTCCCCCCTCTCTCTCTGCCCCTCCCCTGCTGGCTCTGTCTCTCTCTCTCTCTCTATGTCTCTCTCTCAAAATAAATAAACTTAAAAAAAACTTTTTTTAAATGGAAACCACACCCAGATTAGTAGTCAGAAACATAAGAGTTCAATGACAAGAAACCAACTGCTAGAAGATGCACTCTTCCGATTTCTAAAAGTTTAAAAATTGAATGAACGAACCAGTTATGACCAAGACAAGATGAAAGTTTGACATGTTAGTTCTTAAAAATACTGAGAGATTTAAATTTTTTTGTAATGTTTATTTATTTCTGAAAGAGAGAGAGAGAGAGAGAGAGAGAGAGAGAGAGAGAAAGAGAGGGACAGGGAGGGAGGGGGGAGGGAGAGAGAGAGAATGAGTGAGAATGAGTGGGGGAGAGGCAGAGAGAGAGGCACACACAGAATCTAAAGTAGGTAGGCTCCAGGTCACGAGCTGTCAGCACAAGAGCCTGACGTGGGGCTTGAACCCACGAGTCATGGGATCAGGACCTGAGCCAAAGTCGGATGCTTAAGTGACTAACCCACCCAGGCGCCCTGAAGAAATACTGAAATATTTAAACCAGCAACATAAATTCTGCCAACAGTACAAACTGAATGTGAAGGAAAACAGGAAGTTGGCAGGGTTTAATGTATAGAGACCATAAGTTATATTACCAAAAAATCCATTCTTTACTCACCCAGGAAAGACGAAGGTAAGCACTGTGGTCAATGGATTTTATAAATATAAGGTACTACACAAACAAGATCTAAGCTTATCATGTGTTTGCACTTCAGTTAAGAATCATTTACAGTCAAAAGAAAGGATTTACTTCTGAAAATAATTTGAAACTCAGCACTTTACACATCTTGTAAACAATACTGAAAGAATGAGGATCCATTAAAAATTCAGTCTTTTAGATAATATATTTCTACGTACAAACATAATATATACTGGCAGTACAGGTCTTCCCTATTAGCCATAATTATTTCAGCAAGAGAAAGCTACTGTATTGAGTATTTAAAGCTGCCTGTCTCCCTCATCCTACCATCATTGTCCTTTTTGAAGCCAACAAAAAGGGGGAAAGGGGTAGGTTCGGGGGGACCAAATCTACTGAATCCTTTTTTCCCATCTGTCATTCCCACACTGAACCCAGCTGTCCAGTCGAGAGGGAGGCAGCTTTCAGACCACCCATATGTCATGAGCTACTCAAGAGAGTCAGAGAAGTGCATTAATAACCAAGGAAACAATATATTTATTTACTCAAATCAAGATTTAGGGCTGAGAGTGGGAGTAGGAAAGAGAACGGCGAGAAGAAACACAGCCCAAGAGAGAAAGTGCAGTGGTCCTGACTGTGAGGAGGTCAGGTTCCAACTCACAGTCTGGGCCCCGGGTAAACCAGCCTAACAATCAGCTAGAGTTTTGCACAGACAGCAAATTTTATAGTTAAGTCAGCCAGGAGGCTCTAGAACAGACAGATCTATAAATCCGCAACATTCCTAAATATTTGTGAAGGATTCTGAATAGCACATGCACAAATGTCTTATCAAATCGCCATTAATCTGAATCAGCTTGACCCATGAGCTGTCACCATCAGGAAAGAATTCAGGCAACTGGATGAAATAACTGATCATCACAGCCTGATGTGCAAATATGATAATAGAATCATTATATCAAAATATTTTTTACCTAAAGAAACAGAACTTCACAGATACAACTAAAGGTGCCCAACAAATACCTGCCCCTTGGGGTAACCAATGAACTCAGGTTCATTTCCATTATTTAGTTTGCTAGGAATGCAGACATCAATAATAGGTGTTTTTTCCGTTATTCTAAAATCTAACATAAATGGCACCATACTGTCTGTGGACTTCCACACAATGTTTCTAGGACTGCTTTAGATTAATGCATGTAGATCTAAGCTACTCCTTCTCCTTGAAAACCAGAGCTCTCGCACACTCCTGTGTCTAGCTAAGAGCTTTAAAACCCTAAGGTTAGGGGCACCTGGGTGGCTCAGTCAGTCAAGCGCCTGACTCTTGGTTTCAGCTCAGGTCATGATCTCGTGGTTTTGAGAGTTCCAGCCCCACATGGGGCTCTGCACTGTCAGTGCAGAACCTGTTGGGGATTCTCTCTCCCTCTCTCTGTCCCTCCCCAACTCACGCTGTCATTGTCTCTCTCAAGATAAACTTAATTTAAAAACTTTCCTTTAAATTAAAAAAAAAACAAAAAAACACACAAAAACCCTTAAGGGTAGCCATTCAGGAGTAGATATGGACCCACCTCCCCACCGCCGCTGCTGTGCCAGACAGCACCCCCTCACCTTAGCACACCACGATAGCTTTAAATTTCCTTTCTGTCTGTGGGGCTTAACGATTTCCTTCGTATCTAGCTCTCCTGAGCGCTTAAAACTTGGAGTTATTTAAAAAAGAAAAAAAGCACGGGAGGGGGAGGGGAGCCTGAATCAGCCTGGCCCACTAAGTTCCTGGAACTGGAACAGAAGCCAGCAGAGCCTTCCAACAATTCTTGAGTTTTGCGACTCATCCACACTTTCCACTGTGCTGGGGTACTCACCAAATCAGGACCGGGGACCACTCACCATTCATGCCTACGGGGAGCTGGCCTTTCCACACAGCACGAGCCTGTGAAAACATCTGCCATATGGAACTGGAACTTCACCTTGGTGACGCAGGAACGTCACACCCACATCTGTCACTGCGGCTCAGTCTATGCTCAAGCATCCCTGCGTGTGTCTACCCCAAACACACGGAGCGTCACTGGTGGATTAGTGGGGCGTTTCTAGTGGTGAGATACGGGGTAGGGTTGCCTCAGTCCTAATTCCTTGTGCGCCTTACTTCCACAGGCTGGTGGTTTGATGCGTGCGGTCCCTCCAACTTGAACGGAATGTACTACCCGCAGAGGCAGAACACAAATAAGTTCAGCGGCATTAAGTGGTACTACTGGAAAGGCTCAGGCTACTCGCTCAAGGCCACGACCATGATGATCCGACCCGCAGGTTTCTAAATGCCCGCACGCGCCTGAGGAGGGACAGGCTGTGCGATTTTCAAAGACTTAATCCCGGAGCTCTCAAAGACGCATCCTCATGCTGTCTCCTCTACCATCTCGAGACGGACAGCACGCGCTCGGTGCACAGGGGTCCACGGGCTCCGGCCCCGAGTCCCTCGCACCTCCTCGCTTAGACCCGCATCACTCGTGAACCCCGAGCACAACCCTGGTTACGGTGACCTGTTGGAACGCCTATGGGAAGATAGAGTGAGGCCTGCGAATTTAGGACTGACAATTCACAGACGCTGTTGTCACAACCAAGAATGTTGTGTCGAGTTCATCCGTAAATAACTGGAAAACAGAACTCTCACGCTACGCAGTACAGATAACCTTGGAACTGCGTCCTTCTAAGTACTGTTTATAGATTGTATAAATATCCATATGTCCCGAGTTCAGCATCACTACCATAATTAAAAGAAAGAAAAAAAATTCTCTAAGCCATTAAAATATATTATATATTCAGGGACATTCTGGGAAGTGCTTATTTGCAGCTTATTTGGACAAGGAAAAACAGCTAACGCATTGTTTGCTCCTCTTAGGTGCTTTAAACTTTCATTTTTGAAAACAGCATATTTACATATGTGTGGACAGCACACTTTTAAGTTAATGTTCAGATATATATTTCAAGTTTTAAAGATGAAACCTCCCAGATCTCTGAAATTAATAGAAATGTGTGTCCTTTCAGTTTATATGAAGATTGTACTATTTTTTTTCTTTCTGGCTGTTAAATATGAAGGTATTTTTAGTAATTAAATATAACTTATTAGATAACTACATTGAACATTTATGATAATATTTTCAACTTTGTAATTTGATTCTGAAACAACTGTGCCTCACAACAAGGAAAAATTTGATTCTTTTTAATGATGAAGATTATGCATTTAATTCCCTGACAAACAGATTTTACTATACTTTCCTCGCTACTCTATTACAGAGGTCTTTTTTTTTTTTTTTTTTCTCTTCTAGTCAGACGTATTTTAGAGAGGTAGGCTACAATTTAGTGTGTGGTTGAGAAAACCTTTCTATTTAAAGCACTTACGAGGCTATACTTCTCAAGCTAGTTTCACCCCTAAATATATTTGCACTAGCAACATTTTATTAGTAAAAATAATTTGCATTAGTAACATTTTTTTTTAATGTCGATCAGCAAACTTAAAAAAAAGTAACTGTTTTGGAGTGCAAAACAAAAATCTGACATTTAGAGTAGATTCAGATCTTTACAGAAAATTTTGAGAGCACGGATTTAAGGGCTGCAAAACTTTAAACCCCTCAAGTTTTAACTCCATTTGAAGTTTTCATAGTCCAATTAACACTAATGTACATCGTGGAATGCTTTATAATTTGGAAGCAACTTCTCACATATTTGCCTCGGAGTCAGCTGCTGCTAGGAAGCTTAGAGCCAAATTCGAAACCAGCATTTACCTCATGTCTTTCTTCACCATACACTGTTCCACCATTCTGTTTTTTCCTTTATTCCATTTTTCTTATGTAATTTATTTTACCCCATATGCCCCACCCCAACTACATTTTAAAACACATGCTACATGTTTTGAGTCAATTTATGGACTCCAGAAGAGTCCAGCATGTCACTTTTTCCACTGTCTCGCTGTACTTTATACACTTTACACTTTACACTATTTCCCACACATACACTGAGTGAAGAACCTCCCCATCTTTGAACAGTTTGTCTTATTACATTTAAGTAGGCTTTATAAGTTCAACAGAGGTATCACAGCTTTGTATCAAGTTAAAAAAATATATCTGTTAATAGGATGATAGCTCCACTTCAAAAGAAACCCTAAGTTTCTGTGATTATCTCGAGGACCACACGGCAGACACTGAGGTGGGGAATGACATTACAGGAAAAATTGGCAACCACGTACTTAATTTATATCACATGCCCATGCAGGCAGGTAAAATGCATTTCAAAGACAAGCCTCACTGTGTTGTTCAGAGTTACACATACTCTCTTATGACAGAGAGTAGGGGGGATTTGTGTCTTTACACTTCAGTTCCTTACACGGTATTTCAAACAGAGTCTTGCTGAGAGGAATTTCTTCTCTCCTTAAGAAAATATTTATAAAGTTGAGGAAATCAAAACAATGATCTTAAAAATGAAAACAAAAGCAACCCAACAACCTAGAAAACTACAATGATGAGAAGGCAGAGTCCAACCTCCTATTATACGAGAGTCCTAGGCATACTCAAACAATGAACAATGCCAGCCCCAGTCACATATTAAAATCACCGTTCATCTTTCAGGTATTAATCTTCCAAAAGATTAAACTCTGTCACAAACCAGTTAACTTTTTTGCAAATGAAAGCCAACATCTACACGATCCTGCTTCCAATTAAAAGTGAAATTACCTACTTAATTATCACTTAATCTTTTAAAAAATTAGAATCTCCATTAAGCATTTGAAATATTTATAATTTAAAACTCAGTGAAGTTGAAGTTGTGTTTAGGAAAAGCATCGGAAACAAAAGGACTGTATCATGTTGCTAGTTGGCCACAACTTTTATACCTATCAGTTCTATCTCTATGAGCAGTAACAGCATTATTTTTTAAAGCAGTAAACAATATATCATACCACCTTCTCAAGAACCTAATCCTTTTTCATTTTGTTTTTCTTAATTCTGAGGACTTTTATAATTAAAATTCTTTCAGATTTCATTCCTCACAATTTTTTGCAGAATGTTCTCACATTCCCACATTTGTTCTCACAAATAAATAGATTAAAAAAGTGTTAAGTTCTATGAAAATGTGTTTTTAATTGTGAGCATAATTGATCTCAATTTAATAAACATCTGAGTCTGTATTTATGCAAATAATAATTTCCTGAGAATACCAAATTGTATTCACCATAATAAAATAACATATGACTTACAGGAGCTGCGGGGAAGTAGTTAGAAAGTTCAAACGGCTCCTCGGAAATCCAATGACCCAGCTCCAAAGACCACAGTACCTACAAGTGACACAATAAGCACAACATTTATTATAGATTCATTAGGCTCTTGGTAGACAATAAACCACTTTGAAGATGCAGCCAAAACAAAACAAAAAGCCCAGCAGTGAATGTGCTCTCCATAGATCTGAACCAGATGTGTCTTAAACACCAAAGTGCCATCAGAATCTCCATGTTGCATCGATCTTATGAATAATAAATGCTTGTTTAAGAAAAAAGTCTCACCATGATTAGAAATCTGGGTTATTATCCTACGGAGGCCAAATACTAAACATTACCCCAATAACAAACATATGAATTACTTTTTTAGGAATTCCAAGTTTCCAATTTAAGGAGTCATTATAGGAAATCCTCAGTAAATATTCCAGGATTTTATTAATTTAAAAAAAAACATTTATTAGGAAAAGATAGGTCAGAAGCTTAAATTCAAAAAGCGACCCCTCTTGGCATATGACTTTGTTTCTAACATGGATGAGTATTTTCAGAAGTTCTCCTAAAGCACTTGAAAATCCTTCCCAGACTCTGGAAGGATAAAATGTCTCATAAACAAGTTTTCATTATTATTAATATTTATTATTGTTATTTGAACGCACATATTTTAAATGATCAAAACAATGTTTTTGTTTTTAATTCAGTAATGTTCAAGATTCTGTAGTCTTCTCTACTTGATGAACCAATTCCCTGAAAATCTGTTACTATTTCTATGAACCAATAGAATTTTCTAACAAAAATAATCAAACTGAATTACATATCCCACGTTTATTTTTTATCTGCAATTTTCATTTCTTACATTCAGTGAATTCACTCTTTTTACTAGAGCTGCTACATAAAGCTTAAGTTCTTTTTGCCAAACTACTGGGGATGAGGAGGGAGTCTTCTTGTTTGGTAGTTTCTAAGGTTCAGACCCATCTACGGGATATCGGTCTTAAATATTTTCTTTTCATAAAATAAAGCTAGTACTTTTCCAACGTGAGTCAGCAATATTTCATTTCCAAGAAAAAGTGAGCATGCTACTGGAATAAAGACAATAACAAGATACAGAACCTGAATGATAATTCTGAACACTGGGCTGGATCTTACTTTAAACAGACACATTTATTTACGTAACAACTGCTTTCTTCAGCTCACTATCCATTCATCTGGGAACAACTGACTGAGAGCCTACTGTGAATTAGAACCCATGCTAGGTCCCGAAAACACAAATCCTGTCCCAGAGGAGTTCACTCTCTGGCAGGAGGCATGAAGGCAAACCACAAATGGTGGTTTCTCAAAACAGTTCTGTGGGAACCTATAGAAGGAGGCAAACTAACTCAGTCTAGGAGAATCAAAGAAGGGTCCACGGATGAGGTGACATTTTAAACGGGGTCTTCATCAGGCAAAGAGAGACACAGTGGGAAGGGAGAGGACGTTCCAGCACGGAGAGAAATTTCACGTGCCATGGCAGGATTAAAGCGGGTTCTTTTTTTGGCTAAAGGGTGCTTTGGAAGAAGTGGTAAGAAAATAGAGTTGGACCCTGCTTCCATCCGTGTGCATGCAGGGGCATTTGCACATGGCGGAAGGACTGCTGGCTGGGAGAAGCCAGACACAATCATAAGAGGCAAGAGAAAGAGCTCTGATGGTGTTGGGCCCCAGATAACAGGATGGGAATGGAGTATAATGCGGGGAAATGTGCCTTCATTAGAGAGAGCAAGTAATGGGTTGTGTTCTCAGAGACTCTGCTCCACATACACTTGGATCTGTGTATACACCAGCATTATGTCAGTTAAGTCTTTGTTTTCCCTGGATTTCTGTTGGCTAACCAACATAAGTGTGTGTGTGTGTGTGTGTGTGTGTGTGTGTGTGTGTGTGTGTCTGTGTGTGTGTCTTCAGAAGATATGAGAAAAATGGTATTCTGAAATCATGTTTCTACCTGGCTCTTTAGAGGTGGCTAAAACATTGAATTAACATAGTGTTTACCTTACTTTCATCAGTCAGTGTATGGTATCACTTATAGAGACACACTGACATGTGTGTCCTTCCCTACACATCTGAGATTAGCCCAGGAAATAACATGTAAAAAGTTTCAAGATCAGGGGCGCCTGGGTGGTTCAGTTGGTTAGGCATCTGACTTCAGCTCAGGTCATGATCCCACAATTCATGGGTATGAGCCCCACTTTGGGCTCTGCACTGACGGTCAGAGCCTGAAGCCTGCTTCAGATTCTACGTCTCCCTCTCTCTCTCTGCCCCTCCCCTGCTTGTTCTCTCACTCTCACTCTCTTTCTCCAAAAATAAATAAACATTAAAAAACAGTTTCAAGATCAGGTTCATTTCAGACATGAGGCAATGTGAAAGAATTTGTATACTGAAAAGGTACCACTGAGAGAGAATCCAAGGAACCAGTCTTAAAAATGCATGTGGCATTTGAGTTCAGATGTAGTCCACATTAAAATGTTAATTGAATTTAACCTCATAAAAGAAAATTTATGTTCTGAGTTTGTCCCTTTCTAAATGACATGAAAACAAAACCAGAAGGCATTTACAGAATTTTGGTAAGTGAATAAATTTAATTTATGTAGGCATCCCAGGAATTAATATTGAACAGAGATAGCAGAAAACACTAATTTGATTGCAATGAAATCATTAAATCAGAAGTACAGTGCAAGCTTTTTGTTTCAGTTCTTTCATTAGCCAAACTTATCTTTACCTTAGTAGAATGTCCAATATTGGGAAAATCTACTTTGCAAGGTCACAGTTAAGGCTGTAAGTGAACTAAAAGGTGAACCCAACGTTATTTCTGATCATATATGAGATAGGATAAAAATAATTGAGAAGCTAAACTAAAGTAAGAAATTGGGTTGCATAAACACAGAGGATCAAATCCCATGCTTAAAGCCCTTAAAACGAGGGCTGACTTATTTCAACATCCACTGCAAATGAATCTAATATTTTTACATTTTAGAACTGTCATTCATAAAACTTGAACCCTGTTGGTGAATTTAAATGGGAGGTGCTTTCTTGCTTTATTATTAGATTCATAGCTACTGATGAGACAACTTTCCACAATGGAGGTGTGACCATGCAGATCATTCCACACCAGGCAAAACACAAATGGTCTTCTCTCATTTTATATAAATCTAATCATTCTATTTGAACAGTGCGAGTCGGTGGAGCTACGGTGAACCCAAGCCAGAAAATGGTATCGATAGTGAAAGCAAGTCAATCAGAGCATCATGTGCAAGGAAGACAATGAGGCCAGCTTAGGGTTCACACACAGCAAAATGAGCACATCTTTACCTTCAAAACCTCCCAATATTCCACATAAAAGGATGGAATTAAAAATAGTGAGAGATGAGTCCACAGCAGATAAAACAGGGTGATATCTTGGAAGCTGCAAAGCAGATACATAAATGACAAATGACTGAGAAGGACAAAGAAAGTTTGGACTTAAGTGTCTGGAAAAGGAGGTCAAGAGGAAGCACCAAAGTCCCTCCACACACTCCCTGAAAGGCAAAGAAACTGGTGGCAGTGGATGCCTCTGAAAATGGGGCGTCGAACAGGGTAAACAGGAGAAACCTCCTACCCCCTAGCCCACCCTCTGCTGGAACAACAGAAAAGCCAAGTCCCACAGGCTGTGTGAGAGCAGTGGTGGAAAGCATAGGGGAGACCTCTCCAGCCCTCCACCCCCCCCCCCGTCCCCCCCCTCCCAGGGTGCCGGCACAGAACCCCGCAGGCAGGCAGGACACGGCAGGACACCAGCCATGCTTTCCTGTATGCTAATCAACCCAGGGAAAAAAGACACAAATACCAACACTCGCACCTCAAACACCTCCATTCACATCTAATCGCCTATGAGCCACTCAGGCAGGCAGAGTTTCAATCAGCTTTTCAGTGCCTCATAACTGAACATGACTTTATACCCATTTGATAAAATCCTCTAGCTTGTAAACATGGACCAAACCAAGTAAGAATGGAATTTCTGGGATCACAGTGATGGAAGTCCCTGGATAATAGCAGCTCTATAGATGATAGAGAACCAGTCTCAAGGGGAAGAAGACAAAGGGGTTCATGGGTGGTGTTCCAAGAATAATAAATGAGACTGGAAGGTGAATTGGTGTATAGACGTATTTGAGAGAAGAATTATAATGCTTTTAGAAATTTTTGCAGGGAGTTGGTGATAGGTACATACAAAACTAAGCAATCAAAATGACTGTCAATGATTAGCTCAGGAAAACCAACAAAAATTACCAGAAATGAATCATAGTACCTTACATGGTTCAGTTCAAAAAGCACCCATATACTCATTCGTGTGTGTGTGTGTGTGCGTCAATGTGTATTTACATGCAAAATAAATGTTAAAAATCATAACCATATTGAGTACACTGGGGAACAGAAGAGTAGATAATACTAAAAGACAGCTATACAGGCATACTATGATCTTCCTCAGAAGGAAGTCAATGTCTCCAAGTAAATTAAAAAAAACAAACAAAAAAACAACAACCAGCAAGAAAAGCATTTTATTTAGAAATATGTAGGCAAACTATCAGAAGGCTAATTTAGGAGTGAAAATCCAGGCTGGGAAACAGCAAGGCAGGCAGGGTAGGCCATTTTTTTTTTTTTATTATAAAGCCTCATAAATTATACTGGATGTTTAAAAACACTTAGGTTGGATCATTTTAGACTTACAGTACAGAGAGTTCTCATTTAACTACCACCTAGATTCCTCTATTGTGTGATCATCCAACTTAACTTTGCTCTTTTTCAAAAGTGCTTTTGCAACTAGAACTGGCTTGTCAATATCTAAAAAAAAAAAAAAAAAAAAATCTTGCTGAGCCTGTAATTGGAACTGAGTTGAATCTATGGATCAAAATGGGGAGAACCAAAGAGAAAGACAAATACCATCTAATTTCATTTATATGTGGAATCTAAAAATAAAAACAAAACAGAAACAGACTCCTGTATACAGAGAACAATCTAGTGGTTTGCCGGGGTGGGGGGAGGAGAGGAGTAAGGGGATGGGAAAACTAGGAGAAGGGGGTAGAAGGCACAAGGATACAACGTACAGCATAGGGAATGACAGTTAGTATGTAATGACTTTGTACAGTGACTGGAACGTGGCTAGATTTATCATGGTGATCACTTCCTAATACACATAAATGTTGAATCATTTTGTTGTATACCTGAAATGAATTTAACATTATATGTCAGCTATACTTCAAGAAATAAAAAGGAGAAGGGAGAACCAACCCACAGCTTTAAAAGTATACATATTAAAAAAAAAAAAAGTATACATATTCACAGGCACCTGGGTGGCTCAGTTGGTTAAGCTTCCAACTCTTGATTTCAGCTTAGGTCATGATCTCAAGGTTTTTAAGACTCAGCCTCACGTCAGGCCCTGCACCAGTCAGTGTGGAGCCCGCTTGGGATTCTTTCTCTCTGCCTCTCCCCTGTTCACCTGTGCACAGCTCTCTCTCTCGCGCACGCGCTCTCTCTCTCTCTCTCTCTCTCTCTTAAAATAAATAAATATATTTCAAGAAACGTATCCATTTTCCCAATTCATGAACATAGTACATCTCTCTTTTTATTTAGGTCTTCTTTGATTTCTTTCATAGTGTTTTGTAGTTTTCAGCATAGACCTGCAAATATGTTGTCAAGATTTAAATATTTTAATTTCTGTGGATGCTAATATAAATTTCATTTTATTTCTTTTTTTAATTTAATGTTTATTTTTGAGAGAGAGAGAGAGAGAGAGAGAGAGAGACAGAGAGAGAGAGAGCCAGAAGAGGTGGGGCAGAGAGAGGGAAACACGGTGTCCAAAGCAGGTTCCAGGCTCTGAGCTGTCAGCACAGAGCCCGATGCGGGGCTTGAACTCACAGACTGTGAGATCATGACCTGAGCCAAAGTTGGACACTTAACTGACTGAGCCACCCAGGCGTCCCATAGATTGCATCAAAAAAATCAGGATTCCAGTTGTTTATTGCTAGTACACAGAAACACAACTGAATTTTGTATACTGAGCTTGCACCCTATAACCTTGCTGAACTCACTAGTTGTGGGAGCTTTTTTGTAGATTTGTTGATGTTTTCTATGTAGCCAGTCATGTCTTTTGTGAATAAACAGTTTTATTTGCTGCTTTCCCAATCTGTGTGCATATTTTTTTTAGCTCCATTATTGCACTAAGACCCGCTCCCCCAATACAGTGCAGAAGAGAAACAGTGACAGCAGTGCAATTACTTGAACTCCTTTGTGAGGTAGATTGATTTGATTAGTTAAAAAACAAAACAAAACAAAACACACACACACAGGAAAGCATAACCCCAAAGTGTTTCTGGGCATAAGTGAATGTATCTATGTATGGAAAGCACAGTATTTCTTCACTTTCAAATTTAAAAAGTTCATATTGTTATTTCATAGTGGTGCTGGCTAGTGGTCATGGTGCTTTTATTAACTGCTTCGATTTCCTAATCTCCAAAGAATAGTTAGAAAATTCAGCGGTCGGAAGTACTGTAGCTCAGGATCAGTAAATGTCACTTTTATTTTTATTGATTTATTTGGAGAGAGAGATAGAAGACAAGCAAGGGAGAGGCAGAGAGAGAGGGAGAGACAGAATCCCAAGCAGGCTTTGTGCCATCGGCTCACTGCCCAATGTGGGGCTCGAACTCACGAAGCTGGGCTGAGATCAAGAGTTGGACATATAACTGAGTGAGCCACCCAACGGCTCCTACATGTCACTTTCCAAACCAGAACCAAATTAATTTCTCTTAACATTAATTCCTTAATATCTAATAATTTCTTAATGTTTTCTTATTTGCATAAGAAATTTTCTTCAGCTAAGAAAAAAATTAATTTATTCTAAAAGCATTTAGTAAGCAAAAACATTAAACAAGGTACGCTCAATTACTAACTTCTCAAAAATAATTTTAAAGAGAGGAAAAACAGTGTGGAATTATTTCAATGTACAAGTGATGAGAGAAGGTTGGGAGCGAGAGAAAAGTGGCATGAAATAGTGATTTTGGGTTGAGCTTGAAAAAATTAATGACTCCAAATGGTTAATGACTGACTGCCAGTACAAAAATCACAACTGTAATATAAAGCTGATTTAACTCACTTAAAAGCATTATTGATTGTGTTGAAAACATTAATATTCACAATTTTTTACTGTAATATTAAGTGTATTCTGAGATTCTAAATGGCCAGCTGAATCAGTCATTGTTTTTGGACCTGTCCCTAGAGCTTACTGTCTACCATATTTAATTGGTAAATTCAAATGCAGTTGTAGCACTAACAATACTCGTAAGAAGATAGCAGGTATGGACAAAGAGGGCCTTCTTTGTGGGAAACATCAATAATATTCTTTGTATATAAAAGACTTCATGTTGTTCAACATATCCACTGATGACCTTATAATCAAATCTGACAGACAGAAACTTATGCCTCAGATTTAACCTGTGGGAATCTAGTCAAATAGTTCAAAAGCATACTTCATGCTCTAATCACTGAGAAGAGATTGGGGTTATCTGTACTGCTCTCTGCCCTACCCATTCTTGCACCCACCAACTGCGGGAGCTGTAAACGTTTATGGAGGTGTAAAAACATATATTTAGCATTTGCAAACCTCTTCTTCCTTAAAAATTTTTTTATGGTTATTTAGTTTTGAGAGAGACAGAGACAGAGACAGAGCATGGGTAGGGGAGGGGCAGAGAGAGGGGGAGACACAGAATCCAAAGCAGGCTCCAGGCTCTGAGCTGTCAGCACAGAGCCCGATGCGGGGCTCAAACTCAAGAGCTGTGAGAGCATGACCGGAGACGAAGTTGGGTGCCTAACCCACTAAGCTACCCAGGATGCCCTCAAATCTCTTCTTTCCTACAGAAGAGGAACAAAAGTAGTAATTACTAATCTTTTGCTATTTTAAGCTAACAAGAAAACAATACAAATCAAATTATAAATGTTTTCTCACCGGAGTTTATAGATTCTTTGTCTCAGTTATGAGTAATTAATTTGCTCAAACAACAACATCTTAAGAGAATTCGCTACTATGCACATTGTTTTGACTTCTCCTAGAGGGAGAATAACATTTGTGTTTTTTCCACAACTACACAATATAATGTACTAACACCATGGAATCCAGGCAACCGGGTTAAGCCAATCTCCGTCTCTCTGCAGCCCTGTGACAAAAGGCGAGTTAGTTAACCTTTCTGTCACATGAAAACATTATCCATCATTTTAAGTTACAAATGTATCCATGTAGCTAATGAAATAGTTGTGGCAATGAAGTTATTTCTAGGTTAAACATCAGGCTTAAAAAGTTGGGGCTATCAATGGTATAATTTTTGACAAATTAATAGGGCATATAGGGTGCTTATGTCCCAAACACTTAGGAGCCAGAAAACAGAGGAGGTCTGGTCTTCCAAAAGGACCAACTTGAACTGGCAAAGTTTCAAGGCAATAATATTTGTTCCAAAATAAGCCATTCCTCTGTGTTACCAACACATCTTTTAACATCAAGAAATGCTTTACATGATTCCACAGTTATTTTAAAATATAAACCTATTTCGCAGATGAAATGCCTCCCTCAATGAGGCAATTTTCCACAGATGATTTTTTTTTTCAACGTTTATTTATTTTTGGGACAGAGAGAGACAGAGCATGAACGGGGGAGGCGCAGAGAGAGAGGGAGATACAGAATCGGAAGCAGGCTCCAGGCTCTGAGCCATCAACCCAGAGCCCGACGCGGGGCTCGAACTCACGGACCGCGAGATCGTGACCTGGCTGAAGTCGGACGCTTAACCGACTGCGCCACCCAGGCGCCCCTCCACAGATGATTTTTAAAAATTGAGTTGCCATTCTCAAAATACATAATTAACTGTTTTAACGTGTACAGTTCAGTGGCATTTAGCATATTCACTTCTCTCTCATTTCAAAATAACCATTCTGGGAGTATACCCCGTACCCAGCAAGCGACCTCCCCATATGCCCCAGTCCACTTCTCACCAGCTGGCTGTCTCTGCACGTTTGTGTATTCCACAAACACCATAGCTGACGAATCAGACATTATGCGACCTTCTGGGTCTGGCTTCTTTCCCTGAGCATAATGTTTTCAAGGTCAAGGTATGATTTGAATGAAGGCTACTGATGGGTATCAAAAATGCTTGTTTAATGACCATAATTGATATTTATTGAGAACTTACTCAGTACTTTATTTCGATGACCTTTCGATCATTTTGCAGATAAGGAAAATGAAGCTTCGAGAGTGTAACTGCCTTACAAGTCACACAGCCAGTGAACGGCACTCTCAGGGCGCCTGGGTGGCTCAGTCAGTTAAGCGTCCAACTTTGGCTCAGGTCATGATCTCATAGTTCATGAGTTGGAGCCCCACGTCTCGGGCTCTGTGCTGATGGCTCAGAACCTGGAGCCTGCTTCAGATTCTGTGTCTCCTTCTCTCTTTCTGCCCCTCCCCTGCTCACATTCTGTCTGTCTGTCTCTCTCTCTCTCTCTCTCTCTCTCTCTTAAAAATAAATAAGCATTAAAAAAATATTTAAAACTCAGTCTCTTATCTGTTAACCTTTCAAAAGCACATACAGTGGTGGGCAGCCACAGAATAAAGTTATCCAAGTTTAAGGTGGTACAAGATAAAAATATTCTCTAGGCTATCTCTACAAGTAGATGCCAGGAAGATTACGGGCTATGAATTGAGGACAGCCTGACTTCAAATTTAAAATTCACCATTTTCAATCACTGTGACTATAAGCAACTCACTAAAACTTTTCAAGTCTCTGTGCCCACAGTGGAGTATTGTATTGACATGTGGAGAGAGTCTAAGCCTCCTGGCGGAAAAGCCCCTGTCCCTACATTGTCTATGTCTGGAAGCAGTGCCACCTCGTCCTCCAGAAATGGCCAGCTGGTCTCTAGAACCTTCCAATTCAGCACACGGTCCTAAGGCCAGCAACCTGCACATCACCTGGGAGCTGGTAGCCAGTGAAGAAGCTTAGGACCCAGACCTACTGAACTAGAATCTGCATTTAATAAGACCCCAGAGGATTCATCTGTTATTAAGTTTAAAAAGCACTCTGGCTGTCTCAAAAAAAAAAAAAAAAAAAAAGTGGCAGGAAACCAAAACCTTAATACAACCTATTTAACCAAGACAGATAAGATAAGCAATAAGGTACCAAAAATAAGTAGTTAAGAAGTCTGTTTCCTTTTTAAGAGATACTGACAGAGACTAAATACCAGATAGAAAGAGGAAAAAGACGCCGTACATTGATATATGCTCAAAATATTGTTACAAAAAAGTTCCGCTATATAGTACACAGGCACTTAAGTGAGATTTATGCAGCTCATAGCTCACCTAATCTTTTCCAGCCGGAAAAAATGAAAATGGATTATTCTTGGATGTTAGAGCTTAACGGCCACTATGAGCCACTTTTTACACATTGCTAAGCAAAGACCAGGGTGACCCAGCATTTCACCAGCATACTTCCATGTGAAGTCCAAACATCTTTATAAATAACACAAGCTCGTACTTTTCTTATCAAAATGAAAACAAAGAAATAAATATAACACATTCCAATGTAACTAAAACAAACATCAGAAACATCACTTCAGTGTATGAAAAACAAAGTAGAAATTATTATTACCATCATAGACAATAAGCCAAATATTATGGCTACTAAGAACAACCACTGTTTCTTATTCTTTCTGTGAATTTAAGTTGTAAAGATTTTTTTTCTTAAATGAGAGCATCAGGTCATCTTATTTTCATGAATTTTAACAAGAAAATCATGAACTGCATGGGTACTTTCATAATTTATAATGATGTACAATGTTTTTATATGACATTTTTAGCTCATCAGAGGCAAATAGAAGTTCTGGGGATTTTGTAATTTTTTTTTAACGTTTATTTATTTTTGAGAGACAGAGAGAGACAGAGTGCAAGCGGGGGGTGAGACAGAGAGAGAGGGAGACACAGAATCCAAAGCAGGCTCCAGACTCTGAGCTGTCAGCACAGAGCCCAATGCGAGGCTCGAACTCATGAACTGTGAGATCATGACCTGAGCCAAAGTCAGGCGCTTAACCGAATGAGCCACCCATGCGCCCTAAAAGTTCCAGGGATCTTTAAAGAAATAAGTATGTTTGGTCATCTACCAACTCACTTACTCATCCAACAAGTATGTGTTGTGTTCCAGCTCCACCCTGGGTCCTGGGCCAGGTGAGAAAAGACAGGTACAGTCTCTGCCCTCAAAGAGCTTGTATTTTGCTAAATAACCAGGTCCGTTAAAGAAATTCTGCTTTTATGTTTGAAGGAGTCTCTTGTGCCCTAGTCTCTTGTGCCTAGTCTCTTTTGCCAAGAGTCAGTCTCTTTTATTTTGCCCTAGTCTCTTGTGCCAAGAAGGGTATGGCTATCTCTAAGTAAGTTGTACCAACAAAAAATATTGTTTAAAATTTAACAATTGAAACAAATGTTCTACCACAATAAAGTATATATGGCTTATCAGAAATCGGTGAAGGTCAAAGGATACAAACTTCCAGCTACAAAATAAACAAGTCATGGAGATGTAATGTACATCATGGTGACTATTTGAAAATTGCTAAGACAGTAGATCTTAAAAGTTCCCATCACAAGAAAAAAAAAATGTATGGTGACGGATGTTAAATAGACCTATTGTGGCAATCATTTCACAATACGTAACAAATGTCGAATCATTATGTTGTATGCCTGAAACTAATACATCACTTACACTTCAATTAAAAAACTGTGAATAGAATGAAGTATTTGTATACGATTCTTTCTTGTTTTGTGATTTATCTGATGAAACCAAAATAAAAAAAAAATTACATAAGGGGGTTTGGCTGGCTCAGTTGGTGAAGCATGTGACTCTTGATCTTGAGGTTGTGAGTTCAAACCTCACATTGGGTGTAGAGATTATTTAAAAATAAAATCTTAAAAAAAAAGAATTACACAAAACAAAATTTGGTGGAGAGGTATTTCTCTGTGCACTGAAGGGCACTCTCCAGTGGTCAGAAAGACAACCAACTCAAAAGAACTAAGGTTTCTGTCATGGAACTGATAAATCTACCATGCATCTAAGGCAAGCTATTATTTCAGTGGACAAAACCACTTTTAGTTACAAATTTCTCATTCTCTGGTAAAGAAAAGCCTAAAAAGTTTTCTGTAGAGAACATTCCAGGGCAATGAATTTTAGGAGAAATGTATTGTGTAGATCATACATAGACAGTGTCAGGTAGCCAAACGTACAATGTTGTCAACTACAGTTTTGAAGCACGTATGCCAGTTGTCTAAAATCTGGTATTTCTTACATCAGCTCTCTTCAAAACCTAATGTTATCACTAAAGCCTAATTCACAGAGGTTCTTATGCAGACACAGAGTTCAAGAGTGATGTTCTTTGGCAATCTATTTTAACTTGGGGACAGAGCTTAGAAACCTAAAAGAAGGGAGAGCTAACAATGTCCCCAACATTACTGACAGATACCTAAAAGGACATGCAAATGACAGATAGCTAAAAACCATGTTCAAGAAGTCCCAGTGCCTCAAATCATGGCTGCATTTTTCTGATGAGAACCTAAAGGTAAGATATTCTGTGTTGTTACTGAAAATGAGAACAGTTTCACTGGGCGTCAGAAAAGACAACTGGGGAACTCAACAGAAAGTTGCGGAACTGAGATAAAGATGCACCTGTAAGAACAGCTGAAATTTGTTTCTAAAAATGAGCTTGGAATTTGTGACGCAACTCGGCATCAACCATAGTGGAAGTCCTACAGTCTTCAATGGTAAGGCAAGAAAGAGATTACTTGAGGTTTAGAGAAATTAAGAACTGGCATGAGATGTGCCAAGTTAAACAAACACAGTGTAGTCCCTGATGGCCATCATTTTGAAAGGGATGGGCAGCGATGTATCAAACAAAGCTGAATCTCTTGATTTGCTGATTCTCAGCCTCATCCACTTAAACTGTTTGCCCAATATGGCACCTTTTGCTTTAATAGACATAACCTCAATCTAGTTTCTTCCTTCCTGCTACACCAATAGGTTCAGGTGCTCCACAAGCACACTCCCAACTCGCTGTGATAAAATCAAACTGTCAAGCGCCGGAAATATCATCTTTCAGCTGGCCACCTCCCAGAGCTTTCATCATATTTCATGTTGCCCCATCCAGCTACTAGGACCTATGTCTCTGATCCACTTGCAACAAGAGATCTAGAAATAGTTGTGCCATTTCCAGCTCTTTACTTACTGTTCAACCTCCTCATCATTGCACTTGCTGTTGCCAAGGCTCCTGAGAGCAACCATCTGCTCAAGTCCAATGGCTGGTCCTCTGCCTTCACAGTATTGGCCTTACAGCATTTGTGTGTGTGGTCAAATACACTCTCCTTCCCGAGACAGTTCCTCCTCTACCTGAGCATCACACTCTCCTCAGGGCCACCTGATGTTTCTCAGTCTCCCTTGCTTGCTCGTCCTCCTCTTTCTCAACTGTTAAATGTTGGCACAGCCTGGGGCTCAGTGTTAAACTCACTTCTCTCCTCACTATACACTCATGCCCTAGATACCATGGCTTTTGTTCCATCTATGCACTAATGGCTCCCAAAGGAGTATGTATAGTACTAACCTTTACCCTGAAAACACACACACACACACACACACATACACACACACACACACACACACACACACACACCTATGTGATATTGTGTGATATCTCTACTTGAATGCCTAATAGGAATCTCACACTCAATATGTACACATCAGAATTTCTTATTATACCCCAAACCTCAAACATTTTTCTCCCCCAGTATTTCCTGCCTCAGTAAATGGCACCACTATCTACCCTCAGAGGCTCAGGTAAAAAATTTAGGTAAGAGCCATCGTGACTTCTCTAGTCCCACATACTATGTATTATCAAATCCTGTTAGATCTTCCTAAAAAGTACACCAGTCTGATAGCTTCTCTGCATTATGCTGGTCATGGCCATGGTAATTGCTGACCTATCTGATCCAAACTGCCTCCTTCTGGTCACTCTGCTTACTGTTACCTTTCTGCAATCCATTCCTTACATAGAAGCGAGAGAGACAAAAGCCTGTCACTCTCTGGTTAAAATACTCCAAACACCCGATCATGACCTCCAGAGCCATGCTCTGGTCCCTGAAAGCCTCTCCAAATACCTCTCCTTCTTCTCCTCACTCAAAATGCCTCAGGGCTTTCTCGTCCACACAAAATCTCAGCTTCAGGACCTGTGCACTTGCTTTCGTGTGTCAGGTGTATTAATTAGGATCTGTCTAGCACTTTATAACATTAAAGAATGAATTATTAACATAAAGCTATGAATTCCAAAAAATGGCAAAGGAACCTCACTCATACTATAGTCAATGGCTGTGTCCAGAGTGACTTCACACACTTCTTGCTCTCAAAAACAGCTCTCCTTTAAACTGTGATCATCACGGTCCTGTTCACAAACCTTCTCAGATATTCTCATGAAAGGCAACACCAAAGCCCTCGATTTTCCAGGGCAATCACTTTTTCTCACCTGTCCTCAATCATGGGATTATGGAATTAGGAAAGCACTGTGCCTCCAATACGGGGGGGGGGGGAGGGGGGGGGCGGTGGAAAGCACACCTGAGGAATTGCCAGGATGAACCAAAGGGATGGCAGACAGGGTGGGGGATGTGAACAGGACCACCTATGCCCTGGGGTGCCAAGGGTCGGTTCCACTGCATCTCATGTGAGGCTCTGCAGAGCAAGAGTGCGGGCAGTTTTCAGGAACTACTTCAGTGAAAGGAGCAAAACACCACAGTCTCTCCACAAACAGAATCCATTGTGTGAATAATGAAAGGTCATAACGCAGGTGTGCTTTGACATGACTATTTACAGCCACTGCTTTGGATGATGCCTTGAGGAAGACTGTTTCAGAGATCCACATTCAAGTCAGACAAGTTTGTTTTTTTTTTTTTTTTCCTCCTAATGTCTCCATCACTAAACACAAACAGGGTCCTTCTCTGTTGCAAAAACATTCTGTAAGAACCCAGTGAAACAGTGGATATGAAAATGTTTTTTAAAGTGTAAGTACTTTACCAAGCTATAATCTGTGGCACAGTAAAGAGAACTTTGGAATCAGGCCAATGAGGGATCAAAGAACCAAGCTGTAGACCTTAGTCAGCTTAGTATTATAAGTGCCTAGCACATGGTTGTAGCCAATAAATGTTAGAGAGAACTTAAGAAAACAGCTCAAAAACCCTAGTGACAAATGTGGTACACCAAGTTCATTCTGTCTAAACCTTATTCTTAGAATGTGCTCAGAAATTAAGGTAGAGCAAAAAAAGAGAGGGAGAGAGAGAATGGTTTTCAAGATGATTCTTTTTAAATAGTCTTGAGAAGGCAATGTAATGGACTAGAACATCAGTGACAATCCTACACTCAAGGCCCAGTTCTACCACTGGTGACAACACCAGGAGAGCAACTCAGCTTCCTCTTGGCAAACAAGAGGCCCAGACTGGGTGAACCACGGGCTGCATTCTGATTCTGACCTTCGATTCTATGTTTGCGCCAATTAACTCAGACGCACCGCTTACTGAATCCAGCGTGAGGAAGCCAACATTGAATCACATTGTTTCAAGAAAATTAACTCACTATGACATCATCTTTTGATTTATGAAACACTGATTATAAAGTGTTTTTTGTTCTTTTGTTAATAGTTAAACTGTCCTGAAATCTGGCTGTAGAACTGACCGAAGTTCTTATTTGCATTTACAACTGATCTGGCTTTAAAACTCTGCCATCAAGTCTTGTTCATAAGCTGTTCGGAACCAACATGTTTTGACCTGAATACAGGCTGAATGACTCCTCAAGTCCTATGCTGTGTCTTTGAAAAGGAGATGGGGCTAAATGCACTGGGAGCCAGAAGGAAGAAGCCTTGTTCACAGGGTCTCCCACTGCCTTTCACTGAACATGAAGAGTTACAGCTAAGTCAGGGGAAAAGGGTGGAAACACCAAATACATGAGAGGCAGAAGACAGGGTCTCTAAAGAATTCACACAGCACTATGCTTAAACACAACATGACAAAAAAGCTTTGGTCTACAGGGATACTTTGGTCAAATCAATTTCTTTATTTTTCTGTTGTGTTACTTCCTGTCTCCCACGAATAGGAAACAGAGCAACTCCTGACACGGTTTTCTATTTCTCTGTATCTGCCAGACAATTCAGTCACGAAGCAGGAAAAGCACAAGTTATTCTCTCTGCTGAAAACAGCGGGCCGAACAATGGGAGTACTAACCGCTGTAAACACGTAGAAATTGCCAACACGGGCTTCAAAAAAAAAAAAAAAAATTTTTTTTTTTTTAAATAAAAAATTCAAACTGAAGTTTGTTATAAAATGACCTTTTTTTTTTTGATATGACTAACTGGGCCACATACAACCATCTAATTTTAAAGAACTGCTAGAATGCTCCTTTACAAGCAATTTCCAGAGAATACCACACAAACCCTAAAATAAAAACATTCTCAGTAATGTTTTTCTTGGAGGCAAGCTTATACAGCTAGCCAAAAAGAATATTTTAAGAATCCCCCAAATTGCATTGGGGACAAGGAAAAAAGGAGGGGGACCACAGAAAGAAAGAGACAGAGACAGAGACAGAGACAGAGTCATTCCTTTACACAAAGACAATGTGGTCCTTGAAGTATATCATATGGACGCTTCAAATCTTGATCCTAAAAGAAACCTGAGATATGGAATTCACATCTCAAGTCATACACAAGTTGCAGATGAACATTATACTGTGTACTGAGCTTTAGAAATTATGTGGGCTGGCTTTACTAATGACAATGGAGGCTATCCTCTCTCAAAAAAATTTATCATGCATGAGTTTGAGCCCCATGTTGGGTGTAGAGATTACTTAAAAAAAAAGTTTATCATGTTTGTGCAACTGCAGTTTTTAATATATATTTTTAAATGTTTATTTTTGAGAAAGAGAGAGAGAGAGCACAAGTTGGGGAAGGAGAGGGAGACACAGAATCTGAAGAAAGCTCCGGGCTCCAAGCTGCTGGCACAGAGTCTGACACGGGGCTCGAACCCACAAACCATGAGATCGTGACCTGAGCTGAAGTCAGATGCTCAACTGACTGAGCCACCCAGGCGCCTGTGTGTGACTGCAGTTTTTAGGAAATTAAAGGAGGGAAGCCATGGAAGAAGTCACTATCTTTGTCTTATTTAAGTGACATAAACAGGGAAAGAGATTCGGTTCATTTCTAAACTTTTTTTTTTCCCTTAAGAGTGCAAGTCAGCAAGAACCCATTAAAATCAATAAACACGCAAGGCCAGCTAGACGAAACATTTCCCAGTCATCCCCGGTGTGGCACGAATACACAAACAGGCATTTTACTTTCAGCCACAGCCGATCTGGTCCTTCTCAATTTCTTAGGAATTGGTACTTCTCACAAGTAAGGAAGTGTTTAGGCATCACTGGTAAAGCAATGTCTGTCGCTGTTTTCTTAGAAAGATACGAATGCCAGAACTATCACTCTTAAAATGTGAAAGTGATCCCTTTCAGCAATTGTGCCCTGATGGTTCTGGAGAAGGCCAAAGTATATACGAAAATCGGTACTACGGTGGCTTTGACATAAGTGGAGTTTCCAATTATACTGAAATACCTCCGGATACGCAAGGGTGCCCTTCTCAGGTCCCTCAAACTCCTACGTGCCTGCGGTGCTCAGGAGCCTTCACGGATGTTCCTGGGTGCTAACAAGGACGGGCTGGACTGTCCATGGCAAAGATACCACTGGTCCAGAGAAAAAGTATCTTTTTAAATTGTAGGGTTAATGCAGTCTTTCTGTGCACGAAACCCGTGACACAGATAGTAACTGATCCCGGTAGCTCTTTGTGGGAATTGGAGACACTGTCACTTCTGCTCTAAGGCTGGCATTTGTCAGGTTCTCACTTTCTGCCAGTCGCTGCCGTGAGCACTGTACGTGTTTAACTCCCAGCGCTCACATAATCCTGTGGGGGGACGTGCTGTACGTGGCTCCATCTCACACACTGGGAAGTGCGGCTTGGTGAGAAGGACTTCTGTTCCCAGCACCCGGGCAGGTCAACCAGGTCTATTCCAGCTTTGTGCGGGGATGGGGGTTCAACTTTCGGTTGGTGAAATCACCAGATCTGAGGCTGGCCACGTAGCCTGGCGTCGAACTTTCCCGTAGTCAATTATCTTCCTCTTGTTTCATGTTATCATCCTACGAACTGTGAAAACATCAGAGGCCTGGATCTTGTGTTACAGTCTTGTGAGTCTTCTATTTCAAAATAATCTTAACGTAAATGTACTGCCAATTGGGACATTGTAAATGATGGTAATACTATAATGGAAATACTTGGGACCTCCAAAGAGAACGCATATGTATGTATTTACCTATGTGTGCGGATGTGTATTTTCACTGTAGGTATTTAAACAGTGAATCAACTTGCATAGGTATTCTCTCTGAATAACTATTTGTTGATTTTGGTCTTCCCAGCAGAAGGTAAGATAAAATATATGAAACTGTCAGAAGTCATACCTTATAGAAGTAACAGTGGCTTGATCAGTAGCTTAGTATGGGAAAAGTAACAGTAAATGTTCAGGTCACTGCTTCATCACTATTTAAAATCACTATACTGGTATATACAGTGTGTTAGTTAAAAATATTAACTGGGGGCGCCTGGGTGGCTCAGGCGGTTAAGTGTCCAACTTCAGCTCAGGTCATGATCTTGTGGTTCATGAGTTTGAGCCCCACATCGGGCTCCGTGCTGACAGCTCAGAGCCTGGAGCCTGCTTCGCATTCTGTGTCTCCCTCTCTCTCTGCCTCTCCCCGGCTCGTGCTCTGTCTCTCAAAAATAAATAAACATGAAAAAAATTAAAAAAAAAATTAAGTGAATGCTTTCATGCACTATTTTGCAAGCTTTAAAACTCAGAGGAAGGCTCTCAAGGTTCAGTACTGTTACAGTTCTGTCTCCGTCCTGCCTTTGTTCTTGTCTTGGAAGTCCACATAGCTGGCCCTCCCTCTTCAGGTTAACCTAGCTCCCTGCCAGCATCACCCAGTAAGCATGAAGGAACATGGACAGCTTCAAAATAGTCAGAGACCCAAGGTGAACTATTTTATTCTTTATTGTTTTCTTAATTTCTCAACTGTCTTTCTTCTTGTTTATAATCAACAAAGCCACCTCTGAAGACAAGAAGTCCTAAAGGAATGCATTGGCAGAACTGGTTCCTTCGGGATGCTCTAAGGGAGAATGTGGTCCAAGAGTCCCTTGGCTGCTGGAAATCCTTGGCATTCCTTGGCTTGTAGAGACATCACTCTAAGTTCTGCCTCTTCACATGGCCATTTACCCTCTCCATCTTTCTAAGCTTTCTTAAAGCTTATCCTTACAGAATTCAAACCAATTAAAAGTCAGCAACCTGGGGTACAATGAAGCGTGGAATATGGTGCTTCAGGAATTAATGCATTTGTACTTATGGCAGAATGTACTTGTACTTGATTGCAGAATGATGCCCTCCCCAAAGCTGTCTACAGCTGAGCCTCCAAGTCTGAGAATATGTTACCTTCCATGGTGAAAGGGACGTTACAGATGCAATGACGTTAGGGATCTTGAGATGGGGAGCTATCCTGGAGTATCCAGGTTGGCCCCATGAGACCATAAGAGTCCTTATAAGTCAAAGATAGAGGCAAGAAGTCAGAGGAGTGTGACAACAGAAACAGAAGTCAGAAGGATGTGACTGCTGGAAGGGGCCACAAGCCAAGGAATGCATGTAGCCTTTAAAACTGGAAAATGCAGGTAACAAGTCTCTCCCCTATAGATTCCAGAGAGAATGAGGCACTGACAACACCTTGGCTTGAGCCCAGTGAAACCTATTTTGGACTTACAACCTCCAAAACCGTTAAGAGAATAAATCTGTGCTGTTTTTAAGCCAATACATTTCCGGTAATTGGCCACAGCAGCCACAGGAAACTAATGCAGTACCATGGACCCTTTAGAAGAAGAAATTACTCAAGGTGGTGCCGCCTTATGCATATTTAAGAGAATTGCTTCCGGCCTGGCTGGTTGACCATCTGGCAAGGGTCCATGGGTGACTTGTGTACTCTTGGTGCTACCAGCACTTGGAATGTAATCAGTGGGAGCCAGAGGGAGCAGAGGCCGTTGCATCAAACTAGCAGGGTTCCTCTTGCCAGATTCATAGTTCAGGTGACTCCCGGTGTGGGATGGCATGTGCCACCTGGGCTGTGTCTTGTCTTGGCACTGGCTTCTCTCACAGGCTTCATGACGCCTGTCTTGGTGCACAAGATGAAAGGGAACCCCGCGATAATAGGTTCCTCTTAAATCACAAAGGATCTTTGTTAAACCATCAAGTCCCCTCACGACCTGCAGCCTATCCCTGAACCCCAACCTCCTAGTATTGTCCAAATCAGAGAGTGTCTTGCCACCCAGTCTAAGCTGTGGTTTTTTCTCACTGGGATACTAAGGCAACAATCTGCCGGCATATACTCTGATGCTATTCTTTCTTCCCCATGGTAAGTTCTCCACACAGCAGCCACCACCCTTTGAACAACACAGGTCAGAGCATCTCACTCCCTGGACATAAACTTTCTGATAGCTCATCATGACATAAGGAATATAATCCAAGTACTTCACCACGGCCAAGGTGTCTTCACCATCTGGCTCTCTTGTCTCATCTACCACTTTTCCCCTTGGTGAACCTCAACACACTGTTCCTGCCTTTGAGATTTTGCCCCATTGTAGCAGTCAGCACTTGACAGGCTAGATCTGGAGGGCTGACTTTGTAGGAGCTGTCTGGAAACGCCAACAGCTCGACACCTGGAGGCCTGGGGTCCTGTGGGAGAAGGGGGTACGTCTGGTGGAGGCGTACCTCAGGGCAGCCCCACTGAGGGGACCATCCTACCCTGAGGCCAGCTGGTTCACCAGAAGGCAGCCCACAAGGCAAGAGATTCACCCACGTTGTGGCAGGCATCACTGCTGTCTTTTATTACTGAGCAGTATTCCACAATATGGAAGGATGGTTTGCTTATCCATATTCACCCACTGAGGGACATCGGTGCTGTTGCCAGGTTTTCGTGACTATGAGCAAAGCTGTTACAAATCTTCAGGTACAGATTCTTGTGTGAGCATGAGCTTTCATTTTCCTAAGGCAAACACCTCAGAGCCGGGTTGCTGAGTGACATGGTGAATATACATTGAACTTCATGTAAAACTTCCCAACTATTTTCCAGAATAGCCATACCACCTTCCACCCTCACCAGCAGTGTACAAGGGCCCAGGTGCTCTGCATCTTTGCTGGAGGATCTGTTGACATATTCTATTATTTAGCCATTTTATTAAATGTGTGCCGGTACCTCACTGTGGCTGCAAATTATATTTCTCTAATGATATTGAGCATCTTTTCACCTTTGTATCTTTGGTAGAGTGTTCAAATAATGCTTATGGGATGCACCTGGATGGTTCAGTCAGTTAAGCACATGACTCTTGGTTTTGGCTCAGGTCATGATCTCATGGGTTCATGATATCGAGCCAAGTGTCAGGCTATGCACTGACAGCTTGGAGCTTGCTTGGGGGCTTCTCTCCCTCTCTCTGCCCCTCTTCAACCTGTGCACACTCTCTTTCAAAATAAATACATAAGAGATTTGTTTTGAAAATGCCTTTGGCTATTTTTTTGTTTGGGTTGTTTCTTATTTTTGAGATTTGAGAGTTCTTTATAAAGTTTTGATTAAGTCTTTTACCAGGTGATACATGGAAATGTTTTATATTGGGTTCCTTATAATGTTCTTCACAGAGTATAAATTTTTACATTTGATGAAGTGTCATTTATCACTTTTCCTTTTACACATCATGCTTCTCATGTTGCATCTGAGAACTTTCCACCTAAATCTGGGTCATGAAGATTTTTATCCTGATTCTAAACTATACATGTGTATACATAAATAATCAATTTGTCTCTATTTTCAAAGAATTATTCTGAGATTTTATTGGGAATGTGTTGAATCTGTAAACTGTTTTGGGGAAGAACGACATTTTAACTACACTGAGTCTTCCAATCCATGAACATAGTATGTCTCTCCCTTTGTTAGTTCATAGATTGTTTTAAACCCGTGTTTTATAGTTTTCAGCATACAGACCCTGCAGATATTTTTATGTTAGATCACACTTGAGTATTTCAATGTTGACCCTGTACGATTACATCTTTGTATCCTGGTAATATGTTCTAAGAGTTTTTTTGTAGATTTCTTGGGATTGTCTACATGGACAATCATGGTGTCTACGAACAGACACAGTGCCATTTCTTCCACTCTAATCTAAATGTATTTTATTTGATTTTCTTACCTGATTGCACTTGTACTTCTTTCATTCACTCATGTGACCAAGTAGCCCAGTTCTGCCTGAGCACTGGAAGTTCACCAAATAACACATTCGACTCCCTGCCTTTCTAACGTGTAGTGGTTAATCCCACATATAGTAACCATATGTTAAATTTGCATCTGGCTCTGTTTCTATGTATTATTAGGGGGAGAATATTGGCAGTACATTGAGCATAAACATGGAGGCAGCTAGGGAGTTGGTCTTTACGCATGGCAACAGTAAATGCTGATTCTCATGTCTGACTTCTCTGCTCAGAGTCCCAGAAGAATAGGTCGGGTACAGAATCAGGCACAGATGTATATCCTCATAAATGATAAAGAACATTTTTTCCTCTGAGACATGAGGGAAGGAAGAGCTAACTGATAAAGATACAGAAACATTGTGAATTGACGAAAAGAAGGCAGGGTATTCATTCATGGAAGCTGGAGTTATAAATGATATTTCTTACAAATAAATGTGGATCAGTACAAACACATAATGAAGTATGGTAGTCACCAACTGTCACCAATGAAAATCGTCCTTTTGTGTTGGGGGGATAGAATTTCAAACTTTTCCACTTCATGACTTTAAGCGCTAATGTCACAAACGTCTTGGACCAGAAAGCTGCAGGGTTAAGTCATGACCCCGGAAAAAGACCAGAGCCGTTCTTAAAAATCCATCTGTAGCTTGTTTGTGTATTATAATTCTACCGGTTTAAATTAACACAGTATTAATATAATACATTGTTAGGGGGAAGAGGAAGGAGGGTGGATATGTAGCAGATGCAATATAGTAGTAACACAAGTCACAAATGACTGTACTCTCATCAGACGTCAGTGCTTTGGAGTGACCATAGGTTGAGGACCAAAGTAAAAATAGAAAGAGTAACAAACAATCTCAATTTCTATGAATAAAGAAAACAATGATTAAAAAAACAATCTACCTTTAATGCACAGAAATAAGGGCAAGTAATGTTACAGATAGATATGCGTAAGATAAAACATATCCAAATGGGATTAAATGAACATGTTTCATCCTAAGTAAATCCATCTGTAAAAACAATCACTGAATTCTTTTGGCTTTTTAAACCATCACTAACATAGGTCACATTATTTCTTGGTCAAACACAGGAGAAAGTTCATTTGACTGTGAGAACACGCATTTTGTGTTTTCATTCCAAGCCTGTTCTAATCTTATTTCTGCCAGTGGCTGAGGTCTGTATCTGGACGTCCACTCTTCTGCTCTCGGTCCACACGCCTGCTGCCGGGCGATCAGCAGTGGCTGAAGGTGGAGACCCAAAGGGAGAGGGGGTTCAAGGACACAACAGGAACACGGTGTCTACTACTCATAGGAAAGTGTGCAAATTAGCCAAGTGCAAATCTAGCGATCTAGTGTCACCGTCTTGGGGAGATTGCATCTATCAAAACACCATCTGTTGTAACATATGTACGTCCAACATTTGCTCACACAAATGCTTACCCACTCATAAGAGAGAACCCAGCAGCCACGGGCAATTCCCAGCAGCACATTCAGAGTGCGCAGAGGCTTGCCGGCGAGCACATGGGTAGTAGTTTCACACACTTCCTGGGCAAGTGAAAAGCCCTTCAATGTGTTCACAACCTGGATGACGATGTTCTGTGTTCTGTTAAACAGGAGGGAAAAAAAAAATCAACAAAAGGACTAAGTTTCCTACATATGAACAATAAAGTGGTAAGACTGAATCGTAATTTCTAAGAACTAGAAAGCTAAAATTCTACACTGATCTCAGCCATGGAACGCCTGTGTTAATTTCTTTACGGTCAATGACTTAACATTTGGGGAAATTCAAAAACTTCAGCTCTCAACTACGACTATCTATTTGAATAGCTGAGAAAACGGCCCCAAGATAGAAGTAGCTCCCCACCCACCCCCGCGCCCAACGCCAGGGAAGCTGCCAGCATCACAAACCAGCCTCTGCTTTTCCTACCACACCACACTTCCTTTTTGGACAGATGTGAACCAATCCACTCACGGTCAGGACCGAACGTATCACCTGCTGATTTTATTTGATATTTAACATTTGTCTGAATTCACACATACAGTTGTTTTTTTTTTTCCAAGTATGAGGGAGAAAAGGGCCCTTCTTATTACATTATCAGATCAAATCTTAGGGCAAATTTGGCAGAGTCTCCTTATTGTTTCAGAGCCCATCATTGTTTGTCTTCTGGTCTGTCATTCCATGAGTGCCTCAAGCACCTTTAGAAAAATACATATTCTTCCCCTCTAATTTCCTCACCAAATTGCTCACCATTCTCCCTGTCTTTCCTTTATGACCACCTTTCTAAAGCCTTTGCTTGTGACACATTGCACTCCCCTATCCCTCCCAGCAAGTTTTGGAAATCCCCAGTGAAATACAAAGGACACGAAGGGCATTCTGAGCCACACTATGACGTACACAGTGAGCTAAGAGATAAATTTCTCTCGTCTCCAAAAATTGTTATGAAGGAAAAGAGGCTGCTGTTGCACATGCTTGCACAGACCGCCTCTAACAGCACCCTGTCTACTCCAAGGTGCCTCCGAGTTTCTCTCTAGTCATCTCGAGGATGTCAACGCGCAAGACCCATTTCTTTACATGTGAAATGAAAGGGCTGAACCGTAGCACAGTTTAAATTCTCAGAGATCCCTAGGGCAAAAAACATGAATGGGTCAAGGCCCAGGCCCTATCACCACTTCAACCAGACAATCTGTGCTTACTGGGACAAAGAAAACAAAAGCAATAAAGAAGTGAAACGGTCTAAATGATATGCTCCCCAGAACCCATCATTTCTGCATATTGATGATTTTCCTTATTCCGAGTCTGGTAGCTGCCAGCTCTTTGCTGGATGTGTTAATCAACAACAAGTGTCTCTTCGAGACATGGCTAATCAGTGTGGTATCAGAACGTCTAGGTTTTGCTCTTAGCTTCAGACACGAAGTATACGTGGGGGGTGGGGAGGAGTAAAAAAGAGAATATGGCCTGAATGAAAACTTTCATTTTCAAAACTTTGATTGAGAAAATGATTATTTACTAGTATCTCTTATCCTGGGAGCAAAACTACAGACTTTTAAAGATACTACACCTACCATTCTCAATTTTCACTCCCGTATTAGACTATGTAGAATGTTCAGTATACTTCATAAGAGATTAGCCAACATTGTTGACTGTGCTCTTTTTCCAGTAGCTAATGTACGGTGTTTGAACAATCAGTCCTTTTAATTTCACATGCCATGGGTAGGAAAAGCACCCTGCAACAGAAAGTATTGCAAGCATGCACTTTTTTGCAGGCAACTTTTCATTGAAATGTCCCAATATTTTGATGAATGTCTTCAAACCTTAAAACCTATGACTGATAAAAAAAACAAAAACAAAACAAAACCTATGGTTTTCCCCTTTAGACAGGAATTCAAAAATCTGCTACAAAGAATATGGTGCTATATTTTTGTTGGATGTGCTATATATTGTGTTACATGTTTAAGGAAGACGATAAGAGCGTGCCAACAAGCTATTAACTCTTTTCACAAAATGTGCAGATAGCGGCTTTAATATAGTGGTAGAGAGCTTCCCACCAAAGTGTTTCTTTAAGAACTGTGAGGGAGTCAGCGAGCGATGCTCCATTTACTGAACTTTCATGGGGTAAAAGTCGTGGACACACAGAGCCCGTAGATATGAAGCAAGCAAGAAGGAAAGCAAAATACTGTAATACCTCTTAATGCTATCTAAACAACTCCAAAAGTCTTCACTGCTAAACTGTTCATAGTCTCTTATTTCCAGGGTTCTTCTTATGCCAATATCAATTATATAGAGTAAAAGCAACATAGTGCAACGCTACGAGCTGTGTTACAAGCACAGCATCACAGAATACTAAAGAAAAATCCAAAATTTTACATTGAGTAGAAAGTTATCAAAACAAGGAGTACTTACTCAGATGGCATGCTTGTCATGACTAATGTTCTTGTTGGCTAGAGATTTCAAAAGAGAAGGAACAAAAAACAGTCAGAAATGTAAAAAACATTTTTTCCCACAGAAATTAACTTTAATACATTTTTTGAAAAGTTACATCACTTAAAAATAAACATTTAAGCATATATCAAAAGAAAAAAACTTTATATTCCTGGAAAAAAAAAAACAGCATAAGAGATAGAAAGTCAGTTACTTATCCCCAAATCAATCCAAAATAATCCAGGGCATGAGGTAGAAAAGGAGAGGGGGAAAAAGGCTTCCCTCCAGAAGTCCATTCTACTAGTTAGCTGGCAGACCACCAAAGATGCCATCCTGCTTACAGACGTGCAAGGAGGGTGAGAGTAAGAAAGGCATTTTTTACAGGTCGAAGAGCCATTTTTCCTTGCCTAGGTGGTGCACACACAGTAACACTTATGTTCCTGTTGCGCTGGTCAATCAAATGCTTTAACCTCTTGCACAGAGAAGCTCAGATAAAAAGGCATCGCTTATTTATGGGTCAGCATCTGCTATTAACTGGAAGTGTAAAGTTTTTTTTTTTTAATGAGTTTTTAAATACTTTTTTTATTTACATAAGAAAAGCATGCTGACAGCAAAATATATACATATTCAACGCTTTGGAAATATATCAATAGAAACATAAATTCCCCAGTAATTCCACCAGTGAGAAAAATGACTATTGTTTAATAATTGGGTATATATTCTGCCAAAAGTTCTTTCCGTGGGAAGGTGTGTATATATAATTTTTCAAAAAAACCAAAAATGAACTCACATTATTTATACATTTTTGTAACTGATGTATTTCAAACGCAACCCACTATGTATTGTAACCATGAACTAACCATTGTACACGTACTGTGTCTTGAGGGTCCAGGTGAATAAACGAGGAGAAAGAACAAGAGGCATTCAGAGGACCCCGTGTGCACACACACCATGGAGTCAAAGGGGCCTGTACTGTGTGGGTATATCTGGGGAAGGTGGAGGAAGGAGAATGAAGAGATAACCAGGATCACAAAGATACTCGATGGAGAACTCAGAGATGTGGCAGACGTGCTAACTCAGAGATGACTGCAATCTCTTTTCAGTTACCCTTGCAGAATAGTCTATTGTAACTCTCATCTGTTTGGGATACAAAGGGAACCACTGTAGCACAACTTTGTGGGCTGAGTCTGGAGACTCAGAAGCCTCTCTGTGGGTGTCTCTGATCACCAAGGGAGATTCTGGCTGAAACCTAATCACGATCTTCAGTGTTATCCGTGAATGAAAACTATGCAGGTGTAGTGATGTGACCAGCACCAAATAAAATCCAAGAAGCGCCCCTTCCATGGCATCTACTTTCTTCTGTAGAACCATCCAAGCGATGCCAGGAAGTATCCCAAGGAACGAAGGGGAAGGGAAAAGGAAATCCTCCTGACTTCTACAATGCGAGGCTTCCTCTCCATGGCTTTGCGCTTCTTTACCTGTACTCATTCTCCAGGCGATCTTTCGTACAGCCTCAGGGTTTTACATACTAGCTGCATGCTGGCGGTTCCCAATACTGTATCTCTAGCACAGAACTATTCCCTGATGCCCAGACTCAAATATTCTACCACCTACATGGGGAAGGAAGTTCATCTGGAGGTCTAACAAGGATCTCAGATTTAACATGTCCAAAACTAAGGTATCGTTCCAGCCAGGCAATTAGGCAACAAAAATGAAATAAAACAAAAGACATCCAAATCGGAAAAGAAATAAAGCTATTTCTATTCATAAATGAGATAATCTTATATGAGGAAAGCTCTAAAGAACCCAGAAAAACTGTGAGAACTCATAAATGAATCCAGCAAAGATGTACTATAAAAAAATCAGTGTGCAAAAATCAGTTGTATTTTTATATATGGATAATGAACACTAAGAAAAGGAAATTAAGAAACAATTTCATTGATAATAGCATCCAAAAGAATAAAATACTTGGGAATAAAGTTAATAAAAGAGACACAAAAAAAATGTACAGTGAAAATTTAAAAAAACATTGATGAAAGAAATTTCAAAAGACCTAAATACACAGAAAGACATCCTGCGGTCCTGCACAGTAAGACTTAATATTATAAGATGACAAGACTATCTAAAGTAGACTTAACACTTTGAAAAAATGGAAAAACATCCCAAAGTTTATATGGAACTCCAAGAAAATCCAAATAGCCCAAACAATCTGGAAAAAGAAACACAAAGCTAGAAGTCCAACACGTCACAATTTCAAAACTTACTACAAAACTACAGTAATCAAAACTGTATGGTATTGACATGAGAACATATGGATACAGAATTGACAGTCCAGAAATAACTTAAACATCTAAGGTCAAATGATTTAAAAAAAATTTTTTTAATGTTTATTTTTGGGAGAGAGAGAGAGAGAGAGAGAGAGAGAGAGAGAGACAAAATGCAAGCAGGGGAGGAGCAGAGAGAGAGAGAGAGAGGGGGAGGGAGACACAGACTTCAAAGCAGGCTCCAGGCTCTGAGCTGTCAGCACAGCACCTGACACGGGGTCTGAACCCATGAACCATGAGATCATGACCAGAGCTGAAGTTGGATGCTCAACCAGGTGCCATTAAGGTCAAGTGATTTTTGACAAAGGTGGCAAGACCATTCATATGTAAAGAACAGTCTCTTCAACAAACGGTGCTGAGAGAACTAGATGACCACATACAAAAGAATGATGTTGGACCTTCACCTTATTTTTTTAAAGAAATTTTTAATGTTTATTTATTTTTTAAGAGAGAGTGACACATAGTATGAGTGGGGGAGGGAGGAGAGAGAGAGGGAGACACAGAATCTGAAGCAGGCTCTAAGCTCTAAGCTGTCAGCACCCGATGCGGGGCTCGAATCCATACACCATGATATCATGACCTGAGCTGAAGTCAGACGCTTAACCAACTGAGCCACCCAGGCACCTCTGGACCTTTACCTTATACCACATACAAAAATTAACTCAAAATGGATCAAAAACCTAAATTTAAGAGCTAAAGCTATAAAAAAAAAAAAAGCTCTTAGAAGAAAACAAGGGAAATCTTCATGACACTGGATTTGGCAATAGTTCCTTTTTTTTTTTTTAATTTTTTTTTTCAACGTTTATTTATTTTTGGGACAGAGAGAGACAGAGCATGAACGGGGGAGGGGCAGAGAGAGAGGGAGACACAGAATCGGAAACAGGTTCCAGGCTCTGAGCCATCAGCCCAGAGCCTGAGGCGGGCCTCGAACTCACGGACTGCGAGATCGTGACCTGGCTGAAGTCGGACGCTTAACCGACTGCGCCACCCAGGCGCCCCACAATAGTTCCTTAAATACGGCACCAAAATCACAGGCAAAATGAAAAAAATAAATTGGACTTCATTAAAATTTAAAACTTTTATGCATCAAAAAACACTATTAAGAGAATGAAAATATAACCCACAGGTAGGAGAAAAAAAATCTGCCAATCCTGTATCTGACAAGGGTTTAATATCCAGAATATATAAATAACTCCTACAACTCAGCAAATCAAAGGACAAACAACTCATTTTAAAAATGGGCAAATAACATGAATAGGCATTTCTTCTAAAGAAGAAAAGTAAATGGACAATGAGCACATGGAAAGATGTTCCACATTACTAATTAGGGAAATCCAAAACAAAATGAGATACCCCTCAGTGAGATACCCCTTCCTGCCTAACTAGGTTGGCTACAATTAAAAAAAAAACAAAACATGAAAAATAACTAAAGTTGACAAAAAGTGATGCCACTATTGTGGAAAACAGTTCGGTGGTTCTCCAAAAAGTTAAACACAGAATTACCATACAATCAACAAATTTACTCCTAGGTATATACCAAAAAGAATTGAAAACATGGACTCAGATGCTTGTGTGAGAATTGTCATTATAACATTATACACAACAACCAAAAAGTGGGTATAGCCTATGTGCTCAACAATCGATGAATGGATAAAGTTAATTTGGTGTTACACATGGTGCAAATTATTATTCAGCCATAAAAAGTACTGAAGTTCTGATACATACTATATCATGACTCTTGAAAACATTACACTAATTGAAAAAAAGTCAGACATAAAAGACAAATATGTATGATTCTACTTATATAAAATATCTAGAATAGGTAACTTAGTCGAGACACAAAGTAGAATAGAGGTTACCAGAGGCTGGGGGGTGGGAGGGAATGGGAAGTTATTGCTTCATGAGTTCAGAGTTTTACTCTGAAGTGAAGAAAATGTTTTGGAAATAGACAGTGATGTTGACTGCACAACACTGAACACAGTCACTGAACTGTACACTTAAACAGGTTAAAAAGGCAAACTTTATATTATATATTTTCTCTCACAAGAGAAGAAAACAATTAAATTACCGATCTTCTCTCCCAAGCCCACTCCTTCTATAGCTTCGTTGGTTTAATGCTATTTCTACTCCTGCTCAAGTTAAGAACATTTTTATCATCGCTCACTCATCATTATTTTCTCACACCGCACATCCAATCCATTGATTCATCCCATCAACTCAACCGTGCACATGTATCAGAACATGGATACATCTACCCCACTTGAAATATTCCATCATCTCACATGGATTACCGTGAAAGCTACTTAAATCATCTCCCGGCTAAAATCCCCCAGTAACTTGAACAGTGACTACTGGACAGTAAGCACTCAAAATAATATTAGTTTACTATTTATTATAAATAGATGAATATAAAATGGGAAGTAAGTACACACATACTTCATACACATGAATATATGAATACAATCTATTAATTTATTCTATTAATACCACTCAAAAAGGGAAAACCATGGACATGACCCCTATTAAGTCTGAGTGAAGGAAGGTTGGACAGTTAAGTCAACCATAAGCCTGATAGTACCTTTCATCCTCAGCCAAGGGAGAAAAATAGTTGTATATAAAGAAACTCAAACCCCAGAATAAAAGTCTAAGTGCAGAGAAAAAAATACACAGAAGGCAAAAAAAAAAAAAACAAAAAACAAAAAAAAAACAAAAAAAACAAAAAACAACAAAAACAAAACAAACAAAAAAACCCCACAAAAAACTGACTTGTAGATATGTGATATGGAATCTAGAGGATGAAAGGTTCATTTACACAGTCCAGCCACAGAACCCACAAGAGACAAGCTCTCCCTCGTGTACAATGATCACAAGTGCCATGACAGACAGCACATGTTCAGGTTGGTGTGACAAATGGTTCTGGCCTGAAATGCAGCAATGTTATCATTAAGCATATTTACTTATCTGTTCTTATAAATTAGGTATTAGGAAATATATCCAATATAATTCCCTTGATTTAAGGAAAGCTTTTAAGGAAGCTCCTTAAATAACAATATGGATTGGTATCTGCAACTTCTTTAAAGATGAATAACAACATAAGATGGTTAATGGGTGGAGAAATATATGATAAAGTAAAAAGAGTTAGTTGCAGAATCAAGGCTGGAGGAAAAACCCTGTGAAATACTTTAAAATGGAACAAAAGATTACCGGGTATCTTTAGGGGACACCTACCTATGAGTTGTTCAGCACACACACCCTTCAGGGTTGTCTGCTTCTATGGGGCTTATGCCTTTCATGGTCTTTGAGCTATTTTCCAACTCTATTAGTTGTAGAAAATTGATAGTGATGCAAATATTCTTATCTGTAGAAATGCAAATTCCCTCCAGTGGATGCTCAATTGACTTCCCTCTCCCACTCCTGACAAAGCCACTTTGGATCTGTTAACAAAGCCACGTCAGCACTCCTTATGGTCCATTAGCACGTCCCGCTCTGTGGATTCTCCTCCAAAGAGGATAAAACAACTTTCCTGTCTCATCATTAGCGAATGAGTTAAATAAAATCTTTAACACATATTCATTTTCTGTGAGTGAGAAAGTTATGATGTACCTTTAAGAAGGTATCTTTTAACAGTTATGCAGGTTTTCCACCAAGATGCCCAATAGATTCATCTGACAGAAGTAGCTAATCTTCATCACCGGAGAATACTCCACAGGAAGCTTTTAGTCCAGGAACATTTATTATTGGCTTCCAAAGCTGAATGCCAAGTGGCAAAAGAACTTTGCTGACTCTCTGTTTCTCTAATTTCAATTTTCCTCTCTACTAGCTTTTGTTTTGTTTTGTTTCATTAAGGAATGTATTATTCTCCATTGGTGGAAGCAATGCTTAGGAATTTCGTTTTATGGTCTACTTAGTGTTCTATATAAATTAATGAATGGATTATAGAGATTTATTCTTTTTTGGTAAGAGACCATAAAGGACTGGGTTTATCAGTCTTTGCTTATTTGCCCATTTTGGAGCTAAAAATCAATTAAGACTTTCATTCCCACAAGGAAGGAGAATAGCTCTTTGAAATCTAGACAGGTTTTAGTATTTCTGTCTTTATTCTTGACCAGTGGCTGAAATTATAACTAACTGAAATATTTTAAGAATTCAAATTCACACAGTTAATATGTTTGGAAATTAATATTAGTTTAATAAGTTTCACTTAATGAAAACAGTTATGTCTTATCTGAATCATCCATGTTAAGTATAATATAAACATACATTTTATTCTACTTGGGTTTATTTTTCCTAGACTTAGGTTTATTGGTCAGATAAAATAAGATTACTCTTATATAATGCTTAAGATTATAAAAACTAAATTTGTGACAAATCATTATTCTAACAAGCTTTTTACATCAATACTAATCGTGTTTAGTAATATGTCAGCATGAAGATAATTTCCAGGATCTTTAGTGTTAAATTAATTAAACAAGGAGGCCATTAGACTAAGGTGGCTTTAAAGCTCTAGTAACCTACATAAGCAAACCAGAATGGGAGCCTATAAATGCCTTAAGGCTAAGAAATCAAAACCTAAGAACAACCAATCCGGAAGAGCCAACTAAGTTTTCCCATATAAGACAACCGCTTAACCTACAGCCAATGGAATAATTTTCTTGCTTTGATTCCACCTCTTCTTTATAAGTATTTTCCCTAGCTTACGGCAGGGGAGAACCCCTAACCACCTCCAGTTTGGCAGTGCCTGATTCAAATCAAATTTTGCTCAAATAACCTCTTAAAAATTTTAAGGTGCTTCAGTTTATCTTTTAATACTAGGTTAACATAAACCTTGGGCGGATATTAATTTAAAAATTGTTGGAGAACTCAGTAATTTATAAGAGAATACCAAAATACTGATTACTATATGTAGTTCTAATTTTTTATGCATCTTTGCTTATTTTTTTATGTTATACAGAAGCTCTGTCTTTGGGTCGTGCCAATGAACTTGTTCATTTTTGCAACTTTAAAAGGGTGTAAAGGAGACACAGCGGTAGGACAGTGTAATCGATGCCTTGCTGGTCTGCTAACTTGCCTGGGTGAGATGGACATTTCTCAGTTATTCTCCACAGTTTTCTATGAAATAGAATTTGGTTACTTTGGCTAAAAAATATAATTAATATGAATGGTTAAGTTTACACTAAGAGTAATACTGACAAAGGAATACAATCGTGCATATGTCTGTTTTTCAAAAAAAAAAAAAAAAAGAAGAAGTAATTTTATATCTCTTAAAGCAGTGGTTTTCAAGTTTTATGGTCTCTGGACTCCTTTATACTATTATATAGTTTATATACTTTATACTGTTGGGATTTACTGAGGAACCCAAAGAGCCTTTGTTTATGTGGATTATGGCTATCGATATTTAACCTCATAGAAATTGAAACTGAAAAGCTTTAACAATATTTCTTGATGTACTTAAAGATAGCAAGAACGCATTGCCTGTTAACAGAAATAGCATCTCAGTGTTACTATTAAATTGCTGTGACCACATGAACACAGCTCTGTGCTTAATGTGTCAGTCTGCCACAGGATAAGAAAAGGCATATTGAAGAACAAAACTTGGAAAGTTCACTTAACTTGCTTTAGTTTATAATACTTGAGTCTGAAGGAAAGCCCAAAATGTGTTACAATTTTAGTCAATCATGCCTGATGTAGACAGGCTGTTTTTTGGTTACTGATTACCCCTTTGCCTATGCAATGTGAATGATCAGTCTTAATTTTCCACATAATCTGCCTAATTAGAGAGCAAAGACTGTGTTGTAACAGAGTAATCGTCTCCCTTTCATGTTGACTGTTTGATGCCAGTGATTAATAAAATAAAGTTTGCTCACTTAGGTTACAGTCTATGCTTATTTTTAAGTGTTTTCTTATCACTTTGATTAAATAACTTATCTGGTATTGGTTCTCGAGCACTCATGATCGTATCTTAAACATTTGTGTGAACCTCGTCTGGTAACTTTTTTGATTTTTGCCTTGGATCTTAAATATATAAAAATAAAACTTTAAGGATATCATTTGCACCTAAAACTATCCTTGAGATTTCTCAAAGAATCCCTGGAAATCAAGAAAATATGTTTTTTTCTTATAAGAGAACTGGGGGGTAATCAGGTTTATTGTGTCACTGTTGTAATGATTCATGTGAAATCAGAAGGGCCACTCAGCCTGTCTAGGTGAATATTTAATAGGTACAATGCTACACATAAAAATATTTCAGAAATCATAGGCTTTGGAGAAAATCCTTGATACTAGTTATTGGTCTTATTGTCCATAATGTTTTTACCTTCAGGGAAAACACTGGCCAGATGGTTGCCCGTGTTGAGTTTTCTTCTATTCGGGGTATTCTAGTCTCTACTATGCTGCTATCAAACAATTGTACAGTGTTGTAATTTGTTATTAAATTGCTAATTTGGGGGTGCCTGGGTGGCTCAGTCAGTGAAGTGTCCGATTCCAGCTCAGGTCATGATCTCGCAGTCTGTGAGTTTGAGCCCCGCGTCAGGGTCTGTGCTGACAGCTCAGAGCCTGGAGCCTGCTTCAGATTCTGTGTCTCCCTCTCTCTCTGCCCCTCCCCTGCTCATGCTCTCTCTCTGTCTCAAAAATAAATAAAAACATTTAAAAACGTTGCTAATTTGCTGAGGGTCTTGTTTCTGTAACTTAAATCTAGCATCTTGTAGACCAATGGCTTTCAGTTGGGGATGCAGACTTATCTATGATATATTCTCTAAATAAAAATATAGATGTCCGGGACCTAATTCAGGCTTACTAAATCTCTTGATAATTCTGGCATGTTCTTAGTGTATTTACTGTGTCTCAGGAACATTATGCTACACTTTGTTCTAACCAGTTCCTGGATGTCTGAGAGGACACGCACCCCAGACCAGCATCCTCAACAGAAATCCCAGACTTCAAGCAAGGACGAGATGTCCTCCCCATTCCTTTTCTGAGTCTCCCAGACACTGTGTCTGTATCTGCACTCTCTCTCTACGGTCCATAAAGTCTGCTCTCACCTTCTGCTGGCTCGCGTTTGATTTCTATCCTGTGTGCAGCGGAGACCCTCCTGGCTGGTCCTGTGGGACCCCCTCTGGGTCCTTAGACCGGCCCTGCCTGCATCACTTTCACAAATAAATGCCCTTTTTTAATATTTCTTACAGCAAAGATAATACTTACTGACTTCTTTGAAAATTGGTTTAGTCGCTTTCCTTAAAGAAATTTTGCTTAATTTTTTGGTAATCGTTTTATTATTTTGTTTCACTTGCCATAAAACAACCAGATTTTCCTGTCAGTAACATTACTCTTACATCACATCAGACTCTTCACATTTGAAAATTATGAGCAATAACTCAACATCAGCAATTTTAAGCCTACACATAGTTTTGTTTTCCCCTGATGCTCACTGAATGGCTCTGTAATAAGTTAGTGGCAGAACTTGAGACCCCAACACAGAACTTCTCAGAACCCTATGGATAAAGAAGATACCAAGTAATTCAACTACTGATGCTTCACAGAGTAAACGGGCTTCTCATGACGTCACGACGTTGCTTAGTTAGCTCTCAGACCAGACTACCAGGCTAGTCAGGATTCCCAGACCTCTGTGTGGTCAACAGCAGACAGCTTTTAAGAGGCAAACTCAAGGTCCCACAGAACAGAACTAACTACCTAGGACTAAATGAGTGGATGAGAGAAACTTCGTGTGCTTGGTGACTTAGAATATTGTTGATATTGCTTTAATGTTCTGTTTTATGAATAAAGAAGCCCCTTCCCTTCCTTCTTAAGCGATCTGTAATTCAGAAGAATATAGTAGGCAACGCTTTTGCAAACTGTAATAAAATAATGCCTGATTTTCAAAGATTGCCTCAAAATTTGGAACCTTCTACTAAGTCCCTTTGCTTTCCATGGCAATACAGTTTTAGAATATGTTTTCCATCTTACCAGAATATAAGTGGAAAACCTGGTTATGAAACCGGGCCTTGCCTACAATGTCATATTTGACAATGATGCTCTGTCAGGTCTGGCTAGCCTCTGTGAAGGAGCTAAGACTGGCTTTACGCAGGGAGTCAATGCCCACAAAGACCTCCTGGGCAAACTGTCCTGGAACTGGCTTAGAGTCCCAGCCTCACAGATGCTGTGGAAGGTCTCTTCCTGAAAGAGCAAGGCCCTTAGGATACATCAAGGACATCAAGAAGAGAAATCCACCTAAATTTATGGGTACTGTGGACAAAATTTGGTGGAGAGTTGTCTTGGTATTTAACCTTGGGGTAGCAAATAACAGAGGGAAACAAAGACCAATCTGAAATCACTTATGAAAGCGTTCAAACAGAAGTTGATTTTATTTGTTCAATATAACGTGGTTCTAGATTTTTTTTAAATTTTTTTTTTTAGCATTTATTTATTTTTGAGAGACAGAGAGAGACAGAGCATGAACAGGGGAGGAGCAGAGAGAAAGCGAGACACAGAATCTGAAGTAGGCTCCAGGCTCCAAGCTGTCAGCACAAAGCCCGACGTGGGCCTCGAACTCACAAATTGCAAGATCATGACCTAGGCCGAAGTCGGACACTTAACCAACTGAGCCATCCAGGCACCCCATCGTGGTTCTAGATTTTAGAAAGCATCCCCCAGAAGGCCAACAAACACTCTTGCTGCCCCCGTGTAAATACTGGTTGAGATCAGGGGTGCCTGGGTGGCTCATTTGGTTAAGCTTCCGACTCTTGGTTTCAGCTCAGGTCTTGATCTCACGGTTCGGTTCGTGACATTGATCCCTGCATCCAGCTCTGCACTGACAGAGTGAAGCCTGCTTAGGATTCTCTTCTTGCTCTCTCCCTACCCCTCCACCACTTGCATGCCTGTGCATGCACTCAACCCTCTCTCTCAAAATAATACCATGCTTTAAAAGTGTCCATAATAAATTTTTTAAAATATTATTCTGGTCCATATTTAACTGGCAAGGCACACAAGAACCAGCAGGAGAACAACTCAAATCAAGGTACTTTATAAGGTCTTTCTTGTTCTGTGGAGCTGAAAAAACATCCAGATATATGAAAGCCAGGTATTTTTCAACTTCTTAGAAGGCTACTACTGGAAAATCCATAGAATGTTTTTTAAGAATCAATTATGCAAAAAGAGTATGTGAAGTACAAGAAATAGGATCAGCTGTAATTCAGGACCTCTTCCTGCAGCTCACTTGCTGCTGTCTCCATCCCTGACAGGGCACCTGGCCTGCCCTTACCTCATGGGTCTTGTCTAAGACATGAGATAATGAAGTACTCACAGGGTTGCCACACGGTTAATAATTCTGTCGAAAGTAACTATTAATGCTAGCAGTTCTGTAAGTTATAACCTTCACAGTATGTCATTTCGTGAGAATACAAACCATTTATTGATGTAACCTTGGCTACGTGCCCCGTTGTGCCGATGGTAATCAAAGCAGGGAGAAAGTCTGGCCACCATCTTCTCTTCCATGATGGTAACCCGATGCTCCACCAATCTGCCCCACCCCCCTCCCCCACCATCAAGTCTCTATGGAAGGTGATATTCTCGGTGTACAAATCTAATGAGAATCAGTAAGCCTTTGTTTACCATCATTGGAAAAGGCCTGCTAACGTTTATTAGAACCAACCACATTCAGTGTTGAAAAATTATCTAACGATTCTTTACAACTGAGACCTGCATTTACCTGTCTGTAAGATGCATCCCTATTCTATGACAAGTTGATTCCCCAGGACAAAGTTGAACTTCACCTGTGCCCTGTGCCCCAGAACACAGAGCACAGGTTAAAAAATCTTCCCACCCTTTTGTGTTCGGAAAAAAAGCATAACACAAAGGACCACCCTTCTCTCTCATGCTACAAGACGGGGCTGTTAAAAAGAAGACCACAGGCCCAAAATGGCATCACTTGAGTCAGGCCAAATCACCAAACCACACTAATAATACTCAACCTAACAGCAGTTTCAACCTCCCCCAGAAATGCAGTGTTAACCATCTGTCAGGAATTTTCTGACCAGCATGGGTGAGGTAATCTGCCAGTGAGCCTTCTCCATACCTGGAAAGGAGAAGGTTATCTGCAGAAGGTGATCTTGCCTGAAGCAATTGTTTTTTTTTGTTTTGTTTTGTTTTGCCAGTAACTTCTTTGCCCTACAATCCTTCTTATAAAAACTTTCCATTTTGTTCAACTCCTTGGTGGCTCCCATCTTCTTGCCAGATGCTGCTGGATTCAGGAAAGCCCATCAGATCTTCAATATTACTCAGCTGAATTTTGTTTTTTAACAGGATGCACCACAACGCTTCCTCAGAGACTCAAATAAGAACCTTGCCATCCTCATCATGATGACCATAAGACTTGCTAATGGCTCCCCAGTTCACCTGCACGTGTAAAACCCTGGGCCCCTTCCTCTTCTTTGTGACACTGTCATTAATGAAGATAGCCCCTATAACAACAGTCTGAATACAAATATCTTTCTAAATGTTTATTTATTTATTTTGAGAGAGAGAGAGAATGGACACATGCACATGGGAGAGGGGCAAAGAAAGAGGGAGAGAGAGAATCCCAAGCAGATTCCCCACTGTCAGCACAGAACCCAACATGGGGCTCGATCCCATGAACCGTGAGATCATGACCTGAGCCAAAATCAAGAGTCGGATGCTTAGCTGACTGAGTGTCCCTCAATACAAAGATTTTAATTGTCTTGTGCATTTTGTTTTTCACAGTTTTGGTGTCTGGCTCAGATGGGATTGTTCCTGCTTCTTCCCCTGTGCACCATTCCTGACGGTGATCTATGCACCCAACAGTGAGTCCAGAGCCTGATTCCGTGCTCCAGACTTTTGATACCACAGTGAGAACTTGATTTTGATTCTGAGTATTTACTTGATTTCTAGTGCTAGCTTCCTTTATTTATTTTAAAATTTTATTTATTTATTTATTTGGAAAGAAAGAGAGAGAGCACATGCAAGGGAAGGGCAGAGAGGGAGAGGGAGAGGGAGAGGGCGAATCCCAAGCAGGCTCCCTGCTATCAATGCAGAGCCCAACTCGGGGCTCAAACTCACAAACCATGAGATCATGAGATCATGACCTGAACCGAAATCAAGAGTCCAACACTTCACAAGTGAATTCGATAACTGAAACTAAATGCCCTGAGTCTCCGTGCATATATACATGTCATTCAGAAAGGCCATTATCACACATTTGACATAAGCATCATGAGATGGTGTTACCAAATGAGATTATAAAATTTCTTAAGGAAGCTATATTGTGACTGGCTGAGGAAGAAGGACTTGTCAATTGAATATTCCTAAAATCTCCAGAAATTAAGGAAATTGAACTCCCAGTATTTTCAACAATTAAAATAAAAATTATTCTCCTAGAAATCCAAATGTTTTAAGAATTCAAGTTCACATATTTTGGTAAATCTCTGGCAAACGATGCTGGCTGAATATTTTTGCTTTATTAAAAACAGCTATCTCTTCTCTGAGTTACCAGACAGAAGTATAGTAAAATAGGACATTTTTATTCTTCTTGTGCATGTCCTCCTAATCTTATGCAGATGTAGTGATCGAGTAAGCATTATTTTCTACATGATGTTTAAGATTATGAAAAATGTAAATTTGTATTTAACCAAAATGAATCATTATTTTAACAAGTTTTACTTTAACAGCGACTGTGTTTTACCATTATTAAATCTTTAAGATAATATCCAAGACATTTAGGTAACTTAAAACCTTCATCTGATGCTAAACTGAGTTAATTAATGGATATTCATTAATCATTGCTCAGTAAGAAAGAATACAGAAATTCTAATAACTAAGCATAATTTTAAGGTTATATGCTTTTGATTCTTATTTATACATGCTACGGAGACAATGAAATACATAAAAATGCTGATGTGTGATGCTGTACATTTACCCATCCCCAGTTTTCCCAGTGGTTACTTTAGTAAATAACTTTAGTAACTAATTTTATAAGTTAGTCACTTTTTTGGGGCACCTGGGTGGCTGCCGGTTAAGCGTCTAACTATTGATTTCGGCTCCCCACCTCCCTCTGCCTGCCCCCACTTCATTCGCACACGTGCACTCTTCACTCCCTCCCTCAGTAAGTAAATAAATGTCTTAAAAAAAAAAGTAGTTATTTTAGTTAGAAGTTAAAATTAATATGTGGTTTATACTAAGTAGCAATACTTTTAAAGAAATACAACTGTGTACATACTTCTAGAGCTCGAGAACCACGTTGGGCTCTGGGCTGACAGGGCAGAGCCTGCCTGGGATTCATTCTCTCTCTCTCTCTCTCTCTCTCCTTCTCCCTCTCCCCTCCCCCCGCCCCTGTCCACTTGCATGCACATTCTCGGTCTCTCACAAAATACATACATAAACATTTAAAAATAAAATAAAATGTAAAGTGTTATTCATTCATTCATTCACTCATTTTTCTGTGTAACTTGTTTACATAACAAAAATTCTGTTTTACAAAAATCACCTTCTATGGTTTATGTTGACTTTATTGCTGCCTTGTGTATTTAAGAAATCTAGTCATTTAAGAAAAAGGTGAGGCATTTTATTTATTTATTTTTTTTTTTAAATTTTTTTTTTCAACGTTTATTTATTTTTTTGGGACAGAGAGAGACAGAGCATGAACGGGGGAGGGGCAGAGAGAGAGGGAGACACAGAATCGGAAACAGGCTCCAGGCTCCGAGCCATCAGCCCAGAGCCTGACGCAGGGCTCGAACTCACGGACCGCGAGATCGTGACCTGGCTGAAGTCGGACGCTTAACCGACTGCGCCACCCAGGCGCCCCAAAGGTGAGGCATTTTAAAGTTACATGATTTCTGTGTTTACTTGTAAAATCTTTTCTTGTCACTTTGATCAATTAAGTAAGTAATCAAGTATTGTTTCTAAGTAACCTACGGTCCTACCTTAATCAAGTGCTCAAAATTTCCTGACAGCTTTTGTTATTTTGCCTTCCTCAAAATCAAATCCAAAAGCTGTCTGAGATTTCCCAGATACACCTGGAAAATCACAAAGATTTTTTTCTTCCACCACATGAAGACGTGCTAGAAATCATTAGGTCAATGTGATACGTTACTATTGATGAGTTGTCAATAGACTTGTCAGATCAGAATCGACACTCAGTCTTCCTCGGGTTCCATTTGTGTGAGTAAAGCGTTATAAACACACAGATTTTTAGGTCCGACTCTGGACCCAGCAAATCTCTTTACTTGACAATCCTGACATATTCTTGGTCTACTCCATTTACATAATTAGGATATCCATGGTGTATCTTCGGATTATTTTGTTATACCTGAAGGGTTTTTTTTTTTCTGTAAAGATTATGTTCTTCCATTTTTATAATCACACATAATGTCCACTGTTCTCTGAAGGCAGGGCTAGCCATTATGCCTACAGATGTTGACCGTACTGTTTCTGGCGGCCTTCATCTTGCATACAACAATGTTCCCAATCAACTGCGTTATTCCACTCTCGGCAGACCTTTTACTTTTGAGAGTTACCAGTAATAAGTTAGCCACAGCCATTTAGAATCTTTGTCACCTACACATTATTTCAGTCTGATGCTTCCTGATCAGCACTTGCAATCACCTAGAGGCCAGAGATTTGTCTTCAAAAGAAAGACCCTCTTACAGGCCATGGAAAAGGAATATGCCCAATAGTTTGGGCACAGTCTTCTGATGGTAAACAGTCTTCTTTTAAACAACACTGAGACCTTGCCAGGGGATTGAGTCAGGATTTCCAGAATTCTAGTGGGGAAGCAGATGGCTTCATGAGACTACTAACCCAAGACCAAGCAAAGGGAGAATGAATTCCCTAGGCCTAAATGAACTACTGAAAAGGGGTTGTGGCTTTTATTTGGAGTATTTTACTGTTCTCTTCTCTGAATACAAGGAAGTCCCAGCTCTTCTTACACTGTATCTTACAACAGTTCGGTCAACGAAGCTTTTGCAACAAGAAAGGATCCATTTAGAAACGGTATCTGGGTCTCCCTGCCTGACCCCTCGAGAATTTGGGAACTCAATATTATTTAGCGTTCTTACTTTCAGAGCAGTATAATTATTTGCCTAGGTTCAAAAAGGATCTGTCTTCCTTGTTACCAGGACAGAAGTGAAAAAAACTGTAGATGCAACCATGGCCTCGACTGGAAGACCACATTTGAGTATACTGTTCAGTGAATCAGTAATGAGCAGACGCTTTTAAGGAACTAGGGTGCACTTGATGGCACCAATGCTTGCCGAAGTCCTCTTGGGAAAACCAGCCTGTCCCTGGCTTCTGGGGTTCCTGACTTACTTATCAGCAAGAACGATCACTTTGTAGCAGGCCCAGGAACCAGAGGATATGCTGGGGACCTCAGGAGGAAAGAATTTACCCAAACGTATAGATACTTAAGGTGAAATCTGAGCGCAAGCTCTTGGCTTCTTAGCCCCAAGAGGCTTTTAAATGTGCAATCTAAGACCCCTTATGAAAACTTCCCGCAAACTATTCTTGCTACACCTATGTAAATAAATCTAATGAGACCAGTCTTATTCTGTGATCATAAATAATCTCTCTTTGATTATTAGAGGAGGGACTATGGGAAAAAAATTGTGTCTCTGTCTCTGTGGGAAACTATGCATTGTTTACACTACACCATTCCAGGATATCAGATCCTAGCAATGTTCACTGTCTGAGTTATTTTGCACCTCTTTGTACGCTGCAGGGAACTGACGGATGTGAAAACTCCATTTTTTTTTTTTTTTTTTTTGGTAGAGATTCACTTGACTTCCTTTTCCCCTGTGGAAAAACCAGTTTCCATCCCTACCTGCATATTGGCCCCATTCCTGTTGCTTTGCCCAAATTGTCAATCGTTAACCAAATTTCCTTCACGGTCTGGCTACAACCTCTCAAACTAATGTTCCCAATTTTTCCCCCACCTGATTTGGTCTCACCAAGAACTGGCACCTGACCGTCCCAATCTCTGTCTGGACCCCAGTGACCTTGAAGCTGTCCCTTTTGCCCAGGTTTGAAGAGGGCCCGAGCACTGAAGCCTGTGTGACCACACATGAGCAGGATCCTCTCTGGACAGGCCACAGGGAGGTGGGGCACAATGCTCAGGCTACACATGCCTTTGGATGACAGGTAACCACACCTGTGGGCAAATGGCTCAACACCCTCAAAGACCATCTGCCATGTGGCAAAGCTGAAAGGTGCTCCTCCACCAAAGTCAGGGACCCACTGGGCTGGTTCCCCTCAGGGCTCAGCTCCTGATTCTTAACTATACTATCGCCTTCTATACCAATTTATATCATTCCTTTTCACTTCTGGAATCCTTATTTTAAGATGCCTGATCTCCAGGACCATAAGACAACAGACCTTTGCCATCACCTCTCAACAGATGGAAGCATCACCAACAAGAGTCCTCTGGAGACTATTTCCTAGATGCCAGTCTGCCTCCAAGGCTATGATTGCCTCTGACTTGTTCAGGGAGGAATGGTATCCGCTTTGAACAAGAGGTAGCAGTGACAACATAGAAGCCAAGCTCTGTACTGCTGGACAACAGTGCTGGTTGGTAAGGTCCCCCCCAGTGTTTGAAGGAAAGGCTGACCCCCAAGGACCACTTTGATCCCCAATAATCCAAGAAAAGACCCATCACCACATTTTTCCCTTCGTGACTCAGGAAAGACTACCTCATTCTTGCTCGTTTCCCAAAGACTCCCTAAGGACACCCTTACCTGCCCATCAAACTCAGGCTTTCTGCTTTGCTCTGAGCGTTCCTTCCTAAGGAATGGTCTCCACATCACCAGGCTCTGAAATAAATCATCTCCTTAACTGCCCAGCACATGTTGTCTTTTATCTCTTCTGCACATGTTGTTTAAACTCCCGGGAACAGAGTTTTGATAAAGTTTGTGATTACTCAAGCAGTAGTCTCATTAGATCTACTGAAGTTTTAATTTCAAATGTCAAGTTTACCCTCTTTGGTCAGTTTTTAATAAAAAGTGATAACAAGATGAGGAAATCCTTGAGTCATTATTTAATGAAAGCAGAATCATCCAATTCCTAAGAAAGAACACTATAAGATACTAAATACCCATTTAGCCTTTAAACAATAAATAAGCCAGAACAATTTCTCAAGCGAAGGGGTTTGGCAGATAGGGTCAGACAGATATCCTGATACCCTAGACAGGATGAACAAATAGGCAAAGAAATATTCATGAAATCAAGGGGCTCCATGGGGAATCTCTGAGTAGTCTGTATGGATTCAACAAGATGTCACTTATGAGATCAACATCAGAAAGGCTTCCCTAAGACAGCAAAGAGGATACATTTTGGGAAGAATTATGAAAAGACTGGACATAAGGTCAAAAGATATAATAATAAGCCAATGCAAAAACCCAGCCCAGTGAGAGAGGATGGAGGTCATGGGTTTAACTGTGTTCATCAGACATGGGAATAAACGTGAGCATACAGCATAGATCTTAACATTTTAGTTATAAGTATGAAGATCTCAGAAATGAAAGAAGTATGATAAAATCATATGGACAGCCTCAAGAAAAGCTGAAATCTTATCTTATTATTTGCAATATAATAATATAAAATGAAATGTTCTCACTCTTCTGCAAATCACACCTGCTCCCACACTGAAGGATTTCAGGGTATCTCTTACAGAATGTCTATTACAGAAAAAGAAAGAACTACTCTGTGATACCTTTAACACTGCTGCTCAGTGAGAAAGAAAATGTAGGGCTCTGTACCTCAAAAAGGAAAAGCACTTATCCAAGAACAGCTATACAGCACCCAAGAGCAGTCAAAGCAAACACTGAAAGGTAAGCCTATGACATAATCTAATAAACAGTAAGAAACAAATCACAAATATAAAACGCTGCACTCAATTTCAACAAAAGCATTTTCTGGAAGTTCTAAAGTAGTGAGTGGTGGAAGAAAACATAAGTATTCGGGAAATAGTCTGATTGGTTTTGTTTTAGTAACATCAAGGGGAGGTCAAATCAAACAAAGGTACTTGTTTTATTAGTGACAAAAGAGAAACACTTTAAAAATAAAACATTCTTAAAAAAATTAATTAATTAAATAAAAATGAAAACTAAAACATTCCTTGAAATGTTTTGGGTTTAGGTACTGTTTCATAAGTGACAGTAACAGTACTTTTCCTAAAAAGGAAGTGAAATGAAATAATCAGCACATTTGCCAGGATTACGGATTATGTTCACGAGTCAGTAATATAAGGCCACCTAGACACATGGGTGCCACCGGAATCATATGTTTATATAAACTGTGAATACAGACGGAATAAAAAAGAGCAAATCAAATATGACAAGAGATAAATTCTGGAAAATGTCTTCCAATCACTTCCTGAGAATATTCTATCCTCTAGCTCCCTGGCAAATGCATCATTAAAGTGTCTTCAGAAAGACTCACTCTGAATCCAAGAGGTGAAAGTTTTTTTGTTTTGTTTTTGGTTTTGTACTACGCAGCTCCCTAGATGTATACTTCATACTGCTTCATACTGCTGTTATCTCCTTGTTAATCTGATGATAAACTCTATATTCTAAAGCTGGGTTCACTGAAGAAAAATGGGACAAAAATATTTAATTTTCTTATATTAATCTTTTCATAGCTTACTTATGTTCCCTTGTATCTTTTTTCCTTATGTGAAATTTGTTTTCCATCAGGAGGATTACAGGGACTTGACACTTCTAAAAAATAGAATACCTTTCTAAACGTTCTCAAATGATACAAGGATAGTGATCAATAAAGTGTCAGTATCAATTGTGAATACTTACATACTGGAAAAGACTAATTCTTATAGTAAAAAAACAAGCATAGAGAAAATGTACAACCAAGTTCTTGATTCATCAATACACTTAATGTGTTAAAAAAAAAATAACACACATGTATTACCTCACTTATTAGGATGCTTTATCCAGCAATCTTAGTTTCTAAAACTATAATCCCCTTTGACTCTAGACATACACACATTGCCTGGCTCTGAATGTGGAGAACTGGAGGCAGGGAGGCTCTAACAGCAATGAGGACACTGTTTCCGATTCAATGCTTGTGTCCCCAAACTCCGTATGTTTGTGTGCCCCATCCACCAACGTGATGGCATCTGGAGGTGGGAGGTGACTAGGTCATGAGGCTGGAACCCTCGTGAGTGGGATCGGTGCCCATACGAGAGTCCCCAGAGAGCTCCCTTGCCCCTTGGGCCATGTGAGGACACAGAAGACAGCTGTCTACGAACCAGGAAGTGGGCCCTCAGCAGACACGGAATCTGCTGGACCTTGATCTTGGGCTTCCAGCCCCCAGAACCGTGAGAAATAAATGTATGCCGTGTACAAGCCGCCCAGTCTATGGTGTTCCGTTACAGTGGCGCGAACAGAAGAGATGCTGAATGCCAGACCTTGTGTTTACACAGTCGGTTCTCCAGTCCACGGAATGGCATTCCGTGGAGAAACGGGGCTGGGGCCAACAAAATAATTATGAGCGGAGAACATCTTCGCCTTCTACAGAAGACGAATTGTTCAAAGAAGAACAGAGCGTGTCAGAAGGGCAGCTTGAAGGAGTGCTTGCACGGGCTAAATCTGGGACAATCTCTGCATCCTCCTCCCAAAACAGGTGACGGCAACGTATTACAAACTGGCAAGTAACATAAGCATCTATGAGTCCACACAGTATGTGGTGGGGGGAGGGGACCTATAGGGCATGAGGGAGGGCAGGGGAGGGGAGGGCTGGTCCTAGTCACAGTCTGCCACCTGCAGAACCGAGACAGTCGCTGGGGACACAAAGATGGGCTTCGGGGCCTGAACTCTTTGGTGTGACCTTTGAGAGAAACTTGCTCAACATACTTAAGTTCCAGGGAGGGACAGAAGCTCCTTCCACCAACTTCTCCGAATATAACCCAAAGCTCACCAAATCTCGCCCTTAGGAAACAAATGGGGTAGATTTGGGGGAACAGGGAAATTCATGGGATTTCCACGCTGGTGCTGTTATTTCGAATCAAAGGCACATGCCTCTATCCTTGACCCACAGGGGTCACATGGCAGACTGCCGCCCTCCTCAGCTGTCTCTGATTCCTAGTGTCCTAGGAATTTTGCTGCAATGTGTTAAATCCTCACTCAAAAAAACTGGAATGACACAGTAAAAAAAAAAACAAAACAAAAACAAAAAACAAAAACAAAAGAAAAAGAAAGCCACGACCTGATCAATGCTGGGAAAGATGTCAGTGCCTTTTTTTAAATGAGCATAAATAGATCATGGCCAGTGGATTTACTTAAAAAATAAAAAGAGGAAGACGTTTATACAGAAAAATAAAACCACTTAACTCCAAAAAAAAGAAAAGTTTTCAAAAATTGGAAAATCACTCTTAATGAAGACCAGAATTGAAGCGCAGCTCCAGACCAAACTGCTGTGGTTTGACAGCCATTGTATATTATGTTATTTCCCTACATAGACTCATCACTGATACATTAACTAAATCTTAACTCATGTCCAAAAGCCACAAAAGCACATGCCAAAATCTATGTGAAATGCCTCATATTTTATTTTTTTAACAAAGTCCATAAGAATGCCTCATTGATTATGAGTTGTGGTTTTATCTGTCACACTTCTAATTTAACCCGTTTCCTTCTCAATAATGCTGTTTTTATTTCTTCTTCTTTTTCTTTTTTTTTTTTTTTTTAAGCGACTAAAGTATCCTGGGATAATAATATCCATTAATTTATATCCCTAATAATATTTGGAAAGGACTAACTTTAAAAATGAGTACAAAAGACTTGAACAGACTTCACAAAAGGAGCAGTAATAAATATCTTACGATGTAGAGAGGATGATCGTTCCTCCAGAGAAGACAAGAAAAACCTGCTTGGGGAAACCACCCACATTTACAGTGAAACCTAGCCTTTTTGGACAAACGTGTGCAGCTATGCATTTCTCTGTGCGAATGATCTAGCCGATCCTAGCAGCCTAACAAATGAGACAGCTTGTCCCCCGTTCACACATCTCTCTGATGTCAGTGGAAACAAGCCGTAAGATCTGCAGGCCTCCCCCTGCTTCCTCTCTTTGGTTCCGTCTTTGGCTTCATCCCGAGGCCGCAGCAGTTCCAGGAGATACATCCAGCCATAACAAAGGTCTGAGGAGCAGGGAGGCATTTCTTCCCAGGGCTATCTCGAGTGAGAAAACACTTTTTTTTTTTTTCCAGAAACCTCCCAGTAAGACTTCCCTTCGCATCTCATTGGGCAGAAGTGAGTCATATTCCCAAACTAATTACTGGTAAGAGGACCAGAATGAGCGTAATTAGCCTGGACTAATGGTCTGAGGGTAGAGTGGATGTGGGGGGGTGGGGGGGAGGTGGAGGCAGAGAGGTGGCAGGAAGGCACGAACACGTATGCACCAGCCTGGCTGCGCGGCACAGAGAAAGCATTTTCACTAGGGACACGCGACTGTGCGTGTTTCACTCATCGGCAGCTTCCGGTACTCACAAGAATCCATTTGGTTGCTTTTTTTGTTGTTGTTTTTTAAACATAAAGATTCAGATTTGCTACTTCAGCAAATTACTTTGCTGGCATTTCTGCATATCTGAAAGAGGTTAATCTGATTATTGCTCAACTTAGGTTGAGGCTACCCTGGTTTACTATCATTGGGTGTTGTTACCAAGCCTCCCTTAGAAACAGTTTCTAACCATGTGCATCTGGAACGCGCATCTCTTGTTTGCCCGGCATATAAGATGCTTACAGGCAGACCATAAGCACAATTCTTCAAGTGTCCCCATCAAGTGTCTCCCAGACCTCTCCCGGTGGGGAGAGCACTATGCTGGCCTCTACTGTTACACAGTCCCTGGTGACCACAGATGGCGCAGGAGGATATGATTTGGAGCCATCCTGACTGTCCCTCACTGCCACGACCTCCAGTGCAAAACAAAGCACACATTTTTATAATGCATGCAGAATCAGTCATTCTGGATTGAACGCAGAAAACACATTAAACAAAAGGTGGCACTCTTTGAAGCTTCTTTTTAAATGTTTTTATATAAATATTGTTTCTCCTATAACAAGGAAAAAAAATAATAACATGCTCATGGAGCTGAAAGCATTGCCACACCACCATCGCGAGGCAGCTGGTTGTCGGCTTTGCAAAGTTAACACCTGCTGCGGGGGGGGGGGGGGGGCGACACCTGTCATAACGGGTGCATTCCTACCACCGCCACCTCTGGGTACACTGTGCCAAGAGTGAGATATCCAAGCCATTACAGATCATTTATACACGTGCGTTAGAAATCGGGGGCACCTGCAATCTCTGTAAACTCACCTATCAAAGGGTCTGCCCTCCAAAGCCCTACACAGGACATGAGGCCCTATCTTACCGCATACAGCAGGTCTGAACAATGGGTAATTATTTATGGGGACATTCATAAAGGGTGTCATCCTCGAGGAAGTGTGGCAATTCCCCTAAGCGAGTAATAACAACATACGCGTGCTGAATTTTCAAGAAACAAAATAAATATCACCTGTCATTTGGATGAGTCACTGCTATTTCAACTTGAAAGTTAAACTTAAAAACAAAACAACCCGCGAGATTATATGCTTCCAGCCAAGTGCACTATCTGGTGGCAAACAGCCAAAGCCCCGGAATTCACCGCAAATTGTAAAAGTGCATTCATAAAATGTCAGAGTCTCCAGTAGAGCAGTGAAGCACTCATGCAGGGGGCCTCTTGGAGGAGACACACTATTAGAAAAAAATGATCCATTTTCAACAAAAAGTGGCTCAAACAGCTCATTTTCTTTATTCAAGAGGGCTTCGATGTCTCTCCAGCTCTCTCGTTCCCTGTCCCTGGACAGCCTGTCCAAACTGCACCTTAAGTCCTCTCTTCATCCCATCCTGCACCGATATCCTTCTACCTTCTCTCCACCGTAAGCTGCCTTCTTTAGAGAAGTCAGACAATGAGCTACAATTCCAAATCTACCACCTCCACAACAAAGACATCGTCAGAGCTCTTGGAAACACTCTATCTAGCACCTCCATGTGACAGCAAAATAGGAGAATCCATCTAAAAAGAGGTCATAGCATCCAAGAAAAGCAGCTCTTGGTAGTAACACTGAGCACGTTGCATGCAGCTTACATAGGTTCACTGGTACATCTCAGTTATGTTCAGATGGTTCTAAGGACAATAGGAAAGAAGGAAAGAAAGAAAAAAAGGAAGAAAGAAAAAAGAAAAAAAGACAGAAGAAACACAGAAAAAAAGGAAGAAGAAAAAAAAGAAAGAGAAAGAAGGAAAGAAAAAGAAAGAGAAAGAAAGGAGGGGGGAAGGAAGGAAAGAAGAAAGAAAGAAAGAAAGAAAGAAAGAAAGAAAGAAAGAAAGAAAGAGAAAGAAAGAAAGAAAGAGGAAGGAAGGAAAGAAGAAGGAAAGAAAGACAGAAAGAAAAAAGCATACAGAAAGAAAGAAAGAAAAAAGACAGGAAGAAAGAAAGAAAGAAAGAAGAAAGAAAGAAAGGAGGGGGAAGAAAGGAAAGAAGAAAGAGAAGAAAGAAAAAGAAAAAAATAAAGAAAAAAGAAAGAAAGAAAGAAAGAAAAAGAAAGAAGAAGAAAAGAAAGAAAAGAAAAGCAAGCAAAGTATTTGTTGGTAACTCAGAGGAAACAAATCACCAAAATGCAAATCACTGACTGTAAAACCCATGCTTCTAACCCCCTGGGTGAGGGTGACAGGGGATGATTTCACACTAATGGCCCAAAGACACGTAGCCCCATCTAACAGAGGTTCTCACCTAGGCAGGTGGCCATCATTTCAGAACCATGTAGGAGCTTTTAAAAAATATGCCAAGGGGCACCTGGGTGGCTCAGTCAATTAAACTTCCGACTTCGGCTCAGGTCATGATCCCACAGCTCGTGGGTTCGAGCCTCGCGTCGGACTCTGTGCTGACAGCTCAAAGCCTGGAGCTTGCTTTGGATTCTGTGTCTCCCTCACTCCATTCCTCCCCTGTTCACACTCTGTCTCTCTCTCTCAAAAATAAATAAACATTAAATAAATAAATAAATAAATAGCCCAAATCTCCTTCCCCCTGTGCCCAGAGATCCTGTTTCAGCCCAGGCATGACTGTAGTCAATATATCCAGTAAGAGACCTTGTTTGGAATCCTGTTGTTAAAGACACAGGGCAGTCTCAGGGGGGCGGGGGTAGGAAAGTGAGCTAGGAGAGGGACAGAGACCCAGTCTACTTTGAGTTACAGATTCAAAACTAGGGACAGTCAGTATGTGGGCATAACTGTCACCCACATTTGTGCTGGAAAAACTAGCTAACATTTAATGAGTGCCTCTACGTATCAGACATCATCTGCGTATTTCAACACATTTAATTAGCATAAAAATTTTGAGATTGACACTACTCTTACACCTGTTTTACGTAGGAGGAGGCAGAGGCACAGAAATATGAAGTAACTAATTCGACACGATAGAACCAACACGGAACAGAGCCGGCATTTGAACGCAGGTAGTCTGGCTCAGGAATCAACACTTTTAGCAAAAATGTGCTACAGTGCAAGACCTTCCTGCTTTCACTGATACAAAACCACCCTACAAGTTTAGGAAGACTATTCAAAAACAGATGAGGCATGATGCTTATGATACTGTGTGATAGCTAAAGGCACCAGAAATGGTCTAACATGTTTACTCAAAAAGAAGGGGTTGGGGTGCCTGGGTGGCTCAGTTGGTTGAGCGTCCATCTCGTGATTTCGGCTCAGGTCATGATCCCACGGTTGTGGGACCGAGCCCTGTGTCGGGCTCCACGTTGGGCATGGAGATTCTCTCTCTCTCTCTCCCTCTGTTTGCCCCTCCCCCTACTCACTCACACTAGCTCTAAAATGAGAAGCAGAAGGAAAATGAAGGCAACCCTTATTTACTCGGCAAATCCTTACTGAACACCTATTTTGTGTGTGGTACTGAGTATTAAGAGATGAATAGGACACAGTCTGTGTCCTAAAGGGACCATACCCTGGTAAAAATGTGAGAACAAGTGATTATTAGAATATACACAAGCTATGATTCATCATCTGTTCTCTATTCTATTTTAGAAACGTGTAGAAACTAAAGCATTTAATCTGGTGTGTAGTGTCTTTTCTCCTTCCTCCTCCTCCTCTTCCTCCTCCTCTTCTTCGTCCTCTTCTTCCTCTTATTCTCCTCCCTCTCCTCCCCCTCCTCCTCCTCCTCTTTCTCTTCCTCTTCTTCCTCTTATTCTCCTCCCTCTCCTCCTCCTCCTGCTTCTTCTCCTTCATCTCCTCCTTCTACCACTGTCAACATGAGTATGCTTGTATAATCTGAGGTATTGGGCCTTCATTTCCCTCTAGCCTCCAAGCTTATGAAAGCCACTGTAACCATTTCTGTGCTTTGACTCCCAGCTTTCCCTCTCATGGGAAGAGGTGGCTCTGAAATGAGGCTTTAAAACACAGCCACTTGTGAAAAGCCATCCAGTTGATGACTTACCTTGAAACATTTTGTGGGGCGCCTGCGTGGCTCAGTCACTTACGCATCCAACTCTTGATTTGGGCTCAGGTCAGGATCTCGCAGTTTGGGAGATCAAGCCCTGCATTGGGCTCTGTGCCGACAGTGTGGAGCCTGCTTGGGATCCTCTCTCTATCGCTGTCTAGCCCTCCCCCCGTCACACTCTTTCTCTCCTTCTCTCAAAATAAATAAACATTTAAAAAACAAGAAAAATTTTGCTGAGGATAATAATCAACATTTTAAACAACAAAAAGAAAAATGACAGAAGTAGTCATTCTGTCAAATGGCTGATGTTTGCTTGTTTGCTTGTATCTTGTCAGCTTTATGGATTATTCACAATAGGGAGGTTGTTCTGAACTGCTCATTCTACCAGTCCTGAAAATAATGGGTACATTTTAACAGCCATTGAAAAACAACAACAACAACAACAACAACAACAACAAACATATTCTAAGTAGAGACACTTTATTCTAGTAGTCAGAATAAACAAAAAAACTTTGAAGAAAAGAATGTCATATATGTTTACCACAGTACTAGCATTCATCTTACATTTAGCTCCTTCAGAATCTATGTTTGACAACGCTAAACAAGAAACAGAGAAAACAGATTAAGATTGGTCTTAGCATGTTATATTTCTCCCATCTTTTCAGATGGAGAAATACGTCTCCTTGTCAATAACCTACATATTGTAAGACTAGAGAGGTAATGAGATTGCTTAACTGGATTCTCAAAATAAAAAAAGGTTTAACAAATTTATAAACATATATTTAAAGTAATAAATCTACAAAAGATAGTTTCCCACTGATTTAAAAAGTCACTTCTCCCACTAAAAATAGGTACTAAACCAAAAACTTCCAATGAAATTTATTGTTCTGAGGTTCTATAATTCTTTATTGAATTATTTTTGTTTTCATTATTTAAGAGGTGTTTTCGTGTGTCTTTTGCAAGCACTGACTTGAATGTTCATCTTAAAAATCCTTTCTGTTCATTTAGTCTCTCACTGCTCTTTTCTCAGAGTAGGATTTATCCTGTCTCTACTTACAACAGGTTTGTTGTTGTTGTTGTTGTTGTTGTTGTTGTTGTGTTTAATGGCCGTTAAAATTCACTCATTTTCAGGAATGGTAGAGTGAGCAGTTCAGAACAATCTGCCCACTGTGAATAATCAGTAAAGCTGACAAAATACAAGCAAACAGGCAAACATCTGCTATTTGAAAACACAGCTGACCTGGTACAACAGTGAATTATAGAAAGAGACACCTTCAGAGTTGAACCAGCATCTGAAGGCCATTTTCCCCTGGCAGGTAGTTGGCCTCATAGTTAGAAGTTCAACTTCAAATAGTCTCAATTCTTTATAAGAAGATCAACCAAAAGTAGCCAGGCACATTAGAAGAACACAAGACTGAAAACAAAGAAAAACAACAGAAAACAAAGAAACTAAATGTACCCAGAAAATGGAGTTATCTGGTAGAGACTTCAAAATAAATATGTCTATAGTGCTTAAAGAAATAAAAGACAAGATTAATAATTTTGGCAAAAACTCGAAAAGTTCTATCCCCTCTCCACCTTGACAGCACAGATGGGAGCAGGGTCTGGCACCCTAGCCAGCCTACCACCTCAATGGCCCCCAGGCCGCTAACCCACACCAGGGCCAAGCCGTCCCACCTGGGTGGCCCCAGGGCAGCACACACTGAGACACCCCTAGTCAGCACTCACTATAGCTCCAGCCATCTCACCAAAGTGATATGGGCACAAAGCACCCAGAACACTCCAGGCCCTTACTCTAGCTCTAGATGATGTGCTAGGGCACTCTTGGCACAGAAAAATCTGGGCCACCCCAGCCCACACCTGCCTCAGCCCCAGCCACCCTACTAGGGTGCTGCCTGTGCTGAGCACCCTGGTACATCATGGCATGCACCCACTTCAGCTTCAGCTGTCCTAGAAGGGTTTTCTGTGTGCAGACATACCTGGGACAGTCCTGGACCACACCCACTTTAGCTCCGGCCATCCAACTAGGCCAGCCCCAAGCACAGAGTGCCCCAAGACCCCCAGTCCATGCCAGCCACAGCTCAAGCCAGCCAGCCAAAGTCACCAGGCACGTATAGCCTACACAGGGATGACCAAACACTAGATCATTCTTTCAAGTTGAGAAGCACCTCTCCCACCTAATTCATAGAAACAAACACACAGAAAGTCATGTGAAATGGGGAGACACAGGAATAGCCTCTAAACAAAAGAACAAGAAAAAACTCAGAAAAAGAACTAAATGAAAGAGAGATAACCAATCTACCTGATAAAGAGTTGGAAGTAATGGTCATAAAAATGCTCACCATAATAGAGAGAAGAGTGGATGAACGTATCAGGAACTTCAACAAGGAGACAGCAAACATCAAACAGAGCAAATCAGAGCTGAAGAATACAATAACCAAAATAAACAGTAGAGAGAATCAATGGTAGATTATAGAGGATGCAGAAGAACACATCAGTGATCAGGAAGAAAGAGTAATGGAAAACTTCCAAGTTCAACACCAAAAAGGAAATAATAAGTAAAAGATGAGGACAGGTTCAAGAATCTCCTGGACAACTTCAATCAAACACTTTTGCAAGACAGGGATCCCAGACGAGAGAGAGAAAAGGGAAAAAAAAATTACTTGAAGAAATAAGTGAAAACTTCCCTAACCTGGGGAAGAAAACAGATATCAAAGTTCAGGAAGCACAGAGTTGGTCCTATGAAGATGAATCCAAGGAAGTCCACACCATGACAATAATAAAAATGCCAAAGATTAAAGATAAAGAGATCATTTTAAAACCAGCAAGAGAGAAGAAGCTAGTAACATACAAGGGAAACCCCATAAAGCTATCAACTAATTTTTCAGCAGAAAATTTGCAGGCCAGAAGGAATGGCATGATACATTTGAAGCACTCAAAGGAAAACTCTACAATGAAGAATACTCTACCCAGCAAGGTTAACATTCAGAATTGAAGAAGAGATACAGAGATTCCCAGACAATTAAAAGTTAAAGGAGCTCACCACCACCAAACTGGCCTTACAGGAAGTGTTAAAAGGATTTCTTTAAATGGAAAAGGAAAGACCACAATTAGAAGAAAATCAGGAAAGGAAGACATTTCATGAGTAAAAGCGAACACACAGTAAAGGTAATCACTTATAAAGCTAGTATGAAGGTTAAAAGACCTAAGTAGTAAAATCAATGATCTAGAAAATTAGTTCAGGAGACTCACAAACAAAAAGATATAAAATATGATAACATATACATGAAACATGGAGAAGAGTAACAAAAATAAAGTTCTTTTAGAAAGTGGTCAAACTTAAGTGATCATTAACTTAATACAGACTGCTATATACTTAGAATGTTATATATGAACTTCATGGTAACCATAAAACCAAAACCTATAATAGAAAAACAAAAAATTAAGACAGTAAAGCATAACACTAAAGAAAGTCATCAATCACAAGGAAAGAGAGAAAGAAAAGAAGGGAATAGAGAAAATCTACAAAAACAACTAGAAAACAATGAACAAAATGGCAATTAGTATATAAGTATCAATAATTAAGTGTAAATGGTCTAAATGCTCCAATCAAAAAACATAGAGTGACAGAATGGATTAAAAAAATAAGACCTAGCTATAGTCTCCCTACAAGAGATTCACTTCAGACCTAAAGACATATATAGACAGAAACTGAAAGGATGGAAAAAGACATCCCATGCAAATGGAAATGGACCAAAAAAAAGCCAGGGTACCAATACTTATATCAGACAAACTAAACTTTAAAACAAAGACTGTAACAAGAGACAAAGAAGGGCATTACATAATGATAAAGGGAACAACCCAACAAGAAATAGCAAGTGTAAATATCTACACACCCAATATAGGAGCACATAAATACATAAAACAGACTTAAAGGGAGAAATAGACAGTAATATAATAATAGGGACTTTAACACCCCACTTACATCAATGGATAGATCATCTAGGCAGAAAATCAATAAGAAAACACATTAGACCAGATGATCTTAAAAGATATATACACAGCATTCTATCCAGAAACAATAGAATACACATTCTTTTTAAGTGCACATGGCCCATTCTCCAAGAAAGATCACATGTTAGGTCACAAAAAAGTCTCAATAAATTTAAGACAACCAAAATCATACCATGCATCTTTTCTGACTACATTAGTATAAAACTAAAAATCAATTACAAGAAAAAAAACTGGAAAAAAACACATACATGCTACTAAACAACCAATGGGTCAAACAAAAAATTGAAGAGGAAATCAAAAAATAAATGGAGACAAATGAAAATGAAAACACAATGGTCCAAAATCTTTGGAATGAAGCAAAAGGAGTTCTAAGAGAGAAATATATAGTGACACAGGCCCATCTTAAGAAATAAGAAAAATGTCAAATAAAGAATCAAAACTTATAGCTAAAGGAACTAGAAAATAATCAAACACAGCTAAAAGTTAGTGCGAGGAAGGAAATAATAAAGATCTGAGCAGAAATAAATAAAATAGAAAACTAAAAAATAGAAACGATTAATAAAAACAAAAGCTGGTTCTTTGAAAAACTAAACAAAATTGATAAAACTTTAGCAAGACTCACCAAGTAAAAAAGAGAGAGGACCCAAATAAAAAAAGTCACATATGCAAGAGAAGTAACGACCACACCACAGAAACAGAAAGGATTATAGGAGACTACTATGAGAAATAATACCAATAAACTGGACAATATAGAAGAAATGGGTAAATTTCTAGGAACATACAACCTTCCAAAACTGAATCTAGAAGAAAATCTAAACAGATCAATTACTAGTAATGAAATTAAACTAATAATCAAAAAACTCCCAATAAACTAAAGTCGAGCACTGGATAGATTCACAGGTAAATTCTACCAAAGCTTTAAAGAACAGTTAATACCTATTCTCCTCAAACTACTCTAAAAAATAAAAGAGGAATGAAAGCTTCCAAATACATTCTATGAAGCCTGAATTACTCTCATACCAAATGCAAAGATACTACAGAAAAAGGAAACTATGGGGCAGTATCCCTGATGAACACAGATGCAAAAATTCTCAACAAAATATTAGCAAACCAAATTCAATAATACATTAAAAGGATTATTCCCCATGATCGAGTGGGATTTATTCTGGGGATGTAAGGATGGTTTCGTATTTGCAAACCAATCAATATGATGATAAACCACATTAAAAACAACAAAAAGAATAAAAACCATACGATCATCTCAATAGATGTAGTAAAAGCGTTTGACAAAATGAACATCCATTCATGATAAAAACTCTCAACAAAATGGGTTTAGAGGAAACATACCTCAACATAATAAAGGCCATATAGGACAAATCCACAGCTAACATCATACTCAATGGTGAAAAACTGAGAGCTTTTTATCTAAGATCAGAAACAAGACAAAGAAGTCCTCTCTCATTACTTTCATTCAACATAGTACTGGAAGTCCATGACACAGCAATCAGACAAGAAAAAGGAATAAAAGTCATCCTAAGTAGTAAGGAAAAAGTACAATTGTTGCTATTTATAGATGACATTATACAATACACAGGCAACCCTAAAGACTCCACCAAAAAATTTTAGATGTAATAAACAAATTCAGTAAAGTTGCAAGACACAAAACTAATACACAAAACTCAGTTTCATTTCTATATACTAAATAAAAAGTATCAGAAAGAGAAATGAAGAAAACAATCCCATTTATAACTGCACCAAAAAGAATAAAATACCTAGGAATAAACTTAGCCAAGGAGGTGAAAGGCCTATACTCCAAAATCTATAAAACACTGATGAAAGAAATTGAAGACGGGCACCTGGGTGGCTCAGTCGGTTAGGCATCTGACTTCTGCTCAGGTTATGATCTCACAGCTCATGAGTTAAGCTCCACATTGGGCTCTGTGCTGACAGCTCAGAGATTCTGTGTTTCTGTCTCTCTCTGCCCCTCCCCTGCTTGTGCTCTCTTTTCTCTCAAAAATAAACATTAAAAAATTAAAAAAAAAAAAGAAATTGAAAACATAAGCAAATGGAAAAATATACCATGCTCATGGATAGAATATTGTTAAAATGTCCACAGTACCCAAAGCAATATAGATACAATGAAATTTCTATCAAAATACAAATAGCATTTTTCACGAAGTAGAACAAATAATCCTAAATTTTGTATAGAATCAAAAAGACCCCAAATAAACAAAGCAATCTTGAGAAAGAACAAAGTTGGAGCTATCACAATCCCAAATATCAAGGTATACTACTAAACTATAATAATAAAAACAGTATGGTACTAGTACAAAAATAGACACATAAATCCAAAGGAAAGGATAAGGGGCCTAGATATACACCCACACTTATAAGGTCAATTAATCTACAACAAAAGAGGAAAGAATATACAGTGAGGTAAAAGCAGTGTTTTCAATAAATGGTGCTGGGAAAACTGGATAGTTACATGCAAAAAAATGAAATTGGACCACCTTCTAACACACATACACAAAAATAAACTCAAAATGGATTAAAGACCTAAACGTGAGACCTGAGATGATAAAACTCCTAGAAGAAAACATAGGCAGTAATTTCTCTGATACTGGCCACGGCAACACTTTTTTAGATATGTCTCCTAAGGCAAGGGAAACAAAGGCAAAAATAATCTAATGAGACTGCACCCAAATAAAAAGCTTTTATGTAGCAAAGGCATTGATCAACAAAGTGAAAAGGCAACCTACTGAATGGGAGAAGATATTTCCAAATGATATATCTGGTAAGGGATTAATATCCAAACACATAAATAACTTACACAACTCAACATCAAAAAACAATAATGATAATCCAATTTAAAAACAGAAGAGGACCCGAACAGACATTTCTCCAAAGAAGACATACAGATGGCCAACAGATGCATGAAAAGATGCTCAACATCTCTCGTCATCAGGGAAATGCAAATCAAAACCACAAGGAGATATCACCTCACACCTGCCAGATGGCTAGAATCAAAAAGAGAAGAAACAACAAGTGTTGGCAAACATGTGAGAAAAAAAGGAATCCTCTCGCACAGTGGGTGCAAACTAGTGCAACCACCATGGAAAACAGTATGGAGGTTCCTCGAAAAATTAAAAAATAGAAATACCATATGATCTAGTATTTACCCCCCCCAAAGAAAAAACCCAGAAACACTAACTTGAAAAGATTTATGCACCCCTAGGTTTATTGTCACATGATTTACAATAGCCAAATTATGGAAGCAATCCAAACGTCATTGATAAATGAATGTATAAAGAAGACATGGTCTGTGTGTATACACACACACACACACACACACACACACACACAAATGGTATATTACTCGGGCATAAAAAAGAATGGCATCTTGCCATTTGCAACAACATGGTTCAACCTAAAGTGTATGATGTTAAACGAAATAAGTTAGACAAAGACAAATACCATATGATTTCAATTATATGTGGAATCTAAAAATCAAAATGAACTAAACAAACAAAAGCAGAAACGGACCCATAAATACAGAGAACAAACAGGTGGCTGCCAAAGGGGAGAAGGTGGGAGACAGGCAAAATGGGTGAAGGAGAGTGGGAGATACAGGCTTCCCATTATGAAAGGAGTAGGTCACAGGGTCGAAAGGTGTAGTTCAGGGAATAGAAGCAATGGTAGCTAGTAGTGTTGTGTGGTGACTGGCGGTAGCTAGGCGAGCACAGCATAAGGTGTAGACGTGTCAAATCACCATGCGGTACACCTGGAACTAATGCTTCAGGGAAATCAACATTGTGTGTCAACTTTTCTTCAATAAAAAAAAAAAGACCCTGGGGCGCCTGGGTGGCGCAGTAGGTTAAGCGTCCGACTTCAGCCAGGTCACGATCTCGCGGTCCGTGAGTTCGAGCCCCGCGTCAGGCTCTGGGCTGATGGGTCAGAGCCTGGAGCCTGTTTCCGATTCTGTGTCTCCCTCTCTGTCTGCCCCTCCCCCGTTCATGCTCTGTCTCTCTCTGTCCCAAAAATAAATAAACGTTGAAAAAAAAAAATTAAAAAAAAAAAAAAGAAAATATTAAAAAAAAAAAAGACCAAAATATAATTTTTTTCAAAATATAAATTTTTTAAAAATTATATAAAAAATAAAGATTTTCTTTTTTAACGTTTATTTTTGAGACAGAGAGAGACAGAGCATGAATGGGGGAGGGTCAGAGAGAGAGGGAGACACAGAATCCGAAGCAGGCTCCAGGCTCTGAGCTGTCAGCACAGAGCCCGACGCAGGGCTCGAACTCACAGACTGTGAGATCATGACCTGAGTGAAATCAGATGCTTAACCGACTGAGCCACCCAGGCACCCCCAAAATAAAGATTTTCAAAAGAAAAGTTGGAACAAGCACGAACGAGTAGCGTAAGTAAACGTACTAAACTATTTTTGTTCCTGAGCCTGTCAGTTGAAGGAATGCATATATCATTCTGTATTTTGTTTCCCCTTGTGACCACTTACTTGTTTTATTAACACCCATGGCAGTGACACCACCGGACATTCGCCACTTGTGTGGCACTTATCCCTCACACACAATAACGCTGGGAGGGAAGTCACACAGGTGCGGTTTAAAGCGAGAGGCTTTGTGAGAACCAAAGGGACAAGGCTCCCACCCAGCATGCATGTCTCAACCCCACGTTCTCCAAAAGCCCCCGTTCGCGAGGTAAGGTGATCAGCAGGTAGGAGCCAGGCAAGGTCAGATGTCTGAAATATTAACTTCCACAGTGGGCAAATAAGGAAGTGAAACCTGGGATCAGACAGGGTGAAGTATTATTATGATACTAGGTAACCAACATTTACTGGGCACTTTTATGTTGTTGTTTTTTTGTTTTTTTTTTTAATACAGGCCTAATACCAAGTAAGAGATGAGTAGGGGGGCGCCTGGGTGGCTCAGTCGGTTGAGCGTCCGACTTTGACTCAGGTCATGATCTCGCAGTTTGTGAGTTCGAGCCCCGTGTCGGGCTCTGTGCTGATAGCTCAGAGCCTGGAGTCTGCTTCGGATTCTGTGTCTCCGTCTCTCTCTGCCCCTCCCCTGCTCATGCTCTGTCTCTCCCTGTCTCAAAAATAAATAAAAAACATTTAAAAAAAAAAAAAAAGAGAGAGAGATGAGTAGGTACCAAGTAAAGATGGGTTATCTTTCTCTAACAAGATATCCATGGAAGAGTAAAATGTCGGTAACCAGTATCGTAAAGTGTGGTGGTCTAACGTAGGGGCGTACAGAGATTGCCATGGAACACTTCCGAAGGAACAGGGCATAAATACTAGTGCATGCGTCAATAAATATCAGCTGAATAAACGTCAAAAGGTGCTTTTCCCCAAAAGGAAAAGGTTAATGGCCCTGCCACAATTAGGAAGGAGACAAGGACGCAGGGAAACAAACATAAATGCAGCCACAGGGTCACCAGCTCCCTACGAAGGCACAGTCACGGGAGGCAACGTGTTGGGGCAGGTACAAAATGTTGTAACAGGTGCAGGGACAGTGGCTACAGCCAGAGCTCAGGGAGCCAGCTGTGTGGTGTCTCATCCACTACTCACATGCATGCGAGACGACCTTGACAACTTCTCTCCCTACAAGTCTATTGCTCTCTCCACCTGTCATGTGGTTCCTTTCTGTTTGGGGAGTCCATTTCTTTTTTTTTTTTTTTTTTTTTTTTCTGACACAAACCAGAAAGCATCAGTAAAGAAATCAAAGTTTCTACCACTTATACCAGACTTCCATGGAACCTGTGTAGTTTGAAACTTCTTTAACCATTACCAATATAAGGAAAACATCACTGTTTCTATTCCTTGGGTCGAATTCGCCCCTCGTGTTTGGCCTCGGTATTGGGATGCCTCCGTGCACCCTATGGGCTATCGCTGCTTCTTCTCAATTCGTTACTTGTTTATCAGGACAGTTTTCCTATCGTGTGGAAATCAGGTTTCACTCTACATGAGGCATAAGATAATGACTGACTAGTTTTAAATTTAAGCCAAAAGAGCAGATGCTGAAGAATCGAGACATTTTAAACCCTCCTTACATCATTCATCCCAGCAAACAGCGTGATGAGAAAGCTGTACACAGAGCAGAAGCTGGGTTCTACAGCTGAAGCACAAAAGAACGAGAACCTTTCACTCCGATGGCTTCCAATCAAACCCTGATTAGCTCACAGATGAATTATGTTTTGGATTCTTCCCCTCCTGCCTCGTGAATGTTGATTCACATCATAAAACATCAATTGTTGGCACACCTCACACCCTCAGCCTGAGAGAAGCTGTTGGCATTTTCACAAGCAAGAAATGCACTGGCAAAGTGGTGGCGAAGCTTCTTCGACAACATTAGCTCTCTTTCCTGAATGTAACCAACGCTCTCAGTTTTACTGCCAGAGTTTTCCAGCATCCATCTGCATAATTAATGGTTTAAATAAAGCACAAGCTGGACAGACTAGTTTACGTGACATTAACCCAGAGTAGAACATTATGATGTAGGAGCACTGGAAAGCTTAAAATAATATTTTCACACACCAACCTTTTGGCCTCTCCCTCTTTTCTTTGATTTCTCATGAGGTCTGGCGAGATCCTGACAGCCCTCCAATGAGCCATCTAACACATCAGGCCTTGCTGGTCCGTTTTTAACACCTGGAACCCAAGAGGATTTGAAGATTAGTTAGAACTTCACACGGACTGAATACTAATGCCACTTAACCAAAATAAAAACTTAAAAATTAATTTATGCACACTGGTAACACCAAACTACTATTCCCTTAAATAAACACTGCATACGTCTTGCTCTTTGAAGGTCTATTTAGAATTCTCAGTTTATTCCACTACAATCTCCCCAGTGGAATTCACTTAACTCAAAGGTCAGGAATAATTTTGCCTGTCAGGTGACAATGTACCAGTCCTACGGTATCCCATCCATCCAGCAGGCGATGCGAGAACATGTATGCCCACACCTTACGCACTATTCAAACTCCCAACTTGTAAACTTTTACAAACCCAAAGAAAGTAGTTCTCTATTAGAGGAAATAAGTATTCTTAGCTCTGGGGTCAGATTTACCCTAGAAAACAGTCTATAGTACAGTACAAAGCTTTAGGTTTCCATCTGCAAGTGACAGATGATTCTATACCCCACAAATGTCCACCTTAGACAGAAATCCTACACAATGCACAATGAAGTTGTGAAATGTACTTGGAATTGCTACAACTTTATAAGATGCTCCTCTCCTCTCTTTCCTCCCAAAATAGCTCGCCTACTATGTGACTTAGTTGATATTTGGAAGGAAGACTAAAGAATACTAGCTACCACTTCTATGGTCTCAACAGGATAACACGTATAAAAGGCAAAAAGCAGCTTAGGGAACACTTATGTCCCAGCCACAGCCAAGTGATGGTAAGCCATCCCACACAACCACCATCATCATCATCCAACTCATCAGTCATTGATGCTCTTATCAACAATGCCTAATCATCAGGGGTTGCCCACTGGAGAGGCACACTGATCCTTCTCTTAGGAAGCTTACAACCCAACAGACCAATGTCGATACTGAAAGTGAATATAAGGCAAAAATAATCTATGTACCATAAGAAGCAAAAATCATATAACGTGAGAATGACTGCTTTCAAATATTTCAAATAAAATAAAAGGCTCTAATAAAACAGATGCGGTTGACTTTGGAGGGTCTGATTTGAAAGTTTTAATCATCTTTTAAAAATGGGATTCTAGCTGAGTGAAAACACATGCACAGCAATGGTTAAATACTGTCTTGAATGCAAACTAATTACTGTTATTTGCAACTTGAACCCTAAAAATGTTTTAAGGTCAGGTTCTGATCCACTTTGTACTAAACCCTAATACTAAATCCCTTTTGGAGACTGAAACCAATCACATGCGGACCCCACTAATCTCCTGGAAGATCTTCGGTATTCGAGGTGTATTCCACTTCTTTCCCAGCAGGCTACACACAGACCTTACTTGAGATGAATTAGTGGGCCATGTATTGTGCAGTTTACAGTCTGCTCTAAGATCCAGCCATGCTAAGTTTCTTTCACTCATTTTGAAGGTAAGGGTATCTATCTATTGATGCATTACTTTCCGAGACACTCAACCACCACTTTTTGAGAACTTCTAATGCCTAGGGCAGGACATGGATACAATGTTTTTTAAGATCTAAGATTATGAGTAACTAGAATAGAATATTATTTGTATCCACCATTCAAATCGAAAGTTTACTCAGAGCAAGAGTATATGAAAATAAGAAAAGCAGAGGACTACAGATATAATTTGGAAGCCAATGCAGCCCTGTTGTTGCACCACGAGTAAGTATGCTGCTTGCTAGAGTATCTATGTCAAAAAGATTGTGTTACAGCCACATGCCTCAGTGCTAGCCAAGAAACAGACTGTGAAGCATTTTGTAAACAAAGATCTAAAAAAATGGATCACGGACTTTTAAAACTTAAGGCTGATACTGCTAATGACACATTTTCATTTTCATACATCACGTAACAACAAAACGATACACGAGTTCAGATCTTCCTCCCCTTAAGATGGGGTTACGTCCTGATAAATGCATTGCAAGTTGAAAAAACTGGAAGTCGAAATGCACTTACCACGCAGTCTACAGAACATCATAGCTTAGGCTACGCTTAGCCTAACCAGGCTCAGAACACTCAGCAAGAGGCTACGTACAGCTGGACAATAGTATCTAACACACAGCAAGTGATGTGTTGACTCCTTCGTGTAATTTAACGAATACTGTACTGGAAATGACAGAGAGAATGGCGGTATGAGGGGGTGGCTGTCAGTATGATGGCCATTGACCATCATGATTATGTGGCTGATTATGCGGCTGCCTGGGGGCTATGGCTCACTGTGCAGCGCCCAGCGTCACAACAGAGTGTGCAAAGAGTTTCCTACTGCATATCCTAGCGGTACACTGCATGTCGACAGCCCCAGGAACAATGCAAATTCAAAACTCTAAGTACGGTTTCCACTGAGTGTGTGTTACTTTCACACAGTAGCAAAGTCAGAAGATTATTAAGTCCAATCATCCTGAGTTGGGAACGGGCCTGAGTTCTTGTGTGATTATGTAAAAGAACATTTTCACAAGCTCAGCTATGGCAAGTTGCTACTATGTTGTCTTTAAGGATGTTTCTGAAAAACCACAAGCAGCTGAAAGCGCAAAGTAATTGTAAAAGCTGGTAGAAGAGAGAGGCGGGTTGTTATTCCTTTCCACAGCCCAGCAGCATGTTTCCTTCCCAGCTTCCTGCTCTCCTGCCCGCCCACCCACCGCGACCCCCTCCCCCATGGCTCCCGCCATTTGCTCCAAAGCTGGTTTCTCAAGGTCATCAGCTCTCCTCTCTCTCCCAAGGGTGGTCTGAGCACGCCCCACAGTCATCCACTACTCAACGGTCCCAACTCCATGCCTCCTGCCAGGAGGCTTGATACACCCAACTGCCTAACAGACCTCTATCTTCAACGTCTCCGAGAAATTTCAATTAACACAACCCTGGGCCCTGTGTGACAAACGTTTTATCAGCCATCTACGTATCAAGGTTGTAAATCCTAGACTCCTGTCTCTCTCCTCACTGTCATCTCAACTTCATGACACAAGTGATTCACTTAGTTTTCAAAAAGTGATCAAATACAGAGAGAAGAGACCAGAACTTTTACTGTTAAGTTACACTGCCCGGGATTTCAACAATTAGAAATTTGTTTGGGTCAGGGCGCCTGGGTGGCTCAGCGGGTTAAGCATCCGACTCTTGGTTTTGGCTCAGATCACGATCTCATGGTTGGGGAGTTCGAGTCCTACATCGGGTTCTGTGCTGACAGCATGGAGCCTGCTTGGGATTCTCCTGTCTGACTCTTTCCCGCGCATGTTCTCTCTTTCTCTCTCAAAAAAAAAAAAAATAGAATAAATAAACATTAAAAAAAGGGAATTTATTTGGGTTAACAGTATCATCAAAATACAAACACACCAAGGAAGGTTGGAAAGTGAACTCATTCACTTCTCAGTGTGAATGAGTTAAGTCACTACCTCTGCTGCACCTATCCGGGTTAAGAGGTGGTTTTGATACTAAGTGAAAATAAATCACTTTGGAGTCAGAACCAGGCTAAGGCAGCATAAGGACAAATGTATATAACCTAAGTGCTAGGAAAAGGAAAGAGACGAGAAAATGGATGTTGAGACAACCATTAAACTCCTTAGAAGAAACCTGGTCCGTGTGGTTGTTGTGTGCAGGGCGGAGGCATAATAAGAGATACACCCTTACTTCCAACACCTAACCTCCTGCAAACTTTACTTTCCTACTTCCAAGACACAAGACTAATTAACACTAGTACGAGTAGTACATCTAAGCACTCAGTATTGATTGATACAAAACACTCTGCAAAATCAACTACATCAAAGATGAAAAGGCTTCTGAAGCCTTTTCTGATTCTGATTCAAGAATCCATATATTGGACAGGTACAACCGTACCCCTAAATCTGAACAATATCCCCCCAGGGAATTTCTTCTGAGTCTCTAAAATCTTAATATTATGAGTCATTTAAGAACAACCTGGAATGCAAGGTCTTAAGACTGTGGAAAGAGCCTTCAAAGACACCTAGGAAAAATCCTTTCCATATAGACTTCTGGGGTTTGGGACACATGCAAAATATTGATGTGTTCGACACAAAAAAAAACTCAGCTAACAAAAGAATATATATATTTTTTTCGTCCAATAAAACATCAAGTTCACTTTACAAATACAAAAACAAATCTAATCATGATCATCAAAAGATGTGGAATCTTTTCCTTTATAATCACTATGAAGATCATTAAAATTTACTAAAAATTTTTTTAATGTTTATTTATTTTTGAGAGAGACAGAGACAGAATGCGAGTGGGGGAGGGGCAGAGAGAGAGGGAGACACAGAATCCGAAGCAGGCTCCAGGCTCCCAGCTGTCAACACAGAGCCTGACGCGGGGGTCGAACTCACAACCTGCGAGATCATGACCTGAGCCGAAGTCAGACGCTCAACCGACTGAGCCACCCAGGCACCCCCATTAAAATTTATTTTAATATGTAAACTAATGTTAATACCATATAACCTTTCCCACAGGGAGTAATTTCTCCATCTTTTTAATTCCCTGATACTTGCATATAGATTATCTTGACTGTATCTTCCCTACTTGTCTTAGTTCCTTAAGGGAAAGGGATAGAACTTTACAGCAACCTTACTTCCCCTTGTATTTATCCCAGTATCTGGGACACAGTAGGTGAAGAGTAGTCATAATAAAGAATAAATGAATAGATGAACAAATCAAACAATCAACAGGTTGTAACCCCTTCCTTACGGCCAGCCTTTCTGTTAAGGCTGACTAACCCACACTGAGTGGTTGGGTTGCTTACCTCCAGTGAGTGTACTGGCAGGTCTGGGAGAGAGGGTTGAGAGAAACAGTCTTCTCAAAACATGTGTATTACTTGAATTGTCAAAAGGTGCAGTCATTACTCTTCAATTTAAAATATTTAAGGGGCACCTGGGTGGCTCAGTTGGTTAAGTGCCCAACTCTTGGTTTCGCTCAGGTCATGATCTCGCAGTTCATGGGGTTTGAGCCCTGCGTTGGGCTCCGCACTGGCAGTGTGGAGCCTGCTCAGGATTCTCCCTCTCTCTCTCTCTCTCTCTCTCTCTCTCTCTGTCCCTCCGTCACTCTCTCCCTCCCTGTCTCTCTCAAAATAAATAAAATTAAAAAAAAATATTCAAGAAATACATGTTTATGTATACCTATGTATTTGATACAATAGTAATTCATAATTTCTCTTGAATGCTCAGAATATGTGAAATATTGAATAAGAATATCTAAATGCCTATGATTTGAAGGGCTGAGTTCTTATTAGGTATATGTGAAATATTTTTAATTCAATTTAAAAAAAATAGTATATCTCCTACTGATTCAATGAAATGTAAAATATGTCAGTAAGATTATCAAACTTTCTCATTTGGTTGCAAAACATACCTGAAATAAAAAAACACTTCTCTACCTTAGGATTATGAATTATGAAGAAATACACAAAAATGCACCTTTTACAAATCACATAGCATTTCTGCCTCTAAACCCCGTATTGAACCATATTAATCATTGTCTGAGCAGACACTACTATTCATTATGCTACTTCTTCCTTCAAAGTCAGGATGAAGCCTTGTAATTCCTTCCCAACCAAGAGCCATACAGGCAATGGCCCCGAACCAACTGAAGTCAGCACAGACACCATTTGTTATTTCCATCTCTGGGATTAATGCACTAAGACAGAACAGTGCTGTATTACGAAGGCTGTTGTGCAATTTAAAATATCTACTTCAGCAGGGACTGTACGATATAACGTATGTGTGCTAATTTACCTCCATCCAAACACCCACTCCAGTGGTCAGCTAACAGGTTAACAAATACCACACTCAAGAGACAACTCCTAGAAATCCTTCTGCCCAATTATTATTAGACCTTTTGCTAACTGGCAAAATGGATCAAAGAAATGAGTTATACTTAGTGGGGTCATCAGTTTGTCAATCAGCATAAACCTTTCTCTGGTTGAATCCATAGATTCAAGAAAACTGGACTGGTTAATATATTACAGGGGGTCCCCCCACCCATGCATGAATAGGGTGTAATAATCAAGCAAAAGCCACAGCTTGTGTTCCTGGGGGTGATAATATCCAAGACTTGGTCCCCTAAATGGCCGTATGACAAACCGCAGGGTCAAAGAACATATGGTGGCCTGATGCTGACGAGGTTACAGAAACGTCACCCTAGAATTTTGTAGGCAGCTCGTATGTATTGCAGGCAAGATATGGAAGGTTCATCTGATGGACAAGACCGGTAAGTTTAGCATACAGTTTGCTTTGTGGACAGTTCTCCACCTACGTGCCAATAAATGTTCAATAAACGTCTGTGTGTCTGAGACGAGGAGTGCCAACTTTCACCAGCTTCCGACACTTGTATTACCTATGAAAGAGAATCCAATAGTTGTACGTGACCAAACTGCTGGGATATGGCACGTGTCTGTAGTGACAGGTAAGATTTTTTTCAAGCACAGCAAAGAAGAAGGTTATCCATTGAACCAGCGGACAAGGGTGAAGGTGTGGCTACGAAAAGAATTTCCTTCCGCTTTTGCCAACGGCCATGTGGCCTCACTGGAACCCCCTGAGCCACCTTTGCCATTGAGAAACAAGCAGGAGCTGACTGTGAGCTACTTCAAGATGACCAGGCAGCTACTTGGCAATTGAAACCAATTTCGGGAGGTGGTCGGAAGGTCCGTGGTTAGCGGTGGCACGGCTGCTGGAAAGCCATCTCAATAGGTGAGTCACGTCAGGCAGCTCTCTACACTTTCCGTCGGAAGTGAAAACGTTACGTGACATCTCCATCCCATGCAAATTCGACGTGGACAGGACTCCTGCACCCGAGCTGCACATATTTCCGGGTTTTTCAGACCCCGATGCAAGAACAAAGGGAATTTATTTTGACGTCCACTCGACGGCACAACTGACAAGCTTCCACCTATCTTCGTTGGAAGTGACTAATTTGCTGTGTAAGACACACTAAAAGGCACGTATCAAGTGAAAAATCTCACAGATTTCCATAAATGCCTTATATACGATGAATGTGCTTGATGAAAACCATCTGCTTATGGGCTGATATCAGTATCTGGCCGTACCTATCTGTCTGAAAAGGCGTGTTCGAAAGGAAAACATAAAATTTTATTGTACATCTGCCTCAATAAATGTTTGCAATCCATTCTGAAGATATGAATGCTCCATCTGAACCCCAATCAAGAGAAAAGTAATTCCTCTCCCAAAAAACAGAATTCTGTTCTTCTCATTAGGCCTGTATTACTGCACTCAAAATATTTGAGTTTTGTCAATAAAAATTTTGTAGAAATGTCTTTTCTTCTCTTTGTGTAAATAGCCACGTGTCTTGATTTTGCTTTCTGGTCCACAAAGCCTGAAACAGTTACTGTCTGATTCCTTACAGAAAAAATCTGTGGACCCCTGAAATGGACTAAAGAATGAAGTAAATATATTGCTCTATTGATACTGATATGGAAATATCTGACATTTTAAAAAAGCAAACCTTACGGCAACGAGATGATATAATCCTATTTTTGCAATAAAATCCCTTTGTAACATCTACCCTCACACCCTCACTGGGCGCTCGCGCGCGCGCGCGCACACGCACACACACACACACACGCACACACACACACACACACACACACAGAGTCTCGAAGGAATTATAGTGAACCGGTGACAGCAACTGCTTCTAGCAGATGCTCCACAACCAGTTGGTTCACGAAGCATCCAGGGTGACGTGCAACTGAGAAAGCCCATCTGGTGACTCCCCTGTTTAAAACCCCCAGGGGCTTCTCAATCACACTTCAAAACCAAACAAAACCACTCCAAGTCTTATCAGGTACTAGAGCCCTGGGGATCTGACTCCTGGCCATCTTTCTAGCTCATTTCCTCCCAGGCTCCCTTCAGCCCAATGAGCTGCAGCTGCACTGGCCTCGGTGCAGTTCCTGCAAGCACTTTCTACCCCAGGGCATTTGTACTTGCTGTTTCCTCAGGCTGAAACATAATTCAAGCAGTCATAGGACTACCGGCTCTGCGATGTCTGGTCTGAGGTCTCAGGTCACCTTATCTAATTGCCCGCACTGCTGTGGTGCTGTGTATCATCAGGCTCAGTGATTGACGTCATGCTTGCCTTCATCCACTGCGTCTTCCTCACTAGAACATGACCTCTATGCAGGGCACACACTGTTTGCTTCTCTGACATCTTCCAGCAAACTAGACAAGGGCCTGGGACACAACAGGTGCACAGCTAAGAGCTGTCATGGGAACTCACAGGAGGAGGTACCCGAGGGTAGGAGAGCAACATTTACTCGAAGCAACTTCTGTTACTGCGAGCATATACTTGTTTACCAAATTGTTCATAAAATTAGAGAATAAAAGTCTAAAACGAAAAAATTACTGGTTAATATGATTTCAGAGATTATTTAAAAAAAATTAAAAGTTTCTCCCTCTGTTCCTGTTCTCATCACGTTTCTTACTGACTCTTTCTGTAACTTGTGCTTGTAACCTTTAGTGCCACCTTCTACCTTCCATACCGACAAGGGCAATGAGTACAAGTGAACCGAAAGCAGAAATTGAAAAAAGACTTTTATTTCAACACAGAAGACGTGGAGGTACCGCTTCACGTACAGAGTATTTTTCCTGCTCCACAACTGAGCACACAAGCAAGGTCTAGAGTAAGCTGCAGGCTCTGTGCTTCCACCCCCCGTGGCAGGTTCCCAGACAGAGGTGGGACAGGGCTGAGCTGGTAACAGGCAATTTAAACCCATCAGTGGGTCTTGATTTTATCACAACAAAACAAAGGGATTTGGCTTAGGCTAGACAATACAGAAGTCTCTCCAGCCCTTCAATGCAATGATTTTCTGTCTTTGTGGAATGACATCAAACAAAGTGACCCTACAAGACATCCTTACATTAGAGGGCACAGAACGTCTGTTTCTCGGAGGGAAGTTCGGTCACACCAGGGCCCTGGCTGCACGCCGCTGTGTGACAGCCCACATCAGATGAGGCCGACATCTGCAGTCCCCTGGAGCGCCCAGTGCTGGCCCCTCGGGGTTTTCCACGTGCTCCAGGCCCCAGGGGACTGTGGACGCGGGGGAGAGTGCTACAACATCCCGCCTGCAGGGACAACCGCGCTCTTTCTGAACGACGTCGGGGCTGCGGGGTGCGCCTCAAGTCTGCAACCAGCCTTTCGTCCCCGAATTTATATTTTCACATCATTAAATATTATTCAAAGGCTTTAAAAATAAACAAGATAAAAACCGAAGAAAATGAGAATGTAAGCTTTAAGAACAGGATACTCTTAACTACCAAAATAATTCTATATATCTACTGTTTTATATTAAACTTAGAGTCAACATAATTTTAAAATAAGTATTTTGAAAACACATACTGAGGCTAACACAAGATATAGTTTGTCAAATGTTATATATTTTCGGAAAGCTAAGATATTAAAAATATACAAAATTAATCCTCTGTGAGGCTATTCTGGGGACTTTATACCCAAGGAAAAGATCTACAGCAGTGATTATTTCAACCCCTATAACTTCTGCATCTTGAGAAGGTTAGTTAAAATCATAGGGTAAGCAAACAAATAATCAAGGATAAAGTTAGCCTTATGGAAATTTCAGCTTCATCTTTCGGTAAACATGGTTAAAGTTTAAGATTTCATCACTTTTGATTGCTGAAATTTATCTGTGCTTGTAATCAAAGTGTAAAATAAAATGTCTTCTATTGTTGCTACTTTTGCTACAATTACACAGTTTATTACGATGGCTACAGTTAAACTACACACAGAAATAAAAGTCTATTTAAATCACAGCTTAAAGCAAAGTAAATAGAAGCCAACGAGGCCTGTTACGATAAACTTACCCTGAGCAAAAACGTTAAAAACATTTTTCTTTATAACTAACACTGCTCCAAGTTTCTTCAAAATAAATACTGCTAACATATTTCCACAGTTCCTTTCTCGTACCTTCTCTTTTCCTGGTGGAAGCAACGCTCACACTGCCTTACTATCCTTCTAGCATCAAGAGCCTCACTCCTGTGAGCAGAGAGATGTTCAAACCCTCCGTCAGAACGCCTGTCGGCACGCCAGCCATGTTCCAGGAGGAGGCTGCATGCAAACAGGGGAGCACCTGCTCTGGTTGACTTCGCACGTCAGGCTTCACTCACTTGTCACCCACACGGAAAGGCTTGGAGAAACGTATTCCTAACAGCAGATTGGACCAATGAGCCTAGAAATACCACAGGGCGGTGAGCCACCTTCTCCTAAAGAATCTATCATTGGAAAACATCAAACACCCGTTCTTTAAAAATAAAAAAAGGAAAAAAGCAAACACTTTAATTACGAAAAGGCTGTGGTGACTTCACAAGACGGACACACCGTCCCATATTCCCATAACCAAGACACCTGGAAAAGGAGATTCACGTACTTTCACTGCATCCTCTGGACACATCTTCCCTCTGTTGGGCGGAGGTGTCCGCGGTGCAGTCGCCTGCAAAACCCAGCCGGTCGTCAGGCTGCGTCCCACCGCAGGACTCCCGCTTCGTCCGAGGGCGGTCTTCTTTCTGCACGCTCCCCGCGCCCATCAGCTCTCTGGCTTCCGTGCTGCCCCCTTCCAGGGGGCGTGAGTCCCTGTCAGGTCCCTTCCCGCCGAGCCCGTCCGCAGCAGGCAGTGCGTCGTGGACCGCAGAGTCTGCGCCATCTGGGCGCGTGCCCTCCCCTCTCTGAGCACCAGCCTGCGGACGACTCCCTGCGGTTTCCTCAGCGGCCAGGCAAGCCCACGCTGCGTTTGCTTTGTCACGTGTGGGCTTCTCAAGACTGCGGCGACTTTGTGCCGTTAAATCGCTCGTGGGGGCTGGGCTGGGATTCTTCCCAATGCAGGAGAAGTCAGACGTCTGCAGTATGTTCCTTCTCTCCCCCCGAGAGAGGCCTCTGCAGATGAAGAGAGCAGGGCCCGCTGACGACTGACACGCGGGGAGAAGACCGTCCGAGCTCCTCTCCTTGAGGTTGTCAGGTGAAAAGTAATCGTCGTACGAGGACACGCCGCAGCCAGGAGCCAGGGCGGCAGCCCCGGGCCCGAAGTGCAGGCGGTCCCCCGACGCGAGGAGCCACTCCTGTGACACGCCGGGTTTCCCACGGCATCTCTTCTTTAGTCTTCCTGTTGGGGACGAATCTGAGATCTCAGACTTTCTTCTTCTCTTCGCCGAGGAGCTCTCAGATCGTGAATGTCCCCAAGGGTGGCGTTCTGTCGCAGATAACGTAGGGGGCAGACCGTGTTTCATGCCAAACACCTCCCTGGGTGCTCCCCCGGACCACGTGTCGGGGGTGACCGCTTCACCCGCAGGATCCCTCTGCCGACTTACTTCTTGTTCTGAAAGACGGCCCGAGGGATTCTGAGGAGTTAACTGGCTGAGGTGACCAGCAGGTGCCGACGAATGAACACTACCGGTCTTCAGGGAAGCTGAAGGACCAGCAGGTGCCGACGAATGAACACTACCGGTCTTTAGGGAAGCTGAAGGACCAGCAGGTGCCGATGAATGAACACTACCGGTCTTCAGGGAAGCTGAAGGACCAGCAGGTGCCGACGAATGAACACTACCGGTCTTCAGTGCAGGTGAAGAAACACACACACCACTTCTACTTTCATCAACGACTTCTCCCACTCTCCTCTCCTGACTTCCACACCCTGAGTTTCCAGAAAGATTGTCAAAAGATGAGTCCAGAGCACCAGCAAAGGATTCATCTGGAAAACATCAGTAAAGAATTAACTTTTAAGATGCTTTCAATTATTACAGAAGTAATTTTCAGTTAACCGATACTTCTTAAACATAGCTACTGGTTAAAGACAGTATCAACCACATCCACCTGAGGACCCCTTTAGGACCAGCATTTTTCACTAACGAACCCAGGCGTCAGCGTGCGCATGGACGGCACGGAGGGTGGGAGGCAGGGACAGACCTCCACCACCATCACGCTCACCTTCTGTACATTCACATGCATGTGCATGTGTTTTCAGAAAGAGCATTGGCACCTTGTTAAATTCTCAAGAAGGTCAATCTTCTAAAAGGTTAGGACTAACACCATGGTCTAGGTCAAGTTCTAGCCTTTCGTGAACACAGCCCACCGACCCCCAGTCCTCCACTCAAAGCCTCATGTTGTATTTATACCCAACAGTGAACCACCAGGTAGATGGTAGGGTGCTGTCTTCCCTTGTGTCTTGTACATTTCTTGAGAGTAGTGCTAAGTTGACCATCCCCTGTCTCCTGAAAACTGCAAGCGTGTGTGTCCCTCCAGGCCCTGCCTTCACCCCACACTTTAATCTGGGTAATTCCTATCCATACTTCAAACCCTCCCCCCACCCCTCGAACGTGCCTATCTCTGAACCCTCCCGCTGCACCAAGTCTGGTTGCACACATCCTCCTCTAGTACACAGAATGCTGCCTGAATTTCCCAAAAGCAGGTGTCCTAGTGTTCTTATTATTCCTATCTGTCCCTCTCACTAAACTGGAAGTTCCCAGCGCACAGACACTATTTTCTGGCATCTGAGGCCTCGAGCCCCACAGAGGTGATCCACTGGGAGCAGCGAAGCCCACAGGGCAGGGAGGCGCTGTACCCACACCGAGTCAAGGAGCCTGTGTGTCCCTAAGTCAGGAGCAAGAAACAGAGGACACTTTTAGTACCAGCAGCTGAAGACGCTTAGCACACTTTTCAAAAAGCTGACAAGCAGTGAGACATGTCATTGGGCATAAATTCTGAGGTCACACTGCCTAGGTTCAGGTCCTGGACTGGCCAATCACAAACTCTATGAACTTTTACGAGCTGCTTGACCTCGCTGGCCTAGTTTTCTCGTGAACAAAATGGGGGTGACAAGGGTAACCATTTAGTAGGGCTAGTGGGGGAGTTAAATGAAACACAGTATGTAAGATACCCAGAAGAGCACCTGTGACACAGGAAAAATGAAATCTGTGTTACATACTATTACTTGTGTCCAACTTACGTAAAATAAATCCATCAAGTGTGAAATAAAAAGAGATTATTTAAGATAAATGGGTAAATAATTCCAACACACACCAAACAGATTATAAAATAAGCCACACATGGGACACCTGGGTGGCTCAGTTGGTTAAGCATCCGACTCTTGATTTCGGCTCAGGTCAGGATCTCACAGTTCGTGAGTTCGAGCCCCGCTTCCACCTCCATGCTGATGGCACAGAGTCTGCTTGCGATTCTCTCTCCCCCTCTGTCTGCCCCTCCTGAGCTCTCTCTCTCAAAATAAATAAATAAACTTAAAAAAAAAATAAATAAGCCACACATGAAAGGGAGCTGTAGTTTAAACTCCTAATACCTCCACACTGTTCTGTCATCTATCCCTGCTGTGACTTTCATAGGATATTCTGTAACATTTCAAGCACTTTGAACAGCTAGCTCTTTGCGGGGGTCACTGATTCTTATTTGGGCCCTACTGTCAGCTAAAACTAGGTGGTTATATCACATTTTTTAAAATTTACTCAAAGGAAAGCTATAAGCATGAAAAATGATCATTCAAAGCATAACACAGGCTTCCACATTTAAAAGGTGTATGTATAATATATAATTCTAATTCTATTCTAATACTTGGCTAAAATGTTTTTTTATTGTTTATGTATTTTTGAGAGAGAGAGACAGAGCACAAGCAGGGGAGGGGCAGAGAGACAGGGAGACACAGAATCCGAAGCAGGTTCCAGGCTCCAAGCTGTCAGCACAGGGCCCGATGCGGGGCTCGAACTCACAAACCGTGAGATCATGACCTGAGCAGAAATCAGACACTTGACCGACTGAGCCCCCCAGGAGCCCCTCCGATACTCTGCTTCCAAACAGAAATCCATCTATCTTCTAAATTTCTCAATGATCTTTCCACACCTCACGGGCACTCAGTCATATGCTCCTTTTAGTCAAGATATACGGTGTGAAATGAGCAGCCCTGTGTTGTCAGTAACACAGTCTACAATGCATGCGAATTAGTACTTATAGCACGGATTTTTTTTTAAACAATGAGCAATAGTTTCTGTGCCAAGAGAGCAAATGCCTGGGAGAAAAACCGTTGGAATCCCAGGTGATTTAACTGATGAAATTTCTCATATGCTAATTGCATTACAATACCTATTTTTTTATTACCTAATTCCAGTGAAATTCATGAATTCTAGTTTTTAGCTGTTCTTCACATCAGAAGAAACTCCAAATACGAAAATCATAATATTCTCAAAGTTTAAATATATCACAGAAAAGAAAATAACTTTACCTGAACACAAAGTATCACGTGAAATGTTCCAAGCTTCACACGGGGACTTAAATGGGTCATCGTGAGACTTCTCAAGCAGCTGGGAAGCTGAAAACATAACCGAACCCTTCATCAGATGCACCTCTGACTCGTGGGAGCCCACGGCAAACCCACTGGTTCTGCTCTCCCACACCACACCAACATCGATTTATGCCTGTTAGTTCACACTCCCGACTTACTACAAAACGGTAAGCACAAAAAACTCTTACTCAAATCTACTGCAGATGGTGAGATTCGTAAAAACTAATCTACATAAGTCATGTTTTTTTAATTTTATTTTTTATTTTTATTTTTTTTTTATCTTTGAGACAGAGAGAGACAGAGCATGAGCAGGGGAGGGGCAGAGAGAGAGGGAGACACAGAATCCGAAGCAGGCTCCAGGCTGCGGGATGTCAGCACAGAGCCTGACGTGGGGCTCGAACTCACGGACTGTGAGATCATGACCTGAGCTGAAGTCGGATGCTAAACTGAGTCACCCAGGAGCCCCTACATAAATCATGTTATAAAAAGGATTAAATTTAAGATAATTAGAATTAGAAGAGATTTTGAAAAGTCAGTTTGCCTGGGCCTAAGCAGAAGTCCAACACAGGTAAAGAAATATTCTCAATTCATCTTGTTGTCTGATAGTCAAGGCTCCTTCTTCTAGAAGCAACAGTTAGCCCTGTAACTAGAGCAGCGGTTCTAAGCCCTGGGCATCTTGGCTCCCAGTGGGTGACGGTCACGTCTGCAGACATCACTGGATGTCACGTGGGTGTGACCTGAATACTGCTGGTGTGTAGTGAGTAGGCAGAGGCCAGGGATGCTGCGAGACACCCTGCCAGTCACAGGACAGCACCTTCCCACCACCCCTCACGTGCCCTCAACAAAGCACTGATCAGCCCAAAATGTCGATAGTGTCAAGGTTGAGAAACCTCAGAGATTTCACAGAAAAAATCCAGGACATCAATCACTTAACAAGTAAGGTCACAAATATCATCTTCAAAGGCTGTGCAGACGACAAACCAGAAACAAGAAAGATGTTTTGGTCTCATACCCAAAGATGTTTGTTAAAGAGACTCACAGCATGCTTTCTTGAGGAAACATAAGCAGACAATTTAAACCAAGATAAGAGAGGTGAGCACAGAGAGAAGTGTTTCAGATGTTGAATTCTGAGCTGTGCTGGACGCAGTCAAGTGGTAGAATTCACACCGCAAAGTAACGGCACAACGCTTGAGGCATATAAAGTATACACGTGATGAGACAGTGAGCGGAACACTGCTCGCTCCCTAGCTCCACATGCACGCCCCCCTCCTCTTAACAACAGAAACCTCATTCTATCAGTGTAGCCATGCTCTCGTAAAAGACTGTTTTCAGCCTTGCTTGTAGTCTCCTTCTCAGGCTAAATCTACTACAGTCCCCCTTGGCTGTCATCCTGGGTGACACTGGTCATCAGGCAAATCAAACTACATGGATGAACACAATACAAAGGACTGTGCTTTATTTCTTGGATTATCTGGAGTCGTTTTTTGCCTCTACAGTTCTCTAGCCATAAATGCTTACAACCAAGAAGAGCTGTAAGACTGAGTCCTATTGGATCGAACTTCTGGTATACCAGGTTGCCCACAGGAAGCTAGCTCAGCTGGGAGGCACAGACATTTTAAAGCGGAAGCCAGGCACCAAAGAAGACTAAGCAGAAAAATGAGACACAAGCCTCTTGAAAACCACGGAATAGCCACCCTATGACTTGTGCTTAGGACTCCTTTGACGTGGCGGAAACACGCACCTGTATCTAATCTGAGCCGCTGGTTTTGTTTGTTACACGCGGCCAAAGCTAACCTTAACCGATACAGGTGCCCACTGCACGTTCACATACAAATATAAATTCAAGATAGGCTGAAATAAACCATAAAGGTAACAGGAAAAGACACACAACAATTTTAAAACCTTGTGGTGGGGGAGTTCTGAGCGTCAGGGGAATCCTGGATGCCCTAAGGAAAAAACGAACAGATTTGTCTACATTAAGTGTAATGTTTCTGCTTCATAAAAGTTGCTGCATGTTAAATGAGAAAACAAAAGATTTTGAGTATTTCAATCAACAATATATTTACTGAGTGCCTACTACGAATGCACACTGGGCTCCACGCTAGCCACGAGAAAATGTTGCAACATATGACGATTATTGTGCATGATATAAAAAAGACCCTCACAAATCAGAAAAACAGGCAACTGGACAAAAACATATAATTCACAAAGATAATGCAAAAGTTGTAATTACTGATAGAATCAATAACGTAAAAATACGTTCCTCTCATAAAAAGTGACCTCAAAAGCTAATTAAACAAAGAAATGCGGTTTTTCTATCCCAAACTGAAAAAGATACGGAATCACACCATTTTCCCAAACCTGGAGAAACTGGCTCATAAACAGCGGGCGACGGTAAAATGCCATTTTGAAAGGCAAAAATTTTAAATTCCATCTTTATGAGTTAATACTATTGAAATACACAGGACTACACAGATTTACTGAGAAGCAGGTCTACTGGCATACGCATTTTAACAGTGAACAGGAAATGGAAAGCCTTATGACCACAAATAGGAAAATGGTTAAACAAAACACAAGAACCATACCATGCAATTTAAGAAGAATAAAGACTTGCAGCACTATTTCTAATAAAGAAAAATTGGGAAAACCTCCACTAACAGACGATTCAGTATCCAAACTCTAAACTACTCCGCAGCATCTTAAAAAGAGAAGAGAAAAGAAAAGAAAGGGAGAAGTAGGGTCCATACCTACTGATTTGGAAAAAACCTCCAAGCCACTTGTAAGGTTAAAAAAAAAAAAAAAAAAAAGGGGGGCTTAATAGGTATGCCAGATTCAATTTAGGTGAAGAAAGACTACAGGTCCACAGCACACAGAAAGATACAGAAGCCTGTGCACGTAGGCGTATGCCACACCAGAAACAATGCGGAAAAACACGCCAACTTAAAATGTGGGTTACCCGTGGGCGGAGGAGAATTCGATGGGAATCCAGATGGGTGTTCACTATGAGCCACATGCTGGTAAATGTTTTATGAAAATGTGCTCACACGTTATTTAACCGGAAATTTTAAAGATAGCCCAAATAAAGAAAAACATAAACTCATGCAGGAGATAATTAGTCTAAAGCAAATTCTCTCAAAAGAAGAGCCTGGTTTATTATTAAAAAAAAAAAAAAAAAAATCCCAAAGATATTAAAAATCACAAAGGGCTACAAAAAATAGATTCTCAACCTATACATCCAAAAAGTACATGCCCAATATATGCTTAAAATATATGCTTTAAAAATCTTAATGAAGCCTAAGATTTTCTGGAGGAAAATATTAACACAGTCCACCCTGAAATAGGTAAAAATCTATTAGAATCAGGAAACAAGTGAAGTATCTAGGGAAGAAGGAAAAAACCTTCCCCCCACAGTTCACTCGGCAAGTGCTCTGCTCCCTTTATAAAGTGTGCACACTTACAGGTAGGTGACAGGTTCTCCCTTTTCTCCTTCATCTGCTGTAACCTCTTCTGCATGGTGTTGTGCTGGCCGCTGCACATTTTAATTGTGGGACTGTACACCAATGAGCCATTAGATTCAAATAAGAGAACAGGGACATCATTATCTGAAAATAAACAAAAATCCAACTTTAAGCTTTAAAAAAAAAAAAAGCCTTCTTACTGCAACCATCTGATTCGTTTCAAGGGAACACCCCACGGCCCATCCCCGCGGTCCTCCTCCTCCCCTTCACCATCATCACCTACTACGGCCAATGCTCTGTCATCAGCCTACCACCTCCACGATCATCAACACTGGCACTAAAACTGCTCACATCTGCTGAGAAACGCCCACCTGCCAGGGACTGTGCACTAAGCACTATCCGTGCACCATTTCATTCAACCTCTCCCCAAACTGTGCAGCAGGTATCAGAATTTAAAGATGAAGAAACCAAGAAACAAAGTTAATTTATTTGTATGTGCCCAGGCTCACACACCTAGTGAGAAGGGAAAGCCAGAACGCAATCTGGCTCCGAACTGTTGGTGAGGAGAGTCGGGGGTACGTCACCCCAAACGTGCCGCTTTGGCAAAGGGGTTACCATGGGCAAAGTGTAGTCACATAACAGCAGGTGAAAAGAAAGGCGCTCTGACACCCCCCAGCCCAGCTTCTTCCTCAAGACAGGAGATAAAACTCCCCCTTTGAGAGGTGTACCCCCTGCACATTATCACCAGGGATGGGGAGCTGAGGCCAAGAGACTCCTGTAAAACAGACCTTGTTAAAATAACCCGTGTTCTCTTTTGGTCCTTCTTATGTCACTCTTTCACGGCTGCCCGTCTCTGTTCAACGTCAGCACGAAAGTTCTACCACTGCATTGGGCCTTCAATTCCTTTGAGAGCCCCCATGTCACAGAAAACGTACAAGCATGTACACTTTTCTCCTGTTAGTCTGTCTTCGGTAACAGATCCCCAGCTGAGAACCGAAGACGTGTGCGGGGAAAGTTCTCTCTTCCAGTAGTTTTCAGCCTGGGTTATAGAAACCACCACCACTCACCAAGCCTCCCTGACCTCCAACACACGTGTGCGCACACACACATGCACACACAAACACACGAACTCCGAGGTCAGGAGTCCTCCAGCCATGAAATGAGGGCTAAATTGTGTGTCAGTGCACAGGTGTGCCTTTTTCTGGAATCCATACCTTGCTCAAAGAGAACTTTAGGGCTCTGACCACCTCCCCTCACCCACCAAACAAAAAAACCCACCAAAAATCATTCAGTATCTTCTCCTTTGTGACTCTTAAGCCTGAACAACTCTAACTACAATTTTGACAATATGCAGACATATGTCAGTTGTATCTTTAACACCTTTTATTTGCAGTATTTTGATTTTTATTAAAGATATAAATTTGATTTTTTATCTATCAGTACTTTGCCCAACTCTTTTCAAATCCAGCATCACTGGTGTAGGAAGAAGGCCCAAATGGCAAGAGGATGAAGGAGGCAGAGAGGTCTGGTGCTGCCGTGAGGCTGGAGAGGAGACCGGATCAGAGGCCATGCTGTGCCGCAGGACATGTTAAACACAGGGTTTCATCCGAAAGACGCTTCCTGACCATGACACTGTTGACGCTGAAGCCCTAGGTGGGGTGTCCCCCTGACTTCTGGTTTACACCCTTCTGACCCTAGTCAGCTGACAGATGGTAAGGACACAGTGCCTCACGGGGCCCAGTCAAGGAGCCGCATGAAGGGCTCATATGGGGTTGATGCAGGCTTAGAGGGAATCAAGCAATCACTCAGAAGCAGGAGTCAGGATCCTTGCAAAGAAGGGGCATCAGGCAGAAAGTGATGTCAAGAACTACCGCGTGTTTCTGGCTGGAGCAGCACAGCAGACCAGACGGTCAGAGTGAGGCTGTAAAGGAGGGACCAGTACAGCACAAGAGAAAGACTTGACTCTCGGACAGGGGATGACTCAGCATGAGAATGAACGATACAGGCACGGTGTGTGGACAATTATCTGGCAGCACCATGCAGGCCAAATGTTCGTCAATTCTGCTGTGTTACTATGACAGATTCAAAGCAACGCTTGATAATTCTACATAAAAAATTTCAGAACACAGAGAATTGGTGACATGGCAACATACACTAAAACAAAAAACTAGAGAAATGAATGTTTCCTTTTTCTATGCTATACACTATATAGTTACCGAAATTGCTTACATGCATCAATGGCATGTTGGGACTGGCCAGAAACCCTGAATTTAGGTGGTGAAAAAGGCAAAAAAGAGAAATACGAAAAACAAATAGTACTTTAGAGTTTCATGAGGTCCTAAAGTATTTCCCTAAATCATTAAAAGAACACATGTAGGGGTGCCTGGGTAGCCCAGTTAGTTAAGTGTCCAACTCTTCTTGATTTCAGCTCAGGTCAGGATCTCATGGTTCCTGAGTTCGAGCCCTATGTTGAGCGTTGAAAGCCTGGAGCCTGCTTGGGTGTCTCTCTCTCTCTCTCTCTCTCTCTCTCTCTCTCTCTCTCAAAATAAATAAATGAACTTAAAAAAAAAAAAACAACAAAAAAAAAACTTCAATTTTAAAAATGGGCAGAGGATCTAAACAAGACATTTTTCCAAAGAAGATATATAAATGGCCAACAGGACATAAAAGAGACTCAACATCATTCAACACCAAGGAAATGCAAATCAAAATCACAGTGAGATTCCAACCACATATTAGAACAGCTATCATTAAACAGATAAGAAATAACAAGTGTTGGCGAGGACGTGCAGAAAAGGAACTCTTGTATACTCGTGACAGAAATGTAAATTGGTGCAGCCGTTGTGGAAAACTCTATGGAGGTTTCTCAAAAAACTAAAAACAGAACTCCGTATGATCCAGCATTCCACTTTTGGAAATCTACCTGAAGGAAACAAAAACACTAATGTGAAAATATATCTGCACACCCATCTCACTGCAGCATTAATTACAAAGGCCAAACAAGGAAACAACCTAAATGTCCATCTATGGATTAAGGGAAAGGTGGGTATGTGTATACACACACACACACACACACACACACACACACACACACACACACACACGACTATTATTTGACCATAAAAAAAGAACAAAACCTTGCCATTGATGATAACATGGATAGGCCCTGAGGGCATTATGCTACGTGAAATAAGTCATTTAATGAAAAAGATAATACTATATGTTATCTCTTATATGTGTAATCTATAAACAAAATCAGAAAACAAAAACAGAAAACCAACCTCATGGATACAGAAAACAGACTGGTGGCTGTCTGAGGCCCGGAGTCGGGGAGTGAGGAAAATGGGCGAAAGGGGTCGAAAAGCACAAATTCCCAGTTGTAAAACGAGCAAGGCATGGGGGTGTGATGCACGTCAGGGGGACTACAGTTAATACTGTACTGAAAGTAGCTGGGAAACTGGGTCTTGAAAGTTCTATCCTGAGGAAAAAAATGTTTTATAACTATGTATGGTGATAGATGTTAAGTGGACTTGTGATCATTTTACAATATACGCATGGGATCACTATACTGTACATCACAAACCAGTATGTTATACCAATCAGACTTCAAAAAAACCCCAGAAATGATTCTATGACTAAATACATTAAGGACAAAAATGTCTCTATTTTTTGATTCCACAGAAGCAGCCTGTTGCTACCAGAAATGAAAAATGTAGGTAACTGATCTTCTACAGTGAATACAGAGTATTAAAACCCTTGTGCAAGGTGCAACCATAAACAAAAGTGATTGTGCCACTGTTCCAGTGCTGTAATGTTTTACAAGTAATTCAAGACAGGAATAGAGTATCTTGAAGGCAAGTAATGCCTACACAGAGAAAAAAGAAATACAAAAGCTATATAAACTACAAATGATGTCTACATAAAAGCATCAGGGAACCACTGAAGAGAGCAGGACCAGATGAGTCAAGATTCTGGAGAGGGGGAATGCTCAGAGGCCAGCTACTAAGCAGAGGATGCCTTCACCCCCAGGAGGATTTATCATTAAAGGGCCTGGGGCAAGAGGCTGAAGGTCTGGTCTTTGAGCACGAAGAGAGCAGCTGCTGAGAAATAAAAGTACAAGCAAAGAGAAGACAGAGCCAACAGTTTGTCAGTATCAACAAACTCAAGAGAAAACCAAAAGCTTCCCCACTGAACAGGGCAGAGTAGAAATCCAGTCCTTGCATGCATGTGATTTCACTCTCAAGAAAGTTGACAAACTCTGAAGCTACAAGAGGCAGGATCCCAAAAGCGAAGCAGTGTGTGATGTGAAGTTCTCTGTGGTTTATTTTCTCTGGAAGCTGAGAGCCAGCCAGGGGAAGGGGTCCTAGTTATGACTGCAGGCTCTCAGTGGAAAGGTCTAGATGGCCACAGCCTGGTATCACTGTCATATCAGAAGTCTACCAAGCCTTACCAAAATCCAAGAAGTTCCTATTCAAATCAGTCCAGATAAAGCCTACTCCGTGCGCTTAGCAGAGGAAACTGGAAACTCGGTATCTAAGAAAGTAATATTGCCTAGAGTTTCAAACATACTTTATAACTAATGACTTGCCTTCAATTACAAAAGCCATCATTCCTACTGAGACAGGGCTAGATGACAAAAGGCAGGAGGAAAAAAACATACAAAACAACAGAGCAGAGGCATTCAAGATCTTGCAGATAAGAAGAAAAAATGTGAGTGATTTAATCAGAATAGCAGAATCTATTACAAAAAGGGAAACCCTAGAACTGCAAAATAAAATAACCAAAATTATGAACTCAAAAGATGAGTTTTATAGCAGATTACACGAAGCAGAACGTATTAGTGAACTGTAAAGAAAAGGTCAATAGACAATATAGAAACTGATACACAGAGGGGGAAAAAACAATTCAAGCACCTCTGTGAACTCCAAGTAGGATATTTAAAAAGAAAACTGGCCCATGAACATAAAATTCAAACTGTTGAAGGCAAAAAAGCAAACAAAATGCAGAGTTAAAAGGAAATAACTTTAAAAAAACAAAAATATAACTGTGGGCTAATTTGCAAATAGGTATCATGAAAACTCAAAGACAACAGAAATATGTTTCTTCTTTTTTTTCCAGCTTTACTGAGGAATAATTGACAAATAAAAATTATATATATTTAAGGTAAAAAAAAAAAAAAAAAGAATTGAGGCACCTGGGTGGCTCAGTAGGTTAAGCATGTGACTTCAGCTCAGGTCATGATCTCACGGTCCATGGGTTCGAGCCCCGCATCAGGCTCTGGGCTGACAGCTCAGAGCCTAGAGCCTGCTTTAGATTCTGTGCCTCTCTCTCTGCTCTCCCCTCACTCTCACTCTGTCTCTCTCTCAAAAAATAAACATTAAAAAAAAAAATCAAAAGAAAAAAAAGAATGTATCATCTAACATTTGCCTATTTTGAGTAACAAAACAAAAACACCAAGTATGAGGTAAAACTACAAAGTTAGATATAAAATAACAAAGAAATAAACAGGAACTTATTAGAATAGGGCTTCTTATCAAAATCTATTCTTCCATAATGATTCCTGAAAATAAAAAGTTCTATCAATTTGGTGAACAACCCCAAGACTGCGTGGCTGATTAGCTCAAATCCACGGCCCCACAAGCAGCCGCGGTCAAGCTTCCGCAGGCTGGACCTACGGAGTCCCCCCTTACCAGTGTCTACCCTGGATGCCACTGGTCATCAGACAAATGAAACCAGACGTCCACCAGAACAAGTGCCCAGGACCACGCTGTCTGTCTGGACTCACCCAGAGTTGTTTTTTGCCTCTGGAGCTCTGTAGCCATTTTCTGAAATTTCTTCTGAAGTCTTTTATCATGTTCTGGCGTTTTAGGAATAAAATCTTTGGGCTGCATACACTTACGCTGTGCAAAAAGGACATAAAAATGAATACTTTATTGCAACCCTTTCATGTGCATTTGGTATCTTTTATAACACTGCAAATAAAACCATCTTAAAGAGGTACTTCTTGCACTGCATGTGTAATAGCAACAGTCATTTCTTTCTGTGCATCTGTAAAAATATCAGAATTTTAAGAATAAATACTGTGCTCTAAGTAGCTCTGTTTTCTCAGGCATTTTCTCCTGACATGCTCCCAGCATTCTTACTTTCCATGAAAGTTCTTAAAGGAAATTAGTCTTTTCTTTATTTTGGTTACTCTGTTATCTCTCCCCCTCCCCCCACCAAAATTATGACATAGTAACAAAATACAAAAGCAATTTTTTAACTACCAGAAAAAAGAACCATTATTTAATCTTGCCCTATTGTCTTTAAATCACAGTAATTCTATTCAGCCAGTGAAACCCAAAAGCTCTAAACACACACAGAAGGTGTGACGCACAGGATGAAGCCCAAGGCTTGAAACCAAAAAGTCTTGGGTGAATTTTCTCACACCTACACTCGTGTTCTTGACCGAGCATCCTGCTCTCATTCATTATTTAACAAAAATGTTGTGTCAGGCACTGGTCTGGAAACAGAAAAAGATTCTTGCTATCAGGAGCTTATGCTTTATTAATGAATGACAGAAAATAAACCACAATTAATAAGTAAAATAAATTATATGTGTGAAAATAAACATAATTAGTAAGTAAAATAAATTGTATGTGTGTCGGGAGGGTTAATTCCAGCAGACCTGGAACTGGCCTCAACTGTTTTCCCCGAAGTACACGCACAGCATGCAATGTACTGATGAACAATGTTGCTTTGTAACCGAGAGTCCAAAGCATCTGGGGGCATTTGTATTCTCAAGGCCTGTCCACTGCTTATCACCAGCGGGAGGGCTCCGCTGTTGGGGGAGGTAATACACTCACAACAAGGGTACATGACCATGAACCGTAAGAGGCTCCCCCCACCCGCCTCCCTGTCACCGAGTGCTCCACAGACTCCCCAGCACGGTCACGTAGAGTCCTGCGGATCTTCACGGGCAACTGAACCCTACAAAACGGCCACCATGACTACAGTGCATCAGCAAGGGGAAAGCACTACAGACCAAAGGAGCACAGTAGGCGAGTGGGGCGCCAGGCAGTCGGCAGAGGCGAGAACTGCCACAGCACACAGGACAGTCGGAGGGGGTCTCACGGAGAAAGGAACCCGGGTACAAAGCCCCACCGAAGTCAGAAAAATGGTCACATCATGGAGTTTGGGGGGAGCAGCTTCCAGACAGAGGGAACAGAAAACGTACCGGCTCTAAATCACAAACATGCTTGGGATATGTGTGCAACAGCAGGGAAGAGGGTCAGGTTGGCAGCAGAAAGAGTGAGGGAGGGGCAAGCCGAGACCCTCCTCCAAAGCCCAAGAGACTACGGTCTGCAGTCACGTTCACTCTGCAATTGCACTTAGAAGAGGGAAAGGGAATGTTTTCAGGCACAAGCAAACAAAGCGTATAAGCTGTCGTGACTTAGGACTCATATTAGGAAAAATGACAAAGATTAGTAATATCCAGGTGTGGTCACTGTGTAAACAGGGGCGACTGTTCGTATCAGAGAGCATGCACATTTCAACCCAGTAATTTCATCTCTAGATTCTACACCTGGAGCAATTAACTCAAACATGTCACATACACAATGTGCTGACTGAAAACCCACAATGATTTAAGGGTGCATGAATCCAAGAAAGGCACATTTATGCCATAGAGTACAATAGGGACAAGTGAAGACGGCCTACATATGCTGTCATGAAATAGTCAAAAACACACTGTTAAGTGAAGAAGAAAGCAGCAATCTCCCAAACAATATGTGTAACATTGGAGAACCTCAATCGTACAAAACACGCACGAGCATGCACGCATGTGTGCGTGTGCGTACTGGCTTCATCTGTGTACATTCAGTGTTTTACAATGAAAATACACTCGTATGATTAATGTGTTTTAAAAACATATACTTTATTTTTAAAACGCAAACACAGAGGGGCATCTGGGTGGCTAAGTAGGTTAAGTGTCCGACTTCAGCTCAGGTCATTGATCTCAGGGTTTGTGAGTTTGAGCCCTGTGTCAGGCTCTGTGCTAACAGCTTGGAGCCTGGAGCCTGCTTTGGACTCTGTCTCTCTCTCTCTCTCTTTCTCTCTGCCCATTTCCCCCCCTCAAAAATAAATAAAAACATTTAAAAAAATTAAACCAAAAAACCACAGCAGACACAGCTATTGCTAAGTGTATCACAGAGAGTCAAGAGCCTTGCACACTCTATTTCACCTATACCTGAATGAGATCTGAGCAGACAGAGACTGAAGTTAAGTGCACCCCGTCAGGGCACTACAAATCCTGGCTGGCCTGACATAAATGGAATGGATAGAGGATTTAGTATTTACAGAAAATCTGAGGCACCCATGGGAACGTCTTCTCTAATCTACAGGAAATGTATGGTTCTAGTCTGTCTAATTCACTTTGGAGAAAGTCTGCAAATCTCTTCTCCAACGGGCATTCTCATGCGCAAAGGGACTCTTAAGTTTCATAGTAAACCAGCTTACCCTCAAATAAAGAAATCACAAAGTTTTCAAATAATAAGAGTGAAAATGCTGTAGTTCAAACATGGATTAGACCTCAAAGTGTCTTTATGTCTGCACAGATTTTCAATAAACAACTTATTTACTAAATAACTTGGATATTTCTGCTTCAGACTTTTGAGATTTTCCAGCTAAACAGCAGAACAAAGGTATTTTGCTGCCGACATAACAAACCGAATTCTGAAGTAGTTCCCAGAGCACCTGGATATTTGCTGGTCTCTTGCAACTTTTAGCTTTCTGTTGGGCAAACACATCTCCTTCCACTTCTCACAAATTTAAAGGATAAATGATTTCTGTAACTTTCTTAAAAAGGCTACATGAAAAGAACAATACCAGCAGCAGCAATACTTAAGACAACTCTTGAATACATTCTAAAGAGTTTCATTTTCTAGGAATAGAAGAACGAATAAATTCATAGTTGCCACTGTCCATATTGAAATCACATACTTACTTTTTTTTTAATTAGGCTTGGTAAGTGTTCCCTGGTGTTAGCTGCAGGGAAGAGTGATTCATCAATATGTACTCCAGCTGTCCTGCATCTGTATAATTAAATTGATACAGCATAATGAGCATTTGTTTCTGTTAAATTCACATAGCATTAAATCTGCACATATGTCAGTTACCAATTTAAGAAATGCACAGGCCATTTTAATAGACGTGGCTTTTAAAGTAAGTACATCTAGGGGCGCCTGGGTGGCTCAGTTAGTTAGGCGTCTGACTTCAGCTCTGGTCGTGATCTCACAGCTTGTGAGTTCAAGCCCTGCGTTGGGCTTGTGCTGACAGCTCGGAGCCTGGAGCCTGCTTCAGATTCTGTGTCTCCCTCTCTCTCTGCCCCGTCCCCACTCATGATTGATATCTCTCTCTCTCTCAAAAATAAACATTAAAAAATAAATTAAGTACATTTATAAACAAATACAAAGGGCAATATAAATTCAACTTGTCAAAGTATTCTCTACACAGTGTTTAGAGTGTAAGAGTAGAAGCAGGCAGCAGGTAAAGGAAGCACAATTTTTCCGCGATAACTTTAGTAACATCCTTCAAAATGATCAGTGCATGGCACACACACAATTTAAGCACATGTTACTAAAGGAATAATATGAAAGTAAACAGGACAAAAAATGAGTAATGTAGAGATAGAAGGTTCCTAAAGAAACGAGGCTGGCAAGTTTATCTTGGCCCCAAAACTGGGTTCTCTGTCTTGTGTGTTTCACCCGGAGAGCAGGGTGGGCCGATGACAGCTACTCCGGGCTGTGCCCCACCCCCCAGACCTGTCTGCCCCACAACCTGCGATTCCATTCTCACTCTGCAGCCCTTCACCTCCCTCCCTGTCTTGGGAATCCTCAGACCATTACCTACTTGTAAGCATTCAGGTGCTCAAATCTAAACAATTACAATAATTTTCTAAATGATATCCTTACATATACTTTCTACTCTTCCCATTCATTTATATTATTAATACTGAAAGATGAAGCATATAACATTTTGCTCATCTCCCCACAACCCAATCAAAAGCCTTTGATCACTCCTATGTTAACAGAATAATTTCACCTATTGTTTCAGTCTTTTTAAAAGTACGGCCCCTAAACCCAACTCTGACCATATTTCATTACATTGTCACTGTTCAACATCTGTATGCAAATGACAGATGAAAATATAATTAAAATACAATGCAAAAAAAAAAAAGAATAGGGCAAATATATCCATATTCATATAGAAAGCTCTCTAAAATAGATTAAGAACAAAAACACAACTTCAGCAGGGACATATGGGACTGTATACTGTATATAATATGGTAAAGTATTTCTCATCGTAAGCAGTCTGGAAGATTACGCACCACACTGACAAGAGTATTTATCACTAGACTTAAGGAATCTCAAAGGGTGGTCAGAAGACCTCTAGGGTCCCAAAGACACTTCTGAGGGCATGTGAGGTCAAAACTACTTTTAGCACAAGACCTCATTTGCCTTTTTCACTTCTCACTCTCTCACTAGCACACGACGGGGTTAAAGCCAAGTGACACCTGTGATCCCGATACAGTAAACGCAGAGGCAGATTTGGAATGCAACTGTCTTTTTATTAAGCCAGGCACGAAAGAAGTTTGCAAAAAGTGCACAACACAGAATGCGGCACAAAAACAGTACTCTGAGCACAACAACAGGTAGAGCAGAAGCCAGAGGGAGCACCCGTGATGCTGTGATACACAGCAGTCAGAAGCTTCAGGTGGGAGGCGACCCCCAGACGGGTGGGTAATTCTGATGAGGAAGTGCATTGGGGAGGACGCAGATCTTCCGTCGGGAAGGACAGCACAGGCAGAAGAAGTGTGACAAAGTGAACAGCAGTGTGACAATTCTGGGAAAACACACACCACTGGTGTGACTGCAGAGACGATGCCAGTGACAAGGAGTTCACACAGGTCACCCCAATGGCCTCATTTGCTAAGCTCCTGAGCTTGGACGGCCCTCGTCCTGTGGGCCCCAGAGTGCTAGAGAGGTGGGGGACTCTGACAGGCCACTCTGCAGGGTGAGCTCCAGGACGGGGACTTTGAGGGCAAGGAGACCAGTCAGGGACTATGGGGGTAGGAGACGCTACTGGTTTCACCAAAGATGCGGGACCGGGTGCAGATCTGAATGGGCAATATTTAGGAATAAAAATGGGATGTTCTTGAGCTCTTGTTAAAACTGATGGACTGAGCACATACATTTTTCTCTCCTGCTCCCAAAACCTCCATCAAATAAGGGTAAAGGAAAACAAAACGACACAGACCAACAGAAACAAAGAGTAGATGAGACACATCTGGGCAACTGAAAAGCCAATACAGAGAACGAAAGCCGAGTATAGAAGCTGAACAAGGAAGTTTGTGAAACCACAAGGGACTGGACTCCTCTCCTCACACCTCAAGGACTCGGAGGCGGGAGTAGGTCTGACATGCCCACAGTCAGGGCCACCAAAGCAGGTGACAGGTTCAGTTTTCAGATGACCTGGACCAGAGACGCACTGGACTCAAGGACACCAGGCAGAGCTCAGGTTAAGGACCAAGTTTCACACAAAAGGAAATGTGTTTGTGTACATTTTCAGATTCAGCTAAAAACACCTTTCACAGCTGTAATTATATAAAGTAAAACGGTTAATTCACCAACTGCTGACTTTACGGAATCAGGAGAGGAGAAGCAGTGTGTGTGTGTGTGTGTGTGTGTGTGTGTGTGTGTGTGCACATGCGTGCGTGCAAAGGGTGGGTGTGTGTACGTGGAGTGGGGTCCCCCAGAAGGTGGCCACAGGGAAAGCTGTATTTGCACTTCCACACTAGAAAGTCTACACAGTGTCAAAAGCCAGACGTCAGGCAGCAATGGAGACACAGTAGCTGGGAACATGAAGGCCCAGCAGAGCTGTGGCAAGACGCACACGCGGAGGGGCGCTACCCCGGGGCACAGGAACTGGGGGAGGGGTAAAAAGGGACCAGTGTGTCACCACAAGCCTTGCAATAATAGCTGGCTTTTCTCTTTCCTGTGTGTGAGGGGCTCCCTCTCCATAACAGGATGGGAACAGGAAACTAGGCGTTCTGATTCAAACGGATCTGGCTGGCACAACAGGGGAAAAAATGGCACCTCAAGCAAGACAGAAATGAAGCGAGGAAGTAGTGAAGAGATGACGGCAAGGTCAGCTCCGCACCGTTTTAAACTCAGGTGCTGTGCTTCACCCGCGAGAACTTCCCCAGGACGGACGCGTGACACTTAGAGGGCATAATGAGTAAAGACTGAGACTGCGTAAAATTCGAACCCCTTTCTGCGGTCCTGCAGGATCACATCCCTGTCCTGAGCTCCCTCTCCTCATAGATCCCAACCACTGACGCTCTGAGACCCTCAAACACACCGGCATTATTCCGCCTCAGGCCGCGACCTTCTGTTCCTCAGAAAGCTGGTCCCCCAAGTCTCCAAGCATCTAGCTCCTCTCCGTCTTCTCCACCTCGGCTCAAAGGTCCACCAACTCCAGCCGCTAAGTAGGGTGACCAACTGCAAACGGGCTCTGCTGCGAAGCCCCTCGAGGAGCCTTCCGAGGACGCACCACACCTTGCGCTTACAAAACCTGTTTGTTTCATGGAGAGAGTGACTATGCCTGTCTAGTGACAACATACCCCCATGCCTGGCATAGACTGAGTACTCAAAAGATACCTTCTGAAGGAGTAAATGTCATCACTATAGAAAGAAACACTCTTGTGAAACACTTTTGACCTCCTTATCTTACACCACACATGCACACATGCACACTGTAGATCACAGAAATATAAAGGCCAAACTATAAGCTCCTAGAAGAAAATGGGAGAAAAAAATTCATGATTTTGAAGTAAGCAAAGACATTCAGAGGGAATATCAAAAACACAAAGCATAAAAGAAAATAAAAAACCACACTTCAACAAAGTAAAATACTGATGTGCTCTGAAAGACACATGCAAAAAAATAAAGAATAAGTCAGACTGAGATCATGTATTTACAGTATGTGTATCTGACAAAAAAAATTGTTATGAACAATGTACAAAAATTGCCTGCAACTCAATATTAAGAAGACAGAAACCCAGTTTTTAAAAATGGGCAACCATTTTTAATTTAAACCAAATAGTCACTAAGCATGTGTTCTTACAATCAATTGGTACTAGTCATGAGGAAAATACATGCTAAAACCATAGGGGATCCTCAAATGTATGGTTAACTGATTTTTGACAAGAATGCCAACATTAAGTCAATGGGAAAGAATCCTCTTTTCAACAAATAGTGCTGGGACAAGATACCCTAACAAAAAAGGATGAAATCAGACCCCTACCTCACACCACACACAGAAACCAGCTCAAAATGGATCCAAGGCCTAAATGTCAGAGCTAAAACTATAAAATTCTCAGAAGAAAATATTTAAGACTAAATCTTCCTGATCTTGGATTTGGCAAGTTTCTTAAATGACATCAAAAGCACAAGAAACAAAAAAGTAGAACTCAGAAAAATTAGAACCTTTTGCTTCAAAGGAAACTGTAAAGGACGTATAAAAACAGCCAACAGAATGGGAGAAAATACTTACAAATCATAACAATATGAATATATGTGATATATCCATACAACGGAACACTGTTTTTTTAATAAGAAGTCAGATTCTGATACGTGCTACAACATGGATAAATCCTGAAAACCTTATGTTAACAGAAAGCAGCCAGGCACAAAGACCACATATTGTATGACTCCATTTACATGACACGTTCAGAAGACGCAACACTGTGGACACAGAAGGTAGATTAGGAGTTGCCCTGGTTTGGGGGATACAGAGGGTGGTGTAAAGGTACAAGGCTGCATTCTAAGGTGATGAGAATGTTTTAAATTGATGGCGCTGGCTGAAAAACTCTGTGAATATATTTAAGAATGCTCAATTACACCAGACTGGCTCAGCTGGTAGAGCATGTGACTCTAGATCTCAAGGTCATGAGATCGAGCTCCATGCTGGGTCTATGTAGAGTTTACTTAAAAAACAAAAACAAAACCTGAATTGTACACTTTTGATGGGTGAGTTCTATCCCAAAAAACTCCTACAAAAAATAAACACATGAGATACCACTACATATCCACTCGAATGGCTAAATTTAAAGACTGATAAATTCCAAGTGTTGGTAAAAATGTGGAGCCAATGGAATATTCATGCACTGCTGGTAGAAATGTAAAATGATACAAGCACCTTGGAAAACAGTTTGGGTAATGGCCCGAGAGTGATGAAAATACATAAGGACAAGGACACAAACGTGATTATTCATAGCAACTTTACTTACAATAACCAAAAACAGAAAACTACCCAAATGTCCCTTAAAAGTGAACAACCAAACTATGGTATATCCACATAATAGAAAGCTATTCAGCTATAAAAAAAATCAAAATATTGATGGACACGGCAACAAGGATAAACTTTAAACACATCGTGTTGAACAAAAGCAGCCAGGTGGAAAATAACACATACTGGAAGGTTTCCTTTACAGGAGACCCTGGAACAAGCAAAGTTGGCGTAGGTGCCAGGAACCGGGTATGTGGTTGCCATGCGGTGCAACAGTGTAAAGGGCACAAGGGGGCCTGGGGAGGGGAAGGTGGTGGCAAAAGGACACAGGGAAACTTCCAAGGGTGATGAAAGTGTTCACCATATGTTGACTGTGGTCGTGAGGCTAACATGGGTGCATTCATTTGTCAAAACTCAGTGAACTGGATACTTGAAATGGGTACACTTCATTTTGTGTAAATTACACGTTTATAAGGTTGACTTTTTAAAAAGCAAATTAACACCCATAGAAAGGCTGTAGAAAGCCTACAGTGAACGGGGCAGAATAATGGGTGTCATAAAGAAATGAGGAACAGGCATCAAGGACAAAGAGAAGAACAATTTCTTAGGAATGCCTCTTTCTGTTTTAAAAACGTCCTTTCGTAACTATTTTTACCCTGAGCAGGGCTTCCCGGCTTCTTCTTACTCAAGTGAAAGGTCACCTATTTCCCACTGTTATAAGCAACCAAACAGCCTAAGGGGGTGGTCAGGAGGCATCCTGACTGAAGACCTGTAGGAGAAGAATCAGGGTAACTGCCTCATCACATACATGAGACTTACGTTATAATCGACGTCGGAAGCTCAGCCAGCTTCCAAGAACCTCTCACCATTCCTGGTGCACAAGTACCGGCCTATCATTTTCTCCCATTGTACAACTGAGGGAGCTGAGGCTCACCGAAGATCTTTTGCCCAAGTTTACAGAACTAGGAAGTATCCTCTACTAGTGAGTAGTTTGGGGAAAGGCTTGACTCAACTGGGTAAAATGTGTGCCTGACCCAGGGGGTGTAGCTGTAGAAGATATGTTCTGTCCTTACTGGGAGTAAGTGTCTCGACAATTTATCCATCATGCAAGGTGGAAAGCTGCAGAGATACATGTCCTGCGTCTACCTGGGTTTATATATGACCTTTCACAACAAAGAAACAGGTGGCCCGTAATCCTGGTGATGTCATTCTATGCGTGCAAACAACTTGTGTGTTCACGTGCTTAGTAAAATACTGAAGCCACTACATTAAAACCCGTGTTTATCAGGCACTCAATCAAAATCTACTGAATAAACAAAAAAAAGCTCTCTTGTTGGATATGCTTCTCTTCAGAAGTGTAACATGACACTATGCCCCCACCTAGTGGTCAAGCAGAAAAGTGTCTCAAGAGACGCCCCTAAAAGCAGAACCAACCTTTTTGATCTTTGTTTTCTACTTGCTGCTACCTCAGAGCCAACAGGGAACAAAGCAGCCGGAGTCGTCCTTCCTGTCCGGGAAGCCCTGCCTGGGCGCCACCGCAACGAATGCCTTCCCCTCGAGGGCTCAGGAATGGCGGCACTTCCCTGCAAGCCAGCCTGGGACGCCCCTCCTGCCCCATCCTCAGCACAAACCCTCTACCGCAGCTGGGTCAGCTCCAGGGTTTATGCCACACCCACACTCATTCCCGCCGTATCTCCTAAATCCAGTCAGCAGAGGCCTGTTGGTCCACTACCTAGGACCCAGCACCGTGGGCACCGAGGGGGGATAACAACAAATGGCAGCTGTGTGAAGGCTCCAGCCTCGAGCACCCAATCCCAGGAGAGTTCAAGTCATGAACCCCACCCTCTCCCCCAGGACACAGGGCAGAGCACCAGGGGACCAGCGACAGGAGGGGACAGCACCTGTTAAGTGGGGGGTGAGAGCAAGCGCCTATCGTGCCGGCAGGTCAGGTTTACAGGTCACAGGAGGACACCAGGACCCAGCAGCCAGCACGAGTCCGGGGCTGGATCCGCACTCCCCACCAGCCCTGCCTGTGCCTCTCAGAACACCACCCTCTCCTTGGCAAGCATTCGGAGTATGGGAACAGGACCATCGGAAAGGAGAGAAGTTTGATAAGCGCGTGCGAGGGAAGGGTGTGTGAAGGACACAGGAGCACCTGAGAAAGGAGCACACGGGCCCCCCCAGAAACGACTGGTCTGTTGCTGCTAATCACTGAGTGGCTCACCATCCCTCCCTCTTCCCCCCACCCCAGCACACACACACACACACACACACACACACCCTCCACAAGCCTAAGGCACCAAGGCCTGGCCCACCTGGCCTGTTCCGTAACCACATTGTTACGTTCCCCCCTGTTCAGCAATCTTAAAATGAGAGGGTGTATGTGCCGGGTGTGTGTATTGGGGGGGCAGGGGGGTTGTGAAGACTTTTCAAACAGTACCCAGACAGAAGTACCATTAGGTACTTCTTCTAAAAACACATCTGAGACTGGGGACTCCTGTACAACCCCCCCCCACCCACTCAGTCTGACCCAAGCTGACCCCCAGCTGAGCCCCTGAGGCTCCTCCACCAGAAGTCCCGGCCCAACCACAGGGCCTTTGGAATCGCCGACAAAAGGCTGACCGACTCCATCCTGAATCTTATCAGGTTACATGGAGGGGAATACAAACCCCTGGGAGATAAAAACAGACCCAATTTATTTTTTTATTTTTTTAACGTTTTATTTACTTTTGAGACAGGGAGAGACAGAGCATGAACAGGGGAGGGTCAGAGAGAGGGAGACACAGAATCTGAAACAGGCTCCAGGCTCTGAGCGGTCAGCACAGAGCCCGACGCAGGGCTCGAACTCACGGATCGCGAGATCACGACCTGAGCCGAAGTCGGCCGCTTAACCGACTGAGCCACGCAGGCGCCCCAAAACAGACCCAATTTATATTACTGGTTTGAACAGCCTCCTTAATAGTTTATCAAATCCTAGTACATAACGCTTTGGTCTACCATAAATATTTCTGGCAAGACTAAAATAAAACTTTAAACCCACAGTAGCCTGGCTGGTGTTAAAGTTCAGACACACCGTTGACCCCTGAACAACTGATCACCCCCACCATGCAGTCAAAAATCCACAGATAACTTCTAACTCTCCAAAACTTAACTACTAAAAGCCGCTGTTGACCAAAGGCTTACCAATAACATAGAGTCAATAACACACATTTTGTACATTATAGGTATTATATACTGTATTCTTTTGATAAAAAACACTAGAGAAAAGAAAATTTAAGAAAATCCTAAGAAAATACTTACAATATTGTGCTGTATTAGGAAAAAAACCACACATAAGCGGACCTGTACAGCTTACATCCATGCTGGTCAAGGGCCAGCTGTACTAGACAATTGGGGAGGGATGCTCTGCCCCTTCATCTCCCAACTATGCCAGATGCTGCACAGACCCAGAGGGGAGACCCATGACAAACAGAGACAATGTCTGAGACTGAAATGGCATTTTCCCCAGACATTTTAAATTGCAAACCTGCTTGGCGACTTCAATGCCCATTCACACTACATGCCAAGAGCAGACAGGAAAAGCGCCCTTGAGAAGCAGATGCTATTCAGATTCATTCACTGCAGAAAACCTACCCCACTCTGTTGCTTACCTAAGAAGCCCAGATCCACGGTGCCTTCACCTCTTCAAAAGCCAGGGCAATGGAAAAGTATCTGACCTTCTGTGGGAGAAGAATCCCTTTCAACGGTGAAACAGAACAAGACAACTGGAAGGACCTCCCTCAGGTGGAGTGAGGAAGTAGTATGTGAGCATGGTTTCACCGGGCACAGAACAAGACCCCCCAGAAACAGCGGGACTGATACAGTCTGAGACGCGGACACAGGGGCGCTGGGGTGGCTGAGTCGGTGGCGCATCCGACTCCCTGATCTCAGCTCAGGTCGTGATCTCACAGTCCCTGAGTTTGAGCCCCGCATCAGGCTCTGAGCTGACAGCAAGGAGACTGCTTGGTTGGGATTCTCTCTCTCAAAATAAATAAAAATAAACTTTAAAAAAAAGGAGAGAGAGAGAAAGAAAGGAAGAAAGACACAAACTGAACTGTAAAGCAGTATTTTGGACTCAAAATTTCTTTCATTCTTAGAAAACTGAAGTACCTCATAAAGCTTTTTATGTGATTTACACTCGTGGATGTTTATTAAAACAGAACTGAGTAGTTCTTAAAATACATACTTGCTAATTCATTTAAAAACAACAACAATAAAACTCAATACATGTTAACACAAATAGCAGCTTTTATGAAAAGTATTTTCCAAAACAGAAAAAAAGTTAGGGAGAAAAGTGGCATGGCTGTACATTTTTGCAAATGTCAATGAAAGGCTGGATTTTCACACGTTTCAGCGTTCCACATACTGTGTAAGCCACATGGCCCCGCAATACTGTGCCCGCCTGAGAAAATGAAAGAGAAAAAGCCAAATAACGTCTTGTCAATACTGTAAAAATTTCAACCCTGCTGACCCCTTACAGGGTGTGGGGACCCCAGAAGTCCCTGGGCCATGATGTGAGAACGGCTACTCTAAACCTACAAGAAACCCATTATTCTGGTATCATTTACTAAGTGATTCATGAATATTATTAGGTCTATCTTCTCAGTAAACCTATGCTGTCTGAGATAGGAAAAATGTCTTTTACTTTGGTAACAGTAGATAATTTGGATGTGGCTTTCCTTTTTGTTTTTAATATTAAGAGAGGAGAGAGACAGAGAGAGAGAGAGAGAGAGAGAGAGACAGACAGAGAGAGAGAGAATGCAAGGAACAGAGAGGGAAAGAGAGAATCCCAAGCAGGTCCACACCATGAGCACAGAGCCCGACATCGGGGCTCAAACTCACGAACTGTGAGATCATGACATGAGTGGAGACCAAAAGTCGGACTCAGCCACCCAAGTGCCCTGCTTTGCTTTGTTTTTAGTCAACACGGGAAGACTGAAAGTTTGCTACAAACAGAAAAACCTAATAGGCAGGTTTTTAAAAATACCTGTCTTACTAACACCCAGCTTTTCATCACAGGAATAGGCTTAAGAAACTGAAAGTTTCAGGGTAATTTTGAACTCTGAGAGCTGTTCCCACCACTCTAGCAATCCCTCCACATGTGCCCTCAGTGTAAGAGTAGGGAAGAAATCTGCCCTTCCTGCCTTCCTTCCCACCTGACAATTCTGTCCTTGAGCCACACAGGTGGGGCAAGTTTTGTGTGGATGGATGGGGAGCACTTATGCATTGGAGGGCTTCCCAGAGCCCCTCATGTGGGGCATGGCCCAGCATGGGGTGCTGGAGCTCAAGTGGGGGGAGGAAGACATCCACATGTGGGGGAGGGGGCGAGGCACAGTGAGGGGTGTCAAAATTTAAACAGATGTAGTAGAGGGTTCCCACGCGTGGGGGCGACTTGGGATAAAGGGACATCTGTGCAGAGAAGAGGCCCAGTGCAAAGGGGGATCCAAGCCTGAGCAGAGGAGGGGATCTGTGCAGGGAAGGCACAGCCCTGGAGAAGAGACTAGTCATCTACACATCTGATTAACTGCCCTGTTAGGATAACAGGAATCCTCTTTCCCCCAGTCTGGAGAGCGAGCCACAAACACTGGGGAGAAGAAAATGAGGACTGGAATGAACCCCCTGGTTTGGAACTGATGTTGCAGGTACCAGTGGGAACGGAGTTCGAAACACATGGGTGAACATACACACGTGTCGCTAACTCTGTCCCCAAGAGGGCACGGGAGCAGCAATACCGGGTGGCACCAGATTATGGGTTCAAAATGTCATTTCCACTGAAAGGAACCAGGGATCCCTAAAGAGAAAGCTGAATCCAGAGCTGGGAAAGAGATAGTATAGGCAGATCTTGGATTAAATTGTTGTGCCCAAAAGAAAAGATGTGTTTACAGGATGATGGGTAAAATAACACAGAAGTCAAGTTGGACAGGCTACCCTGGCCAATCAAAGACAAATGAAGTCTTAAAAGGTTTAAACAATGATAGTAATGGATTACAACCCCATGAATAAAATGTGGAGACACACACACAGAGTGTGATGAGGGACAGTTACTGACGTAGTTGAAGTACCTCCCCTTAAAAGCCACACTAAATGCAAGGAGGGGGTGCACGTTGACTCGCAGTGCAGAGGCCTGGCAGGCACCAAAGTGAACACCACCAGCACCGCCAACACACTGAGAGGGTGCACTAAGAAGAACCCATCATCACTTCTAGGGTATTCCCACAGAAGACGCAGCACTCAGAGAACCTCATCAGGAAACATCAGGTAATCCCAGACTGAGACACCACACATCACTACTTACAATCTTCGCGATATCAAAAGCATGACAGCCAAAGAAAGACCAAGGAAGAGCTCGAGCGAGGAAGAGGACGAGGAGACATGTTGACTAGATGCAGGGAGCTGGGAGCCATCTGTTGTAAAGTGCACAACTTCAACAGCTGGTGAGACCAGGATGGACTCAGAATCCAATGGTGGGAGTGTTTTAGTGTTAACTTTCTAAAGTGAATGGCAGAGTTGGGGTCATGCAAGAAAATATGTTAGTGTGTAGGACACACTAAATGCAGGGGCATCTGGGCAATAACCTACTCTCAAGTAGGCAAAAACAAATGCCTACAAACTGCATTTCCAATTTATCTGTTAGATAAACTTTCCTCAACAGAACTGAGAGGTGACAGCCAAGTTGACCTTTATGGCTTTTGCCTTTATTTCTTCTTTCTTCACTAAAAGTGTCTAGTATCCAGAGGAACTATCAGAATTTTATCTGAGGCCGTTACACAGTTGCCTGCTCTTAGAAAAAAATATGCCCAGAAACAGCCCAACAAAATGGGATTCTAGTGACACCTAGTGACCTTGTGTATTCAGTGTTCACATTTTCAGTGGAAACCATGAGCAACAGCCTAGATAGACAGCAAAAGAATAAACATGACATTTAAATACAGGTCAGTTTTGCTGTTACCTCTAAGTTCTGGTGAACAAAGGTCAAGTTCACTAAAAATCAAGGAAATTCAAATGAAATGAATTTTATTTTTTCACCAACGAAGTAGAAAACATTAAAAAGACTGATAACTCACAGTTTGAGTAACAGTTATGGGAAACAAGTGTTGTTTTACACTGCTAGAAAGAAGAGAAGTTAGCACATTCTTTCTGGAAAGTATGACAGCATTTATTATAAATTTAAGTATACAGGCCCTCTGAACTCAAAAGCCCACCTGTGGAATTTAAACCTACAGAAAAACATAAACACAAAGACATTTGAGTGTTGTATTATTTCTGGATTGGAAAGAAAAAGAAATGGAAAACTTCAAACTCACTAAGAGGAGATCAATTACATAAATCACTTCCTATCTCTTATAGAAGACTGTATATGTTTTTAAGAAATGAGATCTATTGCTAAGTACAAACACGGAAAACTGTTCTCTGATATAATGTTAACTAAAAAAGTTTATGTGCATTCCGTTAAAAAAAAAACAAAACCTACATATTTCCATGGACACACATATAAACATGAACATGTAAGTGTTTATGTATGCATTTTCAGTAGGTTTAGTAAAATGTCTCAAAGTACATACTCTAAATTCTCAGTGGTAGGTCTCCCCACAACTGAGGGGAGAGAAGATAAGGCAAGAGGTGGATTAGGCGGGGACTTTTCACTTTAAAACTACATACCCATTTAAGGGGAGCCTGGATGACTTGGTTGAGCGTCCACCTCTTGATTTCAGCTCTGGTCATGATCTCTCAGTTCATGAGTTCGAGCCGTGTGTCAGGCTCTGTGCACAGCACAGAGCCTGCTCGGGGTTCTCTCTCTTTCCCCCTCCCCCGCTGGCACAGTCTCCCTCTCAACATAAATAAATTTTTTAAAAAAATAAAGAAATAAAAACATACACCCATTTTAATATAAATACGTTTAATTTAAAAGAAAATTTATTTTCAAGAGAGCATGAGGAAATACAAAAATGAGTAATTCTATATAATAACTAAAATCTAATTTTTTAATATTATTATTATTTGTTTTTCAATGTTTATTTTTGAGAGAGCACAAGCAGGGGAGGGGAAGAGAAAGGGTGGCAGAGGATGTGAAGCCGGCTCTGTGGTGACAGCAGTAAGCCTGATATAGGGCTTCAACTGTGAGATCACGACCTAAACTGAAATCAAGAGTCGGACACTCAACCGAGACACCCAGGTGCCCCAATTTTTTATTTATTTAAATTCAAGTTAGTTAACATACAGTGTAGTACTGGTTTCAGGAGCAGAACACAGTGATTCATCACTTATATATAACATCCCGTGCTCATCCCAACAACTGCCCTCTGTAATGCCCATCATCTATCTACCCCGTTCCCTACCCACATTCCCCTCCAGCAACCCTCAGTTTGTTCTCTATATTTAAGAGTCTCTTATGGTTTGCTTCCCTCTTTGTTTTTATATTATTTTTCCTTCTTTTCCTCTACGTTCATTTGTTCTGTTTCTTAAATTCCACATATGAGTGAAATCATATATTTATCTTTCTCAGACTAATTTCACTTAGCATAATACACTCTAGATCCAACCACATTGTTGCAAATGGCAAGATTTCACTCTTTTTGATCACTGAGTAGTATTCCATTATATATATATATACCACATCTACTTTATCCATTCATCAGTCCATGGACATTTGGACTCTTTCCATAATTTGGCTATTGTCAATAGCACTAAGAACATCGGGGTGCATGTGCCCCTTTGAATCAGCATCACTGTATCCTCTGGATAAATACCTAGTAGTTCAATTACTGGGTTTTAGGAAAATTCTATTTGATTTTTTAGGCACTTCCTTACTGTTTTCCAGAGTGGACCAGTTTGCATTCCCACCCATAGGGCAGAAGGGTTTCCCTTTCTCCACATCCTTGCCAACAACTGCTGTTGCCTGAGTTGCTAATTTTGACCTTTTGGACAAGTATGAGATGGTATCTCATTGTAGTTTTGACTGTATTTCCCTGATGAGTGATGTTGAGCATCTTTTTGTATGTCTGTTAGCCATCTGGATGTCTTCTCTGGAAAAGTGGCTATTCTTTCATGTCTTTTACCCGGTTCTTCAATGGACTATTTGTTTTTTGGGTGTTGAGTTTGGTAAGTTCTTTATAGATTTTGAATACTAACCCTTTATTCAATATGTCACTTGCAAGTATCTTCTCTTGTTCACTGCCTTTTAGTTTTGTTGATTGTTTCCTTTGCTGTACAGAAGCTCTTCATCTTGATGAGGTCCCAATAGTTCATTTTTGTTTCCCTTGCTTCCTGAGACATGTCTAGTAAGAAACTTCTGTGGCTGAGGTCAAAGAGGTTGTTGCCTATTTTCTCCTCTAGGACTTTGATGGTTTCCGGTCTCACATTAGGTCTTTTAACCATTTTGAATTTATTTTTGTCTATGGTGTAACAAAGTGGTCCTGTTTCATTCTTCTGCATGTTGTTGTCCAGTCTTCCCAGCACCATTTACTGAAGAGACTTTTTTCCATTGGATACTTTCCTGCTTTGTCGAAGATTAGTTGGCTATACACGTTTGTGGGTCCATTTTTGGGTTCTCTATTCTGTTCCATTGATCTTTGTGTCTGGTTTTGCGCCAGTATCATACTGTCTTGATGATTACAGCTTTGTAATACAGCTTAGAATTGTGATGCCTCCAGCTTTGCTTTTTCAACATTACTTTGGCTATTCAGGGTCTTTCTGGTTCTATACTAATTTTAGGATTGTTTGTCTAGTTCTGTGAAGAATGGTGTTGATATTTTGATAGGGATTGCATTGAATGTATAGTATAGACATTTTAACAATATGTGTTCTTCCAATCCATGAGCATAGAGTATTTTTCCATTCTGGGTCTTCTTCAATTTCTTTTCTAAGATTTCTATAGTTTTCAGCAAACAGATCTTTTACCTCTTTAAGTTTACTCCAAGGTATCTTAAGGTTTTTGGTGCAGTTGTAACTGGGATCAATTCCTTGATTTCTCTTTCTGCTGCTTCATTATTGGTGTATAGAAATGCAACCAATTTCTGTACATTTATTTTATATCCTGCAGCTTTGCTGAATTCATATAACAGCTACAGCAGTTTTTTGGTGCAGTCTTTTAGGCTTTCCATGTACAGCATCATGTCACGTGAGAAGAGTGAAAGTTTGACTTCTTTGCCAATTTGTATGCCTTTTATTTCTTTTTGTTGTCTGATTGCTGAGGTTAAGACTTCCAGTACTATGCTGAACAACAGTGGTGACAGTGAACATCACTGCTGTGTTCCTGACCTTTGGCAGAAAGCTCTGTTTTTTCCCAGTGAGGATATTAGCTGTAGGCCTTCATATATGGCTTTTATGATGTTAAGATATGTTCCTTCTATCCCTACTTTCTTGAGGTTTTTATCAAGAAAGGATGCTATATTTTCTCAAAGGCTTTTCCTCCACCCATTGACAGGATCATATGGTTCTTATCCTTTCTTCTATTAATGTGATGTATCACATTAATTTGTGAATACTGAACCAGCCCTGCAGCCCACAAATAAATCCCATTTGATCGTGGTAAATAATTATTTTAATGTACTGTTGAATTCAATTAGCTAGTACAGTATCTCGTTGACAATTTTTGCATCCAGGCTTATCAGAGATATTGGCCTGTAATTCTCCTTTTTAGTGGGGTCTTTGTCTGGTTTTAGAATCAAGGTAATGCTGGCTTCATAGAATGAGTTTGGAAGCCTTCCTTCCATTTCTATTTTTTTGGAACAGCTTGAGAAGGATAGATATTAACTCTGCTTTAAATGTCTGGTAGAATTCCCCCTGGGAAGCTCATTTGGCCAAGGACTCTTGTTTGTTGGGACATTTTTGATAACTGATTGAATCTCCTTGCTGGTTATAGGCCTGTTCAAATTTTGTTTCTTCATATTTCAGTTTTTGTAGTGTATGTGTCCAGAAATCTGCCCACTTCTTCCAGATTGTCCAGCTGGTTGGCACATAACTTTTCATTGTATTTTCTTACAATTGTTTATATTTCTGTGGTGTTATGATCTCTCCTGTTTCATTCACAATTTTATCTACTTGGGTCCTCTCTTCTTTTTGATAAGTCTGGTGGCTAGAAGTTTATCAATACTGTTTATTCTTTTAAAAAACCAGATTTGTTTCATTGATCTGTTCTGTTTTTTTGTTTGTTTATTTCTATATTGTTTATTTCTGCTCTAGTCTTTATTATTTCCCTTCTGCTGGCTTTCGGCTTTATTTGCTGCTCCTTTTCTAGCTCCTTTAAGGGTAAGGTTAGGTTGTGTATTTGGGACTTTTCTTGCAATATACTTCCCTTTTAGGACTGCCTTTGCTGCATACCAAAGGGTTTGGACAATCATGTTTTCATTTTCATTTACTTCCACATATATTTTTATTTCTTCTTTAATTTCCTGGTTAGCCCATTCATTCTTTAGTAAGACGTTCTTAACCTCCATGTATCTGAGGGCTTTCCAAATGTTTTCTTGTAGTTGATTTCAAATCTCACAGTAGCACTGTGATCTGAAAACGTACATAGTATGATCTCAATCTTTTTGTATCTGGTGAGGGCTGATTTCTGACCCAGTATGTGATCTATTCTGGAGAATGTTCCATGTGTACTCGAGAAGATTATGTGTTCTGCTGCTTTAGGATGAAATGTTCTGAATATATCTGCTAAGTCCATCTGATCCAGTATGTCATTCAAAGCCATTGTTTTCTTGTTGATTTTCTGCTCTGATAATCTGTCCATTGCTGTAAGTGGGGTATTAATAGTCTCCTGTTATGGTATTATTATCAACGAGTTTATGTTTGTGATTGATTTTTATATTTGGGTGCTTCCATCTGGGAACATAAGTATTCACAATTGTTAGATCTTCTTGATGGATAACCCCCTTAATTATGATATAATGCCTTTCTTCATCTCATTAGTCTTTTTTTTTTAATGAATTAACAATACTTTAAATTTTAATTTATACAAACATTTGTATTATTTTTAGTAAAATCATTTTTAATTTTTTTTTAATTCAAGTTAGTTAACATACAGTGTAGTCTTGGCTCCAGAAACAGAATCCAGTGATTCATCTCATATACGACATGAAATGCTCATTCCAGAAAGTGCCGCCTTTAATACCAATCACCCATTTAATCCATCACCCCACCCATCTCCCCTCCAGGAGCCCTCAGATGGTTCTTTGTATTTAAGAGTCTCTTACGGTTTGCCTCCCTTTCTGTTTTTACCTTATTTTTCCTTCCCTTCCCCTATGGTCCATTTGTTGTGTTTCTCCGTCTTTGTTTTAAAATCTAGTCTGTCCGATATAAGTATGGCTACTCCAATTTTCTTTGGCCTTCCATCAGCATGACAGAAGGTTCTCCATCCTCTCACTTTCAATCTGCAAGTATACTTAGGTCTCAAATGAGTCGCTTGTAGACAGCAATAGATGGGTCTTGTTTTTTTATCCATTCCGCTACCCTATGTTTAAGTTAACTTTAAAGGGACTTGATAAAGGGTGCCTGGATGGCTCAGTCAGTTGAGTGTCCAACTCCTGATTTTGGCTTAGGTCATGATCCCAGGGCTGTAGGATTAAGCCCAGTATCAGGCTCCTGAATGAGCATGAAGCCTGCTTGAGATTTCTCTCTTCCTCTCCCCTTCCCCCACTCACACACACACACTCTAAAATAAATAAATAAATAAATAAATAAATAAATAAATAAATAAATAGGGACTTGCTTAAGTTGTCCTTGGGTAATAATAATTTTGGAGTTTCCATGATCTCCTTAAGAAGCCCTCAAGAGGGGCAAAAACAAGAGAGAGGGGATAAAGCAAAGAGGGAATTAGGGAACAGACCACCAATGAAAGCAAGATGGCAAGACTCTTAGGAGAAGAAATTGTGAGAATTCCCTTTTCAGGATTAGCTGAGAGGCCTCTTTTTAGTACAAGGACACCTGTCAGTTTACATTTCTACCCAAGCATACCCATTAACCTCAGGTTTTCAGGAAAGGTCTGTTTTTCTGTACCCTCCCCCTCCCCATGTTCCTATACAAACTAACAGGTAGCTCACATCACTTCCTCCAAGAAATTTTCTCTGATATGTCTAGGCTAATGTAATAAAACCTCCTTTGTTCATTAGCTGATAGGACAAATACTTATTGAGCACCTACTATGAGCCAGAATGTGTCAGATACTTAGTGGAAATACAACCTTAGAACAAGACAAACATGGTGGCTGTACTTACAGAGTTCACATCATAATGGAAAGACCAAAATGCATGATTAGGTAGGTAGGCAGGTAGCTCAAACAGAAAAATGGGTCACGTTCCTGGCTATTTACTCAAAAAACACAAAAACACTAATTCAAAGGGACATCCCTGTATTTATAGTAGCATTATTTATAATAGTCAAACTCTGGAAGCAGCCCAAGTGTCCCTCAGTAGATGAATGGATAAAGAAGATGTGGTACATATACGATGGAATATTGTTCAGCCAAAAAAAGAATACAGGGCACTTGGGTGGCTCAGTCACTTAAGCGACTGACTTCGACTCAGGTCATGATCTCACAGTTTTGAGTTTGAGCCTGCATCAGGCTTTATGCTGTCAGCACAGAGCCTACCTCAGATCTTCTGCACCCCATTTCTCTGTCCCTTCCCCACTGGTTCTATCTCAAGATAAATAAATACACTTTTATTTATTTATTTATGTGCAACAACATGGATGGCACTAGAGGGTATAATGCTAAACAAAATAAGTCAGTCAGAAAAAGACAAATACCATATGATTTCACTCATATCTGGAATTTAAGAAACAAAACAAACAAGCAAAGGGAAAAAGAGAGAGAGAAGAGAGAAACAAACCAAGAAATAGAGTCGTAACTGTAGAAAACAAACCGATGGTTACCAGAAGGGAGGTGGGTGAAGGGATGGGGGAAATAGGTGATGGGGATTAAAGAGTATCCTTATCATGATGAAAAATAAATTAATTAAATTTAAAAAACAGACAAATGAACAAAATACGTTTTAATGGCACAGATAGGAATTAAGGAGTTGAGATAGAGGACTTTTGTCTTGGGGGCCATATAATCTCGGTATTACAACTCAGTTCCACAGGTGTAGTGCAAAAGCAGCCATTCATAATACACAGTCAAGTGTGCATGCTGTGTTCCAAGACACTGAGATTTGGATTTTGTGTCATTTTCTTGTGTCAGAAAATACTCTTCTATTTTCTCTCCAACCTCGTAAAACTGCAAAAACTAACGTTAGTTAAAGGGCTATAGCAAACAAACAAGGTGGTGAGCTGATTCAGCCCACACACCATAGTGCACTGATCCCTGCTTGGAATCACTTAATTCTAAGCCACTTTACCTTAGCAAGAAGGATAAAACTGATTTATGTGTTAGAAGTGTTGCATTTGCAAATGTACAAGAGGTGAAACCAAAGAAGACAAGTAGCAGGCTTCTGCAGTAATGAGGCAAGATGATGGTTGTCTGGACTAAGGGGGAACAGTAAAGATAAAGATCCACGAGGTCTATTTTGAGATACACTCAAAGGACATTTTAATGGACTGTGTAAGATGAGGGAGCTGCTTCATTGTGAGCCTTCCTCCACAATCTCCCATAAAAAACATTTTTTTTCAAATGCGAGGAAAGCATTGACCTACTATTCAAAAATTTCAAGTAACTTGTAAGTAGAAAAACAACCCAAGTTCCAATATAGCTGCAAGTCGGTGGATGCAGAAAGCAGGGGAAGGGCTTACAATTCCATAAACAGTGTGGAGAGGCCTGGAGCATTCAGATAAAATACAGGTAAAATACCTGTGAAACTGTGAATTTCAATAACTGTGAAAAAGAGAAAGTTGGCACTAACTGCTGAAATACAGAACAGGAGTGGTTCACAGCACCCATTACAGCAGAGGCCCAGAACTGACAGGCTCTGAAAAGTCTTCATTCTGGGGAGAATCAACTGCATTGAGAAGGAGTGGTAACCCTGGAACAAACCGCAGTGAAGGAACAAAGAGGAATATATTCAAGGATCCCACAGAAAAAAAAGGCAAACCCTTCCCCCCTCACCATCAACATCATCCATAAAAGGAACTATGCAGACAGCAGAACTGCTGTAAGATGGTGCTCAGAAACTAGAAGCCCTGCCTATAAAATTACTGGGAATAGAACAAAGCAGAGCACATCTGGAATAAAACTGTTTGGAAAAGAAAAAGCAAATCAAACCATTTCAGTGAATGAAAATTCACCTGCTATCAAAATAAAAACAAAGCTGAGGAAAGTAACACAACTCTCACATCTGCATCAAATACTGCCAAACAAGTATTTGAGAAAATGCATTCACCTACCCATCCATCCACACGTGTGAGGTATTTCTTGAATCATAAATATAAAAATTGAGACAATAACAAAACGGGAAGACACTAAACAAACGAGGATTAAACTTAGGAAAGAAAAAGAAGACAAAATCATGTCAGAAATGAAGACTTAATTATAACATGCCAAAGAAGAAAAAGATCTAAATGAAAATTTAATAAAGAATACTGAATAAAAACAAAAGTGGGGGGAAGGATAAACATAACATCCAGGAAGAAGTAAAAAGGCTCAGAGTCAAATGGTTGAAATTAAAGGCAGGTGGAAAAGGCCCAACATACATAGAATCGAAACCCTTGAAGAGAAAGGCAACACAATAAAACAGTAGTAATTAAAACTATAAAACAGTTTTTTCCAGAACTAAGACCTGAATCTCTTGAAAGGGCCAACCTAGAATTAGAATCAACAACTGGATCAATTCAAAACCCACTAAAGAAAACGACTAGATTTTAAAGAAAAAAACAAAAAAACAAAACAAAACAAAACAAAAACCCCTGGGTCCCCTTGAAGAAAGATCAAATAATTTATAAGGGGACAAGAATTAGACTACCTTCAGATGCTTAAACAAAAACAAAAACAAAAACAAAACTAGGTTCCACTTGTTTTTAGTCCTAAAAACCAAATCTCCTGCATATGCACTATTAAGTCATACATACATTGTGAAAATTTTAAAAAGGCTTTAGAAACAAACAAAAAGGCGTATTTTCAAAGGAAGCAAACAATCTGCAGCTTTCCCACATTTTCTGGGTCTCTACCCTGAGGTAAGGCAGTGGCAGGCTCCGCAGGTGTGGGGGTGATGGGCAGGAGAACTTGCTGTCTTTCTGGCCAAAGGAACCAGGGGAAGAAGTCCTGGCAAGGAGGGCCACCAGAGAATGAGGCAAGGATCCAGGAAACAAGCCAGGGAAGAGGAACCTCAAGTTCGGAGCAGAAAAGGCCATTTCCCTGACTGATCCCTTGATCTACATGTGCATAAGGCAAACTGACATCAGCCTGTGGCCAAGGCTTGATGAACTGAGTGAATCTAAGCAAATGTCCAACACACGTCTTAGAATGACATTCTGAATTTTAGAGCTAAACAAGTTAACTGTGTGCTAAAACAAAATCAACAATCTTCAGAGCAGTATAAAAGAATGCAGAGCCTACATAACATTAACAGTGTCCAAAATAAAACCCTAAGTTAAAAGGTCACATTAAGAGCCAGGAAAATGTGACACGTTCCCAGGAAAAAAAACAGTCAATAGATGCCAACCCTGAAATGCTGAAATTATCAGACAAGGTGATTAAAGGATCTACCATCACCATACTTTGCAAGGGAATAGAAAATACATATGTAAGGAAAGACAAGAAAAGCAAAGATAGAAATCTCAGCTGAAAAACAGACATACATAAGAACCAGGTGGAAATGGCAGAACTGAAAAATACATGAAGTAAATGTACTAAATAAATAGGCTTAATGACAAAATGGAGTTGATGGAGAAAAGAGTCAATGAACATGAAGGTAGGTCAATGTGAAGAAAAAAAATGAAAAATAACAAAACACCAGGGCATCAGGGTCAAGTGGGGAAATTGCGAAGACCGTATTACACAGCAGGGATTTGCAAACTAAGGCCCCCAAGTCAATGTGGATCATCACCTGGTTTTAGAATAAACACAGCCACCCCTTGTTTGCTCATTCTCTATGGCTCCTTTCACTACAAGAATTCAGTAGCAAAATAAAGACCGCATGGCCCACAAAGCCTACAATAAAGGCACACCTCATGTTACTTACTTCGCTTTAATATGCTCTGCAAATACTGCATCCTTTCCAAACTGGAAGGTGTGTGGCATCCCCACAGAGAGCAAGTCTATCAGTGCTATTTTTCCAACAGTATTTGTTCATTTCATGTCTCATTTTGGTAATACTCCCAATATTTCAAAATCTTTCAATACAATATTTTTACAGTGATCTGTGATCAGTGATCTTTGATATCACTACTGTAATTGTTTTGGAGTGCCACAAACCACACCCATCACGTAAGACAGTGAACTTGATAAATGTGTGTGTTCTGACTGTTCCACCAACCAAGCAGTGTGGCCATCTCCCTCTCCTCGGGCCTCCCTGTTCCCTGAGACACAACAGTATTGAAATTGAGCCAATTACAATATAAACCCCACAATGACCCCTAAATGGTCAAGTGAAGGGAAGAGTCACACATCTCTCACTTTAAATCAAAAGCTAGAAATGATTAAGCTTAGTGAGGAAGGTATGTCAAAAGCCAGAACAGACCAAAAACTACACCAAGCAGTTAGCCAAGTTGTGAATGCAAAGGAAAATTCTTGAAGGAAATTAAAAGGGCCAGGACAGTGAACATACAAATGATAAGAAAAGCCAACAGCCTTACTGCCAACATGGAAAAAGTCTGAGTGGTCTGGATAAAAGATCAAACCAGCCACAACATTCCCTTAAGCCAAAGCCTAATCCGGGCAAGGCCCGAACTCTCCGTAACGCTACGAAGGTTGAGAGAGGGGAGGCAGCTGCAGAAGAAAAGTTCAAGGCCAGCAGAGGTTTGTCGGTGAGGATTAAGGAAAGAAGCCGTCTCTGTAGCATAAAAGCTCAAGGTGAAGCAGCAAGTGCTGAGGCAGAAGCTGCGGCAGGTTCCCCAGAAGATCTAGCGGAGATCATTCGTGACGGCGGCTACACCAAACAACAGATTTTCAGAGTCGGTGAAACAGCCTTCTGTTAGGACAAGATGCTACAGAGCTTTCCCCGCCAGAGAGAAGTCGATGCCTGGCTTCAGAGCTTCAAAGGAGGACTGACGCTGTTGTCAGGGGCTAACGCGGCCGGTGCCTTACGTGCAAGCCGATGCCCACGTACCATTCTGAAAATCCGCGGGCCCTTCAGAATTGGGCTACATCGACTCTGCCTGTGCTCTAGGACGAGAACAACACAGCCGATGGCAACACGTCTGTTTCCAACATGATTTACTGAGTATTGCGAACCCACTGTTGAGAGCTTATTGCTCAGAGGAAAAAAGATCCCTTTCAAACCACTGCTGCTCACTGACAGCGCACCTGGTCACCCAAGAGCTGTGATGGGGGCGCACGAGGAGACGAATGCGGTTTTCACGCCCGTTAACACAGCATCCATTCCGCAGCCCGTGGATCAAGGAATCATTTCAACTTTCACATCTTACTACTGAAGAAATGCATTTCACGAGGCTATAGATGCCATAGATGGTGATTCCTCTCATGGATCTGGGCAAAGTAACCTGAAGACCTTCCAGATCGGACTCACCACCCTAGATGCCATTAAGAACATGCGTGACTCAGGGGAAGAGGCCAAAATATCAGCATAAATAGGAGTTTGGAACAAGTGGACTCCAACCTTTATGGGTGACTTTGAGGAATTCAAGACTTCATGGAGGAAGTAGAGGCAAGATGTGGTAGAAGAAGCCAGAGAACGAGAGCCTGACGTAGAACCAAAGATGGGACTGAATCACTGTGCTCTCATGACCAAATGTGAACAAATGAGGAGTTGCTTCACGTGGATGAAGAAAGAAAGGGGTTTCCTGAGATGGAATCTAGGCCTGGTGAAAATGACGTGAAGATTGTTGAAACGACAACAAAGGATTTAGAACACGACATAAACTGAGTTGAGAAAGCAGCGGCAGGCTTTGTGAGGATGGGCTCCAAAGCTGAAAGAAGTTCTACTGTGGGCAAAGAGCTATCAAACTGCCCCACGTGCCACGGAGAAACTGTCTGTGAAAGGAAGGACCGATCAACATGGCAAACTTCAACGTTGTCTTATTTTAAGAAACTGCCACCCTGATCAGCCAGCAAGCCAAGCCATCAACACTGAGGCAAGCAAGACCCTGGACCAGCAAAAAGATTTTGACTGGAGGAAACCTCAGATGAAGATTAACATTTTCTTAGCAATAAACTATTTTTTAAAATTAACGAATGTACTTTTTTTTTTTTTCAACGTTTATTTATTTTTGGGACAGAGAGAGACAGAGCATGAACGGGGGAGGGGCAGAGAGAGAGGGAGACACAGAATCGGAAACAGGCTCCAGGCTCTGAGCCATCAGCCCAGAGCCTGACGCGGGGCTCGAACTCACAGACCGCGAGATCGTGACCTCGCTGAAGTTGGACGCTTAACCGACTGTGCCACCCAGGCGCCCCAACGAATGTACTTTTTTTAAACATAACATTATTGCACAGTTAAAAGACTACAGTACAGTGTAAACCTAAGTTTCATATGCACTGGGAAACCAAACACTTCATTTGACTCATTTTATTCGATATTTGCTTTATTGCAGAGGTCTTGAGCCAAAACCAAAATATATCCAAGGTATGCCTGTATTTACTATCTGTCATTTTAAAGAAAAACTTTACCAGTCCCTGATATACAGTTAGAGTAACCAAGAAAAGAGGAGGAAATGGGACAGAAAAGATATTTGAAGAAATAATGGCCAAAAACTAATCCTGTTTTTAGAAACCAATACATAACCTTACATATTCAAAAAGCTCAATGAAATATACACAGAATCTACTAAAATCTAAGAATCTACTCACCATACCTAAACACTTACATTCACCTTCTGAAAACCAAAGACCATGAGAAAAAGTGGAAAGACATCAGAGAAAAAAAGACACACTACTTACAATGGAGAAATTATTTGAATGACTACAGGGTTCTCAAAGAACACCAGAGGACAGAAGACTACAGGAAAAACCTTTAAGTAATTCGGGGTGAGGGAGAAACTGTCAAATTGGAACTGCATATCCATGGAAAATATGATTCACAAGTAATGATGGAATTAAGGACATTTTCAGAGAAAGAAAACTAAGAAAATTTGAAGAGACATGCTAACCTGAAAGAACTTAAGGGGGAAAGTATCAATTTAACAGTAACGTTTGGAGATTTCAATATCCCATTCAATAATGGACAGATCTACGGGCACCTGGGTGGCTCAGTTGGTTAAGTGTCTGAGTCTTGATTTCAGCTCAGGTTATAATCTCACGGTCATGGGGTTGAGCCCTCTGTCAGGCTCTGCACCTGCCTTTACTCAACCTATTTGCCACAGCTGATCATTATCCCCTCCTTGACAGCTTTCTAGAATCCCATCCTCACTCGTTTTCCTTCTCAACACCCCAACACTAGAGTGATCAACCTTGGAACCTCTTCTCTTCCCTATCTACACTTCCTGAGAGATCACAGTCAGATTTATGGCTTTAAATAACATCTGTATACAGAAGACTCCCACATTTTAATCTCCAACCTCCCCCAGGAGCTCCACACTCGTATATCCAACTGCCTACCTGACACCTCCACAGGGGTGTCTAATAAACACCCCAAATTCAGCATATCCAAATAGAACTCATGACCTGCCCCTCAAAACCTGGTGCTTCTGAGGCCTTCCCAGTCTCAGTAAACAGCAAACCGTATTTCTGGTTCCTCGGGCCAAACACCTCACAGTCACCCTTGATTCTTCCCCTGCTCTACAAACGCATCCAAATCCTCAGATCTAGTGTGGCACTACCTTCAAAAATATATCCTGAATCTGACCATTCTTCGTGACCATGTCACTGCCACCATGGTCCTGGTGACACCTCTAGGCTGGATGCTCAGGAGCCTCCAACCACTCTCCTGCTGCTGTCCCACACACTTCTCTCCTCACACCCCAGAAGGCCCCATGTCATCTGATGCCCCACTGCCCTCTGGCTTCAGTCTCCACTTCTCACCTTAACTGCACCTGTCACGGGCTCAACTACGTTCCCCACAAAATTCATATGAAGTCTTAACCCCAAGTACATCAGAATGTGACTGTACAGTTGCCTCTTGAACTACATGGGGGTTAGGGGCACCAACCCCTCACTGTGCAATCAAAAATCCATGTGTAACTTTTGACTCCCCCAAAACTTAACTACTAATAACCTACTGTTGAACAGAAGCCTTACTGATAACAAGCAATTAACACTTATTTTGTAGTGTTATATGTATTATATACTGTATTCTTAAAATAATACCTAATTTCTTAATTTTCATCAGTATTTTGAGGCTGCAGTTTATCTGTGAGTTTTTTCAAATTGTTGCAAATCTCCGAAAAATGTTGATTTTATTGAAAAAACAATTCATGTAGAGGTGGACCTGCACAGTTCAAATACTTTTTTCCCCAAGTGTCAAGTATAGTTGGAGATACTGCCTTTAAAGAGACAATTAAGGTTAAATGAGATCACTAGGGTGGGCCCTAATCCAATACAACTGGGGTCCTTAGAAGAAGAGATTAGGACAGACGGATGGACAGACGCATGCACACACACACACACACCAGAAGACACAGACAGAGAGAAGACAGCCATCAGCAAACCAAGGAGAGCGGCCTCAGGAGGAAGCAGTCCCACCAACACTTTGACCTCGGCTTCTAAGCCCCAGGACAGTGAGAAAAGAACATCGGTTGTGTAGGCCTCGCGTGCGGTACTTCAGTCTGGCAGACCTGGCCGCACCACATTCACGCCCTTGTCTCCTCAGTACACCAGGTATGCGTGTCCCAGGGCCTGCGCAGTCACCTTCCCTGTAGGCAGGGCTGTGGATTCTACCACATCCATTTTCAGCTGCTGAAATGGAGGCTTGAGGGTATTAAATGACTTGCCCAAGTAAGGCAAGAGAAAAGACCAAATCAAATTTTATCTGGTTCTGTGATGTATGTGAACTATCTCCACACCTGACCGATACTCAATACAGAGAAAAAATACAGAGAAAAAATAAACTCACTTTTCGACCCAGAGCACCGAGACAAGCTTCACCCCTCTCTTCTGCGCTTTGTCCCAAGTGCTCTGGTATCCATCTTTGAACACCACATGAGTTACTTGTTTGTTAAAAGTTTTTGAAACCTGTAGACAAAAGGCAGAAAACAAAATGTAAATTACCACTTATGAACAATTGGATAAGTAAAGTTGATCAAAAAGGACACTTTATTCAATATTTGTCAAAAGGAAAATATCTAAACTGCCCACCCCAGCAATTCCATTTCTCAGAATCTGTCACACAAAACTACTCTAACAAATGCACCAAGCCACTTAAAAAACCTATCTGCTCCAGTAAGGATGGTGTGTTATGCGTGTGTTTATCTCTCCTCTCAAAAAACCTCTGACGTGAAGAGTTAGAGTTGGCAACGCGTTTTCAGTAGAGAGCATGGGAGCCGAGTCAGATAATTAAGGACATTTAAGACAAGCTTTCTACACCAAAGACATAAACAAAATGAAATTCACAGGAAACAGACAATAAAGAGAATACTTATGAAATTAAAACACTTATTTAACATATTTGGAAGGAAATAACATTCATTTAAATCTTCAGAAGATATTGTGCTCATGAAAAATTATCTCTAAGATGGGGAAAATATTTTTTTAAAAGGATCAGAAAACTAAAGAGCTCTTGGAAATTAACAGTATCATGCCATAAGTAAAAAAAAAAAAAAAAATGCCTATAGAAATGGACAATAATATACTTGAGAAACTCTCCCCTGAAGGACAACAAAAAGACAAGGAGATGGATGCAATAGAAGATAAGTAATAACATCAGCTCAGACCAGGAGAATGAGGGGCTAAGTAAGAATAGTTGAAGAAATACAAGAATAGAGAAAATGGAAAAGAAATCGGTAAAGAAATAATCCAAGAAAAACTTCTCAAATGAAAGGGCATGGATTCTAGATCAAAAGGATCCCTAAGGGCCCAGCATGAGAATGAAAGCAGTGCCACACTGAGCATATTATCGTGACATTTTAGTAGAGCCGGAGTAAAGAAAGATTTAATATTCTTTAAAGGCGAAGGTGGGGATAAATCACACTCAACAGTGAGACACGACAATGGCATCAAGTTTCCCAAAAGCAATCTGGAAGTCAGAAACAATGGAAAAGTGCCTTCAAGGAAAAATAATATACACCTAGCATTTCACAATCAGCTAAAATATCAATCAAAGGTAAAGAAAGGTATAACAAAGGCATGTTCAAACTCATAGGGTCAAAGAATTTTCCTCTTCTATGTAATCTTTCCAGAAATAGAAGTCATCCAATACATAATTCTTTCAACAGTTAATTTTATCAAGATAATATATGCACACTGTTGGTAAATATAAAGGTAAATATCAAAAGAAATATAAAACTGATCTGAAAAAGGCTGCCTTAATAAAACAGAATGAGAAGTGTAGATCAAAGGATTGTTGGTTTCTCTTTGTTTTTACTATGAACTTCACGGCACTGCACAATTGCCCTTTTAAGCAACATATATGTATTGTTTTGATAAAATACACAAACATATCTCTTTGTCTATCTACCTACCAGGCGGCCATGGAGAGCTGTTGAGGCAGTGAGGGATTATTACTGAGCCAAGATTCTAGGTACAGATGGACACAATCAGAAGAGTTTAGCATTCTGGGTTATTCTTTTCCTAGGGCTTTGTCAAATTTGGCAAACACTGCATAGCACGTCTAAATGCCTCTGAGGACAAGGGGGACAAAAATTGGACTGCCGGCCTCAGAATGGGAAAAGGGAATCTGGCAAAGCCCTCACATCTTGGATGGAGACCCCAAAGGGCTGATACAGAAGCAAGGGTGAACCACACCTACAGGGACCCACACAGGTCTACAGTCCAGTTTTAAATAATCTCCAATCCTGCAAATGGATTAAGATAATCCTGGATTATGAGCACTAAAAACATCATGACTGAAGCAAACGTGAATCTATTTTGAAAAACGAAAATACAATTCTAGGTCTCAAACTAATGCTGAACAATTTTAAATATATACAATACTCAACTAAAAAACAAAAGCAAAACAAAAAAATGCCCAACAACAAACAAAATATCAAGCTTATCTAGAGATGAAGTGAGAACATAAACCACTAGATAAAACAGAAAAGCAGACCTAGATGCTGCAACTTACCCAACAAAGCCTTGTGGAACACAGGGAAAGCCCAGCTTCAGGAGAAATGGAGAAGTATAATGCTGTGGAGAGTTTAGCTAAGCTACTCCAGGGTACTGCTGCCGTGGCATCCATTTTGTTTGGCCAAGCAGCCTGCAGGGGTCTTAAACCAGCACTAACCCCTCATGCAAGCACACACCCTAGATAGCAGCCCCCACAGTCACAAGCAAATGTCAGTTCCCCAGGGGAACCTTGTGACCAACCATCTCCTTCACCTCCAAGGTCCTTCCCCTTGTGTACCCCTTCAATAAGATCCCATGGAGCTACCAAAACCTTACTCTTTGATGTGAATTGACTAATCCATCCCCAGCCTAGGAAGCCCAAAACATCCATCCTTGAGCCCTGCCTTCTCTCTGGCTGCACCCTGCCCTGACCTCCCCATGTGGCCCCTCCAGGTATGTCAGGTACCTCCTCCAGGACCTGTTAATAATAAACTGTTTCAGTTTCTCTATGGCTTGTTGTTGAACTGTGTTCACCATTCAGCACCTTGAGTTCCACTTAACAAATGTTAATTTAACAATGTCATAAAAAAAATGCATATACAAGAAGAAGGTTGAATATCAATGCACCCATCTGAAAAAGCTGGAAAGAGAGCAACTAATTAAAACCAAAGACTGAGTTAGGTGATTACAAAAATAAGGCCAGAATTAATACAAATGAAAAGGAGGATCAAGAACACCAAAAGTTGGTTCTTTGGAGAAACTAATAAAGTCAGTAAAACCCAGATAAACGTTATAAGGACAATAAGAGAGAAGGCACAAATAACCACTATCAGTATGAAGAAGGTATCATCACTATAGATCATGAAGACATTAAAAGATTCAAACAGAATATTATGAATAGCTTTGATCCAATAAATTTGAAAAATTTAGATAAAATGGATACATTTCTAAGGAAAAAAAACAGCTTTCTAAAATCACTTATAAGAATAGAAAAAATGCATAATCCTGTTTTCAAACAAATTAAAAACTGTAACAGAAAGTTTTTTAAAAATCTACAAAGAAAACGCCAGGACTAGTTGGCTTCATCAGCAAATTATATGAAAAATTTTAAAAATAAATAATACCAAACCATACCAACTCAGAATAAAAAAGAGTCACAATTCTGCAACTTGTTTTATAAAACCAGCACACTAGTACTAAACCACAGGAACAAAAATGACTAGCCAGTATCACTCCCTGAATATTTGCAAAAAAGAAAAAGAAAGCAAACTGTACCAACAATTATACAGAAAGGATAATACAACCCCACCCCTTGAGTTTATTCCCTGACTACAAAGTTGGTTAACATTGAAATAAATGGTTATTCACTACGTTAACAAAGTAAAAATCTTAAGATCATCTCATTACGTGCAGAAAACACATTTGATGAAATCAAAAAGTGGATTCATGAAGAAAACTCTTAGCAAGTTAGGACCTGATGTTAAAAAAAACTGCATTAGGCATACAATAGGTCTTATATATGTAATCTAAAAAACAAAACAGACTCATAAATACAGAGAACTGGTGGGTACCAGAGGATAGAGGGGTGAGGAAATGGGCAAAATATGTGAAGGTATAAACTTCCAGTTACAAAATAAGTCATGGAGATGAAAAGTACACCATAGGGAATACAGTCAATAGTACTGTAATAACTTTGGTGCCAGATGGTAGCTGGATTTACCCTGGTGATCATTTCCTAATATATATGTGTGGAATTCTGTTATAAACCTGAAGCTAATATAAGATTGTATGTCAACTACACTCCAATTAAAAAAAAATTGCATTAGGTGGGGCTACAGGAGAAAATGGTGGCCTCCACAGGAGTTAAAGTTCCTCCTCATAATTTTCGCTTGTTGGAAGAACTTGAAGAAGGACAAAAAGGAGTAGGCGATGGTATGGTTAGCTGGGGCCTTGAAGATGATGAAGATATGACACCTCTAAGGTGGGAAGGCATGATTATTGGACAAAATCAATGGACAAAAACAATATATAGCTTGAAAGCAGAATGTGGACCTAAATACCGAGAAGCTCCTCCATCAGTTAGATTTGTAACCAAAATTAATATGAATGGAATTAATAATTCCAGTAGAATGGTGGGTGCATGGAGTATACCAGTGTCAGCAAAATGGCAAAATTCATATAGCATTAAAGTTGTACTTCAAGAGCTAAGACGTCTCACGATGTCCAAAGAAAATGTGAAGCTTCCACAGCCACCAGAAGGACATACGACAATTAATTTTAGTGGATCTCAAACTTGTCTTAAATCAACAACCTTCTACTCATGTTAAATGACAATGCAAAATACCCACACATTAAGTAAAAGAATTCCAGCTGGTAAACATGACCTGGAAATTTCTGAGAATATATTTAATATATGTACACCATTATATTTTCAGCTTACAGGAGGAAAAACGCGGCACCATTTTTTTTCTCTTGTTAAGGCACTGTCATTTAACCATAAACCTGGAGTACTCAGAATTCAGGTTTACAAGATGAAAGCATGGAGAATCAGATGCTGTGGAAGCATGTTTCTGAAAAGTAAAAAAATCTCAAAAAGGAAAAACAGAAATGGCATGCTTTATCCATCTTAGTGAAAGAGATTCAAGTTGAAAATTGTCTAAAGTAGCAGGTACAATGAATCTCATCACAAATTGTGTTAATTTTTGAAGCGGTGTCGGTGCTGACCACTAGTAGTATCAAAAATATGTTCAGGATTGTTTTGATACCTGTATTATAATAAAAAAATGTTGTGGGAAGCCGATGGGTATCTCTGTTAAAGTCATTCCTGTGTGTTACGTGTAACAGACATGGTAAATATTTGTTTACAATCTTTGACAAAACATGCATTTAAGAGAAATCAACAAAAAAGGAAACAGGTATATGGATATGTGATTTCGAGATTAAAGTTAGTCTTAAAATGTAAAAAGAAAAAAAAACTGCATTAGGTGAAAATTTCAAAAGTTTTCCCTTGAGTAGAGGAACCAGACAGATGCCTGATATACGCACTCTATTCAACACTGGTCCTCACCAGTGCAGTACATCAAGAAAAAGAAATAAAAGGTATGAGGATTAGAAAAATAGAAATAAAATTAGAAAAAAATAGAAATAAAAATAGAAATAAAATTCAAAAAATTGAATATTATGTGTACATAATATTCAATTGTGTACTTTTTTTAAATCCTAAAAAAGCCCTATCTCATAAATGAATTTGCTAAGTCTTCTGGACACAAGGCAGATATGCAAAAATTAACTATTTCTATATACAAGTAACAGAAAAAGGAATTTAGAAGATGCCATTTATTTATTTTAAAAAAAATTTTTTTAGCGTTTATTTATTTTTGAGACAGAGAGAGACAGAGCATGAACGGGGGAAGGTCAGAGAGAAAGGGAGACACAGAATCTGAAACAGGCTCCAGGCTCTGAGCTGTCAGCACAGAGCCTGACACGGGGCTCGAACTCACGGACTGTGAGAACGTGACCTGAGCCGAAGTAAGACACTTAACCGACTGAGCCACCCAGGTGCCCCAGAAGATGCCATTTATAATAGCATCAAAACTGCCCAGAGAAAACTATAAAACATTACTTAAAGAAATTAAAGAAACCAAAATCAACAAAGGCATACAGGTTCGTGGGCTGGAAAATTCAATTTCATAAAAATGTCAGTTCTCTCCATACTAGTCTATTTTTATCAATCCTAATCCCATTCAAAAATTTTTAAAAGCTTTATGCTGCACACTGATAAACTGATTCTTATATATTTGGAAAAGCAAAAGTCAAAGAACAGCCAGGACACCTTGGAAGGAAAAAAAAAGAAAGACTTCTGAAGTTTCATTATAAAGAACACTTAAGACTGGTTTGTCATGACAACAGATACACAGACACAGAAACATATGGTGAACTGACTGATGACAAAGGTATTACTTCGGAGACCCGTTAAAGGAGATTTGTCAATGAATGGTGCTAAGATAAAAGAATATTCACATGGAAAAAAATGAAACAACTATTTCATACCATGTATAAAAACCAATTCCAGATGCACCGTAAATCTAGATGTAAAAGGCAAAATAAGGCTTTCAGAAAATAACACAGGAGAAATCTTCATAACCTTGGTATAGGCACAGACAGTTGTGTTTTTTTAAACAAGACCCACACAACAAAGCTCACCACAAAGAAATAATCTGGGTTACAATTACCGACAAAAGATACCATAGAGAAGATGAAAAGACAAACCACAGAGTTAACTGAAAATCTTGCAATTCATATGGCCAGAAAAGATTCTGGTCAACTGAAAAATAGAGAGAATGCTTACAAATCAAGAAGGAAAAACCCAATGGAAATTAAGAGCTGGAGCCCTGAACAGACTAAAAATAAATATATGAAAACATGCAGAAAAATAGAATTTCAAGCCATGATGATATACCACCAGACACGCACCAGATGCGGACAGAAAGACAAAACCAAGTACAGTTGGCAGTGGGGCTCTCGAACGCTGCTAGAAGTAACAGGTGTCAAGTCAGAACCATCGCTGTCTCCCTCAGATGTGAAAATGGCCTATCACACAGGAAAACTGCTTGTTTTCAGAGGATACATACTGAACCTGTTTGGGGGCAAATTTTATCTGGGACTTACTTTCAAACAGTTTAGGAAAAAACACCTTCACACATAAATATACTGCATAGAAGAAACGATGACGCAACAAGTATGTTAAGATGTTAACAATTATTGAGTCAGGGTGCCTGGGTGGCTCAGTTGGTTGAGCGTCCGCCTTCAGCTCAGGTCACGATCTCACGGTCCGTGAGTTCGAGCCCCACGTTGGGCTCTGGGCTGATGGCTCAGAGCCTGGAGCCTGCTTCCGATTCTGTGTGTCTCCCTCTCTCTCTGCCCCTCCCCCGTTCATGCTCTGTCTCTCTCTGTCTCAAAAATAAATAAACATTAAAAAAAATTAAAAAAAAAGTTGAGTCACTCTGTTCAACTTTTCTATCTGAAAATTTTGTCAATTAAAAGGTGAGAAACAGGGGCGCCTGGCAGGGCTCAGCCAGTTAAGCATCCGACTCTTGGTCTCGGCTCAGGTTATGATCTCAAGGTCCGCGTCAGGCTCTGCACCAACAGCGTGGTGATTCTCTCCCTCTCTCTGCCCTTCCCCTGCTTGCTCTCACTCTCTCAAAAATAAACAAACAACCTTAAAGCAAAAAAAAAAAAAAAGAGAAAAACAAAAAGATCCAAGGAGATCTAAGATCTTAATACTACTCTTTTTTTTTTAATTTTTTTTTAAGTTTATCACTTTTGAGAGAGAGACAGAGAGAGGGGTAGACACAGAATCCAAAGCAGGCTCCAGGCTCCGAGCTGTCAGGACAGAGCCTCACGCGGGGCTCGAACTCACAATCCACAAGATCAAGACCTGAGCTGAAGTCGGACGCTCAACCGTCTGAGCCACCCAGGCACCCCTTAATACTACGATTAAAGGCCATTTTGTCAGCTCCCACACTCCACGGCCTTTTTCTCAGCCAGTGTAATTTGTTTTAGCCCAAGTATGCAGCAGGTATCAAAACAAAGCCTTTGATCTCTCCATCAGGGAAGGGACTAAGACAACAAAATTTAGAAGCACCCTCTCTGCCCGTAGGTGAATGCCACCCTGGGTTTTACACCCTGGGCGCCTCTCTTGCCTCGGCCTAAACTCTGGCCCTGCCTTCAACGATGTTCTCACCAAGTTAATGGTTTTAAAGTTCCATCTTTGAAGTTCATCCCTCTTCTGACGTGCAGACTTGTTTTCCAGAATCTCCTGGCATTCTCCTTTCGTCCTTGGGTCCAGGGCTCCCATCACCTGTCCTCCACACACTAAATAGGCTCCACTCTCAGCACCTTTCATCCTAAACACCTGAGCCATGACACCTGGCCCACAGGGTCTTGCCCCTAAAATGTTACCTCTAGCCTTAACTATCTCAAATTCCCTACGTGTGGATCCAAATGTCCGTCAGATGTTTTCAATAGGCCCAAATTCGCAGTCTTTCCCTTAAAAGATTTCTTCCTCCTCCTATATTTCTCACTTCGGCCAACAACATCCTGCATCCAATTAACCAATGGCAGAAGCCCCGTGTCTATCCTAGAGTCTCCTCTCACCACCCACAAAACCAACCGTTCTGTAATCTTACTGTTATAATGTGGTCCTATCATGCAACGTGGCCCACCCGCCACCTACCCACTGCCTTTGTCCTTCTTCCTTCATGTTCTAAGCAGTAACTCCCAAAACAAGAAAATCCAAGTATTTCTATCACGTAAAGAGGACTGCCACGCGCAGCCGGGGGAAAATGACTTTCTCACCTTTGCTCCCATGTCCACAAGTTGGTTTGTAAATGTCTTTGAATAATTTTCTGTTCCGTTTACTGACCAGACTTCAACATAGGCCACTACATCTGAAAACAAACAAGATATTAACACGCAACCGATTTAGGGCTCCTGGGTGGCTGGTGGGTTAAGGATCGGACTTCCGCTCGGGTCATGATCTCACAGTTCCTGGGCGTCGGGCTGAGAGCTCCCAGCCTGCTTGGGATTCTCTTTCTCTCTATCAAAAATTAACAAATACTAAAAAAAATTTTTTTAAAAACCCACGACATGTAATATATTTGAAATTCTAACATTCCTCTCCAAGGATTTCAACAGATTTTCATCTTGTTCTACTTACATCAGAAAGTAAATTTAAAGCTTCTTCTAACAAACACCTACGCCAAATAGCATCAGTGCTACTAGGGTTCTTAAAACTTCAAGCCAAGAACAACTTTATTCATGCGCACGTGGGGCTTACCTTAACGCTGGATGCTCTCCCCAAATTCCCAAACCCTGCTTAGCTCCCCAAATTCCCAAACCGTGCTCAACTCTCCTAGTGAAGAGCATGTTCTCCACAAAGGGCCATACAACCGCCCAACTTTACACTGTGTACAGGGGGGCAGCCCCCCGCATCCACCGAGGGTGGTGACACACGGGACTCAAGGACAGCCCCCCCCCCGCATCCACCGAGGGTGGTGACACACGGGACTCAAGGACAGCCCCCACACCCTACCTACAGGGGCGGTGACAGCACCGCACTGGGGGACAGTCGCCTCCATACCCCACAGGATAACCCCCCACTCGCCAAAGGGGCACCCCACAGGGACAGTGACAGTACTGGACTCAGAGAGCCCCCCTCCCCACAGGGACACCCCACAGGGACGGTGACAGTACTGGACTCAGGGATACCCCACAGGGGCGATGGCAGTACTGGACTCGGGGACAGTCCCCGCCACACCGCACAGGGATGGTGACAGCCCCCCACTCCCCACAGGGACACCCCACAGGGATGGTGACGGTAGTGGACTCAGGGACAGCCCCCCACTCCCCACAGGGACACCCCACAGGGACGGTGACAGCCCCCCACTCCCCACAGGGACACCCCACAGGGACGGTGACGGTACTGGACTCGGGGACAGCCCCCCACTCCCTACAGGGACACCCCACAGGGACGGTGACGGTAGTGGACTCAGGGACAGCCCCCCACTCCCCACAGGGACACCCCGCAGGGACGGTGACGGTAGTGGACTCGGGGACTGCCCCCCACTCCCCACAGGGACACCCCACAGGGAGGGTGACAGCCCCCCACTCCCCACAGGGACACCCCACAGGGACGGTGACAGCCCCCCACTCTCCACAGGGACGGTGAGAACACCGCACACGGGGACAGCCTCCCTCCACAGGATGCCGGGCTGACTTCCGGAAAGGCCAAGCTCGCGTCCCCACGAGCCCCGCGAGCTCCGTCCACACGCTCGCCGAGATCTGGGCGCCCGCCCTCAAGCCCGCCCGCCGCCTCCGACTCAACTCCCAGAGTGCGGGAATTCCCCTCACCTTTCAAGACCCCGCCGCCTGGCGTCCCGGGAGCCTCCATGAGAGACCCGCAACACGCGAACCCGCTGCACCGTCCCAGGCCGCGCTAGCCAAGAGCGGGTGGCACTGAGCATGCGCAGGACTGACGCGCGCCCCTCCCCTCCGGCTCTGAGGAAATCTGCTAATCCGCGTTTTCTAAACAGCCCGGGGAGGAGGAGCGTTGGTAAAGTCCCAGCTCGCGTTAAAGGAGACCGAGGGGCTTTTCCAGCGCCCAGACTCGGACTCGTCCAGCAGCCTAACTAATAACGCTGGTCAGCGTCCCCCTCTGCGAGTCTTTCGGTCCTCTCGGAAATTACGAGGACAGGTGTCCCCAAAAATCCCCGAATCAAACCCTTCTGTCTCCGTAAGGACACTTGGAAGCTTCCCGGAGCCACATCTGGCGCACCAGGGAGCGGCGGACGCTTAGGAGGCACAGTCCTAGGTCGCAGGCCGGATGGGACTTCCGAGAGGTAACTGCTCAGAATCTCCTACAGCGAAGTCTCACCCTCACCCCGCGCGCACCGAGTCCTCGTGTGCCGCCCTGTAGTCGGCGCACGGAGTCCCGGTTCGGAGACCCAGACCTCTACTCCTCCGCGTGCGCGAGAGCTCGTGGGGCCAGGGGCACCTCTAGAGACCCCGGGCCTCGGATCCCGCGGCGGGGGGGGGACCCCGGGCCTCAGATCCTATCGGGGGGAATCCTGGACCTCAGATCCTGCGGGGGCTTGGAGGGCGAAGGGGAACCGGGTCTCAGACTCCAGTAGGGCGATACCTCAGATCTTGAGTGGGGTGGGGGGGGGGGTGAAGGGGATCGGGGTCTCAGACCCCGCTAGGGGGATCCCGGACCTCAGATCCCGCAGGACTAGACCTCAGGCCCTGCGGGGGGGGGGGGGTGGTTTCAGACATCGCTGGGGGGTGTGGGAACCCCAGACTTAAGATGCCCACTTGGGAGAGGAGAGAGAGCCGAGTCTCAGGCTCCACTGGGATGACGCTGGGACTCAAATCCCGCGGGGAGGCGGGGCGGCAGGGATCCGGGTTTCAGACCCCTCGGGGGGTGGGGGTGGACCCTAGACCTCAGATGCCTGCCGGAGGTACGCCTCGGACCTCAGATCCCACGGGGGCACGCTGGACCTCAGATCTTGTGGGAGGCGGGGGAGCCAGGTTTCAGACCCCGCGGGGGGGGCTATGGGGACCCAGGGTCCCAGATCCTTTGTGGGACGAGGGGAGCCTGGTCTCACCCTCGGGGGTCTATGGGGACCCCGCACATCGACCCAGCGAGAGGATGTGGGACCCCGGGCCGCAGATCCCGGCTAGAGATGTACCCTAAACCTCTGACTACCGAGGCGGGGTGAGGGCGCGGGGAGCCTTGCCGGGCCATCCCACTCGCGTTTTGCCGCCCGCAAATCCCGGAGCGGATTTCTCCGGGCGGGATCGGGCGAACCTGGGAGGGAGCGGGGAAGACCAGCGTTGGTGAACAGCCCTGTAGCAGCGCGGTTGAGCCTCCCCGGGATTCAAACCTCCCGCCCTTTGAGCTCCGCCCACTCCCGCAGGGTCCACCCCGGGCACTGCGCGCTCGCGTGCTGCTGGGAGCTGCTGGTTTTGGCTGGGCTGCGCGAGCTCCCACGTGTTCCTGGAGAGGACTTTTAGGGCCGGGAAGGGATTGCTTGGTTTGTGTTTAATCTCCCTGAAACACTGAATCAGTTAAAAGGGTCCATGCCGTCTGTATTAAAGGATGAACCACCGAATGTATAAAAACCTTCATTTCCAATGATTTCAGCCCCATCTTTGTGTTTTATCCTGTAGAACATATCTCATTCCGGAGCTAAGTGGAAAACAATTTTAAAGTTAAAGGGACTTCCTTGTAACCTAATGATTAGAGTACGGGCTCCATTTTGGAGTCAGCGTGGACTTGGACTTTGGAAACTACTATCCACCACTTACTAGCTGTGAGGTACTGATGTGAGTCACTGAAACTTTTCAAGTTTCATTCTCCTGTTAAAACAAACGAACAAAAAAACCCACCTTAATAGTAGAAATAGTAGCTGAAGTTTGTTGAGCCCTTTATCATGGGCTCTAGAGGTATTATCAAAATTAATCTTACCTAGGAGGTGAAGGTTCTTATTCAGTTTACAAAGCATATATAAATGTATTTCCTCCTAGATTCTCACTAAAATTCTGTCATTTTAGAGGTGTTCATTATCGTACCGTGGGGGCAACAGTGGACTGATTCTCCCCCTCCCCACCCCTATTCCTTTACAATTAAAAAAGCTTTGTCTTATTCTACGTTGCATCATTTTATGCTCACAGAAGCTCTGTTAGAAAAAGTGAGCAATATTATCTCATTTACACAAATAAGCAACCAGGTTCAAGGGAAGTTATCTGACCAGTCCAAGGCAACATAGTAACTAGTGGTGTCAGTTGAAACTGGAAACCACACATGTTTAGGACTTTTCTACTAAATCCAGTGGCAAGGTATATGTACCTATATGGACCACCATCCTCTCCAGTCTTCCTTTCATCTATCCATTCGTTCATCCCCATTTGTTATAGCAGCTGTTAATAGGATCCAACCAGCACACAGGTTCTAAAGAATTACCTTGAGCACATGCATACCTTGAGCCAAAACCCCACTTCCTAGACTCAAACCTCTGATCCATAATCACATCATTATCACAAATGGTTGGCCTAACAAACTGAAGAAATGGTAACACCTTTACTTGGGAGTGTGAGCTCAACTCAGTATTAAAGATAAAGTTATTGTCCTCACCAAGTAAGTGACAGTGAATGCTAAGATTTAGAATCACATAATGGCATGATAAAACAGATAAAACCAATCACCTTTGCCATACAAAAGGTGGTATAAAGGGGCACCTGGGTGGCTCAGTCAGTTGGGCTCTTGGTTTTGGCTCAGGTCATGATCTCACATTTTGTGGGTTCAATCCCTGCATGGATGGAGCTCTGTGCTAACTGTGGAACCTGGTTAGGATTCTCTCTCTCCCTGTTTTTCTGTCCCTCCTTTGCTCCTGCTCTCCCTCTCTCTCTCAATACAAATAAACATTCTTTTTAATGAAAATAAAAATTTTAAATGGTGGTATACAAGTTCAGTATTTAGTAGATTCTTCAGCTTTAAGGTCACAAATATTTTCTCCTATGATTTCTTTTAGAAATGTTATAGTTTTAGGCTTTATCCTTAGTTTTAGGATCAATTTTGAGTTAATTTTTGTATATGGTAAGGATAGGGCCCTAAGTTTCTCTTTTGCATGTAGATATCCAAATGCTCCAGCATCATTTCTTGATAAGCTATTTTCTCCACTGCATTCATGCTTTTGTACCTGAGTCAAAATCAGTTGTGCATAGATGTATGGTTTATTTTTGGACTTTCTGTTTCATTGAGCTATTTGTCTAACTTTATACGAATATTGTATTGTTTTGATTACTGTAGTTTTATAAATAAGTTATAAAATCAGATAATGTAAGCCCCAAAACTTTGTTCTTTGTCAAAATTGTTTAATGTATTCTAGATCTTTTGTATTTCCACATGAATCTTAAAATCATCTTGTCATTTTCTACCAAAAAAGAATAAAATACCCTGCTTGGATTTTGATTGAAATTATGTTGAATTTCAGATCTATTTGAAGGAGAATTGACATCTTAAAAATATTAACTCTTTTGATCCATTAACATTTATTTAGGTCTTCTGTAATTTCTCTCATCAATGTTTTGTATTATTGAGATGAGTCTTTTTACAACTTTTGTCAAATTTCAAATCCCAAGGTAAATATTACCATTTTTTATGATACTGTAAATAGTTTTTACAATTTCCATTTCTGTTAATATATGGGAATATAATTGGAGGGGAGGTGGGTGGGTGGATGGGTTAAATAGGTGATGGGGATTAAGGAATGCAGTTGTGATGAACACAGGTGTTGTATGTAAGTGATGATTCACTAAATTGTACACCTGAAACTAATTACAATTTATGTTAACTATATGGAATTTAAATAAAAATTAAAAAAAGAAAAAAAATAATTCTAATAGCTTTTGTACATTCCCTGTGAAGTTCTGCAGATAGCCACGTTGTCTGTTTTAGGAAGAAAGCTTTTCTTCTTCCAACTTGGGTCCAATGAGTGTGGGGCGGGGGGGGGGGGGGGGGGCCTGCAATTAACAATAGATTAACAGGAGGGTGGTGCCTGGGTGTCTAGGTCAGTTAAGCATCCAACTTCAGTTCAAGTCATGATCTCACGGTTTGTGAGTTCCAGCCCCAGCTTCAGGCTCGGTGCCGACAGCTCAGAACCAGGAGCTTGCTTCGGATTCTGTGTCTCCCTCTTTCTCTGTGCCCCTTCCCCACTCATGCTCTGTCTCTCTCTCAAAAATAAATAAACATTAATTTTTTTTTAATAGATTAACAGGAGGAAAAATAAGGCTTGTTTTCATGTGTTGTCTGTACATGCAGAAGTACTCAGTAGTGCGTAATTCACTAAACAGCTAGAGATGAAAGGTTCATATACCAAACCTAATGAAGTAGGGCGGGGAGTTTGGGGCTTTATGGGAAAGTTCTACTGGGCTTTGTGGTGCTCATGGGAATTGGGGCAGTCTGTTTCCCTGGCAGCTGCATTCTTAGGAAAGTCCCTCAGAGGAGTGCTTAATGGTGGCTGTATTTTCTGGAGGCTCTGTTTTCAGGTAAGGAGAGTTCAGATAGGATTTGTTCCTGCGTCTTCTTTAGCTTGAATGTTTTCACTTTAATCTTTATACCAATTCTGGGCATCCAAGTGGGTCCCCACATCTGCAAATCAAGGCAGCATTGCTTCGCGCTTTTCAGTCTGGGTGTCTTTGCTTTCTTTTTCCTGCCTGCTTACACTGGCCAGAGCCCAGTCCATTGGTTCTCCATCAAGGGGCAGTTTTGTCCCAGGGAGACATTTTTGGCTGTCACGATTCGGGAGGGGGGATTACTACCACCATCTAATGGGTAGAGATCAGGGATGCTGCTAAATACCTTCTAGTGCACAGGACAGCCTCCAAACCAAAGAATTACCCAGGCGAAAATGTCAATGTTGCCAAGGTTGAGAAACCCTACTCCCAGCAGAATGTTGGATGGAAGTGGTAAGAGCCATCTTCCTTGTCTGGTTCTGCATTTCAGGGAGAAGCATCTGGTCCCTCAATATTAGCCGGGACGTTAGCTGTGGGCCTTTCACAGATGCCCTTTACAAGGTTGAGGAAGTTCCTTTGACTTCCTACTTTGCAGGAGTTGTCCATTTTTTAATTTGGGAATTTTTGGAACCAGGACGTTTGATTTTGTTAAGTGTGTGTATTTTTAATCTACTGAGAGAGATGATCATATGGGTTTTTTTCTAGTTTGTGAGCAGTGAGCTACACTGACTGATTTTTGAATGTTGAAATAACCTTGCATTTCTAGGATAAACCCTCCTTACTCATGATGTCTTATCTCTTTAATATATTGTCTGATCTGTTTTGGTCAACTTTGTTTAGAATTTTGTACATGCCTCTTGCTCTGTTTGTGACAGATCTGGGTCCTTGGTTTTCTTGGAGCAGGATTCTCACACAGAATGTGGTGACACTGAGGCTTTTCTTTCCAGGAAGCAGCTTTTATTCTTTTGGGTTTGTACCCAAAGAGCTGAGTCCCGAACATCCTGTAGCATAGTTTTTTTTATACATTTTCTCTTTCTTTGTCTCCCATATATGGTAACACACACAAACATGTAGTCTGATTAAGTAGTCTCAGTTTACAAGGTCATGAGGGATGTTGTCACGTAGGCACATAGGCAGGTTACCTTGAAGTTGTTTTTGTTTTTTTTTTTTCTTTTCTCTCTTTTTCTTTTCTCCTTAGGGAGGAGACCCTACCACATTCTTGTAATGGAAACTTGGATATACAGGAAGGAAAAAAACCCAAAAAGTGTAAAAATGTGGGGTAAATTTAAATGAATGTTGATTGTACAAATAAAAAAGAACATAAACGTTGATTCTATAAACCATCAATAATAGTCTTCTGACGTTAAAATACAGTGTGTATCCAGCAATGATGCCTGACAGTAGTGATGTATCAGTCAGGAAGCTCAGATAGTGAAAGTACTCTCAGGCCCTTTCATTTTACAGAAAGAAGTGAAAGTACTCATTTTTATTACAGTGTGATAAGGCAGGGATGTCTTTGCAATCTCTAGGGAAATCAATAAGAAATTAAATATTGTATAACTATCAAAATAATAAAAGAGGAAATGAAATAATAAAACATAATCCATACCAAAAAAAAAAGGAAAAAACATATAGCAAGCAGGAAAATGCTCATAAGACACGGTAGATTTAAATCCAAATTTGTCTATAATTAAGTAAAGCACCCATACCTGATGGAAACACTCAAGAGAATAGAATTTTTTATTTTTTTTTAGTATATATGCATACAACCAAAGCCAAGATCTTACTCAATGGGGAAATACTACAGGCATTTCTACTAGATTCAAAAGAAGGCAAAAATGCCCTCTGTGTACACAATTATCCCACGTTATACAGTGGACATATTAGCTACTCTAGTTAGACAGAGACGTTAATAAGTGGCTAAAAATTTTAAAAATAAAACTATTTTTATTGCAGAGGAAATAATAGTACACCTGGAAAACCCTTGGAATCACTGATAAAACTAAAATAATAAATTCAGCAAAGATCCAGAAATAAAATAACATACAGTTAGAGGCTGCACAGGTAGAGAAAACTCCATGGGCAAAAACAAAAATAAAGAATAAACTTTAGAGGAAAATGTGCAAAACCTATATGAGAATAACTTCACAACACTCCTGTAAAACACAATAGTGGCTTTGAACAAATGAAGAGACATCCCTTGTTCTTAGATTCAGTGCTTAACATCATAATGATGTCTGCTCTAACTGAACGCAATACCAATTAAAAAATATCAGTAAAGGTTTTGATGGAGGTGGACAAGTTGATGCAAAAACCCACGTGGAAAAGCAAATATATCAGACTAGGAAGTCCCTGGAAAAGAAAAGCTACAAAGGGACCAACACAGCAGACATAGCTGTCATTAAAACTGTGGTCCTGGCACATGACCAGACAAACGGGCCAGTGGTGAGGGTCCAGAAACACACCCAAGTTCATGTGGACGTTTGCTATATTGTTAAGGTAGTGTCGCAAATCACTGCATCAAAGATAAATTTTTGGTGTCATCGGGAAAAATATATATAAAATTAAGTCAATATTTCCTACCGTACGTAAAACTAAACCTAAAATGGATTGGGGATCTGAATGTAAAAAAAAATGTAAACACAAGAACACACTATTCACATGGGTGAAGGGTGGAGTGGTGAATTCCAATATAACCTGGGTGTAGGGAAAAAGCTTTGTAACTGTAGCTCAAACAAAACCAGATGCAACAGAAGAATGGTTAAAAACAGAAAGCAACATACCATGAACAAATGCAAAAGGCAAGGACAGAGATCGGAGTCAGAGAGATTTGAAAGTACTGTGAAGGATGGGAGGAGGGGAGGGGCCAAGGAGCTCAGCAGCCTGGAGGGGCTGGAAAAGGTCAGGAAACAAACCCTGCCCCAGAGCACAGTCCGCAGGCACTGTGACTCAGTCCAGTGAGACTCACCACAGACTTCTCATTTCCAGAACAGCAAGGTAATAAATTTACTTGTTTGGAAGAAAAAAAAAAAAATTGGGGGGAGGGAGGAGGCAACTGAAAAACTGGAAAAACATAATATTTCTAGCGTATTTTTTTTAAACTCTTAAAAGCTTAAGAAGAAAGACCAAATATTATATAGAAAAATGGGCCAAGGTGGGGTGCCTGGGTGGCTCAGTCGGTTGGGCGTCCGACTTCGGCTCAGGTCACGATCTCACGGTCCGTGAGTTCGAGCCCCGCGTTGGGCTCTGTGCTGACAGCTCAGAGCCTGGAGCCCGTTTCAGATTCTGTGTCTCTCTCTCTCTCTGCCCCTCCCCTGTTCATGCTCTGTCTGTCTCTGTCTCAAAAATAAATAAACATTAAAAAAAATTAAAAAATTTAAAAAAAAAAAGAAAAAGAAAAATGGGCCAAGGAAGAGATTGCCAACCTTACTCGTAACTAGAGAAATGTAATCTAAAACTACAGGGAGGTGTCATTTTCCCTTCAAATTGTCAAAAACAGGGACCCCTGGGTGGCTCAGTTGGTTAGGCCTCTGAATTTGGCTCAGGTCATGATCTCGCAGTTTGTGAATTCGAGCCCTGCGTCAGGCTCCGTGCTGATAGTGTGGAGCCTGCTTGGGATTCTCTCCCTCTCTCTTTTTCCCACACTTGCGCTCACATCTGCACACACACTCTCTGTCTCTCAAAATAATAAGTAACCTTAAAAAAAAAAAAGAAACAGAAAAGCTAGACAATAGGTTCTATTGGAAATGCCATGGGTAAATAATGCTATACACACTAATGGAAATCAAGATTTTTTACAACTTTTTGGAGGGGAGTTTGGTAATGTCTAACAAAGGTACACGTGCTTCTACTTTCTGACCCATCAATTTTACTTCTAGGAATTTGAAGATATTCTTCTGCAATGTGAAACGCACATACACAATCCTATCACTGCAGCATTGTTTGTAACTGCAAAATATTTGAAACCGTTTAACTGCTCTCTGTGGAAGAGTAGTTGAGTAAATTATGTTCTATCTACACAATGCAACACTGCATCTGTGAATAAAAAACAACAACAAAAAAATCATCTGTGAAGAAGATTCCTATGAGCTGATATGGAACGATTTGCAGGTTATATCGTTAAGTGACAAAAAGCAAGTACAAAAACACATTCATAGTATGTGTTATGGGTTGACTTGTGTCCTCCCAAAGTTCCTAGGTTGAAGTCCTAACCCCCAGAACTGCAGAACATGACCGTATTTGGAAATACTCATTGCAGCTACATTTGGTTAAGATAAAGTCATACTATGGGCGCCTGGGTTGGCTCAGTCCTTTAAGCATACGACTCCAGCTCAGGTCATGATTTCACAGTTCACGGGTTCAAGCCCCACATCAGGCTCTGTACTGACATCTTGGAACCTGCTTGGGATTCTCTTCCTCCCTCCCTATCTGCCCCTCCCTGCTCTCTCTCTCTCTCTCTCAAAAATAGTTAAATATTAAAAAAAGATGAAGTCATACCAGAGTAAGGCATGTCCTAGAAAATGAGAAAATTTGGACTGAGGTGCACATAGGAGAATGCTGTGTGAAGACTGGAACTCTGTGGCCACAAGCCAGGAAGCCACCAGGAGCTGGGAGAGAGGCCTGAATCATACCCTTCCCTAGTGCCTTCATAGGGAGTGTAGCCCTCCACCACCTTGACCTGGACTTCTTAGCCTCAAGATCTGTGAGACAAAAAGTGTCCGTTTTTCAAGCCACTTGGTTTATGGTGTTTTGTTATGACAACTTTGGGAAACTAATCAGTATGCTGCCTTTCATGTAAAAAGCAAAAAGAGGGGCGCCCGGGTGGCTCAGTCAGTTAAGCGTCTGACTTTGGCTCAGGTCATGATCTCACGGTTTGTGAGTTCGAGCCCCGCATCTGGCTCTGGGCTGACAGCTCGGAGCCTGGAGCCTGCTTCAGATTCTGTGTCTCCCTCTCTCTCTGCCCCTCCCCTAACTCGTGTTCTGTGTCTCTCTCAAAAATAAATAAAAATTTAAAAAAATTAAAAAAAAAAAAAAGAAGGCTAGATAAATGTGAGTCCCTTACTTTGGATTATTGTACTATGGAAATACACACTAAAGGGTTTAGGGTAAAGGAATGTCACGTTTACAACTTCCTGTCACATTTTTCAGGGAAAAAACCCAGGCACACACATATCCATTCATATAGGTAGAGAGGAAATGATAAATGTGGTAAATGTTAACATTTCGGGAATCTGGGAATGGCTAATAGGAATTCTTTGTACTATTTTTGTACTTTTTTATAAGCCTGAAATTCTTATTTTTAAATTTTTTTAATGTTTACTTATTTTTGAGAGAGAGTGCGCACTTGCGTGCCCAGTGGGGGAGGGGCAGAGAGAGGGAGGGAGGGAGAGAGAGAGAGAGAGAGAGAGAGAGAATCCCAAGCAGGCTCTGGGCTGATAGGGTGGAGCCTGACACAGGGGCTCCATCTCACGAACTCTGAGATCATGACCTGAGCTGAAATCAAGAGTCGATGCTTCACTGACTGAGCCACCCAGGTGCCCCTAAGCCTGAAATTCTTTAAAACATAAAAAGGTTACAACAATTGTGGCAGGAAAAGTAGCTGACTGGGCTAGACTGTGCTCACCCCCATGGTCCTAATCCCTCAAGGGAAAAGACAAATACTGGCCTCGAGTAAGTGGTGGCCTCGACCTGCCCAGTGTGGTTCCAAGCAGCTAGACTGTTCTTGCTTAGCAAATAAGGGATCTGAGAATACTCAAGCAAGGAATCATTTAATATGGCTAACCCTATCATTCAAAAAGCAGGAGTACGTGGGTGGTTCAGTCATTTGCGCGTCTGACTCTTGATATCCGCTCAGGTCATGATCTCTCAGTCGGGAGATCAAGCCGCTCATCGGATTCTGTGCTGAGCCTGGAGCCTGCTTGGGATTCTCTCTCCCTCTCTCTCTGCCCCACCCAGCTTGTGCTCTCTTTCACAATAAATAAATAAACATTAAAAAAAAAAAAAAAAAAGGAAAAGTAGCTACGCTATACCATTGACGATCATTTGTGCAGAGTTCAGGATTATTTTAGTAGAGAATTAAAAGGTCTAGAAAAATACTGACTTAAAATACTATATCAAAAAAAAAAAAAACAAACCCTATTCCTTATATGAACCATAAACTGAAAAGATATTTACTCTGTCCAGGGAAGAGTCTCAAGTGTAGAGGTGTTTTGATTTAGCACACTATTTCAAGGGCGGCCTCAGAGCTGTCACAAAAGCCTTGTTCAAATAAATACGTAAATAAAAGGCTTAAGCCAGCAACCCATCCCTGACACACAGAAAAATACTGAAGTTAACCGATGTCATCATCCAATCCAGCGCTATTTGTTTTTCAGATTAGAGAAATAAATTTGAATCAGCCTTAGAACTCAGGTCTTCTGACACATTCGAAAGAAAACCACAGCCCCAAAAGGAGTCACTTGGGTTAAGGCCCCAAATCAGTAGTCCAAGCCTTAACATCTAACCTAACTGCAGTTCCAAACCTTGGAAATGTAACCTTCAACCAGTCCACAGAACTTCCTGGTCATTACAGGACATTTGCTGGTGTTAGGACCTTAAAGGAAAGGGAGAGACCCCTTTGCTCCCCTTAGGAGGGCAACTTTGCCTAAACAGTGCAGTCTATGCTAATACATTCTTTTCTTCCCTTTTTTATGCCCTCTCTCCGCCTTTGAAAACCTTTCTTTTGTTTAGCTCCCCGGACCCCCCTTTCTAGTTAGTAGAAGGAATGCTGTCTCATTCATGAATTGTTTAATAAAGCTAATTAGACCAGCAAATTTACTCAGTTATCTTTTTTTTTTTTTTAAACAGATGACAGTTGTGGTGTTCTCAGGTTTTTAATTCTCATTTCTCTCCGCAGGTATTTATTGAGCATCTTCTCTGTACCAGGAATTGCATAAGGCTTTAAGCCTATGGTAATGAGCCTCTTGCCGGATTCACTACCTCTTCTTATCAGAGGGAGAATCTAGCATCGAAGCTGAGGACTGCACATCGCATTATCAAGGCCAAAGTTAATTAAAACTAACGCGCTCCAAGAAACGTGACCTCTGTACGCATAGGCTGTACTTTTATTTTTCCGCCACTGCGTTTCTATTCAGGGTTTTTAATAAAATAATATAATCTAAAGAAAGGATCTGCTGAAGTCTAAAACAAGTTGTCTGTGCTTCTTCATTCTACTCTCCGCAGAAGGATAAACGATGAAAGCCACTTTTCTCTGCCAACACTCACCCTCAATAAAAGGGGTATATACTAGAAAGCTCTTTTATACACACTGAGGACAAAGGAAGAGTGGAAAATATTGACTTTTGTGGGGCTCACACTTTAGCTCAGCTCAGCAGGTTTCTTCCAGACAACCTGACAATGCCTGGACATGAATCGAGACGTGCGTATCTCTGGCAAGTCCGGGCTGCAGAGTCGGATAAAAGGCCTCGTGCTTCAGAAGGGAACCCTGGTTCCCCAGAGTCTCAAGTTCCCTCTGGAATGGTCCGTGCTCAACAGCACGGCATAAACATTTAGGGCAGAATCGGGTCTGGGTTTCCTAGGAGTTCATGAATTTCAAAGGCCAAGTGGAGACCACTGAGTTACAGTTCCCTCTGTGGGGTCCTACAAAACCCAAAAAAAAGAAGGACGGTGGGGAGAAACTTGACTAGCCCACATAAATCTAATAGAAAACTATAATTTTCTAGGGAAAACAGAACTCAAGTTATTAATAGTAGAAGAAATATGGCATTTTCTTGAACAATAATAGAAAAATAGCTCCTTTCAAACTTAAAATTTTTAAAAATAAACATTTCACAGGTTTTTTTTCTTTCAAATTTTTATTTAAAGTCAGGGCACCTGGGTGGCTCTGTTGGTTAAGCATCCGACTTCGGCTCAGGTCATGATCTCAGGGCTTCTGGGTTCAAGCCCCATGTCGGGCTCTGTGCTGACAGCTCAGAGCCTGGAGCCTGCTTCAGAGTCTGTGTTCTGTCTCTCTCTTCCCCTGTTTCCCCTCCCCCCAAAAATACACATTTAAAAAAATATAAAAAATAAAGTTATGGATTTCCTAGGAGGCAAGTTTTACCTAGACTGAGCATTTGTTTAAGTACCAAGATACACACACACATTATCTTCGTTCCTACCAAGATCTACACAGAACTCAAGCAGAAAGCCGGAAACCACTGCCCTTTTGTGTGTTGATCAGATGAAAAATTGTAGGACAGACCGCCGGGGAATACCTCTGTGCAGCTACTAGTTCTTTTTATAGTCCTTTGAGTTACTTACGCAAGTAATCGTAAAATGAAAAGTACAAATTCGTTCTTCTCCCCACCCTTATTGTTTTGACTACGTTAGCATCGACCTCTTTCTTCATTGATTCAATGGGTATTTATTTCCCGTGTCCAGTACTCCAGGCACGATGGAAAGATGTAAAGTGCAGCAGTGAACCAAACAGACGTATAAAAGGGAGAACACACGGTTAGGGAGCAGGTTGTTCAGAATTTTCTGTAGCCTGAAGAGTCCCTCCACACTCTTATTCTGGCTCAAAACTAAACAGCCTCCAATCTTTTCTGGAAGCAGAGAGATAAACACAGAAAGTGCCCAATGTGGGAAAATGCTCATAATATACTGTTAAACTGAAGAAAGTGGGGCAGCAAATGATGTATGCTATGGCCTCAGAGTTGTTAAAGACGCTCTACTCCAGGTGATGTATTCAAGCCAGGACCCGTTGGTACAGCAACACTGGTCCCTGAATACTGGAATACATCTGGATCATTTGGAAAGTGGCTGTCGTCTTGAGGCACCCTGGGGTTTGTCGCCTCTCCCCTCTCTCCCCACCACTGCTCCCCGCCTTGCCGCCTTGCTTCCCGGGCCCAGCTGGCCTGAAGATCTGCTCTAGACCCCAGCTGAACTCCATTCTCATTGGCTGCTGCCTATGCTATACTGGCTGTTAAATATTTCATATATATATATATATATATATATATATATATAGCGCCTGTTTGCAGAAATAAGATTTTTTTTATAAATTAAAAAAAATTAATGTTTATTTATTTTTGAGAGAGAGAGAGAGACAGAGTGCAAGCAGGGGAGGGGCAGAGAGAGAGGGAGACACAGAATCTGAATCAAGCTCCAGGCTCTGAGCTGTCAGCACAGAGCCCAGTGTGGGACTTGAACTCATGAACCGTGAGATCATGACCTGGGCCAAAGTTGGCTGCTTAACCGACTGAGCCACCCAGGTACCCCAGAAATAAGATTTTTCTAATACCCAAGCTGACGGCAATTATTCATGCTTCCTAAGACAGATTTTAATTTTTCTGCAGAGTGAAAATGCTTTTGTTCATTCACTCTGTCCCTCCCTTATCCCTCGTGGGAGGGCAGCCAGGGAGAATCCTCCTGGAAGGACGGAACCTTGAGCACAGGAGGAGCCAACACAGAGCCTGGAGAGCGAGAGCCCCAAGGAGGCCGGTGCGGGGGATGGAGGCGTTGGCTGAGCATGAAGAGTTCGGCAAGGTCAGACCACTAGGCTTCTTGTGAGGCAGGGTGAGGCGTCTGGGATTCATTAAGGACAATGGGCATCCAGTGAAAGATTTAAACCCCAGGGCCCAGACTAAATTCGGTGCAAGAGATCATTATGGATGCTGCATGGAGATTGGAAGGCAGTTAAGAGTGGAAGTGGAGGATGAATTAGGTGTTATTTCCATGTCATGGACAAGAGCTGTTGGTGTCTGGGAATCAGGTGATGTCAAGGGAAGGTGGCAGATTCCCTTTCACTGTGCGGTTGCTGTGCCCATTCCCTGCTACCACAGGTGCTGAGGCTAATGGCTGCCATGTGCCATCTGCTCCCAGGAGATTGCCCTTGGGCATCTGACGCCCTGACTGGGACTTTTACCATCTTCAGTACCCACCCCTTGGCCAATGACTGCCTCTTGGGTAGGGGAGGTTGAATGCCAAAGTCATGCTCCCTTGTTTTGAGGCAATTCGGAGAATCACAGAACAGTTTCCACTTAAGAGCTCTCTGCGGAGTTGGGCTGGACTAGGCTTCACCTGCGCATCCTGGCTTAGCTCCCTTCCCGATCCTGCCTCCTTCCTTCCCTGCTCCTACCATGTATTGCTGTGTGACAAACAATCTCTGATCTCCGTGACTCAAAACAACACTTGACGACGACGTCTGATGGTTTTCACAGTGGACTGGGCTCAGCCTCATCATTCTTATTGGGTTTCTCTAACGCAGTTAGCCTCATATGGTGGCTGGGGCTGAATTCATCAGAACCATTTGAAGGATTGTCCACTCACACGACTGGCATCTAAGCTTCAATCGGCTCTGGTCTGGCATCTCTTTCCCCACTCGGCCACTCCACGTGGCTGGCTTAGGGCCCTCTCAAAGGTAGTTGGTCTTCTTGTCCCCTAGAGCAGGTGTTCTAACCCCCCCGCCCCGGGGCAGCAACTACAAGGTATCTTTTGACCTAGTCTCAGAAGACACATAGTGTCACTGCCACCACATTTTACTGGCCAGCAATGACTCACAGGGCCAGCCCAGATTCAAGAGGAGAACGGCACAGGGGTGTGGACACCTGGTGGGGAAAGAGTGGGGTCTGAAATTTGGGATGGCAATGTCTGAGTAGATGAATGCTCTGGGCCTGTGTCCAGAACTGTGTAGGGTCTGGAATTTTATTTTCATTTTTGCAAGTTAGCCTCAGCTGTTTCATCGGTGCTGGGAGAAGACTCTTGGGTCAGAGACATAGGACTTTATTAGTCACTACAAAAGCACCAGCCAAAGCTCCTCTTTGGTTGGGGACCAGCTCCACATGCTCTTTGATTCCCACGGCAGGGATGCAAAGGATCTGCGATGGGTGGTCTGCACATGCAGTGGGTTGGGTGTTAAGAGAGGAACACCGAGTAATTGTGATAGTTCTCCTGTAATCTAATATTCTGCTTGCTCTACCGGGTCCTGAGAAGGGTACATGCAAATCTCCAACCCTGGTTGTTAATTTAATTTTCCTTTAGTTTTGTGAATTGTTGCTTTGAGTGTTTTGAAGCATATATGCTCATGGAAAATCATCCATTCTATTTGAAGTCTTCAGTTGGTTAACCCCTATTGACTTATATCCTGTGCAAAATAAGCCTGGCCAGGATCCTACCGGTGTTCTGGCACAAGTTGTCCCAAATGATCAGGTAGCAGCCATAGTTTACAGTTTAGCATAACTCTTCCTGTGCCCCTATTTGGAAACATCTTCCCTCTGGAAGCCAAGACCTCTAGACCCATCGAAACTAGAACCATGTGGAATGGAAAGAACACACAGTTTCCCTAGCGCATCCCTGGGAGTGGTGGTGAACAAGGCCACTCCTGCTTTGACCCCTTGGTCCTCAAATCCATGTATTCTATCACAACATAGCCTCGCAGGGGACATGTGCCACAACAAAGCCATTAATTCAAGATGTATGGTGCATCCTAAAAATGGTGCCTGTGGCGGCCACAGGAATGTGCTTCACAAGCCTTCGCTCACATGGAGCCTAACTGACCAAGGGCTCTAGCTGCTGACGTCTGGAATCCACCAGCACATCTACACCAGGACATGCCCGTAGCCCGTGACTCCTGCCAGGGACTCCACGTGGCAACAAAAACTCCCACGACACTGAGCCACCACTAGCGAAGGAGAAAATCACAATGCTGCGGTACTTGTTCTGGTAAGTATATACTTGTGCACACGTGGGAGATACTTTTGTAGATACCATGTCTCGAGATGGATTTGCAGATTTCTAATTTAATGCAAGGGTCAAGAAATAGGAAAATAATGAGAAACCACCTAAACGACGTGAATGGGAGATCTATTAAATCAAGTGTAGTTTGTACAGGATGGAAACTATCCAGCAGTAGGAATGAAAACACGAAACAAGAAATAACATTTTAATGTTGATGATAAAAGTTGCACAGTGTTACATATCCATGAAACAATATTTAATGCTACATTTGAGACTTTCTTGGGTGTTCCTTTAATACCACAAAAGAAGATATATTCTCAATTAAGTCAAGGTTGTTGACTATGTTGTAAGTGAAACTATTCTTATCACTTTTTGGTCTGCTTAAATTCTTCACTTCGGATACAGATGAGTTAAATTCTCCCACTATGTTTTCTCTTAATAATTCTGTCAGTGTTTGCTTTATATATTTCCCCAACTCATTCTTTATGAGTAGAGTCTTCAATCTATATATCATCAGTTTTATTTTAATTTCTATGATTATATTTTTATTCCTAAAATTTCAGTGTGTTTTACATACATTTTTTAAAATTTGGAATAATTAAAGATGTACAGAGAAATTGCAGAGATAATACAGAGTTCACAAACACCCTCCACCCAGTTTCCCCTACTGGGATGTCTTCTAGAAGTGGGGTAAGTTTATCCAAACTAAGAAATTAGGGGCGCCTGGGTGACTCAGTTGGTTAAGTGTCTGACTCTTGGTTTCAGCTCAGGTCATGATCTCACAACTCATGCGTTCGAGCCCCACGTCAAGCTCTGCACTGATATTGTGGAGCCTGCTTGGGATTCTCTCTCCCCCTCTCTCTGCCCTTCCTTGGTGCTCTCTCTCTTTCTCTCTCTCAAAATGAATAAATAAATTTAAAAAGAAAACTAAGTAATTAACATTGGTTCATTGCTACTAACTGACCTCATGACCTCATTTGGATTCCAATAGCTTTCCCCCTAGTGTCCTTCTGTGCCAGGATCCCATTTAGGACAACACACTGCCATGAGTTATCATGTCTCCTGGGCCCTGCCTGTTATCGAAGGTTCCTCATCCTCCCCTAATTTTCCATGATCTTGACAGTTTTGAGGCATACTAACTAGGTATTTTGTAGAATATTCCTCCACTTGAGGTTGTCTGAGGTCTTTCTCATGATTGGACTGGTGTTTTAAGTTTTGGGGAAGAATAACACAGAGTTCGTTCAAAAATGGGTTAATTTGTACTGTTTATTATAGCATATTCTGATTATTCCTTATAGAACTTATTTCCTCCTATGTTTATTGATTTAAAAAAAAAGCCGTAAACTACTTCTTTTCCTTAAAAAATTATTTGCCCACATTCTTGGAGACCTCTAATAATGTGTGTGCCCCAGGGTCTGTATTTATTTTTGTTAAGTGCCTGGGTGTACCATCAGCCTCAGAAAACTTTAAATAAATACATAGGTTGCTGTGTTTTGGAGTGCCCATGTAATGCAGATTTGCAAAGAAATCTGTGTGATTATAGCTTCTCAGAGACAGACTTCTGTTTTCCAGACGGATTTATTTTAAGCCCAGGTAATGATCCTTGGAGTGCCCTAAAGTGTGAGGTGAGGTAAATTCACTTTGGGTAGAACGCTATGAGGTTTCGATTTTATGGGATGGGACAGAATCTCTTATTAAAGTCTCTACTTTGGATCAGGCGAGGTACACTGACACTCAAGGACCAGATCCATGCAGTAAATGATATTGGTGGAAGCTTCCAGATGCCGCCTACATGGATTTCTCTCTCTTGGGTTCTCACCAACTTTCCAGCTCCTCACAGGGTTTTTTAAGGGTTTGGACTGCATTTTCAGTCCCTCTTCACCAGGATGGTTGGCCTACATTGGAAACAGAGTAAGTTATTATAATTACTCTGTTGTTCATAAATAGCAAGTAATTAAAGATATAGTGATTATTCCAGCCTAAAACTGTATCCAGGTATTTTGTTTTAGCTTGAAACCATATCCAAGTGTCTAATTTCATTGGAAACAGGATGGGAACAGGATGGGAACAGACCAGGCTTGGCCACTCGCTGATGACAAAATCCAGAGGCAGAGAGATGGGGTGGTGGAACAAGAAAGGAATTTATTTCAGTGAGGACAACACTGGAAAGATGGCCAACTAGCATCCGAAAGACTGTCTCCAAGATGCTGAAAATACTTGAAAGTTTATGTAAGGAAAGTGTGGGGCAAAGGTGGGTGGGTACATGCAGGTGGTCAGTGAAGGCCAACTCGACCTCTGTCTCGGCACTATCAGCAATAGCCAAATTACGGAAAGAGCCCAAATGTCCATCGATAGATGAATGGATAAAGAAGATGTGGTTTATATATACAATGGAATACTACTTGGTAATGACAAAGAATGAAATCTGGCCATTTGCAACAACATGGATGGAACTGGAGGATATTACGCTAAGTGAAATAAGTCAGTCAGATACACACACACACACACACACACACACACACACACACACAATGGAGTATTACTCAGCAATCAAAAAGAATGACATCTTGCCCTTTGCAACAACGCGGTTGGATCTAGAGTGTATTATCCTAAGTGAAATAAATCAGAGAAAGACAAATATCATATGATTTCACTCATATGTGGAATTTAAGAAACAAAACAGATGAGCATTAGGGGAAGAGAAGGAAAAATAAAAATAGAGAGGAAGGCACACCATAAGAGACAAATGCAAAGAACAAACTGAGGGCTGCTGGTGGGGTGTTGGATGGGGGGATGGGCTAGATGGGGGCTGGGCATTAAGGAGGGCACTTGTTGAGACGAGCCCTGGGTGTGTATATAAGTGACGAATCACTAAATTCCGCTCCTGAAATCACTGTTACACTATATGTTAACTAATTTGGATTTAAATCAAATTTAAACATTAAAAAAAATAATACTAAAAGTTAGGGGGCTGAAAAAAACTTGATCTCTGTCTTGGAGCTGATCTTGCTGGCTCAGGCCAGTCCTTACTGCTTGAGGGGATACTTTTGTTTCCCTTCAGGGGATACTTTGCCCTCAGGGTCTTCCTCTTGAGCCAAGAGACCAGCTGGAAAGAACCCAACTAGAAAGTTTGAAGTCAAAATGGAGGCAGCTGCAGTCTTCTCTCCTGAGCAGCTGCCACAAAGTATCCAAGATGATTTAAGTCTCAGAACCACCCCAGAGGTCAGGGGGATGGGACTGAAAGTTCAAACCTCTAGTCACATTTGGCTCACTGGTAACCAGCTCCTAGCCTTAGGTCTAAAAGTCCCCCCAGGAATGCAACAAAAGGCACCTTTATTGCTCTCATCACAGGAGATTCCAAGGTTTTTAGGGGCTTTGTGCCAGAAATGGGAGAAAGACCAAATACATATCTCTTAGTATAACTCACACTGTCGATCACAAGCGGTGATGCAGTGACACAGTTCAGCGGTGGTAAGTGCATTCACACTGCTGTGCAAGATACACTGTAACATGTATTCCCATTTTCCCTTTCCAACACTGAACCTCTGTCCCCATTAAGCACTAACTCCCCAGGAGCACCTGGCTGCCTTAGTCCGTTGAGCGCCTGACTTCGGCTCAGGTCACGATCAGGGTTCCTGAGTTCGAGCCCCACACGGGGCAATCTGCTGTCTGTGCTGAGCCCTCACTAAAGATCTCCTGTCCACCTTTCTCTCTGCCCTGCCTCTGCTCACGCTCTGTCTTTCGAAAAATAAATAAACATTAAAAAAACAAAACACGAATGCCCCACTCTCGCTCCCCCAGCCTCTAGCAACGGCCATTGTACTCGGTCTCTGTGAGGGTGACCACTCTAGGCACCTCAGGTAAGCAGAATCCTGGGGTATTTGCCCTTTTGTGATTGGCTGATTTCACTTAGCACCACGTCCCTGGAGTTCATCGGGTTGTAGTGGGTCAGAACTTCCTTCCGTTTTAGGGCTGAACTATATGCCATCGTCTGGATAGACCACATATTGTCCATTTATCCATCAGTGGACTCTCTGGGATGTGCTGACCTCTTGGCTGCTGCCCTTATGGACAAATATCTCTTCAAAATCCTGTTTTCAATTCTTTTGGGGATATATACCCAGAAGCGGGATTGCTGGACCATATGGAAATTTGTCACCTCATCTTTTTTTTTTTAAGTTTTATTTTATTTATGGGGGTGGAGGGGCAGAGAGAGAGGGAGAAGGAGAATCCCAAGCAGGCTCTGCGCTGTTAGCTCAGAACCTGATGCGGGGCTCGATCTTGCGAACCGTGAGATCATGACCTGAGCTGAGATCAAGAGTCAGAGCTTAACCAACTGCACCAGCCAGGTGCCCCCTGTCACCTCATCTTTTAAAAAATGTAATTTTTGAGGGTATGTCCTTTATATATCTGAATTTCTCATGAAGAAAAGATCAGTTGGGTTAAAGGAAGAAACTTGGACGTATTATTTCCTGTAAATTCAAATCCCATTATTATATCCTGGTGTTCTTTCTTCCTTTCCTTTTCCAGTCACTATTCCTTCCCTCTTCACTTCTCAACAGCTCAGGAGCAGGGAGGAGTTGTGATAAGTCAGCCGGGCGAGAGCAGCATGAACACATCACAGCTGTGAAGAACGGAAAACGACCAAATAAAAAGTGGGTGGAAAATGGAAAGATTTGCGAGGGGAAAAAAAAAGAGAAAGAGAGAGAGAGAGAAAATGAAAAGAGTACCTTTGAACTGCATAGGAAAGTGTTATGTATGCATGTTCCTATTTAAATGTTTAGGTGACTTTTCATCTAGGATCTGGATTACAAAAGCTGTATAAAAGTGCTTTTACAAAACCCCCTCGCCCCACGCACCTGTGGGAACGCAGCTGTGTCCACGACCACGGCGACAACGCGTCCCCCCAAGCCCTTGAGGGAGACGCCTGCAGAAACAGCCGTCTCATTTTCTCTTCTGGGACGGGGACACCGAGCAGTTTCACTTATGTTTTGTGTCGGTATATTTTTTTTACTCTTTTCTTTTAATTTCAATTTCATTTGCTAATATTCTCACTTGTGTTTTCTAGAAGGGAAATGACTTAGATGATTCATACTTCAATAGCAGTCCTTTAAGAAAAATTCCACTTGGGGGCGCCTGGGGGGCGCAGTCGGTTAAGCGTCCGACTTCAGCCAGGTCACGATCTCGCGGTCTGTGAGTTCGAGCCCCGCGTCGGGCTCTGGGCTGATGGCTCAGAGCCTGGAGCCTGTTTCCGATTCTGTGTCTCCCTCTCTCTCTGCCCCTCGCCCGTTCATGCTCTGTCTCTGTCTGTCCCAAAAATAAATAAACGTTGAAAAAAAAAAAAAAAGAAAAATTCCACTTGGAAGACGTATAAATACAGAGAACAAGCCGATGGGTGCCAGAGGGAGGGGGCTGGGGGGGTTGCTGGGCAAAGTCAGTGAAGGGGAGACAGAGATAGGGACCTCCAGTAATGTAAGGAGTAAGTCATGGTGACACAGGGACACTGAAGGGACCCCGTGAAAGATTGATTCCTTGGCTCCCTTTCCTGTTTCTGTTCTTGCTGGCACCCCCTCCCCCCATGTTACCTGTGCCTTATAGAACAGATGGGGTTGTGTGTCCTTCTTGTAAAGGTTAAGGTCTTAAGGATTTCTTTGGAGTGTTCCAGTACAGTAGGTAACATCTAAGGAGTGACTGGGCAGGGCCATTGTAAATGTTTTCCAAGACCATTGACTCATCAAGACCCCTGACTCCAAGGCATAAGTGACTTACCTAAGCCCTCGACTTTTGTCCTGGGCACCTGAGAAGACACGAGCAGTAGACCACCATGCTCAATAAAAATCCCAAGCGAAGACACGACCCACTCTCCTTTCCTTTCTAAATCTCCTGGATGCTTTGTCTGTATCTGTACTCTCTCTATGCCTCCAATAAACTCTGCTCTCACTTCTCAGCTCGCTTTTGATTTCTAGCCTGCTGGAAGCCAGGGATCCTCTCAGCTGGTCCTGAAGGACCCCCTTTGGGTCCTTGGACCCAGCCAGCCTGCAACATTGGGAATAAAAGGCACAGCATAAGGAACACAGTCTATGATATTGTAATAGTGATGTATGGTGGCAGGTGGTAGTTTTCTTGTGGTCAGCACTGTTGCATCCACTGAAACTCCTGAAACAGAATGCTACAGGCACCAGCGACAGTCACAACAAAGTTTATTGCAATGAGAGGCCAAACAAACCGATTGATCAGGACCGACACTGTTGATCAGAGTGCGGTCTCGAACAGTCGGGGTACAGAGTTTTTATAGCTGACCACATCGTCTGTTATCACCTGGGAACAGAACAAAGGAATAGTTCCCAGTTCAAACAGGAAACAGTTCAAACAGGCCCTTGCCCCAATCCAATCAAGCGCTAATCCATCCCTTGATTGATAGGATAAGGCTGTTATCTCTTAACCTATAGTGTGAAAACAAAGATGTTATCTCTTAAGGCCACAGGTTAGCCCTACCCTTACAAGAACAGCATAATGTACACAGAAATTGAATCACTATGCTGTATGCCTAAAACTAATGTAATGTTTGTGTCGACTATACTGAAATTAAAAAAAAAAATTGAATTATGATTGGAGAATCAGGGCAACAAACATATCATTGGTTTTAATAAATAGTGTGATCAGAAACATTGCTCACTGATTATGAAATTAGTGAAGGAAACATCAGAATGGGGACTCTGAAAACCCAAGCCAATCAGGTTCTGAGAGCATCAGACCCTATTTTCTGCAACCCAATGCCTGCCTAGGATGGGGGTTAGACTGCAGACAGAAAATGCATGATGGCGTGTTGAATGCTATCTGAAAGTAAAGGTCAAGGTTCCTGCAACTGGGGATCAGACCATGATGTGGGGATCCCAGAACTACTCATTAGGACAGAACCCCTTTTCATCCTGCAGTCACACAGCTCAAGTGTGGAGATATGTGTTGATTACAGAGTAGCGGCCCTCAGGAGAATGGCTGGATGGGACTCTGGGCTGTGTGCTCTCAAAATCCATATGTTGAGGTCCTAACCGTGGCCTTTAGGGAGGTAATTCAGATTAAATGAGGTTACAAGGGTGGGGCCCTAATCCGACAGGACTGATATCTTTATACGGAGAGACATCAGAGATCTCTCTCTGTGCCTGCACAGAGAAGAGGCCATGTGAGGACATGATGAGAAGACAGTCATCTGCAAGCTAGGAAACTGATCTCCCCAGAAACTGAAGCTGCTGGCACGTTGATCTGGGGATTCTGTCCTCCAGAGCTGTGAGAAAACAAATTTCTGTTGTTGAATACTTGTCTGTATTTCGCCATGGCCACACGAACAGACTAACACAGCAGGCTACCTAGTCAATACCATTTCCTTTCACAACATCCACCAAAGATTTGAAGCAGGAGGTTTTTAAAATACTTGGGACTCGCAAAACAAAATATTTCAGTGATAATTCCAATAGGACTCCACCAGCATAGCTACAACTGTCCTCTGCAATGATAGGTTTATATTTACAGTGACATTATCATATGGAAATAGATGGTCCCAAACATCCTGGTGATGCACCTTCACACGGAAATCTATAGAAAAGGGTCCAGATTGATTCTCACTTCTGGAGAGAGGAATGGCTTTGTAGTGGAGAGTCGGGGAAGATGTTCACTTTTCATTCCATGTGATTAAAATCATTTTCAGCGAGCATACATTCATGTATTGAGGGAGTACAAAGATAATGTTGGTAGCTGTATTGGAGAAGAGCAATAATGACATAAGAGTATATTTTTTGAGACCGTAGAGGTAAGACAGACCAAAAATGATGGTGGTTTTCCCAACACCCGTCCCGTCTATTCTTATCACTGCGGCCAGTGTGGTTTTATACAAACACAAATAAGATCGTGTCACTGTCTTGCTTAAAGCCCTTCAATGACTTTGCTATCCTTAAGGAACAGCAAAAATCGTTAACACAGCCTGTAGGACAAGCATGGTTTTCCCTCACCTGTTTTCCAGCCTCTGCCTCTGGTTCTACCGTTTCCTGAGCTTCTCAGAAAAGCCTGGCTCTTACCAGCTCCCAGCCTTCTTACCCACTGCTTCCTTCGCCAGGACGATTCCTTCAGTCCCTCTAGATGACTTCTACTCACCTGTCTTTCTTTATTCTTAATTTTTAAAAGTTTGTTTATTTACTTTTGAGAGAGAGACAGAGAGGGGGAGGGGGAGGGGCAGAGAGGGACTCCCAAGCAAGCTCTGCAAGCATAGAGCCCGAGGCGGGGCTTGATCTCATGAACCATGAGATCATGACCTGAGCTGAAACCAAGAGTCTGACGCTTAACTGACTGAGCCACTGAGGAGCCCCTTCTACTCATCTTTAAATGTCACCTTAAATGTTACCTCCCCAGGAAAATTTCCCTAGGGCGGTCCTCCCACCCCATCTCCATCCAAGGCTGTGTGCATTCTCTTGGCTACATCTCCCCATGACACCCCTCCGCCAAACTGCTCCTTTGGAGAACTTTCTCGGCCCAAGAGCTTGCACACCACAGAGGTTTAATAAACATGTGTGGAAAGAATGAACAGATTAATGAAGGAAGGACAGGACAGAGCAACTTGGAAGAAAGAAAGCTCGGAAGAGCCCCAGCATTTAAAAGTGAAGTATAGCAGGGGTGCCTGGGGAGTTCACTCCATTAAGCATCTGACTCTGGCTCAGGCCATGATCTCATAGTTTTTGAGTCTGAGCCCCACATCAGGCTCTGTGCTGATAGCACAGAGCCTGCTTGGGATTCTCTTTCTCCCTCTCTGACCCTCCCCTGCCCTCTCTCTCTCTCTCTCAAAATAAATAAATAAACATTAAAAAAAAAAAAAAGAGTGGAGTAGAGGAGGTGCAGGTGGCATAGGACACGAGCGAGGGTGACCCCGCGGGTGGGAAGCAAGCGGAAGAGTGTCACTGCCCAGGGAGGTGAGAGTAGGAGCTGTTTCGTCAACAGACAGCCGTTCGCATGGTCAAATGTAGAAGTGTCAGCTCAGACAAGGTTGGAGTGTCTATTTTAAATTTGGTGGCAGAGAGACCGCTGGGGACTCTACTGAAAGCAGTTCCAGGGAAGTGAGAGGTGTAGAAGGCAAATTGGATCCTCCTATTTTGGTGGGGAGGTGAATGAGAGTGAGCACAAGCTTGGGCTTAGCTTCAGACCTCAGCCCTGCCATTTACCAAGCACGGGCTTCGGCAGCGTACTTGATCTCCGCGTGACTCATCTGTGACACAGACACAAGAATGATACCCACCTGCTGGGGTGTCGGAACCTGAGGAATAATGAATGCCTCAGATCTGGCTCTAGGAGATCCTCGATAAATGCTGGCAGTGGTTATAATCTAGTTCAGCTTCTGCATTTAAACTCACTCTTCTGTCAAAACAGATCTAACTAAACAGGTAGAGGCAAAGGTGTTTTATGTTTTTTTATTCGTTTGACTTTTTAAAATATTTACTTTTGAGAGAGGCAGGGAGAGAGGATGAGGGAGGGACAAAGAGAGGGAGACAGGGGATTCCAAGCACGCTCCACGCTGTCAGCCCAGAGCCTGATGTGGGGCTCGAACTCACGGACCATGAGATCATGACCTGAGCCAAAGGTGGATGCTTAACCAAGTGAGCCACCCAGGTGCCCCTCCATTTTTTAAAAAAGGTAATAAAATGTAGCTACATTATAATCAAGTCACGTTACTGTCAACTCAATTGCTTATCTTACAGGTAGAACGGGAGAGAAAACACAGACAATATGTGCATGTGTGTTTTATACAGCAAATATAGTGCAATTCTAACTATATTAGTAATGCGTAGCTCATAAGATATTCTTAGAATCATGTTTAAGTCTAAATTAAACACACAAAAACCTTCTTGCAATTATAGCCCTGAAACAAAAAACAAGGAATAAAAAATTCTGACTCTAGGCAAAAATACTTGAACCAGATTAGCACATTGCCATAATTATTTTCTCTACCTGGGAGTTTTTATGAAAGTCCTCAGCGGGTAAACTTATAAATTTCTTCTTTGACAACCTGAAATCACTTGTTGTGCATATCATGGTTTCTGAAAGAAATGTTTACATTATACTATGAATATGGCAATGTCTTTTGTTCAATATCAAAATTCGACAAGTATATTCAGTTTATGTTAGCACTTTTTTATGCTTGGGGCACCTGGGTGGCTCAGTCGGCTAAGCATCTGACTGTTGATTTCGGCTCAGGCCATGATCTTACGGCTCCTGAGTTTGAGCCCTGCATTGGGTTCTGTGCTGACAGCAATGAGCCTGCTTGGGATTCCCTCTCTCTCTTTCTCTCTCTCTCTCTCTCTCTCTCTCTCTCTCTCTCTCTTTCTCAAAATAAATAAATAAATAAACACACAAAAAAACATAAAAAAATTGGCTTCCCCCCCAATTTTTGCATATATTACAGTATGTGTGGGGTAAGATTTGGTAGGATAGCAGCAGACTTGAACAGAGAAGGAAACAACGTGAAAGCTGATTGGTTCCGGCAGCCAAGTTGAAAGAATGATGCGCTCATTTATTCTGTAAATAGTTTTGGTGAGCCTGATATGTACCAGCCTGTTTCTCAGAACTCTGATAATACATTAGTTAACCAAACAATCGATAATTTCTATCCTCGTGGAACTTATATTTTAGCTGAGGGGAGACATAATCAAACTAAATAAGAAAAACAGACTATGTTAGATGGTGATAAACCCTGGGGCAAACATTTCAGCAGAGAAGAGGGATAAGAAATGTTTATGGTGAAAGAGGGGAGGTAGGTCTGCAATTTTACAAGGGCGGTAAGGGTGGGCCTCACGGGGCAGGGGACACTTGAGCACAAACTTGAAAAAGATGCAGAAATTAACCTTGAAGGAGGAGTGGGCGTTAAGCAGAGGAAGGGTAGTCGAAGGTCTTGCAAACAAGACCCTGCAAAGTCCCTAAGAGCAAAGCTGGGGTTGCTCTGGGATCCATCACCAGGGGGCAGACAGGTGGCGTGGCCAAGGGGCCACATTGTGGAAGAACAGGGCAGCAGGGAACAGAAGCCCCTACTTGGGAGAACTGGAAGACCACTGCGGGACTTGGAACAAAGAAGCCGCAAGATCTGACGTGAGTTTTCACAGGCTCGTTGTCTGTTATTTTGAGAACAGGCCATGAGGTGTATGTGGGGAAGCACGGAAGGCAGATATCATGACGTTGCCGCTATTCTTGCAAGAATGACAGTGGCTCAGGCCGTGGCGGTAGCACCGAACAGAGGATTGGTTCAGATTTCGGTAGTGATAGGAACAAATGCCTATTTATTGAGAATTTATTGTGTGCCAGGAATCCTGGCCAGCACCTTGCATATGTTAACTCATGTAATTCCTCAGCAAACTTATAGGGTAAGCATTAGCCTCGCCTTTAAATAGGTGATGAGCTGAAGCCAAAAGGGTCAGGTAATTTGACTAAGATTGCACGCTTGGGCCAGAGTTCAATTGAATCTGCTTGACTCCAGGACCCGCACCTGCGGTATATTGAATCCCATGGAACTGAAGGAAATTTGTGGATTGCACTGAGCAATGTAACAGTGTGGCTAAAGTAGGACGGCAGGAACTAATATCTATGTGTAATTTTGTTAAATTATCCTGTCTACATGTGTGAACTCGGCTTTTTTGAAATCTGTAAAGGCTATAGCCGCAATGACAGTAAATCACCTCGTGGCCAGTCTTCCCTAAAATGTTTTCTGTATGCATTTTTAGTATATTGGGATGGGGACAGTGGTAGGTAAAAAAATGCGTCCTCTTACTCCCGCAAAGAGATTCACTTCCCCATTCCTGAAACACGAATGTTGCACCTTATGTGGCAGAAAGGCTTTGCAGATGTGATTAAGTCAAGGATCCTGAGTCCAGGAGATTAAGCTGGGTTATCCAAGGGGAAATCAAGGTAATCCCAAGGACCTTCACACGAGGGAGGCATCCGGGTCCGAGTCAGACATGAGAGGTGACAGTGGAGACAGAGGTTGGGGTGATGTGTGGCCCGTGAGCTAAGGAAGGCAGTGGCCTCCAGAAGCTGAAGGCAAGGGACAGATTCTCCCCTAGGGCCTCCACAAGGCATGCAGCCCTCCCGATACCTTGGACTTCAGATGTCTGCTCTCCAGAGCTGTCAGATAATAAATTTATGTTTTTCTAAGCCACTAAAAATCTGATAATTTGTTATAGTAGCAATAGGAAATGAATAGACCTTAAAACAGACTAAGATATTCTCGCTAGGAGAGCAAACCTTGCACCATGGTATATAATGGTATGCTTGTATATCATATAATTATTATACAGTATAACTATTAAAAGCATAATATAATTATTATGATATATGATGGTTATTGTATAAAACAGCAATAATAATTATATAACATGATTAAATAATTGCTGTAATTACATAACATATAGTATGTATATATATCCATATGTATATATATTCAGAAATGGAGGGATGCTACCTTTCCGGCTTTGTATTCGAGCCATGGCAGTGGTAGGACTGGAGCCCTCCATTCATGAGCACTTACTTAAACATCCATCCAGGGGCACCTGGGTGGCTCAGTTGGTTAAGCGTCTCCCTTCGGCTCAGGTCATGATCTCACAGTTTGTGAGTTCGAGCTCCACATTAGGCTCTCTGCTATCCACACAGAGCCCTCTTCAGATCCTCTGTCCCCCTCTCTCGCTGCTCCTTCCCTGCTTGTGCTCTCTCTCACTCTCTCAATAAGTAAGTAAATAAATAAGTAAATAAATAAATAAAAATAGACACCCATCCAGACATCATGTACAATATTAAGCTCAAATACAAAGATGAATACAACCACAGTTCAAACACCTAAAGCATAGTTTTCAAAAGGTAATATCATGGAAATATAAAATTTGAACACATGTCAGAGGTTATGTTCAATTTATCGATTAACAAAAGAGTTGGTAAGATATTAAGACCAATTCAAAGACCATTTGAAGAGCTTCGTATATGTATGGACGATTTGACAGAGGCATGTTAGGGTCAGACTGGTTAATGTCCTACAGGGCAATGAACTGTGCCATTTTGGGGGTTACCTCTACCACTGGACTTTTGCACTCATTTTCATCCGTATCAGGAAAAAAGCCTATACGTTAACATGTATCTTAACCAAATCTGGCAACCTGAATCAGTAGTAAACAATTAAAGTAATCCTGTGCGCCTTCCCTCAAGGGAGGGATGTGACACTCACCTTTTTGCCTTATATCTCAGTTTTGAATAATTTTTCTTAACACTGCCATCAGTCTGGTGACTTCCAGATCCTAACCCAGGGGGGAAATGTAGAGAAAAAGTAATTACAGTCCAATATGGCAAATGAACAGAGAAGTATAGCACCCTGCTGTGGTAGGACCTGAATAGGAATAACAGTGGCCATCGTCCTTTGGAAATAATGAAATAATAGTCAAGAGAGATTTTGAGCAGATAGAATGCTGGATGAAACCCATCCCACTATTGCTGCTTTTGTTGTAGAAACAACATAGCAAAATAGTAAGAGTAGAAAATTGTGGCTAAGAATCTGAAAGAATCAGAAAACTGATCAAAATAAAGCCACTACTCTTGGCAAGTTGTATAACTTCACAAAACGTAGCTTGACAGCCCATATTAGGGATTATCTGTCACATTAAAAAAATTTTTTTAATGTTTATTTAGTTTTAAGAGAAAGAAAGAGAGAAGGCACAAGCAGGGGAGGGGCAGAGAGAGGAGGAGACATAGAATCTGAAGCAGGTTCCAGGCTCTGAGCTGTCAGCACAGAGCCCGATGCGGGGCTCGAACTCGTGAGCCGTGAGATCATGACCCGAGCAGAAGTTGGACGTCCAACCGACTGAGCCACCCAGGCGCCCCAGTTATCTGTCACATTTAAAAACTTTTCCAGAAATATGTCACTTGTTATACTACCAGAAAATGTCTGTTTCGGAGCGACCGAGTGGCTCAGTCGGTTAAGCCTCCGACTTCGGCTCAGGTCCTGATCTCGCAGTAAGTGAGTTCGAGCCCCGCATCAGGCTTTAGGCTGACAGCTCAGAGCCTGGAGCCTGCTTCAGATTCTGTGTCTTCCTCTCTCTCTGCTCCTCCCCTACTCATGCTCTGTCTTTCTCTGTCTCTCAAAGATGAATACATGTTTAAAAAAATTAAAAAAAAGAGAAAATGTCTGTTTCAACAAAGCATTAATATATAGCATTTTATTCCCAGAGCCTATCCAGCTAAGAATTTCTAAAAACTCATTAAGAGATAAGTAATAAGACAATCAATACAGTGATGGGTTTTGCAGGTATCAGTAATTTGCAAAATAATTGAAGATGGACAAGTGAGTTACAGACTAGGAGTCACTCTGTGATGTAAACCTATTTTAAAAAAAAGCATACCTTTCATCATTACCATGCGTCCATCTTTTGGCAAAAAGTGTCTGATTTTGCTAACATATCCGATAATTTGTAAAAAGATTTGAAAAGTTACCGAGAAGGTTTATAGGAAATAGTCTGTATGTGCTACTACTTAGGAAGGGTGTTGGGGTTCTGAAATTTTGGTGATCGTTTGTAAGGCTTGTATCACTAACGGGAACACAAATTTGACCCCACAATGGTCTTGGAAACAAAAGGAAATCAGGACTCAGGACTCCCTTGCGGGCGTTGGGGACACCAACTCTGAGAAGGAAAAAGAGGCGGCGGTTCTGGTTTGCACGACTAGATGGCGCTGCTGAGCTTTGAAAACTCTAAGCGTCACAAGCCCGGGAAAACCCAGCAGGAGTTCATCAGGGAAGAGCCCTTTACCTGTGACCCATGTATTCGACTCTGTTTGGCTTGACAACAGTGTGCGTGTTACAATTAAGATGATCATTGTGCAAAAGCGTCTCACAACCATGTATTTCAACCTCCAACATTCTGCACACAAATAGTCCCGTGCCATATACATGTTAGAGACGAACATGTTAGGACGTATACAAGACTTAGTAAAATTAACTGAGATGAAACAAGAAAATTTTGAATCACACCAATTTGCTTTAAAATATCATGCAAACGATGTAGGCTCAACGTAGGGACACTAGCTAACACAGATAATTAAAAGTAACAATAAAATTACTTAGCTGTCAACTCAGCTTTTATAAAAAGCAGAGCTATCGGTCTTGTGATAAGTGGCTATCTGGGAAACCAGAAAAGACATCAACGCTGGATGTTTTCAACCCCTCTGGTCCTTTGTATTGTCCTGTGGCAGTACTAGTCTGATTGTTCCCCTTACTTCTGCCGTAAATACTGGTTTTCATGGATTCTGCGATGCGTGCACACTTCCCGGTGTGCGTTTCTGAAACCGAGATATCGTCTAAGAGTCGACGTTGCGTTACCGCCTCTGAGGGCCAGGTGGCAGTGGCGGTGTGGCTATCGCTGTCTCGGCCTGGGAGAGCCCCAGCAACAATGTTGGCTGGAAAGGAAATCGGCCAGCCAAGCGCTCCACTGGTCACTTCCAGAAAGCAAATGTCTGCGGGAGAAGGTAGGAAAGGTGTTGAAGCAGGTGTATTGACCCACATTCCCGAGGCGGGATCCCGGGTAGACCAGTCAGTATTCCAGGATTGCAAAGCAGGCTTCAAAGCCCAGAAACAATAGCTTTTAGTTGAATTATGCATTTCTTTAAGAGGTGCTGTGTCACCAACACCTTAAGGGGTAAAAAAGATGATTTTTATTAAAAAAAAAAAAAAAGTGGACATTGGTATCTCCGGGACAGAAACTGTTTCAGAAGACTCGCACTTGAACATGAAAGTTTTCTAAAACTCTTAGCCATATGTTTTGCTTATATTTTCCCTTTCTGTACATGTAAAATTAATAGATGAAACAAATCATGGTCTAATTAAGTCTAAATGACTTACTTCAAGAATTATATGCAGGGGCGCCTGGGTGATGCTGTTGGTTGAGCATCAGACTCTTGATCTTGGCTCAGGTGATGATCTCACGGTTTGTGGGTTTAAGCCCCGTGTGGGGCTCTGCACTGACAGCCTGAAGCCTGCTTGGGATTCCGTCTCCCTCTCTCTCTGCCCTTCCTCTGCTTGCTCTCTGTATCTTTCTCAAAAATAAAAATAAACTTTACTAAAAAATTTTTTAATGTTTATTTATTTTCGAGAGAGAGAGAGAGAGAGAGAGCAGAGGAGGGGCAGAGAGAGAGGGAAACACAGAATGTGAAGCAGGCTCCAAGCTCTGAGCTGTCAGCACAGACCCCATGTGGGGCTTGAACTCACTAACCGTGAGATCATCACCTGAGCCAAAGTCAGAGGCTTAACCTACGCACCCCTAAAAATCAACTTAAAAAAAAGAATCATATGTAAATATTCTGAGCAATAATTATGCCACAGTTGAATTGGAAAGATTTCTTTCTTTCTTAGTGGAGCATAAGACAATGGAGCACGTCAGGACCAATGACATCTTGGATTAGATGGAATCCAGGTGGCAGTGTCACCTACTGATTCTTGTACTGTGGTAGTATGTGAAGTGGTGAAATGCCACCAGCATTACGCGCAAACGACACTAACTGTGGTAGAACATTACTTAACCTCTAACACTGAATTGTCTTACATGTAAAAAAGGGGATGATGATCATATCTATCTCCTTAGGAGACACGTGTCACTCCATTGTCATTGTTTCCGGCACAGGGTAGGCAACCGGTAAGTGCCAACAATTCATTGATAATTAGACATCATAGTGAGTGGGCATCATGAGACATGGTTGTTGGTGGTCATAATTTATTCTACAGTTTTTAACTTCCTTCCGTAAGACACCCGTAGTTGACTTATAAAAAAATCTTATTTCTCTTCTCCAAATCTTGACCCCAGAAGATTGGTTCTCTATCAACATTCTCATCTTAGATGATTCCATCCACTCCCAGGGACTCAAATACTGTCTAATAGCTGACACCCTCACGTTTACCCCTTCACCCTGGACCTTGCCCCTGAGTTCCCATGTTACATATCAAACTACTTATTCAGAAGCTATGTTTAAACATCTCTGAAGTACCTTAAGCCTCACGGAGTCCAAACAGATCGGATTTATTTTCATTTCCCTTTCCCAAGTCCGATTCCACATACACAGACACTTCGCAGCAGATGACAGTGCTGTCCACACGCTCAGGAGACACTCTCTCCCTTTCCCCAATATCCCATCTGGAAATACGTCTTGATGGCTCAGCCTTCTAAATATGTATTGACTCTAACCCTTCTCCGCATCTACTCTACTGAAACACTGGTCTACACCGCCAGCATTTCTCACCTGCCTGCTCCGAGAGCCTCCTACACGGTCCGCCTGGCTTCGCTCTGCGCCCTTACCTGGTCTCACACCCCACAGAGCGGCCAGGAGTGATCACCCCAAGGTGTAAATCAGACCATCTTTACCCTGCTTGAATCCTCCAACAGCTTCTCATTACTCCCAGAACAAAGTGCAAAGACTGTGGCAGGGCCTGTGAGGTCCAATGTACCCTGCCCTCAAACATCCTTCCGTTTTCGCTCATTTACAGCAGTATCCTAGCCTTTCTGCATCCTCAGTACGCTGCTCTGAGCTCCACATCTGTGTTGTGCCCTTGGCTCTTGGCTTACTCTTTATCATGTTAGTCTCCACTGAGATGACACTTTGTCATGAGAAGGCAGTGGTCCTTCGTCATCCTTCCACGGTATTACCTCATTTAATCTTTCTCGGAGAACTTGTCAGTGTCCGCAATGATCCGTCTCTCTTTTTTTTCTAGCTCTCCATCTGTCTATCCATTGTGTGTTTATTTTCTGCCTCCTTCTATTAGAAAACATGCTCCTTAAGAACAGAGGTCTCCCGGTGCCTGGGTAGCTCAATCAGTTCAGTGTCCAACTCCTGGTTTGGGCTCAGGTCATGATCTCAGAGGTCATGGGTTCGAGCCCCAAGTCAGGTTCTGCACTGAGCATGGAGTCTGTTTGGCATTCTCTCTGCCCCTTCCCACTCACTTGTTCTCTCTCTCTCTCTTTCTATAAAAATAAATAAACAAACATATTAAAAAAAAAAAAGAACAGAGGCCTCCCTCTACTTTCCTCACCATTCTACCCTCAGCCCCTGCAATGGTGCTGGAAGGTGGTGGGGACTTCACAAATCTGTACTCACGGGCCAAACATGGGGTGTCATATTGTGTTTAGCATGCAGTCAAGGAAAAAGAATGGATTTTGGAATTAGAAACCCACGTTGAGTCTTACAGCTCTGCTTCTAGTTGTTGGCTACTGTTCTGCAAGCTTTTTGGGAAGCTGCTCCAAGACTCTCCAGAAGACTGGGAATATAAACAAACAGACAAGTGAAGGGAACGGAGTGTGAACCAGGGTAAGTCATTTCATTTCCAGCTAAGAAAATACCAATCTACGGATATACGATCAACGGATTTTCAACAAGGAGTCTGGAAAGGATAGTGTTAAAAGCAAAATGTGCCGGAACACCGGGTATCCTTGCCCATGCCATACACAAAAATTTCCCTCCTAGGCGTTTACCGAAGAGACAACAAAACTTGTTAATCCAAAGATTTGTTCATGAGTGCTTATAGTATGTTAACTTGCAAGAGTTCCAAACTGCAAACAACCCAGATGTCCATCAGCACATGAATGCTTAAATAAACTATAGTATATCTGCATAATGCACCCAGTGGAATATTACTCAGCAATCAAAATAAATAAATGATGTACTGATACACATGTACCAACATGGTGGACCTTGAAATCACTACAGTGAGTGAAAGACACCAGATACAAATGTGTACACACCATATCGATTCATTGATATAAAATTCATTGATACACACCATCAATCGATCATCGATTCATTTCTAGCAAAGGTAGAAATAATTGATAGCATCCTAAAGCACTTCCGTGGTGACCTGGGGCTGGGATGAGGGCAACTTTATGGGTTGATGCAAATACTCTGTATCTTGCTGAACTGGTAGTCGTGTTTGTCAAAAGACATCAAGCCAGATACTTAAAGTGGGTGTGTTTTATTGTACATGAATCATACCTCAATACAGATGATTTAAAAAGAAAAAAAATAGGGAGTAGTCATCATTCAAAATTATTATCAGAACATCTGTAAGATTCTGGCTTTTAAATTTTTTTTTTCAACGTTTATTTATTTTTTTGGGGACAGAGAGAGACAGAGCATGAACGGGGGAGGGGCAGAGAGAGAGGGAGACACAGAATCGGAAACAGGCTCCAGGCTCTGAGCCATCAGCCCAGAGCCCGACGCGGGGCTCGAACTCAGGGACCGCGAGATCGTGACCTGGCTGAAGTCGGACGCTCAACCGACTGCGCCACCCAGGCGCCCCTAATTCTGGCTTTTAAAAATGCTTAGCAAACATGGCTGATTCTGAATCTAATTGGGCTAATATTTGCTCTCCGTGTGGAGAGAGCAGTCACCTCAATTGGCTTTCTCTTTCTCAGGGTATGAGGAAATGGCTTTGGATTCTGGAAGCTGAAAGTTCACTGGGCAAAAGGGCTGACATATCCCATTGCTCTGAGTAAGGATCTGGGCACTCGCCTTGGCCTCTGGAGCCCAGGAAGGAGGTGCAAGGGTGGGGGCTCTTTGACATCTCACTACAAAGAAAGGGTTCCTTGGCCACGCACTCTTTTCCCTTTGGAGATTATAGAATCATAAATTGCTGAGTGTGAAGAAACTTTGGAAATTTCCCAGCTTAACTCCCCAATGCTTCCTCATTGCCGTCATCTCTGACTCGCTTTCACGCCATCACCTCTCTTGAATCTCAAGAACCCTGGTTCTTTCTTTTTTCAAGTCTTCCAGGAGTTTGGCAAGGGCTTACACATTGGGTTTCCCCTTTTCTGAACACACACTTTATTCCACTGCTTTGACTTTTGTAGCTAAATTCACGTACCTCTGGTGGAAGGTGAAAATTCATTATGCAGTCAAGCAAATCTCAACCAAAGACACAATGTAAATCAAGCTTGTTCATTACCAGCTCTATAAACGCATACATTAGGGGATGGGGGAAGTGTCAATCTCTCCGCAGTGGGCTTGATGATGTTACTGGACTAATTTACTTCTCAGGAATCTCTTTTAGCTTAATGATGGTGACTTCCTTCACAGAGTCAGTGAGCAGGCAGCCGCTCTGGGTCAAGTTCTCTGTTTTTAACAGTAGTGGGATGGGGCTGGTCTTGGCCAAGCTACTTAACTTCTCTGAGCCTCTAAAACCTCAAGGGAGAGTAATAACCACCCCGGTAGAAGGATTTGCTTTCTTTGTTGCAAATTAGAGAACCTAGAAACAATTTGGCACATAGCAAACATTGCCCCAGCTTAGTTTCTTCCTTTCTTATCTCCCCCAGATTCACTGCTTCCCAGGCAGTCAGAGGCTGGTAGAGGAGTTTGACAAAGCAGAAAATTTCTTGTGTCTTCCCAAACAGGCCTGATATAAAATTTGTAAACAATTATGTAAATTTTGTGAAGTATGTATCATATCTCTAGTTTAGATGAGGAGCCTAGCCCCAGCCGCTGGCTACTAAATAACAACCTCTTTTCCAGCTTTCATATCAGAGGTTCCCGGGTGCAGAGGGGACATTGCAGAACACCTGTTTTCTCTTTACTCAAAGCGGTTGGCGGAGGAGACCCGTGCTTTTCCTCCTGGGTACACAGGGCAAGTCCTTTCAGCCTTTGCCTGCCTGTTTGCGTCTGCATAGAATGAGAAAGACTCAGGCTGACTGTATCCACTCACCTTCAATGACCCGGAGCAGCCAAATTCACAGAGACAGGAAGTGCAGTGGTCCTTTCCAGGGCTGGGGAGAGGGGACAAGGAGCTTTGTTTCAGTGACAGTTTCAGTCTGGGGTGCACATTGTGGGGGGTGGATAGCGGTAATAGTTATACAACAACGTACTTAAAGCCACTGCAATGTAAACTTAAAAAATGGTTAGGGGCGTCTGGGTGGCTCAGTCCGTTGAGCATCTGACTTCGGCTCAGGTCATGATCTCATGGTTCGTGGGTTCGAGCCCCCCCCCCGTCGGGCTCTGTGCTGACAGCTCAGAGCCTGGAGCCTGCTTCAGATTCTGTGTCTCTTCTCTCTGCTCCTCCCCCGCTCGCGTTCTGTCTCTCTCTGTCTCTCAAAAACAAATAAATGTAAGAAAAAAAAAAAGTTAGAAAGTTAAAGCATGTGTTACGTGCATTTTACAATAAAACAAAAGTTTAAAAAATGGGGATAATGATAGCTACTACCAGGATTAACTGAGCTATTTAAAGGGCCTAGCAGGTGCTCAAGAAAATGTTAATGCCCCTCATCCTTTCCAGTGATAAAACCTGGAGATCCAGCTTCTCCAGAAAAAGGATAGTCTTTCTCTTAGACTTTGGGGTGTGAACGCCCACTCTACAACCAACCATAGGACAGAAGCTTCTTCCTAAAAAATCCCTTGGGATCTTTGGTGGGGGTGGGCGGGGGTGTGAGGGGCGTATATGCACCAGAGCATCACAGGAAGGCCTATGTATCTGTGCAGTCTCAGCTCCCTTGCGTACATCATAGAGGACATCGGAGCACATTTGGCACGGGCGGAGTAGAACTTCTGCAGAATGGTGGAGTTTGAGCAGGGAGGGAAGGCATTCCAGAATAAAGGAGCGTGACCCAAGACACAAAGTATCAGGGCCACATTTTATCATCCTATCCTCCCACTTAGATAGGAGCCGACAAAGAAATGATGGCTCCTATGTATCTGTGAAGAAATGCATTTGAGCAAACGCAGGTGCCTGAAGGTGAGCCCGTGAAGGGCAGGTTGACAGGGCAGAGAGTTCTAGGCTCGCCCCCCTGCTGACGATGCTGCATTGGGGTCTGGTGGGCTGGCAGGGAGGTGCTGCTGGGAGAGGAGCCAGTAAGAAAAGGCATTTGAATCTCATCTGCAAGCAGATCAGAAGCCATGATACATCTTTTGTTTATTTGCTATTTTTAGCGACAGGGTGGGAGGGAGAGCTTTTCTTTGGGGGGCTCTCTTCTCACTGCCCAAGGGTCAAAATGAGATCCACTGCTCCCGTTCAGATTTCACAGGAGATAACAAGTTTCTCAGACATTCGCCTCCCTAAAGGCTCCCATTCACTTCTTTCCCATTTTGCGCATGTGGGTGTTTTGAGGTTGTACGGAAAGGCAGGAGAAAGGCTTGGGTGTCTCCGAGGCAGAAAGCTTGCACATTAGCGAACCATAACGACAAAAGTGGCATAATTCCGGAGCTTGGGGGAAATGCTGGAGAGTGGGCAATTGACAGTCGTCGTGTGGGAGAACTGAGACCTGGAAACACCCAAGAACAGGGAATCCAAGTTTTCTCTTTGGCTTCTGATTTGTAAGTTTTTTCATTCGTGAGGAAGTTTTGTTTTATTTTATCGCATTTGTGAGGATTTAGCATTAACTTGTAGTTCAAAGGCAGATTGTTCAGCAATATATCTGAATGTGCTTTAATTTTCTGCCACGACTGGGATTTGACGTACTTAAGAAGCCACTGACTGTCTAAGCAGGCTTTGGCTAAGTTAACTGCTTTTCCGTTTGCACGGCTTGCCGTGGGCAAGTGTGTTTTTAATCTAGCTGGTGCTGTCTTGATTCTCCTCGAAAGAATCTTGTAAGTCAGTGGCCCTCACACAATTAAACCTTGGAGGTTGAAAGGAGATTTAAAGTATGAAGTGTGCATGCGATAGAGAAAAGAGAAAAGATATTTTCCAAGGTTATTTTCAAGATGAAACATCAGTGGTGGAAAATGATTACTTTGGCAGAGATATTACTTAAAATAACACTTGGATTCCCAAATTGGAGAACATCAACAGGAAAATTCATAAATGTGCTCATTTCCTCCTTGCTGGTTATTAGCCAGGAGTATCGCACAGCATATGGCTTATTATTCTGGGAGTGAGAACAGAATTAAATGCTGAGATAAAGAACTGTTTTCTTATCCAGCTCCCAGTGCTTGTACCTTTCCAGGAACTGGGTAGTTAGGCTGTGGGGTTTGGCTGTGAGACCGAGGGCCAGGTTATGGGAGGGGGAAGGAAGCAGCCATGGGGTGGCCTTCCCGGCAGGTGGGGCATAAGCTGGACGCAGCCTTCAACCCTGACCAAGCAGAGTCTCCAAAGGACAGGCTGGGTTTTGGGCTGATGTGTGGTGAATGGCAGTGAGAGAAGTACATGATTCTTCCTGTTAAGTCTACTAAAAATGGCACTATCTATAAAATAACAATAAGACTCTGAAAGGTGAGGAGAAGGCGTACTGGCGAGGACCTCAGAACGGAGGGGCCGCTTGGTGCCACAGTGGTACCAGCCAAAGCCCAGTGGCTGGGAGCTGGACCTCACTCTCATACCCAGGAATAAGGAGGGGTGCCTCCCTCCTTGGGGTGTCAACAGAGGCTGGGTGGGAACCCAGATTTCTACCTCCCCTCCCCTTGACACGGGGTTTACATTTGGTCCGTGTGGCAGCCTTAGGTTATGTTAGGGTGACTTAACTGGATGTCCCTACATTCTGTTCTACCACAGAACTGACCTCTGGATTTCTTCAGATGATCTTTGATCTTGTGATGAGAAGCTGCGAGCTCCCATACTCCACCGTGGTTTCTGTGAGGGCAGTGATTCCCCGACTCATCTTTGAAGTATGATGTAAACTGCTCTTTGCATTTAGCAGGGTGTGTGGGCACAAAGGTACTTGATAAATAAATATTAGTTGAATTTTTTATGGAGCTATTGAAAGTGTGTTGCTTAAGCATTGGGGGATAGGACTTTGTCCTACTTAGATATACCTTATAGAAACCAACCTGGACCAAGAGGCTGGATTGTTCTGTTATGGGAACTGGAATTGGCTGCAGGACAATGAGATACCTGCCACAGAGGAGCTCTCATAGACCCAGAAGCTACATTTGTTGGGGAACTCAGAGTCAGGAAAATGACTCCTGGTGGTCCAACTAGCAAAACACGTTGTGGATAAACCAGAATGAGCACTTACTCATTCGCCACTTAGCGGAAGTGCTAAAGGGATGGGCACCCCTCCGTCTGGAAAGGAGCGCACGGGGGACCTATGTGAAAGCAGAGGTTTGCTCGGTGTCAGAGGAATCTGAGGTACGATGACCCCACCGGCTAATGGCTTCCAAGCTGGGATATCCTGACAACTCCCAATTTCGCCATAAAGAATAACCTTATGAAGGAAACAGAATCCACGACTGAGACCTTACTCTTCTCTGGATAGGTTTGGAGATATTCAAATTCTTACTTGTCTGTTGAAAGATTATGGCATTTGGAGTCAGACATTGATTCAGATTTCAGTTCTGTTCTCTTGGGCAAATGATGTAGCTTTCTTGCACTTCAGTACTCTTACCTGTAAACTAGAGCTCTTCCCAAGTTGTGGAAATGCAATGAAAAGTTTATATAAAAACTCCCCCGTGGTGGCTGATACCTACATTTGCCTAACTGTTCCTCGTAAACTTCACTATTCTCCAAACTGGGTCCAATGAGCTGTGAGCTTTCTTTAATAGTAAGCAAGATCTTGGGGTGCCTGGGTGACTCCATCGGTCAAGCATCTGACTCCTGATTTTGGCTCAGGTCATGATCTTACAGTTCGTGGGTTCGAGCCCCATGCTGGGCTCTGTGCTGATAGTGTGGTGTCTGCTTGGGATTCTCTCTCTGTCTCTCTCTCTGTCTCTCTCTCTCTCCCTCTCTCTCTGCCCATCCCCTGCTTGCAGTCTCTCTCTCTCAAAATAAATAAACATAAAAAAATAATAAGCAATACCTTCCAGTGACTACAAATGAGCACTTAGGACAGGTGATGCCTTTGAGAGATGGCTGGGCTTACATATTGTCTTTCCTACTGCTTTTATCAGAGAAGATAGTTTTAAACCTCCAGTTCCCATTTGAGGATGCCTTGCTATATACCACATAACCTATCTACAGAGATATAATTTGAAATACATAGCTAACGTTCCTATGGACATGTTCACCATTGACCTGCCTTTATCTCAATTAATGTGTAAAAGCAATAAAAAGTAGCAAAGTCCATTTGGAAGATAATGTACCTCACAGCGTGCTCATGACACTTTTACCGGGATGCAGGGTTTCATGTGAGGTCAGCCAGTCCTTGTCCTCATATATTTATCTCTGTGGCTAGAGGATTCCTTGTCTCTTATCCAGCTTCTTAATGTAAAGGCCTGGAGTTAAGACAGATGACTTTGTAAGGTATAAGTAACCACCCTTAGGAGAAAAAAAAGGCAGCTGATAAATGAGGTGAATATGGGAACTGAATGACCGCCATCCGTTAGCCAACTCGTACCCAACAGTAAAGGCAAAGAGAAAGCCTTTTCAGTGTTTAGAATGACAGGGGTCAAGTTTACTAATGCCAGCCGGTGATGTGCTGGAAAGAACACAGACTTTGGTCTTGGACCTGCCGTAGGATCTCAGTTTCGACACGTACATGCTTTTCTACCTTGGGCAAATTACGTATTCTCTCGGAGCCTCAATTTCCTTGTGAAAAAACAAAAACATGGCCAAGATTTGTGGATGCCTATTATGCGCCAGGAGTTGCAATTTATAACTTGCATAGAGCGTCACGTTCGTTTCGCACGAAGTCCAAACTTGGGATTAGGTTAGCCCATTTTTCACATGAGGACACTAAGATCCAGTGAGATCAAGCAACTCACCCAAGGTCTCAGAAGTTGTACATTTTAGAATCTGCACTGGGGCCCAGGTCTGTCTGGCTCTGAACTGTACCTTTAAAAATGCATTCTGCTTCATTTGCAAAACTGAGAAAAATAAGATCAACCTTGAATGGATTTTAGATAATGAGATCATATATATAAAATTTCCAGAGTAGTGTCTAGCCCCAGGGTGTATGCTTGATAAAGGTAATGGTTATTATATTATTCAGAAAAATCATGAAGAAGAGTGGCACACGATATTTAAGAAAACCATGATTGCTGTTTATTAAGCATAACACATACCAAGCTTTTTAAGGGAATGTGTGCACAAAGACAATTACTATTGGTGAAAACTCTATTATTTAGGTTTTTAAAAATTATCTTCCCTTGATATACGAGAACATTAGGGCTCAGGGAGATCAAATGTTTTTGTACAAAGAACCGAGAACAGGGCCACTGATTTCAAAGCCATTTTGTTGTTGTTGTTGTTAGTTTTTATTTTTAATCACCTTACCCTGTGGTCTGTGGTGTTCCTAAAGAAGAGGAACTTCCAGCCCTCCACATGAAACTGTATTTTGGAAGAGTTATGTATGAATTTGTGTTAGAGGGACCATTTTAGGTAGACTCCCTTGGTAATAGCAGTGGAATGAAAAACAGAATTTCAGACCATCAGAAAGCTGAGCGAGAAAGGAAGTATTTTAAACCAGAAAATGGTGAATTAATTTATCTGGGGGAAAAATAACCTCAAACATACATTTGATGAAAAACAAAAGCTTGGAAGGAGAAGAGTGAATCTTGTTAAAAAGATTGATTTTTGGCTTCCTCCTGTTCTGTTCATTACACCTGAATAATCACTACAATCGAATCCATAAATGGTAAAATTCCTCAATCAGATGGGACCTAAATCTCCATTTTGTAAACCCCGAATTAATTCTGCGAGACACTGTGGTGCCATGCAAAGTTATTGACGTTGTATCTAATTCTATTTGGTCTTTCCATCAACCATAACATTTCCCTGGCTTCCCGAGAGCCGATTGCACAACATTCGAAATTCTATAATGTTTCATTTTGGATTTCACTTGAGGCCTGCTGCCTCACCACTAACCCCATGCGATGCTCTGATGTGGCCTACTATCTCTCCTAGTCATTGCACCTCCTTGGCCCTTGGCGTGGTCCTGAAATGCCTCCACATCCTCCTGCCTCATTCAGTCACTGGAAGTTTCCCGTTACCTGCTCTCGGGGCAGAGTCCACGACGTGATTACATAATGTGCACTGTAACCATGCTCGATGTCTATTTTCCCTGCTAGAATTTCCCTGTCTGTATTCTCCAGACAGCCTTATTTAAGTTGCAACATATGAAATATCCAATGATTGACTGGTTCTAACCCACAGAAATGGCAACTTCATATGGTTCAACCAAATTCCTATACATAATAAGTGCTCTATGCCTATTTTATGGATGTTGAAATGTCTGCAGCAACTCTTTTAAAATTCAAGTCTGCTGGCTTCCAGCCCTACTTCCTATTTCTTAGAGAGGATGGTGGAGGTTGGGGGTCGGGAGGGGTTAGGCTTTAGAGGACTATGGTCTCCCTTGTAACAATACCTTCGAAAGTAATTTCCAGGTTCTGGAACGAAACATCTAAGGGCAGGGGATTTTGGCAAGTCCCAGGGCTATCAGTCAAATTGACCTGAACCAGGAGCCAGTGCAAGTGACTCATTAAAGCACAAAAAAGATTAACTGACATCGGGTTAAACTGTGAACTGCTCTGTACTAACTAGAATAGTAAACAGCCGAATGCACGGCACTCTTTCCCTCAATATGTTGGCAAGAAAAAGAAATAGCTAATTATTGACTCTTTCCCCCCGAAATTTCATGGATCGATAGAAGCTTGAGCAATACCCACTGAGTGATTTGCTATGAGTGGCATTGACAGGCAGTAGATTCCACCATAATGCTTCAAGCCAAGAGAAAAGATCCCAAATGAGAAATTACTGAAGGTCACATCCAGGTTGCAGGTGCATGAGAAATGAAGATCTAGTCATGATTCCAAGGGTGATGGGTTGTAGTTGAGTCTGGGCATTGGAAAGCTAGGGTTGCCTGATATTTTGGGGGAAAAATAAAACGGATGAAATTTAATGTCCAAAGTGGCCAGATATTCTGAAAGTAGACTTGCCAAAGTCAATCAAATAAAACCCAGAAAGTTTCCATTGTAAAAAAGAGATATCAAATGAGGGAAGATCTTTAGAGAAAAAAAAATCTTCCCAGTCAGGTAACTATAATGGAAGGCAGACACATTTATAAGAAATAAATCTATCTCATTAAGCTTTCATGGCCCAGCAGTCTGAAATCTTCCACATGTTGACATTTTGTGCGTGCATTGAGAGTATCGCTATTTGACTTTTATTTTTAGTTTTTTATTATTATTGTTTAATGTTTATTTGTTTATTTTTGAGAAAGGCAGAGGCAGAGAAAGAAGGAGGAGAGAATCCCAAGCAGTCTCCACGCTGTCAGCACAGAGCCCGACACGGGGCTTGAACTCACGAACAGTGAGATCATGACTTGAGCCACAATCAAGAGTCAGCTGCTTAACAAACCGAGACAGCCAGGCACCTCACTATTTAACCTTTACATCTAGATGATGATGTTGGTTATTATGATGATGATAGTTCCATTCAGGGAAATAATCGACAAAAGCATACTGTCTTTCCTGTTTCTTGTCTATGTAAAATGCTCCAAACACTGTTAACCCCAAGTGTTGCATTTGTTTATTTGTTTATGGTCCTCCGGGCTTTTCCCCCTTCCCAGCCACACTCAATTTCCCTTTTGGATTACTATTTCACATTTTGTACAGTCATGGGAGAGAATAAGTCTGGCTGCCTTTCTCCACTCTCAAAGCTGAAATGGCCACCTCCTTTCTCCCCACACTGTGTACAGCTAGACAGGAGTGGTCAGCTGGCAGTTTGGACCATCTCCCAGAGTTTGGTCTAAAAGAAGGGCTCAGGATGAAAGAAATCACTGCAGTGGACTCATCCCACGTGGGCGACCCATTCGTTCTACTTCTGCTGTGAGATGCTGGCTGTGACTCCCGCATCATAGCTTTCCTTGGTAGAACGCTATTTATGCAGCCTCTTGAAGACTTTACGGAGCTTTAACATGCTTATGATACATGGCCTTTGTTTAAGTCAGCTTCTGTTGCTTGTTACCAAGGAGTCCTAAGTGAAACACTGCTTTATGCCCCTGAGGCACAAGGTAGAGGATGGTTTCAAAAGGCAAATGTTATCCTTGAAGGAAGAACTAAGGCACCATCTTCACAGAGGCTGGGTGCAATTCCCACCTGTGCCAATTAATAACTGTACGTCCCTGGGTAGGTCTCATGATGTTTCTAAACTTCGTTTTAGAAGTTGTACAAAAATGGCCATAACTGTGCTTCTTCTGTCTAGGGTTGTTAGAAAGACTCAGTGGGTTGAGGCCTATGAAAGAGCATTAGAGGCACTGACTCCTGTCAATAGTTACCTATCGTCACAGAGTGGAAGACCCAGTCACCTCTTCAGCCCTCCTCTACAGCCCCGGGGACTCCAGAAAGCCACAGACCGCAGTAACTTGTTCAGCTCTTCAATCAACAGGTATTCATCAACTGTCTCTTTGGGCCTGTAACTGTTCTAGGTGGTTGCAAGACAAAGAGAGGAGACAGGCTTGTCTTCAAAAAGATCAAACCCTAATAGAGCAGACAGAAATGTAAGAAGATGACTGCAATTTGCTGTGGCCAGTGCAGACTGAAGGTTTGCAGCACGAGCGTCGACAGGGGCATGGAAAAAAGAATGGTTTATTTGGCTTATAGGAATCAAGGAGCCCCTGGACTTGCTCTTGGAAGAAGACTAGATTTTCACCAGACAGACAGCAGGAATGGATATTGCAGGCAGAGCGAACCGCGTGGCACATTGCATTCTGGGGGTGCCTGGTGAGTTGACACGACAGAAGTGTGAAGTGCACTGGGGGACTGCAGGAGACGGGGCTTTGAAGGACTCTTTGACCCTCAAGGTAGCATGCGGGTCCAGGGATCCGTGGATGAGGGAGTAAGGGATCCCGAATAAATAGGTGACGGGGAGAGCTGTCCCGTGGCTCTGCCCATTCTGTCTCACCCTGTGTTCCTCTATCTCTGCACAAATGCTTAGGGCCTGTGAATACCCCCATGGGGAGCGTGGATGTCCCTTCCATCATTGACTTCCAGGAGCCCACCTATCGGAAGCAGATTAGGCTCACTAATAGAAGCTGTTCATATCCCTCATCTAGATGGAAGAGACACTTTGACGCACAATTTTGCTATCAGCAAGGATTGTTTTCATGCTGAGCATTCAATAAAACCAAATTCCACTGTAACAGCCTCAGCTAATCAGCAAACAAGCCTGAGATTAGAAGTGATTGGGATACACGGCATGGAGAAGGCTGGGGCACCTATGGAAACAGAAAAGAACAAACACAACAGCATAGAAGTATCAGCTCACCTGTCCTCATTTTTTGGTTTGTTTTTCCTTCTATTCTTATCATTTACTTTCTTGGGGTTATTTCTATTTCCCATTCCCCCCCCCCCCCATAGGTTCCGAGTTATCAGAAAAGAAGGGTCTCAGGCATGAGGACCCAGCTCTCTTGTACTTGGTTATGGATATTGAGTTGTGAGAACAAATGCTGGGCTTCCCCAGGGGGCCCTGTTTCTTCTGGAAGGTTCTTAAATAAGTCATAGCCTGGTTTGGAAGTTCCCAAACTCTTTAGATTCCTGGATCCCTTAGTGACTCAGTAATCTCTTTTGTGGAGTCTCTGGGCTCAAAAATTGATCCAACAGAAGCTAAACATGCTCTTACACAATCCAGCAATCATGCTCCTAGGTACTTACCCAAACGAGTTGAAAAGTTATGTCCATGCAAAAACTTGCACATGGATGTTTATGGCAGGTTTCTTCATAATTGCTCAAACTTGGAAGCAACCAAGATGTCCTTTAACTGGGTGATGGATAAATACACTGTGGCCCATCCACACAATATTATTCAACACTAAAGAAAAGAAAATGAGTCACGAAGCCATGAAAAGATGTGGAGGAACCTTAAATGAATATCACCAAGCTGGTCTGAAAAGGCTACATACTGTCTATTTGGCATTCCAGAAAAGGCGAAACTTTGGAGCAAATGAAAAGATCAGTGGTGGCTGGGGTAGGGTGCGGTTGGTGAGGGATGAATAGGAGGATCACGGAGGATTTTTAAGGTGGTGACACTATTCTGTGAGAGCCCGATGTCAGCAAATATTTCTTCAAACCCCTAGAACGTGCGACACCAAGAGTGAACCCTAAAGGGAACCACGGACTTCGGGTGATGGCGATGTGTCAAGGTAGGTTTATACTTGGTAAAAAAATGTACCGTTCTGATGAGTGAGGCAGATAATGGGGGAGGCTGGGTGTATGGACAGGTAGGGATTATATGGTAAATTCTGTGCCTTCCTCTCAATTTTGTTGTAAACCTAAAACCATTCTAAAAACAGAACTCAAGCCTTGAAAAAATACGTATCGAACAGTTCTGTTTATTACATAGAGCGGTTCAAATAAATTAATGGGTATTTATGGCCTCCCCATTCAGCAGCCATTTGAAAAAACATGTGAATGGGAGCACAAAATAATATATTTTATTCTCAAATAACCGCAAGTACTAATAGGATGCATGTGTCTGTTGGGCATTGCCTCTGCACAATATCTGAAATGTTAGAATCAGATTGGACACAGCCCTCATTTCCTATTCTGTATTGATTTTTCTATGGTGCTAGCTTTCTATCAGAACAACCACCCCAAACCCACTTTGGCCAGGATATAATGTCATATTATATCCTTTTAACTTTTGCTCACTCTTTGTTTTAATGCAGGTGTCAGTGAATTACAGTCTATGGACCAAATGCAGGTCACAACCATTTTTCTATGGCCCATGAGCTAAGCATGTCTTATATATTATTAAATGGTTGAAAAACATCTAAAAGAAGGATAATATTTTGTGACATGTGCAAATTATGTACACTTCTAATTTCAGCATCCTTATATACAGTTTTATTGGAACATAACCACGCTCTTTCAGTTATGCTCTGTCTGTGCTTGCTTTTGGGCAATGAGGGCAGAGTGTGGACACGGGGGCTTCTCAATAGTTTGTGGTGTCGTTGAACACACTGCAAATCACAGTGAGCTCAGTTATAACTCCAGGGTTTCATCCATGCCATGACATCGTATATAATGTTTTATTTCCCAAAGCAGACCCATCATGTCAGAAAAAAAAAAAAAAAAAAAGGAAGGAAAAATATCACACGTCAAATACCACACTTGGAATATCACGCCTTTAAGGCACAACAGTGTGTCAATTACTTTGCTAATGATGTAGATGGCCAAGAATTGTATTTATCATCAGACTTCCGGCAAGAGTCATTGCTTGAAGACTTGAATTGAGTAGCACCATCAGTAATCAAAAAACAGAGCAGTGATTTCAAATAGTTTTCCTCCGCTCTTGATGAGCTGACAGATGTTAGCAATATTACTCAGCTGTTGTTTGTTTGAAGAGTCAACTGTTGAGTATATAGTGACAAAGGATTAGCCTCTATGAAGAGTCTGTGTGTGAGGACTGCTCCTGAGAATACATTAAAAGAAATTTGGGAAACCCTAAGTATAACCTGAAGTGGAATCCCATAAGACGTTTTGGAACTGATGCTGGTAAACCACGTGTGGGGCCGAAGATGTCTTAGTTGGACAAATTTACAAAGCTTGTGAAAATGCAAAGCATCTAAAGCCTCTGGTTATTTTATTATTCTTTGACAGGTAGTACGCAGAAAATGTTTGGCTATGTCCTATGTTTTCGAAACAGCAGTATCTGGTACATTTCATTTGCTTTCACAGACTTAACCATTGTCAGTTCTGGAAAATGTTATTAGAAATAAAAGCTGGATACCGTGATTTGTATTGCCACAGAACAGTTTGATGACTCAGCAGTGGTCGAGTTTGATTGTGATTTTTATAACTTAGGGTCGACACTGAAATTCTTTTGAATGAGAACTATTCCCAACCACTACTATGGAATACTGAATGGCTTTGAGAACCAGTTTTTGCTGCCGTCTTGACGACATTTTTAAATAATTCAGTCTCAAATTACAAGGCAAACTGTGCTTACACACAAAACTTACACGCTATAAAGTCAATGTCTGAGTCTCAAACACTGCCAAGCTACCTTAAACACTTGCAGCGTTATCAAAGGTTAAAGCAAGAGGCAAGATCTCTACTAGTCTTACGCAGCTTTGCAGTGGGTATAATGTTTAAGCTCACACAATGGTTCCAGTAGCATTTTTTGGACCCTAGGCAAAAGTAAAAGAAATTTCCATACTTCAAAATCCATTTAACTGGGCAGTTGAGTTTTCATCTAACCTTCAACTAGAAGCGATTCCTTCTTCGATGTAGTAAAATGCTAAAGCTATCAGGAAAAAAAATAAATAGAATTCTAAAAAATGGTTTTCAAATGATGAATATTTCAGTAAAGATCATATGTTCATGGGTTAACATCAGTCTTTGGCAGTTTCTATCTTTGTGAAAAGACATTTTCTATTTTTTTTTTTTAGTTCTCTAAAAATTTCATTTTTTTTTATTGAGCTGTAATTGACCTACATTATAGTAGTTTCAGGTGTGCAACATAGTGATTCAACATGTATGTACTGCAAAATAATCACCATAAGTCCAGTTAATATCCATTACCACACTTAGTTACAGTTGTTTTCCTTGTGATGAGAACTTTTAAGATCTACTTCCTTAGCATCTTGAGAATATACAATACAGTATTATTATTATTATTATTATTTTATCTTATTTTTAAAATACAATATTATTAACTATAGTCACCATGCTGTACATTACATCCCCATGACTTGTTTATTTTATAATTGGGAGCTTGTGCCTTTTGAACACCTTCGCCCATTCTCCCATGCATCTCCCACCTCCTGCCTCTGGCAATAGCCAATGTATTCTCAGTATTTCTGAGTTCTTGTTTTTGTTTTTTTTTTTCATTCCACATGTGAGATCATATGGTTTTCGTCTTTCTACGTCTGATTGATTTCACTTAGCATTATGCTCTCAGGATCCATCCATGTTGTTGCAAATGACAGGATTTCCTTCTTTATGGCTGAATATTTATATGTATATTTTCTTTATCCATTCATCCACTGACAGATACTTAGGTTGTTTCAAAGACTTGGTTATTGCAATGAACATAGGGTGCAGATATCTTTTTCAGTTAGTATTATTATTTCTCTATCCAGAAGTGGAATTGCTGGATGATACATTAGTTATTTTGTAAATTTTTTGAAGAACCTACATACTATTTTCCATAGTGGTAGCACTAACTTACATGCCTACTGACAGTGCACAAGTGTTTCTTTTCTCCACATTCTCACCAAAGCTTGCTATTTCTTTGAAAAGACATTTTCCAACATGAATTACATGACGTTTCATTATAGATCAACATGAAGAGATGAGAATCAATTGTTGATTTTGATGATAGAAAATTTAATTGGGAATCAAAACACTAATTTTTATTCCCAATTAAGTGAGATGTTACTCAGTATTCAAAAAGCATTCCATTATTCTCAATAGGAGACATGTTTTAGAAAAAAAAAATACTCAGGGATGCCTGGGTGCCTCAGTCAGTTGAGTATCTGAACATGTCTTGATTTTATATCTTGATTTTGGCTCTTATGGTTGTGGGATTGAGCCCTATGTTGAGCTCTGTGCAGACCATGGAGCCTTCTTGAGATTCTCTTTCTCATGAGAAAAAATGTACTCAATGATTATATTTTGAATTTCATCAGTAAAAAAAAAATTGTAGAAATGTATTTTCCTATTCTATAATACCCACAAAATATCTTTGGTTTTTGTCTTTTGGCTTGAAAAATCTACTATTTACTATCTGGCCCTTTATAGCAGCTTGCCAACTCTTGTTTTAATGCATAAAGAGTATGAGAGAATGGGCCAGATATATTTGGCATTTTATTCTCACAGTGAATTGAAAAGCGACATTAGGAGGTTAATCACTTGATCATGAGTTAGTCACACCTTGCTAGAACACTCACAAACATTCATGTCAAGGCAGGACAACCAGGTTAGGGCAATGTGTGCTCTGAATCAGAAGTCAGACAGAGGGTCAGGAGGAGGGATGGGACAGTAACTGGACAACAGGGGTCAGAGACCCAAGGAGCAGGACCAGGCCACAGTGAATGAGAGAACCCAGCACAGGATGGCAGTAGGTATTAAATTGACACATTGCTTCATGACAGGAGCTGAACAGGTATGAACAATCTATGGTTCATAGTTGGAGGTTAGCTAGGATCACTAGCTTGGGTGGGGAAAAATAACTGGAAATTAGGGGGCAGAAGAAGGGGAAATGGCTGCAGGGAAATGACAGGACACTGGTGGAGAATGAGGTGGGGAAAATGTATGTATCCAGTAGGGTCAAGTCAGACTCTAGCACTAGCTGATGGAGAGATGACCCAACATGAGTTCTGAATCTAATTATATATATAATTTAGCTCAATAATGAGAAAGCCTGTCTGTCTGTCTGTCTGTCTCTCTCTGGTCCTATTCTCTGTTGGTTAAGGAGAACATTAGGACCAAGTTCTAGAAAACCAATGCTTTTTGTCATATCTCATTCTGTCATTCAATTCACAATCTATCAAGGGTATTTCTACCATATTTGTTGAGCTTGGACCAGGCTGAGTGTCCTGAGTCACTCTTTTGAGGCCAAAGTCTGCCATCAAGATCAGATAACTGGGACAAGAGAAGGAGTTCTGCTACAGTCTAAATGTTGACGTCCCCCCATATTCATATGTTGAAACCTAGCCTCCAAGGTGATGGTGTTAGGAGGTGAGGCCTTTGGAAGGCGGTTAGGTCATGAGACTGCAGCGCTCATAAATGGGACGAGAGCCCTTATAAAAGTGGCCTGCAAGAGATCCCTTGTGCCTTCTACCTTGTGAGGATACAGAGAAAAGGCACCATCTATTAACCAGAAGGCTCTCACCAGACACAGACGGTGCCGGTGCCTTGATCTTGGACTTCAAGGTTTCAGAACTGTGAGAAGCAAATGTGTATTGATGAGAAAACAGCTAGTTATGGCATTTGGCTACAGCAGCCCCAGCAGACAAGAGCTGGATCAAAGGACAGGACAGGACTCCAAGGACTGAGAGTGCAGTGTGAAAATTCTGACTCTGAGTAGGAGTCAAGCCACAGGCTAGGGAGAAGGTGCCAATCCACAAGTCAGGATGGGCAGAGACCAGAGAGAGCGAGTAAGGGATTAGTAAGTTAGGGAAGCAGTGGTTCAAAGTGGTGATGGCTGGGGAGGAGGTGCAGGGAAAGTGAAGAGAGCACCACCTGAAGATGTGGCTGTCGGAGGGTGTGTGAGGCACACACAGCATTTCTGTTAGACTCGAACCCAGCTGCCCAGAATTCTTTTACTTCTCAAGCTCTCGTTTGTACTATAAGAACGAGGGACAACATGACAACACAGCATCAAGCGCACCTGCATTCATCTCTCGCATCTGAAGAGATAAAGAACGGGCCACATGTAGCTCCTGGTTTCCTTATTGAGAAAATAGAAGTGCAGATACTTCCTCAAACAAACTCAGCGAATTCATGGTTTTTGAACCAATCAAGCCTTCTGACCTATTATCCCTATTCTTCCCCAGTGAATAACTTTCAGGGCTCCTACTTCCTGTGTAGGAATGGCCCACTTTTTCTGGAAGGGAACTTGGCAACACGAAACCAAAGAGTTAAAACGATGCAGGTCGCCCTACAGATTATTTTTCAGTTGTAAAGGGAAAAAGATACCTTTATAATTGGAGAAAAACCGACAGACCTCATTCCCCAAATGACCACATTTAAGATCAACCATAATAGGACAAGGTGACATCATGATTCCCGATATGTTACCTTGAGGACACAATATCACTTATTAAATATTGCTGCTGGGAAAGGTTTAACCAGAGTTGAATTACAAGCACACAATCAAACCTAAAGGAAGGGGACTTCTGAAAACCAGCAATCTCATGAAAAAAATATCTGGAGTAACTGATGCGGGTTAGAGGAGATGCAAACACAATGCATGATCTTTGGTGGGCTTGCAGATAGGAAGAATATACAAGATATTTTTTTGCAACAACTGACAAAATTTGAACATGGTTGGCAAGTTACATAATCGTGTGGAATCAATGTTAATTTTCTCGAATATAATCATTTATTGCGGTTATGGAAGATATGTTTGTTCCTAAGAAAAAAAGTATTAATGTATATGGGTGTGAAATGTCAAGAAAGAGACAGAGACAGAGAATAAGAGAGAGGGTGGTGGTGGGGGGAGTGGGAGAAAGGTAACTAATGAGGGAGAAGTACAGGTAAATGTGGGAAAATGTCAATATTAATGACTCTAGAAAAAAGGTATAAAAATATGTGTTATATTCTTACAACTTTTCTATAGGTTTGTTTTTTTGAAAAACAAAACATGGGAAAAAAAGGGAAGTTTCAGTAATTCTACGCCCATGAGTTTGTCTTAGGGAAATAATTATAAAATTGCATAAAGATGTATGTGTAAGTACATTTATCATAGCCTTGCTTATAAAACAAAACACTTTAAAACGTCTAAATTTCTAGCAATAGGGCATTGGTTAAGCAAATTATAGTGTTTTTCCCCCAAAAAATATATGGAAGAGAATATTATGCATTCATTACAATTATTTTAAAGGGTACTGTTTCTTGACATGGAAAAATATTAATAATATATTGCTAAGTAAAAAAAAGACAATTGGTAAAAACATGGTTGTATATCTCTAAAAGTACATACATGTATATAGTCACATGCATTCATAAAGATATTTAAAATATTAAAAGGACGTACACTGAGATATTAATGATATTTCCTTTCACGCTGAGATTCTAAGTGATTTTGAGGGGAAGCGTTTCTCTGGGTTTATTATTATTTTTAAAAATTGAACATTTATTGCTACTCAATTTAGGGAAAAAAATTCTCCAAATATGGTTACAATCTATTTTCCAGGTTGTTGATAACATCTCTCCATTGTTGACAGTTCCATTTTCTTTGCTATTTGGATATGCCATCGTTTTGTGTCAGATCTCCTAAAATGTTTATGAAGCATTATGCAGTTTTCTTACTTCCCCTCGCCCCCCGCCACCCCTGGCTCTGTACCTTTTCCTGGAGGCCTTTATTTGGTACCGTCGACCAAAGAAAGCACATATTGATACTTTGGTTTATTAGTGCTGACACACGGGGAAATAGAAATATAAAGTGGTGCTTAACACTTGACTAGCTCACACTTATCTACACTGAGGAGTTAGTGCCAAGAAGAGAAGATTTGACATATCCAAGTGAAATGGCTGAAACACCAAGACAGGCCCTACTCTCTGAAAAGAATGTTGCCCAGGATCTAGAGATTCCGATGGTTGAGAAGGAACCAGAGACCTTTCTGAATCACCACCTTCATGAATGCCATTACAGCAGGAACTCTTCCCATAGTGCTCATGTACCTGCGAGCAGACCACAAAGCCTCTCTAGGATGTGACACAAATGGCAGAAGGTACTAGAATGAAAACCTGGAAAAATATTCCTCTTTCTGGACCACATAGGATATTAATGATGCTAATATTAAATGAAAAAAGGGGGGCACCTGGGTGACTTAGTCAGTTAAGCATCTGACTTGAGCTCAGGTCATGATCTCAAGGTTCGTGGGTTCAAGCCCCGCGTCGGGGTCTGTACTGATAGCTCAGAGCCTGGAGCCTGCTTCGGATTCTGTGTCTCCCTCTCTCTCTGCCCCTCCCTGCTCATGCTATGTCTGTCTGTCTGTCTCTCTCTCAAATATAAACATTAAAAAAAATTTTAAATAAAAAAGGGAACAAGAACTCTGCACTCATTTAACCTCATTTGTCCTCTATGAAAACAAAGGTAATGTCAAGAAGACTCCATGCCCTGCCCCCACCCCACCCGCATAGGGGTGCCAAGAAAGGAAGGCTCTCGTCACCTTTAAAAGGAGAAGATACTGCTGTGTGGGACGTGCCCTTTCCAGGTCACTAACCCACATTTTGCATTAAGCCAGCTAACATTATTAATGAGGCTCCCTACTTGTGGCTTAAGGGAGAAAATATTTTGCACATTTCTTTTGGAGGAAACACCAAGCTCATATACCATAAGGAAGAATATCAAAGACCCCAATTTAATTTTATTTATTTTTTTAACATTTATTTATTTTTGAGAGAGAGAGAGAGAGGGAGGGAGAGAGAGAGAGAGAAGGCAGGGGAGGGGCAGAGAGCCACAGAATCTGAAGCAGTTTCCAGGCTCTGAGAGCTGTCAGCACAGGACCCTCTGTGGGGCTCAAACTCACGATCATGACCTGAGCTGAAGTCGGTCGCTTAACTGACTGAACCACCCAGGTGCCCCTCAAAGACCCAAATTTTAAGCAAGGGTCTCATCTACACATGGAAGCTTGAAAATAGCACTCAGATGACACGCTGTTCCCTCCTCCATCACGTCCCCTCTTCAGAAGTCCTGGCGGCACCCAGGTTCACCGCGCTCCGTGCAGACTGTGTATACAGTTGTCCCTGGGTGCTGGGAAGGTCCTCTTAGTCATATTCAGTGTGTTGTTTCTACTTATTCCTCCCACAGCACTTCCTGTTCTTCATTATAATTGATTTTTTTTCCTGGCTTGTCCTCCAAATGGATTGTCAAACACCCACTGCGGAGTGAGTGTGAAACAGGCCTTTCAACAATAGTGACTGAATGAATGAGCCCATCCCTTCCCAGTAATGCTCAAAAGTGGTCTTTCCCTCTATGTGCCCTGAGCCAAAAACACAGTCACTCAAGATCGAAGTACTGAAGTCTTTTTTTTTTTTTTAGTCGTGATAAAATACACAAAACGGGGAATTTACCGTTTTAACCATTTTAAGTGTGCACGGCAGTGGCATTACGTACATTCACATTGTTGCCCACTGTGCGTCTCCAGACGGGCTAAATTCCCCATCTGAAGTTCTATATCCATTGAACACCAACTCCTCATTCTTGCCTCCCCCAGCTCCTGGAAACCACCATTCTACCTTCTGTCTCACTGATTTTGACTATTCTAGAAAGAAACCTGTAACTATTTGTGTACTATTTATGCACTTCCATAGGGACACACACCATGTGCCGAATGGCCCGCCTTTAGTGCACTGGTTATTAAGTCATACAGTGAGTCTTAACCAATGGTCTTTTCTTGGATGAATGTTCATGGCGCTGAAAAGGAAACTTATTTTCTATAAATAGGGTATAGAATTTAAGGTATATCAGGAAGATGTACCTTATTAATTATGTAGGAGTTTTTCTATATACATTATTGTTATTGCTTGGTGTATTTGATTGGTTATGGACCGAGAAAGGCCAATGTAATGTATTCCACACCAAGGGAAGGACTTCCGGTGCCCAGTCTAGTGGTAAGAAGCTTAGAAGCCTTCGTCACATTCTCACAGAGTAAAAACCTGAACAAACCGAAAATCAGCAAAGTCAGCCACTCTTCTTGGACCCGGAAGGAAAGTGAGGGCACACTGCAAACCACAACCCCATATTTGGCAAGACCCGCAGGCAGCTGTGGAGAATCAGAACTCACTAGAGCAGAAATCCATGCGCTGGAGCCTCTGCGAGAGCAAGGGCTGGGTGGGAAAAACTAATGAATTGCTGAAGGCTCAGAGTTGACAGGAAACTCAGGGGGACCCAGTCACTGGGGAGCCCCCACACCTCTGTGAGTCTTGCCTTCTGGAGCTATACCAGGTTCTCACTGGGAATATCAGAGACAAGTCCCTTAATGCTTACAGCAGGAGGAGGGGGACAGGGACCACTTTGGAACATGCCAGAAATTGCGTTCTTCTTAACAATGTCTGCCCCCAGGGGAATTTATTTAATCAGAGCCTAAATAATCTGGAGGAAGGATGCTTTCATCCTCTATGAAGCCCCTTCTAGCATCCTGTCCCACCTAAGTGGGGGAGCCCCCCGTCCCAAACTGAGAAGCACGTGTGAATTTCATAGTCCAGAAATTTCACAGTGCAGGCTCACTCAAGCCCTAATCCCAGAATGCTTCCCTCCCCCAGACCTGACTGCCATAGTACCAGGAGACTCTTTGTAACAGTTCCATGTACCCAGTACACCTTGTCCAGCTATGAAGAAAAGCTCATAAGTCATCCTAAGAGGCAAAACACACAGTTTGAAGAGAGAGCAAGCCTCGTAACCAGACTCAGATATGGCAGAGATGTGGTGTTGGTATTATCAGACTGGGGATTTACGATAGCTATGATTAATGCACCAAGAGCTCTAATGGATGAGGTAAGAGCATGCTAGAGCAGATGGGCAGTGACGGCAATCTCAAGAAGGAACCAGAAAGGAATGCTGGAGATCAAAAACATAGTAACAGACATGAAGAGTGCCTTTGATGCGCTTATTAGTAGACAGGACACGGCCAAGGAAAGAGTGTCTGAGCTGGAGGATATGTCAATAGGATATGTCAACCTCCAAAACTGAAAAGAGGAAAAAGACTAAAAAAAAAAAAAGAAACCTGGAACAGAGTATCCATCTGGGGACCACCACAAATGGTCTAGCATATACATAATGGGGTTACAAGAAGGAAGGAAAGACACTGAAGAAATATTTGAAACAATAATGCTTGAGAATTTCCCCCAAACCACAGATCCAGGAAGTTCAGAGGACAGCCAGCAGGAAAATTCTAGAGAAGCTACACCTAGGCACATACTTCTGAGACTGTGGGAAGTCAAAGATATAGTACCCCACACCTACTACTTCTGTGTCCTTTTTCTGTCCTCTCTTTACTTTTTTACTTTAGAGATCTTGCTGCTAATTATCTGGTAGGTAGACATTCACAACTGCTATTTCTTCACCATGCATTTTACCCTGTGCCTTTATAAAGTGCCTCCTTTGGACGGACGCTCCTTTCATAGTTTATCATTGTCCGAATGTTCTCTGGACGTTAGCATTGGGGATCTCTGCACGGCATTTGCTTGATGCAACGCTATTACCCAGAGTGTTGTATTATAATCTGTCTCGGGTTTGCTCTGTGGTCCAATCTGAAACTCTGTTTCCCATAACAGCCCTTTTAAATCCATCGATATGAAAGTGGCCCTTGATCTTGGTTGTATCACATTACTTACTGTTTTGCTGGTTTTGTGTTTAACAAATATCATTAGGATGGTTTTACTGTTCCTTACAAAATTAAATACGCTCTTATTATATGATCTAGAAATTGGGCCCCTTGGTATTTCCTCAATGAGTTGACGCTGAGGTGCACCCCAAAACCAGCATGTGAATGTTTATAGTGATTCATTTTTAGTTATAGTTATAGCTTTATTCATCATTGCCAAACCTTGGAAGCAATCAAGATGTCCTACGGTAGATGAATCGATAAATAAACTGTGGTCCGCCCAGGCGACGGAATATTATTCAGCACTAAAAAGAAAGGAGCCAGCAAGCCATGGAAAGCCATGGAGGAGACTTAAATGCATATCACTAAGTGAAAGAAGCCAATCTGAAAGGCTAAGTACTGTGTGATTGCAACTACGTGGCATTCTAGAAAAGGCAACACTATGGAGACAATAAAAAGATCCGTGTTGGCCACGAGTTAGGAGGGAGAGAGGCTGAGCAGAGCGGAATTTTAGGACAGTGGAAATACCCTGTGTGGGGCTATGATGGTGGGTACACGTCATTGTGTATTTGTTCAAAGAGCAAGAGTGAACTTCAAGGTAAACTATGGCCTTTGAGGGAGGATGAGGAGCAGTTTCACCAGTACCTCAGTTTCACAGAGGTACCCTCTGGGGATTGTGAGAAGACCGCCACTCTGATTCTGAGCACAGGTGAGGCTGTGCATGTGGGGCGCGGGGGTACATGGGAACTCTCTGTACCTTCCCTTCAATTTTGCTGTGAACGCAAACTGCTCTAAAAATGAGGTCTATTAAAAATACATTATTAACTACGTGACCTGTTTGCTTTGTTTCTGGGCTTAGTATTTTGATAATTAGGAACGTCGGTATTTTTTTTTTCAAAGATTTCTTTCCCACCGTTCTCTAACTGCCTCAAAACTCTATTTCCTCAAATAACATCTATTAGTGCCCTTCTCAGAACAATGATAAAATTAGCTTGTTCGGCTCTGCCCACCATTCCTACTCCTCCCCTGCTTATTTTCTATTTATTAATATTATTATTCATAGTTTTGTCTTGGTACTATTTTATGTTTTTATGCTTTAATTACTGTGTTAGCTGCAAGCAATACTTTAAAATTCCCAGCTATTAGAGGATTAACAATTCAATGAATTCCTTTAATTCCCTATCTTCTGCTTTACTGCCACAATTCTACCAACTGAATCTTTTTGTCTGGTGTCTGGGGGGCATATGACATATATATCATGGTCAGCCACCCTAGTCCTTCTATTTATGTCTTCATCCTGTATCGAAATCAAGCAGACTTTTTGGCTGCTTTTCCCCTAATTTGTTTAGCTGAGATTGGGGTTTCTCTGCCTCCCAGTGTCACAAGGAAGTAAAAAAAAAATGGAGTCGGCAAAATGGCTTTGTTCTCCTTATGGCTTTTTTATGATTTCTAGGAGAGGAGAAAAATACTGACTCACAAAGCTTTGTGTACACCGATTCTCGGAAGCTTTTAGGTTCTAAATATATGGCTTTCTTTTTGTTTTACTTTTGGATATTTACTTCTAATTTTCTTGCTTTATGGTCAAAGAACACAGGCGGTACGATACTGATTCAATTCTATTGACTGAGAATTTCTGTGCAACTTGGGGCATAGTCATTTTTGGTAAAAGTTCCACTTGCACTTGGAAAAAATGTATCTTCTAATTGTTGGGCTGGAGTTCAAGATATGCTGATGAGATTAAGCTTGTTTATTGCTTTGTTTATATTTTCCCTGTCCTTCAATTATTATTTTTCTTCTGCTTCTATCATTTGCTGAGAGGGGCATGTTGAAATCTTCACCATGACTATACGTTGGACCATTTTCCCTTATTACTTTTTCGGTACCTATTTTCAAATACCTGTAGGTTTGGTATAGATTTTCGTATTTATATAAGGTTATGAGGCCATATGGTTTAGGCCACCCATTAAAGGTATTTCTTCTGCTTAGTATTATGCATACTTTATATATACTTTACCTCAACCTTTCACTTCACTTCAAACTTCCTTTGTCATTGTGTTTTACTTTAGGTGGCTTTTATATGACATAGAGCTGTTTTTTTCTTAAAATTTAAATTCCAGTTGTGTCTGTCACTGAAACTTGTAAGTAGAGTCCTATTACTGTGATAAATGTTTGGATTCATTTAAACTTCCTATTTATCATTCTTTTACTTTACTTCTTATATGTATTTTTCTTTTCTACTCGGTTGCATTTTCTTTATTTACCTCTTTTCACTGATTTATAGTGTACTTATTCCATTTCTATTATTTATTGTATTTTAAAATAGGCACACTGTATTTAACAAGGTCTAACGTTATTCAGCATTTCTATACTGCTGAACCATATAAAAACTTAAGAATATTTCACCCTGGTTTTTAATTTCTTGTCTTACATGTATTTTCTTCAATATTTCTGTTCCAGAATGTTTTTAATTTCCTGAAATGTTTTACTATCACTATTTCATTATTAGTTTAAAGTTTATTTCTTTATTTTGAAAGAGACAGAGATAGCATGAGTCGGGGAGGGGCAGAGAGAGAGAGGGAGACAGAGGATCCCAAGCAGGCTCTGTGCTGTCAGCAAGGAGCCCGATGCCAGGGTCAGTCCCGCGAACGGCAAGATTATGGCCTGAGACAAAACCAGGAATTGGACACTTAACCGACCAAGCCACCCAGGTGCCCCTACTACCGCCATTTTAAATAGACAATGTTTAAACTGACCCCCACATGCTTAGCAATTCCTAACCCACCCTGATTTGTTTTACTCCTTCCCTTGAGTTCAGTGTCCTTCTTCTGGTTGTGCATCCTTTAGGATTCATTCAGCAAGGATGTCTGATTTGTAGATTGTTTCAGTCTTCCTCTGATATGCCTTTATTTCCCTTCATTCACTGATGATGGTAGCTGCTGTACAGTTTTAGGTGGAGAATATTTTCTCTTTGCATTTAGTGCTCTGTCATCATCTGGCATGGGAATGTTAATATTGATTCTTCACACATGCTCTTTTTCTTCTTAGTTTTTTTTTTTTTTAATACATTCTCTTTGTGTTCGCTGTGCCAAACTTCTGCTGTGAAGTGATCCAGTGAAGATTTATGTTTATTTATTAGGATGCATATTGGTTAGCCACCGTTGCATAACAAGCTACCCTAAAACTTAGTGGCTTAAACAATGCACGTGTTTTCCCTCGCTATTTCTGTGGGTCAGGAATCCAGACATTCCTTAGCTGGCTGCTGTGCTCCAGACTCCCTCCCAAGGCTGCGGGTCAAGGTGTTGGTTGGGACCACAGTCATCTCAAGGCCCAGCTGGGGCAGAATGTGCTTCCCAGACCCTCATGGGAGGTTGGACTGAGGACCACTCTTTCCTGCTGGCCGTGGACCCAAGGCCACCCACAATTCCTTGTTAGATCTAAATCACACTCGAGGGTATGCTGTGACACAGGACATCAATACCAGGAGGTAGGTATCATTGGGAGCCAGTTTAGAACACAGAACACAGGACATGTGATTCCTAAATCTGAAAATTCATGTTTTTAATCAATTTTGGAAAATATTGAGGACTACTTTTTTCTTTTCGTTAATTCGCCTTTTGCTTTTTTTCATTCTCTCTTTTAGGGTAAAACAACTGTTGAGCTACTTTTTAAAAAAGTTTTTTTAATGCTTATTTACTTTTTAGAGAGAAAGAGACAGAGAGAGAGTGGGGGAGGGACAGAGAGAGAGGGAGACGCAAAATCCAAAGTGCAGGGCTCGAACTCACGAGCCATGAGACCATGACCTGTGCTGAAGTCAGACGCTCAACTGACTGGGCCACGCAGGCACCCCAACTGTTGGAGCTTCTTATTGTATTAATCCCTTTAACCCACTCTTTTTTTTTTTTTCCTGTCTCTACAGGCTGCATTTTGAGTTATTTCTTCAATCCTACTTTCTATTTCACCACTTTGCTCTTAAGCGATCTGCTACTTAACTCAGTCGGTAACTTTTCAGTCATTTACCATGTATTTTTACAAAGTTTCTTGGTTCTTTTCGTAGCGTTTTTGCTTTTCAAGTTTTTGAAGGAGTCTTCAACTATTTTAATTCTATGGTAGTTTTAAGATTTGTTGTTGAGCTCTCTGAAGTTCCTGGGGATGTTAATTCTCCATCCATTGTGTCTTCTTGCTCCTGGGGATTCATGTTTTGCGAGCTTCGGTTGTATGTTGATGTTTAGACTTTGATCTGAGGGCATCTTATGTGGAGTGGGCTGTGACTTTCCCTCCAGAATGATTTTGTCCTGGATACAGAGCTCCCATGCTCCCTCCTCATGGAGTCAGAGTGTTTTACCCTCCAGGAACATCAACATGGTCATGAACCAGGAAGTTCACTGGGCTTTGGTGTCCAAAGATTTTACTGGGATTTTATTAATTAAATCATTGGCCACGTGATTGAATTCAGTCTCCAGATCCTCTCTCCTCCCAGGAGGGTTGGGCAGCCCAAAGTTCCAGCCCTTTACTCAGGAGCTGGGTCTTTCTGGGGACCAACACCCAGGAGAATAACCTGAGTCGCCTTATTAACATAACAAAGACACTATTACTCAGGAAATTCCAAGGGTTTTTGAAGCACTGTGCTGGGCACGAGGGAAAAGACCAACTACGTTCTTTATTAGACCACAGCTCTTTTGGAGGATTTGTTTTGGACTTTCAGTTTGGATTTCCTCTTATCCTCTCTCTGTGACACCACAGGGGCCAGGCCTTATTCTTAGTTGAGAGCTGACATCAACTTTCTCCAACTTCCTTAGGTGGCAAATAGAAAACAAAGGGGGAAATCAAGGGAAAAGAGCCCACAGAAGGTCATTTATCTTCATTTTCCCTTCCTTTCATTCAGGCAAGAGTATTTTCTGATGCCTGAAATGGATTGACTCTGTTCACAGGGTAGAAAGCCAGAGAGCATGGGGTCAACAGGGGGGGTATCACTAGAGTGCTCAGGGGGGCCCCAACTTGCCTGTGTGCCCATGGGGATGCAGTAGGGAGGAGTGGAATGTGACCCGAGACTCAGGGATTCGACATCCAGGCACACTTCAGGAGCTTAATGCACACACTGAGTCATTTATTTCCTCTTTCCCCATGTTCTTCCTTTCTTTCTAGCAGCTTCATTTCCACAGATTGGTCTATTTTTCTCCATTTCTATTGAAACTAATTTTCCTGTCCCAATTCTTGCCTTTGTCAGATTGTATCTCTCTTCGGTGTTTCTCTCCACGATCTTTGAAAGCTCCAAATAAAAGTGCATGTATTTATGTGGAGTGAATAATGCATGAATCCATTCCTTTCAATGCATGAAATTGTGCTCCTTGTAATGTCACTCATTAATCTATATGGCAAAAACAGTGGGAGAAGGTCGATATGGTTAAAGATAATTAGCAATTGATTAGCACCTGAGAAGCTAAATAAAAAGACACATTTCCCCCCCAATGGCTTGAGTTGATCACAACAAGAATTCTTGTTTGGGGCAAGTCATGGTGTTCGGGACTGGGAGGGAGAAAAATCTTTGCGTTAACATGAGCATGAATCAGGGTAAATATTTATTTGGGAAAAGAGACAGGAACCATTCCCAAGTATTCATTACCATGTATTTTGTTAAAGAATAGCTGTCACCAGAGGTCTAAAATCTTTATAAACATTTAGCGGTAAAAATTTGAAATACTGACATCGCAACAGCAATTAGGCCGACCGTTTTTCCCGATGTATTCAGTATTTTCAAGGAGGCTACTCCTCTTTGGAATCTTTTCAGGTAGACTCCTAAAAGCTGCCTGTGATAGGAAGTAGATCCGGGGGACGGCATGGCGCCAGAGCTTGGGGGTGGTGGTGGGGCTCAGACCCCAGGGGCATGCCTGTGTCCCTCAGCTGTCTTCCTAGGGACTTACACCTTCGAGAACACTAGAGGTGCGGGTACATCCTCAATGACAAGAACAGGTGCCCCGCCCACCTTTTCAGGCAAGGTCAAGGGCTTCCCCTTGGGCTCGCTCCCTCTTCTGTGTCTTCCGTGCTTCCACACCTGCCCCCTCCTATTCTCGCCTTCCTCCCTCCTTCTTCCTGCAGTAGGCATTTTGGGGGACCCATGCTGGCATCTCCTCCCAGTGGGTGAAACAGGAGGGCTGCGGGCTGTGGCTCTCCTCTGTCGGAGAGTCCCAGGGCCTTCTCCCAAACTGGGAAGCACGGACGACAGGGGTGCTTCTGCCGAGGTCCCAGAGGGGATGAGGACTGGCAGGCAGGTGGATCCTGGGTCACAGGCTCCTCCCACTCGGGACCCCCTGGTCGCGGGCTCCGCCCACTACGCACCGGTTGCCAGGTGCTGGTCACACCATCAGGCACCTGGACGGCGTGACTGAAGCCCAGGAAGGCCTCTTCACAAGCTATTTTATATGTGAAAAGTATTACGTAAGTATAGGTGAGCTACAATGTCAATTCATTTCAGGTGCACAGCGGAGTGACTCCACGCGTGGGACCTGGGACGCTGGTCTGGTGCAGGAAGCGCCCCAGGTGAGCCCCCTTGCTTCCTCAACCTGCGCCAACTACCAGGTGTGGTCGCCGCTTTCTCCTCCCTTCTTCCCTCTGGGCACAGCGCGGCTGCCTCCAGGGAGCAGCACCTCTGTCACAACCTCAGGCTTTTTAGTACTTGGAAAGCGTGTCTTTGAGACCCACGTGAAGGTGCAGAAATAAGCAGCAGACAGGAAAACACAGGAATGTCTGTGTCTTCTCACCCCCAGACTTCCCCCATTTCTGCCTTCGCCTGACAGTAATTTCTGAAGGTGGAATATCGTTAAATCACCGAACATTTAGTACTGATTGGCTTTGCGGATTCTCTGATTCCCTCTACGTAGACTTTTATTCATGAGAATATTTTCATCTTCTTCTAAAGATGAAAATCTTCCTTTCCTTTCTTCTCCTTTCATCTTCTCCATTTCCATCACCTAAAAGATGGTCATCTTTTAGGAACTGGCCTCTGCTCTCCCTGCCCACCTCATCCAAAGTCCAGAGGCCTCCTTAGGAGTCAATTTCTAAAAGAATCATCTTTGCTTTTTTTTTTTTTTTGGTTTCCCTTACAGGGGACACCTGGAGGACCAGGGCAGAAAACCCTGGTTCTTGCTACGTAAACAGTTTTTATTTTGCTGCAGCCATTGTGGGACATCTTTCTGTAACAAGAAAAACATAATTCGATCAAATAATACATAATGTCCCTTAATGAAAGTCACCCATTAGTCTTTCTGTTAATACTACACGTTGTTGTGGTTAATTGTGGGGAAATCGGTTCTACTTACATAAATGGGTTAGAAAAAGGCTTAGGGTGGAAAGCTACCACCATGGGGTGAAAACGCCGGAGGTTAGCTAGCAAGATATTGTAATGGAATCACGAGTAACTTCTTATATCACCTGCAGGAAATTACTTTCCATCTGAAACCAATATACTTTGATCACAAACTTCACTTGCCACCCAGACCCGTTGCTTCTTACACGCACAAGTTAATGATTACTATCTGAGTGTTTTCCCCACATTCACGTGGGTAAGATCTTGTTCTCTTCACATTCACCACAAGGGTAATAACTTGAGAGCTTAATAAATATGGAGACAAAACCCCTGTTCGGGGGTCTTGTCTCCTCCCGGACATTAGCCTCTCTCGTTTTCAACTCTGCATCCGTTCTCTTGCTGGACAAGAGAGAACTCCAGACTCATCGTCTGCGGCAGCTAATAAAATAAGACTCTAAGAAAAACTTACAGTCTGACAATGATGGTAAAATTACTATAGTGAACATACATCTTGTGATTCAATGACTGTGTATGTACTTTGGGCCAACCGTAATCGTGACCAGAACGTTTGTATAGAAGCATATCACTGTTCCTTTTCGCAGAGGAGGGGCTGTGGCTCCAGGAGATGACACTGCCTAGGTTCCATAGCTAGTGATCACCGTGGCCAAGGTTGACCCTCAGGCACCCTGGACTCTAAACCCATCATCCTCACACGTCTGTCACCAGTTATCGCTTATCTTTACACCTTCAAGTTGAGGGACCTGGCTGGGGACTCCCACTGAAGAGTTAAGAAAAAAAGTCTTTATCACCATCCTTACTTAATAATCAAGCCAAGGATTGTCAGTGATCATTTTCCTCTGCTTAATATGCACATTAATCACAAACCTATTTTGGGAGAGATCTACCACCCATAACTTGGAATGATTCTGTTGGGAAGGATGCTGGAATCTCAGTGGAGGGGCTGATTAGGTACCCGTGGAGTGAGGGGAGCCCATGTGGTTACAGACATGCTTCCAAGGTTGGTAGGCCAACCTGTGTCCAAAGGCCCCGGGGTTATGCTCAATTTGGGTTTGGTCTATTTCGAAGGGGGTGTTGTGTGGCAGGGTTGATGTGGCGGTGCGTCTGAAAGCACACACACCTGAAAGCAGTGATGATATTCGGGATGTGTGAGTTCTGCCTGGCTTATGGGGCCGTTAGAGGCAGGGTTAGCCCCATCTAAGAGGAGGGACTTAGCCCCATCTTTTGAATTCAGGGTACTTGGGATGAGGAGTCGCTAGGCACATTCTAGTCGTTCGCAATACAAATCACTGTTCACAATTCCCCTGAAAGTGGAATAAAACGAGCTAGGTTCACGACGCGGCTCCTCTCCCAGCGCCCTGTGCATAGGAGAAAAGAAAGACGTGTCTCTATCAGGGCTGAGCAAGTAGAACGGGGAAGGAGAGAAAACTGCTGTTCCACGGGCAAGTCTGTGCTCAGGAATTTCTCCTGCCAGCCCATTGCTGGCTCATCTCAGCAAGACCGGTTCTCAACACTCAGCTGCACGTGAGAAGGGGTCTCCTCACTGTGCTGGCTACATCCAGAAGCACCACAAGAGGGCTGAGTCCAGGCATGGAAGTCCTCGCTCACAGCCGTGTGGCAGGCCTGGAGAGAAAACCGGGAGGTGCAGACTCCAGTCTTCCGAATGAGTCTGTGTGTCATCAGGGAAGCGAGCTCCCCCAGCAAGCTGTCGCTGGCCTTCCTTCTGCAATAAAACAAATCTAAACGTGGTGACCTGAGCACACCAAGCTCGGGAAGCAGTCAAAACCCTATTAAAAACAACTGGTTCACTATGTCTTCTTGGGAAAGTCAGAATGCTTTTCTTTTTCCTAAGAGCTGTTGGTATTCCGCCCAGTTTTCCCTCTGAGTTCACCGTGTTCTCCTAGCCTATGAAGTAACAGTGAGTTTCCATCCCACTCATGAATCCTGAAACGCACAATGGGTAACTTCTCGTAGTCCGATCAAGATGAAGCCAACACAAGGGACTAGAAAATACTAGAAAATGCCATTTTTAAGTAGCACCTGGTTGTAGCTTTGTTTTTCTCTTTCTTTTCTTTTGAAAACACGTGAAGTGGCTCTTGTCTGGGAGAGGTATGTGGTATCAGAGCCACACTCAATATATCAGCAGAGCCCAGAGACCGTCCTGGCCCGCAGCGAGATGCTGTCTCTGTGAGCGTGTTTGTTGGTTCTGAGGGAGGAGCGAGGAGCTGGAGGATGATGGACCAGCGAAGACACAGCTGAGGTGTGTGGTGTACTGGTCAGAACTGCAGATCGGGGAGAGCGAGGGCAGGTATGTGACTTATCCACCTTCATTACCCAGTGCTTAGCACGATGCTTGGCCCGTGACACGCGACTGATTCAACTTTATTCAACGAGTGGGCGAATTCAGGGACACAGGGCCACAATTCTAGAATGTTTCCTGTGATCTGGATGTTCCTTCTAACTGGCCTGGGATGGACCTGATATTTTGTAGTCTCCTCTGGAGTGTCTTGCCATTGATTTCTTTGGGTAGTTATACATTTATTTATTTTTAATGTTTATTTATTTTTGAGAGAGAGAGAGAGAGAGTGAGTGGGCGATGGGCAGAGAGAGAGGGAGACACAGAATCCAAAGCGGGCTCCAGGCTCTGAGCTGTCAGCACAGAGCCTGACGCAGGCTCGAACTCATGAACCACGAGATCGTGACTTGAGCAGAAGTCAGACGCTTAACCGACTGAGCCATCCAGGTGCTCCTCCTTTGGGTATTTAAAAGTCTGACATCCCTTTGCAAGGCTGCAGGCATTTTCTGATACTTTGGAGCCAAAAGTTTTCTGGTTGTCTATTATTGTATACCAACTATCCCAAAACCTAGTGACTTAAAATAACTGTTTTATTATATCTAAAGATTTTGTGGGCCAGGAACTTGGGCATGGCTCAGCTTGGGGATTCTTGGACTGTGGATGCTCTGACTGGGCTCCTTCTACGTCTGGTGGCAGGGCTGGTTTGGAGGACTCCCAGTGTCTCTTCACGTGTCTGGTGCCTTGTCTGGGATGGCTGGAAAGCAGGGCTCGGCTGGCACTGTGGACAGGACACCTACATACATCATGTGGTCTCTGTAGCTTGCTAGTCCCAGAGTGAGCAGGACGAAGTCCTCCATTTTTTTCAGCCTGGGCACCCACGGTGGCACATTTCATTTCTGCTCTACTGTACCACTGAAGCAGTTCTCGAGCCCATCCAGATTCCACGGCGGGGACATCAACCCCACCTTCCCACGGAAAGAGTGTCTAAGAGTTTGTGACCATCTTCACTTCATTTCAAAGAGCCTCAAATTAAAAATGTGTCGCAGTAACCAAAAGGTAGAAGCCACGCAAACGTTCATCCATGAACGACTGGGTAAACAAAATGTGCTCTTTCCATGCAAAGGGGGCATTACTCAGTCGTAAAAAGAAGGGACAGCCTGACACCTGCTATAGCATGGATGAGCCCTGAGGACCTTATGCTGAGTGAAGTAAGCCAGTCCCGGAAGGACAGTGCTGAATGATTCCTCTGAATGGTGGTTGCCAGAGGCTGTTGAGGGGGGAGAAGTAGGGAGTGAGTGGTAATGGGGCCAGAGACTCAGTATGTGAAGATGAAGTTTTAGAGAGGGATGGTGGGGATGAGTGCCCAACGCAAATGTACCTAATGCCGTTGGTTACACTTAAACATGGTTAATGACGGTAAATTTTATGTATGCAATGAATTGCATTGTGTGGTGAATTGTATTAAAATAAAAATTATAGTAAATTATATAAAATGTACTAAAACTATATTGAAGCAAGAAATATGTGTCAGGTCTCTGAACTGGAATGATCTTTTGCTCCTCCATTAATGTTTGAGTTGAGGGACCCAATAACATTTTCTTGTAGGGCTGTGAGTATCTCCTTACCCTCCCTCTGAGGTTTGGGTACCTAACTTAATCTTCTTTTAATTAAAGAATGAAGGAGACCCGCCGAACTGAGTAGAGGCACAGATAGTTCCACTCCAGACACCAATTGAGAGAAAACGATTAGGTGATCTGTGAGTGTCATTTAAAAATTAAGTCCACTGAAGACTTTCTTATCCCCAGGAACGTTTGTTCCTAAATTATTAACGTTGTTTTGCCTTATTAAAACAAGGAAAAGTGAGATACCAAGAAGGCCTTTAACTCACCTGTCAGGCATCTATCAGCAGAATCAACACGTGATGCCTCACACACCTTGTCTGCGTATATGCAAATTAAGTCAATTTTACTCTGCAGTTGTCACTGTCCCACGGCAGCCTTACAGACCTAGTGGGCGTAATAGTAGTACGTCATCTTGACTTCAGATTTTCCTGTCTTTTTACCCCTAGTGACATACCATTTATTGCCCCGTATCTTCTATAATGTTTGTGTTGATAGTTTTGTGAAAAATCTAAGTGTAGCATATGTTCAGAAAGTGAACATGAAGTGAACCCACCCATGGACTCTGCAACCACGTTCAGAAAAAGAGCCCTTCCGGAAGCCCCTTCCCCAAGGGGAGCCTTGCTCTTGACTTCTGCTACCCCGGATACGGTTTCCCTGCTTTTGAACTTGTTACAAATAGAATCACACAGTCGTTATTCTTTTGGTGTTGGCTTCTCTCAGGTTGACGTTTGTGAGATTCCTCCACGCGCAGTGTGGTTATAGATCCTTTTGTTTTCATTGAAATATACCACAACTTATTTCTCCATCCTGCTCTTGGGCGTTTGGGTTATTTCCAGGTTTTTTGGATAATATGAAAAGTGCAGCTATCCACATTCTTCTGCAAATCTTTTGGTACAGATGTGCTGCCTATCTGTTGGATTTATATGGACAAGCTGAGTCACTATGTCACAGGGCACACAAATGGATACCTTTACTTGTACACACCAAACAGGTTTCTGAAACCACTTACGTCAATTTGTATTACCGTTGTGTGAGAGAGTTTGCTTTGCTCTACACGCTCTCCAGACTCAGAATCGTTAGCCTTCTTCGTTTTAACTATTCTGGTAGAGGGTAGAGTTATGCTCTCTGTTTGCCAGTTAGATTGCCACTTTGTGTCATGCCTGTTCAAGTGGTTGGTCCCTTTCTTTTTCTAGTGGGTTATCTACCTTTTTCTTACTGATTCATAGACATTTAAAAAATATCTTCTGGATGTGAATACTTCATTGGATAGATTTACTGCAAGTGTATCCTTCCGTCCAGTGCCTTGCCTTTGTGCTCTCTGAATTGTCTTTTGAGGAACAGAAATTCTTAATTTTAATGTAGAGTAGTATAAAATAACTTTAAATCTTTTTTCTTTTTGCATAACACTTTTTGTATGTGTGTGTCTTATTTAATATATTTCCCTATCCTAAGGGCAAGAATAGAGTGTCCTCTGTTTTTTTGAAAAAACTGTGTTGTCTTATCTTTTTAAATGTTTATTTACTTATTTTGAGAGAGAGAGAAAGAAGGTGTGCATATGTATGTGCATGAGAGCGGAAAAGGGGAAGAGAGAGAGAGAGAGAGAGGGAGAGAGAGAATCCCAAGCAGGCTATGCTGTCAGCACAGAGCCCTATGCGGGTCTCAGTCTCGTGAACTGTGAGATCATGACCTGAGCTGAAATCAAGAGTCTGACGCTTAAGGGACCGAGCCACCCAGGTGCCCCTGTACTGCTTTATCTTTGAATTTTGGATCTGCGATATTGTGATATGTGATGGTTAATTTGTTCTTGAATGGGATTGATTTGTAAATCAGCAAACTTTGATTATGCTGATTGCTCTCTGGTGTGTGGGTGGGCCTCATCCAATCAGTTGAAGGCTGAGTGGAACGAAAAGACCAGCCTCCTTGAGCAAGAGGGAATTTTCCAACAGACTACCTTCAGGCTTCATCTGTACCATTGGCTCTCTTGGACCTTGAGCCATGTTGGCCCTGCAGAGTTTGGACTTACCAGCCTCCATCATCACATGAGCCAATTCCTAATAATGTCTTTCCACACAGCCACACGTCTTATTCTGTTTCTCTGGAGAACGTTGGCTAACACATGGAATGATGGAAGTCAGATATATTTTTAGTGCCTTGAAGCTCCTGAGTTTAACCCCAGGGATCCATGGGAACCCAGTTTAACGCTATTGGTCTAGAACTCCTGTCTGACGCCTTCTGTAGATGCACCATTTCCTGCCTGGTTCCAGCTGCCCGTTTTTCCTCGGAGACAATTTGGAGTCTCTGGAGGATAGGAATGAGCCTCGAAGTGGGAGAGACTGGCCTGTCCACCAGGCACAGAACAAAGGGGGCTGATATTGACGTCTGAGCAAGGATGCCTTGGGTGGAGCAGAGGTGGGCGTGTCAAGGTCAGAGGCAGTGGAAAGGACCAGCGTGAGAGGAGAGAGGTGAGCAGTGGCTAAGACCCCGTGGAGGAGAGTCTGGAAAGCGTGGGCTGGGCTCCGTGGGGGCATCGCGGCCAGGCTGATGGGAGCCGCGAGCCAGCTTAGCTCAGGGCTGGCTAAGGGTTGTTGTCGTGGTGTCTCAGCCACACCCTCTGACTGTGCATCTGACCGTGTAGCCCCGACTTTGCTTTACCTGGTTTTCCATGTTTACCTAGATGCTTGTTTCTGAGATATAATCTTTTTCATCTAGTGGTAATGCAGAGAGACATAGAGGAGGAGGCATTCAGAGTCCCTTGCACTCTTTGATATTTAATTTTGTGCACGCCTGCCCTTTAGGACCTGCAGGCCCCGCACGGAAAACTGTTCGATCAAGTATTGCATTTTCATTACCGCTTAGCTTACACCTGAGCCGCCTCAGTGAGTTTGCAGTTTGTTACGTAAGTTGCGTGGGCTCCTTTGGATTTCTTGCCTGGGAGGTTGGGGACTAGTATTCGCGTGGTGTGCACTATTGCATTTGCAGATCCATAACAGGCATTGGAATTCTGAACCGTGTTTCTTTTCGGCTTAATTCAGCCAAGGGGTATAGGTTAGAATCAATAAGGCCCTGGTGAAATTTCCCATCGAGGACAGGTCATGAAGGACACTCTTACGTAAGATAACACGATTCATATAGGTACTTGAGTTCTAGAAAGGCAAGGACCCTACAGGATTAGAATGTTTGTCAAATACCCTTTCTATAAATCCTCCCTCCCACCCCTCCTAAGTGATCCTATGATGAATCAGATCATGGAGAAGATGTTCAAATTGCATTATCTAACACTAGGTGTTATTTATATACGATGTGCATACAGCCAGACTTAGGAAAGGCACATTTATTTTTGGTTGCTTGTAGAAGACACTCAATACATATTTGTTAGCTGAATGAGCAAAAACCACAAATATTACTCTTAAAATAAGATCTCTCATTTAAATGCTGCATCATTCCCTGAGTGTTGACCCCTGGAAGAATGATCCCTTTTGTGAATATCTAATTATGTATGCTATGTTCTATCATTCTTGTAATCAATACACGTTTTTTAGGACAATTAACTGCTCATCCTAATGAAAATTTATCCAGTTGTTACTATAGCTACCAAAGTATAAGAAACAAAACAAAACAAACAAATGGAAAAATCTTTCTTGGTTGTGAAGACAAAAAAAAAGGTCCGCATTGGAAAATCCTTGGAGCATTGAAATTCTATGGAAAGGAATCCATAGTTATTATTACAGAGGTCCTTTTCCTCTGACCTCCGGTCCTCAGAAGGACTACCAGATCGTTTGTTTCTAGGACGTGCTGTTTCTGCATTACCCGATGGGAGAAGCTACCGAAAAGGCGGCCAGAATCTTGTGCCGAGGGAACCATCCACTTCTCAGTCCTACTGCCTCCTATTTGCACTCCCGTAAGGAACGGATTCGAAAATATCACTAGATGGCAGGTAGGAAGTATGCACACAACCGGAAAGTTCCATACAGTCTCGTGTCTCCTAGGAATGTGGTGTCATCCTGTTTTATGTGAGAGGAGTATCTGAGCGGAAACTGAGGCATGGCCGAGGTTACATACCTGAGGTGGAGGCAGGTGTCAGCGCAAGGACAGACTGGGGACCGACTGGGGTCAGCTCTCCAGAAGACATACCATCTGCACAAAGATGTTAGCTGAGTTGCAGTCTAAGATTCGGGGCTGCAGGGTTGCCAGGAGCTCCTTGGCATCCGGAAGCGAAGCCATCCAGGAAGCGTGTGGCAGGACGTATTCGTGAAGGTTCTCCAGAGACCTAGAACCGGTAGGATGTCGGCACACGCACGCGCCTGCGCACACACACAGGCACAGAAAGAGGTTTAGCTAAGGAACTGGCCGAGCAGGGTAACGTGCAGGGTGGGCTGGCAGGCGGGAGACCCAGGAAAGGCAATGTCCCAGTACGAATCTAAACTCTGCTGGGCGATCCTGTCTTAGGGGAGGGTGGATCTTTTCTTCTGTTCAGTCTTCAACTGATTGGTTGAGGCCCATCCGCACGGAGGGCATTCTCATTTAGTCAACGCCCACTGATTTAAATGTTAACCTCGTCCCAAAACACCTTCACTGAAAACACCCAGCATAATGCCTGACAAACCATCTGGGTATCATGGCCCAGCCAAACGGATACGTAACATTAACCATTATCTGGGTCTGGATAACAATTCGTTTTTGAAAGGCGGGGCCCTTCTTGCCTGGGTGTGCTTCATCCCGCAAGGCGAGTGTGTCGTCTCACAAGAACGGTTCCCTGATCTGCGCGCCGTGCACTGCACCGGGAGCATTGCACTAGGTTCCAGGGGGGCACAGGTCTCCCACCCCCCTGTTTGTAGAAGGGGGGAGTTGGGGAGAAAGACGCCGCCCTCCGTTTTTGGACTGGGCGGTGGGCCTTGGCAATGTAAACTGTTAAAAGGGAAACGCTGAGGGAAGTGAAGAGCTTTTATGATCAGCGTTGAGCATGCAAATATATACCCCGGGAAGTCCGGTTTGATTGCGATCTCGACCCAGATAGACATAGGCTGTTTGCATATCACCGGTGCGTGGGCCTGACTGTTGCAGCCTCTGTCTCCCCAAGTTGTGAGTCGTCTGTGAGCGGGATGGGCGCCCCCAGCCCTGCAGGGGAGAGAGAACAAAGAGGCAGGGCCCTGCTCGCCTCTCGCCTCTCAGGCTGATCCAAATGCACAGCGGGGCGCTCACATCAAAGGGAACCGGGCTTCCGGGGGGCAGTGGGCGTGGGGGAAGATCAGACACCGACACTTAGCGGTTTTCCTTTTATTTTCGCAGGCTTACCGATCCCTCGGCCCCCTGGAGTTGGATTCATTTCAACCTCAGCGGAGGCTCTGCTTCCAGAAGCGTTTCTGTTGGCACAGGACAGGAGCGAGTGGGAACGGGTGTGGAGACATTGATAGGCGTATCCAGATATCTTTCTGTAATCATCTGATTTTCTGGCTAGGAGGGAAAGCGTGTCCTTAGGAGAATGCATTGAAGAAACGGGAAATAATACAGGAAAAAATAAAAGCCACCCGACGTTAGATAACTAATTAATTTTGGTTATTTGTCTTGTGCCAGGTACCAAGCTCCAAATAACTGCTAATGAGTCGCAGGCGTTCCCTGCGCTTCATGGAGATCCGTCGGGATGAATCTCCACACTGTATGCACCTGCATTATCCCCTCTGTCTCTTTTCATACATGAGTGTATGTATTATATAGACGACTTATTGAAAGCGTGTCTGCGCAGGTACATGTGTTTTTTAATTCAAAATGGAGGAATTATCTGTATGGCTCTGGGTGTTGCCTTTTCACGTAAAAATGACTTGCGAGCACTTCACGTCATTGGTATGGAGCCACGTCATTTACTGAATTCTTTTCTTCGGTGTTTAGGTTGGTTTTAATTTTTTTGCCATTATAAACAGTGTCGTGGCCCTCCTGGCGTCTGCACCGCCGCTTATTTTTTTTAGGACGAGTTCTCAGCCCCTTGATAGACAGCATCCAGGAGGATGGACGGTGTCAGCAGTGTTGTAGCCTATGTGGCCTGCTGCCACGTTGCTTCTTTGGAAGTGTGCACAGCGTAGAGTCCCTTCGGCGACGCGTGACGTCCTTCACGTCCTGCTCGTTGGTTAGCATTGGCTGTCATTTCCAAAATGGCCTCATGAATAGAGAAACGAAGAAAACTCACTTTAAGTCGCATTTTGTGACGATTTGGAAAGACGACGGGCTCTGTCTGGGTGCCGGGTGGCCCTCCACCTGGGCTGACCTCCAGCCCCCCTGGAACCAGGCAGCCCAGATTGGTGGGGGTGTGCCCATTTAGGGAAGGTCTGTTCCCAGATTCTGTGGCGGGGAGAAAGTGAAACACAGGGCAGGGGGGAAGGAAGCTAACTGCTAAGCAGGGAAACGGGCAGGGCAGAGGGTGACAGGAACGGGGTGACCGGTCACTAGGCAGAGGGACATCTGTCCTCTAGATGCTGCCGACCGGCCCGGAGATCAGAGGGCTGCGTTCGGGTACCCGTTTGACCCTGGAGCAGTTACTTAACCTTCCTGTGCCTCAGTGTATCACCCAGAAATGAGAGTGACAAGAATACTCACCTCCAAGGACTTGGAGAGGATCCAGTGACTGATACAGCAGACTTAGAATCCTTCCGACTTAGACTCCTGCCTGGCTCATGGTGGACACTCGGTAAATGCCCCCTGTTCCTCCATGCAGTCAGGCTCGTATTGCGAGGGCCGGGTTCCCCAAGGGATCGTGCTGCCCTGGACACCAAGTTCTTCTGGCGTCGTATTTCCAGAACTTGAACGGCTGTGCAATCTTTGTGCGCTGTCCTCACATGGATCTGCTTCTCTCGCTTCCCTCCCTCCTGTCCTTCCTTTCATAAATATCTTTTGTGGACTTACGGCTGCCAGGCACCGTTCTAGACGTACGGAATAGAGGGGTGTTTGGGCTGCTATAACCAAAATACCGTAGACTGGGGGTTGAGGAGCGCCAAACATTTCCTTCTCCCAGTTCTTGAGTCTCGGCAGTCGAAGATGGTGACTTTGCGAGCTGGTGTTCGGTGGGAGCCTGCTTCCTCATAGATGGCCATCTTCCCACTTCAGCCTCATGTAGTACAAAGGAGGAGCTAGCTCTTTGGGGTCCCTTTTATAAGGGCACTAATCCCAATCATGGGGGGTGGTACCCTCATGACGTCATCATCTCCCAAAGGACCCATCTCCTAACACCACCACATTGGGAGTTAGGGTTTCAACATACACGTTTCAGGGAGGACACACACACATTCAGTCCGTAGTACGTGGTGAACGAACCAGACAAAAACCCCTGCTCTCATGGACCGTACGACCCAGTGGTCGTGTCCCGCATGTGCTCTCTTCTTCCCTGAGGATGTGATTATTCACGTGCTCTCTTCTCTCGTCTTCACTATGCAGCCTTCTCCTTCTTTAATATCCAGCTCAAATTCTGCTTCCTTCTGCCAAATCATCCTTGACTCCTTCAGCTAGAATTCAGAGTCCCCCATGTATTGGGCATGGGGTCTACAGTAGGCACGAGGAATGCTTTTCTTGAATATTTCAAACCCTTCTTTGCCTCTCTGCTGGCACTCGTCACTGGTTATTTATGTTAGTGGCCTCTCTCTCCTGTGAAACTTAAAGCTTTTTGCAGATAACGTCCAGGACGTATCCATCTTTGTCTCCCTTGCGTGAGCAAGCACAGGTCCATGTGTGTAACTGATTAATACATGGTTTTTTAAAGAAAATAAGTGGAGGAGGGAGCTGGCATGATTCATGTTGCTTCATGTGGGCGACATCAGGCACCAACCAGCTGACAGAAGAAACAACATGCTGTCCTTAGTACAAACGGGTGTGAGTCCTTCCCGGTGAGTCCTGGGGACAGGCCAGTGTGGGAGCACCTGCTGGTGCCCAGGGACTCCTCATAGTAATGGCATTTCAGGCACAAAGGGTGAAATGTGAAATTCGATTGCCCCAAGTGCATTTTCCAAAGAATCGTTGTCCGGCCCATCTTCCTCGGACTCTCAGATATTGTATGAGTTTCTCCTGGCTGCTGTAACAAATTTCAAACTTAGTGGCTTCAAAGAACACACGTTTATTAGTTTACTGTTCGGGAGGTACCCAAGATGTGTTTCATTTGGCTCAAATCAAGAGGTCAGCAGAGCTGTTCCTTTGGAGGTTCTAGAGGAGAATCGCTTCCTTGGTTTCTCCAGCATCTAGAGGCAGCCCCATCCCTGGCTCATGGACCTGCGTCACTCCAGCCTCTATTTCTTTCTCTTTCTTTCTTTCTTTCTTTCTTTCTTTCTTTCTTTCTTTCTTTCTTTCTTTCTTATGTTTTTATTTATTTTTGAGACAGAGAAAGACAGAGCATGAGCAGGGGAGGGGCAGAGAAGAGAGGGAGACACAGAATCTGAAGCAGGCTCCAGGCTCTGAGCTGTCAGCACAGAGCCCGACGCGGGGCTCAAACTCACGGACTGTGAGATCATGACCTGAGCTGAAGTTGGGCGCTTAACCGACTGAGCCACCCAGGCACCCCATCCAGCCTCTATTTCTGTTGTCACACCTCTGTCTCTGACCCTCCTGTCTGCCTCCTGTGATGGACGTTGGGCCAACCCAGATAATCCAGGTTATCTCCCCATCTCAGAGCCCTAACTGTAACCATATCTGCAAAGTCCCTTTTGCCGTGTAAAGTGCTGTACTCCCAAGTCCTGGGGATTAGGACCTGGACACCTTTGGGAAGATCATAATTCTGTCCATCTTAGAAGTTATTGTCATCACTTCTTTGGTTTCCAGATCCTCCGTAGAGGGCTGGAATTGACAAGTGGAAGCAGCGTCTATGGTTGGTATTATAATCCAGTTACAGCATGAAGCCTATGGGCGTTCTGATTCCGAACAGCAGGTGCTAATGCCTGTAATGTACATCCTCCCTGATTTAGCATTCTGTCATTGATAGCACCCCTGCTTTGGGGACCTGCTTCCTGAGTGTTCTATCCTCTTTTCTGTACTTCTGTTCCCATAGCCTAGAACAATAGGGAAACGGAATGGTGAGCCTGAAAATCAGTTGGGATGGGTTTGAGGGCAGAGGTGGAGGAGAGTTGGAGACAGAAATGAGGGATGGTGAGTAATGTAGAATTACAATATTTTATTTTTTGTCAAGATGATGAAATACCTTATTAGGCTAGTTTGCCCCCTAAAATATTAAAAAAATATATTTTTGCACATGGAGAATCTTGTGTTTTCTTAATACGATCATATTTTGATCCCACTGCATTTTGTTTTGTTTCGTTTTGTTTTGCCCGGACACGTAAACCATGTTATTTGGAAAAGCAGTATGAGATCATCTATAGGGAAGTGTGTTCAAATAATAGTATTTTGAAAACCATACTGCAGTGGACTGAACGTGTCTTCCCAAAATTCATGTGTAGAAATTCTAACCCCCCAGGTGATGATGTTAGGAGGTGGGGCTTTGGGAGGTGGTTAGGTCATGAGGTTGGGGCCTCATGAGTGGGATTGGCGCCCTTGTAGAAAAGACCCCACAGAGCTCCCTCCTCTGGTTCCATGTGAGGACATATGTGAAGTCTGCTGTCCTGCTCGCTCTTACCAGACGCCCAACCTGCTGGCACTTTGATGTGGGACTTCCCAGTATCCAGAACTGCGAGAGATAAATGTCTGTTATTTAAGCCCCCAGCCTATGATATTTTCGTTACAGCAGATGGAGCTAAGGCACATACATCAACACTGTGTGGTGACACTCTTTTATTTTTCTTTTGCTTTCCTCATATAGTTCTTTCCTGATTATAATTTGCAGCAGTATCTGCCATGTATGTGTGGACAGTCTCCCCCTACGGGGAGGTGACGTTACTGCTTTCATTTTGGACAATTAAATATGTTAAAAGTGAAATATCACAGCGGCCCGTATGATTTATTCCCGTTTAGTGAATGGCTCTTTTTTGTCTGCATCATAAGATTATGGTCCTCTTGCTTCTTACCCCAATAACTAGTTTCTCTTGTGTGATACCAGCCTTTAATAACTTATTTATAAGCCTTTCCTCTGAGAAGCTAGTGATAGCCCAAGAAATATTATGCAAAGGTTATATGAGAAAGTTTGAGAGTTGTCTCATTGACATTCTCATGGAGCTGATTGGAAAGTTTGCAGGCAATCAACTGAGAGGAGAGACATTGTCTACATATTACCCTGAGAATGTAAATAGCATTCTATTTCAGTTTTATTTTACAGAATATACAAAAGAAGGACATATTTGTTCCTCTTTAGATTTGTAGTCTGGGATAGTCTTAGAAGTTGAGGATAAGAAAAGAAAAATGAAAATGTGATAACTGTAGCTAATGCGTTAAGTGTCCAAAAGAAAATTTTGATTTCATGACTGTTTGGAAGTGAAACTCGTTATACTCAGTAGGTATTTAATATCTGAATTAAAAACCAATTTGTAATATGAAATTCAATCCAGGTTGTTTACTTTAAATAGGTAATATGTATTATAAAGCAGAGGTATTATCCTGATGGAGACTTAGAACCATGGGCTCTATTTTTAGAAATCATCAGAGATTATTTTTCAACTCTGTATTTTCTTTAACCTTGAGAAATGTGTTATATTAAAGAACATACTTTTTCCTTGGTGGAGTATGTAGCCAAGTCATCTAAAATAATTTCACATACCTTCTCTACAAATGGAAAGTAACTGTAAAAATGTTGGCTTCTAATTTGTTTCTGACCTCTAGAAACCAATGACTTCCAGCTTCTTGGTTGAGTGGACTGGATTTTTTCTTGTTGGAGTCTTCAGTTTAAAATGGGTTGGGATCTAGAAGGTTGCCTGTAGGTCAGGTGTTGTATGCTTATGAACTGTCGTTGGATTCTGTAGAGCAGCCTGTTAAGGCAGTAGGTGCGAGGCATTTTCAGACGTGCCTGTGACAGGGGCACCTCCCTTAATAAGGGCAGCACTAAGCAGCCCAGCTAATAAGACCACCTAATCAGCCAGTGGTCCTAGGACTATTCCCCAAATGGCTGCCCCTCTTCACTGTGAGTGAGTTCCTAATCACTGACGCTTGTGTCTATGCTCACCTCCATCTGGGCTCCACTTCCTGGCCGGCTCATGGTCCTTCCTGGAGACCTCCAGCTTCAACTCCAGTGGGCTCCGGGCTTTGTCTCTTGGGGTGTTGACCAAACCTAACATCTACTCCATGCGCTGGTTAACAGCCCCACAACCCTGGTTTTCATTATTCTATGTCCCATTGTCATGGGTGGGGTAAGACACCTATTTAGTGCATTATGTCTGAATTAGAGGAGAACCTAGAAGCAGCCAAAAGATACTTGAAGAAAATCAAATCCAAGTCTTGGGCTGATGAGGAAATTCCCAAGGGACCAGGGGCCATACTCAGTGGTTTACACACATCAGTTCCTTGACTATGCACAACAGATTTATGAGGCAAGCCTTGTTATCCCCATATTACAGCTGGACAAAACAAGGCTTACAGAGATGAAGCATTTTGCTCAGCTCCCAAGTGGTGGAGTTGGGATTGTAACCCAGGTCCTTGCTACCCATGTGCGTGCTCTTAATGGTAACAGCCACCACCGGCCTAGGGCTTTCCGTATTCCAGCCATAATTCCGCACGGTCTACATTATTAACTTGTTTAGTTCTCCCAGCACACCTGTAAGGTAGACACCATTATTATCACCATCATGTACCCCCATTTCAAGCAGGACAAAACAAGGCAAGTCTGTACTAAAAAGAAATGAGGTATGAAGTCATGAAAAGACATGGAAGCACCTTAAACGCTTGTTACTAAGAAGCCAGTCTGAAAGGGCTTGATGCTGTATGATTCCGACTCTTTGACATGCTGGAAAAGACAAAACTGTGGAGACAGTAAGATCAGTGGTTGGCAGAAATCAAAAGAAGTGGGGGGGGGGGTTGAATAGGTGGATTACAAAGGGTTTGTAGGACATTAAAACCACTCTCTGTGACACTATGATGATGGACCCGTATCAGTATCCATTGGTCCAAACCTGTGGAAGGTGAAGCACCGACAGTGAACTCTCAGGTGAACTAGGGATTCTGCCTGGTTTTAACGTGTCAACGTAGGGTCATCAGTTGTAACAAATGTGCCACCTGGTGGGGATGTGGATCGTGCCTGCGTGGGGGCAGGGGTATATTGGAAATCTCTGTACCTTTGCCTCAATTTTTCTGTGAAACCGAAAATGCTTTAAAATCCGTAATCTTGGGGCTCCTGGCTGGCTCAGTCTATAGAGCGTGCGACTCTGATCTCCGAGTTGTAAGTTTGGGCCCCACGTTGGATATAGAGATTATTTTTTTTAAATAAATAAAAAACAAAATATTTTTATGTTTATTTATTTATTTGAGAGAGAGAGACAGAGCATGAGTGGGGGAAGAGCAGAGAGAGAGAGAGAGAGAGAGAGACAGACAGACAGACAGAATCCGAAGCAGGCTCCAGGCTCTGGGCTGTCAGCACAGAGCCTGAGGCGGGGCTTGAACCCACGAACTGTGCGATCATGACCTGAGCTGAAGTCGGACACTCAACCGATGGAGCCACCCAGGCGCCCCCAAAATTTAAAAAAAAAAGTTTATTTAGTTTTGAGGGCAGGAGGGGCAGAGAGAGAGGAAGAGAGAGAATCCCAAGCAGGCTCCACGCTGTTAGCACAGAGCCCGACGCGGGGCTCCATCTCACAGACCTGAGATTGTGACCTGAGCTGAAATCAAGAGTCAGATCTTAACTGACTGAGCCACCCAGACACCTCAATAAAAAATAACGTCTTAAGAAAGTTTATGGAAAAGTAAAGAAAACAAGGCACAGAGAGGTTAAGTCATCATCGAAGTTGCCACAGCTAGCAAGTGGAAGAGATACGGTGGCCCAGAACCTGTGCTTGTAACCCCTGCAGCATGGGGTCCCTCAAAACCTACCTGTACTTAGCACTTCCCTATGTTAACTCATAAGTCTTCTGTGCTCTTGTCTTAGGGAGACCAGCTATCTTGGTCTGTTTGGACTGTGATCACAGATTCCCATAGGCTGCCGGGTGGCTTATAAGATGGCAGTTCTGGAGGCTGGACATCTTGCACCAGGGTGCCGCACGTCGGGTTCTGGTGGGGGACCTCCTCCTGGCATGAAGACAGTTGGTGCTCGGGTGGTGGGTGGTGTCTCCTCTTACAGCGGCTTGAACCCTACCAGGGAGGCTCACTTCCAAAGGCCCCGCCCCCACATATCAGGACGTTGGGAGTTAAGGTTTTAACCTGTGAATTTTGGAGGGACATGAGCGTTTAGTCCATAACACGAACGAACCGTATCCTGTGGCCGGTGTTTGGGTGTGGTGACCACCCATCTGGTTTGCCCCGGACTGAGGGAGCTCCCAGGATGGGGGACATAAGCACTAAGAACACGAGGGTCCCGGGCAAACCAGGACGGGACAGTCACCCTCACCTCACTGTGCTTACTTTCAGTCTAGTGATAGTTTTGTCATGCTATGTGGTTTCATTTGTCAGGTGACTCTTCTCTGTGTCCTGTGGGTGAATTGTACTCATTTCTGTGTGTGTGTGTGTGTGTGTGTGTGTGTGTGTGTGTGGTGTATGTTGTTTTGCCTGCCCAGAATGTTCTTCATCTCCTTGTGTGCCCCCACTTTTTCAGTGCTAACACAGGTACCCTTCCCAGCATGGTCACGATGGTGGCCATCATGGTACCTCGTGGGACCTCAGGCTTTAGTGGGCTCACCAGGAACCCAAGGGTCGCAAGTGATACCAATTCTTGGCCCAATGCATTTCCTGGTGTTTCACTAGAATGGGATACTATGGAAATAAGCCTCCAGAAATGAGTGTTCCTCTTCCCAGTCCTTCCAACCCCCTGAGCACAGTGCCTGTGGTGGTGGACTCCACATCCGTGAGATGCGGGTCAGGTGACACTGTTAACATGACACATGGAGGCCGCCCCTTTATCTAGTTCTCCATGCCACCCTGCTGTGGCGGTAATGCTTTAGCTGGACGGGAAGATGGAGATCGACGTGTGTACCTTATAGCTTGATCTTTTCCTTCCAGCAGGGCTACCTTGGACGTGTCCATGTGCCTATAGAGACCTAGTGCCAGGGCATAAAGAACCTATCCTGATACAGTCAATCTTCCTCCAACTCCTAGAAGCCAAGGAAAGGAGGACGCTTGTCTACTTTCTACCATTGGTAGGGTGCGTTGTGAAAAATGTATAAAAAGAAATTTGATAACGACAAGGAAAATCAATAACACCCCAGATTCCCACAGTGTCACTCCCTGGGTGTTTTTAAAGATTACTTACAGGTGCTGGAAGGGATCTGCCACGATCTGAGTTCCTAAGTGATATTTATAGCTCCCTGACCTAGGCAGAGATGAGTAGCATTCTGTCATGTCATTGTTCTGAAGACAGAGAGCAATCGGAAACTCACTCATGTGCTCTGAGCACTGCTTGGATGAGGCTGGCAGACTCTGTGTGTCTTTTAGTTGTAGAAAAGAAGTTGAGTTGTGAAGCCAGTGGAGATGCATAGTTGGGGGGGTGAGACAGTCACACATGCAAACGACAAGCAGCAGGTGTGCTGCAGCGTTTCTGGAAAGGGGGGTATATGGCTGGACTTGCATGTGGAAAGTGCTCTTTGCATGCAGTTACTTGTTGTTTGTTGTTGTTGTTTTGTGTTTGTCTGTTTGTTTTTGCAGTTCTTTGAGTCAATTTCATTCGTGGATTGGGACCTTATGGGAGATGCATGGTGTTGTGGGTGCTCTGCCCTGACTTCCTTGGGTACACTTGTTGTGACTCCAAGTGTGTGTGCCTGTATGTATGTGTGTGCCTTTACATGTGTGCCTGTGTGCATTAAAGCCTTGAGCATGGCTTTGCTTTTAGCAGCAGCTCCCGGACGTACAGGCTTTTAGATCTGGCACTACCCATACATGCGGAGAGCTCCAAGGGCCCTCGGGTGGGCCATCACCAGTATCTGACAGGTGTGTGAGTATGGAAATCCGGCATCCTTGCCTTGGCTTGGGACATGCTGAGGTACCATGCTCCATGGACCAGGCTGGAGCCCCCTGTGTGGGCTTTGCTGAAGTCCCGCCCTCCTTCTGCTGCCTTCCTCTGGTTCTCCTGCATTCTTGCTTGTGACTGGTTTCCCCTGGGGCATTTCCCTGACCAGATGTCAGGCTCTGCTTCTGGGAAACCTAACCTAAGACAGGACTAGAACTGATTGAAGAAGTTGTGGGCCCCCGCAAAAGGATTATTCAACCATTAGAAGTGATGATTTAAAAGTATAATTTTGGATTCACAAAGGTTTGGTGGAAAACACAGTTGGCCACTGATGTATATGGTATTCAGTTTTTGGAAGAAGAAGGTGAGGACAGTGTTATTGATGAGTGTCTGTCCCTCTAAAACTCATATGTTCAAGCCCTAAACCCTGATGTAATGTGTTAGGAAGGAGGGGCTTTCGGGAGGTGATTGGGGCATGAGGTTGGAGCCCCAACGAATGGGATTAGTGCCCTTATAAAAGATAGCTCAGAAAGTTCCCTTGCCCCTTCTGCCATGGGAGGACACAGTGAGAAGGTAGCCTTGTATGATTTGGGAAGCGGGTTCCCAGACACTGAAATTGCTGGCACTTTGATCTTGCATGTCCGGCCTTTAGAAATGTAAAGAATAAATGTCTGTTGTTTAAGCCACCCAGACAGTGGTATTTTGTTATAGCAACTCAGTCTAAAACAGATGGATAGACCTCAAAATGTGGAATGAGAATTATGTTCAGAATAAATACATAACATTAAATCAAGCTTTTAATTTTCTTCCACTAGCTTGCTTTACACTGCCTAATTTTTCTATATTAAAAATAGCAGGGGCACCTGGGTGGCTCAGTCAGGTAAGTGTCCAACTTCAGCTCAGGTCATGATATCACACTTCTTGAGTTCAAGCCCCACATCGGGCTCTCTGCTGTCAGGGTGGAGCCTGCTTCAGAAACTCTGTCCCCCTTTCCCTGCCCCTCCCCTGCGTGCTTTCTCTCTCTCAAAAATAATAAATAAATATTTAAAAAATAACAGCTACCATTGATTGAATGCTTACTAGTGCAAAGATCTGTGATAGACAAGTTATATGCATTTCTTAATCGTTACAACAGCCCTAAAAGTAGACCTGATTATGAACTGTATGTTAGATTTGGCAACTAAGGCACAGGGAATTCAAGTAACCAACCTGAGGTCACACAGCTAGTAAGTGTGTGAGCTGACATTCATTCTGGTCTGACTCAGCTCATCGTCTGAAACACTACCGTCTACTGTCTTCCAAATGAGCTTCCTTACCAGGCTGTCAGCTTTTAAAAATTTAAAGTTAAAAAATGTACTCAGGTTCGTTACAACATCATTTATAATAGTTAAAAGGTTGAAACAACTCAAATGCACACCAGCAGATGAAGGGATAAACAAAATGCGGTCTATGCGTGCAATGGGATATTTTTCAGCCTTAAAAAGGAAGGACATTCTGACCCAGGCTATGACACGGATGGAACTTGAGGACATTATGTAAAGTGAAATAAGCCATTCACAAAAGGACACGATTATAAGGGATCCCTAGGGTAGACAAATCCACAGAGACAGAAAGCAGAATGGTGGTTTTCAGAGCCCGGGGGAGGCGGGGGGAGAGTTAGAGGTAAAGAATATAGAGTTTCAGTGTTGCAAGATGGAGAAAGTTCTAGAGGTGGATAGTGGAGTCGGTTGCACAACGCCGTGAATGCGTGTAATCCATGTGAAAATGGTTAAAGTGGTAAAGTCTGTTTTATAGTTATGTGTATTTTACCACAATAAAGTCACAACTCCTAGGAATAAGGACTCGAGCAGGATGGCCCCCACGAGCCTTTCCGATCACTTTCAGTTTCTAGGGAAGATCTTAGCACATCACACCTGCCCCGCGACTCCCCCCGGCTCCAGCTGGGCCTGTCGTTTGCCAGGCACTGTGGTACGTTGCCCTGTTGATGGGAGACAGCTGTGGGGACGAGAACGAGGGTGTCTGTTCGTGGTTCTCTGCGTGGTCCCAGGACCGTGGGCACGTCGGTGTGTTCCCAGAATGCTCAGCGTGGCTCCAGACTGACTTTATGTGTTGGGTTGACTGGGTCACGGGATGCCCGGGGAAGCGTTAGACGTTATCCTGGGTGTGTCTGTGACGGTGGCTCGTGATGACCGTAGCATTCGAACGGGTGTCTGGAGTAAAGCAGATTGCCCTCTGCAGCGTGGGTGGGCCTCCTCCCGTCCACTGAGGGCCTGGACGGAAGGCTGAGGCAGAGGAGGGGAGAGCTCACTCTCTCTGCCTGGCTGTTGAGCTGGAATGTCGGTCTTCTCCTGCCCTTGGGCGAGGTCTCACACGTCGCTCTCCCCCGTGCTCCCCCACGTGGACTGGAGCGACGCCACCCTCTTTCCTCGGCTTCCGTTTGCACACGGCAGATTGTGGGACTTCTTGGCTCCCGTAATCAGGTGAGTCACGTCCTCCTACAAAATCCCTCTCTCTCTGAATATGCTCCTGGTTCCGTTTCTCCGAGCCACCCTGACTCACACATACTGGCTTACTGCCGTTCTGCATGTCTCACAGAAGGAAGGTGAGGGGAAGGGATTGGTCGTAGAGAATTCAAATATTAGAAAGGCGGCTTCAGAAGGAACAGCTTTAACCCTGTCTGTCTGTACCGAAGGTTGTTTGCTTACCTTTTTTCAGGACGGTGTTGGTAGCTCTGTATTCGTCTTCTGCTCTCTGGGTCTGGCTGTTCTGATTTAGGAAAAACAAAAACAAAAACAAAAGCTTGACGTGATTAGTCTGATGCGTCTGTGGCCAGACGGCGTCAGGTCACTCCCAGCTGCACTGGCCATTCCTGACCACACACCCCATGCCGCCAGATAAGATGAAATATTCCCTCGTGTGGTATGAGACTGTTGAATATCTCAAAGAGATAGCCTTCTGGAAGGAGAAGTGCTGCTGATAAATGCTCTGCTGAATGACCGTGCGACAGATTTTTCCTTATAGTAAACGCGTAATCTCATTTCCCATCCGTGTGAGGCTTCTGGTGTGCCCCCCGCCGGTCCCTGGATGTGAAATCGTCCTTGGAACCTGCATCAACTTATGGAGTTAGGTGTAGGAAGCCCCAAACAACGAAAAGTAACAACTTAGAAGTGGGAAGGGCTAAGTGGGACCCAGCTGGGTTTTATGATCTTTGTAGATACTCACTTTGCCTTCTATTGTCCTGGGGTTCTTTTAGGGAGAGTGTTGAGGGCTTTGATCCCACACAGCCAGTGCCACTTTGATGTACAAACTCTGGCAACAGAACCCCACTAAACGCACTTTTGGGGGGAAAAGATTAGATTCATTCCCGTGCACTCTGGGCAGCGGGAGGAAAGGAGACATTTTGATGTCAGGGCTCAGACAATGGCCTTTTCTTGTGACGAGTGTAAGTTTTCGCATTGATGCCTGAGCGTCTCTTGGACACGGTGACCGTACTTTCTCAACCATCACATTAGAACGTGTGGGGTTAGTCTGAATGATTTTGGATTTATGGTCACGAGTCCGGGCACAGCATCTGTTTTATACCTTGAATTCTCATTCGTAAACTTCCCTCTTGTCAGTGTTGCCTGAGAACTTGGAGAGTGTGCTTTTTTCCCAGCCATTAGAGTCCATAATCCTGGAGTTGTCCCAGATGTATGAGACTCATAGCCCATATGGTGGCAGAATTGGAGAGCACTCACGTAGGGAATGTTCCAGGCCGTGCTGAACATTTCCTTGATCCTTCGGAAGGGTTGAGTACCCCGGTGCTAACTGCATTTGGGAACTGCTTGCCCTGGGGCCGAGGGAAGACGCTTGGGAGAGGGTAAGAAGAACTTGTAAATTGTAATTGTGGCCTGAATATCTCATATGTAATTGCAACTTTGATTTCCTCAAAGCCCTACCAGTTAGTTTGTGCATACAAATAAGATATCGGTTTTAATATCTACCTCCCCGTGACTCATTGGACTCACCTGTCCACACAGAGGAAGGAGCAAAAGCAGGCATCCTCTATTTGTCTCATGAGTGGACACAGATTTGTTCACACTCTTCTGTTTTGCCCCTAGAGAAATGTCCCTGGCCGGCACGTCTTTCCAGGCAGGCATTCTGGCCTGGATGGTTGTGCACGTGCCTCTGTGACAGTGTCACATCCTCGTACGAGCTCAGTTTTATCTGTCAGCGCCTCCTGGCTGTGCCCCATGGAGACTGGGGTTGTGGGACCAGTGGCCTCTCCAGGCTTTGGGTGGTGGTGCCCATCCAATCTCAAGTCCATTCCCTTGTCTTCCTTTTATCTCCCCCTATTTTCCTCTCCAGCCTTAGCCAGAACAGAGACCCCCCTACCCCTCCTCAGGTGTGCTGACGCTTAGGAACACGTGGTCTCACACGGTGATCCCACTTGCCTTTCGCGAACTTCAAAACCCTGTAGGATAACTATTGTCTCCAGCTTAACAGGTGAGAAAAGTTGGCTTGGAAACACCACGTGACTTAGGAAAGGTTCAACAACTAATGAACCTCGGAGATCAGAGTTGAACACAAGTTATTTTGACTCCAAATCATGGCCCTGGTGCCCAGTCTGAGCTCTAAGCCAGGCCAGGCTGAAGTCTGAGCTATGCGGGCCTCCTGAATCTGATTCACGTCAGACAGACGCTGCCTCTTTCAGTTTTGATAGCTCAGGCCCTCATACAGATTCTAGAAAAGGTAGCTGGTGCTTCAAGTAATCAACAGGCAGCACAGAAACATCCATCTTTACCGTATATATATTAATAAAGATAGCATACAAATACACAAAGAATATGAAATTGAATAATCTTATTCTGAATATAAAGGAGGTATAGTAACCTAGTTGGACATCGCAAGCTTGATGGCTAAAGTACTTCCCTTAGACCCAGGTGTCAGTAACTTTGTTTTCCTCTCTGCTGTATTCGTTGTCCTGAGAGCAACACAGATACGAGGCTTCTTTGGGTCTGAGGTTTGCGTGCAGACATGTCCTTATAGGAGCAGTGAACCATCAGGCTATTCAACTTCTGCCAAGATTCATGGTCTCTCTCTAGATTCATAAATGATGTTTTTCAGTCGGGAACTGTATCACATGCTGTGGTTGTCGGTACAAAAGTTAAAAAAAAAAATAAATGAAACAGGAAACATTTCAGGAAAGGAAAAAGACAATTTCTGTCGTCAGACCTGCCAGGCAAAGTACCAGGCAAGCTTAGCTGATAAAGGAGCCAGAAAATAAGCATAAAAGAAACATGTTTTAAAAAACATTTACTTATTAAAATTTTTTTAATGTTTATTTCTTTTTGAGACCTAGACAGAGTGTGAGCTGGGGAAGGGGCAGAGAGAGGGGGAGACACAGAGTCCGAAGCAGGCTCCAGGATCTGAGCTGTCAGCATAGAGCCCGATGCGGGGCTCGAACTCATGAACCGTGAGATCGTGACCTGAGCCGAAGTCGGATGCTTAACCGACTGAGCCAGCCAGGCACCCCAAAACATTTATTTACTTTAAGAGAGAGAGAGAGAGAAAGAATCCCAATCAGGCTGCATTCCGTCAGCACAGAGGCTGACCCGGGGCTCAATCTCACGAACTGTGGGATCATGACCTGAGCTGAAATCGAGTCACTTAACCCACTGAGCCACGCAGGTGCCCCAGGAAACCCTGTTCACTGCAGACTTGGCTAGAAAACAATTCTGCATCCCGTATTCTTCTGGGAGCAGTTGTGGTAACATCACACATAACCAGTATGGTGGATGGGCTCCTGGGAACTCCCTGGAATTCGGTTAACCATCTTCGCCTTCACATTTATTTTCTCGAAATCAATCGCCAGATACCGTGTTTGGTGTGCGAAGAAGGGAAGAACATAAAAATGTTGTGGCACGAAACGATGTATACACAGGTATCCATAGCACACCCCCAAGTCTCTCCTCAGTTGCCTGCTGTCATCGGCAGGTTGGGCCCCCTCGATAGACAGCACGATCGACGGAGACCTTTCATTTGGGGTAGCACAGCTCTGCACAAATGGCGGAGGTGCGGCTGTCTCGGTACTTGGGCTACTGAGGCATCTTTAAACATGTGTCACCTTTCTCATTGCCACGTAGTACTCCATTGTGTATATAAACCACAGTTTCTTTATCCATTCATCAGTTGATGGACATTTAGGCTCTTTCCATAATTTGGCTACTGTTGAGAGTGATGCTATAAACATTGGGGTCCAAGTGCCCCTATGCATCAGTACTCCTGTATCCCTTGGGTAAATTCCTAGCAGTGCTATTGCTGGGTCATAGGGTAGGTCTATTTTTAATTTTTTGAGGAACCTCCACACTGTTTTCCAGAGTGGCTGCACCAGTTTGCATTCCCACCAACAGTGCAAGAGAGTTCCCGTTTCTCCACATCCTCTCCAGCATCTATAGTCTCCTGATTTGTTCATTTTGGCCACTCTGACTGGCGTGAGGTGATATCTGAGCAACGTGGATGGAACTGGAGAGTGTGATGCTAAGTGAAATAAGCCATACAGAGAAAGACAGATACCATATGTTTTCACTCTTATGTGGATCCTGAGAAACTTAACAGAAACCCATGGGGGAGGGGAAGGAAAAAAAAAAGAGGTTAGAGTGGAAGAGAGCCAAAGAATAAGAGACTCTTAAAAACTGAGAACAGGGGCGCCTGGGTGGCGCAGTCGGTTGAGCGTCCGACTTCAGCCAGGTCACGATCTCACGGTCCGTGAGTTCGAGCCCCGCATCAGGCTCTGGGCTGATGGCTCGGAGCCTGGAGCCTGTTTCCGATTCTGTGTCTCCCTCTGTCTCTGCCCCTCCCCTGTTCATGCTCTGTCTCTCTCTGTCCCAAAAATAAATAAAAAAAAAAACAAAACAAAAAACTGAGAACAAACTGAGGGTTGATGGGGGGTGGGAGATTGAGGAGGGCACCTTTTGGGATGAGCACTGGGTGTTGTATGGAAACCAATTTGACAATAAATTTCATATATTGGAAAAAAAAATAAACATGTGTCACCTTGAAATTCTGTGACATGCACGGATGCCTGCGTGCTGTTTTGCTGGGGTCAATTGAGGCTGGAAAATGGAAACGTGCACATGTTAATGCTGCCGTGGAAGGGGTGGGAGGAGGGCGGATCGGGGCTCCATTTCTTGTCAGGACCCACGGCCCCACCACGGACAAACCGTGGGAAATGCTGAGTCGGTGGCCCCCGCGTCATCTCACGTGGGCTGCCTGAAGAGATGTGGGATGGGAGTGGCTCACGAGGTGCCAGGAGCGGCTGCCATTGACGTGCTTTCCGTGCGTGTCGAGTACCTCACGGTGCCCAGATGGCTGTTTTTCTGGGACTCGTTCAAGTTCAGAAAGCGAAGTTCCAGCGAGAGGCAACCTCTTCCTTCAGCACACGTGTCTGCAAATTGTTTTCCTGCCTTCATGCGGGTTTTTCTAACTCAGTAGACGGCTTCACTGCCTGTGGGGCTCACGTGGGCCCCCACCTTCCTTTGCATGCTCTTGCTCTGGTTCAAGGCACGGTCTGGATCACAGTTGTTTTTTTTTTAAATTTTTTTAATGTTTATTTATTTTTGAGACAGAGAGAGACAAATCATGAGCAGGGAAGGGGCAGAGACAGAGGGAGACATAGAATCCAAAGCAGGCTCCAGGCTCCGAGCTCTCTGCACAGAGCCCGACGCGGGGCTCGAACTCATGGACCGTGAGATCATGACCTGAGCTGAAGTCGGACGCCTAACCGACTGAGCCACCCAGGCGCCCCGTGGATCACCGTTTTGATAGGAGCGGACGGTCACGCAGAATGAGGCTTTTGTGACTGTCCTCCTAGTTCTACATCATCAAGGCCACCCCTCCGTCACGCGGAGACTTTGTTAGGAACGCTAAACTGACCCTTCCCATTCTTTCCCCTGGAGACTGATGGAGCAGAAATCCACTTACCTATTTCTTTTCCTTCTTTAAAGGTGTTTTATTTATTTCTTTTGAGAGAGAGAGAGAATGAATGTGAATCCCAAGCAGGCTGCAGGCTGCCAGTGCAGAGCTTGATGCAGGGCTCCATCTCACGAAGTGTGAGGTCATGACCCGAGCTGACATCGAGTCAGACGCTGAAGCGACTGAGCCGCCCAGGCGCCCCACCGAACAGGACACACGTCATTGTCACAGGAAACCACCCCAAAGGACGCTGCAAAGCTGTCTGATTGTCAAAATCCCCCTACATTCATTCTTTCTGACAGGATTCTTCGCTGTGGTTGTGCGGAACGTGTTGATGTCGTAACTGAGTTTTCCTCCGGTTTTGGACTTCCTTTATGTTTGTTGAATCAGAGGCACCTTCTGAACAGAATCTTTCTGTTGTGTATGATCAGCAGCTGGGTGACTGAATTAAAAGGAAGGTGCTTGAGGACGTTGATGTGAATCCAGCCATTATAGTGGAGGTAAAATGAACAGGGGTAGACAGTTACACTTCCTATTCTGTAAGTTTCAGTGTTGTTCATTTATTTTTGCCACGAGGAGATGCCACATTTCTAAAACAAATGAAACTTTTTTTTACAATGTGCACAAATAGTTGCAAAGATGGTTAAACTGGCAAATCAAGATCAGTTATGCATCTCAGGTATCAGTCTCCTTTGAGCTATAGCTTAATTGAATCAAAGTCCAATTCAATGTTTTGATTTGTTTTCTGGGAGTCCTAATTTCTCTGTAATAGAATGGTTGTGAGATCCCCTGGGAGTTCTTTTTTTTTTTTTTTTTTTTTTAGTATAAAACTTCAGGGAGTGGAAAAGAGCTATTCCTGCATCTGAATGCATTTGTTACACATGTTGAGAAATGAATTCAAAGACTTATTGAAATGGCGATATTCCTTCTGCTGTGTTTGAATGATTTTTAAGCAACAATCCACCTGAAAATTTTAAATTTGTTATTGCTGTTTAATGTTTATGTGTTTCTGTGGTGTGGTCTATTATGCACAGTAAAAACACACACACACACACAACACAAAAAACCTCTATGTGAGGAGATACAAAGTTATGCTGCCATCAAAATAACCCTAACTTGAAGGGAAAACACCCCCTAAAAACTAACAATGAGAGTGGGGCACCTGGGTGAATCAGTCCATTAAGTGTCCGACTTCAGCTCAGGTCGTGATCTCAGGGTTCATGGGTTCGAGCCCCACATGCAAATCTGTGCTGACAGCTCAGAGCCTGGAGCCTGCTTCGGAATCTGTGTCTCCCTCTCTCTCTGCCCCTCCCCTACTTACACTCTGTTTCTCTCTCTCTCTCAAAAATAAATCACTATGAAAAAAATTAAAAACAAAACTAACAATGAGAGACTCTAGCCATATCTTTGTATAGATATTCCAAACATTTTGGTCAAGATGTGTTTTGGGGGCACAACTAAATAGATGGGAGGAATGGAAGTCTTTTGAGAGGCAGTGAACATTCTGGAAAATGTTTGATTCATTGAGTACACTCATTAGACTCTTTTGGTTAGAGGTGAGAGACATTCAAGTAGCTTACATAGAAAAGGTAATATGTTTGCTCATGAAACTAAGTATGGTGTAGGGGGGATACGTGATGAGTTTTAGATGTGACTTGTTCCAGGGGCTCAAACAATACCATTGGGGCTCTATCTCCTTCTCTTCTCATGTTGGCTGTTTCTTTTATATGTTGGCTTCACTTTAGGCATGTTGCCTCTTTGTGATGGGAAAGGTGACTACTGACCCAAACTTGCTCCAGGAGGAAGAGAAAGCTACTCTTTCTCCTAGAGTCCATAAAACAGATTCCAAAAGAGATTCTTATCGACCCTGCTGAAATCATGTGTTCATCTTTGCCAGGGAAATGGAGCTCCTGACAAGACTGCATATTCCTACATTGGTGGCGTGGGGTGTGTGTGTATGTATATGTGTGTGTGTGTGTGTGTGTATGATGGTGATGGTGAATACCCACCAAGACAACACGGAGTGGAAAGGATGTTGTTCTCAAAAAAAGTCATTGGATAGATACGGTAAGGTCCATCCATTGGATGGACAAGAAAGTCATTGGATGGACTTGGTATGGTACCCACCATGGAAGGCCCTTCCCCAGGATCTGGTAAATTTATCATCACCTGGGGACACTGCTAAAGGAAATTCTACTCAGGCATCCGGTAATGAAGTGGATATTGTATCCTCCTAATCTTCAGTTCTAGCCAAGCAGTTGTAAACAATTACTTAGTCATGAATCACTTAGAAAACCTATCAAACACCATTGCTCAGGTCAGTTTATATCCAAGCTTCATTGCAAATGTAGAATCTACATTCAGATCATCTTGATGGCTGTTGCCTCAAAAACCTTTTTTCAATTCGGTAGAATCTCTCTTATCTAAACCACCTTACTTTCTCTCCTGAAAATCTACGTCTGTCATGAAATAATTGGACTTCTGATGATGCTGGTAAGTGAGGTAAGTTTTAAAGTCCTCACTTTTGGAAATAAGTATGTAGCGGGTAGTAGTTCAGACCAGATTGGTCTAGTTCTGGAGGCTGGCCTCTTCACTGCTATATCACAGCCTCTCTGTGCTGTTGCCTGTCTACATAAGGGAAATAGAAGCTGTTAAAGCAATTAAGGTGCTGAATGTGGAGGTGGGGAGAGTGGCTTTGTTTTGCAGGGAGCGATGATTTAAGGTCTTAAATGACTTAGGGGCATCATTACTGGCTTCATTTACTTGTTCTCATTCATATCCTCTTTATGCATCCAATTTTCACTCTGAGAATGGAACCACTTAATTTCCATATGTAAAATAGATAAAAATAATCCTTATTAAGGAGATTGTATCCTGGATGAAAACCAGTATCTTTCACCATTAATTGGTCCATTTAAGTTTTGGAAGGGTAAAATGATAATTTTTTGCACAGTGCTTCATAGTTTGCTTGTGATACAACGGGTCAGACACGGGCATCTCTCTTTTACTGATGAGAAATCTTAAATTTGGGGAGGATGTGTGATTTCCTCGCAGACTTCTGACTCCAAACCACATGCTCTAGGAATTAAAATTATTTAAAAAGCAATTGCATGGTGGTGGTAGGAAGGTGGGCAGAGCTGTCCTGTAATCAAATAGAGGCGATCATTTCTGGTGGAGGTAAAACTGTCCCCGGGAAGGAACTGTAATGGGTTATTCGACAACTATTAATGATTTCTAGAGAACAGTGGTTTTCAAATGTGTCTGCAGCTGTAGAATGGGTGTCATGGCCACGTTCACCTGTAGCACTCGTGTGCTGATTATTTCCTTCTCTGCTTTATCTGTTCGTTTCGTTCAGGTGTGTACCACGGCCCAGAATGTGGTCTGTCCTGGTGAATGTTCCATGGGAGCTTCTGAAAAACATATATTCTGCTCTTAGGTGAAGTAGCCTAGAGCTGTCCATAATCTCCAGTTGATTGGTGGTGTTGTTAACTATGGCCTTTCTGATTTTCTGCCTGCTGGATCTTGTAGATTTCTGTATCTCCGTTGCTGATAGAGGGATGGTAAAGACCACCTATGATGGTGGTTTCATCCTTTATTCTGTTAATCTTGAGAATGTCTTTGCTCATTTTCTAATCTTAGCGCAATCTTGCCTTCCTGGAATAAACGCAACTTCATTGTTATGTATTACCATTATTATAAACTGCTGGCTTTGATTCACTATTACTTTATTATTTTGCACCTGAGAGTTACTGGCCTGTAATTTTTCTTTCTTGCGAAGTCCTTAATAGGTTACAGAATCCAGGTTATGTTGGTCTCATCAAAAGAGTTGGCTTCTCGGAGCACCTGGATGGCTCAGTTGGTTAGCCTCCAACTTTGGCTTAGGTCATGATCTCTCGGTTTGTGAGTTCGAGCCCCACGTTGGTCTCTGTGCTGACAGCTCAGAGCGTGGAGCCTGCCTCAGATTCTGTGTCTCCCTCTCACTCTGCTCCTCCCCTGCTCATTCTCTCTCTCTCTCTGTCTCTCAAAAATAAACATCAGAAAAAAATTAAAAAAAAAGAGCCTCTCAACTCTTTCCTTTAAAAAAAAATCCTCTGTAAAATAAGATTGGTGTCATTTCTTCCTTAAATGCTTAAAAGAGTAAACTGGTGAGGCCTCCTGGGTCAGCAATTTTCTGTTGGGGGGAGGTTTTAAATTTAAATTATTGAAATACATAAAATAATTGACTTTTTTTCTTCTGTATCAGTTTTGGCAATTTGTATCGTTCAAGGAATTAGTCCGCTTTTTAATTTAATTTTTTAAATTGATGTATAGGTGACCCACAATGTTCTCATTAGCTAGAAGTATGCAGTGTAGTGATCTGACAACTCTTTGTTACGCTATGCTTGGTACAAGTGTAGCCACCATCTGTCACATACAACGCTGTTACAGTGCCATTGACCACGCCGTGCCTTTCACCCCTGTGACTTATTCATTCTGCAACTGGAAGCCTGTATCTTGCACTCTCCTTCACCCATTTTCCTATTCTCCACCCTTCTCCCCTCTGCCAACCATCAGTCTGTTCTCTGTATTTCTTGGTCTATTTCTGCTTTCTTCATTTTTTTTTTTTTGACTCCACATGTAAGTGAAATCAGGCGGTATTTGTCTTTCTCTGTCTGACTGATTTCACATAACATAATACCCCCCAGGTCCATCCCTGTTGTTGTAAATGGCAAGATCTTATTATTTTTTATGACTGCCTAATATTCCTGTGTGTGTGTGTGTGTGTGTGTGTGTGTGTGTGTATAACATCTTGATCCATTCATCTATCATCGGGTACTTGGGTTGCTTCTGTATCTTGGCAATTGTAAATAATGCTGCAATAAACATTAGGGTGCATATATCTTTTCAAATTAGTGTTTGCATCTTCTTTGGACAAATACCCAGCAGTGGAATTGGTGGGATTGAGGGTGTTTGTATTTTTAGTTTCTGAGGAACTTCCATACTGTTTGCTAGAGTGGCTGCACCAATTTGCATTCCCATCAATAGTACACTAGGGTTCCTTTTTTCCCCCACGTCCTCACCAGCACAGGTTATTTCTTGTATTTTTGATTCTAGCCATTCTGACAGCTTTGAGGTGATATCTCATTGGGGTTTTGATTTGCATTTCCCTGTTGATGAGTGATGTAGAGCATTTTTTCATGTGTCTGTTGGCCACATGAAATGGCCACATGTATATCTTCTTTGGAAAGTGTCTGTTCATGTCCTCTACTGTTTAAAATTGGATTATTTGTTTTCTGTGTGTGTGTGTGTGTGTGTGTTGAAGGAATTAGTTGATTACAATTTTTTTTCTAATTTAATGACATGAAATTGTTTATAATATCCTCTTTTCAAAAATTTTTTAATGTCTCTAAGATCCTAAGTGATATCTATCTTTTCATTCCTGGTATATGTAATTACTTATTTCTTTCTTAATTTTGATCAAATTACCAGGGTCTTTCAATTTTTTGGTCTTTTCAAAAATTCGGTTCTTGGTTTTGTGATTTTTCTCAACTATGAAATTATTTTATTATGATTTTATTTTTCTTATTTTCTTTCTTCTAATATATTTCTGTTTAACTTTCAGTCCTTTTAATTTCTTTTGAGAAATACTTAGATCACTGATTTTTCAGCTTTCCTCTTTCATCAAATATACATTTTAAGGCAATAGATTTCACAGTGACTTCAGCTGCATTCTGCATTCTAGTTCTGAAATATTTTATTTTTGATATCATTAGGTTTAAAATATTTTCTAATTTGTGTTGTAAATTTTTTCTTTAATCCATGGGCCATATAGAAAAAATTGATAACTGAACAAATTCACAAATGTTTCAAGTAATCTATTTGCTCATGATGTCCAGGCTAATTTCACTATAGTCAAAGAACAGGTTCTCTATCATTCAGTCCCTTGCTGTTTACTGAATCTTATTTTATGACTCATTATATAATCAGCTTTGGCAAATGTTCTCTGTGCATTCTAAATGTATGTGTAATCTGCAGTTACTAAGTACAATGTTAAATATATGTAGATTAGGCCAAATTTGTTAATTGTGTTGTTAAATAGTCCATGTCTGTCACCTTTTGTTTGACTTTTCTATCATTTACTCAAAGGGGATCATTAAAATCTCTAGTCTGTTCATGGATTTTTATTTTTTTCAGCTTTTGAACTATGTTGTTTAATTATAGTTAAATTAAAAATGATTTTATCTCTTTGGGAGATTAACTCTTTTATAATTTTGAAATATCTTTATTTTTATTAATGTTTCTTGCCTTAAAATCTAATTTGTTTGATACTAGTATAGTTATCTCTGCTCTTTTTTGGTTAATATTCAGATGATATATTGTTTTCAATTATTTTACCTCCAAAAACTCCATGTTCTTAAATTTTCTATATTTTAATATGTAAGCATAATTTAGTTTTTAAAATATCTTCTACTAAAAAATGAAGTATAGTCCATTAATCTTTTTTCCTTTAATTGGATAATTTGGTACTTTTATGTTTATTGTTATTCCTACTTAGGCTCATTTACATTACTTGTAATTGTTTATTTTTTGGGGGGGTTTAAATCTACAATATCTGTATTACATTTGTTCCATCTCTTTTTAATTTGTTATTTTTCCTATTAAAATTGTTTTGAATTTGGAAACCTGATTTTTGTCACATCTTCACCTGTATGTCACAGATGTTTTATGCGTACCTCCAATTTCTTTAGCAAAAAAAATTTTTTTAATTAATTTATTTATTTTGAGAGAGACAGAGACAGCTCGAGTGAGGGTGGGGCAGAGAGAGAGGAGAGAGAATCCCAAGCAGGCTCCACATCATCAGCACAGAGTCCGACTTGAAGCTTGAACCCACAAAGCCATGAGATCATGACCTGAGTTGAAACCAAGAGTCAGATGCTTAACTGACTGAGTCATCCAAGAACACCACATGTCTCCAATTTCTAAGACTTTCTGTGGTTATGAATGGCAATATGAATTAGCAATAATAACAATACACATTTTATTCGTCCATTTCCTTTCTCAATTAGCTATTTTACATGCATTTATTATCTTGTGATTATTTTAGAAATTAAAATATGCATTCTTTACCTTTAAAATTTTTTTTAATGTTTACATACTTTTTTTGAGAGAAAGAGAGAGAGAGAGAGAGTGAACGATTGTACACATAAGTGGGAGTGAGGCAGAGAGAGACAGAGCACAGAATCCAAAGCAGGCTCCAGGCTCTGAGCTGTCAGCACAAAGCCAGGCACAGGGCTTGAACTCACAAACTGTGAGATCATGACCTGCACTGAAGTCGGATGCCTAACCAACTGAGCCACCCAGGCGCCCCTTGACCTTTTAAGGTATACTAAAAATTATGCTCTGAATGAAAATATTTTTCATTAAAAATTATTTTTAATTCCAGTTAACATAAGTGTTATGTTAATTTTAGGTGTACAATACAGTGATTCAACATGTCCATACATCATCTGGTGTTCATTGTGACAAGTGGACTCCTTAATCCCCATCACCTATTTCATCCATCCCCCCCACCTCCCTCTGGTAACCATCAGTTTGTTCTCTGGAGTTAAGAGTCTGTTTCTTGGTTTGTCTCTCTCTTTTTTCCCCCTTTGCTCCTTTGTTTTTTTCTTAAATTCCACACGTGAGTGAAGTCATATGGTATTTGTCTTTCTCTGACTGACTTATTTCACTTAGCCTTATACTCTCCAGCTCTATCCATATCATTGCAAATGGCAAGATTTCATTCTTTTTTATGGCTGAATAATATTCCATTGTACATATACACCACATCTTCTTTATCCATTCATCAGTTGATTGACATGGGATGCTTCCATAGCTTGGCTATTATAAATAATGATGCTATAAACACAGGGGTGCCTGTATCCCTTTGAATTAGTGTTTTTGTATTCTTTGCATAAATGTCCAGTAGTGGAATTGCTGGGTCATAGGGTAATTCTACTTTTAATTTTTGAGGAACCTCCATACTGCTTTCCACAGTTGCTGTACCAGTTGGCATCCCACCAACAGTGTACAAAGATTTCTTTTTCTCCCCATCCTCACCAACACCTGTTGTTTGTTGTGTGTTTGATTTTAGCCATTCTGACTGGTGTGAGGTAATATCTCAGTATAGTTTTGATTTGAATTTCCTGATGATGTGTGATGTTGAGCATCTTTTCACATGTCTGTTAGCCATCTGGATGTTTTATTTGGAGAAATGTCTGTTCGTGTCTTCTGCATTTTAAGTGGATTATTTGTTTTTTGGGTGTTGATTTTTTAAAAGTTTATTTATTTTGAGAGAGAGAGAGACAGACAGAGAGAGAGAGAGAGAGAGAGAGAGAGAGAGAGAGGTGGAGAGGGGCAGAGGAAGAGGGAGAGAAGGAGAATCCCAAGCAGGCTCCACACTGTCAATACAAAGCCCTATGCAGGGTTTGAACTCATGAACTGTGAGATCATGACCTGAGCTGAAACCAAGAGTCAGACACTTAACTGACTGAGTCACCCAGCCATGCCTAGGTGTTGAGTATAAGTTCTTTATATATTTTGGATACTAACCCTTTATTGGGTATGTCATTTGCAAATATCTTCTCCAATTCTGTAGGTTGCCTTTTAGTTTTGCTGATTGTTTCCTTCATTGTGCAGAAGACTTTCATTTTGATGTAGTCTCAACATTGTAATTTTGCTTTTGTTTCCCTTGCTTCAGGAGACACGGCTAGAAAAAAACTGGTACAGCCAATGTCAGAGAAGTTACTGCTGGTATTCTCTTGTAGGATTTTTATGGTTTCAGGTCTCACATTTAGGTCTTTATGTCTTTCATCTTTTATTCTTTCTGTACTCGATGAGGGTATTTTATTCGGATCTACTTTTTCACTACTGTTCTCATCTACTGGGTCTTTGCTGCTCTTCAATCTGCTTGATTCTTTATTTTAGCTACTACATTTCATTAGTAGAATTTTTATTTCATTTTTTAAAGACTACATTTCTGTTCTCTGGCAACATTCTTCTTGTCATGTATTTCATCAAAGACATTACTCACAATTATTTAAAATTCCATATCTAATATCTGTGTGCTTCTCTTATTTACTTTTTCTTGACTTTCAGTAATTTTTATGGAATGCAAGATATTGCATGTACAAAGATGAAGAAGTCTCTGGATGATGTGATTTTGCTCCAGGAAGGTGTTAGTTTCCTTCTGGCAGGCATTTGGAGGAGGCGGAGCTCCCTTGACCCAGTCAGGGGCTGGGTTAAGTGGAAAAGGTTTTGATCCTTGTGAGATCTGCTCTCTTGCTCTGTGACCCTACTCCTAGAGCACAACCTGGGGTGTTTGCCAGGGCTGGTCTTCCTTGGCTGGCCTTAAACTGCAGGAGTTCAACATAAAAGGCTTCTGACCTGCCATTTTGCTTTTTAGTCTTTTTGGTTTCTGCTTTTTGCCTAGCTTTTTAAGTCTAGAGGAATATTGTAAGTAATTTGCTATAAGTCTTTCCCCCCCAAGACCTTCCTCACTAAAATCCTGGCTCTTTTGGTAACTTTGAGCTCCAGTCTTTGTTTTCCCATCTCTGAGACTCCTATAAGACCTCAGCTGCCACCCTCTGCCTGGTTTCTCAGCCTCTCCTGTGGTGCTTCTGCACTGACATGTATTTCAGAGGAAGAGGGAAGAAGAGTGTTTGTATGGCCTGAATATGTTCTCTTGTTTCCTTGTCTTTGGCCCCTCAAGACATCACTCTGTGCCTTTAAGAATGATTTAAAAAAATTTCACTGATTTTACAGTTGTTTCTACGACAGGGGTGGGTCTGGTATGAGCTACACTATAATAGAATGGAAATCTCTTCTGTTGTGATTTTATGATTTCACGGATGCTGCTTCTAAGACCTTGGTGGTGTTTTTTTTTGTTCTTTTGTGTTAAAGGTTTTCTTAGATGTGGTAGTCTTTTTCTAGAGTGTGGTATTGAAGAACTGACTGTAGTATCTGAGTGTGGCAGGGTTTTATAACCTGACAGCATTCCAAGGTAGTTATGATAGATGGTTCCTCTGGTCTTCCTAATTGTTTCGTATCTGTAGGTATCTTCTGGGCTCTTAGTTTCTGGAGGGAGATACCCCGTAGCATCCTGCAGGGCACATGAGCCTGGAGGTCAGTGATGTGAGGGGCAGGAGGGTTTTCAGAGTTCAGTTTGCAGCTTTCCCCTCAACCCTCTGTTTCTGGCACAGGAAACCCGCTTGATCTGCTAACACATAGCTACTGTTGCATATGTTGTACAAAATAAAGTTCTAGTCTTCCCGGACATGAGGGAGGGTAGGGTGCACCAGCTCCTTAGGCTGACTTTCAGCCCATCTGCTTGATCTTAGCCATGCTGCCACCTCCACATCAGAGGCAGTGTGAACCATTCTGAATAGCCCCCACAGGTAAGCTCAGGTGTCCTGGTCTGCAAGGTCAGGCAGCTTTTCAGCTTTCATACTGTTATTGCTGCAATCTCTTCTGTTGTTTCACTGCTGTGAATTGGTGTGCATTTGGTATCTTCTTGCTGTCCTTTAGTGGGATTTAGGAGAAATGTGTTCAGGGTTCCATGCTGTACTGGTCGTTTGCAGTACTCTTAATAACTAAAAATATTTCTTTAAGAGTTAACATCTCTCAGAGCTAATTCCCTAAAAAAATCATATTTATCTCATATTTTTCAGTAGAAACAAAGAGCAACAACAACAAAAAAACTCCTTGTGAATGTGTCCTGTTGTGAGTTTATTACACAGGTGACTGACTGTCATTTCAAACAGCATCATATGGTGCTAGAATTTTGATCTGACCTGGCAGAGGATTTTATTGCTGTTTAAAGCAAAGGAGTGAATATCCACTGAGAATGTGCTGGGGAGGAGAGGACAAGTGAGTATCTTGTCTTTGAAGTTTTTCAGTTTCTCTGGGAATTCAAACTGAAGTAGCTAGTGATGTCAATAATGCGTCGACTATCAAGAAGGAGAAGATTGGATTCTTATCGGGACTGTAGCATCAGGGAAGGAGGTATGATACCTCTATTAGGAATGGACAGTGGAGAATCAGCCCAGGGCCACACGAGAACTTGGAAAATGGTTGAAGGTATTTTCTCAGAAAGGAAGAGAGGATCATCCTGAAGTGGGTAATAGCTGTGTGCTAAATATTGGAGATGAGGGTCCTCAGATGAATGGGACCCTGGCCAAGCTCTTCAGAAACTCCCCATCTTCCTAGCACAGCACCTTTGACTCAGCCATCAGGCTCAGCTACCACATTATATTCGAGAAATTGAGTTTTCACTGTCAATAGAATATAGGTTAATTTCTAAGTAATTTTTTCTCTCTTCCTTAGAACCTGGAACAGTTTTCCTTTCTCTATTTCCAAACCTCATGGATTTCTATCCCTTCTCTCCATGTTTGCTTCTTTCCATAAGCATCTACTGAGAATTTTTTATGTGTGTCCATCAATATATTAGGTGGTCTTTCCTCTAGATTCCTACTTCTGCTTATGGACTTACTTTGCCTTGTAGATGTGCTTTTTAATTATGGACATTCACAGGCTGAATGTCCTTAGGTTAGCAGGACGGTTTTACTGTAAATGAAAGAATCCTGATTCAAATGATCGCACATTCAGAGAATTCATGGCCACACATGATTAGGCAATTAGGGGTACAGCTGTCCGTAGGCGTGCCGGGATCTTGTAGAGCAAATAAACATGATCAGGATGGGCCTTGCTTTCATGTTTTCTTTCCTGTGGGTTACCTTTATTTTCAGGCATGCCTTCCCCACATGGTTTCTCAGTAATAGGAGTCTACATTGTCCCAAAATTGAGCTCAGGAGAAAAGTGGAGCCCCTTCCACATGACTCCGGAGATGTCCCAGAGAAGTTTCCCCTTGGTAGGGTGGGGCCTCCTGTCCGTTTCTGGACCAGTCCTCATGGCCCAGGAAACCAGTGCTCCCTTTGGCTAGGCCTGGGTCATGTACTCATTCCTGGTATGAAGGAGAGGGTTAGCCGCACCTGAACCATATAAACCAAGAGTGGGAAAAGGTAACTTCCTATAGAAGTTCCAGAGGGGGGGAAAAAGTGCCAACCTCCTCCGGGCAAGTTGAACATTTTCCTTTCTGGGGCTTGAGGCTGATATCAGCTCCTCATCCTTTTCTACCTTCAAACAGCCAGCTCACCTTGGCTTGGCTTTCTGGGGCATTGGGTGTGACCGGTTGGTTGTTGGTACAGGGCAAGTTCTCTACCTGATTCTGTCTGTCTCCAGGATTTCTATGCAAGTACGCCGGGCTCTGAGAGTTCACAGCATATTCTATCCCAGCCTCTCTTCCCGTTCTCACAACATCTCGCATCTGTGCACGCCCTCAAATTCTCCTCTAGCTCTGTCTACTTATTTCTGAAACTTCCTTCTCTTTGCTCATGCCACGTTTGGCAAAACACCTGCAGTCACAGCTGATCGTGTTAAGAGTGTATGGTGTGATGCGCATCTATAAAGGGAAGTGACGTCAGGGACTTAGAAATGATATTGGATATAACAGAGCCTCTCTCAGATTTACAGGTCTCCTTCAGAGTCTTCGCAGAAGTCCTCCTTCATCTGAATCATTTGCCAATTTGGTCGTTTTTCCTCAACTGTTGACATTTAAACTCAGGTCTCTCATGGTAAGCTTTCCTTTAGTTTGGTCGCATTGTGGGTATTTCCAAGGCATTGTGGAACTGTTTCAGCTACGTCGTGGGCTCAACAGTGCACGGACCGAACTGGAAAGCTCATAATGGTTTGCAATCAATCATTCATCTCTCCAAAAATGCATTTTCTCTCCTTCTGCTAATCCTGCCCCCGCCCTCACACAACGGTGACTGCAATTTTTGGTTTTTAAACAACACGACTTATTAAGGTGCTCGTAGAGCCCCGTGTCATGCGCTGGGTCGGGTGTCGTAGCACTGGAGGTGGGAGCAGGTGGAGGGAGGTCAGGTTGTCCAGCCCCTGAGGAACGTATTGGCCCGTGGGGAGTTGAAAGTGGAGAGACTCACGCTCCAAAAAGGCCTCAGGAGCTAGGGTGAAACCTGCTTCTCGGGTCCTGGTGACGCTGCACCCCTTGCTCTGCCCCATGTAATTATTTTAACACCCAAAGTGCTGCCCAGCCTACCACTTCAAGTTCAGAGGCCACGGCTGTGGTTTTGAAGGCCTCATGTGTTTGCACTGCTTTGACTGTGGGCGGAAACTAGGACTCGCTTTCTGATTCAGTGCTCCCCTGAGAAATTCCATCTCTGCAGCATCATGTGAGCCCAGGATCTGACCGCTCTGTAAATCCAAAAGCCCTCCAGATTCCTTGCCAATGGGATGGCGGCATGTTCTCTGGGTACGTGAGCCTCATTTCTCTGCCACGCTTGCCCTGACTCCTCCAGTTCCATCACGTGCAAACTGGACTCCCCTTTCCTCTCGCTGCCTGCCTTTGAGTCCCTCCCTTGCTCAGCACCGCCTGCACTCACATCGACTTCAGGAGGGTGGGGGCAAGAGAGAGCCTTAGTCCCAATGCCTGAGTGTGTAGGATACTTCCCGTTTTCGTTCCCCTCTGAGCTGCGCTGTAGTAAAATTCAGATTGCTGGGGAAGGAAGCGAAGGTCTCAAGCAATTGAACACATGGGGGGCAGGTGGGGGGGATTAGATGGGCAGAAATCAGCTGCCAAAGCAGATGGGTCCAGAGAGAGGACTAGACTCCAGCTGTGGCTCTTCTTGCCTCACTGGGCGCTTCTGTTGACTGCGGTGTAGACGGCGATGCGGGCAGACGAGGCGTTCTGGCAGTCTCAGTAGTGACACATCACTGGCCGTGGAGGGGTGGTGTCATCATCTGTTAGCATTAGTCCTGTGCTTATTGATAGGTGGGTTGTAATAAAATTAATTAGTTGCTGAGGCATGGGGCTGTCAGATCATGTTAAGTGATTTTATATCCAATACTGATATCTAAATCTACTCATTGGATTCAAGATGCAGTACCACAATGACTATGATTAAATCAAGGCTTTATGTCATGGCATGGGTTATCATAGAGCTCTTAGGGCTCTGGAAACTTCTGCTTTTTTTTGGTATATATTTATATCCTTTTGTCAGGGTTTTCAAAGTTGGCTAATTAAACAAAAAACGGAACTATAAATGGTGGAAGTACATCTTTGTGTGGGCCTAGGAGAGGGGTAGACTCTTAGCAAATGACTAACAAACAAAACTAAAATGGTAAAAGAGAGCACTGCTCATCTTCAGAAGGTGAAGGATTCCCAACGTCATTTCCCGAAGGAATGACTTTCTGTTTGAAATCTGCAGAGGAAATCAAGAGACAGAGCAGGTGGTAGACACCAGCTACACCTTCAGAGGCTCTCAGGGCCCGGAGCATGTTGGGGCCCAGCCTCTGGCAGCAAGGGAGGAGATGTGGCCTCCCTCGTTTCCATGTCCACGGCCTTGCCCAGGGCCTTACCGGCATTCCTGGAACCATCAGAAAAGCTTCTGAACTGGTCAGTCCACTACTTTCTACTCCTTGTTCTGAGTCCCACCTGCTCAAAGGGTTGTCTTCGTAAATGACAGGTGCGAGCTGGTGGCCGGGAGCCCCATCCACCAGCCATGTCCCTTGACCTAGGTGGCTGGGATTGTACATCCTTCCTTCTGGACCATGTTCCTAGATGTTTCTTCCAAACTATAAGCTCTTTTGGGGAGGAGACAGACTTGATTATACCAGCTTTTGCTTTGGAACCTATTGGTCTATCTTGCTAAGGATTGTGAGCACTTAAGACCTCCTGCAGCCTGCACTTATGCCTTCTCATAGCCTCATACTCCACTTGTTCACCCCACACCCCCAGGCAGGAATCTTGTTAGACAATGTACCATACTTAGGACATGCTGTTCTTCTTCGCACCTTCCTGTCTTTTTTTAGTTATTATTTTTGAGAGAGGAGGAGAGAGCATGCATGCAAGCAGGGGAGGAATAGAGAGAGAGGGAGGCAGGGGATCTGAAGCAGTCTGTGCAGTGAGAGCAGCGAGCCCGACGTAGGGCTCAAACTCACAAACTATGAGATCATGACCTGAGCAGAAATCAGATGCTTAACTGACTGAGCCACCCAGGCTCCCCTTTATGCCTTCCTTTCTTTGCTCAGCAGGCCTCTGTTTGCATCGCTTCTCCAATACTTCTCCACCTACTAGCCTTCTTTAGCCTTTGAAACCCAAGATCTCCTTGGTGAAACCTTTCCTGAACCCTGATTGCCTGGGAAGTCCTCTTGCCTCTGGGTGCTTCCCCGGTTCTCCTGCACAATTCTGCCCATCTCTGTTGTGCTTCCTACCGTATGTAGTCACTGGGTGTGTTGATGTATTTAGTTCTCCAGGATTCTGAAGGGGGAGAGGCATATGTTTTCCTGGGGATGTGGTGTGGTAGCAAATTCAACTAAGTAGATTTGGGTGTGGATTTTGCTTGCATAATTGTTTAGTGTTAAATTCTCCTACAAAATTTCTTGGTATCTCCAGTAATCCCAGAGATGACTCTTGTCAGTCTGGGTTTGATCAGCTGCCGTTCCTTGAACAACCACTGTGTCTAGGGGCATAGTAGACCCATTGGCTGGGCCCGGGTCATGGATTAACCACTCTACATGTGGGGAGGGGGTCAGACCCCCTCAAATCTCAGGGAGGAAGAGTGGGGCAGGGAGGCTTCACAGAAGGGAGTGGTATAGTGGACCCAGAGAAGAGTCACAAATGTCAACTCTACTTAGAGGTAAGTGAGTGGAAGGGTGGCCATGGAAAGGATTGCAAATATCGTAGGCATAAGTTAGAGAAAATGCGACATTTATCATTCACCACAATAAATTTCAATTGCTCAGAAAAAAAAGGGAAAAATAAAGCAACCAGAGTAATATTTAAGCACTTGAACCAGAAACACATTTCCCATGAGCTATCAGGATCACCAAGACTATTAGCCCTGGGGGCACTTTAGAAGCAGGAGGAATGAGGTTCCTGAGAAAAAGGAAGGACCATCATTCTGATTAAATGCCATGTTGCTGCCTTTGTAAATGTGTCATTGCAACCTTGAGCATCTCCAATCAGTGAGTGCAATGACCTGCCTTGTGTATCAGTGGCAACCACTTTTTTTGAAATAGTAACATGCTTTGCCCTGCATGGTTATAATAATGGAGTTTTAACTGGTGGATACAGATGCTGTAATTTTCACTAGGTTGTTATACTTTTGTGGAAATTTGAAGAATCAATTCAAGACACATTTCAGGATGTGTGCAGGACGGTGGCTGATCCTGCAGATTCCCTGATTTATCTAGACTCTCAGACCAGTTTCTTCCTATGCCAATCCATTCTTCAAACTGCTCCAAGAGCTGTCTTTCTAAAATGCCAATCAGATCACAACCCTTCCCTGCGTAAAATCTCCTGATGGCCCTCAACTGCCATCAGACCTTAGGTAAAGTCCAGAATCCTAAATGAGACACTCAAAGCCTTCTTTCTCTGGTTGCCTTTGCTCTGCCCTCCATGCCGGCATCTACTGCAGACACAGGACCACTTTCTGTATCCCTGAATGCTTGGCTGCTGTGTGCCTCTGGGCTTAGCTTACTCTGTTCCTCTAGCCTGTGGACCCTTCCCCATCCTTCATCTTTGAGGTTAACTCTGGTTGATTTGATGACCCGCACTCTATTAACCACTGCCTTCTGGAGTGCTTTATTGTTCCTGCCCAACCACCCTTACACTGAAATTTTCATTCTCCACCTGTTCGGTTCCCTGACAAATATGAGCCCTTGACAATGTCTTTTTACAGTACCTAGTACCTACCGAACACTCAGTATGTTTGTGGGATCAGTGAGATTAAAGAAGACTAACAGTGTAAAATACTTCATACATTTCTGCATTCCAAATGGTTGTTTGGAAATCTGGAGGGGAGGCATGGAGCCTTCCTCCATAAAACATGTATATTGGGCAGTTCTGGAGCCGGGACTGAGTCCATCAAAGCCAGTTTAACTTAGGAATACACAAAGTTATGAGAGTCTGTTGGTGCATATCCTTGCACCACTGCAGTGCTCTGTGATGTAGAAAGAACCCACATGTGCCGCTGAGATGGGGAAATCTCACCCTACTGCGCCCTCCTCATGGGGCCCCAGGGAGTAGGGTTTTCAGGTACAGGTCGGTTGGCTCATGCATTTTACCTATAATTACGTAGGATGGGCTTCCAGCAAGTGTGGTGCGGTAGAGAAGGTTGGTCTGCCATCCAGGGCCCAGGGGTTGGAGCGGGGGAAGGCATCAAAGGATGAGCAAGGAGCCAGGTCTCCAGTGAGAGGGCTGGGGTAGGGCATGAGGGGTGAGGGGAAGGACAAGGAGTCCATGTAGGGTGGTGTCCAGCTTCCCCTCCAGCTCCCAGTCAGTGTCCCTTACAGTGGGTGATACTGCAGTTGAGTGGTGGGAATGGCAGTGGTTTTACTCAGGGCCCTCCCCTGCCCTCCCTTCTCTGCTCACTGTTGGTGGGGCTTGGGGGTGGCATCCTCACATATTAAATGAGATAGCAAATACAAGTAGCTCAGCACTCCCGGGAAAATTCAGATGGCTGGGTCTCTTGAGAGCTGGGGGTCATGGGGGCTGAGCTCTGCCCCCCTCTTCCCCCCTCCCCTTCCCCCTTCCCCTTTCTTCCCTACTCTCCCTCTCTCCAAGTCTCCATCTCTGTCTCTATCTCTCTCCCTCCCTTCCCTAGTCGGCCACTCCAAGCATCTGCTATGTGAGGGAAGAAGCCTTCAGGTGATCTCAGCCCCCGCACCATCTGATAGCACCTTCTGGATGGGAGGAGTTTTGGGGAATCTGCAGACATGTTTCAAAACTACTAGGACACATAATGAGGGATGACGATGGTAAGAAGATGGCAGAGAACAGTTGGCGTCAGAATTCCCAGAGCTGAGCCCCAAGCACAGCCACCTCTTGAATTTTCTCTCTTACCCTGGGCAAGGTCACTGTAAACTGCTGGGAGCACTTTGAATGCACCAGGCTGCTCACCCTTCTTTGCTTTGCTTCTGTGGTTCTCTCTGTGTGGGGTTTAGCTATCCACTGGCCAATATCTGCTCTCCTGTCACATTGAACTGAACATCGTATCTCTCTGAAGCCTCATCTGCCCTCAGTGCTCTCGCCTTCTTCCCACTGCTTCTTTTTTTCTTTCCAAGTTTTAAAAAATTTTAAAAAATATGTTCTTAATTTTTTGAGAGAGAGAGAGAGAGAGAGAGCAAGCAGGGGAGGCAGAGAGAAAGGGAGACAGAGAATCTGAGGCAGGCTTCAGGCTCTGAGCTGTCAGCACAGAACCTAATGTGGGGCTCGAACTCATGAACCATGAGATCATGATCTGAGTCAAAGTTGGATGCTTAACCAACTGAGCCAACCAAGAGCACCTTTTCTTACCAAGTTTTAATTTAAATTCCAGCTAGTTAACATACAGGGTCATATTAGTTTCATGTATAGAATTTAGAGATTCACCACTTATATACAACACCCACTGGGCGTCACAACAAGTGCCCTCCTTAATCCCCTATTTTTAAAAATTTATTTATTTAAATTCAAGTTAGGTAATATACAGTTTAGTATTGGTTTCAGGAGCAGAACCCAGTGATTCATCACTTACATATAATATCCCAGGAAGAAGGGATATAACACCCAGTGATCATCCCAACAAGTTCCCTCCTTAATGCCCATTGTCCATTTAGCCCATCACCCCACCTACCTGCTCTCCAGCAACCCTCAGTTTGTGCTCTGTATTTGAGAGTCTATTATGGTTTTCCTCCCTCTCTGATTTTCTTATTTTTCCTTCCCTTCCCCTATGTTCACCTGTTGTGTTTCTAAAATTCCACACATGAGTGAAATCATATGGTATTTGTCTTTCTCTGACTGACTTATCTCGCTTAGCATAATACACTCTAGTTCCATCCATGTTGTTGCAAATGGCAAGATTTCATTCTTTTTGATCACTGAATATATTCCATTGTATGTATGTGTGTGTGTGTATATATATATACACACATATACCACATCTCCATTCATCAGTCTATGAACATTTGGGCTCTTCCCATATTTTGGCTATTGTTGATAGTGCTTATAAACATTGGGGTGCATGTACCCTTTCGAATCTGTATTTTTGTATCCTTTGGCTAAATACTTAATAGTGCAATTGTTGGGTCATAGGTTAGTTCTATTTTTAGTTTCTTTTTTTAAAAAAATTTTTTTTTCAACGTTTTTATTTATTTTTGGGACAGAGAGAGACAGAGCATGAACGGGGGAGGGGCAGAGAGAGAGGGAGACACAGAATCGGAAACAGGCTCCAGGCTCCGAGCCATCAGCCCAGAGCCTGACGCGGGGCTCGAACTCACGGACCGCGAGATCGTGACCTGGCTGAAGTCGGACGCTTAACCGACTGCGCCACCCAGGCGCCCCTATTTTTAGTTTCTTAAGCAACCTCCATACTGTTCTCCAGAGTGGCTGCACCAGTTTACATTCCCACCAACAGTGCAAGAAGGTTCCCCTTTCTCCACATTCTCACCAACGCTTGTTGGTTCTTGAGTTGTTAATTTTAGTCATTCTGACAGGTGTGAGGTGGTATCCCATTATTGTTTTGATTTGTATTTCCATGATGATGAGTGATGTTGAGCATCTTTACATGCGTCTTAGCCATCTGGATGTCTTCTTTGGAAAAGTGTCTGTTCATGTGTTTTGCCCATTTCTTCACTGGATTTTTGGGCATTGCTTTGATAAGTTCTTCATGGATTTTTGGATACCAATCTCTTATCTGAAATGTCATTTGCAAATATCTTCTCGCATTATGTTGGTTGCCTTTTAGTTTTTTGTTGATTGTTTCCTTTGCTGTGCAGATCCTTTTTATCTTGATGAGATTCCAATAGTTTATTTTTTTGTTTCCCTTGGCTTCTGAGACATGTGTAGTAAGAAGTTCCTGCAGCCGAGGTCAGAGAGGTTGTTGCCTGTTTTTTCCTCTAGGATTCTGATGGTTTCCTGTCTCATATTTAGGCCTTTCATCCATTTTGAATTTGCTTTTGTGTATGGTGAAGAAAGTGGTCCAGTTTCATTCTTTTGTGTGTTGCTGTCCAGTGTTGCCAGCACCATTTGCTGAAGGAGACTATCTTTTATCTATTGGATACTCTTTCCTGCTTTGTTGAAGATTAGTTGGCCATACATTTGTGGGTCCATTTCTGGGTTTTCTATTCTGTTCCATTGATCCATGTGTCTGTTTTTGTGCCAGTACCATACTGTCTTGATGACTACAGCTTTGTAATACAGCCTAAAGTTCAGAATTGTGATGCCTCCACTTTGGTTTTCTTTTTCAACATTACTTTGAATAAAGAATGAATGTATTAATCAGGAAATTAAGAAATGAAAAAACACATGGAAGCAAATGAGAATGAAAACATGACAGTCCAAAATCTTGGGGCTGCAGCAAAGGCAGTCTGAAGAGGAAAGTACATTGCAATTCAGGCCTATCTCAAGAAGCAAATACACAACCTAGTCTTCTCCATAAAGGAGGTAGAAAGGAGCAGCAAATAAAGCATAAAGCCAGCAGAAGAAGGAAAATAATAAATATTAGAGCAGAAATAAATGATATAGAAACAAAAAAAATCAGTAAAACTGATTAATGAAACTAAAGGCTGGTTTTCAGAAAGAACGAATAGATGGATGAATGAATGAATGAATGAATGAATAAAAATTAACCCCCTACCCAGACTTATCAAAAGGAAAAGAGATATGCCCCAAATAGATAAAATCATGAATGAAAGAGGAGTGACCACAACCAACCCCAGAGAAATATAAACAATTGTAAGAGAATACTATGAGCAAGTATATGTCAACAAACTGGGCAAACTGGAAGAAAGGGACAAAGAAAATTCCTAAAAACTCACACATTACCAAAACTGAAACAGGAAGAAATAGAAAATTTGAACAGGCACATGACCAACAAAGAATTTGAATCATTAATCAAAAATCTCCCAGCAAACAAGAGCCCTGGGTGAGATGGCTTCCCAGGGAAATTCTACCAGACATTTAAAGAAGAGTTAATACTAATTCTTATCAAACTGTTCCAAAAAACAGAAATGGGAGGAAAGCTTCCAACCTCATTCTATGAGGCCAGCATTAGCTTGAGACCAAAGCCAGACAAAGACCCCACTAAAAAGGAGAATTACAGGCCAATATCTGTGATGAACCTGGATGCAAAAATTCTCAGATACTAGCAAATCGAATTCAACAGTACATTAAAGGAATTATTAACCATGATCAAGTGGGATTTAGTCCTGGGCTGCAGGGCTGGTTCAATATTCACAAATAAACCAATGTGATACACCATATTAATAAAAGAAAGAATAAGAACCATGTGATTCTGTCAATAGATGTGGGAAAAGCATTTGACAAATTGCATCCTCAAGAAGGAATAGAAGGGATAGAAGGAACATTCCTCGACATCATCAAAGCCATATATGAAGGCTCACAGCTAATATCATACTTAATGGGGAAAACCTGAGAGCTTTCTCCCTAAGGTCAGGAACACGACAAATATTCCCACTCTCACCACTGTTATTCAACATAGTGTTGGAAGTTCAAGCCTCAGCAATCAGACAACCTAGAAATAAAAGGCATCCAAATTGGCAGAGTAGAAGTCAAACTTTCACTCTTTGCAGATGACATGATACTCTACATGGAAAATCCAAAAGCTTCCACCAAAAAACTGCTAGAACTTATCCATGAATTCTGTAAAGTTGCAGGTTATAAAATCAATGCACAGAAATCGGTTGCGTTTCTATACACCAATAATGAAGCAACGGAAAGAGACATCAAGGAATCGATTCCATTTACAATTGCATCGAAAACCATAAAATACCTAGGAATAAACCTAACCAAACAAGTAAAAGATCAATCAGTATGCTGAAAACTATAGAAAGTTTATGAAAGAAATGGAAGAAGACACAAAATATGGAAAAAGCTTCCATGCTCCTGGATAGGAAGAACAAATATTGTTAAAATGTCGATACCACCCAAAGCAATCTACATATTCAATGCAATCTTTATCACTATAACACCAGCACTCTTCCCAGAACTGGAGCACACAATCCTAAAGTTTGTATGGAACCACAGAAGACCCCTAATGGCCAAAGTAATGTTGAAAAACCTCCCGCTGCTTGCCTTGCGCCCTTCTGCTCTTCTCCACCGTCCCCTGTGACACCTCAGCGGTTCAGGTCACGTATTTGCCCCACCCCCTCTCTCTCGAGCTTGTGAGCTCTTTGAAGACAGGGCCTGTTTTCGTTCCTTTGTTTGTGCGTTGATTTATTCTGTATCCGAAGCACCCGGCACCATGCCTCACACCGGCCAGAAAACTACCGGTTCTTGAGTCAATGACTAGATAAATATACGATATGAAATCAAATTATCAGTCATTTCTGCTGGAGTTGGGAGGTCGAATTGGGTGCAGAGAGGTATCTATGGCCAGTCACGGCAGGGGGGCAGAGAAAAGCCGCCACAGGGAACCCTAGGGTTACCGTACGTGGGGGTGGCGGTGGGTGGGAGCGGTTGCAGAGCTTGGTTACAGAGTCACCGCCTTTGCTAGAAGAGGCCGCTGCTGTGGGGGAGAAGCTGGCTGCCAGGTGCTGGGGGAGCAGGCCAAGTCCAGAATTCAGCTTCGGAGCCAAATGAGCCCCAGACGACGGCATGAGAGTTGAGACCCGGTGGTGTCCAGACCCATCTCACGCAGAGATTCCCTCCACAGGAAAGGAGCGGGTTTGTGGGAGGCCTCAGCAACTGGGCGTTAAGGAATGGGGGCCGGCAAATTCTTTCTGAGAGCCGGCAAATTCTTTCTGAGAGCAAATCTGTAGGCGCGGCTCTATGTTGGTGTAGCTTCTTGTTAGGGATGGAATGTTTGTGTCCCCTCCAAATTCGTACGTTGAGTCCTAATCCTCAGAGTGATGGTGTTAAGAGTAGGACATTGGGAAGTTCTTAGGTCACGAGGGTGGTTAGCCTCGTGGGTACCTCGTAAGTACCCCACGAGGGTACTTAGCCTCACGAATGAGGTTAGTGCCCTGATAAATCGCCCCAGGGAGCTCTCTCTGGCCCCTTCCACCATGCGAGGACACAGCGAGATAAAGGCAGGAAGAGGGGCCTCGCCGGAGCCCGACTATGCTGGCACCCTGACCTTACACTTCCAGGCTCAAGAAGTCCCCCCCCTCTGCCCCAGTGTGTGGTACTTGGTTATAGCACCCTGAGCATCACCCAGTTTCTTGCTGTCTGGTTGGGGCCCTGTTGGTATCTGTATCGCCTGGGTTTCTTACATGTTACAAAGTGGGGGGAAAGGGGCTTTGAATGAAATACCCGTCAGATTTTCCCGACTAGAGAGATGACTCGAGACAACCTGTCAGAAGGTTCTGGGTGCCCTGTCTGTGAAAGGGAATTACTGGATTACCTCGGTGGTTCTCCTCCTCTTGGGGGTTGGCACGCTTTCAAATATCAGATCATTACGCAGGATGTTTGAAGCCACGGAAAGGTAAACACGAGTCTGAAACTAAAAGAAAGCTTCAGAGTCCCTGAGGCACTTTGAACAGTCACCACGTGGTCGCACTTTGGGGCCAGCCGTGTGCTGTCCCGGCAGTTGTACCTCCCTCCAGGCCGGGCTGTCCAAGTGCTCCGTGAGATTTGCCTCTTTCGTTGGGCTGAGCTTGCAGCTTCTTGCTCTGCTGACCTTCAGCAAGTGTTTCCTCCTCTCAACCAAGCAGCAGGACCTGTTCTTCTCGAGCTTCTACCTGACAGGCATTGCTGAAACCTTACTTATTTTTGCAGCAAAAACGAGTTTCTCCGTTTGATCCGAGCTTGGAGGTGCGTGTGTGCAGAGCACGGAGCACCCCAGGCTGTGATGGCCTCAAAGCTGGGACTGGACCCAATGACAACCCCCCAACAAGGACCTTTTAAGCTCTTGAGCTTCTGAAAAAGCCAATCTTCAGCAGGAGTTTTTCCACTGATGGAATGCACAAAGTGTTTCTCGTGGTCAAGTTTTATTGGCATCGACTCTAAGGAATATGCATGACATTTACATTTGAAAGCGTTAAATGCAAAATGCACTGAGCCTTCCAAAAGTTGGTACTGACTTTCAATCCTCCCAGCCAACCCAAGAGACAAGAAATTTGTAGACTCATGTTTGGAATAGGTTGGATATTCCAGAAAACTTTAGACTATCGGGACAATAGGGGGCATGCGTTGGTTTGCATAGCTAAAGATATATGAATTCAAAACACAAACGGTCGTTTTGCAAGTTAGTTAGTGGTGGGGGAGCGGGGGGATCAGTTGCCCTTGCAGGTGACTGCGGTCCTAACAGGACAGCTGTCTCTTGAATGACATTGGCAATGGTAGAAGGGCTCTCCTGTGCTTTGCCTATCCTGCTTTCTACTCCATTCGGATTTGCAGCTCACCTGTGGTCTGGAAGAAGATAAAAGATCTCTGTGATTGTAGTATTTCTTTTTAGCAAATAACGCATAATTCCACGTGTGCTTCAGCAGGAAGGCCCTACGTTCATTTAGGCAGGGTTAGGAGAAGAAAGTAGCGTAGCGGAGAGGATCGCCTGGCAGGTTACATGACTGTGGGCAAGTTACCCCCCTGTCTGTGTAGCCCATGTCGCAGGGGTCCTATGAGTGCTTGACTCAGGGGCCTGTCATGAGCCTTAAGTGAGTTACAATATGTGAACTTTACAGAGCATAACTCGGCCCATTTTAAGCACTAACGAATGTTAGAAATGATGGCTCAGACTTTGGAGGAGTTACCTGGCATTGTAGCATTCAGCTTCCAAAACCTCGGCTTTCTCCCTATAGACCGGAACTAGTAACAACTACCCATGTGGTTACGCGAACCTGGAAACGTCAACCAAATATCTGGCGTGAATGGAAGGATTCACAGTGGGTGTTGCCGGCATTCCCACTATCGACTGAGCAATGGAAATGAAGGCAACTTTCCCCCTACTACAAACTACTGTTCAACTTAGCAAACGTTCTGAAAACGACAGCTCTTCCTAATGGTGGAAGTAATGGAACATGTGAGGAAGCACGGGAAGAGGTTGGAAATCACTTGTCCGTCCCACACCTGAGGTACACGCTCTGAATGCCGTGACACACGCCCTTTGTCGTCGTGTGCACGTGGGCACATATGTAGCACCGTCGGTATGCCTCCCTGTCCATGCCTGGTAAGGTGTGAAGCATGGGTAGAAGAAGTGCCCCTGTGTCTGCCCCCCAGGGTTCTTCTGTTCTAGGAAGGACAGCGTGGCGGTATGGAACCGTGAGATAGAGAGGGAAAGCTGTCTATCAGTACATCGAATAGGATTCATTTTAACAAAGGGAAACGAGAGGGGGAGAGAGATGTAGACGGGAAGTTAGAAGACATGGGGCAGGGACTGTTGAGTGATCCCCGCGTCTCTTCTCCTCTTCTTTCCTTAGTCGTGGGCTCCTCCTCGGGGTGGCCCGGCGTCCAGCTTTGCCCCGGTCTGAGGGGGATCTTGGGACATGGACTTCCAGGGCTACGACAGGAAAGCACCCTGAGACACCAGGGTCAGGAGGTCCAGCCCAAGTTCTGACAGCGGGCTGACGTGCAGAAGCGATGTGTGCAAATTCCTGGTCAAGTCCTTTCAATGGGGCGAAGTCTGGGCCCTGTTCTCCTTCTTTGTTCCTAATCCAGGAAGGGGGCTGTGGGGCTCAGATGCCCTCTTACACCGACAGCGCCGCTGGATGGTTTCAGTGGCAACAGAGAAGCCCTCGACACTCCGGCTGGTTCAAGTACAAGCAGAGGCCAAGTCGGCAAGCCAGTGTGGTAAAGGAGGAACGACTACGCAGCTCATGGCCACAGTGTACTTTGAGCTCGTGTTCACACAACCTAGAGACCCAAGAGGCTGGGGGATGGGCCACAGTGAGCAGGTAGTACCCACTTTGCAGTCCCTCTCCCTAGCTGAGGGGGAGATGTTAGACCCACTCTCCTCTTCCTTGGGATTCTTAAATCCTTATTTCATAACGAGGTACATAGGTGGCCATTACTGAAGCCCATTACATAATAGGTTTTCTCATTCATGAACTTGCACCTGTCCTGGGTGCTGTTGCTCATTCTTGGCCACCAGCCCAGTGGAGGCCTGGGCTCCGGGATGCTGAGTGAGTGGATTTTACTCCAGCTCTCCATGAGGATGAAGCCCACAGCCCAGGATGGCCAAGCTACGCGCTCGCCCGCACCGTTCACTGACCTCTTTAGCAGCAGTCTCGCTGGGCTTCTTTCTTCTGGAGGCAGAGCCTGTCCCCTGTTTGATATGAACCCTGATGGCAGCCGCTGGTCCTGGCCCCGGAGAAGGGCCAAAGAGAGCTCGTGCGGAGGGCAGGAGGCTGGGAGACCAGCACATTGGGGTAGAGATCCTCTTTGCTGGCACGACAGGTTTTAAAAGAATACTAAGAAGTTCCTACCTGGGACTATTAGTGACTTCAAAATATTTAGGAATCTTCTCTGCTCAAAATAGAACATAAATGGCTCTAAAAAGTTCCCTGCAATGATGGTTCTATTTGCCTCACGGTTGCTCAAGGGGGTAAGTGCCCTTATTAGTTTCTGAAGAGAAAAATACACCTCCAGGGCATTACCTTACTATGAAATCTACTTTCTTCCTGGTAATTGAAGAAGTCACAGCATGTACCAAAAAGATGAAAGCCTGTGTTGGAAGGAACTAGTTTTTTTTTTGAAAAAATGTTTTTCAGAAGTATTGTGTGTTCCTGTGTGGTGCTGTTGAAGTAACATTCTGTACTGACTCCTTCGTGGAGATCTTTTAAGGAAGAAAGACACAAAAATCAAGCAGCCTCTCTGTGTGGGTTTTTAAGGGGCCCTAGTTTGGGTTCATTTGCTGGTCAGCATGCTGTGGGTACTCATGTGCATAGTAATTAGTATTTTTACATATAAGAGCATTCCTGACTGTGTTGAAAAGGAGTTAGTGAGGACATACTAGTTCCTTTGAAAATATAAAAGATGTAAGTCCTTTGGGTCAGTTTTCCCGGCAATAAAAAGCCCACCCCGCCCTTTATTAAATGATTGGGGGTCGGTATCCCTGAGATGGCAGGGGTCTCCTGTGGTCTGTAATCCAAGCACAAATAATACACCAAGCTGTGGAACTCCCTGGATGAAACCATCACTGCTGAGTTTGTGCTGTTAGAAAGAGAACACCATTGGTGCAGAAGTGATATTAATAATGCAGAAAAACTTATTTCTTTCAGTATTTTCAATACTCACTTGTGATGGTTAATTTTACGTAGCACTGATGGGGCTAAGGGATACCCGGATAAGCTAGGTCATTATTCTTGGGTGTGCCCATGAAGGCGTTTCCAGAAGTGATTGGCATGAATCAGTAGACTGAGTAAAGAAGGGGCCCCTCACCATTGTGGGTGGACATCAGCCCATCCACTGAGGGCCCAAATAGAATGGGAAAGCAGAGGAAGAGTGAATTCACTCTCTCTGCCTTAGGGGAGATATCGATTTTCTCCTAGCCTTGGACTTGAGCATTCCTGGTTCCTGGGCTTTCAGACTCAGCGTGGCACTTAAGCCGCCAGCCCCCCCCCCCCCCCCCCCAGATTCTCAGGCCTTCGGACTCAAGATGATGTTACACCACTGCTTTTCTGTGCCTCCGGCTGGCCGACAGCAGATCTTGGGATTTGTCGGCGTTCACAATCACGGGAGCCAATTCCTACAATGAATCTTCTCTCCTCTGTATCTATGTATATGCTATTGGTTTCGTTTCTCTGGAGAACCCTGACTAACACACTGCTCATCCAGGACTCACAGTAGATGTTTCAACTCAAGTTAGCAAATGTTTCCTCAATGTATATCATACACGAAGAAATTTTCCTTGCTTCTGTGAAGCAGGCAAAAATGAATATGGCAAGTCCCTGTCCATGGTGAGTTTATAGTCTATTTAGCTTATAGTCTACTAATCTATAGTCTACTATAGATTTCAATTAAAACATGGCAGCTTCCAAGAGAGGCGGCCATGGCAAAGGCTTTACCGGATACAGAAACGGATGGATTTCTGTCAGTGGAACAAAGGCCAACAACCGTTCTACTCCGGAAAGTGTTATGCTATACGTAGGTGCTGCTAACAGATCTCTTTCATGCTTAATGGGATGAAAATAGTTTCTCACCATTTGGTTACCATTCACTGAGGGTTCCAGCTAACTTTGGAGGAAGACTGAATTCAGGTAAGATTAATCTGGTGAAGTTGCCTATTACACCAGGAATTTATCAAAATGTTTTATGGGGGGCAGTGGTTCATTATTTCCTCTGTTCACCGTACTACAGGGAACAGCAGCTATCTGACTAGGTCATTTTGAAAGCACTCTCTGCGATAGGACTAAGACTTTATAGATTGCCTCCAGTGACTTTGGCTGCTGCATGCTTTCAATTTAGAAATAAAGCAGCCCGTGGCCTCATATCTGATTCATAGAATTCCAGGCAGAGTCTGAAGTTCTGCATAATAGGACACCTTACTGCCACGAGCCGTTTCTTTAAACAGGCCACTTTTAAAGTTGCTTATTGATTGGGCAGTTAGTTATGGCCGCATAAAACCTGACAGTGGTAAGCGTTTTCTCTTTGTCATTTGAGCCCTCGGAGGAAGAAGAGCCTATGGTATATTGAGAGAAATTTATAAGTTATCTAGTCGGCGACAGGTGGAAAAGGAGGACAGCAGTATTGATTGTGTCCCATAACTTTCCCACACTCTTAGAGAGTGTGTCACAGGCCATTAAACTCAGTAAGCTTTAGGTGACTGATAGAAAAATGGATGAGGGTCAGTAGGTGTGAGTTTCATCTTTTAAATCGCCTTTGCCTCTACTGGGCAGGAAAGGGAATATCATTAATCTCCTTCATAAAGAAAACAGCTGTGTCATCACTGATGTGCCGCTGTCCCTGACTCTGCTGTGACACACGAATGGGAGATTATGGACAGTGCACCTGCTCACTCTTAGAAAATACTCCGACTCTCAGTCATGAAGGGTGTGTGTGCGCCACGGCTTTTCCTTTATGCCTGTGCATGCGCGCAGCTGCTCACTCACATGGACGCGTACCTTTGCAGGTTACACGTAAGTTGTGCACGGAGAACATTGTAACGTTGCTCGTTTGGGGAAATCGGGATGCTCTCTCTAATAGTGATTTCTTGGGATATGACTTTAAGATGAAGACAAAAACAACAACAACAACAACAACAACACCAAAATCTCACTACCCGAGTGTTTGCTCTGGTCTCACCGGGAGAAAATTTGTTTCAACCCATTATTTGTCTAAACAGTGTTTTGTTTTGTTTTGTTTTTTTCTGGCCAGTTCTTTTGTGTAGCGTGTTTGGAAAGATGAGGAGTGTGGCCCTTTTATTAAATAAATTACCTTCAGTGAAATTTTATGTCAAGTCTCCCCCACACCCCCCCTGCCTCCACACACCCCTCTTCTGTAAGAGAAATGATGGTTGACAGAGAAAATTACTTGAAAGTTGCCCTAATAAATTTCTGGTCTTCCCCCTTTCAACCGTTTATCTGCCTTTCTTCTGATCTCAGAAAGGAAATCCTGTCTTTCCAAGCATCTGTAGGCTGCAAAGCCTTGGACTTGGTGATTCCTCTTTTGCTTCTGGGCCTCCCCTCCATGTCCAATAGGACAGCGCATTGTACCAGCCCCACCCCAGATTATATAGGGAACCTGTCCCTCTTCTTTCCATTGGCACCCATTGTCTTTGCTCAACCCACTCATCCTTTCTTTCCCAGATGGTGGCCTTCTAGTTTCTTGCTTCCGCCCTCGTCCTGCCTTCCCCTCAGGTCATGTCATGTTCCGCTCACAAGGTTTTAATGCCTTCCTGTCTCACTTAGAGTGAGAGACAGATTCCTTACAATGGCCTGCAAGGCCTTCCAGGTGTGGTCAGCTCTGAGTCTCTGGCCTTGCCTCCTACGTTTCCCCTTTTCTCATTTTCCTCCAGCCATCCTGGGGTCCTTGCTGGTCCTTTAAGAACCCAGACTTTTTTTTCTGCCTCAGGGCCTTTGCACAGGCTGCCTTTGTTGCTTAGCCAATTCTTTTCCTTGATGTCCACATGGGTCCCTCTCTCATCGCCTTCACACTGTTGCTCAAATATTACCCTTTTAGGGAGACCTCCCATGACTCTTCTATTTAAAGTTGTACCTTACCCTCCATCCTTCTTTTCTCCTTTATATTTCTCCACATCACCTTTCACCATCTGACACTTTATTTATTTATCTTTTTTAATATTTATTTATTTTTGAGAAAGAGAGAGACCGAGTGCGAGCAGGGGAGGAACCGAGAAAGGGAGACACAGAACCAGAAGCAGGCTTCAGGCTCCGAGCTGTCCGCACAGAGCCTGATGCGGGGCTCGAACTCACAAACTATGAGATCATGACCTGAGCTGACGTCGGACACTTAACCGACTGAGCCACCAGGCGCCCCACCACCATCTGACACTTTAAATGCTTTCTTATTTGTTGTCTGTATTCCTGATCCAGACTGTGAATTTTAAAATGGCAGGCAACTTGTCTGTTTTGTCTATTTCTGTATCATCAATGCCTGGAATAGTGCCTGGCACTAAGTAGGCACTCGGTCAATATTTGTTAAATAGATGCCTAATAAAGTAACTGGGGTTTGGGAGCAGTTCCAGTGCAGCTCTAGAAAGAGAAGATTTTAGGGCTCACTGCAAGGTAACTCTAAGTGAAGATGCCGGAGGACAGGGAATCCAGCAGAACATGACAATCGCAGCGGAAAATTCAATGTTATGCTTTGTGTCTTTCTTCTACTTGGCAGTAAATCTCAACCTCTTTGTCTACCTGAAAGGGCGGAGGGATAATAGTTCTCTGGTTAATATTTTGAAACTGTGCCCACACCTGTGAGTGCATATATGTTTACCATGTTTTATATATACTACTCTAAGACCTATCTAGATTTAAGCTGAATTGCTCTCCAATCTCAGAGAATTAACCACCAGGTGATATTCTTGTTTTCAGATGGCAGCATTGGGACGAGTTAATTAAGACCCCTGAATACTTTTTTTCTTACCAGTATTCATTTTTGAGGAAAACAGGATTTATGTTAATGGTATATGCGTAGCATGCCTACTTTAGGGATAGGCATGAGGTCACCAAGCGCTTCATTAACTCTCTGAGCTGATTAAAGAATTTTAAAGCAAGCTGCCTGATTGTCACCAAGTGTCTCTTTTATAGAAACCTGGGAGAATCTTATATACTTCAAAAGGAAAACAAAGACCCCATAGCATTCTCAACCTCAAATGAACGAAAAAGACATTGGCATAAAGACGATGTGCAGATCTTGGGTAGAAAGCAAATGACAGCATTGCAGATGAGTTCACCAATATAGGGCCAATTCTTACTGTCTTTGAAGACTCTCGTGTGATTAAGAAAATGTTTGGGAGGATTTGGGAAGAGTTTTTACAGGAAAGAAAGAACAATGTGCCAGATGGTCAACGAGAAATTCTTTCCTTACAATAAAGTTTTATAATTATGCTTGTAGTTTACTTATGTGTCTTCTGTCTTTAGTATTTTGATGTAGTAGGGCACAGATAATTACCTGTTTATAGTTGATCAAAATTATGGATTATACTTTTGGGGCTTGCTAGTGCATTAAAATATTGTCATATAATTTTGAAATATTTGATAGTATTCCTCAATAATTGAGTTTTTGGAAATGCACATACTGTAGTAGAAACAGGAATGAGTCCTTTTTATGGATCACTAATTGTGATCAATATGTCATGATAGATCTGTCATTGACATGGCATTCAGTATTAAGGGAACAGATCAGGATCTGGAGAGGTATGTGGTTCAAATTGAAAAGCAATTCTCTGTACCCTTCATGGGTTTTCAAGATAAAGTTGTAAAAAATTATTTAGAAATTTCAGGTAGTGCAAGAGACGTTTATGTTTATCTAAACACATGTTTAGATAAGTTAAATGTTTATGCATTTAAACTTTTTGGAAATCTTGAATGTCTTTACATAAATTGGCAAACTTTGTATTGGTGGGAAGAACTACTGACTTTTTTTTTTTTTTGTTCTAGAAAACAGGGTAGTGTAGGCAAAGCAGTAGTAATGTTCCAGTTACAAATTTTTCCAGATATCCACTGCTATCTAATAAATATCTCCAAATTTGGTGACTTCAAACAACAACATTTTATATGCTTATGGATTCTGTGAGTTTGGATTCAGACAGGACATTGTTGAGCTGGCTTGTTTCTGCTTCACTAATGTGCCTGATGTGACCTGTCCATGTGGCTGGGACGTCCTGACAGCATGGCGGCCTTAGAAGAGCTGGGTTCTTCTGGGGCAGCTCAGGGCTTGGAGCCTACATGTACTGGTGAACAAGATGAAAACTTTAGTACCTTCATGACCCAGCCTCAGAGGTGAAGTCAATGAGCGCCAATTTTGTCTTATTCTTTTAATCAAAATTTGTTATCTAGAGGTCGGGTCTCCAGAGGAGAGTGGGGTGGGTTTTGCATGTGAAAGAAATTCAAATTTGTTGCCAGAAGATGGTCTATGGTGATTTTTTTCAGTTGTTGGAAATTCTTTAACAGTCCTGCCATCAAGAGGTGGGATTTATGTCTCTATCTCTTGAGTCTGGTTGGGTCTGTGACTCCTTTGAACAAAAGCGTATAACAGTGAGGAAAGGAATATAATAGAATAAGTTCTCTTATAGTCCTAGTTTTCAGAGAGTTTATAATCAGTAGATGTCAATATTGGTCAATGTATTTTTCACATTTATTAAGATAATCATTTTTATTTCAGATTTAGTCTGTGGCTGTGGTAATTATATTGATTGATTTTCAAATATCAAACCAGTCTTTCATTCTTGGGATAAATATCATTTGGTCATGATGTATTTTTCTTTTTTAATATATTGCTGAATCCTATTGGGTAGTATTTTGGTAAAGGTTTATATAACCATGCTTATAGTCCATTGTTCTGTTTTGCTTTTTTTTTTTTTTTTTGTTATGTCTTTGATTTTGGTGTCAAAGTAATTCTGGTTTCATATAATGAGTTAGGAAGTGTTTTCTCTTCTTATATTTTTTGAACAATATGTAAAATTATTATTTATTTACTGTGTTTAGAGAAATTTGACAGTGAAATCAACTGGGCCCAGAGTTTTATTTGTTCTAAGATTTCAATTTCTTTAATAGATTTTGGATTTTTTTAGGATATTTCTATTTGAGTGACTGTTGGTAGTTTGTCTTTCAAGGAATTTTTCCATTTCGTGTATGTTGTTGAATTTATTGGTATAACACCATTTGTAATACTATCTTGTTATCATTTTAATGTTTATAGGATCTGTAGTAATGTCTCCCTTTTCATTACTGGTATAGGTAATATGTGTTTTCCTTCCCTCCCTCTTCCCCTCCTACCTCCTTGTCAATCTGGCTACAAGTCAATTTATTTTATTGAATTTTTCAAGGAACCAGCTCTTGGTTTCATTGACTTTTCTTTATTGCTTTTCTATTTCATTTATTTCCACTCTTAACTATTTGCTCCCTTGTAATTCTTTTGGATTTAATTTGCTCTTTTGTTTCTAGTCTCTAAGGGAAGTTTGGATAATTGATTGAGACTTTACTTCTTCTGTTAAATCAGCATTTAATCCTGTAAATTTCCCTCTAAGTATTCATTTAGGTAGGTGTGTTCCACAAATACTGAAGTGTTGTATTTAGTAATTTTTCTGTGATCCCTTCCTTGACTCATGGGTTATTCAGTAGTGTATATTGTTCAATTTGGAAATATTTGGAATATTTGGGGATGTTCTTGATATTTTTCTATTATTTACTCAGATATTCTGCTATTTCCCCTGTGCAATCCATTCTACTCTGCATTGGTAATTGTGAATGTTTGATGGAACCCCTGGAGGGAACCCCCAGGAGTTCTCTGAGCTTTCTAACAGTGTCAATTACTTGGTGCTGAATCTTTTCCTTGATTCCCCTACATTCAGTGATCCCTGGGGCAGTACTGTTGATGGAGGAAGAATGCTATATTAGGGTCCAGCAGACCTGGGTTCTGACCACCTCTTGTTTTATAAAATACTAAAGGCAACTACCTAATGGAGCCTTAGTTTTCCTATCTGTGAGGTAGACATAATAATCTTACCTCTATTATGTCCCAGGGTTTTTGTAAACATCAAATGAGATAAATATTGTTGTTAAATTATTAACCATGCAAAATGTAAGATATTACTATTGATGGATAATATTTGATGGAGAAATTTCCTACATATAAGATTATTTATCATGCTATATTTTAGTAAGATTGCATTTTACTATTTAACAGATCATTATAAAACATCTTTAACTTATAGGGAATTGAATGTACATGTTAAAATATAGGTTCAGGGGTACCTGGGTGGCTCAGTTGGTTGAGTTTCTGACTTTGTTGAATTCGGCTCAGGTCATGATCCCAGGGGGATCAAGCTCCACGTTGGGCTCTGTACTGAGCATGGAGTCTGCTTATGATTCTCTCTCTCTCTCTCTCTCTCTCTCTTTCTTTCTCTCTCTTTCCTTCTCTTTCCCACCCCTCTCCCCACCTTGCACTTGCTCTCTCATATACATATAATAAATATATATATATTATATATAAGCTTGAAGATAGTACTCACTTTATTAACTTCTAATAACTATATAACTAAGAGAACTGTGGTTATATGAAACAACTACCCACTTGAATGAAGAAATGGGTATAATTCTGTGCATATTTTCATTGGTGAACAAACTAAATGTCTTTTTGAAAATCCATGCTGAATAGTGGTGGATCAAACAGGCCCTAAATGAAATTTTTAAATTTATTTTATTTTTTTCATCATGGTAAGTGTGCTCTTTAATTCCCTTCACTTATTTCACACATCGCCTCACCCATGTCCCTTCTGGTAACCATCTGTTTGTTATCTAGAGTTAAGTCTCCATTGCTTTGTCTCTCTTTGTCTCTCTCTCTCTCTCTCTCTCTCTGTCTTTTTCCTTTGCTCATTTGTTTTATTTCTTAAATTCCACATATGAGTGCAATCATAGGGTATTTGCTTTCTCTGACTTATTTTGCTTAGCTTAGCATTAATAGTCTCTAGTTCCATCCATGTCATAGCAAATGACAAGATTCCTTTCTTTATGTCTGAATAATATTCCGTTGTGTATATAAACCACTTCTTTATCCATTCATCTGTCAGTGGACATTGGGGCTGTTTCTGTAATTTGACTATGGTAAATAATGCTGCAATAAACATAAGGGTGCATGTATCTCTTTGAATTCTGTTTTTTTTTTTTTTTGTATTTGTAGTGCAAATCCTGGATCATAGGGTAGATCTAGTTTTTATTTTTTTGAGGAAACTCCACACTGTTCTCCAGAGTGGCTACACCAGTTTGTGTTCTCACCAGCAGTGCACGAGGGTTCCTTTTTCTTCACATCCTTCCCAACACCTGTTGTTTCTTGTATTGTTGATTTTAGCCATGCTGACAGGTGTGAGTTGCTATCTCATTGTAGTTTTGATTTGCATTTCCCTGATAACTGATGTTGAGCATCTTTTCATATGTCTGTTGGCCATCTGGGTATGTTCTTTGGAGAAATGTCTGTTCATGTATTCTGCCCATTTTTAATTGGATTATTTGTTTTTTGGATGTCTTTTGGGAGTTGTATCAGTTCTTTATATATTTTGGATGCTAACCCTTTATCAGATATGTCATTTGCAAATATCTTCTCCCATTCCATAGGTTGCTTTTTAGTTTTGTTGATTGTTTCCTTCACTGTAAAGAGTTGTTTTGTTTTGATGTAGTCCCAATAGTTAATTTTTGCTTTTCTTTCCCATGCCTCCAGAGACATATCTGGAAAAATGTTTCTCTGGTCAGTGTCAGAGAAATTACTGTTTGTGCTCTCTTCAAGGATTTTTATGGTTTTCTGTCTCACATTTAGTTCTTTAATCCTCTTCAAATTTTTTTTGTGTGTGTGTATAGTGTAAGAAAGTGGTCCAGTTTCTTTTGCATGTTGCTGTCCAGTTTTCCCAGCACCATTTGTTGAGGAGACTGTCTTTTTCACATTGTATATTCATTCTTCTTGTGTTGAAGATTAATTGAACACATAATTATCGGTTCATTTCTGGGTTTTCCATTCTTTTGAATTGATATATGTGTCTATTTTTATGCCAGTACTATACTGTTTTAATTACTGCTGCTTTGTAATGTAACTTGATATCTGGAATCGTGGTACCTCCAGTTTTGTTTACATTTTTCAAGATTGCTTTGGCTATTTAAGGTCTTTTGTGGTTCCATTCAACTTAGGATTGTTTGTTCTAGTTCTGTGAGAAATGCTGTTGGTATTTTGATAGGGATTGTGTTAAATCTGTAGATTGCTTTGGGTAGTATATATGACATTTTAATGATAGAAATCAGGTGAGTTTTAACATTTGCTATTTTGGCCTTAAACAAAGGAGAGAACTACAAGAGGAAAAGCTGTGGAGAGCCCTGTATTTTTGACTTGCCTGATTGTCAGCAATTCAGTTGCTTTTGATACACATTAGGGACAAGGATCCCTGAAAAGTAAGATTTTGAATTCTGATAAATGAGATTCTGAAAGAAACTCTCTAGAGGAATCCCTGGACATATGTTCTGTTCTATTGTCATAGAAGGTCCACTACAACAAACTAGAAAAAAATATACATATGTTTTTAAAATCCTATCCACAAGTTTCTCTTCTCTTGCGGTCAGCGTATCATCACTTTTTACTTGTTTTTATTCATTGATGAACAGCTGGCACTGTTATCAGCACTGGATAAGAGACAATGGAGAACCCAAGTCCCCATTCACAAATGAAGGATTTGTTCCAGTTGGGGAGGCATTTAATATGCAATAATATACATCCAATACTCTGGTCATAGAGCAGAGGTCAGTACACTGGGGTGTGGCTCAAACCTGGCCTGGAGCCTGTTTTTTCAAACAAAGTGTATGGGATTGCAGCCACACTCACTCATTTGCACACTGTCTGTGGCTACTTTCACAATACAGTGGCAGGGTTGGATGCTTACGGCAGATTGGAATGGCTCTTTAAGCTTAAAATGCTTGCTGTCTGGTCCCTTACAGAAAAGGCGTGCAGACCCGTGGTCCAGAGTATGACAGAGGGAGAGGCCAGAAAGGTCTTCAGGTGGAGGAGACCTTGAGCTGAGACCCAAATGAGAAAGAATGACCTGTGAACACAGGGTAGTTCCCTGCAGGCGGAGGGCAGAGGAAGTGCCCAGCCGGAGGTATTGGTGGGCTTGGGGGCAAGAAGGGAGTGGCTGGATATGGAAAATGAGGACAAGCAGCATGACATAAGGCCACGACTACCTGGGGACAGGTGTTCCCGCATGGTTTATTGCCAGAGATCCCCTTGGCAATCTGGCAGAGCCTATGGATCTCTTCCCAGAATAACGTTTTTAAGTGCAGAAAATAGAAGACGTAGGGTTCCAAAAGAGACTGATTATAATGAAACAGTGATCACAAGATTATAATAACACATTTGCATTACGGTACTGTGTGTGCCTCTTTAACACCTTAACTAACCAGATTTAGAGGTCGGTCTCATAATTACTATAATGTAGAAATGAGAATACCCATTATTTGAAGATATCAGCAACAGTTTTAATATTGGATCGAAATATCTGTGATTTTTGTTTGTGAATAACTCAGGGGCCTGTATTTAAGATGTAGAGTGTTCTTCAGGGAAACGGAATTGATAGGAGATGTCTATCTATATATGTATAAATCAGTCTGTCTGTCTATCTATCTATCTGATCATCTATTGGCTCATGTGCTTAAGGAGGCTGAAAAGTCCCCTGATCTGTTATCTGTAAGCTGGAGACCCAGGGATTGCTAATGATATAAGTCCCAGTCTGAGGGTGAAAGACCTAGCTGGACAGGCAGGGAGAAGGGAAGAGAGAGGGTGGCAGAGGGGGGAGGGGCCTCCCTTCCATCAACTGTTTTATTTGCCATCAACAGATTGGTCGAGGCTCCAATACACAGGGAGGGAGACCTTCTTGGCTCTGTCTACTGATCCAAATGCTCATGGCATCCAGGGCTACCCTCACAAACACACCCAGAAATAATGTTTAACCAAACATCTGGACATCCAGTCAAATTGACACAGGAAATTAACAGAAGGAAGCCCTGGATTCCAGACTGAGGCTGTGAACACTAGCAGAGGTGAGCTTGACCCTGCCTGAGTTCAGGGACCCTTGGTCCCAAGATAAGGTCCCAAAATAAGAGCCTTGTTTTTGTCCAGTTGGAGCGGAGCCAGTGGAGGGTGTAAGCAGGGCACGGACAGGACCTTTTCTGGTACTTTACACATGCTGTCCTGCTGCTCCGTGGGGAATGGATCATGGAGGGGAGGTCCAGTGAGAGGCGCCCACCAGGAAAGGACATTTTAAGTGAGAATTTCCATGTCATTTAAGGTATAATTTGAAGTGAGAATTAAGTCTCGTTGAATTTATCTGGAGATTCAAAGAGTTGCGTTAGACAGGCTTTAAGGTTCATGCAAAATGTAATATTCTCTGAATCTGTATTTTGTATTTCTTTTAATTGTAGGGAGCCATCAATAATTGTCTGCACTCATAAATAGGTAGAACGTAATAGAACGAACTGTTTGGAGTGTCCTACTTATCATTGTTCAAGAGACTGAGTCACAGCCAAGCATGCCGAATGTTATCATTTTTAACTGCCAAAAAGAACTCAATTATACAAAAGAATCACTCCTCTTCATCACAGTATGCAGGCGGAATAAATCCAACATCTCTAGCCCCGTAACCTTCTCCTCGACTTCTTTTTCTGGGTTCTGCATTGCCATTACCTCTAGAAGTCAATATTCTTTAACTGCTTCGAATGTTTTCTAGCTACAATTAAATAGTCTTGTGTTAATTCACATTTGCAGTGAAATGTGGATCTTCTGCGTATTCATCTAAATCTATGCACCTTAATTGTTACATTGAGCTGTCGGATCAAGGTCATTAGTACTTTATGTAGTCTGATCCTATTTTTAGTTTGCATGGTTGGGAACACAATGGCAAGATACTCACTTAGGATCCTAACAGAGTCTAGTTAGTGGTTGCGTTAAAGGTGATGTACAATGGAAGAGGACCACCACGCTGCGTTTGCTTTTTCTTCCGTGCCTTATGGTGCTCAGGTCAAGGGGTGCGTGGACTGTGGTTACTGTCGATTACAGTTCTTTCGTTATACACACAGGTATGCCTCCCCAAATGGAAATGTTCTGTGTGTGCACATAACAACGAATTTCATGTGCCAAGCCCTCTAGAGGTGAGTCATAGAAAGACTCCGGGAAGAGACAAGTGTATGGCTCAGGTGTGGGACCTCAGAGATCACCCACACTGGTTGTGGTCTGTGCACAGAAATTACTTGGAAGTGAAAAGTCAGCCGGTTTCCGATGAAGACCCAGCTTGCGGAGAATCGATCCTTTTTATCTGGCTGCTTGGTCTGACCTCCTCCTATCTCTGGAGGGAGGCTCTGTTCTCTAGTGTCCTCTTTTTCTGTTATCTCAGGAGAAGGCAGGAGATAGGGCTGCTCTGAAAGGTTGAGGTGACAGATTTTTGCTTTTAGTTTCTGAGGCTATTGAGTGGGACGTGCCATGAGAGGCAGCCCTGGCCTAATGCTGAGAGAGCGGACTAGATATCAGGCAAAAGCAGACTCTGAAAAGCTGCACGACTGTAACGTGTAAGTACCCTTTTGAGAGCAAATATCTACTGTGAAAAAAGAGGTGATCACTCCAATCTTTCTGTTTAGAGAGTTCCTCCACTGCTGTCATTAAAGAGAAATGGAAACGTCTAGAATATTTGTAAAGTTGAAAAATATATGAGCCTTCGAATCATTATTTTATCAGGTATTGAGAAAATGAAAACACATTTATTTGACTATAGTTTGGAAGACAATTATGTTTCCTAGAGCTTTCATATCGCACATTTTATCTTCCAGTAAGTGTGAACGCGCAAGTCCGTTTGTGCATGCGCACGGATTTGTGGTGTGCCCCTCTTCATGGGTGTGTATGCACTGCAGTTTTGTGAAACCTCACGTCTACGTCCCAGCATGTTTGCTTTTTTGCAGTTGTGACATTGACATTGAGGCTCTAGGAAGCCGGTGCAGTCATTAGACGTTGTATTACATTTCAAAAACGATTTTTATAAATTTTAGTTGGAAAGAAACGTTGCCTAAAATGGTGCACTTCTTAGAAAGACTGTTGTGATTTCAGCTGTTATGCGGATGCCATCGCTAGAACACAGAAGAGAACATATGGCCCTCATTTCTTACCAGTTAGGATATCATTCCATCCACCAGGCGTCAGGGAGAACATCTGGCCGGCAATCGTATTTTATCACCCCGCGCCCTCCATTCTTCACTCGCCGGAGGCGCCTTGTGTGGCTGCCCGCTCAAGTCACTCTCTCGTTTCTGTGGCCACACTGGCTTCTTCCACTTCCTCTGTCTCCAGAGGTATTTCCGTGCACTGTTCCCTGCAGTTGGGGACTGCATCCTATTTTCCTATTTACCTCTTACTCATCCTTGTATCTCAGCTCCAGCCTCTTTGTCAGATAAGCCTTCCTAACCTTGCTTAGTCACCCCCCCCTCCTCCCGGTATGACTCCTCATGACCCCAGCAGCTGACCTTCAGGAGCTCCCAGCCGACTTCCTATTTTATATTCGTTGGCATTTAGGTGGCGTGCATGCCTTGTGGAACGTGGCAGTAACCTTAGTGGGCTTGACTTCTCATCGGGTGTAGTTGTGCATGTCTGATTTTCTCATCTGGGGCTCGGGGTGCTTTGCCAAATGGTTGAGTGCAAGGGCATCTTCGTGACGACTGTACCGTAAGGATTTCCATCTTTGTTCGGGCTGCTACAACAGACGGTAAGGATTTCTGTCAGTCTGTTCAGTGCTGCAGACTGGGTGGCTTAAAAACAACAGAGTTTTTTCTTATACTTCTGGAGGCTGGAGGTCCAAGATCAGGGTGCCCACGTGGTTGGGTTCTGGTGAGAGCCATCGGCCGACTTCTCACCGTGTCCTTGCACGGCGGACAGCAGGGAGGAGAGGCATGCTTCTTGTGATTCTTGGAAGGGTACTTAATCTCATTTATGAGGCTCCACTCTCATGATCTCATCACCTCCCCGTGGCCTCACCTCCTAACACCAACACATTGGGGGTTGTGTTTCAACATGTAGTTGAAGGGACCCAAACATGCAGTCCACGATAGTCTTGTAGTGCAAACTTCAGATAAATAACCTCTCCCATCTCTTGAGACTTAGGTAACTGCTCACAATTATTGTCTCTGTGTTACCTGTTCCTAAGAGACCGAGGTTTCCCAGGTAACAGAGAGGTTTAATCCACACGTCAACATGCTGATGGGTATTCAAATTCCCTCTATATTTCCCCTTTTTACGGTCAAGCAGATCAGTGACACCCATGAGTATCTGTCCTTCACCCAATCAACTCATCACTGTCATTGTGTGTTTGAGACTTACACACAGTCTGACTTTCAGCCTGGCTCTGTGTCCTGTGTTTTACTGACTTTTGTGGTCAGAATAGATCTCCGGAGATACGACAGAAGATGTTTATCCATGTAAATAAGAGGTCTGTAAAGGATGGTCTTTTCAGCATCCCCAGTGCTGCAGCTCATTGTAGTACCTAAATGAATGTGTATTCAATTAATAAATGAATGAATACACAAAATAAAAAAAAATAGCAGTTTTTAACTGGAAAAGACACCATAGGGTGACATCACGATAGAGCCGGTTAGCTGCGTCAGATACCTGAGATGACACTTTCCTGTATTGCTCTCTTTGATTCTCTTGAGAATCATGTGGGTTGGCTCAGCAGGTATCCCCCACTCTGTATTACAGAGGAGGATCCTGAGCTCATGGGACCCAAACTCAGGTCTTGTCATCCCAGGTCGGTGCCCTCTTCACCTCCAGAGCGGCCTCAGGGCACGGTTGAGACTGTGTGCACTTAACACACTCTGAATGTGCAGAAGTTACCTTACACGGTGTCTGCACCTGCTCAAGCTGCTGTAACAAATACCATACACTGGGCAGCTTAAATGAGACAGATGTGTTGTCTCACAGTCCTGGAGGCTGGAAGTCCAAGATCAAGGTGTCAGTAGGGTTGGTTCCTTCTAAAGCTGCAGGGCAGACACTGTTGGATCCGACTTCCCTTGCTTCTAGTGGTCGGCTGGCATCTTCGGCATTCCTTGGCTTGTAGAAGCATCATCCTGTCTCTGCCTTCATGTTCACAAGGCATTCTCGCTGTGTGTCCTCGCGCAACTGTCTTCCAAAGACACCCAACATACTGGTTGGGGGCCCACCCAACTCCAGTGTGACCTCATCTTAACTATTACATCTGCAATGGCTTTATTTTCCAATAAGGTCACCTTGTGAGGTATTGAGGGGTAGGAAAGTTTTGGAGAGGGACACAGGTGAACCCACAACAGACAGACAGCTTCTGAAGAATAACAACTACCGTGTGCAGATACCAGAAATCAGCACACTGGCCCTTGGGGGAGCCATGCCTGTCCGTCTTTGGTGAACTCCGCTGGACTTGTGAAGCAAGGAGTATGAAGTGTGCAGGACAGCCAGCATGACCTTGGCTCAGTCAGGAAGAATGAGGCTCTGTGTTACATACTGTTTTGCTGAATTGACACTGATTTTTTGATTTGACACTCCTAGAAATGTACAGATTAAAAAACAAAATAGGGGCACCTGGGTGGCTCAGTCGGTTAAGCATCTGACTTCGGCTCAGGTCATGATCTCACAGCTTGTGAGTTCAAGCCCCATGTCGGGCTCTGTGCTGACAGCTCAGAGCCTGAAGCCTGTTCGGATTCTGTGTCTCCCTCTTGCTCTCTGCCCCTCCCCCTCTCGCACTCTGTCTCTCTCTCAAAAATAAATAATAAAACATTAAAAAATTAAAAAAAACAAAATAAAACATAAAAACAGCAAAATAGAGCCATGGACACATAGAGACCATTCATAGTGGCCATTTCCTTTCCTTTCGTAACCTCTGCAGAACTTCTGAGCTACCTTACTCTTCAGATGTTCTGAGGGTGTGGGTCTGTGGTTCTGGAAGCCTTGTGGATTCTGATTGTCCCGTCTCTGTGATGCATTTGTAACCTTGGGCCCTAAGTCCTGTCTGCAGATTGTGTGTGAGATGTCCATTACTGTTTTCTTTTTAAACCAAGCTCAGTGCAAAGAATACTCTCCTCAGGGTATTTTAATTGTAAATTTTGCTTTCAGGAAAGCTCAAAGAAAATACATTAAACAATATCACCTTGATCTCCTTGGAGCCGATGAAGTGGGCAGCCTGTATCAATCCCAGAAAATAGCACCCAAATGCAGCACGTGTATTTCGGAGCCCTGCCACACCTTTTTTTTTTTTTTTTTTTCCGGGGGAGGAGAGGATTACAGATTGGGGAATGTGCTGTGTTCACAATTAAGTGAATTACTTGCTGGCTCATCTCTAACTTTAATTACTTTCTCTTCCTCAACTTTGCAATTAGCTGATGTTGCTACAAATTTTTGTCACATACTTAATCTTTATATAGTGTTTTTGGCCAGAGTGCAGTTAAAGTCTGTGAGCGATGCTGATATCTTTATCCAGAGGTGAGGCTCTTGGGGCAGTGATATCGGGCCAGGTTCACCCTTGCAAGGACCGGCCTGTATTGAACAGAAGAGCTAGTGAGGTTTGTTGTCAGTGCTCCTAGCTTCCCATCCCCTGCAGGTGCACGATGCCTTGTGGCTACAAACCACCCTCACCATTATCACCCCCATCTGATTGATACAGGATTTATTCAGCATCAGGAGCTTAGTAACCACTGTCTTTTCATCCTCTGGAGGCATGCAGATGGGATCCTACCCACTTAACAGGTAATATAGCTGAGTCTCACAAAAGTGATGTTACTCAGCTAATTAGAGGAAAATCCACGATTTTAACTCTGGATCGTCTTATCCCAAACTTTGTTCTCTGCTGCTTCTTATTGCCTGAACATGGAGATGGCTGCAGTGTTATAGGATCAGCCGACATTGGAAGGAAGGGGGGATATATCCATTGGGGGGCATAATTGTAACCCAGAGCCCTGAGTTGGAAATGAGCCAGCTCTGATGGGAGAAGGGACACAATCTTTGGTGACCTGACTGGTGAGAGAGGAAGCAGTGCACTGGGATTCCCAACTTTTAAATTTAGGGAATTTAGAAGGGATGGTGGCGCTTCATTAAGTATGTGTCCATATACTTAATTTCTTAAGGTGAAATTTGGAAGGCATTCCCATTGGAAGGACTTAGGTATGTGTTTTCAGATGTCAGAATGGTATCCAAGTGTCTCATAGACATTTAGATATTCGTATTTGGTGAGGAGTCAGAGCAAAATGTATAGAATGAAGAGTTATTCACACACAGGCTGTAATTAAAATCAGAACTGAGCTAAGTACAAGTCTCTACCCAAACTACCCATCAGTTCATTTCCAAATGTGTGGGTGAGGATACCAGGGCTCAGGATGATTAAGAAACGTTCTCAGATTTGCTTAGAAAGTGCTGAAGCTGGAGAGGAGTCCAGCTCTGTTTGATTTCTAAACCCAAGGGCTTTCCATGAGCTCCTATCCCTCAAGCACAGGAATGCAGCTTGACCAACTGGAAGGCCCTCTCGGTGTAGGGAGATGCTTACCAGGCTTTGTCCAGTTTGAGCCCTGTTGGGACCATAAGGTCCCTGGAGGGTGGACCCTCCAGCAGGGTGTTTAACCCCAGTTCTTAGGATGAACTTGCACTCCACAGAGACCCCTGTCTCCTGTGTTCTCAACCTCAAGGTATTCACCAAATTGTAAAGGCCACATGGTGGATTCTGGCGACCCTCTCCAGTTGCTCTCCACTGAGATATTGGTGGTGATTTTTAAAAACACTTTCTATTTTGAGTGTTTTCAAAACTACAGAGAAATATGAAGATAAGTACAGTGAGCCCCCAGCCGCCCACCACCTGGACTCTGTAGTGGTTCCCTTCGTGTCAGATTTGTTTCATCTCTGTGATTTATAGTGAACAGTAAATTCTAGATATCACGGTACTTCATGCCCAAATACTTGAGCGTGATCTCCAAGAAAGCAGGAATATTCCCCTTAGTAACCTTAAAACGACTGTCACGCTTACCCAATCAGTAATCCCTTCATCTGTCCATCCAACCAAGTGCTAAACAGAATAGCCTTCATGCTACATTTTGTCCGGATCTTTTCTGTGCCATTATGTTTTGATCTGCTCTGCTCTGAGATATCAGGTTTTTGCTTTGGTGCCCGTGTCACCAGAGGTGAGTCTTCATACACAATAGTAACAGCCACAGTAGTTGATGTGTATCGAAGGCTTACGATGTACCCAACCTTGAACAGTTTCCGTTCAAACTAGTGTGTCATCCTCACAGCCAACCCATAAGGTGGCTTTTGTTATTATCCCCATTTTATAAGCAGGAAATTGAGGACCGCATAGTCTTTAAGTGATGAGTCTTTGTGAAGTAGTTTCTCTGGAAATGTGCCTATGATTACACCGCTTTGTTCTCTCACCGTGATGTGGTGTATTGGCACATTGACCAGGGAAATCAGCTTTTTTTAGAGCAGTGACAGAACCCCAATGACATGGAATGGGGGGTGGGGTCGTGGCAGGATGCTCTTTGAGGGGCAGGGACACTTCTTGTGTTACCGCTCAGTGCTTTCTCAGGCAGGTGGTGGTTCAGGCATAGCCACAGGGCATGGATTTCTTGTCATGGAAAGCCATGGGTAGTGGAGGGTGGTTAGCCCTTTCTGAACTGATGACTAGAGCTAATTTTTCTTGTCAGATCGGCTTCAAGAGTGAGTGATTTCTTCTGTTGGATGCTAAGCCGACACTTGGGGTTGAATGCTCTGTGGTCACTTTCTTGGATTCCTTAATATTTTGTTCTTTTCCTTTGTGCTTCTACGGGAACTTTGATGGAGCGAAGGATGCTCTGAGGGTTGGGGCCTGGGTGCCTGCCTCCCACATTGAGTCGTGAGGTGCAATTCCAGGGCAGCTGGGCACCTGTGAGTGGGAGGACCTCTGTGTCCCAAGGGTGGGAAGGTGACATTTAATAGCAAGTAGAAACCACCATGACAGGCAGAGAGAGTCTGCTGACCAAAGCAAAACAGCTTTTTTCCCCACTTATGAACCAGAGGGCCCGCCTTTCTATTTTGCATTTCTATTTCTTCTGTCACCTGAGGGGACTGACATTTTGAAGCCTCAGACATATGAAGACAGACCAGAGAGAGCTTTAGATCTGATGCAGGAGGGACAGAAAGAGGTGTTGAGGTCACATGTTGAGAGCAGAGGTGGGTTGGATTAAGCACCAGTTTCTCATAAGGGGACAGCTGGAGCTGGTGGGTGTGGAGCCAAGTCAGAATATGTGCCTGTGTCTCCAGAGCATGAATTTGAGAGCCAATCTGACTGCAGAATCAGACTCAGGGGCAATAGGAATCTGGCCCAGAAGCGTGTGTTCATGAATCCAGGGGTCCAGAGCTTGAAATGGAGGCAGGGAACCATCAAGAACCCACCACCAGGAAGGACGTGATTTGGGAAGTGAACAGAACGAGAATGGTTGTAATAGACATTTATGTGGCACTGGTATATTCTAGGGACTCTTAGAAGCACTTAACCTAGATTGACTCAACCTTAGGAGTTGACTGTTTTAGAGAAGTCAACCTTAGGAGTTGACCCAGGGCATGGAAGGGTAAAGTGGATTGCCCAAGGAAAGGGGGAGTGGAACCCTGGGAGCTTTACCACTAAGCCGCACAGCTTCTTAAACAACTCCACCACCCAAGGGGCCAGGCTTGTGAGAAGCTACCAGAAGCCAGCTTCTCTCTGCAGGATCCAGGTCTTCAGACAAGAAGCGTGTCTGGAGCATTTTGCCTGACAGGCAGCCATTGCTTCTACTGTTTTCCTAGAACTTTATTGATTTTCTCTTTGGAGTGTCTCTAATGCATTAATTGGGTTTGGCAGAGAATGAGGTCGTTGATGTCTGTTATTCTTCTGTAATTGCCTATCGTGGATCTATTCTCTGCTGACAAGGGCAACATTTTCCCTTCTGAAATTGTAGGAAACTTAAGTGTAGGGGGATGAGGATTTGGGAAGAGTCATCTTACACGCCTGGGGGAGCCTTCTTGGTTGTTTATGCATGCTTTATTTCAGCCCCTTAGGTAATGAACAAGTTTGAGGAATCAGGGAGGGAGGAGACTTTTTTTCTTAAGACTCTCCTTATAAACCTTTGTCAGTAGGAACATTTTCTTATGAGGCATATGAACGTGGTGAAAAGCCAACAGTGTTCCCATAGGAAGTTTAAGTTGGGGACAGAATTAAGTTTTCTTTGCCAACGTAGTCATTTGTCTATGCCTGAATTTCCAAACATTACATTAGCAAGTAGTTAGATCCTTGTTTAAAGAGATTCTGGGTTTTTTTTAGACTCCTTAAACATGATTATCCAATAGAGAAAACATGTATTCCTTCAAGAAATATGGCAGATGAAGAATATATATGCATATAGATAAGCCTACCTTTGCATTTTTTAAAAATTTTTTAATGTTTATTTATTTTTGAGAGAGAGAGAGCCAGAGAGAGAGAGAGAGAGAGAGAGAGAGAGAGAGAGAGAAAGTGCAAGTGGGGGAGGACAGAGAGATAGGGAGACAGAGAATCCGAAGCAGGCTCCAGGCTCTGAGCTGTCAGCACAGAGCCCGATGCGGGGCTCAAACCCACAAACTGAGATCATGACCTGAGCTGAAGTTGGACCCCCAACCGAATGAGCCACCCAGGAACCCCATCTGCCTTTACATTTCTAAGGCCAGTTTATCTTTAGGTTATGTAAGCCCAGTACCAAACTAAATTATTAAATAGGGTCTCGGGGCATCTACATTTCCCTTTCTATCCTGTGCCCTTCATTTTAAATTACTTAGAACCTTGTTGCTCAAAGTTCCATGCTTCATTTTCTCAACATTGAACAACTGAGGCCAATCTGATAAATAATTTATTTCTTTTGTATTCATTCTTCACTGAAAACATTATTGGACTTGTTGAATTGGAAAAATGTGAGAAAGGTATGTAATATTCTTATCACTTAGATATACTAAAGGACTGTCATAAATATCAACAAATGCCAACATAAATGAGGAGTAGCATATGGAGGTGGTGTCTGCTCTTCCAGAATTTGAAGCCAAGCTTAACCAGAAGAAGCCGTAATACCCTGTTTCACAAATAATAATGGACTATCAGGCACTCCCATTTATCAAGAAGTACCATATTTCACATATTATGCAAAGCAGTCTAGAGGCATTACCACATCTTATATTTGCAGGGATCCTCCTACAAGGAAGCAGTCTTATCATACTTTTATAGATGTGGAACTGAGGCTTAAGGAAGTTTCAGTTACCCATTAGAAAAGTTTCCAGTTTGAAGTCTTCTTAGTAATAGAGAATTTGGGGGTTTTAAGAAGTGCTCAGTCATTTTTGTCTGTGTACTCATCATTTCTTTGTAATATGTGAAGGGAAAGAACTCTTCAGGCACGGGCAGAGTTACCCTCTCTCTCTGTGATCTTCTTTTAATTTTCACAGCTCTCTTTGGAGATAGTATTAATGTGCCCACTTTACAATGGAGTAACTGAGGCTCAGAGTAGCAAAGTCATTTATCCAAGATAAAACAGCCAGTGAGATGTGATGCTAGCAGTTGAATCAAGCAGGAGGTGGACCAGAAGAAAGAAGAGGGAGACATCAGTCATCTGCCATCTTGCAGAAGTTGAGGGTGGCAGGCTCTTGATGGAGGTGGAAGAGAGCTGAGCATCTCTCTCCTTCTCTTACACTTCCACCCCACCCCCACCTGCCAGTGAGATGAAGTAGTCAACCATCCATCAAATTAGAAGTTCCCTTCTCTTGGTGACTATGAAAGTTTGTTTATCCTCTCCTCCTGCCCCCAGTTCTTCACACTCAAACCTGCTCTGGGGCAAAACTAACTCAGGAACCAGTCCATTCTTATACATGCTTCCCAAGGAGTAGGAGGAACATGTAAGTAACGGACAGTGACCTGCCACCCGTGAAAGGTTTGGTCCATCTCAAGAAAGGGCCCAACCTCTCAAGGAGTGAGAATGAACACACTCAGAGTTCAGAAGGTGGCATGGATTATCTTTAGTGTCAATACTGGGTCATCTACTCGTCCCTGTTTTTCTGACTCAGATGGGCATGTACATGTTCCATCTTTCTTATGTTCCGTTCCCTCATTCCCTCATTTCTAGCTCCTCTTGTCCCTTCCAGCATACTGGCATCATCTTGCCCCTTGTGGCCATGAACAGAGAGTCCTGTTTTCCTTGAATCATTAAATATTCTCCAGACCTTCAACCCTTCTTAAGTTAGTATTAATTGCCTGTGTCTTAGCCCAGGCTTCTCTAATAGAAGACCACAGACCTCGTGGCAAAAGTAATAGACATTTATTTCCCAAAGTTCTAGAAGCTAGAAACCCAAGGCCAAGGTGTCAGCTCATTCGGTTCCCAGTGAAGACTCTCTTCCTGGCTAGTAGATAGAACCTTCTTTCTGTGTTCTCACATGGCAGAGGAAGAAAGAGAGCTCTGGCATCTCCTCTTTCTTATAAGGGCACTCATCCCATCATGGCTACCCCACCCTCATGGCTTCGTCCAATCCTGATTCCCTCACAAAGGCCCCATCTCCCAATATTATCACATTGGGGGTTAGGGCTTCCACCTATAAATTTTGGAGCAGACACAAACATTCAGTACATAACACCCTGTTATTGTGCACCTGAGATGCGTCGTCACACCAAAGGGTCTCCTTCCTAACAGTGGTGAAGACAAATGGTGCCGAGTGGGTGAAGGAGATGGAGAACACTTCCCTGAGAAACTCAAATATTGTGTGTGTGTGGGGTGATACCAAAAAAGAAAATCACATGTTTGGGTTACTCTGCCTACCAAGAGTTGCAACCAAGGAACTCAGAAGTGAGATGAAAATTAAGACCGAGTGTTAGAAAGTGAATTTTTCGGACAAGGCATGCCTTGGGCTCTAATATCCTCAATTAGGGTCTCATCCCTGGGCCTCTTGTCCCAGTGGACACTCTGCACTGAATTTCTGCTTTATTTGGTTTGATCGTACGACTATAAATATCCCTGTTTGAAACAGTTTGAGTGACCCCTTGCCAAGGAAATGGCTTTCTGAGCTAGTGAATCATATCCTTACATGACATCTATTTCTGTTCCCTCTCTATATTTCCATGTAAAATATTCCAGATGACATTAAGTGTACCCTGCAATTGTCAAGGGAAAAACCAAGCAAAGTGCTTAGAAATATCTGCATATTCAGGAAAAATCATTTGCCAAGTATTAGCACACAAGAGTGAGTAAATCACCTGGGAAGAAGGAAAAGGTTACATTCCAATTTTACAAAGCCATAGCTGCCATTGCTGAAAAAGAGAAAAATCAATACCATAAAACACCATTTGATTTTTAAGGTGTAACAAAGCAGAACGTTTCCAACTATGGAATTTTTGGCATTGCCCCTAATATTAATTTTTACATAAATTGGTTTGATTGCCTTTTTTTTTGACATGAAATTTTTTGAATGGTTTAACCATAGTTGGGTAAGACTCAGTGTGTGGTTGTGGAAAATCATGGGACGAGTCATCAGTGAGGTTTAGGTTTGTGGCCTGTCTTTCCGTACCCGTTAGGATTTGTGTATGAATGATCAGAATATAGTGTCTGACCAGATAAAGATGCGTTTCTCTCTCACCTAAAAATCCAGAGGGAGACAGTCCAGGAGAGTATGTTGGCCTTAGAGATCTTGACTTTAGCTCATATCCCTCTCATGCCCAGAACTTGTGCTCATGATTCTGCATGGTATGTAGGGCACGTGCTATACCCAAAACATTTGAGGAAGCAGGTGGAAGAAAATGAGAAAGAAGAAACAAGATGCACATACTAGGTGATATTTTTTCAAAGCTATCTGCATTGATGTGTAGCACCCATTTACAAAGTGCACAGTACCAAATGTATGGCTTAGGGGCTCCTGGATGGCTCGGTCGGTTGAGTGGCTGACTCTTGATATCAGCTCAGGTCATGGTCCCAGGGTCATGGGATGGAGCCCCACATTGGGGTCTGTGCTGAGCGTGGAGTCTGCTTAGGATTCTCCCTCTCTCTCTCTCTCTCTCTCTCTCTCTCTCTCTCTGCCTCATCCCCTCCTTTCTCAGTCTCTGTCTTTCACCCTCAAAAAAATGTATGGCTTAGTAAGTCACCGAAGAGAACACGTTTGTGGAATCACCATAGCAAGTCATTAGAAGTGATGACACCTCACAGCCCTCCTTACCCTCCTTTGCCACTTCTCAGTCGGCTTCCTTTCTTCCTTCCCAAAGATAGCTACTGTCCTGACTTCTTTGACCATTTTAAAATTTTGCATAGTTTGAATCATACAGCATATATTCTTTGAATCTACCTTATTTTGCTTAGAATATCTATTTGTGAGGTTCACCCATGTTGTTATATGTAGCTGTAATTAATCTGATTTCACCGCTTGTGCAATTTATTTATTTCTTCTACTGTTGACTATTTGGGTTGCTTCTAAATCGGGGCTGTTAGGAGTTGTGTTGCTGTGAACATTCTTTTAGTTATTTCTTAGTTCATATATGTAAGTATTCTTTTGGGTATGTGCATGTTCAAGGTAGGGCGATTGTATGATTGAATCCCCAATAGTGCGTGAGTGTTTCCAGTGTTCTGCATTCTTGTCAACTGTTGGCATTGTCTGTTCCATGTGAGCCATCCTTATGGGTTTGTAGTGGTATTTTACTGTGTTTTTTGTTTTAATTTTACAGATTGCTCATGAAATTGAATACCCTTTTATGTATTTATGGTCTTTTGAATATTCTCAGTTGTGAAGTACCTATTCATTAATTCTCTCACCCATTTTTCTTTTGGGTTGTCTGTCTTTTTCCTGGTTCACAGGTTGTAAAAGCAACAATATTTTGTAGGAGTTCTCACCATAACCTGGATATTGTTCTACTGTCTGAACGTTTTGCTGATATTTTTGTCTACTCTATGGCTTGCCTTTTCTTTTTTGTAATTGTGTATTTTTCATGGACAGAAGTTCTTAATTTTAATGGGGTCTGATTTGTAAATTTTTTATTTTGTGTTTTTGCTTTATTTGGTGTCTTGTTGAATCTTTCCCTATCTCAAGATCAGGAAGATACTAATCTGTTAGTTTTTTTGGAGCTTATTGTTTTGCGTTTTGCATTTCCCATTTAAAATTTTTTAATGTTTATTTATTTTTGAGAGAGCAAGAGAGAGAGAGTGCAAGTGGGGGAGGGACAGAGATAGAGGGAGACACAGAATCCGCAGCCGGCTCCAGGATCTGAGCTGTCAGCACAGAGCCCGACGTGGGGTTTGAGCCCACGAACCGTGAGATCACAACCTGAGCCAAAGTCGGACGCTTAACTGCTTAACCAACTGAACCACCCAGGCACCCCTGCATTTCACATTTAGATCTGAAATTGAAAGCAATTTTTGTGAGTGGTATGAAGTAGAGATGAGTTCTGTTTTTCCATACGGGTGTATATTTAACGAAAAACTATTTAGTGAAATAATTTCCTTCTCTGATGTGCAGTGCCAGGTTTTATTTTTTCCTAACTCATGCTTTATATATGATTGGATCTGTTTCTGAAATCCCTTCTGTCCCATTTATTTGCCTAAACTTGTAGAAATATCACACCGTTTTAATCAAATCTTTCTACCAAATCTTTACATATGGTAGACCCACCTTGATATTCTTTCAGCAGTATCTTATTTAATCTTGGCATTGTTCTTATTTATGTAAAATTTAGAATTAGCTTGTCAGTTTGTACAGAAAAATCTATTGGTTTTAATTGAAATTGTATTAAATGTATAAATAATTTGGAGGACAATTCTCATCGTTCCCATATTAGGTTTTATTTTTCAAGAATATCTGTTTTGCTTTTAAAATTTCTCTCAATAATGTTCTAAGTTTTCTGTGTAGCAGTCGTATAGTTTTATATATCTCTCTCTAGACATAGATATTTTTGAGTCACTTAAATAGTATCTTCTAAAGTTGTGTTTATGTATTTTTGTTGCCAACGAATAAAAATATGATTTTTGTGTACTCACCTTGTTAAACTCACTAATTTTGAGAATTTATATATAGATTTATTGGGATTTATTTCACGATCATGTTGTCTGACATGACAGCTTTAAATGACCGCTTTATTGCTTTTTTTTTAATCTTATTACATTTTTATTTCTTTTTCTGGCTTTGCCAGAACCTACAGCCCAATGTGGAATAGGATGGTACTAGGAGACTTTTATTTTAATTTAATTTTGTATTTAATTTTGTATTTAATTTTATATTTAATTTAATTTAATTTTATGTTTTTATTTTATGTTTTTATTTTTTGTCTCGTTTAGGAACTCTGAAGGGAAGCTTTCAGTATTTCACCATTGAGTATAAAGTTTGTCCAGGTTTTTGTAGGTATCTTTTATCAAAGACATTTGATCTGGTGCACAGACTGTGGGCAAAAGGCAGTTCAAATGCTGGACTTACCTCTCCAGGAGCACATTTTATTCCAAGTCACAACCCTGCAAATATTCAGCGATTTCTTCATTCTCCGATACCTCAGGCAGAGTTTTAAATGTATCTGGCTTTTCCCAAACTTGGGCTCTAGTTCTCATGTCACCATATCCAAACTGTGGATGATAGCTCATGTTTACGGGATTTTTGAGGGTCAGTGGGAGAATGTACTTTGAGTGATGAGAACGGTGTTTGTTCTTCTTGAACAACGCTGACACACGCCGTACAGTGTTGAAAGTATCATTGCTTTTACAACCCGTGAGCCGTCAGTTATTGAAATTCCAGGGGCCTGAAAGTTATGAACTGTCATTTCATCTTCTGAGAAAATTTTACTTTAACATCCTAGCATTTGATGAAGTATTCACATGTGTTTCAAGAAGTTGGGGGGAAGTTGTGTCTCTTTGACAAAATCTGTTATTTAGAACAGAAATAACAGTCAAGATCTCTGCTGTGTGTTAAATGCTTCTCTATAGGGGGTGCCTGGGTGGCTCAGTCAGTTAAGGGTCTGACTTCAGCTCAGGTCATGATCTCACAGCCCTTGAGTTAGAGGCCCGCATCAGGCTCTGTGCTGACAGCTCAGAGCCTGGAGCCTTCTTCGGATTCTGTCTCTTTCTCTTTCTCTCTTTCTCTCTCTACCCTCCTCCGCTCATGCTCTGTCTCTGTGTCTCAAAAATAAATAAACATTGGGGCGCCTGGGTGGCTCAGTCGGTTAAGCGTCCGACTTCGGCTCAGGTCATGATCTCGCAGAAGTGAGTTCCAGCCCCGTGTCGAGCTCTGTGCTGACAGCTCAGAGCCTGGAGCCTGTTTCAGATTCTATGTCTCCCTCTCTCTTTGACCCTTCCCCGTTCATGCTCTGTCTCTCCCTGTCTCAAAAAGAAATAAACGTTAAAAAAAATTAAAAAAAAAACATTAAAAAAATTAAAGAAAAAGAATAATAGTTAAATTAAAATTTGTTTAATGTTTATTCATTTTTGAGAGACAGAGACAGAGTGTGAGTGGGGGAGAGGAAGAGAGGGAGGGAGACACAGAATCCGAAACAGGCTCCAGACTCTGAGCTGTCAGCACAGAGCCCCATGCGGGGCTCGAACTCACGGACGGTGAGATCATGACCTGAGCTGAAGTTGGAGCTTAACTGACTGAGCCACGCAGGTGCCCCGAGTAATAGTTAATTTTTAAAAGTTGCTTCTTTTGCGGATTTATCAAGACTCCACAAATATTGATAAATATCCATATTTATCTCCATATTGATAAATATGACTCCATATTGATAAACATCAAGCTGTTGAACCAATTAGCCCTGAATAGCTTCTGATAATTTCACAAGAGATCACTGCACAACCCTCTCAAAGATCTGTGTACCCTCAATATCCACCTCAGTACAATATAGGGTCTTACCCTTTTACAGCTGGGAACCGTTGTGGCTCTGTATGTTTAATCTATATGATAATAGTATTAAGTTATTGGTCCCCAAATTAGACTTTATGGCCTAAAAGGGGATGTTAAACATGTGTTTTCACATGTTGGCTTTTCTCTCTCTCTCTCTGTCTCTCTCTCTCTCTCTCACACACACACACACACACACACACACACACACAGTTTTCAAGCAGTTGTGAAACAAATTTGTAATAAATCTGATGCTCAACAGTGCCTGTATTGATAGAGTTGCATCAACAAGTACTTGAGTGCCTTCCATTTGGCCCTGATTCTTAATTTTAGGATCTTTGGTAAATTCCTTCATATATAAGACTCTAATTTACTTGAGTGACACAAGTATTCAAAAATAAGTATAAAACATAATGTGTCCTCTAGTAGTAAATGCAGTACTTGGTTCATGCTAGATTTTCAATAATTACTTTATTCAATGATTCACTGCTTTAATGAGAGAGAGAGGGAGAGAGAAACACACACACACACACACACACACACACACACACGCGCGCGCCTGAGTATCTGGAGGGCAGTGTGAAAGGTCTTCCTCATTCATCGGAAGTCCTGTCTTCAGATAGCTTCCCCAGAAGCTGTTTGGGCTGTTCTGTCTCCTGGCTCTTCTCCCTTCTGACATCTACAACTCCCCCCCTCCCTACTCCCCCGCCCCTGAGGTTAGCTGCATAACTTCATTGTTCACTGGTGCAAGAGATAGAGAAGACAGATTCCACAAAATGTTTGCAACTGTCTCCTACATTCCTAACTCCAAATCTGGTCTCGCACATTTCCCACCTCTGCAAGCAGGAACAAGTGAAAATAAAGTGGTTGGAAGAACAGAATTAGTGCCTTTTAAGTGTTAACAGTGATTCTACCATGTGTCAGAATTGTGTCCCTGGACAAATTGCTTAGCTTCTAGGCCTTATGTATGAAACAAAAGGATTAAATCCACCACTTGCAATTGGACTATTTTTACATTCTGGTGTTCTGAGAGAAGTTTTCAGGTGTATCCCAAGTAATTTTTATTAAGGACAATTAAAACACTGATTTCTAGGCTGTTGCTAAGATGATACCAGACTCACTTGACTTCTGATGATTTCTTGCAAGACAGAAGGACGTGTAGTTGCAGAGAATGCACTAGAAATTGCAAACAGCTTATCGCTGATTTAATAGTAAAACCATGGATTGCTAGTAACTTGTTCTGCGAGTGTTCTTCAAGGTGAGCAAACGCTTGTAATAAATTTTAACTTGGTCAGTGAGCGATATCTTGCAATATGAGTGGTACGTGATGCCCAATGACACAGGATCACACTTGAGCCAATGGTTCTTGAAATTCGCTTTGATATACGAGTGCTTTGGATTATAAGCATGTTTTCAGAACAAATTATGCTCGCAAACCAAGGTTTTACCGTATGTACTCTAGCTGGTTATCTGTTGCTCATCGTACGACTGATCTTGTGTATGTCACAGCAAGAACAAGGAGTTGAGAACTTGCAACTCGGTGATATTGATGTACCACCCAGCTCGAAAATCTGTAATTGATTATCAGGAGTATTATTCTAGGAACACCACCATTATATACAGTCTTAAAGACAGGAGGAACTGGTCTTACTCATCTGTGAAGGATGATAGAGTCAGGGAAAAAAGTTGCAGGTGCAAAGACCTGTGTGTGTGATGTGGAACAGCTGTGTAAATTTTGAGACCTCTTTAGGAAGTCACATGAACACATGGGGATCATTGTGCTCATTTGTTCAAAGATGGCTAATACCAGTCTTATCCACCTCGAATTATATTGAGGATGTAAAAGTGTTTGTAAATTATAAAGACTTCAGCTAAGTTGATTATTAAAAATGGTACCTGGTACATATTGTTGAAAAATGGAAAAAGTAAGTTAATATGTAATTATTCGGGTAATACATTTCACTTTTTATTTTGGAGTCATTATAAATGCCGATAAATTGTATTTTTAATTCTCAATTATAAAATCACTTTACAAATTTCATAGTATCTTGTTCTGGCTTCTTTAAAATCAAGCTAACCTCATGGCAGAAGTGGGTCTCAACTTAATATCTTACCTATAAACTTCGAATAAGTTATTACTCTAATAGGGATAAAGGGAGATTTCACTTGAGCATTTTGCCTTGGAATGGATCACTTAAGTTCTTTCAGCTTAGTTATGGACAAGACCCTGGAGTATGTAAGTGAGCATATGAAATCTTTCCAAGTGGCATTAGAATAGTGGCCTGGAAAAATGGAGTAATTCATATCTGATTCCTGAAATACAAGCATTTCACTTGTATTATAATAAATATATTATTTATTTTTAGTAATCTCTACACCCAGTGTGAGTCTCCAACTAACGACCCTGAGATCAAGAGTCCTGTGCTCCTTAAACTGAGCCAGCCAGGCCCCCCCCCCCCAGTATAATATGTCTAAATGTTATTCAGGTGCCATCAGAGAGGGTCTTAAGTTAATCGAACACAGAGGTTCCCAAGAAACTGTGCTTTGCTGAATTATGTAAATATTTTTTATTTAGCCATTTATTGACCCTGTTTCTCATCTGGAAAATATATTGAGTGAGCTGGCCTGCCAAAGATGTTCATGAACTTTCTGTTTATGGACAAGTAAAGAAGTTATTTTGTGCTGAATTGTGAAGCTGTTTCTGTAGGAAACACCAGAGTAGTTGTGAATATTTTTCTGATAATGCATTCTCTTCTGTTATGTACTCAAAAGTCATTAAAATTAGTTAATATTGAGCTACTATTCATTACTGAAGTTTAAGCTCTTAGATTAGCATTTTACTAACAAGGATAGTTTAATTCTGTTTTTGTTATAGTACTGTATCTTACTCTAAATTATCTCTCACCAATCCTCAATCTTATATGTCATGACTTCATGAAAAACTAAAATTTGATTAAATGTTCTAGAGAGATGAAGCTGAATTTTGTGAAATGACAATGCACTGTTTTTGGAGTGTTTGTTAATTACTTTTGAGTCAGAAATTTGTTAGAAATGCTTCTGTGCTATTTTATTAGAGTTTTTTCCTCTCAGGATGAGCCAGCTTATTTTAATTTTAAATATGTATTTAGTGATAGCCCTGGGGTATGAATAATTAGAATGAATTTACCAGGGTTCTCTCAGTGTTGCAAGAAGAAGTTAGGTAACACACTAAATATGTACAGAAAGATTGTTTCCAGCACTTTGCGATGTAATTAACAAAAAAATCACTCCCACAGTATTCTGGCCACGTGATGTAATTTATCCTACACAGTCATAAATGGCTTATAACCTATAAATCTTCATGATCATATTCATATTTAAAAACAGGGCTATTATGTTATAATTCAATAGCGTAATTGTAAGCATTGCAGATGACTCTGTATCCTGCAGTTAAAATGGGAAAATAGACAACTTTCAGAATGTTCAACTGGAGATGACCAAAATGGTTAAAAATAAAACACACTTCTTTTTTAAAAATGTTTTATTTACTTTTAAGACAGAGACAGAGCATGAGTGGGGATGGGGCAGAGAGAAAGGGAGACACAGAATCTGAAACAGGCTCCAGGCTCTGAGCTGTCAGCACAGAGCCCGACGCGGGGCTCAAACTCAGGGACTGTGAGATCATGACCTGAGCCGAAGTTGGATGCTTAACCGACTGAGCCACCCAGACGCCCCAAAACATACTTCTAAGAAGGATTAAAAAATGATCTTTTCCTGGCTCTGAAGCCCAGTCCGCTATGACCACGCTTTGCTTGATGAGCACATGGGCACATGGCTCAACGTCTCTTGGCCTCAGTTTCCCCGTGTTGAGTCCATCTCTGAGAGCCATCCTGCTCTCTTTCTTCATCTGAGGCCGATGTGATGTTTGCCTCCAGCCTTTCTTGTTCCCTGATGCATATACTTGGAGGCTAAAAAAGTATACCATTAATTAGGAAATTGTCTCAAGCGTAGAAATATGGAGAAAACAAAAAAGGCACTTGCTATCTTGTGCATTCTAATTTATATACGTTAATATCTTGCCGTAATAGCTGAAATTTTTTTTAATAATACAAATGCGCCACCTGCAGGGAACGTCTCCCCCTGCTCCACTCCCGGTGACTTGGTCGTCTTTGCCTCAGCGATCCTGCCCTGGGCTCGTTCTGGTCCAGTGCTCTGCTCCCAGTTGACTGATGTGCTCATCCTGTTCTTGCTTTTTTCACAACATGGTTCCCTCAGGCTCGAATGTTCCCCCCCCCACCACCCTCACCTCCATCCTCTCTCCACCATCCCAAGGTCACTCTCGTCTGCCTAGCTGGGGCTTCTCAGCTGACCTCCCTAGACCCCTTGTTACCTGAACACACCCCTTCGCACAGCCTCCAGTTCTGGCCTGTTGCACGCAGAGCCCTTATTATCAGTTCACCTCCCGTACAATCTTCTTATTTATTTTATTAGTTACATCCCTTTGACTACAATGGACGCCCCACGTGGCCCAGGATGTTTAATCTCTGTGGCAGTGACAGTGTCTGGAGCAGTGCTTGGCGGAAGGGAGGCATTCAACAGATTGTCGAATGAAAGAACGATGTCCGGTGTACCTTTGGGAGAGTTTCCGGGTAGATTGTCCATTTTGCGGGGCCTAAAGCTCATTATACTTGGGAGGACCTTCTTCAAGAAAAAGAACACAGAAATTAAACAACAGGTGAAGTTGGATATTTATTTAGAATAAGAAAGGAACAGAAACAAATTTCAAATGTAAAAAGGTGACAGATACCACAAATATCACACAATCCGTAAGATTAACATAATGTTTTTAACTGGCCAGCAGACTTCTAGAGTACTTTTCCCCATGATTTATTTTTCATATTCTGATTGACCCTTTATATGGCGATGATTTTACAATATTTTTATAGGATGAATAGAGATTTATTTTTATAGCTGCCTGATCACAATTTGTATTTTATTACTGGTAGTTTAAGTAAGCTTCTTCCAGCTTCACAATTTGGAACTGAGCATGTCATGAAACGTTTTAGGAATTTTACCAAATTTGGGAAAATCGATGTGAAGCTTCTTTTATGCATGAGCTTTAACACGTCAGGAGATTTCACATTTTCTTAAGCAATGACTCATCTTAAATAATTTTATGAATTGAAGGCACTCATTTCCTGGTATGTTTGAATTTTGGTATGAGAAATAATTTTGGTTTCCTAAAATATGAGGTATAAAGTTACACAAACAATGATTAAGGCATAATCAAAAGCATTCCATGGGTGCCTGTGTGGTTCAGTTGGTGGAGCGTCTGACTTCGACTCAGGGCATGATCTCACGGTTCGTGAGTTCGAGCCCTGCATCAGGCTCTGTGCTTAGCGCTCAGAGCCTGGAGCCTGTTTGGATTCTATGTCTCCCTCTCTCTCTGCCCGTCCTCTGCTCATGCTGTCTCGCCCTCTCTCTCTCTCTGTCTCAAAAATAAATAAACATTTAAAAAAAAGCAACAGCATTGCAAATGTGTGTCACTCTAGGCAAATGTTGAGCGTCTTTGCGTCTGGAATCACCACACTCCACGTGGATACGATGTGTTTGATGCCAATAATTTGTCGAATTTGTCAGATATTGCAGTATCTGAAACGTGAGAATTCCTATACAGACGTACTCGTGTATAGCACCATTGTAGGTTTGTGCCTTCTAAATACGAAGTTTGTGTAAATGCGTTTCTTGTGAATCGCATCAAAAACAAAAGCGTATGTGCAGTTATAATTGTATATGCTCCATTATCAAGTCTATTCCTGACAAAAGAGAACTTCCACTAGGACCAGATACTTGTGAAAATCAAATTTTCGGGTTCTAGTTTTACATATCTGGCAATTAAACAATTTTTCCACTGACGGGGTTTGGGTTCTGCATATTTCAAACCTCAGTTTCTGTTACATATTCCAATGCCTGGCACATTGGAACTATTTCTCATATAAATATTTCCCATATCAGAATATCCCATTTGACCTCTGGCCTTGAACTTTTGTGTCTCCTTACCAGGAGAATTGACACAGTGGGCGGTAGAAAACTTCTAGAAGCCATTCCCTACACCAGGCCACCTTGCAGTTACCCAATCACTGCAAATGTAATCACATACGTACATTCCATAAAACACAAACTGGATGTAAGAACAAATCAGCTTCCCTTTAGCTGGATGTCAGTGATATCCATGGAGAATATAGCACTTCCAGAGGTGATGGAAGGTGACAGAGGAGAAGATAAAAGAGTGACTGTCAGGGGCGCCTGGGTGGCTCAGTCGGTGAAGCAGCCGACTTCGGCTCAGGTCATGATATCGCGGTCCGTGAGTTTGAGCCCTGCGTCGGGCTCTGTGCTGACAGCTCAGAGCCTGGAGCCTGTTTCAGATTCTGATTTCCCTCTCTCTGACCCTCCCCCGTTCGTGCTCTGTCTCTCTCTGTCTCAAAAATAAACGTTTAAAAAAAAAAGAGTGACTGTCATTATGTTGGTTGTATTTTTAAAACTTTACAAATACTCGTGACTCCATGAACCCTGGAAGGGACTTTTTTTTTTTTTTTTTTACAAAGAACTCTATATTTATTTTTATTTTTTTATTTGAGAGAGAGAGAGACAGAGAGACAGAGACACAGAAGTAGAGGGAGAAAGAGGGAGAATCTTAGGCATGCTCCTGACATGGGCTTGATTCCATGACCCTGGAATCATGACCTGGGCCAAAACTAAGAGTCCAACACTCAACCCCCTGAGCCACCCAGGCACGCCTCGAAGGTGCCTTTTTATAAGCTTTCATCAAATGGAGAATTCTATTTCAGCACAGGCTAATCAGTCAAAACAACCGTCTCCCCAACCACAAGCTCCCAGACCATGTGGTTTCAGTCCGGTTGAGGAAATTGATTCAGTAGCTCAATGTGTTTCAAGCATTCAGCGAAACAGACTGAGGACTAGAGTTTACAGCTGTAGTTGAGTAACACATGTTCCTTAGGCCCGTCTTGTTCTTGATGGCTGTTGCTGCATTTTGGGAATGTGCTACTTTATCCTTAATGAAGGCCATTCTTCCCATTGAGATAGCGTCATGTTAATGGACCATATACATATTAAGCATCTATAATGTGCCAGATGCTGTGATAGAAGCTGGAAAGAGGAAGATGTGCAAGACACAGGCTTTGCCCCCAAGGAACTTAATATTGAGTACTTAAGTTCTTACATTCCAGAGATGAATCAGATACAGTCTGTAAGAGATTTTTTTTAAAAAGTGCGATGTGTGACTCAAAGAAGAAAGATGCTGTGTGGAGTAGAGAGGCACCCAGATGTCACTGGTGGGGGAGCATTCGAGATCATTTTTGAAAAGTAAGAAGGACTTAACAGTCATTGAAGAGAAGGAATGGAGGTGGAGAGGTAGGGAGAACGTTCAGGAAGTAATCTTATTTGGCTGTGGCTGTGTGTGTGTGTGTGTGTGAAACTACCATCACATTGAGGAGTGCCAACTTTTAAAGCACTGCTTTAAAGGGGATGATATTTTTAAATACCAGAGTGAAGAGACTTACTTTATTTGATAGGCAGCAGGCAATACTTGACATTCCTGAGTAGAAGGAGTAAGATTGCAGCAATAGGAAGATGGCTTTGGTGTAGGTGCATAAATAGGCTGGAAGAAGAGAGTGGAGACCAATCGGACACTGTCTTCATGCCTGCGAGCCATGACAGGAGCATGAATGTGGGTCGTGGCAGTGGACAGAGAAATGATGTCATTGGTGCACTAAGATGGGGGGTGGGAGGGAGAGGAAACCGCGTGATGGGCATTGAGGAGGGCACCTGTTGGGATGAGCACTGGGTGTTGTATAGAAACCAATTTGACAATAAATTTCATATTAAAAAATGTTTCCTAAAACACCCTTAAGTAAACTATGCATTTTCCTTTTATATTGGGTTAATAAATGGATTTTTCAAAGATTAAACAAAATGGTGCACTAAGAGAAAAGAGAAGATGTGTGCTTACGGGTCCAGAGGCTTGGTTTTCTTTCTTTGCAGGGAAAATGAGGTTTTGGATACTTTGAATCTAAGGTGAGGAGAAAATGCTTATCTGGGAGGTGTAAGTGTGGTTCTGGAACTCAAAAAATAGCCCAGGGCTTGTGAGAAAGGTTCTAGAGTCCTCATTCTTGGATCCTGCACCCAGCGTCATGCTAACAGATGATCTCCTTCTCTTCCTCTCCCTCCTCCTCCTTTCTCATCTTCTTGGTAGAAAGACCAGTGCTCTGGAATACTCCACTGTTCTCTACATAAGAGCACTGTGGAGTGTTATCTGTAAAGTACGCGAAAGTAGAAGCTTTCCAGAAGGGGCAGAACTCAGTTTAGGGTGGGAATTGCATACTCTGAATTGAGAGTCACTGCTCCACCATGCAAAGGGGGCTGGATGTTGAGCACTTTTGTCTTGGGGGGGGCCTGGGACAGTCCATTACCATCTCCTGATACCAGAGCAGGTTAATGTGAACAGGAGACTGAGGTAAAGGAGGGCTCTGAGACCTTGGTCGTGTCCATTCGCCAGCTGGGGCAATGGACAGCTTCTAAAGCTCTCTTGACTCTGAACGTCTGACTCCTGACCAGCTAGTGTCAGTAAATGAATGGATGAACGGATGCATAACTGAGTGAATAAGCTTGCCACACTGTGCACTTATTCTGAACCAAGCATGACTTACAGGCAGGGAACTCTTTTCAACGGCTTGACCCTCAGTAGCATCACATGTATCTCTTGGCACCCATGACCAGTTGAGAGAGATGCTTCCAGTTGGGGAGAGTTGGTGAGTCCTGTGTAGACCCCTCTGGAGGATAACAGAGAGGAAGATGGGAGCAAACATCTCATTCACTCTTCAGCTGGGCCACCATGACTGGGCAATCTGGGAGGTTTCTTTCTTTCTTTCTTTTTTTTTTTTTCTGCTTTCCAAAAGGGTACACCAATTAAATCCTTTACTGTAATAAAAATAAAGTACACCTTCCAAAAAAAAAGTACACTCTCCAAATTAATCACTGTGATTTTGTAAGAATACCAGAGAAATTGCCATGACCTTTTATAGACAAACACCATGCCCATAAATCTCCAGGAGGCACGTGAGATTATGAAAGCAGTGGCCCGGGCTCATCCCGTATGTTTTAAGTTTCCGAGAGCCCTATGTAAATTGTTTGTATTACTTATAGCTTTCAGAGATGACAGACTAATCTGAGCAATTAGATTCTTGGGAAAGATCAAGACACTTATTAAATCTTATCTTAGTTACTCCTAATTATAATCATCCATTTATCCCTGTGGAATAAATTACTAATGCAAAGCTCAATTCAATCACAACATAACTAGTCTTTATTTTAGATGATTAAAAAAACCAACACTATCGCCACATATGCATAAAAGGGATCCATGATTAATTAATGAAGTTAGACCCAGCAGATCGCTAATTGCATGAAAATGCAAAGTATATCCTCCAATTTGCTTCGCAAAGTGACACATACATCTCACGATACCGGCAACAGTGCATTCAGTGGTGCTATGAACTGAATGTCTGTGGCCTCCTGCTGTGCGAATTTGTATGTTGAAGCCCTAAAACCCACAGAGATGGTCTTTGGAGTGGTGCCTTTGGGAGGTGATCAGGTCCCGAGGGCAGGGCTTTCATGATGGGATTAGTGCTTTTCCAAAAAGAGACCAGGAGGGATGATCTCTCTCCACCGTGGGAAGACACATCAAGGGCATGGCTGGCTACGACCCACAAGAGGCTCTCACCAAAACCCAGCCACGTTGGCACCTGGTCTTGGTCGTCCAGCTGGCAGAAGTGTGAGAAAAGAATGCATGCTGTTTAAGCCTTCTGGTCTGTGCTGTTCAGTTCCAGCAGCCCAGAAGAACTAAGGCAAATAGCAACAGGTATTTATTGAGTGCCATGGAGGAGGCTGTGGATACAGCAGTGAACAAAACAAGGTCCCTGTCCTTATGCAATTGGATTCCTGCAGGCACAAGAGAGACAGGCAGTTATGTAAAGTATAAAACACGTCAGGGGGAGACCAGTGCTCTGAAGGAAGATAAAGTAAAAAAGTGCCAGCGTGCAGGGAGGAGGTGGCGAGGTGGGTGTTGTTTTGTATGGCGCAATCCGGGAAGGCTTGTCAATAAAGTGCTATTTAAGGGGAGACCAGGGAGGAGGGAGAGGAGCCCATGAGGTACAGGGAGAGCATGTCTGGGCAGCCCCAGTGGGGAAACCCCTTTGGTGCATTCAAGGAGCTGCCTAGAGAGAGAGAAGGTTGGGGTGGGAGCAGGGGGGTGGGGGACAGCGCAGGGAGCAGGATGGAGGAGGGGAGGAGGAGGGAGCGGAGGGGATGGAAGGTCTGGCTGGCCACGGGAGGACTCTGGATTTCATTCTGGAAGGAAAGAATGGCCACTGAGCAGTCTGAGCAGAGAGCACTCTAGCTGTCCCTGGGTTTGGATTTCAGGAGGGAGGGTGAAGGTAGCATCCTACAGGGGAGCCCATGGGCAGTGGTGGGGTCCCTTTGGACCTCTTGGGGTGGAGCAGCAGAGTTTGCAGAGAGCTGCAGGTGCCGAGTGAGTCTTCAGTTCACCTTGAACTTCCGGGCCCAGATCAGAATGCACCTGCTGAATGAGGTCTCTGATAACCTGTTCTCTGCGTCAGGCCTCTGCCTCCCTCACACCAGTCCGCAGGGTCTGCTTGGCTCCCCCCCCACCTGACGTCACCAGCTCTTGTCACCAGCGATTTCCACCCCGCATGCAACGTGGCTCCGGTCACGGGACCTTTGTACATTCCAGTGACCTGCCACGTGGGGTCCCTGGGACACGAAGGACACAGGATGGAAGAGAAGCAGGGTTCAGCCACGCTTGGTGGGGCTGGGCTGTGCCCCCATCTTTCAGACCTGTTCCCTTCTTCCCAGCAGCTGCTAAGTTTCCTCGCTGCGGTCTGGGTAGAGGTCTCTGGAAGAGGGGCACAGCCCTGGAATCCTCGGGGTAGGTTGTATTTACTCATGATTTCATATCATGTGGCTTGAACATGTATTAGACGGTGATTTCAGCTGTGCGCATGCACTCTGAGTTCTTGCTCAATGATGCTTTTGTTTTATGCACCTGGGCTGTTGGGTAGCTTTGCGTCCTTGGGTGACTGCACTGGGCGTTTTGCAGTAACAGTAGAATTAAGAAACTTTGTGAATTCTCTGTCGACATTAAATCATTTGGGAAATTATTTGGATGAGCCAAGCTCTGTAATGCTCTCGCCCCAGCTAGCAATTTCTGACGTGGTCGTCATGTGCCCCTTCTCTGGATGCACACAGATGCATGCACATCGGTACTGTTCCCCGTCGAAGTGGCCTCCCAGGATGCCGCCGGCTGTGGTTTAGGAACCTCATGGTGCAAATACTGAATTCTTCTGCAAACAGAAGCTAAGTGTCGGTTGGTCACGGTAGATACCGTCTCTCCAACAACTTAGCTCATCAACGTTTGGACTCCCAAAGTCAGGTCCTCTGATGGTTGGACAGACGGAAATCACCAGCTGTGCTGCTGTGACCTCTGGGTGGGGGGGAGGTAGAGGTGAGGCGGGATGGGCTGGCCCTGCCCAGACCCCCTTTATTGCTTAATCAATCAGACAACTGTGCAAACTTTGTCAGAAATGGAGAATATGAGCTTTTGGTTTTGTGGTGATGGAATAGTTCACTTTTCAGAATGTTTTTTTAAGCGGTGGATGTTTTCCTGGTTTCTAACGCCGTTCTCTGGGATCTCAGGATGATTTTCACGAGTTTTGGCTATTTCTGTTGGTTTATCCACCACGGGAACAGCCACCTTCCAAATGCTGCATTTTATTTCACGTAACCAACTTCTAAACAAAATAACTTTGAGACCCATTCTACTATTAACTGCTGTGGTCAATCACGGTGGCTGTATTTATGTTGTGGAAATGCCAGTAAGGGTCGCCTCCCCAGTCATGGGGAGATCTCTTTGAGAGGGGCGCCATCCATGTGATAGCGTTGTTAGTGAACACAATATAAAGCAGATTCGGGAAGGAGGCATAAGAAGGCTTGTTGGCGTGATATACGTATTTGGGTTTATTATTTCAGTAGGAGTGATGCCAACCTTATGTGAGTTGAGCAGATATGCACGCTTATGGTGAGATTTGCCTGTGAGATTTTTTTGAAGGAACAAGAAGGAAGCTAACCCTTGTTGTGAGGCTCTTATTCTTAGCTATTTCAGGAAAGAAAACTGACCGGAGTCTTTTCTGGTGAACAGCAAACAGGCTAGACAAAGGCACCTTCTGTTCCTTGCCGGCTCCCGTCACACCCGATCTTCCTCCTCCCTGTTTGAAGCTAATACCTTTGGCAGGAGGAAGCTTCTTTAGGGTCCAGAGGAAGCCAGAGGAGGCAGGGCTTGGGAGAAGAAGGGAGAGATGTCCAGGAGGACCGTGGCCTTTCTGACCGCCGATGCACCCACGGTCCCATGTGTTTGCTGCAGGAATGACAGAAGGGGGAGCAGAAGGCCTGGAAAGTGGAACCACCCCCACCCCCATCCCCGACAGCTACCTGCTCAGATCCTGGCCCTTCCTGCATGCTTTATTACGTGCAGAGAATTCAGACCGTGGTGGGACTCCCAGAACCTGGGAAGGAAAAGGGGGAATACCTGTTTGGGCAGGTTGGCGTAACCCTAAACTAACTAAATCCAGTCGGATGATAGTGAGTCTGCCCCAGGCAAAATTATGTACGCAGTCTTTCGGAAGCTCAAAAATCAGTTAACTTTTTATTTTGAAATAATTTCAAACTTACAGAACAGTTGCTGGAAGAGTGTGAGAACGCCTGTATACCCTTGGTCCAGAGAGAGTTGGGAGACGTGATGCCCTCTTGTCCCCAAATCCTATAGATTTGATTTCCTAAAAACAAGGCTGTTGTCCTGTGTGACCAGAATATACCTGTCAGCGTCAGGAAACGAGTGTTGCCAGAACCTTCTTATCTGATCCAAAGATCCCATTCAAATTCTATCCACTGCTCGAAAATGTACTTTATATCTACCCACCCTCCCTTAAAAAAAACAAACCCTAAACCAGAGCCCTGAAATCTTCCTTTTACTGCTCTCCTGTCTATTCACATCCCATCCAGAGTCCAGCTTTCACGTTTGTCTGGAGCGTTTCAGTCCTTCCTTGACTGTCTTGACCTGACATTTCTGATGACTGCCAGGCCAGTACTTTGAGGACGCCCCTCAGTTTAGGTTTGGCTGATGTTTCCTGATGTTTCCTCGTATTAGAACCAAGTTATGTATTTCTGACAGGAATCTTCTGGAAGCTGTTTTTCTCAGGGCAGCCTTATCTGGAGACCTGTCGTGTCAATTTATTTGCTGCAGTGTTCCCTTTTACCACCTGGTTAAGATGGGGGCTGGCATACTTCTCCTCTTTCATTAATTAATAGGCAGTTTCACATATTAATTAATAGTAATTAAAATGCATATTCAATACTATGTAAATATCCTGTTCCTCAGCAAGCTTTCCCCTGTGAATTTCTTTTTATCCACTGGTGATTTTTGCCTGAATCTGTTATTTCTCTGATTCCTGTGATGAATGTCAAATGATGATATTCTAATTCTGTCATTCCTTGTACATGTATTATTTGGCATTTTACTGTAAGCAAGGATTTACCCTTGCCTTCCATAAACATATACATATTTATATGTGTGTGTATGTGCCAATATATATGTGGAATATATATATATACATACACACACATATATACATATCAGAATGGCCCTGCAGATGCTTATTTTATTAAATGGGTTATAATCCATTACTATCATTTGGCTATTGGGAAGCCTTTAGGTTGGTGTGTGTGTGTGTGTGTGTGTCTGTGTGTGTGTGTGTGTATGTGTGTGTGTGTGTGTGTAGATATCCCCACTATTTTTTTGAGCACTTTTTCTTTCTGTGGACCAAGTTATTTAGAGCCCGTGTTATACTTTACTTGATCCACTCCTAGAATGAGCTATATTTCCATTTAGCCCTTGAACCTTTTAGTAGAGAATGGCATTTCAAGACCAAGATCAGGGTGCTAAGTGTTACCTGTGAGTGTGGTGTCATTCCTTCCTAGATCCTCCAAGTGGACTGAACTACAAAACATATGTATATGTACACACACATGCACACACACACACATGCAATTGCATGCACACACACCTATTATGCCTATTTATGTACATTAAAAACCTTGAATTTACATCAATTCCTCTAATTCTAATTCAAAGCCACAAGTTTTATTTTTGCATACATATTTAAAAAAATTTTTTTAGTGTTTATTTTAGAGAGAGAGACAGAGCATGAATGGGGAAAGAACAGAGAGAGAGGGAGACACAGATTCCGAAGCAAACTCCAGGCTCCAAGCTATGAACACAGAGCCTGATGTGGGGCTCGAACTCACGGACTGCAAGATCATGACCTGAGTCGAAGCCGGATGCTTAACCGACTGAATCACCCAGGTGCCCCTCGCATATGTATCTTTTTAAGTTTACTTATTTTGAGACGGAGAGAGAGCACAGAAGCAGGTTCTGCACTGTCAGCATGGAGTCCAATGCAGGGATTGGACTCATGCACCATGAGATCATGACTTGAGCCGAAATCAAGAGGTGGGTGCTTAACCGACTGAGCCGCCCAGGCGCTCCTCCACATGTGTTTTTAACAGCTTCGAGGGGATATAATTGACCCGCAGCTAACCGCACATAGACTCTGCTAAGTCTTTTTAAACCATCTTAGCCATTTTTGGGTGTCCAGTTCAGCATCATTACCTATATTCATGATGTTGTGGAACGAGCTTCCCGTATCTGAACCCCCATCACCAGCTCTGAGAACCTGGATCCGTTGTCGTCGGCATATCTACTCCTTTTCTCAGCCATCCTGTATGACACCAGTTTCTTGGCCCTGGCCCTGGCTCACAGGTGAGCAGGCCGGTCACTGTCCACTGACCCCTCCCACCACGTTCTAGTTCCTGCCCCCCGCAGCAGCCACACTGTCCCCTAGGTAATGTCCTCAGCCCTGCCATGCACTGCCGATGGTCAGGTTCAAGTAAAGTCACTCATTTCTTAACTCAACCAGACTTGAGTGACCCCAGTACCTTGAGCCAGATCACCTAGTCCAGCACTAACACGTGCCAAGGAGAGAGGCAGTGCAGGCCAACAGTTAAAAGGACCACCTCTGCAGCCATGCGGTGTGACCTCAGGGAGGCACTCAGGGCTCTGTGCCCCATTTTCTTATGTGAAACAGAGGACATAGGACTCGTACTTACCTCTTAGGACTTTGGTTGGAATCTGGGCCGGTCTTATACGTAAAGCACATAGTAGAGTGCCTGGTACATCATAAGTACTATTTTTATTGAAATATTGTATGGCTCTGTTTCTCGTGCACTAATTTTGGCTTTCAGCACAGGATAGGAGGCAGGGACCATACTTGATGCTTTTTATCTTCCCACAAGCAAAAGCAGTGGTGATTTCTCAGTACGGCCTCAAAGTTACCATTCGATAGGATCCCAGTGCAGTGTTACTCACCAGCCCCTGGGAGCTTGTTTGAAATGTGAGTTCTGGGCCCCACCGCAGCCCTGCTGGGCCAGCATCTCGGGGCCTAGGGCCCAAGAATCCGTGTTTTAATGGCTCCTCAGGTGCTAACGAGTGCCATGGCCCATTGAGTATGCCCTCCCCTTTACTTCTTAGCTTTAGTAAGGTGTGGATACAAAAGTGTAAGACCTTTCAAGTGTACCATGCGATGACTTGTTATACATGTGCATTGGGGAAGAATCTCCCCCTGGACACATCCATCACCTCACATAATTACTTTTGTGTGTGTGTGTGTGAGAACATTTAAGTCCCACTCTCTTAGCAAATTTCAATCATATGATACACTGTCATCAACTGTAGTCACCGTGTTGTACAGGAGATCCTCAGATCTTGATCCATTTTTGTAAGAGTTTCTAGCCTTTTACCAATTTCTCCCGATTTTCCCCCACCCCCAGTCCCTGGCAACCACCATTCTGCTCTCCGTTCCTAGGACTTTGACTCCTTTTTTTAGATTCCACATACAAGTGACGGCAGCGTATGACAGCCCTTGACCGAGCTTTGTGTTCGCTCTGGTTTCCTCCCTCTGCTGGAGCTTATCCGGTCTTTTCCTTCCGTCACCATCCTGTAAATCTGCTACTCTTCCCATTTAGCATATTTGTATGATAAGAACGACAGATAGCAGACAGAGCATTTAGAGCCACTTTTTCCCGGTGTGTTTGCCGAGCAATGGGCATCTCTGGCCTGTCACCACGAGTGGCAATGGAGCCCTCCTGCCCACTGCATCTTAGTATTGGAGTCACCGGGAAGGCACAATGCAGCCAAGCACTGGTGGAACGTACCTCCCTCACCCAGTGAGGAGACAGAGTAAGATGAGCTTTGGCAGTGGGTACTGGGCCCCCATGGCCAGGAGCAGCTGATGGGGGGGGGCGGTTAACCTACACACACCCCTCTTGTGCTGAAGGCACGCATCATGTCTGCATCAGGAACAGATATTCCCACGCGGGCTGGTTATCCCAGCGCAAGCTGTGAGGAGGCTTTATCTCCTGGAAGGACATGTTCCAGGACCGTTCTTAGTGGCCGAGTAGGGGTTAGAAGACAGCACCTCGGAGGGTGTCTTTCCTAACTTTCTGCTCAACAGAACTATTCACTCATCTAATAAATTAGGAAATTTTCCTCAAATGTATTAGATACATTTCCAAATTTTCCAAACTTATTAGATCAGGAAATAGAAGACTTACAGATTATCAATATCTTTTTTTAATTAAAAAATGTTTTTAAAGTTTATTTAGTGTGGGGGGGGTAGGGAGGGAGGGAGGGGCAGAGAAAGAGGGAGACACAGAATGCAAATGGGCTCCAGGCTCTGAGCTCTGAGCACAGAGCCTGATGTGGTTCTTGAACCCACGAACCACGAGATCATGACCTGAGCCAAAGTCGGACCCTGAACCAACTAAGCCACCCAGGAACCCCAGATGATCAATTTTCAAGAGAGGGAACATGGTATGCAGTGTTTCCCAGATTTCTTTTACTGCAAAATCTTAGTTTGGGAGGAAGAATCTTAGAGTTCTTGGAACATATTTGCAGAAATACTACCTTATCAGAATAATTCTCCTGGTGGAAAATTCAGAGGATATGACAAGAGTGAGTTATGTTTGAAAAGGTCCTTAAATTTCACTTTCAAGATACTTGGTTCTCAGGAGAGGCCATTATAGTATGATCAAATGCGGAATCCATTTAACAATGCCTGTAAAATTGAAAATAAAGACATTCACCCAAGTACTATTGCCCTTTCCTTCTATTTTACCCAAGATAAATTTTAGTAGAATATAATAGCTTTGATCAATGTAGATTGCATTTTATGTCCCCCCTCAAAATCTTTTAAACATTGTCACAAACCTCAATGCACATGTAATGTTAAAAAAAAAAACAACAACTAGACAGGAATCTGAGTCCTCTTAAGGAAAGTTGCTCAATGTTTCCAAGTCTAAAAAGAAAGAAGCACAAAGGAGTTAGATCGGTGATTGACAGTCTGCCACTTCAGACTTAACTATTGAGTGACATGGTCTTTGGTTAAGTATCAAATAGTCTTTCAGTCAGATTCTGTTTTGATTTTTCCCTTTGCGAGACAAGAAAAAAATCCACCAAATTCTAGTTATTTTAAACACCTTAGCTTAATTATCATCTAGAGATTTTGAATTGTTCCTTTTTGGAGTAGGGTGCACTCATGTCTTGTTGATGAAAACATTTTGCATAGACAATTTTCTTTGCTGTGGTGCTGAGTCACATACAGTGATCACAATTGCAATTCAAAATGTTTCCTTTGACTGTTTTCCCCAATATGTTCATGCTGAGATTTTCTTCCTTCCTAAAACGATTCATCTGAGAATGGAGAATATGGTCCTTTATTTTTTTTTCTTCTTTTAAAAAGGACACTAAGTGAATACAGGTATTTCATGTGAATTTCCTGAGTAAAGCTAGAGGTCATTATTATATATTCACCAATTGTGAGGAACTCATTTAAAAGAAAATATTATGGCCATCATGGCTTTCCACAATCTCGTGTGGTGCTTACAGGGATTTGACAGAGCAAACTTGGAGGTCATTTATTGTTCTTTGCTTTTGTCCTATTGATGATACATTTTCAATTGTTAAATTCTATTATGAGATGTTCCGAAGGATGCAGTTAAAATACACTGAGAAACTAAAGAAATTATTTTAAGGAGATCCCCTCGAGACGTATGAAGCCATAGCAAGCCTGTGTAGTGTGAACTCTATTATATGAGGGGTTCCTGGAATAGCCCTACACTAACACCACTGTTATTCTGTCTCAGTCGGTTCCATGCCTTCTCTTCCTTATTGATTTTAGTCTCCCTGCACTTTGGTCACCTTATCTATCTGCTTCTGCAACCCACAGCTTCGTCCTCATTTCTAACCGCCCCCTGCTCAGCCTTGCTTGGAACCCTTGCTTCCTATAGATTTTCTCTCTAGCTTCCTTCACTCATTCAACAAATGTTTGTTGAGCACTTACTATATGTTAGATACTCTTCATCAGTGACTGAAACAAAGGTCCCTACTGTTTTCAAGTTTACATTCTTTTTTGTTTTCTTTTTTCCGATAGAGTGCAAGTGGGGGAGAGGGGCAGAGGGAGAGAGAGAGAAACTTTTTTTTGATTAAAAATTTTTAAGTTTATTTTGAGAGAGAGAGAAAGTGAGAGCAAGCAGGAGCATGGCAGAGAGGGAAGGATACAGAGAATCTCAGGCAGCCTCCATGCTTCAGCACAGAGCCTGATGTGGGGCTTAAACTCATGAACTGTGAGATCATGACCTGAGCTGAAACCAAGAGTTGGATGCTTAACTGACTCAGCCACCAGGCACCGCAGGTGAGAGAGACTCTTAAGCAGGCTCCATGCTTAGCAGAGAGCCTGACATAGTGCTTGATCCCACGACCCTGGGATCATGACGTGAGCCTTAATCAAGAGTTGGACACTCATCAACTGAGCCACCTGGGAACCCCTTGAATTTACATTCTATAAGGAAGACAGATAATGAACATGATGGAAACTGAACCACATGGTACATTAGTGGGGGTAAGTGCTGTGCCCTCTTATGTGCAGATGGGTAAAGGGGACAGGAGGAGTTTAGGGGTGAGCAGGAGGGTAGTAGCAGTACTGAATAGAGAGCTCAGAGCATACTTCTTTGAGAATGTGCATTTGGTTAAAAATTTGAAGGTGGTAAGGAATTTTTCTAACACATGTCTAGAGGAAGAACATTCGAGGCCAATGGCACAGCCAACGTAGCTGCACCTGAGAGAACAAGGGAAAAAGTAGTCAGAGATAAGGTCAGACATATAATGAGGGCCAGATCATTTAGGGCCTCGGACCATTGTAAGGACTGTGGCTTTTACTGTGAGTAAACTTCAGGGTTTGGGACAGAAGGGCCGTGATGTGATTCACAGTTTAGTTGGCAGGTGTGCTGAGACTAGACTGTAGGTATTCAGTGTGAGGAGCAGGAAACCTCTGGAGGAATGACAGTTACCTAAGTGGGAGATGCTGGTGGCAGAGACAGGGTGGTGGGAATGGAGGTGGTGAGGAGTGGTCAACTTCTGGGTATTTTATCAAAGAGGGAGAGAGACTTACTGACAGTCTAGTGTGGAATGTAGGGTAGTTGGAGGATCCCGGATGGTTCCAAGAAATAAGAATGTAGTTGTCATCAACTTCGTTGGGGATGATGAGTAGGACATACTTTAGGAAAGGATAAGGAGTTCAGTTCTGAGTGACAGAACTGTTAGACAAGCAGAGAACTTGAGTTAGCAATTGGATATATTAGTCTGGAATGTAGGGGAAATGTCTAGGCTGGACATGTAGAATTGGATATGGTGAACAGATAGATGGTACCGGTCATAGTCCATGCCAGTTGCTATAACAAGAATCCCATAAACCGGGTAGGTAACAAACAGCAGATATTTATTTCTCTGTTCTGGAGACTGTAGGCCCAAGATCAAGATGCCAGCAGATTTGGTGTCTGATGAGGATGGTCTTTCTGGGTCTTACATGGCCATCTTCTCTTTGAGTCCTTTCATGCACGGGAGCTCTCTAAGGCAGTGTAGTCACTAATTATACCCATGAGAGCTCCACTCTCATGACCTACTCACCTCCCAAAGGCCCTGCCTTCCAACAGCATCACCTTGGGGGATTAGGGTTCAACATGGGCATTTGGGGGATACAAATGTTCAGACCACAGGAGTACTTTAAAGACATGAGACTGGTGATCTTATGAATGGGGATGAGTGTGGAGAGGGAAGAAAGCCAAAGCTGAGAGCAGAGTCAGGCCAGCACTAGGAGGTGGGGGAGAAGGGAGGAGGCAGAAATGTAGAGTGGAAGGGAGTGGCCTGGTGTTAAGAGGGAAGTCAAGGGTGTGTGGGATCTGGGAAACCTAGTGAAGAGTGTGTCAGGGAGGAGAAGGTGATCGCAAATAAGTTGAGGAGAGAGAATTGACCACTGGGTTTGCAATGTGGGTATCCCTGTGATCTTGGCAAAGAACCATTTTGGCTTAAAGGGGTGAGTTTAATAAATAGTGAGAGGAGGGCAATTGGAGACACATTTTAACATTTTTGATCTTTGCTGCATCTTATAGTCAGTGATGTCTCACAATTGCATAGGCCAGAGAGTAGTCATGACATGGTTGTTATTGCCTGCCTGCTCATGACCTTGGTCACAGGGGTTCTGCGTGTTGGTGTCACACACGTATTGTTGATACAGTAGGTGTGGAGTTAATCACCACTTAAAATGCTTTCTTTGCTGTCATTTGAAGATATTCCCTTGACACATTCTAGTAAAATTTAGGAAGTGGGAGCATCAAAACTTAAAGAACAGGTGTCAGTAGCTTGGGAGAAAATGCTGGAAGCAAGAGTGCAACTCTTCTAAAAAGAGAGTGTCTTTTTATTTTGCAACCCTGAGACTTTCTACACCAGGCAACATTAAAAAAATTTATTGGAGGTAGATGTCATACTAAGTGTTATTACTTCAATAAAAATCAGTAGGTAAATAAGTAAATAAATAAATAAATAAAATTCAAAAACAATTTATGATGGGATTGAGATCTGTGTTATATGGAAGTTCTCAATGATGAGAACAAATTAGGTCCGTTTAATTGGCACTTTTTTTTTTTTAGTGGTCATAAAATAGAAATGTGCCTTATAATATACAGCGTCTTAGAAAATGTGAAATACGGCATACTAGCTAAGTTTTTGTTTACAAAATGTTACAGTTTTATAATATGTGGATTCCTTTCATCAGCATATACAGACGGAAAATCATTGCTCAGTCGTGTTCGCAAATTTCTGTTTACCTGGTAGCCAATAAATTATGTTCTCTAAAGAGAGTCATTATCCCAGTAATGTTATTGGAGACTGGCTGATTTAGCTGAAAGATTTGCAAAAATCATATGTGTAAATGATTCCACTTATGGTAGCAGCAATTTATTCTAAACAAATTGGATCCATGGCCATCTGTTTTAGCTGTTAGGATAGGAAAAGCTTTCTCTTCTCTATCTCCACAAACTTATGCTCAAATCACAAATGGAGAGCTATGCAAGTAGACAATGCATCCTTTTTGAAGTGAAGGCAAGCGCTGCAGAGAGGCAGTTCAGACTCCACATTCCTGCCAGCCTCTTGTCTCAGGGATAGAGTGATTCTAACCCAAAGCCAGAGAGTTTTGGGAGTTTTCATCTTGGATAAGGATTGTGAACTAGCCAAGGATCAGAGGAATATAGGACTGCTGCTTTGGACTTGGTCCCATTCTTCCATCCCTGTCCCTTCCCTGCCTTCTTTCCCTGTAGCTCTTCCCCTCTGTACCTTCAAGTCTTTAAAGGCACATCAGCGAAGCCACCTGGGGCAACAGCACAACCATCTCTATCTTGAAATCTCATCATGAATTCTCTTTCGGACAGCTGTCAGATTTAAATCCAGATGTCATCTGGACATGACTAAGCCCCGTGGGAAGGTCCTGCTCTTATGTCTTGCCCAGTGTCAGGAAAGAACCGCAGCTTTGTACAGCAAGGCAAAAAGTAACAAGACTCCAAAGCAAGCCAGCAGGTTGACTTGTGGCAGCTCCATCGGTGCTCAAAGTAGGTCACAGCACTCAGCGGGCCAGAGCTCGACACACAGGACACAAGCACAGCAAGACCTGGAGCATCAGAGGGACCGGGAGCACCAATTCTCCTTCTCAGAGTCCCATGGGATGATGTCATAGACCCAGATGTCAACTGTGCACACAGCAGATGGTGCCACAGTTGACATGCCTACGGCCAGGGACCCTGAACATTTTGTAAAGCACTGTATAGGTCAGCGCTCTCCCCCAGGCCCCAGTGCCCCATCGGGGAGTCATGTGTGTTATGGGTGCCTCAGCCTATTTGATACCTGGGTGAGTAGGTACACAATAACCCAGGATCTGAGGACAGTTAGGGTGAGTTTGTAGATGGGCATACTCAGCGAAGATCTGCAGGATGCTTGGGGCCACCCCCGGCCCTAGAAGTTCTTGTTTGAACTCAAGTTTTCACATGAGTCTGCTACCCTGTCAGCAACTCCAATTAGGTGCCTTGACAGGAGCCAGGACAACATTTATTTATGTCATACAACACTTGATTGTTTTGATATTCTTAACCAAATTCTGTCACTTGGATGATGCCAATTGGTAATACTGATCTTTGCTATGCCCTCCAAATCCTGGGCATAACTAGCTGAGTTAGTCCCAGAGTGGCCTAATAAGTCTTATTTCAGATGACTATTTAGCTTTCTATCTTATGATATGTACGAACTGTCCCACATGAGTAGTGGTATTAATCCAACCATAACAGGAAGTGTTGGTGACCATGCACATACCTCCTTGTGCAGGTGTGGTCTAAGGCCAGTCCATTACCTGGTATGACCCATCATATATTAGGAATTCAGACCGCCCTGTTGATTCTCTAGGGCTTCTGTCTCATTGGCTGGAGTAGCTCAAGTCAAGGACAGGTTCCATTCATTGTGTTTAGGATGTGGATTCTGAGGACAGGAACAATGCTCGTACTACTTTGTGGAATTAGGGGGCTTTGTATTCCTCTTTACCCAGGGACCCAGTAAGGAGAACATGGTGTCAGTGCCAGTAATTATAGGGGGCGATAGATAGGCAAGAAAACAACTCCCATTCCCAATGGAAAGACCTTCCATGGCCCACTCTCCTTAACTTATAACTATGTGGGCACAGGTCACCCATGTGGGGTTTATGTTATTTGGATTACTGCTGTATAACTTTTGTTAAGCCATGTGGATAGTGTCAGTAGTATTTGTAGCCTTGATAGTCATACGTGACTTAACCCAAGACTGCTTTGTCACCAGAGGAAGTATATGGATTTGTATTAGTCAGAATAAAATGAGTTTTAGGTGTTCATAGATGTGTAAAGTAGGGAGTGATCAAGTTCGGGAATGGCTTACGGTGTATCAGACACAGCAAAATGATTCAGAACTGGCCGTGCCCACATGAGTTTTTTTTGGTTCCATAGCAAGTGAACAGGAATGACAGATCCAGTAGTGAGTCAGATTACCAGCCACTGTTGTATTACCAGACAGATCATGTGATTGTTTGCCAGGTGGTATGCTGGATGCAGGGGAGGGAGGTAAGCATTAATTATGCCCTCCTCCCTGTACTGCCTGCAGTCTAAGGTAACCCTATCCAGCTGCTTGTTGCTCCCTCTTCACAGCCAACTGGTCTGTTTATCCAGTCATGTAGCCACCACTTCCTGCTTTGCCCAATTCTCAGATGACACCTGTCAGTGTTGCTGGTGCTATAGTAAAAGAAGGAAACAAGTGGTCAGGACGTGAGGATAGAATCACAGAGAGGGAGGATCCAGCCTCCTTATTCCTCCTCTCCTCTGCCATTCCAAAGGGAACCTTCCCTTGCAGGGAACAACTACATCTAATTCTCATACTGTCTGGCTAAGGAGTGTCATCCATACTGCTGATAATTAGTATTTATCAGGTGAGTGTTTGAAATCTGTTCAGGCTCTTGATGATGACTGGAGAATGTTCATCAAATGCCATGATATCAGCTTACTGCTGGTTTTTATTCTTTTTATTTTTTGCCATGACCTGTGTGCTACTGTTTGATTACAACTGCCTGGATTAGTTTCATATGCTACAACTGTGTGGTCACAATATGCCACTCTCACACAAATAGCAATTCTGTAATGGGATTAAGTGTCCATGGCCATTAGACCCAGAGCTGTCATTGGGACTGGATGCCTGATGCCACCCATTGGACACCACTGTCTTTTAGTTTGGACAAGCCAACACTAGCATACTTGGGGTCTGCCTGGAAGTGAGTCCCCTAGATAGCCAAACACAGCTCCAGTCAGTGATCGGGGAAGGTACAACACCCTCTAAAGGTGTGTTGCAAACTTTTATGTAAGGAGGACCTGCCTATAGGACCAGACTTGCTTTTCATTTGAATGTACCATTTCCATTCAACATGAGGAGACTATTTGCCTTTTTAGCTCGGTCATTAGCATCTGAGTGGACTCAAACCAAGGTAGGAATATCTGGGTGCAGTGTCACCTAGTAGAACTGTGGAAGTGCCTGCTGGCAGACCAGCAGCTGTTTCCCCAAAGGAGTTAGATGGCAGCTACATTGGAGAGGCTGAGGGCTCAAGACCTCAAGGTGCACCTGTAGGTGGTGGCTCCTCCCCTTGCCAGAGACGCCATCATAGTTACCAGTAGCAAATGCCCGTAATTCAGAGAGGTCCTTGGTTTTCAGGTCCCAAGGGTATGATTGCTGAGACTGTGTGTCTGCCTCTGGTGCAGTCTACTACCTAGGTTCCCACTAAATTTGGCAGGTTTTGTGGTCAGCTTGTTCTCAGGACTCAACAAAATGTCATGTGAGGCACATATTGTCTCTGATACTCAAATTATCCAATGAAGTGCTGGGCTTCCTTTTTGTTAGCAGAGTATATTTTCCTTTGTGGTCTCAGGGATCAACTTTTGTGCCTTAACCTTCATTGCTCTCAGGAACTTGACTTGGGTTTTTTTTATCTTATCAGGATAAATGAGCCATTCATGGGCTTGGTGGGAGTTAGTACCTGCTCCAAAGCTACTGCCATTTTTTTGAGGGACGGGGAGGCACTTGTGAACTTGATGCCTTCAGTATAGTGGAACTAAAACTCTCTTGTTCCGGGTCTCTGCCAATCCACTGGTGGTGGATAGCAGGAGGATTTTGGTACATTACAGCAGTTCAGTGCGTATGAATCAGGGTCCCAGCTAAGAAAAGATTTTGACCTTCCAGTGTCAAAAGGATCAAGAAAAAGGCATTAGCAGTATTCAAGAAGGCATACTAGGTGCCATCAATGTGTGCAGTTGATTCAGTTATAATCACAATGACTGGAGCAGCTGGGGCTATAGCAGCAACCACTTAATTCAGTTGGCAATAATCCACTGTAATCCTCTGTTCTCATTAGTTTTCTCAGTGGCTACACAGGCTATTGGATTAAGATATTGAATGTCTCAATACCTGCTGACATTAATCAGGCTGTGACTTCTTGCTCTCCTCCTGAAGTTCTATATTGCTTTTGTTGTATAGAAAGGAGGGCAGCCTTGTTGGTGGTCTCTTATGCACTCTTCCTCCTATCATTTCTCTGTGAGTGGTGTTTCTCAACTAAGAAACTCACCCTTGCGCTTTATGAACACCACCATGTAAGCATGTAAAATATCCACACCGATTATACATGTGGGAGTACATGACGGGTGTGAATGGCCTGTCAGATGGTTAAAGTTCCTTTCCTTCTCCATTTTTTTGCCATTTCCAAATCTGGTCAATTAATGGAATGGACCTTGTCTATCAAGAGAATCTGGTAAGCTAGCTGTTTAAGCCCTTGTATCCAAAGAAACCTCATCCCTACCCCACTGTACCTCACTAGTGCTTTAAATTCTCTGTTTCCCCAGGGATAGAGAGGCCTCAGCCTTGCCATATGCTCCCACCTTCTTAAAGGTTGTCAGATCAGGACATAGGCAGCAGACGAGTTGAAAGAGTAATCTGTCTTAAGGCGGCATCCTGGCTTCTTGGTTCCTACAGTAGAAAGAGATTGATATTCATGGAGGAACTTTTAGCTTCAACCAGGGAGACAAGCTGCCTGTTTAGGATCCCCCATTGCTAGATGCATGGACTGGATTTCTTCTGCCTATTGATCTCTTCATTGAGAACCCCCTGTGGTAACAGCATTGTCCTATAACTGGAGCAGGTCTGTTTGTATTCCCAACCTTGTATTTTTTTTTTCTTCTTGGATTGCAGAGAGATTGCCTGGTGTAAGAAGATCTCTCTATGTCCTGGGCATCTTTTTGTCTTAAATTATCACAGCTTCTTGCTTGGGCCACTGGTTCTGATGACCAAGTTAGTGGAGTTCTCCACACTTGGGGGGAGAGGGAAGCATATCTTGAAAACTTACCAGTCTTCTCTGTGTTCTCTGTGTTATTCTGTCCACTGTACAGTGCCCAAGGTATTCCATGAGATTTTATTGGTTTCAAGGAAATCCCCTCAGGTTAGCCATAGTGTAATTATTGTAATTGAAATGTATAGTAGCAAGTATTATTGAGGGACATGATTCTGTCCCAACGGAATAGCTTCACTATTGGCGTGGAGCATGGGATCAAGTGTGAGACAGCCTTGTTGCTGCCTTCTGCCCTCTGAGAACATAAATTTTCTCAACCCTTTCATCATACAGAGGCACCAGCCTTTCCTCTAACAGCTCCCCAGCCTCTTGACCAAAGGGGTCCTGTATCTCCCTTCTCTTGCTCTAACTACAGATCTGCTTTGTGTCACTCTGTGCGAGGGCTCCCTGCCCTCCATGGATGGTTCTCACTGAGGTTAGCAAGGTGCATTTGTACTTTCCTCCCTGACAGGACTTGAATGCCCTCCTGCTTCCTGATCCCACAAGAGAGCAGGCAAGAGTCATGGCACCACTTTTGTGGCTTCTTTCAATCCCTCTTCTTTCCCACGTCCTATCCTTTGGTATTAAGGATTGTCATTCATGGGTAGGACAGCAGTGGGCTCCATATTTCCCATTTTCCCCATCATTTGGGCAAAAACATTTGCTAATAGCTTCCTCAAATTTTTGAAACTCTCCTGTGGGCCTTTTGTATTTTCTTTTCCAAAAAAATACCTGCCTTTCCTGGTACCTTGCTCACTATCCCAGTTCGTCAAGTGAGCAGTTCAATGTCACAGAACAGGGGTTGGCAAACCATGGTTCACAGGCCACGTTTTGCCCACTACAGAATTTGTGTGTATGGCCCACAAGCTCCGGATGGTTTTTCATATTTTTAAATGTTGAAGAAAATCAAAAGGAGAGTAATATATTTTTAAGAAGAGTAATATTTTATGACACATGAAAATTATGCAAAACCCAAATTTCAGGGTCCATAGACATTTATTGAAACACAGCCATGTGTTGACCATTTGTTGACATGTTGTCTATGGCTGTTTTAGTGCAAAATGACAGAGTTGAGTAGTTATGATAAGACCAAATGGTCCACAGAACATACACTATTTACTATCTGGCACTTTGCAGAAAAGTCCTAAAGGGTGGTTAGACGAACAGGCTCTAACGAAGACAAGCTGGCAGGTCAGTTTGCCACAGCTCCATCCAGGCCATTTGTAGACAAGGTGTCTGGTTGAATCAGAATAAGACAGGGTTTGCTCACGGTACAGCAAATAGTAGGGACATCAGCTTAGGAGGGCTGCTTCCCCAGCCCCAAGTCTCATGGAGTGATACATTTGGCTCACGTGGTGGCCACATTCACAGTGGGTTATGCCACAGCTGAGGAGCCCCAGGACCACTGTCTTGGTACCTTTTAGAGTAAGTGGTGAACAAGCCGGTCCCCGGGGCAATGAGTAGCTGTAGGATGGTTGCACTCTGGTGGCCTTGACCGACTTACTTGCTCATATGACTGGCTGCAGAAAAATCTCCAAGTCTGAGATGGATCTGGGCTGTGGTTTGGCACACTCCCCGGGTCTGCACAGCAGCGCACGAGGTCCACAGTGGACCCCTCTTCTCAACACCGTCATCAAAGGAGGGCACAGCACTGTATTGCATTCCCCAGACCACAGCAAATGCACCTCCAGTAAAAGCAAAACTTAATGGGAATTCCCTTTAGACATTGCTCTTCTCTACCACGTCCTGGCTTTCTTACAAAGCTCCTGTCAGCATTGTCTCTCTAGCCTTCAGGGGGTCTGCCTCTTCTACATCCCTAGACCCCCACCACCTCCCTCCAGGTCTCCCCTTCCCATGGGGAATACTGGTCTGTTCTCCAGGCATTCCACTGAGTGTTCTCATTCCCACTGTTAAGCTCAGCAATCAAGAAGCTTGCCTTAGTGTCTATCCCTTTCAAAAGACAGAAGGAGTAGGGGCGCCTGGGTGGCTCAGTCGGTTAAACATCCAACTCTTGATTTCAGCTCACATTTTATGGTTTGTGGGATTGAGCCCTGCATGGGGCTCTGCGCTGACAGCAGGAAGCCTGCTTGGGATTCTCTTTCCCTCTCTCTCTCTCTCTCTCTCAAAATAGATAAACAAACATTTTTTTTAAAAGACAGGAGTATCCTCGATAACAGATAATTTTCACCTGTTATAAATGTGTGTCATAAAACATTGAGGTAACAAGTTGACTGTTGTGCCTTAGATCAGTGAGGATGGATGGGACCACTGCACGGGATGGATTAAGTTTGTCTATGGCTCCAGATTCATGATCAATCTGGACCTGTCCAGGAGCCTCAAGTGCCTAATAGACTGTACTAATCGAGCTAGCTCCCACAAACTTGAATTCAAATCTAGGTCTCTGGGTCCTTATGCATAAAGAACAACGTCTGTGTCTCTGCAGTACCTCGGGTCTCTCTTCTCCATCCTCAGAATTTTTATTTTCTCGGGTTCTGGCAGAAATCCTTATGTTCTCCTTTTCTTGAATTTTTTCTCTTGACTTTTCTAAGGAAAAGGCAAGAGCGAGACTCACTTTGTTTGCAGTATTCTCTTTTTATCCTTTTCTCCAAAGGAGATCAAAAGATGGAGACGTTGCGTTCGACTTCTCCAACATAAAGAGGGTGATGTCGATTCTTTTTCTTGTCCACCATTTGCTCCTAAACTAAGTGATCTGCCCACCGACCAGTCCTCGGATCTTCCTGCACTCCCAGCTCCAAATGCACAGCCCAGGGTGCAAATCCTGGCCCCGGCAGAATGTAATCCCTCTGCTGAGTAGGAACCATTGCTTTTTGTCGCTTGGGATTCCATGCAGCACATGACATCGTAAAATAAGCATAAAGACATTTGCCCTGCTGTTTTTCAATATTTGCAAATGGTGTTGGTACAAAATGTATCTGTTTCCTACATTTTCTTGTTCTTTCTCCCCTCTTTCCGTTTCTCCTCACTGTGATGGAATTATCACTGGCAGAGAAACTCCAGGGTGATGTTAGAAAAGACCAGTTAGTCGTATGGGATGTCCTCCACAGTGCCCGCTCTGCCAAATCCAAATAGCTCCCCTGCGTGGATAAACATCTTTAATTTTGGGGGGTTAGCAGAGCACATGCATTTTTCATGTATTTACATAATGAACCTTACTCTCTCTCTGTCTTTCCTCTGTCTTATGAAAGCGATAATCAAAAGTATATTTCCATGTGAAAACCATTTTTGTAGACAGTATCAAACTTCTCAGAGTGTTAGAAGTGATTTGAAAGGAAGACTTCAAGGCTCTTTCCAGTCCCGGGAGGCTCAGTACTTCTGTCTTATCTTCTCGGCTTCAGCCTGCGCTCTACCTGCCTTGCCTGCCGCTGCACCTGCTGGGCTGCTTCTGACTTCACCTCCATCTGCACACCTGGGCTGCCTGCTCAGGGCTCCGTGCTGCGTCCCCTCCTTTCTGGGGCTCTCCAGCTCTCACCGTGATCAGGTTGGCTCAGGTGCCCCGATACCTCTCGTCCTCTGCACACTTTTGCTACAGCGCCTCCCACCCTTCGCTTGGAATGATCTGTGCAGGCATCAGCAGTTGCGCCCTTCCGTGTTTGTGCCCAGAGAAATCAGCATCTCTTCCAGCACCAACCAGCACCAAGGATGCTTGTTGGATTGCATGAAGTCCTGTGTGTTGTGTCCCCTAGGGCAGCTCTGGTTAGAATCAGCATGAGATGAATATCCACTGAATGAAACAATGATGATTCTTCTGCCCAGGCTTTTACATAAAGACATTTATTCCTCAGTTTTTTAAAGCTTATTTATTTATTTTGAGAGAGAGAGAGAGAGAGAGAGTGAGCAAATGTAGGGGAGGGGCAGAAAGGGAGGGAGAGAGAGAATCCCAAGAAGGCTACACACTGTCAGTGCGGAGCCCAAAGCGGGGCTCGATCTCACGACCATGGGATCATGACCTCAGCCAAAATCAAGAGTCGAATATATAACCTACTGAGCCACCCAGGTGCCCCTGCTGTTTTTTTTTAAATGAATGGTTTTATGAGTTTGTAACTTCAAACAATTTCTTTTCAATAATCCATAAAGTTAGGTCCAAGAAGGATCAGATTTAGATATAGTCAGTAATATGTTAAACTTAGAATACGTATAAATACAACTTCAAATGTATAAATAGGTCTGTTGATAAGTAGTATACTCTTTAGCCAGGAAATAATGACAGTGTGATATGAGGATATAGTTCTTTATTTACACACATGCATATTTTTTTGAGAAATGCATATTTTATGAGAAATTAGGCATTTTAGGTTTATAAGATCATGGTGGATATTGCAGACTTTTTTGTTTCTTTTTTATTAAAACTTTTTTTTTTACAATACTTTGTGTGTGTGTGTACACATGTATGTAGGATTAAAGAGAAGAATTTTAAATTAAAAACTAAGCTTGAGAGGCACTATGGGAAATACTTTGGGAGAAGCACAGAGGCGTTGCGGAGACAAGACTTGTATTTGAGACTAGTCACCGACTGGTTTGGAAGAGACCTCAGGTTACTCTGGACTCAGTTTCTTCCGCTGAAAGATAGGGTGGGAGTTGAAATAATAATACCTATTTTATAAGGTGTTTTCATGCATAGAAGTAGATGACACGTGTATACTATTTTATATATTATACTCGTAGAATTATGAATATAGTCAATCCTGCTATTACGCCCGTTTTGAAAAACGCGAACGTTTCCCAGTGCCGTTGCTATATTTGGAAGCAGTCTGAGCAAAGTGCAACGTCGGATTTGTTTGAGAACGATCTCACCCGTATGGCACGCTTTGCGACTGCACGGTTCTTCACCAGCTGAACGTGGTGTGCAGGAATACACAAAACGGGCATCTCAGCCATCAACCAGCCACTTGAGTTCAACACCCCCGTCAGGAGCCGCACCGCCCACACCTGACGTTCAGCTGTCCGATTTCAGACCATGCTCCTTCACTACCACGCACATGCTGGAACTTCTGGAACTCACCTCCACAAGCAAAGCTGAGCTACTTTTTAGTACAGACTCTCGCGTGGATTGTCTAGTACTTCTATATTTTTAACCATTTGACGCTGTGCCGCCACTTTGATTAAAATCGATCTCTTAAAACATGTATATGTCACCGATGAAGCGTTTGAGTGTTGTCCTCTTGACCCGACTTTCTCTGGCAACCCTGTGGTTTTATTGTGCAATTTTGCAGAGGGTGGTGATTTTTTACGTAAATCTGCACATCGTATGTATTGTAGTGGAACTGACTGTGTTTCAAAAACTGTACATTGATGTGTAAAGAGAAGTCCCATCCGCTGCTTTGAAGTCATGGTTAACTCTGTCAAGGAGTTTGCGTAAATTAGCACAGGGAATTGCATCCGTGATGATATAATTAATAAACACTGAAATGTTTTAAATTGACGCGTCACAAGCCAAGTGGGAAAATAGGAGAAAACACAAGTTTGTTGCAATGTGAAATGTATTGCAAGAAAAGTTGGGATTCGTGAGCGCGCCAAGGGCCCGAAGTTAACCAGAAGGGATCCGGGCAAGGCGCAATGACTCAGAAGCCACATCTCTGGGTTCCCTTTGCTGCTCACGTATGCTCCCTTCATTGTAGTCAGATCGTGACACATGGAGCAGCCTCACTCCCGGCTTCCTCTCAGTTTGTTCATATTTCATTTTTTCTTTTACTGTGACCTTTTCGCTTTGTGTATATTTTTTTCAGTGTATGTGTTTGGGGCTGTTTTGGGGCCTTTGGAATCTGCCGGGGTGAGATGCCAATCCTGCAACGACTTAGTAGCCATGTGCTATCAGCAAGTGTCCCGACGTCTCCAAGGCTGTGTCGTCCTCTGTGAAGAGGCAATCACTGCAGTGTCAGCGGATGGGGTGTTGTAGGAAGCCAGGCGAGGGCTCAGGGGCACCATCATGAATAATTAAGTACCCTCTGCCTTCTTGGACCCACGTGCGACAGCCCAGCATCCTTATGTCCCCCAGCTCCCGCCCCCATGATTTCCATGTTCATGCTTCACGCTGCTGTTTGACTTTGTTTCTTGCTTTTCTGTGTCGCCTTCAGTCATCGTGACTGAGTCTGCGGCAGCTTGGACCTGTTGCGTTTACGCGGCCACATTTACTAAGTTTCAGGGTGTATTAGGTGCAGTGGACGCGAGGAAGGATAAAAGCGTTGCTTCCCTGTCCACTCTCTTTGGGGAGGCAGACAGGAAACCCTGCGATTACCGTGCAGTGTGCAAATGATCTAACAGAGAGATACAGGTAAATGACAATGGCGAGGACGGGTCAGTAAATCTTGCTAGAAACAATAGTCTGGGGCTGAATTTAGAGGCATAAGGAAGATTTACCAGGACCTGAAAGCAGGGGAATCACGTTTCTTTCTCAGGTCCAAGGAGTTTGCTTAGTAAGGCAGATCATTCCACCTCCGAGATGCTCTGCTGCACAGCCGTTTCTTCCTTGCAAGGAGCCCCAAATCTCCTCTTGCCGCTTGTGTCTGGGGGTCACGCGTGATTGTCCCGTGGGGGCAGAGGCAAACGTCACGGTGGGCCTGTCTGCAGCGCTCCCCAGCCTCCACAGACATCATGTCGCTCTCTTCACTGTGTCCCCAGTCCTCTTGATCGGCTCCACTTTGTCAAAGTCACAGTGAAATCACAACGCTGCGGACGGCAGACGATATGCCTGTGTGCCCTGCTGGCCGGGAGCACCCGGCCACCATAGACAGTCCCCGCCCTGGCCCCGGTGTCTCTGCTTATCTCCTCTAACCTGACATGACTCGGACTTCGTTTTCCTTTTTCCTGATGGGAGAGCTGATAGTAACTGTACAGTCTCATGCCATCATTCAGACTATGGTGCATTAGCTATCATAATAAATGTCAAGATGTCCTGATCCGTCCCAAGATACCAGACGACTAAATCAGATGAGACAGCAATTTCTTGGTTGTTAGATTTGCATCTACCTCTCTTTCTTTTTTCCCCACATGCCAGGGGGCTTCGTGAGCACTGGTTGAACCACCCAGTGTATGGGTTCTTCCTCAAGACTTGTGTGTTTTTGTTTTTGTTTTTTTTGGTATAAAAGCTATGGAAGTGAAAAAGAAGGTGATGGCTCATTTCAGGTAAAGCCATCTTTGCCCAGTAGTAGCTATGCTATCCGAGGCATTATTGAACACCTAACATACTCTTACCGTGTGCTAGTTAATACACGTTTGTTGAATGGACAAATAGCCTCGATTTCATTCTTTTGACCCATGTGTCTGTGCACGCATACATATACATTTGTGTATCTACAGATTCTGCACTTGAAAATCCTTTCAGGGAGCGTGCTTCACATAATTCTCTTTTCTCCTTCTTAACGTTCGCTAGCATGTTAAACCGCACAAGTGGGATTTGATTATCTTATAAGAGTATGGAAGTTAAAAAAAGATTGGGTAAATAGGATCACTATACATCCAGCTGTTCGATTGATTTCATGTTCATCTCACAATGTAATTGAGTCTGAAGCTCCGGAAGAAGCAAATTGAAACGAACGGTAACGGAGCACATCACTTTTGCTCGTAATACCATGATGGAAATGAGCTCCACATCAAGGTAGAAAGGCGGCCACGTGAGTTATTTACACAGCACTTATCTTAACGACCTCGATTCACTTTACACACACTGCACTGCCTCTTACACTGACCAGAGAGAAATACCTGCTTCTTTGGACAGGGGGCCGTGTCACAGGTGAAAGGGTCTGACCACCTTGCGTTAGCCTGGAAAACAGCTGGCAGCAGTTTGGAAAATGTACGTCTCCGTTATCCTTTGTCGGTGGTCTGTCCAGAGGGGAAGAGAGGGTGGCTTTCCCAGCAAGGTCCTTAAGGTCTCAAAGGAGAGCGTTTCTCTCCTGTTGGAGATCCAGGCTTTCTTCCTGCAGGAAACCTGGAAGCCTTACCACGGGTTTTATGCAAATTGCTCTGAACTTGCAGGCTGCCTTCTGAAGAGGGGTCACTTTACTGCCCTTCCAGAACAGAAGATGCTGCCTGCTTCCTTTACATGTTTTTGTTGACGAATCTTCAAAGATCTCTTCTGTTGCCTTTACCACACCCATCTTGCCACGTCAAGTCATTAATCCTTCCCGTTTCAATGAGGAAGGATACTTCGGTAAAGGGATCTCGTGGCAGATCTGTATAATAAATGTAAAATTACATATGTTAGTTTATGTTGTATTTTGTATTCCATACAAAAAAAGTACAGCATAAGCGAACATATAAAATATTGTTATATGGAATACTATTATGTATGTTACGTGTAATTGTGTTATACATTATTCATAATATATGTAATATATACTATCCTTAGCTTTTATTCAGCCAAGTCTCTTATTCAAATATTTAAGGGGTTCCTGGGTGGTTCAGTCAGTTAAGCATCTGACTTCAGCTCAGGTCATGATCTCAGGGTTCATGAGTTCGAGCCCCGCATTGGGCCCTGTGCTGACAGCTCAGAGCCAGGAGCCTGCTTCAGATTCTGTGTCTCCCTCCCTCTCTGCCCCTCCCCCATTCATGCTGTGTGTGTGTGTGTGTGTGTGTGTGTGTGTGTGTCTCAAAAATAAATAAACATGAAAATAAATAAGTACATAATTAAAGAAGCAGTAGTTAGACCTCACATTCTTAGCTCATTTTATTTTATTTTTTTAATGTTTATTTATTTATTTTGAGAGAGAGAGTGAGTGAGTGAGTGAGTTAGTGAGGCAGACCAAGTAGGGGAGGGGCAGAGAGAGAGGGAGAGAAAGAGAATCCCAAGCAGGCTCTGCACTGTCAGCACAGAGTCCAATTGAGGGACTCCAACTCACAAACTGTGAGATCCTGGCCTGAGCTGAAACCAAGAGTCTGATGCTTAGCTGACTGAGCCACGCAGGTGCCCTGCTCATAGCTCATTCTAAGGCAGCTCAGCCCAACAGGTACCACTGAGCACTGATGATGTCAAGGGTCTGGTCTGCTTGCTGACGATACACAGATGAGTAAGACATACTCCTGCCCTCAAGAAACTGTCAGCCTCATTATTAACGTATCGCTTGGACACCTCCAGACCTCTTTATGGTCTGGCTTTTGGTACATTATCTGAAGCTCATGCCCTAAGTTGAGTGCCCATGGTCTAGGTTCCCATGGGACCCTGCACAAAGCTCTCTCACCATGCTTACATTAACCACAATGATTCGTTTACCATCTGTGCCTACCATTGGAGGAGAAAACCCCTATGTGACACTTCTCTAGATCTACAGCTCTGCGTTAGTCAGGGTTCTCCAGAGAAACAGAGGCCATGGGATACATTTAGATATGTAGGAGGAGATTTATTATAGGAATTTGGTTCACACAGTTATGGAGGCTGGTAAGCCCATGGTATGTCTTCTGCAAGATGGAGACCCAGGAAAGCCAGTGATATATGTAAAGTCTGAGTCTGAAATCATGAAGATCAGGGGCTCTGATATCCCAGGGCAGGAGGACATGGATGTCTCAGCTCAAACAGAGGGGGATAAGGAACTCTTGTTCAGTCTTTTTGTTGTATTTAGGCCCCAGACAGATTGTATCATGCCCACCGCCATGAGGGAGCCCTGTGCCCACTCAACTCAGACGTGAATCCCTTCCAGAAATATTCTTCCAAACACACCCAGAAATAAAATCTTACTAGCACCCTGGCATCCCTCAGCCCAGTCCAGCTGACACATAAAATTAACCATCACAAGCCCCGGTATAGTGCCTGGAAGTATTTGGTGCTCAGTAAGTGTGTGCTGACTTGAGCAAAATTTGTAGCTTTCTCTGTTTGAAAAAGACCAACTTAGCTTAGTTATTAGAAACGTTTTGCCACCAAGCCCTTAAGCCCTCCATCCAGCCTGTCTCATCGCCTTTAAGAAAGAAATGGGTTACTTTTGTGGCAAATGGTGGCTTAGCCACAGCTGTCCCCAAATAGGGCTATGGATGCCACGTTGGACAAGTGTCGTATGTCTACACTTGATGTACACACTTGACGTATACACTTGACATCATGTCTTCTTATGAGAAGACCTTTTCCAACTCATGCAGAAATAAAAGCAGTGGAAGTTATAGAATATTCTTTTTCACACCCTTCACCACTTACTCTCAGCTTCCAATCTCAATGGAGAAGCACCTTGAGTCCAGGAAGGACAAATGTGCCAATATGTGCATGTGACACCATGTGACAAGGAGCCCGCAATGCATTTATCCATCGGTCGGAAATGCGGTACTTGAGGCATGTCTGAGGGCTCAATAGCTGACTCAGTTTCAAGTGAATAAGAAGAAATACATTCTTAACCGCCAGATCAGGGTGACCTCTAAATTAGAGGTATTATAGGTTATTACCTTCTTACTGTTTTCGAGGCTCAGGGTATAATTAGCTCATGCATTTAGCACCAGAGTGAGTGAGGGCTGAGCTGTGCCTTTGAGCTTCAGGCAGCCACTGTGGTCCCTTACCTTGGACTGCCTGGAACCTTTGTTCTGAGGAGGACATACGGATGTGAAAAGGGGATAAAAACAAGGATACCACTTTCTCATTTTCTCCACTAATTGTTCAGATGGAGCAGGGCATTCTAGAGTTGGCTTCACTGTTCACCATCTCTACTTACAGAAGACTGGAACTCTTAACGTCACAGAGTAGTAAGAGGTGAACCTCATGGAAGATCTGCTTTAACCCACGTATCAGGAAGGATGCACGGTGCTCCCTTTTTGCCTTTCTGTAATGAGAGCCTAAGGCAGGACCTCTGCCCTCAGGGAATCTCGGGAGCCACAGTTCTGTCTCATTTTCCCTCTTATGTTCCTCATCCCTCAGATGGGATTCTTGTACCTGCAGAAAAACGCGGACCCGGAGCTGCTTTTCCCAGGTGAACACCAAACTTCTACTGCTCAGAAATGGATATAAGAGGCAGCATATTGAACTACTGTTTATACCAGATCTCGGTTCATCCTCATTTTTAGGTGGACACCTGAAGTGTCTTGAGGCACAGTGGATGGTGTTATGGCAACTCACACACAGGGAATTTATTTATTGCGTCCTTTCCGAGCTGTCGTGCTTTCTGGTGGGGACTGTGGGCAGATAGTGCTACTTACCATGAGTGCTTCTGTGTGGTCAAGGCAGACATCTTGCAGAGAAACACGGTGTCACCAACCCTGAGCCTTTGGGTAGCTCTTTGATGGAAATCAGGGCACTGCCTGGCCTTCTGCACTCAGGCTGAAGAATGAGCTTCCCGGTGTCTGTGGGTCCCCAGTTACCCTGCCTGCTTTCCTACTTCCCAAACTTTCTCTCTTTTGCCCTCTCCTGTTCTTTTTCTCCTTTAAATAATACCTTTAGAGGCTTGTTTTGGGTGGGGGGAGATATTAGAGACAATTTCACAAATTCGAGCCACCAGAAGGGTAAGCCTACCTAGGGAGAGAGGAGATTTGGAGAGAGTATGTGTGTGTGCGTAATGAGAGAGGAGAGAGAGATAAAGTGTGCAAGAGCGTATGTGTGTTTAGAGAGCCACCCCAGCATGGTTCTGCTTTTGAAACTAATTTACATGTGTTGAGTTGATTCCACATTCCGAGGATGCATTTTTCCTCTTCTATTGGAAATCACACCTACTGGTTATCATGGTGAGGGCTGATGAGAAGGCTTAGTCAGGGAGGAATTGTCTGACCACTTCCCACACCTACCTGTGATGACCCTCTGCCCTCCCACCTCCCCCCTGCCTCCCCCTTCATCCCCCCTATGGCCTCCAGCACTCCTAGTGCTCTGCTTCTCTCTTCCCACCTTCTTACCTTCCCTCCTCCAGGAACTGCCCCACTGTCTTCAAACGCTCTTATGAGCAAAGATGCAATCAACCTTGTAGGGACATTTGACCTTGAAAATACTGTTGACGTTTCATCTTTGTGTGGCCACCTCATATCCAAGGTTCCTCTGGGTCTTAGCTTGTATTTAAAATTTTTTTAACAGTTATTTATTACTGAGAGACACAGAGTGTGAGCAGGGAAGGGGCAGAGAGAGGAGGAGACACAGACTCTGAAGCAGGCTTCAGGCTCTGAGCTGTCAGCACAGAGCCCCACGTGGGGCTCGAACCCACAAACCACGAGATCATGACCTGAGCTGAAGTCGGACACTCAACCGACTGAGCCACCCAGGCGCCCCCTGGCTTGTATTTTATCACCTACTTTTGGCTACTTCCCTTTGGTTTTAGCAATTTCAACGAAGCCAGACAGAACACACAAATTAAATGACTTTGCTGCCCGGAATTATCATTAATTAACTCAGTTATTTATTAAGTATCTACTATGTGCCAGCAAGGTGTTAGACATGCAAGTAGATATGGGGCAGAATCCCCCCTGAGAAGGTCTCTAGGGTTGGCAGAGGGGGACGGGTTACTAACTAATCCGGGGTAAGGAGTCAGCTTGTTCACGCCACTTCCTGGCAGAATGAGGGGACTGTCATTTCTCCCTCAAGTGGGGGCAGGAAGGTCTCAGAGAGCTTACAGATGGGCTGGGAAGTGAAGAGGGTGTTCTAAACAATAAAGGAAAAGACATTAATAAAAGATCCACCTGGGGGAGACTGCTGAATTCAAAAGACTATGGTTTGAGGATTATCTTCAGATTGAGAATTTATGGGCTCGTTATAAAGAGCATTGAGGGCTGACAGAAATAGCAAAGAGAACCTTCTCCTGGTCTGTTTGTTTTCTGTGTATCCAGGGCTTACATACACAGTAGACATCATGTACATGCTTGTGAATGAATATATGAATGAATGAACACAAGCAAACAGATGATGGATGGATGGTTGGATGGATGGAAAAGCTAGATTTCAAAAAATTTGTTCAATTCTGGCTTTTTAGGATTCAGTTGGTAGTTTTGAAAGTAGAATGCTTTACTCCTTAGCGCTGACTGAGATTAACAATTCATTTTATAAAGGCTTTTCTACCAAGTGAGACTTTTAATTACTGACAAGCCGACCTGGCTCTGAGTTGGAAATGTAGCTGGAGAAAGGCTTTCAGCTTTCTTATTAACTCCTCAGGGCATCTGGTTGTTAACCTTCCTGAATATTTCAGCAGTTCAGTGCTGTGGATTATTGCTAGGGACTTGGCTGGAGAGGTGTCGCCTCATTTTCATCAGGCTCGGGGAGTTTTGGCTGCATTCTGGCGAGTTTGCCTCCTGGATTTCTGCCTTCTGACCAGGGAGGATGTGTGAGACCCACTGGGCACTGCCTGGAGTTCTCACCTCCTGTCCCATGGCTGGGCTGATGGCTCGACTGCTTTCCCAGCTCCCCACCCGTCACTTGAGAATTTGCCACCCTGCTTGTGTTCTGGAATCTGGCAGAGGTTCAGGGAGGAATTGCTTGGATGTGAACAAAATGTGCAGGAGAGTAAAGAGAGGCTGATTAAATCATGATGAATGCATAGAGCTCTTCTGCTGCTTTTTGCTTTCACATGCTTGCATTCTCTCCGACAGCCAATTATCTGTCTGTGGGTATGATTTGAATACCAGTGTTTCTTTGAATGACCGGACATTGCCTAGCCTTATGGATGTTTGAGTTCAATGTAAATTCACATAGTTCCCTATTCTTGAGCCTGTTTTATCACTTTGAGAAAGCTAGAGGGAAGAGGAAGGAAGGGGGTATGTTTGTGCCTGTGTGTGTGTGTGTGTGTGTGTGTGTGTGTGTGTGTGCGCGCGCGCGCGTACGCACGCGCACGCTACGAAATGGTGTTGATTTAATCTCCAGAAGATAGGACACAGGAAAGTAGTTTTCCCTGGTGTTTTCAACTTTTAACAAGACTGAAGTGTTTTAATGATCCACTCATCCGCTTTCAATAATTATGCTGTATCCCTCACTTTGCTATGCTGCTATTGGTTTTCTAATAAATTTCAGAGCTTGTTGGCCTGTATAAAGCATGGGAAGTTCAAAACTTGGTCAATATAACATTTTGTTTGGTCAGTAGCAAATAGGGTCAGTGAGGTTACTTATTTTGTTTTAAGTTTATTTATTTATTTTTTGAAAAAGCATGCTCAGGAAGGGCAGAGAGAGACAGACAGAAAGGGAGAGAGGGAGAGGGAGGGAGGGAGGGAGGGAGGGAGGGAGAGAGAGAGAGAGAGAGAGAACCCCAAGCAGGCTCCTTGCTGCCAGTACAGAGCCCAATGCAGGGTTCGAACCCATGAAACCATGAGATCATGACCTGAGCCCAAATCAAGAGTAGGACGTTAAACTGAGCCACCCACATGCCACTAGTGAGGTTATTTTTATAGATTTGTCTGTAGTCTACAAACTTGCTCTGAAAATATGAGTCATAAGAATTTTTTAAAACTTTGTGAAGCCAATACTACTTTCAGTGGCCAGATGAGGAAATACCCAAATTGCTGACTGTCTGAATCAGCTTTAAGAGCTCATGAATATTTGTAATGCCCTTTTGTAAACAGCAAAGGTGTTCATTTTCCTCAGTAAAAACCAAGGACTATTCTTTGGTGGTAAGTGTTGGGTACAAATAAAATATGCCTTTATGCATATAAAAAGGCTTTCAGGCAGGGAACAAACCTAAGTGTTTGGCTGCTTATTTTTTCCTAAAACAGGGACTCCTACTATTTCTTTTACCTTGGTTTTAAAAGTTCTTAAAATTTCAGGGAGGATTCTTGATGAAAAAGCCAAGTTATTTGTTTTATTAGCATTCTCATCAGTTCTGCAGAGACAAGTCAGGAAAATTGGAGAATGAAAAATAGTTTGGATGCCAATTACAGTAGTTTGGAAGTGATTACTTTCTATAGACGAGTCATAGATACGTTAAAAAAAAATTGTAGGTTGAAATTTGAATTTTGTCCAAAATTCCTGACTGCGAATGGCCAGCTGCAGAAAACATTTTTCTGGGGTTCCGGAACACAATTTTCTGGGGTTTCTTCTCTCCACTGCCACTGCTCTGTATTGGGGGCCTCACTTCTTAACTTCTGCCATAGCTCCCTCTCTTCCCATGATCCTCCCGTGCCCCTGGGTTCTCCATCTTGTCCAATGATACTTTTTCTGACTATTTAGGGCAAAGAAGCATGATAAGTGTCCTCCACTCATCCACAGTTCCCATGGAAAGAATTCACTGACAACAAACAGTCAGTGTTCGGGTGAGTTGGGGTGTGGGGGGTCACGTACAGATTTACTTGGGCAGCAGGAGCATGAATGGTCCGATTTTAACTGCACTTTACGCCGTGCTTAAAGTCTACACTAGTGAGCTCATGGGCATTGCCAACACCATGGGTTTCAGCAAGCAATTCAAGGAGTGTAGGTTTTTGTTAGAAGCCAAGCTAGCAATGATCTAATATTGAAATGCAAGATATGGCAGGGATTGAAAACCACACCAGCTCAGAAGGTTGTTGACACTGAACTAATGGTATGACCGAATATTTTCCAGAAACACCAGCCTCTGTAGGTCCCTGTGTAGTGGATGTCTTGCCTAGTTGCCTAGCCATTGAGGGGCAGGAGGACCCCTTCCTAATCAGGACCTCCAGCACTCTCCTGAAGTGTGCTACTCTCACTTTATACATCCTCGTGATGGTTAATTTTGTAAGTGAACTTGCTTGGATCACAGGGTGCCCAGCTGTGTGGCTAAATGCTATTATCTTGGAGTGTGTTTGTGAGGATGTTTCGGGATGACACAAACATTGGAATTGGTGACTCAAGCAAGCATTTTTCCTCTCCAGGTGGGGGCGGGCATCATCCACCCATTGAGTGTCTGAATAGAACAAAAAGGTGGGTGAGGGAAGCATTTGGCCTTCCCTGCCTGATTGCTTGAGCTGGGCCATCCATTTCCTCCTGCCCTCGGCACTTTCTTCTTAGGCTTTCAGACCGGGACTGAATCTACATTACCAGCTCCCTTGGATCCCAGGCCTTTGGACTCATCACTGGCTTTCTGGGGACTCCAGCTTGTGGACAGCAGACTGTGGGATGTCTCAGTCTCCATAATCAAGGGATGCAGCTTCTTATAATTAATCTCATCCTATGTATATATCCCATTGACTTTGTTTCTCTGGAGAGCCCTGGCTAATACAATACCAAAATTTGATGGCATTGAAAAATAACTTCATAAATCAGAACTTAAAAACCCATAACTAAGGTGACCATATAATATGCCATCTGAATTGGACAATTTGGAGTGAGAAAGGGGCATTGTTAATAATTAACACCAGGACAGGTGTCACCTGGGTATTCCTTGCCATGGACATAAAATCACAGTATCCTGAGACCAAGGTGGAATGAGCAACCATTTGTACATGACAACAGATGGAGGAACCTAATTTTGAAGTCAGTTTGGTAACCCCTGGGTTACCACAGGCTGGACGCTGGGAGTTAATGGTGTCATCTAATCTATAAAACTTGACAGACCTGTGGTTCATCTCTGTGCTCCCCTGCTCAGAAACTATTCGTGGTGAACGCTGGACTCCAGAAGTTATTATGTGCTCTCCCTGTGTGTTCTGTTACCTTCCCTAACTTGAGATCATGGTGCCTATTTCTTACTTTTTCTGCAGGAGGCTTTGCAGAGGCCAGGTGAACCTTGCTCTCTGGTTCATGTGGTTCCCCTCCCCTCCCCACCTTTTCTCTCCACCTACTTACCTCTTACCATTTTTTCCAAGTTAAATCTGCTTTGAGAAAACTTAATCTCAGCTATTCTAGTTTATTTTATCAGTCTTTTTCTGTGAGCCTTGAGAATTAAAAAAATATATACACTACACGTTTTGCCGATCCTTTGGAAACATGGCATGCCTTCCCAGACTGTGGAGGAAGCCAATGAAAGACAGTATCTATATTTAATCTTTCCCTTAGTCCTCTTCTCTCCTGTTCTAGCTCTCAGACATAGAGATATTCGGGGCAAATGGTTGAATCAATGACTGTTAATGTTTTAGAAAGGTTGGAAAACTTTGAAAATCAGATTATATGATTGCTAGGTATTTTCCTTTGTGACCTCTATAAATGAGCTTCCTTGTTTGGCCACACAGAGCTCATGTAGCTTGAGGAATTCTGAGTTTGCACTGAAGGGTCACTCATCTTTGATGGATACAGAGAGATTCATGTTCTAAATCTAAATGGAACTTAAAAATATTTTTTTAAATGTTTATTTGTTTTGAGAAAGAGAGAGTGGTGGAGGAGGAGCAGAGAGAGAGGGAGACACAGAATCCAAAGCAGGCTCCGGGCTCTGAGCTGTCAGCACAGAGCCCGATGGGGGGGCTCAAACCCCCAAACCACGAGACTATGACCTGAGCCGAATTTGGACGCTCAACCTACTGAGCCACCCAGGTGCCCCTAAATGGAACTTTAAATAGTTTTAAATCTTTCCTCAGTCTCTTGCAAAAGGTAAAAAGTGTTTGATTCATAAATAAGAGAGAAAACTTTAAAATCTTCTCTTGTTCCTTGCCACACCCACTCAACATAGACTGCCAGATGCCTTTAGCCTCTCTCTCCCTCTCTCAAAACTCCTGAAGCCCTGCTCAGACTCAGTCCAAAGCAAGCTTTGTATTTCTTGGTTTTTCCACCTGTTTTCCTCAAGAGATGCTTTGCCTGTCTTAAATAATTCAAGCCAGCCCGATTTTAAAAGGCTCAAAGATGGGACTGCAGGACAGAAGGCTCTCCACTGAGTGCATGTAGCATGTTGGCTCTCATGCACGACCAAGGGGGCAGAGTCTGGGGAAGCTGGAGCAAAGAGGCTGTGAAAACTCATTGTGATTTTCCCTGTCACAGTTAGTCTTGCATTAACTTCCCTCCTTGTGAACTGATTGGTGCTTGTAAATATTCAGTGAATGACCAGAGAGATATGATGTTTTATAAATGAACTTCTCTTTGAAGTGATTGAACTCCAAATGAAATCAGAAGTTGTTTTTGGACACTGTACCATTTCAAATTTCACAAAACACAAACATTACCAGAGGACTTTTTCAGCCTTCTTCTTCTCTTAGCTTCAAAAGGAACATCTTCGGGTGGAATCTATAGTCATAAAGAATTAAAATCTAAATGAAAAAAAAGGGGCAAACATTATAAACTATTAAAAAGAAATCTTTGAAAGGAAGACCCATTTAAAAATTCTCTCTTCCCTCCTCTATTGGGGTCAGAATAGCTTACCATTTTCATTCAGAATCTGCAAGTATTTATTGAGTGCTTACTAAATCCCAGGCACTGTGTGATTTACTGGGTGTGAAGGGGACACAACACAGACTGTCCTTGTCCTCTTTGAGTTTATAGGCTTAATGTGTGTGTGTGTGTGTGTGTGTGTGTGTGTGTGTGTGTGTGTATTTTGAGTGGCAGGGAAGGATGTAACAATAATGACAAAAACACTGCATGTGTACCTTGTGATAAGTACTGAGAATGAAAAGTGTGTACTAATATAGAAAGCAAAATGGAGGTAAGGGAAAGCGTCTCTGAAGACAACAAGAGTCAGATGCCCAGGAACAGGAAAGGGACAACCAGGCAAGATGGTGGCCACGTTGCCATGTGGCTAGAGTTTTCTACCTCATGCAGGTGAGTGGGGTGAGGCGAGGAGGTTCACAGAGAGGTGGGAGGGGTCGACATGGCTCAGATCACATAAGGTCCTGGGGGCCATTTAAGAATTTCTTACATGTTGTTGGTGGAATATAAATTGGTGCAGCTACTGTGGAAAACAGTATAGAGATTCCTTAAAAAAATTAAAAATAGAATGAACACATAATCCAGCAATCTCACTTCTAGGCACATATTCAAAAGGAATGAAGTCAGGATCTCAAGAGGTATCTACGTTACCATCATTCACAATAGCCAAGATTTGAAAACAACCCAAGTGTCCGTCAGCTATAGAATTACACACACACACACACACACACACACACACACACAGTATCATTCAGCCATTAAATAAAATTCTATCATCTGTGACAACATAGATGAACCTAGAGGGTACTACGCTAAGTGAAAGGAGTCAGCTGCAGAAGAGATCATACTGTGTGATATCACTTATGTGCAAAATCTCAAAGAGTCAAACTCTTGGAATCAGAGAGTACAATGGTGGTTGCCAGGAGATGGTCTAAGTGTACACATTGTCGGTAATATGATTAATTTCTGGAGATGTTATGTATAGCCTCGTGCCTTAGTTAATACTACATCTCACACTTGAACTTTGTTAAGAGACTCGGTCTCCCGTATTCTCCACATGCAAGCAAAGGTAAGATGTAAGAACATGGGTGTGATGGTTCCGGTGGTCAATTATCACATCGTACACCTTAGGAGAAAAACCTCACTTTGTAAAGCCAAATATATACAATACTTAGTTGTCAATCAGACCTCAATAAAACTGCGGGAAGAAAAGGAAAATTACTAAAATAAAGGTAAAAAATAATATTGAATAGAATTTTGACTACAGTTAAAAAAAAAAAAAGAATTTTGAAGTTGGTCGCAAGGGCGCGGAAAGCCTCGGGATGTAATCACTTGGCCTGATAGCGTGGGTGGTAGGTTCTTAGTGCACAGACTAGGTGTTGGGGCACCTGGGTTCTGCCCTTGGCTCTGTGGGCAACTATCTCTGTCAGGGGCTCCACAGTGTTTGTTAGCACCTGGATAGGCTTCTCCCCTTGTCTTTACTCATCCATAAAGAGGGGACAATAATAACCACCTGGTACTATAACAGTACAGGATATAGTTATAAAATAACCAGAGACTTTCACATATGAAACCAGGCTGTGCCTTATCCTGGTCTCTTTGGTAGCGGGGAGGCGTAGGTACCACCACTAGAGAGTTATGCACAATGAAAATACCCGCCGGGCCTGCTGTGATCACAGATTCTGATGCAATGTGGCAGTTGGCGAGAACAAACCATAGCCTCTCACGGAACAGGCACTGTTTTCTCACATGTTCTAAAGGGAAACAGTTGGTTCAGTTCACAGCATTTTAATTATGGGTGGTGTTTCCCGAAGAGAGAAGGCAAAATCTAGTCTGTCCCTCCCTTCCTTCCTTCCTTCCTTCCTTCCTTCCTTCCTTCCTTCCTTCCTTCCTTCCCTCCTTCCTTCCTTCCTTCCCTCCTTCCTTCCTTCCTTCCTTCCTTCCTTCCTTCCTTCCTTCCCTCCTTCCTTCCTTCCTCTTTCCTTCTTTCTCTTTCTTTCTTTCTCTCTCTCTCTCTCTCTCTTTCTTTCCCTCCCTCCCTCCCTCCCTCCCTCCTTCTCTCTCTCTCTCTTTCTCTCTTTCTTTCTTTCTCTCTTTCTTCATCTAATGTCACTTCCCTTAACATAGCCCGTGTCAGGTGAACACGTTCAGAGCAGAGAGAAATGCCTCAATTTGGGTAGATTTTGGCTGAAAATTGCTGTTTCCCAACCCCCTCTCCAGGACCTGTGAGGTGCTTTGGGGTGTTGTTTTGGAGATAATACAGCCCAAGTCCTTTGAAAGGAAGAGGAAGCCAGCTGTGCTTTTCCTGTTGTTAAGCCTTCAGGCAACCTTTTAAGAGTTACCATTTACTAAGACCTACCTCCAGATACCTGCAGAAACTGCATTGCAGGCTAGTTTGAAACCTTCAACACTGCACGCAGATCAATGCCGCGGAACTAATGGCTGGCTGGTGAGTAGCTGACTAGTAGCATCCGAGGGTGACATGCTCATTAATGGTAAGTTCATTCAAGAGGGATCGGAGGAGCCATTGCCACAGCAGCGTACCTGTTCCTGCAGGTGGGCATGGGGTCCACTCTGCGCGCCCCCCCCCCCCCAGCAAAGAAACCTTTGTGATTCTTTGTAACAGTTACTGATGACATTGATACTGACTAGCGCTGGCCAAAGTCAATGCCTTTATTACGCGCGTGCTCCCCAGGGGGCAGCTCATGGGCTTTCTCATTGAAAAGTTGATTCCCTGAGTATTTCCAAGTTGAGACCATCTCCTTGGCATATGTAATGAAAGAAAATGACTCTGTAACTACTGCCTTTGTGAACAGTCCATTGAGAGATTCCATACTGAACTTTTAGGGAGAATTACTCTGCCAACTCTAATTTTTAAGCCTGGGTAGGTAATAGTTTGGATTTTTTTTTGTCTCTCCAGGTATAGCTGGCAGGGAGGGGGCACTTTAAAAGTGGATGTTGGGAAGTCCCCTTCTAGGCTGTTACTGGAAATTTGACTCAAGGGACACAACATCACTTCTCTGAGGCTCTCTTTTCACGGCTGTAGAATAGAAGGATCCGTTGAGATGGTCTGAAAGCCACCTGTAGCCTGGCCATCTCTCGTCCAGTTGTATGCTCTTTCTTGCACTTTTACCTCACTACTCATGCATACTTTGACTGCTACCTCTTGATTGCTGGTTTTATTTGGGGAAGCTAGGTTGTGAAGCCATACAAACAAACCCTGGCATTCAAGTACTTCACCCCAACACAAGTGTCTTTCTAGGGCATGCTGGAGTCTGGTATGGGCTGAATAACTCTCCTGGGAGGTTCCCCTGCAGACTCCGACTCAGGCATCCAGGCTCCTTCCATCCTGTGGTGTCACGGTTCCTAACACAGGTCCCCAGGGGGCTTTGGGGCCAGGTCTGGAAATGGTGTTTCTCTTCTATCCACATTTTACCAGCTTGAACCCTGTGAGAGGCCCCCAACTTAATGGCCAGGGAGGCCTATACATGATGCTTCCTGAATGGCTAGGTCAGCATCTGGTTAATCTCAACCAAATCATGTTAACCTTGAGAAACCGGTTAAATGTGGGCGAGTAAAAGACAAATGATATTCAGGCCTCCTGGTAAGTGGAAGGTCAAAAATAACTTGTTCATATGTGAGTATAAAGTCAGTGTTTCTGGAACAGTGACAAGGACACTTTCTCTATCGAAGGCACAAGGCTAGTGTCCTTCCCAGGCTTTGTCACAATCCTCAGGGTCACCTACACAGATGGTCGTTCTTTCATTCACAGATGAAGAAGTTCAGGCTTAGAGTCTCCCAGGGTCTCTCAGGGACTAAGTGACAGACAGATTGTACCTCTAAAGCCAGACTCCGTAGACCGCTCCCGTCCCCCACCTCCCTGAAAAATAATGGTGCTTGGTTATTAGTTATGGTCAGTCGTTTAATTTAACCCTTACTACAGATTTAGGATGGAGGGGATTTTACAGCCTTACAGTGGAAGAAGATGAAATCTGGAGAGAGTGTTGTGCACCAAAACCACAGTTTAAAAACTAAGAAGGGTAAATAGTAAGGCAGGCAGGAAGGTTTGACTTAAAGGAAGACTTGCGGTACGACCTTCAGACCTTGACTCTCCCCCAGGACTCTCTGGGTTTCCAGCTAGGGATCTCCCCCTTCTGAGCACAGCGTTCTCCTGTCTGTCCTCGCACACGAGCCCTGGCAGGATATTCACGGTGATGCTGCCCTAGGATGATCGGTCCCCTTGGCGTCTAACTTCACTATTTTGGTGATTACCGCTGCTTTACGAGAGCACTTTGTGGCGTTCCCACCCCGTTCCGGTGTGTCTACACAAACAATTTTCAATTACTAAATTTCATTGAAGTGTGCCACAAATCACTTCTTAGTTTACAATATTCTCTATCTTTAGCTCTATCACAGAATTGAGCGAAGATTTCCTTAAAACCCAGAACATAAAACACTGCGCTGTGTATTTGACAGCAATTTATTTTGAAGGCCTCTTCTGTATTCATGGGGAGAAAAAAGCAACTGTGATAAAACCATAAAGCAAAATATTCTGAAAGGTTACATGACATCGGGCTTTTTAAGACGCTTTCATCTGTTGCCTAAGAAACGGGGTAATATAACTTCAAACATGCAATTCAAAGACATAGCCTCTAAATTGCATTCTTAATACTTAGTACATTTTCCTTTTGGTGACAATAAACTAATTTGATATAATAAATCTGTAGCTTATGTAACACGGTTTTGTGTGTGTGTGTGTGTGTGTGTGTGTGTGTGTTTAACCCATGCTCCCAACCCATATGCAGCATTATTATAAGTAAGGGTGCAGCACGGACCCAGACTGTCTGCCATGGACTTACGTATTGAGTGACCTTGCTCAGGTCACTTAACTGTCTATGCCGTGGTTTCTATAAGTGAGGTCATGACAGCACCCATCTCATAGAATGGTCATGGAATTAAATGGGAAGTATTTGTAAAATATATAAGGAGCAGTTCTTGGCGCAATGAGGCAGCGGTGTAAGTATTTGGTTTTTTGTTTTTGTTTTTTAAAGCTGCGTTTTGTGTGTATCATTAATCTGCAGCTCACCCTTGCTAGAGCTGACATAGTCTGCATTTCACATGGAGATTGGTTTCCTTTTGAGAGAGCTCAGTCCAGTGAGACTGGGAATAGGATGGCCAGGTAGTGGCCAGCACCCACCCAGTCCCTGGGCACAGGATGCACTGTGTGTTCTTTCTTTTGCTGAGAATCCACCCTGAAGAAACAGACTTCATTCTGGCAAATCAAATGCAGCGACACTTCACTCGTCTTGAATCTTCTTAATTCAAGCTTATATTCAGGAGGCAGGGATGGAAATGCACTAAGTGTCCGTACAACGGGATATGAGCTACGAGAGAGGACTGTGAAAGGGACCCAGGAGAAGAAGGCTGTGCGGTACAGTGGGCAGGAAGAGTGTCCATCAGGAGAGCAGCGTGAAGGCGACAGAAGATGGTGTGTGTGCACCACAGAGCACCCAAGGCACGATTCCTCTGGATGCATTATAATATTTTACTTCCTCTGGTTCTTTCGGTTTTCTTTTTTTTCACCCTAATTGTCAAGACCCCACTTCAGGCCCTCCTTATCTGAAGGCCATTCCATCACTGTGACTTCCTTCATGGTGTCTGCTGTACTGTTCCACACTTTTCTATTTGATTTTCATTTATTTGATCCACTGGGAAGGAGTCCTTTGAGGAGTTTGCTCTCCTGGACAGAGCTACAACTTGAACCAGCATGGGGCCAGACATCCATTTTGTGCAATAAAGTTTGGATTGAAGAAACGTAGCGTACAAGGAACATTCCTCGGAAGGACAGCAGCAAGAGGACATCCCAGTGGGGAGGTTCTGAAACCAGAGTACATTGGGAGTAAGTGAGTGTGACTGTGAATGAAACAGATTTTGGGGAGCAATTTTGTGGGTCCTTCTGTGGCTCCCAGTGGCCCCCATCCTCTGGGGGCAGGACCGAGGTGCTCTTATTAGCCGATCAACCTTGGTAATCAGGGAGGAGACAGATCAGTCATTCTCCCATCCGACTGGAGTCCCTTCTTTCCCTCCTACCTCCTGTCACCTGTTCAGCTGGTGTCCTTCTCTGGACAGAGGTATGGGCTCCTTGGGATGTGTGGAGACCTTCAGAAGGGACGAGGGGCTGCACCAGGCATCTTGAGTGTCTTCGTGCAAGGTGCTGGGACAGGTTTTGAGGAAGCAAAAGGTGGAGGTTCTATCCTCAGTCCTTGTTAAAGAGAGAGCATGTTCAGAACAAAAATGCAATGGATGTTTTCTGGAGAGAATCTGGCAGGAGCTGAACAACAGGTGTAGGAAGCGTGCTGTCGCTTTTCTTATCTTTCCACTGTCCGATCACAGGTGTCACAGGAAAGCAGAAGGAATCTAAAGCCATAGTGCAGCTCTGACCTTCTGTAATCCCTTTGTCCCCAGGGGGCCATACCCTTTTGAGGTCCCCATGACCTGAATGGCAGGTGTGTATCTTCACGAATATCCTCTGCTCCCCAGCTTTACCTTGCTAATAAATAGAAACCAAAGACCCAACACTGAGCATGTAGGGCAATCGGTCAATTTTCCCTGGATTGCACTGAGTTATAATTGTCATGAAAGAATCTGAAGGTACCTATTCACGCTCTTTTGGGGCCTTCTTCTTAAGTATGTGCAGACTTCAAGGAAATAAAGCCGTCCTTTTCCACAGGTGTGGTAGGAGCCCATCAAGTGGTTTATCGTGCTTTTAGATTTTAAAACAATTAAAAAAAAACTTCATAAATGCTTACTAAATATTTGTGGATGAACTATTGCTGTCTGATATGTGGGAAACAGAAGACAGATGACTGGTGTAGGTCAGAGAAAGCGCCTTGTTTTGGCCATTATACCACCTTGGCCACTGGATAATTATGCATCAATCCTGTGGTTTCCAGGAATGGAATGTTCTCAGAATGAGAAATCCATACATCGTCAAATTATACCATTCAATACTTTTAATAGACTAGGAATTCCAGGAAAGTACAGTTAACTTTCATTTTTAATATCTGGGAACAAGAGAAAAACGAAGACCTTTCTCTCCCGTGTCTTATAGTTAGCCCTCTGAATGAGGATATATATCTGTGTAGATATAGGTATAACTTAAAAATTACATTTAATTAAGTTAATTAAATCACATTGAATTAATTGGTTAATTAAATCATTTTCTTTTAATGTAAGCATTGAGGCTCTGGGTGTTGGCATCCGATTAGAGTCAGGGCAAATGTATAGCTTGGTCTGCATTAAGATCCTTGGGCCTGACCTGGGTTGAGCCAGACATTTGTCACGAGTGACTACAAATTACATACTACAAGGCACATGTGAGAAACACAGGGAAAGTGTCAGAAAGGGTAAGGACAACAGAAGTCTGGAAACAGGATCTACACTAGGGTGAGGGCAAGTGGCTCAGCGCACTGTGGGAGCAAGGCAAGGGCGTCTGGGACCCAGCTTGTTGGGTGCTGGCCTCAGGGGTCGTTGTCCAGCTTCAAGTCCGAGCCTTTCTCCAGTCACATGATGGGTAGGCCTCGGGCCTCTCGCCACCAGACCACACATGTGAACCGTCCAGCACAGCACCTCACCCCCACTTTCCCCTCAGCACGTTTACGACTCACGTTGGAGGACTGCATGGACTGTGTGTTGGGGGCCTGTATCACTCCGCCACAGAATACTTCACCCCTCGCTTGCCTTTGGCCTCTTTGATGCTTCCTCTGCTCTAAACAAAGAGACCCCTAAATTCACTATTCAGGCAAGTGACTTCAGGTCTGAACCGTGAAAACCACAGCTCGATCACTGGTAGGAAATAAGGTGTGCTCCTTATCTGGCTTTATCTGAGCTCAAAGATTCTGAAGAAGTCTGCCCGCCCCCCAAATCCTTAACCAGGAGTAGCCCCCTGATCCTTCCTGTCTCATCAAAGATGACCCGAGTGTTTGCAGACAACTGAGACCCTACTGTCGCATTGGCCAAAGCGTGTGTCACTCCAGTCAAAAGGGGACTCTATTAACTATATGCAAATCAGACAGTCGCAATTTCTTTGGAGAAATAAGGAAACATAGCACACTCATTTGGACGAGCCCCATCAGGGCCTTAGGAGCACGAAGATTGAAGATTGAGCTGAAAATCTCGGATGACTGCATTTGCTCCGCACTCCTAGGCACCTTTGAGTCCCTCGAAGAGACTTGTTCCTGTACCCCCTTCCCCTGTGCAAGAAGTACTAATTAAAAGCAATAATTTGATCGTACGCCAAAGAGTTGAAGAGAGAATAATGAACATATTGAGCTATTTTCTTGAGAGAAAATACTTAACACCTTTATTAAGATAGTGGAAGAGATGTTTCAGTTCTTTAATGAAATTCATTAATTTTTTTTTCAGATTTTTAGTTAAGAAACATTGAGTTACCGATAACCCACCTTTGCATGTGGATGAACCAGACGTTCTCGTGTGCGGTAACATTTGTGTGTATTGTGGACTTTCCTGACTGTCCTGTCTGTTCTTAATCGTTGGTGATTTCTGACCAGGAAGTCCATTAGATTTCAGAGAAATGGATACTCCCCCCAGTTTAAGGGGTGAAGCATAAGACTGCAGCCAAACGTGTGGGCACATTCTGACCCCTGAGCCGTGTGTTAGCTGGAGTGGGACGTGACTCCAACCTGTATGATTAGAATAAATCTCAGGGCGTGTATTAGTCAGTGTTCTGCAGAGAAACATAACCAATGGGATGTGGAGATATTATACTTGTTATGAGGAGTTGGCTGACAGGGTCATAGAGGCTGGGACGTCTGCCGTCTGCTGTCTGCAAGCTGGAGGCTCAGGGAAGCAGGTGGAATTGGAGTCCAAATCCGAAGGCCCCTGAGTCAGGGGAGCTGGTGGTCAAGTCCCAGCGCAGAGAACAGAGAAGATGGAATGAGAAGTCACAGCTCCACCAGGGAGGCTGGAGAAGGGGTCAGTTCTTCATCCTTCTGCCTTTTGCTCTGTTCAGGTCCTCAGTGGATTGACGATCCAGGTCAATCCTGTACCAGGTGGAGGCTGGGGGGGTGGGGGCGGGGAGGGGGGGAGCGGTCTACTTTACTGAGTCCATCAGTTCAAATGCTAATGACTTCTGGAATCATCCTTGCAGACACACTCATAAATACTGTTTAATCTAGGTACCTCATGGTCATTTGAGTTGACCATAAATTTAACCATCACTGGGAATTTCCTGAGAAAGTTGGAGAGATGATGCTTTCCCATGTATGGACGGGAATAAATGAGGAAGCAGGTAACCCTGGGACTTCTGGCAGGCATCTTGAGACCATCAGGGCACCCAGGTGCCGCGGTGGAAGGCAAAGAGGGAGAAGGAGGGGGGTCCCTGATGACCTGGCTGAACTGCTGGATCAAGCCTCACCTGAGGCCCCGGGACTGACTTGCTTTGAACACTTCATCATGTGAATCAGTCAAGCTCCTTTCTTGTTTGGTGTCCTTTGGGTAGGATGTTCTGTAATCCATAGGGGAACGATTCCTTCCTGTCACAGAACGCCTCTGGGAGAACATAGTTCATTCACCCTGACGTGCCACATCGCCCAGCGCTCCTCAAAGTTGCAGAACTTCCTGGGTTGTTAAATGGATGTTTCATTCCCATTCGACTTCGCTGTGGTGGAGTGTTATGGTGCTTTTCACGAGACAGGAGAATACCCTCAGTCTTGTACTCGCCACGAAATGTTGTGTTTGGCAGCAAAGGGTATGGGTGGGTGGGAGAGAATCTGGAGGTCCAGCTACACCGTCTGCTTGTCTTAAGACACTTACTGCTTGTCTTATATTCCCGGTGGGAGATCCGCGAAACTTGGACCGCCCCTCGGCCTTTTCTAGGTAGACAAGTTTCTGTCTGAGTGTCTCACACCGTGGTTTTGCAGGAACGCAACATCCCTGCCAACCCAGCTGAGTTTTGCCAACAAAGAAGAATGTCCACACAACCACAAATTTTGTCAAGGTGTTGGTGAGATTTACCTGACAGTAATCTAGTCCCAGCAGGGGCTCTGCGTTCAAATTGTGTGTGTCTGTCCCTGTTCCTCGGCAGGCTGACTGCAGTGCGGCTTGATGGCCTCAGAGGATCCTGACTAACCAAGCTGTCCCAGGGCTGGGAGTCCTCCCTACATCTCACCACGTCTCCTCTTGTCCCGTGTCACTGGGCGTCACGTGTTTCCCTCGCTGTCTTCTCAACCCTCCGCTTTGAGGGCCTCTGGACCAAGACTCTTCCCCCTTGAAGGTGACGAGGGGTGGAAGCAGAGACATGTTCACCTGCAGCCCAGAAGGCTGACCTATAGCCTGCAGAGTTCCCAGAAAGATCAAATGGGTGTCGGTTGCTACATTCTTAAAGGGTCTCTCCACTGCCTGTACATCTCACCCATAGTTAATGCCAAACTGAACGATGTGCACCAGAGAAACTTTGCGAACGTCGTTTTACGAGTAGAAATTCGAAGAAGACATTTATGATCTAATCCTCCCTGCACGTCCCCTCCCCCTTGCGTGCTAAGTGTATCACCACCAGCTTCATACAGCAAAGCTGCAGCTCTGTCTGCCCGTGGGTCCTGCTCCTGCGCTCCTTACATAAACTTACTAAGTTGCCCTGTCAAACCTCTCAAGAATCCTTCTCTTGACTGTTGCACTCAAGGATCCTGCAACAAAGGTTTCCTTTGCGGAATGCAAAACAATGTGAGCAAATGGATGCCCGGTAAGTTGGGTGAAAGAGCCAGTGTTTCCGCAGATGAGAAAGCAGTGTGAGCAAAGTGAGACACCACACGGGTGACAAAAAGCACAGTGTCTGGGTCATGCCTGGGCCAGTCTCCTGGCTCAGCTCCTTGGGTGTGAAGTTATTTAACTTCTCCAAGCCCGTGTGCAGTCATTTGTAGAAGGGAGGTGATTGGAATTCTTCCCTCCGAGGGTGGCTCTGAAGGTCACAGTGAGGTCCTGTGTGCCCTGGGTCTGGTGTGGAGCAAGGTCACGAAGATATAACTCATGTTACAATTGACAAAAGGTTGGAACTCAGACTCTCCGGTTCCCGGTCGAGTATTCTTTCCACTACGGCTTGTTGTGTGAAAACTTCAGGCTTTTTTCACACTCCTTGAAACTACCCAGGTAAGACAAATAGACAAAGCACAGAAACAAAGTCATGTCCTAAATGAACTGCGATCTACCTTCAATAGTTAATTACTCTGTAACAGGACAAGACTCTGTCTTGTATGCTCCAGCTGGTTAAAATCTATGTGTTTCCAAGACTTGACCCCGGAATTGGGTTTTCTAGGGATCCTCTTGGAACACATGCCCAGTGCCCACCACCTGGCTCTCCCAATGCAGACCCACTGTCCATTTTCTGTGGGCGACACACTCCTTTCCTGTCCCCCATGGACACTCCCTCCTGGATGCCATTGAAAGGGTGGTCTCACCTCATCCCCAGAACTGACCAAAAGAGGCCAAAGTGAAGGGACTTGGGGACATGCCATGGGGTTCACAGGTCATTCCTTTGCTGTTGGATGTAGTGAATTTTAAATGAATTCCAACCTTACCGAAAATGCTTTTCTCCTACTCAGTCCATTTCACATGACCTGGTTTTTCTTATATCGGCAACGCAGACCAAGCTCCAAGTAGAGCGTGAAGGTCTCAGAAGTGAGCACATCCAGAAGCAGATCAGTGAGGGCTCTTCTGCTGTGTCTCCCATTGTGGCACACAAAGAGAGGAAGAAGTCTTCATTGCCTGAGACTCAGAAACGTGGGGGCTGGGGAAACCGCCTAGTGCCAAGGCCTAACATTTTGTTTTCTGTGCCCCAGAAGTCACTGGTATCCCTAACTTACCGCCCAAATGTTCTGTCTTAGCTCAGGCTGCTATAACAAAACACCATAGACTGGGGGGCTTAAATAACAGACATTTATTTCCTCCCTGTTTCGGAGGCTGGATGTCTGAGGTCTGGGTGCTAATATGGTCAGGTTACGGTGAGGGTCCCTTTTGCATTGCAGATGACCATCTACTCACTATGTCCTCACATGGTCTTTGCTCGCTTGATGTGTGAGCATGGGAAGAAGAGGAGAGAGAGAGAGAGAGAGAGAGAGAGAGAGAGAGAGAGAGAGAGATCTCTTTCCCTTTTCTTAGAAGGGCACTAACTCCATCATGAGGGCAACACCTCATGACCTTATCCACACCTGGTCACCTCCCAGATGCCTCATCTCCAAATACCTTCACACTGGGAGTCAGGGCTCCAACATAAGACTCTGTAGAGGTGGGACGCAAACCTTCAGGCCACAACAAATTTTACAGGATGCCTATACCCAGACTTACCTGTGTCCCAGCAATATGCTTTGGACAGACAAAACCCCTGAATGTGCAGGGTGCTTGGAAGTTGTTGCTCCTTGTGTCACCTGATGGGGTCTTGCAAAGTGCGCCTACAGACTTGGGCTGGACTGACTTTTGAGCCCTTCTGTAAATAGGAGGGGTTGAGGGAACCGGCAGTAAGCTTTCTAAATGACCTCATTTCTAACCTCCAAACTGATACAGATGTCACCTTTTATTTACCTTTTAATCAAAACGCAGGGTATACATACCTGTTTCGTATTAGTTTCACTTGCCAAGAGTACTTTTATCATTCATTTGAGAAATTATCATTCATCTTTGTGTGAGTGCTTCATAGCTTCATAATTTAGCGCTTGAAAGCTCTCTGTTGAATTCATCCCTTGGCTTACAGCCTCTGCTACGATGTGGGAAGAGCCAGGCTGATTAGCAAAAGAGAGAAACTCAGGCCTTAGGAACCCTAGACTTGCACCATGTTAATGGCTCCTGGTTCTCAGGAGTAAGTTGTCGAAACCAGCGTTTTCTATAATCTGCTCTTATCAAGCAAATAAGCAGAGAGAGGATTCTAATTAAAAGCAGCATGCACATGTCGCGTGGCTAATTCGGATTTGTTGTGGTGATTTAATTACAAGCCGCAAGGAATTTGTGCTCTGATGTTGGAGCCCATAGGATGCTGGCCCTGGTAAGCATGGCCTGATGTTAGAGATTTGGCATTTGAAAAGAGAGAGGATCATTTGGAGGAATTGCAGCCTGATCGCCTCATGGCAAATGAGAGCGTGCTCAGAAATGGGTCCTTTTGAAAGAGCGTGTCCGCTCTCGGAGGGCACATTTGACATCGCCGTGTGTGCGTCACGGTACGGGATAACCTGCAGGAGGTACAGGTCAACGGTGCGTTCCTTCAGAGTAGGGCCTGTGTCTTAGCCCTTTTGGGTCTATGCGCTAGCAGATTCCCAGACTCATGGCAGGTAATCAAGAAATGCTTGCTTTTTTCTTTTTTTGAATAATTTAAAAAATTGTGGTAAAATATCAGAACGTAAAACTCATACTTGTAGCCATTTTTTGAAAGTGTTCATTATTTTTGACAGAGAGAGCGCGAGTAGGGGAGGGGCAGAGAGAGAGGGAGACACAGAGTCCGAAGCGGGCTCCAGGCTCTGAGCTGTCAGCACAGAGCCCGATGGGGGGCTTGAACCCACAAACCGCGAGATCGTGACTGAGCTGAAGTCGGATGCTCAACCGACTGAGCCACCCAGGCGCCCCTACTTCTAATCATTTTTAAGTGGCTTTGGGGATAGTCACATTGTTTGCAACCATCACCACCACCCAGAACTTGTCATCTCTAAGTGAAACTCTGTAATGGCCGTTAAAAGGCAACTCCCCGTTACCCCCCCCCCCCCCACTTGCTGCAGCCCCTGGAAACCTCCATTCTGTTTTCTGTCTCTCCGAATCTGATAACTCTAGGTACCTCATAGAAGTGTGAATTATACAACATTAGTCTGGCGTGACTGGCTTCTGTTACCCATTGTGGTGTCCTCGAGGCTCATCCGTGGTATAGCAGGTGTCAGAACGTGCTTCCTTTTTAAGGCTGAATATTATTTCTCTGTGCGTTGTGCGGATTCACTTTATGGGTTGAGGGATGACCAGAGAGCTGGGTGTGTCTATGAGGGTGTTTCTAGGACAGGTCAGCATTTGAGTCGGTGGGCTGAGTAACGAAGACCCCCTTCACCGATGTGGGTGGGCAACGTCCACGCACTTGGGGGCCCAGATGGAACCAGAAGAGAAGAAGGGAGCGTTTACTCTCTGCTCGATCTGAGGCATACCGTCCGCCTGCCCGCAGACATCAGCGCTCTTGGTTCTTGAATTACACCGCTGGCTTTCCTGGATTGCTGGTTTGCAGATGGGAGACCATGGGACTTGTTGGCCCCCACAGTCTGGTGGGCCAATTCCCACCCTACCTCTCCTCTTCGGTATCTCTGTATGCTATATTGTTTATGCTCCTCCGGAGAACTCTGACTCGTTTGCACGTACATAACCACATGCCATTTATCCATTCATTCATCTGTGGGCAACTCGGACTGCTACCAACTTTTGGCTACTGTGTTTAATGCTGCTGTGAATATGGATGAACGGATGTCCCAGGGCTTGCTTTCAATTCTTCATGGCATATATAGTAACTCTTTTTTTAATTGTTTTTTTTTAATGCTTATTTATTTATTTTTGAGAGGCAGAGAGCATGAGCAGGGGAGGGACAGAGAGAGACACAAAGTCCGAAGTAGGCTCCGGGCTCTGAGCGGTCAGCACAGACCCCGATGTGGGGCTCGAACTCATGAACCAGGGGATTGTGACCTGAGCCGAAGTGGGATGCTTACCTGACTGAGCCATCCAGGTGCCCCGGTAACTGTGTTTTAGACTGGCGTTTGAAGTGAGAGGGGAGGTGAGGACCGAAGTACTTCCTCTGGATTGAGGCCCCGGATACTCTGTGCAGACTGACCTGCCAGGGCTCCCCCGCGGCCTCCCGTATACCTGTGCCGTGAGAATCCCACCTTCTGAGTCTGGGCCTGCTCTAGCCCTGTCTGGAATGCTTCTCCTCTATATGTCTGTCCAAGTCTGCACCCTGCAAGGCCACTCTATGCCAGTCCCCACAAGACCTCTTAACTGGGGCAGATCGGATGGATCTCTGTCCTAAACAGTGGTGAGACCGACCTGGGGGTGTCCCGACAGTCAGCCATGCATGATCCAACAAAATCGCAGCCTTCTTGAGGGCGAGGCCATGTGCTCTGCCGGCTCCCACTGTCCCAGCCTAGTGCTGGAGGGGCCTCTGATCGGACCCCTGTGGCTGAGTCAGTTGGGTTCAGAGAACAATCCAGGGCCAGTGAGCTTGAATGTATTACCTGAGAATGTTGACAGTCTGGAGACGGAGCCCAGAGGATTCGCTGGCACTAGAAGACAGAGTTTAGAGTCTAGAGGCAAGAACTTTAGGGAAGCAAATGAGTTTGGGCTTTGGAGATTTACACAGCTAATAATGGCAGGGAGAGTGGGGGGCGGGGAAGGGGAAGGGGCAGAGAGCTCGCACTCACCAGGTGCTCCCTGGACGTCACCGAGCACTAATTTTCACACGGGAGACGGGCAGCTCGTAAGTGAAAAATCTAAAAAGTCCCGAGTCCTAGAAGGCTGTTGATGTGCTGTCACACAGCCACCTAGAAGGAGAGACAGAATCCAAAGCCACATTTCCTTGGCCCCCCAAACCTAGATTCTTCATTCTGTCATCACTGCTTCTCTCTTTCTTCTAAGAAAACCTCTTCATCCTTCCCCTCCATACATGGTCCCCACTTTCCCCTCTTCTTCCCGGTTCTTTGCCTTTCCTCTTGTCCTCGTGCTGACTTTAACCCACTCAGAGGTCAGGGATTTCCAGATGCCGGTTCTGAGCTCAGTGGGCTGCATGATGCTGGCAGTCTATACTCCGTTTTTGTGTATAAAATCATAGTGTCTGTTATGGACTGAACTCATATGCTGAGTTGGGTCACAAGCCCCCACTGTATTGTATTGGGAGCCCCCCATTGTATTGGGAGACGGCGCCTTAAGGTAGATCACTGAGGTTGAACAAGGTCCTTAGGATGGGTCCTAATGCAATAGGGTGAGGTGTCCTTGTAAGAGAGGGAGAGACGCAGGGCTGTAGGCACACACAGGAAAGGCCATGTGAAGACACAGTGAGAAGGCGGCTGTCTGCGAGCCAAGGACAGAGGCGTCAGGGGAAACCGAGTCTCCTGGACCGTGATCGTGGACTTCCAGCCTCCAGCACCGTGAGGAACGAGCGTCTGCTATTGAAGCCACTCAGTGTGGGGTTGTATGTTACAATGGCCGAGCCAGCCGGTGCAGGGTCAGCCCAGGGTACGGCTGGAATGTGTGCCCCCAGGTAGAGGGATTTCGTCTTGTTCACTGGCATTTCCAGCAGCCAGAGGGGAAGCAGGAAGCGAAAATGTATGTCGGGTCATTTGATAAGAATGTCTGGGTGATCCTTTGTGTAAATAAGCTCTGGCGAGGAGCCTTAATGTACAAAAACAGACGATAGGGGCGCCTGGGTGGCTCAGTCGGTTGAGCATCCGACTCTTGATTTCAGTTCGGGTCATGATCTCACGGTCTGTGGGATTGAGCCCCACGTTGGGCTCTGTGCTGACAGCACAGAGCCTGCTTGGGATTCTGTCTTCCTCTCTCTGCCCCCTCCCCTGCTTGCTCTCTTTCTCAACAATAAATAAATAAACATTAAATATAACAAAAACAAAAACAAAAAAAGACAACAACCGGTTTTTCTAGGTCGGGGATTGGGAACCCCATCCACCCAGGCCCCTCCTGTCCCTCGAGGCTCTTCCTCAGGACTTAGGGCTCCATGTGTCACCGGGAGGTTCTCCTTCTCATCCTGAGAAAGAACTCAGGGACAGAGCAGTGCAGTGACTCACACAGCCTAGCTCTCCTACAGCAAGAGGGTACACTGGAGGTGACAAGCAGGCTGGGGAAACCAGCTTCCCTGGGGACCAGGGTTGTGGTTTTAGGCTCGCATGGGTTGTGGGACATGGCTAGGGTGGTCCCTGATGGAGGTTGTCTCCAGTCTTCTAAGTTTCTCCTCCTAAAGGATGGGATGGGGAGTTTTTATCCCTTTCTGGTCTTTATTGGAACTTTCATGGCAAACCCCCACCAAGGGGGGTGAAAACAGTGATGTAAATGAGCTTGCTGGGGCTAAATCAGGTCATTTTCTACTCCATGATGGTCACTGTTGCAGCCGGGTGGTCCCTGCAGGGCGGGATGCAGGCGTTACTTTCCTAGCTTCCTCCCTGCCTGTCTTTGCAACATAGGGACAGCTCACCTCTGAGGCTCCCTCCACCCCTGACCCCGCCCAGCCCTTCCCTTCCAGGGCTCCAGGCATGAGGGTCTTGGAAACAGCTGAAGCAAAAGCCAAAACGGTGTGGAAGGAAGCACAGCCCAAGTGCTGTGCTAATCGGCTGTTGGTTCTCCAGTCCCTCGGGGACGTGACTTGCCTTAGGTCCCTGTTGTCTTTTTATTTATTTACCTATTTTGAGAGAGAGAGAGAGAGAGAGAGAATGAATGAATGAATCCCAAGCAGGCTTCATGCCATCAGAGTAGAGTCCGACGTGGGGCTTGAACCCATAAACCGTGAGATCATGACCCAACCTGGGATCAGATCGGAATCTTAACCGACTGCGTCGCTCAAGAGCCCCAGGTCTCTGTTGTGTTCCCTAGAGTTAAGCTGTCTTGACAACCAATAATTGATGGTAGTTTTATTTCATTTTAATTATTATTGTGGCCTATCTCCTCTCCCCATACCACCTACACAAATTACCCTGGTTAATTAAGAACGGACTGCAATTTCATCAGTATTTAATGATTTATTTTTTTATGCTGTCGTCCCAGAGTCCTGCAGGGCCTCCCACTTCCTGCTATATTTTCACCTCCTGCTGGGTGTGAAGTTTCTAACAAAGGGGTGTTGCATGTGGAGTACAGCCTGTTTTAAAATAGAGACGTTACATATTGTTGGAGGAAGCATTTCCAAAGGGACGGGTGGGCAGCAATGCCTTGCCCGGAGCCATGAGCCAGCCTCCCTTGGAAAATGTCCTGGACGGGGAGCGTCTTCATCATGCACATTGGATTTGCCAAATGTGAACCTAGGTTTTTGTCGTTGGAGGTTTTAGGGGTGTTGTTGGGTCAGCCTCTCTCATCAGGGAACCAAAAGAAAAAACAAATGTTCTGGCCGCCTGGGAGAAAGGGCATATCCTCCACCACAGAGAGAGAAAACCCAGCTCCATGCTGCCTGCTGGTGTCAGAGCGAAGAAGCAGGTTATTTCAAGAACGTATGTGTGTGGGGTGTGTTCAACAAAACAGCAATCATTTGGAGTTAGAAATTGAGAGAATAAGAGAACAGGGCAGCAGCTAAGAGGCGGATAAGAAGGTGGTCGTAAAGCATCCTGGACCCTTTACAATTTAAAAAAAACTGGAAAAGATCGAGATTAAAGGCACATTTGCCCATACAAGGGCAACGCATTTGGCGTTTTCTCCCGCAACATCGTTGGTTCCAGGACCGCATCCATGGGTCCTGGCGTCGGTAGATTCTAGGTTAAGAATCCTGACTGATCTCCTGATTCTGCTCTGTCTCGTCTCTCTGGCTCACTCATTGCCAGAGCGAGCGTTCCAAAGGGTATGTCTGATTGGGCTGCTCCTTGGCTTAAACCTTTTTGAAGAGGAGATTTTTTTTTTTAAGTTTATTTATTTTGAGAGAAAGGGAGGGGGGAGGCAGCGAGAGACTCCCAAGCAGGCTCTGCAGTGTGAACGTGGCATCAGATATGGGACTTGCACCCACGAACCGTGGGATCATGACCAGAGCCAAAACCAAGAGTTGGCTGCTTGACCAACTGGGCCACCCAGCACCTCAGGGAGGTTCTGAAGTGTGGCATTCACTGCCCTCTGTCTACCCTGCCTCTTTTGTAAACCTCCCTTGTACATGTGGCACCGAGCTGCCCTTAGGCGGGGGCAGTGCCTCTCAGGCTCCTACATATTCATAGATGTGCACGTGGTTTTGTGTGCTCACTTGTTTCAGATAGAATTTGAGAAGCACGCTGCTTGGAACATGCTCGCCCTGACATCTCTGCCCGGTTGAGTCTTCTCATCCTTAAACACTCCCACTGAAGTGTCCATTCCTCTGGGAACTTTCCCCGAGTCTTTCCAACCTGGATTTCGAGTCCTGCTTACGTGCGCTTGAAGCATCCTGCGGGTACCCCAGTGTAGCATGTATCTCCCCACCTTGTGTCAGTTTCCCCATCTTGGGAAGCTCCCCAGGCAGCAATGAAACCTCCTTGTCCCCAGTATATAGTTGCCACTCAAACTGTGTGAGCCGTCGGGGACAAATTGTCTGTCATTGCCTGACTATCAGGTTAAATAACTACAGAAGATGGAAATGTCTGCAGAAGTAGAAGGGGAGCCCGGAAGCCAATGAGACGAGCAATTTCAAGTCACTAGTTAAAGAAAAGAATGCAGAAAACGTTCGAATGAGGAACAAAGTGATTAAGAAGTTTTAACTTAAAAAAAAAAAAAGGAAAAGAAACCAAGTAATTTTATCTTCTTAGTGGTCATATAACGAAGGTGATGCTTCATGGTTGCCCGCCCCCTGCCCAGCACGAGTCAATACTGGTCCTGAGTGAATGGCTTTGTCCAGTTACATCGCGCTAAGTGTCCAGAACACCCCCGGCTCCCTGATGTGGTGACAGCCCCCTCCTGGCAGCTCCCTTTCACAGTGAGAGGTGGCGATTCTGATGGCATTCCCATTCATATATCTAAGTGTAGACCACAGTGTGACATGCATCATTTCCGAATGTGCACACGGGTGATCTGTCCTGGGCTCCTGAGACCTCATTGGTCACTGAAGGCCACTTGAGAACTTTATTCCTCCTCCTCCGGGCTTAGGCAAACGTATGACGTAGTAGAAGCCTGTTTTTCTCTCTCCCGTCTAGCTTCTTGGGAACCTCCCACATTGACTGTTTGCTTAGGGCTTTTGGCTTCAGGTTATAATACCAACTCTGCTTCTCCTATTCAAGGGTCTACAGGCCTTTATCTCACAAGGCTCATGTCTGCCATATTTCACTCTTTGGTTCTCATTTAACTACTCCAAAAGCTTCTCACTGCCCCAGCAACTCAATGTTAGTACTGTCAGCCATTGTCAACAGAGACAGGCACATCCCTGGAGGGAGGGGAGGTTCCCAGAGACTTTTGAAGGGATGATGTGAACATAGATGGGTGCAGTGGTGCCCCAGTGAATCAAGCCTCCTAGTGATTCTGGGCCAGGCTGAATGGCTCTCTTTGGCCTTTGGAACATGAGCAAATGCGACACAAACAGAGGCTAGATGACAGTCTGTCCTTTGGAGCTTGCCCTGTGGGAATGCAGCCTGCGATGAAGAAGTCTGGGCTGTCCTGGAGACCAGATGACAGCTCCAGCCACCCCACCAGACACGTGATGAGGATCACGTGCCCTTGGACCATGTGTCCCACATAAGCCCCAGATCGGTGCAGCTGCAAGGAAGCCCCGGGCGAGACTAGCCTGAGAACTGCTTGGCGAAGCCCAGCCTGAACTGCAGAATTATGAGCAACAAATTGTGGAAGTTTTAAGTCACTGAATTTTAGGTTTTCTTCCTTCCTTCCTTCCTTCCTTCCTTCCTTCCTTCCTTCCTTCCTTCCTCTTTCCCTTCCCCCTTCCCCCTTCCCCCTTCCCCTTTCCCCTTTTCCCTTTTCCCTATCCTCCTTCCCCTATCCTCCTTCCCCCTCTCCTCCCCCTTCCCTTTCCAATGCTTACCTAAGTAACTGATACAGAAATTGGTACCTGGAAGTGAGGTGGTGTTAAAGGTTGCAAGCCAAACTAAAATGTAGCCTTGACCTTGGTGTGGGGCAGCAGATGGAAGGTGAAGAGCAGCTGGTTCAACTCACAGAGGCTGGAAGAGGGCACGCTGTTGGCGGAGGCGGGGAAGGTGAGGGGTTGAAACCTTAGGGTGATGTGTGCCCTGTAATAGTGACAAAATGGCAGAAGTCCGTTTTGTGGAGACTCGGAAGATAGAAAATGTACGTGATGCGCTTGTGAATTGGGCCGAGGCTTTCTGGGCCGAGTCCACAGTGCCTGTTGGCTGCTTTTAGCAGCCTGTGAGAAGGACCAGGAGAGGGATACCAGCTGCAGGGAAGGCTGTCTTGTCCATGTGCAGAATTCTGGGGAGGCGAGGAACAGCAAGACTTGCTGGGGGGAAAAGAAAACGCATTGGCATTTCTGGTGGCTGCATCTGGTGAGATTCCCAAGGTAAGAAATAGCCTCCTGGTCAAGATGCAGCCCATGTGTGGTGCTAAGAGCCTTCATGACACCCTCAGAAAGGTGTGTGGCAGGTGTAGCAGACCTTCTCCTCCAGGTGAAGACGCATCCAAGCATCGCAAGAACACCGCCCCACAGTGACCCGACATAGCTCGGGGAGGATGTCATCTCAACAAGACTTAGGTTTGTAGATCCTAGGAGGCGTGGACCTCGAAATCCCAAGGACAGCCACAAAGCCTCTGAGAGACGTGTGTTGGTGAAAGTGCCCCAACTAGAAGGATTAGGGCACAATCCAATGGGAGACAAAGGTGGATCTCCTTGCAGCTCCCCTGATCTGGGGCTTATCTGAGACCCGTGATCCAAGCACACGTGAGCCTCATTACACATATTGGGTGGTTGGAGCTGTCAGCTGGGCTCCAGGTCAGCCTGGACTGAGATAATTCAACGGGAGAAGAAGGTGGGACCTGAACCCTGGGAACACTGTATGAAGGGAGCACACCAAGGAAGTAGAGCTGGGCACAAGGGAAGGGACATTCTGCGCCAGCGACATGGGCCTGACTGGGGGTCAAGATGACTGTGGACCACTGATCATATGCTCTCACTCCTGCCAGTTTTCAACGCCGTGGTTGGTGTCAGTTGGGTGTGTGCTACACGAACAGATGAATTTTCCCATTAGGTTACAGGTTTCTCTGGACCAAGAGGAGCTGTACCCAAAGATCCTCTTCCACATTGAGGCCTGATGCAGGTAATAAGGTCATGGACTTCAAGCCTGATCCTCTGAGTGCATGAGAAGCTGGGGTCCTTGCCGGGGGTGAGCATGTTTTGCACGGTGGGGAGATGATCCCCTGAAGAAGCCCAAGGAAGACCATGGTAGATGCTTGCAGTCGTGCTTCTGGCCCCCATGCTCATGGGCAGTCCCTGCCAGCATGGAGTCTGAACTTGCCACGCCATTTGCTTCATCCAGGGGCATCAGTAAAAGTGAAACAAGCAGAGGTTCATAAACATTTGCAAATGAGGACTTGCCCAAGACCACCCAGCCCTCACGGGAAGAAGAGCACACTATCCTGCTTCAAACTTGTGAGAAGGAGAGCAGAGGTGCCTTAGCCAGCAGCCCTCCAAGCCCTGGGCATCTGAGAGGGGCCATCATGGGGCCCCTTGGCATCTCAGCTGCACCCGGTGAGACTGCACAGTGGGAGCGACCATCGGTATGACCACCAAGGACCTGCTCTGCTGAGCAAGATGGAGTGGAGTCATGGGTAGCACATGCCGTTGAGTTTGTCCTGCAGCGATATTTAAGGCAGAGGGATACTCTTCAGGATCCCAATTCCACATCCCTGACTTGATTGTGCCCTCCTTTCAAGGAAGCTTCCTGGGGTGCAGGTGCCTTGCTGGTCCTCTATTCCTGCCTCACAATTGCATTTTGTAGAGGAAAGATGTACTCCAGATCCGCTGTGAATCTTACCAAGTGTTCCCAGAGCCTACACCTATAAAAACAAAACCAGGAATGCAATCGATGCTGAACTCTGTTTTTACTCCAGCAATAAGCTATTTTTAGCCTTGGATGCATAATCCAATTGAAAATAAAACTCACATAATTTGTCATTAAATTTTGCTTTTCTGTTTAACAATCATTAAAATGTATGTTACTTTTTGGAATTGTTTGTATAAATGCAAATGATTGAAATAGTTTGCAATAATTACTACAAATAATTATAATGACTAAGTCTAGAAGAAATATTTGACACTTGGAATCTTACGATTCAGGAAATTTAAGAAGTTAATTTCTCTTGACACATATACACACAAATATAAATACATAACAGAGCAGTATAAGTGTGTGAGCAATAAATACTTTCAAGCATAAAAATGTATTACAGTAGGAGAAAATTCTGTGAGAGATATGGAATGAAATATAGGTGAAAGGTAAAAACAAACTATGTAGAATTTCCAACAGTTTAGTAAGAAATTATTCATATATCTAATTGATTTTGCTTTTAAATTCCCTTGGATATGTATAAAAGAGACACAATGCTTTGTTTTTTTTAATGTCAATATTTACGATCATACACCAGGATTTGTACAAACGTGTTGTTCTTTTGGGACTCTTTAAACTTTGGTCAACAAATTTTACATGTCAATTAAAAGGTGAGAGATAGGGGTATAATGTGATTTTCAAATTATTTTGGGGAGTCAAGAAGCGTAAATAATAATTTTGGGAGTGGAGTTTGAAGCCTACTGCTCTGTATTTCACTGAGGTTAATTTTCCGCAGGTCGAAGTTACCGACATTTCCTATAATAATGTAAAATTTAATGAGATGAAAAATAGCAAACTCTTAGAAATGTGTCAAAAATGGAGGGTAGTAGTAACCAGGATGATCAGGTTCTTTCTTTCAAATATTAAAGGAGGCTCAGAATTATTTTGGGTTTGACCATTAACTGTGTCTGAGGCTCTCCCTTGGTCTTTGATTCAAGGTCACAACCTTCAGGCTACTTGTATGTCAGAGTAGACACGCATTCTTTCTCTGCCGCACAGAGTAACCAAACAGCCATGCTTTCAGCAAGGTGGGTTGGAGCATAACCTCAAACTTGCCGCCGTCCGCTGCTGTAGAGCGAAGACCACTGAGGGAAGTGATGCTTGCAGAGAGCTTTGGCAGAAACTCAGTTCACACGTGGTGCTAAGACCTGACTCGGTGAAGGGAGCCCCCACGAACCACCTGCATCCGGCCGTCCTGTGGATGTTCCTCTAGGGACTGGACTGTTTTTGTTCTGACACCTTGGCCTTCATGGAGGCGCGTTACAGGCTCACGTTGAGGATGTGGTGCCTTTCATTATAGGAGACCCTGGGAAGAGATTTCTCATCAGTTGGGCATCCATTCACTCAATGATTGGTCTTAGCCCTATCATGAACGACGCTTCTCGCTTTATATCGCCTGCTGGAAAATGTACACCTGAATTTCTGCATAGGCCTTGCAAATCAACAGGAAGTACTCTGAGTATTAATCTTATTTCTGGCTTTCTTTCTGTCATGGTTTTTCTTAGTCCAGGCTTTCTTGCTTCCTTTCCGTGAGCTTCCTCAGTTCATCTTGTTGTATTGCACGTAGCTCCATAAATCACCTTAAATTATTCTTAAAACAGAGAGTGGTGTAAATAAATAAACAAAATAGTTACTAGGAGGCAGCAAACACGGAGTCCATCATTATTATGTGTGCTGAATAGACGGATTTAACGGGAGGCTGGTGAAGCTTAGATGGCCCCCTTCCAGGACTCTGTACCTCATTTTGTGTTTGTGATTTCATATTCTTTTTGTCTTAAAGATGACTCACCCTCCAAATCGCGTAAGCTCCGCACAACGTGTGCTTCTGCACCTGGTCTCATGGCGTAATGACCTCCAGTAGAAAGAGAACAATAGTTGATGCCTGGCTGGGCCGCTTGGGTTCCATCTTTTGCAGTCAGTCACTGAGGGGTTGCTCAGCCCCGGAGTGCCGTGGCCGGCCTGGACAGTCTCCGAATGTTAGAACCAGACCTTGCTGCCCTGGTGATCATGCGGCTCTACTCCCTGTATTTGGCAGAGAATGGAAATCCATTGGGCATTTAATGAATGTTAATTATCTACTGATTATCCTGAAAATGTGCCATATATATGAATGATGTATGTAAAAATGATTTTTTTTGCCCTTTTAGCCCTTTCTTTTCTTTTTTTTTTAATGTTTAGTTTTGAGAGAGAGCACATGTGCAGGGGAGGGGCAGAGAGAGAGAGAAGGAGACAGAGATCCAAAGCAGGCTCTGTGCTGACAGCAGAGAGCTCAATGTGGGGCTCACACTCATGAACCGCGAGATCATGACCTGAGCTAAAGTCGGACGCTTAACCAACTGAGCCACCCGGGCACCCCAGCCACTTCTTTTAATTTACAGTTTATGTTCAATGCAGATCAATTTCATAACATGTTAGGTTACCACGAGTCAAAGCATAAATACACAAACACAATATAAAATCCAAAATAGACGTACAGCATCTACAGAATGGAATGTTGGTTCACACACTTAGTAGCTTGAGCTCTGTTGCATATGGTAGCTCTGGCGTGGGTTCCTAAAGATGGGAAAAAATGACTTTGGTCATCAAGACTACTGTGGCCATATTAGATATTGGAACGTCGAAGCATCAGTGTGTGAGCATGGGAACCAAAGACTACATAGAGTGTCTATTTTTAAAAAGTAAAGACTGGAAGCTTGCTTACATTAAGTTAGGGGGAAAAAAAAACTTTTATACTCTTTCTGTAAATCCCTTTTTTTTTCTTAAACTCTGAATCAGAATAGGCACATTTGGAACACTTTCTGTTAGTCAATAGTTTTAGATAGTTAGAACCTGGTTCTAAGCCTAAAGTGAGCTTGATTCTGGAAATTAAATCTTTTCACAATTGCCTTGATGTGCAGAAAGCTTTGTAAACATGAACTGTTGAGCAGAATAGAGACTACTTAGGCATTAGTTGAGTATTTAACACTCTGATCCTTCCTAGCTCTGACAGTGGATGATTCTAAGGGTGGCTTACATAGAATATGCTAAAAATAACCCATGCCAGGGAAGCCGAGGGGCCCTCATTCCAGTGGTGACTGATCTTGCAGGAACAGGGGAAGCCATTGCTCTGCTTTTGAGGGAAGCTTTTGATTCTGGTTGGTCTGAGTTGTTGGAGAGATGTGGCCCGAGAAGGGAAACCTGACATAGTGTTTAGTTGTTCACCCCTCGATGGAGAGGAGGAATGGATTGGCTCTTACCTACAAGTCCCTCTTTCATAAGCACTTTGTGACGCTAATAGCCTCTTTTTTGGTTTGGATTTTATTTGAATCAAAATTCTAGCATTGGTATAGTGGTGAGTGTAGCTGCCTTTCAAAATTCTGAGTTTACTGTGGGGACAGAGTCTTATCTTTTCTGTCCACTCTCACATTGATGTGAGACACCCTGCTCTTTTTAGCGATTGTTTTCTATTTCTTTTTCTCTCTTTTCTCACGGAACCAGTGATGGCATGTAGAAATGTAGTATCCTAACTCATCCCTGGTGCTGCTATCACAGGGTCATTCCTAAGTGTTAGTCCTCAAATGAGGAAGTCTTGTCCCACACTTGCTGCATCAAGCCTGTGGTTGGAATCAGATCTCTTACCCCTAAAAGAGCCTATTCAGGCATGATGCCATTTTCTCCTATTGCTCTGATACAGAAGAAAATAGGACTATATAATGAGATATTCTGGCATGTTTAAAGTGCAAGGTAAAAAGCGTATTAGTGCCGATACTGTCAATGACCCCTTCTGCCTGCTGACTTTTGTCGCATGTGTACTTAGAGTGGTGGCTTCAGATTTACTGAACTATGTTATTTGGAAAAAGATAGCTTTGTGCCCTTTTCATTGAAGCTGGATTTTCTAATTACCATGATTTATGCTTTCCTGTCTCTGGGTCCCACACCAATGTGCAATCCAGTTATTTTCCTTGCTTTCTGTGTTTCCTGGACTTTGTAGTACTTTAGAGTCTCCTATTGGTCTCCTTGACTCCAGTCTTACCCTGTGCCTTACCAGATTTCTCTTACACACAGCTGCCTGGAGTGGAGGGATTTACCTTCTCTGGCTCACCGTTACCTGCTCTGGGCTTACCGCTTCCTCTAGCAGCATTGTGTGCCTCCAACATCCAAGTCCCTTGAGCAGCCTGCGTAAGCCCCTGTGAGCCACAGGTCACATGATGGTTTGTCTTTGGATGTTAGTGTGGAACCTTCTCCGCTAGCCAGTGCTTCCCCCACCTCGTTGTCCTTTGTACATTTTAAAGTCATATTTGCAGACTTGTTTCTTCTGGGAAGGCTTCACCCAATCACCTCCTCAAACCACCAGCTCCAATTAGGTGCCTCTTCTTTGTACTGTCTTGATATCCTGTTGTCCTAAGAATGCACCTGTTATACATGGCCTAGGAAAGTCAGTGTGGTCCCAGGAGGAACCCCCCAGGAGGAAACAAGAATGGAGTGAGGAAGGAAGAGCTTTATTATTCTTACAGGTCCCAGCGAAGGCATCATGTGGGCCCATAAGTAAGAGCACCATGATGGTCAGGAGGCAGAAGGGGCAGGGGCGAGGGGAAAGATGAGGCTAGACCTTTTGCTGGGGTTTGTGTGGGAAAGCAGGGCAGGGGGACCGGTTTAGGACTGGGAGTTTGAATAATTTTGGTAGGCTCTGGCCTCTAGGGCTAGCCCCTAGTAGCCTGGTGCCAGCCCTGGGATGACCAGGGCAGAGGACTGTCTCCTCCTGGGGTATTTGGGCCAGGCCTAGGAGATCTGGCTTTGGGCTGGGCAGTTTGCACATGAAAGGCATGGTCCTGGGAAGGGCCTTGGACAGAGGGGTCTCTCCCCAGCCAGAAAGGTTTTCTGAGGTGTCGCAACATCATACTATACAAAGTTGGGAGACGAAGTCAGACACTCAACCGGCCGAGCCACCCAGGCGCCCCTAGTTTGGAATTTTTTTAAGTGAACATTTCAAAGGCCTTTATGGGGTTATGCAGAGAGGAACATAAATTGGTTTTTAAAGTTCTGAGTGACTGACCGATGTTGCAATTGGAGTGGTATCCGTTGAAACGGTGCAGAGTCGGAATGATTTTGGGGGAGAAAGAACAAACCAGGCAAACTGAAGGGCATTGTGTTCCAATGAGAGCAAAGTCATTGGCTAACTGGAAACAGAACCCCACCCAAAACACAGAAGTCCAGTACGCGGCCGGGGGGTGGGTATCAGCGCCCAATGCCTTAGGGTCTAATGCTGGCCCGGGAGAAGTCAGGACGCGTGAGAACTGAAAAGCTAAGCCCTGGGAAAGTGCTCCTGCTGAAATCTTTGGTGGCGCCATTAGTTTTGGCCACAAGTCAAAGGTGCCCCCCAGCCTCTAGTGATGGCATAGAGCTGTCGGGAGCGCCCAGTGTTCGTGGCTCCTGGGGACGGATGGTTGGGTGAGCTCTCCAGCAGAGGCAATGAGTTTGCAAGAGAAAGCAATAAAGGGGGGAATCTCAGAGGGGTGGTGACTTGGCCAGTGGCTCGAGCAGAGAGCAGAGACCCCACCCGAAGGTCAGCTTGGCCCTTATCCTGGAAGCATTAGGAGTTTTTCAACTTCCAAGTGGTGCTGTTCCCATGATGGCTACATCTTTGGTGAAGTCTTCCCCGGTCTCTGTAATCCATCACCTTTTCCTTTATGACATCAATTTATTTATCGAATGAATGTTTACTGACATAATGCCACATAGGAGGCAGTGGGGAGCAGGCAAATAATCGGGGTGCCCGGGAGGGACCCTGGAGTGAGTCCCTGGGGGTGGAGGGACCCAAACGACATAGCCCTGGGAGTGAGACTAGAGATTCCATGGGGGCAAAAACGCCTTTATTAGGCCTTCTTTGACGCTGCCTCAAAGTAAAGTGTTGTGTAAACTAAACCAAGTTTACAAAACTTTGGTGCCCCTCCCAGTGGAACAGATGCTTGTTTTAATTCATCGATCTTTTTGGCCTTGGCTCTGAGCCCTTCTTCCCTTGTCCCGTTGCCAGAGGATCTTAGATCAATGGTCCTGGTTTTCAAACGCAGCCACTGCCAGGATTTTACTTGTTTAATGACACTTTTTGTTTCTAGGGCAGAATTTACACTTGCCCTAACGATCTGACCTCTCACTTGCTCAAGTTCTGGTCCCTGAGGCCAGTCTGCTAAAGCTGTCCCCTCACTGCTGGGTGTCAGGAGAGCCCTAAACACAGCCCTGAACTAGGAGCTTTTGAGGCGTCCGACTGTTGTCACCACACGCAGGTACTTCTGCACAGCTGTGCTAGTTCCCCCACTTACAACAGCCAAACACCCTTCAATGTGATCAAGAGAAAGATCACTTCGTTGCCAAAGCACAATGAGGTGTTATTACCTTGTTGACGCGTCCCTTCCTGAGGACGGTAAGCCAGCTGCAGCACTGTGGTTCTCGCGTGCATCAGGGAGTGAAGCTGCTGTCCCCGGGCAAGGAGGGCTCAGACACAACGGCTGTAACACTGTGCAGGAGGACCCACACCATGTTCTGCTTTTCCGTGCTCTTTCTGCACACCGGGTAGCCCACTCCCCTCGGCACAGCGCCTGTCCTTGGATGGTGACATGTGGCTTTGCCCGCGCTGGCCACCAGTTCCTCTCTCCAGTCGTGTCTGAACCATGGCTTCATCAAATAATTGTTTGAAGCAGTAAGAAAACTCATATGAATTGGCTAGTCTGTCCTGGGTAGTTTATGCGCAAGCCCTGTCGGTGTTCCACAAAATCCTCCAAAGTGGGTAGCGTTTGGTCCATTTTTACAAGTGAGGAAACTGGATGCCACATGCGTTACCTAACTTGTGGGGGGTCGGGAAATGTCTTCTCCTCGATTGGCCGGAGTCGCCAATTTATCAGCCCATTTGTTTTTGTCATGGGATAAATATTTGCTGAGGGTTCAGTAGGTGGCCTCCCAGTCTATGGGGGAGACCAATAGAAAGTCACCGCTCACAATTATAGGGAGTTTCAGGGAGGGAGCCCATGAGACGTAAAACTGGAATTGGCCTTGGGAGAGGGTGGTGGGGGGCGGGAGGGTGGGGACCCTACAGGCGGTAACGCTTGATCTTGGCTGTAAAGGACAAGCTGTGGATTCCCAGGTGGGGTGTGGAGGGAGGGCGTTGGAAGCGGTGGGTTTCTCATGCTGCGTGTGCACACCGACCGGACGACGCAGCATGGTTTGCTTCAAGGATCAAGATGCAGAGAACTTAGGTGCTCAAAGCTGGGACCTTGAACAAGTCGCCAAGCAGTAACGTATCCTCTTATCCCACCGTGTCCCATTATAACTTAGTGTGACGCCCTCGGGGCCGTAAGTGTCCTATGCTATCGTGGAAAAGAAGAGAGCGATGGGAGTCACCTGGGCCACATCAGAGGGAGCCCTGCAGAGAGGTTGCCTTTGCGCTGGCTCTGGAAGATGCAAGGGATTAGGCAGGCAGAACACAGAGGAGGGCAGTGCAGGAGAGCGGATGACAGCAGACAGCATGAGCTAAAAAAAAAAAAACCCAGACCCAAACCCAAAAAACCATGGTTTCTATGTGTGGCAGTGGGCAGAAAGAGCTGGGACTTTCGTTTGACTTCATATTGCAATGCTTTCTGAGGTTATGAGCGGTTTTAAAAGCAGACTTTGATATTTAAAGCCATCTCAAAATGCCAAAGGAATCCTACTGTAATGGTAAAAATTTCTGGCCTCCTCCCGCCCCCCAAACAGGCAGGAGAAGTAGATGAGGGGTTTTTTGGTGCGCTTTCAATGATGCTGCATGAGCGGCTGCCCGCTAGGCTCCGGTGGATAGCTCAGCCTGCTGGTTTCTGCAATAAACAAAGGGCAGAAATGTATTCGTGTTAATGTTAGCGTCGTGGGGTGCGAAGCACAAGGCAATAATATGGATGAGCTAAATGGAGAAAAAACTGAAAAGGAATGAGGAATAGACAGTTTCCACGGAGCAACTCGTCTGTATGGAACAGCACTTTAGAAGGAATTTCGAAGCCATTATTTTAAATGTGGCTGCTTCATGTACTTGATATGCGTTCGCATTTGGATGGCAGCTGCCGTCAGAGCGTCAGAGCGAGGGGTTTGCATTCTTTGGTGAAGAACGACTTCAGGTTTTGCTTGTGGTTCCATTGTTCTGTAGTGATGTGTTTGTATACACAGCAGGCCATTGTCTGTTAGCGTCAGGCTTTTTCACCAACAGGGAAAATGGCCTTGCTCCAGAGGCACATTCTTCTTAGCAGGTGCCCATCCAAACCATCTACTCTATCAGGAAATATGCGGGCGGTAAAACGAGTCCTTAGGGAGCTACGTGTTCATAGATGGTCCCTGCGCCCTGGGAGGAGAGGGGCCCACGTTCCCTGGCTTTGGAGAGGTGCTTCCGACACCAGAGGAATTCCAGAGGAATCAAATGCATGACTCTTGAAATTCCAGAGGAATCAAATGCACGACTAAAAACATCCTTTGCAGAAGATTTGCAGGAACAGAAACACTAATAATTCAGTGAGCTTGAATCAAGCCAAGTGAAGCCAGTGAGGCTGCCTAAAAATTAGTGCTTCTGGCCCAATCCAACAATCAATCAATCAATCGGTCAATTGATCAATCAAACTTTAGGTCCTCATCCAAGGCCCGCAGAGAATACGGCGCCATGAAGACCTACAGGTATAAATACTGTGAAAATAGTCTCCAAAGCGCAATGGGAACCACTGACTAACAAACTTTTTATTTTCCGATTTGTTAATTTTTTAGTATGATTAGTCACAAAGACGTAACAAATACATCACGTTGAGTTTCAGGTTTAGGGTTTACCTTTAACCAAAGCACATGACGCAAATACACCCGTGCTGAAAAAATTCAAGATTCAGGGCTTTCGCAAATGGGTGCCTCCTTTTCTTATCATTTCTGCATGAATGATCAGCTAGTAAGCATGTACTAGGTTATTGAAAAAAAACTACTTGAATATTCCTACAAACCTGTGTGGCACTAGAGAGTATAAATTCCAATGTAGTTGGAATCTTTGCAGCCCTGGGGAGGGGGCTGTGTAAAATTCCTCAATAATTTCTAGTATTCACCATTTCCTATGTGCCTTGTAGGGAGCCAGATACTGGTGTGTGTGTGTGTGTGTGTGTGTACACAGTCTGAGTCTCAGTGATTCCAAGTCAGCTCAATAATTAAACTATAATTATCCTGTCTTTCTCCATGAGCATTGTTACAGATGTCTGTGTCTTATGGTACGCTAGCATCTGGGACCGTCAGCACCTGTCATATTTTTGATTTGATGAGGATAATATAGAGGGTGAAAAGCTCATAAAAAACAACAACAAAGTACAGACAGTTGCAATAAAATGTGTAAAAGGGAAAGAAGAGAATGAGAAAAGCAGGAGTTAGGAGTACTTTGCTGGGGATGGGGCGGTGATGCAAAATATATGGCAAGATGAAGACTTTCACCAATGTCCTAGCTTTTATTTTGTATTTTATAAACAATCAATATATTAAAAATAGCTACTCAATTACACACACACACACACACACACACACACATATACAAATACACATAGGCACAGTACAGAAGCAGGGCACATGTAGACTAGCGATGAGAGTAGGTCAAGGATTGTGATGAAGTCAATTCTGTATGCCCAAGGTCCAAAAGACAAATAACACAAGAAAAGGACATCCTCCTGTGGACTCAGAAGCTTTGAGATTTTCCCCAAAAGCCAAAACAGCAGCAACAACAACAACAAAAATAGACCAAGAGAATGAAAACTTACACTATGGGCCAACAGGTTAATCCAATTTATGGATTATTGGTGTCTATAAAAAGAGAATCAATATGACTTTTCATATACCACACAGGCACGAACCACGGAAGAAATAACTGATAAAACAGCTTGTGAAAATGAAAAATCTGTTCTGCAAAAGGCAGCGTCAAGAGAGTAGAAAAACAAACCACAGAGTGGTAGAAAATTTCTGCAAAAGACCCATCTGATGGAGGACTGTCTCCAAAACATACAAAGAACTCTTAAAACTCAACAGTAAGAAAATGAATAACCAGGTTAAAAATAATGGGACGGGGACTCCTAGGTGGCTCAGTCAGTTGAGTGTCTTGCTTCGGCTCAGGTCACGATCTCACGGTTTGTGAGTTTGAGCCCCACGTCGGGCTCGCTCCTGTCAGCCTGTCAGCGCAGAGCCTGCTTTGGATCCTCTGTCCCCCTCTGTCTGCCCCTCCCCTGCTTGTGCTCTCCCCCAGAGAAGTATTTTTTTTAAAAAATGGGACAATGACTTGAACACACACGTCATCAAAAAAGATGACAAACATACGAAAAGAGGCTCCACATCATGTGTCTGTCATTAGGGAAATAGATGCAAACTGGAACAGCAGTGAGATCCCACTAGACACATATTCAAATGGCCCAAATCCAAACGCAGGTGATGGCCGAGAGCAACAGGAACTCTCACTCACTGATGTCGAGAATCTAGAACGGCACAGACGCTCTGAAACAATTCAACAGTTTCTTGCAAAACTAAACACATTCTTACCGTATACTCCAGCGATCACACTCCTTGGTATTGACCCAAATGAGTTGAAAACGTTGGTTCCTACGAAGGCCAGCGTACGGATGTTTATAGAAGCTTTATTCAGAGTTGGCAGAACTTGAAACCGACCAAGATTCAGTAGGTGAAGGCATGAATAAACTATGGCAGGTCCGGACAACGGAACATCATTCAGTGCTTAAAAAACGAAAAGCTCTCCAGCCACGAAAAGAGGAAACTCGAATGCGTATTACTAAGTGAAAGAAACCAACCTGAAAAGACTACATACTGTGCAATTCCAACTGTAGGACATTCCGGAAAAGGCACAACCATGGCAACCGTAACACAACCCGTGGTTGGGGGGAAGGAGGGACGAACGGGGGGAGCACAGAGGATGTTTAGGGCAGGGAGACTCTGCTATGTGGTACTGCACGGTGGGTGCTTGTCATTACACTTTTGTCCAAACACACAGACCGTACAACATGAGGAGTGACCCTAATGTAAACGGGGCTCTGGGTGCTGATAACGTGTAAGTGTAGTTTTGTCGGTCGTAAGACTGTTCCTTCTGGATGTGTTGAGTGGGGGAGGGTGTATGTGTGTGGGAGTTGGGCCTATATGGGTGTCCTCTCTGTACTTTTCACTCAGTTTCGATAGGAACCTAAAACAGCTCCAAGAAATAAAGTTTATTAATTAAAAAACAGAGGAAGAGCCAAGAAAAAGAGAATACAAGCGCTAAAGACGTAATTGAAGACCGCACCCCTGGGGTGACTGGGTGGCTCAGTCGGTTAAGCGTCCGACTTCAGCTCAGGTCGTGATCTCACGGTCTGTGAGTTCAAGGTCTGTGAGTTCGAGCCCTGTGTCAGGCTCTGTGCTGACAGCTCGGAGGCTGGAGCCTGCTTCGATTCTGCGTCTCCCTCTCTCTCTGCCCCTCCCCTGCTTATGCTCTGTCTCTGTCTCAAAAACCAAAAAAACAAACAAAAAAAACCCCCAAAACCCACACCCCTCGTTGAAAAGAACTGGGTTGCAGTGTGACAGTGGAAAACAAATATTTATCTGCGAAAATAAATCGCAGTAACTCGGAATGATAGGCAGCTATGGAGAATATATTTGCATTATTTTCTAGAGAGTTCTGAGAATAGCTTGCAAGGCAAGGCTTCGGTACATCTGAAGTGTTCCATCTCTCCCGCCAGCTTGTTGTGCACTCCAGGAAAGCTGGCATGTCTGGGCATCAGGAATTAAACTAGATGCTTTCTAATCACAGTTTGAATTCTAGCATTCCTATTTAAAACTTTTTCCAGTAGAGAAGGCATTGCTGAATACATAAGTACGTCCAAGGGCTCAGCCGTATTGTGTTTTGGACAGCCGAGGAGAGAAATGTGGCCGTAAAATATAGTCTAAGTAAAAACGCTTTCAAAACCGCAGCATCATTATAAAGGCACTGGAAATCAATATTAAAATTATCCATTTTCTCCTGATGTATTAACTTATGCATCTAGTTTTTTTTTTTCTTTTGGGAAGGAAAAAAAAAACCGAGTAGCAATGATATTTTAATCATCTAAATTGGCTCTTCCCTACAATTAAAATCTGTCGAAAAGAACTCTCAGAAGATTTTTTTTAATTTCCTGCAAAGAAATGAAAAGTGAAATCAATGTTGACAAATATCATTGTATATATCTTCAAGTGAATTATGGGTTTGAAGCACAATCATGCCAAGTTGTTTTAAATGCCATCAGCTGCATAATTTAAATGCACTCCAACAAAAATTATAATAGTTGCACTTAATGAGGTCCAGCCAAATATTATTTTTTTCCAAATTTTTCGTGGTGAGTTAGGGTTGTTTGCTTTTTCTTTTTTCTCTAAAACCTAAGATGTGGAACATGGTAATGATTTTTCTGAGATTCAGATTTCAGTCAACAGCACGGTGCATGATTGACACTCATCATGAAGTCTCAGACTTTTCAGGAGCAGAGTCAACCATCAATCAGTGCAACACCGATTCCTTTCTGTATTGCATCTGATAAAGCAATAAAAAATGCCTCTTTGCGGGAAATTGTAGTAGGATTTATACCCCTTTTGGATGTCGGAGGTCTAATGTGTAATGCTAATTGATGATGTGTGACTCTCCTGGCTTAGCAGCATACCTATGAACACTCCCAGGCAACATATGCAGCTAATCTGGTATCTTTGCTTCCAGTAATGATCTTTTATCTGCACATTCAAAAATTCCTGAGGTCCCTGAAGAACTTTTATTTTTTCATTTTATCTTTGGTACTGTGTGTGTAGTGAAGAGCGTCTCAAACTTTTTCATCTCAGGACTCCTCAGCCCTTCTCTTAAGGACAATCATATTTTCCACATTTTATTTATTTATTTTTAACATTCATTTATTTTTGAGAGACAGAGAGGGGCAGAGCATGAGCAGGGGAGGGAGAGAGAGAGAGAGAGAGAGAGAGAGATACAGAATCCGAAGCAGGCTCCAGGCTCCGAGCTGCCAGCACAGAGCCGGATGCGGGGCTCGAACTCACGAACTGCGAGACCGTGACCTGAGCTGAAGTCGGACGCTCAACCGCCTGAGCCACCCAGGCGCCTCTATTTTCCACATTTTAAACTAGGACACATATTTAGAGTAGTATTTATTTTTAACTCATTGAATGGAAACAAATGACAAACCCTTTATTTGTTCATATACATATGCATTTTTGCAAATCTCTTCAAGGTGATATTGCACCAAACCTCGGCAGCTGTTGGTTGTTTAAGGGTGAGTTGCAGTGTAGAAACCACATCCGTGAAGGGTTTATCGTCTGTGACAGTAACACCCATTGGCTGTTATTGCCCTCTGAGTGGATCTTTTACCCCGGGATGATTGTGTAACATTGTGCGTTGGCCATTTAAAAACTAAATATGGCTTTGCTGAGTCCTACGTGTCTTCACGTGTTGATACCTTCAATCACACGGTTTCAAAAAGCACGTTTGTTCGTATCATCACCCACCTTAGCAGCACAGTATCGTAAAGCCAGCAAATTCCTGGTGGTGGATACGAGTTTCCCAATATTCCAGTTTCCACTTAAAACTCAACTTTTGTCCTTCTTTTCCGCATCGTTTGAGAGTGTGCCTTCTAAGTGGCGAAGGCTGAATCGCCGTAGCCTGTTGGTCATTCTTTTAAGTGAAAGCGTTGTCCCACGAGGAGGCAGCTCACAGCTCAACCACCGGGGAAAGTGAGTGTTTCCCAGACACGGTTGTTATGCCCCTGTGTGCGACCAGAGTAGTCTACACGCGCTTCCCGTTGTGTCGCGCTGAACACTAAAAAGACGTGTCCTCACAGTTCAGGTTTAGCCACACGATTATCTATGGAATATCTATTGCTGTCCATAGTATAACTGCTTCGTCAGGGATCTTACGTGAAGCTTTTCTCCCTGCAAGTGTATGGAGTTGGGGAATCGGATGACCCACAGCACACAGGATGCCGCTGCCCTGATGGCTGGGAAGGCTCCCCGCGGTTTGACACTGCAGCGCGGGTATCAATCAACCCAGGAAAAAGGCAAATGATGTTCTAGCATCGGTCCAAAAACAGCTGGACCCGGCAGAGCCCTTGAGGGAGTCTCTGGGTGCCCTCGGGCGGCCTGCCCACGGTGCTTTGAGACCCCCCGGGCTGTGGGATTGAACGCACACTCTGCAGCATGACTTCTATATCGGCCTTGGTACCCCTTTCCGGGTCCTCTCCCGCCACGGGTGGATGCTGGCCGGTCCAGGAAGGAGCTCCACGCCACGCCGTCCATCGCCGCTGGAGTTTCCTACACACGGAAAGCCTTCGGTCTGCAGGGCCGCTGTGCCAGCTTAGGGGCTGGATGTGCCGCAGCGAGTGCCCCCTGGGGGGACAGGAGTGGGGACTTGGGCCCTGCCCCCTCTCCTCCTACCACACCCTGCAAACTAGAGGAAAGGGTGTCTTTTTCCTTTGCACGTTTACATCACCTACTGATGTCCTGTGGGGTTGTAGTCACGCGCAGGAGGGACATTTGTCATCTGCTCGCCCTGAGAGGCCTTTTTCTTTTTTTAAATTAATTTTTATTTAAAAAATTTTAATGTTTATTTATTTTGTGAGAGAGAGAGAGAGAGGGAGGGAGGGAGGGGCAGAGACAGAGGGAGACAGAATGCCAAGCAGGCTCCGCTCTGTCAGCACAGAGCCTGACGTGGGGCTCGAACTCACCAACCGTGAGACCATGACCTGAGCCGAAGTCAAGGTGCCCTTTTCTAATGGGCAGCTCGCCATCTGGTCTTCAGCGAGCACTTTCCCTTTTCCGATTTCGATGCCACTTTTGACAACCTGTATAACTTCTATCTGTCCTTCCACAGCCACTTTCTGGCAACTTTTCTTCTGATGCCACATTATCCCTACCCCACCCCCAGTCTAGCCTAGGTGCCTCAGTATTTCTGCCCGTGACCCCAGACTTTCTCTGTCAGACCAGGGATCGCATTGTATCAGCACTGTTTATTCATCCGTCCTCCTGACTAGATTGTAACTGCTCTGAGGGCAGGCTCATTGTAACACAATACCAGGAGTACAGCTGACTTTGAATAATGTGTATGGAATAAAAATTATACACTGAATAAAAGGAACAAGATCTCAAGCTGTGTGAGGTCTTACAACAGCATTGAAAAAAAGCAAATGACAAAAATGTCTTCCTACTTGAGACAGGATCTTCTGTTGGGTCTAAAATTTGGTGATTCTGGTCACTGCTTGGATTGGCGTCTCGGGGCTCCTGTTTTGTTTTGTTTTGTTTTTTAATATGGACAAATATTTATTAGGAAACTAAAAAATAATCAAGGCCTGGGGATCAGCAGGAGAGGGGTGAGGTGGTGTGGAGTGAGAGGGGTGCGGAAGAAATGTTAATTGCAGAAGAGATTAAATCACGGGAAAAGGAGTTAATAATGTAAATTTTCCAAAATTTTATAATTTCATGTTGATAAAAGGAACTGTCCCCAATGAAGTTATATTATGCTCTTTTATGTGTCAATTAAAATAGCACTCACGTTTATGAAGCAGGAGCTCTCAGACATAAGGGAGAGATTGATAGAAACACAAACGTTGTGATGGCCTTTCATGCAGAAATCAGCATTTGAAAGTCACGTCGATTTGTCAAATAGGCAAATGGAAAAGCAGAATTCTTGAATATTGTATATGATTTTAATTCTCAGTCTATACTTCTCAACATTGAACTTTGTGAATTTAATAGAGCATTAAAGAAATTTTCACTGAAGTGTAACTCACATAAAGAAAAGCATATGTGTGCTCATCAGTGGAGACCATTTGTATAACCAGCGCTCAGAAATCCCCCTCATGTTGCCTCCCTGCAGGGTCATCCCTCTCCCCCTCCCCCCACTTTTTATTCTGCCACTGTTGTCTAGGGACAGAGCGGAAGTCCCTCCAAAACAGCCACTCAGCTGATGTCACTTGCCTTGCTTTCCTTCACTCATGCTTAATCTAGATACGTGCTCTAACCTCCCCAGTTAAGAAAAGGATTATGTCTTTTAAGTGTCTTGTAATCTATTGGTTTTCCATCATGCCCTCCTTTTTCTTACAGTTTATTTGTTGTAGGACTTGAATCTTTTGGCTGGTAGATTTTCCCACAGCTTGCATCTTGTTGATTTCACACTCATGGACGATTCATGTACCTCTGTTACATGTATTTCCTGAAACTTGGTGGTAGAATCCAGAAGTTTGATCTGACTTTGTGCCAACTCTGTGGCTAGACTACAGGTGGTATTCATCCGTTTTTTGGGAAGTACATCATGTCTGTTTTTTACTCTTTTTCTTTTTTCAATGTTAGCTCAATGCCTTGATTCATAAATTAACCGAAGGCTGCAAAAGAGTTGTGTGCTAATTCTATCCCTTAGCTTTGTTCATTAGCTGGGGGTCTACTTGTAAGGAAATAAGACCTTTCATCTGCTCTTTGGACACCAAATGGTATATCTTTATGGGTTACAATTCAGTATAGGAAAGGAAATAAATATTTGAGTAATTCAGCCATTATTCCTGCCATGAAAATTTCCTAAGGAATCTACTAGGAAACAAGCTTCAGACAAAGAAAATGACTAGACAGATATGGACATAAACACTGGTGGTTAAATACACAGTCACTTGAAGTAAGAAGATTAAATGAGAATCAAAAGGGAGAAATTACAATATATAATGACTTATTTATCTAGTTTTCACAATGATGAATTGGCTTCTTGTCATCCTTAGGTGATCATTTATTATTTTTAAATATTACCATAAATTCATGGTTTTATATACATTTGATAGGTTTTAATCCATGGCAGTTGTTATGTGTATGGAAACAAATTGTCCCTACTTTGGCCAACGGGAGCCTTCTCTGGGTATCTCCTGAGTCCTTTTGACATGATCCTGATTTATCTCTGTTAGCTCTCGATATTTCCAGACACACCAGGCACGTCTTGTATATTTCCTGCTCCAGATGTGGAATCAGCCATGTCTTTTAAGAAGCCTGTGTTTTATTTTGTTTACTTTTGTTTCAATTGGGAAATGGGCATTTTAAGGCCATGATCTGGGTATTAGGATACTCCCGGCCACTGGTAGGATCATTGGTTTTAGGCCTTTTAAGAGGACAGAGCTAGAATTCAGTGAAAAGATACAGCACCTCAGAAGTTTCTACTGATATTTACAATCCAAATTTGGGACAACAGTGTTTCTATTTGACCACTTGCCTTATATCTATATCTCCTTTCATTTTCTACATGGAGAAGGTTGGTTTTCAAGGATATAGGGTAGACATCAGAAAACTTTTTATTTAATTTTAAAGACTAGATTGTAAATAAGCTAGCAGACCATGCAGTCTCTGTTAAAACTGCTCAACTCCATCATGGGAAAACAGCCCTATACAAAATGTAAATGAATGGGCAGGGCTGTGTTCCAATGAAACTTTTTTGTAAGAACAGGCAGCTGGCCCATGTGCCATAGTTTGCCAACCTCTGATATAGGAGAAAAATAATTCAAATACTGCATAATGATTTGCTTTTTCCCACTTTACAGATATGTCTCAGATTGTGAATATGAATACAACTATCATGAATCATGATTTCCTAAAAATAAAGATTCTTAAATATACTATCTTCATCCCTCCATTTTTTACATGCTTGTCCCATTTCTCTTTTGTTAGATCACATAGCAATTATACACGTTTAATTCTCATTTAATCTTCTTACTTAACGTGACTGTGTATTTAACCACCAGTGTTTATGTCCACATATGTCTAATATGCTTTGTCTGAAACTTGTTTTCTACTAGATTCCTTAGGACATTTTCATGGTAGACATAATGGCTGAATTACTCAAGTGTATGTTATATGTTGTACTTGAAGGTCAGGTTTGCTGGGTATAAAATTCTGGGCTCATATTTTCTTTCTTGACAATCTGAGCTATTTTATTCCTCTCTTCAAGCATAAAGTATTGGTTGGAAACATCAGATAATAATTTTATTTTATTTTCCTAATAAGTTAAGTGCCCTCTTTGCTTAGATACCCAGTGGATTTTCTTCTTCTTCTTTTTTTTATTAGAGTACTTTTTTTTAATTACAGTACTTTTTATTAGAGTACTTTTTTATTTTTTTAATAGAGTACTTTTACTAGTAAATGTCTGGGTGTTATTCTGGGTTGGTATTTATAGATACTCTGTACTCTTTCAATGTATGGTTTCAAGTATTTTTTCAAAAAGTGCTTTACAAATTTTTTTTAATTAAAAATTTTTTATTTATTTAGAGAGAGTGGGAAAGGGGAAAAGAGAGAGAGGGAGGAGAGAGAGAGAATCCCAAGCAGGCTCCATGCTGTCGGCACAGAGCCCAACACTGCTCTTGAACTCATGAACTGTGAGATCATGACCTGAGACCGAAGCAAGAGTCAGATGCTTAACTGACTGGGCCACCCAGATGCTCCCAGAAAAGTGCTTTTAAATGGTAGTTTGTGTTGTTATGCTTCATTTCTTTGATTTTCTTCTTTAGGGGCCCCTTTTAAACTTACGTTGGATCTTGACTGCCTGTCTTCAGTGCTTTTCACTTTTTCTTAAAATATCTTTTTAATATTTTTTCATTTTGTGTTAAAATCAAAAGCTTTTTCTGGCCGTCCATTTTTCTGAAGTCTCTGCTTGTTGTCTTGTTTTTTTTCTTGTGGTCTTGCTAGTTTTATCTTCATTTCTTTTTTTTTTTTTCAACGTTTATTTATTTTTGGGACAGAGAGAGACAGAGCATGAACGGGGGAGGGGCAGAGAGAGAGGGAGACACAGAATCGGAAACAGGCTCCAGGCTCTGAGCCATCAGCCCAGAGCCTGACGCGGGGCTCGAACTCACGGACCGCGAGATCGTGACCTGGCTGAAGTTGGACGCTTAACCGACTGTGCCACCCAGGCGCCCCAATCTTCATTTCTAAAATGCTTTTCTCTTTTCCTCTATTTTTTTTTCTTGAGTTCTATCATTGTCTCATTTCTGAGTGTTTCTACTTCTGATTCATGTTGTTTCTTTCATGTCTTTTATCTTTCTATTAATTTTTGAATGGTTTTGAAGTAGTATGCCACGGTTTTATTTATTTTTAGTGTGACTTCTGGTGTATTTTCCCTGCAAAGATATTCTGTTCCTTATTCTCTTTTTTTTCCTCATTGTCACTTTTATGCCACTTTGATACATTTCTGTTAGCTATGTTTCTATTCGCAGTGTGTGTGTGTGTGTGTGTGTGTGTGTGTGTGTGTGTGTGTGAAATTCCTTTCTTAACTTTTAGGAAAAAGCTTTGTTCAGATAGTTTTTGTAACTTTGACCAGGTTCTCCTCCTCCTGCCTCTTTTTTCTCCCCTCCTCCTTATAGTGTCGAAAAAAACATGGCAGTGTGTCTTCTGAGATTTCCCAGCTCTCTTCCTCTCCCTTATTTGTCTGACCTTGTCTTTCCTTTGTCTATGTTTTCCCTGTCTTCCTCAATCCAGATTCTATGTTCAGCAGCTTCTCCCCAGTGTGGGGGCAATGTCCGTTTCAGGAGTGTACTGGGGTTACACTTGTCCAGGTTCTTTATTTCTTGCCATTGGCCCTGTGCTTATCCATCACACCTGGACAGGACCCTTCCTGCTTCCACCAGCCACTCTCCATCCGGAACCTCCTGCTTTCCCGTGAGAACCTGTTGACTATTTGTGTGTGGGGTATGTGTTCCTATTCTCAGGGCTTTACCTTATTGGTTTCCTCTCCCATACACATGCTGATAACATGCACATTTTGTGGGTAGAGGTGATTCCCCACCCCCACCCCCCCCAGTTGTCTTTTAGGATTTGTAGAGTGACCTTATCATCTGGTTTGGTTGTAAACATTGATCATAGGGCTGTGGCTTTGATAGCTAATTGTTGTGTCAGTTTTTGTGTGAATTTGGGAATTATCCAAACACCAGGCTGTCATCACCACCTTCATCTTTTAATTAAATTTTTTCTTCTTAAGGAAATATAAATGATCATTTGCTAAAATTGAAAGCAGGGATTGACCTGGAGCCCTGGGACAAAACTGCCTCTCTAAAAAGTCTCAGGACTAGATCATTTTAATATTAAATTTTGTTTAATATTCTTAGGGCAGGGCGTCTGGGTGGCTTAATCGGTTGAGTGTCCACCTTGGGCTCAGGTCATGATCTTGCGGTCTGTGAGTTAGAGCCCTGTGTTGGGCTCTGTGCTGACAGCTCAGAGCCTGGAGTCTGCTTCGAGTTCTGCATCTCCCTCCCTCTCAACCCCTGAGAGGGGGCTGAGATTTTTAAAAATTTTTTAATTAAAAAAAATTAAGCTTTTTAGGTCAATCAATTCTTTGAAATGTGGACTTACAGAAAAAAAAACCTAGACATTGCCTCATTCATCTTATTTAGAAAACACATATTGTTTATTTTGCTTATAAAGGATATAGTCTTTTTAAAATAGTCAAACCATACAGAAATTTGTAAAAGAAAAGCAATTATCTCCAGTGTCTGCGTTTGCTAGGGCTGCCCTAACTAAGTACTACGAGCTGAGTGGCTTAACCAACACAAACGCATTTCCTCACAGTCGCGAAAGCCCGGAGTCCAAGGTCAAGATGTCAGCTGGGTTGGTTACTTCTGAGGCTGTGAGGAAGAGTGTGTTCCGTGCTTCCTCCCTAGCTTTTGTTTGTTTCCCGGCCATCTTTGACATTCCTTGGCTGGAAGAAGCATCACCCCACTCCCGCCTTCATCTTCCCTTGGTATCTTGTATGTATGTCTGTGTCCAAATTTCCCATTTTTAGAGAGTTGTCTTTGTTTTTCTCTTTTATTCACTTGGTCAATGCACAGTCATTGTGTAAGTTCTTATGCTTCCTTCTAAGGCAGGGACTGTCCGTTGTCTACTTGGTATCCATAATCGTTTCCTCCTATGAACAGACCCCTCTTTCTATTGAGGGATGATAATATGCTTGGCCTAGAGACTATATTTTTTCATCTTCCCCTAAATTTATGTGTGGGCCACATCAGACCACTCGGATGAACATTTCCTCCCTTTTCCCTTTCTCTGTCTGGGAGAAGACAGAATGGCTATGCACCGGGGCCCATCTTATGAACAGGAGGCAGTCTTGGAATGGAAACCACACGTCGAGGGTGAAAAGGCAGCAAGTAACCATACTAGCCCTGGACTCTGTCTATCTCCAGCTTTATTTTATTTGAAAGAAAAATAACCCTTTAAATGTGTTAAGCCACTGTGATTTCGGTTTTCTTGTACGTTCAGCCAAACCTAATTCTGACACAGACATATTAAGTAATACTCTTAAACTCGTATTTCTCCATTCATCAATTTCGTAAGTGAAACTGAGTATATTGATTTCTCCCATGACAGAGGAACAAATCAGCACATTTTCCTTATCCTTTTCTCGTTTCTAACCCTCATTCATTTATTTGCTACATCCATTTGCTGACGCAGTCTGGATTTTATCCCAATCCGCAATCAGCAGATTATTTATACATTAGTTATCTTTGATTTCAAGAATTTCAACGGCACGCAGTGACATTTTAACTCTATGTGCCCCAACTGTTGTGACTTAGTCTGTGTTTAATTGAATTTACTGTTCACTGCAATTCCTTTCACAAATGATTTCCTTAATTTGGGATTTAATCTATTATTTGGCTTTAGCGTCTATCGGTGTCATTTAGAGTCAGATTTGTGGCAGGTGTTTGAAATCAGAAACTAACAGAGGCTCAACTAAGATAGGAGTTATTTCTCTCTCCCAGAAGGAGTCTGGAAGTGGTCAGGCCAGGGCTGAGACTGTGGCTTCATGAGGTCCTCAAGACTACAGGCTGCAGGCACGCTGTCCTTTCTGGAAGAGGGAGGGGAAGAAATGGGATGCCCCGTCCCCTCCCCAACCGTCTCCTGGAGCCCCGCACACAGCACCTCTTCTACTCCTTTAGCTAAAACCTGGTCAACATGGCCACAGCTGGAGGGAAGGGAAGTTGGAAAAGTATAAGTTTCAATCTCGACACCGAAGTCCTGCTGAAATAAGGGATCCCATCACTAAGAAACAGGGGAGAAATGGGTTGGGGCAAAACCAAGCAGACTCTGGTGCAGTCTTCAAATATACATTCCCCCGTGAATAAAAGTTGTAGGTTCTCAGTCTTTGAAAATATGACCATGATTTTTTTTCTTTTACAAACAAATTACAATGCACAAACTTGACACAACATACCATGTGTTTAAATTAACACAGCATCAGTGTAACTTCATTCATTTGTGGAATTCAGTCCTGTTGAAACGCCTGAGGCTGGGATTCTCCTCGAATTGCTGCTGGTTTCTTATTGTGTCAGGATGCTTACGGATTCTTCTTTCTCCCTGAATTAGGCAATGGATTGATTGTCTGTTACATTTACCGGGAATATGGGATGCCCGTTTTGTCTACAGCTCCATGCGTTATCGCTGGAAAATTTTTCGTATGCGATTCCTGAATTTTTTTCGGTGACCTTCGTTTTATTTTCTTCTTCGGAAACAAGTTTGACCCGATTGTGTCTCCTGGGTAGTTCTGGTGATCATTACCATAGACTGTGTGTTTTCACATGCCTTCTGTCCTTCTTTCTGTCTCTGGAATATATATTATATGTCTGTCTATGTTGTACATGTGTGAAGTTATAGATATGCCCGTAATCTACCATACAGCTATATGGATGAATTTTTATATGCACAGCCATGTAGTGTCACTTAGGAATTAAAATTAAAATGACCCCCAGACGCCAGCACCACCGTCCCCGTCTCCCAGCTGAGAAAGTGGAGGCCCGGAGTAGGTAAGCGGCCTGGGAATGAATGAATACTCGCCTATCGAACCCAATCGGGACGCAAACCTGAATTCTCCAGACTCTTAAACCCCTGCTTTCCCCCGCGGTTGCGGGGTCTTGGGGGCTCCCTCTGGTATTCTAAGTGGAGAAGTGGCAGGAAGTGTGGGGCTGAAGGAGGCACGGAGAATTCCAGGCGCCAGGTGAGCGCACACCTGTCCTGACTCGGGGAAAACCGTGTCGGACTGGCGCCCAGCGTCTCAGCGGGTAGTTGCAGGGAGGGGAGGGTGCGGAGGGCTGCGACGCTGGAGCCTCTCCCCGGGCCGGCAGGTGCGCGTCTCCCGAGACCGGCAGGTGCGCGGCCGCAGAACTGCCGCCAGGGGGCTCAGTCAGGCCGCGGTTCGGAGCCGCGCTCTCCCGGGCTGGCAGGCAGGATGGTCGGAGGCTTTCGGGAGCACAGGGGCCCCCGGAGAGGAAGGCGCTGGAAATCCTAACGCGGCTGCGGGGAGGAGCGGCGTGCACCTGCTCGCCGCCTCCACAGTGACGCCCGCTGGGTCCGGTCTGCCGCGTAAGTGATGGCATCCCGGGAAAGGTCTGCCCTCAAAAGTACAACTCTCTGGAAGAAGAGAACACTTCTTTATGTTTGAGTCGTCCCCACCGTGGATGGTCTTCTTGCATCGAGGACAGCGACCCCGAGTCCAACCCGACCCTTGAGAGGGACGTATAGACGGCCCAGCAGAGGTTGCCTACACCTGGGAGCCCACATCCCACCGTCCCCGCAGCTCCGGCACTCTGTTCAACCCGAACTGTGAGCCCAGCACTTCGCGGATTAGCAAATGTGGTCTCACTTATTGAGCATGAAAACTCATTCTTCCAGGCACTTCACACGTTGCCTCCGCGGCTTTCGCCCCAAACGCACGAAGTGGTGTCGTTCCCGTTTTGCAGACGCGGAGGGGACGCTCGGGGGGATAGCGGACCGAGGGGTGGAACAGAGCCTTAACCTGCTCTTAGCAGCGCTGATGCTGTGGGTCGGGCAGCACACACCCAGGAGCAGCCCCCTGGCCCGGAGGGGGACGCCAGGGCTGCAGAGGTAGGGACTTGTTCTTCAGGTCACCCGGCTTGGCCGGTGTATCCAGGGTGCTGGCCGCATTTGACCTTGGCCAGAGCTGACAGTAAGCGCTGGGGCTTTGGTTCTGGCTCAGCTCCGGCCGCCTTCTGAGGACCGAATGGCTTTCTGTGCAGTGGGACCAACCGCCTGACCGTGGAGCCCTCCCCTTTCCGCTGGGGACGCACTGGAGGTTCACTTTCAGAATCACACTGATGTTTACTGAGAGATCGTTTCACAAAGTACCAAAAAAAAAAAAGGTGCTTCTGGTAAAACAACAACAACAACAACAACAACAGCAGCAGCAGCAGCAAAACAAGTCAGGTAGAGCAGAGTCCAGGATTCAGACTTTGCTAAAGACCACAAGGCCAGGGCATAATCCCAGGGAAGAGAGAAGTGGCCACAATGTAGGCGGCCGGGCATCTGCAGTTTTAGGTAAACTAAACCACTGCGGTGGAGTGAGTGACAGGCCCTCTTGGCAGTGAACTCATTGCAGAAGGAGGTTCCAATCGTGGGTTTGTTGGAAGCAGACGGCGGTGTGGCTCTTGAGTGACCGGTGGCTCAGGATGCCCGCTTGACTGACAGCGCCCGGTAGGGATGGCGTGCCCCCAGCCCTGTCCCGTAGTGCCTCAGAACAGGGTAAAGAAATTCTGCTCACCCAATAACGGTGTGGGGCAGGCCAGGCTGAGCTTCTGTCTCGCTCCTCAGCACCCCTCGCCGCCACCGATGGAAAGGAGTCACGGAGAGTTGAGCCATGAAGTAGGGCCACTGCCGAATGTCACCAGCGAGGACTCGAAGCCAAGAGACCGCCTCTGATGAGATGGCATGTCAGGATCTGGGCTTTTGGCGGACTGCAGCTCAGAGATCACCTCTCTCACCTCCTCCCCGGGGAGGGAGAGCTTCAGGCTCCCTCATTAAGTGGTGTGAATGCCACAGCTGTGACGTCCTTGAGCCTGTCATCCTCGATGCTTAGCCGTCCACCTGCCCTGTGGCAGCGAGAAAAAAAATTCCGACATGGTCATTAAGCGAAAGGAGAACTTTAAAAACACGACTGCTATTACCGCGCATGAGAAAGATCTCAAATATCTGGCGAGGACTTACCACCCATGTGAGATGGCTCGCGCTTCTTGCCCGTCTTTTCAGAAATTCTCTGCAGCTTGGCACGCTTTTACCTCTTACTTTTCTGAAACGCGTGTTGAAATGCACTGTAGGGTGAATTCAGGTCCCCTGTCGGCTAATTAACTCTTAAAATAGACCCACTAGCTTTCATTTTCAGGAAAATAATTACCTGTTGAAGTAACACACCTATTTTTAACTCTATCGCTTATTCGAGCTGTGAAAGAAAAGAAAAAAAAAAGAAAGAAAAAAAAAAGAAAGAAAAGAAAAAAAAGAAGAAAAGAAGAGCCATGTCTGGGACCATTGTAGACGGGGGTGTGGGAAGGTCAGGCCAATGGCACATGCCCCTGATTTGTTCTCCTGTCCCCTGTTGCCCGTCTGGCCTCGTGCTGCAGAACGCAGGGAGGAGGAAGAGAGGCCTTGAATGAACTGAGAGCTTTCTACTGATATGTTAGTAGTTTAGGATAATTCTACCAGCTCTGAATGCTCACCCATTTTTTTTTAATATTTATTTATTTTTGAGAGAGAGACAGAGTGTGAGCAGGAGAGGGGCAGAGAGAGAGAGAGAGAGAGAGAGAGAGAATCTGAAGCACGCTCTAGGCTCTGAACTGTCAGCACAGTGAATGCTCAACTAATTTAAGTCACTCCTGGCTAGCAGTCTCAAACTCAGGGTCAAGTTTTCCAAATAGGACACGACTCAGTCATACAAATGAAGCGAAATATACTTTAACATTCTGGCAATCAATAGATTTTTTTTTTTTTTTCTGGGCAGAAGTGGGCTTTCCCACTAGGAACTGCAACTCTGGAGTAGCTCATGGTGCCTGAATTTAGGTGACAATTCTTGTTAACGGAGCACTTATTATGGGCCGATCATGGCGTGAGCAATTTACACTCATGGTTTCATTTCGTTCACAACAAAAATGGGGTCCACACTGTGTTATTAATCTCCATTTCTCAGACAGGAGAGTTATCCGCTCACGCTAACACAACTGCCTAGTAGGGCATTTGGGGATTTGAATCCCGATGTGTCTGCTGTTGGCGTTCAAGTTTGTAAGCCCGGTCTGCTAAAGCAAACCCAGCCATCGTCCCCTCCCTCGTCAGGTGACTTCCCCGAGTGCAGGCTGGGCATCACACCCTCAGTTCAGTGCTGGGCATCTTAAGAGGAGTCCTTCTGGGCATCCTGACTGTACATGCACATTCGTGCCAGCTGAGATCGGCCGGCCGCCTTTCGGCAAGAATTGTGTGAAATGGAATCCCCCTTTTCAGCTGTCTTTGGGGAGTCACCACTCAAAGGTGGCCGCAACTCAGACCCTTCAAGAAAAGTCCTTCCTGTTCCCCCAAACAACAAACACACTGAAGAGCGAGTGTGGGAAGTTACAAGCTTGAATAGATTGTTTCCAGAAGGCTCCCTCTGAAATACTTGAAAGGCAACATAGCCCAATGAGCAGCTGCATTCAGAAGATGCTGTGTGTCTGGGAATGTGCCACATGGTCTTTCTTTTAAAATCTGTGTAGTTCTCAGGGCACCCGGGTGGCTCAGTCAGTTAAGCGGTCGACTTTGGCCTAGGTCATGATCTCCCACATCCGGCTCTGTGCTGACAGCTCAGAACCTGGAGCCTGCTTTGGATTCTGTGTCTCCCTCTCTCTCTCTCTGTCAAAAATAAATAAGCACTAACAAAATAAAAAAAAAAATCTGTGTAGTTTCAGAAAGTAGGCTGCACCCCTGGAGGAACCCTGGTACCTGAGACAGCCAGCCAAAGGAACAGGTAGAGAAAGAAATGCCTCCGGAGCATAGATTTCCAAAGCAGCCTTTTGCCACTGGCCTCCCCGTTCTGCCTTGTCCAGACGCTGGTTTGCAGAGGGAGATCACAGATACTGTCCTCACGTCGGAGAAGTTTCCTCCTCTCGTGGAACACTTCTCCCGCCTGTCAGAGGGGACCCTGCTTTCGTCCAGTGTGGTGCCATCTGTTTACTCTTATGCTTAATTTAAAAAGTGATTTATAGCCTCATCCTTCTGAGGATTTAAGCCAGAATTCCATTAAAGCAAAGAAAGTTGAATCCAACTCGTTACTGCCCCCACAAATGCCCTCCACTGTGTTCTTTTCCTCATTGAATCACAGTGCCACGGACCCATGTGCCCACATCAAACATGTGACCTCTTCCCTCTCCCACACGCCGTGTACCCAATCACGCATTTTCCTCATCTTGGAAGTTCTACCCTTTTGAGACCCTGTGAACCCACCCACTCTTCTCTTTCCATCTACCTCCATCTGCTTTCTCACCCTTGCTATTTCCCTCAAAATCTCTGGGTACGTTACTGCCTTTGTCAAGGAGATGGCCACTTGTGTGAACCTTGTGAGTAACTGGAGAGACCAATTAATTCAAATTCAAATTTTAGATGTATACAGCACGAGCTCTTTGCCAATCTCCCAGTAGCTAACACCCCAGCCTAATTTGAGCTCTGACTCCCATTTTTGGGATTCCTGATTTAGGCGGCCCTTAGCAGCGTAAAGGGGATGCTGGGAAGGCTGCGTGCGCAGGTGGTATGAGGGCGGAATCCTAACATATGGGTACGTACGAAGTCCCTGGGGAGAGACGAGAGCATGGCTAATCGAGAACACCTCTGCTAAATTTACCGTTACCAGTGGTGGACACACGGGACCAAAGGAGGCAAAGAAGGGAGAGAAGAGAAAGAAGGACACGAAGAAGACATCAGAGAACTATACGCCGTCGGGTTGTGGAGGACCCTTTTGATCCAAATGCATGTTTCCTGAGCTATAACTCACCTGCAAAGAATACCAGTGGAATTTTAAAACGAGTGTGGAGTAACTCAGGGCAACTTGATGTGCTTTATGGAGATCTTAACTCCAAAGAAATGCTCTCCCCAAGAAACCCAGTGTCTGGCTGAGCAGAGCATTGCCTGGATGACTCCTTCCACCCCCTTGTTTATTATGCACCTTATTGGGTTGAGCAACTCCATTTGGGACTATCCAGCCTTGCATTAAAGCCACTCTTGATTTAAAGCCAAACAGTTTCATTGAACAAGCTGTTATTCAACAAAGACATACTGGTTCTGTGTCCTGAATCTTTCTAGGAACAGTGGCGTCATACTGGGACTCTTCTGAGTAATTGCACTTACCCCGCCTATTTTAGTGAAGGTCATGTCTCTAAGAGAGGTCTTCCACACAGCATCCCCTCCTGTGAGACAAGCCATTTGCATTTTAGAGCTATTCCCCCTCTGATCACCAGCATGGACCCGTGACAGAGAGCAGGGGTGAAAGCATTCGGCTGATCACTCTTCGAAACGCAAGTTAACAAAACCCCGCTCTTGCCTCCTCATCTGACCACAAATCTGGGCTGCAGGATGGAGATTTATGTTCTGGGAAGGAAGCATGGGGGTTTCCTAAGCGCTTGCCAAAATGCTGAAACCAAATGCTTTTCAGTGAAAAGTGCATTGTTGCTTTTGTTTAAGTGCCATTCATGGGCGATAAGCAAATTACCCCGGGATGAATATATTTGGTTCCTGATTCCCACTTTGTAGAGAGACTATTAAAATATAAAACAATAAACACCAGTAACGGATCTGCTGGGAAATTCTGTAGCTCAGTAAAACACATAAAAACACTGTGGATCTTTCAGTAGGACGGTGTTTGCAGGCTGAGTCACTACCGAACTGGGCAGGCAAGGGTCATACCTTGCAATTAGCTGCGCGCACTGAGAGATTTGAATCGGCATGGGTGCCTGGTGTCGGTCTCATGGGGCCATGCGAAATCTCTTCCACATCCGAATTTGTTCTGCTGAGGAAGTGACCATTGGGTGCCTTCACCAGACTCCCGGGACCCTTGAGTAGTGTTGTCATGTCAAGATTTGGGGATGTAATGCCATAGGAGCTTATTACAACAAAACCAAAAGTTTCTTTCGGGCAAGTCAAGAAGCAGTTCAGGCAAGTTTGGTCTTTGTTGGACGTTGAAGGCCTTTGTTACCCTTGGCACAGTTCCCTGGCCCAGAAGGAGCTGGGAAACAAAGCGGTGTGGTTCAGGGAACACTGTGGCTGTGTCGAGTTATGCACACGGTTTCAAAATAGGTTTACATCAGTTAAAATGTGAGCGGATTTAGGTGGCATCTCCAAAGAGATCACACACCAAGAACCTTGGGAAACACAGACAAAAGCATGCTGTGGGTGTCTGATTTATATCTGGTGGTGGGCTTATGGGTTAAGACAAATAAATCCTCCTAAGTGCTTTTTATTAGCATTTGTGTTTTTCCTCTATTGTGTTCCCACGGCCTGGACTCTCCGGGGTCAATGATTGCTGAGTCCTAGGCTCCAGTGTCAGAGAAGGATGGTGTAGAAGTGGTGACTCTCAGGAGGCTTGCAGAGTTTACAAGTTGGAACTGGGAAGGTAGGAAGGTTTGGAAGAGAAGGGAGAAGACCCAAGACAGAAGACTAGGTATTGATGAGATGCACTTTTGGGACGTGGGTGATGTAATGTTCTCTCTTCCCCCCACACTTTGTCATTTCTTTCTTTTCTTTTCTTTTCTTTTCTTTTCTTTTCTTTTCTTTCTTTCTTTCTTTCTTTCTTTCTTTCTTTCTTTCTTTCTTTCCTTCCTTCCTTCCTTCCTTCCTTCCTTCCTTCCTTCCTTCCTTCCTTCCTTCCTTCCAAAGATTTTATTTTTTTCAAGTAATCTCGACACTCCATGTGGGGCTCAAACTTAAAACCCCGAGATCAAGAGTTGCATGCTCTACTGACTGAGCTGGTCAGGCGCCCATAACGTCATTTCTTTTTACTCCATTTCTTAAAGCTGGGGTTCATTCCAGATTATCTTTTTTGAAACACGTTTCCTGGATTTGATCCTACTTGTGATCAACATTCCTATTAGTTTTCTCTTCTTTTAAAAGCACTTTTTTATTGTGAAATATAAAACATATACAGAGAAGTGCATATATATATTAAGTAATGTATATATTATAAATCATTGTGAACAGCTATGTAATCACCACCCAAGCAAATAAATAAAATACTGTCAATACCCAGAATCCTAAGTATTCTTTCCTATATAAACACCTTATTCCCTACCCAAGAGATATTTCAACTTTTATATTTAATTTTTTAAATTATTTATTTTAAGAGATACAGAGAGAGTGCAGACGAGGGAGGGGCAGAGAGAGAGAGAGAGAGAGAGAGAGAGAGAGAGAATCCAAAGTAGCCTCTACACAGTGAGTGCACAGAGCCTGACTCAGGGCTCAAACTCACGAAACTATCAGATCACGACCTGAGCCAAAGTTGGAAGCTTAACCAACTGAGCCACCCAGATGCCTTTCAACTTTTATGTTAATCATGACCTTCCCTTCATTATAGTTTTGCTCTCAACTTAGTATCCCTAAACAATTTAGTTGAATTACATCTCTCACTCTCTCTCTCTTTTAAGCATTGTGTAAGTGGAATATACAGTTTGAGTTTTATGAGTCAGTCTTGTTTCTTTCAACTCTATGCTTTGAGTATTCAGTCATGTTGTTACATGAATTTGTAGTTTGTGCTCAGACTTGTTAGATCACACATTGCTGATCCACACCTCCAGGGTTTCTGATTTAGTAAATTCTGGGATGGGGTGTGAGAGTTTGTATTTCTAATAAGTTCTCCGGTGACACTGACACTGGCATAACACTTTGAGAACGCAGGTGACACTGTTGTAGGCATAACACTTTGAGAACCACAGCTCTATAGTACTTTGTTATATGCATATACTATGCTTTATTCATTCTATTGTTCTTAAATATTTTGGTTGTTTTGGTTTTAGACTCTTGAACAATGCAGGTGTGAACATAATTGTATCTTCTACTGGCTTTCTTTTGGCTGCGTTGTTGAAGTCTAGTTTTGTTGGGTATAGAATTCTAGGGTGGCAGGTATTGGTACTCCTTAGAACCTTGAAGATAATATTCCATTGTCTTCTTCTGATTTCCATTGCTCCTGTTAAAAAGGCAGGTGTCAGTCTGAGAGCTGTTGCTCATTTGAAATTTGTCTCGTCACTTTTGAGATTTTTCTTTTGTGTTTATAACATGTCCAAAATTTGTCACTTTTCTCTTTGTAAACGTATTCTTTCTCTTTTGGCCATATGACAGTAAATGACATAGACAATCTGGTTAATCCAACAAGGTCTGTGAAAGACACCTTACATTTCTCCTTTGCTCTCATCTTGCCACCCTGCCTTCTCACACAATTATCCAGACCTATTATTATTATTAACAGTAGCTTCTAGTGTTTAGTGAGAACTTATTTTGTACCAGACACTGCTAGGCACTTGACTTTTATTAGCTTATTGATCTCCCTCCCGAATAGCTCTTGATTCCAACTTGACTGTATTATTCTTACAATCATGGACCTAGTCCATCTCTTATCTTTTTTTTACTGAATCTTTTCATCACACTCTTGCCTTCAGTAGCAGTTTATCTAGGGAGATGTCACTGTGATCTCAGTAAAATGTCAATTTGATTATATCGTTTTGGCTTAAAAGCTTTCAGTTGGCTTTCATGTAGCAAAAAGCTACACAGAAAATAGAGCTCATTAAAACACACAATGCCCTTTACTGGTCCCTGTCTACTTCCCCATTATCATCTCCTTGTTGACTTTATTAACCCTGCTGGTGAAACTGTTTTGCTCATGTGTTTCCTTTTATTCTGGAATTAACAGTCTTCTGAATTTCTACCTCTTTTGAAAACGAAACTTAAATATGAATCCTCAAATCCATCTTTGTTAGATTAGACTGTTTTCAACAAATTCACTATTTTCCACCACCGACCCCCAATTCTGTGGGAGGAGTATACTTCCTCATCCAACTGATGTTGAGCTTTGTCCATAGAATGTGGGCAGAAGTGACTGTGTGTGAGTTTGGAGCATAGGAGGGGCATGGGGCTTGGTGGTTTCTACTCACTGCTCTGGGAGGTTCAGATCTCTGGCATGAGAAAGACATGTAGCTGCTGGTATCATCAAAAGGAGAGACACATGGAACAGACCTAAAAGTTCTGAAGCCCAGAATCAGGCTCAGTCAAACCTAACCACGTTGAGCTGAAGCCAGCCCATCTATATGTTTGTGAGAGAAATAAATGATCCTGGTTTTAGGCTACTGCAATGATTGGTATATGCTGACTGCTTGTCCTCTCCTGTGCCCTTTTTCCAACCCAGTGAGTGTGGTGGCCCTCTTTTGTACCCTCCTAGTCCCCCGTGCTCAGTTATATGATATTGTATTATTCCTTACTATGTTAATGATCTATTTTTATGCCACTCATTCTTCTATAAGTTCCTTGGGGGTAAATAATATATTGTATATATTTTTTTTATGTCAGTGATTATAATTACCTTCTATATAATAGGTGTTTTCAAAATGCTTATTGAAAAATGAAGGAATGAAAACTTATATTTCTAGCAACACTGATGATTAGATAACTTGACCAACCTAGGCTGGACAAAATATAAAATAGGATATATCTATCTTCTCTCAGGAAATAATCCTAGAAGTTAAAAAGAATGGAAAAAATAAAGAACTCAGAGAGTTCTTCAGAAGAGTGAAGTCAAATTTTGTCCTGGGAGCAACTGGAAAACTCACATGACTGAGCTGTTCCTTTTAGGGACGGGGTGACAAGGCCCCTGGAACAGGTACCAAAGCTTAAGCCCACCCAAGGCAAAGAGTCTGAATAACGGCCACTGGCTAACTAAGACGTCACACAGCGCTCCATCGACTGCGCAAGGGTGAGCAAGAACTTGGCATGTTTCAGCAAGAACTGGCTGAAATCTTGCTGTTCAGAAGTGAAAGGTTCTTCCCCGATGAAAGTGTAACTACAGTCTGGGTTTCTATGGCCCCCAATCACTCTATACCAGTGGTCTATTATTCTACATTTTGCCCTTGGATTTGTCTTAGGTTGATGGTCCTCAAGGTGCCTGGCAGAAGCAAATTTAAAATGTCTACAGGGAGCCCATCTCCAACTCTGGCCCCAATGAATTCCCAAGGATAGATTTCCAAGGCCTAGGAGCTTACTGTAAAAAAAAAAAAAAGTAAAAGGAAACAAGAAAAAGAAAGCAGTTACCCTCAGTGTGAGCAGAGACAACAGATAGCAGAATCCGACCCATGAGACTTCAGATAATGCAATTACTAAAAACAATATACATGATGGTATTTCATCCACTTAAGGGGACAAAAGACGGGTTTGATGGCAAATGAAGGCAAGAGGGGTAGGTGATGTGGGCAGAAGGATTGGTTGGTGCCTCTGACGATCCAGATGACCACGCGAATGGTGAGTAGTTATTTGAGTTAATTCAGTTGTATTTATTGAGGTTGTACTATATGCCTGACAGTACGATGGGGCAGGATGCAAGTGGGATTGAGAGGTCATATTAGTGCAATGGGCCTCTCACATCGGGTGGCTTTATTCCTTTTGAAAAGATCAGTAGGTCAACTATCTCGAGAAATGCAGGCTGGAAATGTACCGGAAGCATCGGAGGAACTGAAAGCAATGAAGACTCCAAGAAAAGTTCCCAGTGGATTGTTGGAGACCAAAGTCCCCCTGGAAGGTTAGCCTCTTTGGGTGCCGTGTGGACAGATGCCAGCGCCATGCAGCAGCACAGAGGGGGTTACTCTGTGTCCTGAAGCTGGCGCTGTGTTTCTCGCTGCTTCCTTCCCTGCTTAACTGGAGGTTAGCACGGGTCACATGAGACTTTACATGAGATCTGGAGGGTGAAGTGAAGCCTTGGTCTCACGTTTTATGCGAGGAAGGTCAGTGAGGTGCATGTGGTGCTGCCGCGTTGCAAGCACGTCGTGGATCTCTGGCCCCTCTAGCTGGGGTGCATCAGTCCTGCAGACCTCCTCCCTTGGTTCCTTAGACTCCTGGCCTGCTGGGTGTTTAGCTTCATGATGAAGGATGCCAGCTTCTCCAGCAGGGCATGAGCATCACCATGCTGGAGGCCTGAAGCAGGTGAGAGACTGAAGCAGGCGGCAATCCGTTCTTGGGGGCTACAGCTTGTCCTTGACCCCACACTTCACGTCCATCCTTCCTTGCCGTCACCTGCCCTGGTGATGTCAGGCTCCAGCACCAGACCAAAAAAGCATCATCCTTCCGTAGCTGGTTTACAGCTCTCACAGCCGCTTGTGTTCCAGACTCTGTAACAAACTCTTTATTACATATCGCTCCTCACGGTTCTGCTTCTTCAGTCAAACCCTGAATGATAGAAGGAGCAGGAATCAGCCCAGCACCAGATCCCATTGCAGCTGTTCGGTGTTTTGGGCACAGAAGTCATTAGATTTTCCGTGGCTACGTGATGAGCTTGGCCCTCCTTTTTCTGTTGCTGAAGCCGAGGATGTTCTGGTGCAGCTGGGGCAGGTGTTGACTGTGGTGTAGTGGAGGGGGGCTGTGCTATGCTCCACGCATTACTCCATACCTGCTTTGTGTCAGAAACCGCAGCAGCTCTTGAGGACCCCACAAGCTTATATCTACTGATATTTAGCATATTCAGATGAAGACAGGTATTTAAAAACATGTACTTATTAATTCATTTACCAAGACCAACAGTAAGCCCATTACATGTTAATGTGAAAACAGACAGCAGTAAGTTGTGCAAAGAGTGGTTTGCTTCCCACTCTTTCCTTTTGCAAATCCCTTTAAGTTTGGCTTACCAGAAATCACCCACAGTCTCCTATCCGCTTCTGGGTTCAAGCGTTTGTACTATCAGATGCCAGGGAGCCTCTGGAAAACTCCATGGCATACCCGTGAGAGATTAAAAGTGGAAGAGACAAAGAGCATCTTAGTATTTCTATGCAAATGGGTTTGTCATGGAAAAGTTTTGGGGATCCTCCCATGTTCCCAGACCACACTTGAGGACCCGCTGGTCTAGGGTGGTGGCTTGTTTTAGGTTGAAATGTGGTGGCCCAAGAGTTCTTCCGGTCAAGGTTTGAAGGCAGAAAGTCATGGTGCATCAGTGGCTAGCAGCATTGCTCTATGGCTGTTACAGGGGTTGGGACAGAAGGGGGTTGGTGAGAGCTTGAGAACACTGGTTTTGATACCTTTGCTCCCAGAGGCATGGACTATGTTACTTTTTCTTAATACCTGTCAGGTGTCTGTGGAAGAGGGTATGTTGTTCTAAGGGAGAAGGTGAAGAAATGAAGGCAAGAAACTTTAAGAGAGGACTGTGAACTTTAGTAGGACAATTGTAAGATCCTGTAGACAATAGTGGGTACAGACATGAGTTATGTAGGATGATAGGCTGGTCAGTGAAGACCACGGTGTGACAGGACCAGAATGTAAGTACCCACAGACTTGGTTTGTGTGCTGTGAAGTGGTTCCTGCCTCTGTGGGTCATGAGATATGTAGAAGGGAGTAACACCTTCTAGGTCATTCCCGCACAGAGGTTCTGTGTGTCCTCATTCCCGCCCACACACCCGCAGAGCAGACTGGGAAACACGTTTGGCCAGAATACTTTCTGTATTCTCAAGAGCCTGTAAGCACTCACAGGAGTGCACACACAGAACTTTCTTTCCTGCTCCTGAATGTCTTCATTGTCCCCTAAGCACAAATCCATCCATTGCCCAGCAGGAGGGGCAGGACTTCCAGGCAATTCTTTTATTATAAAGCATGGTCCTTTGTTCCAGTCGTGACAGGCAATGAGTTTAATTAAATAAGTGCTGAGCCTCTTTCTTCTGTGCGGAGTGCAGAATGGAATCAAGATTCTGTGCTCATTCATCTGCTCCCCCTGGGGGAACTTTCTCTTCCCTGACTCCCTCAGCTCAGATGGACCACGGTGGTGACGAACCTTCCCCAGAGTGAGTGCTGGCCTCACAACTCCAGCAACTGCTGGGTCTGACTTCCCTGAGGGGTCAAACTCTGTAAGTGGTGAGGACAGCAGTCCTGGCATGCCACTCCGATGTCGTTTCTGAAACCGTACGTTCACTGGCATATCCACACTCAAGCAAATGAACCTAACATTGTTTCCATTTTAATAAAGGTGTCTACCCAAAACATAAGAGACTCATAAAAATGGAGAACAAACTGAGGGTTACTGGAGGGGTTGTGGGAGGGGGGATGGGCTAAATGGCTAAGGGAGCATTAGGGAATCTACTCCTGAAATCATTGTGGCACTATATGCTAACGAATTTGGATATAAACTAAAAAAAAGAAAATAAAAAATTAAAAAATTAAAAAAAGAAAGGTGTCTATCATGTATCAAACACTTCCACAACTCCTGGAATTTGTTTTGTTTCGGAGTGGAAATATAAAGAGGAAGGCATATAGCAAACAGTCATGTGTTCCATAAGGAGGCTGGCCAGTGGACTGGATAACCTCTAGAAAATTCTTTTCTTAGTTGATTAATGTGCACATTTTAAACTTTGTGTTGTTGGGGACACAGTGTGAATGGCAATAGTGTCTCTTTTTCTTGATTTATTTATATGCCTTCAATAGCTATGAGAGCTTGCAAATGCAGCTATTCATTTGTCTCTGTGAATGCGGGGTGTGGTATGTATGTGAGAGTGTGTGTGCATGTGTGTCTGGGAAAATTCCTGTGTTTTCCATCTATTTGCAGAGTATTCTGTATTCAAAACACGGGGGTTTTCCATACACCAAGCAATTCTGTAACACCAGCTGGGTGTCTGTCCTACAATTTGATTCCATTTTGACATTATCTCTTTGGAGACAGCGTCAGATCCCACAAGACTGCCCCATCCAACTTCAGGGGCCAGTCAAAAGTTCAGATTGTCACCTGTGCTGCTGATCAACTAGCTGTCAGTTGGAAGCTCCTGTGACCCTCCCCCCCCACCTCCCTCAGGTTCCATTTAATTTATTAGGGCAACTCACGGAACTTATGAGAATGGTTTATTTACTAGATCGCCAATTTATTACGATTATCTAACCCGGTAATAGTCTGATGGGGGAGATGCATAGGGCCAGGTGAGTGAGAAGGGGTGTGATCTTCCAGGCCCTCTCCTGGCGCCCCACCTTCTGAGCACCTGCTCCTGTTCACCAACTGGGAAGCTCTCCCAGTTGGTGGAGTCTTCATTTTGTAGGCACGATTGAATTAAATCATTGGCCCTGGGAGACTAAGGCAACTCCAGCCCTTCTCCCCTCCCCGAAGTTAAGAGTAGGGGTGGGGCTGGAAATTCCAACTCTCTAATCCCGAGGTTGGTTCCCAGCAACCAGTCCTCATCCCATAATTCACCTGGGGGCTTTCACGAAATCACCCCATTAACATAAACTCAGGCACGGTTGAAAGGGGCTTGCCATGAATAATGAGTCTCCTCTCACATTTATGGCTCTTACCACTTAGGAAGTTCCAAGGGTTTTCAGTAGCTCTGTGCCAGGAATGGGGTAAAGACCAACTCTACATTTCTTATCATAAATCACAGTCTCACAGTAGGTGTCTATGTGTTCAGGTTTGTACCATGGTCAATCAATATTAGGAGGGGAAAAAACCCTGCTTTCACCAGCCTCTGAAACTGCCCTGTGGATAACAGTCTATTCATGCCAGCTCGACCTGAATTATTTTGTACCTTCTCAGCTTACTTTGTGGTCTGACTTGAGTTTTAAGAAAGCACTCTTTCCTATTTGGGGTACATTGCAAGTGTGATAATGTATGTCTTACATTCCTAGTGGAGTTATTTATTTATTTTTTTCCAGGGATCTCCTCTGACTCATTATTAAAAGCCAGGAAGTATGAGTCCAGAAGACACGTTTGAGCAGAAAATGTAACATTATTTAATTTACATGATTTAGGCAATTTACTAAGGCAATGAGAGAGATTATATGAAGAGTCATTTGCTCTCCAGAGACTGAAAAATCTTTCTTTCCTGCCAAAACATTGTTATGAGAATTTTGTCGAATGTCAGAACTAATTTGGACATGAGTTCATGAGCTTTCCTTAACTCTATATATTAACATTCTAGGCTTTTAGTTTCTAGTCAGTAGAATTGTCTTTTGTAGTTTAAAAAGTCAATGCTGTTAAAAATTCTATAGCATTCAGAAACCTCAACTGAAATTAAAAATCACATTTATGGGGCGCCTGGGTGGCTCGGTCGGTTGAGCATCCGACTTTGGCTCAGGTCATGATCTCACGGTCTGTGGGTTCAAGCCCTGCGTCGGGCTCTGTGCTGACAGCTCAGAGCCTGGAGCCTGTTTCAGATTCTGTGTCTCCCTCTCTGTGTGACCCTCCCCCGTTCATGCTCTGTCTCTCTCTGTCTCAAAAATAAACGTTAAAAAAATTATTTTTAAATAAAATAAAAAAAATACATTTATATTAACTACTCATTTCAGTAGTCTTTATTACTAATTCTCCAATTTTACAAAATATTAAAATTAGCTTAGTGAAGAAGCTTCAAAAATAGACTTAGGTTGAAACCAGGGTGGCAGTCTCTCTTAACTTCATATTTTATACCTAATTTCTGTCTAAGTATATGTTTCAAAGTATGAGGGGTTGAAAGCAAGATTTTTTTTTTCAACGTTTATTTATTTTTGGGACAGAGAGAGAGCATGAACAGGAAAGCAAGATTTTTTTTAAAAAAGGTTAATCTATTAATATTGCATTTTAGAAGGAAAATGCGGCTTCCCTGTCATCTGCATCTGTTACCATATTTGGTTATAGGCAACACACTCAATGCTGGCTTTTAAAAAAAGATTTATTTAGGAGCGCCTGGTGGCTCAGTGGGTTAAGTGTCTGACTTGACCTCAGGTCGTGATCTCATGGTTTGTGAGTTTGAGCCCCACGTCTGACTCTGTGCTGACCGTGCGAAGCCTGCTTCGAATTCTGTGTCTCCCTCCTCTCTCCGCCCCTCCGCAGCTCATGCTCTGTGTCTCTCTCTTTTCCAAAAAATAATTAAACATTAAAAAATAAATAAATAAAAATTTAATCTCTACACCCAGCTTGGGGCTCAAAATCATGACCCTGAGATCAAGAGTCGCACACTCCTCTGGCTAAGCCAGCCAGGTACCCCTCAACTCTGGCATTTGTTAGGGGAAAAAAAGGGCAGTAATTTTCATAAGAATATTGGGTAGGTTACATGAGTTCCGGGAAGGTTGAAGAATCAGGCTAAAGAACACATGCCCCACATGAAGCCATAGAACTGCTCAGAAGGATGTGTCATTACAGCTCACACTAAGCTTCAAATACTAGCCTTTTTTAATCAGCACCGTGACCCATGCATGAGGCTTGAGTTACCACTGGTGCTTCGGGATCCTGCTGGATCCCTCTTGCTGCAGTCCTACTGTGCCTCCTGAGACTGGCCACCATTCTGCAGCGTCTGTTCTTGTGTCCCTTGCTCCTGACTCAAAGTCTGGACCAGATGCATATGAATGGCATAGCCTAGGCCAACACCTGCATCCTAGCTGCAAGGGAAGCAGTGGAAGCAAGTGGATGTCATTTTCTGTATCGGGAGACAGGAAGATTTCCTCCTCCCACCAGGATTCATTAGAAAGAGAATTCTCCAAACCTAGGAGAAGGGCTCAAAATCTGGGTGGCCAAAAAGAATGAAAAGTGGAACATTCTGGGGCCCCTGGGTGTCTCAGTCGGTTAAACATCTGACTTCAGCTCGGCATGATCTCATGGTTTGTGAGTTCTAGCCCTGCATCAGGCTCTGCGCTGACAGCTCGAGCCTGGAACCTGATTCAGATTCTCTGTCTCCCTCTCTCTCTGCCCCTCCCTCCCTTGCATTCTCTCTCTCTCTCAAAAATAAACATTAAAAAAAATTAAAAAAAAAGCTGAACATTCTAAGATGACTTCCTTATCATCAGTGGATGAGTAAATCCTGCAAATAATGTAATAAGGTGGAGCGTGCACCTAAAAATAAGAGGATAAAGCCACCGAAAGAGCAAATCCTACTGGTGGGTGGGTCACTTAGGGTTGTAGCAAGAGCTGGTCTCCTACCTCTTGCCTCGATGATTGTTCGACAGATGCAACATGTCACCTGCTAGGAAGTTTTCACACTGACCTTAAGTGGTGGAGTGTGCTTATGATAACTTCCTATGTACCTGGAATCCATAAGAGTCTTTATTAGTGGATATATCGTGACTCATTTCAGGGCTACAGCGATCATACTGATCTCTGGTCCTTCCTGACTCTCTCATCTTAAGACTTAAGGATACCTTCCTTTTTTGAAAGGACCTATGGCTGTACTGTTTAACTTTTACTTACATTTTTCTTCTCGATTCTTCTTCCAGAAGCAGGGCTTCCCGTTTTATATATCTAGTATTTTCTTGGCCATTTTATATTGAAGGATGAGAAGAGAAAGGAGATGCGTTGGCAGAAATTCTGTAGTCTTGTTTTGCAGGACAATTAAAAGTGATTGTTAAATTTGAAAATAAAGGCAAGTAAAAAGGCAGGAAAATTATGTCATGATTTCACTGCAAAAACAAGACCACTGTTAATATCTTGGAATATTAATTTTCAGTTTCTATGTAAATGCAAACCTTTTTATGGTAACTGTCAAACTGTGCACACAAGTTCCTTCTCAGGTTTGACATAAGTAGGAATTTTCCAGTTATTTCCATCATGTTCACGAATGCTATTTTAATGGCTCTTGTCAAAGAAAAATAACACATGTGACACTTGTTAAAATGGCAGGGAAGACTTTATTCAGGATTATTGTGATAGGTCTAGGGATTACTGAAATGGGGTTTTTGCAGTAATGGGGAGAGATTGGGCTCGACTGTGAGTACAACCAGGAAAAGTGGGAATTTGTTGCCAAGGAGCAGAGTAGGGAGATCGGTGGATGGGATGTTACTGAGAGGTTAGGGTTATTCTGGCTAAACCAGCCTGAATAAACTAGTTCTTTCTGCAGGCAGGCCAGGTGGCCAGACATCAGCTGGGGGATGGAGGGCATTGAGGGGGTGATCAGATATTGAGGGTATGGAGGTTCTGGCTAAACTGACTGAGCAGGATTCTTGCTAACATTGGGCTCTTGAGGACATGTCCAAGGATGAAGCCAAGTTGACAAAGTGCTAGAAGGAGCCTGACTCAGACAGGTCAGGGAGAGTGAACTGTATACAGTTGACTCATGGGGATGTAGTCAAGTTTATTTAACCATTACTGTTTTTTTGTAATTTTAATGTTTTATTTATTTTTGAGAGAGAGAGGGAGACAGAGTACGAGTAGGGAAGTGGCAGAGAAAGAGGGAGACACAGAATCTGAAACAGGCTCCAGGCTCTGAACTGTCAGCACAGAGCCTGACACGGGGCTTGAACCCATGAACCGTGAGATCATGACCTGAGCCAAAGTCAGATGCTTAACCAACTCAGCCACCCAGGCACCCCAACCATTACTGTTGAACATTCATTTTTTCCCAGTAGTCCATGATTAAAAGCAATGTTTCTAGACACATATTTGTGCATAGCACATTTCTATTATTTGAACATTTGTTGTTCTTTTAGTCCTGGTGAGGCTGACGTTTCTCAATGTCATTTGTTACTCACTTGTACGATCTGTAGAGTGTAAGGGTCTGGTGGGCGGAACCTGTGTCTTATTCATCTTTTTGCCTGCAGACTTTGGCTCAATGCCCAGCAGCTGTGGGACACTCAATCATATCGGAGTGATGAATGACATATATTTATTGTCTCTTTATGAATTTTCCCCACTTACCTACTAAGGGCTTAGTGCTTTCAATAAATACAGATCTAATTGTAAAGATTAAGATTTTAAGCGCTTCTGTTGGTTGCAATACTTTGAGAAGAATAGGGATCCGAAAAGGAAAGCTTTCTAATAACCACGCACTATCCCATAGGCTGTTTCCATGGAAACTGAAGCCTTGAATGAGCTAGCCGAGCACCTAGAAACAGAGTAGGTAATAAATGTAATTTCCCTCTCTCACTAACCTATCATCTTAAACTTTAAAGTTTCACAATGTCACATTGATAGACATTGTCTCACAATAGAAGAGGTCTCAAAAATTTAGATTTTTAAGTATGGATGGATAGCACCGTGAAGCCAAAAGGGACCGCTAACGATTGGTGCACAGACCCCTTTAGAACTCACCAACAACCCAGCTTGTAGAGAACTCGAGAGAGAATCTTCTCCCCTCTGGCTTTCCCAGCCAGAAAGAAGCTCTCCTCAGTGGCAATTAGTGGCATATGATGAAAAAAATTTACAACCTGTCAACAATCAAGTTCTCCAGTAACTCTGGGATAATTGGGATGTAATGTCTGCAGAGGCAGTTGCTTTCTTTCCTTTTTAACCCTTCCACATTTAGAGGCATTTATCCACTCAAATGGCAGTCTTGGGTTTTCAGTGACTGCTAACCATCCACTTTTCGTTTGTTTTGCAGATGTTTTAAGAAGACCCTTCAGACTCCACCAAAATCTATACTTCGGTAAATTCTCTCACTCTCCAGGTAAAACCTACAAACAGCCCCTTTGCTGTAGGGGCCTCGATAAAAGTTGAGTCAGCAAAGGATAAGGGGGCTTTGCCCTTTGTTGGACATCGAGGAAACCCATGCAGTTGTCAGGAAGCTTTGGCTCTGGGCTGTCCAGGACCTTTATCCACAAGCTAGTTGGAGTGTTCAGTCTTGCCTCAGTTTGACATGCCCCTTTTCTGATCCGGTGGGCATGCTCTTTTCAGACACCATCGGGACATAAAAACCACTTGAGCACAACTGAAGGAGCTGTGGGTACAAACCGTTCAGACCCGGCAGACTGTTATTCTGATACGTAAACCAGCCTGGTGGAGCTTGATAGGGCTGCCTTTATGTTTCACACCAAGTTCTGTCCTGTTCTGGATTTAATCCCAAAGTGTCCAGCTGGGACAGTTCATCTACTCAGCCACCTGACAGTCCTGTGAACTAGTCAGTGGTGAGGTTGGCCCAGGAGTCTCCAGAGTGTACTCCTCGTGGGCTGCCAGTGGGGCAAAAGGTAAAGGCGGGAGCTGGCGAAGGCCAAACAGTTATCAGTATTGAGTCCTTCATTCTTTAACCATGGCACTTCAGGTAATGTCCTTCACTAATAGAATTCCTCACTGCTGGACTGTCGGGAAAATGAAATATAATTAATCGCCGCATATAACGCTGGGACAAAGTAAGTGCTCAAAAGATAAAACTTTGCGTGGCTTTCCTTTCTCAATGACTTACGGATCTTTAGGCTACTCCTCTGCTAGACAGAAAAGGCTTTCGTGGTGGGATTTCAGGCCAAAAAACGGGAAGGAAGCAACATTTGGGGAAACAAAATCGAGGCTCCTCAAACCCTATCTGACAGACAGCTGCCCACTCACCTAACCAGAAAGCAGGCTGTGGTAGCAAGCTCCCTGTGCAAATTCAAGGTCCCAGTTGGTCTTGCATTCCTGGATATAAAGAAGACTTGGTACTGACTGTATTATCATAATCACTGAGCTATTTTAGAAGTTTTAAGAAAATCATTTTACAAATCATTTCAGCGCCTCTTACTGGGTGAGCATCATATTTCCCCCCTGACATTGGCTGCTAGGAGCTGTGTTACCATTCTGTTTATAACTTCTGCGTGTAGAATGCCGGCTGGCCCCAATATCAATGCCCTTTACAGTGGAGAAAATTGAGATGTTAAGAAGAATTAGAATCTGGACGTGCCATGGAGGCTTGTAAACACTTGGGTCTTGTGAGAAATAAGCCCACCGGCCCAATCAAAGGAAGGTCGTGGGAACTCGCGGAGCACAGGGAAGCCAGGCTTTAACCAATGTTCTTGCAAGAATAGGTGACTGATGGACAGGCACAGCGGGAGGGGGTTTCAGCAGACAATTTATCTCCTAGTGTGTAAGTCCCTCCCCTGGTTTCTCATTGGCTGAGTGCTACAGAGGCAAGTTCCTCCCCTGGTTCCTCATTGGCTGAGCACTACAGAGGTTACAGCCTTACGCAGAAGTCACCCATGACCATGTAAGGCAGAAAGTAGTCCCACCGGAACAAATGTACATTCCTTGAGGTGACACAGAGACTTCAGTTCTTTGGTGCATGCTCATTACAAAGCCCATGAAAAATAAGCCTGTGAAATAGGAGAAGAAGAACCAGGAAGTGAAGTGTCTCAGGGTTTGGGATTCCATTGTTGGGGGGTGGTTGGTACATACTTCCAGTAGGTTATAAATCTATCGTTGACTAGACAGCACAACTTTTATTTGGTATTTCTTTTTTTTTAATTTTTTAAAAAAAATTTACATTTATTTATTTATTTTTGAGAGACAGAGACAGAACACAAGTGGGGGATGGGCAGAGAGAGGAGACACAGGATCCGAAGCAGGCTCCAGGCTCCAAGCTGTCAGCACAGAGCCAGACGCAAGGCTCGAACTCATAAACCGCGAGATGATGACCTGAGCCGAAGTCGGATGCTCAACTGACTGAGCCACCCAGGTGCCCGATATTTCTAAAAATGAATCATCTCTCTTCTCACAGGCTTCTCTCGTTTTTTGGTAAACCTTGGCTTTTCCATGCAAGGTTGTGTCTAGTTGAAGCTGAACATCTAAGATTCCATGTTAGACCAGGTCTTGGGTGAAACCCATTGGGGGAATTTAATGCTCAAATAAAGTTTAAAGAGAACACTAAAAGAACACAAATTATTTTATTGCTTGTTTTGATTACAGACATCTCTCTGGGGAGCAGGTAGTTTTTCTTTGCTTCTCTTTCTCTTTTTCTTTTGGGCATTCGTCATCTTGTATGCTTTAATGTTATCATGTTAAATATTTATCATTTAATACAGGAAAGTAATAATAGAAATGATCTCACTTTCCCAAGCCGTGTTCCCTCTCTGGGGTAATTACTTCGATGAGTGCTGGAGGGCACGATCTTCCCAGGGTGAGCTTCGCTGGCTGGAGAGAGGATGATCAGGACGGCTCTTGCTTTCTGGTTTTGTATTCCCAGAGCTCTTGTGGAAATAGTGGATTGTGGGCAAAGGCAAAATGAAATTTTAAATCACAAATCCTTTCATTAGGAGAGGAGTCTATTTACGGACACAAGGAGGGGAGGGGCTATTTGTCACCTCCAGGAGGAGTTCAATCTAGTGCTTACTGACTTAACCAGCTAAATTTAACTACACGCCATACTTAAAATTTCCGATAAGGTAAAATGTGTAGTGTCACTCCTTAGGCTTGTCATTAGCTGGGCAGGAGTATGTAGGAACATCCACATGCATGGGACGCATATTTAAGGGCATGGGCACAATCAAAAAGTACAACGCCATCCGGCATGTGCTACGACTCTGAAAACATGAGTGTTCTGGGGTTAACCACCCTCCAGACATAGGCGTGCAATAGAGATTTTTAAAATATCTCTATTGTGATATCATTTACGTATAAAATCATATAGATTTAATGTGTACAACTTGATGTTTACACTGTACAAAGATCACCACAATGAAGCCGAATAACTTCTCCATTACCTCCGCACAGTTAGTGTGTGTGTGTGCGTGTGTCTGTGTGTTAAGAAAATTTAAGATCTAGCCCCTTAGCGAGTTTCAAGTATACAATCCAGTATTGCCAGCCATCACCACCATGCTGTAAGTTCTCCAGCACTCATTCCTCTTTCGTTGCTGAAGCCTTGTGCCCTTTGGCCAACATCCCCCCATTTTCCCTCGCCCTGGGCTCTGGTGACCACCAATCTACTCTCTGCTTCTGAGTCTCGCTCTTAGACTCCACGTGTCAGCGCAACCGTGCAGTATTTCTCCTTTTTGTGTCTGGCTTATTTCACTCAGCCCAGTGCTCTCCAGGTTCACCTGTGTCGTTGCAAATGGTAGGATGGCCTTCTTTTCTTTTTTAAGGCTGAATAATATTCCATTGTGTGTGTTTGTGTGTGCGTGTGTGTGCGTGTGTGTGTGTGTGCACACACACGTACACACAAAACTTGGACTGGAATCCAGTTTTCTGTAAGTAAGTTTCGGTCCTCCAATTTTGTTTCCTCACCAGAAAATGGAAGTAAGGATGGCAACTCCTCCGTATGACTGCTGGAAAGATCAGCAGACATAATTGCCCGTGTCATGGAGGAGTGTCCACCCTGTAGGGAACCCCCTGCCGTCTTGGAACTTGCTTTATTTATGAACACTTGCAGGGTATATCTTACTATCCCTCCATCACTTTTTATTTGAGTTTTTAGTTTTTAATTTATTTTCTTTGTAACATTTTTTAATGTTTGTTTCTTTTTGAGAGCAAGAGAGACAGAGAGTGGGCAGGGGAGAAGCAGAGAGGGAGGGAGACACAGAATCCGAAGCGGGCTCCAGGCTCTGAGCTGTCAGCACAGAGCCCGACGCGGGGATCGAACCCGTGAACTGTGACATCATGATCTGAGCCAGTCAGACACTTAACCGGGTGAGCCACCCAGGCACCCACTTTTTTTTTTTTTTTATTTTTAACTAATCTCTACACCCAATGAGGAGCTTGACCTTACGACCCTGAGTTCAAGAGTTACATGCTGTACTGACTGAGCCAGCCAGGCGCCCCTCATTTTGATATTGTGATAAATTTACGTGTTTGCCGCAGGCAAGCTGATGCTATGTTTTGCCTTGAGTAACTACAAGGTTCCATTTTCATCCACCATCGTGCAGCCTTCCCAGACGGTGTAGTCGCTGCCTCACTCACCTGGTGAACTCTGTGGTCCTCACTGTGCTTGGGACCAGCCCCCACTCCCGCTGAGACAGACTTGCCCTCTGACTTAGTACACAGGACACCAAGCAAGTGAGCAACCGCTTTCTCTTTCACAGGGGACTCCGAAACTGTGGGCACAGAGCTAAGGGGTTACACATCTCCAAGGGGGTCTTTACCCCGGCGCCCCATGGAAATAGCACCACGTACAGTTGATGACACATCCTGTGCAATAGTTATGAGCAGGTTATATAGTTCCTGCTCCAAGCCTAGGGTCTAGTGTGCAAGAGATCGTGTTGTGAAATGCTTTGATTTCGGGGGTCTTGACCCGACTCCCTTGTGCACTTGAATTTGAAAATGTTTTCTAGTTCTGACCTCCCAGTCAGCCCGCAAACGACCTTTGGAGAGCCAGGGAACAAGCCCAGCTCTTTCATGGCTCTGTCACTGCACCTTCTAGCCCCCTGTGGAGGCGGCGTGCACCTGTTTTTATACCTGGTAAGCTCCCCCTTCTCCCTCAGGGTCTAGATTAAAAAGCCACTTTATCTGTAAAGTCTTTCCTGATTTTCCCTGCCCGAGTTACTGTCTCCTCTTCCCTTCCGCAGACGGACAGGGCTCGATGGCAGGCACCATGTCCTTTTGACAGAGTGTGTCTGAGGACTTACGCACATCGTCCGGGGGTCTTGTCGAAGTGCAGCTTCTGATTCAGCAGCTCTGAGAGAGGGGCTGAGATTCCACAGTTTTTAACAAGGGTCCAAGGTGCTGCCGACGCGGCTTGTTTGAGAGCCATACTTCAAGGAACGTGGCTTTCTTATCGATGAGCCCCAGCGTTTGGCACGCAGCTTGCCTTCCGTCCGGTTTCGCTGACTGTTGAAGGAGTGGTATCGGATGTCCTTCCCCTGCGACTTTCTCAGTGGGGAAGCGATTCTCTGAAAAGCACGCACGCGCAAATGCAGTGCGTGAGATCGTGTTTTGCGGCTTGTTCGAATCAATTATGTTCATCTGTTTGGACTGAGACCCCTCCATATCTTTTTTAAAATAGTAAAAACAGCCACGATTTCCTGGGTGTTTCCATACTATTTGCTAAGCTCTCCTCCAGGCCTCGGTTAACTCATCTCATTCGTAATTACAATGATTAGCTCAGAGCAGCCTGAGGAGAGAATGTACCGGTTAAAATAATGCCCCGGCACCCCTTCCCCCCAATAAATACAGGACAGCTCCAGCCCCCCAGCGAATTCACTGTGTGTTCCCGTACAACCCTTCGTGGGGTTCCCCTGGGTGATGGCTCTTCTCCAGGCACTGACTTGGGGACCCAGCGAATTCACTGTGTGTTCCCGTACAACCTTTCGTGGGGTTCCCCTGGGTGATGGCTCTTCTCCAAGCACTGACTTGGGGACCCAGCGAATTCACTGTGTGTTCCCGTACAACCCTTCGTGGGGTTCCCCTGGGTGATGGCTCTTCTCCAAGCACTGACTTGGGGACCCAGCGAATTCACTGTGTGTTCCCGTACAACCCTTCGTGGGGTTCCCCTGGGTGATGGCTCTTCTCCAGGCACTGACTTGGGGACCCAGCGAATTCACTGTGTGTTCCCGTACAACCCTTCGTGGGGTTCCCCTGGGTGATGGCTCTTCTCCAGGCACTGACTTGGGGACCCGGTCTGCTTCCATCTTGGGGCCCTACCTTCTTCAAAATGTGCTTGGCTGCATCACATTGATGAGCACACTAGCCTGTGGGGCCGTGGGAGTGCCACGATCGCTCCGACTCTTCTGCCTTTGGCCATTACTCAAGCACATGGCCATACTTAACTAAGAAGGAGGCTGGGGCGGATGGGCTAGCTGGCAGCCCAAGAAAAAGAGGAATTTGGGGTGACTACAGTCTGAGTGTGACTTACCTAAATATCTGGATTTGTTTATTCCTTTCCCACTGATGTCCAAGGATTCAGTAGCAAGTCCTGTATGTTGTCAGGCGGACAGGAAACCCAGGGAGCGATGCAGGTGGATGGGGAGGGAAAGGGCGGGATATACTTATGCTGGGAAGTGGCCGTGGCCGTGGGGCTGTGCGACTTTCCTGCGGGGTGTGTTGAGTGCCGCAGGAGGAGAGCAGGGATCTGTGGGGACCAGGTCAGGTCTTGGGTCAGAAATCTTAGCGGGGACAACACTTACAGTGAGAGGCCTTGTTTCGGGGAGATTTATCCCGGGGTCCCGGGACAGACGGTGAGGGTGGCTGGGGGTGCACATCCCTTCTCTGCTGAACTGCAACTTGGCTCCTCGTGTTCCATGGGATGTTTGCCTCCCGAAGACGCTGGATGAGCCTTTCTGAGATCTGAATCCGCTAATGTCCCATCTGGCTGGTCTCTGTGGGCTCCGCCTGCAGCCCACTCATGCCGCCGCCCTGAAGGCACGGTGTGCCGCCTGAGGTTCCTGCGTGCACGGTGCGGCATGGCCTCTAGCCTTTGCTTTGCGTGCTCCTCGGGCTGCCACGCACCCGTCAGCCCCCTCCGTGGTCTTTCACCCACTGCTGTTGCCACCGGCCTCGCCTCAATGCAGTTTGCTTTGCTGATTCCCGTTGGCCCCGAACAGTAGCAGGTGCACTGTCTGAGCTGGGCGTAGATGCCACTTTAGATCTTACTTCCCGTGGGGTGCGTGCGGCTGGCATCGGGCTTCCTCTTCTGTGAACCCACGCTACCGTGGGCGCGGTCTTCCTGAGACCTGATCATGCCGCAGTGGGCTTCTGCTCACTCAATGTCTCCCTCCAGTCTACTGTGATCTCGTCCAAAGCAGACCCTGTGTCCTGCCCCCTGTCGAATTCTTACACCTAGAGTACTGTGTGGCATAGAGCAAGTGGCAAAAATTGCCGGGGATTCTTGCGAATCTGCAGTTCGTAAGCACCCAGGTCTTAGCCCTCGTGGCAGCCGTGGGGATGGAGTGTGAGGGCCCCGGAGAGAGGGTGCTGGGTCTCACTGGGGACTTAGACCGAGCTCTGCTTGACAAGGAGCCTGGAGCCACAGGTTTGCAGTGTAGCAGGGACTCGACAGGTTCATCCTGCAGGGTAAGCCAGGTAGGGCTTAGGGAGACTGACAAACCTTGAGCAAGTGTGTCCTGTGAGGGAAGAACTGCTACCCACCACTGCGATTTGTTATTGAAATCAAGCACCTTTTCCTTAAGTGGAACTTGGCTCCTTTATGAGACTTGGTATTATATTGAATATGAACTCGGTGCCGATCCCGGAGTTAGGAAGCAGGTGCCAAAGGATGGTCACCAAAACATTTACAGGAAAAAAAAAAAAGACTATAAAATCGAAACTTATTTTGTTTCATAGCCAGAAAAAAAAAAAGATTTATAATTGATAAAATATCTCTTGCATTTTCCAGTTCCAGGAAGAGTTCTAGCCCGTCCTTTTTACTTCAGAGTAGCAGGAATTTATGGGGCTAAAGCACCGTCTTTCAAGGGCCCTGGTAACTGCTGCTCTCGTTCAGCCGGTGATTTGATTTTAGAAATTCAGAACCCAGCACTAAAATCCCCATAGTATCAGCGGGAGCTCTTGGTAAGAAATCTTGCCCAAGAATCCACTAAACCATGAGCTAAATGCCAGTGAGGGAGTAGAACTGAGAACACAGGAGACACAGGGCTTCACAAGAAGGAGACGCGCGCCCTCCCTGCCTCCCTGCTGTGGAATGTGACACCACGTACCTGTACGTGCGCGTAAATACGTCACGCGCATCCCGTCTCCACGACGCCATGGTCGCATGTGGTGCGGGGCAGGACTCTGGAGCCACACCCCCCAGGGTTGGCATCCTGGCTCGGCTACTTACCAACGTATGACTTGGGTGAGTTATTTGAGCTTTTCTGTGCCTCAGTTTTTTATCCTACAAAATGGGAATGATAGTATACTTCCCTGTGGCAAATATTGGCAACATGTTCCCCTAAACAGTTAACCCTTTTCCTGAGACAGGCAACAAGACAGCATTTCTAGCTTCCCTTTTAGGTAGCCGTGGCCTTGTGATGTGAGTAATAGCCAAGTACAAACAAACAAACAAACAAACAAACAAAAAACAAAGAATAGAAAGGATCGGCTCCACTCGAGTGGTCCCACACGCTAATTGCTTTGCTATTCATGGGATGCCTGGAAGTCACATTTTGAAGAAGGCAGGGTACTTAGATGTTAGGAGCCTGGGTCCCCGACTCAGTGCTTTCAGGAGAGCCCCCCCCCCCACATCCGGGGGAACCCCTGATAAGGGTTACGGGAGCATGCAGCGACTTCGCTGTGGTGTTTGGGTTGTTTTATCTTCATGGGTTGGTTTGTTACAGGATTAGTTTAAGCAAAACACTCCCTCTTGGGGCTATGCTGAGGATGGAATGAGTTAATCTCTGCTCATTGCTTACAGGAGGGCCTAGCAAATAGTATACCAGCACCTAGGAAATGTTGGGTTTTAGTATTTTTACAATATATATTTTTATCATTAGAGACGTAGGGTTTCTTTTTTTTTTTACATTTTTTTAATCTTTATTTTTGAGAGAGAGAGACAGAGTGTGAGAGGAGGAGGGGCGGAGAGAGAGGGAGACACAGAATCCGAAGCAGACTCCAGACTCCGGGCTGTCAGCACAGAGCCCCACGCTGGGGCTCAAACCCACAAACTGCAAGATCGAGACCTGAGCCGAAGTCGGACGCTTAACGGACGGAGCCCCCCAGGCGCCCCCGAGATGTAGGGCTTTCTCGTGCCACAGCAGCTGGAGAAACCTAAAACAAGGGCAAAACACAATACAGGAGCTGTGCTGTGCGTGGCCTCGACACTGTCTGTATTCACAGCCTGCTGCTTGGAAATGCCCCAGAAGTGCCCGGTGTCTGAAACACTGGAATGTCCCTCTCTAGGGACGTCCCTCTCCAGGGCTGGCTTATAATTGTATAATTTTATTATTTTTTTTAAGTTTCATTTATTTATTTATTTATTTATTTATTTTTTAAATGGTTTTTTTTTTTGTTTCTAATTTATTTTTGAGAACGGGCAGGGGCAGAGAGAGGGGGGATTGGAGGATCTAACAGAAGAATGCAGTTGATGAAACCAAGTGTTCAGCACACTCCCAGTGAACCTCACTGTGTGTGTGTGCATGTGTGTGCGTGTGTGTGCGATATTGCTTCCAGTTCCCACCAGGATCGATGCCTTTCCTTAGGCAGCTCTGAATAAGGAAGCCACAGCCATAAGGATTAGCCCATAAACTGGGTCGGGGCATTGCTACCCTTCCGGCGCGGGGAGGGGAGCCTAACGCGTGTAGTCAAGGCAGAGTCTGGAGCCAGGCGGCCTTGCCTTCCGCCGGTGACCCCGCCTGCTGGCCGTGCGGGCTGGGCACGTCAGCGTCCCTGAGCCCCCCTCTGCTTCTGAGCTCTGAGAGGGACGCAAGCCACTTCGTCGGGTGGACGGGTGAGAAGACGTTCAAGGAGCACCCGCAGCAGTGGCCGACGCGGCGCAGAGGTCGGTCGGTCGGTGCGGACACGGGGCCCCTCGCCTTCCCTCGGCCTTCGCTGTCCACATGGCGGCGCCCTCTCCTTCCCTAGGCTCCCCCCCTCTCCTGCTCCCACCTCGGCCTCAGACACCCTCAGCGGCCACGGATTGCACACGTGAAGGACGTGACTCCACACTCCGTCTTCAAAGTCAGTGTGCAAGTCCTGCCGCGCAGCGAAGGCTTAACGTGGCTTTTCCCGACCGCACGGGCGTGGAAGTTTGAACTTCCCCATGCGAAGCGCACAAGAAAAAGATCGCCGTGAGCCGAAGGAAGCTTCCCGTTCCCAGGCCCCCTTGGCTTGGCTTCCCAGAACGCCTCCACCGTCCTTTCCGTTTCGTTTCGTTTTTGCCCCGCGTGAGCTCGCTCGCTGCCTTGAAGCCCCGGGTCTCAGGCTGCTTTCTCACCGGCACGGCGCTTGAACCTTGACCAGGCGCGCGTTCAACAGCGTCGTGTCGAGGAAGGATTGTTTTCAAGTACAGCTTTGCCTGCCAGCGGATTTTCCTTGTACCTGGAAGACAAACAGGGCAGTGTGACAGGGGATTAACTGAGCCCCTGGGGTCTGGAGAGGGACGTTCCAGTGTTTCAGACACCCGGGCACTTCTGGGGCATTTCCAAGCAGCAGGCTGTGAATACAGACAGTGTCGAGGCCACGCACAGCACAGCTCCCGGGCCTGTGTTTTGCCCTTGTTTTAGGTTTCTCCAGCTGCTGTGGCAGAAACGTGGGGCTGGCTTATATTTGTACAATTTTTCTAAATTTGTATTTATTTTTAAATGTTTTTTTTTTAATTTATTTTTGAGAGTGGGGAGGGGCGGGGCGGGGGGAGAATAGAGGACCCAAAGCAGGCCCTGCACTGTCAGCAGTGAGCCACCCGAGGCGGGGCTCCAGCTCACAAACCGTGAGATCCTGACCTGAGCTCAAGTCAGATGGTCACCCTACTGAGCCACCCAGGCGCCCCTGGGACCGGTTTATATTTGTGAAAACTGCACTTGCCAAGAAAGTGAAGAGAGCGTTCCCGAATTGCCTGTGGTGGAGGCAGGTGATCATTGACGGCACCTGTCACCTTATAGTTGCCGACTCTCCCGCCTCTTAATGAGTGGCAGGGAACGAGCACTGTCCCTCTGTGTGCCCAGGGTGCACCCCAATGCCAGGCACGGAGGGGGCCCACAGAAGATTATGAACAGATGGCAAGTTAGGGGATAATGCAGGAGCTTGTACTCAACTGAGGCTCAGGGACAAAACAGAGCATCAGGCCAGACAGAAACATCTGATAGTGAGAAGTCACAGCAAGGGTGCCTGGGCCGCTCGCTCAGTTAAGCGTCCAACTCTTGACTTTGGCTCCGGTCATGATCTTACAGTTCGTGGGTTCGAGCCCCATGTCGGGCTCTGCGCTGACAGCGTGGAGCCCGCTTGGGATTCTGTCTCTCCTTCTCTCTGCCCGTCCCCCCCCCTTGCACTCTCTCAAAATAAATAAGTAAACATTAAAAAAGTAAGATGTCACAAAATAAAACCGATGATGCAAGTTTATTGGCAAAAGTTGTAGTCAAAAACTAATTGCGATTTTTTTTTCTCTTTTCCTGATGTTTCTGATGCCTTTTGACATTGTGACCGCTTACGAACCTGCAAGAATTTTCCTTTACTATAGTGTTACTCTTGTGGTGTGCTTATAAATGACCAAAACTTAGAAATGTTATATTCTTTTAGTTGAACAAATGGTAACTATGTTTTTATAAAACCGTGCAATAGAACTACAATCAATAAGTTGTAATTATTGTCTGATTAAGCTTTTCTTTAAATCAACAAGGCAAGCATGCTCACTTTAGGTGCTCGGTAAATCACCCTTTTGATTACCGAAGTGGAAAAATAATGATTTCATTTCCCCTGTCCTGTTTTTTTTTTTTTTTTCCTTAAGAGATGGGAGCAGAGGATGATGAGTGAGTTATAAATTTAAGATATTCATATGTTCTAAACATTTAGAAAATTTGAGAATTGCGTCTTATGACAATACATAATGGTAATATCTCATGTGTTGAACACATTCCCTGTATTTTACTGACATTGTGCACTGGTCCTGTGGGTTAGACACTATTGTCTTCATTTTACACATGAGATCACTAAGGTTTGGCCCCCATTTGCCCAAGACCACACAGAAATCGAGATGCAGAGCCGAAAGGCGGGATACAACCCCATTCGATTCCAAAGGCCGATTTCCTGACTATGATGGATGGAAAGTACAGGATGTAGAGATTGGCCTTCCAATGGCCTTTTTGCGGGGGGAGGGGGAGCTTTTGGAAAATGATTTACCTAATTATCTTTATCTGCAATGGTCATGCCAAGTTATCCTGCTGGACCAGCTTCTACTAATTTTTCCAGTTGGCGGCACTCCCAACTTTTAAGAAATGACTCAAAATCCCCCTCCTCCTCTGTGAGCCTTTCTGATCCCTGGGTGGATGAGACGGGCTGACCGTCTCTGCTCCCAGGCACACAGCCACGTACACCATCCATCTCCCTCGTGGTCCTTGTGGCCACGTGCTAAGTTCTAGACTGCTTGTGAGTTTCAGGCCTGCACCGCGACAGCCCCCAGCCAGGGGACCTGGAGGGAAGCAGAGTGGCGAGGCGGCCGGCACCTGGGTCCTCACTGCCTGGAACACACACTTCCCTGCCCCCCACCCCCCACTCCCGGCTGGATTTTGAGTGGGCAGTAAAAGCCTTCTATCATGTTGAGCTGTCAAGGTTGTTTGTTAAAGCACGTAGCAAATCTTGATGAGGAGGGTTAATTTTATTCTTATTTATTTCTTTATACCCTCTAATCATAATAGATTGCTGGCAGGGAGTACATGCTTAACGTATTACGTTTATTTACTTATTTATTTTTAAGTTTATTTATTTTGAGAGAGAGAGAGAACAGGGGAGGTGCAGAGAGAGAAAGAGACAATCCTGAGCAGACTCCACACCGTCAGCAGGGCTCAAACTCATGCACCGTGGAAGGCACCGTGAGATCACGCACCGTGAGATCATGACTTGAGCAGAAATCAAGAGTCAGATGCTTGACCAGCTGAGCCACTCAGACTCCATATGTATATTTATTTTTAAAGTAATGTGTGGAGTGTTGAGAATATTTAGCAACTAATGAAAACTAGGAAGAAGAGAAATGAGTACAATTATTCTTCATATGTTGGTATATTTCCTTTTAGCTCTTTCTGTTGTTTTTTGAGGATTTTTTTCCCTCCAACATGGTTGATATCTTACTGAATTGATGATTTTGTGTCTCTACTTTTTCTACTTTACCAAATAGCATAATCCACATGTTTTCCACCGTGTTAACAATTCTTCATAACAACAGCTGCTCGCCATTCACATTCTCTGGATGTGCCGTGATTTATTTAACCTTCCCATTATCACTGATGGTTTAGTTATTTCTCCGTATTCACAATTAAAAAAAAATAATGCAGTGACGATATCTTCATCTGTAAATGCTCTTTCTGTAAAGAAATCACTGAAAAAAATTTTTATGCTTATTTTTGAGAGAGAGAAGTAGAGGATGAGTGGGGGAGGGGCAGAGAGAGAGGGAGACACAGAATCCGAAGCAGCTCCAGGCTCCGAGCTGTCAGCACAGAGTCCAACGTGGGGCTCGAACCCACGAACCATGAGGTCAGGACCTGAGCCGAAGTCTGATGCTTAACGGACTGAGCCACCCAGTTGCCCCAATAAATCACTTTTCAATTAACCAGATTACTTGTTCTTAGAGACATACCTGTTTTTCTTTCAGCTCTGCTACGAGCATTCTGGAAAGAGTTCCCTGTCTGAGCAGAGGGTCAAGCAGGGGCTACATGAGCACCTAGCGTCCCGTGCATGGAATCAAAGGTAGGACCAGCTGACTTCAAAGGTTCCCGACGATTTCCGTGATTGTAGCACAGACCAAATTTTCTGTGAATTAAACTATCTCTTAACAACATCCTAAGTCCTCTCCAGGTAGAGGTAACTATGTTGGCAAAAGCCCAGATGTAGGCAAGTACAAATTTGGTTGGGCCACTTAAGAAAATTACTTTTCAAGTAGGTAAGATGTTAACCTGGCTCCGTGTTCAAAAGATAGAAAAAACAACAGTAAAAATTCTCTTTATAACTCGTGCTCTTACTCAGTGTATTTTCCAAGAGACAAGCAACAATTTAAGTACCTTGTGTATCTTTTCAAATAATTTATTTTGTACATCTACTGAAAAACACACAGATCCTTTTTCTCTTTACTACTTTACTCTTTACTGCTTTACTCTTTACTTCTCTTTACTATTTTACCATTTTACAAATGGTAGCATGTTGTAAACATTGCTCTGAAACTTGCCGTTTTATGCGCTGGTATATCTTGGTGGATGTTCCGCAGAAGTGCCCTGTTCTGTAGTTTCTCTGTGGTCTATTGTGTGGCCATACCACCTTGTAACTAATAATCCTCTATGATGATTTCCGAACAATCTTTGTTTCCAAGGTACAAACAAACTGCGATAGCCATAGGTAATTTTTACAATAGTCATAGGCAAGTTTGCACATATGGGCAGGGCTTGATTGGGATCAACTGGGCTTGGTCCAGTACCTGCAGTCAGCTGATAGGTTGGCTTGGGTCTGGCTAGTCTAGGGTGCATCTAGGACGCCCTCACATCTCTGGTGCTTGGATGGCTGTTGACCAGAGAGACAATGGTCTATGTGCCTGTCCTCCTCCGGCGTGCTGGCTTGGGCTTATTATATGGCGATGTCAAGGTTCAGAGAGAGAAGAATCCTGCAATGCCTCTTGAGGTCTAATCTCAAAACTGCCATGCCACTGCCTTCTGTTAGCCAAAGACCATCACAAAAGCAGCCGAAATCCATCGCTACTGATAATCACGTGAGGGGAGTCACATCACATACCTGCAATATCACTTTAAATAGGTCATCCATTTACCTGGTGCAATGTTAAGGGCATGGAGAAGCAGAGAGAAGACTGAAGTCTTGCAGGCCTTTTGTCTCAAGCTACCGCAGTGCGGAAGCACACGTAGAGTTTCGATAGCCTTTGCAAAATAGACTTAAAGGTTTACCAGTTGACCTGACTACGGGGACTGTCTGAGGTTCTCTCTTCACCGTAGCTTCACCCACAGAGCATGTTAGCAAGTCTTCGGATTTTTGCCAGTTTGGGAGTTGAGAATATAACCTTGGCTTGGATTTTAGTTTCTACTATTTTCAATGATGCTGATTTGTATTTCTTGCTCTCTGAATTATTTGCTCAGATTCATGTATTTAGTAGCTCTAAGTAGCATAGACTTTGGGGGCCGAGGGAAGGAAAGAAGTGGGGGATACAGTGGGAAGGGAAAAAAAAGCCAGAAAGACGGGGGTCACACCGTGGGCACTTGTCATCGCCGTGTTAAGAAATCTGGACTCTGTACTACAAAGTAAAGAAGAAACTGTGAGTTTGAAGCCACAGGAGTGATGCCATCCGAGCTGAGCCGTGTCCTGGGGAAATCCCTCCTTCCGGGGGGTGAAGGAGGTTGGGCAGTGGAAGGTAGCCAAGGGTGACCGTGGCCGTGATCCCAGTGATGGGCGTGGTCAGGGGAGAGCTCATGCCACAGGCCATGAGATGCGGTGGAACAGGTGGCTTCGAGGGGAGGACGGGGAGCTCACTCTTGTCCATGCCAAGCTCAGTGGACCAGGTGCCTCTCCCTAGAGGTCTCCGCACGCCATTTCCTGTTAGAGACTGGTGCTCAAGAGCAAGGTAAGCACAAGAACTGAAACCTCGACAGTCATCCGTATAAAGTGGTACCATTACCAGAGAGGTGTCCCGTGACTCAAGAGCCAAGGACAGAAGCTGAGGAAAGACGTTTTTTAAGGTGGGGGCGTACGAGAGGAAACGACGAACGAAGGCTGCCAAGCAGCCGTCACGACGGCTCAGGCTCCTGGCCGCTGTAAAACTCAGCGGTTGTCTGGACAATAACGATGCATCAGGCAGTCCCACATGTGGTCTGACTTGCACGGAGCTTTGCTGCGGAGCGAGCCGCTCCTTGCTTCCGGATTTTCCTAGTGGCCTGGCTGCAGCCTCTCTCGTTCCCGCCGGCAGCTCCGGTGGCATATGTTGTGGGTCAGCAGTTTCCCCCGCGTGCGCTCAATGTGACGACAGAGCAGCTCGCAGAGTTCAATTGCGGCGAGCACAGCCCCGCGGCCGCTGGGCCGATTGTCCTCCAGCACCGTATTGCGGGCGAATTTGTCTTTCTATTTGCTATTACGTTGGGCTCACGGGGAACGCTGACAAAATGGGCTCCAAAGTGAATGTGACACCAGCAACGGGTCCGGAGTTTGCATCTACTCAGTAGGGTTGGAGGCCCTGCTTGAACTGATTGAGAACGCTGAGTCAGCCACCCCGTCCTTCCCAACCTCCCAGGGGATGCGATATCCCGTTTTGGTTTGGTCTGTGTTTGATCGGTAACAATAAGAGACCCAGTCGACAGGGATGGGCACGCTGCTCTCTGTCACTGGAGAATTTAGTCGCACCGACGTGCTTGGGTTTGGTAAATGGGTCTAAGGTGGTGAACGAATTGATTAACCATTGGAACTACTTGGTTTTCCACATACGAAACAACTTGAGTAAATCACAACTCAACTTTTAATCCATTGAAAACCGAATGGCTCTTAAGGAAAGGGAAGGGGGGCAGAGTGGAAAACCTGTCAAGCATGCCTGATGTAAAAGTTGAAGCATATTTGAAAATTCCCCATGCAGAGTTGATAGGGCAATTTAAATACGAGAGGGGACGGGTGGAGAAAAAGACATACCTGTGGGTAATTCTTGGGAAACCTGGAAGTAAATGCTGGGTAGCTACTTGGCACACTTTTCTGATCATTTGGACTCGAAAAGCAGATGGCTGGCACATGGGGTGTTTGCGCTAAACTTAGTAAGTTCCACTCAGTATGGTGACAATTTTATAAGGGTGAGTCTGCTGAGAAGCCATAAGATGTTGGGACCTTAAGAGCCCTCTCTACCTGGAAGAGGACAAACAAAACAAAACAAAACAAAACAAAACAAAAAAACCCACAAAAAACAAAAAACCTAGCTGAGAAAGGCAAGCTTGAACAAGTTCCTAGGGAGTGACTTTTGGCTTTCTGAATCCTAATCCTGAGTCTGGGTAGGATCTAGTCCCCAGTGGTTCTCAAAATGTGGTCTCTGGACCAGCTGCAGGAGCGAGGAGGGACTTGGAGGCTGGAGGGGAGTTAGGTAGGGGGGTGGGCTGGCTGGGTGATGGGCATTAAGGAGGGCACTTGGGATGAGCACTGGGTGTAAGTGACGAGTCACTGAGTTCTACTCCTGAAACCAACACTACACTGTATGTTAACTAACTTGAATTTAAACAATAAATAAATAAATAAATAAATAAATAAATAAATAAATAAATAAAATACAAATTCTCAGGCTCCACCCCAGTTGCTACTGAATCAGAAACTTTGCCCCAGGGGTCCAGCTCTCTGTGTTTTAACGAGCCCTCCAGGGGATTCTGATGTCAATACAATTTGAGATCTACTGTTGATTGAGAAAAATACTTCTCTTGGAACAAACGTTGGTTTCTTTCTCTCTTTCTTTTTTTAGGCTTTAGGTATATTTCAACGTTGCAGAGAGCACATGTGCTCTCAGGCCAAATCTATATTAATTAAACCTGACACGCATCACTGCTAATCTCTGGGTTTCAACAAAGCTGGGCTTTTTTTTCCCCCCTTCATTGTTCAATAGGCGACGTTTCCAAATGAGAAAACGTATTCTTTGCAGCTAAAATACTGTCAGCCAAGAAATGGTAGCACAAAAGTTTCAAAATGCAGAAGTGCACTGGTTGAGTAGCATGTCAAGTTTTTCTTTCTCTGCCCCCTTACAGATAAGTGGTAGATAGTATTCCCTGTAATTGCTGCCCACTCCGTTACAAACGCCTAGAAGCGTCAGAGCCTTAGTAAGACTGGAAGGGTATGGCCCGTCTTAAAACTCTGCTGTAGCTGAAGGTCATGTTCTGGGGATCTGAAGGAGAGGGCAATTTGGTGACATGTGCCTCTAAAACTCTTATCAGTGCCCAGCTGATGCATATATCCTGTTTCTCAGGAAGATGTTTTTAAAGTACCCTTCTGTAAATGTTTTAAAGTGGAATACATGTTTAGTGAAGACAACTTTATATACATACTTATTGTGGTTTCTTATACCAACAAGTCACGGAATATATTGTGGGGATCATTAAAAAAATCTCCTAGGTGGATTGCAGGTGGGTCTAAAATTCAGTTAGCACTAGTAACGAAATATTTCTTTTTCTTCTTTTAGGAATAGAAAATTTAATATGTAATCCGTTATTCTAAATCAAGAAATTCTATAGTACTCTGCACCACGTTCTCATGCTTGAAGTTGGTCCAGTTTTTGGATGCTGGGCATTCACATATTGGATGTATGCATCCCTAACCTATGTAAGGACACTTGTCCTTTGTTTAAGGTTTAATAGGATTTCCCCAGTGGACTTTGTTTAGGCAAAATCTAAAGAGCCTAAGCCCTGGGAGGCTATGGGTAGATGTAATCAATAGCCTTAATCTCTGTCCTGGGAAAAGTACTGAAGGAGTCACTGGTGGAAACTTCTGGAAAGGTGCCTACACATTCCTTGCAGAGGCCACGCTGGGATGGTGAAGACATAAACAAGCAGCTTCAACACAGGCAGAGGCCATTGGAGTTTTCCACCTTTGGGCACAGAGATGAAAGTATTTCTGGTGATCTATCTGAGTAATGTTTAAGTATAACATTAATAGGGAATAAAAGGCTGTGTGACACCTTCAGATGGTTTTTGCTTCTTGGTGATCTGAAAGGTTTACCTCGTTTATTTAAAACATTCAATATGGTCTAGCCAGAGCTGGGAGTTACAAACTCTAAAAGCTAGAGGGAGCCTAGAAACAAGCGATTTTTTTTTTTCTCTCTTGACATTTGGAGATACAGAGGAGAAAGATCTTGCTCAGAATTGCCTGCCTTTCGGCTCATTAACACCAGATCCCACCTTAGATCCCATCTTAGCTTGTCTCTGACATGATGTTTCTATTTTAGTTTCTACCTTACCTTGAAATGATGGAACATATGCAGAGATATATATTCTTTGTGAACTTGACTGTCTTTTATGTGGCCAGTCATCCAAGCCTTGCATACTGACCCTACCACTCCTGCATTGTTTCATTCTGTCTCAGTCACTTTGAGTTGTTATAAAAAATGCCACAGACTGAGTGGCTTGAGCAACCAACATCTATTTTTCATAGATCTAGAGGCCAGAAGGCCAAGATCAGGTCAAGGGCTCTCTTTCTGTCTTATAGATGACCACCTTCCTGTTGTGAGTCCCCTCATGGTGGAGAGAGAGATCATTTGTTCTCTTAAGTGTGCTAATCCCATTCATGGGGGTTCCACTCTCATGACCTAATTACCTCCCAGAGTTCCTACCTCCTAACACCATCACACTGGGGATTAGGGCTTCAACACATGGATTCTGGGGGGGCACAATCATTCAGTCCATAGCATATCCACGGTGACATCACTCGCATTTGCAGCAGAACCGAGCAGATCTATGCAACTCCAGCATTAGGTTTTATTTGAGATTCCTGCACAGACCACTTTTTTTTTTTTATTTTAAATGTTTGAATTAGATTGAAGAAGATCCAGGTTATTTATGATAGGTGTCAACAGGAGATTCAAGAAGATGCCAATGGCCGTTGGAAAAAGGAGATCAGCAATTATGGTGGGCGGTCACTAAGGTCGATCACCTGCTCTCTCCCCTCAGTCAGCACGAGCTCAAGGGCTGAGGAACCTTCTTCTAGTCCAAACAAAAGCAAAACAAGGGCCATTAGCCTCCTGCATGGAAAACCTCAGGCTTTTTAGGAACTAGAAGTTGGAACATGCTTCATATAATTTCAATTTAACAAATATTAAGCATTCACTGTATGCCTGGCACTGCGTGAAGCCCCATGGGGCATAGAGATAAATATGGCCATGCCTCCAGCCCCAAGGAGCTTACAGTTTTGGGACCAAAACGGGAACAGACATTATTGAAATACAAAGGAAGAATAAGGTAATTTTCCTTATAGACTTTTTAAAAACATCAAAATATTATAGTGCAAAGAAAGTCAAAGCGCATTTCAGAATCATAGGGACTCCAGTTCAATTTCTGAATTTGCCAATTACTATCTGTAAGAACTTGGGTGAGGTCATTTAACATTTCAGCTCCTTTTGGCTGCCTGTAAACACTGCCACAGGATTGTTGTGAAGAAAAAATGTCTCATATGTAGAGTCCCTGATATGTTAGCACACCTGAGAATTAGGAGACCGGAGATTTGATGGACACAGGGGTGAGGTCAGAGAGGGGCTTCCTTCATCACTTTGTCCTTGGGGGATGAACAGAGTCTATGAAGAACGATAGAGAAGGAGAGCAGAGAAGCCGTCAAAACATAAATGAGAAACTGTGGCTGGAGCACTGAATGTGGTAGGTGAGGGTATTTTAGAAACATCTGGAAAGCAGATAGAAAAGTTGGAGCTCTAGATTATTCGACAAAGGGAGGCTATGGAGTGGAGGTCAGAGAGATGCCAGAAAATGATGGACATTTCGTATGATAAGGGGGATGGGACGGGCACCCCATGGATTCCATCTCCGGGCTCCTTTGGGTTTCAGTGTTGTTGTAGAAGACACGTCTAGATCCCTTGTGGAGAACCTGCAAGCTTGTGAAGGACCCCAAGGGTGACTTCAAGGCATATCCCTTCTCCAGCCGTGGGCAGTGATGGTCCTGGACTGTGTCGTTCCCAGGTTGGTGAACAGTGTGATCAGCCGACCCGATGTCCCTGGCCTAGAGGATGTGGTGCAGCAAGTATAACCACTTGTCATTGAACTTAATGCCTGTCATGCTTCCCGTGTACAACCAGATGGGTGCCGGGGGTGGATCGTGTGAGGGAGGAGTCACACGGACGGTGGTGTGGGAGGGAGTAGCGTCAGATTGGAGCACAGGGGTCATACGTTGTAGACGGGGGGTGCGCTTGACTGACCGTTCGGTCGAGACAGATATGTGAAATGCTGATGAGCTAGCATGGTAGAGGGCTGGAGCACAGGTCACCTGATTTCTCATCTGAGCTTCTCACTCCAAGTGGCCTCTTACTAGTAGAAACGCAGTACACGCACATACGCATTCATGTTCTGTGTCCATTTGATAACTGTATTCGTTTTATAAGATCCCATGAACACGCCTCTTCCTCTGAAGCATTATAAGGACTTTTCTGGATGGAGTAAATCACTTGGTGCTATGTGCCCCTGTAGGACTTGGCCCCTAACTTGATGGTGCAGCTTAATTGCATGTTTTTCTTCCTGGTGAGACTGAGAATTTATTTCTTATGGATCCTGAATTCTTAACCTCTCATCTCCCCACGACCTAGCTTGGGATAGTTGCTTGTTAAAGAGATGTTCGTTAAGTGAGGAATGAGTCCGTGAATAAATGAATGCATATAAGGCACATCATCACAAAGCTCTTTATCTAAGGATCGCACAATAATCCTAAGCACGTCTATAGAAACAGTTTTCCTATGTAACATGAAATATATTAGTCTAAACTCTATATCATGGGGTTGAATTTTAACATTGAATACCCTGTGATATTTATGGAGCTGAGACAGTTGTGACATTTTTATTGTTCCAACGTCATGTTCTATGCGGATTGAAGGGACTTTCTGACTTTGTAATATGTAATGCTAGAAAAGATATATCTGAACAGAGGTGGAATCGAATAGGAATTTTAGAATTAGTGAGATTTTTTGGAAATAACTTTATGGCAGAGCAACCTTCTTTACTATCAAATCAGGCCACCCTTGCCTTAGGGGCTGTAAAACACAAACCAGCAGCAAAGGCTATGCAGATTCAGTCTGGAACATGGGTTAGTTAAGTTAGTTACGGTTTTATGAGGTGACGCAAATGTAAAAGCAGAGAGGAAGCCCTGGGAATGAATGTCATGTTTTTGCCTTTAAAAAGATCATTGGTTCACATTTTGAAATTGGCTGCAGTCAGAAGTCATTTCACAATCAGAGCCAGAAGAAAGACGCTGATGTGCAGGCCGAGGAGAACATTCTGATGGAATTGTCACCATGTCTGCTTGTGGGAACATAACCAAGTGCGAAAGGAATCTGTTCATCTGATTGTCACCTCAGTTGATTTATTCCCGTTGGTCGCACCGCATGCAACTGAAGTTTAACTTAAATTAGGATTCCAGGTTGTTTCTTTAAAAGGCTTGAAAACGATACACTTTGATGCAGCGCCGAACGAAAAGTTATTGTGCATTCAAAAGAGCAAAAACTATAGACTTTTGGGATATAACAAGCAAATATTTCTTGGTGGAAGAGTGACTCACTTTAAAAATTTATTGTAAAGTGACAATCAATTGATGTGCAGATCCTTTTCCCCAAAGTCAAGGCATTCACAATTTAATACGACTTTCTCATCTTGGACATATGTGGATAAGTTTTGTCTGTCACCCACCAGGCGATGCAAATTAAGGCATTCAGAAATGTCACATCTTTGAGTCTAGATAATAGGATGCCAGAACCAGGAGACGCTGATGGAACTATCTCAAGGGTAGTGGAGAGCCGTCACTCCGTTAGCAAATGTGTCAGAAATTCCAGCTCACTTTCAAAGGAAGCCATTTAGCATCGAGGGCTATGTAATTCACTCAGGGGGTGGGTGTGCCAGGCTGAATTATGGCCCCCAGGCTGCCCAGGTCTGAACCCCTGAGACCTGGGGCTGTTACTTTATATGGAAAAAGAGTCTTTGTGGATGTGATCAGAGTGAGGGTCTCAAGGTGGGGTGACTTCACCAGTGCAACCTGTGCTCCACTAAACATTTAGCTTACACGTGGGCTGTTGGCCAGAGAGGAAGTGCCAATGTGACATTTGCTTGGTGTCCTGTATGGCCCAGCTCATCCCTTAGCGTGGACCCTCACGTTTCCAACCTTTCTCAGTTGTTGTCTTACCTTTTGGGGTCTGGGTTGAACTTCTCTTGGGTTACTCTAGTGCTGGCTTGAGGGTGTGGAGCCCGCCCACTGGCCCAGCAGTGTGCCGGGCTTCCTTGGGAGCAGCCCAGAGGTGTCCTCAGGGCTTATCCGGAGCAGGAGCAGGGCGGAGGTCATCAGTGGTGACCTGGATTTTGGTAGTCCCATGGTCTCTCTGAACCTCGGTTTGCGTTATAAGCAAGTTTATGCTAAAAGAGAGCAGGAAACTGACTTAGATACTCTTTGAATGTGCTTTTCTTTGTTTCTTTCTTTTCAAATATATTTTTAAAACTGCTTATTTGTTTATTTTTGAGAGAGAGAGAGCACAAGTGGGAGATGGGCAGAGAGAGAGGGGGGACACAGAATCTGAAGCAGGCTCCAGGCTGTCAGGTGCAGAGCCCAACATGGGGCTCGAACCCACAAACTGCAATATCATGACCTGAGCCAAAGTTGGACGCTCAACCCACGGAGCCACCAGGTGCTCCTTAATGTGCTTTTCAATTCCAACAGCTAGCATTCCAAGATGAAGTTAGGTCGGGCTTATTTTCCTTAAAGTTTTATAAACAAGTCTTGCTTTTTTTGGACTTTCCACTATGACCAGAACATCCACAGTGAGTCCGGAATCATTGTTACCAACACGTGCCTTTTGATAAAGGACCTTTTCAATTTATGATAGAGACCCAGTAACCCCGATGACCTTGGGGAGACACCAAAGAGTCAACCGGCCTCCTACAGGGCTCGATCCTGGAAGCGTCTCTGTCGCTTTCACAATTGTTGAAAGCATCGCTGCTCACGTGTAATTCGATTATTTTATGTTGCCTTAATTTGATTCCCTACCATTTCTTCTTTCAGGAAATACTAGCCTCCTTTCCTGGTTCCCTGTAAATGGTATTATGTTAGGAAATGTTGATTGATGAGTGACCAGGTATGGGAATGAGGTGCGGGTTTTATGGTCAATAGTAATTCCCACAGTGAAAGTGTGTCAGAATCCAGCCAGGAAGACAGAAACCACTGTACTTGAAACAAAGGAAATTGAATATAAAGGAACTGTTTACAGATGATGAAAGGCTCAGAAGCCAAATGGGGCCATGAAGTGACTTAGAGATGAGCGACAGCAGGAAGCGTGGGTCGGAGGGACAAAGCGAGGAGGTGTTGGCCCTGTGGCCCCTGGTAGGACTTGGGGTGGAAGCTGGAAACGGGCAGGTCTGTCGCAGGCTCAGTGGTGGCCGAGCCATGGAGCAAATGTTACTGCGGAACAGAGCAGAGGACAGGTGCTTCTGCAAACCCAGCCAGACCCTGCTGAGGACGCAGCGAGGGAGACACGGCTTGCGGGGCGCAGAGTGGGGAGAGGACCAGGATCAGGCATGGAACACACACGTCTAGAACCCTCGACCACATGACCAAGTCACCCTGATCTGGAGGTCATGGTTTCTTTTTTTTTTTTTTTTTTTAAAGTTTTTTTTTTTTTTTTTTTTTTATTTATTTTTGGGACAGAGAGAGACAGAGCATGAACGGGGGAGGGGCAGAGAGAGAGGGAGACACAGAATCGGAGACAGGCTCCAGGCTCCGAGCCATCAGCCCAGAGCCCGACGCGGGGCTCGAACTCCCGGACCGCGAGATCGTGACCTGGCTGAAGTCGGACGCTCAACCGACTGCGCCACCCAGGCGCCCCTGGAGGTCATGGTTTCTAATCTCAGTGACATGTGACAATTTTGGGAGCAGACAGCAAAGATGACTGTTCCCGACCTCTTAGGAGAATTTTTACGGAGGGCAAAACTGGGACTTGAGGGGTCTGGCCCTACTCGAAAACCTAAGAGTGGCTTTTCAGGCCCAGTCACAGGCAGTTCCAGGGGTTTACCTGGCAGGCCTCAGGGTGGCCACCCTCCCAGCCAGGCTGGGTGCACAGTGTGTGCACTGAAGTTTCCAGGGCAGCGGCCAGAGAGGACTCAGGCTCTCGTGCGTGTCTGCACTCAGCCCAGGTGCCCTCATCCCTGGGTCTCTTTATTTGAGGACTTGATCTTCCCCAGGCTCTTGCTGGGTCGTGGGGCGGAAGCTCACAGCTGTTTTGTCCACCCTGACCCCGTTCTGGGTACTGTTCTACTCTAGGTGCTGTACTTCCCTGAGCCCTGTGGTCCATGAAAGTGTCAGACCTTTTTGTTTGGGGCTCTGTCATCAGTGAGACAACCGCCATGTCTGCGAGGAGCCACCCGTCCCTCCACCGGTTCACCATTGCACACGGGCACAGGTCTGGGGAGGGTGGCACTTTCTGCAGGGTTCGCCTCTTGCTTGTTACATCCTAAGAAGTGATTACAGGCTCGACTTTGCTCGTTTGCTTTCATCAGCTGCCCTGACACCCGGGGGCGCCACACTCTGTCCGGCTCTGCTGAGGTCCAGACAAGAGTTCAATGACACATGCACGCGGAAAGTGACAGGGTTTCTGTCTAGAGCCCACACGCTTATGTGGGCACACAGTGTGGTTGAGTTACACGTGTCATGTCAAAGGTTGAACCGAGTCTGTCTGCCTCTCAAGCCCAGAGTCCCAAACTGTGCTTCTGAGCCCATCTCACCATTTCCTGGGTTTTTGTCGTGTTCAGAGAAGGAACAGAATGTATTTGGGATTCCGGGAGTATTGGGGGTTTACATGGTTGGTCACTAAGCGGGTAGCTCAGTGTCTTGAATAGGAACGTGAGAGTAATGTCATAAGATGCCTGTCGTGCTATTGGTTGTCAGGATTTAATCTACTATCGGGGTGGGATGGTGATCTCGTCTTTCCCCCTCAGCTGTTCCTGAGGTTGTAGGTCTAGGAAGGATGATTTCATAGAAAGAATCCCATTTTCTACTTCAGGTCGAAGCAATCCCTCTTTTTTCCTTATGTTAGAATTAGAATGTCTAAATGTTTTCAATATGTATGTATGTACGTATGTATGTATTACTTAAAAAGTTTTTTTTTAACAGTTATTCACCGTTGGGAGACAGAGAGAGAGAGTGCAAGCAGGGGAAGGGCCGAGAGAGAGGGAGACATAGAATCTGAAGCAGGCTCCAGGCTCCAAGCTGTCAGCACAGAGCCTGATGTGGGGCTTGAACCCCCGAACCATGAGATCATGACCTGAGCCAAAGTCGGACACTCAACTCACTGAGCCTCCCAGGCGCCCCTTCAATCGGTTTTTAAAGAATTAATTACAATGGATTTTCTTGGCTCGTTACTTTCACATAGTAGTTGCTCACTAAAAAGAGCTAGAGACGGTCATCGAATGAATGGATCATACGTCCCAGTGTTATAAAGACACTACGTACCTATTGAAGATGGGTGAATCCCCAGAGGACTTGAAATACCTTGTGAATTCAGCTTTCTTGGCTTTTATTGCACTTTCAGTGACTTTGAATGGATCATACGTCCCAGTGTTATAAAGACACTACGTACCTATTGAAGATGGGTGAATCCCCAGAGGACTTGAAATACCTTGTGAATTCAGCTTTCTTGGCTTTTATTGCACTTTCAGTGACTTTGATGTTATGAGACGGTGCACAGTCTTGAAAAAAATAGTGAAGCTACATTATGCAAATCTGACTTAAAAGAAGACGATCGTTATCTAATTTAGTCACCATTTTAAACACTCCCTGGCTTCTACGATCTAGGAAATAGCATCAGCCTTGAGATGGAGGCAAGACTCAGGCTCTGAAGAGTACTCTTCCTCTACTCCTTACCCCTTTTCCATTTCCCCCGGATTTCTAGAACGTACATCTCCAGGTTTGGCGGACACGGGTAGGTAATAAGCATTTGGGTTTCAAAGATCCCTCGTCGGCCTGAAGTGTAAGCACATTGGAAATGCAGCCACAAGGTCACGGGTGGCTCAACAGAAGCCTTCTTTTCTATTCTGCTTAATTTGATTTGTAAATGTAGAAAGCAAGATTTTCTGCAGATAAACTGTGGAGCAGATGAGTGCCTTAGGAAAATTGATAATTGGCTCTGCTTGGCTGTGCTATTTCTGGGGTCTTTTGTCATGAGGTTTGGTCGGTTATTTCTTTACCTGTAGAGCTTTTAAGCTGTGCAGTCAAGAGATAGTGTGGGGGTCCTTAACTAATTTCCCTGGAACCTGTGTTGCCACCGGAGCCTTAGCAATTGCCTTAGTCATTTGTTCCTGCATTCGTTCATTATTCATTCATTCATTCGACTCGTTTGTATCAAGTACCCATGAACTACCAGAATCTCCTCTGTGCTGGAGAGCAGTCTCCAGCTATAATCAAACCTGACGGCTCTAGAGGAGTATGTATGCTTCTATAGCCGCCATTTTTCTTTTCAAGAATGGGTCTCTTGGTTACATCCGCTCAACGTAAACATCAACTCGCAGAAGAGACCACCTAAGTGCACGTTTTAAGAGAGATCTTCATGCCGGTTCCCTCTGGTAACTTGATGGTGGGTGCCCGTCAATGATCAGAGTTAACCAAGCCCTAATCTTGGAGATGACTTTTCAATTCTGCCCTTGTGACAGAGCATCCAAGTAGGGTGGTTTCCCTCAGCCATGGCAGCTTCTGTGTTCTTTCTCGGGAGTGGCCGTTGCAGGGACGGCTACCTGGGCCTCATCTTTGAAAAGATACTGATTTGTTAGGTTAAAGTTGAGTCACCTGAATGAGCATGACGAATCCTTGAATATTTCCTTCTGGGACTCCATCCGAGGAAGCAGGGCAAGGTCCACTCTGAAAGGGGGATCACACATTACTTCTGCCTTCCCAGAGGCTCCGCACACTTAGGAGATACCTCTTTTCTTTTCTTTTCTTTTCTTTTCTTTTCTTTTCTTTTCTTTTCTTTTCTTTTCTTTTTCTTTAAGTTTATTTATTTATTTTGAGAGAGACAGAGACAGCGCCAGAGTGGGAGGGGCAGAGACAGAGGGAGAGAGAGAATCCCAAGCAGGCTCTGGACCATCAGTGTGGAGCCTGACATGGGGCTTGAACTCAGGAACCAAGAGATCAAGACCTGAGCTGAAACCAAGTGTCAGACACTTAACTGACTGAGCCACCCAGGTGCCCAGGAGATACTTCTTTTCAATGACCATTAGAAAAACCTAACAAACACAGGGGCACCTGGGTGGCTCGGTTGGTTAAGCGTCCAACGTCAGCTCCGGTCATGATATCACAGCACGTGAGTTCAAGCCCTGCGTTGGGCTTTGTGCTGACAGCTCAGAGCCTGGAGCATATTTTGGATTGATTCTGTGTGCCTCTCTGTCTCTGTCGTTCTCCCACTTGTGTGTTCTCTCTCTCTCAATCTTTCTCTCTCTCTCAAAAAATCAATACATAAACATTAATCAATAAGTAAACCTTAAAAAATTAACAAATACAAAAAGCTCAAATAAATACACTTTGCTCCAAGCCCCTGTACCTTTTTGGATGCTATCGGCCTCTCCCACTCTGTCTCTGCAGATTCTCCGAATAACTCTCTAAGGATTGCATGGGACGATCCTTTTGAAGAACCTTTGGCCAGGGAGTTTCACCAGAATAAAAAAGAGACAGGCATCTGTGACGTGGGGCGTGTGGCTGAGGTGAAACAGGGAACATCTTACGTTGGTATTTTGGATTCCAACTCAATTCGTCACCTACTTAGAGTGCCAGTTGCTGATTTAAAGGAGAAAAGGTTGTGTTCTCATGGAGCTCACAGTCTCATAGACTGATGGGTGACCAAAATACACAATGCAGAAAGCACTTGGATCAATAGTGCTCTGGGAGGGGGAGCGATGATAACTAACTGTGTCTGGAAGTGGGAGGGATATCGGACGACTGTGTGTCAGAGCTGGGGTTTGAAAGATGTGCGTTTTCGGGAGGGAAGGAGCAGGTCCTGCCAAACGTCCTCGTCTTTCTTGACCTCTTCTCCTCTTGCTGTTTGCATGGCTGACTTCTCCTCATCTGTCAGGTCTCCATGGGCATCGTCTCTGTAAGTTGTTAGCCCCTGAGTCAGCCCATGCCTCCCCTAGTCCTGCCCATGCCAGCTGGCCGGGTGTCCTCCTCCCAGCCCACATCAGGACACAGAATGAACCCTTTAGGGGGTGGTTTTTGAGTGTCTCCCTTACTAAACAGTAAGCTTCTTCAGAGTCGAAATCGTGTCTCTCTTGGCTGTAGCACCGAGAGCCTGGAGGAGCTCCTGGCAGGAAATCGGTGTCCATATTTGCTGCCGGATTGGATGTATGTAGTCTTTATTGTGGGAATAAAGAAAGGTTAGAACTCTGTTTCGACCTCTTCAGGTGCATAGAGGTGACATCAGCTGATTTGTCTGGTACAGATGACCACTGAGTGATGAAGTTTCATACACGATACATTAAAATACATCCTTGGAACTGTACCTGTGGTTCCGGTGAGACTCTATCCTGACAGCGTAAGGTTGTAGGAGATCTTCACGTTCCTCTTGAACAGGAGAGCATTCAGAAAGCTCTGCTTCAGGGTGGCCTGAGTGGCTCAGTGGGTTAAGCGTCTGACTCCGGCTCAGGTCATGATCTCGCGGTTTGTGAGTTCGAGCCCCGCGTCGGGCTCTGTGCTGACGGCTCAGAGCCTGGAGCCTGCCTCAGATTCTGTGTCTCCCTCTGTCTCTCTCTCTCTCTCTGCCCCTCCCATGCTCATGCTATGTCTCTCAATAATAAATAAACTTCAACAAAAATTAAAAAAAAAAAAAAAAAGAAAAGAAGGCTTTGCTTCGTTTCACAAACTGGTAAATAACCTTCAGTAGCTCTCCATTCCCTACCCGGTCTCGTCTGAATTTTCCCCAACATTATTTGAGAGTCTATAAAAATCTGACCTCTCCTTCTGTATCAAATTATTTCCTGGTGTTCCTGGTACGTTCCTTTTGGGCCACTCGCACACTGAATCCACACCTGTTCCCCTTCTTTCACGGATGTCTTTCCCCCCCCTCATTCTTCACTTTCACTAACATTTGCCGAAATCCTTCTCAGCTCAGCCTCTGTCTGCCAGCATCCTGGCTGCCGGAGTCTGCGGCGATCTCTCTCTCTGCATGCTTAACACGCCTCCTGTATTTGCTCTCAGTCCTGCCCTGTCCTAGGTGTTCAGTGTGGGTTCATGTGTCCTGGGCTTACCCTTCCGGCTGCATGTATCCCTATTTCCCTACCTGCAGACTAGAGCTAATGCATCTATCAGAGATGAAGGAAAAGTGCAATGCTTGAAGTGGCTGGCAATACAGATTGTCGGTTCCCTCTTGCTCTGTTTTGTAGTAAAGCCCGGGTTTCGGCACAGCTAGTTGCTTATAAATGGAATCTGCTTGTCTGATTCCTAGGGAGGCGATTCAGACGTTTGCAGAGGCAACTGAGTAAAAATCAGAGCACGTATCATCCCAGAACTTAAAGGAAAAAGTTTTGTTTCCTCTCTTTAATAGCTTGAGTCGGCCTACAGAAGATCCTTTCGGCACTGTAATCAAGGAGAAAAAGTTATTGTGGTTTTTTTGTTTCTTAAATACGAGCTGGGAGCAGGGGCAGGGGCGGGGGGGGCAGATGAGTAGGTGGGGCACAGACGATCTGCGGGGCAGTATTCCTAAAAATGGAGTTCAATCAATGGGTACATGTCATTAGACATTTACGCACACCCACAGAATGTACATCACCAAGTGTGAACCCTCGTGTGGACACTGGGTGATGGCGATGTGGTCAGCGTGGCTTCATCAGTTGTGACAAACGCACCATCGGGTGTAGGATTTGCCCTGTGGGAGGCCGCGTGTGTGGGGGCAGGGAGTCTGTAGGAAATCTCTGCACCTTCCCCTCAGTTTTGTAGCAAACTCAATACGGCTCCCCCCCCCAAAATAATAAGGTTCTGATTTTAAAAAGTCGGAACTATTCTACGTTTGTGGAAAATATTTTGACCAAACGTTGCCATCAGTAAGGATGGTATTTCACAAATTCTGTTGGAGTGGCTCTTTGTAAGCATAAACCGGGGAAGGGGAAACGAGTCTGTTAGCCAGTCGCGTGTGCTGATCACCAAAGTCCCAGTTTGAAGGCCCCTGGGAAAAGAAGGCAATGGATCTTGAGAACCAAGCCGATTACATGGCCAGAGGTTGTTTTCAGGATTTTCACCGGCTGTGAGCCTCCCGTGGGGCCCTTCGTCTCCCGTCTCCCTTTCCTGCACACGTATATGCACACACGCCCCCGTACGCACACTTTTCACTCGCCTCTCCGGTGCGGGGACACATCCTGGCCACTAGGTGTCACTGTATGAACCCCGGGAAAGAGCTGAGCAGGGCGCGGCCAGGAGCTGTCCCTGTGCCACTTTCTGGATGACCTTTAATGGAAACAGAACGGCCAAAGTAGCTTGACAGCAAATTTTATTAGTAACAGAAAATCCATCCTAAGACTCACTATAGAATTGCGCCGATTAGTTTCTCTTATCTAAGGCAGTCACAGTAAAAACAGCCAAAGAAAAGAATCAGGAATTGCCCACTTCACTGGGCCCCTATGAACTGGAGGGAAGGACAATTTAAAATGGCCTCAAGTCTCGCTCGCTATGCCTGGGTCTCAGTAAGAAGAGGGCGATTTAACTATGGACTAATAAAGATTTTCTTTCGAGATCAGGTGGAGATGGAAACGAATTCCTCAGGTCGTGTGCTGAATGCCAGAAATCAAACAGATTCCTCCGGAGTATTGTATTCAAATTCACCTCTACGCTCCATGTACAGCTAGAACAATTACATCATTCCCTCCTGGATAACTAGCATACTTAATAAGCCTTAAATATGCATCCTCATGCCAACAGGTCCTTCAGCAAAGGCAATCTGCACATTTCAAAAATCAAAAGCAATTTGGCTTAAATGACCTATGGTATGACGTGGTTCATTCCCGTGGAAACCGCTAAGTCTAGAGCGCAGGCGTTTTGTAAAGGGGCACAGTTTTGCAAAAGAAATGGCTTCCCATTTTTTTTTCCTGATACAACTCACATTGGGGTGTCTTATGGATTATTGATCCTCCCCGCCGGGGGAGGGAGCATCCGCGTGGCCGTGGCAAGGAGAGCCTCTGTCCGGATTCCGGTGTCCGTGGTGAAAAGCAGGCAAGACTCTGCAATGGGAGGTTCCCCCGAGCTGGGAGAGGGGTTCCGATGGAGGTCAGCTACAAAGCCACTCACCCAGGACTCCCCGTGACCGCACCTGAAACCGGGCGGCGTTTGTGGGTAGGCTCAGAAAGGTGTGGGGTGGGTTTGAACCGGAGGGGCACGCACCGTGCCAGCAGACCGATGGCCCAGGCATCTTTCCCAAGGGCTCACTTTTACGCACATCATCCAAATGTTCGCTCCCACGGGCACCCTCGCTGCAGCTACTCTGTTCCTACTACCCTCAGGAATCCAACCTGGAAAATAAAGGTCTCTCTCTCTCTCTCCTGGACGGCTGTGTGCTCGCATCCACTGCCAGCCTCTGTCTGCCCCTTTTCCTGCGCCCGTATGCGTCACAGTAGCTCACGGATGCTGTCGTATGCAGGGTTCCTGGAGTGCCAGCCGCCCCGTCTCCCCACCTCTCTCATCCTCAAGCTGCCGCCTGGTAACAGGGCTTCATCAGGATTGCCCAGGGGTCTCTGCTCAACGAAACCAGAATCTCTCGGTTGGGCTTGGGCACCAGACTTCTTGCAAAGCTCCCTGGGTGATATTTTTTAAGTAAGCTTATGCCCAGCGTGATGCCCAGTGTGGGGCTTGAACTCATGAGTCTGAGATCAAGACCTGAGCCGAGATCAAGAGTCATGACGCTTAACCCACCGAGCCACCCAAGCACCCTTCTCCCAGTGATTTTTAAGGAGGCAGACTTCATGGTGAAAAAAATTCATCATTTATGTAGCTGAGAGGCAGGACAGGAGCCTCTGGTGATGTGCTGGTGACATGAAGTGGCCCGGGCCACCGCTGCACCTCCTCACATTCTAACAAATCATTCTCGTTCCTGCCTTTGGGGACGAGTGCCCATCTCCTTGTCTGTCACACCTGCCCACGGCTCTCCCCTGGCGGGGGTCTTACCCATCTTTTGGCTTGGCCTCCTTTCTGAGTCCCCCTCAGCTATCTGGTTATGCCGTTCTCTCCTCAGAACTGCTGCCATACCCACCTTCTGCAGTTCTGACACCAGTTCCTATGTGGGCTTTCTTGCCACCAAGGAATTCCCTGACACCAGCCGGAGTCCCACGGTTCACCTCAATTTCTGACACTATCTGCCTGCAGAGAGCATCGGGTCCCACAGGGTAAGGGCCCGGTCCTACCAGCCTGCCCTCCCTTCGGCTGCCATTATCAAGCCCTGTGTTTCCAATCAATTAGTTTCAGATCAGAGGTTGCTACAACCTCTTCCTTGATTTCAACGAACGTGCTAGAGTGGCTCGCAGACTCGGAAACATTTTGCTTCTCCTGTTACTGGCTTATTTATAAAAGGACGTAATTCAGGAGCTTCCAGGTGGGAGACATGCGTGTGCCAAGGTATGGGGACAGGGTGTGGACCTTCCATGCCACTTTCCCAGTGGGTCACTCTCCCAGCACCTCTGTGTGTGCACGAAGCCAGAGGCTCTCCGAGCCCCACCCTTCTAGGTTTTTATGGAAGTGTTATTCCATAGCCATGGTTGATGAAATCGTTGGCCATTGGCGATTGAAACCAGTCTTCAGCCCCGCTCCTGTGCCTGAGCTCTGGCGTGACACTGAAAGTTCCAACCTTCTAATCACATGCTTGGTTCCATTGTGGACCAGTCTCCTTCTTTGGGTGATCTGAGGCGGTCCAAGAGTCATCTCATTAACATAACAGAAGGCACATCAATTGCTCTCTTAGGAAATTCCAAGGGTTTTAGGAGCCCTGTGCCAGGAATGGGGTACAGACCAAATATACATTTCTTATTATGAATCATAATCTCATGCCTTCGTTTTATTACCTAATTATGCACTTTCACGTATGCCCAATTATTCACTATGCATCTGTGCCCATAATACCTTGGTTAAATGTGTGTGTTTGTGCCTAGAGATACACAGTGTAGCTCTCGTGTTCTTTCTTTCATGTCTTAGCGTTGGGCCGTGAGGGGTTTGATGTCAGGGCCTGTGGTTCATACTTTGCAGTAGGCTCAATGCCCTATCACTCAGCTCAATAAATTCTTCATGAATGTTCTTAACCATTTTTGGTTGTGATCTGCCTTAGAGTTGAAGATCCGCTCCTCCATAACAGAATACCTTTCATTAGATACCTAGGGAATATGACACTATACACAACTTTTGTGATTCTTAGTCAATAGCAGCACAGGTGATGAAAAATGTATGTGATGAAAGGAACACGTATGGGGAAGAAAGTCAAGGAGACTCTTGTTGCTATTTATAAAAAAGGTAGCTGCAATTCCACGAGTCCTCCTAAGTGTTAACACCAGTACCCGGGTAATCCTCATGAAAACCTGCAGAGCTAAATTTAAAATTTATCATTCCCGTTTTAGAGATGGAAATAATGAGTGCAAAAAATAGAAATGACGGGCACACGTGATTACAGACTTTGACAGAACTAAGCTTTAATTCCCAGTGGTACCTGCTTCCTCACGTGGCCTTTTTTTTTGGGGGATTTGAAATCGATGACCTGAGGTGGAGGTGGAAGAGAACCACAGTTCTAGTGCTGTCTTGGAGATGCTATAGGAGGAAGGGTGAGGACAGTCACAGGTCGATCGAGCCAGAATACAGGGGTGGAAAACTTGCCCCAAACCAGCCCCTGGTTAGTAGAGGAGATTGTTTACGTGCAGGAGGGTGAAAGTATTTGCTGTTCATTGTTGCCCCTGTTCCCTCTAGAGCAGGCACCTGCTCTCTTACTGACGTATGTGTGTGGCTTTGTCACACTCATCAATGGACTCACCCCGGGGAGAGGACAAATTGGCTTCCCAACCAGACCTCGGTGAGGCCACATCTCCAGGTAGCTGGTGGGAAGCTGCCTAGAAGCAAATGCGTTTTCCAACTCGCTCAGTCCCCAGATTTCCAGAGAGGGAAGCATGTGACGCGAACTAACTGAAACTTGCCACCAGCTTGTCTCGTCTCTTCGGTGACACAGTAGGAGAGACGCGGTAGATAATTACTCATTTCTGTGCCCATGTCCGGCTAATAACTCTCACTTCTTAATAACTTCCCTCTGGCCATCGGTATCTCAAATGCAATCACATTTGGTAAGCTGGCAGAGGATGTTTTAGTAAGACAGGAAGCAGTTTTATCTAATCAACGTATAGATGATACAGGGCATAGTTCTCTGACCGAATCCAGAGGTGGGCTGGGAAGTGCACAGAAATCGTGCTTGGGTCAGAACGAGGGAGCCTCTGGTTCCCAAGAGAGTGACAGAACTCCTCATTTTCCTGACCTTGTTGCTGATTAACCTGTCTTGGGACTTTGGAGGTCGGCACTTACCGGAACAGCCCATGTGCAGGTCCCACACGGGAAGCTGGAAGGATGTGGTACGACAGGGCACAGAAGAGACTCCCTTCCCACGTGGGCTTGTGGGTGCAAGAGCCCCAGCCATACACGGCAGAGACCTGGGGTGTTGTTCTGGTTTGGGTGCCACGGAGATGCGTGGCTCGAAGCAAGTCTGTTCACTCTCTGCCTCACCAGCACGCTTCTGCTCTGAAATGCTACGCTTTTGCCCCATCCCAGAGGCAAACCTAACAATCAACAAAGCAAAGCAGTAAGACTGAGAACCAAAGTCAGAAGTTCAAATGGTGCCTTGAGGAGACCAGGGGAGAAGGTGGTTACAGCGGACCAGGTATTTCATGGAAGGGTTTTCGTCTCAGCTGTCCTTGTAAGGAGCCCACAACCTGAGTCTTTGGTGAGAAAACCTTCCAGAGTCTAGACGGAGTGGCCAGAGGAATGCCTTCAGTGAGGCTTGGCAAGTCAGGAGCGGAGAGAAGGTCTTTGTCATTTTAATGGAGAATTCCCGACCCCCCCCCCCCCAGTTCTTCAGAATACCCTAGAAATGGTTTTAGCATGTGATTCCAGAATCCTTAAGAAAAAACGTCAATAGTTATCAAGCAATATACAGAGATGCTAAGAGAAATTATGAAATGGGTATTATTTATATTTATTGGCATATTTATGGTAGATGATCTACTCATCACGTCTACTTGCATGTGGATATTGAAATTTCCTAAAGACAAAGAGCATTTCATCCACATTTATACCATGATTATCCAAGGGCCCTTGCCTCTAGTTATAAGAACTTAGTTAAATATGCTCCTATGTCTGTCTATATTTTGAACGATCATTTCATTTTCCTCAATCAGCATTTGAAGTTGTTCACCAGAAGTCTCCAAATCGAAAATGTTCCTCTCATTTTATGTGGTTTTCGTGGTGGCATGAAAAAAAAAAAAAACCCAAATCTTCAAAGTCACGGAAATGGCTCCAAAATGCGCCTGCAGCAGTCAGCAGGCCTCACTCTCCAGCACCGGTTCCTTCCCACCTGCTTAGAGACGCACCTGTCAGCACTCAGCCCCCTCTGCAGCACAGCCCTCCCCAGGACGTGAGAGTCGAGGAGCAAAGAGGCTGCAAACCCTCGTCCTAATGGGGCAAAGATGGAAATGCTGCCTGACTGGGGCGGACTGAGCTGTCTTCCTAAAACCCATAGGTGGAAGCCCCAACCCTCGGCATGACTGTGTTTGGACTTAGGGCTTTTATGGTGATAATGAAGGTTAAATGAGGTCAGGTGGGTGGTCCATAACCCAGTAGGACTGGGGTTCTCATACGAAGAGGGAATTTGGGGGCACCTGGGTGGCTCAGTCAGTAATTGTCCGACTTTGGCTCGGGTCACGATCTCGTGGTTTGTGGGATCGAGCCCCGCATTGAGCTCTGTGCTGTCAGCACGGAGCCCGCTTCAGATCCTCTGTCTCCCTTTCTCTGCCCCTGCCCCTCTCAAAATAAATAAACACTAAAAAAAGGAGAGGGAATTTGGATACACACGGAGACACGAGGGATGTGCACACGCAGATGGAAGGCTGTGTGAGGACACAAGGACAAGACCGTCATCCACAAGCCGAGGATCTTGGACTTGCAGCCTCCAGGACTGTGAGGAACAAGTGTCTGTTGTGTGTTATTGTGGCAGCCCCAGCAGACCGATCCAGTGACAGTAGAAGAAAATTGACCCAGAGGAATATAAAAGCCAACAATGGTATCTTCTAAAATGACTGTGAACAGCTTGGGAAAACGGTCCACCAAGGCTCAGAGTAGATGATTTAGAGACGGATTTCAGAGCAGCAACAGAAGTGGCCGGAGCTCTCGCTCATTCGTGCCGTCTGCATCTGTGACCGGGAAGACTCCAGGTGAAAAGCCAGGCAGGTGACTCCAGGCGCTGCGGACCAAGGTAAAGGGGTCAGGCGGGAGCCACGTCGGTTTTCCGGCCAGCTCCACACTCCTGCCGTGGGAGCCTGCTGGTGGGCGGGTTGGGGCATAGCGCCCGCGGACCCTCCTGCTTCAGTGAGTCGTTGTTTGAGGTCCCTGCTCTCAGGAGTCCATGTTCAATTTTAAAAGGCTTAATTTTCTCCTTCAGAAGTGAGTAGCTGGGGAAGATGGGGAGTGTGGGAAGGTGCTGGCCGAGGGCATGTCTTCTCTTTCCTGTAATCTGGACGCAGCGCTGGTTTTATCTGTAGTGTGGCAAAGGTGACCGCGATTGTGCCTCGTGTCTCATCAACCGGGTGAGACCTCAGGCCAGGGAATGGGCTAACTCTTCCATTCTGCACACAGCCATTCTGTCGGCTGGTGCCCCGTGGATGCCTAATTCCTCAGATTAACGACAACCCCAGAGCAATTCCGTGACAGGCCTTTCCCATGGAGACCTCGTACAGGTGGAAAATGAGGTTCCAAGGACGTTTACTGGGGAACACAGAACAAAACATGAGCAACATAACCCACCCCCCAACCAACACAATAAAGACATCTTACCAAGTAGTTGACTCAGTCCTCACAGATACCTTGGTGTACGGACCCAGAAAGATAATATTGTCTCCATTTCGATTAGAGGAGGGAACAGAGAGTGAAAGAAAGCAAACTAAACACACACACACACACACACACACACACACACACCACACGAAAAAAGAAAGAGAAAAGAAATGCTCAGGTCTGGGTGTGAGGGAATCCATGTGTGACCCAACAGTGGTCGTTTAAGGAGCCACGCCTGCTTTGGTCCAGGGGCGGTAAGGGATGTTTCTGAAACAGGAGCTGAGCCTCCTGCTTTGCTGAGGTCTGCCTGGGTTTGGATCCCTGCTCTGCCATTTATTTGTCATGCAGTCCCGGGCAAACAGTCCCTCTGATGGGCAGAGATGAGATGACACCACCTGCCCGATAGACTGGCTGCATGCTGGCTCAGTGACGCGTGTACTGCGGTGGCCGTCCTCTGCAGGGAAAGCTGTGTTATCATGTTCCCGACCTTCAGGTGTGTCCCAGGGGTACAGCGTGGTGTTGACACCCGTCTGTGTTCCCCACGGGTCCTTGCCCTTCTGGTATTTTGTGGCCCTGTGCCCCAGCGAGCAGCTGACCCTCACCAAGCGTGCGCTAGTCAACATGGGAGGTTCTGAGTGCCTTATACACATTATCTCATTTTCCTTCCAAACTCTTTTCATCCCACTTGGAGGAGATCGAGGGAGAGAGGGTACAAGTTGGCTGATGCGTTGGCACCAGTGGAGGCGGGCCTGAATCAGAGACCAGGCTCCCGACCCCGAGCCCACCCTCCTCCAGCTCCACCCCAGCCCCCGCTCTTTAGCGTGAGGCAGAGATCCTAATTAATTCTCTCTGCCTTTCTCCACGGCCACTGATTTGGATAATTGCTTTTCAGTTAATGTTCTCATGATGTCAAAGCTTTGTCACCAAGTTCTCTTGTCTTAAGTAAAAGTAAGCCAGAGGGTTCCAATACCCACAGCTTTAGGGTTTGAAGGCTTTGGTGGTAGATGTGTGTGTGTGTGTGTGTGTGTGTGTGTGTGTGTGTGTAAGGTGGGCAGTTGCTGTTTTATTTTCCTCTAGTGGTCGTTACACTGAGATGAGCCATCCCACTGAACGGACACAGATCAGCAGTAAGATAGAGAGAGATGAAGTGATTTCCAAAATGCTCCCTGAGGCCCAGACCTGAGAGTGTAACTCTGTGTGTGCATACCCATGCCACATACATGCACTCATGCACACATACACCCATCACACACACAACACGTGCACATATGCACACACATGTGCACACAGGCACATGTTATGGAATTTAAAACACCCAAAGAGCTTACAGACTGAACCATGGTTTTCTTTATATTTTTACCACCTAACATAATTTAAATAACTTTTAAACATGAGGGACAAAAAAGTAAATCCTATCTTAGGGTAAACAAGGCTTCAAAAGAAATGAAATGAAGGCAATTTTAATTTACTGTGAGTAGCAGCTTTTTCCTTACTAGCTAGCATTTAAGGCCAATTAGCAAGTATGGGGAAAAAAAATTCTAAACACGGTGAACTTCTTCGTAAACAAAAACTCACTAATCCAGGAAGCCTGATGGCTCGCTGCCCAATTACACTCCCTGATGCTACGCATGGCTGTTGCTACGTGTAGCCAGCAGCCCTGCGAAATGAATTTTGATGGTGTAGAAAACATCTAAATTACAAAATAATAGCTTACGTTGGTACAACGTTTTTATCTGCGGTATCTCTTTGAACATCCACAGCAGCCCCGAGACAGAGATAGTGCAGGTACTACTCCGTCCACTTCATAGAAGGGGAAACTGAGGCCAGGTGGGATGAGCTGACTTACCCAAGATCACACACTGATCAGTGGGAGAGTGGCATCCCCCCTTCTGCGCTGTTGACCCTTCTCTTCTCCAGCCGCCCCCCCCCCCCCAAATCCACAGGGAGATAAATGCATAAAGGAAGGACTTGTAGAGTCTCTGAAATTCAGGTACATTTAGTAGAACTGTGGAGGCCAACGGTACTCAAACAAATGAGCCCTTCAACTGGAATTCTCCTCCCCCAGCATTGTCACACGCACTCATGCATGCGCATGTGCATACACACACACACACACACACACACACACACACACACACACAGAGTGTACCTGGGGATGTTAACTCATCATTAAAATGAGCTTTGGATGGTAGCTGTTTAATAAAGCTCATCGCGCAGTGAGCCAGTGGTTTATGACAGAAAGTGATTTTACTTTCCTAATGTGTGCAGAGCCCCTAACAATACAGCTGGGATTTTAAGTCAAATTTTAAAAATAATTAAAGAGGAGCTGATAACTTGATAAGGAGGAAGGATGCGCAGCTCACAGAAGATGAATTGAAGAAAATGAGAGGCAGAAGCCGGAAAGGGAGGTAACCATAGCAACCTCAGGTTCACCTTTCCCCCCCGTAGTGACAGGTAAGGTCAGAATGAGCCCTGGGTCCTGGCCGGTACCAGTGGAATTAAAGGCAGCAGGTATTCTATGAAAATTCTCTCCCAAAGTGCTATCTGGGTTTTGTCGATGTCTTCAAGCTAACCTTCCCTGTTTTTAATCTTCTTTGCCTCTTAGGACCTTTTTCAATCTCTCTACATTTCTGCAGGGCCTATCACTCCACCCCATCTTTTGGGGGAATTTTATCCTTTTGCTCTTAAATTGAATTGAATTCTTGGTTATACATTGACTCAAGGGTCTGCAAGTAATACATGCATTTTGAAATAATGACAATAAAACCCAAGCCCATCGAGTTGTAGATTTATGCAGTAGTTCACCGCCCCCCCCTTCCCTGGGGTAGGTTCACAAGGGGGAAAGCCACCGAACTCTATCCGTGGAGATGTGTCCTCGTGTTGGAGAGCAATGAGAATTAAATTGACTCTCCAGGGCTCTTGAAGTCACAAGGGGCTGAGATTGCATCTCACTTCAAGTCTAGATTATTAAGAGTTTTATTTATCATCAGCAAGAGCTTGACTTGGAGGAACGATACCTTATGTAATTGAAATTGCCGAAGAAGTGGAGGGAGGAAGAATATAATTACCGTGCTCGGTAATTAGCTCTATTGGCAGAAAGGGGGCCATGGATCACAGAATGAGATGTTGGAGGGTAATCAGGAGCGCCGACTTCTTGTTCTGGCCTCGTCCCTAATTGCCTGGGCACCTTGGGGGGATGACGTCATTGCTCCTTCCCGATTTTTCTTGTTGCCTTTTTGCTGTATATAGTGGAACTGCAAGATGCTTGAGGGAAGGGACTCTTACTGTCTTTTTTCGAAAGGCCACTCTGGTTTTGAGAAGCAAACCACTCCTTCTTTGACATTTTCTTTTTTTGCCTGTAAAGGGATAATTTGGGGGGGAGGGGAGATCAAATTTTTTACATTCTATTAAATCCCTTTATGCATCTATCTCCCCTGCCCTTTACTTGATTATTTCCCCCTGGGTTTCTGATATTGTTCTTCCTTTCTTTTTTCTTTCTATTTATGCAAGTCCCGCGTTGCAATTCACACACTTCCTTTTTCTTTCTTAATCTGGGCTCCTGATGTGACCTTGCCAGTTGTTTCCCCCTCTGGTGATGTGTGGTGTAGGTTTACTCAGAAAAGGACTTAAAATATTTGGCCGCCCCAACGGCTTGAAGATACACCAGATAGAGATTTAAAGTGAGTTCGCCTATTTCTCGAAAGAATGGACATTGATAATGATGTGAATTTCAGACGTTTGTTATTACAGAAAATGGCTTTGTAAAGGATGGAACGTCTGACTGAACAAGTTTAGATATCGGCATCTTGCAAATGTGCAGAGCCTGCAGGCACTCGCCCCCAGTGGTTCTCCAGGATTGTGGTGCGTCCACCTCTAATTCTTTGCTGAAATCTCATGACATCTAGATTCCCTTCGCTTGTCAAAGGAAAACTGCACTGACAGAGTTGAAGTGGCAAGGAAGACTACCCAAGATGGTTGAAATAAGACCATGAAATAAGACCATGAAATAAGACGGAAATGAGACCGTCACAATAGGAGGAGAAGATACTGGACTGAACTCCATTGGGCCAGAAAGTCGGATAGTTTTTAAGTGGGGTGTAAGTGCCCAAGTCCTGAAGGGCCTCCGGGATGGGTTGCTCACTGTCATTAGGCCATCCTTGTTGGCCGACTGGCGCTGATAGAGAAGTCAGGTTCCTGCCCTCCCACAGAGACTGGGAGACAGGGACCCCAGTCCTGGAGGATGACATTTCAGAGAGCTGGCTCCCAGGTCCTTGAGAAGGACAGTCCTGGGTTGTGGAAGATTTAAATCTCAAAGGGCAAAGAAAGAATTTATGATGCAAAGTTTTCTAAAGTAAATGCTCTAAGAAAACGGAGGTCAGGGAGAAAAGTCAGGAAGAAGCCCGTCTGAAGTTCAGTCAGGCTGAGGAGCTCAGGAAGGCCATTTGATGAAGCTTAATGATTCACATGAAAGTCTGATATATAGAAATGGGCAATTTCTTGCAAAATCTGTGTGATTTATCATTGGTTCCTGGCACAGAATACAAGGATTAACTAATCCTTGGCCGAGGAAAATGACTTTGGCTGCACACCAAATTAGAGACATTAAAATAAAAATAAACAGACCATGGCAGCACCATGGGGAACTTCAAGAGTGGTCTTGTGGCTGGAAAGGGCAGCTAAAATTAATCTAAAGTCCCCATGGTAGCACTTATTTATTGATTAATTTAACATTACAGACTTTAATCTGTCTAATTGGCTAATTTTAGCTATGTTTTCTATGTGTCTCTTCTTTTGTTCTCTGATTTTTTATCTGAGCTAGAGAGACATTACAGCATTGTGAGAAGGTCCTGAACCTGGGTTCCGAGACCAGTCTGATGATTTTCTGTTGCATTGGCCAAACTCAGTCTTTCCCACAGATGGACATAATAAATCGCTTGTATCTCTGTTGTAAAGACGATTGTAGACGCTCAGTGCGTGATTATGACCATAATTATTATTCTGCAGGAAATAATTCTGCAAAGGGTCTCAAAAGAGATCTTATAGGTCCTTTAATTGCTAGAAAGCCTACCGTGTGTAAAAGGACAGCTTTACTTAGCATTTGAGAACACAAGATGCCATTTGGTTAACACTCCTAAGTGTCTGTTACAGGGATATCATGCTCTTAAAATAGTGGCTCCTCTTTCACTCATTTCACCCGAAACAGGTAAGAATAGACCCAATTCAATATGTGACGCCAGTTGTAGCAGGAATCACTCGGAGGATTCATTGCCCCTTTTCTTAAATTATTTGCGTATATATTTTTTGGAGAACACAGGTGCATCAGCATCAGGAATGGGCAAAGCTCACTCTTACTCCCATATTTACTATTTGGCTTTATCTCCTATTTGACTTCAGATGTTCTTATGTTCTTGGGTGATTCAGCCTCAGTGACTTTTAACCATGGGGAGCATCAGAAACTAACAATATATAGTGCTCCTAAGGCAATTCTCATTTTCGAGTCCCATGAGAAGTCTTTGCTGACTGATCTGCATTGCTCTCTGGTGAGCAATACTTCAAATACTTGTTCCATCTTCCCACTCCCAGGACTAGGAGGACTCCTGCCAGGTCCTGTAAGAGGCTCATTGTGACCCACCCACTGCTCTCGACTCACTGGCCAAGATGGCTTCTTGGCCCAACCTGATCTCTATGAGAGAGGAATGTCTTTCTCAAGGATGGGCAGCAATATTGTAATTTCGTAATTGGTAGGGGAGATTGAGGTCAGAGGCATTTGCTGAAGATTAAGAGATGGTGAGATGGTGTCTGTAAAATCGCTACAATCGGGAGGGCAGACCGTTTCAAGTGTGATGGGTGCGACAGAGGAATGGAGCGGGACTTGAACACATTAACCTTGAGATGCCGATGACCAGTCCAGTGAGGCATGCCCAGCAGCCAGCTGGATCAAGGGGTATGAGTTCAGGGACCACCAGGAGTCATCAACATGAAGGGATGGGGTCTAGAGAGTAGGGAAGAGAGGCAGCACAAATTGGAGTGACAAGGAGAATCCGGTGGAGGACATGTCATGGCATCTCAGAGGAGCAGCACACCAGGCAGTGTCCCCTAAGCTAATGTCAGAAGGCGTTTCAAGGAGGAAGTCTCTACTGCTGGCCAAGTCAGGGAGCTGACGGTGCACATTAAGTGTCCATGTGGGTTCCCTGGGGACCATAGGACAGTTTCAGGGAGGTGGTGGGAAAGCCCCATGGACATGGGGTTAAGAAAGACCAGAAGGAATTGAAGACGGGGGGAATAGACAACTCTTCTCAGGTGCTTTATTGTGAAGGGGAACAGAAAAAAGAGACTATAGCTGGAGGGGAAAAGGTTATGGGTTTTGTTTTGTCTACTCCCAGTATGCTGGGAGAAAACACAGCATACTGTAGACAACTGTAAATAATCTGGAGAGTGGAAAAGTCAACATCAAGAGAGGAGACGGAAGGGCAAGATTGCCGGGCGATCTTCCTGTGTCTGCGAGAAGATGGAGTTCAGTGTGTTAACAGAGGGGTAGCCCGAGAAGGGGAGGTGAGCTTGGAAATGATGGTCATTCAGCTCCCTGTAGGAGGAAAAGGAGGGCAGGGCAGATATTCCCAAACAAGGTCCAAGGCTTTTGTCCTGCTCCATCAGTGAGCGTCAGCTCCTGAGAGTGGGTGAGGTCACTGGGAAGGTCTTGAGGTCATCAGTAAATCCTTCCCTCACTGAAACTACAGAACACTATTGTGGGGGTTGTTTCAGGATTGGGGGAAGACTTGCCAAAGAAAGCATACAGGAAACAAGGAACATGAGCAAATATGTGTGTGCACACACACAAGCAGTAGGTGCCATATTCTAGAAAATGAAAGAGTCTGGAAAAGTGCACATGAAAGGCCATTCTAAGGATTATATGTTACTTAAAACTAAAATATCTCTGTTCTGTGGTGTCATATCTGGCCACCTTAGAAAAAGGCAAAACCTTTTTATCTATCTATCTATCGATCGATCTATTTAAAGTTTATTTATTTTGAGAGAGAGAGAGAGAGACAGTGTGAGTGGGGAGGGGCAGAGAGAGAGAGAGAGAGAGAGAGAGAGAGAGAATCCTAAGCTGGCTCCATTCTATCAGCACAGAGCCTGATGTGGGGCTCGAACCCGCGAACCATGAGATCATAAGCCAAAATTGAGTCACATACCCAACTGGCTGAGCTACCTAAGTGTCTCCATAAAAAGGTGAAACCTCTAAAAAAAGCTTTTTAAGTAAACTCTTTGTCACAAGTGGGGCTCAAACTCACAAACCTGGATCAAGACTTATAGGCTCTACTAACTGAGCCAGTCAGGCATCCAGAAAGGTGAAAACTTAAAAACAGCTTTTAGAACAGAGAACAAGGAAACTGCTAGGTCGAGACATAACCATCGGCTGCGGTAGAGGGCCTGCTTTGGGCTGTTCTGAGTTGGACAAAGAAGGCAGAGTCAGAGGAAAGCTAGGGTCTTCTTCCCTCCCCAGGCAAGAAAAGCCCCCTTTCACCTAATGGGGAAGAGAGGAGTCACAAGGTTACTTGGAATTGTGTGCAGGTGGTAGTCAATGGGAGAGCCAGGGAAAATTTACAACCCAAGCTGTGGGTTATTTCTCCATTTTATAATCCCTCATCTGACAACAAGGCGGTGGAGGAAGACAAGAAGTGAGAACCAGCTAGGGAGCCACTGCATTCAATCTGTGGAAGGCAGCTGGGAGCCAGGTCTTCTGGGACTGGCCTTTACGATGGCTGGGACACAGAGAGAGAGAGGAGGCCAGCGTCCCTCCGGGCCTCCCGTCTATGTGGCTGAGAGAATGGGGGCATCACAGGCGTAACTGGAAAGGGGCAGGGAAGAAGGTGTGTATCTCTGGGCAGGTCAGTTTAAAAGTCCTGTTTAGGAGCAACTGGATTCCAGGAGGAGTTGGGATTAGATTTATGGCTCTATCTATCCGGTTTCTAGCAGAAATCTGATGCTCGATACATATTGGTTAAATATCTTAAAATAATGAATGCATGCATGACTCAACAAGCAGGTGGCCACTGCGCCTGGGCTATTGGAACGTGGATGTGGTGTGCACGGTGGATGGTTCCGTGCTGGACGTGGTCGGTCTCTTTCGAGGGCGACACTGAAACGTGCACAGAAATGTCTTCTGTTTTTAAGAAGGAAGTCAGGTCTTTGGTCCAGGGCATGGGCTGCTCTTCTCGATGGCTGATGAAAGGACTCCGTAGTTTGATTTTAAAACATCCCTTAGGTTTTGATTTGTCTCCTGATCACCCTCTGAGGCATAAACTTGAAATTGTAAATATAGTTCCAACCCTTGAGTTTTACCCTGTTTTCGGGCACGGAAAATAACGAGCACTTGAGCTGCGTAGCGGCGACCGCTGGTAGCTGAAGTGGCTGTTTATTTTCCAGAATTCCATCATCTCATCAGACAGTTTTCACTTGGCTTGCGAGGCGGGCTTCTCTCCTGGAGGAAGTTTGGGGGAAGAATACGTCTAGCTGGAGGACAATACATTTGTTTTTCCCTTTGGCTGAAAATTTTTCATATCTGAAAATCAGCTCAGACAGACACTGCAATTTGCTAAAATCAATATAATTAGAGAAAACAAAATGGATGTACCGAAAAGAAGACGATTCAGGAAAACGACTGAACGTGACTGAAGTATTTAACAGCCTACACCGTCTTCCAAGATGGGGATGCCAACAGGAGTGAATCCCGGACTGCTGTAATGGAAATTTTACTTTAAGGCTCTTACAACGCCACTTCCTGGTAGGGTGATGTTTGAAGAAATCTGGGTAAGGATTTATGTCCCTTTGAAAGGCTGGGTTCATGCTGAGCATCTTGACACCAAAATGCCATGCTCACACCTAATTTCTTCACATTATTAACGTTGCCCTCCATTCCCAGAGTTGGGGTGTAAAACTGTTACATTCTTCTGAGTATCAATTTGTTCTTTTAAGAGTGTAATTCTCCTAGGTGTTCTGCTGAGCCTTTTGTTGTTTTATTAACCATTTGTCCTCTGAGACACCAAGTTGGAAGGAGCTGGGGACCAACTGGTGTAGCCTCCAAGATTTTGGTTTTCGCACAGAGGAACGGACTCTGTGCTGCGGGTTGGAATATGATTCATCATGCAGATGACCAGGCTCTACTTTGCAGAGCCCTGCAGTCTGCAGGCTGGAGCTCAGCTGGACTGGGCCAGGGGGTCCCTCATTCTGGAGCCTTCCTGCAGCGAGGGGCAGGAGACGTGACATTCAGCAGCATTCCTGAGTCTCTGGAAAGGGAAAATGGCATGACTCATCCGTGGGTGCTTGTCAAGACCGATGAACTGAAGGGGTTCACTGAGTTGAACCAGAACTTTAAATGGAAAACGTATAATAGGGGGAAGCAGCTGGAGAAGTGGGAAGAAGTGTCGCTCTGGGGCCAGGTAGCCATGGCAGGTGTCCTAGGTTGGCCACAGCTGTGCCACCTTGAGCCTGCTGCTTTGTACCTGCCCGTGATGCATCTGCCTGTGCCGAGGGTGGGAGGTAAGGCGGGCCTGCTTGATGTGGTGGTTGAGACCACAAATGCAACATCATGTTGTAAAATATGTCAAACACAAGGCCAGAGACTGGCGAAGTAGGCATTCTCTGTGGTGAGCACTCGGGGAATTTCCTTTCTGACTTCTCACTACCACCATGGAGAAACCATGGGCCACGGTCGTCAGTGCTCAGACGTCACACCGTAACACCCCTGGGGTGGTATTTCTTAAACTTGGATACTAATGAAGATAAGAAATCTATGCATTGGCAATGACAGAAACTCCGCTGCGAGAAGAACGATCGATACTCAGTGAAATTCAGAGTGATAATCGGATGCGCGTTCTTGCACGCACACGCACGCGCACGTGCACACCTTGCGGTGACGGGCAGGGTCAGGTACTGGAATCCCTCCCGATTGAGTGTCACCAAGTTAACCCCCTTGATGAGCACGTCCGAGCTGCATGGCACTGCCTTCCTCCTCGAGTTGCTGCTGACCACCTTGCTGGTTGTTACGCGGCTCTCTGCTGGAGCATTGCTTCTTTCCAAGACACTTCCTGCAACTGGCAGAAACTTCCAAGCATCTCAAGGTTGGGATGTGAAGCAAGTGTTTTCCTCAACCTCTTTCAAAAGGGGTTGTTGCCTTCCGACACGCTTTGTGAAATCGCCACTGCTGCGTGGTCATTAGAGAGGAGGACACCTCGACTCCGTCTGAGCTGGGCCTTGTGTGTCTGCACTGGGCGCCCCCTTTGAGGGCATTCGTGTTTCTTGCTGCCTGTGGTTTCTGCCCACGATTCAGTGGAGGGACTTGGTTGATGCCCCAGTTCATATTTCAGGTCACATTGAATTGCAACCGGTCTTTTTTGGTGCAGAAGCATGGTTCTTTGACACTCAACGAGTACTATCAAATCCACTTTGTAGGCCCTGTGTTTTAGGAGGGTTGTGACCAACCAATACGTACTTGGAGTCATGGGAGCCCTACCGGTGCCTGGTACCGGGAGGTGTTTTGTCTCGGCAGCCGCAGCGGTGAGGCTGGTGGGGGCGGTGCTAGTGAGGGTGGTGTGGGTACCCCTGGCCGCGTGACTGCTCCGGGCTAGGTTCCCTGCTCTGCACACATCTGATTTCACTCTTGCCCAAAGAGAGTACCAATAACACCTCATTCAATTATTTCATCCCTTTAAATGTGTCACGTGCGCCAGTCAGAGAGAGGTCAGCTGAAGCGGGTCTGGTGGATGTGGGATGTGCTGCCAGGGCCCCGCAGGGAGGGACTCCTTGTCCCACCTGCCAGGCTCAGTCTGTTGCTCTCAGCGCCTTGGGACTCATGGGAGCTGCTGGCCCTTCTTTCTCGGGCACAGGCACGTGGACATCCAGGAGGGCCCGGCCGGCTGCAGTGCTCCCTGGGGTTGGCGAGGCTGTCCCGGACCTCCCCCCACCAGCCCCCGTTGGATTCTGCTCTCTCCACCCCTGCTTCCCTTCCCCCTCATCCTCTACTCAGTTAACCCCCTGCCTCGTAATAACACTGATAGACTCTGCTTCCCTGGACACCCACCCAGCTGTACCACGTGGTTAAGTACAGCCTGGGCCACTTTCTTCAGGCGTTATAAATTCCCAAAGCTGCTATTAGGTGATTCTGCTTAAGGAGCTGAAATGAATAGCACAATACAGGACATTCTCGACATTCTATCAGAATGTGTCCTTAATAAAGTAAGAGTCTATTATCGATGATGAGTGATTTGCATTTACACAGAAACAAACAGCAGAACTTCTACTTGAAGCAAGTTATAAAGAAATAGCAACACCTAGGGGCTGGTAGCTGCCCTTCTGGGTCCCACAACTGAAGTTAATCTCAGTCACGCACTTTGTTTATTTGCTTGTTTTACTTGGGACGTGATGCTCTGCTTGTTCGTAGCTCAGCGCTCTCTTCAGAGCCCCACGCTCTTATAATACACATCAAGGCCGATGGGTTGTATTCCTTTTCATCCCAGGACACAGAATTCTTGGTATAATCCGGTTCCATGTTTATAACATAGCAAAATGAAAAGTGGTTTTCCCAGCGCCCACTGTATTTGTCTTTTCAGTAGAAATGATGTTACGTCTCCTTTCAGAGCTTATTCTGCTCACGAACAGAACAGTTCCAGCTTGTTCTTTCTCTCTCCTGCCTGCTCTTTCCTTCTCTACTCAGACCGTGCCATGTGATGCCAGCACAGAGTGATGCTGTGACATGTGTGCATTGAGTACACATCACTGTCCTGTAAATGTAGGATGCGTTCTCTTTCTCACCTCCTGAACAGCTTGTAACTGGCCTTCAGTAACTTTCCCATAAATGGAAGGGTGCGGGCATTACAGGGGGCACATGTTGGACCATCTGCCCGGTGGATTCAGGGTCCCTGGTCCCAGTTTGCTACTGGCTCATGAGGCTTTTTGTGTGACTCAGAATAAACTTTCCCTTTGGGGATGCTACGTGCCTGGGAGGACTTGGCTTGGCCACTGGGCTGGCTTTGGTGTGAATTACAAAACATCATCCCGTGTAGGTCGGAGATTCTCAACCTTGGCACTAGGGTCATGTGGGACGGATGATTCTTTGCTGTGGGTGGTTGTCCTCAGTGAGGTGTTTACAGCAACATTCTGGCCTCTACTCACCCGGTGCCAGTAGCATCCACCCCCTGTTGTGGCAATCAAAAATGTGTTCAGATTGTGCAAATATCGCCTGGGGAACAAAATTGCTGCCTGTGAGAGCCACCGGCTTAAATGAATGTAGCTGAACGCAAGAGTGCACAGATTATAGAAAAGAGGGTGAGCTGGCTCTCCACCTCCCACCTCTACCCCCTGTGGCTGCCTTGGCCAGCTGCATTTGTGCAATGCACAGTCTGCACAACTGTAAAAAGTGGTCCTGCTGCTTCCCATATATTTCTCTGTCCTACCTAAACGTCTTCCGTTGACATCTCCAAGACATTCCTGAATCCTTAAAACAAATGTGCCATTTCGGCTTCTTCTCGCTTGGGTTGTTACCTTTATTTGTAAGCAGACAGGTATTCTCCTCTTTTACCTTCATTCCTCCGGTTCACCAGAAATTTTGAAAAGGGACTTTCCTGTCTATGTTAGCACAAGTAGCTACTGTCTCTCTTTTGAAACTTCGGGCAAGTGTGAAAGTGTTTGATTTGGAAGGTGTTATCTTTATTCAACACTCATCGAATCCCTTTTTTAAGGAGGCTTTGCCCTTTTCTCTGACCTTTTCCTTTTGGACAAAACACATCTTAGATGCCAAATATCATATTGGTTTCCTTACAGGAATGTAGCGGGATCATTCCCTTATTAGCACCCATTTGATCTTTGACAAGTGATAAAGACATGACGTGAAAACATATAATTTCTCACAACTGGAAGAGACTTAAATTAGTATGTATGAGACAGGAACAGATAGATAAGAGGGTATTTACTAATTGATTGAAAATTCCATTACATTTAGAAAAGTGTTTCTCACACTATCAGAAATGCTGGTCTAAAATAATCTCATTTTAAAACTTTCTATTTTAAAATAACAGGAATAAAGTAATATTTTAAGGAACAGGGCTAGGACTTTCAATTGCTATGTTGCTGAAAGGCATGGTGCTCACAGTCTCTCTCTCCAGTCTGGAAGCAGGCAGTCAGGCAGGTAGTCTGGGCAGTAGGTCAGATTCCCCGAATCTCTGTGTCCTTTTTTTCTTCTTTCTGTGGAATGGCAGCGATTGTAGAGCATTTTCTTACCCAAATGTGATGGTGTGAAACACAAAATCGCGGAGCCTGTGTCTCCCTCCAGAGCTCCAGAAATGTCTCCACATGGGTGGTGGCAAGGAAGGAATCCTGCAGTCACATTCAGCCATATTTGGGTCTACAGAATGTATTTTCATTTTCAGTTATCACCTTGGAGTGAGGTTTCAGAAGATGCTGTGTAGTATGGCATCTACACACAAGAAAACAGAAAAGGTCCTTTGGGATCGGCCTGCGCCTAGAGCCTCCGGCCACATAGACCTCCTTCCTGGTTCTCAAACACCACGATTCTGCTCCCATATGATTGTTTTATTTTCTTAACTCTCTGCAGGATTAACTCTTTTCCATCTTTGGTTCTTGCCCCAGATGCGACCTCCCCAGAGAGGCCTTGACTGCCTGGCCATTCTGGAACGTTCTCACTCGGCTGCTGTCTGCTCATGATCCCATTTATTTCCTTCATGGAAACTGTAGCAATCTGAAATCTATTTGTTTCCTTGTTTGTTGTGTTTTCTCCCTGGAATGTGAGATCCAAGATTGGGAATTGGTTGTATAGCTCCTTTCCCAGGGCCTGGGACATAGTAGGTGCTCAACGGACAGGACCAGTATAGACTGTGCTGTCATACTCTTGTGAATGCATTTGTTATTATTTTTAAATGTTTATTTATTTTTGAGAGAGAAAGAGAGAGTGGGAGAGCAGGAGAGGGGGACGGAGGATCCAAAGTGGGCCCTGTGTTGATAGCAGAGAGCCCGATGCTGGGCCCAAACTCACAAACCATGAGATCATGACCTGAGCTGAAGTTGTATGCTTAACTGACTGAGCCACCCAGGTGCCCCTCCTGTGAATGCATTTAAATTTTGGGTTCCTATTTCTCTTTTTTCAGATGGAAAACTAAATTCTAGATGGACACCATTACTTTGCACTTCGTCCTGGAAAAGAAATTGAATGGTTTATCAGAGAACTTACTGTACTTTATTTGAAAATAATAGGAGGGCGCCCATGGCTTGAGTTGATCCTTTAGAAAATGTTCACAGCTGTTAATCCACGGGGAGGAAGTGGGGCAAATGGTCATTGGTGCATTAGAGTCCAACTTTCAGATACTCACGACTGGATGTTTTTTTTCTCTCATTCTCTCCTTTTCAACTGTTTGTAGTGTTCACACTTTTGGATGAAATGGTCCCAACATACACAACTTCAAATTCTATGTCCCCACAAAAGTACTGTTCACGGTTGATATGGGCTAAACTGTCCTGCACTCCCACAAACTTGTATGTTGAGTCCTAACCCCCAATGGGACTGTACTTGGAAGTGAGACCTTCAAAGAGGTAATTAGGTTAAATGAGGTCATAAAGGTGGGTCCTCGTCTCATAGGATTTGTGTCTGTATGAGAAGAGATACCAGATAAGCATCTGACTCTTGGTTTCAGCTCCGGTCACGATCTCACGGTTGTAGGATCAAGACCCACATCTGGCTCCACACTGAGCGTGAAGCCTGCTTAAGATTCTCTCTCTCTCTCTCTCTCTCTGCCCCTCTCTGCCCCTCTCCCCCACTAGCACTGTCTCAAAAATAGACGTTAAAAATAAAATAAATAAAAAAACATTAAAAGAAGAAGAAGAGACACAAGAGATATCTGTCTCTTCACATTCATACTCAGAAGGTCATGTGAGGACACAGGTGAAGGTGCCCATCTACAGGGCCAAGGGGGAGGTCTCGCCAGATGTCAACCCTGGTGATACCTCGATCTTGTATTTCTGACCTCTAGCACCAGGAGAAAATAATTTCGTGTGGTTTAAGCTGGAACGTAGTACGTTATTCTAGCAGCTCTAATATAGCTTCCGGCAACAATGTATGTGTAATTTTGAACCTTAGAATTCAGTGTACCATTCTCAACACTAGTGCTGTTCTTTATTCCAGGGAACAGGCTTTGAACATTCATCTATTTTTAATTTGGGGATAATGAATAATCAAATACTAAGAACCTCGGTTCCAACAAATGTAAAAAACAATAGTCACTTGATTTGAAAATACCTTGGACAAGATGAGTTGCACATTGTCAGCAAAAATTTAGTGAATTCAAACCAAGCACATGTGTGACCTTCAGGAATATAATGATGATTAAGATGAAATGAGATTTCTGTGAAACTACAATTAATGCTAATGGTTCAAATGTTTGAAATATAGGCAAACATTTTTTTCATTGCTTTTTTCCCCCTGAAATGGAAATGAATTGAAAACTACCTGATGGGATTCACATTATAAAAAATACAGATCTTCCCTTTCTTCCAAATTTTATGTTTAGGAGATGGAGTCTTCTCATGGATTGGGTTTGGGGGGTCCAATAGGAATGTAAAGGTCACCTGTAACTTGTATTGAGTCTACTAAGCTGCATTTATAAGCAGACAGACACAACCTTAACATTAGTTTTGAGGACACCAGGGTGTCTGTTCTGTTTGCTCTACCAGAACACATCTTCCCTTCCAGGCCCTGGTCTGTGTTTCGGGGTGCTGACCTCCATTGGCTGTAGCAGCAGTGTCCTTGCCCTTTGGGCCTTGGTTGGGTTCAAGTGATGGGGAGCACAAGGTGGGGGGGGGATTCAGAGAAGAGCAAGCTGAATAATGGCCTTACCCTAGAAGGTACCCACATCTTAATCCCCAGAAATTGTAAGTATGTTGCCTTATGGGATAAAGGAACTTTGCAAAAGGTGATTAAGCTAAGGATTTCAAGATGGGGAGATTATCCCTAATGTAATCAAAGGGTTCTATAAGAGAGAAGCAGGAGGGTCAACCTTAGAGGAGGTGATGTGGGATGAAGCAGAGACTGGAGTCACGGGGTCGTGAGTCAGGGAAGACAGGTCACCTCTAGAAGCTGAAGGTAGCAAGGAACACATTCTCCTTAGAGTCTTCAGGAGGAACCAGTTCTACCCATACCTGGATTTTAGCCCCACAAGACTCATTTCGGACTTCTGACCTTCAGAACTTGGAGTGAACTCGTGTTGTTATAAGCCACTACTTTTTTTTTTGATATTTTGTTACAGCAGCAACAGGAGTCTAATACAGAAGGAAGAAAATTGAGATCAGGGAATTCATCACCCCTATTCCAACCCCAGCTCCCTTCCTGGGTGGTTTCCATGTGCTGGGCATGTCCTCTGCCCTTCCTTCAGATTTGTCTCCTTAAGTTCTGGCACCTCCCTCCCTGCTTCCCTTCAGGCCATGGGGGCAGCATGCTCGCCTCATTTCCACTCCACAGGCCCCCATCACCGTGGCGTCTTTGACATCGACCCCTGGGCACAGGTGCGTGTGAGGCAGGCAGGGTTTCCTATGACAGAGGACTTCAGAAGGACTGCTCTGGCCCAACTTGTCACCCCACTGCACTCACACAGTGGGACTTTCTCAGTCACTTCTGTAAAGGCACATGAACTCTCAAAATAGGGGTCTGATGCCTCTCTATGAACTTCTTCAAGTGTTCTTCTTAAGGAATTTGTTTCATTCTCTCTTTTTAGACTTTAGGATTATTATACACCCACATCTCCTAAAACTGGAGTATGGCAGTTTTGAATCCCACATCCTCCCTGTTCTCTGTAGATGGGCTTTGGCTAATTCCTCATGCTGGGTTCTTCACATTCTTCACAACTGTTCTCCTTGCATGCCCACAGCATTTCCTGGAAGGGAGGATGATGTCTGCATCAGTGTCACATGCACTATTGAGCAAAGCACGTGGATAATTCCTAAATTGCATTGTTTTGCAATGACCCTAGGGTCTGAGAATCCTGAATAAATATTGGTTACCTGGCCCTTCACTAAGTAAACCCTCTTCTCCTTTTCCTTTGCTACAAAATACTCTGGATCTTTGATTCTTCTCTCCATCTTTCCTAATTGTTTTACCTTGGGACGTGGCTTTTAAAATACATTTCCTGGCTTCTTGAACATTCTGTATTAATTTTCTGCTAAGTCCTGTATCTTGCAGGAAGCACATCACTCTTTCCTTCTCTTGGACTTTGCTGACATCTTCTTTCTGTCCTTCACTCTGAAGTTTGCTCTGTAAAGTACTTCTGGTTCCAATGCTTAATGCCAACCTGCTTGGAAATCATTTCTGAAAAGTTACCATTTTGCTGAAAATGTATTTCTTTAGTGAAGTCTCCAGTGACAGATGGTCCATTTCAGTTTTGTTCTGCCCACAGAAAATCCCTATAGTGATAGAAAAGCAACGTGTACCTTTGTAGAGTGCCCTTTTGGTGGGGTTGGGGTTTGGCTTCTTTGCTTGTCTTCTCTTGCTGGAAGTACTTAAGACAACCACTGCATCCTGTGGGCCTGTGCATAATCCTTCACCCACTATCAGCCCTTCGAGTTAAAATATGATAATGAAGCAAAGGTATTTAAAGTTCCAGATAGCTTAGGCAGTGTGGAGTCAATCATACCTGCCTAACTGTCCAATTTGAGTGTGTGTGTGTGTGTGTGTGTGTGTGTGTGTGTGTGTGTTACTTTCAATTTTCTGAGATGAATGACATTTTTACTTGGTAAGTTTCATGATTCAGATAGAATCACACGTATTTTCTTCAAAATCTTTTGCCCAAACTGTGTTGGAAATCTAGGAAGGATGATTTTCAATAGAGAATTGTGGTCCATCAGGTTGTGCCTTTTGAGAAAAGCCAATGCGACATATTTTCACATTTTCAGCAGCAGTAGGACAGCTACAAATTCATTTACACAACTTATTGGGAAACTGCAGAAATTGTTTAAATTTTGTTTCTACAAGAAGTGAGAGCCAGAGATAGTAAGGAGGAGCAGGAGGAAAAAAAAATAAATGTACTTCTTTGGATAAGGCTAAACCCTATCAGCAGTAGGACTCAAGGTGGACAGAAGCCAGCTTGAAGAAAGGGGGAACAGTTTTAGCCTCAGTTTGCCACTGCCCTTTTGGCCACGTGGAAGTCTGTGCCATCATCATTGGAGCACATAAAACCTGATTGTTTGAGACCAGAGAGCCCTTGTAAATATTTCCAGGGTACATAGCTTTCTTGATGCCTTTATGAGATTGGGCGCAAACAGTATACCTGTTCTCTTTTCTTCTAGCATTTAAAAAAATGGGCTTTGATATGAGAATTCTCAATGGCAACACCGTAGGTCAGAAGACTGTGCACTAATATCTTCAAGGTGGTGGGAGTAGATAGTCATCAAGCTAAAATTCTATGCCAGAGGAAACTATCATTAAAATAATAATAATAATTGATGCTTGCACCTGTAACAAATTTTGTTCAGGAGGAACAAAATTAAACTCAGAAGGAAGGAGTGAGATGCAAAAGGGTATATAAAAAGCAAAGAAGTTAATAAATATTTGGATAATTCTAAATAGGCCTTGATTGTATAAAGCAACATAGTAATGCTGAATTTGTGGTGACAAAAATCGGATGGAGCTGAGACAAGATGGAGGAGAAACTTGGCTTAGAGTGTTCTAAAGTTTTCCTATTACCTGGGAGGTGAGACATTTGTTGGCCTTAGACATTGAAAGTCACAAGTGTATGATCAAATGTGAATTATCACCACCAGAAGAAATATATATTTTTCAAATATACAGCTTTAAAATAAAGAAATGGGCTCTGGAGAAAGCTGGGCCACATATGAAAGAAGTGGCCTTGAGGAAGGGACAGGCTACCTGTCATTGGGGATCCTATCACAGCCCCACTTCTGTCCTTCATCTCTTCTGTGGGGAAAGTCCCCAGCAGGTAGGCCCACCTGTCATTGTCCCCCTGATTCCTTCTTCCTCTTTCATTTTCAGCAGTCTCTGTTCTGGGGCTCCCTGGTCTCTTAATTTTTGTTTTTAGAGACCATGTACTCCCCTGAAACTGTGTGACAAAAATGTGTGTGTGTGTGTGTGTGTGTGTATGTGTGTGTGTGTGTGTGTTTGTGTGTGTGTGTGTGTGTGTGTGTACATATGTATATAGTCTCCTGGAGAAGAGGCTCAAATGTTTTTGTCATGTTTTCAAAGGATTCTGGGATCCAATGAAGGTTAATTAAGAAGTGCTTCTTTCTAAACCTGTTCAGCTTGAATTCTCTCAAGGAAATTAGATTAATACTTTAGATGGCCTAATAATGTGACTATGGATTGCAAACTCAAAAGGCCTCAGCAGCCAGGCAGCCGAAGCAAAGAACTAAAGCAGGTGGTACCCAAGATAGTAGAGTGTGGGGGGCCTGCAGTCAACTTGGAGAAAGGCAGCCCGCTATAAAGGCATCCCAATTCAGTTTAGAACATTTACGTTCTGCTCAAGAAATAAACCTCAACTGCTGGCCCATTATGGTCCACAGGCACTGGGTGGGGCCATTTGTGATCATTTCTATGGTTTATGATAACTTGTGCTTGTCAAGAGCAGGAAAGAGGGATTGCCTTCAGGTGTTGATTTTCTGTTAATTTGTTAGAAATGGGGATACAATGGCAGGCAGATTATCAAGGAGTTGGTGATGGCTGACACCATCAGTGTGTTGACATGATTTACAAGGATTAGATCGCCTCAAACCCAGAACAAAGCAGAGAATTGCTAGCGTGGCCTGTTAGCCAGGCTGGCACATCTGGCCGGGACCTGCCTCCCCAGCTTTCTGTGGGGGCTCTTTTCATCCGTCACTGAGCTGGATTTCCCTTCTCCGCACCTGCCCTGGCCTTTTTCCTTGTCAGAGTCTTTGTGTATGCTCTTTCCTTCACCTGTTAGACTTTTATCCTCCCTCTCCTGGCTGACTGCCGTTCAACCCCAACGCGTCAGCTTCCAGATGAGACTTTTCCAGTCTAGGGTTGCAGAGTATCCGGTTCTTAATTTTGCAGCATGTGCAATATAAATACAGTTAGTGTATTTTTAAAAAGTACTGCTTTCCTCTCTGGACTGTGCGCTCCACGAGAGCAGGGATCATGCAAATCGTTTTACTGCTGTGCCTGGCATGCAGTGAGTACTCAGTACACATTGAGTGAATGAGTGAGTGAGTGAGTTGAGTGATTGAGCAAGTGAGTGAGTGAGTGAGCGTATCAATGAGTAAAGGGTAAAGAGAGACCTGGAGGGCCAGCTTGACCTCTCGAGTGGGAATTTGCACAGGACAGACCCTTGGTGTGGTCACCATATCCCAAGGTCTGATGCTCAATTTTGTAGGCCCCTGAACCTGAGGAATGTGTCTGTGATAACTCAGCGATTGACTGACCCACACAACCTCATAGGAGGAGACCAAGGTTTAAACAAGATTGCTAACTTTGGAATTGATAATCAAACAGCACCTGCCATGTGGTCACAATGCGTAGGTCAGGCCACTCGGTGGATTTCCTCATTAGACATCACTCGGCATGGAAGACAGTGTCCGCCGGGAAGGTTCCGAAGGAATATGGAAGAGGAGCAAGGCACGGTGTAGACCCCTGGAGCCATGATGAAAAGACCACAGTGGCCACGAGAATGGAATAATTTATGGTAATTGAGCAGACCAATGGGGATGTCCTTGTCTTTAACAGTATTAGAAGCAGTTTGACAAGTTATTTTTCTCAGATGACCTTTTATCTACACTCCATGCTAACTGTGGTCTAATGAATACTGTTGTGTTTCCTCAGAAAAAATAGGAAGGACACTGTCATTCAACAAATGCTAAGCAACCATGTACATTGTCAAGCCTTTATTTGATGGCAGAACTGCCCTTTCTGCTTTTGACCTAGGAGACACAGTGACTTTTAAAGTGATTTCTACAGCTGGCTGATCTAATCTAATGTGAATTGATTTCAATAAACGCTCAGAGGGTGAATTTACCTTGAACTGCTGATTCTTATCCTTGTGTACTAAGTAACTAATAAAGATCACTAAACAATTGTTGATTGAAGACAGTATTTGAATGACATTATGTGATTCTGACTTGCTATTTGCAACATTCCTAGGTAAACAAGGATGGAAAAATAGAGGCTGTGTTATTATTTAATTTTGGCTTGTTTAAGTTACTTTGAGATAAATTTTCTAATTGATATGAAAACATATGCAAACAAATAGCAGCTAATAATAGAGGAGACGCAAATAGAATAAATGTTCAAGGAAGCGAATTTATGTTCTTTTAAAATCGAAACAGAACTAACCATCAACATTTCATATAGCTACTGTTAAAGAATATTCATTTATCTGTTTCGGTCACTTAAAAAGATTTCGGATTTTTTTTTTTGCTTCTAGGATTGGGAAGCAGCATAAAACTGATATTGCTTAAAGCAACCTTATTGATTTTCTGTCTGAAACCCCATTTATGCAACCCAAATATGGCCATGTTCACCATGCTGACAAGAGTCGAATTATGATTCATATTTAGAATATTAGAAAATGCAATTATAGGAGAAATCAGCATGTGTGGATTTTTTTTCCTTCCTAAACTCTGACTTAGAGCACGATCCTCAAAGCAGGGGAGTGTGATCATATTATGCTATTTATATGCATCAACAAGGCTCTCATAGATGCTCAATCTCTTGCTGCAAGGACAGCGGCTCCACAAAGCCAGTGGAGATGACAGTGCCACATACTTTGGTGTGTAGGACAATGCAAAGCAGACAGGCTGCTTGTAAGCCACTGCCTTTTGCTATCACACAATGAGAGGATAAATGGATATTGGACAGGCATGACCAATAACTATTTGCTGTTGTTCTCCTTATACATTTCATGTCCTTCTCATCCTGTCATATGATGCCAAGATAAAAGGTGACAACTCAAAATCCAATTGACTTGTTTTTACAAATGGCGAAATATCTAATTGAGTTAATTAGCAGCCACCAGAATAATGCTCCCCTTTCCAAGATATCAGGTCTTAATCTCTTCGAGCTGTAAATGTTATATTATTTGCAAAAAGCATTTTTGCAGATGTGACTGAATTAAAGGTTTTGAGATGCAGTGGTCCTGAATTCTCCAGATGGCCCCCAACTGCCTCACACATGTCCTTATGGAATAGAGTATTGAAGGTGTGGCTGACCTTGAAGACTGCAGTGACGTGGCCACAAGTCCAAGACTATGGCGGTCACTAGAAGCCAGAAGAGCCAGGGAATGGATTTTCCCTAGAGTCTCTAGAGGTGGTGTTGCTCAGTGATGCTGATTTAGGACTTTTGGCCTCCAGAACTGTGGGAGTACATTTCTGTCATTTAAAATCACCACACATGGTAATTTGTTATTAATACAATGAGGAGTCAACATATTGGCTGCTTTGGCATTTGCAATCTTAAACAAATGTGTTACAAGTTAATAAGATAGGAGAATTGGGGTTCCATTATCTGCTCTGCTAATAACAATTAGCTTACTTCCTGCCCCTAATCTTCCATTTTTCTGTCAACAGGGGCATTTGTTGTTATTACTCACTAGATGTTTTCCTATGTTCATTTCTCCTTTAAGACATTATATCCTTGGCTTTTCCCGACACCATGGTGGCTTGCTTGACACAATATTCAGTTTTGATTTTATTTCTGTTTAACCAAAAGGACTGTGCAATCCACAGACACCTGGAAATATAACTATAAGAATTAAATTACCATGGAAGAGTGTCCTGATGATTTTCATAAAAACATAGGAGCAACACGTTTTGGAGTTGTTTTGGTGCTCTGTTTGGAGATACATCTTCTTCCTACATGATGACACTGGCCTTTCTCATCATTCAAAATAGCAATATGAATTTTAGCTTCCAAAAGACAATTTTGATTCCTCACAAAGGTAATAAAGAGAAGTCTCCCTCTCTCTCTCTCTCTCTCTCTCTCTCTCTCTCTCACACACACACACACACAGAAAAAAAATAGGAAACACAAAAGGTAAATCCCTTCAAGGAACTTGTATTTCTTACCTAAGATGAGGCATAGTAGACAATGAAAGTGCCAAATTGTCATAGCAAATCCTTTAAAGCTTTACATTCTACCATGGTTCCTCAGTACTGTCTCACATAATAGTTCTGGAGGCTATAAACTCAACCTCCATTGGGTAATATAGAATCGTTATATTTTTATGACTCTATAGGTGACAATAAAAGAAGTGATAACAATTTTTCAAAAATGTAGGTAGACCTGGGGAGCTCTAGGTGGACAGATATCATCCATGTACATTGGCAATTAGCAATATGGAAACAGTACTTAAAGGAACTTATATGTTACACAGTGTACAACTTAAAGTTGGCCATGTGTTGATTTCCTTTCAAGTATTCATGATTTTTACATCGAAGCTCTTACGTATTACATGGCTTTTATTTACCCAACCTCATTGATGGATATTGGGGGCATATTTTTAGGTCTTATGAAAAGAAGTATGATGATGTTTTTTAGTGATGATTTCATCATTAAATTATGTATTAGCTCATGGATAATTCTAAACCTTCCAGTGAAGACAGTTGGGGAAATAATCATTATGAGATGATAATAATGTGCTTTTAATAACAAGTGAAGTGTACCACTGTAGTGAAATGTCTGTTGGTAGACATTTCTAGGTTTCACATTTCTTGCTTACAAGGGATTCATCATCGACTCTCTGAGGAAATGTTATATTCTACCATCATATCCCAGTGGAATAACTAGAAACAACTGTATTTAAGAAAATTTACTTACATATCTGTTTTTAATGGGATAATATGATATCTAGTTTTGATTTTGATATTATTTCAATGAGTTTGCTTATTTTGAATTTGTGGCAATGGTCAGGCTCCCAGGGATTAGGAAGCAGCGTATATTATTTTCACTTTCTAATACTGTAGCATGCCTCTAAACCTTTATAAATATTTTTAATTTCCAGTCATTCAATTAATTGGTGCTTAAATATTAAATGACTTTGAATGGCCTTTGTACATGGCTCATTCATTCAACTGAATCTAAGCTTCCGTCCTGAATTTGGGTTATTTTATACTCTATTACTCTACAGCTGAATTTGGCTTACTCTACTATATCTTCATTAAATACCATATATCTGCAAAGGAGACAGCAAAACACTTATATAACAATGAAAGACATTAAAAACTGATTAAAGTTCATGAAATCACTACTCATTTCCGCCTGAGTTGCTTTATGAAGATTATCTAATACAAGAAGAATCTACTTACTAAAAATTCCTCATTCTGAAGTTATACATATATGTATGAGCTCATCAAATGATCTTGAGTCTCAGATATGAGTGCAGTGTTTAGATTTCCATTTCATATATTGATAGATGCAATATCCTACTTGCTGCTCTATTATCCCAGCTATCAATAATGCTGCTAATGGTGGAGAATTACTTGTTAGTTAAACTATATTATAAAATAAAGTTTTCTCCATTAGTGTTTTCCCCTCAAGCCTACTATAAAAAAAAAGTCCAAGTAAACATTTCAATGAAAACAACATGGGGTGGTAGTTCAAACTGTAGATGAAAATTAAAAATTAAAGCAAATTCTTCTAAAATACAATAAAGATGAAATTCTTGTCCTGGGAATTGTGAGGTAAAACAATAGATCTTTGGAATAAATTACTCTTTCGAGAGGCAGAGAAATGGTAAGTTCTTAGAAGAAAAGAAACAGAATGGTAGCCCAAGTATATAGATGTGTACGTTTGTTTAAAGATAAAATGGAGTGAGAGTTTGGGGCCATGGTAAAATAAATACATCACTAGTCATCTCTATGTATAGCTTGGATTGCTTAGTTTTATGAGACAATTGGGATAGGTTATTTCAAAGTTTCAGAGCGACGGAAAGGAATTAACTGAGGGCATAATATATCTTTGGGTTTCATGTTAGTGGGTCTTTGGACAGAGAATGTAGCGTATTAAATTAGTTTCATTGCCTTACTGATTCTGATTGATAGGTAGGTGTAGAACCTCATGAATGTATGTGGCTAACAGATGTTATTCAAGCTGTCCGTGGCATCAGGCACAGATGGGCTGGATATGTCGCTTGCCAACAAGACAATAGATGGACTTTGTCTCAAAGACTCTATTCTCATTGAAGTACAGTTGGCCAACAAATGTCTGACACTATCCAAAAGAATGCTTGAAGTTCATTAGAATTAAGAATTAAATCCAACAGGTGTTGCATGAGCATGAGCACATGCCATGGGTTAGGCGTGGTGTGCAGCATGTTTTCAAGCTTGTTATGCTTTACAAGCATGTGTGCGAGTAACTATAACCCAGTGCACGATACAAGGTCTGCCATAAAGATAAGGACAAAATTTGTCAGGAAAGGGAAAATATAGGCAGCTTTATGGAGGAGGATAAATATGAGAAGGGTTTATGGAGCAACCCTAGTAACTATATGTTAGAGGAGAGGAACTGGGTAAATGAAAAACAGAGGCAGGAACAGTTGGGTGTGTTCAAATTGGTACCTGAACTGCATAGATAGCTTTGGAATGGAGAAGAGCATGAAACAGAAAAGGGGTATGTGGCCAGATTATGGCAAATGTGTAATGCAATTCTGTGGATTTTGTTGTATGGATAAAGAGGATGCATCAGAGATTTTTAAGCAGGAAAGTAATCTGATTAGTGTAATGTTTTAGAGAGATACTTGGGTAGCAATGTGGAAGAGGTTTGAAGCAAGAAGATTAAAGGCAGAGATACTATATAGAAGACAGTAAAGCTGTTGTACTGACTTAAGGTGGCAACAATGAAGACTTGAGTTTGGATAGTGGTCTTGGGAAAATTTCTTTAAAAAAAAGGATCATAATCAATTCCTGGAAACATATAACCTACCAAGGCTGAATCAGGAAGAAATAGAAAATTTGAACAGACTGATTACCAGCAATGAAATTGCATCAATAATAATAAAAAAAAACTCCCAACAGATGAAAGAAATTGAGGATGACACAAAGAAATGGAAAGACATGCTATGCTCATGGGTTGGAAGAACGAATATTGTTAAAATATCTATACTGACCAAAGCAATCTACAGATTTAATGCAATCTGTGTCAAAATACCAACAGCATTTTTCATAGAGCTGGGGCAATCATAAAATTTGTATGGAACCACAAAAGACCCTGAATAGCCGAAGCAATCTTGAAAAAGAAAAACAAAACTGGAAGTATCATGCTTCTAGACTTTAAGTTATGTTACAAAACTGTACTAATTAATACAGTATGGTACTTGCATAAAAATAGACACATAGATGAATGGAACAGAATAGAAAACTCAGAGATAAACCACAGTTATATGGTCAATTAATAGTTGTCAAAGGAGGAAAGAACGTCCAATGGGAAAAAGACAATCTCTTCAAATAATGTTGGGAAAACTGAACAACAACATGCAAAAGAATGAAATTGGACCACTTTCTTACACCGTACACAAAATTAAGTTCAAAAATGGATCAAAGACCTAAATGTGAGACCTGAAACCATAAAAATCTTAAAAGAGCACAGGCAGTAATTTCTCTTACATCAACTGTAGCAACATTTTTCTAGATATGTCTCCTCAGGCAAGTGAAATAAGAACAAAAATTAACTTTTGGGACTACATCAAAATAAGTCTCTGCACAGTGAAGGAAACAATCAACCAAACTAAAAGGCGACCTATGGAACTGGAGAAGATATGCGCAAATGACACATCCAATAAACGGTTAGTATTTAAAATATGTAAAAAAAACCTGATACAACTCAACACCCAAAAAACAAATAATCCAATTAAAAATGGGCAGAAGACATGAACAGACATTTCTCCAGAGAAGACATACAGATGTTCAACATCCCTCATCATCATGGAAACGCAAATCAAACGACAATGAGATACCACCACACACCTGTTGAGAATGGCTAAAATCAAAAACACAAGAAACAATGGGTGGTGGCAAGGATGTGGAGAAAGAGGAACCCTCTTGCACTGTTGGTGGGAATGCAAACTGGTGCAGCCACTGTGGCAAACAGTGTGGAGGCTCCTCAAAAAGTGAAAAATAGAACTGCTCTATGATCCAGCAATCATACTGCTAGATACTCCCCCAAAGAGTACAAGAACACCAATTCAAAGGGACACACGCATCCTGATACTCACAGCAGCATTGTTAACAATAGCCAAATTATGGAAACAGCTCAAGTGCCCATCGATTGATGAATGGATAAAAAAGAGGTGGTATATACACACAATGGAGTATTGTCAGCCATAAAAAGAATGAGATTGAACTAGAGAGAATAATGCCAAGTGAAATACGTTAGAGAAAGACAAATACCCTATGATTTCACTCGTATGTGGAATTTAAGAAACCAAACAAACAAAGGGAGAAAAGAGAGACAGAGAGACAAACCAAGAAATCGACTCTTAACTACAGAGAACAATCTGATCATTAACAGAAGAGAAGTGGGTGGAGTGATGGGTTACGTAGGTGAAGGGGATTAAGGAGTACAGTTGTGATGAGCACCGGGTGATGTATGGAAGTGTTGAATCACTATACTGTACACCTGCAACTAATATGACACGCTATGTTAACTATGCTGGAATTAAAATAAAACCTTAATTAAGAGAAAAGATCATAAGTAAAAGCCATGCACTGTGACTAAGGAGTCAAAAATGTGAACTCAGGAGATACGGGAGCAAAGAAGAAAATCTCCATCTTTTCGCACACACCCCTGTTTGAGAAGAAAATCTTAACTGAGCTTAACATATTTATAGGAAAGGCAAGTGTTATGGGGAGGGTCATGTAACGACACATTTAAAAGTTAGAGTTCTTTGATTTAAAAATGATGGAGGATATTATTTAAATCTTCTACCTGCAGTTTTTATGAAATTGCTGGAATTTCTGAGTTCTACAACCATTTGGTAGTCCTTGAAGTGTGGAAAATACAACCCCAGGAAACACTGATGGAAAGCCTTCCGGTTGAAGAGGCAGTACATTTATGGAACTCATTTTCTTGGGTTTTCATGCCCTCAGAGATGCTTTTCCTCTTCCTCTTCCTTTCCCCAGGTCTGCAGAGCAAGGAGGTTGTTAGGAAGATGACATTTCTGTGCACAGAGGATGAAGAGGTTGCTAGAAGGCAAGGGTTGGGAGTTTGGGATCTTGGAGATAGGGAAGGTTGTGATGGCTTTTCTGAGTATTGGACAGGAGAGAAAGGGCGGGGGGTGGGGAGAGGAGAGGGAGCAAGAGAGACGTTTGCTCAAGGGATTGAGATTTCAGTACCTCAGTTGTGAGAGAATCCACTTAAGCATAGCTGCACTGAACAACTCAACTGTTTGCCCAGAATGTCAGAGAAGTTGTGCGTCTCTTCTTTGGATAGAAATATGAGGATCCTAGATGCAAGAACATGGACCACTGTTCCATTTCCCTGGAAGTTAGGTCTATGAAGACTCAACTCCAGGGTCAGTGCCTTGGGATGTGTTCCTGAACATTGTTACCTTTTTTTTTTTCAATTGGAGCACATGCAGTAGACTGCTTATAACTCTGCCATATGACTTGCACTAGCCATTTATACATAGCTTGCTAGCAGTATGAACCTGCACAAGTTACTTACACTCTGCGATTCAGTGTATTAGCTATAACCTGGGGACAAAATATTACCCATGTCACAGTGTTATTAGAGTATAAATGAGATAATTGATATAAAGTCCTTAGCCCGGTGCCTGCCACTAAATAAGCTCTAAATAAATATTACTGAAAAGTGGTTCTAGGGGTGGCATCAGCACCATGGCGGAAGAAGATGTCCCTTGTCCCTGTCTCCTCCTTAGCAACAATTTGGCATCCCTCCATGGGCAAAAATGCCTTTGGGGGACCTGTGTGATCCAGCACCATAGTCAACAGAAGTGGAGGAGCTTCACCCCCTGGGTACTAGGTCATAGGCAGACAGAACTTGGTTCTGCCCGTGGACTCTGCAGTGGCCGTTGAGATGGCTCCAGCACCACTTGGCCGTGGTCTGAGGTCTCCCAGAGAACACCGTCACAGAAAATCACCCACGGGCAAGAAAGCCTTTGCGCAAGTCCACGTTTCCAGTGGAGACATTCCAGCACAGCCCTGGAACAGACACATAGGAGTTTGGACACACTAGAGAGAGTAAGAGAACCGGCTTGACTACCCACATCACCCCTCTCCCAAGGCAGCACAGCTCAGAGACACTTTTGCTCCTGTGGTGGCGGGTGAAAGCTTGTGAATGTGCATCTGGCTTCCCCACCTGTGCCAGATGCTGCCACCGAGGACCCCATCCTGTGTTACATGACTGGGGTTGGGAAGAAGCTGGGAGAGCAGCCGGTAGGACTCTCATAGGGCAATAAAGTAGGACTCTCAGTGGATCCTGAAAACTGCACTGCAGACTCCATCAAGAAACCCAGCCAAGAACCTAGAGGGACACCTTGCCCATGGACCCCCCCCCCCAAAAGACCCATGGGCACCCCTACATTCTGTGTTCCTCACCCACACTGCCATCCTGTGGCCAGCTCCCTGTGCATGCTCCTGAGAGTGGCATCAAGAACAAACTTTGGCAGATGACTAGTGAGCTTGAATCTGTGGGCTAGGGAGAGACCACACACTTGAGCTTTAGTGCCATCCTCCAGAAAACAGAAGGGAGACTGACAGCACCCAGTCTGGTGTGTTAAAGGATCCAGAGAGGACATGCTTAAGAATTCTACTACAAAAGGGAGAAAGGAGTGCGGAGCATGCATATCTATAGACAGTATGAGGAGACATATAAATGGCCAACAGGTGATGAAAACGTGCTCATCATCCTTCATCATCAGGGAAATGCAAACCGAAACCACAGTGAGGGATCACTTTATACCAATTAGAATGGTTCTTATCAAAAAGATAAGAAACAAATGGTGGCAAGGATGTAGAGAAAAGGGAACCCTCACACACAGTTGGTGGGAATGCAAATTGGCACGACCACTGTTGGAAAACAGTGTAGAGGTTCCTTAAAAAATTGACAATGGAGCTACCATATGATCCAGAAATGTCACTTCTGGGTATATACCTGAAGGATATAAAATGACTCTCTTCAAGAGATGTCTATACTCTCATGTTTATTGCAGCATTATTCGCAATAGTGAAGGCCTAGGAACAACTTGAGGGTCCATCTCTGGATGAATGGATAAAGGAAATGTATATATACAATGGAATATTATTCAGCCATGAAAAAGAAGGGCATCTTTCCATTTGTGACAAACATGAATGGACTTGACAGCATTGTGCTAAGTAAAATAAGTCAGAGAAAGGCGAATACCATATGATATCACTTATATATGGTATCTAAAAAAAACCCAAAGTAGTGGACATGGGAAAGTGTATATGTGGATCACATCATCACATCACATCTCTTAAACTTGCACAATGTTATAGGTCCCTTATTATCTCAATAAAGCCAGAAAATGTACACATTGGTAATTGTTATCTGCCATTACCATTACCATCATCTGTGTTTTCCATGACCAGACCAGGATGAAATGAAATTGATTTGCTACAGTAATTGTCTGAATGTCAGAGTTACCACACAAACGCTTCTCAAGGATTAATTACACAAATCTAGATATTATATTAAGATTTTATCAGCAAAGTACCCTGCTGCTCAACTCCTCAGTTGAGTGCTTGGCCGAGTGCGTATGTAAACACAGACTATTTTAGAGCAATTTTACAGCGAGAGACATTTGACATGTTATCGTCTCCATTGACTTTGGAATTGAAGATTCTACTGAGTTGTCACACAAAGTCTACGTGCTTTGGAAGAATGGTGGGGGAGGATGGAGAAGAAATAACCTGAACTATATTTGAAGAATGGGGTGTATCCTTTTATAATATCCATATTATAGCAGGCTTATCATTTGAGTGTAAAATCAGAGCCGAATGTCCTTATATGCTGTTTATTCAAATTTTTAGGGAAAGAATACTATTCTCAAATGTATCATAAAATGACATTACATTTCCCACCCACCAGCTTGTGTTGATTGAATCGTCAAGAATGTTCAGGTGCAAGCTCTTGAAAATGAAGCTGAAGTGAAGATATAAAGACAATAGGCTCCTTGTTGTTGGATAAATTGAAGAAAAAAATAAACTTGTTTTTTTAGGTAGCACGTGATTTCAAGGATTTCTGATACAATATTTAAAAAGCCAATAATGTTAAAACTGTAGGCAATATTAAGAGCTTTAAGAAGAGTCACATCTGGCTAGTCAAGAAAACAAGCATAGAGTACTTTCTCCCAAATGGCATAATGAATTCAAAACGGTTCTTTGGAAGTTTCCCCAAACTTAAATGGGGATAGTTTTTTCTGTCTCAGACTTATTTCATGAAGGATTAGTTGGAAAAGCTCATCTTCACAAATTTCTCTTGGATTTATTCTTTCTCTCTCCATGCTTGCTTCCATTATTCAAGCTATGCTTTTTTTTTCAATTTTGAATTATTGTATTGGCCTCCTAACCATTCTTCCACTTCCAACGTGATCTAGATGATCTTGTCATAGTTTGAGCTTCTGTAACAAAGATCCCTGAGGCTCATAAATAGTAAATATTTGTTTGCATGGTTCTAGAGGCTGGGAAGTCCAAGGTCAAGTTTCAAGCAGATCTCATGTCTGGTGGGAGCTTCCTGCTCAGAGACAGGCGTCTTTTTGATATGTCCTCACAGGATGGAAGGGGGGCGGGCTCTGTGGGGTCTCTTCTACGACGCACCTCATGACCTGATCACCTCCCCAAGCCCCGCCTCCTGATATTATCGCACTGGGGGTTAGGTCTCAACACACAGATCTTGCTGGGATACAGACATTCAATCCGTGGCAGTGTTGCTGGGCTAATGTCTGTACAAGGCTGTTCTTGTCGTATTTCCTCCTCAGGAATCCATTATGACTTAGTTTTTTGGTTCCACTTGATCAAATAGCTGTTCCTTCACATTTTCCTGCTCAGAAATCCAGTTCCATCTTGTGCATCTATTGTCATTTTTACAACTCATCATTATCATCCACCAGGCAGCCCTGCCTTGCAGACACTTCCGCCCCTCTCAGGACCATGCGCGGTCTGTCTCTCCTTCCTGCTTTGATGGTGCCACCACCCCCGGTCCTCTCTCTCCCCGCTGGCCCCTCCACCTCACCCAATCAACTTCATCCTTCCGGCCCTTCTTGCTGCAAACTTGACCATGACCTCAAACCAGAATCAGCTCTCCCATTCGACAAACAGGAGAAGGCTCTTTCCAAAATTTGGAACTAATGACCTCACGCTCCACTCTGGCCCACCAATGTCTTCTGAACTTGAATTTTTCTTTGTGCCTTCCAAAGCAGTGCTTATTTGTTTTTTGTTTGTTTTTTTTTTTTTTTGTTTTTTTCATCAAAAAACGTCCTGGCCAGCAACTCAGTTTGCATCAGTTGGTGTGACAGGTGCACATTCTATCGCTTTACGCCTGCTCTGGGGTGCTTTTTGTCAGGCGATTCCTATAGACCTGGATCCTGGCCAACATCAGCCGCATAATGAGCTGATAAAAATAGAAGTGGATGGCAGAAGATGGCAAAGAGCACACAGAAAGGCCAGTTCTCATGCATTATTTTTGGTGGGGGAGATGCAAGGTGCTGGCTAAGGATCAGTGTTGATTATATGGTAATACTTGGAAACCTCTGAAGTACAGATGTTTTTCCTTCAAATGAGCCAAAGGAAAGGCTGTCGGGGGATGGTCAGAGCCGCACTCTCAAAGTTTAGGGAAGGAGCAAATTCATGTGTGCACACCACGAGTGGGAGTGAATAAGGAATGAGTATTGCTGTACATTTTATTTGCAGTAAGCGTCAAACGTGAAAGACATTTTATTGAGAGGGGTTGGCGGCTTTGAGGCTTCTGTTCTTGTATTTGGTGTTGATCCCTTGCTGGCCAAGGCACCATGGACTTTCTGAATTGAAAGAAACCTGAGGGACCATCCATTTTACAGTTGGGCAAACTGAGTTAGGTCACTCTGGGAAAGCACGGGCTCTTTGTTTTGCCTCTGGAACGTGTGAAGTTGATTGAGAGGGTCTGGCAGGTTCCAAGTTGGAGGCCAAGCTGAGAGGCCACCTGAGGCCCAACAGTGTCTTCTATAGCTCTGACAGAGCCTGCTTTGTTCCGAACCATTAAACTCTTTTGGTTAGCTTTGGATCCTGCTTACAGCACACAATCAAATGCCCATCTGACGGTTTGAATCATAACCATCACTCTGTCTTCACACAGAATTAGCCAAGTTTTAGGCTAATTGAAAGAGAGTACCTGCCCCAAAGCGGTGCCTTTGATTGTTCAGGTTGAATTCTGGTTGTTCCAGCGATTTGGGGGTTTATTTATCCCATCTCTATCTTGAGTGGTGTTCAACAACGTAGCCTGTGTTTGCTTCTTCTAAACGAGGGCACGTTGCATGGAAAGGATTCGCTCAATGCCTAGCAGTCTCCTGAGAGCAGTTGTCTGAAAGATAAACTGAGGCGTATTACAAATTTTAAGAATTTATTTGAGTAGAAATGGATCTGAACGGGGAGGCATCCAATCCAGCAGATAGAAGGGAGCTCCGTGGAGTTGTGCAAATGCAAGCCTTTTATAGGCAGAAGGGAGCACAACAAAGAAGTCACCCCAAGCCGAAAGCAGGTTGGTTCCTACAAGGTCAGTGTCCTTCAGTGGATGGTGGGGGTCCAGCAGGCAGATTACCCGACTCGTGCTGACCAGGAGATTCCCAACTTGCTGGTTGAAGGGTCCACTTCTGGGAGATCCTGAGCTCTAATTGAATCTCAGTTTGGTGATGTGGGGCTTAGCCATAAGCAATTCCACTTGGGGCCTGCTGGCTCGTTCCTAACAGGGTCTAGTGTTTTTATTTCTTGGTGGGGAAATCTGAAGTTAGAAGCATGAGTGGCAACTCTAAAGTGGTGATTTGAATCACATCAGCCCACAGATGTACTGAAACAGGTCTGTGCTTGTGTCATTTCGTCCTGGTTCTGTACCTTCCTTTGTTATCTGTGCAGGTGTGGTCTAGCAGAAAGAGATATATTTTATTTTTTATGTTTTTTACTTTTAGAGACAGAGAGAGAGCATATGTGCAAGTGGGGGAGGGGCAGAGGGAGAGAGAGAATCATAAACAGGTGCCACCCTCAGCACGGAGACAGATACGGGGCTTGATCCCACCACCCTGGGATCATGACCTGCGCCTAAATCAAGAGTCAGATGCTCAACTGACTGAGCCACCCAGGTGCCCCTGAAATGTGTTTTAGGAGACACGGGACGTGAATTCATATTCAGACCCTGGACCCTAATCGCTATGTGACCAGGAGCAACTTCATCCATTGAACCTCAATTTTAGTACCTCACAGGCTTATTATGATGATTAAATTAGACAGTTAATGAGATTAAAGCATCTTCAGTGGGTGGTCCATCAAGAGGTGAGACATCTCAGCCAAGGGCAAGACCACTGAACAGTCAGGTACTAGTTCCTTAGCATGTTAGTATACGAGACTCTGACTCTCTGAGCAAATGTGTTCTTTTCAGTAGACTGCCATCTTTTCATTTGGATAAAGAATACATTTTCTAAAACTAAATATTCCACTTCTCACCTTTTTCTTAGTCATTGTTTTCCTCCTTCCTCTTTCACTTATATTTTGTGGGGAGTGTGTGTGAAGGCTTGTATGTCCTTATGGGTAGACGTTGATTCAAACAAAATAGGATGTGTTTTTCTTAAAATTTGGTTAGCAGCATGCCTGACTCAGTCAGTTAGGTGTCCGACTCTTGATTTCAGCTCAGGTCATGATCTCATGGTTCATGAGATTGAACCCCATGTGAGGCTCTGTGCTGGCAGCATGGAGCCTACTTGGGATTCTCTCTCTCTCTCTCTCTCTCTCTCTCTCTCTCTCTCTGTTTCTCCCCTGCTCACACACACTCTCTCTCTCAAAATAAATAAACTTTAAAAAATAAAAAAAATGGTTCATATTTATTAATTTCATTCCTAGCTCATTTTGAATTTCAATCTATTCTAAACGTTTCAAAAATAATACAAAAGACATTTGATCTAGACATAAAAATTGCCTGATTACATTTGCTTTAGGTGACTTTATGAAAAGACGTAAAAAAAAGTATAGAGACAGCCTTATACAGACAGTCACAGACTTATTCCTACCTTCCTTCTCCCCACGCCCCCTCTCTACTAAAGTCATCTGTGTCCTTCTTTTTAAAAAAATTTTTTTTAATCCTTATTTATTTTTGACAGAGAGAGAGGGACAGAATGCGAGCGGGGGAGGAACAGAGAGAGAGAGGGAGACACAGAATCCAAAGCAGGCTCCAGGCTCTGAGCTGTCAGCACAGAGCCTGACGCGGGATTGTAACTCAAGGAACCGAGACATCATGACCTGAGCCGAAGTTGGAGGCTTAACCAACTAAGCCACCCAGGCGCCCCGACATCTGTGTCCTTCTGATCCAGGGTTTTAAACTTCAGTAACAAATGCATGTCTCTACAAAATAAAGTATTACTCTCTGTCTTGAAAGTTTGTATTTATTCTTACTATATTTGCCACTCTCCAATTTGCTCTGTCTCTATATTTAGACTTGTTCAAACCTATGAGTGTAGTTCATTAATATTTACCATTAATTAGCGCTCAATTTTATGACCATTCCAGAATTTGCTTATCCCTTCGTTATTGTTGGACGTCTAGAGCTTATTTCCAAGTTTCTGCAACTGTAAGTGTATGTATGCACGGTGAGTGTTCTTGGATACGTGTGCATGTGAGATCCGCTGGGCTGTATGCCTCCGAGTGGAGTTGGCTGGATTTCAGTGAATTTTTACACAGCTGCTCAATAAAGTGGCTGAACCAATGCACAGTCCTGCTGGCAGTGGCTAAGTGCTGCTGTGACCCTTTATCCTTGTCAACGTGTGCTATCATTCAGCTTCGATATGTTCGTCAAACTTTTCAGTGTGGTGTCATTCGTATTTCTTCAATGACTCATGATTTGGTAGTGATTTGGCCATGTTTTCCTATTTATGCTGGCTATTCAGATTTCATCTGTGAATTGCCTGTTTCATCCTTGGCTCATTTCTTCTATTGTGTCTTTTGTTTAAAAATATTTGCAGGAATTTCAATTTTCTCTGCTCTCTTCTTTTGTCAGTCCTACGCCTTATGAAAATCTTCTCCCCATCTGCTTCACATTGTTTTACGACGCTCATAATGCATCCTATAATACATATTTTAATTTCAGTGTGGATAAAATTGTCCTTTATGCTTGGCTGTTTTGCTTTTGGGTCTTATTTAAGCATTCCATTCCTACCTAGGTGTCATAAATATATTTTCCCATGGTTTTACTCTAGAGGTTTTCTCCTTTATATTTAATGATATGGGTGTCATGTCGTGTATGGCTAAAGAGATCAGCATCAGAAAAGGTAATGCCCGCTTTACCAAATAACCCCCCAATCTCAGTGGACTAACCCAATAAAAATGCCGTGGAAGACCAAAGCGGGTGATTCTGATTGACAGGTGCCCCTCCTGTAAGACCTGCTCAGGGACCCAGGCTTCTTCCACACGTGGCTCTGCTCTTCTATACCTGTCGTGAGGTTTCCAGAGGAGCGGGAAAGGCATAGTGATGTGCAGTGTAGTCTTCAGTGGGTCAGGCCCGGAAATGTGTGTTGATTCTACCCACCTTCCTGCTGCCAGAACTCAGGCATTCCTTTTTTTTTTTAATGTTTATTTATTTTGAGAGAGAGAGAGAGAGAGAGGATCTGAAGCAGGCTCAGCACTGACAGCAGAGAGCCCGACGTGGGGCTCGAACTCAGGAACCTCAAGATCATGATCTGAACCGAAGGTGGACACTTATCCAACTGAGCCACCCAGGTGTCCCAGAACTCAGGCGTTTCTAAAAGCAAGTTAAAGTTACAGAGAGGGAGGGAGGCCAACCGTAAGAGACTCTTAAAAACTGAGAACTACCTGAGGGTTGATGGGGGGTGGGGGAGAGGGGAAAGTGGGTGATGGGCATCGAGGAGGGCACTTGATGGGATGAGCACGGGGTGTTGTATGGAAACCAATTTGACAATAAATTATACTAAAAAAAAATAAAGGCAAGGTTAGGCTGGGATGTACCCGTGAAGAAGAAAATAGAGAAAGATGCGTTTGATCAACTACCATGGATCTAATTAAAAATCCCCCCCCCCTCCGCAGTAACAGTAGTTCCACAACTTTTAAAAAACAACTTCACGGAATTCTCATGGCCCCTCTGGTTTAGACCAAATTCCTATACATATGTTTAGTTAGATTTTCACTCTCTGGTTCTATTGGTCTCTAAACCTCACTGTTTTCGTTAATGTAACTTACGATTAATTTTGACAGCTGGAAGAATAATCCTCAGCTCACTTTTATTCTGGGTATGCACTTTGTATACCGAGGGAATTCTAAAACTGTGAATTCCGAAGCAATGATAATGTACTTGCCTTCGTGGGCCCCCCCTTTTTTTTTGAACTTTTGCACGATCTGTGTACATTCTTTGTACGAACTGCTTTTTTCACACATCTTTGCCCCAGGCTGGAAGGGTTTCACCTCCAGAATGAATTTCATTTGTCTGTGAATTTTGTAGCTAACAACTATACTACTATTTGTTCAATTGCAAAAGGTACGAAAGCTGCCTCTAGCCCTGCTTTATTATTATCTTTAAATGTAGACAGAATGTCTTGAAATCCTAGGAAAGCAATCATTTTAGACAGTTTAGGGGTTCTTGCTTCCTAGACTCCTTAACAGTAAATGAGATACATATCAAGGGCAAACCAGATTCTTATGCCATGTTTTGAAATGGATATGATTATGGAAGCTATCACAGGTATTCATAGGTGCAAATCACTTGAATACAAAAGTATTTCCTTAATTATTTCTTTAGAAATCATAGGTGTAAGTCATCTGAATACAAAAGTATTGAATACAAAGGTGTTTCCAAAATTATTTCTTCAGAAGGTAAAAAACAAAGAGAAACATTTTTGTTAAAAGTAGCAGGTTTCGAGGATGTCTGGGTGGCTCAGTGGGTTAAGTGTCTGACTTGGGGTCATGTCATGACAGCACCGCTTGTGGGTTCGAGCTCCCCGTCGGGCTCTGTGCTGACAGCTCAGAGCCTGGAGCCTGCTTGGGATTCTGTGTCTCCCTCTCTCTCTGTTCCCCCCGCCGGCTCGTGCTCTGTTTCTCTGTCTCTCAAAAAGAAAGAAAACATTCCCAAAATAGCAGGTTTTGTTTGTTTATTTACACATGGTTTAAGATGCCCGAAATGTGGAAAGCCCGGGGACCCTCTGCGTAGGCAGAGGATGGGTCTTCGCCTTTAGAGAAGGACCAGGGCAGGTAGGCGTGGGAGGGAAGCCGCGTGAGGACGCTGTGCCTCACTGTCTTCCCTTGAATCTTCTCTGTCCTTATATACTATCCCCTGCCCTCGTCACACCCCACATGTGCTCTGTCACCTCCCCCGGGACCCTGGGTTTAGGATTTTGGTTAGCTCGCCTGATGGGGGAAGCGAAAATACATGGGGTGTGCTGACAAGAACGTCTTGGGGCAACAGAGCTACCGTGGGGGGAGTGGGGGTACTTCCCGCACAGGCCCCCAGCTGCTGGTTCCCTGGTGGGTAAGGTCAGTGCTCCTTTTATATATTTCAGCTCACTGTTTATGAACAGTGCTAGATGTCGGAGATGCTGTCCTCCAGTCTGCTCACCTGTTCATTAGTTGATCAAATGCCCATTTTCATAATTCAGCAGCTACTCAGTCGAACACCTACCAGAAGTCAAGACTTTGCTGAGTGTTGTGGATTCAGCGTTGAATATGGAACAAAACACACATGGTCCGTGCTCTGATGGAGCTTAGGATTTAATGAGGGAGTGAAGTGTTGATGCATAAGCGGGCACACACACACACACACACACACACACACTGATAAGATTGTGAAAGAAAGAGCAAGGACAGTGGATGAGGTAAGGGGGGCAGAGGGAACTTTCTTAGAAGTATGTGTGGGCTGGAGGACAGAGCCCCGGCCGAAGCTCCATGGGGTTTGCAAAGACAGTGGGGAGGGATGTGAGCATGAAACCTTTAAGCAACTGGAAGAATACATGTTGGTTCAAGGGTAGAGACTGAGAGAAAACTGGCTCCTAATGAGATTGGAGATGTGACAAGAATCAGACGATGCAGTGCTTTAAAAATGTGAAGAACCTGGATATGGTTTTTCTTTAGAGCAGCCGTACTGGGGACAGTTTAGAGGGCACAGCATGATGCGACTGGATGGTGGCTTGACTTGAGGAGGTGGATGTGACAATGGAGGAGAGCAGACAGGTGTTAACAGACAGGGCTGCTCAGGATCTCAGGAGACCCTACTGGATATGGGAGGTGAGGTGGGGGGAGGTGTCGGGGACGACTCAGGGCAGAAGTGTTCCTGTCCAACAAGGGAGAAGAGTTAAAATAAAGCTACATAATCAAAGCTTTGAGAATGAAAGCTATTTGCTACAAAGACCCCGTAAAAGAAGAATGACCTTGTTGAAGTCAGGAAATAGATTGCATGTAAGCAGGAAAAGCTTGCGCGGACTGTAAGGAAATCTCCAGAAACAGCAGCCAATTCTGATACTTTTCAACAACAACAAAACTCTGTTCTCTACTGCCATTTCTATTTTGGGATCTAATTAATTATAAACATAGATACCAGATTGAACTTACGTGTAGGCAGTTTAAGAAATAAAATATGACAGCAGGAATAGGACTTTGCAATTATAATCCACCTCTCGAAGCACTTTGAGGATGAAAGTCAAGTGATTTCTGTCCTAGAAAGGAGCCTAGGAAAAATTATTCTGAAGCAAGCCATCTAGAACTTTCCATTTAAAATGGTCCTAAAATAAAAATACATTCGGAAAATTCATTTACATAATTTAAGATCTATAAAATAGTATTTTATACCGACACAGGTGCATAAGGATTTTGTAAAATCATACATCACAGCATGCATAAATACCAAATTGAAGTTAGTGGTTACCTCTGGGGAGGGCAGGGATACAATGGACTAGGTATGTGGGGGTGATTGGCTCTATTGACATTTTTTTAGAATAAAAAATAGGAAAATGATCGGAAACGTATAGATCAAAGGGTTAACAACTAGTGAATCTAAGACTCTAAGATGATACCTCACATTATTTTTGTCTTTTCTGCGTACTTGAAATATTTTATGATTAAATGTTTAAAAACTGACAAGGAATTTTTATGTTTAGCATAGCATGGTGATGTAAACTCATGGCTTGGAGAAAACAACACATTCTGTTTCCTAAAGTGTTATCGATCCACTCTTTAATCATGTTTTTATCTTTGTTTCTATTGTTCTGTTAGGAAAAAAAAAAGGATACATGGCCAAAGAAATGATTCTTTTAAATATTTGCTGCTTCAAAATTACATTTATAGGTTATTTTATTTTCCTATATTTTGATGGGGAGAATAGTGTTGTGTGGTAAAGAAGGGGCTGAATTTTTAAGCCAAAACACTGGTTCTGATTTCCCCTCTTATAAAAATAAATGAATTCATTTGGGCCAATCAAATAGCTTCTATTGGCTTTATTTTCTTTAGCCATAAGAGGAAGATTATAAGTTACTGTTCTTTATATTATGGTCTTTTACTTTCCAGAATTATGTTACTATTTTGCTTATGATGATACTATTTTATCTCATGGTAACGACATTGTAATAGCATGACCATAGTTCGTAGATTTTGTTTTAATGTAGCCAAAAATAAATGCTTATTATCGAAGAAACATGTGGGCACACATATGGAAAAGTGCAGAAATCAGAAAGGTATAATTTGACCAAATTTACAAAGCAAACACACTAGTTTAACTAGTGTTCAAATCAAGCATTGGAACATTACCAGTATCCAAAAAAACTCTTTTAATATCCCCTTCTGGGCACATTCCTGCCACTCAGGCAATTTCTATCCTGAATTCCAACATCATAGATTAGCTTTACCTGTATTTGAACTTTATATAAATCAGCAAATCAGTATGTGTCTGACTTTTTTGCTCGTCAATATGTTGAGAGAATCATTCATACGTCGTTGTAGCTGTAATTTGCTCTGACTCATTAGCATGTAACAGGGATTGGCAACTTCTGGAAAGCACAAGAATGTAAATGCAGTCAGTTTTGTGAGCCATATGGTTGCTGTTTTTACTACTTAGCTCCGATGCTGTAGTGTGAAGAAGCCGTAGACGATATATAAAACAAGGATATGGATGAGTTCCTGTGAAACTTTATTTATAATGAAACTTTATTTATAAAGCCAGGCAATGGGCTGGATTTGGCTCATGGGCCATAGCTTGTGGAATTTTACCATGTAACATTCTGTTGATAATCTACCACAATTTATTTGCCCTTGTATTATTGATGAGCATTGGGTTATTTCTAGTTTGGAGTATAATGCAGAGTACCTATGTGCATATTCTTGTATACCTGAATTGGTGCATACATGTATTCATTTCTTTTTTTTAATTTTTTATTTTTTAACGTTTATTTATTTTTGAGAGACAGAGATAGAGCACAAGCGAAGAGGGGCAGAGAGAGAGGGAGACACAGAATCTGAAGTGGGCTCCAGGCTCTGAGTTGTCAGCACAGAGCCTGATGCGAAGCTCGAACTCATGAACCATGAGATCATGACCTGAGCCGAAGTCGGACGCTTAACTGACTGAGCCACCCAGGCGTCCCATACATGTATTCATTTCTGTATACCTCGGGATCTTAAGTGCTGGGTCACAGGACATGCAAATGTTCAGCTTTCACTGATACTATCCAGCAATTTACCAAAGGGCTTCTATCACCTTCTATTGCTACCAACCAGTGGAGGAGGTTTTCGCTTGATTCACGTCCTTACCAATATTTGGAATTGTCCTCCTTTTTTAGTCATTTATGTGGGCGTGTAGTGCTATCACATTATGGTTTCAATTTGTGTTTTCCTGGTAATTAATACAATTAAGCACTTTCTTCTTATTTTTGTTGGACATTAACATTCTCTTTTGTGAAGTGCCTATTCAAATATTTTGCCCATTTTCCTATTCGGTTGTTTGCTCCCTGTGCCCCCAGCTTTCTTGAGTTATAATTGACATATAACTGTGTAAGGGTAGGGTGTACATGATTTTCTTACATGTGTGTATTACGAGATGCTTACCGATCACAGTGTTAACTAATATCTCCGTTACATCACATGATTACCCTTTTTTTTTGTGTAGATAGTGATGACATTTAGGATTTACTCTTAGCAACTTTTAAGTATGTAATATAGTGTTATTAGGTCTAATCACCATACTGTACATTAGATCTCCAAAACATTCATGTTGTTTTCCCTTTTTTAAAATTGATTTGTAGAATCAATTATATATATATATATATATATAAATGTAAATGATATATAAAAGATGGGGATGCATTGTACTGTATATATATTGGAGATACATGTATTATAAATACAATATAAATATGCATATACTGTGTAAACATGCATATGTAAATACAACTATGCACATGTATGCATAAATATACATCTATTACAAATATTATTATATTCCAATCTATAGCTTACCTTTACCTTTAGAGTCTTGAAGGTGTCTTTTTTCTTCAATTATACAATCCATGTTATCAACTCTATTACCATGTTGTATATGAGATCTTCAGACATTATTCGTCTTTTAAGTGAAAGTTTATACCCTTTTACCAACATCTCTTTAGTTCCCCCATCTCCTAACCCTTATCAACCACTTCTCTTATTCTCTGTTTCTGTGAGTTTGACTTTTTTATTTTTGGATTCCATAGAGAAGTGATCCATGCAGCAATTTTTGTGTCTCCCTCTGACTCATTTTCCTTGGCATAATGCCCTCAAGCCATTAATTTGTGGCAAAAGGCAGAGTTTTCTTTTTTCTTATGGACGAATAATATTCCATTGTGTGCGTGTGTGTGTACCCCATCTCCTTTATCCGTTCATCCACCGAGGGACGCTTACGTTGTTTCCGTATCGTGACTGTTGTGAATATTGCTGCAGTGAACATGGGCTGCAGATAGCTCTTCAAGATCTTCCTTCATTGCCTTTGGAAATATACCCACAGGCGAGAGAGCTGGGTCATACGGCAGTTCTAGATTTTTGAGGAACCTCCATATTTTATTGACTCTGGATAATAAAGGTGTCATTTCTCCTAAATTATAATATAAATTGAATACAAGCCTGATCAAAATTCTGACAAGATTTAAAATGTAACCTGACAAGGAGATTTTAAAATAGAAGGGCAGAAGGCTAGGAATAGACAGGCACTTGAGGAGAATGAGAGCAAATTGGGGAGCCCTGCTTTCCTAGGTGACGATCTTTTCATAACATTAGAGTAATTAAGGTAGCGTGTGATAGATACGGAGATAAACCAATGGGCCAAGGGGATAGGACAGAAAACCCAAAGTGGACTTTTGAGTGCCAGGCAGTATCGTTGCTGAAGAATGGTGTTGGAGAATTTACTGGCCCCCCGATAACTTAAAGCCTTATGCCACAGCAGTCTTAAGTAGATTTCAGACTTGCAAGCCTAACTTGGAAGAAAATATTAAAAAAAATAGATGATTCTATCTGCGTTTCCAAAATAAGTAACAAAAAATACAGACAGCAGGGGAAAAGATTGATATGCTAAGCATATTAAAAAAATAACTTCTACTCATTAAGAAATAGAGGGGCACCTGAGTAGTTCAGTTGTTTGAGTGTCCGACTCTTGACATTGGCTCAGGTCATTATCTAGCAGTTGTGGGATCGAGCCCCGAATGGGTCTCCTCGCTGACAGTGCGGAGCCTGCTTGAGATTCTCTCTCTCTCCCTCTCTCTCTCTGCCTTTCCCCCACTCATGCTCATAGCCCCCAACCAAAATAAATAAATAAACTCGAAAAAAATAAACAAACAGAAAAAAGTGAAAATAGAGGTGTCAGTCATTAAGGAGACATTTGTAGTGCATATCCCTGACAAATGTTTGTAACCAGAATAAAGAACTCTGAATCAATTGAGAAAGATTAATTCAATAAAAAGCAGGCAAAAAACATAACCAGGCATTTCACAGAGATCGGGAGTCAAATGACTGAGGGACGTGAGAAAATCGTCAAGCTCGCAGGTAATACTGAACACAGTTTCATCCAGGAAATTGGCAAATATTTAAGAGTAATAATCCCAGGTGTTGGTGATACTGGAAACCACAGCAACACTTCGATTTGGCCAGCGCGAATGTGAACTGAAGCAACCAGTTTGCTTTTCAACCCATCAAGGGGAGTATGCAAATACACTACCGCATGGTAGTTCAACTTCCAGGTAAAGAGACGTATGAGAATGTTCAGAAAAACCGTGTAAATGCAGAAGAGCAGAAACAAATGTCCATCGGCACCAAAATGGGTCAACGAATGACGGGACAGTAAACAGGGGAACCAAAGAGTGAGTGCATTGCAGCTACGCACGCCAACATGATGCCGAGTGAAAACAAAGCAGTGCGCAGAAAAGCACATCTGATTTGATTCCTGGGGCAGAGGCGAAGCCAGGCTGCGGGGATGGAACGGTCGTCCGTGTTACACACTGCAACTTTCCTCCGTGATCTGTGCCGAGCACACACCACTCTTACCACACCAGATGCCCTGGCTCCGGTACTGCTGTTCCCTCGACTTGCAGATGATGTGGCAGTGAAAAGATAACGCCTGCAATCCCAGAGCTGTGGCCCATGCCACACTGAGGGCCAGGTATTTAGATTTTCAACCCCAATAATCCTCCAAATGTTAATGTATATATATATATATATATATATATATATATATATATGGGCAGGTAAATATTGACATATGTATGTATGGAAATTACAAATAAATGAGTGACAGCCCCGTACACATTACATTCAGCACATTAGGGGGTGTAGAGTTGTGGATATAGCGTTAGAAAGACACAGCAAGGGTCGTTTGGGTGGCTTAGTCGGTTAAGTGTCCAACTTCAGCTCAGGTCATGATCTCAGGATTTGTGAGTTCGAGCCCTGCGTCGGGCTCTGTGCTGACAGCTCAGAGCCTGGAGCCTGCTTCACATTCTGTGTCTCCCTCTCTCTGCCCCTCCCCTACTTGCACTCTGTCTCTCTCAAAAATAAATAAACACTAAAAAAATTATACCAAAAAGACAGTGATTCATTTGGGTAATGGATACAAAGGGTATTAATGACACTGTATGATTTTTGTACCTTTTTTATGTTAGAATTAATGTATATTCCTTTGTATGTAATATTATAGAAGCATTCAGTCCTAAAAATTATATTCTCCCTGCATTCTGAGTTTAAACAAAAGATTTTCCTCTCGGGGCGCCTGGGTGGCGCAGTCGGTTAAGCGTCCAACTTCAGCCAGGTCGCGATCTCGCGGTCCGTGAGTTCGAGCCCCGCATCGGGCTCTGGGCTGATGGCTCAGAGCCTGGAGCCTGTGTCCGATTCTGTGTCTCCCTCTCTCTCTGCCCCTCCCCCGTTCATGCTCTGTCTCTCTCTGTCCCAAAAATAAATAAACGTTGAAAAAAAAATTAAAAAAAAAAAGATTTTCCTCTCTTATCTCTTTTACTTTTAATAAAGAATCTAAAGAAATAATAAAACTTTACCTATGTATCTATGTATCTATCGAATAATTACTAAAATAGTTGTGCTCAGGATGACCCATTGGGATACAAGAAGAACATATTACACTTTTATTGATATTTATTTTAACCCTCTACTTTTCATTTTATCTTTATGAGATAAAAATTGATTAAGAAGATATGTCCTATAGCTTTTATTTTCAGAACATCATGGCACCAGAATATATTAATATATACAAAACATGCTAGTGCTTCATTAATATTGGGGCATATTACGTATGTCTGTCTCAGAAATAGGTCTGGTAGACAGCAACGACAGAAGGAACTTAATACATATAACAACTACACAAATGGAAAAGAAGATACCATCCAGAATTTTGTAATCAGGTAGACCAAATTCTCAAGTTCCTATGCCATGAATTTAGAAATGGACAACTGAGGAGTATGAAGAATTCTGATAAAAGGTCCTCCTGAAAATCCAAACAAATCTGTGAATGCACCTGAGGTATCCCATGCTTTAAAAGTACTCTACGTGACTCCTGGGGCACCTGACTTCTCGTTTGGTAGAGTGTGTGACTCTTCATCTCGAGATTGTGAGTTCAAGCCCCAGGTGGGGTGTAGAGATGACTTAAAAATAAAATCTTTAGAAGTATTCTAAGTGATTATGTTACACAGCCTGAGTTGAGAATGACTGCTCTTTATGGGCTTTCCATATTCATTTTTATTTATTTATTTATTTAAAAAAAGTTTTTTTAACGTTTATTTATTTTTGAGACAGAGAGAGACAGAGCATGAACGGGGGAGGGGCAGAGAGAGAGGGAGACACAGAATCTGAAACGGGCTCCAGGCTCTGAGCTGTCAGCACAGAGCCCGACGCGGGGCTCAAACTCACGGACCGCGAGATCGTGACCTGAGCCGAAGTCGTGACCTTAACCGACTGAGCCACCCAGGCGCCCCATCATTTTTATTTTTGTAGGTTTGCCAGAGACACACATGACCAGGCCCATTTATGTCATTGTGTGGGTTCATAGTTAAGGTGATTTTCTGTTATTGTGAAAAATAGGACATTAGATATAACAGATGGAGAAAAACTCTAACATTCTATTCTGAACAATGTAAGGAAGATATTAATGGAGCAATTCCTGTAAATGAAGTAAACATTCAGCTAAAAACCGTTCGAGAAAAACCACATGATGAGGAAAGAATTTGACGGAGAAATCAGTACATGCAGAAGCAAAAATTAGTGAATCAAAAAACAAAATAGTATAGGACTTGAACGAACAAAGCATAATATAAACTTACATCTTAAAAACCAACAAAATAGATGAATTGCCTCTTTCAAGTCTGTTCAAAAAGAGAGAAAACACGCAATTTTACAAAGTGAAGAAACCTTACCATATAGATTTGGGGTTTAAAATATCTTAACATATTATGAATGACTTTTCTAATACAATGACGGTGGTAATAATTAAATAATTACTGGTCATCTGCTATATATGCTGGCATATAATTCTCAGTACAGTTCTAGGAGATTGGTTATTATTATATTCTTTTAATTAAATCTTAGGCAAAATGACCTACCTCAGGTGACGACGCAGCAAAGTCAGGAATCAGACTAATTCCGAGAGCTCTTAACTACTTTGCAATATTGTCTCTTAAAAAGAGTATATTGCTAGGAAAAAAATGAGGCTTTTTTCCAGACAAATTGACCCCTGTTACTGCGGAGACTCACCGTTCTGTGATCTTAAGTGCTTGGGAACCAAGTTGATAGGTCCCGATGCAGATTGATTCTTGTTCATTACAGATTTCCTGAGGGCATTGCTCTGTGTTTTTTCTATAAACTCTTGTTAGTATATGAGGGAAGGTTTAATTGGTTGTTTCTCTTTCAAAGTTCAAATGTCAAGCTAACATTGAATTTAAGTCAGGTTTATTTTCTGAAAGGAGAAAGGAAGATTGTCTCCGAGGAAATTTTCTTCACCCGTCTTTTCCATTTCTTAGTAATATGCTGCAGTGAATTGTAACCAGTGAATCACTACCTGCTTATTATTTATTCTTATTCTGTATCCTGATCCAGAAAGGCATTTAAAGTTAAAATTATCTTGAATGAGACAAAATGAGTTTATAGTTTTTTTTTTATGGTTTTCCTCTATCAAAAATGGAGAAAGGAGATCACTGATAATAATACATTATATACAGTCCTACTTGAAGTGAGCCAACTTATTTTCACTTCCTAAGCGTCTGTTAGTTTTTTGCTTTTCTGGACGGTGGTTAGTGTTGTTTCGGAATGGTAGTGATACGACCAGAATCACCACACAAAAGGCTCTGAAAACTGTCTATGTCAGGAAGGACATCGATGTCTACGTTGACTCGGTTTCGGGGTTAAATTGTGAGGTAGTCTGGCATTTGGGAATATTTGTCCATGACAATGGTGACCATGAGAGACCATGTGGGCTGCCCTGGGCTTCCTGAAGGCAAGACCTATTTTTTAATTTCATCTCTGTACTTTCAATGTTTAGCAAGTACCTGACAGTTAGTAGGTGCTCCATGAACTAATCCAAAAATTAGGTTAGATATATTTTATGTAAAGGTAAGCAAGTTCGTGGGACGATGATTGTATCATTACATCGAAGACTTCGGCCATTATCTGGTACAATTTTAAAAGCTGGTGTTTGTTAATCATGCTGTGTGTCCTGGGGGGTTTGTTGGTTTTTCAAGAAATTATTTCCCAGAAATCCCAAGGTGTACATTGTTACAGTTGAGACTCAAGGCATAGTTTTGTTTCATTTTTTTTTCTTCTCAATTCTCAGATGCTGTGTGAATGCGTACGTTATTCACCACAGATACGAAAATTCCTTTTAGCTCTTCTCCATAACAAAAGTTTTCACAGGATGCAAAGTGTACTTTCTTGGAAATGAAATTTTGTTTTCATAATTTTCAATGACACAGTTATACAATTACATCATGGCTTTTAAAAATGCCAAGTGTTTATTATTAAGCTTGTACCTTGGCATAGTTGAAAAGCCAATAGTGTTAAAAAGTCTTGTAATAAAAACTAGCTATCAGTCACCCTGTCCTCCCCTCATCCCTACCCAAGGAAAAGATTTCAACTATTGTTGTTCTGTGGGTAATTAGGTGTTTACTTCCAAATACTATGCTTTACTGCTTTAGAACAATCCCATTTTAGGTATTATGTGTTGGTTTCCTTGTGTGGATGACGATTTAACCCCTCATACATTCTCCTCGATCACAATTTTTTTTCTTTCCATGATTTAAGGATGCTTGCATTACAGCCAGTATTTTATTAATGTTCATGATGGAGCAAAGTAGTAGGCTCAGGCACCTTTTAATTTTTCATAGAGTAAATATTTGCCTCAGTGTCAGTGTAGCTTTCTTCGTTCCCATCAGGAATACATTTTGGAACGGCCTGACATACTGCTGAATGTCTCATCAAGATTCTTTTCCAACTACTTAAACGTACCAGCTGTTCTATTATTTTCCCCCCGAAGACCTCTCTAGAGATGGTCCTGTTCTCATCCGGGCCACACATGCCGGTGGGTCTTTGTGTTCTTAAAACGAAGAGACAGGAGAATTTTTCCTCTACTCTTTTCCAGGCTTGCTTTTGTTTCGTTTTACTTCCTTCCTTAGCCCCTGCTCTGCACCTCTTCTGAATCTGGGGACATCTTCAAGGGAGGCTGGCTGTGTTGAGATCCTACAGATCTTCGGTTGTGACGGTGTTTTATTCCTCCTCCAGCTGTGGCTTCTGCCACTGAGAATGGTGGTTTGGCACAGGCCCCCGGGGAAGGGTCTGCAGATATGCAGCTCACTTGTTAACATTGCCTCCTTCTCTGCGCTTTGTGTCCTTTTTTGTGTTCTGAAGCTGCCTGATACCTTACATATATGATTCTCCTTTGTAATTGACCTAAGCCTTCTTGTTCCAAGACGGAGCTCTCCACTCGCTGCGCATTATTCTGTAGGACTGGATATGGAATTTCCCGTATTCGGACGGTTTCTTAGGTTCAAGTAAGGCTTTCTTGAGTGTCTTTATTCTGTCTTTCTCTCTCACTGTCTTTTCAGCTAGACACAGTGTTCTAAAGAGAGAATATGGAGAATCCCCTGGCAAACGCATGCTTTTTGTTCTATAACCTACCATCACTGGTCACGTTTTTTTTTTCTTTTTTTAATTAATTAGAAGATGCAAGTGCACACACAAGCAGGGGAGGGACAGAAAGAGAGGGAAACAGAATCCCAAGCAGGCTCTGTGCTGTTAGCGCAGGGTCTGACGTGGGGCTCGATCCTGGGAACTGTGAGTTCACGACCTGGGCTGAAAGGGCGCTTAACTGACTGAGCCACCCCGGCGCCCCATTGGTAAGTTTTTCTAATCTCCTGCTTTGATAGACTTCAGTGGAAGAATCTAGGTAAAATGCTAGAGACCTCGAACTTCCATTTCTAAATTCGAGAGTTTAGTGCCACATAGAATTTCTAGTTCTCAGCTGCTTTCCAACTGCTGGCTCTGTCAGCTCCCCAGAAGTCCAGAGATAGGAGGTGCTAGTGATTGCAGAAGGGGGGAGAGGGAGAAATGGGCATCTACCACTGATGAAAAGGACTGCACGTTCTCCTCCTTTCTTCACCTGCAACTTTATTTTGCTCTTTTTTTTTTTATGGTAGCCCTCGATGTCGTTCCCAGGCGTGAGTTAAAATGGGAAGAGAGAATGTGGGTAAACACAGACAGTAGTTTTATAACCTGTCAAAGAAAAAGAGAGAGAGAGAGAGAGAGAGAGAAATAGACTGGGCAAGCTCCTTTGCCTGAGTAATTTAAATATTGGATAGGAAGCCAACACTTGAGTGGTTTAAGTAAATCCAGGCTGAAAGCAATAAAGGAGAACAGAGGAGTTCCAGAAATTTCTTTCCTTTTTGTGCGCAGTCTGTGAACATATGGTTTGGAGGCAGTCGGCTCAGTTGGCTAAATCATGGTGCTAATGAAGTGGAGATCCCTGAATGAGTTATTTAGCTTCTAGCAAGAAAAAGCAGTTTGCTTTTAACAGATTACATGCCTACGGCAGGAAAGCTAACCTTCACCTACTAGGCAGGGAGGCTGGAGGATGGTTAACCCAAGCAAAACTGATGTCAGGACCAGGAATCAGGGTACAACCCATGGCTTTGAGGTGATGCCTTGAGTTTGCTCGTAGGGTGGGCTGTTTAGTAAATTTTAGCTTGAATCAAGTTTCTGTTCACAACTGCGTATTCGCTGACTGTTTAGTGCTGCCCTAAATACATGACTCAGCAAACCCTTTTTTGGTGGATGGTAATGGATATGGCCTCATTTTCGTTTATTTGTAACTTCGGCGGAAAACATAAACATCCATTAATGATTTTTCAATAAATTTTGTTTGTATCTGTTTTGGAACAAATGAAATTTTATGCTAATAGAACAGTCAGTGCAGGGGCGCCTGGGTGACTCAGGCAGTTATGCCTTTGGACTTTTGATTTCAGCTCAGGTTGTGATCTTTATGGTGTGAGATAGAGCCCTGTGTTGGGCTCCGTGTTGGGCAAGGACCTGTTTAAGATTCTTTCTCTCTCCTCATCCGCCCTCTCCCCCATTCTCTCTCTCTCTCTCTCTCTCTCTCATAAAAGGAAAAACAACAACAAAGTAATGTAAGTTTCTGTATAGGAAATAAAAATGGAGCCTCTACTTAACTTTCAAATTTAAAGATTGCACTTTCAAATTTTTATGTTCCCTGACTTATAATGGTTTGACTAGTATGCATTCATACAAACTGTGGTTGGAACTTTGAATTTGGATCTATTTTTTTTTTTAAGTTTTTAGACTTCTTTTATTTTTTTGAGAGACAGAGGGAGCAGGGGAGGGGAAGAGAGAGAGGGAGAGAGATTCCCAAGCAGGCCCTGTGTTGTCAGTGCAGATCCCGACGTGGAGCCCCAACCCATGAGTTGTGAGATCATGACCTGAACCGAAACCAAGAGTCTGATGCTTAAACGACTGGGCCCCCCCGGGCGCCCTTGAATTTGGATCTTTTCCTGGGCTGGCACTAGAGAGGTCGTAGGATCTTCTCTCGTGATGCTGGGAAATGGCAGCCACCCACACTTCCCCGTCACCTACGTGGTCGGGAAGATAAACAGCTGACACACTGACAACCATCCTGCACCCATACAACCCTTCTGTGTGTCGCTTTCGCTACAGTGTTCAGTACATTGCACAATATAGTCAATACTCTGATAAAATAGGCTGTGTGTGAGGTCACTTTGCCCAACTCTAGGCTCATATACGTGTTCTGAGCACGTTTAAGTTTGGGCGAGGCTAACCTACAATGTCTGGTAGGTTCGGTGTGTTGCGTATATTTTCAGACTTACAGTATTTTCAACATACGATGGGTCTCTTGGCATGTCACACCATCGTGAGTCAAGGAAGATCTGTGTTTTGTTCATATTATCCCTGTGCAAACCCTGCCAAACAGCTATTCCTTATATCTGGAGATCATCATTGCCTACCAAGACCTTGAGAAAGCCGACAGTTCAGATGTAATACTTCTGATTACTTGAAGGGATTCTATCACATCTGTCCTGCCTCTCTCAGAATGTGAGCCACTCATCTGACCCTTCTGGGGAGGTTTGGCCTGATTGCTCATAGTAACTCTGTGGGGAAGCCTGAGCTCAGTTTCTAGAAGCAGAGTTCCAGGTGTATGAGCTCAGGAAGCTGTGCCCAACTCCCGGTGACTTTGTTGCAGAGGTGGATGGTGTGAGTTGTCCAGACAGCCTGGCAGTGCTGTTATGGATATGAATAAAATACACTGCTATATTCTGACTATACTAATAAATAAATAATTGTAATGACTCTAGTGAAAATAGGTGGGTAATTTATCCATAATGATAAGGGAATGAAAAGTATTCAGGGTTATGGTGAATGTATAGTATTAGCAAATCATTTTTTTAAGTTTATTTATTTATTTTGAGAGAGAGAGAGAGAGAGAGAGAGAGAGAGAGAGAGAGATGGGCAAAGAGAGACGGAGAGGGAGAGCATCACAAGCACTGTCACTCCCACTGTCAGTGCAGAGCATGATGGGGGGCTCGACCTCATGAACCGTGAGATCGTGATCTGAGCCGAAACTTAGAGTCAAATGCTTAACAAACTGAGCCACCCAGATGCCCCAGCAATATCATTTTAAATAGCACACACTGTGGCCTGGCTTTATAGTATCCACATGGTCAGGTCTTTCCAATCCTATCCGCCATTATCGCATACAAACCGATATGGTCTTCCTGCCAAGTGACATGCAACACAGGAGCCCTTTGCTCGTGATGGAGGTTCTCACTGCTTCAGGTTCTATTCATCCTTCAAAGCCCATCTCAAATGCCACTTCTTCATATCCTCTTTCTAGGATTCCTTCTTCTTCACTGACATGGGAACCTTTAGTTGTCTACCCAACTCCTAAGGCACATTGTCTATCATACATTTTTTGAAAAGTTTATTCTGAGAGAGAAAGAGAGCACACATGCACATTTGTGCAAGTTGGGGAGGAAGGAGAGAGAAGGAGAGAGAGAATCCCAAGCAGGCTCTGCACTGCCAGCATGGATCTCAATGCAGGGCTTGATCCCACAAACTGTGAGATCACAACCTGAGCCTAAATCAAGAGTTGGACGCTTGACCAACTGAGCCGCCCAGGCTCCCCCTGTCTATAATACATTTCTGGCTCTTGCCACTTTCTGCTTTATGTGTGAATTATTTAAACCCTTGCTTTTCCATTAGATGACTAGCTTCTTAAATATATACAGTGAATCATAAGATAGGACACATTTTCTAGCATTAGCTGTATTCCAGGAATTGTGCTAAAATTTACACATCTGCTATCTTATTGACTCTTCCCAGATATCTGATGCATTAACTACTATTATTATCTCTATCCTACAGATGGGGACTATTGAATTTATTAACTTGGTCAACATCACAGAATTATTAAGTGGTAGAACTAGACCCAAGTACAAGCTTTCACAGTCTTGCATTTTATACCCTACAGCCTTCACATACATAACATCTTCAGTTGGTAATTATTTGGTCTCATGGAAAACGATTCATGTATCATTGGGCAGTCCCTAACAAAGTAAGAAAATTAGGAAAAGATTTGCCTTTTACCTTGTATCACCGTAGGAGAAATTTGGTTAAAAAACCAGACAAACATATTGACTGTTTTGCTAGTTGTCAAATAGCATTTTACACTTTGAGACTAGAAGTATTAAAGAAGCTTTACTGTGTACTTGGGATTAAAATATCTTAAACTATATTAAATTGTTTTGCTAAACTATTTTTAAAGCATGGAACTGTAGTTTATATTCTGCTCTTCAACCGTTCCACCTACCAGTTGAAGTGTGGCTTAGTTCTGATGCAGCCGATTTGACTTTGCATATAAACTTTAGGGTGGTGTCCTCCCAAGAATTTTCTGAAGCATGTTGTGATTTTTCGCTTTTATTTCCTGGGAAGGCAGGTCCTCAAAAGGAAAACGCTGTATTTCTCTGGAGCATTTTTGCTTCAGGAATTTTGAAAATCTAATAAAAATACTTTGATTTGAAATGAAAGTAATTCTTTGATATTTATATCCTTGTTATTCACCAGATGGAGGGGTACCACTAGGTGAGATTTCAAAGAAACTTCATTACATTGTTTTCTGTAAAAGCATGTGGAAAAGGGCAGGTCTTCATGGGACACAGGCACATAAGCACTCAGGGGGAGACAGTGGTCTTAAACCTCTGTTGGTCAGTACTCAAACTGAGTGAACCAGGTTCTGGAAATATCATGCCTTTCCTCACTTTTGTAAGGGATCTTTGGCAAGTGCCTGGGCTGTTCTTGCAGTTGTTGGGGGGGGGGTGGCAGGTAAGCAGGGGGCTCGCTGAGATGCAGGTCACCTGTGGGCCTGCCCCAAGGCACCTTGCCTCATCCCCACACCTCTGTGGGGCTTCCCGTTGTTGCTAAGGACCAAGGTGTCATGGCTGCTCAGGGATCTGAGTGAGGCTTTCCCCCTCAGCATCCGATTCTACAGTTTTTCAGCGGGGGGTCCCACAGTTCAATTCAGTTCTGACACTAATTACCCAGAATTAGCGTCAGATCCCAAAGTTAGAGGGATCAGTCCTACAAGACTGTGCCCACTTCAGATACCGGTGCAAGACTGAACCACTTATATGTCTTACCCACTGTCTATAAAATGGGGGGGGGGGTCTCATGAACCTCTCCTCAGGTTCAATAATTTGCTAGAACAGCCCACAGAACTCATGAATGTATTTTATTTATGTTTACCGGTTTATTACAAGGACACAAGTCAGTAACAGCCAAATGGAAGAGGTACTTAGGGCAAGACATGGAGGGGAGGCAGGGTCAGAGTTCCCACGCCCTCTCCAGGCATGCCCCCCTCCTCAGTGTATTCACCAACTCACAGGCTCTCTAACTCCATTATTGTGGGGTTTTTTTGGAGGCTTCATTGTGTAGGAATGATTGATTAAATCATTGGCCATTGGGGATTCACTTGATCTCCAGTCCCTCTCCCCTTTCTGGAGGTTGGGAAATGGGGCTGAAATTTCCACATCTCTAATCAATGCTTGGTCTTTCTGGCAACCAGCCTCTACCCTGAAGCTATCTAAGGGGACACCAAGAGATACCTCTTTAGAACAAAGGACACATCAGGGCACCTGGGTGGCTCAGTTGGTTAGGTGTCTGTCTGACTACTGATATCGGCTCAGGTCATGATCTCACTGTTTGTGAGTTCGAGCCCCACATTGGGCTCTGTGCTGACATCATGGAGCCTGCTTGGGATTCTCTCTCTCCCTGTCTCCCTACCCTTCCCCCACTTGCTGTCTCTGTCTCTCTGTCTTTGTCTCTCTCCCTCTCTCTGAAAATAAATAAGCAAATAAGCATTTAAAATAATAATAATAATAATAATAATAATAAATAACAAAGGACACACCTATTGCCTCTATCACAGAAAATTCCATGGGCTTGGGGAGCTCTGTGCCAGGAACTGGAACCACAGATCAACTGTCTTTCCATGATAAAGGTCACGTGTGATCAACAAGCACATGCCAGGAGAATGTGCTCCAGTCTGGGGTGGACGGTGACTTCTGGGTGACAGGGCATAATGTCTTTTAATTTTCTTCCTTCAGACGGCTGGTACAGTAACATAGTAGTTTTATATGGCCTCTCTGAAGATGTCCCATGAGTCTAAGTAATCAGCTCATCCAAAAAACTGTTGCCAACTTGGCAATGCACTTTCTTGTATCTGCTTTCCCTTTAGCCTTGCCTCAAGCTTTTCCCTCACCCCTGCTGCCCAGGTATTGCACTCTCAAATAAACTGCTAACGCGTGATTTGTTTTGCATCAAGCTCTGTTTTTGGGGGAGCTTAAGCTTGGGCACTGAAGGGACACTTTTAGTGACTTGCAGCAGCCATAAAATGCTGCCTTTTACCAGAGGGAATAATAAATTACAGAGGCCAAAAGCTTTGGTTTCCTGATGGAGGTGGGAGTCTGAAAACATGGTATATTGAGCTACGATGATCTCCTCTCCTGCTCCAAACACCACTTTGTTAGGTTTCAGCAATAAAATTAAAAAAAAAAATTATATATATATATATATATATATTCAAAATTTTATGTATACAATGGAAGTTTTATACATAGAAATACATATATTCAATTTCACATTACATAATATACAATTGTTTTAAAAGGAAGGAGATAGAAATAGCTAGTTGCCAGAAAGAAAGGAAGATCACACCTCCAAGCATAAGTACCTGTCTCACACCTATGGATCCCAGGGATGGAGAGAGTATAGACCTTATAATGTGGTGGTTGCTCAGGAACAGAGAACATGGTCTTTGAAGAAAGGCAGAGAATTGCGACTGAAACCTCTGTAGGAAAGCTGAACCCGCCCCCGCCCCGGCCTAAATTATGCCATTTCAATGTAAAATAATTTAGAAGGACTTTATCCATTGTCATAGAAAAGTATCAAGAAATCATGACTTTCTGAAATACTGAGTAGAAAATCTTCCTTGAAAAAATGTAACATCAAGTCTGTTCCCTACATGGTTTTGAGTTCAAATTTATATTCTCAGCATTGTAAGTGAAGTCCGAACTGAGAAGTTAATATAAAAACTGGTCCTAGACCCATAAATCTACTGGGTACCTAACACATGTAAATGGAAATTATCATTGTACAAAGAACCAATAAATATTCACAAGAACAAACAAAACCAAAGAGAAATTACAAGGCACAATGGAGTTAATGGACAATAGGGGAATTGAAAGAATGAAACAATCTGTAAGAGTCTATAAAGTAACTATGTTAAGAATAAAGAACAAAAGCAATAACTACAAAATATATTGGAATGGTAAGTATAAAAAGCAGGCGTATTTGGAAAAGAAACAAATAGTATGCATAGAAACAGGAAAACATGGTTATTAAAATTAAATAATTGTATGAACTAAAAGAGTTAGACTTAGTTGAAGAGAGAATAGATAAAGTAGAAGTTAGATCTGGGAAGCTACACAAAATATGTGTGTTTGGGGTGGGGAGGAGAAAGGGAGAGAAGGAGGGTGCAAGGGAGGGAGAGAAAAGTAATAAAAGTTGGTAGAGAGTCCATTTGGAAAGAGTTCCCCAAATAGACAGTAGAGTGAATGGAACAAAACTAGTAATTGAAGAGATCATTACTAACAATTTTCTATATTATAATAAGTATACAAATCCTCAGGTTCAAAGAAAAAGTACTTAGAAAGGGAAAAAAAAGTTATCATTTGCAAACAGAGCTGACTTCACACATCTCATCAGTAGATCACATTGATCATGTAGCTCAGACAGTAATGTTTTCAAAATGGTAAAAGGAAAAATATATCTAGAATAGTATAACCAACTAAAATATTATTCAAGAGTGAGGGCCAAACATATTTTCAAAGACTGAGAGTTGGCGATTCAAGGACTCTCACTTACAAGAAGTATTAAAGGAAGAAAAATATTCACCTCCAGAAGGAGCGAGTGAAATGCAAGTATTAGTGATGAGCAATGAAGCTGGCAAATAATTCTCATCAAAATACATCACTGAGAATAAAAAACCTCACCAGTTTTGGGTTCAAGAACAGCGTGCAACAAATACTAGACAACGATCACAAGGGAAAGAGGCAAAGCGGGATTAGAATTGGAACATTTGAATTTATTTTTGCAAAGATGGATAGAGATATGGACTCAGAGTATAAGTCACATACTCATTTATACTAAAAATTTAAAAGCAACCATGTAAACAATAAAATTAGAGTATATGCCTTCTATTCCAGCAAAGAGGGAACGTGGGATAAATCCAATGGAGGAGGGAAAAGAAGGAAGATAAAGAATGAAGCAAAACCATAGAAGTAGAGAATAATAAAATGGTGACAACTGTAATTTCAGGTAATGGAAGTGAATTAATGTATGTGGCAAAAGAAAAGAGATTCTTAGAATGGTTTAAAAAATCTGGTATATGGTATTTATAAGAGAGACATGTTAAGTCCGGTGACATGGAAAATTTGAAAATAAAGGAATGAAAAATAGATATTCTAGACAAGTAGGTGAACCTAGATATTCCAGATGAATAGCCAGTTACCAAGTAATATCCAAAAAGCAACACACACTTTAAGGTTAAGGTATTGTAGCAAATGATGGGTAGCATTACCCAATGGTACAAAAGATAGTTAACCAAGGTTTACTAACCAGTGACCCATAGGAACTAACATGGACCCCAAACATGGAATTAGAAAGTTGAGAGAACGTGACAATATTTCATCCGTAGTGGATGCTGGTGGTCTCCTGCCTGAGTTCCCTTGACTTAACCCCTCGTGGAGCCACTTAGCCTCTGTGTCTCTTTGTTTGGGGGTGTTGAGAGTGCAAGGTGTTGCGGCTGGCAGTGAGGAGGAGTTAGTGTCCCAGGAACAACTCCCAACTAAACAGGAGTTGGCGGATGGATGCTTCAGCTTGTTCGCCACGCAGTGGGTCCGTTCTGAGTTTTGTTCTGTGGCTTTTGTCAGAGGGAGCCCGCGTTTAGTTTCCCGTGGCTGCTATCGCAACTTGCCACAGGGCTGGGTAGCTTAAAATGACAGGCACTTACTGTCTCACAGTTTTGGAGGCACGTCTGAGATCCACTTCTCTGGGCAGAAACCACGGTGTTGCCAGGGCCAGGCTCCTTCCGGAGGCTCTAGGGGAGAATGAGTTCCTTCCTCTTCCAGCGTCGGGTGGCTACTGATGCTCCTTGGCTGTGGCCACATCACTCCATTCTCTGACTCGGAGTCACGTTGCCTTTGCCTGTATGAAATTCCTCCTTCTCATAAAAATACATTGGGCCCACCTGGATAATCCAGGATAATCCCCTCATCACAAAATCTTTAATTTCCCATCGTTACAAAGTCTTTTTTTTTTTTTTTTCCCATATAGAGTAGCATTCCCCGGCTTCAGAGATTAGGGTGTGGATATCTTTTTGGGGTGAGCAGAGGTCATTATTCAGTCCCAGTGGACTGAGCTGAATAGCAGTGGGTTTACTAATGCAAGTTTACTGATTGTCCTCCACCCCTGTCCTGCTTCCCTGCGTCCCTAGTGCTTCCCGGGATCACCTTCTAAATAAGCCACTTGTACTTAATTCCTTGTTCGCGGTTTCAGGAAGAAACAAGGCTAAGATAGCATCCACGAAGAGTGATTTTAAAATCCTTTTCCTTTGGCGAAGATGCGGAGAAAGGGGAACATGCTTACAGTGCTGGTGGGAATGCAAACCAGCACAGCCATTCTGAAAAACGGTGTGGAGTTTCCTCAAAAAAATTAAAAGCAGAACTACCCTATGACACAGCAGTTGCCCTGCTAGGGGTTTATCCAAAGGCTACAAAAATGCTGATTCGAAGGGGCACATGCGCCCCAGAGTTTATGGCAGCGCTATCGACAAGAGCCAAATTATGGAATGAGCCCAAATGTCCACCAACTGACAAATGGATAAAGAAGATGTGGTTTATGTATACAATGGAATATTGCTTGGCGATCAGAAAGAATCAAATCTTGGCATTTGCAACAATGTGGCTGGAACTAGAGTGTACTATGGTAAGCGAAATAAGTAAGTCAGAGAAGATAAATATCATATGATTTCACTCACATGTGGAATTTAAGAAATACAACAGATGAACATAGCAGAAGGGAAGGAAGAAATAGATAAAAAGAGAGGGAGGCAAACCCTAAGAAACTCTGAAATACAGAGAAGTGAGGGTTGCTAGAGGATGGGGGGATCGGTTAAATGGTTGATGGGTATTAAAAGAGGGAACTTGTTGAGATGAACACTGAGTGTTATATGTAAGTGATGAATCACAGGGCCCTACCCCTGACATCATTATTACACTATATGTCAACTAACTTGGATTAAAAAAAAAAAGTACCTGTAAAAAAAATCCCTTCCTTAATAATTGGTAAATCAAACAGATAACACTTATAAGTATAAAGAATATTTGAATGATTAAAACCACTTGATTTCGTGGATTTGTCTTATAACATGTAACACTTGTATAACAGCGATTATATGCTAGGCATTGAACTGATGTGCTGATTGAGGCACAGGGAGATTAAGTGACTCATCCAAGATCACACAGCTCATAAATGGGAGTTAGAGTTCAGGGTGTGTGTCTTAACTAGTTTGCTGTATTAGTCTTGAAACCCTAGATCTCTGCACCCGGATATTACCGTATGAACAATTACTTCCCAATGCAAGGCACATTTACAATGATTGATTATCTACAAAGCCAAAATGAGGACCCCCCCCCCCAATAAACTCTAAGAATCAATATTAAAAGACCATGTTCTGGAACCAAAATGAATTATAGAAACAATTTGCAAATAGACACAGAATCTCTTATAACTTTGGGAGCACACGTAAATAAAATGTCCATATTTCTTGTTTCCTTATGGGGAAAAACGGTTCCCTATGTGAAATTGGAAAATGTTCATGACCGAATGATATTGAAAGCTGTCCTCATGAAACTTTGTAAGGTGCTGCTAAATTGGCATTGGCTTAGACATGCACATTTTTAAATATTCATCATAGGAAAGGTGTCTGAGAAAGCCGGGGAGGATTCTGTGTTGCAGTTTTTATAAACAGAACTAGTAATACTCAGAATGAAGCACTAGAAAGGAAGGCATACATCGGAGGATGCAGAGGGCATCCATGCTGGCCGCCATGTGTAAAACTATACATATTGAAAGAAAAGGGGAGAACGTTCCCTTGACTAGATAGCTCTTATCATCGGGTTCATCAGGAGCACTCAGAGGACAGAAAAGCATCCAGTATCAGGAGAAACATAGGCCCCGGACTATGTGTCAAAGCCAGTTTTGAACGAGTGGAAAGAAGTGTAGGGGAGAGCATGGGATTTCCCCGAAGGCTGTGGATCCCGTGCTGTGGAGACCTGGTTGACCCCCCGATGGTTGGCTTGGCCTCTGCACAAGGAACCTGACCGTGAACATGGCAAAGACCATCAGCTAATTTCTGATTGCCCTGATACAGGTAATATTTCCAGAATAAGTCAAACAAAAATCTGAAGGACATCGGGGAGCAAGTAGTATTTTCTTGTGTATTTCCAAAGGCAGGTTGGGACTTCGGAGGAAGAACAGGGCATTAGAATTGATTTTTATATATTTAATATGGCCAGAGTTAATGGCTTATAGATTTTTGTAACATTAGGCTCAGTTAGAGGTGTTGGCTTTGAGCCACAGTTTCAAAAGACTTGGGAAGAAAGCTGTTTTGTTTTGTTTTGTTTTGTTTTGTTTTCAAGTCAGACTGAGAAATCTCTTTGTAGGTTATTTTGGTTTACATGTATACCTCTGAAATCTCCAAGAACATGAATTTCTGATCGTTGTCATAAATCTATTGTATTTTTAGACAAGTTACAATGGTGTGCTTGGGCTATTGGTGGTAGAGATAGCAGAGAAATATTCCATGCTTGCCCTGGAAAAGTTCCTGTTCTCTAATGCATCAGATGCAGTATCTATTTAATGGGGTATATTTCCAGGTAAGAGGTTGATTTGTGTTTACGTCAGTCTTTTTAATTCCAGGTCATTCATGTAACCATGTGGAGTTTTTCATGTTTTGGGATTTGGTTACCTCCATCTGGTGCCTCAAAGTACACATCCTCGTGTTCTGACTCCTTCCCATCTAAACTCTAGGAAATGATGAAAATCAAGACTTTATTTTCTGAGGCAGGGTGTAGGTGGGATCTTGGAATACTCAGTGTAAGCTTTGGAGAACTGTAAAGAGTATGTATGAGGAGAGATGCATGTCCAATCCTAAAGCTTTAAAACTGAAAATAGAGGGTGAATGACATATGACTCAAACCGTGAGCCAAATGGTATGGAAAACACTGAGTAGGATACTGAAAAAGAACACCTCAAACAAAAGAAATGCTAACAAAGTCATACCACATTCATTCACAGGAACTGTTAGTTTAGACAGGAATTGTGTTTGGTACCTAAGACTTTCGAAGGGTTCAAGCTTGAGTCTAGAGTGTGAAATAGACAAAGAGAACTGAATGTTCTAGAAGTATGTTAATGGAGGTGGTACTTTGTTTCTTAACATTATATATTAATGTTTCATGAAACATATGGAAATATTAGGGGTGTAGCTCTGTGAATTTACACACGCACACACATGCGCTCACGTAAGCACCACCCAGATCAAGAGAGGGAGCATGTTCATCACTCTAGAAGGCTCCTGATGTCTCCTCTCGTTCATTATTTAGACTTCTCACTCTGTTAATCGCTGTCCTGATTTCTGTCACCACAGAATAGCTTTGCCTGTTCTGAACTTATAGAACACATGAATGAATTCTAGAGATGTGTTGCTGCATGACCTTGTACCTGTAGTTAACACTCGTGTATCATGCACTTACAACTGATTAACAGGGTAGATCTTATGTTACGTGTTCTTACCACAGTATAAACAAGGAAATAGAAAATATCCTGAGTGAATGAGTTTGGTACAGTTTAACACACAAAGATTCATCCAAATATCTGTCTTACCCTTTATTGCCAAGAACACTTACTTTAAGATCATTGTAATGCTTTGAACTCAGAATGTTCTAAGGAAACTGAAATTTACGGGACACATAAACTAAGTACCCACAAGTTTTCTCCAAGAAAAAATGTACCTAGTCAATAGGATTTAAGCGCTCTGAAATCTATCAAGATAAACTGGCAAAATTATATTGAGCGTCCAAATAATTAAAATATATATAAGTATTTTTGAAACTAGGCAGCACTGTGTCCTCGTAAGATGTTTCCATAAAGAGTTATTAGATGACCATCACCTATGAGAAATTTGTGAAAGATGATTTCTTTCTTTCAGAAGGAAAGATTGAGTTTAAATCCTTGTTATATTTTTGGTCAGAAGACATGTCCACCCAGGGGGATATCAAATTTTATTTTATTTTTTGATTGAATGAATTGAGCCCTACTGACATATAGGACACTCTCTGATACGGCTTATAGTGTTTGCCACTACATAAAGCTGTTCTTTGAAAACACAGTGAGACAGGTATTTTTGGGAGCTTGAACTGCGTGGCCTTTTCTCTTGAAAACAAACAGAAACGTGTCATTAACAAATAGAAAACTATCTCACGATATACATATGAGAGCTTGAAAGCCTTGATCATGACAAATTAGATCTATAAAAACTAAAATTTATATCCACTACCAGAAAGAATATTAAATGACTGCACGGTGGAAACTTTGAAAGTTGATGGCTTCTTACTGAATTACTTCATGACTATTACCAAATCCTTAAAATTTACTGAGTAATATGCATCAATATTACCCTCTATAACATATAGTACAGAATGGACGTACAAGGAAACTCAATTCCTACACTCACATAGTTCGTAGTTTTGGAGAGGTAGATACAAAACTTTATCCAATAAAATAAAATGGAAAATGGTCAGTGTGAGGTGAAGGCTTCAAATTCAATTCAAATTGAAAAGGGCAAAAGGTAACTTATTTTATCAAGCATGTTTTTTTTTTATCCCTCATCTTATTCTTCCCTTAAAAAAAAAAAAAACACTTCGCAGTTGTGAGGATGGCTATGATACAAATGAATAAATAAAAGACAACAAATGTTGGCGGACACATGGAAAAATGAGAAGCCTTGATCACTGTTGGTGAGAACGTTACATGGTCCTGGGTCTGTGGTAACTAGTGTGGAGGTGCCTCAAAGAGTTAAATACAGAACTGCCATATGACCCGCCACATGATCTCCATTTTGCATATTTACCCAAAAGGGTTTAAATCAGGATCAGAGAGACGTTAACACTTCCCTGTTCATTGCAGCACTATTCATAATACCCAAGATGTAGAAACGACATAGATGTACATTGATGAATGAGTAGATTCGGGAATGAAAAAAAAGGTGGTGCATACATACAATGGAAAATTATTCAGCCTTTACAAAGGAGGGGTGCCTGGGTGGCTCAGTTGGTTAAGCGTCCGACTTCGGTTCAGGTCACGATCTCACTGCTTGTGATTTCGAGCCCCACGTCGGGCTCTGTGCTGACAGCTCAGAGCCTGGAGCCTGCTTTGGATTCTGTGTCTCCCTCTCTCTTTGCCCCTCTCCCTCTCCTCTCTCTCTCTCTCTGTCTCTCAAAAATAAACATTAAAAAATTTTTTAAAAATGAATAGGGTAACAATAAAAATTAAATAAATATTGAAAGTTAAAAAAAAATCTCATGCGAGGGGCGCCTGGGTGGCTCAGTCGGTTAAGCGTCTGACTTCGGCTCAGGTCGTGATCTCGTGGTTTGTGGGTTCAAGTCCTGTGTCGGGGTCTGTGCTGACAGCTCAGAGCCTGGAGCCTGCTTCGGATTCTATGTCTCCCCCTCTCTCTGCTCCTTGCCCGCTCACACTCTGTCTCTTTCTTTTAGAAATGAATAAACATTAAAAAATAAATAAACAAATAAAAATTGAAATACATCTCCCGGGAAAGATTATTACTACTATTTTGGAGCTTAAAACCATGTCAGGTAAGTTAACCAAATCACACAGCTATTAAAGGACCAAACCAGGTTTAATTTAACTCCAAAACCAGTATTTTCCCTCTATACAAGGTTCTATAAGCAAGAAATAGGACTGTGGCTCAGAAAAGAAAACCAGTGACCTGGCTGGTGGACAGGATTCATACACACAGACGAGGGTAAGGAGGATATTTCAGGTGTGGGGGGGGTGGGCATTACACTATTATATTAGAATTGCATTATTATATAAGAAATTACAGAATAGACACACTACCTTGACCAGAGCAGACATTTTGTATAAAGGAATGCAGCTAAGCAACACTAGACTGACAATGGAAAGCAAATCACAGTACGCCTGAACCAACATGAGAGGTTCTCTCTTTTCTGCAGACGAGGACGAAGCATGTAATGATTTGGGAAGTGGAAATATGGAAAAGGCAGTGTACTCTGGAAGGTTATGCGTTTTCAGACAGAATAGGAAGGAGTGAAAGTGTAGAAAGTTATGTGTGCCAGGAACGAGACAATAAAGGAATGTGAATAGGGACTGAAAAAAGGAAGAGATTGTATAATAGAAAAATCACAACACCTTTGTGACCTTTCAGAATCAAGTTGATACTAAGATTTGAAAAAGCCAGACTTTGTTTCTGTTATAACCGTACAAAAAAAGAACTCAGACGGCCTTGCAAAAAGAAGTGAAAAATCAAATTAACCCATTAAGAATATCAATAATATTGCTCTGGGACCGCACGGTTTTCAAATGGACCCTTTTGTGTTAACCCAGTCCACACCTGGGAAATAATCCGCTGCTTCTACCCCTGTCAAGCGGCACAACCGGATTTGCTGAAACACAGAGAAAATGCGGCCAGTCCAAATCATGCGGGATTGTCTATTGGTTCGACCAGAGAACAAAAATATAAGGAATTCATAAAAATCAATATTGATAGAAGAAAACTTCGTGAGAAGCACATGCTTTCAAAATAAGATGTCAAGAGTCTATGATGAATTTAAGAGTTAGTAAATTATTTGTAATACCCTTGATATTCATTTTGAAATACTTCTTCCGGCACTGAATTATCTGTCTGGAAGAAATAAGCAAGTCTATCCAAAACAAAGAGTCTAGCTCTTAAATTGTTGCCACGGAACTGAGCGTGATAATCCCTCCCTTTTAAGATCCCGTCACCTCGGGAAAATAATTCTGCTCTGATGGGCAGAGAGGCCTGTCAGCTAGTGTTAAAAACTTAAACAGCAGATAATTGGTGTCTGAATGACGCTGAGTGAAGTGTCCTGAGATGGCGAATCACGGGACAGCTTAACCCTTGACAATTCAGGGGAAGAAGTTGTTGAAAGACAAATTGGTTGCACAACTTTGTTAATGCCACAGACCTATCCACCTGAAAATGGTCAAAATGATAAATTTTACATTACGTGTGTTACACCACAATAAAAAATACTAAAAAAGAACATTATAAGCAACTATAACAGATTGCTCTCTTAAGCTAGTAGTCTTTCCCTTTATTAGAAGTAATGTTTAAAAAGTGCAATACTGATTTGGATAAAAACATTTTCATTTCTCAATTTACCCTCCTTTCTCCTTCTTAATTATACCTTGAAAATCTGTTAAGGGAAGAAACTAAGGAGAAATATTTTTAAATGTCTATCTTGAACGTATATATATTTTTGAAAGAAGCGCTCTACATTAATATAATATATAATCATATAATAATTATAAAATAATATAGATTATATATAATTATATAATATAATATAATTCAATTCATGATATATAGGGTATTTTATACATTATGCACCATGTACATTTTATATATAGTATAATATATATCTGTATGTAAATATATTAAGTAAATAAGCTCCAAATATTTTTGAAACAAAACTAGAGGCAAGAAAACAAAGCAGAAAATGTGACTTAAACATTTTCCAAAATTCAGCTTTGGCACTTAATTAGTTTTTGACAAAATAGGGGATGCCGAGCAGGTGCTATAGTTCAAGCTGACCACCTAGTATATGTTGTCAAATGGCAGGTCACTTGTTACTTAGCAGATCCCAGACAGTACTAATCATTTCTTTGAGCTAGTTTATACAAAAAAAAAAAAAAAAGAAAAAGAAAAGAGGAAGAGGAAGGAGGAGGAGGAGGAGGGGGAGGAGGGTCAGGGGAGGAGGCGGAGGAGGAGGGGGGACGAGGGGGAGGAGAAAAAGAGAGATTCCATTGAGAATCTCCATTGAGAGAAAAAGAGAGATTCCATTGAGAATAGTGGAGTAGTAAGAATCTCCAAAAATCACCTTCTCCCTAAAAGCAATGCAAACACCAGCAAAATTACTGGGGACACCTGGGTGGCTCAGTTGGTTGAGCATCCAACTTTGGCTTAGGGCATGATCTCACGGTTTGTAAGATCGAGCCTCACGTCAGGCTCTGCACTCAGCATGGAGTCTGCTTGGGATTCTCTCTCTCTCCCTCTCTCTCTCTCTCTCTGTCTCTCAAAGATAAATAAATAAACTTTTAAAAAAGAAAAATAAAAGAAACATGATTACTCTTCTATCATAGCATATATTCTAGTCTAATTTTATGTCTTAATACAAAACACACAATGAGAAAACACCAGTTATCAAACACTGCATCTGAAAATTATTGCTTTATTCTGACTTGTGAGTTTTATGAAAAAAATTAGTATATAATACACACATACATACACACACACACACACATAGCTCTACAAATTTTAACATGTTATTCTCTCACCTGAAAAAAATTTCCCTTTTAATATGGTATTTTCTTAATATTCTTACCTCCCCACATCCCTTCACGCCTCATTTTAACAAAAGAAAATTCCCCCAACTAAGAAATTTTCTGCTACTTTTTTTAAAGTGGTCATTGCCTTTTGAAATAACCACGCTGGCCTCAAACGTTGTCTCCTTGAGAGTTATAACCATCAATCATTTTTACTGCTTAAGGCAAAGTGGTGTTTATCAAGTGCTTTCAGCACGAAGTAGAGTCTTTATCCTCATCAGTGTAGACTTAGGGAGAAAATAAACACCCATTTAGCAATGATTCACTACTAACACTGGCCTTCCTTAGGGTGAAGTTCAGGACAGCAGTTCGCACGATTTTGTGAATCGAAGTACAGAGAGAGAACACAAGAGTGAGTACAGATTCCTTTATTACAGGTGGGCTTATATGATGAGCTGATTTTCCTTGCTCTCTTTCCCACTTCTAAGCCCAGTTGAGCTGACTTCCCAGAAGCCCCACCTCCACGCCCCACAGTGGCCCTTGCTGCATTTGATGAACACACTCCGTCACCTTTTGGACATCTTCCCACCTCTGTCAATACCCAGGTCCCCCTCATTCTGTTAGGGAGGCAAGTTTTATTCTCAATCCAGGTATGGAACTGCATTTATTGCTGTAAAATGTCATCTTGTTAAATCTGACTCACTGTTCTTGTTTGTATATACAGCTGGGATTCTAAATCTATCAATATCTCTCCCTCATGGTTTCATGTCTCCAAGGAAACCTAATAGGTATAGCTTCTTATAACTATAGCATCTACTAGGCACAGGAATCCTTGAGGACGGAAATTATTATTTATGTGGCTCTGATCACCAAAGATGTGAGATCTGGGCTCCCACTGTTTCAGTCAGCTGTCATTGCGATATTATTTTATTAGCTGCAAGTTGTATGCACGACCTTTCCTCATGGTTGTTCCTGTTCCAGGGACAGATGTCTACATCTAGTAGATGAGGCACAGCTACATTTTAAAATAATTTGTAATTATTAAATACTTAAAATATACCTAAAATATACAGTAATAAAACTCATATACTCCTACCCCACCTTTAACAAAATGTCCTATTTGCTTAGAAGGTTTTAAAGTAATAAAATATAATAAATACCATGGATATCCTCTTTCTTGGATTTCCCTGATCCCATTCTCTTACTTCCCAGAAAAGTCGGAGTAACCTGCAGTTAGCATTTATTACATACATGAATTTCCTTATAGTTTTATGGCATGTTCTGTGCGTAGCATATAGACACATATCTATATCCCTAATGATTTATAGAGTCATATATACCCTTATAGGACATATAGCCTTTTGCAACTAATGCTTTCCACATAACTTTCTATTTGCTAGAAAGTACTCCTTTTTATACATGTAGCTCTAGACTGACATAATACCCAGATATTATTAGTTCATATCCAATAAGAATATGCAATCTATGTAGAATCCTTTATTAGAATCTTTCAGCTCTAATAGGGGAGAGAGCAAAACCCACCATGATCCTTTCTCTGCAATATTTCTGGTCTTTACCCCTGTTCTTCTGTGGATAACAATTGTAGGGAAAATATCACACCAAGATAAGAAAAAGCTATATAGCACACAAGCACAATAAAGTGTGAAGTCATAACTAAAAACAAAGTCATTCTGGCTTCCAGTTTCACTCATGACAGTTTAGCTGGTATCAGACATCCTCCTACCATAAACACCCGTGAAGCATACAAAACAGATGACAATTATTTCCAGGACAATATTTCCAATTATTTGGACAACAGTCAAGGAGGGCTGTTGCAACCCTCGAAGAGTAAGGGGCACTTGAGGCATGCCCACATTCACCCAAACTTTCCCTGTGAACAACTTTTCTAGGCCTCTTGAGCTATATAAGTTTGGGATAACACAACAGAAAAACTATCAATGAATGGTTTTTCAGGAGGCCAGTAAATGAACAGGGACCAAGGAATCTGAACAAAGCTGGAGAGATACTGAAGTCTGGGTCAGGTGAAATCATGATGATATGGTATGCTGGTCAATACAATAATTTAAGGAAAATTTAAGAATTTCTTGAAACACACAACACAGAATACAAAATAGAAAATTTCAATAGTTCCATACCTGTTAAATACATGGAATAGACATTTGAAAATTCTAATCGCAAAGAAAATTCAAAGACCCAAAAGCCTTAGTGGGGAATTTTAGCAAACACTCACTAAAGAAATAACAGAGATGCACAAATAATAAAGACACACAAAATTTCAGGAAATAGACAAAAAATGAGACTATTTTTAAAATCATTTCACGGTCAAGAATAACTGTCATATAAAAATCAGCCACTCTGGAAAACAGTATGGAGGTTCCTCAAAAAACTAAAACTAGAACTACCCTACGACCCAGCAATTGCACTACTAGGCATTAATCCATAGGATATAGGTGTGCTGTTTCGAAGGGACACATGCACCCCCATGTTTATAGCAGCACTATCGACAATAGCCAAAGTATGGAAAGAGCCCAAATGTCCATCGATGGATGAATAGATAAAGAAGATGTGGTAGATACATACAATGGAGTATTACTCGGCAATCAAAAAGAATGAAATCTTGCCATTTGCAACTATGTGGATGGAATTGGAGGGTATTATGCTAAGTGAAATTAGTCAGAGAAAGACAAAAATCATATTACTTCACTCATATGAGGACTTTAAGAAACAAAACAGATGAACATAAGGGAAGGGAAACAAAAATAATACAATAACAGGGAGGGGGACAAAACAGAAGAGACTCCTAAATATGGAGAACAAACTGAGGGTTACTGGAGGGGTTGTGGGAGGGGGGATGGGCCAAATGGGTAAGGGGAACTAAGGAATCTACTCCTGAAATCATTGTTGCACTAAATGCTAACTAATTTGGATGTAAATTTTAAAAAATAAAAAATAAAATTAAAAAAAATCTGACAAGACCACTACAAGAAAGAAAAATTATGTGAATACTCATTTCAAAAATATAGCAAAAACAATCTAGCAACACACACACACACACAATCCCACATATTATAGCCAAGTGAGATTTATCCCAAGGCACGTTCTGTTTTACCTTTGAAAATCAAATCAATGTAATTGACCACATTAACAGAATATAGGAAAAAAATGATGCCATTACCTCAACAGAAGCAGACAACAATTATTTGAAAAAATTCAACATTTATTTATAATAAACACATCAGCAAAGAGATGTAGAAGGAACTCCCCTAATCTAATAAAATTATCTTCAAAAAGAAAAACTAATGATAATACCTCAACGATGTAATAATGAACTGTTTTCCTCTCTGATTGGGCACAAAACCAGAATGCTGTGTTTACCATCCCTACATAACATAGTAATAGTAATCTCAACTAGTGTAATAAGGTAAGAAAAAAAATAAAAGCACAAAAATTAGAAATAAATAGGGGTAAAATTGTCTTTTCACAAATAGCACGATTGTGTACATATATTATATGCCAATATCTTAATGGGTATAAACTCAACAAAACCTAAAAAAAATAGTAAATATAATCTAGCAATAGATTTAATGAGACAGGACATCATGACCACATGAACTTTCTTCAAAATGGCAAAATAAAAAAGAATCCACAAAAGTTTTTGGAATTTACATGCAAATTTAGGAAAATCTCTAGATACAAAGTCCATATAGAAATATCAAATGGATTTTTCCGCATTAGATAGCAACAGACACTACACAATGAAATTTTAAAAGTGATACCTCCTATAATAACATCTCAAATGTCTAATAGCTAGAAGAAAAAAAAAAGGCAAGACATAAAAGACTCTATACAAAAAGTATGGTACATTGCTGAGAACAATTAAAGAACACTTAACAAATAGAGAGTAGAGTCCTTGTTCGTGGATTAAAACCATAATGGTATTAAGATGTAAAATCTTCCCAAATTGCCCAATAAACACAATTCCTATCAGATTTCATAAGGGATTTCATAGTGATTAACCAAGTGATCCTGCAAAACTATATGAAAATGCAAACGATCCAGAAGAACCATGAACATCTTGAAGTATCAGGAAATATACACCCTAGTTTTCATGATTTACTAGAAAACTATCTTAGAAACAGTGTGGGGGTGCCCGGGGGTGGGGGCGTTCAGGCAGTTGAGCATCCAACTTTTGATTTCAGCTCAGGTCATGATTCCAGGGTCATGGGATTGAGCCCTGTGTCAGGTGCTGTGCTAAGAGTGGTGCCTGCTTAAGATTCTCTCTCTGTCTCTGTTTCTCTCTCTCTCTCTCCATTTCCTTTGTCCCTCCTCTGCTCATGCTTGCTCTCTCTCTCTCTCTCTCTCTCAAATCAAAACCAAACCAAAACAAAAAGCAACAGCAGTGTGACATTGGTACAAAGGGTAAATAGACCAATGGAACACAACAGTGTATAGAAAAAAACATATTTATACATTGATTTATAACAAAGGCACAATGTAATTCAGTGGGAACAGGATGGCCTATTTAATACACTGTGCTTAAGAAATGGGATAATCTTTGAAAAAATGAAAACAAACCTCTATCCCTACTTCACACATATGCAAAAATTAATTTGCAGTGAATCATTAATTCAAACGTTAGGTTAAAATGTTCAGGCTTCTAGAAGAAAGCTTTGGAGAATATCTTCATGAACTTGAGGTAGCTTAACTTAAAGGATAAAAAAATGTATTACTATAGAGGAAAAAATGATAAACCAGAGTTCAATAAAATAATTTCTGGTCATCTAAAGGTACCATGATAATCACTGATATGCAAAGTATTGGAGAAATTCACAATTCTTATATTTGAGAAAGAACACATCCAGAATACATAAATACCACCTTCCCATCAATAAGAAAAAGAAAATCCAATTTTCAAAATTGCCAAAAGACTTGAACAGGTGCTACACTAAAGAATATATCCAAATAACGAATTCTGAGTTCAAAGCATTACAATGATCTTAAAGTGAGTGTTTTCGGCAATAAAGGGTAAGATAGGTATTTGGATCAATCTTTGTGTGTTAAACTGTACCAAACTCCTTCACTCAGGATATTTTCTATTTCTTTGTTTATATGGTGGTTTATCTACCCTGTTAACCAGTTGTAAGTGCATGATACACGATTGTTAACTACAGGTACGATGTCATGCAGCACAGCACATCTCTAGAATTCATTTATGTTGTGTAACTGAAACTTTCTGTCCCTTGAACAGCTGCTCTCCATAGCTCGCCTCCCCCAGCCACTGGTAGCTTCTGTTCTATTCTATTTGCTATGAGTTTAACCATTTCAGGTAACTCATATGAATCGAATGAGCAGTATTTGTCCTTCTGTGATTGGCTAATTGCACTTAGCATGATGTCCTCAAGGTTCATCCGTGTTGTATCTGAAAGAATTGGAATTAGGGTCTTAGGGCACCTGGGTGGCTCAGTCGGTTAGGCGTCCGACTTCAGCTCAGGTCACGATCTTATAGCTCGTGGGTTTGAGCCCCGTGTCAGGCTCTGTGCTGACAGCTTGGAGCCTGGAGCCTGCTTCGGATTCTGTGCCTCCCTCTCTCTCTGCCTTAACCCACTAGCATTCTGTCTCTGTCTCTTTCAAAAATAAATAAACATTAAAAAAAAAAGAATTGGAATTAGGGTCTTGAAGAGATATTAGCATTCCCATGTACATTGCAATATTATTCACAATAGCCAAGATATGCAAATAACATAAACATCCATCAACAGATGAATATGTATGAAAAGGTGGTATATACATCCAAGAGAATATTGTTTAGTCTTAAAAAAAAAAAGCATGAAACACTCAGGGTATCTTCTAAAATTCATGGATTTACTTTGTCAGTCTTTTCTGACTTGTGTTGTACCATATGTATTATATAAACTATCCGAAAATATTTTTTGGAATGAGGCTGTATCTGTCTGTCTCTATCTATCTATCTATCTATCTGTAACTGTATATACTGGGTCTCCAAAGTTGATGTTAGATTGAGAGTGGTTGTTTTTTTTAAAAGGACAAAACTTCTAAACAGTAGAAGGTAACATACAAAGAGTAAAGAAAAGAGCTCAGGACAAGAAAAAAGTACTTATGTGTGCATGATATTGACAGCCTATTTCTCAATGGTGCCTTTGCTCTAATAATACGATAATGCTAACAGTATCAACAATTACCTACTTCAAAATTTTCTCCCTGGAAAATTATTGTCACCAATCAGACTTACCTTCTGCTACCTGTAACACTTGTAGTTAAAAAAATATATACATATATACATATATATAATTGGTAAGTTACAATGAAGGTGCAAAAATGAATACAAAGTACTTTTCTACCTATTTCTATTCCTAGTGCAACTGACAATGTAAGTTATCCATTTCTTCTTGTTATCCTTGCTGTTTACCTTTAGAGATAGCCTGTGCAAATAAAGGCATATAGGTATTCTTCCCCTTCTTTCCCTTTTTCTGTTATCAATGTAGCTTTAAGATCATTCTAGAATTGCTTTTAGAGGCTGCACGGTATTCCATTTTTTAAAAAGATATACATCTCTATTTGTTTTATTTTTTTACACCTATTTTTTCTAAGTTTAGAAATTTTTTTTTAAGATTATTTATTTACTTTGAGAGAGACAGAGAGAGCGTAAGCAGGGAAGGAACAGAGAAAGGGAGACAGAATCCCGAGCATGCTCTTTGCCGGCAGGACCCAAACTCATGAAACTGTGAGCTCGTGATCTGAGCCAAAACCAACAGTCAGATACTCCACTGACTGAACCCCCCAGGTGCCCCTTTCCTCAGTTTTAGTAGGATTTAATTGACATGGATTATACCTATTTTTAAAATTTTAATTCCAATACAGTTAACACAGTGTTAAATTAGCTTCAGGTACACAATATAGTAATTCAACAATTCTGTACATTACTCGGTGCTCATCACGATAAGGGTACTCTTAATCCCCTCATGCTTCACCCACCGTCCCACCTACTCCTTTCTGGCAGCTGTTTGTTCTCTATACTTAAGAGTCTGTTTTTTTGGTTTGTCTATCTTTTTTTCTTTGTTCATTTGCTTTGTTTCTTAAATTCCACATGTGAGTGAAATCATAGGGTATTTCTCTCTCTCTGGCTGACTTACCTCACTTAGCATTCTACTCTTAAGATCCATCCATGTTGTGGCAAATGGCAAGATTTCATTCTTTAGATGGCTGAGTAATATTCCGTTGTGTATATATAGCACATCTTCTTTATCCATTCATCCATAGGTGGACCTTCGGCTGCTTCCATAATGTGGCTATTGGAAATAATGCTGCAATAAACATAAGGGTGCACGTATCCTTTCAATTTCATATTTTTATATTTTGGGGGGTAAATACCTCGTCGTGCAATTGCTGGATCATGTGGTAGTACTATTTGTTTTGTTTTGTTCTACGGAAACTCCGTACTGATTTCCACAGTGGCTGCATCAGTATGTATTCTCACCAACAGTTTTATGGAAAACCCACAACTTTTCGAGTCACTCCCTAACTGAACTACACCGAAATAGTTTCTAATCTTTTCATATGACAAGCAACGCTGTAACAAAGCCATTTACACGCCCGCCGCATTCTACATGCTGCGAAATTGTCAAATTGGAGATGACAGTGGGTCACTCCTGCTGACAATTATCCGACTGCCTGTTTCTATCCACGTCTGCTACACATTCCCCCCACCCAGTTTCATTGAGATACCATGGACAGATAAAAATAGCACATATTTCGGGCATACCTTGGGATGTTTTGAAATACACGTATGTTGTGAAATGATTGCCACAGTCAAGCGAATGACTGCATCCGTCACCTCACAAATCAACAGATTTGTATTTTAAGCAACTAGATGGGTGATGCTGCTATTTATTGAGATGGGCAGAAACGGGCAGGCAACCGTTTGTGAGGGCAAGCAAGCATTTTGCTTACTCTCTCCCAAATGTTAGGGCTTGAACTCAACCGTAAGCCTTTGTGGCTCTGATGGAAAATAGGGCTTTAAGCCCGCTGGGGCATGCCTACACCCAGCCCTCGATGCAAGAGTGATGTGTTCCCCCTGCCAGAGTCTGCCAGACCCCTGGAGTTTTGGGTGGCCCTGCTTTCCATCGTGTAACCGCGCACGAAGCGAGACGTTGCTGCTGGCTTCCACTGTGGCGCTAGTTTACTTCAGCTATTTCCAGGAAAGCAATTTTTCCTATAGTCTTCTCTCCTTGTGAAATCGAAGTCTTCTCCCGAGAGCTATTTCAGGCAAGTTCTTTGACCCCAGCCGGAGGAGACCAGCTGGAAAAGCAGGGAATCAAAAGGCACTTTGGAAGTCTGAGCCACGTGGTGGAGTGTGGGAGACTTCGGCAAGAACATACGGGAAAGGGGAGCGCCTTAATGAGGTTGCCGGTTGGCCGGCCCTGCTCTAAACCCTTATCGCCGAACCTGCGAGTAAGAAACAAATCTGTTTTCCTACCAGTCCACAGCACAGAGTTATTATAGCTCCAGATTGTATCTTTGTCTCTTTGCAGCTGGAATCTTAATTGGCCGAGCTATTTCTGTAACAGCTGCTGGAAATTCTGCCCCTTTCTCAAGCTGCTCTGCTATTTTCACGTCGGCAGCACATCAGGTGCATTGTGTCCCTGGCACAAAACTGTTGATGGGTGTGTGGCTCATCGAGGATGAAACCTGCCTACAGGGGGCACTCAGGGGACCAGGGGAAAAGGAGCTGTCAGAGACTGGGCGGCTCTCAGTCCAGGTTGCACCAAACGGCGCTGAGCCTGGGAGGGTCCTCGTAGGGGGTGTTGGAGGCTGGGCTCTGCCTCGTGGGGTACAGGCTTTATAGGAGCTAGTTATTAGGAGAGAGTGAGGAGGCTCAATACAGGTGAGCTGGGCATCTGTGAGATCAGGTGAGCTACCTCTGCAGTTGCCTGGGAGGGGAAGGCCAATGCGGAAGCCAAGTGGCTTTAATTGCCTCCTTAAGTGGCTTCTCCTGGGTTTGGGCGTGGGGCTCATTTTCTGACATCAAACCTACTTAAAGCCCTAGCTGGTTCGGCCCTGGTAGGGTTAGCATGGGGTTGCGGCTCTAGAGTGCTGGCTGAGATCTCTTAGTCTGCTCCACTCTAGTTTTTGTGAAGTGGCTGGAAATTCTTCGAATCCAGAGTTAGAAGCTGTGTGTTTGTGTTCTGAGTTTGTCCCCGAGCTGGCCACATGACCTTTGGTAGGTCGTTACTCCCACTCGGGGCCCCGGTGGTCTCTGATGGGATGGTGTGGGGTGAGATTTTCCTCAAGGGTCCTTCCAGCCATCACGTTCTCAGCTCCCTTGACTTCCCGGAATGTTCCCTCACCAACACTGAGAGTCTGTACACCCTGAGAGTTCCCTTTGGAGGAGACCTCTGTGTGCAGGTGAGTGGGCCAACCCATTTCTCTGTTTCTGGTTTTGAAGGTGAGAGTTGTGTGTTTCCCTCTCCTGTGTGACTAGTGCAGAGGACCTACTGTGTCTTAGGTGCCGGGAAAGCTTGAGAATTGTGTTTTGTAGCCAGCGTGTTTTCAACAACCCTTGTCCATTCAATCCGTGCTCTTCAAGTTGATTCTAAAAAAATGACCCTTTCACTGAGTTCTCCCTTAAAGGTCAATCGAATGCTTACTAACACTTGAGCGTGTCCTAAAAGTTTAAACGATTGTCAGGTCCTTGGTAGTTTATTTCCCTTTATCGAAATGTTCTTACTTTTCTTTTTTATTCCCTGTGACTTGGGTTTTCCCTGGTATATTTTAAGACAGACTTTCTCCATTTTTAAAAAAGATCATCTATAATATTTAATCTATAATTGAATCACCAAAAAATCTAGGGCTTATTAAAAAATGCAGACGAACTTTGGTATTTTTAGGAACCGTTTTATTCGTAAGGAGTCGTCCAGCCATTTTTGTATCTGACTGTGTACAATACTCGCAGGGTCTAAGACATGAAATATGGAGAAAAGAGGACTAAGCCATGAGCTTGGTGGAGAATTTGATGGGATGATTCTAGTAAAGTGCTTAGGATGCACCCTGTGCTGATGACCAGGCAACAAATTCTGGTGTGTACGGACTTTTCAGATCTGGCTTGTTTTACTTTATTTAAAGGGAACTCAAAAACTATTAGTGTCCCAGCACGTGAAAGGAAGTGTTGGCTGAAATGTTGGAGAAAAGTAATAAGCCAAAGTCCTGAGCTACAGAAAGGGAGAGGGGAAACCCCGTAGTGCAGCAAAGAGCCCTCTCCCCTCAGTACAAACCCCAGCTTGCCTCACCAGTGGCTGTGCTGTTAGGGGAGAGTTCTTTGCCCTCTCTGTGCCTTGGTGTTCTCGTCTGTAAAGGGGGGAAATAATCATGGTGCTTTTATTGTGGGCTTGTTGTGAGGGTTAAATCTGTTCTTAGCAAAAGTACCCGAAACAGTGCCTGGTGTATAAGAAACATCCAGTGGGCTGTAGCTAAGTTTGGGCAGAATGGATGGTACATACTTTCTAGGTTAACAAAACCTTAGATGCTAAGACGGAATTTTAGGCCAGTGAGTTCATTTTTCTACTTGATTAGCAACAACCCTTAAGAAATCCTGGCAGTTGGGGCACCTGGGTGGCTCTGTGGGTTGAGCCTCTGACTGTGGAGCTCGGCTCAGGTCGTGATCCCAGGGTCATGGGATGGGGCCCCATTGCTGGTCTCCACGCTGAGTGTGGAGTCCGTTTGGGATTCTCTGTCTCTCTCCCTGCCCCCCTCCCCTGCTAGCGTGTGTGTTCACTCTCTCTCTAAAATAATAATAAAAAATAATTCCTGGTAACATGTCAATTACTCAGAAGTTAGACTTCCATCCATTTTGTATTTATAAAATATGGTCCGGATGCCCATGACAAAGTCTCTGAGGTCCCGGACAGTACCGCTCCGCAGTCCACACACTTCTCTCCTGGGGGGAGTCCTGGGACAATGCAGTGAGCCACTCCCCTGCCATGTGTCTGTCCCTGGCTGGGCATCTACTCGGAGTGGAGAGGTGGGTGTTCAGACGTGAAAACCCGGTCTCTATCCTCAGGAAACTTACAGTCTAATGCGAGTGGGAGCAGGACAGAAGGGAAACAATCTCCTAGGACATGTTCATTTCATAAGATGGCTGCACAGGGGATACCCTAGGACTGTCCACCTAGGAGGTGAGCCCAGCCTCGTTGGAGGCGGCCAGGAGGCGTCCCGAGTAGAGAGGGCGCTGTGGGCTGAGGGAGGATCCAGAGAGGGCAGGCGGAGCCCTGGCCAGATCAGATCAGGTGGCCAGAGGTGGCTCATGTTCCCCTGAACTTGGCTGAGGGTGCGAGCCATCATGGGTAGCGGTGAAGGGGCATAGAACAGCCTGCCCTTGATGTCCCTGTAAATCATTTTAAAAAAGCCTGAACCTCAGCACTGGTATAACGAAGAGTCACGGACAGGCTTTAACCTGGAAAATGCCACTGTGAAACTAAAGTTGTGGGAAGATTCTTCTGCCAGTGGCGAGTAGGGGGGAAGGGAATGGACTCCTAGGTAGACAGGATTTGGTGATGAATTGAGGGGTGGAGCCCTTAAGGGATGTAGGTAGGACGCATTTCTAGTTTGAGCAACTGCCATCCCCGAGAAAGAGGGAGCAAGTTTTGGTGGGAAGAAAGATGTGTGTAGTCTTAAAAAATAATTATTTGTGAGCGAGTGTGAGTAGGGGAGAGGCAGAAAGAGATGGGGACAGAGGATCCCAAGTGGGCTCTGTGCTGACAGCAGAGAGCCCCATGTGGGGCTCGAACTCCGCAACTGTGAGATCATGACTTGAGCTAAAGTTGGACGCTCAACCGACTGAGCCACCCAGATGTCCCTGTGTTTAGTCTTCATATGAGTTTGAGATGCATTCCCCAAGTGTAAGTGGGAAAGCTTATCATGGAAGGGACGCATGAATGAGAGCACGGGGCAGAGGCTGGGGCTGGACGGGAGTTGGCACAAGTGGTGTTGGATGGCACAGGAGGGATGAAGTGGCTCAGAGAGCCCTCCCTGAAGCCAGCATGGCCCGGTGGGGAGGAAATTTGGGTGGGGAGGAAAAGAATCTCATTCAAAGCAACTGGAGGGGGCAAAACTGAGTCGAACCTAAAGAAAGGGGAATGTGGAAAGAAAGCGTTAGCTCACATATTGAGGGGGTGTTGGCCAGAGAGAGATGTGTTTGCTGCAGGTTAGAAAGATCTGTAACCCAAAATGGATGAACAGTACTCCCACTGGGAAGAGCAAGGTGTAGGTCCAGGAGAAGACTCCATATGTGAAAGACTTTGCTTCAGTGTTCCTTAGCTACGCCTTAATTAAGGATGAAAGAAGGAGAATGAGGAACATGTTTATTATTACTATAGCAAATGAATCACATCTAACAAGTTCAGTTGGTTTCTTACACCTTCCATGCTGGGAACTCCATGGGATGGTTTCCGTAAAGAAAAACATAAGGTACGCCTACCTTCTGTTTCCCCAAATAAAACACAAGCGTCAGCCTAATGCAGCTACTCACTGTTGCCCAGGTTTCGCACCGTTTCCCAAGGCTGAAAAGTAACCTCTCTTCCAGGCAGCCTTTTAAGATTGCCTTAAACTGGGTGTTTGGTCTTTTGTTCTCAGAGTTTTGGAGCGTTCTCATGTGTTTCTCTGGGATACTCACGTGTTCTTTGCGTTGGTGGTTTGTGAACCTGCCATCACGTTTACCAGATGACCATCCCTTAATGGTCAGGGATTTTTGGTTTTCTGAGATGTGGGTGACAGCCTAGTCTCAGAATATCTCCTTGGTAGAAAGGAACCATTTCTTCAGTATGTGTCACACTAAACTGATGTGTATGTCCAGCATGAAATCAAGGACAGGATTAAGATTAGACATATGGGAAGAAAAATCATTGGTGATTTGGATTTAAAAAAGCTGATGTATGAGTTCCTGGGTGGCTCAGTCTGACTCTTGATTTTGGCTTGGGTCATGATCTCACAGCCTATGAGTTCGAGTCCCACGTCGAGCTCTGAGCTGGTGTCACAGAGTCTGCTTGGGATTCTATCCCCCCTTATCTGCCCCTCTCCTGCTTGTTTTCTGCCCCTCTCAAGATAAACATAAAAAGTTATATAAAAAATTGTATACATAAAAACTAACGCACTCAAGAAAAAATAGAAAGTGGAAGAACAGACAGTCTCTGCATAATCCAGCAACATCAGGTAATCCATTATTTCGGAATTTGGCTGTGCCCAGTATAGCAATCTTCTGAACTGCCAGGGGGTACCTGCACAGTGGAGCAGGGAGGCGAGGCCTTTGGCCTCTGTCCCCTGAGCCACTTTGGGTACCGCTTCCGTACTGAGCCACAAAGATGCCTCAGGAGGTCCTTGGCAAAGACAGAAAAGGAATTCTCCTACTAAAACTTGAAGGTCTCCAACCATCCGGTCTGGTGAGAGCCAACAAATGTGGATACAAAGGAAAGAAAAATAAGGATAACTTGTAAACCAGTGAGTTTGGGGCAAGCATTTTCACGAAGGCTGGTAGAAGTGAATGAAGAATCTTGAGTTCTTGCAAATGAAACAGGGCTGGGTATTCTAAAATAGGAGCTGATTCAGAGAAGTCTGGTATACAAAAAAGGGCTTTGAACTTGTCCTGTTTTTGCAAGGGTTTTGAATTCCATTGCTCTGCCTTTTATTTTCCTTCTTGGCTCTAAGTCCTGGATCACTTTGAGAATCTGCTGAAAGAGATGGGATTCTCCCTAGGAAAATGCATGTACATGCGTGTGTGTGCACACACACACGCTCACAACTATAATCAGAAAAATAATGTATATATTGTCCAACCTCTGTGTGCATACACCTTTGCATATATGTATATACACTTCTGACTTGCACGATTCAAGGTTTCCTCTTCAGGCACCCTTTTGTGGACCTTCAAGGCCCCCCTGTCCCCCAAACAACAGCTCCTGGCTTTCCCGTGGCTGCTAAGCTGTCCCTCTGCACAGGCTGGCCCCTTGGATGCCATTCCGGGCACCATTCCAAGAGTCTGTGGTGTTCCCTGGCCTCTGGCCAGAGGCATTCACACTGCTCTGCACATTTTCTTATCTAAAAAGGCAGCAAACAAATGCTGAAAGGCTTAGGCAGAACTAAGTTCCTCTTTATTTTCTTTTCACACAATTTTTCAGTGTCATCAGTAAGCAAAGCTCCATCTCTGCGAATTGTTTGAGAGCCTTGGCTGGGGATTATATGGGAACCAATCAGGACTTTGGCATTTTGCGCCTCTGACTTGCCGTCTTGAGTCCATTTGGACAGAGAGCAAAGGGTTCTCTTGCTCGCCAAGCTGTGGATTAGTTTATTTATTAATGAGGCAGCACTGACAATTTATTTCCAAGAGCCAGCATGCTGGGCAAAGCAATTTAATACTAAGGCATTCCATGAAATTCTGAGGAAGAAGGCCACATCAGGACCCCCACAATATAATGAGAAGGAGGGCCGGAAAACCAGACACTAGGGAGGTGTGAGAATGAACACTAACTAGGCACCAACTGCATTTTGTTCCTGTAAACGGGTTGATGGCAGGTCCCTTGGCAGCTTCATGAAGTAGAAATGGCCATCCCCATTTTCAGATGAGAATGTAGTTGAATAGGAGGTAAGCAGCCTTAGAAGCCACTAGGTTGCCATTTGTGTTGCTTGGTAGGGTTGGAATTGAGTCTGGGATGTGATTTGGGAATGGGGATGGGGTGGTTGGGAAATCCACTCCTGTGGCTCTGGCCAGACTCCTGTTACTGTGTAGATATTCTACAGTTGCTTTGTTGCACCACAGCTGTAACACAGACCACATTTTAGCGCTTCTTATACGTTATGATTGTTTATGAGGACCTGTCCTGTAGCTAGTACTGCGTAAATATTCCATCCAGTGATTGTGTAAGAACTGGTCTGTTAGAGCAAATGGAGTCTTACTAACCATAGTTATTCATATTTCATTCCTGCATGTCTTGGGTTCATTTGGGCCATCCGCCTCTGTGTGTTGTAGTCCTCGAGGATTTCCAAGAGGACCTGGGGCTGTATATGTGGTGTTAGTTTCTTTGAGCTTCCCTTTCTCTCCGGCATTGTCACAGAAGCCATTCTAGATGATGAAATTAATGATCTTTGTTGATGTGGGCTCTATTAGAAGGAAGAATTGGCATGGAGCGTCCCGGCTCCTGGCTCCTGCTCTCCATCAACCCAGGATGAACATGTAACTGGATTGAGAAACTTTGTTGTTGAAGTGACTGACATTCAGGGGTGCTTGTTAGTGCATCATAACCAAGCTGGTACTGACTGTGACATCCTCCGACGCTGGTTTTCAGTGAATACTCAGTTTGCAATTTACTTGTCATTTGCATTGATGCTATTTTCTCTGTCATCCCATTTTGATAAATCCCTGCCTCCTTCGTGACGCCCCTTCCCATCCTGCCATTTGAATTGATTTTCTTCTGCTATTGTTCCACAGTGCGAGGGGTTCGCTTCTTGGAGGTATACAAGCACAGATCCCCTTTGGCTCTTAATTTCTAGAGGATCAAGGTTGCTAGTGTAGGAGGTAAGACAGAGTTTGTTTTACTTGTATAGCCTTTCTTCCCAAACACGTGGACCCTACTGGGCGCCCATGGATGGGTTGAGGTAACGCAGCTGTGCTACCTGAGGGTTGCCTATTTTCCTCAGGTCGGTTGCTCAGTGGCTTTATCGCCGTTCCTTACCTTAGGAGGAATTTGCTTTCAGAAGCCTGGCTGCTGCCCTTTGATACTTGCCCTCTGATACCTCCCATAACTACTACAGGATGTTTGCCTCCTAGACACATGGAGGCTTAATTATTTTCTCGGGGGACTCCTCTACTCCTATATAAATTGGATGAGGCCAAGAGTAGGATGGCACTGAGGTGTGGCTCACTATCATGTGCCGGCTTCTGATGGCTCTGAAAATGCCACTTGACTTTCGGAAACTTATTAGCATGAGCATGAGCAGTTGGCGCCAAACAATGGGTTAATGTGCATTGGCATCCAAGGCTAATGGCCATTAATAATCAGGAAATGAACACATTCTGCCCTCTCGAGGGAAAGATGGGCTTTACATGTATGCAGAGTGTGTCTCTGCAAGTCCGGAGGACTGCAAATTGCTATTTTCATACTTACTTGGGTTATCTTATTTGGGGCAGAGTACACATCTGGGTCAGCAGCTTGAGGCTCTAAGGATCGGAAAGGAAAAATGTGGATTTTAGGGAACTCTGGTCATTAACATGGGCTCCGCTGAGCTCTCATTGGTTTCTCCCCATCTCCTTCAGCATCACTAGCCCTCCAGTCAAAGGCTTCATCTTGAATGGCCTCTTGGCAAGGTGAGGAGTAAAATCAAGCTATTAATTGCTGTAAATAAAACATAATTTAAAAAATAGGGGAGATAATAAAAATAATGCAGCAGCTACTCCTTGGTAAACCTGTAAATTATGCCAGACATTTCTGACATATGTAATCCTTAATAATTGAAACAGTGGAATAGAAGTGATTAGAAACCTCACTTTGTAAATAAGGTAATACCAGGTCAAAGTTTAACTTGGCAAAGACCACACACAGTGAGTGTCTGAATTTACCCAGGTAAATTCTCTCGTGTCTGATTTTTCTCTCCTCAAATAAAATATTGATGCACACTTTTCTCAAAATAATAATTTCATGTTTTTTTTGTTCAATAGATGCCAAAATTTTATTTTGGTTTGCTGCACTTACATTGGTTACTCTTAATACTGAATCATCTGGAACTCCTTACACTTGTTTGCAAGGTTCTTATATGATAGGATCTCACCCTTACTAAAAATAATTTTATTGCATTAAGTTCCTCAACAAATAGAGCTGCAGTTTACCAGGGTTTATATCAGCCAGGAACCAGAAGCAGTGACCTGGTCCTCATTAAACCTTTCCTTCCTTTCTCACTTTTACCACCCAGAAACCTTCTGCACCCAACCCTCCATTTCCATAGAGGTCATGGTTTGCAGGAGGTAGCCACAACCTTCCAACCCAATTGTGTTGCTCTTTTGTAAAGAGACTGTGTGGATTTGTTTGAACAACCAAGGGCTCTAACTTCGTGAACTTTAAGCTTGGAGGTGAATTAAGTCTCTGCAGTGACAATGTCATGGGTTCTCATTCTTGCCTTTTACTTCTGAGCTCCTCGCACATTCTCCCCATCTTTGTATTTCCTTCTGATTCCTACCTGCTGCTCTCACCATGATCTAGGCCTTGCAACTTGTTCAATCTCCTGCTCTTTGTAAATCCTCCCCACCCCCACCCCCCACCTGATGAGCAGCATGGCCACACATGGCACCTGTTTAGTATGTGGGTTGCCAAACTTTTCAGGTGATCTGGATGCATGTTAAAGCTTGAGCACCACAATTCTAGAGTGTTCACCATTACCGAATAGGCATTCCTTCTCGAAAAAGCTCTTTTGTTGATACTTTAAAATGTACATGTCTTGATAGCTATCAAGGAATCCATTTGTATTCTCTAATAATTTTCATGTGTTTATGTTAGGGTTTTCTCCTGCCTCTCTGACATCCTTCCCCCTGACCCCCTGTCTTTTAGAAGGACCTCAGTCTTCTTTTGGTCTCTGTGAATTTCCCCCTTCTGAGCTTCTGCCCTTGTTCTTATTCTTTTGCTATTATCTCTTACTCTCAAATATTTTTAATAACCTCATCCATGCTGTGATTCACACTTCAGTGTCATGGATTTGAACCTCTCAGAGTTAGTTACGTCTTTTGAAAGGTCTAAAAGTTGTTTCTCCCTGTATTTTCTTAACCTGTATTTCAAAGAATAAAACCTTACTCTGTAGTAGGAAGGGTTGTCAACTTCAGAACAAAATTAAGAGGAGTTTCTGGAAAATAGATACATGTTTTATATTAAAAAGGTGGGATTGATAGGTTCAACAATAAATATGGCTCAAAACACAAGTTTAACACTTACTATAACCCAGGAGTAAATCTAGAGAAATGCTTAGGGAGAAAACAAGAACAGGAGGTTGCTCCAAGATGATGATTAGGGTAATTGATTAAATACCTGAATATGGGACAGTGGGGCCAAAGTTCAGCCTTTTGTCACTCCCTGTCAACACATGTGGATGCCACACATCTAGTCCTGGCATTTGTGCACAGACCAAGCAAAGCAAACCACCTGCTTCATGTTGAGTATACTGGCTTCAGCAAACTGAGGTCAGACGTGGAGATAACTCTAGAGCTTTGCAGAATATTCTGTAAAGGTAAAAAAGAATGCTCTGTGCATCATTTCTACCAAGAAGAAATTTGATTGCAATTCCCAAATTCTAAAGATTGCATTGTTGTGGCCATTTGGAGTCCCAAATGGGACTGGATTCCCACCTTTGTCCAGTGGTCTATCCATTGGCAGCTAGCATTCCAATTCCAGGAAGATCTCAGCTAGAGAAACAGGTGTTTACAACCCTGGAAAGAACCCATAAAACTGCCTGCATAAGTGATTTTAGGCCATTATATTTAAAGGGGGAATAGAGAGCAAGGGTTACCAAATTATTGAGGAAAATCAAGCATCTTTTTTTCTCAATTGAGCAATTAACTACATTGAGGTGTATAACATAATAAATTGACATTTGTATACATTGTGAAATGATTACCCCAAAAGTTAACAACCATCCCCATATATAGTTAAAACAATTTTTATTTCTTGTGATGAGGTCTTTTAAGTTTTACTTTATTAGCAACTTCAAAATATGCAATAGTGTTACTATCCATAGTCACCATGATGTATATTACATGTGCACTATGCTTTACATGAGTCGTAGTAGGATCAAAGTGCAGCAAAAGAAATGAAAGACTGATTCTAGAAACAACAGAATTCAGGGTACAGGAGAGAAGTAAAAAGTATTTCAAAGAGAACTTTTAAAGATACTTGAGAGGATTGTGCTTTTATAAAATAAAAATACCATTAAAAGAAGTAATCAGGGGGACCTGGGTGGCTCAGTCAGTTAAGCATCTGACTTTGGGTCAGGTCATGATCTCATGGTTTGTGGGTTCAAGTCCCACACTGGTTTTGTGCTGATAGCTCAGAACCTGGATCCTGCTTCAGATTTTATATCTCCCTCTCTCCCTGCTCTTCCCCTACTAGTGTTCTGTCTCTCAAAAATGAAGAAAAACATTACAAAACAAAGTAATGAGAACAAGAATTAGTCTTGCAAATTATGCTACTTATTTAAAAAAATAGCAAAATAGCTATAACTGAAGACAAAAATAGTAATTTGGAAAATACTGAGAAATGGCCTCAGACTATGGGACAAAAAGAAACAAAAATGAGTTTAAAAAAAAAGGGGGATTAAAGATCTTACTGATGAGTCTACAAGGCTGACCATATATTTTCTACTAGAGATTTTAGGTGGAGAGAAAAGAGGTTGAAGAACCCAGTTCATAATGACAGCCAAATAAATGTAAATGAGTTAAATTCCATAGTAAAAGAGATGGGTTTACAAACTTAGATGGAGTGTAAGAAATAAAGTTATAATAAATGTTGGAGAGCCTCTGCAAATAAAGAAATGAGACTGAAAAAGAATACCAATGCAAACAAAAGGGAAAAGTATGACAGTATAAAAAAATTAGGAAGCCTCAAACCCTTTAACTGGGTAAAAGATATTTCATGATGGTAAAATATTTACTCCAAAAATTGTAACTAAGCCTTTATTAAACTCTCAATATAGCTTTAAAATACATAGGAGTAATTAACACACAAATAAAAATGACAGAATGGAAGGCAAATCTTCACTCACAACAACAGGGCAAGCAATACAGCAAGTAATGATGTGAATACTTCAACAGAACAATTAGTGTGATGTGTTTGTACCCCACACATAATATGTAGTCATTTTAAACACAATTCAATATCTACCAAAAATGATATGGTATTATTCAAGAAAGGGAAGCTCAGGTTTTTAAAAGGGAAAATTCCTATATAGAATATTTACTTAAAACAACACCACACACTTGGCAATTACAGCAAAGACCGGCAAGAACAAACACCAAATGCTATTATTATGCCCAAACTCTTTATGGAGTTAACAAACAACAACAAACCAAAACCCTTAAAAAGAAATAATGTGAAAGAAGAAGAAAATTCTTTTTCAAGTTCGTAACAAAGATGGAATTTCCCCTAAAAATCGGGGGGGGAGTCCAGCAATAAGATCACATGGAGGCAGAGGCAGAATGTTGAATTGGCGAAGCACACAGACTCCGAAACCAAACCACCTGCTTCTTATTCCTGCCTGTCATGTACTTGGCGTTTATTTCCTGGGCTGACCTTGGACAAGCTCTGTAACCTCTCAGTGTTCTCCTTTCTAAAATTAGGCTAGTAGTATATACAACATCTTTAAAAATGTGTGCGTGTGCACACATATGCACACACCGACCCTTGAACAACCTAGGGACTGGGAACAACTGGAGAGTTGAAAATACATGTGTAAATTTTAAGTTCCTCAAAACATAACTCCTCCTAGCCTACTGTTGACTGGAAGCCTTACCAATAACCTATCTTGTATGTAATCTGTATAATACTCTGTGTTCTTACAATAAAGGTAGAGAAAAGAAAATGTTAAACTCGTAAGGAAAACACACTTGTAGCTGTGTGTTCTTTTTGTTGAAAAATCTGCAGGTAAATGGACACCCCCGCAGTTCAAATCTGAGTTGTTCAAGCGTCAGCTGTACGTGCAAATAGCTGGAAATCGGTCCCGTAGAAGAAGCAGCTCTGTGTTAGAACTGAGTGTTTACCTCAAAAAGATAGAGTAGTAAAACAAATCTAAAGAAAACGAAGGTAAGGAAGTATCAAAGCTAAAAGCAAAAGTTACTAAAAGTAGAAAACAATGAGTACTCTTGATCAATGAAACAAAAAACCTGGTAGTTTGAAAGAACCAATAACATGAATGTCTTTGTTAAATTTGTTAAGGAAAAAATCTATTTACATAAATAACATTAGAAACGAGTGGGAGTATAGACCTTGTTTTTAAAAGTCAACAGTTCTAAGGAACACATTTATTTTGGTAGCTAGTGTTCTCCCAATGTAATGGATGGAAAAAATGAAGCACATATAAGGATAGGTAAATTCTCTAAGGTCACACAGCATTATGTGGAATAACTGTATCTTCACAATACTTCATATACTGAGTATCTTCATATACTGAGATAAACCTAATACATTATTTGAAGAAACATGAAAAATTAGAAAATATGTTCCCAAATATTTTTAAGATTTTTAATTTCATAACTTATTTTTTTTCCAAATCAGCCTGTAAGGTCAACATGATGCCAATAAAAGCTCAAAAGATTTTTTTTAACATGAAATTTATTGTCAAATTGGTTTCCATACAACACCCAGTGCTCATCCCAACAGGTGCCCTCCTCAATGCCCACTCACCTTACCACCCCCCCATCAACCCTCAGTTTGTTCTCAGTTTTTTTTTTTAATTTTTTTCAACGTTTTTTAATTATTTTTGGGACAGAGAGAGACAGAGCATGAACGGGGGAGGGGCAGAGAGAGAGGGAGACACAGAATCGGAAACAGGCTCCAGGCTCTGAGCCATCAGCCCAGAGCCCGACGCGGGGCTCGAGCTCACGGACCGCGAGATCGTGACCCGGCTGAAGTCGGACGCTTAACCGACTGCGCCACCCAGGCACCCCTGTTCTCAGTTTTTAAGAGTCTCTTATGGTTTGCCTCCCTCCCTCTCTAACTTTTTTTTACCCCTTCCCTTGCCCCATGGTCTTCTGTCAAGTTTCTCAGGATCCACATAAGAGTGAAAACATAGGGTATCTGTCTTTCCCTGTATGACTTATTTCACTTAGCATAACACACTCCAGTTCCATCCAAGTTGCTACAAAAGGCCATATTTCATTCTTTCTCATTGCTAAGTAGTATTCCATTGTATAATAAACCAGAACTTTCAAAAGAATTTTTCAATGAAGCCTCACAATCAACTTAAAAAATTGATCTAGAAAAGTAAATAACTAAGAAAACAGGACAGAAACTTTGATAAAGAGAAACAGTCCCAACTTAAATCTGTTATTTAAGCAATAGGGTTTTAGCCCAGGGACAGATCTGTTGAAAGATGCTTAGAAGAGGGTAAGGTGAAAGTGGAATGATATTGTTATTCTGAAACGACCTATGAATATTCACTGATCCTGTTTCAACAGAAAAAAAAACCAGTATTGATATAGGTGTATTGATATTGTTTATATAAATTGGTTCAATCTTAAGAGCAGCTGGCAATCTTCATATCAAAACACATGGGCAATTCCGTTTTTAGTTTTCTATTTTGGAAAAATGTTCACACACTGACAGTGTGGAGCCTGCTTAGGATTCTCTCTCCCTCTCTCTCTCTGGTCCTCCCCTGTTTGCTCACGTGAACTCTCTCTCTCTCAAATAAACTTAAAAAAAAAAAAAAGGAATGGTTAAATAATGTTAAGGACTTAAAAAAAAAAGGCACATCTATACTATGAAGTACTTTCCATGGGTAGAAGGACTGGTACATTTGCGTGCTTGTGCACACATAAGTATATACGTGAGCACATCATCCCAAACATTAAAATGTTATTTTTTGTTATTTTTTTAACGTTTATTTATTTTTGAGACAGAGACAGAGCATGAACGGGGGAGGGGCAGAGAGAGGGGAGACACGGAATTGGAAGCAGGCTTCAGGCTCCCAGCCATCAGCCCAGAGCCCGATGCGGGGCTCGAACTCACAAACTGCGAGATGGTGACCTGAGTCAAAGTCGGACGCTCAACTGACTGAGCCACCCAGGCGCCTCTAAAATGTTACTTTTAAGGACCACAAAAAAATATTCCAACAAGTGTGTTGCATGTAATCCCATTTATGTAAAATATAAAAAAAAGATTTGCATATGTACAGATATGCATGTAAACACATAGCAGGTGTTCCAGAAACACAACAAAATAGTGAGCGAATTTGGCTCTAGAAAGGGCAGTGCAGGGAATGGTGAATGGAGATTTTTACTTTTTCATCGGTATATTTCTGTAAGAAATACTTGAGACTGTATTAGTATATTAGAACACCGTCTTAACATCCTAGGGACTATGGTCATCTAAGAGGTAGAATTAAAACTCTCCCCATTCATCTATATAGCTGATACAATTATGAATCTCAATGGGCACATTGGAAGCCCGGCAGAGCAAATGTGCATGTGTCTGTGGGTGCACAGTTCATATCGATTGCTGTCCACTGAAGGTACGTGTGCACATGAGCAGGCTTGGATGCCTGCATTCTGGGGAGCTGGGTGTTAACTCTGTAGAAACCGAATTTCATTGGGAATTAATGAGCTAAACTAAATCAAAAACGCTAAATTTATACTTCAATTATAAGAATGAACGCATCTGTGTCGTCCTGGTGAGGGACGTGAATGGCAGACTTCATTGTCCCCTGAACACTGCAGAGCTCGGCTTTATAATGCTACAAAGGTAGCATTGAACTAAGAACCCCTTGTTGATACAAAATGAAGACCATATGACGTCCAGTGACATAGTTGATGACAGGAGGTGATCTTCTGTAAGACGCCCACAGACACACTATTCAAGCCCTTTCCTGATGGTTGACCTAAGCTGGTTGACCTTATATGGTACTTTGTTGAGGATTTGTTCTAATATCGGGATGAATCCGTCTTCGCCTGAGGCTCACAGTCCTTGACTTCCCATCAGGAGAAAGGGACAAGCCAGTGCCTGGAACTCTCTCTTTTCAGTCACTTTTCAAGTTATGAATATAGAACATGATGGAAGGAGAGGAGGATATTAACTTAGACTCGGCTAAAAAACAAAACTGTGTGCACAGCAATATGCCAGGCTGCCTGACGTGGTTAGTGGAGAGAAATAGAGGCAGTGTGAACTTCGAGGTTCAGGTTTTAATAAGTCCTCTGCCACCTCCCCCCCACCCCCCACCTTCCTATTCCAGCATTCCTCCACACAAGCTCTCGCTCCCTGAGCACAAAATCAGGCCCATTCTCACATGCTTTTTGTGTTGTTCTAGATGAATGGGGATGTTTTGGGGGCACTCTACCTCCTAATGGCCCTCAGAATACCAGGGAACATCTTATGACTTGAATCACATAGGTTGTGAGATCCGAGGATAAATTTGCGAATGATTTGTTCGGGAAGGTTTTGGTTTTGTTTTAAACTTATGGTGGCTAACCAGAAGTCCTACACAATGCTAAGAAAACCTTGCTCTCCAGTAAGTTCTCAGGCCACATGAAATGGCAAATTTGACCACATGCTGTGTTAGTGGTTCTCAAAGTCTGGCCCCTGGCCCAGTGGTATCGAGGTCACCTATTCAACATGCCATTACTTGGACCTACTCCAGACCCACTGAATCATCCTCTCTTGCAGGTGTCTCAGTCTGAGGGCCATGTTGGCGTGTCCCAGACACCAACACGCATGTCAAAAGGTTGATTGCTCATCCAGAATCTATTAAGAACTATCTAGATTAGCACTGTCCAAAGGAAATGGAATCTGAGCCACACAAGTAACTTCTAATTTGCTAGTAGTCCTAGTAAAAAGAAAAAGTAAAAAAAAAACAAACCAGGTGATGTTAATTTTATTAATATATTAAACATGATATACTCAAAATTATTTCAATAAGGAACTGATATAAACATGGATGTTCTACATTTTTTGTTTTTTTTTTTTTGTTGTTTGTTTTTTAAAGTTTATTTATTTTTGAGACAGAGAGAGACAGAGCATGAACAGGGGAGGGGCAGAGAGAGAGGGAGACACAGAATCAGAAACAGGCTCCAGGCTCTGAGCCGTCAGCCCAGAGCCCGACGCGGGGCTCGAACTCACGGACCGTGAGATCGTGACCTGAGCCGAAGTCGGCCACTTAACCGACTGCGCCACCCAGGCGCCCCTGTTCTACATTTTTTGATACTAGATCCCAGAAATCTAGTGTATTTTACTCTTACACCTTCAGCTGCCATGAGAGCCCTTGTTTGAAGAGCACCCAGGTCTCAATTACATACTGTACTGTGAACCACAGTATTGGGTTGAACGAAGAATTATCAAATAGGCTGAGGCCCAGATCCTCGGCCCGTTGGTACAGCAGCCCCTGAGAGTAGACAGAGCCTTCAGAGCTCATCCTGTACGGGGATCTTCGGTATCCAGATTCCGTGTGTGCCCTGCCACGGACAGAATGTTTGTGTCCGCCCCCTTCCCCAACCACATTCCTACGTTGAATCTGAACGCTCCGTGCAACAGTATTAGGCTGTTGGGAGGTGGGGACTTTGGGAGGTGATGAGGCAATTAGTGGCACCTTCCTGAATGGGATCAGTGCTTCTAGAAAATGTTCCCTTCCCCCCTTCCGCCATGTGAGGACACGGCGAGAAAATGGAGTCCGTCAACCAGGAAGTGGGTTCTCAACCAGACGCCGAATCTTGCCAGTGTCTTGATCTTGGACTTCCAGCCTCCAGGACTGTGAACAACAAATGTCTGTGGTTTATAAGCCTCCCCGTGTTCTGTCAGCCCAAACAGACTGAGGCTTGCCGCATCCTTTTAGTGTGTGTATATGGGTGTATGATGGGAGGTATGTTTGGCCCTGTGGTAAATGACGGTAGCTGATACTTACCGCTGCCTACTAGAAAATGGAGGGAATCTTTCCTCTGGTTCAGAGAATGACCAGGGTAAATACTGGTCCTTCCAAGAAAGGAACAGGAGAGCAGTGTCAAGTTTCTGGCACTTGGTACCAGAGGCCAGCAACTGCCTGCTTACTTGCCGAGTCACCCTTTGATTTGGCCATGGGGGGTGGTTGGTGACGGCCTCCCTGGGTTGTTGGAAATCAAGTACCTGCTATAGCTTCACGAAAGCGACAGTACATCCGGTGGTGTCCAGAACTCGCACAAGTGTAGCTTTCCCCAAATCTGTATGAGGCCCTGTTCCTTACACCTCAACTTGTAACACACGGTCTTTGGAACCCTCAAATCTGGGCATCTCAGCACGAGGCTTCCAGTGACCCCAGGGCTGATGGGCTAAGCGAGTTCACTCTGAGGTGCAGGCCATGCTGAACACTGGCCTGAGAGAAAGCTCCTTCCTGCTGTTTACCAGAAGGACTATTGTCTATAGCTCCATTTCTGTCTTTCTGTTTAATTTCCATTCATGTGGTTTGTCTGTTTTTTTTTAAATTTTTTTTAACATTTATTTATTTTTGAGACAGAGACAGAGTATGAACGGGGGAGGGGCAGAGAGAGAGGGAGACACAGAATTGGAAGGAGGCTCCAGGCTCTGAGCCATCAGCCCAGAGCCCGACGCAGGGCTCAAACTCACCGACCGTGAGATCGTGACCTGAGCTGAAGTCGGATGCTTAACCCACTGAGCCACCCAGGTGCCCCTGGTTTGTCTGTTTTTCCTTGGGCAAGAATGCAGACTTTTGGGCTTTCTAGTTACCCTGTTTCCCCTTCCCATCCCTTGACTCCTACTATTCGTCATTAGTTTAAGTTTGTGGATTTGCGGTGACACTTGGATCCGTCCTTTAAAAAAAAAAAATCCCGTATTTCATTGATTAATATGGTGCATAATGCTAATTAGCCATCTTCTCCTGTTTAGTTTTATTTGCTTTTGGTGTCTGTCAGGAAAAGACCACCCACATGCATGACAATTTGGTTTCTCCAAATCTCCATCATCGCTGTCAGTGAGGTTCGGTGCCAGTCTTTCCAGGCAAGGTCACGTCTGCTCGCTCCCCTGATCCACCTTCCACTCACATTCTGTGTGTTTCTCTCTACTGATCCTTACAGAGCTGCACTGTGGAAGTGAAGCTCTCAGTTCCCTGCATGCACATTATGTGCCTTTGCACAGAAGTGACAGCTTGAATTTGTTCAATCCCTACCATTCCTGGATCACAAAGTTAGGATTCTTAGACTACCCTACCCTAATATTCTCATGTTAAAGATTGGTAAAGAAGTCCAAAGCAATCCTGCTTTGAAAAACAGCAAACAACTCCCTTTCATCTCCTCCCTACTCACTCCTTCATTCTCTTTCCCCTCCTCTTCTCTCTGGTATTTCAAAGGGCAGAACATTTGTTTTGAAGTCTATATGCCATACGATGTCCTGTTAGTTTCAAGTGTGTATAATAATCATTTGGTATTTTAATACATTACAAAATGATCCTCGTGATAAATCTAGTTACCAACTGTCCCCTAAGTTAGTACAATATTATTGATGGTATTCCCTATGCTGTGCGTTACACCCCCATGACTTTTTAACTGGAAGTTTGTATTTCTTAACCCCTTTCCTCTATTTTACCCACACCCCAACCCTTATCCCCCTTCTGGTAACCAACAGTTTTTTCTTGTATTAATGATTCTGTTCCATTTGTTTGTTTGATTCCACCTTTTACTGAAATCGTTAAGGTATTTGTGTTTGCCTTTCACTTATCCCAATACCTTCTGTATAATTCATGTTGCACGTGGCAAGATTTTATTCTTATGGCTGAGTAATATTTTATTATATACATATATATGTCTACACCCACAGACACACCACATCCTCTTTATCCACTCAACCATAGATAGGCGTTTAATTTCTTCCCATATTTTGGCTACTGTAAATAATGCTACGGTGAACATTTTTCAAATGGTGTTTTTATTGTTAGATATATACCCAGAAGCAGAAGTGCTAGGTTGGAGGGTAGTTCTATTTTTAATTTTCTTGAGTAATTCCACACTGTTTTCTACAGTGACTGTACCAGTTTGCATTCCCACCAACAACACAAGAGGGTTTTCTTTTGTCCACACTCTTGCCAGCACTTGTTATTTTTGTCTTTCCAATGATAGCCACCTGGACAGATAGGAGGCAATATTTCAATGTGATTTTGATTTGAACTTCCCTGATGATTAGTGATATTGAGTACCATTTATATGCCTTGTGGCCATCTGTAGGTCTTGAAAAAATATCTACATCCTCTGTAAAATTTTTAACCATTTTTTTTGGTAATAAGTTGTGTAAGTTCTTCATATATTGTGGATATTGATCCCTTATCACATGTAGGGATTTGCAAATGTCTTCTCCCGTTCTGAGGTTGCCTTTTTATTTTGTTGATGGATTCCTTTGCTGTGGAAAAACTTGTTAGTTTGATGTAGTCCCATTTATTTTAGCTTTTGTTGCCCTTGCCTGAAGAGACTGGTCCCCAAAAATACTGCTAAGCCTGCTGCCTATGTTTTATGGCTTTAATTCTTGCATTTAAGACTTTAATCCATTTTGAGTTTATTTTTGTGTATGGTGTAAGAAAGTGGTCTGGTTGAATTATTTTGCATGTAGTTGCCCATTGAGGCTTTGCTTTGGCCTAACTTGGGTTTGGATAGATCCTGGAGAATGGTCCATATGCAGTTCAGAAGGTGTATTTTCTTGTCTTTGGATGGAATATTTCCTATATATCTATTAAGTCCACTTAGTCTAATATGTTGTTAAAGTCTGATGTTTCTTTATTGGTTTTTATGTCAGGATGATCCTTCCACTGATAAAAGTGGGGATCAAAATCCTCTACGGTTACTATATTTCTATCATTTTCTTTCTTTAGGTCTGGTAATATTTGCTTTATACGCTTAGGGGCTTCTATATTGGGTGCATAAATATTTACAAATATTGTATCTTCTTGTTTCACCCCTTTATCATGATTAATGCCCATCCTTGTCTTTTATTACAATCTTTGCTTAAAGTCTATTTTGTCTGAGTATAGCTACTCTAGGTTTATTTTGGTTTCCATTTGCATGGAATATCTTACTTCATTTCACTTTCAGTCTGGATGTGTCCATATATGTGAAGTGAGTCTCTTACAAGCAGAATATAGATGAGTTAAAAAAAAAAAAAAACAACATTCTGCTAGAAAATTTAGCTCATTGACATTTAAAGTAGTTATTGACAGGTGTGTGTTCATAGTCATTTTGTTAATTGTTTTCTGGCTATTTTGTAGTTCCTCTCTGCTCCTTTCTTCTTTTAATCTCTTCCCTTATGTTTTGATGACTTTCTTTAGTGTTGTGTTTAGGGTGCTTTGTCATTTTCTGCTGTTTTTGCTTTGTGGTTTTATGAGTCTTACTTGTGTTACCCTTTATGAGTCATACTTGTGTAGTATGTATATCAGTCTACTTTAAGTTGATGGCAAATTAAGTTTGCATTCTAAAACTCTGCATTATTGCGCCCCCTCCATTTTTGTTTCTGATGTCATATTTTACTTCTTTATATTTTGTGTATCCCTTAACTAATGATTGCAGTTTTCATTAATTTACTACTTTTGTCTTCACCTTCATACTACATTTATAAGTAATTAATTTACTGCCTTTACTATATATTTAATTTTACCAGTGATTTTTTTTTTGACTTTTAAATGTTTTCTTGTAACTAGCTAGTGCCCTTTATTTTAAGCTTAAAGAAGTCTTTTACCATTTCTTAGAAGACTGGTTAAGTGGTGATGAACTCCTTTAGCTTTTGCTTGTCTGGAAAATTCTTTAGCGCTCCTTCAATTCTGAATGACAACCTTGAGAGAGTATTCTTGGTTGGAAGATTTTTTTTTTCCTTTTGAACATTTTGAATATATAATGACACTTCCTTCTGGCCTGCAAAGTTTCTGCTGAAAAATCTACTCATAGCCCTATGGGGGTTTGTTTGTAGATAACAAGTTGTTTTTCTCTTGCTCCTTTTAAGATGTTCTATCTTTAACTTTTGATACTTTTATTGTAATGTGTCTTGGTGTGGATTTTTTTGGGTTCATCTTTTTTGGAACTCCCTGGGCTTCCTGGACTTGGATGTCTGTTTCCTTCTCTAGGTTAGGGAAGTTTTCAGTTAGTATTTGTTAAAAATTTTCTTCCCCTTTCTCTCTCTCTCTTCTCCTGTTGGGGTCCTGTAATGTGAATGTTATTCCACCTGATGTTGTCCTTTAAGGCTTTTAAGCTGTCTTTATTTTAATTCTTTGGGGTTTTTTTATTAATTTTTTTTCCCTGCTCTGTCTGGGTGAGTTCCACTGCTATGTCTTTCAGCTCTCTGATTTGTTCTGCTATTTAATGTTGTCTGCTATTGAGCCCTTCTAGTGTATTTTTAAATTCAGCTGTTGTATTCTTTAGCTCTTGGACTTTTGTAGGTACTTGGTTATCTTTTCTATCTGTTGATGTGATCACTATATTCATTCATTATTCTCCCAATTTTGGTGAGCATCTTTATGACCATTACTTTGAACTCTTTATCAGATAGGTCACTTCTATTTCATTAAAGCCTTTTCTGAGGTTTTGTCTTGTTCTTTGGTTTCCAACATATTTTACTACTTCATTTTGTTTGTCTCAATCTGTTTCTGTGTTTCAGGAAAAACAGCTGCCTCTCCCAGTTTTGAAGGGGTGTCCTCCTGTGTCTTGAAAGGATGTACTTACATAGGAGATTAACCTTATCATTGAACCTTGTACTAGTTCTTGGTTATCTGTGGAACCTTTGCAATTATCCAAACTGTGTGATTTATTCTTGGTAAGTTCCAATTGAGTTTGTCAAGACCTATCTGTGTTCCAAAGGGAAGGCTCTCAATAGCGCTGATTTTAAACCAGACCAATAGGCAGAAGCTTTTAAAATAGACAAATATGTACACTCCTGTGGGACCACCTTTGAGAACCCTGCTGGCCTTTAGACCAGGCAATCTGGAGGTATCTCCTAGGTTACAGTTGCAAAAATCAGGGCTCCAGCATATAAGCTTCTTTCCGGGTGGTATCCATAAGCTGTGGCAAAGTGAAAGGAGGATGCAAAGAGGGTATATCTGGCCTACCATTCCCTGAGAGCCCCACCATAGCCTCTGAAGCCTGCCTCTCATGCTAACACTGTAGGATGAGTAAATGAGCCTTTTTTTTTTTTTTTTTTTTACAGAAACACTGGTACTATGTTTCAGTTTGCTGTTTGTGTTGTGCACTGTGAGATTAGCCTGCTAAGAATGGTCTCCTTTATTTTTTCAGTCCCATGGGACACAGAAATACAAGCCCTGTGGTCACCAGAGCCAAGCCCTAGGTGTTATCTCTATGTGGATTGCATGTATCCGCTAGTTTTAGCAAGGCATAAGGATAATACAGGGCCAGGGCACACCTGCTGGCTCTAGTGAGGCTGCAGGGGAGTGGGAGGGTGGGGTATGCCAGTGCTGGTGTTAGTAAGGTAGAGGGAGAGCACAAAAATGGTGCCTGCTAACACCTCTGTTCCTGGAGAGCATTCCAACAAGCCACTGACTGTCCAGAAGATGCTTTTGTTTATCAAATGAATCTCTTTTGCGTATGGTGCTTTTCCAACCTCTTTTTCTTTTTTCTCTTTTTTTAAAAAAAAATTATTTAATTTTGAGAGAGAGAGAGAGTGAGAACAAGCGGGCATGAGTGGGGGAGGGGAGCAGAGAGAGAGAGAGAGACACAGAATCCAAAACAGGCTCCAGGCTCTGAGCTGTCAGCACAGAGATGGTCGTGGGGCTTGAACCCATAAACGATGAGATCATAACCTGAGCTGAAGTCAGATACTTAAGTGACCGAGTCACCCAGGTGCCCCTTCCAACCTCTTTTTCTGTGTTGGGTCAGGTCCTGTGGTTAGTGAGTCTGTATGTGAGTCCTTTAAGGGTAGAATCTCAGTTCCCTACACTCGTGCTTGTAAGCTCTGTTGGTTTTCAAAGCCACATGTTTTTGGGGCTTGTCTCTCTTGTGCAGGTCCCAAGGCTTGGGGTACTTGATGTGAGGCACAATCCCCTAACTTCTCAGGGAAAACCTCCAGATGATGAAAACCCTCCCTAGCAAGGGTTGCCATATTGGGATGGGGCATTTGTCTTTCCTATCTCTTGATGTGGCCCTGTTACCCTTACTTGCAGAGGAGCTGTTCAGCTTGTTTTAAGGTCTTTGTCAGAGGGAATTGCTCCATATGTAATTGTAAAGTTGTTGTATCCATGGGAGTAGGTGAGCTCAGGATCATTATATGCTGCCATCTTGAACTGCCTCTTCCACCCTTGGTTATTGGGCTCATTCGTTCTAGATTTTGGGAACACAGGTGGAATCTTATCTGAGCCTTTATCAGAAACTTAGGCTGGAGCATAGAATAGGTTATAGTTTTGCTTCCATTGTTTTATCATGTAATGAGTTCTTTGATCCAAGATAATATTATTTGGGATATAATGCTAATAGATCAAACATCATGAGAGTCCTCAGACAGTGGCGCTAGTTAGGGCATGGTAGGCATTGAAGCCAAATATACATTGATTCCAGTAAGAATAAATTTCCTACCTCCTCCAAGGTGAATAACGTGCAGTGTAATCTTCCTGATAGCATCCTGTATCAGGCGGGTTACTCAGAGGATGGTATGTTTTTGAGGACTTATTGTTTGCCTTTGCTGATACCAGATTAGAAATCGTCCCTATATTAGTTGTTATCAAAGGGAGCTTGTGCTCTTGGGATCATAAATAGCTTCTTTACCACTTACTTGGTGACTAAGTTATGGGCTTATTGACCCAGTTCTATGGAGGGTAGGAAGAGAGACCAATACCTGTGACAGAAGTCATTCTTGGCGCGTGGTTGTTAAGAGTATCGTTACAGTGAAAGCTCAGTTGTGGTCATGACCATGAGTTTCAGAGATCTGCCTATTCTACCCCTATTCCATGGATCCATTAATCTCTTTCCCATACTTTCTTGATTTCTGTCTTTGTATTTTTTTTCTCTGTTTTTCTCCTGACCAAAAAGCTAAGGGAGTAACTTCTGCCTTGGAGTAAGTACCTCAGCCAGTCCTGTCTCCATTTAAACTGGATCTTCCCACTGAAGGGATTCTTCTCAGAACTGCCCTTTCAGGTCGCTTCTGGAAGTGGTTGTAATGTGACACCTTCTCATTTTTCCAGTAGTAACTACATGATGCACTGACCCCATGTATGAGTTAGGTACACCTTCTTTTCTCTTTCATCAGTTGGTCATAAGGAACCCTTACGTTATGTGAGTCGAAGGGAAGAGGTCATTGTGATGTGGATTTAATGGACTCCTATGTTCTGAACCTGCATAGACTCTGTCCAAAATATGCTGCTTTTATCTCAAGGTGGATTGTTGATGGACCAGTGAAAATCAGTGCCTCAGTGGCACTGGTAATATCCTCCTTCTAATGGACACCTGCAGATACCTCGTCACCTGTGTCCTGTAGTCAGGCCATCAGGGTCTATGATTGCCAGAGATGGCACATAGTATTTTCACCACCGCTGATCTACAGGGATCTATGGCCATGTGGTTTGCCCTGAGTCTGAACCTGCTGAAACTCTCTTTCTGGCTCTGGCTGAAATTAAACATGAAGCTTTCTAAGTTAGCCAATAAATGGGGCTGACTGGTATTCCCAGGTGTCACGTATGCTCTCTGCAAAATCCAAAGACGCAGTTGTGCTTTGAGTATTTACCCAAATTAGTTGAAAACTTGCATCCCCACAAAACCTGCACACAGATGTTTATAGCATTTTTATTCGTAATTTCCCCAAATTGGAAGCAATCAAAATGTTGTTCAATTTTTCCTGAGTTGATATAGGGATGAAAATTCATAAAAATATTTGAGTACTTTTTCATGGAAATTAACAACACAATGATAAAATTTAGATAGAATAAACATGGTCAAGAATGTCTAGGACACCTCAGTACACCCAGACAATGGAATGTTACTCAACAATAAAAATAAATGAGTTGTCAAGCTGAGGATACTAAGATAAACTGTGGTCCATCCAAACAATGAAATGCTATTCGGTGCTAAAATGAAATGAGCCATCAAGCCATGAAAAGACATGAAGGAACTTTAAATGCATATGACTAAGTAAAAGAAGTCAATATGAAAAGGCTACATACGGTATGATTCCAACTTTGAGACAAAAAAGCAAAGCTGGAAAAAGCAAAACTATGTACAGAGTAAAAACAAAAAATCAGGATTTTCCAGGGGTGGGATAAAGGTCTGAATAGGTGGGCACAGGGGATCTTTCGGGAAGTGACACTATTCCTTCTGCTACTGTAATGGCAGATACAAGTTACTGTGTAATTGTCACAACACCTAGAATGTACAACATCAAGAGTGAACCCCATTTTAACTATGGACTTTAGTTATTAATAATACATAAATATTGGTTTATCAGTTGTAACAAATGGACTACACCAATGCAAGGTATTAGTAATAGATGAAATTGTGGGTGAAAGGGAATACATGGGAACTCTCCTTATCCTCTATGTAATTTTTTTTGTAACCCTAAAACTGCCCTGAAAAATAAAGTTGATTTAAGAAAAAAAATCCAGAGAGTCCTGCCAAATGCCATTCTTCTTGAGTAATATGCTTTGGGAGATTGAGCAACCTGCCCTGTATCTTGGAGTACTACGGTATGTCCTAGAGGACTGGACCCTTAAAACTTTATCAATAAATGAAGTCCCTGAATCTTAATGGCACCCTCTGGCACTCAGGTACTCACTCCTTGTTGTTCTCCAAGTTCAGCCCTAATGATTTAATCAATATATTGGATCAAAGTGATGTTCAAAAGCATGTTAAGATAAATGAGGTCCCCGTGAACTATATTATAAGAGAGAATAAGAGTTGGCATAGATTGAGTGCAAAACAGTGAATTTGCCCTCCTCATTATGTGAAGATAAACTCTTGGTTTTTTTCCTACTGAGAAGAATGTGTTCACTAAATCATCAGTTGTCACATCAAGTGACAGAGCCTGTGTCCATCTCTCTGATTATCCCACGTCTGGTACAGGAGCTGCTATTGGGCTTTACTTGGTCACGTTTATAGCTGTCAACTGTCATCCATCACAAGCCACCTGAGTTTTGCAGGAGCTAGACAGACACCTTGAAAGGGGGGCCTTCTAGGGAAGTGTATCCCTGGGTGTGTCTTCAGTGGTCCAGTCTCTGAAATTGCTCATGGGATGCAGCATTGCTGATGTAGTATCTTGACACAGTGGGGAATAGTGTCAGAATCTAGTGGGCACTAAGCAAACCACCCAGATACCCCAAGCCTCCACCTACTTGAGCAGTTTAGGTCCATATGTCTCCAGGAACCAGCTGCTGGAAGTGTTGCCTGCTGACAGCTAGCATCGGAGTCCCTCCCCTAGAATTTCTTTTTCTTTCTCTGATGGAGCTTCCTCTCCCCCAGATTTGGCCCCACTCCACGGGTTCCCACTGCCAATTCTTTACCTAAAAAATCCCAGAAAACCTATGGAAAAATGATTGAAATAGAAGTACAGTAAACACAAAAGTACAGTAATTACACAATTACGGAGATAGGCCAATTTATCATAGCATCTGACAAATATCCTCTATGTAGGACTAAAACTAGATAGTAGTTGTATATGAAGTTCTATATAAAAGTCATAAAATTTTATAAAGAGATCTAAAGTAATATGCACACGAATCTATTTGTAGTAATTCATGATATTTTGTGATCCTAATTCTTTGTCATGTGAATGCATAATAAGACTTACTACTGGGAAAATTTTAATTCTTCCCAAATGGATGTATAGATGCAACGCAAATCCAATCAAGATGTTACGGACTCTTTTTTTTTTTTTTTTTTTTTATCTCGTGGAACTCAAGGTGATTCTACATTTATATGGAACAAAAAAAATGGCAAGGAATGGTAGACTACTTGTGAAAGAAAAATGCAGAAAGAAGAGACTTACCTTAATAGACCTTATTATAAAATTTATTTATATGGCTCGGGATCAATTGGCCAGTGGACTAGAGTTGATGAGTAAAAGACCCACACATGTGGTAGATCAGTCAGGAGAGGTGGTGGGATTCCTAGAACTGGAGAAGAGCTATCTTTCTGAAGACAGTGACTTCCCATCTCATGCGTTATTAATGATCTCACTGCAGAAGGATGAAGTACTTAAAGAAAAAACATCCATTTTAAAATGTAGGTGAATGTCTTTGGACCTCTGAGCGAAAAAGTTGGGATACAAGATACTTTGATTGCAAAACCAAAAAAATGGCAAATATAACTACTAAAATTAAGCTCTTTTTCATCGATGGGTACTTAAAGTAAAAAGATACAAATGGGTATAAGACAAGATTTCCAATTGACAAAGACATACCAAGAACATACGTAAAATTTTGACTGAACAATAAGAAATACGACCTAATAAGAAAAAAAAATTGGCAAATAAACAGATAATTGATAGAACATAAGACATTTGGCTACTAAAACATAAAATGATTTTTAATATCATTGGTGATCAGGAAAATACAATTAAAGACCTCAGTGAGTTACTATTTTATGTCTGTTTGAGTCTCAAAAAATTAAAAGCCTGAGACTATCAAGTTTTGTAGCAGATATGAATCCATGGGACCTTATAGACATGACTGGGGATAGTCTCAATTGCCCTATTTTGTTTAAAAAACACATTAGTGTTTACTCCTAAAGTTGAATATTTACTGACCTTATGACCCAGCGATCCCACCCAAGTGAAACTTAGCACATGTTCATTAAGAGACATGAACAATAATATTAGCAACACTGTTCAGAAAAATAAACACCTAGCAACCACCCGGTTGCCCATCCGTAGGTGAACGAATAAGTTGTATGTTTTATAATGAGTTATTATCAGATCAGACCTCAAATAACTGAACCTATAGTGTCAGAGAACTCTGTGGATGATTTTTAGTAAGCAATATAAAGTGGAAAAATGAATCTCCCAGTATTACATAAATATTTTTTTAGTCTAAACCACTTACCGACATAAAATACATGATATGTATGAAAATATGATACATTTAAGTATGTGTTCTATATGTATACATTGGAATTTTCAGGAATACCTATTAGAGATACAGTTAATCATATGAATATGGTTTCAGGACAATGGTTAATTTGGGTGTGGGAAGGGCAAGAAGGTGGGAAGTAGGTGGCATGTTATCTTCAAGGTCATAGCTTTTATGTTAGAAGGAATATTTGTAACATGTCTAACATCTTGGAGAAGAACAATATTTAAAGGATCAATTGTGGACCAATGATGAAAGCATGTCATAAATGAGCATTAGGGATGATCCTGTGCCTTGAGGTATAAATGGAGAAAAATATGGTACCTCTTTTCGTTACATACATTATTTCATATCTATGCAAATCTATTCACCATTGCTAAAAGTAGACTTCTTAGTCAAAGAATATTTGAATGTTAAATGTTGACAGCCACTGCCCAATATTCTAGGTTGAATTTACGTTCACCTCCTTCGGCAATACATGAGTATACCTATTAACTCCTGTTCCTATCGACACCGAATGCTATCATTTGTGTGAAATTCCTAGTGAGGCAGGTGAAGCGTATCTCACTGAAATTGTGTATTTATGATGTTGAGAATTACTGCCTTTTATTAAATATATCTTTGTATTTCCTTCTCTGGAAAATGACTTCTCAGCTTTATTTTTTTTTGTCCAATTTCTTTTGCGTTGCTTGCTATTGATGTTGAGATCCTTATAAACTAAGGAGACTAACTTTTCCTTTATGGCAATGTTGGAAATACTTTGCTTGTTTCTTGGCTTCTTACCTCGGGCTGTTTTTGGCCTTGTGGAAATTATTTATTTTTATAGTCAGATTTGTCTACAAAAAACTACATACATTTTTACATTTATGACAACTGAATTGTATGCCTTACTCAGAAATTATTTCTCTCAAAGAATATTTAAAAAAAATTCCTTCTTTTAGCACTTTTTCTCTTCTCAAGTTGAAAAATCTGTCTCACCTGCTGTTTCTTGGATGTCCGTAGGAGATGGACATTACTTTTTCCACAAATGTCTTTGTTAATTTCACATGATGATTGATATTTTTTGCCCACTGATTTGAAACCTCATTTTTATTGACTAAAATTCTGTATGTGCATCTAATTTTGGAGTTTTCAATCTTGTTTCGTTGACCAGCTTAATCAGCAGGGCTATGTTTTATTCTAGAAAATTATTTTACTGCCTAATAAGTAATAGTGTTAGTATCTGTGCTTTATAGATTTTATAGACAATTTGTGTGATGGGCTTTATTATTTTCACTTTATCTCACAACCCCTTTCCCTTGAAGGGCCATGTAGTTCTTATTCCCAATGCGCTTCCTGTAGACTTTGGAACTGCCTTGCTTTGGCCAAAGTATGAGCGGTCATGAGATGTACCACATCCAGTCAACATTGTATTTGTTTACTAAAAAAATTTTTTTAATACTCATTTTTAAGAGACAGAGGGAGACAGAGCATGAGCAGAAGAGGGGCAGGGAGAGAGGGAGACCCAGAATCTGAAGCAGGTTCCAGGCTCTGAGCTGTCAGCACAGAGCCCAATGCGGGGCTCGAACCCACAAACCTTGAGATCACGACCTGAGCCGAAATCAGATGCTTAACCGACTGAGCCACCCTGGCGCCCCCCACCCAACATTTGAGAGGCATTCCAGTCTGCTGCTATGTTCCTGCCAGAAATGAGAGAGGCACTCCTGTGTTAGGAACTGAGATTTTGAAGGGTTCGCTTTGCAACATCACCATAAAGAACGAACAGCAGTATACCAAAGACCTAGTTCAGTCATTTATTTTCTCTAAGTGAAATTCATGTTTTCTTGTCCACAATAGGTAGGTAATGTCCTCAAACAGTAAGAGAGCTCTCCCACTGTTTTTCAGCTCTGCCCCCAGGGAGGTCCACCCAAGCCCCAATCCGTTCTGGGTTTGCTAGTACTTCCCATGAGCTTGCAGAAGCCATCCTCTTGATCATTGAAGATCTTCTGGAACACCATGGCTTCCTTCTCCTGCTCTGGCTCCCGTTATTGGTTTCTGCTGGCACTGTTGACTCTCTGATACATACCTGTGCTGTTTTCCTGTCACAGGTGTCATCTGATGCAGCTCACTGCTCAAGACACCTAATCTGTTTCGTGTCCCCGTAGTCCTTGCAGGGAGGACTGGCTTCGCTCCAGTCCCGTTCTGTCACTTAGTTTTGGATGCTCCACAGTTACTACACTTCTAACTCATTCCTGAGGATAGAAGACCACTGTTTTGGCTGTTTTCTTAGTTGCTCTTTGTTTCAGATTTTTCTGCATTAGGTTTCTGGCACAGAGTGACATTCCCATTGTCCCGAACAAACCCCTCCACTCTGGCGGCAAGTGATCTTCCGCATCAAGCCACGTTTCTCTACCCCCACTTGTCTTCCAGCCCTGCCAGGCCCTTATGGTGCATGGAGCTTTATCTTGACTTTGCTACAGTAATTTTTTTTTCAACGTGATGGAGATAACCTAAAACAAGACAGGACTGCTGTGTCTTAATAGAAACACGTTTCAGTGCTAGCGAGAGTTTCAGAATACTTTTTGTTAGTATGAATGATTTGAGTCCATTGGCTGTTCTTACGAATTTCAGGCATTTTGTTTCCATATTAGATGATGAATTCGTAAAAGAAAACAAAGGCATACGCCTTCACCCCGCCAATGCCAAAGCCCTGTCAAAATAATCTGCAATTTACATCTATGCGGTAATTTCAGGAACATATTACTCATCTTTAAGATACTGAGTGTTGGAATGACATTTTGCAAATATTTTCTGGCTGCAGGTTTCAAATATGTGTGACGTTTAGAGCTATACAAACAGCCAAGGCTGCTACTGGTTAAAACATACTCCAGGTGTGACATGTTTGGAAAAGAAACACTGAAGATATCTGAAGTTATACCAAGGGGATTAAAACATGATGCTATTCAGAATACAGTCGCCTCGTGTGCATAGTTACGCGCATGGGCATAGTACATAATTTCTATTATAGTTTTATTAAAGCAATTGTAAAATATCACCTGTGCTAAGAAAAAATCTTTTTTTTTAATGCCTCTCTTTTGGCCTGTTCTTGGCCTACCGTGCTGTTCTTGCCTCACGCCAATTTGTTTTGGACGGGTTCTTGCTTTGTGTAAGGATTTTCGTGACTTCTTCCAAAAATTTCCCAGTTTTTGCCTACGCCTGTGTTCAAGGGCTAAATTTTAACCTTCATCAATACTAATTAAAGGAGGTGCTTTTCATCAATAAACGCTGTAAACTTGCTTTTGGAAAGTGCTTCTCCAGGCGCGTGGCACCGTAGCTTGGCTAGGAGGCTGCGTGTCTGCTCGGAGGTCTCTGTGTCCTTGGATGTCTACCTTTAAAAGGATTGAAAAAAGTTTTCAAGTCCCTAGCTTTTCAGTGGGAGGATAATTTTAGATTGAATTAAAGCAGAAGTTGGCAGAATAATGGGCTCCACCATATGTCCATTGTAACACTACTGAGCATCTCTAACTGCAGTGGCCTGGAGTTTTGCAAGGTGGTGATTTTTTGTATCTGGTCACGATATCCTCGTCAATAGACGCTTATATTTGAGGACATGTGGCTGCGGCTGCATCTCAGGCACTAATTTATTTTGATATCCCTTTACACTTTGGATCTCATTTAAAGGCTTTTCGGCATAGGTAGTACTCTTTCAGTTCATCCCTGGGGATTTTCTAAAATCTCTCCTACCCCTGTGATTTCAGAGGGGCCGTATTTTTCTGTGATCATGTGGTAATCAGGTAAAGCAGGTTGCATTAGTGTGTTCAGGTTGCTATGACAAAAGTCCCTTAGATGGGGTGGCTTAAACAATAGACATTCATTTCTCAGGGTTCTGAGAACTGGGGCATCCAAGACCAAGGACACTAGATTCTGTGTTGGGCAGGCACCTCTTTTTTTGTTGCACAGAAGGCCAGCTGCTTGCTGTGTCTTCACATGGCAGAAGGGACAAGGGAGCTCTCTCTGGGGTTTCTTCTGGTTTTTTGTTGTTGTTGTTGTTGTTATTTGTTTTTGTGGGGTTTTTTTTTGCTTGCTTGTTTTGTTCATTTATGAGAGAGAGAGAGAAGAGGGGAGGGGCAGAGAGGTGGGGGGTGGGCAGGGTATCCAAAGCAGTCTCTGTGCTGACAACAGGAAACCTGATACGGGGCTTGAACTCCCAAACCATGAGATTATGACGGGAGCCAAAGTTGGACACTCAACTGGCTGAACCACCCAGGTGCCCCTGGGGTCTCTTCTATAAGGGCACTAACCCCATTCAAGAGGGTTGTACTCAATGATCTAATCTCCCAAAGGCCTCAACTCCTGATAACATCACTTTGGGGGTTAGGTTTTAACCTATGAATTTGGGGTGATGCAGTCTGTAAGGTCAGTTTTTCACGAGTAACTGAAGTTTATAGGGTTTCATATTTTAACTACTGTTAGACTAACACTCCTCTTCAGTGCAATATTTAAATACTTAATGGGAGATATAATGAATAATTATAAAGTGTTTTAAAGTTTTCCAATGAGGATAATGTTCCAGTGTCAACTCCTAACCCCATCAGAGAGGACTCTGGTTATGTGCTTGCATAAGTGACAAGGGAAGCAGAGAAAATGGGATTGGTCACAAATCATTAAGTCCCTGCCATGTGCTTGTAATGGGCTGAAAACATTCCCCCCAAATTCATGAGCTGAAGCTCTAGCCTTCAGTAACTCACAGTGTGAATGTATTTGAAGATGGGACCTTTTAAAGAGGTAATTAAGGTTAAGTGAGATCATTACGGTGGTCCTGATCCAATATGGCTGGTGTCCTCATGAGAAGAAGAGCTAAGGACTCAGATGGGCTCAGAGAAGGGACCGTGTGAGGACACAGGGAAAAGGCAGCCACCTGCAAGCCAAGGAGAGAGACCTCAGGCAAAACCACACCTGCCATCACCTTGATTTTGGATGTCCATTCTCTAAAGGTGTGAGAAAATAGATTCCTGCTCTGGGGACCACCCGGTCTATGGTATCTTATTTTAATAACCCTATCAAACTAGAATTCCGTAAGAGCAGTAACTTAAAATTTATGGAATAATTGTGAAAGAAGTAACAGATGTATCCTATTGATGTCTTGCCATTTATTTAAACCATCTTCTAGGACCTTGTCTGTGGTTCTGTAGTCTTCTTATATAGTCAAGCATATGTTAAAGTTGATTTGCTTGGCAATATTTATTTTTTGTGAACAGGATGTTTTTCAATAGGTTTTCTTGATTATTATTTCTGGTATAAAGGGAAGCTATTGATTTTTTTAAAATAATATTTTGCAACCCATATATCCCACTGAGATCTTATTAGTTCAAATACATTTCCATTTGTCTGTCTTAACGCTTCAAGTAGATAATCGTTCTATTTCTGTGGTAGATAATCTGATATAATGCAAATGAATTTAGTACAGATTTTCTAGATTTTGCTTGCTTAAAATGTAGTAGAGTGAAAGAAGCCACAATGTTTTCTTTTATGCCTGTCGATTTCTCCTTTTGTGAAAAACCTAGCGTTTGCATTCTTTATTTCTATGGTATGTATTCTTGGGGCATGCATATTTCTGTTACATCATCATGGTGGATTATGTCCACACATACGAAATCTCGCTTTTTAACTTTATTTTGACTCTGAATTTTGTCTTGTTCTTAATACAGTGTGATCCTCTAATTTGGGTTACCCTGGCGTGGCATAATTTATGGCTATTTTATGTTAACTTTTGTAAGATGTTTTGTTCAGGTGACGGGGTTCACTTATTTGGGGAAGTAAGATCTGAAAGTCTTCCCCTTGAAAGAGAAATTTGCTGCATTTTGTCTACAGTCTTAACCCGATAGTCTATTTTACTTTTGCCATCATTCTGTGCTTTGTTACTCTCTCATTTCCTTTTATCCCATCCCATCACTACATGTGTCCTGTCTATAATACAGAGACTACATGTGCTCTTTGTTATGAGCTGAATTTTGTGTCTCTGCCCCTCTCTCCAATTCACATGCTGAAGCCTTAACCGCTCATTGTGGCTGCATTGGAGTAAGGAAACAAGTAAGGTTAAAACAGGTCATAAGGGTGTGGGGCCCTAATATGAAAAGATGAGCATCCTTCTAAGAAGACACACCTAAAGAGCTCATACTTTCTGAGTTCTCACTGAGGACGGCCCTGTGAGGACATAGAGGGATGGCAACCCATCTGTAAACGAAGAGGAGTGTCCTCACCGGAAACTGAGTTGGTGGAACTTTGATGTTGGACTTCCTAGACTACAGAGCTGTGAATAGGTAAACTTCTATTGGTTAAGCCATTCAGTCTAGGGTATTTTGTTATGGCAGCCTGAGCAGACTAATACACTATTTTTATATAAACTTGAGTTATTCTCCCCAAATTCAAAAACATGTTTTAAACTGTATTTTCTAATGTCAATGTCGGAAATAAACTCTATTGACACCCTCATGAAATAAAAAGCAATTATTACCCTTATTTCTTTTAAACTAGTTTTTTTTTTCAACGTTTCTTTATTTTTGGGACAGAGAGAGACAGAGCATGAACGGGGGAGGGGCAGAGAGAGAGGGAGACACAGAATCAGAAACAGGCTCCAGGCTCTGAGCCATCATCAGCCCAGAGCCCGACGCGGGGCTCGAACTCCCGGACCGTGAGATCGTGACCTGGCTGAAGTCAGACGCTTAACCGACTGCACCACCCAGGCGCCCCTTAAACTAGTTTTTATTGGTTATTCTGAAATCTTAGAATGAGGGTTCTTATTTTGAATAATATATCGTACCTGTCAATAAACAAATTCAGGAGGTCACAGGTTATAAAATCCAGGCACAGAAATCTGTTGAATTTCTACACACCAACAATGAAGCAGCAGAAAGAGAAATTAAGGAATCAATCCCTTTACAATTGCACCAAAAACAATAAGATACCTAGGAATAAACCTAAGCAAAGAGGTAAAAGACTTACACTATAAAAGCTATGAAACACTGGTGAAAGAAATTGAAGAAACTTAAAGAAATGAAAAGACATTCCATGTTCCTGGATCAGAGAAACAAATATTTTTAAAATGTCTATACTACCCAAAGCAATCTACACATGTAATGCAATTCCTATCAAAATACCAACAGCATTTTTCACAGAACTAGAACAAACAATCCTAACATTTGTATGGAACCACAAGAGACCATGAACAGCCAAAGCAATCTTGAAACTGAAAAGCAAAGCTGGAGGCATCAGAATTCTGGACTTGATGATATATTACAAAGCTATAGTGATCAACACAGTATGGTACTGGCATAAAAATAGATACCTAGCTCATGGAACATAATAGAAAACCCAGAAATCAGCCCACAATTATATGGTCAAACAATCTTTGACAAATGAGGAAAGAATATCCAATATAAAAAAGACAGTCTCTGCAACAAATGGTGTGGGGAAAACTGGGCAGCAATATGCAAAAGAATGAAAGTGGATCACTTTCTTACACCACCCAGAAAAATAATTCAAAGTGGGTTAAAGACCTAAATGTGAGACCTGAAATCATAAAAGTCCATAAAAGAAAGAACAGGCAGTAATGTCTCTGACATTGGCCAAAATGACTTTTTTTCTAGATAAATTTCCTGAGGCAAGGGAAGCAAAAAGCAAAAATAAACCATTGGGACTACATCAACATAAAAAGTCTGCACAGTGCATGAAGCAATCAGCAAAACTAAAAGGCAACCTATGGAATGGGAGAAGATCTTTGCAAATGTCATATCTAATGAAAGGCTAGTATCCAAAATATATAAAGAACCTACACAACTGAACACCCCAAAACTGAATAATCCAATTAAAAAATGGGCATAAGACACGAGTAGACATTTTTCCAAAGAAGACCTATAGATGGCCTACAGACACATGAAAAATTCTCAGCATGACTACATGACTCATCACAAGGGAAATGCAAATGAAAACCATGATGAGATGTCACTTTGCATCTCTCACTTGGTTAAAATAAAAAACAAAACGGGTGCTGGTGAGGTGTGGAGAAAGAAGAATCCTCTTGCATTTGTGGTGGAAATGCAAACTGGTACAGCCACTGTGGAAAACAGTGTGGAGGTTCCTCAAAAAGTTAAAACTTGGGGCGTCTGGGTGGCTCAGTTGGTTAAGCCTCCAACTCTCGATCATGGCGCAGGTTGTCATCTCATGGTTGGTGGGATTGAGCCCCAGGTGAGGTTCAGAGCTAACTGTGTGGAGCCTGTTTGGGATCCTTTATCTTCCCTTCTTTCTGTCCACCCCCCACCACTTGCTCTCTTTCAAAATATATATTTAAATTTTTTTAATTAAAAATAGAACCACTTTATGGTCCAGCAATCACACTGCTAGATACTTACCCAAAGAATACAAGGACACTAATTCAGACGGATGCATGCAGCCCAGTATTATTAACAATAGTGAAATTATGGAAACAGCCCAAGGGCTGGCCAAGTGATGAATGGATAAAGAAGGGGTGATATATACATAAACACACGCATACACACACACACACACACACACACACACACACACACACACACATATACAATGGGGTAGTATACAGCCATAAAAAATGAAATTTTGCCATTTCCAACAACGTGGATGGAGCTAGAGAGTATAGTTCTAAGTGAAATAACTCAGAGAAAGACAAATACCATATGATTTCACTCCTATGTGGAATTTAAGAAACAAAAACAAAGGAAAAAAGAGGCAAACCAAGAAACGGACTCCTGACTACAGAGAACAAACTAATGGTTACCAGAGGGGAGGTAAGTAAGCACATGGGAGAAATAGGTGATGGGGATTAAGGAGCACACTTGCTGAGCACTGGGTGAGGTATGGATGTGTTGAAACACTTTATTGTACACCTGAAACGTATTATGCTATTAAATAACTAGAATTTAAAAACGTGTGTGTATGTATCTATTTATATATGTATATATATATATATATATATATATATATATCACAAACTTATCTGTAAATATAAAAGAGATTTGCATTCTGTTCTATAACTGTATTATAAAATTATTCAGAAAAATATAAGTTGAAATGATATGTTTTGCTGCTCATCAATTCTTTCATACTTGAACTCAGTGGCAAAACTTAGCCAACACTCTTGATTGTATCTATGATTTTAGGTTATGTGGCTTTGTCTGAAGTTCATAGAGGGTGCTGACCAATGGGCAGTGTGCAAAGCTTCCTCCTAGAGCAAGTCCAAAGGCAGCACGTTCTTTTTTTTTTTCTTAATGTTTGTTTACTTTTGAGAGACAGAATGTGAGCATGGGAGGGGCAGAGAGTGAGGGAGACACAGAATCTTAGGCAGGCTCCAGTCTCTGAGCTGTCAGCACAGAGCTGGACTCAGGGCTCCAACTCACAAACCATAAGATCATGACATGAGCCAAAGTCGGATGCTCAACTGACGGAGCCGCCCAGGCACCCCAAAAAGCAGAATGGTCTTACTGTAATGCACCCACTGCATAGATAGAAGGAAACTTCATTAACAGTTGAAAAAGGAAGGGATGGGAGGTTGACTCAGGCCACAGCCTCTACCCCGGTGACAAGGAGCAATAGACTGGTTAAGTATTTTCTGTTTCTACCATTCGTGTGCCTTCTCTTCTTTGGGGTTCCCTAGTGCCTAGTAGCCTACAGTGCTTCTGAATGCCACTTGCAAAGGGACATGAAAGGTTTACTTCTTATACCTTCTTGTTGGCCGTAAACAAGAACGAAGTTACTGGCTATAGCCACCCCTTGTCCCCCTTTGGTACAAAATTGATCCTTAATAAATCTTTGTTGAATGAATTGCTGAATATAGAATTGTAAGTCATAAACTTCTCTATTCATAGTTCTGGAAGGTTATCTGATGTTGGGGAGAAGAAGTCTTAGTTCAATCTAAATTTTTTTTCTGACTCAGTCTAATTGTTTAGATTTCATATCTGTAAGATTCTTTCCTTTGCCTTTAAGAGTTAAATTTTCATAAGATGGAATCTGGATATTTAATTCCTCTTTGTAAGTAATTTTGCTGCAAAAAATATATTTTGTTGCTCTCCTGAATGGTGGATATGCATTTGGTGTCATTTCTACTTCTGGTTCTTTGTGTCCTTATCAAGGAACATGAATCAGAGGCAATGTCATGTCCATTATATCCATAGCTTCTCTCAGATAATGGTTAACTCTTTGTCATTCGTGAAAACCCAGCCATTTTTCCAGTTTGTAATTCACTCTCCTAATTCAATTTCTGCAGTGTACCTCTGTTCGTTACTATTCTACTTAAATTTTTTTAAACGTTGACTTACTTTTGAGAGAGAGTGAGAGAGGGAGGGAGGGAGGGAGAAAGAGAATAAGGAAGGAGCAGAGAGAGAGGGAGACACAGAATTGGAAGCAGGCTCCAGGCTCTGAGCTGTCAGCACAGAGCCCAATCTGGGGCTTCAACGCATGAACTGCAAGATCATGACTTGAGCCAACGTTGGAGGCTGAACCAAGTGAACCACCCAGATGCCCCATGTTCATTACAATTCTAATGCTGGTTCAATTAGTAGAATGGAACATTTTCTTCTGTTAATTACAAATTATTTTTTATTTCATCTGACTCCCCTTTAATTGTCTCTTAGCCATATGTTTCTGAATCTGTGGTCTAACAGTCTAGTATTTCACATATTGTTTTCCAACAAAAATTTTACTTTCTATTCGAATTTCTAAGTCTATCTGCTTTTGCAGTAACACTGTTTTCCTCCCCTTTCCTCAGCTATGTTCTTCTCCCTTTTTGTTTTAGAATCTTCTATTATAAGTATTTTTCCTGTTGATTTATATTTAAGTCATGTAAATTTTATCCATATCTCGTCCTTCACATATATAGAGAGAGGATCAATTCTTACAGTATCTCTTTTCTTTTCTTTATGTTCTTAGTGACTAACTTTTTGACTTCAAACATGTGTTTACAAACCACCAATAGAAGAAACTCAATCCAGTCCCAGGCTTTTAAGGGTCTACTGAGCTCCTAGATGTCTACAGAGGATGAATGGATACACTGTTTGTGGCATTTTCCTTGTGATGAGGGAATTAAGAGATCTTTCCATCGTTAAATTAGAATGTGGTTATGAAAGATACTTGGATCCCTTTATTGAATACCTCATTAGACTAATTAGTCCAAAAAGAGCTACGTGAATTTAGGCTGTACAGAAAGAGAATTTATTTGGAAGCAATTGCCCTGAGATTATTCAGGGTCACGCTTCAGTGTGAATGTTAACACAGTAGAGTGACCTTTATGATAAATAATTAGAATACTGTGACACAGCTTCCCAGAATACAGACTATCCACAAGTCAAGAAAGTATGGTCTTGGCTTAAACTGAGTAGTATTTCGGCATCATTATTCTTTTTTATTTATCAAGAAGAAGGGACATCTGGGAATATTATAATTTTATGGAATAAGAAGGAATTTGCATAGAATTTATGTCTATCTCTACATCTATATCTGTATTTAAAGACAGGCTGGCATAGTATTAGTTAGGAGTTTTGTGATTTCATAACTTCCTGTAACTTCATAATTAAAGCAGTATTGCCAGATAAAATAGAGAACCACTATTTAAATTTGAATTGTATATAAACAATGGATTTTTAAATTATAGGTATGCCTCAGGTATTACGTGGGGCATACTTCAACTAAAAAAATCATTGTTTATCTGAAATTAAAATTAAACTCCGTGTCCTGTATTTTTAGTTGCTAAATATGGAAACCCTGTTTTAGAGTTGTTTTAAAAAATCACCCATTCAAACTACAGCTTCTAAAATGTTGCATTTAAATATTAATGAGATTTTTCCCAAACTCATTTTGAAATAAGGAAATAGGCTTGAACTTTGAATGGAAGCAAGATGTCATGAATGGTCAGTCATCTCCTATGATAGCATTCTCGATGAGGTGTGTTTTACAGGAAAGAGATAAAAATTGCATTCATTAAGATAAATCTCCACCTGTACTTTTCTTTTTTGAAAAAGTTAGGTTTCCCTGATGTATATTTTTCTGTCATGTATCTGTATGACTTTAACAAACCTAGTCTACATTTTCTCTGCTAATACTAATGTCGTGAGTTTACTTAAAAAAAAAACAGAAACATGAGCTTGGTGATATTTAAAACCTCTATTAGTGAGTTCAGCAGCATTTAGTGAGCCCCACTGAGTACTTGTTACTGTGTTAGCTGCTTAGGATAAAACTGTTGCCTGTTGCCTTTCCCAAGTCTCGGGACTGGCAGGGAAGAGGGACGTGGACAGAGATACATTCAATATGGTTAGACATTGACAAAGTATGAAGAGAGTGACCAAGCAGGCAGAGGGAGGAGTAGTGGAAATTGTGACGAGAGAACAATGGGGAACATGGATTTGGTGGAGGAGGAGATCGGGAGGATTACAGAAGAGAAAATCAGAGGTGAGACGGCATGAAGTGAGTGAATGCCATGGTATGTGTGAGGAATCCTGTGCTTTCTGCCCAGGTTGGAGCAGAGAGTATGAGGTATGAGGCATGGGTGCTGCTGAAAGGGATTGACCTTGGATTCAGATGGAGAAGGACCTTGGATTCAGATGGAGATGATGTCGGAAGATACAGCATCCAGCTGAGGGGTTTGGGATTTCATGCTGTGCAGTTGAAAGGGAGGCATCGGAGTGTTTTGAGCAAGTGTTTTCGCAACCGGTGTGTGTTTCAAACACTTGACTCTGCCTAGTGTGGTGTATGGATGTCCTGATTAGAAGAGGCCATGAATGGAGACCAGTTCTAGTGAAGGCTTCCACTAGAGGCTTAACCAGCTGAGCCACCCAAGAACTCTCGAACTTGATTTTTAATAGATTTTATTTTTGTAGAGCAGTTTTAGGTTCACAACAAGAGAGAAGGGAAGGTACAGAGATTTCCCATATACCATCTCCACATACATGGCCAGACTTCCTCATTATTCAACATCCTTCATTATAGTGGTACATTTTTTATAACTGGTGAACATACACAGGCACATCATCATCACCCGGAGTCATGGTTGACATTAGGGTTCACTCTTGCTGTCATATATTCAGTGGCTTTGGACAAATACATGATGACCTCTATCCATAATCCAAGCATCGTGCCGAATAGTGTCACTGCCCTAAATATTCTCTGTGCTTCACCTGTTCATCTCCCCGCCACCCCTCACCCCACCCTGGCAACCACTGATCTTTTTACTGCCTTTTCCAGAAGATCATCTAGTTGGAATCGTACAGTTGGTAGCCTTCTCAGATTCACTTCTTTAAGCTTGTATATTTCTTCTTCTTCTTATTTTTTTTTTTTTTTTGGTGTGATAACATGTAGTCTTCATCCAGTCATTGATGCATTTACCTAGCTAGAATAACAGTCACTGGGGTCTGGGAATGGGCTAGGGAAGATTGGGAAGCACCACGGAACAGGATGGGGTGAAGTGCTGACTTGTGGTCTACAGAACACTTTGTCAGTGGGGCTGAGAGCCCAGCTGAGATGTGAGGCCATGAATTTTCAATGACACTAATTCACTTGGATTTGTATTGGATTCTCTAGAAATCTTTCCTAGATACTTTAAGCTAGAACAAAACCCTTCGTATCATCACCTCCCTTTTACTTCTCCTTGGACGGTCTAGAGGGATTAGCTCACTTGACATGTATCAAGTTGTGTGCCTCTTTTGCAATTGGAATCTGCAGTAAGACTGTGAGGTCCCCTAGACTATTGGTCCCCTAGGAGCGTAGAAATTACAGCATGGAAGAAAGATGGGGGGCGGGGGGAGGAGGAATTAACGAAAAAGAAACATAGCAGGGCGGTGGCGGACAGATCAAGGGGTGTGTTGGACTCCCAGGTCCACTAGTTATGAACTTGGTTGGCTCGGGAAAGGTTATGTGTTCTTCCTGTGCTTCCAAGTTTCTATAAAGCAGGGCTTTCGTGTGTCACTCAGAGGGAAGTAGGGCTCAGGGAACTGCCACTAAATGACGGTGTTCTGCCTACTGCTATGACTGTGAGCATGGGCGCGAGCCTCATACGCATCTATGCATATATTTGTAAAGCACCTCTAAGTAGAAAGGTCTCAATGACGGTTAATTGTTATTTTTATCACATGGGCTTAATAAAATTGATGCTACTTGTCAATTAGTTGCATCTGAGCGGTGAGACAGAAAAGAAAGAAAAAATGAACTCTGAGGTTTCAAACCTGGGGGACTTTGAAGTTGTGGTTTGTCAGGAACTGGTAATTGAACCCGCTGGCTCCTCACGTGAATGGGAGACTGGAGACTCCTGGGTCCGCAGTAAGGGATAGCAGTAGACGGAGGACCGTCATTTCTGCGCCAGTGCCCCAAGCCCTGCTTCGTTCCAGGTGGCCCATGGAGTCTGGCTGGCATGATGGCTCTATTCCAGGATGGAACCCCTGAGCTCAGGGAGCAAATCTTCTCCCGTGGCCAGTAGGCAAGCTTGCTGTTTGCTCCAGCGGGAGACAGGGAGTGTGTCATCTATACGGGCATTCCCGAGACGGTGGCCTGGAGCACAGGAACCTCAGGTCCTCCCTTCACACAACCTCACAGCAGTGCGAGGGACCCACGAACTGTCTCCACGTGGAACAAACAGGCTCAGGCTAAGGGAACAGAAGGGGTGAGCCATGACCCAGCTGTGGTTTGTGCTCCCCATGCAAAAATCGTGCGTCTCTGGATTGAAAGGCGACTTGAGAACTAGAACGATCATTTGAGACTGTTGCTTTCTTGCCCTGCCTCCTGTTTTTAGTTTTAGCTGCAACGTCCTGAAACCTGATAGTTGCATTTTTCCAGGACCACCCTCATGTTGAGTTAAATTTCACCCGAAACACCTTCCTATTGTGTGTCGCTAACTACAAAATCTGAATGTCCTCGGGAAATTTTACTGTATACGGGCTTATTATCACCCATCTTCAAAATCCATGTATTTCTAGGTTCCTTATTTCTTTATATTCTCACAGAAGTTCAACTCCACCAGCTAACTGCTTTCAGCAAAATAGAATTTATTGTCCATATTCTGACTGCTTTTGTCAGCATGTTAGGAGTAGTTGTTATTACTCCGACAGTGTGCTCAATATTCTGTGAAGTGAATATTAAGAAATTATTTAAAGCTATGCATTTCTTTTTTTTTTTTTTAGTTTTAGAACTTGCAAGGATAACATTTGCATGGCTTCGGGAGTTTAGAAACAATTCGATGACGATCTGATAAGAGAAGACTGTGATAACATCATAAAACATACTTACAACTGACTCTAGAATTCTACTGAGTTAGTATTGTCTGTAAAGTGCCTTTCTAGGGCAGGGCAGAGGGAGAGAATGGCTGTACAAAGACATTTTCAAATTCTGTGCAACCATGCCTGTAAGATAACACATTGAATCCCTAGTAAGGTGGGGAAAGGAAAGACCTTCCTTGGTCAGGGCGAGTAAATTATCCTGATTCTTTGTTCCAGTCTAGGTCTGGTCCCTTCTGTCTCTTGAGGACAGAGAAATGTATGATTATATATCTAAGAGAATGGCCAGACAGGTCTCAACCTTAAAATACATCACAAGATGATCATAATTCTAATTTTTTTTTTTATCTGAAAAAAGTCCCATCAACAACCGGAGGTCAGAACTTACTGGAGGGTGAAGGTGAGAGTGGGGACCTGTATATTGAATTTAGTAACAGACCTAAAGATCTTTAGGTCTTTCACATGCTATCATTGTAAGAAAATGTGCTGACGTCTAGGTAACTCTTTGAGTCACCCTGCCACGTCAGGAGGTACCACTGTTCATGATCTCTACCTTGCACATTCTTGAAAAAGGTCACTCATTCAGTGCCTCACGGACATTAATTATGAAACTGACATATTCTGCCTACTGCTGTTGCTGTCAGCACAAGCCCATCCCTCACTGCTGACCCAGGAGTCAAGTGCCTCACCCCGCGCCTGGAAAACTGTGGGCGGCTAGCTGGTTAGATGGTCAGTTCTTTAGAGTTGCTCACAAACCACAACTTCAAAGTCACCCAGGTTCAAAACCTCAGAGTTAATGTTTGCTTCCTTTTCCACATCAACCATCACAGGCAATTGACAAGTAGCATCAATTTTAATATAATTACTAACATTTATTGGGACCTTTCTAGTTACGAGTGCTTTACGAATCTATGCATATATACATGTATGTGTATATATCTACAATCTTCATAAGCCCTCATTGTTATGTGTATTTTACAGAAAGTTGGAGGCATGGAAAGAACACCGGAACTTGGTGTAATTTATCATCGAGTATGGCGTGTTCTTTGGGTATTTCTGTGGATCTTCTTTAACAGATTAAATTGTCTTTTATTCTTTGTTTAGTAATTTTCTCAACCACACAGGGTGCTTTGAATCTTCTCAAATGCTTTATCTGCAGCTATCAAAGTGATCACCATGAAAAATTTGGGGAAGCACTTTTTTTCTTAAAATAAGTGAGCAATTTTGGTTGGGTTGCCATGATTTTCTCAGTAGAATTTCCTGGTGAAGATACCCAAGCCTGGAGTTTGGTTTTAGAAAATATTTTTACCTACAAATTCCTTTATAAACCTAACCAAATCTTCTATTTTTTAGTGTTTTATTTTCTAAATGGCACTTTCTATGGATTTTAGTTATTTCAAGTGACTTTGCAAAATTGTATGTGTAAAGTTGTTTATGATAAAATTATTCTTTTTTTCCCATGTTTCTGTTAACTTGAGTTATACTCTTTTCATTCCTGATAATAAATTTTCTATTTCTCCTCTTTCAAACCATTCCTGCTAGATATTTGCCAGGTTTTTAAAAATATTTATTTATTTTTGAGAGAGAGTGAGAGTGTGAGTGGGAAGGGGCAGAGAGAATCCCAAGTAGACTCCACGCTGTCAGCACAGAGCCCAAAGCAGGGCTCGAACTCCTGCACCATGAGATCATGACCTGAGTGACGACAGGTGATCAAAAGACAGATGCTTAACCAACTGAGCCACCCCAGTGCCCCAGATGTTTGCCAGTTTTCTGCTTATTTTCGCTCCAGAGGACCAACTTTTTTGGCTAATTTTCTTGTGAAACGCTCCATAGTTTCATCTTTTTTCTCCATCATACCTATTCATCATGTATTTTCAGTTCAATATCTGCATGAAATATGGATCTACTTCTAGCATCATTTTTGTTGTGTGGTTGGTTTGATGCCCTTATCTCTCTTGGCTTGCTTATTCATTTTTATTGAATGAGAAAGGTTTTGTAAATAATGTAGAGGGTCCTGGGAGAACTTGCGCTCTCCTCCGCCAGGAAGATAGAATGGATCGAAATCAGGAACTGGACTCAGGAGAGTGCGAGCTGCCATTTTGGTAAGGGTAGCCTGTCTCTCGCTCTCCCGGTTGTGTCCTCACAGGCACCCACCACCCTTAAGCTGAGAGCGTGGTGTGCTTGCAAGACTTCTCCTGAGCTCTAATTTTTGTGTCTTTCACGTTGTAGAAACTGAAAGATCCTGCTTGCTCTTCAGAGGCTAACTCCTTACAGTTTCAGCCTCCTCCCTGTGCAGCTTCACAATATAGTAGATGTCAAGCAGGGATGTGCCCGCACTTCTCTGGTCCCTCAGGCTGGATCTTTGATCTTTCGACCCTGGAAGATGGCCAGAACCTCAACTGATTGCTCAGAGCTGCAACAGTGGTTCTAGATTCTTATGTTTATGCTCTGCACCTGAAACTGGGCAAATACCCCAGGATGATGTGACCACAGAGCATTTGCTAGAATCTGAAGCCCTGTTGTTCTCCTTTTTCAGTGTTTCTCTTAAGCCTTTAGGCATGTGTTTTACATGATTTTCTACTGACAATGGATTTGTCATAATCTACTCCAGTCTCTGCAGAAGCAGATATGCATGGTCTTTCAATACATGAAAGTCCTGATCTTACTGCTAGTATTTCCTTGAGGACATTTGCTCATGTTTATGAGAGAAATCTGCTATCGAATTTTCCTGTGTCATGTCCTCATCAGATTTTAGCAATAAGCTCTTCTGACCTCATAACAAATTAACAGTTGGAATTATTCCATCCTTTTGGGGGGGTCTGTAAATATATGGCTTTATTTCTTCCTTGAAGGTTTGGAAGAATTCACTGATGAAGCTTTTTTAGTAAAGAGTTTCATTTTGAGAAGTTTGTAATTACTTAACACACAGAGGAAATAATTCATTAAACAACTATTAAATAGCAGGTTGGGTTATTTGTGTTTTTCTAAAACCATGGTTGTCAATTTCCCCTAAACATTTGTTTATCAACAAAAAGTTCTTAAATGTTTTTATGAAAGGTTATTATATGTGTGGAATCTACAGTGATTTTTTTTTTCATTTCTGGTTATTGGTACTTTGTATCTTCTTTTTTTGTCTTAGCAGTCTTAGTAAGAGTTTATCAATTTTATTAGTTTTTCAAAAAACAACCATTGAGCATGGCAGGCTTTCTCTACTATTTCTTGTCTATTTCATTAAACTTAGCTCTTTATTATTTCCTGTCTTCTATTTGTTTTAGTTCTTTCTCATTGATGTTCAGTCTTTTCTAATGTAGGTATCGAGACATACACTTAATCCAATTTATAGATTTCATTGCATCTCACAGTAGGACTAATTTTCATGATCATTTAATATTTTCACATGACCATTTACGTTCTTTGGTAAAACGTTTTCTTCAATGTGTATATTTACATACACGTTTATACAGTGTATTTCTATATTTCACAATACTTGGAATGTTTTATCTTCTTAAATATTCTTTTCTAATTTAATTTCAGTCCTTTAATGAACATGCCCTACTATATGACAATCCTTTGACATTTTACAGATTTGCTAAGTTCCTACATACTGGCACTTTTGGTTGATGTTTTTCTATGAATCTAAAACATATATTCTGAAGCTATTAGAGGCAGTGCTTTATATATGTTACTTAAGGCACGTTTATTATGTTTTCAAAGTCCTCTGTTTGCTTACTGATCTTGTCTCCTGTTCTATAAATACTATGTGAGGCATATAAAAAATGTTTGTGGATTTTAAATGTTACTTTATATATGTCAAATCTACATTACTACGTGCAAATAAATTAATAATTTTTATAATTTCTATTAGTTACCCACTTGTCATTATGAAATACCTCAATCACCAATATGGTTTCTGCCATAATTGACTTCATCTGATGTCAATATAGATCAAAACCTGCCTTAGTCTGCTTGGACTGTCAAAACAAAATATTGATTGGGTGGTTTAAACAAGAGAAATTTATTTTCTCATAGTTCTGGAAGCCAGAAAGTTCAAGATCAAGGTGCTTGCAGATTTCATTTCTGCTAAGAAACCTCTCTCTGGCTTGCAGTTGGCTACTTTCTCACTGTGTCCTTACATAGCAGAGAGAACTTTCCAGTGTCTCTTCTTATAAGGACACGAATACTGTTGGATCAGGGCTTCATCCTATGACTTCATTTAATCCTCATTGCTTCCTTACTCCAGATGCAACCACACTCCAAATACAACTTACTCCCCATTGTCCCCCCCCCCCCCCCCATCCACTACCCCTCCGGTAACCATCAGTTGGTTTTCTGTAGTTAAGAGTCTGTTTCTTGGTTTGTCTGTTTTTTTCCCCCTTTGCTCATTTGTTTTGTTTCTTAAAATCCACAGGTGGGTGAGATCGTGTGGTATTTGTCTTTAACTGACTTATTTGACTTATTTAGGATTATACTCTCAAGCTCCATCCTTGTCATCGCAAATCTCAAGGTTTCATTCTATACTATGGTTGTGTAATATTCCATTGTAGGATTATAGCACCTTTTTTATCCATTTGTCTATCGATGGACACTCAGGCTGTTTCCGTAGTTTGGCTCTTGCTAATAATGCTGCTAGAAACACCAGGTTGCATGTGTCCCTTTGAATCAGTGTTTTTGTATTTTTTGGCTAATATCCAGTTGTGTGATTACTGGATCATAGGGTAGTTATATTTTTAATTTTTTGACGGCAATGTCGTCAATTAATCTTCAACACCATCACTGTTTTCATTACTATTTTGTGATCTAAATTTCCATTTTGTTTTTAATTTTCTGTATTCCTTTATGTTCTGTATTTTTCACATAGTTGGGATTTGGTTTTTTAGATTCTCACAATCTTTTGATTGGAGTATTTGGAGGAATTATATTTATCTTGAGTGATATATGTCCGTTTCTAATGCCATTCTATTTTTGTTTGCCCCATGTTTCTCTCTTTGCTTTCCTCACCTTTATCTTAATTCTTTTGCATTACTAAAATATTTTAATCCAGTTAGTCTTCTTTAGTTATTGCAGTGAACTGAATAATGTCCCCCCTGAAAATAAATGTTGAAGCCCTAACCCCCATGACTGTATTTGGAGATAGAGACTTTAAGGAGTTAGTCAAGGTAAACTGGAGGCTTAAAGGAGGAGTTACTCTGATAGTATCAGTGTCCTTTTAAGAAGATGAAGAGACACCAGAGTTTTCTCTCTGTCCATGTGTGCATGTGAGCAAGAAAACAGCTGCTTGTAAACCAGGAAGACTGCTCTCATCAGCCACCAATGCTGCCAAACCTTTATCTTGAACTTCCAGCCTCTATAACTGTGAGACACTAAGTTTATGTTGTTTAAGCCTCCCAGTCTGTGGTATTGTCTTGTCATGCCAGCCTGAACAGACTGAGAGAGTGAGGAATTGTTCATTTATCGTTTCAGTGGTTACTATATCGATGACAACATTCAGTCTTGCCTGACTTAATAGAAACATGATCTTTACCATTCCTGGACAAATACAGATGCCTTTAGTGTCTGTTATGTGCTTTGCGGTTATGTATTTAAATTTGACATCTACTTAAAATTCATCATTATTATTTTCATCTTTGTTTTCTACTATCAATATTCACTTAGCTATATCCGCGTACTTCCTTTTGTCATTGCCACTCACTGCTCTGTATTCATTCTCAAACTTCCGTGTTTCCTTTTGTGTTCCTCTTGAAACTGGTTTACAACAATTCGTTTAATATGTGTCTTCTGGTGATGACTATAATTGTGGAATTTTTCTTTAAGTTTTTTCCCCCTGTATTCTGGAGGATGGTTTTCCTTGACATACATTCTTTGGTAGGCACTGATTTTCTTCCAGAAGTTGACTATGTGACTCCATTGAATTCTTTCCATCGTTTCTGTTAAGAAACCGGCCGTAAACCTAATCGTGGCTCCTTTTGAGGCAATGTGCTTTATTTGCTCTAATTTTTTTTTCTTTTTTGAATTTTAGAGTGTGAGTTGCTTGAGCAGGGGGAAGGGGGAGGTGAGAGAGAGAGAAAATTCCAAGCAGTCTCCACCCTCAGCACAGAGCCTGACATAGGGGCTCAATCCCACAACCCTGGGATTGTGACCTGAGCCAAAATCAAGAGTTGGATGCTCAACCGCCTGAGCCACCCAGGTGCCATTTACTCTGAATTCTTCAGATTACTTTATCTCCAGGTTCTAGCACTTTTACTATAAGAATTCTTGGTGAGGATTTTTTGTTTGTTTGTTTGTTTTTGTTTTTTTGTACTTTGGTTTTTGGTTTTTTTTGGTGGTTCCTACTGCAGATTAAACTAAATCTAAGAGAGTCAATGTTTTCCTTCAGTTTTGGGAAATTGTCACTTTTTTATATATGCTTCTGTCCTGTTCCTTTTTAAGATTCCGATTCTTTTTAAGATTCCGATAATATATACATGACAGTATTTTTTCATGCCTGTTATGACTCAAAATTTTCTTCTGTATTTCCCATCTGTTTTCTCTCCATGTTGAAGGATTTGGATATTGGCTACTGACCAATACTTGAGATCACTAATCCTCTTTGCATTTAATCTACCATTTAACACAATAATTATTAATGTTCTTTTATTATTTGATTCTATCACTACCACTATTTTCTTTTATAAATTACAGTTGTCTAGAATTTATAAAATTCTATATCACCAAAATTTATTATTTCACATATCTGTGTTTCTAAAGATCTTAATCACCACTATTTTGAGTAAGACTAAGTATCCCTAATTGCAGACAGTGATTCTAATATGTCATTTCTCCTTGACCCTGCATCTGGTGATAGTAGATTCATTGTTGGACATTGTGCATGAAAAACTTGGGAGACTAGACACTTATTGTAAAGTGATTCTTCTTTAGCTTTTGTTAAGCAGTTCCAGGGATACTAAATTTTCATCTAGTACTTGAATTTTTTTTTAATTCTTTAACAGTTGTATTTATTTTGAGAGAGCAAGTGAGTGCAGGAGAGGGGGGAGAGGGAGGGAGGGGCAGAGAGAGAGAGAGAGAGAGAGAGAGAGAGAACCACAAGAAGGCTCTGTGCTCCACAGCATAGCGTGGAACTTGAACTCATGAACTGTGAGATCATGACCTGAGCTGAAATGAAGAGTTGGACGCTCAACCAACTGAGTCATCCAAGTACCCCTACTAATCAGATTTATTTATTTGTTTGTTTGTTGGTTTTTACCGTCAAATATTTATTGAGATCTTACATTGTGCCAATACAATGCTGGGTTCAGGAGATGCCAGACTCATTTGGCAAGAAATTCAAAGGGTAGTTGGGAGGCAGACTGGTAAAGAAAAAAGGGACAAGACAAAGTGTATTAAGTGTCATAATAGACAGTTGTATAAAGTGTTCCTGGAACCTGGGGGAGCCAGGAAGGGCTTCACAGAGGCAATGCTCTTTGAACTGGATCCTGAAAAATGAGTGGCCTGGGGAGTTCAGACTTACAAATTTCAGGTAACAAAAAGAGCTTGCAAAACAGGGTACAAACTTCCAGTCATGGGGAGATAAGGTACAGTGAGATGGCCACAATTCATAATGCTGTGTTGTCCATTAGGGGCACCTGGGTGGCTCAGCTGGTGAAGTGTCCGACTTCAGCTCAGGTTATGATCTCACAGTTCGTGAGTTCAAGCCCCACATCGGGCTCTCTGCTCTCAGCACAGAGCCTCCTTCAGATCCTCTGTCCCCCCTCTCTCTCTGCCCCTCCCCCATCACTTGTGCTCATGCTCTCTCTCTTAAAAATAAACATTAAAATAAATATTTAAATGTTGCTGAGAGAGTAGATGTTAAAAGTTCAAAACACAATGAAACAAAAAAGAGACGGGAATGAAGTTGTGAAAACAGAAAGGGCTGGGAGCCGCGAGGACTTGAGTGTGGGTGGCGTCCCGCCATCTGCCTGGCACCTTGCCCTGGATTCAGGCTCGAATTTATTTTGGAGAATGATTTCTGTGTTGTAGTGTTTACCCTCCCATTGTCTTCAGGGCCTCCTGCCCCAGACCACACAAGCAGCTCTTGTAAACTCGATTTATAACCCCAGGTGGCCAAATCCCAAAGTCATCTGACTTGATTACTTCCTTTTTTTTTTTTTTTTAACAATTTGATTGAAGTATTACCTGCATACAGTAAACCACAACCACTTTCAGAGTACAATTCAGTGATTGTTAGTAAACTGAGCTGCGTAGCCATCACCACGATGTAAGGGGAGAACATGGCCGCCACGCAGATGAGCCTCTTGTGCCCGTTAGTGTTTACTCTCCATTCCCATCTCTGGTCCCCAGCAGCCATTTAACTCTGTGTACATGCTTTTGCCTTTTTTTTTTTTTTTTGGCATTTTATATAGATTATAGGTTATATGGTTTTATATAGATTATAGGTTATACGGTCTCTTTTTATTCTGTTCCCTTTCAGTTAGTAGCATTCGCTTACTATAGCTTAAGGACTCATCTATGCTGTAGTATGTATTGCTTTTCTTTTTCCCTTTTTACTGCCATGTAGTATTCCATGGTCGCATGTACCACATTTTGTTCATTTTGTTAGTTAGTAGGCACAGTGATTGTTCCCTCTGTGAGCTATTAGGCATAATGATGTGGCGAACCCTTGTGCCCATGTCCTTGTGTGAACACAGATTTTAATTTCTTGGGTAGGTGGTCAGGAATGGAATTGTAGGATTGTAATTTTTCTAAAATATTTTTGAAAGTGCCCACCTGGGGACGCCTGGATGGCTCAGTTGGTTGAGCTTCCAACTCTTGATTTTGGCTCAGGTCATGAACCCAGGGTAGCAGGACTGAGCCCCATGTCAGGCTCTGTGCTGAGTGTGGAGCCTGATGAAGATTCCCTCTCTCTCCCTCTACTCCCCTCCCCCACTCATGCACATGCTTGCTCTCTCTATAAAAAAAAAAAAAAAAAGTACCAAACTGTTTTCAAAGTAGCTGAACCACCTGTACATTCCCGCTAGTTGTCTCTCTTTCATGGATTATGTTTTTGGTTTTTTGTTTTGTTTCGTTTTTGACTTCTGGGACGTCCTTTTCTTAGTTTGTGACAACATCAGCCATATCTCTTAGTCTCCTCTGATGGGTCTTACTAAGTTTCCTGACCTGTAAAATTGGAGGGCCACAGCACTTAATTTTTAAAGCCTAGGGCTGGGTGAACTATTTGATTATGTAACTGTAGACTGAAAAGAAGATATGTGGTGTGGACACATCATTTGCCTTAATGACTTCTATATTTGTGTCCTTAGTGTTCATTTAGGAGAAAGGTCTGACCTCACATCTAACTATCTACTGGATATCTTCCCTTGGATTTATAGTAGGCCTTTCTAAATCAGTGGGTCCACAACTGTGTTCCTGATTCCTGCTCACACTTGGCTTTTGAATGTCCTCCTTACACATTCTTCTCTTTTCTAAGAAGTGGAAACTCCATTATTGCCTTGGATCAAGCTAGATACTTTCCCTGATGACCCACATTGAATTCATTGCTAATTGTGTTAATGCTACCCCCCCCCCCAAATACATTCAGTAGACTATCCCTTATTTCATTTGTTCTATTCCAAGGCAAAACTCTATCTAACCAGGATTGTAAGAGCAACAGAATGGGGTTCTGTGCTCCTGTTTTTGCCCACGTAGTCTGTCATGCACACTAAAATCAGGGGGACCATTTTAAAATATAAATTAGATGTGGTTCACATACCTCCGAAGAAATTCCATCTCATTCAGAATAAAATCAGTGTACTTACCAAGATCATCAAGAATATTTGACAAAGTTATAATTACATATATTAATTATAGTATATTAAATATTATAGCATGCTTATAATACTTAAATTTATAATGTTTGTAATAATTATAATTATAAATGTATATAATGTGGCCTTGCTGTTACCCCTATGGTCTTTTTCCTACAACTTTTCCTCACCCCATTCCAGGGACAATGACCTCCTTGCTGTTACTTTAAATTTCCAATAATATCCCCCCCTCTGCCTAAAATGTCCCTGCTGCCATCCGCAGGTGTTGCCATGGCTTATCATCTCTTCTGGGAGGTTCTTGCTCACATGTCACCTTATCAGAGAAGGCTTTCTTCTCTAAACGTGCTTTATGAAATAGCAACCACATCCATCCTTTAGCAACAGCGGTATTTTTTTTTTTTCTGATCCATTTTTCTCCATTTCACTAATTGCCTCATGGCATATTGCATATTAGTTTATTTCCGTCTCCTTTTATTAAATGTAAGGTGCCTGAGAGGAGGAGACGTCAGATTTATTCACTGCTGCCTCCTTAGTGCTTGAGTGATTCCTGGCACAGCAGATTCCTAATGTGTATTCGTCGAATGAGAGAATAAGCAATAAAATTCTATCAGAACAAAGATAAAGATAGAGGACACAAGTCAAAGCTGGCTAGGACCAGTGAGCAAATGATTAGCGTAGAGGACATCTAATTTGTTTCTTGTCCAATATCTATTTTGGTGCCTTTTTAGAAAGGTAGACTAATTTTCGTTTCAATGCAAATCCTTTCCCAATCATAAAAATGCAGATGACACAGCCATGAAGGTTGACTGACTCTCCCATGTAGCCAGCTGGTATCTGACTCAAATTAGACCAAGATCAGGTATTCTCCTGGAACTGCAATTTTGAATGGAATGACAAGGTCTGAAAACTAAGGGAGCTTATGTATCCTGACAGTGGCATCCAGCATATACCCCAGTAGCCCTTGGACTTGGTTTGGCATTTGCCGAATCCCAGAACTTCTTAACCTTCCTTTGGTTCTCTTAGCTATAAATCTACTTGTAGTTACTATGCTTTGTTCTTATTAGCATTTGTTTCCATTGTTTTCAGTGAAAGTATCCTGACAGATATTGGCAGATTAAAAGGAAACTTGGTTATGGTCTCTCAACTGATTTCAAATAACTCGGGAAGATCTTTGGGGGACTGGATGAGCTGGTGCATCATTTGAATGTCATGACTTACTGATTCATTGATCCATTCAACCCATATTTATTGAGTGTAAATCCCGTGTTCAAACGATGCTCTGCTTTGTGTCTATAAGGATGGTTCTTTTCCTTAAAATCTCAGAATCTGGTGGAGTATTCTCAAATTCTAATCACGGTCTGTGTGGGGTATAGTGTGAGTACATTGGCATAGGTAAGTTTACCTGGACACTGATGGGGTCAGGAGGGGCCCATAGAGTTTTCTAAGTCTTGAGTTGAGCCTGGAAAAGCTGACTAGGCATTTGCACCTTAACAAAGTGGTGGAACAAGAAAGAGCTTTGAGTTCAGTGTGGGCATATAGGCTTTGGAGGATGGGGGAATTGCAGGAAGCTTGCTGGTAGTGTGGTAAGCCTTTTGATCTTGGTTTATATACATATATAACTAAAGAGAGTCCCCAAGATAGTCACATCTCTTGACTATCTTTTTCCACAGATGATGGGAATGATACTTGAAACTGTCTCGAAAGTCAGCTTGAAATCACCCCCTTTCTCACACCTTGAGGCCCACTGGCTGATACAGTAAAATGTGGAGAAAAGCCTCTAAAGGCATAGGAAGGAGAATTTAACTCTCATTGGTCTACTATTTGGATGGTTCGAAGAAGAAAATGTGTGAAATTCTCTCTCAAATGTGTTGTTGGGGAGGATGTTTAGAATGAAGCATGGGTCCTCTAAGTAGCTTTGAGTTTGAGTACAAAGACCCAAAACTCTGAGCATCAGAGGGCTACTTACTTGCCTTAGTTTGGTTCAGAAAAAGCAACTGCATATGCAGTGATATGGTTAAAACAAAGATCTAATATTATTGAATCTACTTTATTGTATAAATTCATGTGACTAAGCATAGAATTCAAACGAAGAAACCATGTGGAAGAAATTACAGAAGGCTTTTCCTGGTATGAATGATACTGAATCTAAGTCCAGGAGACTGGAATAAATACTTTTGTTTTTCAACTTGTCTTTGTGTTTAAGGACCACACAGATCTATGCAAAAGAGAGATACGCAGAAATACATGGAATCAACTTTATCATTTTTCCTTCTTCAGGCATTTGGCTGAACTACAGTCAGTTATTGGATGCAATCATTTTTAGTGAATCATCTTGTTCCTTTTGGTGCCCACATGCCAAGTCATTCCTAGAAAAATAGGGAAAGAGTTCCACCAATGTCACATTAATTTGGGGCTATTTATCTTTTCTGGGTTAAGTGTGACAGATCAATGAAGTGCATAAATTTTCTGTTAAATATCTGATAGCCCCAATCAAATAAAAATAATATAGAGGCTGAATCCTCTCTGATGAGATGAAGAGGTATATATCTATTTGTGAACACTTAAATGTAAATGTTTGCACTTTCCTTTGAGTTCTCCACCATAAACATTCACGACAACAGAACCATTCTTTTCCCCTTGACACTAAATTTGTCATTATTTTGCGTGTGAGAACAGTTAATTTATACTCTTGGCCGGTTTCAGTTATGTAATAGAGTGTTACACACCTAGAGTCACCATGTTTTACATTAGACCTTAAGATGTTTTTCATCTGACAGGTGGAAGTGTGTACCCATCTACCAACTTCTCCCAATTGCCTCTCGCCCCTGGCAACCACTTTTTTTCCTGTTTTGGGGAGTTTGGCCTTTTTCTTGTTTGTTTTCTAAAATTCCACTTATAAATTAGACCGTGCAATATTGGTCTTTCTTTGTGTGGGTTATTTCACTTAGCCTAAAGTCCTGGAGGTCTTTATTTAGAGACACAACAATTTTCTGTGCACCTGCTTTGTGCTAGGACTTATTCTAGGTCCCAGAGATGCATGAATGAATGACTCTTATCACCACAACAAAGTCTTTCCCTGGTATAGCTTCATTTTAGTGAGAGGAGTTGGAAAATAACATCCCTGGAGGGCAAGTGTCCTAAGAATCTCCCAAATCTCAAGCTCTATTTAGTAAATATTAAATTTACTGAGAAACATACTCTGTTAAATATGCACTACTCATTTTGATGAAGAGTTGATGCCCTAAACAGGTAAATTATGTGCTTGTTTACATGGAAACATGACCTATGGATTGGAATCTTCTGTGTGTATGTGATAAGTAAAACTGGTCTTTCAACTGCTAAGTGACAGGAAATCTATCTCTCCTTGTTCTTAAGTATTGTGTTTGTTCTGTGACTAAAGAATGTAGCCAAGAATTTTTGGCCTCCCTGTAGGCTTCATACTCCTTCATACTTATGATCCTATAATAATGATCCCATAATAATATTTTCCCTTCTGTTAGTCACTGTATTGTCAGGTTCTCATGACACTCAGAAAATGTGATTTCTGAGCTGAGTCCCTTTCATCTTGGCCAATCAACAAGTACATATCATATCACAAAGAAATTATTGGCTAAAATATTCTGTCCACAAAATATGGCGTGGGGTTCTTGGCATCTGTGCCTTTGTCTCAACTGTATGCCAGTTCTTTGGATTATCTTGTAGAGGGTGGGTGGGGGATATGTGTGTTTGTGTGAGAAACAGAGTGGGAAAGAGGCTTGTGGAATAGGAAGAAGGAATGTTGCATTCTGAGTGAATGACTGACCGCGCACATGATGCGGAGCATGTGTGTGAACAAGAGGACACGGAGGATGGATAATGCAGAAAGTATTTGGAGGGAAAGCAAACAGCACTTGCCCCTGCTAAAAGCCAAATGACTTTTCCCTATGAGTTATCATTTTAAGCAATGAAATAGCATACATCAATTTTAACATGAGTACACTTGTAATTTTACATAGTGTTGAATGTTAATATTAGATTATGATCGTGCTATTTTCCTTCTGAATTCTCAAAATTATGGTTCCACGTGATGAAGCCATATCTTCTTTTTGTGTCTCCGTTGCATACGGAAAATATCTCATGCATGAATCCTTTTGACCTCTTTAGAAGGAACTGGTTCTGTTCAAGATGTCATTTCAACTTGGATCGTGAAGGGACTTTAGTTAACAAAAAAACAAAACAAAACTGGGTGTTAGGAGAGGATATAAAGAATGAACAAGACAGAAGAAACTCCAATGGGCATCTGCTGCATCTGGTGGGGTCCCTTGGGACTGAGCGAGAGCAATGATGAAAAATACTGGACCACTTTCAAAGAGTTCCAAATTGCATGGCACTACCTCCAGGGACCTTCAACTACGAGACATCTGTCGGGTTACAAATACAGCTATCAAATGGTTCCTAAATTATGTTGAGGACAGCTTTGTGATTCAGCAAGTGGGAATCCCACCTGAGTGGAAGTCATTCTGACTTGAGAAGAAAAGAGAGAGTTTGCATCGAGGTATGTGGGAACAAAGGTGTTTTTCGAGCAAATGAATGTGCAGGAAAAAATGTCTGGGATTCTAAAGAGAAATTTACATCTGTGGGAAGTCTTGATGAGCGGCACCAAGTGCAGACTTTTTCCTCAGAAGAGTGTGAATGTTAAGAAAGAAGTCAGTTTTTCAAGTAAATGTGAAGACTGAAGGAAGGCGTTGTCGAACAACTTAAAAGTGAGACGCTTAGAATATATTCCGTGCTGTGTTCGTACGCGGGTCCTGCCATATTCATGGGCAACTTTGGCGAAGGCAGTAGGAAACCTTATCAGTGACAGAGGTGTTAAGTGATCTCCCTGTTCTTATTGTACATTTTAAGTGTCAGTGACAGTAGCTGTGGACCAGACTCGGTTTCTTTCGAGTCCTAGTTACTCTACCTGCCTCAGCCTCCCTTGCAGGTGGTTACCCTGGAGCTGATTTCTAGCCCGTGAAGGGGGTGGACGTGATCAGCATACTCCTTCCAGCCAGTGACTCAATGCAAAGGCTCTGAACCTTGCAAAGGGCAGGTCCTTGACACCTCAGAGCCTGGCCCTTCCTTGGCCACATGGGAGGCTACCAAACAACCCAAACACACCTCTGTGTGTCTTCTCCATGACATGAAAAGAAGAAAGCAGTTGTGTAAATGTGCCATCAAGTTGCATGGTCACATTCCTTGGAAAATACTGGTTTTCCATGCGGTGTTTATTTATATGCTCTAAGTATGCGCTTTGAGCGGCTATTTGTTGCTTTCTGAATAAAGGATTATAGTTTTTCCTCAAAACTTCTAAAACCCATAGATAATTCAACTCCACTGTCTTGAACCGAACAGACAACAGGAATCTCAGAGAACGTGTAATACTTGGAGATTTATCGGGAAACCGTGACAATATGGCACCTACTACCCTAGTATGAGAAGATGCTGTAAAAGGGGACCGTTGGTGATAGACTAAACCTTCATTAGGAGCTGAATGAGCTGACCTGGAGGTGCAATGACAAGTGTTGACATTTGGACTTTGAATATTTTAGGAAATTATCAGAGTCATTTGTTAGCTTGCATAAACCAACAAGCATGTGGTTGTCACGTAATGCGTGGTGTTAGGCATTAAGGGAATACAAAATGGATCAGGAAGAACGACTTCCCTTAAGTTACCAGCTAATGACAATACATCTTGAATACAGGATTCAAGATGATAAGTATCAGGATGGAAACAAAGACACCATTCTCTCAGTATTTAAAAGAAAGCAAGCTTAACTCCACCGCTGATACAGGATGCCCTGCTGGAGAAGCTATTTGCACTGCTGAGTGGTGACATGCAGCCCACTTTGACCCAGTGTCACTAGGTTTCCTGTCACACAGCCTTGTTGTCAGAGATTTAGATTTACTTTTTAAAATGGAAAGCTTCCCAAGCAGATGTCCCTCCTGAATCATTTGAGGGGCTCCATCTGACCTGCCTGGCAGGTCTCAATCTTGCCAAACCAGGTGACGGGTCCTTGTGAGACTTTTCTCTTTCATCTAGGACTTGCTCTCCTACTGCGGTCAGGACCTGCCGGATGGTCTCTGCAAGAACACAGTACTGCCGTCGGTTCCACGTTTTAGGCCTTCTCTGGGTGACTCAGCATCAGTCTTCAGCACCATCATGCGCTTGGACGTTGTTGGACAAGAGGCACCACCTGAAGGACGGACTTCGCAACCAGGGCCTCTTTGGACCCTGTACCTAGTTGGCTTTGTTGAAGTTGGGAAGCCATCTTCTGAGATCAGTTTCATGTACTATGAAAATGAAATGATCTTCTGTAAGAACTTCGTCACAGATTGACTACTAACCGATTTGGGGCACCTTGGAGCTCAGGAAGCACAGGGAACATTCTGTGCTAGCAATGTTTGATCAGTGGTGGTAGGGATAAGAAAGCCAATAGGATCTTCTTCAAAAGTGAAAAAATTTGTTTGGGATATCTTCATGTATTACCAGATCGATGTTGCCTCGCAAACGAGAAATTTCCCTGTGGTAAAACACTCTGTGCCCACCTTTCACTGAACTCCCATTGGGAGGCATGGTGCTTATGTCTTGCTAAAAAGGAGTGATTTATTCTAGAAGCAATAGATAAATGGATGAAGACAGCTTCAAAAACAGGGTTTGTGGATTTCAATTGAGTTATTATATGTAATATTCTTAATAACAAATTTAAGGATTAAAATTTTCTTTGAATACTTTGGCCACACATTTAGCATCAATTTATTTTATCTGTTTTTCCACTGCTTCATCTACTACTCATAATTTTTTTTATCTTTGCATGAGTGTAGTTATAAGTCGTATCATAATAGAAATTAAAGGTGGATTACTATGATAATTTATGCACCATTAGTATGCTTTTATGTGTATTTCAAGTAAGTTTGACAAAAATTATCTACATGAAGTAATCACCCTTTTCAAAAGTATGCCCTTTTGCATCTTTTGTTATCCGTTAATGTGCTTGTAAAAATTCATGTTTGTTATTTAAATTTATCATATTAGCTGTCAACATATTGCTTAATGAAGCAAGTGGTTTTTGTTCAGAGAACATGAATGTCTACCCTTGGATTAGCTGTTATTTAAAAAATGTGCTGATAAAGCAAGTTAGTTATTTTTCAATGGGCTGATCTGCACGTTACTAACTTTTGAAAGAAAATTAAACTATGTGTACGTATTTACAATGTGACCATGACTCAGTAACTTCTAATTCGAGGCACCATGTAAAAGTCAACTGGATGAAGTTTTTTAGATTGATAACATTACTGAAATTCAAATCCCTTAAGAAAATTGAAGGGCATTAGTACTATGAGGTTGTAAAAATCTTGTTTTTAAGCACTGACAATTCTCTAGGCTGGAACATCTTTTAGTTTTGATAAATAAGGTTAATTTCGTCTTCTCCTTCTGAGATTGCATGTACATTTCAGCCCTTAAATAGAACTGAATCGCAGCTTGGGGCATAATCTTTTTGTGGCTGTTGGCTGTTAGCATTACCAGTAAGAATGGTACTTTTAATTTTGATCTCATGGCCTGTGATTTTGTTTTTTCGTCCTTGGCAAATGCAAAAGTTTATTTTGATTGGAACCACTTTATTTTTTATTCTTGATTCCAACCGATGTTATGTTGAAGTGCCAACTGACCCCAGTAAGAACGAAAAGCATTAATAAGTACCCTTCTGAGTTTGCATGGTGTTCTTAGGATGAGACAGAAGTGAGCTGCACCATTTCATGAAAGCCATAGGGGTCATGTGTGACGATTCTGAAAGTCGATCTGTCAACAGAGGGCACAAGAGACACCAGAGTAGAAACCGCAACTCGGTGAAGAAAATGAGCACAAAAAAGGGAGCAGTCACGGTTCTCAAGGGGAGTATGGAGAGGCCTGCCAGAAAGCCAGTTGTGGAATTCGAGAAAGCAGACTGATGACAGACGGACTCTGTGGCCCTGTCACACCCTGAATGCCATGCCATTACACTGCCTCTGGTTCCTCACGTGGTCTCAGCCGGGTCAGGCACACACAACTGTGAAATTGCCTTGCTGTGGACTAAGGTTTAGCAGTGTGGTCAAGGCAGAGGGCACAGCTTTGGATATGGGGGTGGGTGTTATGGCCAGCGTGTCAGGCTGGCGGAGTGAGGGTGGGGTGGGGGGGAGGGTGTGGTAGGATTCTTTCGAGAAATAGGACCGATAGCGTGAAGGAGAGCATGCCAGTGTCTTATCACATGTGATACAATATGTGAAAGGGAAATTGCTTATGTGATGATGATGGAGGCTGGGAAGTCCCCAAGATGGTCACTCTGGAAGCCAAAGATTAACGAGAAGTGATGTTGGGCAGAGCTGATGCTTCTGTCCCAGGAGCAAGGCAGGGAAAAAATCAATGTCCCTGTTTGGAGGCAATTAGGTGGGAATTTACTCCATAGGAAGTTCAGTCTTTTTTTTTTTTTTTAATTTTTTTGAAAGAGAGCATGAATGTGAATACAGCAGTGAGCAAGGGGCAGAAAGAGAGAGAGAGAGAGAGAGAGAGAGAGAGAGAGAGAGAGACAGAGAATTCCAAGCAGGGTCTCTGCTCTCAGCACAGTCAGATCAAGACCTGAGCTGAAACCAAGAGCCAGATGCTTAACTGATGGAGCCAGCCAGGCGTCCCTCGGTCTTTTTGTTCTATTCCGGACTTCAACTGATTGGATGAGGCCCACCTACATCACAGGCCCAATGTGCTCTGTTCAGTATATGGGTTCAAACGCTAATCTCATCCAAAATAATAGTAATTGACCAACTACCTGGGCACCCTGGGGTCTAATCAAGTTGACACACAAGATTAATCATCACAGATGCTAAGTAAGAAATGCAATACTGGAGACCCAGTCCGGGAAAAGGTGCTTTGATGGCACGAGAGCCAGAGATTTGGAGCGTATCAGAGCAGGGAAGAACAAAGGACGTTGTAGCAGGAGTCAGGAGACCTTGGTTTTAGTTACACATCTGTCACTAGCTAGCTGGGTGACCTGAAATCAAATAATGAAATCTTTCTTAGCCTGTTTTGTTGTCTCTAACACAAAGGGTGTGTTTGTTTTGTGGTTCTTGTTACAAAAATACCACAAACTTGCTTTGCCCCAGGGTGGCCAGAGTGTGTTTCTCTTCCGCAACCGTCAGGAGGAAACTCTGTGCTTCTAAAGGACTCAGGTGATTAGGTCAGGACTACCCAGATAATCTCCTATTTTTGGGTCAGCTGATTTGGGACCTTAATTATACCTGCAATATTCGAGACTAGTGTTTGAACAATTGGAGAAGGTGTGTGCACACTAGAGGCCAGAAATCTTAGGGGGTGGGCAGATCTTAAAATTCTTCCTCCTCTCAACGAGTTTTCCTTCTGAAATTCACACAGATTCTAAATTCTCGAAGTTTGCTAGTCAAACAACTGCAGTGGCTTTTGCGAAGAGCATGGTGATCTTTGACCTAAGCGTCACGCCTCTTAGAGTTTTAGGGTCTTGAGAGAGACACCAGTAGAGTGTCAAAATGAAATGATCTTACAGAACTTAAATGTGCCGCCTCACATGCTCCATTTCAGGGACCGTGGCACTGAGTTTGGCCAACCCTGAATCTACTGTGGCTCCCTCCTTTTAATCTCCCATCTGTACTCCTCTGCGTTGACTCCTGTTCTTTTCTCGTTAAAGCAGAATTACGTGTTCTAAGTAGAACAAATGTAAAAGCAGGAAGTTTTCCTGAATTGGCACCTCTGTTCCAAAAACTTTACTTTTTTATCCACTGTTACTTCCAAAGTCCCTGATTTCCTTCCTCGCTTACTGACATTTAATTTGTATAGCTGTTGACATCACATGAGATTTTGGTTTCACAATCCTGGATTCTGGTCTTTGTTCTCCCAATTACGATGTGTGTGAAAAGTTTCAGGACTGAAAATGCATTTTTCACTGATTAACAGGGATATTGGTGCTTCGTGAGGCAATTTCTAAGCTACAATCAGAAAGGAAACACAAAACTTTTTAGCTAGGAAGCACTCTGTGAGGATAGGGTATTAATAGTCACAAAGAGTCTTCTGGTAATGCCGTATCATCCCACAAATCTTTATGAATTAGGCACATCAGTGATGTGGACATCATTGGAATTCATTCCACATCTAGAGAAACACCCTCTGCTTCCAAGATCTTCCTAGAACACAGCACTGATGGTTGTTTCTTTGCTTAAAAATCTTCCATACCTACCATTAAAGTCTCAACTAATTACTTTGGCATTTCCTTCCTTCTGGTCTAACTCGTTTCCCTTTCTCCCTGGGAGTAAGGTTATTGGTATACAAGTTATTGATATACAGTCCCTTTTTCCCTGGGAGTAAGGTTGTTGGTATACATTCTCTGTTCCTCCCTCTGCACGATACCCTCCTCACTGTATGTTTATAAGAACAAACTTTTCATAGATCGATTTTAAAGATCTTGAGAAAGTTCACAAAATCTGGTCAAATCCTCTCTTTTCCGTTGAGGTCAAATTTATTTTTCAAACCTATGTAGTAAGCCCACGGAGTTTATTGTACACTGAAGCATCGGGACGTGGAGCTGGACGAAGTGGCGAAGGAATATTCTATGCTTCTCAGAGCAAGCGGGGCCTACAGACTAAAGCAAAAGATAAGAAGTGTGAATCTTCTCACGTGGTACATTCTTGAAAGCCCTGACATCTCAGAAAGATAAAACAGAAAGTTTAAAAATTAATACAAAGAAAGTGAGACCCTTGATATTTTTTTTTCTTAGATCGGGAACAGTTGCTTTAGAACTGAAATATTCTAAGACAGCACGTGGGATAGTACAGTAATACATTTTCTGCAGAAGATAACTTTTTTTTTTTTTTTTTTTTTTTGCAAACTCAGTGTGGGTGCAGATAGTGAAAGCCAGAAGAGTAAGTAAACATGAAATACCCACAGTGTAATATTTAAAAGTGAAAGACAGCAAAGGGGGGAGGGAAGAGGGCTCTTAGTGGAAGGACAATCCTTGTCGATATCGCCATGTGTGTTCCGTAACTTTCTATTAGCGCCAATGCTAATTGTTTTCTTTCTCCCGGCAGCCTTAAAAATGAGAGAATGACGTGTGCTCTCCTTTTCCATATTGCTTACTGATGGTTCTGGCCTCCTTGTTTGGATTGGCTTGCTTTCTTTTTCCCAATTTGATGTGGACTTCTTTGCTCCCATTTTTTCCGTGGCTGGGGATTCATTTATATTGTGATTAGTCTCATATTTAACATTCATAGAAACAGCCTCAACAGCTCTTCTTGAATGGTTAAGAAGAGGAAAGCAAAGGGACAATTCTGAGTTTGGTGGCTTTGCCAACCATGTCCTGGGGTCTTCCGGGCAAACTCTTGGTTTGAGGGGGAAATAGCTGCGTTGGTGTGCTGTCACGAGGGCCTTTGTATTATAATTGCACAATAAAGAGGAACCAGTAGCCAGCTTTCCAAATGCTCCAGACACTCAGGCAGCAGAGGGGGACAGAAAGCTATGTAGACAGAGACAGGTGTGAGAAATGGATGTATGTGTGAATGAATGCACGAATGAATGAATGGTTGGATATAGGAATGAATGAATGGACAAGTGAATGACAGCTAGACAAAGAAGGACTTGTAAAGCCAAGTGACTAACATTGTTTAAAAGACATGGGCCTATGGATGGACAGAAAATGGTCCAAGTTTTAATGGCTTTAAAACTATGAAGGAGACAGGGGTGGCTGGCTGGCTCGGTCAGAAGAGATTTCGGGGTTCTGAGTTTGAGCCCCACGTTAGGTGGAGAGATTACTTTAAAATACTTAAGGGGCGCCTGGGTAGCTCAGTTGGTTGAGCATCCAACTTCGGCTCAGGTCATGATCTCTCAGTCCGTGAGTTCGAGCCCTGCATCGGGCTCTGTGCTGACAGCTCAGAGTCTGGAGCCTGCTTCCGATTCTGTCTCCCTCTCTCTCTGCCCCTCCCCCACTCACACTCTGTCTCTCGCTCAAAAATAAATATCAAAATCAAAAAATATATATATTTAAAGAAAAGGGCAAAACTCTGAAGCAGACGAAAGTATTAGATTAACATAGCTATTAATTCTTCATGGAAGATAGCGATGATAGCATTTATTTTTCAGTATTTCTCCAGATTGTGCATCATTTTTTTTTTTTTTTCAGTTTTAAGTCATTCGTCTTTATTCATGTAATCTCATTAAACCTCAGCTCTGGGCTGGCTGCATGAAAACCAGAGCTAATGCAATGTGTTCACATCAAGATGGTGTGACTCAAATGTATTATTTAATAATTATTGTATAATCACCATAAACTCCATTCCTTTGGACATGTCCCACTCAGGAAGAAGCCAAAACCTACTGAATCGTGAGCCTTTAACTTTTAGCTGCGAATACCTTATCTGTTTGTGCTAACCAATGCTCTTTGGCTACCTGTGGAGTTTTCTAAGCCACATGCGTGGCAGGTGATGGATCACCTTGGGAATCAGTGCTGTTCTCTCTCTTAATCCATCTCTTAACCCCTTCATGGTCTCCGATCTCTGTGCTGCTGGTGTAAGTCATTTCTCTTGTGCACAGACTCTTCATATATTTTAGGGACAGCCGAATAGATTTTTACCAGTTACCTCCAAGAAACCGGGATGTGTATGTGAGCCTCTGAAGGAGATGTGTTAATGAGTAAGAATGGTCAAGGCTGCCCTTGTAGGTCAAAGTAAATATCAACTCTAAAATATGCAGCTTAGGTACCAAATAATTCCAGCCATGTCTCAGCTGCTTTCCTTCTCCAATTCATCACTTTCAATGAGAAAGTCTAAAACAGGTCACAGACATGATCATTTATCAGGACTTTCACTTATAGATGCATGTGAATGAGATGCGCACGTGTTATGCCCATTTTTCTTGTGGCATTTCCCTGGGATTTTTTCAGGTGAATTTGGCGAGGCGCAGTCTACTCTAACTTGACTGCAAGTTTTTGGATGGCCTGGTAGACTCTAGGGTCTAAAGGGTGTACGGATTTCATTAACTTAGTACTTTTTTGGTTCCTTCCCGGACTCCTTTCTCCGCCCAGAAGGTGACTGTGTGATACACTGAAGTTACACTTTCTACTTCTTGCTTGCCTTTCAGACATTGTGGTTGAATATATTTGCTCTTCGTTTTCTTCTCATCACATCTTGTCATTCAAAAGAGAGTCATTCGGCAATTACAAAATACCAAAGACTGTACTCTGGGATGGAAATGCATCATCAAGCAAAACAAACATGATGCCTGGCCTTTGGAGACTTCTGTGTATGGGGGAACTACTTTGTTTTCAGTTATAAGACTAAAGGCTAAATGTGTGAACTCATGGGGAAAAGAAACATTGCAGTATCATCAACTTTACTCTGAGAAACATCCCATCAAGCTTTGTGGAGAAACATTTAACCATGCCTTCTTTATGACACACTTGTACAGGGGCTGTATCCTGAAGCCTGTCCTCTGCCAACTCTGTCCTCTGTCTACACCACAGCTTGTTATTTGTGCCAGGGCTTTCCATGTAGCAGCACGGCTCTGGCCCGTTTCCTGAGTGCCTCAGGTATTCCCTCAGCAAGGGGATGGAGACTATGTGGGGTTCCAGGATTCCCACCCTGGGAAATCATAAGAAACATGTATTGGTTTCTGTTCTCCATAACTGCTACTCTTTGCTCTTTGACCCTGGTTCCTGACACAGAAATTGTATAATTTTCTGAGGAATGGGGGTGATAGGAGTGTCTTGCATAGAGCTCCTAAATTCTTTGTAATTTTCTGGGTGATAGGAGCATCTTTTGATGGGCTTCCAGACCTGGGCTTGTCACAATAATGATCAAGTGTGATTAGAAGCTTAGAATATTCAGCCCCATTCCTGTCCTTTGGGGAGGGGAAGGAGCTAGGGATTGTTCACAATCCATCATGCCTGTGAAGAAGCCTCCATAAAAAATTCCTAAAGTAAAAGGTTCTGAGAGCTTTTTGGGTTAGTGACACAGCCACGTTTGGGAAGAAGTCACCCCCCAACTCCATGGGGTCAGAAGCTCCTGCTCTGGATGCTTCTAGAACTTTCCATATGCATCTCTTCATAGGGATGTTCATCTATATTCTTTAGCATATCCCTTTTATGTAATAAAGTGGGAAATGTCTAAGTAGCCTGAGTTCTTTGAGCCATCCTTGCAGATTATTGAGCCTGAGGAGGGGGTCATGTGACCCCTGACTTAAAACAAGTCAGGCAGGTGACAACCTGGGACTGGTGGTTGGCATGTGAAGTGACAGCTGTCTTGTGGGATCTGCAGGTAGGTAGGTTGATAGTGTCAGAATGGAACTAACTGACTTGCGGGACACCCAGCTTGTGTCAGGATAGTTGGGGAATTGTTTGGCGTGGGGGGAAGGCCCACACTTCTGGTCACCGAAGTGTTGTGGGTGAATAGGTGAGGGGCGTGAGAGCTTCTTCTTTTTGCTTCTGAGCAATCCCTCTGTTAGCTCTTTATTCCTGTTCTGTGCAGGAAGCATCTGACCGAAAGAAAAAAATCCATAAGGAAAACAAAAATCGAGGTTTGGGACACTACTCCCTAGGTACACATGATCACCTTTGCAAATGTTGGAACATTGCCCCAAAGTGTAAAGGAACTTCATGGTGGTCAAGCCAATGCTGGCAGATGTACCCGGAACTCTCTTAACTACTCTTTTCCTACTCCCACGTGACCTCTCCTTAGCCCAAAGGTTGACTTCTGTTCTACCTCATACTGTGTGAATGGAAATCAGCATCCTCAAGTGGCCTCAGGTAATTCTGATTGATCACCCCAGTGATTTTATGTGCACTGAAGTTTGGAGACCATGGGAGACATTGGGCCTGGAGACAGAAAGGGTTTTGTGAATTGAGTCCCCACAATCACTGCCCTTTATCACTTCTCATGGTGACAGGCCATGTGTTTCTCATTGAAAGCTTGCAGCTTTCTTATACTTGGGATGCTCCTTGGCCAGAGGTACCCTTCCGGTCCCGTCTACTGGTCCCACTCCTCTGGGGAATGCCCGCCTGGCTTCCTAGGTCAGCTCCAGGTGACCTGGTTCATTGAATCTTGAGTAAGCCATCTGGCAGTGTGGGACACGAGGCCTGTGTGATTCCCTTCTACCTTGTACATTTCTTCCACAGCATGTGCTTTTTTGACCTTTGTCACCCTCTGCTAGGACATGAGCTCCCTGCAAGCAGAGACAGGGACTTCTTGATCTCTTCAAAGCAAGCAAAGGTCCTTGGCCCATGGTAAGCTCTCAAATGCATGAATGAATGGATGCGTAAACTAAATTCTCTTTCCAACGTTAGCTATCTTATGCTGAACAAGGCATTGAACTACTTTGATCCTGCTTCCTTATCATAAAAATGAATGTTTTCTTTAAAGCTTGCTACAATGACAGATGAGAAAATATTATGTGATCATGCTTTGTAGAGCACAAAAACATGATCACAGTATTTTTTCATTTGGTCATTATGTGTATGTATGTATATACACACATATCACATGTATTACAGGTATATATGAATATTATAGGTATATATTATATATGTATACATATTATATAAACATGTATATATTCATTCCTTCTTCATGTTCATTTCTATACAATAATACATTCAAAGAAGAAAAAGAAAAAATAGAAAACAACAAATCTGTCAACCAAAAAAAGGAAGAAAAGGGAAAAAAGCAGTCATGGCAGCAGTCTGTCAAATTTCTCCCCCTTCATTGGTCTCCTCAACTCTTGGATGAATTATATACCTTTCTCTGCAAACTCTGCTTTTGCCAAGTAAATCAACCTGGCCTTTCAGTGTCTTTGGTCTTGTCTCCGTATTTGTTGTGCCAATTTTTCACAGGAGGCAGCAAAGACGATCTCTCCATGGTGGGCAGGGGAGGGGGCTGAGACGATGTTAGTTCTGGTTTCCTGACTTACAACATGCACAGACTCCTATGAGCCTACACACCTCACACAAACAGCAGGAAAGGTTTGCTCTATTTTTTTGTTCCTTCTTTCCTGTTCTCTGAACCTTGCTAGATCAGTGGCCTTAAAACGTAAACACCACCTTTTATCCATGATTTATGCTGAATTGTGAAAAATGGGTCACAAAGCAGATGAGCAAATGCCCTAATCAAGGACATACACCAGTCAAGTGGGAACCCCTGTGTGTGCGCGTGCGCATGGCTCTGTGTGTGTGTGTGTGTGTGTGTGTTGAGTAGACTGTGTACTCACATGCTTAAAAATCAGGGTGTAATGTCTCTTCCCCTTTTATAAAAGTGAGACACTACTGTGTGCACAATAACTGCCTCTTTTTTGTATCCTTATCAGTGTACAAAGACTTCCTTCATTCGTTTTGCAGTCCGTAGTATTTTTTCTCTCTTGTGTTAGTTGATTTTGTTAGTTCCTATTGATGATTACATTCATTCTTTTGCTGATATAATTAAATCATAGCCCTAAAACACCCTCTTTCTGCTTTCTTAGAGCATGTAACATAATCCTGATTTGTGCTTCTTCTTGCTCACAGTGGGTATCTGTCCTCTCTGACTCCCTCCCACACACCTCCCTCTGCCCCTATCTACTTCTCTTAAACTCTTGTATTGAACGAATCCTTACAACTCCAACCTCTACCCAGGCTAAGAGGAATTACAGGATTCTTAGGCCTTTGGATACTCTTTGGATCATCGTCCTAGATAACCTTCTTGATCTTCTTAAATTCATCAGGAAAATGGACATTTAATCATGAAGTATTGCACTGAAATTTTCTGCATTGCATTGACCATTACCTGCCCATAAAAGGAGACCACAACTCTGAATAGTTTTAGTGAGTTGTCTCTCTGTCAGTTCATTGATGACGTTTTACCATAAAGCATTAGGCTGGGTACCCCATGGGGAGAGGTGTGGAAAGATCAAAGCAAATACAGGACCATTTTTTGCCATCATCAGCTCACCATCTGGAAAGGAGACTTTGTTTCCCCATGTTCTATGCAATCATCAATAGGGAATTTACAAGTAAATTCCTTATAGTTCAAACTTCTCTTTGAATGGGTGGAATTAATTAGATGGAATTAATGCTGTACAGATCCAACAACACTGGCCAATGAAATGTTTCACTCCACATAGCTTTACGCATTGTTGCACTTGACCCTGAACGTGTCCAACCTTTCCATGGTGCTGAACTATTTCGGATAGAAATTTTCCTAAAATATATTACAAGTGTTTCTACCTTTAAAAAAGAACGTGTGGTAATGTGACCTTTCTTTCCTTGCTAAAATTGGGAGAGGCTATGTAAGACCCTCTCCAAAGCCCTTCTGCTTTTGACCTCACACAGTTACATGATGACTAATCCATCCATCATTGCAGCGGGATAATGCCATGCTCTCTGGGCCTGCTGAGAGTCCAGCAATGTTTGTTCCTACAATAAACGGTCCCAGATGAGTCTACTTTAAAAAAAAAATTAGTGGGGCACCTGGGTGACTCAGTCGGTTAAGTGTCCAACTTCGGCTCAGGTCATGATCTTGCGGTTCATGAGTGCAAGCCCTACATCGGGCTCTGTGCTGACAGCTCAGAGCCTGGAGCCTGCTTCGGATTCTGTCTCCCTCTCTCTCTCTGCCCCTCCTCTGTTTGTACTCTGTTTATCTCTCTCTCTCTAGAAAATAATAAACATTAAAAATTAAAAAAAAATACTAAGATAAAGACATTTCAGAGAAAGTTTGGGAAATGCTAGGAAGGAAGAAAATCGTAACATCCAACATTCTCATCATTTCTTTGTTTGGCTTTCCTTTTTGCATATTAGACCATCTGCAGTTACTTCCTTCCTTCTCATGTACATTTTTTACTTTCGTTAAGTTTAATTGTCTCAATTTTCTTTTCTTTTGAACTTTTTTTTTTCCACTTGCTCTTGGTCACTCTCTCTAACTCCTTCTTCCCCTTCCTTTCTCGCCCAAAGATGTCCTTATTTGCCTTCATTATTTGAAGATTATTAGGATATGGAATTTTCCCGGGTGATTGTCATGATGGCTAATTTTAATGAGTCAACCTGACTGGGCGAAGAGATGTCCAGAGAGCTGACGGAACACCACGTCTGGAGGTGTCTGTGAGGATGTTTCTGGAAGCCATCAACATTTGAATCTGTAGACTGAGTAAATGAGATCACCTTCTGCAGTGTGGATAGGTATCCACCAGTCCACTGAGGGCCTGAATAGAACAAGAGTGCAGGGAAGGGGCCAGTTAGCTCTCTCTGCTTGAGCTAAGACCTCTGTTCTCTGCCTTCTGACATCTGGGCTCTTTGTTCTCAGAACTTCAGATGTGGACTGAGTGACACCACTGTTTTTACTGCTTCTCTAGCTTGAAGAGATCAGAGCATGGGGTATCTCCATTTCCACAATTACGTGAGCACAACTTATAATAAATCTCCCCTTATCTATCTGTCGGTTTATCTGTGAATCTTTTTTTTATAATTTTTTTAATGTTTATTTATTCTTGAGAGAAAGAGAGGCAGAGCTTGAGCAGGGAAGGGACAGAGAGAGAGGGAGGGAGAGAGACATAGAACCCCAAGTAGGCTCCAGGCTGTGAGCAAAGGACAGAGTCTGATGATGTGGGGCTCAAATTCCCTAAATGCGAAATCATGACCTGAGCTGAAGTCGGAAGCTTAAGCAACTGAGTCACCCAGGCACCCCCCATCTGTGTGTATCTTACTGGTTTCATTTTTCCAGAGAACCTTCACTAATAGAAGAGTTAAATTCCTTCGGTACCTTCATTGATAGCATTTTATTTTTTGATATAGTCTTGAAAAGCCTGCCATTTGGTAATATTCTGCCTTTATAGGTCTTTTAAAAAATCTTTAGCATTTTCACTTTGTGTTTGGTGTTCTATAACTTAGCACAATTTGTCTGAGACTGTATTTACATTTGTTCATTTATTCTCAACTATTACTTTCTTGAATATTGCTTCTTCCCCATTCTATTGTCTCCTTCATAGCTGATTTAACATTGGTTCAGACCCTTCACTGACTCCTTTTTTCTTTACCTCCTTTGTTTTTCAATGTTTTTAATCTCCCTTTCTCTCTGCTGCATCCTATGTTACTTCCTTAGCTATGTCTTCACTAACTCTCCTGTCACCTTACTTGGTCTACTGTTTAAACCGGCCATTGAGATTCTAACTGAATTTTTACTTGTTTCTTCTGTGGATCTTAGGATAAATTTGATGGTCTTCTACTGGCGAATTACACTTCCAAAGCCCTCTTATTTATTAATACACATTAAACATTTTTTTAAACAATTGAAAGTGTGTAATTCTAATACAATCTCTACTTAATTGTCCATGTTGTGAATTTGTAGCCTTTGCTCCTGTTGAAATGGACATTGCCAGTTTTGAGCTTGTGTTCTACAAAAATCTTTCATTCTTTGAGATCTGCGTTTTTTTCTTAAAGTTTATTTTTATTTATTTTGAGAGATAAGAGAATGAGGGAGAGAGCACAAGCCAGGGAGGGGCAGAGAGAGAGAGGGAGACAGAATCCCAAGCAGGCTCCATGCTGTCAGCACAGAGACCAATGCGGGGTTTGAACTCCCAGAATCATGAGATCATGATCTGAGCTGAAACCAAGAGTGGGATGCTTAACCATCTGAACCACCCAGGTGCCCCTACATTTTTGTCTAACTCAATTTTACTGAACTATAATTTACCTCCCAAAAACATATCCAATTTTGGGTTTTGAGATTTGTATAATCCAAGAAACCATCATCACTATCAAGATATGGTTTCTGTCACACCTCAAAGATTGCTGTGTTCCTTTTCAGACCATCCCATCCTCTGTCCTTGGCTTCATGCAACCACTGATGTGTTTTCTTTTTCTTTTTCTTTTTCTTTTTCTTTTTCTTTTTCTTTTTCTTTTTTTGACAAAATAGATTAATTTGGATTTTATATAAATGGAATCATACCTCATAGATTTTTTTTGTCTCACTTCTTTTGCTCAGTGTAAATTTTCTTACATTTATCCTTATTGTTATGTGTGTCAATAATTCATTCCTTTTTATTGTTTTATAGCATTCTTTGTATGGATGTATCCATATCACCTGCCAGTAGGTATTTGGATTAGTTCTGGTTCCTGGTTATTGTCAGAAACCTGTAGTTCCCTCAGATCCATGTGCTGGTTGGAACTCTATTGAATGTCAAGGGTACTGCATGGAGATTGCTGGATATCTCTCTGTGCAGATTGCTCCTCTCTGGTGTTCTTTCCTGAACACTCTAAGTGCCACACCTTCCCTGAACTCCTAGGAGACCACTCGGTTTTACCTGGTGGTTCCCCTCTCTGATGCATCGTCTAGTCTAACTTCTAGTAGTCAGCTGAGCAATCATTGGGTTTTCCTGGTCCTTTCCAATCTCTTAAGGGATCATTGTCCTCTGTTACCCAGTTCCTAATATCTTGCAAATCATTGTTTCACATATTTTGTCCTTTATTAGTTGGTTTAGATTGGAATGTAAATCCATTGCCTTCTTACTTCATCTTGGCCACAAGAGAGTGTCTCACTTTCATTTGATGGCTAGTCTTGCTGGAAGTGAATTCATTGGTTGACAGTTGATTTCTTTCAGTACTTTATATCATCGCACTGTATTCTTACCTACACTATTTGTAATGAGCACTTCGGTCATTAATCATCGTCATTTTGTTCCTATATGTGATGAGTAGCTTTTCTCTTCCTGCTTCAAGGTTTTTTTCTTCCTCTGAGTTTGAGCAGTTTGGCTATGATGTGTCTGGATGTGCATCTCTTTGTGTTTCTGCTACTTGGGGTTTGTTGAGTTTCTTGGATTTGTGAGTCAATATGTAATCACCTGTTCTGGGAACTTCTCAGCCGTCTTTCAAGGGTTGTTTCTATTTCTTTCCTTCATTCGTCTCCAATGGGATTCTCATTATGTGTACACTTGATGCTTGCTGTTTGTTTAACTATGGGGCTGAGTCCATATCTGCTTGAATTCCTCCCCCCCCCATTTTGTTCACACTGAAGTTTCTACTATTATATCCAGTTTGTCGATTCTTTTTCCCTCACTTCAAATTTACTAGATGGACTCATTAGTATATATTTTTTTTACTTTTTAAAATTAGCTTTAGTATTTCCCTGTATTTACTCTGGGTGCTTTCTTATTTCTTTACTGAGATTCTCTATTTGTTGAATCGTTATTACATATTTTTCTATAATTCTTTAAACATACTTCTTGTTCATTATTTGAATACATTTTTCATATCTTCATTTTTTTCCCTCAAGTATATAACACACCATTACATTAGTTTTAGGTGTACAGTATGATGATTCAACAATTCTATACATTTCTCAGCAACATGTGTACTTTTAATCCCCTTTATTTCACCCATTCCCCCACTCACCTCTGACTGGTAACCACCAGTTTTTTGTCTATATTTATGAGTCTCTTGGGGCGCTTGGGTGGCTCAGTTGGTTAAGCCTCTGACTCTTGATTTTGGTTCAGGTCATGATCTCACATTTTGTGAGATTGAGACCCACATCAGGCTCTTCACTGAGAGCACAGAGCCTACTTGGGCTTCTCTGTCTCTCTCCCCTCCTGCCCTCAGGCGCACATGTGCATGCTCTCTCTCTCTCAAAAAAAAAAATTACCAAAAAAGTCTGGTTTTGTCTGTTTCCCCCCTGTATGTCCATTTGTTTTGTTTCTTAAATTTCACATATGTCTTCACTATATGGTATTTGTCTTTCTCTGACTTCTTTCACTTAGAAGTATATCCTGTAGGTCCATCTATGTTGTGGCAAGTGGAAAATTTTCATTCTTTTTTTATGGTTAATATTCGAGGGTGTGCGTGTGTGTGTGTGCACATGCGTGCATGTGTTTGTGTCACTTCTTTTTACATTCAGCTGTCAATGGACCCGTGGTTTGCACAATTTGTCTGAGACTGTATTTCCATTTGTTCATTTATTCTCAACTATTACTTTCCTGAATATTGCTTCTTCCCCGTTCTATTGTCTCCTTCGTAGCTGATTTAACATTGGCTCAGACTCTTCACTGACTTCTTTTCTCTTTACCTCCTTCGCTATTGTAAATAACGCTGCAGCAAACATAGGGATGCATATATCTTTTCAAATTAGTGTTTTCATTTTCTTTGGGTAAATACTCAAGAGTGGAATTACTGGATCATATAGTAATTCTATTATTAAATTTTGAGGAAACTCTATACTGTTTTCTAAAGAGGCTGTACCAATTTGCATTTCTATCAACAGTGCACAAAGGTTCCTTTTTTTCCCCTACATCCTTACCAACACTTTATATTTTTTGTGTTTTCAGTTTTAGTCATTCTGGCATGTTTAAGGTGACATCTCATTGTAGTTTTGATCTGCATTTCTTTGATTAGTGACGATGAGCATCTTTTCCTGTGCCTGTTGTCCATCTGTATGTCCTCTTGGGAAAAATGTCTCTTCAGGGCCTTGGTCCATTTTAATTCGATTTTAAGTGGCTGGTTTTGTTTGTTTGTTTGTTTGTTTTGGGTATTGAGTTGTAGCAATTGTTTATATTTTGGATATTAACCTTTTATTGGATACATCCTTTGGAAATATCTCCCGCCTCCCCACCTTTAGTGGGTTGTAGTTTTGTTGTGCTGATAGTTTCCTTCACTCTGCAAAAGCTTTTTATTTTGGTGTAGCCCCAATAGTTTAATTTTGCTTTTATGTCTCTTGCCAGAGGAAGCATATCTGGAAAAACATTGCAAGGCTTATGTCAGAGAAATCACTGCCTATGATTTCTTCTAGGACTTTTATGGTTTCAAGTCACACATTTAGGTCTTTAATCCATTTTGAGTTTTTTTTTTTTTTTTTTATTTATGGCGTAAGACCATGGTCCAGTTTAATTCTCTTGCATGTTGCCATTCAGTTTTCCCAACAGGATGTGTTGAAGAGACCGTCTTTTACCCATTGTATATTCTGGCTTCCTTGGTCAAAGATTAATTAACAATATAATCATGGGATTTTTTTCTGGGCTTCCTTCTGTTCTGTTGATGTATGTGTCTATTTTTGGTGCTCTACTGTTTTGATTACTACATCTTCAAGTATATTTTGTAATCTGGAATGGTGACACCTTGAACCTTTTTCGTTTTCAAGATTGCTTTGGATTTTGGGGTGTTTTGTGGTTCCATGCAAATTTTAGGATTATTTGTTGTGAAAAATGTTGGAATTTTAGGATCATTCTTCTCCAAAAATGTGGGCCTTTTAATAGGGATAGCATTAATTCTATAGATTGCTTTGGGTACTATGGACATTTTAAATGATACTGTTTCTTCCAATCCATGAGCATAGGATGTATTTCCATTGCTTTCTGCCATCTTCAGTTGGTTTCATCAGTGTTTTCTAGTTTTCAGAGTACAGGTGTTTCACCTCTTTGATTAAGTTCATTCCTAGATACTTTGTTTTTGGAACACTTGTAAATGAGGTTGTTTTCTTAATTTCTCTTTCTGCTCCTTCATTATTACTGAATAAAAGTGCAACATGTTTCTGTATATTGATTTTGTATCCTGTGACTTTACTGAATTATCAGTTCTGTTTTTGGGTGGAGTTTTTGGGTCTTCTGTATATAGTATGTCATCTACAAATAGTGAAAGTTTTACTTCTTCCTTACCAATTTGGATACGTTTTATTGTTTTTTCTTGTCTGTGTGCTGTGGCTAGGGCTTCCAGTACTGTGTTGAATAAAACTGGTTGAGAGTGGACATTGTAGTCTGCTTCCTGATACTGGGGGGAAAGCTTTCAGTCTTCCACCATTGGGTATGATCTTAGTTGTGGGTTTTGCACATCGGCCTTTATTATGTTGAGATCTGTTGCATCTAAGCCTACTGTGTTGAGGGTTTTTTTTAATCATGAATGGATGTTGTATTTTGTTAAATGCCTTTTCTGCATCTATGCGGTGATCATTTGGCTTTCATCCATTCTCTTATTGATGTGATGCATGATGTTGATTGATTTGCAAATATTCAACCACTCTTGTATCCCTGGGTAAATCCTACTTGATCATGTGGAAGTTGTTTTTAATGTATTTTGAGTTTGATTCGTTAATATTTTGTTGAAAATTTTTGCACCTATGTTCATCAGAGATACTGGCCTATACTATTTTTTTTTTTTATTTGTAACATCTTGTGTGGTTTTGGTATCAGGATAATGCTGGTCTCATAGAGTGAATTTGGAAGCTTTCCTTCTCTCTCTCTCTCTCTCTCTCTCTCTCTCCCTTTCTCTCATTTTTTGGATTAGCTTGAGAAAAATAGGTATTAACTCTTCTTTAAATGTTTGGTAGAATTCTCCTGTGAAGTTGTCTCGTCCTGGACTTTTGTTTCTTGGGAGTTTTTTGAGTACTAATAATCAGTGTTCAAATTTTCTATTTCTTCCTGATTCACTTTTGGGAGATTTTATGTTTCTGGAGACTTATCCATGTTTTCTGGGTTGTCCAATTTATTGGCATACACTTTTCCATAACATTTTCTTATAATTTTTTGTATTTCTGTGGTATTAGTTGTTATTTCTCCTTTTTCATTTCTGTTTTTACTTATTTGAGTCCCCTCCCTTTTGATTAGTCTGGCTAAAGGTTTATTAATTTTTGTTGATCTCTTCAAAGGTCCAGCTCCCAGTTTAACTGATATTTTTCTGTTGTCTTTTTCATCTTCACTTTACTTCTACTCTAATCTTTGTTATGCCTTTCCTTCTACTAGATTTGGGCTTTGCTTTTTTCTTTTTCTATCTCCTTTTGGTGTAAGGTTATTTTTCTTGGGTCTTGATGTAGGCCTGTATTGCTATAAAATTCTGTCTTATAATAGCTTTTGTTAGATCCCAAAGATTTTGGACTATTACATCATCATTTTTATTTGTCTCCATGTATCTTTTGATTTCCTTTTTGATTTCTTGGTTGACCACTCATTGTTTAATAGCATGTTATTTAACCTACATGTATTTGTGTTCCTTTCAGATTTTTTCTTGTGATATCTAGTTTCAAACTGTTTTGGTAAAAAAAATGCATGATAGGATATCAATCTTTGGAATTCATTGAGATTTATTTTGTGGCCTAGCCTGTCATTTATTTCGGAGAGTGTTCCATGAGCGCTTGAAAAGAATGTTTATTCTTCTGGTTTTGAATGGAGTGTTCTGAATACATCTGCCAAGTCCATCTGGTCCAATGTGTTGTTCAAAGCCACTGTTTCCTTGTTGATTTTGTGTTTCGACAGTATATCCATTCATATATGTGGGGTGTTAAAGTGCCCTAATATTATTATATTACTGTTAATTTCTTCCTTTATGTCTGTTAATGGTTGATTTATGTATTTATGTGCCTTCCTGTTTGGTGCATAAGTATTTATAATTGTTATATCTTCTCGTTAGATTATGCCTTTGATCGTTATGTAGTGTCCTTTGTTTCTTGTTACAATTTTTTTTAAAGTCTGTTTTGTCTACATAAGTATGCTACCACAGCTTTCTTTTTGCTTCGATTTTCATTGTAAGTATTTTCCCATCACTTTTATCTGTATGTGTCTTTAGATGTGAAGAGAGTGTCTTGTAGGTGGGATACAGTGGGTGTTGTTTTTGATCCATTCAGTCACCCTACATATTTTAATTGGAGGATTTATCTATATACATTCAAGCTAGTTATTGGTAGATATGTACTTACTGCCTTTCTGTTACTTGTTTTATGGTTGTTGTTTGTAGTTTTTTCTCTGTCCCTTTCTTCTTTTTTGCTCTTTTCCCTTTTGCTTTGATAGCTTTCTTTAGTGATATACTTGGATTCCTTTATTTTTATTTTTTTGTGTGTATCTATTACAGGCTTTTGATTAGGTTCATATATAACATCTAATGCATATCATAGTCTATATTGAGTTGATGGTTGCTTGAGTTTGAACCCATTCTAAAAGCACTCAATTTTTACTACCCTCAGCCATGTTTTATGTATATGATGTCATCCTTTACATCCTTTTGTGAACTCCATGTCTGATTTTTATAGATCTAATTGATTTTACTGCCCTTTGTGCTTTAACCTATGTACTAATTTTTTTTAAATGTTTATTTTTGAGAGAGAGAGAGAGAACGAACAAACGAGCGAATGAACTGGGGTGGGGGGGCAGAGACAGAGGGAGACAGAGGATCCAAACTAGGCTCTGCACTGTCAGCACAGAGCCCATTGCAGGGCTCAAACTCATGAACCATGAGACCATGACCTGAGCCAGAGTTGCATGCTTAACTAACTGAGCCACCCAAATGTCCCTATGTACTAATAAGTGATTAATCTATAATTTTATATGTTTTACATAAAGCATATAATTTTATGTTTTAAAAGTGATTAGTCTATAATTAGTTTGTATTTACCTGTTAATGTTTTTTGTTTCCTCATGCCCTTACACCTGATTATGACCTTTTATTTCCATTCACAGAATTCCCTTTAACATTTCTTGTAAGGCTGGTTTAGTAGTTCTGAATTCCTTTAGTTTTGTTTTAGTTTATTTCTCCTTCTAGTCTAAATGATAGCTTTGCTGGATAGAATATTCTTGGCTATAGCTACTCTTTTTTTCCTTTCAGCCTTTTGAATATATCATGCCACTCCCTCCTGGCCTGCAAAATCTCTGCTGAAAAACCAGCTGATGGCCGTATGGGGTTTCCCTTGTATGTAACGGTTTTCTTTTCTATTTTGCTTTTAAAATTCCCTCTTTTTCACTACTCTTTGCCATTTTAATTATTATGTGTCTTGGTATGGACCCCGTTGGTTTGGTTCTGTTGGGGTATCTCTGTGCCCCCTTGATCTGTATGTTTCCTTCTTTTCCCAGGAAGAAATGGAAGTTTTTAACTATTACTTCTTTAAATAAAATTTCTGCTCCTTTTTGTCTCTTCATTCTGGGATCCTTATAATGTGAATGTTATTATGCTTGATGATGTTAAGTTCCCTTAACCTCTTCTTATTTTTTTAAATTATTTTTTCTTATTGTTGTTTAACCTGGTTGCTTTCCATTACTCTGTTTTCTGGCTTGCTGATATATTCCTCTTCTTCATCTAGTCTACTATGTATTGATTCTCGTGCATGGTTAATTTGTTATTGAGTATTTCCATCTCTGGTTCATGTTTTATATTTTCTAACTGTGTCAAGTGTCTCACTGATGTCCTCCACACTTTTCTCAAGTCCAGTAAGTAACTTGACCATTACTTTGAATTCTTTATCAGACCTATTGCTTATCTCCATTTCATTTAGCTCTTTTTCTGTGGTTTTGTTCTGTTCTTTCATTTGGGACATATTCCTCCATTTCCTCATTTTGTTTAACTCTATGTGTTTGTTTCTGTGTATTAAAAGTCAATTATGTCTCTTGATCTTGAAAGTAGTGGCCTTATGAGGAAGAGATCCTGTGGTGCCCTGTGCTGCAGTGTGCCCTATTCACCAGAACAAGAGACTTCAGGAGTGTCTCCTATGTGTTTGTGTGCATCTTAGTGTTGTGGAAGAGTTGCACTTGCCTTCAGTGCATTTGCAGTAGTCCCTTTTGTCCATGGTGAGCAGGGTTTTGTCCCTGTGCTGTTAAGGGTCTTGTAGTTAGGAGGGGTATCAGCAGTCAGACCAGATGCTTTAGCTCATTTGTGGAGGCATCAGTGACACTGAACTATGCTGGCCATGCATTGTTCCCTGAGAGGCTTTCATTGGTGGGGAGACCTGCAGACAAACCATATGTCTGTCTACAGATCTCTGTTGGGGCTGGAGACACAGTGATAGTCAGGGCATTCTCTCTACACTGTCAGTTACATATTTCAGCTGTTGTCACTGCAGTGGAACTGATGCATGTGGTTATTTTGCCCTCTCTCCAGGGGAGAGGTCACTTTGGAGTGATGCTGGTGTCTGATGGAGCTGCTTAAAGCCATACTGGAGGGACTCCTGCTGAGTGGGGTGGGTTGGATTGGGGGGGGGGGGTCTGCAGGAGACCCAAGCTAGGTAGTGAGTGTTCACGCTGGTACCTGCAGGTGTCGGGATATCTAAGTTGGGGGCTGAAGGACAGAGAAATGGTGCTTGCCAGCTCTGTAGACTTCTTGCAGAAGTCTCCTAAAGACCACCTCCCCAGCCCCAGCCCAGGTTCTGAGATTAGTAAATAAATCTCCTTCCTGTATGTCCCAGGCATTTTTTAAACTGCTACTTTTATGCTATATCTGGTTAGTGTTGTTTGTTATGCTAAGTGTGGGGACTCTGTTTCCGCTCTCTCTCCAGATCTCCCTTTTAAAGTACTTAAGAGGTAAGCCCCACTGGTTGTAAAAACTGGAGAACTTAAGCCCCCACCCTTGTTTCAAAGCCAAATGTTATCAGGACTTTTCTTCTTAGTGTAGGTTCCCCATGTCTTGGGTGCCTGGTGTGGGGTCTGCTCCTCTCCTTTCTCCATGCTTGTGGTGTCCTTCCAATTGTGGTCAGTCTCACTGGGAATGTGGTTCCTGACTGGGTCTCCACCCCTCCTGTCCTTTTTAATGTAGCCTCCTCTCTATGATTAACTGGAAAGTCTTTTCTGCCAGTCTCTGGGTAGTTTTCTGGATTATTTGCATTGATGTGGCTGTTATGTAGGTGAGTCTATGGGAGGAGGTAACCTTAGGATCCTCTTACTCTGCCTTTTTTTTTTTTCCTGAAGTGTCCTATAATAGCTGCTTTGAATCATTGTTGGCTAAATCCAATGTCTGGGCCCGTTTAGAATCCTTTGTTTTATTGAGTATTTTTCCCCTCAGTCATACAGCATAGGTTCCTGTCTTTGGCTGTCTTCTAAATTTGTGTTATTGAAAACAGATCATTTCACATACTTTTTTATAGCATCTTGAATTTTTATATTTTTTCCTTGACTTCCTTTTTTGGCCTGGGCTTAAAGTATGTGTCTTCCAGAGGAGTGTTCCGCTGCTGATATCTATGCTTCATCTTACTCTTAATTTTTAGTCTAGCTTTCCAGGGGTGAAGCCTATGACTTTGCAGTTTAATGGTTTTGGCAGAGATTGTGGTTAATCATGTGGAGCCTGGGGGTTTTTAGTCTCTACAGGGAAGGTGGGAAAGGACACTAAGTTTTTTTTTTTTTTAATTTCAGGTTAGTTAATATACAGTGTAGTCTTGGCTTCAGGTATCCAACCCAGTGATCCATCTGTTATGTGTGACACCCAGTGCTCATCCCAACAAGAGCCCTCCTTACTGCCTATCGCCTATTTAGCCCATACCCCCACCCACCACACATCTAGCAACCCTCAGTTTGTTCTCTGTATTTACTAGTCTCTTATAGTTTGCCTCCTTCTCTGTTTTTACTTTACTTTTCCTTCCCTTCCCCTGTGCTCATTTGTTGTGTTTTTCACATTCCACATATGAGTGAAATCATATGTCGTTCTCTGACTTATTTTGCTTAGCATAATACACTCTGGTTCCATCCATGTTGCTGCAAATGGCAAGATTTTATTCTTTTTCATTTGAGTGGTAGTCCATTGTATACATACACCACATCTTAATCCATTCATCAGTCCATGGACATTTGGGCTCTTTCCATAATTTGGCGGTTGCCGATAGTGCTGCTGGAAACATTGGGGCACATGAGGACACGGCAAGTTCTTAACTCTCTCCCACTCTTCCTTTCCACTGGTCCCCATCAGTGCTTCCTGCACATGTAAAGTGTTTCCCTGATAGCCAAGAGTGTGTAGTGGGTTTTTATGGCTCTCTCATTCCAGGCTCTCTCTGTTACATTTCTGGCTTCACTTCACTCTTGCAACTGGACTGGATCGCAGGGCAGCAGAGAGGCAAGATTTCCTATTCATCTCTCATAAATTTAATAACTTTACTGATTTTGTCACCATGGGTTTTTGCTGCCCAGCTGAAGTCAGGTTGGGCCCTCTGCAGTAAGGCTGCTGGTTTCAGTTGCCAACTCTGCCCTATCAGATAACATCTTTGTTGACTGAGTTTGCTAGATGACATGCTATAGACCTCCACCTTTCTTACCCAAACTCTGCCAACTTGGCATGAATAAGCATTTCTCCATTTGTTGTTTGCGCTTTTTTTTTTCAGAGCCTGGAATGGGTTGTTGTTTTTGTAGATGTGACAATCCATGTGTGTGTGTGTTTGTGTGTATGTGCATGCATCTGTGCACATGCATGTAGACGATTCATCAGCCACTTCTTGCAGGAATAGCTGGAAGTCTTACCTTGTAGAGACAAAAACATGAGCAGAATGTCGTAGGGATCTCTGTGTCTTCCAGAGTCACAACCACCATGTCTCCTGCTCTTCATTGCTTGGTATCTATTCAAACTTCCAACTGCTGTAATTTTCCTCTTGTGTCATGAACTTCATTTAACATTGATTTCAGCGCAGATACACAGTTAATTAATCTCATGTTTTTTGGGCTGAAAATACCGTTATTTGGCTTTTATTTTGAAAGATGATTCACTGGACAAAGAACTCTAGATTGGCCATTTCTTTTTTCTTTCAGTGTGTTAAAAGTGTTTCACCCTTGACTGTTGGCTGTGGTCTTTGATGAATCATCTGTCGCTGAAAAGAGAAATCTTTGTCTTTGCTGTGTGATGTGTAATGCATTCACCATCCCCAGCCCCTATTAGATGTTTATAAAGTTTTTCTTTTTATCCTTGGTGTTTAACAACATGATTAGGCTTGCCTTTGAGTGGTTTTCTTATGTTTATTCTGCTTGGAATTTGCTGAATTTTTGAATCTTTGAACATTTGAATTTATAATTTACCTAAGAATTTGGAAAGAGTTGGCATTATCTTAAAATATTTTTGTTTCCTCTTCCTCAATTATATGTATATTGGACTACATACTATTGCCCACCAAGTTACTAATGATCTGTTGTACTATTTTTTTAAATCTTTTTTCTTTATGTGCTTTATTTTGAATAGTTTTTATTGCTATGTCCTCAAGATTACCAGTCATTTCTTCTAGAATGTCTGATCTGTTCATCCAGGCAGTATGTTTTCTGGTACTGTAGTTCTCGTATTTAGAAACTTTGCTCAGTTCTTTTTATATCTTTATTTGTCTGTTCACTGCATTCATCTTTTTCTCAACCTTCTCAAACATACGGAGCCAATTTTTTATTACTAGGTTTTATTTTCTGCTACATCTATCGTCCTTGTCATTTATGGGTATCTTTCTATAGACTGACTTTGTTAGTGTTCATGAGTTACATTATTCTTCAGCTTTGCATGCCTCATAAATTTCATTGGATGCCAGACCTGGAAAATTTTATGTTGTTTGTTACGGGATTTTGTTTCATTAATACACTGTTAGATTGTGTTCCAGGATACACTTAGTTATTGGGATCTTTCAAGACTTCCTGTTAAGCATTTTGAGTGTGGGTCCAGAGAAGCTTTCACTCTAGCATAAATTTATTCCTATAGTAAGGCAACATCCTTCTGAGGATTCTACCCTACCTATCACAAACCTTTTCCTCCATGGTTGGGACCCTGTGTGAACTCTAGGAACTGTCAGAATAATCTTTGGTATGGTTCTTTCCACACTGTATATATTTTATTTTCAAACGTGTGTGTTAGAACTTAGCCAGAGACTCAAGACCCCCTCTGCGTGTATCCCGAGTTGTCTCTGACAACCACGGTCTGCCTTTCTGTGCTTTGCTCTGCAAAGTCTCCATCTGACTCTGTTTTCCCACTCCTCACTATAACCTGGAAATCGCCTCCCAAGCCATAAACTCATGTAAATGTTGGACTTGTTTTTCTTCTGTCCCTCAGAGATTATGGTTCTGCTCTATCTTTTCTGAATATCTGCAATATTTTGTGTAGTTTCCTCCCTGACAGTGGCTTTTAGGTAAATATAATCCTTATCACTTTATCTTGGCTGAATATGGAAGTCCCATTGACTAATGTTTTAAAGTGTTTCTTTTAAGTTTATTTATTAGAGAGTTCAAGGGAGGTAGGGTCAGAGAAAGGATAGAGAATTGCTAGCAGGCTCCATGCTGTCAGTGCAGAGCCTGATGAGAGGCTCAAACTCAAGATCATGAGATCATGACCTGAACCACAATCAAGAGTCCGATGCTTAACTGACTTAGCCACCCAGGTGGCCTCCCATTGACTAATGTTTTAATGTCGAACAACCTCACATCCCTAACAGAAGTCTTATTTTTTATATTTTCCTCCTTATAATTTGTTGTATTCTATTATACTTGTGAAAGATTGTTACTTCTATAAACCTGAGAGACAATACTCTAAGTTTATTTCTCCCTCCCTCTGTCTCTCTGTCTTTGTGTTTTTGATATCAGAGCCCTGGCAGCCTTATAACACAAGTTGGAAAGTGTTCAAACTTTTTTATTTCATGAAAAAATGTATACAAAAATGATATTTACTCTTAAAAATTTTTTTTTAATATTTGTTTATTTTTGAGGGAGAGAGAGAGTGAGCGTATGAGCAGGGGAGAGGCAGAGAGAGGGAGACACAGAAGTGGAAGTTGGCTCCAGGCTCCATGCTCCTAGCACAGAGCCCGACGCAGGGCTCAAACTCACAAACGGTGAGATCATGACCTGAGCCAAAGTTGGTTGCTTAACCAACTGAGCCACCCAGACGCCCCATATGGTATTTACTCTTGAATGTTCAACAGAATTCACCAATAAAGGTATGTACTAATACATGGGAAAAGTTTTTATATAATGCAGTTTCTTTCATAGATTTATTTTGTGCCAATTTGGCTGGGTTGTACATTTCAGCTAATTTATCCATTTCACCTAAGATGTTGAATTTGTTGGCATCAACTTGTAGTAATAGCTTCTTGCTATACTTTTAATTCAATACTTTTAATGCTCTGTGGTGAGAACTTAACCTTTTTTCTTGAATTTCATTTTTCTTCCTCAGTTTAGTCAAGTATATACCAATTTTGTTAATTTTTCCCCCCATAACCACATATTGGCATTGTTTCTTTTCTCTTTTGGCTTCTGTTTCATTGATGTCTGCTCATTGTATTCTTTTCTTCTTTCACTGTATTTACTTTAATTTTCTAATCTTCTTGAGGTAGTAACTTAGGGAAAGTCTTAGATCAATATCCTATTTTCTGATGAAATCATTTAAAAGTATAACTTCCCCTCTAAGCACTACTCTAGTCGTCATACAGAAATGTTGATGTAAATGTTAATGTTTTTATTACCACTTAGTGTAAAATATTTTCCAATTTCTTTAGTAATTTTTCATCTGACCCATGGATGATTTAGAAATAGATTGTTTAGTTTCCAAAGGTTTGAGGTTTTCCTATGTATCTTACTGGTATTGATTTTTATTTTAATTCTCTTCCTACCCGAGAACATACTTTGTATGATTTCAGTTCATTAAAATGTACTGAGACTTATTTTGTGCCCCATTTAATGGGTCTTTCTTCATTAGTGTGCTCTTGTGCACTTGAAAATAATGTTTATTTTTTAGTTCTTAGGTGTAGACTTTCATACATGTTAGTTAAGGCAAGGTACATGTGCTTTTCATATATTGTCTGCCTTCACTGATTTACTTCATGTTTCTATAAATTGCTGAGAGGATGTTAAAATCTCTGATTATAATGACGGAATCCTGTATCTCTTGTCTGTCAGTTTATCCTTTGCGTATTTTGAAGCTCTTCTTTTGTGCGGACACGTCTATGGTGGTTCTGTCTTACTGATGAATCGGCAAATTTGTCATCATGAACCGTTCTGTTTCTACTTGGTAATACTCTAACTTCTGTTGTAGTCTACCTCATCAAATATTAATAAAAGCGCTCAGCTTCCTTATTCTTACTGTTTGCGTGGTATATCTTTTTTTTATTGGTTTACTTTCAGCCAATACATGTCATTATATTTAAAGTGCATTTTTATAGGCACTTTAAATATACATTTTTCATTGGCAAGTGTAATTTGCTCTTGCTTTTTCTATCCAGTGTGATCACCCTATAATAGTGTATGTACGCACACACATTTATATACTATTTTAGAGTTAATAAAGTTTTTTTCTACGTGTTCATTTAGATGCTGCTTTGTATGGTTTGCTTTCTATTTGTTTTATCTTTTTGTATACTGTCTCATTCAACACCTTCACCCATCATTCATTATATTATATGCATCATGTCTCTTGCATTTATAGACATTAAAGCCTCAAGAGAAGATTATAAAATAATCTTTATAATTTTATATTATATAATGCATTAGTAATATATATAAACAAGGTAAGTTAATAAAAATAATATGCATATTGCATGTTTAGAATTGATGTTTAGTGTGTGTTTTTAGTTTCTATATTTTATATTTTTATCCATGAACTTTTCAGTGGTATTCCATTCCTTTCTAAAGATTTGACTCTCCCTGTGTAATCCTTTATCTTTGACTCAGAGAACTGCCTTTAATATTTCTTCTAGGGCAGATCTGGTGGGCTGATGTTTGGTCTTGGGACCCAGAGTTTGAGGAAAAATCCCATCATCCATGACAGGTGCCCTGTGTGGGCTGTGTCTTTTCTTCTGCTTCCACGCTCCTCCTCTTGTCTTATTTGGCCTTTGCTGACATGATCGAATCTGGAAATCTAGGTCACCAGTTGGGAGGTTTGAAGTCATTAGTTTTCCATTTTTTTTCTGCCCCTTTCTCCGTCTTCTCTTCTGACACACTAATTGCACTTACATTGGAACTTCTGTTGTCACAAATTTTTGAGGCTCTTTTATTATTTTCTTGTGATTTTTTCCCCTTCTTTAGATTGCACATTTACATGTATATGTACAATTACATATATATGTAAGTATATATTACATTATAATTAAAATCATAATTATAATTATATATAATATACATAATAGGTATACATAATATATAATATGTATATATAATTATAATTATGTATTACACACATATATATTATATATGGTAATATATAATGTATATATTATATGGAGGCATATAATATATATGGTATATATATGAGGTATATAATATATATGGTATATATAGATATATATATGTAATATATATGTAAGTCCTATAGTTTACCCTGTAGAATAGGGAAAAACCTTATTCTTGTGATTTCAACTTCTGTTCAGGAGTTCATCCCTCAGTGTATTGTGTCTTCACTTCTCTTACTACTGTGGCCACAGATTTGTCTTCTCTTCCTGGATCATATATCACATTTAAATCCAGACTTCAGGGTTCTAGAAATCACCATTTAAGGACACCCTGAATCATTCAGGGCAAACCCTGGCTCCGGTATGTTCTTGTCCCTATGGATTCACGCTTTTTTTGTTTCTGCCCCCTGAAGAAATCAGTCTGCCTCCAGATCGGACCGGCATAATGAGAGATTTTGGAAAGATTTAATCTAACTAAAAGAGTTAAGTTGTAGCAAAAGACGTTAACTGGACAGGTAGCCATCCTTTTGCCGCATGCGACAGTCTCCGCTGTCAGAATTTTCCTTTCTTTTGGTTGCGTCTCTCTGTGGTAAAGATGCCAGAATACATCGTAAGCAACCTTCAGGAGTGCAGTTCAGAAGACCAGTGTAGGGGTTTCAGAGGTAACTGGAGAACAACAGTGATCATATACTGTTTTTTATGATGTCACTAGTTATATAGAAAAGGGCTAGCATGTTTGATAAGTGCCAGACCCTTCTTGAAGCGACTTTTTGTAATCCTCACCAAAATCCTGTACGTTACTTATTATTCCCACTTTACAGATGACAAAACCGAGGCACAGACGAGTTAACTTGTCCAGCATCACACAGGTAGTTAGCTCGCCATCTTCCTCGTGAATGCCGGAGACTGTTCGTGCTGGGTTGCTGTGTAGCTTAGCTACCCGAGTTTCCTTAGGAGAGGAGTGACTTCTCTGCTCCAGTAAATACTGCCATTTTCAGGGCCTAGGGCCCTCCTATGTGCTTAGCTTATATATGTGTATTATGGTTTAGTCTAGGAAAGAGTGGGGCAAGGGGCCCTCGGGAAAATTCCATGAGACCAACTACCTCCAAAATTAATGTGACAGAGTTACAGAATTGGCCCTTATCTTTTGAATATTCTACCTGTTGGGATAACAGAGCAGGCGTCTACAAATGAAGACTCTCTCCATTAGCAAAGTATATGAATTTGACTGCATATACTTTTTGTGGTACCAATTATAGTTATTAGAAAGGTTCGCTTTCCTGGGGCACCTGAGTGGCTCAGTGGGTTAAGCGTCCGACTCTTGATTTCAGCTCAGGTTTGAGTCCTGCATCAGGCTCTCTGCTGGCAGGGCATAGCTTGCTTGGGATTCCCACTCTCTCTCTCTCCCTCCCTCCCTCCCTCCCTCTCTCTGTCTCTCTACACCTCTCTCCCGCTTCCCCCACCCCTCCTCTGTCTCTCTCAAAAATAAATAAGCAAAAAAAAAAATTAAAGTTTTCCTTTCCTAAAATTATTTAATGTTGTTTTCTTTCCCCCATGATCCGGATAGAGATATTGGAGAGTTAACTGAAGGGCTCTTACTGTATATTACATACATGCACACATTGAACACACATGTATGTAGTCTATATACATGGTAATATTTTATTTCAATGACATTTAGAAATTCTGCCACAGCAAATACATGAATGACGTGGAATTTTCTAGATTCAAGATTGCTGTAAATGTTTTCAGGCTCAGTGATGATGCTGAACTATAAGATTCAATACATTCAAGTTTCACTATAAAATAGGGAACTGTAAATTACCGTCCTATTTTCTAATTATTCTGCAACATGCATTTGCATTTTCACAGCAAACAGAGGCTCGCAAAACATATTTGTAACTTTGTTTTCTGAGAGACAAACTAAGGTTGTTTTTCACAGGACTTACCCACGTGGAATCACCTATTTTCAGGGAAGTGTCCATTTGCAAATCGACAAAGCAGTTGGAGCGGGGGGGATGCTGGGCTCTTGAGTGAGGGGTTAGGTGGTACCAGCTGCATCGCCATGAGTAGTTGATTAACTATGTTCAGGTTAATAAGTTTGTTTTTGCCCGAACTTTCTGGGTTCTACAAGAAAATTCCTGGCACCGTTGCTTTCACCTTGAATCTAGAATGCTCCATGGATTGAGTCAACCATAAAATAGTTGCTCTACCTTCTGGTTCCCTTTGTCCCCTTCTAACAACTGGTCAGTTTCTTTGAAATTTAAAATAGAAAGCCATTCCAAATTGGTTTCCACAAGCCACTCAAAGTCAACTCTATCCATATAATAGAAAGGGGAATATTAAGTATAAAATTCATGGAGGTCAATTAAAATTTTGGAACTTTTGCCAAGAATTTCAGCAAAGAATGCAACCAATATGCCTTGGTGATGACACAGTCACCCTATGAGGGGAGAGCTTTGCGAGGGGCAAGGTGAAACGTTAGCCACACTACTCTAGAAGTGGGCCAAAAGGCAAGGGGAAGTAATTAAAGAACACACAATGCTCTTGAACAGTTCAGGACATTTCAAAATCTATGTCAAAGATGCTGGGGAACATTAAACTCTGAGAAACTTCTCTGCATTAATTAGAAGGTAGTGTTTGGTGCTAATACAAATGAAAGCCGTCAATATCCAGTTCTGCCTGAACAAAGAGGGACTTCCTACCTCAAGGTACATTTACCTTAATTGCAACTCTCAGAGCCTAGAAGTCGTTTCCCATTGAAATTATATGGGCTTTTATCAGAAATGGGGTCAGCATATTCGTGACGTTCATTATGATGGTCTTTTCTTACACTGACTTTCAGCCGCTTTAATATAGAAATAGCATTGAGCGATGTGTGTTTTCTTTCTCTTAGACTGAACTTTGATCTAATTTGTGGTGATACCTGTAGTGGCTCCCAGGGATTAAATTAAAACACCATGTAATTTATACTAATGCAGCTAAGAAAGTAATGATCCATTCTTTACACAGAACCAGTTAATTCAGATCCATATAGCGTGGAGGAAGTTCTGTCACCAGCCACCATGATAAGAAGATGAGATTTGGAGGGATGTGATCGGGCCCAAATGGCAAACTGACACTTCAGGCATTTTGTTGCCTTGTGTTTTTTCTTTAATCCCGGCTTAAAGTGATTGCCAGAATTCTCAGTTGATCAGAGCTAGAGTCCCAGAACTGGAAGGTCTGAGTAGTGACCAAATCCATTCTTTCACACCTTGTTTCGAGTAACCCAGACTCAGGTAAGAATGATCTTTCCCAGGTAACCGCCAACTCACAACATGGACCTGATTTACTAAGAGATAACAGGAGATTGGAGAAACCTGCAGATAAATTCCCTCTCCTTCTCCATCCCCCATGGGTTATCCCAAGGCCTATTGTTTCTATAGAATCATCTGGACATACCCTCAAGGCCAGGTGGGGAGCATTGTTTCTTCAAAAGCCCTGGGCAGCTTGGTTGTGCATTATGGGGGTTTTCCTCCCTCCCCAGGGCCTCGTCCCCTCATAAAGCATTAGTTTGTAAGCTCTGCTCCGGGCTCTCTTTTCTGGGGAGTTCTGCCTGACCGGGTTAGGAAAGTAGGCCCTCACAGTGGGACCTTGCAGTTGTATTGCCCTACAATACAGTCCTTGTCCTGCTCTGCAGTTGTATTGTCTGAGAGTAGTGCTGGTGGAAAGTGGTGAGGGAGTAACTCTTGGCATGTGGGGAACACAATCTCTCATGGTCCACCTGCAGTCGGTGAGGTTGATGGGTCAGTGCTGGGAGAACATGTGGCTGCAACATGTAACTATATGAGAAATGATCATTCTATGATTTGTGGGGTGGAGTCATTTATTTTGGCTTTACAGACAAGTTTTATCAAAACAATTCCAATCTTAAATTATTCTGGAGTGTGTGTGTGTATACGGAGACAATATTCCTGACTTATGACACTAGTGTAAGTTTGACAAAGGTAGTACAAGAAAGGAAAATTAGTCTCCCTCATTAACACATATGCAAAAACACTAAAGAAAAGATTAGCTATCAAAATGTAACTATGTACAAAAATTTAATATATCCTTTTGAATTGGGTTTATTCCTTTTGTGAAAAGTTGATATTAACATAAGAAAACTGGTCAACATAGTTCTTTATACTATCAACTAAACAAGAGAAATTACATAATGACTTTAATAAATTATGTTCAGTGGATGTCAATTTTTATCAAATAAACAGTCCATGAGCAGTCTAGGAGATAGAAAAATGACTAAAGCCCTGAGAACATTTCCTGTAAGGATGAATAAACTACAAGGGTGCCTGCCGTCACTACCTGAGTTCAACATTGAACTAGAGATCTTAGCCAGTATGATAACATAAGAAGAAATAAAAGGAATAAGGTTTGGAAAGGAATTATTGTAACTATGAAGGAAACCTAAAGTAATTTCCAAATTATTACAACTAAAAAAGGTAACATATATTCATGAGTAAAAAATTACTTGACATAAAAAATATTTACAATCATAACACCAAGAAACAACCAGAAGTAACATGTTGGTATATTTTCCTGTGATTTTTTTCTATTAAAAAATTTTTTTATAGCATGAACTTTTAGTTGTCAAGATGAGAACACATAATGACTGATTCACAAGGTGTTTTTAAACAAATGGTAATGACATGAAATTATGGTTAGAACAATCAGTTTAATACTAAGAAACACTAATTTTAGACTATAACTTAATAGGAAACAAAACAATAATATTCAGTTCATAGGATAATCTCTTTAACTGTTTAAAAAACATAGTTTTTAAGAGGATTCAAACCTTTTTTCATCTAACCACTAAGGAGAGCTTTTGTACTCATGAGTTGCTGAAATAAACTTCCTGATCTTGCTTTTCTTCTTTTTTCTTTTTTCTTTAAACTATAGTTAACAGACAGTGTTATATTAGTTTCAGGTGTAGGATATAATGTTTCAACAATTCCCTACAACACTCCGTGTTCATCAGGACAAGGACCCTCCTTAATCCTCATCACCTATTTAACCCACCTCCCCTCTGGTAACCATCAGTTTGTTCTTTGTAGTTAAGAGTCTATTCCTTGGTTTGACTCTTTTTTCCCCCCCTTTGCTCGTTTATTTTGTTTCTTAAATTCTGAGTGAAGTCACTTTTAAAAATGGTATTAGAGCCATCGCAGAAAGAAAATAATGGAATCGTGACAATTAGTTGTCATCTTAGGACATGATCCGAAGGTCAGAACACCTTAACACTACTTTTGGAGGACGCTTAAATCCTGCAGCCACAGGACGCCCTGTGCCAAAAATCGGACCCAGGATCTGATCACCATGGTAAAGGATCTGGAAAGGAAACTAAGCACACAGATATTCCTGTGTCAATGTCAGGTCTCTCAAAAGAGACTTGAAGCCATCCAAGGGTTGAGACTGAGAATTTTGAGCCCTTGGATTCCCCTGAACCTTCCAGTTAACAGAAGCACATTTTTTAGTTACTAGAAAGAAACGGCCTCAACTTTCCTGGAAAACATGTGATGATACTACCTAGAGAAGGGGGCTCACAAGATGAATTTTGATCCCCCTTTGATTGATAGCCCCAAGGAGGTACAATCACTGCTTCAGAAGGAAATAGGTTAAATGCCAAAGGTATTCAGGACCTGTATGATATGTGCTGGCAGTTGCTGGGATGTCACAGGTGGGACTTGACCTTGAGGATGTTCATCTAGAGTAGAATGTGGGCTTGCATGTGGGGGGAGTTTAGAGGGCATGCACTTTTGACTGAGGATTTAAAATTTTGTCAGACACCTGGAGCTTGTCCTAAGAGTTCCCTGGTATGGTTCCCTAAATGTCAAAATGGCCCTAAGAGAAGAAGATCAACATGTCAGAACTTCTCTAGCATTTTTGTGGGAAAATGTCAGAATGCCTGGGGAGGTAGGAAGGTTAGAAAGGATTTATTATGTGAACCTGAGAACCTAAAACTGGCATTGTTCCCCCACCCCCAGCAGACCCTAGAGGACATTTCTTTTACTAAGGCAATAAGACGTGCGCTGGTGAGGGGATCAAGAGCATCCTTGAAAAAGCTCTGTTGTGCGTGTCCTCCGTAGATCCAGTTTGGTGGTGAATGGGGCCTTAGAGAAACCGAGCAAAAAGTAGGGATTTTCATATTATGGTGGATCCAGTGACTCTGTGGATAAAGAAATACACCATTTAACTTGTTCCCCAATATCAGTGGCGGTTATGGGGTTATGAAACGAGAGAACGTGAACAGCACTTATCCATTAGAGGCAGTGCCCTGCCATCACGGTCTGCAAGGCTGGAGTGCCAATCAAGATGCCAATTTAGATGCTCAGGATCTAGAGCAATGCCTAAAAGATCATGTGATTCTAGGTACTGAGTGGATGGACTGATGAAGGTATTCTTTCATATTCTTTTATATTCAGAATAAAAGCAAGGGCTCCCAGGCAGGAGATAGGCATTAGGCACTGTAGTGGATAAGTGTGGACTCGAACTCATATTACTGTTCTTTGTCAATTCACTGGCTTGAACCCTTTGTAGTGGAGGTCAGGTCCCATTGAGGAAAACTCCTGCAGTATCTCTTCAAGGTGATTTTTCATATCCTTCCACAAAGGTAATTACAGTCATCTGCCAGGAAGTCTGTACTTTACGGGGGTGATGATCAGATTTTGAGGATTATTTGATATGGTGCCTGAGCTGTCACTGAAGTCAGGAGATCCAAACACCATAATTGGTCCCCATACAGAAGGGAGTGCTTCTAGAAGCCGAGTAAAATATTTTCCTTTCTCACAGTGGATGCAGTGAGTGATTCTGTGGGTCTGTTCTGTGGTGATTTCTCTCCCCAAAGTATAAAATTTGATATAATTAGCAGCTGGAAGAAACTTTACCATGGTTCTCTAACTTGTGGAAAAAGGAACATCAAGACAGGAAGAGCGAAGTGTGAGCCCCTTCTCAGCACATACAAATGCAAATCAGAAGTAATGCCACATTCTCGGAGGAAAAGAAGAGTCCAGAGATAGGATCACACATGAAGGACCGGGCATTGTTGGTCCCCATCTGTCTTCCCTCAGTTGACCTTTCTCGTGTCCACAAAAATAATCTGTATGGTGGCTGAAGATCATGGACAACCCTAAACTAAAACGGGTAGTAAAATGAATTGTAACTGTTGTGCTGAACGCCAGATGTGATATGTTGAGTAAATAGACAGACATAGCCTGCACTCTTGGTGTGCAGCTATTGAACTGAAGAATGTTACCTTCCTGATACCATTCAATAGGGATAATGAAGTGTAAGTTGTCTTTGCATGGAGAGGAGAGCAGTAGAACTTGTGGCCAATTCCACAGAGAACCAATCACCTTGACATTCTGGAGACCATCTTGTTCGCCCACGATATGGGTGACAGCTTCTTTGAATTTGGCAGGCAGGATAGCTATCGCATTTGGGAGCACTGCTCTGGTGCACTTACCAGATGACCCCAAAGCCCCCCAGATTCTAGGACACAAAGCAAGTGAGGACTCCGTAGCTGCATCTGGCTGTGATTTATGCCATTTATCCCGTAAGCCATGGTTTCAGCACACATCCTAGTGCTAGAGTTCACTGTGGTAGATGAGGCTGTTGAATGAGCCCTATCAATCCCTGGTAGATGTACAGTAACATCGACCCCTGGGCTTCAGGAACAAGGTTAATCCCTTCCCAGGCTAAAATATTCTCAGCTTGAGAAATAGCTTGTTTTATTATTCTGGCCTTAGTATAGACTGAGATGGGGGACACAAAGTAATTACGTCATCTAAGCTAATCATAATAAGGTATGTGTTGTTGAATCCATTGAGCCAGAATTAGGGAGAGCAGGGCAGCTCTCCATTGTGTGATTTATTTTTTTTTCAACGTTTTTTTTTTATTTATTTTTTTTTTTGGGACAGAGAGAGACAGAGCATGAACGGGGGAGGGGCAGAGAGAGAGGGAGACACAGAATCGGAAACAGGCTCCAGGCTCTGAGCCATCAGCCCAGAGCCCGACGCGGGGCTCAAACTCATGGACCGCGAGATCGTGACCTGGCTGAAGTCGGACGCTTAACCGACTGCGCCACCCAGGCGCCCCTCCATTGTGTGATTTAAATGGTACATTCAGGATCAGATTTGAGCAGGTTCAGGAGGCAGGATTTTGGGCCACCAGTCTCTTTTGAAGTTATTCCTCTCCCTCAAACCATGACCAGTTGGGAGGAGAAGAACTTGAGTCTGGATCATAGGAGGTTGACATCCTATGTGTCTTTGTTTCTTAGAATTTCGGTAACTGCGTGCCCCAACTGGGTGTCTTTAAGAAATAGAACTTGATTCTCTCGCAGTTCTGGAGTGCAAAAGTCTAAATCAGGGGGTCCGCAGGGTCATGTTCTCTCTGAAAGATCCAGGAGACAACCCTTCCTTGCCATTTTTGGCATTTTTCAGCAGTCCTCGTGTTCCTTGGCTTGTAGATGCTGCCAGTCTCTGCCTCTCTCATTGTAGGCTGTCTTTTCTCTCTGTGTCTTTGCATCATCATCTCTGTGTGTGTGTTGTCTCTTTCCAAATTTTCCTTTCTTTTAAAGGACATCAGTCAGATTAGGGCCCACTTTCATAACCTCATCTTCACTTGATTACATCTGCCAGGGCCTTAGTTCTAAATAAGGTGACCTTAACAGTTACTGGAGGTTACAGTTTTAACACGTGTTCTTGAGGGACACAGTTGAACTTGTAGATTTAGCTAGTTTTTAATGTACCCCTGGCACATTCTATCCCCAGTTTCAGGAAGATCTGGAAATGCAATGGTCAAGGGACATTTTTCCAGTAAGAAGAGCTTTGAGTTGTTTATGCCTGTAGAGGGAAATAGGATCTGCTGTACAGATATTAACTAACTCCTGGGCAGTGAGTGGCAAAGGATCGGTTAGTCAGCCAGGAGCCTGGATTGAACATGACTGGTATGTTGAGAATCCAAATATCTGGGGAAGAGGTACGTGGCTGAACTCTTGATAGGGGGGGGTAATGTGTACGGACTTTTGATGTCACTCGGCCGTCCTTCTCAGCTGCCTGGAGGTTTACACATTGCATTCATGGATAGAGTGGCCTTAGTGGCAGGGATGGAGACTATAGGTGCAAGAGCATGGCTGTCTCTTAACAAGGCTGATCCTACCAGAAGCAGAAACCAATGCTGAGCCTTAGAGAAGGCTTCATTTTGCAGGGAGACCTTCTAGCCTCTTAGTGACAGGTCAGTTTCACGGTCAGCTCATTCCATCTTAGGTGGGGCAGCAATTTGTTTTTATCAGAATTGTTATATATTTGGGATAGTGAATCGCCTTCACTGCCAGCAGTATATCTGGAAGTGTCAAAACCCAAAGGTTTATAGAGAGCCTTCTCCATCATCGCCTGACATGTCATTGCCTTAGACCAAGAGATCAATTTTTAGGCAAGGAAGTTACCACATTGGAGCTTATGGCTGTAGTTTTCCCTAGTCCTACGTGTTGCTGATGAGATAGAGTGCTCAGCTAAAGACTAGCTTGAGGACAACAGTTTGTGGGGATGAAGCATTGTGCTCTGGGATATGCCCTCAGTGTAAGCATCATTGCGTATGGCACTGTGTCATTTTACAATGCACAGTTTCAGGAAGTAGGTCTTTCTACTATCACAGTGGCCGACTCTTGGATTTGTGTTTCCTGTTTCTCTTCCAGGTTAACATAGGCTCTTCCTGGCTATAACTGTTGGTTGTCAAAGGAGAAATTTCCTTCATGGGGAAGAGTTGACAAACAGCTGACAAGTTTGGTTTTCTCGTTCTGTTGGAAGAACAGGCAAAGAGGGGAGTTGCTTTTCTGGCTGGAATCTCTGGTTCTGTGACCATTCCCTTGAGGAAGCACCACAGTAGAGGGTGTACTATCTGCCTTCCCTGGGGCAGCTGCAGTTAGCAGGTGACACATGATGAAAGTGAGGAAGATTTAACTTTAATTGTGTATTGTAGATACACTGGATTTTCTGTATATTACCGTGTCTTCACGTTGTAAAAACCCTTTCTGGCTGGAGATAGACTGCCCCTCCCTGGGATAGCCAATCCCTAGAAATAACAAGGACTCAGTTGGGAACATACCTTTGGGAAAGTAACCAACATAGAGCCATTCCTTCTCTCTCTGGCCTGTGCATCCCAGGAAGCAATATTACCCTGCCTTAATCATCCAACAGCAGCCAGGCACCAGGCAATTTGGGTCTACCTCTAGAGCTGAAAGCCTGCCAAAATTATTCAAGCTAGACATTCCTAAACTCCTTACCCTGCCCTGCCTTGCCTTTTCCATGGAAACCCCAATAAGATTATGGCCTGGCTCCCCTTGCTCCTGTCTTTTGCCTCCTGACATCCTGGTGCTTCCCCATGTGGCCCTGAGTGCTGTACTGTGCCTCCCATCTCTAGGACCTATGAGTGTAATAAATTTTGTTTTTCTGAGCTTCTCCTCTGTCTCCTCTTGTGGCTGCACCTGACTGGACATGTCACGGAAGAATTTAAAACAAATAGGGACACATCTTGACCAGTAGGGGATTAGAGATAGGAGAGAGCTGGCAGATACATTTTCTCCCCATTTCTCCCTTCAATGGACAATCTGGCAACATGCTATTTCATAAAAGTACATCCAAAGATGCACTGTGGGACTCAACACTAGCCAGTTTTTGTTTTGTTTTGTTTTGTTTTTCTCTTAATCTTCATGAAACTATTCAATTAATGCACATGCATCTCCTTTCCATTCTTTCCTGCCTCCCTATCATCCTCCCATGCATTTGCTGCTCTGGGATTGCACCTCCTGATAAAATATTAGCATTTAGATTTTTCTGGAGCTTTATTTTCCAGGGACCTCACTGACCAACTATCTTCCCCAAATCCTCCTGCCTCTCCATAGGTGGTACTATTATTCTCTTTCCCAAGACTGTGTTCTTCCCTTCTGGAGCTACAAAAAAATTGCAGAATTCCTGCTCATGTCTTTGTCACTGAGTGGTTCAGCTTTATTTCCCCCTCAGGAGAATCCTATTAAGACTGTGCCCCAAAGATTTCATCTTGTTTATCATGCCCACGCTTAGTTTTTGTCTGAAAGAAAAACATTGTTGAACTCTACAGTCAGATATTTTTCCCTTCTGACTGAATGTGTAAATATTTGAGATGCATCAAAAGGACTGTCTACCAAAATACTCTTCTCTGCTTTGTGCTCAATTTCTCAGCTCATTGCTAACCTAACTCCTTGCTTTGGGTTCAACACATAGGGGGATGAGGAAGCCGTTTGCTATGTCTGAATAAGAGAATTGCCTGTGATGACCTCTTCACAGTGTTGCCTTCTTTTTGCCAAGACCACAGAGATTGCCATTGGGGTACATAGAATTAGATAGATGGCATCTAGATAAAGAGCAGCTGTCTGTCTTGACAGAATGTTCAAAGCTCAGAAGTCCTGAGATTTAAGTTTGGATAAGTTTTCCACTGTATTGTCATGACTTCTTAGCACTCTGGAGTTACTTCTTCAAATCTTGGAGATTCTTTCTTTTAGGCTAGTGTATCCTGAAGATTTATTGGCCTTTGCAGCCCTGATGCCACTCTCAAGCTCCAAGTTGATACGTTTAAGAAAGAATGTGCTATAAAATGGTCGCTGTGTTAGATATCGGGGACAGGGGTTAACACAGCTGTCATGGTCTCTGCTCTAAGAAAGGTGGGCACTGACACATTACTAGAAGTAGTTATATGACTACTAGGGCGAAGAATGCTGTGTGGGAGGCAGCATGTATGGTAATATAAAGCAGCCCTTGAACTGGTACAAAATATATGATGATGCCACTCAAAAAGCATGGCCTGTTGAGGTAAGAATATTCTCTGCATGGCTTTGTCCAAGGTGGTAATGTTGGGAGGGAGGGGTGTGTGCGTGTGTGTGCATGTGTATACCTTACACATTGGAATTGATGAGTGAGAGCAGTATATAAATTCCTGCATGTTCTCCCATCTTAAAAAAAAATCCTATCTCCTCAGGTATCACCCCATTTCTCTGTGGCTATATAGGAATCTTCTCTGCATCTCTTTATTGGACCCTGTACATCCCCTTCTCCCGTGAGCTGATTATGGGCATCGCTGACCCCACTGTTCCACCAAGGCAGCTCTCTTGACAAGACCACCCCTGATCTCCCTAGTACTACATCTGACACTCCCGTCTCAGAACTCCTCTTCCACTTTGACTCCCAAGCAACATCTGACCGACCGAGTACTTCCTCTGCTTAACACATGTACTGCCCTTGTGCGTAGAGTGATCCTATTGAATATGAACACAAGCATGTGACTTTCCCCCATTTCTCGGAGTAAAAGGAAAAGGCCTAACAGTGGCTTATACAGTCCTTAATAACATGGCCCAATCACTGGTGGGACTTCATTGCCTTTGACTCTCCCTCCAGCTCATGTGGTTCCAGCCACAGTGGCCTCCTTGCTGTTCTTGAACACCCCAAGCGTGCCCTTGTCTTGGGGCCTCTTGACCCGTGTTTTTGTGGTTCCCGGTGTTCACATAACACCCTCCTTCGCCCCCTCCCCCATATAGCTCCCTGGTCAGTTGTTCACTCTTCAGCATGGCCTTCCTTGACCACTGATCGAGAGTAGAAAGCCTTTCCTCACTCCTGCCCTTCCCACCTTCCCCGATGCTCTTGTCCCCACTACACTTGTCCTCAACTGGCACCACACATCTCCCTTTGGTTTTCTTCTTCCTTGGCTCTGAAGAACATACCTTCTTGAAGGCAGGGTAATTGAAATGATTTGCTCACTGTTCTCTCTTAGTGCCCAACACATCCTAGAAATTCCATAAATACTTGTTGAACAAATGAGTGAACGTAATGATAATTTTCATAATGTTTGTACTGGTTGTCTCCCATCTTGGTTTGGATATTGACTGGAATTTAAGATTTGTACCCTCGAATAACTGAGCGTTTCTACTTTTCCTGTTTCCATTTATGTATTCATCAGGCAGGTGCTGGGGCCATGTAGCATTCATGGATACCATGAAGACCAGGAAGGGGCTAACTGCTTACATGGTGCATGGGAATGCTTGTTGAGATGCCCTAGTTGAAAGGAGAATCAGCGGGCTGCATAGAACCTGGTTAACAGGTTAATCTGTTGCTCCAGAGCTTGGAGAAAAGGAATTACTTCTAAAGGTGAGTGAACTGATTTATTTAGTAAGTTTCATCTGTCATCAGTGGTGTAGATTCAGTCTGGGCCTGCCCGGTCCCTTCACTGGTGCTGAGAGACAGCCTGGAAGGAAGGGAAAGATAAATCAAAGATCTTCTTTCCTCAAGGAACTTCAAATCCAAGAAATTTCTTGACCACATTGGCAGTGGATGATGCAAATAGAGGAAAAGAAGAAAAATATCCTCAAAATTTTACTTTTTCTCCACGTAGGCCAAGCTCATTCATATCTCTGTGTTGATACACCTATGGTTCCCTTTGCCTGGCAATAGCATGCTTAGCTGTCAAGACCAAGTTCACTGTCTGCATCTGAGAAGCCTTCCCCAGGCCTGCTGGGATTCATTACTCCCTCCTTTATACCCTCAACACACTTTGTGATAGCCTTTGTTATATCATTGATCATTGTGCGTGCACACAGGTGTGTGGGTGTGTGTGTAGGCACACTCAACTATAAACTTCTCACAGGCACACACTGTATCTTCCTTTTCTTTTGAAATCTGTTGGAGCTCTTCTCCCGCTACCAGCTTCTACACCCAGAGATCTGCTTCTAAGGTAGTATCCAGGCATCAGTAGATTTTTCGACTCCCCAGGTGATTGCAAAAAAGAAAAATACTAGCAAGAAGGAGGCTGATGTCAGCCACCCAAATGGAAAGTCATGGTTGCCGATCTATTTCAGGGTCTAGGTCAGCTCACAGAAAAGGAGCCTATTGGTAGAAGGGAGAGGCAGATCGTTTTCAATAAGAAATCTGAAATACTTTTGCAGGCTTATCTATTAAATGTTCTTGATCCCGCCCCCCCCCCAACCGCCACCCCAGCCCTGATAAACTCAAAGGCATTGCCAGAGAAACTGTGAAGTTCCTTAGACTCCACTTGGTGGGAAGCTCATCCCGTAGCATGGGTACTTAGCCGTGACTGTTGTCATGCCAATATCACAGTGGGGCACAGTGGTGCTGGCACAACCAGGAATCTGTAGCACCACAGTGAGCTCAGACCCAGAAAGCTTAGAGTCCACTCACGGATATCAGACACAGTAGGAAGATTGATATTCTTTGGGGAAATTCCAGTGATGGGGTGAAAACCCTGACAGGTTTGTGGCCAGAGATGCTGGGTTCTCTGGGGAGACCAGGCTAAATTCTCCGGGGAGAGCAAGGCAAAAACAATACTGAGAAACAGTGCGTGATAGAGGAGAGCATCTGTGAAAATACAGAAAATACCCCCTAGGACCTCCTCTCAAATATGATCCTGTAACTTGGAAGAGTGCTGGGCACTTAGCAGCTGTGGACAGGGATAAGAATCAGAGAAATGCAGTTTAAAATTGTTACCATCACTCTTACTTTATGACACCTGGAGAAACATAGGTGACAAGAGCAAGACAGAAGTTACTTCTCTGTGAGGTGAACCTGAAACTACATACTTTTCACTCTGTAGACTCTTAATCATGTTCCCTTGCTTAAACAGATCCTGCATTTGGAAAGAAACGATTATACCCTCGGCAGAACAAAGCTTATGCTTTCTCACGTCGCTCTTCCTTCCCTCAATGCTGCTGCAATAATGTTCTTCCATAACAAAATAGTGCTTTAAAGTGGTGCATAAGGCTTTTGCAAACGTCTTTCAGCTCATGTTTCCCCCACAGCTGCCTATGAACCGGCAGTGGTATTTAGATTCTACAGATAAGGCTGAAGCTCAGAGACAATGAGTGAACCTCTCGAGATCCCACATCTAACAAGGATGGGCTTGCGATAAGAACTCCGATCTTCTATTACTCAGCTGGCTGTGGTCCCCTCAACGTTACTCGATTCTTTGAACAGAATGAGACATAAATGTCATCCAAACAGCCCTGAGGGATAACAGTAAAGGGATTACGATGGAAGTCAGCTCTATTATTAAATAGGCTTTGTGTGTTGTAGATGAGGGAAAGGTTCCTGGGGTGGGGGGTGGGGTGCCGCGTGGTCATGTGGAGCTACGTGACCAACAGGTGTCATTGAAAGAAGATGAAGTATGTTCAGGGATGCGGTTGAAGATTGGAAGGGAAGGTGCCCGGGAGGTAGCAAAGCAGTGGTGATCTTTGAAAGCCACTGAGGTTCAGGAAGAGTAGTCGCAGAGAGTCCAGAGAAACCATGCAATAGTGAACAAGTGGCAGGCGTTGCATCTGTAGACAGGCGTGTCGTGTCCGTGTAGCCAGAGACCAAATGGATTTGCTGGAGATAGTGTAAGCTCTGCTCTCCAGAATTTTACTTCATTTTTCCTGAAGAATAAAGAATATTTTGTTAGGGATATTCTAAATTTAAAAAAATGGCCATAAATTGTAACAGGAATAGTGAAGAAAACTAGTGCTACAAGAGAATATATCAGGAAAACCAAATGAGTGTGGAAGCAGAAAGATATCATTCGTTGAGGATGTGGCATTGGGTCAAAACCCTGAAAATACGTCGCCTAAATCTTGAATTGTCCAGGAGCTTGGGGTAAATGTAAAGCTGCCACGGATGTGTAATTTAGTACCTATTTCCTAACACAGGAATTTCTTTATTAAATCTGGCCTCATGGAATGAATTTGGAAGCTTTGCTTTCTCCTCTGTTTTCTAGAATAGTTTGAGAATAGGTATTAGTTCTCTGTTAAATGTTCAGTAGGCATCACCACTGAATCCATCTGGTCCTAGATTTGGTTTGTCGGGAGTGTTTTGATTGCTGATTTAATTTTACTGCTAGTAATTGGTCTGTTGAAATTTTCTATTTCTTCCTGATTCATTTTTGGAAGATTCTATGTTTCTAGGGATTTATCCATTTCTTCCAGGTTGTCCGATTTGTTGGCATATATGTTTTCATAATGTTCTCCTGTAATCCTCTGTATTTCTGTGGTTATTTTCTCTATTTCTGGTCTTGCTTATTTGAGTCCTTTTTCTCTCTTCTTTTTTTTTGGGGGGGGGGGAGAGGTGAATCTGACTAAAGATTTATCAATTTTCTTGGATCTTTTCAAAGAAGCAGCTCTTGTTTCATTGGTCTGTTCTGTTGGAGTTTTTTAAGTCTCTGTTTATTTCTGCTCTAATCTTTATTATTTTCTTTCTCCTACTGGCCTTGGGCTTTGTTGTTGTTCTTGTAGCTCCTTTAGGTGTAAGGTTAGGTTACTTATTAGAGGTTTTTCTTGCTTATTGAGGTAGACCTCAATTGCTGTAATTGTTTCCTCTTAGAAACAATTATTGCTATAATCTTTCCTGTTAGGTTTTCTGCATCCCGAAGATTTTTGAGCTTTGTGTTTTCATTTGTCTCCATGTATTTCTTGATCGACCCATTTATTGTTTAGTAGCGTGTTATCTAGCTCCCTTGTATTTGTTTCCAGATATTTGTTATAATTTATTTCTAGTTGTATTCTGTTGTGGTCAGACAACATGCATGATATGATTTCAATCTTTTTGGATTTACTGAGACTATTTTGTGGCCTAACATGTAATCTGTTCTGGAGAATGTTCCACAGGCATTTGAAAATAATGTGTATTTCACCGTTTTTTGGATGGAACCTTCTGATGACATATCTATCAGTTCCAACTGGTCCAGTGCATCATCCAAAGCCACTATTTCCACTCCAAAATGAAGTATTAACGCCTAAATATTTTTGAACACTTTAAGCCATCCAGGAAAAAGGATGAGTGTCTTCTAAAATTTTACCAGCATATTTACAAGCTTATTTATCAGTTTACTTGGTGTTCTGAGTTAATTTATGCCTCTACTGTATCTCTTGGATTCTGGTATCTTTCAAAATGTGTGTGGGTAACTAACCACCTGGTTTAAGACAGACTAGGTCGGTTCCGGTAGCGGTCAGTGCTAGTATTTAACATCAGCAGGTTTGTCCCAAGCCTTAATGCATACTGATTTTTAATTTTTTTTTATTTTAATTCCTGTACCATGAACACACGGTGTTATATGCATTTCATGTGTACAGTATAGTGATTTCACAATTCTATGCGTTACTTTGTGCTCATCATGATTAATATCCACTTCATCCCCTAAGGTACACTTATTACATCACCGCTCCCCTCCTCCAAACCCTGGCTCTTTCATCTTCCCTTTGTGTTTCCTGTTTCTCATCCTATTTCTCAAGATTTGGGATTTGCGACCTGGTCAACTAATGGCCACTCCTAGTGTCCCCCTCCCGCGTTTCTGGCTCTGTTGTGGACTGGCTTTGTGTTTGCCCACTGGGTTCTTTCAGTGTTCTTGGTTACCAACTTGCTGCTCTCTCTAAAGTCGGAAGCTGGAGCTTTTCTTCTAGAAAGGGGGAAAAAAAAAAAACAGTCTACACCAAGTCACTAGAGGAACTTCCGGATGGTCCCTGTTAGTAATCAAATGGCAAAAGTATTTACCTTAAAACCAGCAAGGTTGGAGGGTAGGATCGAAGTACCCACTGTTAGGGTTAATTGGGCACTTCAGAGAGTTTTCTGACATCCTTTTGATAAATACTTGGTCCCCTTTGGAGACAAGGCTGTGGGCTTCCTGATGACAGGAACTACATATTATCGTTCCCTTTGACAGCCCCAGAGCTTTCCAAGGTGGACACATTTGAACGAATGAATGAATGAGTGAATGAATGAGCAGAGTGGGAAATTGTCAGTTCTTGTTTCTTACTGCAGTGTCCATGGCATTTCTAATGTGGGAGATTTAATTCTGTGTGTTTCTTGGCCAATCAGGAGAACTTCTGTTCTCTCCAAGTGAAGGCACATTGCTCTAGGCGTTTGGGTGTGAGTGGCAGGGAAGGAAAAGCAGATTGCAGAGTGAAAGGGGGTTTTGCCAGGAGGCCTCTGGAAAAAGTGAGAAGGCTCTGGAAAGCAAATTGTTGCCTTGCACTGTGCTTGTGGTTCCGTAGAGGGAATGGGACGGAGAAGTCCAGAGCGTTCACCTTAGGATGTGACAGCAGGCGTATGCTAAATATTTTAATGTATGAGGCACAGAAGACATTGTACCTTAAAATATATGCTGAAAATTGTACCTTAAAATGTTACCTTAAAATATATGCTAATAAATGGGTGAACTATAGAGGAAGAACAAGATAAAAAAGTGTTTTACTAAGCAAGCAAGAGATAAGAAATTAAATTTTAGTGTTGATTTGTGCCAGTAGGCAGTGTATAAACTGCAATTCCATTCATTCCTGCCAAAAAAAGGATTGAGAACCACTATGAGCTGGGCATAGTGTATACAGTTGAGGGAACAAGAGAGACAGTATCTTAACCCTGTTTGTAAGGAGGGAGAAGCAGAAAGAGGTATCTGATAGATATGGTGTGTCAGATGCCCACGAGTGTTGGCAGAGAAGCAGGTGCCTGAGTCTGGAAAGTGGAGATGTTTGGGGGAGAAGCCTTGAGGTGATGCTGTGTTTGTGTTGAGTCCCGGAGACCTGAGTACGGGACGGGCCGGCACCTGGGAAAGACCATTCCAGAGGGAAGAGTGAGTGCACGGGTTCTAAGATCATGTGATCTTGGTGTGCAAGGACACCCAAGCAGACACTGAATCAACATAGGTTATGGGCGAACCCAGTGCCTGAAGGGCCCCCCATCCACCACCACCTGTTGTAGAACCCTGCACTTCCTGCTGGATGTGCCCCTCCTCCCTGCTAGACAGGTCAGCCTGACCTATAACCAAGTGAGGGCACCACGAACGACCTTCTGTGAAAATAATTTTATTTAGGAAAAGATATAGAAAATTCTAATCTTCTCTTCATCTGATGGATGTTTCTGTTCAGTACATTTTAGGGATCAGTCTTCACACTCCCTACTTCCATTGTGTGTTAGGGTCACTAATAAACTTCAAGTACGTCTTACTTAATCGGGCTTACCATTATTTTCAAACTCAGTCTCGGGCTGAATTGCTTCCATCATCCCTCACCCCAGTATGTGTTGTGCACATTTGAACATTAGGATAATTTAAGGGGCAGCTATATGGTGACTTCCCTAGTGCAAATAAACCAGCCACAAAGAAGCCAACGGAATAAATTAAAGAGGAGAGTGAGTGAATGTGCGTGTGTTTGCACACACAAGCCTTTGTGCCGATGCATTCAAAAGGGAGAGCTGAGGGGCGCCTGGGTGGCTGTCGGTTGGCTCAGGTCATGATCTCGCAGTCTGTGGGTTCGAGCCCCAAGGCAGGCTCTGTGCTGACAGCTCAGAGCCTGGACCTTGCTTCGGATTCTGTGTCTCCCTTTCTCTTGCTTCGGATTCTGTGTCTCCCTTTCTCTCTGCTCCTTCCCCGGTCGTGCTCTATCTCTCTCTCAAAAATAAATATTAAAAAAAAAAAACAACTAAAAAAAAGGGAAAGCTGAGATGGACACTGGATGGTATTTAGTTAAATGAACGAATGGAAAACTCAAATTGAGACATTAACACAAAACCTACACATAGGTCTGTCCTTGGGAAAGAGTGTTCTGTATAGTGTATCTTGAGAATTTTATCATTTTAGGATGGAACAGTAATTGATTCCATGCAATGAAGGGTAAAGATGTAGGACTGGACCTGTGGGAAATGCCAGCACCTTCTGTTTCCACAGCCATCTGACCTCCAAGAACTGTGGTGCTCTCCCACAGGAAAACCCAAGTGGAATATTTCATTTGAGCCAGGGAAGAAAAGACTGTTTATGTTTCACTTTTGTATTCATTCATCCATTCATTCATTCCTTATTTATTTATATTTTAGTTTTTTTCTTAGAAGAAGAGAAGCTACATTTTCTGCTCCCCTGTGAAAATGTCAGGTACAGCTCTGTGGATTAGTCTCCCTGACAGAAATAGAAAGCGATCACCGCATAGTTAGGTAGAGTTTAATTGTAGAGAAACGATGGAAAGCTCGTGGAATTCACAGGGAATTACCTCCTAAAGGAAGGAAAGAATCAATCAGTGAGAACTTAATGTGAGTCTGAGGTCTTAAAAGTCATTGTTTTCTCCTTTCTCTTGGTAAATATGTTCTTTTCCCCTGAAGAGGCATACCCTTGTGCCTGTTTGTGACAATAGTACGTAGTGATACTAATGGGTCATTTATATATTACACGGGAAGGGGAACGTGAAGTTTAAAAGATTCTTCTCGTCTATATAAAGTAAAGGAGCGTGGCTTCCTATTGATCGCTCTGTTATAGTAAGTCTTTTTTTATAAGCTGGTTTTTCTCAGGGAAATATCTATGGTGGTATGGGAGATGAAACTTAATTTCGCCCAAAGCAGGAAAAAAGTGAATTACCTGTGCTACTATTTTTCAGACGTGTTGACAGTGTGTTTGAGGTATTGGCCTTGATTAGAGCTGTTACCGCAGGGCTCCCCTGTGAGAAAAGCTGGGCTTTGCCATGTAAACATAAGGGTGAAAATGCAAACACATTTTCATTTACTAATTGCTGTAATCAAGGCAAGGCTCCTCCATCTTGAGCTTTGAGAAAAGTATAAACAGAAATAATAAATTGATTAATCATCTACAAAGAATCCAAAATGCGCTCACCGTTGAAGCATTTTAGCGCTACACGGTGACCTTAAGTAAGTCAAGGGCTGCTTTTCGACTTTATTTAGTTGTTTGTTTATAAAGAAGCAGTGGACGGTAGAGACTGACAAAGCATTTAGGGGAAGAAACATCAACGATAACTCCTGGAATGGAAAACGTGAATTGCATTAATGGGCTAGACACAGAAGTCCTTGAGCTTGCCTCCTGCATCTGCAACTCAATCACTGAACAAATGAAGACACACACACACACACACACACACACACACACACACACACACACACACCCCAAGCCGTTTTGAGAGCTCTGTAGGGAACAGTGGAGTGTCCAGCCTGATGAAAGGGTAGATGTTAAAATTCCCATGGAGACGGTAGAATTCTACGAATAATTTAACAGAAGAGAAAGATGAATTTTGAGTATTAACTGAAACGGTAAAGACGAATCCCCTTGCCAACTGAGAACTAGTCACTGAGGAAGGAAGACCGTTTCACACTCAGGTCACCATCACGTGAAGCAATCCCGGAGGCATGTGTAAACCTCGCGCCTGGCGAGTCACGGGCTTGGGGAGCTTGACTGTCCTGGAGGGAACCTGGTGCTGTGGGATGCAGCGGAGTCTGGTGGTGTCATAGGTGAGGGGAATGGGGGACTAGGATCGTTTTGATAGCTGTCTATGGTGGCATGGTCCTTCAAAGTCTTTCCTTTGGTTTCTAATTGTTATTCTTAGTTGCAAGTGTTGTAAAGATGGCAAGACAGATACAAAATGTAAGTGGACGCAGATTCAAAATGTGTCCAATGCTGTGAGAAATGTTTCTATTTTATTATTATTGTTGTTATTATTACTATTAGAGAAAGGGGGTATGGGAGGGGCAGAGGAAAAGAGAATGAGAATCTCCACCTCAGCATGGAGCCCATGGTGGGGCTTGATATTAAGACCTTGAGATCATCATCTGAGCCAAAATCAAGAGCCGGATGCTTAACTGACCAAGCCACCCAGGCCCCTAAGAATGTTGTTATTCTTTTTTTTTTTTTTAATTTTTTTTTCAACGTTTATTTATTTTTGGGACAGAGAGAGACAGAGCATGAACGGGGGAGGGGCAGAGAGAGAGGGAGACACAGAATCGGAAACAGGCTCCAGTCTCTGAGCCATCAGCCCAGAGCCTGATGCGGGGCTCGAACTCACGGACCGCGAGATCGTGACCTGGCTGAAGTCGGACGCTTAACCAACTGCGCCACCCAGGCACCCCGAGAATGTTGTTATTCTTTAGGGATAGGATAACTGAGGGGAACTGGATAAAAACCAAAAATTGAAATCATGTAAATATTTCTAAATCGTGCCCATGTGTATTCAAATCACTGAACAATATAAATGCTAACTTAATAAATTATAACTTACAAAGTGTTTTTATGCATTATCCTATAATTATAAATAAATAAACTCAGAAAAAAAAGAGAGATGCCTGGATGGCTCAGTCTGTTAAGCATCCAACTTGGTTTCTGCTCAGGTCATGATCTCACAGGTTGGTGAGTTCAAGCCCCACATGGGGCTCTGCACTAACTTTTTGGGATTCTCTCTCTCCACCCCTCCCCCGCTTGTGCTCTCTTTCTGTCTCTCAAAATGAATAAATAAACTATAATTACTAGTAATCATGTATGGCTACTTATCGAGTGCTTACTGTGTTCCAAATATATTGCCAGGCACTTTATTTATTTAGAAGGTGTGCATGTGAGTGGAGGGTGGGGGGCGCAGAGGGAAAGAGAATCCCAAGCAGGTTCCACACCAGCACAGAGCTGACATGAGGCTTGATCCCATGACACTGGGATTGTGACTTGGTTGAAATCAAGAGTTGGATGCTCCACCAACTGAGCCACCCAGGTGCCCCAATTGTCAGGCATGCAATATGCATTAGTATATTTGATTATAAAATCCCATGAGGTAGGAATTTTTTTTTAACCGTAACAACTTTTCACCTAAGGATCCTAGATCAGAGCCATAAGTGAACTTGAACGTGACAGTCTGGGCCACGGAGTGTAGGGCTCCCTGACTCCAAACCACATCCTTGAGTCTATACCACTGTTTTCCACATATTGTAATTCTTTCCTTTCTCTTTTATTCTGTTTTATTTTTGTTTACATGCTGAATGAGACCCACTGCACTAATATCGTGACCCACTGATTTGACTCACTGTTGGAAAAATCCTGCCCTAAGCAATGTACTTCATTACAGAGATGGCGGGGGGGGGGGGGGAGGGATTCAGGGAATGCTTTTGGGTATGGATCTCTCATTTTATCCTCATAGCCCTGCCCTAAAGGAGATCAAGCAGACAGGAAAACTGAATTTCAATGCCACCACCAGAGTCTTCCAGCTAGTAAATAGTTAGGACTTAAGCCTACAACCCTGGCTCAAAAGTCTCACATTCTGCTCAGCCCCACTGATCCAAGCCATGGTCACCACTTACGGGGCCATGACGGGAGTCTCCAGCTGGCAGTTCGCCGTGTCTCCTTCCCTCCAAGAGCCCATTCTGCACAGAATAGCCTCGAGGATCCTTGCAACACCTGAGTCTAGTCGTGCCGCCCCTCTGCTCAAACCCCTTCAGCTGGTGTAGGTAGAGCATGCGTGGGAAGGCTCTCGTGACCCGCTTTGCAGCCACAGACACACACACACATCCACAGTGCATATGCACACAGAAGCGTCCATATGCCTGTATGCCCAAACACATCCAATCACATCACGTACACCTGTTCACATACATGCAAACACACAAACACATACACACACACATACCCTGCGTACAATCATGTTTTCAATTATCCTGATGTCCAAATGTGCTTAAGGCATAGTGGGAAGAGGGCTGATGGGAAGAGTTCGGTGATCATGCCAAGCCTGGTCTAAGAAGGAAGTGTTTGATTTGTATGAGTCACCATCGCAGACAGCGCAGGTGAGGGCTGTGGAGACCGATTCCTAGAATGAACTTCCAGGAATATCTATTGGATGCAAAAAGGAAATATGAGAACTTATTTTCCATATTATTTTTTTTCTAAATGGATTTGTACTAGTTTTCTTGGTCACGGGTGCCCTCACTTGGTTACACATCTGGCTGACTTGTGTCTAGGGGTGAGGACTGAGCCATCCTCTGGGAGAGTGGGCTCCCCAGCGAGGGGGGGCAGCAGATGAGAGCATCTCAGGCATTGGGTGGGCTTTTACTTCTTATAGCGTGTACGTCACTTGACCTTCGTCTGGTAAAGTGGATTTGTAAATTCTCCGACTTCAACCAAACCAGCCCTCAGCACAAAGACCTCAGCAACTAAGCAAGCACAAATGAACAGCAAGAAAATAACAGCGGTTCATCATAAACCATAGACATCATCGAAACTTCAAGACAGGTACTCCTTTAATATCCAAACATCAGAACATACGTGGGTTTTGGGGAGGTGAAATTCACACTACGGAGAGAGTGTTTGGAAAGAGGTTTCCCTTTTTTCTTTTTTCTTAATTGTGTCTGTTTTTTCATGGTTTTTATTTCAGAAAATGATAGGCATATGCCCACTCTGAAATCTTTTCATATTTGCACACTGGATAAAGTAACCTTGGGAATAAATTTCAAAAATCTTTGAAATGATGAGGTATATTAAATATATATTTTTTAAATTTCAGAACAACTTTAGATTGACAGAAAAATTGCCAAGTTGGTACAGAAGGTTTCTATATATCCTGCATAGAGTTTCCCCTTTCAGTAACATCTTAGGTTAGTATGGTACATTGGTGACAATTAATGATTCAGTATGGATGCGTTATTATTAATTAAAGGCCACACTTTTTTCATATATCCCTGGTTTTCCTTGATGTTCTTCTGTCTTTTCCAGCTAGCCATCCAAAACACCACACTGCATTTAGTTCTCACGTCTCCTTAGGAGTATTTTGGCTGTGACGATGTCTTAGACTATCTTTGGTTTTGATGACCTTGAGAGTTTTGAGACCTTCAAATTGGGATTTGCCTGATATATATTTTTTCATGATTAGATTGGGGTTATGGATTTTCGGGAGGAAGACACAGGTAAAGTGCCGTTCCACCACATCGTATTAAGGCTCTGTACTATCACAGGACTTACCTTTGCTTATGTTAACCACAGTAGGTTTTACACACAGTTGCAAACATGAAATATAACATTTTCCAACTAATTTATTAGGAAAGCCCAGATATGTGAGGGAAGATGATAACGTAATAGCCATACTCATAAACTTTTCTGTATTTGGTGGATTGGGATAGTAAGTGTAGCCAGTAATCCTCTCCTTTACTTTTGGAGTAACAGTGTTTTTTCAGTTATGAGAGCCAGGAAGTAAATATTGAAACAATCTGAACTTAAATCCAGATTTCCAAATTGCCATCTTATAAAGGGTAAAAAACAAAGAATTTTAAAGAATTACACATATTCAATCATTCAAAATAGTCAAATGATTTTGTTTAATTAATAAACAAGTGAAATAAATACCTGAGTAAAATTAAGAATACTTCAGTTAATAAAATAACAACATAAAACATTCTATTTCCTCTTAAAAGATCTCTTGTGCATTGCCTGTGAAGTTAGGCATTAACAGGCTCTTCTCTGAATACTAGATAGGATTGGTAAAAGCTCATTTATTTATTTAACAAGCATGTATCCGACCTCCAGTGGTCATCCAGAGTCCTTAGAAACTGGAAAACCAGTGCTGAGAAGGGGTCATAACTTTTGGGAACAGAATTAGGATTAAATGCCAGTCTTTGCATGCAGATAGATCGGGGTTCGTGCTTCAGTTAGGAGATTTTAGCGACCTTGGGAAAGTTGTTTAACTTTGTTGAGCCACGTTGCTAAATGAGTAAAATGGGTTTGACATATATTTTCTGTGTTAAATGCAATCCTAATTCCCTGTACAGTGGCTCATGATTGATGTTCCTTCCCTTCTCTGCGCTCTCCAATAACACCTTTATTTATTTATCTTTTCTGTGAGGCTGTAAGGACACAACACACAATCTACATCTTAGCAAATTCCAAGTATACAATACGGTATTATTAGCTATGGGCACTGTGGTTTGTGTGGCTCTCCAGAACTTACTTACCTGTATAACCAAAAGTCTGTGCTATTTCACTTTCACCTTCCCATTACCCCTCCACCGAGCCCCTGGCAGCTGCTGTTCAAGTCTCCACTCCTATGCATTTGACTGTTTTAGATGATACGTATTGATCAGACCATGCAGTATTTGTCTTTTTGTGTCGGGCTTATTTCACTTAACGTCCTCTAGATCCATCCATGTTGTTGCAAATGGCATGATTTCTGTCATTTTTTAAGGCTGAATATTCTCGTATATGTGCCACATTTTCTTTACCTGTTGGTCCATCGATGGACAGTTAGGTTGTTTGCATATGTAGGGCTGTATGAATCATGTTTCAATGGATGCGTGAGTGTAGGGATCTCTTTGGGATCCTGATTCTAAGTCCTTTGGATAGAATTGCTGGTCAGTGTGGTTAATGCCAGTGGGTGCAGCTTCCTGATGTCACTGTTGTCTGCATAACATTCCTTAGCTTCTCAGTTTGTCCACAATTATTCAGCAGTTTTCTACATCAAATATGTTTGCTTTAAAATGCCCGTAGTTGCTTTTTGTTTGTTTTCTGTTTTTATCTTTTTGATTTTGATGTTTTGATTTTGATTTTATTTTTTTTGCGAGCCAGCTATTGTTGGGTATAATTATATAAAAAAAATGTATCGCATTAAGTTTTGAGCAATCCCCTAAAGTTGTAATTTTGCTTTGGATATTCTATCAAGGGATTAAAAGCTAACCCTTCTCAGTTTTGTTTTATTGTCGGAGATCACCTGCAGCACAGCGTTAATTTTTCAAACATGAGTGGGAAAGACTAAAACCAACAGGAAAAAAAAATCGTGGGATGTAGAGAAAATGGAAGATACAAGTTACAATTAGAAATAACCAGCAGTTTCCCTTTTGTTTCTGAAAGGAATGACTTGATTGAGTAAAACAAATAAGGGCTGCGTGTATGCACTGTCACATGTCTGTGTCTATAGTCCATAAATAAAGCTGATCTGGTAATAATATTTCCATCATTGGAAATTCTAGCAAGATACAGACTTACATATAATATTACAGGAGTTTGAAAACATTAATAACAGATGATTTAAAATGTACTTCCTTGGATAATTTTATTATTAAAAAGCCCTGACTTGGAATATTTGGGCCACTGTGTGCTTCCGGTAGATACTTGGGAGTTTAAATGAATGGCAAAAATTCTTCCTTCAATCAGAAATGAAAATCCATTTTTTTTTTATCTCATCCCAAAGTGAACCAAATGGATTTTCTGTTACAGTATGTGAGCCCAGAGAGTAGAGTGCATCAACCTAACTATTCCTGCAGAGGCTGAAATTGTAGCATTCTGAGCCCCTCTTTAAATATGGAAAATCATTTCAACCTCCTTCATGTTTCTTGAGCCTTAGCCACAGGCAGCTGAAATGAGTCCTTCGTGCTGTTTTCTTACGCCTACAGCAAGACAAATGCTCCCTCTCCCCACGTGATAAAGTAGCACCTGCTCTGAATGTGTACAAATTGGCTAATCTAAGGGTCCCTGGTCATTATTTCCTGTGATTTGTGTGAGACGTTTAGGATGGGCACCAAAATTTTTCCAAGTGGGCTATATTATTTGAGTAGAATGACAATGATCTTTCCCAATTTGGAGAATACCATGATTATCCTACATTTACTGGTGGTCCGTTTTTATTTTTAAATGATTGTATTTGGCAAATCTTGTCATTGAGGCAGAGATAAACATGCCAAAGGGACCCGTATGTTTGCATTTATACACTCACTTTTTTCTCTGATATTTATGTCATTGTAATATCTTAAATCCTAATTATTTTTGATTTTGTGTGAAATGGACTTTAAAAAATTTAAAGATGTTGTCTCTATGCGCTAATAATAATTTTCTCTGCCATTCCTTTGAAGCACATTAACTTGATATTATAGGGCCTGGCTTCCAAATTCATAGATTCTATTGTTCCATTTACAGATATTTAGAGGTTTTCAATTACTGTCAGTATGCTTATACTATTTGGTAGTTAGTAGTTTTAAAATCTGAAAATCTGGGTGACCACCATAAAGAGAAGAAGAAGGCACAATCCTATGGTTCTCAAGTCAAGGAAAATGAATAAATAGTGTCAACCTCAGTCTGTTCCAATGACATAAATAGGACTACATGCCAGTTGTTAGAGTGGATTACATCCACTGAGAAATATAAGATTGAATGTGTCTACTATAAAATAGCCCTGTAATTATTTGATATCAAAACCAGCAAGTATAATGTAGACATTATAATATGTGTCTATAATACACATTGTATATACATATGTATATAATACAATACATATTGTATATAATACAATATACATAAATGTAGACATTTAAATATGTGTAAGAAAACTGTAAATAGTATTGTAGGTTATTGTATATTTTCCCAACAGCATCATAAACATAAGGGGGAAATGAAAGTATTCTCTGTCAGCATCCACACTTACACTGTATACGTACATGCATGTATATTAGATAGGTAATAATATGGTGACAAGAATGACCACAAGACACAAGAGTGTGCTCTTTCTGACCTTCATTGTGGCAATCGATTGCAGCCCCAGCTTTGTTTCTCTAAGGCTATTCCGTGATGCTCACTGAGCCCTGTTGCTGTGGTGACGTACTCACGAGGCAGTGCTTGTGTCTTTTCGACGTTCTGACGGCGTGGGGTGATGACCAGTCTCCTCATTTGGTCTTTATCCCGAGGTGACATTTCCATGATCACAGTTTTGGTATGGTAAGAAACAATTTCCTTTTCCAGCCTTGAAAGTTTGGGAATGTGTGGGTTTTCCACTTGCTTTCTAAATTTGCCAGCAAGATGATTTGTTCTTTTCTGAGATGGTCATACTCTGGTGGTAACTTCTCCAAGGTAATTAACAACAGCTGGCTCTCACATAAAACATGCTCCCGTGGAACTTCCTCCAGTGCCACAGATTCGTGAACTCTGTCTTTCATTTTGCACTTAGCAACATTGGCAGTTTTCCCAATTTTTTTCTCCACCACCTGACGCGAAGTTAGCATTGTCCAGTTCTTGAGGACGGTCCCTTCACTCCCATTGCCCACTCAGGCCCAAAGGCAGTGCTACGTATTTCAGGTTTTGGTTGCAGCAATACCCCCCACTTCTGGTACCAGTTTCTCCGCCAGTCACGTTGATGTGTCCCATATACTCACAAAGCCTCAGCGACATAAGACAGTAAGCAGGTGTTCATATCACCTGGGGCGACTCCACCTGAGACCGCGTTTCTCTGGAGGTGACTGGAGGGTCTGTGACAGCAGTCCCAGGTGTGACTCCTGCTCTGGCCCAGACCTGTCCTTCTCAGGGTCTTGTTCGTCAGCCTGGATTAAGGAGGCAGCAACGTCCTCGACGTCATTCTTCTCAGGACAGCGGCAGGAGTGCAAGAGGGCCAGCCCAACCTCGCAAACAGTCAAAATCTCGGTTCCTACCAGATGGGTGGTATCTCATCAGCCATAGCCCATGACACGGCAAGACCCAAAGCCACAGGCTGGGGTGTAAATCCTCCTTGCCCTGAAGGAAAGATGTGAATGAAAAATCATTTTAGAGGAGTGAAGTTAGGACTGATAATTCAACCTGGCAATTACTTGTTCTTTGGGAACAAAAGGCCCTGATAGTGCCTATATTGGGTTGTCGTTATCAGCTTACTTGTTTTTCTACCCCTAAATGCTGAGCTACTAAAATCTTCAATAAAGAAACTCTTGATGGTTTTGTCTGCATGCCCTACACCTGCTGTGGGTTGATGTCACCTAGTTGGCATTCTATAAAGATGCCTAACGTCTGTTCATTGATAGCAGCAAAATGGAAGCAATTATCTTCCGTGATGCATTTTCATTTTCTGGAAGCATTGACACAAGTGAGGGAGAAAGGGGAGAAGGAGTTAGTTGGGTCATAGGTGTATTGTTGGCAGTGCTCTCTCTTGCTTCTCTGTGTGACCCATAAATGAGATCTCAGACTCGCTGGTGGGTAACAACGCTTTTCTCAGAAGAAAGAGTGGACGCTCTGTTCTCTTGTGTTTCTCCTGCGTAAATCATTTATGTCACGATCCTTCAACATACTTAAGGACTCCCCTCCTGTATTCTGTTTCTTCCTTCCCATGTGCAAATGGAGAACTACTAAATTTCCATCTCTTGTTCTACTCGTATTATGACCAGTACCTGTTCTGGACATTTTAATGTCATTGGAGGAATGCAGCAGGCTATGTAAATTATTTGACATTTATTGATGTCAAGCACATGGTAAGAGAATCACAAGACTTTAACATCCGCATAGCATTCTTATTTTGCGTATGTTAAACTTTTTTTCTTGGCTACTTCTTGTGTTTACCGAAAGATGTCTCTTTCATTTGGGTGATGTTTACCCCTATTCTAAATAAAAGACGTGGGAAATACAGAAACGGAAGAAAATTTAACAAGATGAACCAAAACATATTAAGAATGGGAAACCCGTTGAATGTAATGGAAGTTTGCACTCCTAATTTGTACTTAAAATTTGCATTTGGAGTCTTAGGTTCATGAATGTACAGTAGATCCAAGTGTAAGATGATTGGATTAAGAACAAAATAAAGTCAACCTGGTGACGACTAACACCTCTATGTTAGGAATTTCCCTCAAAACTAAGGTAGCTGGAAGCTGTATCTTGCTGGGGCATTTTAGTGAGCAGACGACTCGATTATTCAGTTTCAGAGGATGAAATTCACTAGTTCTGCCCTGAGAGTACCATGGAAAGGCTTCAGAGATTTCTTCCTTTCCTTCTTGGGCGGGTCATAGCATCCTTATTCCCTCGGGATAGGTTTTTAGTCTTCCATTATTTTTCCTCTTGAGTTCCATTTGAGTTTGACAAGGCCAAATCTTCTCTGATCCCAAATTTATATACAAAGTACCGTCCATCAAGAACAGTGATGACAAACCTTTCCCATGCAAGCCACTGTATGGCTAAATCGGGAAGGTGAGCAGTAAAATAATCATTTGTTTGAAGGTTTTTTTTTGTTTTTTTTTTGTTTTTTTTTTTTTGCAAAATACTTCACTTGTCTCCTCTGAGCACATTTGCTGATTCACGAGGCTGGCAGAGGTTGTAGTGGGTAGTGTTTGTCAGCCCCAGCTCCCATTCTAAGCCAATAGTCTGTGTCTTTGATCATTTGCAGGAAGTTTTGGAATATCATCGAAGATGGCCTGGAGGTATTCTCTTTGGATTATGGTGCCAGCATGAAAAAAATTATCTTGGTCTGCTTGTCGATGGGTAGGCTTCTCCCCACCCCCACCCCCCGCCTCCGTAATAAGCTGGGACGATGACAAATGCTTACCGCGAATCAACCATGAAGATCTTTGCCTCCTTTGTAAGCGAAACCCAGACTTTGTGGTCTGATGTGGAATGACTACAAGCTGTGCTGTGCCCCGAGGCCACAAGGCAGAGGAGCATGGAGCATGGACGTTAGCTTTATTTGTAGTGAAGAAATTGGCAGAGAGCAAACCTGTTCTCTTGCCAAATGGCTTCCGTGTTCTTGAAGGTTGTACGGTTGTCTCTGGGGTCATAGAAGAAAGCTGATAAATCAACCAAAGAGACTATGACACAATCCCTGCTTCCTTGGTGGGTACCTGAATGTCCTGTGCCCTGGGAGTCCTGGTGATCGTATGTACTAAGTGGTACCTATAACAGGATATGTATAAAGGTGCTCATTAAAGAGTAGTGCAGATGGCATTTTCTGGCTTCTTGAGCTTGAGATGCCTTTGTTAATAATGTGGCCTTATAGGCTCCAGACTGGTTGTTTGAATATACTGCATCTACCATATACCTTTCCTGGCTCTTGGGGACATTCCCCAGGATTAACCTCTTCTCCTCCTGACCTATTTGCTAGGTCCCTCCTGGTTGGCTATACTTGGAGCCTTTGCTTTTTTTCTGGACGCCTACTGCTACGTGTTACAGGTTGAATGTTTGGGTCTCTCAAAATTCCTATGTTGAAGTCCTAACTCCCAATAGGATGGTGTTTGGAGATGGGGCCTTTGGGATGTGGTTAGGTTTAGATGAGGTCATGAGAGTGCAGTTCCATGAGGGAATTAGTACCCTTATAAAAAGAGACATCAGAGAGCTTATGCTGTCACACACACTCTCTCTCCCCCTCTTTCTGCTGTGTGAGGACACAGCAAGAAGGCTGCCATGTGCAAGTCCGAAAAGAGGGCCCTTACCAGTATCTGGTAATGCTGGAGCCTGGATCTCAGACTTGCAGGTGCTAGACTGGGAGAAATCCATTTCTGTTGTTTGTTACCCAGTTAATGGTATTGCGTTATGGTGGTCCAAGCTAAGACAGTATATCACCCGGTCATGATGACGATGGTAAGAACAGCAGTAGTAGAGTGATAGCCCTCTTCTACTGAGCGTCTTTTCCATCCCAGACTCCGTTCTAAGTGCCAACGGTGTTTAGCCATGAATTCTTATTCCTCTTCCAAAATCTGTGTGGTTACTATTTCCACTGTCCCAAGGACAAAACAAAGTACAAATTAGGCTGGGTGATTTGGCCAAGGTTGTATGGGTAGGAGGTGAAGTTGGGACAGGACCCCACCTGTCCTGGTTCTGGAGCTCGGGCCTTTAGTCACCATATTGAAATCTTACTTCATTCCCTTGTTAAAATTTCATTTTATTCACTCACTTACTGAATACTATTGAGCATTTTCTATCTGCTGGCGACATACAAACATAAATGACCTCTACTTTCAAAGACTTCGTATTCTACTTTGAGAAAAAAAAAACTTGCTGTTGCAGAAATTTTAATAGCTGGACAAGGCAACAGAAAGTTCGATTCTCAATTATTTTTTTTTTAATTGGGACACTTGTGCTTTGGCTGAGACATTTAACTTCTCTAAACCTCATTTGTAAAACGGACATCTTGCATACTTTGGCATGAGATGAAACCATGTAAGTGAAAAACGCTTTGCAGACTGAAAAGCCATACGTATACCAGCTGGTACACATTGATAATATGAGTGTTTGTGCTTAGACCCAAAACACTGACGGGTTTCCTCTTCAATATATGACTATATTTTTATATGCAATCATTCCAGAAACACTTTCTGACTCCCACACATTGCATACATGTCGTGTAATTTAATCTTTATAAAGCAAGACTTCCATTATTATTCCATTTTAAGATTTGAATACTGAGTACCAGAGAGGTCAATTCATACAAGATTACGCTACCAGAAGAGGAGAGAGCCAGTCAGTGAATCCAATTTTTCTGATCCTGGAGGCTGTGCTTTTTCCACCATGTAAGTCTCTTGGTAGGCTTATTAGTAATATATATTTTCATTCTTCAAGCATCTCACATTTTCCTAAAATTGAAGGGATAATGTTATGAGTGGAATACATATAATACATTAAGGAATAGTGAAAAAGAAGTGACTACTGCTCTTGGTGGAGGCTTTAGAGGAGAGGGAAGAGTGGACCTAGCATTTCTTTGTGGTCAGGGTTCTTGGTGCAAGAAACAGAAGCAAGCCTGAACCAGAACCGAGGCAAAGAGCAGACACCAAGAGTGTTTTCTGGAGACAAGTGCATGAAGCATCTTGCAGCCTGAAGCACCTGCCTGGAGAGTTCCCATCAGTGCAGCTGGTGGTAAAGTTCTGCTGAGAAATGACCCTTGACCGTTTCCACTTTGCATTTCCCATGAAGATCCTAAGTATTCAGAAACCAGGTCTGTTGTGTGCCCTGTTCTGTGCCAGCACTCAGAGGAGGCCTGGCCCTCTTGGCTTCCACATCTGGGACAGGCCTTACTCTGTGTTGCCAACAGGACCAGATGGAGGAAGGGGACAATTCTTTCATGGGGGTCAGTGCTTTGGGATAACGTGGATGCCAGACAGCAGCAAAACACATGCCACCATTTTGAAGAAAACGGACAAGTGCTTTCCAGGTAGAGAAGAAATCGTGTGCCCTTCCAAGGGGGTAAGGGTCAGTGTGGAAAAGCAGAGAGGCACAAAGGAGCATGGTCTATCTATTGAAGAAAAAAAAAAGTGAGAATGGCTACAGCATAGCAAACTTGGCTGAGTGGGTTGGTTTGGAGTCAGGGAAAGTAAATTGGATTTGGGAAATAGAAACCTTGTCCCCTAATGTATTTCAGGGACTGTTATGACAGGCGAGTGAGAGAGATTTAGGAGTAGGACAGGAGTGTGGACTGATAGTTATGCTATGTGTGCCCCCAAAGCCATATGTTGAAATCCTAATGCCTTATGTGATGGTGTTAGGGGTGAGTGGTTTTAGAAGAGGACCATGTCATTAAAGGTGGAGCCCTCCTGATTAGTGCCCTTCGGAAAGACACCCCAGAGAGCCCCCTTCTACCATGTGAGGATACAGTGAGAAGGTACCATTTATGAGCCAGAAAACTCTCACCAGACCCTGACTCTGGGAACACTATGGTCCTAGACTTCCCAGACTCCAGAACCATGAGAAATTAATAAATTTCCCTTGTTAATAAAGTCACCAAGACTGTGACATTTTATCCCAGCAGCCCAAATGGACCGAGAGAGATGTATAGTTGCAATTCTTTGTTTGTAATTTGTGGTTACATGTGTGTCTCTTTTAGCGGTGTCAGAGAGCAGACTATAAGGGGACCAGTCTCAAACGTACAAGATGGGGCTGCTTTACTCTCTTTTCCAGTGATTTATCCCTAACAGTAGAGAACTCATCAAGTGTCTCCTGGGGAGTATGGAGGCTGACTCAGAGCAAGCCCATCATGCATAAGTATGCACAAATGTTCTCTTAAGCCTTCTGTTTGTTCTTAAAATGTCTGCGAATTTTGAAATTTTCTTCCTAACATACACACACACACACACACACACACACTTGAGGGACAGTAGGTTACTCACTCAATGTCCATTTCCTCTTCCTTCTTCCCTGTAGTATCTTTCCACATACACAGGAAAGGTAATTCTGTCTTCAGCATGAGGGTCGGCACTGATTCATCAACGTGGATCATGGGAATCCCATCGTGATTGCCCGCCGTATAGTTGGGCGTGCCCATGTTACTTGGAGGGGTGGTACTGAAAAACATTTTCTTGTTCTTAAAAGATAGATGGTGCCTTACTCTTCTTTTCTTGGCATTGTTTTGTCTCTGGATCTGATATCTGGGGCTGTGGTAGTTATTTCATAAGTCCTGGAGAGCCAGCCAGAGGAGAAAGCCCCTATTGGGAAAATGACCAAGGAAAATGATACAGGATGGAGGGGTTTGACATGGTATCGTCGAGTCTCTGGGTTAACCAAGCTTGGAGCCACCTGCCTTGGGGATCTGCTGCCTTGTGAGGTGATGAAATGTTCCTAAGAGTGAGTTCAGGCTTTCAGATTCCTGCAGGAGAAAGTATTCTTGCTAATTTACCCCACCTCTCAGAAAGGCTGGTGCTCCAGAAAGATGCACAATGTGAATGTCCTGAATTTCTCCCTCTCTCCCCCCACCACATGTCTTTGAACCCCTGAGATAATTCATACATGCATTTGAGAAACTCAAACTGCCATCCTTTCCATGGTGCTAAGTCATTTGCTTTTAATGTGTGAACTTATTCATGATGAAGTATATAAAACACAAACTTACAAAATCTGCATTCATTGGACAGTCCTAAAGAATCATCTTCCTATTCTGTACATATATACGGGTATAACTTGAGCAGGGGTTGTCTGTGTAGTGCAAGAATTAATTTTGGTTTTGTGGAATTATATTCCATTTAACACTAGCTGATAAATGTGTTATGTGTGAACAAACACGTCTTCTGAAAGCTAGTTTCCCTAAAGTCTAAAAGTATGTAAAACACATTCTCTATATGATATAAACAAGTTGTTTTTATTTGGAACATCTTAAATCTGTGTTTCAGTGTACTATTCAATTCAATATCTACTCTAATTTTCCAAGAAGGGCTTTGATATGGAACATGAGAAGGGACCCCTGGGGGGTGGTCCTCAGAGGCAGCAGTGGAAGCCAGAGAAGCTTTTCTCTTCCTTGTTTATTTTCCTGGGCAGCATCTGTTAAAATAAGGTGGAAGAAAGAAATCTTCCACCTGATTTTTTTTTTCTCTCAACTGCTCCTTTAAAAAATAAATGAGCTGGTTAAGTGTCCGACTTCAGCTCAGGTCACGATCTCGCGGTTTGTGGGTTTGAGCCCCGCGTCTGGCTCTGGGCTGATGGCTCGGAGCCTGGAGCCCGCTTCGGATTCTGTGTCTCCCTCTCTCTCTGCCCCTCCCCCGTTCATGCTCTGTCTCTCTCTGTCTCAAAAATAAATAAACGTTAAAAAAAATTTTAAAAATAAATGAGCTGGAAGAGGAAGCGAGAACACCCCCCGGGACTGGCCAAAGCCCATGTGCTGTTGCCCCCTGCATCCAGTGCCTACCCCGCCCCCCGCCGGCCATGATGCCCAAGAGAAAGGCAGCAGGGGATTCTGAAGGAGATAAAGCCAAGGTGAAGGATGATCACAGAGGTCTGCAAGGCTATCTGCTAAACCTCCTGGAAAGCCAGAGCCCAGACCTAAGAAGGCCCCTGCAAAGAAGGGAGACGTGGTACCCAAAGGGGAAAAGGGGACAGCTGATTGTGGCAAGGATGGGAATAACCCTGCAGAATATGGAGTTGCCCAAACAGACAGGGCACAGAAAGCTGAAGGTGCTGGGGATGCCAAGTGAAATGTGGGCATTTTGGATAACTGTGTACTCCTGGTGACTGCACTGTTTGAAATACTATTTTTGATCAACTTTTATACAAATACGTACTTTTGATTTACTTTTTTTAAAGCTATGTTGTTAGCACACAGAACACTTTATTGTTGTTTTGAGGGAAAGGGCGTATGTCGCTAACAGAATATCTCCAAAGCAAGATTGATACAATGGGGCAAAACACCATTCCCTTCTAGGTTTGAGGAACTTCCTCTTGGTTCCCAGGAGGAGGGACTCCTTGACACAAACACACATTAGTCACCTTGGCACAAATGCCTTGTGGTGTGGGAAAGCTAAAATTCATTCTTTATGTCCTCTTCTCCCTGTGCTTTCCACATAGACTTGACTCCCTTAAACCCACATCCCTGTTGGAACTTGACCCCAAGAAATGGTTCTCAGTGTGGCGGGTGATCTGGACTTTACAGTGTTGCCATTGAGATGACATCTCTCAAAAGAATTCCTTTTGTAGCTTGTGCATCTTCAGGTGCATAATTCTGCCATTTTCACTTCATTTCCCGAAAGGGTTGGCTTGTGTAAAGTTTAATAACTTTTAATAACAAGATGCTAAATGTCAAGCGTCGACCCTCACTCTAAACTTTCCCTGTTGAGAGCATCAAATGAAGACTTCATTGGCCTTGATTTTGGTAGTCCATTGAAGAAGGAAGTTTAAAAATTGTTGTATACTGTTAACGACTGCCCGCCCATGTCCTGCCTGAAATACTATGATTGTTTATGAAAACTATCTGGATAATAAAGCTGGATACAGGGGCGCCTGGGTGGTTCATGGGTTAAATGTCAGACTTCGGCTCAGGTCATGATCTCACAGTTCGTGGGTTCGCGCTGTGCATCGGGCTCTGTGCTGACAGCTCGGAGCCTGAGCCTGCTTCGGATTCTGTGTCTTCCTCTCTCTCTGGCCCTCCCCAACTCACACTCTGTCTCTCACTCTCAAAAAATAAATTTAAAAAATTTAAAAAATCTGAAAAAAACTGGATACAGTTTGAACGAAAACAAAACAACCAATAAATAAATGAACTACTTATTTGCACTAAACAAAGGAGTATTTTTCCTTTCGTGAATTATGAAATTTAGTGAGGTGATACTTACTATGGTCATTTTATATACATCAGTGCATTTTAATTCTGACATCTTTTCTTCATGGCTTCCTTAAATTATTTCCATTAGGGTTTGGGTTTTACATACAGTGCTAACAGTTAATTTGGAAAGATGTAATGCAGCAACTTGAATTGAATCCTCAGTCCATCTTTTTTATTTTATTTTTTTAAAATATTTGTTTTTGAGACAGAGACACAGAAGGACAGAACGTGAGCGGGGAAGGGGCAGAGAGGGAGACACAGAATCTGAAGCAGGCTCCAGGCTCCGAGCTGTCAGCACAGACCCCGATGTGGGGCTCGAACTCACAAACCCCAAGATCATGAGCTGAGCCGGAGTTGGACACTTAGCTGACTGAGCCACCCAGGTGCCCTGCTAAGTCCATCTTTTATGACCAAACACTAAGATAAATATTATCTATATTCTAGAAATTGTTAGGGATGAATTTGTCGTAATATTATTTGTGTTTGGATGGAGTGAATTTGTCTTATTTTTATGTTTTCAATCCTAATTCATGTCTGAAGGAAAAAACCATTTGGCTTACTATTTAATAGAAAAGCTATATTTTCTTCAGTGGGATTTTTTTGGGGGTAGCTCTCCTGTACTTGTTTTACGTAATATAAAATATGATAGATGGGGGATACCTGGGTGGCTCAGTAGGTTGAGTGTCCAACTTCAGGTCATGATCTCATGGTTCATGAGTTTGAGCCCCATATTGGGTTCTTTGCTATCAGTGCAGACCCCACTTTGGATCCTCTGTCCCCCTCTCTCACTGCCCCCCCCACTCATGTGTACACACTCTCTCTCTCTCAAAAATAAAAAATAAAAATAAATGTGATAGCACATGACAAGGAGAGAACAATTCGTTTTCCTACACAGGTGGAATTTATTTTGGGTTAGAAATGTCAAATTCTGGAATGTGGGTCCTCTCCTCACTGTTGTATTTTCCCTCTCCGTGTTGTCAGTCATGGTCCCTCCCCTCGTTTTCCACCTTCTAAAATACTGCCTGTGTGTGTGTGTATGTATGTGTGTGTGTGTATATGTGTGTGTGGTGCTGGTTAGTGGAAAGAGTCCTGATCTTTGACTCTGAATTTGAGTTTTAGCCCATCCTTGTTTTGATACTAACGTTTTGTTAGAGCTCCCATTTCTGCCTTGATAGAATTAAGATACTAGCAACTTCGTGGGGTGGTTTAGAGTATTAAATGCACAAATCCCATACGCAGGCACAAAATAGTTCATTTGGTCCAAGGGAGACCATAAGATGAATATTTGCTGAATCTTATCCCTCGAATAAGAAATCAAAGAATGTCCGAACTAAAAGAGCTAAGGAATACTCCAATCTGTCTGCCTATTTCACACGTATGAAGACTCAAACTCTGAGAAGTAACAGGCAAGGTCACACAGCACCCTAGTGATGGAACGGTGGTGAGGACCCAGGAGCACATGTTCAGCCCCATCGGTGGCCCTACCTAAGCAGGCTTTATTCCAACCCAGACCCGTGTTGGCGTTTACCCGACGTATCCATCAAAATGCCAATTGCAAATGCCCTTTCAAAGCATTAAGCTATGTAATTATATTCCAAAATTTAACTTGATAGTCTGATGCCAAGTCACTGCTGGATCTAGACACTTCCTGTTTCATAAAGTGTAATGATTTGTGTGCTTTGGGTTGTGGCTGAGAGCAGCATTATTGTTTGTGGGAGCAAGGAAGGGTTTTGGGTCAACACACACACCCAATCCATAAAAAAAGTCCTTCTCTATTATTATTCCAAGGTGTCCTTTGCCTTGGAGATACTGGTTTAAATGATATAATTGCTTTTTCCTGATTTCACGTGGGCTGAAGGTTATAACAAGAATTGTCAGAACTTTTAACACACTCCATGTGAAAGACCGTTGGAATTCCTACTAATCTGGAAGTCTTAGATCCACTCTTGACTAATGTTACGATTCTAAGTCAGTTAATTACTAAACTCTCCTCTCCATCAATACAAAGAAAAAGATTATCAATGATGCTGTCGGTGTTTGGGATCTTTAATAAATCATCTCCGTATTTGCAAATAAGATTGGACCTTCCAAAACGTATAATCACCTGAAGGAAATAGAGCAGTCCTTGTATCTGCGCGGACCTTTCTCATCCATGACCTTTTCTGAACGTGTGTAAAGATCTGGTCACTCATCAGAGAGAGGTGAGCCCGCCATGGAATCCTAGGGAAAAAGTAAGACTTGCTGATGTAAAACATGGGAGTCCCCGGAGCGCTGTGTTGGGGACCGGGAATGTAAGCCCTGTTACTGCAAATAGTGTCCTGTCCCCTGTAAGGCCATTTCTGCTGTCATCAGGAGGCTTTATTTAAGTCATTCAATGCAGAGTTTGCAAAGTTTCTCTTGCCTGTTCTAATTCTGTGCTTATCGAATACAAGCCTATTTACGACTTCCCTTTCTGATAGGTCTGTGGGTCAGGCCATTGTTGCTGTCACGAGTGTCGCTGCCCATTGGTGCCTTCAGGCTGCCTCAGCGGGGTGGCCCCGCCTCCACGTGTAAGTGTGGCTGGATCTATTGAAGTAGGTTTGGCTCCCACCTGCTCCACAGAATTGACCTTGGCCGAAGAGGCAGGGGGAACACTTGGAGACTCTCGCTGTGACCGCAGAGCACCCAAGAGCAACCCAGCCCTGACGCACATCACGAGTTTTTGCTGTGTTGCATCTGCTCCCATCCCATAGGCGCAAGCAAGTCACATGCCTGAGCTGAGCAACCAGGGGGCAGGGAAGTGACCCCACCCCCCCAACCATGGAGGTTGGAGGGCATATTTTGAGCACTTATCTCCCACAGTCTGCCTGTAGGAACAATATTCTCATTACTCAGGCATGAGTATTCCAGTTCCGTCCTGCTTCTATACCTTAGACGTGAGGGCTTGGTTCCTATGACAATTTGTATTCAAAACTTAAACGCACTTTAAGTTTTTGCCTCTTCCTTTGAGAACAGCTCCCAGGACCAAATGTGCAACAGGGCACATTTCCTCTGTGCATCTGTGTCCTGACTCGCTTCTCGTGGGATAGGGTCAGATCTCAGAATGCACGGACAGGTAAATGGTTACGATGCGAATGAATGAAAGGTCCCAGAGAAGCACTCAAATCATGAGCATGATTATTTTCAAGACTGAAATAAGGGAGTAAAATGTCCCATGAGACGAAGACAACTTACTGGGGAGGTATTTATAGAATTTCACAACTCATCAGTTTGCCTGGAGCAACAGTGTTTTGTTTATGTATTTTGTCTTAGCATTTCCTCACGTGTTCATCCTTCTGCAAACCCTAGAAGGGACGGCTCTGTTCTGGGTGATGTGGACTTGGCTGGATAACAGCATCTGGGTGTCCGTTTTCTGCCAGGCAGGGAGCGGATGAGCCCTTCACTGATCTTCAGGAGAACTAAGCCTTAGTTACCAGTTAGCCGGTATTTAGACGTGTGAACACACGACGCAGAATTTCCCTTCTCTGGGCCTCCCCAAGCTTGATTTAACTTGAGGCGGCTTTGTATTAAAGGGTGTCTAACAGCCTTCTAGGCTATTCTGATGCTTTGATTTTGTTTATCTCAGATTACCTGCTCTGGCATCACCGGTTGCACTTCCTGTGGGAGAAAAAGCAAAGTGGATGGGAGCCCATGGGCATAGGAAGCAACAACCCATGGGTTTCCTGGGGAGAAGGTACCTGGGACATCTGTAGTGGGGCACGTGCCACGGTCAGAAACAGTGCCCATCGTTCCTCCCCCCGCTTGGCTCTGAATGTTCTTCCCTGAGGCTTCAGAAATGAAGACAGGGCTGAACACACACTGAGAGCTTGCTCACTCAAGGATAAATCAGAGCTCTCTCTTTACCACTTCAGTTCACTAGTTGATGGTAAACCTAGTTACCACATATGGTTTGTACAGAGGCTACTCACTATGGTCCGAATGTTTGGGTCCCCTGGGCACGCATGTGTTGACATCTTAGCCCCCAAGGTGGTGGTGTTAGGAGGCAGGTCCCATGGGGAAGCCCTGATAAGTGCTATTGGCTTCCTTATTCAAGAGACCCCAGAGGCGTCTGCCCTTTCTGCAGGTGAGGACACAGCGAGAACCAGGAAGGGAGCCCTCACCAGACACCGAATCTGCAGGTGCCTTGATCTCGGGCTTCCCAGCCTCCAGAAACCGTGGGAACCAGGACTCATAAGCCCTCTGGTGCATAGATTTTCCTACAGTAGCCCTAACTGGCCCAGTCCTGAAGGAGAAATGGAGACAAGAAAATATGCACAAGCAAGCGTCCTTTGGCTTTCTGGGAGGGAGTAAACATAGCGTGGGAAGTGGGATTTTCGTGGAACTTGGGCTAGGAACCATATTAGAAAGGTCCCAAGAGTAAAACCACCACCCGTGTGTTCAGACGTGTGTGCAGTGATTGAGGTCTTGGGGGGCGTCCCTCCAGGGCTTGAGCTTGGTTAGCATGAGGAAGAAAATAGAACCCATTATCAGATTTAAAGTATAAATCCAGTTGATGGCTTTCTTTGTCCTAGAATTCCTCCTTCCACTGCCCCGCGCCCCTCCTACCAGGGCCCCGTGACACTTCCTGTGGCAGCTGGCTCTTCAGTAGATGCCTGTTTGGTGCATGAATGAGTGTGGACGGAAGGGATGTGGGTGATTCAAGGAGGTGAAAAGGCAGGATTGAGTAACTGTGTTACGTTGCTTATTGGGTGATGCTTTCCATCCTTCCTTTGATTTTTTTTTAAATTTTTTTTTTCAACGTTTATTTATTTTTGGGACAGAGAGAGACAGAGCATGAACGGGGGAGGGGCAGAGAGAGAGGGAGACACAGAATCGGAAACAGGCTCCAGGCTCTGAGCCATCAGCCCAGAGCCCGACGCGGGGCTCGAACTCACGGACCGCGAGATCGTGACCTGGCTGAAGTCGGACGCTTAACCGACTGCGCCACCCAGGCGCCCCCCTTCCTTTGATTTTGATGTGTACCCACACCTCATGGTCAATACCCATGAACGGGATGTGACAGCTAACAAAAATATCTATTTGGGCATCAGTCAGATTTTTCTGAGTTTGCCTTTTCACATTTGGCACACGTCTTCAGGACCTCTTTCCGCACGGACTCGCTAGAATCGTTATTTATGTATAAAAAGGACGGTAGCTCTACCTGGATCCATCTGGAGAACGCACGCACTCTCTGGAAATAGCTGCATGACTGGGTTTCTGCTAACAGCAGAATGTGATTTGCTCCCGTACCTTCGTGTTGTGTTCCATGCCCTTTTGGAGTTTGGCAAAATTACTTTTAATTATCTCTGCCGCTTCCTTTAATAAGTAGCTTTGAGCAGCTTCCTAGGGCCGCCTCTCCCCTTTCTGTGTGAGGTTGCACTTGCTTCTCCAAAACACATTAAAAGGACACACTGAAGGCAAGTTGGCACTGTTACATTTCAGTCACACTGTCTGCGTGAGAGCACGGGCTTGCTAGGTTCAAGGGAGCACCTGCTTGAAGAAGAACATGGCCTATTTTGGGAATGCGGGCTTTCAGCTGCTGTAATAATCACAATGGCACATCCAACCCACCCCCACCCCCCCGCCCCAAATTACATGGTTCACTGTGTTTATGGTACAGAAAGAAACGCCAACCTCTGGGGTGCTGGGAGATCAATGGCATTATTTTTTCACTTCTTTTGGAACCCATTTACATTTGTCTGTTGTTCTGAGGTAGGGTGACACAAGAGGGAGAAACTCCAGGAGCAAATCATGAGAAATCAGAAACGATCACAGTTTGTGGGCTGGGAAAGCATAGGTAGGCTACGTAAAATGAGCAACTCACAGAACATTATCAAATTCCCACCGCCCAAAGGTATTCTCATATCTCCGTTGTAATTTTACTTTGTATTTCACTTGCCAGGATAAGACGTGTGTAAGGAAAAAGAACCAATTATGTCATAAAGAGGTACCTACACGTATTGGGTAAATAGTTTATTGAGAAATTCAACTCGTTGGATTTGATCTGCTACAACTTTCCCCCTGTATCTAAACATGGCTTGGGATATTTGACCACACACTCATTTCTCCTTTGGTGTGAGGCAATGAGTAACCCTCTTGTTCTACGAGAGGCCCCTTCATTTTTCATAGTGGTTCCTAATGCCGTCTTCCTCTAACTCACTGGGGTCCTGATCTAGCGGTCAGTCTTCCGTCTTGCCCTGCCAGTCCTTCCTTGTCTCTCTCTCTCTCTCTCTCTCTCTTACTCCTTCTCTCCCTGCAAATGCATTTCTCTTCCTTATCCTAAAATAAAATAAGCTAGCAAACTAACAAAATCCAAAAAAAGAAAGGCAAAAAAATATTCTCAGCTACCTACTCAAGTCATTGTTTCGTGTTGTTCTCTTTCATGGGATGCTACAAGTTCATATTGAGGGTTGATAGCTAGAGTGAGGATTATGTTTTTCCTAACCACGTTGTGGTGATTATGACCACACACAGTAATTTGTAAAAGAAGACTCAGGAAATAATTGCTATATTTTTATATATACAATATATATTTTTAGATACACAATAAAACCTTGGATTGCAGTGAGTGTTCTGCAAGACGAGGAAACATTTCTAATAAATTCTAACTTGATAAATGAGCGATATCTTGCAATATGAGTAGTACGTAATGCCGAACATCACGTGATCACAACTGAGCCAATGGTTCTAGAAATTCGCTTCGATCCTTAAGTACTTTGGATTGCAAGCATGTTTCTGGAATGAATTATGCTTGCAAACCAAGGTTTTACTGTTTTTTTTTTAATGTTTATGTATTTATTTTTGGGAGATAGAGCATGAGCAGAGGAGGAACAGAGAGAGGGAGGGGGAGAGAATCCCAAGCAGGCTCCGCACTGTCAGTGCCGGGCCAGATGCAGAGCTCAAACCCATGAACTGTGAGATCATGACCTGAGCCCAAATCAAGAGTTGGATGCTTAACTAACTGAGCCACCCAGGCACCCCAAGAATTACTATTTTTAAATGGATGAGTTATGTTATTTCTAAGTAGCTGATTTATCTTTCTTATGAATGATCTTGTGAACATGGTTTCCTTCTCTTGGTAACAGCTTGAGAGCACAGAACTCTGTGTGGGGCTTACTCATAACAAGAGTGAATGCATTAAATGGTGTCCACTGTTTCCTTAGGCCCATTTTTGGCTTCCTGTTATGATCTTTCCTTTTCTCTGATTGATTTCGAAGACCAGGCTAAAGATCAGTAAATATATACAGTGTCTTTTTACCTCTCCTATGAAATGACAGGTTTCATTTTGATTATGGCTCATCACCAGCTGCCCTGCTCAGTCTTCAGGTCTTTTTGTCTCCACTACTGGTGACTGCTGCATTCTTTTCTTCTGTGCCCTGTTGCCTCTACTTGTTTGGATGTTCTCTACCCCCGAATGACGCCACCTTTCCCCATTTCCTGATTTGTCTTATCTGGCTCCTGTCTGTACTTCACCACCGATCTCATCCATTTCCATGCTGTTATCTGTTACTTTGGGGTGGAAAACCTGCTGATACTTACCCTCAGCCTGTGACTTCCTTCTGTAGCTCTCTACTTCTGTCTTTCAGGTTCTTCATTTGAGGCCCTGGCGATTTTCACTTAGCAGTTAACAGGACTCTCCATCTCATCTCTCACACTTGTGCTTCATGGTTTCCTTTGTTTCCATTAATGTTACTAACGTCTTCCAACATTGGGACCTCAGAGCTCACATGGCTTTTCCATCAGTGCTGCCTTTTTATTGGTCCTCTCCCTGCTCAACTCTCTGTTCTTTATCAAATTAAGACTAATTTACGCAATGACTATGATGTCTAGCCTCCTTTCTCATTTCCGCACCATTGCCAGGCTAAGCATTTTTTTGGTCCATTAACAAATAAAAGGAGTATGACAAAAAGGAATGAACCTGGCCACTGAAGTCAAATGGCAAGGATTTGAGTCCACACTCTCCTCCTCGCTGGTTTAGCTCGGTTATTTTGTCTCACAAGATAGCTTCAAAGTTGGTTCTATCAGTCATGATGGGCTGGTTTATTATGCCTAGTCACAAATGCCAGTGATTATAATGGGATTTAACTTTCTTTCTTGGTTTATATATCCAACATGGAATAGTAGGGGACCTTGAATGGGGAAAGCAGTGCCATACTTTTTTGCAGTAACAATTAAATGCTGGGGTCCAAAAACAACACAGGTAATTTCTGCTCAGTTTTGTTGCCATGGCTAACTACAGATGGTGGGAGGGGTAGACTGATGAGTCAGTACTCTCAGGTTTGGACTTGCACCGAGGGGGGATGTGTGTTCTAAGCAGAAGCTGGGCAAGCTACTGTGCTCTGTTCTCCCTTCCATGGTGTAGCATTTGTCAGATGGGCCTCAGCCTGAAATCAAATGATGTGAAACACAGTTGCTACTCACTGGTGAAAAACTGGCAATGTAACTGAGAAATATACTTCTATTATTTTAAGCCACAGAGATTTGGGGATTGCTTGTTACTGCAACACAGTGTAGGAAAAGCTGATAAATACAGCTCTGAAGGGTACTTATAATTACAGTTACTACTGTTTTGCCGTCACGGTGGGGGTGTTCTGCAAACAATTTTGCAGGAGTTACCAGATGAATTGTGTCTGGTCAGGGCCCTGATCATACAATTTCCCTGCTCAAACTCCATTGTTAGAAAAATTTAGTTGATCTGTCAAGATTTGTTTGTACATTTTCACTTCAACCGTATTTAAAAACTATTAATAATCTCAGCCATTGGTTTTATGCTCAAACTCAGCTCCTCTTCTAAACGCCTCAGTTTCTTTCTTTGCAATTTCTTAATTTGTGGTTTCCTTCTTTGGAATTCTTCTTGTAATGTTCTTTCTACATTTTGCCCTGAGTACAACTTCCAATTTGTATCCTTTCAAGACTACTTCCCACTGATTTTTCCCTTCTTGAAAAGTTTCCTGATCTCTCAGGTAGATGCCCACTTTCTTCCTCTGGTTTCTATAGCATTAGAACTACATCAGCAGCTGGTGTATCACTTTCTTAATACGTAAATTATGAATATGCCTTATCTGTTTGAGAGAGACTCTGTGTGACAATCGGGATACAGCCTTGACGTAGTGAACAATGCCTCTTGGATACTGAATAGGGGAATGACTTTATCTCCAATGCATTGGGTTCTAAAACAAGCAGAATGTATTAAAAATATATCTCAAAAGTAAACGATGTTTATTTTCTATTGGAAGACTTTGGCCGTTGAAAAGGAGCCCTAGCAGGAGCTACAGAATCCATAATCACAGTTTGTAAGTTTAGTATCAAATGTAGAATGTATGTGGAAAGAAGATAAAGGAAGTGAAAGATCATGACAGAGTTATTTAGCTAAGGATTGATGTGAAAAAGTCTGTTGACAACCTTGACTTTAATTCAAACTTTTATTGCCTATCTCTCGAGAACAGACATATTCGTTCTTGTTTTTAAAACAGATTCTCTCCTCTCAGGTATTCCTCACAAGCCCTTAACTCCTATACCAGCCATCCCTATTTGGAGCCATTTTATCCTGGTGAAGACAAAAAACATTTCTATTTCTTATTATCTGCACCTCCCTGCCCCTCTACTCTTCAGGGCTCCCTCTGTGTGATAGGGACTTCGTTAGCCATCCTTCTGTAGCAAAGGCAGAAGCGTGGTCTTTTTTAAGCCCTGACACTTTAGAGGTAGATTGTCTCTATTCACTCAGAAGTTCTCAACTTACTGGTCAGTTGGTATTCCGGCTGTCATTAGCCTCAGGGATTTAGGATTCAAATGATTTGTTCCAGGTGGTAGGAGAGAAAGCCTAGACATTGGCCAATAATTAAATCCTACTTTGAGAGTTGAAGTCCGAGATAGTGAAAAGAAATACAGCATTCTGTAAAGGAGAAACACACAGCAGTTTTTAAAATATTATATATACATCATAGAGCAAGCACATGAGTGAGAGAGATGGGCGTAGGTACAGGCATACTCATTACTCTGAGGAATCAACAAGTTGTATAGACGTTGGGTAGGTTATCGTTACGGACACAAAGCTACCAGTTAGGAAACAGAAATATAACTCTGTAGTGATGATTACACACATGGGCCATACACGTGAAAATAAATCATTGTGCATGGCACACAAAGAAAAACCCACTATCAAAGTCAAAGACTTGAAACACTCCTCCGTGCGATTAAACATGGAGATTAGAACTAACTACCACTTGAATTGTTAGATGCACGTTCCTTTTAAATGCACATAAAATACCAACGTAGATCATGTGCTGGGCAAGAAAACCAATTGTCAATGAATTTCAAAGGCTTGAAATCGCCAACTACAAAATAGATTCACTGACCACAATGAACTAAAATGAGGAACAGTAACAAGTAAGATGTGTTAATTGGCTAGGGCTGGCATAACAGAGAACCACAGACAGCCGGCAGAGGGGTTAAACAACAGATATTTATTTCCTTGCAGTTCTGGAGACTGGAGGTCCAAGATCAAAAATATCAGCAGGTTTGATTTGTGGTGAGATTTCTTTCCTTGGCTGTCTTCTCCCTGTGTCGTCACATGGTCTTCCTTTGCTACCTGTGTCCACTGTTCCTCTTCTTATAAGCGCACCAGTCATACTGGATTAGGACCTACACTGTTGAACTCATTTTTACATAATTACCTCTTTAAAGATCCTGTCTCCAAATACAGTCACATTCTGAGGTAATAGGGTTTAGGACTTAAGAATATGAATCTGAGGGGCACCTGGGTGGCTCAGTTGTTTAACCATCCAACACCGGCTCAGGTCATGATCTCACAGTTCGTGGGTTGAAACGCTATGTCGGGCTCCATGCTGACAGCTCAGAGCCTGGAACCTGCTTCAGATTCTGTGTCTCCCTCTTTTTCTGCCCCTCCCCCACTAGCTCTCTGTCTGTCTCAAAAATGAATAAAAATGTTAAAAAATATGAATCTGGAATGGATTCAATTCAGCCCCTAGAAAAGCCCCAGATATTTAAGCATTCAACAGTGCATCTGAAAATAGCTTATATGTTAAAGAAAAAGTAACAGGGACAATTTGAGAAGTTTTGAACTTCAAAATAAGATCAAAACATTTCAAAATTGGTGAGATGCAGCTAAAACAATACTAAGAGGAATATTTATAGCTTTAAATGCTTATGCTAGAAAACATGAATGGTTCAAAATTTTCAAAATCAGAATTTCCACCTGAAAAAAACTATTAAGAATAAAATAAACCCAACGTAAGCAGGTGAAAAGAAATAGTAAATATAAGAAGAAATGAAATAGCAAACAGATAAATGATAGAGAAAAATCAAAAAAGCTAAAAGCTGGCTATTTTCAAAAGATTAGTAAAATTGATAAAATGTTAGAGCAGTCAGAAAGATAGAAAAGGAAAAAGGCAGCAGTGTAGTTTAATGGAGAAAGAAGAGTATTCAACAAATGTTGCCAGAAAAATTCTATACACAAACGGAAAAAAATAAATCCTATTCATAATCCCACCACAGCCAAAAATTAACCCCATATTGACCACTAGTCTAACTGTAAAAACTAAAACTTTCAAGCTCATAGACCTAGAGGATTTTTGCAACCCTAGTGTATGCAACAATTTCTTAGAATACAGAAAGCACTAAGCATCAAGAAAAATCTACATTTTTTAAGAAGTTGAGTTATAATTGACCTATAACGTCGTATAAGACTCATGTGTAAAGAATGATAATTTAATATATGTACATATTGCAGACTGATCACTAAGTCTAGTTACCATCACCACACATAATTAACATTTATTCGTGATGAGATCTTTTAACCTCTACTCTCAACTTTCAAACAGGCGATAGAGTGTTATTGACTCAAGTCAGCATGTTGTACATTACATCCCCAGGACTTACGTTATTTTGGTGGTCTTCACCCATTTTGCCCACCCCACATCCTCTGCCTCTGGCAACCAACAGCCTGTTCTCTTGTTCCATGAGGTTTTTTGTTTTTGCTTTTAATTCCACATATATGTGAAATCATACAGTATTTGCCTTACTCTGAGTGACTTACTTAGTGTAACTCTTTCAAGTTTCGTTAATGCTGTCTCAGACGGTAGGATTTCCTTCTTTTTATGGCTGAATAATATTCCTGTGTGTGTGTGTGTGTGTGTGTGTGTGTGTGTGTGTGTGTCTAAAATCCCACATTTTCTCTATTCATTCAGCAGACACTTAGGTCTCTTCTGTCTTGACTATTATAAATAGGGCTGCAGTGAACATGGAGGTGCAGGTATCCCATATGTGTTCCCTTTGGATAAATACCTACAGTTGGGATTGCTGGATCATATGGCTGTTCTATTTTTAAGTATTTGAGGAACCTTTATATTGTTTTCCACAGTGGAATATTCATTTACATTTCCACCAATCATCACAGGGATTTCTTTTTTCCCCACATTCCTGCTAACACATTTTATTCCTTTTTTTTTTTTTTTTTTTTTTGATAATAGCCATTCTGACACATGTGAGGTGAGACCTCATTTTGGTTTTGACATGCATTTCCCTGCTGACCAGTGATCTTGAGTATCCTTTTAGGTACTTTTTGGCCGTCATATTCTTCTTTGGAAAAATGCCCGTTCAGATCCTCTGCCCATTATTTAATCCAATTGTTCATTTTTTTTTTAATTTTTTTAACGTATATTTATTTTTGAGACAGAGAGAGACAGAGCATGAACAGGGGAGGGGCAGAGAGAGAGGGAGACACAGAATCGGAAACAGGCTCCAGGCTCTGAGCCATCAGCCCAGAGCCTGACGCGGGGCTCGAACTCACGGACCGCAAGATCGTGACCTGAGCTGAAGTCGGACGTTTAACTGACTGCGCCACCCAGGCGCCCCCAATTGTTCATTTTTTAAAATTGTTTTATTGAGTTGTATGAGCTTTTATATATTTTGGATATTACCTCTTATGAGATACATGATTTGCAAATATTTTCTCCCACTCTTTAGGTTGCCATTTCATTTTGCTGGTGGTTGCCTTTGTTGTGCAGAAGCTTTTTAGTTGAATGTAGTCCCATTTGTGTATTTTTGCTTTTGTTGCCTTTGCTTTTGGAGTCAAATCTAAAAAATCATCCCCAAGACTGTATACTGTTTCTTCCAGGAGTTATATGGTTTCAGGTTGTATTTTCAAGTCTTTAATCAATTTTAAGTTAATTTTTGTGTGTGGTATAAGATAATGGTCCAGTATCTATCTATCTTCCCTTCCCTCTTCCTTCCTTCCTTCCTTCTTTTCTTTTTTCTTTTCTTTTCTTTTTTCTTTTCTTTTCTTTTCTTTTTTTTCTTTTCTTCTTTTCTTTTCTCTTTCCTTTCCTTTCCTTTCCTTTCCTTTCCTTTCCTTTCCTTTCCTTTTCTTTCTTTCATGTGGATTTGCAGTTTTCCCACTACCACAGCACCATTATGTGAAGAGACTGACTGTCCTTTCCCCACTGTATACTCTGGCTCCTTTTTTTATGAAGTAACCCTATATGTGTGCATTTATTTCTGGGTTCTCTGTTCTGTTGCATTGATCTATATGTCTGTGTTTATGCCGTTAACATACTGTTTTAATCACTAGCTTTGCAAAACGTTTGAAATCAGGAAACACGATGCCTCCAGATTTGCTCTTGTTTCTTTTTTTTTTTTTAACTTTTTTTTTAACTTTTATTTATTTTTGAGACAGAGAGAGACAGAGCATGAACGGGGGAGGGGCAGAGAGAGAGGGAGACACAGAATCGGAAACAGGCTCCAGGCTCTGAGCCATCAGCCCAGAGCCTGACGTGGGGCTCAAACTCACGGACCGCGAGATCGTGACCTGGCTGAAGTCGGACGCTTAACCGACTGCGCCACCCAGGCGCCCCTGCTGTTGTTTTTTAATATTGCTTTGGCTATCCGGAGCCTTTTGTGGTTCCATATAAAATTTAGAATTATTTAAAGTACATTTCTTAAATATTTAAAATCCATTCTTATCAAGAGTCAGCATTTAGAAAATAATTAGGCAAACAACAGCCTGGGAGATAATCTATTCATTACATACCTATAACAAAGATTCATACTGAGAATATATAAAGAACATCTACAAATCAACGTTGAAAGACAAAGAGCTCCAGAATTTGGCCAAAATCACAGGCGTTTCAAAAATGTGGATATCCAAATGAGTAATAAGCACGTAAAAAGATGGTCAACGTCGTTATTCATTAGGGAAAAGCAAAAGCACAGTGCAATACGATTTTATACCTAAGAGAATGGTGCAATGAAAAAGTAAAAATATTCCATTTTGTCAAAGATGCACAGCAACTGGAAGTCTCATACATTGCAGGAGTTTTAAGCGTTACAAATACAATGGAAACTTTTGTGTTTATTATTCAAATAAAATTAGGTATTTAACCTTATGACACAGTTATTCCACTTCTAGCTATCACTCCCCCCAAATTACAACGTGCATTCAACCCCAAACGTCCACAAGAATATTTTATTACAACAACCCCAGTCTGGAAGCAACCCACAGATCCAGCAGGAAAAGTGTTAAATTTTAACATCTTTATACAATAAGATATTACATAGCAGCTAAAGAGAACATGTTCCCAGTACCCATGGAAGCACATAAATCAGTACACTGAGCAGACTGTGCCATGTGTGTGAGGTTCAAGAACAGATCTGATTTACGACAACGGGAATAAGAAAAAGGTTGTACCTGGGACAGGGACAGGGGACTGGCCTTCCAGGAGCATGGGAAAGTTTGTAGGGTGATCACAACATCCTATATTGTGACATGGGTATGCACAGTTGTCAAAGCTTATAAAATTATACACGTAAGATCTGTGTATTTTCTAACACATAAGTCTATGCCCCAATTTAAAAGGAGCTTTTTAATGTCTTGAAGGTGACAGTCCTGTAGACTGTTACATAGACTGGATATTGGTGTCCTCTGAGAATTCAAATGTCAAAACCCCACTCCCCCTCCCCCCATGTGATAGTATCAGGAGGGTGGGCCCTTTGGGAGGTGATGAGGATTGGATGAGGTCTTGGGGGGTGGAGCCCTCGCCAATAGGATGAGTGCCTTTCTAGGAGTCACAAGAAGCTTGCCTGGCCTCTCTGCTCTCCACCACGTGAGGGCACAACAGGACGTCAGCCATCTGTGAGCCTGGAAGAGAGCCTTCACTGAAACTCATGCTGGCATCCTGATCTCAGACTCCCAGCCCCCGGCACTAGGAGAAATAAAGTTCTCACATGGAAAGCTCCCCAGTCTGTGGTATCTGTTGTCACAGCCCCGAAGGACAGACAGAGGCCACAGATCTGAAAGGTGGGAGACAGTATGAAGACAGGGACAGGAGACCCCAGACTCCAAACAAGGGAGAACAGGTGGAGGTGGGGGGAGACCGTGGAAAACGATGGATCCCAAGCAGAGAAGGACACGTGCTTGTTTGGTGGCTGTATGATGATAACAGTCTGAGCAAAGTGGACACGTTCTTCATGAGTTTGGGGAAGAAATATTACATTCGGCAGTGCAACAAGAAAAGGCACCTGATAGGCCACAGATGAAACTTGGAAATTGATTATTTGGAGTTGAAATACTGAGATTATGGCGGATGTTCTTGCCAAGACTATTTTTACCTTGAAAAGCGGTAACAGAAAATCTCCCCTACTCACAGCCTGATGACCATGTGGGGTCCCTCAAGCGCCACTGTTTTTCATCAGCCAACTCCCTGCCCCCAAATCATCCTCCTCAGTTGAAGGAAAAACCTGGAGTCTGTTAGGTAAATACAGAATAAGGAAAGGTCTTTTGTGGTCTCATCCCGCATTTCTGAAACTTGAAATCTTTTATTTGGAAATTCTGGGAGCCACTGCAAACTTAGTCTTTATAAAATCCAAAGAACCATGGATCTGTTGGGACAGATCAGTGCACCTGTTCACAGAGGTGATGGTCAGCCTGTCATCTCAGGCTGTATGGCAATGACCCATCTTTTCAAGTGTGAGTTTCAGCAAAGAGCAGAGTTTTCATCCTGAGACCTTTTGGGAACGCTGGGAAGCACAGACCCTCAAGAAATCCATGCTAATCTCATTCCTGTGTTATTAAAGTAGCTCAGATTCCTTGTCACTGTTTCAAAAGCATGGTTTGAAAACTTCCCTAAACTCAAACCTGAACCTTCTCCAAATTATACTGACTTAACCGATTCCATTTGCTCCAATCTTGTTAAACCTCACAACTCTGGAAATGACTAATGGAACAGATAGCTAAAGCACATCAGCCGTTCAGTTTCTGGACACCAGATCAGTGTTTTTAAATTTCAGATCCCTGGGGTTCTGGGGCTCTTTCAGACATCCTGAGGGTTGTCTATCTACAAGGCTGAGCAGGCCCAGAAACTCAGAAAGATGAGGGAAGAAAGGCTTTCCCAGGAGCTTAATAGACTCTGCCGTCCAAGTCCAACATCAAAAGCCACAGAGAGCCATTACTCAAAAGACATCTAGGATCAGTATCGCAGAATTAAAATGATTTATTTAGAAAAAAAATTTCACGCCACTGGAAGATAGTTGGATGAATAGATAAATGTAGAGAGCATTGCCCTATGTTTGTTCTTTTATCCTTGTGGGTTCTTTCTCCTCCTCATGCTTTCTGTCTTAGTTATTCTGCACCAGCTTCGTGGGTCTTTTCCTGCATTGGGTCTTGCAGCCCCCTCCAGTGAGGCTCCCCAGCTAGCCTGCTTGGAGACAACGACGTGCCTGCAGGGACCCGAGCGGGTGGCGCACGATGCCGCACCTGTGCGGACATGAAGGGTGCAGGATGGTGGGGGAGGAGGAGCCCCACTGGGGTGCAGATGCAGGAAGGTCTCCCCCATCTTACAGGGATCTCTCTCCAGCCTCAGGCAAATCCAGAGAAACTCAGCAGCCACTGAGCAGACAGGGTCTGAATGGGTGCTGGCTGGGACATGACCGTGTCCTCAATGAGCAAAATCCTAGCTGAGCTGCAGTGGAAGGCGACCCAGCAGGCTGGGATGAAGAGCAGACAGGACCAGAGCTATGTGGATTTGTCCCCATGTGTCCATTTTCCCCTTTGCCCTGCCCAATACAGCCCAGCGACATCGCCTGAATCCCTTGGGTTCGACTCTTCAAGACTCACCTCCGGTACCTCCTCCTTGAGGCACCTTTCTTGACAAAAAGCACTGTTTAAAGTCAAGTACATAATCCACTTCTCTTTCAGAGCATGAAACTCACTGTGATGTGAAAGTTACGTTTTCTTGTCTGTGTCTCCGTTAAACTGTCAGGTCTCCTTGTGCGGAGGGGGGATAAGAATATATTGCTCATTTGTATTCCCAGCGCCAATTCAGGGCTGGTTATAGAGCATGATATCTTAGCTAACAGCCTATGTGTATACAACAAGGTTCTGGAAACGTCGAAGAGGGGGAAAGAGCCCAGAGGGGTGTGTTCTGCCGTAGGAGTGGGGAGAGATCTGGACGGGAGGACAGTGCAAGCATCCAACCGGCTTATAAGTTCTTGCTGAGGTCTGAGGCTCGATCATGATGATAACTATGAGTGGGGAGAAACTGGCTTCTGGAAGACATGGCAGAGATTTGAAAGAGCCACCATAGGGAAGGGAAAACAGAAGGAATTGAAGACTCAAGGAATAATACTGAAAACTCAGTGAAGAATTTTTTTTTGGAAGTTTAAGGAAATGATTCAGTGTTGATGTGCTTGGCTAGAAATAGTTGGAAAAAGGGCAGGCAGAATAGGTAGAGTAGGACTTCAAAAGAGAGAAGTCAGTCTCTCCTGGGAGGATGGGAAATAATTGAGCCGATTGATGAAGTCCCAGTATTGTTCTGAAATATTTCAATCTAAAGATAATTTGAAAGGAACTACCTTTCTAGTTTCTTTCTGCCATCACTGGGGAAATGGAAAAACCTTCAAAGATTTACTTAGGCAATGGCCTTTTAACAAAACCACAACACAGTACTGTTGACCCATAACTGAACTCCCAGAAGATGTTACTGTTTGTGCAGATCCTGCCTTGGTACGAAATCAGGAAAATCAGCAGAGGAGTTACGCGACAGACAAAACTTTTCAGCGCTTTGTGTCTTGTTGAACTGGATTTTCCAAAGGAATTATTAAATACATGAACATAATTTGAATTCCGGAGAAAAAATGTCAAGGAGGCCATGTCCCTATTGGCTTTTGGTAGCTGAGTTCCAAGGCGAGCAGAAATAACCATTTCTGAGACCCCGAATAACCACGGATGGCGGATATGGTGGATATGGACAGGGCATTAAGGGCTCTGAGATCTTACCAGACCTGGGCGTGTCTAGGACAGTGTGTGGCATGAGCATAATGGAGAAAAGTTACATTCCAGGTTTGACCTCAGCCCAGGAAGGAGGGTGGGAAGGCACATCCTAGGAATTTGGAGCAACGGCAGAGCGTCCAAAAACACTGGAAGTGGTGCACAAAAGGCGGACAGGATGTCATAAAACGGTATGTTTACCTGGAAGGCTGAAGGAACGTCATTTTCTGGGCATGTCCCCAGGACTCTGGGACTGTGTTGCCCGCCAGACGTGGGCATGAGTTCTGTACGGCTCCGGCCACTGTGGGCTTGTTGTTTGGTGCCCACAGCATGTGCCATGCATCACAGCCCGTCAGTTGTCACAGAAATTTCACTTACTCTCCACCCTTATGCAAGATATTGGAGTTTTCTTCTGTTCCAGCAGACGGCGGTGTTTTTTTGTGGGGAGGGGTAGATGTTTCATGCACGCACGAGAAGGTGTATTCTCCGTGAGCCGGGAGGAGAGATGTCCATTGGTGCAACCAGATCCAGTGGTTGGCTGACTGATGCTGCCTCTGTTCATACGGACTTTAGTCCTCCTGATGGGTTTTGGACAGAGCATCGTATGTCCGTCCCCTTTCCATGGTGCCGTCCACCCGTTTTTTCTTGCATCTTCTTTCATTCGTGCTCCGTCATGGTGGTTTCTGCGCTATTTGGTGCATGGGTATTTCCCAGTATTGTATCTATATTGTGAATTGGGACTTCTAAAATAAAGGATCCTTTTTTCTTTTCACTCACTTAAAGCTTTGTGGCCTGATGCCTACCTTGTGTTTTTTGCAACCGTGCTTTCGTAATATCTGTCTTTGCTCTGTAATATCTACGCCCCTCCTTTGATTTTTAGTTTTATCCAGCTCACTTTGCTTTTATGTAGGTCTCTTCTCTGCAGTACAGAGTTTAGCTTTTCTACACACACTACCCTAACGCTGTGTTTTAATAATGAGGTTATGCTCGTTTACATTTATAAATTTTATAACCTTAGGCAATTTACTGAATATATTTATTGTATGTACTGTGTTTCTTTCTGTCTAAACTGGTATTCATTTGTATTACTTACTGCCTTTTTGGTCTTGTGGCTTTCTTTCTAACAACACTTTATATAATGACCTGAGTGCTTTTTTCCCAGCTCAACCATCCCTTATCTGTTTAATCGAAATTAGAAGATGTCCGATCTTTACATATAATAATCAATAAGCTTAATGTATTTTCCCTCCACTTCCACTTTGTTTCAGCTTGTTATTTGGATTTTGTCAGCCCATGCCTCCAGTCTTACCCCCTCTTTGATTTCCTTTGAGATCTGCATTAAATATGTTCAGCGCTCCACACTGGTCCTTGCCAAGAGACATATGTAGGTTATATCTTGGAACTGACCATTCTAAGTCAATTTCCCAGATTCCTGGTGAGCCCTTCCAATACGCAGATCTACATATTCTTCAATTTTTGCAAAGTTTTGGTAGGTTATAGTTTTAAAGTTTGGCAGATGATTGTTTTGGCTTTTCAGTCTTTGAGGACTCTGACTATAATTTTGTTGTACCTTCTCTTTTATATCAATTTCCTCTTTGCGATTTATATATATTTCTTCACGTCATGTTTCTTTTATTGTCTTTGCATTCATTTCTCTTTGGGGACTGTCTAACTTAGTATTTATCTTTTCTCCTTCAGTTTCTTTCCTCAGTTCAGGTGACTCAGTTCATAACTTGCTGTGTTGGTTCATTTCTGTCTAAAGTTTTAAATTTCTGATAGAAAGTTTTTCTTAATTGTTTTTAATGTTTATTTATTATTATTGTTTTTTGAGAGAGAACAAGCACAAGCAAGGGAGCGGGGAGAGAGAGAGGGAGACACAGAATCTGAAGCAGGCTCCAGGGCACAGAGTCCAATGTGGGGCTCGAACTCATGAACCATAGATCATGAATGACCTGAGCCAAAGTTGGCCACCCAACTGACTGAGCCACCCAGGCACCCCTCAAAGTTTTTAGTTTTATTTTTATTTTTTTGTATCTACAAATAGTTTTTTAAGATGACTAATTATGGGCAGGGTAATTGGTAAGTGTATTCCTTTGTTCTCTGACACTTTGGGAAGATTTTGTTATGAGCGTCAGCTTCTATTGGTGACTTCTTTTAATAGCCCTACATGGAAGCCTGTATTTTTTTTCTTTTTTTCGCCTTTCAAGTTTTTTGTGATGTTTTATATATTCAGGAACCAGATGTGGGTGACGATTTTGGATTCTTATTGGTCCATTTTTGTTCTTGTTTGCTCTGAGAAGGGCTCTAATGGCCGTTGTTTCCTTCTTCGTGTTTGCCGCATCTCTAAGGATGACCTCTGGTTCCAAGTCTCTTTGCTCTCACTTTGAGTTGGTGGCTTTCTAGGACCACCACCTCTTGTTCTACACATTCCCAAATCCCTTCTCTTTTTGCTGCAGGAGGAAGTTCTCTGCTGTCCCCGGTCTCAGACCTGGTCTCAGTAGTTCTCCATGCAGGGTAGGACCTTTCCTTTCTAAACCTTGTTGCATTTCTGTTCTTCCACCATTAGGCTCCTCGTATTGATACTCATGTTTTTATGGAGCGTGTGTGGATATCACACACAATCTTATAGATGTTTCTGGGTGTACACATGAAAAATTCCTTCAAGTTGAGATGCCGGGGGGATAATTGGTTGTTGTGTGGAAAACTATATAAAATGACCAAGAAAGAGCTCTTACCAGAAAAAAAAATAATGAGCCATTATAAAGTATGCCTAAGTATGTCACAAGGGACTTTTAAAAAAGTGCTACAATAAATAAATAAATAAAATTTCTGCATGTGTGTAGAACACAAGGTAAGGATGTAAGATTTCAGGGAAGAGATGGCAAAGTCCTGGGAAGAAATAAAACTTTGGCAGAGATCAGAAAAGAAATGGAAAGAAAAACATCAGAAAACAAAAGTAACATACACATCTATGTGCAAACAGGTGTATATACAGGAACATAATGCCCCAATGAAACAGTCTGCATGGCTATTTATAATTTTGTTTAAATGTTTCATTATTTTTGAGAGAGAGAGAGAAAGACAGAGAGAGAGAATGAACAGAGCACAAACAGGGGAGGGGCAGAGAGAGGGAGACACAGAATCAGAAGCAGACTCCAGGCTCTGAGCTTTCAACACAAAGCCCGACACGGAGCTCGAACTCATGAATCTGGAGGTCATGACCTTAGCTCAAGTCAGATGCTCAACTGACCGAGCCACCCAGGCGCCCCTGTGTGGCTATTTTTAGGTCTATTGAACACAAAGCTTGAAACAATCCTGTAAGAGCTGTAATACCAACATATAAATGCAAATGAAGGGAGATGAAAACCCCTGTTTGTGAAGTCATTTGAGACACTTTATACTTGAGAAACTCAAAAATAATGAAAATAATGGATGTGGAGCACAAAACAGTCAAATGCAAACAGAATTTGCTAAGTGGATAGATGCTAGCTCGCTAGATAATACAGCAGCCTGGTAGACGTCATGACCTTATAATGAGGCTATTTATGTTTAGGGTAGAGACCAATGTTTAAAAAAGAGGGAGCACCTACAATGATAACACAATTTACAAGCAAAATACAATATTTGTAGGTCTTAAGCACAAACTATCATAGTGTAAAAAGATTCAAAAGACAAAAGCTGTAATTTACATATGTAGAAATAAACACAGAGTGATTATAAGAGACCTCATTGAACCGTTCATCTCATGAGTGATCAAGAAATCAGAAACATCAACGACATAGATCAGATCATATTCAGAATGCAGAAAAATGGGTACATGTTCATTTCAAATGTCCACTATGTACAAGACTGGTCACAAAAAACTCTCAATATTTCTGAACACTAGCTAAACTCCCTTCATAGAAGGGCAGGGTGGGGGACGGGGGGAGACTTTTAATTCTTTATGTTTGGATCTATCTGTTTCTTACGGTGTTTTGTTGAATTAATCTCTAAGGCCATCGGAGACCGTGTGGGAAGTTTTATATAATTGCTGGTTCAATTTTGGCAGTGGATATAGACTTATTCAAACATTCTGTTTCTTCTTGAGTTGGCACCCCTCCAGTTTTTATTTTTCTGATGTCCGGTAGGAAGGAATCACCCTTGTAATTAGCTAACCACACACATAAGTCCACACTGGCGTTTTCTCAGCAGAACCAGAAATGTGGCTACATTCGAGCAGAGATGAAATCTTGAGATGCATTTCTCACTACAAGTATCACACGGGTCTTGCCATGTAAAGGCACTAAGATATTAAGTTGTCCTGGAAAGGTGAGGTGTATAATTTCACACGTTTTAGGTTTGCAGCTATATTTATGATTACCGTTAACTTCCTGTTAGAGTGTTCGTCTGAGAAAATCTGCCCTTTTGTTTATGAACGATGTTTTATCTGCTATGTTTTCAATGTACAATGTCTCTGCACAATTGAAAAATGTGTCTTCATCCATTTACAATTTGGTAGAAAGAATTATCATCCAGCAGGCATCTATAAAATATTTATTACGTGGTTAGATACTGGACACAGCTCTACAGACAGCTACCCTAGGAAGTTACAAGGAATAGACATACATATAAAAATGGCCAAATAATACAACTTAGGCTGTGACTGGAATTGATGAACTGTTTGGATAATAGATGGTACATTGAGAGCAAGGCCACATACGTAATATCTGGAATATCTGGGAAAGGCTTCAAAGTAAAAATGAGATCTAATAGAATTTGGAGAAATTTTATGTAAGTGAAGAAAGCAGGTGTAGATTGTTCTTTTAGGTTTTCAGGAGCCGTTTGTGGCTTACAAAGAGCGTATTAAGAAACTGGTTCCAGTTTCCTTTCATTAAAAAGGATTTCCTTGAGGTAAATATAAATGCTTTTGTTGAAACAACTCCTCAAAATGTGACTGTGTGGAAACCACCTATTGGAGCACATTTCCAAGGAGGGGAGTTTCTCCAAGCCTGGGGGCTAGGAGACCACTCAGGAATCCGGGAGGCAGAACTTTTTGGTGACTGTCGCTACAACAAACAAGTATTCCTCCCTGTCAAGGATCAGGAAGGCTGCACGCCTTTCTATCCAGGTCTATGAAATACGTGGTGAAATCTTCAGGGCGGAGCTTGCCAAGACCACGTCCCTAGAACACTGGTCCTTTCTGGGTTGTGAGAAAAACACCACCAAGGATCTAGTAGGGAAACCTATGGAGTCAGCTGTAGACGTTTCAAGGAAGTAAAGACCACCCACATTGAAAGGAAGGCAGAAAAGGGGGCATTCCACCTAGGGTTAAGGTCATCTCTTAAAAATGTGTATAAAGAGTTGGCTCCCCGGATTGCATATATTTAGATGGTGTTCCCTAAATTGCCTGCTATCTCGATTTTTAGTAATATGTCTGTATCACAGTATCCTTCTGACATAGCATTTTGTTCCTGTGTCTCAATAGATCCTGTATTTCTTAATATCGATATCATTTTCTTTTTTTTAATGTTTATTTATTTTTGAGACAGAGAGAGACAGAGCATGAATGGGGGAGGGCAGAGAGAGAGGGAGACACAGAATCGGAAGCAGGCTCCAGGCTCTGAGCCATCAGCCCAGAGCCCGACGCGGGGCTCAAACTCAGGGACCGCGAGATCGTGACCCGAGCCGAAGTCGGTCGCTTAACCGACTGAGCCACCCAGGCGCCCCTCGATATCACTTTCTAATTGTATTAAACCACTGTGATCTTTATACATGTTAAACTGTTTTATTTAGCATTAAAAAATCTTATTTACTTCTCTTTGGCAAATAGTATCAGAAAGCTTTTCTAATTTAAACTTTAAAAGTAGCTGAACTCCAGTAAAAGAAATATATTTCTATGTTAACCCTATTATGAAATGCTTCAAAGTAGTAGAAGGCAGAAAACATTCTCACTGTTCATTACTACTGATGGGGAATAAAGAACCAAGAGTGATTTTTTTTTTTTTTATTTCTTAGGGGAGTTTTAGAGGAAGAAATTTTATCCTGAAGCATAAAAATAGATAAGTAAGTGTAGTGCTCTGAAATAAAAGGATTTTTTAAACTTTATTTGACCAAAAAGTCCTATGAAGATGCTTAAACAGTTTATTTCTATTGATGCAGAAACTATGGGAAAGGACCAGGATAGGCGATAAGACAAATATAAGAGGCCTTTAAAATTCAGGGGGAGTTAAATCCTGAATGGTAAGAACTGAATTAAGCTATTATTCAGTGGAGCAAAGTCTGGCAGGAGAGCTTTCGAGAAGGTCTCATGAAAATCATGCCTCGCCTAACTTCATGAAGAGGAATCTGAAAAAGTTACCTTCATCTATGATACGATTAACGTTGTATTTTATGGCATAATTTCCAGTCTACTCCTTTTATTGAAAAAGCAGTTTTAGGTTTGGGTAAAAGTTGAGGGGAAAGTACAAAGTTGCCAAGTTCCCCCCTTGCATGCACAGCCTCCCCCACTCCCTTCATCATCCCTACAAGAGTGCCACAATTTTTACAATGGACAAACCTGCAGTGACACATTATTATTACCCAAGGTGCATAGTTTATGTTAGTGCGTTAGGGTTCACTCTTGGTGTTGTACATTATAGAGGTTTCAACAAATGGATAGTGACATGTGTCTATCATTATGGCATCATACAAAATTCCTCTGGGCTTCACCTACTCGTCTCTCCCCCATACCTTCAACCATTGGCTGATACTTCTACTGTCTCCATAGTTTTGCCTTTTCCAGAATGCCATAGAATTGGAATCATACAGTATGTAGCCTTGTCAGATTGGCTTCTTTTGCTTAATAATATGCTTTTAAGTTTCCTCCATGTCTTGTCATGGCTTGATAGCTCATTTCTTCTTAGCAGTGAGTATGTTCCATGGTCTGGATGGACCACCGTTTACCCCTTCACTGACTGAAAGACATTTCAATACTTCTGGATAAAGTACCTCAACTTGCTCGCATGGTTTGTGTAATTGATGGGAAGTACCAGAGAACCAGGAAGAGAACAAGGTCAGGGACTGATGGAGTCTGGGTGGGGAACGCACCTCCAAAGTCAAGCCATAGGAATGGGCTGGTTAGAATCCCCCCGCCCCCCACTAGCTACAGCTGGTTTGCACAATACTGCTGAACATGGGTACAGACGGATTCCCATCAACCACTGTCTTTGAGTCACATGTTCGATGTTCCTGGGTGGAACAGTCAGTCAGCTAAACCTTGCCCTGGATCCCAGGACACTTGGGGAGAAAAGTGTCTGAGACTGTTCTCTGTAGCTGCCTTAGAGAGCTGTGCCTTTTGTCTCTTAAAGTCCTGCATGTTAGGAGATTTCTTCTAAGTAGAAAGAACCTATCTTTCTACAAAATAGGATTTTGATGATAGGTACTCAAAATGATGATACATGACCTAGAAATCACCAAAAAGTACTGTGCAACATGCAACATGATGTGCATTTTGAAAATCCTCCCTAGGAGGGCTCTTGGCTGGCAACCCTTGATCTCGAGGTCGTGATTTTGAGCCCAACGTTGGGCAGAGAGATTAATTTTAAAAATGAAATTAAAAAAATAAAGTAATTAAAAAACTCCTCTCTAGTTATAATATAGATTATGGGTTGGAGGGAGAGTTTACTTCAGGCAGGGAGGTAGGTTAGAGGTCTATCGCTGTTGCTCAAGAGAAATCATGTGGGTTGGAATTAATAGTGTTGGCAAGAGATATTGAAAAGGAGGTCCAGTAGGCAGGACTGTTGGTTCAAAAGATAGAAACCTATTTAGAGAAAAGAAGAACTTATGGACTCCTCATGGCCTAGCAGGTACGTGTGAAAGTCTGCAAAGATGGTTCATTAGTAATGTTAAGATACATAGTTAAATGGGAGTTAATGGTCAATTAATTTGTATTGTCAGCTCTTTTGTGACAATTAGGATAAAACAGAGATTGCTTTCACCATTCAGTAGAGGGTAGACATGCGGTGTAAGAAATATTGGATAAATAGAATCATGAGAATCAGGACCTTCCACACTTGCTGAGCTACTCCACATCCTGATATACTGACTACCTCCCCCATTTCTCCTGTACATTGCGACATGGTGGTTACCAGATTTTAAGCCCCAGATTGTGATGCTCCTGCCAGTTGAAAAGGACACAAAGTGTTCCCTGGGAAGTCTTGGTACCATTTTCTAGTTTACTGCTGCCCTTGGCGTTCCTGTCTTGTCTTTCCTACATTGTTGGTCTGTTCTACTGCTTTGGCTCCTCTAATGAATCATCCACTGCGCCATGCCTTCTGGTCCTCTGCCACATTGGGATGCAAAGTATCGTCACACAGAACAATATCCGTACATGTTTGGATCGGGGTGTATGGTCATGAGATGCTGGAGTATCTTTTCTCTCTCACTTTCTTATTTAGTATCTTTGGACAAACCAGAAGCCTTAATTTTGATTCTTTATTTATTCCAATAGGCTTTTTGTCATACAAAATAGGATTTTGTGTATGTCTTTGATTTTACAAAATTCCCAAGGCGAGCGTGCCTCCAGTAGGATCATTGCTGTATAAGAACAAATAAAACTGTAGTCAGTTATAAGCTATGCAAAATGTGGGTTATATAGTTTGAATTATTCATCTGGAATAGATCTTCTGTGCAGTGAGTGATGGTGTACTTGACAATAAGTGATAAATAATAGTGATTTTGATATATTTTTTTGGATGGATGGCTTATGGCAATGCATAAACAGTGGGAAAGCATTACATTTTAAATTGGGATCACTACCCTAATACCAAATAAACAGATGCTATGACTTGGCAGTCGCTGTTAACAACAAGGATCTAGTATCTAAAGTAAAGAAAAATGATGGAAAGTCAAGAGCAGCCATTCTACCTGGCACACTGAACTTAGTTTTGGTTAAAACAAAGAGAACCAATGATATTTTGGACTTGGTGTCTATTCTTTCCAGTTATAGACATGGGTCTTTGTAACCCACCTGTCCTAAACCTGTTTATGGATATTGACTCAGGGAAAGGCAGAATGCTAATTCCAGCGGAGATTCAAGAATGATTGAGGCATTCGTGTCTTTAAAAATTAAAATCTGGGGGCGCCTGGGTGGCGCAGTCGGTTAAGCGTCCGACTTCAGCCAGGTCACGATCTCACGGTCCGTGAGTTCGAGCCCCGCGTCAGGCTCTGGGCTGATGGCTCGGAGCCTGGAGCCTGTTTCCGATTCTGTGTCTCCCTCTCTCTCTGCCCCTCCCCCGTTCATGCTCTGTCTCTCTCTGTCCCAAAAATAAATAAACGTTGAAAAAAAAAATTAAAAAAAAAAAAATTAAAATCTGGTGACACATTCCCGGAGCCCTAAGAAAAAGCCGACAGATCATCCTTAATATGTCACTGAGGTTGCTCAAGTTAATAGAAAACGGTTCTCTGCAGAATTCTGTGTTCATGGCTTCCTGTATTTGTTTTTTCTCTGGCTAATAGGCAAAATATAATGCAAAATCTTTAACACATGTAGTAAGGAAAAAAAAGACAAGATTTATGGTAATCATCATCAAAAGTTGACATACTTAAATCATCAAATTTCATAAGCAGCTAGCTGGGATAATTTTCATGTGCTAGCAGTTTTTCCTAACATAAATATATATATATCTTAAAGAAATAGCCCCAAATATTTTTTTCTTCTCTATTAAAATTCTTCTCTTCAGTGCTCTTCCTCTGTGAAGTTCTCTGTCTAACCTCCCACTGGTAGCACGAGGGATTATTTCTTCTGAGCTGTCCTACTGCAGTGTTTATGCTCCTGGGTACAGAGTGAGGGGGGTATCTCTATTTATCCTCCATGATGGGAGGTGGGGCTCTGCCTCTCAATGTGATTTATAAAACCGACTGCCTAAAAACCCAGGAAAAGGTGCTGGGTAGGAAGCTGAGTGGTTGGTAAAACGTCAACTGTCCTTTATAGAAATATACTTTCTGATTATGCAAAAATGTAAAAAAAAAATGTTGCCTTCGACTAACAAATTCATACTTACGAGTAAAACAATTAGAGATATTTCTGTAACAATCAAAAGGGAATGAAAATATACCATGACCATTTAACCGTGTGCTAGAAGTTTTTGACAACGTGACAGGACATGAAACAGAAGGCATATTGGATGGGGGGGCGGGGTCTAAATCTAATGGCTGGTGTCCCTATGAGAAAAACAATTGGGACACAGAAACACAAAGAGGGAACACAGAAGAACAAAGGCCATGTGACAATCAGGACAGGGACTGGAGTGGTTCAGCTCCAAGCCCCGGAACACCAAAGAATGGCAGCAACCAGGAGAAGTAGGCCCCGATGCAGGGAAGGTTCTTTCCTAGAGCCTCTGGGGGGAGAACAAGCCTCCTGACACCTGGATTTGGGGCTTCTCGCCTCCAGGAGTGTCCGAGAGTAAATTCGTGTTGTTTGAAGCCACCGAGTTTATGAAACTGCTTTTATGGAGGCTCTAGGAAACTAATACAAAGTGATACTAGATTGAGACTATATTAATATTAAATAATACTAATTCTGAGGTTTTGTAGATTTTTTTTTTCTTTGTACATAGGGCCCTGGGGAAATCTATGATACCAGTGCATAAAATGGAACAATAATTGATGGGCCTTCTCTGTAAATCTACCTTACGGAACATCATCACTACCACGTTAATGGGATTACTGGTTCAATAGGCATCTGTCTAACTATACAACAGAATATGAGTGGGAAAACTGAATTTGTCATGTGCCATGCCAGAAAAGTTGCAATTAGAGATAAGACATTTATTGAGGGATGATAATCTCACCATTAATGAACAAGATGTGTATTTCTTATGTAGATGTAATAGTTTGGGGGCCCTGCTTAACATCACATGACTTTAGATATTTTGACTATAGAGAGGCCTATGTGTGCTAATTTGAACGTCCTATTAGACTCAAGTTAAAAAAAATTTGCATTTTAAGAGCCACATGTTCACAGTAAAAGAAACCTACCCTGGGACTTCCCTTCTAGCCATGATAGATTAACTGGGACAGGAATTGCTCTCCCCCCAAAATGACTCGAAAAGTAGACAGTACACATGCAGCAACGTTCATATACTGAACAGCAAGCAGTGTATGACTGTGTCCTTGATAGACAAGAAACACAAGAGCTGAATGTCATGGCTGCCCAACGTCCTGCTTTACGCACACTCTGCTGTGATAGGTGACAGTTGGTGGGATGCCAGGCAGGTCTTGCTAAACGGGCACAGAGATGAGGCCCAGGTGCTGAGCCAGCTGGGATTTGTGGGGCATGGGGGTTCATGGCTGGTCTCTGGTTTAGGATTACTCTTATGTGTACAGAGTAAGACTCTGTGACACTTAGTAAAAGTGCCTAGATTTAAGTGTGCTAGCCAAAGCTGTAGAGTGCGTGCATACAAACTGGGACAGCTCTCTCCTCATGTCCGAGATGCCTGGGACATCCCAGAGACCATGAGTACCCTGTGGACACCAGCCCTACTCTAGGACTGAGATCAAAACCCAATCAGGCCCGCGGTAGCAAAGAGTAAAATCAAACAAGATAGGAACACAGAGCTCACCAGTGATTCAAATGGCTGCCAAAAAAAAACCAAAAAACAAAAAACACTCCAAAGAAGCCAATTCCTCAACAGCACGTTGTCAGGATGAGCTGAGCCCTATTAAAAATGACTGAACCTACAAAGAAGTAGGAGACTGTTATCAACTCAAAACATGTTATCAATGGAAGTTTAATTAAAACATATCAGTTTTTTTCAAAAGGAGCAAACAAAAATAGATCCCAAGATAACACTGATGATTGAAACAGCAAAAGTGTGTTTTGGCATCTATTTTAAGTATATTTTATAAGTATGTTCAAAGACTTAAATAAAAACTCCATAATTAGAAAGGAGATAGGGAATCATAGCAGGTAAGTAAAAAGTATAAAAAGAAGCAAATACAAATTCCATTGTTAAACATGTACTATTTATAAATTGCAATGAATGAACATAACATCAGATGGATACCATGGAATATATTGTTGTTACTGACCATGAAAGCAGGTAAATAAGTCTTCCCAAAAAAAGTAGAAGAAAAATAATGGGGAACACCCAGAGACTTGGTAACTAATGGGACAATATCAAATGATTCAACTCCTGTGTAATTGTAGGTCCAGAGGGAAAGAGAAGGAGAAATAGAATGAGTTAGAAAAAAATACTTTGAATAATGATGGGTAGATTATATTAAATGCCAAAAGTCAATTCATAAAATGAGGAAGCTTAGCCATAATAAATATAAAATACAAACATATCAAAACCAATATAAATACAAAATACAAAAATAAGCAACTGTGGCATAGCATAGGTACATGGTTGGAAATAAACAATAAAGAGAAAAAAGCAGCCAGAGACGACTGACGCGTTATATAGAAGAAAAATGACTTAGCTGACGAATGACTTCACGTCAAGAACAATGGATGCCAAAAGACACATCTGAGATGCTGAAAGGAAAAAAATAAAACCTTGAAGCTTACTCTTTTTCTTTTATCCAATGTAATTGTCTTCAAAAGTTAGAAGAAATAGATACACATTAACATGAAAAGGAAAACAGGAGAGAGAATTCCTTGTTAGCTTATGTACCCCAGAGTAATTGCTAAAGAAATTTCTTCAGGATAAAATGGCAGCGAGAAAAGACAGAAGGTCAGGTCCAAAGAAGAAATGAAGGGCGTTGAAAAACATAAGTAGATGGATATAAAAGATTATGCTTTTTTTTTGGAGAGATAACTGACAAATACATATAAAAAAAATTTAATTGGGCGTTTGTTACATATTTGGAGGTAAAACTTGTAATAAGCATGAAATACTGGGAGAGTAAAATTTTAGAGTTTGAAGGATATTACATTTTATATAAATAATATCATGCCTAACGCCAGTGTATTCTAGTAAGGTATGAGAGGAGAGTATGATACTGGAACAAATAAAAAAAAATATTTGCAAAACTGGGGAGCTAAAAAACCTATAAGGAAATTAAAATAACAGTAAATTAATTCACTTAATCCAAAACAAGGTGAGGGGCACCTGGGTGTCTCAGTCGATTAGGTGTCTGACTCTTGATTTCGGCTGAGGTCATGATCTCACAATTCATGAGTTTGAGCACCTCTCCAGGTTCTTTGCTGGCATGGAGCCTGCTTAAGATTCTCTCTCTGCCTCTCTTTTTTCCCCCTCCCCTGCTGCTTTCTCTCTTTAAAAAAAAAAGAAATTGGGGCGCCTGGGTGGCGCAGTCGGTTAAGCCTCCGACTTCAGCCAGGTCACGATCTCGCGGTGCGTGAGTTCGAGCCCCGCGTCGGTCTCTGGGCTGATGGCTCAGAGCCTGGAGCCTGTTTCCGATTCTGTGTCTCCCTCTCTCTCTGCCCCTCCCCCGTTCATGCTCTGTCTCTCTCTGTCCCAAAAATAAATAAAAACGTTGAAAAAAAAATTAAAAAAAAAAAAAGAAATTAAAACAAAACAAGGTGAGGAAAGAGAAACACAGGAGAGAAGACGGAAGGCAAAGTTAGAAAACAAAGAACAAGACGGTAGACGTAAACCACACATGCGGATAACCGCACCGAATATAAACAGAGCTGACATTCCCAATAAACAGGCTGTACTTTTCAAAATAGGTACAAAAAGCAAGTTCCCAATGTATTCTGTCCACGTAGACACAAATGGGTATAAAGGGAACTGGAAGTACTTTATGCAAGTAATGTTACTGTGGCTCTTTTAATCTCAGACTAATTGGATCTCAGAACAAGTATTGGTAAAGAGGAACACAATGGTAAAATTAAAGGGAGCACTAGAGAAATTCACAATCATATTTAAGAATTTTAATTCTCTCTCTCTTTTTAAGATTTTATTTTCAAGTAACCTCTGTACCCAACGTGGGGCTTGAATTCACAACCCAGAAATCAAGAGTCCCGGGCTGCTCTGACTGAGCCAGCCAGGTACCGCCAGCATTCTCTTTTAACATTTGGTCAAAAGAAATTGTAAATATATGGGAGATCTGAAACCAGTATTTACCAATTTAACATGAAAATATATGTGCATAACACTGAACACTACACATTCTTTTCAAGTGTACTTGAAATAGTCACCACCATAGACTGCATGCTAAGTCATCAAATGCATCTAAAGATTTAAAAGTCTGAAATACTGGTTTCGGTTTTGTTACATCAGGCCAGATTTTTTTCCAAAAACAGAAGCCCTAATCTGAGTGTTTGCAGATTTCCATGGCATGTCCCATTTCAAGCTTGTTAAAATCCCGGGTATGTAGCTAGTTTCCCAAGTCAGATCAAGCTGGATACCTCTAACAGTGTATGTTCTTTAACAAAACTAAACTAGAATCGAACAAAAGTAGGATACATAGAAAAGATTACAAATACTTGGAAACTTAAAACCAGAACTATAAATCAACTATAGGTCAAAATGAAACAGCAAGAGGAATTATAAATATTTTCAACTAGAGGCTAATGGAAATATAAATGTGGGACATAGCTAAAAGCAGAGAAAAGTTATAGTTTGAAAATTTCATATTCTAAAACACCACCTTATTTGAAATTATTTAAATTACTACTCTAAGAAGTTAGGAAGAAAGAAAACCAAAGCAATTAGGATGTTACATCAAAGTATTTAGAAAAAGGAATATAAATTATAGAAGGCAAACAGAAAAGAATAGAAAATAGAGCATAGAAAAAAAATAACACACCTCAAGGTTGATTCTGTGGAAGGATTAATAAAATTAATAAAAATCGAACAAGAATAATCAAGGGGGAGAAGAAAAAAAATCACACATCACTATTGGCAGTTACAGAAGTCGTATCATGACAGATATGACATTAAAAAATAATGAAGTAATCTTGCAAACAATGTTATTTGTTAGCATAAATCAAAATAAATACTTCGTATATATTCACTCATTTGCTCTAGAAGTTTACAGGTTCCCTTTCTTCTACGTATTTATGTCATCTGCAACCAAAGACATTTTTTGTCTGTTTCCCCCCAATCTTTATATATTCTGTTTCTTGCTATACTCCACTTTGACAACTTAATAGAATTGACCAATTTCGTCAAAAAATTACTTACACGGACTCAGGAAGAAATAGAGAAGCTGAGTGGGCATACCTCTGTTAAAGCAATTGAATCCATAATCAGAAGCCTTACAGGGAGAAAAGCTGCTGCAGATAGTTCCACGGAACATTGTCACAAACATTTAAGGGGGAAGAATGCACATTGTCTTCAGAAAATAGGTCACCATAATCTCCTACCCCTGCACTTATTTGAGGAAACCAGAAGAAATACTCTCATTCTAAAACGTCAAAAAGCATTGCAGGGAGATAAAGTCATAGATCAAGCTCTTTCATAAAATTTAGACATAAAAATGCATCGTAAAATATCAACAAATCTAAGTCATGTAATTGACATGCAAGCATTGATTTTTGAATGGGTTGTGAGGCAGCCGCAGGGAGCCTTTTTAATTAGCACAACTAAGTAAAGAAGAATGTAAGTTTCCTGTCTGTTACCAGCTTGCCCTAGGAACTGAAGCAAGTTAACTTCTTTCTCTGATCTTCAGTTTCCTTTTCTTTTAATCTGACAAATATAAAATGGATATGGTGAGACTTAATGCATATCAAGTGTCGCTATTGTGTCTAAGGGGAGTCAACAAATGATAGCATTCATCATATATATTTTCCTTTGCTCCTAACCTCTTTGATTGCACTTAAATCCTTGCTGGTGAAAAAATAAGAATCTCGAAAATTCTTCAAAAATTCTCTTGCAATAAGAATAAGAATCTTGAAAAGTCTTGAAAAAAATAAGAATCAGAAAAAAAAAGTCCTGATTTAAGTGGTATCTTAACCCTTCGGGACTTCCCTTGGCCACTCTATAAAAATGGGGATTGGATGATCTCTGGGGTCCCTTTCCGGCTTCAATATCTCAGGATTTTATTTTTTTTTATTTTTTATTTTTTTAATATCTCAGGATTTTAAATGCATTTGAAATTCCCTTCTGCAGACTTGGTGAGTGTTAAGATGATCTCTTCAGGGTTATAGAGCAAGACTGGTGCAGAGTCAGCATCTGAACTTGGTGGCCTTATTTCAAGTCGAAGGTGGTCATGTTAAAACCTCTTTCTCTTTGTGTTTTAAGGTACCCCAAAGAAATGACTGGAGAGTTGCTTCATCAACCTCCTAATGAACCAAATACAAATGCCATTGGATTTAGGTTTGGTGACCCTCTGTGGTTTCCAATCTCTGGTTCTCTTATGAATTGACAAGGGCTCATTCATTGGTTTGGTCTGAAGTCTATTGTGTCACAGTTCTTTTTTTTTTTTTTTTTCCCAACGTTTATTTATTTTTGGGACAGAGAGAGACAGAGCATGAACGGGGGAGGGGCAGAGAGAGAGGGAGACACAGAATCGGAAACAGGCTCCCGGCTCTGAGCCATCAGCCCAGAGCCTGACGCGGGGCTCGAACTCACAGACCGCGAGATCGTGACCTGGCTGAAGTCGGACGCTTAACCGACTGCGCCACCCAGGCGCCCCTATTGTGTCACAGTTCTAAAGGTATCATAAACACACTGTTTCTCTCTACCCCACTCTTTTAATAGCTGAGGTGCCAGTATTAATTTCCAAGTTTGTTTACATGACTCAAAGAAATAAACCGAACTGAGTCCCCCCCCCACCCCCACCCCATCCAGTCGGTACTTAAGTTCCGGTGTTTTCTTTGCCAAGTGTATTCACAGCTCTGGAAATAGTAGTGAAGGTTTTGCAATAGTCTTTCACATTAACATAGACCGTGTGCACTATGCTCAGTAGTTTCCTGGTGAGGTGTCAACGATCTTAAATCAGTGCTTTAAATACTGTGTCACATGAAAGTTGTTTTGTTGCATTTCTTGTGGGTGAAAAGATCAGGATCTTAAGTATCCAAACTTCACATTCCATTTAGAGACCACGTAATGACATCTCTGTATTGGGCTGTGTCATCAGAGATATTGTCCAGTACAATGCTGTTGTTTGGACGCAAGGGGGTAGTCCTCACAGGTTTACGTGGGTAAATGGTTAATGCGTTTGACCTCCTTGTGTAGACAGGCCCTCCTGGAAGTGCCTGTTAGCCTGGCTGAGGGACTTGAGAGGCAGGATGCCACCCCTGTAAAGGATAGCAACAGGTTGTGCGTTTGATCCTGAGGCAGGCAGTAGTGACCCACTAGGGTTTGCTTTAGTCTGCTGGCTTCATTTCTTGACCCCCCCCCCCCAGTCTGATGTGGCCCTGTTTGTCCTCTTTCTCGGTGTGAGACATCTGAGTAAAAAGCTTGGAACTTCAGAGGGCAGAGGTTCAGTCTTCCTTTAACCACTTGCCCTTTTGTCTTTGGATCCAGAGAATTCTAAGTAGGAAAGAGAAGTCTCATTTTCCCTGACCTTTTAGTATTCCTTATGTCAGTGGGGTTAGGGTTTTTTTTTTTTTTAGTTTCCTAAAGGTAGGGGAGAATGTAAACACCATTGTCCCAAATAAGCTCCAAGTATTTTGTTGGGTAACGTCACCATTAAGGGCAGGGGCTTGAGAAGTCACACGGATAGAGTATGTAAATACACATATTTTCATGATATTGGACTCATCCTGAGCTTTACTTACCTTGTGGGTAACATTGGGCTATTCATATGTCCTTAAATATTTCATATATAGAAGCTCCCTCTTCTACATGGTTTCACTTTCCCTGGTCTCAGCTACCCAGGATCAACTGCATCCAGAAGTAGATTGTCGCCCTCCTCACATAGCCTCAGAAGGTCAGTAGTAACCTAATGTTACATCACAACACCTACAGCATTCACCTTATTTGGTCTCCTCTTATAGGCATTTCATTATCTCGCATCCTCACAAGAAGCATGAGTATGGAACAGTAAGCTATCTTGAGAGAGAGCTCACATTCACGTAGCTTCTGTTACAGTAGATCGTTATATTCTGTTATCAATGTTGTCCGTCTCTTACTTGGCCTAATGTAGAAGTTAAACTTTATCATGGGCGTGTATGTATAGGAAAACTATAACATACCCGGTTTCAAACATCCACTTGGGGGTCTTGGAACGTATCCCACAGGGATAAGGAGGAACTACCGTATCTTACGGACTTGTATCTGCTAAACAGTAAACAGTTGGTATCTTCTCAAAATCTACCAGGTCTCAGCGGGTGACGGTAGTAATGCCATAATGCTGGTGTACTCTGGTAAACCTCTTTCTCCTGATTCAAGTCCAAACTTTCAGTGGACACTAATTACAAAACATGTATGGACATACACTGCAACCTTTGACGTCTTCTGGTATCCAGTGCCATTGCTAGAATGCCAGCTATTGCCAGCTTCCACCAGGATTCCTGCAATGACCAGTTGTCAACGATGCTTCTCTGGTGTGTGGTCCCTGTCTCTGTTCCCCACGCGACTCTGTCCAGTTACACTGGTCACTATCTCAGTCCCTCTAAAGAATCGAGTGCTCTTTGTTTGGAGCAGGGGGAGAGAATGGCATATGTACAGTTCCTTCGGTATAAAATGTGTTTCTCTGCTTTCGTTTTTGTCTTACGTTTCTAAAATTTTTATTTTCCCCCAACCTTTAGCAAAATGTTTATTTAATTTCTGGTGTAGTTAATATACAGTGTGATGTTAGTTTCAGTTACCACCTCTTCTGTAACCATTCTTCAGTTGACGGACCCTTGGGCTGTTCCATATTTTGGCCGTTGTAGATATGCAGCTATAAATATCAAGGTGCATGTACTCCTTTGAATTAGTAATAAAATTGGAATGAATGCGTATCTATCAATAATGACTCTGAATGTAAATGGACTAAATGCTCCAATAAAAAGACATAGGATGTCAGAATGGATTAAAACCACAGCAACAAAATAAGACCCATCCATATGCTGCCTACCAGAGACTTCTTTTAGACCCAAAGACACCTGCGGATTGAAAGTGAGGGGATGGAGAAACATGTATCAGGCAAATGGATGTCAAAAAAAAAAGCTGGAGTAACAATACTTATATCGGACAAACTAGACTTTAAAAACTAACAAGAGATAAAGAAGGGCATTATGTAATAAAAAGAGGACAATCCAATAAGGTCTAAAATTGTAAATAATTATGCACCCATTGTGAAGGCATCCAAATATATGAAACAATAACAAACATAGACTCATTGATAATAATACAATGTCAGTAAGAGATTTTAACACACTAATGTCAATAGACAGATGACCTAAACATAAAATAAATAAACAATGGGCGCACGTGGGTGGCTTAGTGGGTTAAGTGACCGACTTTGGCTTAGGTCATGATCTCATGGTTCTTGGGTTCAAGCCCCACACAGGCTCTGTACTGACAGCTCAAAGCCTGGAGCCTGCTTCGAATTCTATGTCTCCTTCTCTCTGCCCACCCTGCTCATGCTGTCTCTCTGTGTCTCTCAAAAATGAAAAAAGGTTAAAAAGGTGAAAAAAAAAAAAGGAAACAGTGGTTTTGAATGATACACTGGGCCAGGTGAACTTAACAGACATATTTAGAACATTCTGTCCTAAAACAGCAGAATACACATTCTTTTCAAGTGCACATGGAACATTCTCCAGAATAGATCACATACTAGGTCACAGATGAGGCCTCAACAAATACAAAAAGATTGAAATCATAGCATGCATCTTTTTTCGCCACAAAGTTAGGAAACTATGAGTCAACCACGAGAAAAAAATTGGAAATACCACAAACACATGGAGGTTAAACAACATGCTATTAAATAATTAATGGGTCAACCAGGAAATCAAAGAAGAAATTAAAAAAGTATATGGAAACAAATGAAATGGCCCAGGCCCTTTGGGATGCAGCAAAAGCAGTCCTCAGAGGGAAACATGTAGCAATTCAGGCCTGTATCAAGAAAGAAGAAAAATCTCAAATAAATAACATAATCTTACACCTAAAGGAGCTGGAAAAAAATGAAGCCTAAAACTAGCAGAAGGAAGGAAATAAAAAGACTAGAGCAGAAATAAATGATACAGAAATTAAACAATAGAACAGATCAGTGAAACCAGGAGGCTGGTTCTTTGAACAAGTTAATAAAATTGATAAACCCCTAGCTAGACTTACCAAAAAGAAAAGAGAAAGGAACCAAATGAATAACATCATGAATGAGAAAGGAGAAATGCACCACAGAAATGCAATTATAAGAGAATGTTATGAAAAATTATATGCCAACAAACTGGACAATCTGGAAGAAATGGATAAATTCCTAGAAACATAGCAACTACCAAAACCAAAACAGGAAGAAATAGAAAACTTGAACAGACTAATAACCAGCAGTGACATTGAATCAGTCATCAAAAATCTCCCAATAAACAGAAGTCCGGGGCCAGATGGCTTCATAGGCAAATTCTACCAAACATTTAAAGAAGAGTTAATACCTATTCTTGTCAAACTATTCCAAAAAACAGAAAAAGAATAAAACCTTATAAATTCATTCTATGAGGCCAGCATTATTCCTATACCAAAACCAGAGAAAAACCCCACTAAAAAAGAGAACTACAGGTCAATACCCCTGATGAACATGGGTGCGAAAATTCTCAATAAAATACTAGCAAACCAAATACAACAGTATATTAAAGAAATCACTTACCAAAATGAAGTGGGATTTATTCCTGGATTGCAAGGGTGGGTCAATATTCACAAATCAGTCAATGTGGTAAAGGGTAAGAGCTGTATGATCATTTCGATAGATTCAGGAAAATCACTTGACAAAGTACAACATCCATTCATGATAAAAACCCTCCAAAAGTAGGTTTAAAGAAAACATACCTCAAAGTAATAAAGACCTTACATGAAAAAAAAAAAAAAAACCTACAGCTAACATAATCCTCAGTGGGGAAAAACTGAGAGCTTTTTCTCTAAGGTCGGGAACAAGACAAGGATGTCTACTCTCACCGTTTTTATTCAACATAGTACTAGAGGTCCTAGCCATGGCAGACAACAAAAAGAAAGAAAAGCTATCCAAACTGGCAAGGAAGAAGTCAAACTTACACTATTTGCAGATGATATGATACCCTGTATAGAAAACTCAAGACTCCACCAAAAATTGCTGGAACTGATACACGAACTTAATGAAGTTGCAGGATACAAAACCAATGTACAGAAATCTGTTGCATTTCCATACTCCAATAATGAAGTGGCAGAAGGAGAAATTAGAGAACCCCTCAACTTTTCATTCTGGAAAGTCTCAAAAGTCACAAGAATATGTATAATGAATCCCCATGCACTCTTCATTTGGTTTCATCAGATGTCAACATTTTGCACCAGTGTTTATTTCACTCTGATATGTGCTGTTTTATATAATAAAACAACAATGGAGCTATAGAAGAGAAAAATTGAATTAGGAGCATAAGTAAAAGTAACTATAGGCACAAGTAGCTGACGACATATTAGACGCCAGTAAGCAAGTGAGCTGAACATAGATGGAAGGATAAGGAGGCACCAACTATGATTAATACTTTAAATACACTTGAAACATCCTAGGTGTCCAGTGTTCATGACCCATATGAAGTGATCACCATGTCAGTATTCATGAGGTCTTAAATCAGCTAATTAAATCACATACTGTAGCCCCATGTGTCTTCTCAACAAACACGACATTCACTGGTGTTCATCAGGTTAATTGGCTAAGGCTCATTAATACTCACCTCCAGTTGTTTCTGTCTTTCATAATCATTTTGATTATGTGAAGCTTGTTCTCCAGTACACTCCTTAGAAAACATTCAAACAAACAACTTGGGAGGCGTGGGTGGCTCTGTCGGTTAAGTGTCTGACTTGGTACCAGCTCAGGTCGTGATCTCATGGTTCATGGGATCGAGTCCCGCGTTGGGCTCTGTGCTGACACTGTGGAGCCTGCTTGGGATTCTCTCTCTCTGTGTCTCTCTGTCTCTCTCTCTCAAAAGTAAATAAGTAAAATTCAAAAAATTTGCATTCAAAGAAACAATCTTTTGAGCTCTTTCATGTTGGTAAGGGGTTGTAATTGAATTTTTTTATATACTTGAAGATCAGGGTTTTTTTTTTTTAATGTTTATTTATTATTGAGAGACAGAGAGAGAGAGAGAGAGAGAGCGCAAGAGCATGAGCATGAGCATGGGAGGGGCAGAGACAGGAAAAGACACAGAATCCGAAGCAGGCTCCAGGCTCTGAGCTGTCAGCACAGAGCCTGACATGGGGCTTGAACTCACAAACTGTGAGATCATGACCTGAGCTGAAGTTGGACGCTTACCTGACTGAGCCATCCAGGCTCCCCTACTTCAAGATCAGTTTTGTTGGATGTAAATCCTTCATTCACATTTTCTTTCCCTGAGTATCTCTCACATGTTGCCCCATTTTCTTCTGGAATCAGGCATTGCTGTGGAGAAGCTGGAAGATCACATAATTTACTTGGAAGCCTGAAGACTGTCTCTCTAAAATTCAGTACTTTTCCTGTACTATGTCTTCGTTTTAGCCATTCTGATTTGATTTTCTTTGGTGTATGATGTCCTCTTTCAATATGTATTTTCATATCTCTTCTATTCCAGGAAAGATATAGATATAGATATAGATATAGATATAGATATAGATATAGATATAGATATATTGTACTTAGCATTTGTTCTAGTCTCTTATTTTTATTTTGCAAGGACTCCTATTACTCATATATTGTGCCTTCATTGCCTACCTTTAATATTTGACATTTTCTCTTAAATTATTTTTACCTCCTTCACTTCTTTTATTTTTTTCTTTTGTTTTTTAATGTTTATTATTTTTCTTTTTTTTTTGAGAGAGAGAGGGACAGAATGTGAAGGGGGGAAGGGGCAGAGAGAGAGGGAGACACAGAATCTGGGAAGCAGGATCCAGGCTCCGAGCTGTCAGCACAGAGCCCAACACAGGGCTCGAACTCGTGAATTGCGAGATCACGACCTGAGCTGAAGACAGAGGCTGAAGTGACTGAGCCCCCATGGTGCCCTTCTTATTTTTATTGTCATAATTTTCCTGTTGTGCTTTCTGTTTTCAAGACATTATTATTCAGTTGATTTGCTCTTTTGTTCTTTCTTATTTAATGTTAATTTTTGTAATAATTTGTATCTAATCTTCTCTTGAGTCTGGCTCCTCATAACTTAGTTTATCTAATTCTCATTCATGTGGTTTGTTTTCACATCCCACATCCTTTCTTAAAAGTCTCATTCTGAAATAGTATATTAATGCTATTACTCATTTTGCTTTTGGCTTGTCTTTCTCTTGTGCTTTCTTTGTAGGGATGTTGTTCTGCGTCTTTCTTCGATCTTACAGTACATTTGTATGATGTGTGGCTTTGATAATTTCCTGTTGCTCATTTTTATGTGGATTTTATTTTCTTGTCACATGGAAGGCATCTTCTTCTATATTTTCCAGCTTCATAGAGCTTCCTCGTGTGTGTGTGTGTGTGTGTGTGTGTGTGTGTGTGTGTGTGTAGTGTTACAATATATAGTGACTGATGTTTTTATATTTCCTAGCTCTGTTCCCCTTTTCCACTCTTCCTCCTTATAGTTTCCTTCTTCGATCCTGCAAGCAAATTCTGGCAGGTGACTGAGAGTCCATAGGGGCTGGGCTGCTCTCCCTTTGCATGCATTCCCGCAGTGGCTAAAATCTTTCCTTGTTTTATGGAAACGAGCCCTGCCTTGTAGTGTGGGCTGATGTGCCCTCCATTACTATCAGTTGGCTAGTTTGGCTTTCCCATGATCTCAGAACCATCAGGTACCCTTGTCTCCATCTCCCTGCTTCTGCACAGATACCTTCCGTGGTGCCGGTCTGACAGCTGTTGGTGGCTTCTCCTTACTTGCTTGTGTTTGGGGATTCTTGAAGATCTGCTAGTCATCTAATTTTATTGTAAACATTAGGCAGGGATATTTATTCTTGATTTTAGTTTGCTCTCTAGTCAACCCAACTATTTTTAAGTTGGGGTTTGAGAACATTCAAAAAACTTGTCCTTGCCACTAGTGTCTCCTCAGAATCCTGGATTTCCTATAAAGCTCATCTCTTTGAGACTGATTTTGTAGATGGCATGGCCCATGAATTCAATATTATATTTCACCAAATGTCTGAATTCGCGATGCTGCCTTCATCAGATACTACAATTTCATGTCAATTGAGATCTGTTTCTGGATTTCCCACACTGCTGGTTCGAATCCATTTATGTGGTGGCACCACACTGCTTTAATTACAGGGTCTTGATGGTATGTTTTAATATCTGAGCGAGTCCCAAATTTTCAGGAATTTCTAGCTATTTTTATATACTTATTTTTCTTTATGTACTTTAGAATCAAATTGACCAACACTGGCTTAGAAAGGGTTTGTGGTTGCCTTGATTTCTATTTACATTAAACTTGTAAATTAATTTCAGGAGGTCTATTATCATATGTTTTGTCATCCTACCATGAGGGTCATGGGATGTGTTTATATTTGTTAAAATTTGAGCATAAAACTCAGTTTTTCAGGGCTCTGATTAAAAGTCACTTGTGAGCTTTTCTCAATACCCCAAAACAACATGTATCTGAGCCTGAAGCTCTTTGCTTGGTATAAGGAGAGAAAGAGTGTGTGTGTATGTGTGTGTGTGTGTGTGTGTGCACGTGTGTGTGTGTGTGTGTGTACATGTGCATGCATGCTCAGGAGGGGGAATTCATGAGGGATTAAGTTTTGTTAATATTTCTAGGATTATTCAGAGTCTCTATTTCTTCTTTAGTGAGTTTTTAAGAGGCAGATTTCTTTAGGAAATTATTCGTTTTATCCAGTGTTTCAAATTTCTTGAGATAAAGTGGCTTATAATATCTTACTATCATTTTAATATCCACAGGATCTACAGAGGTGTCCCATTATTCAATTCCTGATTTCATTTTTGCCTTCTCTCTCTGCTTTTAGTCAGTACTATCTGTTTTTTGACAGTTTAAAAAATACCTCTCCTGGGTTTATTCCTCGTATAGTGTTTTCTGTTTTATTGTTTTCCATTCTTACATATACTTATTTTTTCTTAATTTGAGATGAAGGCTTAGTTTGTTAAATTTTGGCTTTTTCCATTGCCAGTATATACATTTAAGGTTATACACCTTTTAAGTACTTATTTGGTGCATGAATGAAGTGTTGAATATTTTCACCAGAAATCAGAAAATCTTGGGGCGCCTGGGTGGCTCAGTCAGTTAAGCGTCAGACTTCGGCTCAGGTCATGATCTCACAGTTTGTGAGTTCGAGCCCCGCGTGGGGCTCCGGGCTGACAGTTTGGAGCCTGGAGCCTGCTTCCGATTCTGTGTCTTCCTGTCTCTCTGCCCCTCCCCCACTCACACTGTGTCTCTGTCTCTCTCTCTCTCAAAAAATAAGTAAAAAAAGACATTAAAGAAATCAGAAAATCTTTCCTTCTTTAATTCATGGTTTGTTAAACATTATTTTGGGGCACCTGGTGGTGCAGCTGGTTAAGTGTCCAACTGTTGATTTTGGCTCAGGTCATGATCTCATGGTTCCTGAGACTGAGCCCCATGCTGTCAGCATGCAGCCTGCTTGGGATTCTCTCTCTGCCCCTCCCTCACTCATGCTCTCTCCATCTCTCTCAATGAATAAATTAAAAAAAATTATCTCTAAATTTCCAAGTATATGAGAATTTTCTAATTATTATCTAGTTCTCTATTTCATAGCATAATTCCATGGTAATAGGAGAAGATACTCTCTATAATTTCTATTCTTAAAAATACGTTGAGAGTCTTTTGATAGCTCGTATGTGGTTAATCCCTCTAAATATTCTGTGTCCTACAGAATGTTTATGTTTAATTGTTGCCTGCAATGTTTTATGCCTTTTGATTGTAGCATTTGTAAATCATACTGATCGAATACACACTGATTTATTTTTTTGTGTTTCTTGAAAAAAATCAAATAATTTGAAGAGGTGTGTTCAAGTCTTCCTTTATAACTGTGACGTTTTCTTTTGATCCTTACAGATCTGTCTGTATCTGGAAATGTATACATTTAGTTTTTGTGTTTTCCTGGCTAATTTTTACCCGTTTTGAAGTGGTCTTTAGATAGCTAGCCTAGCCAGTTCTGCTGTGGTGCTGGTTTTGAAAACTTGTACTTTTTCAAGCACAATAGTCACATGAGAGGAAAACTTGAAGAATACATAAATTTCACTTTTTACTTATGTGTAATTTTGTCCCTGCAAAATGGTGAGTGAGTGAAATTACACCAACATGAGCTAAGCCATATAGAAAAATACACAGTGTCTGTCTGTCTGTCTCTCTCACACACACACACATTCAGATTCACCATCCGCATGGTGCTTTGGTATTCTCTCTCTGCCCCTCGCCCCCCCTCCCCCCCATTTCTTCTTTTCTCCTAATTCCAGATAACCTTCTTCCCACCGGTGACTCATAAACTACAATTCTCCCAACGCCCCTTTCCACAAGTAAACCTCACGTCGTCTTCAAAATTCATACTCGCTGTAGTATTTGTGTAATTGTCGACCTTCTACCACGTGTGAAATTGTACCGCCTTTATCAAGTGGTCCTGTGTTACGGTATATTGCACTGACCATGTTTCTGTTGGTTTGTTCCTATCTCTGTTTTGTCCTTCTCTATGTTTTGTTTTGCTTGTTTGCTTTTTTAATTGCAAGGTATTACACGGCGCCTTCACTTTTAGGGATACCTACGTTTGCTAGGGCAGAAATGACTGCTCTTCTTGCTTTAGAATCTATTTTGACTGATACCACTGCAGATTCGACAGGATTGTTTGTTGCATGTGGGGGTGTTTTTATTTTCCCATTTTATTACTCTCCAATTTTGGATGTAATTGGTTTCACGTGTCTCTGGTCAACAGCACGTAGGTAGAAACATTTTTATCTAGTGTGACGCTTTTTGTTATTTAGCTGGAACTTTTATTCCTTGGGATGTGTCATTGTCACCACGGTAGAATGGTGTGAATACGTGCTTTATTCTAGTTTTACTTTCGCAGGTTCTTCCCTCCCTCTTTGTTAACCTCTTTTGAACTGATTGTTTTTATCACACCTTTTCTTCTCACTTACTTTGAAAAGTATATCCTCCCACTTATTTTTACTGCCTTCTCTAAATAAAACATGTACTTTAACTCATTCACTTGCAATATTAATTAATGTATCTTCTTCCTGGAGATTTTTATTTATCGCTGTCATGATACTTGCTTTATTGTGGTGAGGTATTTTAGATAGATAAAGATACATATACCTATATATACATACCCTTAAACCTATGTAGATTGATAGACATTTTATCTTCAAATATTGTTTTGATCTTATCTCTGTTTTTCTGTCTGGCTAATTGTTTTTATTATGTATTTTAGAAAACATCAATTTTATCTTGTGCTGTGTCTAATATACTTTGCAGCCCATGTTTTCAGTCTTTTTTTTTTTTACTATATTCATTTTCATTTTCTTTTCCTAATTTCCTGTGAGCTTATTCTCATTACTCTAATAACTTTAGTTATTCTAACCTGCTATGTCCTTCTTGTTGTTGTTTTAGTTATTTTTAACTTTGTCTTTTATTTATGTCAACATAACAACCCTATTTTAATAATGCTTGGCTGTGAAGCCAGTATCTTTTTGCACATTTCTTTCTATTGTCTGTTGTTTCTGATTGTTCTGAATCATAGAGTCTTGTTTTCTTGTGTTTGGGTATCTTTGGATAGCTAGCTATGTATCAATTTGGAGAAATAATTTTTGGCGATAACTTGAGGCCGAGGATGGGGATTTCAATTTTATTCTGCCCCCTGGTATTGGGCGGGGGTGTGGGACATGGCAGGACTATAAGATCTCTGGACACTCACACGATCTGGATGTACGTGTTCACTCATGTACAAGTTTACCTCTCTCCTTTACTGTATCAATTAGGATACAGTCAGGGAAGCCAAGCCTATTTTTGATTAGGAAAGATAAATTAGTCTTTTTAAAACCACAGAAGGGCTGGGACAGTGATGTCAGCAAAGCTGGGAGTTCTCTGTGGGGATCAAGAAGTTTCCAGACACTCTGGAAGCTGCTGGGAGTGACCTAAGATACCCACAGCCAAGATGCTTTCTGGGGGAAACCCTGAAGCTCTTGGAAAACCTGAAGCTTCTGGATGCACAGTAATTCCTTCTGCTGGTTTGGCAGAATCTAAAAGGGAGCCTGCTTGAAAGAGATTCTAGGGAATGAAGTTTCCCAGATTCTTAACTCTGCAACATAGAGAAGAGCGCACATAGGGAAGGGAGTGAATGCTGCTTGTCAAAAGGAAACCCAACCTCCGTGTCCAGCTCACTTAAAACAGAAGGTACATCCTTCCAGGTTATTGATTAATTGGTGTCATAGTCATGGATTCTTTCTAACTAATTGCATCAGTTTCTCTCACCCTGTAATGTCAACAGACACTTCCTAGTTTCTGCTGATATTTTTTGGGTGGAAAGGCACTTGCCCCCAGAGCAAAAGAGAGGTAGGCCTTACGCTTGGTTTGGCTTTGTTTTTTCTAAGGTTTGGTTTCATCATTTTACCTTGTCTTGTGGCTTTTTGATGTTTCTAGCATTTTTTAAAAATTTTCCTCAGTGGGAATACTGATCTGAATCGTGCATTCGCTTTATGAGTAGTGAAACAGTCTCTTTTTTGCAGAGTGAAATGTTTTCCATTAGTAGAAGTAGAAAGTGTGACTAATGTCAGTCATTCTCTCAAATGCATTAAAATTAACCGAACACAGAAGTTATGGCGCTAAATACGTTTTTTAATGGAAGTATTGCCATTGAGTATTATTTTAATTTTAAAAAAATATTGGGGTGCCTGGGTGGCTCAGTTGGTTAAGCGTCAGACTTCAGCTCAGGTCATGATCTCACACTCCATGAGTTTGAGCCCCGTGTCGGGCTCTATGCTGACAGCTCAGAGCCTGGAGCCTGCTTCAGATTCTGTGTCTCCCCCTCTCTCTGCCCCTCCCCTGCTCATGCTCTGTCTCTCTCTGTCTCAAAAATAAATTAAAAAAACATGAAAAAAATTAAAAAAATATTTATTTATTTTGAGAGAGACAGCAACAGCATGAGCAGGGGAGAGGCAGAGAGTGAGGGAGAGAGAGAGAGAATCCCAAGCAGGCTCCGTACTGCCAGCACAGAGCCCAATGGGAGGCTCAAACTGATGAAACCGTGAGATCGTGACCTGAGCCGAAACCAAAAGTCAGATGCTTAACTGACTGAGCCGCCCAGGCACTCCTATTTTTTAACTATTTTTTTTTAACATTTACTTATTATTTTTGAGAAACAGAGACACAGCATGAGTGGGGAAGGAGCAGAGAGAGAAGGAAACACAGAATCTGAAGCAGGCTCCAGGCTCTGAGCTGTCAGCCTGGAGCTCCATGTGGGGCTCGAACTCATGAACTGTGAGATCATGACCTGAGCTAAAGTCAGACACTTAACCGACTGAGCCACCTAGGAGCCCCTAGTATTAAATACACCAAAAAAACCTTGAAGAGTTCTTTTTATGAGCTTGAAATCTATGTTGGTATGTTTTTTGTTTGTTTTGTTTTTTTGTTTTTTTTTGTTTTTTGTTTGTTGGGTTTTTTTTTTAGATGGAGAAGATCCATATAACTTTATTCAGCACATTTTCTTCTTCAAAAGATGTTTCCCCAAATCTTCAAAATAAAGGCAAGTGATGAGGGACAGGGATCAAAATAGTAAAATAAGGTTGACATATTGGGATCTGCTAGAAAAAAAAATCTAACCACATAATATAACAAAATTGCTTTTTAAATAAAAATAAGATAGTCTTACCCTTGAGAAGGTCTGAAAAATCAAACTGTCATCAGACAGACCTCTTTGAAGAATGACACAAAAATATATGGTTCTTTGTGCTTAGAGCAGTTCCAAATAACATTTTGCAGCTTCCAGAAGAGTCATGAGAAAAGAATCATTGCTCATTGAACCAGATAGTTTCAATGCCAAATAGTTCCCAAAGCTGTATCATTTACAGCCAAACAGAACTTTAAATCTTTGCAGAATCTGGTTCATTACCAGAAAAAAAAAATCGTCATGCCTACAATAGTTCTGATTAAAAAAATTCCAACCTCAACAGGAAAAGTTGATAATGAGTTAGACTTAACAATATTGGATGCTGTATATACTTACTTCAGGAATGGGAGAGCATGTTGAATACAATTTTTTTTCTTCTTATTCTAGCCATGTGTTTTTGTTGAAGTTGAAATGCTAAAATTCGCTACTATAGAATTTTCTCTCTTTTTAAGAAGTCTCTTGCTATAGTCGGAAATGTGTAATTTTAAAAAGTAAATTAGATGAAAGAGTGAGTGAAGTCTGTGTGAACAGAGTTCTTTGAAAATTAAAGATACAAAAAGAGTGGAAATTATGGAAATATATTCACTTGATTGCTTAAGAGATAAGAAAGGGAATTTAGCAACGGCAAGGGAACAATCACAGTGTTGGTAGCTACTTGTTTCAGGGTTTAAATATCAGCACTTGTACTCACTGTTTATAGCAGCACTTTCAACAATAGCCAAATTATGGAAAGAGCCTAAATGTCCATCAACTGATGAATGGATAAAGAAATTGTGGTTTATATACACAACAGAATACTACTTGGCAATGAGAAAGAATGAAATATATGGCCTTTTGTAGCAACGTGGATGGAACTGGAGAGTGTTATGCTGAGTGAAATAAGTCATACAGAGAGAGACAGATACCATATGTTTTCACTCTTATGTGGATCCTGAGAAACTTAACAGAAGACCATGGGGGAGGGGAAGGAAAAAAAAAAGAGAAGGAGAGAGCCAAACCATAAGAGACTCTTAAAAACTGAGAATAAACTGAGGGTTGATGGGGGGTGGAGGGAGGGGTGGGTGGGTGATCAGTATTGAGGAGGGCACCTGTTGGGATGAGCACTAGCTGTTGTATGGAGACCAATTTGGCAATAAATTTCACATTAAAAAAATAAATACCAGCATGGGGGAACTACAGAGTGTCATGTGGCATATATTTGTGGAACCCACCACAGTCCTGGGGAGTCAAAGTGAGAGAGTAATGTCTGTGCAATAGTCTGAAAGACAGGAACTACAGCCTGGTTAAAGGAGCATGGGCAGAACAGCTTCCTGAGGTATGTTAGATACCCACAAAATTGCCTGGATTTAATACATACATTTTCATGAGTTAGGACATACTCATTCAAGAGTGAAGCCATCACCACAACCAAGGTAACAAATATCTCTATCACCTCCACAATTCCCGTCTGTGTGTGTGTGTGTGTGTGTGTGTGTGTGTGTGTGTGTGTATGGCAATAATACTCAACATGAGATCTAACCTCTTGACAGCTTTTTAAGTGCATGCTATGTAGTCTAATTGTGTCCACCTTAATTCCTATGCTGAAATTCTAACCCACAATGTGATGATATGAGGAGGTGGGACTTTGGGGAGGTTATTTTGGTCATGAGGGTGGAGCCTTCATGAGCAAGATTAATTCTCCTTTAAAAGAGGCCCCAGCCTGGGTGATTCCGTTGGTTAAGAGTTGGACTTCAAGTTGGGTCATGATCTCAGGGCTCATGAGTTCAATCCCCGCATCGGGCTCTGTGCTGACAGCTCAGAGCCTAGAGCTTGCTTCAGATTCTGTGTCTCCCTCTCTCTCTGCCCCTCCACCCCTGCTTGCACTCTCTCTCTCTCAAAAATAAATAAATGTTAAAAGAGTTGTTTTAAATAAATAAATAGAAGTGGCCCCGGAAAGCTTCCTCATCCCTTCTGCCACGTGAGGCTACAAGAAGTCTACAACCAGGAAGAGGGCACTCAGTTGACCGTGCTCCCACCCTGATCTCAGAATTTCGGCCTCTACAGCTGTGGGAAATAATGTCTCCTCTTTACAGGCAACTGGTCTGTGGTGGTTTTTTTTTTTTAAATGATTTTTTTTTAACGTTTATTTATTTTTGAGACAGAGAGAGACAGAGCATGAACGGGGGAGGGTCAGAGAGAGGGAGACACAGAATCCGAAACAGGCTCCAGGCTCTGAGCTGTCAGCACAGAGCCCGACGCGGGGCTCGAACTCATGGACCGTGAGATCATGACCTGAGCCGAAGTTGGCCACTTAACCAACTGAGCCACCCAGGCGCCCCTGGTCTGTGGTGTTTTGTTACAGCAACCTGAGTGGATGAGACCGTGCACAAGGCCGTATTGTTAAGCATAGACACCGTGTTTGCAGCAGATTTCTAGAATTTCCTCGTCTTATGTAATTGTCACTTTTTACCCATGGATAACTCCCTTTACCTTCTTCCCCCCAGCCCCTGGCAACCACCATTCTTTTGTCTGCTTCTATGAGTTTGACTCTTGAACGGATTCCGGTCCATACGTGTAGTTAACAAGTGGTAGGATTTCCTGCTTTTTTAAAGACTAAATAATATTCCATTCTATGTATATACCACATTTTTTTTTTACTCATTTATCCATCCATTTTAGGTTGTTTCTATGTTTTGGCTACTGAGAATAATCCTGCAGTGAACATGGGAGTACAGGTATTTCTTGGATTTCAGTTCTTTTGGATACAGACCCCGAGCAGCATTGGTGGATTATAGGACAGTTCAATTTTTAATATTTTTGAGTAACTTCTAGATTGTTTTCCATAGTATTTACATTCCTACCGACAATGCACAAGGGTTCTCCTGTCTCCACATTGTCACAATTGTTGTTATTATTTTTCAAGAACCATCCTATCAGGACTGAGGTCATGTCTCATTGTGATTTTGATTTTCACTTCCCTGATAATTAGTGGTATCGACTACCTGTTCATGTAACTGTTGGCCATTTGTATGTTTTCTTTAGAGAAATGTTTGCTCAGTTTCTTGGCTCATTTTTAAAAATGGAGTTATTTGTATTTTTGTGATTGAATTGTAGGAATACCTTATAGATTTTGGATATTAGCCCCATAGCATATATATGCCTTGCAAATATTCTCTCCCATTCAGTAGACTGCCTTTTCATTTTGTTGACGGCTCCTGATGTGGATAACAAGGCAAAAGAAAAAATTAAATTTTATTACAATTTATAGCCCATTGACAAGTCCTTGAGACAGGCAGAGTGTTCCTAGGAACTCAGCTGCTTCGAGTTAATACTTTGCTAAGGACAGAAGGGAACCGTAGCTTAACATTATTCTGACCTCCAGGATCCTGTAAGTCCCCCCAAGACGTACGGTAGCATCATTCTCCAAACATACGGCCCACCCATACACGTCTGAAGAGTCTCATGACTGAGGTTTTACTAGCCGCTAGTAAATGGCCTTTTTGTCACAGCAGCTAGCCCTTCAAGGTCCTGAAAACCTTGCTTGAAAATTCCTTGGAGACTTACACCTAACCCCCTCCCAACCTGAAGGTATATAATCAGCCACTCTACACAACCTCAGTGCGGCTCTTTCTGCCCCTGGGTCCTGTCCCCATGCTTTAATAAAGCCACCCTTTTGGCACCAAAAGTGTCTCAAGAGTGCTTTCTTGACTGTCATCTCCCAAACCCCGGCATTTTTCTTTGCCTTGTGAGGGTTTGGTCTGATGTAGTTTTGTTGTGGGGTCGTCAGGTGCAATGGCCAAGAAATTCTTGAGATAGTTTACAAGTACAGCTTAAGAAGTTTATGAAGGCAGCAGAGGAACAGGACCCATGGGCAGACAGAGCTGGTGGTTATATGCTTCGTGGTCAAGTGGGAGGGGATGTGCACGGAGTGTTAGATCATAAATGTCGTCCTCGAATTCCTTCTCATAAAGCTACTTTTGCAAGATTTCTTGGTGCGTATGGTTCAGTTCGACGTTAACTGTGGGTGAGATGCACAGGCGGTCGTGAGTCCCTTTAAGAATATAGCAACCAGTACGTATTTGGTCCTTATCAAAACTCTGTAGGTCAGCGTTTTGGACTAAAGGTGACTATTTCCTGCTGCCATCCCTCATCAGTCTCACTTGTTTCTTTGGGCTTTTGCTGCCTGAGCTTTTGGTGTCTTATCCAAAAAATCATCTCCAAGACCAATGCCAGGAAGCTTGTCCTCTGTGTTTACTTCTAAGAGTTTTATAGTCTTAGGTCTTACATTTGAATCTGTTGAGTGAGTAGAAGGAAATATTGAGAAAGTTTGAGGAGGTGAATTGGGGACAGATCACAAAAAGCCTTGTAAATATGTAGCTCTTTCTTTAAAAATTTTTTTAAAATGTTTTTATTTATTTTTGAAGGAGAGAGAGAGAGCATGAGCGGGGCGGAGCAGAGAGAGAGGGAGACACAGAATTCGAAGCAGGCTCCAGGCTCTGAGCTGTCAGCACAGAGCCCGACGCGGGGCTCGAACTCACGAACTGTGAGATCATGACTTGAGCCGAAGTCGGACGCTCAACTGACTGAGCCACCCAGGTGCCCCAATAGGTAGCTCTTTCCGTGCTGTGCACTAACAGTTTCTGAAAACCATAAAGGTTTTTCAAGGAAGGAAGGGTACATGGTGAGATCCATTTTAGAAATAATATGTCATATGGGGAGGTTTTTTTTTTCTTTTTTGGATAGAGGTAGGGCTAAAGCTGGAAGACATTGCAGCCAGGAGGCCCTTGAACCATTGTAGCAAAAAGTTATTTTGTCTGAACTAGAAGAGAGATGACTGGAATAAAATAAAAATAGTTGCCGTTGAGTTGCATGTGGGGGATTAGGGTTGGTGGTTATGGGGTGTGCTAGACTCCCGGGTCACTGCCAGGTTTCTGACCTGAGCAACCACATGGAGAGTGGGACTCTTTGCTGACAGAGGCAAACGGTGAGGAGCCGAGCATTTGAGAAGGCAGTGAGGGTTCGCTCTTTAAAGGTGTGAGTTTGAGTTTCCTGTGGAGAGGCCAATTAAGTTTCAAGGCAGCAGTTGTATTTTTTTTTGTTTTTTTTTTTTTTTTTGTTTTGTTTTTTTTTTTTTAATTTTTTTTTTTCGACGTTTATTTATTTTTGGAGAGAGAGAGCATGAACGGGGGAGGGGCAGAGAGAGAGGGAGACACAGAATCGGAAGCAGGCTCCAGGCTCTGAGCCATCAGCCCAGAGCCTGACGCGGGGCTCGAACTCACGGACCGCGAGATCGTGACCTGGCTGAAGTCGGACGCTTAACCGACTGCGCCACCCAGGCGCCCCAAGGCAGCAGTTGTAGACATGCACGTGGATTCCAGGCAAGAAGTCGGCAGAAAACGCACACTGGGAAGCAGCCGGGCTATACGTAGCACCGAGGCGCTTCAACCACGGAGTCAGGCGTGGGCGTCCAGAGCTGTGGAAGGAGGCTGGCTCCAGGGCGGGCTTTCTAGCAACACTGGGGACCCAATGGAGGACTGAGAAGCTGAAAGGAAGGGAGAAAATAAGGAGGGGCGTTAAGTCGGGAGAAAGGAACCTGAAAGGTGTGGTCCTCGCTCCTCCAGGCTTGAGTTACCATCTCATATCTGTTAGAAGGGCTCCCATGAAAAGAATCAAAAGATAACAAGTGTTGGGGGAAGATGTGGAGAAATCGGAACCCTCTTTCACCGTTGGTAGGAATGTAAGTTGATGGAGCCGCCATGGGATATGGGATGGAGGTTCCTCAAAAATATGTGTATATAATTAACATATGAGCCAGCTTTTGCATTTCCGGGTATGTATCTGAAGCAAATGAAATCAGGGCCTTCACTTCCGTGTTCGCTGCAACATTATTCACAACAGTGAAGATGTGAAGACAGCATACATGTCCATCTGTGAATGAATGGAGCGAGAAAATGTTCTATCTATACAACAAAATATTAATCAGCCTTGAAACAGAAGGAAATCCTGCCATTTTGGATGGACCTAGAGGACATGAAGTTGAGTGAGAGAAGCCGGTCCCTGTAGAACATGTATTGCATGAGAGCATCTTCGAAATAACATTAGTTTGAGAGTCACAAGACCGGGAGGGAAACCCTGGCTCCCGTTTTCCCCTCTCTATCCATGCAGTGGTAGGCAGATCTCTTGTCATTCAAGACATCACCTGACTGAAGAAGAAGAGATGGCTCATGACCTTAAGCGATAGATCCTTCGCGCCTGGTCCTTTGCGTGCATTGTGATAAACCTGGTTTTCTGTGCCCAGGAATCTTGGAGCTCCTGGACATTAGAATCTGATGCAGAAACAAGGCAAAAACAGACACAAAGCAAGGAAGTGCAGACACCAGTGACACAAAGTCAGTCAAGGGTGTGACAGCTGTTGAGATGGTCACAGAGGGCTGCCAAGAGGTCAGCATGTCAGCAGAGAATTGAAGTACATAGTCACAAAGAGAGAGTTCTGAGCAGGGACGTCATCCTGTACCAGGGTCCTGAGGACAGAAGCACTGTGAGTCTCCAGGGAGCTGACAGATGGTCACTGTGCCCTTTGGGGCGTGAGGAGCAGGTAGGGACCATTGCACAGGATCATGCAGACGGTGACTTCGTTCTGCGGGCCCTGGAGCTGCTGAGGACCTTCTGGTTGCTTGCGTTCTCTGGTTTTGGGACTACTTTAGCCAGTCCTCTTTTTCCCTGTTGAATATCTTTGAAGTTCAGTGCCTGTGAGTTAAGGTGGAGATAGAGGCAATGGCGGATACCCTGGAAACTTCCACGCGTCGTTATATTGGTGTCACTACATGTAAAAACGTGCAAACATTATTTATGAATGAGTATGCCAAGCTTCATTCCTTCACTCAGATGGCCGAGGTAAGTTCTGGCCAGCCCTCACAGCATAAGGCTAGAGACACAGAATCCTTAGTGGCAGATTCCAAAGAGTCAGGATGGGCTACTTGCAGGAGAAAGAGGCAGAGGTTTAGTCGGCTTTGCTTATCATTCTTCCCTCCCCGCTGCCGTGTCACTTCTTTCTTCCTCTCTCGTCCCAAAGCCCCTTCTCTCTGCAGAGGTGGCCACATCCATTAAAAGCCTGCTGAGACTTAGAGTAGCGCTTAGGACAAGTCCCGGGGATGGGGTATGTCTGCAAGCTGGTGCATGTGACGGTGTGTCTGTATTTCTGTCTACTGAGCTATCAAGACAGTGAGAAGGGAGGAGGTGGTCAACGTGCAGTAGGAAACAGGAAACACTTGCATACAGACTTGGCAATGTGAATCCTACTCTGAACCCAGCATTTTCCCCCTGTGTCAAATTAAAAGAAAATTCTCCCAAATGAATTTACTTGTGTGCGTGACTTGAAAAAAAAAAATAGAACTGTAGACTATACACCCATGCCCTGTACATGTACGAATGTTTTGAAATCACCTAATCAACTTTACCGATGAGCAGAGTAAGCCTGTGAGGAGGGACTATTTGCCCCAGTCCCACAGCAGATTGGTGGAGAATCTGGATTTAGAATGAGACTCGCGTCAGTGTTTTCCAGACTTCCTTATGCTGCCTTTCAGCCCCGACGAACTGGCTTCGCTCCTGAACCTGAAATTTAAATAAGCAGGAGGATAACACAGCTGATACAAGAGCAAGATCTGACATCAGATCAATCAGGCCACAGTTTGAAACCAGACGCCACAATTCCGGGAATTACCCTTGCTAAGTCTCCTTGAGTTGAGTTTTCTTGTTTGTAAAAGGCACTAGTAATATCTGCCTGAATGGCTCATCATGAGATTGAAACAAGATAATCACGTGAAAGCACCCAGTACACAATACAGGTTCAATCCAACTTAAATTGTATCTCAAGTAGCAGGAAAGGCATTTGGAATTGATCTCTCAGTAACTGGAGTCACACGGTGTTGTTCCAACGCACTGACAGGTGTTGTCAAAATACAGAAAGGTTTTCTAAAGTGATGGGAAGGGATGTCTGCTGAGTGAGCCCAGCCCCAATGAGGTAACCCAGAAAACAAGCCAAGGTGGAAGTGTCTGGAGAAAGACCAAAGAGAAGAGTCAATGTAGCCAGCCCAGGGCCCCCTGAATTCACGGGCTTCTCTGGGGCTCTGGCCATCATCACACAGCATGGATGGAAAAAGTGTCTAAAGGACGGAGAGGAAGTAACTGCCATGGGACACTTAACAGAAGAGCCCCAGTGAGTCCTGTGGACAGAAATGCTCTCCGAGCAGCCACAAGCATATCCCCGCAGGCCGTAGTTAGCAAACATTATTATAGTTATTGCTACTATGATTTACTGCCAATCGGAGAGGAATATGCTGAAGAATGGTTCCATTACAGGCTTTATGAACAACTGCTTCCTGGTTCTGGTCATTTCATAGGACAGAATGGGGCACTTCCAGGTGATGTCACCAATGCGCAGTCTGGGATCCTTGAAAACAAGGCGAGTGATGTCATTCATGGCGAGCTGGCTGGTTGAAACCAACTTAGTTCTCATTTCGAAAATGCAAAACCGGGATTTACAGCCTATAAAGTGGAGACTTGTTATTGGCTCTCAGCATTAATTGAGAAGAGATGATTAAAATAAGCACATGGGATTTAGAAAGTAGGTTAAAGTCGTTGGTTTAACACGTGTTTCTTCCTCGGCACAGGAAGCAGAAATCTCGGTCAGAGACGTCAGATGCACCTGGATTTTAACAATTTTAACACATTAGGTGATGCATTTGGAATCGGTTGCAAGACAGTATCCATAAAGATCTGGTTAATGGGCTATATCCCGCCACAAGATGTTCTCTAGAGAAGATTCTCAGACCTCGGTTCTGTTTCTTCTTTTTACCACTTAATTAAAAAGACCATGTAGAATATTCAGCAAATGATTTGAGAACTAATTTGTATACACTATGCAATTTGCCAAGCCCTGGCCATTGGAAAGTGAATAAGGAATCGTCCTGGACCTCAAATGTCTCATAGTTAATTAGATTCATTAAAAGCGTAGACCACAAATGCAGGGGCATCAAATATTTGGAATAACGGTGAGGATACCATGAGTAGTAATCAAAGAAATGCCAATTTAAATGAGGTTTTTTTGTCTAACAATTCCTAGTTTGCATCTTTTATTTTAATAACGGTTTAGCATAGAATAGCATATATAGGATCTCATTAAAAACGATCCTGTGAAGGCTGAAACTGAGGCGTATTATCGTATTGTCTTTTAGATCAAAGGCTTCAATGATTTGCTTAAAGGGTAATCGTGATCAGTGCAAATAAACCTTTTGAAGAACATTTTGGAGCCGTGAACATGCTACACAGCTCTAATACCTTTTGAATGTGGTTTTTTAAAGATGTTTGCTTATTTATTTAGAGGGAGGGGCAGGGTTGAGAGAGGGAGAGAGCGAATCCCAAGCAGGCTCTGTGCTGTCAGCATGGAGCCCCACGTGGGCCTCAGTCTCATGATCCGTGAGATCCATGACCTGAGCAGAGGTCAAGACTCGGATGCTTAACTGACTGAGTCCCCCAGGTGCCCCTTTACGGTGTGATCGCGATGGCCTGGCGTCTTGGTCTGAAAACGTGGGAGAGAGAGACACAGAAGTGTGTTGCTCTTTACATCATTGCCCCATCTAGCTCTTGAACGGGCACATGGGAAACAATATGCGGCTGTTGATTGTTTAGCTGAGGATCATGAAATAAGGATTTAGCCACAATTCACCTAATCCTGAGACCTTGCACAGGGGTGACTCCGACGTTACATTGTGTTCTCTTACTTTCTGCTGTGGATTTCCAGGGGTGTGAATGATGCGGCGACAGAATGAATAAAAATAAGCAGAAGAGACAAACCTGCCCCTTCTGTTTTTATGAATGAGATAAGATGCCAGCAAACAAATGGGGGAGCTCTGGCTCTGGGCTGTATCTCACAAGCCTTTTATGTTCCCGTCTGATGTAGAAGTAGTTAGTTATAGGGACTAGCTCACCACGTTTTCTCTCTTGCCTTCTGTGTCCCGTGGCACGTGCCCGTAAGGGAAGGGTTGATTTGCAAAAGATTATCCTGAAGCACTTAAAAAAAAAAAAAAAGTCAAGGGAAATAGAGTTCCAAGAAATGAATTCCACTGGAATTTCCACTGGAATATTAATATCCTTTTTCCCGCAGACTAGACGCATTTAGGTTGATTATACCCCCTCCCTCCACCACCCAGGCGCTTTGGTCTCCCACATGCTGCATACCAATCCCTCACCTGCAGGCATCTCCAGACCAGACGCTGGTGTTCTGGGACCTGGTGTGAAAACGGAATCACTTCCCCACTTATTATTCTTCTGAGAACAGTCTTTATTTCTCTGACTCTAGATGTCAGATCTGAGGGGGAGAAAAAAAGTATCTCACTGGCTATGCAAAAATAAAAAAAAAAATCAGATTTTCTTTTTATTTTATGCTGAAGAATCTCACAGCAAACAGTGTTCTCTGCTTCCTTGTCATCTTGGAGGCAGAGAAGGAGCGGGTGGGCGCTTCCCTCAGGGCAGGGGCAGAGGTTCTCCTCCAGAAGTGAGTTGGATTGCTTTGATCAGGGAGAGACCTGGCTTTATCCTTTGGGCCACGTGGTGGAGTTCAGGATTATTCTGCACATTAGGTAGGCACCAGGCACTGTGAAATATACATTGTTTGAATATTTAATCTTTCTGACCATACCACCATCAAATTTCGGATAAAGGAGAAACAGCGGTTAAAGAGCTTAAGTAACTTCCTAAGTTCACAGAGTTTGTACGTTGAAGAACTAAGATACGAGCCCAGGGTTTTCGGTCTCCAAAGCCTGTGTTCTTTCCGTTAACTCCACGTGCTGATTGGGGCACCTTCCACCATGATCTGAGGGCTGGGGCTGGTTCTGTCCACTTGGTTGGTTGCTGTGAGAGTATTTGCCAATTTACAACAACGGCAAAATGTTCCCCTATTATGCACTTGGGATTTTATTTTGTTATTTCGTTTCATGATGCCCTTTTTGGAAAGCATGAATGTGGGGTCACAGTGAGGGACAGATTGAAGTGACAAGTGCCCTTTCTGTATTACTGTCTATAGACACAGATACACTCATGCACAGATGCCATGGATGGGCTTTCTGGGCTTTCTGGTGATCAGAAAGTAATTATTTTTAAATTTTCTTTTAAGTTTATTTACTTATTGGGGAGCCTGGGTGGCTCAGTCAGTTGAGCATCCGACTTAGGCTCAGGTCATGATCTCGAGGCTTGTGAGTTCGAGTCCTGCATCGGGCTCTGTGCTGACAGCTCAGAGCCTGGAGCCTGCTTCTGATTCTGTCTCCCTCTCTCTCTGCTCCTCCCCTATTCACGTTCTCCCTCTCCCTCTCCCTCAAAAATAAATAAACATTAAAAAAACAAGTTTATTTATTTATTTAAGAGAGTGATGGAGGGAGAACAAGTGGGGGTGGGGCAGAGAAAGGAGGAGAGACAGAGAGCTCAAGCAGACTCCATGCTGTCAGTGCACAACCCAATGCTGGGCTCGATCCCATGAACCGTGAGATCGTGACCTGAGCCAAAACCAAGAGTCAGACGCTTAACCGACTGAGCCACCGAGGCGACCCCCAGAAAGGAACTTTTGTAATTACATGTGAAGTTATCTAACATTACTGAGTTTAGGTTTTTTTTCCCCATGTGGCCATTTTAGTTTGAATGTATGCAATGGGCAATACAGAATTCTTATTAATGTCGCATCTAGCATATTGGCATCCTCCAATAGTGTGATTTTAACATTTTGCTCGGGATTTGTTCAATATGATGGCAGGGTAAAGGAACTCTTAATGGCATTTGCAAGAAGTCTTAGGAGTTTTCTAATTCTATTATCAACCTGCATTTCTTCAGAGAGCTACAAGGAACAGGACCATATGGCAGGAATGGCTTTAGAGTTCTGATGGACAGGCCCAAAATTCTGATTCTTTTCCATCTTTGACTGAACTATTGGGAGCTACAGAGATAAATAAGTGGGGATATGTGCCCTTCAGGAACCATTATGTAATGCTTAAGACATGACAAAAATAATATTTTGAGATAAATATGATGGGGCAGCACCTGGCTGGCTCAGTTGGTAGAGCATGCGACTCTTGATCTCAGGGTCATGCGGTCGTGGTTAGCGTTGAGTGTGGAGCCCATTAAAAAAAAAATACATATGATGTAACTAATGTAAACCAAGTAGAAAAGGGAACCAAGGACATCCACCCCCCTTGCAGGTGACTCAGTAAGAAATAAATACACATACACACACACAACCCTCTCCCCCATTCACTCATGTGTACCTCACTCCCTCTACCACCCCCCCCAAAAAAAAACCAGACACACATATTCCTGATGGAATATGAATTAATTGTGTAAGGTCTTGGGTCTGCTATGGTTATATTTATAGTGTAAGACCAGTTTGGCTTTGGTCAGCCCATTATTTTTTTATTTATTCAATTTTTTTAAGCTTATTTATTTTGAGAAACTGAGACAGCATGGGTGGGGGAGGGGCAGAATGAAAGAGGGAGAGTGAGAATCCCAAGCAGGCCCCGTGCCGTCATCCCAGAGTCTGATACGGGCTCAAACGCAGGCAACCATGAGATCATGACCTGAGCCAAAACCAAGAGCCAGAGGCCTAACCAACTGGGCCACCTAGGCGCCCCTGGTCAGCCCTTTCAAAACCAACCTGGCCCCTGTCCAAATGCTGATCTGTAGAATCACTTGCTTCTATTGTCTTTCTAGTTAAGTGTTAACAAACTGCTAAATATTTATAGTGATAGCTATATCGTGGTGTTCTCATTTAACAGAAATTAGGGTGGCTACCAAGAGCTCTGAAGGGACAAAACCAGTGCTGTCCTATCTCTTTGAAGCTGTGTGATGGATCATCCTCCTCAGTTTATGCTTTGGTTTTCCCAGTCGGGACATCCCACATGTCAGCAGTGGGCTCCCCGGACCATCAAAAGAGGCCATTAGCTGCAGAGAACTCCAACATTCCTCCTTGTTCTCAACACACTTCCTCTGAAGGTTTTGCCTCCACATGGTAAGTTGGAAATGAGAGCGAGCAATCAGTGACCCATTTTCAGGGCAGAGATAGGGGCGTCCATTCATTTTCATGGTTTCTACATAAAAGGACGTTGGCCCTTAAAATGGCCTTTGGCCAATCACTCACCGACTGGCCAGTCTGAATATGTGGGAGCTTAGCTGATATAATGACGTAGGAAGGAAGGAACAGTTGATGAAGTAAAATATTGACTAAACCGCAGGGAATAAGGAAAACCTAGACCTGATTCGCTGACATGGTGAGTGTTTGTTACTTCCTGGTACTGGAAGTAACAGGGAGCTGAGAAATCCATCCTTAGGAGAGTCCCAGCAGTGACAGATCACTGTTTCTCTTGACTGAGCACACACTCAGTGACCGAAGTCTGTGGGCAGTGACCTGAGACTGTTCTTCTGAGGACACAAGCCCACTTACCAGAGCAAGGAGCTGGCATGTGTGTCTCTAAAGGGAAAAGGCCCAGCCTTCCCTGTGGCCCCCACACATTTTGCCCCCATTAAGACTGTGTCTGCACTCTATGTGCTCGTGTATAGTATTTAGACATGCGCTGTGCATCGGGGACCATCTCGACATCGCTAGCTCCGTCCGTGGTCTGGGTGTCTTAGCGTTTTTAAAAACCCTTCTCCTCTGGGGCTCCTGGGGAGGCTCAGTGGGTTAAGCATCCGACTCTTGATTTCGGCTCAGGTCCTGATCTCATGGTTGGTGAGATCAAGCCCTGCATCGGGCTCTGCACTGACAACATGGGGCCTGCTTGGGATTCTGTCTGCCTCTCTCTCTGTCCCTCCCCTGCTGTCTCTCCCACTCTCAAAATAAATAAATACACATTTTAAACCCTTTCTCCTGAGTAGTTCCACATCCAAAAGACAACAGCATAACGGCAATGAACAATCAGAGGGATTGTTAACTTGCTGAATGTGTTAGAACAGATGTGTTAGAACATGTGCTGCTTTGTTCCCTTGATGGCATACCAAGGACCATGACATTTGTGGCTGAGAAGAACCCAAATGTGTGAGCTCACCGTTCTGTAGGTCAGAGGTCGGCTGGGCTTGGCTGGTTTGTAGGCTCCAACCTGGGGGCCGGCCGGATAAGCGTGCATTTCCTTCTGGAGGTTCTGGGGGCCAATCAGGTTCTGACACAGAGCACCTAGAACCCTGGTAATTTCTTCCGAGAGCAATTAAAGAGTCTTTTGTTATGTCAATGAGTTGCCTTTTTGGAAAGCCTTACAGGCGGGGACTCATTGATAAAAGGAGCCAGCCATCCCTAGAGGCTAGAACTTCAGCCCCACCCTGGACCTCTGGGGGTGGCCGGGGAGCTGGAGGTTGAATCTATCACTAATGTTGGTGATTTCAGCAATCCGCCTGAAGTCAGTAATACAGTAGGTACAGTGTTTCTCTGAGTTCTGTGGCTGCTCTAGCAAATCAGTCCTCCTGATGATGGGTTGGATGGGTTCGTAGGTACCTCTGATCTTATAACCAGCAGATCAGAAAGTACTGGTGACAGCCTGGGCTTGTGACTGAGCCCTGAAGCCGAGGTGGGGACCGTCTTGCAGGACTGAGCTCTCAGCCTGCGGAAGCTGGTGCTAACTCAGGGTGGAGGCCGGGGGGGGGGGGGGGGGGGGGGGTAGAGGGAGGGGGGGGTGGCGCGGGGAGCATCAGAATGGAGGTTAGTTGCAGGCATCCAGCTGGTTCTGGTGCGTGGGACCCTCATCCCTGGCCACACACAGGTTAGAAATTGTGTCTCAGAACCATTTCATCTTATTTTGAGGTCAGCTGATCGAGCTGCTTTATTTCTATCTGTGAGGTCCCTTTTGTCATGTAACGAATCCAGTTCACAAGCAGGAGATTATAGGGGACACAGTTCTGCCCACCATAGTTTGTAAGAGTTCTTTTTTTTTTTTTCTTTTTAAGCTTATGTATTTATTTTGAGAGAGAGAGAGAGAGAGAGCATGCGCGCGTTCACCTTGGGGCCTTCAAGTAGGGGAGGAGCAGAGAGAGGGAGACAGAATTCTAAGCAGGTTCCGTGCTGTCAGCACAGCATCTCAAGAACCTTGAAGATCATGACCTGAGCCGAACCAAGAGTCGGACACTTAACCGACTGAAGCACCCAGGTGCCCCTGTAATAGATTTATTTCTGTTGAACTGACAAAACCCGTCAGGATTGACTTGTGGACTGAGACAAAGGGATTTAAAAGAAAATCCTCGTACGTATGACTAGTTTCAGCCAGACCCAGGGACACTGTTTTCAGGACACTGTCCCTCTCTCTGTCCTTTCTCTGCCTCACCTTGAACTGACTCCCTTCTCGGACAAGCTCCCTGCAGGGTGGCGACGGTCCACTTCAGGCTCAGTCCTGTACGCGGAGCGAGTGCAGAGGACACAGTGTCTCCCCTGATCAGCGTCTCTAATCCAAGTACCAGAGCTGGGTCTCCTTACTGTCCTTCGTACACACACTGCTCGCCCAGATTAGGGTGAAAAGTGAGTGGTGAGGCCAGGGCAGTGCAATCCTGGGGGACCAGAGGCATGGGTGTCTCCATCCTGTCCAAACTCATGGGTTGAAGACTAGGGAAGGGTATTTCCCAAATGAAAGCAAAGTCCCAAAGTCACAGGGACCAGATGACAACAGACTAGATGCTGGGCAGGTACAACTTGGTCTTTTTAGGGGTTTTGGGTTTTGCTGTTAATCCGAAGGTCATTGCTCAGGACTCCTTTGTGTGTGATTCTACCTATCAGTGGGGCTGCCTGATGTACCAAGAAGTGTCTTAATCAAATTCTTTGTCTTCCTACCCCTGCCCTCGAATTATATTTCAATCCTGGTAGTGTTTTACCCTCAGGTAAGCAAATGTCTCTGCTGCACATCTCAGTTTCTCTTTTTCTAGACGAGGACACTGTATCATGCTACTTGATTTTGCCACAAGAACTTGTATCTAAATGTTTGAGCTGCATATGATTGTTCTGGTCAAAATCTCTGCTCCCGGGACGTGGCCGGCCGGGGTTCACCGTGGGGCCCCCTGCTCTCTGAGCTCATTCCTTTTTCTGTGGCCAAATGTATCCCAGGGCCTCTAGAAAATTAAATACAGCAAGCCCCAGATCTCCCTACGTGGCACGGGCCCCTTGGCCTGTTAAAGTTTCCACAAATGTGGCTGCAAACCATTGGCGTATTTGGGGCAGGGCTGACAATAGAGGATGAAAAATAAATTGTCCCTGCCTCTTTGTCTTTGATACCAGTGCCACTGAGGATGGAGCTTCTTTGACTGCTGACCCTGATCGTTCTGAGAGGACTTCGGCTCAGGTAACATATTGACGCGGCATCCGGGGTCTCCGGTCAATGCTGTCAAATTAACAGGAGCCACTAAGACATATCAGCTGGCAGGTGAGTCTTTGTTCCAAAGAATGACAGCCCTGAAGAGCCATGTCGACCTCTCTGGCACCCCGAGGGTGGGGGTTGACATCCCGTTGTGGAAGCTAGATGAGAAGCCCTATTTCGGTGGGGATGGTTTGCCGCGTGTCGGAGATCACGTGCATAATTGAAAGATCTGCTGTGTGCGTAGGGAGTCTCCCACAGTAGGCAGGTGGCGGACTGTTCTTGTGTATACTGTGCTAGCCCAGCACAGTGACAGCCATGCAATGGAGAAAATCAACGTGCGTGGACGTATATCTGTGTGCGTATGTACATACATGGACGTGTGCGTGTACACGGTTGTGATCCCCTGTGATCCTGGACTTTTCTTCCTTCTTTATCTGACTGTCATCTACTGTCTTGTAGATGTCCTACTCCATCCAGCCCTGCTGGGAACCCCCTTGCCTGCCGTTTCCTCCAGGGTGAGAGGCACCCTCCCCTGCGCTCTGAAGCCGTCATGTTCGTCTTTGGCCCAACACGCGTCACGTCCTACCATGAGCACCATTTGTGGTCGTTAAGGTTTTGGTTTTTGTTGTGTTGTTTTTAGTCTACATCATCTGTGTTCAGCCAAGTCCTCAGCAGAGAAGGCCCTCAAGTTACCTTTTGAGGGAATAAAGAGGGCACCAAAGAAAACAAGAAACATCCATCCGTACAATTCTACTTTCTTAAGGAATCCAACCAGTTGTCTTCCTTTCCTGTCTCAGCCTTTGTACTTAAAGTAATCAAAATTTCACAGTAGCTTAGCATCGGCACAAATGCATTGACTCTTAAAACAATTTTTCCTGTTTTTCTTTTTTTTTTTTTTTTAACCTGAAGTATGGTTGACGCACAATGTTGCATTCGTTTTAGGTGTACAAGTAGTCACGCAAGGACTCTATACTGATGCTGTGTTCCCAAGAGTAACTACCTTCTGTCTCTATACAACACTGTTACAGCACCGTTCGCCATGTTCCCTATGCGTCACCCTTCCACTCGTGAGGTACTCATCCCGTAACTGGAAGCCTGTATTTCACTTCCCTCTACCCTTCACCTGTTTTGCCTACGGCCCACCTCCTCCCTCCCCTCTGGCAACCATCGGTTTGTTCTCTGTATTTATAGGTCTGTGTCTGCTGCTTGTGAAAACATAGTATTTCTTCGGACATTTTTTAGTGCTAACATTTATCTAGACGATTCACAAAAACAAATACAGAGTGCCTTCATATCTTGCTTTCTTAAATATTTCACTGTGCCTCTCAGGCCACACAGCACACCTGACCAGCAAGGCAGGCTGGTTTATCAGGAAATGACAGGGTGGGCCTAGAATGTGGCTGGATTCCCAGGGGATCTACAAGTTGGCTCTAAAATGGCTGGGGCCAACACCACTATCATGAAGCTTTTCTGCCCGTGTTTTCTCATTGGAGTTTTATAGTTTCAGGTCTTGTGTTTTAGTCTCTCATCCACTTTGAGTTTATTGTGTATGGTGGAAGATAGGGGTCTAATTTCATTATTCTGCATGTGAATATCCAGTTTTCCCAACACTGTTTACTGGAAAACTGTTCTTTCTCTGTTGTGCATTTGCGGCATCCTTGTTGAAGATCGGTTGACCAAATATGTGTGAGTTTATTTCTTGGGTTTCTAGTCTATTCCATTGGTTTACATGTCTGTCTTATGCTGGTACCACATAGTTTTAATTATTGTAACTTCGTTTTATATATATTGAAATTGGGAGGTTTGGGATCTCCAGTTTTGTCCTTCTTTTGCAAGGTTGTTTTGGCTATTTTGGGTCTTCTGTGGTTCCATGTGAATTTTAGAATTATTTTTTTCTTCTTCTGGGAAAATAAAACCTGGTAGGATTTGCAGTGATAGGATTGCAGTGATCCTCTAGATTACTTTGGGCATTTTGGATATTTTATTACCAAGTCTTCCAATCCACGAACACAGGTTGTTTTTCCGTGGCTTCGTGTCTTCATTCATTTTTTTCATCAGTGCTCTTGGAAGTGATTTACTTGGTATGACCCTATACGCATAAATAACAAAAGAAAAAATAAACAAGTGGAACCACATCAAACTAAGAAGCTCCTGCACAGCAGAAAAACAAAAACAAAAACAAAAACATCCAACAGAGTGTAAATGACATCTAAGAATGGGAGAAAATGTCTACAGACTATCTAGTAAGTGGTTAATATCAAATATATGGAAGAAACTCTTACCACTTAATAGCAAACAAGCACATAACCTGGTTAAAAATGAGCAAAGGAACTGAGTAGACATTCCTCCAAAGAAGACATACAGATGGCCAACAGGTACCTGAAAAGATGTTCAGCCTCACTCATCACCGGCGAAATGCAAATCAAAACCACATGGAAGGCCGCCAATGTGGGTACTAGCCATTCTAGTATGGCTAGTATCCACAAGATAAGAAATAACAAGTGTTGGTGAGGGTGTGGAGAAAAGGGAACCCTCATGCACTGTTGGTGGGGATGGAAATTTGTATGGCCACTCTGGAAATAGTATAGATGTTCCTTAAATAATGAAAAATAGAACTACTAACTGATCCAGTGCTCCACCTTTGGGATCTTTATTCAAAGGAAATAAAAACAGAATCTCAAAGAGATCCCTGCCCTTCTATGTTCATTGCAGCATTATTTACAATAGCCTGCAATGCGGGAAAAAATTGCCTGTTGATGGATGAATGAATGAAGAAAATGGGGTATATACATCCTAGACAACATTATTCAACCTTATAACAGAAGCGAATCCTGCCATTTGTGACCACATGGATGAACCTGGACGACGTCATGCTGAGTGAAATAAGCTGCTCACAGAAGAGCAAACGCTACATGCATTTTCTCATTTATATGAAACATCGTAAGCCATCAAGCTCAGACGCAGAGAGGTTGCCAGGGGCAGGGAGGTGGCCGACATGGGGGAGTTGGTGTTCGATGAGTATAAAGTTTCAATTAGGAAAGATAAAGAAGTTCCAGAGATCTGCGCAACACTGTGCCCCTAGTTCACAACACTGCGTTGTGTGCTCACAAATGCGTTAGGAGGAGAGAGCTCGCAGTAAGTCGTCTTCCGCGATTTAAAATGTAAGTACAAGGAAACCAAAATGAAAAGGCTCGGGCTGCCCCCTTCCTGCCGTGTTCCTGCCGGCTGTGCCCTGCCCTGGGCCGAGCCTTTCTCAGCTGTGCTTAAGAAAAGGCAACCCAATCGATTGGCAGGTGATTAAAAGTGATTATCCAACTGCCTCCTCGATAGGTCTACAGGGAAAATTGAACCCTCAACTGCTGGCAGAACTTGGCAGACCCCTCCAATGCTTTTCTTTTTCACCCAGACAAGGGGCAAATGAGCATCCGGGATGGTGTGCGTGTAACTGACAAATGTAAACAGAGTACTTGACCTTGTCTGAAAGTAATGACAGCGGGACAGTGGCCACAGTGGTGATCGTTTTGTTCAAAGGCCTGCACTCCTACTTTAAGCTTGCTTCTCCACGAGATGGAGGCAGGAGCTGGAAAAAGGCTTGGGGATCTCACGTTGAGATCACAGAGCCCACGAATGGTGCAGCTGGCCTGTAGGTCTGCCTCAATGCCTGCACACTTTCTCCGATATTGATGCCCTTCCTTATCAGCTGCAGTGTTTTGTATGTCTGTCACCTGCCCTACAGAACTCCACTGAACATAAAGGGGAATGTCGTGATTTTTCCGCACATCTAGACTTTCTAGGAATATGGCCAGGAATGGCCATGCTGTCTCTAGATTGTGGCTTCAGACTGTCTCTTTTCTGTGGTTTCCGATTTCTCTTTCTAGTCCTTAGCCCCGAGGGGGATCTGACCAGGGTTTGGGGGGAGGACAGCAAGGGTATCCCCAGTGGCTTCCCAGTTCTGACAAGGCCATGTGAGAAGGGAAGAAAGGGAGTCATTTGATGGAGAGTCAGAAAACTACCGTTCATGGAGTGCTGGAATGGGCTCTGAGTAGTCCCCTCAGCCTGGGGCGGGGAGAATCTGAAGAAGTTTCTAGAAGTCACAGATATTAAGTGGCAGAACTGAGACAGGAACTGGTGACTTTTAGTCCACATTCCAGGTTTTGTTTCATTCTCTGTCTTCTGTCATCATGGAAGCTAATGTCAGGAGAACGTTGTCCCTCAGGGAGGGTGCTGCGTAGTGCAGAGAAGACATCAGGAGCCCCCCTTCCCTTGAGCAAAGTCATCCTGCCCCTCCCCCATTGCCACTATCTCCATTTTGCGTGTGTACCCCTAGATCTTCTACCTTAGAGTTACACACTATGAGAAATGAGAAATGGCCCCTAGTACGTTACAAAGAGCAAAGGACTTGCCGTATAGCAAGTACGTGATCAATAAACATTCATTGAAATTTTGGATAGATGAACCAATGAATTAGTAAATAAAGAAGGGAGGAGAATGAAATGGATTGTCAACATACAGAAGTGAAACCAGGTGGGAAAAAATGGCAACGATTCATTGAATAGGCAAACCCGATGTTTCCAGCAAAAGAAATGTCTAGTACTAAAAGAAAGGAATATACTTTTTATGCAAAGACTTGGGATTCATTCAGTGTTATGAATGATTGGACATATTTTTGGAAATAACCTGCCGGTTGCTATGGAAATGCAATATACCCATCTGCCTCCCTCCCTCCCCCAAACCACAGAGGCGTTTTCGTTTTAACAGTCACCGGTACAGCAAAGCCATGAGCAGGCTTCTTGCTCCAGAGAACATCAAGTAGAACTCAGGACAGAAGAGGCTATGGAGCTGGGGCTCTCGGTGGATTCCCCAGCTGGTCTCCCTCCTGCTCTTTGTGGCCTCCAGGAGGGGCACTTGTCTCCTCCCCAGGTGGCCTGATTTTACCACATCTCAAAATTCCTCAGAAACACGTTGATTTCACTTGGTTTTCTTCCTTTTTCGAAATCACAAATGCCGCTTCTTCATTTTCCTTGCCAGACAAACGTTTATAGAGTCCCAGCTGTTCTAGTGTGAGTGTATATCCAGTGTTCGTTGGTTTGCTTTTGAGTTTTCCTGCTGCGTGTCAACTCTCAGTCCCTGCTCCACATGGTTTAGACAAGTGTTTTGGTATTTTTTTTCATATGTTGTAAGAAGATCTCAAATTTTTATCCAAGTTGTTGATTTATCTTAAAACTAGCTTCAGGTTGCTTGGGGTAGGGCACGGATGCCCCACCTGTCCAAGGCACCACATTGCCTCCATTCTGGTCCTCCCTGCATCTCCTCTGAGCTCTCAGGACCCCTGGACCCCATGATCTAGTCTCTCCACGCTATAAATGCCATCCTTGTATCTTTAAGACACATCAGGATGTTGGTGTCATTCTCTATTTTGGAAATTATTCTCAAAATCCTTTTACTTAAAGCAATAGCTCATCCTTAGGATACATGCATATTCTAAGGAATTTAAGAATTACACTTTTTTTTCAGGAAAGAACAGCAAAATTGAAGAGGAACATTATATTTCTTCATTTTGGGACAAAAACTTGTCATTCATGTATAGAAACCCTGATAATCTTATTCCAACAGGAAGCTCTGATTGCATGCGTGCATGCACACACACACACACACACACACACACACACACACACATTTGATTAATCCCAAGAGAAAAGACCAATCCTTTTTTTTTTGAAAATGTATCTTCATTGTCAAATATATATCTTAATATGTGGCGTATAAGGGGAGATCGAAGTGATCTTCTGTGGATTTGGGAAGTGTTGGAAATCATTCTCTAAAGGAGTCCTCAAAATGGCATATGGAGGCCTTCATGCCAACTTGTTTTTTTTTTTTTTCCTGGAGAAATCTCCCACATGCTTCAAAAATATAGGCAGATGTGCAGGCTCTGTGAATATGTTCCCACCTATGGGGAGTATGAACTGAAGTCTCCCCCTTGATCTCACAGAAAAGGCACGTGCAAAAATTCGAGATGCTAGGTCATAAGAATGCTCCAGGAACATTGGGTGTTTTTCAGCTTACCATGTATGCACCACAATGTGATTCAAAATGCATATTTCTTCTTCATACATTTATTAGAGAGAGGGAAGGGGAGGGACAGGGAGAGAGGAAGAGAGAGAACCCTAAGCAGTCTTCGTGCTGTCAGTGCTGAAACCCTATGCAGGGCTCGAACTCACAAACAGTGAGATCGTGACCTGAGCCGAAATCAAGAGTCAGATGCTTAACTGGCTGAGCCACCCAGGTGCCCCTCAAAAGGCATGTCTGATGTCATATTTAGTCTTAGTTGAAAACAGTCAAAACAGAATGGGGGGGGGGTTTGAAGAAGAAATAGGACCAGGGGAACTTGCTCATCATGAGGGTGAGGACATTTATGTGCACTGAGCAAGTGGGAGGCCTCAGGCATGTGCCCTCCAGTGGCTTTCTTCCCTGGGTAGAAGTAAGTACTTTTGTCAGAGGAACCGGGCAAGTCAGCACATCACATGCAAAGACAAGGCCATTTGGGCACATTAACTGGTTGTAAACTAAGCTTGAGGCAGTTGTTAAAAAGTTGCCAGAAGAAAAAGGTAAGAGAATTAACATTTATGCTGGGTATAGCGTGTATCCATGACCATATATGAAAGCTTCCACATGTGTTATTTTGCTATATACTCCTATCATCAAACCAGGTAACATCATTCCCATTTTATGAAGAAATGGGTGCACAGAAGTGAGTCTTCCTCCATAAGCGTATTGAATGCCTAGCGTATGACCCTTGGTATAGAAATCAAAGAAGTCATAATCCTCGACTTTGAGGTACTTGATAGCTAGAAGGGATAGCCAAAAGAACTCAACATTCGGCGCAGGGAGTTAAGTATGATAGTTCAGGAATCTGCTACGGTCTGTGGGGTCACAGGTGCAGACATGATTCAGGTGGGTTAGGGAAGGCTTCACAGGGTAACAGTGGAGCTGAGACATTTAGGATAAGTAAAATCCAGCTCTTTGAAGGTAGGGTGTGGATGGAAAAGGGAGAGCATTCTGAAAAGAGAATATATATTTGTATATGTATGTGTGTGTGTGTGTGTGTATACATATATACATATGTTATATATATAATTATATATAATATATATAATCATCTGTATATATATTATATATATACACAAACACATACATATATGTATATTGGCACATGTATATGGAATATATATTGGCATATATATATATATATATATGCTCATTGGCATGAAATACCTACAAACAATTTGCTGTGGCTTAAGAAAAGGCTTGCTTGTAGGGAAATGAGGGGAATAAAATCAAGGGAAATCTGGGTGCCAGGGCATGAAAGACTGGGTGTTCCTCAAGATAAACTTGCATACGGACACAGTAAGTGATGCATCAGGTATATAAATGCAGAACTGGACTTTACCAAGCAGTTCGATCCATGACCCAGAAGCATGCATCTCAGAAGTAGCAATGATGGGGCCTCGGTGAAGCCAATGGGTAAGCTGAAACCCCAGCAATACACGGAGAGAAGTCAAGGTCTGTGGTCAGAGGTCGGAGAAGCAAGTTCTACATCAGTGAACAGGTAGGAATGAGGAGAAAGTACTGGGCTTCAAAAACATACGCATGTTTCCTAAGTGTGGAGCGGTGGGTGAATGGATAAAGACTATGTATACGTGTGTATATATGTAGCAGAATATTATTCGGCCGCGAGAAAGTAGGAAGTGTGCCATTTGCAGCAAGGTGGATGAACCTTCAGGGCATTATGCTAAGGGAAGTAAGTCAGAGAAGGACAAATACTGCATGATCTCTGTTACAAATGGAATGTAAAAAAAGCCCAATCAATAAAAATAGAGAGTAGAATGGTGGTTGCCACGGGCTGGAGGTGGGAGAATTGGGAGATGTTGTTTCAGGGTACACACCTGCACCCGGTGGATAAATGAGTCCTGTAGACCTCAGGCACAGCATAGTGACTACAGTCAACAATACTGGATCATGAACTTCACCATTTCTAAGAGGCCAGGTCTTCATTGTTCTCACCGCAAAAAAGAAATGATAATTAGTGACATGTTGGACGTCACTACCTTGAACATCCCCCCCCCCACCCCCAGCCAGACCTGGGCAGGTGAAATTACAGCCACTAATTTGAGGTGTAGAAAACTAAATTCCAGGAGAAGGCAGAGTTTTTCTCTCCAAGCTATTACCAGTTGATCAGGCACAGTTTTGGTGTGGAATATATTATTTGCACCATCAAATCCGTCCACAGGCCAGAGGGAGATGATTGCACTCAACAACAGAGACTGTGTTCTGACCGGGAAAGTGTTTAAATGACCGAAAACAGTCTCTTTGTTCTCTTTTTATATTCTTTTTTCTTTTGTTCTTGAGTAATTTTTTTTGTCTTGGCGACAGTGTCAGAAAATAGAGATACTTAAAAATAGACCACACCAATAGTGAGGAAGAAAACGGACTCCTCGAGATGAAGGCACCCAATGACTGTGTCTATCTATGTATATATCAATAAATGCAATCATACCATGGCTACATTTTAGTGTGATGTATATAGATTTTTCACTTCCGCACAATTAGAAAATCCTCAAAGGCAGCTTTTGTTACTTATTCCCTATTAGAACCTTCTAAGAAATAAGGTCTGGTAGTAGATTTTGGAGGAAGAATTCTGATTTAGTTATAGTAATTATTTATACTGCCTCCCCAAACCGTGCACTTTATTGGCTTTTGGCAGAGTCATAGATTCTTCCTCTACTAACCATAGTCTCCTGACCTTCTCAGTGGCCTGTGTCTGCCTTTTTAAGTTGGACATCTAAAAAAATTCACATTTCCTAAAGGGCTGTTATCCCCTCCTGTGGTTTATTGAATTTTGCCTATTGATCTAATTTAAATACACGATCCCAGAGGCCTTCAAATAATGATGCATTTTTGTGTTGTTGTTGTTAAAGAGGGAAGGGATTATTATTTTTTTTTTAAAGAAAGTGTATTTTATTTTTGTTCTTGTTGTTTTCAAGTCAAAATTTTACCTGAGGAAAATTTTGCCTGGGAAGCCAGCGTGTTGCAAAAGAAAAATTTCTTTTAAAAAGGCATTCTTCTACAAACGTGTTTGGGTAACTCTCAAAAATTACACTTGATGGAATTTGGAGAGGAAATAACACTACTCATTAATCTGTCATTTAGAGATGCTTTGAGCTAAATAAGTGTCAGAAGAGTGTTAAACATGCATATAAGAATTAAAAAAAATTAATGTTTATTTTTGTGAGAAAGAGAGGGAGAGAAAGCACCAGTGGGGGAGGGGCAGAGAGAGAGAGGCAGACACAGAATCTGAAGCAGGCTCCAGGCTCCAAGCTGTTAACACAGAGCCAGATGTAGGGCTTGAACTCGCAAACCTTGAGACCATGACCTGAGCCAAAGTCAGATGTTTAATCTACTGAGCCACCCAGGCGCCCCATGCATATAAGAATTTTCGAGTAAGATCAAGTAAATTACCTGTGCCTGCCCTAAGTATGGCTTGATGAGGTGGTTGGTGACGTGACCCGGTGCTGGTCCACGGGAAGGAGAGAATCTGGAGGGGGGTGGGGGAGGGGGAGAAGCCAATCATCTTGCTGACGGACAAGAAGTGAAATGGGTCATAGCACAATATATCTGGTAACACGAAAGTCACATACAACACGTACTGTCTTCAGGTGCGATACAGTGCTACAATGATTTGTGGGATTCGGTGTCCCTCTTTCAGAACTCAGACGGGCAGTGTTTGAAGCTGGAGCCTAAATACTGGAACGGTATTTAACAGCTCTAATACTGACAGTGCACAGTGATGAATGGAAAGGAAAGATAGGAAGCCAAAACCGACGACCCTGAGCGTATGATAATTTCTCTAATAACATTTGCTCGTGATCTCCTCCCAGACTGTCTCAGAACACTGCTACCCACAGTGGGCTGAAAAGATACTGGTTCATCAAAAATCCTAAAATGAAGCGGGGACATTGAGGTTACTGGGATGAATGGGATTATAAGGTCAAGGGGATGTGTTTTCTAATATAAACATCTTATGCGAGGTTACGTATACTACAGGATAGAACATCCCCAGCAACAGTTTTCAGACCTTACCCAAGTGCCTGCGGCCACTAAGTGAGCCCACTGGGGGGTGATTGACAAGGTAAGGTTGATATTTTTAATCATTCATCAGTGATGAATGGTGCCTTTTGCCCACCTCTTCGACTTCTGTGTTGACTGTGGTTCTGACTTTGGAGCTGCCTAGAGGAAATTTAAGGACTTCTTCACCTAATAGTGCTTCTGTCTGCAAGCACAAGCACTGGGTCAAACATGGTCTTTCTTTTCCTGAATAAACGCTCTGCATCTTTATCCATCTCCGGAAAACATACAAAAATGTTGCAATGACTTCTATCTGTAACATTGTCCTCTGGAGACCCTTTCCATTCTTTGACTCCAATTTAGATCCTGTGACTTAAGAGGTAGTACTATTAGTATGATTTTAATATTTTGAGAATGATATTGAAGGCCACACCAACCCAGAGATCTAGCCGTGAATAGCTGGGAGTGGAAGCATCCAGAAATTTTTCATGGACTCTTGTTTTGACAAGCTGTCCACAGGTTCAACTAAATATTTCTTTTCTGTTTGGAAGAAATTTTTTTTAATTTTTTGATTAAAAAAAATTTTAATGTTAATCTATTTTTGAGAGAGAGAGAGAGAGAGAGACAGAGAGACAGAGCATGAGTGGGGGAGGAGCAGAGAGAAAGGGAGACACAGAATCTGAAGCAGGCTGTAGGCTCTGAGCTGTCAGCACATATGAGAGGTGGGAAGGGGCAGAGGGAGAGAAAGAATTTTAAGCACGCTCTGTGCTCAATGCAGAGCCCAGTGTGGGACTTGATCCCATGATCCTGGGGTCGTGACCTGAGCTGAAATCAAGAGTCAGACACTCAACTGGCTGAGCCACCTGGACGTCCCTAGGAAGAATATTTTTAATGGCGTGGGGGACATTGTGTGCGATCCCCTCCAGAGCAACAAAACTAAAATGACCCTATCACTGCCAGAGGGAGGGAAATTCACATGATTGTGTTTGGCTTCTCAGAGTCCCCAAGACAGGATGCTCCTTTCTAATGCCTATATACATGCTAGCATATGCTGATTTGTAGTGGGTAATCAAGGAGCCAGAAAGATTGGCTGGAGAGAGCCGAATATTAATAGACTCTGCAAAGGGAAAAGCAAATGTTCTGGAATAAGAGGTGATTGAGCTTGTCATGAAGTTCGTAGCTCTGCTGAGTGGGGAGCTCAGCACTTGGGCAGTCCTGCCAAGTGCACATCCTTCGTCTCCATGGAATCGACGAGGTGGGTAACGTTTCCACCCATTTCTTCCAGTGTGCAAAGATATAAAAAATGCTTTTCTCTGATGAAGTCGGGAAGTCATGAAGAAGTAGCCAAAAAGTCTCATTTATTTTTTCCTCATGAAAACTCTGTGATGTAGGCAGATAGATCCTGGATTCCTCTTTGAAGGCACGACTAGGAAGTACAATACTGTGTGTATTATAAGGTGTAAGTGATTGTGTGGATTTAATACATTTAGACCTTTGTAAGATAGTCATTCTCACTGAAGTCGAGGGTGGTTTGGGAGAGAATTGCAACTGACAGTGTAGCTGGAAGGTTTCTTATATTCTCTTATAAAGTCATAGAAAAAGGCACAGCATGGATGCATTGAGAAAGAGAATGTGAATTAATAAATAGATAACATACAAAAATATGCATCAGATCTTTTGAGAAGAAAGAACTCCTTGGGGAGTTCAAGGTTCCTCCGGAGGGAATTTCAGTAGATAGTTCCACGTCTTTAGTAAAAAAGAGTGAAGACCATAGAGAGCCAAGGACTGCTCCTCATTTTAGCTCAGGGCTATAATTGCCTCAGAGTCTTGAGTCCTACTTAGGAGGATTTCCAGAACTAAGCAATCAAACTGAGAAACCAGTATTATATTTAAGAAATATATGGGGCGCCTGGGTGGCGCAGTCGGTTAAGCGTCCGACTTCAGCCAGGTCACGATCTCGCGGTCCGTGAGTTCGAGCCCCGCATCGGGCTCTGGGCTGATGGCTCAGAGCCTGGAGCCTGTTTCCGATTCTGTGTCTCCCTCTCTCTCTGCCCCTCCCCCGTTCATGCTCTGTCTCTCTCTGTCCCAAAAATAAATAATAAACGTTGAAAAAAATTAAAAAAAAAAAAAAGAAATATTTGAAGACATTAACCATGGGAAGGCTGAAATACAAGAACCCTTCAACATCTGGGAATACACCATTGGCCTGCACTTAAGAAAAGTGATCCAGGGGCACCTGGTTGGCTCAGTTGGTTAAGCATCCAATTCTTGATTTCAGCTCAGGTCATGATGTCACGGTTTTTGAGTTTGAGCCCCTTGTTGGGCTCTGTGCTGACATTGAGGAGCCTGCTTAGGATTCTCTTTCTTTCCCTCTCTCTGTCCCTCCCCAGCTCATGCTGTGTCTGTCTCTCTCAAAAATAAATAGACTTAAAAAAATTATAGAGGAGAAAATTAAGTATTATGGGGTGCCTGGGTGGCTCAGTCAGTTAAGCATCCGACTCTTGATTTCATCTCATGTCTTGATCTCATGGTTCATGGGATCCAGCCCCATGTCAGGATCTTTGCTGACAGCACGGAGCCTGCTTGGGATTCTCTCTTCCTCTCTGTCTGCTTCTCCCCTGCTCACACATGCACATGCTCGCTCTCTCTCTCTCTCTCTCTCTCTCTCTCTCAAAATAAATAAACATAGAAAAAAGAAAAAAAATTGATTCAGAAGATAATTAAGCACTATAAGTTTTACTTTAAGGTATTAGATCTTTACTGATTTAAAGTCTGAGTATTAGGAAGCAATGAGGGCAGACAGGAGGTCACAGATACCACCATATCTGTCTCCTTATGCCACCCATTGGCCTGATTCTGTTCTTTGCGGTCACAGAGCAAAGTTGATCTCTGACAGCCCTTCTGAGGCTGAAAGAGAGTGGGGAGCTACCTGTTCAACATTGATGGTGTTGAACTGACATCCTACTTATGCCACAGCTCAGCTTACCTAGAAGCTCAAGGGCCCAGTTCAGGGTCCTGCACTCTTGATGGTTCTGGAGCGTAGGCACCTGTGGTCAAGGTCTCTGAACAACATATTTCTGAATAGTTTTTATCTGTATCACCCAATCTTGCTACTCTTAATCTATCCATTTGTTTACCGTGGGGATAGTTTCTGGAAGTGATGAATCCCTACTCTCTCTTCTAGAGGGGGACAGCTTGTTTATCCTAGTGGATAAAGGGTTTGGGGCACAAAACCAGGCCTGTAAGTCACCAGATTATATCAGTACAGGTCAAATCTGGCCTTGCTGTAACTTAGCTTTATCTTTCATCGAAAGAGAAGCCTAAGGGGGACATCCTGATAGAATTTACTCTCCTTCAGTTAATTCAGGAAATAATTCTGTAATTATAACTATTATTTTTATTATATTATTTTGTAATGAGCCCAGGGAAGGGTATCTCAGCTATTTTGGCCTCTTCCAGTGCCATGATGGGTAAGCCTCTGTGATGAGAGGATGGCAGCTTTGCAGGGCAATTCAAGGAGGCCTTTGGCATCCCATGGTGGAAGGAAGCAGCCAATCAGAAGATACAGTTTCTCTGCCAAGCAGGCAGGATCCGCGTGATAGGTTACATAAGAGCCTTCCAGCTCTTCCCAGACCAGTTCTGGAAAGGCTGGGGAAGCTCCATAGGATAGGAAGTAAACCAAGCAGAAGGGTGCCATTTTCTGAATTCAGTCATGAGCCACGCAAACCTTCCATCCGCCTGTGAGTTAGGGGGTATTTACGTTTAGAAACCCTACCTGTCTTTATAGCTTGAAGTGACTCCCTCAAATTACTACTCACAGAGCCCTGCATTGTTGAATTGATCTAGGGTCACTATGGAGAATGGCTACAAATGAAGTAAATCACACACTGCATCCCGGGACACCCCAGATTTTAGGCAGTAGTATATGTGTATGGAGGGGAAGAGACAGAAACGGAGTGTCACAGGTCCTGATCATGGTTATACATGCTTCCTTCCCCTTCCTTCTCCCCCCTTCTCCCTTCCCTTCCCTTCCCTTCCCTTCCCTTCCCTTCCCTTCCCTTCCCTTCCCTTCCCTTTCCTTTCCTTTCCTTTCCTTTCCTTTCCTTTCCTTTCCTTTCCTTTCCTTTCCTTTCCTTCTTTCATTTATTTGGAGAGTGCATGAGTGCATGTGGGGGAGGCACAGAGAGACGAGAGAGAATCTTAAGCGGGCTCCATACCCAGTACCCCAGCGCAGAGCCTGATGTGGGGCTCTATCTCACAACTGTGAGATCATGACCTGAGCCAAAATCAAAAGTCCGATGATTAACCGACTGAGCCACCCAGGCACCCCTACACTTCTTTCTTTTAAAGGCCACCAATGGCTCATTCTTTCAGAAAAACATGGTGCATTCTCTTCAGCTCTGTTAAACCCAGGAGCCTCAGCAACATTGCTGGATACACTTAAAGTGTTATTGAGGGCCTCCAAAAATGTAATGAAAATCATTAATGTATGACTGTTTAGATATTATTTAAGAATTTATCATGGGAGCGCTTGTGTGACTAGTCAGTTGAGCGTCCAACTTCAACTCAGGTCATGATCTCACAGTTCATGAGTTTGAGCCCTCTGTCGGGCTCTGTGCTGACAGCTCAGAGCCTGGAGCCTGCTTCAAATTCTACATCTTCCTCCCTTTCTGCCCCTGCCCTGCTTATGCTCTCTCTCAAAAATAAACAAACATTAAATGTAAAGAATTTATTGTGATTGGATTCTGAGAACAGGAGACTGATGTCCCAGGAGAATTGGTGGCATGATTGTTCTTATTGCCAGCTTTGTTCCTCCTTCCTACTCAACCAAACTTCACCCTTCCATGGAAGTATTTACACATTCAATACATCTTCATTCCACATGTAGCACTTCTTTAGATCCCGACGTAGTTCCAGACGTTGGGCTAGAAAAGTGAACAAACTTAAAAAAAAAAAAATCCTTGCTACAATGTCTTACATTCTAGAGTAAGTAGATAAGTGAGCCAGTAAAATATGCCAGTTCATGATAGGTGTTATGGAGAAAAATCAGGGGAAGGGATCAGGGGATATTTGAGAAGGGGTTGTGGTTTCCAGTAGAGGGGTCTGGGAACATCATAGAAAGAAAGACCTACTGGAGAAATGGTCTAAAGAAAGTGGGAAAAGATTCTGAAGCGTGTTTGGGGTGTATCTGGCAGAAAGTATATGAAATCTAAAGACTCTGACGCAAATGTGCCTAGTGTATTCCGGGAAAAATGAGCAGTGTGGCTTGAATGGAGGAGGTAGAGAAGTAGGAGATTAGCTCAGAGAGGTGATGGGCGGGTGGTGGTGGCAGATCGTACTGAGTTTTGTAATCACGAACATGGCGCGTCTGTTGGAGGGCTCTGAGCAGAGGAATTACATTATGCGGTTTATATTTTACAAATACGATTGTTAAAAATAATTATTAGCTGACAGAAAGACAAGGACGGTAGAAAGAAGACTGGTTAAGAACTTTTTACAGTAAATGAGGCTAGAGTTGCCGGTGCCTTTGACCAGTGCGGTAATCGTGGTGGTTTCAGAGGGGCCTGGATTCTCCATACGTTTTCTTCCAACGCTTTATTCTGCAAAAAGCACTTGAACACCTAGATACCTGTATATACCCTTTCCCTACCTTCGCTAATTTGTAACATTTTGCCGCTTATGCTTTAACTTTTTTCTTTGCACTCGCGCGCGCGCACGCGCGCACACATGCATACACACACACACACACACAAAACCATGGATGATTCATTTGAAAGCAACTTGTAGACAGCAAGATATTTCCACGTCTCTTGAGAAAAAGTACATTCTCTTATATAACTTAAATGCCAGTTCCACATATAGGAAATTATCAGTGATGACATAATATTACTTTGAGTTCACATTCAAATTTCTTTACTTTTATTTAAAAAAGTCTCCTTATGACTATTACATTTTATTCTTTGGCTTGATTTTAATACATGATATGTTTTATTGCATGCCACACAAATACTCCCAGTGTTTTAAATATGGCCAGGACAGTACTACCTATGGAAAGATAGAAAAGGTGCCCTTGACCTTTCATTTTAGAGAAGGCTTAGATGACAAAGTTTGCTGAAGAATTAGATGTGAAGTAAGAGAGAAAGACAGGGGTCACAGGAGCTGCAAGGTTTCTGGCCGTAGCCAAACCCGAGAAGCCGACTTGATGTTTGCTGAGGTTTCCATTAGACATCTAGAGTTCAAAGAGAAGTCCGGGCTGGAGATGTAAATTTGGGAGTCATCAGCATATAATTGGTCTTTAAGGCCAAGCAATTAGATGAGCTCACCAAAGGCTTACGTTTATTGAGAGAAAAGGTCCAGGACCATAGCCCGGGTCTCTTCAAAATTGAGAAGTCTGATAAATGAGGAGTCAGCAAAAGATACTAAGGAGGAGTTGCCAGACCAGGATGGGAGGAAGAGGGAATACGCTTTGATTGTTGTGGATAACCTGAGAACAACAGTGATTCAAAGAGGACTAACTGACTGTGCCAAACCCTGGTGAAATGAAATAAAGCCTGGAATTTGACCTTTTGCTTTGCCAACATGAGGTGCTGGTAACCTTGACACAAAGCAGTTTTGGTAAAATGTTGGGGGCCAAAAGCCTAACTCAGATGGGAGAAAGGAGTGGAGGGATTAAAATCATCAAGGGATGGGGCGCCTGGGTGGCGCAGTCGGTTAAGCGTCCGACTTCGGCCAGGTCACGATCTCGCGGTCCGGGAGTTCGAGCCCCGCGTCGGGCTCTGGGCTGATGGCTCAGAGCCTGGAGCCTGTTTCCGATTCTGTGTCTCCCTCTCTCTCTGCCCCTCCCCCGTTCATGCTCTGTATCTCTCTGTCCCAAAAATAAAAATAAACGTTGAAAAAAAATATTAAAAAAAAAAATCATCAAGGGATTTTACTGTAAATGGTGATGGAGAAAATAGGAGAGTAATGGTAGAGGAGGAAATGGGGGTCAAAGAAATTTTTTAACTAATGAGAATATTGCTCCAGGAGACGTGGACTGGTATTCTTCGACAGGTAGTGTGGTGGCTAATTTTATTTATCGACTTGGTTAGACGGCAGTACCCTTGTATTTGGTCAAATGAGATTAGTATGTTTGTTTATTTATTTATGGTTTGAGAGAGAGAGAACACATGCATTCAGGGGAGGGGCAGAGAGAGAGAGAGAATCCCAAGCAGTCTCCATGCTGTCAGCACAGACCCTGAATGGGCTCCGTCTTACAAACCATGAGATCATGACCTGAGCCAGAATGAAGAATTGGACACTCAACTGACTGAACCCCCAGGTACCTCTAGATTAGCACTGATGTCAGTATTTTCTGAGGAAAGCCAATTACTGATTACTCTTCATCATGTGGGTGGGCCTCATCCAATAAGTTGAAGGCCTTAAGGGCAGGGGTGGGGGTGGGGGGAAGAACTTTCCTGAGACAGAGGGATTTCTGCCTGCACAAGTGCCTTCTGATTTGACAAGTGCATCAACTCTTCCTGGATCTCCAGCCTGCCAGCTTATGAAACCAGCAAGATTTGGGACCTGTACACAATCCACAGTAGCATCAGCCAGTTCCTTAACATAAATCTATATATCTATCTGTCTGCCTATTTATCCATCCACCCACGCAACCTATTGTTTCTTTTTCTCTGGAGAGCCCTATGGAATATGACTCAGTTCATAAATGAAAGTATTTTCTTAAAAATAGGAGTGAGGGATTGCTTTTTAACAGGAATGAAAAGAAACAGCTGCATTGATGTAATGGTAGAGGTTCTGGATTCTACTGATAGCTTCAAATGCTGGACATTATGAGGATACAGTAAGGTTAAGTCATATATTTGAAGGAAGATGTCAACAGTCGTGCGTTTCCCCCACTCACATGCAGCTGCACTCATATTGTCCCCGAACGGCAGAAAACTGCATTTAGTGAGGGTTGAGATCTTGCCAAACCAGAACAGCAGAGTTTGTGAGGCTAGGAGTTGTAGAGGGAAGTTGAGGCTTATAATAATGTTCCCTGCAATTTAGGCTGATTAAGGAGAGGTGCGAGGCAAGGAGGGGGGTGGTAGCACAATGCACTGTGGGCGTTGGTAGTGTTGACTTGTTACTGCAGTCAAGATGTAAGGAAGAGTGACAAGGTGATCTACTGGATGGGAGAAGGTCAATGAGGGGTTATAGTCAATTATATAGTCAATAAGGGGTTAATATCCAAAATATATAATGAACTTAATACCATTCAACGCAAATACAGAAACAATCTGATTAAAAATGGGCAGGGTGCTTGCATAGACATTTCTCCAAAGAAGGCATCCAGATGGACAACAGACAGATGAAAATGTGCCCAATGTCACTCATCCTCAGGGAAATGCCAATCAAAACCACAGTGAGTTATCACCTCACACCTGTTAGAATGGTAACATCAAAAACACAGGACCTAACAAGTGTTGGTGAGGATGTGAAGAAAAAGGAACCCTTGTGCACTATGGGTGGGGATGCAAACTGGTGCAGCCACTGTGGAAAACAGTAAGGAGGTTCCTCAAAAACTTGAAAATAGAACTACTATAATATCCAGTAATTCAACTACTTAGGTATTTACCCAAGGAAAATGAAAACACTAGTTTGAAAATCGTATGCACCCCTCCGTTTCTTGCAGTGTTATTTACAGTGGCCATGATATGGAAGGAGCCGAGTGTCCATCCATACATGACAGGATAAAGAAGTTGTGTATAGGGAGAATGGAATAATACTCAGCTGTAAAAAAGAATGAGATCTTGCCCTTTTCAGTGACATGGATGGAGCTACAGGGTATAATGCTAAGTGGAATAAGTCAGAAAGATAAATTTCATATGATTTCACTCACATGTGGAATTTAAGAAACCAAGAAGTGAAGGGAAAAGAGGCAACTAAGAAACAGACTCTCACCTACAGAGAACAAACTGACAGGTGCCAGAGGGGAGGTGAGGGGGTGGGGCTGGGGGAAATAAAGGGGCTCAGGAGTACACTTGTTGTAATCAGCACTGAGTAATGCATAGAATCATTGAACCATTATATTGTACGTCTGAAAGTAAAGTAACACTGCGTGTTAATTATACTTCAAAAAATATACAGGGATGAGCTCAGCAGAGAAGAGGTAGAATATAATGTTTGACATCGAGCTCATGAAGGGGTAGAAGAATTTGGCAGTAATAACTATCATATGACCATGGAGTCGGATGGCTTGGAAAGGGTTGGGCCAAGGCAATTTAGGGGACAAGGTGTGGGCACCGCGTGGACAAAACACTGGAAGGGGCTTCTGCATAGGTACCGTGACCACCAAGGAGTACAACATGAATTGCGATGGGGATCCAGCAGCTGATATCTTCAGGAAATAAAGGAGGGGCAAACCCTGGCATTTGGTAGATGATGGAGTCCATGTGACCAGTTTATGTCATCCACTCCCTCTTTCGTGCGAAACTGGAGAGTTTTAGGCAGGAGAAGGAAGAATTATTTGGGGGCAGCAATGACGCGTGAGAAGCTGGGGTCCCCAAAGGATGCCTTCATCCTGCAAGGAGCCTGTGGATACACTGCCTCACAAGGCAGAAGGAGAGTTGCGCATACGACTGAGTTAGGGAACTTGAAATGCCTGCCTTGTGATTAAGTGGGCCTCACCTAACTGCAAGAGTCCTTGCAAGCAGAGAACCTTCCCTAGCTGCAGTCAGTGGAGATGTGGCTCTGGAGGAGTCCTCAGAGAGAAGCAGTAGAGATAGATAGAGAGCGCCAAGAGCCAAAGACAGAAGCAGTATATGAGTTGGAAATGGCCCTCAGCTCCCAGCACGCCAGAAAATGTGGACCCAATTCCGTTGTTTCAAGGAACTGAATTCTGCCAACAAGTCAAATGAGCAGGAAACAGATTTCCCTCTAGAGCCTCCGTAAAGGACCACAGGCTGCCGCCATCTTGTTCTAGTCCACAAGGAGCCGTGCTGGGCTTCTGACCTAGAGCAATAAGAAACCAACACAGAATTAAACGCGCCCTGCTCATAAGTCCAGTGATGTTAGGCAATGGAAGAAAACACTCGGAGCTTCGGTAAGTTGTGGAGAAGCGAATTACGTGATGCCCTCGTCAAGTCTGAGTTACTCTTGGCGCATCCCAGCCAGCTCTGATCCTGACTTCCCAAAGAGGTCCCTGTGTTCTGAAAACACAGCTACATGTGGGGCTTACCCTCCGCTGCCGGAGAGTCAGAGGGTAAACTTGATGTTGAAAGGCCTGGATATGTGAAGTCAGAACCTTCTTGCTCACACCCACATCTTATTGAGAATTCCCTGTCTCCGTGAGTAAAAATAGAGCATTCATTATTGGAAGCTGGATTTGGGGAGTCCTTAAAAAAAAGCTTATTCCTCAAAGTCTTATAAATTCCTCTGCTGAATTTATGTACATTTGCATTGTCGGTGGCATGATTGTCTTTAATTTAGTTAGGATAATAGTCTCCCGGGAATAATGGTCTTTTACTCTCTTGGCACCCACATATTCACCCATATATTCTCCATCTAGCAAGTGCAGTCAACAGGGCCCGCTCTTCTCCTAAAATGTTTCAGTGTCGTTTCCACTGGCTTTCGGAAGGAAAAACAAAACAACAACAACAACAACAAAACCATGATGATGCTCCGTCACCCTGTCTAGAACAGTTCTAGACTCTTCTCCAGTTCTCTGCACCCTGTCTGTTCAGTTTATTCATGTTACCATATATATCTCTGCATAATCCATGCTTTCTCGGGTGAGGATGCCCTGCTTCCCGATTATCTGCTCAATCACTCTTAGTATATATTCTCATAGCACCGTATAATGCCTATCAGGGGAGTACATTATTTAGCTGATGCTTTGATTGAACTTATCTCCTCACCACTAGGCTTTAAGATAGTGCCGAAGGTAGTATTTCGCTCTCTATTGCTCAACGTGGTGTTGGGACGTGCCAGGTACTGAGAAATGTGAATGAATCATACACAGATGTTAAACTTCCCAAGGTCATGTAGGATAACATGTGCCTGTAAATGGTATGTTTTCCCTCTTCCTTTGTTCCCACCTGTAGGCAGATCAAATTCTCGAATCCTTCAAGTGAATTCTTATTTTACAAGACCTGTAATTCATTTGGGAGCGTTAGAAGAGAAGTAAGAAAGATACATGTAATTGTATTTATTCCAGGGTTGTTTTGGGGGGAGGAAAGGACATATAGTAGTACCATTAAGAAACAATATTTTCAGTAATCATTTCAGTTGCTTAGAGCAAGGAAAATCCCCTGATTTCTGTGGGGGAAATTACCTGTAGGTGAAATTGTAGATATTCATAGGCTTGGTAGATGATATGATAGGAAGCATGTAAATCACGTTTATCAAAAGCCAAAAGGAGCTCCCAGGCACACCCGCCAACATGACTGAGTACCAGTACAAAGTGCTTGGGGACGTGTGTCCCTAGGAAGCAAGATAATAATGTACATGGCTTATCCAGTAAGCACTTAGCCTGAGGTCTCTCCGCTACGCAAAGCAAAGCAAGTGCATGCGTCCACTTTCTTCTGTCCTCTTTGGCACGCTGTGTCTCTTGCAGCAACCCCAGACTTGTCCTATAAAAGTTCTGTAATTCATTTCTCCTAGAAGGCCTTCATGGTAGCTGCTGTTTGAAGAGATTATGAAACGTAGGCTTAAAAGAAACATATCTGAAATGGATAAATGTGGCTAATGAGATGTCTTATAATTAAACTGTAGAACTCGCTGCCACAAGTTATTAAGACTTGGAAATCTTCAAACAAGGATTAAACAAGGAGAGCATCAGCCATCCCATTAACTGAGATAAAATTAGACGGAAGATCAATCATTCTACTTCAGGGCATCCTCTGAGGACCAGATAAGTTTGTGAAGATTTTTCTTCATGTTGGAGGATATCACTTAAGCATTATAATTTCACACATGAAACCCTTCAATAATCTTAAGCATGGGCAATTTTCCTATAATTACTCCCTTTTGGTATCTATTGCATATTTACCGTGGGTTGACGAATGTTTCCCTTTTCAGTACTGGATGCTCCCCCTTTCTATCCTTGGTTCCAACAGCACAATGGTTCAAACCTTCTGGCTCCTTTTAGGCCCACGGTGATTTGACGTTGAAATGGTACAAGTAGGATTATTGGTTGGAAATGAAAAGATGCCAAGGTTTACAATCTTTTTTCTTCCAGTGAATGATTTATTAAATCTTACATATCAAAAATAAAAATTGAACTTTGAAGTTTTTAAAAAATGCTTCTTTTCAAATGACATTAATTCTATAAAACTATTAATTCTAATAAAACTCCTCTGAGAGTTTTATTGCATGAAATCTGGAGAAAACATCTCTACCTCATTTCTGGGCTGACTTCAAGCCAATAAGAGAGGAAAGTGCTAGAAAAGAGCTCACAGTATTTACCCTTTCCTCCAAGATGTCCTAATTAATTACACTTTTCCTCAAAACACTTCTCCTGCTACCCTAATAGGAAGTCAAGACCCTCAAGATGGTTTATTAATCTGTATATTTTTACATGTAATTAGCATATAAGTGGCCTCAATATTTTGCAAATAAAAGTTTCAGCAACATGGCTGACAATCTTGGGACATAAAAGACCAACAATACTGGGAAAATTATTATTACATTATTGTGTGTGTGTGTTTTGTTTAAGTTTCTGATGGAAATAGCGACAGAGCTGTGCAAAGCAAATTTTGATAGGTGTCTAAAGTTCAAGGGCTCTTACTTTCTCTCTGGTTTTCAGTACAGATACTATAGGAATTTAGGAGCTGGGATATACAGGATGATGGTCATAGATATGATAAAAAAAAATACATGTTCGAATCATGGAATATTCTCCGATCTAGAAATAATCTTAGTTTTAGACTGCTTTGTTTGTTTGTTTATGCAGGACTTCCTAGACATAGAGGAGGCTTGGTGTCCCTTGTATAGATCCAGTAAATGCCAGTAGCTCCAATGACATCCCTAGTTATGTGGCAACCCAATTGCATTTCAAACATGTGTGTACCTGACCATCTTCCAAGTTGAGGATGCTCAGATAAGAATGCTGAGAGGAGGAGCGCCTGGGTGGCTCAGTCGCTAAGTGTCTGGCTCTTGATTTTGGGTCAGGTCATGATCTCACCGTTTGTGAGTTCGAGCCCCACAGCAGCTCTGCACTTGGCAACACTGAGCCTGCTTGGGATTCTCTCTCTCTCTCTCTGCCTCTCCCCTGTTCATGCTCTGTCTGTCTCAAAATAAATAAACATTAAAAAAAATGCTGAGAGCGGTAAGGAGTATTTCCTGCCCCACCTTCCACATCACCATACCTCGAAGGTCACTGCGCCAATGACCCCCGGTGCTAGAATTCTGGCCACTGAGCTGCTATTCCCACCCTCTGCCCCTTAGCCTGCTCCCGGCTGCCTGCAGTGGCTTCAGTGACCATGAACAGGTAATGGCCAGCAGAAAGTAACCACCTGCCTGTGGAGATCGCAGACAAAGGGGAAGTTTCCTAGGTCTTTCCCAAACACACTTTTTTCCTCTTGTATCTTAAGTGCTCTTATCAGAACAAAGAATATAACCTTGGTAGCATACACAACTGTTTTTCTCTATGAATAAGCCCATGTATTTAAGTTATGTGCCCACGGTGCCACCTAAACCCAAATAAAGGGCTGTCAACAGAAAGGGCCTACTACTTACCGAAGAGCTAAGGCCCCATGCACTTTGTTGCAAAAAAATAAGTGGGTGTTTTTCAAGGATGGTTTGAAAATTAGTGCAGTCTATAAAGCAGCTACAATTTGTGTGCCATGAGGTGGGTCTTACTTTGCTTTTCAGTTTCCACAGCAAAGCCAACATTCAGGTAGTGAGAGAAGTTGAAAGGTACTTCAGTGTGACCTTCTACACTTTAGTTTTCTTAATATGTCCATTGTCTGTTGTGATGAAATGATGTAAATATATGTTTTCATTTAAGCATGTTTTTCATGTTATAAAATCATTCTAAGATTTATCATTTTAAGAAATAAGTGACTTTCATCTAGGGATCTTTCACTAGTCCAAACACATTAAATTTATAGTCGCGGAACTGAAGGACGGAAAAAGTATATACACACATTTGTGTGTGTGTGTTTGGCAATAGTGGGCATCAAAACAGTTGAGAACCAGATAGTTGGCAAACGAAAATTGGAAGTGAGATTATGTGATAGTCTAAAACTCAATAATCATCCCTTTGGGTCTTAGAATGTTTCTTTCCTTCCTTCCTTCTTTCCTTCCTTCTTCAGTATTACGTAAATTCATTTAGCTTCCATGCCTAGGGAATTATTGTGACTTTAACTTTGAGTTGTTCCAAAAATTCACTGAGAATGGAAAAGAAAATTTTCAATACCATCAAAGGTATTTTAAGACACCTTTCCTTCATTTTCCCATTCTGGTCCTTCTTAAGATCATTATCATAAGAGATATCAGTAAGTTGAAATAGTGGCCATTCTAAGGTATTCTAGAAAAATATATGATCTATTTCAGTGGACCATGATATCTCTGCTTCTTATAGACAAGAAAGGAAATGTGCTAGGCTGTGGAGTCCATTTATTGGGCTCGAATCAGTATTGTGTCATTAATTAAATAAGCTAAGACTTTGTGATGAAATATGTTATCCTGTATATGTGAATGACTGTATTGGCTCCAGCTCAAGTTCTAAACTTAGCAGAAGATGGTGAAAAGGGATGAAAAAACTGTCAATTTATGTGGACATGTGGCAAAGCTGGAAATTAGGTCAATGTATTTAAGAGGTCATATCTACAAACTCTGTACTCTGCTTCTCTGTAACATAGGAAGCATTTGGCCATGGCTGAGTAGAACAAAGTCAGTTAATATCTGTGCCCTCCTCTAACTACATATCTGGGAGAGAATTTAAAAGGGTACAGCTCAGTCTTTTAACAGGGTTTATGTAATTACCAAACAGCGTATACACAGACATATCGATAGAATTCCGTCACCAATTTTCCACCCAAAGTGCACCCGACTTGTCAAGAAACAATGATGCCAGGATGTGGCGAAATCACTTGCCAGTTGCTGGAATGCAACGTGTGAGACAAGTAAATAAAACGTCCATTTCAAAATTTAGGTGACATTTCTTCATAGTTGCTCTTCGTTAATGTGAAATGTATTTCACCGTTCAAATGAATTTTTATTTTGTTTGGTTTGGCTTTACACTTGCTGTCTTGGATTACTTCCCTGGGAGCGTTCACAAGCTAAAAGAAGGATGTGGGTCTAGTCATCAACCTGCGTCCTGGAATGTCACTGAATTCAAAATCCTTTAAATAGAAACAATAAATTCCATTTGTATTTGGGCAGGCTAACGATAATCATATACCCGAGTACTGAAAGTGTTGTAACATTCTATTTTGAACTCTCTGAAAGCCAGATGAGTATGTATATAATTTACATTACCAATTGCAATTTGTAAAAATGGTTTTGGTGAAACTACAGGTTGCTTGTAAAGCTGTTTCAGAAGACTCAGATAGGTGATTTCTGGAATGAATGCCATGTCCCACTAAGAACGCAGAGAACCAGTCAAAGAAATTTATTGGCTAGAGTTTTGGTGTGATTCACATCTGTAAAGTGGGCCCAGATAAATTTCTGTAACTCAGTAAGGCGTTCTTATGTAAAAATTAAGGTAAGGGATCTGTATCTTTAAAGGGACAACATCTTAATAACATGGTATTTAGTCATAAGGAAACCATTTGTATCAACCTACTTTTACGGGAGAAAGATATTTGGGGAGGGGCTCTTCAGCTCTTGAATAGGAATCCCTTTCTTTTTTTTTTTTTTTTTAATTTTTTTTTTCAACGTTTATTTATTTTTGGGACAGAGAGAGACAGAGCATGAACGGGGGAGGGGCAGAGAGAGAGGGAGACACAGAATCGGAAACAGGCTCCAGGCTCTGAGCCGTCAGCACAGAGCCCGACGCGGGGCTCGAACTCACGGACCGCGAGATCGTGACCTGGCTGAAGTCGGACGCTTAACCAACTGCGCCACCCAGGCGCCCCTGGAATCCCTTTCTTTTAACAAGGAGGGTGTCTTCTTATAGTTAGAATTGCATCTGCAGTGAGGGGAGCAAGATAGACCTTGTAATAGTCTCCATGGTGGGACCTGAAAATCCTAAGTATACACATCTTTCTACTTCTCCGTTCTTTTTTTCCTCCAAATAATAGTTATTGAATCCCAAGTACATGTAAGGTGCTGTTTTGACTTTGGGATCACAGGACTGAATCAGATTTAGTACCTGTCCTCCTATAGGGTATAATCTAGGAGGTATTTGGAGTCTGGTCTCTTCCTTCAATACAGCAGTCTCGGCTTCAGTGTCCAAAGGAATCGGAAAAGAGAAGTCACATGCTGACTTGAAAAGTGAAGATTCAGACTTCTGGCCCCCATGATAAACAAATAGACCCTCTAGATTCCCCACTTTTCCACGAAGTGGAAAATATACTGCTTTTAATGCTAGATTCAAGTTGAATAATAAGACAAGAATCTCAGGTGCCAGCTTCCATTAACCATATTTTAATTATTTCCCACAATAATTAAGCATCTTCCTTCCTAGTGCTTGTTCTTTCAAAGAAAGCGAGTCTCACTTTCCAGTTCATGGCCCAGTGACCTTGGAAAGACAATTGTGTTGAAATGCAGCTACCGTATGTAGACTTCGTGTGTTTAATTCTTTTTTTTTTCCCAATTTTTTTTTCTTTCCCAATTTTTTTTTTTTCCTCTGTAAAAGCAACTCTATGCTAACTGGTACCTGCCCTGGTACCAAGTCACAATCTATCCCAGAAACTGCAGCGATTCAAAGGCGCTGGTGGGCTTGGTGTCAGGTTGGTCGTGTAACTCCTGAATGTTTTGTGGGAGATCAAGAGATTTGTCTTGCCCGCCGTCTTTGAGGTTTTTAGACCAGAGTTTGAAAATAAAGAAAACTATAGGCACAGCCATTTTATTGTTGTGTTAAAATACATTAAAAGGAAATGAATGGGGGCGCCTGGGTGGCTCAGTCAGTTAAGCGTCCGACTTCAGCTCAGGTCACGATCTCGCGGTCCTGAGTTCGAGCCCCGCGTCGGGCTCTGGGCTGATGTCTCGGGGCCTGGAGCCTGCTTCCGATTCTGTGTCTCCCTCTCTCTCTGCTCCTCCCCTATTCATGCTCTGTCTCTCTCTGTCTCAAAAAAAAATAAATAAATAAACGTTAAAAAATAATTAAAAAAAATAAAAGGAAACGAATGGTGTTTTGGGCTTCAAGATTCAAATCTTTTAGTCATATACAATGGATGTTTAATTATTGAGAAAAGGAAATGAAGACCATTTGCTTTCGGCTTCAGGACCACCAGTTGGTACTTTTCTCACTGAATGTGGAGGAAGCCAGAGGAACGGACTGGGGACCCTTGGTGGCGATGCTTCTGTTTTCAAAGAATGTGCGCGTCTCCCGGAGTCCTTCTCATGTCCTGATGCCTGTGGGTTTCTCCCCAGCTTCTCTCCTTCCGGTGCCCTGTCCTGGCCAGCTGTATTCCAGAACACCAGACCCGCCTTGTCTGCCCTCAAGCCAGACAACCTCCTGCCTTGGCACTTGTGGACCCCCTGCTTCCCTGTGTGGCAAGCGGTGCCCTCACCTAAATCAACAACTCACCCTCTCACTTTCTTCGGGTATTCATTCCAATGCAGCTTCTCAGAGAGGCTTCTCTGCCCATGCTATTAGATTTCGTAGCCCTTAGCTCTTTCTGTTTTCGTATCTGCCACTTTGATTTCCTCTGTCTGGGCGAGTATCAGGATTTTATTATGCTACTAAAGGACACATAAATTGAGTTTTGCTCGATACTTGTTGCTACAGGAAAAACAGAGAAGCCAGAAGGGTGGTTCCTAGTTTCAGGTCAACAAGTTAGTAAACAAATGTGCTCTCAAAAATGTCATGAACCGGAAATGCCTCTTTCATCCTTGTTTTATTGGTCTCTTTTATTCCTTGATTGAGGTGGGTAGGCATGGCAAAGGTCAGGCAGGGTCAGCTCTTATCAAGAGGCAACACTTTGGGCCCCAATAGTAGTAACTTTCATCATTCAGGAAGAAGGCCAGATAGGAAACAGGAACACCTAGAAGCAAAACAAAATACAAAACACCCACTCTGTGTTGCTTTATGAGCAATGTAAGTTTTGACACGGAAACCCAAGTACGTGAAAGAATGATGGGGATAGTCTCTGTTGATAGGCAGAGACACGTTCTCCCTGTGCTTTTCTGTAGCGTTGAGAGTTGAATGTAGGAGAGATAATAACTACTTGTCAAACTATTACTTGGAAGCGAACTTGGGGAGGGAACGCAGAGCCGCGGTGCGGAGCTTGGGCACCAGAACAGTCAGGTGGGGGCTCAGCAGGAGCACGCAAGAGGCACGCAGGGTGATCAAAGGTGGCAGGTGGTAACTTGGAGGCTTTGGACATAGAAACCCTAGAGATTTATGAGAGGAGGGAAAGAGAAGACTGAAGAAAATAAAATCTTTCTCCTGCACTTCCCTGAAAAGGACATTTTTCATTGCTGGTCCAAACTTTCTCTGCCTCCCTCTGGCTCTGTCTCATGAAGTTACTTGTTTAATTCTTTTGAGCCATTCTTTGTATTATGAGGGTCATAGAGACAGTAGGAAAAAAGTCTATTAAAAGAACCCCACATGTTATCACCCTACGTCCCAGCTGTTGGGTTTTGTGGCACCTCCTTTTGTTCAAGGAATATTCTTTAAGGTGTGTGATCCTTTTACAATTCAAACATGTAGTGCTAGCTGGTAGAGAATGTTAACGTGGGTTCTGGAATAGGAGGTGCCAGTGAGAAGCCGAAGCATTAGTGGATCATTAGCAATGTCTATGGAGGAGGGAGGGGAGTGGCACCAAGCAGGTGCCATTAGATCAGGACAAGAGACAGCGGATGAGTAGATGGAAGAAGCTAAAGAACCATGTATGTTGTGCGTGTTTGTGTGTGTGTGTGTGTGCATGTGCATGTGAGTGTGTGTGTAGAATTGCCACGCAGTTGTATCTGTAGTGGAGGCTCAAAGATTTTGAATGATGATAAGGATCAAGGTTAAGGAGGAGTGATGAGAAAATCCAAAGGACAGCTGGGAAATCTAATTGTCCGGGTTTGGTAGAAATGACAGGTGTCGAAGATAAGACAATGAAGGCAGTGTGAGGCATCATACTGGGAGGGGGTCCCTGTCTTTATAAGTGCTGTCCTGAATGTTTGAGGCGAGTCGAGTGCTGAAGGTGTCCAGCCACGTGGAGCAAGGTCGTTGACATAGTAGACGATGACTTAAAATCGATTGGTGATCTGTAGTTGTACGAGAAACTGCATCTGTATTGCTTCCCGACCTCTAATGGGGTGGTCTTATAGGCAAAACTATCTCCAATAGTGAAACTTGTGATGGTAAGAGTGCTGGCAGTGTTTTCCAGCCTTCACTTGATAAGTTGAGGGGAAAAAATAGCAGATAGTAGAAGGAAATCTGCTCATGATAGGAAAACAAAAGTCAAAATAGAAAGTCACAGAAGATGAGTCAGAATCGGAAAAGGAAGCCCTGGGAAGTGCTAAGAACAGGGAGGCAGTAGCTCTCTAGAAAGATTAGTGTTCTTGTTAGCAAAGGCAGGCACAGAGGTGATGGGTACGGGCTGGGTATTGAATGTCCTGTGCACGGTTCTGCTGCCATTGTTGCGGAGACCACTCTTGTCTGATGTCGGTGTTTCAGTCTTAAATGGGAACCACGTAACTTCATTTACACAGAAGAATCGAGTGTGACGTGCTAGGTTCAGAGCCACGTCCTTACTGAGGCTCGTGTTGCTCAGTATGTGTCCACTAATCTCAGTGCATTTTTGCATGTTTAACGTGGGTGCAGTTGAATTTCCTTTGAGTGGGGCTCTGTTTCCATGAGCTACTCTCTTGGCCATCTGTATCTTAATGAGATCATCATCTTTGGGTGAATATCTTATGTATTAAAAAGAGTCTGAAAAGAATAAGTCTGTTTCAGTTTTGTTTTGTTTTTTTTTGTTTTTTTTTTTTTTTGGTAATGTAAAAGGGCAATAGAAGCTGAAATTTATTTTTGAAAAGCAACTGTTCAATTCACAACTGTTGTAATTTTACAAAGGTGACATTTCATCTTTCCCTGAGGGAGCTGGGGAGGTTTTCCTGTTGGGCGTCAGTACTGTGGTCCGTATGGACTCTCTCACCTGTTTGGAAATGGCACGAAAGTTTTCAGGGACCAGATGCACGCTTTGGAAAGGTGGACGTTAGCCAAGAACTCACCTCTCCTACCATCTCCAGCTTCCAATTCTGTAGCCAAAAAGCAATTACTGAGAATAAGAATCCCAATTTTCTTCAGTGCGTAACACAGAATATCGCACGGCACCTGCATGTGGGTGGAAGAGAATCGTCACAATTGGTGCAGAAGACTTCCCCGTGGTGGGCTCTGGGTACTTTGTGTGCAGCCAAACGAGAAAGGAGCCCAGCTGATTCCAGTTCTGACACCTTTCTTATCTCTCTGGAAAAGGTGTCATCTGTGTGGGTCTTTGGGAGCTGAATGTCAGCAATTAGTAACCGCTGGTGGAAGGGGTCGATCATTTGTGGCTTGAGTGATCTAATTTGCATGCTCCTGGTGTCTGTTGTTTATAGCACTGCTTTTAAATGTTTTCTGATGCTTAGAATAACAGAGTCTACCTAATATGGACATCCTTCTAGGACTTTCCATCTAGGACCCTCCACCTGAGGATCCCCAGGGTAGGAGCCTGGGGAGCTGAATATTTTGTAGGCTCTCTGCTTCCTGGACTCAGAGAAATTTGAGAAGCGATGGTTTCGTGATACTTGTGCATTGATATCTCTGGTCAGATCGTGAAAGTATATGCTTATATTTGCCCCTATGAATGAAATCTTGTATCCCTGAGGTTTAAAAAGCCTCCATGCTTTTTTTTTTAATTTTTTTTTCAACGTTTATTTATTTTTGGGACAGAGAGAGACAGAGCATGAACGGGGGAGGGGCAGAGAGAGAGGGAGACATAGAATCAGAAGGAGGCTCCAGGCTCTGAGCCATCAGCCCAGAGCCCGACGCAGGGCTCGAACTCACGGACCACGAGATCGTGACCTGGCTGAAGTCGGACGCTTAACCGACTGCGCCACCCAGGCGCCCCTATGCTTTTTATAAAATCCCCTGAATATACACACCTACCTTTTGCTTTTTATAGCAGTAGGGTAGGAATATCATCGATAATCACGGGAAACAGACAAATAAAAAGAAAATCGCACCTCTCTTCAGCAAAATTCCTGGGGCATCAGAGACTCCATAAAACCACAGATCTGTGCTATATCATTGTTCTCACTTCTTTTAAGAGACTGTTAAGAGCTACAGAGACAGCATAGAGGCACCGAAAAGCAGAGCTTGGGAGTGGGAAGCACGCGTGTCATGCGAAGACAAGGGCTCAGATCCCCAGTAGCTGCTGTTTGTGTCCCTTGGGGGAGTCCCTCACGCACAAAGCCATGGACACAAAAAGCCAGTGGTCGCCAGGGGTACAGGGAAGGACGAATACATGGAGCAGGGCAGTGAGACTACTCTGTAGGACACTATAAGGACAGCTATGGACCAGTGGACATATGCCCAAACCCACAGAATGTAAGACACCGAGAGCGAACCCTAATGTAAACCGTGGACTCTGGCCATGTAGGTCTCACCAGTTATCACAAACGTACCCTCTTAGCGAGTATGGGGCCAGGGCATTTATGGGAAATCTCTGTCCTGATTGCTCAAGTGTTCTGTGAATCTAAAACTCTACAAAATTATAGCTACTAATTGGCAAAAAAGAAAAAATGAATACAAAGAGGGATGCTGCTTTCTGATGCTTTGTTGTTTCAGGTACACCAGCTGGTGTAAGGGAGGGAACGGGGGGCCGCGTTCGCCATGGACCTCTCATGGCTGTCCTGAAAGAGAAAAATGGGCAGTTTTTGTACTTAACCATCTTTTTGAACTAGGTTACTCTGACTTCCCCCCCAAACGTACCAGTTTTAAGGAAACAACAGATCCATTTCCTTCAGGATTTTTCTATAGAATTGTAGTGAAAATCTCTTTTCAATCAAGCTCCACCGTCTGTCAGGAGGAAAAAATCAATTGTGGGTCACACAGAAGGAAAAACAACCTGAATTTAACAAGTATATTGACTCTGAGAAATACTCGAGTTCCCTATCCTGGCAGTTAAGGTTAAATGCTAGAGAAAGTTAGCAAGAGTCAGTAGAAGAAAGAAAACTATTAAGATGTTTCAAAGAGCAGGAGCGTAAAGGGAGGACAAAGCCTGGCATTTGGGAAAGACACGAAAAGAGGGATCCTGAGGTTGGCCAGGAAGAAGGATAGATTTGAGAAAGTAGATTTCTCCTCAGAGCCCCCCAGATCACTCAGGCTACAGGCATAAGATGAATTATCATGCCTGTATTATCAGCGTGTCATGCCTGGAAAATTCAGATGAGCTCTTTTGCAGTTCGGAGTCACTTTTCTATAATATGCTACAGATTTCCCACGTCCACTTCCAATGTGCACGTGCGCTTTGCAAGAAAGGTTTATTTTTCCCCACGAAACTCTTAAGCCTTTTGTAAACGCTGAGGTGATGAGTTAGCTTTAGAAACGGGCAATGGAAGGCCAGCATTATCGACGTGTTCAGTGTCTACAGGTGGGTTTTATTTGCCTCAAAATATGATTTGCTTCTTGCTTTCTTTAGCTTTTCATCTATTGTTCGGAATTAATTTTGAAATGAAATGCAGTTTAAAACAAATACGTGCTTTGCAAATAACATAGTCAGGAGAACAACAATTGCGTTTAGTGAAAGTATCGTTACAGTAGTTACATCCACTGACTACTTTTCACTCCGACGGGTGAAAATGATGCCTCTGCTAAGGTTACAGGGAAGAACAGAGCATCCTTCAGCTCATGGATGTCCCTGAATAAACCCAGGTGCATGCCATTGGGTCAAGGTTGGGCAAAAGATAGGCTCTCCACAACAGTAAGAGAATTTAGTCTTTTTTTAATGTTTATTTGTTTTTGAGAGAGAGAGAGACAGCATGCACACAAGAGGGAGAGGAGCAGACACAGACGTGCGCACACACACACACACACACACACACACACAGAATCTGAAGCAGGCTCCAGGGTCCCAGCTGTCAGCACAGAGCCCAATGTGGGGCCCAAACTCACAGACCGTGAGATCATGACCTGAGCTGAAGTTGGATGCTTTACCATCTGAGCCACCCAGGCGCCCCAGGAATTTAGTCTTAATAAACAAGTGGGGGTCCAATCAAAGTTGTTTGGTAAGAAGTGCAGTTATGATGGCTCACTGATGTGTGAGAAAGGCTGTGGACAGATTCTGGGGCTGAAGACACCTTGAAATCTGCAGTTGTTGGGGGACGGAGGTTAGCAGTGGGGACAGTGAGGAAAGGAATCTACCAGGTAAGTTTCACTGGTGCAGTGCAACGGGGTAAGTGGTTAATTCCCTGTGGCAGATGGAGGAAGAAGGAGTCAGGGAACCCATCAGTTTCCTGGTGTGGTCTAGCTCGAGCTTGGAACTGAGGTTGTGTTAATCTACCTGCTGAGTAAAAACACGGACTGCTGGTCAGTCTTGGTGCGTGTCTCTATGTTTGTATATGTGTGTCTTTCTGTTTTAGCAACATTTACACATGAAGAGAAAAAATAAAGATGCTGAATGTTTTTACTTTAGACGGTTTTATCAGTTTGTGTCATTTTGTTTATACTGTTTCAAAAAGCACGGACGGGGGAGGGGAGCAGGGGCTGTTAGGTGACCTGAGGACAGGTGTGGTTGAATAGAAGGAGCGATCCAGTGACGCCTGCAAAGATCCTCAAGGGCAGAGCGTTGTTGACGCTTGATTTTGTTTTTGTCTGTCTATTTCTGAGTCTCCACTACCTAGCATACTATGAGGTAGTGCCCCACCCTAGTAGTGTCCCACTAGAGCGGGACCTACTCTGTGTCCTACATGTCATGCTGGCTGAATTTCAGCCGTCTGTGAAGCCTGCTGCTTGAAGGCAAGGTTTTCAATAGAGAAGAGGGTTGGAGGGAGCATCGATCATAGGCGAACGAAGCTCACGTCACGCCGGGGCATTTGCGTTGTTTCTCCCCAGAGGTGTAAATGATCGTTTGTTGCAAATATCATTTTGCACTGGCATTCTCAGGGACTTATGGTAAGGGGAAGGCTCACTGAAGTCCCTTTCAGTCCTTCCTTTTGCCGCCGAAGCATTGACTCTGGGTGCAGGTGGCCGTTCTCTGGGGCCGAGCGCCTTTCCGGGGCTCTCCCTGCTGACCACCCCTCACCCACTCTTCAGAGACCCCGAGTCTTGCTCTCACCTGCAGAGTCTCAAGGAGAGAAACCCTGCAGTATCTGATGAGATTTCCAGAACGTGCAAACAAATCACGGAGTCATGTCGTCATTTTTACAGCCAAGACAACCGAAGACCTGAGGTAAAGGCAATGCTTAGGGGACAGGAACCATCATCGGGCACAAGCTCAGGCTTCTGTGGGGTGGGGGTAAGGGCAGCCCAGGCAGAGGGCGTTCTCAGCTTTTTTTTTTTTTCTCAGATTTTCGTTTCATGGAGACACAGCTGGGCCTTCGTGGATGCAGAAACGTCCTCCTGGCTGCAACCTGTGCTTCTAGTCTCGGGACCTGCTCCCCTTCTCCGTCTCTCTCTGTCTTTCTGTCTCTCATCTTTCTTCGGTCAAAGTGCAGACCTGTTATAAGGTCCTGCATAACCTCACCTCTGCTGAGCTCTGTTCGACTCCCATCTGTTGCCAGTTTATTTTCAGTATCTTAGTAATCACCGCTCAATGCCAGCCTCTGTGATGTAAAGCTTTGGCTGCTCCCAAACCCTCCCCGCTACCCCCCACCCCTCCCCTAGGTGGAGCTCGCTTGCCTCCACCATGTTGCCCCAGCCCATTTGCAACTGGGTTTCCATTTTTGGTGTGGTGGACAGGAGGGTGTAGGACAGGCGGGGTGGTGGCTGCAGGGTTCAATCCTGGCAGGCTGCTCCTTGCCACTCACTTGGACTCCAGCCACGTCCGTGGCTTCCCCCACTCCCTCGATCTCAAAGAGATGTACGTGCAGCAGCCTCTGAGCTAGGTCTTGCCTGTTTCTTCTCAAGTCCTGATGAACTCTTCATGTGTCGTTTCCTCTTAAAATTTGAGTGTGTGTGCTTGTGTGTGCAAGGAGCACAGCCATGAGATCGACCCTCGCTACAGACTTTGAAGTGCACGGTCTGCTGTCGTCGACCACGGGCGTGATGCGGTCCAGCACGCCTCTAGAGCTGATTCACCTTCCTGGACTGAAACTTTATGCCCATCGATTCCCTTCCCCGCGAACTCCTCATTTCCCCCTGCCTCCAGCCCTGGAAGCCCCATGCTACTCTTCCATTCTATGGATTAGACTCTACTCCCTCTGCACCTGAGCCCTTACGTTGGGTCTTCCTGTTCGTGAGTGCCCGCTTTTCACTTAACTCCAAGCTAACACCACATCTTAGCTGAGCATCATGGCCAGGGTCCCTGTGCTGGCATTACCATACGATGTTAGAGCGCTCTGTTTCCGCCTCCCTCACTCTCCTAAAGTGTCCATTCCTTGAGGACAGGCAGGTGTCCTTGTGTTCACTTCTGTAAGCCTAATACTTAGCTTCGTGTGCGAATCACAGCATAGATTCTCTTCCTGTGTCAGGGCAGAATCTGGAGGGCATTGTTTCAGGCTGGCACCATTTATCTCTTGCTTTCGCTCAGACCTTAGGGTGGTGAGAATGATGATGATTGCTGGAGAAAACACGAGACTAGCAGCCCAGAATCTGCTTCCCTCAGTGCCCGGATTTGATTATTTTTTTTTTATTATTATTAAAATGTTTTTGAGTGTTTAATTATTTTTGAGAGAGGGACTGAGCATGAGTGGGGGGAGGGGCAGAGAGAGAGGGAGACACAGAATCTGAAGCGGGCGCTGGGCTCTGAGCTGTCAGCACAGAGCCCCATGTGGGGCTCAAACTCACTGCGAGATCATGACCTGAGTTGAAGTCGGATGCTTAACCGACTGAGCCACCCAGGCGCCCCGGGTGCCCTAACTCTAAATGCCTGTGTCAGGGTGAGGAAGTCTCTTCAACGAACGCAGCCTCAGACTTGATACCTGAGAAATGATGTTGCTCTTACCCCTTCTTCCAGTGTTAGAGATTCAGTGCGAATTATAATTCGGGTGTTTTGGAAGTACTTTGCGAATTGTAGACCACTCTAAACATTTCAGTGTAGTATTAGATCAGGTCAGGACAGAGCTGTCAAAGGAAAATTCAGATACGGAAAGGTTGAGTTGCCTGCGTTTGTTACCGTTGCCAAGAGTGGTGTCTCCAGCTCTCTGGGAGAGGAGAGGCTGGCCGCTAGCCAGAGGAAAAGGGGGTCCTTCCTCAGGCGACACCCCTGGAAAGAGAGGCTGTGTTGTTGAGTACTGTGCAAGAAGAATCTCAGTGAAGAAAGCAACTCTAGTTCTCCGTGGAAATTAGAATCTAGTCCAAGTTTCATTACCTCCCGATTATAGAACGAGTGGACAGAAGCCCCAGGTGTGAACCTGACACCTGTCCTGCACCTTGAATTCTGGTCTATCAACGACCAGCTGGCCCAGTTGCTCTCTTTAAACCTTTGAGCTGCGTACTGGCATTGTGTCACCGGGATGCCCTCTGTTACTGTGACAGTGTATTGTGGCTCGACTGTTAAACCCTGGGTTCCGCCCGTGTTCACATGTCGTGGCCAAGTCCTCTGTTTAGTCAGAGATATGGCCTCAACTGATCCAGTCATAACGCCAGCTCAGAGTAACGATTTCTTGAGTTTTCATAGCTGCTGAACCTATGAGAAATACTTTCTCAACCCCAGGGATCACCTCGGGATAGGACACGAGATTGATCTCTAAATTGCAGGTGGAAAGGTTGAGACTTTGAGAGACAGCCGACCCAGAGGTCACGGGGGGTTGTACGTAGATGGAAGAGAATGAGAGTCCATAGGGAGCTCTGGTTCTGTGTCCTGGCTCTGGGACTTGGGAACTGTGCACCTTTGGAAATCTCTGTGACCTCTTCTTGCTCAGTTATCTCCTCCAATAAGCCTATTTATTGGGATTAAGTAAGCTAAGTGTGTAAGGTATTTAGCGCAATACCTTGCATGTATCTGGTGCCCAGTAAAATTTAATATATTAATATGATTTTTATTATTTTCATCCATACAGGCCTCCAAAAGAATAGAAAAAGAGGAGCGTAGCGGTTGGTATCCTGGCTCTGTTTTAGCACATCTCCATATTACATAGAAATAAGATGGCTCACCAGTGCTGTAATGATCGAGGCCGGGGGCACCAACTGGTCGCAGCCACAGGCCATGTCACGAGACATTTGTATTCTCCTTAACAGTGGTGCATGCCAGGGGTGATGCATTGAGGGATCATAGGATCTTTTTTTATTTTTTATTTTTTTTATTTTTATTTTTTTATATATATGAAATTTATTGACAAATTGGTTTCCATACAACACCCAGTGCTCATCCCAAAAGGTGCCCTCCTCAATACCCATCACCCACCCTCCCCTCCCTCCCACCCCCCATCAACCCTCAGTTTGTTCTCAGTTTTTAACAGTCTCTTATGCTTTGGCTCTCTCCCACTCTAACGTCTTTTTTTTTTTTCCTTCCCCTCCCCCATGGGTTCCTGTTAAGTTTCTCAGGATCCACATAAGAGTGAAACCATATGGTATCTGTCTTTCTCTGTATGGCTTATTTCACTTAGCATCACACTCTCCAGTTCCATCCACGTTGCTACAAAAGGCCATATTTCATTTTTTCTCATTGCCACGTAGTATTCCATTGTGTATATAAACCACAATTTCTTTATCCATTCATCAGTTGATGGACATTTAGGCTCTTTCCATAATTTGGCTATTGTTGAGAGTGCTGCTATGAACATTGGGGTACAAGTGCCCCTATGCATCAGTACTCCTGTATCCCTTGGGTAAATTCCTAGCAGTGCTATTGCTGGGTCATAGGGTAGGTCTATATTTAATTTTCTGAGGAACCTCCACACTGCTTTCCAGAGCGGCTGCACCAATTTGCATTCCCACCAACAGTGCAAGAGGGTTCCCATTTCTCCACATCCTCTCCAGCATCTATAGTCTCCTGATTTGATCATTTTGGCCACTCTGACTGGCGTGAGGTGATACCTGAGTGTGGTTTTGATTTGTATTTCCCTGATGAGGAGCGACGCTGAACATCTTTTCATGTGCCTATTGGCCATCTGGATGTCTTCTTTAGAGAAGTGTCTATTCATGTTTTCTGCCCATTTCTTCACTGGGTTATTTGTTTTTTGGGTGTGGAGTTTGGTGAGCTCTTTATAGATTCTGGATACTAGCCCTTTGTCTGATATGTCATTTGCAAATATCTTTTCCCATTCGATTGGTTGCCTTTTAGTTTTGTTGGTTGTTTCCTTTGCTGTGCAGAAGCTTTTTATCTTCATAAGGTCCCAGTAATTCACTTTTGCTTTTAATTCCCTTGCCTTTGGGGATGTGTCGAGTAAGAGATTGCTACAGCTGAGGTCAGAGAGGTCTTTTCCTGCTTTCTCCTCTAAGGTTTTGATGGTTTCCTGTCTCACATTTAGGTCCTTTATCCATTTTGAGTTTATTTTTGTAAATGGTGTGAGAAAGTGGTCTAGTTTCAACCTTCTGCATGTTGCTGTCCAGTTCTCCCAGCACCATTTGTTAAAGAGGCTGTCTTTTTTCCATTGGATGTTCTTTCCTACTTTGTCAAAGATGAGTTGGCCATACGTTTGTGGGTCTAGTTCTGAGGTTTCTATTCTATTCCATTGGTCTGTGTGTCTGTTTTTGTGCCAATACCATGCTGTCTTGATGATGACAGCTTTGTAGTAGAGGCTAAAGTCTGGGATTGTGATGCCTCCTGCTTTGGTCTTCTTCTTCAAAATTCCTTTGGCTATTCGGGGCCTTTTGTGATTCCATATGAATTTTAGGATTGCTTGTTCTAGTTTCGAGAAGAATGCTGGTGCAATTTTGATTGGGATTGCATTGAATGTGTAGATAGCTTTGGGTAGTATTGACATTTTGACAATATTTATTTTTCCAATCCATGAGCAGGGAATGTCTTTCCATTTCTTTAAATCTTCTTCAATTACCTTCATAAGATTTCTATAGTTTTCAGCATACAGATCCTTTACATCTTTGGTTAGATTTATTCCTAGGTATTTTATGCTTCTTGGTGCAATTGTGAATGGGATCATTTTCTTTATTTGTCTTTCTGTTGCTTCATTGTTAGTGTATAAGAATGCAACTGATTTCTGTACATTGATTTTGTATCCTGCAACTTTGCTGAATTCATGTATCAGTTCTAGCAGACTTTTGGTAGAGTCTATCGGATTTTCCATGTATAATATCATGTCATCTGCAAAAAGCGAAAGCTTGACTTCATCTTTGCCAATTTTGATGCCTTTGATTTCCTTTTGTTGTCTGATTGCTGATGCTAGAACTTCCAGCACTATGTTAAACAACAGCAGTGAGAGTGGGCATCCCTGTCGTGTTCCTGATCTCAGGGAGAAAGCTCTCAGTTTTTCCCCGCTGAGGATGATGTTAGCTGTGGGCTTTTCATAAATGGCTTTTATGATCTTTAAGTATGTTCCTTCTATCCTGACTTTCTCAAGGGTTTTTATTAAGAAAGGGTGCTGGATTTTGTCAAAGGCCTTTTCTGCATCGATTGACAGGATCATATGGTTCTTCTCTTTTTTTTTGTTAATGTGATGTATCACGTTGATTGATTTGCGAATGTTGAACCAGCCCTGCATCCCAGGAATGAATCCCACTTGATCATGGTGAATAATTCTTTTTATATGCTGTTGAATTCGATTTGCTAGTATCTTATTGAGAATTTTGGCATCCATATTCATCAGGGATATTGGCCTGTAGTTCTCTTTTTTTACTGGGTCTCTGTCTGGTTTAGGAATCAAAGTAATACTGGCTTCATAGAATGAGTCTGGAAGTTTTCCTTCCCTTTCTATTTCTTGGAATAGCTTGAGAAGGATAGGTATTATCTCTGCTTTAAACGTCTGGTAGAACTCCCCTGGGAAGCCATCTGGTCCTGGACTCTTATTTGTTGGGAGATTTTTGATAACCAATTCAATTTCTTCGCTGGTTATGGGTCTGTTCAAGCTTTCTCTTTCCTCCTGATTGAGTTTTGGAAGAGTGTGGGTGTTCAGGAATTTGTCCATTTCTTCCAGGTTGTCCAATTTGTTGGCATATAATTTTTCATAGTATTCCCTGATAATTGTTTGTATCTCTGAGGTATTGGTTGTAATAATTCCATTTTCATTCATGATTTTATCTATTTGGGTCATCTCCCTTTTCTTTTTGAGAAGCCTGGCTAGAGGTTTGTCAATTTTGTTTATTTTTTCAAAAAACCAACTCTTGGTTTCGTTGATCTGCTCTACAGTTTTTTTAGATTCTATATTGTTTATTTCTGCTCTGATCTTTATTATTTCTCTTCTTCTGCTGGGTTTAGGCTGCCTTTGTTGTTCTGCTTCTATTTCCTTTAGGTGTGCTGTTAGATTTTGTATTTGGGATTTTTCTTGTTTCTTGAGATAGGCCTGGATTGCAATGTATTTTCCTCTCAGGACTGCCTTCGCTGCGTCCCAAAGCGTTTGGATTGTTGTATTTTCATTTTCATTTGTTTCCATATATTTTTTAATTTCTTCTCTAATTGCCTGGTTGACCCACTCATTCGTTAGTAGGGTGTTCTTTAACCTCCATGCTTTTGGAGGTTTTCCAGACTTTTTCCTGTGGTTGATTTCAAGCTTCATAGCATTGTGGTCTGAAAGTATGCATGGTATAATTTCAATTCTTGTAAACTTATGAAGGGCTGTTTTGTGACCCAGTATATGATCTATCTTGGAGAATGTTCCATGTGCACTCGAGAAGAAAGTATATTCTGTTGCTTTGGGATGCAGAGTTCTAAATAGATCTGTCAAGTCCATCTGATCCAATGTCTCATTCAGGGCCCTTGTTTCTTTATTGACCATGTGTCTAGATGATCTATCCATTTCTGTAAGTGGGGTGTTAAAGTCCCCTGCAATTACCACATTCTTCTCAATAAGGTTGCTTATGTTTATGAGTAATTGTTTTATATATTTGGGGGCTCCGGTATTCGGCGCATAGACATTTATAATTGTTAGCTCTTCCTGATGGATAGACCCTGTAACTATTATATAATGTCCTTCTTCATCTCTTGTTACCGTCTTTAATTTAAAGTCTAGTTTGTCTGATATAAGTATGGCTACTCCAGCTTTCTTTTGGCTTCCAGTAGCATGATAAATAGTTCTCCATCCCCTCACTCTGAATCTAAAGGTGTCCTCAGGTCTAAAATGAGTCTCTTGTAGACAGCAAATAGATGGGTCTTGTTTTTTTATCCATTCTGATACCCTATGTCTTTTGGTTGGCGCATTTAATCCGTTTGCATTCAGTGTTATTATAGAAAGATACGGGTTTAGAGTCATTGTGATGTCTGTATGTTTTATGCTTGTAGTGATGTCTCTGGTACTTTGTCTCACAGGGTCCCCCTTAGGATCTCTTGTAGGGCTGGTTTAGTGGTGACAAATTCCTTCAGTTTTTGTTTGTTTGGGAAGACCTTTATCTCTCCTTCTATTCTAAATGACAGACTTGCTGGATAAAGGATTCTCGGCTGCATATTTTTTCTGTCTAGCACACTGAAAATCTCGTGCCAATTCTTTCTGGCCTGCCAAGTTTCAAAAGAGAGATCAGTCACGAGTCTTATAGGTCTCCCTTTATATGTGAGGGCACGTTTACCCCTTGCTGCTTTCAGAATTTTCTCTTTATCCTTGTATTTTGCCAGTTTCACTATGATATGTCGTGCAGAAGATCGATTCAAGTTACGTCTGAAGGGAGTTCTCTGTGCCTCTTGGATTTCAATGCCTTTTTCCTTCCCCAGTTCAGGGAAGTTCTCAGCTATGATTTCTTCAAGTACCCCTTCAGCACCTTTCCCTCTCTCTTCCTCCTCTGGGATACCAATTATGTGTATATTATTTCTTTTTAGTGTATCACTTAGTTCTCTAATTTTCCCCTCATACTCCTGGATTTTTTTATCTCTCTTTTTCTCAGCTTCCTCTTTTTCCATAACTTTATCTTCTAGTTCACCTATTCTCTCCTCTGCCTCTTCCATCCGAGCTGTGGTGGTTTCCATTTTGTTTTGCATTTCATTTAAAGCGTTTTTCAGCTCCTCGTGACTGTTCCTTAGTCCCTTGATCTCTGTAGCAAGAGATTCTCTGCTGTCCTGTATACTGTTTTCAAGCCCAGCGATTAATTTTATGACTATTATTCTAAATTCACTTTCTGTTATATTATTTAAATCCTTTTTGATCAGCTCATTAGCTGTTGTTATTTCCTGGAGATTCTTCTGAGGGGAATTCTTCCGCTTGGTCATTTTGGATAGTCCCTGGTGTGGTGAGGGCCTGCAGGGCACTTCCCCTGTGCTGTGGTGTATAACTGGAGTTGGTGGGCGGGGCCGCAGTCCGACCTGATGTCTGCCCCCAGCCCACCGCTGGGGCCACAGTCAGACTGGTGTGTGCCTTCTCTTCCCCTCTCCTAGGGGCGGGATTCACTGTGGGGTGGCATGGCCCGTCTGGGCTACTTGCACACTGCCAGGCTTGTGATGCTGGGGATCTGGCGTATTAGCTGGGGTGGGAAGGCAAGGTGCACGGCGGCAGGGGGGGCAGGCTTAGCTCGCTTCTCCTTAGGTGATCCACTTCAGGAGGGGCCCTGTGGCAGCCGGAGGGAGTCAGATCGCTGCCGGAGGTTTGGCTCCGCAGAAGCACAGAGTTGGGTGTTCGCGCGGAGCGAGCAATTTCCCTGGCCGGAGCCGGTTCCCTTTGGGATTTTGGCTGGGGGATGGGCGGGGGAGATGGCGCTGGCGAGCGCCTTTGTTCCCCGCCAAACTGAGCTCTGTCGTCCGGGGGCTCCGCAGGTCTCCCTCCCTTTGTCCTCCAGCCTTCCCGCTTTCCGAGCAGAGCTGTTAACTTATGACCTCCCAGACGCTAAGTCGCGCTTGCTGTCGGAACACAGTCCGTCAGGCCCCTCCGCTTTTGCCAGCCAGACTCGGGGGCTCTGCTTGGCTGGCGAGCCGCCCCTCCGCCCCGGCTCCCTCCTGCCAGTCCGTGGAGCGCGCACCGCCTCGCCGCCCTTCCTACCCTCTTCCGTGGGCCTCTCGTCTGTGCTTGGGTCCGGCGACTCCGTTCTGCTAATCCTCTGGCGGTTTTCTGGGTTATTTAGGCCGGTGTAGGTGGAATCTAAGTGATCAGCAGGATGCGCGGTGAGCCCAGCGTCCTCCTACGCCGCCATCTTCCCTCCAATCCATAGGATCTTTTTTTAAATTATTTTTTTGATAGTGTAGAGAGAGACAGTGCCAGGGCGAGAAGAACAGAGGAAGGGAGAGATAATTCCAAGCAGGCTCCACACTCAGCTCAGGACCTGACACGGGTCTCGATCCCATAACCCTGGGAATCATGACCTGGGTCAGAATCAGGAGTCAAATGGTTATCCAACTGAGCCACCCAGGTGCCCCAATAATGGGATCTTTTAGACCCCACATGGGAGTTCGCTCTCTGGATGAGTTTCTCACTATGTTCATGACCCTGCACAAAATGTACTCAGCTGTTCTGGCTGAAACTGTTGTCATTGACCAGGTTGGAGGATCTTTCCAGGTGTGTGGGAGTCCTGTCATGCAAACAGAATGACAAGAAAGGAAGGTTGGTGCCTGGGCTGGCTTTGTTCCATGACTTGGGCCACCACGCTGCCTATGGTCGTTTTACGACTTTCGCCTATGTGACGTCATTTGCTGATGCCCAAGCTACAACTCTACAAGGTCTTCAGTCCAACTTATTTGTGTATTGGGGAAGGAGTAACTGAAACATTTAGTTAGAATTACTAGCCAGACATCCCACCGAACGTTGAAGATGAATAGCTCAGTGTGTCACCTTTAGCTCTGATGATTTTTAAAAAACTGCATTGTGCGATTTACTTATAATACCCTGCATGGAACATTTAGAAGGACATCCTGTGAATTGGGGGTCATGCTACTTATCGCAAGAAAGTCTACCAGATGGCCGACGTGATGGCTGGTGCCAGTGGGAAATGCAGACGGCCTCCCGTTACGTGCCAGAGAAGGGTAGGGCCACTTGTGATCAATGAGATGGTCAGTCAAGTGTGCACGTGGAGTCGGAGGTACCTCCGAGTTCCTTCATTTTTATGTCTTTTTGCTTCTTTTAATTTCTTAGAACAAAATTATGTAATCTATTTTAATAATTTCAATTAATCGAATCTCGGTGACCATTGAACAGTTGGATGTGAGCTGTCATTCTGGTGGAATATTGACAGCGATCTTTCCCCCCTCCCCCCAACACATTTGGAGGTTCTGAGTTCGTGTCGGTTTGCAGGTCTAGATTGAATCGCTGGAATTTTATAGCGATGAAACACAGTCCCTTTCAAACTGATGAATACACAGTGACAGCGTGCTGTGGGTGGGCGCTTTTTATAGATATGTTACATGAATGAGAATATTAGCTTCTATTGCAACATCATTTTTATCACCAATAAAGCTAAATTCTGAAATCCATTTTTATAGTCAGTTTTAAGTATGAAATCCTTTTTTTGCTCTGTAACTTTATTATGTGCATTAGAGAAATATTTTCTCTACTCCCTTTAAAGTGAGCTCACTTTTATAAAAAGCGAATTTGCTACCGCAGAGTGCTGTGACAATAGCTGCAAACTGTGTACTACTGATTCCAGAAAACACCATTATTATGAATGTCTTAGTCCATTGGCTCTAGATAGAAAAGCTCAATATGAGCAGACAAACACACTTGCCTGTTTCGAGAATACAGACAAAAATATTTGGCCTGGGGAATTGCAAAAACAAAGCAGTAAGAGCGAGGGAACTCAGTGCTTGCTTCTGAGCACAAAGACATTCCTGATGGCTTTGATTGCACCGCAGCAGATGCTTCCGGTGGTAGGTTTATTTGCCAAAACACGAGATAAAATAAACCTACCCATCAGAACCTTCTCATTTAAGCCCCATTTTGAACTGGGCATCAGAGAACGCTCCAGAGTTGCTGTGGGCATCCGGGAATGATGTGTTTTGTTCTGCGGAGTCGTTTTATTGCTGCATAATTCGATGCTTCCGATTCTGATTGGTGACTGGCCATCCGTTAAGATCTCTTCCCTGAAGGGCACAATTGCCCATTCAAATGTTTATTAATAAAAGAGTAAGGCTGATTTAGCCCCCAAACACTTCAGGTCCATTTATCGCAATGCATTATTTAAGAGCTGTTTGTAGCAGATTAGAGATAATAATTGCCAGTATTATCAGGTGGAATCTTGCAATGAAGGATCCACTAATATAATATAGTGAGCTCCCTGAGAGAGAGGGATAGTACTTTTTGGGAACCACAGACACTTTGCCGTTAGCTGCCAAGTGGTGTTTTTGGCGGATTTACTGTCACAGAACGCTCACAAAAGTACTCTTTGGTGGACAGTAAAAAATGCAAATGGCAATTCATTCATCGAGTAATGATTGCTTTGGACAGACTGTGAAGTGTAATGTATCGTAAACACTCAACTATCAGCCTTATTTATGACGCCCAGTGTCAGTGCTCACCCACGATGGAGGGGATTTTCGGCTGATAGTGTAGATATATTTCTTAATTGCGTGTTACTGTTGCGGGTGACTGAACACGATCTCTCCTGGACGCAGGGTAGCAGGTTGGCAACACTACCGCGTTCATTCAGGAAAGAATGCCTCATTCACACATTTGCTACTGAGGGGAGCAACTGGGCCTGGGCCTGGGCCAGCCCAGAGATGCTGGCCTTCTTCCAAGTGGGACCCACTGTGAGGGACATAGGCACTTCTCACTCAGATTCCCAGACCTCTCCTCCCAGTCAAGGTCTGCTAGATTTGACCCAAATGTGAGCGTAGACTCCAAGTCCTTTCTCAGTCTGTTCAAAGGTGGAGTTCCTGCTACGTCCACATCTGATTTTGACTTTCCTTCCCCATCCCTTTATGATGCCACTGAGGAAATCGTGTCTCCCCAGAACTTACTGGAATCTGACCTCAGCCGACCCATGACCTTCACTTTGCACTTTGCTTCTCTCAACTGCTGGCCACGGGTCCACTCTGTCATGCAGCCCGGATACACGAGCCACATGTAAACACATCAACCCATGGCACAGGACTGTTTAGTCATTAGAGGTGGGCCCGTCTTTGTTTTCTCGGGCAGTGCTTACCAAGCTGTGGGAGTTGTCTACAGCAAGAAGAAAAACAAGCTCATTTTGCGGGTCTGTTAAAACTTCGTAGATGTCGTACAAGATAACATCCAGGAAACTTCCCTGGGAAAGAAGTTTCATTACTTGTAAGCCAGAAAGAGGAATAATGACGTGTTGTGTCTTTTCCAACTTTGCTCAGCAGTTGGATCTCTTCCGGACTTGGAGATCGTCACAAAGTCCTCGGCTTTACTATTTCTTTTCTGAGTGCTCATCATTTACTCGGTAGGGCCATAAATGGGCCATTAATTAGGGTACTAATGATTTGTCCATAGGCTCACTTAATTCTGAGGATTGTCCAATAAAAAAAGAAAAAAATGCCTCCCTCATGTAGACGGCTGAGTGCACTAAGCAATTTAATGCTTTCTTGTAACCAGCAGTGATTTTTTTTTCCTTTTTGATTATGAAACTCACCAAGCACCCCATTGTAATGATAAACACCAAATAGAGCTTCCTTCACACCATGAGACTGGCTGCAGGGGAACATCCTTATTTTAGAGACATTGCACAGGGTTAGATTTTCACCGACAGTAAATCATAATGCTGTTTTTCTTCTACTTTGAGGTAAGGCACACCTGTTAGAATAAGCTATATATGTGCTAGACTGCTTTCTTTGTTGGCTTTGAGAAACATTTTTGTTTTTCCTCTTAAAATGAAAATCAGCTCGGAAATGGAGGTAAGGGAGAAACAAGGCTTCTTGAAAGAGGAAGACGTTTAACAATAGAAAGAGAAAAAATCCTTTATACATCGTAGAAGGTGCTTTCTTGAAAGAGAGGAAAATCTGCTTTTCTGTTTCTAAAGTTAAACTGTATGGGGGCTTCGTTCTGCATTGTAGAATTGTCAGAAGTGAGCCCATTGGGCGTAAGAACTCAAAATCTAGCCCTTTGGAAGGAATTTTCCTTTTTGGTATGGACCACCAAGCTGGAAACTTCCCAACCGAGTTCCCCTGCTCCTGCCGAGGTTGGAATTGAAATTTCTCCTCTCAATTACTGAGCTGCAAGTGAAATATAAGTTTCTCACTCTGTAGACCGAGGGGACAGCATGGCACTGACTTAGGCTGACTTGGCATGGATTTCCTTTCAGCAAATTAAAATCTACCTCCGTTGATGGGGCAAAAAAGAGGATGTGGTCACATTTTGCTGTATCTTACCAGGGCATCGCTGGCATCCACCACTTTCGAGAACTTTCTTCTTTAAAGTTTTTCAGAGTTGGAGAGATTTTTTGAATGGTGTGCCTGCATTTCACATCTTCTAAGAAGAAACATTTCCCCCGAAAAGTGAAAAGTCAACCTGGGAGGGTGGTGAGGTACCAATAAAAGAGTATCTTTTTTTTTTTTTTTTTTTTTGGAAAAAATGTGCACGTATACATTATGGGATGTACTTGCTGTGTGATGGTCAATGTGGTTAGTCATCTGAATGGAAGAGAAAAGGCTAGTGGGTGGTTTGACACCCATGTATCATTCGTTTTTTTACTACTTTTGCAGGATATCCGCTGTGCGTGGTCAGGGGCTAGCATCTGCGGTCGATACAGAAATCAGGAAGATGTGACCCTGTGATGGTTAGCTTTATGTATCAGCCTGACTGGACCACGGGTGCCCGGAAAGCTGGTTAAACGTCATTTCTAGGGGTGTGCATAAGGATGTTTCCAGAAGAGATTAGCACTTGAATTAGCAGGCTTGGTAACGCGGGTGGCCCTCCCCAATGTGGGTAAACACCATCTAATCCACTGAGGGCCCAGGTACAACAAAAATGCAGAGGACAGTGAATTCGCTATCTGGCTCTCAGGTCCTGAAACTACACCAGTGGCTTTTTGGGTCTCCAGCTTGTAGATGGCATATCACGGGACACCTCAGCCTCCATGATTGGTCCTGTTTCTCTGGAGTCCTTGACTTATACAGACCTGTTTCAGGGTTTCTCGAATGGGGTTAGTGGTATTGAAGACATCATCTGATATTTGAGTGCAGTATGTGTCCTTTTTTTTTTTTTTGGTGGAAAGAAACTATTTCACTAGACTATGGAGATTGGAAACTTCCATCAAAACTACTTTGGGAATTAGAAAATGTAGAACAGGGGCGCCTGGGTGGCTCAGTCGGTTGAGCATCCAACTTCGGCTCAGGTCATGATCTTGCAGTCCGTGAGTTCGAGCCCCACGTCGGGCTCTGTGCTGACCGCTCAGAGCCTGGAGCCTGTTTCCAATTCTGTGTCTCCCTCTCTCTCTGACCCTCCCCCGTTCATGCTCTGTCTCTCTCTGTCTCAAAAATAAATAAGCATTCAAAAAAATTTTTAGAAAACATAGAACGTAAGTGTTCAGGTAGAAAAATAAAGATGACAGCAGTAATGGTAAAACAAGCATTCAGTGTTTCAGAAACAGCACAGTTTGTATGGGGCTTTTATCGCTGAAGAAGAGATTCCTGCTATTGGAAAATTGGAATCACATCCAGGGCAGGCACAGACCCAGCAGCTGTAGACGCCCTTGGATTAGACCGTGCAAGTAGGGCTGAGGTGGTTACTCAGACAGGAACTTGGAGCAAGTCTCCCTCCCGAGGACCGTTTCAATTCCAGCTTTCTCCGAGACCTTAAATGGTGATGTGGAATATTGACCATCCAATAGTTTTTAGGCTGAAGAAAATGCAGTACTTGGTTAAATGAACAACAGAAGAGAAAGAAAAGATGGGGAAGAAAATCTGCTAACATGTACCCTTTGCTCCTGGAGCCACATGGTTGGTTCCAAGGCATGGACGGAGACTGGATAATCGTCATGGTGGTTTAGACCTGGGCCGGGGAACATGTAGGAGTTTAATAATGGAGATTTTCCCATTGTGTGAGCATAAGAAAAAGACACTTTAAGAATTTTAAATTGGGTTGGGGGATGGAGAGGTGGAGACATGGCTTAAAGAAATGCAAGGGAGGACAAAATATAATTTTCTAAGCTTTTAAACAAATATGCTCAAGAGGTTATTTCAGACCTAGGGTCTTCAAGATAAGGGAATGTGGCAAAATGGGGTGCCTGGGTGGCTCAGTGGGTTGGGCGTCCGACTTTGGCTCAGGTCATGATCTTGCGGTCCATGGGTTCGAGCCCTGCATCGGGCTCTGTGCTGACAGCTCAGAGCCTGGAGCCTCTTTCAGATTCTGTGTCTCCCTCTCTCTCTGACCCTCTCCCGTTCATGCTCTGTCTCTCTCTGTCTCAAAAATAAATAAACGTGAAAAAAATAAATAAAAAAGGAAACGTGGCAAAAACATAAAACACAAGAACGATCTATGAATTTGTAAGGCTATCAGAATATTGGTAGTTTCTAGAGAACTGTGTGTCCCTGCAACGTTGGCTCATGTTACCCTGAGAAGCGAGGGTGATGTGTTTTCTTCTCGACCTGGGTTACACCCCCTGTCTTCCATAGAAACCATCCTGATGTTTCTGGGCAAAGAGTGACTGTGAAGGGTTAATAAATCCCAACGACGAGAGAAGTGATAAAAATGTGGAAAAAATACCTGGATGCAAAGTTTAAAGTCTAAAAATACTTTGAAGCTGGAGAAATCCTTAGCCAAAGGGCTGAAGCTAGAGTAGACAGTTGACACAATGCTTGGGGTCAGCCCGCTGTTGCCCTCCGTGATTCTAAACTGCTCGACTGCGCTCCGTCTCATTAATATTTGACCATGATCATTCATTTAGCTGTGAAATTATTTCCTTATATGATTGTAGTTTGCTACTGTTTGCATATTTTTCATGCACATGTCATCAACGTTTTGACATACAGAAATGACTTTGTTTTAATAATGTAAGCGGAACGGTAGGTTTACAATAGAAGGCAGAGCGTAATGGGTCTAGCAAGTGAAATACAGCAGATTTTAGGTGAGTGTTAAAGAGGGAGCGGCTTCCTTCGTAGGGGAGGATCAAGGAGGACACGATGGTATTGGGGGATAAACGGGTTCCGTCAGACTGTTAGGAGGGGTGGGAGGGTGTTTCAGAATGAGCGTGGGGGCGGAACACTAGCACGTGTGCAGAGCGAGCGTGTCAGGGGACAAACGTAGTTCAGCGAGGCTGGCTGCTGGAAGCTAGGAGGGAATGCTGATCTTAGGCTGGATATTTAGTGCAGAAGTTTGGGCTTTGTCCCGTAGAAATAGACTGAAAAAAGCTACTATACAATTGCAGAATAGTATATATACTCACATTGTTAAAAAAAAAAAATACATAGTATACATCTCTCCTTCTGCCCAGCGCGCAGCCCTGCCAGCAACATCCACAGAGAGCCATTTGTATTTGTTTTCACACGGATCCTTCCACGGGCTCTTTAGGCAAATATAAACATACATCGTTATTTCCCTCTTTCTATGCAAAAGGGAGCCCGCTATGCATTCCCGTTGCTCCTTTGCTCTTTTCCCTTGAAATGTGCTTCCTGGCGACTTTCCATACTTTCTGTAAAGGCTGAGTGCCCTGGAAGTACTTGGTGTGTTTCTTTATTAGCCTCTCGCTGACTTTGGGATGGTTTTAATCGTTCACTGTTACAATGTAAAATCATCCGTTTGCTCGCAGCAAGGATACCTCAGCAGTAAGTGGCAAGAACCAGGATTATGGAGTTTAAAAGACATTGAATTTCTAATCTTGATCATTATCAACAGTTGTCATTTCCAGACTTAGGTTCATTTATATTCTACATGGTGGTTTGTTTTTTTTTTGTTTTTGCTTTTGTTTTTGTTTTGCAATAGCATTACCAACAGCGCGCTACCCATATTCCCAATTTCAACAATCTGATTGGTGAACTAAAACAATCTTGGGGTACTTTAATAATCAGTTTTGTTTTTAAGAGTGAATTTGAATGCCTTTCTTGAATGTTGAGATTTTTGTGTGTGTGCTTAGTGGTCACTATTCACTGTTTTTGCCTGATTTTACTGAGGCAGTATTATAAATTCAAAGGTGTTAATTAGACGTTCGGATAGAAACCCTTAAGATCACATGAGTGACAAATGCTATTTTTCCTGATAGATTGTTTGCTGTTTAACTTTGCTTATGGTGTTCTCTTTGTTTTGTCCTCATGCATACACTTGGCTTAGTGATTAAAGGGTCTGCACTTTTCCAGGGTTATACATGCATTCTACCGTTCTAACATTTAAAGTGTCTTATTTAATATCGACTCACATCTTCAATCTTCTCTTTAATTTATCTGATGTAAATTCTGAGATAATGCAGATTATCTTCTCATAAGACAAGTCAATTGTCTGCAAACATGCTCTTTCTTAATCATCTACCTTTTCTCAACCAATTTGCCAGGTCACCTTTTCTCATGCATCCAGAAGAGACGGAGGTTCCCTCTCTGTTAAATAATAAATTTAATGGGGTGGTGACACACACAACCAGATTTTGAAAACCAGTTGCGTCTCAGTATCACGCAGACGGAAAGGGTAAAAGTAACAGAATCCAAGGGAACACTCGAAAGATGAAAAGGAAAGTGAACACAGAGTGAATGAAGGGCAATCGCCTTATCACATAAAAAAAATGTATTTTCAAACTCCCGGGATAAAGCCACCTGGTGAAAGTTCAGGGGTAGAGACACAGATCGACGGGACACAATAGGATTTCTAGTATAAAGTCTTTTCGGGGACACCAGGTAGGTTTATAGGGGCACGACTTGGCCTGGTTTTGGTTTTGTTTTTGTTTTTTAAATGTGTCTCCTGTCTTTATTCTACTCAATATGATTTCCTGCGAGTGCCCCCCGCCCCCCTTTTCCCCTGCATTTCTCTTTTCTCTTTGGTCATTGTGTTTTCTGCAGTATCTTCGATTCCCCCTTACAGCCTCACCAGTTGTGTCTCAGATTATGAGAACTTTTTCTTCCTTCCTTAGTTCTGCAAGCTCAGATTCAGTCCTCTTCTCTCTCTTCACAGAGTTATTGTGTCGGTGCTTTGTGGTAGTGATTGCGACATAGAAGATTGTGTTTTTGAAAGGCAGAGAAAATTTTCATTGCTTTATGACATCATCTTCTTAAGACTATTCATCCATCTGTTGACAGAATTGTCTTCGTTGAGGTACTTGGAAAAAGTTGAGTTATATATCTACTTTTCTGACCGGCAGCTCACAGCAGTTTCTGGAGGGGCCCAGGCAGGGAAGCTCCAAGGTCCTCTCCTTCCTCCTCAGGGAAGAGAAGGGCCAATTCCTTCCAGCTTCCTCTGTGTCGGTTCTGTGACAGCCTCTCCTGGTTTCTTCTCCAAACCAACGCGAATGCCTTGGGACCGCTCTGGCCGGTCCTGATGGCCCTGAAACCATATTTCTTGTTGCGGGAAAGATCGCACCTTCAGGGGGCACCTGGGTGGCTCAGCCGGTTAGGCATCCGACTCCGTCTCAGCTCAGGTCACGATCTTGTGGTTCGTGAGTTCAAGCCCCATGTTGGGCTCTGTGCTGACAGCTCAGAGCTGTTTAGGATTCTCTCTCTGCCTCTCCCCTGCTCACTCTGTCTCAAATAAATAAACATAAAAAAAATATTAAGAAAAAATATTAAGATGGCGCTTTCAGCATGGGCCAGATGGGCCTCCGGTCCCCCCGTTGCACCTGCACATCGTTCCTTCAGTGAATCGGCAATGCTTCTGCTGGACCTCCGGGATTTTGGGAGGTCTTGCATATGTCTGTCTCCTAGTTCAGCTGAAAATCGAGCTGGTGTTGCCTGCCCAGTCTGCCGATAGTGTTTGTATAAGGCACGGATGGCCTACAGTGACTGAAGTGGCAGGTACCGAAGCAGGGGTGGTGACAATAGTCCGCATGACCGGTACTCTTCTCTCCCGCGTTCCAGCCATTTGGTCCTCACGGCACCCCGTGAGGTGAGCACAGTTATTTCCTTTGCACAGAGAGGGGAAACAGAGGCACAGGGGAGGTTGGGCGGCTTGACCATTTGCCCTCAGCTGGTAGACGGGGCAGTGGGGGTACGTACCGAGGTGGTCTGGCTCAAGCCTCTGTATTTTTAACTGCCTCGTGCCTGTGCCAGAGTCTGATTGGAACATTTTAGAGCCTAGAACTTACATGTGTTTCAAAATGTAAGTGGCAGCAGCCTGGGGGAGGAAGAAAGAGGGTCACTAACGTAGGCCCTTTTGTTAAGCAGAAGTTTCTCAAAGTGTTGTGTGTGCGGAAACCACTTGTGAGTCCTAGTAAGATACGGATTCTCATTCAGTGGGGCCTGGGAGTCTGCATCTTTTAAGGTTTACTTTTTTTAGTTTATTTTGAGAGACAGAGTGTGCACGCAAGTGGGAGGGGGGCAGAGAGGGAAAGGGGCCCCACCCCTTTAATGTGGGGCTCGATCTCACAGCCCTGGGATCACGACCTCAGCTGACTTCAAGAGTCGGTAGCTTGACCGACTGAGCCCCCGAGGTGCCTGGAGTCTGCATTTGTAACTGGGGCTGCCAAGGTGCCCTGAGTAGCCAGGAAGTAGGACCCTGGTCAGGCAGTGCAGGGCAGAGATAAAGGGAGTCCGAACTAGAACATCATCCTCTGGTATGAAAAAAAGCAGATTGAAGTGAGAGTGTAGCCGCGGGATCGTAAGAAGTATTGACAGGTTGAATGTGGGCGGTGAGGAATGAACGGGAAAAGATGACTCCGTTTCCTAGCCGGGGAGACGCTTTCTACCTCTGCAAAGCAAACTTAAGAAGCAGAGAGCGAGGCAGCCTTGAAGACGCTGGCTCTGCATTTTTGATTCTTGAGTTAAGAGACACCCATTTGGGAATGCGTACCATGCGTGAACCATGGCAGGGGGGTGACTGACCAGACAGCTAGGGAACTTCTGGAACTCAGAGACCTTCTGCACTTAAACTACGGTAATGTGCATCAGCCAGAGGGTGGGCACGTGCAAGGCACCTGCCGAGGAAGTAATTCGGGGCCTCCATTCCCTCATTCCTTGGACCGTAGAAGACAGTGGTATTTGTGGTTCCCCAATCTTTAGTGACAGACTGGAGAAGGAAAGAAGGTCCTGGGTGGTTCCGGGTGCTGGGGGCAGGCCTGTAGGTATGGAAAGAGGGAAAAGTCTCCTGTCTGATTTCTGTCAGGAAATTCAACCAGAAATGGGCCGTAAAAGCCCATCTTTTATAACATTTCTAGGGTCTCTTGAGTTATTTCCTCTGATCACACGTTGACACTTCCAGGAACCAGCATTTCTCTTACTGATCAACCTCCATATTTGCTTGTTTTCCATCAATTAAAACTCAAAGTTCAATTTGCCTTCCTTTTCCCACAGTCCCTGGGTTAGTTCTGGTCTCTGAAGTTAGAGCACAATGGAAGCCATGATGGCAAGGGTAGGAGCCAAGAACTTGAAAGTAGCATATCTCATGTAAGTCTAGTGCCTAGAACTAGAAGATCTCGTTTAATTAAATCCCGTGTTGACCTCTCTGAGAATCTGTTTATCTGTAGCAAGCTCCCGTTATTTACCTTTTGAAGCGGATCTGTGCTAACTCCAACCCCAACCGTCTAAATCAGGGGTTGACGTTTCAGGAGGTAACTCCACAGACCATTCCTCACGTTTTCCAATGTGAACTCTGACCTTACATCAGGATACCGTTGCCCCAGTCACATTTCTTCTGGAAATGCACATGCCTATCAGTCATTTAGGGCTGGGCGATATTATTTATCCCCTCAGGAAATACGGGCTCTGTTGGCGCAGGGAATGAGAGGCATCTTTTTTATTAATATATATTTTTTAACATTTATTTATTTTTGAGAGACAGAGAGTGCAAACAGGGGAGGGCAGCGGGGGGGGAAACACAGAATCCAAAGCAGGCTCCAGGCTCTGAGCTGTCAGCAGAGGCCAAAGCGGGGCTCAGACCCATAAAATGTGAGATCATGACCTGAGTTGAAGTCAGACGTTTAACTGACTGAGCCACCCAGGTGCCCAGAGAGACATTTTTTGAAATACTTGAGATTGTCAAGAGAGGACATTGGAAGGAGTTCCTTATAGGTCACTAAAATATGCACTGTTGTTAATTAGAAGGTGATAAAGAGTCACAGGGCGGCAAGAAGTTGGGATTTGATTTGAAAGGGCACAGAGGGGTAGATGAGAAAGCCCAGGTACGGCCAGATTTCCTTGTAGACAGTCCTTTCCCATATCTACTTGGAACACAAATGGCATGAGATCCTTGTGTCAACTCTGCACATGCGCTGCGTATGATAGAAGGTTTCGATTTTGATGATTTGTCACCTATAGAGGTCAGTCTAGCCTATACATGCCACCCCACCCCCCACCCGTTGGCTGGAGAATGGGATCACATGCTGACAAATCACTGAATTCTCTTGCCCTTCCTTGCTGTTTCTGCTTTTCCTCTCATTCTTGACCACAGTCTCCTGTTTGTTTGCTTCCTCTTTTCTAAGAACAGCACATAAATAAGGTTTGAAGAGTGCATCAAGAGTGCAATCTGTTTTGTCCAAACCCCAAATACACATAAGCATTTCAGCATTTATGAAAAATATAGCTGAATCGCAAGTATTCTTAGGATTAAGTACATTTCCTTTTGTTTTTGTTAGACTCACCAAATTGCTCCTATTAATATGAGGTTCTTATGCATTATGTAACAGCTGAGAACAAAGAAGAAAGTCTGAGAGCCCTCCATTTTAGAGGTTTTATCGCTTTCATAAAAGGCGGGAAGCCTTGTGCACCAAAGCCCCACCCGCCATGTTGAATTGGACCTGTAATACAACAATGGCACATCCTACTGCATCTACAACAATGCATCTACAACAGCTGCACCTACAACAATGCATCTCCTACTGCAACTCATCCCCAAACATTCCCTGGAAGTTAATTACGTTTTCCCATATTTCTCGGGAGGAGAATAAAACATTGTGACTTTCAAATTAGATCTGTAAACAGAATTAATAAAGAATTTGGGAGACAGAGCTTGAATGAAACAAGAAAGGGAAAAATACATTACAGAGAAAATCGTAATGAATTATAGAATGTTAGAGTTGCTTCAGTCCTCAGAGAAATCTGTCCCAAACCCTCACATTGGGATGAGGGAGCTGAGGTATGTAAGGTCACAGAGCATCTTACCGATTTGGATTCCCGCTCTGTGAACATATCTCTCTAGGAGAATGTTAGGTGCTTGTGAATGTTTCATTCTTTTTTGTTTTTTCTTTCTTTCTTTCTTTTTTTTTTTTTTTGTTAGTCCACTAGGGCACTCTTGGGTGCTTTAGAAACACTAATTTCCCTCCAGTAATCTTGAGCACCGAGGCTATCAGACTGTAAAAATTAAGCTGGGCCGTAGGAATTACTCAGAATGGTCTGGGATCTGGGGCACTCAAACCCGTAACTCCAGAAATTCAATTTTGACCATTTACCAAGAAATGATCAGGCTCTGGGGAGAGGACAGATGCAAAACTGACTCGTGGGCCATAAATACAAATATGCTCATGTACTGGAAGTTGGAATCAGCGAGTGAATGAACTCTGTAAAACGTGTAATGCTCTGCATGGAAATTACATTTGTGACAGTGAAATTAAGATAATTAGAACTATTATCATTCCACATGATTGGGTCCACACAGAAATCCCAGTTATGTCTAAAGCATTTTCAGCATGGTTACAGCCTGACGAGGTACCCACATCTTCTTCAGGGACACTGAGGTTTAAATACCTGTTTCTAGAAATTTCTCTCTTGGGAATAGTGGGGGATTTTAACTAGTCCGTGCTATATCCCAAATGATACAGTGGAAAGCGTTCTGACTGAAGAGTCCTGAGATATGCTTGGAGTCTCAGTGGTGTTGTTGTGTGGTTGTACAACCCAGGGAAAGTCCGGAGATTGCTCTCGGCCTTAACTTGCTCGTCTCTGAAATGTGAAAGTTGACCTTGGTGAGTTCCAAAGTTGTTTCCAGTGTGCGCACTCTCAAACCTTAAGGAACTTCCTTCTGTAGACACCATAGGCCCTTTTCCTCTTGTTTCCTGCATGTCACTGACGTTCATCATGGTATTACCATTTATTTACAGTATTTTTATGATATACGGTGATTTCTGAGTTAGGTGTGTTGGGAAAATCTTCAAGAAGGAAGCACCTGAGACCCAGAAGAAATGTTGGCGCCGCATTCGGGAGGCCCGAGGCTAGAGCAGGGCGGGTAAGGAAAATGGGGAGGTGAGGGAGGGAAACATGCCAGGAGATGAAGAGGCCCATGGTACCGTCCACGGGCTCGTGTGTCACTGCAGAGTGCTGGACACTGACTAGGTCTGGGATGTTTCCAGGATGGTGTGCACAGAGAACCTGTACCTTGGAGTGATCCCAGAGGAAGAAAAAAGCAGGTGAGATCTATCTGTGCCTCTCACGTTGGTCGAGCTTCACCCCCTGCGCATCTGGACTGTGACATCGAGTGCCCCGGCAGACACCGAGGGAGCCAGAAGTCCCTCTGGCATGCCGTCCGTGACAGAAGTGAAGGGGGTCAGTGTGCAGGCGGGACTCCATACATCAGAGCTCCGGAAACCCAAGAAGGGCACCTGCAGTGTTGGCAGTGGTGTGAGTGGAGGGCTTTGCAGAAAGAAGGCAAAGACAGATTGTCGGAGGGGTCACACGGTCCGTGTCCTGTGCGGTGTCCCGTTGTACTGCTCTGTCGTGTTTGTGTCCCCTGACTGGCTTCTACACTGTAATGTGTGCCTTCTTTCTTCAATTTCTGTGGGAATGAATGCACTTTCGCTCTTTCCCTGTAAGTGCAGTCAGAGGACTTTCCTCTCCCTGAAGCCCAGGGCTGCTTGTTATCACCTGTAAATCCTAGGGTCACACCTTAGTGACCCAAACGACAGTCACCATTGCTGTGCTTGGGGTGAGGCCCCAACTAATACTCACTTTCACCTTCTTTCTCCTTGCCTCCTACCCGTTTTAGGTTTCCCTTATCCTCACTTTGACTAATCAGGGTTTATTGCCAGGTGACCCCGACCTTGAACCTGAGGGTCTGGATCCTTAGTTTATCTCCCTTTGTTGGTTTGTTGTTATATTTCCCCCCACCAGATGGTCACTGTGAGGTTGCGGAAGTATAAAGAGGCTCCCCGTGTGGGGTCCAGACATCGTGCCTGCCTCCATTGTGTGGTGGCAATCCTACTTCTCCCCAAGAGTTAGAACGGGTCCCCAGCCAGTGCAGCAACCCCCTTTTTGCCCACACACCCTTTGTCCTGAGGGGCCACAAGGGCCAGGAGATGGTTGCAGCTTCTACTCTACTGGAACTCTGATGTCCTGGGGCATGACTACATTGACTTCTCCTGGAATTTAAAGCATGGACCAGCCGAGGGCTAAATGTTGGCAACGGGAAGATGAAATGTTAAAAATGTGTTGTTAGGTATGGTAGTGAGAAGGACAGCTCCCACTTCCACACATTGGTGGCAGGACCCGATTGTGAGGCATTTGGATCCACTAACCTGGCTTCTCTGAGCTCCCACTCTGCCCTGGGGTTGATGGTGTTGTGTTGGGTTTTCGGTTTTTACTGGCAGCTCAGACCTTACTCATGCCTGTCCTTGAGAATTCCAGATAGTCTACTTTGCCTGTTGCATGGGTACCCTGCAGGATGGCCACAGGCCCCTTCGCAGAAGGGTCAGAGGAATGACACGATCTTCTTGTGGACTGGCGCAGCCCTTCCTAGAGAGCGTCTTCTCATGGCAGTGGTTTCCGTGCGGTAACATTCTAGTTTTGATGATAACGCAAATCCTGTAACCTGTCAGTCAGATGTTCATCTGTCTGACTCCTACCACATCATGACCTGTGATTCATAGACACCCAGGTTTCCACTCTGGTGGTTTTGCTGTCATTGCAGTGATGACACCCACTTTACCTCTGATGACCCAGGACTGCCCCGTCTCTGTCTTTCTGTAGCCCCAAGAGCCCCAGGTATAGCAGGGATCCCAGCCCCAGGACCACACCTTTGTCAACCTAGCGAGGACAGGACAGGACAGTCATGAAATTCCAAAACATATGCAGGAGCCAACCCTTAATAGTCCTTTGTCACACTCTTAGTGGAATGTCCTCTGGGCGTAAATCCATTCCTCCTTCCAGCTTCAGATTTCTCCATCACTCGGCTAGGAAAATTCTGGCAGGCCATCTCATTTAGGACAAGCCATCATTAAATCCACATGACAAGGAGCTTCCTTAAATGCTTAGGGCCAGCTGCAGGGATTCGGGACAAAACACGCCATCCCACATCGTGGGTGAACGTGCTTATGTTGCTTAATTGTCCGCTACTCAGTGTTGGATTCTGTTCTCAGATACACGGAGCGTGCGCAGAGGGCCGTTTTGCCTCCCTGCCCCGTTACAATCAGACCCTCATCTTGATTCCTAACACCCTGAGAGGTAAGTTCCTCCTGAAAGATGCCACAGAGACCTCAGACTTGTGCCACCTGTTGTTAGCTGGCAACGGACTGTCGTGCTCTGTCTCCCATTCCTGTGTCGCACCTTCTCTGGTGCCATCAGTGGGGCCCCCCACAGCCATTGTCCCCATGCTGGCTGGGTCCGCAGCACCTTGCCCTCATGCTGATTTGCCCCCACCTGTATTTCATCCCAGTTAACCACTGGTGAGCTCTGAAGCGGTTTTCATGCCTGCCAGAAATTATTACCATCTTGTTCACTGCTGTGGGCTGTGAGTTTGTATTGCCCCAAAATTCATGCATTGAAACTCTAATCTCCAGTGTAATGGCATTTGGAGCAGAGACCTTTGGGAGTAATTAGCTTTAGATGAGGTCATGATGGTAAAGCCCCCAGGATGCAGATTTAGCCCTTATCAAAAGAGGAAGACACAAGATCTCTCCCTCTCTCCCTCTCCCTCTCCCTCTCTCTCTTTCTCTCTCTCTCTCTCTGCACGTACACACCAAGGAAAGGCTATGCAAGGACATACCCAGAAAGGCCCTTATTAAGAATTTGACCACATTTTTGGACTTCCATTCTCCAGAAGTATGAGAAATAAATGTTTGTTGATCAAGCCACCCAGCCTATGGTATTTGCTGGAGCCTGTTGAGCTAACACGCTTGCCATCCACGAAGGGTTCCTTCCACTTTCAGGTGGTTGAGCAATCCTATTCACCATCTTCGTGTTGAGGGCTGTTTTCAGAAAACTCTGGCACCAATTGTGTTAGCCTGGGTCTTTCATAAAGCAGAGCCCAAGGAAAACTTCACTTTAGTCACAGTTTATTTGGGATTTTCAAGCGTACAATGGTAAGGCTGTGGTTGAAAGGGGAGGTATGGGAGAAGGAAATGTGTGTAGCAGTGATCCTTTTTGATTCCATGCTGGTTACCACCTAACTGAGGGCCAGGAAGAGACCCAGTAGATTCATCAGCAGGTGTGTTTCTTGGAGTGTGGGATTTCGAATGTGTGCAAGGGAGAAAATCACACACATACAGCTCAGAACAATCCATGGAGGGGAGAAAGAAGGCTATGTCGTGGAACTTGGTTCTGTCTCCTCTCTTACTAGCTAAGATTGACTTCATGGCAGTTTCTCCATAGTTCTCGGTCATATCTTCTTATCCCTTAGGAACCTGGGAGGATGCTACACACCGTCCCTATGGTGTGATGCTCCATCTATGCCTAGAAGTGGAGGGGTCATTATGTTGGGTGTAAGGGTCCTGAGGCCCAGGGCTCAATGAGACTCTCACCTCATGAAGCATGGCCAGACATGAACAAGAAGATACAATTCCAGGTGCGGGTGGAGTCTTCAGAAAGAAGGGGAGAGTGTGCGAAGATCTGCAAATGTACATGGCACTTTTGTGTACATGATAGCTCCAGTCCTGATCTGTGCAGCTTTGTGTTTGCAGCTAAGAATAATATGTACTTAAAAATGTTCTAAGACCCGGGGTGCCTGGGTGGCTCAATCAGTTAAGCGTCTGACTTTGGCTCAGGTCGTGGGTTCGAGCCCTGCATCGGGCTCTGGGCTGATAATTTGGAGCCTGCTTTGGATTCTGTGTCTCCCTCTCTCCCTGCCCATTCTCTGTCTTTAGAAAATGGATAAACATTAAAAAAAATTGTACAAATGTGCTAAGACATTAGATCTGGTGTGAAACATGCTTATCACAAAAATACCAATAAAGAGGGTGGAGGGAATGTGTGGAGGTAAAGGATATGTTTATGATGGTTTCATGGCATATACTTACATTCAAACTCATCAAGGTGTATATGTATACAGTAAGTCTGTACAGCTTTGGGTATGTCAACCACACATCAGTGGTTTACTCATTTATTGCATTCAGTGAATTACCTTGTAATGAGACCGCATCATTCATAATGGGGCCTCATCATGAGTCATATCTTAGGTTTGTTCTAACTTGGGGACAGTCTATGCATGCTGATCTGGTTGGCTCCATTAAAAGAAATGGCTTTTGGCTACCTCAGTGTGGCCAGTTATAACCAGTTTATCCTTTTCCTGGTAATAATGGATAAAGACCCCCGGCACGGAGGTGTGAGAGCTAGGATTTAGACGTACATGGGAGGGCTTGCAAGACCCCTCACCTTCACTGTGCCGATTACTCACTGCAGACAGACAGAGAGGATAGAAAGCTGAGTTTTCCTGGTCTCAATAAACAGTCCTACATGCTCATGTTGTCTACTGGACTACTTCTCACTCTTGGGACTTTGGCGTTTTGACTTTAGACTGAGCTTTGCAGATGGACAGATTATAAAGCTTTGCTCTCTCAGAATATCGGTACACAAAGAGATCTTAAAAAGCCTCTAATCCAACCGTTCATTTGAGAGATGAGGATTTTGTGGGCTACAGAATTTCTGACTATCCAAAATGTACACAGTGCTTCTCTTACAAAATCCTTCTTTCTTATTGTTTGGGGAGGAAATAGGCCAGCAACTGGCTCTAGGTAGCAAAGAACCAGCAAGCTCTGAGGGAAATTAAACCAACAAAAACAGAGGGAAATTTTGCTTATTTTTATAATCTAAAAAAGCGTTGTATACCAAAGTATCTTCCTAAATATTAGTTAGTGAATCATAAGGATGTGATGTCTCAGGGTTTTAAGAGTGGAGTGAAAGATGATGGCCGTCTATACAGCATGAAGTGGATTCACAGGAATGCTATAATCACAACCCACGTGCCCCCCAAATCACCTTTCACGTGGCATTTGCTCGGTATTGAGTTGGATGATCGTCCAGAAGACGAAAAATCAGATAGTGCCATTCTCTCTCCACAGAGATAGCTGTATGTTTCCTCTAGCTGAAAATTCATGTCAGCCAATGGATTTTTCCAAAACCCATATTGGCAAAAAATAATGTTATCCGAAGACTCTATAGTTCTAAAAACTAAAATCATGATATATTCTGAGAAATTGGTTTTTAGGGCTTGAATTTGTGTTTTTTGGACCCGTGCATGTGTGTGTGTGTGTGTGTGTGTGTGTGTGTGTGTAAAATAGATGCTGTAGCACTAATGTCATTAATTAACAAAATCTGTGGATTGAAAGTGATCTTGGAGGTTATCTACATGACTGTCCATAATTTTAAGGAAAATCAAAGTGAGACAAGAACAAGTGGCTGATTGCTGAGAGCAGACACACAGTGGCCATCTAACTTTCAAGCCTCAAAGACTTCTCTCATTTTTACTGGAGTAAAAAACGGTTATTAATAAATGATTACTTAATTAGCAAAGAGAAAGTCTCCGTTGAACAAAGAAATCTAGGCATTTATTCTGCACGTTTTATAACTTCTTCACACGCTCCTTCTTTTCCATCATTCAGACGGTACAAACTGTCTGCCTGAGAGGACATTGAATTCCTCTGCATGTGTTCTGAGAGCCGAGCTCATTTGACTGCTGATCCCTTGGTGCTACAAGGTAGCCCAGAAAGAGATGGAAAGGTAATTTAATTGAATTACAATAACATCCATTTTAGTTCTCCTTTTCAGATGCCCCTGCTGTATTCCAGCCCAGTGATGGCATCCTGCAGACTAGAAGGGAAAAGTCTATTATAGAAGCTCACAAACATTACACTCACACAGCACATTTATAAGGTTCAACGATCACAAAATATAAAGGGCCCAAGCAACACACTCTGCAGAATTATATTACTGGAAACTGTAACCCTTTAGGAAGAAGAGAGCCCAGGATGGCCACCAAGTTGTGGAAAAGATGGCACAGGGCAGAGTCAGGGAGTCGTCACTTAGACTTCTGTCTGTATGTGGATGTGACATGTCACTGTTAGAAAATCCTGAGTCTGGGGCGCCTGGGTGGCTCAGTGGGTTAAGCATCCGACTTGGGCTCAGGTCGTGATCTCACGGTTCATGAGTTCCAGCCCCGCATCGCGCTCTGTGCTGACAGCTCAGAGCCTGGAGCCTGTTTCAGATTCTGTGTCTCCCCCTCTCTGCCCCTCCCCTACTCGTGCTCTGGCTCTGTCTCTCAAATCTAAACAGATGTTAAAAAAAGTTTAAACAAGCACACCCACGCCTACGCATGCATCATACAAATATCCACCTAGGTACACTTCTGTCTATGTGTTAAAATATATTATGCGTTTGCTTGGGTAATTTTAAAAAGTAGGCGCCAAGAGGAGATACCGCTGACGTCTGAGTGCTGCTGGAAGATTCTACGGGAGGGCATGTTTTTGTGGGAAGGATGACCGACATGCTATCAGAAGCTCCAAAGAGCTTAACCCTTTTAAATGAAAAGACACACCCTTAAGTCTCCCCCATGTTGGATGTCTCTGGCACAGTGACCGCCACGCGGTAGAACACTTTGTGCTTAGCCGTCCCCGCTGCGGGGATGGTTCTGAGTGGCGTTCACACAGCTCCGTGGCCTTCCCAGTTCCCTTCACACGCCTGCCTTCGTGCCCACCCGCGATGCCTTGGCCGTAGCCCGCCGCTCTTTAGCAGCGAGCCCCTTAGCAGCATAGCTTCCTGCTGCTTGTTTTGCCTTTCAAGAGCCATTCATGACTTATGCTCTAGGCTATTGTCTAGTAAGGGAGAGACATTCGGGGTCCCAGAGGTCCCCTCACTGGAGGATGCGACCACGTGCATTGCTGTCTGCCTGTGTCTGATAAGTAGCACTTCTTGTGTGTGTGTGAGCGGACTGTTTGGGTGTAGTTGCCTGCACAAAACCAAGTAGGATGGTGGGCATTACACATATACCTGTTTCCCGGTTTTACACAGGAAAATGTCTTTTTATTTGAGCACTTACTTTTGTGGTTATTAAAGCTCCCTTTAATTTCCTTGATTTTCTAGTTTCCTAAATGAGAAGTCGCATTAAAAATGTATACTTCAGCGATGCTGTTTACAACATTGCCTAGAGAGTGGGGAGAAAAACTGAAATTTGCCTCCAATTTTGTGTTCATAGTTTCCCTATCCTCCCTTCCCCTAATTCTTCTCTGTCAGCCTTTTGGGTGGTGGTGGTTGTTGTTGTTGTTGTTTGGACATCAATAGGACACACAAGATTGAATTCTCTGAGATTCTGAAAGAATCCTATAAATCCACCCACAGGGATAAAGTCTTATTAAATGATAAGACTTTAGTTAAAGGTTATCACTACTAATACTGTTTGTGTTTGTTACTAGCATTGTTTGCATTTTAAAGGAAAGCAGACTTAAGCAAATGAAACTTATAAGGAACAATTAAGTTTCAGGGAAGTATTTACTCTCTAAAGTCTTAGAATCAAACAGTGCTTGTAATTGCCGGCTCCAACGATACGTGGTGCCCTTCCTCTCAGGATTTTGTTGACGGAGGACTTGTCAGGGTCTCTGGGAAATTAGGCAGTCTCAACAGAGGGCAAGAGGTGACGGGTCAAAGAGGACAAGGCACCAGTTCAGCCAAGGATTTGAAACGAACCCTCAGGCACTCACCTGGCTATCTGCCTCTCTGGGTTCTCTGAAGTTCCACATGCTCATGCAATTATAGGCATCCTCTAAAATACCCAGATCTAGAGGCTGGCCAGTCTATGTTTGAATGCCACCTGGGAGAGGAATAACCACTCACTGGAAGAACGTAGTCTATTTTAGGAAAAGATTTGAAAAGTCATATTTGTATTGAACCACAACCTCTTAGTAACATCCAATCATAGATATTAAAAAATATATATATATGTAACACTTAAAATATATCCAGTACTATGCAAGGTGGTTTACACATTTTAATTAATCCTTAAATGGGGAGGTGCTATTCTCCCTACTTTACAGATGAGAAAATAAAGACTGAATTTAGAAACTTTGTGCTAGGTTAGTACACTTGATAAATGATAGCCTGCTTCACACCCAGGGAGTTAGCCTCTAGAATCTGTGGTTTAAACACTACCACACTATACCGTCTTTTTTAAAGCGTTGGGTACTTTGAGGGGAGAACTGATAACAGGTCTTTTCCACAGGATGAAGACTGCAGCCTTCTAGGAAATTAAAATAGGCTCCATAACAATGTCACCAGCCTGCATGATGGCTACAAATATAAGATTTGATGTACATCGAGTATAGTTACAATTATAAGACTCAATTCAGCTCTTGGCTACCTGATTCAATAGCTCTGAATAAAAGGGTTTGGCTCACCGGTTTTTGCACCTATGACTCAAGGTTATCTGGTGAGCTTGATTCCAGTGCAGATTATTAAATCATATACCCTGTAAATGTTGATTCCTGAGATCTGGGTGGTGATCAGGATTCTGCATTGATTATGATTATGATTATTAATTGCTTTTGTGTTTGTTTTATTGACATACTCTATCCCATTGAGTTCAGGTGTACATCATAGTGAATCAGTTTTTTTACACATTCCAAAATGATCCCCACGACAAGTGCAGTCACCATCTGTCACCATACAGCATTATTACAGCATTATTAACTATATTCCCTAAGCTGTGCATTATAGCCCCATGAATTATTCTGTAACTGGAAGTTTGTACTTCTTAATCCCCTTCGTCTACTTTTCTCTCCTTTCAACACCTCCTTCTTTGGTAACAAACATTGTGTTTCCTGTATCCACTTATGTGTGTCTGTTTTGTTTTATTTTTTTTTTGTTTTCTTATTTTGTTTTGGTTTCCACAAATAAGTGATATTATATTTGTCTTTCTCTGACTTCTTTCACTTAGCATAATACCTTCTAGGTCTATCCATGTTATTGCAAATGGCAAGTTTCATTCTTTTTTTATGATTAACATTCCAGTGTGTGTATATAATATATATGTATTGTATGTATAAGTATATATATCATGTATATAGTGTATGTGTATGTCTGTATGTAATTTTTTTTACTGTTTATTATTTTTGAGAGAGAGAGAGACAGAACATGAGTGTGGGAGGGCCAAAGAGAGAGGGAGACACAGAAACAGAAGTAGGCTCCAGGCTCTGAGCTGTCAGCACAGAGCCCGACACGGGGCTCAAGCCCACAAACTGAGATCATGACCCGAGCTGAAGTCGGATGCTTAACCGACTGAGCCACCCAGGTGCCCCTGTGTGTCTGTATGTAGCTGAATGGATAAAGAAAATGTATGTATATGTATCTGTATATATACAGACTTTATCCATTCATTTATCAATGGACACAGGTTGTTTCTATATCTTGGCTCTTATGAGTGAGGCTGAAATGACCTTAGAGGTGCGTGTATGTTTTTGAATTGATGTTTTCTTTTTCTTTGGATAAACACCCAGAAGTGGAATTGCTGGTCATAGCATAGTTCTATTTTCAGTTTTTGAGGAGCTTCCGCACTGCTTTCTATAGTGACTGCACCAATTTGCATTCCCACCCACAGTCCATGAGGGTTAACTTTTCTCCACATTATTGCCATGAATCTGTGGGTTTTTTTTGTGTGTGTGTGTCTTTTGATAATAGCTAATCTGATAGATGTAAGGTGGTACCTTACCATGGTTTGGATTTTCCTTTCCCTGATGATGAGTGATGTTGAGCACATTATCATGAGCCCGTTCACCACCTGTATGTCTTCTTTGGAAAAACGTCCATTCAAGTCTTTGCCCTTTTTAAAATCAGGTTGCCTTCTTCTATTTTATAGTTTTAGAATGTTTGTTTATTTGAGAGAGAGTGAGTGAGTGGGGGAGGGGCGGAGAGAGAGAGAGGAAGAGTGAGACAGTGAGAGAGGGGGAGAGAGAGAGAGAGAGAGAGGGAGAGGGAGAGGGAGAGGGAGACAGAGATTCCCAAGCAGGCTCCACACTCAGCACAGGGCTCGATTTCACAATGGTGATCAGAACCTAAACTGAAATCAAGAGTTGGACGCTTAAACCGCCGAGCCACCCACGCACCCCATGGTTAACTTTTAAAACATTAAGTTGTATAAGATCTTTGTAAAATTTGGATATTAACCCCTTATCAGATGTATGATTCACAAATATCTTCTCCCATTCAGTGTTTGCCTTTTCATTTTGTTGATGGTTTTCTTCTCTGTGCAAATTGTCTTAGTTTGACATCATTCCATTTGTTTATTTTAGCTTTTGTTGCCCTGCCTTGAGGACATTGGCTCAAAAAAATATTTCTAAGACTGATATCAAAGAGCTTACCACTTTTAAAACAATTTTTTTATGTTTTATTTAGTTTTGACAGAGAGAGAGAGAGTGAGCGAGCACAGGAGGGACAGAGACAGACACAGAATCCAAAGACAGGCTCCAGGCTCTGAGCTAGCTGTCAGCACAGAGTGCGATGTGGGGCTCGGACCCACGGACCACGAGATCATGACCTGAGCCCAAGTCGGATGCTTAACCAAGTGAGCCACCCAGGTGCCCCAAAGAACTTACCACTTTTGTTTGCTTCTCAGAGTTGTATGGTTTCAGCTCTTGCATTCAAGTTGTGAATCCATTTTAAATTTATTTTTGTAAATGGTATAAAGTAATCGTGCAGTTTTATTCTTTGGCATGCAGCTGTACGTATTTCCCCACGCCATTTATCTAAGAGAATGTCTTCCCCCATTGTATAGTCGAGCCTCCTTTGTCATGGATTAATTGACCATACATGCGTTGGTTTATTTCTGGGCCCTCTATTCTATTCCATTGATCTGTGTGTCTCATTTCATGCCAGTGCCATACTGTTTTGATTATTCTAGCTCTGTGGTATAGTTGGAACTTATGGACCATGATACCTCCAGCCTTGTTCTTGTTCCTCAAGATCGCTTTGGCTATTTGGGGTCTTTTGTGTATTCACCCAAATTTTCAGATGCTTTGTTCTAGTTCTGTGCAAAATGCCATTGGTATTTTGATGGGGATTGCATTGAATATATAGATTGCTTTCGGTAGTATTGACAGTTTAAACACTATTCTACCAATCTATGAGCACAGTATATCTTTCCATTTATTCGTGTTGCCTTCAATTTTATCATTGTCACAGATTGCAGTGTATGTATCCTTCACCTTCTTGGTTAAGTTTGTTCCTAGGTATTTATTATTATTATTATTTTAATGTTTTTATTTATTTTTGAGAGAGAGAGAGAGAGACTGAGTGCTAGTGGGGGAGAGGCAGAGAGAGAGAGGGAGACACAGAATCTGAAGCAGGCTCCAGGCTCTGAGCTGTCAGCACAGAGCCTGATCCAGGGCTCAAACTCGTGACCCATGAGATCATGACCCAAGCCTAATTCAGATCCCCAACTGACTGAGCCACCCAGGCACCCCTGTATTTTATTATTTTTGATGCATTTATAAATTATATTGGTTTCTTAATTTCTGCTTCTGATAGTTCATTATTAGTGCATAGAAATGCAATCGATTTCAGTATATTGATTTTGTGTCCTACAAATTTACTGAATTCATTTTTTAGTTTTAACATTTTTTTGTGGTCTTTAGGGTTTTCTGTGTATAGCATCATGTCATCTGTAAATAGTGGCTATTTTACTTTTTTCTTGTCTGTGGCTAGTACTTCTAGTACTATATTGAATAGAAGTTGTGAGAATGAACATCCTTGTCTTGTTCCTGACCTTGGGAACATCAACTGAGTATGATGTTGGCTGTGTGTTTGTCATATGTGGCCTTTATTATGTGGAGGTATGTCTCCTCTATGCATACTTTGTTCAGGGTTTTAATCAGAAATGGATGTTGAATTTTGTCAAATGCTTTCTCCCCATCTATTGAGGTAATAGTATGATTTTTGTCCTTCATTTTATTCATGCAGTATATAACGTTGATTGATTTGTGTATGTTGAACCATCCTTTCATCCCTAGAATAAATCCCCCTTGATTGTGGTGAGTGATCCTTTTAATGTATTTTTGTAATTTGGCCTGTTAATCTTTTGCTGAAGACTTTTGATTTATGTTTACCTGGGATATTGATCTATAGTTTTTGGTTTTTTGTAATGTCTCTGTCTGGTTTTAGTGTCAGGGTAATGCTGGCCTTCCAATGAATTTGGAAGCATTCCCTCCTCTTCTATTTTTTGGAATAATTTGAGAAGGGTATGTTTTAACTCTTTTTTAAATGTTTGCTAGAATTCACTCTGAAGACATCTGGCCCTGGACGTCTGCTTGTTGGGAGTTTTCTGATCACTAATGCAATTTGTTACTAAGAATTGGTCTGTTAAGATTGTCTGTGTCTTCCTGATTGAGTCGTGGAACGTTGTACGTTTTTAGGAATTTATCCGTTTCATCAAGGTTGTCCAATTTGTTGGCACATAGTTTTTTGTAGTAATTCACTTATAGTTGCTTGTATTCCTGGAGTTGTAACTTTTTCCCTTTCATTTCTGAGTTTGAGTCATTTTTCTCTTCATCAGTCTGGATGAAGATTTATCAATTTTGTTTATCTTTTTAAAGCAGCAGCCCTTAGATTTATTGATCTTTTCTATTGTTTTTTAGTCTCTGTTTTATTTATTTCCACCCTAATCTCTATTATTTCCTTCCTTCTAACTTTGACCTTTGGGTTTTGTTTTTCAGTTCCTTTAAATGTAAAGCTTGATTTTTTTATTTGAGATTTTTCTTGTTTCTTGAGATAGCCCTGTATTGCTGTAAACTTCCCTCTTAGAACTGCTTTTGTTGCATTCCAATGATTTTGAACTAGAGTGTTTCCATTTTCATTTGACTCCGTGTGTGTGTGTGTGTGTGTTTAATTTCCCCTGATTTCTATGTGGACTCATTTTATTATTATTACTGTATATTTCTCCCCTTATGTCTGTTAACGCTTGATTTATATATTTACGTGATTATATTTTGGGTGCATAGATATGTACTCTAGTGTATTTTTTATTTCAGTTATTGTTCTTCAGCTCATATTGGTTCTTTCTTCTATTTTCTAACTCTCTGCTAAAGTTCTCAGTGTGTTCTTCCAATCTTCTCCCAAGGTCAGTGAGCATCTTTATGACCATTACTTTGAATAACGTATCTCCATTTCATTAGTTCCCGCCCCCCCCCCCCCCGCCCCAGGGCTTTTATCTAGTTCTTTCATTTGGAATATATTTCTCTGCATCCTCATTTTGTTTGCCTTTCCGTGTTTGTCTCTATTGATGTGATAGAACAGCTACTTCTGCTTTTGAAAGTATAGCTTTTGTAAGTGCGTTCCCTGTGGAGACTGCATGTGCCTGCCTGGAAGCTATGGCAGGCCAGCGGGAGCAGGAGGAGGAATGGGCTGGAGGTAATTCTGAGTGTGCTGTGAATTCTGGCTGTCTTGGTAGGACAGCTGGAGTGGGTGTAGGTTGGCGAGTCCCAGGACATGCTTGCTTTGGACCACTTTGGTGGGTTGGCTGGGGTTGCTGTGACACAGTCGGAGGGTCTTGATGTACACCCTTGCCAGGGCCATCTTGGTCCGTTGGCTGGAGTTGGAGAGGGCTTTGGGGTCCTGGAGTGGGTGTGGTTGGGAGCTCCAGCACCCTCTGTGCCCAGGCTGTCTTGGGCAGGTGACTGGAGTTGATGCGGGCCAGGGATACAAGACACGTGGGCGGGGAGGCCTTATGAGGCTGACTGGCTGGAGCATTTAGACCTTGCTCCTGCCCTGCTTTCTAGGTGGAGGAGGGAGGTAAAAATTGGTGCTCACCTGTGTCTCTGACCCTGGAGAGAGTTCCAGCAGTTCTCTTCCTATTTGGCAGATGCTGTATGGTCAGTAAATAGATTTCCTTCACTTATAGTCTAGTTGCCCTTAAACCATTGTTTTCGTTGTTGCTTGTTTGTCTGTTTTGCCGTGCCCAGGGTGGGTGAGTCTGTGTGTAAGTCCCTCAGTGACACCCCTCCCTATTGCAGGTCACTGCCTTGGAAGTGGGGTTCCCACCATTACCGTGTCTTTATCTCTCCTACCCTCTCTTACCCCTCTATTGTTTGTTGTGTAGGGCTGTTCAGTCAGCCCTCAGTTCTTTTCCAGGTGAGATTGCTCTATACATAAGGGTAGATGTGATGTGTCTGTGGGAAGAAGTGAGGTCAGGATCATCCGTACCACCATTTTGGATTGCCTTCTGGGATTCTGCATTTTTAAAAATAAGGCTCTCTGGGGGGAATCACATGGCTCTGATTTGAAAATCATTGGGTTTCTTCAATGTTTCTCAAACTGGCTCCGAGAGCAGCACCAGCGTCGGCTAGAAATTGTTAGAGGTACAAATTCTCAGATCCCACCTAGACTTCCTGAGTCTGGGACTCTGAACAGTCCCCGTAGGTGAGTCAAATGCCTCTTACAGTTTGAGAACTATTATCTTTGCTTCCCTTTAAATCAAATCCACAGGAAACAGAGAACATTAGTTTAGACATCAACTCCCTAGAGAATAATGTCAGTGCTCAGACAACATTCCATGTAATTTTGTAGTATAACTCCTTCTGATATTCTTTTTTCATCATTCTTCCGGTTTGGTTCCCTCTATACAAAAAGGAAACCAGGTTGCATAGAATATTTCTCCAAGGTAAAAGCTAAGAGAACAGAAAACCTACTTCCATAGTTATTTCTGAGTCATCTTTTAATTATTCCATCATTATTGATGGAAGTTATGCTTTTGATTAGAAAAAAATCCATTTCCTTATTTATCACTCAAATTAAATAACACTTGAAGGAGCAGACACTATTTGCCACCTTTCTCCAAACCAAAGTATTAAAAATTCTTCACAAATACTAATTACTCTCCTTACCATTTGGGGAAAGTCAAGTCAAAGGTATTGACCTCATTGTATGTGAGAGAAAATTGAAGGGCATGAGCAATTGTCTCCAAATTTGTATTCATTCTCCACAATTTAATAATAGTGTTCTTTCCATTTTTAGTTGACTGTATAGTAACACATAGTTGACTTTCAGTGGCTAATTTCTTACATTTTTGGAAGCATTCATTTGTAATTAACCTTTGGACACATTTTAAATGTGTCATTTGGCATCCAGCTCATCACAGGCTGTACCTAAGAATAAAATATTATTTTGTACCATAATTTAAAATAAATGAAGGAAGTGGTTTTAAAAAAAGGACTCACCAATTATCAGCGACCTTTTGTCATTTGCCGTGTGATTATACAGTATGCTTTTTTTTAACAAACAAATCCCCTTCTAATCATTCAACCAAAACTTAGAGACACCTATATTCATAATGTCAGAAATTTTAAGTGTTTTTCCTAAGTATCTCCCTATTATATACTTTTTCATAGTGTTCGTATAGAGCGCGCATATGCGTCTCAGTCTACTCTGAAGGCTTAACACATGTGAATGAATATACAAACTATAGCATATCAACCCATACTGATAGATGGTTAATAAATAATAAGTAGACAATTGACGGACTGCAGATAGCAATATGGGTAGTGATAGATGAGCTTATAATTTCCCAGTGTTTATTTTGCATATGGAATAATCGTGTGTATGTGTGTGTGTGTGTGTGTGTGTGTTTGTAAATATTTTAGGTCAGCTACTTATTAGATATGTATTGTTGGTCCCTAATACTTAGTCAGTTGAACTTGAGATGGTTACATGAATTTATTAGAGCTTAAATTACTCCACCAATAGGCTGAATCTCTGTGTGCTATTTTTTAAATTTATTTTTTATTTTAAGACAGAGAGAGACAGAGCGAGTGAGCAGGGAAGGGACAGAGAGGGAGGGAGGGAGAGAAAATCCCAAGCAGGCCCCACCATGACAGTGCAGAGACTGATGCAGTGTTGAAACCCACAAACTGTGAGATCACAACTTGAGCCGAAGTCAAGAGCCTGCAGACTGAATTCCTTTTTCATACTCCATCCTCTCTTGTCACGACTTTATCCACGCTGTTGATGTCTCATGAGTCTGTGTCATTTGGAAGTCAAGAGGGTGGGCGCCGGAACCAGACTGCCTCCCCACTTCCTAGTTCTGTGACCTCGGGCGACGCACATAATGCCTTCGTATGTGAACTGAGGGTGATAATAAGATCCCCTCGACAGGCTGTCGTGAGGATTTGCTGAGTTAATGCGTGCAGCGTTTTTGAAGAAAGACACAGGAAGGTTTCATAACTGTTGCTGAGATTGTTTTGTAAAGATGCCTGCTGGCGTAGGTGACACTGACGTGCAGAGGTGACCTGTCTGCCGCCCACCAAGCACCTGCTCTGCAGAGGCACCGATAAGAAGCAAAGCTGCGTGCTTTCTACCCTCGGTGCTTCAAAGCATCCTGCTGCCTTTTGTTCCCAAAAGGGAATCTGTTCTGTGGACCTCGTTTTGGGTTGTTTTTGGAGAAGTGGTGATAGGTTTATACTGATTCTGTAAGGCTGCTCTCGGGAGGGTTGGGACAGCAGATTTTTCCCAGAGAGCAGGGAAAAGGCAACGTTCTGTCTCTTCTCTTCTCCAAGTGTGGAGTGTTTAGCTTTATGATCCAGCCTGGGTATACACTGCAGTGATCACCACCACCAGGGTTATCCCCAGCACTACTCAGTTAACCCCCATCCCCTGTGGTAACCACTAGTCTGTTATCTGTGTCTATGCATTTGTTTTCCATCTTATTTTGTTTGTTCCTTAGGGTTTTTTTGTTTGTTTGTTTTTTGTTTTGTTTTGTTTTTAGATTCCACTGATTGAAATCATATGGCATTTGTCTTTCTCAGACTTTCTTTGCTTAGCATAGTCCCCTCCAGGTCGACCCATGTTGCTGCAAATGGGGACGTTTCTTCCTTTGTATGCCTTGGTCCCCATACCATTTGAACTTCTCCAGAAAGGGAGAGTGGCCTTTATGGAATTCCATGTAGATAAATTCCCTTTATTTCATACATGATTTCCTAAATATTCTTTTCTTTTCCGTAAGTTTTTTAAATGTTTATTTTTGAGAAAGAGTGTGAGCAGGTGAGGGACAGAGAGAGGGGGAGACACAGAATCCGAAGCAGGCTCCAGGCTCCGAGCTGTCAGCACAGTGCCCGACGCGGGGCTCGAACCCACGAACCGTGAGATCATGACCTCAGCCGAAGCCGGATGCTGAACCGACTGAGCCCCCAGGCGCCCCCTAAATCTTCTTTACAAACCGTGCTGGAACGTAAGAGCTCAGCTGTGCAGACACTGTGCGCAATTCTAATTCACGCGCTTGGAAAGAAGATGCCCTTGCCCCCCGCCCCGTCCTCCGTCTACTTTCATGCATGGCAGGAAGCTCCATTTTCACGACTGACAAGTCCATTTCGACCGCCTCCGACTGTGAGGGAGAGAAGCCAGGCCCTTGACAAGGAGGCAATGACAACAGGTTGTCTAGGAGGGGTGGGGTAGGGGGTGCCCTTTGATGGCTCACGCTGGGCACATCTGAATTTCAAAACGTAAACATCTTAAGGCAATCCGGGAGCAGGGAATAAAGCTTGATCTCCGTGAGCGTGGAGGGAAGGTTCTTAGCGAATCCATGCTGCTTCCCAGCCTGCTCCCGGGAGGCGCCCACCCCCAGCAGCTTCCAGCCCTCTGCACTCACAGCCCCAGCCCGTAGCGATGGAGCTGTCCGTCCTGAAAATAGAAATGCCTGGTAGAAATTAAATAACAAACTAGGAGAAAGGGCAGTGCTCTCCCTACGTCTGTGGTTGCTGACATGACTGCAACTGTCTTCTCTTTACACCAGGCTGCAAATTCGTTTTCAGAAACAACTGCCCCCTTGCGTAGAGCGGCTGGCCGGCCCCTAACCCCGGTGACAACGGCTGGGGTGGATGGGGACTTGCCAAAGTCACGGCTGCCCGAGCCCTTGCTGTTGGAAGTGCATGGACACTAGCCTTTTTTTCTCTCTTCTTTTCCAAGGAAAGTGCTTCAGAGGCTCATTATTTTTGATTGTGAGCTTCCATTAGGGATTTTCGTTTGCTCTCATGGGTGGATTTCGTGGACTCTTAGCTCACTCAGTCGCGCCTGATGCGGGATGAGCGGGTGACCTGGAGAGGAAAACCTCGGTGCCCCCTCACTGCCTTATGGCACTGCGTTCCGAAAAAACTTTCATTTTGCCTTTGTCTGGAAAGTTGGCCTTGAACTTTAAGACACTGTTCCCCTCGGTCAGGACCCCACCCCACCCCGGGCCATTTTCCCCTCCCTCCCCATTTTCCTTGGTGTTTGTTTCTTGGACTCTTCGCTCTGAGTCCGTGGTGTCTACTATGTGGGTGGCATCAAGGGCCTTTCGTCTTATCCCCTGCCTCCAAGAACTTTCTGTTGTGGATTATTTCATATTCTAGCCAGGGGGATTAATTAGGGACTATTAATATTTCCGTTGTAAAGATTTAATCGTGTGTAATGATACATCTGTCCAGCCATACTGAGTTGAAATCAATCTGATAGAAAATTTGGTCTATCCCATAGAACTCAGGGTTCACTAATCTCTCAGGGGCCCACCACACACGCTCAAGGTTTCCAAGGGCTTCAGAGACCTCATCCTACACATTTCATTCTACATTTTGTCTTGCTGTCATTGGCTCTTCTGGCGATGTAACATAATGTCATCGCCATTGGGGCAAGCCCTGTGGGCATCCTTGTTTCTTTTTTCCCTAACAGCCATTTTTTTTTCATCTGAGTCTAGATTCGTCACCGTGCCCGATGGTTTTCTCATCCATTTATCACTTCCCCTCCCTCTTCTGTCTTCCCCTCTGTGCGCGCCTCACCCTCGAGCCATATCAGATGGTACGCCAGAAGAACGTGAAATTGAAAATGAATTATTGAAGGGATATTTACCACAGGCTATTCTGTGAGCGTGCTATCTGCTTTTAACCACTGTTCTACTTTATCAGCCTCCACCAAGGTAAGTGCCCTGCTCCCGCTGTCACCCACCTAGGAAAGCGCTGTATTAAGGCCTAGTTCATTTGTGAATACCTATTAGAAGCCCCACCTGACTTCCTGGGTTGCAGAGGGACCTGGCGTCTCATCTACCTTTGTCTCATCTACATTTCTCCTGTCTTTGTTGTGACACCTTACGGGTTGCCTCACCCGGGAGGGCAGAGGTTGTGTTTTGGGTAACCGTGTTCCCAGAATCTATTATGGCATTGTTTGCTCAGTAAGAATGATTGAATTGAATCCTTACTAAGGAATTGCTCTGCTCATGCATATTTGAATTGTATTGGGAAACTCTAAAAGAAAGAAAGAGGAAGAGGAAGGAGAGAAAGAGACAGTTACTGAAGAATGACCCACTGTGGCTTTAGTGGATTGCTGGTAGAATTTATAGTGGGGAATGGTTCAGGGAGGACACTTATCTTTCTAAAACGCTGTCTGTATTACCGTGGCTGTTGGCTGTAATTACTCAAGACCCAAATTCTTTGTCTTTGGAAGCAGAAGTTGTTGAAATGTTATGAGTGCTTAGTCATAACTCAGAGTAAGAGAGAATCTCTCACTTTGCAGGGAAGAATGAAATAGTATGACGTTACCCCATCTCAAAAAGCTGGGAGACCACTGCAACCCAGGTGAGGGCTGTTTAGGAATACACACCGATTAATGCGTTATGTGATGCGTGCTTTCAGAGATTCAGTACAGACCGATGGTTTCAAACCAAAATTCAAATATTAGCTCCAATACAAGTTTCTAATATAACCTTGAGGAGTCAGCTAACAATTCTGTTTCAGGTTTTTAATTTGCAAGTTAGAATGTTACAGTATATGTCAAGTGCTGTGGAGTTTTAAAGCGTCATGCTTTTTAAATGCACAATGAAGGTGTTTAATTACAGCTCCTTGATAGATTGGGAAATATTTGTTGAGCACTTGTTCTAGGCATTGTCTGAAATACAAAAAAAAAAAAAAAAAAAAAAGAAAAAGAAAAGAAAAGAAAAAAAAAAGAAAATGAATCAGGTCTGGATCTTGCTTCAGAGAGATTCATAGACTAAGGAAGATTAAAAGAAATGTAGGCTAATAATGGTAATCAAGGTAGGGGATATCCCATTTACATGAGAGAAGGAGTACTATAAGAGAAGAAAGAGAATTTGCCTGAGACTGCAGCGTCCTTCGGGATTGCTTTTGAGAGAGCGATGGGAGATGGGTAGGCTTTCTTTTTTTAAGTTTACTTATTTTGACAGAGAGAGGGAGAGAGAGAGAGAGAGAGAGAGAGAGAGAGAGAACATGAACAGGGGAGGGGCAGAGAGAGAGCAACAGAGAGAATCCCAAGCAGGCTCAGCATTGTTTGCGTGGAGCCTGACACGGGGCTTGAAGTCCTGAACTCCAAGATCATCACCTGAGATGAAACCAAGAGTTGTACACTTAACCGACCGAGCCATCCAGGTGCCCCAACACATGGGTAGGCTTTGAATATGTGAAGTTGAGAGAAGAAAGGGGTATCCAAATGAGGGAGGGATGATAGAAGAATGATCTAAAGATGGAGACACATGGCGTCCATGAATCTTGGACGCACACAGCACAGTAATGGGCTTTCCCCCTGATGGTGGAGAGGGAGGAGAGGATTTAAGGTTACATTTCTACCACAGAGGGTGGATGGGGCAACGAGAGGAGGATGGCACCAGTGTGGGTGAGGCACCAGGATGTCCTACAGAAACGAGCAGCATTGTGAAAGGGCAAGAGAAAATGGGCTGGTGGATTATTGAATAAACTAACACCACCACTGAGTTATGGTAAATGAGTGATCACATAAATTATAGAAATCATTATACATGTACAAATATTCTACATCTATAGAGGTTTTCCTGTTTTTCTTTTTAAATGAATTTCTCATGTATTATGGAAGAAGTCACTGAAACAATGAGCCAGTTTGAGTTCATAATATAATAAATCCATCGTGAGACTTGGGAGAGCTTTGTGAACATGATGAATTATCGGAAGAATTACAAGGTCTTGCTACCATGTTGGCCTCATTAGGGCTCCACAGATGCAAAAGACAGCCGGCCAGGCAGAATCCTTATCACCTTCCACCCTTCCTATGACATTACTTCTGCTAAACGTCATCAATTGACAGTCCAAAATGTATCCCCAGACTCAGAAGGAAGGGACTTAAGTTCTTCCTCTTGGTGGGGCGTGTCAAGATTCTGTAAGAGCCTCCGGGGCCAGAAATATCATGGAGACCACTTTGGGAAAATTCATTCTACCCATTTGCCTCTTGTTTCTTAGAGTGTCCGGTTCCATTTCATAGATCATGTGTTTCCTGTGCTTTACTATAGGGATTTACTAGGCACGTTAGCCCACTGGGGCTGGCGTGATAGAATACCACAGACTGGGTGGCTTTACCAGCAGAAATGTGTTTTCTCCCAGCTCTAGAAGCTAAAAGTCCGAAATCAAGGTGTTGGCAGGTGTGGTTTCTCCTGAGGCCTCTCTCCTTGACCCGCGCACAAGGCTGCCTTCTCCCAGTGTCCTCACAGGGTCCCTCCTCTGAGCCTGTGTTTGAATACTGGATGAGACCAGTTGTACTGGATGAGACCCACCCTGGTGACCTCATTTTAACTTAATCTCTTTTAAAGACCCCATCTCTAAATATATTCACATTCTGAGGTCCTGCCCGTTAGGACTGCAGCACATGATTTGGTGGGGGGTGCACAATTCAGGTCCATAACACTAGCCCTGCTTCTAAGTTTGTCTGCCATGGTTTTCAGTACCTTGAAAGGAAAATGGAACCAAGGAGGAGATTAAGAGAGATGCTATCCTTAGGAAATGTGGAAGATGCTGGAACAGAAGGTGCAGATTGGGGGCGGGTGGGGGAGGGGCGCCCATGCAAGAAGAAGTGATAGGAAGTGGACCCAGCTGGGCAGTCATTATGGACCCTGACAAATAAGAAGCAGGGTTTTTGTAAGGCGGGAGAGGACAGGCTGTGAGGATACATGAGTATGTGGGAACATGTGGTCCCTGACAGCCTGGCAGAAATCCTTGGCATCTCAGAGAGCCCGGCCTTGAGAAATGGGAGGGGGGTGGTCAGGAAGCGTACTTGCAACTTAATGACTTAGCTAGCTATGGAGGTTACCTTGGGCTCGAAGTTAAGTCGTCAAGTATAAAATATTTGATTCCGTTTTTCTCCAATTAAAAATTGTTTTACCCGATAAACATTTTGAATTTACAATGGGAAGTCTAAAGGATGCACAAAAACCAGAGGCTCCTTTTAATTTTCTGAATGATTAGGCTTCTCCAAGTGAATAGAAAAATAACACTTTAGCATTGATGGTACTTCGAACCTGTAAAGCTAATCTGTAGGTTACAAATCTATATAGACATTCATTTTAAAAGAATCAAGTATTTAAGTACATAACAGTGCAGAAAACACTGTTTTTTTTTCTTTTTTTAACTCTTGCCCTCAAAAATTTAAATCACTTTGGGGATAAAAGATACATATGCATGAAATACAACAACACAGAGTGTTTTCTGGTGACCCGTAATTGGTGGTAGAGAAAATACTAGTGAAAGTGGTCTGAGTGGGAAGAAGTGATGTTAGAATGATCTGATTTGAGAAGATGCAGCTGGACTCGGAAGGTTTGATAATTTGTAATCCGAGAAGAATTACGGGAAAGATTTTCCAAGTTTGAGAAAAAGCCTGAGCGAAGCTCTGATGGTAGAATGATTGTACAATTTCTGTTATTCTAGGAAAAGTAGGAAAGTAAACCCACATGGCCAACTTAACTACTCTGTTCATTTTCCATAATATTACAAATAAAATGAATAAGAAATCACATTCTCCACGTTTCAGATTTGTTTGACTTGCCTGAACACAGACAAGCAAAATATAATCTGTATTTAAAATGCTAATTTGGCCTTTAAGATTGAACAATATTAATTAAGATGAATTAGAGCCAACTTGTCTGTCAGGTCCGCCAATTAATACATATGGCCATTAGATTTCAGTCCGATTGCCTGATGAAAACATTAGCACACAGGTGAAATGATTCGAAACAAGGATACTTCCAACTCTGTGCTAAAAATCTTGAATATTGTGGACTCCAAAGAATGTGTTTACATGCTCCGGTTGTACCAATGTGTTAACCATTGCACTTGAAGTACACGGCAGAGTTCCTTTCTTGTAATAAACACTTAGACTCTACGATGGAGTTCTGGGGTGGAGTGAAGTAGGCATTTAGGCTGCCTATCACCACTCTTTAAATGATTTATGCTATAGGTTAAAGGCGAGGAATTGTTCGTCATCCACAAAATACACTGTGGAATCCTAGAACTGAATGCCACAGGAGATTTATCCTATCTTTTGTGATTATTATTATTATTAATTCCAAGACAAGTCAACAAATGACTACCTAAGAAGGACAGAGAAGAAACACGCACATGATAGTGGCATAGACTGGAAAACGTGTGCTAGTAAACTGTCAAGAGACATCCTGAAATATGGAGATCGAGTCCTTGACTGTTCGCCCCGTAAGTGCAGAAATTCTGGCACGTCCATTGTCTCCAGAGCCATGGATTTGACTCCTTTCTGTAAATCAGTTACAAACTAATCGATCCACAACTTGCTCAAATATGTAAAATAAGGTAGCAATAAGACGGTATGCTTATTTGAGTCTCCTGACAATTTAAAACATTATGTAATAAGTTATATATAAAAGAGGTATTATTTGGTGAACATTAGATATTTGTTGAAATAGTGCAAAAGCAAACGTCTGTAACTCTGACACATTAGCAATTCCAGGTCTTAGCTGACTTTGCCAACTCTTTCAGATCTGCTACAAGCAGGTAGAAAGAATAATGGTTTCCCATAAGAAATAGCAAGTGTTGGCGAGGATGTAGAGAAAAAGGAACCCCCGTGCACTGTTGATGGCAATGCAAACCGGGGCAGCCAAAAGGAAAAACAATATGGGAGTTCCTAAAAAAAATTAAAAATGAAATCACCATATGATTTGCTAATTTCACTACTGTATATTTTCCCAAAGAAAGTGAAAACACTAATGTGACAAGAGATGTGCAACCCTAAGTTTGTTGCAGCATCATTTCCAATAGCCGTGATACAGAAGCGACCCAAGTGTCAACAGACGTGGGGATAAAGAAGTGGTAAATGTATGCACAACAGAATATTACCAGGCCATAAGAAATGAAATTGTGCCATTTTCAACAACTTGGATGGAACTAGAGTGTCTTCTAAGTGAACTGTGTCAGAGGAAGAAATACCGTATGATTTCGCTTCTATATGGAAGTTAAGAAACAAACAAGCAAAGGGAAAAAAGAGAGAGAGAGACAAACAAAGAAACAGACTCTTAGTTATAGAGAATAAACTGATGGTTACCAGAGGGGAGGTGAATTGGGGGTAGGTAAAATAGGTTGCGTGGATTAAGAGCACACTGACCGTGATGAGCACTGAGTAATGCGTAGAGTTGTTGAGTCACCATATTGTACGCCTGAATCTATCGTAACACTGTATGTTAACCATACACGCTGGAACGGAAAACACAAGAGTGATGGTTTCCATCACTCTGGGTTCTGAAGAATATATCTTTAACACAATACTTCCCTCTCACCATAAGGGGTTAGGGTCCCGAAACGCACAGTGGGAAGATAGACGTTAAGGGAACAAAATGGGCTCAGAGGATGGGAGTATATCACCATTCAATCTGTTAAAACCCCAACATAAAACAACAGTATATGGAATAAAACTGGGTAATAGCATTTCATGTTCCACTAGTCAGATTAGGGCCTGTGCTCTTCGTTATGTCTAGGGCGTAAGGAGACTCCAGCCTTCCTCTGTGGCATAGACGTTGGGAGCTCACTACCTAGAAGCCCTCTCCTACGCTTCCTGGCTCGTGACAAGGCCTCTCTCATTTTGCGTGTTCATTTGTGAATGGGAATCCGCATAGTTACCCAACTCAGCAGTTTGCTGTGATGGATACATGGAAATCTGCACGGAGGCACCGTGAAGCCCTCAACAAAAGCTCATCCCTACTGATACCACCATTATTATTATTGTCATCCTTAATAACACTTCTGTTGTCATGTAGAAGCTTTCGCCTCCGCAGATCCACTGATGCCTGCAAGTTTCCTTTTTTACACGGTGCAGACTGTGAAGGGCGTTTCCTTTTGTTTTGTTTTGGGTCTTTTCCTTCATCTTAACCGGAGACGGCAGTGAGTCGTCTGCAGTGCTTTGAGTCTCCAAGTTCCATGGTCAGGGGCCGCTCAGAGCTTCCTGTGAGGGTTGTGTTGAAACTGAGCCTGGCACACCAGGAAATAGGGTTGTGCTTCATACATTGCCAGAAATTCCTAGGAGCCCAGAGTGTGGAAGTAACAGATCGCACGGTACATATACGCTGCTGCGGAAACACACATACCCAGGTACGTACATCCTATACCGCGTGTGCGTGTGCACGCACATGTGTGCAGTCAGGGCCTTTCTGAATACCTTGCTTTGAGCCACGCTTAGGGTAATTTACAGAATCTCGCAGATGCCTAGTTTGGAAATGGTCTGATTCACTTCAGTGTTTCCAATTGCTGTGGTTGAGTCATTTCTGCAAACACCCTTCAGAATCATGAGATAGAACGCTCTTCTCCCCTAGAATAGGAACTCTGTAAGACCAGAGATCGTTTCACCGCTGTATCCTTAGCCACAAGATGGATTCTTGGCTAAGTAGGTGTGGCAGATGGTGAGTATCAGTGGGATAGAGGAAAAACGGGCTGGCAGATTTAGCTCCGTCAGGGTTTCCTCTTGGCCATAGTTTATAGCACTGGCCCTTTATGTTCCTTTGTTTTTAAGTTTATTTGTTTTGAGGGAGAGTATGTGTAAGTAGGGGAGGGGGAGAGAGAGGGTAAGTAGGGGAGGGGGAGAGAGAAAGAGGGAGAGAGAGAATCCCCAGCAGGTTCCTCACTGTCAGCATGGAGCTCGATGCGGGGCTCGAACTCATGAACCACGACATCATGGCCGGAACCAAAGTCGGTTCATTAACCGACTTCAACACCCAGGCTCCCCGCCCTTTATATTTCAAGACAAAGCTCCTTTCTTCCTAAAAGGAAATCACAGTTATGCTTTTTATTGTCTTAAAGGAATAGGAATGTCATGACTTCCTTTTCTCAAGATTTTGTTTTCTTTTTACAAAAATATTCACTTTTTCTCTGCCTTATGGATGACTTCTTTTGTTCTGCTCTTAATCCCTGACTTCATCTTTGACTAGCTCTTGCCCATGAGAGTATTTTAAAGTTTGTGTATGTCAGGTGTATGGGATTCATTACTGTTTACCACAGTTTCAAGAGGACTCGTAAAATAGTATGCTATCTATCTGGTAACTCTCAAATTATCACTACTTCTGCTCCTGCCTGAAAACTTTTTGTCACCAAGATAACCCTCAAGATAATCGGGAATGTGTTGATTTTACAGTTTATTTTCAGAATTTTGTAGATTTTATTGCAACTCCCCAATGAAAAAAAAAATAGTTAACGCATATGCAAAAGTGTTTTACAAGCTACAAAGAACGATAAAAGAACTAGGTGATAATGTCACTATTTATTGTACCTTTTCACAAGGCACAGATGTGTCCCCAAATTATTCTAATGTGTCTCATAGATGCCTATTCCATTTTTATGTATGTAGATGGGTAAGGATGAAAATAATAAAACGAGACCATTGTAGACTATCACTTCACAGAGATGTTCTGAATCTATCAGTACAATGAACAAATTGTGGTCATCCACAGAAATTATGTTGGTGTTTTGAAGTTTTAAATCCCTGCAAACCATTGACACAAAGAAAAGAAGCATCTTATTTGCTAAAGGTTCTGACACCCCTAAATAGCATGGTGGCTATTTGAGATACTTGCTCAATTTTTGGAAAACCCACAATTTGGATTGATTTTTGCATTATTTTGTAGTATCTCACACACAAAAATCTTAGTTGGTATTATGTTTATTTAAGGGTACACATTTGAATAAAGGGTTAGCTGTTAGGATTTCTAAGGCATATTTACGCTATGCCTGCTTTATGAAGAAATCCTTTCTCCATATGATTGTGAGGAAGAAAATGTCCAGTTGGGGTGGAGGGTGCCCTAACTCAGCACCTGCTACATCATTGTCCCAACTGGAAGGAGTCTGTAAATTAGTTTTGAGTTAAAATGCAGGCCATTTTACTTAAAAAAAAAATTTTTTTTAAATGTTTATTCAATATTGAGAGACAGAGCATGAGCGGGGGAGGGGCAGAGAGAGAGAAGGAGACCCAGAATCGGAAGCAGGCTCCAGGCCCTGAGCTGTCAGCCCAGAGCCCGATGCGGGGCTTGAACTCACAAGCCTTGAGATCATGACCTGAGCCGAAGTCAGATGCTCAACCGACTTAGCCACTCAGGGGCCCCCAAATGCAGGCCTTTCTTAAAGCCTTTTGCCACATTCTATAAATCTGTCCTTTTATAAAATCGACTTTCCCACTGGCACATTAAGTACTCTAGAGGCTTGACGCTGGATCTCATTCATCTTTGCACCTTCTGTGCTCATTGTTGAAGAAAGTTACACTGCATTCATCTGTGGAAGCCTTTGAAACTGGAGACCCTTCACCCTTCTTACCTAAGGAGGCTTTGCCTTTATTTTTGGAAAAGTCATTCTCTTTGCCCGTTCTTCTCAAACTTAGGGATGGCTCTACCACGACTCCCGATGCCCCGCTCTTTTTCCAGAAACAGAAACTGGAATGATGACGGACACGTGAGACCTCACGTGGGCCTGATTAGCCAGCTTGGAATCTGTCCATGTCTTCTTGCTCCCCTGTGACCCCCTTGTCATCCTGCCTTTAGGGAGCTACTTCTTCACAGCTTTCCCAATGAGGTTGATCTGAAGGGAAATTTTGTTAAGGATCTCTCTCTCTCTCTCTCTCTCTCTCTCTCTCTCTCTTTCTTCCCTAAACATCACAATGGCATTTTGGGTTTGTTTATCTTGCTCTTTGAACAGTGATGAGCCAACAGAAATCAAATGTAAGAGTAACTCTTTTCTTATATTTAAATATAGAAATTGCATTTTCTTTTTTTTAAGTGTATTTTGAGAGAGAGACAGGCAGACAGACAGACAATATGAATGCATGCACGAATGAGGGAGGGGCAGAGAGAGAGAGAGTGGAAGAGAGAGAATCCCAAGCGGCCTCTGTGCTGTCAGTGCAGATCCCAACGACTAAGCCACCCAAGTGCCCCAGTAATTGTATTTCTTTAAAAAAAAATCATGGTGGTGGGGACACCTGGGTGGCTCAGTTGGTTAAGCATCAGACTTTTGATTCCAGCTCAGGTCATGATCTCACGGTTGGTGAAATTGAGCCCCATGTCGGGCTCTGTCCTGACAGCGTGGAGCCTGCTTGGGATTCTCTCTCTCCCTCTCTCTGTGCCCCTTTCCTGCTCATGCATGTGCACTCTCTCTAAATGAATAAATAAACTTAAAGAATATTTTAAAAAGTATAGAACCTTTAGGCAAAGACAAGTACATTGCATGTAAAGTGACAGCTCTTGATAAAGATGCTGCTGTAACAGGACATGTTTGCCTGGAGATGTGAGTTCTGAGGGAACGTAGGGTAGGATTCTATATAATGTGGCACGTTTTAACAGTTTTGTTCAGCACACTTTTACTGATGCCTACAATGTGGCTGGATGTCTAGGATGTAAGTGCGTGTGCACACATGCGTACACAGATACACAACATTCAGCCATTTTGTACTAAGACAACTTTTTAGAGCAGTTTTAGATTCTCAGCAAAATTAAGAGGAAGGTACAGAGCTTTCCCATATGGCCCTTGCCCCACGGCAGGCGCAGCGTCCTGCATTATCAACATCGCCCACCAGAGGGTGCATTTGTCACAGTGAACGTAGGTCCTTATCACCCACAGTCCAGTTTACATTAAGGTCCCTCTTGGACATGGACATCCTATGGGTTTGGACAAATGTATAATGACGTATATCCACCATTAAAGTGTCACGCAGAATACTTTCACTGTCCTAAAAACCCTCTGTGCCCCACCTGTTCATCCCCCCGCCCCCAACCCCCTCACTCTTTTAAGTCCGTAATTTACTAAGTGAAATCTGTTAGGAGAGAATATTATGTACCACAAAGAAGTCAATAAAGCCATGAAAAACCAGCGATGCTTATGGAAATTAGAAAAAGCATCACAAAATAGGTAGCATTTATGTTGGACCACGGAGAAAAAGAGAATTATTCCAGGTGGTGAAAATCTGGGTTTTTCTGGTCTGTACAAACCTAAAGAGCTTTCAGATGGAACAGTGAGCTCACAGATGTGTGAAGCATTTGGTGTGGTTCTTTGCAAGAAGGAGATGGTCAAGGGTGAGGATGGGAAAGGAGGTTAGGACTGGGTAGGAATGGGTCTTGCACCTCATGAGAGGGGACGTAGATTTCATGCTGTAGTCACTGGCGAGGCATTGGGCTTTAACAGAAGGATGGCATAATCAAGTGTAGTTTGGGGACGATTTTATTAGAAGATGGAAGACGTTAGAGGGAAGGAAAGACTGTAAAAGTAGGTGATCAGATGGCAGTTATTACAACAGTACAGGAGAGAGATTCTATTCAGGAGGCAAGGTCACTCCCAGTGTGATAATTACTGTTGATAAATCTTGTAAATATATTTGCAGATGGGGCACCTGGGTGGCTCAGTCAGTTAGGCAGCCGACTTTGGCTCAGGTCATGGTCTCGGGGTCCATCAGTTCAAGCCCCATGTCAGGCTCTGTGCTCACAGCTCAGAGCCTGGAGCCTGCTTTGGATTCCATGTCTCCCTCTCTCTCTCTGCCTCTCCCCTTCTTGCACTCTGTCTCTGTGAAAAATAGATGAAAAGCATTAAATATTTTTAAATATATTTGTGTATTACAGGGAGAATCATGGCAGAAGTTAGACAGGATCGTGGGTATTTGACACTGGGTTTTCATCTTGTTTTCCTGAATATTTCTCTCTTCTTAATAAGCATTTGATAAACACTTGAAGGAAATATGTTTAAGAGACCACAGCTTTGGACACATAAGATGTGAGCATAACCAAAAACAACAAGCCCATCTAGCACTTTGGGATATACCCGCACTTGATTGAAGGACAGCGAGGAGATTTATAGCCTGGGGATGAAGATCCCTTACGATCTTTGTGGTCCTGGGATAGTAAATTACCAACCTCTTCTCTGTATGGAAGACTTCGGGATACCTCCCCTTATTCTTCCCATCGCCAGTGCCTGCAGGTTGGATTGGACACCTAGGACAAGGGTGAGGTCTGGTAGAAAGTAAGAAGATATGAAATCATTTAGATGTGACTTCACATTACAAGGTAAGGGCCGCACAGCTTGGTTTGGCCTCCCCAGTCAGGAGAGCAGAAAAAGATGGGAGCCTGATGAGGCCTTGGCATCTGCAAAGAGAGCAGATTTTCCTGAAGTGTCACCAGAGAGCACATTCTTGAGAAAATAAGAAAAAGGTTGTGGCAAGAGGTAAAATATGACTGAGCTCCAACGCAGACTTAATGCCAGGATCTTTCTACATGCCCTGTATTTTGTCACCACTAGGTTTCAGATTGTCATTTGGAACCCGAAACTCACCTGTTTGCTGGCTCTTAGTTATACTAAAATTCCTGTATTGTGGGTCCGCTCAGCCTTCTGGGGATGGTCCCAGAGCCTGATGTATTTTTTTTAAATTTTTTTTAACGTTTATTTATTTTTGAGACAGAGAGAGACAGAGCATGAATGGGGGAGGGGCAGAGAGAGAGGGAGACACAGAATCGGAAGCAGGCTCCAGGCTCTGAGCCATCAGCCCAGAGCCCGACGTGGGGCTCGAACTCACGGACCGCGAGATCGTGACCTGAGCTGAAGTCAGACACTTAACTGACTGAGCCACCCAGGCGCCCCGAGCCTGATGTATTTAGCTTTGATTCTTCAAAGTAATAAGAACCAAGGGTCCTCATTTTGCTCTTTATTAACCATATGCTGAGTTAATGAGTAAACGTTTCTGTTTTTAGAAACTCTATAAAGAAGCAATTGCTTAGAGAAATTAGAAATGTCCTTCCCCCCACCCCCCACCCCCCCCATGGAGCCTGCTAGCTCAGGAAACTTTGAAGATCTCCTGTAGAGGTGAATGAGTTTGCATCCCTGTTAGAGTCTCCCGGAGCCCACATACTAAGGATTTGGGCATCTTCCATGAGGGACAAAATAATCTCTTTGAGTGAAAGAGGTTGGCTGGTCCGGAAAGATCATTTATAACGTGCTTAAGTCAGGCAGAAGCTTAACTCCATTTAGCCCTTTTAAGTTGGGTGTGGAGGATCCATCGCTGGGGCTGGAAGGAATCAGATGTTCATCTTTGTGCCTTTGACAGTTTTCCATACTAGTTAATTTTTGGCATCGGAACCAGTCTACCCTGCCTTTTCAAAAGTCATGTGTTGTCAACAGGTTTTCAGGGGCGTGATTCATCCTAGATTGGAAGATTTGCAGGAGAGAGGATTCCACAACCTTTATTGCTAAATCATTTTGACGTTTAACAACGTTCCCTGCCAGGAAGTTCTTTCTTCTATCTAAGGGGTCAGCAGCCTCGGGCAGGAGTTCTCCATCGTTTGATTAAGAGGAGATCCTTTTCATTTCATGGAGCTTTAAGGTAACTAGCGGGAGGAACAGAGGGTTGTGAAACATGTTTGACATGAGGGGGTATTCACTCTTCCCTGGTGGGAATCCTAAGACACTTGTGGAGGAGGGTATCCACGTGGATGTATGTAAAAGGGGAGACATAGGCGTGGACACAGAGTGGCCTGCATCGGTGAGGGGCTGCTGGGTCTCAGTGCCATTCATCTACTGTGGCTGGTCAAGGGCGAGTATCAGATTAGAAATAAAAACCAGAGAGAAAATGACAAGCAAAGGAAAAAATGGCATCCGCAGCAGCTGCTCAACATTCACTTCTCTATTGCTGTGTTCCTTTCTCCCCCCTCCCCAACTCTTGCTTTTGGTGTCAGTGTCCCAGTGAGTCCTTTTTTTATTACAGGTGACTGGAAAGTAGTCCGTTTCTGACAATCACTGCAATCTTCAGATTTTCAGACTGCCTCCGTGAAGCACTTAGAATTTTCTCCAAGTCATCCTGTTCTTTCTGCTTTTCTTTTCTGCCTACTTGTCTTAATTACAACAGAGCAAGCGAGACCGGAGATCCATCCATGCTCTGCCCAGAATGCTCAGTCCCTTTACCCATGGGACTCAACCCATGCCATATCTGTCCATTAGCATCACTTTCTTGCATTGCTTTTTTGGCCGTGGAAACTGCTAGGATTGAAATAGCTTCTAAATTACTTATTTAAGATTCACTCATTTCCTACTGTGCTGTGAGATGAGTGGATTGGGCGACAAAGCCATCATCAGAGCGTCCACAGTGCTCTGCTCTTAGCGGCTGAAGCCGGGCGTCTTCCCTGTGCTTAGCAGCAGGTGCACTGAAGACACAATCAGATGACAGCCTTGCTCTGGTCAGAAGCCAATGAAGTATTCAGTTTTCTTGTCTCTGTGTTTATTTATTAAGACCAGAAAAGACTACCATGACATGGAGTGTTCTGGCTTTGCATGGTCACTGAATTGGTGATTAATCTTGCTTTATAGCTTTCTTTTCAAGAATATCACTCAGGTTACTTTTTGTTTCCTTAGTATTCTCAAGAGATATAGAATAAACACATGGCCTTGTCTCCGTCTTCAAAGAGCTCTTATTTCAGTTGAGAGAGATAAATAATACACAGGAGATGGAACTAGAATGCAGGACGTGACAATGAATAAGTCATAAAACACGTGAGGCAGAGCACTAGGTCTGAGGAAAGCCCACTGAAGACCGTGCTGTTCTTGAAGTTTCGGTGCAAAAGACTTAGGTTGAGTCCCTGGGTTCCATTTGGTGCAGAAGGAGGAAGAGGGCATTGGACAGTCTGTTACACCGTGCGCTGAACTGTAGGAAATCAAGTGGGAGATCAAGGCTCTGGCAGGACTACACTACCTCTGAAGCCTGGATTGGAATTCTGTGCTTCTGGTGTCCCACTGGCATCTTTGGGACTCCTTGGCTTGTGGCTACATTCCTCCACTCTGCCTTCATCATTGTACAGTGCTCTCCCCATGTGCCTCTGTCTTCACAGGGTCATCTTCTTACGAATACGGGGCACGTTGGTCTAGAAACCCACCCTATCCCTCCTCTTAACCCGTCATCCTAAAGAATTACATATGCAAAACCTTCCTTCCAGATAAGGTCACGTTCTGATTTAGGGGTGGGTTAGGACTTCAACATGTCTTTTTTTGGGGGGGGGTGTGGATGGCACACAGTTCATCCCGTAACAAGGGATGAAGTCACACAGTCTGAAAAGAATTACAATTGCTTTTCCATCTTTAATTTGTATTCTTCCAAATTTTTTAGGTCTAGATTACACAACGAAAATCTTCAGAAAAATATTAAGTAATGTAACGATAAAGGATTTTCCTCTCTTTCCCTATTTAGGCTGAGTGTCATATATTTAAGTCGACTTTGACCAGATTTGAACAACTCTAGTTTTAAAAGCCAGGTGATTAATTGGTGGTATCATCGGAGAGGGGGCTCTCTCCTGGCACACTCAACCCTTTGTCCTCCTTATTAGTGCTATTGATGGCATAGAAAGATGAATACTTAACTGATACAGTATTGATAACACGTAGTTCGTATGCCAACTGAAGTTAAGAAAACAAAAATAAATATAAAATCATTTATTTAAGTTTTTTTTTTTAAGATTAACCTTCTAATTCTCCAAAAAGGTCTTCTTGGCTATGAAACCTAATGGAAAAAAGAGCAGAAGCTTTTGATATAGCTGTCAAAACTCATTGCAACCATGGAGACGATCGGCATAAATGTAATATGCAGAGAATTCAAAGCATCATCGAATCCTTAGTGCCTCATGAAATGAGGACATGCACAAGAAGGGTTAAGCTCGGAGATAGTTGACCAAGAAAGTAAATTTGGTAAGGTGAGATAGTAGGTGAGCAAAGACGGCTTTAACGCAGTACTTGGAAATCTGAGGTCCCTGTATTTCTTTCAGGTGCCGTCTCTGATATTGCAAATCCAGGGTAGGCAGCCGTCAGAGACCGTAGGAATGCTGATGTGGTACCTGGGAGGGCTGATGGTCTCCAGGGACAAGGAGATAAGTCTGGAAGGCACCACTGCATTCATAATCGATATACATCCTTCAATTCACTGTCTCTTCTCCTGATTTTTTTTTTCCCATCTCACCACTGGTTAGAATTGTAGGGCGGTTTGCTGCAACTCCAAATGAGATGATGCACTTGGGCTCCTAGAGCATTTTACCCTCTCGTTTTTCAATTAGCAAATGGTGAGCAAAATAAATGCACCCACCTCACACCGACAGGTGACGTTAACTCTCGTCTCCTGTAGATGGTGCTGTTGAAGCTAAAAGCACAGTTGAGTGCACTGTTGTCATTCTGAGGAAGGTTTCTGGGGTCCTTTTCTTGTCTTCCAAAGATCTCTTGTTTGTGAATGGATATGACTTGTGCTTGCTGTTTTGTTAAGAATAGTTTTGCTCCTGGGGCACCTGGGTGGCTGAGCTCATTCGGTTAAGCATCTGACTCTTGATTTCGGCTTAGGTCAGGATCCCAGGGTCATGGGATTGAGCCCACATTGGGCTCTATGCTGAGCGTGCAGCCTGCTTAAGATTCTCTCTCTCCTCTCTCTCTCTCTCCTTCTCTCCCTCTCCCCCTCTCTGCCTTTTCCCTTCTTCCCCCTCTTTGCCCCTCCACTGCTTGCATGCTCTGTCTCCAAGAAAGAGAACAAAAATAGTTTTTTTCCCCATCTATGATTTTAATAAAAGTGCAAAATCCTTAGTCTGCAATCAAGTGTTCTTGACATACTGACCAGCCTTCAAAGCAATTTAAACCCTCATGGATATTCAATGTTGAGAATTCAGTGGCTTCTAAAAATTCAACATAAATACACTAGACTCTGTTATAAAGCTAATATTGCTATAACTCAGGAATTCTGTTTAGACCACTATTTGACAGAATTGGATAGCTTAATGGGGACTTAAGATTAATGAATTAGAATGTATTTAGGAAAAAAATGAAATCTGATTGCAAGTATGTTTTCTTTTCTCCCCCCCCCCACCCTTTTCTATATCTATGACCTCTGGCCTTATTAATTACTCTGAATGCCTTGTGTCCACTAATTCCCCATTACCGTGTCCCCTGGATTCTTGTCGAACTTTCTGCTCACACTTCCTTCATCCTTTCACTGTTTTTTCACCGTACATTTATGGTGCACTTGCCCTGTTCCAGAACTGCAGCAGACCGTGGCTAGATCAAGAAAGTAAAATGGAGAATGAAACAGAGTCTCTGCATTCACAGGTTTTGCAATCCAGTAGAGGTGGTAAATACATCACAAAATGAGCGCACTGTTTAATAAGTACTGTCCGCCTTCGGATTCCCAGCCCAGTAAGCCACAGATATTAATCACTCAATAAATGAGTGATGGCTAATCCCATTACTCTAGACAATCTTGCTATTTAAATATAAAATGCACTCGGTGAGGGTGGGGGGAGAAGCCCCTGGACATTTTGTTAACAGAAAAGGAAGGGCCACAGCCTCTTAGGAAAGACTTAAGCAGAAAATATCGCACACGTGGTCACTGGGTGTCATTTTCGCTGAAAGTCAACCTCACGGATAGGAGTTTCATCAGGCTGAACGCAAATGGTTTCCTGAAAAGGATTTATTCAGTTCGCATTTGGGATTTTCTGTTTGCTGTCTGATATGCATGAGTGTGTTCATTGTTTTGCTGAGACCACACCGTGTTCCAAGTGTTCTTTGTATTAATAAACACCACGCTGATGACTCTCCTGTTATTTTTGTAACCTGATGAAGCAACACTTAATATTAACTATTCTTGACTCACATTAATACATGGAATTTGCAAATTAGAGTTAACTATGATTTGCAAATTAAAGTTCATTAGAAAGTCTTAATACAGCACCTCCTAAAAAGTCCAAAACACTTTGCAAAGAAAGAGCCAATTTAGAAGTCACCATTTTCCAAGTGCTTTTTGGCAAGCCATTATTCCTCAGAGCTGTCCTCAGGATTGGAGGGAAGAGAAATATTCACACTGTAAGTGAGGACTTAAAAAGTGACGATAGGCCTTCTTTTCCTAAATACTCAGTATGCTACCCTGGCGCTCTCTTTCGAGTAACCAAAATTCATAATTTGAGAAACTACAATAGCTGCTCACTGAAAAGAAAAATGGCTTCAGAAGGAATTTCAGAAATTATACACCAGAAAATATTACAATATAATTTACCTAATTAATGGAATCGAGGAATAGCATAACCTTTTTTTATTTTTTTTATTTTTTTTTTTATTTTTGGGACAGAGAGAGACAGAGCATGAACGGGGGAGGGGCAGAGAGAGAGGGAGACACAGAATCGGAAACAGGCTCCAGGCTCTGAGCCATCAGCCCAGAGCCTGACGCGGGGCTTGAACTCACGGACCGCGAGATCGTGACCTGGCTGAAGTCGGACGCTTAACCGACTGCGCCACCCAGGCGCCCCATAGCATAACCTTCTTGATGCATGCTGAAGAAGTATCTGACAGGATGCGCTAGCCAGAAATTAAAAATAGAAGACAGGGGCACCTGGGTGGCTCAATTGGTTAAGCATCTGACTTCGGCTCCGGTCATGATCTCAGTTTGTGCGTTCGAGCCCGGTGTCGGGCTCTGTGCTGACAGCTTAGAGCCTGCAGCCTGCTTCGGATTCTATGTCTCCCTCTCTCTCTGCTCCTCCCCCGCTCATGCTCTGTCTCTCTCTCCTTCAAAAATAAATAAAAACATTAAAAAAATTTTTTTAAATAGAAGAGAGCTCCTTTTGTATACACCACTAAGATATCCTGCAACAAAGAGCATATGCAAGATGGAAATTTTTGACTCAGTATTTCTAAGAAATGTCTAAGAACAAAGCAGGAATGTTTCTATGATCAAGGAAAGAATGTTCTTCAACATAGAACTAGAAGTTCTAGGCAAGGCAATAAAAATGAGTATGAATTAGGCAGTAGAAAAATTGGAATAAAAAATAACTTGCAGAAGACATGGTTATGTGATTTTGCAATTAAATATGTAACTAGCCAAATATTAGAAAAAAATTAAAAAGAATTAGGTAAAATATTTGGATATGTAATCCATTTACAAAAAGTGTCTATGGCACTAAAAGTCTAGAAAAGATATTATGAAAAAAACCACAAAATCTTCAAAGAATAAATAGAAATTGACATCACAAAGTATGCGCTAGATATTTGTGGGGTGAAATTTAAATTCTGTTAAAGGATCTTAAAAGTTAGCTAAAATAAGGACAGTTATATTTGTATTAATTTCTAAATTCAATGCGATTTCAATGAAAGTTTCTACAATTTGGTTTTGCTAAGGAAGTTGAAAAGTGGATCTTATTATCTTCTTGACTCTTCAATTTATATTTTCCTAAAGTCTGTAACCTAGAACACATAAATATCTAGGACAGTTTGAAAAATAAGATCAAAGGAGATAAAATCACTATTAAATACTAATACATAAAATACTGGAGTAAAAACACAGTATGTAGTAAATTACAGAAACAGACAAATAAATTAATGAAAGGTCTAGAAATCCTAAGGAAGAGACCAAGAATAGAAGAACTTGGTATACCATGTCTCAAGTGAAACCTCGAATTATTGAGAAAAAGATGAATCGTAGATTATATTGGGCAAACTAGCTAATTAAGGTGAATTTTCAGATAGAATCCCCATATCATACATATTCAAAATAAATCCCAAAGAATTAGTGACTGAAATATATAAAACTCTTAGACTAATGGAAAAAAATTAATGTTTTTATAACCCTTTGGGGAGATGAATTTATTAGCTTTAAAAAGAAAACACAATTTTAACTCACAGGCAAATACTCCAGTGGATACGAATACAGCAAAATTAACGATTTCTGGTCAACAGCGGTCATCTTTACAAAGTCAAAAGAGAGGTAATACCGGGAGAAGAATTGGCGTTATCTAATACTAACAAGAAATGAGTATCTCGAATGCACAAGGAGATTCTGTAAAGTAAAACTCGATAGGAAGAAATTTGGATGGCTAGGATATAATTGGAGAGACACCCGACTTCGGTAGTCATCAGGGGGCTGAAACAGAAGGAGTAAGGAGACATAAGTGTTACCCACAAGATTAAAAAAAGAAAATTCAGAAAAATGGCAGTGCCAGTGTGGAGGTCTGGGAAGAGATAGTTGCTGCATTGCTAATTGTTCTCAACTTAAAATAGATCCTTTAGGTTGGTCTTATTCCAGTGCGACTGCTGTCTTTATACCAAAGAGAAATTTGGCCTCAGAGACAGACACGCATGGAGACAAGATGAGGTGATGGCAGACTGGCACGAGGTGGCCACGTGCCCGGAGCAATGGGTCCATAAGCCGAGAAACACCAAGAATGGTGGCCAACACCAGATGCTGGGACGGGGCCAGAGAGGGTTCCCTAGAGCACTGTGCTGCTAACACCTTGATCTCCCAAGAAATTTCTGTTGTCGAAGCCACCAAGTTTTGGTACTGTGTAACCAAATACACTAATTTTATGTACCAAGAAAATTCAACTAATTTTATTTAAATTGGTGGAGAGTAACCCAACAGTACTCCGTTATGTACTTGCCATAGTACCGTGAAGATCTCATTGAAAGGGAAACACACAGCAGAAAATCTCTCCCATGGTGGCTACACAGGACAAGCTCAAACTTAACTTACGAAACATACGTATAGGAACAAAGAGCTGAGGGCCGTGCGGTCCTTCATCATAGAACTGGGATAAGAACAATAGGATCCTATTATGGGATGTTACTGAGTAGACAGAAATAATGCTAGCTTTGCATAAAGCAATAGGGATGTTTTTGGTTTTTTTTTAACACGGCTTTCTATGCATGGAACTTGTTTTGCAAAGTGTTTGCCTATCAAATACAGTGTTTTCTTTAATAACTATTTTACTGTTTTAATCAAACACATATACATTTCCAGTACTTTTTAACAGCATTGGGCATTTTAGGAGTGCTATAAAGACTTTCAAAGAAAACACAATTTTTATTGTGTCAAAGTTTTTTTCAGACCTCCAATAGTATCACTTCAGATCTCTGACGCCCCTTAAGGTAGGAAAGTTGCGACTCATTTGGTTTTTATCACCTATGCCATATCTACACACAGCGTGACCTTTATAGAAGATAAATGTAAAAGGTTGAGGGAAAATGGGTTTTGATTAGCTTGAGATTTTGAAAATTATAAGAAAAAATATTAAATGAATAGAAATTTCGTATAGTGGAATTGTGTTAAATAGTTTTGAGAGAGAATTTCTTGCCAAATTAGAAATTTGAGATCTAGAGAGATAGAGTCAGTCCCAGTTTGAAATCATTCATCGTTCTGAGTGATGTTTACTCCCTGATGCTTCCCCTTATCTGCAAAGAATGCTGATATTATTAGGTGGCCTCTAACACAAGAAGTATCCCTTTCTTTGGAGCAACATTTGAAGAGAATAAATTAGTACTATTTCTGAAATGCTCCCAAAAGTTTATTCTGGAAGAGGAAAGAGCTCAATCTCCTTGACATTTTGTCCCAGATTTTCTTAGGCTAATTTTATCTCACAAGGATCCCTCGAAACATGACATATTCAATGAGCAAGCTCCTTTTGAGGTGTTTTGTTTTGTTTTGTTGTTTTGCTTTGTTTTGGCTCAGCCAAATCATCTGCTCTATAAGAAAACTGGGAGTTAGAGGTCACTTATTAATGTGGTTCAGCTTGTCGCAGAAGATTTGAAATTGTGCCTAGCCCTGTACCTAAAGCCCATGGTTGTGCTGTCTTACCATTTTCCCCTAAACTGGAAGAGCCTTGATCTCTAGGGAGATAGTTTCCAAGGCTTGTTACACTTGAACATTTGTATTTAGATGCTCACCAAAGTTGATCTAGGAATTTTACCCTGTATACAAAGTGACAGTGTGATTTATCGGCCAAACCAGGGCACTTTTGAGAGGGAAAGAGGAGTACTAGATAAATCCAACATCAAAACCACAGAGAGAAACTGGGATGGTCTGTGACCAATTGGGTCCTGCATTCACCCGCTACTTATGGACATAACATTTGCTGTGAAGACACAGTCATAAATTGATGGTGGTGAAGGCCCAGGACAAGCGCAATAATAAAAAGAAGGGTTTTAATCCTGAAAAAGCCTTATCATCTTTTATTTTCTCAAAAGTCATTAAATAATGTTTTGGCTCATGATAGAAATTAGGTGTTAATTAAGAATGATTTAAGAGGCTTACACTAAGCATGTTGAAGACATTTCTTTCGAATCTGTTTCAGGGTGAATTACAGGCTTCACGGAATAGACGTGTTGATTATGGAAAGAATAGTATAGCAAGATAATATGGTATGTAGCTAACGGATGAAACAGCATCCTTCCCTTCTTCACCCCCGAATTTAGCAAATGCTTTACCTAAAGTCAGCTCTGCTACTACACATCCAGTCAGGCACTGAACAAAAACGTAATGCAGTTTTAAAAGGTTTTATGGTGTGTGTGTGTGTGTGTGTGTGTGTGTGTGTGTGTGTGGTTACAAGTGATGTTCAAAATCATTCTTTGAAATGTTCCCAGCCCTAAATTTTTCAAAGGTGTGATGACTACCATAGAATTCCCCACGTTTCTGCCCCTCCTACGTGCCTTTTTATCTTTTGTCAGCCATGATGACGTCTGCACAGGAAGGAAGGGACACTGATCTCGACTGCTTGAATTTGTCCACCTGATGACTTCGTGAAAATATGACTGAGTATTTGGCCAACCCTGGTACTAAGAGTCCTATAAATTTGATTTTATCCTTTGGATTATTTCTTTCCTTACTGTGGGGAGTTACAAAAACACTGCTAATTGACTGTCACTACTAATAAGCTATTTGCAAGCATCGGGTGTTGATTTCATGCTGTTTGATGCTAGAGGTCAGAGCTATGTGTGCGCTGATCAGATATTTTCAGGAAACAAGACACGGAATGCGTTTGGCGGTGTTGGTGCTGTGTGCACATGCAAGCGGTCACCCTTGCTTTCTTGGTTGGTAAGTCACCTTTAAGTCAAGGCAAGGGGTCTCCCTTCTCTCTAGAAATTGAGAGCCACGAGATCATTTGCATCCCCGAATTGTGGTGGCCTAGAGAACATTGCAATAGATATCCTTAGACGTTGGAGGAGCTCAGTCTCTCTTTGAGAAAGGGGATAACTGGATGCTTTCTTCTGAAGATTGAATATGAAAATTAGTTCTTTTTTAGACACACGGAAAGGGGATGGTTTTCTTTCCTGTGTCTGTGTGAGTCAGATATCTGTGTGTGTGTATCGTTTCTGGCAGCTTCTTTGACAGTTGTGTGATATCATTTCAGCATAAATTACTCTAAAATCTTTGGCCACTCATGCTTTCCAGCAGCCAGTGCACATATCTCTAGGACCCAGACACCCTAAGGACGTCTAAGATATGGGGAGGTGGCTCACTAAGTTGGAAAGGGCATTGATTTTGTGCCCTGTCACTGGCCAGACAGCGGTATCTGTTTTATTTAGAAGTCATCTAGATTATGCTAGCATTACAAGAACCACGTATATTCTCCATACTTGCCTTTAGTGATATCATACAGAAGAATAATATCTATAAAGAGGATAGAGTCCACAATTTTATAATTTAGGTTGTTAAGGAACAGATGTTATTTCATTAACACAGATTTCTGTCCAAATTAGGAATCTAAAAACTTTAGCTTTAAATTGTGAATCTTCTGTTATTAAGAAAAAGACATATTCACTTAAAAAAATGATCCCCAATCCATCCTCCCTAGAGAAATCTTATATAATTCAAACTTTAGGCATCAAAAAGTCATTTTAATATCTACAGTATATTAGTGAAGATACTAAATATAGTATATTTAGTGAATCCTTTGAGTAATGTAAAAAGAGTTCTTATTTACTTCTAAATGTTTTATAGTGTTTTCTATTTTTTAATTATTTAAAACATAATTATATAATACTTTATAAGTAGAAAAATAAAGATGCAGATAAGCAAGAAATTCAATGTTAATTCCACCAACCAGCAAGAATAACTATTAACGCAGGTGATGTGCATCGTTCCAGAATTACTTCAGAATGCACGCACGCGCGCACGCACACACACACACACACACACACACACACACAGTAACATTTTTTAAGGGATTTCTGTACTTAGGGGACCTGAAAGGGAAAACTGTACTTAACTCTTGGTGACTGCCCTTTCGCTCTAATTAGTATATTATCCATGTAGATGTGTTTTGTTGTTTTTTAATGGTTCTATCCTTAACACTTTTAAGACAATCGACAGTCTCACAAGATTCCTTCATTTGTTTGTTTACAAATTATAAGGCATATTTTTTCTTCATTGAACTCAAAGTGCTTGGATATTGCTACTTGGAAGCAATTCTGTAGGCAGAGTGTGCATGTGGAATTATTCTTAATTGGTGCACAGGAAGAAGCATGGCTTGTGCCTTAAGACCCAAACCTCACGTTCGAAACTATAGACACAATTGTTTCTGAAATAAGTTGCTTGTGATATAATTCGTGCTTCATTGCTAGGAGAGCAATTTTTTTTTGTAACTTGTAACTTCCTTTCGTTCTTAAAACAGAAAGATGATCCATCCATACGTGGTGCCAGCTTGGCATCCTATCTGAGGCATTTGTGAATTGGGACTTATGCTCTCAGAGCCTCTCGTGGCTCGCGATCCCCTTCTGTTTCTGCAAAGTCACGGTAGCTTTGTCAAATCTTCTTAGTTCAAGGGGTGCCTTCCCTTGGTCTGTCTTTGCCTTCTGCAGCTAATTCCTAATGGTTTCACATAACTCATTAACTCTTTGGGTGTAATTATTATTTCAGTATTACAGATTATAATATATATGACAAAAATACTTCAAAATTATCGATAACAACACATCATAATAGGAAGGTATATCATCTGCCTAACCATGTTGTCAGATGTGATGAACTACACATTAAAATCGCCGCCATTTTAAAATGTCTGTCACAACTCATTAGAGTTTGATTATTTATCTGAACCAAAGGTGTATATCATTCAGAGTTAATCATTGCAGAGACTGATAAGAAGATAGCTTAATAATATCTAAAATTTCATGAAAGACATCCTTTTAAGACATAGTGAAAGGGATGTCAAGGTTAATTAAATCTCATCCTTATTCTATTTTCACTTCACACAGCAAGCACGTCTTTCAGATTTTAGAATGTGTTCAAGCTAAGAATTAGTATTAGAATTTACTGACATTTTTGGATAATTGATATATTTACAATAACATAGTTAAAATTTTCAAGAGAAATTAATTACGGTCTGATGTGAATTTGTTTTTAATTTCAGGTAAAATAGATAAAAATACTGTATCGTGTACTGTATAAAATATTTATTTGAAAATACCAGACAGTATTTAATAACATGTTGAACGATCATACCACAATGTAAGAAAATCTAACTGTCCAAATTCCGTTGTGTGGGAACTTAAAAAAAAAAAATGAAGCATTACTGGAAATGAATGAGCTGCTTGTGGAACAGAGCTTCCTTTTTACCGGGTTTATGGAATTTTTGTCATCAAAGCTTTGAGAGAATGGGATTTGAAGTATGCACAGCGTCACATTTAATAAACTGTGAGACTTCCAATTACTGGTTCTAAGGGCAGTTTATTGAAATAGATGCATTACTCACCAATCACATGTCTGTATTGAGGGGATCTGCAGATTAAATATGACAGAAACTCTTCCTTTCTATAATAGATGAATTAGCAAGTAAATAGAATTGTTTGGGACCCAAGAAGACAGGTGTTCCTGCACACCACGTTCCCCCAGATAGGAGACTTGTTCAGGGGCAAGTGAGGGTGACTGAGTCCATTTGTTCATTGGTAGGTTGGTGTATGTGTGTGTGTGTGCACGTGTGTTTACATGTGTGTATGTGTCTGCGGTGAACAAGGGTAAATGCTAAACAAACTTAGGTAAAGGCTCAAGTAGAAATCAGCTCATTTTATTTCTTGTGATGAATGAGAAGATTCATTAATTTATTAATTTAGCCTTTATTAATTTAGCCAATACGTATTGTAGTAGTCCTAGTGTGTCCTACATCAGACAACTGAGATATAAAAATTAAGTATGTTATTCCTTGATCTTTGTAGACATACAGTCAAGGAGGGGAGATTTTCAAACATATTCCTGAAATTAATTGGGCTGAGGGTTAGGATAATGGTTTGTGCAGAGTTTGTGGGGGGAATGAACATTTTTTCTTGGGGAGCGAGGAGGTTGGGGAAAGTGTACAACCAAGGGAGTCATTTGTAAAGTGAATCTTAACAAGGCATTAGGTATTTATCAGGTGAATAAGCTGAGTAAACGTATTCTTGTCGGAAGAAATACCACGAGCAAAGGCCATGTGGACGGCATGCCTGAGAGTTGTGTAAACATCCTCCTGGTTAGAAAACACAACGCAGGCAAGTATAAATCAGTTAAGCGTTTCACTCAGTCACTCAGCGGCTTGCCCAAAAAGGGTTTATTTTTTCATGTGATAGTTCAGGAGTGGGAGTGGCTGGCACTGGCTTAGAAGCATGGGTGTCAAGGTATATCTCTCCCATAGTTCTCTGGGACTTACCCACACGAGCCTAGGATGGCTGATGGTTATTTTCTCTCTCTATTGGCTTTGCCTTTTCTGGAATGCCTCTCCAAGATAAATTTAATCCACCCCAGAGAATTAAGGCTGTTAAATATTCTAAGCTATTTGATCTCATTAAGAAGAGTAACTATTGAAGTGGTTTGCCACAGCTTGGATCCTAGTGACTCTACAGGGTCTCATGAAATCCATTGTAGGAAAGGCTAACAGAGAATTGGGGGGGATGCTTCTGACTGTGTGCACTTTGGAAGGGCTGGAGTTGGAAGGGCTTCTGGGAGGGTCAGATGCCATTGTAGTTTACAGATTTGTGCCCTAGTTAATTGCACATTACACCAGTTACTGAGATAATTGTGTGTGTGTGTGTGTGTGTGTGTGTGTGTGTGTGTGTAATATGCTTGCCACAGCCCATTAGGATCCCTGAATGTAGAAGTCTGTGTGAGGGTTTTAAAAAAGTTAGCGTTTGTTGTTTACTGTCTGGTATTGTTTTTGAGAGAAAAAAAAGTTTCTTGGGGTTATGTCTTTAAATAAAGCTTTTATTTTAGAGCAGTTTTAGATTTATAGAAAAATTACAAAGACAGTACAAATAATGCTTATATACCCCCATCCTGTTTTCTCTGTTATACGTACCTTTCATTGGTCTGGTCCATTGGTTACAATTAATGAACCAGTAATAAATAATAATAAATAAGTATAATAATAATGGTTTTTCCATTAGTGTATTTCTTAAGTTTCAGGATCCTATCTGAATACCACATTGCATTTGCCATGCCTCTTCAGGCTCCTTTTTCCTCTGGTAGTTTTTCACACTTTCTGTTTTAATGTCCTTGACTCTTTGAAGAGTACCGATCAGATATTTGGTGTACTTGCGTTATTTGAGATTTCTCTAATGTTTTCTTCATAAGCAGACATGGGTTATGTGTATATGGGAAGAAGATCACGGAGGTAAAGCACCATTTCTTCTCCTTGTATCAAGAGAACCCATTATCAGTATGAATGATCAATAGAGATGTTGAGTTGATCACTTGGTTGAAGTGGTGCTTGTCGAGTTTCTCTGCTATAAATTTCCTCTTCCACTGACCACTTCTTTAGTCTATTCTGGAAGGAAGTTACTGTGCAAAGCCCAAATGTAAGGGATCAGGAGTTATGCTCCATATCCTTAAGGGCGGAGTATAAATTATATCCCAGATATAAATTATTTGGCATCTTAGTGCATGACAGATTTATCTCTTCTCCTCTGTTAGTTAATTAGATCATTTATTTACACCATGGATTCATGGATGTACATTGTACACTTTGGGTTATGTTCCTATCGCTTTATTGTCTTTCTTTATTTTGTTTCTCAAATTGTTTCGGCTTTGGGTATTGAGAATTCTTGGGGTTTGATCTTGTGTCTCTGTAACATACCTCCATCATTGTGTGTGTGTGTGTGTGTGTGTGTGTGTGTGTTTAGTGCTTCTTAATTTCTGTTCTTGCAAGATGTTCAAGGCTCACCTTGTGTGTTTCCTCCCCCAGTCCTAGAATCAATCCATTCTTTTTTTTTAATATGAAATTTATTGTCAAATTGGTTTCCATACAACACCCAGTGCTCATCCCAAAAGGTGCCCTCTTCAGTACCCATTACCCACCCTCCCCTCCCTCCCACCCCCCATCAACCCTCAGTTTGTTCTCAGTTTTTAAGTTTCTTATGCTTTGGCTCTGTCCCTCTCTAACCTCTTTTTTTTTTTTCTTCCCCTCCCCCATGGACTTCTGTTAAGTTTCTCAGGAAACTTCCCACATAAGAGTGAAAACATATGGTATCTGTCTTTCTCTGTATGACTTATTTCACTTAGCATCACACTCTCCAGTTCCATCCATGTTGCTACAAAAGTCTGTATTTCATTCTTTCTCATTGCCACATAGTATTCCATTGTGTATATAAACCACAATTTCTTTATCCATTTATCAGTTGACGGACATTTAGGCTCTTTGCATAATTTGGCTATTGTTGAAAGTGCTGCTATAAACATTGGGGTACAAGTGCCCCTATGCATCAGCACTTCTGTATCCCTTGGGTAAATTCCTAGCAGTGCTATTGCTGGGTCATAGCGTAATCACGCGGAAGCAGCTTTAGCAACTAACGTCCAGTGCTTACGTACGTTGCCTTTTGCTTTTGGTCTTAGACTCCGCTCATTTCCAGAGTTAACATAGGTGAACGGCCTCTCTCTTCCGCCTTCAGTGGACTTCTGTCACACATGGGTGGCACAGTTGGATTGTGTGGCCACATTTTCCATTCCTTCTTAGGACATTCTTACGTCCTAGTGACTTAAAAATTTGCATGCATCAAGATGACTTTGGGGACATATATACGAACTTTGACAAATGCACAGTGCCATATCTTCCCCGTGACAGTTGCCATACAGAATAATTTCACTCCTCCCCAAAACCCCCTGCTGTGCCCCAATGCAGCCCTTCCTGCTTCTCCTAATCTCATAGAAACCACTGGTGATCTCATCTTTCTGTAGCCATAATGTCATGTAATGGGAATCATACACTAATGTAACCTTTTCAGATTGACTTCTCTTAATTAGCAGTTTGATTTAAAATGTCATACATGTCTTTCTGTGGTTTGGTAGCTCATTTTTTATGACAGAATAATTTTTCATTGTATGATTGTACAGCAGTCTCTTTTTCCAGTCACTTGTTGAAGGACCCTTGATTGTGTCTAGTTTTTAATAATTCTGGATAAAATTGCTGTAAACCTCTGCATACAGGTTTTATGTTTTCACACCTGTTGAGTAAGTGCCTAGGAGACTGATTATGGGATCAAATGGTCAAGTATGGGTTTTTTTTTTTTTAGCTTGATAAGATACTGCCAGACTGTCTTACGAGGTGGAGGTACTACTGTGCGTTCCCCCCAGGAACGGATGAGAGCTGCTGCTGTTCTGTATCTGGACCATCAGAGGATATTGTGGACTTGTTGGGTTTTAGACGTGCTAATAGGTATGCTGTGGTATGTCACTGTTAGTTTGCAGTTCCGTAGTAAGAGGATGCTGACTCTCTTTTCCCATGGCTCTCTGCCATCTGCATATTTTCTTTGGTGAAGTGTCTCTCCAGATATTCTACCCATTGTTTAATAGCTGTTTTTTTCTTATTAAGCTTTAAGATTTCAGGGTACCTGGGGGGACTCTTGGTTTCAGGTCAAGTTATAATGTCAAGGTTCGAGCCCCACGTTGGGCTCTGCCCTGACAGCATAAAGCCTGCTTGGGATTCTCTCTCTCCTTCTCTCTGTGCCCTTCCCACACTTGCATGCTCTCTCTGTCTCTCTCTCTCAAAATAAGTAAATAAACTTAAAAAAAAGCTTTAAGATTCCTTTCTGTGTTTTCAAGATAAATCCTACATTAAACGTATATTTTATAAATATACTTTTGCACTCTGTAGCTTGTCTTTTCACTCCATAAACACAGCATTCCACAGAGCAGAAGATTTTAATTTTAATGAAGTTCAACTATCACGGTTTTCTTTTGTGGATTGTGCTTTTGGTGTTCTCTCTAAAAGAAACCACCTGCGAACCTAAGATCCTCCACATTTTCTCTTATATTTTCTTATGGAAGTTTTGTAGTTTTGTGTTTTCCATTTAGGCCACGTAGAGTCATTTTTAGTTAATTTGTGGGAAAGCTGTACAGTCCGTGTCCGCGTTCATCTGTTGGCTTATTGATGGCGGCTTATTCCACCACCATTGAGTGTAAACGTAACTCTTTTTAAGTTTATTTATTTTTTTGTTCTTTGTCAAAGAGAAATTAAGTCACCTGACCATATATGTTTGTGTGGGTTGATGTATGAGCTCTCTATTTTGTTCCCCGGTTGCGTGTGCTGTTTCCGTAAGACTGGTGAAAGAGATCATCAAGAATGAGCGTCACGTTTTGCTTTTTCTTTAAATGTTTGGTATAATTCATCAGTTAAGTCATGTGGGTATGGTGCTTTCTTTTTTGGAAGGTTATTAATTATTGATTAAATTCCTCAGTAGAGATAGGCTGATTCAGATGATCTACTTCTTGTGTGAATTTTAGCAGTCTGTGTCTTTCAAGGAATTGGCCCATTACTTCTGTGTTGTCAGATTTGTGGGCACAGAGTTGTTTATAGCGTTCCCTTGTTTCTCTGTCATTACCCATGGGATTAGTAATGGTAATACAGTCTTTCACTTCTAGTGCTAGTAACTCGAATCTTGTCTGTGCTTTTCTTGGTTAGCCCGACTAGAGACGTATCAGTGTTATTGACATTTGTAAATAAACAGCTTTTGGTTTTGTTGATTTTTCTCTATTATTTTTGTGTTTTCAGTTATATTGATTTATGCTCTCTTTTTTATTATTTCGTGTGTTTGCTTGAGGCTTCAATTTCTTTCTTTCTTTCCTTTTTTTTTTTTTTTTTTTTTTACTTTCCCAAGGTGGAAGCCGAGATTACAAGTTTGAGATCTTCTTTTCTAATATGTTTATTCAATAATATAAATTCCCATGCTTTTCCTGAAGTTCACAAATTCTGATAATTTGTCTTTTCAATTGTATTTAGTTCAAAATCTTAAAAAATATCTTTTATGACTTCCTTGACCAATGTGTTAGTTAGAAATGTGTTGCTTTGCCTCCAAATATCTTGGTATTATCCAGCTTTTTTTCTGTTTGTGTTTTCTGGTTTAATCCTATTGTGATCTGAGGAAACACTTTGTATTATTTTTATAAAAATAAATTTACTATGATGCTATTATGACCCAGAATATGTACTATATTGGTAGATGTTCCTTGTGAGCTTGAGAAGCACATGTATTCTGCTTTTTTTTTGGTGGTATATTCTCTAAATTTTAATGAGGTCAAGTTGATAGTGTTGTTGAGGGAGATTATAGACCTGTTTTCTACCTGTTTGATCTCTCAGTTACTGAAAGAGTTATGTTGAACTCTCCAACCATAGTAGTGGACTGGTTTATTTCCTCTTTCAATTTGTTTTTTAGTTTCGCCTCACATATTTCGATGTTCTGTTGTTAGGTTCATATATATTTAAGATTCTTGTGTCTCCTTGGAAAGTTGATCCCTTTATTGCTATGTAATGCCCTTCCACACCCCTGATAATTTTCCTTGTTTTCAAGTTGGTGTTTGTTTTTTCTTGTGTGAATATAGTATTACTCCTGATCAGTGTTAGCATGGTCGATCTTTCTTTATCCTTTTACTTTTAATATATTCATGTCTTTACGTTAAAATCGGTTGATTTTAGGTGAAGTATAGTTGGGTCTTGTGTTTTCATTCACTTTGGAAAACCTCTATTAATTGCTTTACTTAGACCATTCCCATTTAAAGTGATTTTTTTTTAAAGAGTACACTTATCTTTATGAGCACTGAGTAATATGCAGAATTGCCGAGTCACTATATTGTACATCTGAAACTGATATAACACTGCAGGCTAACTATACTGTAATTGAAATAACATTAATTCAGAAAGGAAAAAAAAAAGAACACATGACAACTAACTGTGATGTAACAAATTGAATGGGATCCTGGAATAGAAAATCTGATTAAGGGGCGCCTGGGTGGCTCAGTCGGTTGAGCATCTGACTTCAGCTCGGGTCATGATCTCGCAGTTTTTTAGTTCGAGCCCCGTGTCAGGCTCTGTGCTGACAGCTCGGAGCCTGGAGCCTGCTTCTGATTTTGTGTCTCCCTCTCTCTGCCCCTCCCATGCTCATGCTCTGTCTTTCTCTGTCTCTCAATAATAAATAAACGTTAAAAAAATTTAAAAAAATAAAAAAAATAAAGAATATCTGATTAAACTATGGATTATGGGGTATACTCAGTCAGTTAAGTGTCTGACTATTGATTTCAGCTCAGGTTATGATCTTACAGTTTGTGAGATCAAGCCCTATGTCTGGCTCTGAGCCTGCTTGGAATTCTCTTCCTCTTTCTCTCTGCCCCTCCCCTGTTCTCTCTCTCTCTCTCTCTCTCTTTCTCTCTCTCTCTCCCTCTCTGTAAAAATAAACATTAAAAACTTAAGGATTTTAACTAATAAAAATATATCAGTATTGGTATATTATTTATAACAAATGTAGAGTGGTAATATAGCATTTAATATAGGGGAATTGAGTTCAAAATATTAGGGAACTCTAGGGCACCTGGGTAGCTCAGTCAGTTAAGCGTCCTACTTCGGCTCAGGTCATGATCTCATGGTTCGTGGGTTTGAGCCCGCATCGGGCTCTGTGCTGACAGCTCAGAGCCTGGAGCCTACTTCGGATTCTGTGTCTCCCTCTCTCAGCCCCTCCCCCACTCACACTCTGTCTCTCTTTCAAAAAATTATAAATTAACATTAAAACAATTTTTCTAAGTATTTGGAAACTCTAATATCTTTATATTATTTTCTTTACATTTAAAATTATTCTGAAAAGTGAAGTGTATTTAAAATATGTAAAAAATAAAGTGATTATTGATATCATTGAATTAATATCTATTATATTTGTAACTTTTTATTATTTATATTGCTTATTTTTCTTTATTTCTTTTCATTTTCTTTCTTTTTCTTTTTTTTCCCTTAGGTTTTAATTAAGCATCTTACAATATTGCACATTAGGTCCTCTTTTAGCATATCACATACAATTCTTTGTCAGTTTTTTGTTGTTGTTTTTGGTTTTGGTTTTTGTTTTTTGGGGTTTTTTTGGATCTTGCCTTAGAGTGTGCCATATATATTTTTAACTAATAAGTCAATTTTCTTTTTCTTGTATTTTAAGTTTATTTATTTATTTCGATAAAGAGAGGGAGTGTGCACAAGTGTGTGGGACGGGTAGAGAGAGAGAATCCCAGGCAGGCTGTGCATTGTCAGCGCAGAGCCCCATGCGGGGCTCAAACCTGCAAACCGTGAGGTCGTGACCTGAGCCGAAGTCAGATGCTCAACCGAGTGGCCACCTAGGTACCCTCATAAGTCCATTTTCAAGTAACATTACTGCTTCATAGGTAGTTCAGGTCCCTTTGAACAACGATTCCTGATTCCTCCCTCTCGTGCCTTGTGACATCACTGTCATTCATTTCACGAATTCAGCTGCTATTATCACCTAATGCGTTGTTATGGTCACTACATTAAAGGGACTCTTGTCTTTTTGACCAACTAAGAAAATATTTTAAAGAGTTTTTATTTCACATTTTACATTTGTTCATCCGCCAGTGTTTCCTAGTGTAAATGTAAATTTCTGACCTATATCAGAAGTTTTCTTTTCTCTGAAGTTTTTATAGATTTTCTCTGAGGGCAGGTCTGGTGGTTCCGAATTCCCTCATTTTTGTTTGTTGGGGAAAATATTTGCTTTTTTCTTCACTTTTGAATGATGCTTTCAGTAGAATTCTAGGTTAATGGCGCTTTTTTTTTCCAGGTGAGATATTTTACTTCCCTCTCGTCTCGTTTGCAACATTTCTAATGTCAAATCCAACCTATTGATGAGCCCATTGAAGACGTTTTCCATTTCTGTTAGTGTTTCGATTTCAAGCATTTCTTTGTGTTTCTTTCTCAGTGTTTTCATCTCTGTACTTGTATCACCTATCCATGTGGCACATTGTCCCTTTTGTCATTGGAGCCCTTAACATATTAATCATTTTTCTTTTAAATGCCATGTCTGATGTTAAAAAAAAATCAGTGTTATATCTAAATATGGATCTGCAACTTGCTTTGTTTCTCCAGACTGTAGTTTTTCCTTGAGTTTTGGCATTCCTTACAATGTTTTGTTGAGAGCTGGTTATGATGTAATAAAGGGTAGGAACTGAGGTAAAGAGATCTTTCTTGTGAGATTCCATGTTTATTTGACTAGGACTTTGGTTGTTTAATGTTTACTGTAACTGTTGGTGCCAGAGGCTTCTGCTTCCCCAGAGTGGGTGTTTTTGGCTCCCATGTTGTCTTTGGGCTTAGCTAAGACCTTCTCGTCAGGAAAAGTCTTCGTCTTGCCATTCTTTCACCTTGAATCCATGCTGTTGGACTGAAGTCCCGCTGGCGTGGTGATAAGGTGTGGAGGAGGGAAACAGCCTCTCATTTTATAACTAAAAACGCTTGGGTCTCCGGGCTGTGACCTGCACACGTGTTTGTGTTTCCCAACTTCTTTCCTTTCTTTGGTGAGTTTGGAAACCTAGAGGAGAGAGGAGACGGAGAAGTTGCTGGAAAAGTCTTTGCCCCTGGAGAGTACATTTTTGTTGTGCAAAGTGCATTCTGTAAGCACCACCCTTCTGCTTCCTCTGCCAGAGTCAAGAGCAGATCTTTCTTGACTCTGCACCAAGAGAACCTGATAGGGTTCCCAGAGGTAAAAATCACAAAAGGGAGCCACTCCAAAGACTGCAGCCTCCCTGAAAACCCCCTCTCCCACTAGTCCACACTCCACACTCCACCTCCAGCAATTGATCAGATTTACCATTTCAGCGTTTCCACTGGTTGATGACCCCAGCTGGTTCCAGGGAAGCAGATCTCAACTGTGACCCTTTTTTTTAGTTTATTTATTTATGTTGAGAGAGTGCATGCAAGTCGGGGAGAGGGAGTGAGAGAGAGAGAGAGAGAGAGAGAGAGAGAATCCCCAGCAGACTCTGCACCTGTCAGCACAGAGCCTGATGCAAAACTGGAACCCACAAATGGCGAGACCATGACCTGAGCCCAAGTCTGACACTGAACTGACTGAGCCACCAAGGTGCCCCTCATCATGACCTTCTGATTCCCCTGTCTCTCTAAGTTTCAGGGTAGTGGCTTTCCCTGAAGCCCCCTTTCTCTAACGGGTCCTAGAAAAGTCATTGATGCTCAGTGTGTCCAGTTTTGCCTTAAGGATGCAAGTGACAACTTCGGAGCTTTTGACAGGTCAGGGAGTTCTTTTTTTTTTCTTTCTTTAAGTTTATATATTTTGAGAGAGAAAGAATGAGAGAATGCGCACATGCATGTGCAAGTGAGGGAGGGGCAGAGGGAAAGGGAGGGAGAGGGAATCTCAAGCAGGCTCCGCACTTCAGGGCTGGAACTCATGAACCTTGAAATCATAACCTGAGCCAAAATCAGCGATCTGGACGCCTAACCAACTGAGCCACCAAGGAGCCACCCAGGCATCCCCACCTTGTTTTTGTTTTTTAAGGGAACTTCAAGGATCTTGTTTTGTGTGCCATGATAAGGACCAACCGGGCAGTCTAGTCACATTCACGTAACAAATTTCTGTGTAAACCTGTATGCTCATTCTATGCTTTGCTTTCTGACTGTTCCTATTATACTTATTTTTAAATGTTTGTTTATTTTTGAGAAAGAGAGAGAGAGAATGCGTGTGCATAAGGGGGGGAGGGGCCAAGAGAGACGGAGAGAGAATCCAAAGCAGGCTCCAGGCTCTGAGCTGTCAGCACAGAGCCTGACAGGGGCTCAAATTCACAGACGGTGAGATCATGACCTGAGCCGAAGTCGGACGCTCAACCGACTGAGCCACCCAGGCGCCCCAACAATGGACTTGCTTATATTACTTTGTATTCTGCATCCTCAGCATCATCACTTATTAGTTCCAGGACTTTGGTTGTTGTTGACTCTTTGGGATTCTCTACATAAGCAATCATGTCATCTACATATACACTGTTTATTTCTTCCTGCCAATATGTCTACATTTTATTTCTTTCCCTTTTCTTATCAAGTTAGCTAGGACTCCCACTACTATGTTGAATAGAGGTGGTAAGAAGGGACATCCTTGCCTTGTTCCTGATCCTAGTGGGAGGGCATCTGATTCTTCAATGTTATGTGTGATGCTAGTTGTAGTTTTTTTGTAGACGTTCTTTATCAAGTTGTGGAATTTCTCCTCTCTATTTAGTGGACTAAGAGTTTTTATTATGAATGGGGATTGGGTTTTGTGAAATGATTTTCTCTGTCTCATACGATCACGTAATTTTTCATTTTTAGTCTAATGATGCAATAGATTGCATTAGGTTTGTTTTTTTTTTTAATTTTTTTTCAACGTTTATTTATTTTTGGGACAGAGAGAGACAGAGCATGAACGGGGGAGGGGCAGAGAGAGAGGGAGACACAGAATCTGAAACAGGCTCCAGGCTCTGAGCCATCAGCCCAGAGCCCGACGCGGGGCTCAAACTCACGGACCGCGAGATCATGACCTGGCTGAAGTCGGACGCTCAACCGACTGCGCCACCCAGGCGTCCCTGATTGCATTAGTTTTTGAATGTTGAACCTGCATTGCATACATGGAATAAATCTCACCTGGTCATGGTGTATAATTTCTTCTCTACATTGTTGGATTCAATTTAGCTCATATTTCATCTTGGATTTTTTCATCTATGATCTTTGGAGATATTGGCCTTTAGTTTTCCTTTTTTTCTGGTATCTTTTTCTGTTCTTGGTATTATGTTAATGCTGAACTCAGAATGAGTTAAGATGTATTCCCTTTCACGGGGCGCCTGGGTGGCTCAGTCGGCTGAGCGTCCGACTTCAGCTCAGGTCACGATCTCGCGGTCCGTGAGTTCAAGCCCCGCGTCAGGCTCTGGGCTGATGGCTCGGAGCCTGGAGCCTGCTTCCGATTCTGTGTCTCCCTCTCTCTGACCCTCCCCATTCATGCTCTGTCTCTCTCTGTCTCAAAAATAAATAAACGTTAAAAAAAAAAAGGTGTATTCCCTTTCTTTCTATTTTTTGGAAACAGTTGTAAAGAATTGGTATGATTTCTTCCTTCAATTTTTTAGTAGAATTCACCAGTGAAACCACTTGGGTCTGGTACTTTCTCATTTAAAAAGTTATTAATTATTGATCACGTTTCTTTAATAGATGTGGGTCATTCAGATGGTCTATTTTCCTTTGTGTTAATTTTAGCATATTAAATCCTTAAAGGAATTTGTCCATTTCATCTAGGTTTTTAAGTCTGTAGACATAGAGTTGTAGATAATATGTAATGTTCATGGAATCAACAGGAATAACCTATCTCATGTCTGGATCCTGGGTTTTGGATGTTTTCAGGTACTTGCTTCACTTATATTCAAATCATCTCCAGAAACTCACTTTGCTATTATATTAGCCTCACTAATTTTACCTGCTTGTTGTCCAAATAGCTTCTGCTTTATTTTTCATGTTACTGTTACTATGTGTTTGTCATACGTGTTTTATTAATACGTAAAAAGAGCTGGTAGAGCAAACCTAATTGCTCCCTAATAAAGTTACCAAGGGAAGAGTCAAGACTTTATAAGCCTGTATGTTAGCAATAGCTTGAAACACTATCTGACATTTTGTGGGTGACTTTTTTCCTTATTTATGCTACTTACCATCACAGAAGTCTTGCATTTGGGTGTGTATCTTTGATCTGACACCATCCCAAGACCTTGAAATGAATACTCAGCATCACTTGAGATGGAGGGTTGGAAAAAGCAGGAGAGAAGAAGAAGAAGAAGAAGAAGAAGAAGAAGAAGAAGAAGAAGGAGAAGAAGAAGAAGGAGAAGAAGAAGAAGGAGAAGAAGGAGGTGGAGGAGGAGGAGGAGGAGGAGGAGAACGAGGAGAAGGAGAAGATGATTGAGAAACTATATATACCAAGATAATTTTAAGTTTCTTCTGGTGACCAGTTGTATTGCGAGGCGTTGTACAAAGAAGGAAAAGTAATGCATTCCTCTGTCGTGCAGAAGACCCAGTACTGCCACAATGGGTACACGAGCAGAATTTCCAGGGCTGTAGTTTCGAGTCTCAACATACATGAACACACTACTGTGGTCTTCTGCTCATTGAGGCGAATTTACTACTGATGTTCCTAATGTCCAAATTGAAAGAAAAACAGTTCAACCCTGAGCCCCAGTTTGGCACTGTTTTTTGAGAAGACATCCACCTCTTGAGTAAAAGTTGACTACGTTGAATCACTTCCACCTGTAAAAAGACTGTCACTTATTTTTGACTGGAGAAGAAACATATCCTGGATATTGCTTTGCTTTTCTCTACTTTATTTGGGACCTCAGTGACCAAAATGACCCAAGAGTTCAGTGTGATTCAGCCACCAATATGGAACGCATTTCACACTGAGTCAGGTCAAGGGATCTACCTAATAGGAAAGTAAATGCTTCTGTGGGCACCAGACAACTGAATTCACCATTGTCACAGACTGGGCCACCCAGAGGCAGCCAGCCTGAAAAGGGATGCGCTATCTTACAGATGGCATAGCTGAAATCCACAGCTCAGGTGACATCCTGTGAGAATAGGACCTTATCCTCTGAGATGCAATATATATTTAAAATCAGTGACCACCATGTGGTGTGGGACCCCCAATAGGTTACATGAATAGGTCTGGGAATCAATAATGAAAGTAGGTGTGGGTCTGCTTATATCACTCCCAGTGAGCCATTTGGAGTAATTGTTCTTTTTCCCTCTCCAGCTGTGGGGTCTGTAGGTTCTCTTGTTCCTAAAGAGAACCGGGGAACTCAGTGAGAGCCCCTGGACTTCACATGACTTCTCAGGCACGTTGGAATTTTACACCAAGAATAAGCAGACAAAAGGAGTCACTCTCCTGGCAGGGATAAGTGTCGCTGGTGACCAGGAGGAGACAGGGTGCTTCTGTCATATCCTATGAAGAGCATTGTTACGAGGGGATTAGAATGCTCACGATGAAGATCTGGAACAAAGCATGAGTTTACTCAGACCCTACAGATAGAAGCTGAGAGTGAGGGCACTTTAGAAAAGCTGGCAGAGAAGGGGGTGACATCAGCTATGCTTTGGGGACAAGATGCGGGAGTGGGAGCTACATTTCATTCTACTGGCTTTTCTGAGTTGCCCTTGGGAAGAGAGGCACAATGGTCTTGCCACTCCTGGAGATCGTAAGGAAAAGGAAATGTGAGAAGCTCAAGGGATGGGTGAGAGTTGGCACCATAATACGTGTCCAGATCCTGCTTCAGGAATTAAGCACTTATTCACTGAACGGTAGGGAGCCCTTCAGCCTGGCAGGTCAGACATTAGCTCATTCTAAGTTTTGGTCTCTTGTGAAGAGAGTTATATTGGCAGCTGGCAGATACTGATTGCCCCACACAGGAGTACACAGGCTCTCTCCTGTCATCTGATGTCCAGGTAGCTTCGCTGGGCCACGTCAGCCCAACAGTTCCCTGTGTCACCCCTGAGTGCTTTATTAAAGTTGTTTTATTAAAGTTTAGTACAAGCCCTTCCTACCCAGTCCTGCGACCTCTTCTTCCCGCACTGGTGTTGACACCGGAACACGCATTAATACGCTTCCCGCGTGCTGTTCTCTGAGTCTGAATCTGCTTCCCAGGGACCCCAACCAGCAATGCTGGTGTTTCAAAAATTATCCAAAAAGCAACATCAGCAACATGGCAGGGTAGACAGCTCCAAGCTCTCATTTCCTTAGAGAAAGACTGAAAATATTGAAAAATAAGCAGAAAATTGTCAGGATCAAATTTGTCAGAACTCTGGAAAACAATCAAAGGTTTAGAGCAGACAAAGTAAACACTGAGTCAGGGAAAATGTGACTTGATGATAGGAGATGTTTGCAATGTTTCTACTTGCTCTTGCCCCATACTTTCCCCCAAAGTGGTCACTAATTCTGCAATATCAGCATTAACCAGGGACAAGAGCTAAGGGCATATAGAGGGAGGCAAAAGAAAAAACAGAAAAGCTAACAGAATATGGGTATTTTTATCATTATGTCCTCAGACGTTCCCAAATGCAGTTGAAATCAACAAAAATATATTTTTTTCCCTCATTCCACAAAACAATAGGCATATCCTGTTTGAACATGCAACAACAAATGGAAAAGTGTTGCTGAGTGGTGATCGAATAACATGATGATTTTGTTCCTAAGATTTGTATCATGAGTACAGCACTGAATCAGTGCTTCAAAAATATGATTTCCATTTGTAAAAATGCATCTCATGACCTGGATGTACATGAGCTTACACCATCAGTAAACTCTCATTGATCATTCAGATCTTTCTGATTTTCCTCTGTTGGAAGGATTAGGAGGACTATTCTCACAGCTATGTTTGTGTTCATATCACTATATATTCAAAAATATTGATTTAGTTCTTCTTTGGGATAGTTATTTTTTTCTTCATTGTGTTCACGCTTAAGGAAGTTTCATCCTAGCTCAAGAAAAAAGTATTCTGTCATGTTTTTAGAAATAAGTAGCTATTGATGCAGACTATTAAGAATCTTCACATTTATACTACAGTGTTGCCATATAAAGAACTAATCCTTACTCACTTTATTAAAACATTATTTAGTGTATCTCGGTAAAATATTTAAAATGTCCACAGATATAGTTTCGGTATTTTTCTTTTTTTTTTTAAATATCGATGATTTTCTTAAGTTTCTTTGTTTAGTTTGAAAGAGAGCACATACAAGTCGGGTAGGGGCAGAGAGAGAGGGAGGTGGAGAATCCCAGGCAGGCTCCGTGCTGTCAGCACAGACCCTGACTCGGGGCTTGATCTCAGGAACCTGTGATCATGACCTGAGCCAAGGTCAAGAATCAGATGCTCAACTGAATGAGCCACTCAGTCACCCTTCAATATTTATTCTTTTTTTTTTTTTTTTTAATTTTTTTTTTCAACGTTTATTTATTTTTGGGACAGAGAGAGACAGAGCATGAACGGGGGAGGGGCAGAGAGAGAGGGAGACACAGAATCGGAAACAGGCTCCAGGCTCTGAGCCATCAGCCCAGAGCCTGACGCGGGGCTCGAACTCACAGACCGCGAGATCGTGACCTGGCTGAAGTCGGACGCTTAACCGACTGCGCCACCCAGGCGCCCCTGATTCTTAATGTTATTATTAGGGTTTTTACATTTTTTCTCTTATTATAAAAAAGAATAGAAAAATAGATACCAATTAAAACAAACCGTTGCTGGTGTTTAATGAAGTTACTGATTTTTGCCTCTTTATTTTTTATTGGGTCATATTATTAGATTATTTAATTAGTTTAACATATTTAATTTAATAGTTTAAATAGCATATTATTTAATTAGTTTTAAAATTTTAGTCAATTCCCTTCTGTTTTCTAAGTTACTAAGTATCATGTCTAAATTATGATAAATGTGTCTCTAATTTCTTTTCTGGTGTTTAAGCTCATACCCTAGCTAAAATTTCAAAACACCATAAACTATAATGGTCAGAGTCATAATTATTTTATTCTTTAATTAGAATTGCTCTTTCTTTTACATTGAATTTAGCTCCAATGAAGAGGAAAATTTACAGGCTAAGGAAGTAACTTCCTGTACCTAACATATATATGTTCTTAAAAATTAAGAATAACATCAGAATTTGTGGAATGCCTTTACAGAAACTACAGTGGCAGTTTCTTGGTTATTTAGCATGTTTTTCCAAGTATTACAATAGCAGTTTCCTAAGTGAAACCATTCTGGAAATAAAAACCTGCCTCCTGAGATGAATACGAGTTGTGGACTTAGCTACAGACGCTCAAATTAAAATAGTAGCTACATGTTTAATCTAAACTTGTTTCTCCCATTTAGGCAATGTTATCTAAATATTTTAGATGATGATTTCATGGCTTTTTAAAATTAGTTACCTTTAATGTTTCCCTCTGACTGGAAGCAGATTATACGTTACGGGAATTATCTGTTCATTTAACGTGCCAGAAAATTTGTCTGTGAAACCACATGGGTGTGGATGGAAGGCTTGGAGAGAAAATTTAAAGTAGAAAGAGGAGAAGCAACAGAAACGTCATTCAGGAATGGAGAACCCTAGGCCTGCAGAAAAGAAAAGAACAGTCACTGAAAAAGAACAGACTTAAGTACACCGGGCTGGGACCATGAAGGGAACAGTGTTCCTGGGGGAAGGCTCAGCAGGGACTCTGATGAGAGGCGCATTGCGGCGAGATGTAAGAGTGGTCCAAGAATGGGAAAGTCACCCGGGGACATGAGTACTCACCGGCAGTGCCGTTCTTTGTAATGGAAGTGCGACGATTCCTCTACTGCGCTGATATGAAAAAGTGATGTTGCAGCAAAATATTTAGTAAGAGGAAGAGAAGTTCACACTAAAATTTTAGCCGAACAAGAGGAAATCACCTAACAGGATGTAATCAGGAGAGTGAGGGCATGTATGTGTGTATTTTGCTTATCTGCCTATTACTTGATTTTATACTTTATTTTATTTGCAGATTTGCCTATTTAAAAATTGTGCAGTGATCATGTTTAACTTGTGTCACAGGAAAACGCAGTAAGAGTTCTTTAAAGAAGCGTCCGGTGGATCTGGCCACTCCGGGGACTCTAGCGCAAGCTGTCGCCGTGGAGTGAGGGTCCCGTGTGGAGCAGAAAGCGGTAAACACGCACGGCTGTGCTGGGATTCTGCCCGTGACGCGGGGAGACAGACAGAGCGGTGACCAGAGACACATGCAAACTGAGGAAGGATTTGATCGTCTGAACGGAAGTGTCTTGCGTGGTGAATAATACACTGGAAAGTGTCCAGGTGAGAGACAAGCATTAAACATCCTGGTGGAAAAGGGCAAAGAAGATCATATTATTACTGATAAAATGAGAGTAGTTAGACTCTCACGCATGGGTGAAAATCCCTCGGTCCCAAAGGAAGAATCGGCCCGTCTGGTGCAGGAGGCAGAGAGACGTGGGAAACAGATGTGCTGTTAGGAAGGAGAGGCTGTTTCTTGCCGATGGATTATTCTCTTTCAAGCGAGAGGTGGGCGTCAGCATCTGAGAGTGAGTGGAGATCAGGTGGTCAGAGGTGTGAGGGGGGGAGGATATTTGGAAGAGGTCCCTCGAGGAACAGAGGAGTGATGTGACCTGAGAGATTGAGCGGAATTGCACTGGTGGCGGTGTCGAGGGTCCTGTGGTTGATGATCCAGAATTTCTAAGGGAAACGGTCTGCTTTCTGGGTCCGTCCTCCCTGGCGGTGATCTGCCCCTGGGATCCAGGCAAGTGCATGATCAGGAAGTGGGTTCAGCGGCTAGACTGTAAAACAGTGGCGGTAAGTACACCTCCTGGGGCTGCTTTGGAAATTAAATGAGATGATGCTTACTGAATGCTGAGATCATGGCCTGGCCGCCTCAAAACTGTGCGAGTAATGGTTTGTATTCCTGAGCCACTGTTCACACACACACACACACACCCCTGAAATAAATACTTACCTCGATAAAGTAGGGAGACTTACATGTGTGCATTTTATGTAGTAACAACTTCAGTGATATTTTAAAGTTCTCATCCAATTGGCTCTATTGTGTTGCTTCAAATCTCTATTGCCTTCATTATAAAATTCATTTATTCTTATTTCTGCGTATTTTCATTTTATCTACCTTTTCTTAGTTCAAGGTCTAAGTTGTTTCAATTCACTTATTTGTATTTTTTTAAGTTTATTTATTTATTCTGAGAGGGAGGGAGAGAGAGAGCACGAGTGCCCTTGCAGGGGACAGACAGAGAGAGGAAGAGAGAGAATCCCAGCCAGGGTTCACACGGTCAGTGCAGAGCCCAATCCAGGGCTTGAACCTAATGAAGTTTGGGGTGATGGTGGGGTGGTCCGGAGCTGACGAACAAGAAAGAATTCTTGAAGAGGTATTTGGTGCAAAAAGGTGATTTTATTGAAGCATGGGACAGGATCCATGGGCAGGAAGAGCTGCGCTGGGGTCCTGACTGGTCACTCGTGAGGTACCCTCAGGTTAGGATGGGATCAGGGAGAAAGTCTCTAAGGAAATTTGGAAGCAAGGTTTCCAGGACCTCAAGGGGCTAGCTGTTGCTAGGGAAACACCGTTTATTACCATTTAATAAAACCTCAGTCACAAGGGCCTTAGATGCCTATCGGGGGGCCATAAACTTGGAGTATGTTTGCCACCATATTATCTTGGGGCAGTTGAGAGAAAGGAAGTAGACTTACAGGGTCCTCGAGGTTGGGATAATGTTAAGCTAAGGTTCTCTTTTGCCCCCAGCAAAGTGTCATCATAGAGGGAGGTCACTATGCCGGTTTCAAGGACTTGTCTACGGGCTGTAGGCAGTATGGGAATTTAATTTTTCATTTGCCTTAGTTTCCCTCATTACCATGGCAAACACTTAAACCCCTTTCCTTTGTTCTTGGGTAGCCGGAAGCGTCTGAGGAATATCACACAGATCCCACCTGGGGTGGGGGTGGGGATGCTAGATTGTTCTTTGCCCCTTGGCCTGCCTCATGTTCCCTCGTTAAACCCACGAACCTTGAGATCATAACTTGAGCCGAAATCAAGAGTCACCCAGGAGCCCCTCATTTATTTGTATTTTAATCTTGTTTTCTTCATCCTGTTTTGTTTGTTCTAATTTCAAGTCTTGTAATGAATCCTCATGGTTGAGTCTTTATTTACTGATATGCTTCGTTGGATGATTGATGTTAATCTCCGAGTTATCTCTTTGACAATATCCTCTGAGTCTAGATACCCAGTTTTATGAAGTCTAGAATCCCAGTTTTATCTATATTAGTCATTTAATTGACCTAGTGGCATTAAATGTTTAATGCAGCCTTTAAAACAATGGCAGCATTGTTTTTACATACGTGTTCTGATTAGAAGCCCATTGTAATGACTAGAGACAAACACAAATCAGAACAATACAGCTGTCACCCAGCCCTTCACCCAAAGACAGCTCCTGATGACATTTTGGGGACTTTAAGAAACTCACAGTGTGATGGCACCAGAAGCCAGATGATACAGAGTTGCCAAGTGAGTTTATAGTTCTATATCCGTGTTCAGATTTTTGTGTGTATCTAAACAGACATGTTAATGGAAGTTGAAAAATGTATATCAGGAAACCTACAGTTAATTTTTGCTCTCGAAGTTTGTAACATTGTTTGTTTGGTTTTTTAGTTAAACTTTAAGTCCGATATTTACTTAACATAGGTTTTTCCACCATGTTTCCGTAGACGGGCATTTCTGAGTTCTGGTTGTAAATTAAGATTTACCTAAAACCCATTCAGATGGGTTGGTTGTACTGGACCTCCTCTCTCTCACTGATCAATGACTTTGTGATCAAGCAGCTTTTGTTCTCTATTATCACCTTGAATTTGACACGTTAGGAAACAGAATGAGAAGAAATCAATTAGCATCAGAGAATATGATTTCCTTTGCGTTTTTTTTCCCCCCTGGGTAATTGCTTTCAGAGGCTTTGCTTACAAATGTTGGCTATCACTGTCTCTTGTATATCAAATGCTAAAATATGGTATAATTTTGCAACTCTTTTTTTTTTATTAATGTATTTCAGTATTACCTTTCAACACCTCTTATTTACTTTTTCTGAACTCCCATCTATCAGAATTGCAGGCAGGAGGCCTGTGTGTTGTGAGAATATTGGTGTTTGTGTAGAGCATTGCATTTGTGGGTGTGTTGATGAAACAAGGGCAGGTCAGGCTGGAAGGATAACTGTTTCCCTTTCTAAAGTTTAAATTCCATGAAACAATTTTTATTTTTCTTTTAATTTTCTTTATTTTATAGGGGAGGGGGAAATGTTTTCCCTGTCCTCTTTGGAATTCTTGGGTGAGAGTCCTGTAATTAAAGGTAGGTTCACAAGAGAGGGACAGAAGTTTGTTAACATGTATACTTCATGTGTGTATGAGAGATGCTCAGGGGGAAATGAGTTACCCCCTAAGGTGGCTTAGAATTAAGGCATAAATCCCAGCTTCATAGGGAAAGGGGAAGAAAGGTTGGCCTTTTAGGGGAGAATGGTTTTCCTGAAATAGTTTTCAGGAAACTTGAAGGGGCCCTTGTGAGAATAGTTGGGAGGTGTGATGGCTTGTGGAAAAGTATGTATGAGTGTGGTGTTGACGTCTAATTTTTAGGCTCCTCTCCTGTGACAAGAATCACTTCTCCTTGGTTTGGTGACACTCATGGGAGGGGATTTATGACAGTTGGTTTACGACAATCCTCTTTATGGAGGATCTGTCTTCAGACAGATAACGGAGCACAGAGAGAGCTTCTCCCTGCATTGGCGTTTTTCAAGTGCCTACAGCTCAAAATATCCAGTGTACCAAAGTGGTATATTTGAGGGTGGTATGTCCTACAGTCTTATTTGGGGGTGTCATATTCTCCTCCTCAATTTCCGAGTTCTGGGCATGCTGAGTGCGGAACAGGTGGGGAATGCGAATGTCAGTCCAACAAAATAGTTTTCTGCTACAAAATTTAATTGTAGAAGACTGGTTTATTTCTTGCTTTAAAACACAACAGAGTATCTTGTAGTAAATTTAACTTCCTATGGAAATAAAACCAGATATTTAAAGCAAAGCAAATATCTTCTCCCACTCCCCGTTTTGTTGATGGTTTCCTTCGCTGTGCAGAAGCTTTTTATTTTGATGAGGTCCCAGTAGTTCATTTTTGCTTTTGTTTCCCTCGCCTCTGGAGGCATATCTAGAAAGAAGTTGCTATGGCCAATGTCAGAGAAATTACGTCCTGCATTCTCTTCTGGGATTTTTATGGTTTCATGTCTCACATTTAGGTCTTTAATCCATTTGACTTTATTTTTGTGTCTGGTCTAAGTAAATGGTCCAGTTTCTTCCTTCTGCAGGTTGCTGTCCAGTTTTCCCAACAGCATTTGATGAAGAGATTATCTTTTTCCCATTGGGTATTCTTTCCTGCTTTGTGAAAAATTAATTGACCATGTACTGTGGGTTCATTTCTGGGTTTTCAATGTTCCATTGATCTGTGTGCCTCTTTTTGTGCCGGTACCATATTGGCTTGATGATTACAGTTTTGCAATATAGCTGGAAGTCTGGAAATATGATGCTTCCAGCTTTGCTTTGCTTTTTCAAGGTTGCTTTGGCTATTCGGGGCCTTTTGTGGTTCCATACAAATTTTTGTTCCAGCTCTGAGAAAAATGCTGATGGTATTGACGAAGATTGCATTAAACGTGTGGATTGCTTTGGGGAGCATAGACATTTTAACAATATTTGTTCTTCCAGTCCGTGAGCTAACATATACTCTATGTTAACTAATTGGAATTTAAATAAAAAACCTAAAAGCGAAGCAAAAGTTTTTTATAGTTGCTTGTAAGTGTTGTATTAAAACTAATAAAAATAAGACATTTTACAGTTAACGGATAATGTGTACTTAGTTTTCACAGCAATTCCATGGAACTGCATTTTTTTTCCTCCATGTGGACTGAATGACTTCTTAATAATTGTTTGTGTTTCTGGCAACTCTGTTCTACCCAGTGCCCTCTGTGATGGGGGAATGGGGTGGGGTTGATGGCTTTGCTATACAACCACTTGTCCTGTTTATAATGCAGGCCCTGCTAAACTATACCTTGTGTGAGCTACAGTAGATATTTAAAATTCTCTAAAAAAAGCTTCTAGCCAGTCAGACTTCATTGTTTCACGTCAGAGGAATGAAATGAGCCACTTCAAATAAAAATGCTGGCCACAGCATGCAGGTGCAGTGATGAGCAGCGGCTTGGAGAGTCAGCATAACAGGAAAGTAAACTCTAGAATATCTTCAGGACAGCTTAGGCACACCGTGCATGCGGAAACCCGAAAGGGAGAACAGGTGCTGTAAGAGAAAAAATCCCGCAACGTGTTACCAGCCAGATTGAAACCCATCACAGCTCAGAAAGTATCACAATAATCTGGTTCATATTTGATGAGATTAGGTGATTTCATGATTTTAGATCTCAGTGAAATCTTAGAAGTGTATCATATCTAAAAATATTTTTAAAAATCATGTCACACAGTAAGTGTGTACTTTAAACAGTACTTACAAAACACTGAGCACATAGCCCTCGTCAAAGGGAATTGGCCGAGATGAACATTTCAAATTTCCCGTGAAGCCATTGCCATATGCTTGCTAATTGTGAAAGGTATATCATAATGGTATAGCACAGCGTTCCTATTATAAGGGTGTGTGGTGCCTTGGAAAGTACTTTTCTGCCTTTTCTGATCAGTATACAAGCCATGAGTCATCTCAGAATGCCCCAAATATAGCTAGCTAGATTTTTTCTTTTTTTTAATTTTTTAATTTTAATTCTGGTATAGTTAACGTACAGTGTAATATTAGTTTCAGGTGTACAATGTGGTGATTCAACACTTCCGTGCATCACCTGGTGTGCATCCTCATCACCTGTTTCTCCCATCCCCCACCCACCCCTGCCTCCGGTAGCCATCAATTTGTTCTCTGGAGTTACGCGTCTGTTTCTTGGTCTGTTTCTCTCTCCCTCCCTCCCCTTCCCCCTCCTGCTCCCTCTCCCTGTCTTCCTCTGCTCTTTTTCTTTTGCCTGTTTTCTTTCTTTTTTTTTAAGTTTATTTACTTATTGAGAGAGAGGGAAAGAATATATATATATATATATGTGTGTGTGTGTGTGTGTGTGTGTGTGTGTGTGTTTATAATGTGTATGCACACACACATATACATACACACCACATCTCTTTATCCATTCATCAATCAAAGGACACTTAGGTTGCTTCTGCCTGGTGCCATATCGTTGTAGTTTTGATGTGCATTCCCCTGATGATGACTGATGTTGAGCATCTTTCCATGTGTCTGTTGGCCATCTGTACAATTTGTTTCTTAAATGCCAAATGTTTGTGTCCCCCCTGAAATTCATACGTTGAAATCCTAATCCTCAAAGATAATGTTATTAGCAGGTGGGGCCTTTGCATAAAAGTGCTCACGTCATGAAGGCAGAACCATTCAGGAATGGGATTAGAGCCCTTATCAAAAGGACCCCGAGAGCTCCCTAGCTGTTTCTACCATGTGAGGACCCAGTGAGCAGGAGCCAGCCAGGAAGAGAGCCCTCACGAAACCATAACCATGCTGGCATCTTCCTCTCGGGTTTCCAGCCTCTAGGCTGTGAGCAGTAAATTTCTGTTGCTTATAAACTACCAGGACTTTGGTGTTTTATTATAGCAGCTTACATGGCCCAAGAGAGAACATTGGTACTGAGAAGGGAGGGTGCTGGTGTAATACGCCTGGAGGTGTGGAAGCGGCTTGGGAAGTGGATGATAGGAGAGGCTGGTTTGGAGGTGCATGCTGGGAAAAGCCGGCATTGCCGTCAATGGACAGATATCAGCGATGCTCGTGGTGGCTCAGAAGGAGAGAAGGGGCACTGTAGAGAAAGCCTCTGTCTTTCTAGAGAACACCTGAGTGGTCATGAACAGAATGTTAGGAAAACTATGGGGAGTAAACACCATTCAGTTGAGGTCTGAGATGGAAACGAAGAGCATGTTGCTGAGAACTGGCAGGAAGGCGATTTTTGTCAGAAAGTGCCAGGCGACTTGGCTGAACTGTGTTCATACCCCAGCGTTTTGTAGAACTTGTGAGCAGTGATGTTGGCTGTTTGGCTGAGGAAACTTCTAAGGAAAGTGTTAAAAGAGCAGCCTGACTCCTCTTGAATGCCTACAATAAAATGTAAGAAGAGAGAAACAGCTTAAAGACAGAATGGTTCACAGAAGAGAAGCAGAAACGTAAAATTTGGAAAATTCTTAGCCTCTTCATTTTGAAAAAAATAAGAAAATATGTCCAGGAGAGAACAGGGGTACGTGGCCAGATACCTATTTGAGGAGATTAGTAGATGGCTAAACAAAAGCCAGGCCAGTCATTAAAGTAGACTGGCCAAGGGGTACCTGGATGGCTCAGTCGGTTGGGCATCCATCCGACTTCGGCTCAGGTCACGATCTCATGGCTCATGAGTTCGAGTCCCGCGTCGGGCTCTGTGCTGACAGCTTGGAGCCTGGAGCCTGGAGTCTGCTTCGGATTCTGTCTGTCTGTCTCTCTCTCTGCTCCTCCCCCATTCATGCTCTGTCTCTCTCAAAAATAAATAAATGTTAAAAAATTAAAAAAAAAATAGGCCAACACCAGTTACTACCTACTTTTCAGATAGTCCCTGTGCTGTCACAACACAGTCTTGGGATATAGGAAGAAATGGCTAAAATTAAAAATCCTGACAATTTTGAATGTGGGTGAGGATTTAAACCTATGATTATGTTTGGGTGAGAATGTGAAATGGTATAATCAATGATCTCAATCAGTTGATTGAAGGTTTCTTAAAATGTGAAGCTTACACCTACTCTATGACTCAGCCGTTCCATTCATAGATATTTAGCCAAGAGAAATGGAGTCATATTTTTACCAAAAAGACTGCACCCAAATGGTTGTAGTGATTTTATTCACACACGCACACACACAAAACTAGAAGCAGGAACAAAACTTTAAATTTGCATCAATTGGTAAATGGATAAACTGTTTTGTTTATCAAAACAGCATATATTCCCATGGAATACTACTTAGCAGTAAAATGAATAAATTGCTTTCAAATGCAGTAACTTGGATAAGTTTCAGATTCATTGTGCTGAGTGAAAGAAACCAAATCATACCTACTTGATGATTCTGTTTTTATATACAGCTCTTGAAAATGAAATCTAATTTACTATACCACAAAGCAGATCACTGGTTACCTGTTACTGGGGTCGGAGGGATGGATTGCAGTGTATCACTAGGAAACTTGGGAGGGGAGGACAGCAATTCTGCATCTTGACTGTGTTGGCAGTTTCACGGCTCTATAATCTTGGGATTTTACACTTTATTTATATTTTTAAATGTTTTCTAATGTTTATTTTTGAGACAGAGACAGAGTGCAAGCTGGGGAAGGCAGAGAGAGAGAGAGGGAGACACAGAATCTGAAGCAGGCTCCAGGCTCTGAGCTGTCAGCACAGAGCCCGACGCGGGGCTCGAACCCACAAACCACGAGATCATGACCTGAGCTGATGTTGAACACTTAACCAACTGAGCCACCCAGGCGCCCCAGATTTCACACTTTTAAATGAAGCATTTGAACATAGTGAATGTTTTTATTTATGCCATGCATATGTGTTCTTGTATGATGGATCATATTTTATATTTTATTTATTTTTTATTTTTTAAAATTTTATTTATTTTAACTCCATTTGATGGATCTGTTTCTTACCTTAAATTTCCTATACTTGCATTCAAAGGAAAATATTCTGGAGTGAATAAATGAGTACTTAGGTTGAATACCTGCTTTTTACTTTCCCATTTTGTATCGCTACTAAAATCAACAACATATTACAAACTCTGATTATTCTTTATTATAATCTTTACTCATAATAATAGTTTAATTTTTTATGTGTCCGGCAGTAATTTCTGACATATGTAAATAGATTAGCTTCCTACTGAATATTCATCAGAAAATAGGATGTCTTTTCTTTTCAGCTTCAAAAGTCCTGCATCAGGGGCTCCGGGATAACTCATTCGGTTAAGCGCCTGACTCCCGCTCAGGTCATGATCTCATGGTTTGTGAGTTCGAGCCCTGCATCGGGCTCTGTGCTGACAGCTCAGATCCTGGAGCCTTCTTTGGATTCTGTGTCTCCCTCTCTCTGCCCCTCCCCTGCTCGTGCTCACTCACTCTCTGTCTCTCAAAAATAAATAAACATTAAAAAAAAAGTTCTGCGTCATATTGTGTGGGAATCTGGAATTTGGCTTGTGCTGTTGGGTTTTAAGCTTTAAGCTTAATCTAAAGATTTGCCTTGTGTGTATAATGTATTTCTGTCTTTCTGTCTTGTTTTGTTTGTTTGTTTGGGATTCCTGCCCCCCCCCCACCATGTTGCTGTAACTTTAGACAGTAACCTGAGTCAGTGACAGATGTAATAAATAAAGCTGAACATATAAAATGAGTTTATTTATTATTTGCTTTAGTCTAAAGAAGTCATAATTTTATTTTATAGAATCTTAACTAATATAGATGACATAATCAGCTGGTAGTAACCATCTGTATGCTTTTCACTCATAGTGAATCTTTGGGCCTCTTGTAATAAAGTAGTCAAGTTACAGTTAACTCACCTCACTGTGGAGAAATTGAAGTCCTTGTTGAGATATATTTTTAGGAACCACTAAGGAATGGACTTTGTGTCTCTTAAAACATGACAATCTCAGGGATTTTGTTTGCTTGTCTCTTTGTGTGAGATGATGAAGTAACAGTGGGTATGTGCCCTCTGTAGACACCTGGGGCCCTTCCGAGCAAGGCCAAATCACACAGAGGGACAGAGCAAAGGTAAATGCATGTTAACATGCCTGGCGGAGGCCAGGGCATGAAAACTCACTGTCAACGTAGCACTTGTCTTTAAAAAAATTTTTTTAAGTTTATTTTGAGAGAGAGAGAGAGAGAGAGAGAGAGAGAGAGAGAGAATGCATGAGCACTTGAGTGGGAGAGGGATAGAAAGGGAGCAACGGGGAGAGAGAATCCCAAGCAGGTTCCACACTGTCAGCACTGAGTCCCACGTAGGGCTCAAGCTCCTGAAACATGAGATCATGACCTAAGCTGAAATCAAGAGTCAGAGGCTTAATGGACTGAGACATCCAGGTGCCTCAAAGTGGTTTGTTTTGTTTTGTTTTTTAAGTAGCCTCCAGGCCCAACATGGGGCTTGAACTCATGACCTGGAGATCAAAAGTCGGATGCTCTACCAGCTGAGCCAGCCAGGTGCCCCCACATGACACTTTCCTAAGCAGATGCTGAAAGCTGGTTCAGCGTTCTTGCCCCAGTGCTAGAATTATGCGTATGAAACTCTAAACAACTTATATAGGTAACGGCCTGGTGACTTGAAATAACCCGTGAAAGTGTACGTAAGCAGGGCCAAGAGGAGAGTCAGAATTTCTCCACCTACCTTTCAGCAGTGGCGCTTCACAGCTACAGTAGATATGTGGGGTATTTTTTTTTAATGTTTTATTTATTTACTTTGAGAGAGAGACTTAGAGCATAAGCAGGGGAGGGGCGGAGAGAGAGAGAATACCTACTAGGCTCCATGTTGCCAGTGCTGAGCCCGACGTGGGGGCTCAAACTCACGAGCTGTGAGACCATGACCTGAGCCGAAATCAAGGGACCCTTAGCCAGCTGAGCCACCCAGCCTCCCCAAATACGTTTTTTTTAATTTGGTAAGAAACACGCAAAATTTACCGTCTCACACATTTTTAAGCGTACAGTTCAGTAGTCTTAAATACGTTTATATTGTTTGCAACAGATTTCTAGAAGGTTTTCGTCCAGTAAAACTGAAAAAAACTCCCCGTTCCCCCTACCCCCAGGCCCTGGCAACCATCATCCTACATTCTGTCTCTGTGACACTACTTTATTTTTTAAACTTTTTATTTAAATTCCAGTTGGTTAGCATACAGTGTTGCATTAGTTTCAGGTGCACAAGGTATTGATCGGCAATTCCATACATTACCCTGTGCTCATCACAAGCGCATCCTTTTCCCCCATCCCCCACCCCCGTCCCCTCTGGTGACCATCTGTTTGTTCTGTGTAGTTAAGAAGCTACTTCTTTATCTGTATGTCTGTCTCTATCTCTCTCTTATTTTTTTCCTTTGCTAGTCTATTTGTTAAATTCCCTATATGAGTGAAATCATATGGTATTTGTCTTTTTCGTATACTGTCTAGCTCTATCCATGTCATTGCAAATGGCAAGACTTCCTTCTTTTTTATGACTAATATTCCGTTGTATATATACATCACATCGTCTTTATCCATTCATTACTTGATGATCACTTGCGCTGCTTCCTTATCTTGGCAATTGTAGGTAATGCTGCTATAAACATTGGGGTGCATGTTGTTTGAATTCATGTTTATGTTTTTGGGGGGTAAATACCTAGAAGCGTAATTGCTGGATCATAGGGTAGATCTATTTTTACATTTTTGAGGAACCTCCATACTGTGTTCCAGAGTGGCTGCACCAGTTTGCATTCCCACCAGCAGTGCAAGAAGGTTTCCCTTTCTCCACATCCTTCCCAATACCTGTTGTTTCTTGTGTTTTTGATTTTAGCTATTCTGACAGGTGTGAGGTGATAGCTCATTGTAGTTTTGACTTGCGTTTCCCTGATGATGAGTGATGTTGAACATCTTTTCATGTGTCTGTTAGCCATATAGATGCCTTCTTTGGAGAAATGTGTGTTCATGTCTTCTGCTCATTTTTTAATTAGATTATTTGTGGTGTTTTTTTTTTTTCTTTAGGTTTTGAATTGTATCCTTTCTTTTTATATTTTGGATACTAATCCTTTATTGGATATGTCATTTGAAAAATCTCTTCTCCCATTCCACATGTTGCCTCTTAATCTTGTTGAGTGTTTCCTTGGCTGTGTGAAAGCTTTTTATTTTGAGGTAATCCCAAGAGCTTATTTTTACTTTTATTTGCCTTGCCTCAGAAGACCCATCTAGAAAAAATTTGCTGTAGTCTATGTCAAAGAGACTACTGCCTGTATTCTCTTCTAGGATTTTTATGGTTTCAGATCTTACATTTACATCTTACTCCATTTTGAATTTATTTTTGTATAAAAGTGACCTATTTTCATTTTTCTTCATAGAGCTGTCTAGTTTTTCAAACACCATTTATTGAAAAGACTGTCTTTTTCTCATTGGATATTCTTTCCTGCCTTGTTGAATATTAATAGACCAATATAATGTGGCCATATTTCTGGGTTTTCTATTATGTTCTATTGATCTACGTGTCTGTTTCAGTGTCACTACTACACTGTTTGGATTACTACAGCTTTGTAATAGAACTTGAAGTCCAGAATGGTGATGCCTCCAGGTTTGCTTTTTTTTTTTTTTTTTTTTTTTTTTCCCCCCCTCCAAGGTTGCTTTGGCTATTCAGGATCTTTTGTGATTTGATACAAATTTTTGGATTGTTTGTTCTAATTCTGTGAAAAATGGCATTAGCATTTTGATAGGTATTACATTAAATGTGTAGATTTCTTTGGGTGGTATAGACATTTTAACACTATTTTTTCTTCCAGACCATGCTCATGGAATGGCTTTCCATTTCTTTGTGTCATTTTTCAATTTCTTTGATCAGTGTTTTATAGTTTTCAGAGCCTAAGTCTTTTACATCTTTGGTTAGGTTTATTCCTCGTTATCATATTATTTTTGGTGCAACTGTAAATTGCATTGTTTTCTTAATTTCTCTTTCTGCTGCTCCACTATTGGTGTGTAGAAATGCAACAGATTTTGTACATTGATTTTGTATCCTGCAACTTTACTGAATTTGTTATAAGTTCTAACATTTTTCTGGTGTAATCTTTTGGGTTTTCCATATATAGTATCTGTCATTGGCAAATAGTGAAAGTTTTACTTCTTCCTTAACAATCTGGATGCCTTTTATTTCTTTTTGTTGTCTAATTGCTGTGACTCGGGCTGGCAATACTATGTTGAATACAAGTGATGAGGGTGGATACCCTTGTCTTGTTCCTGATTGTAGAGGAAAAGCTCTCAGTTCTTCCCCATTGAGGATGATGTTAGCTCTGGGTTTTTCATACATGGCCTTAATTATGTGTGAGGCGTGTTCCCCCTAAACCTACTTTGTTGAGGGTTTTTTATCATGGTTGAATGTTGTACTTTGTCAAATGATTTTCCTGCATTCTATTGAAATGAGCATATGGTTCTTATCCTTTCTCTTATTGATGTGTTGTATCACATTGATTGATTTGTGAACATTCAACCATCCATCCTTGCAAACCAGAAATAAATCCCAGTTGCTTGTAATGAATATTTTGGAATAATGATGTATTATTGGATTGGATTTACTAGTATTCTGTTGAGGATTTTTGCATTTTGCATCTATGTTCATTAGAGATATTGGCCTTTGGTCCCTTTTCTTTTTTGTGGTGTCTTTATCTGGTTTTGATATTAGAGTAATGCTGGGTAGGGCTCATAGAATGAATTTGGAAGTTTTCTTTTTTTCATTTTTTTATTTTTATTTTTTAAAGTTTGAGAATAGGTAATTAAGTCTTCTTTAGATTTTTGGTAGAATTCACCTGTGAAGCCATCTGGCCCTGGACTTTTGTTTGTTGGGAATGTTTTGATTAATGATTCAATTTCTTTGTGGTTATCAGACTGTTCAAATTTTCAATTTTTTCCTATATACATTTCGATAGTTTATAGGTTTCCAGGAATTTATCCATTTCTTCCAGGTTGTTCACTTGTTGGCACGTCATTTTTCATACTATTTTATTATAATTTTTCATATTCCTGTGATGTTGGTGGTTGTTTCTCCTCTCTCATTTTATGATATTATTTGAGTCCTTTCTTTTTTTCTTGATAAAACTGTCGTGAGCGTTTTCAAATTTATTGATTTTATCGAAAAACCAGCTCCTTGCTTCACAGATATGTTCTTATTTATTTATTTATTTATTTACTTATTTATTGGTTTCTATGTCATTTATTTCTGCTCTTATCTTTCTTACTGCCCTTCTGCTGCTCCATTTGTTGCTCTCTTTCTAGCTCCTTTAGGTGTAAGGTTAAGTTGTTTATTTGAGATTGTTCTTGCTTCTTGAGGTAAACGTGTGTTGCTTTATACTTTCCCTATTACGACTGCTTTTCCTGCATCCCAGATGTTTTGGACCATTGTGTTTTCATTTTCATCTATATCCGTGTATTTTTTCTTCCGTCTTTCATCGAGGATGACTACTTTAGATACTTCTTTTGGGGTGATTGATTCAAGTCCTAACAATTTATGTAAAGATTTATCAAAGTTAACATCATAAGGGATAATCTGTAGAGCCTCTATGCTCATACTCAAGATTTGCTTAAATGTTAATAAGTCAAAATTTATAAATTTGAAGATGTCAGACGGAGTCACAAATAATTTAGTTTCTGGTTTTTAATTCAACTTAGCACGTATTTATAACATAGCTCCTATGTGCCAAGCACTATCTGGGTGTGGTGGAGGCCACAGCGATGAATATCACTTCTTACAGTGGCTTGCCACGCGGTTGAGAAAATTATCATGTAACAACTCATGTTAGGCTGAGGTGACCTTGTTGCTCTAGAGACACTTAGGACTGTGAATAGCAAGGAGGGAGAGTCAATTTTAAGGAGACCAGGGAAGTTATTATAGAATACTTGCAAATAGGTAGGCCTTGAAGATTTCAAATTAGTGACAAGGAATATCTAAAAATGTGAGCTATTTGAGTTTTGTCCTCGGAGAACCACATAATATTCCACTATTGTTTATGTGAAACTCTTTTTTACCTTTTAATCAATGATCAGGTGTGATGCTGACGACAACCATGTACATAATTGGGCGAAAACAAGTCACAGGCCAAAGCTGACAATGGGGAAGGGAAGTATCGTCTTTCCTCAGAGAAGCATTAGGTATTTGTTAAAAACCAATTATAGATATATATAATAAGTCTGATCAACTATTGTGTGACTTGATGTTACTTGATGAAAATAATGATAGTTAAGGTACATAACATGCCTTTGCATGTGAGAAAAAAACTGTATGCATAAGATCAAAGAGTAGCTACAAAAGAATATATATATATATATATATATACACACACACACATACATACATATACACATGCATATATATAAGATTATATGTATTGTATATATAATAGAATATATATATAAGGATATATGTCTTGTATATATAATAGGAGAATATATATATATAAGGATATTATGTATTGTATATATAAAAGGAGAATATATATATAAGAATATATGTATTGTATATATATGTATTGTATATAATATACGTATTGTGTGTGTGTGTGTATGTGTGTGTGTATATATATATATATATATATATATGTGCATATGCACGTGTCTGGTGGATCAAATGGATTGGGTTCCATATGTTCATCTTTGAGGTCAGTGTCTGGAAGAGGAAGCATGCTCAGAATGTCAGTGATGAATGACTAGTGGCAATTGTTGCTTTCCATGTTTTTCCAGATTCTTATAAATAGGCTGGTGGCAGGATTGCTAGAAAGCCCTCTAGCACGTTCACATCTGAAAACGGAAGTCATGAACACAGACACACGAAGTTGATGGCCTTGATAGGGCAGTGTAGGCAAAAGTGTTGCATTTTATTGATATTAGTAGAGAGTGCCTTTTTTTTTTTTTCCTTTTAGCTTCCAAGTCACACCAGCATGTAGTTCAAAGCCACATAGTTTGAACTATTTGGTGCTCTAGCCTCAGTGGTGAAAGATTAAAGATGTGTATTGCCCAAGATCCATTCATGGATAATTAGAAGCTGAGTGACTATAAACCTCTAGACCTTTGAATAAATATGCTCCCTTATCAACTCTAAAGACATTATATTGAAGACACACACCATGCATCAGCATTCTTTGAAAATAAATCATGATGTGTTCCTGAGCCGTTGGAATATAATTAGCCATGTACTAGCTAAGTGGTATAAAATGCTGAAAGTAGAAAAATCAATAAAAAATGAGAGGCAGTTAAGTGGGCTTGGCCGCGCAGTGAGCTCACGTCTCCTTCTCTGAATGGACAGAACAGGCTGCTTGCACTTGGTGGTAATGAGTTGTCTTCTAACCGCGTCCTCTTAGGGGAAGTTTACCTGTATCATTCTGTTCATTATCACAGTGTTGACTCCACATCAGAAATCACTTTTGCATTGGAACGTGATAGAGATTCTTATATTTTCCTGTTTCATTGGTTTCTTTTTTCTTTGCTTTCAAGTGCTTTGTTAACAGTGAATAGCACAGCAACAGCGTGAGGGTTTTGATGGTTTCAGCCTGTCAGGTCGTTCAGCTCACTGTTATGCCCACAGGTAATAAACATTTTACTGTAATTACCGTATAGAAGTATTGGGGCAGCTAAGATAAGAACCCTAAACATAGAGGTGGTGAGTTTATTTATGTTTGCATCCGTAACGATTTAAAAGTGTTTTGAGGCGATTGTCATTAATACCTATATTTAAAAAAAGGAATAGGGGCATCTGGGGGGCTCAGTCACTTGAGGTTTGTATGTACGAGCCCCACATCAGGCTCTGCGCTGCCAGCTCAGAGCCTGGAGCTGCTTCGGATTCTGTGTCTCCCTCTTTCTCTGCCCCTCCCCTGCCGGTGCTCTGTCTCTCTCTGCCTCTCAAAAATGAATACATGTTTACAAAAATTTAAAAAGGAAATAAAAGAAATATGGCCCATGCCACATCATCTAAGTGTATTCTATTTGCACATTAATCATCCATGTGACACAGGAAGAACCAGGGTCATCATTCGTGGATCAAACATCAGGCATTCGGCAATGTCTCCTGCAGGTGGACTAAGGGACTAGTGTGACATCCCAGGGAAGGTTGGGGAAAGGCTGAACCCAACCTCCTCTCCTACGCCTTCACCATGATTGGTCCAGCACAAAAAAAGCAAGAATTTTCCTAACCCAGCAGGACGGGGCGATTTGTAGTATTTTCCTTCTATTTTCCCAGTTAATAAGAAGTTGATGATAACTAGGTATAACAATTGGGAAAAACTTCAGATGAGTCAGAGAATGAAAGCAAGAAGGTGAGAGAGAAACGCAGAAGGAAAGGATTAATGACGGCCTTCATTGGGCTCCGAGCTCCTAGCAACCAAACCCGGAGAGGGATCTGCTGTAGGAAAGTCTCGCTCTGGGCTCCTCAGAGAAAACGAGGTTCCACCTGCCACCAGGGTCTGAAACAGCTTTCCCACCTGGAAACCTTTCACAGAGGACCCCGAGTAGTGTCTTCAGCCTGGCATGCAACAACCCTTGGCGATGCGCAGATGCGTTTAAAGGACTCCAAGCAAGGGCGTGTCAAGCTCAAGTGAAACTCCTATGTCATAGGTCCTCTTTGTACAGCCCAATGGGGCTGACAGAGCAGGTATAATTTAAACCAGAACTGTTGTTGTTGTTGAATTTTAAAGCCTTATAACTCCTGGGGTATCTGGGTGGCTTAGTCGATTAAACGCCCAACTTCGGCTCGGGTCATGATGTTGTGGTCCGTGAGTTCAAGCCCTGCTTCAGGCTCTGAGCTGATAGCTTGGAACCTGGAGCCTCCTTCGGATTCTGTGTCTCCCCCTCTCTCTGCCCCTCCCCTACTTGTGCTCACTCTCTCTCTCTCTCTGTCTCTCAAAAATAAAGATTAAAAAAAAAAACACTTATGAACTCCTGAAATATAAAAGCAGTTTTCAGAAGCATATACTAGGGTGATCAGTGAAGGCTTTGAAGAGTAGAAATATGTCACATTAGGACAAAATTCTGTAGGGTAAATGGAAGAGAGCTTCAAGTTCGCTGAAGACAGAGTAGCAATCTATAGTTTCTTTCTCGGAAGGAAGAGCTTATTCCTATTTTTAAAAGGAAAGTGGTGAGTTTCATAGAGCTATGGTATTTGGATGTCACTGGATATTTTTAAAAAATGATGTGACAGTTTTATTTTTCACGGTTGATATTTGCAACATCAGAGATGATATCGTTTGTAATTACATCAACTTATTATAAGCATTTTAGATTCAGACTAAAAAGTCTGAATGGAGAGGTCATTTTCCAAAATTATTTTCCAGGTTATAAGAACAACAAAAAAATGTTGATGACTCTTGTTACAGGGAACTGGTATTTCAGCAATATCCAATAATAAATGTAACAGCTAGTTCCGCATGAATGGTTTTCTGAGCGTCACCCAGCTCTGTGAAAATAGCACGATGTAAAATGTATGTGTGCATATGCCTGTGTGAGAAAAAGAGCATGAGAAAGGTTTCAGCCGATGAAGACAAGGTAGTCTGAGAACATGTCCCCAGAGCCCATGAGGTCAAAGCCTAGACTGTGCAGAGATTAGCCCTCCAGCCACATGTGGATATTTAAATGTAAGTTACTTAATAATTCCCTGAAATTAAATGCATAGTTCTTCTCCAACACCATTGTGTTTCAAGGGCTCCGTACACGTGCCTAGCGACTGCCCCATCATACCCTCAGGAGAGAACATTTTCTCACTGATGATGTTACTGGTGTTGGACTCTGGTTATCTGGAGGAATGGGTGGATGGCATAAATATCACTTTTCTCAGATGGACTTGACCTTGGGTTTAGGTAGCAGTACACATCTACTTTTCTCTGATGAGGTCTGGAGGGTATAATAGAGTCAGTATGCTGTGTTGCAGACTAGAGGGTGATTGATGAACATCTGAGCATATGGTGGGGTTGACAGACTTTAAGAAGAATGCAACAAACTGATATTTGAACTGATCTGGAAGCTATATTTTAGCCAAAATGTTAAAAATTGAGTTTTACTTTGGGTCTTATCTTTCTAGAATGGTCTATTTTTGAATATATCCTTTTTCTGTAGAATCAGAAAAGTCCAAGCATTAAACTTCAGTATCTGTCCTCTTTATATATGATGCAATGCTCACAATAAAAACGCAGTAAAGATCATTGATAGAGCCCTCTTATCTAAGTGTAGAGGCTTTGATTTGTCACAAAATCATTTTCCTTGATTGAATTCTGTCTTAGGTTAAAGATGCTGTGATGTGTTCCAACTTGACACAAATTGTACCCATTTATTATCAGAGAATTTCTTAAAACTTTCCATGAGTTATTATGAAAATTAGTTATTTCTGAATATTTAGAAATGAAGTCTCTCATTTTGAAAGGCGCAAATGAATTTAATTAATTGAGCATATTAACAGTGATTAGAATGAAAACCTTTTACAAGTCAGATGAAAGCAAATCCAAGCAGCTTTTAGATGAATAAATTTCAGGAATCAGAAATATCATTTAAAATAGAAAATACAGAATTAATCCAGAAATTAGAGACCAGAAAACCTGTTTGACACACTCTCCAGAAAAATTGCTTTTGGGGAGATAAATATCTAACTGTACCCAAAGGGGGCATTGTGATCGAGGGTTATTAGGGTCAAAACTTTTCTCAAGTGGACAATAAATCTTGAGTTTTTCATTGAGTTAAAATGCCAATAAGTATTTTGCTACAAAAATGCTAACAACATACTATCGTCATATTTTCATATTTTCTTATAATGATTTTCAGGGAAGACTGCTATTTCCCTTACCATAGTTTTGAAAGAAATAAAATCTATGGAGATATTGGGATAAGGAATTGATCATGGCCGATTTGGATGCACCTTTCTTTGTTCTTTTTCTTTCTTTCTATATGTCTCCTTTGAGAGAAGGTGACTTTGCTCACGTATCTGATTTAACTGTTGACTTTTAGTTGAGAAGAAGCACCTGTTAATTTTGTAAAAAGAAAAAAACATTTCTCCACAGGTGGCTCAATGGCCTCCAGGAGTCCAGATTGACCCCTGATGTGCACAAGGACTCCCCTGGGAGGTGTCCCTTGATTCCCAGGTTGGCTGAAAGAGCAGAGAAAGGTCTGTGACTTAAAGTTTCACAGTATATGAACCATGCCTAAGATGTAGTCTTCACTCCTCCGGTGAGAAAAGATGCCATGGGCGAGCTGTGCTGTGCTGCACAAGGGTCTACGTTAATGTGTGTGCGCGTGCCTGTGCACCTGGTTAGCAAGGAGAACGGGACGGAGCAGAAATCTCTGCCTCTGTAGGTCTGTTTGTTTGCTTGCTTGTTTCCTTGTTCCTCTTGGGGGGTGAGTTCACGGAAAGGATAGTTGTACTCTCTGCAGTCAGCCCTCCCTTGCCAACTTATGTCAGTCTTACCCACAGACACCATTTTACCAACAATACTGAGTTAGTCTAACATCAGAGAAACAATTTGGAGCAATAAACACTGAGGAGCTTCTGGTTGTTCCTAAAATACCCAGATTGGAGCCAGTGGCCAAGTCCCAAAACCCTGTAGGGACCTGCTGTTCTCTGTAAACCGAGCATTGCAACCTGGGGATCATGCACGTGGTGCAGGGGCACAGCACACAGAAGGGGTTTTGTTGAATGTCAGGGTCAGGTCTGTTGAATGTCAGGGTCAGGTCTCATGCACCCCCATCCCACCTCTTTCCATCTTCGCTGGCCTCCTATAACCCACCTTGATGGCTTCATTTGGAGTCCCAAGTTTCTTAACCCCATGCAATGCAGAGGAAACCAAAAATAATTCTGGTTTCCAATAATGTGGCATGTTCTGCTGCCATGTCCCCAAAGTGGGGGGCCAATTGTGATCATTCTGCTCAAATGTAACCTTGAAGCCTTAAGTAGAAGGGAAAGGCTCTCCCTGGCGGAACTCTGAGCTCTGTTTATCATTGAACAGCCTCAAGAAAGACCCTGAGGAGCCCACCTACATCAACAGATAGACCCTGCACTCAAAGCCTTGGCAGCCTTTGGAAGAGGCAAGATCACAAAACTGTTAACAGATCTGGAGCAGAAGTATGTGAATGGCCAATCGGAATGAGCCCAGAAAGTAGGCTGAAAAGCTGCCGCAATTTTCTTAGAACTTTCCTGCATCTTGGGAAACCTTTCAATGCCAGGCACGTTCGGGCATCTGGTCACCCTACCAGAAGGAGAGAATATTTTGTCCCATGTGAGAAATCATGAAAAGGGTGCCCCCCAAAGAATGTTCTTAGAAAAAACAGGACACCTGAGCCCGGTACAGTCCTCTAGCTCTGCCAGACACCCAGCATTGCTGAGTGGGCTCATGAGCAAAGCAACTTTGTGACAGGGCTGGGGACTTGCCCTGAGCTCAGGAACCAGATTTCCATGCCTGGTCTGCCCGCTGTCACTCGTTTGTCAGGGGGGAGAACCCAGTGTCTAAGTACCATTGTGATGTCTTACTCCAGGGAACCAGAATTCTGTTGGCATGCTGGTGACATCGGGCCACTTCTAGAACAGAAGTAGTGGTTGTCGCTCACTGAAATAAGCACTGATTCTGACAGAGGCTGGCATGAAGCTCTAGGGATCCTAGGTCTGTGGGTGTCGCCAGCATTGCACCATTCCAGGGGGTGCACACTAAGAGATCCTTCCGGAGGCAAACACAGCGGTACTTGCCTCCATTGGCCTGGCCCAAGCTCTGTTCTCCAGCCTTCTTGACACGTCCTTAATCCCCTTACAGAATTTGTCTGTTCTGTTTAATTCAGCCAGAGCCAATTTATTTTCTTCTTGATCCTGACAATGACCATCCAGCAAGAGAGTGTCCCCTTTGAGCTTTCAGATATCGTTTTAGTTATGTGAGAACCAGCCTCCAGCTGAGACACTTCTAACAGGGCCCCACTCTCTGGGCTGATGGAAGCCTGAGTGTTGCCTGGTTATTGTTTGTTCTATGACTCTGCTTCCTCCTATGTGGGAACAAGTCATTTATCCCCAATTTCTGAGTCTTTTTATTTATAAAGCTGTAACAATGCTTTGATGTCCGAGTGTGTTGTGAAATGTAACTCATGGGGGATTTCTGCAGCTGTGGTGTTCTGTGCTCCCAAAGGGAGCCTTCCATATGCCAGAAACAGAGCCAGCAACTTCTCTGAAAGTTTCCAGCTCAACCTATTCCCTAAAGCATGTCTGTACCTGACACAGTGTACCTTTTTTTTTTTTTATCCCACCTACTGTATTTCTTGAATGTGTTATGCAAGGTGTTACTGCAGTATATCTTGTTAGAATGTCCTCACGGAAAAATGGACTTGCAGTGAGAAACCGTTGGTTTGAGTCCCAGCTTATTAAATGTGGATCCTTACAATTGACATCGAAGTGGTCACCATGTTAAAAAATCAAGCCCAGACTCAGCACACAATTTTGAACGAATTTGGAGTGTTGAGTGTTGACCGGTTACAGGTAACTTGAATGTTACACTTTTCCCTCCTCAATCATGGCTCTCCCTGTTGGCTGGTGATCCCCCCATTACACATTTTCCAGCGTCTCCCTCTCCCCTCTGACTGGAAAAGGAGGCTCCGTGCACTCTACAGACACCACAATCACAAGTGAATTATTACTGACAACATCCAGGTGGGGGTGGCTGTTCGTCATGAAGTGTTTAATAGTTTTGCTCAACCCAGTCATCAATGAAGTTATATTTCTCTCCCTGTAATTGGTAAATTATTCATTCTGAAGTTTCTTTTGTAAAAAAAAATCAGTAATGAACAGTTCTATGCCTAATGCACAGGTAGAAAAATATAATCAAACTATTTGGGTCAACAAGGCCCATCCATTTTGGCACCCTGACTTTTCCATGACAGTATCTAATTGCTTCTTGAGTATGCGTTAATATATATGTTTTTAAAGTGGTCCGTTGGCTTTGTGGAGTGTTTATTGTTTTGCTTATGTAAAACTGCCTTTTTCTGTCTGATTGACATTTTTTGTTACCTTTCATTTAAACCCTCTGGTGCTATCCTCTATCGAAGTCTAATAGGGATGGTCTCAGCTGAATTGTTGGCTCACGATGTCTCTTTTTCCTGAGTTCCTATGGTGTTTCCAGGCCTTGTTGCCCATTTGAGCCCTGGATTGCTGTCTTCACTGGTTTTCCTTGTGGAGAAAGTTTGCCTTAAGCGCATACTGAGAGGTTTATGTGGCATATCAGCTCTCATTTGGATGGTGCCCCAGAAACCACTGTTGCCTGTGTTAATATTAATTTCCCCTTCTGCCCCCTCCTCACCATTTTAGTCTGGTGCCTGGCTGCCCAGACTAAGCTCCACATTTCCTATTCCCCCTTGTAGTTAGATGGCAGTGTGGTACCTTAGAGACAAGGAGCTCTCCCTGTAAATATCTAACAAAAACTTAAAAAAACATTGTCTTTAAGAGACAGCTGACCCACCCATGTAGCTCCTTCCTTGTTGCTTCTCTGTTGGACTGCCTAAATATGTATAGTCAGGGAGCCCAGGGGCTCCTGGCAACCAAGAAGCCCTCCTTAACTGAGAACGAGTCATAGGGATGGGTGGGGGTGAGCTAGAAGCCATTGGCTCTCAAATGACTTAGCGCCGTTTCCATGCATTTATATGGACAAGCAGAAAATTGATACACTTCGCCTCATGTGTTGTGGGTTTTCTCTTGTATGCAGCTGAACTTCATCCTAGATGATAGGTGATTGTTTTTCCCGACTCAACGAAACGGAAACAAGGCTGGATGTTGTCTTGTCTAAATACCACACCCAGTATTTCAAGCCTTCCTGTAGCATCTGCTACAAATAGGCTTCAAGATCCAGTTGGACATCTTTGGTTACGAGGATTCTCTATCTCCCCAGGTCAGCTGATCTGTTTGAATCTCTTCCTTTACCATGAAATAGAACTCAGGCAATCCATCCGACACAAAGCAGATAGTCGTGAATCAAAGGCAGCTCCTATGTCTTCTTTAATAAGGATCTCCAGGCTAAAAATTCAGAATAACGGTAACTCCTTCAATTTTCTCTACCACTATAGCTACCATTACCTGAGCATCTTATAATTGTCAGCATCCCACCTTTTAATTGCTGATGGCCAGAATGGAAACCACTCTCCACGCCAACTTGACGGAAGCCTAGGGGAAACAGTAGTCACCTATACTCTGGCTCTCACACTGTCTTCTTGTTGGGTTATAAAACCCCTCTGACTTCCGAAGCAGGTGACTGTGACAAAAATAAATGACTGGTAATGCACACCCGGTTGTCTTCCCTTTACAAACAGCCGCTGTATGCTTCACACACAACCTGGATCGCGGTGGGGGTGAGGGTTGGGGGGGGCGCTTATTATTACGAAGCCTGGACGTGAGTTACTCTTCTGTAACGCTGGTCCCAATCTCATCCTCTTACCTTTCTTCCAAGGTTAGTTTACTGAGTTACCCAAACCAGTCACGCTGATTTAAAAGTACATTGGTTTGTATTTTGATACCTGAAATAACTTCTTTTTTATGGTTCACCATTTACCTTCATTCTTATGGAGGTAGCCGTCCTCGGGAAAATGTGTGTATGTCAAACTCACAGTTTCCTTTGGGAGCGCTTATGTCAAATGGGCTTGCTAAATTAGTCACAGGTCATGGATAATCATAAAGTATTAGATGTATGTAATTAGATTAGAAAGGAGGTCATCGAGTACAACCCTCATATTTGGCAGAGCGAAGAAGTAAGGTCCAAGAGATGAAGGGCTGAGAGTCATTTACCGCGTTAGAAAACAATCTGCACTGGAAGCAAGAACCACTGATCTCAATTTCTGTCTCCTATTGTACAACCTCTTGGTTCATTCCCTGTCGACTCAGAGGGGAGCTGAAGAGGGGGGGCGGTCACTGGGCCACTGAGTGGTTGCCACTGAATCCTTGCAGTTGTTTTAAATCCTGCATCTTGTTTTAAATCTGTTTTTATGTTCTCAGACTGAAGGGGTTGATGTGAAATTTTGAGAAGTAAAAGCCACTTGTTTGACAAAATAAAAATCCCAGTGAAATCCCCAGCAAAATAACCTTGCGTGTGCATTGGGATGTGGAACACAAAAGGAAAATCTAGTCTCCCCAGTCATTAAAAGTAATCAAGGGACTTTTTATTACCGTAGAAAAAGGAGGAAAAATCTCTACATCTTTTTGGCACCAAAGGCAAAGAAATATTAGAATTGGGCCATTGCCATTGAATGGGCAGTGCAGAAATTTGAGTAGGGTCACACTTGTGCTCTCCTGTGCGGGGACCGGGCAGGCGTGCGTACCTCCAGCTCAGGGACTGGCAAACCATCATGTGACTGTCTCAGCCTCTGTCTTGTCTAACTGGCCTCTTGGGTTTCCAAATCCATGACTCTGCTGGGCAACAGGGGGCAGCCTTATCATCGCTTAGCCTCTACCTTTCTCTAAATAATCTTATTAAATTAGTGTTGTCCAGGAGAACACACGATTATGCCAGCCTATCTGGACCATTGAAATTCTATCCCCACGCTTTGAAGTAAAAGAATGGTGCCCTTCATTCAGTACCTGTGCTTTTTTGTTTTTTTTTTAAGTGTAACATTGAGTGTATGTAACAAGCCGAAGTCAGTATGTCACTAACAGAAGACAACTGGACCATCCCTTGTGATCACCTTCACGAACGCTCTCCGGAGACTCAAATGAAATTTTTCAGCAAAGGAGACACCTTATCCAACCAGCACCTTAACATCCCCCCAACTTCTCCTTCTGTAAATGACAAACTTTACCACCAGCCTCTGCACCAAAGATCTCTTTCTTGGTAGGAAGCCCTTTTATGTAGGTACTTTTCAAAAGATCTCGCGGCTAATGTCCTTCTAAAGGTTTCCACATCTGGCTTACGGAAAATATCTGTAGGGGGTGCCTGGGTGGCTCAGTTGGTTGAGTGTCCGACTGTTGGTTTTGGCTCAGGTCATGATCTCACAATTCGTGGGTTCACGCCCCTTGTTGGGCTCTGAGCTGACAGGAGCCTGCTTGGGGTTCTCTCTCTCTCTCTTTCTCTCTCTCTCTGACCCACCACCCTCGTGCTCTGCCTCTCTCAAAAATAAATAAACATTAAAAAAGAGAAAATATCTGTATATTCTTGGATGGTCAGCTCATGCCCAAAGTCATATTCTTAACTTTGCTTCCCCTGCCACAGCCTATCTGCTTTTAGACCATTATTATGTCACACAATTACCAGTATCTGTGTTGTTCAAATTCTACTAGACCAATATGGAGCCATCTGAACAGACCTTGTAAGCATCCTATTCATTGGCTTAGAGTGAAGGATTATGCACTTCAATTATGTCCTGTCGGTATACTAGGGAACTGATTTGTTTGTTTGGTGTAACAAATTACATTTGACCCTTGACCCACACAGGTTTGAACTGCATGGGTTGACGTATACGTGGATATTTTACAGTACAGCCCTGTAAATGTATCTTCTCTTAAGATTTTCTTGTTTTTAATTTTTTTTAATATTTATCTATTTTTGAGAGAGTGAGAGACAGAGCACAAGCAGGGGAGGGGCAGAGAGAGAGGGAGATACAGAATCTGAAGCAGGCTCCAGGCTCTGAGCTGTCAGCACACAGCCCAATGTGGGGCTTGAACTCACAAACTGTGAAATCATGACCTGAGCCAAAGTCAGACATTTAACTGACTAAACCACTCGGTGCCCCTCTTAACATTTTCTTAATAACATTTTCTTTTCTGTAGCTTACTTTATTATACGAATACAGCATATAATATATATAGCATACAAAACGTGTGACCATTGACCATATTATTGGTAAGGGTTCTGGTCAACAGTAGGTGATTAGTGGTTAAACTTGGCAGGGGTCAAGAGTTAAATGTGGATTTTCAGCCGCGTGGGGTGTCCGCACCTCTAACCACTGCATCGTTCAAGAGTCAACTGTACCGCAAGTGGCTGAAAATAGCAGAAATATATTCTCTTTCAGTTCTAGAAATTGGAAGATTAAAATTAGTTATTAGGTATGTGTTGCTTTTGGAAGCTGTAGGGGAGGACTTGTCTCCTTGCCTTTTTCATCTGTTAGAGGCGGTCTGTGTTCCTTGGGTCCTGCCCCTTTCTTCATCTTCAAAACCCGCTATGTAACCTTCTCAAATCACGTGCTCTCTCTCTCTCTCTCTCTCTCTCTCTCTCTTTCTTTTACTTTCTCAGACTCTGCCTCTGATATCACATCCCCTCCTCTGACCCTCCAACCTCCCTCTTTCCCACATAAGGAGCCTTATGATTATAGGAAAATCCAGGTTACTCTCGCCATGTCGAGAACTTAGAGTAATCACATCTGCAAAGTCCCTTTTGCAATGTCAGCTCACATACTCAAGGTCTGTGGGGATTAGGAACGTGTTATGGGGGAAGCATCATTGTGCCTAATACGGTGCTCCCACCCAAGTAGAGCGGGACAGTTGATGTTTCTCCCTCCACCTAAGGCAGATGAGATACAAGGAGCACTCCCATGTCTCCTCTGTAGATTGGGGGTCATGAGATGCCGAGGGTGCCCAGTGCCACGAGAATGGGGTTTCCCTGAAACACTGGTGAAACCCCCCGCTAGAGAAAATCAGACGTCAGCAGCCCCTGGCTCCGAAGAATGTGCCGCCAGCTCACTCCAGTTCACCCGGCCATGACTTTACAGAGACAGCAGCCACAGTCACCAGTCTGGTAGGGTCGTGCTTAGCACTCGAGGAAGAGAAGACACGCTAACTCAGATTCCAGGTGACCTGTTGGGTGCAGCCCGGAGCGAGCAAAAGGAAGAAACTGGAAATTGCTTTAAAGTTTTGATTACCCTGGACTCCATGAATTCATTATTTTATCATAAAAAGAGACTGATAAATGTCAACAAAAAACTGGTTTTTGGGGGGTTTTTTTTGGTTCTTGTTGTGTGTTTTTGTTTTTGTTTTTGTTTTTTTAACACAAGAAATGTTCTAAGGCTTGCCCTAAATTCATCCGGAGACACGGGAACTTCACAGTAGTGGTTCTGCATTCCTATATATTTACACATTTAAAACATTTCCTTTAATGTTTATTTTATTTTTGAGAGAGAGAGAGAAAGAGAGAGAGAGCGTGAGTGGGGAGGAGCAGAGAAAGAGGGAGACACAGGACCCAAAGCAGGCTCCAGGCTCTGAGCTGACAGCACAGAGCCCAGTGCAGGGCTTGAACCCACTAACCATGAGATCATGACCTGAGCTGAAGTCGGATGCTTACCGGACTGAGCCACCCAGGCGCCCCTAAAACATTTCCTTCAAAGGTAAGTTACATTGTGCCAAATCTTGAAGGTTCCTTTTAGCTTCAAGTTGCCATGATTTTAATTTTCTTCTCTCTTCTCTTATGGATTAAATTGTCCTCACTGAGAAGTTTTAGTGTTGCAGACTGTCTTTATCACAGGGTCTATGGTGAAAGTGCATTTTGTACAATTGCACAATGCTTAAATGCCAAACCTTTTATTCATGTACTTTCAACGTGCAATTTGCATGTTATTTTCATGAAAATGAAGTTAGGATTTAAAAAGGCATAGAATTTGAGAAGGTGCTATTTATTCTAATGCATCTTAGTAAATATAACTCTCGTCCCGTTTTGTGTTAATACTCATGTTTGGGAAATACAACGGAAGAAATAACAATATAGTCCAGAAGTGAAACAAAATAATATTTAGACAGCTGCAGAATTTATATGAAACAGCTCCTTGTCTCTATGTCCTCTGTGGTTTTCAGCATGCAGGGCTCTGAGCTTTGAAGATGAAGACAAGAACACTATAAAAAATGAGGTTAAGGAAACCGGACCAAGCCAAACACTCGATGAAATTACATTGCTAAAATAAACACAAGTGTTATGATACTAATTAATCTGTAATTTGCTCATAGGCAGACTATGATTTATATTGCTTATTACTGTTAGTGTGTGTCTTATTTTTTTAGTCTCATAGCTACACAACAGGAGCTTAGCCCCTAGGACCAAGGTCAATCAGCCATCAAACTCAGCAGAAGAGAAGATCAAAAAGAAAAAAAAAATTACTACTCTCTAAAACTGTCACCTCTGACCCTTGTCTGTAGCACAAAGGAAAAAAGAAGGCTGATTGAAAATAGCAAAACCGCCTCAGCTTCTGCTACACATGTACCATGTTCTTTATTTCAAACGCAATAAAATCCAATAAATAATAGGAGATAGGTTTAATGAATTTCTTAGAGGCGCTTATATTTTCCAACCAGCTTACGCTGCGACTGTTTAATTATGACAAAACTTGAATCCAACCCTATTAGAAAACTCTGAGAATAAAGCATGCCTTTCCATTTTTCCCACTGGTTCATTTGTATTCCTTTTTCCTTTTTAACTTCTGCACAATAACATCTAAAGAACTGCGTAAATATTTACATCAGTATTCTTGTCTTACCCCACCCATATCATGGTACTATGATGGAACTTGGTAACATGTAATATGTAATGTGTAAAATGTAACTGTAACGTATAATGATTCTATATGGCATTAATGGGTTTGTTATTTTAAAATAGCGAATATTTGACCCTCTTCTGTGTATATTGTTTGACGATGTATATTTGTTTAAAAATAGCAACAGTAAATCCTCACACATTAATAGAAGAAAAAGATTTTTATTGTGGTAAAGAGCACTTAACAGTGAGATCTACCCTCATAACACATTTTTAGGTGTACAATATCAAAAGGACAGGCAACAAAAATGGCATTCAAGAGGGACTACATCAAACTAATAAGCTTCTGCATGGTGAAAGAAACAACACAATGAAAAGGGAACCCACAGAATGGGGGAGCATATTTATAATCTCTGTTAAGAGGTTAATATCCAAACTATATCAGGAGCACATACAACTCAATGCCCAAAATACAAATAGCCTGATTAAAACACAGGCAAATGTCTTGAATAGATGTTTCTCCAAAGAAGATATACGAATGGCCAACAAGTATATGAAAAGGTTCTTGGCCTCACTCATCAACAGGGAAATGTAAATCAAAACCATGATATCACCTCACTTCTGTTAGGATGGCTACTATCAAAACAAAACAAAAAATCAAAAAATGACAACAACAAAAAACAACAGAAAATACTAAGTGTTGGTGAGAATGTGGAGATATTGCAACCCTTGTGTGGCGCAAAATGGTCGAACCACTATGGAAAACACTGTGGAGGTCCCTCAGAAAATTAGTAAGTATAATATGATTCCACAACCCCATCTCTGAGTGTATACACACACACGAAAAGAAATTGGAATCTATTTAAGTTTTGATACATTAAATATTGGTAAGTATAAGCCACATAAACAAGATATTTTGAGGGGGCTTGGTAATTTACAAGAATGTAAAGTTTTCCTGAGACCAACATTTTGAGAGCCCGTGATCTTGCTTGTGGCAAGATTTCATCCTCCTATATACCTAAGAGAAATGAGTTTACATGTCCCCAAAAGACAAGCATAAGAATGCCGCTAACAGTTTTTCTTTATAGCCCCCACATAGAAATACCACAGAAGAGTCCTCTGTCAGGAGAATAGAGGAGTAAGTTGTGGTGTGTTTGTAAATTAAACACTACAAGTCAATAAAAAAGAACAAACTATAGTTCTGTGAAACAGCTAAATAGAATTGAACAAATAAATAGAATTGAAAATAGAATGAGCAAAAGAATAAACATGCAAAGACAAATGAATACTGATTGATTCCATTCACGGGAAGTCTGAGAACAGGCAGAAGTAATCAGTGGTGATGACAGTGAAAATAGCCCTGACCTCAGGAGCAGGGAAAGGACTATGGACAGAGACACAATAGAAATTTCCAAAAGGGGGCCTTTGCCATCACTGCCATTGAAAGTTTATTTAACACGTCTTGCCAAAATTTTATCCGCTATCTGTAAATGACAGAGACAATGAAAGTCAGGTAATCACAATCAGTACATAAATATCTTACACAAGAACACCAGTGAATGATAGACAACGGGAGGGAAGGCTGAAGTACATAAGGATTGAGGAATAATAGGCACCATTATTAAATACTATCAGAAGAGATGACATGGTTTGAGGCTGAAGGAAAATTGCTTCTGAAGAGACCCGTGTTTTCATGTATCTACGCGTTACACGTGGTTCTCCATGACTGGACGGTCTTCTGCATACTCTATACTGTGTGGGTTCTGGAGATAAAAAAAAATTCGTGGAATAGGGACACCTGGGTGGCTCCGTTGGTTGAGTGGCCGACTCTTGATTTTGGCTCGGGTCATGATTCCAGGGTCGTGGGATCGAGCCCCACATTGGCCTCTGTGCTGAGCAAAGAGCCTGCTTAAGATTCTCTCTCTGTCTCTGTCTGTCTCTCTCTGCCCCTCTCCCCGACTCACATGTACTCTTTCTCTCTAAACAATAAAAGAAAACACACTCATGGGCCTTGTTAAAGTGCCGTCAGGTTGCTGTGATCTGACTGCTTAGCTGTCTCCCTGGGGCTGTGAACCCTTGCATGTAGGGGCCACATTTAGTAACCACTGTGCCCACTCCCTGCTCCCGCTGGCACATAGTAGGCACTCCGTGCTGGATTTTCTCCATTAAATTCATTAATTAGGCAATTACGTGGAGATGTATGGTGTATTAAATATATTAAATGTGTAAGCAGAGAAAAATCATGATGTTTGTGAAATAAGAGCATAGGAAGAATAACGGAGGGAGGGTGAGAATGAAGCTGAGACTGGGAAGAGAAGGGTACGTGAAGGTAAGTGAACCCATCCTTCAGGACGGTTGTCCCAGCCTACAGCAGACTGGTGGCCACCAAAAGAGTGCCCTGTTTTGTGCTGGGACAGGGTGCACATTGGATCTGGGTGTCCCAGATGGTCCCTCCACCACGGGGGCTGGGACAGCCACCTCCACGCACCTCATCCAGAGGGGCTGCGGGCACATCACCCTCCCTCCTGGCTCCAGGCCCTGTCCCAGCCCAGGGGGACGTGGCAGCTGTCATTGGTCAGGGAGGAGGGCACGTTACACGGGTACAGGATGGTGCCCCCGTGTCGGGGAACCGACACCCAGAAGAGGGTGAGGAGTCCTTGCAGAAAGCAGGCTCTGTGGGAACAGTACCCCCTGCCCATGCTCACTTTCCTATCAGCTTTCGCTTACGAAGCACAAAACACGAAAGATAACAATACTAAGAATTTTGGGACTTTGACCACAGAGCATTTAACTCTAAGTGCAGGAGCGTTAAGAGCCTGGGACCCTCAACAGGGGTCCAGTTGCCCCTCATGTAGGGGGCCTGGCTCTGGGGGTGGTAAGCCCTCAAAGATGGGTCATCCCACACCACAATCTGATAACATTGTGGGGTCAGCTGTGAGTACCCCTGCTAGTGGGGGACACACTGTGAGAGGCATCCCCCAGCGCATTGGAAGGCAGCCTGGTGGAAGGGGAAGCTTGTGCACCTGACCTTATCCCAAGGGGCCAAAGCCAAACAACACCAAGGAACACCCCCTCTTTCTCCTGGGACCACCCACACTCTGTGCCCCCCTTAAGATCTAACTGAAGCATGGTGGAAAGACCCACATGATGACTGAGACTGAACATCCCATCTGTCTTGAAAAACTGGAGCTTAAGACAGAGACAACTGTGTTAAAGGAAGTAAAAAAAAACAAAACAAAACAAAAAAAAAAACTTGAAGCTGAAGGTTGTCGAGCAAATTCATACTAGTTACCCTCAAGACTCTGCCTGTCTCTAGAGTCTGCAAACTGTCAGACTCGGAATTTCAAGGGCACCATTTCTGGACTTTGTTCTGAGACGCTACTGGCAAAGTACAGAACACATATAATCTAGTTACATTAAAAAAAGATATTTCCTCTGGCCCCAGACAGACTGGGGACACACCCAAATCCATCGATGAATTTTGGGGAAGGCGGATATTATTACAATCACCATGGAGTCAGTAGAGATAAATGAATATCTCTACTATTAAATAGTTTTGAACTTTTTTAATTTAATTTTTTTAAACAAGGAAAGGACAAGCAAAATCTTTGCACAATTAAATTACCCACTAAAAGTAAAGTTTAACACAGTTAAAACACTGGCTTATGACATTAGCAATGATACCATTTACATGTGGAACTCTGGTCTTCCTAATGATTTATCTTTATGGCTCAGGTATTTCCGTATGCTCTAGCATTGTTGATTAGCTATGTCTTACACTGTGCCAAGTTTTTGAAAGTTTTTAACAGGTATAATTTTTCTCCTTATAAATTTTAAAAGAAATTACCTTAACTTTTATGGGATATCATTGTAAGCATAAAAATAAATAAGATAAAATACAAAGACTGTTTTAGAAACAGGTGGAAATGTTTGTGTTTCTGAGGTAAATTGGCTGAATCTTGCTTTTTAGAATGAGCTTCTGTTAGTCCCCAAAACATCCTGATTATCTTTGGCTCCTCCCTGTTTTCCCCTCCCCCCCACCTCAGCCCTCCTCACCCCCATCCCACATTCTGCACTGTTCTTTGTTGAAGCTTTCCAACTCATCTCAAAACATATCTGAATTTGTTCATTTCCCTTTCTTTCCTCCTCCTCCCTTCCCTTGCAATATGGTTTTCTGATTTTTTTTTTTTTGAGGGATATGGGGAACAGAGATTCGTGTTCTGTCATTGATATTCCGTATCAACACGTGGACTTGATGTAAGCTATAAAGAGATGCAGGGATTACTTTTTGGAAAGGCAGGATCCAGTGAGGTTCTAGAGGAAGATCAAAGGTAAATAAGGAAAGTAGGTGCAGGTGAATTAATACAGTCGTGGGGTATATATTGCATGTGTCTGTCCAGCTGAACCCTTCTTGTCCTGTTTGCAACCTTGAGTTAGTCTTCTTTCCCTATCAGACTAAACTAGTACCGGCATCCAATGGGTGAAATACATCGATTAAAATTCAAATGCCTTCCGCCTCCTCTGTCTCAAGCACATGCACACACATGCAAGCATACATATACACACAGCGCTTCCTCATTCAATGGTGTGGCAATATCAGGCTTTGCTTTTGTCTTGTTGCTCATCTTCTTGTACTCGGTTCCTTAACCTCCAAAAAGCGTGCGTGTGATAGATGATTGCATTATTTGACTAGCATTGTCAGGGAATGAAGAACCATCCATCTAAACGCATTTTCTGGATAACGGAAGGCAATCTATCAGGACGTGTACCTTCTATCACCTATTATGGATGGGACCCCGCTGATGCCTGTCGTCCACACCTTACATTCTCTCTAAGCACAAACACGGTGTCTCTTTTTCTCCACCTCTGACACCAAAGTCCGTCCTCATTGTACTGAGCCGCACGTGCCCGGAGCTGTGAAGGTGACTGGGATGATTTGCGTTGCCATTTTATGAGGCCAGAGTAATGGGCTCATCATCTTTGTCCCTGTTTTGTACATCAACGTCTTTGTCTATGTTTTGTACCATGTGGTCTCCTGTGCACATACCTCATTTGTTACTGCTCTCCGCCCTCCCTGCCTTCTACAGCTCTGGTGCTCCAAAATTCTACCTTGCGTCTTCCAGGCTTCTTCAGGCTCAGAAACAAAAGGACCCAAACGTTTAAAATTCTGTTTGAAAGTGTGTAGGCTTTAGTCTTTAGTGAGAGTATTTGCATCCTGATTTTTGTTGCTGAGACACTCTTCCTCCTTCTGCCATCTTCTTGGTGAGGGGTCAGCTCCCTTACTCACTAGTGCGGTTAGATCCTGAGTGGGTCACTCTAGTTCTGAGGGTTTATCTTCACATCACTCAATGAGCAGACTGGATGGGATGATCCTTCAAATCCCTAACATGTGAAAAGTCTGTAACTCTAAGCGAGCTCTGCCTTTGCATATGAATGAGAGTTGGACGATGCGTAGAGAACATACCAAAATGGAAATGTAATATATATTGAAAAATGACTATCACTGGGGCACCTGGGTAGCTCAGCCAGTCAAGTCTCCGACTTCGGCTCAGGTCATGATCTCCCGGTTTGTGGGCTCGAGCCCCGTGTGGGACTCTGTGCTGACAGCTCAGGGCCTGGCACCTGCTTCGGATTCTGTGTCTCCCTCTCTCTCTGCACCTCCCCCCTCTCTTTTTTTCTCTCTCAAACATAAATAAACACTAAAAAATTTTAAAAATGAATATCATTAATATGGACATAAAAGCACAAAAATGAGGACACTAGAGTCATACCGCACACATTTTTTCTCTTTGTTATAAATATACTGAATTACATTAATTGCTTTTAGAACAAACATAATTTTGCTAGAAGGATACTTAAAATGATATAATTTATTGTGGTTTTGAGCAAATCAATATGACTTTTATATATATAAAATTTTACTTGTATATATTATATATATATGTAATTTTATTTTGTTTGAAATGTTGTCTTAAATATATCAGCTAAATTTTGGTTGGCATTTTTCAGAGATTTTTCTAGAGTATTCCAAAGGGGGGCATTTGAGATACTTTCATCCATTTGGTATACGTTAGAGGCTGTGGGTTTTGTTGAGATCACTTTTTTGTATCAGTAACATTTTTTCTATTTTTTTGTCAGTGTCATATCCTGAAGACAGTCCAGGTCATCTGTTACTGACAGTAAAAAATTTGTATATTGAACAGTTCATCTGCATTATCTCTGATGGGATTCTAGTGCACCTTTGTGACCGAAAATGTTTCTATAACCATAAACCTAACATACCTATACAGGAAACATACTCCACTCTTCATGAGTTCAGTTGATGGTGAGAATGTTTCTAACGATTTTATTTTCAGAAGTGTGAGGGGCTCCTGCTTCAGAAATTAATAACATCATGCATCCTTAGTACATTTCAAAGCATCTGAAAACTGCCCGTGACGTTGATCTTCCAGCTCGACCCAGTTTCCAAAGGGAATGCGACACAATCGAGCACTGAGACACAGCTAGAGAAATAACTACCATGGGTTTGTGAATCAATGTTGTTGTAGCTAAGTGACTGACACCCCCGGGCTAGGAGAAACATATTAAAATATATAGATTTTCTGCTTGGTAGATTCCTGCAAGAACTGTCTCATAGTTGGCACCAGTTGACAATGGCCCAACAAGACATAGTAAACAGAAAAAGCTACAAAGCCAAAATTACATTTTCCAAATGGTTTGTCTTGCTCGCTCTCTGCTGTAATTTTTGCTTGAGTTTGACAGCTAATCATTGGTAGGCATATGTTGCTTGTGAGTCTTGATCTTGTAGCAATGAGGCTTAGAGCCAAATTGACAGTAATTGCATTTTAAGTATCTATCAGCTCAAGAATTCACAAATATCCAAATGGTATTTGCAGAGATATTGACCATATGAAATCAAAGTACTTTGAAGTATAACTGCCTTCATTAACTCATTCATATTTACTGAATGCCTATTATGAAGGCACAGCCCAAAGTTTGCCAAGTGATGTGAAAGAAAATCGGGTGAAAAAACACAGAGATTCTGCCTTATTGTCTGTCAGCCAATAGTTGAAATAAAAATATACATATAACTCTAGTGCAACACATCATGTGTGGGTGCATTAAGAGTTGTGAAAACAGAACGCTGAACCAACTTGGGCGAGGGACTGATGTGTTGTCGCTGGAAATAACAAGAAATTATTTATTATTTTTTAGTGAGGTGGCATCTGAAGTGGGTTTTGAGACATCACAACTGCAGATGAGATTAAGAGGATGATGCTAGTAAACGTACATATAGGGATGGGAGAGTATAGGGTAATTATTTTAAAACACTGATGGGAGTTAAACTTGAATTAAGCACAGGCAAATGAAGGACATAAATGCTGATATACTTAAAATTATGTTGAGTTAGCTTGAGCTATACATGAGATATATATGTGTATATATCTATATATGTGTATATATCATATATATATGTGTATGTATATATATGTATATACATATATACATATATGTGTATATATATAGAGAGAGAGTGGGAGTGGGAGAAGGGGCAGAGGGAGAGAGAGTGAGAATCTTAAGCAGGCTCCATGCTCAGCATGGAGCCCTATGTGGATCTTGATCCTATGACCCCGGGATCATGACCTAAGCCAAAATCAAGAATGGGATGCTCAACTAAGACACTGAGGCACCCTAGATTGAGATAGTTCAAAGTTATTATAAAGATATGTGTATTTTTAAATAGGGAGACAGCATGAATGGAAGCAAGATATGTAGATAAATGGGCAGAGAGACAATGATCTGAGCACCCTCTTAATATTTTTAAAACCATTCACATGGATACTGCTCTTACATACGTTGATTATGTTGAGCTATGATATCCATTGAGCTGGATGGGGCAGCGGAGGCTGAGGGAAGGTAAAGGAACGGACAAGAGCCCCCAGCTTATACCTGACCTTGCAGTATTGAAATGTATTCATTCTGACCCAGAGCCTGGGCTCTTAAACAATAAGGGAATTCTGCATCCCTGTAGGTAGGTCATATTACAAGATTACTCGTGTGGTACTGAAACACTTAGTGACACTCCCGAGTTCTCATTCAAGCGTAGATCCATACCAGACATTCTCCCTGTCTGAACTTCTCTAATATTGGGACTTGCCTTGGTCATTAGAGTTCATTAGTTTTCTAATGAAAGCTTAATTTTTGAACAGCTTTAGAATTGTTTTGAATTTATGTAAGACTTGTGAAGATAATGCAGAGACATGACACACACAATATCTTCCCTGTGCTGTAAGACCAAAATTAATGTTATGTGCAGCTTTGATGTGTGAAACTAGGAGGGCTTTAATGGCTGAACTCCCAGGTAGTCCTCCCCACGAATTCTTGCCAGTAAAGTCCCTTCACCAGACAGCCTTCTCTCGAATGTACCCAATAAATTCCTGCTTATCTCTGAGTAGTGGGTTTCAGTTCCTGTCAGCTGTGGAATTAGTCAAATAAGACAATCCTATCTTCCTGCGGGAACTGGGGAGCAATACATATATATATGTATATGTATGTATGTATATATATATATATATATATATATATATACACCTGAGAATATATTTTAAGCTAAACAAGATTTTGTGCTTAATTATTCAGTTCCAGCAGATATGTATGGTAATATCAGGATTGTTAACCTGTACCACACAGGAAACAACTTTATCAGCTAGAGTACGGCGCTTACATACAATTCCTTCTGCCTTTTTTCTTATGGACTCTACTCATTTCTGAAGCAACTCAGCTCAGCACCCTTTGCCCCATCTCTTTACTTGAGATTATTTTATACTTTTGTACTACAGCTCACAGTTTGTATTTTGCCACATTTCTGCATTCCATCCTGGTGTTCCTGTTCACGATGTTTTGAAATGTGTAGATGCGTAAAAAGTCTCCATCTCATTTTTGCAACGCCAGTATTTACAGAGATTTTTCTTACATTGTTAGAAAACACCTCTGTATGGTTTAAAACATTTGGTGCTTTTTACGTTCTTTTCTGTGGCACAAACGATATCTCTTCTTTTAGTATACGGTGACTCATCAAACATTCCTTGAAAATGGTTCTTTTTTTATCCCTAATTCTTCTCTAGGAAAGAGAAAGAAACCCAGTGTTGCTGCCGTTTGTAGGATGATGTGATTCCCAGTTTTCTACTGAAATAATTTCCTTTTTTTTTTTTGTCAATAGTGGCCATAACATGCCGCAAATTGAGCATCTTTTTGGTGGCCTTGGTTTCCAAAGCCTTCTCCTGATAGGAGACCAGATAGGTTTCAACTGTTTTTTTTTTTGTGGTTGTTGTCTTTATTACTACATGGTGTTTTTCTGGGTTTTGACCCAGGTTCCTGTACTAACTATATTTCTAAGTTATAGAGTCGCCTTTAACTTGTTCTTCTTCACATGTAAATTGCTTTTTATACTTTTTCTATCTAACCTCATGTGGCATTTACAAATACTAGTAATTCTTTTCCCCTCCCATTTCCCCACAGTATCCTAAGCATCAGGTAAAGATGCTTTAGTCTTCATTCGGCACGAATCAAGAACTGATAACGTTCTTCGAGCAGCAGAGGGTTGATGCAGGATGTATGCATTTGGGAGATTAACCTGACATCCCTTATGCAAGATGAATGAGCTTCTTCGTTCAATGAATATCTGTTGAGCAGCCATAAAGTGCCAGGCAGGGGTTACAGGCACTGGGGTTACAGCAGGAAGGAAACCAGACCCAACCGACCAATTCCCTTCTCTCATTAAGTTCTGGTTCTAATGCAGAGATACAGGAGGTGTATGGACAATAGAAATAGGAACACATAATATGTCTAGTAGGAATAGATTTTATTAAGAACATTAAGCAGCATAAATAGAGATTGATGAGAATGGGGGCCTACTTAATATAGGATGGCCTCAGATAGGCTCTCTGACAAGCTAATTTTTAAGCCGTGACTGAAACGAAATGCATGCATACATAGGGAGAAAGAACATTTCAGTTTAAGGAAGCACTAAATACAAAGCTTCTCAGACAAATCAGATTGAGTGCAAACCAGACTGAGAGGCAGCATCGAGGCGAATGTGGCCCTTCCACCACGTAGAACCCACCTAAGAAACTGCCTCAGGTTTTTTTCTCCACCCTGCCATCAAGTTTGCCCAATAAAACCTTCTTCTTTTTATCTTTTTCAAAAGACCTTTATGATGAGGGTAAACGTGAAATTTAAGACCCAACTAGGACTTTTTAAAAAAATGACAGAGGAAACTATTAATGATTATATTGTATACAAAGCATAGATGGGATTGCCCTGGCAATCTAGAATATGCAGCCATCCTCTTTATGTCCTATTAAACATAGAATACTGTAAGAACTGATTCATATTTTCTTTTTTCAATTCATATTGTGTTAAAAGCAGGAAAAGAGTAATCTCTCAGTCTTTATAGGCAGTGAGGTAGACAAATTGGACCATATTCTTTATTTTATTTTATTTTTTTAATTTTCTAATGTTTAATTTTGAGAGAGAGACACAGAGCACGATTGGGGGAGGGGCAGAGAGAGAGGGAGACATGAAATCCAAAGGAGGCTCCAGGCTCCGAGCTGTCAACACAGAGCCCGATGCAGGGCTCAAACTCATGAACCACGAGATCATGACCTGAGCCAAAATTGGATGCTTTGCCGACTGAGCCACACAGGTGTCCCAAGGACTCTCTTCTCTTAATACAACAATGAGAAGGAATAGATCCCAAACAACTTTGTTACTATTAAAATAAACAACATATTGATACCCTTCTATGTACGTGTTAGAACCACTCTAGAACAAGACTTAACTATGGGTTATTTATGGGGAGGAAATCCAGGAGAACACAAAGAAAATTAATATTTAGATGAATGATAGTAGCATGTCAAGAAATAATGAAGTCAGACACATACTTTATTGGGTAGGTAGCAATGGGTGTAGCTTTAAACTTTGGATGCCATCTAACTGGGGGGAACTGTTGGCACTCTGGGATTGGATATTGGAAAAGAAGTCTTCTGGATTAACATGCGCATTGTTGGTTGAAGCCAGAGTAATGGCTGGGATAATGTGATGAGACGCTGTAGGTAGGAGAGAAGAAAAAAGGGGGGGGCATTGGACAATGTTCACATCCACAGCGTAGAGGAAGGAAGAAGAGAGAAAAAATGTGGGAAAGAGTGGGGTCAAAAAGGTAGGATATCAGGAGAGCATTCTGTCAGAGGAGCCACGGCTTGAGAGTTTTTGCACTTCTCCCCTGTTCTATCCTTGGTATCTCCATGCCCTCAAATGTGACGCCAAAAAGTATGAAGAATGCAAAATAGAGATATCTGGTTGACCCATACGTAGAGGAGGGGATGTGGAAAAACGAGAGCAAGGTGAAGAGAGCTAATTTCCATATTATAAGTGCATATGAGAGCTGGCTCCTTTCCTTATGAAAACTGAATTGGTAAAAAAAAATAAATAATTTCAAATATTTAATCTATAAAAGCATAAATACTCCTTGTACAAATTACATCGTGTGTTGCTATTTTACCTGAAATATTACAGAGGAAATGTTTTATGATGAAATGTTTAAAATATGTCAGAGAAGTATTACAGTTCTGAAGTTTAAAAGAGAGGCAAATGTTGCCCTCAGGTCCCTTAGTTCTAGAAGTCGTGGGTTTGTGTGATTAAATCTTTTACAGGTGGAACTAAAGAGAGAGAGGGAGAAAGTGTAGTCCGGCAGGCTTATGAGGTTCTGCCACTGCTTTGTTTAGTTGTTGTAGATCTGTGAAATGGTAATAATATTCCAGAACTCTCATGAAATGAGGGGCAGATACATGACCATGACCTAACATTTGGATGAGGACTCAGGTACAGAGACCATTAGACTGGTGAATTTTTCTATGGCTTGTGGCGAGACGGCAAGGAGGTAGATGGTTTGGAGCTGTTGGGAAGGTAAAAGCAAAGTGGCTTTTTTTCCCTGTGGGTTTATCTGTGGATACTCTAATTCAGCTCACGAGTGAAAGAACAGACCTTTCTACAGTAAAGTTTGGAGCGAGTTTCTCTACTGCTAAAGTGTGTTCAACAAAGTTGAAGAGAAATAGGAACAGCAGACACTATGTGAAATAGTGAGGTCGAACTACCATGTTTGAGCCCTGCCCTCGGCATTGTCTGGATTATAAGATTGAGAGGCAAATGGGCATTGACTCTCCTTGGGAGTTCCAGAGAGCGTGTTGGGAAGGGGAATGCTGTTCACTGACCCCTTGTGCGGCTTCCTCTCAAAACTGGGCAAGGACCTGAGAAAACAGAACTTGCAATTTGAAAGAAAGTAGGAAATCTTGAGATTTTCACGCCTAGACATTAAACTTAGACTACCAATTAAGCACCTTTAGGTGCCTTCCAGTGAGACCACAGGCAAATCACTTTACCTTCTCTGGACTTTATATCTTTCATTTAAATTTAAAAAAAAATGGAAAGAATACCCATCTTCCTATGTGAGGTAGTTCTGGCAGGAAAGTAATGTTTGTCATGCAGAGTAGAATCGGTGAGAAGAAAGCACATTGTTTAGAGACTCGGTGGTGAGTCCGTGTATTTCCTATTTGTTGACTGTTACAGTCTCACTGTACAAAAGGCATTTCTGAATTAAAGTCCAGCCGCTGAACCCAAGACGGGAGGTTCTGAGAGCGTATCACACTGTCTATTCACTCAGGTGGTGAGGTTTGTGGATTGTCCGCTAGAGTAACCTGTGGGCCATCCTCGGTGTGCTGTTGATGGCTGTCTCAGCCTGCCCTTTGTTAAAACCAGAGAACCCCAGTGCTCCTACCGGTGGGAGGCATCTGAGAAGTCTTCTCAGATGCTGTCCTATCAGACTCAGCCTGAAGGAGGAGCTCCCGTCGCTACAGATCCATCTGACTTCTCATGTCTTACCACCTTCCTCAACTTCGCTGCTAAGGACGAATGCTGGGGCACCACGGGCATACAGAGCCCCCTCTCCATCTGGCAAAGGGACGTAACAGGCAGAATCCAAGGGAGGCACATGTCCTGAGGGGCCTTTGCTAGGATGGTCAAGACTTTGGCACTTTAAGAAGCAAAGGCTGAGCTGGAGATTGGAACTCAACAAGAATACTCCTGGAGGTGACTTCATATCAGACATTACCTTTTTTTTTTTTTTTAAATTGGTTTAAGTTCACAGCAAAATTGAGGGGAGGGCACAGAGATTACCCATAGACCACTGCCCCCCCACATACACATAACCTCTTCCGTTATCGGCATCCCCCACCCGAGTGGGACATTTGTGGGAATTGGTGAAGCTATAATGAACATCACAATTATCCAGAGTCCACAGTATACATTACAGTTCACTCTTGGTGTGGTACCCTTTATGGGTTGGAATGTAGAATGACATATACCCATCATTATAGTGTCAGCGTCATATTTTCACTGCCCTAAACATCTTCTGTGTGCCATGTATTCATCCTTCCCCCAACCTCAACCCCTGACAGCCACCCATCTTTTTCCTACCTCCATAGTTTTGTCTTTTCCAGATTGGCATGTAGTTGGGATCTCACAGTCTGTAGCCTTTTCAGATTAGCCTCTTACACTTAGTATTATGCATTTAGGGCCTTTCCATATCTTTTCATGGCCTGATGGCTCATATCTTTTTAGTGACACCTGGCAGTTTTATCATTCATTCCTTTGAGGTTTCTGCTGGGCTATAGATGGTTATTTACTATTACTTATCCCTCCATCAGCACCTATAGGTTCCTCACCTTCTGACAACCCACCCCCATGATCCCCATTCCCTGCCCCATGAAGAGCAGGGATCTTTTCGACTTTGCTGTTTGGTAAGTGTTTTCCCCAGTATTTGTTCTATATCAGGAGCTATCATTTAGGAGGGAGGAGGGAGGAAGGACAGAAATAAGGGAGGAGAAAGGAAAGGACTAGTCCTTATTTAGTTAATGCTCCAACCACCATTCAGGAGATGGTTCCTAATATTTCCATATTTTTACTGATAGGTACACTCACCATCAAAGTGTGAAAATCAGATTAAAATGTGTACTTAATTCTTTTTAGATACAGGAGTTGTGGGGTGGGAAGAGACACTAACCACTCAAGATTTCCACTAGATGAGTGAAAAGAATACCTCTCAGTATGTACAGCAGGGGCACTTTTGATGCCCAGATTTTGGATATCAGTTGGATGTGAGTATTTGCATGGTTAAACTTGACTGTTTGTGATATAGAGCTAATGGAAAAGGTTTGAAGATCTCTTTGAGGTTGGGGCAGTTATATCTGCACTAGGAAAACTGTACCATGTTGCCTCTGGCTGTGTGAAACCCACCTGACCTGGCTCTCCGATGGCTTCTCTCAGCCACGTGAGGGGTCAGAGAAGGCAATGGGGTTGACACGGTGGATATCCGTGTCAGTGTGGGGAATGCAGTGGGCAGCAGGCTCAACGTTATGTAGGTTAGGGGATGCATGTATACGTAAATGTTAGTGCTGTGATGTTACTTAATATGAAAACCTTTGCCAAGTAGTCCCGTATAAACAACCGCCACAAATGAGATTAACTGTTCCATGAGTTATTAGGCGCTTAGGGGAAATTCCCATGCCATCAGATAATAAGCCATTTTCATAACACTAACGGAAAACAGAGGGGGTGGGCTTATTGGAGTAGCACCTTAACACCATAGGGCCCTATATCAATGGGGAATTGTCTCATGAATTAGATAAAGATATTTTGTTTCTCGTGTACGTGTCTGCAAGTCCAGGGGAGATCCTAAAACAATGCCACCATTTCTGCAGATAGCTCCAAACTCAGCTACCCTCAGTAAATAATTAAGTCTGCATTAGGAGTTTGAGAAATGGGCCACTAACCAATGTCACAGGAGTGGAACGGGTGTTTGTTAAACATGGTGAATTGTAATTTCCTTAAAATGTCTCATTAGCAAGCTTTCTTGAAAAAGTAGAGAATTCATATGACCAGAGCACACCCTAAGAGGGTTTCTGTATTAAGGAACTTTACTGACAGTCGCCAGTTTTTATGAAAAGTAAGAAGTTACTGAACTCTCACAGGAAAGAATATATCTTATTGTATAGTCAACCTCAAAACCTTAAGAATGCTATTTAAAACAGTATGGTGTGTTTGTGTTTGTGAATGTGAATGTGTGTACCTGTCTGTGTGAGTGTGTTCAGGGAAAGGCAGAAAGTCCTCTAGAAGCCAAGTGCGGCAGATTGGGTAATTCACTGTGGGGGTGGGGGAGGAAATAGCTTTCCCTCTATACTTTTAGATTCTTGGCTGAAACTCCCTGTGATAAAAGACAGTTTAACCAGAGGAAAACAAACAGTTAATAAAAGAGGTGCCCAGAAAAACTGAGTAGTTCCCAGAGATGGCCCAAGCCACCACCTTAGACGTCACCTCCAGCTACAGACAGAAGACAGGTGTGGGAGGGACATGCTAGTTAGGGAGGTGACCAGGAAAAGCAGGGCCAACAGGAGTATGGTTGTTTTGCACATTAGATCACTGCACTTTGGGATCTGCTTGTCTGTGGTAAGAAATGTGACACCCGTTGTGGGTGTGGCAAAGGGGATGAGGGAGGGGGAAGGGGCCGGGACAGAATTCTTGTTGGCGGTTGCATTTGACATTCACAAAGCAGACTTTGGGTGAGCTTTGGGGACAATGAATTAAAGCTTCCCCGAAAGCATGACCCATGCTATTGCTTATACACACAAGAGTATATGTGCATGTGTTGGTGCATGTCAGTGTGTGTAGGTGTGTATTCACTCATTTCGTGGATACACCTGCTCCAAGGAGGGAAACTGCACACAAATACGTCCCATTAGCTCTCAAACATGTGATGTTGGTTTCTTTCCTTTTATGTGTACATAAGGACCGATGATGTACTTGATCTCTGTCTCATACCCTGTCTCATTTGCAGGCTGGACGGCACCCTGTACGTTCTCATTTCCACCATGGGAAGTTCAGTCTCTTACCTCATGTGTATCCTAGTGTGATCTCCTCGGTTGGAAAGATGCTGTGTGAATGTGGAAAAGTAAGTGGCTTTCCTCACCTGTGTGCCAGAGGTTTCCAGTACCTGCCTTGGCCACCTCACAGCAGGCCTTGAGCTCAGACAAATAATAGCATCGTTAGAACCAGGAAAATATATAGCACTATACACATTTAAATGTTTTATTAGGTACGCCTACAGATTCTATTTAAATCTTGAAGGGCTACACATCATCATTTCTCTTGCACCAAAGCAAAATAAAATAAGCCTAAATAGACCCTGAATTCCTCTCCTCGAATGGCTAATATGAAGAATTTCCTACTATTTTTGCTTGTATTAGATGAATTTATTCTGCTCTCTATAACAACTTACTTTTAGCTTTTAAAGAGGCAAAGCATCCTAGCTTCCCATTTGAGGTACTGATGATATCCTGAATAGACTCAAAGGGTCAGACTCACCCCTGGAATAAATTAACTGTGTGATCTTGGCACATCACATTTTCTGACTCTTGGTTTCTTTAACATTAAAATTAAGAGGTAAGAATATATGATCTCTAATGTCACCCCAGCTCTGAAATTACAGGATGTGGGTAGTTTTAAAAAAATCCATAAGACATTTTTAACTAGCATACCATGAAAATATACAGTTCAACAAAACTATGTGGGATAAAAAACATTGGATTTTACCCAACATTCATAAAAAAAAAAAATCCATCCGTTTGCCAGAATAGATGATTAACTGCTACTTCGAAGAAAATCTTGAACCATCTTAAGTATGAGTTTTAGAGATGCTTACATGTTTTCCTAATTGGTTGATGTGTGATTTAAAACAAAATAAAAATAAGAAAAAAACCCCACACATTTTGCCATCAGTTTTCTTAAAGAATATTCTTGTCTTTCACCCCCTTTTATCCTTCTGGATATAGAATTAATACAAGTTACAAGTAGGACGATTGGCATCAAAGTTGAAGTAACCCATCTGTTAACATTGCTAGATTTTGTAGGTAAAACTAGCTGGCATTCAACATTTGTTACTTGAAGGACAAGTTCAGGATTCCCACTGACTCGCTAATTGTGAGTGATGAGGAACTTTGATTGGCGTCATGAGACTTTCTTTTATGTTTTCTCCATGAGCCAGATTACCTTGGCAAAGCACAGAGAACCCTTTGCGCTTAGTTTACACTTGAACTGCCTTTGCAAGGATTCATCGTCCTTCAGGTGGCCCTGTGAAATTGGTCAGCCTTGCTTGTCCCATTCCATGGAAAAATTAAATGCCCATCCCCATACCACGCATTTCTCCCAGGGCTCAGACTTTAAGTGGAAATCAGAACCAAAAATAGAACAGGAAAGGGATGATCTGAGTCCAAACTCGGAGTCTTTAACAGCTGAGATGAAAAAAAACGGTCTAATTCAAGTCCCACAGTTACTACAAAGCTAATTTAACTTCGACACCACAGCCAAGTGCTACAGGAGAAGTAAAGTATTACAAGCAACATCATTGCGAAAGGCTTTAAAGAATGTTTTCTTGGTCTTAAAGCTACTTTGTCTTCTACAAATAACTTCCATTTCAATGAAGAAAAGTGGCTCCAGCACTTAGCAGGCTTGATAAGCAAGCATGAATAATAATAGTAATGATAAATTACTTTGCTAAATCTATACCTACATAGTCTTTTGTACATTCTAGTAGGAAAACAGTTTGTGTTATAAGTCCTTTTAAAAGGAATAACAAGTTTTCAGCGACAACAAAATGGTTTCACCTGTCTTACTGAGTTTTAGGGTTACCTGGCAAACACGAGGATTCAGATGTCAGCCGATCCTTCATTATCTTTACATTTCTTTTATTGAGCCTAACTGGCATAGAATCACCCTGGTAAATTTGCCATAAATGAGACAGCGAAGGAATAGGGACATCTCATTTGTCAATAATTCAGATTTCAACAGATATTCACAAGAATTCCAGATGTGCAAGTTTCTGAGTCAAATGCAGTTTAAAATATATCTGCTGCTTTCAGACGAGGAAAGAGAAAAAGGGAAAGGAAAGATAAATTTAGAAGATATTATAAATGGTATTTTCCTGCATGTGTTGATTTCCAGCTTAAATGCATATGTGATAATTATCTAGCTTGATTTTCATAAAATGATAAAATGGGTTTACGTTGATAGAGAGAAGCTAGTTTCATCTGTAAGAACTTACCCAGTGCAGAGAGAGACACCTCAGAGTAACAGCTTAGAAAGTGAGACACAAGTTATGGCTGAGGAAGGAAATGTAGCATCTCCAGCACTTAATACTCTGGTCTGCCTAACAGAATATCCCAATACCCTGCAACCAACAGAAAACTAACAAAGAACCAATGGATTCAGCACCATCGTGTGACCAAATTGTGTCCAGTGCAGTGGCCGGTAGTATGTTCCATGCGGGGCCTTGGGACAGGCGATGTCATATTTAGAAAATGGTTGATTCACTACAGGGTATTACAGCTGCCTTAGATATCGAACTTGGTGTTGTGAGATAAAACTCTGAAAGTCAGGCCATCTAAGTATTGGAAGCTCCCTGGTACTTCTTGACGCCATGAAAAAATATTTTGTAAGCCTGAAGCAAGTAACCAGTGCTGATGAGTAATGGATGTTTAAACATAAAATGAAAGTGGTTCATCCAGACAATGGGATAGTATTCAGAGCTAAATAGAAATGCACTCTTGAGTCACCTGGGTGGCTCAGTCAGTTAAGCGTCTGACTTAGGCTCAGGTCATGATTTCACAGTTCGTGAGTTTGAGCCCCGTGTCGGGCTCTCTGCTGACAGCTCAGAGCCTGGAGCCTGCTTCGGATTCTGTGTCTTCCTATCTCTCTGCCCCTCTCCCAATCACTCTATAGTCTCTCTCTCTCTCTCAAAAATAAATAAACATCCAAAAAATTTTTAAAAAATGCGCTCTCAAACCATGAAAAGAGTGGCAAGAGTTCTGAATGGACGTGGCTAAGTGAATGAAGCCAATCATACGTATGTACTGTATGATTCTAACCCTATGACCTTCTGGAAAAGGCACAACTGTGAAGACAGTGACAAGATCAGTGCTCGAAAGTTCAGGGGAGGGATGAATAGGAGGAGTGCAGAGAAATTTTAAGGCAGCGAGACTATTCTTTATAATGACCAGTACATATCATTACCATTTGTGCAAACCTATAGAATGCACAATGCCAAGAGTGACCTGTAATGTAAACTATGGACTTGGGTGATAAGGACATGTCAAGGTGAGTTCATGGATGGTAACAAATAGACCAAATGATGGGGGCTATTGATAGTGGGGGAGGTTGTACATGTGTGGAGGAGAAGGGGTATATGGGAACCCTCTGTACTTTCCACTTAATTTTGCTGTGAACCTAAAACTACTATATACGTGTGTGTGTAATTTATATATGTGTATTATACATAACATACATTTTATATATGATATAATATATATGACTTATGTATATACGTATATATTATATATATTTATATTAATATATAATATATATTTATGTTATGTATATTAATATATATTATATATATATTTATTATATATATTTGTATACATGATAAATGGAAAAAATTTCAAATGCAGCCATCCAGGTTTCTTGCTATTCACATTATTTTATTCAGAGTGTGAGTGGTGCTACATATTAGCCCATCATCAAAGTAGGATTCGGTAGGCCCTCCATTAACATGTTTAGTAGACTCAATAAGAACATAGGAAAGTTCTGCTAAAATGCAGCATATCCTGTGTGTTTAATGTTTGATAAAAGCATCTACTAGTTTAAAAAGTTGTCTGATGAATGGTTCAGAATCCATTCATTCATTGCATTGGTTGAAAATTTACAGGGCACCTGGGTGGCTCAGTCAGTTGAGCGTCTGACTCTTGATTTGAGTTCAGTCGTGATCTCGTGGTTCGTGTGATCGAGCCCCACATGGGCTCTGCCCTGACAACACAGAGCCTGCTTGGGGTTCCCTCTCTCCTTCTCTCTGCCTCTCTTTATCTCTCTCTCTCTCTCTCTCTCTCTCTCTCTCAAACTAAAAAAATTTACAATGTATGCAGCACTGTTTTCAGTTTTTTTCTTTTTTTTTTAGTGTTTATTTATTTTTGAGAGAGACAGAGACAGAATGCGAGTCGGTTAGGGGTGGAGAGAGAGGGAGACACAGAATCCGAGGCAGGCTCCAGGCTCCAAGCTGTCAGCACAGAGCCCGACGTGGGGCTCGGACTCACCAGCTGTGAGATCATGACCTGAGCAGAAGTCAGTCGCTCAATCGACTGAGCCACCCAGGCGCCCCCTCAGCACTGTTTTAGTGCAATGATCTTGAAATGGCCTGAAGAGAATCAAACCCTTGCTTTTCTGGACATTTCATTCAGGTTGGAGTGCTAGGTGTGGTACAAAATGGCACAATATCTATTAAGCTACATGATAAGAACTTGTGAAAATACAGAACAGTGAAGAAGATAGTACAATGACAAGCAGATATAACTTGGAGTTAGGTGGTCAGGAAGGCTTCACTGAGGAATTATATTTAAGTGAACTTGAGAAGGAGGGTAGGGAGCATGCAATGTGGATATGGATGTGGGTGGAGAACATTTTAGGCAGGATATAAAGCCAATGCAAAGTAAGACAAGAGTTTGCAGAATGGCAAGGAAGCCATGACAGGTGCTTGCTAGAAAGAGCTGGTCTGATATTGGTACGACACGCAAACAGAAAGGTAACATGAGAGCTTTATAGATCCTGCTGTTGTGTTCAGCTCAGACTGTTGTCAAATGTTGTCTTTTACACTGTGAGATAGGAAGCCGTGAGCAAATTTTGAGCACAACTGAGTGATATGATTTGATGAGCATTTGTAGATCCAGGTTTCCAAAGAGCATCTGCTTTTAGAACGACAGAATAAAATGAAGAAGGGTAACACGGTACAGAAGATTGCTCAAGAAGCTACATGAATTCAAATACAATAAAAATGGACAAGCAAAGATGCAACTCCCACAGGTACACTGCTCACAAAGCACTTACCTTTCCTTCCTTCACTTTCAACCTGCATCTTGGAATCTTATCTTTCCTTCCTTCACTTTCAACCTACATCTTGGGATACAAGTGTTGTCTCTTGTAGACAGCACATCATAGGTTTTGATATTTTTATCCAGGCACACAGCCTCTGCATTTGAATTGAAATATTTAGCCTACACATACTTAGTGTAACTATTGATCTGGTTGGAATCATGCCTCAATTTTGCAGTGATCTTAAATGTCTTATTTATGTCTTAGGTTATTTGTTCTATTTATCATTATGTGTTACACAGATGCTTTATGGTATGGTACATTATCTTCTCTCTTGCTTTTTTTAGCTGTGTGGTCTTATTCTTAGTTTTAGTGGAGGCACTAGGGATTACAATGATTTTTTAAACATATTTATCGTTGGTACATCATCAATGTATACATGTTGTATATATTCAGTGTGTACAAGCTGAAGTTTTGATATACACATACACTATGCAATGATGCACGATAGTGATATCAAACTCATTACCATGTCCATCACCTACCTCTACATGGTTACCATTGGGTGCGTGTGTGTGTTTATATGGTGAGAAGATTTAGTTCATCCTCCTGGCAAATTTCACGTATACAATACAGTATTTCTAACTATTGTCTTCAGAGTTTATTCATCCTGCGTAACTGAAGATCTGTACCCTTTCACCAACACTCGCCTCCCCCTAGCTTCTGGCAACCACCATCTTACTCTGCCTTTACAAATGTCACTGTTTCAGATTCCACATGTAAGTGAGATCATACAGCTGTGTGTGGCTCTTTCACTCAGTGTAATGTCTTCCAGCTCTATCCATGTTGTCATATATGGCAGCACGTCCTTCTTGTTATAAAACACAATAACATTCCATCGTGTGTGTTTGTGTACCTATGTATGTATATCTCATATTTTCTTTATCCGTTCATTCATTGAAGGATATTTAGGTTGTTTCCATAGCTTGGCTATTGTGAATAACGCTGCAATGAGCAGGGGGATGCAAACTGTCTCTTTGAGATCCTGGTTTCAATTTCTCTAGACATGTACCTCGACGTGGGATGGCTGGACCATACTGTAGTTGCTCCATTTTCCATTTTTTGAGAAACATCCATCTTGTTTTCTATAATAACTGTACTAATTTACATTACTGACAGCAGTACACAAGGGCTTGCTTTCTCTACATTCTTGCCAATTCTTGTTATCTTTGTTCTTTTTTGATAACAGCCATTGTAATAGCTGTGAGTTGATACCTCGTTGTTTTATATTGTGTTTCTTTGATGATTAGTGATGCTGAATACCTGTTTTTATACTGGTTAGCCTTTGCATTTCTTCTTTGGGGAAATGTCTATTCATGCCCTTTGCCCATTTTTAAACCAAGTTATTGTAGTTTTGATAGTGACTTGTATGAGTTCCTTATATATTTGGGGTATTAACCCCTTATTAGATATGTGGTCTGTAAATATTTTCTCCCACTGCATGGTTTACTTTTCTGGTTTCTTTTTGTTGATTGTTTCCATGGCTATGCAGAAGATGTTTACACTTACATTCTTGTGTTTGTTTTTAAATTTTTTTAACATTTATTTATTTTTGAGACAGAGAGAGACAGAGCATGAATGGGGAGGGTCAGAGAGAGGGAGACACAGAATTCGAAACAGGCTCCAGGCTCCGAGCTATCAGCACAGAGCCCGACGCGGGGCTCGAACTCACGGACTGCGAGATCATGACCTGAGCCCAAGTCGGCCGTTTAACTGACTGAGCCACCCAGGCGCCCTTCTTGTGTTTGTTTTTAAACACACACAAGGGTTATCCAAGTGTCTACAGAGCTCAGCCAGGTATTTGGCCAAGATTGTATTTAAACACTTCAAGTTTATCAAATTCCTAGTTAGTCTGTGTTATGGTTGGGGACACATTCAAGATCTCCTCTCCCTTGGTTTTCCTTATTCTGGGCTGCATTGGCTCTCCGGAGGGCCTGACCACATAACCCAGTCTTGGTGCCTCCACCAACCCAAATATCATTTATCACGTTTTGTAACAAATCTTGTGGTTGGCAGATTTACACCTGTCATTGATAGAACTGGGCATCAGAAGTGATTGGGTCCAGGCAAGATGTCTTGGACTTCCCCCATTCTTACCCCAAACTCTCATTAGCTTTTTAAAAACAAATGCTTCTCAATTTGTGTCTTCCTTTCGTTGACTGCCAGCTGCACAGAATTGTTGCTTTTGATCTAAACCCACCCCTCCCTGCTTTAGCGTTTTGTGATAACTGTACCATAGAAGGTGCTAGACATGTAAATTATATTATACTGTCCATGTGGGGAGGTGAAGTAAAAGCACTGATTTATGTTAGATTTTATTTAATGACTCAAAGTTGCATATGTAATCCCTAGTGATACCACCTAAAACCACAAAATCAGTTATAGCTACAAGTGAATTATAATAAAAATGCTTGATTAGTAAGAAAGACAGCCGAAGCACAAAAATTAGCTGAAACAGAAAAAGAAATATTAAAATAGCATATAAACCTTATTATATCGAGTGATGGAAATGGAATATGGAATATATATTTGATTTAAAGGACAAATATTGTCAAAATACTGTTTACAACAGACATACTTTAAATATATTGAGAATAAAAGTTGGAAAATGAAAAGATGTAAAAGAAAATCAAAGGCAAAAACTATAAGAAATATTCCGCCCTCCCATCCCACTATCAGACAAAATATACTATGGAAAGGAGAATTACTTGAAAAAATGGGGTGGGTGATATTTCGAAGTGATTAAGGTGCTAACTCACCTGGAAGATATAAGCCCTAAGTCTTTAGGTACATAATAATGTAACTTGAAAACATACAAAATATAATTTTACAGAAAAAGAAGAACCACAATGAGTATTAGAAATATGTTAAAGGAATAATCACGAAGATACATGAAATCTTTGTGGAGACACCAAGAAGTACACTGAGAAAATTTATACCTCTTAAGTAAAAATTACAACAAAATCTGAAAATACTAAGTACCCATTTTAAGAATTTTCAAAAAGAATAGCAAATTGAACTCAGAGAAAGTAGGAAGAAAGAAAAAATAAAGGAAAGAGCAAAACAAAATAAGAATATAGCGTACAATATAAAAACCAGTGAGGTAGAAATTTGATCCTTTGAAAACCTTAATACAAATTGATAGACACTTGCAAGGCTGATAAAAAGTAAAACACAATGAACAGATAAATAGATAAAAAGATAAAGCACAAATTAAAAGTAGATTACAAGATGGAAACTAATTTTTGTAGACATTAAAAAATAAGACCTTATCATGCCAAATAATTTAAAACTTTAAGAGACAGTGGACAAATTTATAGAATAGACAAGAATAGACAGAAAAATCTGAACAATTCTATAGTCAGGACACTGAAACTATAACTAAAGGCTTTTCCTATAAAAAGAAACATCCAGAATCACACAACCTTCCCAATGAATTTTTCATATCATTTACAAAGGAATGACAGGAGTATTTCCATTATCTCTCACAGAAATTAAAGGGAAAGAAGAGAGAAGTTTGCAACACCTTTTAGAGAACGACATAAATATAACAAGGATGTGGCGAGAAAGAAAAACTGGAAAGTTACAAGCTCATTGCCCTTATGAAAACAGAGCAAAAGAAAAAAAAAACTAGCAAATTTAACTTAGCAATATATAAAATGGTCTCAGATCAAAATCAAGTGAGTTTACTCCTGGAAGCACTCCCTTTTAGTTTAGTTTGTTTGTTTGTTTTTAACACTTGATGATTGATCTCATTTTCCTCATTAAGTATATAAAGGAACGAAAATCATAAGCTCATAATAGTGGATGCAGAAGAAACATACAATAAAAGTCAAAGCTTTTATTTATATCAATTATGAAAACATGATCAAAGTATAAGGAAAAAAGAGAACTGCCTCAATCTTATGATTCCTCAATCTTGGAATGGAATGGAAGGCCTACCGAACATAAGGTCTGAATGTAAGAACTAAGAATATGATTTTTAGAAAGTCCAAAGGAATATGCAGTCTAAATGAATGGAAAGCACCACGTTAACACAAAAGCCCGTTTAAGGCCAGATAAAAAGGAATTTTATTTCTCTACACTAATAGCAAATAACTAGAAAATGAAATGTTAAAAGGATACTATTTGCAAGGCTTCATAAAGCATCAGATGAATACGAATACATCTGATAAAGAGGCACAGATCCTACAAACAGAAGCCTACAGGACGGATGGAAGTAAGTCAAAGAAAACCTAAATAAATGGAGGGATACTCATTGCTTCTTGGATCGGAAGACTTAATATATACACACTCAGTTCTGGACATACTTGTCCAAACATTCCGTGCAGTTGCAGTGAAGATCCCAGAAGCAAGTTTGTTTGTATGTTTGCATGTATTTATGTGTGTACGTATTGACACTGGCATACTGATCCTGAAATTCATATTGGAATTGAAAGGGTCAAGAATGACCAAGATAATCTTGAATAAGAAGAGCCAAGTTGAAGGATTTTGGGTATCAAATATCGAGACTTATTAACACAGGTAGGATCTTTAAGACGGCAGTCCTGGCACCGAGGTAGATAAATGGATGAGACGGAGTGAAACGCACAGATACAGACTCTGCAAGTGTTCTGTCATCTGATTTATGACAATCATGCCCCTGCAGTGTAATGCAGAAGGATCGTTTTACAACGAATGATACTAGACCAATTGGATATTCATTTTTAAAACTCTTGACACAGGAGATGATACATAAAAATCTATTCCAATTACTTCAACAAGTTTTATGAAATGTGATTTGACAGCAATTACTTAAACAAGATGAAAAAAAAAAGATGAACCATAAGGGAAAATACCAATAAATTATACTAAACCGATACTTTTTAACGTAGAAAGACTGTTAAAGGGAGTGAAAAATCAATCCAGAGAGCGGGACATGATATTAGTGATACTAATACCTGGCAAAAGACACAGAAACAGAAAAAAAGAACTTCCAAAACCCTTACAAACAACAGATCACCTAATAGAAGTGTAAGCAAAAGATGATTTCCACATGGCCAATAAATTTTTAAAAGTGCTGACTTCTGTAATTATTAGAGTAAGACAAGATAAAACCCACCCAAGTGGCTTACATTTACTGAAAATACCAAGGGTTCATGAGAGCTAGTAACACCAACTCTTTGCCTGGGTTAGGGTTAACACCAGCGTGTTCACCGGGCAAAATCCGTCAAGCAAGAATGGATCTGTGCTGTTTTGGAATGAAGCAACCCTAGACATGGAACTGCCTTGTGTTGAGAAGGCCGTAAGGAGAGCAGGTTTTGAGCAAAATGGCGGACAGTCGGGCTTAGAGTCTGTTGTTTGGGGTAAATGCATTAAATATTCAGGCGCAGATATTGAAAACACTGTTGTATAAGCAACCACAGCTCTGGAATTTGGCAGATGACGTTGATTGGTCATAAAACAATAATGTGTGTGTGAGACTGACCGTGGACTTTAGGACACAGCTGTTAATAAGCTCCCCAGGGGCTCTTTTTCTGTTTGAGTGGTTGCCCTGAAGGCCAGATGGGCATGGCTGCCATAGAAAATAGGAGGTGAGAGAGTGAGGACAGCTTTATTAAGGACCTCTATATAAAAAGGGAGTAGGCAAATTTAGGCATGTAGTATCCGACATGACTTTTTATTTATTTTTTTAAGGTAAGAGAAATCAAGTAAGTCATTGTCCTGGGCTTTCTCAGCAGAGAGAATTATGAAATACATGTGTATACTAAGCCATTCATTGGCACATATTTGTAGTTCTTTATAAAGTTTTTATTTATTAATTTTTAGAGAGAGAGTGTGAGCAGGGAAGGAGCAGAGAGAGACGGAGAGAGAGAGAATTCCAAGCAGGCTCTACGCTGTCAGCACAGAGCTCAACGTGGGGCTCAAACCCAGAAACCAAGTGATCAAGACCTGAGCTGAAATCAAGAGTCCGACACTTAACCGACTGAGCCATCCAGGCGCTCCCCTATTGCTGAATCATCTGTCAGGAATGAGCACGTGTCTGTGGTCATACCCGTGTCCCATGAGGACACACTGACTAGAGGTTCCTGCTCAAGGTCCCCGGGTCATTGTCTGAACTGTCAATTCACTCTTCAGCAGTAACAACCTGGTCATCATTATCCACAATATACTTATTTGTTGAATTTGAATACACCTACAAAGTTTCAGAATGGTTGACCTGCACCCTGTGAGAAATAACTATTAACTAAATTATAGCGTTAAGATACAACTGCTTTTGTCTTAGCTTTATGGTATGGGGTCAAGAAATGGCTTCCCAACGTCCTCTGTCTACTCCATTGTAGTGACCCTTTCCATTTGTAAGAGAGTTGGGTTGCTTTGTTAGTGTTCGTGTGGCATTTTTTGGATCACCTCACATGCTGGTTGTTTTTAATTGGCTTAATTTTGGGTATGGGAAGGACATGTGGACCATTCCTACGGTTGTAAGTGTCAGGGCTGTACAAAATTTAGATTCAGAGAGGTATTGCTTCTTCCTTCTCCGTGCTACTCCACGCCTCCTTCTTTCCACCCCCTTCCCACCCATTTCCTGTAGGAAACCAGTTGCTGTGTTTTCTCTTTTATTCTCCCTGATTTCTTTTTTTCGATGTTTTTATTTTAATTCCAGTTTGTTAACACAGAGTGTTATATTAGCTTCAGGTGTACAAGATTGTGATTCAACAATTCCATACCTCCCGGTATTTCTTTTGCATGAATGAGAATATGCTCATGTATTTACTGTATGTCCCTTTTTACATAAAAGCTGGCATGCTATAAGTACTCTTTTGTGCTTTGCTTGTTTTCCTTAACATCACATTCTAGTAAAATCACATTTATTTATAAAGATCTTTTTTTAAAAAAACAGGTGAGGAAAGCAATGCATTGTGTAGACATCACAGGCTATTGGTTTTTCAAATGCTCTCCACGTAGGGGAATTCAGATTGTTTCTCAGAAATGTGGAATTACCCACAGTGCTGCATGAAGAAGCTTGTGCATTTGTATTTTTGTATTGTATTTTGTATTGTTGGTGGTATCTTCTAGGTAGATTCTTCAAAGTAGGATTTCTGTTTCAAAAGTTAAGCGTATATGTAGATCTTTGGTTGTCTAGTTTTCTTTACGTTTTGGAAAATTTCCCTCTAGATGGATTGAAACAACTGGCATTCTGATTACTAATATGTGTTTCTACTTCCTGATGGTATCAGGAGCCAAATGTGTTGTCATATAATAAAAAAAAATGTGTACCTCAGTCTGGTAAGTGAGAAGTATGTGTTATTTTATTCTGCATTTCTCTAAAAATGAGTGAGTTTGAACATTTGTTCATATACTTGAAGGGTATTTTTCTTTGTCATTATGAATTGTCTATCATATTTTCACATTTTACTGTTGGGTGTTTAGTTTTTTTATCCCACGGCGTTTAAGAGTTCTTTGTATATATTCACTCTTTGCCAATAGTGTATGTTGAGAATATTTTCTTCCGGAACATCATGCCTTTTGATTTTGCTTATGGTGTTTTTGTCCTGCATTTTTAAAATGAATTTTTGTGTGTGTGTGGCTGTATTTATCAGTCTTGCCTTTTTTGGCTGTAGGTTTCCAGGTATTGTTAGAAAACCATTCCCCACACTAATGTTACACGGGGATTTATCCGTGTTATTTTCAGGTGCTTGTAGCGCTTTAATTTTTACATTTAGTTCCCTAAATATAAACTGGAGTTTATGCTTATGAATGATTTGAGATATATATCTAATTTTGTACTTTTGCAGCCAACTATCCATTTTTCCCAACACCATGTATAAAAGAGTCCAATTTTACCCCTGTGATTTGAGATACCCTTTGATTATATTATAAGGTTCCATGCACATTAAGGTCTAATTCCTGACTTTCTCTTCAACTCCACTTGTCTGTATGTGTATTCAGGCACCAATACCGTAATGTTTTAGAAATGGAAATTTTATGTTTGAATATCTGGCAGCGATAGTTCTTCCCCATAGTTACTCTTGTTTTTTTTTTTTTTAAGTTTATTTATTTATTTCAAAAGAGAGAGAGAGATGGGAAGAGGCAGAGAGACAGAGAGGGAGAGATTGAGAATCCCAAGAAGGTTCCATGTTGAGCGCAGAACCTTAAGTGGGGCTCAAACTCAGCAACTGTGAGATCATTATCTAAGACAGAACCAAAAGTCAGTGCTTAACAGACCCAGCCACCCAGGCAACCCCCATAGTTATTCTTTTTCGGTGTTTAGCTGGCTTTTCCTTCATGTTTGTTATTCTATCTGAACTTTGGATCAAATTAACTCCATTAAATGGCTTACAGATATTTTTATTGAAATTGCATTGAAATTAATTTAGGGAGATTGACAACTTTACAAAATTTTTAATGTTTATTCTTTGAGAGAGAGATAGAGAGAGAGATAGAGAGAGAGAGAGAGAGCACAAGCAGGGGAGAAGCAGAGAGAGGGAGGGAGTCACAGAATCTGAAGCAGGCTCCAGGCTCTGAGCTGTCAGCACAGAGCCCAATGCACAACTCAAACTCATGAACCGCGAAATTATGACCTGAGCTGAAGTCCGTCGCTTAACTGACTGAGCCACCCAGGCGCCCCGGGAGATTGACAACTTTATATGGTTGAATTATCCTTTCTTTGAAGAGGGAATACTTTCCATTTGTTCATATCTACTCATGCCTTCCAGGAATTGTTTTCAGATTTTCATTCTACAGGTATTTGCACATAGGTTTTGCACATTTCTCATTACTTCTTTTTTTCTAAAAATTCGTTTTGTTGCTACTTTAAATGTACTTTTCTCTACCATCATGTTTTAATGTTTTAAATTTGGGGCACCTGGGTGGCTCATTCGGTTGGGCGCTCATCTTCGGCTCAGGTCATGATCTCACAGTTCGTGGGTTCGAGCCCTGTGTTGGGCTCTGTGCTGGCAGCTCAGAGCCTGGAGCCTGCTTCGGATTCTGTGTCTCCCCCTCTCTCTGCCCCTCTCCCACTCACCTCTGTCTCTCTCTCTCAAAAATAAACATAAACATTTTTTAACCGTTTATTATTTCTATGAGGGGGGGATTTTTGTATGTTATTATTATAGTCTGCTACTCGACTGAACTATTGTAATGTTTTGTTAATGCCACCATGAACATTCTAGGGGTGTGCAGGTTTACTGTTCTATAAGCTACAATTGTGATAGCATTACTTTTCCTTTACATATTCTTTTCATTTTTTCTTTTGAGAGAGAGAGTGAGCATGTGAGCAGGAGAAGGACAAAGGGAGAGGGAGAGGGGGAGAGAGAGAGAGAGACAAAGAGATTCTTAATCAGGTTCTACGCCCAGTGCAGAGCCCAACTTGGGGCTAGATCTCATGACCATGAGATCATAACCTGAGCCAAAATCAAGTTGGACACTTAACCGACTGAGCCACCCAGGCACCCCTTCCTTTACCTATTCTTATACCTCTAATTGACTTCTTTTGTCCAGTTTTACTAGCTGATAGCCTAAGAAGGATGCTAAATCCTGGTGGAGATAGCGACTATCCTTATCGTTTTCCTAATCCATGGTCGTAATGCTGATTGTGCGATTTTTCTCCCCAAAGTAAAATAAGACTCTAGCTTTGTGTTTAAGATATAAATATATCTTATACATACACAGTTATACACACATACCCTTATATGCTGTGTACATCTATATACACATATATAATGATACACATATCATGTTAAAGTAACCATGCCTATTTTCATGGTGTTTTTATCATAACTAAGTGTTGGGTTTTGGCAAAGGGTCTCTGCACATATATGGAAGTGATCATGTATTATTTTTTCCCTTAGATTTGTTAATATTGTATAGGATGGCCCTAGATCTGTAGTATGGAATTAAGCCTGAATTCCTGGAATGCAGGTTGGTCATGGAATGTTATTTTATCAAAGTGGTAAGAGTTTCTGTTCTCAAATATTTTGCTCCGAATTTTTGCATTGATATTCATGAGTGTATTAGTCTGTAGCTTTATTTCTTCTGTCTTTATTTGTGTTCGATAATCAGTTTTATACTTGCCTCATTAAAAAAAAAACTACAAAAATTTCCTTCCCTTTTAATGCTGCAGAATCATGTGGAAGCTACTGGGAATACCTGTGGTTTAAGTTGAGTTGAAGTCCTCTTTGAAACTCTTTAAGCCTGGTGCCTTTTTCTGTAGGAACCTTCCTTCTCAATTTTCTCGATTTCTTCCATGGAAACCTGTCTGTTTAAAATCTGCAACACCGTAACTTCTTAGGAAGCTATCCATTATATCTAATAGTACATCAAATTAATTTACATGGAAATCATCAAAATCATCTCAATTGCTATCAAAATTTCTTCAATGTAAATAGTTATTTCCACGTTGTCATTTCTCATTTCATACACTTGTGAACTTTCTTTTTTCCCCCGTTAATTAAGTTAGCTAGTGGTTTCTATATTTTGCCGTTTTTTAAAAAGCACATTTAAACTTATTAATTAGACCTATTTTTCTATCACCTTTCTTATTAATTGTCTGTTTGTTTTAGGTGACTCCTTATGTTTCTTTGGTTTGTCATTCTTTTTTCTATCATTTGAATTGGGAATTTAATTCTATGTTTAGTCTTTCGGTTTTAGGGATAGAGTAGTTAGGGCAGTAAATTTTCTTCTGATCATTACTTTAGATGCATCCCCAAAACTCTGATAAGTGATGCATCATGGATGTACTTTTTAAAAATTCTTTAATTTTAGCTTATTCTTCCTTTCACCCAGAAGTTGGTTGAGTCTTTAAATTTCCAGGTAGAAGGACCTGTCTGTCATTTTGAATGACAGAATTTGAATTGGTTGCATTGTGACCAGGGCGTCTTGTTTGAAAAGTTTCTGCTTTAATCGGAATGACTTCTATGTTTTCTGTGTCGTATCGTCGCCTTTCATGATTGTGCTGTGAGCACCTGAAAATACTGTGTTTGTTGTGATCCGAATGTAGAATTCAGTGTATGTTGGTGAGAACTACCCCACTGCTATTGTGTTTGAGATCCTTCATGTATTTACTTACTTTATGTCCAGTGCCCTGCCCTGGACTGAGGATGTTATCTCCCAGTGTCCTGTCTGTGTGTTCCTACGTCTCCTTCTGTCGTCTGTAGTGTTTGCTTCAAAAGGATGGTTATGGAGTTCCTTGAACCATAGATATTCACACATGGTCTGTCTTCATTGTAGATTTTAGCTTTTAGCATTAAAAAGTTATCATTTTTCTCTTACACTGACCCTAACCCTTATGTACTACTGACTGGAAACTTAGGTACTACTTTGATATCGGGACTTTTAATTTGGGGGGTACTTTGTGATCTGATCTGCCCATTTTTGTATACATATACATAATGTGTAGTATTTTCAACTTTAGACTATATTTGATCATTCCGGGCACCCCCCAGGCCCCTTCATATTGTCCCTGTTCATTCTGCTTGTCTTCCTCATACTTTAGTTGCCTCGACCCCCCCCCCTTTCCTCCCCACGGTGTTCAGTGGTGGGGAGGGCTTTGGAAGGAGGCTGTAGGATGCTGGCATTGTATTTTGTTTCTTTTCTCTGTGATCACAGTCATGTGATCTCAGTATTCCCTTTCTTCAAGCATGGTGAAGGTGTGTGTGTGTTTGGTCCCCATGTCACATTTGGGTTTGGTGATCTGTGGAAAGCACGCACAGAGCTCAGCACTGAGTCTTACTTACAGCTAAGAGTTATCACAGCACAAGGGAGCGGCATCAGCAGAGGGAAAAGGCATGGGCAGCCAAGCCCAGAGGACAAGGCACAGGCTTCCACAAGCCCTCCCCTTGAGGCCACACAAGACTCGCTTAATTCCTGCAGCAACACAAGGCCACAGCACACGCGGAGTGCTCCCTGCCGGGGCTCACAGGCCCTCTGTTGGAGACTGGTCCCACGGGGCATCTCTTGCCAGCCTATACCAACACTCCAGTGTCCTGGACCGAAAGTAGGCACTCGGCATAAACCACACTATAAAATTAGGTTTAAGCCACAGGGAACCGTTTTATCATTTAGGGACATTTCCACATCAGTTGAAGGAATTCAAATTCCCAGTCGAGTGCCCAGATGCTAGGCTGGGAAAGCAACCTCGGAATAGACGTACTCGAACATCCTAAAGGTGGGTAGTCTCAGGCCCACACCTGTGGTTTTGCATGCAATTTTCACATCTATGAAGTTACTTCACCTTGCTGTAGAGGGGTCTCGTGATACTCGTTACCAACCACAAATAATCACTACAGAACTTTGGTAAAATTTTATGATTATTTTCCTGTGTCAGCCTTTCCTAAGAAACCCTGGGAAGGGGTGAACACGTCAACAAAATAAGGATGGAAATTCTGCAAAAAGGAAAAGAAACAACAGCCTTGGGAAATTTGAAAAGACCACGTTATTTGCAGTATGCGTGTATGTTATTTTCATGACATATTTATATCTCATATTAGCACACATTATAGAACATGCATTGCGTATTTCTAAATCAAGTTAATAGGAGCCATGGGGACATACGTATTTTCATACTTTTTTGAAACTTTCTTTATGGTTTATTTACTTGAGAGAGAGACAGACAGAGAGAGAGAGAGAGAGAAAGCATGATAAGGAGAGGGGCAGAGAGAGAGGGAGACAGAGAGAATCCAAGCAGGCTCTGCACTGTCAGGGCTTGAAACTCACAAACCGTGAGATCAAGACCCGAGCTGAGGGGCGCCTGGGTGGCGCAGTCGGTTAAGCGTCCGACTTCAGCCAGGTCACGATCTCGCGGTCCGTGAGTTCGAGCCCTGCGTCAGGCTCTGGGCTGATGGCTCGGAGCCTGGAGCCTGTTTCCGATTCTGTGTCTCCCTCTCTCTCTGCCCCTCCCCCGTTCATGCTCTGTCTCTCTCTGTCCCAAAAATAAATAAACGTTGAAAAAAAAAAAAAAAAAAAGACCCGAGCTGAAACCAAGAGTCAGACACTTAACAGACAGCCACCGAGGCGCCCCGAAACTTTTATATTCTAGTAAGCACTGTGGTTCTGAGACAAGGTCATGCTGGGTGGTATGGGTTGGAAATCAACCCCAATGCGTTTGGGTGCTGCGTCAGTAACATGGAAGTATGAGGGGACATCGGCTGAAAATAGTGAGGGGTGGGGCTTGTGGCTGATTATCTTCCCTTAGAGCTATTCCGACTCCATGAAACAACACGAACAGACTCAGTCAAGGAACATAGCGTGCCAGCCAAACACGGGAAAACAAAACGGAAGCAAAACACATCTGAAAGCTTGGTGTGTCCTACTGAATAGCAGGTTTCAATCCCTGGAATGAAGATGTCTTTCTTGTCTTTCAACTCTGGACCAATGGAAGCTTGCACTTACTTTTTATCCCTTGCGGGTAGTGTTCATGGCACACGTACGAGACATTGTCCTATGCATATGGTCCTATATAGCCAAATAGGTACAATTTTAAATAGGTTCCTGATATGCATGGCATTCAAGCTGCTTATCAAATTAGTAACGTGTCAAAGATACCTTTGCTCGTCAGGGATTGTGTGTATTTCTATTAGGAAGACAACTCTTTTGAAACCGTATTCATGTTACGTTTTGTCTTTTGGTCAGCAAAAGTAGTTCCGTACGCTAATTCCAAATACATTTTAGCAGATGATTTGGGTGTAATAAGACCTTCGGCGATGTCGTTGGGAAACGGGACTGGACCCACCCAGCTAGACCTGCTGTGCTGCTCTTTCCGACTCTCATTTGCCCAGTGTTACCTCTGAGTCCAGTTATCAGAGTCACCTAGCTGACAGCCATCTGGAAAGCAATGAATTATAGGAAGCAAAAGCGTGAGCATCAGAGTTAGGCGAATGTGCGCTGAAAACCTACTTGTGTGCACCAACTCCAAAACAAAACAGAGCCAAGCCAAGCGCTGTCTTTCAGTTGCTACAGTCACACTGCGCTGGGCAGGCCTGTTGACCCTCCCGGTGCGGCAGGTGCGGCCCCGGGGACAGCCGCGCGGTGGCGCCGCAGCAAGGCCGCTCCGAGATGCCGGGCACCTGCGGGGGGAGGGGGGAATCCGGGGGTCCCCAGGACCAGCCTGCGCGGGGCCGGTGAGGCCGGGACCCCCTCAGCAGGCCGCAGGGGGGCTTCTCTCCGTCCTCGAGGCTCCCCCTCCCCTCCCCCCCCCCAAGCTGGGGCCATCTGAGGGGCAGAGCGTGGGCGGGGGAGCCACAGCCTGGGCCCTGGGCCAGCCCCGCCTCCTGGCCCCAGGTCAGCCCGGGGTCAGCCCGGGGTCAGCCCGGGGTCAGCCCGAGGTCAGCCCGAGGTCAGCTCCCAGCTGCTCCCCGACGAGGGGCGAGGCCCGGGAGGACGCAGGACGGAGGACGCGCGGCAGGGACGCGGTGTGGAGCCGCCAGCACTCCAGGTAGGCCCTCGCCGCCCGCGCCCCTGCAGCCCTGCAGCTCTCGAGGACGCGGCGGGGGGTGGGGGTTCCTTTGCAGGGTTGACTCACCTCGGGGACCCCGGGCGGGTGTCGTCGGGGCTGCGGGGGCAGAGGGCAGGGCGCCGCGTCGGGTAGGCGGGCCACGGGGGTCAACGTCCACCACCCCGCGGGCGTGCAGGTGCAGGGGGACGGCCTTGCCTGTGCGGGGTGGCGGGGAGAGGCCCTGGCCCCGCTGGGGGGGGGGGTGGGGGGGGGTGGAACGCGCCGTTTAACTCAACCCGTCTGTTGGTCGGTGTCCTCACTGGAGCCGAGTTTATTGCGCTCCCAGGAGAGTGTGTGCAGAGCTCTCAGCGCAGTGGGTGCTGTGCCGGGATCCCCATCACCGTCCTGACCCTCCTGAACACCCTTGACTCGTGCTTCACCCACCCCCACACGCACCCAGCCCGTCTGGCGCATCCCTGCAGGTTCCAGCAGCCGCTGATGCAGGGCCCCCGAGCCCTCACGGCCGCCCCGTGGGACCGGCCACCGATGGTCCTAAAGCCAGGTTGGGCCCTGCCCTTCCCTTGCAGAGTCCTTCCGTAATCCTTCCGGGGCTGTGGCAGGGCTCCTCAGGTGGGACTCCCCGTGCAGACCCGATCTCCCCTTCCCTCCCATGTCCGGCTCAACCAGCCTGGTTCACTTCTCATCTCTCCCGTGACCCGGGTCTACACCAGGGGTGTGAGCTGACTTTCTGCCTGGTGACTGCACCTGCCTGATGGCTTCTTTCCTTTGGGACTAATTCTGGGCCTCTTTCTCCGGACTCTATCGCGCCTGTTAACTTTCCATGGAACCATCGGAATCCCGTAATTGCTTTTCCTTCATAGGATTTTCATGCCCCCTGAAAGTCACCTGGTTCCTTGTCTGTCCCCGTCCCCTCCACCTGCACTAGATTTAAGTTCTTTCAGGGCAAGTGCTGTCTTTTATGCAAATGGATCACTCAGTTTTCTAGAGTTCCTGGACAAATTCAAGAGTCTCTTATGTAAAGCTCCGCAGCTACCGCGTCAGCGTAATTACACTGACATAGTCCTATATAATAAATAAATATGAAATGATTGGGTGGACAAATAAGCAATAAAAGAATGATTGAATTTATACTCTTTCTTCCCTTGAGAAACACCAAAGCAAGATCCGGTTCATAAGCCAAATAAGGCAACTGCTCCCACCACCCTCAAATAACTTGCTTTGTTTCTGTGTCTTCTCAAAAGACTTTTGGTTGGCCCTGCCCACTTGGAATCAACGTTTGCTCATATGACCTCTTGTAAATTGCAGTGTGCCTCAGTTTACCTTTGACCACTAGCCTGGTTCTGGCATGGTGTTTTCTAGTTAATGATTAACTGAAATTATTGTTTAAGTACCGGAAATATTCAAAGTGTGCAAATAAAGTTACGATACATCTGATGAAACTTAGTGCAGGTAGAGCCGGCTGAATAATTCTCCCTCCGTGATTCAGAAAGCACTTCAAAGGGTGATTTATCGGAGAGTGTTTTAGGTCAGTTTTTATGGAGGCCAAATTTGAATTCGATAAAAATTTCCATCTTTAGGCGCACACTTCTATGAATTTTGACAATTTTAGACCGTCTTATAACCAGCACGACGATTAAGATTTAGAATGTTTCAGTCACAGCAAAAATTACTCTTCTGCTTTTGGGAAATAAATCGCCCTCTGCCACCACAGCGCCTGGGTGCCCTGGATCTGAGTGTCCATATAATTTGTAGTTCAGAACGCCATATGCATGAAACTGGGGAGTCGGGGTTCTCATGAGTCTGGCTTGTTCACTTGGCCTAATGGCCTTGGGGTTCATGTATGTCGTGATATATCCGTGACCGATGCCTTGTTAGCCCTGAGTTTTTGAATGGACCACCTGTGTTCAGGCACATGATGGTACCCCATCTTTGTCGTGGACATGTTTATTCTTTCCTCTTAGGTATGTACCTGAGAGTGCTGTTGCTGGCTCATATGGTAACTATATTTTTAACTTTCAAGAAACTACAAAATTACTTCTTAAAGTGGTTTTTTTTTTCCCACCAATTTTACTCCCCCCAGCGATGTACAGTGTTCTCATTGTTCTGTATCTTTCTAACTCTGTCTTGTTAGGATTTTTCCTGTTTTAATTGATGTGTCGCAGTAGGTCACTTTGCTCTTAGGGTGCGTGGCCCTGCATTTCCATGTGCTTGTTCGAATCCATGTCTCGTCTTGGTTGAAGTCTCTGTGTAAACGTTCTGCCTATTTTTAGATGGATTGTTTGCTTTTCTTATTAACCGAGTTGTGGAAGAACTTTATATAATCATCATACACGTCCTTTATCAGCTGTGTGTTTTACAAACATTTCCTGCCTCTGCGTTGCTGATCTTTATATTTCTTTGAATAGCGTCCTTTGAAAAGCTAAAGGTTTACGTTTTGAGAAAGTCAACTGTGTACTGATTTTTCTTGTATTTTTCTTTCATAGTCTGTCCTACCTAAGAAAAGTTTGCCTAACTGAAGGTCACACAATCACGCTCCCATGATTTCTGTTACACGTTCTATAGATTTATATTTAGATCTATGATCTATTTCAAGTCAGTTTAGGCACATGATGTGAGTTATGAAACAGAGTTCTTTTTTTTAAATATGACTGTCCAGGTGTGCCACTACCATTTATGTTGAAGACGACCCTTTCTCTATTGAATGGCAACTTCACAGGAAAGCATTTGAACATATATTTGTGGGCCTGTGCTCTTTTCCGCTGATTGGTGTGTGTGTGTGTGTGTGTGTGTGTGTGTGTGTGTATACATATATATGTGTGTATATATCCTTTTGCCAACGCCACATTATCCTGAATATTGTAGTGCTGTGGCAACTTTAAAATCAGGTTGTCTAAGTCCTGTAACTTTCTTCTTTTTCAAAATTATCTTGGCTAACCTGTGCCCTTGTATTTTCCATACAAATTTTAGAATCAGCTTGCTGATGTCTGTTAAAAAACGTTAAGGATTTTGAGCAGTATTGCATTGGACCTATAGATTCAATTGAATAGAAGAGATATCTGTACATTTTTTGTTTTCTGATTCCGAATTTGACATATTTGTCTGTTTCTTTAGGTTTTTGATTTACTTCTTTAAGGTTACATCATTTTTAGCATTCAAATCTTGTGCATGTTTGGTTACATTTATCCCTAAGTATTTCATCTGTTTGATGCAAATGATAATGGTACTCATTTAAATTTCCATTTCCAACTGTTCGTTGTTATTACTGAGAAATGCAGTTGAATTTGTATATATAGGTCTTGTTTCCCGTGCCCTGGATTCAGTGCCTCTGTTCCATATTAGGTGCAGTGCTCTTTTATAGGCTGGTTTTGATTTTCTATGTAGGCAGTCACGTCACCTACAAATAAAATAGGCTTTTCCCCCAATTACTTGATAATTTATTTGTAGAGCTCTTTTCAGGCTGAGCAAATTTTGAGTTTGGTAACAGTTTTTAGTCAAGGATGAGCACTGAGTTTTGTCTAATGCTCTTTCTGAATTGATTAAAATGATCAGATGGGTTTTTTTTTTCCCTACTTACTGGTGTGGTAAATCACAGGAACTGCTGTTAAACCTTCAGTTACCCAGTTAGCAATGAGATTTTTCTTGGAATGCTGAGGGGACTAGATTCTGTCTCTCCCAGAATCTCGGCTATTTTGCTCCTAGGAAAGAAGGGTCCACAGAGGTGCACACTCCTGTTTCCTCACAGTTGTAGCTCCTAATTACCTCCTATACCCCCTGTTGTCCAAGAGACTCTCCTGTCTTCAGGCCTGTCCCCAACCTTTCTTGGATCCAGTGGAGAGCCATGGAAAAGAGCTCCCAGAACAAACAACTTTTGTTCTTTTCCTCTCAGGTAGGTGGGCGTCAGGCTACTGTAGCCTTCCTAAAGTGGGGAATTCTATCTGAGAGTTTGAGCTGATACATTTTGGAAGTAACTTTTTTTAAAATTATTTCTTTATGTTTATTTATTTTTGAGAGAAAGAGAGACAGAGCACGAGCAAGGAAGAGGCAGAGAGAGAGATAGGGGAAGACACAGAATCTACAGCAGGCTCCAGGCTCTGAGCTGTCAGCACAGAGCCTGACGTGGGGCTCGAACTCACGAATCGTGAGATCATGACCTGAGCCAAAGTCGGACGCTTAACTGTCTGAGCCACCCAGGTGCCCCTTTAGAAGTAACTTTTAATTGATTTTCTTTTTAGCAAAAATGCTTTTACACCTATACAAGTTTAATACCTTTTGCTGTAAATGCTATGTTTAATTTTCTCTTAATAATTTACTAAATGCCTCTTATTGGTCTTGTACTTCTGAATTTGTAAGTTTCTTATATATTCGCCTTGCCCAGTCTTAATTCCTTTTGCCTTTTGATATCTTCCCTCTGTAAGCTTATTTAATAGTTTCAACGTTTAGTTCTATACACTATATATTTTTTATGACTGCTCATCTTTCGTTTTTTCCAGCTTCACTGAGATGTATTTGATATAGAATACAGTATAAATCTAAGGTGCAAAATGCGATGATTTGCTATCTGTATATATTGTGAAATGATCACCACAGTAAGATTAGTTAACACATCCATTATTTCTCATATTTACTTTTTTTTGTACAGTGAGAATATTTAATATCTATTCTCTTAGCAAGTTGGAAAGTATACAACACAGTATTATTCACTGTAGTCATCTATGTGTTAGATGTCCACAACTTATTCATCTTACAAATAGAAGTTTGTACACCTCAACTGTCATCAACCTCAGGCCCTTGCAACCACCAATCTGTTATCTGTTTCTCTGAGGGTTTTTGTTTGTTTGTTTGTTTGTTTTCGAGATTCTGCACCTAAGTGGGACCCTACACTATGTGTCTTTTTCTGCCTGATTTACTTAGTATAATGCCCTCAAGCTCGAGCAGGGGAGGGGCAGAGAGAGAGGAGGGAGAGAATCCCAAGCAGGCTCCACATTGTCAGCAGAGAGCCCGATGTGGGGCTCGTTCTCACAAACCCTGAGATCATGATCTGAGCCGAAATCAAGAGTCCTAGGCTTAACTGACTGAGCCACCCAGGTGCCCCAGGATTTCCTTCTTTTTAATGGCTGAATAATAGTCTCATACATACATACACACATGCACACATACACACACACACATATATTCCATATCATATATCAATACATATCCTATTTTCATTATCCATTCATCCAGTAATGGACACTTACATTGTTTCCATGTCTTGGCTGTTGGGAATAATTCTGCAGTGAACATGGAGGTTCAGATACGTTTTTGAAAATCTGATTTTATTTCTTCAGATATATACCCAGAAGTGGGATTGCTGGATCATATGTCAGTTCTGCTTTTATTTATTTATTTTGAGGAACTATTTTCCATATTGTATGTAACAATTTACTTTTTATATTTTATTGTGAGAAAGAGAAAAAGAGTACATGCAAGGGGGGGAGAGGGGCAGAGGCTGAGAGAGAGAGAGAGAGAGAGAGAGAGAGAGAGAGAGAGAATTTTAAGCAGGCTCTATGCTCAGAGAGGAGCTCGATGGGGGGCTTGATCTAATGACCCTGGGATGATGATCTGAGCCAAAATCAAGAGTTGGGTGTTCAACCAACTGAGCCACCCAGGCACTTTGTGTAACAATTTACTTTTTGACCAACAGTGCACACGGGTTTCTTCTGTGTCCTCATCAATAATTGTCATCTCTTGTCTTTGTCATGATAACCATTCTCATAGGTGTGTGGTGATACATCATAGTTTTGCTTTGCATTTCCCTGATGACTGATGGTGATAAGCACCCTTTTCATATGCCTATTGGCCTTTTTAATATTTTCTTTGGAGAAATGTCTGTTTATTTTTAATAGGATTGTATTTTCATTTGTTTATTTTGTTTCTTTACTTGTTTTTTCTATCGAGTTATATGGGTTCTTTATGTATTTTGGATCTTAACCGCTTATAAGAGATATGATTTGCAATTATTTTTTCCCATCCCATATATTGTCTTTTCATTTTGTTGATTTTTGGTTTTTTGCAGAAGCTTTTTACTTTGATGTAGTTTATTTTTGCTTTTCTTTGTGTTTTTGTTGTCATACCAAAAAATCATTACCAAGACCACTGTAGAAGCTTTTTTCCTATGTTTTCTTACAGGATTTCTATGGCTTCAGGTCTTAGAGTTTATAAGTCTTTAATCCATTTGAGTTAAATTTTGTGAGTGGTGTGGACATCCAATTTAATTCTTTCATATGTGAATATCCAGTTTTCCCAACACTATTTGTTGAAGCGACTGTTCTTTCACTGTTGAGTATTCTTGGCTGCTTTGTCAAATACTAGTTAACCGTACATATGTGAGTTTATTTCTGGGATCTCAGTTCTATTCTCCTGGTCTATGTATTCATTGTTATGTTACCACCATACTGTATTCATTACTGTGGCTTTGTGATATAGTTTGAAATCAGGACGTGTGATGCCTCCAGCTTTGTTTTGCTCTCTTCTAATTGCTTTGACTATTTTTTTTCTTTTGTAGTTCCATATGAATTTTAGGATTGTTTTCTTCTATTTCGATGATAAATTCTGTTGGAATTTCGATAGCAGTTTGATTGCATTTACAGATGTCTTTGCATACTATAAACATTTTCTCGTTGTTAGATCTTAAGATCCATGAACACAGAAGAATATCCTTCCACTTACTTCTGTCCCTCTTCAGTTTCTTTCATGAGTGTCATAATTTACACCAATCTTTAACCTTCCTGATTATTTTTTTTCCTAAATTTTTTTTGATGCTATTGTACATGAAGTTATTTTTATTATTTCTCTTTCAGGTAATTTCTTCTTGGTGTGTAAAAATGTAGCTTTTTTTTTAAACTTTGATTTGTATCCTGAAACTTGACTGAATTTGTTTATTACTTCTAACTGGTTTTGTGGAATCTTTGGGTTTCTATGTATATAAGATCATGCCATCTGAAACAGAGATAATTTTACTTCTTCCTTTCCAGTTTGGATGCCTTTAATTTCTTTTTCTTGCCTGATTGCTCTAGCTAGGACCTCTAGTACTGTATTGAATAGGAGTGGTGAGATTGTCGTGTTCCTCTTCCTAGAGGAAAAGCTTTCAACCTTTCATCACTGAATATGATGTTAGCTACAGGTTTGTCATATACAGGCTCTGTTATGTTGAGGTGTGTTTTTCGTATACCCACTTATTTATTTTTTAGTCATGAAACTATGTTGAATTTTGTTGAGTGTTTTTTATGCACCTATTGAGAGGAGCATATGATTTTTATCCTTTATTCTCTAATGTGGTATATTAAATTTATTGTTTTGCGTATGTTGAACTATCTTTGCATCTCAGGAATAAAGCCCAGAGGATCATGAATGATCCTTTCAATATGCTGTTGAATTTGGTTTTCTAATATTTTGTTGAGAATTTTTGCATTTGTATTGATCAGGGATATTTTCTTGTATTTGTCTCTCTGTCTTTGTTATTGGGGTAATCCTCGCCTTATAAAATGAGTTTGGGAGTGTTCCCTCCTTTCCACTATTTTGGAGGAATTTAAGAAATATTGGTATTAATTTTTATTCAAGTATTTGGTAAAATACACCAGTGAAATCATTTGGTCCTGGAATTTTTTTTATTGTTGTTGAAAGCTTTTAGATTAGTGTTTCAATCCACTCAGTTGTTACTGATTTGTTCAGATTTTTTTATTTCTTTGTGATTCAGTCTTGGTAGGTTGTATATTTCTAGGAATTGATCCATTTCTCTTAGGTTATCCACTTTGTTGGCATAGAAATTATTCATAGTAACTGCTTATGAGCCTTTGTATTTTTGTGGTGTCAGCTGTAGTATCTTCTCTTTCATTTATAATTTTGTTTATTTCTCATTTTTTTCTTATTAATTTAAAGGTTTGTCATTTTTACCTCTTCAAAAAGGCAACTCTATGTTTCACTGATTTTTTTTGTATTGTCTTTCTAGTTTCTATTGCATTTATTTATTCTCTAGTATTTATTACTTCCTTTCTTCATTGAATTTTGGGATTAATTTGTTATTTTTCTGATTCCTGAAGGTGTAAGTTGGGATGTTTGAGGTTTTTTTTTAACTGTTGGCATTTATGGCTATAAACTGCCTTCTTACAACTGCTTTTGTTCCTTTCCATAAGTTTTGGTCTATATGGCATATGCAAAGATAATTTGGACAGGGGTTCTTTTCTGTACACCTTGTATGTATGTATTATTCTATTTCATCCTGGGAGGACTTCCTTCATTCTTGAATGAGTATTTGTTTGATTAAGATTAATGTTGCATGCAGTTTAAAGTTTCTGTTTGCTTCTTAATCATGATTTAGTTCCTCTCCTCCTTCATCTTGACTATTATTTTCTTTGCTATTTTCAGAACTTTTCAGTTGAAAATGAAGATATAGATATTTTAGAACGTCATAACTTTCCTCTTACTTGGTATATGGCTGATGCGATTTAGCCATTTTTATTCAAGTCGTTCTCATGAGGTTACATTTGTTTATTAGTTCTTAGAAATGTGAGCTGTAATTTTATTATCCTATAAACATTGGTACTGATTCAAATGTGCCATGATTTGAAGTATCAAGTTATTGTGTTTGTTGATTATATCTTTTTAGCTATAATGTGCTAGTAGCATTCCATTTCTATTTATAGAGGCAAAATATATTTTTTTCAGGAAGAAATATGTCTCTAACTATATTCCTAAAATGAAAAAAAATTATCATATTTTTAATACACGTTGCCATGCAAGGTACTTACCATGAATCTGTTAGCAGCTCTGGATGAATTATCTCTCTACAGAACCAGAGTATTATTTTTGTCCCAGGATAATATGGAAATGGCCAGAGAAAATATAAGCACTCAGAAAGGCAGGGCTTTAAACAGAACATGTTTTGGAATTGTAAAATCTCTCTTTATGTCGAAACCACACGTTTTTTTTTCAACGCAGCAATCTCATTTGTTACCACTCTTTATGTCAGGTTATACTAAGAGAAAAAAAAGTGGGGAAGTTGATGACAAAGGCAAATATTTCAGAAGAACATGTAGGTGAAAACTCAGGTTAACAAAATAACCGAAAAATAAATCTTTCAAAAGGGCAGGAAGATAGATGATGATGTAGCTGAAATGGCAACATGTAACATTGCTGAAAAAAATACCCAATTTTCCACGTTTTAGCACTTAAATTTTTACTGTGATGCTATCTATCTAGAGTGAGAAGCAGCTTCTGGAAGAGAAGAGGTAACAGAACATCTGGATTACTTTGCTTGGAAGGTGACAGTGCCCTGTGATGCCTCAGTAAATGCTTTTAGACTATGTGAACCATTGATACTGTGCAGACTTAACGCAGAGCCTAAATCACAGAGCCGTTATTGCTTTTCCACAAGCTCTGGACACAGTCAACTTACGTAGATGCGTTATACGTAGGAGAAAAGTCATTTCTACTGATTAATTTACTGTTTATTAATGTAGAATATTTAGTAGCACATTAGTGAATTAAAATATACTTTAAAATTTTTTTAATGTTCCTTTAATGTTCCTTATTTTTGAGAGACTAAGAGAGCCCTAGAGGGGGAGGAGCAGAGAGAGAGAGGGAGACCCAGAATCCGAAGCAGGCTTCAGGCTCTGAGCTGTCAGTACAGAGCCCAACGTGGGGCTCAAACAAACCATGAGATCATGACCTGAGCTGAAGTCGAATACTTAAACAACTGAGCCACCCAGGCTTCCATAAAATAACCTTTTGTGATTAAAAGCATATTTCGGAATATTACAGACATTTTTGCTGGTAATAAGACTGATATGAGGGGCGCCTGGGTGGCGCAGTCGGTTAAGCGTCCGACTTCAGCCAGGTCACGATCTCGCGGTCCGTGAGTTCGAGCCCCGCGTCGGGCTCTGGGCTGATGGCTCGGAGCCTGGAGCCTGTTTCCGATTCTGTGTCTCCCTCTCTCTCTGCCCCTCCGCCGTTCATGCTCTGTCTCTCTCTGTCCCAAAAATAAATAAAAACGTTAAAAAAAAAAAAAGACTGATATGAATTTAACCACTTTTTAGAATTTTTGAATAATTTAATAACTGTTTCTAGAGGAAAAAAGATAATTCTAAACCATTCATTTTGCTGTCACAACAATTTACTCCCCTGCTCCCCAGCACTCTGTTTGTTATTTTGTAACAGAGGGCATAGAAGCCTCCCTCCTTGGATCAATATATTTTCACATGATCATGGGTCAGCTCATGCAAATGGAACTGAAATAGATTGGGGGGGTGGTTATCACCAGCATTGGAAGGACAGTGGAATCTAAGCAGCTTGAGCCAATTGGAGCTAAAGATGTCAACACCACAGTGAGAGGACAAGGACAACCTTCTATAAGTGGACCCAAGTCTCTACCGTAGGATTGAAAAAATTAGAAACCACAGAAACCATATGAAACTAGAAACGTGTTCAGGATGTGGGACGTGAGGCACGGGGGTTTCTGGGGCTCACTGTTCCTCATCGCTGCCTGGGTCACAAGGAAGTAGCCTGGACCAGTTAGAATGGCTAGAACAGTAAGGCATTTACTTCTTTAAAGATAAAAGCAAGTAAGCAAACAGATACTAATTTCTGGTACACAAAGGTCCTCAGCGGTGGGTTTTTGTAAACATTGCCTCGGAGCTGTCCTTAGAGTGAATACTACCGTATGTCACCAAGAGTTGACTTCTTGACTGACGCACAGGCATCAATGCAACACCCATAGACTCTCTTCCTTCGCCTTGTGGTTTTTATTTATGTTACTTTTACCTATACTAAAAAGTAAGGGAATGGAAGCTTAGATGTAAAGTATGTACAGAACAGCTTACAAAAGAAATGTGAAACACATTTTGTTTTTATTGCATACAGTAGATGGCGTGAGGATACGACAAAACGTGGAGGGCGTACAGAGGTTTACACATTTCTAGAGACAGATATGTAAGTGAGAATTGCCAAAATGTATGTCATACAGAGAAAAGGAAATCTATTCAATGAAGTCAGTACTTTACTTACTGAAATAAAAATGGAGATCCTTGAAAACAATTTCATAACTATTGAGAATACAGATTTTTCAGGTGAGCAAAGAAAGGTTAAAAAAAAAGTAATTAAGGAATTTCACAAAATGCTATAAGAAGACACACACACACACACACACACACACAAGATCAGTCAATTTTGGCTTTTTTAATGTCATGAGTGACTATTTGTCCTGTGGTTTGTGGTTTTGTGCTAAAACATGCCTCTTCTCTGGAAGAGAGGAATTGGAAGTTTTTTTTTTAATGTTGATTTGTTTATTTTTGAGGGCGAGCGAGACAGGCAAAGAGAGAGGGAGACATAATTCCAAGCAGGCTCCGCACTGTCAGCAAAGAGCCCAGTGCAGGGTTTGAATCCCCAAACTGTGAGATCATGACCTGAGCAGAAATCCAGAGTCAGACGCTCAACTGAATGAGCCACCCAGACACCCCAGGAATTGGACATTTAAAAATGACCACACGTTCTTTCCTAACTACAGACTTTTTGTCAGTGTCATTTTTGTTTCCTTTAAATTAAATTGCAAGATATGTAGTGAAAAAGTCCCACTGTGTGTTTAACCATTTAGCCCTTTATTGAGTGTAATCCATGGATCAACAACTTCAAATAATCGTCAGATAATAATAACTCGGTGACAAAATGATAGTAATCAATATTGTTTTCTTAATGATTAGGAATCGCTTTGGAGGTAACTGGATAAACTCATAATCTTTGGTGATCATTGCAGTGTGTTCATTGATATGTGTTAGTTCATGTTATAGTGAATAACATTTAGAGAAATTTAAGTGTAGGAATAGTATGTAACAGACAATGTAAATGTATGTTTTAAAAGTTACCCTTTATTTTTTTGAAGTTTATTTATTTTGAGAGAGAGAGACAGCACAAGTGGAGGAGGGGTAGAGAGAGAAGGGGAGAGAGAGAATCCCAAGCAGACTCCACTCAGTGTAGAGCCCAGCACAGGGCTGGATCTCAGGAACCCTGAGATCATGACCTGAGCAGAAATCAAGAGTCAGATGCTTAGCTGACTGAGCCACGCAGGTGCCCTAAAAGTTACTTTTTTTTTTTAATTTTTTTTTCAACGTTTATTTATTTTTCTTGGGACAGAGAGAGACAGAGCATGAACGGGGGAGGGGCAGAGAGAGAGGGAGACACAGAATCGGAAACAGGCTCCAGGCTCTGAGCCATCAGCCCAGAGCCCGACGCGGGGCTCGAACTCATGGACCGCGAGATCGTGACCTGGCTGAAGTCGGACGCTTAACCGACTGCGCCACCCAGGCACCCCTAAAAGTTACTTTTTAAAGTGTTTTTTTTATCAACCTTTTATTCCTTCAAAACTCTACATTTACTCTGAAATATATAGTAATTGTATCCTAGTATATTGTCTTGATCCTTGATTCTTAGATCTCAGTTTTTGTTACTCAGCTTTTCCTTGTGTGGCAGACTGCACAATACTCCCAGGGTTCCTTCTTTTCTATTGATGCCCCTGTATAGTGGCTTGTCCTTGATCATGGACTGGACCTGTGCTTGTTTGTAACCAGGGGAATATGACAGAGGGATGGGTTGTCAGTTCTCTGATTGTATTGCATGAGCCTGTAACTTCCATCTTGCTAGCCAGCTCCCTGCTTTGCCGACTTTCATGAAGCTAGTCATTATGTGCAGATGGGTCCCATGATACTGAATTCAGGGTGGTCCCCGGCCAACAAACATCTACAAGCTGTGGCCCTCAGCCCTATACCCCAGAGGAAATGAATCTCTCTAGCAACTACCTACGTGAGCCTAGAAGCAGGTGTTTCCCTGCGAACCATCAGATGAGACCTCAGCCCTGGCTGACACCACAATGGCAGTCTCATGAGTCTCCCTGGAACTGTAGTGTGTGTGTGTGTGTGTGTGTGTGTGTGTGTAATGTGCAACGGGGGGCATGATGGTGGTATTTTGTGTGTGAGTGGAATATTCTGCTGTGGCTTGCAGTTACTATCAGTAAAGAACGCCATTGGGAACGTTGGTGTGGAATAAAAAATAATGACAATAAAGCTAAATTTCCAAGAATGAGGTTCCGACCTAAGTCTGTCAGATTAAGAGAAATTGTCCAGTTTTGTTGTTGTTTTTAGGGAAAAGAGAAATAATTCCAAACATGGTACTTCTGTAACCTTTGGAAAAGCGCAAATCCAAGAAGTCTTAATTGTTAGTTGTTTGCAAGTGGCGTGGAGCCAGGGAAAGCATTTAGCGCAGAGTCTCCACGGCCGGGATGAACCACATAAGTAATCCCTGAGAACTGCCCAGAGTTGGTGGTGGCACACACCGGGACAGACTTGTCACATGCTCATGGCATGTTGCAGTCCAGTCAGGGATGCTGAACTCGAAATGTGTTGCCTGAGAGGAATGGAGGTTTATACCTTCTGTCTTTACAGCTAGCAGTTTTTCAGCCTCGGTGGTATTTCTTTTTGCCTCATACAGAGCTAGACCTGGAAACGCAGCTCAGTTGTCGATTGATAGCTCTGTTGTGAATTTATTCAAACCATTTAATGGAAATTCACATTCCTCATTTACCAGCTTGAGAATTAAGTATGTTAGTTAACCCAATTTTTGAAGGCTATCCAACTAAGATGTGCTGATACGGCTAGAAATTTTTGTACAACTGAACATGTACCCTATTGACTGACATATAGGGCCGTTTGAAAGCGTTTATGTTGAGAAACTCTTCTCAGTATTAGTTTGTAGGTCTCTTAGAAATTAATAAACTCAACCATTGTTCATCTTTGCTAGGAATGCCTTAAGGACCTGTGTGAGATTCAGACCAGAGAGCCACTTGACTCTCATGATCTTACAGTCCAAGAACCGAGAGGTAAATTATTTTTTTAAATAAATTCTCTCCAATAGCTTCACTTTTTACTAACAGAGCGTTTTAAAATTTATGGTTTATATTTCTCAAATTGGATCCTCAGTGATGTATTTTTTTCATAGCGTGAGTACAAAACTAAAACTACAGATTAAGTAAATGAATGAAGATGAAGAAAACAGTCAGTTTCAGTGGCTGAACCAAGAACAGCTATTTTAAGAATCTGACCATATTTTTGTTTTATGCATCTTGAGAGCCTCTAATTCTTACAGAGTGGGGAAGAATTTAATCGGGTAATTGCAATGAAAACAGCTGGTAAGATTCCTTTCTTTATTGTCTTTTTATGGCTGAGTGGTTTTGAGTGAAAGGAATAGGATAAGGTGGCGAGTGTGGTCATTGGAAGGGAAAATGGCACAGCGCCACAGGTGAGGTGCCATTAGAGATAGGGGGTCCCTGTACCCAGGAGACAGGCGGTTGAACATGGCTGTCGGAAGCACATTACACCCTTGCTGCATAAAAACAGAAAGTATACTCGTGGCAGGCAAAACCAGATTCTCAAGAAGAAGATGAGCAGACCATCGGTAACCACCAAAAATGTGCAGAAATCCAAGAAAATTGAGGAAGTGGTAAAAAAACAACAAATAGCGGGGTGCCTGGGTAGCTCAGTCGATTAAGTGTCTGACTTTGGCTCAGGTCACAATCTCATGGTTTGTGAGTTTGAGGCCTCTGTTGGGCTCTGTGGTGACAGCTGGGAGCCCGGAGCCTGCTTCAGATTCTGTGTCTCCCTCTCTCTCTGGCCCGTCCCTGCTCTCTCTCACTCCGTCTCTCTTTCTCTCAAAAATAAATAAACATTAAAACTATATTAAAAAAACAACTAACAAATAGTATATATGACACACGTATATTTTTGTGCATTTCAAAACATTGTTCTGAGAAGAGATTCATAGATTTCAGCACGAAAGGAGGTTCCATGGCCCAAAGAGCATTAAAACATTCCGATGAAGAGATTCACAAAAAAATAAATTGAAAGATATGACCTGAAAATGACATACAAATAAAGCACATTTGACCAATTAAGTTTCAAATGTTAAGTAAGGACCAACAATAACAACCGTAGGGCGTCCCGGTTGTGTGGGGGGCCGGTGGCGCAGGCAGTGAAAGGATTCATCCCAGGCGGAGCAAAGGAGATGGAAGTTTACTGAATACACTGCAGAAAGCAGCAGGCGGGACAGCAGAGGAGACACTCTTCCAGGAGGTGATGGTGAGGGGCCTTAGTTACAGGGTGGAATGAGGAAGCATGGGAACGTATTGAATTTTCCCGTTTTTGGTAGCTGTGCCTGGCTGTCAGTAGCCCGTTGGTTAGTTAGTGCCTATGGCCATTCCTGGTGGGTCACTTAATGAGCCTCTTAGCATTCAGCTTGGTGGTCGCTCTGGGCCCTTTTGCCTTGAGTTTCCATTGCTCAAGCCTGCTGCCTAAAAGTGGCCTCTACATCCAACCCTGATAGATCACCAACAACAAATCTTTGACATTTGGGTGGAGGTCTCCTTTTTAGTAGCTTCTTCCTGCTGATTGAGAGGTGAAGAGATGTCCCTAACTATGGGTCACCATTGGTCAGATGAGAACTTATGTGTACGAATCATGAAAGGCAGAGGCAGCCAAATCCAAGGGAGACGATATGTCTGAATCTCGCTGAGTAGAAAGGATCATCTGTCATCATGAAGTTACGGCAGTGAAGGAGTCTCAGCACAGGTGAAGAGGCATCAGAAAAGACAAGGTAAGATTAATATTATCAGGAGGAAAAGAAGCCCAATAAAGAGACTTTTTATAGTCGACCAAAATTCTCCTCCAGTCTAGGAATTTAACAAATCAGTAAAGGAGAGGGAGGGATCCTATAAAGCTCCAATCTGAGTATTCATGTTGTTTAGTAACCCTGTCATATTTTTGTGGTAATCTGGACTATATACACAATGCTCTGTTTTAATAAAAGCACAGGTTCCTGCTTGATCTGCAGTCATGATATCAAGGGGCATTTACTTTTAGAGGGCTGCCTTTTAAATTTGTGGGTGACTACATGTCGGGCTTGGTTCAAGGTGGCTGCTGTCTTCTGGCTAAAGCCTCTGTTTGCAGTTTTCTATCAATAGAGTCAGGTCTTCAGACAAATATGGCTAAGGGATAAAACCATCAAGAAGCCCTATTGGTCTGAGGTCTAGCCTCAGCAACATCCTAATTGCAAGGAATCCTTGGCAAGGGTGGGGAATTTGCCTGGGGATTTGGGCATCCCCAAGTCATTATCCAGTCCAGTCATAAGGAAAGTGGGGCCATACATTATCTTCACAAGTCCATAGTTAACCCTGTGGAATGGGGTATGCTCCGGCTTTTAAGGAGTGATTTTGTCATCCCAGCGACACAGAAATGGTCAGGGTGATAGTTGAATTATACAGTTGTTCGGAAGGCCGTCCCCTTTTCCAGCTGTTCAAATAGTCACATGCCCATGAGGTCCTGTTATAATCCCCACAGAGCCCCAAGCGTGAAGATGGTGTATACATGAGCTATTGTGGCAGTTTCTCTGAAGGTTACCGCAAGTTGTCTTGCTTAGGCAAACGGCAAACATTTAAAGATGATCAGAACTAGAATTTAACATCCGCAGAGATGTGTTATTGAAACATAATTTTTATTTCTAAAATCACCCTCATTTCCAAAGATAGCCAAATCAAGACTAATTCATTTCAAAAACAAGTCCAATTTTAACAGACTTGGCCAAATTATTTACATAAGCTCAGCAAGAATAGTGATTGAACATTTAAATTCTTTAAAATCTGCTTTGCTGGAACTTTTTATAAGGAATCTCTAGGTGAACTTTTAATCGCCTCTTCAGGCCAGAAGCCAAGCCACTTACTTGCCATGAGACATGCCTGTAAATACCTGGAGATTTGGGTGATTTACTCTTCTTGAGGTTCCCAAAATATCCTAAGGTTCCTGCACCTACCAGGAAGTGACATTCTTTACTCACCTGGGGCTCTATTGGCTTTATAAAGTCAACCTTAATTCCTTAGAGCTGTCGGGTCATGTCTGAGTCTATGAATGTCTCTCAAATATGACATTCCAGTCCAAGCCTTGGTAATATAACCAACATTTCCAGTGATGTCCTGTTATAAGGAGAATAGATTCTCATTAAAATTATCTAAATACCTGTAATTTTCCTGGAAAGACTACTCATTAAGAGTTTCTGAATTCTAGGGGCGCCTGGGTGGCGCAGTCGGTTAAGTGCCCGACTTCAGCCAGGTCACGATCTCGCGGTCCGTGAGTTTGAGCCCCGCGTCGGGCTCTGGGCTGATGGCTCAGAGCCTGGAGCCTGTTTCCGATTCTGTGTCTCCCTCTCTCTCTGCCCCTCCCCTGTTCATGCTCTGTCTCTCTCTGTCCCCAAAATAAATAAACGTTGAAAAAAAAATAAAAAATAAAAAAAAATAAAAAAAAGAGTTTCTGAATTCTGGAGGGTTCAGGTAGGGAGAAAAATTAAATGTTTCAGTGTGTTCACAAAAGAATACTTCATCTCATTTCTGTAAGTCATAGCTATTTTAAGAGAAAACTCACAATCTGGAAGAGTAAACATTAGTGAACCAGCAGTGTTTCAAATGAGAGTTATAAAAACTATAATCATTTTCTTGAATTCATTCAGTCCCATGTTACTAATTTTTGTTCTGTTTGAATGCAGCTTTCCCATTGGTCCTGGAAATTCTTACCCAGTTCAGTTTTATGATCTTAAAGATATCAAATACTGGTATTTATAAAAAAAATTCTTTTTATGAATCTCCTTGAAGAAAAAACTCATTTTGCAAGGGAATCAGGACAATAACTGTAAATGACAAACTCAGAAATGGATTTAACAATGTCCATTATCATGTAGCTGACAAATCTGGTTATTTCTGTAACACCTAGCATTTTAATAATTAGAATACCAAGTGATGACGTCATACCAAAACATATTAAAACTTTAGGGATTTTATGTAATTTCTGAAACAGTTATAGCATTAACCCATACAAAAACAACCTAAAGCTTATCATTATTAATTTGACAGTCCTTCCCAAATAACTTAACATACCAAATAAGCAAGCCTCATTAGTAAAAAAAAAAAATGAATAAAAATAAATAAATAAATACATAAATAAATAAATAAATTTCATTTGCAATTCAGATAGTAGGGAAGTTTGTTAAAACCTTCAGAAGGTTAAAGTACATGCCTAAATAGAATAATTACAGATCATTATAAATTTTGAGAAGTTTTAGCTTTATAATTAATCAAAGTTTTAGCTTTATAATTAATCAAAGACCTTAATAAAGACAAAACATGGAAACTTTGGTTGTCTGGGTAGATAAAGAAAAGAAAAAAAAAACCTTGTTTACTCTTTTTTTTTTTTTTTTTTTACCAAGGTCAGACCAACAATCCAAGAAAACTTTGTATTTTTAACAGAGAGTAAAGAAGGATTTTAATCTCATACAAGTGTACTTTTAAAACTCATTCATTTCCGTCTTAGTCCATCCTGACCACACATCAAATATTTTTCTAAAGCTTTCCCTTCACAAACCTTCTACAACTTTCTTTTGAATTCAGATCTTGTTGCACGGCTTTTCTCTCTAAATAGCTGGTCTCATTTTAGGACAGAATTTCCTTTACTTCAATAAAAAGTATATTTTCCTTTCCTTTACACATCTATTTTCTTACATGGAGTTCCTAGAGTTGCTATATATATATATATCCATCCATTAGTCTTAATTACATTTAACAGAAGTTTTTTCGAATCCTTAGTCTCCAGTGAAAACTAAGCATTACCCAGTTTCAACTGTGTTTACAGGAATCTTTAGATGACAGATTCCTGAATGCGTTTCATAATTTTTAGGAACATGCAATTTTTCATAGTATGATCTTTTAGTATGGCACAAAGTGTGTTTTCCAACAGACCCAAGTGTCTTTAGTTTCTCTGCAATAAGAAGTCAAAAGCAGATAAACCTTATGTTTAGTAATTAATGTTCCAGTATTTTATCTTATTTGGAAGATTTAGATAGGCAATGAATTAACCCAGGTTATCACGTAATGTGGCAAAACTTTAAACTTTCAGGTTACCAAAGATTTTGATAGCTGTCTTAGCAATTACCCCTGAGAACTTCGTGAGACAGACCAAATTAACCATCATTTTAAGCCATCTTTTGCTGACAAATTGCAATTGAAATAACATGAGCTTATTTGAGCGTTCGTAAACCGTGGTAGAAATACAAGTTTTACATTTAAAAATTGTTTTTTATGTTTATTTTTGAGAGAGACAGACATAGAGTGTGAGTGGGGGAGGGGCAGAGACAGAGGAGACACAGAATCCGAAGCAGGCTCCAGGCTCCAGGCTCCGAGCTGTCAGCACAGCACCTGACGCGGGGCGGGGTTCCAACCCATGAACCAGAGACCGTGACCTGAGCCGAAGTTGGACACTTAACTGACTGAGCCCCCCAGATGCCCCATTAAAAGTTTTATATTTAATGCTGATAGCTCTAAAGACAGATCTGTTTTAGTTAAACCAACCAACTGAAATTAGCTTTAAAATGAAGTGTGTCTGTGTCTGCTAAAAGTCAATTGGTTCAGTTTTTACCTGGGGTACCTGTGGGGAAATCTAAAGTGGGTGATTTAAGTTGAGGGGAGAGGAAAGATAATGGGGTGGAATAAAAGAGAGGTTGTCTAGAATGTCTGCAGTGTTAGATGGGCCATGAAACCGAGTAAGACAGAGTCTACAGTTTTTGCGGAGGTGGGGATTTCTAGGACAGTGCCATGAAGGCTTGCATATCTGGGACCTCTGACCATTTGGAGGAGTTCCAGCAAAAGAGGTCAACCTGGAAAATAGTATTATAAGAAAGGATTCCGTGGAAAACCATGCCTTTTGATCTGGTAGTTTGTACTGAGGGCAAGAAATGTTACATAAAAAGATGGGATGTTTTTTCCTCAGGCCAGGGGTTAAATTTGTTCCCGTTTTTACAGCCCAACAACAAGTGTGAAGGAGTAGAGGGGGTTTGTCCCGTAGTGGGAAAGGCTGACTGCTGATTCCCAAAGTGGTGTCCCACCAAGAGGAATCGTGGTCATGATTTCAGTCGGAGCGTCCCCTGACCTGGAAAGGACCTGAACTTATGCAGGGGGAAGGGCTCTCCTGGGCCGTCCCACCAAGGAGAAGGTCACAGCAAACAGCAGTAGCATCCTCTGCAACAGAGAAAGTCACACACCCGGTGGCCAAACTGGGTGGGAGGAAGGTGGTGGGGGTTGGGTCTCACCACTCAGGCACGTAGGAATGTGTTTTGCCTGTAAATCAAAGTGGCAGCTGGGGAGTAAGGGACGGGTGCAAAGAAGTAAGGCGCTGGGTGTCAGCTGGTTTCAGGAAGGGGTCCCACCCGAGTGGGTATGGTGTGTGGATTCGCCCCCCGGGAGAACTGCAGATGGGGAGGGGGATAGGAGAGGAGAGGTCCTTCAACCTCACATGTGCAGACTTTAAGAGCTGACCTGTTCACTCTCAGGCCTTCAGACCACAAGAGGGAGCCACCGTAGCCACAGACCTTTGGTTGTCTGGGACATGGGCAGGACAACAGAGGAGAGACTGTCTGCCAGGAGGTGGTGGTGAGGGGCTATAGTTACAGGGTTCAGTGAGGAAGGATGGGAAGATGGGAACGTATGGGCTTTCCCTTTTTTGGTGACTGTGCCTGGTTGTAAGGAGCACATTGGTTAGTTAGGGCTGTGCCATCAGTTCCGCGGTCACTCTGGGCCCTTTTGCCTTTGCATTGCTGAAGCCTGCTGCCTTAAAGTGACCTCTCCGACAATGAATATACATGAATTAAATTTGCCTAATAACAGACATTCTCAGTTTGGATTTACAATCTAGCTAGTCATTATTTACAAGTGACACCATTGATTATAATAATATAGAAGGATTGGAAAGAAAATGAAAATTCAATACAGGGAAATGCAGATGATAGAAAATATTAACATCAACCAAAGGCAAATATAAGGTGAAAACCATTAATACTGATTAAGAAGGGTATATTCCAATTCTGTATTCACTTGAAGCCCTGTGCCACACATACTGTAGAGGGCAGTCTAACATGGTTTAGTCAAGTTAAGGATGTGTATATGCTGGGAAATGCCAGTTTCACTCCTGAGTGTAGCTCAGCAAGGAACATCAAATGTGTTTCAGAAGGCAAGATTTGCCAGGACATTTATCAACATGTTCCTGTAGTGGGGTGTGGATCATTTTGTCCATCTCTGATGGAACAGATAAATGAAAAACGATAGGAAGTATGGCATACTATACACTACTTAGAATAAACAGATTATGTGTGTGCACACCGCGATACAACCGGATGCTAAAAACATAAAGAAGAATTTTTTTTTTTGAAAAAGGAACAGAAGTATAATATCATGCTATTACGTGAATTAAAAATGCATGAACTCCAAACAGTAATGAATGTTTTATAAGTTCAGTATTTAATTTGCATTGCATACAAATGCGGCATGAAGGTGTTTGCCGGAGGGGGAAAGACAGGAATGAGGAATGGAGACAGAGAATGGGCATTGACCTATTCATGAACCCATTCATTCATCTCAGAGGAAGTTTTCACAGACCCGTGATAATAGTGATTGTCGTGGAAAAATGTGTAATGGACTAAAGGCGCCCACCTGCAGAGAGAAAGAAAGCACACTTCAGAGTAGCCTGAGTTTCTCTTGTGGGATGGGGCGGCAAGGCCCAAGCCAGGCAACTCATTTTCCATAAAATCTCTGAACAGACACAAAAATGACCTAGCCAAGAAAATAACCATTTGAAGGCCCTGGAGAGTGAGTGAGAACACAGACTTTTTGTTTGTTTGTTTTTTGTTTTGCTGGGAAGCGGGAGGGATAGTTGACACTTGGAGCTATCAGCCTACCTGAGATGGGCTTTGCCTTTCTTGTACTTTTCTCCAGGGTGTCTGCGGTCACAGCAGAGCCTGGGACGAGAAGGGTCTCCTTGGAGGAACCAGTGGGGGAGACCAAGGGTAAATGTATGATACAACAACTAACCCGCAAAAGGAGAGATCTAAATTATAGTTAAATACATATAATATGTTCACTGCTGTCCTACTGAGAGTAATGAAACCCCAATGGAATACTGCCACACCCCCATGGGATGATAAAGTTACAAAGTCAATGTGTACTCGAATATTTATAATACCTTCACTCACAATAGCCAAAACTTCAAAAAAAAAAAAAAAAGCCCAAAGGTCTATCAGATGGCGAATGAATTAACAAAATATGGCATATTCATAAAACAGAGCTACGGATATGGGCAAAAATATAGATGAATCTCAGAATCGTGCTAAATTAAATGCAACAAAAGAGTCTGTACTGTATGATTCAGTTTACATAAAATTCTAGAAAATGGGAGCTAACATATGGTGACAATAAGCAAGTCATGTGTTGCTGGAGGCACAGAGGACAGGATGAACTTTAATGTTGTTGGAACAGTTTTGGGAGGGATGTTGGAGATACTGTGATTTTTTTTTTTTTTTGGTTATAGTGGTGGTTTCACGCATATATTCATCTATCAAAGCTCAGTGACTTGCTCACGTAAATAGATGTCCTTTATGGTACATAAATGATACCTCAATGAAGATGACTTCGCAAAGTATATGAAAATATATAAGATTTGAGAGATATACAACATTACAGAGAAATTCACATGAAATTCTCTCAGAAGTGAATTATATGTATCAAAAAGAATGTATTGGAATCTTGAATTATAAATTTAATAAGATATGATTATTTTTATGTATACTTGTATATAAAATATACTAGGTCACAAAGCAGGTCTCATTAAATTTGAAAGAATAAGTACAACAAACTTGTGTTCTGTCACAAAGCACTATAATTAGAAACAAATGATTTAGAATATCATAAACCACATTAAGTTTTAAAATTTGAATAAAGTGACTTCTAATTATGGATTTAAAAGGTATTAATGAAAATAGTTTCATCTTTTAGAATTAAATATAAAGACTCTATGTATCACACCAAGTAGGATTCAGTGAAGTATTATATAAAAACATATTAAAAGATTAAAATCAAGAGGGAGAAAAAAAAGATGAATATTAATGACCAAAGAATTAAGAAGTTAACCACTGACCCAAAGCAGTTTCAAGGGAGGAAATAGCAGACAATTAAAATAAATTGATCAGATAAGAAATAAAAAAATAATACCAAAGACCAGTAATACCACAAGTCCATTTGTTCCAAGAATAATAAAAAGAAAAGGGAAAAATATATATGAATGCAAAGGTACATGTGTTCTAAGAGTAGAGATAGAAACAAACAGGAACAGATTTCAACATCTTTTTCAGCATAATTTTTAAGAAACAAATGGATAAATTTGTATAAAATCATAATAGACTAAAGTAGAATTTGATTTAACTAACATCTAATATATAAAATGGTAATAAATGATTTTTTCATTCCTTCACTCTCAGCTATAACAAAAGTATTTGGATTCATATGGTTTCATATATACGTTTCACCGAACATTCAAAAAATAATCTTTATGTATTAGAAATGTTCAGGTGACCCAAACTTAGCATGCTTTATAGAAATAGCATATAATTGCCATGAAAAGTATGTTTTTAGAAGTAAACTAAAATTAAAAATATGGGGGCACCTGGGTGGCTCAGTCGATTGAGCGTCCGACTTTGGCTCAGGTCATGATCTTGCAGTTTGTGAGTTCGAGCCCAGCATCAGGCCTGCCACTGTGAGCACAGATCCTCTGCCCTCACCCCCCCGCCCTTCTCCACTTGCACACTCTCAAAAATAAAGATTAAAAAAAATTGAAAATATAACCCCCAAATTAATGTTTTGAAGGTAAAAAATATATTATTTTTAAAAATTAGATCCAGAGGAGAGGTGGGGCTAGGGGGGCTGGGTTAAGGAGGTGGTGGGGATTAAGGACTATACTGGTTGTGAGCAGGATGAGCACCACGTGTTGTATGGACGTGTCCAACTGCTTTATTGTATAGGTGAAGCTAGTATGTTAACTGTATGTTAACTAGAATTTAAATAAAAATCAGGACAGAAACAATGAGCCAAGGGAAGAAAAGAGAGAGAGGCAAGCCAAGAAACACTCTTAACTATAGAGAACAAACTGATGGTTACCAGAGAGGAGGTGGGAGGGGGGTGGTGGAGGAAACAGGTGATGGGGATTCTCGACGCACTTGCTATGATGAGCACAGGTGATGTATGGAAGTTTGAATCACTATGTTGTACACCTGAAACTATTACACTGCTTGTTAACTAACTGGGATTTAAATAAAAAACATTGAAATTATTAGATACAGAATAAGTTCATCAGAAATTTATATAGATAGATAGATAAAAATGGCAGCTCTCCTAATTTATCTACCAAAAATACAGGAAACAATAGTAAATTGTTTGAAATAGTTTTTTTAAAGACAAAAATAAAGATGCACATGATATCACTTCCCTCATTCAACATTGTATGAGAGAGACCACCCAGAGCTACAACACACACACACACACACACACCTGTGTAGTGTTTGAAATGACAGATTAAAAGGGAACTTTTTATTCTTAATTGGACTGTCTACATTTTAACCACCCCCCCCAAAAAAAAAAACCTCTTAAAATACAGCTTAGAAAAACATTTGTTACTTACATAAAAATCAAGGAAGATAAATTTGGTAACTTTTTTATATACTGTAAATTACCAAATTAATATTTTATAAAGTTTATTTATTTATTTTGAGAGAGAGAGAGACAGAGACAGAGCACATGAGTGAGAAAGGAGCAGGGAGAGAGGGAGAGACAGAGAGAGAGACACAGAGAGAATCCCAAGTAGCCTCTGTGCTTTCAGTGCAGAGCCTGACTTGGGGCTCAAAGTCATAAACCATGAGATCATGACCTGAGCCGAAATCAAGAGCCAGTCACTTAAGTGACTGAGCCACCCAGGTGTCCCAATTATCAAATTAATTTTAAAAAAGAATGGAACTCAGTACTTCTACTTAGAGTACTGATAAAAATTGTAACAGCCCTAGGATTAATTCTAAGAAAATTATGTAAGTCCTAATGGGGAAAAAGTAATATAAACTCAAGAAGAGGATGATCAAATACTTGTGTGATATGCGGGCATACTTTGGATATATTGTGCGTTTGGATCCAGACCGCTATGGTAAAGCCAATATCACAATAAAGCATTATGTCTAAAACAAATATACATGCCTTAATTAAAAAATACTGTATTGCTAAAATATGCTACCATGTGAGCTTTAAGCCAGTCATAATGTTTTTTTTTTTAATGTTTATTTATTTATTTTTGTGAGAGAGCAAGCACAGCAGGGAGGGGCAGAGGGAGAGGGAGACACAGAATCGGAAGCAGGCTCCAGGCCCTGAGCTGTCAGCACAGAGCCCAAGGTGGGGCTTGAACTCACCAACCACAAGATCATGACCTGAGCTGAAGGTGGATGCTTAACTGACCGAACCATCCAGGCGCCCCATAATGTTTTTGCTGGTGGAGGGTCCTCCCTCAGTGTTGATGGCTGATGAGCAATCAGGGTGGTGGTTGGTGAAGGTGGGTGGCTGTGGCAATTTCTTAAAACAGGACAACGTGAAGTTTGCCACATCTTTCATGAATGATTTCTCTGTAGCCTGAGCTGCTGTTTTGATAGCACGTTATCCATGGTAGAACTTCTTTCAAAATTGGAATCAGTCCTCTCAGATCCTGTCAGTGCTTTATCAGCTGAGATTATGTAATGTTCTAAATCACGATATATGCAGTTATAGCCTTATGAAATGTGTTTCTTAAATAAAAAGACTTAAAATTTGAAACGGTTCCTTGATCCTTGGGCTGCAGAATGGATATTGTATTAGCAGGCATGAAAACAACCTGAATCATTGTAGTCTCCGTCAGAGTTCTTGGGTGACCAGGTGCATTGTCAAAGAACAGCCATATTTTGAAAGGGATCTTTTTCTCTGAGCAGTAGGTCTCAATAGTGGGCTTAAAATAGTCAGCAAACCATGTTGTGAACAGATATGCTGTCATCAGTCTGTGTTGTTCTCATCCTACAGCACAGGCGGAGTAGATGTAGCATAATTCTCAAGGGCCCTGGGATTTTCAAAATGGTGCATGGACATTGGCTTGCATTTAAAGTCACCAGCTGCATTAGCCCCTAACAAGAGAGTCAGTCTGTCCTTTGAAGCCAGGCGTTGACTTCTCCTCTCTAGCTATGGAAGTCCTAGATGGCATCTTCTTCCAATTGAAGACTGTTTCACGTCCATTGAAAATCTGTTGTTCAGTGTAGTCCCCTCCATGAGTTGTCTCCGCTAGATCTTCCGGAGAACTTGCTGATCTCCATCAACACTTATTTCTTCACCTTGCACTTAAGCTATGGAGATGGCTTCTTTCCTTAATCCTCACAAACTAACCTCTGCTGCCTTCACGCTTTTCTTCTGAAGCTTCCTTACCCGTCTCAGCCCTCATAGCATTGAGAGTTCAGGCCTTGTTCTGCATTAGGATTTGGCTTAAGGGAATCCTGTGGCTGGTTTGATCTTCTGTCCTGACCACTCAGACTTTCTCCGCATTGGCAAGAAGGCTGTTTCTTGTCATTCATGTGTTTACTGGCATGGCCTTTTTAGTGTCTTTCAGAAACTTCTCCTTTGCCTTCACAGCTTGGCTGACTAGCTTTTGTCTCAGTTTTAAACGTGCCTTCCTGACTCAGCTTACTAATTTCTAGCTTTTGATTTAAAGAGAGAGACTGTCACTTGACCATTTAGAGTTCATTAAAGTGGTATGAATGGGCTTGATTTCAACACTGTTGTGTGTCTCAGGGAACAAGGAGATGCAAGGAGAGGGAGAGAGACACGGGAATGGCTAGTCTGTAGAACAGAGAGAAAACACACAACATTTACTGATTGTTTGCCATCTTGTATGGGTGCTGTTCATGACTCCCCAAAATAATTATGGGATGAACATTAAAGATCACTGATCATGTATCAGCAAAACAAATATAATAATAATTATAAATAAAAAAATTTGAAGGGTGCCTAGCTGGCTCTGTTGGTTAAGTATCGACCTTGGCTCAGGTCATGATCTCGCAGTTCATGGATACGAGCTCTGTGCTGACAGCTCAGAGCCTGGAGCCTGCATCAGATCCTTTGTCTCCCTCTCTCTCTGCCCCTTCCCTCCTCACGCTCTCTCTGTCTCTCTGTCTCTCAGAAATGAACATGAAAAAAAGTTGAAATACTGTGAGAATTACCAAAATGTGATACAGAGACACGACAAGTGAGTAAATACCATCAGAAAAATAGTACTGATAGATTTGTTCAACGCAGGATTGACACACACCTTCAGTTTGTAAAAAACAAAACAAACAGAAAAAAAAAAAACACGCTGCAAAGTACGACAAAGTGAAGTACAATAAAACAAGGCATTCTTGTACCAAAGACTATCATAATGAACCTTATTCGCAGCTTCCAAAAACCTGTTATGAAATTTTGGAACTTGGGAAAACTCACTCTAAAGTTTATAAAAACGGATATGGCAACAAAAGCCAAGGCACGCGTAAAGAAGTAAAGAAGGGGAATTCACTTAAGATATCTACGCCTGGATTTGTGAATCAGCTGAAATGAAACAGAGCACAACACGGGTAGCCTAATAACACACAGGAGCAGAACTGAGACCCAGAGACAGGCTTACTCTTCGAGTTGGCATTTGTATGTAACGAAGCTACCATTTCAGGGTCTTCAGAGATGGTATTAATATGAGAAAACCGCAATAGATTATCTTTCAGACTTCTTTGATTAGGGCACGCCTCTCCTTCATGAGGACTCTGCCCTCATGGCCTGTCCCCTTCTCAAATCCCCCCGCCCCCCGCCTCCATATACTATCATCTTGGGGGTTAAGTTTTCAACATAGCAATTTTGGCAGGACACAAACATTTAGACCATGGCAAACACCCGATTGCCTGCCCAATTTGATAGTTTATGAACTTCTCCTTGATCATATTTCTACCGGGACCAAACTTTTCTCTACCAGAAATAAGAGCATCAGTCACTTTCATGGCTTTGCCCCTGGCCTTGTAGTTGATACTTCCCTGTCTGCTGTCTCCATATATCTCTCTATTAAATAGAGATAATTATAGAGAGTTGAGTGATTTTTTACAAGGGTCGTCTTGCTGGATGGAATAAACCCCAGCTCCTTCCAACTATAGAATTTGGGGTATTTCATTTCTTGCATGCCTAAGCAATCCTAAAGATTTCAAGGACAGATTATAATGATGCTACTCAAACATCTGCCCTACCTGAGCCTCAGTCTCTTTATCTGTGATATGGGGATGAAAGTATCTTCCTGCCTGAACCTCAAGGTGACTGTGAGGGTCAGATTAAGTAATGCAGGTAACAGGACTTTGAAAATCACAAGTTAGTTGCGGAAGTAATGTATTATTATATTCCAGTAGTTACTTTTATGTTCACCATATATCATTTCTCTGTAAGCTATAATCCTCTGTCCAGTTCTACTATTCTTTTTAAAACCTGGCAGATTAGGCCTTTCCAGAGCTAAAATAAGTTCATTCACAAGTGAAAATACTTTTCCCTGATACTCAGTTTCTCATACAGGGCCCATTTACCTATCACTCATACTAAAACTCTGTTGGCTCTTAGAATCATTTTTAAAAGCCACAAAAGCTGTTGTACAAATCATGTAAAACTGTTGTTCTGACAACATAAATGTCCCATGCATCAAAAAACACATTAAAATTATCCAAGCAGCTATGAAAATGCATCCAACCTGGAGGAGGAGGCTTTATGTATTTATTTTTTTTGCGAAGGACCCCTACAGCAGGAAAGAGCTGGGTGCCAGTCAACCTGAGAGGTGGGCAAAGGCAGTGCACCAATGCTAATGAAGGTGGAAGGCCTTCATCATGACAAGGAGCAAGGTGCCAGGGGCCGGGCACAGGCAGGAGACCACAGGCACAGGGAAGGAGGAATGTGTAGACCAAACTGCATCTGTGCCCTGGCATGCAGATTTCACTTTTAAGAACATAATCATCTTTTCCGTTGCACGTTTTTAAATTGTAAGATAGATCTCTGTATTCTTGATTTCAGAATCAAAGCGCTTTTTAATCTCGGCTTATGTTTTTACAGGTTCTTTTTTTTTTTTTTTGAACCCAAAGTAAACCCTTGAGAAAGATATAGTCATTATATCAACATTTTGATTTATTATGTAGATCTAACTGTAACCACACTTGGCTTTATCACATGTATATGTCACTTTTATACAGAGATAAGTCTCCTCATGTGGCCAAATGAGCTGGTATTTCATTTCACCACAAAACCCAGGTCAAGAAAAATGTGGCCATCAATACCACTCTCTGTTGTCCTCATTTTACGGCTTGGTTTGGAAACACTGACACCATTTGAAACTTAGACTCACAGTAAATTTAAATGTAAGAAAAAGAAGATAGCATATTTTGTCCTTGAGAAATTCAAAGAACTTTAAACACTTTTATGGCGTCACGTGTTTGCATTGGTCAGCAATATATACAAACATATCAGCACTAGAGTGGAAATATTTCTGTACACAAATATCAATTTGCTATTTAGATTGTTTGTTCCAGTTGAACCCTATACTTCTGCTAGCCTGACATATTTTGCATTATAGTTACATTGGCTAAGAAATTAGGTTCTATTACACCTACAACAAACACGAGCAACAAAATGTTCAAAGGTGAAAACCCTAAGCGTTACCTATAGATTAAAAACCTAACAATTTATTCCAGTTGTTACAAGCCACACCTGAGTTTCTTCTGCCAGGTTTGTAAGTCTCTGGTCTATTGATTGTTACTGGAAGTTTTTGTTGGTGAGTCTTTAGAGTTCTATCGCAGGGAAGGTTCTATCACCATGCAGCTAGCATGGTCGTTGTAATGTGATGATTGAATTGCAAGCAAAATGTGTCAGGGCTGAAACATGATGGATACACATGTTTTGTTTTGATTTCCTCTCCTGTAGGCTAAGTGAAGTGTCTCTAACCTGTGATACCAAAATCTAGGATCTAGCACACTGGCATTTTACAATGAAGAAGAATTTGAGTGTGCATGTTTGGGAAAGGTGCTGGGAAGGCACAGAGGAAGGAGAAGGATGCTTTTAAGACTTAAGAGCTTCAGCTGGCATATACGTTGTTTGGAGATGATGGCGTGTGTGTGGGAGAATTTTGAAAATGTCGTGCGGTTTCAGTTTGGAGACCCGTCTCCACCACCTGCTGCGAGATGTCAGAGTTTCATCCCAACCGTGACCATTCCAAGAACACACAAGTCTCCTCTTTTCGATTTAGGGGCAAGAAAGTGAAGGATCCCCCGGGCTGTGGGGTATGAGAGGAAGCACAAGGGTCATGGCCTGGGGATAAGAGCAGGGGTTAATCCCAGCAGCAGAGGGCTGCGTGGGAACCAGCGTCAGTCGTCAGTCAGTGCACAGGGACACGACTGAGCCTCCTAGATGTTAACACACATTTCGTAAATAGCAGGGACCAGAAGGACATGCTTTTTATCAAGGGAGACCAGGAGAAAAGGGCAGGTTCAATCTACTTGTGAGATTTAGATATTAAGAAACTGTTTGGGGGGATATGTTTTGCAAGACCCTATAACCTATTGCCAGTTAAGCTTCTGTATTCCTTTTCCTTGGATGTCCCCTTTGGGACTCCACATTGGAGCAAATATATTGGAACTGTGCTATACCGAGATGCTTGTATCTGTAGGTCAGCTGCCGCACTTCGCATTCAGTTAATCCTAATCTCATGTCAGCATTGCAAATATTGTTTCCAGGCTTTGTGAAAGTTCAAACAATACCAACACCTGCACGGGCTCGGACATCACGAAAAAAAATGCTAAACCACTGTGTTATTTTAATGGTGGATGGAAGGTCATAGGCAGCCGTTTAGGGTAGTGAATAACCAAAACCAAGCACCCTGCACAGGGTGCAGGGAAGAATCTAGGGCCCAGAGGAGGAGGGATACAAATGCACAGATGGAGACTCGTTGTCACAAACACACGACAGCCAGGCAAGTACTTTTAAATCAATCAGGTTTGCTCGTCCAGAAAGACACAGCGGCTTACTTGAAAGTTGTAGCCTTTGCGTTGGCTTGGGCACTCCTCGCTAACAAACACACGCCATTGTGTGATTCTGTTGCTGCATCTATGAAGGTTTTATTTCCAGACTGAGAGGTCACAACTACAGTGTCCTGTGGGTAAGCACAGGGTGCCATTTTGATAACAGGTGTGTTGGCTTCCAATTGGCTTCTAACCATTCATTTAAAGCAGATTGGGTTCTCTCTTACTACGATCACACGTTCGGCAGTAGAGCAAGTGACGAGTCACACGACACCAGTGACAAGTGTCCTGTAGGTACTTTGATTTGAAACATGTAGTTTTAAGGTGTCTTTTGATTTCAGGGAAGATTTAATGAAACAGCAGATTGCTGCTATCTTGCTGTATGCAAAGTAAGCTTTGCGCACCTATGTGCATATTCAGAAAATAGTGCAATGGTAATATTTGGCAAATTCCCTTTAGCCTGTAAAATTCTTAGCTATGAAAATGAAATAGTATTACCTGTGACTATTCTGAATACATTTGGCTTAAAAGGTGGGTGTTTTGCTTACCCATGATAGCAAATCTATTCATAATAAAAGATTTTGGTGACTTCACGGTTTTCTTTAAAATATGCTTATTGAGGGGCGCCTGGGTGACTCAGTCGGTTGAGCGTCCGACTTCAGCTCAGGTCACGATCTCGCGGTCCGTGAGTTCGAGTCCCGCGTCGGGCTCTGGGCTGATGGCTCAGAGCCTGGAGCCTGTTTCCGATTCTGTGTCTCCCTCTCTCTCTGCCCCTCCCCCGTTCATGCTCTGTCTCTCTCTCTGTCTCAAAAATAAAGGTTAAAAAAATTGAAAAAAAATAAAATAAAATATGCTTATTGAGACTTTTTTACTTGATTGAAATGGAAGGAGGTAACCTTGGGCATGCAAGAAGTTTGTTGTTGGTGTTGCTGACCACAGAGAAGATCTTGCAAGATGGAACTGCCGTAAAAGCATATATTTATTGTGCATGGAAAGAAAATCCTCCTTCTTTAATTTGGTAGCACTTTGAGGATGATGATGGAGAAAGACCTAGAAAATAAAAAAGTTACATGCTGTTTCTCCAAAACTGTGAAATGATCTCTGAGGAGACCATAAAGCATCTCGAAAAGGATACACAATTGTGCCCAAGTTGTTCAATTTGAGCTAACATATAGGTTGCAACAAAAACTCATAGAATTAAAAAACAAAAAGTGGGGGTTGTTTCAGAACCCAGAAGAAATCTTAGAATAGGGTAGTCACATTAAACAGAGCATTCCAATTTTTTTTCACTGAAAGTGCCAAATATTCAGGACACCTGGATGTCTCAGTCAGTTAAGCGTCGGACTTCGGGCTCAGGTCATGGTATCACAGTTTGTGGGTTCAACGTCGGGCTCTGTGCTGACAGCTCAGAGCCTGGAGCCTGCTTCGGATTCTGTGTCTCCCTCTCTCTCTGCCCCTCCCCCGCGCTCGCTCGCTCTCTCTCTCTCTCTCTCAAAAATAAATAAACATTAAAAAAATTAGAAATGCAACATATTTGGAAGCCAACTTCAATTTCATGAAGTACGATGGCATCTATGCTTCAAAACCATTTTCTCTGAGAAAGAGAGATTTAACTTCTGAAGACATCCAATGTGCTTTGGAGTGTTTACCAGTGGTTGACGTTTAAGATGTGAACATCTGCATGGATTTATAGCTGCAAAAGTTCTGACTGACAAACAGCTGTCCGACCCATGCAAGTTTGTAGGTACAACGTAGATGGATATTTCTGGAGAGCTGGATACTTATTCCTACAAGTCAAAAACAGAGCGTCGCTAGTAAGTAAGTTCCCAAGTATTTGCGGCTCAAATGTTTTTTTGATGTCGTTACATTGGACCAGCTCCAGGAGTCAGCTAACGTGGCCTGTTCAGAACAGAGCTGCAAGCCCACCTGAATTTCATGTTGACTGCTCTCAGTTTTACACCGCATAAAAGGAGGATGCCCTAAGTTCCTGCAAAAGGAAGTAGGGTAAACTTTCTCCCAGATCATGGGCAGGAAAAAATATGTCATTGTTACATTGTTATTCAATCTCAATTAGTCCTTTGGTATCTATTTTACTTTAAAAAGACATTTATGTGTGTTAAGAATATACAGTGCTATAGTTTATACATTTTAAATGCCCATGAGGAATGTAAAGACTGAACACAAATTTCTAGGACAGAAAGAAATATTATAAAATATTGCTATATTTTCTCACATATCTGAAGTTAGTCCTTGTACTATTACCAATTGCCAGGATCTTATGTTGTTTAAATAACAGTATTTGTGTAAAGAAAAGTCAATAATATGGTAGCATAATGAATAATTTCAAATAAAATGCTACTTTTTCATATTTTATATTAATTCAATAGGTGTAAAATCATTATACATTACACCATAATGACTTTTCTGGCATATTTGTGAGATTATTGTTCGATTACTTATGACTTCTTTATACTCAGAGACTTGAAATGATGTAGTTTTTCTCTGAGGAGCTCCCTTTTGCTGAGTGGGGAAACCGCTAAGAAAAGGCAGTTTTGGGGGGGGACCTGGGTGGCTCAGTTGGTTAAGCATCCGACTTCGGCTCAGGTCATGATCTCGTAGTTCGTGGGTTCGAGCCCCGCATTGGGCTCTGTGCTCACAGCTCAGAGCCTGGAGCCTGCTTCCAATTCGGTGTCTCCCTCTCTCTCTGCCCCTTCCCCGCTCTCTCTCTCGCTCTGTCTCTCATTGCCTCAAAGATAAATAAACAAGAAAGAAAGAAAGAAAGAAAGAAAGAAAGAAAGAAAGAAAGAAAGGCAGGAAGGAAGAAAGAAAGAAAGGAAGGAAGAAAGAAAGAAAGGAAGGAAGGAAAGAAAGAAAGAAAGAAATGCAGGCAGTTTTAGCCTCAACTGTGTGCTTGGTATTTTTCAGACCATCTCATTGGAATTAAACACTCACCAACCCTGTGTGAAGGTTGCATGTGTTATAGTCCTGAAAGGGCACCAGTTTCTTTCTGCCCAGACTCAAGACCAGCCACGGCCACCACTCTCTTGCCTGTTTGCTTGGTTCTTCCTTTGACCACACGCTCCGTCTGCATGTTGGGACCAGCACTGGGTGTTGTATGTGAGTGATGAGTCCTGAGAATCTGCTCCCTAACCAAGAGCACACTGTCTACAATGGATGCTCGCTAACTTGACAATAAATTGTATTAAAACAATAAATTAAAAAATGTTTATTTTTACGTTGTGTCTGTCATATTTAGATGTTTGTTACAGGATTTTTTTTCCCTAGGAGATATAGATATTCTGTTACCTGAAATCGAATCAAGCAAGTATTTGAGAGGGACTGAAATACTACCAAAGGGCAGAGTTTGGAAAAGTTTTGGCCGTAAATACCAGATCGGAATGAATTGAATTAAAACAAGAAGTTTGAGGCGGAGGGAGAACGTTGTGTGGTGTCAAGTCCGCACTGTTTTCAGTGACCAGAGGACATCAGATGGACCCAGCTTGGAATTAGAAGGAAATTAGAAAGGACGGAAGCCTTCAGTGTCCTGGGGAGACTTGTTCAGCAAGAAAGCAAATCACCATGAAGACAAATGAGACAGAAGACACCTAGTGTCGTTGAATTTGGTGGGTCTCATCACTAGTGAATATTAGAAATGTCAGAATACTGGGGCGCCTCGGTAGCTCAGTCGGTTAAGTGTCCGACTTCAGCTCAGGTCATGATCTTAGGGCGAGTTCGAGCCCCGCGTCGGGCACTGTGCTGACAGCTCAGAGCCTGGAGCCTGCTTCGGATTCTGTGTCTCCCCCTCTCTCTCTGCCCCTCCCCTGCTCATGCTCTGTCTCTCTGTGTCTCAAAAATAAATAAAAACATTAAAAAAAAGAAAGAAAGAAATGTCAGAATACCAGTGTTAGGGCCCTACGCTAAAGGAATTAAATCGAAGTTTCTGGACAAGTTGCATTTGAGGGTTTTGAAATGCTCCTCAGTTTATTTTCTTTTGCTTATCAAGTTGCAAACTCCTTGATATTAAGAAGACTTGATGTTTGATGAGTTAAGAGTTTAGAATCAGGAATGCATTGGGGATTTCTAGCTAGAAATGAGTTTTGGGTAGTAAAACAGTCTGTGTTCTGCTTTTATTTTCATTTTCCATAAATTTTTATTGTAGAGGCAGTAGTATGCAGCTACATGAAAAAGAGAAAGGAAGCGGCGTGTTTTATTATTGCATTTTTCCTAATGAAAAAAAGAAATCTTTCTAAAGCTTAGTTGTACTAAATTGTTTTTTTTTAATCTGAGCTAGAGATAAGCTGCAATGCATCTTTTTAATTGAGTTACTTTTATAATCTTGGATTCAGAAGATTGAAATGTATATTCTTTACCTGGATCCGCGGTCATCCTAGACGCTCACTTCAGTAGAAGGCACATCAGTTTGCAAAGGATTGTGTTTAAAAGATAGCATTTCCCTCATTTCAACCCTTTTTCCTAAGGACAGCAGAAAAAATATTTAATATTCGGATCTGGCAGGAAACTGAGGCTCCATGCAGTTCTGTGATATGAGGTGTAGGATTTGCTGTTATAGTTCCAATGTGCAAAAATTAAACGGGACTAGGGGCGCCTGGGTGGCTCAGTCGGTTGAGCGTCCGACTTTGGCTCAGGTCACAATCTCACGGTCCCTGAGTTCAAGCCCCACGTCGGGCTCTGGGCTGACGGCTCAGAGCCTGGAGCCTGTTTCTGATTCTGTGTCTCCCTCTCTCTCTGCCCCTCCCCCGTTCATGCTCTGTCTCTCTCTGTCTCAAAAATAAATAAACGTTTAAAAAAAAATTAAAAAATATTAAACGGCACTCTTTTGGTATTTTAAAACCGATGCCACCTTACTCTTAATATATGTTTGCGTGGTTGTTCCAAACTCTCTGTGTCAGGATTACTCACTTTCTTGCGACGAACGCTCACTCTTTCAACGTGGTCTGCCTCTTCTGGTCTGGCTGAAGAACTTGACGTCTGAGGCAGGTAAAGGGGGGGGGAGACGGGGTACAGGTAGACTCACAGATGCTCCTGAGAGTGGCGGGGGAGGGCTCCGGAGTCTGAAGTCATTGCGGTGGTGAATGCGTGGTATGTGCTGGAGACATTTCATTGGAACCTGAATATCCTGGGATCCTCCCCCACCGTGCCTGCCTTTCCAGGTGGTGTTTCTGTGGCCTGGCCTTCCCTTCTCTGCCTCTGCCTCTCTGGCCGAGGCGGCTGCAGGGCTCCGCCCCTCTCACGGGTGGGTCACCTTCCTTGGTCCTTTCTCGTGCCATCGTTCATTTCAAAACTGCCCTCAGCTCTCTGAGGCTTTCACAAGATATGCAGAGAAAAACTTTTGGAATCCAGGCAGTCATTTCCCTTTTAACAAATTCTGGCTTTAGATTTCTCTTCAGAGGGTATGAAGGCTAAGTTCGGGATTTTTGTGTAAGGTACGAGTGAGACAAAGCTTGCTACTCACAGACTTGGTGGGAAGCCACAGTAGTTGCTGATTGGAAATTAAATCCTAGGGCACCTGGGTGGCTCAGTTGGTTGAGTGTCCAACTCGATTTTGGCTCAGGTCAGTCTCATAATTTGTGAGTTTGAGTCTCACACTGGGCTCTGTGCTGACAGCCAGCGTAGGGTCTGCTTGGGATTCTCTGTCTGACTCTCTCTCCCTCTGTCTCTTTCTCCCCGCTCTCCCTTCTCCTCTCTGCCCCCTCTCTCAAATAAATAAACTTTAAAAAATTTAAAAAAATCCTAAAATAATTAGCTTAGTAGCTTCAAAATATCATAAGATTTTAGCTTTCCAAAGGACAAGTAACTAGTGGATGGCAGTCAAAAAAAAAAATACTCTCACATCTTTTACTTCGGGTGTTTTCTTTTATATCACCATACTCTTTCCTTTTATATATTATTTGGCTTATAAAAAGCATCGCAGATGATCAGAGATTCTTTCGAGAACACATGTACACATTCATATATAGACTAAACCGTGAGAATGTGGTGTTTAAAGGTCTATCTTTCAAAATAGTAAGAATTTTAACAATGGGAAGTTAAGCACAAATTGTGATCACTACATGTTAGTTCAATCTGACGTAGATAAAAACACTATTTTTCTAGGATCATTTCCATCGCATATTTATAATGAATTGGTAACACCTGTAGAGTCCATCCGGCAGCATCCCTGGACCGTGGGCTGCAGCGAGCTTATCCAAGTCATCTGATTCTGATGCAGGATCATGGCTGATTGTTTCCACTGACTATGCATTATCATGAATTTCCGTACATCAACGTCAACTGCCCGGTGTCTCTGATGCACGGTTTTTGTCCGTGGCCCGTTTCACCGTCACCCAAATTGACTCCACGCGAAGCAGAATGTTCCCTGCTGAGGAAAACTTGGTGGTGCTTTCACTACATTGTTTAGGTACAAATAAAAACAAATTCTAATACAATTTGAAATTGCCTCTGGATAAGAGCATCAATGCCAATAGATTGGATTCAGAGAGAGAGACTTGTTTTTTTTTTTCAGAGAAAGGAATTATTCTACCAAACAGAGCATTTTTTTCCCCTGATGATTTCGTGCTAATTGTACATTTACTATGAAAGATGGACTGATTGTCTTTGTACCTTCAGTAATAGGCCTGAAAAACAACAGACCTTCCAGGTACTTCTGGAACATCAAACCATGATAATATTTAGTCCTCAATCCTTAGAGTGATGGAGATGAAATGATTGGAACCTGAAAGAACGTGCTAATGTAGATGATGTGATTATTCATAATGCCTGCGGACTTATTTCTGAAATACTGAATGTACAAGAAGCCACGGAAAGAGCACAGACTCCTGAGCGAACAACTTACAAATTTACTCTTTATCGTCATATGTACTGCACGCGTAATTTATTTTTAAATTTTGTTACTTTATTTTTTCCCTTTTTTCGAATGTTTTAAATGTTAAAACCATTGCGAACAGACAAAAATGTTGCAAAAATAGGACAAAGAGTCCCCATATACTGTTCACCAGGCTTCCCTACTAGTCACACCTTCTATAACGATTGCTTACTTTTTAAATTAGTGATACATTCACGGGCTCAATATTTCAAAGATATACTTGCATAATGAGTGAAAAATCTTCATTCCGCTGTCAACTGCCATTCACCAAATTCTTTTCCTACAGGTTATTAACATTAACCACTTTTGGGTACATTCTTTGAGAGACATCTCAAGCACGTGCTAACAAATTCATATACATAAATAAATTTTTATAGAAATTTTACATATTCATATATACAAATGCACAAATGAATTATTGTTAATTATTTTAGTAGGATCAATTATTTAGTAGGATCAATAAGTACAATTCATTTAATATTTGATTAGTGTATATAATACATCTAAATGTATTTAGGTAAGATAAATATGTAGAATATTTATAATTCTGTAATAGAATATAATTATATATATTATAAATGTTGTGTATATAAAATTACCCTACTTAAAAAAGGGCAACATACTATAATACCCTTTTGGGTCTTGCTGTTTGCAGTGAGTCATTCTTGGAAGTCATTCCATTTTCTTGTGCAAACTATCCTCATTTCTTTCTGTGAAAGCATAAAATCTTTTGGTATGGTTGTCCTCCTTTGGTAGACATTTTGAGTTCTTGTCTTCTGCTATTGCAAACAGTGCTGTGATGAATGGCCGTGTGTGTGTGTGTGTGTGTGTGTATTTCCCACATTTGTGATGGCAGTTGTGTGACTGGGCACTATGCTGTGTGTTTTTCTCTTGGCTCATCTATAAAATCAGGATAATAGTACCCACTGTGCACATTGACAGTGAAGCAGAAATGGCATGAAATGTCTACATAAGTTTGTGAGTAGAAAATACTTAATAAATAGTAGTGGTCATCACAAGTGATGTGTGTTATGGAGAATATTATGATAAATATACTTAATTTCTTGACAGTAGAACAGACCTAGGAATTTATGCTACCATTATGCTAATGGTAGCATAATTAAATTAAAGCAGAATTTGAGACTTTTATAAAGGTTAAGTCTATTTTGGTCCTACATGTGTAATGAGTTGTATTCAACTATGATATACAGTAGAAGAATTTTCTAGGTAAATGCCTAATTTGTGATCTTTTGTATCAGAGAGACCACCTTTACTTATATTTCTCAGATGGTGTCTGTCATTCACTTTCAAGCTAACTTTTTCCTATAATGGAGCGAATTAAAGGTTCTTCAACTTCACATTTGATGCTCAATGCTAGGTAAATAATATTTCTAAAGTAGATCCTTGCTTTTCTGAGAAGTACAGGTGGCTAAAAATAAGAAGTATTAAATAGAATTTTTAAAATTAGAAACACATGAAAGAAACTGTTTTTGAACCTTCAGGGGACCACAGATGTTAAAGATCTATGAAATCTCTGGTTTCTTTTTTTTTCTTTTTCATTTTCATTTGATTGCGATAATGTAAGGCAAGCTAGCATTGAAGTGAAAGAAGAAATCATTTGGGAAGATTCCTAATATCAGTCTGTATTTTTCAGGCCTTCCTTAATATCTACTGAGAGAAAAAAAATGCCCACAACATGCTCATAACCAGTAAGAATAAACACAAATCAAAAAAATAAAGAAAATAATTTCTTTGATGCAAGAAGAGAATGCTGCCTCCCTTTTCTGAGAGCGTGTTCTTTAGAAAACTTGTAACTGTAAATTCTTTCTCTTTTCCTTTGAGACGTAAATCTTCACAAAGACTTCTTGCCAGTTACACTGTCCATGAATGTCTTTATCAAGAAAATGGGGGGCTGTCCCCTGAAATACAACCAAGAGAGCTGGAGCCCCCATCCCAGCTTGCAGGGAAGGGTAGGAAGCCAAGTTCAGGGGGCACCTTGTTCCAAGTTGCAGAACTGCCCCTTGTCATAAAGGTAGGAGAAGTTTATTTTTCCTTTGGTGACAGGTGGTCACCCCAATTGCCTGGTGGATTTGGCCATGGTGTTGTTGACTTCTCCTGTTTGAGGACTAGTTAGTGTTCAGCTTGAGAATAAGCACGGGATGGTCTGTCTCTGGTTGACTCTGTCAAAAGGTGAGATTTCTTTCCGTTTCTCTAGTCTCTTAGCAAATTCTGTGATGCATCACATTCCAGTTTAATACTTTATTAATAATACAGTTCTTTTCCTTCTTTTCTGTGTCTGTGGACGATATTTCTGAGGTGGAAGGGGATCTTGTTTTTAATTATATTTCCCCAGGCTACTCTTTGGAGTTATTAAGATTTCTAGAAGGACTTTTCAAAACTAGCATGTTTGAAAAGTTTGATTATTTAAATGTGTGTAGATATGCACACATATATTTCTATGAAATATATAGATAAATGAATTCCTTGAGTTCATAGCTTTCTTTTGGTTAGTGCCTGGAGATAAACTTACTCCTAAAAATCACTGGGAGACTGTATAACTATCTCCATTATTGTGAGTTAAAACTTATAAAATGTCTTCGTACTGCTTGATATTTCACTGACATTCAGTATATAAAGGCACTTTAAGAAGTTCTGTTTTATTTGTAAAAATTATATCGTTTTTCTCATGATAAATTATAAGCACTAGACATATAAGCTTAACATATATGCACATTTTAAGCCGCTTTTGGTAAATATTCCCAAATCACTCTCCAAAAACTTGTGTCAATTGAAATCCCAATACTTATGTATCAAGGTTTCTATTTCTCTACACCTTCACCAAAGCTATGTATTACTTTTTATAATTATCTGTGTAATCAACCTTTGTTTCTTTTGGATTTGGATATTTGGATTTGGGTATGTGATATATTATCTTCCTTTATATTGCTGTATTTGATGTGCTGATATTGTGGCTAGGATTTTTGCATCTACATTCGCGGGAGATATTGGTGCATATATATTTTCAATCCTTGTGAATTTCTGGTGTCAACTTTATACTATCCTCAGATAATCATTCCTCCTTTATGATATCTGGAAGCACGGTCGTAAAATCGCTATTATTTCTTCCGTAAACGCTTGGACAAAGTCAGCCGCCGCCTCGTCTCTAACCAGTAACCGCGTACTAGACTCGTTTTATGATGTGTCTGTTTGTATGGCTGTCTGTCCTTCCATCTACCCATCAGTCCGGAGCTTTTTAATCCTTTCTACCTAAATAACAAGTATCTGTGCGGGCCAATTTAAATTTTCCAGCATGCATATCATTAACATGTTCCATGTCTCTTATGGACCATATTTATACAAGCAAATGCACTTATTCCAATGTGCACTGCCCAAGCACTAGCAAGCACATGTCCCTGCATAATGTAAATGCCTACTAAGATATAGAAGACCACCATCCCTTTAGAAAGGTTCCTTGTGACTCTGTCAGGTAAATATCCATTCTCCCTCTCCAAGGGCAACTGCTCCTCTGATTTATTTTTCTCCCACACACTAGTTTGCAGTTCGAGAACGTCAGGTAAATGAAATGATACGATCGTGGGAGGGGCTTTGCACTTATGCGTGAGATTTTTGATGTTCATCCACCATGATCCATTAACGCATGGCAGTTTTGCCGTTGTTGTGGGTACTTTTCGTTGTATGAACATCTCAGTGTGGTCATAGATTTTCAGACGGAGGGACATCAGGGTTGCTCCTAGGTTTTTGTTTTTGTTTTTGTTTTTCCGTTGTGGATAAAAATTACCATGAAAACTGTTAAGTCTTTGTCCCAACACGTTTTCATTTCTCTTAGGTTAAGTCCCTAGGATGTGAATTGCTGTCTGACAGAGCATGTCTGGTTGAGAAGAAACTGCCAGATCTTTTTCTGAAGTGGTTGTACCATTTTACAGGCCCCCTAGTAGAATATAAGAGCTGCAGTTGTTGCTATCATCAACAAAATCTGGTGTTTAGTAATGATACTCTGTAGTGATTTTCCAATGGTTTTAATTTCCGTGTTTAAGCTGAATGATAATTGTACACATTTTATGTATATATTGCTCATTTAAATAACTCCTTTCTAATTTTTTAATGGGGTTGTCTTTTTCGAACATTACATTTCGAGCTCTTTATATATCTTGCATACCTACCTTTTGTTAGATACATGACTTTTGAATGAATCTTTTCTTCCAGTCTGAGGCTTGTACGTTCGTTTCTTAATGTACTTCTACACATAGGTTTGTTTATTAATTAGTTAATTTTTATGATTTTATTCAAATTTAGTTAACATACAGTGAAATATTAGTTTCAGGTGTACAGTATAGGGATTCAACGCTTCCCTACATCACCCGGCGCTCATCACCTCAAGTGCCCTCCTGAATCCCCATCTCTTATTTTCCCTACCCCCTCACCTATCTCCCCTCTGGTAATCATCAGGTCTCTACAGTTAAGTCTGTTTCTTGGTTTGTCTCTCTCTCTCTTTCTCTCTCTCTCTCTCTTTTCCCCTTGCACGATCATTTTTATGGTGACTTTTAGGGAGCAAATTTTTAATTTTGTTAAAGTCTAATTACTTTTTTTTTCTCTTCCTGTTTCTGATTTCTGTAACCTCTCTGAAAGAGTCTGCTCATCTTCTAATCATGCAGATATTCTCCTAAGTTTTCTTCTGATGCTTTTATAGGTTTAGCTTTATAATGAGGCCTACGATCTATTGTACTGTTTTCTGTGTAAGTGTAAGTTACAACCGCCAACTCTGTTTAGTGTCAAACCATTTTTCACCACCCCAATAGGACACTCCTGTCCATTATTCAGCTGCTTCTCCTATTCTTGCCCTAGCTCCCGACAACCACTAATCTGTGTCTGAGGGTTTGCTTGTTCTGGAAATTTCATATAAATGGAGCCATGTAATATGTGACCTGTAATGCATGCCTTCTTACACTTAGCGTTGGTTTGTCAGTTTTCCCCACACTGTAGCCTGTGTCAGTGCTCATTCATCTTTATGGCTGTAAATATTCTATGGTAAGGATAGACCACAGTTTGTTTATCCATTGGTAAGATTCATTCTTCTCATCGATATTTAAAGTTTATCCATCACTATTTGTCAAAAAGACTTCCTTCCCCTATTGAATTGTTTTGGTGCTTTTGGTAAAAAGCAAATGAACATCTAAGTGTGGGTCTATTTCTGGACTCTCTTGTTTTCCATTGACCCATATTTAAATCTTCGTGCTAGTACCATATTTTCTTTTTAAATTCATTTTATTGAGGCATGATCAGCATACGAAAAGCCATGGGTATTTAATATATACAATTTGATGAACTGGGAAATACATATATACCTGTGAAACCCATCACCACCTAGACCATAAATACATCCATCATCTCCAAAGTTTGCTCCCACTGTCTTTGTTATTATTCGATATTTAACATAAGATCTATCCTATCAGCAAATTTTTAAATATGTAATACAGTATTGTCAACTGTGGCACTCTGCTGTATAATGGATCTCTAGGACTTACTCATCTTGTATAACTGAAACTTCATATCCCTTGACTAATACCTCTATGTTTCCCCTTCCTTCTAGCCCCTGGCAGCCACCATTCCACTCTCTGTTTCTAGGAGTTTGACTATTTTAGATTCCTCGTGTGAATGGTATTTTGTATTTGTCGTTTTGTGTCTGGCTTATTTCACTTAGCACACCATTCTCCGGCTCCATTCATGTTGTTGCAAATGGCAGGATTTCCTTCTTTTGTAAGGCTTAATAATACTTCCATACACACACACATACACACACACACACACACACACACACACACACACCACATTTTCTTTATCCATTTTTCCATTGATGGATATCTTCCATATCTTGGCTATCATGAATAATGCTGCTGTCAACATGGGAGTGGATATCTCCTTGAGATCTTGTTTTTAGTGCCTTTGGATATATACCCAGAAGTGTGATTGCCACATTGCCTTGATTTTATAGCTTTATCATTAGATTGATTTTTTTTTTCTTCTTTGGCTATTTTTTTCTTATTTGGCTATTTAAATTTAAGAATCATCATCCTAATTTCTGCAAAAAGCCTGCTGATGTTATGACTGGGATTATATTTTATCTGTAGATCAATCTGAATTATGGATTAACTGCATGGGGGCCAGGGAACATTTGTAGTTTGATTTCAAATATGTGGAATTTATTGAGATTATAATATGTAACTACATATTTTTAATAGTTTTTTTTTTCAATCTAAAGATTTAATATACATTTAGGAAATGTTTTGTATTGTTGGAGCTCCCCAGGTATTCTATGGAAAGATGTTTTTGAAGGACAGTAACTAATTTTCTTTTAATGTATTTTTTTTATTTTTGAGAGAGAGTGAGGTTGAGCAGGAGACCGGCAGTGGGGGGGACAGAGGATCTGAACTGGGTTCACCAGTTTTTTTTAAGTTTATTTTCTTTTTTTTGGGACAGAGAGAGAACCCATGAGCCTGCAAGTAGGGTGGGGCAGAGAGAGAGGGAGAGAGAGAATCCCAAGCAAGCTCTGCACTGCTGATGCAGAGCCTCATGTGGGGCTCGAACTCATGAACCATGAGATCATGACCTGAGGTGAAATCAAGAGTTGATGTTCAACTGACTGAGCCATCCAGGCTCCCCAAAGGACAGTAACCAGTTTTTAATTAGTCATCAATTTCCTCAGATATGGTCCATTTCATATCGAGCTAACAGTAAGTTCCACTTACAGGATTACCCCTGTACTGCCTTCTCTTGATGCACTCATTCATTCTTGAGGACACGTTTGTAGGAAGCGGGACTTGACAACTGGTATAGAGATGAATCGCATGTATTTGTAAATGTGAGGCAGGCAGGACCAGAATTAGGCTCTCAGTAATCTGGGTATGCCACAGAGAGAAATTATTTTAGTTCAGGTGCACAGGGTAGGAGTTTTGGAATGTTTTGTAAAAATGCTATATATATCCATATACAGCATATATATACTGTATAACACTATAAATATATAATAAAGAACTAATACATTTTCCTATATTTGAACAACATGATGGTGAAGCTGGGCTTTCCATAGTCTATTACTGCCTTCTGAGAAAATGCAAAGCAGATCAAAAAGAACCTCAGAGGACTCAAAATCTATAGCTGGGGGAAAAGGCTGAGAGAGAAAATGGGATGTGCTGTGTTATCTCGGTCTGTTTGGGATGCTATAACAAACCACAGGCTGGGTGGCTTATGAAAACCAGAAATTTCTTCCTCACGGTTCTGGAGTTTGGAAGTCCAAGCTGAAGCCACCAGCACGATCGCCTGTGTCCCCACCCGGTGGAAGCGGCTAGGGGCTCTCTGGGCTCTCTTTTCTATGGGCTCTGATCCCATTCCTGAGGACTCCACCTGCATAACCTGAGCACTTTCCAAAGTCACCACCTCCTAATACCATCACAATGGGGGTTACAGTTTCAATCTTTGAATTTGGGGGGACACAACCATTCAGACCACAGCGGGTTCCCAACACTGATAAGGTCACTGCATGTAATCCTACTTAAGATGGAAGGGTGTCCCTTGAGGTCTGAATAGCACAGTTTGACTATAAAGAGAAAAGAGATGCACCTCAGCTTATGCACCTGATCTTAGGGTCTCCTGTTGTCTCTATGACTTTATTTCACCATTACTCTCTTCAACCTTTTTACTATCTCCTGCCCCCATTTCCCTGCCTGTGGTCAAAGAGTAAAAGTTCCCTTGGTCCTGTGACTACCAGCTTGGTTCAGAGCATTTCCAAAGGTCACCAGGACTAAATATAGCTACTGTATTACCATCTGTTGTCTCCCTAACCAATTTTTTTGTGTCCCTAATGAAATTGCTTTCCTTAAGATTTAAAAAAAAACACCCAAAACCTTTAATAGTTAAATTAATGGAAATATGTTCCATGCTTAAATTTTTAAATTTACCTGCTGCCTAGAAAGCTATTATTTCCTTCCTTGTGACTTTTTTATTTTTTTATCTGTACATTTTATTTCTTTCCTCCAATTTTTTATTTACATTCTAATTAGTTAACATATGGTGTGATATTGGCTTTAGGAGTAGGACTTTTCTACTATTTACTTCTATTCTTTTTTAAATATATGATTTTATTATATGGTATCAGAAACCAGAGCAGACTCAGGAAGTAGGAACCTCAACAGAGCAATACTTATAATAGGACTTGGAAAGGTGTTCAAAAAGCTGTCCCCCACATGATGGCAGACCTAGGGCATTGAGAAGTGAATTGCACCAAAGCTACATAGACCAGAAAATCCCTACGAGCTATAACTCTTCTGGGGAGTATAACATTTTCCAACGTATTTTACAAGGTTAGCATAACCCTGTTAACATCACATTGATCCTGAACAGAGTGAAGCATAGGATTATTTCAGCAGGTGCCAAAGCATAGGAATCTCTTTTCTGTGCTTGGAAATTCTTCAACTTAGGAATCTGTGGAGAAGGAGAACCTGTGTCCTGTTACAGAAACTTGCTCATCCAGACTCTCTTAAAGCTGGGTCACGGCCACATGACCAGACAGACTCAACCCAGACTGAATCATGAGGAGTAGCCGTGGTGCGGGGTTCCGACTCTGCAGCAGGGAGGTTGTGTACATACTCGAACGCCTTGATCATCCTTTAAATATCTTTACACCCGTCACAGGGGCTTTTGCATCATGATTCTATACCTTTTCCGCTTATTCATTTTCACGCTAAAATTTCTCAAATATTTGTCTCCATTTCAGAGCTCTCTTTATAGATTTATATCCTGTTGCCCATTTATTATATCCACTTAAGATTTACAAGAACTTGTATCTCGAACGTCTATTACTTTTTTAAGTTTATTGATACATGCTAATGTATCGGAATTAGAAAATGCACACGTACGATTTATCATTATCTTATTCTGGTTTCCTGCAAAATGAATCATTTAGTATGGGTATGTGACCCCAGGCAGCAGGAATGGGAACAGAAAGATGGAAAATGGATGGGGTGTGTGGGGGGCACCTGCTATTTATGTGGTCATTGCCTGTAGCTACTGGTTTCTTGACCCTGAAGACCTTCTCAGGAATTTCATGAAATATGTCTCCTGTGCCTTGCCTGTTGAAGGCAAGAAAGGGGGAAGTATTTATCATCAGTTCTCATGCTCCATTAATCAAGGGGTAGCGCACTGGACTAAAGTCCCTGCATTTCTAGGCTGAACAGCATTAAGTAAAAATCTGTTACTATGGGCGCCTCAGTGGGAGCACGTGAGAGGCTTACTGCCCAGGCCCCCTCCAGCCAATGTCAGCTTCCATTCTTGTAAACCTCAGCGAAGCCTGCCTGTACATGGTGGAGGGCTGAGAATGTGTGGAGAGGCTGAGGGGATTTTTTCTGTGCTGTACTAGAGATATTTAATGCAATCATAGTCACAGATCCATGGAGAAACATTAGGGATTACCACCTCCACAGGGGCTAAAAAGGCATTCGAAAATTTTCATGTTATATTATTCTTGATGTAAAAAAAATAGGGGCACCTGGGTGGCTCAGTCGGTTAAGCGTCCAACTTTGGCTCAGGTCGTCATCTCGCGATCCGTGGGTTCGAGCCCCGCGTCGGGCTCTGTGCTGACAGCTCAGAGCCTGGAGCCTGTTTCAGATTCTGTGTCTCCCTCTCTCTCTCTGACCCTCCCCTGTTCATGCTCTGTCTCTCTCTCTGTCTCAAAAATAAATAAATGTTAAAAAAAATTTTTTTAATAAAAAAATAAATAAAGACTGGGGGCTCAGTCAGTTAAGCATCTGACTCTTGATTTCAGCTCAGGTCCTGATCCCACAGTTGGTGGGATCGACCCCTCCATCGGGTTCTGCACTGACAGCACTGAGCCTGCTTGGGATTCTCTGTCTCCCAGTCTCCCTGCCCCTCCCCTGTTTGGTCTCTCCCTCTCTTTCTCTCTCAAAATAAATAAACATTAAAAAAGAAACACTAAAAGAACCCCACATTCAATGAAACAGGTAACAATAAAAATATCTTAAACACATACATCACAGCAAAGATTTAGCATACTTAAAGGCAAAATGTGGATTTATAATTACTAAAGCCAGAAAATAGACAGGAGTGCCCCCATTATATTTTAAGCTCTAATGGAAATATTAACAAACATATTAACCAAGAAGGATAAAAATAGATATTCAGAAGGGAAAAGTTAAAAATATCAGTACTTTTTAATTATATGTTTATATCCTATAAAACAAAACAAAAAAAATAATGCACCATCAATCTACTATAAACAGTAAGAGAACACAAAAAGAGAATAGATTTTTAGAAATAATAACAGGTTGTAGTAGATAATGCAAGAAAAATATATAACAGAGAGAAAATGAAAATACATAGAAATAAACAGTGTAAAATGTGAAAAACCAATATAAAAAAACTTTTTAAACATAATTGGGACGTAAAATTAGGCCTGCACACATTCAAAAAATATATATTGAATAGATATTCTCAATATTTTAATGTTATAAATTCTCCCTACTTATGTTTATAAATATAAACTGGGACTATTAAAAAAATCACTAGTTTTGTTTTCTGGAACTAGGCAAGTGGATTGGATTCTAACAGCCATATGGTAAACCAGCAAGCATCCAAGGAAAAGGAAGTGCAGAACCAGAGTCCTAATTCTTAAGATATTAAAATATACTGCAGAGTCTCACGAATTGGTGATTTGGTTCAATTCTGTGCAGATGCAGACTGAGCAAAGAAGCCGAGTAGATCCAAACCTGTTGAACTCGATTCAAATAAATACATTAGTTCAGAATGTGGTGTAGGAAATTTCTCGACCAACGGAGAGAGGAGGGCAATAATAGACTTAAGGAAAAAAAATTAGAGTTCGTTCTGATTCACAAAAATGTGGCCAAGAGAGTGTGAGTTTCTGGATGCCACTCACCCCGTTAGTCTGTCTAATCTGACCGTCCTACGTTGCCACGGTGCATTTGTTAAGCCCAGTAGGTCAACATTGAACTCCAGGGTGGATTTGGATTTCCTCAGCGTCCCACTGCTGTCCTGTTCTGCCTCGGTTTGCAGCAGGGGCCCATGCTGCATTTAGTCACCATGCCTTCTGGGTCTTTCCTTACCAATTGGTCTGTCCTTCCTAAGGGTGTTGAAGAATGCAGGTCAGGTCTGTAAAATTCCTTCTCTTCAGGTATGTATGCTGTTTAATCCATGATTAGAATGCATCTACGGGAGGAATACCCCAGACGCAAGAAGTTCCCTTCTCATCACATCGTACCAGGTAGAATAGGTAATATTTACCAGATTTCAGTAAACTGTAAAAGTTTACTTTTTTTTTTCTCCTTTCTGTACTCAGTAAATTTGGAAGCAAGCCACTAAGACCAGCTCACGTTTGAAGGGAAATAATTGAGCCCTACCTCCTGGAGGGGTTGTCTCAACATTATCATTTCAAATTCTTCTGTAAGGAAGAGTTGTTTCACCCAACCCCCAAAATAAAGTTGGATCAATGTTTACACTGCCATTACCTCAAAGATTTAAATGTAAAACTGAAAACGGGTTGTGAGTTAATATGGGCTATTTTTTTTTTTTACAATGTCAAGGTAGCAAAGTTCAAGTATAAATCAAACCCTAGATAATGTCTAAATAAGTCATTGTAGTCTACAATATACAGAAGAGACGAAAAAGCTGGGATTGACAGAAACACCATATACAAAGACAAAAAACGTATGACAAAATGGGAAATTACATGCAGCATATAATTTTTGTACACAAAAAGTTTGCATGCCCTTGATTTACATGGATACCTTTTAGGTATAAAAAAGCAAAGGAGCAAAATATCCTAGAAGTAGGCAATAGACATGAACAAAGATTTCCCAGAGATGTTCCTTAAATGTGTGAAAATACACTCCTATTCATTATGCCAGAAATTCTCAGTAGAGCCTCCATGAGTCTCTAGTTATCAATGATAAGATTAATAAAAATCAAAAATTCAATAACACGCACTGCTAACGAGAGTGTGGGGCGGTAAGCACTCTGTACCTCTTTGAAGGGACTGAACGACTGTGCGTCCTGTGTGTGAACAAGCCCATCAGTAGTAACGCAGATAGAGAATGCATTTACCTCTCGGCACACTGCTCTTCCCTGTAGGGATTTATCCCATGGATAGCCTACAGCCAAGTGGCAAAGGAGCAAGTTTCATGTTTGCAACATTGTTGGTTCAACAAATAAGAGATTTAGTTACGCTGTATTTATAATTCATACAGAGAAATGCAATTTATATGATACAGATACAATGCAGGTTTTCTGTTAGGCTTGTTAATATTTCATTTCCATTTCTATAATTTTACTGATTTTATGTCAGCCTTATCTATTGAGAACTGAGAGAGGTGGGTTTAAATCTCTTGCTGAATTAATGGTTTCCATGTCTTGGGGATAGAAATGAAATCAATTTGTTAAATAATTCAATGACCTTGCTAAATTATCTTATTAATCTAATTACTTGTGAGATATTTTGGAGTTTCTGTATAGCGATGTGTAAAGTTTGTATTCTTTCTTCTGTGATGATTACATCTGTATGGCAAATTTAGCTAGTCTGTTGTTCCCAGGTGTTTGGTCAAACGCTCCTCTAGATATTGCTGGGAAGCTGTTTTTTAGATGTGATTAATGTTTACAGGTAGTTGACTTTAAGTAAAGGAGATGACCCTCCATAATGTAGGCGGGCCTTTTGTTTGTAGGCAGGAACATAACATCAACTCTTAACTGCGTTTCCAGACTTCCAGCTTGTCCTACACATTTCAGACCCCACAATCACATGAGCTAATGTTTAAAATGAACTTTTCTCTCTTTTGCATATGTATTTCTTTTTCATACAGTAATAGAATTACAGTAATTCTGTAATAAGTAATTACTGTAATAAGTAATAGAAATAGAAATATAGTAATAGAATTTATATATATATATATATATAATAGGAACTAAATGAAATATTAACAAACCTTTTATAAAATCTTCATTGCATGAATTGTATTTCTTTGTTTCAGCTGTAAATATATCATAGCTTGTATCGTTTTCAATCTTTATTTTTTGATAACAGAGATCCTGCAAAAACTGAACTTGTTCATTTGTCCCTTTTGTATTTGTGAAGGTTCATCTGTAGAATAAATTGCTGTGTGTATGTATATATTTCCCGCTTATAAGAGAAATGCTTGAAACTTTTTGTCATTAAGAATTAATTTGGGGGTAGTTCTATTTTTAGTTTTTTTGAGGCGCCTCCATAGTGTTCTCCATAGTGGCTGCACCAGTTTGCGTTCCCACCAACAGTGCAAGAAGGTTCCCTTTTCTCTGTATCCTCACCAACACCTCTTGGTTCTTGTGTTGTTAATATTAGCCATTTTGACAAGTGTGAGGTGATATCTCATCATGGTTTTGATTTGTATTTCCCTTGTGATAATTGCCCTACTAGGTATTTACCCAAAGAATACAAAATTATAGATTCTAAGGGGTACATGCACCCAGAGTTTATAGCAGCATTACCAACAATAGCCAAACTATGGGGAGCCCAAATGTCCATTGACTGATGAACAGATAAAGAAGGTGTGGTACAAACATACAATGGAATATTACTCAGCCATTAAAAGGAAGAACTCTTGCCATTTGCAATGACGTGGGTGGAGCTAGAATATATTATGGTAAGCGAACTAGGAGAATGACAAATCCCATGTGATTTCACTCATGTGTAGAATTTAAGAAATGAAACAGATGAACATATGGGAAGGGGGAGCAAAGACAAGAAAGGGAAACAAACCACAAGAGACTCTTAAGGACAGAGAACAAACTGTGGGTTGATGGAGGGAGGTGGACGGGGGATGGGCTAGTTGGGCATTGAGGAAGGAGGGCACTTGTAATGAGCACTGGGTGTTGTATGTAAGATAAGGAGAATCACTGAGTGCTCCTAAAAACAAAAAAATTAATTTGGGGATTGTATCCCTAGGTTCTTTTAGATTTGGAGCTCTCAAGCATTTTCTTCCTTAGATCATGTTTTGTTTCAGTATCACCTTAAGAATATTAAACACGTGGGTTTTAGTTTTGAAAAAAAAATCATTGTAGTTGGTGTTATAGCCTCCTATGTGGGATTCAATGTGATAGGATAAAGATGATATAATTTGTGTTCTTTTTTTTTTCTCCCTAGTTGTTGGTATTATTTTTCTTTTGGTGTTGCATGACGTAAAGGGGATCTGCCTGCTTTAGAACAAAGTGGTTTCTAGCTTACGCTGCATGTACTGGCATTCAGCCAGGTGAAGGAGACTTAGCCATATCTTTCCTTCGAACTAAGTACACGATAAAAATGAAAATCACTTGGTTCTATAAATCTCCTGATTACTAATATTGCTATGACTATTACTAGCATAAAATTTATTCTACTTCCTCTGTCCTTTCCTTTTTAAAAATGCTAGAACATTATAGAAGTATCATTTAATGGCTTGCTATTTAAAATGTCTATCAAAATATAAACCTAAATGTTAAGTGTAGTACACTCCCATTGTATAGACACCTGTCAAACAAATTTTTAAAATATTAGTGAATTTTATTTACAAATTTAAAAATGTTTTAACGTTTATTTTTGAAAGAGAGAGAGAGAAGAGAGAGAGCGTGAACGGGAGAGGGGCAAAGAGAGAAGGAGACATAGATTCCGAAGCAGGCTCCAGGCTCTGAGCTGTCTGCACAGAGCTGGATGCGGGCTCGAACCCACAAACTGTGAGATCATGACCTGAGCCGAAATCTGACAACCAACCAACGGAGCCACCCAAATTTTAATAAGTACAATTTTTAGGCCTTCTTAATACCAAAGGTGATATATAGTAAAATGTGTAAAAATATCTTTTAAATCTTAGAATTTCCCATTTATAATGCAGTTGGCTGATTCTTTAATTATTCTTATTCTAAGTAGTTTGACCTTGTGTTATCTTTTGTATTTTGCATTCTACTGAAATCACCTGAATGTCTAGTTACTTATCTTAAGAAAAAGTCTTCAGAACAATTTTTTGAAAGTAACCAGTGGAGAAATTTTTCTTCGCTTTGGAGTGACTTTTGCAACTGTATTTATAATTCAGATGCATAGCAAAAACTTTTCGCTGGTTTAATTTTTAATTTGCCTGTATAATCATTACTCTCATTGTAATCATTCTCATACCTCATCATTAATCAGTTTTCACCTTCTGAGGTCTTTATTACATAATTATTTTAATTTCAAAACTCTGTAAATTAGACCCTGCTATTATTCCAAATATCAGACGAAGAAACTGAGGCCAAGAGAAAAGGTAATTTGTTCAACATCAGAAAGTTAGTAAGTGGTAAGAGATTGGAGTCCAGGATTGTGTGATTCCTTAGACCTCACTTTTAGCCACTGTATTATAAACCTACCTGAATACCTGTTCATTGCCTCTGTCTGTATCCCCATTAAAAATATTTTCTTGCGGCGCTTGGGTGGCTCAGTGGGTTAAGTGTGTGACTTCAGCTCAGGTCATGAATTCACAGTCCGTGGATTTGAGCCCCATGTCGGGCTCTGTGCTGACAGCCAAGAGCCTAGAGCCTGCTTCAAATTCTGTGTCTCCCTCTCTCTCTCTGCCCCTCCCCCACTCATGCTCTGTCTCTCTCCATCTCTCAAACATGAATAAACATTAAAAAAATATTTTCTTGGGGCGCCTGGGTGGCTCAGTTGGTTGGGCGGCCAACTTCGGCTCAGGTCATGATCTCGCGGTCCGTGAGTTCGAGCCCCGCGTCGGGCTCTGTGCTGACAGCTCGGAGCCTGGAGCCTGTTTCAGATTCTGTGTCTCCCTCTCTCTGACCCTCCCCTGTTCATGCTCTGTCTCTCTCTGTCTCAAAAATAAATAAAAACGCTAAAAAAATATTTTCTTGGGCAAATAAATTCCATAAGTATCAGCTTTGTTTGTTTTGTTGTAAACCACTTTGATTTGAGGGCTATGAACCTTAATTTGATTTTTTCCAGGAACTAGAAATTGGTTATCTGAAAAACTGTCAGTGATATGTTGTTAAAAAAAAGAAAGGAAAGGAAAGGAAAGGAAAGGAAAGGAAAGGAAAGAAAAAGAAAGAAAGAAAGAAAGAAAGAAAGAAAGAAAGAAAGAAAGAAAAGCAAGGTAGACTAAAACAATGCACAGGGTGAAATTGTGTGGAGGAAGTCATGACTGTCAAAGAAGTGCAGTCTTCAGTGGTTGGAAGTGATGTTGAGGGTAGTTTGGAAGGGAGGCCAGCATACACAGTAGTGAGGGAGGGATTTGCTCCAAGACAGTAATCACCTGCAATTACCCAAGATACACTTGTTTCTTGAAGGCCCACGGTGTTCCTTCACAGTTAAATACCACTCATTTTAGCAATTCTTATTACTACGTTCTAGCTCTAGCATATCTTATTTCCTCTATACCAAATATTTCATGATTAAAAATGTATACCGATGTTTCATCGTTGAGTTCCAAGAGCAAAGAATGTGGAAGGGAAGTGTCAGCAACCACAGAACAGGTGATACAGACTTGTGGATAAATTACTTGTGGACCTAGGAGAGCTGATGGCATACACTTGTGAAGTTGTGCCCGTGTGTTGCTACAAATGTGTAAAGACATTTTCCTCGCATACTCTTGTAGGTTCTCTGTGTACAGATACCTTGTGTCAGTAACTATTCCTGTCCTATATTTTTGAGTTCTCATTTTTACTGACTCTTTTTCTACCAGCATCTGTATAATGTCAGTTGGGTACCATTCAAGTCAACAACAGTAACCAGAATTTTTTTCTTTTTACTTACTGTTGTTTTCTTTTCATCATGAGAAGTATACTCTTTAATCCCTATCCCCTATTTCCCCTCTCCACCTCCTCTCCTCTGGTAACTATCAGTTTGTTCTATATAGTTAAGAGTCTGTTTCTTGGTTTGTTTCTCTCCCTCTCTCTTCCCTTTGCTCATTTGTTTGGTTTCATAAATTCCATATATGAGTGAGATCATATGGTATTTGGCTTTCTCTGACTTATTTCACTTAGCTTTATACTCTCGAGATCCATCCATGTTGTTGCAAATGCAAGACTTCCTTCTTTCTTATGGCTGAGTGATCTTCCATAGTATGTAAATACCACATCTTGTTTATCCATTCACCTATCGATTGACACCTGGGCTGCTTCCACAGCTTGACTATTATAAATAATGTTGCTAGAAACATTGGGGTGCATATATCTGTTTGGTTTAGAATTTTTGTATTTTGGGGGTAAACAGTAGTACAATTACTGGATCATAGGGTAGTTCTGATTTTAACTTTTTGAGGAACCTCCATAACGTTCTCCAGCGTGGCTGCACCAGTGTGCATTCCCACCAACAGTGCAAGAGGGTTCCCCTTTGTCCACATCCTTGCCAACACTTGCTGTTTCTGTGTTTTTCATTTTATCCATTCTGACAGGTATAAGACGCTATCTCATTGTAATTTTGATTTGCGTTTCCCTGATGATGAGTGATGCTGAACATATTTTCATGTGTCTGTTTGCCATCTGTACGTCTTCTTTAGAAAAATGTCTTCTCAGGTCTTCTGCCCATTTGTAATTGGGTTGTTTTCAGAGTATTGAATTGTCTCAGTTCTTTATATATTTTGGATACTCACCTATTATCGGATATGTCATTTGCAAATGTCTTCTCCTATTACATAGGTTGCCTTTTAGTTTTGTTTATTGTTGCCTTTGCTGTGCAGCAACTGTTTACTTTGCTGTAGTACCAGTAGTTTATTTTTGCTTTTATTTTCCTTGCCTCAGGAGACAGGCTTTTATCCTTGCCTATTTCCCTTGCACTAACGAAGCCAGTCTCGGGAGGTCCTCCTACAGTCGAGTTCCCAGTCACAAGTTGACTGAGATCTCTTGAGATTTGGCTTGGCCAATATCAAAGAGATTACTGCCTGTGCTCTCTTCTAGGATATTTATGGTTTCAGGTCTCACATTTAGCTCTTGAATACATTTTGAGTTTATTTTTGTGTATAGTGAAAGAAAGTGGTCCAGTTTCATTCTTTTGCATGTGACTGTCCAGTTTTCCCAACACCGTTCGTTGTAGACTTTTTCCCATTGCATATTTGTTCCTCCTTTGTCAAAGAATAATTGGCCATATTGTGGATTTATATATGGGTTTTCTATTCTGTTGAGCTATGTGTCTATTTTTGAATCATTAAAGTATTTTTAAAAATTTTTTTAATGCTCATTCATTTTTGAGAGAGAGAGTGCAAGCATGAGATAGAGGCAGAAAGAGAGGAAGACAGAAAATCTGAAGCAGGCTCCATGCTGTCACTGCTCAGCCTTGAACTCATACACCGTTAGATCATGACCAGAGTTGAAGTCAGACACTCAACTGACTGAGCCACTCCAGCGCTCCTGACTGAGCCACCCAGGTGCCCCCACCATATTTTAATTACTACAGCTTTGTAATATAATTTGAAATCTGGAATTGTGATACCTCTAATTTTGTTTTTCTTTTTCAAGATTGCATTGGCTATTTGGGGTCTTTTGTGGTTCCATACAAATTTTAGGATAGTTTGTTCTATTTCTGTGAAGAATGCTATTGCATTAGGGATTGCATTAGATGTGTGGATTGCTTTTGATAGTATAGACATTTTACCAATATTTGTTCTTCCAATCAATGAGCTTGGAATGTCTCTTTATTTCTTTGTGTCATCTTCAGTTTCTTTCATCAGTGTTTTGTAGTTTTCAGAGTATACGTTTTTCATCTCTTTGCTTAAGTTTACTCCTAGATGTTTTATTGTTTTTAGTGCAGTTGTACGTGAGACTACTTTCTTAATCTCATTTTTTGCTGGTTCTTTATTGGTGTATAGAAATGCAACAGATTTTCGTACATTGATTTTGAATCCTGCAACTTTATTGAATTCATTTATCAGTTCTAGTAGTTTTTTGGTGGAGTCTTTAGGGTTTTCTATATATGGTATCATGTCACCTACAAATAGTGACAGTTTTACTTCTTCCTTACCGATGTTAACCAGAATTTTAACCTTGCAATTACTGCTGACTTCTGCTGTAGTTCTCTAAACCCATTTATAGCATAACTTTTGAAAATGTTATATTTACTCATTTCACAGTTATTTCTTTGAACCTCCCATTCGTATCTGTTTCCATTGGAACTCAGATTACTTCCCAGCACTGTACTGATTTTTACCATCATCCGTAATGATACCAAATAAAGAGAAGTATGTATTTATTATATGAAAATATGCCACTGAGAAGTATCCATCAAATAAAAATATTTGGAGCACTTTGTTCTTGTATTAGTAATTATATTGATTAAATAATTTTAATTACTTTATTTTTAAGTATCTTTAGGAGCTCAACATCATTGTAATTTCCTTGAGATTCTGTTCTCTCACTTTCAGTGTAAGGGATTTAGGTTAGATTAGTGTATGTAAAGTCTTGATTCTCCAATTAAATGAATTTGGTAATGGAATTTAATTTCAGTCTTTCAAAAAGCCAAACTGATATTTCATGTCTATTTTCAAATCATTGGTTCAAATTATAGTAAATATATAGATTTTGATTTTTTTTGTATTATGGCAAATATCATGTAACATGTTAACCATGTTACAAAAGCCAATATCATATCTGATTAATAGCTGCAGGTATTAGATGAATATCAGTTTTAAATTTATTATTATCTTTATGCTATTTTGGTATACATATTATTTTAAAAGCAAAGAGTCAATGGAAAAAAATAAAAAAGCTATGTGATATTGAAAAGTTAAAAATAAAATTAGATCATCTTTGTGTTTCTAGATACAAATACTATAATGCCATCAGTTCCAAAATGAGTTAACGTCACAGTAGGGAGTCACCTTTCAAGAAAATTAACAAAGTACTTCTGTGCCTCTCAAGTGAAACCTAGGATGATAATCTTCAGTTTTTCTTCACGTTCACTAAAGGGAATTGCTTTGCTAACCAGAGATAACATTATAGCAAAGATAGTTATTTAGGGGAAAACATACGTAGGTGAAACGAAAATAATTCTTTATTTTAGTAATATGTTGAAAGTCTGATGAAAATGAGAAAATTATGGATAGGCTCTGCTTATCAAATATGGCTCCCAAAACAAGGTCCTGGAGGGAGTTCCATATCCACCCAGGGACCAAATGATCCATATCCCCCTGAGCCCCATCTCAGAATCCCAGAGGTGATTCTGTCAGCCTGGGGAACTAACAAGAGAACATCTTCATAGACCATGCCCAGTGTAAAAGGCCAGGAAATATCCTCTGCTCCTTTAAATTCAAAGACACCAAACAGGAATACATGGATGATGGAATTAAGGCAAACATGACACCCCCAAAGGAAACTAATAATGCCACAGTAACTGACTTCAAAGGAATGAAGAATTTCAATTTGCCTATGAAAGACCTTGAAATATCCATCTTAAAGAAACTTAATGAAAGGCAAGAGAGCAGAGACAACCAAAGGAGATCAGGAAACCAATAGATGAACAACAGGATAACTTTAATAAAGAAATATAAATCATAAAAAAAAAAAGATCCAAACACATTCTGGAACTGAAGAATGTAGTAGAAGAACTGAAAAAGTCAATAGGGAACATCAACAAAAAATTTGATCATACGGAAAGATGAATCTGCAAAAATCTAATACAGACTATTTGAAATTAACCAGTGAGAGGAACAAAAAGGAAAAAAAATGTAAGAGTGAAGAAAGCCTGTGTGAATTATTGGGCGCCAAGCGAATGAACATTTGTACCAGGGAAGTTCTGGCATGCAAAGAGAGAGACAAAGGGGCAGAAAGCTTATTTCAAGAAATAATTGTTGAAAACTTTCCAAATATTGGGAAGACATGGATATCCATTTATGGGAAGTTCAGAAGATCCCAAACAAGATAATCCAAAGAAGATCTCTATAAGACGTGGAGTAATATTATGAAGTAACATCAAAACATTAACAGTCAGGGGCGCCTGGTTTACTCAGTAGGTTAAGTGTCTGACTCTTGATTTCGGCTCAGGTTGTGATCTCATGCTGGTGAGATCAGCCCTGCTTCAGACTTCACACTGAACTTGGAACGTGCTTGGGATTCTCTCTCTCCCCCTCTCTCTGTGCTTTTCCCTCGTCCCTCTCTCTGTGCTTTTCCCTCGTTTGTTTTCCTCCCCCCCCCGTCTCTCTCTCTATCTCTCTCTCTCTCACATACATATATAGAGATATAGATACAGATATAGATATAGATATAGATATAGATATAGATATATAGTTAAGAGTCAAAGCGTTTTGAAAGCATCAAGAGAAAAATAACTCATTACATACAAGGAAATACCTACAAGACAAAGAGAAGTTTTCCTTACAGAAACCGTGAAGGCTAGGAAGAATGGGGTATTTAAATTACTGAAAGAGGTAAATGCCGGACTTGGTGAACTGTCTTTCAGAAATGAAAGGGAGATAAAGACATTCCCGAGGAACAAAAGGTAAGGGTGTTTGTTCATCACCACTTACTTGCCTTATAAGAAATACTAAAGGGAGTACTTCAGGCTGAAATGAAAGGACGCTGTGTAACAACATGAAAATATATAAAAGTACTAAATTCGATGCTAAAGGTAAATGTGTATCTAACTCAGAATACCCTAATGCTGTAATGGTGGTGTGAAAATTACTTTTATAGCTAGTATACAAGTTATGAAATTATAATATTAAAAATAGCTATAATAATTTGTTAATGGATGCACAATGTAAAAAAAAAAAGATATGATACACACAATAAAAAAAAAAGGCACGACCTCAATAGCAAAAAGTGGTAGTGGAGGAGTATCAAAAGTGCAGAAGTTTTGTATGTGAGAGAATTTTTGTAATCGGTCATCAGATTAAAATGGACTGTAATATATCTATGTTTAATGAAACATATGTTAATGTATCTATGTTTAACGAAAGCCTCATGGTAACCACAAAAAAAAACAACGTATACAGGCTACACAAAAGAGAAACAAATGAAATGATGCTAGAAAAAACAAATCACAAAGACAGCAAGAGAGGAAGAAAGGAATGAAATATATATATATATATATACATATATATATATATACACATACACACATATATATATACACACACATATTTCATTCCTTACATATTTCATACATATTCATTCCTTATATATTCGTTACATATGTCATATTCCATATATATTATATATATAAAATAACATATATATAAAATACACACATATATCAACAACAAAATGGCAACAGTAAATTTTGCATATGTATAATTACTTAAAACGTAAATGGACTGATATCTCCTATCAAAAGATGCAGGGTGGCTGAGTAGATTTAAAAAACAAACGATCTGACAACGTGCTACCTAAAAGACTCGCTTAAGCTTTAAGGACACACAGAGGCTGAAAGTAAAGAGATGGAAAAAGATATTCCATAAAAATGCTAACCCACAGAGAGCAGGACCCATATTTATATCAGATAAAACAGGCTTTCAGTCCAAATCAGTCATCAGAGACAAAGAATGTCACTATACAGTGATGAAGGGGTCAGTCACCAAGATAATAGAGCACTTGTAAACATAGATGCCCTCAGCATTTGGGGCATGGATATTTTAAACAAATATTGATAGAACTGGAGGGAGAAATAGTAATGCCATAATAACAGGCAACCTCAATACCCCACTCTCAACACTGGATAGATCATGCAGACGTAAAGTCAATAAGGAAACAGCACACCTGAATAACACCTCAGACCAAATGAACTTAACAGTCATATACATATTTTCCAAACAACAGTGCCAGAACGCACATTCTTCTCGAGTGCACATGGAACATTCTCCAGGAGAGATCATATGTTGGGCCAGAAAGCAAGCCTTAATAAATGTAAGACCGAAATTCTAACACGTATCTTTTGTGATCACATGGTATGAAACTAGACATCGGTAACAGGAGGAAAGTGGAAAAATTCACTTGTTTGTTCCATGAAGGAAATGCAAATACAAGTAAAATTACTCTGTATGGATAGGAGTCAAATAGTGTTACATCTGAACTGATGTGTTACTGACTGGAAAGGGAGATCAGAGAGTATTTAGGTGTGATAGAAATGGCCTATATCTTGATTTATATAATGGCCACATGATACATATATATATATATATATATATATATATATATATAATCATTGAGATGTACACTTGATAACTGAACATTCTACTGACTATGAAATACATCACAATGAAATGTTTTAAAAATAGAAATTTCAGGGGCGCCTGGGTGGCTCAGTCGGTTGGGCGGCCGACTTCGGCTCGGGTCATGATCTCGCGGTCCGTGAGTTCGAGCCCTGCGTCGGGCTCTGTGCTGACCCGCTCAGAGCCTGGAGCCTGTTTCGGATTCTGTGTCTCCCTCTCTCTCTGACCCTCCCCCGTTCATGCTCTGTCTCTGTCTCAAAAATAAATGTTAAAAAAAAATTTAAAAATAGAAATTTCAAAACTAAATCCATACATTATCTTCATATCCTAATTACCATCTAAGTTATTAAAGGGTAATATTTATTTAACTTTATAAAGACTAAGAGTGTAAGAAGTCTCAGTCTATATATTTCCATTTTCTTTTTTTCCCTCCTTTTTTACTGTAGTGACTCACAGTGTTCTATTGGTTTCAGGTGGACAAGCTAGTGATTTGACAGATCTCTACATTACGCTCATCTGTTACCATACAGTACCATTGACCGTATTCCCTGTGCTGTGCCTTTTACCCCGTGTATTTCTAGTTTCAATTTGCATTCAATTTATGTATTTCCATTTTCACCTTAGTGCTTTTAGTCTGAATATTTTCAAGCTAACTCTTTTATCAATTAGCACTGTTAATGTCTGTATTCGTGTGCACATAAGTAAGCATAAGGATAGAAAAAAATACAAAATGCTTTCCACTGTTGAAAGCTGCATCATACAGCAACATTTCGATTTTTAACTGCAAAGACTTTGCAGTCTCCCATTTGCCTACAAACCAAGCAACCATTAATGTACTGAGCTAAGTGCACTGCATAGTAAACGTTAGCCCTTCTTGCCATTGACAAAAACTAATACAATCTTAACAGCTATAAGTGGTAGCCAATAATGATAGCTAGCCCATTACTGCTGAGTTCAGTGGCAGTTGTGAATCATCATACCTGCTTAGAATACACATTGGCACCTGCTCATTGAACTTCTGAAGTCACATATCTGCTCACACATATCCGCCTTTCTTGGCAAAAACAGAGAAAGTTAAGTTGATCTATACAGGGCTCTATACTAGATATAGCGTGAAGGATACCAGTCCATTGAAAGAACGGCTGGCTATGAGGCAGATGACAACTGGGCTCCACCCATGTTCAGCTCCCTCTCTCAATGTGCCTCCAGGGATCATTCAGTTCCCTTCAACAAACATATATTCAGCACCTGCTGACTACAGAGTGCATTTGGAACTCATTGAACTGGGAAACAAATAAGGAAGACCTAAATAGTGGACTAAATACCCTACAAATGTTGAAATAGCAAAAACAGCAAGATAATTGCTTCCTGGGGAGTCTGTGAAAGCCTCATAAAAGAAGCAGCATTGACCTGGAGAGGAATTTGCTCATGATGTTTCTAGATAAGAATGCCCTGCCTCCAACTCCGTGTTCGTCACAAGCTCCCAGAAGCATGACACATGTCTGTTTGGAACTGTCGATTTGTTTGCATGGCCACGGCATAAGAGATTAAGCTCAAGGATTATTGTAGGGGATGAGGCTGGAGAAACCAACTTGCATACTTGCATAGATCCTGAAAGACTGATTTTTCTATAAGTTTCATCTGTTTTCGTGATTACCATGTAAGTGGCAGATCATACTCCCGCACATTAAAAATGGATTTCATATGTGGCACAAGCACTGCTGTTGTTTCCTTTTAGATTGACCTTTTACAAAAGCCTGAGAGGTCATGTCTCCTTTCTTTTTTTTTTTTTTTTTTATAAGTTTATTTATTTATTTTGAGAGAAAGAGAGCATGAGCAGGGGAGGGGCAGAGAGAGCAGGAGAGAGAGAATCTCAAGCAGGCTCTGCACTGTCAGCGCAGAGCCCAACGTGGGGCTCGATCTCATGAACTGTGGGATCATGATCTGAGCTGGGATCAAGAGAGGCTTAACTGACTGGGCCACCCAGGCGCCTCTATCTCCTCCTTTTCCTACTATGTTTCTCCTTCTTGTGCAGCCCAACCTGGAGCCCCTCACCCTGACTCTGTGCTCCAATACTCTGTATCCAGCCTGGCCAACTCTGTGAGATCTGCTGTGTCTCCAAGTTTACACGGTCTTGTTTTTCTTTTTCCTCGTCTACATGTACTGCCCTGTGTCTTATACTCATAAGACTATGTTCTGAAAACTAATCTTGAAATGAACTTAATTATTGAACATGAAGGCAGTCAGTAACTTTAGTTGCCCTATCCTAATATTGGTATCTCCCCCAACCCCATTCCCCAGGGTCCCAACCCCACTACCCAGGATTCCAGAGTATCCCTAGTACCCAAAATTTTAATTAGTAGAGCGTAGAAACTCTAGGCATCTCCGTAGTAAAGATGGTCAAGAATATATTTTGCATCTCACCTTACGTTATCATTCAACAACTATCACCCAAACAGCTGTCTCTTCGAGATGGAGAATTTGCCACAGCTTTTGATCAAGGAAGGTCAGTAGCAATCCTGTTATAATTTGGAATTATTTTTAGATGGCCTGTCTATTTTTGGCCTAGTGGTCGATTTCGATAAAATTAATCTTCAGCATGAAACTTGGAATGTGTTATGTGCCATTTATTATTATAGTCGGGCACTCCAGACAGCATGAGTATGTTGATTAACGAGCATGGTGGAGCCCATGTCCTGGACTTTGGTACTTGGTCCATGTAGCAAAGACACGCCATTCATCAGCACTGACCACATGGCCTGCTGTATTTTATTTCTTAATTACATTTCAGCTTTTGCAAGCTTAGATTGTAAGTCAAGAGAAGTTTGAAATCAGAAACTTTCAGAGCATACAAAAAACACTTTGATTTGTATACAGAATCCATCTGGCCACCTTCTGAAGCAATAAAATGCACCTTAAGATTCAAGAGACCAAAGTATGTATCTCCAGATTTTTCTTCTTCCTTGAAAATATTCGTATTCACACTGTGAAGTGTTTTTACTTATAATTATGTCACTAATTTTTTATGCTTGGGTACTGGAGTCTATTAATTTGAATAATAGCCTTAAAAAAGCGGTATTAAACTCAAGCCATTGTATTGTAAATGACCATCATTAACCCCTGAACTAATTTTGCTTGCAAACCCACTGAGTCTGTGCATCACTTCGAATGTTAATTTTGGTTAACTGGTTAAACAAGTACTGCCTTTGGGGCTCTATCTGAAGTTGCAAAGATGGGACTTCTGTTACTTTAATTAAAAATATTCAATTAACTCAAACCCAGTTGACTGTGAGTCCAGACAACATTAAATTTCTGATTAATAATTACTAAGTAAATAAATATTAAATGGAGAATGATTGATTTTTCCCTGGAAACTTGAAGTCAAATAAAATTACCCTTTACATTTTCTTTTGAAGTAATTAGTTAAGAAAATACAAAATTTATAAAGAGTCTCATTTTAGAATTAAAACACAAACTTGGAAATACCAGGAGAGGACACAGGTACTGGTTTCAGATTTTATTAATTTAGAACAGGATGTTCTCTTAAAATACATTTGTATTCTATTCTGAAAGGTAAGGGGCACCTGGGTGGCTCATTTGGTTGGGCGCCCACCTTCGGCTCAGGTCATGATCTTGCGGTCCGTGAGTTCGAGCCCCACATCGGGCTCTGTGCTGACAGCTCAGAGCCTGGAGCCCGCTTCAGATTCTGGGTCTCCCTCTCTCTCTGCCTCTGCCTTGCTCACATGTGTCTGTCTCTCTCAAAAATAAATAAACATTAAAAAAAATTAAAAAAAAAATAAAAGGTAAAAATATGAGTAATTTGGTATCAAAGAAATAAGTACTAAAAAAAGAATATTGATAAATGTATTTTTTGCATACATTCTCTTATTATTTAGTCAGAAATATGTGATCATCGAAAAACATTCAATGATGTGGACTAGAAAATATGGAAAGATGAACTCATTTAGTAATAGGAATATTTTTTAAAACTTTTCAGACACAGCAGAATTTTGCAGCATTTCTACCTTTTTCCAATAATTTTCAACGTCCACGTTACAGAAATGTTCCCATGACTAAATCTCAGTGTTGGCTGGGAAAATTTCATACTGCTGAGATCTGAGCTCCCATAACATCCATAATTAGACTGTTTAATTGTAGACTCGTGATGTTCTCCAACTTTGAGACATTATTACCTTTTTTTGGAAAATATGTTCTTTACCCTTAAAATCAATTAAAATTAAATTTTGGTAATGTGCTTTTTTCTGGGTGTCTGGGCCTGATATAAGTACTGTGATATTTTAGGAGGGTGGGAACCACAGGGACCTGAGGAGGGAGGGTATCATCATTGAACTGAATTTTGTTCTTCTAATTGAAGGATTTGTAATGACAAATGCAGCTCAAATATATGAACCAGCAAAGGATTCAGTTTGCACATTCTTTACCTATTCATTCACACATTTGCCACTTGATGTACAATAGCACTTCCCCCCTTGTGACATTTGGAAATGTCTCCATATGTTGTCACTTCTCTGGTGTGTGTGGAGGTGGGGGAGGGGAGAGGGGGGCCAGGGGGAGGGGGGAAGCAGAGAGATCACTATCTCATAAATATGCTCTCATTGACCAAACTCTGCTTGGACTCCCGAGCTCTTTTTCAAATAGACCTGGCTTTTGGATTTCTGTGTTCATCTCTGCAATGGCCAATTTTAGCAAGAATCTGGCTAGGTCAGTTGAACCATCCTCCATATGTGATGCCCCTTGATTTGCAGTCAGGTTCCTCATCCTGTGCTATCCTGCAGATGATGTGTGATTACCCTGGCTGCCTTCCACAAGTTCCCTGTTAGGTCAGTGTACCAGAATATCTCTCTTAGTCCTGATATTGCCTGCTAATAGTTTTATATCTAGCCGCCTCCATGCTTCTCCTTGGCTATATATAAATCCCCACCTGCCCATGTGTATTTTTGAGTTGAGCCCAGTCTCTCGCCTCCAATGCACAATTCCACCACAGTGGTCTTTATACCTGTCAGGATAATTCCCCCCACCCCTGCCCCATGTCACCGAATAAAATCTTCCCTAGCATGCTTTAGTGAATGTCACTGAATCATTTGTCTTTAACATCCTGCTTCCTGGTTAAGAATCACAGTTCTGGGTACATATACATGTAAGCACCATCTAATTGGATTTTCTGTGATTGTGGGTTGTTATATGTAACATTTCAGTTAGTTTCAATAAGTCTCCTTGTTGAACATTTATTATTCTGCCCAAGTATTTGTTTTGATTAAATCTTTAGGCCTGTAAAGTGACGACCTTTATTTTACATTAAAGGGTGTTAAATGTAAGGAATAAAATGTTAGGTACTTTGGCCTGATGGGAAGAAAATTAGGGGTGACTTTTTTTGTACTTCTTTTATTCTAGGTGTAATGTTTCCTATAAAATATAATTACACTTTCCATGTTCTTTTAGGCAGACTGTAGGTTTTTAAAACATGAAAAAATTATCACACAGAATGATTTGTCTTTACAATGACTTTAAAATTTCTCTCTTAAAATATCCTCATATTATTTCTATGTACTTTTACTAGACCAAATTAAGTGAGACTTGCATAACAGCTTTTGAGTTCAATGATTTAACTATAACTCACCATTAGATGTTAGGATCTAAGAAATTAAAAAAAATATTATATTTTTTTTTGAGAGAGAGAAACAGAGCATAAGCGGAGGAGGGGCAGAGAGAAAGGGGACACAGAATCCAAAGCAGGCTCCAGGCTCAGAGCTGTCAGCACAGAGCCCAATGCGGGGCTAGAAACCATGAATAGTGAGATCATGACCTGAGCTGAAGTCTGCCGCTCAACTGACTGAGCCACCCAGGTGCCCAAGATCAAAGAATTTGTAAAGTCAGTATGTTTTAGTCATGTAGACCATAAAATAAAATTTAAAATGTAGTGCTCAAGAGAATTTTTGTTTAACTGAAAACTGTATCACAAAGCCTCTGCCTTGCATTGACGGTAGAAGTGGGCCTAGAATTAATCTCTCAACGTACACAGCTAGACAACAGCAGGACACAACTATTTTCAGATATTGGACAACAGGTGGAGCAGGGCTGTGATCCCTAAGAGAAAGGAAAAACAATAAGGTGAGTGTAGCCCTCGCGTACGTCTTCTACCTATAGTCAGGTTCTGGAATCTGGTACAGGGACAGGGAATCCAAACAGACAAACAAAAATTTCACTGACTTGAAGAAAACAAGATAAACTTCAGAAGAGTCCGAAGGGACAATTTGCAGACTAGAACACCTAAGAAAGGAAGCCATTTAGAAAAATTTCCCGAGACCTGCAACGTGAGTGTTTGGCTAACTATGAATATTAAAATCTTAGCGTGAGATCCCAAGTGGCAAGGCAAAGGAATTTTGGGGAAAGAAAATTTACAAAGGGGCTACAAGAAAGCAATTCCCCGAGCTCACACAGGGCCAGGGATGACTTAAATCCTAATAAGCCTGACGGGAGATGCTTCTTTGACACAAGAAACATTCAGGAAAGCCCTCAGTGAGGATGTGCTGTAAGACTGGGGTTAAATAAGCTATTAGTAAAGGCTACTCTAGCTTCTCTAAAAAGAAGTTAAAACAAGATTCGATAGGATCAAACTTTCAAACTTACTTTCAAGTAACTCAGATCCCTGCTGGAACTATGTATAGTACTCTTGAAAATTATTGCAAAACCCAACATATAATACTGTCCAGTATTTCTTAATGGGCACATGAAGTAGAAGAAAAGAGAAATACAAAACCTGGAGAAAAAAAATCAGTCCTTAACAATTGATCCAGAAGTGAAAGAGAAGATGTAGTAGACAAATAATTGAAAATGCATATAATTATGCTCCATATGCTTAAGGATGTAAAGGAAAATACAAGCATAAAATGAAGTGAAAGAGGAGATCTGAGAAAGAATCAAATGAAAATTTAAGAGCGGAAAACTGAACTTTATTCAGAAACATATCATGAATGATATTAACAGATTTGACATCCCAGAATAAATAAAAATCAGTATTCTTGAAGACATTAAGAAAGAAATTTGCTTTTTTTAATGTTTACTTATTTATTTTGAGAGGGAGAGAGAGAGTATATGAGCGGAGAGAGAGAGAGAGACTCCCAAGCAGGCTTCTCTCTGTCAGTACAGAGCAGGATGTGGGGCTCAATCTCAGGAACCATGAGATCATGACCTGAGACGAAATCAAGAGTCAGATGCTCAATGGACTGAGACCCCTAAGTGCCACAAGATAGAAACTGTTTAAAATGAACAACCTCTAGAAAAGAGATAACAAAAAAGAAAAGTAAGAAAGAAGAAAGAATTTCAGGCAACTGTGGGAAATACCAAGTGTTGTAATAAATGTGTCAGTGGAGTCACAGAGTGGGGAATCAGAAAATAATTGTAAGAAACCATTACCAAATTTTCCAAACTTGATTTAAACAATAAGTCACAGAGATATCCAACAATCTCAATGAAACCCAACTAGGGTAAACACACATACAATATGCAATACACACATTCACACGCACAAGCACCATAATCTTATATCTGAAAACAGAGTAAAGAAAAATTCTTAAATCCAGTCTTGGAAGACACACACATCAGTATAAGAGGATAAATATAAGAATTACGATAGGCCTTTGTCATAATTATATAAATCCACTATAGTGAAATGGCATCTGCAACTGGGACACACACACACACACACACACACACACACACACACACACGATCATCCTTAATTCTTATGCCTAGTTAAAATATCCTTTAAAAATTGTGTGAAATACATTTCAGACATAGAAAAGTTATGATTCTTTGTCATCAGTGAACTAGCACTTTAAGAATTGTTAAGAAAGTTCTTCAGGAAAAATGAAAATTCTACCCTATGGAAACTTGAAGCTAAACCAAAGAGAAAACAGTCTAGATATGGTAAAATATTGATTTAATTTAATTAATTGAATTTAATTTAAAAATTTAATATTTAAGTTTTAAATTTCTTTTAAAAATAACTATTTATAGGGGCACCTGGGTGGCTTAGTCGGTTAAGCATCCAACTCTTGGTTTCAGCGCGGGTCATGATCTCACATTGGGTTTGAGCCCCTCACTGAGCTCTGCACTGTCAGCATGGAGCCTTCTTGGGATTCTCTCTTTCCCTCTCTCTCTCTCTCTCTGCTCCTCTCCTGTTCTGTCTCTCTCTCTCCCAAAAATAAATAAACTTAAAAAAGAGAAACATTTAAAAATTAGAAAAAATCTATTTACAATAAAAACATAATAATGATTCCTACATAGCTCTTGCCTACACAAAAGTAAAAATATGCCAACAGTGACACAAAACTGAGTGTGGAAAATATATGGATACAGTAGATACATCTTATGCTATAATAAAGAGGTATAATGTCATTGAAAAGTGAGCTGTCATTGGTTAATGTGGGGTATTGTAACATGCAGAAGAACCACTAAAAAAGAAGCATAGTTAGTAAAATAATAGTAGAAAGAAAATGGAGTCATAAAAATTATTAAATCCAAAGAAGGTGGGAAAAAAAGGAGAACACAGTTCATCAAGCACAAATTAAAACAAATATCAACGTGGTAGACTTAAACCCCACCATATCAATAATAGCACTAAATTTAGATAATATAAACTGTCTCATGATAAGATAGTTTTAAAAAGGAAAACTCAACCGTACACTTGCCAAGAGCACCTTGTTTGTATTTAAAATGCAGTTAGATGAATCATAACAGGCTGGAGAAGAGATGTACCATGCGAATCCTGATCATGGGAAAGTTAGGGCGTCTTGATTAATATTGGATGGAGTGAGACTTCAGAACTAGGAATCTATTCTGGTTCTGCAAAGTGCATTCCATAACGACATGGCAGGCAATTCGTCAGAAAGGAATAGGATCCATAATCAAACACCCTCCAAGGAAGGAAAGTCATTATTCTGAGTGAAAGAAGCTAGAAAGATAAGTGTACATACTGTGTGATTCCGTTCATATAAAAGTCTAAAAAATGCAAAGTAGTGGTGATGGTAATACATCTATGGCTGCCTGAGGGTCAGGGTGAAAGCAAAGATGGATTACAAGCGGCACAAGGAAATTTGGGGGATGATGGAAATGTTATTTTAATTATGGTGATATTTTCCCAAGTGCATACATGAGTCAAAACTCATACTATTGTACATTTTTAATGTATATGGTTTATTTACTGTTAATTACAACTACAGTGAAATATTGTGAATATGTGAGCAACTACAAATTGAATAGATTGCTGGTGAATATCTAAAACCCTGTGGGTATTAGGTCTAGACGTTTGGCAATTTCTTATAAAAAGAAACGTACATTTACTATGTGACCCAGTAGTTCTACTTCTCAGGATTTTGATAGCCCTGAAAATTGCCTCTCAAATTTTCTACAGTGAAGGGTAATGATTGACCAATGGCCCCAGCTGCTGTGCTCAGAAATTCAGCTCTGTGCATATGTGGACACCATGTTTCCTCTGAGTTGTTCCCAGCTAGTGTCTGAGTGTGACAGAGATATAAAAGCAGGCTCATTCCTATGGACTGTGACTTTTGGGGAGGAGAGAAAGCCTTTCGTGGGTGATTTGGCTCAAAAATTTCCTGTCTACTTTGTCAAAATGATGTTAGGCCTGAATAACAGCCAAGGCCTTCTTTGATTCCTTCTTGTTCTCTTGCACAGAGATTTGGCCTATATCATGGTTCCATTGCTTTCTATCTGCTCCTAGTGCCCTATTTATTTTCCTTCGTGTGTATTTTCTCCAGTTAACCTATTGTATGTCTTTGCATCTCATCTTGGTGTTTACTTCTCAGAGAACCTGGATTAATACAGGTAATATCTCAAGGCTTGATTATCAGTGTTTACAGTAGCTTTCTTTATGAAAACCCCAAATGGGAAACAATTCAAATGTCCATCAGCAGGCAAATAAATGGATAAACAATTTGTGCCAGACAGAGACAATGGAATGCTATTCAGTCATGGAGTGGATGGAAATTAATTACTGATTGATGCAGTGTCATGGATGGATATCAAAATTATGTGAAGTGAAAGAAACCAGGTACAAAAGAGTACATAATGTATGGTTTCATTTATATGGAACTTTACCAAAGACAAATATCATCAATATTGACTGAAAGGAGATTGGTGGTTGCCTAGGACGGAATTTTTAGGCTTATGGAATATTGCTTAGAGAATCAGTCTATATCTTGATTCTGACGTTGGATACTGGGCAATATAAATTTGTCAAACTTATTGAAATGTACAGTAAAAAGTGATAGATTTTATAATATGCAGATTATAGCTAAGTTGATTGAAACATCTACACAACAACCAGTGTAGGTTCTAAATCAGCTTTAGGTAAGATATTTAGAAGGATTTTCTTAAATAGAATCACTCTCATTATCCAAATACCTAATATTTAGTAAATCTATATATCTGTTTAATTAATACATGTAATTCCACTATTTCTACTAGTCCGTCTAATAAATAAACTATTATTTTGTTGGCATTCTTTCCCCCCCACTGAAGAAATGATTCTCTCTCAAATATAACTTAGTGCTTCCGGTTGGGTATATCCCTTAAAATACCTCATCTTCTTGCTCATTTGATGATTGTGTTATTTCCACTAAGCCAGTCAGCCTTTTCTTGGGATTTACAAAGTAAGGGTCTCATGTAAGAGGTCTTTGGTATAGAACCTGGGATTCTGAAATTGCTTCCATGGATCAAGTCTTAAGATTAAGTTTTCTCTTTAAAAAAAATTATAATGTGTATTTTTATTTTTGACAGAGAGACAGAGAGAGAGAGAGAACATGAGTAGGGAAGGGGCAGAGAGAGAGGGAGATACAGAATCGGAAGCAGGCTCCAGGCTCAGAGCTGTCAGCACAGAGCCTGATGGGGGGCTCGAACTCATGGACTGCGAGATCACGACCTAAGCCAAAGTTGGATGCTCAACCGACTGAGCCACCCAGGTGCCCCAAGATTAAGTTTTCTCTTCAAGAAATAACCTTGATCTCAGAATAAAATCACAATGTAAGGAAACAGGATATAGTTGTGTGCAATCTAGAGTTCCGACGCATGCACTGTTACCACTGACTGTGTGTCGAGTACCCTCCTAAGTGGAGCACATGCCTATTGCACTTGTATAACAGTTTTGTGGACATTAATGATTTTTATCTCCTTTTGTACATGATGAAAACACAGCTTTGAAGGGTCAAGCATCTTACACATGACTGTAGAGTTAGAGTAGAACAATGGTTTAGACTGGATGATCAGAAGTTTGTGAGGCTAATCACCATGATCTACTGCCTACCAAAGCAGTTACAGATAAGAATGGGTTAATAAACAGCTGTATGAATGTGCTTGGAGGAAGGAGTGAAGAGTGGGTGTGGCGTCTTAAAAATGGGCTTGACCCTGTATCTCTTATTCCCCCCATCACATTTTTCCTAAAAACAGTCTCACTCTTGGATAATTTATTTTGTCCATTCTTCCCTCCTTCAAAATGGTGTCAGTTCTACTTGCCTGGTCCTCTACTTCTTCTACAGACTGATGAGAATGGCATAAACCAAGAGAGAAAAAAAAGAGTCAACTAGAAATAGACATTTGACAAGTGATAAGACCTCACAAAAACTGTCCCATCCATTGGAGATAACCTTTTTTTCCAACTTTACTGTTGGAGAGGAAAATTTTCTGTGACTCTTTAAGGTTCTTCTGACTAGTCTAAGAATTAAATGGACATGAGACAGATTAACAGAAGAAAATAAAATTATGTACACATGGGGAATTTACATAAACATGAGAGATTCCAAAGGCAGACAAAATGAGGTATTTTTTCGTCATCCTGAATTGAGGACAAGGAGGTAGGGGTCTGGGACTTCAAAGGAATGGAAAGCAATTCCCAGGAAGATGAAAAAGAGTAAGCATTTGGTGAACAAGTGCTTGCTGGGCCATGCAGAAATAAGGGGACATAGAAAGGACTTTGATCAGGTTTTGCTACGTTCCTCCCTGTCTGCCCCTTCTAGTTCATATTATTCTGTAGTTATCTATGGTGGTAGCTCTCTTCTTGGAGCAGATCCTCTATCTAAATTCCTTTTAGTCAGTCAGGGCCGAGGCCAAAGTTTATATCTGAGTCTTTTGGGCTTTGATTCTTTTCAGTATGAAATAGCTCCTATGCCAAATGGCACATCTTGGGGTGACTTATTTTGGATGCTTACATGACAAATGAAATTGACTAAACATGACTAAACATAATTGCATGCATCAAGTCAGTTCCACCCACCTGGTATCTTATCTACATTATCTCACGTTGCTTCTTGAGTAGGTGGTGAAAAGAGTTGCTGCTGGCATGACGAACTGATGTGTATAGTACGAAGAGCAGATTTTAATGCTAGACGTGCAGGGATTTCACCAGAACTGGACATTGTAATTTGGACGGGGGCATCCTACGTGCTAGTCAGTGTGGTGGTAGAATCATTCCAAGCACAGATCCTTCAACGGAAACAGATTTTAGAGGATCATTTTAGAAAATTCACATTTTAGGACAGTGTATTATTGGGTGGCTTTATTGTTGTAGGAAGAAAAGTTACAGTTCTCTATATACTGGAAGTGTTTATAAGTTCCAAAATTTGGATAGTCCAGGTAGTGCATTCTGAAATGCCATAAATTATTGTAGTCATTTCCTAGTCTTTCTTGTCACCCTCAGTTGTTTCAGTATGGTAGCAGAAGCTGCCTATTTTACAGATGCTCCATGCATACTCCTGCCTTTGGTTATTGCCTTCTTCATAGATGCTCCTTCCTGAAGGCTCACTTCATCATTTTATTCACTTCCCTGCTTACATACCTTGTCACTAAGGCATCAGTGATTGTTACATTTAAAGTCACATGCCTCCAAATTACCTTACCTTCCTTCGTTTTTATTATTTTGCTTTATTTTATTGCAGTAGAACTTGTAGTGCACTGTATATTATATATGAGTAGTATATGCTGTAAAATATGTTACATAGGTCAATATTCTCTTGCAGAAGTTTTGGGGTATTTGTATCCCCCACTAGAATGAGCTCCAGGGCAATGAGAACTGTGTTTTGTTTGCTGCTGTGTCTTTAGTGCCTGGAATGATGCCTGTAATGTCAAATGTATTTAATGAAAATATTCTTTTGCAAATTAACATGCCACCATTACCTACCTACTGTCTCCAGACAGGAGTCACAAGGAACCCGAATATCTTCAATTATTTCTCATTAGAGACACGCAATCTTAATCTTATCAAGTACTTTCTTCTTCCCAAATATTCTTCTAAATCCATTTCATCTTTATTTTCATTCCCATGGTTTGAACAGGTCTTTGTCACCTTCAAATGTATCATTTCTTCCGTTCCAAATTCCTCTAGTCAGAATCCTTTACTATCTCTCCATAACCTTTCCAGACTTTCATCATGATGAAAACGCTCTTTGAGATCTTGGCCTCTATTTTTCCACCCTAATTTGACATCTGTGAGCTTCGCTGTGGCACAGACTTCAGTTCATTCATCTCTGTCACCCCAGCACCTAGGATAATAAGTGATAAATAATAGCTATTAGGAAAGAATACAATGAATGAATAATATATTAACAAATGAATGGACTTTAATAGGATAGTTCAAACATGTCTGAATTCTTTTTTGGCAGTCTTTGTTGGCACCTGTTGGGGAAAACAGCAAGCTCATCAAACAAATAATAATAAGCCTCACCCAATACATATTTTTTTTTTAATTTTTTTTTTCAACGTTTATTTATTTTTGGGACAGAGAGAGAGACAGAGCATGAACGGGGGAGGGCCAGAGAGAGAGGGAGACACAGAATGGGAAACAGGCTCCAGGCTCTGAGCCATCAGCCCAGAGCCCGACGCGGGGCTCGAACTCACAGACCGCGAGATCGTGACCTGGCTGAAGTCGGACGCTTAACCGACTGCGCCACCCAGGCGCCCCCCAATACATATTTAATAAGAATTTACTGGGTAAATAGATTATCATAGATAATTCTCTCATACTCTGTAAACTCTACTCTCACGTGATACGGGATAAAATTAGTACATTTACTATACTAGAAAACCATACCTAAGTACCTTCTGAATATGAATTTAGGAGAGGATATGAATTTAACTCATGTCTTAGGTGCTCTGTAAGTCTGTCCACTCACGTGGAACCGTGGAATACACACCTTTCAACTCCAGCTTCTGATTTAACTTCCTGGTCTCTGCATCCCAGAAGATCATAAAGGTGAATGTTAATTTTTCTTTGGGAGGAGAGGATTATGTCCTCAAATTGAAGTTTTTCAATGTGATCAGTCACCTGAAGTCCTTATTTAATAAGAATCAAAATATGCCACATGTAGTTACTTCACTTCCTGAGACACTGTGGACAGGTGGTCACTTTGGTTATTCATCGGAATTAGCATGTTCTTACAAGATACTAAGGACTTGAATTATGAGGGTTAAGAGGTGGATAAGAAATAGTCGTCTCATTAAATGCTTGACTTTAAAAATGTTTTTAATGTATATTTTTTAGAGAAAGAGAGAGACAGAGTGCAAGCAGGGGAGAAGCAGAGAGAGAGGGAGACACAGAATCCGAAACAGGCTCCAGGCTCTGAGCTGTCAGCACAGAGCCCGACGCGGGGCTTGAACTCACTGACCGCGAGTTTATGACCTGAGCCTAAGTCAGCCTCTTAACCGACTGAGCCACCCACATACCCTTAAATTCTTGACTTTAACGGAACATGAGAGTTTAGCAATATCCTACTGGCAGAAAGGTACTGTAGTAGACTGTGTTAGGGGAACACTGTACGACAGGCTCCTTTTAGAGACTCAAGAGTCTCAGCTACATCGTAAAGTCCTGAGACCATCTCTGCTTAGGTAACAGGCTCCTTTTTTAAAAATTTATTTATTTGATGCGAAAAGCTTTTTTTTTGTCATTTTGAAAAATGTATTTTGTTTTTGAAACTTTTTATATGCCATAGAGTTAATGGTGTACAATAGCCATTTTAAGATACTTATAAATAACACAGGATGGTGAACTTTAAGTTACTCCGTAAGAATAACAAAACTCTATCCATTTGTTGCTGGCGAGTAAGAACAATTGTTCAGTTGTTACAGGTAACTTACTAATCTGTGAATCAACTGAAGTATCTGATCTAATTGAATCCATAAAACCCTAAGTGATTAAGATCAATGTATGCACTATATATTTTAGGAGAAACAAGCAAAACCCATATTTTTTATGATCGATTCCTTTAATAGCATTAATACATTAGATTTATTTCAACCTTCTAATGGATTTGATATTAGATTAGTAGAAAAGCATCAGTATAGAGTATGGAATGTGGAGAATGATGGATACCTTTAGTTGTGAAGCTATAGCCATGATTTACATGCTATTTTCTGAATATTATTAAAAAGTAATATACTGGTTTTACTTTTTATGTTCTAAGTTTATGACTTCTATAGCTAATATCGGTTTTCCCCCTTGTACATTTGAGGAAGGAGCAATTGTTTGAATATCACAAATCTCCATTTTCAAATGCATGGTGTTTATGGGATAGAGGTTACACTAGTGTATATGATATTGAATTTTGATTTCCATTATGACACTTTATTTTTTTTTAACTTTATTTATTTTGAGAGAGAGAGTGTGCGTGTGCATGCGTGCACTAGTAGGGGAGGGACAGAGAGAGAGGGAGCGAGAGAATCCCAAGCAGGTCCTGTGCTGTCAGCACAGAGCTTGAATGGGACTTGATCTCAAGAACAGTGAGATCATGACCTGACCAAGATAAAGAGTCAGACGTTTGGGGCACCTGAGTGGCTCAGTCGGTTGAGCGTCTGACTTTGGCTCAGGTCATGATCTCACAGTTCATGGGTTCAAGCCCCACGTTGGGCTCTGTGCTGACAGCTCAGAGCCTGGATCTTGCTTCAGATTCTGTGTCTCCCTCTCTCTCTGCCCCTCTCCCACTCATGGTTTGTCTCTCTCTCTCTCTCTTTCTCAAAAATAAATAAACATTAAAAAATTAAAGGAAGATTCAGATGCTTAACCAACTGAGGCACCCAGGCACCCCATTACACTTTATTTTTAGTTGTTTATAAGTTTCCGAAAAATTAGCCAGTTCAAATAAGGAAATCGGTCTTTGACTTCAATATATTCTTTGTTAAAAGCAATTTAAGATGATTTTTACTTGGATAATTCAAATCCAGTGAAAGTTTTGACTTTGGAATCCTAGGAGGATATCATCCACATGTTATTGTGTATTAGGGAATTGCATTTTACTCAGGGCTATACTTGTGCTCAGCAATATACATGATCTTAAACAGAAATAGGATATTTTCATCGGATGATGATAAAGGGTGGGCATACCCATTTTTATGTACTGTGTATATCCTTAGAAATACCTTTGAGAGGCACCCAGGTGGCTCATTCAGTTAAGCGTCCGACTTTAGCTCAGGTCATGATTTCATGGTTCATGGGTTCAAGCCCCACATCAGGCTCTGGGGTGACCACTCAGAGCCTGGAGTCTGCTTTGGATTCTGTGTCTCCCTCTCTGCCCCTCCCCTGCTCATGCTCGCTCTCTCTCTCTCTCTCTCTCTCTCTCATAAAGATAAATATAAAACAAATGTAAAAGAAAAAAAAGAAATACCTTTGAAACTTTTTTTCACATTAATTGATAAACTTTGAATTACAGTTGAGGATGCCTAAATATGAGCATTTTTTTCTTTTTTAAAAATATTTATACAAAATATTTTGTCATATTAAATACATGAAAAATCTTTAGAAAATGAATATTTGGTTATGATTATTGAAGTGTCTGACTTTTCTGTTATTTCAAATACATCTTCTCCCTTTTGTGTTAAATCAAGAAGTGATAGTATAAAAAAATTAGAAAATACAGGTAAGCAAAAAAAGAAAAAAAATTCTGTGTCATTGCTCTCTGAGGACACAGTGACATTTTACACGTTAGTCATTTTTTTTGTTTGGGGATCAATCTTGTTTTTAAATGTTAAATTTTTAATATGTAAATTGTCAACAACACACTGCTGTACAAGCAGTGGGCCAAATCAGAAACCAAATGGCAAATCAAAATATATGTATCAAAACAAAGGAAAAGAAACAATATTCAAAAATCTATGGGTTGCAGCAAAAGCAGATGTTACAGTGAAATTTATGCTGTACATGCTTATATTAAGAAAAAAAATGTTCAAATAAAAAACTCAACATTATGTTACAAGGAACTAGAAAAAGAAGAAACTTGGCTGAAATTTAGTAGGGGACGGAAATAACAAAGAATAACCAGAAATGAATAAAATAGACACAAGAAGAAATAATAACATCGAAAGTAATGACTAGTTTTTCCAAAACAAACAAACAAATTTGGCAGTGCTTTATCTACATTAGCTAACCAAACAAAGAGCAAAGACTCAGAAACCAAAATGAGAAATGGGAAGGAAACCAATACAAAGACAATACCACAGAAATACAGAGTGTGCTAACAGGTTACTATAAACAGTTATATACTACCAAATCAGATAAGTTAGAAAAAACAGAAAGTTTCTGAAAATGCATGTTGCCAAGATTGAATCACGAATCTTGAATCCAAGAAGTAGGAAATCTTCTTAGACCGATGACAATAATAAAATTTCAATTAGAAACAAAATCTCCTGGCATGGACAAGCCCAAGACTAATGGTCTCATTGGTGAATTCTACCAAACATTTAAAATAAAATTAATGACAGCCTTTACCAACATCTTAAAGATAATGGAATAGAGAAAACTCATTCAAAATCATTCCATGAGACCAGTACTACTCTGATACCAAAGCAGGAGAAAAATAATACAAGAACAAAAAAGTCTGGTTTGTCCAGTAGAAGTATAGCTACTTTGACTTTCTTTTGACACCCATTTGTGTGATAAATGGTTCTCCATTCCCTCATTGTCAATCTGCAGGTGTCTTTAGGTCTAAAATGAGTCTCTTGTAGGCAGCATATAGATGCGTCTTGTTTTTTAAATCCATTCTGACACCCTATGTCTTTTGATAGGCATTGACATGATATATTCAAAGTGCTGAAAGGGAAAAATCTGCAGCCAAGAATACCTAATCCAGCAAGGCTATCGTTCAGAATAGAAGGAGAGATAAAGAGTTTCCCCAAACAAAAACTAAAGGAGTTGGTGACCACTAAACCAGCCCTGCAAGACATATTAAAGGGCACTGTTTGAGTGCAAAGGGGAGACCAAAAATGATAAAGAGAAGAAAGGATCAGAGAACATCTCAGAAACAATGATAGAACAAATAATAAAATGGCCATACATACGTATCTGTCAATAACTACTTTGAATGTAAATGGACTAAATGCTTCAGTCAGAATCCGTCTCTATTTAACAATGTATTTCCTTATGTATGAAAAAGGGATAATATTTTCCTCAGTATGTTTTCTTACTCGAATCTGTGTAACTTTCTAGGTATGGTGGTTTTGTTCCTCCACAGGTCATTGGTGGTATACACGCGAGGTAATGCATTTTTTTTCATCTTCCTTATGTTTGTCTTAATTTCTTTCTCCCTGTTTCTTCTTCTTTCTTCCTCTTCTTCTTCCTTCCTTGTCTCAGTCATCTGACCAGCAAAAGAGGCTCTGTTGCAAAATGAAATTAGAAATTTTCAAGTGAATTCCGTCAAGCTTTCCCTTGGTGAGCTTTAGTTCAGATGTCATGGCAGGTGGGGTGCCTGGGTGGCTCAGTCCATTAAGTGTCCAACTTGATTTCCGCTCAAGTCATCATCTCATGGTTCGTGGGATCGATCCCTGCACAGGACTCTGTGCTAAGTGTGTAGAGGCTGGTTGGGATTCTCTCTCTCTCCCTCTCTGCTCCTTCCTCTCTCTCTCTCACTCTCTCTCCTCCCATCTCTCTCTAATAAATGAACATTAAAAGAAAAAAAAAAGATGCGATGGCAGAGTAAAATATATACATAGGCAGACATTTTTGTTTTAAGATGGATTTACATTATTTATTCAAATTATTCATCAAGAAGGATTTAGAACTCAAGGTTATTGTAGATCGACCCTAGGCCTGGAACATGGTTCCTTCCCTTTCTCATTGCTCCAAATACAAGACCTTGCATCTTAAATACAGGTTTTCCAATAAAGCATACTTTTTTTTTTAAAGTCAAGAGAATATTTTACCTCAACCATAAGAAGCTTAAAGAAAATACCCTAGAATCTACAGAGAAGATTTGGTAATTCTTGATCTACCTGAATTTATATGAAAGAAATCTGTTTTAAATTCAGGACTTCACATCTTCTCTCAGACTCCGCCCCCCCCCCCCCACTTCCCATTCAAGGACAGATAAGGGTTAGGGACCACAACAACTAAGATCTCCATCTGGCCTGTTGGGGGAATCACTGGATGTAATTCATGTGGAAACAGAATGAAAGTCAACACTGAAATAATGTAAGCAAGAAATTTCAGTCTAATTTTCAGATAACTCTGTTTATTTCCACATGTGAATTGTGTTTTGTTTGCAGTAATGCTTTGTAACAAATATTTGTTTCACAAAACTGATTGCTTCTTGTTTTCCATGGAACCACTATTATGGATTTAATTACTTCACAGGCGTGACCTGCCTTATATTACTTGAAGAGTGTTCAAAGATTCATACTTCCAACTTTTACAAGATCTTTCTAACTGTTCTATTTTATACCTTCAATTTTATGCATACACACGACATTTTTTCAATTCAGACTTTCTCTTCAATTGAAACTCCCAAGTATAGGTATTTTGCTTTTCTGACATCCTTAGAAAAATTACCCTGAAGGTTTACACTGGAAATATCAATTTAAAAAAATATAAATCCTTCGTTTTAAACATTGTTACCCAGTTTTCTGTGTTCCTTGAGCGTATGGAACTTCCATTTTGTTATCTTTACAGACATCAAATAACATATGGCAGTAACTAGAGTCCTCCTGCAACACTTAGGGCTGTTGCCCGTGTATTAAATGGTTCTAGACAACAGGTTTCTTGTGCCTTTGGTGGGTGGGTAATTTACCTGTCTTGTGGCTTGTTACTTCTTGCCGTTATCCTAGCTCTCCTGGCTGCTAATCTGTTCTGAGTAAGAAATAAGTCAGCAAGATATTTTCATTGCATAAAATAACAACTAATAGGTATAAAATGAGAAATTGTGGACCACTGTGAGTAAAATGCGTGCACTGTATTGCATAGTATAATGTCAAGAAATCATAGTGTAACCTCAGTGCTAAATATTTCAGATATTCTTTCAAAATCCATTATACTATCTGTTAATTCTTTTAGAAGAACTTTGATTCACTTTTGAAACTGTTTAACATTTATGTAAATATTTAAAAATTATAAAAAAATCTGTCATACATTGATAGACCTTATATAAAGTTGTGGCTATGAAGGGCATACATTATCCTCCTGATAATAACCATCTAAAGTGAAAGGATAGGTCCTCACATTTATCTGGAAGATTTTATTGTTTAAAAGCAAAACAAAAAAATAGAAAAGAAAACCCATAAGTGTATAAATAAAAACATAAAAACTATCCAGTTCTGAGAGAAGATACATATTTCTTTGAGAATGCTTCCAAATTCATTTGTTAATTTAAAAAAAATGTTTACTTTTCTTCGAATGTGTATTATGTAACAGGCAAATACTTATAAAACTGATAGAGTGAAAAAAAGCTATTTTCTCCTAGTTTTCCTTCACACACGCAATTTCAAAGGTAATCCCTTTTAACTGTGATAGCTGATACAGATATATACATAGACACATCCATATTATCATATCCGTATATATATATACACACATCCATATTGCCATATCTGTAGGTACACACACGCATCCATATTGCCATATTATATGTATGTATGCATGTGCATATTACCACATCCATATATATACACATTCATACTACCATATCAATAAATACATACACATCCATATTATCATATTATATTTATATATTATCATATCATATTGTATTTATATAAATATCATTATATTATATTTATATCATATCATTTATACCGTATACATACATATACATATGTATGTCTGTACATACATCCATATTACTATATGTGGATACACACATATCCATATTGCCATATTCATATACATGTGTACACATCTATATTACCTTGTCCATATACACACATTCTTATCACCATATCCATATATATATACACACACATCCGTATTACCACATTCATTTCATATGTATACATACTTCCATATCGTCATACCCATATACATGTACATCCATGTATACACACACATTCATCTTACCTTATCTATCTATACACACACACACACACACATCTTTGTTTCTAGAATATGATTACATTGTGATTTATTGAATTTTTATTATATAACTAAAAATGTATTATCAATTGACTTACCACAGTGGGAGATATGGATTTTACTTTTTAACACCTCACATCAGCATTTTCTGTAAAACCAGCTACATGCATTTTCTCTAGTTCCATCCTTTAATATTTTCCATTAATTTTGCTAAAAAAAGTTCAGTATTTTACTCTGATGGCTATGTAAATATTCACAACTGAGTCATGTAATACAGTAAATTTCATTGAATCTGACAAATTTTGTTGTTGTGTAGTACATAATTTTGTCATTCGCTGTGTGCGTGTGTGTGTGTGTGCATGTATATGCATATATATGTTTTCTCTATAGCTATCACTAATTCCTAACAAATCTACTTAAAAAGTAACCTTCCTTGATCTATTTCAAATGCTTTTGTTTTCTCTTAGTTTAATATGGTTTTAAGTAAACCACTTTCCTGTTTCTTAAATAATTCCATTACAATTTCAATTTCAGTTTGTCTCTAGGTCTGCTGAATTTTTGCCATCCTTAAATTTCTTCTCACTGTATCTTGTAAATTCTTTCTGCTGCTGTCCTGCTGTGCGTCTCTTAGGTCCTAGATTCTACGACTTACACTTTTCTGGCTTTCTGGTACATTTTGGAGAGGCCCCTCCTCCAATAATTTTCTCAAAGGGGATATATGAGTGATAAATGTTGTAGCACTGAATGTGTCCTTATTCTGCCTTATATTTAACAGATAATTTATTCTCACATAAAACCCTCGATTGCCATTCAGTTTTTCCTTAGACTGTAGAAATCTTTATCCATTTTTAGTGTTTCATTTGTTCATTTGCTTTTATATTAATCTCTTTAAAGGCAACCCTGTATCATATTTTGACATAGCTAATTATAGTCAGTAATAGATATTCATGTAATGTAGCTTCTATAAAGCCTGTCCATTCAGATCATACGTAAATTCTGGCAAACATAGAAACACACTGTGACATTAAATAATCCGTGATGTTGAAAAAAACTTACCGAAACCAAACTCCTGAATAAAAGACAAATTATATCTTTTTCATAGTCCTGAGACTATACCAGTTAAAGCTGTGAAACATGTTTCTTAACATCTTTTGCTTTGATGTGCTAATGTTTTAAGTAGAGGTAGTTAATAGAATCTACTTTATCCAGTGATTATCCAGTGATTAAAAGTGTTAATGTGAGGGGCGCCTGGGTGGCGCAGTCGGTTAAGCGTCCGACTTCAGCCAGGTCACGATCTCGCGGTCCGTGAGTTCGAGCCCCGCGTCGGGCTCTGGGCTGATGGCTCAGAGCCTGGAGCCTGTTTCCGATTCTGTGTCTCCCTCTCTCTCTGCCCCTCCCCCGTTCATGCTCTGTCTCTCTCTGTCGCAAAAATAAATAAACGTTGAAAAAAAAATTAAAAAAAAAAGTGTTAATGTGTTTGTAAATCTTAGAAAAATGCCTGCCATCTTAGAGTTCAAAAGTATTAACTATTATTGTTACTTTTTTAATTGTTAATTTCATTAGCTAGATCAAGTGAAATAATTTTTAAAAAGTTAAGAAAAATATCTATTAAGATATATTAGTGAGATCTTTCTTTTACATTTTGGGATGCATTGAAATTGCACACTAAGCTGTAAAAACTTGCTGAAATACATTTTTAACAACAACTTTATTGAGATAGAACTCACATGCCATAAAATTCAGCCATTTAGAATGTTCACTTAAAGTGTGTTTGTCTAGTCACAGATGATACGCAACTATCAGCACGATTTTAGAGCATGTTATTACCTTCAAAAGAAACCCTACACTCTTGGGGCTCCTGGGTGGCTCAGTTGGTTGAGTGTCTGACTTCAGCTGAGGTCATGATCTCACAGTTCGTGAGTTCGAGCCCCACGTCGGGCTCTGTGCCGGCAGCTCAGAGCCTGGAGCCTGCTTCGGATTCTGTCTCCCTCTCTGCCCCTCCCCTGCTCACACTCTGTCTCTCTCTCAAAAATAAATAAATATTTTAAAAAATTTAAAAAACCAAAAAGAAACCCTACACACTTTATCACCCAACACCCATTTTCCCAGCCTAAAGTAATCATTTTTGTTTCCTAGATTTGTTTATTTGGGGCAAGTCATACAAATGGAATCATATGCTAAGTGATCTTTTGTGACTTGCTTTTTTTTACTCAGCATCATGTTTTCGAGGTTAACTGTTTGTATCATGTATCAATGTTTTGTTCCTCTTTATGGTCCAACATTATTCCCAGGCAGGCCTTTTTTTTTTTTTTTTAAGTGTATTTATTTTTTAGAGAGAAAGAGAGAGCATGTGGGTGAGCACAAGTGGGGAAGGGGCAGAGAGGGCCAGAGAGAGAGTATCCCAAGCACGCTCCATGCTGTCAGCACCGAGCCCTAGGCACGGGCACTTGGAACTCAGGAACCGTGAGATCATGACCTGAGCCGAAACCAAGAGTGGGTCCATTGTAGGATATACACCTTTCGTTTATCTGCTCATCAGTTGAGGGCTTGTTTCTACCTTTTGGTTATTATGAATAATAGTGTTATGCACACTCACATAAAACGTGTGTGTGTGTATTTATTTTTATTTATCTTGGGTACAGACACAGGAGTGGGGTTGCTGGGTCATATGGTAACTCTATGTTTAGATATTTGAGCAACTGCCAGATTGTGTTCCTCGGTGACAGCAACATTATACATTTCTACCAGCATTGTATGAGAGTTCTAATGTTTTCACATCTTTGGCAACACTTGTTATTATCTGAATTTTTTATTCTAGTCATGCTTATATTACCTTTGGGAGAGTGAATATATGTTATTTGAACGGAGGTCCCTGTCCTTGGATTTCGCCACCAGAAAATTTATATGGGGATTCATGCTCGAATGAAGACAGCCACAGGAAAATAGCAAGCACAAAGCAGTTTTTAAGGGGAAAGTACAACCTCAAGGTGGGAGAGCAGGCAGGTTCTGCGAGGTGGAACTGGCACTAGGTTGTTTGAGGTCGCCTATTTGTTGTGTCTCTCTGGACTAGGAGGGCTGAGAGGCACTATGGGGGGTTCTCCAATGGAGGCTGCCTCCAATCCACCATGGGATCCTTCGCACAAGTTGGGAAGGGGAGTTTTTGACGCTATAAGGTTTGTACTCGAATTGTGATGGCAACCTTTCTTTGGGGGAGTGGGAGGGCTTTAACCTTAATGCAAATACTTATAATGAGTCTGGGGGTTACCCTGGGGCAGAGTTGGAAGAGGAGAGGTGTGCTTGGCACCTGTGAGTCTTGGTCTGTGAGCCCCAAGGTCTTGGAAGCCACAAGGTCAGGATGTTGTGCCCCTGGGCTGAGCTTTATCACCATCCTTGACTCTGGCTCATGTCTCTGTCATTTCCCTTACGGGACCTGGGACTCTGCCTTGGGGTGTTCCTTCTACTGCTCAAGTCCAGCTTCTACTGACACTAGTACATGTAAAGGGCTATCTCATTATGGTCTTGATCGACTTAACCTCTCTCTGATGACTAATTATGTCCTGTATCTTTTCATGTGCTTATTGGCAGTTTGCATTTCATTTTTGGAGAAATGTCTATTCAAATACTTCGCCCACTTTTAAATTGGGTTGTCTTTTTAGGTTGAAAGTATTCTTTATATATTCTAGATACAGTTCCCTTTTAGATATATACAATGAAATGTGAATATTTTCTTCCATTCTTCAGGTTGTCTTTCTACTTTCTTAATAGGCACTTTGAATCATATAAGTTTTAATTTCGATTAAGCCCAAAGTATTTTTCTTTTGTGCTTGAACTTTTGTTGTTAAATCTAAGAATCTGCTGATTTTAATGTTAATGATTCTTATGAAATCACTTAATTAAATGAATGCATATTAGCTGAAAAATTAATTTACTGTTCCACATAGAATATTTAATTAGGCTTCACTATTTTCTATGAAAGAATAATAATTGTGAGATATATATAATAGTGTTCACATGAATAAATTCTTTTCCCCAGTATTAATTCTGAAGAATTGCTCAAATTGAACAGGTAGTTTCTGTGCAGCATAATTGTCTTTAAATCATATTTTACATGGCGATTTCACATTTGCATACTTGATATTTAGACAGTATTACTCAATATTCAATAGTAGTGAATTGTTTCCTATTTTATTTTCATACATTGTTCTTTGAACAGATATGTTCTCACTTTTCAAAATATTTAATCTTCTTCCTATGCTAAGTAAATATTAAAAGCAGATAAAACTCTATATTTTATATTCCATTTTAAGAGTATTCCTCCTGAATTTTATTTTCTGAGAACATATCAGTGATTACCTGTTTTTAATTATTCTCTATCAAATAGTCCTTATCTTGATTTTCTAGGATTTCTTTATTGAATTTTGCCTGAGAAAAATGATTCAGTTATGTTACAATAAGTGAAGTTGTGTGTGTCATTTAGGGGATCACAGGACCCAACATGAACAGCTAAAAAACAAAAGTTGGTAAGAACCAGTGATAGAGAAACGTGCAGAAAACATGCACGTGAAGAACATGTCTTTGGATGCTTTAGAAATAAAGAGAAGAAAATCCGAGGCATGACAGAGAGTCTGGACTCAGACTTGGTTGGGATCATGGAAGCGGTCAAAGTGCTGGGACAAAAGGAACAAGCTCATGAAGGACTGTTCAATCCAACAAAAGAATAGCAAAACACGTGAAGGGAGCAGGTAGAAGACAGAGGAATGCTCTGTGATTTTCAGGTCATTAGTGGAAAAGAAAAGTTTCATAAACAAGAAGACATCTATGCTAATTACATTTTTTCCAGTGTTATGGTACAATTCCATCCTACATACAAATGGAGCAAATACAGAGCATACCCCAGAGTCGAGCCTGATGAAAAACGCAATTTATGGATGGGACAAAGGATAATAGTAGTGAAAAGTTGGCTTGTGCCTTGTGGCAGTGGTACCAGACCAGGTGGATTCCCTGATGCTGTTCAGAGGATTGGGTCTGCAGCTAACATTCCATGTTGGGTCTCTTTATTCTACCACGTGCCACACGACACGGGCCACATGATGTGGGCGGCTACTTTGCTCTCTGAGACTTGCTTTCCTCAGCTATCAAAGCATGAAGAAAATACCTTTTTTTAAAGATTCTTCAGGGACTGAACAAGATCATAATGCCTCAATCACCTGCCTTGGAGCTGAGGGCTCAACAAAGCATTTGCGTACTGTGAAATCCCCAGCCGGTGTGCAAGGGTGTCAGGCATACAGTAGGTAGAGCTTCATTGAGAACCGTGGAGGTTTCCAACATTAGAGTTGGGTGGGGCTACAGTCATTCTAAGATGGAAAGCCTAAAAATGGGACAAGATATTGAAATTATGAACCATGGACTTTGTTACAGGAAAGATAATTTAGAAATCACATTGCATCAGCACTTGATATTGACTGTGAGTCTTCATTGGCACTTTGTTTTTATATACAGACATTAATAAAGTGGCCAAATTTCTACAGAAGCTGGAATTACTGACAAGTCATAGCTGTACTTTAAATTACTCCCTATCTGTATATCCAAATTCTACTTAAAGTGGCTATGCTATGATCCAATAAAATATGCTGTTGCCTTCATTTTTTATTTTTAAAGTTTTGTTACTTTTGTTTTTATTTTAGAGAAATAGAGAGAACAGGGAAGAGGGGCAGAGAGAGAGAGAGAGAGAGAGAGAGAGAGAGAGAATGAGAATCTCAAGCAGGCTCTATGATCAGTGCAGAGTCTGACACAAGGCTCAATCCCATGACCCTGAGCTAAAATCAAGAGTCAGATGCTCAACAAATTGAACCACCCAGTCACCCCTACTCTGCTGCCCTCTACTTCTTTATGGAAATCTGATCTTTACTCTTCCAATCAGGTATAATTCCTATTATGAATGGAGGAGCCAGAAATCATAATCACTGATGTCAGAAGTATTTATATCTATTACATCTGACTCTTGAAGAATTTTCCACCTGTTACTTCTCACACAGGGTCTTGTGAACACTTATGGTGAAGGATTGTCTCATTTTAAATGGCTGTTTAGAAATTTCAAGGTCATGAAAAACAAGGGAAGTCAGGCATTTTCTCAGATTGTGGATTGCCAGGGAGATACGAGAACTAAATTCAACATGGTATCCTGGGCTGGATACTGGAACCAAGAAAAGGTGCATTAGTGGAAAGGCTGGTGAAATCCGACTGCAATCCGTACGTAGGCAGTTGTATATTATTATGTTAATTTCTTAGTACGAATGAGAGCATTATGGGTACATGACATGTTGATATTAGGAAAAGCTGAGTGAAGGTTATTTTAAAAATTAACATTTATCTCCTTAATAGCAGGTCTGTGAGATATAACTGTCCTGTTGCATAGTCTTTAGGATCCAGAATCACTCAATAAAATCTGATTGTTATAAAGAAAAAAAGGCAATTCAGAGGTATTACTCTAAAATATGGATATTTGTTTCCCATATTAGTCACTGGCATTGATTACTTTAACATTCTTCCTGCTTGTTGCAATTCAATATCTTAACAGATTCTCATACATCTAGTATAAGAAAGGTTCTCACATACATTATTAGGCATTCTCTTTTTATTTAATACTCACTATTTTGGATACTAGTTTCAAAAATATTTTATTGAAGTGAAAAAATACATTTTATGGAATAGAAATTATATTCTCCAAAATTAGTGTGTCCCCACATCCACTATATAACATTTCTAGATCACAAATGAATTCATTAATGATAAAGTATATTAAAAAAGATGAGTTTGTATTTATAAGCCCTTGACATTTGTTTTGAGTATACTTAAGAAAACAGGTTTTGTTTAAAAAAAAAACCACTCAAACAAACCCATGTTTTTTGTTTGTTTGCAAAAAAGCAGTAACTTTTGCAAAAATTGGTTTTTGGAACCAATCATAGAAATATTGCCACTTTGAATTGTTTTCTGTTTTAAAAAATAATTTTACCGAGGAATAGTTTACATAACATTCAATTTACTCATTGTATGTATACCATTCAATTATTGTTAGTACATTCACTGAGCTGTGCAACTGGGTTTCTAATCCATTTTTAGATTATTTTCATCAGCCCCATAAACTCCCTTGTGCCTGTTTCAAGTTCCCAGTCTCAGTCCCAGATAATGAATGATGTTTTTTCAAGAAATTGGCATTTTTAGAACATTTCATGTAAATGAGTCAGATAATACATGCTCTTTTGTGTCTGGTTTCATTGACACTGCAGAATGTCTTTACGTTCCACCATGATGTTGTGTATATCAGTTTTGTGTTCCATTTCATTTCTGAGTAGTATTCCATTATATGGGTGTTCCGAATTTGTTTATTCATCCAGTAGTTGATGTACATTCGAGGCATCTCCACTGTGGGGTGATTTCGAACAGCACTTTGATGAACATTGAGTGAAGGTCTTTGTGTGGCTATGAAGGGCTATTTCCTTAAACGATTTCTTCTGACTTATTTTCCTTACCTTAATGGATGCCTTAAAATTGAGTATGTGATTTTTGTAGTAATTTTTCATTCATTTTTTAACACTTAGCTTCCTTTGTCTCAATAAAAAACATAGCCATTAACTTCAAAGCAGTGAACTGTCATTGCAAGTTAAGATGAAATTATTTCCGTGAATTCTACTCATGTATTAATAGTTTAAAATATGTTTTTCAGTTAATTTTTAATGAGAAATTCTATTAGTAAATAAGAGACTTATGAGAGACAAGGCACATTTTCAGAAAGACGGCAGTCAATCTCAGGTTTAAAGTTTTTCAATAGTTCCATTATCTGAAAAATAGCTACAAATATATATATTTTTGAAATGCCATAGGTACTGTTAAGTAATTATATCTGCTTTAGATTTAAAGATATAGAAGAAAAACTGCCATTTTCTGTGCACAAATTATGATTTTTTTAGATAGCATATTTATTGAGTTATGGGATTGCAAGTGGAAAATTTCATGTAACTATTTCTCTCCAGTTTTATATGGTAAATACCTTATTTCATATATGTTTCCTATGTTTGCAAAGTAGTGGTAATATATAAAACCTCCATCATAGATAGTGATAATAATTGTCCCCCCAAAAGATAGTTCATATATATCAAAACCACAAAAGGTTGACTTTCTAAGAAGTACTTAACAATTAACATAATTTGGTTGACTTCTTCATACATACTATCTTTATTACCATATCTGCTCATGTTTCTGTTTAGGTTTTATAATGAGAAATAATCATGTCATAGTCCTCACATCCAGGAAGGCATAACTGCCAAAAAGAAGTTGCCATTCATTGGTCCTGCTTTTGCAAAGTTCTTATGCTATTTGCAGATTTTTCTGTCTTTTAGAGTTTTTTTCACAAAAGGAAGAAAGGGGACCGATTTTGAATAAATATACGCCATGTCCTAGGATCATCAAAACATTACTAAAAGGCAGATTTACAAATGAGAAAACTATGGTCCAGAGAATTTAAATTAAAAACTCCTGAGCGAAACACATAAAAGGGGCTGAACAGTATTTGAGTGCATTTGTGGCCAAATTCAGAGGCCATGGTTAAGTTATGTTCACGTAATGATTTGTAGTGAATATTTTGTTTAACGTGGTGGCATTTTACAACCAAAATTTATATGCTTTATATCAGGGGAAGAAAATAATAAAATTCCACATTAAGTCAAAATACAGCACTCAATGCCGTGGCAGCTATTTGGCTATAATTCAGGAAAAATAATCTCAGAAGAGATTTAAGCTGTAGGTAATTACTTGCCTGATAGGGACTTTAACAAGTCGGACAAGTCTGTCATGATCCTAAGCCTCATCAACATAAAATGTCCCTTTCCTTCCACATTTATTATATGCCTATTTCATGTGAGATTCTGCTAAGTGAATATACAGACAAATTTCTGCTGTGATATGTTTTAGAGAAAATAAGAAATCCCTTATTTTCTGACCTATGGATTGGTTTTGATTCAAGTAGAATGAAAATAAACAAGGATTTCTTGAAAGCCAGGTGAATTTTAAAGCTCTTTGATGTTTTTCTTTCCACGTTTTTTGTCTCTATTTTGTAAGTGAGTAGCACAGTGGGAGAGAATCTTCTCCCCATTATTATTATTTGTGACATGAGGCAAACTATTTAATAAAACCCCCAGTTTTCCACTGTACAAAAGGGAGGATGATCATCTTTACTTGGTGGAATTTTGGAGAGAATTAGCTGCCGTGGGATTATTTGAAATGCCCAGTCTTTACTATGTTTAGCTGCTAGTTTTTCTTTTGACTTCACCTTTTCTCCTGGCTCTGGTCTTCCATTTTGCCAAGAAGCAAAGGGCTTTTGATTGTGTGTGTGTGTGTGTGTGTGTGTGTGTGTGTGTGTGTGCGTGCGTGTGTGTGTGTGTTTTCTCCTGAACCAGAGAGCATTTTCCAAACTATTTATTTTCTTAATTTCCAAAGGAATCATTCCATCCCCCAAATACATCTGATTAAAATGGCAGACAGCTGTGAAATAGCGTTGACCTCATTATACTAGGCAACATTTTTAAATTTAGGTAAAAGTGCGTTGGTCACTGAAGGAGAGCATGAGTGTGGACAGTACCTGAAGCTTGTAGCTAGCTAACCCCCCCCTTGTGAGCGATGCAGTACAAGTCTTTAACATTTTCTGCTTTGTCCCCATCCTTAGGTACATGGGCTGTTATCATCCATTGTCTTGTCTCATAAAGTCACTAATTTGATATTACAAAAGTCTGAAATCGAGCAGGGCAATTATTACTGTCTTATTTCACAGATAAATAAATTGTTGCACAGAACATTTAAAATCACTTATCCTAGAAGCGTAGGGGATAAGCAATTTAGTATGTCTGAAGACTTCTTACTTCAAATACAATGCTTTATTTCAAGCAAAAGCAATGTTTAGAGCCAAGAGGGAGCAACGGTGTCCAGATTAACAAAGGAAATATTTCATATGAACACAGGATGTGACCTGATGGTTTTTAGGCACTGGATATCAAACCACGGACAATGACCACCAACCTCCCAGAAAGAAAATAAGGCGATTTTCTTCTTTGAAAGACTTTCAAGTGCAATGAAGGTGGAGGGCACTAAATGGGGTTTGGCAGAGTCTCTGTATTGAGGGGAGAGAGCTGAGGGATAAGGTAACTACATTTGCAGGACAGAATAACTCAGTGGGGACAGACACCTGGGGAAACAACTCCAGATACTAGCAGAAGGTCCCCTTGAGTCTCTCACTGTGTATCAGTCAGCTCATGTGTGTAAGGAAACTACCTCAACCAGGGGAAGGGATTAGATATAACACTGTCAGTCAGAAGACACAATACTTTTAAGATGCCAGCTCTTCTCAAACCGATCCACAGAATCAATATGATCAAAATCCCAGCCTCCAAGTTAAGTGTCTTAGAATAACTAAGAAAACCTTGAAAACGAACAACGTTGAAAAACTACCGTTACCTGATCTTAAGACTTATTATAAGCTAAATAAAAATTTTTAAGCTAATAAAAAAGTGATATTAGCATAAGGCTACTACACAAATTGATAATTGGAACTGATTAAGGAGTCCAGATATAGATCTGTACATGAATAGACGATTGAGTTTTTATAAAGGTACAAAGATAAATCAGAGACAGGATAATGTTTTCAGCAAATAATGCAGAAACAATTGGATACCCATATGCAAAACAGTGAATTTTGACGAGTGCTTCCCATCATATTAAAAAAAAAAATCCAAAATGGATCATAAACCAAAATGTAAAACCTTAACATATAGAACTTTAAAAATAGCATGTGTAAACTCTTTGTGAACTTATATCAGCAAAGTTTTTAAATATGACACCCAAAACACAATCCATATAATACACACTGGTAATTTGGACTTCATGAAAATTAAGCCTATTTGTTCTTCAAAAAACACTGTTAAAATTTAAGCTGCAATGTATAGAGATGTGGAATCACTATTCTGTCTACCTGAAACTAATGTAACATTACGTGTTATCTCCTCAAAAAACAAAAACAACTTGGGGCGCCTGGGTGGCTCAGTCGGTTACGCGTCCAACTCAGTTCAGGTTGTGATCTCACAGTTTGAGTTCGAGCCCCACATCGGGCTCTGTGCTGACAGCTCGGAGCCTGGAGCCTGCTTCACATTCTGTGTCTCCCTCTCTCTCTGCTCCTCCCCTACTCACGCTCTGTCTCTTTCTCAAAAATAAATAAAACATTAACAACAACAACAACAAAGAAATTGCTTCAGTATTAAATGCAAACAAGCAAACATATCAATAAGTAAATAATTCAAGGGCTACCTGGGGGGCTCAGTCAGTTAAATGACTGACTCTTGCTTTCAGCTCAAGTCATGATCTCACGGTTTGTGGGATCGAGCCTTGTGTTGGGCCCTGTGCTGATAGCCCACAGCTTGCTTCAGATTCTCTTTTTCCCTTTGTCTGCCCCTCCCTGGCTCATTCTCTCTCTCTGTTTCTCAAAATAAATAAACATTAAAAAATTAAGGTCAAGCCACAAATTGGGAAAATATTTTCAAAGTACACGTATGATAAAGGATATATCTGGAATATATGAAGAACTTTCAAGACTCAAGGGAAAAAAAAACGATTTTTAAAAGTGGAAGATTTGATCTTCTGCCAAAGAACACATATGGATAACAGATAAGCACATGAAAGACTCTCACTGTCATTAGACATTAGAAAAATTCTGGGTATATTACACTGATTTGTCACTGCTTGCCTGTTAAAACAGCTAAAATTAAAAAGAATGTTGTCAAGGTTGTGGAAAAATTGGAACACACACCCATACCTGATAGGACTCTAGAAACGGTGCATTTGGGAAACAGTCTGGCAGAAATTTCTTCGGGTAAATGTGATCCAACACATGTGGATCCATTCCTAGTTATTTATCTAAGGGAAAACAAACAAATTTGAACAAACAAATGTTTCCACGCAAAGATGTATATGCACGAATGTTCATAGCAGCTCTATTTGTAATGACCCCAACTGAAGTTAAGTCCAAGTGTCCATCAACAAGTGAACGGAGAGAGAAATTGTGACATATATGTATAAAATATGAGTCATCAGTGAAATGAGCCCTTGATTCCTGCAACAGTGTGAGTGGATGCCAAAATGATTATTCTGAATGAAAGGGGCCATATTCTCTGTGTGATTTTTTCCGTATAAAATTCTGGGAAATGCAAAATGACCCATAGGAATCGGAAGATGAGTAGTTATCTAGAGATGTGTAAGAGCAGGAATTTCATGCTTTCACGAGGAAACTTTTGAAGTGAAGGATACATTTATTATCTTTAGTCAGGGTATAGTTCAAGACTATATATAATATGTCAAAGCATATTTCAAAGCATTCTTCCCATATGTGCAGGTTGTTCAATTATAGTTAATCTTATATTTAATATTAATGATACCTAAGCACATAAATATTTTAAAATATCTCTGAGACCTTGTTTGATTTAAGACCCCCCCCCAATTTTATACCACTAAATCCTGCATTACCAATATATTAAAATGGCTTACACTGATATTTTCAAGTCTTGTTAATAGTTATCTAGAGGCCATTTGGTAGTATTGTGTATTCACATTTGAGATATTAAATGTGTGATGATTATATTTTCAGAGCCTCAAATCAGAGACAGTTTTACAAGTCTAAAGTTAATTCGTGCACCCTGTGTGAAGTTTCAGCAAATTGGGACCAATTAAAGAGGAGGAGTCCAATAGAAAGAAAAAAAAGAAAAAAAGAAAAAGAAAAGCTCTTGCGGGTACCCACTGACATGGTTACCCTGTTGTAGTGCATTTTTTTTTCATAAGCCATGATCCTACATAAAGCTACTTTAAGAAAGACTATCGCAGGTGAGTGAGAAAAACCATTTATGTGAGCCCCATAATCTGCGTAATTGTATGCATTGGCAGTCTGGAACAGATTAAAGCAGTGTGTTGAAAATGAAATCAGAATTGCTCTCAAGCTGAGCCCGACATAAATACTGAATGCTCTGGTCTCACATTCCACAGTGGTCAGGCTCAGCCCAGGAGAACTCTTTAAAGAACATTGAAAACAACATGTTTCATGTGAGGGTGTGAGAAATGTTTTATCTTTTTATACATGAACAGAACCTTACAACATTGTGTTTGGTCTAGTGATTTCCCTATTTACAAGATTGATAAAAACACAGGAGTCACTGCAAAATGCAACTTTGGTGCCATTCACCTTGTGTTAGCATCCTGAAATGTGTTGGATCCTTCTCCATTTTTTTTTTCTAAAGCACTAATCAATCGGCATAGTAATTTTTCCAAGAACACCAGGAGACCGTTTTTTAAAAGGTGGAGTTTTATGATTCCCAAGGCATAATAATATTGTCTCCTTACAGAGTTGCTTGTCTTGAGGAAGAGTATACTATTTAAACCATTCAAATGGTCTTCCCACATGAAAATCAGGGAAAATTCGTTATGTAGGAGAGAAATATACTTGCTGAAACATTTATTTATAACATTGTTTGAAAAGTAAATTAACCAGATTAATTATTTTTTAGGAACTGTACCAGCAGGGTTTTTTTTTTTGGGGGGGTGATTTCCGATATTTTGTTGGGCAACAATGAGAAGGAAATGCATCTTTTATAACTATGTAATACAGGGATCTTTGTTTCTTTTGTTTGATAATGTACCTTCCACACTTAAAACTGTGACTGTCATATGTTTGGTCATCAAGAGACTTTTGTTGAAAGAAAATTTTTTTTTTTTTTGCTATGACCTTAGTGTTTGATTTTAAAGGCTATTCTCTTAGACAGTGTATTTCCAAAGCAAAGGCCATATCATTATTTGATGTTTACATTCATATGTTACCTATATTACATATTGATTACCATCAAGTTGTTGTTTATAAAGACATGCTTTCAATTACAAAATCCAATCGTTCACACTGGGGCATAAAGAACCATGAAACAGAAAATGTCAGGAGAGGCCCTGTACCCACTAATGTAGAAAAGGTTCAGAATCAGTTATACTCATGACCCCTGAGAATCAATATGCTTGACAGAACTTCAAATATGAAATTATTGTTTTTCTAACATTTTGCCACATTGGACATTTCAAATTACTTCGTTCTGAATCTCCTAAAAATTAGGACATCGATAATCAGCCTACCAGCATTACATCTAAGTTAACATTAATTCAACAATATTTTTATAATACAGCCCATATTTAAATTTGCAATGGTGCTCCAAAGGTGTTTTTAAATAAAATTGTATAATCCATGATCCAAGCAAATTCTGTGCGTTATAATGGAGATTTGACATGCAGCCCCATCCCTCTTTAAGATCAAAGACATATTCGTCCAATTGCCAGAAACGTTCCCAGTGGACACCATTAGGTTTATGTCTCTCCAGTGTATAAATCTTTTCAATTCTTTCAGCCTTCTTCTACCTTTTGATGACATTGATATATTTTTTTAAAAGTTCAGGCTATTCATTTTATAGACTGTCCCACCTGCAGATTTTACTTCCTGAATAGGTTTGAGGAAAACATTCCAGATAAGTACACTGCATATTTTTGTGTGTTTGTTTGTTTTTTTCCGTGAGGGGCATATAATGTCACATTCTTTCATGATTGGTGATGCTAAGTTAATTAATCACTGGGTTATGATGGGCGGGATGGGGGCCTTCAGATCTTCCCACTTTAACATGTGTTATGGATTGAATGTTTGTGTTTTCCCAAGTTCATATGGTGAAGCCGTTACCCCCCCAGAGTGGCTGTGTTTGAAGGTGGGCCCCCTAAGGAAGTGAAGATAACCAAGGCCTTGAGGGTGGTGCCTCGATATGGTAGATTTAGTGTCCTGATGAGGAGAAACACCAGGAAATTAACTCTGTCCCTCTTTCCATCTCTCCTCCTCTCTCCTTCAGTATTTGCTGTGTACTCATTGATTACTTTTTCGTTCAATTTATTATAACTCTTTACCAAAATTATTATTTCGTTGCTGAAAATAACTCACGTGTCAGTGTAGAGAACCTTCTGGGACTAGTTCCAAAAGGGTGCGTACTTTGCTCTCACCCATAACAAGCTCTTCTTTATAAACCTCGTACATTGAGCCCAACACCTGCAATTAATTTCTCAAGGAAATCACACTTTATTTTGTTGTGAAATTTTATTTCAAGGACATGACTTACTTGAGCATTGTTGTAGGCCTTTTTAGTGAATATTAGCAAGAGTTAGAATTCCGTTTAAGATAAAATACTTCACTGATTTGATGTACCAGAAGCATTTGCCTAAGTTTGAATAATACACTGATGAAGATATTTGGGCTTAGAATTTACATCGTGGAAAAGTGTTACTTTATAAATTTAAATCATTTCGTTCTTATAGGCCATTAAGATTTTTATTTTCTTCTGGTACATGGCTTTCAAAGTTTTATTTATTTTTCCTGGACAAAGTTTCATTTGTATCCAAATTTTCAAATGTTAGTAAGAATACATTTAAATTTAAATCTTAGGGGTGCCTGGGTGGCTCAGTCGGTTAAGCATCTGACTTCAGCTCAAGTCATGATCTCCCAGTTCGTGAGTTCAAGCTCCGCATCGGGCCCTGTGCTGACAGCTTGGAGCCTGGAGCCTGCTTTGGATTCTGTGTCTCTCTCTCTGCCCCTCTCCCGCTCATGCTCTGTCTCTCTCTGTCTCTCAAAAATAAGTAATTGTTAAAAAAAATTTTAATTTAAATCTTAATTCTAATTATCTATTATCTTTCTCCTTTTTGTATTATATATTACTTTGTATATAATCTGTGTATATATAATATATACTAATGTGTATAGCACTTCTGTATTCTATGAAATGATGTATCACTTTCTGGTTTTGTTTTGTTATTTATTTTTTTTTTGCAATCTTTATAGGTCTTTCTAGAAATTTGTGTTTTGTCAAAAGACTGCATCTTTGTCATTGTTGATACTCTTTATTGCATATAATTTTATCTCCTTAATATCTATTCATATCTTTAATATTTTATTTCTCCTATTTTCCTCAGATATAATTCGCTATTATTTTTCCAAGATTTTCAAGTGAATACTTAGAAAAGGAAAGCAGAAACATCGGTGATCTAATACATGCTTTTAAAGGATTTAAATTTCCATTCAGGCGATTTAGATGGAATTCTATCTAATCCATTTCTGCACCACACATGGTTTGACATAGTTTCATTAAAATTTTTACCGTTACTCATTTAAATACTTCAGATTTCCATTGCACGATTTACTCCCTGAATTATTTCCAAATATATTACTTGATTTTGGAACACTGGAGTTTCCTTAGTTGTCTTTTCGTTACTAGATTCTAGCTCAGGCACACTGTAAAAATATAGATTGTAAATTTTTTTTGAACTTCTGGAGTTATTGAGAGTTGTTTTATGACCGAGCATATAGAACATTCTGGCACATGTTCATTGTGCTTAAAAAAAGTGTATCTGTATTTTTGGGCTGTAACAATATATGTAAGCAATTAGGTCAAGTCTGTTAATCACATTCAAGTCTTCTCTCTAGTAACATTTGTATCTACTTATTCTTTTCATTCTTGATTGAAGGATAGTGACCTATTACACCACAATGCTAAATTGTTTATTTTTCCCTTAAATCCTTCAGTTTTGACTCTAAATATTTTCATTTTATGTTATTAATGCATACTAAGTTGGAACTGTATTTTATCTTATCGAATGGTTTCCTTGATCAGCATAAAATACTTTTTGTGTGTCTGGTAAAACTTTCCCCTGAAGTCTCCTTTCCGTTTGAATGGGGTGTCTTGTTTCATCATTTCACTTTCAAGATCTTTGTGTCCTCACATTTAATATATTATAGTAACTACCATTCTTTTAGAATCTAATTTGCCTAACTTCGTATTTAGCTTGAATGTTGGGATTATTTACATCCATTGCAATTTTAAAATATGTATGTGTTCAGCCCCACGTTGTCCCGTATGTGTTCTGTTTGTCACCTGTATTTGTCTCTTTGTGTTTCATTCCTGTTTAGCAGTGTAACTTCCATCCTATGTTAGGTTGATAGTAGCCTGTTCTTTTATTTCTTTAGTGATAATGCTAGAGTCAGCACTTAGATTTATTACAAACTTACTGCTCTTTTTACTTTCCAAAAAATGCTAGGATCTAAGAATCTTTCAAGTGTATTTAGCCCATCATAACCTGTTTTCATATGCTACTTGAGCTAATATTTTTACGGGTTTTCAGAAGTTTTATTTATTTTTCAGAGAGAGAGAGAGAGAGAGAGAGAGAGAAACAGAGAGAGCAAGCAAGGGAGGGGCAGAGAGAGAGAGACACAGAATCCGAAGCAGGCTCCAGGCACTGAGCTGTCAGCCAATGTGGGGCTCAAACCCACAAACCATGAGATCATGACCTGAGCCGAAGTCGGATGCTTAACCAACTGAGCCACCCAGGCATCCTAATGTTTTCAGGCATCTATTTAAGCACCACAGATATTGCTATTATTATTGTATATTTTCATTATTTACTTCTGTTTATTCACTGACTTGATGTTTTTAACACTCATCATTGCTCTTACAAAATACCCACATTTCTGATAAGGAGCATTTTTTTTTAATTTTTTTAATGTTTATTTATTTTTGAGAGAGAGACAGAGACAGAGCGTGAGTGAGGGAAGGGCAGAGAGAGAGGGAGACACAGAATCCGAAACAGGCTGCAGGCTCTGAGCTGTCAGCACAGAGCCCCACACAGGGCTCGAACTCAAAAACTGTGAGATCATGACCTGAGCTGAAGTTGTAGGCTCAACAGACCGAGTCAGCCAGGTGCCCCACATTTATATATATTTTTAAATTTTGTATGCCCTTTATTATTTCACCTAGGTTCTTGCTGCTTGTGATAAATTCCTTTTTTTTTTTCTGAAATCATTTTTCTTCCACCTTCATTTTCGAAGGAGGTTTTCATTGTGTATAGCATTCCAGGATGCCCCCCTACACTTAATCTCCCATCCCTTGTCTTCTGGTTTTCATAGATTCCGATGAAATGTAAGCTCTCCTTGAAAGTAATAGTTTTTCATTTGACTTCTTTTAAAGAGACTTTAAAATATGAAGACGAAACATATGTCACGTAATTTTCAAATGTGTATGATTGGAACCACAAAAGCAGAGGAGAGAGAGACAGTGCGTAAGAAAGCAGTCTGGGAAGAGGTACTATGCAAGATTTTTCCAACTTGGGGAGAGACAGGTTCAGGCTCTGCCAGATCAAGCAGGATAAGGAAACGACAAAAACAGCAACATCCAGTAGGTGTAAAATTTCACGTGTAGCTCCTGCCATGTTTCTACGACACAGCACCGCCATGAACGCTGTGATCAGCGAACTCTCAGTACGTGACTTAACTGGCAAAACTCAGAATCACCCATGAGACTAACGACAGGTGCAGTGACGGGATGGGTAAGGGATGCGCTGGTATGGAGAGCAGAGCGCCCAGACTCCGCAGTCATTCTGTCGAGTAGCACCCTGGACAGTGTCGCAAACCCGGCCGCTCTGCTCAACATGTGGAACTCTGTCCGCGCCTCCAGAGACGTGCACTGCCTCAGTCCACCTGATCCCCGTCGCCTTCCCAATGTCACTGCACACAGACTTGGTCCCTTCACATCGAGCTATCGTGCGATCGCTCAGGTGACCTTATCAAATACATACGCGGTTATTTAGGGCAACATCGTATGTGTCAGATTTTTACTTCAGTGACAGAAGGAAGCCACCAAATGTAATTATTTATGACGATTTTGTTATTCATGATGATTTTGTTATGCTATGCTGTGACTTCCTGATTGAAGTAGACGTTTAACCAAGGGAGGACCATCTCTGTCTCGTTACCGCCGCGTTGCAGGCACCCAGCGCCTTATCCTGCAAAGAGAAATAGCTTAATGCATATTTTTTGACTGGCCAAATGAACGACGTGTATGTAGATACTATCAAGACTCTTTGAATATAGCTGTGTGATGTTTTCTTTCTGGTTTTCTAGTTAAGTCTGGTTTTCAGGGAAAGACCTACATCAAAACTTTGTGTTATGTGCCATGATCTACATTATCTTAATGTCTTCTGGGATCAGCACAACATGCCTTTTCTCCTAGCCACAGGACTAGCTGGGGCGAGATATACCAGGTCTCCCAGCTTACCCCAATCGCATGTAACTCATGCCTACCTGCACATTATTTATACTTTACTTTGGTAAAAGCTTTATGACTTCAAACCATTGTTTAGCAGAAGTGGTGTCACAGTGGGACCAATTACTTCTTTGTAAACACTCACAGGTGAAGAGGTGCTTTGCTCACCTCTTTCATCTGAAATTTGTTCCACGGTAAGTTTTTCTACCTCTAAACTTGCAGACATTTTTTTTTAGATTTTTTTATTTAAATTCTGGTTAGCTAACGGACACTGTAATATTAGTTCCAAAAAAACCTGCAGATACTTTTGACAAGGTTAAATTCAGATTATTTTAAGAATATACTCTTTTTCACTCATGGATGGTTTTGGAACTCAGAATGATGATATCATTGAACTCAGAAATTTAAGGATAATATTATGTCTTGTAAACTGGACTTGATTGTCTCAGCCTAGGTATTTATAATTAAATTGGAAACAATTTCAATTTATTTACTTAGTTATTATTTTTTTAATGTTCATGTATTTGGGGGAGCAGGGAAGAGAGAGAGAGAGAGAGAGAGAGGAATCCCAAGCAGGCTTTGCACTGTCAGCACAAAGCCCAACACAGGGCTCGATCTCACAACTGTGAGATCATGACCTGAGTTGAAATCAAGAGTTGGAAGATTAACTGACTGAGCTGGCCAGGAGCCCCACAATTTCAATTTAGAATTAACCATGTACGAACATGGAAGTCAGATTATGTTAACATTACTATCTTTTTCAACACTAAAGTTTTATGAGTCTAAGTTATATGAATCCCCCAGTAATTTCAAGTCCTTTTTATAAGTAAAAATGGTGCATCCTGTTTCTATATGGGACTAAATTTTAATATGTTATAATTACTTTCAGTCTATCAAAGGTCGTGGAGGGACTGTAAATCTGAGTTTCTTGACTTCTGCAGAATGAAAAACATAGCATAAACCAACCTTAGTACTTTATAATCCTAACATGGGAAGAAAGATTATTCTGTATAACTTCTGAGTTTTTGGCCAATTATCTAGAGGCATTGCTGCCTTTTAAGAAACGAAACCAGGGGCGCCTAGGTGGCTCAGTTGGTTAAGCATCTGACTGCATCTCAGGTCAAGATCTCACAGTTTGTGGGTTCGAGCCTCATGTCAGGCTCTGTGCTGACAGCTCAGAGCCTGGAGCCTGCTTGGGATTCTGTGTCTCCCTCTATCTCTACCTATTCCTCATTGTCTCTCTCTCTCAAAAATAAACATTAAAAAATTAAAAAAAATGAAATCATATTTTGGCTTCTTTAAAGATTTTGAGAAAACTTGAATTATTTTGGAGGAAATTACATCACATAAATATTTTGACAAGCTCCCTATTCATGAATGCACTTGCTACTTAAACGTGTCATAATATTTATTGTAGAAGGCAATGACATGAGTGTAAGTTTACATCTAGGTGGGTAAATTACACATAACAGTCCAATCTAAATCACAACCACTATATTGTTTAATAAATTAATTTGCATTAGAGTATTTGAATTCTCTTTGTACATTTATTAGCACATTTGTGCAGCTCCACATAAAGGTTTCAATAGGACATCATGATACTAGTTAGTTTTCAGTGTTGTCCACTGTGACCTTTCCCTTCCCCAGGGTCTGGTACGGGCTACCTCAATATATGCTGGCTCCAGGTAGTTCACTTCTTTACATGTCCACTGGCTTCCAAGAACAAGGTAAATTCTGACAAAGTCCTAAAGCCTGGGCTCGCAAGTCCCAGAGTATCACTTCCATTGCATTCTGTTAGTCAACCCAAGTTGCAAGGTTGGCCCAGATACAACAGAAGAGGAAACAAACTGCAACTCTTTTATTTTTTAATGTTTATTTATTTTTGAGAGAGTGGGAGGACAGAGGGAGAGGGACAGAGGATCCAAAGTGGGCTCTGTGCTGGCAGCAAAGAGCCTGACGTGGGGCTCAAACTCACGAACCGTGAGATTATGACATGAGTTGAAGTCGGACGCTTAACCAACTGAACCACGAGGCTCCCCATATTCCAATTTTTAATCTGAGGATTGGCATATTGGTCCAAGGAGGGAGGGGTCATTGTTGTCATCTTTGGAAACTACCACAGGACTAAAAACAATGAATATTTTGAAAGTGGAAAAAAAATTATATTTACTGAGTAAGAAGAGGGATTTGTGAGTGAAGAATATTTGAGAATAGAATGGAATTTATTAAGTATGATTTATACATGTAATATATAGGGTCATGTTTGCAAATTAAGAAAAGATATGTGACGTGTTCAGTTTTAAAAGACAGTCAAGCAAATCTGTGGATGATGGTTGTGCTACTGGCAGAAAGTCCTCTGTTAGTCCCCCAGGAAAACGTTCTGGCTTAGAGGAAGTGTCTTGAACAACATCATATCACTTTTCAGGCTGGTCTGCAAGAACTCATCAGTGTCGGTCTATTAAAGCCTGACCTTTCACTCTAAGGCAAGACAGCTTTGAAGGATCATCACAGCCTCGATTCTCCCCCAGTAGGTCTGCTGAAGCCTGTCCTGACTTTACACACCAGCTCAACTTCTCCCACTGTCCAGTCCTGTTCTCATGGATGTTGATCCTAAAAGCAACCCTAACCCTGATCTTTCTCGTAATCATGCTGATCTTTGATACAGAGTTGACTTCCCAAGAACCTTAGCCTGCTAGAGTTGGTAATAAAAGTGGTACAGGAAACAGTTACTTGGATGGGATTTGGAGCCAGCTCACCCAGTGATCACCCACTGCCTGGTTGGCAGTGAGGACTCCATATCCAGTGGTAGATGGGGTATAAACAGTTGTTCCATAAAAAGTCAGTATTGCTTGATGAGTTTCTTCTTTTTTTTTTAATTTAAATTCAAGTTAGTTAATATACAGTGTAGTCTTGGCTTCAGGAATAGAACCCAGTGATTCATCACTTGCATATGACATCACTTACATGTAACATATAATACATATATGCTCATCCCAACAAATGTCCTCCTTAATGGCCATCACCCATTTAATTCATCCCTCAACCCACCTCCCCTCTGATGGATCCATTGAGACTTGATGAGTTTCTAAAGACATCCCCAAGAGGAAGAATTATAAGAGGTAATGGCTTTCAATTAGCATGTGCAATAATGAATCGGTAACTTATTAAAATATTTATGTGTGATGTAATCTCCTCCAAAATAATTCAAGTTTTCTAAAAATCTCTAAAGAATCCAAAATATGATTTCATTTTTTAAAAGGAAGCAGTGCCTCTAGATAATTGGCCAAAAGTTGGAAATGACCTTCCCCGTTGTATTCAGACCCAGTTTATTGGATGAAAGAACTTTCCACATATCTGGAGTCCTCTTGGACTCAGTGTCTGAGTTGTCATGAATACCAAGATAGGGAAAGGGCATATGAACCCCAGGTAATAGATGGACTATGCCTCAGATCCCATGGGTTGCAGATGCTTTATTGGTCATTAACCCACTCTGTCCTAAATTGGAATTCAGTGGACGCTTGGCTTGTGCGGAGGTTCAAGTGAAAACCTCTGAAATCCTAGCTGAGATAGCACATCAAAAACACCACTTTCTGGAGTTAATGGAAGAAATTAGTGCACCCTTAACGACCTAAAGGATTTGGGGTTGTGATTTCCATCCTATCTCTACTTGCAAAGACTGACTCCCAAAGGACAAGAGTAGATTACCAGAAACACAGTCATCTAGAAGTTCGGACAGCAGCTACTGAACAAGACGTGCAGTTTTCCTTGAGCAGACTAATGCCAACTCCTGGGCAAAGCATGTGGCCAGAAATTTGGAACACTTTCTAACCACCTAAGTCAGAAAAAAGCATGCAAAACTGTACACATTTATGTGGAATGGACAATAGAATACATGACTGTGTTGCTGGTGGTCGGCCCCCTGTAAGTATCGCCTTGGGTGGAGAAAGTCCCCTTCCACAAGTTCAGTCTGTCCCTGGGGGGCCTCCATCCAGTGACCAATTGAGATGGGGTTGTATGGACTCATCCCCCTTGTCCCAACCTGAGACACATCTGAAGGATCATCCCAGCTTCAGAAATCTCCCCCCATAGGGTTGATGGAAGCCCGCTTAGAGACTGTCCCTCCCTTCAGCTCTCGTCTTGCTTAAATCTGTCTCTTTGCCTTCCCTTCCTCTTCATGAGAGGCCTCTACTAACGCTCCACACTGGTCTCCATATCAGAGTATGCGCCTGGGGTATTCAAGCTGCTGCATAAGCCAAGGAGAAATGTTTAAGATGTGTACCTGTGTGTGTGCCTGTGCACGCAGGTAAGATTAGTTTGTTCAGCTCTAGTTGTTACTTTCAGCCCAAATATTAGCCGGAGCCAATTTCATTTTTCCCTTGTCTATAAGGAGGCCTGTGGTCCAGGATCATGTAAATACTACCTGGCATTAAGTCTGCTGAGAATCACAGGAAGAAAATGGAATAGCCCATGTGAAGTTCTTTACACTGTATTTGGCACAATGGGAAAAAAAAAGATAAAAAAAAAAAGAAGGGAGTTCTTTAAGGGGAATGTTGCAAGAATTCTCCAATCACATCGTAAGTTAATAGCCTAGCAAAATCACACCCAGGCACATTTGTGTCTAGAAAGATATTGGGTGTTGCTGTCATATGCTTTATTACACATTTTTATCCATAATTTATGAATATAATATACTAACATTTAAAGTTACAGATTTTAAGACCACATAGCACATCATGACATGCATTATAAGTAATCTATTGTAAGTGAGCATTTAAGTTGTTTTAAATGTTTCAATTGTATACATTTGACTACAGTGAATATCTTTCTTTACAAAAATTTGTCTAAAGATAGAGTCTGTTAAGCAGAACTGCTAAGTAAAAGGCATGATTTTTTATAAGACTATTGAAATTGAATGTCAAATGATCTATGTAGGAATATTCCTTTTGCATCATACCTTATCGGGATTATGTGTATAAATACATACACATACACATGCACACTTTATCAATTATAATTATTTTAATTTCCCTACACATTTATTTAAAGAGGTTTTTATATTATTTTACACAATTCAGGTGACAAGTATCATCCCTATTTTTAATTAAGAAAATTGCAAAGCTGAACATATTAATCTTTAAATAAGCAAGGTCTATTTTAAACCATATTCCTATGTTTAGTATTCAAAGCTGTGTATTGACTTGACATGCTTTCTTTCCTGTTTTTTCCTTAGGTGTTAACATCTCCACAGATTTTGCCTTTCATGACTTAGGTTTATCATTTAAGTAAACATATAATGAAGGTTCAAGTTCAGGTCTTAAGACTGGGCTATCGCAGCATTAATTTCCCTTTGCTATTAATTTTTGGTTACTGATAGGCAAGGCACTTCTCAAAATGCCTGTTTGGCTCTACACTTAAAGAAATAGTTACCTATTTAACTAGTGTTTTTCCCAGAAAGCCAACGTTTGAACTAATAATTTTCTATTTGTAAAGGGATTAAAATGTGAACTCAAATATAGTATGCTATTTAAGTTTTCAGATTCCAGGAAATTTCTACTGTCTCTGTGTCCATACCATGATTCATATATTGAATCGCAAATGTAGCTACATCTTGGAACTGATCCTGGCTGTAGAATAAGTGCAGTTGTCTGAAAAAACCCATGCACTTCACCTCTCCCAGGAAAATACTTCTAGCCAGTTCATCCTTTTACTTGCTTATTGATCTAGACCGAAGCATAATGGCCATAAATCCAAACCAGTCACTGGGCAACCGTAAAAGGCATAGACTTAACTATTTTAGTTCATGTGACACACACCCCAAAGTACGCAGACACACTCACATGTTGTTATTCCTATTTGCCCTATTAAAAAAAAAAAGTAAAAAGCAAGCCCTGCATCCAGGGAAACTGATCTAGTTTGGCTTGATGAGTTTTGTTCAAGAGTTCACATATCTGTGGATGATCTATGTCGTATCCACGGGAGGACGGGCTGGTGTAACTCTGTGTGAGCTTTGGTAATGAAATTTGGGTTGGGGAAATACAGTTGGGTGCTATCTGCAAGCAGATGGTTATTGAAGTCATAAAAGTGAAAAAGGATATTCAGGTTGTACCAACTGAGATGAGCACAGAGATAGTCGAGGTGGTGTTTTGAGTGAGGGTGAAAGAAAGAAGAGTTCATAATCGAGTCTGTAAAAGAATGGATAGAGAAGAGGAAAAGAAAAAAAAAAAAAAACATGAGTGCTATCAGAGATGCCTAGGAGGAATTTTGGCAAAGAGGGTAATACTGATAAGAAGTCAATGATGGAGGAGGGCCGAAAAGTAGTTATTTGCTTTGGCAACATGGGAGTTGTTACAATTGAGGTTTATTAGAATTGGTGGGAGTTGTAGGTGGGGTCCCATTAAAGCCGGGTGAGTAGTGTGGTCCCTGAATGGGAGAACACAATCATGGACAGTCTGAGGGAACAAGGCTCATTGGGTTAGGGTTAGAGCTATTTCAGTAGGGGAGTGTAGAGACAGATTTTTATTGTTATTTATTTTATTTTATTTTATTTTATTTTATTTTATTTTATTTTATTTTATTTTATTTTATTTTTACTTTTAAATGTTTCTTTATTTATTTTTGACAGAGACAGAGCATGAGCAGGGAATGGGCAGAGAGAGAGAGGGAAACAGAATCCGAAGCAGGCTCCAGGCTCTGAGCTGTCAGCACAGAGCCTGATGCGGGTCTCGAACCCACAAACTGCGAGATCATGATGTAAGCCAGAGTTGGATGCTCAATGGACCGAGCCCCCCAGGTGCCCTAGAAGACTCTTATGTTAGAATTGAGAGGACTTCAGGCATATTTGAGTGTGATATCCATGAGCCATCTCTCAGTATCTACCGTGGAACCCTCTATCTTACCCCAACACTCACTGTCTCCTCTTCTCTGCCAGTGCCGCTGTGGCTCCAGTGACCGGGAGCCCCTTGAATTCTAATTACAGCACTCCTTCATGTCTACATACGTCTGCTCCTTCTTGTCCCTTGGTGTGCAGTTCCCCTCACCCTTCTGTGTGCCTGCAGATGGGATTTGAACAGTTTTCACTATGAGGCACTGTGTTACCACAGCCGTGGCTCATCTTTCACTGCAGTGATTCTCAGCAGCGCCCAGTGGATAATCTCGATGTGTTGTGATGATTGTTATTCTTATGTACCTGCAGCACCACTAGGCTTTTATTCCCAGACAGCTTTTATTCCTTTTGTTTGTTTGTTTAGAGAGAGAGAGAGAGTATGAGCTGGGGAGGGGCAGAGAGAAAGGGAGAGAGAGAGAGAATCCCAAGCAGGTTCCACATTGTCAGCACAGAGCCTGACATGGGGCTCAAACTCACAAACCGTGAGATCCCGACCTGAGCTGAAACTAAGAGTAGAACACTTAACTGACACGTGCCCCTGTGTCCTTTTCTTTGACGTAACAACTTATACTTCAATTCCTGTAATGATTTCTGGTATGTATATTGGTCACCAGTGTTTTGCATCATGAATGGAGTAAAGTATGACTGAAATAGATGAATGGCTTTCTCTACTAGATCATGCATCTCTCTCAGGGAAGGGATGCGGTTCTATACCTTCATGTAGCTAGCGCTGAGACAGAAAGCTTTGTATCTAGGAGACACTCAGTCTCCCTCCCACTCCCCCCCCATGCCCCGCCCAGTAAACAAATCGTGGCTAAAATGGATTAATCACACTTTTCCATGTGTTGTTGGATTTTGCATAGGTTGCTGGGGCTCTCATGCTGTCCCTGGTTTCCCATGATTTCACATGAGATGAGATCCATTTGCTGTTACTAGCCTAATTCCCACCTATATTCAGATGACTCTCCGATTTATTATCATCTGCTCTAATCTTCCTGAGTTCCAAAGCCATATATCTCTCTCAAAATCATTATATCCCAAAACACACTTCCAATCTTCCCTACTAGATCGGGTTGTCCCCTAGGGTTTTTTTTTTTCCCAGTAAGTAACAGTACCATCCACTGAGTTACAGTGTCTAGATGTGATATGTTCTTTTTCCAATCCTTATGTCTCATATATCATTAAAGAGTTGACTTGAAATTTCTGAATAATTCCCAATGCCATCCCCTTTCCTCCTTTTCTACCTCATTACAATTTAACCAGTTTATCATCCCTTCTATTCTGGAGTGCTACAGTGTCTCGCTCATTGGTCTGACTTTACCCTCTCTGCTCTCCCCTCCCACGTTCACACACGTATAAGTGAGGCCAGTAACACAGGATGTGGACCCATCTGGCCGATCTATCTTTAGAACATCATGTGTCCCACTGAACATGCTTCCGGGACCGTTCCCCTTGGCTTATCTCCTTAGCATTGCAAATAGACAAGGCTTTTTAATGGTCTGGAAAATATCACGGTGGTAACTGTTCAAGAGAATATGGCGTTTGAACTGAAAGGAAGCACAGTGATGTAGGAACTTGAAGATCCTTGTGGGTAGTTTCCCATAATGGTTTAAAGCAGCCAGCGCTTTTGAAGGAAGGCCTCAGTCCAGCACTTACTGGCTACGTTATTTAAGGAAATCGGCGTCCAGGCAGCAAAAGGAGAGACAATTTCTGCCTCTTTAGGTTTTTAGAATTTTATTAAGGTAAAATAAGTAATATGTGAAATTGCCTAAAGTAGTAAATGACTCTTAATGATTGTTTCATAAGTGAATGGTTGTGGGAAGGGGTGTGAATTTGGAAAGTAGGTCTTGTAGCACTTTTTGGCCACATGATAGAAACCATATTTTTTCTGTGTATCGGCATTTCAAAGAGTTCTGTTTTCAGGAAACTGGAAGGTGGAATGAGTAAATTCTAATCGAAGCAAATATTAGAGAAAAGTAGAATTGCTCTAAAAGTTAAGGTAAAAGAAAACTATCATTGTCCTCTTTTTCTCTGGAGTTGTTTTTTTTTTTTTTTTTAAACCTTTGTGGTCACAAGGGAACTCCTATTGTCCTGAAATCATGCATTACTGGACTGACAAAGACCTTGGTTTGAAGACAATTACATACTCTCTCAGGAGTCCATCACTGAGTGATAATGAGGTGTGAACACATTCCTCAGAAACCACAGACATGCCAAAAGGGCAATTTAACACCTCTTCAAAAGATAGATGAGATATGAATTATTCGTAATGAGCTCGGCCAGACTCCCTCTGCACCTGCCTGGTTCGGAACACTGACTGGAGTGATAGGAACTCTCTTCCATGGAATGTGTCTGTGTTCCTTCTCCCCAGGCAAAGGTCACAATCTTTAATCCTTTTAATACTTCTACAGCAGGGAGAAGAGAACTCAGAGAACTCCCTGTCTCTCTTTTTGCTTGAATTTCATCATTCCCTTTACCACTTCATCTAGGATGTTTGCATGTGCATAGATGTGTGGACACCCACATGGCCTCTCTCTCTCTCTCTCTCTCTCTCTATATATATATATATATACATACATATGTGTGTGTATATATATATATATATGTATACACACTACATTTGAGCCCAAAGGTTAGTAAATATTTTCGTTTTTGTCTTTCATTCTTCAAGTCTGCGTATTTTATGCTCTTGAGTCATGACTTCTCTAATGAAAGATGATGGCACCGAGTTAAAACACAGCTATTCATTCCCTCCAGCTTGGCTAGGTTATGTTAAAATTCATGCCCAAGACCCCGGGTGAAGCAGTGATGTTTGCAGCCATTCCCATATCTCTAAGAATGGGAAATACTTTCATTGAATTGAGCCAGTAGATGAGTACATGGCCAGACCTACCTGCTTTAAACCATTGTTTGTCAGTTTCATGGACCCTCGATGCTGCCATTCAAATTGAGCTCCTAGAGCCATTTTGCAAATAAAGATTGGTTTTAGATAATCATGTGAAATAATTCGTTTATATCATTGATAAATATTTGCGGAAAGTCTTAATGAAAGTTTTACTTTCTTATCCCTCTAAATCACATACTCATTGATCCAGTAGTATTTTCTCTCTTGAAATCGATAAATAGGCTAGAATATATATTGGAAATATAATAGCACCACTAGGATAAACATTCGGGATATTTCTCTTACCGATGAGCATGACTATTAAAAGGAATTCTGAAAGAGACATTGAACAAAGCAGTTTGTCTTCAATGGTACTTAAAATTGAAACCCCATTTTCCTCTTTTAAGATTGTGTTGCTGTTTTTAATGTTGTTACATTATGCAAAATTTATTTATTTTTAAAATGCCCAAATTTAAGGGTTCCTGAGTGACTCAGTCAGTTGAGCGTCTGACTTCGGCTTGGGTCATGATCTCACAGTGCGTGGGTTTGAGCCCCATGTCGGTCTCCGTGCTGATGGCTCAGAGCCTGGAGCCTGCTTTGGATTCTGTGTCTCCTTCTCTCTCTGCCTCTCCTCTGCTTGTGCTGCCTCTCACTCTCTCAAAAATAAATTAATGTAAAATAAAAAAAAGTTAAAATAAAATGCTCAGATTTAAACTCTCATTAGTAGATGCAGAGAGAATGCATGCAAAGAACAGCTCAGTGCCCTGATGCAGTATTCTAGCTGAGCATGTAAACCCTCGAGGATTGTCTAAAGTGGCTTTTGACCACGGGCAGCCCGTCCGCGAGCACCTGTGTCTCTCTTTTTTTCTCCTGTTTTCCATGTAACAGTTTTCTTTCATCAAATCATAATTCCAGATGGAGCCCGAATAAACCTCTTTCATGAAATTAATCTAACCCAAACTCTGTTTCCGTTTTTCTCCTGTTTAATTTTGTATATTCTTTTTTTTCTTAATATGATAGCATTTTCATTTAAAGACACTGTCAATTTTAAGAACACCACCATTTAAATAGTAAATTAGAGAGGAAATAAAACATCATCAATTAAATAAGCATATCAATTGCATGACACCCCAGATTTTTGAAAGAAAAATTTTTTTCTTTTAAAACATAGTTTTGTTATTTTTAAGTTCATTTTTAATTATTTTGAGAAAGAGATTGAGAGCAAGTGGGGGAGGGGGAGAGAGAGAGAGAGAGAGAGAGAGAGAGAGAGAGAGAGAGAGAATTCCAAGCAGGCTCCACACTGTCAGCACGGAGCCTGATGTGGGCTTGAACTCACAAACCATGAGATCATACCTGAGCTGAAGTCAAGAGTCAGTCGCTTAACCAACTGAGCCACCCAGGTGCCCCTGAAAAGAAATCTTTAGTGAGAAAATACGTTTCTTAGAATTTAGAATATAGAGGTATTATGCTAAAGTGTTGACCATTTTACAGATTTCAGTCTTAATAGGAATAAATTATTGTGATAATTCCTGCATTATATTATTTTTATTTTCTAAATTATTTTAAATATATTATTTTACTTCTTCAGCTTGCTTTGGCTTGGTTCCCTTTTTTTTTAATCGTACTTGGACTCTTTAGTAGATTATTTTTATTTAACTTAGTTGATTATTTTTATTTAATTAAGAAAGAGCTAAGGACAGTTGCTTACTTCTGAGTGAACTATTTGCTAGATTTCAAAAGTTATGTCCTGAAACATCCCTATTATTATTATTAAGGTCAATTTGTTTATGCATTCAGTTAAGAAAAGTGGTCTCCATATTCCACACGAACGGCCCTCTACTAGATACTTAGAATAAAGAGAGGGGTAAAAATAAACTCTGACACTCATATTCCAGTCAGGTGCACAGCTATTACACAAATTGTCACACAAGGATGTAAAACTAAAATGTGGCGAGGGTTACAAAGAAGAAATTCATGGTGCTCTGGACAATTAGTTATTAAAATGTACACCTGAGATTTTAATTAAAAGTCGTGACTGAGGGTTGACAGAGAGCAGCTAAGGCTATTGAAGAAGAATTTATCACTTCCATTTCTTGAAGGGAGGGGGCCGGCAGTACCATACGGGGCCACGTGGGAAGCACGAGTGTTGGTCAGGAGGCAGGAGAAGGGAAGTGTGCCCCGGAGTCTTTATTGTGTCTTCCATGGGAAGGGCAAGGCAGGAAAGAAGGAATAGTTGGGGCCGCCGGTTTGAATAATGTCAGCAGGCTTTGGGCTACAGGGGGACCTCTGTCATCTGCTGCTTGCCCTGGGTTGATTAGGGCGGAGGAAATAACTAGCTTGGGGGTATGCACTCAGGATTGGTTGAGTTGCATGTGAAAACTGTGTTTCTGGTCTCTGGCAACATGCTTATAATCTCTAGGAATTAGCCCTGGGACGGCAGTCAGTTCTCAGCCAGCTAGGTCCCTTAAGATGTCAAAATGTCAAGAAGTCTGTTTTCAAAAAGACAAGATTCATACACATTAATGGCTGGAGTTTAACGTAGGCGAGGTGCTTAGGGTTTTCTGAATGTTATTTTGGGCTGAAATTGTCACTGAGTGATTATTTAGCGTAAGTATACTTCACTAGGTGAATGCAGACGTAAAATATCTTGCTTGTGTAAAGGGCTCCATAGGAGATGCTTGTGGCTTTGAGGCTATATGATAATCTGTTTCAACTACTCACCTCTGCTGTTGTATGGGAAAGCAGCCACAGACAATACATAAGTGAACAAGTGTTGGAGGATTGGGCACCTATATTATTTATTTTTATTTTCAATTCCATTACAGGTAACATACAGTAATGTTAGTTTCAGGTGTACAATATAGAGATTCAGCCGTTCCATACACCACCTGGTGCTCGTCACAACAAGTGCACTCCTTAAATGGCATCCACGTTTAAACACCAGGGAGAGTTTTTGTTGTTGTTGGTTCAAGATTTTACTTAGATTCTAGTTGGTTAACATATAGTATAATATTGGTTTCAGGAGGAGAATTTAGTGATTCATCACTTACGTACAACACCCAGTGCTCATCGTAACAAATGCCCTCCTTAATGCACATCACCTATTTAACCCATTCCCCATCCACCTCCCTTCCCGTAAGCGTCCATTTATTCCCAATAGTTAACGGTTTCTTATGGTCTGCTCCCCTCGCTCTTTTTTCCCTTCCCCTATGTTCGTGGGTTTTGGATCTTAAATTCCACATATGAGTGAAGTCATGGTATTTGTCTTTCTCTGACTTATTTCTCTTAGTATAATACTCTCTATCTTTATTCACGTCATTGCAAATGGCAAGATTTTATTCTTTTTGATTGCTGAGTAATATCCCATTGTATATATGCCCTATCTCCTTTATCCATTTATCAGTCCATGGACATTTGGGCTCTTCCCAACTTTGTTTTCCTCTTTCTTTTCTTTTTTTTAAACTTGTTTTATTTTTTTATTTTTTTTTTAATTTACATCCAAATTAGTTAGCATATAGTGCAACAATGATTTCAGGAGTAGATTCCTTAGTGCCCCTTACCTACTTAGCCCCTCCCCTCTCCCACAACCCCTCCCATAACCCTCAGCTTGTTCTCCATATTTATGAGTCTCTTCTGTTTTGTCCTCCTCTCTGTTTTTATATTATTTTTGTTTCCCTTCCCTTATGTTCATCTGTTTTTTTCTCTTCAAGTCCTCATATGAGTGAAGTCATATGATTTTTGTCTTTCTCTGATGGACTCATTTCACTTAGCATAATACCCTCCAGTTCTATCCATGTGGTTGCAAATGGCAAGATTTCATTCTTTTTGATTGCCGAGTCACACTCCATTGTATGTATACCACATGGCATACATATACATACATATACATATATGTATATACCATATGTATACCACATCTTCTTTATCCATTCATCCATCGATGGACATTTGGGCTCTTTCCATACTTTGGCTATTGTTGATAGTGCTGCTCTAAACACGGGGTGCATGTGTCCCTTCAAAACAGCACACCTGTATCCTGCGGATAAATGCCTAGTAGTACAATTGCTGGGTTGTAGGGTAGTTCCATTTTTAGTTTTTTGAGGAACCTCCATACTGTTTTCCAGAGTGGCTGCACCAGCTTGCATTGCCACCAACAACGCAAAAGAGATCCTCTTTTTCTGCATCCTCGCCAACATCTGTTGTTGCCTGAGTTGTTAATGTTAGATATTCTGACAGGTTTCAGGTGGAATCTCATTGTGGTTTTGATTTGTATTTCCCTGATGATGAGTGATGTTGAGCATTTTTTCATGTGTCGGTTGGCCATCTGGATGTCTTCCTTGGAGAACTGTCTATTCATGTCTTTTGCCCATTTCTTCACTGGATTATTTGTTTTTTGGGTGTTGAGTTTGATAAGTTCTTTATAGATTTTGGATACTAACCCTTTATCTGGTATGTCATCTGAAAATATCTTCTCCCATTCTGTAGATTGCCTTTTAGTTTTGCTGATTGTTTCCTTGGCTGTGCAGAAGCTTTTTATTTTGATGAGGTCCCAGTAGTTCATTTTTGCTTTTGTTTCCCTTACCTCCGGAGATGTGTTGAGTAAGAATTTGCTGCAGGCAATGTCAAAGAGGTTTTTGCTGCTTTCTCCTCGAGGATTTTGATGGCTTCCTGTCTTACATTGAGGTCTTTCATCCATTTTGAATTTATTTTTGTGTATGGTGGAAGAAAGTGGTCCAGGTTCATTCTTCTGCCTGTCGCTGTCCAGTTTTCCCAGCACCATTTGCTGAAGAGACTGTCTTTATTCCACTGGATATTCTTTCCTGCTTTGTCAAAGATTAGTTGGCCATACGTTTGTGTGTCCATTTCTGGGTTCTCTATTCTGTTGCATTGATCTGAGTGTCTGTTCTTGTGCCAGTACCATACTGTCTTGATGATGACAGCTTTGTAGTATAGCTTGAAGTCTGGGATTGTGACGCCTCCTGCTTTGGTTTTATTTTTCAAGATTGCTTTAGCTATTCAGGTTCTTTTCTGGTTCCATACAAATTTTAGGATTATTTGTTCTAGCTCTATGAAGAATGCTGGTGTTATTCTGATAGGGATTGCATTGAATATGTAGATTGCTTTGGGTAGTATTGACATTTTAACAATATTTGTTCTTCCTATCCAGGAGCATGGAATCTTTTTCCATTTTTTGTGTGTCTTCTTCAGTTTCTTTCATAAGCTTTCTATAGTTTTCAGTATATAGATGTTTCACCTCTTTGGTTAGATTTATTCCTAGGTATTTTATGGTTTTTGGTGCAATTGTAAATGGGATCAATTCCTTGATTTCTCTTTCTGTTGATTCATTGTTGGTGTGTAGGAATGCAACCAATTTCTGTGCATTTATTTTATATCCTGCAAGTTTGCTGAATTTATGCATCAATTCTAGCAGTTTTTTGGTGGAATCTTTTGGATTTTCCATATAGAGTATCATGTCATCTTTGAAGAGTGAAAGTTTGACCTCCTCCCAGCCAATTTGGGTGCTTTCTATTTCTTTGTGTTGTCTGATTGCAGAGGCTAAGACTTCCAATACTATGTTGAATAACAGTGGTGAGAGTGGACATCCCTGTCTTGTTCCTGACCTTAGGGGGAAAGCTCTCCATTTTTCCCCGTTGAGGATGATATTAGCGTTGGGTGGTTCATATATGGCTTTTATTATCTCAAGGTATGCTCCTTCTATCCCCACTTTCTTGAGGATTTTTATCAAGAAAGGATGCTGTATTTTGTCAAATGCTTTCTATGCATCTTTTGAGAGGATCATATGGTTCTTGTCCTTTCATTTATTGATGTGATGAATCACGTTAATTGTTTTGCGGATATTGAACCAGCCCTATATCCCAGGTATAAATCCCACTTGGTCGTGGTGAATAATTTTTCTACTGTATTGTTGGATCTGGTTGGCTAATATCTTGTTGAGGAGTTTTGCATCCATGTTCATCAGGGAAATTGGTCTGTAGTTCTCCTTTTTAGTGGGGTCTCTGTCTGGTTTTGGAATCAAGGTAATGCTGGCTTCATAGAAAGAGTTGAGAAGTTTTCCTTCCATTTCTATTTTTTGGAACAGCTTTAAGAGAATAGGTGTTGGGGCGCCTGGGTGGCGCAGTTGGTTAAGCGTCCGACTTCAGCCAGGTCACGATCTCGCGGTCCGTGAGTTCGAGCCCCGCGTCAGGCTCTGGGCTGATTGCTCAGAGCCTGGAGCCTGTTTCCGATTCTGTGTCTCCCTCTCTCTCTGCCCCTCCCCAATTCATGCTCTGTCTCTCTCTGTCCCAAAAAATAAATAAAAACGTTGAGAAAAAAAAAAATTAAAAAAAAAAAAAGAGAATAGGTGTTAACTCTTCCTTAAATGTTTGGTAGAATTCCCCTGGAAAGCCATCTGGCCCTGGACTCTTGTTTTGGGGCAGATTTTTGATTACTAATTCGATTTCCTTACTGGTTATGGGTCTGTTCAAGTTAGTGTATATGTTTCTAGGAATTTGTCCATTTCTTCCAGATTGCCCTTTTTATTGGCATATAATTGCTCATAATATTCTCTTATTATTGATTTTATTTCTCCTGTGTTGGTTGTGATCTCTCCTCTTTCATTCTTGATTTTATTTATTTGGGTCCTTTCCTTTTTCTTTTTGATCAAACTGGTTTAACTTTTTGATCAAAATTATCAATTTTGTTGATTCTTTCAAAGAACCAGCTTCTGGTTTCATTGATCTGTTCTACTGTTTTTTGTTTTTTTGTTTTTGTTTTTTGGTTTTGATAGCATTAATTTCTGCTCTAATCTTTATTATTTCCTGTCTTGTTCTGGTTTGGGGTTTTATTTGCTGTTCTTTTTCCAGCTCTTTAAGGTGTAAGGTTAGGTTGTGTATCTGAGATCTTTCTTCCTTCTTTAGGAAGGCCTGGATTGCTATATACTTAGTTCTTATGACCGCCTTTGCTAAGTCCCAGAGGTTTTGGGTTGTGGTGTTATCATTTTCATTGACTTCCATATACTTTTTAATTTCCTCTTTAACTTTTTGGTTAGCCCATTCATTCTTTAGTAGGGTGTTCTTCAGTCTCCAAGTATTTGTTACCTTTCCAAATTTTTTCTTGTGGTTGATTTTGAGTTTCATAGAGTTGTGGTCTGAAAATATGCACGGTATGATCTTGATCTTTTTGTACTTACTTAGGGCTGATTTATGTCCCAGTATATGGTCTACTCTGGAGAATGTTCCATGTGCATTGGAGCAGAATGTATATTCAGCTGCTTTAGGATGAAATGTTCTGAATATATCTGTTAAGTCCATCTGGTCCAGTGTGTCGTTCAAAGCCATTGTTTTCTTATTGATTTTTGGATTAGATGATCTGTCCATTGCTGAGTGGGGTGTTGAAGTCTCCTACTGTTAGGGTATTACTATTGATGAGTTTCTTTGTTTCTGATTAATTGATTTATATATTTGGGTGCTCTCCATTTGGCGCATAAATGTTTACAATTGTTAGGTCTTTTTGGTGGATGGACCCCTTAATTATGATATAATGCCCTTCCTCATCTCTTGTTACAGCCTTTGTTTTAAAGTCCAGATTGTCTGATATAAGTATGGCTACTCCGGCTTTCTTTTGTTGACCATTTGCATGATAGATGGTTCTCCATCCCCTTTTTTTCAATCTGAAGGTGTCTTTAGGTCTAAAGTGGGTCTCTTGTAAACAGCATATAGATGGATCTTGTTTTCTTATCCATTCTGTTACCCTATGTCTTTTTTTTGTTGTTATTATAAAGAAAGTTTATTATGATATTCCAAAATGACAAGTTATACAGACTCAGTTTCTTATGTCCTGTAAGATTAAACCTCTAAATGTCTCTGGTAATTATAATAAAATACTAATAGTAAATTCAGGCATAAAATATACAAAATGTATTTTGTGTTGATATATCTTAATAAAAGAGCTATGAGTTAGGGACTATCAGCTATGCAAAACTAAACGAACACATCATTTTGGGGAAGATACCAAGTCTCAAAAATTAAAATCACATGACAGAAATTTTAAAAATTCATGTTGTATCAAGTAAATCTTCACATTAGTAATGGCCTCAATCTAATAACCAGTGGCTATTGAATCATATATATGTAAGCCACCAGGTTTTATTAATCCCAACCAAATTCTGCAACCTGGATTCCAGTAAAGGAATGAAAATTATTCAGAAATCCTAGGAAACTATCAACATAAATAAAGCAATAACTTTGGAAGTTATGAGAATAATAATAAATAATTTATATCTATGGTGTTGATGCTTTAGATCAAGTTAGGTGCACTGTGCAAAGCTGAGTTTATAATCTTTGTACCTGTGCAGGTTTGTCTGCTGTTTAAAGGAAACTATTTGTAGACTCAGCCATAATAATATTTTACATGTTTTAAAGGAAAGTATTGAGGGGGCGCCTGGGTGGCTCAGTTGGTTAAGTTCCAACTTCAGCTCAGGTCATGATCTCACGGTTCTTGAGTTCGAGCCCCTCATTGGGCTCTGTGCTGTCAGCTTGGAGCCCGGAGCCTGCTTCAGATTCTGTGTCTCCCTCTCTCTCTGTCCTTCCCCTGCTCATACTCTGTCTCTCTCTCTCTCTCTCTCTCTCTCTCTCTCAAAAATAAATAAAAAACATTAATTAAAAATTTTTTTTAAAAGTAAAGGAAGGTATTGAGTAAAATATGTAGTAGTTACTGTTTAAATTCTTGAGACAAATTGGCTTTCAGAATTTATTTAATGGAGATATAACGTCAATACATCAAATATGAAGCCAAGTACAAACAACAGCAACTATGTCTCCTCACATGTATGATTAGTTCTCACAACTAAAACACTGGTACTCCAGTGATACAGAGGTGCGCAGCCAGATCCCCTCTGCTGGCCCAAAACTTTCCTTTCCCCAGGTGTTATGAGTGTTGTGTAATGATGATTCACAGCTAGTCAGTCCCTCTAGTAATTACTTCTTGCTGAAGGGAGTCATCTCTTCCAAGGTTATGCCCCTCCCTAGGGACAGCTTCCATTTAGTGGTTGATGTGGGTACATAAAGTCTCAGATTTCAACGTGGGACAGCAACGAAGAGCCATCATGGCTCCAGAGCTCCTGTAGGATGGGCTGAAGCCTTCGTTGCAATAGCATCACCCTGTTCTGGGTGTTCCAGAGCAGTCACTCCTCAGTTGATCTTCTGTATGCAAATCTCTGTTCAAGATTTCCTAGGGAACCCTACCTAAGACAGGGCTAATTTATTTTTTATTTCCATAATCAAATATTTACTAAATTGACAACTATATGATAATTGTTGAGTTATTGGGATAGGCATTGGAGATACGAAGACATATTTCCTAATCTAAATTTTCAATTTATATGGGTAGGCAGGGCATATATATAAAACACTGATGAACAATATATATACACTGTGAACCAAATGTCTTTTGTTACCCTATGTCTTTTGATTGGAGCATTGAGTCCATTGACGTTTAGAGTGAGTACTGAAAGATAAGAATTTATTGCCATTATGATGCTTGTAGACTTGGAGTTTCTGGTGGTGTTCTCTGGTCCTTTCTAATATTTTTTGCTTTTGGTGTGTGTGTGTGTGTGTGTAATTAAAATTATAAATAAACATAAATAAATATAAATAAGTATAAAATATAAATATAAATATAAAAATATAAAAAAATAAATATATGTAAAAGATGAAAAAATGCATTTTATATACATATATATACATATACATATATACATATATACATATGTATACAGATATATACATATATACATATAGACATATACACATATGTACATATACATATACATATACATATATACATATATGTATATATGTATGTATGTATATATGTACACATATATATGTGTGTGTGTATATATATATATATATATATATACACATACATACATATATATTTTCATCTTTTCTCCCCTCAGAGAGTCCCCCTTATAATTTCTTGCAGGGCTGGTTTAGTGGTCACAAACTCCTTTAATTTTTGTTTGTCTGGAAAACTTTTTATCTCTTCTTCTATTTTGAATGACAGCCTTGCTGGATAAAGAATTCTTGGCTGCATATTTTCCTGATTCAGCACATTGAATATATCCCACCACTCCTTTGTGGCCTGCCGGGTTTCTGTGGATGGTCTGATGCAAACCTGATCTGTCTTCCCTTGTATGTTAGGGACTTTTTTTCCCTTGCTGCTTTCATGATTCTCTCCTTGCCTGAGTATTTTGTGAATTTGACTATGATATGCCTTGGTGATGGTCAGTTTTTGTTGAATCTAGAGGGTGTCCTCTGTGCTTCCTGGATTTTGATGTCTGTGTCTTTCCCCAGGTTAGCAGGTTTTCCACTATGATTTGCTCACATAACCCTTCTACCCCTGTTTCTCTCTCTTCCTCTTCTGGGACCCCTATGATTCTGATGTTGTTCCTTTATAATGAGTCACTGATTTCTCTAATTCTTAAATCGTGCTCTTTTGCCTTAATCTCCCTCTTTTTTTCTGCTTCATTATTCTCTATAAGTTTGTCCTCTATATCACTGATTCTCTGTTCTGCCTCATCCATCCTTGCTGCCGCTGCATCCATCCGTGATTGCGGCTCAGATATAGCATTTTTAATTTCATTCTATTTTTTACTTCTTTTATCTCTGCAGAAAGGGATTCTAATCTATTTTCGACTCCAGCTAGTATTCTTATTTTCGTGATTCTAAATTCTGGTTCAGACATTTTGCTTGTATCTTTGTTGGTTAAATCCCTGGCTGTCGTTTCTTCGTGCTCTTTCTTTTGGCATGAATTCCTTAGTTTTGTCATTTTGAAGGGATAAAAGGAATTAATGAGGTAGAAAACTTAAAATAAAAAAAAATGAAAAAACATATTAAGTTAAAAACTTAAACACACACACACACAATCTAATAAATGATGCTAGATCCTAGGTATGTTTTGGTCTGGGTGTTGAAAGCGATTTGACAGATTAGAGGAAAAAAAGTGGGGGGGAAGGAAATTGTTTGAGAATTTGAAAAAATGAATACACTGAAGTAGACTAAAATGAGATGATGGGAAAAAAGTAGAGTTTGAAAAAATATTTACACAAAAGTTAAGAATATAGTAGGGAAAAAATTAAAGAAACATATTTTTAATAAAAATTAAAAGTAAAAATGATTTTTTTCTCTTTCTGTATTCAAGAAAAAGAATAGTGTAAAAGAGTAGAAATAAGAAAAAAAAAGGAAGAAAATTGAATAGATGGACCTGCTAACAGATTGAAGTAGGACTGAAATTACTTCATTTTCCCCTAGAAGTCAGACTATGTAGTGCTTTATAGTCCATAAATTAAGCTGGCGGTGTGACTTGTGTTCTTGAAGAGCGAGGTCGGCCCAGTTGGGCGGGGCTGGCCCAGTTGGGCGGGGCTCAGTGTAACAGCTCCGCTCTCCACTAGATGGCGCTGCTAGCCTACTGGGGTGGAGTGTTGCAGGGTTTGTAGGTGCGTATGCGCATGCACGGGAGTGGTAAAAATGGCGCCACCCAGCAACGCAGTGTGTTCTTCCGGATCAGCAATCGTGCACTGGTCCTCTGTCTTCAGCTCTCATCCACTCCCTGTCTTTTCACTCTCCATGACCAGGCCCCAGGCAGTACCTCTGTCCCAAGTTTTGTCTCAGATGCGGCTGTTTTCCCTGACCCCTTACTTCTGAAGGACTGTGGCTTTGCCCCATTACGCCCCCCTGCGGGAGGGCCTCACTGAGCAATGGCCGAATGAGCAACGGCCGAATATCAGCTGTACCCAGGAACGCCTGCTGGACCATGCTGCTGCCGGTGCCCCAAGGCTGTGGCCAGGTGCCATCCCCCCCCCCCCCCCATATCGCGGACAGCGTGGCAGCAGCTTTTCAGGGACTATGGAAAATCACAACACACATCCAGCACCTGGCTTTACCCTTAACGACCTTGCCCCAGCACCAGTGAATGTGGCTGCCTTCCGGGACCTGTTGGGACCAGGTGGCTTCAACAATCTCTCCCAAATGCCCTTCCAGCAGTGGAACTGCTTTTCCCCGTGTGGCCCCAGAACCTCGCAGACCCCACTCTGTTCCTGGGGATTCGCCCTTCCCACCAGAGCACTGCCAGGTATGGAGCTGTGGAGTTGCAGCCTTCGCGCTCCCCTTGTTTACAGTCTTAATGGAATTTAAACCCTCTCCTTTCTCCTCTCTCCCTTTTTAGTTTAGTCCCTGCGGCCGTTTCCAATTTTCCACTTTCTCTCTAGCTGCTTTCGGGAAGGGGTACTTTTTTGTATTCTCCCCCGCCCCAGTCTCCGTCCTCTCTCCACCTGCAAAGGCGGCTCCCTGCCTGCCACCGGCTTCTCTCTGCCCAAGTTCATCTCTCTACGCCACGTACCTACTGAATTCTGTGGTTCAGGTTGTGCACTGTTGTGTTAATCCTCCAATCCGTTTTCTAGGTGTGTAGGATGGTTTAGCGGTCTGACTGTATTTCATGGACACGAGACACACAAAAAACTTCCATGCTGTTCTGACATCTTGGCTCTTCCCCCCTCCTCTTTCAATATGTTGTTCTGTGCTCTGTTTTTTTTTTTTTTTTTTTTAATCCTCTTTAAAAACTTCAGAATCAGTTTGTGGATTTTCACAAAATAATTTTCTGGGATTTTGACTGGGATTTCACCGAATCTACCAACTATGTTGGGAAGAACTGACATCTTGACAATATTGTTTTGTTATCAATGAACATAGAGTATCTCTTCACTTATTTCATTCTTTGATTTCGTTCACCAGTGTTTTGTAGTGTTCCCTATATAGATCTTATACATATTTTGTTAGAGTTTTACCTAAGTATTTTATTTTTGAGGTCTTAATGATATTGTGTATTTCATTTCAAATTCTACCTGTTTATTGTTGTTATATACAAAACTAAATGATTTTTCATATTGACTCTGCATTTTGCCAATTCTTTATATCACATGTTAGTTCCAGGAGGATTTTTTTTTTGTTGATTCTTTCCGATTTTTTACCTATATGATCATGACATTTATGAACAAAGACAGTGTTAGGTTTTCCTTTCCAAAGTGTATACCATTCTTTCTTGATTTATTGCATTAACTAATTCTTCCAGTATAAGGTTGAGAAGGAATGGTGGGAGGTGACCTCCTTGCTTGGCCCCTGACCTTAGTGGGAAATCTTTACTCTCTAAGTTTCTCATGGTAAAGTATGATGTTAGCTGTGGGTTCTTAGTAGATACTTTTTTACAAGTTAAGAAAGTCACTTGTATTCCTATTTTACTGAGAGTTCTTATGAATCGGTTTTGGAGTTTGTCAAGTGTTTTTTTCTGTAACAGTTGGTATGATCATCTGATTTTTCCCTTTTTAGACTGTTTTATGATAGATTTCATAATTAATTTTTGAATGGATCAGTGTTACATACCAGAAGTAAATCCCGCTTAGTCATGTTGTATAGTTCTTTTTACCCTTGTTTGGAATTATGTTGCTAATGTTTTGTTGAGGAATTTTACATCGACGTTTATGAGAGATATTTGTCTGTAGTTATGTTTTCTTGTAATGTCTTTGTCTGGTTGCAGTTTTACACTAATGCTCGCCTTAGAGAATGAGTTAGGAATTATTTCCCTGCTATCTGTCCTCTGAAAAAGATTCTAGAAAACTTGCATTTTCATTTCTTTAAATGATTGGTAGAACTCACCAGTGAACCCATCTAGGCTTGGTGCTTTCTGTTTTGGGAGATTATTGTTTATTTAAATTATTTAATAGATAGAGGCCTATTGAGATCATCTGTGTTTTCCTGTATGAAAAATTGAATTTCAAGGAATTGTTATCAAATTGTGGGAACTGAGTTGTTCATAGTATCCCTTTAATATCCTTTTAATTTCTAGCAGATCTAGTAACATCCTCTGTTTTATTTTTGTTATTAGTAATTTGTAGCCTCTTTGCCTTCTAAATAGTTAGCCTGGCTAGAAACTTATCAATCTTATTCATCTTTTCAAATAGCCAGGTTTTATTTTCTTTGGCTTTCTATTGATTTTATGTTTTCAGTGTCGGGGCGCCTGGGTGGCTCAGTTCGTTAAGCGTTCGACTTCGGCTCAGGTCATGATCTCACGGTCTGTGAGTTCGAGCCCCGCGTTGGGCTCCGTGCTGACAGCTTGGAGCCTGGAGCCTGCTTCGATTCTGTGTCTCCCTCTCTCTCTGACCCTCCCCCGTTCATGCTCTGTCTCTCCCTGTCTCAAAAATAAATAAACATTAAAAAAAAATTATGTTTTCAGTGTCATTGGATTTCTGTTGTAATTTAATTATTTCTTTTATTCTGTTTACTTTTGATTTAATATACAAGTCTTTTTCTAGTTCCTAATGTTGAAACTTAGATTGTTGATGTAAATTCATTTTTTTTAAATGTTTACTTATTTTTGAGAGACAGGGATAGACAGAGTGTGAGCAGGGAGGGGCAGAGGGAGAGGGAGTCACAGAATCTGAAGCAGGCTCCAGGCTCTGAGCTGTCAGCACAGAGGCCGATGTGGGGCTCAAACTCATCGAACCATGAGATCATGACCTGAACTGAAGTCGGGCGCTTCACTGACTGAGCCACCCAGGAGCCCCTCTTTTATGGTTTTAATTGACGCTTTTCTATGATCCCATTTTCTTCTTTCTTAGCGTATCATTTACATTTCTTACCTTGTTGAAGGCCAAGCATGTTAATAAGCCTGTAGTAAGTAATGGTGAGGTGTATGGGTAACAGACATGTCCTATAGTCCTGTGATTAGATGTCTGTCTTACTGAGCCTGCACCTCTGAACTCGAAACTTCACAAGTACTTCTCAGTTTTTTGTTTTGTTTTGTTTTGTTTTGTTCTCTTCTTATGTGGGACAGGCTGGTAAAGTGGGTGGATTCAGAGATTTCCCTTCGCCAGGTCATTTCGGTTCTGGTCATACAGAGGGAGGTTGGGTTGTGGTTAATCTGTTTCTTCTGAGGGTGGGCCTTGGTAAGAGAAACAGCTGGGCAGTGACAGATTTCTGTTTCCTTTCCCCTCCCCCTGCTGGCAGCTCAATGGGATTTTTCTCTAATATTTTATGTGGGAGCCTGGTCACGTTCCTGGCGATAAATCTCATTATATGTTGGGACACCCCCTATGACTGGGTCTCCTTGGAGCTTTTAACTGTCAACGTTTTTGCGCTGGATTACATTTCTGGTTCTCCTGCCCTGACACTAGTTCCTGCTGAGTCTCTGTCCCAGGAGGCCTCGATTCCTTGCATTTGCCTGTCTGTTTCTCCCATCTGGCGGTGGGACTTTGCCCTTCGTCCTCCTCTCCTTCCTAGATCATCCTGTTCAGCTTTACACTTGTTAGCAGGGGGTAGAGACTTCCGTGCTCCTTATCTGCAGGATAGGAAACCCCGTCGCCACTACTTAAACAGATTCTTCTTTCCCAATATCTGCATTTTTTATTGTAGCCTTTCACTGTGTGTGTGGTGATTTCTCATTATGGTTTTGATTTGTTATTTCCCGAGAGCAGGTGTTTGTGTGCATATTGGTCATTTATATACCTCCTCACAGAAGTGTGTACTTAGTTTCTTACCCATGACGTGAGCTATTTAGCATTTTGTTATTGAGTTGTAAGTGTTTTTATGAATACCAGATAGAAGTCCCTTATTAGATACAGGATTTGAAAATATTTTATCCATTGTACCTTGTCTTTTCACTTTGTTCATGGTATTATTTGTAGCCAAAAAACATTTTTTAATGAATTTAATTTAAGAAGTTTTTAATGTATAATTATTTTTGAGAGAGAGAGAGAGAGACAGAGAGTTTGAGCAGGGGAGGGACAGAGAGAGAGGGAGACATAGACTCTGAAGCAGGCTGCAGGCTCTGAGCTGTCAGCACAGAGCCTGATGCGGGGCTCGAACCCACAAACTGCGAGATCATGACCTGAGCTGAAATCAGACGCTTAACCAACGGAGCCACCCAGGTGCCCCTGTAGATGCCAATTTTAAAGTTGAGGAAATTACCTCATATTTCTAGCCTATTACATGTTTTTGTTTATTAGTTTTCTCTGTTTTTGGTAAAGATGTGTTGAACTTTTTCAAATGTTGTTTTTCTTTGTCTATTGAGATCTTGTTTTGTTCCTGTTTTGTCCTTTATTTTGTTGATAGGGCATGTTGCATTCTTTGACTTTTGCATCTTAAACCAACTGTTACTGTTCAACCAACTAACATGTATTAGAAGCTAACTGCTGAGTGTAACAGCAGACCAGCCAGAAGGTGAATGGTGAGACCAGGAAAGAGACAGTAAAAGCTGGACATTTCTGTTAATATATCATAGCAACTCTGGACACTTGAGCAGGGCTGGATTTCATTGTTTACTCTTGTGTTGCTCTTTAGAGGATGCAGTCTGGGTATGTGCCCACCACCCAGGGAGGGGTTGTTGTGCTTTTAGCTGGTTTTCATTGATGGCTCTATTGGTTTTTTTTTTTTTAATTTTTTAATGTATATTTATTTTTGAGAGCGAGAGAGAGTAGGGGAGGGGCAGAGGTAGGGGGAGACACAGAATCCGAAGCAGGCTCCAGGCTCTGAGCTGCCAACACGGGGCTGCAACTCACGAGCTGTGAGATCATGATCTGAGCCGAAGTCAGATGCTTAACTGACTGAGTCCCCAGGTGCCCCCCTAAGAGAACCCTTCTTAGCCATCTCTTCTCTGGTCTTCCCTGTTAAACCTCTAATGATCAGCTCTCACATGTTGCTATTAGGAGGACAGCAACTTCTATTGAATCACTCACCACCAAGATCTCTATCAATTTGACACTTCCCTTAGGACTGAACGTCCCTAAACTCTGTTCCTCATAAAGTCAGTCCAGTTGGTGGGGTCTATAGAGCTCTTACAGACTTTCTTATTGCTCTTATGACCTTTATTTAATTGAATATATTTGACACATAACCTTGTCTGAATCTAAGATATGCACCATGTTAATTCAATACATTGATATATTGTAACGTGATTGCCATTGTAGTGATATTTAGCACCTCTCTCACATTGCATAATAGTGCACTATTGTTGTCTATATTCATTATACTATGCATTTAATCTGTCTTATTTACTCCCCACTGCAAGTTTGTACCCTTACACAACATCACTCTTTTCCTTACCCCACATCCCCCTGTGGACTTCTTTCCCTCCGGAGCAGACCTGCCCTGTGACCAGTGCTCCAAGGACGGCAACAGGGACAGCAGCTCACTTCTCTGGGAGCGATGCCCCTGTTCTATTCGTTGGATGCTGATTGGGATGGTAGTCCTTTGTCCTCTCATGTCTCGTTCTTCACCATGGAATTCATACCCTGATTGTGAGCTGGGGCAGGGCAATTGGGTCCCAGTGTTTTCAAACTGCCATGCTCGGGGTAGAATCTCTGTTCTCCAAGTGGACCCTTGGGTGCAGAGTAAGAGCCCCGGGCCTCCTTTGTGCTTGCTTGCAGCTGCGGGCCAGGTGAGACGTGCTGGTGCCCATTCCCTGGGCACTAGGCTGGGAACCTAGCTGAGTGGGAGTCTTCCCTTTTCTACCTGAGCCCGAGCTGAGGCCACACTGCCCTGGGGGCCAGTGGGAATGACTGGGTTATGGCTTACATGCTGCAGACTCTTAGTGAAGTTCAGTAGATTTTCTTGAATAAATGTTATTTCCTTTGCTTGTTTGCTGTGAGCCCTTGAAGAGATAACCAGAGTCTTCATGTGTTTGTTTTTTCTTATTTTCACAAGCTGTGACAATTTCACTGGGGAGACGATGCACTGAGTACCTCACATCCTGTTTCAGAAGCACTCCCTCCTTTTTTGTTTCCATCTTTTTTTTTTTCCTTTTCATCTGTAATCACCACTCCCTTCCCATATCCCCCTGAAACTCACTACAGTGGACCTTGTGCATTTGCTCAATTCTGTATGTACCTTAGAATTTTACGTAGATTTCTTCTGTGGTGTTGTATATGCACATCTTCAGACTTGATATGAATAGCGTCAATATTCACATACACACACGTGTACACCCATGCATTTTTCAGACTGCACACTGTTTACTGAAGATCTTTTTGTGTAAATCTTTAAGCTTCCAGCTCACTGTTTATAATAACTGAAAAATATTCCATTGAACTGATAAAGTATTTACTATCTGTATGGAATTGAACAGTTCTTGGCACATAATGAACTCTTTCATCTTATTGATGAGATTTCCTTGAGATGAACATGTAATATTTGCATCTCCCTATTGCCACACGCAAGAATAGTGTGATGGATATTCATAATCAGCTGTCCTTGTGGATGGGCGCAGGGAGCTTACTAGAGTATTGTGTCTGTGGACGGGTTCCTGAGCCACTAGGAACACTTGTGAACCTTGTGGATGTGCACGGTGGGCTGACTCGAGTATTATGTCTGCGGATGTGTTCCTGAGGCAGTGTGAACCCCTGGGTGTATGGATGTTCCTTAAGATCCACTGGAGCACTGTCCAGAGAGGCTGTAATAGGCTTCATTCTTATTCAGAATACGTGAAGCTTGTTTTTCTGTAGTTGCCAACGTCTGGTGTTACTTAACTTTGTAAATTTTTACAATCTGTACAGCAAAAATATTGTTTTAATGTTCACTTATCTGGGTAATACAGTGAACATCACTGTATGAAATTAGTCATTATAATTTTCCTGAATATGAAAAGCCCATTCCCTGATCGTTTTCCTACTCTTTTCATATCATTTTCGGATAATGCATAAATTTTTAGATATTTTTAATTTATATGCTTTTCTGATATAGCCAGCCTTTTCTCCTAAATTTTTGAAAAACTCGTAGCCTTTTGTTGTATTGATGATTTTAATTGTATGTAGTCAATATTTGGCATCATAAATTATGTATTCAGGGTCGTATTTAAGAGGTTCTTCATCAGTTAAAGGAGACAAAGACGTTCTTTGACATTTTTGCTATTATATTTGTATTTTAGCTTTTATATAAGGATATTTAATTTATGAGGGTCTTCTATTGCATATAATGTAAGATAGGTATGCAGTTTTATTTGCCACTTAGAGTTTTTATTTCAATACCATTAACTGAAATTTTATATCGTATATTATATATATACATATTTTATATTGTGTATATACATATATACACACATATGTTTATATGTATATATGTGCAAATTGTATGCATAGCTTTCATGTGCACATGGGTATGATATTGAACTGTCTATTCCATTCCATTTACCTGTCTTTGGGTTAGTATTGCAATTTCTTATTATTATGCCTTGTAGTATAACTTGCTATTGGGTATGACAAGTGTATTCTCCTTGGTCTTTATCAAAATGGCTCTAGTTTTTAAATCTTGGTATACATTTGGAAAAATACACTTAAATTCTCAAAAACTGCTGTGGAAATTTTAATCCAGAATACATTGAAATGCATTACTATTAATAGTACATTAATGTACTATTATAATGCATACATTATAATACATCAGTGTGAAGAGGTTTGAAATTAACAACTTTCCTTAACTTTCTCTATCCATGAAGACTGTATGCTCTCCCGTGCAGTATCCCCTTTTTCTTTGAATAGAATTTTAGTTTTCGACATTAAAATCTTCTACTTTTACTTTCAACTTATAGGTATACTTTAACCTTTTATGAGTATTGTTTTCCCTTGCAGCATATTTCCTTGTATAAATAACAGGATTCATTTTTGTAAGGTGGTCTGGTATCCCCAAGATTTTCTTTTCTTTTTTTGATTTATATAGATTCTTGATCCTGTTAAATTTTCACTATAGATAATGATTTCATATGCAAATGGAAGTGTTCTTTTTCCTTTTGTAGCTCTCATTTGTCTTCATGATATTGCATTGTGTTGTCCAGGACCTTCAAATTCTATGTTTAAAAAAAAATAACGGTGATGGACACTGGGTGGAATAATCAGTTGAATGTTGGACTCTTGATTTCGGCTCAGGTCATGATCCCAGGGTCATGGGTTCAAGTTCCCCATCGGGCTTTGTGCTGAGTGAGGAACCTGCTTGAGATTCTCTCTCTCCCCCTCTCTCTCCCTCCACCTGTCCCCTGCTTGTGTTCTCTCTCTCTAAAAATAAAATAACATAATAACAGTGATAGTGAATACCCTTTGATCTTGTTTTCAAAAGACATGAGTTACGATAAAAAGTTTACATGAGTTGTTAAAAACCTATCAGGTTAAGGAAGCTTCCTATTTTTTATGGTTTAATCATAAAAATGTTGAATTGCATTAGAAGTTTACTCTGTTCATTAAGATAATGATGTAACTTATTAATTTATTAACATCATGAATTTCATTGACAGATTTCCTGATATAATGGTACTCTTGTGTTTCTTGAGTATGTTTAACCATCTGTTTCATCATCCACTGTCAGATGAAATATTCCAACTACAATATGAGCAATTAAGTTAAACCTCAGATGTGAAATAGGACTTTGATTCTTCATCATTCTTATTTTAAAATCAATAGCCCCCTACCTATGGTATATAGAAATAGGACAAAGTATACAAATAATTGTTAAATTTTTGGAAAACACATTTTACAAAGGTTAATTTTCTTTATAAATTTAATGCAGTAACACGTAAGACATTGTGTTTGTGTGTGTAGATGAAGGTCTTTAGCATTTTAATTGATTTATGGATAATTGCTTATGAATATGTATCAAAATACATTGGCATACATTTATCATTTTGGGGCATGTTTACTTTTCTGTAACTCTTTTTTTTTTAATTTTTTTAAGTTTATTTATTTTGAGGGAGAGAGAGAGAACAAGAGGGAGGAGCAGAGAGAGAGGGAGAGAGAGAATCCCAAGCAAGCTCAATGCTGGCTCTCAGTGCAGAACTGTGAGATCATGACCTGAGCCAAAATCAAGAATCAGATGCTTAACCAACTGAGCCACCCAGCCGCCCTTATTTTTCTGTAACTCTTACAATTTTATATTTTATTTATTTCTGTAATCCTGTTTTTGTTCTTGAATAGTCTTTCCAGGTGTTTTCTTCTCCTTTAAATCCATTATTACAAATCTTTTATCCCTTATTGATTATGTTATCACTTCTTTTTTTTTTAATTTTTTAATGTTTATTTTACTTTTAAGATGGAGACAGAGCATGAGTGGGAGAGGGACAGAGAGAGAGAGGGACACAGAATCTGAAGCAGGCTCCAGGCTCTGAGCTGTCAGCACAGAGCCCAATGTGGGGCTCGAACCCATGAACCACGAGATCACAACCTGAGCCAAAGTCAGACACTCAACCGGCTGAGCCACCCAGGCACCCCTTATGTCATCACTTCTTTAATTTTTTAAAGTTTATTTATTTATTTAGAGAGTGCTCACGTGTGTGGGAGGGGCAGAGAGAGAGGGAGAGAGAGGGAGAATCCCAAGCAGGTTCTGCCCTGACAGCGCAGAGCCCCACACAAGGCTCAGTGTCACAAACTGTGACATCATGACCAGACCTGAAATCAAGAGTGGGACACTTAACTGACTGAGCCACCTGAGTGCCCCTGTTACCACTTTTGATCCTAATGATGTCCTCTATTTCACTGCTTCCTTCCCTCATCTCTATTATGTCATTGCTTCTTTTGGGGGGTTAATTGTGTAGTTCCTATTCGAGTTTTTGTGTTCATGCTTCGCACACTTGTTTGTTTTTTTTTTTCATTCAGTTTTTCTGGTAAATGTATTTAAAGCTACAGATTTCCTTGTAAATGGTGTTTCAGTACCACAGTTTGTGTGCACTTTTAATGTGTTCTGGTTTATGTGTTCTGTGAGATTTATTTTAATGACTTCTTTAATCCAAGGGTTAGAAGGTAGTGTATAAGTTACTTCCTAGACATGTGCTTTGTTACTGATTTCAACAGTGAGAGAACATATTCTGTGTGATGATTCTTTAGAATTAGCGACGTTCTTTTCTGCCCTGTACATCATTCTATTTGTTGGTGTTTCATGTACAGTCAAAAATAATATTCACTCTTCATTAGATATAAAATTCTGTGTGTATGTGTATTTATTCATGCATATATTATGTGTGATATGTGCGTAAAATATACAATTTCATTTTATTCAAATTTTATATGATTTTGAATAATCTAGGTGACTTATTTGTTTCCTAGAGAATATTAAAAAAATAACATTTTTATTTCTTTTTGAGAGACAGAGAGAGATGGGGCACAGACGGGGGAGTGGCAGAGAGAGAAGAAGACACAGGATCCGAAGCAGGCTCCTGGCTCTGAGCTGTCAGCACAGAGCCTGACTTGGGGCTGGAACTCATCAACCATGAGATCATGACCTAGGCCGAAGTCAGATGCTTAACCGACTGAGCCACCCAGGTGCCCCTCGTAGAGAATATTTCAAAAACCCTTAACTATCATTGACAACTAATCTGTGGTTCCATGTCCTGGAGACCAAGGGTGTCTCCTTCTCAGGGCTTTGGCACACACCTTGCCCAGTCCAGTGGGGCACCACTGTGCCAGGGAGATCTGTGACCACTACAGGGAGGGGACAGAGGCAGCCAGCTGTTCGTACTTACCTTTCCAGGAAAGAAAAGCTGAGTATTTAAATAACATTAAAAAAAATCTTTTCAGACTTCTTATGCTTTCCTGATTTCAGTAATGCTGCCATTTTACAAACAACTTTAACATTTTGATCTCGTTTTGTTTTTGATGGGCTGAAAAGTCTCCTTAAGTGTTATTTGTAGATGAATAATGTGGGAGTAAGTTGTCTGAGTGCTTGCCTATGTAACAGTACACTCATCTTGTCTTAAAGCAAGACCGGCTCTTACACACACACACACACACACACACACACACACACACACAGTGAATTAGAACTTTCCCCCCATCAATCAAAGGACTTCTGTAAGACCTCTTTCTTGTTTCTGTTTATTATTATTGCAGACACATCAGAAACCATAGGATTTTGTGTTATTTGTAGGTGGCATTTTGGCTTTTGACTTCATATTTTAGGGTCAGTCCTCTTCTGTTTTAAGTCACATATTTTTTTTGGTATCTGATCTATTGATTGCCCCCATCCCCACCCTGGGTATTGTCTCTTACGCGATTTGAAGTCATTCCAGGACTGACTTTTTTTCTTCACCCTAATAAGATTGTGAGTGGTCCCTGGTCTCAATGACAGTCTCTACTCATGCTTGAAAACCTTCAGGGCTGCATGTAGCAGGTGGCTTGATGCACGTCCTTAGGCATGTGTTTTCTGGCAGTGCTGTCCTCATTTCCAGCGTGAGGCGCTCCCGATTCCTCGGAGAAGCCCTGCTGTTGTAAGTTCTGTCCTTTGCTCTTGCGTCTGAGACGTGTACCACTGCAGTGTATTTGCACACATGGGAAATATGGCCTTGGAGATGTTTTGGCCCCTTCAAACCCCAGCAGATGTGCCAAAGGCAGGTGATCACTAAGCTTTGGGCCCAGCATCGAATGTGGGTGTTTCTGGTAAGGGACGCAGATCATGGAAGGGAGGAGGTGGGATGTTTTCATTACTGATCTTGACTTCTCTTTCCTGTGTTGAGATTCCTTCTGTATGGAGACTCCGCAGCTTTCAGAGAAAATAATCCTCGCGTGGTGTTGAAATAGTTTGTTATGGTTTGTGTTCAGCCTATCCATTCCATTTTGTATCACATATACATTTTAGTGGATGGGGGGGGAGCACTGGCATTTTGACCCTGAGATAGAAGAATATTATTTCAATCATAAAACTTTATACACCACTTGAGGGAAAATAATTTCCAGTTTCACATCTCTCTTCCAAACAGGTGTTTTGGGCTAAAATTAGAGAGCAGTATTTCCAAAAGTAACTGAATTTCTTGAAGACTAGCCATAATTTTGAATCTCAATTTTAATGGTAGGCATCGTCAGTGCCAGGGAAAGTTAGAAAACCGCCTCTGGTCTTATAGCTCAAATCTGTGTGTTCCAGATGAGAGTTGATACAACTTGTGGAGGCCACCCTCTTAAGATGTTGTGTCAGTAATTAAGAGCAAAGCACTGGTCGGGCTGGTGGTTTCTGCTATAAGACACACGACGTACACATGGAGCTTGGTGTCCAACCCCACCCATCCTCTCTGGATTTCTTCTCAGGTCCTCGGTGTCTTGTCTTCAAACCAACATTGTGTTCCTAAGTATAAGATACAATATGGAAGACATGATATGAGAAGACAAACCCTGGGACATACGTAAATGCAAGAAAACTCAATGGAAGGGTCAGTGTTCCTTTCCTTGATATAGTAGTTTTTCTCCGTACTTTATAATGTATTAGTGATTTTTTTTAACTATAAGGAAGAGAATGATACATTTTCACTGCATTGCTGCTGGATACTCCCTCCCAGCAGATGTTCTAGGCCACTGGAATAGCCAGGTTGCAATCCAATGTCATGATATAAAGAAATTTGCAATGGGAGCCAAAGCTCTTGGTCTCAGTATTCCAGGCAGGGCTGGCTACACCCTGGGAGGAAGAGCACATCTGATCCCAGACTCTATTTTAGTAAATGCTTCAAAACCCAGGTTCAGACATCTGGGAACCAAGTGCAATTCCATTAGAAAACCCCAGAGAAACCTCATGCGTGGATTTATGCTGTTTGAGGAGTCACTGTTACTCTCCAGAACATTTTGGATGTAAACCAAATTGAGAAGTTAGTGAGGAAGAATGCAGTGATATTTGGCATGTTTTTCTCTGGAAAAGTGCGTGCCTGTACCTTCTGGACAGTCTTTAAATAAGAATCATTTTGGAAACTACTTTGTTTCTTTTTTCCTTGAGTGACACTTTACAAAAGCTTTATTTAAAATCAGAATCTCTACTGAGATTAATTTCTGACAAATGTATATCTTTTTGAATCAAGTGGCTGCAATGCATTCAGGACTGATGTTTCTAAATAAAAATTGAACTAATAATAAATGCATGAACATTATGGTAGTTTCTTGGGGATGAAATAGTGCATTGCAAGAAAAGAGGTAAGAGAAATAGGATTCCCTCCACCTTTCATTTTTAGTTTAAGATGTTGACAGAGAAATCTTATCATGCCATTTAATTATAATTAAATATTATCATTATATATATTATAACCTTATATTATTAAGGTTATTTTTTCTTTTTATACTGGTAATACTGCAATTAGATTGAAAATGTGAACTCTGTCTCGTGTCTACCAGAAGGCATGGGGAGTAAGATTTCTTTCCGTGTCTTTGCATTTAAAGAAATCTTTCATGTGGAGTTCTGCCAGGGAATTGAGAGTATCTTTTAGCCAGTTGAGTATCACCTCTGTGTTGTGTTGTGTGTGTGGTGTGTGTGTGTGTGTGTGTGTGTGTGTGTGTGTGTGTTTTGTGTTTTTTTGTTTTTCATGTTTTTTGGTGTTGTTTCTCACCAGCACTTGCTGTGTTCCCACTCATCATTTTAGCTCCTCCTTAGGATCTGTAAGAAACCACATCACCTTCGTTTTATAGAGGAGCCCACTAAAATAAAGAGTGAATTTGAGTGGATGGTCTGTAATGTCATTTCTAACTTTAATATTCTACGAATCTAGTATATTTCTCAATGTCAAAAGAAAACATGTAATTACGTGTGCCTGTGTCTTGTGCAGATTTTTAAACATTTGATATATAGCCACATGATGAATGAATAGATAGCAGGCTCACAAAATATGAATAAAGTGACAAATATATTGAAAGGAACTCCTTTTCTGTGTTCTCCCAAGGCCTCAGTAGAGCATTGTATCCACTGACCAGTCTATTGCGGATGAATGGCCGAGCTAGAGTTCCTGACAGATATCTTCTACAATTACACGTGGAAAATGAGGTTGAAAGGTGAAGTGGCATTGGCGAATAATCGGGACCTGTGTCCTTCAAGTGGATACAGCTCTAAATAGCTTTTTGAGGTCATGATTCTAGGACTTGATTCCCTCCCATGAAAGATGAGGGAGTTGACTTAGGTGGTTTCTGAGGTCTTTGCTCACTGTGTATTTCTGAGATTCTATTTAATATTCACCATTTCCACAGTTATTTAACTACAGAGAATGAACAGCTACATAGCAAAGTCTTCAAAGTTCTACTCGTGGAACTAAGCGTAATAGAAATTTACTTTAACCTTGATACAAGTTAGAGAGAGCAAATGAAATGGAAAACATTAGCCTAAATGCCAAAGTCAGATTAAAATAAAATGGAAATCTAGATTTTGCTCTGTTAGATGTATTAATTTGACTTTCCTTCTCTACTAGCATTTGTAGTAATGCTATTTGACATTAGTATTAGGAAGTCAACTTAAAACATTATTAGTTCAGCTAAGTGTCAGATTCTCATTAAAGTCTAAAGAACTCAGGTGAAAAAGAGGAAAGCAGTGGTTATCATTTCTAGAAGGAACAGCTATATGTTCAAAGTGTGCATTTATGTAAGTAGAATGTAAGTCTGAACAAGAGGATTGCATAACTACCACCTAAATAGTTATTGTGATGCATATGAAGACCATCTCAGGAAACATACAAGATTCAAGATTTTGTTAATTTCACAATCCAGGGGTAACGGCTCCAGATAGGGGGCTATTTAAAATAGTCCACAACAATGAGAAACGATAGGACCCTGGACTAAAATTTTGTCAGTCAAGATAGTAAGATAACACTTACAGTGTGTTGATTGTGTTAGGCACTTTTCTTTGTGCTATACATGTATTAGTTAATTCAATTTAATTCCCACTATGATTTGTGATCATAACCTCAGATGTACAATGAGGATGCCCTGTCTGACTCCAGAGCCTATGCCTTGAATCATTATCTTACACTGCCTCTTCAAGTACAGAAGGTCAATAAGGGACATTTTTGATGAATGATCACTTGTTGAAAACAAAAAACAGTGGTGGTCACTTTGGTGTAACTAGTCATGCAGAGCCATAGTGAACCAAGTATGAAGGTTTTCTTCCAGAAGTCTTCTGACTAGTAAATACATATATTTACATGCATATTTATACTCTATATGTGATTTCACAAGCACCTCACTGATACTTTAACAATTCTTGTGAGGTGTTTATTAACACTGTGTTTTCAGAAGATGAGTGTCTGAGATCTGAGGTCAGTCATCTGAATTCACACAGGTTCAGACCCCTCCTTTCCCACCACAAATCCAGGTTGGTTTGTTTTTTGTTCTATGAAATTACAGATTCATAAGGATTCAGGAAGAAGACAAGTGAGGAAGCACCAGCCCTCTTGACTTGTTTATTTTATAAATAACAATCCAGTACAGAGATTTTCCTGAGTTTCTTTTTTTGTAAGATCATAGTTCCCAGTCAGGTAAATGCTAATCTGACTTATGTTATGATACTGATGGCTCCAGTGATGTTCATGAACCTTGATTTTTATTAGCTCATCATAGGAGTTCAAAGATGGACTTTTAAAATTCATTCCACAGTGCCCGGGAAATGTGGACAGTATTACTTCTTATATGACTATTGTGGAAATAGATTTATTTCTCTTGCTATTGAAAGTGGGTCATCCTCCCCAGAGTTCTTCATGCAAATATGGAATTCAGGATTAGAGGTTTGATTGATTCTGGTTGTTTGCCTCTGGAAAGAATAAGATGAAACAGAATCAATCAATCCATTAGACTTCAATAACTGGCTCAAAATGTCCTGTCATGCAGTTAAGTGGGAAAAAAATCTGAAAAAAAAAGAAAATAAAGAAATGGAGAAATGCATTAAAGTTGTTTTATGTATGAGAAAGAACAATTTGAGTCAGTCATCATAGATAAGTGTGCTTTTAGCACTTAAAACAAATTCAGAAGTCCTGGAATAGCTGAATAATTTAGGCAGACTTTATTTTTATTTGGGCATGTCTCTTTTAATATTGCAACAATAGTAGGGTATCTCTTTGGGTCTATACCAGTAATTAGGTAGGAATAAAAATAGAGTCCTAGGTCCTTCATTTATTTTGCCTTTTCTCCTTAAAAATAGAGTGCCCCAAATCTCCTGGGACCTCAAGTGAGTTCACCAGAGGTGAGAAATGAAACACATATATTCAAATATGAAAGGTGTGCAAGGGGCAAAGTAATGTAGGGCACTGAGGACATCTTGAGTTTTGCTAGCTCGCACACTTAGGCAGGACACAGCCAGGAAGGTAATTGCAGGGGAAATTAATCTTTAGATTTAAGGATGATTTGGACGGTTTAGTGTGGCACAAATCTTCAACAATTATACACAGTTTTCATTAAGCAAATTAAGATGGCTTTGAGAGGAAGCCTCAGTGGGAAGCTGAGGTAATAGAGGAAGGAGAGCCAGATTAGGGTAGTGTTGTCAAATCCACAGAGGTGTAAGTAAGGCTTGGCATTTTGAAGTGGAAAAGAGTATGTTTTCCTGTCTTATTAGTTTTTCCACCAGAAAATGGCTTGCGGTTCACACTTGTGGTGGGCGTGCTTGCACATGTGAGTTGAGAGGAGGGATTTCATTTCCATCCTTGTTAGTCTCTGCCTAAATCACTGCATGGAATTCACATGGCTGGCTCCAGTAATCGTAAGTATGTTTTGCCTGATTTGCTAACGTAGGGAATGTGGACTATGTGGGGAAGTTGGGTTTCATGCCAACATGTAACTGGTTTCTACAATGCTCGACACTCTCTTTACATTTGATGCTTCTCAGATTGGGAATGTATAATCAAAGCTCGTATTTTATTACTCATATGGAGATCACTAACATGGCAAAGAATTATTCTGGCTTTATATTCAATATCGAGAAGACATTGACCCCTTTCATATTCATCCAAAAACCTTCTCCCTCTTTATTTTGGCATGTTGACAAGTTGGAAAAACTTAGAATCAGGAAATACATCACTAATATTTCTATATTTTATTTATGTCCAAATCACTTATGTTTCCCAAGGACTATATGTATGGGAATCAGAATTTTACTATGCATGTAAAATATTGTCTTTTTAAAACTTAAATAGGGGTGCCTGGGTGGCTCAGTTGGTTCAGCGGCTGACTCTTGATTTCAGCTCAGGTCATGATCTCGTGGTTTGTGAGTTCGAGCCCTCCATCGGGCTCTGTGCTGACATGTGGAATATGTTTGGGATTCTGTCTCTCACCTTCTCTGTTTGCCACTCCCCTGCGCGCGCTCTCTCTCTCTCTCTCTCAAGATAAATAAATTAACATAAAAACCATTTAATTAAATAAAAGCTCTTTCTTGGGGAAACTTGGTGGCTCAGTGGTTGAGCATCTGACTCTTGATTTGGGCTCAAGCTCCTGGAACTGAGCCCCATGTCAGGCTATCTCCTAAGTATGGAACATGCTTGGGATTCCCTCTCTCTCCCTTGCTGCCTGTCCCCTGCTCATGCTCTTTCTCTCTAAAATTTAAAAAAAAAAAGGGACTTTCTTTAACATAGCTGTAAGCATAGTATAGTGGGTGATCAACACACTTATGGTGAATGAAGCCATGGTTAAATGAATCAAACACAAGTAGCCCCTTGATTCTGTAAAATGTGTAACTGGAAAAAGGGAGAATGAGAATGTTACAGAAATACTTTTCAGCCATTTGCAAAACCATGTTTGTGGTAGCTACTTAAATACTTGACAGCCTTAATTTGGTCATCTTTGTGAGAGACACTGGAACACGGCATTGCAGTGCTGATGAGATGTTGTCCATCACCTTCTCCCACTCACCCGTGTGCTGGGTACCACTGGAACACCCCACCTGATACACAGCATAACAGGAGGGGGAGGGGGAGTGAATTTCAGACTCAGCATCTCCTCTGATTTCTCTTTCTCTTCTGTTTCAGAAATTCAGACATCCGTGAGCTTCTTCCACATGTGAGTAAGTACATTTATTTTCTACTTTCTCTCAGTTGCCAAACAGCAGTCCTCACCAATGCCACGGCTCTTTCCTATACCCTGCATTTTCCCATGGAACATTCACCGAGTGGGGTAAGAACTTGTGGAGACTAACAATTTTGCATCGTCCAGATAGGATTTTATGGAATTCATAATTGTCTGATTAAATGACAGTCAAATTCTCAGGTATTTCATGAAGTTTTGAATGCTTAGTTGTGGTTTCCAATGTGAGATGTGTGCCAAGAAGATTCGTAACCCAGGGGATTATTATGCTTCATATTTTAGTTTATTACTAATTCCCACTATATTGATAGGGAAGTGATTTTTTCAGGTGCATAAATGGATACTGGTAGACCTCTAAGTGGACATGTTTCAAAGGACAATAACATGAGCCTGAAGTTTAGAGGTGGTGTCAAGACTAAACACATAAATATTCAGATCTTTGGGGGTACACAGGACTAATGTGTTCACCATGTAAGTAAGCGAGTAGAAGAAGAGAAAACAAGTCCCATGGATAAGTCTCGAGCATCCCAATGCATAAGGGTTGGCAGAGAGTCCTCAGTAGTAGCCCGAGAAGGAGGGGACAGTGGAGAAGAAAGAAAATCGCATACTGCATTGAACAGTGAAGTATATTCTGTAGGCTAAAGAGAATGTGTTTCAAACAGAAGAGAGTCATCCACTGTGTGAAGGGTGCTGAGGCTTACCAAGAAGAGGTCTGAGAACTGTCCATTAGCTCTGACAGTATGGAAATTGTCAAAGACCCAGGCAGGAGCAGGGAAGGGACCAAAGCCTAGTAAATATAAAACGAAGAGAGGAAGAAGGGTGGGGATAAGTGGAAGTTGAGATCATGGAGTGGTAGGTGAAGGAAGAGGTGTTAATAGAAAGCTTTTACAATTGAGTTCCGTAGATGTTCAGATCGACCATGTTATTGCACTTTGGTTTGTTGATGACAGTGAGTACTAAAAGGGTGGGGAGGTGGGAGATGATGCAAGAGGTAAGAAGAGAAAATTGCTGAAGCACAATACTTGCGTATGCAAGGGGGGATCTGGTCCAATGTATAAAGTGAGGTATTGATATTCGGTACAACGTGTAGAGTAATATCACTGACATGGGAGATAGAGATGCTATGCATAAGTGAATTTCCCCAAGAAGTGAAGACTACCATAGTAATAATTTATAGGATTTTGTGGACAAATCCTCTGAAAGTGATTATGTACCCTGCCATTGAATTTATTTTTGCCCTTAAATCACTCTAGGTCTCTGATATGGACTGAATATGCCATGCATTATGCAGGTGGTTGACTGATGGACTGTTTTTGTCTTCAATTTCTCTTTATAAGAATCTTAGCCATTGTTTCATCCTCATAGATACCAGAGATTTTTCTCATTGTAGGAAATGTATAAATATAGCAGGAGAGTCAGGAATAGGAGTACCCAGTGGTTGGAACAGGGGAGTTTTAATATAAATAATTATTAACTATTTATAGGAGATTAGATAGTAAGCTGAGATGAGGCAGAACACTAAAGAATACGCTGGGACTGAGAGAGAATCTCAAGGACAGGTCAGGCTTGGAGGGTGTCATCCTCCAATTCTCGGATGAAAACTTGAGTGCAGAGGGTGTGTTTGCAGCCCAATATGGAGGAAACTCACTGGGTGGCCGTCAGCCGGTGCACACGCGTTGGTCTGCCCTGGCAGGAAGCCTTCCACTGCAGCAGACATGGGCTGAAACTTGGGTTGCCAATGGGCCGGGCGGGCAGGAAACTACCGGACGCCAGCATGGCACATCTGGAGGGCAAGAAACCATGGCCCAGATCTGACAAGTGGGAAACCTTCTGTCAGGACACAGGCAGGCTGAAGGTGGCAGGCAAGTGACCAAAGACAGGAAAACTTACATCGTCCTAAGAAATCCAAAACACAGGCCAGGACTGGCAGGTTGGAAGATGAGGGCCACCAGGTGGCTCTTAGGTGGTAGAAGGAACAGAGCAAGCACAGGGCACCTTCCTGCCGCAGCGGTGACCACTGGCAAAGGAGGGGGATGTTTATTTCATCCAGCTTCCTTGTAACAAGCTTCCTTGTAACATTCAAGGAGTACCTGGAGCTGAGAGGCAGATGCTGTCTGACCTCTCTGTCTATTTATGACAGTTTTTCTTACCTCTGTTAAACCTTTCCTAATATCCTCTGTGTGCGTTAGAGATGATCAGATTGATCTTGAACTTCTTCTGGCCAAAGAAAGAAGGTTTAGAGAAGTTTTTACCGTATTTTTAAGCAGTGGGGAGTGGCAGAACGATACCATTTTATAGGCACAAACATAATTTAAATCACACCCCACCACATTAAACTACCTTAAATTGTGAAATTAGATTTTAATAGTTAGAGCATCCCACTGCAGTTTTCTAGTAAATGACTTTTTCCATAATAATTTTTTTACATGCAACATTGCCAAATTTAACCAGCCTCCATGTGTAACCAAATAATATAAACCGCCTCTTCAGGAAGAGAATATATGGCATGTATGTGATTTATTCCCATCATGGACCAATCATTTTTTTAATGTTTATTTATTTTGAGAGAGAGAGAGAGAGAGAATATGAATGGGAGACGGACAGTGAGGGAGAAGGAGACACAGAATCCAAAGCAGACTCCAGGCTCTGGGCTGTCAGCACAGAGCCCGATGCAGGGCTTGACTCATGAACCTCGAGATTATGACCTGAGCCAAAGTTGAAGGCTTAACCAGATGAGCCACCCAGCCACCCCTGGACCAGTCATTCGGATGATAAAGAGACCACACAAACTGTTCTGTAATCTGATAGGTTTCATATCAGTCCATCTTCTATCTGTCACCTGTGACGATAAAGCATCTGACTGGTACCTTTAGTTGTAACTTCTGGATGATATTTCTGAGACGCTATTGTCATTACAGAACATACAAATATTTCTTTACTAAGCTTTTTAGGAGATACTTTTCTGTGAAACCTGAGTGTGTAAGTGGGTGCTACTCTAATCTGCCAGTAATACATCCTGCTATGTTGGGAAAGGAAGAGTCAGCAGCAAGTCAAAGCCTTTTGTCTCCTTCTACTTGAACAAGTTGAAGGAAAGAAAGAAAAACAACATCAACAAATCTCCTTGAAGATATACAAATAACACACCTAATAGCAAATACATGAATGCCATTTACTAACAGGAAAGTCTTTATGTATCTAATACTGTGTGCAAGATGTACTTGGGCTTTCTAGGATTTCTTAGGGGAAGGAAACCTGAAATTCATTAATTTGTGGGGCATGGTTCCACAGAAAATGTCATGTAGCCACCAGAGTATAAAAGGGATGACATAAAAGAGTGTTTAAATATTGACATGGCTTCCTCTTGTTTAAATATAGACCACACTCATCACTTAGAAATCTCATATGTTAAATCTGGACAAGAATATATTTTGTATGGAACATAGGATGTGCAGCAAGTGATTTTTGATTTTAGAAAGATATTGATGATTGGTTGGTATTTAACTAAGTGCCATCGAAATAATTTGGAAGTAATTGTAAAAATTGCACTAGCTTTAGAAGATAGCCCAATCCCAAAACAAGGGCAGGATGGGTTTTCCTAGTTTTTATTTTGTTTTGTTTTTTGGTGTGTGTGTGTGTGTGTGTGTGTGTGTGTGTGTGTGTGTGTGTGGTGATCTACAATTACAGCATGGTGAATAAGCATGCAAACAAAATTAAGAAAGTAGAAAGTATTCAAAATAACCCTGGATTCATCTAGTAACAGCAGAAATGTTTTAAATATAGGGTTTTTCAAAATTTGTTTTAATTTATTTTGAGAGAGAGAGTGCTAGTGGGGGATGGGCAGAGAGAGGGGGAGAGAGAATCCCAAGCAGGCTCCCATGCTGTCAGCAAGGAGCCCGGCATGGGGCTCGATCCGTGAGATCATGACCTGAGTGGAAACCAAGAGTCAGATGCTTAACCAACTGAGCCACCTGGGTGCCATGAGTATAACTTTTTAAATGAAAGTTTCATCCACGTCCAATGTTACCTTCGGCTCTGCCGAACAACCTGACAATGCCGTAACTGTGTGGCTGTGCTGTACTCACCGTGCGTGGAACTACCATCTGTCTGTGTGACTTATGACTAGTTTGTGGTCTTGCTTTCTTGCCTTTTGGTATTTCTTGTGGGAAATCTGAGCTTTATGGAGCTCTCAGAGGTAAATAAGGCATCTCCACCTCAAGATTTTTGTCTTTCATGAAAAGACATGCTAGAATGAGGGAAAGAATGGGCACATCAACAAGTTCTCCTCAGTTCCTATGCCTTCAAGGCACAATCCAGTACCCGTATTGGCCAAAGGAGACCACCATTCAATGTGAAAACCTCTGAGTGGGGCTTAAACCTTTCACTGCCTGGAAGTTTTGTTGACTTTAGTTTATAGGTGACAACAAAACTCTTAAAGGTAACATATTACTTTGTTCTAGTATTCCTTTCCAGTTTCTCTTTTGTTTTATCTATTCACCTCTTTCTCTAATTTCTAAGACAAGTGCTTTTGTAAAAAATCACAATATTGGTTGGCAACGCTGAACTCTAGAAATAAGAGCATCATTGATCCTCTTTATCACATCTCTCAGTGCTTCACATTTACACAATTAAACATCTCCAGTAGAGTTCCTGAACCAAAATATCAGCTACTGTCTATCATAACTTGACTAAAGACCTGTTTATTTGAGCTTCTATGTTTTAAATTAAGATCTTAGTTTTAGGAAAGGTAAGGAAACTTCTAAATTCTTTTAGTCATCATTTGTATTCATTTATTTAAAAATTTGATGTTTTAAATAAATAAATAGCCTAAAGATCACATTTAGGCTTATGTTTATTTGAAAAGTCTTGAGATTGAACTCTGTGTAAAATGATCTAGAATGACTTTAAAGGACAAACACTACTAAGTGGGAAATCAGGAAGAGCATGCATTATTTTCCCCACAAACATTGAAATTAGGTAAGGTTACAGTTAATAACAGCATCTTTTCAATTAATGATTTCCTGTAAAGTACAAGATGCATATTTTCGCTTGCGGTATTCTAAATGTTTCATTTTTGTCCCTTCCACGAATGATGAGATAAGACACACCAACTTCTGATGTTGTGCACCTCTTTGCCCCCTTTCCATGTTTGCTCTGTTTTTTTTTTGTGTGTGGCCTGCAGCTGACCTCCAAGGTTTTCTAGAAGTTTGAATGGGGCTAAATAAAATCTATGATGCATTCATGTCTCTGATGATCCCAGAACTTCAGTCTTAGTCCAGCTCAGCCACATGTTCCACACAGATGAGCTTAGTAGTTGTTTTTAATAACTTTTCGTTGTTACCACATACCGAAAATTTTCTGAAAAAGTGGCATGTGTGATTGAGCCCCATTCTTCAGATCTTAGAGTCACAGAAGCAAAATTTTGATGTCTAATATTTTATTTTAGTGTTGTCTAAAGCAAAACTCAGATATTTTGAAAGAAAGGAATGAATTCTAGATATCAATAAATTTAAACTCAAAACGATAGTTACCTTATTTATTCACATATATACTTCTGTAAATTTTTTTAAAAATATGATTTATTGTCAAGTTAGCTAACATACAGTATACAATGTGCTCTTGGTTTTGAGAGTGATTACCATGATTCATTGCTTACATACAACACCCAGTGCTCATCCCAACAAGTGCCCTCCCCACTGCCCATCACCCATTTCCCTGCACCCCCATCAACACTCAGTTTGCTTTTTGTATTTAAGAGACTCTTATGGTTTGCTTCCCTCTCTGTTTGAAACTACTTTATACCTTTTTTAAGCAACACAATATTCCCTGATGCTACTATATATTAAAATATGTTTCTAGGGGCGCCTGGGTGGCGCAGTCGGTTAAGCGTCCGACTTCAGCCAGGTCACGATCTCGCGGTCCGTGAGTTCAAGCCCCGCGTCAGGCTCTGGGCTGATGGCTCAGAGCCTGGAGCCTGTTTCCGATTCTGTGTCTCCCTCTCTCTCTGCCCCTCCCCCGTTCATGCTCTGTCTCTCTCTGTCCCAAAAATAAATAAATGTTGAAAAAAATTAAAAAAATATCTGTTTCTATAATGGTGAAGAAACACATCATTCTTGCCATCAGGAAATTGAAGCATCGTAGGAGAGATGGCCCTTCGTCAGTTAATCACAACATCCAAAACAATGCAAAGCTATAACTGTGCTAATTGATATGAAAGAATGATACATTAATTGATAAGTGTACAATATAGGTAGATTTGACCTAATCTAGAAGTTAAATAGAGCATCTTGAAGATAATATGACAAAGTTAAGATTTGGAGTAGGGAGAGGAAAGTACTCACTCAAATGGTCTAAAACAGGGGAGAGTGGAACCTGTTACACATGCTGAAACAAGGCAGCATGGCTTGGGCAGATATGTGAGGGAGAGCATGCTGTAAGGGGAGTTTGGGCAGAACAATGCAGATCAGAACATGAAGCACCTTGCAAGCTGAGACATAAATTGATTTAGGAATACAAGTTAGGAGACTGTGGAACACTCCAAGAAAGAAGATACGGTGTTTTCTACTAACATTTGTGGCAGAGATGGGTTGACAGTATAAATTTTGAAAGGCTTTATAGGCAAAATGTGGGCACCCTGAGATGTCTAAGTAGAGAGATACAGAAGTCAGGCAGGTATGTGCATCCAGAGCTTAGAGGAGAAGTTGTGGATGCTGTATGAGGGCTGGTACCTCATGTGATTTGCTTTCTGACACTTGGTGCATCGTTTGGCACAAAATCACTCAGTTTGTAATTCATGAATTAATAAATGATCAGTTAGTGAGGATTTTGCATCCAGCTGCTAATTCTAGCCATGGGTACTAATGAGTCAATTAGGAGAGAGATTATAGTCAGTAGTGAGGAGGAGGTGGACCAGAACTGAACCTTAACAGCAACTTTATCAGATCACTGAGACCCCATATGAGACTGAGAATAAGTGGCCAAAGAGGAGTTGAATGCTCGTAGTCACTGCTAAAAAAGTCACGTAGCATAAAAAATAGGTAGAATCTTCCTAGATGGCAGAGATGTATAATCATAAAAGAGAGCAAACATAGGAAGGAATGAGGTGGGATAGGCTGGGAATTCTTTTAGTGTGGAAATGGGGAAAGTTAACCACAAGTGAAATGCTCACCATGAAGGAAAGAAGTCAGAAGGATGGTAACCAAGGTATAAGTGAGAGCAGAAGAGAGTTGAGTTAAAAAAAAAATTAGAAATGTTTGAGCAGATTAAAAAACTCATGGGAGGAATGGAACTGATAGGAAGGAGTTGAATATTTAAGAAAAAAATGGGAAACTGATAGTGTAATAGTTCAAACTGATAGAAACTTTAAATTGTTATTTGGAGATGTATTTCATGGTAACTGCAAGAATTTATCAAGATGATAATATTTGTGAATCTGCATTTGCTGTTTCACCTTTTGAGACTGCATTAAGTGTGTGTGTGTGTGTGTGTGTGTGTGTGTGTGTGTGTATGAAAGAGAGAGAGCAAGAAAGGAAGAGCACAAAGCACTTGCACTGGTGCACTGAGACCGTCATAGAATTCCATGCTGATGATAGGATTCTAACGCTTGCTATTTTCCCTCTGCTGTTTTCTTCCATATCTGCTGTGTTGCTTAAAATGCCTGGAGAAGTATATTATCTCTTTCTAAACAACATCAGCATCAAGACATAAAATTTCTCCATTTTCAATTCTGAAAAATCTGCTTAAGTTTGCCAAGCACTGAAGCATTGTATAAACAGCTATTGGCTTACTCAGTTCTCAATTTTCCCTTGAGGCTTCTTAGAACTTTTCTGTAATTACTTTTGTCTATCAAGGGACCCATAAAAACCACTGAAATTTTTGCTTATTTCAGGCATTGTCTGGGTGCATTGACATTCTTTGTGGTGTTGAAAGTATTCACCATACTCTTTGCAGAGAATAGTTTGGTTCACACGAGAAACAGACATGATTTTCCAGAGAATTTGTAGAGTGCCAGAATTAAGGCTACATTCGCATATGGCTACCTGGAAGAAACAGGAAGTTGAGTCACCCTGTGGCCCACTGCCACCTGCATTCCACCCACTTAGTGTCATTAATTAGATCGGGGGTTCATTATGTTGAACTTACAGTGAGTTAGATATATGGATTTTTCATGATAAATAAGACATCAGCCATCAGATGAAAATTCCATTTAATTGGCAGAGTGAGAAGATACATGTCTAAACTTCTCCTTCTGGGATGCAATTCAGTTTAAAAAAGAAGTCTTGACGGATGCTTTTTCAAAAAAATGTAGATTAAATAAGTAACATCATAGAAATCAGTTTTCCGAGGTCAAAATTAAATACACCTTGTATTTTTTATTGGAATGATGTCTGTCAGACAAAAATCAAACTGCTTGATTTACATCGTACATTTCGATGATTACATTTTTCAATAACTTTTATCTTGAAATAATTTTAGCTGTATAGGAAATTATCAAAAATAATACAGAATTCACATATACTCTTTATTTCGCTTTGTTAATGTTGAATCTCTTACCATAATGGGGCGCCTGGGTGGTTCAGTCAGTTAAGCGTCGACTTTGGCTCAGGTCATGATCTCACTGTCCGTGAGTTCGAGCCCTGCATCAGGCTCTGTGCTGACAGCTCAGAGCCTGGAGCCTGCTTTGGATTCTGTGTCTCCCTCTCTCTCTGACCCTCCCCCGTTCATGTTCCGTGTCTCTGTCTCAAAAATAAATCAACGTTAAAAAAATTAAAAAAAAAAAACAAACCTTTTACCATAACCATAGAACAGTGATCAAAGATACAAAAATAATAATAATAATAATTGGGACAATTAATTCACAATTCCTCAAATTTCCTCTAATGTCGTGTTTCTGTTCTGGGATTCAAGCCGGGTGTCACATTATATTTGGTTGTCCAATGTTTTCTTAGTCTTCCGTCCTTGACACCCCCTCTTCTATTTTTTTTTAATGTGGTAATGGTGGTAGGGGGTGTCTTTTGTGCCCTTGACATTTTGAAGGGTTATTCTGTGTAAACTTATTCTATACAAAGTCCCTTCATTTGTATTTTCTGATTTAAGTGAGGTCATGTATTTTTGACAAGAATATTGTAACAGTCGTGTGTCTTCCTAGGGGCATCATCTCAGGTACTTAATATAAATATGTTTTATTACTGATCATAAAATTGTTCCCTTAGTTAAAGTGATATGGCTAAGTTTCTCTACCTTAAAGTTATTATGTTTTTCCTTTTTTAATTTAAATACTTAGGAGAGAGATCTTCAGGTTTAATATTTATATTATTTCTCTGCAAACTTTCACCCAATAATTTTGGTATCCATTAGTGGTTCTTGCTTGCAATAATTATCACTGTGCAATGCCAGTGGTGTTTTCTATCATTCTAACTCTTGGAAAATTTATTCTTTGAAATGATGAAATTATTTATTCATGTCAGTATGGATGCATGACTGTTTTACTCTGTGTGTTACGATCTGATACGTATGTTATTTAATCTGTTGGTCAAGTTGTTCCAGTTTTAACCATTGGGGCGACTGCTTCCTTGATTCCCTTTCAACATGCATCCACCCTTGTTTGAGAAATTCCTTATTTTGTGACACTACAATATATTCCGGGCTCGTCTTGTGTTATAAATGATTCTTGAGAAACTCAGCCTCTTCTTCCATGTCCGTATTAATACCCTGAATACATATCATAATAGAAGTTGAGAAATGAAAGTTACAATGTTTTCAAAGGTTCCCCTCTCCAAACTTTGTAATAACTGGAGTATTGGAAACTTATTTTGTCTTCATAATAACTATGGGACCATTGTTCCAAGGCTATTGCTGTATCTAGGCAGATGGGCCAGGAAGTGATATTTCTCTATCACACTTAATGAGGAGTAAACAAAATAAAGCTGCTAATTGTCCCAGATTGCAGAATGTCTACAACTCCTTGTGCAGTGAAAGATCAAATAAATCATTCACCCATTCATTCACACAACTGATTGGCACATTAAACAGAGGAGGTCAGAGAGAGAAAACAGGTGCCTGATCTCAGCAAGATTGAAGTCTAAAGGCAGAACACATCAATCGAATTTTCATAAAATATAATTACAAGCTCCAAGGGCTAGCAATTAAAATCAGAGGTGGAAATTTAAAAGCAATATCATTTATTATAGCATCAAAAACATGAAATACTTTGAGATAAAGTATTAGGAATTAAAATATTTCAAGGACTTTTAAAATGAAAACAACCAAACATTGCTTAAAGAAATCAAAGAAAACCTAAGTAAATGGAAAGACACACGGTGTTCATGTGTCAGAAGACTAAATCTAGTTAAGAAGTCTGTTTTTCCCAATTTGAGTTATAAATTCAATGCAATCCCAAGCAGTATTCTATCAGGTTTTGTAAAAATTAACAAAATGATTCTAAAATTTATATGGAAATTCAGAGGACCTAGCATAGCCAAAAGAGCTTAAAAAGAAAAGGAGGATGAACACTGCCAGATTTTAAAAATTATTGTACAGCTAATAAATGAAGTCCATGTGGTGTTCATGAAAAGATAATCAAAATAAATCAGTGAAACAGAAGCATAAATGGACAGCTGAATTTGAAAAAGATACAAAGGCAGTTTCATGGAGAAAAGATGGTCTTTTCCACAAATGCAAAATATGAACTCCATTTTTTTGTACCATGTACAAAAATGTTACCTCAAGTGGATCATAAGTCTTGATGGAAAACTTGGTACCATAAAGCATCTAGAAGAAAACATAGGGTAATACACTTCTGACCTTAATTTAGGCAAGTATGAGATATAACACCAAAAGCAAGATCCAGAAGTCCACGATTTGATAGGATTTCATAAACATTAAGAATGGCTCTTCCAAAAACACTGTTCAGAGAATGAACGGAAAAGACTCACGCGAGAAAAAACTATTTGGAAATCATTCATTTAATGATAGACTTGTTAAGAAATTATAATGAATTATCAAAGTTCACTAATAAGAAAACAACCCATTAAAATGTAAATATAACGTTACCAGGCACATCAAAGATGATATATGGATAATACAATTTCCAGGGAAAATAACAACAATGTCATTTTAAATTTCATCTAAACTACCATTAATAGACTTGCAGCTTCTGGTCTAGCATGTAGAACATGAAAGTTGTCACTCTTTCCTCACAACAAGAAAAAACCCGAACACACTGAAAATCTACAACTCTTCTTAGATCCATTAGAGAATTGGAGTCATAGGGCAAACTACCTCCCTAAATATTGACTAAAGACAGAGGTGAGCACAGAGAATGAAAACTTGCCGGAGCAGAAGCCACTGCAAGAACCATCAACCAGCAGGGACACTTACAAGGTAGTTAACTAAGTGCCGAGAACTAAGCTGTGGACCAGTGTGAGAGAGAAAATCTCCTGGGGTCCACCCTTAATGGAGACCCATATTCTCTTGAACTTTTCCTCCAGCAGCCTCTCCAAGTACTCAAGGTCAAGACTGGAGGAAACTCCCCTCATTCTCATGCCAGAGGAAGGAGAAACCTAACCCTTATGAAACAGCGTTTTGAGTTATTTTGCCAGAGCCTAAGCGCGGCTGGTGAAGGAACATTTCCAAATGTAAAAAGGGAAATACAACTGCAGCTCCATGTAGCCCCCTGCCTCTCTAAGGGGAGTCTGGACGTGGTGGCATGGGGAGAACACGGGAGCCCTGGCAGAGGACGTGGTGGAGAAATGGGGACAACCCGGACCCCTGGCAGAGGATGTGGTGGAGGGCTTGGGGAGAACCCGGGAACCCTGGCAGAGGACGTGGTGGAGGGCTTGGGGAGAACCCGGGAACCCTGGCAGAGGACGTGGTGGAGGGCTTGGGGAGAACCTGGAGCACTGGCAAAGATCACAGTTCAGGAGCATATTTCACTAAAATACTGTGCCCTGATCATAGGACTATGAAATGCTTTTCCACCTTTCACCCTCAACATATTGCTGCTACATTAGCAGGGCTCATGTGTCCTAACAAGAAAATATAACTAAAAGAACGGCTAAGGTCAATGAGGTACTAAGAAGGAACTTCTAGGAATACCCACGTATTAAAAAATAATAATAAAAAAATGGGAAAAGATATTGTAGGAAATGTTAGGCTCTGAATCTCACAGCTATAACAGACAGTACAATCAGCCTGACTTGCAGTTAGAGAAACAAAACCACACACTAAATGCCTATTTATCAGTTTATGAATAAATTATGTCTAGCTTTAAGCAAAGAATTACAAAGGACCCTGAAAGGCAAACAAAATGTTGTATGATAAAGACACAATAAGCATTAGATCCAAATTCAGAGAGGACAGAGATTTTGGAATTATATGACTTTGGATGTAAAGTACCTGTGGTTAACACGCTAAGAGCTGTAATGGAAAAAGTAGACGACATTCAAGAACACGTGACTAATGTAAGGAGAACAATGGAAATTCTAAGAATCCAAAGAAAATGTTAGAATTCAAAAACACTGTGGCAAATGTACATAATGTCTGTGCTAGATTTATCAGCAGGTTGCCCACATCTCAGGAAAATTCAGTGAGCATGAAAATAAGTCTATAGAAATGTCCCAGATTTAAAACAACAAACAAGAGAGAATGGAAAACAGTTACACATATGATAGATATAAATCCAGTTATATCAATAATCATTTTAATTGTGACGAGTCTAAATATATTAACTAAAAGACAGAGACTGTCAGAATAGATAAACTGAGACTCAACTGTATATATTGTCAACAACAAACCCACTTTATTTTATTTTTATTTTTTATTTTAGAAAGAGAGAAAGAGAGCATGAATGGGGGAGAAGACAGAGGTAGAGAGAGAGAGTGTTAAGCAGGCTCCATGCTCAGCACAGAGTCCAATGCAGGGCTTGATCCCACGACCCTGGGAACATGACCTGAGCTGAAATCAAGAGTTGGATACTCAACCTACTGAGCCACCCAGGTGCACTCCCCTGCCAGACCCACCTTAAATATAAAGGCACAGATACATGAAAGTAAAGATATGGAGAAAAACATATTATACTAACAGTAATCAAAAGACACTGGGAATACCTATATGAATTTTAGTCCAAGCAATCTTCAGTATTAGGAAAATTATTCAAATATAATAGCGATTACACATAATGATAAAGGGGTCAATCCTTCAAGAAGACATACAATCCTTAATATGTAAGATCCTAACAACATAACGTACATAACACAGACAACTTATAAAGCTACACGGAGAAACTGACAAATCCATTACAGATCTTCAAGTTGTGATGGAGTTACATCCCAATAAACACATGGTGAGTTGAAAATATATTTAAGTTGAAAATGTATTTAGTGCATCTAATTTACTGAATGTCATAGCTTAGTCTAGCCTGTCCCTAACTTTGCTCAGAACACAAACATTAGCCTGACAGTGACAAATGGAATGGTTGTTTGAGTACAGAATGGTTGTACGTGTTCTGGTTGTCTAATCTCATGATTATGTGGCAGACTGGAAGCTGTCACTGCCACAAGAAAGGACTTTGTGGCATGTCACTAGCCAAGAAAAGGATCCAAATTCAAACTGTGAAGTAAAGTTTCTACTGAATACATACCATTTTTGCACCATTGCAAAGTTGAAGAATTGTTAAGTTGAACTATCCTAAATTGGGGCTATCTATATTATAGTTGGAGACCTCAACACTCTTTGAACTGGAATTGACAGATCCAACAGACAGAAAATCATTAAGGATGTAGTTGAAGTAAACAAAACTATGAGTCTCCTGAATCTAGTTGACATTTATATTATTTTCCACCTAACAATAATATAATGCACATTCTTCTCAAGATCACATGGAACATTCACCAAGATAGGCTACATTCCAGATTATAAAACACACCTTAAAAAATGGCAATCATAGGGGCGCCTGGGTGGCGCAGTCGGTTAAGCGTCCGACTTCAGCCAGGTCACGATCTCGCAGTCCGTGAGTTCGAGCCCCGCGTCGGGCTCTGGGCTGATGGCTCAGAGCCTGGAGCCTGTTTCCGATTCTGTGTCTCCCTCTCTCTCTGCCCCTCCCCCGTTCATGCTCTGTCTCTCTCTGTCCCAAAAAAAATAAATAAACGTTGAAAAAAAAAATTAAAAAAAAATGGCAATCATATAAAATATGCTCTCAGACAATAATTAAGTTAAAGTAGAAATCAATAACAGATAATTAAAATATATTTGGAAATAAAGGAATATCTATATAACACATGAATCAGTGATAAAGTATCAGGAGAAAATTTTAAAATAACTTGGAACTAAATGAAAAATCAAAATATAACTCATTAAATTTTGTGGGATACAGCAAAACCAGTATTCAGAGGGAAATTCATAGCATTGAATCAATATATTACAAAAGAAGCTCCAAAACATATTTTCTAAGCTCCCATCTAGGAAAGTAAAAAAAGAAGAGCAAATTAAATCTAAAGTAAAAGCAGAAGAAAAAATAACTAAAGAGCCAAAGGACTACTGTCTTTTATGGACACAATAAAAATTCTCAAAAAATACTAGGAAATTAGGTTCAATTATGTATAAAAATAATTATGCACCACAATCAAATGAGATGTATTCCAGACATGCAAGCCTGGTTCCACATTCATAATTCAGTTACTGTAATCCATTATGTCAACAGGCTAAAAAACCTCATGTGATCATATCAGTAAATGCAGAAACAGCATTGCACAATGTCCAACACCCACTCATGATGAAAATTCCCAGAGGACTAGTAATACAGCCGAACTTCCTCAGCTTGGTCAAGGTCATCTACTTTTAGTTCTGCCCTCAGAAGCAGAAACATCTCTGTTTTAATTGGATTTATGTGATTGTATTCCCTTTATAATATTAAGGAACATAACAGAAATAACAGCAGGATGAAGGTTATGGGGCCGTCGTAACATCCTGTCTACCCCACATGTACAAAAAGAGACTTGCTAATTATACAGACATGGGATGGGAGAGGGCAATTGGCTATTTCTTATGAAATTGATATATTTATAGTGGCTAATGCTTAATGTGTAAAGTAACAATGATAGTTATATGAATGACTTTTGTGAATGGCATATATATATATATATATATAGAGAGAGAGAGAGAGAGAGAGAGAGGAGAACGAGGCAAGGAGGGACAGAGAAATATGGAGACAGAGAATCCTGAGCAGGTTCCATGCTGCCAGCACCGAGCCTGATGTGGGGCTCCATCCCAGGAAACTGTGAGATCATGACCTGAGCTAAAACCAAGAATCAGATGCTTAACCAACTGAGCCACCCAGGTGCCCCTGTGAATGGCTTTTTAAGGTTTAGAATGTTCCCATTGATTCAAAAAATCATCACTGGTGCTAAGCACAAGAGATATGCAGTGTGATAACCTTGACCGTGTGTTTGCCCTTAAGTCACCAGGGGAGTTAATGGGCATTGAACGGTCATTGTTATGTCTATGCCATCTGAGATCTGCCGCACTAAGGCATAAGATTAGGAGTTTGTAGAGCAGTTTATAAGGGGGGGGTGCTGTAGAAAGTTTCTTCAGGATGTGACATCAAAGCTGAAATGAGTGATGTTTATGGCTTTCCTCAGAGAACATTTCAGAGAGCACGATGTGTACATATATTTTTAATATATATGTATTTTTATTTATTTGCATCCACGTATATAAAGTATACTCATAAATATATAAGTAATATATCATGAATGTGTATAGAATTTATATATACACATACACACTTATATACATGCACATACATACATAAAAGACGTAGACGCAAAACATTTTAGCACATAATTCAAGAAATTCAGGGTAGAATGCTTGGCTCCACCAGGTGGAGGTCAAACCAGACGTAAGGGACATGGAAGAGCAGTTTGGAGGGACATGTTGCATTCAAGGCCCTGACAGAAGCCCTAGTGAAGACACCTGGCAGGTAGTCAGGTGTGCAGGTGCAAAGGTCTGCAGTAAGGGATGGGCTGGGAGGACCGAGATGAGTGTGGTGGGCCCAGGGATGGCGGTGGTGATGTTGACCCCTCTGCAGCGAGCCAAGAGCGAAGAGAATTAGGCAGGGTTTTGTTGGTAGCCAGAAAATGGGGTTGCCTCTTCATTTTCTCCAGTGTAACTAAATCCACGAGACGGCATATAGGCAACCTAGTTTTGCGTGAGGGGAGAAAACATTCTGGAGGAAAATACGGCAAAACCTTTAGGGAGATTTGGATTAAAAATGTATGTTCTAGCCGCAAAATGAAATAAGATGTTTCTCTGTTGCCATATCAACGAACACCGATGGATACTTTTTCTAGTTTTAAGAATCTAATTGAAAATGCGTGCTATATGATGCGTTCCGAGTCACATCTGGGCTACCCTGGGAAACTTGAGGGGAAAGAATGTGCCTGGCAGCTGTCACTGAGGAACCACGCAAGCCAGTCAACTGGTGAGAGGAAAAGCCATGTTATATGTATGAAAGGGCTCTGGGCGCAATAATGATCCTCCTCTGTTTCTCAACATCAGAAGTTGCAAACATGAACCATGGGAGTATGTAGGTCCGTGGCCTAGGAGGCATCCAGTTGCCAGCAGCATGTCTCAGTTTGGTAAACAATGTGCTGTAGCAAGCAGTGACAGAAATTAATGTCTCCGGTGAAGGTTACTTAATTCATCAGGTAATGCTAGACGGGCCGGCTAGTAGTTCAGCAACTCAGAAATTCTGCCCAAGTTTCCAGCCTTTAGACACAAGACTGCCATATTAATTCTCCCTGTTGGCTTGCCCTACGGATTGCGGTCTTACATTCTGGAGGTAGAATTCTGGTTTCCCCAGGAAACTTTAGCCTTTGCTCCTAGGGACTTCCAGCTGATTGCATGAAGCCCACCCACAGGGTGGAGAGTCATCTCCTTTGCTTCAAGTCAGTAGATTGTAAATGTTAATTGCATCCACGGATACCTTCACAGCAACAAACAACTGGACACTGTCACCTAGCCAGGTTGACACATACATTTCGCCATGACAAGAACAACCTCTAAAGCAGAGCTTATCAGTTTTTCCTGAGCTACTGAATTCTTACTTAAAAATTTAATATGAGACCACTGATCTGATTGGCTATCTTTGCTGAGAACTTGCATACTATTACCCAGCCAGAAAGAAGTCTTGCCCATTCCAAAGGAGTTATAGAGATTTCAGCACTTTAATAATTACCAGAATATTAGTACAATTAAAATAAAAGTCATTCATCATCCATGGGCATTTTGTGGTTGATGCTTTGTTATTTATCCTGTTTTTATATTTAACTATCATCTTTAATCTCACACAAGAACAAAGTATTCATACACGCACTCATTAATCAAGAATTTCAGAAACGAATAAAATAGACATGTAACAATGCTTTACAAGCTAATTGATATTTTCCTCATGGTACTTAATATATAGTCATTTCAGTTCACCATGAACTATGGCAGATGTGTTTTTATGCTCAAGATCTTTAATAGAAACCTGTGTAGCTTCTCTTTCATGATAGAAAGTTGAACCTCATTTTCATTCTAAGGCATAGAAGATGATAGTTACTGTTATCATAAGTAATCCACATGTTTATGCATTTTTATTATACCCTTTTATGTTTGACTTTTCAGTAAAGCCAGTCAGAATAATTTAATTATAATATATAAAGAGAAACCATAGGCATGGTCCAAGCGTATATGGACATAGGACTCCTTTCCTCCATTCCTAGTCTGGCTAAGGATAGTCTGGAAAAATATTTCACAGGTCTTCAGGGATAACCAATCTGATTTTAAATGCTGCTTGGGGTGTCATATAGATACTTCACTATAGTCCATATTATGGGTTGCTTTGTGTCCCCCCAAATACACATGTTGAAGTCCTAATCCAGTATACCAGAATGTGACTATATTTGGAAATAGGACCTTTTAAGAAGTGATTTGGGTAAAATGAGGTTCTTAGGTCAGGCCCTAATTCAGTAGAACTGGTTTCCTTATAAAAAGAGGAGATTAGGACACAGATAAGCACACAGGGTTGACCATGTGAGGACATAGTTAGAAGGGGCCCATCTACTAGCCAAGGAGAGAGACCCCAGAAGGAACCAAGCCTGCTGATGCTTTGACCTTGGACTTCTAGACTTGAGAATCTTATGTGGTTCATCTTGTTGTTTCTGTTGTGGTACTTTGTTATAGTAGAATCGTAGAATCGTAGAATCTAGTACAGTCTAGTATCCAGGAATAAGCATGGATTTATCAACTGTGAACTTCCTGGAATTCAGCATGTCTGTAATATGATCCTGTGCTCTTTGGATATTAAGTTTTCACTCCATGTTGAAGATGGGTAAATCTAGGCGACACGGTAACAGAACTAGTTGTCATGTATACATTCAGAACACATTGTTTCTGCAAGGACACTGACACAGGAGGCATACTCTTTACTAGCAGGTGACCCCAGAACATGATTTATCAAAGGAATTACATGAAATCTCTCCAACATTTCAATAAGTAATGGAAATGAAAGTATCTTAGAGTTTTACAATGCCTTCCATGAAGCACATCCATTTAGGTAAAAATGGGGATAGTTCATATCATTTTAGAATTTTAGAACTAAAAGGAAAATCAAGAAACATACTAAATATCCATATAAACATAATGAATAGGGTAAGTTTCTCCTTTGCAGATACACAGCTAGTCAGTGCTAGACATAGGAGCAGGAAGCTGATCTGGAATGGCAACCCAATACTCTAATGGTCTTGATCATGACTTAGATCCCATGCAGGTGGATCTCCTCCGACTGCCAGTGACTCTCAAACATCAGTACACACCATCATTACATGCAGGTCTTGTTAAAGACTCAGATTTAGGGGCTGTACCCCCAGACTTTCTGTTTTAGTAGATCTGAGTTGGAACCTGATAATTTGTGTTTTTCCCCCATTTCCAGGTTGTGAGGTTTTCCACAGACCCACGTGAGAACCTCGGCCCTATGCTATTTTCGTTCTGTAATACATACCATCACTTCCTATTGCTTAGTCACTAAGATCCTCCAACTTTATAATTCTCTTCTACCACCCTCATGTTCATTCACATTTGCAACGGCAAATAAGTCTGGTTTTGAGGCAGCAGGCAGCTAGCTGTCTGTCCTAAGACAAACACCCTCACTAGTGGGTGTCGTGATGTCACCTGTACCCCAGATATTCCAGTCTTTACAACGGGAGGTATGCGGTGCTATTCTTCTATCAGCTGCACAACAATCCGTTTGATTCATATTTCACTGCCTGTTGGAAGGGACCTAGATATAAGCAAATGATACCAGATGATGATTTTGGAAACAGAGATAGGTGGAAAGTGTAGGATAAGCAGAGGAGGTAAAACTTGTGCTCTGGGATCCGAAGATTAGATACTGTCAGAGATGAGGCTTAGAGAATGAAATATGAATAGAGGTACCTTAGATTTGCAAGTTGCAAAGCATGTTTGAGAATGAAGTGCTCTAAAGAGTAGTGATGTAAGTCATTCAATCATTTCATTCAACAACCATAACCCTTTAACCAAATACAAGCCTGTATTTCCACTCTGCGTGAATATTGTCTGTTGTGCAGACAGAGCATTGGAAACAAAACAGAAATAGAAACAAAGCATAGAAAACAGAGCATTGTGGGTGGTTTCATGGTCACTTTGTCAGGATTCTTTCAGAGAATTGTAGAAGAGAGTGACTCATTTACTCTAAATCCGCAATTCTTATATGACGGCAAAGTTAGGAAAGAAGAAAGTGTATACTATCCTAGTTTTCAAGTTATTAATTATATTTACAATCAGAGTATAGTAACTAACGTGGACTGTTTTTGAAAAAAAAACAAAAACAAAACACAAAAGATCCATACACTTATATGGGCTCAAACACAAACTCACATACATTCTTGGTAGACAATTGGCTCCTTGCACCAGAGCAACATATGGATCCAAGCTCCTGCCATGTTGTAGCTCTGACACCCTCTAGGGTCCTGACAACATTGACATTCAGCTGGTAGAATGAGAAATAACCCAGCAGCGGCTGTGATTAAGTTCACGAGACTGCCCGGAAATGACACCAGCCCTTTTACTCATGTTGCGTTGTCTAAATCAGTCCCCTGGCTCCATCTTGTCCGGAAGAGCAGGGGATATAGTCTAGCTGGTCCAAGAAGAAGAACAAATGAATCTCACTGAACAACTAGCTGTTTCAGCCCCAACAACTTAAAAGACTTTAAATTTGCCTAGTGAAGTGTGTTGTATAAGGGTCGAAGGAGAGAGGGTACCTGGTATAATCGTATATACAAAGGCATGGAGTGGGAAGGAAGAATCGAAAACAGTTTTCTTAATTACAATACATCAGTTCACTGGGCAAGCTGTACAATTAAATCACCAAGAATTAGAACTGAAGAGAAGTGGATGATTTAGGTTATGCGTTTCTGATTCATTCTAAACATAAAGAATAATTGGCCAACACATTGTAGGCTAATGAGTTATTGTTGGCCTTAATAGAACGCTCATGAATAAAGTTATACTTTATAACCAATTACACGACAGTTGGCATCATTTTATAGAGCAGAAACCCTGACCCAGAAAGTACATATCGTTCAGTCTTACACACTTCGTTGCATTCATGAGCAAACTGAAAGCAAACGTTGAAGTGATACTTCTGGGTAGTGGCAGAGGTGGGATTTAAACTCACATTTCTTGAGCTGTGATATTTTTCTTCCTAACCTATTAGAAGTTGCAGGATAAAAGACTTTACAGAACCCAAGAAAAGTAGCAGCAGAAATGGGTAGTAGCGGTTCATTTCCCCACAAGAATTAGGTCAGTCGGTGCTGAGTTTCACTCCTGATGCAGGGGTGTCTGATGCTTGCACAACTTCACTTGAATATAGATGCATGGATTGTTAGTGGAAGTTGTTCTGCAAAGTGACAAAAAACCTTGTAGAGAAGGCTGTGGCGTAAAAACAGGTTTGTCGAGATCGGGTGAGGCGCTATCATCAAAAACATCTTCGGTGGCCGCAGACCTATTTGGGTCTTGGGGGGGCCCAGGCATAGCCATGGGCTGGCACCAGCTCTCCTTCTGAGGGAGTTGAGGATTCTGACTCAATTTTGATTTTTTGACCAATTAACAAAGAAGCTTAGATTTAACCTTGTTCGGGACGCATGGGATCTTTATCATAACATATAGTCCATTAGAAGTGCTATACAAACATAACATACATGGCTGTTTATTTTTCTCAATATTTTCTCTGTGGGATATGTGGGTACATGGATAAATGCTGGTAGACACTGCTGATTGTCAGTCGACATTTCCGTTTCCTCTCCTTACTAATGGAACCTACGGTTTGCTCAGCGATGCAATGTGATTGGCTTCGAAAGATGATTTTCGGGGCACACTTTATATAGATGGTTTTTTAAAGTTTTTATTTTAACTGCAGTTAGTTAACAGACAGTGTTAACTAATTTTTGACTCGCCTTGTTACATAAAGCATTGCAAAAACAATCTGCTCATTGTAATGAATGGTAGGTCTACCGAGTAGGTCTTTAGGGAAAACAACGATTTACCTGAATAACAACAATATGCTCTTCCTGATATGTTCTTCCTGCCTTTTCCTTTAATATTTATTCCTTTTTGGACTCTAGCTGTGATGGCTGTAAGAAGTAATTCAATCTTGCCACCATGAGGATATGAACCTCAGGTTGAAGACAATAGAATGATCTCTAATTTTTTTTAAGTTCTATTAAATGGTTATTTATTTATTTTGAGAGAGAGACAGAGACAGAGACAGGGAGGGGGGGAGAGAGAGAGAGATAGAAAATCCCAGGTAGGCTCCACGCTCAGTGCAGAGCCTGACACGGGACTCGATCTCATGAACCATGAGATCATGACCTGAGCCAAAGTCAAGAGTTGGATGCTTAACCCACTGAGCTCCCCCAGGAGCCCCTAGAATGATGTCTAGTTGATTGATAATGCCATTGAGCCACTGTGCTATTTGTTAGTGCTCTCCTAGTGACATCATGTTCCTTGGTAAATATAAACCCCTCTTTGCTTAACCTGTTACTAGTAGAATCGCTGTTGCGTGTTATAGTCAGCACTTGGACAAGGTCCATTAGTGATATTTTCTTTTGTCTTGTGAAGAAAAACAATTTTTTCGCCTTCTATGAATGAAGTGAATTAAGGAACTCTGGCACTTTACTTCCTAGACAAGTATGCTCCATTATAAACAATATTCTTTATTTTAGAATAGTTTTAGATTTAAAGAAAATTGTGAAGGTACTTTGAAGAGTTCCCATATAATCTGCACCTACTGTTTTCTAATGTAATACCCCTAATATAACCCTATATTAGTTCAATGAATAAACTAATATTAACACATTATTAATAACTAAAGTCCATGATTTATTCAGATTTATTTTTACTTTTACCTAATATCGATGATGAGTTCCAGGATCTCGTATAGTGTTCCACGGCACATTACGTACGTGGTCATCATGCCTCCTCAGTCTCTTGGCTGTGGCAGCTTTGAGACTTTCTTGTTTTTGATGACCTTGACACATTTGAGGAGTGCTGCTCATGTATTTTGTAGGATGTCTGGTGAATGAAGTATGTCTGCTGTTTTCCTCATGATTAGACTGGAAGTTGTGGGTTCCCTGAGAAGATCACAGATGTAAGATGCCCTTCTCATCACATTATGTCAGGGGTATGTACTGTGAACATAACTTAGGACTGTTGACTTTGACCTTGATCACCTGGCTGAGGTAGTGTTTGCTGATTTCTCCAATATCAAGTTATTACCTCCCCACTACTTTTCCATACTGTTCTCTTTAAAAGGAAGTCACTGCAACCACCCCACACTTAAGGGGTGAAGAGTTATGTTCCATTTGTTTAATGGTGAACTATCTACATAAATTATATTATTCTTCCACATGGGAGGTTTTTCTTTTCTTCCCTATTTGAAAAATATTTAATAATTTGTTTATATCACTGTGGTTTTGTAGATATTTATCTTGCAATTTGGATTATAATCTAGTACTACTTTATTAATATTGTGGCTTGATCATATTTCAGTTTCGGCCATTGGGAGTGTGTTCAATTGGCTCCAGTGTCTCTTTGACACACCCTTATCTCTGTGTGTGTGTGTGTGTGTGTGTGTGTGTGTGTGTGTGTGTGTGTGAAAGAGAGAGAGAGACTGAGACAGAGAGAGAGAATTTGAGTACTTATCCACTTTCTGGCACTATAAGGTTCTCCAGCCTCACTTGTATAATTTCTGAGTTCCAGAATCAGTCACTTTTCCAAGGAGCCCTGGTTCTTTGTTGGAGAATGGTATTAGCAATCAAAATCTGTGAAGTAGGTGTACTTGTTACTACTGGGGTTTTATTGTTTCTAGTCCCTCTCAACTGACAGAGCAAGGGAATGTAAGTTTGTATACTAAGTCTGGCATGTCAAGACATATTTCTATACATGTCAAGACATATTTCTATAATGTAGCTATCTCTGTCTGTGTCAAGCTGTATATGAGTCCTTACTGGTGTCTGCAACTCTATCCCATTGCCATATGCACTGTCACACCTTTGTCCTGATTTTCCATGACTTTCCACTCCAACAAAAGGATCTAGCCCCCCACCATCTACCGCCATCCACCACCAGTTAATTGTTCAATTCAGTATATATATATATATGTATATATATATACACACACACATATATGTATATATGTGTATATATATATACACACATATATGCATATATCTGTATATGCATATATGTGTATATGTATGTACACACACATATACATATGTGTGTGTATACATATACACACACGTATACATGTGTGTATACATATACACACACGTATACATATGTGTGTATACATATACACACACGTATACATATGTGTGTATACATATACACACACGTATACATATGTGTGTGTATACATATACACACACATATACATATATGTGTGTATATACGTATACACACATATATATATGTGTGTATATATATATATATATATATATATATATATATATGGAGAGAGAGAGAGAGAGGTAGAGGAAGAGAGAGAGAGTTTTAGAATTAACCCACACCTCAATGAGGGAAAAGAGTGACTTTTTCACATTTGCATACTTTAGGTTTCACTGTTTACGCTGTAAAGTTCTATGAGTTTTGATAAATGTATCCTGTCACCCATTTACTGTTAGAGTATCATCTGGATAGTCTGTACAAAAAATAAAATAAAATAAAACATTGGCAACTTCTGATCTGTGTTCCATGCCGGTGGCTTTCCTTTTCTAGAATATTATTGTCATGGACTAAATGTTTGTGTCCCTCATATTTCATGTGCTGAAATCCTAACCATAAGGGTGATGGTAATAGGAGGTGGGGCCTTTTGGAAGTGATTAAATCGTGGAGGTGGAGATGAGCACTCACTAGACACTAGATACGCCATCGCCCTCATTTGGACTTCATAGTCTCTAGAACAGTGAGAAGTAAATGCCTATTGCTTAAGGCATCCATTCTGTGGCATTTTTCTTATAGCAGCACAGATATAAATACAGTATTTCAGACTACCTTAGTACAATGAATGTAAGATTCATCCACGTCCCTTCATGTTAGACAGCTCTTTCTTTTCCATTGCTCAGTTGTTTTCCATGGTATGTCGTACATCCATTTGTTTACTCTTTCACCTAATGAAGGGCATCTTGGTTGCTTCCAGTTCTGTTAAAAAAGATAAAACTACTAGAAACATTCATTTTTATGCGGACATAAGGTTTCAAATCAGTTGAAAGGTCATGCATAATGTGCTTGTTGTATTGTGTGCTAAGACTGTTGGTTTGTAAGAAATCATCAAATTGTCTTCCATCATGGCTGTGCCATTTTGCATCCCCACCAGCAATGAGTGAGTTCTGCTGCTGTGTGCTCTCACCGGCCCTGGATGTTGTCGGATTTTGCACTGTAACCTTCTGATGGGTGTGTAATGGAACTTGATGTCATTGGTTTTCCCCAGTGACAAATGATGTTGAGTTCCTTTTCATATGTTTGTTTGCTGTCTCTAGATTTTCTTCAGTGAGTTATCCATTTCTACCACTAATGGACTTTTTAGTTGAGTCTGTTGTCCTCATATTGAATTTCAAGAGTTATTTGTGTAGGGGTGCTGGGGTGGCTCAGCTGGTTAAGCCTCTGACTTCAGCTCGGGTCAAGCCCCATGTCGGGCTCTGTGCTGACAGCTCAGAGGCTGGAGCCTGCTTCAGATTCTGTGTCTCCCTCTCTCTCTGCCCCTTCCCTGCTCACTCTCTGTCCCTCTCTCTCAAAAATAAACTTAAAATAAATTTTTAAAAGTTATTTGTGTATTTAACCTCCAAATCCATTATTAGATGTGCCTTTGTATGTATATTCATCTGAGTTTGTGGCTTGTCTTTTGATTCTTTGACAGTGACTTTTGCAGAGCAGAGCTTTTTACTTTAATACAGTCTAACTCAGCAATTTTTCCTTTCATTGATTGTGGTTTTGGGATTGTATCTAAAAACTCATCACCAAATCCAAGGCCACTTCGATTTCCTCCTAATTTCTTCTATAAGTTTCATAATACTGCATTTTATACTAAAGTCTATGAGATATTTGGGCTAATTTGGCGAAAGGTGTCACGCCTCTGTATGAGCTCATTTTTTCCCCATAGCTATCCAATTTTTCTGGCACTGTGTGTTGAAAAGATTTTCCTTCTTCATTGAATTGCTTTTGTGCTTTTTTGCAAAGATCAGTTGGCTGTATTTTGTGGGTCTATTTTTGGCCTGCCTCTGTGTTCAGTTGATCTATGAATCTACTCTTTCACCAATACCATAGTGTCTTGATTACTGTACTTTTAGAGTAAGTCTTGAAATTTAATGGTGTCAATCCTCCAGTTTTGTTGTTCTTCTTCAGATCGTGTCTGTAATTCTAGAGCTCTGCTTCTCCATAGAAACTTCAGTGTCAGTTTGTCAATATCTACAAAATAGCTTTCTGGGGTTTTGATTGAGGTTGTATTGAATTTATAGATTAATTTAGGAAAAAATGACATTTTAACAATATTGACTCTTCCAACTCATGACCATGGAAAATATCTCCATTATTTCAGGTCTTCTTTGATTTCTTTCATTGATGTTGCATATCATTTACTTTTTGAAACTACGATATTTAGTAGATTTTAATTTTAAGGTGGTTTTTTTTTGTTCTCCATGTGTTCCCCCAAAACAGATGAAGCAACTCTCAGGGTAATATTGAAATAAACGTCCCAAGCTTGTGACTGTTGAGTGCCTTACTTATAAGTCTTCAAATGTCATCCAAATTTTCTGTGTTAGCCGACTTTTTCTAGAAGGTAGCAGTTCAAGCATCAACACTTTATTGGGAAGGTGCAAACCCGGAGTAGTGACACTAAGGGAAAAAAAACAAAGACATATGTGGATGAATTTCACCTCTCTCTAGACTAGATACTGTTTCAGAGCAAGCCTCAAAGTCACAGCAAGTCTGGACTTAGGACTTTTACTCAAAGGCTATAAGGACAGTCCCACTCTTGGGTGGCCCAGAGGAGAGAGATAAATGAGTTGATCTGCCTCAGGTTTTCCCATTGCCTGTACCACCTGGGCAAGGTACAGTCTGGGAAGCAAGCTCTTACTTCTGCCTTTTGCACCTCAGATCTCTGGCACCCAGTCTCTCAGCGGCTGCTCAGGGATGCAAATGCCACTCCTGAGGTGAAAGTGTCTTCGTAACACTGGAAGTAGAGGGGCAGCCATGCAAACCATAGACACAGACCAAAAGGAAGAGGAGGAGGAGCACCAGAGTGGCTCAGTCAGTTAAGCACCGGACTTGGGCCCAGCTCATGATCTCATGGTCCATGAGTTCGAGCCCCGCGTCGGGTTCTGTGCTGACAGCTCAGACCCTAGAACCTGCTTCGGATTCTGTGTCTCCCTCTCTCTCTGCCCTTCCCTGCTTATGCTCTGTCTCTCTCTCAAATACAAGTAAACATTTTTTAAAAAATCAAAAAGGAAAAGGAGGGTATTTGAGAGAATGTGAGCTAGCACAAATGGGTTATATCCCAGTGCATTACTTCAGGGCCACACATCCTTGAGGCATACCTCAGAGATTAAAGGTAACTCCATCCAAGTCCTGGAAGACAGTGTCTCTTATTCACCAGTATCTTCCCCCCCACCCCGCCTAACCCAGAACACTGCTGCTTGCTCTCCGGTCGCCCGTGAACTCATCAGCCCTCTTTGTATCCTTGTCCCTCTGGGGCCCTGCCTGTGTGATCATGGACAGTGCAGCATCTTCTTATCTTGTCCAAATAAACAGGAAGTCATATTTCCTTTAGCTCTTACGTGCCAGCCTTCTTTGCTTGATGGGTTTTAGGTTAAGTAGACAGAGACAATTTTATTCCTATTATAAGGTTAATAGCTAAACACATACTTTTAATTGTCACAGCATAATATCCTTGGCAAAACAATAGGTAAATTATTTTAGAAGAAATGCAGGATGATTTTTCCAGGCTTATAAGTTGTTATGGTGCTATTTTCCATTCATTATATAAGTAAAACTGCATCATGTTGGGGGGAAAAGTAAAATTAGAAGCTTACAACAGAAGAGAGATTTGAGATTGTGGGGTGGAAAGAAACTGCAGATAATGTGGGACAGATGTATGACGTAGCTGACAGGGCCACATTTTCTTTTTAAGTCCTAGATCTTTCCTTTTGTTTAACCCCAAAATGTGAGACTGATTCTCTGCGCTGTCATAGTCTAAGAACAAAGATCTCTGAGAAATTTAAATGATTGCAAATGGTTCCTGCATGCTTAGCAAAATTGGTATTCTTGCTCCAAACTGGAATTCACAGAGGAACATTATAGACATGTACCAATGTGATTTGTTCAGAAAAGGTGTTCGTAAGGTTAACTTAGATCAATACACATGCATTTCTATTATCTCTTTCCAAAAATCCCTGTTGGGGGCATCTTTTTGCTTGGCTTAAAAGTCACGTAAAGCCTATGGACTATATTACACCATTTGGACAAACCACACAATTGCATAATTAATAATCCTATTTTAAAAATGGGTAACATTTTTACTGTTTCCAAAGCATTATCAGTTGGAGAACTCCACTTGTATCTCGCACAAAATGCCCTGTGAATTTAGTAAGGAAATTATATAATTTGATTTTTCTGGAAGAAGAAATTCAGATCTAAAGATACTGAGACAATAGCTGGTTAGTGGTGATTATGAAACTATGATACTGGTCACAAGACACCTATTTCAAAACTTTATGTAACATTCCATTTTTTTTTTGTTCCATATAACAATAAGATAGCTTAAAATCATTGCCTTTATTTTTTTGATTTTATTTTTTATTTTTTAAAATTTACATCCAAATTAGTTAGCATATGGTGCAACAATGATTTCAGGAGTAGATTCCTTAGTGCCCCTTCCCCATTTAGCCCATCCCCCCTTCCACAACCCCTCCAGGAACCCTCTGTTCTCCATATTTATGAGTCTCTTCTGTTTTGTTGTCATTGCCTTTATTTTTATTTCATCATTATTTAAATCAAATTTGCTACTATAATTTGCTTTTATAATATTCTTTACTGTGGTCAAATATATAAAACAAAAATTTCCATCTTAGCCATTTTAAGGGTACAATTCTGTGGCACTAATTGCATTCAGAATATTGTGTAACTATAACCACTCTCTATTTCCCAAGGTTGTATTACCCCAAATAGAAACTCTGTACCCGTTAAGTGGTAACTTCCCATTCTGCCCTGTCCCCAGGCCCTAGTAACCTTTAATTTCTAAATACATTAGTTTGTCTACATATTTTATGTAAATGTAATCATGTGATATTTGTTCTTTTGGGTCTGGCTTACTTCATTTAGCTTAATGTTTCAAGGAGCATCCCTACTGTAGCAAGAATCAGAATTTTGTCCCTTTTGTTGCTGAATAATCTTCCGTTGTACACAAATGCTACATTTTGCTTACTCATCTGTTGATGGAGTTTTAGGTTGTTTCCACCTTTCGGGCTATTGTGAATAATGCTATAATAAATGTTGGTGCACATGAATCTGCTGGAGTCCTCGTTTTCGCTCTTTCTGCGTACATACCCAGGAGTAGAATTTTTGGGTCTGATAATAATTCTATGTTTAACGTTTTGAGGAACTGCCCAACGGTTTTCCCCAGTGGCTGCACCATTTTACATTCTCACCAGCAATAAAGAATGCTTCTTCGCGTTCTTCGCAATCTGGTTGTTTTCTTTTATTTTAAAAAATTACATCCATCCTTTATGATGTGGTATGGTATCTCGTGATGGTTTTGATTGGCATTTCCCTAATGACTAATGCTGTGGAGCGTCTTTCTTATGCTTATTGGCCCCTTTTGCATTTCCTCTTTGGAAAAACATGTCTATTCACATGCTTTGCCCATTTTTAAAATCTCCTCACTTGTGTTTGTTCTAGGCTGCAGCAATTCTTTATATAAACCATAATCGGATATATGATTTGCAAACATTTTGCTCATTCTGTGGGCTACTATCTCACTCTTATGATAGTGTTTTTTGAGGCACAAAAGTTTTAAATTTTAATGACATCCAATTTGCTTATTTTTTTATCCTGTTGCTTCTGCTTCTGCATCGCATCTAAGAATGTGTTGCCAGATTTGAGGTCAACAAGATTTATCCTTACATTTTCTTTGAAGAGCTCTATGATTTTAGCTCTTCCATTTAAGCTGTTGGCCCATTTTGAGTTAATTCATGTATATGGTGTGAAGTAGGAGTCCAAATCCGTTCTTCTGCACATGGAAATCCAGTTGCTAAAGTACCATCTGTTGAAAAGTCTAACTTTTCCCCATTGACTGGCCTCAGCACCCTTGTCAAAATCAAATGGCTGTTGATACAGGGGTTTGTGGGTATATTCTCAACTCTCTTGTATCATTCTACCTGTTTGCCCAGTGTCAGTGCTAGACAATTGTATTTAGTATAGATTTGTATCTGTTTTCATTAGTTGTATTAAGCTTTGGAATCGGGAAGTGTGAGTCTTCTAGCTGGGTTTTTTTTTTTTAAGATTTCTTTTGATTATTTTGAGTTCTTGCAATTCCATATAAATTTAGTGATTGTTTTTTCCATCTCTAGGGGGAAAAAGCTGCTACAATTTTGATAGGGCTTGTGTTCAATGTGTAAATTGTTAATACTATTCATAGCCAACAATATGAAGTCTTCCAAATCTGTGAACACATGATTCTGTCATTTAGGTCTTTATTAATTTCTTCCAGCAATGTTCTATAGTTTTCTGGATGATTATATTTAATCTCCTAAATGGATAACAATCTAGTTTAAACTATTGCCCATTTGCCTCCAATAGCATATGAAAATTCTACTGCCATTCAACTCTCTTTCCCAGTAACATTGTCATATATCTTATACGTTGTATGCCCAATACATGAATTTGCATTTTTTATGTTTTATGCATCTGTTTTTTTTTTTTAGTTGTGAGAAGCAACAATTGGAATTACAGACCACAACTACCTACCAGTTTTATCTGTAACCTTTTTTTTTTTTCCCCATGTTTTCCATCAACTCTTTGAGCATATTTAAGTCAGTGCTTTAAGTCTGTGTTAATAAACCCAACATCTGGATTCCTCAGGGGTGCTGTTCATTGGCCGGTTTTGCTCCTTTACATCAGGCATGATTTCCTAGTTCTTTTTAGATGTTTGCTTATTTATCTTTGAGAGAGAGAGAGAGGGAAAGAGAGATGAGGGGAGGGCAGAGAGAGAGGGACAGGGAGAGTCCCCAGCAGGCTCCAGGCTGTCAGCACAGAGCCCCATGTGGAGCTCGATCTCGCCAAGCGTGAGATCATGACCGGAGCTGAAATCAAGAGTCAGATGCTTAACTGACTCAGCCACCCAGGTGCCCCTTCCCCATTCCTTTGAGGCCACATAATTTGTTGTTGAAAACTGGGCATTTGGACATTATAACATGGCTGTGGTGGAAATCATACCCTCTCCATTCCCTGAGGTTTTCTGTTTTGTTTCGTTCTTTGAAGGCTTGCTAACTCAGTGTGTGTGGTGACTTGATGTTTTCACAAGTATTTTTGCAGAGATTGCTTCCCTTTTCATGTGTGATCCCTCAGGGTCTCTGCTCCTTACTGTGCATTCTGCTGGGGTTGTGACAGAACTCTTCATGAATGCCCGGAGAGGCAAAACAGAAACAAAAGCAAAGCAAACCTCTCCTAGTGTTTTCAGATTGACCTGTGCTGGGCGCTCCTTCACCTGTCTGCCACACTTGACCTGAGCCTGACGGTCAGCCCGAGGTGTGAGAGCACAGGGACGTCTGAGACCTTTGTGGAGCATCCACCCTGCCCTGGGACACGCAGGTGGCTCTTGAAATAGTGCTTCTGATGCCCTGACCAAATCGACTGTCTCCGGGCCCTGTCTCCCAGGACTTTGGTGGTTGGTTGTGGGCTCTCAACTGTAATCATTTTGTCCAGCCATCTGTAGCTTGTTCATCGGTTTACAGTATTGTCAGCTAATGCCCTGTCCTTTCCCAGCCCGGGTGAGTGCCGAGGCAGGTACCACAGAGAAGAGCACCTTGCACTAGACCTCTGTACCCCAGGTGATGGGACCAGACCTGCGCAGGAGCCCGTGACTGAGCTGTGCTCCACTGCCTCCGGGGTCAGGGCCAGGGTCCCCCACTGGGAACGCGGTCTGCTGCCTTCATCACCACAGTGGAGCTACTGCTGTCTGGGGCTTGGTTACCCTTGCCTTTCCCTCGATTCAGGGTTGGCTTGGCTGCTGTAAACCTTTGCATTTTTTCCAGAATTCTGACAAAGCGTGTTCTGACCATTTCTGCTTGTTTTGAAGTGACCTGTGAGGGTCAGGGGGCTTGTAGCTGCCCATGCTGCCCTGAAGCTCCCAGCGTTCCCTTGTGATAGTTTGCTGGTGAGTTCTGTCAGCCCTAAGGGCACTGGCAGCCTTTATGTGTCAAGTTTTAATGTAGGTGTAACACAGGATTATTAACAAAAAAGTGTGATTTGTCCCTGAACTGAAATCAAAATTGACCACGCTGGGAATTCATCCCGGGGTACAACAGTATTATACTTATTTCCACTATTGGCTTTTGAGCATTTTTAATACTTTCTTTCTAGATGGCTTATGTGATTTTTAATTTTTTTAATTAAAAAAATTAATGTTTTATTTTATTTTTGAGAGGGAGACAGAGACAGAGAGAGAACAGGGGAGAGGCAGAGAGAGAGGGAGACACAATTCCAAGCAGGCCCCAGGCTCCGAGCCGTCAGCACAGCGCCCAACATGGGGCTTGAACCCATGAACCATGAGATCATGACCTGAGCCAAAGTCAGATGCTTAACTGAGTCACCCAGGTGCCCCAACTTTTTTTTTTTAATTTTAAAAAAGTGTTTGTTTAAATTCCTCTTCTTAAACATACAGTATAATATTTGTTTAAGGTATGCAATGTATGGGTTTTTTTTTTTAATCTTTATTTTTGAGAGAGAGAGAGAGAAGAGAAAACAAGAGAGAGGCAGAGAGAGAAGGGGACAGAGGATCCCAATCAGGCTCTGAGCTGTTAACACAGAGCCTGACGCGGGGCTCCAACTCACAAACCGTGAGATCGTCACCTGAGCTGAAGTCGGATGCTTAACTGATTGAGCTACAGGAGTGCCCCTATATGATATTTTAAATGTCTTTTTTCTGGTAAGGATTATAATTTAATACTATAATAGTTTTTATTTTAATTTTATACCTATATTTTATATAATACATAATTAAAATTATGTTTTTATTGTTAATATTTTCTTATGTTTTTAAAATTTGTATTTTTTTCAAAGTGTTTAGATGTACCAGTTTTGGTGATGTTCATTGATCAAAACATACTAATAGATACAAAAATATTAGGCATAAGGGAAATATCTTTAAGATGCTGGTACCTAAGGGATGTGATAAATACACTGTTAGGAAATTCTGCCCCTCACACCTACCTTCCCACGTCAGGCTATTTATTTTGCCTTTATTATGACAGGGTAGTCGCATGTTTCTATAAAACTTCCTAAAATATGATAAAGTACAAAGAAAAAAGAACCTTATGTTTTAAAATGAAGATTAAGAAGAAAAAGCACTTTTTCTGTCTCAAAAATAATTACACACAATTAGAAAGAGAGAGCATCCCCGTCAAAGCAGACCGTGTTTGTGTTTCTCAGACACATTCCAGGCAGGGATGCTTAAAAGCACCAAGGCCAAGTCAGCATACCAGAAACAGGTCCCTGTTGGGGTGCCTGAGTGGCTCAGTTGGTTGAGCATCCAACTTCGGCTCAGGTCACGATCTCGTGGTTCGTGAGTTCGAGCCCTGCGTCGGGCTCTGGGCTGACAGCTCAGAGCCCGGAACCTGTTTCGGATTCTCTGTCTCCCTCTGTCTGCCCCTCCACTGCTTGCACTCTGTCTCTCACATTGTCTCAAAAATAAATAAACATTAAATGTTTTGTTTTTTTTTTAAATAAACAGATCACTGTGGTCTCTGCTTACAGCCAAGGGACATCCAACAAAGGATAGCTCTTCAAAGCAGGTGATGCACCCTTCACAAGGACTGGAGCAGGACATTTCCTTAGACTTTGTCCACCATTCCTTACCATTCCTTCTAGAACACCTGGAACATGTCCGCATTTTCAGGGAAGGCAGGGGAGGGTGCTTCTGTATTCAGAGCAAGCCAGCCGTGCTGTGTTTCAACCGTAAGGAAAAGTAAAGGTTAAAACATCTCCCATGTACCAAAATCCGAGCTGAAATAAGATTTCTCTAGCCAGGCACACCACCCTGCCCTGTTCCCTCACCCGTATCTGGTTTTTTGTAAACAGCTCATTCAAGAAAAATGAGGAAAGAAATGAAAAAAGAGCTGGCCTCTGATCACCGTATGGAAAGAACCATGCGAAAGGGGCTGTGGGTAGGAAAAACACGGCAACAAAGAACACTCCATTGGCAGGTCTTGCCAGAATACAGATGACAATCAGGCCCAAATATATTGGTGTGAATTAAGAGAATGAAATTTTAATGAAGCAATTGCTTTTATAAAATAGGAGAAAATCCCCTGTGCGAAAGCGTAGGGGAAGACGTGGTGGAAAACAGACGCTAAAACATGAGCTGGCAGAGCTCAGCAAGAAGTGGAAAGAATAAAAGTATAATTGAAATGGGAGTCACAGCAAAGCTAACAAAACAAATGAATCACCACCACTGAGAACAACACTACGTGAGAAAGAGAGGACTCAGAAACATGCGAGCAACAAATTAAAAATAAATGTATAGTTAATAAATATTGTGAATAAATTGCACAGGGAGAAGACAGGCCAAGGATATTCATCATATACCTATTTGGTGTCTACTGAATAGAGAATCAAAGCCATAGCAAAAAAAAAAATGACAATTATAATGTGAAGGTTATTTTTAAGAAATAAGAGAATGTTCACAGTGTACGTTGGAAAAAAAAAACAATGCACAGATATTCTACTGAAGTTGCTGCTTGACAGAGTTAAGGAAAAAAGCTCTTTGGGTATCAAGTCAAAGACTTTGCAGCTTCTAAGAAGGAAAATACTGGCCTGGTTCACATCGCTGGTGGTAACCTTTAGTGCCTGAAGAGTAGTGACGGTTACAATGACATCAGTTCAAGTGTCACCTAATAATAAGCTTATAGCCAACCCAACCGTCATTCACATACAAAGAACGTCTCAAAAATATTGAAAGAATTCTGAGAGTACAGTTGCAAGAGGCTTTTCTCATAGAAAATACCAGGCCGAAAACTTTGCTGGACCATAACTGAAAACAACCTGGGGGGGGGGGGGAGGGGGGCGGGGAATTAAAAATATTTCACTGTAGAATTAAGACTAATTGAAGTGGACGTTCATGTTACATGTAGAATACAGATGATGCAAAGCCAATAATGTAAATAAAATAAGGTATAAGTAGCAAAAGTTGAGGGACAGTAAAGAAGTTGGGAGATATCCAGGGCCGTATAAGTGCGTTTATCTTCAATATTGTTTTTAAATTTATTTGTTTATTTTGAGAGAGAGAGAGAGAGTGAGATCAAGGGAAGGGCAGAGAGAGAGAGAGAGAGAGAGAGAGAGAGAGAATCCCAAGTAGGCTCCAAGCTGTCAGCACAGAGCAAGATGTGGGGCTCGAACTCATGGACCATGTGATGATGACCTAAGCCAAAATTAAGAGTAGGACGCTTCACTGACTCAGCCACCCAGGCACCCCTAAATGTGTTTACTCTTGAAAACACTAAGGAAAAAGAGAGAAAAAGAAATCTTATACAATTGACTGCAGAGGGTGGGAAAAGAAGACATAGAAACAGGTGAATGTCCTCCTCACTCAGAAAAGCAAATCAGTGGATACTATGTGAGAAAATAAAGAATTAGGATCATGACACAAAATTGACATTATAGAAATAACTATTTTAACAAAAATGAAATTTCTGTAATGAAAACAACAGAACAGACAGCAAAATCTAACATGTAAGCGACACATACAAAAACACAGATTGTGCAGCGAAAACTCTTAAAAGGAAAGATAAAAACAAAAATATAAGGAAGTATAAAATTACCACCAGTTATATGTGTCCAGTGTACAAAACTAAACTGCCTAGATTTCCCTATTAGAAGCAAGAATTCCAAGATTGTGTACCTCAGTAAAATCCATCCACCCACATTGAAAAGTGATTTATGAGTGTTGAAAGTAAACAGAAAGAACACAGAGAACCACAGTCTTAATCTCACCAGAGTTTGACTTGGGGAAGAAAGGCCATCAAGAGATCGAGACAGAGCAATTAGTGAAAAAAAAAACCCAAACATCTATATATCATGAAAGCAAAAATGTAGTATTTTTGGATAGCCGAGTGCCAAGTGACGAGGTCATAATGCAAAAGCAGGAGGAAATGTGAAGTAATTATGTGGGGAAACAGTAGATTGTGGGAGGGACTGGCACGTCACTGCTCGCAGGCCGGTGGATTCTGATTTTGTCATGGGAATCTCATCGGCATACAGTGGTGTCCTTTGGTCTATTGGCCAGTGGCTTTTTGGGGGGAGCTACGAAGGAGGAGCTAACTCATTTCAACAGAGCCGGGATGGCACATACAGCCTAAAGTATTTACTCTGTGACCCTTTATAGAGATAGTTTGCCAGCCCTGGTCTAGAAGACTTTGCCCACGATAATAACTGTGGAGAAGGGGGAAAACCCCACAAAACACCAAATAACAGAAGACTGTAAATTATTATTATACTATGTTTATGTTTATATATGATCATCTAAATGCAGAAAGCACACTCAGAGTGCCGATCACCATTTTAAGAAATAAAAAACAACTTCTATAAGTCTACAGAGTAAGCAATATATTCTACAAAGTAGAAAAAGACATTGGCAAATTATCTGACTAAGGTTCAATAAGCTAAAAAATCTCAACATCATCAGAAAATGAAATGATGCTACTACTTGGGAATTTCAAATATTTTCCTTAAAGATCATTTGGGTCAGGTAGAAAAGTGAAATAAAGTATTCTTGGGTACCTACAGTATAACAAAAAACAAACCATATGTTAAAATCTGTGGGACAGAGTTACAACAAGGCCAAGAGAAAGACATACTTAATGTTCTAAGAAAGTAAAAATAAAAGAATTCAGTGCTTGGGGTGAAGGAGTTTCTGGTGAGTGAGGTGAAGAAGTAACTCTATAGGGGCACCTGGGTGGCTCAGTTGGTTAAGCATCTGACTCTTGATTTTGGCTGGTGACCATCAGTTTGTTCTCTGTAGTTAAGAGTCTATTTCTTGGTTTGTCTCTCTCTCTCTTTTTCCCTGTGTTCATGTTTTTTTTTTTTTTTTCCTTGCATTCCACATTTGAGTAAAATTCTAGGGACATATTTTTGACAGTCTGATAATCTGGGGCGTATTGGAACAAAAGAACAATTTGCCTTGCTTGGACTCTCTGTCAGTGTGAAAGAGGTCTGCCTAATGTGGTGGGGCCCTATGGGCCTTTTAGATATCACATAGCACGCGTGGATATATGACCAGTTGTTATCCGAGATCCTGAAAAAGTGGGAACGTCCATTGGGCCCAGAGCACGGAAAAGTCTGCAGGTGGTGTTGGGACTCACGTGCAGCAGTGAGCAGAGGGTCCGCTCGTGTCCGGAGCAGACAGAAGCCTCCAATGGCATATGATGGTGGCCGGTCCTCTCCCAGCCAGAATCTCCTGCTAGCTCTGTAAAATCCTCAATTTGCAACCCTTTCCAAGTCCTCTCTTTTGAGATTCCTGTTAAGTCATGGGAGCCTCTGCGAATTTTCTGACTCATGCCCCTCAAAGATGAGACAGCCAGAGTCCTTACCTAGTGCAGGTTGTATCCAGTAGCTGTGAGGATGCCCCGCTCCCCACGGCCTCCAGCGTTTTGCGTTTTGTTCTGATTTAGGAGAGAACGGAGATGAGAGTGTTCGGCTTGCCCTGGAGGGCTCGGGGTTGTCAATAAACGGATAATGTGTGAGATGGTCTTTGAGGAGGTGATATTGGTGTGACTGTAGGGGTATAAAGAGAGGTGTATTAGGTAGAAAAGAATGAGAAGGGCAGCTGGGAAAATTTGTGAAAGAATCTTTTTATATACTTTTCTCAATCACATCAGAAGCATCTTGAGGACCGATGACATAGCTAATGTAGATTTCTCTGTCTCCTACAGACAGTACTAAACATAGAGGTATTTTCTCCCAGGAAAATGAAGAACCAGGATGCTTAACCCAAATGAAAGCTGGTATTATAGGTATATTAATTTTGCCTTTTCATATATAATAAATGTATATTGATATGTTTTATATATATGTATATATATAGTAGATATACTGTATCTCTATATATCATAGACATATCTTGTGTAAATGGATACTTATATTTTATTTTTTTCTGACCACAGTTTTACCCAGTAGTTCCCATTCCTGAGTTTGTCTTAAAGTCGGTGAAAGAGCTTTTCAAAAACTACAGATTTTCAGGACCGACTCTTGATATATAAAGTCAAAATCTCAGAGCTGAGATATCCAGGATGCTAAAAGGAGGCTTTCCTGGGATACTGATCTGTGGATTAGATCTTTGGGACCCACTGGAATCTACGACCAGTTATAACTGGAAATTTGGTTATATAATTTGATATCAGGTTATATAGATTAATTTGCACTGGTTGTCTTTGGCAAAGTTAATGCGATTATCCCTAGTAACTTTCTTGTTGCCTGATATTAGTCAAAATGCAATATTCATTGGTACTTTTCCTCTTAATTAAGTTATTTGAGAAATCTTTTGGGTTGTATTTGTGTGACGACTTTAAGTGATTTTACCTGAGGGATTTATGGAGGCATGATAAAACTCCTATGCACACTCCAAAAATTACCGTATGTGTTTCCTATGACCTGTGATGAAGTGTTATCGGCAATGAACATATTATTTTTGCGGTTGTTCACATTGAGGTATCCACTGTTGTGTTAAAATTCATGTTAACACTTCTGGAGTATGTATTATATATGCACACACATATATATATGCACACATGTGCGTGTGTATCTCTAACTACATAGCTATAGCCTGTATAAATATCTGAAGTGTATATCTCCAAACGTCTTGGGACTTGACTGATTTCCAGGTTTTGTGAATGTTGGCAAAGTTTATCAAAAATCTGCCACTCCGTGAACTAGATACCAGCTCAGACCTACCAGCCCAGTTAAATATGAACGTAAATCAATAGCTAAATATAAAACATTAAAATAGCTGCCTGCGTTTTGCCTTCAGATAATAAGTGTTTAGAAAACAAAAAGGAATAAAGTATCTATAAGTGCAACATCTGAGTGGTTTGTTATTCATACTGTAGTTGCTGTAGTAAAAAAAATGAATCTTGAATGAAAGAACACCATAAGGCTGTTAAATGTTAATGAGGTATGATACGTTTCCAGAGTTGGAATTAAACATTTATAAAACACTTTATTTCTGCGTGAGGCCTTGCTTGAGACTCCAGGTTAACACCCACAGCAGCGCTTCTCCTTGAAGTATACTTCTGGAAGGAACTACAAGATGAAGCTGTCGTCTCAATAAACGGCAAAGTGCACGACCGAATTCGTGTTTTGAGCTCCCCAACTGCATTTTCTAGTTTAGACTCCTTAACACACTAGGAAATAGGTGCCGTTTCTGGCGCCTACTTCAACAATGGAAGAGTGAACCTGACACAGTTCGGTCGCCTACAGTATTTCACGCTGTGGATCTTGAGACCGGCTTTTAAAAAAGCAAGTGTCTAAAGCTTTGGGGTTGGGAGTTTGGTGACACATGGGTTATTTTCGAATGGGAACGAAAATGCTCCCCGGCCATAAATGACATAAAGAAAAGTCATCCATTGGCTGAGAAGGTGCCCAGAGAGCCTCGCTGACACTGGAGTAAATATCCAGTTTGTTTTTCAATCACTTAAAAACTGGTTGTCTTGGTTTATTTTCCTAACACATTTTGAATCAAGTAAGGATTTATTTCCTTCATGGATTCAAGTTTGTGAACAAGATACTCTACCTCATTGAAACAACTCGCGCCATTTTATGGGGTATTAGAAACTTTAGAATCCAGGATTCCTCAAAAGTAAACTAAATGCTTTTCCAAATGTTTTTATTTTGTCCTTTGGGAGAAGAGTGGGAGACTGAAATCAAGGTGGGCAGTGCAGGGCAGGTCTTTCTTAGGCTTTATGATGCTTGGACACACTGCAGACCCAGATATCTGGAAATGGGTCAGCCATGAGCTCAGCTATCCACAGGCAGAAGCTTGGGGTGGTAAAGAACCTTACATACTTTCGACCTTGTGAAAAAACAAATGATTCGGCCCAAGGCAGGAAAAAAAATACTCAAAATGGATACCAATGGTTGGGTTCCTACCCCAACCTCTGTTTTTTTACATTTTAAAATAATTAATCATATTTAAAATAATGGCACATTTACATTTTTGAGTAATCTAGGGAAAGATTTCAGAAAGACTCAAAGGCTGCTTCCAGCATTTTTCTCCCTACTGTGCGTGTGTCTTTTCTTTCCTGCCTAGGGGACCATTGACCCTAGAATTCTCTGCCTTCTCTGTTTTCCTTCTGCTACTTGGTTTCTATTCTTACCTAATATAGCATAAGGCAGCACCTATAAAGTTGAGAAAATACTAATGCAATGTGTCCAGAAATATTTTCGAGGCTGAACACATCCTGTACCTGTCTGCTTGGGCCAAATGATCAAGAATTTTAAAACCAAGTAGATTCTTTATAGGATAAAAGAAAAAAAAAATAAAAGCAATATGTTTTCTCTCTCATTGAACACAAGTGCTAAATTTATAGTTTTATCCTTTGTCCATGCGCAGAGCAACGAAGAACAGAGCCTCACAAAGTGATGCGTCTCTTACATTCATTATTTTTGATGACTGAATAATTATTTTCTGGCCATGTCTCCTTGTCCGCCTCATCACCTAACTCTCCGTCCTCAGCCGTCTTTTCTTTTTGCCTTATGAACTCTCTTAGTATCAGGTCATTATTCCCAATACTTCATAGCCATTGCCTTCAAGGGTTTTCTGACCTACAGGCTAGAATTTCCAGTTGCCCCAAGAATGTATGCATATGGATTCACGCAATATCTAACTCAGACTTCATTTCTCTCTCCTGACTCTGCCACTCCACATTCATTATCGACCTCAGGTCGTGGCACCATATTCTTCTGGCGAAGCGTCACAGAGCTCAGCGACACTAGGGTGGGGGATGGGCTCTGGCTAACTGTATGCCTCTCCTTTTTTCCCACGGGGAAACGAGTTTGACTTCCTGTCTTCACGTAACTCTGCATCCCCTGCTGTCAAACACGAATCCCCTTTTTCAAAACACGAATCTGGGCATCCACATTTTTTTAAAGCGGAATATCTTAATTTCGACGTAACGGCAACAAACTCAACAAATAGCCTTCTGTGGACCAAAGAAAGTCTGAGGCCGACAGATTGATAAGCGCTTGGGAAGCACAGCATTTGCTGTCTGGTCCTTCCGCTTCTTCTGTGGCCCTGGGTTCACACTTTGATCATTCCTTTCAACAGGCCTTCCTTCTCCATTCTTCCTTCGTTCCTCAATTTGGTACCAATTGTTTTCTTAACAGATTCTGTCCTTCTCGTCTGCGGTCAGATAGCTCTGTGGCTCCCGATTGCTTACAAATGAACTCCAAATGCTGTTCCTCACAGCTAAAGTCCATGAGGGAGTCGCTTCTTTGCAGGCCAGGACCATCCCTCACATCCTGTCTTTGTGGACAACCCTGTGCGATGCTGCCCTTCTTGGTTCATGTCATTCTCTCAGTGGGACATCCTCTTCTCCTTCACAACTAAACTTCCACTCATTTCCACGTGCCCTCTCCTCCTCAGAGTACCTCTGTGATAACCCACACCTAGGAAGACGTTAAAAAAACAAATTAGGGGCCCATCTACTTGTCTCAGCCATCGTAATGGGTACCAATAAATCATTTGACACGTTGAGTTGGTTGATTAATTACGTCTTCTGATTGTGCCGTGGCCTATACTTTGCCCAGTGCGCTCGCACGTGGAAAGGCTGTTCGTCCTCACCACCACCTTGGGATGGATGCCGACCCACCGTGATGAGCAGAGGTCACTAAATTGCCTTGTCCATGCTGCTCGGTATGACAATGAGGATTAGAACCCAATCTACCGACTGCCAGAGGCATAGAGGAAATGAGATTCGGAAACTGAGTCTGCACTCTGGGAGAGGCGCTACCCTCGGATGGAGAATATGAAAATTCAATTTGGAGCATGAAATTCAGAAAATAAGCATGGCGATGACGGGAGACATCCCGAGGCAAGTGCTGGGGATGGCAGAGAGCAGAGATGCCCGGGGCGAGGGGGAGGGGAATGAAGGGGGGAGATTAAGGGCAGTGCCTGGGAGAAGTTAATTTGCAACGCAGTCACCTTGGAATGATTCATCCCTGCGTTTGACAAATATTGGTTAAAGCCTGGCCAGACTCAAGGCTCTGGGCCAGGCACTGTGTGTGCTAATGGGGGAAGCGTACGCTTGAGTAACCCAAACAGATGTTTCATCCAAACGTCAACTAGAACCGAAAAGGGAATCTGTGAATTTAAGATGTTCTCCTGCATTACATCACCCTTGAGAGGAATGTCCTGTGCTAATGAATTGAGTCCAGACTTCAGAAAGCTTTTCGGTGGTCACGCGCATCCTATGGCCTTCTTCTCTGGGGTGCAGAGGGCTTATCTGTGTGAAGACCATCTTTCACATGCAGTGAAATAAGAGACTCAAGTGGACCCAAATTTTCAAGCAAAACCTTTTTTTAAAAAGTGAGCATATCAAGTCTTTGTCTACTATGCCATTAAAGCAGTTCTGAGGTCCTCAGGCTTGTCCCCACTCTCCTGACTTGACCTGTGGGGTTCCCAGCTGACATTGGTGTCATCCACCTGTCCTGTCCACTTACCCAGGCTTCGGGGCCCCCTCTGGAGTTTCCTCTCTCCCCATTAAACTTCCCAGTTAAGTTGTCCTGCACTGATGTCTCTACCCCAGGCTTTTTGTGATTCTTGCTTGGCTAAAATATTGCAATCGAAGAGGGGTTTAATATAATGCTAATAATGCATTGGAAACAGCAGATATCATTGATTCATGAATTACAATAGTAAGTATTATAAAATTTGGTAATATCATGCGATCTTATATAAAATAATTGTGATTGTTCCACATTTGATATGTTCCTCTGTGGAAAGTCAGAAACTTTCTGTAGTTTCATAGTATGTGGCCTATGGGGAAGGAGAATATTCCATAGCAGACACTCAGTATTTGGGAGAGAGCAAATACACCATATGTATAAGATGATAGGATAATGTATGAGCATTAGACAGGCTCAATAATCTGAGCAAAACCTCATAGATACTACATCACATGGCCAGGATTCAGCCTGTATTTCCCCAACTGTCTCCTTAATCAATATTTGGATTGGTTAAGCGTCCCACTCTCAGTTTCAGCTCAGGTCATGATCTCGTGGTTTCGTGAGTTCGAGCCCGGCATCAGGCTCTGCCCTGACAGTGCTGAGCCTGCTTGAGATTCTCTCTCCCTCTCTCTCTTCCCCTCCCCCACTCACACTGTCTCTGAGTCTCTCAAAATAAATACATAAAACTTTAAAAAAATATTTGCATTGAACCTATTTTTACATTTGCTGTGGCTGTTTAATAACCATATTCATAATTATTGTTAATTTGGGGTGTGTGGCACACGCATCTATTTCATTTATATTTTAATAATCAGTGGACTACTAAATTTCTATGAATCCTACCAGAAAAGGAAAGTAAAAAAAAATTCATTCCAATAATTGCACACGTGGTATTCTTGAATCCACTTCTCTCTCTCTTTCATGAACGATAAAAGATTAATCTTTTGAGAAGAACCAATTGAGTAAAATGTGTCCTTAAACATAATGATGTCTTTGTGGAGTGCAGTCGGAAAGAGCTCAAGAAAAGGAAATTAGACTTAAAATATAGCAACAGCCATAACCATTTGCAGGGTGCCTAAGAAATTGGAGTGTCTTATCAACTACGTTCACCACTGCATTTTCATAGCATGAAGGCTATGCAGATGTTTGGTTAATCATGTCACCATTGCTATTGCTGTTGCTAATGATTTGCTCAAGCCAAACGTACCAATTTCAGAGGCTACTTCTTGTAAACACACCTAAGTTATTATTAGATTTATTTGCTGCCAAATTCCAGTCACAGCTGAAACAAAATCAAAATAATAATTAGAATGTTGCACGTCTCCGACTTAACACTTTTCTTCCCTATTTCGTAGTCTTTCGTACTTTCTTTAACTGCCGTGGATTCTCTTACCAGGGCCTGATTTTATCTTTATCAAATTATGAACTCGATAGTCATTTCCCTCCTTCTCACATGCTAAATATTTTTTTTAAATTGACCTCCAATATTTCTTTCATTTCAAATGGATCAGCGTACAAATGAGTCATCCTATCCTCTTATAGTCTCTGCATTTTAATCACTTTGTATGCTCAGTGACAAGGAATGGGAATTATATCATAAATAGTATCGTTATGGCATAACAATGGGAAAATCAGTGGGGCAACTTCACTTCCAAATGAGAACATTAATGCAGACTATGAATGAAATTCATGCACTTCAGTTTTGAGTGGATAATATAAAATATTGCAGTTAGAGTTTTAGATACACATCAATAGTTGTTTTTTTTTTTTAATCTCCTTTGATGCTTACAGCTGCCTCATAAAGTAATGGAGAAATATTCATTATATCATTATTTTGGGTAAGAAGCTGAGATGTCTCGTCTAAAAATGCTGTGTCCAGGTAATTTCATGAAATTAATTTATAAAGTGAGCTTAGAATGAGATACTCTGGTCCTTCATTACTCCTTCCTCTTTCTCTGTAATAGGAGTTTTTAAACATCATTAGAAACTCATGTGAAAGCGTTGATCCTCTCTGGGTGGGCCTAAGTTTCAACATCTGTGAAAAAGGGATAATATTAGCATCTACATTACAGACTGTTGTAAGGATTTCTTAGGAAACACATACAGAACATTCGATGATCACTTCACACAGTCACCAGCCTGAGAATGTAAGGTGTTTTTAGTAGGAGCGCTATCTGTCTGTAAGAGTAGAAGTTGCTCTCCAGCAGGAAATGAAATTATTGATGCAATAATTTTTGTGACTTAACAACTGGCACACATGTCTTCCTAATTCACTTTCCAAAAAGGAACGTCAGTTTGGGATAAGGTTGGTTTTCAGTTTCGAAAACAAATAAATAATGTTCCTATTGGTATGAACTGCCTTAGCTATTTTGAGGAGGATGAAGACGTCTATGATTTCATTAAACTTGCTCGAAACTCCGGGAAATAGGAAAGTTTAACCCTGAACAAGAAACTAAAAATCTGAAATGCAGAGAGATTAAATTACTTTCCCAGGGTCACAGAACTCGTCATTGCTGAACGGAACCAGTGTCTGGTCAGAAACACTGTCTTTTTTCCCCATCACTCAGAATTGCTAAGAAGGTGCCCTTTGACTCTTCACTGTGAGTGGGTGTAGCCGTGTCAAGTGATTGTACCTTAACTTGGGGGCATGTAGAGTGTGGGTGAATACATGGAAGACTGGATTTGAAGTAACTCCTTGGACTATGAGTCTATGGGTACATCACCTCTTTGCTTTGGGGCCCGACAGTGTTTCTAAATCTGGACTTGAAATTTTCCCTGCTGTTCATGAACCTGAAATTGTGCCATCACATCTAGTTTATATCAGCTATCAACTGAGCCCACACAGAGAGATGTGGGTTACTTACCTCTTCATGGACCATATTAATTCCACTTGCTGAAGAAGGAAAGAAGAAAAGGTCAAGCATACAGAGCAGAGAGGGAAGCCTGGATGGTGATGAGGGTCCCAGTCTAGGGGGGAAGCTTATTCTGAATACCAGAGAACCACCAGGAATGGGACAGGGATTCGCATTACACGCATGGAGTGTGTTTTGGGTTGATTCTGTGTCCACTGTTTCTCTGGATAATCTGACCTTCCTGAGCAGTCATACACCTTTCAAACACCACGTGGGGAATGTGACAGCTTTGTGGAAACAGCTTTGGAAGAGAGAAACAATTATTCCTGAGTGAGCTGTGACAAAATAGGACCAGTTTGGATTGTCCATTGAGACCAGAAAAGGATGAACTGTGTGGGTTGAAATGTGTGGTTTTTGGTTTTCACTTATTACTAAGCAAGCCTGTTTTTGTTTCCTTTGACTTCTTGTTCTCTCGGGCTTATTTTTGCCTCCAGGTCTGTTCTCAGAAGAATTTTTTTCCTGGTGTTTTGCAAAGGCCACTCACTTTGTCTTTTTCAAGGTTTCACACTTTATTTATCTCCTCTTTAGCCTGTTTTATTAATCTGGACTAGGTACTAGGTTTTTGTCAGTCTCCAAATAGACATGTACAGCCAAACAAGAAATATTCCTACAGATATACCCTACAAATACCTTCTCCACCAATCATTCCTTTATCTTCTCCATTTCATTGTAAAATTCTCAATTCCTTACTTTAATTACCTCACTTTTATACACTCAACAGACCATTGTCATCTTTTTCTTTCTGTAAAGCATCCCTGAAAACGCACTTGACAAAGCAAAACAAACAAACAAAAACAAACAAAAACCCCACAAAACATCATGTTGCTGACTCTGATGGAACCAGCATCACTAACCTGTTCCCTCTTTTTAAAAAAAAAAAACTGTTTTGTCTTCACATATTCATTACCTCAACTATATGTTTATCCTCCTGGAATATGGGCTATTTCTTTTCCATAACTTTTCTGTAGTTTGTCTTCAAATGCCTAGCTTCTACATGGTTAAGAACCTTGGGTGTTCTCGATTCTCACTTTTTTTTTTTTTAGCTTTCTCTCTTTTGAAGATATTCTATTTATTCCATAGCTTTTGGTTGTGTCCATTTACCAATGGCTTTCCAATATCCATGTCAGTGTCTCTTCAGGTCTAGATTTATAGTAGTTCAACTTTAACACATCCACCCCTTGTCTACATTTCATTTGTTTATATTATTGGCAGGTACCTCAGGCAATGTTAGAGGCAAGTTATTAAATGAGTGTTTATATTTTCCAGTCGGAATAAAATTCAATTTCAATCTATTCATTATTTTTAAAATTGGATGCTTGTCATCAGCATACCTTCCCAATGGACTAAGATACCCTAGTTTTCTAGAACACTAGAAGAAGATATTTTAGAATCCTTATGATCTGAAAGATAAGATGAGAAGGGAAATTCTGTACTTATCAAGAGGTAGATCAACTTGGAGAATCACCAAACAATAAATTAAATGATTTCTGTCTACCAACTGACTATGATTCATTTAATCCTAAAAAGGGATGAGAAATAATGCCGCCACAAAAAGATTACTTTTTAATTCTTCCCAGCCATGAAATTCATTTTTATATTTTCTCTTAGATGATGGTTTAGTCTCTGCATGTCCATAGCTTAATATGGATAAGTGGGATTAAATATTTATGTATCATATGTCTATAATCAGGACTTCTATGTAGGATATATAAAGAATTCTAGCAATCTTAAGAGTAAAAAAAATAATAATAACCCAGTAAAAATGGGCAAAAGTTGTAAATAGACATTTCTCCAAGGAAGATATACAAATGGCCAGTAAGTACATGAAACGATGCTCAACGTCTTTAGTCATATGGGATGAATATCAAAGACACAGTAAGATAGCACATTATATTCACAGGGATGGCAGATTAAAAGAAATCATACAGTAACAAGTAATGATGAGGATATGGAGAAATGAAAACTCTTATACATGACAGGTGGGAATGTAATATACAGCCATTTGGAAAACACTCTTCCAGTTCCTCAAAACGTTCAATCTAAGTTACCCTATGACCTAGAAACTCCACTGCTAGGTTCAATAAGAACCTACGTCCACACAAAAACTTATATACAATTGTTCAGAATATCCATGAACTGATCAATGAGAAAACAAAATGTGTTATAACCATATAATTGAATATTGTCCAGAAAACAAATTAAGTAGTGATTCATCCTCAACATGAATCAACTTTGCTTTTTAAAAATTTTTTAAATGTTTATTTTTGAGGCAGAGAGAGACAGAGCATGAGCAAAAGAGGGGCAGAGAGAGAAGGAGATGCAGAATCCAAAACATGCTCCAGTCTCGGAACTGTGAGCACAGAGCCCAATGCGGGGCTCGAACCCGTGAACCGTGACATCATGACCTGAGCTGAAGTCAGATGCTTAACCAACTGAGCCACGCATGTGCCCCAACATGAATAGACTTTGAAAAGAAGGCTACGTGAAAGTAGCCAAACACAAAAAAGTCACATAATGTATGATCCCATGGATAAGAAATGTCCAGAATGGACAATACTATAAAGACAGGAAGGAGATCAGTGGTTTCCTGGGGCAGAGGACAGTCGGAATTATAGGGTGATACCTAGACTAAGAGTTTTCTCTTGGGGATGATGAAATATTCTGAAATAGATTGTGGTCTTGGTTGCACAACCCTGTGAACATATTAAAACCATGGTAGTATATACATTGTATATATAAAGGTGAAGCAGAGAACTATTAAATCAGGACCAGATCCCATTTCTAGAGAATTAGATACAAAAAATCAATTCCTCTTCTACAACAACAGCTAACCTCATTACTTTTTCAGTCACCGCCATGACCTCACCCCTGCTGGCACACTGCCCCTTTCCTTCGGAATCCTCCTCATCCCCTTTATCTGCATCATTGCTCCTCTTCCCCTAGCCAGTGTTTCCCACCTGTTTGTCCGGTAGCTTCTGTCTTCAGCCCTGCAAGGTGCAGCCCCTGACCTCACTGACTGGTACCAAGACATTTGCAAGATAACCGTGTGTCAAATACTGCTCACTGTGTAATATATACATGTTCTTAACACACACACACACATTGAAGGCTCAGAAAAAGTTCACTGGAAGGTGGATTCAGTCTCTAAAGTTTTAGCTGTTGTTACGGTACAAAGTAACTAGATTAATACCTACCGTAGCCTGGACCTGGGCTTCTGTTGTTTTGCTTTGGTCTGGTTTTGATTGGGGTAAATCTCAGTGCATGCTGATTCTGAATTCAGTTTTCTCTGATTTTCTTCTCTCTGATTGGCCTTGTTTTCTTGACAAACATAATGTACAAATCAGCAATCTTAGAAATTCAGGGACAGAGTGGCTATTAGTAGGGAAACTTATCACTGCCACTCAGAAAATTAATGTCATTTCAGAAATAAGCATAAAACCCTAAATTAATAAGGGGTATCTTTATTGGTATATCACTGCTGTTTGAATGTGGAATAATTCATCAAAGTGCCTTAAATCTGGTTTCTGGAGTATTGATTTGCACTGTGAGCGGAAAGGTGTGTATATTCTCAGATAAAGAAAGACTGGGCTCAGCTTCTAAAAATAGAAGAGATAGTTTCTGTGAGACTGTTGCCGGGTGAACTGGGGAGACCCCAGGCCCTGAAGTCTCAACCCAGCCCATCCCAAAGATGTCACTGAAACCTCTTGGTGTCATCACGAGAAATAATTCAATTAAAGACACAGAACACAGCCGACAAGTGACACAAGGGAGAAAGGTTCTTAAAGTAAAAGTATACTCTTGAGATGTCCAAGCTGGTGAGGTCAAGGGGGAGAGACAGAGAGAGAAAGAGAGAGAGAGAGAGAGAGAGACTAAGAGAGAGAGAACTCTGTTCCCTGGGGGTTGGGTTTCTTTTATCGACAGTTGTTAACAAAAGAGTGGAATATTCATTACTTGGGGCAGGGATTTCTTGGGAAGCCAGGTTTCCTGCCTTTTCTTCCTTATTTGGTCAGGGAGTTCCCGTCCCGGCCCCTGCCATCTTGGGCCTGTCTGGTTTGATCCGGTTTCCTGTAGCGTGCTGCAGGACAGGGCTCTGTCTTTCCCACCAGCTGGCCATGATGTCCTCTCTGCTGGCCTCCAGGCATCCTGTTAGAGCCTAGTTCCCCACATACTCAGCCGAGCCTGGGGAGGACTACAGCAGTGTCTCTGTGTACTCAGGGCCGGTGGCTCAGGGTTCCAGGGCTGAAGCGCTTTGCTTCCATGGTCTCTTCCCTGGGCGGCTGGAAGAGCCACCACACTGGTCTCTAACCCTCTTCACTGTGGCCCGTGTTCTAACCCATTTTCTGCACTATTGCCAGTTCGGTCCTGTATGAGATACCATTTCTCTTCCCGGGACATCAGAACTTCTCCAGAGGCCCTACAGAGGCTGACGTGATGTCCTCTTTGCATCTCTCTGTCTTCACGTCAACCTCGCCTTCTGCTATGCAACACGGAGGCCATCCCACATGCCACGCATTGGCCACCATTGCTGTGATTACTTGCCTGTGCTGTTCCCTCTGCTTCGTGCATTCTTTTCTTTCTGCTTCTGGTAGATAATTCCCACGTATTCTGTAGATCTCAGATCACGTATGCCGTCCTCCACCCCTGGGAACATCGATTTCCCCCACTGTACAACCTGCTAATACCTTGTTTGCAAAATTGCCTGTAAATTGTCATTAATACATACAAGGGGCTTAGCCCTATACTTGGAAAATACAGACAATGTCATGCCTACACCCATACGTTATAAGGATAGAGTAAAATAATACATAATCATAATGGATCAATTGCTCAAGAGATGAAAGGAGAAAATTGAAAAATGGCATGGCCAGTCATGAATGGATCTCACACAAGAACAGTCATATTGTTTGTTAGAAGAAATCTGTTGCTGCTCAACAGACACAGAAAACGGAGCGCCGTGGCTCACACCTTCGGAAAGAAACAAATTCTGCTGGATGTAATTATCAATGTGAAACTGAACTGTTCACAAGTAGACAGTCTCCCAAGACAAAGCAGACATATCAGTCACACTGTTAATGGCGGCTCAGTCATGTGTGAAGAAGAAAATAAGCAATTTTCTAGCATTTCTGGAGAGCTTCATGAGATTAACCGTTCAGTTTCCTTTTCCTGCCTGTTAAAAACCCACATATTCTGCAGGTCATATTATAAGAGAAAAGGTCTTTATTAAAGAATTATTTAAAATAGTTTCAATATTTTGTCTGCATATTTTGGAGAGTGATGTATTCCACGTGATATAGGTCAGTGTAATGAACTAAGCTGGTGTGGACAGGTCACTCTTTCTTCCAAACACACAGAAATTCTTGATGAAATATGAAATGGCGGAGTTCAAAAGAAATAAAATATTTTTTTTATTTTTAGTTAAAATGTTTAATGTTTATTTATTTTTGAGAGAGAGAGATGGAAATGAGCCATCAGTGGGTGAGGGGCAGAGAGAGGAGACGCAGAATCCGAAGCAGGCTCCAGGCTCTGAGCCGTTAGCACAGAGCCCAACACAGGGCTCGAACCCATGAACTGTGAGATTATGACCTGAGCCGAGGTCGACTGCTTAACTGACTGAGCCACCCAGGCACCCCAAGAAATAAAGTATTTTTCAAGTGTGTATTCAAAACAAACGAAGTATTTTCAGAAAGAGGTTTAGGTCTCACGTGGAGGAACTAGGATCAGGATTAATACTGAAGTGGGAACACCATCCTTAGAAAGGGGGAAGAAGATTCCAAGCAAATGAGAGTCACAGCTAGCAATTGAGTAAGTAGCCAGAACCAAAAAATCCTAGATTGCTGTTAGCTCACAGAAGGTCAGAATTTAGAGTCTCTGCATGGTGTAATCACTTTAAAAAAAAAAAAAGCAGAAAAATATACCGGGGCTCCCGGGTGACTCAGTCGGTTAAGCGTCTGACTTCGGCTCAGGGCATGATTTCTCAGTTCGTGGGTTCAAGCCCCGCATCTGGCTCTGTGCTGACACCTCAGAGCCTGGAGCCTGGAGCTTCAGATTCTATGTCTCCCTCTCTCTCTCTGCCCCTCCCCTGCTCATGCTCTGTCTCTCTCTCAAAAAAATAAATACACATTAAAATATTAAAGAGAAATATATCTAAAACTGGAAAAATTCTTACAGCTTTAGCAGAAGGGAACTAAAAATATATCTGTATTTTTCACAGTGAAACTTCATTAAAATTAACTTTTATGGATTATGATGAATATAATAGAGAGAGAGAGAGAAGGAGACAGTGAGAGAGAAATTGAGGTCAAGAGTCAAGGAAATAGCACCTTTCCCTGTGTCTGCTTGCCCTCTATGTGTTTTCTTTGGAAAAATGTCTATTCAGGTCCTGTGATCAGTTTTAAATCAGATTGTTTATTTTTGTTTTTGTTTTGGTGTTGAGTTTTATAAGTTCTGTATATATTGTCAATATTAACCCCTTATCAGATATATCCTTTGCAAATATTTTCCCCAATTTAGTAGGCTGTCTTTTTAAAACAAAAATTTTAATGTTTATTTATTTTTGAGAGAAGGAGAGAGAGGACAGAGTGAGAGTGGGAGAGGGACGGAGAGAGAGGGAGACACAGAATGTGAAGCAGGCTCCAGTCTCTGTGCGGACAGCTCAATGTGGGGCTCAAACTCATGGACCCTGAGATCATGACCTGAGCGGAAGTCTGATGCTTAACTGACTGACCACCCAGAGGTCTTTTGTTTTTTTTTCCCAATTATTATTGGTGGTTTCCTTTGCTGTGCAAAAGCTCTTTATGACAGAGAACCTGAATTGACCTTTCCAAAGAAGACTTACAAATGTCCAACAGACGCATGAAAACTTCTCAGCATCACTAATCACTAGGGAAATGAAAACCAAAACCACACTGATATTTCACCTTACACTTGTTAGAATGGCTAAAATCAAAAAGACAAGACATAATGAGTGTTAGCAAGGATGTTGAGAAAAAGAAACCCTTGTGTCCTGTGGGAACGTAAATTGGTACAGCCATTGTGGAAACAATTACAAGTTTCTCAAAAAATTAAAAATGGAAATACCTTATGATTGAATAATTCCACTACTGGTTATTTAACCAAAGAAAATGAAAACACTAATTTGAAAAGATACATGCAACTTAATGCAGCATTATTTACAATAGCCAAGATATGGAAGCAATTGAAGTATCCATCCATAGACAAATGGGGTGTGTGTGTGTGTGTGTGTGTGTGTGTGTGTATACCATAAAGAAGGATGGTATCATGTCATTTAAGACAACGTGGATGGACCTGGAGGTTTTTATGCTAAATGAAGTCAGGCCGAGAAAGACAAATACCATATGATTTCGCTTATAAGTGGAATTTAAAGTACATAGCAAAGGGCAGAATGAGACATAAACACAGAGAACATGGAAAGGGGTGAAGAGTGGGGAAAATGTGGGAAGGGGAGAGGGAGCTTCAGGCTTGCAGTTATGGAACCAGTGCATCTCATCAGACAAAACAGGAGCACACAAAATACAAGGACTCTGGGGAAGGGACCCCAGTTTGGAGCTAAATGTCTAGCAGAAATATTACTCATAAGTCAGGGAAAATAAAGAAAAAAATTGATATTTTCCAAACCAATAAAGTGGCTAGGTGGGATAGTAGTTTGCATGTTTAGAAAGGCGGCTGGAGAGCGAGATGTGTGAAAACCACTGCGTGAGGACATTCGTCCTGCACAGTGTTGTTCCAAGTGATGAGAGACAGAGCTATTCAGTGTCCTTTGCTTCTGCTGACTCTTCTTCCTCTTCCCCTCCCTCCCCATCTAATACTGATGTATCGTGTTCATTCAGCCCCCGTCCAACCTACCTGTTCTTATCACAGTTTGTTTTCTCCAGAAGTTTGCCATTGAGACCAGGTAAATACTGATGATCTAATTTGGGGTGGAACATTGAACTAGGCAAAGGATATGGTCTGTGTGAACCCCACCTTTCACTTAAGACAGTCTGAGCATTTCTTAAATACTTCTCTTGACCACATTAAAGGTAAGGTACTTGGCACCTCAATGACTTATTTGTATTTTTTATGTTTATTTTTTTCATGTTTTTTTTTTTGAGAGACAGACAGTGAGGGGGCATAGAGAGAGAGGGACAGAGGATCCAAAGCAGGCCGTGTGCTGACAGCAGAGATGTGGGGCTCAAATTCCCAGAAGGCAAGATCATGACCTGAGCCAAAGTTGGAGGCTTAACTAAATGAGCCACCCGGGTGCCCCCAAAGGATATTCTTTTTATTTTTATTTATTTTTTTTTTTTTTAAATTTTTTTTTCAACGTTTATTTATTTTTGGGACAGAGAGAGACAGAGCATGAACGGGCGAGGGGCAGAGAGAGAGGGAGACACAGAATCGGAAACAGGCTCCAGGCTCTGAGCCATCAGCCCAGAGCCCGACGCGGGGCTCGAACTCACGGACCGCGAGATCGTGACCTGGCTGAAGTCGGACGCTTAACCGACTGCGCCACCCAGGCGCCCCAAGGATATTCTTTTTAAATAAATGGGGACATTTGGGAAAAGAGTAAAAGTGAGTAATCCAGTTTGACTGTGTCATAGAGCATTGCTTCTCAAACTAACTGTGGTGTATTGACCAGTATTTTGTTCTAATTTTGATGCATTTCAACTGATATTTTGTAAAATACAATAAAGATTAATTACTGGAGAATTAAATAAAAACACAAAAGATAAACCCAAATTGCATGATAAGATTCACTAGCCATAAAATTACCTTTCAATAAATTTAATAAAAACATATAGAATGTAGAAAAAATAATTATAAACACATACACCATTCATTGAAAATGCACCTATTTCTGAGTATGGCATAATTTCTTGTAATCTTTATTTATTTTTGAGAGAAAGAGAGAGAGAGGGAGAGGGGGAGAGAGAGCATGAGCAGGGGAGGGGCAGAGAGAAGGGGAGACACAGAATCCAAGGCGGGCTCCGGGCTGTCAGCACAGAGCCCCACATGGGGCTTGAACTCGTGAACCATGAGATCATGACCGGAGTCAAAGTCAGAGCAACTGACTGAGCCACTCAGGTGCCCCAGAGTATGGCAGAATTCAACAAGAGAGCAACTGCTAGACTCTAAAGAACCAAGTCACTTTACTTTGGATTCATATCAATGGAAGATTTAGCAGGGACTGACGTCTAGGAGTGCCTGATCCTTTTGTGCACATGCTAAATGCAAAACAAAGGCCCCAAACAGACAACACTTACAAACACTCAAAGCAAAGCAAAACTTCAGGACCACATGCTCTGACCCAGAAGCGACTTCTGTGACAACTAAATCATGCCCATGGTTTTGCTGCCTGAATTGAAGGACATTATTTGAAGCAAATAATCCGTACCCAGCCACCCAATTTATGAAACTCTTGGTGCAATTTTTTTTTAAATCTTTATTAGTAAACAAAAAAATCAGTGAGAACCGAGCGAAAATATAATGAAAGGCCTCGATAAATGAAGTGACTAACCTGAAGAGACTGTATGGAACAGTCTCAGGTGTCCCTCAGACAATGATCAGCTGGATTTGCCAAGACAAAGAGAAATCTGACATGGACACTTTGAAGAGTCATTTCATGGCTCAGCAAAGCTCAGCATTTCAAGAGTCCTCGTGAGGAGAAAGCGAATGAAGGTCAGAGCTCTGACGTTGGGTGGTGATGAGTGTCATGTGACTGTGCAGAGGGGCGCTCTCTGATCAGCTGTGTTCTGGTGCGTCTCGGTGGGCGAGGTCTGGTGTTTTCATCCGACCTCTCCCTGCCCCCCAGACTTTTCACTGCCTCTCTGCCTAAAGCAGGTGTTGTTAGTTTGAGACAGAGACACATTGGAAGCAGAAACCTCTCTCCCTCTAGGACTGAGTGGCCCAGAAAGGACATGATAGATGAGATTTATCTTTTATATGCTTTACCGCCCCGCACCTCTGACCCACGGGCTCCGTTCCATTCCGACATATCTGCACTAATGTAGTACAGACATTCTGACTTGTACGTGTTGGTCCAATTCACCCTGTGGCTACTGAGTAGCTGTCTATGTCCCTATAATTCTAGAAAAGAAACAGTTGTGATAAGAGGAAAAGAGTAGTGATTCTTCATATTTGTGTTTCAGTGAATGGAAATCATACTGCTTCTTTAATTTAGAGCTCCACTGTCGAGTTTCTACAAAGACTAGTTTAGTACTGTCCTTTCAGCCACACTGGTGACTTTTTTGGGGAGTAATTGGTTTTCTTAATATACAGTTAATTAATCTGCACTTCAAATACAGGAGACAGTTTTCTCTACAGAATATGAAAGTCAGAATGACCTATGGTCGTATGCAAAACAGGGCAATGAAAAGTATATTTGTTCTCATGAAAACGCTAATGCCTACGAAATACATTTTTATGCTTTAAATTGTAAGCCTGCCTGTGCCTTTGTTTTTAGACAAACAGATGGTAGATAGGTAGATGATAGAGAGATACAGACTGATAGACAGTGAGGAGGGAGAGAAAAGAACTGGTTTAGTTATTTCTTCAATGTATTTTAAAGAAATGGAAAATGTTAAAAAATCACTTTGAAAGATACATCTTTCCTTCTTATAATAGTTGTCTTCTTTATTGTATGTTTGGAAGATATGGGAATTAGAAAGAATAAAATCAATAATCGAAGCCCTCTGACATACCCTATGTATTTTATATATTTCTTTCACTTTTTTTCTTTTCAAATTCATTTTAAAACTTCTCAAATAATTGCAAATATTCTGAGAAAAATATATATTAAAAAAAGGCACTCATCCCCCTACTACAATTCACTGCATTTTTCTCTATTTGCTTCAGATAATGATTTACTGAGTCAAACTTCAAGTACATTATTGAAATGTCCTTTGCAACCCTCCTGAATTCCATCTTAGCGCTCTGTTTCTGAGATCACGTGTCCTTCCGTACCATGCCTTTCGAAGCTTACCATAAGTGTACTTCTTTTGCAACACCGGGTTTATTATTCTTTTAAGATGTACAAAAAATGGCAACTCATTGGACCTACCTTTTGTGATATTTTGTTTTTTGTTTAACATAAAAGAGCCTAAGATAGGTATAGTTACATGTTATTTATTTGTCTACTAATTTTTTGTTCGCTTATGCTACTCGTATGTTGTTGATGCATGCATTTCAGATAGCTCCTAATGCATTTATTTTGCCAAAACTGTTTAAGTGTTAATGTATCATAACATATACATGTTTTTGTTATTCTTTGTGCTTTTTCTGTTTTGCCCAAGAAATTCTTCTATATTTGGAATGTACTCATTATCATATTCTCCATTGCTGTAATGTTTTTGAAGTTCTGCATTGATCACTTAGATCTTTAATACGTTAGAAATGCATTTTCTGAGTCAAGTGACATAGGAATCTAATTTTCTATTTGCCACTTAGCCAATCCACCCACTGTAAGTAATTCAGTTCATTCCCACTGGTACCGCCATATCGATTCCTACAAGCTCCCATTTATGGAAGGATCTGTTGGGATTTGTCTAGGCTATTTCAGTGGTCTAGGTACCTATTCTTAAACAAGAGTCTTTTAATTATCAGAGATTTGTGACAGTGTTGATATCTGATGATGCATGTTCTCTCTCCTTACTCTTCTTCTAGACAAATCTATTTAGGAAGGGACCTAACGGGAGGGAGCAGAGCAGTGCAGGAAAGCCCCAGAAGAAGGAGCAGGTGTCAGTGAGCATACAGAGCTACGGCAAGGATTCGTTCATCACCAGCAGATGTGCAAGCGCCCTGCAGAACAGACATGACTGCTTCCAGTTGCCTGCAATTGCTGTTAAATTTCATCATCATAGCATGTCAAAAGCAGGCAGGGATAAGACTGGAATTTCATTATAGGGCAAAGCACAAAACAGCTAAGCCCTGATGTGGTACAGCCCATGAATGAGGGTTCTTGTTGGTCCTTGAGTGCCAGTGTTACAGCACCTGCCCCACTTACCATTCTCCGTGCAAGGTAAAGTCGGTAATTTGGGGGTTCATCCGGCAGTCATGTAGGTTGTCCCAGCACTTAGAGCAGTGGTCGTCTGTACGGGCCGCACAAAGGAATCACTTGAGGAACTTTTAAAAATACTCATGTCCGGAGTACTGATGCATAGGGGCACTTGTACCCCAATGTTTATAGCACTACTCTCAACAATAGCCAAATTATGGAAAGAGCCGAATTGTCCATCAACTGATGAATGGATAAATAAATTGTGGTTTATATACACAATGGAGTACTACGTGGCAATGAGAAAGAATCAAATATGGCCTTTTATAGCACCGTGGATGGAACTGGAGAGTGTTATGCTAAGTGAAATAAGCCATACAGAGAAAGACAGAGACCATATGTTTTCACTCCTATGTGGATCCTGAGAAACTTAACGGAAGACCATGGGGGAGGGGAAGGAAAAAAAAAGAGGTTAGAGTGGAAGAGAGCCAAAGCCTAAGAGACTCTTAAAAACTGAGAACAAACTGAGGGTTGATGGGGGGTGGGAGGGAGGGGAGGGTGGGTGATGGGTATTGAGGAGGGCACCTTTTGGGATGAGCACTGGGTGTTGTATGGAAACCAATTTGACAATAAACTTCATATATTGAAAAAAATACTCATGTCCAAGCCACACAACGAAATCGGAATCTCTGAGGGTGGGATCTTGGCCTGACTCTATCGTTTTTAAAGCCTCTGATGATTCTAATGTTCAGACACTTTTGACAACAGCTTTAGTGTCAGTGCAACGATGGGGTCTCCACCTGATTTGGCATAATCAACTAGATAAGAAGGAGAGAGTTCTAGGAGGCATTCAGAAGCCTCAGCACATCTTCGGCCGGAGTGAGAGGCACTGCCACTGGCATAGGACTAGAAATGGCTGCCTGAAGGATCAGAGAGCTAGGTAGAGCTACTTTAATGTAGCATCGAAGTGCCATGAACTCGGGGAAATTAGTCAAGGTCGTGCATCACCTGCTGTAACACGTAAAGGAGAGTTTTAGAAACACAGGGCAAGTTTGGCACTTTTTGCAGTCAGGCACCAGGGCTACCTCTCCTTTGTTCCTCTGCCCATGCCAGGATGCTAGATAGTCCAAGATCGTTCTCCCCCTCTTCTACAGTCTGGCCAGAAGAATGAGGACAAGGAAGTGGAGGAAAATACCTTCCCTAAAAGTAGTGGACACATCACTTCTTCTCTTATCCTGTTGGCCAGAAGGTAGTCACACGGTCTTGCCCACATACTAGAGTCTGAAAACTACATTCAGGGTGGCTGCATTCGAAGCTAAAAAGAAGGGTATACAGCGGATAGAAGTCAGCAGTCAGCCTTTCATAACGGAGGTACTTGGGAAAATAATGCAGTTCAAATATGCATTTGAATGGTTGGTATGGCTGTTGCCACCATGGCAAACTTCTAATTGTAGAGGGAGCAGTAGAGGAGGACACAGGAGGGAGCAGTATGCCAGGTCAGCTTTCTGCTTGAACTTGGTGAAAGCATAGTGCCGATGTGCATCTCTGCCTAATCCCGGTCTCTCATCTGAGTTTCTCCTTGGAGAAATACCTGGCTGTGTGACACATGCCCGGTGAGTCCGGAGCATCTTGTCGTGCCCAAAAGGGAGAGCTAAAACACACACATATGCCTGCACACTCATGCGCACACACTGATGATGAGGCCACGTCAAAGAGACGTAAGAGCCAGCTGAAAGAATTGGTTAATGGTCAAAACTAGAACATTTTGAACAACAAAATAAATACCGTAATAATCTGTCACTATAAATATCCATGACTGATATAAATAAGATTGAATAAACCAGCTAATGGGGGAGAACAGACAAATCTCACGTATGGAAAAAATCAGAATAGTTCACGTAGATACGTTCCCCTAAAGGAAGTGGATTGCAACTCTCTACTCCTTAAGTTTGAGGCACATCCATTGGCTTATTTCCAGAGAGCACAGCATAGAAAAGGAGGGGATATAACTTTTGAGTCGAGAAAATGGACAGCAGCCAGTTCTCAAACTTAACATCAATAGGAATGAATCATGCTGTTAGTGATAAATCATGCTGATCCTTTTTCAACGTGAAAGCATAAGCCACTTTCTGTTAACGTGATTCTCATTAGCCAACTCAATTATATTAATTTTTTAATGTTATTTATTTATTTTGAAAGAGAGCAAGACCATGAAAAGGGGAGGGGCAGAGAGAGGGAGAGAGAGAATCCCAAGCAGGTTCTGCACTGTCAGCACAGAGCCCGACACGGGGCTCGAGCTCATCAACCATGAGATCATGACCTGAGACAGAATCAAGACTTGGATGCTTAACCAACTGAGACCCCTAAGCACCCCAATTATATGAATTGTAAGAAACAGTTCTATGGAATCAATGTCTTGATAAAATGTGGTGAAAATGGCACTTTATCTCTGTGGTCTTCCTCTTGAAAACTCATTACTCCCATGTTTTTCATGGGAAAAAACATCAAATTCCAGAATTCTTCAATTTGCCTGGCCACTTCTCTTCAAACCTGCCAAGGTCAATTAAACTGAAAAGCTGTCTACTGCCAAAAAATGCTGAGATAATGACCGCTAGCTGTGATGTGGCTTCTTGAGTGAGATAACACAGCAGAAAAATAGCATTAGTTAAAAACTAAGACAGTCCGAATAAAGTATTGACTTTTGCCAGTAATAGTAAAAATGGCAACAAGCGATGGGCTAGGAACATCATGTATGCCCGAACAATAGAAAAAGAATTAGAAGGAAGAAGAAGGAATATTTCTGTTAATTGGGTTTGTAATCACCTGACAAGAGATAAAGGGAATTTGCAATGATATTTGTTTTTCCTTTAGAAGGTAAAAAACTTAGAAATATTTATCTTCTCATAATGCCAGTGAATATATCATCTCCTATGTGAAATGTATAAATTGCTTGGAAAGTACAAAGTGCTACATGGGACATATTATGCATGAACAAGGACATTTGTAGGTTTCACATAATTTTTGGCAACTTTCACCTCTTTTACCTCATGCTTAAAACACTATCACGGTTTTGTATGGAGGGAAACATGTTTTCCATGACTTGAAGCATATTGATGGTTATTGTCAAACCTGGTAAGATACGTACAGTTTCACATGAAGAAAAGGATGGTTGTCGAGCAAGCATTCCGTTATCATTCTGTCAAGAGTCAGAGTTAACTTATGTCACTTTACCAAGCAGTGGGCTCCTTTTTTTTCACATCCCGGGCTTAATGATAGCATTGATCAAAATGTAAATTTATGTTGATTTATCAAGACATGATGATTGTAGTGATAAGCCTTCATGATTGGTACTTCCAAAGTAAATGTACTGAAATGATAAATGTGTGTTTCCCTGGCCACAGAAATGGATTTTGCTCTGCAGTTAATGTTTCATATAACCCAAGTTCATTAGGCAGAACTCAGCTAATGACATCATGAATTTGTTTCATTTTATCAAATTGCATTAATTAGGGAAATGTGCTGAATGTTGATTGTGAAGAAATTTACTCTTTTTCCTTGGAATAAGGAAAGAAAAAACAAGGTAATTGGATTAATTTGTTCTTTTTTTTTTTTCTTAACCTCCATTAACTAGGATTGTGAAGATCCTTTCTCAACAAGAAAGCATGAGCAGTTTTGTGTTAACATGATTCTCATTACCCAATTTAATTGTAGGAATTTTAAGTGAGAGTTCTTCTGGACCAGTGCCAGATTCTGAAAAACATATTAAACACTGTATCTCCAGGGGAGCACACATTTGATAATGAAAGCCCAAGGTTTCCTATAATGGTAAAAAAAAAAAAAAAAAAAAAAAAAAAAAAAGGAAAGGAAAGAAAAGAAGTAGGCACTGAGTACTTTCTCAGGCTTCTGTAAATTATATATGTCTGGTCTGTTGTATCACCCTTCTGCCCCTAAAGCTTAGAATAATATTGTGTCCTTGGAGTTTTGTTTTTGACAGTGTACTCCAGGGTCCGTATGATTCATGGTGATTTGTGAGAACTATTTAAAATATTGTTGTACTGTGTTTAATTATAAAAACAGATTATCCCAGAAGTTTAAAATCGTATCGTTTGCATGTAATTGTGTGTGTTCTCTAGGTTGGAGGGGGGTAGTTTTCTTTAATGAGAAAACATGGATCTTTTGTTGCCTTTATTCCCTCAAGAACATTACTTCCCATTCAAGTGGGAAAACGTGGTTGATGGATACAGTCATATGCAGTCCAACAATCGCCTGTATTCAAACCCAAAGAGTGGCGTCAAATAGACCACACCCTGGAGAGGCAAGTACCTTCTGGGGTCAAAGCTGAAGTCATCTTAATGCTTCAGCTCTGAGTAACCAGGAAGGAGCTGGTGATTGTTTCATGCACAGGAATGCCATAGTCAGAGGTATAATAAGCAAATGAAACAGGGGTTTTCATAGAAAAGTATTGAAATGTGTATACGTACATATACGAATGGATATGTGTGTATACACATATAGAGGTAATTGTCAAAGAATGGCTCATTAGTCTCTTTGCTATCTTTTTTTAAATGTTTATTTATTTTTGAGAGAGAGAGAGACAGAGAGCGCGCGCATGCGTGCATGAGCGGGGGAGGGGCAGAGAGAGAGGGAGACACAGAATCAGAAGCAGCTCCAGGCACAGAGCTGTCAGCGCAGAGCCTGACGCGGGGCTCGAACTCAGGAATGGTGAGATCATGACCTGAGTCGAAGTCAGACGCTTAACCGACTGAGCCACCCCAGGCACCCCTAGCCTCTTTGCTATCTTAAGGGGAAGGATTTAAAAGGCATATGATGAAATATTTTAAAAAAAATACATGGGTAATTCTCAATTTAAAATTTGGCAGGTGCATGGCATGTCTCAAGATTTATACCACTAACTAAAGACTTTGTCAGTCTCTTCTCTTTGTAGAACTCAGCCAACTTGTGTATAAAATAGCTCATTTCCACCCTGATAGCCTATGACTCTATGATTTAAAAATTAAGCACGTCCCATCATTTAAGTCGTCTTGAATCAGCTGTGTAAACAATCTTTTATTATTATATCAATAATGTCAATTCATCAGGCTTTATGAAAAGTAAAAGACAAGTACAGCATTCATTTGATGAATGTATACTAGTTATCCAAATGAAAGTAGTATTCCTCTAATAATTTTAGAGAATGAAATTAGAAGTCATGGCTGCCATAGATAGAAGGAAAGCTAGATAGGATCTAAACACGTCAGCACTTCATTTCCATGAGGTAGAAAATGAGGAAACAGGGATTTGCATGTAATGACACAGGTGGAGAGTGGTAGGGGTAGAGCTTAAACCTACCAAGTAAAGGTGTGCCTGGGTGGCTTAGTTGGTTGAGTGTCCACCTTCGGCTCAGGTCATGATCTCACGGTCCATAGGTTCAGGCCGTGATCTCACGGTCCCTGGATTTGAGCCCCACTTTGGGCTCTGTGCTGACAGCTCAGAGCCTGGAGCCTGCTTGGGATTCTGTGTCTCCCTCTCCCTCTGCCCCTACCCTGCTGACGCTCTGTCTCTTTCGGTCTCTCTCTCTCTCTCTCTCTCTGTCTTTCAAAAATAAATAAAAACATTAAAAAAATTTTAAACCCACCAATTATAAAGCTTTTTCTATCACTCCTTGAAACTTTAAGATATATAAAGAACTATGAGGTTATCTGACTTGAGACAAAAATGAAGATAATAAGCATATTTAAATCATGTATTTATATTAAAAATATTTTATTTGGGGGGCACCTTGTGGCTCAGCTGGCTGAGAATCTGACTTCAGATCAGGTCATGATCTCATGGTGCGTGAGTTTGAGCCCCTCATTGGGCTTGTTGCTGTCAGTGAGGGGATCCTCTGTCCCTGTGTCTTTCTGCCCCTCACATGCCTTTCTCTCTGTCTCTCAGAAAATAAACATTTTATTTTTTTAAGTTTATTTTTGAGAGACAGAGAGAGAAAGTGAGAGAGAGAGGGAGAGAGTGACAGAGGGAGAGGTAGAGAGAGAGGGAAAGAAAGAATCCCAAGCAGGCTCCATGCTATCAGTGTGGAGCCTAATGGGGGCTCAAACCCACGAACCATGAGATCATGACCTGGTCCAAAATCAAGAGTCAGATGCTTATGAAAGTGAGCCACCCAGGCACTTCTGCTCATAATATTCTTCACGACATTTTCAATACACATGGGATGAGTAGAGATCAGTAGAAATACCTCTTTCATTTCTGACACTGGTAACTTTTCTCTTTTTCTTGGTTAGCATAGCTAAGTGGTTTGTCAATTTTACTGCTCTTTTCAAGGAGCAACTTTTATTTTTAAACTTTTATTTACTTTTGAAAGACAGAGAGAGAGCGCGAGCAGGGGAGAGACAGAGAGAGAGGGAGACACAGAATCCGACGCAGCTCCAGGCTCTGAGCTGGCAGCACAGAGCCCGGTGTGGGACTCGAACCCACGAACTGTGAGATCCTGAGCCGAAGTCAGACACTTAACCGACTGAGCCACCCAGGCGCCCCTCAAGGAGCAACTTTAATTATGTTAATAGTCTCTGTTGCTTTCTTGTTTTCAGTTTCATTTATATCTTCTTTGAATTTGATTATCTTTTCTCTGCTTGCTTTTAACATAAATTGCTTTTCTTTCTCTAGTTTCCAAGAAAGGAAGCTTAATTTATTAACTTTAGATTAAAAAAATTTTTTTTAACATGTATGTTTAGTGCTATAAATATCCGTCTGCACGCTATTTTCATAGCAGCCTACATATTTTGATAACTTTTATTTTTATTTTCATTTAGTATGAAATATTTTAATTGTCCTTGGGACTTTTCCTTTGACCAATGTCATTTTAAGTGTGCTCTTTAATATTCAGATATGTCAAAATTTTCTAGTTCTTTCTATGCTATCACTTTTAGATTAGTTCCACTGTGGTATGTGAAGGTACTTTGATTTCTATTCTTCTAAATTTAAGATGTGTTTTATAGCCTTTATTGTACCTATTTTGATGAATGTTACATGTGATCTTAAGAAACGTGTTGTTTTTTTGTGGGATGGAGTGTACTGTAAATATTTAGTTCAAGTTGAATGAGAACTGATCTTAAGACCATCTATTTCCTTATTGATCTTTTTTTGCTTGTGTGATCTATCATTTCTTAGGAACAGACTGTTGATGTCTCCTGCGATAATAATTTCCATTTCTCCTTTTAATTCTGTAAGGTGTTGCCTCACCTATCAGACATGCTGCTCTTACGTGGACACATGTTTAGGATTGCCATGCACTCGTGGATGATTGATCCTCTGTGTCATATGCAGTATCCTTTTATATCCCAGATGTCTGCTTTTGTGTGAGATTGATATAACTCATTCATGTCATTTTTTAAAAGTTTATTTATTTTGAGAGAGAGAGAGAGACAGACAGACAGACAGACAGCACTTATGAGCAGGGAGAGGGTCTGAGAGAGAGGGAGGGAGAGAATCCCATGAACCGTGAGATCATGACCTGAGCCAAAATCAAGAGTTAGATGGTTAACCACCTGAGCCACACAGGTGCCTCCATATCATTTTTGATTAATTTTAGCATGATATATCCTTTTATTATTTACCTATCTTTTACTATTCACCTATTGAGATTTAAAAAGAATATTTTATACAACATTTAGTTGGGCTTCATTTTTGTTCTAGGGTTTTGTTTTCTTTTTCTTCTTTAAAGACCTTTTTTTATTGTCTTTAACTTTTTTTTTTTTCAACGTTTATTTTTTTGGGGACAGAGAGAGACAGAACATGAACGGGGGAGGGGCAGAGAGAGGGAGACACAGAATCGGAAACAGGCTCCAGGCTCTGAGCCATCAGCCCAGAGCCCGACGCGGGGCTCGAACTCACGGACTGCGAGATCGTGACCTGGCTGAAGTCGGACGCTTAACCGACTGCGCCACCCAGGCGCCCCTGTCTTTAACTTTTTTAATGCTTTCACTTATTTTTGAGAGAGAGAGAGAGAGAGAGAGAGAGAGAGAGAGAGAGAGAGATAGCATGAGTGGGGGAGGGGCAGAGAAGGAGGGAGACACAGAATCCGAACAGGCTCCAGGCTCTGAGCTGTCAGCACAGAGCCCCCATGGACTCTCAAACTTACAAACTGCGAGATCGTGACCTGAGCCAAGGTCGGACGCTTAATGGACTGAGCCACGCAGGCGCCCCTCTTTAAATCTCTTCTGACAATCTGTTTTTCCAACGCTGTATTTCGAACATTCATATTTGAAGTGATTCTTCATATATTTGGATTAGTAAGTACCATGCCTGTCACTGTTTTCTATCCATTGCGTTTTGTTCTTTGTTTCTTTTTCCCTTCATTTTCTGTCTTCTCTGAATTTAATTGAGTATTCTATATGCATACACTTTTTTCTCTTAGCATATCAAAGTCTACTCCTTTTAAAAAAATTTATTGGTTCTTGGACATACATTTATAAGTAACCTAAGTCTGCCCCCAAATAACACCATAGTACTTCATGTGTAAGGCAGGTGTCTTACAACATATTATTGACAGTCTCTCTCTGTGGTCTTTTATGACTTTGTTTATTCATTTCACTTATTCATGTGCTATATTACCTAGTATGTGTTTACTGTGATTATTTTAAACAGCTCTCTTTTATAACAATGAAGAATAAGAAAAATAAAAGGTTGTGTTTTACTTTCATTAATTTCTTCTCAATTGGGCTTCCTTGGTTCATGTAGATTCAGGTTTCTTTCTTATATCATCTTTCCTCTCCCCGTGAATTTCTTTTCACATTTCTCATAGGACAGATCTAGAATTATGAATTCCTTCAGTTGTTATTGAAATGACAGTTATTATTTTTCCTTTTTTAATAAATTTTTAATGTTTATTTATTTTTGAGAGAGACCGGTTGCAAGTGGGGGAGGGGCACAGAGAGAGAGAGGGAGACGCAGAATCCGAAGCAGGCTCCAGGCCTGGAGCTCTGATATGGGGCTCGAACTGTGAGATCATGACCTGAGCAGAAGTCAAATCCTTAACCGACTGAGCTACCCAGGTGCCCCATTATTTTTCCTTTTCTGAAGAATGATTTCACTGAGTATAGAATTCTAGTGTGGGGAACATTTATTATTATTATTATTTTTACTTTCAATATTTTAAATATTAATTTCACTCTCTTCTTCCTTGCATCATACATTTTTTTTCTTTGCATTAAAGTGTGGAGATTTCAGCTGACATATCTTCAAGTTCATTGACTCTTGCCTTGACCATGCCCAGTCTTCAGGTGTGTCCATTAAAGTCATTCCTCATTCGTGTTACAGTGTTTTTGATTTCTAGTATAATCTTTTGATTCTTTTTACAGTCTCCATGTCTCTTACATTTCTTGCAATGTCACACGATGTTCTTGTATGTTATCCACTTTTTCCATCAGTACCCTTAGCTTATTAATCATAATTAGTTTAAGTTTTGTCTAATAACTCTGAAATTTCTCCCACATCTGAGTCTGTGTCTGATGCTTTCCTTGTCTTTTCAGGCTCTTAGCTGTGTTATAATTCTTCTTGAGGACTAGACATGACGTGCGAGGTAGTAAGAGGATCTGTGTGAGGTTCTCTGTTTATCTGGCTGGGAGTTGGTCCACGTTTAAAGTTTGTCATTACCATAGCTCTCAGACCTTTCATTCTTCCAGTGACCTTGTCTTTGTGCTCGCTATTGAACTTGGGATTCCCTAACAACTCCTCTTCAGAGAGCATTTGTGTTTTGTAGCTTTCCAGCTGCAATCCACTGGTATACTGGTTCCCTGCTGGCATGGAGGTGAGGTGTTGGGGAAGGAAATGTCATGTAATCTTATGATTATAGCTTAGTGTTTTAGTGGGCCTGTGATCTTTACAAGTATTGCTTCAGCAGAATACTTCTATTTTTAACCCATTTGGTGAGCTAGGAAGTCTAGAGTTGCTGCTTGGGAGCAGTGTCCTTCTCCCAGCTGGTACAAAGCCCTTGTAAAGTCATTTCCCTGCTCAGTAGGCATGTTTGTGAAGAATGCTCTGGGTGAATTTCATAAGGATTTCTCCTCCCTCAGCCTGCCGGAGTCAGGAGGGGATATTTCTCTGATCTTCCCAAGAATGTGGGGCGGGGTGGTTTCTGGAGATAAAACCATACAAGTTTTGTTTTTAAGGCTGTAGCCCCTATATGTTTTTCTCTTCCATGCTGGTACAAATTTAGCCTGGAGAAATTTGTCAAAATTATTGTTTCACACTTTCTTCCAGTTTATGGCTTTAGGAGCGGCTGTTCGAGCATACATGAAGCATGCATCTTCATACATACATGAAGCATGTATCTCCTGAAACTCTGGATTCACCTGTCCTTCCAGATTTGGGGGGTTAGCTGTTCAATTCACTGATGTACCCAAGAATAGTCACTGATTCACAGTTTGTTTATACTTTTCTTGTTGTAGGAACCAAGAATGGCAAATTCCAAGTGGTGTGTGTGTGTGTGTGTGTGTGTGTGTGTGTGTGATTTTTGTGTGTGGGTTTTTTTTTTTGTTTTTTTTGTTTTGTTTTTGTTTTGTTTTGTTTTGTTTCTTTTACCTGTCAGACCTGAAATGAGAACTCTGAATAGTTTATTTTACAATATTTTTTCCCATCATTCTTCTTTGGACTTTCCTCTGTAAGCACTTCCCTGTTATGTAATATGAAGGTGTGTACATATATGCATTTCTTCGAGATGCTTCCTGAAGTTCTAAGCTAGAGGTTTTTTTTTAAATTTCATTTAAAGTTTTTTTTAATGTTTATTTATTTTTGAGACAGAGAGACAGAGCATGAGCTGGGGAGGGGCAGAGAGAGGCACAGAGAGAGGCACAGAATATGAAGCAGGCTTCAGGCTCTGAGCTGTCAGAACAGAACCCGACATGGGGGTCGAAATCACAAACTGCGAGATCATGACCTGAGCCAAAGTTGGATGCTTAACCAGCTAAGCCACCCAGGCGCCCCACTTAAGCTAAAGTCTTGAACAAGCAAAGACAATAAATATTATCAGGGGAAATTCACAAAAATGATAACTGGCATTTATGTATGTAACTCATTATAAATCATTCTCATAAATGTTCACACAGTTTGGCCCTCAGGGCTGAGCAACTATTTATCTTGGACTCCTAGACCCTTCTCCTTGACTGCTGCTTTGTGTCCTGATTTTCTGACTCCTTGTGCCATTTCTGGAGTTGGAAGAAATGCTATACCACGTGATATAAAATCTGGCTTCCCATAGAGTGCCAAAGAGCCAGAAGATGTCGCCTGGAAATGCATAAAAACATTGACTTCAGGAAATCTGAAAAAAGGGCCTGTGTGCAGACAAACTTCCTTTCCTTCCTCCCTTCTGTAGACTGCTCAACAGCATGGCTCCCCCTCCCTCTCCTGGACTGCCCCAGGCAAACTTCTCCTGTGTAGTTTTTCAGGAACTTCAGGGGGCCAAATGGCAAGCACCTCCTGGGTGGTAAACAGTGTCTCTATTAAATCTCTGTGGTGCTGTGACCAGCTGGTGACATTGCACCTTGAGTTGCATCATAAATGTGCCCACCTCAGAAAACATGAATGGACACTTCTCTAAAGAAGACATCCAGATGGACAACAGGCACGTGAAAAGATGCTCAACATCGCTCCTCATCAGGAAATACAAACCAAAACCACACTCAGATATCACCTCACGCCAGTCAGAGTGGCCAAAATGAACAAATTGGGAGACTATAGATGCTGGCGAGGATGTGGAGAAATGGGAACCCTCTTGCACTGTTGGTGGGAACGCAAACTGGTGCAGCCACTCTGGAAAACAGTGTGGAGGTTCCTCAAAAAATTAAAAATAGACCTACCCTATGACCCAGAAGTAGCATTGCTAGCAATTTACCCAAGGGATACAGGAGTACTGATGCATAGGGGCACTTGTACCCCAATGTTTACAGCAGCACTCTCAACAATAGCCACATTGTGGAAAAAGCCTAAATGTCCATCAACTGATGAATGGATAAAGACATTGTGGTTTATATACACAATGGAGTACTACGTGGCAATGAGAAAGAATGAAATATGGCCCTTTGTAGCATCGTGGAGTGTAGCAACTGGAGAGTGTGATGCTAAGTGAAACAAGCCATGCAGAGAAAGACAGATACCATATGTTTTCACTCTTATGTGGATCCTGAGAAACTTAATTGAAACCCATGGGGGAGGGGAAGGAAAAAAAAAAAAGAGGTTAGAGTGGGAGAGAGCCACAGCATAAGAGCCTCTTAAAAACTGAAAACAAACTGAGGGTTGATGGGGGGTGGGAGGGAGGGGAGGTGGGTGATGGGCATTGAAGAGGGCATCTTTTGGGATGAGCACTGGGTGTTGTATGGAAACCAATTTGACAATAAATTTCATATATTAACAAAAATAAAATAAAAATAAATGTGCCCACCTCACTTCCCTTTTCTTCGTGAACACTGCCCCAGAATCCTATTTGCAAAATACAGTATCCACAGTTATTACTTATTCACCTCAGTGTTTCTGGGGAACCTGAGTTAAAATGACTGTCAGTGAGTTAATAATCTTAGATTTGCTGCATCTTAGAAGAAGCCAAGTGATAATGGGGATGTGAGATTCCTTAATATTTTTACTTTTGTAATTCATTATTTTATGTGTAGTGAAGCCTTAAATAATCATCTCCCCTTGTTCTTGAAAATTTTCAATCCTGGTCCATCTTTACTTTCTCCATTAATAATCCTCCAATAATATTTTGAGTGTTTAATATCCATAAAAATACTCTTTCTTGGGGCGCCTGGGTGGCTCAGTCGGTTAAGTGTCCGACTTCAGCTCAGGTCACGATCTCGCGGTCCGTGGGTTCGAGCCCCGCGTCGGGCTCTGGGCTGATGGCTCAGAGCCTGGAGCCTGCTTCTGATTCTATGTCTCCCTCTCTCTCTGCCCCTCCCCAGTTCATGCTCTGTCTCTCTCTGTCTCAAAAATAAATAAAAAAAGAAAAACGTTAAAAAAAATTTTTAAAAAATACTCTTTCTAAAAACCTAGCTCTTGAAGCCCTTGACCTTTATGCCAATGATTGTGTTGTCTGTCTTCAGCTATTCCTTCCCTCCGTCACATCACAGCATACACTTGTGTAATTGCAAACGCATCTCCTCTACAATCTCAGTTTGAAATGTTTTAGACAATGAGCTACATACTCTCAGCTTCATTCATTTCACTTCAACAATTTTTCAGTTTCCTCTGTACCTGTAATCTATTGATTCTCCCGATTTCTCACTGTTCCCCACCATTCTCAATCTGTGGTCCTCACTCTCTGCTTACATGCCACAATTGACCCTTATTGTCACCTTCTTATATTCAGCATCGCTCCCATCTCTGGGTTGCCCTCCATATGCAACCTTGGTACCATTCTTGGTCACATCCAAATATCGGCCTTCTCCCTACACACCTGCACATGACTGGGGAGAATGTGCCATCATGCTAATTAGAATGACTCTAGGCCATGACCATTCACCACAGTGGGCTCTTGAGGATGGACTTGTGACCCTTTCCCTCATACTGTCATTCTCCTGTGCTCATAGATGACTATCTCCTTGATATATATTCTCTTCTTTGTACCCATCCTGCTGTCTCATGATCCCTGCCACCTCTGTTTTAATTTCTCTGCTTTTTCACCAACAGCAAGAAACAATATTGATTTTTCCCTAATTCCTTTTTCATCATTTTTTCCCTTCTGTCAAAACAAACGTTGCTCCAGACAAAGTTAGGCAAGGAAGAGTTTTTTCAAGACTATTGCAGGAGGGGAGAGAGACCAGAACTCAGCCAGAGCTCAACTCCACTGAAACTAAAGGTAGAAAGTTTTTTTTTCTATTTTATTGTATTAGTACCCAATAAACTGTATGTATAATTAATGTATACAACCTGATGAGTTTGGAGGTAATATATCCCTGCTGTTGACTGTTTCCCTGCCAAATCTGTATGTTGAACCTAACCCTCGGTGTAATGGTATTTGAAGCTGGAGCATTTGGGAGGTGATGAGGTCTTGAGGGTAGAGTCTCCATGAGTGGGATTAGTGCCCTTATCACAGAGACCCCTAGAGAGTTCCCTTGCCCCTTCTGCCATGTGAACTACAGTGAACCAGGAAGCAGGTCCTCACCAGTCACTGGATGTGCTGGAGCCTTGATTTTAGATTTTATAGCTTTCAGAACTGTGAAAAATAATGTTTAAGCCACCCAGTCAATGGTAATTGGTTAAAGACCCTGAATTAAGACAACACCCATGAAACCATCACCGCTATCCAGGCCATAAACCTATTCATAACCTCCGAAGTTTCCATTCATTCTTTTACTTGTTATTATTTGCGAGGAGGGTTTTTAAGAGCTAGTGTTAGGAGATCATACATTAAGTTTATTTATTGGCTTTATTTGATGGAAAAGTAAACTTTGTTCATGACCAGAGGTAGTTTTGAAGCTTGGAGCAGGTGGGCACTGAGGTGAGGCTCCCACAGAGACTGGGAGACAGGGGTACTATGTTCCTTAGTGATTACATTTCAAAAGATGGCCCCTAGGTCCTTGAGAAATATATTATTGGGTTGTAAATCTGATGAGTCTTTTTAAAAGATTTACATAAATCTCAAGGGAGCAGAAGGCAGGTAAACAATTTATAGTTACAGGTTTTCTAAAGTAAATGCTCGAAGCAAAGGGAAGTCCAGTCATAAAACCAGGAAGAAACCTGTCTAAAGGATAACTCATGATGAGGGGAATAATAAGGCCATCCCGCTCAGTTCTTGATGGAGTGCTTCACTTAGGCATACAAACACACTGCTATTTCTACCATTGTAAAACAAAACCCAAAAACCAAACCATAGTTTCCCTCTAGGGTCTACATCCTTCCCTGTGTTCTGTGTCATTTCTCTACTGCCCTTAGAGGAAAACTACTTGGAAAGTTAATATATTCTTTCTGGTTCTAATTTCTCTCCTCTTATTGTCTCCCAAATCTAAATCAACATCTCCTCCTTCTCCTTCTCCTTTAGTTAAATTGATCTTGTAAAGATCATCAATCTAAGAGAACTATGCAACTTATCATTTAAATCCTGATACTTTAAAGGGTTCTAAAGTCATTGCCTGGCTTTAATAGATCTTCTACAAGCTCAGACCAGGTCTACGCTAGCAAACTGGTATGTGTGTTGAGCCTGAAAATCATTTCCACGTGACTAAATGCAGTAGTCAATTGTTAGCCCTCATCTTAATTGACCTAATAGCAGAGTTCAACCCATTTATTTATTTATTTATTTATTTATTTATTTATTTATTTATTTATTTTTTGTAAAACAGGTTTCACACTTGTTTCTAAGATGCTCACATTGTCTGGGACATCATCCTCCTTTCCTGGACTGTCTCA